>NC_090666.1:20693869-25693869 GCF_013368605.1 Nyctibius grandis | reverse complement strand
AGATCTTGGCTCGCTAAAAGTAGTAGTTCGTGAGCTGACAAGACAGCCATGCCTTTTCTGAATATGCCCAGGGGTGGTCAGCGTGGTTTGTGGGCACGGACACCAGGCACGGGAGTGGCAGGTCCCTCCTCCGCTCGAGGCAGGGAGTTCACCTCCTCAGGGCTTGCTTTTGGGGAGGCAGTGGTGGAGGATTCCCAGTACCTCTTGCAGCTGATGGTGTGGGACACGCTGCTGGGACTTGGCCTCTTTGCCGTTTTAAATGTCTGCCAGGAAACCTCCTCCACAGGGAAGCTTGACCTCCTCCACAGTGGACATCTTGACCTGCTCCCAACAGCAGCTGGCACTGAGGTAAATAAATTATAATTGAGTTAATTAGGTGGCTCATACTAATTGTCTACACAGAGGTGCTTTACACCAAAACTTCCTAGGTTTAAGCAAAGTGTTAAATTGCTGTGGAGCAACAGCGAGGAATGCTTTTTAAGAGCATCCTGCCAGTGAGTGACTGTGGCATGCTGTCATGTCCTCTTCCCTTTTCCTGTGGTAATGGCATTGATTGTATCCACCTGAAATTTGGCTCCTTGGCTCTCTGCCTATAGTGCAATTAAAAAAACAAACAAACAAAACAAAACAGAAAAGAAACAAAGGAAGTGCGCTGTAACATTTTAGGCCGTGACAGGTGGGGTGGTGCTGGTGAGGGGAACCTGGGCCCTGTGCCCTCTGCCTGCAGAACCTCCTGGAAGGGGCACTGAGCATGTGCAGTGGGGCGGCAGCCATTTTAGTGCCCCCTGGGCTGCTGCCACAAGGAATGGTTCTGTGTGTGGCCTCGGGGCCAACCCTGCTGCTGGCAGCTGTAATGCCAGTCAGAGGGGCAGAAAGTGGTGGCCGAGGAATGGTCATTTTAAAAAATGAGGTACACATGGTTGTGAATGATCACAGTGTAAAAGGGAGGCAGAGCGTTTCGGTGGTGCCCCTTGGCTCGGGGGCCAACTCTTTGTTTGAGGAGCAACAGAAATAAACGCAGAGGGTTTGGGTCATGGGACAGGATGAAATGAGCATCCTCCGCTTCAGTGCCTCTCCACTGATGGCAGAAGGGGAGCCTCTGGCAAATAGGGTCCTCCGTCAAGTCAGGAGGACTCCGTCAAATCTGGGACTCGCCTCCCTCTGATATCAAAGCAGATAGTGACTGGTCCAGTGCAAATCAAGGCGCTATGGACCAATTTCTGAACTGGCAGAAAACAATCTGCAGTCACTGACTAAATGAGGTCTTCATTAGTTTTCCTGAGATGAAACTGTCCCTGTCAGCTAATGGTGTGGTGGGGGGGGTACTGCGACGTGTGTGTTTTGCTTAACATATGCCACTGTTTTATATCTCTGTCCTAATGTTTACCAATACTGTTACTTAAATAAACAAATCCTTTTAATCTGTTTCTCTATCAGTGTTGACATCAAGTGCCTTTACAGAAATTTCCCTTATTTCTTAAATCATGTTGCATAAGGCACAAAAGTGTTTTCTGTCTGGGGGCTTGCCTCTGGTATCAGCAAGAATTACTCTAAAAATGCATCTTTCTATTCTGTAGATTATAAATGATGACTTCTCTTTGGTTATTTACATTTTTATGTCCTAAATAAATATTGTGTATATCAAGAAGCTTTGGTATTACCTTTAAGTATTTCCAGCAAGTAGTGGAGGGAATTTGGATTGGAAGCACTTACAAAGGAGTTACCGATACATTAAATAGTAGAATCAAGCAGAAAGATGGACAGAATTTTGCATTCTCTGGCTTCTTGAAAAGTGCTTTCCACAGAGAAGTAATTAAATGCTTTTAACAAAATAAATGGTGAAGGTTAATTACAGAAGTGTGACATCCCTGCTTTTATCAAAAGACAGCTGACAGCACAGCTTCCTGGTATTCTGTAGGTGGTGGTTTGTATAGTCCTGTGGACAATTTTAATTTCTTTTTCCATAAAATAAAGATAGATGCTATAGCCAAGTGAGAGGAGGAAGATGCTCTACTTGTCGACCATTCTTTGCACAAGACTAAGCCCTGAAGTTCAGTAGTGTAGTACAACTTTAATCACTGTGCTTTCCAGTTGGTAGAATATAGTTGTTTCCCTGTGAATGAAGGCTGGACAGTGTTATTTAGAAAAGGTGTAACTGGTGTTTCCAAATGTGTTCCAATCTGCAGGTTGTATTGTGTTCTGTTATCTCATTGCCTATTTGTCAAATTGGTTGCCATCAAGAACAGCATTTGGCTCTGAGATTTCTGGCCTCACGCTGAATTTCGCTCATTTACTCACGGAACTGGTGGGCTCTTCTGTTATTTTGTGGGTTGTTATTTTCTTTTCCATATCCTTCTATCAACTGTTTACAACAATTAATAATTTGAAAATAATATTCCACCTGAATTTCCAAGGGTAGGAGCAAACACTTTAAAAATTCTTCTCTGCAGTTCTGGAACAACATAGATGTTCCTAAAGAGGGTATTGTGAAAGTATTCTGGAGGTTGAGTGGCCAGTACCATTGAAGCAATTACCTTAAAACTTGTGGGTTTTTTCAGTATGCTGTTCGTTTTGTTGTTTTCCTCAGTGTGCAATTGAAGAGCTCTCTACTTAGTTCTGATTCTGACATGATTGTCTTCCCTGCTTCCTTCTAGTAACAAAGACAGTGTGTGCAGAGCAGTGTGACGGACGGTGTTATGGGCCCTACGTCAGCGACTGCTGCCACCGGGAATGCGCTGGAGGCTGTTCTGGACCTAAAGACACTGATTGCTTTGTATGTGTGAGACTTCTCATTTTTCTTGTTGCTGGCGGTCACATTGTAAATTCTTAATGCTTTAATCCATGAAATTCACAATTTTGTCCCTTTTAATGTATTACAAGCACACTCCGAGGTTTAGGCTGCAAATTTTAGCATTTAATATTTTTCATGTTATGTTAACATCACTTATCTACTTAATATCACCCCTTAACAGATGAGATTTGTAAATACAGATTAGGAACCATTAATATGCTAATAGCTGTGATTTTTATCTTTTGCTTTGCTAAAATTAACTTCTAGAGGTGATAGGGAATTTTTAGAAGTATTTATCATTATGTTTGGCTTTTATTACTGATCTATGTGCTTTTTGTTTGAAAGTCAAGAATACAATTTAGCTTCTCTGTGAAAGGTGTTCCCTATTACTGCCAGACTTGATTTAAACTCAGCTTTTTTACTGGGCTGCTTCATAGTGGAGATGGAAGGAAAGTGGTTTCCAAAATACAGTACCTCCAATGCATGCTGCTACATGTGCTTTAGATGGAAAGAGGAAAAGGCTATCTTTTTCCTTAAAAAAAATAGACAGTCTGAACATATAGGCCTTTACACAAATGTGTCTTGTTTATAGTCCGTTATTAATAATAATGTAAGCCGCTTCAGAACCCAACACTGGTCTCAAAAATGTGTAGCTTGTCACACTGGGTTGCAGAGACAAGTTTTGCTGATGTTTTCAGGGGAAGCAAACCTAGGCCTAAAGAAGCCTAGAACTAGAACATGCACGGAGAGGTGGATTCTCAAAGGTACCCAAGTGATTGAAGAGACAAATATCTACAAAGTTGGGTAGGCTCCTTTTAAAATCTGCCAGATAGGATTGGGAGGAGGGATCTCCTGGTATGGACAATTGCAGATGTTTTGATACTGTAGGCAAGTGGATCGTAATGAACCGGCAAAAATGAATCTTCCCTGGCTGGACCTGAAGCTTGCTCACTGTTCAGATATCATTTGATAGTCGTAGGTCTTGTGCTTCAAAACACATTCTAAATGCTATTCTTTCACTGCTGATGAAATGCAGTGGTGGCGTGACTTAACTACTGATGGGTCTTACTAAAACTGTTCTTTGTGGCAGGGCTTTGCACAAGTAGGTATTCAGCACATGTGGTATGTCTGATCCAATGCTAGCTGCAAGTTCTGTGTTGGCTTTGGACTAGAGAGATGGGAAAATAACATGCTTTCCTGTGTCACATGCAATTTAAATAGGTAAAGGAAAGAGGAGAAATGCAGTTATTGTTCCCATATGACTGTTGAGGAGCATCCTCAAAGCTGATGTGTTGATGTGTATCCATTTTCAAAGGTTAAGGACAAGTTATCTGCAGCATAAGTTCTGTAATACTGCAGCCTGAAAGAAAATGAGCTAGACTTTCTAAATTGTGGCAGTTATGGAAATACGTATGCTAAAAATCAAGTATCATGTTTGTTCTGATCCAGCAGAGAAGCACCCAGGGCTTTATTCTCATTCACTCCTGGCCCAAGAGCAATGTAAAAGAAATTCAGCAGGGGTCTGGCAATTTCCAGAACTAGTCATTACTTGCTTAGTACACACTGGGTGAAAAGTGTAACCCTTTAGGCTATAGACAACTGTGCTTAGCTTTCAGCTGAGAGGTACAACTTTGTTTTTTCCCTGTGTATGTTCCTGTGCTTGCATTCACAAATTAGCGGCATTTAGCACCAAAAGCTAGAAGTTTGCATATATTATCAAAGCAATTATAAATGTATACAAAGCATTATAGTCATAAATTAAAAGTTCCCAAATCTTCTAGATGAGCTTTTCCTGAGAAGTGACATCTCTCTGAAGAGTATCCGTGTGCTTTACTTTATGAATTTGCTAAACCATTATCAGAGGATTGTCATGTACAGGATAGAGTATCTTTTAAGTTAACGGTGGATGTAAAAAATGTGTCAAGGAAACAAACTAAATTAATATTTATTAAAAAGCAAAAGTATGGTTTATGAAGCATTACAGATCCCTTAGCGTATTATGGCAGCTTGCAACAGCATCCTGTTGTAAATATGGTTTTAATATTTCCAGATAAAATTCATCCATCCTTCTCCATATGCTGCAATACAGTCATTTGCATATTCAGTTCTAAAAGCAAGACAATAGTCAGCATCTGACATAACTGCAAGCAAACATGCTAGAACAAAGTTTTAGAGCTGTTCTTATCTTGCATTCAAAACTAAACTAGATCTAAAACTTGAAATGCTTAGCAGGGCCTGGTTGAGTGCCCATCTAAACCAGAAAAGTGACACAACCCTACTCGTAGAGTGGACTTCCCATTCAGTTCTTAGGAAGGAAGGAAATTACTTTATTTATGCTTGGGGGAAAAAAAAGAAAGTCTGGTTCTGTGAGAAACTGACAGTTTTTGTAATATGCATTTTAAAGAACCAGAAAAGGCAGGATTGGTTTGGCATACCTGCAAGCTCCTGAGGACTGTGGAAGCTCAAGCACCATGTTTGTCGCTTTCAGCAGCTGATTTTGTTCTTCTCCCTTGGTTACATTATTAGCCTCTCCCTTCTGAAATCTTCTGAGATGACAAGTAACCTTCCTTCAGTCCTGCTCCTCCTGATCTGAATGGAAATAAGAGCTGTTCGTAAAAGCAGCAGAACAGAGGCATTTTTTTTCTCTTTTCTCTCAGTCCCAGCCCTGGAATGGAGGGGACATGACACACATGTTGATATACTTGCTGACTCTTTAAAGATTCAAAACCACCTGTATTTTTTACAACCAGGAAAAGGACCAGAAGGGTTCATGCCTAGACTAAAACTTCTAAAGCAACCTGGCTTCTGGAAGACCTGTCCATGGCAGGGGAGTTGGAACTAGATGATCTTTAAGGTCCCTTCCAACTCAAACCATTCTGTGATTCTGAGACAGGTTAGTGGGGAAGCTGAATCCAGTAGCAGTGGTTGCTTAAACTGCTAGAGGGATCCAAGCCAGGCTACAGCTTTCATCTTCATATGAAATTTGGCATTTACAGTATGCTTAGTGAATATGACTCCAACAGTTTTTTATAAACTGTGGTTAAAACCATAGACACGATATGTGGTGATACAGAATGTCAACATCGGTGGGTTCTTTCCATTACTAATTATCAACCTTGCATGGTCAATTATTTTCCCTTCATACCATTACTCTATTGACACACTTGCCTCTTCATTTGTCAGGGCCCTGTCCTCTGTCAGCTGTGGGTGGCTGAGCTTGAATGCTAAGTGATAGAGTCCTATTTTCTTTTCTCAGTGTGTGAAGCAACTGACCTTGTTAAACTTGCCACTTAGGGAAACGACCCCCTCCTCTGCTAGCTCAAAAGAAGTTCTTATCCCTCTTGCTTTCTAATTGGGAATCTCAGTTTTCAGCTGGACAGTGGACTCATGGTGTAAGAAATCTAAAGGTTGGACCCCTGAAAAAGTCATTAGCATTTGTTTAGACTGACTATGATAAATAGCAGTTCACTCTTGCCAGTTTTAGAATGTCCTATCGAGTTATGAATTAGTTGATTGCTAGTAGTAACAATAGTTATGAAACAAATTACAGTGATGTTATGTTTTTGTAGGTAGTGCTGTAACAGTCAACTGTGTTTCACATTAAGGGGGCTCTGTGGCCCCCTTTTATAAGTAAGTCATGTATTTTCTGAGACCCTAGCAAGAAATCTAAGTAGCCAAAATGAAGGTTAGAATATATATCACATTCCTCACTGTTGCAACATGTCTGAACAATCAAACTGTATTTTAAACTAAAAAAAAAAAAACAAAAGTAGCTGTATAATTTAATTTAATACTTTTTTCTCCCTTGCTTTACAGGCCTGTATGAATTTCAATGATAGTGGTGCATGTGTCACGCAGTGCCCCCAGACTTTTGTGTACAATCCAACCACCTTCCAACTGGAGCATAATCACAATGCCAAGTACACCTATGGGGCTTTTTGCGTCAAAAAGTGCCCACGTAAGTGCTGTGTTAGCTGCCTTTTCCTGCAGTGATGGAAAGTTTGAGTTACATTTCAGGGGCCTTACAAAACAATAAGGGAATGAGAGCTAAGCACATAGTGCAATATTTCAAATCACTCCACATGCCCTTGTAGCCTGTGATAACTCAGTCACGTGTTAACTAAACGAAGTGACATTCTGAGTTGTTGATGCTTTCCAAGTATCCTATACTGCAGTGATTTTCTTAAAGAAAGGGAATTCACTAGGTTTCTGTTTTCTTGACCACCACTTGTTACATTCATGCTTTAGATCAGCATTTACAAATTTCAAAATGAACTGTTAAAATAGTGCCAAGAGGCCGTATTAGTTAGTGGGATTGTGAAAGGGTAGAAATTCCTGTTACAGAAAAATAACAGTCCACCACCAGTACTACCTGGCACCAAATGCTTTCATGATACTGTTGTCCTTTTCTTAACTTGGAATAACAATGGTTTGGCAGAAAGTTACCATAAATATTTTCTGAGCAGTTCTGTCCCAATGAGGAGAAACCATGCAATACTGACAGCAACAGTCTTGAATCTCCAGAGTAAAATTAGAGGGGAGGAGGGAGTTAAAAAAAGAATAATCCCACGCATGTAAAAAAACACATGCTTCTGAGATGCCAGACAGATGATGACAAGTAACAGAAAAATTTAGAGGATCATCACTTTACATAGTCCTTGATACTGCTGTTTTAGTTAGAAAGAAAAATAAGGGAGACAGGATTTTTGCTCTCCCTTTCATTCCCACCAAGGTTTACAGTTCTGTTTTGCATTAATTATTTTATACATAAATTACATATAAGAAGGATGAGTAATCTATAATAAATGGAACTATAATTCAACCCAAAGCAAAATTCAAATTTTGCATCTCTGTGGAGAATTTCAAATTGACAGTGGACTGAGGGCTGTGGCTGTCGAGGCTTCATTCTGTCTAATAGACTGCCAGGTTTTTTGAAGGAAGATTTTTTTTTTTTTTTTTTTACAAAACTGGTATACCATGCACTACTTAAAGGATGTGATTCTTTGTCCAAATACTTAACTGAACTTTTATTTCCTTTTTTTTTCCTTTCTTGACATTATTAAGTTTTCAGTTAGGTAGGATCAGTCTATATCCCCTTTGGCAGTTGTTTTACAAGGCAAAATTGAAATGCTTGTCATTGTCTTGTGCAGTGTTCTATCCCAGATGTATATATTTGTGTATGTATGAAAGAGACAGAGCAGAGCATCTTGGTTTACTTCTGTCCAATTATTGTAACTTTTTTTTTTCCACAAATAATGATAAAAACAAATTAGGGGAGGAGGGGGGATCAGGCCTGACAATTCATGGATTTTTATAAGTCTCTGAAAACATGCCTAATTTTCTTGCTTATACACTTTTGAAAACACTGAACATTAAATGTTAATGTCAATGTGGAAGTGCTGAAGTAATTAATAATATGAATTGACATAGAGTCCAAAAACATGTGTCCCAGTATTATTTAGTCCAGTAGTTCCCTTTCTGCCAATATCTTCTTTTTCTCTTCAGACAACTTTGTGGTAGATTCCAGCTCTTGTGTCCGTGCGTGTCCAAGCTCCAAGATGGAGGTTGAAGAAAATGGTATTAAGATGTGCAAGCCCTGCACTGACATTTGTCCTAAAGGTGGGCAGTAGTTTAGTATAAATTTTCTTGAATGTGGTCTGTGCTGTAGTAGAGCAGAGCAGAGTGTTTTTTTGGCATGAAATACCCTTCATGAGTATGTTGTAGAATATTAATAGCCTTTGGATAGCCAAGAACTTTGAGCTGTGTAGGCTGTGTGTGAAGTATATACAATAGAATGAAAATTTATTCAGTTGTAATGGTAGTATAACCAAACCAATTACTTTTGATTAGATAAAAATGAAGAGGATTTCTCTGTTGGTTTTGGAGAAATCTGAAAGAATTCTTTATTATGTTATTTTAATGACAAGTATTTCCTGGAGGTGTTTTAGAGCTGTCCTTTTGTTATTCCAAAGGGGACCATACTAAAGCCCTGGCTTCAATGTATGGTATGTCTCATACTTGTCCATACAATGTTAGCTTTCCATTTATTTCCTCTGTTTTTTAAAAATGTCTCTGTTTTCTCAGAATCTTCTACCTCCTTTCTAAGTGTCTAAAACATAGACTAGAAGTTTTTCAGTGTTGGTGCTGTTGAGAAGACTGAAAATTATAGGTTACTTTGCTGTCCCAAGCTCCACTAGGGAGGCTTTCTGCTTCTTGCTTGAAGGTCTCGGGAGCAAAGCACCATCATGGGCCTATGCCACTTTTCAGTCTTAGTGGAAGCCATTTCTGGAAGGGAATTCACAATGATGCTACTGAAAAACTCTGTAAAGCAGCAGTCACACCACGTAGCTGAAACTGTCAGCACAGAGATCTCTGCCAAGGCAGGGTACTGACATGCTGAATTCTAAGTGAAGGCAATGTCCAGCCTTTTGATCTAATTGCAGTAAATAGCTTTTTTGCTGGATAGATAGTTTTAGGCATGAAAATACACGTGTTGTCTTCCTGTCAAGCTCTCAGCCTTACTCTGTGAGAAGGAAAGTTACCACATGTGTGTAAAAGGTTCAGGTGTACTGATGGTAGTTGCCATTAGAGGAGCCCAGTTAGGGAGACAGGATACATTACGTGATGGAAGTCATGAAGGATTTGTTCCTGGATTCATCATGTGTCCCAGAAAATGCAACTAAATTACACAGAAAGACTACACAGAGGAGTTTCCTCACTGGGTACCAAAGTTTCTCCAGACCCCAGTCACTTATTTGTTGGGACGATGAATAAAGAATTATTTGTACATCCTTTCTAAAGGACCTTATGGCATGTAAGTGGTTAAGTTCACAACTCCACCAGAGCAAAGGGGACCTCTTGAGCTGGCAGTGTTAAGACCCTTCAGTTTCTGCAGTGAGTAGTGCACAGATAAATGGTACGGCCACTGCGTACCATTAAGTTATCGACTATCTGTTTACAGCTGGCTTGAGTCGGATTTTGTGTGGTTCATACTTGCCTTTAGATCCAGTGTGAAATACCTTAACCTGTATGCCAGGATGTCCTTCTGTGGCAGGTACTTTAGCTTATTGTTTGTTTTAAATTGGCCTATGCTGCTTTGAGAGTGTGGGTAAAGGGTGCTGTTTTAACACCTCTCTGCTGCTTTATCTCTGAAAGAAATGAAGACTTATGTCTAGAAGGCACGATCTGATTCAGTAATTGTTTTTCCTAGTTCTTTACACAAACTCCTTGTTTTGGCAGCATGTGATGGCATTGGAACAGGGAGTTTAGTGTCAGCTCAGACGGTGGATTCCAGCAACATTGACAAGTTCATAAACTGTACCAAGATCAATGGCAACCTTATCTTCCTTGTTACTGGGATTCATGGGTAAGTGACAAAATGTTAAGATGTTATGTCGTGGTGCCAGCTGAAATGAATTGCGTCCACCTCTTAATGATGGCTGCAGGCTTCTTTTACTGAATAGCAGATCCAGAATAAATTAGTTTTCTGCTTTCCGTTATGGAGGAAACTGTTACCTTGATTCTTACGATTTAACCTCTGGGAAAAGAAAGGATGAAGCAGACCATTTGCACTAGAAAGAGAAAAGACAACTGTGATCTTTGGTGACTTTATGAGATCCTCGGTACTGGCTTACAATAATGGCTGATTAGAGAATCGAAGGGAGAAAGGGAAGTTACCTCCCGTTAGTTTGTTTTAAATTTCATATGACCAGCAGTCTAATGTGCAGAATATGCAGCCAGAGTGCCTCACCTGGCATAAATTGTCATAGCCTGGGTGGCTGTCACTGCATATACATGCAAAAAAAGCTGCCCTCTTGTCAATCAGTTTTGAAGTAGACATTCAAGTTTCACTTGCAGAGATACACAAAACTCACTGGTATTTAAATCCAGTATTTTGGTTTAAATATGGCTGTGTATTGAATAAGTCTCAGTAACAGTTGAATATGTGGAGGTACAAAACCAGTATTTAAAAGTCTCACAAATGTGTTCTTCTAAAGGAAGATGTACGAGCCAGATGACTAGTGCCTTGCTGTTTATAGTTTGGTGCACTGTGTGTTTGCCGCTGTAGCAGAGGTGAATGTGTGGTGCAAATGCTGCAAGGGTGGGATGTGTCCAGGGAAGACAGACATACTCTGGTTTGGTGGTCAGGTGAGGTCCAATGCAACTAGCCACTTTCTTACATTGTATTCTTTCTGTCTTTGAGAGAACACAAGTATGATTGTATCTTCTTACTATTTCGAGCCCTCATGTTGTAATCAGCCATGGTGAATTACATGTGACGCTTCTGGACCTATTAAAATGAAGAAAATCCTCAAAATGCACAAATAGGATTAAACCCTTTAGCCCCTTTTTTGCGATAAGTATGCAGATTATTTTGCGGTACATTAACAGTGTAAAGTACTCAATTGCTTCTACCACTGCGTAGGCTTCAAATTTTAACTTGCTTTTTAGATTCCTTGGAGCTTTCAACATTGCTTGCAACTGGTGGTCAAGACTTGATATCTTAAATCCAGTTCCCAAACCAACTCCATGTTTGCAGCTTTATGGCATAGCAAAAATGTGATTAACTGAATGTCTGCAGATTGATCTGAAATGGAATTCTGGCATGAGTAGTGCCAGCAGATTTTTCTTTAGTCTTTCTATAGATTCACATATGTTTAGATTATAATAAAGTGGTTGACACTGGGCTGCCTGGCTCAAATTTCCCTCCTAGGTGAGGTGGAAAGAAATGACTTGTTTCCTTGATTTGATGTAGTGATCGGTTGTAGTGCTTCACCTACAACTTGACTCCAGCCATGAGAATGACAGTTGAAAATCCACTTCAGTGGGGCCCTACAGCTCAATGACTCTCAAAAGGCCAGCAAATGTAAGATTTGACTGTGTGGTTGGTCTTCTTATCTCTCCAGCAGGGAGTACAGTGTGAAAGGTTAATGTAGCATAGGGAGGAAGGAGGACTTTGGTTCAAGTGGTTTAAGGAAATGCTGCTTCAGACTTGTTGAAACCCTGGGGAAGGTCACACCGGAGTCAGCTCTCAGGCCATCACGCTTTCTGATCTGGCCAGATGACCGACCGAGAGGCTGAATGTAAATCTATTAAATCTCACAGGACAGGAAGTACTCTAATAAATGCAAGATAAGCAGCTAGAGGAGCAATTTTGTGTGGATTATTCCAGTGCATTACATGAAATGTAATTTTGAGTATTAGAACTGCTTTTGTTGCAAAAGTTATATTAGCTGCGAAGTTACAAGATGAGTCTCATTAAAAAAAATCTGTCTAAAGGGACCAAAGCCAACCTTGAATAAAAACATATTAATCTGAAAAATATCTAAATTACAGACTATAAAGCAGAGGGTTAAAATATTTTGTTCTATTTTAATAGAAGAATATAAGCCTAGGACATGTTGAAACTGTGTAAGCACTTTGTCTCTCATTCTTTATGAAAAAAACTCACTCCAGCAAGTCTTAAGTATGAGAATACTGAATTCTACAACCCTAAATTCTTCCAGAGCATGAATTACAGTAGTATGTATTAAAAGAAGAGAAGATGATTTGAGAACTAATAAAATAACTTTATATTTCTGGAACAGCTTTTTGTTTAAAATTTGTTACATTTTGCAAATCAGTAATATAGAAAGGAAATTTAAAAAATGACACTAGCTATACAAGTAGTTTGTTGTATAAATGGACAGTATGGAGCAACAAGAATAATACATATTTTCACTCCAACTTTTAGTTAACTTCTGTTACAAATTTGTTTACTCAGAGTGAACTGCAGCTTTTAAAAGTGTGAATTTTCAGTGCTTCACATTGTAGGGACTTAAAGTCTAGCTCTCTGTTGGGAATTGACAGACTTTTTGCAACGGCAGAGAATAACTTCAGTGAAAGATGCTGAGTGGATTGGTTTGTTTTCACTGCAAACTGTGCTATTACAATTGATCCTGTCATATTTTTGATCCTGTGATTCTGTAGCCTGTCTTTCCCTTTCCTGAGTACTTGAACTTCAAGTCTTTGTGAATTTTTAATAATTTATATAAAAACTATGTATATAATTATGAGTTGGTTTTATGCACAATTATTTCTAACAGTTTATATATAAATTAGATAATTATGAATTGGCTTTAATTGTGTCCACAAGTTAAGTGGGAGGAAGATAGACCTAAATTTTGATGAGTCATTAGTACTCATTCTTCTAAGGTAATGCTCTGCTGAAGTGTATGGATAAAGAGATCTTCATTAGTGTACATATCTGCTGCCTGAGCCAGAGACAGAAAACACATTGTCTGGAAAATGGATGGGACCTGTATAGGTTGGATGCAGCCTTCTCTCTACTGTTTTCTTCTGGTTGGGGTGCTAAAAAGCCAAGCTGCCTTCTGCTTGTGTTGCTGCCTGTCAAGGGGTGGGATATACCAAGGATGCACAGCTCCAGCTAGCAGCAAATGCTGCCTCCTTCTTCCCCCTACTTGCAGCAGGAGCAACAAGCCCTCAGTGCTCACCAGGTTTTTGGCTTCCTTTTAGTTGTCCATCTCCGGTTTCACAATGAGCGAAACTCTCATTCTTGAAACTGTAAAATTCAGCTGTGCCTGTTCTACTGAAAACTATTGGCTCTGCTAATAAGAATGGTAGAAGATGACTGTATTATTCTACAGTTTTATATGTTGATAAAACACATCAGACATTTGGCTGCTTAAGGGGGTTAAATGTGTGTTTCTATCTTTAAAGACTACTTTCTGTTAGGATTTGGAGGTGAAATTCAGCAACCTCATGTTTAGTACAGGCAGGGGTTTTCCTTTTTTAATAGTAGTGCATTGTAGAAGCAAAATGCTGTGTTTCTGTTAGGTAGTCAAAACTTGTTATCTACTTTTCTAAGAGTCCCAAGTTGTTAAAATTAAGTGTATATGATGCTTCTGTGGTCCTTTATGTTAAGGTTCGAGAACTCATTTTGTTGCTGCTAACCTGGAGTCGCCTCCAGGATGGTTAGAAGAGACCCCATCAGTCTGTTGCTACACAGACTTGTGAGGCCTGTCCCCAAAGACAGCCTGGTTGATTACCTGCATGTTCCAATACCAAGAACAATGTCTTTTGGAAAGCAGAAGGAGGAGAGGTGGAAATGTATGCTTCACATTTACTGAGGATGTGTCCTACCCTCAGAAAACCCACAAAAATACTGTAACAATGTGTTAAAGAAGACTCTTTTCCTGAATTTTTAAAGGTTTATTGTTTGGATTAAGCTTCTAGTCAGCTGCCTAAATAGTTGGGGAGTCTTTACTCCTTTAAAATTGGGGGGGGGGGAGGGGGGTGGGGGGAATTATTTACTAAATGATGGCACTCAAAATCAATGTCAGCTTCATCTTTTTACATTGTAGCATATCTAACTTTGAAATTTTAATATTTGGGGGTATTTCATTTCTCAGGTGACAAATTTGCTTGGCAAGGATCTGTGCTTTTTGATGTCCCCTGTTCAACACCTTCTAAAAAGTGTGCGCTTTTAATGCCACATGTCAGGAACTGCTGGCATGCTCTGGTTTCGCTTATAGCTTATTACTCGTTTCAGTAGCAGTTTTGTTGGTCCTGGTAGTACAGTATCGCAACAGTACCATTTGAGCTAGTATTCCTGGAAAAAATGATGAAAATTCATCTTTCCTTCAGGGAGGGTCACCCATTATTATTCAGAATCCCTTAATTTTCCATGAGCATAAATATTTGCTAAAACATTAATGATTTGAACCTTAAAGATGTTAAGCATCATTATTTTCCTTCAAGATTACTTGGGAGAAGTTATCCCCAGGTACTGCAGGAACAACAGTATGAATAAACTGGAAACAGTCTGAAGAAATCTGGAGCATATGCTGCCTAAAAGCCATGTGTTGACCTCCTGAATACTGCTTTCTATATAGTATAGCTTTCAGAACCTGATCTTTTTTTATTCAGAGCATCACATTTTGTGCTTTTAATCTTTCAGGGACCCGTATCACACAATTGCTGCAATCAATCCAGAGAAATTAAATATTTTCCAAACAGTGAGAGAGATAACAGGTAACAAACTTCTGATTTCATATAATCCGAACTTCTCACTCCACATTTATGGTTGTCATTTGGTGGGTTTTCTGAAGAGCACAAGGTGCTTTTTGCTTTTAAACTCATCATGCTGTAAATTTGATAAAAGTTTAATACACAACAACTTCAGTATCAATTGATATTCACAATTGTGTTGTCCTTTGCTCATGAATACAGAATGCCTATTATATTTGGGGTACACAAGCATCAGAAGACCAAGACCTTACTGTTAGGTGGGCAAGAGGTCTTGCTCCCATGCGAGCAAAGTGGGACAAGTATTGCAAGGGGGGGCACCTAGTGAGGAAAATGGTGCTGGAATGTGGGAAATCACTGTCTTCACTTGGAAGTGTTTGAAATATACCTTGGAAAAAAAAAACCGACAACCCAATCTGGTTTTGCAGCTACTTTTGTTGGTCTAACAGAAGACGATGCTGCAAATTAGCTCCTGTAATTTAAAGACAAAGCTATAATGTGTGGGGTGGCAGTCCCTCCCATCTTTTGTGACTTTTCAGTGGGGTCATATAGCTAGGATTCAGTACTTTGCTTGCATCTTGCTGCTTGTTGTTTCACCGTTCAAGGGGCAGGGAGGAAGACACTACAGCTTTGAGTTCTCGATTAATTTCTGATCATGTATAGATAGAGAAATGCAAAAAAAAAAATTCTATTTCGTGAAAAAAAAAAAATCTTTGGACTCTACAGCATGATTGTAGCTTGGTGGAGCTCAACAAGTGTTTGGCATTTGAAATGAGTTCTATTCCACGTGCTTCACCTCTCAAAAGTTGTGTATTTCAGCAAAACGGTGGGATTAAAAAAGGAAAGTAAACTCAATCTCTCACTAATTAATGTCAAAGATAATCTGGCATCTGGGTGTCTGTAACTTGCCTTTCTTAAGCACTGTCTAATTGATAGTCTCAGCTGTACTACTTAAGTGGAATTACCCCTGTGCTTAAAGATGTCCTGCGTTTCAGTCCAGTACTGAATCAAAATCATAGGGAACTGCACTCTGTAGAGGACTATGTAACACAAAATAAGTAGTTCCACTTACTTGTGGAGAGAATGCTCTTGTGATCAACAGTCCTCACACACGCACTCAGAAACTAATGCAAGTTCTTTGTTTTAGGAAAGTCTTGTCATCTTTTAATGCATCATAACAGATCTCTCAACTTCTGTCCGAAGTCACATTTTAAAACTGAATGTTCTTAATTCAGGCAAATCTTCATTTTTTCTCCTGCTGCTGTTTAGAAAAGGCTGGGAGGCCTTGCGAGATTCCAGCTTGTGTTTAGGTTCACCCTTTCTGTGGCTGTTGAAAGTGGACATAATGCTGCTGTGACCGAGTTCTCCTTTGCCTTCTTGGAGGAGACAGTGGTGAGCAGCCTGATGACTTCAAAGACAGTAGTCAGCAGCATTCATTACCTATTTATTTCTTTTTTGCAAACCAGCACTGTCTGTCATTTATAGGCTAAGCCTGTCCTAATTCATGTATGTGATAAAGCAGTCTTCATGGCTGAAATCATTGATGTTCGTGTGCTTGCCTTTTTCTCCTTCAGGGTATTTGAACATACAGTCGTGGCCTGAGAATATGACAGATTTCAGGGTGTTTTCTAACTTGGTTACTATCGGTGGAAGAGCTCTCTATAGGTAAAGTACACTTCCTTTGTTGATGGAATCATTTTTTATTGGTATTCAATGATTCTTTGTTCAGTAGCACAGAATGCAACATTCTTTGGGAAGGGCATCATAAATTGATATATTTTTCTCTGTTACCAAGCTAAGCAGTTGTTTATAACAGGTAGTACATTTTGAACGTAATGATTTTTTAAAAAAAAAAGTCTTGGTTCATTGCTGTAGCTATCATCTCATTGTCCGGAAAGTGCATTTTATGGTTTAAAATAGTTTGTGAATGTGAAACATAACTTGAAAGACATTAATAGTAGAACCTAGCCCCATTATCAGGAAGGTTATATGGTTGCAATTGGAACTGCAGGCTCACGTACCCAAAGAACAATGTGGTCTTAAGAAATAGTAAAAGGTAAATACATGGAAGAACACTGAACTCACTGAGGTATCTTCCAGGTGAGGCTTACATTAGTTCTGTAGTGCCACTTTCACCAGAGATGTTTCTGTATGAAAACTCATATGGAGCAACTGGTTTGAGGAGAAGAAAATGTGGTGAGAAATAATGGGGGAAGCAAAATAAGATACATGAATGACACATACAGCTACCCCTGGTTCCCCATGGTGTAAATATAGTAAATCAGTCATGGGATTCTGCTGGCATGTTAAACAGCAACCCAAGCAGATTATGAATAGCAGTGAAACCTTGAGATTGAATTATAGCCCAACATTCCATTTGGAAGCAGCAATTTTTATTTGGAACAGCTGGAAAACAATTATAATCATTAAAATACAATAACTTAAAGGATGCCCAGAAACTGGATATTGTCTTCACTAATCTTCAGTCATAAAATACGAGCAGTCCTTTCCGTGTTACACAGACAATCATTTACTGTTCCTTTGATGAAGAAAGGCTATAACCACATATTACAACAAAAGAAAAATGAAATGTAGGAAGTGGGCTGGAAAAATTTCCTTGAAAATAACAATTTTGTCCTGTATTACTATAAATGACATTAATTTGATGCCTGGCAGAAGATGTTAATACATTTTGCATGACTTTGTCAGTTTCTCCTTTGCATATAAACTATCACAGTATTAATTCTGTCATCTTAGAAAAAAAAAAATCTGGATTTTATTCCATTTTCTCAACAGCACTTTATCTTAAAAAACATGTTAATGTATGAAAGGGAAATAGTTGAGGTGTTTTGCTGGCCCAGTTGGCCGAGCACTGTGAGCATCACAGCTTGCGGTATCACAAAGCTCAGGATTTTCTAGGCAATAGAACTAGATGTTGACTCATAAAATATTTGTGTCACCCCAAAATAAAAGTTTTCTGACCAAATTTCAGTTTTGCCAAAAAGATCATCTTGACATTAGGAACTAATTCTAGTGGGAAATTCCCAACCAGCTCTAATAAGTTCCACCTTCTGGAGCTAATTGCTCTTCTCACTTTTTTTTCATGACAGTGGCCTTTCCTTACTCATCCTAAAGCAACAAGGCATCACCTCTCTGCAGTTTCAGTCCTTGAAGCAAATCAGTGCTGGCAACATCTACATTACAGACAACAGCAATCTGTGCTACTACCACACTGTCAACTGGACCAGCCTCTTCAGCACACCTAGTCAAAAGACAGTGATTCATCGAAATAAAAAGGCAGAGAACTGCAGTAAGTACTGCTGCTCAGTGCAGACCTTCTTGCCTATTATTGGCTCACTTTGGGGGGAAAATGGTACAACTACTGACAGGACACAGTGCAATGAGCAGGCCAGGAACTTGGCTGATGTCTCTTGGAGCTCCATGGACATCAGTGGAGCTGTGATCATTTACAGAACCTAAGGATTTGGCCCAGTCTGCCTCTGAGCAGATTTATAGGCAAATGAAATGTTTTAAAGTATGAACAAAATAAAGAGAGAAGAGAGCAAGCACTGCTTCCTTACCATGGTGTGAACTTTACAGATAAGAGATACAGTTTCACAAATATGAATTCTGAAGGGCCATCAGTGTGGAGTGAATGTAGCATTCATGAAAGGCACTGATTTTACAGATTCGAAAACTACAGCCCTTTGCTTATGGAGTGAGACTAGCATCTTTTGCTTCTCCTACCCTGCTTCACCAAAGTGTCCCTGTCTTAATCTAGAAAGGTGACTTTTAGGACTGTTATTGATCACTGGGTTCCTCCTTTCTGTACTTGACCTATCTGATAAGGAAGATTGCTTTTAATTGGGCCTAATTGTCTTTCAGAGAAGCTTATGTGCCAGTACCTGGACTGAGATCATGGTACTGAAAAGCAAATGAATGCTATGTAGCAGATGAAGCAATTAGGTTATGCAGAAATCAGGCAGCAAATTGCATTAATACAGTGGTATTGTAACACCAATACAAGTTCATTTTAAGCATCTGTAAGACTGCTAGCAAGAGAGGAGATTAATTAAATTGCTGTATGTTTAAGTGATATTTCTGGGTTTTGTGCTTTGACCAGCCATAAATGTTTCCTTTGTTTTTTTTCAGGCTGTGGTCCTACTTTTAACTTATTATTTTAGTTCTTTTTTTTTCTCCTCTTTTTTTTTTTTTTCCTTTTTTCTCCCTCCCTTTGAAGTACTATTCTGCAATGCTTTGAGAGAATTTGTGGCTGTGCTCATCACTGTAGTTTGAGCATACCTTCCAGTGTTAGGTGAAACACAGCTATACATTTATCAGTGCTGCTCAGTTGTTTTTCTAATCTCTCCTCCCATGTGAGAGCAACATGAAGTGGAAAGTCTTGTTTGGTAGGTCTCTGCATGGTTTTGTATTATCATCATCATCATTTGGCTGTTTCTTTACTTACAAGCTAAAAAAGTGAAGCTTAACGACATGCCTCTTGCTGTTGGTCTAGATAGTTTAATTGTGATCGTGCCTGAGGGTGTAGAGGGAAAGGGTTGTTTCTTAACCTCTGGCAGACCACTGTCCACTTTTAAACTGCAGCATACTTTATCCTGTGATGTAAACATTCTGTTATGTGAGACAGAAGGATGTGTTGCACAGAACTTTTATTGGTAGAAGTTTTTGTGTATGTTTGTACAAAAAATGTCCTTGGCGTAGGCCGTGAAACTAGGGATTAGACCCTTACAATTGGTAGAACATTTTGTGGGAAGGCAATACAGAAGGTGGAGGAGAGATGCAGTGTCTGCTGCTACTTCTGTGGTGAGGAGGTGCACAAGGATGTCCTGTGTGTTGAACAGTTTCATGTCCTGGTGTCCTTACTGCTGTAACTCAGCCAAGAGGTGACAAAGGAATGGGTATATGAATCCAGGTGATTGTCTGTGAGAGGAGCATAGCTCTCTTTGTCATCCAGAGATGATCAGACGTGGCATGATAATGTCATGTGGGAATGAAGTGTTGATGAAGAGTCTAAGAATAGTCCTGAATAATGAAATGAGTTAACCAGTTACAGGACAAAGAAGGCTGCACAGTCTCTGTTTTCAACACACCCAACTTTATCTTGTTCTGCATTAGCTCTAGTTGCTCAACATCCATGGGCTTTGTATCATCATCTTAATGGCTTCTGTTTCCTTGCTTTTCATTTTTTCCATCTCAAGGCTTTTTCTTTGCTTTGAGTTCTTCTGAGGATGACTGTTATTTGAACATTGAATAAGATCAGCCTTGCAAGAGAAAAGCATGCATTTTCTGGCACCATCAGCTCCTTAGAAACTTGGAGAAAAGCTCCTGACTTCCCATGAATAACTAGTGCCTTCAGTCTTGCCAGCTAGAGCATTTGTAGATAGCTTGTAATTACAGTATGCAGTCTGTTTATATTGCCTCCACATAGAAAGCCTAGTATGAAAAATGGTATATTATTTGAGAAATAAAGGCATTGCCAAGAAAGAGAATCACATCTGCCCAGGGATAGTGGATTGCTAGTTGCTTTTCCCTGCAGTGTGGTTGGAGTTTAATAGGATGAAGTGGCGGAGAGGAACCTAGTTCTGTGCCAGCAGTCTAGTAACAAGTGTATTTTGTATGTCATGACAAGAAGAATAATCCTTTGAGATTTCATGTAAGGAATTTCTTGGGCTGACAGAACGGAATCTGACTGAAGAAGCATGAGGTCTTGATGACCATGCAAGAATCAGTAGGGTTATATTCCAAGATCCTAGTGGTCACATCTTGCTGTGAGATACATGAACCTGTGAACCTTCCAGAGAGCACAGGTTTCCTCTCTGCTCTATGAAAAACTGCTGACTGTGGGAGACACATCTTGCTCTTGGTGCTCTTTGACGTTTTCTAGCAGCAGATTGGCTATAGCTGATTGATAATGATGCGTCATTTAATGAAAGAACAACCAGCTCTCTTCCATTCCTAGGGATTGAGTACAAAAATAAAATAAGGAGTAATACAGTAGAACATAGGCCCTATGTCTCATACAGTAATGCTTCCTCTTTGCTTCAAGCTTTCTGTAACTTACAATATGTTAGAAGGCAATTAGAAGACAACTCCACTCAGAGATGAACTTCGTAAGGTGTTTTTTCCCTTCATGGAATAGTGTCCCTTTTGTTTCACTGGTTTTGAGAGCTCTAGGACATAGCTGAAGGACAGTAGTTTGGACAATATTCCCATCTGAGTTGTCAGGACTCACTTGTCAAATACCTCTTTGCCCTTTCCTGTGATTACTAAGTTTGAGTCCCTTTAAAGCAGCCACAACTACTGAAAGATGGGCTTCCAGGGCAAATGGAAACTTGGATATACTGTCACATTAACCTCTTGCACTGTACGTCTTGTCACTACGTTTGCACACAACGGGAAAATGTAAACTTTATTTGACTTCTAGCTCATTGAGGATTTGTTATAATAGGTACTCCTTATTTTCCAGGAACAAAAATACTCCTAAAGGTATTTTATGAAATTTAACACCAAGGGAATCTTCATGAGGAAAACAAATCTCATTCATTTCATTGTAAGAAGTCACAATGTGTAAGCTACAGTACCAAGGGACTAGTTTTAAAAATGGACTCTAACCTATGTTCATTAAATGGATGGTATTTAATGAACATAGGCTAGGGGCCAAGTTACTTCGATCAGAAGGCAGTGTCTTAGCTGACTTCCTGAATCTTAACAGGGAACAGTGGTTTTCTCTCTCTGTGCACGTCTGTGTGAATGAGTTCCTGTTTTGTGGCCTTTTGAGAGTCAGCATTAGATGAGAAGAGCTATCCTGCTACTTCAACTCTGCCTGTCAGTCAACACCTCCCTGCAGTTAAATGGGTTCTGCTGCAGTTAAATGGGTTCTGCTGCAGGTTAGATGTCTAACTGAAGTCTTCACAATTACTTGGAGTAAGGCAGAACTCTTCCTTAGAGCCAGATCCTGGAAAACATCTGTGATTTTCAGGATAGGCCCACAGGCTGGGGTTTAGGAGAGTTTTCTCTGAATCTTCTACTGCCTGAATGTTTAGGATCTGAGGGCAAGCCTCTGGGGTTTCCATTTCTGCCTTTCAGTTATTTTGCCTGTTCTAGACCCTAATCCTGCAGATGCCTATGCATATGCCCATGCCTCTCTGAGTGACAAATAAGACTGATCAGAATGGGGAAGGGAAATGCATAAGTAAATATCTGCAGGATTGGGATCCATCCTCTATGGTAGAAATACTGTCTGCTTGCATGGTAACTAGCAGGGTGTGAATTGTTAATAAAAATATCCATTAAATATATTTTTTCACATGGTTTCCAGTGAAGAAACCAGTCTAGACCATGTTAATTATGACAACCACTCTCAGATATGTTTATTATTATGCCTTTGTGTATTTTGAGTCACTATCAGCTTGGTTTTGCTTTCCTCACTACCTAAGATTGTTAATGGCTTAAAGCAAGTTACAGCAAACATTTAATATCCATGTGTAGCTTTTCGTAAAAATCATGTAAGAGCTTCCACAATCTAGGCATCATCATATTTAAGTGACTTTTAGGATATATCACAAGATGGCAATATCTTTTCCATACTGTTTAATGCTATGTTTAGCTGACCATATAAGTCAGTGAAGAAATACCTTAAAAATTGTTAAGGGAGTAAAATATTTGTTGAAAAGTTTAGTCTATAGTGATGCTTCATCTCTGAGATAATACTTATATTATAGGGTTTGGCAGAACTGTGATTTTTTTTTTTTCATTAAGGAAGATAAAGACAAACTTTAGTCAGTGGAAAAATGCTACAGAATTATGCAACACACAAAATATACTTTATACTCCTGATACCGTCATTTATTTCATCTTGCTATTTCCGCCACGTCTTAACAATGTTAAAATAGTCACCAAATATTTCACCACCTTCGAGACGGCTTTTCCAAAAGCTAGTTAGAAGCCTAGGGGAGACTTCACTTGTTTGTAGAATATTGAAAATACGTGAGCAAAACATATGTGTGTTGTTTTGAATTTAAAAAAAAATCCATAAACCCCACAATGCTCTATTGCTTTGTGTTATCTTTCTAATATTGTCCCATGTAGGGCCAGAGGGGGGTGGGTCCCTGGAAGGAATGCAGCCTCTCTCTTCTCCACCTTCCCTACACTTTCAGGGCTAGAAATGTCAGTGTCCAAGCTTCTGTACACAGGAAACACAGAAGAAAGTGGCACCTTTGAGGCTGAGCACCATGAAAAGGGCAGCAGTACGTGATCATCAGCGAGAGGCTTCTGAACTGCATAGACCCTAAAAGATGCCTGGGCTTGGGGTCTGGTTACAGGAGAAGATTTGAGGGCAAGGGGCACGTTGAGGCTTCAACAGCTGTTTCACCTGTAGCACAGTCTCATAGTGTCTCCCAAGATTGTTTGAGTTCAGATGGCAAATGAGCATCTTCAAACTGATAATCCAAGTGGAAATTAATTGGGGAGCATGTATCTAAAATGTAGTGCATGAAGCTGTCATCTAAGGTAGACTTTTAATTGTCTACTACTATAAACTGTAATGTTAAACACAATTTGTGCATAAAACTTGCTTCATTGTGAACATTATTAATGCAGAATGCATGAGTATAAAGTTATTTGCTAGAGAATGTGCTCTGGTAGTTAGATTTTACTGTTGCTCCATGCTGAAGTGAAGAATCTGCCTTTTTTTTTTTTTTTCCCAGCATGGGATTTTTTATGGAACAGTCAGAGGTGACTCATGTTAAATATGAGTGCACACAAAATAAATGTAGAAAAAAATGTTCTTTTATACAAAGTAATTTAAATAATTACTTTCAGCTTTAGAGACACCTGCAGTTTACAGTGAAACCTTTCTAGGCAAAGGTTGTTATAAATGGGATTGTTATGAATTATGTCAGTTTAGCCACCAATTAACAACTTGAATAAATGATTACATTCATTATCAGATGCGATGCAAAGCTAACTGAAGTCTGCGGGAGCTTTTGTATTGAGTTCATGGAGCTTTGGATCAGGCCCATAAGCGTATAGCCAAATAACAATAATTTCTCTTTTTTTGATAGCTAATTTTCTTGTGTTCTATCTAGGTTGGGGAAAAACATTGAACCTTTCTGCTTCTAACCTGTGTGACCCCATTAATAAAGAATGAACACTTGTTCCAAAACTCCTGATGAAAATGAGTTCCTGTCAAAAGCATTATTGTTCTTTCCTTCACATATGGCCATGTGATATGCTGGAGCTTCTGAACATTCTCAGCCCATGGAAATGCTAAACTGTGTGTTTAAAATTGAAACATTTCTTTAGCCGTCCCTATAATTAAAGAAGAGGAAGAAAGACGGGTGCAATGGGTTTTTACAAGTTGTCAAAAAAAACCACTCCCTTCTTGCCAAGATTCATTTATGAAAACATTTCTATGACTTAGAAATAAGCAGAAGGAAATAGTGATTTTTTTTTTTTCCATTCCTTTTTTCACAGACTACAGGCACTGTGTTGGCTAGATTTTGATAGTGTAATCATGATTTTCTTTACTGAAAAGCTCTCATTTTATTTGCATAAGGTTACTCTGTATATTTTGTGAGCTATCTTGTAATAGTGTTCCTTGCTATTTGAAGGGATATTTTAGTGCAACACTGTGTGTGTGCATGTGTAAATAAAATCTGATCCCAGAGTAGTCTGACAGCTGAGAACAGTGAAAAGAAAGGAAATCACTAGTAATAAAAGCACAATTTCAAGTTACAAAAAAAAAGTGAGAAAGCAAATAGGAAACTGCCTTTCAATGATGAGAGTGTGTAAAACAAAATCAGAAGAATTATTAATATTGTTAAGATTGAAAATGAGAACAAAGGGATCTCCAAAGCAGGGTGGGTTTTTTTATTGTGTGACAAGTCCTTAAAGTGAGTCATTGACTAGAAAATAAAACTATTCATATAAAAAGTTTGCTTAATTAGAACTGTGATAGTTTCTGGGTTTGTGGTTTTTTTTTTTTTTCTTTTTTTTTTTTTTTTTATTTGCTGATACGTTTGCGCCTGAAGCTGTTGTGTTAGTCCAGGTGTCCCTGTGGGCAGGCAGCGTGTAAGGCTGGACTCATATATTTGTCTGCTCAGTGTCAGTCACACATTACCATGAGACTGCATGAGATCAGGGGAGATCGGCAGACCAGGCGTGAAGTGCTGGAGTCTGCTCTGAGGGAGCCCTCAGAGGGCCTAAATCCTCAGGCATAATTGGGGTTCCCCTGAAGTGACCAGCTGTATCACCCAGAACTTCTTCCTGGGTGCTCCTGTAGGCAACGAAAATGAAAATAGGCCAAAACTGGCCTTTACATACCAGTCAATGCCCCTATTGAACCGTACTGCACCAAGCCAGCATTAGGCTGAGATATACATGAAATGTCTAAAAGTAGGTGCAAAAGGAAACCATGTGGGCTACACGTGTAGCATTTGCTAATGTAAAGCTTCCACCTAATTCATTTTATTTCTATGAAGTTCAGTCATGGTGGAACTACTGACATCTGGCAGTTGTTATGAAAACATTGCCACGCTAAATAAAAGTTACGGTTAGGACAATAATGAAAAGCTGATTTTTTTTGTCTCTGCTCATACTGCCTTTGTGTGGTGGTGTTCCTTTGACTACAGCAGAATAACTTGATTTACAGCAGAGCTTAGGGAAAGAGAACGAGATATCTCTATGTCATGGCATGGTAATAGCTCAGGTCTCTCTTGCTGTGCTCGAACCTCTGAGAATTAATATGCTTTAAAGGAAATTAAATGAACACCTGGAATTACTCCTAAATTTAATTATTTTATGTTTGGCTGTACCTGACTTGAGCTTTGAGGCAAAAGAAGAACCAAAAAGGTATTTCTGAACACCTTCTGGACGTTGTCATTAAGAAAGTATATGTGATATTAAAAAAAAATATATGTATTCAAGCATTCCAGCCTTGATAAGACTTGAGTGTGCAGACTTTTCATGTCTGAGGTTATTTGTGGTATTGTATTGAATAAGACAGTGCTTGTCTACCTGCTGAATTACATGTATTGTACAGCTGAGCTAGTGCAAGGATCAGCAACAGCACTGTGCAAGTAGGAAGCGTGCTGGTGAATCTCTTGTTCTTGGATCAGTTTGCCTTCAAGGGCTGGAGGACATGAAATCTTTGATTGGTTCCTATGCTACTTGTAAAGGCGCAAAGGGGTGAAATGTCCTTTTTTGGCATGAATTATGGAAATGTTCTAGGCAGAAAAAGAAACAAGTAGATGAAAATCTGCCATTCTCAATCTCGATAAAGCAAAATGTCCTGTTGCAAGGAGAAAGAAAATATGGAAGAAGCTTCATTCCTCTTGCCTATTCACTACATGGGCTAGGAGAGAGAAACTATGCATAAATTGTTGCATATTTTTTTCTGAAAGAAGTGCTTTCTGATACATTCAGTGGTCAGAAAGCAGGGTGACAGTGGGAGGAGGGATGGGACAGTTAGTGTATGTCAAAGGAAAGCACCCTGCCAGTGTGGCATTAACTTCCTGCATGTCAGCAGGCAAAAGGAGGTTCAGGAATTGCCTTTTAGGAAAGAGAAGAGGACATAGGCTGGGCATGCTGTATAGATCAGAAAGATGTGTTTGACGAACATGGTGCCAACATCAAACAATGCTGCATGATGAGAAGCGGCGATTACAGAGCAGTTAAGGAGAGAATCGCTGTGTGAAGCACCGTGCTCCCCTGTACGGTAGACTGCTATGACAGATCTTCAGTGGATCAAATGTGGGACATACACCATAGCACAGAATAACCAGTGTTAAAATATGCTGTGGAGAGCAGAAAGCATCTTTCTGCTGACTCTCTCATGATTTAGAAGGGCTTTGTGCTTCTCAGGTAGTAAAACTCAGTGTACTCTTTAATTGTTAAGGTAGATTGTAATGGACAGTACCTAACTGCACTGTTCCGGGCTTGACAAGACCATCAGGTATCCTGAAACAAAAATAGGGCTTTTTTTTTTTCCAGTCACCCAGCTATGCTGCTGTACTTAAAGAAGTGTAGAAAAATAACTACTGTCTTTTTATTTAATATAAAGCTGCCAGAGGGCTTTTTGCACTTCTGTGAAAAGATTTTCTGTTGATTTTGCTGTTGCCCCTCTTTCAATGTGTGCCGGGCGTATGTGGTTGCTATTTTACAGGTGTATTCAGGGAGTGTGTGTGTGTTGCTGACTGGACATCATCATTGCTACAGCATTGGGGGTGGTCGTAGAATTCTACCAGCAAACCTACTTTTAATTTATTATTTGACACTTTCATCAAGTTGTTTCCAGTGGTTTAAAAAAAAAAAAAAGTGTTTATATATTTGCCATCTCTGATATTTCAGGTCTTTGCTGTTTTTAATCTACTCAGTCTAGTATGTAACTATTTGCATAAAACGTTTCATCATGCAAGAGTGAATTCAAATTAAGAGATCTACCCTTTCACACACCAGGGTCTGGCTGAATCTGTGCAACTGGACTTTCTTCAGATGCTGGAGCGATACCATGTGTTTCCTTTTGCTCTTTGCTTATTTTCTCCATCTGTCACAGTCATCTAGATAGTATGTAGAGAAGGATTTATATAAAATAAAAATACAGAATTAACTATATTGTTTGAAACAACGTTTTCCCCTCACCGTTTGTTCATTTTGTTTATTTAAGTTGAATTTTCATTTTGAGACAGGGACTATTGTTTATTTTATGCCTTTTTTGGGTTTTAACATAAATGCTCTTTGGCTCTTCAGGTGCTTTTGCAATAAACAATTTTTAAAAATACAGTTAATGATGACTTCTCTTCAACTTTTTCCCCACTCTCCATAAGTTTTATTTGAGGGAGTCCTCAGTTCAGAGGTAGTGTTTTATATTTTGGTTTAATAGCCCTTCTGTGGATGCCGTGTTCTTTGTCAGGGAATTCCGCAGCTTGATCTATACTTTCAATGAAGAAAAATCTCAGTTTTGAACCCCGTTGGGTTCCTGTCTCTTTCAATGCCCACAAGGGACTTGGAAGAAGCAATGAACAATTGTTTCATGTTTACTTATCTTCTTGTCATTCACAATTTTATAGACCTTTATCATATCCTTTCTCACCCATATCTAAGGCTACTTGCCTGCTTCTTACTGGTATAGAAGCTCTTCTCTAGTTTTCATCATCCTTGCAGTGCTCTTAAACCTTTTTCTCACTCTACTATATCCTTTCCGAAAGGAACAGACCAGAAGTGTGTATAGTATTCAAACTGTGAGTGCACAGTGTGTTTCTGTAGTGGTATGATGATAATTTACTGTTTTTTCTCTTTTTTTCTCTGTTTCTAGAAAATCTGAACATTGGCTTTTCTGAGTATGGCAGAATGCTGAATGAAATGTATTCCTTTGGATTTCAGAGGCCTATGTAAATTAATGCTAGTATCCTCTCTCTCTGCAGCTGCCGATGGAATGGTGTGTAATGAGTTATGCTCAAGTGATGGCTGTTGGGGGCCAGGGCCAGATCAGTGTCTCTCCTGCAAGCGCTTCATCAGGGGAAGGACCTGCATAGACTCTTGTAACCTGTATGATGGGTAAGATATTTCCCTTTCACTTTTCCATAAAGTTGCTGACTGCATTGTTCAGGACTTCAATGAGTAAGTTATTTTGGTTTTACATTAATCAATATCTGGTTCTATTGCCAATATTACTGATTTTGAGTGAAATATATTGTGGGATAAGTTTTAAGTATTTCCAAATCTGAACTTGGGTAGAAGACTTTACCTTGTATGCTGCTGACTAATTTCATACATCAAAAGTTTGTTGCACCTTTTGCATTCCTGATGATGTGAGCAATTTGATTTAGGTGAAGACTAAAAAACCCACCATTTAGCCCTACTTGAATATTGAATCTCCTATTCAGAAACATACACCATTATGTTCTTTCAGATTAGTTAGATTTAGGCACATGATAAAGAATAAAGACCCCAAAGTAGGAAAACTCACTCTCTTTTTTTTTTTTTTCTTAATACACTATGTATGTGTACACACAAATATAAATAAAACCAACATGAGTTCTTCCTCCCTTTTGTTCTCCCGCTCATGCATGTACATCATCTATTCTGGAGGATGGGTGGGGGAATACCTACATATGGCACAGCCAAGGTGGCTGAGTCTGGCTTATGACAGAAAAATAGAGCTGAACTGCTTGTATTAGCTGCAGCAGAAAAAAAGCATAATTAGGCTGTGGAGGGAAGCAGGTGGAATATCATTTCCCATATAACAGTATAGCAAGGTCCCTGGCACCTCTTTTAAAGTCAAGATAAAAAACTTAAATTATTTTAATTATCTTTTCCAGCTCAAACTTCTAATTGAAAATAAGGTCACTGTATGTTTTCTTTCTCTTTCTTTTCCTGCCTCGGATGCCAAATCATGTAACTGTTATGGAAAGTGTATTGAGTGAACTCCCATATATATGTGAAAATATTCTAAACTCTTCTATCTGGACAATGCATACAAAAAAAATCTTGTCAGAGTACAGTTTTATGTGCTTAAAAGCCTGCCTCCTCTCCACTCCCCACACCGCAAAGAAAAGAAAAGGAAAAAAAAAAAAGAAGAGTTGCAGACCACAGTTGTGTTCTCATATGCACTGGCGTATATTGGACCACATTTGGTGGCAGGTGTTGCCATGAAGCCTATCGCAGCAAAATCACAAAGCTCTCATGACCAGCCCTCAAATCAGGATGTTCTGATCTGCATCGATTAGTGAATGGTATTTACACTTTCCACAGGCTCAGTTCCTTCCTAAAGATGTGAAGTGATTTGTGACCTGGGCTTGGGGAAAAGTTTTTTGTTGGTTTTTGAGATCTCTGCACATTCATCTCTCAGGGCAGCGACAGTACTTCAGGGTAGGGTCAGGTGCATTTGACTTATCTTTTAGTCCTCACAGGAGAGCTGAATCTCCAGAGCCAGAGAAGGGTGAGCTCATTTGCCATGGTCAGGAAAGGTTTTCCTCAGCTGTATTTTTGCAATGGATCCTAATGGCTGTAGAGGAGCAGAGGGAGAGCATGAATAAACCAAGCACAGAGGCCTTTACCTGAATATTACCAGAGCCCACTAACATGCGTGTGCAGCGCAACTTTAACTGTTTGATGCAAATATTTTAACTGGTTAATGCAACAAGATGGGATCCATCTACAAAACTTAGATGTCCAACCTGAGGTAGTTACATAATTTACTCTGTGGTTAGTGGGGAGAGAAATGACCTCTTCAGATGTTAATTCATCTCAGCCTAGAAGAAGGTGGGATGAATTGTGTTGAGAAGGTGCTGGAGGCTTTTTGTGAGGGGCAACTGGAAGCTGAAATGAGACACTTGGTGTTTGATGGAAGAAATCCTACCTACTATCACTACTTCCCCCCCTGCTCTTATAAGTGGTTAATAAAAATAAATAAATAAATCACTTGGGTGATAGTTTCTTGTGGATATATGAAATAAATGAGCAAAAGGATTTGTTTTGACATTTTATAGTTTCAGACCTCAGTCTAGAATTGTTGTTGATGAAAAAGTTACGAGCCTTTTGGAGAATGGGCTTTAAAACAGGAGTATGCACAGAGGCTTAACTAAAACAAGAAGAGCAGCACTGTGATCAATGCTCTTTCTAATCCTTTCCTATCTGATAGTGATGTCTCACATGTAACAAGTGGCTTCCTGAATCTGAGCCATGAGGGACAATTCCATAGATAAAAATCAAGAAATGAGCTGCTTTGTCCTGTTAATGAGTTCCTTCTTTCTTAAGGAAAGAGGAGAAAAAACACTCTAGTTTTATACGGATAAACAAGATGTCTGCTGCTTTACCTGCTATGAGTGAGGCTGCTGATGGGGTCTGGTTTTCAGCTGGTGTAAAGTAGCATAATGTCGTTAACAGAAGTGATCTCAGCTGGCATAGTCTGCTGACCTTAGTGAAGCTGGAATGATTTCCACCAGCTGAAAAGCCAGCCATTTTATCTCTGTTTCAGTCTCAGTTTTGCTTTTTCCTAACCTGCCTGCAAAATATTTTCCTAGGGAATTTCGAGAATTTGCAAATGGTTCTGTCTGTGTGGAGTGTGATCCCCAGTGTGAGAAGATGGAAGAAAACATGATCACATGCTATGGGCCGGTAAGAACAAAATTTGGTGTATTATGGGCTAGCTTATTTAAAGTGTGCTAAATCACAGACATTTTCTGCTTACAGACTTTAAAATGGCTATTGAAAATTAATGTTAACAAAAGCAGAAAAGATGCATATTCCGCATGTAGGAAACGAATTCTGCTCATGTTAAATTGGTGCTGGGAATAAACTTCCTTGGATCAGCCTCTTTAAGAAAGGGCTTTAAAAAGTAGTGTCCTTTTCTTTCCTGAGTTGTCTTAATGCCTTAGTAGTACAGATGCACAAAATTTTTAAATGGCAGATAACGTGTAGTTGTGATTTGAGTGCCCTTTTCTATTGCTATTTTCGTTCTTTATACTCAGTTCTATCCTGTTCAACTTCAGTTACTTCTGCCCCCCCCCCCAAAAAAAAAAAAAAAGTGTGGGAATTTGTTTCAACCTTTCAGTTAGCTTGAACAATATGTTGGGGTTTTCTTTTTAACATAAGTCAGCCTTTTAGGTTGTTTTAATAGAGAATTTTTTTTATGCATCCTAAATGAATGCTAACTGTGGCTGTGACCTTTATAATGGCTAGTGAGTCTTCTTTCAAAGATTATTGCTCTTTTGTGAGGTAGAAGTTTTCTCTTTCTTTTGGTCTTTTGTATATTGCCAAGATTAAAAGCCACAAGTATCCTGGGCAATGAGGAGTTGTGTTTTATGCTCTTCATCATTGAGAAAATTTAACCTATAACTTATTTCCTTATTTCTCTGACTTACCTACTGAATGGAAAAAAAAAAGGCGCCATCGTTTTTGTCGCAATACTGTGTTTTCTGCAACACAACCATAAAGAAAAAAGCTAATGTTTCAAGTGTTCAACCCATGAGGGAAATTTGGATTTGTAGCAGGGCTCATGGACGTAAAATCTGTTGGGCAGACTTTAGTTTGTTTAAGAGGTTGGTGGACAGAGTCCTTTGAGAGTAGGCCTGAAGGGCAAAGGAGTCCAGGAAGGCTGGACATGCTTTAAAAAGGAATTGCTAAATATTCAGGAGCAGGCTGTCCCAGTGTGTAGGAAGACAAGCTGTCGGGGAAAAAGACCGGCCTGGTTAAACAGAGAACTTAGGTTAGAACTTAAGGAAAAAAAGCACCTATTTGCTCTGGAAGAAGGGTCAGGTAACTTGGGAGGTCTATAGGGATGTTGCCAGGTCATGCAGGGAAAAGATTAGAAGGGCCAAAGCTCAATTAGAGCTTGATTTGGCTGCTACAGTCAAAGATAACAAAAAAAGTTTCTACAAATACATCAACAGCAAAAGGAGGGTCAAGGAGAGCCTCCACCACTTGCTGAATGAGGAGGGTAATGTAGTGTCAGGGATGAGGAAAAGGCAGAGGTGCTCAGTGCCTCCTTTGCCTTGGTCTTTAATGTCAGGACCGGTTGTCCTCAGGAGACTCGGCCCCCAGAGCCTGAAGTTAGGGATGGGGGGCTGTGTGAACCCCCCGTAATCCAGGAGGAGATGGTTAGTGACCTGCTGTGCCAGTTGGACACCCACAAGGCTATGGGCCCAGATGGGATTCACCCCAGAGTAATGAAGGAACTGGCAAATGAACTTGCCAAACCACTCTCTATTATCTACCGGCAGTCCTGGTTAACTGGAGAAGTTCCAGCTGACTGGAAATTAGCAAATGTAAAGCCCATCTACAAGAAGGGTCGGAAGGACGATCCAGGGAACTATAGGCCTGTCAGCCTGACCTCGGTGCCAGGCAAGGTGATGGAACAGATCATCCTGAGTGCCATTACACGACACATGCAGGACAGTCGGGGCATCGGGGCCAGCCAACATGGATTCATGAAAGGCAGGTCCTGCTTGACCAACCTGATCTCCTTCTATGACCAAGTGACCCGCTTAGTAGATGAGGGCAGGGCTGTGGATGTAGTCTATCTAGACTTCAGTAAGGCATTCGACACTGTCTCCCACAGCATCCTCCTAGACAAACTGGCTGCCCGGGGCTTGGATGGGTGGACTCTTCGATGGGTTAAAAACTGGCTGGATGGCCGAGCCCAGAGAGTGGTGGTGAATGGGGCAAAGTCCAGCTGGCGGCCGGTCACTAGCGGTGTTCCCCAGGGCTCAGTTCTGGGGCCGGTGCTGTTCAATATCTTTATAGATGATCTAGATGTAGGGATTGAGTGCACCCTCAGCAGATTTTCAGATGACACCAAGCTGGGTGGGAGTGTCAATCTGCTGGAGGGTAGGAAGGCCCTACAGAGGGATCTGGACAGGTTAGATAGATGGGCCAAGACCAACGGCATGAGGTTCAACAAGAACAAGTGCCAGGTCTTACACTTCGACCACAACAACCCCATGCAGCGCTACAGGCTGGGGGAAGAGTGGTTAGAAAGCGGCCCGGTGGAAAGAGACCTGGGGGTGCTGATCGACAGCCGGCTAAACATGCGCCAGCAGTGTGCCCAGGTGGCCAAGAAGGCCAATGGCATCCTGGCCTCTATTAGGAATAGTGTAGCCAGCCGGTCTAGGGAAGTGATTGTCCCTCTGTACTCGGCACTGGTGAGGCCGCACCTTGAATACTGTGTTCAGTTCTGGGCCCCACACTTCAAGAAAGATGTTGAGGTGTTGGAGCGAGTCCAGAGGAGGGCGACCAAGCTGGTGAAGGCTCTGGAGGGTATGACCTACGAGGAATGGCTGAGAGGGAGCTGGGGTTGTTTAGCCTGGAGAAGAGGAGGCTCAGAGGTGACCTTGTTGCAGTCTACAACTACCTGAAGGGAGGCTGTAGTGAAGTGGGAGTCGGCCTCTTCTCCCAGGCAACTAGTGATAGGACAAGAGGACATAGCCTTAAGCTTCGCCAGGGGAGGTTCAGGTTGGACATTAGGAAGCATTTCTTTTCAGAAAGGGTCATTAGACATTGGAATGGGCTGCCCAGGGAGGTGGTGGAGTCACCATCTCTGGATGTGTTTAAGAAAAGACTGGACATGGCACTTAGTGCCATGGTCTAGTTGACAGGGTGGTGTCAGGGCAATGGTTGGACTCGATGACCCCAGAGGTCTCTTCTAACCTGATTGATTCTGTGTTTGATTCTGTGAAAATCCTAGACCAGTGCCCAACGTGAATACCAGATTTTGTTATACACTGGCTACATCACAAAGCTGTTATACATCACAGCTTTAAAATTTTACTTTTACGTTGTCCAGAAGCCTTGGTTTGTATTTTGTAACAAGTCTAGTCTACATATGTATTAAGAAGAAGGAGATCTTGTAGTTCTTTAGTATTGTTGTGACCAGATATCACAGGGAGAATGCAGCGTGGAAAATAATTCTGGAGTGCAGAGGTAGGGGATTCCACTGAAAGGCCATTGCAGTTGCTTTGCAAATGTGGTTCAGGATGGAACAGTGTTGTGGGAAATTTCTTGGAGTTAAAGTGAGTGTGAAGTTCATTGTGTTAAGCACACCAGTAATATTGAGAAACTTTTTTAGAAGCTGGCATTTAGTCTTACATTCTACAGAAGAAGTTTATGGCCAAAAGCACCAGGATTTACACGTCTGCTGTTCCTTAACAGAGACTGAAAACATGCAGCTAATTCACTGTTCATTGGGAAAAAAATGTTGCTACAGTTATTGCTGAGTGCGCTGTCAGTCTAGGACCTGCAATTCTAGTGCAGCAGGAAAAGACAGAGTGACTTGAATGAACTGCATTTCTTTCTTCCATGCTCTCCAGGGACCTGACCACTGCACGAAGTGTTTCCATTTTAAGGATGGTCCAAATTGTGTGGAAAAATGTCCCGATGGCTTACAGGGGGCCAACAGCTTCATTTTCAAATATGCTGATGAGGATCGTGAGTGCCATCCATGTCATTCAAACTGCACCCAAGGGTAAGTGCAAATTCTGTGAAGTGAGCCATCCTATTTACTGTTTATAGCATGTGATGATTTACATACAGTTTGGCTTGGTAAAGCACTTGTCCCACTCCTGAAAACAGAGTGCATGGAGCAGCAATGTAACCTTTGGTTTTCAGATCTCTCATAACATTCAGGTTCCAGTCATTAATGTCCAGCAGCTTATCAGAAAAAAAGCTTACACCCCTTTTGAAAACCGTAGAGAACAACTTTTCACAGCAATGCTCTTAGCTTTCCTTCTAGCTGTCTCTAATTTGTAGTAAATGCTGCCATTGACACTTGTGTCAGTGTAGGCCTGTAAAATGACTTTATTTTTAGTATTTATTTGTTGACAGAATTTTCATCTCTGCTCCTTGGTATTGGTGAACTACCCAGCAGCGCTACTGTGAGACAAAAGTGTTACTGCTCTCTTTTTCCTATGGGGACTGATGCAAAGGGTTTGTCTGAAACCAGACTCTGTACCAGAGTCTGAGTTTCAATTTCTCAAGTCCTGTCTAAGTGCCCAAAATCCCTTGTTACATTTGGAAATACACAGCCCATCTATCTGAGCCAGAATTAAGAATCTGTACAACAAAATAATAGAAGTCACATACACAACTACTGGTTTGTGTGGGCCACGTATGTTATAAATATCTTTTTGATGAGGAGGTTGGTGGTGTCCAGCATACAAAGGGAGAGGCAGCCAGGGGAAAAAAGAGAAAACTTCAGCCAGTGAAATAATCTTCAACAAGAGGCTCTTATTGTTTAGCAGCTAAAATTAAACCAGTAAATTATTCAATGTAATCTTGATGTCAACAGCTGTTGCCATTCAAAATGAGACCTTTTGCTGGTTTTGCAAATCTAATTACAATAGAGCCATTAGGGAAATGAAAGTGAGATCGCAAAGACACAGCCAGGGTCTGTTACAGATTTGTCTTCCCCTCAGACCCTTTAAATCAGTTACGCAATAAGAAAAATGCTGCTACATGGATGAAGAGCGTAAGAAGAAACAATATGAAAAGATGAGCTCACTTCAGGATATCTGGTCCTGGCTTTAGTAGATGGTGGAAGTGCCAATTCTGATTGAATCTGACAATCTTTGGGTGTTAGATTTACTGTCCGCCTTGCATAAGAAGTGCCTTGCAGCTCTGCTGGCCTCTCAGAAGACCAGGATGCGACACTTCTTCCCATTCCCTCCTCTTTTCTGGGGAGGTCTAAATGATCTAACTGTTAATAATCTTTGTGGCACAACTGTGTTTCTCCTAGACCAGGAAGGGAGCAGAATGTTTTCCATTCCTTTACACTTCTTCATATGCCTCAGTATTTTGCAAGTGGTTGATAGTTTTTGTCTCCCTGGATGGAACAGCATCACGAAGGGAGGCTTTTATGCTTTGTGATGAAAATCTGACATTCTAGTTCATAAGAAAATAGGAGGGGCATGAGGCAGTTGTAATTGAACTTGCTGGTATTCATTGGCAACCTTTGGTGACACAGGGTTCCTTTATGCTGTTATATTGTCCTTTAATCCCTGAACTTTCAGGTTTCCTTTTTTTTTTTTTCCTGCAGCTGATTAGGTATAAGAATGTCTCATTTAGCATCACGTGCCAATCCCCAGAGAAACGACAAAGTACCACTAGTAAGAGGGCCAAAGGTTTCACTGGGTTACACATGCAAAGGTGTAGTTATCTCCCAGATGAGGGGCTGTTCCTTTGTCATGAGTCAAATACTACTCCTGACAGAAATCCTCACCCTCTTATTAAAGGGTTAATGTGTCTATTCTTAGCTATTTTGTTACCCGTCATAAAAACAACACCCCACCATCCCCCAAATCTAGGTAAGGGTGGGTATTCTCTTCTAGTGTTCTAAAGACTTTCTGGCATGTGATTATGTTAATGAAACTGTTAATGACTGCCGCAGATGTTTGGGGTTTATGAGTTGTCCATCTTCTTGCCAGCATTGTCAGGGGCTGAATATGCCCACAGAGAGAAAGGAAATTGGTTACTCTCTCTGTCTCTCTCTCCTTTTCTCCTTCAATACTAAATTCTCTGGTTTCATACCTTTTTCATACCCTTCCTTTAGAAATTAATATTTAAAATCCCCCTCCATCAGGATTCTTCAGTGAAATAAGTGATGGAAGGAACACATCTTGATATTTGGCTCACGACTGAATGGTACAGAGAAACCGTAATTCTACTTCAATCTAACATGTCTGTTCTCTCTGTCAGATCAATCGCTGGAATAAAATCAATGCCCTCACAGTACAGCTTGGATACTCGTCAAAAAGCATTGAGCTGCTGCAGAGCAGAGCTCCCAGTGTGGTATTATCTCAGTCCTTCAGTGCTGCTCTCTGAATCAGGGTGCTTGCTAAAACGGGTTGTTAGTTCTCATGTGTTGTTTTTAGTCATCCCCACCTGTTGCTGTCTCCAAGGAAGATATCTGTCCCACCTCTGTGTTTCCTGTGAGCGTTTTGCCACAATTTCATCATGGCACTTGCAGATGATTGCTTTACACCCTAGAGCATGACATTTGATAACGCTATTCTCCCTTATTCAAGTATAATGAGTACTTCTGTTAGTACGTGTGTAATTATCCAGCCCTGTTAATGATCTTACATTGACTAAGAGAACTATCAAGGAGTGACTTCCTTGGATGCAACAACTGTGCTCTTGGCCTTGCATCTCCATGATAAACATCAGCTACTTGAAGCCAGTTTGGAGCAGATCTGAGGCATGTGGGACAGCTATCCCATTTAATTGAAGACAGTCAGAAAGCATTTGGCACCTGTTCTTGCAGAGCTAGCCAAAATGGAATGCTTTCACAGAAATAAAATACTAATTATATAATAGCATTTGACAGTCTGCTCCCTCACTGGGCAAGACACAAATGGGAGATCTCACTGGACACCTCCCCGCATCGTAGAATGGCATTTTCTCACACAACTTTTTGAGGGAAGTGTATTACTCTTCACCAAAACTTTATTATCTTTCGAAGCCAAGACCAGAGAAGTCATGGGAGCCTTATCAACGGTGTGTGGACCAGAAGGGATTTGAAGGCAGAAGGACTGTCTTGCCCCTAAAGTTTAGGTGTATTTTTAGGAAGGCATTATGAATTCCAGATGAAACAATAGTACAAATTCAATGACAACAAACTCTGAATAAGAAACTGTTACTATTTTGTTGATGCAAAATTTCCTTCTACCCCCACCCCAGTTCAACTTTCTTGCTGTCACCATCAGTGTGCACTTCCTGTTAGCTAAGTAACCCCCTGGTTTTGAGTTGTCTGGCTTTATCCATAGCAATAGTTAGATGACCAGGTCATTGCCACGAATAAGGTTTTCTCCTGTCTGGAGTTAATCCATTTATGCCATTGTATAATGTTTTGTTTGTTTCCAATGACAAAGAGTTTTGAGAATTCATCTGACTAGAAATGGCTTTGCTACTCCACATATATGAACAGTTAAGACCCTACCTTTAAATCTTAAGAAAATTGATGAAAACAATATTTGTGACAGAGGGTAAAAGTATTGTTTCAGGAAAAAATGGTTGTTACTCCAATTTTCAAAACTCTTTTAACTCATCATTTTCTTTCAGAGGATGGTTATCTGTAAAGCTAGGATGAGCTCCAAGTGTAATTTTCTGTATAAGCTGTATTGGACTGCTGTAAGGTACTGAACATCAGTAATAAATTGGCACGTATAGGTTAACCCGTTCATTTTACAGAGCAAACTTGGAAATGAAAATATCATCCAGACTCCAAGCAGAAGAAGGAACCCTGGGGGTGAATGGAGTACCAGTGTGATGTATAGTTGTGTCATGCTTGTACTTACATGTGTCAAAAAGCCTGAGACCAAGGAAGTTACTTCCAGAGGAAAAATAACTGATGACTCGGTGGTGCAAATCAACTTGTTAATAGATATTGCCATTACTCCCACAGTATTGTACTGTACTTCACGTTATCAGGACAGCCAGTCAGAGAGTAGGAAACTGTTCAATGTGACTAGGAATAATGGAAATTGCACCTGGACGGTGTTTTCTGTTTGAGGCTGGGAAATCCACTGAAGAAGATTACAGGTTTAAATAAAAATCAATGGTATTTCAGCTTGGAGTGGGTGAAGTCCAAACAGCTCTCTCTTCTTGGATTCAAGTCCGATTCTCCAAAAGTCTGAGAGAATAAATGTACAGATGTGGAAAGACTCCAAGACAATAGGCTCTTTATGTTAGTCTGCCAGTTATCTGAACTAGTAATGGGCTTTCAGACCTCTAATTTGAAGAGGGACTTTTTATTTATAGCAAGAGTCTGAGCTTAGCTTCTCTTGACGTACTAGGAAGTGGAAGATCTGAACAACTTTTTTTCAGCCTCCTTCATTACTGAACTGGTTTTCTGAAAATTGCTGAGAATGCCATGAAGAAATGTTTGAGACCGGTAAGAATTCGGACAGACCTGAATTCTGAAGTCCTGAAGCCCAGGACAGCTGAAATTTCAAAAAAATTGAAATTTTTTTGAAAAAAAAAAAAACCAACCCGTCAAGAGTTCTCTCTGTTACATGTTTGAACTACACTTAAATCTACCCTTTCCACTTCGTGTGTTATCTGGCCACCTGGGTATTTAATGAATCCTTTTTATGTCTGTACATTTGCTGAAGGAAACCATTAGTGAGGAAATCCGTACAGTTTGTGTTTGCATGTCACAGTTTTTATATAAAAATAAAAACTCAAGTAAGCAAACAAGATATAAGGTTCACTATCATTCTGCTCTCCCTGATGGGCAGATAAGGGGAAATTGAATTCACTGAATTTATTTTGTAATGGCAGAGTGACAGCTAATTTAAATGCAGCAAAGCTGATGAGTGGCAAGTGATGGTGAAGTGGAAAGAAGATCTCATGGAAGCATATTTGAACTCTGATTTTTGACATGCATATCCCTTTATCAAAGCCAAACTGACAGCAAAAGACTTTAAAAAGAGTTGGGGATTGTACCTTAAACTTAAAATGCCTCAACAAAAGTGATTTTCAGTCTACTGATGTGTTGGATCACCTGCTCCTGTAGTAGACATACAGCCAAAGAGCCTGTTAATAAAATGGTTCTGAGATCTTGTTGAAGAGTTGAAATAAGTGGTTTGGTTTCCTTAAAATGCTGAGAGCTAGATACTCCCCATGGCTAGAGAAGGACTAGCTGGGCATTCAGAACTAAATGGCGTCAGGTTGTCTTAATCCCTAAAAGCTTAACTTTACAGTATCTGTCTCAATCCTGACTTCTGTATGAACGTGTAATTGACTTGCTGTTTGAATGCAGAGGACCTAGGACACCACTTCACCTACTGCTCTTCATGAGGGCAAGGAAAATCCACACATATCCATGTTTTGCAAACAGACTCTTTCCCCATGGTTGTGCTTTAGTGCTGCTGCATAAGGCGATTCCCTGCATTCCCATCGCCTTTGGTGAGCCCTTGCTGATTTTGCAGGTGGGGGTCTCTTGGCAGCATCTAAGGAAAGCAGAATAAAATGCCTGAATCAGCAGACACCACTTTGCTCTGGTTTTTGTTGTTGGAAGCTCATCCTTGAGCTTCCCTGATAAAAGTACAGGCAGCTTCCAAAATATTTCTGCAGTTGCCGTACTAGGAACTTAGAATAGAATGAACAATTGCATCAATTACAGAAAGGAAAAAAGTTTTGTATTGTGCTCCTGCAGGCCTTGTCTTGCAAATGAACAGCTTTTGTGCAGTAATCACTGGTTTGATGATGCAGACAACATCCAGAAAAAGCAACTCTATTTTCAGGACTCCCACACATGCAGGTGAAACCTGCCTTAAGTGGTGTTTGAGCCAATATATGTCCAACCTTAGAGTTCTGTTTATGTTGCTGCTATTGTTCCCGTTGCAAGCTTGTTTTTGTCACAAGCTGTAATTTTGTGGTGATTTGGGTCTCTCTTGAGAATTATAATTAAGAATGTGGCACAAAGGGGGAATTCCTGCTTCTTGGATGTGTAAATAACAGATTTCTCTCTTTCTCTCCCTATTTTCTATTTGGATTTGCTGCAGGTGCATAGGGCCACATATTGAGGACTGCATCGGCCTGATGGATAGGTACTTGCTGAGTGGTCGTTCCCTGTGTGTCTTCCATCCTCCACGTGTGGACAAGGGCGCATGCGTGTGCATGTCCTTGTGAATGGCAAATGACGTCTTTTGTTCTGTAATTGCCTGCAGGTGTAGAGGTCCCGCTAGTCATGACTGCATTTACTATCCATGGACACGACAGTCCACTTTACCACAACATGCTAGGTAACATCCACCACTTTTCCATTTTTGTACACAAGATCCTTCCCTGGTTCCTGGAGGAAGTTATACTATCCAGTTTGTTTAGAAACACAAATTATGGGGAGAATATAATTTGTCCTTAAGTAGGATATGTCTCTGAACATCCAAATTTCTTTTCATTTGAAAGCCAATTAAATATCTTACTCATTTAGGCTGATTAGAAAATGCCTTTTTTTTTTTTTTTTTTTTAGGTTAAATCAGTACAGGTTCAATTCTGAAATTTTCTGCTGAAATACGTGTTTCTTGATGAAATTTTACTAGAAGTAAACATGGTGAAATCTCTGCTTAAATTGGAATTTGCTTTTTTCCCTTTTGTCATTTTTTTTATTTAAGACAGAGCTTAAAAGCAAATGAAGCTTTTTCTTCCATACTACTTCTCTGTGGAAAAAAGTAAATGTTTCGGCAAAACTGAGTTTCTTCCTTAATTCACATACTACTATTATTTGAATTGTTTTTCCTTTTTTGTTAAAAAAAAAATCGTAACCTTGCAGCAATTTTGTTTTTCAATAATGATGATCAAAACAAATTAATACAGGAAGAATTCTAAAACATTCTGGTTATACTCTGCATTCTTTTTCATGTAAGCCCTTCATTGCCTTTGAGTTTGTTCATTTTTAAAGTCAAACTGGTTAGTATGACTTCCAGGCTTTGGGATTACTGTCATGACCTAAGACTGGATGAAAAATACATCATTTCAATCAACTTCACCTCATTAAGGATTTTGCTTTGTTTTTTTTTTTTTCTTGTCTTTAAAAAAAGATTTTAAGGTTACCTTTCCTTCCTAGTTGTGGACCTAATGTGAATAACCCTATTGCTAGCTATTGAGGGAGAGCATGTTTAGACTTGGAAAACAGTAAAAATGCTATCAGACGGTATACTTGTTTAATTAAATCAATATCAGTTCTGACTTAAGTCATGGACCAATGAATAAGCAACGGAAGAAGACTGAGTTTTTCAATATTTCAATTTTTTTTTTAATGTTTCTGATGTGGCATATCCAGTTTGAGATACTTCTATGGGGGACGCATTTTCAGATCTACTCATCCAAACTGAGTTGCACAAAACCAATAATCAGTTTTAAAGGTTTTTGTCAACTTTACTCAAAGCACAAATATGGAAAACGTATTATTATTTGCATATGTTTAAGGAGCTTACCAAACTACAGAGAACAAAGGCCATGCTGAAGTTCTTTGCTTTAGTAACCAACTTAAAAATAACATGTATTTCATCAGTTGGATTTTTAATCAGCTTTTGGGGGAACATTAAGGGCTTTATACTAGGAAGACAACTTGTTGGCTGTAGTGTAACTCTCTCACAGCATTACAGGCTACTCGCTCTAGCTTCCTTTGTTAGCCCAAAAGCCACTCAGACCTTGTTCACTGTTTAATTCAAGTGGTATAACTCCAACACTCACCTTTGCGTTGAAAATGTTCAGGTAGTAGCAACGTCTCTGGAGGTACTGCCAAATACCTACTGAATTTGCTGGAAAGACTCCTGTTAATCACAGTGGATGTTAGATTGGGCCCTGTATTTAAAAGTGGAATTAAAGGAGTGGAACCTCAAAAATGATGACACAACACTAAAGAGGTGTTGTCTAGTAAGGTGCCAGGCTTAAACCATGCGTTAGCAGGCAATGCTTATTTTGGTTTTTATGTTATGTAAATCGTAGATTTTGTCTCCTTGAATCTACTGTCAAGGTAGTAAGGCAAATTATTAAGGGGAGTAGAAATTAAAACCATTGTTTTACTCTGGTCAAGTAAATAATTTCATGCTCCCTTCAGTCTGAGGGGGAAGACCCTCAAACGTTTCCTTTAGATCTGATATATTTTTTTTTATTCCACTGGATTTATTTTAGGAAAATTACTGCACTGTGTTTAAATGTCAGGATGTATGATTCTTTCACTTTCAAGCCAAAGAAGGAAAGTTCATACCTTTATATTTATTAGATTAGTGAAATTGTTCAGGTTTTTTTGTGTGTGAGAAAATGGTTCATTTTTTTTGGGCTAAAAATGGGCAAAACTGCAGTGGCAAAAAGATACTTTTTATTACAGTAGGGGTGTAAATCATAAATGGATGTGTTTCACTTTAGGTGGAAGCTCATTGACGTCCCTTTAACAATTGTGTGCCTTCCATAGACTTACAGACCTTAAAATGATTAATAATCAGTTTTACCCTAATCCATTGACTTGAATTTCTTCCATGGATGTGAATTAGCAGTGAGTTGAAGGGCAGGGTTCTCTCAGTTGCTCAGGCAGCTGAAAGTGAGAGCAGGGCTCTAACCACAAACAACAAAATATTTCTCATCTTCACCTATTTCTATTTTCATACCAGTGTTGTTTTTCTTCCCAGTTTGCAGTTTACAAATTGGTTTTGCCATGATTTATTGACTTTGAGGGCTTTTGTAACAGTCAGGTAGAATAGCAAAGGAATTCTTACTGTCGTGTTTAATAAAAATGAATCAGATGTGCATCACATGGTTTGTTTTCCATATGACTGGTGAAACTTGAGTTTTACTGCTTATGTTTGATCCCTTATATTTTGTGGAAAAAAAATCCTTATTTTCGGTGTTGCATGTCTTTCTGCATAGGTGTTTGGGTTTTTTAAAACCTTTAGCTTCAGTAGAGTTCTGCCCAAAAGGATGCAAGAAACCCTTTTCTTTTCCTGTTTCCAGCTCAGTGCCACATATAGCTTGTTTTAGCCCTTTTTCCTCTGGACTACTTGATAGTTTTTTCAAATGCGTATTAGGTTACCTGCTGGATCTCATGTGCCATTTTTTTCCCCCTGTGATGACCCACATTTGTTTTCAATGTGTTCTATTTATCCTCACAAAGGCTTTCACTGTATTCTTAACTGACAGGAAAAGTTCAAACTCTAAAGGAGTTAGAAGTCAAAGGAGAAATGAGTGTCTCTTCTGCTTGTGGTTAGTTGCAAATTCTGGTTATTGTCCTTATAGCTCTTGATTTACTGTATTTGAAATCATATGACAGGTGTAGTCAGTGGTTTCTTTGGGTGGAAGAGCATACTTGTTAGGAGCTCTGGAACAAAGAGTGAAAAGAGGAGTATGCCTGCTTCAAAGATTTAGATAACCATGGCCTAAAAGGAAGATTGAAAAACTGTAAAAATAATACTCTGCCATCCATTAAGAATATTACTCTAGGCAGTCACGAAAGGCTGATTCTTCTGCGCTCTCCTGCTCCCAAGTCCACCAGAAAATTTGGCTAACTCAGTTATTGAAGGTAGGCTGTGGACAAAGTTTTTACTTAAAGTATGAATTGTAAATCATATGATTCATTCAGCTTAATGCTAAGAGAGAAGAGATCATCAAAGGAGGAGCAAAGTTGCTGTTTTGCAGTGCGTGAGAGATCTGCACATCTGCAAATCTGCAGATGTGGTCAGAAGCATGTGGTGGATATGGTAGGAAAGAACTAGCACCTTGATGTTATTGCTCTGAGTAAGCTGATGTCTCTCACTGTTTATGCCCTAAGAAAATTTCATTCACATTTCCCTTTTAACTAACAGAAACTAATTAGCCAGGACCACTGTTGTCAAGTGGTTACATAAAATGATGTGTACATGTTAACTCAAATTACAATCCTAATGCTAGCTTTATATCAACAAAGGACATCCTCTCAACAAATCATCACTTCCTAAACGGAAAAAGCTCTTTTTATGTACTGTGCGTGTGTACAAGACCTAATTAACAGTAAACCCTATGTAATGCAGACAGATCCTTTCATAGCTGGTTTGTACCCCTGCACAGTATGACTTCAATAGAATTTCACAGCAGCTCTGAATAGATGATGGGGAAGGGAAACCACCTCTAATAAACTGCTTATGTTCATTGCTTTTATGATGCTCTGTTCCACTGCTTGGAGGAAAGCGTTCCATATGCTCTGTATTCTTATAGAATAATTATAGTCATTGTGGAGGGGAAGAGGAAGATAATCTCTGTATAAAATAAGAGGAAAAATAGGATCTGTGAGTACAAAGCAAGCTACATTACTTGATTGGTAAAAGATGCTACTCTTGAGAGACTTTTAATATGGAACTTTCCAATGCTGTATCAGAACAGAGCAGTTGAAGAAACAGATTTATTTTTATTTTTTAAGAATCAAGACTAGAAAAACAGACAGTTTCTGATCCTGCCTCTGTGGGTTGAATAGAGCTTACACTTGATCTGTTTAGGAGAGACGGATAGAGAAATCCCTGTTCTGTGTGAGAACTTGCTGCTACTGAACTGGTTCTCTAACAGACCTTTGCTGTGGGCACTTGTATTGTCACAACAATATTTCACTGCCTGGAGCTTTAGGAGGAATACAGTTTGAGTACCCCTGTGACATGAATGAAAGTAACTGCAGTGATTTCTTGAGCTCCCCCACTTTTTACCACTACCACTTAGTAAGACTGGTCTCCTTGGGAAAGGGGCTGGGTGGGTTTTCCTTCTTTTCTGCTGTACAGATCTGACCACAGATAAAAAAAGCTCTCATTGTATTAAAACTTCTGTAACATGTTCAGAAAGATTTGTCTGGGATCTGCGAGGGTTTCTACTTCATCTGCTTTACTCAGCAGGGTTGGCTGGTGTGGTCTCATAGTATGGAAAGATTTGGTAGGATCTGCTACTGTAGAGAGAAATAAACTGTTACGGTTGGAAGAGTGGAAGAACTAGAAGCAATTGTCACGCAAGTGCTTTTTAAAATCCATTCTGTGGCTCCAGTAGTTTGAGGATCCTGTTGAGAGCACAGGATAGAATAAGGCCAGATATCTGATGTTTCTAGTAGTTTGGTATACAGAGAGTGGAATATGAGTGAAATGCTCTTGCAGTATATTGAGATTGTTGATACTCATAGACGAAGTTTCTCAGCAGCTGTGCTCGTTTGATGGATTTGGGTAATATTCATGGTTGCGCAGTGTTGCACGCCAAACAGAGAAATGCCACAATGAGGTTACAGAAGTTGCCTTAGAATGTCTCCTTATGGATATAGGTGTGGCAGTCCTTATTGTCTCATTTGGGATGTCCCAGTCCTTGTGCCTTCTTCAGCTGCTGAGCTCTGAAGAGCCATTAGTGCAGTGCCTAGTCTTGCAAAGCAAGCAGGCAGATTTCTTGCAGAAATGTGCAGGGACTTGTATTTGGTCTGCTTAGCACACAAGGTAATATCACGAATTTCGTAGTACCTCTGTTATCCCTGAACTTCACGCCAAGTGTTCATTAAGTCCTACCCCTCTGTGGCTTGAATACAAGGTTCAGCTTGGTGAGCTGTATGCGTATGTTCAGCCCCACATTAAGAGCAAGCTTCTCAGTTTTATGAAGTGTCATGGAAAATATACAGAATGCACTAGACACAATATTTACCAAGCACTGGAGTTTTGTCAAGTCATAACCAAATTTCTTTGCAGCAACTTCTCAGTAAAAGCTTTTTTTTTTTTTTGCTTTGCTACCACAAGTTGCAAAATGAATTTTCAAATACATTTAAAATAAGAAAATTCTTTGTTCAGAAAACTGACTAAATTATTTTTACTGAAACTATGAGCAGAAAAAATAAGAAGTAATTATGCCAAACATGATAGGTCACTGCTGAAAGACAAGAAACATTAGGAAATTCCAAATTGAAAATGGTTTGCTAGAATGGAAAACAACACACAGCCCTACTGCAGAAGTCACTGCTTTTATTTCTCATCAGGCTCCATAAGCCGTATGTTGTGTGTCTGTACTGGCTTGGCTGCACAAATAATGTATGATGCGAAATAAAATTGTGCCATGAAGAAGTGACCTTATTATAGAGCAACAGTATATATATCGCCACTCTCCAACAGGTTTCTTTTATGGCTTGGAATGAGGATTTAATTTAGATTTAATGTTGTTATAAATTAATTATCTATTATTAAAAATACATTTGTAGAGCTTTAGAAATATGTAAGATATAGAGTTGTTTAAACCTCAGTGAATGATTTCTTAATAATTCATTAATATTTAACGTATAATAAATCAGGACTAAAGCTTGCCGTCTTACTTCCAATCTACCTGCATAATGCAAGATTTGTCGCTCTTTCATATTTCAACAATTTAGATGACAAATGTGTTTGAGTTTAGAGTCCAGCCAAGGCTTAATTCTCTGCATTCTGGCTTATTCACCATGACCTGTCAGGTGATAAAGGAGCTGCAATTCTTGCATAAAATGGGAAGCTCTTGCTTGGGGTTCTTTAGAGCAGTACATTGGTAGTGGTGTGCTTGCGTTGTAAGCATGTATACAGTTAAGTCCGCTTAATTAGACTTCTTCAGATCAAAGTTAATATCTCAAGCCATGTAATCTACTGTAGGTGGGGACTGCGTTTGGGTTTGGGCTAGATTTACTCCTTTCTGGTATCTTTAAAGTGATCTTGCAAGAATTTCCCCCCATGCATACTTTTCCATTGCCTATTTAAAACCAGTTAAATATTTGCTGAAATGATCAAGTGTAGAGCACTTGACGCAGATGAGAATTTGTATTTGAAGTCTGCAATTGACATTACCATTTTTTGTTTTATAAGCAAAAGTGTACATTCTACTTCTCAGTTAATTTGCAACAGTTTTTCCAGCATTAGATCAGAAATAGCGAATAACTTGTTAGGGATGATAATACAGTTCACAGTTGATCTTTTAAATTTGTTTTTACAGAAATGGAAATACCAGCTTTGAATTTTATAAGACATTTTCCAGTTTTACCAGTGTGTAGCCTGCAAACACAATGGTAAACTAATAAAACAAGGTGTAGGTTTGAAGGAATTAACAAGCTTCTGTCCTTTGGTGCTACATGTGGAAAGTTGTACTGCAGCAGTTACCAAAGGTGGAAGCATTACCACAAATACCGGCAACCATGCAGGAATAGAGCATTAGTAAATTGAGCCATCAGACCAAATTACTTTATCTTACTATAATTTTTTTCCTGTGGTGCTGTAAAGTGAAGTAACAGGGTGGGAAAATGTCATATGAATTATCTGTACCTTTGGGCTTTTTGTATGAAGTTTCAAATAATGACATTCAAATTGTAGTGGGAAAGGAGGCCTAATACTAAAATCATTTCCCATGCCATGCTCTCTCTCTGTTAGTTCAGCTTACTTTGCATCTCTTTACTGTAAAGTGGAGGTATTTTGCCTTTTCTCTACCTCATTATAATGGTAGTGGATAGAGTTGAACATGAATGTAGACCTTGTACCTTCAGAAAGACTGACTGTTTTCTCAAGACTGTATGTTAAAGAGGCTTTAGAGAAGAGCCACTAGGAATAATTAAAGCTTTGTACATTGTGCCTTTTAGTGAAGAAGTTTGGGAGCTCAAACAGCGACATCTTATTTTGGCTAAAGGTTAAAGTGTAGAGCTTGATTATCATCTAAAAGTATGTAGGTAGGGAACAAAAGTTTGCTTAAAGATGGCGCTAGTCTAGCAGACTGGAAAGGAGGGTAGGTGTCTGTCTGTGGGATAATTAAATGGATGAAATCTGAGGAAAGACACATTCAAAGCAACAAAATGACAGTGCATTTCTAATGAGGATTATTAATCCCTGGAATGATTTTTCCTGGTAATATTCTATTCTCCGGCAATAGACATGTAAAATCAAGACTGGAACTTTTTCTTGAAAGCAGGATGAATTTGTGCCAAGCCTGTAGGCTGTGCTATACAGATCCTGAGGCCAGAGGATTTCACTGGTTCTGCCTGTCATTGTTTACAGTGCGTGACATAATGCTTTCCTGTCTGTGATAATAGTTTCCAGCTACGATCAGCTCTTGGCTTATGCTCTAAGACTACGACCCAGAGCTGCTGCTTTGAATTTTGATTCCTAGTACAGAGTTGCACACAGACAAGCAAATCTAGCTGCTGAATACTGGGCTTTAGTTCCTGTCAGCTTTGGTGAGGAACACAGTGAGAGCTCCATGTGACTTTACACAAGGTTTCTGCAGTGCTGATGTATCCTTATTCATTAGCAGTTAGGTCAGTTAAACTTCTGAGTTTCCAGACTGTCCTTTGTTAGGGGAGAGGAGAAACTCATTCAGATCTTACCTGTTTGACTGAACTCCCTTGCATCATGCCTATATTCACCTGAATGAGACATTTATTTTGAATAAATATAGTAGCATTTTTGTGTGTTAGTGTTTCAGCGTTTTTTATTTGATGTCGTACAACTGAAGGCAAATTGTTTCCCATTACTAAGGTTCTCTACTAATGACATAAATTTACAGGTCTAATTTGTTCATCTCTATCAGGTTTTCTAAGCCTAAGATGCTAGTGAGGTACTAAGTATCTTAACATTGTTCTGCAGTGCAGACCTTTCTTTTTGTTATTTTTTTTTCTTTTTCCCCCTCTCCCTCTTCTTATCATTCCTCCATTCCTTTCCTGGAAGATGCTTTGGTAGAGCTGTATCTTCGGTACCATGAAGTTTTAGGAAGCGTGGTATCTAGATATTGGATATTGCTTTTATTTGCATGTAACCTTTGAAAGTGAAGTTTTCTTTAGGGGTGACAGTACTTTTGTCAAAAAACTTCACACTTTTTTTCAATTTGATGTAAATTTTTAATGACACTGTCTTCACACACTGGTGAACAAGCTCTTTTGCAGACATGTTGGCTGTTTAATCAGTGGAAGATAGTGCAGATAGTTTCTGTAGTTATCTGAGATTGAGCAAATGATCGAACAGGCAAGGAAAGATTGTGGGATAATGTGAAAAACAGGTGCTGGCTAGTTCTGGTTGAGCTTTTCACTGGCAGAGAGTTGTGAGGAGTTTACTGTGTATTTGCCGTCTTTTGACAGAGCTGGTAGTCCCTAATCCTGAAGAGTTGTGGCATTTATGCAGAAATTTGAGAACAAATTCAACCTTGTAATCAAGACAAAGGCCAAACTTTGGTTAAACATGGTCCAGTCATGATGTAATCTCTGACTTGTACATTATATGAAGTTTTTCTTGCAGTACCTGCAGGAAAATTGTCTGAAATTGAATCAACCTTTTAAGTAAGAAGTGTGAACAGTTTCCTCAAATAATTTGTCCTAGACTCCCAATACCCTGCCTGTGACGTAGTCTGTGCATTAGAAACACAGACCACCAGAGCAATACACCAAGGTGTTACTTGCATGTTAAAATACTTGCTTGGATTTTCATTACATGTTCCTGTTTTACTTGCTGTTCCATTTTAACTCATAGCCGTCTACTTGTAGTAAACCTAATGATGTTTAGATATGCCGCTGAAATTAAGTAGCACAGATGTGCCTTAGAAGGCACAGAAGCTATAAAGCAGCATAACATGAGTGAAAAGTTGAGGTGACAGTGGAAGAGTAGAAGCAAACAAAAGGACAGAGGATGTGGTTTTAATTATTTGTTACCGTTTGTTTTGCTCCAGTTAATGCTGTTAAGGTTCAGCCAAGTTAGAACCCGTAGGCCTCAGTGTTGCTGAATATAGTGTTACAGGTCATGCTAAAGGGAGATAAGGCATTGTGATCCCTACTTTTGGCAATATAGCATGTTAATCTGCAAATGAATCTGAAAATAATGCTGGGAGCATGGACCATGATATACAGATCCTGTAAGCCGGTTGGTTAGCAGCGATGACCTGGTAGACTGGAGAGAAGAGGACTAATTCTAGGTGGGCAATTCACCAGCATGGCAGTGACCAAACTGGTCTCTTCTAAGTTCCCAGTAGGCTTGAATCAGCCATTGGGAAATTTTCACAGAATCACAGAATCACAGAATGTTAGGGATTAGAAGGGACCTCGAAAGATCATCTAGTCCAATCCCCCTGCCGGAGCAGGATTACCTAGACCATATCACACAGGAACGCGTCCAGGTGGGTTTTGAATGTCTCCAGAGAAGGAGACTCCACAACCTCTCTGGGCAGCCTGTTCCAGTGTTTGGTCACCCTCACCGTAAAGAAGTTTTTCCTCATATTTATGCGGAACCTCCTGTGTTCCAGCTTGCACCCATTGCCCCTTGTCCTGTCCTTTCAGTTCATTTCAGTGGGCATTGCTTGCTTTGATTGAATAATCTTCCTTAAAGAAAGTGTGTAAGTTTCAGAAATAAATTACCTCTTTCCCTGCCCCTCATGTTCTGATGTAGGGAAGAAAAAAAGTAAAAAGTATTCCTGCATTAAAAATGGACCACTAGTTGTTAATATGCGTAGTCTCAGTCACAGTAAGGATAATAGACAAAGAACAGATTGAAGAGATAATATTCTAGCTTTAAAATAGTCCCATCTCCTGTAGATATGTTTTTCTATCCCTCGTGGCAGCAATATTCTCTGCATGTAAATGACTTGGATGCTGGCTAAGTTCAGTGCTGTCTCACCACTACAGCTTTGCGTGAACTCTTTCTGCTTTGATTTCCTGGATCAACCAGTGGATCATGCTCCAAATCCTAAACTTTGGGATGTTTGAGTCATCTTTTAATCAACAGATTTTTTAAATGGGGGAGCTCTTTTCCTTTCCAGGAAAATTCTAGTGAGAAAAAGACAATTACTAAGAAAGCAAGCCAAAACCTATAGCTCTAGCAGTATGTTTGTGTTTATTCTCTCTAGCTGGTTTCGTCAACTTTTTTGTGCTCTTCTCACTTAAATGCTTCAAATACATATATTTTTGAAGTGGGATGAGAGGCAATCCCTCTCCCCTCTCTCCCTTGTGATACAGGTAGGGAAAAAAAAGATGTCTGAGCCTTCTCTCTCATTGTTTTCTTGAGCCCTAATGAGCTTCAGAAGCTGTGAGACCTAAGAGGCACAAAAGGTCAGCACGATCCTCTGTCTGTTAGAGAGGCTGGTACTTAGGTGTGGGGGTTGGGTGGTGGGGGGAGAGGAAAGGGTTTGTGGGTTGAAAAAGGGAAAAAGGATTTTTAATCTGGATCACTGTTTCCCCAGATGCTTGGCCTGCTCTGTTCTGGGAGCATAGCTGCTATTGAAGAGGAGTATTTTTAACATTTGCAAGATTGCATAGATAAGGCAGTATCTGCAATAAATTCTGGAATGTTCTGTCATACTGAAATTTGGGAGAAGGAAGAAGCCATTTTACTAAATTATCGTTTGCCTTTATGTGGGCCATTACTGTACTGCAAATAATCATAATAAAACAGCTGTTGTAGAGTCTAGGTACTCTGAGCAGTATCCTCAGCATGGACACAAGCTGTTTTTCTAATCAAGTCACATCTGTGACTATCAAGATGATAGGAGGTTGCTGTGTACATAGATGCAAAAAAAAATCATCGGTAGAGCTGAGAATAGAATATGAGGATAATACAAAGACTGGTTTCCCTTGGCTCCCTTTACAGCAGTGCAGTGAAATAGATTCCTTTGGGTGGCTGTGGATACAGAGGAGAGGAGTGAAGGTGGATGGGTTTGGAGCTTCTAAGTTGAACTCTTTTTTTCTGAATGGCCTCTGGGGAATGCTGGCAGTTGGGATGATGACTAGAATTAAGAGGAATTGCAAGATACACCAGAGTTTCTCTCTGCTTCACTTGGTAATATAAAAACTACTGGGAGATGACTGATAAGTTACAGATACAGAAGATTTTTTGGGTGTATTATCGTATAGGAGATGATCCTGTATAAGCCTTGTGTCAGAAGGAGTATCTCAATTTTATGTGAGTTTTTCCCCATAATCAAATGGAATTTGATTTATATAATTTGTGTAGGGCATTTAGACAGAATGCTATGCTTGTAAAACAGTAGTGATAAATCCGAAAGCAGCATCAGGCATACTCAGAAATAAATTCCTTAAACCCTGCTCTTTGTCTGCCTTGGATTTTCCTTGGTATTTATAAACACTGGCTACATTTATTACCTGCTATGCTCCACAAATATAAATTCTGCCTATTTAGAACTCAAATGAGGAGTAGCTAAAATGTGTGTTGAAGTTAACAGCATCATGGCCTTTACTAGTATTCTAATAAATGTCGCAAATGCTGTATTTATATATACATTTATACCAGTGTGGAATGAAGTGTTACTATTTTGAAATGTTACTATTTTGATTTAGACTTTGAAGGAATTTTTTTTTTTAATCATATGTGTGTATATATATATGTATGTAATACAGGCACAATATATGGGTGCATATTTCCAAACACATTCTTCTACAAATCCTCCATGCGCTCTAACTTTAATCTCAAGCATAGGTCCAAACGGTGCTTTAATGCCACCATTTGTTAAAAAACCTCATCTGAAACCCATGTAAGCTCTACATTTATTGCAAAACAAATGATTGTATATGGCAAGAAACTTGAAGATCGGGAACATAGTGTGACAGTTGTGTTCTCATCAGTTTATCATGTCCCATTTTATTTTGATGGGGTTGTTTTTCTTCTCTGACAGTGTCCAGTGCTGAACTTTAGTCTGACTGCTCACTCACGTGAAGAGGCTTGTTCACCTTGGTGAGATGGCTCATGGGAGTGTAGATGCAGAGCTGGACCAGAAGTGGTCTGACAGAAGTTAGGGCTTTCTTTAATATACAGAATCTGTTCTCACAAATGAGAAACATAAAGTCATAAAGGGACTTCAGAAGGAGGGAATCTGGGACAGAAGCTCAGGCTTGGTCCCCAAATAAAGGCCTTGGAAGTTTCTCTAATGTGAAATACTTCTGGAGCTTGTGAAAGCAAGTGCTCCACTGGCCCATGTGATTCAAAGCTGGAATAGGAAAGAGTCCAGTGTTCACACCACCTAAACAAAAAGTCTGCCCTGTGCTCCTTAAATCTTCTGAACGATTACTTTCAGGGAAAGACTGGCATTCCAAAAAACAATCAAAAAGGGCAGGTATAAAGGAGAGACCAACACGTATTCAAAAGAAAGAAATGATTTATGAAGTAAAAATTAAGGGCATGGGATAGAGAAACCTTCCTCTTGCAGCTCCTTAAAGGTAGGGCAAACTACCTGTGCAGTCCTACAGGCAAGATTTTTTTTAGTCATGTATGTGTTTGGATATTTTATATGTGGAATAGCTCAATTTCAGCAAACACTTAACTGGAACTTGAGTGAATTACAAAGCAATTTCCACCAGTTGGGATTTGGAAAGTGTTTAAAAAAATAGCAAAAGGAAGAGCACAGTATTCAAACAAGTTTCCTCCTGTTGGTTATTTAAAACACTCCTGAACATTCCTTCCTGTTCTCTGCTCTTTGCAGTTTGATTTATCACCCAGCTGAAAGTGCATTTCCCTCTGTGTCCTGTACCAAATATTGGGTACCAAAGTAGTGAATGTCTAATTCATCATGAAGTACGTGTCCTCAGAGATCTGTATTGTTTTTCCAAACTCTGAAGCATGCACCTATCTACATAAGTTGTTTGTTAACTGTAAAGAAAAAATGACAATGCATTAGACTGAATGAAGCTGCCACCTGAAATGTTAATGAATTCCCATTAATGCTGACTGCAGTATTCACTCATCTGTACAGTCACTGGTAGAGCAAAGCTGAGGGCAGGTTGAAATAATTTCTGAGCCATTTAGGCTCAAGTCCAGCCTTCTGCTTGAGAAGTTGTACATGATATAGGGTGAAAGGTAATGGCCTGCCCATGTCTGCTAGAACATATAATAGAAACCAAATGTAGCAGTGAAGAAAATGTTATAAAATTTGCCCTGAACACCTATTGCAGAGTGAGGAATGTTCCTGCTCAGTTTCAATGGCCAATTTTATGCTAGGATTTATACTCTCTCTCTGATCCAGTGCCCATTGAATATTTTGGCTACCTACTGGGTTTAATATGGGCACTACCTCGGATTTCTCCAGCTCACCAAGCCATGTAACGTGCTCTGCCTCAGACTGTGCTGCTCTGTGCTACTATTGGGTTTGACCGTTAATGAACAGAAAGCAGTGCCACCAGACAAAGTACTCTCAGCATATAATATCATACAGGAAAATGCGCTTTATGTTTCTATTTGATAAAAGCATGTTTTCTTATTAATAATTTCATCTACACAGGCATAATCGTAGAGCCAGTTGGCTGCAACTGCAGAGAAGCAGGCCGAGTTTATTGCTTCTAACAAGAATGCTTTATGCAGAGAGAAACTCTTTGAGCTAATGTTGATGGGTTTAGTTTCAGAGCAGTCCATCAGTGCCCATGGTCATTACAGGTCTAGTTTTCCTTATTTAAAGCAAAATAGTACTGTTCCTGAAGAAAATGGGAAATATGACAAGTTTATAAAGAGGATTGTTCTTTTACTTGATGAACTGTCTTCACCTGTGAGTCCAATCTAGTGGATTTAACTGGCTTTCTGTCACAGATGAATCAATCTACATTTATACCGGGCCTGACTTGGCATATTTTACAAGGACTGCTAATCTGTTTACTTAAAGCACAAGTCTCAAAACAAAGTCACTGTTCAAGTTCTTAACAATAGTGTTCCTTTTCTTTGTTGTGGCAGAAGAGAAAAATCTTAGCCTAAAAATGCCAGGGATGCAAGAGATGTCAGCTGGGCTTTTCAGTTTTATGGGGAGAAAAGCCCGTGAAAAGCTTCAGTATTGATACTGTAATCACAGAGATTTCAGTATTTATTCCCAGTCAACTGTATATACAGGGAGGTAAAACTGAGAGTTCTTAGTAGTTTATGGTGGAAACATAACAGAAACATGGTGGTTCTCCTAAATTATGCCATTCAGTTTTAAAACTAGTTTTAAAGAAATCCATTGTGCACTGTGTGCTTAATGATAAAAAAAGTGTCATAAATTTATAATCAGTACATATTAATGTCTAGAATTCTAGCTTATATTAATTTTCAAAGCTATACTTAATATTTTTTCTTTGTCCTCATTTATTTTGCTGAGTGAAATGAGGAATCCTACCTTTTTTTTTTAAAAAAAAAAAAGAGGCATGAGTAGAACACACTTAAAATTTAAGGAATGCACATAAAGTATTTGTGTCTTGTTAGTGTTTTGTTTTCTGTAAACACTCTGATAACCAAAATATGTGCAAACATTCAGTAAATGATGTCACTGCATAGTAAACATTTTGATGTATGCTAAGAGCAGAGTTTCTCTCAACAGCACATCTTGGTTAGTGGTATACTAGAGGAGGAAAGGGCATACATTGTCAGAGGCTGTTCTGCACATGTTCTCATTTGGCAAAGCCGGTGAAAAAACTGAGCATGTAGATAACTGGTTATAGTGATCTAGAAATGTCCTTGAATACTTGCTTGAGGAAGGCTTCCAATATAAGAACGAGCATGGGTAAGGAAAAAGCAATTTTGATTTTAGATATCTGTTTGTCAGCATTAGCCTTGTCCAAAGTGAAAAGTGTGTTTGATGCCCGGGGAAGTGGTGGAGTCACCATCCCTGGAGGTATTTAAAAGAAGTGTAGATGCAGTGCTTAGGGATATGGTTTAGTGGTGTACTTGACAGTGCTGGGTTAACGGTTGGACTGGATGATTTTACAAAGGTCCTTTCCAACCGAAACAGTTCAATGATTCTATGTTTAACTGCTGAATGGACCTAGACGTAGGCTGCAATATTGTGGGCATTTTGCATATTGAAAAGTTGTGGCTAGAACTACCTGCCACCAGAGCCTAACTACAACTAGTTGGCAGTACAATGGAATGCAGTTTGCCCACATCTACATTAAATGCTGAGTTCGTAGTAATCATGAAATCAGCTGTGAGTTAAAATTTGTGTTTACGCATGATAAAAAACCTCCTAATCTGTACATAAATGGTGACATTTGTGAGTGTTCAAACACCCTCAGATTTAGATGGAGAAAGGGGGAAGGGAGCCTTGTTCTTGAAAAAGAAAAATATAAAGCAAAGCACGTCTTCATGTGACTAACATTAGATGACTTCTTCCCATCCCCAGGGAACACCGTTTCGTGAACACCAGGCACTCTGGAAGTTGTGGTGTAGAGCTCTACCAGGGGAATGCTGCACAGCAGAGAGAATCTATTAAAACATACACAAATTTGCCTCCCAGTCTGGTTGTTTATCTTGTATATTTTAAATACTAAGATTATCATTCCAGGATTAGCAGATCATTTCCGTCATAAAGTCTTTGAACTGTAATAGGCCTTACATTGTTGTGTAGTGTTAATGTGTTTTCCCTGGCAAACATGATAGTGGTGCTTTAAAAACGGTGCTTTAATAACTAGATGTGGGAGTTTGAGGCTTTGTCTCTGTTAACATGAAGTGAATGACACAATAGGACTGGATCTGGAGGATGAAATAGGAAATGGTCCCAATGCCTAGGCTATGTTTGCTGCAAGGGATTTTTCTTTGGGTTAGCTCTAGTTTGATCCTGTGGACCTTAATGCCAGTTAGAGATTGGAGCACATTAGGTGCGCTCCAGCAACAAACCTTCTGGTTGGTGTCTGAAATGAATCCAGGTTGTGTGCTTTGAGACCTCTCTGAACCAAACTGCAGTGACAAGGGACAGTTAGGACAGTTTAGAAATGGGCTTCAAAACAGTACTCTGTGGTAATGTAGACACCTTAATATACCAAATCAGGTCAGATGGCACTGTTTCCTACTGCTCAGCTTTGTGGTAGGGCATAAAAAGAAGAAGAAAGGGTCAGATAAATCAGTTTACTATTTCTATGGGAGACTCCTTTAAATTTTCAATAGTTGTGTGGTACATTTTTATTAATAGGCCATAACATATCTTTCATCATCGTTCAGACATAACCAAGGAAGGCTGTTAAAGCATAGCATTGATATTTCCACAATCTTGACAATAGTTAACCTATTTCCTGTAGTTAGCTGCAGTGGTTTCAGCAACTCTGCAGTTGTCATGCTGTCACACTGTCACTTTTTACCCATCTTTTCAGCTACTGTCCAGCCATTGTTGGAGGGATGTTAAATGCTGTGTGTTTGTGCTAGTAAGTTGTTGGTATTCTGTGAAAATGCCTAATTTAAGGTTTTGTTTTGGAGGGTGCTACCCACCCTTTAGAGACCGAGTGGGAGAGAAAGAAAACTGAGTCAGAGCACCTATCGCTTTGACTTTTTGTTCGGAGGGAGCCTGCTTCTCTCCACTGCCTGTGTAGGCAATCTCCAAATGTGGGCACCTAAGTCAAACAGTCACTCTCTGAGACAATCTTTTTGTTTTGTGCTTGTATAGTATCTACCGTGATGCCAGCCTGCTGTATCTTATCACTATGGAGAAACAAATTAGTAATTGTAGCTCATGCTGCTCAAGAGCCTGGAAAGCTGAAAGGAGTTATAGGAGTAGTGGGGGGACAACAGGTCTTACGCAAAAGCTGAGCCTCGCTTGGCATGGTTCGCGGGAGTTCTTTGGCTCCAACACACCAGGTCTTTTGGTCTGGGATTTGGCTGTGCTGAAAAGCCACAGCAAAACCAGATGGGTGCAACCATAACCCCTGACCAAAATGTTTGTGTGTAATAGTAATGAACCAGGAGTTCCAAGGGGGTGCGTGGTTCAAGTCATGAATTACGTTGTTCATATATAAATATCCTCCACTTGAAGAAGGTGTAGGAATATGATGCTTCCAGATTTGTCTATGAAACACTATGTTTCAAGTTGCCTTCCACTTCCTCCATATTCAGGAAGGCACGTCATATTGGTAGTTTGGGAATTTTTCATTAGTCTGTTTTCCCCTAAATGCACAAGCCCATGAGTTAATCTACATGGGGCCAAAGAGTAAGCATAGTTAAAGCTCTTGCAGGAAAACTGCAGGTACTTGTATCTTCATTTTGCCATTGCAGATTTGCGTTTGCCATTGAAGTGCATGTTGTATCTCCTTGTCCACACGACTCCTCACATGTGCATGGTGGTTTGAAAAAAGTAGGATTGCTATATTGATTACAAACAAGAAAAATCATACCATATGTTAATGTGCTGCCCCTCACTTCCCATTTGCACTGACTTAGAAATTCTGGTCATAAGAGAGTTAATAAGCTTTCCAAGTGATTGTGTTTTATGTACCTAACCACTCTTTGGTCTCTCACTCTTCCTAAAAATAAAGTCTCTGATTCTGATTGTTAGAACCCCTCTGATTGCTGCGGGAGTTATTGGTGGCCTCTTCATCATCGTCATTATGGGCCTGACATTTGCTGTGTATGTTCGGCGCAAAAGCATTAAAAAGAAGAGAGCATTGCGAAGATTCCTGGAGACTGAGGTGAGAGGGTGCTTCTCACAGAATATTTGAAAAGATATGCAGAGCTCTTCTGCTTTTATATTAAAGATGTTCAGGTCTTCAATCCAGTTACCAGAGAGGTCTGTAGAAATCCTTTTGCTAACTTCTGCAGGACTAAACTGATGGAATGAATGATGCTATTTCAAGATAGTAGCTTTCTGTACGTGTTTCTGTACCAACACTAGAGGCAGTGTAGGCCCACTGATGAATGAGGTGGGGGCCCTGGAGACAGAGGATAAAAAGAAGGCGGAGTTACTGAATGCCTTCTTTGCCTCTGTCTATACTGCTGGAGGCTGTCCTGAGGAGCCCCGGACCCCTGAGGCCCCACAAGAAGTCAGGATAGAGGAGGAATCTGTCTTGGTAGATGAGGGCTGGGTCAGGGACCAATTAAGCAATCTGGACGTCCATAAATCCATGGGCCCTGATGGGATGCACCCGCGGGTGCTGAGGGAGCTGGCGGAAGTCATTGCTAGGCCACTCTCCATCATCTTTGCTAAGTCGTGGGCAACGGGAGAGGTGCCTGAGGACTGGAGGAAAGCGAATGTCACTCCAGTCTTCAAAAAGGGCAAGAAGGAGGACCCGGATAACTATAGACCGGTCAGCCTCACCTCCGTCCCCGGAAAGGTGATGGAACAACTTGTCCTTGGTGCTGTCTCTAGGCACATCAAGGATAGGGGGATCATTAGGGGCACTCAGCATGGCTTCACCAAGGGAAAGTCATGCTTAACCAACTTGATAGCCTTTTATGAGGACATAACCCGGTGGATAGATGATGGTAAAGCTGTGGATGTGGTCTATCTTGATTTCAGTAAAGCGTTTGACACTGTCTCCCACAGCATCCTCGCAGCTAAACTGGGGAAGTGTTGTCTGGATGATCGGGTAGTGAGGTGGATTGTGAACTGGCTGAAGGAAAGAAGCCAGAGAGTGGTGGTCAATGGGACAGAGTCCAGTTGGAGGTCTGTGTCTAGCGGAGTCCCTCAAGGGTCGGTACTGGGACCAGTTCTATTCAATATATTCATTAATGACTTGGATGAGGGAATAGAGTGCACTGTCAACAAGTTCGCTGATGACACAAAACTGGGAGGAGTGGCTGACACCCGGGAAGGCTGCGCAGCCATTCAGAGAGACCTGGACAGGCTGGAGAGTTGGGCGGGGAGAAATTTAATGAACTATAACAAGGGCAAGTGTAGAGTCCTGCATCTGGGCAAGAACAACCCCATGTATGAGTACAAGTTGGGGACAGACCTGTTGGAGAGCAGCGCAGGGGAAAGGGACCTGGGGGTCCTAGTGGACAGCAGGATGACCATGAGCCAGCAGTGTGCCCTTGTGGCCAAGAAGGCCAATGGCATCCTGGGGTGTATTAGAAGGGGTGTGGTTAGCAGGTCAAGAGAGGTTCTCCTCCCCCTCTACTCCGCCCTGGTGAGGCCGCATCTGGAATATTGTGTCCAGTTCTGGGCCCCTCAGTTCAAGAAGGACAGGGAACTGCTAGAGAGAGTCCAGCGCAGAGCCACGAAGATGATTAAGGGAGTGGAACATCTCCCTTATGAGGAGAGGCTGAGGGAGCTGGGTCTCTTTAGCTTAGAGAAGAGGAGACTGAGGGGTGACCTCATTAATGTTTATAAATATGTAAAGGGCAAGTGTCATGAGGATGGAGCCAGGCTCTTCTCAGTGACATCCCTTGACAGGACAAGGGGCAATGGGTGCAAGCTGGAACACAGGAGGTTCCACATAAATATGAGGAAAAGCTTCTTTATGGTGAGGGTAACTGAACACTGGAACAGGCTGCCCAGAGAGGTTGTGGAGTCTCCTTCTCTGGAGACATTCAAAACCCGCCTGGACGCGTTCCTGTGTGATATGGTCTAGGTAATCCTGCTCCGGCAGGGGGATTGGACTAGATGATCTTTCGAGGTCCCTTCCAATCCCTAACATTCTGTGATTCTGTGATATAGATTCATGGCTTTTAAAGACCAGAAAAGATCCACATGATCACAAAGTCGTGTTCCACCAGATTTTTGAACTCCCACCCTTCTCTCAACTGAACTTCTATCCCAGTTCATCAGTACATTTAGCAGCTCTCATGCTTAAATATTACAGGTTTTCATCCAGTGCATACTGAGGTCAACTTTCAAGGCTGAAGTAAGTTCAGCAACCTCTGATGCAAACTTAAGCTCATCAGGAATGCTTAAATGCAGAGATTGTCACTTACTGTTGTTCCCAGTGCCTGTATTGCCTTCATGGTCCAGATTTTGTCAAATGCTGTAGTCATGATCAGTAATAATGATGTATTTTAGTAAGCCAAGATAATTCCCAGAGCTTAACCAAAGGAGGTTCACAGTTCTACTGGCAAAAATATGTAGTGGAGCTATAGGATGGAGTGCTGTGCCCACTCCGTCCTGCTCTTTGAAATGCCAGTAGTGGAGGGGGCAATCTAGGAAGTGTATTTAAACGTAATGCTAAATCTTTATCTGTCAGCTACAGCAGTGGTGATTACTACCATCTCCTCAGTCCTATGCTTGAGACACTTTGCAAGCGATGATATTTTTAAATTAGGGTCCCCCTTATAAGATAATAAAGCTTAGGAATATTGTTAGCTAGTGATTCTTTGACAGTGCTGTTTTTCTGTTCTGTTCCAAGGGTCCTGCCCCTACTCATCTCCACTGTAGATGCCTGGGAGCAAATGCCTGGGAGCAAATGATACATGAATGCCCAATCTGTTTGCCCAAGTATCTTTATGCTTGGCTAGAATTTGTGTTGCTTCTTAAATACTGTTCGGTTGTATAGAAAGCTTAACAACATTCAGTGTCTTTAGATACATAGATCTTGCCATAGTATCAGCCCCTACTTAAGCATAAATGATTTAAAGCAGGTAGTTTTCATTGGATTTGAAAAGTATTGGCTTTGAAGTCCAGCTCTCATTCTCCATTTGGTCAGATAGAAGCTGTGGCTGACAGCAGTTCCTGAGGGACCAAGGTCTCCTACTGAACATGTGGGGAAGCTGTTATCTTGGCTTAAATACAGAAGATTAAATCAGGAGCATCCTGAGATAAACACACAAGCAACTATAGCTTCAGCTAAAGTCTCCATTTCTAGCTGGGGACTGTAACAGACCTATTCTTTCTGTAGATCATTCTCAGTAAAACTCCACAAGCATTTTTTAGATGCCGACAATGCTTCTCCCTGCCATACCGGTGTTGGTGGTCTATGGCACAGAAGCTGTTTTCACCCTTCACAAACTGGAAATACAGAAGTGTACCCCCAGTCTGCCTACTTTTTTTTTCTTTTTACAGTGAACCTTCTTTCACCATGTAAGTAATGGACACCTAAAGTGGGAAGGAGGAAAGAGAAATCACTCTCAAAAAATTACAGCTCACGAATTATTTCTGTGATAACCTGACTTGTTGCTGTTTGGTTTTGTTATGTTTTCTTACTCCAATGATTTCCAGATACTGGTATTTTTTACCTGAACCAAAGTAGTCTGGTCAACTAATTAAGTAGTTCATGATGCTCAAAGAGCCATAGAAGTAGTTCTCAAACTACGGAGCATCGTGTGTTTAGCTAGGTAAACAGACAACTTTGAAATACTGCAGTGGTTTCAAACCAATTTGAGTAGGAGTAGCCCTGAATTATTTTCCACGTCCTGTAAAGGAACAGACTATTTTTCATTGTTTAGAGTATTGTCCTTTTAATGTATTTTTATTTATTTTTAAAGCAGCATTTTTTTTTTTTTTTTCTGGCAGAGACAGTATAACATTGAGAACTGAGAGCATTTTTAACTGAATGTGCCATTGTGGCTCATTTACAAAGTTTCTTGGGACATCTTGAGCAAATTGTTTAATTGTGCCTTTTTTGCAGTAAATTAGTGGCTGTTATAAATTAATGGTCTGCTATAAGATGTTTTCTCCCTAAAGCTGTCCTTCTGTGTGGTATAACAGAAGATCAGAAAAATAGTCCCTTCCCAAAACCAGAATAAGAATGTGATGAGCCATTAAGTCAGGACTATTAAAAAGAAATATGACCAACTTAAAAGGCACTAAAATGGGCAAAAATAGAATGTGGTACACTGATAATAAATGCTGTATTTCTGTCGTGTAGAAAATATTTATACTGCCTCGATTAGCAAAAGTCCTTGGGTGTGTTACTGTGACACTGATTCAATTTCCAGTTCGTAATTCCATCATGCAATTCCTGGTGGAAATTTTACTACATGTTGAGTGAAGATTTTCTTTATTAGGTCTCTTTGTTTCCTAGCATTGCTCATTTGCTTTTAAAGGTAAGAAAACCCTCCACAAGTTGACAGGTCACTGGTCAATAGACCCCGCCACTGTTTTATTCCAGTATTTAGTTGGATTGGTTGTTTTCAGTATAAGCTTCTGAGGGATCTTCGCAGTTTCAAATATTTAAAACTGTTGGATTTTCCTTCATAGCTTGTGGAACCCTTGACTCCAAGTGGCACAGCACCCAACCAAGCACAGCTTCGTATCCTGAAGGAAACTGAGTTGAAACGAGTCAAGGTTCTTGGCTCTGGAGCCTTTGGAACTGTATACAAGGTAAGAGTCTTCAATACACAGCAGTGAGTTCCCTTGTTTAGCTTTTGAACAGTCAAGTTCTGCACTGCAGCAAAACATCCCGTACTGTGGATGGGTTCCTGAGCCCTTCGTGTCTGGGAAACTCATAGGATAGTGGAATTGTGTGGGAGGAGCACATCTTGAGGCTCAGACGTTAACTTCAGTTTTAATCAGACATGCAGATATTATTTCTTGGCGAGAAAAGGAGTGTCAGCCACAAGCATCCTTGCACGCAAGAGGACTACACAAGCTGGGCTGTCTTGATATTAAAATGCAATATCAATGTTTGTCATTCTGTTCTTACATAATGGCTTTACAGTACACTTTTGGAAAGCTAGATAAACTCTGTCTCTCATTTCGCAAGTGCTACATGGGTCTTGTAATAGTAATCATACCTTGTAAAACAATATTTTTATTAGCTAAACCATAATACTTTTTGTTTCTTCCATTTAAATAGAAGAGTTAAGTCAATGCACCCTTTAACAACTAGGATGCAAGAGCAGAACCCACAAGGAAAAAAGACTTCAATTAAAGATTTTTTTAAGATCTGTTGGTCATGTCCAAATCTCAAAGGCATGAAGTAGGGCTTAATGAGCAAGTCAGACCAATCACCCAACCCTTTAGGAGCAACGCAAACCTACAAAATCGAGGTGGTAGGTCAGAGCAGCAGGGGAGGACAGATATTGCATCTGTCTTCAAACTGTGGAGGAAACGGAGGAAGTACAGACCAGGTCACTACAGCTACAAGGTCATGGGAATACATTTTTGAATAATCAGTTTGAATATACTTAGACAATAATAAAGTGATAGAGATGGGTACCATGAGGTTGCCAAGAACAAAGCAATAGTCGAGAAGGATGGAAAAGCAGCCTGAAACACACACAGTTTGTGAATTTGAAATTTAAAGTTTGTTTAGCCATCTCAGCTTTTTATTCCGAGATATCAATTAAGTAGTTTTGTGGAATTTTTATTATTTTATAATTTTGTGTATTCTCAGTTCTGAGGTTCATAACTGAACTGCTTAATGGAAAAAAATGCATCAAAACGAACTGTAACTCTGAATGAAGTTTCTATGATTGTTGTCTTATATCACTTTTTTTAATATTCCTAGGGTATTTGGGTCCCTGAGGGAGAAACTGTAAAGATTCCTGTGGCCATTAAGATCCTTAATGAGACCACCGGTCCAAAAGCCAATGTGGAGTTCATGGATGTAAGTAAGAGATGATCAGTGCCTCTGAGTATTGGGGGGGTGGGTGTCTTTCTGTAGTCCACAGAGGTTGTAAAGAGGAATTTCTGCCAGTTTTCTTTCCTTATATTTAAATAGTAGAAGGAGGCTTGTACACAGGACTGATACTGTGCTGATGTTCAGCAAGTGCTACAATATCATGTCTCTAGAAAAACTCAGCTGCTGAGATTTTGTGTGTAGGACATTTCACAGAATCAACCAGGTTGGAAGAAACCTCAGGGATCATCGGAGTCATTTCCCTCCTTCACTTAGTCTTTGACAAGCTGTCTCAGTGTTAATGCATATCCTATAGCATTCTCTATTGCAGAGATGTTCAAACAAACAAAACCCACGAGAAAAAAAACAACGAAGGTTATACCTCAGCTGTGAGTAGGTCAGTGCTGCTTCTCTGAAGCTGTAGAGCTAGGCAGATCTGTATGAGGCAATCTTCTGCCCTGTTTAGTTTGTTGCATGTAGATAATTCCATTCCAGAACCATAAGTACCTGTGCTACCAGGGTAATGTCAGTGCCATGGTAATGAAGGGCTGGGTTTTTCACCGTGCAAGTACCATGGGCCCTAAGATGCCTGGAGTTTTCTTATAAATGGTCTTCCCATCACTGGAAGGCTGAAACTCCTCTGTCTCATGTGCCAGATGTTTTATCTTTCCATGGCAGAGAAGCTAGAAACAAGAGAGAGGAGGAGTTGCAGGGGAGCATCTTACCATGTATGCAAGTCTCCACTGGTGCAGAACTCACAGGAACAGAAACTTAGCCTCAGCTCTCTTCTGCTTCAGTGTTCCTGAGAACTAAGCGTTGAGAGTCTGGGACCTGTCAGCCGCAGCAAAGCATAACAGGGAGGGGAATGAAAATTGAAATATGCTGGATTTTAAAAGCCCTTTTGCTTTACTAACCTGAAGTATTGTTAATAAGAGGTCAAGATCATAATTTTCATGAATGTTCTGTGTTCACAGAGACTGTGCACTCAGTTTTTAGCTCCATGTCAAGATCAAGCCTCATTGACACTGTGAATGTGTATGTCCTATTCAGTGACAATTTTTTGACAAATCATACAAATTTGCACTTTTTTGTAAATCCCTCTTGTGGACTTGAAAATTACATAGGACTTTTAAGTCTTAAAGGTCCTGTTCAGTGTGTGGGCTTAATTTGGTTAGCATTAATGAGACTATAAACCACAAGGAGAATGTACTCCCATCATATAGTCTATTCTTCCATCTAGAAATTAATAGAAATGTGCAGTTATGGATTTAGCTACTTTGGGCAAATTATCACGTGTGAGTTCTTTGGCAATTTAGTGAAGGCTGTATAGATGAAGGGATTTCCTGTGCTTTTTACAGAGCACTGCACATTTATGTTGATGACATTCAGTAATCATTGTGCACAAATTTAAAAAAAAAGGCCATTTTGGCTCTGTTCAAAAGGAGTGAATTGCACTGAAGGGATAAAGAGTGTTAGATGTTTGCTTAATGGACAAAATAACCATCAACAGTATTGGTAATGGTAGAGCTTCAGAAAGAGGAGAGCTGGTATTCAGCACCTTTTTGAAGTGAACGTGCAGGGAGTGCAAGGGTGCTGAACGCGACCTGTACTCCATGTCTGATGCTGGCAGTCAGTGATGTAGATTCCAGCCTCAAGATGAGGGAATTGTTATGTTATTACAGTTACTTCCACTGTATGAAAGTCAGTGGAACTAAGCACCTTGCACCAGCTGAGGATCTGACCCTTTATCTGATAGAGAAATAACAGTAATATCTCCTCCTTTGATATTGATTAACCTTGAAGCTTTCTACAAAGAAAACAGAAGATCCTTGTTAAAAGACAAAGTTACTTGTCTGAGGTTTCATAGCTCAGCTTGATCAGGTGACTTAATTCACTGGACCACATTTCCCTCCAGTGTATGCATCGTAACATCTGATAAATGGCTCAGAAATTATGAAGGTCTTTTGGAAACTCTAGAGATTTTAACTATGTAAGGGACAGCCACACTAGGAAAGGTTTCTCTTTAAAGTAACAGTTTCTCATGAGTCCCTGACCCAGTGGTAACAAGGTGAGAGAAAAGTGAAGGTTATTTTTAGTTCTAGAGGTTAATAATAACCTAAAGGTTATTTTTAATCATAATAAAAAAGAATTGGACATTATAATTAGTTGATATAAGTGACCATAAGGAGAAATAAGATGTTTTGTATCAATGCTGCATTTGCTGATTTGCAGCGGTCTCTAACATCCTTTGCTGTACTGCACTGATGAAGATGATGATTTAATTTCATTCTTTTGAAATAATTGCTCGTGCAGTTGTACAGATGTTCCTGCTGTCCTTGCCTCCTAACCCAGTCATTTATTTTCTGAAACAAGCCACATTTTTAGAGAGAATAACCTAGTCATTGTTTATGGTTTTAATGTCACTGCTCCTCTCCGTCACAGAAAGGACATAGTTTTAACCTTTTTAAAATTTTAAGCTATTATGAGGAGATAACTTAATCTTTCATTGAACAGTAACTTATTGTAGAAAAATATATTTTACTCATTCTCACTCCAAGGCTTTGGTCAGTATAACTATCCTGATAAAACTTGATACTGTTTACTGGTGTTATTTTATGAGGAAAATTTAAGTGTACCTATGAAAGCAAAATGCATAAGTTGTGATTTCAGTAAAAAGAGTATTATGAATAGTCATTGGTTAAAAGCAGTTGGATCAGATTTTTTAAAGGTATATAGGTGGCTAAGTGCCATTATGAATATAGTGGGGGTTAACTCTTTCTTAAATGAGTGTCTGACATGTTGGTTATGAAGGGGAATAGGAGGTTAGTGAGAAGAAGGTGTCATTGTATGAGTTACACCCTTGACTTTCAGTTTTTCATACTTGTCAAGTACATGTGTGCTTTTGTCAGCAGCTACTACTTACTTGGTTGTGTATGTCCTTGTACATGCAAGTAAAACTTAGCATTCCTTTTAGAGAGGCTCTGGAAAACGTAAAGCCTCTTGTAAACAGCCGTTTGTGTACAGAGAGAGTACTTGGGACACTTCTGTGTCTGCAGAAATAGACGGTGTAGTTGTTAGTGGCATGGTCCATAGGCTCTGGTTAAAACTTCTAGTGTTGTCAGAATGTAAGTCTAAAAGTGCTCTGTGAGCTCCTGAAATTTTGCTAAATGTTATGCTAAAAGAGTAAAGAACAACAATTTGGCTACTGGGCTGTCATTTCAGCACCTTGAACACCCACTAATGGATCTGTAATGACTATAATGATATAATGCATGATGTTAGCACCTGCTATGGCCAAACACCTCCCACTGTCCTCCCATCAGACAATGATGAATTTGCCATCATCAGAAAGTACATCCCCTATTTAGAATTTTTCTTTGGGGAGCTGCAGCAGAGTCTGTTTTCCAGGCTTTCTCCACATATTCCCAGCTAGCTCTTTTTGTTTTGCTCTGCTCCCTGCTTTCTTATGTAGTTTTTATCACTGCAGTAGTCCATGTCTGTTACAACAGTGCAAGCTAAAGTCTACTAAGTAACCCCTACCACATTCTCTGGGGCAAAAGCAGAATGTACATATGGACTTCTATGGATTTGTTTTCACCCTGCAGAGGTTGTTGCTACTGTTTTGTAAAATGTAGGTTTACCTTTTTCCACCTATTACTGGATATGTATTATCTCTGGAATAATTTCACAGTCTAAAGAATTTCCCCTCAGGTGTTGAAAGGGTTAGGTGCTTAAGTTGTGGGGTGTAGTTTTTCTTCCCTGCTTGGCTGGTCACTCTTCATCGTCCCCAGAAGGGCACTGGAATTTGAATGCAGAATGCAGGTGTTCTTGCTACTGGTCTGCCTGCAAGCATGTCTGGGAGGGGAGTCACTAGCGGACACAGGGAGTATCAGGAGGGAAGGATATCCTGCTCCTCACCCTAAGGCTAGCAACAGAATATATCCAGGTCCTGAGTTTTAGGGAGGGGAAGAGAGGCTTGTTGTGAGGAAAAAAGGCAAATACACAGCTAAGAGGCTACTTGATAGTAGAACAAGGACTTATAATTTCACTTGTGAAAACAATTTCCCCTCCTCAGCCTCAAATTACTTGACTGTTATGATTGTCTGGTAAGTCAAGTAGCCATTGGCCTGATCAGATGGTTTAACATCAAACTAGATGCTCGACTGATAATGCAATACATTCCAAAGTCATGCTGCAGTTGGAGTGCATAGCAAACCATCTTTGAGGCTAAAAAAAAAAATATAACTTTAAACTAACATGTCATGGGGAAACAGACAATTGATGAGGGCCTTTCCTCTCTAGCCCTCTAAGCTTGGTGTTTCCAGGAAGTAATCCTGTGAGCTGTGATTCTGTCCAGGGTTTTGATCCACTTACAAGTTTAATCTATCCTCTCTGAACTTAAATGCTCCATTATCTGTTAGAAAATAATTAGAATCTGCAAGCACAAGTCTGCATACACAGAGTTCCTTGGGAGTCCCTGAGCTCATTGAGATGAAGACAGTTTGACTGATGGTGGTCAGCTGATATTGGGCCAGAAGCTAATAATAGAAGGCAGTGCTGCTTAGCTAGGTGAGAAAGTTAACTTGGGAAAAATTAAACTGAAGGGTTTGGGATTTATGGTTGGAAATAAATTTCCCATTCTCATTTGTTTCCTGGTAAGAGAGCTTCAGAGGCAGTTGGTTTCTTTTATCGTTTTATAATTAAGATCTAGGGGGCTTCTTGAGTTCGCTTGGACTTACTGTAGTTCCCTGCTGTCTCTAGGAGCAGCGTTCAGTGAGCAGGAGAGCATTTGTCAAGCAAAGTGTAAAGGTAGTAAGTGACAATGACCTCCACCAGGCATGCAGCAAACAAATTAAAGCTGCGTATAGGGGGCTGATACCCACATCTTTTATTTATGTCTGACCTAATTAACTGAATTAATAAAGCAGTCAGTTGTCTTGTACTGCAAAAAGTAAGAGAAACAGCTTTTCCTAAATTGTAAGCCTGTCTTATAATAAAGACAAGTCCTCGAGACCTGTCGAACTTACCTTTGGTTCAGAGATTTCAAGAGGGAAAAAAATCATGTAGCTGACTAGCAAATGAGAATTTTATCTCCTGTTCAGCTGAAAACCCACAGAGATCTGGCTAGGTCTAGATGCTTGCTTTGTTTCTTCAGATATGTCTAGATGCCGATGTGGAAAGTACGCTGGAGATACAGCTAGCTACTCAGGTGGGGAAGGTGACAGAAGACACCTTTTCTTGGTTTCCACCATTGGCATTAGACATAGGAAGGTTCTAAGCTGAAGCTTTTGGGTTCCTTCCCTGGCCCACAGCAGCTTTCATAGACCCCTTGGGGCTCCCTGTGGACACTCTCTGTGGTGGACAGTCTCAGTTGACACAGATGGATTTACACTGAGTCTTCTTGTAAGATCCTGCCTTACACGACTGTGTAGGTGACTGGAGACAAGGTGTTTGTCTGTCCCTTGAATTATTATTAATTCCTTGTATGCATCTCGTGCTACCTAGCCAAGTGTTTGACCCAGGTCTTCAACAGTCCATGCAGATGCTTCAGAAAGTCTGAAAAAACATTACTACTCACAGTAGTTGGATAGTATATCCAGGCACCCCACAGTCATTCCACTGACTGCATGGCTGCTTGGGAAATACAACTGACTTAATCTTGAACCTCAGTTTAAAGGGCAGCTTTAGTATCAAATGAAATCCTTTATGGCAGCAGAGAGACATTTTTCCTTATCCTCGTCTGCTGTCATTTATGTAAACATCTTCCTTTCCAACTGGCATAAGGGATCTCTGTAAGAATAGCTGATAATGAACAGCAGTGTTGCTGCACTGCCTGGCAGTGTGCTTCAGCTGTGATTCAAACAGGTTTTCACGCCATCATGTTAAGTTGCTGGGGGTGGAGGGCAAGGAGTGACCTAACTCATCTGATTGTAGATTCCTTTTTGTGCAGTCTCCCCTCTTCCTCCCACTTATGCACACGGTAAGTATAGCCACTTAGGAGGGGGAAGTGTTTGCCTGTCAGCTCCAGGCACAGAAGCTCACTGTGATTGCAATTACAATTTACAACTTGTCCAGAGATGCCAGAAATCAAGCTGTCCTTGAGAACTCTGCATACCATGCACAAGCCCTGAGAGTGATCAACCTCTACAGAAGCTGGCAATCTGATCACTACTGGAGGATAACTGCTTTTAGTCATCTGAAGATTAACTGTTGCAAGGCCACATTTCTGTTATTTCCATCTTTTCCTTCCATAGTATGGGAGGGTAAGATGTGTGTGTATGTGCAGGGGGGTGTTACTTTTCCATATGCAAGAGCATATGGCTGTACTGAGAAAGTATATACAGAGAAAGGATGAAGTACAAGCACAGACAGACAAGCCAGGCTGTTTGGAAACAGTTCTGCTGGCATAACACTCTAACTGGAAAATACAGGGAGGGAAAGAGTGTTTGCCTGCTAGTGGTGATGGGGGAAATCTGAACCCTGTTGAAATCAATCGGAGCTGTGAACTTGCCAGTGAATTCAGCAGGGCCAGGACTTCACCACTGGAGTCATCCATCCACAAAGTCTGCCACAGGTTTGAGGGAGAATCACATGCTTTAGTGAGTGACTGACGTTACGAGTTATTCCTAAATAAGTTAGGAAGTATATTCCAAAGCTTTTTGTTGATGGCAATGGCAGAACTCCTTATTTAAAATTTGTATTGCATTTTGCCTTGGAGACCCTGCATAAGGTTGGGCAAATCTGTGAGTGGGGAGAAGATCAGGAAGGAGTGTTAGTTTATTCACTGGGAAACATAACTGTGGATTAACTGGAACTATTAAAACTTCTAATCAAATTCAAGAAGTAGTTTTGGCTGTAAAGAGTGTGTGTGTGAAGGAAACAGTTTGAAGTGATGTCTTATTATGATTTGTTTTTAAAGGTATGAGGTACACCAATAACATGGTTGGTACCTGTTGTTGCTTTGGAATGTACGTTTGAGCTTGGTTACTGAAACATGAAGTCAGTTATTTGCTTAGCTGTATGTGTTAGCGTTATGAAGGTCAGGATCCCATACTTGCCACTGTTTTATCAGGACACAGTAGGAGAGAGCTTTTTTGAAAAAGTGTATAGAAATTGAACAGGCAAAGTATGGGAATATTAAAAAAAATTAAAGAGGCAGAGAAGTGGTGCTATGTGTATCAAAAGTGGTACACCATAGTTTAACTAGGAGACTTAATCAGAAGCTCTTGGGATTTGTTTTTCTCAGAATCACAGAATGGTTTGGGTTGAAAGGGACCTTAAAGATCATCTGGTTCCAACCCCCTTGCCATGGGCGGGGACACCTTCCACTAGACCAGGTTGCTCAAAGCCTCATCCAACCTGGCCTCGAACACTGCCAGGGAGGGGGCATCCACAGCTTCTCTGGGCAACCTGTTCCAGTGTCTCACTACCCTCACAGTAAAGAATTTCTTCCTAATATCTAATCTAAATCTCCCCTCTTTCAGTTTAAAACCGTTCCCCCTCATCCTATCACTCCATGCCCTTGTAAAAAGTTCCTCTCCCGCTTTCCTGTAGGCCCCCTTCAGGTACTGGAAGGCTGCTATAAGGTCTCCCCGGAGCCTTCTCTTCTCGAGGCTGAAAAGCCCCAACTCTCTCAGCCTGTCTTCATAGGAGAGGTGCTCCAGCCCTCTGATCATCTTCGTGGCCCTCCTCTGGACTCCTTCTTATGTTGGGGGCCCCAGAGCTGGACACAGTACTCCATGATGAGTTTTCTGTTGCTTACAGTACTGTGGGTCTCTAGTTCTTGGCATTGCACTGTATGTTGCCACCCTTCACTATATGTTAGATCTGGACCTGAGCCAGAATGCTCTCCTCCAGCTTCATATTTTCCCAGGACTTACGTACTTTGTATCTGAATGTGGGCTTTGAGGAGAACAATCTTATGCGCTTCAGTAAAAATTTCTGCTGGATACTGTAAGGACATGAATTTTGGGGACTCATCTCACAATGTGATAGTGCATGTGGGTGCTGGTCTTCTCATCTACACAGCCAGTGGATGGGGTGATTTAAGGCAGAGGGGAAGATGTTATCTGAGAGATCTTGCTGGAGTAGTAGGCTATAGCTGATAGACTTATAATTGCACACGTGAGAAACAGCCACCTTAAACATCATCAAAGTGACTGGGAACACTGGAATTCTTTGCAGTCTTTCTGACATTCAGATGCAAAGTGCAGAAATAAAACTGACAAAACTTAGTAAAATGGAAGATAAGATTATTGAATAATGTTTGATATGTTATGAGAAGCAGCTGACACAGATATTAAGATTTAAAGCAAACTTTGGCACTGGCAACTAGTGCTCACTTACCACTAAAAGAAACTGAAAGCCTATATTTCAGAAACTTCCTATTGCTTTGCATTTTTTTCTTTGTGCCCCCAGCTCACATTAGCAATATAAAATAGGCACATGTTAATGTTTAAGTTCCTAAAGGGCAATGTGTATGCCAGAATGTTGCCACACTGATAAAAAAATGCAGGTTTTTATGGGACCTCTGTTAATAAAAAAGAGGTACTGTTTCCACAGGCTTAACTGTAATGCATCCCAAACAAGCCATCACTAGTTCGAGGTTAACAGTGAATCTAATGAGGGAAAGACTGAAGAAGAAATGTCCTGATATTTAAGTCAGAGGAGCTGGCTGTAAAACTGTGTGTATATGCTGGCTAATCATTTTTGAAGTACACTTGTCTGTGATTTAGTTCAGTGCCAGATGGGTAGGATATTACATATCAGATTTTTCATGAAAGCAGGCTGATGGGGCTGTGTGTGAGCTCCAGCATGTGCTGCAACTCACGGATCAGCAACAACGCAGAAAGTGAGCAAGGGCAAAGGGCCCTGGAGGATGAATGCATTGTATTTGTCGTGCTTGGGTTTATACTGCCAAAGTGCCAAGTCAACTTGAAGTTAAGGGAGAACAAAGTTTTTTGTGTTGTAGTGAGAAAAAAAATCCAAGACTGTTTTATACGTAGATACTCGCACTGTGTCCATTTTTAACAGAAATTCAAGGGTACAGAAGCACAGGCTTATAGAAGCTGAGCTTGCAGTATCACTGTCGAAATATATTTTATCTTCAAGTCTTCTAAGAAACTGCAGTTTGGAATACTTCTCCCTTAGTGCTTTGTTGCAGATAACCCTTCAAAAATTAAGTGTATTCCATGTCTCAGTGCTGATCCAGACACCTCTGATACATCAGGAACTGTCACAGACTTATAAAAATGATATAATTAACATCTGTTCCTATTAATATTCTGCATATTATTTACCAGTGATAGTCAACTGTCCCTGTCACTGCTTGTCACATAGTTGTAACAGAAGAAATAAGATGGGGAAGTCTGGTATGTGACTGGCTTGCTGATAATCTTTGTAATATTCTGCCAATACCTTTTAGACTTCAGTGCAATAACTAGGATAAACAGAGATAGGGCTGAGGTCACAATGTGGCCGGCACTCCATGGAGCAGTAATTGTTGCTTTGAAATGCTTGGTCCTTCAATACTGAAACTGTAGTTCCAAAAACTAACAAGATTTTGCAGAGCAATATTTTCTATATTAAGTTTGGTGTAGCTTCTCATTGTAATGTACAGCATCTCTTGGACTTATGAAGATTAGAAAACCTTTGTGCTGTTTGTGCATGGTGAGCTTGTCCCTGCCCTGAGAGGCTTTCAATCAAGATAGACACAACAGAGAACGGGTAGAGGAATGGTAATTATTATACCCATTTATAGATGGGACTCTGTTAATTGCAACACAGATCTCATAACCTCTAAGCAAATTATTTAATGTTTTGTTATTAATCTTTATTTTTAATTATGTTCTGGTTTTAAATTGGCTTGGAATGTTTACTTAGAAAAGCAGATACTATATGAGGTTTGTTTTCAGACAAAGCTGTTTTATCTAATTAACTGGTGTCTAAAATGTGCTTTTCAGACATCTCTTGTTATCAGTCAGTGCTTGCCCCCAAGTCAGGTATTTTAAAGAACCCAGATGACACTTGGTATAAGGCAAATTGTGTATTAGCAACAGAAGAGAGAGAATAGGTATTCTTACCTCTTAGTTACTTATAAGGTGATAGGAATTGTATCCTGAAGGTTTCAGCTTTATATAGAATATCAGGTTTTTAATTGCGTAGACAAATATGCACTGTACAAAACAGAATTAAACAGGTTTCAGATAGACAAGGGCCTGTTGTTATCTTAATGCTTTAAATGACAAATGGTATAAAAAAGTTTAAGAAAATAGTTATGTAGATTTTTGAGCTATGTTGACAAATTGCAGCTGTGTTGCATTTGCTCCATACTAGCTTCAAAGGCATTCATTGATCGACTTGCATAGGTAAATCCTGTGATATGGAGCAGGATCGATGCAAAGGTAGGAAATGGCTGAGGTACAGTCAAATAACCTCAATAAAGTAGGGGCACGTGGAACAGGGACTAGCTACGGGCCCTTCCCTCGGCTTCGAGTTACTGAGTGGAGGTGATGTTGGTGTATTCGCAACCCCCAGGTTGAATCTATTTGGAAACGTTCTCCAGTGTTGAAGGTACTTTTGCTGGCTAGGCAGTGCCCTTTGGTGGAGTTCAGTGGGATGATTCGTAAACACATATAAAAACAGAATTTGGCTCTTTGTATGTTTTCTGAAATTGTTTTTTTTTAAAATGAAGTATTGTTGGTTTAGGTTAGTGGCTAGAGTCACCTGCTAAAAATGCAAGTCCTCTGAGAATTTATTTTAGTAGTGAAAGTGTTTGGAGGAGGTTTGGAAAGAAATGGTGTTTGAAATGGGGAAAGAAAGTGAATTTCCTTGGTGAAATATTTTCTTGGCAAACAAATGAAAAAATATTTCTTGGTAAAATACGTTAACTTGTTGGAACTAAAAGGAAGAGGTTTCCACTGAAGCTTTTCAGTGGGAGATAAATTCTAGTGAATTCCTCAGCTAGATGTTTTAGAAATATGTTAGTGATTGAAACACCTGTTTTGTCATTTTCTGAATGAACTCTGGCAGATTTCTGTTTTGAAGTAATTGGTTGTTTCAAAACTCAGACTAAGTTTATAAGACAGGAATGTTGTCAAATCCAGATTGGAATATTAAATATTTTTCCCATGTGATTAAGTTGTGGGCAGCAGGGAGGAGTGTGAGGCCTGAGGAATTTTTTGTTTAGCTGAGTAAAGAATGGGAAACATTTTCCAATGAGACAGAGGTGTCTGTCTCACTCCCCTGCCTGTATAAATGAGACACAATTCCAGGTCACTTTCAAATTAATGTTGGCCTGCCCATAGCTGGTGACTGATACCTGTTTTCTCCTTTCCTACATAGTCACAGCACAATCTAAACATGCTGTCTTTATCTACTTCCAAAACTTCCTCTCAGGGAACCCTCCTGTAAAGCCTCCAGTAATGTGCAGCAGCTTGCTGTGGCTTTGGCATTTCACTGGCAAAGAAATCTGCTGAGGGTGACCAAAGAATTGGCAACTTGGTGTCATTTGAGCTTCACAGTGTGCCTCTTGGAGGCACAGCATGTTCTTTGATCCCAGTCAGATGTCATACCAGGGTAGTGTAGGTCTTTAAAAACAACTTTTTAAAAATGAAAATGTAAATGCATGCAACAAGGAAGAGAGAGGATGGATTAATACATGTAACTCTACTACTGTTTTATAAAAGTCATCCCAAACAGGTTATTGCATTGGTTAGAAAGGCTGGTGGTGTAACAGCTATAGATACCTTTTCCTGCTTTTTATTGCATGTCAACCCCTTGACTACTGAGCTTGGCAGTAAGATGCAAAATAGGTGCTAGCTGTCAAAACTCTCTACAGTGTGGATGAGGTTACTACTTTATAATCAGGGTGCAAATTGACTGTGCTTCAGATCTGAAAGCCAGCTTGCCCTTTGTATGGCACATCCATAGAGCTGCTGTGAATATGTCTCTAACACTAACGTCGACACAGCGGTAGTGCCTTGTGGTTCCAGGTTTTCTAATTGTGCTTCCTTTGCCTGAAGTTTCCCTGGCAGTGTCACTTAGCCTTTTTCACTTTCTTTCCTAGACAGCTGCAAGGTACTGTTGAAAAGCAGATTTACTCCAGTCAGCCTTGTTGCAGTTTGGTGTAGGAAATGCTAGGAAAAGAGGTTTGGGTTTTGACTTGGAGAGTCCTTTTAGTTGACTAGTCCTTTGGAAAATCTGGATCTGTGATACCATGCCATCATAGTAGCATAGTTGAATGTTCTTGGGATTGTGGTAATTACCAAAGGGGGTGAAAGTATAACATAAATTATTATGTTGCCCTGTTCATACCACTCTCAAATTGCAGATTACTTACAAAACAGGCATTCCCTCCTGCAGTACTGCAAGTTTAAGTGGTGTTTGCCCATAACTTTGTCTTCTTGGCTTCTATACTTAAGGGAGATCTTGTGTTTATGAGAGTGTCTACACAGCCACAAATACAAATTAATAAATACAGTTGTATTGATTGATTTGACTGAGGCTTTTGTATAGGTAACAGACAGTTGGCCACTCATTCATGCAGGTTTGTTCCTGGAGTTGTTTGGCTGTCCCTGACAGAAGTCTGGACCTGAATATGGCCACACATTGAAGATCAGATGTAGGGGGGGTTAATGCAGATGTCAAGATTTTATCAACATGAAAAAAAGATTCATATTATTCTGTTATATCATTTTATATATATATATATCATATATGTTGCATGTGTATTACCCTGACTGTAGGATATGCTCAAGTCTTGTCAAAGTTTAGGGAAAAGAGTGTGCCCAGGTGGCCAAGAAGGCCAATGGCATCCTGGCCTCTATTAGAACAGTGTAGCCAGCGGTCTAGGGAAGTGATCGTCCCCTCTGTACTCGGCACTGGTGAGGCCGCATCTTGAGTACTGTGTTCAGTTCTGGGCCCCGCACTTCAAGAAAGATGTTGAGGTGTTGGAGCGAGTCCAGAGGAGGGCGACCAAGCTGGTGAAGGGTCTGGAGGGTCTGACCTATGAGGAATGGCTGAGGGAGCTGGGGTTGTTTAGCCTGGAGAAGAGGAGGCTCCGAGGTGACCTTATTGCACTCTACAACTACCTGAAGGGAGGTTGTAGTGAAGTGGGAGTTGGCCTCTTCTCCCGGGCAACTAGCGATAGGACAGGAGGGCACAGCCTCAAGCTTCGCCAGGGGAGGTTCAGGTTGGACATCAGGAAGAATTTCTTTACAGAAAGGGTTATTAGACATTGGAATGGGCTGCCCAGGGAGGTGGTGGAGTCACCATCTCTGGATGTGTTTAAGAAAAGACTGGACATGGCACTTAGTGCCATGGTCTAGTTGACAGGGTGGTGTAGGGGCAGCGGTTGGACTCGATGATCCCAGAGGTCTCTTCCAACCTGGTTGATTCTGTGATTATGATTAGAATATAAGACAAGCTGCCAGTCTTAAGGTTTATAAGAAGCCCCCTCTCAAACCATATCTATAGTCAGGCCAGGGGTTTGAGCTACCTTCGCTCTCCTTTGTGCTGACTGACTAAATTCTGGCCACTTTTCAGAGACAGGTTACTGACCTGGGTGGGCATCATCCCACAGATGTCCATGGAAGGGGGCAGAGGAACTGTCCCAGCTCACAGCCAAGTTCCCTCACAGTCCTCTCACAGCAGGACTAGGGAGAAAATGCGGGGAACAGGAGAAAAAACTCCTGGGTCAAAATAAGGATAGGGAAATCAACCGCCACTTACTGTCACAGGCAAAACAGACCTGACTTGGGGAATTTAACTTTATTTATTACCAATTAACATAAATATTTAATAGCTGATTTGGTATGAGCAAACAAAAAAAAACCCAGCTGCCCAGTAACACCCTGCAGACAGCCCCCGCCTTTCCTTGCCCCAGCTGCAGTCACTCCCCTCTGGGCTGCCTGTGGCCCCTGCGCTGGCTGGAGCCCACACGGCCGGTTTGGGGCAGCCCCAGCCGCCTCTCCTGCAGCCCCCTGCCGCCACAGCCCGACCAGTCACTCGCAGTGCTCCCAGTATGGGCTGTTCCAGCAGCATCCTAAAGCTGGACAGTATCTGGCCAGCAGCAAGGGTCAGACCCACATGTAGCTGGACACAGAAGGACTCGGCCAGGATGGAGGTTCTGCCGCAGCAGGTGGATCACGGGGCAGAGCCCGTCCTTGCAGCAGGTGGGAGAGGCGATGCAGTGCACGGAGATGGGAGGTGTACGAATTTTGGTGCTGGCAGTGATTTTCTTTCAAGCATTTTTTTAAAGAGGTTTTTAATTGTAATTTTATCTTCAGGAGAAGAGTGGGTCAAGAGGATGGTAAAAGAAAGACTAAAGAAAGTAGAGAAGAAAAGGGTGGAGGAAAAACTGCAGAAACGCAGGAGAAATAGCAGACAGAGTAATATTGAAAGGAAGAAAGTGCTGTAACACAGGAAATGTGTGGCAGCTGTTAATGACTTTGGCTCACTGATGGCAGCTTGATCAAAACCAAAAATCTAACAGTGAACCAAACAGTCCAATGAAACACTTTTTATTTCAATATCATCATCCCTTTACAGTACTTGAGTCCTGAGTGTGATGCTTTTATGCAGCTGAATACAGATGAGGGAAACATGGAGATGAGTAGTCTAGTTTGAATTCTCAGTTGTGAGAGATGAAATACCTGGGTTATGGGCAAAATGTATCTTTGATTAAAACAGCTCTTAATGTTGATAGTACACTTGATGAAATTAGGTTTCAATCTGATGCAATCCCTTTAAATTGATACTGAAGAAGGAAGGAGCTTTGAATGTGTGATTATAAAGTCAAGCTTTTCAGTGATACCAGAAAATTTCGAAGCAGTGCCCCAAGACTCTTCAGAAAGGAGTAAGAACTTGATAGATTTTTTTTTCTCTATCACTCGTTCTTGAGACCTTGCCATCACTCATCTTAAATCAAAAATCAAAGCAATAACTCCCTTCTTCTGAAAGGAATCAGCAGCTGAGGCTGAAAATGTTTGTAAGCTGGTCAGTGGTAAGGTCTGCTTTCCCTCCTGTTCGAATAATGCTGAAATTATTGTTTTTTAGAATGTAAGTTTAAAACTTCAAACATTTTTGCTTGTTGCATCAAAATAGTAAGAAACAAATCACTTTTGACAGACTATTCTGAAATAATGGTGCGTGTCACAAACTGTAAGTAAAACATTTGTCAGAACGATACCGTATCTTTACAAATAGATGTGCATGCTGTTAAACCACTTACATGCCACCTGCAAAGGGGGATGGCCAGCCGGAAACCCACTGCTACTTCTCTTGACTGCTTTCAGTGGAAATGTTTCTGGTTGCTGAAGTCCTGAACTCTTGGCCATTTATGCATAAAAGTGAACTGAAAATGGGCGAGATTTTACTTTGTAATCACTAGAATCGATGTTTTCAGGCAAGGTTCAAGGAAAGGCTGGTGGGAGTTGTCCCCTGACTGGATGTTTGACAGAAAATCTTCACTTAGCTTATTGTGCACTAGAGGTTATTCCTTTAGACTTGGGATTCCTCCTCAGCTGTCTAACACAGGCTCTGATGAATTGGGAGGCTTAATTGGTACAAAGTCAGCAGGGAGAAGTAAGAAGCATATGGTGTGTGGGTTCTACTAAATGTATCTCCTACTTCTTCAAACATTTAAGCATGTGCTTAACTCTAAGCACTTGAGCCGTGCTGGAGTCAGCGTGGTTGCCCATGCCCTCTGCGTTTGCAGGACAGGGACCACAATACTGCTTTTTTCTTTTATTTTCGTTTTCTCTAAAATATACAGTGAGCCAGATTTGCTTCTGTAAGCGGATGAATGTATCTATTCCTGCATGAATAGGACCCACTGCTTCTCTAAGGTGGGCATGGAATATTTGACCCAGCAGTCTGTAAGCATCACCTTTGAGAGGGAGAGCTTTCAAATCCCTGAATTGTGCTGGTTTCAATACGTGTTTGGAGGAAAGTCAGGCATCTCTCTCATGCATTTGAATCGCATGGGGCAATCGCATGCATTTGAATTCAGTGTCAACAATGCAGGCTGTACCTCTGCTGTGTTGAGTCGAAGAGACTATATACCCTCTCTGCTGTGTGCAAGTGCTGTGATAAGGAAAGGAGTCTCAGAGGGTATGCCTGCTCTGAGAAATGCAGCACGTTCAAAGAAACACACCACCTCCAGAAAAGGCTGTGCACCTGTTCAGCAGTGCCCCAGCCGGAGACCAGCTCTGCTTCTGCACGCTGGAGAGCACATTACTCTAGTGGTGTATCATGCCTTGCTCCTCACCAAGCTGCTGCCTGGATGCAGGGTGGGACACTGACCCAGAGCCAGCTTCCCCAATGGCCCTAGTTTGGTCAGAGCCAGGTGAGCAGTACCTACCTGATGCTGTTTCCATCACATTTGTTCACGATAGAATGCAGTGTGGGGTTTTTTTTTTCCTTTCACTCTTAGTTTTTATCCTAGAAAATTTGGGGTGTAGCGGCACACCTGGCAGCTGCATTTTCAGACCTTTCTGAAGGAATAAGTTAATCTCACCATTTGATGGCGTGGCACACTTATACTCCAGTATGCAGTGATTCTACTTAGTACCCAAGGGACCTCTGGTCAAGCTGCTCATTGGAAACTGAACTCAAAAAGGCTCAAACCTCTTACATGTCCACGAAGTCCAAAAGGACCCATTCAAAGCCTGTAGTCTCTTTAATCGTAAGAGTTTGTCCTGGGTCTGAGGAAACACGTGTTAACAGGACACATACTGTTATCTTCTCTGTTCACATATAGCTTCCTTAACATGGCTTCCTAAAGCAAAACGAGCATGGGGGCAGTTTTGAGGAGACAATGGTTAGTGCAAAACTCTAGCTAACAGCCCTTTAAACTTCCTTAATAACAGGGTCTTGATTTACAGCTCTAGTTGTATCGTGCTGTGCCGGCCAAACTCAGTGTTTCCACACAGAAAAAGCGATTGATCATGTGAACATGAGTATAGGATTTCACAGAATCACAGAATCAACCAGGTTGGAAGAGACCTCAGGGATCATCGAGTCCAACCGTTGCCCTGACACCACCCTGTCAACTAAATCATGGCACTAAGTGCCATGTCCAGTCTTTAAGACCTGAATGTGCAGTTACACTTCTGTGCAACAACCATTGATGAAATTGTACCTATTGTAAGTATTTATCTTGCTTTTTGCTTGGAGTATGGATATGGATGTATAGAAAGATTTTTTTATTTTTAAATACTTCATTTGTTTCTGAATCCTGCTTCTCCAGTGAGAAGTTGAGAGAATTTGTATACGACCTTGGTGTTGTCACCATCTCTCAGGAGGGTACAGTGCCAGAAACCTGTTTTGTCCCAGGACAGGGGATATGCTGGTGTACTCACATGAGCCAAGTTAAACTGCATAGCTCAGTCCTGCAGTAGTAACCTCAGGGTTGAATCTGCCCTTGCAGCATTCAAGTGCTGCTCAGTGTATTACGCAGCAGTAAAATTGGTTATGGAAGCTGTTGCCAAGTCCCAAGTAAGACTTTTGCCTGAAAGTGGTCTGTTAACTGTGTCTGCTCCTAATGATTATAAAACGTTTCCTGGAGAAACAGCTGCGGCAGTTTATGCTGTTACAGTTCTCCCTCTGTTTGCTACTATCCCGCTGTGGGACTCTTGATATCCTTTGTTGGTCCCTATAGCTGCATCTCTCATTTCATTTTCAGAAATGGCCGAGACATGTCAACAGAAGCTTTCCAGAGAGTATCTGCCCAAGTGGTGAAAAATTGCAGCCCAGGGGTTGAAAGTAGAGCAATGCTGTAAAGCAATTGAAAACTGCGTCTTGCATAGGAAGTACAGGGGAAATATGACAATGGGTATCTCTGTCATACAATAAATGTGGGCATGTACGTTGTTGAGTATGTCTGTTGTGCCGTCTCTCAGCTTAAGTATTTGTGCAGACTGCATAGGCTAAGTTGCCTATAATCTAAAAATTTGTAAGACCTAGCAGACAAACAAAAGACATTGAAAATACATTGCACTGTAATTGGATCTGCCCTGAAGCAGGTCAGACATGCATTCCAGACAGGTGTTTGCCCTAGCAATTAGAAGCATTGTAAAATTAATGTAAAAAGCAGTGTATTCACTAGTATCTCTCCTGTTACCAGAGCACAGCTTGTGCTTTCAGAAAAATGCACAGCACAGTATGAAGTCAGCTTTTAAGTACATTTATTTACTCGACAATGATTAGGAAAAACAGGTGGGTTGTTCTTTTCTGCCTTCTTTTGTTTTGTTCTGTTTTGTTTGAGGGCATTTTATGGTGAGAACAGTTAGAAGCAAAAGGTTGGGAAACCAGAGATTTTTCAGACTTTGTCCCTGCTTACCAAATTCTTTATCAGGTGCATATGTTCATCTGGCTTAACTGGAGCAGTAAAATTTACCCTGGGCTTGCTGAATTAGGGCAGCAGATTTGTGATACTTCTCTGGAACAGGCAGCTTGTTTCTCCTGCACTGGCTCTGAGGGATAGCATGTGTGTGTGGAGCACTGGAAGGGGGGGACATGGGCTGCCGAGAAGTGAGCTTCTCCCAGTGCTCTGTGTGGTATGGCTATTGGCGCTCAGGAAGATCATGTGTTAAAGAAGGAGCCTTCAGAAGGAGTATCTTTTCCCCTCTGCAAGGTATTGAAACATTGTTTCGAATGCTAATTCTCTCATTAGGTGAAGTCTACAGCAACAAGATGATGAGGTTATCAAGCATTGCATTAGAAGGTGCTGGGATTCACCATACCGTACAGGATTCTTAATGACACAACCTGTTAACATGTTTCAGAACCTCTGTAAGCAGCTGAGAGAAGGTCTCTTGACTGATTCTCACATTCTGATTTCCTTTAGAGCATGGTTTTGGACTCGGCAGGGTGGTGGCTCGCTGTCAGCTCTGCCCTGTTCCAGGACCCCAGGGGTCTCAGGATTTTCCTGTATGCCATCTCTAGCGTCTCACAAACAGTCTGGCCAGGGATGCTTGACCATGTACTGAACTGGTGTACTAATTAACGAGGACGTGTGCTGGAAGAGAGTTGTGTCCTGGACCGCTCGGGGTAGAGAATAAATTTTCAACATGGACATAAGTATGGCATTATTTTACTGCTAGTGGCACGTGCACCTTGCTGAGTCCACTGGCTTACAAACTAAATGGTCAGATAAACAAAACCAGTAACAAAGTATGCTCTGCAGGGACCAGCATGCTGGCTAATATTTATGTTCAGTTGTCGGCTGTAATTGTTAGCAATAACACATAAAAGTAGGAAAGGAGGAAGTTACATACCATCTTATAAGCTGTGCTGTAGGTGTTACTCAGAGCACTGTGGAAACCCTTTCTTCTCACAGTCTTGAGAATTGTTTTTTCTTCCTCATCCTGTAAGGCTGAAATGAAAATTCCTGCTTTAGTTGGATTTTGAGTTACTTTTCAGAAACAGCAGTCAAACCAAATGCATTTCAAACATGACTGCAGACTATGGATAGATCAGGAAACAGTTTTAGGTGGGATTTTCAAAGCTGTCTAAGGAATGAACGTGACTTAACTGACCTGTGAGAAGTGAGTGACTAGTTCCCTTCGTCATCTGTGTTGACAAGTGCTTTTAGCCTGGATGTAACTATGCATTGTATCGTTACAGTGATGGCCAGCTCTCGTGACTTAAATAAACTCTACCTGTCTAAGCATGTTTTGGCAGTCTAAGAGCAGGTGGTCTGAGGGCTTCTTCTGGCCAGTCTCTGTGGGTTAGCAAATGCACCTCCTCAGACCCCTATTGACATAGCTGCGCTGGCAGCAACCAAAGTCATAGGTCTGGTGATGGCTCACTGGGACCTGCAGCTCACTCCTCTTCTTGGGTGTGCTATTGTGTTACTAAATGCACATGACACATGGATCAGTGTAAAGCATTAAAATAACATTTATGTTATTGTTCAATATAATTGTTTATTATAGAGTTGTGTATATAAATCACAGGAGTTGAGCTTAATGTGGCAATAATTCAACCACATTCAAAAGGGGCAGACGAGAGGAATGATCATAGAATCACAGAATAGGTTGGGTTGGAAGGGACCTTTAAAGGTCATCTAGTCCAACCCCCCTGCAATGAGCAGGGACATCTTCAACTAGATCAGGTTGCTCAGAGCCCCATCCAACCTGACCTTGAATGTTTCCAGGGACAAGGCATCTACCACCTCTCTGGGTGACCTGTGCCAGTGTTTCACCACTCTCACTGTAAAAAATTTCTTCCTTGTGTCTAGTCTAAATCTACCCTCTTTTAGTTTAAAACCATTACCCCTGGTCCTCTCTGGGACCCATCTTTCTTGTAGATCCCCTTGAAGTACTGGAAGGCTGCTAGAAGGTCTCCCCAGAGCCTTCTCTTCTTCAGGCTGAACAACCCCAACTCTCTCAGCCTTTCTTCACAGCAGAGGTGCTCCAGCCTCTGATCAGTTTCGTGGCTCTCCTCTGGGCTCGTTCCAAAGGGTCTATGTCTTTCCTATGCTGAGGACCTCAGAGCTGGATGCAGTACTGCAGGTGGGGTCTCACGAGAGCAGAGTAGATAGGGAGAATCACCTCCCTTGACCTGCTGGTCACGCTGCTTTTGATGCAGCCCAGCATACGGTTGGCTTTCTGGGCTGCAAGTGCACGTTGTCGGCTCACGTCCAGCTTTTCATTCACCAGTACCCCCAAGTCCTTCTCCACAGGGCTGCTCTCAATGCCTTCATCCTCCAGCCTGTATTGATACTGAGGATTGCCCCAAGCCAGGTGCAGGACCTTGCACTTGGCCCTGTTGGGTTCATGAGGTTCATACAGGCCTACTTCTCAAGCTTAATGTGACCCGTTTTCTGTATACAAAATAGCGTATCTGAGAAGTATAACACTGAATTGAACGTGGAAGGCTCAATTAAAGTCACTTGCTGTTCTCTCTGTGACGAGGCTGGGGGGACACACAACAATGGCCCTGTCAAGCTATCTGCAGGATTAGCTGCTTTCTGCATCAAGGTCTGTCTTTACCTGCCTTCCACTTGGATATGTTAACACTGTAAGCACTGCTGTGAATAGACTATACATACATGGCATTGGTTTTAAGTAACTCATTTGAGATCTTCTAGTACCCTAGCCCATCTGGTCAGGGCTCACTGTAGACTGCAAAATACATCTTAGAGGTAAGGGCAAACTGAGCTCCACAACTGCTACCTGTGTCTGAGCTGGCTGGCTTATAGCTGTCGTGTGTATGGCTGCCACATGCTGCTGTGGTAATTAATACCTGAGCAGCAACAGCAGCATAAACAAACTCCAGGAAGAGAATTGGTCTGGCTGGAGAGCTACTCTTGTGATAAGACTTCTTGTTCCTGCAGATGGATGAAGGAGGATGCCTGATGTCCAACAGGAGCCTTTCAAAACTGTCACCGCTCCTGTCATTTCTCAGATGCTAGTGTGAGCACATGATGTTACAAATACTCTGACTCCTGGGCAAAAGATAAAGTACTGTATCTTAATCTTTTCTCTCTTCTCCTCCCCTTTTTTATTTCAACCTTCAAACGATTTTTTTTTCAGGAGAGAAAGATAAGTGATCTGGGGCTCAGTTCCTACTTCTGCTTTAGACTTCTTATATGACTGTGGATAGCGGGTTGTACTTTTCTGTACCTCAGTTTCTTCTCCATTAAATTAGAATAGGCGCAATTTTAAAATCCTTTGTGTAATTGTGCCAACTGAGTATAGAGACAAGATCTGCAGATGTAAGGCTACCAAAAGACAGGAAATTGCAGAGGCCAGTTTTAAAAGATGTTAGTGTCAGACAGCCAGGTCTGTGAGTTTAGGTGCCTCATCTGATTAAATGTTTTAGCAAATTTAATTGGGAACCAGGCTACAGAGTGCCTAAGTGCTGTGGAGATTGTAGCTCTAGGGTCTTTCATGTACAAACAGATTTTAAAATGGGGACTCATATTCCTTATTTGCTGAACAGATTTTTAAAATGCTGCTAAGTCATAATGTGTCTGTTGTTGTTGTTTGTCTGTTTTGTCTAATTAGGCTCTAGTAGAACAATTGCAATCTCTCTTACTTTGTGTTTGTGCTGTGCCGGTTAGACATAACCCTGAATTTAGTTCTCCTGTAGATGCTAGTTCAATAAAAATAGCAATACTTTTACTAATGAGAATGTGTGAGCCAGGCTTCATGCTAAATTAGTATCCCTTAGTGACTTAGATCTATAACGAAGGTTTCCCTGCTCTCTGTTCTGTGTCTCAATTCATTACAGAGCAGTCCATAATATTTTATTAACAGCATTTTTTATTTTTTCTGGAAGTGTTGCCCAAAACTATTGGAAGAATATGTGCTTTCCCATAACATCAGAATGTTACAAATGGCACTGCTTGCTTTTGTTATTGTACAGAAGTGTCTTTCCTTTGGACTCAGATAGACTTGTAAATGGCAAGTAGCTGGAGACTAATGGAGCACATGCTTCAAACCTTTCCCTCTGGTCCCTTGGCGAGCAAAAAGAATATATTCTAATCAGTTCTTATTATAAAGAAAAGTACTCCCGCTCCAAGTTCCTGGAGAAACTCTTGCCTTTACTGAGAGAGGGAGAAGGCAACAAGTACTATCCCCTTATGCATCCACAGGAGAAAAATGAATGGGGTAAAAAGAAGAAATGAGACAGAGTAATTTTGCACTCTGAAACTGGGTAATGCACCTGTCAACAGGTATTTATTCTGGTGGCCTTCAGTGACATTTTCTAGTGACAGCAGAAGAGAGGCTAAAATTGTTTCAGGGAGACCCCGTACATACCAGTTGAGTGAGCGAGAACTATATTAATTTGAATGTGAGCAAAACGACTTAAATTAAGATCCCTTTTCTAATTTCTTACTTTGGACTCTTCCTCAGAGCTCCTCCTCTAATCATCCCATCAAATAGCCCCTATTTGTTCATTTATTTATTTTATTTCTTCACATACATTTAGGAAGAAAAGGAAGGAGATACTCCCTGCAAGGGAGGCCATCTGCTCTTTTCTTATTGGGGGGAAAGAAACCCTACAATTAGTGTCTCGTTCATCTTTTCATTTTAACAAAAAAGAGAGGGAAAGAAAGAGAGAGAACTATTACGCAAATACTCTGCAATTTTGTTTCAAATATTCTTTGTACTACCATGAGCAATTTCCTTTAATACAAACTCAGCTTACTTGACAGGACTTTTTTTTGCCTTAATATAGGAAAAAAACCCCACAACTTTCATGAGTTGGGGGGAGGCATGCTATGTTCCTCTGATGCCAACTTATTCTCATCCTTTTTTTCTGTCTTTCTTTCTTTGGCACTATTACAGCTGTTATTCTTTAAGTTGTCAGAAGAATGTCATATAGGGTTTTTGAGAGAGAAAGAGAACCAACATAGCTTTACAAAGCCGTAGTTTCATCTCACTTTTCATTGGTCCATTGCCATGATGAAGTGGTCTTGAAATGGAGGGCTCAGCTTAGTGAATGAGAGAGAAAAGCTTTCTCCCTGCCTTTTTTGAATGCCAGTTGCTTGGGATGGCAGCATTATCTCTAAGAACAGATATGCAGGACTTTTTATAAAGAACTCCTGTGCTATTTGTCAGTGGTACGAGGGCCAAATAGTGTAGCCAAGAGTAAGTCCTTCTGGTCCTTGGTATTGGACAACCTAGCTAGCTAGCTGAAAACCTCTGAAAACTTGTGATCTGGAAAAGATAAATAAAGTATAGAAGAAAGAAAGGAATATTATCTCCTGTTTGTTGTGTGGGAAGCTGAGCAATGGAAAAAATCAAATAACTCACCCAAGATCTATTGGTAGAGGACTTTGGAAGACTCAGGAGCTGAGCTAAGAGACTCAGATTTAGAAAGCTGCTGCTTTGTGTGGTGGTCTACTTCTTGCAGCAACATCAGGTGACAGGCAGGACTGCTACTGCAGCTGGACTACTACTGTACCATCACAACTGCTCGTTTAGGCTATTGCTGTACAACAGTCATAGAGACGGTCACATCTTAATGACTTAACAAATCTGCTGACTTTCAGTAGGACTTATGAGCAGCAGACACATTTGAAAAGCCCACACTAAACCTCTTGGTTCTTAACCCTTTGCAGGTTGAACTTTGGGAAAGCTTCAGTTGACATATAAATGTTACATGCTTAAGCCAGTAAAATACTAAGCATAACATCTCTGACCCAGTAAGGCGGTTTAGCAATGGTCTAACTGGCCACCTAACTATACACGAGTGGCATAGTTTGCTTGCCTTAAAAAAAGCCGATGCCCAATGGATTGACCACAAATTGAGAAAATATATTGAAGAAACAAAATCAAGGGAAGTAAAACAAGACCAATGAGACCTTTAAGCAAAGTCAAGTATGTCACACTTACATCTTTGCTTCTGTGGCTGTAACAGGACAGGGAATGTAGGGCAGTTCAGAACTTCTGATCTGAGCCTTCACTGGATCTGTTCAGATAGTCTGACCCATCGCTTGAGGCTCATTACATCAAGCATACATTACATCAGACTGGATTTTGCCTAGGCATGCCTAGCACTGGATAGACAACACAGGAATTCTTGGTACTTCAGAGACACTGATCCCTTTTAGGTGCTCTACGGGAAATGGGAAATCTTGTTTGCATAGAGTCTTTAAGCACACTGGAGTAACTGGGTCGCTTTTGTTGTTACAGGAAGCTCTTATCATGGCCAGCATGGACCACCCGCACCTAGTGAGACTCCTGGGTGTCTGCCTGAGCCCGACCATTCAGCTAGTCACTCAGCTGATGCCTCATGGCTGCCTGTTGGATTATGTTCATGAACATAAGGATAATATTGGCTCCCAGCTTCTGCTAAACTGGTGTGTCCAAATAGCTAAGGTATGTAGTTCATGCTGTTCTTTTTTTTTTGTCATTTTCATAACTGAAAAACATGCCATGCAAAAAAAAAAAAAAACCCACAAACAAAAAAAAAATGTTGTTTCGTTTTTTTTGGATTTTGTTTGTGTTTCTTTTTTTCAGGCATGTTTTTGTTTTCAAGAAGGTTGAGGAATTCTTGAAATACACACTGTTTTGCTTACAGTATTATAGATTACTTGTTAATATGTAAACCAAAGTGTTTTTCTTGACTCTCTTTTCAGCTCAGTGTTAATAGGGGATCTTTTGGAGAAGAAAATAAAAAGAGGTGGGGGAAGAAGCCCCTGTGTGTCATCTGGGGCTGAGCACACCCTCTTCTACTGTTCATAGATCATCTATCACTATTCATAGATACTGATTTAACCTGACTGCAGTTTTCAACCTTTCTGAATCTGCATTGACAGTTAAATTCTGATTTGCCATCAATTGTCTGCCCCCCCACTGCCAAGAAGATAAATATTCCCTTCATGTCACTCCTTTGGGAACCACCACAGTTCTGCTGTGTTTAAGACCTATCACAACAGCTGAGGCTGGAGGGTAATATTGCTCGTCTCTGCAGAACAGGAAATCTCAAGGGCCAGATCCAGCTTTGCTTGCTGTGGTGTAATGCGCTCTGCCTTCCTGCGGGGTTTTAGGAGCAAGAGTGAAGCCATTATCATTCAGATACAGACTGCACTTCAGCTGAGGTGGAACAGAGTGTAGGTCGTAAATGCAGCCCTAATGTAATCCTTGCACAATGTTTTACCTATGTTTTAGGTATGTTTAGGTATTCAGTGTTGAACTAAGGCCAAGTTATTGATAATATGTTGCAAAGAGTAACAAGATCTGGAAGCCTAGGGTGCCATGTTTTTTCCTCTATCTTAAAGGGTCTTGCAACCATAGTTCTGTACAGTTATGTTACTACGAATGAGAATCTGGAACCCACTTTTTATTTAGTTATTTGGAAGTTATCTAAAGTTTTAGATTATTTTGGTGAAAATGCTTTTTATGTACCAACGTACTTATATTAAATCTGCAGCCTTAAGTGAGTTTTCTACAACATCTATTACGAAAACTTAATTCAATTTGTAATGTTGAACTTTTAGCACTGGAGAGAAACCTGGACATTCAGCAATTGTTTTGCTGGACCGAATAGCAGCCATCAAGTAAACATTCACTTCTTACAAAAACTTAAATACAAAATACTTTTTTACAAAAGTAAGAAAACTGAGAAATTCAGCTAGCCTTGCGTTTTTCTTCAAGGAGAGGAGGAGTTTGAGGTTCATCATTAATAGGGACTATTTTCTTTCCAGGATCAGATCTGTTGTCAAACCTGCTTGAAGGTGACAGTAGGTGAAATGACTATAACTCTGGGTAGAAGGGTTGATCCATAGAAGGCATGGGGGGAATCTCAGATCCACATTCTGATGTTGCAGCATTTTGTAGATGTGTTAATATCTGTGATTCTGCTGTGCTATGGTGGTAAAGCAGCCAGACTTGCACAGAATATTGGAAGGCACTGATGGGGATTGCCTGTATCTGGAGATTTGCAAGGGTTTGTTTAGGGCTGTTACAAGCCTAAGGAAGGTGGGGGAGAAAATACATATTCCTGTTTGAGTCTTTTCTCTCAATGCAACCTCCTTCCCATCTGTTCTCCACTCTCTTGATTGATAGCAGCCGTTATTATTTATTACAAAACATTTACACAGTGGCATATGTGAAAAGATAATCCACCTTTATTTTCACTTTGTGCATGCATATGGCCGTTGACTCATTGCACTAATAGCTGTACTTGCTTTGCTAGGGACTTTATGTGGGCAGCTGATTTAGTGAAACAAATAGCCTGATCCATAGTGGAGGCTTACAGAGCTGACAGATCCATGGGAGGGTCTGTGGAAGGCAGGCCATGGTTTTCGCATGGTGATTCTTATCAAAGTGAAATGGGTTCTGAACTGCTTTCCGTTGTACATGGTTTCAGCAAAATGTGGGGATTGGATTTAGGTACACTCATTTGAAAATCATTGCCTGACGGTTTCCTTGATCACCGTGAGATGTGGGAGGAGAAGATGAGGTATTACAGATATTTGAGTTCTGAGATGGTGCGTAACCAAGCAGGGCAAAGAAGTGAGATCTTACGCATAATGTTAACTGATGAAGTGTCAGGAAGAGGAAGGGAGTTTCTTTATAACAAAAAGTGGCCTATTAATGAGGGGAAGTTTAGGGAAGTTTAGTTATTTTATTGAAGTTTAATTAAATTTATCTTCTGCATCACAATAATCTTGAGGTTAATTTTGCCTTGGCCTCACATTACAGCATGAAGCTCATCCACTTGGCTACCCATAAAGGGGACAGCAGCAAGTGACTCTTTTCTTGAGAAAGTGTGGTACTTGGTACATATGACTGGCCTGTTAACTCTGGGCTATCACAGTTTGTCTGGATTATTTTCTCCTTGGTTTCTTCATGTGTCTCTTTCCCTTGTCTTATTTTTACTACAGTGGTTAGTACTAGGCATGGAGAGAATCAGTACGTGTCTGAGTTCTGCGTTTTGCTGCGTTTGCATGCATATCGGTGGTATTTAGTAGGGGATGGCTTGTTATAGTTGAGAAGGTCACCACAGGTACTCATTACTGTGCCAGTATGGTGCAATCCTGTTGTGGAAGTAGACTGAAAAGAATTAAAATGTACCTTTAACTCCTTATTTTCTTTTTGTCTTTGGAGTCCTTGAATGACAGCTGTGTGATGAAAGTCTTCCCCGCCAGGCTGCATCTATACATAAAGATACATATCTTAATTATTATATAGGAGGCTATCAGTGAAGAGAGGAAGGAGGTGGGGGCATATGAGGCTGTGCCCACCGCATAATGTATGAGTAATGCAAATGCTGTGCAGAATTTTGTGCATTACATTGTGCTTTCTGATAGGATACGGGAATGCCTATTGCCTTGCTGTCTCTCAGACTGTAATGTCAGTTGGGATTAGAGGACGTACACAGGAAAATGTTTCAGAACTGGTAGGAAGAATAATCTTTGAGATCACTGGACCAGGAGTCCCCTTATCCCAAAAAGTGGAATAAATGTGCTAGTCCCCTGCTAGCAGCAGGGAAGTAGTAATACTTGTTTTCCACTCATCTGTCACATTTAACAGTGACTAGGAATCAGTCTGCAGTCTGCAAATAGGAAAGACTCAATTTGCCTACAAATAGACTGGTCTCTAGAGGAATGAATGCAGAAGGTGGCTGTTGCATCAAGCACAAGTTTCCATTCACTGCGGGAAAGGTCTGTGTCCCACATACCTGTATCCACTGTGCTCACGTTTCAGGCTCTGTCATAAGGCTTGAGAATGTCTCTCCACATCTTGCTTTTCTAGGCTTTTGGGAGTGATTGATTTTGTCTTTCTGAAAGCTACTAAAAAAGTGATTAGTAATGTAATAAGAGGCAAAAATGGTCAGTGACCTCCTAGTCCTATTCTCTGCTCCCTGAAGCAGCTTTTGGTATCTTTTGTTAGATACATCATTCTAGTCTCACCTTCCCTCTTTTTATGGTGAGAATTTTCCCCAACAAGAAGAGAACTGAAGGAATTGGAAATGCCTTGATTGTGAAGTTCAGGCTGATTTTTACGAATAGTTTAAAATCAAGTTGCTGCTGCAATACAGTTCCTCCCTACTGCGCTTTTCTCCATCTGCCAATGTGCAGGCTTTTATTTATCGAAGTCATTGCTTCAAAGTTCACTTGTTCTGCCAGGCTGTTCATTTCCATATGTCTCTACTTCTGTACAACTAGATGCAAAAACTAGTTAGGCGCTATGCCTGGTTGCCAACCTGCATATGGCTCTGGAGATCATTTCTGAAGGTTGACGATAGGGCAGTTATTAAGTATTATCTACTGCCAGTTGAAAAAAAGCTTGGATGCTTTTTCTTTTTGCTTATACAGATTGTGTTGAATTTATTCTGACTGTTATATCATTGTAGGGTAATTGTGTTCTCTTTCCAGAAGCTTTAGCTGCTTATTTTATGGATGGAAGTTATAAAAATAGAGTAGCCCCCAAGCGTTCTGCATAAAACATGGTTGTTAGACAGCAGCTGTGTCTAAGGGGGTTCTTCCCTTCTGCTTTGCAGATACACAAGGCATCTCCTTGTGTCTCACTTCTACGTGTAGTGTCTCATTAGGGACTGAATGTTTAACCTTTTAGCTCTGAGTTCAGCTCAGCAATTTTATGTAGAGTTTGATGTCCAGGAAAGCAGTAAACTATGCTCACATGCCAAGATACTTCCTAGAGAGGGAGAGTGACAACCTTGGTGGCCTTATGGTACGCAAGGGTAGAATAATGCTTCATAAACGTCCCTGGTGTTGGCTACTTGAGAAACAGATTGAGAATCAAATTTTGTAAAGTTAGCACGAGCCTAGAAGTGAATTCTCAGTGGGTGAAATATGTCCTTGTCAGCCAGTGCATGACAGATACAGGTAAATCAGGAAGATTCAACCAAAAAAAAAAAAAAAAAACCAAACAAAGGTACTGCGTGCATTGATATTTCAGTGTGTTTGCTATAATTTCTCTCAGCAAGGGCTGGCCAAACATACTCCCTGGCAACTTGGAGGTGTGGGGGCAAGGACATTCTTACAGAAATGCATTCAAGAAGAGAAGAAACATCTTGAGGTTTCTAGTCAGAAAGAGTTGGTTACACTCTGCCATTAGGTGAGGTTAACTATAAGGGACCTGTATTTGAGGCTGTATCCTCACTGTTATGCTAGTGGAAAGATTAGCCTGAGTCCTGTTGGAATTGTTTGTGCTGTGCTAGGCTCTGTCTCTCTCAAGGGCATATAGAAATGCATTTTTGCTTCTGTAACTGCATACAACGCTTGCTAAATTCAACATAGAAGTTCAACCCAGGCAGCCCCATCTACTGTGTTACTATTTTTTCTGGTAGAGTTATGATTTAATTCTGCTGCTGTTGGTTTGTGTTACACCTGCAGCAATTTTGCTGAGCAGTGTTCGAATGCAGAGGAACTTTACCTGCCACCAGAGAAGACAAGGCAGAGGAAGAGCGAGAAAGGAAGCAATCTTCCTAAAAGAAAGCAGCTTGCCTGCGATCACCTAGCCTGTGGAGGAGAGCTCAGGTCTCCTGGGTCTTAGCCAGTGCCCTATTCTGTTCTGCCCTGCATCCCCCAGAGGCTGCAAGACCTGTTTTTTTTTGCGTTCCGAACTATAATAATTCATTCACAACCCCTCAGAATACTAACAAGGCAAAGCAGAAGTAGGTTGATACAGTGGAATGTCGTGGAAGGAAAATCAAGTACTTCAGGGGATTACATTTTATACATTTTCAGTATAAAAGAATTCTCAAATTACTTTAACTTAAGCCCTGCACAGCATCAGTTATCCAGGTATGCAGGAAAACAATGTTTGAAAACACTCTAGGAGAGAAAGAGAGAGAAGAACCTGGGGATCAGATTTTAATGAAGCAGATGCACGCCTTCAACTCTGTGGAGTATTATTCCAGCACACTTGCAGTCATTGCTCTCTCTAAGGATTCTCTGTGAGCAGTGCAGATCTGCAGCTGGGAGTCTCCAGGAACCATCAAGCCAAAGGTGCTTACAAAGCCTCCTTAGCACTTCTTTCTGCTGCCCTGTTATCTCTCCCTTTTAGCTGGTTCACATTACAGGGTTCAGTGCCCTTCTGCAGTTCTCTTGGCAAAAAGGAGGGCCTGTCCGCAGCCTGTTCCTGAAGCCTCTCTCCATGCCAGGCTTTTTAGAAAGGCATATTTTATTACTGCCCAGGGCAGTGCTTCTCAACTGGATGTAAATTCACAGGCTATGTGAAATTCAAAGGATCTGTGTTGATTTATGCAACTGAGAAGCTGACCCAGAAGCTGGTACAGCGCTCACCTCACATCCTAAACTAAATGGGTTTCGGCCTACGCTCCTCACGTATGGAGTGAGGGAGGCTCTGAGCAGGGAGGGCCAGAGGCAAGTGAGGTCCCCTCGGCTGCGCTATTAGGTGAAGAGCCTTTCTTCTCCATCAAGACTTGATGGATTAGGAATGACTTGTTAGAGACAGCTTTTGTTATTCTGCTGCAGATGGGATGAGAGGAGCTGTGTAAAGTGGGAGGAAACGGGGGTGACTGGACAGGTGGGGAAGAGGTGGAGGATAGTGGCTGTGGTTCAAGGTCTTTCTTTTTCATTAAAGAAGCCTACCCTACAGCTCAGTGACTATTCCATCATGGAGTGAACAAAGGAGCTTAATGACAGTCATCTATCAGCTGTCCACATTTTAAGCTTCAAGATGTCTCTATTCCCAGAGCTCCTTGCCATGACAAGGCTAATTGTATAATTATAATGCTATACCAACCCCTCCTGATGTGCTCACACTGGCAAGAACCAGGGGTAAGGGCTGTGATAATTATCACTGCAAGCAAGTATATTAGCATAAATGTAGTTTACTAATGGGGCTGCTCTATTAGGAAGTGCAGTGTATAGAAGAGTAGGAACTAAACCGAGGACTATGAAATTAAAGCCGTATTGAAACAAGGCTTTAATTGTGTGGAGGAGCAAAATCAAAATAGGTGGGGGAAAGTTTCATTTTACTCTCCTGAATCCCTCTGTGCAGTTTTTTTTCTTATTCCTATTTGTCATGACTGTTTTTTTCACTCTGCTGGAGAGCTTGAATATCCACAGATAGCAGATTGAAATGAAGGACCTTTTTTTCTGGTGTCGCTGGAGAGCTCTCACTGAAAGAGGGTATGCTGCCAAGTCTCAGAGGGGAATTACCCCACCTTGCCCATGCCCAGGGACTTTTTTGGTACCCTGCTGGGCAGCTCCCTGGGTTGCAAAGGTTCATGTGAACTTAGAATCCTAGAATCACAGAATGGCTGGAAGGGACCTTAAAGGTCATCTAGTCCAACCCCCCTGCAATGAGCAGGGACATCTTCAACTAGATCAGGTTGCTCAGAGCCCCGTCCAACCTGACCTTGAATGTTTCCAGGGACAAGGCATCTACTACCTCTCTGGGTGACCTGTGCCAGTGTTTCACCACTCTCACTGTAAAAAATTTCTTCCTTGTGTCTAGTCTAAATCTACCCTCTTTTAGTTTAAAACCATTACCCCTGGTCCTCTCTGGGACCCATCTTTCTTGTAGATCCCCTTGAAGTACTGGAAGGCTGCTAGAAGGTCTCCCCAGAGCCTTCTCTTCTCCAGGCTGAACAACCCCAACTCTCTCAGCCTTTCCTCACAGCAGAGGTGTTTCAGCCCTCTGATCATTTTGTGGCCCTCCTCTGCACCCTCTCCAACAGGTCCATGTCTTTTCTGTGCTGAGGACCTCAGAGCTGGATGCAGTACTGCAGGTGGGGTCTCACGAGAGCAGAGTAGATAGGGAGAATCACCTCCCTTGACCTGCTGGTCACGCTGCTTTTGATGCAGCCCAGCATACGGTTGGCTTTCTGGGCTGCAAGTGCACGTTGCCGGCTCACGTCCAGCTTTTCATTCACCAGTACCCCCAAGTCCTTCTCCACAGGGCTGCTCTCAATGCCTTCATCCTCCAGCCTGTATCGATACCTTACTGATAACTTGAGAAGCCCTTGCAACAAAATTCAGGTGGATCTTGCAGAATTCTGCATCCTAGCTTTTGAGTGGTGAAAGGGGACAGATTTCTTTCTTCCTGTGGTTAAGTGGACTGTCTTGGGCCTTTGTGAGATGTTGACGAAGTTTGTTTTGATCCTCTTAGATATTAATGTTTTTTTTCAATCAAAGGCAGGGCAGAAAGTAAATGTTAGGACTTTGGTCATCGTGTCTGATCTGCCACACTCAGATGAATGTGGGCACATTAAGTGCAGCCATTGCTAGTATGCTGAGACATAGGATCAGGGTCTGGTGACTCTTCCCTTGACTGTTAGTTGCTGTGGCTGGAAATAATTCTCAAAATAAATCAGGGAATTGGATACTATTAAAAATAATTACAGCATCTCAGCGTTTTGCGTGTTTCCTTGGTGAGCACAGTATTCCACGTTTTCCTGCATAGTTATGTACCTATTTATTGAGACTTGCAAGCAGTTTCCCCCCCTTTCTTTACCAGTCATTTCATCTGGAGTATTGAACTGGTTTAGTAACTTTTTTATCTTTTCTACCAAACCCAGCTGTCCACAGGTGGAGTTTCCTGTGAAAAGCATTAAAATGAAGGAACGCACGATAAAATTCATCAACTTAAAGGTTGAACAAGTTTTTTTTCCTTTCTTTAATTTCTTTCCTTCTCCTTTCATCTCAGACTGACTGTCCACTCACCAAATTCACACTTTTTCTCTGTAATTTTGTCCTTTCCTTTCTTTACTCCTGCCTTTGCCCTACTTTTAGAGTGTTTTGTGTCAATCTCTGTTGCCTGTTGCTCTTTCTTCAGTGTCATAATTTCTCCTTCATTCTCTAGCTGCTGTCACGGTTTAAAGCTGGGCTGGCGATTAAACCTGCAGCAGACGCTCTCTGTTAACCCTCCCCCCCCCACCCGAAGGGAAAGGGAAAGGGAAAAGGGAGAGAGACTTACGGGTTGGAAAGTTAAAACAGTTTTAATAAACCTATAATAATGAAAAAGAGTATAATAATAATATTGGAATAATCAAATATATACAAATATATATACAAAACCAAGATCGAGCTCCCCCGATGTCAGCCACGTCACCACCGGCACTGCAGGGCAGGCTCCGGGAAGGCCCAGGCTGAGCCTAGCGACGGTCGAGAGCTGGATTCAGGGATGCACGGATCGGGATCGGGGGCAGCAGGAAAACAGTCGGAGTCCTCCTTGGACACCGGCCATAGCAGAAAGAGCAAGCCAAGAGCAAGAGGGGCCGAGACCCTCGTGATCCCCCCGCTTTATACCGAGAATGACGTGTATGGGATGGAATACCCTCGTTGGTCAATTTTGGGTCACCTGCCCTGTCTGCTCCCCCCTGCAGCTGCGACCCCCCCTTCAGCTTTTCACTTGTAAGCAGTGAGGAATCCAGCGGTGACCTTGGTTTCTCTAAGAAAAAAGTACAGCAAGAGCCTTACTGCACAACATCCCTACCGGTGCCTCAGCGATAACTACAAACTTCGAGCGTTATCAGTCCTGGAAGCAGACACTGTCTGCAAAAACATGCAGTTAGTTTCAGAAAGTGCAGTTATTTAGAGGAGACTTAGCTGAAAGTAAAAATCACTGAAAGGAAAATCGGCCTGGTTTAGGCCAAACCAGGACACTGCTTTACTCCCTCTGTAACCATCTGGTATCACCTCTAGCTGGTACCCATTCAGTGCTCTGAAAGAGCACAGGAGCATCATGCCTGCCACCCACCAGAGTTTTTATGTTGTTGTGTCTCATTACAGGGCTTGGAGAGGACCTCAGTTTCCTCATTTCTCTCATAATAATGCATTTGGTTTTGAGGGGTTTAATACCAGCTGATGACTACATGAACCCCATGTGCTGTTCTAGTTTGTGGGGGAGGGATATTTGGAAGATTGCATCAAAACCACAAAAATGTAAGATTGAATTTATATAAAAATTATATCTTTCTTCCAGCTTTGTGTTCTGACCTCTGATTCTCTAAGGCTCTTCTGCATGCTATAACAACCTCAGTATGAGAGTATTTGAGTTGTTTACAGTCTTTAGTGTGTGTGTATATATATTTGGTCATTAGCTCTAGAGCTGGGTGGAATGACTCAACCTCTGAAGGTGACTATCTCTCTCCACTGACTACGCTGCCTAGAAGACAAGCGTAGGCTAACCTTGTAGCTTTCTGACAGCTTAATTTACAGGGGGATAAATGTGAAGGGTGCAGGTGATGACAAGGACACACAGGGAATCTGGGACAAAGCAGGTAGTGGAGGACTAAGTAAGCTAAGGTCAGAACTACTAACACAGGTGTGGTTGGATTTCTTTTCTGCACAGTGTGGTGCATATTGTGTTAGCGAGCTGTTGCCTTCTGTACTGCGTAAGGTCCTGTGAGCAGGGATGTTAACTTTGCTTTCAGCTTGTCAATGACTGGGAGAGGTTTATAGTGGGTAGTAATCATCCTTTCTTCCGCCTTAATCTGACTCCTTCTGGATTATCTAGGTTTCCTCATCCCTCCCCCGCAAAAATCCAGTGTTCCCAAAAACCAATTCCATGGTTCATGGTTGTTAGAAAAAAAGCAGAGAGGCAGATTTTTCAGTCATTTACAAATCCCATCGGCCTTTGCAAAGGTGCAGAAATGACCAATTTATTGCACAGGGATAGACAATTTATTGTTTTGTTAAATGAAAGGTGCACTTAGCACTGACATTTGTAGGGTCTCTGATATTGGGGACCTGACAGCTGCAGGCTACAAAAGCCCCGAAGGCTGGCTTTGCCTGAACGTGCCAGCAATTCTCATCAAGTCCACTGAGCTGCACTGGGGGGAATAAAAAAACACATTAGATTTTCCTAGCAGTCCCCAACAGACTGGCTTGGGAAAGCATTATTGAAAACCACTCCTAAATCAAATTCAAGATATTATAGGAGCACCTCCTAGGGTCTGTCAGGATTTCCATTATAAGCCCATATTTTTCAGATTTATAACTCGACCATAAAATTCTGCTCTGGACTGTGACTTGGCATAAAATGTCTCAGCCCAAAGCATTTTTTTTTTTTTAGTATTATTCGAGGAATGTATGTATTTGGCTATGTTTAAGTTGCTGGAGTTCAGAAACAAAAGCTGGATTTCTCTCTATATATACCCATAAATTAGAATGCTTTTTCCCTAGTGAATGCCTGCCTTTCAACATTTTGTTTTATAACATAACTTATCGTGCTTGGATAACTAAAAAAAAAAAAATGGATGGCCAAGGCATTGATGTTTGAAGTTAGGACCCTCTGCATTTTTGCAGAGTAGCACAGTATACACACGCTCTACAAAATCCTCCTCCTAAAACTACTTAAGAGTCCTCAGGAAACTCTGCAAGGCTATTTGCAAAAGGTTGTGGGGTTCTATTGCCCCAAATATGGGATGTGTCTATATTTGAACAGAGCCTAGCTAGATCTCCAAGTTCTCCTGTGCAATCCAATGCTCAGGCGTAAATCCAGTAGCCTTTTGTACAAGAAAAAAAAGAACTGGCCTGTTGAAAGGGCAGGTAGGTGCTCGGCAGAAGCCGTTCCAGATGAGGGCTGTGGTCCATAAGTAGGAGATCAAACCTAGCAGATGTCTATTAGCAGAAGAGCTACTTACCATGTCCCAAATCCAGATGTATCTTAAAAAAAACAAAGCTGTCCACTCTCCATGTATAACTGCTGCTTTGTTCAAGTGGGAGCCAGGAGTAGCAGTGGACTGAAGCCTGTTGTCTCCTTGTCCTAGTGTGACTTGCTCTATCAGGGGCCCATGAAAAAAGTATGAAAAGAGCAGTGACTTGATATCCTTTTATGAAACCTTGCTGAGGTATATCTCAAGCCATAAATGAGACCTGAAGATAACACCTTACATTCTGGTACTTTGCTGCTCCATTCCTTCTATCCCAAAGTGGAGTTTTACAGAAACACCAGAATGGGATACATGACCCAGAAAATCTACTGGAACGAGTTCCCCTGAGACACAGCAATGAATGCACCAGCAGTGGTGAACAGCAGTCAGTTAAACAGCTCCTCGATAAATTGGGGATAGAAGGGCAGTGTAGCTGAAAGAATGCACTTCCCGGGGATGCTGTGTAACCTCTGTTTGTGCTCCTGTGAACTGCAGAAGACCAAGGTGAGTCTGCTTAATGAAATGTGAGAGAGGAGAGGGCAGTTCCAAGTGGCTGCTGGCACCGTTTCAGGTGCCACGCCAGCCCTCAAACCTACAGGGTCATCTGGCAGTCAGGTGTCATTAGTCAACACTCTCCCACTTTCCCACATCCCATCTGTTTCTGTCTAGCCTGTTTGTGTGAATTAGCTCTCAATATGCAGCAATTTTCACTGTAGTTTGGTTTTCTTTCTTCATCCTGTGACCTTTGTGCTTCCTTACACTTTACCCTTGTCTGTGGGCCAGAATAAAATCCTCGCTGCTTCTATTTTTATTTACTAACTGTCCATGTTAGCAAACAGAGGGGATCATATTCTGCACAGTGCATGACTGAAACCTGAAGTCCTGCAAAACATTAGTGTCTTCTGATCAGAGGGGAAATAGGTCTGGGTTATGTATCCCATGAAAAATATTAAGCATTAAAAGAATGCATTGCCCTGAACTGAAACAGTTCTGAACAGTTCTGAATTTTCTAACTGAACATTTTTTTCCGAGACCTTTGAAATATCTTTGGATTTATACTGCCTTTTTGGTTTTTAATTTAAAACAAATTGCTTTGAAACAAAAAAACACAGCTGTCTTTCATAAACATTTTTGTTCTGGTTTGTTTTTTTTTTTTTCCAAAATGGTATTTTGTCAGGTTGTTTCACTCACATAACCAAAGTCAGTTTTAGAGAAGGCAACTTTATTTTTCCCAAAAAATTGTTTTGACCAACATTTCCTAGGAACCTGTGGATATAACTAAAATGCTACACTATAATACAATTTGGTTTTGTGTTTAGGCTCAACCTGCATTACTTGCATCATGAATTCCTTTACGTAGGGACTTGCCTACAGCAATGGAGACATTGCTTCATTCAGTTCCACGTCTGCATTGAATAAACCAATCCAAATTGCATGATAGCATGGTGTAGTAGATGGGGAGAAAGAAGTGAGGTGTAAGCTATCAGAAGGAGACTGGAATATGCAGAAAGGATGTGAATTTCTGTATGTTTCGGAGTGGAGATAGTTTAAGAGCTAGGTGTCACTGAAGGAGGCATTTGACATTCTGAGTAGACTGGAACAGTACAGTGCAACACTGTAGGTTTACAGTGATAGCTGACAGTGATTTTAAGTTAAGGCTTTTGGAGGTGGCACAAATGAGAGTATGCTGCCATGCTTTACTGACTCCTGGGAACTACTGTGTCAACGCAAGCTGCCGGGATGTGTGGTGTAGCACGTAGTACTACATCTTTGGTGCTCCCTGAGAGGATGTGATGCTGGGATCCCTGTGTATTACCTTTATGTGCACCACTGGTTCTGTTGGTGAGAAAGCTTGACATGGAGTCCTCTTTTATGTTTGCTGGCATGTTGCTGCCTACACACGTGTGTGTTAAGTCATAAAAGAACTTTGCAGGTCTGTGATTTGAAGCCACTGGGACTTGGCCACAAACATTTTTGAGTGTTCACTTAAAGCAGCTTAATTTGGAGTCATCTCATCCTGTGCTTTATATTATCATTGTTGCACTCCCCTATCATACTCGGGCACTCTCAAAATGGTACTGTCTTCCCACCTGGCAGCTGTAATACACGTCTGCTAAGCAGGGGAATATCATTGTCCTAGTAGATGAGGAACTGCAGATTTGGAAGACCAGGTGATGTGTCAGGACTCTGAGGTTGGAGCAGATGTCTTTATTTTCCAAAATTTAAGGTTTATTTCCTAACCTTTGAACAACCTTTTCTTTCCACAAGGCATAAATGCTATTTATATATACAAGATGAATAGAGGATTTGGTGTTTATGAATTGGAAGGAACATAATTGGTTTCTAAATTTTTTTTTGCACATTTTCAGATTTAAATACAAACTTTGGAGTCCCACATAAAGATAAGTCTAAAATACACCAGCCAGGTCACTTTTGATAGAGACAGGATGTGTCGTTATCACTATATGAAGCTCTGACTTTACCTCCTCTAGATAGCAGTGAAAAGCATGCACTTGTACCCAAAAAGTGAAATCAAATTGCAACAGATGTAGTGGTTTGGGGGTATGCAAAGTTCATCATATGAGAAGAGATTAAATGTTTGGGTGTATTTAGTTTGGCTAAATGAAGCTTTGTATGCTGAGTGTTAGCCATAAATTTAGCATGGTTAAATACCCAAGAGGAAAACAAGTATGTAAGGTAAAGGGCAACACTGGCATGAGAATGAATGAGTCTTAACTGGCTATGAATAAATTTAGAGTGGAGATTAGAAGAAGATTATTAGCCACTGTAAGTGATAAGGTTCTCAAACCTTCTAGTAGAAATAATGGAGGCAAAATAATGAATGACTTCTAAGATGGAGCTTGATAAGTTTATGAAGCAGATTTGGACTAAATGATGTGGTTGCTTTCAAGGGGCAGAATTTGATGACACGGTTGCTTTTTAGTTCCCTGTTTCGAAGTTGAGTGTAATAGGACAAGAATAAACAATGAAAGGAAGCGTTCCCACGCTTTGCTGGGAGACAGCCCAGGTCTCTGAAATTTGGAGCTTCAGCAGATAGAGATCAAGTTGTGTTTTGCACTTTGGAGTGTTTCTTGTTTTTCTGTTTCTTACTCGCTCACCTTACTCATTCTTAATTCAAATTAAATCAGATTCTGATTCCATTAGCTGAACTGAATAATGCATTACTCTGAGTTTTCATTGAAATCAGCAAGCCTATTCATGCAATGACGATGCTATTCTTGTGAGTAAACATATCAGAATCACTCTCTTATGTGTTCAGCTTGCTTCACCCTAAGAAAAAAAAAAAAGTTTTCACTTCAGCTCTCTTTTTTTCCTCTTGCCTTTGCCTAGGGCTTGCTATCCGTAATTCATGGTATGTGTACAATAGGAATGGAAAACACGCATAATGGACTTATTTAATGAAGACCTTATTACATTTAAACATAAGTGTTCTAGTTTGTGTTGGAGACTAATGACCCACAATATTTCTTTTGCAAAACTGGTGGTTCAGGGAAAAGATGAAATAACAGTATCTTTGGTTTTGGCTATATTTAAAAATACTTCATTTTAGTTCAGAGCTCACCCACCTGGACAACATTTCATTGAAGAGGGAATTTTCCATGTTCTTCAAGTTTTTTCCTATCTATCTTGCCTTCCAGCTCTTTTTGTTTCTCGTGAGATATTCAGACCTACACATTTTTTTTTGGACTCCCAGTATTCACAGAATAATGTTTCATGTTTTGTCTGCCACGGTTCTTGTGTCCCTCCCATTAGTTATGAATTCTTTTCTACTCTGCTTCTTACAAGTACAGCTTGTTATCTCCTCCTCTGTAATCCTTCCAAGTTTGCTCTTACTTGCTTTCTTTCCTGTACACTGTTCTATCTTTTTAAGACTAAAATCTTAATAATGGTGTTATGCTCTGTACAGCATCTTGTATCTTGAATTGTAAAGCTACTAATGATTCTTTTTACATCTCATTTTAAAACCATGAATGTCAGAAAGAAAGGAAATTTAATTATAGACACGGTAGAAAAAACTTTGTTTTGACTTCTGTATATGGGTACTATGTTGTGGGGTTTTTTTTCTTCACCTCCCAAACTGAGGTAAGCAGAGACTTAATTTGTGGCATTTTTTTTTTCATAGAAAATTGCAAAGACATTTGTAATTGTCACTATGATAAACAAAGCAAAACAACCCATTTATCTGAATCGAGTCCTACCTTCTGAAGCTGATCTTAACAGTTGAGAAGATATTTCAGATCCCTTAGTATCTTACACTGGCTTGGTCTTGTTACTTGATGTTGCTGCTGAGGGGCTAGATTCAGACATATGTATGGATCATGTCTAGGCCACTCGTGTATTCTATTTAGCGGTGCCGCAGGCAGCTGAGCAGTGCACGAGCTGTTACTGCACTTCAGGGATGCTCACCCTTTTTTGGCCAGCAAGTCCATGAGGTGAGCAAAGCCAAACTGCTCTCGTTGCCCAGCCTTCTCCTTCCTGCTCCCTATCAGTGTTTCCAGCAGCGGTGATGTTGCTCACAGCCCTGTGTTCTCTTACACATGGAGGTTTCAGTTCTTGGCAACCCTTCCACAGGATTATGCTTCTGTGCAAGATGGAACATCCAAAACAGGCTTCTTAAAGCTGAGGGGTTTTTTTTGTTTTGTTTTTGGTTGGGTTGAAGTGGTCATTGCTTCTCTTTATTGCATTCGTCTTCCATGCTGTTGTGAACAGGCTCTTAGCTGGGGCAAATTGGCGTTGAAGTCAATGGAGCTACACTGAGTGGTGCTACCTGAAGGGCTGGGATTCAGGGGGTTTTCCCATGCATGTTAGTTAAACTGAGCTACTTTTTCTTTAAATCTGTTTCCTATAAACATAAAGAAAAGAAAAAAAAAAAGCAGAAGGACATTAACAATCAGGAAGAAGTGTTTGGTACCTCTACATTAAGGAAAGCCTTATTTAGGAGCACATTCCAACTTGAATAGGAGATTTGTGACACATTAAGAAGCTTTTTCTCATGAACTGCTGTTGCTGTTATAAACCAGGACATTGCGAGATCGTCAGACCTGCTTTAAGCTCTCCCCACTTTACCAAGTTGATCATTAAAGAGCAACAGTGCATTTATTCAAAAAGTGTTAAGTCTTGTTATTTTAATTTCATTCATCAGAGCTTCCTTTCATTGTTCTGTTAGTTACATCAGAGACTCCATTTTAGTGTGTTAGTTAAATCATATTAATTTCTTTTTAGTCTTTACCTACCTTTGAATCACTTCTTACCGTAGTCTTTCTCACTGTGTTTTAACTAATCTTGAGCTGAGAGTTTTTAAGGAAATTTTATTTGTCGTCATGGTAACTGTGGTAATACAGTCCCTCAGAAGCAAGCTGAGGGAAACATTGAGTTACCCATTAATAGCCTGCGTTCACATCGTCAGACTCTTCTTTTTACACTAGGGAATGGTGTTTAAGGTTTTAATCTCTGAGTAAGTCCCAGCCCCACCAGCACCGCAAGTCCTTGTTTGTTGCCTTCCAAAAGAGGCAGGATTTTACCTGGGTGTGGTTGTCTTTCATACTCAGCTCTGGGTCCTTTCCCATCTCACATCCTCGTTTTCCTCCCCTTCTTTGTCAAAATTTCAGGGTGAAATACATCTTTGACATAGTCCCAGCCTTTTCCAACGTGCTGCAGTTTCCTTGGCCCCACCTGTCATGCTGATTAGGTGGAGACCCCAGGATTCACTCTGTTAGATAAGTCTTTAAACTGCTTCTCATGGGATTGAAAAGACTGACTTTGGTTTAGAACTGTTCTTCCTCAGGGACCATGACAGAGTTAAGTCAACCAGTGATTTCATGAAACACACTTATTTTAGATTAAAATTGCAGAAAATTATAATAAATAAGCAATCTGTAAAGCAAGCAGGCTTTTCACCCTTTGTCTAATGCAGTCCTACATGATGCCCATTTTCTGTATTCTCTCTGTCTTAAAAATGAGTTAGAAAGGCTTCCTCTATGGAATAGAATCATGTCTAAGATTTGGGATGTTTTTTAAGTAGCTTGTGGTTTTGTCCAGTTCAGCTGGTGATTTGTGTTTTTGTTATAATATTGTTTGACCTTCTTTGGAGCTGGTTTTGATTTGACTTCCAGTCTTTACCTTGGCTGCTGCATGAATGGGTTTAAAGAACAGATGAAAAACATATGAGGAAGCTCCTTTTGCCTGACAGAGCTGGCCGGTTATCAGAATTTCAACATTTGAATAGTGAACAAGATAATACTCTCAAAAAGAAGCTGCAAAAATGCACTTGGCATATTTCAACTTGAAATAAACTCAGGCAAGTTCATTTTAAATACATTCATCTCATATTTTTACTGTATTTCCTGGAGGGTATACTATGGTATGTCAAGTGTATCATATGATAACATACTTGATTCTGAAATAATATATAATAATTAAAAAAAAAATTGTAAAAGTTTTGAAGACACTTTTGATCAGCACCTATTTCATTGCAACACAAACAAGGAGATGCTTTTAACAAAGAAATAAGCTGTTGCAGTTTTCTTTAAGTAGTAGCTGCTTTTAATGTTTGTTAATATTGTAAAATTTTATAAAGAAGAAATTTAGGCTTTCGCTATGTATTTTTCATTATATGGTGTCACATTATGATTACAGGAGTAGATGTGTCATAACAATATAAAATAATATACAATTATTTGAGGAAAGGGAGAGATATAAAAAAAGTTAAAAGCTCTTAACCATATGAAAGATTAATATCAGGATTTTACCACTGATGTAACACATTCCAGAACAGTTGTCGTAACTACATCAAAAGATGCTCGGAGAAACAAAACAACCTGCATTTGTGCTCCGAAGCCCTCAGATGCTGTGCAGACTGATACTTTGCAGGACTAGCTCATCTCCAGGTTCTAGAAGACCAGAAATCCTGCACTTCTGTGCACGTGCAGACTGTGCAGTATGCCCAAAGCTGCAACACATTCAGGATGTGTCAAACCAATGGTGTTGATGATCTGAGCATGCACAGAATTATGCACAATTCATGTCAGACACATTGGATTTACTGTGTGGTTACTCCAGGGCACACTTGCCTGTATATTTGTCCTGGAAATCTTGATGGACACGTGGGAGTCCAAGTGCATTAGAATGCTTGCAGTAGGTTGCAGGGGCTATTTTGATATAGCATATCTTCTTATCCTCTTATAACTTTCTAATTAGCTATACTTGTCAGCCTGTGGGATTTTTTTCTGGTGCATTCATTTACCTTTTTCTTTTCCCTTTTAAGTGCATGTACATGCACATTTCTGTACTAGCAGCAAAGTTTTAGGCCTCTTGGTATTTTGCCCAGCAAACAAAGAGAGAAATTATACATGACATTGTTGAATTTATTTTCTTGGTAAGGTCCAATGTTCTGTTGCTTGATATGATGAATATATCTAAACTGGAAATCCGCAAAATGAGAAGCAGAAAAGCAGGTGCATTGCGGAGAATTTTGCATAAATGCCAAGTGCACGCCTCCTGCGTATGCAGGATAGGAATTATGCTAAAGAAGCATGGATAGTGGCTTGCAACTGAAGAGTCAACCATGTGAAGTCTTCTGGCACTTACAATAAAGTAACCTCAGACCATTTGTTATTTCATGGTCAGTTTGTGTGCAGAACCTGGCAGGAGGTGCTTTCTAGTTTCTCATCATTTTCACATATGATAATCTCCCACTCCATCCAGGCTGCATGCAGTGAGAAGAGATACAACTTTTAATCTTGAGTGTTTACCCCAGAGCAAATTAAGGTGAAGAAAAGATCATTTATGTTGTAAAGCAGTAGATGACAAAATGCTAGTGATTCTTAAGCAAAAACCTACTCTAGCCAGTTGCTGGCATTCTTTCTTCAGTGGCGCCTGCGCTCCGTGTTAGTTCAGAAGGCAATGATTCAAATGGGAGTCCCTGTTTTTATGGTAAAAGACAAAATGTGAGGTTAGAAAGGGCTAGATTCTATTCCTGGATTCATAGAACATTTTTTTTTAAAATGAGGTTTTGATACATCAGTTTAACTCTTTTAAATGGGCTTGCAGCACTTAATAAAATAAAGCATTTGGAGGTCCTCTAATGAAAGGCACTATACAAGTGCCAAGTGTTATTGCTCAACTGCTTCAAATTGAGAGAATTTCATAAGATTACATATGTCGGACCTGTCACAGGTTTGTTTATTTATGTTAACCTGAAGATAAGTGCAATAGATTCCAGTTTTCAGACAAAGCATTCACCTTTGTGGTTACCTGAAAGTATGCGAATTGGCATATATTTAATAAATTCCTACCTGTCAGCTGACAAACGGTAACCAACTATATGTTAAAGCTCTCTTTACTTGCACAACAATGTGATTATGTGAGGTCCCTTTTAGGTAAACTTTTTAGATAAAGGTGGTTTATGTTAACTAGTTTTGCTGTGCATTCTCAGTGGGTTGCAGCACACACACACAGTGTTTTATCAAATCAGAGCTGACAAGTGGTAAGTCTGAGATGTAGTAATATCTGTCCAAATAAATGTGGAATATGCATAAAAGCCGGGATGAAATCTTTGTCTTGAATATGCCACATAGCTAGTTTTCTCAAGCTACATGGACATACTTTTATGCTAATAGGTATTTTGAGCCCAACAGCAAATTGGAGATTTTTAGGAAGAGCAGGTATTTTAGCTTCAGCAGATCTGTAACATGCTACTTTTTCTAAAGTTTCTAATAGTACAGGTTCAGTAACAGAAAACACATCTCTGTGTACAGTTTCTAAAACAGAATCCCTGGCTTATTGCCAGGTACTTTTTCTGATTCTTCAGGAAGAAAGAAAAAAAAAAAATGAGCAAAAACCCAAAGGAAAGACAGCCCTTCATTTTGAACATCAGCAATCTCTATAAGAGTCACACTTTTTGCTATGCCATATAATGAGGCTGGTAATCCTGTTTCAAGGCTGCTGATATACTTGAGTACTACATGGAGTTGGATGGCACTTCTCTTCGTTCTCGTTAGCAGTCAGAGGAAAACTTAATCTGAATGGTTCTGTATCCAAAGCTTTTCCCATTCCAGGAAGCAGACTTTCCCGGACAGCTACAATCTTTTGAAGGTTTCTGGGCTTAAGTATGGTGATCTAATAGCAGGACTGGAACATAAGAGCCCAGGTAAATGTTATTTAATTAAATCTCTATCTATATACTGACATCTGTCTGCAGACCACATTCCTTTTTTCATCCATCACCTTGCTGATGCTCATTTACCTTGGCATTTGGAAAGGCTTCTTAGATAACATCACAATTAAAGAATGAGTTCTGAAATTGAACTGTCCTTTTTGGAAGCTGGTAAAAGGCATGTAAACCCACTTTATTTATTAGTACAGCATGCCATTTAAAAGGAAAGTTGTAGATGGCTTTCCAAAGCTTGCCATTTCTAATTAGGTTCAGTGTGATTCAGACTTCAGTCTCTTGGCTTGTATTGTCATAGAAACTTGAACTGAAATTACAGCCCCTAATACCCCCACAGGGACTAATGTATCATTTCTGCAGTTACTGGCTGTATTAATATTGCCTAAGTGTATCGTTATTGGCCATTGGCATGTGTAGGTGGTGCTACTGAGGTAGTAACACTTCTCTAACATAGGTGTTGGAATTTCAACAAAATTTTAGTGCCTAAACAGCTTAGACTTTTGTAAAAACTTCAGCCTAGAGTAACAGAAAATGTGGCTTTCTGAACTTAAATGTTGCTCTGTCATCTTGGTGCAACCAGTTGTTTCAGTCCTCAGTTTTATTTTGAGCAGACTTTGGTAGAAGTAACATGACTGCAAGTGGGAGTGTTGTGTTGTTTGTCGTAGAAATAGTTCTGAAGTTCATAGAAACAGCCCACTATGTATTCAGCTACTTACTGGGGATCTGGTTGGTAGTGATTGACCAGAACATACAAAATTCGCAGTGGTGTAGCCTTGTCTTTCTTCATGGAGAAATGCAGGACTGTCTCCATACGAACGCAGTTGTGTGCCATGGCCAGCTTTCCCTGTGATTAAAGGCGGCCAGCCAGAGGCTGGTTTACAGTTTGAGCTCAATGCAAATTAAAATAATAGCAAACAATTGGTCAACTCACAGATCCGATGAAAGACTTTCTCATAGCTAGGCAGCGATGTGTGATCTCCTGTATCTTCAGGGATGGTTTTATTTATAGATCTTCTACTCATTGCATATGAAGAAATTAATTGTTTAGAAAACACAATGTTTGCAAATTACCAGTTTGTTTTAAAAATACTTGGAGAAGTAGAATCAGCACTGGCGATAGTCTTGCTTGGAGAATGAGGTTGGACTAGATGACCTCCAGAGGTCCCTTCTAACTAACATTTCTGTGTCTGTTCATAGCTCTTTGCAGAGAACATGTGGGTTGGTGTAAGTTTCTCTGTTGTGTAATTGCCTTATTCTAAGCCCAAATCCTTTCCAGTCACAAATTAAATAAGATTCTGTACAGACTTCTGAGTGTCAGCTCCTTGTAGGTACTGACTTGTGGCAGGCATTACCCTTTACTTCTATTATAGTCTTCTAATCAGTCATTTCAGGTGAAGTAAAGACAGGTAAGAAAGTGCAGTTCCAGACTGAGTAGTTCTGACTGCTTAGTAAAGGGCAAGCAAATACTTCTGTGAGGAGCACCATTAGAAATACACACATCATAGCTACAAAATAAAGTATAAAAAGTATTTCTGTACTTTCATGCCTTACATTGGCTCTGCATGCCTCTATCTGACAGCAACCATGTGCAGAGCACAAGTTTCAAGATGAAAATTAGGAAAAGAGCAAGTGAGGAACAGTGAAAAATCTAAGGGCTGAATATGCACATTGTCATAGGAAATGTGATTTCCTTGGCAGAAGTTTGGATTCCAAGGAGCAGCTCATAATGCCTCTACTCATACACGTGGAGCAAAGTGCTGTCCGTCATAGGAAGTCATAATCTGACTCTTAGTGATTTTGCCCTAGTGTCAAACAGGGGAGCAATTGCTAGAATTCTTTAGTAATTTTGTCGTTGTTCAACTTTTGCAAAACATGGCATCAGCTCCCCAGAAAGATGCCCGTATGTTTCTCTCCTGCTTCAGGTGCCCCCTCCATTCAATGTACAACCTCTCAAGCACTAACAGAGCATACAAAAAATAACCCCCATCTCTTTACTTTCTAGGTTGTGATTACAGATCCCTCCTACACTGCGTACACTAGGCAGCATAGCATTGGAAAGGGAAGATAAAGAGTACTTGAGTGATGCAAAGAGCCAGTTAACTACAGGTCACAAGCCCATACAGATATACTTGAACAGATAATGGTCGTAAATAGAGTTCTTCTGAAATCTCCTAACTAATAACTAATGGGATCTCTAAGGCAGGAAAGTCAGTCAATTGCAGTATCCTAAGCATCAGTAAATTCTCTGCTGTCTCAATTGTCCTTTGCCTGTGCTTGATGAAAAATACATATGCACATTCATTTCAGTTTTGGAAAGAAGAATGCACAATTCTCCCCCATGTGTGTGTCCACCCTTCTCCCAGAGTTAATTAAAAACCACAAGCCACAAGTGCTCAGTAAGTCAGAGAAGTATTTACCAACTTCCAGAGCTTTGTATGCTGCTGGCCAGCGACTCCAGCTGAAACGTGACACTTTGGAAGCAGCTAAAGCAGTGGTATGTTTGGACACTGAGACAATTTTGAATTGTAGTCCTGATTAGGAGGGGGCCTTCTGGGTAGAACTGAGCACAGTACTCTCAGTGTATAACCTGTTATATTAATTAAGGCCTTTTCCCCCCTCCTTTGTGAATTAAGAAAAATAAGCAAATTCTGTCTGCCTGTCATGTTTTCATTGATACTGTAATGCTCCACCTCCAGATGCAGAGAAAGTCTGCAGTTCCTCTTTGCTCCAGGAGGCTCCCTTGGGTGTATGTGTTTGGGATTGCACATTCCCGGGGCTGTGCCCATGGGAAGGGTACATTTGGGGTGCCTCTGATCTCTGTAAAGCCCCTGCAACTGGAACAGCTTGGCTGCCGGAAATTGTGCCAGAATTTTCATCCAGTGCTGGGCATAAATGTCCATTGGGAGATGTGTTTCATCCTATGGCTATGAAGGCTACTACACTACTAATGTTTCAAAAGCAGTGGTTGTTTTTGGTTTTCCTAGATTCTTTGGACAGCTAAGGGTCTATAGTAAGGTAGCATACAGTAGATCACCCTCTTACATCTTCAGTGTGCTTTGTCAAGCAGTCCGGCAATGGCTGGTGCAGATAAATCCACAAAATAACCATTTCCCAGTTAATCTTACTCACCCCACCCTTGTAAACATATCTTAGGAGAGGGAGAATCGTCCTGTCATTTGCATTTATTGTGTGAGTCTTAATTTACTTTCTGTTGGTATTCAGGTCACCAAAATACCCTGTTATTGTTTCTTGTTCTATTTTCCTTCATATAAAAATAAATGTCAGGGTGATCATTTGAATAATCTTTTTTTCTGAAAGGGTAGCTACTTTCTTTTCTGTAGTCTCGTGTGCCTTCTTTCTGTTTAATGTAACCTTTCATAGATTAAAAAGCAATGATCTTAATAGAATTTGCATAATTGTCAACAGATAATGTTTCTCCCAGTGAAATATTAGCTATTGAGGCCTTAGCTAAAGCATTTGCAGCAAACAAGCATGCAGAAACCAAAACAAAGATGTTTATTTTCAAAGTGACACATCTTAGCCCATCATTGGCATCTAAATTCCTCAGATACGTCATTCAGCCCCTGCGGGACTGGGACCCCAGAGTTCCCAGTGCAGCACTTATTTACTGGTAGGGTGTGACGTCTCCCATAGAGTGCAGGAAGACAGCCCCGGTCATGACCAGAGAGAAGCAGAAATTTCAGAATTCAGACGCATATCCAGCCTTTCCCAGAGATCCAAAAATGGCTGGGGGCTTCATTCCTAGTGGCTACCTTTTATCTTAATTCCCTACCAGTTTTCTCTTGTGCCAATGCAGTTACCACAGAGGAAAAAAGGATGAAACTGGGAGCAACTGGGCTCACACCTCATTCACTGCAAAAAAAAATCCATCTGAGGCACACACTAAAGGGTTAGATTTCAAAGGTAGTGGGAATGGCGACCAGTCACTGCCAACTTAATTTCTGAATGTTAAGTACAGAGTGGTAGTGGATAATGAAAGTAAATTGTACAGTATATATAAAATATTTTGCTAATGGATAGTGGTAGCAAACAGTGGAAGGTCTGTTTAGAACTGAGCAGGGGACTAACAGCATGAAGCAGTGTGGTCTGTAAGGAGAGGAAAACATAAGGCAAGGTAAAGGCTGTGCATTTCTGGAAAGCCAGGGAACAGCATGTTCTTCTAATAAAAGAAAAATAGCCAAAGTATTGTCCTTCAAAATGCTTTTAGCTGCAAACCCAGATCTCTCCTTTCTGGATCAAACTGTAGCTGAGTATCTAGTTGACAGACAATGCAAGTTACTGCCACTAGGAAAGCAAAAATTTAAAGTATAAAAGTATATCTTTTATATAAAGATACTTTTAATATTGCAGAAATATCTAAATCTCAGAAGAACTGTTTCACTTCCTTGTTGGCAGTTTCAAGAGTGAAACCATGAAATGAACCTTTAATTCATTAACGTGGTTAATGGGCTTCTTTCCTTGTGTCTTCTGTGGTCATGTTTGAGACACATTGCCCAAATGACATGAAGAAATTTAAGTTAGAAATATGTGGATAATAGGAGATAGCGGCGTGCAGGACTGTCGCCGTCTCATTGTGCGCAGCCCCTGCACCCATGAAGGTGGGGTTCTGAACCCTCTAGCTGACTGAAAGGCAATGAAAGCTCTGCTGCTGCCTGAGGCACCTCTGAATCAGGGAATTGAAAAATGGGTTTTGACTTTGGGTGTGATTGAGGAAAGGGCCTTAAGCAAGTGCTCAAACTTAAGCATGTGCATAATGTGCCCCTTCACATACAGGAAAGTCTTCCTGAACTGGAGTCTCCCTTGACTGACTGGCACTTGGAGTGAATGCCAATTGCAAACAGATCTGCCAGCTGTGGTCTGAGCCAAACACATGCTGGTCGTTTGAAATGAGGAAGACACCTACCTCCTTCTCTGGAAGAGTAACACAGAGATGCTGTAACCTGGGTTATTAAACTGTGACGTACTTTCAGGAAAGAGTTTTTGAACTGGATTTTGATTTAAAATACTCTAATACAAGATTTTTTTAAAAAGTAATAAAGCTGATCCTTTATTCAGCTGTGCATATGCTGTAAGTGTATGTATCAGCTTTCAGTCAGGAGGGTTAGATTTGGGTGTACGGAAAGGCTTTGTGCTCTCATGAAAACAGGAGGATGAATGTGTGATATATTCAGCGTTCACTGGACTTTCTTAATCTTGTTCCATACTTTTGCTGTCAAGAAGAGTGCTGGCTCTGGTGCCACTGCCTTACAGCACTTACGTTGCGACAGCAAGCTGTGCTAATGCTCCCACTAGAGGGACTTAGCTGTATTTTTCAGTGGAAACTTAACATCCAGAACTACTTGCAGTCCTTCAAAAAGATTCTGTAGGAATAGCATTGTGGTATTAAAGTGGTTGGCAAGTCTTGTACCTGTGTCTCTAGAAGTGGAGAAAAGGGAATTCGGCGGCGTACTACAGACCAGCAGCGTTGTTCAGAAGTTGCAGGTGCTGAAAGGCAGGGGTGTGGAGGCGGGGGGGTGTGTCTGAATACTGTCCGGTGGTACAAGGCAGTTACTAACACTCTAGTGCTGTCTTAAAAGTCTAGCGTGTTTCAGTAAATAAAATCAATCTCAAATGCAAGTTTCCAACTACACTAGAGAAGGATGGTTGTGCATATAACAGAAAGGACAATGTTAAGTGTAAGGGTTGTCCCCCCAGCTTATATTAGGAGGATTTTAAATTTCAGACAAAGCCTAACAATAATAATATGAGGTTGCATGAAGGTTAATGTTGTTTAGGCAGATGGTAAATTGCAGATTCAACCTGTTGTCACAATAATGAATGTGTTTGAAAAGACGTTCATGTGGCAAATGGGAGCAAAATGAAACAAAATGCACACATGCATGCACACACAAAATTAGCATTGCTGGCTATGACTCATATATGCACATATAGATATGTGCTTTTTTAAGGATCCTGTATTGACCCATTGCCACAAATCAATATGAGAAGCAAGACTATAGATTCAAAACAGCGCAACGTTAATACTGATCTGCCATAATTTTGCCTGACAGCAATGACAGAAGCATTTGATCTGAGTCAGGCAGAATTTTATAGCCCTATTAAATGTAATTTCCACCGCCCTCCACAACATGCATTTTTTTACCCTTCTCTCTTTTTCCATTTTACAGCGTCATAGCAAAGTAGCCCACAAAATAAGTCTGCTTTACTGGGGCCTGGAGTGTTCAGCCAAGTGTTTCTCCCTTGCTTTGAAGCTCTATAGTTCTTTGCTCCTTGGGAGCCATCTTAGAAAACAGAGTGGCTTTAGAGAATGAAGTTGTATCTTCCTATTCAGTCAGGTATTTAGTCAAAATAGTACAGACTCAGAGCTTTACATTTTATTGTAAATCCCTTGGAAAATATGTGAGCGAATTCCCTCTAGGTGCAAATCCATTGGAGTCAAAGCATCTGGGGGGATTTGTTCAAGCTAAATAAAAATTATATGGGAGGTTATCCATACCAGCAGCGTTAAATCATTTTGCTTATTATGAAGAACACTGCTTTTGAAAACAATTCCTGATCAGATGTACTTGATATGTATTCATCCAAATTATCTGGACTGTTAGTCAGCACCTGGTTCAGGACCTTATACACGAGACTTCTTGGTGAGATTTTTCACTTTTAGAATTGATAAACCAAGGGAAAAAAAAAGGTCATGCTTTTGTCATATTTGGGTATTTCTGGATTAAGATCAGGGGTCTGTTGAAGTCCATGGCAGAACAACTGAGATCAACAGAAATGGGCAGAAAGGAACATAGCCCACTGCTTCAGAATTTATATTGTACATGAAATCAAAAGGAGATTTAGGATCCTTGCAGCTTTTTCAAGCTGCATCAGTTGAATACGTCCCTGTCATACCTGTATTTTTCTGCAACTTTCACTCAAAATAGAAGACTTGGGGACATCATTACTGAATGTATAGGAATCATGTAGAAAATGCCCTCTGTATTCATACAAACCCACCAATCCATAGCTGAAGAAAAATGTCCATTGCTGTAGATAGAGGCAAAGAAAAGATACAGAGGAAGCCAAAACACTTAATACAGCCTTTGCAGGGATTGCAACTATATCAGGCAAGGTTATGTGTCTACTGCAGAGGCAATTCTCCATTTGGACTTTTAACAGATTTTAGTCTGTGTTTACTATTCTTGCAATAGTTCAATGTCAAAATTGAAAATGCTTAGCCCTTCTTCCAATAGCCATTAAAAAGCTTTACTTTTTTCTACCCCTTCTTTCTGAATCTGCCCATAAGGAGTTGTCATTTTCCATCATTTCCATTTTCTCCAAGCTGTGTATTCAACTCTTTTTAAATATTAATTTTTCAATTATATTTTTAACCTCACTGTGATTATATTTTGCCTAGTTACTTACCTGATTGGTTTCAGCTGTATCCTGAGGGGGAATGCTGGACTAAACTAGCAGTGTCGCTAGATAATGTCTTGAAATTGGGAAGCTAGAGATAGCTAACAGGGACCTATCAGGCTCCTTTGGAGAGTGACAGTTACCATAATCAGTGGAGGCTGGAAAAATTTTTTTCTTTGTTTTTTTCAATTTTCCCCTCATTTATTCCTTCAACATGGCATCAGCATTCTGTATGTAATCGTGCTTGCAGAGAAAATTGCTCAGAATCTCAGAACACACTAATCGCTGCTGTATTTCTGCCTAAAGGTTTCCAGAATAAAACACGTGAGTAGCTGTAGTGACTGTGAGTTATAATGTGTCTGAGAACGCCGAGTCAGGAAGCTGGGTCTTTTGTACCATGTAACACAGAACCCAAAAGACACCTTTTACATGAAAGTTTCTTATCTCATCCTTTCCATTTTATCAGAGAAACAGACTGGAATAAACAGAAATAGCAATAGTTACATTTAAACTCTCAGCTGTCTGCTTTCCAGCTGCAAATATTTACCTCCAGTACAATCCAAATGTGCGGTGAATTGGAGAATCAAAGGTATGGTAGCTGTGTAGAGACAACTGCTTAATTTCAGAGAGCAGAGTAAACAACCTGGAATGAAATTTTGGGGAAGGAAAAAAGTATTTGAATTGATCAGCCTCATTAGCAGACTGCTGCACTAACCCTTTTTCTCTGAAATCCTTGCTTGTGTAATTAATCACACCTTTTGTGAGGGGATTTCTGGTACTTATACAGGTACAGCTGTGACAAGCAAGATATCTTTCAGCTCTCATGCATTTCCAGTGGTACACATCTAGGAGGCAGGGAGAGGAAGAATGGCAGAGATGTTTCTAGCTTCCTCAGTGACTCCTGGCAATGGCCTTTGCATTGCTCTCTGACAGTATGGAGTTCTCTGAAAAATCTTTATTAGAAAACTATAGGTAGTAACCTTTAAGGTCAGTTTTATGTATATATTTTCAGGCATGGTGTCAATTAGCAGGGTCAGTCTTTTATGGCTGATTGGAAAGAATATGATACAAAGGCCACCTAGTGAAGGATGACATGAATGCTGCTCTTCAATTGGAGTCAGACCTGAAACAGCAGTCCTGCAGTGACTTCCCTGGCCCTTGGACGAGGGCTGTCGTAGCACTGCCTCTTTCACCAAATCATTCTGTCCTTGTCAGATCCAGAAGCTCTTCCAAAAGCCTTGCTCTTTGTGGACCTGACTTTTTAAGATTTTACCTCTCTTGTGCCAGACACTTGAATGTTAAATACCCTTTTTAATAGGGATGCCCAACACAGATCTGGCTTCGCTTGGTAATGCAGACTTTGGGAGTGCATGCACTTGCTTCTAAATCTAGTGCACTTGCTTCTAAATTTAGCTTTGTTTTGGCTCGACCAACAGTGCTTTATTTGGGTTTAGAGTGCATTGTCACTCATCTTAACTCTCCACCAAAACAAAGAGAAGAGAGAGAGAGAGAACAGGGCTGTTATGGAGATTATCATCATTCTTTTGAGACGTGGTGGTATTTTCCCAAGGAGTCAATGACATTTCTTAATTACTCTCTTCATGGGTAGCCATGTGTAGAGATTACCAGAGGCTCAGCAGTGCATTGTTCTGACTAAGCCTTGGAGAATGATAATGCTGACAGCACAACGCTCTGCTGTCCAACACTCTTCTCCTTTTTCTTGCTCTTCATTACACCAGCTAATTACTTCTACTATTGGTGGCTGTGCAGCATTGCTTATCCCATATAACCCCAGCAGCCCTCCGCTGTCAGTGTAATTTACAGTAATAGCATAATGCACTCTTACTACTCGAGCTCAGCCTACGTGGAATTGAAAGGCGCCATTGTTCTTTTATTAAGCTCGGCTGCCAGATCAACAGCATTCGAGTGAGTGGCAACCTGCGCTTCTAACTGGGAAAAATATATGAACATCAGTTAATACTGGTGAATCCTTGAAGCTGCAGTGTACCAAAAGGAGATCTTCCAGGAATTGTGTTTCTGTCTCTGCCTTAAAATACATATGTATATATGGGTTCATTTGTGCTCTCAGCTCTTCTTCTTGTCAGCAGTAGAGTAAGAATAAGCAAGTTTTTCAACTTCCCACTACCTCAGCTTCATTTCCTAGCAGAAAAGTTTGAAAGTGCTAGTACAATGCAGGTGTTATAGAAACCTTTTTTTTTTTTTGAATTATGTATATATTTTTCTCTCTAAAGCACTTAAGTGCACAGGTATGTTTTTACCATATATAAAATCTATATATAAAATATAATGGAAAGTTACTGGGTGACTAGTTTCTCTTTGTATCTTTGAAAAGCTGACTTCCCTCCCACCCTCCCTGTACCACAGATACATATATCTGTGCATGTGTGTGTTTAGAGAGGATGAAAATAAATCCTACCGCTGTCTAGCAATATATTAATCTTTTGACTCCATTGACAGCACACAGTGATGTTATCATGTGATATTAAACTTTCAGTTGATAAGAAGTCTGAACGCTAGTATCAGGACTGCATGAAATATGGTTGATTCTGGGCATATAACAGAAAAACTGAAAATAGACTGACATCGAGCCATGGTCTTAACAGCTTGGTAGCTGCAGACATAGAACCAGGGTCTTAAGAGCTTGGCTGTTGTAGCATTCTCCATCAGAGTCATTCAGACACTATATTAATAGAATGATAATTTTGAATATATAAAAAAGCAAGCCTTCCTTCTTGGTTTAAATAAACTTAAGCCAGAGTGGTTTTGTAACAGACTTATAAACAAAATATACATAGTATAGAAGTACTCAAATATTTACATAACGGTATAATTATATATATACTTACAAACTAAATATAAAAATGAGCAAACTTGCTTATTGAATGTATTCGCTGCTTAGAACCATGTTTAAGTAGCCTGTAATCCTTTTCTGAAGGTAATATTGTAAATCTGTGGTGCAGAAGTTTGCTTTACAATGAAGTCCACAGTCTCTGTCCTGCCATTCTTGAAGACGTGAATGGCCTCTCTCCCTCTACTTTACAGTCCGGTTTACTTCAGGACATACCCCCTTTCCTAGCATATGGAGGAATTGTATTGACAGGCTAATCAGACATATTAATAAGTATAGGCAGATAAATGGAGGCATATTTGATTTATTTACAGTATCCTGCCACACCAGGATACAGTTTTGCAATCCTGTCAGTGACTGAAGTTCAGGGCTGTGGGAACCCCACGTTGTATTGTCCTTCTCAAAGCTTGGACCATGTGGTGTGTGAGATCCTGATGCGTAACTCAACTCTGCTTCATTTTCCTTATCAGAATACATCTCTGCCCTCTGCCTAAGCTGAAAGTAAGAGTTATTACTTTGACCTCCAAATAGACAATCAGCTGAATGCAATCACAATTGACATGTGAGCAGTGTAGAGGAGCTGAAATGGCTGGGAACGTCTTTGCTTTCTGTGTCTGCTGTTGCTAACCTTCTGTAAGAGCGGAAAGCCAGAAGAGTTGGCTGGCTCCCCATCATGCCTAGCCGGTTCTCATTGGCAGTGGTCCAAGAGCATCACTTTGTTCCTGACCTCTCTTCCCAAATTTGAATGCGTCATGGATGGTTCTCTGAGACAGCATTTCCCTTTTTGCAGGCTTGTTGTTACTGGCCTAGAGACTGTGACTCCGACTTCTAAATGAAGGTTGTCCTGTTGTTTGGTCCTTTTAGGATACAGCTTTCTCCCGGTAACTTTACCCCACATATCTGTTTTTTACATTTGTTAAAGGACGATCAGTCGGAGATGTAACTTCTAAAGCATTTTGTAAAAACTCTGCTCTGTAAGGAGTGGCAGATCTAATAGAAGAAAGACCTGTGAATAAGTCATTACCGGACTTGGCAATCGTGGTGTTAGAGAGTTAACTGCCCTTACACTTGCCTGAGGCTCTAATAAGCAAACTTGGCGGTAATGAGTGATTTCATGGGGACTATTGCTTAATTCTGAAACATGGAGACTATATAAACAGCTCTGCAGTTCATTACAAAGTCAAATGTGTTTTGGCATTTAAAGTGAACAGAGGTGACTCTGAGATTTAAGTGTGTCTGTTTATTTCAACTGCATATGCTGTGTGTAGCAAGATGAAGGAACATGAGATGATTGAAACACGGGATTCATCTCGGACAGTGTTTATTTGGTGCCTGGGCTTTTTTAGCGTGCTGTTTTGTTCTGTTCATTTTGTTTTGTTTTTTAATCTGATGGCCATGAGGAGAACAGTAGAGTCGGGCAGGGAGAAAATAGCCCTATTCCCTAATGTAAAAGCTTGATGCAATACATCTGTTTGAGAGGAATTTGAATATACTGCCCCTTAGTAAAGTGTTAGAGGAAATAAAAAACAAAAAGAGGAAGAAGTTTACAGTCTAATTCGTAATTGAAGTCCCCTGAAAACAGTATAAGCCTCCTGCTAAATACTGTTGAGTTGGTGAGTGTGCTGTGAAAGCAGATAGTTATTAAAAAGGAAATTATAGTCTAAATCAAAAATGAGGATCACATTATTTATTTATTTCCTTGCTGTAGAGGCAGTTTTGCAGAATGTACAGTCAGTCCCAGAGGGGTTTCCCATAAAGCTGCTCTTTTTGTCAGCCTAAACTGCAGCAATGAAGCCTTGGGAACGCTTGCATGTGTGCCTCTGTGTGCGTGCCTGAGTACGGAAGAGTGGGGCCGGGAGCGTCACATCACGGCATATAAAGCTGTGCAGGTTCCCAAAGATTACAGGAGGATGTCAGAAAAGGTAACTCGGGTTGAGGCCTATAGCTGTCTTGCCCCTGTTTAGTTAATGGAGAAAGCAGATACTTCCAGAAGGGCAGTAAGAACACACAAAACAGATGTGTACTCTGAGCAGTCCTTTGAAAGTGGCTGTCTCTGCTGGCTTTGAGGAAAGCAAAAAGAGAGAAACCACCTTAAGACACTGTTGGCGTTTGTTGAGTCACCTGCTATGTCAAGGAAAGGCAGAGAACCATGTGGTGGAGGTGAGGAATAAGCCATGATCTCCACAGGCCAGGAATTTCACTCAACATGGCCCAAACACTCCTGTATGGAAGAGGTGGATGTGAGAAGAGCACAAGCATATTACAACTTCTGTGATTGGTTTGGGGGATGCTGAAGGTGAGCGTCTGAGATCACTTGACCGTGGGGGATGGTGACATCATGGCAGCATCTTTGTCAAAGGTTGTCATCAGCACTGGCACGTTCTCCTATGAATAACAGTCTGGGGAACATCTGCTCAGAGGAGTGTCCTCTTGGACCAAGTTCCAGGGGCCAGACTAGTTCTGACCAGTGAAAGCTGAATTAGTATGTAGGTTGGTGTTTCAAAGGAATAACTCTCATCTTTCCAATGCACTGTTCCTTCTTAGTTTGCATTATGATTGCTTAGTTTTGCTATAGCTCATGCATTAATTAATTATCTCCTGGAAAAGGAAACAACACCACAGCAGAACAGCAAGCCAGAAAGAGAAAACATGGCACATGAGCAAAAATGAGCAGAGCAAGAGTGGACATGTGAATGGAAGCTGTGGGATTTATTTTCATGATATGCAGTAAAAAGCCTGTGCTGGGTCACCTACCTTAGTTAGGTCTTTTGGGCTGAGCAAAGAGTGAAAATTCCCATTCCCTCCCCTATTCCAAGTCATTCTGCAATGCTGCTAAAGCTTTCTTTAAAGGGAATAAAAGGGTCTCACTCAGCACTTCGACAAGTGAAGCTCTGCATCCTTTCACTTTCTCAAGTGTTTCTTTACTAACTTAAAGTCTTGATGAATAAAAGAACTCTTCCTCCTACTACCTTTCAAGACTTGATAGATGAACTTCATGAGAAGGTGCTTGGGGTGAGAAGCTGCCGGGGCTTTCGCAGCCCACGTCAGTGGGGGTCAGTGTGGCTGTCCTGCAGTGCAACCACAAGGGTTTGATGAGGAAGTAGAGACCTGGCCATAATCTTTCTGTCTGTTGTTAAAAGATGCCAGCATGGTCTATTAGTGTCACGTGCGTTATGCTTGAGTAGTATGTTGTCTTTCCCCAAATTACAGCATGACGATACCTATTAATTTTATCAGAATTATCATAATCCTCATACATATCCTACTCACCACAGGCATAAGGCTATGAAATCGGGGTTTTTTCTGTTGGTATTTCTGTTCTTTTTTTATTGTTGCACAGTGACTGATTTTAATTGAGGTATACTGGACACAAAGGAATGCCAATAAGATACTTTCCTTTAAAAATCTGCACGCCAGCAGCATCTCCATTTGATGCTGACTTTTTAGACTTCTTATTGTCACAACCGTGTTTCCTGGGGAATTCACACACCTTAAAGGAAAGTACCATTACTTTGCAATGCAATCAGAGAGATCGCATGCCAGAGCAGGTACAACCCAATGTCACATCTCTGAAAATGATGCAAAGAATAAGATGCATCTTCCTTCGCTTTCTCTTTCTGTCTTGTGTTGGTGCTCTCCGGATCTGTGCATATACATATGTATGTGTATTAATGTACAGCTGTATGTTTATTAATTTCATCATATGTGGAGGCAGTATGACCATCCTGCAAAACAGGTCCTTTTCTGCATTACTGTCAGAAAGGAGCATGAAGATTGCAGACCCATTCCCATTCTGCACATTTTACACCAGCATACCACTGGTAATACAGAATGCTTTATTGAGGTAGGAATGATCTGACATCTGCATTGCATTGGGGTGGCAGTTGTCCTTTGCAGTCTGTTTTGTTGAGCCTTTATCCTGTTAAGTCATAAATGATGTGATGATATAATAGGATAGCTCCTCCCATAGGCAGCAAACACACAACTCTCAGTGTCAGCTTTTGGCTTGCTGTCTCTTTAACTTTCTGTGAGTCCTACCCTCAACCTCTTCAGCAGGTTTACTCTGGGTTTTCAGAGAAAACGACATGCAGAGGTAGGACATCTATTTTAAATACAGATCAGAGAGAGTATTAACTTGCTGAGAGCTGACCTCACCATGGTAGTGGTAAACATTTGCAGTAGATTATGAAGCGCTGGTATGTTGTCTCATACAATGTTCACAGTAAGTTATTACCTACCGATGGGCCACCTCTCCTCTAGCATCTGACATTGAGCTGTGCGCTTTCCAAGTTGCCACCACAGCCGCGTTTTTTTGGATTGCCTTATCTGCTGGGAGATTGTGAAAAGTCTCTGTGCTCCTCTGGAGCCTTTTTCGGCCAGCATCAGCGGGAGCAAAATAAAGGATTGATTGTGTTTGCTGTGTTCAGTTATATGAAGTGCATGTGTCTGGGACGGTTCCAGGAGGAATGCAAGAGATCAGTTACATGGATACCAATTAAAGTGGAATTAGGCAAACTGAAAGGAGTATTAGAGCAGCTATGTTTGTTCCTTTTTTTTTTTTTAATTTAATGAGGCCTAATATTCTCAGCCACCCTGGTGCACAAGACCTTCAGCTAAAACTGTCACCCGTTAATGAGACTTTTCCAGTGTGCTTAACCTAAGGCATAAAAGAGGAGCACAGATATGTCAGTATTTCCTTGATTTGACTGTATATTCTGTGGATTCATGAGTAAGGCACTTTGAGTGCAAGTCGGGTTTTTTTTTAATGTAATGTAATTTCATGCCTTTCTGCGATGCATTTATGGCAAACATAAGCTTGACTTTTTGGTTCCTCCTCCCCACGAGGATGCCTCCCCCGAGCAAAGCCACCCAGGAGGGAAGGCCCACGCCTGTGTATGTGCACACGCAGAAGGGCACACGTGAAGCTTGGCAGACAGCCTGTCTGCTCCTTCCCTACAGCTGCCTTCCAGCTCTCTTCAGTCTCATTACATGCAGGATCAGGTCTGTGCCGTTCCAGACTTCTGCACAGCGGCTCCAGCGGGGTCCTCTGGAGAGCTGTCAGCTTTCTCATATCTGCCAGTCTGCTTGACAATGCAGTACATGAAGTTATGAAGCATAGAGCTCTGCTACCTTAAGCATTGCTGGTTTTTTCCTGTTTCCTTTTCTGTTTTGTTTTTTGTGGGGGAGAATGTTTAGCAGGTTTTTCTTTTTTTTTTTTTCCCTATTTTTTGCCAGAAGAAATATTTTCTAGAGGAGAACAGACACCTTCTTATTCACTTGCAGGTTCTAAATTACCTAAGGCTTAGAAAATCAAATTGGTTTTAGTAATAAATCCCCTGGTGCATTATCTGTTGTTTGCAGTATTTCATGTATACAAGCTATTCATCTGAATCTCTTTTATAAATCTCATTTTTAGTCAGTCTGTCAATATCATTGACCTTCCTAGTCACTTGGTGTATAATGATAACTTCTTACAGGATACTTCTTTTATCCGTTAATATCGTAGACACCCCTTCTATTCAACAAATAACCATAAAAGCAGACAGCCATATGCTCTTTCACACCTAGGAAAATGCTAGTACTAGCAACCAGAAACCTGAAGTTGTTATTGCTATTTGGGGAATACTTCCTGCTTTTCATATGAAACGCCTACTAGCACAATACTCCTTAATGTCAAAATAACCTTATTATTTGAACGTCTTCTCCCCACTCCATATCATGGCAGGAATCCCATGCACAACAGGGCATTCTCTGATCCTGTTGTGGTTTTTATTCCTGTTCTTACAGGCAAACATTTGATCTTTATTTCTAAAGCTTAATGTTTTTCAGCAATACTATTTTTTTCCTGTCATTCCTGGTTTTTACTTTTGAGATTTGTCCTCTGGGAGGGCTGTGTATGTTCCTGTGTACGTTTGTTATTTACTGCATGTTTTATATGTGAAACTAAATAGAATTAATAGCCTTTTGTCTCTCTTTGGGAAGTCTCTTGTCTGCTGTGCATCACTTCAGTTGCTAGTAGACATTTATGTAGGTAATGCAAACTCTTGACTAGGCAAGTCGTTCTGCCGGGCGTTTACAAAGTTCAGACGCATGGGAGCAGAGTATAATAATTAAGAAGAGAGGGGAGGGGAAAATGCTGAAATGAAGATGCTGTTTCATACTGTAACTCTTTGCAGAACTGGCTACTTAGATTACTCAGATTTGTAGAAGCAAAACTCAGAGACTGTTTCAGGTTAGTCAGCTGTTCAAGGCGCCTGTTGATAGACCATCTTCTTCCTAGGCAAGGGACAAGCATACTCCATATAATGCTATTTAAATACATTACTGCATTTTTGCAGAAAGTTTATATAGGGGGATATCAGCTAAAAAAGCTATGTCTTCTCCCCCAAAGTGTAATTGTGATAATGGCCTGATTATCTCAGCCTCTCCTTTTCCTGATCCTGCAAATTGAGGGATTTTGTAAGTGGAAACACAACAAAACTTGAATTGCTCAAAAATACAAGGGGAAATCAAGGCCTTGTCAAATCTCGCTCTTACTGACAAGGAGATGATCGGTTATACCCCAGAAGCTGTAGGGACCCAGTGGAGGAGCAGGCAAAAGGCCAACCTGGTTGCATTCCCAGTGTTACTGTACACTGACTCCGTAACCTCAGACCCAGCTGAGATGAGCTCATGAAGTAGAGGAAGCTGCAGACAGACCGTTTCCCTTCTCTTAAGCGCTGAATGAATTTGTTCAGAAGACCTCCGAGTTGCATTACAGCTGTACATGAAGTGCAGGGCGTAACACCATTCACATGTCACGGCAAACAGGTATTTTCTCTTTCAGCTAAAATGTTTTACCTACTTAACTCCTCGTAGTGCTGTGAGGCACCTTTTTTACCTATCACAAAAAGACTGCTGACCCTTGGCTCCTGCTAAGTGAAGGCCATTGTGTTGAACAACAATGCTAACTTATAAAGGGAAAGCAATTCTGTGTAAAGGTTTTATAAAATCTTTCTCAAGGGCTGCTAAGCGTGCTTTGCTGAAATGTTTTGTTACTTTTTTTTTATTCAAGGAAAGACTGGAAGAAACCCCCACACACTTTTATGATCACCCATGCTCTTGCACTTGACTCAACCTTGCAGCTTTCAGTCTTTAGCCAAATGTCATGAAAACCACTTTTTCACAGGTCAGTACTTCTGCAGGGCAGGGTTCCCAGGATAAGATGATTGACCTTTACTATCTGAAGCTGGATTTGTAAAGAGTGAAGTCTGAAATTATCATTACAGAATCTTCATTTGTTGTTGCTTTTTGGAGGTCCCTGTTGGTATTCAGAATATTCATATTTTCAAAGAAATATCCTTCCTCAGAGGCAGAAAGCTGAAGTGCACTGCAGAGGTCACATTTTCTTGGAGTAGGCCATCATTTGACCAGTCCAGTCACTCTCTAACAGGTCCAGCTTTCTAAGAGGTTCTCTCTGCGAAGTATTTCTTTACTGTTTGCTGATTTAAATGTAAACCTCCTGTTCATTTTTGATAGTAACATGCACAAGCATACTACATAGAAGTGGTAAGTGGGTGCTTGGTTCATAATAAGAATGATAAGCTGATACTTTTAGAGGTTCATATGTTGACTGTCACTCCTCTGTGTCAGAAACTATTGTTTATCTGTAGTTTCCTCACTTGCAGTAACTTGGGCATTGCAGTATTGCTGGTTTTGTAATCCAAGTGATATCAAAGTCAGCTTGCTGTTGCAGCTTAAGGATGATGTCCTTTTTTAATGACAGGTGGTGGGTAAAAGCAGAATACTGGGGCTGGCTTGAGCATAAAGAAGCCTGCTTGGTTCCTTGTCCATGATAGCTCTCAGCCTCCTTGTTTTGCAGCCAGGATAGCCTGTGATACTTCAGGGGGAATGTCCATAATGGCTCAAATTACAAAGTGAAAAATTTGGGGAGGGATAGGTAATATCTTCTTTTAAATCAACTGATGAACTTGTTAAAAATAGGTAGCCCTGCAGGTGAGAAGAATCCCTCTTAAAGGGTCTTTGGCAGATCGACAGCACTGTGCTACACTGGTTCGCACTGACTGGGGACAACAAAGACGCACAGCTAGTCCCAGAAATGAGGGACAGGTTTTTTCCCACTCCATGTTAGTCACACATGAAGGAAGTCGAGAGGGCCGTGCTCTGTGTGTTTCTCTTTTTTTCCCCCCTTCTTTTTTTGATGGACATTCTGTTAATGAGAAAATGGGATTAAGTGACTGGATTAAACATTTCAACCTCCCTCATCTCATCAGGAAGGCAATCTGCAAGGGTGTCCTGGTTTGGACACCCAGCTTTAAACCGTGACAAAGGGAGAGGTAGCAAACGCAGAAATGCGAACAACCTGGATGCCTCCTTCAACCCTCTTGAAATTCCCCTTCTTGAAACTTGTGCCTGTTGCCTCAGGACACTTGCCTCTTGCCTCTGTCACCTCCCTTTTAGTAGTGGAAGCGTGCAGTTAGATTCCCTCATCGGCCACCTCCTCTCCAGGGTAAACAAAACCCAGTTTCCTCAGCCTCTCCTTGTATTTTGTCTAGCCCATTCCCCTAACCATCTTAGCAGTCCTCTGCTGAACTCTCTCCGAACTGTTGACATCCCTAGTACTGTGGAGAGGTACATGAATTTTCATATGCAATTTCAAATAAGCAGAGGGAAATAATCTCTTCTCTTAAGATGCTGGCTATTTCTTGCTCATCCAGCTTGGTATGTAGTCTTCATGACTACAATGGTGCATTGTTGACTGCTGTTCAATATTGTGCTCAAATGTACACTACAGATTCCTACTATCTGAACCAAGTATTTTTCCAAGCTCCCACTATTTTGCAACTTGGCATTTCTTTGCAATGGGAATTTTCCTTCAGGTGAGAAAGTACAAAGGACTATGTGTTTGCGTCTCGACGCTGTATGTGCTCTCCTTTCATCTGGAGGGGAGAAGAACCATAACGATGTGGCATAAATAGTGTTGGGAGACAGCCCTGATGATGAAACTGTCTCGGCTGTATATTCTTTTCTGTCTTCCTGTCTCCAGCTACTACTTAGTGAAGGAACACAAAAGAAAGATTAACTGTACTTTGGCAAGTATTCCTACAGCAAAGGGGGTGAAAAGCCAGAGGGTTTGGAATTGCTATTGAGCTTTAATATTCATCCTCTGGTGGTACAGGAGTGCTTGTGATTCTGGTTGGGGATCCCTGTCTGTCTGTCCAGTTCTGATGCCTTCTCCAGCATTGGATTCCCAGTCAGCACGGATCTTACAGGAGAATGCAGTGTAGGACAAAAAGGAAATTGCAGCTTTGTGGGCAGCATTATATAGAGTTTAACTTCATTTTGTCTGGTTTTGTGGCAAACGAAGAATTTCATAATGCAAAAAAAATGCAAACCCTCACTCTCGTCATAAAAATTTACCATGGATACTGAAGCTGAATATGTGGCACAGGCTGTACATTATTTCCATACTAAACTCTTACAAGATGCCAAATTCCACAGAGCCAGCTCTGTCTGAAACATCTTGTAAGCCTGAAAAATCAATGTCCTGGGTTGTTTCTTTATTAGCCTTGATCTCGCCTTCTCCTGAAATAGTGTGGTAGGATTTACCATCTTTTGAATGTGTCTGCAGCTACGTTTAAGTAGCTATTGTGTTGATTGTTTTAAGGGAGAGGACTGAACTCCCAATCCTTTAGAAGATCGATATCCCCGCTGTTGATTTGATGTTGTTAACATCACACCGTATCAAGAGCAGATGATAGTGTCCTGGAAGCAGGGGATGTCTTGAGGCAGTGATAACAGCACAAGATTGGGAGCAGTGTTTCTGATTAACTCGTGGACTTTCTGTCTCACCTTTTGCAGGCCTCCTAATCCCTCCTGTGTTTCATATTCCCCTCTGTGCAATGCCAGTGGAAGTCCTTACCTACATAATATATAAGCATAATGAAAGTGATTCATTAGGTGGGTTTTTTCATGTTCTCTGAACTCATTTGTGGAAGACAATATAGGAGTATAGTATTGCTGCCAAATGAAATCATCTGCTCTGCATTTTAAAACTAAATGTATTTGGAACCTCATCTCAAAACAAAACTCACTTCCACGCACACAGGGGAAAAAAAAAAAACTGCCAGAGCTTGATCCCCAGTTCATTCAGCTTGCCCCTCGCTGTTGGTATGGTGCGTGGATCAGACTTGCAATCCACATTTCTTTTCCCTCCTGTCACTTTCTGCTAATCCACTTGGTGTTTCATACAGGGGCTTTTCCAAGTGGCAACAAATGTCTGGCTGGCAAGGTGGCTTTAAAGAGAGGGAAAAGCAAGTTCCAGTCCCAGAACGCAGTTCTGCCTGAAGCCAGAAATGGCAAGTGCGTCAGGAGCATTTGCATTGTTAAGGTCCTGGGGAGGCACAGTGCTATAGTTGTCTTAAAGGTGCAGGTGATTTGGGGGTGAGTTGCTGTTATCAGTATGATATTTTTAAATAGATATTTTCCTCCTCTTATTTTTGGTTGCAAATGAGTAAAAAAAATCAGGAGCAGTTTTTTCTTTTAAGCTTAACACTGTCGGTTGGGTTTGTGTTGATTCAAGTGCTCTTCCTCAGTGACCTTCATCTCCCCATGCTTGTGAGATGTGAAAGATGCTGTTGACACAAGCAAAGGCTCAAGCTCCCTCAGCTCATATCCCAGACAGCACTTTAACATGGCATGTTTGATGCTGCATATTTCTGTCTCACCGACAAAGTGGCAGTGAAAGTTATTGCATTCATCTGGGAAAGGGAATGGAGCAGAATGAAAGCCACAGCAAACAGCGCTATCTTCCCTTTCTTCCCTGTCCTCCGTCTCTACTGTACCACCTCTGAATGCAGGAGGCAAAATAGAGAGGTATGGGCACTTAAAACAAGGCTTAGAATGCAGCCCACAAAATATAAGGCCTAAAATTAAATCATCAGGTGCACATTGTGAAAACAATCCCAGGTCTTTATTTGCAGGAGCAATGGCTTCTGCATTGTACTAAGAAATCAGCTTATACACACTGAAATGTGATTGCAAGATAGTACTAGAGGTATTACTAACCCTCCCCATTCGTATTTGTCTTACTATACTTTCCTCAAGTGCATTACACCACCACAGAAACCTGGAGGAAAAGGAAAACAGCCTGTGTTGCTCCGCACATGTATCAGGGCCACTGCAGATCTCCTTAACACCTTTGTTGCCAAATCAGCATGAGCTAAGGCAGTGAGGTTTAGAAAGGCAGTATTAGGAAAAGTTCAGGATAAGTAAGTATTAATTTTTAAAATTACAGTTTGGGGTCTTTTTATTCTCTGGTTAAAAGTAGATCTGCCTCATAGCCCTTTGCCTTGTGCAGAGGCATTCAACAAACAATTGCTGTGCAGCAATATACCTTGTCATTTCTCTGTTACTAAAAGTCATCTTCATGTTTTCTGCAGATTTTTCTGCCATCCCTTTCTTTTTCTGAGGACCTCGGTCCTCCTGTCTCCGTATTAAAGATGTACAAGCGATGTTTTGGGGGAATGTGATGATCCCTTGTACCACTGCCACTTGCGGAGTGTGTAGGGGAGCACCCGTGAAGTTGCTGTAGGTGGTAGCAGACATGCAGTGCCCACAGCAGTTGCTCTGCTCCTTGACCTGCCAGCCACAATAGCCAAGGAGGGGGTGGTGGGGGGCACAGTCCCCGTTGGCTGTGCTTGTGCTGTCTGAAGAGATCACTCCCCCTGGGGCTGTCACTGTGCTGCTTGTGCCAGGTTCAGTCTACATCAGACCTGTTTTCAGTCTAAATCAGGTAAGCTGTCTGGAACAGTTTAGAAAGGTAGTGGTTACTGTTCCTCTGACCCGAGAGAAATCCGGGAGCATTTGTGTGAGTCATGTGGGTGTAACACATTGCTGAAGGCAGGCTGGAGCCGAGGCCTCGGGGTGCACAGACACAGCCGGGAGGGAAGTGTGTGAAAAGACCCAGACCTGGTACAAAGGGAAACGTTCCCTGTTCCTGGTGCAAATGAGAAGCAGGATGCCTCTCTGACAGAGTGGGAGAATAATAAAGACAACGTATGCTGTACTCTCAGTTTGCAAAGCTAAGAGCGGTTGCTTGGAGCTCATTCCTTCTCCACATCTTATTTCCTTTGGTCTGTAATCTGTGTTAGCATTATCTGTTACTGCTCCTCTGTTTTCACTCCACGAATGCTGCAAGTGAAGCACAAAGCCCATTTAAGTTTCGTGCCCTGAAGAATATGTCATATTGTTTTCTTTTTATGGAATGAATTAAATCTGTCAAATAAGAGAGTGAGCAAAGGGCCAGGTTCTTTGTTCTCACTCTGCTTGGAAGTCATCATAACAGAACAAAGTGAGCATCACCTGCTCTGAAAGTGGGGACGTAAAGAAAGGCTCTTGGGAGGAAAGCTGAGGTTCCTACAACCAGGGGCAAGGCAGGGAAGGAGAAGACATCCCTCTTGTGGGTAATGTGTGGAAATCAAGTAAGACAGCAGAAGGAGGGGGCCGCTGGAATAGCCTGGCCACGTGGGAAGCTTCAGAGCTCCTGGGTGCTGTCATCTCCTGTAGAAACCGGCCCCCAGCTGGAGCTGCATCATCTCCTCCCTTCCAAACACGGGCGCTGCAAATCGGAATGTGCATTTCTTGTGTGTGCCGTCTAAATAACAGCTCTGTTGGGTGAAGTACAGAAATAATTTCCCAGGCCAACTGGTAGGAAATCATGGTTATAAGTCTATCAGGGAATTACAGTTTAATCGCAGTCTATAGTAAAAAGACTGCACTACAGTTTAGTATTTTACATGAAAGCCTGCTATTGAAAAAATGTTACCCCCCACTTCAATAGATCTTTGCCGCCAACTGCAAGCAGTTTCAGCTCTGTTTAGCTGGCAGAGTTCATTGTTGACAGACTAAGAACTGGAATTAAAATGTGTGACAGTGCATTAAGGAAACACACTGAAGGGGATTTAAAATACAGTCAAAGAGAGGCAGACAGAGGGGTGGGAGAGAGGAGAGCAGGCAGCTGCACAGCTGAATGGCTGGTTGGGGTGTGGGGGTGGCAGTGGCAGGGAAGAGGTGAAGGGATCACGCTTTTATCCCTTTGGAAAAATGTTTTGTAAGCAGCTAGCAAACATTGATGGCATTCTTCTGCTAGCCAGCCAGCAAATAACTTGAGCAAAGGAAGGGGACAGAGCAGCTCGGGTGGGTCTCACAAGCCCTGTGAGAACTGGCAGCTCTTTTTGTTTGCCTAATAGCTAGTGATTACTTCTTCCACTCATCCTAAGAAAGCTGACGGGGCTCCTGAGGACCCCTCCCCAATAAACAGTGGCAATTGCCATGGTCCCAATCATCACTGGGGCAAGGGGAGAAGAGGAGGTCATTTGAGATGAACAACTAAATCCTGGTCTGTTACCTTTCCTGCTGTCTTATTCGGCCTTTAAATTCTCTGTTTCCATGTTCATTTGTTAATGGCAACTCAAAACCAGAAAAAAAAAACACAAAAAAAACCCCACATGAAATGGAAATGAGCAGGGAAATATATGTCAGGAGGTACTTTCTGCAGTTGCGTCTATCGTCAGGCAGGTGCCTGGTGCCTCGTTTGTTCAGAGCCACATGCAGGGTATCCCCGGAGCAGCTTAACACCCATATCCTACCCACATGAGTCCAGTTTGCTTATTTTACACATAGTCCCACTCCATGTGAATGGATGTCCTTGGCTGAAATTGGCAGAGTGTTACATTTTAAATGTCTGTGATAATCTCTAGTCTGGTGTGTCTTCACAATAGCTGTGTGCTACTGTTAGAAGAGTTCTTTGTACGGTCCAGCAGACAGCCGTAAGGGAAGCCAACGTTCTTCATGTTGCTGAAAATTGGACATGAGCCTTGTGATGCTAAATACAAAGTAAGAAAGAAAAACCTACTTTACAGGAGAAAGATGAAAAGAAGGTCTACATCTTTTTCCAGCTGTGGTACCTCAGTAAATATAGTTATAAATAAGGCCATGGAAGGCTCTCTTTGCTAATTTTCTCTGTGGCTGAAAAAGTGTGGGCTGTTTGTAACTATTTCTTTTTAAAAAAGTCCTTTTTATTGATACCTCGGGCTTCAGGGTTTCTCTTTTAAGTTTTGTTCCATGCCAGCTTTCCCAGTTACTGCTTATTTGTGAACAGCCTCACTAGATTTTGTGAAACAGGGTGCCCATGGAAAGAGGTGGGCAGCTGTTTGAAATGCAGGCAAGCAGGCAGAGACAGATCAAGGCCAGAACAGTTTTTTTAAAAAAGAAATGACTTCTCACAAAGTGTGGTGGTCTCACTGTACAAACTCTTGCTTTTTCTGTAGTAAGTCTTGTTGCTTTATGCAGTGATTCCCATTAATGGTTTTGGTCACTGGTGATACAGTCAAGCTTGATGATGATTTTTATAGCGGGTAAAGCCCCAGGGTAAAATCCGCTGTGGACTTGACAGCAAGTATCCAGCAGCAATGCAGAATTTGAGGATTTTTTGATTTTCAAATATTGATTTGTCAAAGCTGAACCTGATAATTATGTAGTATTTGAAGGTCATTGTGAGGGTACAGTTATGCTTTTTCTCAGCTGCTCTCTAGCTTTTTCACTTCACTCACTTTAATCCAAAGGCCATGGGAGTTGAAAAGTCTTTTCATTGATGTCAGGTCAGGTTCTGAAGAGATTTTCTGTATCACAGTAAACACTTCATATTTGTTTTTTTTGTGTGCGTGTGTATATATATGAAAATAATTATTCAGTGTGTTGTTGGGAATGGTCACTGTTGCTCCATTACTGCTAAAATCAGTTAATCAGCAAAGATATATGCAAGAAGCTTTTCCCTTTCTTTCATCTGAAGCAGATTCTACTAATCTCATCTAATAATATGCCTGCTAGATCATTCAGTAGTTGAACTGAATATAATGTAACAAGGATATGAACAAATAAAATGTCCTGGTGCAAGCAGTTGTTAGTTGTAAAAAGTAATTAACTTTGGTGGATAGTAGAAGAAAAATTTATTTCTTTTAATAGAAGAATCTATTTCTCTGGAACTGGTTTTGCTTTAATTTGTGATTTGGTTTTGCTTGAATTTATTATTAGCGTGAATGCCAGGTGTTCTTGTTGTCCTCTTTCCTTCTATTGGTATTCTTTTAAAGTAGTCATGAGCAAGTAGGAAACTTGGACCATTAACAAGATCCCTAGAGTTTATCTGTCTAATCACATCTGTTTCCCAGTATTGGAGGACTTAGTGGTTGGAAGCAAATGAATTTGTCAGGTGTAACTCTTAGCCAGAAAATCTCTGGGCTGGATTAGGAATAGACACAAAAATCCTTTCAGTTTGCATCTTTATCTTGTGGGTTTGCATGTTAATTAGGGTCATTCATCTTGCCTCTTCCAAGATTTGAAAAGAGAACAGCTTTTATCGAAATCTCAACCTGGAGGAATTGTTAGACTTCAGTGTAACGTTATGTTTTTCATTTAGGTTTTTTTCCTCACATTAGCTTATTTTAGCTAATTCTCACCCCTTTGAAATGTGAAACATCACAGTGTTTATGCCACTTACTCTCAAAATAAAAAAAAAAAGAGTCCAGCTTTTCACATTTGGATATATATGTATAGTACCTTCATCCACATCACCATAAGCTTCCTGAATTTCCTAGTTTGTGAGCAAACTTGTTGTCTCTGAGGTGCCATGTATGTGCGTACTGAACTTTAAATATTCCATTCTGCAAATGTGGACATGTAGTTTCCGTGTTGCAGCACTTGTTTCATTCTTCAGTTTGAGATCCAAAAGCACTGAGGTCAAAATGGTCCTAATTATGTCTGTTCATACCTTTGAAATCCCATCCATCTTAGATGTGTAGCTTATCTGTATTATTATAAATGAAGTCTGCCAGCAGCGGGTTTATCGATTTGGTTTCTGTTGTCAAAGTAGCTGACGAGAAGAAACCAGCCCAAACTAGAAATGAGTCCAAGTTCAGATCTTCATCAGAACTTTCCCCACGGTGCAGAGCTGTTTGGAATGAAAATCCCAATTCATGCTCATTATAGAAACAGGTCTTTTCTACAGCATTCGGAGCTGACATTTCACTGAACTTTGTCAAATTAAGATATGGGGATGTGGTTTGAACTCATTGTTAGGACAGTTTTAAGGGCTTCATTCTTCTCTAGGCAGATGTGATACAGTTAATTTCAGTGGGTTTAGAGCAGCATAAGAATGGCTTGGCAGAGTGAAAAAATAAGTTTTGTACTAAATAAAATGTGATCTTTACCAGAATCTTACTTTAGCAACTGATTTGTCTGATTTTTACTTTATAGCTTTGCGTTAAGATTTGTATTTACAGTGTCATTGTGCACAAAATCTTCCACAGAGAATTTTTTTTCTTTCTCATAATTAAAACAGTAGGAATTAATGACGGACTGGGGAGGCTTGCTGTTTCTGCAGTAATGAACTGAACTACTTTGAGTGGATAAGAAAAAAATGTTAATACAATGATTATTTTGGTCTGAACCAAGTCCTGCCATAAAAGATAAAAGTATTAAAATTGCGTTAGACATATAAAAAAAATGCAACCCAGAATAGTAAACACATTGCAGCTGTGTAAGTAGTGTAGCTTTGATTCTAATGCTTGGCTAATTACAAGAGAAAATATGATCATTTCCTTCAAAATGGCAAACATTAAATATGGCTTTACCTGAGGTCCTTTGAAAACTGAGGATACTGCCTACATAAATTCATCTTCTTCTGTCTCCCTTCCCATTTTTGTCTGTTTCTCTTTTCACCTAGTAACCTTTAAATAAAAGTTACAATCTCTTCTGCTGGCTTTACTGAATTACGTCACTCTAGCCAAATCAGTTCTGCCCAAAACACTGAACTCTCCCCCCTCCTTTCATTTTGCCCGTTCTTTAGCTCTCAACATTTCCAAAGGGACTGATGCACCTCGTAGGATAAGCAAGCTGAGGGCTGCGTGCAGTAGAAAATACAGCAGTATGTCAGAACCAGGAGAAGTCTAGGTGCCCAGGATAGTAGAGTCAATGAAGCTGGGGGAAAGGGGCTAGGATTGCCCCGCTCATGTCATCAGAGCAGGGGATAGCAGCTCACTGTGAAGTCTGGGTTTGCGTTTGAGAAATCCCATAGATTTTGGCAGCTCAGGCTGTTTGTATTCACCTGTTTGTCCCCTTTGTCTCTGAAAAACGTTCTTGTCCTCTCTCCCAAGAGCAGTGTCTCTTGTTGTGTCATGGTGCCTTGGAACCACAGGGACCTGCAAAGATTGAACACCAGTGATTACTGACTTACACAATCAGCCAAAATTTGAGGTCTGTTATGCTGTTTCCATGAGCATAGCAGAGAGATAATGTGTTCAGGTTTTTTCTTAATGAATTTTAGTTCATTTAGGAATATGTGGAAAAGCTCTCCTTCCCTGGAGACAGCCCCTGACTTTCCCCTGACTGAATTCAATGCAGAAGCCGTCATTCTCAGGTTTGCCTTCAAGTTGTGCTAAAAGTCTTGTTCTAACTTTCTTTGTCATTCTTTCTGCATGTCATCCTGTAGTATCCCTTAGTCTCATACAGACATCCAGTTCGTGTTCAGACAGTTCCTTTTTTCCATGGCTGTTTTTTGACCCCACAGGAGACCTCTGAGCTTCCTGGCTGGGCTCCTGGGGGTGCCAGCTAATCCATTCAGCAGACTGAATCCCTTCTCGCACTCATAGTGAATGAAAGCTGTTTTTCACTCCCACCTGGTTCTGTGTTGTTTCACACAACTCCTGAGACGATACTGTCCATTTTCCTTTGCCACTGTTAACTCTCTCATAAGAAATGTGCAAAACAAACTTCCTTCTTAAAATGCACACAGCATGATGTTTCCAAAACATTTGGTGTTTGCTAGGTCAGCTGCTTATTGTGATTTACCTGTTGTTTGCTCAACACATACCAAGACTCTTCTGTTTGGGTGTTGAACACGTAAACACATACATTAATATTGGCTTGGGATTGTATTGTCGTTGGCAGAAGGCAGCTGCCTAGCACTGTGGGTCTAGGAGACATAAATTATAAATTGATAGTATGAATACTGCAGTATAAGTTATAGTAGACTTAAAAGATGAACTAAACTTTCAGACCTTTGAGAGTCAGTTCTTTGGTGAATGTCTTTAGCTATCCAAGTCTTCTTGCACATCCACATTCTTGCCATCGGTTGTGTTGCAAACCACCATTCCTCAGCATATTCTGAAAACTCCAGCTCCAGTCAGACTCCATGAGATTTTGTACTTTCCTTTAAAGCAAAATCAAAAGAATGGATGAGCCTGCAAACAGGGTTGAAGTAGACCCTAACGTCTCAGAGGCCAAAGGGCAAAAAAGAACAGAACCTCCTAAGTATTTTTAATTTCAGAATTTTGTAAGTAAAGATCTGTTTTTTTAGAGGCTCTGGCCTTGATTTTTCAGCGTTTGAGGTTGGCAATATTGTGTCTGTTATGTCGGCTGTAATTCCACTGCCTAGCGAGACATGAAATTTGTCCATTTGATATATGTATTGATGAACCTTCTGGAGTACTCAGGGACTTTTATGGCGGCCTGGCTGCTGGGAAATTACAGTACTGCTGCACTTACAGGGAAGATCAGAAAGATATCCCTGGCAAAAGAAACCTGGACGCTGCCCAGGCTTGCTGGCCTAGATGTGCCAGGGAGCTGGTGGTCCAGTTTGTGATACAAAGCTGCTCCAGTACGGTCTCTCTCCTGAACAATAGCACACAGTTCAGATGAAGCAGATGGTAGTTATCAGAGCTAGGTGAGGTTTGCCATCCATAAAATAGGGCCCCAAGTGTATTTATGTAGCTCAGGCTTCTTTCCCCTCAGGACTAGGCTGGATGGTTATTTTAAATCTCTTTTAAAAAATGGAAGGGAAGCTATTTTCCTTTAGAAGAAAGGAATGTGTAAGGGCTTGAATTTTCTTAAAACTTTTTGGACTTAGCCTGGTTTTCTATGGAAATTAGCCTCATTGCAATCTCTGTGTCTGTCTTCAGTTTCCCTTGCAATAACTTTTCAAAATGTTGGTTGAATTTATTCAGATTTGACAGGGGAGAAAAGGTCTCAAAGATATTATCTTTGTGTGAGTTTCATAAAAATAGGCATCTAGATAGATGACACTGTGATTAGTAGTCCTGCTAAAGGAAAAAAAGGCACTGTGGGCTCAACTACATTATTAAAGAGCTGAGAGTCCGTGCAGGAGACTGCCGTAGAAAACGTGCCTTCAGGCGGTCCTGGAGAGTCTTGCCTGTTCCTATTTCCATTTCTTTTGCCACTCAGATTGCCCAGCTATCCCAGTGGTAAGAGCAGCAAAGTAAAATGAACCTACATTTCCTGGACATATCTGTAATAAGATTGCCTCTTTGTTAGAGCAGGATACCAGTGCACCTGCAGCATCAGCAGGACACATCAGGACCTTTAGAAAGAGCTCGGTGTTGGAAGGCTACCTCATTCCCACAAAACTAGCTGATCTCAAGCCCTCTAAAGTTCAGAGGGAGCTTTCAGTTGGTATTGGAAGAGGCTTCGAGGTCCTTGAGGAGGACAAATTAGTCTGTGTTAAGCTTCATGAAGCCTTTTTGTGGTCTGGGGATGCCATCGTTGCTACGAGGTAAGCTCTACAGGTCATAGCCCGACTGCAGACTGAAGACAGGAGAGAAATGTAAAAGTCAGTGGAAACCTGTGACCTGCAAGTGGGACTGGGTAGTGCAGTAGGGCACCATGCAGGACTTACCAGCTTGGTCCAGATGCAGGTGCTGGGTTGCTGCCCTGGCATTTCCAGGTTGAGAAGACCTGGTCTCCCTCTGTACCTACATGCAATGTGCATGTGATGGTGAAACAGTTGCAGTGCGTCCAACCTTGGCCTTTTCAACGTGAAGACAGCTTAGGCTTTCATAAGCTGCACATCCCACCCCATGCTTCCAGCCCCAGCGTTAGTGAAGGGAAACTGTGCTTAGTTGTGTCCTTCCCATTCCTGAACACCTACTGTCCATAGGGTACACCATCACATGGGACCATAGCTATTGTAAGTTTGAGGCCAGGCAGTCTTCAGCCCCTTGTGGGCTAAGTTGGGTGAGGCTACGTCACATAAATTTCCATGTGAAGGACAAAACTTTCAGTAGTTTTCCTGAAGAAAGGCACACTCTGAATCTGTTACCAGCACCTCTGTAGCTGCCCTTTAGTGTCATTTAGCAACTCAAGGGAAAGAGGGTTCAGCATCCAATGGGTAGCTGTGTGCTGGTCTGTAGCTCCCCAGGTTAGGTGCACCAAGCCCTAGTTTTAGTCTACGTAAGTGTATGTAAATAGGGCTGCATTTTTTCCTTTGGTAGAACTTCATGGAATTTGTGATCAATGAGGCCCCCTGGAGCTCTTTAGAAAAGCAGTTTTATGAGCAGTAGAGCTTCTGAGAGCTGGTTGCCTATGATTTATGTCTAGCAAATAGGTTATCTGGAATTTAATATGTTCCTAGTGCTAGTTAAAGTATCCTCAATAATGTCTCTCTTATGTGGAGTCTCTAGTGCCCAAGAAAGACTGCAATCACAATAGCAGGGAAACTATTAGAGTCTTTCTCCTCTCCTTGCCTACCTGCTTTCAGGAAACTCATAAGAATGCAAAACTTTTGAGACAAGTGTAGTGCCAAATGGGCTGAAAACAATCAAAAGGAGCAAAAATTACTAGAGAAGGACAGATAGAAAGATGAATATGCACACATAGTGATTGCACCAGCCTCATTTATTAGGGAGCCAAGTTAAAAATACATTAAATGGCAAAGAAAAAAAAAAAAAGATTAAATGTCAACTCAAAGTAAAACAGAGAATGGTCACTTATGAGCTCCTGTAATAGAAAAGAATCACAGCTACTGCATCCCATCCCGACCCATTGGCGTGACCCTTAGCAGATGCAGTGTGGATTTTGAGAAGCTGTTGGTACCATTCATTCTGTATGTGCTTGGCTAGAAATTTATCCATGAACTGTAATATTTCTAGAATCTGGGATTGGAGGTACACATATGACCTGTGCTGATGTGCTGAAAGTAATTGTCACAGCAGTGCAATTTGGAGGAGTTGTGTGAGTTTTCTGGAGAGGCAGAGACAGAATTATATCTGGGTGTGTTATGGTCTACTAATAATCTCATGGGCAAGAAGCCAGTTGATAGGTGTCCGCATGTGATCCCAGGCATCCTCAATTATCTCAGTGCCTCTAGAAAAGAAATTCTTTCCATTACAATCCATACCATCTGTGACTGTGCAGCATTTATTGACCTGATTTTTTTATGCTTTTCTCAGTGACAGCTTGATTCTTCTTGCCGTGTTCCTAAAGAACCCTTACTGTAGAGATCTTTTTAAGGGCATTTCTGTTTGGGTGTCATGTTGTGCCTTTGCCTGTGTTTTAATCAATGTGTTTCAGTCAAGATACAGAAACATTTTAAGCCTGGTGCCAGTTAGTTTTAATTGAAGAGGAGAAAAAAAACCCCAGCATGATTGGGTCCTTGGGGAAATGGTGAGTTTCTACAGCTGAGCCTTTGAAATACCTAGGCAGTTTAAAGAGAGAGGGAAGTAACTGTGAATGAAGTGGCCAAGAGATGGACGTATGGCTGAAAAATTCCAGCCAAGAGACATGTGGAAACTGTGCTCAGAGATTTCTCATATGTTTGGATCTGATCCAAATGAACCAAAATCAACAGGAGACTTTTCTACTCACTACAGTGATTTTGCTATTAGCAGACCCTTTCTTTTGTGATTCTTCTCATTTTAATACTAAGAAAAAGAAGGTTAATGTGTCTATATGGCTATTTGGCAAAAAAAATTGTGGCAAATCGGCAGTGCTGGAACAATAGTCCGAGCATGGAAATGCTGCTGCAGAAACACAGGAGGAATGGAGACAACTTCGTAGGCAGGGTGTTAGCAGCCAGTCCCCAGAAGGTCTTGGTCACAGGTTAGAGGAAGAAGTTGATTCCTGCTAAAAGGCCTTTGGCTACTCCAGGCAGTGCCCCATGCGTATTCCATAGCCAGGGCTAGCAGTTTGTCATCGTAAATCTTAGAAAAATTAGTGACTGTGGTTTAGAGTGAGAGGCAAAAAGGTAGGGGTTCATAGCTGGGGAGAAAGGTCAAATGTGAGTCTTCTCAAGGAGGACTTGTGTTTTTAGAGGAGCCTAAGGGTGTTAAGTTTCCTATGCTTCCCTGGTGGATTACTTTGCCAATGGTTACAAACCATTTCAACTCACTTTGCAGGTTCCAGCTGGGTGCTGTGCAGTGGTAGCAGCACTGAGCCAAGGCTTGACCCTATCTCAGTTGTAATTAATGGAAAAACTCCCTTTAAGTTTGGTGACTCAGGAACTGAGTCTTAAGACCCTTGAAATGTTACTATCAGTGGAAATACACCTGCCCCAATTCCTCTTTGTTCTGCTCAGGTCACCTGTTTCATCTCAGCAGCTCTCAAAATTTCCAATGTACTCCCCCACCCACATGCTCAAATCTCGAGATGTCAAAGTCATGAGTCTTTTTCTTTCTTTTTGAATAAATTATGGCATCCATGGCTCTGGAGACAGCTTGACAAAAATGTAGCTGTACCTGAAGTATCTTCTGTAGCTGGCAAGTGTACAGATATCAGTTAAAACAGCCAGTTCTCTCTTGCTGAGAAGTTTCTCGGATTTGGAAAGTGAAACGTCCAGCACTGGGATTCACCTTTAAAGTTAATGGCTTTTGAAAGCTTGAGCCAAACCACATTTAGATATTTCTGGGATCTAGGCAAAAAGAATAATTAGTTTTGTTTTCAGGATATAATGAAGGTTTCTTTTTAGGCATTGACAACTTCAGAAGTAGTTTCTCCTCAGTGTAGGATTGTGGTGCCTTGGTAAAACTGTAGAAGCACTTTGCAGGATGAGTGAACCAATGTATAGCACAAAATATTACTGCAGTCACTGCTTCATAATTATCTGAGTCCATATACCTAAAGGGTAGAATTATACTTTATTTTTTGTGAGTAATGTGTAACAAAGTAATGTGAGGGCTTGTCTAAACTTGCCTTGGATGCGTTATCCCCGCATCTCCCTGGAGTTGGTGTTACTGTCTGGGTAGGGCTGAGCTGAGGTAGAGAGGAGCAGGGAAGGGGACATGTGCACTCCAGTGCAGCGGGCAGTGCTCAGCTGTCCCTTCCTTTGCTAGTGAAAAGTCACTGGCTGTTGTTTCCATACGCTCAAGGAGCATATGGACCTTTCACATATTCTTGGATAAATTATCTGTTTTATAAACGTCCTCCTCAGCATCATGAAGTGAAAAGAAAAAAGTGACAGGCTGTATTTAATGATTAACCCCACACACACACACTTAAAGGCTTTTCAGTCTGAATGCATGTAGCTAGCGGGGCACAGTGGCAGTTTGACTCCCACTCTGTGGGCTCTCACTGTCAACACAGCAATGCTCTGAACCATTAATAATAATGTGATGTTTTAGTTGGGGGGAAATATGTGTCTCTTGAAACCACATTTCTGTCTTCCACCCACCCACTCTAGCATTCATCTGGATTTATTGAATAAGGTTAATGGATTATTTAGCAGGTTTCTCCAGCCATTATCAGCTAGCACACTCTGTTTATGTGGCTGGCCTCTCCTGTTCTGTCAGCTGTCATAAGCTTCTCAATTAGAAAAGGAAAAAAAAAAAAGTATGAAATAGGTAACTATGGTTACCTGTGATGTGGGTTTTTAAGAAGTGCTCAGAAACCTAGTGGCAACAGAGTGTGGAAGTTCAAAGCTTTAATTTATTCAAGAACTCTCTTGACTCAGAGTATCAAAAGCATTTAGAATAAATTCAGAACATTTTCTTTTGTAGAACAATATTGCAGTCCTAAGCAGAAGCCATCATACAGACCGACTGCTTCCACTGCTCACGTGAGAAGAAAATAGAAGTGGGAGAGGGTAAATATGCCCTTGTTCCACTTTCCTCCTGCAGAGCCCCATGGCCCTTGCAGCGGAATAGCTTGTGAAAGTGGTGGTTTCTAGGAGAAGCGGGGCTTCCATTGTCCTGTTGTATTCCTATTTACACTGAAGTGATGATTTTAGAAGTGTTCATACAGAGCCCTGAAGCTGTGTGTGCTTCAGGGGCATCTTTCAAGTAAAGGTACCTACCTCAGAAATTCATCCCCAGTCATGCTGTCTGCTGAGAAAAACAAATATAATCATCCACACTCAATGAGAACACAGGATGATGTTAAAAGCTTTTAATTGGACCAAAAGTGGCCTATGAAACATGTGTCTTGAGGTCAAAAACTTCCCCTCTCAAGTGTTTCAGAGGGATCAGTGGAATTATATAGATATTTGCCTTTTGCAAAGCAGGGAGCTACTGTGTGCTCTTCTTGTAGGATTTTCATCTGAACACACAAGATAGTATCCACCACAGTGTTCCCTGTATGCTTGGTGGGCACTGCCCAAGAGAAGGGGAAAATAAGAAGTTCAGCTGTCCAAAAACATTGTCTCATCTGAACCAGCCAGGTACACAGAGTACAGGAAAGACCTGTTTTGTCATGTATTTTATTATCATAACATGCAACATAAGATGAATACTGGAAAACCTTGCATCCAGTGCATGACATGTGGGTTTATCAGTGCACTTCCAGCAGAAAATTATTTTCTGCTACTGGGTTGGTACTCATTTCCCAATAAAGCTGTCTGAAAAAGGTGGGGGTTTGACTACGGGAAAATAAGTGTTGTATTGGATCAGGGGTTGCTGAGACCTAGGAGCAGTTCCTGCCTCTGCCCAAACACCAGTGGTCTTGGACGAGTCATTTCATCTTTCTCCTTCTAAAACACAGCTTTGTTTATTGAATGTTTTATTTATTCATTATATTACTAAGTTTATTAACAGTGAGTGGGTTCTTTTATTAGAATCTCATCTCTTGGAAGCAGGGGAAAACTCTTGCTGTGGATATGTCCTGTTCTTTGCTCAGCAGGGGCCCTAACCTGGGCTGGCAGCTCTAGATGTGTTATAAGCTGCTCTATATTTTGTGCATTGAAGGCTAACACTACTGGGCTGTGGAAGGGTAGTAGGGATGGGGGCCCTGACTGACAGAAACCAGCACCAAAAATGCCTTTCGCCAGCCCCTGCCCAGACAAATTCAGTCTTTCACACTAATTAAGCGTTCATCAGGTTGCAAGGTGTAGTCTTCAGGTTGTTGGAGAAGAAGTCAGGTAACTGAATTTGTTAGTTTTTGCTGAATCCCGAGAATGACTTCCAGGAGTTACAATGTGCACTTATCCCCTTGTTAGATGTTTGCTGGATCCGATCTTCATGCTGGTGATTATGCTTTATCATAAGACATTGTCTAGAAAGCCAGCACAGTAACTCTGAAGCCTCTAAATACTTACCCCAAGTCCTTCCATTTAACCAACTTGAAATAAATAGCATATAATTTATTAAGAGTGCATGAAGTTGAGACTATTGCAGTTCAGTCAGATGTAGGGCCATGAAAGGTCACAGTTCTTATGGTATTGTTTGAAGTGCTGGAGAATGTCTAATGTGTTTGCGCTGTGGCTGCATTCGTTCCGAAACGGAGGGAAGGCTGTGCTTGTATCTGTTAATCTGGAGGTTCCTTATTAATAGGCTGCACACTTCATTGATTTTTAATTAATTTCTGAAGAGACACAAAGGATAAGTGCTACAGCCCACAGACATCTCTGTACTTATTGCAGTCCACATCTCTATTGATCGCCTGCCTAAGCAGCAGAAGTAATCCATTTTAAATACACTTTCTTGGAGAGGGTGAATGCACTACACAATATACTCTCCCAATTGTAATTGTATTGGCAAGAGGTCAGTGGCTGGGGTGGGGGAAAGGTAGTCTGTTGTTTAGTATGCTGCTGGCCCTCCGAGCGCGGGCTTCTCTGCGGCTTCGTTTCAAGAAAGCCAAGTTATCTCCCCTATGGGCAGTTTATAACTACGGAGTATGAAGAAAGCCCTGGCCACAGCTCCACTGTTAAAGTTGCACTGGGAGCTCCTTTATAGGACACATTTAGCCTGCCTGCCTCTTCAGAGGAAGGAGCTGGAGCTAGTCTAGCTGTAGCAATTAATCTAAGAGAGAAGAATAGCATTGAAAAAGCCCTTTCAAATCATTAATGCACTGATGCCTCTCTCTTTGGTTGCCACTTCGAAAAGCATCAAACGCTTTCCAGGAGTATGTGATCCACCGGGAGCTGAAGCCTGCCGGGAGCTGAAGCCTGAAGTCTCTGAGCACTCCCCAAATCAGAGAATAGGTACATTCTTCCTGCTGGCATGTGTAGCACAGGTTACTAGGATTTGCTTTTGAAACAATAATTCACAGTCTTTGTCATAAGGACTGTGTTCCTGCCAGTCTCTTAGCTGTAGTTACTTGGCAATGAGTGTTTATGGCTCAGCAAGGAGAGTTTTGTAGTAATAAGTTTGTTATTTAGGCAGTTAGTTCTTATTTAAAGGCTTCTTTTACAGAAAAAGGTGTTGACAACACATAGCCATGGTTGCAGCCAAAACAGCACTAAGTAGTACTGTGCTTCCTGGACAAAGGCGAGTTGCTTTAGCATTAGTGGACACAGCAAGCTTAAAACTCTGACTCGCAGAGCCCAGGCACCGTGGTACATCTCAGGAAGGGCATCCCTGCGGTAGAACGGACATCTGTGTGTGAACAGTCGGTCTTTTCCTTATACAGGGACCGTCGGTAGATTTCTGCCTTGCTTTTTTCTCTTCCTACATGGGGCAATGCACCGAAAGGACAGTCTCTTGAAAACACCTGACTGGTTTGTGTGCTCACCTTCAGAAGCCCTTGTGAGAAGCAGATACTGCAGAGCTAGCAGAGAGGCATCAGATGCTAAGTACTTTATCGAAGTGTTGAGAGTGACCCTTTACCCATGAGTCCCTGACTTTATTAAGTTTTTCCTATTACAGCTCTTGGTCCTGTTCAGTAATTGGAGGGTGAGAAACGCTCTTGGTGTGTCTCTGCTGCAGCGTATATTTGTGCATCATATCTCTGTTGGCCTAGTGAGGGTATGAGAGGAGCTGCAAAGCTGTATCCAGGTTACTGTGTCCTTACTGGTGATACACTTATTATAGTCACAGCTACAAGCTACATTTTCTCTCTCCTCTTTGGGCTGCAGTACTGTAAGCTGAGCTGTTATTTTCTGCAGAGATTATAGGAGAACATCCCTGTCCTTTTGAGCACTTTGGGAATAGGGAGAAGGTACTGGAGGAGACTAATGTGGCCTGTGTCCACACAGCCCAGGAGGCTGGTACACCTGGCCCAACTGAAGAGGTAACACAGCCAATATGAGCCAGTTTGCCCATTGAAGGCACTAAAGCTGGCATAGGAGAGCACCTTGCACCCACCTGTCTTAAGGAAGTGCTGTGGCAAGAGTCTGAGTTAATCACAAAATGGAGATTAGATACAACTCCACAGCTTCCTCCTTTGGAATGTCATGCATAGGAATGAACTTTTTTTTTCTCCTGTCCTAAACAGCCTGTGTAGCAGCTGCACAGATGTGTCTGTAGGTGGGACCAGAACTTGGAGGCACACACAATATGGGTAGTATTGAAATACCTGTTTTGCATCTCATTGCTTGTGCTACTAAATATATTTATGTAACATCTTTCATCAGAAGAACATGAAATGCTTCACAGACTCTTTATGTCCAGCACTACCTAATCTAGATAGCTGCATAATTTGAGGGAGCCAGGGAGACAACTCCTATTTTTCACAGTAATTCTGGCAAAGAATGTGTTTGATGATGACAGTGGAACAAACTCCCCTTCTGGTGATGCCCGAGGAACTTCAACACCCACCCAAGATAGACAGCATCGTTTTAAGGACCCCACAACCTAAGAACCATGAACCAGTCAGTTCAGCGGTGACCCGTTTATCTGTGCTTTGAAGGGGTGAGAAGGCACTCCTGAGATTTTAATTTAGGATCACAGTGGGTCTGGGCCCATCAAAATGTCTGCTTAGTCCAGTCAATTAAGTCCTGAAATGTCATAAGCTTATAAACTTGCTTCTCTTCTCATTTCTTTCTCCCTTTAGGAATCACCTGTTATTTTGGCATAGGCTGCATTTTTCCTGTAATTCTCATCTAAACTTTAGCCTTATAGCCTCGTTCCCTTCCCTTTTGCTTCCTGACTTTCTTTTGACCTGTTATGCTTTAGCGTCTTTTTTTATTTTGTGTCTTGGGCCATAGCTCAGCAACACAGTAAATCAGGCTTTAGGACTCCTGTTACTGGAACAAGTATCCTGCAGCAGCCACATGATGCAGAGCAGAGACCTGGTGTAGACTTTTTTTTTTCCAGACTTGTTCTTTTGATGGGTAACTGGCATGTTTATACTGGCACAGGTAGCGTGTATCCTCCTGTGATTGGTATGAAGCCAGCTCATCTTGATTTTGTGCTTCAGCAGAGACAGCCAATGTGCAATCACACTCCCATGTGTGAGCAGACAGAATTTGTACTTCTGGGTGATCCACAAGTGGAGAGTTGTAAGACTAACCTGTGTGCAAAACATCACTGCTAACTCTTTTCACAGCAGAACTAGCTGGAGTTACCTGTGCAGGAGTTGTATCAGCACTGGTTATCTTTGCATAGGGGTAATATTCCAGCTGCACTGGGATCCTGCCTCTTAAGTCAAATACAGATAGTCTTGGGCTTGTTTCTGTGGACTCTGAACTGTTTAGTCCAAATCCATTTAGCAACGTCACAACAGAACTATGAGAAAAGGGATTTATTAGCAGGCATGAATACACAGCATCCACACTGATCATGTCACACCAGCTCGGAGTGCAGATCTAGCAAAGTTTCGGCTGTCTGGTCCCTGTCAGGTGGACAGGTCCCAAGCAGCTGTAGGAAACTTCAGGTAGTTATGTCAGATGTGTATCCTAAGGCTGCATTTAAAGACAGACTTGGTATAAAAGCACCATTACCCCAAGATACAGCTTGCTACGTGTGAATAGCCCATTGCTTCAAACTTCAGTAAACTGTAGAGAAGAGAAACCTTGAGAGAGCAAGCTTAGTCAAGGGAACAGGAGATGGGAAGAAATACATTACTATCACATAAGGTTTCTTTGTCTACTTTTACCAAAGAGATAGAGTTGTTAACTTGCCCCATGTAAATCTGAAGTAATTGAACTCCTAAATGTTTGGGGTTATACCACAGCCTGGCATGCAGGAATGGACCTCCCTCGCCACCTTTACTGGAGTTGGATGAACTCCAGACATTTTTGTAAGTCTTTGGCAGCTAACCTGGTGGAGGTGTGTGTAGCACAAGGCGTGAGTCTCCAGCTCAGTCTGGCAGTTTTGGACTGAAATTGTTAGCATCATTTGCTCTCCCTTGGCTGTGAGGATGACCTCCAGTCCCAGCTCCCAAGCAGACCTACAAAACAAATCACACCTCTGCAGCTGAGTCAGTGTATTTCAGAGCAGTGTCAGTTTTTCCCTCCCACAGCTATCTCTGGAGTAACAGCTACTTAGATGATTCTGGTTGCTCCTGACAACAAAGGGCACCTCGTTTTCCTTGAAAGCGTATTTAGCCCCAGGTAAAATTACACATTTTCCATGGGATAAGTGAGGGAAAAGATGATCATTTCAAGCTTTCTGTAGTGATTCCTGTTATTAAGGTAACCTCCAGTTATTAGGATGAAAAGAGGGCAGTCTCTAAGGCTGGAGATTAATGTCCATGAGATTTGAGTTGGGCTTGAAATTTTCTTCCTTTACATACCTGTTTGTTGAATCTGCCATGTGTGCTGGCTTTAGGGGGTGGAAGTTATTATCGGAGAAAGGCAGGCTGCTCTTAATTTCTGGATGGGTTAAGATCAACGTTCCCTCTATTTAGGGGGAAAATAACGTTTATTATAGAAAACAGCAAAAAGTCACACTGGGGAAAAAAAAGTGTTTATAGTACATCTACTGGTACTGCTGAAATTCTTAGGTCAGGTGAAGGTCTTTATCTTATTTTTTAATTTGAATGGTCTTGCAGAATGACGTCTTGCATCTTGCAAAGACATACGTATATACTTTAGTTGGTGATTCAGCACACTTCAGTTCATCTCTGGTAATCATCCCAAAGGGACTTCGCATTTGATGAAATGTATATACCTGCTTAAATTCTGTCCTGAGTAGTGAATACCTGTTTCTGGAAATGAGGTACAGGCGCCTAATGGAAAGAGCTTTCAGACGAGGCTCATGCAATTCGAAGAGTTGGACATTCCCTGAACAGCAGCTGCCACCTTTGGAACAAATGCAGAAGCATCCTCAGCGGGGAGGTGGGACTCTGAAAAGTCCAGAAAAGTGAAGGAAATCAAATATAGCATCTGAAACAGTTTATGCTTGCAACTCTTACACCCCAAGCTGTACAAATGGAGGCTGTGCTCAAAAACTGCCCTCGGGAACCAGGAGACAAATAACATCAGCAGAAAGTAATGCTGGTAGTAAAGTAAGAAAACAGCAAATTGTGACCACGTCTTAAAGGCAGGAGATCTCGGGGGACAAAGCCATAACTTTCCAGAAAAGTTTCATTTTGCTTTTTAAAAAATCCCTTTATTCTCTTATTTCCACCACCAGCCTGCCTTTGATGGTACTGCTTTGTAGATGTCTTCAGCACTGGAAGGCCTGATATTTTATGAACCTAATTTGATACTTCCTACTGCAGTTCAGCACTTGGAAATATCAGAAAGTTGTCCAATCTCATTGTCTTCTCTCCTTCCACGGATTTTTTTCGCACAAAATCTCCTTTCCACTGTCCCACTTCAGTTTGTTGCCAGCACATGTTATCTCATTTTCAGGTCTCTCATTTTTTCACGAAAAGAGCATGAGCATGCCTGACAGTACCTGAAATGACCATACCACCGTACCAAATCTGTCTATCCACAGTCCTGGAGACTTCACAAACATTCCATAATAAAATTGGGAAAGACTTTATTCTTTTATAGCTCTAAATGACTAACTTTTAACCTATTCAACAAGATATTTTTTGTTTTCTTTCTAGCCAGCTTCAAGAGTAAACTGATGGGTAGAGAGCAGAATTCACCTCAGCTAGTAAAACTGCTGATTTTTTTTTCCCCCTAGTTATTACATAGGAAATAATCAAGGCTGAAAAGTAACAGGTAGGAAATTCTTACTGGAGTTAAGCTCCTGGTGGCCATTTACATCTTTCCTGTCCACCTCCCTTCTTCAAACAAAGCTGTCTTGGCTTATTACAAACCTGTTCTTCTACCTCTCAGCATTGCTATTAGTTTCCCTGGTGCTGTTGCAAGTCTTGTGTGAAATGTGTAAACACGTGGGCAGGTCAGGTTAGTAATTATGTAGGCAAGGATAAAAGACCTTTAACACTAATCGAAGTCCTGGCCAGGGCATTTGTGTCTGCTTCTGAAAGGAGAATTTGCATTTTCACAGTTGCATAATCACACGGGTAGAAGGGATCTAGGCTACAGGAGGTTTTACTGCTATGTATGTCTAGGTAAAGATCCATACAGCACATGTTTGCGTTTGTACGTGACTCTGGTACCGTGTGAGGATAAGGGGCGCGGTTGTGAAAGATAAAAGGCTATTCTTTGTGCATCCTGGAGTTCCAAAGAGACTTCCTTGACTCATCTGTGTTATAGCTGTTTGCAGTGGCTGTTTGACTTCTTAATAGCATTAGGCGCTGATTCAGAGAGTGATTTTATGTTAAGGGATCCTAGCAGTAATTGCATTTCTAATGACATTCTCTGTGAGGAAACCTCTGCCATGACTGTGATGAGGAAGTATCAATGATGGGTAGGTCATGGCTCATTCTTGTGTTTGTGTGAGGTGAATCTGGGCTCAGAGATAATGGGACAACATATTCTTAAGGGCTTAATGTTGAACTTTTTCCTCTCGATAGTTTCAGCATAAAAGTCCTACACTATTGTGGATATTCTAATACATATTCTAAAGTGTGGGATTTCTTATTATCTGGACATTGTATGCTTCGATAATTATATGGGATGTGCGTAGCTCTAATTTGGATGAGTCCTGAAGGGCACTTCACTTCCCCAGCCTCACAGATCACACCTCAAATGGCACAGCACAGGTCTTTCGGATCAGGCTTTAAAGTGTCATTTTTACAGACAGATCCTTTTCCATTGTCAGGATTTAGGGTCACTTGTAGTTCTGTCTTGTAACTCTCATAAAATGTCTTGTTGGTATTGGATCATGGGCTTGTTGGGTGATGACGGTACCAGCTGTGTAATGGAGACAGTATTTTTTTGTTACCGTACTTCTAAGTCATGTAAAAGATTAGAGGTACATATAGAGCACTTTTCCTGACAGGTTCAAAAATGCCTTTGAATGGTGATTCTTGGCATAGTATATGTTTAGAGAGTATCGCTGCAGCGAATACTGTAGTATTCCCATTTTTAGATTGTTTTCATTCTGCTTGTATAATCTCATTTATTGAAAATGTGTACATATATATACCTTTTCTTTTATACTTCTGCCATCCACCTTTAAAATTTGTTGATAGGATATGAGGAAAATCTAACATGTTTACACTGGGTACTCCTAAGAGGATTTACATTTCTGTAGGTCATGGACCTGCAGAGGATTTTGTAGCTGTCAGCCCTACATGGGTTGTTTTTAGCTTTGCAGATAACGCAGGTGGGAAAAAGTCCTGAGAAGCTTGTTTGACAGAGGTGAAGTAAACTGTGAGTACAATGATACACAGACAGTTATTTCCACCCTCTTTCTGGATAGAAAAGAAAATCAGGTGTGGTATTGGTTAGGAGCAGTATTCAGGTTGGTGATTAGACATCTTTCTAGTTCATAGGAGAGTATGAGGTTAGGTTGAATAAAATATAATCTTACTAAGACGATATTAAATAATACGACAAGATTGAAATAAATGGAAATGAATTAGTAGAATAAACAGTGAAACATCCTAAAATCTTAGCCTACATGTTTAAAAAATCCTTGGAAATTAAATGTGCAGAGAAGGTAAAATAAGCCCAAGGAGGCGCGGTTAAGGGTTTGATGGTTTAACTCTTCCAATGAAGGATGTTTCTGGACACCTTACCATCCATTCCTGCCATCATTAGCTAAAGACGGGAGGCTAAAGCCTTGGTACAGGTCATCTGTTTTGATTTTAACAAGACAGAAATTCTATTTCTTCACTTCTGCCAAAAGGAATCTGCAATTTCTTCATATCATTTCAGTGCTGATAGGAGCAAATTAAACTATTGAAAATGGCAATTTTATTTGGGCCTAACGTGTTCTGATAGCAACAGAATTCTCTCATCAAATTCTCTGGGTTCTTGTGTCCTCATCAGATCCTGCCCACAAAGATCTGTTTGCAGGTTTGGAGCTTTCTTTTTCCCCTCCTTATTCTGAGGTACTGAGAATTTTGACCAAATAATGATATTGGAAGTTATGTTAAATCTATGAAGTTTTAGAAGTATTTCTGCTCATTCTAAAAATTTGAGATATTTCCTAAACTAAGTAGAAAGGAAACGTAAGCAGCACCGTGAGACTTTTTGTTCAGGGAGGAGCTCTTTTGCAGGAAAGGTGCAAGTCTGAAGAGAGGTGCTTAATCCCGGGGAAGCTGGAGGAAGAGATTGTGAGCTGCAGGAGAGAAGTGTTTGGGGGAAGCAGAAGGGCGCCTGTTTGCACATGACTGCAATCCTGGTGTCAAGGGCAGCGCTTTCAGGCACTGAAAAGAACTGGTATAATTTTAGATTATTAGTGTGAGGAATGACCATGTGGTATATTTAAAAACACCCTGAAGCCATCCTTAAGATTAGATTCCCTATCTGTAAGAGCAGCAAAGCTGGACGTGTGATTGTGAGTGTAGCAAGACACTGGAACAGGTTGCCCAGATGAGTTGTGGATGCCCCCTCCCTGGCAGTGTTCAAGGCCAGATTGGATGAGGCTTTGAGAAACCTGGTCTAGTGGAAGGTGTCCCTGCCCATGGCAGGGGGGTTGGGACTAGATGATCTTTGAACCCAAACTATTCTATGATTGTGTGCCAGAGGCTGCTCCGCAAAGCATGCAGCACCCTGCATACCTGCACTCACTGTTCAGCCCAACACAGCACAGGCATGGCGCTTTCTCAGTGGCTTTCTGAGGCACGTCCAGACAGATTGGTTGACACCTACCTGCAGACATCTCATCAGACTGGCTGCAAGACCCCCAGGTGAAAGGGAGGGACATGAGACTGGGAGGTTGCTGTAGTACACCTACTTCCCAGAGCAATGTTGACACTGCCTTGAAGCGCTTTCTGGTTACTGTTCAGTGTTAGAGATGTGAAGCAGGATTTATACGACTTCCCAATCTGTCTGAATTTTACAGGGCAACTTTTCTGGTTATTTTTCCTCTGTTACACAGTCTCGTTGCTATTGGCTGTGTCGTCATCTTCTGGCTGGATTTCTTCAGATGGTAATTCTTGTGCTACGTCATGGTGCCTCTGGTTTCATGGTGTGTTTCTTGTGACTCACGATTGTTTGACCCCTGAGATTCATTTGTCCTTTTTCTACAGGTTTTGATTTGGTGTCAAAAAACATTATGCTTTCAAAGACTTACAGTTCTGATGTTCAACAGCCAAAAGTATTGATTTGCAACTGGCAGGAGGGTGTGTTTGCTTCAACTAGCAGTGCTTTTAAAAAATAATTCCATTTGCTTTATGCCAAAGAGTCCCTGTGTCCCTTTTCAAACCATCTTCGTGTTGACTGCAGCAAAGCCTACCACATTAAAAATGAAATAGTGTTTATTGTTCTCCCACATATTTTCAAACCTTTCAGTGGTGTTTGCACTGCAATTTTTCACCTGAAAGCCACAGCAGTTCAGAGCTCCACTTGATGCTTCTTGTAAAGACATCCACTTTCTGTCAAGAAAGGGCTGCATTCTGGTCTAGTGACCATGAATGGTGGCTTACCCATATGCATTGTCATCCTGGTATGTGTGGGGATTGGTTCGTGTGAGCTGCTTATGCTGTGAAAGGGAATAAAATCTGGCCCATGACACTGAATAATCTGGTTATTTTAATCACTACCTGTGACTCTCTGAATTATCATCTGTATTATGGGTTAATATGATCTCTTCAGTATTCAACAACGACTTTTTAAAAATTACCATATATATTATACAGAGCTAATATATTGAGATACCTTAAGAGTAATTATCAAGTGTGTAATTTCATCTGTAGGTTTTATAATGATGGTTAATGTCATAAATGCCTTTTAATGAAATTATAGGCTTGAAACCCTGCCTAACTATCCTTTGTGTGTCATATAATTAATAAGACCAAGCTTTGGTGTTCATCTCAGTGTCACAAAGCATCATGTAAACTTCCATACTGATGGTAGATGGTTAGTCTCTCATCAGCGTAAGAATAAGGTTAAGGCCAGGCAGCTTGTGTATATGTTACCTTATCTTTAAAGGCAGCTGGATGGGCTTGTTAACAAAAGTACTTCTAACAGAATATATATGCTCATAAAAAAAAAGGCCATTGATCTAGTGTCTTATTATAATACTACATGTAAATTTTAAGGGAGTGAAAAGGCAAGTGGGTTGCAGCCCTTGGAATAAAGAATTGTTTTCCTTCTAATCCATGGAGGGTAGTGAAAATTTGTGTCCAACTTAAAAGCACTTGGAGATGGATAAGAAGCTTCATCTTGAATTGAAGACACTTGCCTGAAATGTAGAAAAGCTGGGATTGCTTCCCAGTCTGGCCTAATTTCTGTGGGAGTCTGGCTAAATTGATTATTTTTTATGGTCTTCAGATTTCCTGTCTGAAAAATAAGAGCTGTATTGTTTGTTTTCTTTGTCTCACATTTCCAGATTTTAAACTTGCTGGAGCAAAGGAGATACTGATGTTGGTTTTTTGTTGTTTTTTTTTTTTCCTTTGGCAGTTACCATAGAATCGTATAGAGTCGTTCACATTGGGAGGAACCTAAGTTTACCTAATCCCACCTCCTGCTCAGAGCCAGGGCAGTGTTGAACTTCTGCCCTCTGGGCCATTTTCTTATTGTGAATATGTCCTGGTTTTGCAGGGATAAAATTTATAGAATCAATTCTCTGTTACATTTTGTTTCAGTTTGTGGCCAGCTGTGGTATGGTGATCAAGGCCGTTAGCAGTGAAAGCCAGGGCAGCTGCCCCAGGCTGGCCCACAGGTGTATTCTATAACATCAACCTCAAGGTCACTATAAATGGGAAAGCTGCTGGGGGTGGGGGACTCTTTACTGTGCTCTCCTCTCCCTTGTTCTCCTCTCTTCTCAACAGTTGTGATCCCTGGAGGAACTTGCCACCACTCTATGGGCTGAGTATAACTTTGTGTCTTTTTTTAGTATTGATATTGGTTTTCTTATTTTATTAAATCTGTTTACATTTCATCCATGAGTCTCCCTCCTTTTCCCAATTCCCTTTCCCAGCTGGGGAGGGGTCTTGAATGATAGAACAACTAGTTATTGTTTAGCCCTGGGTGTGGGCTAAGCGAAGACAGAATACTAATAAGGGAACTAGAAATTTTACATGTCATCAGTGAAAAGTAGTTCTAAAAAATCATGTAAGACTCATTGAGATTATTTTACTGTTCTTTATCCTTCAGGGAATGATGTACCTGGAAGAGAGGAGACTTGTCCACCGGGACTTGGCAGCCCGTAATGTCTTGGTGAAATCACCAAACCATGTGAAGATCACTGACTTCGGCTTGGCCAGACTTTTGGAAGGAGATGAGAAGGAGTATAATGCTGATGGAGGGAAGGTGAGTGCTGTACATGTCTGGAAGTAAATATATCACTGTGACAAACCTCCTGAAGTTACTCTTTAGGGCGGTGTATCTCTACGGACTATTATCTATGTAAGAAAGTCTGTTAGTGACTTAGCAAACTGTTGTGACAGCACATGTAAAAGCTGCTCATTTTTTGCTCAGTGAGCTTCTCCAGGTGCCGAAATATAATTGTCTGAACAGTTTTCACACTCAGAATTATGTTTTGTTCATATACTCCATTTTGTGTCTTGTTTTGAAGACTTCTGAAGTCAGTTCAATGACCAACGGATGTTGTAGTGCATTTCTGCCAAGCCCCTTTCTCTGGTCAGTATGGACCTTGATAACTTGCAGTTCCATTTTCCCAGACAAGTAATTTTCCAGAAAATTAAAGGAAGGCTGCAGAACATGTTTGTATTTGTAGCATATGAGAGTTTACATATGCAGCAAAGAGCCACCTCTTCTATCACATTGTAAGAGCCTGTGTATGCTATTTCTTGCATCCACATCTCCAATACCATGCTGAATGCCAGGCCACTAAAAAGCTAGCTTGAGGATAATTTTGAAACTAGACACTTTCCCATATTACTTTTCAGCATATTGCACAACATCCACATAGCGCCTCACCTCATTTCTAATGCCTTCAGATTAATGCATTATAAAATTCAGAAGGCTGTAAGTAAAGGCTGTAAGTACCTACTGCTGCCGGCTGTTCCCTAAACATCTTGAAATTCTGCATTTCAACCTGCCACAAAATCCCAAGGGATTCTGCCTCTCCTGTCATTCCTTTTCCTGAATGTTCAGTTTGCTTTCTGTCTACTTGCTATCTCTGTGTTTCTGTGCTCAGTCATGCCCTTGTCTGGGACAAACAGCTGTTTCCAGTGTGTGCTTTTCTCCTGGATGGGCTGCTGCTCTATTTGTGTGGCCGATGCCCTTGGCCGCTGTTGTATAGATTACATTGGCATTTCAGTCAATGAGGTGAAGAGCTTGAAAGGAGTCACCGGTGCTTTCCCATTTCCCCAGTAAAGAGACCTCCGGGCAGGGAAGGTGGAGTTTTGTCAGTCTTCCCTGCTTCCTTCAGTTCTCTAATCCCCTCTTCAGTAACCCCTCTGCCTCTTTCCTCCATCACCCAGTGAATGACAGAAAACGAGCTGGTCCTTGCAAACCAGCTGTTCCCTGGCAGCTGTTAGATGGTGTCTTGGACTTGTGAGGCCAATCACTCCTGCTGGGAGTTCTGGAGCAGGATTTACTTGTCAGATGTGTCACTTCCCTGTTCCAGAGAAGCGTCCTGTGAAATCCAGGAGACATTTGCAGCTTAAAGTTGTATTGAGAGCATACTAAGATAGACTCATGCTCAATAAAAGGAAAAACTTTTCCACCATGAGGACAATCAAGCAGTTGATCAAGTTACCCAGGGAGGTGGTGCAGTTTCCATCCTTGGAGATTTTCAAGTCCAGACTGGATAAAACCCTAAGTAACTTGGTCTGATCTCATAGCTGAACCTGCTTTGAGCCTGAGGTTGGACTAGGGACCTCCTGAAGTCCGTTCCAACCTGGGTTATCCAATGATGAGCAATGCAGCTTTGCTACTTCAGCAGTTCTTCAAGTTTGGAACGACCCAGCCGTATTTAATGGGAATGAAAGTGATACACTTCTGCAGAGTTTAGTGGAGGAGGATGAACTGTCTTTGCAAGTGCTAAGCCAACCTTTATTAGAGTGCTATTTTTGCCATAACTGTATAGGTTATGTTCATTAGTCAGCTTCATGGAAGGTATTTTCATAAGGGTTTGAATGAAGACACATCCTCTGCTTTTACACCCACCATCTGTTCAGACTTTGCATGCAGTTACGTATCCCTCTGGTGTATTCCAGTACATCTTCCATAGTTCCAAATTAGAGGCAACCTATATAAGCTCATGCCAGGTAAAAATCTGTTTTTAATGTCTGTCCATTAGAATTTAATGGACTGCAAGACTGTGCCTCACAGGCCCAGCTCAGGAATAGGAAACACTGTGAATCTCGTTTTAACACGAACTCATGAGGGTGAACCCTTATGCTAACCCTAGGTTTGTGTTTGCCTACACAGCCTTCTCTGTCAGAAGAGGTGAGCTCCCCCAGGGGTGATTCAGAGCCAAAGGCTAACTTGGGACTTTTGACTTGCTTTCAGGAGCAACTTTTCTCACTGCAGTAATGATACAGAGAACCGAGAAGGCTAAGTTCCTAACAAATATTAGGATTTAGAAATTAAGCACTGTAAATTCTCCCCATTGCCTGTTTACTCTGATGATGATTATGTGGACTGTGAAGTATTATGGACACTGCATTATTAACTAGCCTCATTAGAGAGCAATTGAAGTAGCAATGTCTGGTTTTGCAAACTGTTGAGGCAAAAGAGCTTCTTTATTCCATCTTCTCTGCTGCACTTCAGATTTAGGGGGATTGGATGTAGTTTTTGTGTTGGTCCTCTCTTTACACAAGTGTGATGAAAAAGTGAGTTATTCCCCTACATCTGAATCAGTAAAATTTGGGTGGTATGAGAAGTTCTGCAGATAACTGGTTCATATTTCTCACCTCCATGTTTTATAAGGCAAAGCCCCATTCTAGAGGGCAGGAACAACCATTTCCTCTGCTGGGTAGTGGTGCTTTTTTTTTAAGCTTGCAGTTGAAAAAGGAAAGGGGAGGAAGCTGATGTCTACATACAGGATCTATCTGTATTGTTTTAATATTATATATATGTTACATTTCTCTTGTCTTTCCCTAGATGCCAATTAAGTGGATGGCTCTGGAGTGCATACACTACAGGAAATTTACCCATCAGAGTGATGTTTGGAGCTATGGTAAATCTTCATGTGATTAGTTTGAATATATGTCTCTTGTAAAGCATTAAACCAAGTTGTGTTACTATGTTAAAGATACCCTCTTTTCCTGGAGGAGTTAATTCCAGTGGTTTTTACTCTTCCTTTTTTTTTTTTCTTGTCTTTTTTTTTTTTAAATGTGTAATTCTAAATGGCAATTGTTACTCATCTCCTGCATTACTTCCCTGCTCACTAAAATATATTATCATGATGTCCCTACTGGGATGGCTGCCGTAGGGTCTGGGCTTGTAGCAGTTTGGCTGATTATTATGACAGAAGAAGGCCTCTCTCAGCTCAGCCACAGATTCATAAAAATACAGCTGGAGGTAGTAATTTTCAGCAGTCCTTTGAAAATCTTAACTCTAAAAGCCATGAATGTCAAAAAACATTTTGAGGCTTATAGGACTTTCTGTACCTACAGTCAGATAAAAGGGCATTTGTCATAATACAGAGCAAATACAGCAAGAGAAAGAAAAGAAAGAGATGAGCTCTCCCAGCTAACTAACACAAGCATCCATTTAATTTCACAGATAACTTGGGAATTAATTAGACAGGTCAGCTAATGTGGACTCCATACATACCAGAGAGAAGTCACATTTGAGAAATGAGATGTTCATTTACTGTTGTTAATTCTGTTATCCAGACGAGCTATTGTGACACATCTGCTGAGCTCTCTGCCTATTTATCTAGTATAGCTATTACTAATAAAATCATGTATACCTTTGTAAGTGGAATTTTTCAGCAGTATCTAGGGCTATGGACTCCTATTTGCATTTCCTGTTGCCATATCATTTTGAAACAAAAAAGTGTACAATTCTATTCATTACTTACTTTTACCTGTGGGTAGCAGCAAAAGACACTGTTTGCTGTGGCTGGATAGCTGCCCTCTTCTATTCAGCTGAGAAAAACATATGAAAGTTAAATCGTTCATGTAAAGCTGCTCTTTCTCCTCAAATTCTGTATACTCTGTATCACTTCGGAAAAAATATGCCTCCATTTATGAAATTCATTTTAAATGCAGGAAGCCCAGAATATCTATAATCGGAAAGGACAAGACCAAAAACAATTGGCAAGTTATGTTATTGAACATCAACAAAGAGGTGAATGAGGGTGAAATAAATATGGGTTTTATACACATGGTAATTTTGCCCATCACCTTTCACATTAGTGTGACAGCTGACAAAATACGGTTACTGATCTGGAGGCATGTTTAAAATGACCTTTGCAATAAAAATAGAAGTTAGTGGTGTGAGAGCAGCATTTTCAATATTTAAGGTTTTGTTGGGGGATGAATTCTGTTACTTATGATATATGATCTTTAATTCCAGCTCCTATGCCAAAACAAATCCTATGGCTATTCAAAACGAGAATCTTGGTTTTGAAGCACAGCACTATCATAACTCAAATCCATAAAGTGATTTAAGGAAAAAAATAATACAAGTGGCTGTGAATGACTTACAAGGCAAAGACAACGACATAATGTTACTCAGTGCTGTACCTGTGTGGGAAATTGATGCTCTAAGTTAAGGAACATCTGCAGTTTTTCCCCTTAAAATAATAGAGTACATGAGCCATTCATTTTCCCTTTTGATACGATAAAAGAGTGTGATGCATTCTTTTGTTATTGCATCCACTTACTTTACCACTATTTATTTGTCTTAGACCTTTCTCTTGTGCCTCAGATCTATCATGCTGCTTCTTACACCAATAAAATGGGGAAGTTGCTTTTGAAGATTAATACAAAGTGGTGTTTCACCATTTTCTGGAGCGTTTTAAATGGCAGACCAGACTTCAGTGTTTTCACAGGCACTGGTAATGAAGAAGAGACTGCAGTCCAGAACTGAGCCAGAATACTGCACCGTAAGAAATTGTGAAGGAATCCGAGTAGTATGACCTCAAATATTAACACACTTTTTTTCTGTCTAGGAGTCACTATCTGGGAGCTTATGACCTTTGGTGGGAAGCCGTATGATGGGATCCCAACTCGAGAGATCCCCGACCTCTTGGAGAAGGGAGAGCGGTTGCCCCAACCTCCAATCTGCACTATTGATGTTTATATGGTGATGGTGAAGTGTAAGTAATTGTCGCTTTTAATATCCCTGTGCTCAGTGCAAGAAGGACACTGTTGCAGAACATTTGCATCTATAGTCTCTGGCAATGCTGGGTAATAGGGCAGGCTGCTTCAAACAAAAGCTTCCCAAGATACTGTAAATTCCATTTAAATACTGTATGCACATTTTTTCCAACTTCGAAAGATATGAATTTAGCCATGAAGGGTTGAGTTAGCTCAGCTTCTTATTACTGTCAGATGGTATCTCATATTCTTGCTGTGAAGTCAAAATTGTATGATTGTTATTGTAAACCCTTGTCATTTCCATGACAATTGATTTTGATGTTAAAAAAGATAGTATTAAACATAATTATGGTACATGGATACCCAGCCAGAGAAGGTTGTGAGGAGAAATGCTTGTTCCAAATACTGAGGAAAGAAAGCATAAATGTTTTATTGTTAGTAACGAGAATGATGATTGCAATAGTAATAATAAAAAGTAAAATAAAATTAATACAAGAAATGCTACAGAGAGGATAAGTTTTTATCATTCTTAGTCCAGTACAATAATTTATGAATATTTTTACTTTAGCAAAAAAGGAAAACAATCTGCACGTGGTTTCTTCCTACCCTTTTATCTCCAAGATACCCACACTAGTGACAGTATCCTCCAAGGCTATGCTTCTGATTTAAAAAGAATTAGGAGCATCTCTCTGGTGTTTCTGACTTAATTTAAGTGTGATTAACATACAGACATCTCATCCGTCTTATATAGTCCTTTCCCATTTGCTTTGCACACAAAAACACTGAAAGAAAGAAAATTAAACTAGAAGAGGTAAATAACGTATCTTCTGAAAACAGCTGTACTGTGCATGCAGGTACAGAAATTGTCTGAATAGTGCAAGGGGTTCATGTTGGTTGAGTGCAAAATGTTCCATCTGATAGGATTTCTAATGTGTATGAGGCGAATCTCAGTGGACAAAAGGAAGTCCTAGGTGAGGTATTCTGGAAGATGGAAAGTTACAGCTAGACATACAGACTTAGTCTTGTAATGTTTTTGTGAAATTCTTTATAAGCTATAGTAGCTTTGTTTTTCCTGTGTTGGTCACTTCTTCCATTAAATGGCACAAAGGAGATGAGGCCTGCTTCGTTTAGCCTCCCTGGAAAATGAGAACATGTTCTTAGGAAGCAGCTGATAGGATCTTCCATTAGAAAAAGCTGACACTGAGATAAACCAGTTGCTGGTGTTGACTGCCTATACTACTTGCTTGTTTTGCAGAAAGCGTCAGCAGGGATTGAGAATTATTGTTCCTAAGGAATGTTTCTTGGAGAGTGAAGGACGAAAGAATCATCCTTAGTCAATTAAAATAGCATCTAATGCCTTGTGTGTGGTCAGTGTTAATGATGCAGACACGTGAATGCAGAATTACCTGAAAGGTGGATGTGAGGTCAGCCATCCTGTAGATCTGTTGAACAGCTCTTTTTAATCTAAGACACTGTGGAACAGTAGGTCAGTTAAAGTAAAATTGTATTTAGCAGTGACTTTGTAATAAACCCACTGGACTCAGATGAGATCAGATCCATTATATTAGGGATTGGACACATCCATAATAAAAGACAGTCAGAGCTGATATCTAAATGGGCAAGATAGAAAATTGCAAAGCATTGTTGCTGTCTCTGTTTTGGGGATGGGGAACCAGGAGCTCAGAGCAAATTAAGAAGAAATCTGTGCAGTGTGGAACAACCTAGTCTTCTCTGGCCAAGACCAGATGTTTTCCAGTTTAGCTGCATCATAGAGTTATAGCTTTCCATTCTTCTGGGCTCTTTATTGCAACTTTTCTTTAGGCCAGAGCTATCAAGGACATCAAACGTGCGTTTTTGAAAACTGAATTATTTCTTCCCTTGACAATTAACTCTTTTTCTTTCTCATCTTTCATCTGTCCCCAGGCTGGATGATTGATGCTGACAGTAGGCCAAAATTTAAGGAGCTGGCTGCTGAATTCTCTAGAATGGCTCGAGACCCTCAGAGATACCTTGTAATTCAGGTAAGCAACTCTGCAACATCAGGGGGAAAAAAAATTCTGTCTGCCAAACCTGACTGTTAAGGAGATTTGCCTTTGAATCTCTTAAGTTCAAGGTGCTCTTGAACTTAAAGCAAACAGTGACCACAGTACTGTACCAGAATGAAGTAGAATGGCCAGTGACAGTATCTCAATAATAAAATAATCTGAAATTCACTTCCTAAGTTTGTGTTTGTGAGCACATACACAAGATCTGGCTTTGCATGCTGCTCAGTACTTTGCATTCTCTCATGAAACTGGGGACAAGTTTTGTCCGTCAGTGGACAGTGGACCTACTTTAGACCAAGGAGTTGCTTGGATCTACAGTTGCTTAGGCTGAATCTCAGGGGATTATCCTGAAGAGACTCTTCCCTGCACTGCTGAGATCGTAAGTTTCTTTTCATAGCTAAGTTTCTTTTCATAGCCTAAGCATAAAGGTTTCTCAGAAGACAGGGAGTTGTGTCACATTGGTACCTCACATGCTAGAGAGGAGCTTCCCTCTGTGTCCTTCTTAGGCTGTGTAGGCTCTGTAGTGCTTCACAGTCCCAGCATGATTCATCACATGAAACTACACTGTGGCAGCAGGGCAATACCAATACAGCCATATCTGTTGACTACATCTAGCTGGAGCTGTGTACGCCCTGAGTGGCGGCATATGTGGAAAGTTTTGTCCTTTGCTCCTACATTCTGTGGAAGCCTAGAATTTTGTGTGTGTTTATTACAACTCGGACTCGAGCCACAGAAAATGAATGTCTATTTGGTAAGGTCCTTATATGGTCCCAGTGTGTGAGCAGTTCAATTGAAAATGAAAAATTAAAATAAGCAAAGTGATGTTGAAACTCCAGAGACCAAAGAATGGAATTAGTTTGATCCAGATAATGACACTCTTATGCTATATCGCATGCTGTATCTGTTCCATATCATGGAGTACAGGGCAGAGATACATCCAGATGGTCCTTAGCTTCACACTGATGTAAGAATTTCTAGCTGAAGAGCCTCCAGAAGTACAGTCACTGCCACTTTGTCTCCTGATTACTTCTGGGTCTACTGCTCGTCTCACCGTATGGTGTTTCATTTCGCTGTGTAGACATGCTAGCCTACTCATGGTGTATTATTGCGCAGTGTGAATGTACGCTACTCTCCTTCAGCTTGAGGAGAAGTAAAATATATTTGAAAAGTAAAATACTAGTCAAGAGGATTTGTAGTGCTGAATGTGGAATTTCTCTTGCAGTATTCCCCACTGTGTTAAATTGTAAGTTCAGCTGATACAAGTGATTCTGGAAAAATCAGTCTGATTAAATTACTTCATTAGATAAGACATGTTTCCCTGTTCCAAATACCTCTTCCCTTCCTTTCTTTCCCTTGCCCTTCCCTCCCCTGTTGTATAGTCTGGTGGGTATTTCATCCTGTGAGGGTGGTTCTCCAGTGATTCTTGCAGACAACATAGGCCATGTGCTTCTTGGGGAGAAACCAGGGTAACTCCATCACACTGGTATCTCTGCCATTATGACTCCCCATTCCCCCCAGATGCAATCAAGAATGACAAGCTTGCTGTTGAGCTTTTAAACTGGTCTGTATGCACCGCATAGCAGAGCCATCAGTCCCTGCTGGATTCTGCATGTGACATAATAGTTCTTGTGGAGTGGGAGGCCATTCTTTAGCCGTGCAGTGAAGTTTAGCATAATTTCTATGGGCTGTTAGGTGTTTGGGGCATGGGCTGCCTTTTGTGATGTTTTGTGGCATCAAGCAAAGTGCAGCCTTGATTTGCCTCTGCAGCTTGTAGATGCTATTTCAATAAAAATACATATCATTGTTGTTGCTTTTGTTCCCTGGTTTGATTTTTATTGCTTTCAGCTCTGTTACATTCTGCAGAACTTTCCATATGAATGAGAGGGAAATTTAGCCTCCAAGTCCCTAAAAATACAAATGAAAATAAAGCAAACACCCTGACACAGCAGTTGCCATGTTATTTTTTCCCCACTATGTGAGCCTAAATAGCTGAGATATTTCACAAAATACATCAGGCCTTGACAGAACTTGGGTCAGAAACTGAGCTTGTATGGGAAAAAGAGAGAAGAAAAAATAAAAGCTCGATCACAGGAACGCCAAAAAATTACTTTGCTTGATTTATGCAGTTATTCCCTTTCTGTCATCATATTCTAGTTAAAAAAAAAAAATCAAAACAAATGATGTGGATATGGTGCTTTAGAAAAACAAAGCAGCATGTGTGGTCCCTGCAGCCTGGCTGCCAGGGCATGAAGAAAGCTGAAGTTGCCTGTTTGGGAAATGAATCCATCTTTTGACTGTTTTCCTCTCTCAATACAACCTATTTAGGGAGATGATCGTATGAAGCTCCCAAGCCCAAATGACAGCAAGTTCTTCCAGAACCTTCTCGATGAGGAAGACCTGGAAGATATGATGGATGCTGAAGAGTATCTTGTCCCTCAAGCCTTCAACATCCCTCCTCCCATCTACACCTCCAGGACAAGAATTGATTCCAACAGGGTAAGAGCAAGCTCTGACAGAAAATACTGGTTATTATAAAAGCACAGGTGGAGATTTAAGTACACTAATCAAACACAGGCCAGAGTTGCCTTGGGAATTACAAGCTCCTGTTGTAAGGAGAATGACTATAAAAATGTTGTCACTGGGTTCTCTGTTCATGGCGCCTCAGTGAATTCTAAATTAATAGCTTAGCCTCGAGTGAACAAAGGCTTTGAACTGCCTGTCCTGAAAGCACAGCTGAGGCTTGTGAAGTCAAGCAGTGTTGTTTCTCAGTTGCGTACCATCCTGCCCAGGAAGCACATAGCTCTGATTCTCCCATCCCTGTAATCCTGTTGTCTTGACAGAGTTGGCACTGATGTAGCTGAGGGCAGCTGGAATATATAGATAATGCTGCTTTTGTGTCTGGAGCCAGATTTCAGACCCAGCCCCTTTTCCTGTTTGTATGTGATGCTTTCATGGCCCTCCTTCATAAGCATGTATTTTTGCTGAGCACGTCACAGATTTTAGCATGTTGATCTTTGTAGCATCCCTGTCAGGGGAGGAAATGCTGTTTTTTTTTTACCCAGGGAGCTGAGGTACAGAGAGTGTTCAGGTGGAATTCAGGTCACATAACTCTAACCATCAAAAGGATAGGGATATAATCTAAGCTCTTCATCTAGACTTCATCTCGTGTCATTGGAGAAGAGTGGGTGCATCCAGTGGGTGATTATTGCTGCCTGCCTTGGACATTTACAGTGGGATAAGTTACTTTCTGGAGGTGTCTTTCTCTATCCACTGTCTGCTGACAGCTCCAGAGCAGTCTTAGACCTGGTGCATGAGCTCTGGTGAATTGAATCCTGTCCTAAATGCCTCAGCCTCAGTGCCCCAGGAGCCCGGCTGCAGGTGGGGACCTGAGTTCAGGTTTCTTTGAATTCCTTTTCACTCCTGAGCTCCCTGGCCACAGCTCTGACCTATTCCTGTCAATTCCTGTGCTTGGCTCCATCCTTTTAACAGTTTAGGTGCCACCCCTTCTCACAAAACTAAGAGATGTTGAAATGCGTTACTTATGTGAGGACATTCGCACAAGCATCAAATGTGTTTAGAAATTAGGGACTTGTTTGTTTTCTCTCCATGCTCCTTTTAGTGGAAAGTCACATTTTAAATACTAAGCGGTGTCTCATAGAAACATTGGTGTTTATTCCTCATGCTTTAGAAACCTTTTGGGCATTTGTCCTTACCCAGGGTAGTTCCAGATTCATACCCTGGTCTGAACTGTGTGAGGCAGGAAAGAGGTAAGCAAAGGAGCTAAGAGTGCATGAACTGGGTCAGTGTTCATGCTCTGACCATACACTGCATGAGGTTCTTTCACCTTTCCTGAGTAAAGCAGTGCTTTTCTGGAATAAGGAAGACAAAATCTGATCTTAAATAATATCCAGTCAATTCATAAGGAAATTGCTACTGTTTTTAAAGGAAAGGAGACTAGAGAGGGCTTTGGAAAAGGCGGGGTTGTAGTCCCACTGGCTAAGCTGGATTCCTGTGGCATTTCTCCTGCATCACTGAAAGGCAGTGAAGGGGGGATGATGCATGATTTAGCAATAAGTAAGAAACTTCCTCTTTATGGCAACAAGAGTTAATTTTTAGTGTTGATGCTGATCTGAAATAAGTCAGTTTTACCCCTAGCTGTCTCTCTGGAGAGGTTCTGTTTCCTTTGCTGCCAACTTCTAAGAAAAGAAGGAAACTATAATAGTTACCTTTGAGAGGTGCTCACTGTCACACTGATGTAAATCACTGTAGCTTAGTTTTACACAGTGGAGTACTACCATTTACACCAACATAGGGTTGAGACCCATAAGGTTTGCTATATTCTTCTCACTCCCATATTTGCTGGAAACACTGTGCCACCTTTAAAGGAGAAAGGATTAGTAGGAAAATGTACTTGCCTTTTCAACAGTTCTTTTTGCCCTCTGTAGTGCCAGCTGAGCAGAGGAGTCCACTAGAGCTGAGGGAACTAATTCCAACAAAAATCCTGGAGTAAATATTGTGAAAGAGTTATTTAAAATGTGCTGTTTGGGCAGCCAACGTGCTCACTGGGATATTCATGGAAAACAAACACAGGCATTTATTATTATTATATGAAAATTCAAGTAACTCTCCCAGCCTTAGCTCAACTTCAAACCACGCTGTTGCAGCTGCTTGCACACACGTGATCCCCTTGAACTCAGCAGAGCTGCAGAAAGAGACCCTGTGCCTTTATTTTTGCCACACAGAGGCTCCATCACATTCTTGATGTGACATCTCCTCTCCGCAGCTCACAATTTCCAATCTTGGTTTCAGACTGTGATCTTGTACCACTAAAGTCAGTGGGAGCTTTGCTTTGCAATTCAATTGAACAACAGTAGTGAGACTGTATCCTTCTTTCTGTAACTCTGACTGCTGGGAATTTTTCTCTGGCATCATATGACAATCTAACACTTAAATCTGGAATTACCCTTTGCCAAAAGTTTTCAGATTTTAAGCCAAGTTTTCTGACCCAGGCAACCTCGGAGAGGGCAGCTGGGGGACAGAAGACTTGCACCCAGCTCTGTAGTTTTGCACTCTTTCCATCTTTACAGTGTTTTTCTTTATTGTAGGCGCCTCTTTATGGAGGGGTCATTTTTAAGGCCAAAAGAAGAGATGGGCAAAGAAGTTGCCATTGAACAACCAGCTGATTTATAATAGCACTTGCTGGTATCATTGGACACTGACTCCTGTCCCATAACAGGATTACCAGTAGAATTTTGATGCTTGTCCAGTGTCTCAGATTAGCTTCAGTCTCAGCTTTGCTAACAATTCTGCATCTCCTAAATGTACTGCTAGTACTGCCATATAGGCAGGTACATCTAGATTGCAGGAAGGCCACAGCACCTTGTTGCTGGAGGGGCTTGGGGCCAAGTTGAAAGCCCCGTAGCATCTTAGCACTCCTCAGTTCCTTTGAAGAGAGGGTTTTTTTGTAGTTTTTGTAGTACATTTGTTTCCTCTCTGTGCAGAAAGCTACATACCTGTCTGTTGTTTTTCTGAAGCACTCAGGTTCTTGGTACATTAAATATTCTTCCAGTAAAGATTCGTGTTGCTTTAAAACAAAATACACAGTAGCTCCTTCAAGGTAATAGTGCATCTGCTGTGCACAGTTCAGTACAGATGGATGTCAGCTACAAGGATCATACAGAATTGAAATGCTGTCAGAGCTCTCTGTCTGCAGTTGTCTGATTCTGTCTTTGTGTTTCCTTTGGATAGTTTGTGATTTATGCTTGTTTGGTGTAGTGAATATTAATATTACACAAAACTCATTATGGTGCTGCTACAGCCATAGATGCCAAATGAATTGATACAGCTTAGGTAGTTTGTGTTCACTGTGTCTGGCAAATTAAATGTTATGGGGAGATTGCCAAGCAATTTGGTGAAGTAAAACACACAGAAAACAGCTACAGGATCTTCCTGTCATTTTCAGAGATCAGAAGCATGAAAGATACTGTATTTCCTGTCTTAGTTGTTCTGATTGCAGTTCTAGTGAAGAAGGAGTTGGTTATGTGATGGCAGAGTATTGTGCTCCTTCTCTGAGGGGCGTGTTGTACTGACAGCTTTAGCTGAATGTTCCAGCAGCACAGCTCTACTGGGGACAAAAGTTTGCAGGAAGAAAGCAGGGAGATCATGAGCCTCCTCACACTTGGGCTTTGAAGTCAGGGAATTAAGGAAGAGGAAGAGAATTTGCTTTCTAAGGAAAGCTCTGAAGTTTCTCGTGTGTGATCTCGGTCCTAAATCCTTGCAGCCTGTTGCCTGGGAGGGGCACCACTGGATGAGGTTTGCCTAAGGCACTGCCTGCCTTCTCCCTCCCATGTGAAGAAAAAAGCTATTTGGATATGAAGTAATAGCACAGAGCTGCAGCCCATGGAAAGAAGACTGGAAAGAGGGAAGCTTTCTGGGGGGAGTTTCCAGGCCCCCAGGAAGTGTCACATCCTTCTTCCTTCAGGGATTACTGAGATGTATGAAGCTGTTAGGCTCAGACACAGCTTCAGCATATCCATCACACCTACACTGGCTTCATACTAGCATGTCTTTGGGACCTGTACTGCCAGGAGCAGAAGCCTGCACACGCTCTAGCCCATAACAGTGCCCTCTGTTATGAAGACCAGCCTGAGATTGATGCAGCTTTTAAATAAAAATTAGCATCCTAAGCTAAATTGAATTCTTTCATTGCATCTGAAACTCTTCAGTTGCAATTTCAGCTCTTTGGCTTTTTCCAGCTTTTATTTCCCGTTGTCTAGAGATATTGTAGAAATATGGAGTTTTAGAAGCTCTGTGCTTCTGAGAGATAAGCTGAATCCTCGGCAGTGTTTCCATGAGCACAGGACCCCAGCTAGTGCTTGAGTGTCCTACATTCACAGCCATTAGATGATTCACTCAGGTATTTGTAACAAGTACTGTCCTGTGTGCACAGAGATAATACTAATACAGAAAGCACTCTGCGTACCCCATGATGCTATTTGCTCTAAATCCTTGGCTAATTCCTGATGAGAACTGTCTATACTGTTTATTACTCACTGATACTCTCCCTGTAATTTTATTCCATATGCTATATATCATGGAAGCACCTGCCAAACCTGCAATTAAATATCAAGCTGTTTTTTTCAAAGATGTCTAATTCATATGTCCAGGGAGACCGTTCTGCTTGGCTAAAGCAGACTCTGGTATGCCAACAGCCACTTTTCAGTTCCCTGAGTAGTGTCTGTTATGCCGTTGTAGCAGGCCTGGTGCGGCATTAGATCTGGTAGTGTTTCATGGCTGAACATCTGTATATGTCTGTGTATAAAAAGATTACTCCAGAGAGAAACCAGGCAAGAAGTTATCTTTATGATTAATTTGTTCTGGTTTCTAAATTTGAAAGGTAGCTATTTTCAAATCACAAGATTACAAAAGAGGTGGTTGTTAGTGATTTTCAGACATATTTCACATCAGTGTGGCGTATGGTATCTTTCCTTCCAAAGGTTATCAAGGACAATAGGGACTATTCACCCATAGGGTAGGGATTGCTACCAGAATTAAGTGACTTTTATTAGACTTTTAAGTAACGGGGCTGAATTTCTTAGGCACCTGCAGTGCTCTGGTGGTAGAAGATCACATCTGAGGTCTAATACGGCCTCCTTTATGTACTGAAATACAGCAAATTGGAAGGTGGGGGACTGTAAGCATCGCCATCTTCAGTTACAGCTGGAAGGAGGGATTTTGGAGAGCAGTCAGAATTTGGAGGGGCACTTCCCAGTGTGCCAGCACAGCTGAGCTGGTATGAGAGGTGAGGAGAGCTAGCAGTTGGTTATAGCATCCTTTCCTCCTGGCAAAGGCGGCAGCAGGAGGGAGTCATGATTTGTCTATGATTCTACTTGTGTGCAAGGCTTTAGTAGTAATCGATGCCTTGCTGGTCCCCACTTTTTCTGTAGAAACGGCAGTTAACTGTTCCTGCCCAAGCTCTAAGTTAGTTGTTTCTTCAGGCGTGTCCTGGCCACATGGGGCTGATGGCAGTAAAACTGCTTCATCCCAAACTCAGTAGATAAATTGTGTGAAGAGATACCAAGGCTAGATGGGGCCATTGCACACATTTTGTCTAACCTTCTGGCATAACATAGGCCAGAGTCTCTTGTCTCTTAACTTCTGCATCAAGTGCAGAAATTCTGTTTGAGGTGAAGTTTGTCTTTTAGAAAGATTGTCTTGATTGTATCAGATGGGATGGAAAATACATCACAGTGTAGAAAAGTCTCACTGGGCAGTTAATGCTGACTCTTTAGTAGCATTTGGATCCTATTACTGTCCGCCACACAACCAGTTTTGTGCTGGATTAAGGAGCTGCCAGTTATCAGAAATCTTTCCTGCTTAAGGGGCTGAGTGGGATCATACCATTTGTACGTGTGTGTTGTTAAAGAAGGACAACACTGACATCTCCTTTTTATTTGGTTTGTTTGTGGTGTTTGCCACCCCTCTGCTTCTGCAATCTCTTCCCAAAAATAATATGATCAAGTCTTTCCTAATTTAAGGAATTATGCTTATTACTGCACTCTTTCAGGTTGTGGACTTTTTTATTTATTTCTATCCCATTTCTTTAATTCCTTCTCCTTAAAAGGTGATTAAAAACTCTGAAAATCTTAGTAGTCATTTTTTTACCTTTCTACTAGATTCTGTCACTTCCTTATTCAAGTGTTGCAATGAAATCTCCACTGCCAGAACAGATGAACTTGTAAATTAACTAGACATTGTATCAAAGAGTTTCATAACATTTCAGAAGATTACACTAACACTATCTCTATATTAGCTCTCTTGCTTATTGAAAAACTGCCTGATTAGTTAGGAAAGTTTGTATGAGTCCATTCTGTATGTCTTCCATTAAATACTACATTTTGTGTATTTTCCTAGTAGAGTCTAGGCAACAGCATACTGGATACTGCAGTTGCTGCCATTAGACCTTCAGAGTAATTCTGGAAGTCCCACCAAGTCTCTCTTTCAAGTTCTCAAATTCCCATTTTCTGCTTCCCTAAGTTTTAATGACATCCTGGTGGTAGGAGGCTCCTGTCTGTTCTGCTCTGCCTTTCACATTAAACAATTCTCAGTAGCTGTTAGTATTTTGTTGGTGTCTAGTCAACCATCACAAATATTTTACCTACTGTAACTTTTTTTTCTCTGGGAAATTCTTCTGTGTTTATTTCTAGTCTTTGTTGGACATAGCACATAGCACAAGGCCATCTTTGTCCGTGAAAAGCAGGAGGTGAACCCAGACTGATATTAGTCAGCCTAATTTCAGTGCTCAGGGTGAATGAAGTAGGAAGAATAAACATGCAAAAATACACTGTAAAATGCATTAGATGAAAAATTATTTCAGTCTTAATAATTTACATGAAAAAGGAAAGCTTCTCACAAAATATCTATATTGAGAATATGAGTATTTAAATACCTTTTTAAAATGTGCTAAGTTTGCCAGAGGAAAAAGGAAAAAAATTCATATGGAGGACTCAAACAGAATAGGTGATGCCGGGCTCTTCACAGAGAATTCTTTGAAAGTTCTGTATGGCAATTAGTCTCTTGCTTTGCAACCAAGCCAGCTGCAATCAGTGGTGTTTCTCAAGGAGTAAGCCCTTCTCAGCCTGAATAGATTAGCAGGACCACCTTGTCAAATTGCCTCATGGTTTTGCAGGTCAAGTGCCTTAAAACAGAAATATTTTAAATGTGTTAGCTGTTTGCTGTCACATTCAGGCTCCTGAATTCAGACGTATAGATTTAGAGTCAGACTTTCTGAAAGTGTTGGATGGCATTTTGGTTTCTACAAATTTAATATATATTTAATAACAAATCACCAGCTCACAGTGCTTCCTCATGAGGCCTACTGCAAGTTAACGTTCAATGGAAATGGTGGAAGAGACTGTAGCTGTGTATTGCTTCAAACCTTGATGCACGACATGTAAATTTATTGAGCTTTAATATAAACTGGTTTTAAATCAGGCAGCATCTGCTTAATTCATGAATAGCTGCTGGCTGTTTTAACAGTCAAGAGAGCTCACAGCTGATGTATTTTCTTTTCTCTCCTGAAAAGAAAAGAAGTCGATAGATATAGAGTAAGTAATAAATATTTCTACACTGCACTGATGAGGCATTCTTGGAAAACAGCAAACTAAACAACTCTACATAATTCAGGAGATGGAAAAGTGGACTAAGAGTCAGGAAATAATTATGAGAGCTGAGAGAAAATTTTCCTTCAGTGACTAGATTTGAAACAGTAATTGTTAGTGAAAAATGTCAGTTTCTGAGGAATTGTATTTGTGATTTTCCTAAAATAATAAAAGCACCTGAAAATACAAGGGACCATGATTTGGAAATGCATCTGGCGGGGCTTCAGGGAGTTGTGATTTAAGCATCTGTCTGCCCGTGATCACTGGGGCTCATCACGAGCCAGAGAGCGTTGTCCACAGTGTCCCACGGCAATGGCACTCCCGTGAGAGCACTTCAAGCATGAGGTAGCAGAAGGACTCTGGAGCATCCTGTGCCAAATACTGTACTTTCTAAACATACACACAATGGGGATAAATGCCAACACAGCCTAAAATGCCCTTTGTTAGCCACAGTAAAGAGTCTGCCTTTCTTGTTAAATGCTGTGGTAGGGGAGAGGAAAAAAAAAAAATCTCAATGCTATTTTTACAGCTTTTAGACTCTTTTATAGTCTTTTTAGACTCTCCAAAAGATGTGGTGGGGAGAAGTGGGAGGAGGAACTGGTGAAGTTTAGATTTAGAATGTTAAAAAATGATTATTTTATCCAAATCAGCTGGATGGTTATTTCTTCCAGTGTGTTATTGCCACCAGAACCTCAGCCCTGCTCTAAATCAACTCAGCGTTTCATCAAGAAGCCTATTCTTTGCTGTAAGAGACCAAGAGTGCACAATTATGGGTTTCTTTTCCCCCTTGCATAATAAAATTGGGAGATTATCATCAAGTTTCTATTCAGATTTTAGGAAGGCTTTTTTATTTTATTTTTAAAACCCATCTTTGTCTGTAAGAGCTCCCTGTTCAGGCCAGCATGCTGTAATGATTACTGCTGTAAAGGCTTCAGTGGAGATGTGCTCTATTTCATTCTCAATGAGGGCTGATGGCATTTTGAGAGGCTCAGAATATCCTTTGATTACTGTATAAAACAGACTGGGGAAGATGGCGATGCAGCGTGCAGCATAGGAGGGGGCTGCCGCTCCGAGTGTTCCTCATCAACTTTCTTTTGTGCCTTTTTTTTTTTTGTCTGCCATGTCGCAATCACAAATCATGACCGTGTTGTTTTAGTCCCATTCCCCGTCCTTTCCCTGTTTTGGGATTTGAAGCTAGAGGTTTGTACAGAAAAGGAGCTGCTGCTGCTCCTGTGTTTTGGACAGATGCTACAGCATACGAGCAGGGGCTGCACCTTGACCCTTCTCTCCCCCAAGGAATTGTTAGAGTAGCTAGGAAATGGTATGTTGTCTCTTCCAAACTGGGGAATTGGCCTAGTGTTAGAAGGTGCCATTTACTGCAAAACGTCTTGGAGAGTGTATTAAAAAAGGAGCGACAGAAAGCTAGTCGTGGGTGACAGGAGTGATATGGGAGTAAAAGAGATTGAAAGGGAACAATAGACACATGCAAACTGTCTCTCTTCCTGCTCTCCTGTCTGTGTGACACTCACGGTGCGTTAATACAAAATAATAGGGAAAATGAATTCTTGCATCTTCATTTTTCTGTCATGCTTAGATCAAATTATATATTGTGCCAGCTGAAGTCTGTTTGCCAGCTGTTCTGAAGTTGGAAGGACAAAGGTTTCCAGGGTCTGGAGGACAGGGGAGTTTCCAGGGAGAGTTTTTGATTCCATACAGTAGGAGAATGCTTTTATTCCCAGCCCAGGTATAGGAGATGAGTCTATGGAAAAGCATTTCACCTACATTTCCCTGTCAGTGTGCCTGGATGTGCCAGTTTTGTGGCCACATCATGTACCTTTTAACAGGTTATTTTCATTGGTCTTCATGTAATCTTTGACTCCTCTACTTGGGGAAGTGTTAGACTGAAAATATATGGTGTACATCTGGTATTTTGCAGTAACAGCACAGGAAATACCCTGTGCGATATTTAGGTATGTCATTTCATATACCACTATGCCAAGATTGTTAGGCATGTTTTGTTTGTGATATATGCCATTTATCGTTCACAGTCCAGACTAAATTACTCCTAGAAGGCTGTATTCAGATTTGGGCATCACACTGCATATGGACCGCTCTAAAAGTGTTTATATGTCTGAAAACAGAGAGCTGTTAGGAGAGAAGATTGTGCAAGAGAAAGTTTACACAAGTCACCTGAAGCTGGTCACCAGTGAAATGTCCATACTGATATTGAACAAGCTGAGGGATGTCTTAAACCCACCATACTGCCAGGATGTGATCTGGCACATCCAGATGATACAGGCAGCCTGTGTGAACTGAGTTAGAGCTTAGGCTGCCTGCAAATCTTACCTCTCTTCTGACAAACAGCGACCAGAAAAAGCTTAGGTGCAGAAAAAACTTACATGCAGAAAAGACTTATTCCTTGTTTCTTCATTTTATTTTTTTTCCCTCACTGGTCTAAACTGGATGTTTTGTGTCTTGATTGTGGAAGGAGCAGTCATCGGAGACTGGAGCAAACACTTTAGCTCACATAGGATGGTACATATATTCTTTTCTATACTTGTGTATCAACATTCAAGTTAAAATGTTTACACACATTCTGAGAAACGGTAGTGCTGCAAAAGGGACTGGGACTTCATCATTTGCAATAAAGATTCATCGATCCCCAATGGAACTTTAAGGCCATTGAACTAAGGGCATTATAAATTGTTGCATTGCTACTGTCCACAACCTGTGTATGTTATTCCTGCCTTTTATTTTTGGTGTTGAATAATAGACTCCTGTTTCCTCTCACTGGAAAAATGTACGTCCTGTCTTGCTACATTAACTCAGGTGGGCCACGTTGCTGTTTGTAAAATAGGTGGTGTAAGAGACACACACACAACATATCCCAAACCAGTCTCAGAGGATGTACAGCTCCAGTATGCAGTGATTGTTTTTCTGTGTGCTGAAATGATGCCGGGTGCCAGAAATGACCCATACTAGTGCCAAGCCATGACACTTGGCAGTGATGCTAATGGGAACTTTTCTTCATAGTCCTAGAGGAAAGTGCCCACTGGGGAATGGAGTTTTCTTATGTAGGGTCAGGAGCCCAGGCTGAGCAGAAGACAGAGCATGAGGAATGCCAGACTTGTGTCAGGTGCTGCGAGATGTAGGGACAGATATGGTTTAACTGTAACGGCCGAGGGGGGCATCTAATCCTTTCTTTTTATATATGGGCCTGCTCTGAGCAGGGGCTAGGACCAGAAATCTCCAGAGGTCTGCAAAGCCTTCTAGCTGTTACTATACAAACAGCATTTCCTTTCTATTTAACATTACACAGTGACCTTGTGGTACACATTTTTTCTTTCCTTTGGTTTTCGTCTCAGCCATGTTTGCTGTGGGCTCTCTGAAGCAGGGCAGAGTAAGCTGTTAGCTCTGTGGTCAGAGGGAAGCAGGACTGCTCCTGAGCAGAGGTGGCTGCTCTCCTGGGGTGGTCTTTCCTATTTGGATTTCAGTTCAGATCAGTTGTAAATACTAAGCTGCTCCCTTGAAATGTAGCTGGAGTTTGCTTGGGGGTGGTGGGACTGTGTTATGTGCTCTGCCTGCAGCCCCACCAGAGCATCCCAAATGTATTATTCAGATCTACTCGCATAACTCAGCTGTCCGTCTTCCTAGAGAACTGCTGAAATCTTGGTGCTTGCAGCAAGGTCTGCTCAGCCTGGTATGTTAGGAGGCTGCAGTTTGGTGACTTGAGCCTGGATACTGACTTGGTTTCAGATCAGGTAAACAGTTTCTAGGGGAAGGAGGAAAGTGAGTTATTTCTGGGGGCACACAGCCCAGGACTGAACTGGTACAAAGAAGTGTTGCAGAGCTTGTTCAAAACAGATAATCACCGAGTTCCCTGAAGCGTGGACCGTGAGACGCCCCTGAACAGGACAGGCAAGGAGCATCCCAGTGAGAAGGTGGGAGTGTTTTACTCCTGCTTTACGGTTTGGTGCTTTCTGCATACAAGAGCAGATGGAGAGTGAAAGAGAACTGGGTTTTCATGTGGACAGGAGCAGTAACAGGGTGATCTCAAACATGCGTGTGTGTACACTGATGCTGGCAGAGCCTTGCCTTTAGTAAAGTTAAATCTTTCAGTCTCATCAGCTTAGCAGGCTGCTTAAGAACAAGAAACAGTAATAACTATGCAATCCTATCAAATCTGTGTGCACATCTCAGTGGGTGACAAGGAAAACCAGCTCTGCAGCAGCAAGGGTGCTGTTGGGAGGCTGTGCTAGCAACCAAAGCACCGGGGTACCAGATCATGCTGTAAAATAAAGCTTTATTTATTTTCTATTTGGTGATAGTCCTGTACCACCCATAGTCCCACAGCAGCATCACATCACTGAGTACCTTCAGCATTTCTTCCACCTGAAATCTGCTGTGGATGCAGCTTTGAAGGCAGCTTTGGTCACCATAGGGCTGGTGTGAGATGAGCTGTAGAGCAGTCAGGGGGAGGAACACAGCTCTGGGTGCCGTACTCTAGGCATGACGCTAGACTGAAATGAAAAGAGACAAGGCAGAGGCATATTCACACAACTACATAAATATGAGCAGCAGGACCCAACAAGGCTTTTATTTCATTATAGCTTAACATGCGGCCAGAAAATATTATGTCCCTGCTATAAAGGAGGAGGTATTTGCCTTTGGGAGATTTTAGAAGCAAGGAATTGGAAAATGAAATTAATGAATAGAAAGCAATAACACAAGCCAATATTCACAAAAGTGTTATTTACTTCTCTTTTATCAAGGCTCATTTTACACAAACGTTAGTGGTTATAATAGCTGATATGTCACTGGTGTTTAATACCAAAGGGCCTCTAAAAAGGCTTTAGGGGACATTTGCTTGTTTTTTATCTTTTCTCCCTGATGTCATGTTTGTGCCTAAAATTCAATCATGTGGTATAAAGAATGAAATCTCAGGCATTTCTGGTTAGGGCTGCTCATGGGCAGTTAAAAAGGCTAGGCTCCTTCTGGAGGGTGCTTAGAGTTTAAATGTTGATGGATGTGTGCGCTCCAGCGCTAACGGCTATAATGCATATTACACTGTCAAAACGGGGGTGTAATCTTTTTTTTTTTTAGTATGCAAGTTGAAACTTTTTAAGTAGGTTTATGTAGTGAGGTCTTTGAGCAACCACCCTCTGAAGTCTCTGTCCAGCTCAACAAGGTAGAGCTCTTGGTCATTCAGGTCAGAATTTCAGGATCAGAAATCCAAAAACCTACATCTTCTCAGTAAAGGAACATCAGCTCTTTTTTTCAAGATAGTATTTAAGATGCAAAAACAACAACCAAAAAAAAAAAAAAAAGCCTCAGCAAAGTAAATTGGATTACACATACAAATCAAGCTATTTAAGTTTTACTTGGTACGGTCCAAATGTATTTTCTGCTCACAGTGTGATTCATGTCCTGACCAATAAGAGTTGGCTGAGGCTTTCAGTACTTATCTTGGAAGCCTACAAAATGGTGACATCACATTGCAATTAGCAGGCAATTTGAAGACATTTAAACAATTATATCACATTTTCAGCCCCACTAATTGGCACCACAGCTGTTTTCTTTGCCTCTTTTTTTTGGAATAGTGGCCACAGGGTATTAACTCATGGGAAAAAACAGTAAAGAAATAAAAAGTGTGCAGCCACCAGCGGTTTGGAGAAGAGCCAAGCTGTAAGGTTCTGTGTTAAGGGTGTTGCAAGACATCTATGTTTAGTACAGAGGCTAAAGGGAAGGCATGAAGAAAATACCATTACTGTGATCTTGGTTGGCAAGTCACTGACTGGGAAGGGTCTGTCAGCAAAAATAGCAATAAATGTATTAATGCTAGTCCATTCTCTCCTGACGTCTTGGGACAGGGCTATTCTAAGAGGGCCTGTTATGTTGTTACAGTTGCACAGTATGTATTTAAGTGTTAGAGTCACAGCCAAGAAGACCTAAAGATAGGACTGTGGATTTAGCCTTTTGTGATGAGGATGGAGCAAAGCATGCCCATGGATAGATAATGTGGTCATCCTAGAACAATATTTAAGTTGCTAATCATCTAAACATTTACTGGCGGAGGAGCATAGGCTTCTGTACTGAAGCCAAGCCCACTGACAAAAGACTTGCTTTTCTAAGTTACCCTTAAGAGATCGCTGTGGGCTCTGAACTAAAACTAGTTCAAGACAGCTCTCCCCTTATTCATCCACAATTAATGAACCACAAGTTGAAATTCATGGGAGTGCCTCTGTGAAAATAGAAAGAAGTACATTAAAGGTGTGTGATACAGCACGGTGTAGTACTGGATAGAAAAGGAGTAGTTACGGTCACTTGTTTCGTGTCTGTGAAAAGTGGACAGCAGCAAACTCCAACCCCCTGCATATAATACTAACACAGTGTTGCTACAGCTCTTTGCACTCTCATACAGTGGGGAGGGCTGTAGCCACCTTGGAAACCAAAGGAAGCAACACCCTTCTTTGGAGTCTCGCAGCCTGCAGGCAGGAGGGAAGGAAGCTGGGGAGCTTTTCATGAAGGTAGAGGATTCCCGGGGGATATTTCAAATATTTTTGATTACCAGAAAAGGATCTTCAGACAGGCAGCATGCACTTGAAAAAAGTTTGTTTGTTTTTAAGGTTTTTCCTGACGCAGGCATTTTGCTTAAACACAAAACATTCCTTTATGAAGTAAGATATTTGACAGTGACCACCATCTCCATCCTGATATTTTGGCGAGAAGTTTATAAGGGAAGGATTGACTGTAGTACATCCAATCCTCACTATGTGAGGAGGAATGTCATCTTTTAATTTTGGTATGTTTCTTGGTGTGGATACGTTTTTGAAACAGATTTTGATGAATGAGGTATCTTCTAAAGTACAGTGTTCTCAGGGTGGTTAGACTTCTTTCCTGAGGCGGTGGGTTTTTCCTTCTACTTTATCTCAAGTTTAGACCTTTTTTCAAACCCTGACTTTTTCTTTCCCCCAAACAGGAGATAAGGGAAATGCAATAAAGTTTTTTTTTTAAAAAAAGGGAAACAAAGTAGTTATGGAGAACTGAACTTGTAGTCTCAAAAATAACATTTTGGCAGTAGAAAAACACATGAAAAATAGAGGGTTGTTTCGTTGATTTTCCTCAATGAAAAACAGGACAGTTCTGAGTAGCAGTAATATAAATGCAGCTGCTGTGCTCATGATGTTAGAGCAGTTCAGGGTCCACAGGGCAGTGTAAGATGGTTCCAGAAACCAGCATCAAAATGAAGGTCTCTGCGTGGATACTTTGATGTACGGCCTCTAGACTTCTCAGTAAAACCCCTTAGCCTGTGATACAGAGGTAACATTAGAAGGGTGGCATATGTTGAGAGCAGGACCATGGCACGTTGGAGTCTTGAAATCCAGCAGCTGCTGTGCTATTTGGGTTTACCAAAGCCTAGGGACTGTTTTTCCTGTGACACTTAAGCTAGCTGTGACAGTCTAATGACAGCCCTGCACCCTCCTGTCCTCCCAGTTATCCCTCTCCTGCTTTGTCCCTGGAAAGGAAGCCTTGGCTTGGAGCTAAATGCATTCTGCACTTCTCCTGCCCTGAAGTTTCTCTGAAGTTGAGTGCACCGTCTATCATTCTTTCTGTACAATCTGCCTTTCCAAAAATTAGACATGAGGCATTTCACAGAATCACAGAATCACAGAATGTTAGGGATTGGAAGGGACCTCGAAAGATCATCTAGTCCAATCCCCCTGCCGGAGCAGGATTACCTAAATCATGTCACACAGGAACGCGTCCAGGCGGGTTTTGAATGTCTCCAGAGAAGGAGACTCCACAACCTCTCTGGGCAGCCTGTTCCAGTGTTCGGTCACCCTCACCGTAAAGAAGTTTTTCCTCATATTTATGTGGAACCTCCTGTGTTCCAGCTGGCACCCATTGCCCCTTGTCCTGTCAAGGGATGTCACTGAGAAGAGCCTGGCTCCATCCTCATGACATTTGCAGGATATACAGCTGTCAGCAGGCATAACATGGCACTTACCCTTACCCAGCAGGAGGAACTCAGTAGCCCTCCCTAAGGCTGGTGAGGCACGCAGCTTGTTGATGTTGGTGAGACATTTGCCATGATTGAATTCTTTGAATTTTGGATTCAGTTAGGAAATCTAACGGATGTGCATGTTTCTCCCCGTTAGCTCATACAGCTCATGTGACTTGTTTCATTCATGTGACCTCTTATTACGTATCCATCATTCCATTTTTCTTTCCTATTAGAGTGAAATTGGACACAGCCCTCCTCCTGCCTACACCCCTATGTCAGGAGTAAGTATTTCACATTCAACCTTCATCCTTTAGGTTTTCGTCCTTCCTTTACTACGTATTTTCCTTTTTCCTACGTAAATGGCCTAAAAGCCAACAGTGAATGAAATGTGTGTGTAAGCTATCAAATAGTCAGGATCTCTACACTCAGCCTGGATTCGTGTGCAAGCTCTATGGACCCACAACCAAAATTCTGCCAGCTGCCAACTTTTCTTGAAAAAGCATTTAGGTAACAGGCTTGGATGAATCTGTACATTTTCCCTTCCTATTTATAGCTCATGATGTCGAAATTTCCTTGCACGCCCTTGCTGACAAGCAAAATGGTAGGTTGAGTTGAGCCATTGAGTTGAGGTACCAATACAGAGTTCACCAGCCTGAAATGCACTACCTGATGGAATTACATAGTGTTTGGGTGACCATGGGATTGTCACTGCAGAACACCCTAAAAGTAGGGCCCCCGAGGAATAAACACAGTTCAGAGATGCTGATGTCCTCTATCCCCAGTTCCCTTTGCAGAAGGAGATTTCCGTAACATGAGGATTAAGGGTTTTGTTCAGAAATCAGGGCAGATTGCCAAAGTAATAGAAGAGGAGATACCGTGTTTGCCTCTTGTAGCTGTGTATATCCAACCTCCACATGTCTAGGTAGGAGACAAGTTTACCTGCCCCATTTCCAGCCCTGAGCAGCCAGCTTGCTTCCCTGCTCCCCTCACTGCACCGATGGTGTCTCCCTGGAAGGGGAAGCTGGCTAACCACCACTGGGCGGACAGATGCTTTGCTGGTCCACGACAGAGCCTGTGCTGCTGCGGATCCCACAGCGCTGGAAAGGCAATAGTCTGCAGGATGGACAAGGCTTCACCGGCCCAGTGAAACACATCACGGAGCAAGCGTGGCAGGAAGGGCACAGGAGCCGCAGAGATGACTTGCTGTTGAATCTTCTTTCCCTTCGGAGCCTCCTTTCTCATGCTGCCTTTTCTTTTTCAACAGAACCAGTTTGTGTATAGAGATGGTGGCTATGCTGCAGAAGTGCCGATGCCGTACAGAGCGCCTGGCTGCATAATACCAGAAGCCCCCGTTGCTCAAGGGGCCACAGCAGAGATCTTTGAAGATACTTGCTGTAATGGCACGCTACGAAAACAAGTGGCAACCCTGGCAAAAGAGGACAGCAGCACCCAGAGGTACAGCGCTGATCCCACGGTCTTCATACCCGAGCGGGTCGTCCGGGGAGAACTGGATGAGGACGGGTACATGACACCGATGCGAGACAAACCTAAAACAGGTAAAAAATTGTCTTTCCAGAGAAGCTCCTGCTCTAGTCTGACTGCATTCTTTCTTTTTCTACTTCAGCAGCTTTTCACCAAAAATGGCTTTATTGAATAACCCAGCAAGGTTGAAACATTCTGAGTTGGTTAATATTTCTTTGCATGGGGATTCATTTTTCTGTGCTTAATTTGCTATTTAGAAAAGATAAATGTGCCAAAATGTCAAGTTTGGTAATTCTCCCTTTAACTTTTCTTTCCGAGAAATAATAAGAGAGAGGAATAAAAAACCCCAAACCTCCTTCTTATCCACACAGAAATCATTAGTTATTTCCAAGAAAAGGATCTATCTTTGGCCAGCCATAGTCTCTGCTTTGTTTATTGATCTTTGTCTTCATGGCATTGTGCTTGCTAAATGTCATGTTGAACGTATCACAGAACTGATACACACAGTTGGCATTTTATACCCAAGAGAAATTTAGGATTGAAATAACAAGATGTGCCTCAGAGAGACCATCACTGCAAGGTGGAGTTTGCCTAGATCTGTGCCAGCTCAGAGTGCTACGCTTCCCAGGTTGCCGTCATTCGTTTCCTTCTTTTTAAATGGTGACAGTGATCATTTAGATGTGAGGGAATGTGTCATTAGTGATTTGCTTTCAAACCTTTGCATTAGCTTTAAAGAAATTATTAATGCAAATGTAAATGCCAAGTAACTACTGGGTTTGCTTCAGAATTTGGAAGCCACTTACCCTTTGTGTTACATGGTGGAAATGGAAGGAGTCCTGGGGCTTGAGCCACGGCAATAGCAATTGTGGGAGTGCACTCGTGGCCCTACTCTTCAGCAACAGCCCTTGCAGCCTAGCTTTCCATGCAAGCTCCATGTGCTTTAAAACCTCTCTGCAGTTCAGCTACAAATTTTTGTGGCGTTAATCCATAGAAAGTGATTTGAAGCAACTGTAACCTGCTCCAAGTCCTGGTTTGGAGTTGATGTGAGACTCTCTTGTACTCTTTCCAGGGCTCATTTGAATAATTTTTTTCATAATGCTTCGAGGTCCTTTGTCCTTCAGGGATGGAAGGTTTTTAATCAGGCAAATTGTTCTGTTAGAAATGAAGCTGTCTTAGAAGTTAGCCCTTGGGGATGGTTTTTGTGCAGAGAGGCTTAACTAAGATTTCTGTAGAGCTTTCTGGATGGAAAGACTGCGGAGCAGAGGGTTTGACTGATACGTCCAAGGTTGCCGAGAGAGTCAGCAGCAGAGGCAGAAGTCGCTCGGCATGTTTAGCTCTGTAGGTCATACTCTGAGGGGAAGCTCAGGATCAAACAAGACACATGGGCTGTGGCTCAGCGAGAGCTGTAGTTTAGTTTCCAGCTTTGCTGGAATGAGTGGCTGGGGTGAAAGGATGCACAAGTCCGAGTACTGCTTCTGGCAGAACCTGGCAGTAATGCACATGTGGTGCTTGCTACATGCATGGATTCCTCCCTCTCTTTGCTGATTTATTTTTAATCTTTCCTTAGATTACCTAAACCCAGTGGAAGAGAACCCATTTGTTTCCCGACGAAAGAATGGAGATCTCCAAGCTGTGGACAACCCGGAGTATCACAACGCTCCGAACGGGCAGCCCAAAGCAGAGGATGAGTACGTGAATGAGCCATTGTACCTCAACACTTTCGCAAACACCTTGGAAAATGCTGAGTACCTGAAGAACAACTTGCCGGAGAAAGCCAAAAAGGCCTTTGACAACCCAGACTACTGGAATCACAGCCTGCCCCCGCGAAGCACCCTCCAGCACCCGGACTACCTGCAAGAGTACAGCACAAAATACTTTTACAAACAGAATGGACGGATCCGGCCCATTGTGGCAGAGAATCCCGAATACCTCTCCGAGTTCTCCCTGAAGCCTGGCACTGTGCTGCCCCCGCCGCCCTACAGACACCGAAATACAGTGGTGTAGTGACCGCAGTCTTACGGAAGTGGAAAGGCAACCCCTTCTAGCTGCCTCACTCTTTCTCTCTTGCTCTCCTTTTCTCTCTCTCCCATCCCTCCCTGCCTCGCCTTCTTTCTCCCATGAGCTTCCTCTTCTTGTCAGTTCACTCATTTTTGATATTTCCAAGTGAAAGAATGCCTTGGAGTTGTTTGCAGATTGGGTTGGGAACCTGGAAGGAAGGAAGGAAAGACACTGAAAGAAGGCGTGTACAACCTGGCGGTTCTCGCTTTCTGCAGATCTGGTGGGTCGGACGCTCAGAGAAGCCAGACAGTACCAGTAAAGGCCAGTGGCAGTGTTGCCTGCTGTCGAGCTAGTTGTCAGTGATTCAACCCAGACACTGTAGGGAAGCCACAGAGAGGCTGTTTCTTTCAGCAGGAGCTGATGAGAGTCTGTACAGCATTCCTGGAAATCTCAATACAGTTTCCATTAGGGGGAAAAATGGACAATTTTTATATCATGTGTGATAGCATAGTAATTGAGACTGAGAGTCCAATTTCTTTCTCTAACACTTTCTATCCCAGCAACTGAAAATGGCTAACCTGGCTCTTCATAATCGTTCAGATCTTCATCGTGGCTTTCCAAGAAATGATGATGTGACTCTAATACACACCTAAACCCTTTTTCCGAGCCACACCATGATTTTGTGCCAATTCATAACCGCAGAGACTCCTGCTCAGAACTGGAACATGACATGACCATTTTTGTATATGGGCCAACATGACAAACACTTTAAACATAAAAACCCTTTCAGAAAAGAGTAACAAAACCACACCTCCAACATGTTCTCTTTGAAGCTAAAAGGTCAAGAAACTAAGATTTGTATGCAAAAAGCTTTGCTTTCTTGTTTTATACCTGCTGACTGTAGATACATAAAAAGACCCAAACCAATTCTTCCCTCTTTTTCTTCTTCGTGATCATGAAGGGAGTTGGGAATGCTGTCAGGCAACACTGAGGACAAGGTGGAGAACTGGAGAGTTTGATAGGCGTCATGAAGTCTGCTGGTGTTCTGTGGGGTGGTGGTGGGAAGGGTCCTTTAAACTGGAAGACAGACACTGGACTGGAGAAAATGCACATAGCCGTTCACTGGAAAGTTAGTTTGCACTTAAGCTCCGATTTTATTTGAACTGTTTTCTGGATTTTGAATGAAGCAATATGGAAGTGACCAGCAAAATACAAAATAATAATTTTAAATTAAAAATAATGAATTATATGTAAAGGATGACTGTGGGAATGCCAAAATGAAGCAAATCAAGTCTTTGGAACAATGTCTACCAGTTCTGAGAGGCCATTGCATCGACTGCTTCAGAGAATACAGTGACCGAGCAACCAGCTCTTACTGCTGCCGTGTGAAGGACGGCAGAGCAAGCCCTAAAAGGGATCAGAGGAGACAAATGTCTTGCTCTGGCTTGCAGCATAGTACGGAATACTTGTTTCTAAAAGGAAGATTACTCTGGCACAGAAGACGGTGCATATGAGGTTTGAGAAGTCAAAATGCACATGACTTGCAGAGCTTTCCATCAAAAATGTAAATAATTATAAGTCAGTCTCCTTGCACTTAGTTTTGCTTTCATCAGCCTCAGTTTTTAGACAGACACCCCCACCCCACCCCCCGGTCTGCTCCTCTTTGGAAATATCTTTCAGCCAGAGTTCTGGATGTTTTTAGCAACCGGAGGCAGATGGAGCTGGGAAGGGAGGCGTAAGGGCTGGAGACACTGATGGCTCGCTCCTGACCTGCCAAGACCCATGTGTGTAAGAGCATTTGCGTACCTAGTTCCCACCGAAAATCTTAAGGAACTATTAAGTACCTTTGAAGATCTGCCTATGTCTCTGTCCATCAAGGCTTTTAAAGGGGAAGAAACAATACCTGATGGATGGCAATCTTAGGTGATAAAACAGTATTTCAGTTTATGTGCTTCAGTACTGTTAAAGTCGAGATCTTTGGGGTGACCTAACCTGGCAACAAAACCAGCAACAACCAGGGGTCTGGAAATGGCATCAAGCTCCTCTAAATTCCTGCCATCTCAACAGCTTGTCACCTTTAATCGCAGGGAAGCAAAGGAAGGAGTAAGAAACAAGCAATAGTTACTTAAATCTTGGTGGTTGAGGGTCAGCTTGACAAAGGTATGAAGAGATTTCAAACCTGGGTTGGTTTTTCTCTTGTAGATGGGAAACAAATTGTATATGATCACTAGGTCAAGGTTGGTTCAGCCAACAGCCTGTTTCTGCATCAGGTTTGTTCAGGCCAGCTTGAATCAACTGTGGGGTGGATATTAAACCTGTAAACCGAGTATGTAGCTGAAGAGTCTGAAAACAGCAAGAACAAGTACAGGTCTTTGAAGCTATTAAAAGGAGATGTTGGGTCAAATGGTATCAAGGATGGATTGTGGTGACAGAACAAAATGACCAGCAGACCACTAAAGTGGGATAGATGGCTACAAAACCATCGCGCATCTCCTCCTGGTGCCCTCCCATAACTCCTCATGATCTTGGCAGGAGACAGAGGCAGGCATTGGGCAGGGGCTGGGGGCACAGAAGGGGTGGCCTGAGGTCCTGGAGACACCCCTTGAGGGAAGGTTTGCCAGTGGTAGCGCTCACAGGGTGTCATCTGAAGCACGGGCAAATGTCTGCCAGGTTGGGACATAATTGCCAACCTGCCTGGGGATAGAGAGCGGCACAGGACTGCGGATGTCCTGTTTCAGCGCAGCAGCAGCCTGGTCACATAGATAGGTGGAGAAAGGGGTTGATTTGTCCCTGAACAAGTCTTGTAACAGAGTAACTCCTAATGGAGAAAAAATAAAATAAAATCCTGGATTCCAAGGGGTGCACTCAAAGGCTGCTGGGGCAGAAGCATGCACACCTCCAAACCCAGGTGGGACGGTGCTGGGATGTAGCTGCTAACGGAAGGTGAGGCCTGTTTGTTTCTCTGGTAATTCCAACCGGTGTTGGAAACAAGCCCGTCGAATAATCAAAATGTAAATAATTGTGGTTTTTAACAATTTAACATTTTATTTCTTACAAAACTTGAATTATTTATTCATTTTAATTATTGACTGTGGGTGTGATATAATAAGTAGCATGGAAATGCAGAGGTTCCTTGAAGTGAGGCGGCATGAAGGCCACAAGGGAAGCTACCTTCCGCTGAGGCTCTGACAGGCAGCCAGGCTGAGCTGTGCTAGCTTCGTCTGGAATAGCAGAGGGCAAACAAAGGGTTAATGAACACAGTCATTCACGATTATGGGAAACTCAACAGACTGCAGCTTCACAAATGGGCATTGTTTTATTTCTGAGCTGCTGGTTTGAGTTGCAGTTGCGTAGATTGGCCCTTTTGTTTCCTGCTGTGCAGGGCAGCGCAGGGGCCTGCGTGGTGCTGAGCGGATCCTTTTCCCCAGTCAGGACAGGGGTCTTGTGCACAGAGCCTGTAAGTGTGCGCCTTTCCTCAGGAAGAGCAGTGCCTCTGAGCTGCCTCTTCGCCAAAGAAAGTTTAAAGCAAAAGCAGAGAACAGAACTGTTTGGCTGCTTTACTCTGATCAGCAGAAACACGTGGCTGGCCCTAACTCGCCTGTTTGCCTTGGTGGGCAGAGCTGCTGGCTTGGTGAAAACAGTTGGACAAATGTTCATGGCAAAGTCATGGCAAATATTCAACTGACTGTGGTGTGAAAGATGAGGGTCAGGGCTTTTAATGAGTAATTACAGGTTTGGGGGGAAAGCAGGTATTTCCACACACAAAATACATTTTGTCAGCACAAAGCAGCAGGTGAGAGCGTCAGCACAAGTATTTTGTCTGGCTGTAATTAATTCTCAAGTTCTGCAATACCCTGTGTCTGTACACTGCACGGTCAGTTTTTATGGATTTTATAGTGCAGTCTCCTATTTGTAAATGTTTTCCTTTCCCTTATCGTAGCTGCATGACAGAAGAGCAGGGACTAACTTTTCAAGAGCAGATACCCGTGTGTGTATCAGCCATTGTCCAAGGCACAAAGCAATGTGCTAAATGGAAGAGAAAAACAGCTTATTTTTTTCCTAATCTCTTTCAGTGATTCTTGTCTTAGATGTTATTATCTACCTGAGGGTTTTTTTCAAACAGATGTGTATGCTGGATCGGATTGACTTGCTGTAACATAATTGACTGAAACCAACTACTCTAAGTTTCCTCCTTCAGCTTTTTTTTCAAATTTTTCTACCAAATAGCCAGGAGGGATTCTTACGTGGCCATTCGCTCAGACATAGAGTATTTACAACTCGCTTTCAAACAGGTCATCTCTCACAGGTAGGAAGCAATGGATATAAATCCGAGTGAGTATTGGTGCCAGGAGCCAGCCACTGTGTGGGTCTGGTTCAGGTACCTTAAGCTCAGCCCAGAAATCCTTCCCTTCGTACAGAGAAAGGTTGCGTTAACCCCGGTTGTACCACTTATTTGGTAGAAAATGCATTTCTTGGCTGCAGGAATTGTGTGCAATGATCTCCTTCCATTTATTTCTGGGATTAATGGGGAAATACCTTTCCCTTCCTGTCCCACAGCTGGTAAGCCCAGAGGCTGCGTGTGAAGGGCACTCGTGTAGACATGGTGCTGGGGCAGGGCAGCCTGTACACCTGCCACTGATCTGATACCAGTTTGCACTAAAGATTTGAGAGGGAGTTATAGTGGGGGAGCGTTTCCCCCAACTTCAGCCACCACCAATCCCAGCCTAGAAGCAAAGAAAATGGCAACTCTGAAAGACCAGCTTGGCCCTGACCCTCCGTGGATTGATTCTTTCCAGGGCTATAGACAGAGCTGGGGTGAAAAGCACTAGCTGTGACGTAAGTATGGGAACAGGAGTAACACAGATGCCCCGGGGACTCACAGCCAGGGCATCGCTCACTTGTTGAGGTGGGTTTGTCCCTCACTTTGCACAACTGGCGATATGGGGCTTACACCCCGATTCCCCAATCACGTGTCAGAACTATGGAGCTCAGGTAGGTATTGGCCTGCTTTGAAGGCTGTTTGGCTTGAGGGTGGCTGGTGGAACAGAGGCTTTAGCATGAACCAGAGCTGAGCCTCTGGTTATCAGTCACCTCTTTGGCTCTTAAAGAGCACCCTAAAGGGGACAGTATCACCTCGCGTTCCCTTCGGCCAGTGTTTTTCAAAAGGTGTTACTACTGGCAGTTACGTGAAGGCTGTGCAGCCATTCATGTCTAGCTCTGTCACTTGCAATATTCTCATTCCCACAGCTCTTAGACCTCTGCTGCTAACAAAACATCTCAGCTATTACATAAAATCTTGGATTTGGGTTCAAATTTTTTTTTAGAAAGCCAGGGCTATGTGGGGTGGGGTCTTCTGGCTCTTGCCAAAAGTTACACAGGTAGGAAAGGTCACTGTTACAAACGGGGCTTTCAAATGGGGAATAAATAACAGCAATGAAGCACTACTTCAAAATGTTAAAAAATTCCATGTCTCCACCTTTGTTTTAATTTTATTTTAGTGCAAGGTCACATTTCTGTACCGCTGTGTGGATGAGTACGTCGTCGTGCTGGTAGGGTCATTGCCCTTGGGGACACAACTGACAGGCAAGGCTGTTGTCAGTGGCACTGTGGTGATGGCGGGGACCCGCCTGTAGGTCTGGGTGCTGCAGAGCACCCTCCCGGGGAGGCTTGGGGGGGTGTTCAGGTCTGAGCGGTGGCGGTGGGACTTGCCTGAACTGCAGCCGAGCGCGTCTCCTAAGCAGAGCCAGGCTGAAGAGGTGCTTCCACCCACGGCATCCCCCCACTGGGGTCTGTGCCGACACACCAGGAGACAGTGTGAGAGGGAAACCTAAGGACATTGTCCCGATTAAGAAACAAGAGGAGTCAGAGCTGGGTTTTTTTCCTTTTTTTATTATTTAATTTTGAGAGAGCACTTTGTGGACCTTGGTAGAGAGGGGTTTTAAGGGGAGATCTGTAAGGTGTTAGGCAGCATGAGTAATTACGTCCCAGCTCTTCTCCCCTCCCCAATAAAAAGCCATGAAATCATGTTCCAGACATGTTGTGGATGAAACCACGAGGGCAAAGGTGCATCGTGCACAGCACCCTCCCGCCGGTGGCCCAGGTGTGCCCAGGGTGCGCACGTACATCGAGCCATCGGCTGTCGCTGACGTGCACTGGCCGCGAGCGCTGTTTGCCAGTGGTTTGGTCCCTGCGGTGCCACCGTCCCCGTGCCCTGCCCGACCTTTGAGCCCTCTTAGGGAGAAAACACTGTATTGTCCATAGCACTCCGAAGACTAAACCCTTTTGGGATAACCACAGTAACAAACTGTGAAGGGTATTTTCTAAGTAAGTGTAGATACGTATGCCGTTCTTTCGAGGTAAGGTACTATGACATATGTAGCATAAACTGGTACTGCTGTTAAATGGGTCGATTATTAACTGAGCAGCTGTGTAAGGGGCAGCTAACTTTGAATGCACTAAACCACTGTTCCTGTGAAGAGGGGGGCTGAAGGGAGTGGCTGGGTACTTGTCTTTTTATGGTGGGGTATGTTATGAGGAACATGCAGGTCAATGAAAACATGTAATATTTTATAGCATTTTAACGTTGGAAATTGGCACATATTCGATACACTATTCACTAGGGTTTTAATCCTTTTTTTTTCCCAGTTTTTGCAATTTCCCCAACACCGTAAGCTGGAATTTCTAAAGAGGTAGCAGCCCTGGTGTAGGGAGGGGAAATGGAGGGGGAAAAGCAGTCTCTTTCTGAAGACAGAGATACCCAAAATGTATTTCCTGACCTGGCAGTCTTGAACTATTGACTTTTTCTTTTCTGATGAGGCTCAAATTCCCAGGCCCGGAGGACGACATTACTGTCCCCTCAAAATCAAAGGCCGAGCCCCATCTGGGCAGCAATGCAGGAATAGCACCGAGCTCCTGCGAGACACCGTGCTAGTGGCGTGGGGGGTGGCTGCCTCCATGGGCCGTGCTCACGCTCACGGGGCCCTGCCGCCTGCGGGGAGGTGAGCGAGAGGCAGAGGTGGGGAGGGGCTGCGTTGTAGCCAATTCTCCCTGTTCTCACAGTGCAAAGGGACAAAACAACAATACTTCTGCCTTTTGAAGTACCTTCAGAAGAAGAGAAGCATCAGCGTGTTGGGGAAGACACTCATTTCTTGCAGTGATGCGTTCAGAGTTAGCTGCCTTTCTGAAACAAAAATTAAAAAAAAATATACAAAAATTACTGTATGTTACTTTGAAAATGTGAATAGTATTTTTATAGCTTGTTAAAGACACAGCTAGTTGCATTTGTAAATAAGGATAATGTTGCTTTTATTTTCCTTGTGGACACCATTATTTGGAACATAATTGTCCTTAGGGTTGATTTGTATATAGGTAATTTGCTTGTGATTTAAGCCGCTCCTCCCCTTTTCTTTCTGTCCCTCCCACCCTCTGGTTTTGGTTAGCAGTAACATTTTTGGCATTCTGTGTGATTCTGTGTTTTAGCACTATTGTGGTGTGTTCAGACTTTCTGCACTTGCTTACACAGTAGGGTATGCCAGTTGTGTGTGGCGTAATGTTCCTTTAACCTTTCCTTTCTCATATTTTAGCTATCGAGGATTATGCACTGGTAAAATACTTACTGACCTGGGTTAATATTAGGTACATATTTTAGCATCATTTCCCTTCTTTTCATGGTTTCTTGTTTTTGTCTTTTTTTTTCCTTCCCTCCCCTTTTGTCTTGTTTGGAGGCTGGGGAGAAACCTGTGGATCTTCTCTTTGTGTGGTTATATTTCCCCCCGCCCCGTGTGCAGTCCTGAGTTTCTCCTCACGGTCCTTGGGGTTAGAACTTTATCTGTTTGTTAAGGCAAATGTAGACTGCGACCCACCTTGCATCAACCCACGCTCATCCCAGCTGAACAATTTGAAAACTGTTCTGCCTTTTTGTTACATGAATCTGTCAGAAATATATTTTTAATTTAATATAAATGAAATTCAATAAAATATGAAACAAAGCTCTGTGTATGTGTGAATTGCTCACCAGGGCTTGAGCACTTGCAGTAACACGGACTGGACTCCCCGTGTCCTGGCGGAGTGAGTGACCTTGGATGCTGCTCGGGGACAGCCTTGTGCACAAGGTTGTCACTAGGAGAGTCAGTGAGGGGAGGGCAAAGGCTGAGCAGACTCCAAAGTCAAGCAGCCCGGGATCACAGCCTACCTGAACCCCCCCTGTTCTGGCACCCCAGGACTGCCCTGCTCCCCTGGGGCAGTGATGCTCCCACACTGAACTGCACTGAAGTTAACTCCTCCAGCAACACCCTTCTCTTCTGAACACTGATGTCGCGTGTGGGTGTGGTGTGTGTGTGTGTGTGTGTGTGTGTGCGTGCGTGTGTTGTACCAGGCGGTGCAATTCTGAGCTTTTAGGCTTTAACAAAAAGCCCCGGTCCCTGAGTTGCTCACCTGGGACCAGCTGCAGCCTGTTAACCCACATTCAGCCACAGCAGCCCTGGACTGAGCCAGCTTGTGATTTACAGCTTTATTGCTGGAGGGGATATTAGGGTGGAGGCATGGGGGTGTGACATGTTTATTGAGAGACAATGCCATAAATCAAATTGAAACAAAAGAACCAACCCCCCCGTGTGCAAGTATGCACCCTCGGGGCTGCACAAGCACTCACACTGCCCACACTTGCACACCTTCGCACTAACAAACACCCCCCATCACCATAGTTGTTACTCAGGCTTTGGCAGGTGTACCTTTAAATCCAGTCAGAAAATGCGTAGCTGCTGCCCGCCCCCCGCCAAAGGGGCTGAATAAGCCTGTAGGTGCTACCACACACCCTCTGCCAAACACCCGCCATTGCCCTGGGGCCGGCTTAAATCCTGTGACCCGCACACTGTCCTGCCACCTCAGGCCGGACAGGCTCCAGCCTGAGCACGTGGCCCTGCCCCAGCACGGCATTCACTTCAAAAGCCGCAGTTAATCCCAGGGGGTCTGGCACGCACCCTAAATCACAATGCTCTCCCTGCCCAGTCTGCCTCTGTGGCTAACCTCATTACCAGCACTCCGGAGAGCATTTTAAATCTAGCGACAAACACTAAAGGTCAGTCAGCTTTTTGAGGCGTATTTTAAAATACGCCAGTCTCCCTGGATTGCAACTATTTGTTTCACGAACGACCTCAACATTTTATCCGCAGCAGCCTGGAAAGGTCATTGCAGAGATACACACAATTCTCCTAAAGGCGTGTGCGGTGCTCACGCGCAGCCTCGCTGGTCGCTTCCCCTCCTAGGTTTGGGTAGCGCTACGAAGGCAGCCGGCCTTCAGGCAGGACCCACCTGTGTGTAACAGCACTGCTCGCTGCAAAGCTCTTAGTTTTTCATTATTAAGCATTCATGCTCTGCTCCTGTACGTATTATAAACTATATTTTCTATAGGGAGTGACGCACTGGTCATTAGCAAAACCGCTGCAAGCCCACCCTTTCCCGGGAGGGCAATGGGCTGTGCAGGCAGGTGGTCGCAGCAGGGTGCCTGGCACCCATCAGGGCCATGGCAGTGAAGCCCCATCCACCTCTGCACCTCGAGGCCCTTTCCATGGATGGCCTGACCTCAGGGACATGCAGACCACAAAAGGCTGCAGCTAATTTAATACAGCACAGAGGAAATGGTGTCTGATACAAAGGCAGAGATTTGACATAAAAGCTAGTCACATGATAACAGTAGAACTTCAGCAATGCTTCAGAACAAATAAAATCCAGAGACAAGTGTCACAAAAATGCCCCTCTCCCCCTTTACTCCTTCCCCAAGTGGGTTTTACTTACCTGGCTAAAAAAAAAAACACAACACACAAACACCAAAAAAAAAAAAAGCACCAAACCCCACAACAAACCCAGTTCTCAAACTGTTTTCCAGTGAAACAACATTAATTTAAAGCCCTCTGCCACTCATGCAGAAGAGCTCGGCAAAGGCCATTGAATTCAGGTGTTAAAGCTGCTACTAAAAAAAGCACAATTTAACTTCACCAAGCAGTGTCATGCTGCACTAATGGTGCTGAAGTTCTCTGCAGTGCCATGTCACTCATGAACCAGCTGGGCATGCGCATATGAAATTATCCAAACCTGAGGACTCTTCTGAAGACCATTGATCTTGCAGTAACAAAAAAAAACAAATACCTGCAGGGATGGTAGGGCCTCACACACCCACACTGGACTTTACAAACTGGCCCACAACTGCCCAGCGTCTGGCTTACTTGGCTTTGCAGCGGTAAAACCAGCCAGCCTGCACTGCCAGCCACACATTGTGTCCCACCACCACCTGTGCGCTGAGCACAGGGGAACAGGTTTTTTTTTTTTTCACTCTCTCCAAAAGCAAAATACACAGTTGCTGCTGGTGCTGTACCACCTCCATTACAGCCTGGGACCTTCCGGGCAGGGGAGACTGTTTTACCAAAAACTGGTTCAGCCCCAAAGTCAAACAAATCACGTTAAAGCTCACACTCAGTTTGCAACTCATACTGCACTTGTAAAGCTACTAAAAGAGACCCAATGAACATGCCATTTGAAAAACACCCCCCCCAGCCCCCCAATGCCTTAACTGTATCAAGTGAAAACAAGCAGCAGCTTTAAAAAAAAAAAAAAAAAAAAAAAAAAAAAATCAGCTCAGCTCCACTGATGTGGCTGTGGCTATTGCTAATGCCCAGTAACCAACTGCATTTCCTGTATCAGATCTCAAACTGGCCCAGCAAATATTTTGGCAATTGCTGCCAGAAGCTAGAAGAAGTCAAACCAGAAAGGTAAAGCCCAGCAAAGGAGCTTCCCTTTGGCTCCTTCTTTAATTTGCCTGTAGCACGTTGCTCAACATAATTTCCCTGCCAGGCTTACAATGCGCCCATCACGCCAGCAGGTACGGGCTGTGCAAAGCTTCCACAGCAGCTGCACAAGGAGCTCAGCCCAGAAACACTGCAGCGTGCAAGCTTTTGCCTAGCCTTGGACCAGCTTGTGTGGGGATAGGTGGGAAAAAAAAGGACTGGGCATGTGCAATTGTAAGAGAACAGTGCTGTGAACACGAGAGGGTGGGGATCTTACCCGAAAAGGTGGATTTGTTGCCTGAGGCCGTCATATTGGCAAGTCCTCTCACTGCACAGGAAGGCTGAGCCTGAAACGTGTCCTCCTGAAATGAGACATTTTTAAGACTGCTTCACTTTCCCAGCTGAGAAGCTTGGAGCATTTTGGCTTAAGTCAACTGAACTTATGAAAATTTGGTGGGGGAGGTAGGGACAGGGTGTTTTTTTTGTGGGTTTTGTTGTTGGTTGGGTCTTCTTTTGTGGTTTGGGTTGGGGTTTTTTTTGGGGGGGGTGGGGGTGTTTTTTTTGGTGTTTTTTTGTTTCTTTTTTAAGCTCCCTACACAGGTCCCCCGGGCAGGTTCCTGGGGACACTCTGGAGTCTTGGTGCAGCCCCAGCACATTCCCTGCTCCCTTCCACCTGCCCCGAGGGGTTAATCTGTTGTTGTCCTGCAGTCATGGCTTGTTCCTTCCCTGGGCAAAACTGAATGTGAAGGTTGGCCAGAAAGGAAGCAAAAACATCAAACAGCCCAGGCCTTCACTCCTCACTCACCTGAGGACTGCTGTTTCTGAGCCAGGGCCCTCTCCAGCCTCCAGCACAGCCACCAAGGGGATGTCCCAGGTGCCATATAACGCCCAGACTGTCTCAGCAGCCACAGAGAAAAATGAGATGGGGGTTATGATGTGATGGGGGACAGAGGAGATAAAGGCAAAGCATTTGGGCAGAGGTGTGAATGCATGTGTCTTCATTTAGCCCGCACCCAGGGCTAAACAATAAGCAGTTGTTCTATCAACCAATGTCCCTTCCCTGACCAACAGGGAACTGGGAAAAGGAGGGAGGCTCGTGGGTTTAAATTTTAACAGATTTAATAAAATAAGGAAACCAATATCAATGCTAATACAAAAGCCACAAAATTATATTTAGCCCACAGAGTTGTGGCAAGTTGCTCCAGGGATAACAATTGCTGAGAAGAGAGGAGGGGGAGGGTAGAAGAGAGCAGAGCAAAAAGCCTCTCCCTCCCCAGCAGCTTTCCCATTTGTAGTGAACTTGATGTTAATGTTATAGAATACACCTGTGGGCCAGCCTGGGGCAGCTGCCCTGGATTTAACTGCTAATGGCCTTGATCACCATCCCACAGCTGGCCACAAACTGAAACAAAATGTAACAGAAAAGTGATTCTATAAATTTTTATCCCCACGAAACCAGGACAGCCTGTGACAGCAGTTTGCCCCTGAAGAGCCCCTGAGACCGCAGGGAGCCTCCTCATCCTCCAAGGGTTGATACTTCTGGGAGCAGGCAGCTGGGTGAAGTCCTCCAGCCCACCCACAGCCCAACTCATGGAGCTGGCACGAGTCTTTACATGTCACTATTTTTAAAAAGATCAAATGATTATACTTAGAAAACTGTTTCCATCCTGTCTGCAACCCTCCATTCAAACCCATCTCCTCCTTACTTTCACAAGGCAGTAGCACACACCAGAGCAGGGCATTGCAAGCTGTAACCTCAACCATTAAAGCTCTGCCAAAGTCCTTGTTCAGGGGGGGACAGCTGGCACCTCCCAAAGGGACACCCACTCCATGGTCCCACCCTGTCATGCCTGCTCACCTCTCCAGAAGGAATGGCTGACAAACAACCAGCACACCTGCAAAAGCCTCCTTTCCTTACCATGAAAAAACACCTGTAAATGTGGGTGGTTCTGTTGCTACAACCCCACAGCAGCCAATGCTGGAGGCCACCAGAGTGGCCACAGAGGCACTGGGACAGCGGGCTGAGCAGCAGATAGCAGGAGCAGGCTGCAGAAGTCCAAGAGGTGTCAAGCATATAATCACGACCTTTAACATAGGCCTACTTTTTTCCAAATATATGCACATATATGTTTAAAAAAAAAAACCACACACCCCAATCACCAACCCAAGCCATGCTGTGTAGCAGGCTGGTCTTAGCAAAGCCCAGCTGCTGTCCCCTCGCTCTGCTGCACTGGGGCAGCATATCATGGGCCAGCAGTGAAATATGAGCCTTCGAGCCCCCAGCCCTTCACATCACCCTCTTCACCATGCAGAATCAGGGCCACCACACTGAGAGACAACATTTGGGAAGCAGAAATTGATCGTTTCATTTTGCATGACTGGTATAAACTGTTTCTGGCAAGGCTGTGTTTGTCCCTGTGATAAATCCGCCCCACTACCCCCTGCTTTTGTTGCCGCCAAGAAAAGCCTTTACTTTGTATTGTATTGTGCAAACAAAATCTGTATGAATTGCTTCCTGCAAAGAACTGGCAAGTCAAGGAGATCGTAGCAGCAAGGGAAGGAGTCATGGTTTCCTTTCAGCCATCCCCACAGCAATCTGCTTTTGTCCCTGTCATACAGGGTGCGTGTTGCTGTGCCCCAAGTGAGGGCCTTGTGCAGAGCTGAACAGAGGAATTACACCAAAGGAAACCTTTTGTTTCCACAGAATAGAAATGGTCCTGACTTTTCAGACCTTTGTACCGAAGTGTGTTCCTGGCAAGGCGGGGACCAGGACTGGGGAGGGGATAGGAGGGATGAAGAAGCGACTGTAGTGCATGAAAAGCAAACTGATCTCTTTCATGACCTGCTGCTTCGGCACCTGTGTCTTTCAGTGTTTCTCTGCCTCTCTCCCTCCATCCTTGCTGGTCTGGTTGGGGCTGGGGACTGCAGGACTCCCCCGGCTCTCCTCGGCAGCTGCACCACGGCTGAAGGCATCGCACGCTGCAGCACGGCACAGGGAAGGCAACCTGGAAACACAGCCACAGCTCCAGTGAAATCCTGCTTGCCAGCAATGGGCCCCAACTACGCAAACACCATGTTGGTCAGCAGCAAGCAGTCCTGTGCACCGTTGGCTCTGAGGACCACGAAGCAGCACCTGGGGATGGAAGCAACCTGCCCTGCACTCCTCCTTTGCTATGTACAGGACCAGCTTTCCACAGATGAGTTGTTTCCTTCTTCTGTTGCTTTCTAACACAGCAGATGGCAGGTTGGGGCTCCCCAGCTGATAGCTGCACGGAATGCCACCTCATTGCTTCATGTTTCAAAGGAGTTGTGGCACCCCTGAATCCTGCCAAACCAAGGAAAAAAAACTATAGTTAATGAACACGAACTTAATATGACTTTACTTTGAATAGCGATGTCCGTCTTAACCCAAAGGCCACCCCATTTCCACTGTTGTCTATAAAACGTCATTTACAAATGTGCTGCCCCGACAGTCTGGACAAACCCATCAGAAAGCCCCAGCCTGTCTCTCAGGGTGCTTCCTCGCTGCTGCAGGTATAAGTTTGCACTTTCTCAGATGCGCTGAGCACACTACAGCCACCCAGCAGCAGAGTGATTCACTCAGCTGACCGAGGCGCTTCCAGAGGGCCTGAGCAAATGGACACACACATGAACACAGACGCGGGCACTAGCCCACGAGCAAAGCCATCTGCCGAAACACTGTCACGCTATGCAGTGTGGCCTGTGGGACCTGAGGAGAGAGCAGGGCAGCAGGAGAGGAGAAATTGTTGCAGGAATATTTTCTTGTTTGAATTTGCCCATTTGCTAAAATGAGAGTGTTTGACAGGGCAATGATGGCTCCGACCAGGAACCAGGAGTTGTGGCAGGAACGGGGGACAACAAAGCCCCCCCCAGGATCCCAGCAGAGGTGATATTAGCCAGACTTAGACATGAAATGTTTGCATATCTGGGACAGACAGATTGCATGGCCTGCCATTAGATGTATTGTCTTGGCCAGAAGAGAGAAATGAGGTAAGAACTTTCTTTCTCTACCATTTTATCTTCTCTGTGCAGGATTGCCAGATTATGCAGAAATACTGAGGAGCAGACAGCAAAATGTTTGCATTGCATTTGCATTGTTTACAGAGAAGAGTAAAACATGCTCATTTTGATTGATTGTATTTATAACTGTGAGGGAGAAAATGATCATGCATAGAAGGTAGGAGTAACAGCTGAGTGATTTTCCAGTGCTGGTCCACAGCAGTTACCACAGCCTGAGCTGGCCCCCAAGTCCTCAAGGGCAGCAGGAAAACTATGGGCTAATCCTGGCAAGACCTGGCTTGCCCACACCAACGCACCCACATTTGCTCACTGACTTCAGGGAACAGGGCACGGGTGCAGGCAGACATGTGTCACACCGAACGATACGTGGACAGATGCATTAAGGCAGCTTCAGTGAGCGCAAAGCTGTGTGTACCGGTGAGGCCGGGAGTGATGGAACGTTTTGGTGGGAGGAGACCTCAGGCATCCTGCTGAGAGCTGCCCCTCCTCTCCCCACAGCCCTATGATCTCCAGCTATTTTTAGCCCAGTGGTGTTTCTCTGCTGATGCTGGTGGAGTCCTCCAGCACTCACAGCTCTGTGACAAGGAAAAATAATTCCGTCTCAGTAACTTTACTGTTCCTGCATCACAAAAGGCTGTTGTCTTTGGTTCTGTAAGCCATAACCAGGGGCAAAGGAACCGAAATCTGTGAGCAAGGAGTTTCGTTCTTCTGATGGATTTTTGCAGTCAGACAGATTTGCAAAAAGAAGTTTGCAGGTGGCTTAGAGTTGTGCATTTGCAATGTAAAATCGATACAGGCAGCTATTTGCTTTGCAGCACAGAGGCTGAAACACTGGAGGCTGTGAAGCTGCAATACCCCAGGCACTGTGAAGGTCTGGCTCTACCCCTTCATCTCAGCCAGGGTGGTAACATCAACAGCAAGTTTTCATCTCTTGAATCATGGTGATATGCACCAGTTTGTTCTCAGCAAAAACTCACTGCTCCAAGTCACCTGCACCCACACAGCAGCTTGGCTTTTACCTGCCCATTACCTCCCTGACCAGCACGTCTGTGGGAAGAGTGTCAGGCAGCCGTCCCCTAACACTGCAGAGGGGATGGAGAGGTCCAAGAGCATTTGCAGAGAGCTGCCACAGTGATGCACGGGGAGACATCCCTCCCCGTGGGGGGATGCTGGTGCACGAGGTGTGTCTGGGGACGGGGCTGTGGCATGAGCCTCACACTCCAGCCCTGCAGCCAGCCTCACCGGGCACAGCAGGGCTTGACAGGCTTCACTGGGAGCACTGGGATCTGATCCCTGAGTTTGCGATCTCCTGGACAATGTTATTTTTTCTTCTTACTACATCTGTTATCCATCACCCCTGGCTAAATGTGCGATGGAGAAGGAGACTGCATTCTGGTGGGCGGAAAGGATCTCAAAGCATCCAACCACCAAACGTGGGAGAGAGGATAGAGAAGTTAATCTCCTAATTGAGTCAACTGATTGTATTTTGTATTTCATCAGAAGCCATGTATTGTTCTAGGTCTGTTATCTGAGAGGGTAAAACGCCATTGAGCTTTAATGGTGTGGAAGAACTTTACAAGGTGGGCTCTCTCAGACTGCAATAGTTAAAATAAGTTAGACTCCAAATTTAACAGGGCTCAGATAGTGAACTATTCAGAGGTGGGTACCTTTGTGCAGACGAGCAGCTTCACTTCAGTCAAATATAGTGAGGAAACAATGGAGCATGTTTCCTGTCACATTAGAATATTCTATAGCGTTTAATAAAGACAAAAAGAGGAGGAGTAGGTGAATATTTTAGAAGCTATTGTTTGAGTACCAGTTTCAAATGGTATCTACACTAACTTGGGACTACATTTGAGGAATAATAGCATCCATAACACAATGGAGGGACTATGTCTCCTGCTACTCCTTGGAACTTGGGCAGCAGAGGGAGAATTTGGAGGCCTTGGAAGGTGCAATGGCCATCCCAGCTTTCAGTGACTTTCTGAATAACAGAGTCAAGGTGCTTTTGACCTCATCAGCAGAGCAAGGACTGGAGGGGCTTTGGATTAAAATCATGAGGCAGGCAGAAGATAGATAGGAGGAGATGCCTCGCCTAAGCTTCCCTGGCAAGCCGGTGCCAGAGACGACAAATAAATCCCTGATCCCAGGCCAGGGTCTCTGCCGAGCAGGTGAGCACCCTGTGTTGTGACACAACCTGCCACTGCAGCCCCGGGGGCTTTGCCTGCTGCCTGCACAGGAGAGGGGGAGGCAGAGGAACGTCACTCGTGTCCTACAACCCTCATCAACCCAGCACAGATCACTTCAACTCATGGAAGCCGGTGACAGCATTAATATTCAGAGATCTGCCAGGAGAAGGCAAAGGGGTGAGAAATGGGTTTTCTACGCTGCTAAGAGGGTATTCCAGCATGAAGGAGAGAAACAATGCAAAATTCAGACCTCTTCACATAACATCCCATTGTGCTTACATTCTCCATTGTCAGACCTGATAGCTGGGTGAGAACTGATGCGAGATTGCCCTGAATTTCATTATTTTTTTAACTCATTCAACATTGGAGATATCTTGTCGGTTTTCACACCATTTTGTCAAAATCCACCTGCCATGCCATGCTCCTTGGCAAACCTGCAGCAAGACCTCAGAAGACAGCACTGGGGCGACAGACCAGCCGTTGCCATGCCCTGGTTGCCTCAGCAGGAGCAATTTGCCCATCTGGTTCGGCCTGCCCGGGCCCTAACCGCTCCCCTTGGCAGGAACAGCCCTCACAGCCCTTCGGGCAGGTTTCCCACCTGCCCCCGTGACGCTGCTCTTGCCAGCGTGCCGGGCACTGTATGAAACTCTCGGCACATGCTGGTTTTCTCGCCTGGGAAGCTCCCAAGCAAACCAACCCGAAGACTGGAGTAGGAATAAGCCTGAACAGGTGAAGGGTCACACTGAAGCAAGCCAGTGGCTGGGACAGCACTTGGTTTGCAATTGCCCAAGCCACGTTGTCTTTCCCAGCTGCAGAGCATCACTGCTCTTGTGCTGTTAAGAGAGGCCTTAGACCTCATCGGGGCACCCCAGCAGGGTTTTGTTGTACCTTAGGTTTTGAAGAAAGCAGGGAGGTGCTAACACCAGTCCTGATAAATCAGATGTGGAGACACATCACTGCCACAACCCCTTTGCAAGTCCAGCTGGAGACCAGAAAGGATTGTTCTCTTGAGGAAAAGAAATCATTTGCTCTTCATCTATACCACTAATGACAACAGAAACTTGAGATTTATTCTTACCTTCCTCTGGGTGTAGATAGCCTTCCAAAACCATCCAAGCAGACAGCTCTTGTGGTTGTCACTGGCACAAGCTCCTCTGTGTCTGCAAAACACATCATTGTAAACTCATTTCCTCCCCTGCCTCATTTGTGGCAGGAGGCTGGGATTGCTGCTAAGGACTCACACAGGGGCCTCTGAGGACGCTGCCAATCCAGCACAGCTAGAGGCTTTTCTTCAAACACCAAGAAATGCATTTTTCAAGACCAGCGGTGTATGGGACATTACCCCAAATGAGAATTTCTGCAAGGTAGAGTGCCTTGTGCATTGGAGGACCTTCAGGTTGAGCTGGAATAAAAATCTCTCCCCAGCTGAAAAGCACAAGCACTTGGACTCACTCAGTGACAATGGAGGTCACTGTGGCTGCCCAGGGAGGAGGAGGAACGACTTTGCAGGATTCCCAGCCTTCCCTCTGCCCGGACACACCATCCAGTTCACAGAGAGTGCAGGAAATTCAAGCTCACTTTGAGAGTGAAAATATATCTGGAGGGAAAAGGCTGAACAAAACCTGCCTGCAAATCCCACACACCAGCTGGGGGAGGGGATAAGGCAGGAGGGGATCAGCAATCCCATAAAGCTGAATTGCCCTGAACCAGTAGCACTGGGTTGGAGGTACTGGGCTGCCCCCATCTTCCCATAGTCCATGCTGTGGGCAGGATTTCTCCTACTGTGGCTACACTCCTGATCCTCACACCTAGCCATGCCCCCATCCTTTTCCTGCTGCATGGGGGCAACAGCTTCCGTATGGCCAAGCAACACCGTTTTCCACCACAGCCCACCCTGTGCAGGCAGGAGCCGGAGCTGGAGCTATAGCTTTCTCCAAAACCCCTTTGCAACGTGGCATCCATGCAGTCTGCAGTGTGTCTGCTCATCCCACGTGAGTGTGTATCAGCAGCCATCCCCGCTGTGCAGCGTACGTGGGGTTATTGCTGAGTGTTAAGCAGGGTGATCACATGGACAGGATATTTCCTGACACTCTGTGGGCAGGTGCCTCTTCATTAAAAGCCGAACTTTGTACATTTAGCTGTAAGTTTCCTCCCTTCCTTCTGGAGCTAAGCATGAAGAAAATAATAGACACATTTAGGATACCTGACATAAAACTAGAAGCTTTCTGGTCAGACAAGGGCACCGACAGCTCAGTCAGAAGAGAGAGCAAAAGGAAACGAACTTGCCCAGAAAGATTTTGTGCCCCCTTGCTATGCTTGTGTGGTCCCACTGTGCCCATATGGGTCCCTCAATCAACAGCTACTTTTCCTTTAAAGTAAGTCCAGAATCCCCTCATCAGGACACTTGCCCACCGTGAGGTCAACAAAGAGTTCTCCAGATGGGCAAAAGAGGGAGAATCTTAATCCTAAAGTCCATCCAGTCCTAGACATCTTTTGACTGGAGAGCACTGATTGTGGGACGGAAAAAAAATTGCATCTACTGGGAAGCAAAGGGCTGCCTATTAAATTCATTATTTCTCTCCATGGACATAAACCAGGACACCAGAAGCAAAAGCCTGTGACATTTATGAAAAAAAAAAAAAAAAAAAAAGCAGAGGAGTGTATTTTCCTCTGTGCCCCACACTATCAGCCTGAAAAAGAGAGAGAGATGACTTTTCAACTTAATTAATAATGCAAAACCTGAGGAAGGGGCGAGTTGGGCAGAATCCAGAAAAAGAGAGATTGCAAAGAGTGAAATTTGCTGATAATACACTACTTGCAAAACAAGCTTCTGCTATTCCCCTCTTGACACAGCGTCTGTTGCCTACCAGGGCAATCATATCCAAGAGTAATTGTCTAACAATTGTTCCGCACTGAGAAAATAGTTCAGATTACAGACATTAACACGTTTAGGCATTAGGCTTCCTCACTGTAATTACCCTTGAGCTTAGTCTCACAAATGAATTAATGTGCTGATCGCTTGGACTAATAGAACCAGCAAAAGGGTGATGAATTGCTTCCAAATCAGATAAAATCAAGCATGACATCATTTAATTAATTTCAGGGCTTGGGGGGAGGAGAAAGGAGGTCAGCATGATGCTGAAAAGAAACGTATCTCTCCCTTAGTGGTTTATTTGGAGACAGAAATGCGCAAACAGGGGAGGATGGGGCTGGGGAAAGGGAAAATGCACCCCAGGTGAGAAGAGGGTTGCTGGAGATGGGGCTGTATAATTTCTGTGTATGAGCACGCAGCCCCGGGTGGCTGTGGCTGCGTGACCAGTTCGGTACAGCTGACATAGGTGCAATGGATGGATTTCTTCTGGGTGTGAACAGATGCACTGCTCACCTTGCTCTGATTTTGAGTCATCCTCCGAGCACTGGGCCTATGTGTAACCCCTGCTCCTCCCCCAAGCAGAAAGCCCACTCCTGGCCTTCCCCAGGGTCACAGTTCCTCCATGGGAGCTGAGTGCCTGAGGGCAGCATTGCCAAAACCCCTCTCCTTGGTCACGTTTCCTGGTATGGGTGCCAGGCTGTCAGCACAAGGCTGCAGTCAGCCAAGAGCTGGGCTGGCCATTGCTACCGCAATACTATTACTCTCCTTGACTTCTCCTGCCCTGCGAAGGGCCTCCTGATCACTTTTTTTTAGGAAGGAACAAAAGGGGTCGATGGAAAGGACATGGCAGGGCTCTGGACTGCTGCTGTTAAGTACAGACTCTCTTAAATTAAAGTTTCCCCTCGGATGGCTGCTCACCTGTAAAATAAAATGGCATCATACAAGGAGCTTGTACCCGATGGGGTTACATGCAGAGCTTTCTCCTTGCAGCCCGGCAGGTAACGATCCATCACCAATTTTAGATTTTGCATCACTTGGAAATCCTACACAAAAAGTCACCAAGAGAGAAGGTCTTATAAACGAAAGGTCTCCATTGCAGCTTACATGTACAACTGGCTTCTGCAGTTTGAAAGCAGACTAGCTTTTTACGTACGCATGCAGGAATACACACTTTACAAAGTCACACAGTCCTGGCCTTATGCCAGTTTAAACATATTTTAGCAGCACACACACACAGACGTATACAGGTACACAGACACATATTTGCTGCCTGTAGATAAACACTCATCTCTCCCAACTGTACATACCTGTATGAGCATATGTAACATAAAATGCACGTGCATAGATGTGCACAAAGAATATTATAACAATGCACAGCCAAAATGTGTAACCATATGCCTGACCTCATGTCATTGAAATGACAAGGAGTTTTGTCACTGCTGATTTCAGCAGGAGCTGCATAGGGCCCACAACATTTTGCTGCATGTTTTGATCTATATTTTATTTAGCTGATTTTTGGAGCAGTGGAGGGAAGAAAGTGATGAGTCCTGTGAAAGCTAAATTTGAAGATACGAAGCTTTTCATTCTCACAAGTGTGGAGAGGCTGCATGCTTTATCGCCAAGCCTGGCTGCCCCCTTGATAGCAAAGGCAGAGGAAACAGGAACCCAATTCCCCTCTGTTGCTGAGTATGATAATTCTGGAGTCTCCCTGCAACAAGACTGTTTCCTGGGCTTTGCCAGAGACCACAGGTCCAGCAGCCCAATATCAACACCATTTGGCAGCATTCGTCATTGTCTTGGATATTTTAATTCACCCAGTTGCCCTGGGGATGATGCAGCTTATGAGTCCATTTGTTTGATGCAGCCTTACAATAAATCCGGTTAGTGGAGCAGAGAGTGCAGGTGACAGTCATTGTCATATAAAGTAGTTTCCTTATTTCCAGAACCTGATCTTGGAAGGCATGAGGCATCTCCTGAGATGCCGATAGTTCTATTTGCTCTATTCTATAAATGACAACCAGCAAATAACAGCTAAGAACACCAGTTGCCAGCCACTAACTTTCACACATGCAATGAGTTTGAAGGTCCTGAATTTCCTTTCTTAGTGATGATCTAGCCATATCACTGCAGTCTCACCACTGGCACCTTCATGGGCAGTCAGAGGAGAAGCTGGTCCTGGAGAAGACCTGACTGTCCTGGCCTTGTCCATCCAGCTTATGACAGAGGCGCTAGTTCTGCCATGACAGCTCTGGCTGTGCCGAGCTGCAAGTCTTACTCTGCTCTGCTTTACTCCTCGGTAAGAGGACCAGTTCATCACACTCATTTTTCTTCCATGCTAATGAACACGTGGTGCACTTTAGGGCCCAGTTTCTTTAAAAAACAAACCAAAACAAACACTAGATCCAAATGGTGCCAGATGTTCCAATAATTGGTGCTGACCTCTTTTGGAAATCCATGCATTGCTGGAGATCCAGCTCTGCACTTGGTGGGCAAGCCAGCTCTAGGGCTGCAGAGAGATGTAAGGGGAAGCAACAAAGGGGTCTGGTGGTTGAGGACTGATTTTTAAGGGTAACTAAACTTCCAGCACAACTCACCATCAGCCACATCCTGAAAGTCAGGTGGGATGACCTTGGAACTTGGTCACAGGGGGATTTATTCATCTGAGGTGTAAAGAAGTAGGAATAAAATAATTTCCTTATCTCCAAGGAATGTTCTGCATGGAAAGGTTTATGAAACACTCACAAATTGTGCTATAGGGAAGATGCTCTCATAAGCATCTTGCAGGGGCTTCTTGGCAGCATGAGAATGTCACAGTAGTCTGTAAGTGCAAGAGAGGGATTTGCTTTTACAGCATGACATTTGCCAAACAATTAAGGTGAAGACCAATGTGCTATAATCATTTTTAGTATTAAACACACACAGTAAAAATAAATGTTTAAAAGGCACGTGGGCTTTTTTATGAGTATAAGACATGTTGCTTTGCACGTTGTTGTAAGAGTCCTTGCTGCAGATCATAAGCTTCAGTTCTGTGTAATTATTACCAGGGACTTTCTTCTTCTCCCATTATGTATTAACTGCACCTAAGAGATCCAGAAATGAAAGGATTTGAACTCGCCTAACTTAACAGTTGTTTGGAGGATTTGCTGTGTGAGTTTCTTATTTTACTTTTGTCATAATTCAGCATAGTCTGAGAGATTAGAACAGATAAATAAAAATGCATTATGCACTTACTGCCCAGTGTCTTAGAAATCTGCATTAAACTCATGAACTATAGGGAGAGACAGGAAATCATATTATGCTTTACTTTTATCTTTTTCTGTTTCCACATGACTCCTTTAATCACTTCTTAGCCTGTATGTAAGGTTTTGGAGGCAGCTTCCTCTGACTTCCGCTATCATCCTCCAGCCCACAAATATGGAACAGGCAGCATCACAGAAGACACCATGGGAGCAAAATCAGCCAGTCCCTTGCCACAGGGGCACTCTCTTCTTGTACCCAGAGGGTATTATTTTATTCATGTTATTTTTTAACTCACACCAAAGCCCACAAGACTGCAGGTGGGGTGTTTGTCTAGACATACACTTTCTTGTTTCAAGAATATAAAACCAAAATGGGTAGAGACCTTCAAGGCCCTGGTCCTGACCCCAAACCAAACATCACCTAGTTTCCTATCAAAACTAGCTCCCCAAGACAAAACTTACTGGAAACACAGGCTTTGGCACCACCACCAAATGCAATAGCTGCAGTGGGTGAGGTGTGGCCCTACCATGAAAGAAATACGTGGCTGGGACCTGATTTCTAGCTCAAATCATATGGGAGGGTGGTTAATCTGGATTGCTAGTCAATCTGGAGTCATGTCCTTATCCAGCTCCTCATAACACAGCTATTTTTAGACACAAGGATTGTGTGCAAGCCCTGCCTTAGTAAGTCAAGGAGGAAATGCCCCCAAAACACGAGGAAGGCCTCTGGGCTGGAGTTACGCTGAATGCAAGGTCCTATCCTTGCAAACATTACACATTGTGCTGCAGCTGTGCGTGTGGTATGTTAATATTCATGTATTTGTATGCTGCCAGCCTTAGGACCGAGCAAATGTCCTCTAACTGCAATTTCAGCCTGGTCAAGGTAACTGACCTTTTTTATTAAGTGCTTCCAAATTTCCAATCTATCCACAAATGTGAAAAATCTGTGTTAATTACTGGCCTGTCTGGAGGCCAAAAGTGCAGAGGGGAGATAAGGGGGTTTCTGAGCGCTATTTAAAGGCACAGCATCAACAGCAGCACAGTTTTCGGCTTGCGCTAACACAGTGTCCTGGGCTCTGTTATTCAGGTAGGGTTATTTAAAAACAGAGCCAAAAATTTTGGAGGGCTTGAGGTGCTGGGACTTGCCATTGACTCAGATGGCCGAGGTGAAGCTCCCTGGCCATGCTCAGCAGTGGAGGAGTCCCCCTCTCCATGGCTTCCTTTGAGTTTCGTCCCAGTCCATTCTGTGTGCTGAACATCTGGTACCCTCCTGTATGGTATAATAACATCCCAAACTGCTTGTGCGCAACACTTACAAATAGTGCTTAAAACATAATGGCTTATTAATATAACACATATCATTGGAGAAGTGATACGAGCTCTTTCTCTTTTATGTCCTTTTTAATAAAGCACATTTTGAAACTCACTGACCTTTTTTCTTTTCCTTTTTTTTTTTTTTTTAAAGTTCCCTGGCATTATGTAGAAAAACCCCATCAGTGTGAAGTGGAATATAATGCAGTTTATTACCACTAACAAGGGAATGGCCCATAACTCTAAAGAGACAAAGCCTCAAGTGGGCTATGAAGGTCATTTTCTTGCAACCAGAAAGAAAATGTAATACTGACTGTGTCATGCTTCCCATTTCAGAGACAATGTGGGCTGCTTTCAGTTCTATTGTAAAATAGTAAAAACAGAGGTTTTTTTTCTTTCAGATGGTATTTCACACAGCCAGTCCTCCCCACTTTGGAGGGAATGAAAGTGAATATCTGTCTGGATTTTCCAGCATAATTTATACTCCTCTGGATTTGACAGTTGGTTTGTTTATGAATCTTCAGGAGACATAAAACCCGACAGCATACCCAGCCACTGCTTCTCCCTGCTGGTAATACTCAAACATCTCAGTGGGTAAAGGCTCAAACAGCAAACTCTCATACTTGATCATTACCAGGGTTACCTCCAGAGCTCTCCGATAATGTATTGTTTCAAGTTTTGGAAATCAGGCTTTCCTGTGACCCCCATCCCTGCTTCACGCAGCCATGTACCTTAGAGCAATGTTAAAAGATGGCAATGCTGCGCTAAAGCCGATGTGGCATCAACAGGTCACTGGAGGGACCAGGGTGTAGATCATATACTGGACAAATGTACAAGGCTGAAGAAGACAGTTTGAGCCTTAGGTCATGTATGAAAGCAAACCTCAATCTCCTTTTCCAGCTGTTATTATATCAGAGGGGGGGCAGAACCCTACCGCAGCAAACGCTGGGAAAAAGCACTGATGCTGCTCTCTGAAAATGTAGCTTTTCTTTTTGTCCCTGAAACAAACCCATTCATGCACTGCTGCAACTCTCGGGTCAGAGATAACTGGGGTGTAATTGGGATGAGATATATTTTTCCATATCCTCATTCCCTGGTTCACCTCTACAATCCCCAGACAGCCTGGAGGAGGGGAGACAGGTTGCACTTTCCCCCTCCTCCTCTGCCTCAGTCCTGAGAGTTTGTTATCTTGACCTTGCTAAATGGATCAGGTTTTGTGCTCTATGACTGTAGTAAATTGCAACATTTTCCTTGAGTTTCAAAAGGAGTATCTTCCTTGGGGGAGATGATGCAGAAAAGCAAAATCTAGTGTTTTCCCTTACATCACCATCTTCCCTTCCAGTTGGAAATGGTGTCATATAAAATGGCATCAGAAAGTGCTGTGGCATTATCAGCAGCTACTCTCTGTTTTCAAAATCATGACAATGAAACACTGTTGATTAAGAAGCTCCTGGTCTCCTTACTTGGGGTAGGAAGAGAAGAGGCACATAAAATCATCGGTGGCCATGTTAGGCTTGAAAGAGAAAAGCACACAGCAAACAACAAATGCTGAAACACATGCCAGGTCCAAAAGGGAGAGCAGGCTGACCGTGAGCGAGCAAGCAAGCAGTGAGCTCTGCCTGCACGCACAAGGGAGCCTGCAGAGAATCGGCACTGAACATACGGTGTATTCACAGCTAAGTGACTCTCCTAGGCTCTGATCTTGCTGCTAACACACCAGGAAATAAGTACTCTTTTGAGGTACATAGCTGGTAAATTGTCTTAACCCCACTTAAAAGTCAGCAGAGGGATGCTGATGCAGATGGGTAAAGGGTTTGACCCTATCTGTTTGCTTTGGATATTACCTAAATACCTGAACATCAATTTCTTATCACTAACTAGTTCGTCATTACTGATGAACATTTAGCAGCTTTGCCAAACACTGCAATTTGTCTTTCCTACTTGAAGTGTCAAATGTCACCTTAGCAATGCATAAACAGCAAAACTCAGGGAGCCCCCTCAAGACCGATATGTAATGATCCAAAGAAAACATTGTATTTTGTGATCCCCAATCCTGAATTTTGATGCCATTCTTCAAGACAAGCTTGGTACGTACTCCCATATACCATTCCATTCAACAAGTTGTACAAGAATAACTTGGGTTTTATCCTCAAGGGAGACGGAAGAGATGAACCACATTGTCCAGTCCAAGCCAAGAAAGCCATTTTGGAAGAACAAGTCCTTGTATCCCAGTAATCATGGCCAGCGCTACAAGGCACAGAGGGGTGTGCTAGTGCTAACATCATCTCCAGCTTCATGAGTGTAAACAGACTTGAAGAAGCCAGAACCAAAAACTGCCATGGATCAGCATTTCTGTGCCTTTCCAGAAGACCTGAACCAGTGAATCTGGGTTTAAGCTAATTCTTCTTGTGTGAGGGTTGGCAAGAGGCAAGACGCAGCTCCAGCCTCCAAACAACACCCCCGGCATGTCCCAGCTTGCCAGCCCAGAGCTGCACAACAGCGTTATTTGGCTGAGCATAGCTGAGGAGAATAATGCTGCCAGCGGTGCTAATTACCCGGAGGCTTGGACAAAAGCTAGTCGCACTGAAGGCAGTGACAGTACTCCCACGGACATGCCGGGGCCAGGACTGAGCTCAAGAAATGCAAGCAGTAGAAAGCTCTGCCAAATCCAAAGCTTTGGCCATTCTTTCCCTGTTTGGCCACATCCCTCACTCACGCCATGCTAAGCCCAGGGTGGCCTGAAGAGTGACAAGAGGAAAAGTACAGAAACTACTTTAGTTTTCTAAATAACAAGCCACACTGTCATTGAGTGAAAAACTATGATTGTGTTCCTGGTGTATGCAGATCCTTTCTCCTCTCAAAAACCACTATGCCTTCCTAGGCACTCTCCGGTTTTCATTGCTCTGTGCCAGTCCCAGATGGGATCTAGTTTTGCAGCAATTTAATGCAGAAAAAAATGCATTTTTTTTCCTATAAAATGTTGCTAATTATGGGTCCCAACCTGCCACCACTCTGAGACACACACAGGAAATATTTCCAGTACAAAATAACAACACTAACACTAACTTTACTGACTTGCCAAAGGTATATTTCGTATGCTCACTTTTATGTGCTGATACATAGTCATTGTTTTATACTTATCCTGTACTCGCACCTCTATGCCCACAGAAAAATGCCTTACCAAAATACTGATCCAATATCAAAGATCCGTTCTCTTGCTCTTAATTCTCCTTCTTCCTTAGTCAAGAACTGAACTGATGGCCTTTGGGGATAACAGGGACATTTCAGCTACAAATTTGAAGGGAAAAGGCAACAGTTATTATCCCTGCTTCACACACAGCTAGCCCTATGAATGCTCCCTGGCTGACTGGTTCATCCCCTTGGTGCTCTTCATTTTAATTCCTTTAAATTACTGCTAAGCAACCCTGCAAATTGTCTGATGTCAAGTTTCTCCCTTTCGTCCTACAGAAGTCAGCAGGAGTTTCACTGGGACGGTTCTCAAAGGAGAGCAGAATTGGGACTACCATGCTAAGCACTGACTCCAGTGCTCCTCAACTGATGATAGGTTGTTGGCACGTTCCCTTAGTGCCAAAGAAGCCAAACAAATCCAGAGAGTATCTGTATTTGCATTTCTGTACACCTATCCTGTTTGCAGAGTAAAGAGCAATTAAGCTTCATCATCACCCTTTTCGACTGACTGCCCTCTGATTTCCACAGATCAAACGCGAGCTGCACATATTGGAGCAGTGGGGAATCCATCTCCCCTTGCTGGCCCTGCAGCGGCCCAGCTCCTGGCACCAACCCACTGCTGGGGTGCAATGCTGGCTCTGGACTGGCTGCCGTAGGGCACCGGAGCAGGACCAGCAACCTGGGGTCCTGCACCAGCCTCCAAAGGTGTGGGGACGCAGCAACTTCAAGTCTGCGTGGCACAGGACGAGGTGCCATGCAGAGCAAGCCAGAGCACAGGCTCTCAGGCTTCGCCTTCAGCAATACCACACTTCCCTTTGTCTAAGACCTCTGCAGTCACCTCATACTAATTTTATTCACAATTGTTATTTCTTTTTAATCATATATCTTAGGAAATTTTGCAGCCATGCGAGATTCTGCACCCAAATATAGACTTTACTGTGTCATCAAGGGAAATGTCTCACATCCAAACAGCGGAAGAGAACTAGCGTTTAACATCAAGGAAAGAAAGCAAACACCAAAACATTCAGAAAACTCCCATGTGGGCGCAGACAGCATTCAAGTGTGGATGGGAGCAGGTACAGTGAGAGGAGAAGGGGACAGAGGAGCAAAGAGATGGAAAGACAGTGTCTGAAGGATGTTCACCACTGGGACATTTTGACCCTGACAAAGCAGGACTCAAACACTGAGCACTGCAATCTCCTCCGCTTGCTGCCGCACCCCACTGCTCTCCTTGAGCAACCCCAGAAGGCGTTGTGGGGGCTCTGGGCAGCTTTGCTGCCCTACTTGCATATCTGGAAGGTTATATTCAGCGGTTGATTTTTTTCTTTTTTTTTTTTGTTTTTCTTTTTTCTCCCTAGGTCTCAAGAAATCATCTGTAAGACACAGATCAGCTATTATTTAAATATGCAACAGCACCCCATTTGGCATTAGCTATCTGAGAGTGTTGCCCCAATGCTGTAAATCCAGCTTTATTTACTTACACATGGCATCTCCCTAACTATTACCATTCTGAACCACCCAAATCTGTCAATCTAATGGAGATATACGGACAGTAAAAACATGCACTGGAAAACTACTGGCAGGTTGTACAAAATGATCAGATTTAATCAGCTGATAAATTATTCACTCCAATTGAGAGTCAAACATACTATTGGAGCCTATTTATGGATGTCTGATTAGTGCAAGTAATTTTCCATTGCTTTATTATGTTTGCTAATACATTATGAAAACCATGTTGCGATAATGGTCTTACTTAAGTCATTTTGTTGTATGAGCACATACCAGAAAGCTCATTCCACCCAAGGCCAGGGAAATGTTCCAGTGGGCATCAGTTAGTTACACACTGCTATGCTATCTGCAAGGGCTTCTGCAAAGAGCAAAGTTGCCAACAGAGTGGAAATTTCACTTAAGCCATTGCACTGTCAGGCTCTCTAAGTGGCACCGCACCGTTTTCAGACACAACTGCTGTTGCGACAAAGTGCAGGAAGAAGGCTGGGCTGGCTGCTCCCCAGACCTGGCGGGATGTCTCCGGTGGCTGGATGGGGAAGGCAGCAGTAAATTGCATTGCACTGTTAAGTATTTGTGCAGCAGCACAAGGATGCAAGATGTAGTACCAGCACCTAATGCAGCAGCTTGCCAAATCAAGCCCTTGAGGCTACGGGCAGACCCCAGAGCTAAAGGTGAATATTACAGACTGTCATGTCCAACCTCTCATATGAGAGCAGCCTGAGCATTTCATCCCGTTATCCTGTACTGAGGCAATCGTTAAAAAATTGCATGCAGGTATTAAAAAGTAGCAGCTGCAGGCAGCATGATAGAGAAAATCCTTGACTTCATCACTTCACCCTCTAACGCTTGAGGCCCACCATTTTTCCAAAAGGAAGGCTTGCACCCCAGTGTGCCCTGCATTTTATTTTTTCTGGCTCTGGTGTGGGTTCAAAGCAGTGTAGCAACGTGTCATGTCTGCAGAGCCCCAGGTCCTCTGCCTCAGGCAGCGATGCATTTTTGGAAAAGACCAGGCAGGAAAGCAGCCTGCTGGCCAGGTCTGCTGCCAAGCCCATCCCAGTGCATGATTTTGGAGAACAGTATTGAGTGGGGCACTCTCCAAAGTAATCTCACTAACCCATGTCCTAAGGCCAACTGCAGCAGAGTCCCCTGCCACCAGCCTAGCTCTTCCCTGCCTTCCCAGGCTCTTCCCCACAGCACAGAGCCCCTGGCTCCAACCCCCGCATACCACTACCCTTTTATTTTAGACAGGGGTCGGTGTCACTTTTCTGCAGCCCATGGAAAGCACTGGCTGCTTCCCTATGGAAGGGCAGGGTGGAGCTCTGCTAAACAGGCAATGCAGAGTTTATCCATTTCTTACTTCTATGCCAGGAAAGCCAAGCAGGTGAACCCACCCAAGTTTTAACCTTGCAGTGGCACTGCGGTACTGAGAAGCCCTGTGTGGGACTGGGCTGATACTCAAGCAGCGAAAGGCAGTGAGGTCAGCTGGAGGCATGGTCATGACAGGGACTTGAACACTCCCAAATTCCTAGTCAGCTATTCTAACTAAACAGTTGAAATAGCAGTTTTTGGTGTTGGTTCATTTTTAACAGTTTTCCCCTCCTCTCTGTATTCTTTGGCTTTTGCAAGTGTGCTAAAGCAGATGGATCCAGCTGTGCCATGAACGGGGCTGGGGCTGCACAGCTGCCCTGTCACCCACAGGGCAGACGTGGCTGGCGTTGCTTCAGGTAGCCACAGCTCCCCTTTCCCAGCTACATCACCACTATAGTGCTGTGCTTGGCTTTTAGTGCTTGTTGAAAGGTGCCAGACTGACAGACACCCTTTTCAGACCCTCAAGGAAACCCGTGCTCCCACACACCCTTCATCTACCAGGAACCAACCTGCAAAGGTGAAAGGTAGCTCAGCTCCCGTGTGAGAAACACAGGCAAAAGTACATGTACGGCCCTACGGCCAATGGATGGGGAGCTTCACACCTGCCAGTGTATTGCCTCCAGCAACTGCTTCCAGCCACAAAGAGCCCAGTGTCCCCAGAACCGTGATCTCCCAGATGCCACACTGCCCTCTCAGCCACAGGTCAGGTCCAAGTCCCTCTCTCAACATCATGCAAATACCGTTAAAGGAAGAAGGAGGCGGTGGGAGTGAGGAGGCAGGGGGGAAACTTTTGTTAAGACTGTGGAAATTTTCAGTAAAATGAAAACAAATCGCTCTAAGTAAACCATTTGTCACAGTCTGATTACTCTGCTGCCACTCTGGGAACACCAATTTGTCATGCTAGATCAGGATAACAGCAGGCTGACTGTACGAAATGGCACGCTGCCTTCTGGCTTTTTTGCTTGCAACCAGTGAGGACAGCGGGGATCTCCCACAGCTCCTTCCCAGTGCCCCGTCCCTCCTGACAGCACAGGCACACACTTGGGTCCCTGCAGTCACTGTCACACTGCTGACAGCTCCCTAATTCCCAGCAAGCACCTCCATCTCCTGGTTCTGCAAGTCTACCTGAGACCTGTTGAATATGCTGCTTTTACCTATTAATCCCAGTGTGTCTACCTAGACTATGAGGTGTTCTTGGCAGGGATTACTTCTTGCACTAGTGGTCAGCAAAATACTGCCCTGAACTGAATTTTGGCACCTAAGTGTCCTGGCAATACATCTCTTGATCATCATTTCTCTTACCTTAAAAGCCTATGTCTCCTGTTTGCTACGCCTTCAGGAACGCCGCAGCTGAGCCTGCAGCACTTGCTGGCCCAGTCCCAATCCACGTTTCCCTCTCCTTGGTGATACCTGAAGAGTTTCAACAGTTTGTAGGTGGAGCAATCAAAATAAAACAAACACACAGAGAAAGCACAAAATTGCTGTGAGATTCACAATTAAAGAGATCCTTAAAGAAGGAGGGTTAATGCAAGGGAGCAAGAAGCAAAGATTAGCCAAAACGCATAAAACCTGGGAAATAGCAGAAAAATCCCAAGTCCAAGAATTAATTCCCTTAGCATCACTGTCCATAGCTAATAAACAATTATTGGAGTCTCTTCTGCTTGTGTCTCTCTGGAATTACGCAGCGGTTTGTAATGCTGAAACAAAACAATTAACCACAGTCCAAATAAAAATATCTTTCAGCCAACAAAAAGAAAAAGCCCTCAAAATGTCATTTTGGGTAAAATGCTCCATTCAGTCCAACACAAAATCCTTCATCTCATTTTCAGATTATTGATCCTTTTTCTAAACCTCTTCTCCTTTTAAATTGGTAGGTCAATATTTAAATAAATGCCTTTTTGAAAGGAAAGAAAAACAATGAACAAGATTTGTTTGCAAACCACAGGAATTAACTAGCTGAGAATCTCCTATTTCTTTAACATTAATAAATAAAAAGGGGAAAATCAGAAATATTTTAAATTTCAGAACTTCTCCTTCCCCGTTTTGGGGCTATCAGGGCTTGCTGGGTCCCCACTGAACCAGTAAATTATGTCAGTTCTCTTCCAGTTTCTCATATATTCACTATCTGACAAGAGCTTTTCCCACTGCTGCTCTGGGCAGCCTCTGGCCAGCCTCTGGCCAGCAGCAAGCAGGACTGCCTGGACCTGCCACCCACTAGCACCCGTCTCACCCACAGGTGATACACAGTCCTGGTCCAATTCCTTCTTTAAAAGCTGCAAAAGCTGGGAGAAAGAGGTGAGGAGGGAAACTATAAACACATCACCTCTGCAGCACAGCAGAAATCAAATCTTCCTTTCATAGCATTAAGAGTCCTCAGTGAAAGAAGTATGGTGTAAAAAAAAAAAAGTATTTTAAGGGTCTGGGAATATTTCATGCCAAGAAAAGGCAGAAGGTTTCCAAAATGATATAAATGCCTCCTTGTTCTCATTCACAGCGCCCAGAGCCCCCAGGAACGGCACTGAGCCTGTAACCACAGTAATCCACTCTGCCACGCAGGTCCCTGAGCCGTCAAGTAGCGTGAGATGAAGCATTTAATGGAAACTTACTCAACGCAGAGACTGGTGGCACTGGTTACAGTGGAAAATGCCACTCCTGGCCATTCTAAGCTTTTTTTTCCCTTTGCTTCCAAAAACCATATCGTACCTTCAATATTAACAACTTCTGTTTTAACTGAAGGGAAAGGCCTTTAAAAACAACCTTTCCCTGGGAAAAAATGAGAGCTGTCACCACAACTAGCAACCTCTCACACAAAGAAATGCTCCCTACGCCAAGTGCAGCGTTGCTATTGATGCTTGTATAGCATTGCATCCCACCTTTATACTCTCAGTCTGTATGGAAACAGGTTGACTACTAACAGAAGATGAAGCAGTGACTGAAGCTCCTGAAGAAGTCAGCCGGGTGCTGGGCTGGTTGCTGTTACCCGTCCTAGTGAAGGTAAAGCCGTGTTGTGCACACCAAGATCACACCTCTGAGACGTAAACAGAACTGGAGTTTTTAGTTTTAGTTTTCTTCCCGTTCTTTGGCATGGTTAACCAGAACAAGAGCATCTCAGATCGGGTGTCTTAAGATACCCAAACTCTTCACAGGGCTGCCATGCGGATGCTGTACAGAGCTGAGGAGGTCTAGAGGGACCTAAGGCTAACAAAAAAGGCTGTTTGGGCAGTGCAAAACCACAACTAGGGCTTACTGCAGAGCTGTGGTGCAGAGCAGCATGCTTCAGCATGTGGTATCTCTCCAACCCCAGGCTTAGATGGCATCGCAGCTAACTGAAGAAACAGGCACACAAAGCAAGAGTCCCCAGAGCTGTACCCAAAATGTTCAGCTAGACTCTGCCAAGGGGTGAATATGTTCCAGCCCAACAGGACCAGGAACATTATACTGAGTATTATGCACAAGGTGGGAAGTCTGAGGCTGAACAGAGAGCAGAGGTGAGGCAGTATCCCCTCAGAGACCCAGTGATGTTCTGGGGCTTTAATGTCAGAGTGTTTTTTGACACACACGCACGCACATATATACAAGTGAGATACAAAGCTAATTAGATGTGCAACAGGGCTCTCCTGTAGCAAGACTATAGCTGATAGTCTTGTATGGGATGAGATTCCTGATGTAACATTTTGGATTCAAGGCAGTCAATATGGACATAGTACATTTATCTAAGGGCTTCCAGGGGCTGTAGCCATCAGCATTATCTTTAGTAAGGATGGCAGTGAGATTTAAATTTTTAACTTGTCCTAGGAAAAACCTGCCAGCAGCTTTAGAGCATAAGCTGTCCTCTCCACCAAGCGTGTTGGGGGTGGGAAGGGGAACAGGCAGAACCCAGCCCATTTTGCTGCTTCGGAAGGATGCTGAGATACAATTCTGACATCTCCTGTGTTTTAAAAGCATGATCCAGTCCATGGTGATTTATCCAGAGGTAAACATGACATCCTAAAGAATAGTGCATGAAAAACTTCAGCTACTCTCAAAAGCTGAACTTAGTAGTAGCTGTGGGTTTGTTTTCTTGCTAAGTAGTATGGTCATCAGCACTGTGCAGAACAAAATACTGATGGAGCAGCAAATACAGATTGGGACTTGTCTTCCAGCTGAACATAGCACCGCAGGGCTATGCCACACCACTCACTCATGATATAAAATACTATCATCACCACCCTGTGACATTGCCATAAATATGCCCATTTGCATGTCACTTCACCTTGTGGTATTCTCAGCTTGGCAGCTAAACATGGGCAGAGTGGGGCCGCACAGTCCTTTGGGCCGTTCTTGTTCACTGAGGATTTCTTTCACAGTCCCTTGAGCATTAAGCCTATACAGGCAATGGCTAAGCAAGTAACCAATCCCTCCCTGATTTCACAGCTGAGCAAAGGCACTTTTTCCTCAACACTAGGATTCAGGAGCCCTTGGTTTGTATTGTAAAAGCTGTTTTCCCCCCATGCTGACAGCAGGAATGAAGGTGAACTTGAAAAGCTGGGGAACAACCTTTTGTGCTACATTATTTTTTTACAGGGTGGAGATTTCACTCCTTGTATATTTGACAAACATTTAGCAGAAATGAGCAGATCTGTAGGTATGAGTTCCAGCTAAATATTGTATAACAGTAATATTAATGAACTATTGCATTACTTATTATGGCAATTGCATAAATTAAATGCATGGTGTTTCAATGCATGGGCGAGCAACCTCTGGGACTGCTCCTAAGGAACCCACAAAAAGTAAGAAAGGTAAGAAAGGGCATATATGCTCTATAGCAGTCAACACACTTACCATTTCCAAATGGGTCCACATTGCATATTAGATACAATTTTCAGGGCTCAACAACAAGTAAAGCCCTACTGATTTAAGCATTGCTATTACTGACTGTAAGGTAGTAATACCTACAAGGAGATCATAATTTCCTAAATCTTAATAGCTTTCTTAAGCCACTTTTACAGCATTAAGTAGCCACTTCTCACTCACAGGGATGAACATGAGTGGTTACTGTAGCTGAGAGAAAAAGTTTTGCAGGAAGGAAGCTAGCTAATTACCAATAGTCCTTTAAGTCCTAATAAAACAGCAAGAGCTGGTTTCCTCATCCTGTCTCTGGGTCAGTTCCAGAAGACCACACATTCAAACCAACGCAGGTGAAATGCTGGCAAAACCAAGAGAGTAAATCACAGCAGTGGGAGATCAAACTACAAAGGGGATTTCTTTTCCTCCACAGAGACCATTAGCTGTATCACGTTAGTCGCCAGCCTAAGTCATCAATTCACCTTCATCATATTAGACACGAGCATCTGTCAGCAGCTGAGCACAGCTCGTGCAGAGAACACACTGCAAGGTAATGGAGAGAGAAGTGCTCATAATTCAAAAGGCAGGTTCAGTGTGTGCTTCTCTAGTTCAAAGAGCACAAAGGTTTTCCTCTTTACCGTGGCCCTGCAAATTCCAATTGATCTCAAACCAACTTGCATTTTCTCAATGTTGCTGATGAGTTTGAACTTCAGTGAAAAATCCATTTGCTAGAAATGAAAGTTGCCAATTAAAATCAGACTGTTTATGTTGCTTTGGGGAGCTGAGGGGGAGAGGGTGAGAGAAAGGAAAAGCCAAATAATTCATTAAGTGATCTATATTGTGCCAGTACAGTTGGCAATTATAATTATCCTAATAAGACTTTCCCGGTTATATAAGCCCTTCCACTCAGGGATCTCAAAACACTTTGCAACCATTAATGATATTAGCTTCATAACATTCCTGACCTCATTTATAGGGGAGGGAATTGAGGAAAAGAGAGAAAACAACACCATTTTCTGTAACAGATAGCTTTCATTTTGTAACTGCCTGTAAACTTTATACCTGAAACTAAATCACACTTAAAAATCAGGGTCAGTTCTGAGCTCTTGAGCCAGCAGTAGTCCTTGACTCACAGTGTGAGTGCAAAAAAAAAAAAAACAAAAAGGCTAGCAAGAACTGTGTGGGAAGGGAAGGCCTGTCTGCAAACCTGCTGCAAAGAGCCTTGGGTCACTGAAATTTGTCACCCTGGAAATGTGGCAGACTCAAGCAAATGGCTTCTGCCTCACGTCCTCACACAAAACTGTCCCTCCCCCTACTTCAAACAGTAGTCACACATGGGATGGGCATTATCAGCGTTCCTTCTCCAAATCCACAGCTCTTGGTTTTGGCTCCTTCTCTGTAAGGAAAAATGAAATAGAAGCAACATGAAATCCTGGGAAAAGAAAAGAAAAAACCAAACTGGAACAAATAGTTGAACACATTGCATGTATGCACCTACGAGAAAGCAGGACTTGAGTAGCAGCCACCACGGATTTCTCAAGAACAAATTGTGTCAAACCAATATAATTTCTTGCTGTGAGAGGGTGATAGGTTTTGTAGCTAGACGAACAGCAGCAGATGTTGTATATCCTGACTTTAGACATTGTTTTTTATAGCAGTCTCATAGCTGAATTAAGGAAGCATGGGGATTTCATGTTGCAGGGAGAATGCAAAAGGGGTCAGAAAGCAGTACTTGGAAAGCAGTTATCAATGTTTCACCATCAAAATAGTGGCATGGACCTGCGTGTTCTCCAGGGAGCTGCCCTGGGTCTAGGAGTATTCGATATTTCCACTAATGATCTGGATGATAAAACAGAGAGCATGCAGATGATGCCAATCAAGGAAGAGCAACACATCCTTTGGAGAACAGATCTGGAATTTTATCATTGCAGACCACTCATGAATCTGCTAGAGAGAAGACCCACCCCACAAATTCTCCTTTGTGTGGCTATTCTCCACCCATTAATGTTCTTCTAAAAATGAAATTAATTTTCCTGCGCACATCATTGAAATTCCCTTCACAACCAGATAGCCAAATAATGTTAATACTAATTTTAATTCTGAAAAGCATACAAAAAAGGGTTTTTTTTTCTCATTATTAATGGAAGAAAAAGCCTATTTAGCATATCTAAATGAAAAGTGTAAGATCTATAACCCGTACAATAGCAATCATGAAAAAGCTACAAGATGGAATTATTCTCTCAGGGCTTTTATTAAGGCAGTTATCATAAGTTAAATGTGAAATCCACCCAGAAATCACTCAGAGAATTTGTTATTCACATACTTCTCTACTGTAAATAATCCCCCATGCAACAGTAAAACTTCTCTGTTTATGACTCCATAATTCAGGTTGTGTCAGCAATTAGCACTCGAAGTTACAGTAGTGTACTACATTTTTTAAGAGTTAGAGGAAGTTGTGTATTGCCGGCAGCCAGCCTGCTGACAGGTTTGCCAGTGAGGCTGGAATGGAGGACAGCACAGAAAGTGAGTGTCAGTGAGGGCCTCCCGGACTGACGGACGCCCGGGGAAGGGGAGGTGGACCACCCACACTCACACTCACACTTAGCGCTTTCTCAGCTGCAAGAGGTTCCTACTAACCCTGAACGAAATAAAGGCATGAAGCGGCTTCCCACATGGAAAATACTGTTGTACACTTCAGGAGAATTAAAATGAAGACCTCTCTGTGCAAGTTTAAAAGCAGCAAAGTCTGTCCCACAGTAACACCTTTGTCAGAGGGAGATGGGTAGCATTAGGCATTTTATTCTTTCTGTTTCAAAAGTTCTCCTAATTAGGTATTACAATGTGTTTTCCATTGTGGAGAAGCCATTTTAATCACTCCTAACACTCACTGGGGGGAATTACTGCTGTGCAGAGAGCAGACCGACATTCTCCTGCCTCACACCCATGACAGGAGAAGAACAACATGCCATGTTGCTAAAAATACATTGTGGTATTTATCAGCTGGTCTTCTACAAATAAGAGATAGCCCACATAAGGTCCAGTGAATTCCAGAGTGCAAAATAACCCCCTTCATCTATTTAGCTCTTGCAACACTGGCTTATGCTCATGGTAAATCAGTATCTTCAGGAGGCAGCAAGCGGCATGAGAGGAGACAGGAGCAAATCTTCATTCATTCCCTGCCTGTCTCTGCCTCTTACTCATAGCAATTTTGCTATGCTCCTGGACTCTGGTCTGTGCAGGGAACATGCTGGGGAATAACGTGAGCAATTGTATATGATCTAAAATTTGTCTGACCCCTCCATGTTCAACACTAAGGTGTATTTCCTAAGAGATGAATTTTGAAGGTGATATATTTTTGTGTGCCCAAGTTTTGATCTATCTGACCATTTTAAAATCATAGAAGTGGAGAAAAAGCACTTTTAAAATGGAAATCATATGAAAGGTAAGCCACAAAGACAAGCTCAAGCCTTCTCTCAACAGAGCCAGAGGTAAAACTCAGTAAAATAAGAATATCTGAATTGGAACAGACTTGAGCACTAACTCCAAAGATGGTACCATATACAGGCACCGTCCTTCACAGTTTGTTAATTGCATCAGCAGACAATACAACATGAGTGTAGTAGGAGAGATGCACCAATACCCTTGGACGGGTCGGCACGGTGCTGGCAATGCAGAACACCTGTAAGATTCAGCTTTGCTCTGTGGGACGGACTGAAGCTGTTCCAATCATTTAATGCCATAAATTTACCAAAGAAACCAGAAGAGTGGAAGAGTGTGTTGGGCAGATAACACAAGTCTATTATGTACTTCTAAAAAGTTCAGAAGTCTGACACCAGAAGTGCGCATTAAATAAATGTGTTTCTTTCCATATTCATTAACATAATTGCCATTTTCATCACACTAATGATACAAATTCACTACCACTGCACAGTGTCTATATATATTCTCATGAACTGATATTATACATTGTTATTTGTAACTGAATTAGCAATAACAGGCACATGGAGTCCCAGAACTTGTTATGATAACCATGTTTGGAGTAGACCCTGATATCCTTCTTTAAAGATATTCTCGGATGTAGCGAGTCTGAACTCCATCTCCAGCCATGTTTGTGGTTGTCATTAACTAGACACTTCTGCAGGACTGGCGGTGGCTGAAGCCAACAGGAACAAGGGTTCAGGAGGAACCTAGCCAGGTAAATATGGGGTGCATAGTCTACTTTAAAGCTGTTTAGCCTATTGTCTTCGGAAACATAAACTTTGGTAAGAAAGCCACAATTGAAACCTAAAAACTTAAGCAAATCTTGCTGGTCTCTAACCAAACACCCAGGGAGAACATTTCAGTTACCAGCAATTCCTTAACCTAGCACACAAAGACATAAAAAGATCCAATGGCCAGGGGATAAGGCTACAAAAATTCAGGCCACATTAAGCATTATTTTCTTTTAATAGTGAGGAGTAATTAACCACTGAAACAATTGGCCTAGAGACTTGATATAAGCACCCGATGTCTTTAAAACTAGGCAGGACATGTGCCTTTTAAAAGCTCTGTGGTAACTCAAAAAAGGTTATCAACTTAACACAGGAAAAAGCACAGGACAAAATACTATGGGCTGATTTATTCATGAGGTCAGTCTAAAACCACAGGGCACCATTGTTACAAGCTGCAATATGAGACTGCATGAAGTCCTTTGGTTCTCCTGCAACTGGTCTTCCTCTAGCAACATATTACGTGTGTTGAATATTTATTTAAATGTCTCAGATTTTCTGAAGAAACCCAAACCATCCCCATTGCATATTCACAGCTGATTTTACAAACCACGAGGCCGATCCTCAACTACAACAAATGGTCTAGTTGACATGGTGGTGTCAGGGCAATGGTTGGACTCAATGATCCCAGAGGTCTCTTCCAACCTGATTGATTCTGTGATTCTGTGAAATAAGTGTAGCTCCACTAAAGTAAGTGGAGTTTGATCAGTTGTCGTGAGATGAAAAATCTTGAGTCTTTTATTACAGGCACCTATATATTTCCCAGATTTCCCACATTACTCACCTAAATCTCCCCTTAATTTCCATCTAAGACTAATGGCTGTGAACTGAAATCTTTGCATCTTCAGCGCTGTGTTCTGGACTTTCTCTAGCATTTCCTTAATTCAAATTTTGTCATGCGTACACCTTGTTTTCAGCATGTTTTGTCAGTGCTTAAAGGGAATAATCAAGCTTAGAGCTAATCAGCAAATAAATAGACTTAGTGAGGTTATGGCGACAGGATAAACAGGATTAGCACTTCAGGAGGACAGAACGAATACAGATGGACACTCCACTGGCGGGTTTCGCTATCAGGCCAAGAGTGCCATGTTAAGCAGGGACAGGGGAGCTCTTAATGCTTTTGTTCCTAACCAGAGATCTTCAGGAAAATACAACACTGCATAGTGGAAACTGAAAGTTTATAAATATTTATACAAGTGAATTCAATAGGAATGATGATAATAATATTTTAAGATTTTATTCTCCTTTGCTAAAGGGCTGTAACCATAGGCTAAAGCACACATACGTGTCATGTGTGCTATGTGCAATGCATACACTGCATGCAATCATGCGATCATAGAATAATCCAAGTGGGAAGGGGCCTCGAGGCCTCTAGTCCATCCCCTGCTCAGAGCAGGGCTAACTTCAAACCTGGATGTGATTGCTCAGCACCTTTTCCACTCAAATTCTCAAAACCTGCAACAATGGAAATTGCACCAAACTGGGGCAACCAGGACCAACACACAGTTCTTTCACACGATCTTTCATTGCCAGTGGTCAAAACCAAAACTCACCAGTCCAACCCAACAAAAGCTAAGAAATTAAAATAAATTCTGCCAGTCCTAATTAACTGCCATCTACATTTTCAAGCCTTATAGCCTGTCTTTCTACCTGCCTAGGAGAGGAAATAGTTTTTACTGCATGCTGAAGAATTGAACATACAGAATTTATGGGCTCAAGGGAGAAAGTGTTTGACAGTTCAAAATGCTTTTGAGCATTTTCTAGCACCTCCCCCATACTGAAACGCGGGGGTTTTCAGCCTGACATGCCCAAGCTATAGCAGGACGTAGCCGTGCTCTTTGAGAAGTGTGTCCCAAAGCCTTCTGCAACTGCCACTCACAAAATAAATGCAGAGCTTGCCACTTCCAAGCAGGAATGGATAGGTTGGGACAGGCTCGATAATAGAAAGTAATAAATCCTTCCTTGTGCTAGAAAAGGGCTTGAGCAAAAGTGAAGTAGGTTCAAAGGAGTGAATTGTTAACTCTTTCCTTAAAATGAGAATTCCTTTTGCCACAGGGAAGGAGCGGGGCTGTTCACCCAAAGGATCCAATAGGATTTTTCTATTACGTGTCAGACATCTGGACCAATTCAGAGATATTTTGCCATTCCATAGCACCAGCACAGGGAAGAGGGACTCTCTAGTGCCACGTCTTCACCCAGCACCAGAGAGGAGACTCCTTTGGCAAACATGCTCCCCCCTTTAACTTCACAGCTGTTCCAGGGATGTGAAAAACCACTGTATGGGACAAAAACCTGAGGCATCAAAGGACTCTGAACTAATGGAAAAAGGCAGGACAACAATCCAGAGTTTGAAACAGCAATTTCAAACTGCAAATAGACATATCTTTAGAAGTTATGTATTTACCATAAGAAACAACTGACGTAAGCACTTGTCTATTTTTTCATGTTTTCCAATTAATAACCATCATCTTGCAAAACAGAGAGTAGCACACCACTGAGCACATTACAGAGCCACAGCCTTCCTATAGCCTGACTGGTTTTTAATTACAGAGAAAGGATTCACTCTACTTCTACCCAGGTGTTCTCAAAGTTGACAACCTCACTGGAAGCAGGCCAAGAAGTAGGAGGAATATCCTTACATCTGCAGATTTCCATGCAGAAACCCCAAACAGCTAGAAGAAATGTTACAGGATTAGTGCATTTCTTCACACTTCACAGGAAAGAGAGGGAAGGAAAAAGAGAGAAAATAAGCACTTCTGTTGCACTAAGTGATAATTTCTCTTTGTTCCCTAGTAGCCGTCGTGAATGCAATTGCTCTACTGAACTTGGCACATTGCCTGTAGTATTTGAGGACTTTGCTGCCTTAGCAGAAAGGAAGTTCACAGGATAATAGGTGCAGAGCTCCTAGCCCTTGAAAAAAAGCTTTTGTAAATAACTTCCACCCTCCACTTTGGAAATACCGTAGTTGCAACACATTTTGATACTGCCATAAATGTATTTGATTCTAGTTTTTAAATTAAAAAAAAAATTTTTTTTGGTTATTGTCTTTGCTTGATGTCCTAATACAACCTGAAATCTTAAATGCATGGACTGCTGCTGACATCACCACATCAAGGCATGGCTAACGGCGTTACTGGAGTCCAAGGCTCTCATCATGCTAAGGAGAAAAAAAATCCCAGACTTGCTTTCCCTTCTCCACTACATATGTAATTGAGGGCATGGTATTCAGTGACAATACACTCAAATCTGCACGCTTGATCTCTCCCTGCTTCCCCTGTGCTGCTGGCTGCCGCAAGTAACTGAATGTACTTATTACCCCTATTATTCTTTTAAAGCTCAACTCATCTATATCACAAGAACTGCATGGAGAAAGGCTTCGACTGTGCCTCCCCTTCCTGCATGGGAAAAAGGGCTTGACCATGTTTCACCTTGAAGAAATCCCATTCCCCGCACAGCCAACACCCGGAGGACAGAGCAGCTCCTCTGCACTGATGGCAAAACACCCTTCCCTTCTGTCACCCTGCTACACATTGACTTCTTTTGATTTTCCCAGCTGTTCTCTGGGAGATGGCTTCTCATCAGAGGGAAACCATACTGAGAGAAGGTGGTTGGTTTATTGTTCAAAGAGCTCGGCAAACACAGCCCTAATTCTCAGCTGGCATGAATTGTTGTCATTGAAGTCAAGAGAGCTGCCATTATTTACATCAGCTAGGCTCTAGGCCACCAACATCTGAATTCCTCCCTATTATCCAAGCTGCCTAGACCCAGAGAGAAGAAAAATATTATTATTCTCAATATGCATCAAAATTATTTATTTTCCCAGCGCATTCTCCTCTCTCCCCTGGGAAGTAGTTGAGTATTTAAACTTCACTGAAAGCAGGAGAGGAGGCCTGGGCTCAGTTGCTGGCTCTCCAGGACAAGCCACTTTCCCTCTCTGCAGACTAGATTCTTCCCTCATGAAATGGGGATGGATACTCCTGGCACCATGAGACACACTGAAGCTTCCCGCTGAAAAGGCTGAAGAAACCCTGGGCATTACTGCTGCTGTTCCTGCTAACAACATTTTCAGTCCACTGCACCCTGCCCATTCTTTGGCTGCTGTGTTCAGCTCAGCGCATGGATTCTCCTTGGTGGCACAACTCAAGGAGGAGGTGGAAAGGTTAAGGAGAACAAGAGCATCCCAGGAAGAGATTGGCGGGCAGTGCTGTTCCCTGCCTGCCCTGGGGAAAACGGATGAGCCTAATGCTCCCTGGGAAGTAAAGGATCCTCTTCCTCCTCCACAAGGAGCAGGAGGAGATCTAGGGGATGAGGGGGAATGGAGGCAGGTCCCTGCTTGGGGTGGCAGGCGAATCCCATGCCGACCTTCCTCCCGTCCCCGCGTCCCCCTGCAGAATAGGTATGAGGTGCTGGAACCTGAGCGTCTTCCTGAGCGTCAGGAAGACATGAATCTAGGTGAAGGACCTTCTAAGGGGCTACGTAAACAGAAGCAACCAACTAGGAGGGTTGCAACCAGCTCCAAAAAGGAGAAAAGTAATTGCTATAGGTGACTCCCTGCTAAGGGGAACGGAGGGCCCCATATGCAGGCCAGACCTGACTCACAGGCAAGTCTGCTGCCTCCCTGGAGCTCGAGTAAGGGATGTTGCCAGGAGGTTTCCTGAACTGGTGAGGCCCTCTGACTACTACCCACTATTAGTATTCCAGGTGGGTAGGGATGAGATTGAAGAGAGAAGTGCCAGGGCTATCAAAAGGGACTTCAGGGCCCTGGGGCGTTTGGTGAAGGGGGTAGATGCGCAGGTTATATGCTCCTCAATTCCTTCGGTGTTATGTGAAAATAGGGAAAGGACTATGAAAACACAACAGATTAATATGTGGCTAAGAGACTGGTGCCGTAGGTGGGATTTTGGGTTCTTTGACAACGGGGCGGCTTTCATGGCTCCGGGCCTGCTTATGCCGGATGGGGAACAGCTGAGTCAGAAGGGGAAAAGGGTTATGGCCCAGAAGTTGGCAGGGCTGATCAAGAGGTCTTTAAACTAGGTTTGATGGGGAAGGGGGATAAGACCAGGGCAACCACAAATGAACCTAGGGGCAACAGGCCTGTGTCAGGGGCAAGACCATTAGCACAGCTGAAGTGCATTTACACCAATGCACGCAGTATGGGCAACAAACAGGAAGAGCTAGAAGCCACTGTACAGCAGGAAGGTTACAAAGTGGTTGCCATCACAGAAACGTGGTGGGATGACTCTCATGACTGGAGTGCAACTATGGATGGCTATAAGCTCTTTAAGAGCGAAGCTTGAGGTTAGTGCGGGGGCGAGGGCGACATCGGGCTTAACCGGGCGGTTTTTCGTACTCTGGGCCCCCCCTGAGCCCCCCGCGAGCATCAGCCCCGAGCTGCTTCCCCCCCACCCCGGACCCAGACCCGGAGGTTCCCGGCAGCGAATCAGGAGAGGAGGGGGCGTAGCCGGAGGCACCGCGGGCGATTTAAATGCTCCACCCCCTGTTATCGTTGATAAAGAGCCCCCTGGAGAACAGGGACTAGTCCCTGCCCAGAGGGGAGAGACTCAGCAGTGCCTGTGTGAGTCAGCAGTGACTGGGTGTGTCCCAGGGCAGGAGAGGCTGCAGTTGTTTGCAGCTCGTTGGGGAGGGCACTGACTCCCTCCCAGTGCACAAGGCGAGGAAGGTGCCAAGGAGCTGTGAACCAGGGGTGCCACCAACAGGTAGTTCCCAGTTCAGTGAAAGAACAATGGTATCTACCCAGTGGAAGAAGACAAAATGGATGTGGGAACCCAGACAGAGCTCCCACGGAAGGAGGCAATGGTGCAGGTTGCGGGCTGCAGGGAATGCTACAGCGTCTCTGTGGTGTCAGGGGGCTGTGTGCGCTGTGAGCAAGTAGATGATCTGCTCGGCCGAGCGGCACAGCTGCAAAGCCAGGTTGAAAGGCTTCAAGCCGAAGTAGAAAGGCTTAGGAGCATTCGGGAGGCTGAAATGGAGATAGACTGGTGGAGCCAGGCTCTGCCCTCCCTGCAACAAAAATGGGAGCACCTGCCGGAGAGCTCCCAGGATCGAGGGACCCCTGTACTCTGCCCCTCTCAGGTGGAAAACAATAACCTAGAGGAGAAGAGTGAGTGGAGACAAGTCTATGGCCGTGGCAAAAGGCGAGTGCCCTCCTTGCCTACCTTGCCTCCACAGGTGCCTCTGAGCAATAGATATGAAGTCCTAGTGGAATACAGACTGTCCAATGGGGATGTGGTGGAGAGGCAACCTATATCAGAGGTCCCACCACAGTCAGAAAAACCTGACGGGCGTATAGCTACCTCCTCCACAAGGAAGAAGAGAAGAGTTTTAGTGGTTGGAGACTCCTTTCTAAAGGGATCTGAGGGCCCAATATGCAGAGCTGACCCCCATCACAGGGAGGTCTGCAGCCTGCCTGGAGCCCGAATCAGGGATATCACCAGGCAACTCCCCAACCTGGTGAAGGCCACAGACTACTACCCCCTGCTGATCTTCCAGACAGGTGGGGAAGAAGCTGCATCCCGTAGTCTGAGGGGGATGAAGAAAGACTACAAGGCCCTAGGACGGTTGGTGAAAGAGTCTGGGGCACAAGTTGTTTTCTCCTCCCTCCTTCCATTTTCAGGTGATGACGTGGGATGGAATAGTAGGATTCTCTCTATTAATGCCTGGCTACGAGACTGGTGCTACAGGCAGGGCTTTGGGTTCTTTGATAATGGCTGGTTTTATAAGACAACAGGCGTGACAGTGATACATGGGAAAGGTTTATGTCGTAGGGGCAAAAGGGTTCTGGGACAGGAATTAGCAGGGCTCATTCGGAGAGCTTTAAACTAGATTCGAAGGGGGATGGGGTGGTAGCTGGGCTTGCACCACTGGGGCAATGCTCTAGTGTTGAGGTAGACCAGGAGGCCTCCCATCCATCCCCCTGGAGTGAAATCAGGGGGTGAATCTGGGATGAAATCGGTGTGCCCAGCTCGCTCCCTGAAATGCCTGTACACCAATGCACGCAGCATGGGGAATAAACAGGAGGAGTTAGAAATCCGTGTTCGGTCGGGGGACTATGATCTAGTGGCAATTACAGAGACTTGGTGGGACGCCTCGCATGACTGGAATGTGGTCATGGATGGCTATGTCCTGTTCAGGAAAGACAGGCCGCTAAGGAGAGGTGGTGGAGTTGCTCTTTATGTGAGTGAGCAGCTAGAATGTATTGAGTTCTGTCCAGAGGCAGATCAGGAGCGAGTTGAGAGTTTGTGGGTGCGAATTAAGGGGCAGGCTGGCAGGGGTGATACTGTTGTGGGTGTCTATTACAGGCCACCGGATCAGGATGAGGAGGGTGATGAGGCCTTCTACAGGCAGCTGAGAGCAGTCTCACAATTACAGGGCCTGGTTGTTGTGGGGGATTTCAACTACCCTGATATTTGCTGGGAGGCCTACTCAGCCAGCCATCCCCAGTCCAGGAGGTTCCTCCAGTGCATTGATGATAACTTTCTGATGCAAATGGTGGATGAGCCAACTAGGAGAGGAGCGCTGCTGGATCTGATCCTCACTAACAAGGAGGGTCTGGTTGAAGAGGTGAAGGTTGAGGGCAGCCTTGGTTGTAGCGACCATGAGATGGTAGAGTTCAGGATCTCATGTGGCAGGAACAGAATAGCTAGCAGAATCACAACCCTGGACTTCAGGAGGGCCAACTTTGGCCTTTTCAAGCAATTGCTAGGGGAAATCCCATGGGACAGGGTACTAGAAGGTAAGGGGGCCCAAGATAGTTGGTTAGCGTTCAAGGACTGCTTCTTCCGATCTCAAGATCAGAGCATCCCAGCACGTAGGAAGTCAAGGAAGGGTACCAGGAGACCTGCATGGTTGAACAGGGAACTGCTGGGCAAACTCAAGTGGAAGAAGAGGGTGTACAGATCGTGGAAGAAGGGGCTGGCCACTTGGGAGGAATATAAGTCTGTTGTCAGAGGCTGTAGGGAGGCAACTAGGAAAGCTAAGGCCTCCTTGGAATTAAACCTTGCAAGAGAGGTCAAGGACAACAGAAAGGGCTTCTTCAAATACATTGCAGGTAAAGCCAACACTAGAGGCAACGTAGGCCCACTGATGAATGAGGTGGGGGTCCTGGAGACAGAGGATAAAAAGAAGGCGGAGTTACTGAATGCCTTCTTTGCCTCTGTCTATACTGTTGGAGGCTGTCCTGAGGAGCCCTGGACCCCTGAGGCCTCAGAAGAAGTCAGGATAGAGGAGGAATCTGTCTTGGTTGATGAGGGCTGGGTCAGGGACCAATTAAGCAACCTGGACGTCCATAAATCCATGGGCCCTGATGGGATGCACCCGCGGCTGCTGAGGGAGCTGGCGGAAGCCATTGCTAGGCCACTCTCCATCATCTTTGCTAAGTCGTGGGCAACGGGAGAGGTGCCTGAGGACTGGAGGAAAGCGAATGTCACTCCAGTCTTCAAAAAGGGCAGGAAGGAGGACCCGGGTAACTATAGACCAGTCAGCCTCACCTCCATCCCTGGAAAGGTGATGGAGCAACTTGTTCTTGGTGCTGTCTCTAGGCACATCAAGGATAGGGGGATCATTAGGGGCACTCAGCATGGCTTCACCAACGGGAAGTCTTGCTCAACCAACTTGATAGCCTTTTATGAGGACATAACCCGGTGGATAGATGATGGTAAAGCTGTGGATGTGGTCTATCTCGATTTCAGTAAAGCGTTTGACACGGTCTCCCACAGCATCCTCGCAGCTAAACTGGGGAAGTGTGGTCTGGATGATCGGGTAGTGAGGTGGATTGTAAACTGGCTGAAGGAAAGAAGCCAGAGAGTAGTGGTCAGCGGGACAGAGTCCAGCTGGAGGTCTGTGTCTAGCGGAGTTCCGCAAGGGTCGGTTCTGGTACCAGTTCTATTCAATATATTCATTAATGACTTGGATGAGGGATTAGAGTGCGCTGTCAGCAAGTTCGCTGATGACACAAAACTGGGAGGAGTGGCTGAGATGCCGGAAGGCTGCGCAGCCATTCAGAGAGACCTGGACAGGCTGGAGAGTTGGGCGGGGAGAAATTTAATGAAATATAACAAGGGCAAGTGTAGAGTCCTGCATCTGGGCAAGAACAACCCCATGTACCAGTACAAGTTGGGGGCAGACCTGTTGGAGACCAGCGTAGGGGAAAGGGACCTGGGGGTCCTAGTGGACAACAGGATGACCATGAGCCAGCAGTGTGCCCTTGTGGCCAAGAAGGCCAATGGCTTCCTGGGGTGTATTAGAAGGGGTGTGGTCAGCAGGTCGAGAGAGGTTCTCCTCCCCCTCTACTCTGCCCTGGTGAGGCCGCATCTGGAGTATTGTGTCCAGTTCTGGGCCCCTCAGTTCAAGAAGGACAGGGAACTGCTAGAGAGAGTCCAGCGCAGAGCCACGAAGATGATTAAGGGGGTGGAACATCTCCCTTAGGAGGAGAGGCTGAGGGAGCTGGGTCTCTTTAGCTTAGAGAAGAGGAGACTGAGGGGTGACCTCATTAATGTTTATAAATATGTAAAGGGCAAGTGTCAAGAGGATGGAGCCAGGCTCTTCTCAGTGACATCCCTTGACAGGACAAGGGGCAATGGGTGCAAGCTGGAGCACAGGAGGTTCCACTTAAATTTGAGGAAAAACTTCTTTACGGTGAGGGTGACTGAACACTGGAACAGGCTGCCCAGAGAGGTTGTGGAGTCTCCTTCTCTGGAGACATTCAAAACCCGCCTGGACGCGTTCCTGTGTGATATGGTCTAGGCAATCCTGCCCCGGCAGGGGGATTGGACTAGATGATCTTTCGAGGTCCCTTCCAATCCCTAACATTCTGTGATTCTGTGATTCTGTGATTCTGTGATTCTGTGAAGCAGGAGAGGCGGTGGGGTAGCATTGTATGTTAGGGAGTGCTTGGACTGTGTCAAAATTGAGGAAGATGATGAGGATGACAAGGTTGAATGTCTATGGGTAAAGATTGGGGGAAGGTCGGCAGGGCGGACATTACGGTGGGAGTCTGTTGTAGACCACCCAACCAGGATGAGCAGGCGGACGAGGCGTTTTTACAAGCAGCTGTCAGAAGCTGCCCGGTCGCCGGCCCTTGTACTCATGGGTGACTTCAACTTGCCGGATGTCTGCTGGAAATACAACATGGCAGAGAGGAAGCAATCTAGGAGGTTCCTAGAATGTGTGGAGCACAACTTCCTCATGCAAGTGGTAAAGGAGCCCACTAGAGGAAGGGCCCTGCTTAACCTGTTGTTTGTGAACAGAGAAGGACTAGTGGGAGATGTGAGGGTCGGTGGCTGTCTTGGGAATAGTGACCACGAAATGTTAAGAGTTTTTGATAGTGGGGGAAGTAAGGAGGGGCAAGAGCAGAACTTCTGCCCTGGATTTCCGTTGGGCAGACTTTAGCCTGTTTAAGAGGTTGGTGGACAGAGTCCCTTGGGAATCGGTCCTGAAGGGCAAAGGAGTCCAAGAAGGCTGGACATGCTTTAAAAAGGAATTGCTAAATATTCAGGAACAGGCTGTCCCGGTGTGTGTGAAGACAAGCCGTCGGGGAAAAAGACCAGCCTGGTTAAACAGAGAACTTAGGCTAGAACTTAAGGGAAAAAAGAGAGCCTATTTGCTCTGGAAGAAGGGTCGGGTAACTTGGGAGGTCTATAGGGATATGGCCAGGTCGTGTAGGGAGAAGATTAGAAGGGCCGAAGCTCAATTAGAGCTTGATTTGGCTGCTACATTCAAAGATAACAAAAAAAGTTTCTACAAATACATCAACAGCAAAAGGAGGGTCAAGGAGAGCCTCCACCACTTGCTGAATGAGGACAGTAGTGTAGTGTCAGGGGATGAGGAAAGGGCAGATGTCCTCAATGCCTTCTTTGCCTCGGTCTTTAATGTCAAGACCGGTTGTCATCAGGAGACTCGGTCCCCAGAGCCTGAAGTTAGGGACGGGGGGCTGTGTGAACCCCCTGTAATCCAGGAAGAGACGGTTAGTGACCTGCTGTGCCAGTTGGACACCCACAAGGCTATGGGCCCAGATGGGATTCACCCCAGAGTAATGAAGGAACTGGCAAATGAACTTGCCAAACCACTCCCTATTATCTACTGGCAGTCCTGGTTAACTGGAGAAGTTCCAGCTGACTGGAAATTAGCGAATGTAACGCCCATCTACAAGAAGGGTCGGAAGGATGATCCAGGGAACTATAGGCCTGTCAGCCTGACCTCGGTGCCAGGCAAGGTGATGGAACAGATCATCCTGAGTGCCATTACACAGCACGTGCAGGACAATCAGGGCATCGGGGCCAGCCAACATGGATTCATGAAAGGCAGGTCCTGCTTGACCAACCTGGTCTCCTTCTAGGGACAAAGTGACCCACTTAGTAGATGAGGGCAGGGCTGTGGATGTAGTCTATCTAGACTTCTGTAAGGCATTCGACACTGTCTCCCACAGCATCCTCCTAGACAAACTGGCTGCCCAGGGCTTGGATGGGTGGACTCTTCAATGGGTTAAAAACCGGCTGGATGGCCGAGCCCAGAGAGTGGTGGTGAATGGGGCAAAGTCCAAGTGGCGGACGGTCACTAGCGGTGTTCCCCAGGGCTCAGTTCTGGGGCCGGTGCTGTTCAATATCTTTATAGATGATCTAGACGTAGGGATTGAGTGCACCCTCAGTAAATTTGCAGATGACACCAAGCCGGGTGGGAGTGTCAACCTGCTGGAGGGTAGGAAGGCCCTACAGAGGGATCTGGACAGGTTAGATAGATGGGCCGAGAGCAACGGCATGAGGTTCAACAAGAACAAGTGCCGGGTCTTACACTTGGGCCACAACAACCCTATGCAGCACTACAGGCTGGGGGAAGAGTGGTTAGAAAGCGGTCCGGCAGAAAGAGACCTGGGGGTGCTGATCGACAGCTGACTAAACATGAGCCAGCAGTGTGCCCAGGTGGCCAAGAAGACCAATGGCATCCTGGCCTCTCTTAAGAATAGTGTAGCCAGCCGGTCTAGGGAAGTGATCGTCCCTCTGTACTCGGCACTGGTGAGGCCGCACCTTGAGTACTGTGTCCAGTTCTGGGCCCCGCACTTGAAGAAAGATGTTGAGGTGTTGGAGCGAGTCCAGAGGAGGGCGACCAAGCTGGTGAAGGGTCTGGAGGATCTGACCTACGAGGAACGGCTGAGGGAGCTGGGGTTGTTTAGCCTGGAGAAGAGGAGGCTCCGAGGTGACCTTATTGCACTCTACAACTACCTGAAGGGAGGTTGTAGTGAAGTGGGAGTTGGCCTCTTCTCCCGGGCAACTAGTATTAGGACAAGAGGACATAGCCTCAAGCTTTGCCAGGGGAGGTTCAGGTTGGACATTAGGAAGAATTTCTTTTCAGAAAGGGTCATTAGACATTGGAATGGGCTGCTCAGGGAGGTGGTGGAGTCACCATCTCTGGATGTGTTTAAGAAAAGACTGGACATGGCACTTAGTGCCATGGTCTAGTTGACATGGTGATGTCAGGGCAATGGTTGGACTCGATGATCCCTGAGGTCTCTTCCAACCTGATTGATTCTGTGATTCTTCAGGTCAGACACATCTGGAGGATGGTACGTGCTACTGGATGTCTCTTATATACGCAAAGCTAAAAAGAAAATATCTACTGCATTTATTTTAAAATATTTTAAGCTTATTCCTAGACACTGAACAGAAGCACTCCCTTCAGGTTTAAATTGATGAGAGGAGTTGGTGCTAGTGGAATTAAGATCAAGAAATATAGGAAAGCTTTTGATGTTGCAAAATAGACTACGCTATTGCTGTTTATCTAAGTATTTGGTAAATTACACTTCATAAGAAACTATGTGCTTTAGTCAAGGCTACTTTGCATAGGCAGATGGGTTTTGTTTCATTTAGCCTTTGTGTTTCAAAACTTTTGCTAGTATTCTTTTTATTTTAATTGTCTGTAGGGAAGTTAGTTGGAGCTATTTGGAGAATGGCTCTTTAAAGGAATCTCAGGGAATGAAAAAGGTTATTTCTTTCTTCATACACTTCTAAGCCATACTTTGGCAGAGGAACGCAGGACACTCATGGTGCTGTTTTGGAGTCAGGAGACTGCAGGTAAAATACAACCCTCTGCACACCACCAAAATACTGGACATCCGAGTCAGCTGTGACAATATTTCTACAGGACTGTGATAGGTGTAGGAAGAACTGTTCTGGTCACAAATGAAGACATATACTGGTCTTTCAGAAGAGAAAATTTATCCCCATCTTTGTACTGTGCTCCAGAGGTCACACTGAAGAAAAGCCTGTCTGGATTCAGAGAGTAAAATGAAATGCATCCCAAAGATAGTCCCTTTAGGCTGCTATTTTACTGTGGACCAAAACTAAATAGATTCAAGAACTGTAACTGAGATGAAGAAGATGAGTTTGCCCATCTAACTGCTGGGCACTACACGGCCTCCAGGCATGGCTAAGGAGCCATGCAAACACCCACTCATTTCAGTCACACTTTGCATTAAACCCATATGCTCCTCTAGAAAGACTTGTTTTGGAGGTCACCTTAAAATAAGACACAAAACATTGCATTTGAAAATGTTTTGGTGTCCACTGTCACTGTGGTAATTTTAATGTAATCACCTGGTGTGCGGTTAGCACTTCTTTCAGCTCTCGGCTAACCCGATGCGATAGATAGCACAACTCCAAAATACAAGTGGTATGACAAGTTTTCAAAATTGTCTAAATATATAGCTAGCCCATCGGCTGTTTATTGCAGCATGTCAAGTTTCATCTCTCCATGAGACAGAATTTCCTCCCTCAAAAAGGAAAAACAGAACAAACACTAATACTTTAAAAAAAGAAAAAAACATACACACAAAATGAAAGACAAATATCCTTTCCCAGCACTTTCTGTCACAGCTAAGGTACCTGTGTAGCTCAGATGCAGGGATTTGAGGAAATAGCTTGTGAAGACGGGGGCTTTGGCACAGAAGGGCATGGGGAATATTTCCCCTCCTGTCCTCCAGCTGCCAGCCAGCCTGCTGTGCTGACTGACTTCATGAGGGAGCAGATCAGGGGATTGATCTGATTGAACATTACCCTCTTCTCCCACCCCAGGAAGGCAGGCTGCAGGCGGTGGGGCAGGGGCAGTCTGTGCCCAAAGCACTCAGAAACCCAGTTACCCCCTTTGAGCAAGAGTGAGCCTTAGGATCCAACACCCAGTTGCCTCAAGACAGGATTTTTCATGACGTCATGACCCTTCTTCACATCCTTCTCCCAAATTCCTTCAGTGGGAAGCATGCACACCTCCAAAGAAGACAGGTAATATTGACTCCAGTGCCAGTCCCAGTTACACTGATATAAACAAACAGGAACTGTGCTGAAGTTTTGCTGGAACTGCAGCATTCCTGCATGCAAATGAAGGGTTCATCTCCCAAGCAGACAGGCATGTCAAGAGCCATGTAGGAGACGGATGTTTTAAAGGTCTTAAAGTCCAGGGGGTGGGTCCCACCTGAGATCTTTTTGGCTATTTCGCGAGCTCCAAGATGGATTCAAACTTGAGAATACACATATAAAATATATATGTATATTAAAATACATATATATATTAAAACCTGTACGTTTCTGGCTGTATTTTGTATTATCAATAATTCAGATTAATCACACCTCATTGTCTTCTTAAATTCAGCCATCTGCCTGCACCCACCATGTCTTAGGCATCAACATCCAGCTTGTATAGGCAAGAACGAGCTTTCAGCCCGTTTCAACCTTCCTTCCTTCCCAGCGCCTCCCTGCCTGCATCATTTCCACCCCAAACCACTAGAAGGCACGATACCCCAAAGAATAACCTCAAAACCAGTAGTCCCAACCCACAGGATGCAAGACCATCCAAGAGGGCTTGAGTGAGTGCAATGTGCAGAAGAGTGGCTGATCTCTCACCTTGGACCATGGGAGTTTAGCACATCACGACTTTTCATGTCATCAGCCTGCAAAGGAATTTCATGGGAAAGATTTCTTCCACTCCTTCCTTCTCAAGATATTTGCTAAAGTCCTGTCTAAAACACATCAAAGGACACAACTGACTGGCTTGGGCACCAAATGCATGAGTAGAGTGTAGTGCGTTTGTGACCATACCCTGACATACAGATCAACATCAGGAGAAGATCAGCAGCCATTTCAATGTCCATATCACTGTCTGTGTACAAAAAGATTCAGGACACCTATCTTCAGTCAGCGATGAAATGAATCTCCAGAGCAGCGAGGAACTAGATTCCCTTTAACCTCAATGCAATCAGCTACGCAAATAATGTTTTCTAGTATATATGCATTGTCCAAATATTCCTGCTCTCTATCTTTCCCTTGTGGATTATGCTTTTTCCCCCTAAATTAATTAGCTTTCATTGGATAAATCAATATTTCTCTCAACAAGAAAAAAAAGAGCTAAAAATGTATACTGTGCAGAAAATACAGTACAAATGTATTGAATAGCCTAAAGATAATGAAATGTCCAGAGACTGTGGTCATTTGAAAGCCCTGAAATGTAATTTTGAAAATTGCTTTACTGAGTTAATAAAAAGAGAAGCACCGAAAAAACGCAAAGATAGTATTTGTTAGATTCTTTTATCTATTTTTCCCAATTGCTGAAGGTTAGAGCTATGTCTTATTTGCCAATAAAAGATTTTCTAGGACTCTTCAGGCACACATCACAGAGCAGTTACCCAAATGATCATAGCCAAATGAGACATCTCTGAAATACACTGCCTGTACGTATGACTAATACATCTAGCATTATATGTAAGTAGTAGCTTCCAGTAATTCAAAAAACATCTAAAGGAGTTCTCCATCCAGAAGTAAAATGTATTTACCCCTCTGCAAAGACAGGCTAAGATGGTATATGCTGAAGAGGATGTGGAGCGTCTAACAAAACAAAGCCTCGTCTACGCCTGCCCTGAAGAAGGCACAGAGCAAAACGACAAACTAGATGCAGGGTGGGGAACAACGCAGGGGTGAATTGTCCTCAAGTGCCCCGCGCTCTGGGGACAGTGGACAGCTTTGCTCAGGGAAAGCTCCCCTTGAAGTTTACCAGCCCACAGAGCAGCCAGTGGGGCTGCTAGGTCATTGTCCTCCAGGCTTGTCTTTTGCCCCAAAAAGCACTTCTCTTGTAAGTGCTTTCCACTCAGAAAAGCACAAGGTGCTTTCCAGCTCCGTGGAGAAGTAAAAGCATAAATGTCTTTTCTTTCATCATTGTTCCAGTCCTTCATAGCCTTAAAGGAGGGACTTCATTTCACACAGGTATGATTTTACAAAACCCTGGTCAGCCTCAAAAGCAAAATAACACCAACCAATGTTATCCAAAATAACATCCAACCTCTAGAGAAAACCAACTGCATAAGCTACATGAAATCACAGACACATTTATCTGACATTCTCATGTGCTGTTGGAACAGTCCTTACAAATTCCCATTGAAATGCATGAAAACAGAGGAAGGGAACATTGTTGTATTGAAGACCACAGATGTATTCAGCACTTTTTGTAATACCTAAGTGATCTACACAGTAGGGCTATCTCTAACAGGAATTTCCCAGTATAATATGAAAGGAGGCAGAATTCCTCGTTCGCACTGGGGTGAGAAGCACGCTTCAGGACAGACTGTGTTTCCCTCTGGCACTGAGGGTCCAGCTGCCTGGCACAATCACTGCCGGTCTCCAGAAGGAGCACATTGCCTTCTGCACAACCTAGGAAGTCTCATGCAGCAAGAAGCAGAAATGCAGGTCCTTCGGCATGCGATTTCCCACTGTGGAGGATCAGTGTCACCATCCTTTGCCCTGACAGCAGAGAGCCCTGAGCCAGGCAGATCCCAGCCCCATGCTTTGGCAGCAGCGTGCTGCCACCGAGGGCTCTTTCAGACACAGCCTGTATATTCGACATATTTTATCTCTCAACTCCTTACTTAGATGTTCCCCCCTCAGAGATAATTTTGCAATGCTATTTGACCCTTGCCAGCTGGTGTAGTATAGCATTTTTGGCAGGATGTTGCTGACAGGCTAGTCCACTGCCTGGCTCCATCCTTAAGAGCTTCTCTGACCTCCAAGGGATGAGGAGGACTGTGCTGATAGCTTTCTGACTCAGACCACAGATTTCTGCACAGGCCACATGCCTGTACTGCACTATAAAGGGCTGCCAATCTCATACGCACCACATCTGTCTCTGCTATTTGCTGTCTCTGAGGGATTTATTCCTCCCCTTCACTGGTACAGCGGCCCCTCTGCATGAGTCTATATATGCTTTAATTTATGCAAAACTCAATCATCAACTTGGCTCTGAGGAGTCTTTTCCAAAGGGAAAACTGTTGTAATTTCCTTCAGAAACAGGGCATAACATTACCTTTACAACATTTTTTTGAAACGACAAGCTGTAGTGCTACCGAGCTCCAGCCGCTCCCATTAAAAATGACTACCATTTGTGAGAGCTCCAGATATCACAGGCTTTGTCCCCAGATCACCCTGCCCATCTTTACTGTAGTTCTTGCAACCTCCCCAGGCTGACAAATCTGCTGCTGCTCAGTTACTCCTATTTTTTTATGATCTCATTTCACTCCAGCACATCTTGATGCTACTCTACTGTAATCACAGGGGTTAGGACAGGGGTAAACTCAGGTTTTTTGCTGGATTTGTTTATTGATGTACATATTGAAATCTACTGCCAATGTGGAAGTTTTACTACCTCTAAGCTTTTAAGCATAGCTGTGATGGCAACACAGCTTGCAAGGTCTCGCAGAGTCCCTGCATAAATGGGATAGGTTTTACCGAGCCACACTGCCCATGTTAATAACCCAAGAGCCAATTAATAATCTAATAACAGTCCTAATAACAAACAACTCCTGTGCCCAGCCATGCCATGACCCTAACACGTTTGCATCTTTCCGTTCTCTAGCCTCTGGTACGAGCCAGAACATCTTCTTAGTGACTCTTGGTAACATCTTCTCCATTCACAAAATTTTGGATGCTATGTGCTCCTGCCTGCCTTCAGCATGCTGCCAAGGTTGACAGGGCACACAGAGCTCACCCGTTTGTATGTCACTTTAGGAATCCTCAACAGCAGGCCAATCTCCTCCAGCCAGTTTTAAGAAAGACACAGGGCAAATATGTTTAGCCTGACCTCTGTGTCTCATTTAGAGAGTAAGACTTGGCATTCTGGAGAGAAGAGATGATTCTCTGGACCAGTGTTTCTCATTCTTCATGTGCCTTGGCTGCCCAGCCTACAGAGATGCCAGAAAGTCTCAAGCACAATGCCTTTCCCTGGAAACATATCAGCCTGCTTTAACTTTTGTTTTTTCTCTCAGAAGTAATCTGCCTCATTTAGACGGACCATCCAGCAAACTGCAGTGCAATTGCGAGACTTGCACAAAAGCTCTGCCTTCCCTTAATCCTGTTCTATGAAATATTCCCAAATCCTCAAGCATATATTCAAGAGAATTTTTTGGTAGGAGCTTTCTTCCAAATTCTCTACCCAATAAAGGAACAGTAGGAAACCAGAGTTCTGTTTTCTTCTTTCTAGAACCTTAATCTTACACTAATTCTAAACTTGAGTGGCTGATATTTACTTCAAACTAAATAAATGCTATTTACCCTGTGAGCCACGGTCCTTACCATAACTTGGTGGAACATTCAACAATCAATAGGAAAATTAAGTCCTCCCTGCTCCCTTTCTGAAACTCTAATGTTAATCATAAACCCAGTGTAAAATATATTGCTCACAAAGCTGAATCAAAACTACTTGTTCCTTCCAATATGATTCTTCATCCCAGGTCTATGTCTTTCCTTAATATTTGCTTTTCAAAATGTTACAGGTTAATGCATGCAACCTAAATTCTGAGGAAAACAGCATTCAGGTAACCATTGTGTGCAAAAAATAAAGATCATGGTCTCATTCAAAATTGGTCCCTGCTGTGGACCAAAGTTTCAGCAGAAAACCATTCGCCTAATTGCTTCTTTTCTGACATCTGATCTCTGTCATCAACTTTGACCAAAATGTACCAGCATGAATAGTATCTATATTAAAAAAAAAAGAGTATATATACAATTCTATAAACTGTTGTTCCACATTCCAACATCAGGGTAAAGAAAAGAGAAGAAAAATGTACTCTTCATGATGTCGCCTTTCTGAAACCCTAACCTGACGTGTATGAAACTTAATGAAAGCAATCTGGAGTCTACACCAATACTAATACAAAGCCATGCACTCCTGCAGACATGTTCCCCCTTTCTAAATCTATAGGCCATGAAAGAATTTGAGAGCACCTGCTACACTTAGAGCTCCTTTTCTAAGACCATAAATCTAACACTAGCAAAACAAACAAACAAAACCCCAATCAGAACCATGAAACCCTTCCCATACCCGTCCCTAAGCTCACAGCAGGCCTTTCTCTCCTCTCCTCTCTCTAACCGACAGGGCAATTCAGCATTTGCTCGTAGAAACTCTATTGCTCCAAATCCAGCAGAATCAGAAGAAAACCTCTCTCCTGAGTGCTTTCTTTGGAAACCCCTGCCCTACGTCAACAGAGCTTGTATAAACCCCACCTCTCTGCCCAGCTCCCTGGACAAAGCAGAAGCCATGGAGGATCACCCTCCTGAGAGCTTTCTTCCAGAGAGCCATACTCTAGCTGTGCCTGCAGAAAACCATACCCAGTTAAGCAGTCCGTGCATTGAAACTAATCTGAGGCTGCTTGCTCCTACCAAACACCATTCTTCTTACCAAGCCCAAGGGCCACAAAATAATCAGTAGAAAACTGCACACCTCATTGCTTTCTTTCTAAATTCCTGGAAAAAAACCCCACATCCAGGTAAGGAGTGTCTACACAAAAAAAAATTATATAAATGCATTTGCTTCTACAAGGACTGTTCTTCCTCTAAACGGTACCATGCACAGATGAAACCTGCTCTGCACATCACTTTCTTTTAAAAACCTTGCTTCTAATTACCTAGCAAACCATATTCACAATAGTAATATCTGTATCTAAACCAATGGAAAACAATTTGATCTTATTTGGCCATAAAAGGATATGCAGAAAACAATCTAATCTGTTGTTTCTCATGCATCTTTGTAGCCAGTAAACTCATCACCAGAAACACTCCCTCCCTATGTTTGCCTTTCTGGAGGGGTAACTCTACCCTCCACCCTTACCTTCTACTACATCATGATAACCAGTCTCTGAATCAATAGCAAGAAAAAATTTCCTGAAAACTGGTCTTTCTCATTGCAATTCTGAAGACTAAATGCATACCTATAAATATATATTTATATATGTTTGAAATATAAGTTTATGTATCTATGTATAATTCCATAAGGAGATACATACAGACATATATACATATATGGAAAAAAAAGTCCTTTCTTTTAGAAATCCTCTCCCTAACCCTTAACACTAGGTAAACGAAACCTAAGTGAACAGTGTTGTATGAGAATTTACTTCATGTAAAGCCATTTTCTTTCACAAATGCCATTTCTCAGCTTAGCTTTTAGGGTCACAAAAAAATTATTGAAAATATTTTGTCCAATTGTTTTCTTTCAAAAACCTTAGCTGTACCATGATGGACACATGGGAAACTGGTGTCCACTGTAACCCTAGAAAAAGCCTGTCTCTCTTTGCTCTGTGCACCATGACAAATTCAGAAGAAAACTACTCTCTTCATTCCTTCCCTTCTGAAATCCTAAATTTACTATGCCTAATCTGAAGTATCTTTATCTTGATGATCTATTTTCCATTGCAACACTAACCTTGAAAGATTTCCCTTTATACAGATTCAGTCTTATTTTAGGTTACTGGACCTGTATGATACAGTGGGAATTTTTTTCTGAAACCCAGCTGGAATGGAGACTAAACTATGCCAGACAAGTGCAACCTCTACCAAAACTGTCCCAAAGATACTCCTTTAAGCCTTCCTCCAACATTCTTCATCCTTTCTCATGTCCTGGCAATGATTAAGATGAAACATGTATTAACACTGCCTTATATTTCTAAAACTTCAAAATTAATATAATTACTGTTTCTGCTGGTATGTTAAACATGAGCCAACCATCTAATCTGACACCTGCCCAGTGCAATTTGGCTCAGAGATACCTGATAAAAACAGGAAATTCACACCCAGTATTTGCCATTAGGAGGAGAGAGATAACAGGCCTCCCAGGAAAGCACATGTACACGCACTTGGGAAATTTTAAACAGTCAAAAGTTATCAGAGGTTTTGTAAGTGCTAGAAATACTGTTTCTGTTAAAAGAGGTCTTTCTTTGATTTACATACTGTATGTGAGATTAAGAAAAATTAGTTTCCCGCATTAGTTTTAAGGCCTTTGTGAATATAAAAACATGGGAATTTGTGTTGCACGTAAGTAATTTATGGTATTCAAATTTCCTGGCAACTCCTAAAGATGGCTTTAATAATCAAGATTTTTTATTTGCTTGGGGTTCTCTTCTCCAGAGAAGGTCAAAAGGCCCTGAGAGATCTCATTCTCTGTTCTCTTCCTCCCAATTAATTAGATTTAAAAAAAAAAAACAGAAAAACAAAAAAAATGAACCCTAACTCTTCACAAAATTATTTCATTTTCTTCAGGACTACAATCTTGATGCAATCGCTCTTGCATGCTCTGTGAATCAGGTGACAAGTGTGTGTTTGAGGAACTGGTTTGCATATGCACATTAATTTTCAAAGGTAATAGGTTCCTATCCCACTCTGGCAAATTCTCTTTACCAGTCTCAGATAGGAGCAAATCTTATGCTAAAAGCTTAAAAATATTTTCCCAGACTAGCAAAGAAAACAGGTAAGAGTTCCCATAGAGCTGAATAAGAGCCTATTTTACTATAAGTCTGTGTCTTGTGCTTAGATTTTTGAAGTCTAAGGAGAAAAGGGCTCCATCCTGAGCTTTTCTCATGGTTCACAACTCCTGGATGGCTATAAGGAGTCCACTGCAACCTCTTTTTTTTTGTAGTGGGGAACAGTTTTACACTCTTTCTCCTTTATCCAGCTGTTTATATTCATCATGCTTGTAGGAATACTATGTTTTGAGGCTTTTGATCTGTTGGGAAATGTTGAAACTGAACAACTTCAAAAGTTATTGGGGAAAGAATGACAGACTGTCCCATCCAGAGAGACATTTTCTATGAGAAGCCAGGCTAAAAGAGCAGGAAGAGATTTGGTATGGATTTGTCTAAAACTTGAAAGCAGAGTTAAGAGAGTCTGACTTCAAGACCCTCCCTGAATCCTTACGAAATCTGGATCTAGATGTTCAGAGTTGGGCCTAGTCTCATGACAGAAAGCCTCAAACCGTGGATCTCACCAATCACAAATGTGGGGAAGTCAAATTTACATTTGAGACCTCTTCCCTGTTGTTTCTCTTTTTTGTATGATGCTTCATTGAAGCTTGATATAAACTGGACACAAAACGGTTACACTTAACTGAGGACTAAGCAAAAAGGCAAGCCAGTGTATTGACTATATAGTCAATTCATGTATGAATATTAAACGTGTTTTCCCTCTTTAGCCCTCTTATTTTCACATGGGTTTTGCCAAGGGGCATTGTATATTGGATATTCAGATACATTTCAATTCCATAACGGTTTTGTAGTTGAAGTCATGCATAAAAGGATAGAAAACGTAGCGCGCTTTACTGAAATAAGACCCTGTGAGCAGTGAGGAGTTATTTTTAATATTCCTAACACATGAAGCCTATGCTACAAGGCATTTATGTAACTCTTCTTTGTTTAGCACCACCTCCATCAGAACATAAGCATTTGCAGCTCTCTGAAAGCAGCTGTCTTGCAAAAGCATAAGCTACCTCGAACATATTATGAAATCTGTAAAAACTTTCCAGTTCTTTAAAGAAAAAGAAAGAAAAAATCAAATTATTTTACCTCATTTGAAACATATTAAAGAAATGCCTCCATGTAAATTATTTCTTTTTATCAGAATTTGACTCCTTCAGCTCCTCGTCAATAAGTTGGTTGGCTTGCATTACAGCTGCCTATGCTGGCATGTCATTATTTGACACTGGTAGACCTTGTTAAACATACAGTATGGCTCATTTTATCTGTCCTTATATTAGCAGGTACATAGAAATCATTCCTTTAACTTACTCAATGCAACATAACAAGTACTAAGCAGGTTTTTTAGGGGGGGTGTGTAACATAAAAAGACTTCATCTGAGACAGGAAGCCTGCTTGTTTGGATCTTAGGAGCCGCCAGTACTGGTGAACTCGTGGTCTTCTGAGATTCTGGGGAGCATAAAACCAGCCTGGGATGGGCTGCGCAGAGCACTGTGCAACACTGTATTGCAGATACCACACTAATACCCTGGTTCAATTTGATAAATTGAACATTTAACATCTAAATTTATGTTAATTGTTTAACCCCCGCGGCGACCCCCGCCGCCCCAATACCGCTCGCCCGGGTCCCAGGTGCCACGCTGAGACGCATAAGAGGGCGCCCTGCTCCGCGCTTGCGAGCGGCGGCGGGGCGGGGCGGGGGCTGGCCCCTTCCCAAAGCCCCGAGCAAAGCCCATTGCCTCCCGAAACAGGGACCCTGGCCGCGCCTCAGCCCCTGCTCCGCGGAGGGCGAGGTGCTTTGCAGCCCGCAGCTCTGCATCCTTCCATCCCTGCAGCCCCGCACGCCTGCGTCCCTGCCCCACAGAGGGGGAGGTGGTTTGCAGCCTGCAGCCCTGCGTCCCTGCATCCCTGCGTCCCTGCCCCATGGAGGGTGAGGTGGTTTGAGATCGGATCATCCTGAGTGCCATTACACGGCCCATGCAGGACAATCGGGGCCAGCCAACATGGACTCATGAAAGGCAGGTCCTGCTTGACCAACCTGACCGCCTTCTATGCCAAAGTGACCCGCTTAGTAGATGAGGGCAGGGCTGTGGATGTAGTCTATCTAGACTTCAGTAAGGCATTCGACACTGTCTCCCACAGCATCCTCCTAGACAAACTGGCTGCCCGGAGCTTGGATGGGTGGACTCTTCGATGGGTTAAAAACCGGCTGGATGGCCGAGCCCAGAGAGTGGTGGTGAATGGGGCAAAGTCCAAGTGGCGGACGGTCACTAGCGGGCTTCCCCAGGGCTCAGTTCTGGGGCCGGTGCTGTTCAATATCTTTATAGATGATCTAGATGTAGGGATTGAGTGCACCCTCAGTAAATTTGCAAATGACACCAAGCCGGGTGGGAGTGTCAACCTGCTGGAGGGTAGGAAGGCCCTACAGAGGGATCTGGACAGGTTAGATAGATGGGCCGAGAGCAACGGCATGAGGTTCAACAAGAACAAGTGCCAGGTCTTACACTTGGGCCACAACAACCCCATGCAGCGCTACAGGCTGGGGGAAGAGCGGTTAGAAAGCGGTCCGGCAGAAAGAGACCTGGGGGTGCTGATCGACAGCTGACTAAACATGAGCCAGCAGTGTGCCCAGGTGGCCAAGGCAGCCAACGGCATCCTGGCCTCTATTAGGAATAGTGTAGCCAGCCGGTCCACGGAAGTGATTGTCCCTCTGTACTCGGCACTGGTGAGGCCGCATCTTGAGTACTGTGTTCAGTTCTGGGCCCCGCACTTGAAGAAAGATGTTGAGGTGTTGGAGCGAGTCCAGAGGAGGGCGACCAAGCTGGTGAAGGGTCTGGAGGGTCTGACCTATGAGGAACGGCTGAGGGAGCTGGGGTTGTTTAGCCTGGAGAAGAGGAGGCTCCGAGGTGACCTTATTGCACTCTACAACTACCTGAAGGGAGGTTGTAGTGAAGTGGGAGTTGGCCTCTTCTCCCAGGCAACTAGTGATAGGAAAAGAGGACATAGCCTCAAGCTTTGCCAGGGGAGGTTCAGGTTGGACATTAGGAAGCATTTCTTTTCAGAAAGGGTCATTAGACATTGGAATGGGCTGCCCAGGGAGGTGGTGGAGTCACCATCTCTGGATGTGTTTAAAAAAAGACTGGACATGGCTTAGTGCCATGGTCTAGCTGACATGGTGGTGTCAGGGCAATGGTTGGACTCGATGATCCCAGAGGTCTCTTCCAACCTGATTGATTCTGTGATTCTGTGAAAAAGCACTCGGAAGAGTCCTCAGCAGCCAAACTCCCTAGCCCAGACATGCTGCAAAGCACCTCACTGGGTGCCGCAGCCGGAAAAGAGCCTGTGAGGAAAAGCCGGGGAGCACAAACGCGTTTCTCCTCCTTCCCCTGGGGGGAAAGGTCCCGCTCCACAGCAGGGTGCTGCACCCCACGTGGAGGAGGACACTGGTGGGGGGCTTGTCACAGCACCCTCGGTTGGGAATGGGGGACTGGGGGTGAGCAAGACGGGGCTCAGGGGGATTCAGCCTCTCCAAGAGGTTGCTGTGGTGGGGGGGCGGGGGGGGCTCAGCTTCTTTGCCCACCATCCTGTTGTAAAGGGGCTGCTGGGAAGGTGGCGAGCGGTTTTGGGGCAGCGGTGCGGGGGGAAGCACTTTGGGCAGCATGTACTTGTCTATTACTTTCGAGCTCTTTATGAGGGCTGGTTTTACATCCACTGAAATAATCAGCAATTTACACCAAATACCTCATGACGTTAGTTTATGTACGAACTATTGCCACAGGAGTTGCTCAGAACTACCCCAGCTCTGCCTTTCCGACAGTCAATGGACTTTTGCTGCTGACAGCAATCACCTCTGCAGACTCCTTTGGAAATTTTGCTTTGGAAATTCCTCTTGTCAGGCAATGACAGATAAAGCCTCTCCTGGCTAATGGTCTCCAGATTGGATTACCACAGAGGGAATTTCACAATCACACTAGATTCCAATTTTTTTTTCTCCTTATTCTGGCTAAGAGTTCAATTTTCTTTTATATGAAAAAATATTACCAGCATATCTTTCTCATCTAAGCAGAAGGTAACTTCACTTAGATTGGCTTTGCTAGAAGCCCTTCTCCTAAATGCAGTGCTCTTTGCAATGAACTTTGCAGCTTCTTTCTACGTTGCAGAATGCCCTCCATTTGAGCTGCTTGTTGTGATTAGACCTTAATACTGCTGACTAATTTCCTCTGATTTTTTTCCATGTCAGTCAACAAGGTAGCAATTTTAATAACACAGTTCTTGGATGTAATGTTATTCACAAGTCTGCATCGACTTCTATGGCTGCACTCTTGAAATTACCCACTTCAGCTATACCCATTAATTTCCCATGAAGTTTAAGAGTTCTCTATATGTTATGTCCCTAACCTGGAGCCATGTCACATTGCTTTTCTAAGCAGCTTCTACTCCAGTTCATCTCAAAATTCAAACAAAATGTTTCTTGAAATGTATTTTACTTTTCAGCTATTTTATGTTGGGGATATGGGCAGGTAGCATTTCGATTTTTTTTTAGAGGCAGTGTTCACTTACAGAGTCAGGCTCACTTATGAGATTCTAGCAGTACAAGGAAATCTTTTCATGAGACTGATCTGAATTTCGATTCTCTAATAAAAGCTGGAACAGGAGACAAAATTGGTTTGATTTGATTTACAGTCTCTGAACCATGCTGCAAATGTAGCCCTCCTTTTCTGCTCTCTAACCAGTTCAAATTTATTCCTCTGTGTTATTTATGCAGATAGATTTTCTGAATAGTTTATCAAGTGATTTTCAGATTGGGCTTGTTGCTTGGAGTTATTTTACATAAACTGATCACCAACTACTGGTTTATTAACCTGTTTAGCATACACTCTGCAAGGAGGAAGATCACCTAAAACACACAGTATTATTTCTGCTCCATCAGGGCCTCACAGAAGACATTGTACCGTCAGAAGAAAAATTAAGAGCAAATACTGAAATCCCAGAAAGATAATTCTTAATAATAATCAAGGAGTCATAGCTGACTTTGTGAAACTTGCCTCAGTTACCCATGCACAGCAGATTTTATATTATGAGATAAGAAAGAAGACTGAAATCAAAATCAGGACTAATGGTGCTAGGCACTGTAATGGAGCAGCCCGTTCCTCTGAATAACTCAGCATCTCAATTTGCAAAATGCTGGACATGAAAATGCAGACATGTAGGACAACTTGATTTCTGAAGGTTGGCCCCGAGTACCAGGGGAGGCCAAGCCCCCTCAGCACCTTCCACAGCTCAATCCACAGGCGTGGTGGCTTGGCAGTAAAGCACTGCTAAAATCCAAACAGTGAATGGCACCAGCCAGCCCTGGGATCAAGAATGGGCAGAGGTCACTTTACAGGACACTTCCAACCCCAAGACAGTCCATAGAGATCTCCTGAGACAAAAAGCACAATCCTTCTGAAAGCTGTTAACCCAAGGACAATATTTTAATTACTCAAATTGTAAGAAATATAGAAGGCAAAATACTACAGAGGTGACTCTAAAAAATATCATCTTATGACTCTGAAATATACAGTAAGGACCATTACCATAATAAGCTCTGAGGAGATACAATGAAAACTATTACAGCTCCAGGAAAGACACATAAAGATGAGCATAACAATTACCTGCCTGACAGAGAAAAAGGAAGAAAGGTACATAATTTAGAGTACTGCTGTTACTGGCTTTAAGACAGATATATAATGAAGAGTATTGCAGTTACGTAGTTCTGGCAGAGATATAATGGCAATCATTAGTTATCTAGCTGTAAGGAGGACATGTAATGTGTAGTATTATTGTTACCTGTCCCTAAAAGAGAACAAGAAAGAGGGGGAGAGAGAGACGATGAGAAACCCAGACTGTTACCCAGCTCTGGAAGGCAGAAATTATGGTAAGATTTGCTGCTGCCCATAGCTTTATGGCTACTAATTCATGGAGGGGGAGGCAGGGGAGAATGGAAAGTGGTCTGAGTTATACCGTGGTTATCTGGTACAAGGCCAGATCTGGCTGGCTGCAGCTGGTAAAACTTGCTCACATTTGCTGCAGCTACATTGACTTTGGGTTTGTGGAGAAGGAGAGGATGGGGAGATGGGGGCTGCCCTGGGAGACACAAGCACCACAGCCCTCCTAGGGCCAATATGGACCATGCAAGATGTCCTATGGTGGCTGATCCTCCCATGGACCCCCACTTGGCTCCCCAGCCACAGCCACGTCCAAGCAGGCATAATTTCTCCATGCACTCCCAGGAGCAAGCAGGAAACCCTGGGCAAGAGCTAAGGTCAAGAGAAAGGGATGGCAAAAAAGAGAGGTTGTAAAGGAAATAAACATGGCTTTTGAGAGCTCTGGGACATGGGACGTAGAGATGCAATATATTTACACTTCTGCAGAGAAAAAGATGCTTGGAGCTTTCTGTAGCCTTCAGTGTCTATCCCTTCCCTGGATGAATGATGTCTGCCTATCCACCCTACCTTCAGACCAAAGGGACAACTGAAAAAAAAAAAATCTTTTCTTTTTCAATCTTGAGGCAGAAGAGAGTAATAGCATACTGAAAAAAAGGTGAGTCAGTTAACCAAGACTGCAGGAATGAGGGAAAACTATGAACTTTGTCATAAGAAATAATCGTGGCACAGATACTAAGTGGCCTACGTCTCCAATTTCTACAGCACTCCTCCGCGTTGTCCCCACACTCAGGTTTCACGTTTCTTTTCCTAGGGTGTGATACTGACAGGGCTTGAGACACGGTCCAGTGAAGTCTGTTTCATTTCAGCTCACTCAGTTTTCGATCAGATCCCTGATTAAATTCTAGGTCAAGGAACGTAGGAGAAATTCCAGTGCGATTCAAATTAATCCCTTTATTCCTGTTTTGACCACTGTTTGCTATCCAGCAGGTGGAAAGATGTGAAGTTCAGCTGTAACAATTGAATCTAGTGGTGATTAATTTGCAATATACCCAGAAGAAAGACACTCCAGAAACCCTACCATTCCCCACAAACTGCATGGCTGCTCTATCAAATCACCTCTACAACACCAAACATTCTCAGGAGGCAAAGGGAGAGAAACGTGGGCAAAGAAAGAAAAGCAAGGAAGAGAGCTCTGAACAGGAAGGGAGACTTGTCTATTTAACCTGCATTCAGAATGATTCCACCCCTTCCTCTGATAGCATACAATTCAAACTCATGTCCTCCCGAAGCAGCAAAATAAACCACACATCACCCTGAGACTTCTAGGCAGAAGTCATCAGGCTACAAACATCTTCCAGCAGTGCCACTGCCCTCTCCTCCAGCAATATCCCTTCTCAGCATTTACACTGTGCATTAATAAATGGTGCCATTATCACCAGGGTGTGACTATTCATTAACACAGCAAAGACCGGAGGCTTAAATTTGATCTCAGCGTATTCATATGCACATATGTGGTCTTTGAACCTTCCAGGCTGGAAAAGGCACTTGTGTTCTTTCCTCTGAGTGGGAAGAACAGGCACAAATTAGGACCATGCATTGCTTCTGTACCTCCAGCATGGACACATTTCACTGAGCAGGGGGAAAGCTCCTCGTGGTGAGAGTCATTTTCTTCTCTTTGAGGAGGACAGCTGGATGCAAGAACTCAGGTTAATTTGTAAATGACCTCAATTTTCACTCAAAAGTCCAGAAGTAAAAAGGATCAGTAATTTTTCTTTTAATACATTTTTCTGTCAGTCCTAATATTGATCTGAACTGGAAAGGATGAGTTGCTCAAACAGGCTCTGTTCTTCAGACACTGCCCCATGTGAAGTCTCTGACAACAACCTCTCTTGGGGAAATTTTGAGAGTTAGAGACCTTGAGACATGCAGATCCACAAACACCCATCTTGCACACTGAATTCCTACCCTTAATGCTACTTTACACTCTGCCAGGCAGAAGTACAGAGCCTCTGGCTTAAACCATATCTAAGGCTGCTTCCCTCACCCATATTTTGTGGGTCCCCCATTATTATTACCAGCACTTTGGATGTGTTAAAGAGGATCTAAGTAACTTCAAAGGCTGTTTTACTCTCCTAGGTTGATGTAAACAGACCTTAGAGTCAGTGAGAAGCAACTTCAGAAAAGCTGTTCACTTGGTGCAAGCAAAATGGCAAGATCCAGCCATCATTTACTAATAAAAAATAAATATGGCAAATATCTACTTTGACTATTACATGAAAATGTACAACACGCAGAACTGAACATCTCCTGATTCCTTCTGGGAATACCATACTGTTCTTTCACTGACTGTTTTGCCTAACTCTGAATATTAATAAAAAAAAATTCTGTTACCTCTCTCTCATCTTTCCCCAGACTTTGTTTTTTCTCATTCAGGTTTGCTTTCTAATTTTTCTCCTTCACTGTCCTTTTCTTTTTAACCAGTATACTTGGCTAGATGATAGGACTTCTGGTCTGCAGAATATTTGGATATGTCAACATTTGTTTTCTTTCGAATACAGTCTGACAACAAATATATCCAAAGATTACAAGTTTCAGAATACCACGTTTCTCTTTCACTTTTATATTTGTGTGTGCATTCTACAAAATACACATGGCCATTACTGGCACATTTTAGTGGAATAAAATGATACACTATTTAAATAATTCTCTTTAAAACAATTTTGGGCAGCTACTACTAAAATATTTTAATCATCCCTAAATTTCAATTCTCTGCGGAGAGCTGAAAATAAAAATATGTCTATTCTATTATGTTATGACACAAAATAATGTAAAACTATCCAACAAACATGCAAGAAATAAATTCAAGACAGATTTCCAAGCTTTCTAGTTCTGCTCCCAAACTTCCCTCAGCAAAAGCTCTGTAAAACTCTGCTTGCACATCTTTTCAATTTAAAACAGCCTGAACACAGCCGGTGAGCCAAGCCCATGCTCAGCTCACAGTACACAAATACTCCTGCCACTGTCAACATGAGCTATGTAATACTACCTGCTTGGTTGTTTTTCTGGACTGATGTCTTTGACTCTAGACTATCATACCAAGACCAGAAATGAGAGGGATCATCTACCTCCTCTCCTCCTCCTCCATGCAAAAGGGAAAAAAGCCACACTCATTTTGGTGCCTGTCACCTCCCAGCCCAGCCCTCACATTAACATTCACTGCAAGTCTCCGTGCATGGGTCCCGCAGGAAGATGAGGAAGCACCAACACTTCATTGGGAAAGAAATCATGGGTTTCTGTTCACTTACGTTCATAATTTTTTGAGTTCAATGGCTTAAGAGACTGCAAAAGGTTTCATGGGTTTCCCCCTAACCACCTCTCCACTTCTTTGACACCAAAAAGTGACAAAAAGATTTTAGTTCAACGCAAAACGTTTGGCTGTGAGGGAAAAAAATATCCCACCAATTTCTTTCCCGTTGTCTCCAGCAAGAGCTGCACTCCCCTGTATTGATCACGCAGTTATCTGCTCACTCATACATATGGGAGAGTAAAAAAAAAAGAGGGGAGCCTGAATAACCTTGTAGAAGTAGTGGAAAAAAGAAAAATTCAGGCACTTTTTGCAGCTTTGAAATGTAAGAACAGCCTTAGCTTTGGAGGCAACCGAATTAATTCATACATAAATGTTCCTTTTGCATCTTTGTTTTCATTTATTTCCTGCTTGATACCAGCAATAGCAATACTGGAAACTAGTGCATGACAAAACAATCAAATGAGATATTTGGCGCAATGGCTAATTTGTACTCTGTAAATCTCCCCTGCAAATTCTATTAACTGTTCTTCCTGCTTTGCCAATGCTTTTTTTTTCCTTGAGAGCACAACGAGACCTAAAGCCCAAGAAAATTTCCAGTTTCTTTCCTCTCCCCTGTGACTGCCAAGCCTTAAGCCCCAGCACCAGCCCCATGGGCAGGCCCAGCAAGGAAGCAAAGGGATATATTGTTTTGCAGTTTTTCTAAGAGTGCCAGCTACTACTTAGCAAAGCCTATTGCAGAGCACGCAAAAGGAAGAGGTCAGGGGAGGATTTTGGATCTATGATTCGAAAACATAAAAAGCGATAAACTTGTTTTCAGCTTCCTTTGAAAGAGGCATGACCAGAACAGATACATATTCACAATCTTTGCTTTTGACCCAGACAAGAATACGGAGATAATGAGACACAGCATCATTTGTGGTACAGATGGATACCCCCGGTGTGTGGCAGGTTTTGAGGCAGAGGACCTGAGCCCAGGGAGGCTGGGCAAGGAACTCCAGGTGAAACAAATCCCACATGACTGCTCTGACTTGGAGTAACTCAGGAACAGCACTAATCTTCCCTTTGAAAAGCCTTTGAAATCACTTGAAAGAAAGCAACAAAAGGAAAACTCCTGAAAAAAAAAAAAAAGCTATGTGACATTTTGCACCCCGCAGTTCCTTCAGTGTGGATTTAACTATCAGTTTAATTACTTCTGCTTCCAACTTTTATTTTAGTTTTTATATTGGCTGCACTGGAAATTCAGGCAGATCTTGAATGCTTCCCTCAGCGAGCTACCTGAATGAAGATTCAAATAATAATACCTCCAACCTGTGAACATTTCACTGCTAGCCTTATCACAGAGTGCATTCAGCACTCTCACATCTCATACTGCTATTTACCTAAAAACAGAATCCTTTGGATTTCAGCTGTATTTTTGGAGAAGACATTCAAAGAGAAAGATAGGAATAAAGTCAAAGTGTAAGTTCAAGAATGAACCCCCATGTAAATTCACACACTCTCATGCATAACAAATAAGTTCTGTTGTGCCAAGGGCTAACGAAGATCTAATTATGACAGACTGAGTTTCTGCTCTTGCCCAAAAGGAGAGGGGGGGGCCTCCTGACAGCCCCAGTCCATGCAGGGTGAGGGATGCACGAACTGTGACATGCTTCCCACCTCTGCCTTGCCAGATGAACCCGCACCCTTGCATGGCCCGCGTGGCACAGGGAACTAAACTGATCTGTACCTGCAGCGCTGTTCAAGGCCCAGGCAGCACTGCTGCAGATTTTTCCCACCTGCTAACAGTCAATTCAAGCAAAGCGAGGAAGGGAATCCTTTAGGGAATGCATGCCTATTTTCTGTGCACTTCAGATCTAACTCACCCTTATCCTTTATGTGAAACTGTTGAAGGAGAAAACATGTTCACAATAAAACAGAAGGGACTGGCTCCTTTTTCTAATTTTATGTTACTTTTTTTTTTTTTAACTGAGATTGACTGACTCAGTCGTAACACCAGCACAGAACTTCTGTGTGGGTAAGGAGACTATTCCACATTCTAGCAATTATTTCAAACAAGAGGTTGTGGCTTAGTCTAGTCTCTCTTAGGGATTAAGATAAAATTCTGGGGGAGCAAGTGACACATTTTTCATTGTTTCCTTTGTTTTACTCCCTCTGCAGCAGCCCCTGTCAGCAGCTCTGGTGGTAAGACAGAGAAGATGAACTTCAGCCCATCTGGTACCACTGTGCTCCCATGCAACAGGAGCACCTGTGTATGGACAGAGAGAGGCCATGGTTGTGTACAGCTGCCCCTGTGAAACCAGTGACACTACACAGAAGCTGAGGATTGACCCTGTGATTCCAGAAGGCATGCAGGTGGAGTTTTTTTCTCAGGGTAAAGAGAAGGACAGTGTCAGAGCCTTCTGCAGGCAGTCACCAGTGGGGAGAAGGAAGAAAGGGTAGGAAGGGGACGGAGCATGGGACCACGCCAGGTTAAGAGCCCCCCTGGCAGGCTGGGCAGGTGCCAGACTCTTGTCTAGGAGGGACTGGGTATTGTCACCCCTGAACCACACACTTTGTCTGTCAGATGGGCAGGAAAACTTGTTTTGAGGGACACTTTGTCCATTTCTGTGTAAATGTTCATCACAACTAAAATCACAGCTTCCACAGAGGAGCTGTCAGTTAATATTATGCTGTTAGTCACAACTGAGCTCTAGGAAAGGCAAGCACTTCAAACCAACCCACTCTTTGGTGCCAACAGAAGTAGAGGACTCCCAGAGGCAAAAGACATGGGCAGGTGTCCCTGGTTTCATCAGGCTACAGAGTTCATGGCTTATGCAATGCCGGCATTGGGACTGTATCATTAAAGTGGTGACAATAAGTCCTCATAGAGAGCCCATTACCTACTTGTTTCTCCTTGTAGAGAGCTATAGGTTCTGTCATCTTCTTATCATCTCTCAGAAATGGCCACAGTTTTTGTTTGTCAAATCTCTGTTTCAAGCACATCGCTGTCTTCTCATCAGATATTGTCAATGGATATTTCAAAGGTTCCTATATGAGATCAAGTAAATTGTAGTTAAAGTGGATAGGATAGCATCACAAAAATACCATATTTCATTAAGTAACACAAGGTAGAAATGCAACACATGCCACCTAAAAAATTAGTTTGTTTTTCTAGTCCCTTTTAACCCTTTAAAATACACCATACCCCAAAGTATTATTTCATTCATTGCACACACATGCTGCACTAAAACAAGAACTGAAGGCCCCTTTCATGGAACATTATCTGAGAGCCAGTTTGCTGTAGGCATGTTTTTCTTGAACCACCCTGTTCTGCTAACTAGAGTCATCTAGAGTGGAAAAAACAAGCAAGATGTATGTGGCTGTAATATAATAAGACTTTTTATTGTCTGTGCATCTTTACATCCCAAAGAACGCTGCTGGAGTACATGGATAGCAACTGTAACACAGTCACACAGTGCTCAAGCAGTTCCTTAATAAATCATTTAGGAAGGGGTAATACATGCTTAATAGATGTTTAAATAAATGCTTAATCAATTGTTATAGATCAGGAGATTGCTTAAAACTGTTTAAGTCTCAGAGCTGTTGAATAGGGGACAAGAGAGAAGAGTGTATTAGAAATACTGATTTTCAGTGGGAATTTCACACCCCTCACCAGCCTGCTCACCACAGTCAGTGTCTCCCCAGCCATATGGCCAATGTATGCTGTCTTTGGAAGCTCAAAGGAACACTGAAACCCTGATACACCTCCTACATGCTACACTTAGTAGTCCTGAGGGTGCAATTCTTGTTATATGTATAAAAAGCAGAGCATTAGCCTTGGACCTATTTGCGCTACCATTTTACTTGGGCTAAGTAGTCCCTTACTACTCTGTTATGTCACTGTTTTTGTCCATCATTCACCATGAGAGATTCGCAGGACAGTCTGTATTGCAGAAAACTAACATACTCACTCCCTGATATTTGGTCTTCATTTAACCCTATTCATTCGGAACTGAAGTTGCCTGATAAAGAAATGGGCATCTTGCATGTCACGCAAATTCAAACCCAAGGTAGTATCCTTAGTTTGAAAACACAATGCCATGGCTTGTATGGGTCATTTTCCACAAGATACATGCGCAATTCCAGGCTGACTGGCAGGGTATGCAGCAGTGCACCCATGAAAATTTAATGAGGCAAGCATAGAGAGAGGATTGCAGAAAAAGATTTGACCTCTGCTGAGTATACAGCATGAGCTATATACTTGAACATCTCACAAATCCCTTTCACAGATAAAAATTACTGGTCACCTTTTCATCTCCCTCCTTACCATTTCTTGTAAATTTTCACATCATATCTGAACTTTTCTGCTTCGTACTCCTGCCACTTTTTTTGCTATCTCCTCCTTCTGTCCAGCCTGCCAATGTGGTATGAATCCCTTCAGCACAGAGGAGGAAGGCTGGGCTGAGGAAGCTGTTTAGCTGTGCCAGCAGAGGTTCAGTACATGCCAGTTTGCTTTGTGAAGGAGCTCTCAGCATAACCACCTCTCTTGTGTTTTAAAATTTAATTCCAGCTTGCAATAAATGATGGCCCTTTGTGCAGGAGCTTCGCTTTCCCTGATCCCAACTAATGCACTTAATCTGTTCTTTGACGCTAGTATCTGGAGGTCTTACTGTCTGTAATGCATTTATTTCTGAAGTGCTCCATGGAGGTGGGAGCAGAGCTATCTTAGAGAGAGGAGTGGGATCATGTAACGCCCAAATCCCTGCTGCCTGCATATCTTTGACTATTTGGATCCACATGATCTGCCCCAGGTCAAATAGGAGGTTTGCACTTGCAGGAAGAATATAATCTGGTCACCCAAGTCAGGCTGTAATACCCAAACCACTAATGGTCTGTTATCTTCTTAGTTCAGGATTTCTAGTCTTAGTCTTTGAAGTCCTCGGGGCAGAGATTTCTCCTATGCCACGAAAGCATTTTAGCTTCTCCCACAAAAAAGATACCATGCTTGTAAACCAGCTGTACTACTAGTGAACAGAGAATCAGAGACAGAGAAAGGCTTAGAGATGAGTTTGGCAAATAACACAGGCCTGAAAGGGGAAAGGAAATAGGGTGAAAAATATGAAGGGGACAAAAACTTTGGAGAAAGACACACTTGTTCCTGGGAAATTTCACATTATTTGGGTATTTAGAAACAAAGCAGTTTGGAAGCACATGTTATGTTAGTCAAAGAATGTTAGTTCAAAAATAAGATTCTCATTTTCCATGCCAACAGATGCAACACATTTCATTAGCAAGACTCCTCAGTTTTCAGCACAGACATTCAAAGCGGCCAACAAAAGCCTCTCTCTCGCTCTTCCTTTAAAATGAACAGAACGCGGCCATCTGAGTCCACAGCGGGCTTTGAGCCTCTACACCTTGATAAAAACACACTTGCCTTTGAGGCAGCACTTTTCAGTGTCCCAGAGAGACCATTTCCCAGTCCTAAAGCAAACGAGGACCTTTGCAGCAGCTCTGGTCTCCAGCAATTAGCGCAGTAGACATCCGCTCTGACGTGCAAGGAAAGAGGACAGCTCTGGTAGCAGATGGGACAAGCTGAGACGCTGATACAGCCCCAGGGAATGAGCTCTCTGGGAGGACTGTTGGGAATCTCAGTTCCCCAACTAGCATGTTTGCAGGAGCTCGTGGAGGAGCTGGATTATGTTTTGCCAGAGGTTGGCCAGGACTGTGGGCTGGATTGCCACAGACAAAGGACAGGCGGAGAGCAAAGGGGTCTTTCCTCAAATACCGTCTTTCTAATGAAGAGATCTGGCCACTGGGTTGCTTATAGAATCAAAATAGTGTCACCACCATGGAACAGGCAAATAAACAAAATAAAACAAAGACACAGACATATTATTGTAAATTATATTATATATAAGAAATTAAATTCAGATGTTTGAGAAAGGGTAATGTAAATCCCAGTAATTGTGACAGCAACATCCAGCATTTCAATGAACTCCTTTAGCCAGCACAATATCCTTAAAACAGATCCGTACAGGCGATAAAACAGTGATCTGTCCCTTGACTGTCTGTCACGTGCACTTTGCCAGTGACTCATGCTATATGAGAATCTGGGCCAGAATTTCTTTATTGCAGCATCAAATGTGATCAGTTCACAATTAGCCCTGACCGTTTGGCCTCTGATTTGGACTCGAAACTCTGCAGCCCTGAGCGGCAAGTTGTGGCAGAGAGAGGAGCAGCAGTTGAGAAGCGTGTTACATCTTACAGATAGCTGCCGCCTGGCTCCTCAGAGAGCAGGGCACAAGGGGACTTCTCAAACGTGGAACATGTCATTTTGCCCAAAGTTCCCCACTGGAGACACAAAAGTCAAGCTAAACTAAGCTGCAACATGGAGGCAACATGCACAAACCTATGTGGAGCAGCCATGCTGGAGGTGTTTGGGCTCAGTATTTGCTGCCCCCAGCCCCATAATTTTTGTGCGAACAGCCTGAGCTTCCCCGCCACACGCTGGGGACTGACCCCAGCAAACCTACCAGAAGACCACATTGTGCCAACACTTGCTGGTGTAAAGAAGAAAACAAGCAGCATACTGGTCTGAGTGGACCCTCTACCTGGAACAAGAGGGGCATAACCGTCCTACACCAAGCATGTTTACATTGCTAGAACCTTGCCTTTACTATCACAAGCATCTGGCTAAGCACTTTGCAGCATTTTTCTGCAGACAGGCCTGTAAGCCAAAGCAATGTTCTTCCCAAAAATACTGATGGGAACTCTGTCTACCTTCACTCAGGCTGAGTTCAGCTTTTAATGTGTTTCAAAAAACGATTTGAGCACATAAATCTGTAGGAACTACAAGAAACATTGTAAAACAGCATGGAATTGAATGGGATTGATCTGAGGAAGTCTGCGAGCTCATCTAGATTGCAGCCCATAATGCTCAATTCCAAGCTGCAGTTAATACTGTTATGCTGGGGCGCTTTTTTTTATTTTTGACCAGCTCTATAAAATGCTGTATTTCAAGGGAGCTCAGTACATATTGTAAGTAGGCCAGCTTGTAGGCCCAAGCCTGCAGCCCCTTGTTTTTGGTTGAGAAGAAATACTTTTCTCACACACAGTAACATTGGAAGTGATGGTTTTCAACTTCTAGGGTGTGAAACCAGGGGTAGGAGCAGGCTACATCTAAGAAGGCCGCAAAAAACAGCTACTAGGTTGTAACCCTCAGGGGACATGTCAGAAACCTGGCCATTTTCTAAAAGCAGAAAAAAAATCAATTTTCAATATTTCAGTTTTCTAAAAAATAGAACATAGGTCTCAAATCCTGATGCTTTTGCTGCAGATGGGATTAATGACTTCCCGTCTCTGCCATGCGGCTGCCTTCTAGCACCCCCCAAGCCCTCCCGTCCCCTGCCAAAGCCTGGCACTCCCAGGGAGGAGAAGGATGATGGCCTCCCTCACCCCCAGTCCCTAATTCCCTGCTGGTGCAGCATGTTTGCACTGGGGAAGGGCTTTTGGACCACACGACACCACATATCCCAGCAGACTGGGAGATACCATTTATAGTTAAGGCACTTCTGACCCATAATCTGCATTAACCACTGCCTACACACAGACCACCTGCACCATCTAACCACCGTGCAGGGCCGTGTGCCTCAGGACCCAAGGAAGGACTACTCATCTATCACCAGCGGGGCTGGATGCTGCTGCTTGGGATGTGCTGGCAGGCCGTCACCCTCTCCCAGCTCCTATACACATGGGCACAGCACACATCACATCTGGCCTGCCTTTCTCTGGGCACCTGCCCAGCCCCTGGCAGAGCCCACCCTCTGTTAAACTTGTCTATTATATATTCGGACTGGCAATTCCCATCAGAAAGAGAATCAAGTCCTGTGCAGCAAAACTCCTGTGCCTGTGCTGAATGTTAAGTGTGGGATTAAGCCTGACTGCTTGTACAGGGTGGTTTGCTAAACAAGGAGAGGCCAGGACTACTTAACTGACCCGAAGCCACGCACACATTGATGTTTAAGCTCCACCAAAGTGTTCCACACACAGCTCTTAGCATATGATCACTGTCCTCCATGCAATTCAAAGGTGGCCCTTGCCCAAAGAGATGTACATCTGGAGAGAACACAGCTGGAGAGAAATACGGAGGGGGAGAAATTTACAGCAAAAAAAACGTACCCAATATAGAAAACAGAGTTATCTCCATCGTTACTTTGCTATTACCAGCACACGCTGCGGGGCTGGAAAGCTGGCACAAACCTGTGAGTGACGGTCTAATTGATAAGACAGTTCTCACTGCACACCAGCAGATGCAGAGCTTATTGCTTCTGCCACATCAAGCCCGTGCTGTCCTCGATAGGGTTTCTAAGACAAAATCCTCACTATTGATCTCTGCTATTATCTTCCAACAGATCAGATGACAGAGGAATGAAGAATACTAAGCATTACTAGATAAAGCAATCAAGAAAATACACAGAGAAAACAGGACAGACTGATAACAAGCTTTCTAGCCAGTTAGGTTACAGTTAAAGATTAGACAGCTGTTGTCATTTTCCTTCCTCCTGGTAATAAACAGGGAGAGGAAAGTGGGTTAGCAGCGCTTCTTGAAGAGGACCACAATACCAACTGCAGCAATGCCCTTTGGCTGCTCCCTTTTCAGGGATGGCACTTCAATTGGGCAGGACCTGGTCCTGCAGCTTCAGCCCTCTACCCTGCTGGGGTAACCCAGAGACTCTGCAGAGTTTTAGCTTTTTACAAGGTTTGGACTAAATCTGCTCAGTTCTTTTGTTTCATCTGGCAAAAATTGATTTGCTTTGGTCAAATAAGCAATCCCAATGTTTACAAATTACTACAGCATGCAGTGGAAGGAAAGCACATCGATCACAAAGCCAGTGAGTTCACAAGAGAGGACAGCATCTTTACAAATCCTTTTATTTTTACGAACTTTCAGTAGTAAACCCTTCCTCCTAGGCTTACAGACTATGCCTAGTATTGTATATGCAGCCAACAGAAATGCAAACTGCACTGGAAATGGTCTCTCTTGCTTCAGACTGGCATAACGTTGTACACTTCTTTTCAGGCTTGATATCATGAAGAAAGGCTCGAAGAGTCTGTAAAGGAAGTACTAGGAAGGAGCCCACACAGACAAGGGATGGGTGCTAATGGAGAAGCTTATTCTTCCCCTGTTCTTCATTTGCTTAACAACTACATCTTTTACAGTGCATAAAGACTTCATTTATTGTATCTTTTTTAAAAGTTGGGCTGAAGGACTTCCACTGTTGCTAAATTAATAACATAAGGGCCTTAAAGAAAGTTGCAATAGCAGAGAAAGATCACTGCAACCCGTGCTTCTAGGAGCAGGCCCTCCCTGGGAACATTAGTAACAAGATTAATAAGTTGGCATGACTAATAATCATTACTGATTTGTAAAAACACCCAAAGATGTTAAAAAAAAAAAGCAAAAAAAAAAAGCAAAAGCAGAAGGTGATTTTGAGACATGCTTTCAGTGGAGGATCCCTCTCTAAGAGTTTATGAATGATGAAGGGACTTTGCAGACAAGCAAGTCTTGTGGGAGACAGTAACAAGCACGTTGGCAGACAATGTTACGGATGGGTTTAGGGACCCAGCAACTATTGATTAAAATGTTGTGGCCCTTCCCACTGTCGTTACTGACAGCCCTCTGAGAGACATTTATAAAAAGCACCTGCACTCTCACAAAGTGTCACATAGGCAGAAACAAATCAACTTCTGATGTGTTGCAAGATCCCAGTTAGTCCATATTGGGCCAGTCTACATCCCTCAAGGCTTTGATTAATACGATTTATGATATTAAAAGGCTTAAATATCACCTATCATTTATCTATCATGCTAGATCTGATCAGCTTTTCTCTTTTCCTTTTATTACTTAGAGAGAGATGTGAAGTTTGCACATCACAACGGTTTACAGTTTTGCAGCAAAATGGTGTTTGAGAGGTGTATTTGTGAAGGCTGTGTTCAAAAATCAAATGCTTATGACTCTCATTAGATTTGCTCTGTCTACCTCTTTGGATCTGCCAGATTTTTAATAACATTTCTGCATGTATCCTACTCCAGTAACAGACTTAAACCACTCTGACAACTAGATGGTGATGATAGCATTTAGTGAGTGGAAAGCTGTGTTAATTTTTCAAGCCACAAAACAGAGAACTGACATATACAGATTCTGAACTGGCAGTATTCTGCACAACAATGTACAAGAGCCACAAACTGTATTGATCAGTAGTTACTGGATCTGGATAATCAGTGGTTGGACCTAAACCAGAGCAGTGTCTGTAATATCACTGAAATTTAGAGTTGCTTAAAATGACCAAAACATAGCTGAGAATTTTACTCCTTTGCATTTTTTCAGATATTTTGAGACCCTCACTTAAGAAGCTTTTAAATAGAGAAAAGTTTTTAAATAATAAAACTGAGAGGACAAATGGAGAGCACTTTTTGAAAATTTAGCCCCTTGATGTTTACTCTGTTACAGCAGTCAGAAAGCAGGGCACCAAAAGAAATTTCTTAGCAAAACCATAGGCCTGAACCCTAAAATACTCCAAATTTTGCTTTTAATTCATATCTGAGTTTATAGGCTAACGCTCATCTCAGTTTAAGCCAGTTTCATATTTTCTTTTATTACCAGTACTGCCTTTCTTCCAGCTAGTAGTGGACGTGGTTCCCAGAACAGAGATAGAGCAGAGCAGCCTCCATGCAGACACAAAGGTGTTACATGACTACATCAACCCACATTTTCAACCACGCAGAAACAAATCTTTCTTTGAAGAAAATTCAGTTCTTGGCTCTCCTGGGATAACTTCATCTTAAAAACAAATTACAGCCAGAACAGCAAGTGCACCTGCTGCTCACGGAGGCCCCTCTCTCCCACAGCTGTAACCCAAACCCAGCACATCTTCCCAACAGTCACAGCTTGCTCACACACTCAGAAAATGAAACTCAAACACAAAGTAAAAACATCAGTTGGTGACATCCACCCAGACAGCATTAATCCCCCTATTCAACACAGCACAAATGTTTGGAAGATGCTGGACATTTTTGCTTTCTGCTTGAAGAATTCATTTCTTTTCTTCCCAAAAAGTAGCTTAGAGTACGAGAGGATAGTCTGAGTGAGAGTGGGGAGATGTCGCTGCAGGGCAGCAGGACTCTCCCAAAGGGAAGTGTTGGCTGGAGTTAGAGATCAGATCCCAGGCTGGAGCACCTCCTACCCTTTATGTCTGCCCCCTGACCCTCGCCTCTCACAAAACCCTCTCTTGCTAAATTACTGACTGTCAGACCTTTACTCATTTTTACATGTGCCTTTAGCATCCTCTCTGAGGCACTGCTTTGGTTTTAAGCAGTTACTGTACTTTTTTTCCAGCAACAATTTATGACCCAGAGAGATGCAGCATCACTCAGGTTCTCCAGCCTGTAGTCAGCAAAAAGGGCTTTGGACCACAGTCTCTCACTCATGACTTTCCCCAAAGTCACATTTCCAGCATACTCTACAGCTGTGACCCCACAGAGTGGCAGCACAGACAGGTACTTTTGGTCTGCCCCAGTACAGCTGACATTACAATCTCTCATTTTTTGTCCTTGTAACCTCTGAGCCAGCAGGACCTGAAGCTCAGCTTAGCTCTAAGTATTTCAAATCCTCTAAATTGAAAGAAAATAATTCGGCACTTTAATCAGTTGATCTCACTGGTAAATCAGAGACTAGAGCCAAAAGCTTTCAGGCTCAGAACATGGTACTGAACAATGGAGCCCCAATATCAGTTAGGATCTCCATGAGTTGTCACAGAGCCCTCAATTTCTATGTTCCCAACATTATGGATCCTGCTACTTTGGAAAATCCCAAATATGCCTACAGGTGACCTCATAATTTTTGAGCCTGCAGCCCCTCATGAGAAAAATGTCTAATTCAGATAACCATTTAATTTCACTCACCTCCAAATCTTTTCTGCAAGATGCTGTGAAATTACTGATCTCCATTTTATCAGTGATACTGGTCTTTGATTCACAACTGCAAGGAGGAATAAAAACAGAAAAGATTTTATTAAAAACACATACACACAAGCAAGCATATATTTAGCCAAGACTTCTCTATTGAGTCAGATCTAGGGTCAAGAAACTAATAAATGCTCTCCTCTATCTGTACTACAGTGTGCTCTTCCGCACGTTACTCCGAGATACACGCCTCTTTTATTTTTGTATGCGCACTGAACTTCTATTCTCCACTGTTTTTTCATCCCATAAAGCCAGATTATTTGCCTTTGTAACAGTTTTAATGTCATGAGAAAGGAATAGAAAATGAGTTTATTAATCTCCATGTGAAATGAAACCACTAATGATAGCTTTCCTTCACTAAACCTGCCCGTTACCTCTGCTTGGAATCTGCAGCAGCAGTTGCTCCCCAAGGGACAGGCAAACTGTTTACCATGCTTATTAAATAACATTCCCACCTCTGCTTATTTATTTTTTTAAACAATGAAGTTAGCATTCATAAGAGCACTGGAAGCTGACATGGTCTCATTAGCTATATTTTGCTGAGGAAAGCGTGTGTGTTAGTAGTGCAATATTTTCTATAGTTGTAATCTCCATGGACTACATTTCTACCACAGAATTTTAAAGGGCTCTGTTCATACATGTTTCTAAACATGACCACTTATTAAATACTCTTTCTCAGGCAAAACATCTCATCACATCGTAAGGTCTATCTTTCTGTTTTCTTAACTGTTTAGAAATGCCTTGGAAAACTTTTCAAGGATTGCTGTTATGGCATTTTTATAACTAAATACATTAATTAGACTAGAAATTGAAATTAAAATATAGAACAGCAATAGAACCTTTAAGAAATTCAATACACTTTCTTACTGTTCTTTTTAATTTCAGAATAATGCAGATCCCCCAAATTCCCATACAGTGTCAATTCACTGAAATCTGTTCAGTTTTCATGAACAACTGAACTTTTTCTTGAGGGGGGCTTCTCTTCTCTTCTCTTCTCTTCTCTTCTCTTCTCTTCTCTTCTCTTCTCTTCTCTTCTCTTCTCTTCTCTTCTCTTCTCTTCTCTTTCTCCTTTCCCTTCCCTTCCCTTCCCATCATTATTGATAATTTTTGCAACTTATTTCCCTTTTTACAACACCTGCCATAAATCTCTGAAAACAATGAGGTTAACACATATTCAGTGCCAGGTTTGTTCACTGAGAGGGAATGGGAGACATCTTAAATCTTCAAGAAAACCTGCAAATAATCATCAAGTACATCATGCCTTGAGGGCAGCCTACTAGCAGCCCGTCTCTGCTGCCCTTGTGGTCAGGCTACTGCAGGACACAGAGGAGTCCCCCGCAGGAGAGCACAGGGGGTGCTCCAGCAGTACCAGCTCTGCCCAGTCTTTCACTGTGGTCCCACACGGGGAAACAGCGCTCATCTTCTTGGGCATCTCTTCTCCATCTATTCTGGGCAGCAGGCAATAGGAAATACTGTGGAGTATTCGCTGGAGTTCAAGAAAACTTTCATGTTATTAAAAATAAAACAAACCAGCATGAAGATCTTAAAGACCTTCTGAGAAGGCACGGTTTTAAGAGGTCTCTTTAAAACATATAATTGTCTGCTATTAAAATTACATCCCATTACTTTAAAGGGACCAAAAATCTGGTTAACACTGAGAAAATTAATTTCGATGTTGCAGGGGCAAGATGCCTACCTGCGAAGGGAACCACCTCTCTTCTAAACAACAGGACAGATGCAATGAAGCGGGTATAAATCAGGTATAGTCTCGCTGCCCTGTCCCAGATGGCTAACAGAGGTTTGGGGGAAGCTTCACACAAACCCCTTCCCCAGGCCTGGGTTGCACTGGGATGTTTTCTTGTAGCAGAAAGCTGGAAGAAGTTGTTCTTTAGCTAATGCTGCCTGGTGGCACTATTGGCTGATTTTTATAAAGAATTGGCCTCTGAGGCTTAGTGCAATTGGAGCCAAATTGTACAGCGGAGGTGAGGGAAATGTAAGTATTGAACTGCATGAGACTGGGAAAAAAGCAGGGGTTAAGGGAAGTGACAGTACCACAAAGCCTGAGGCATTCCTGATTTTAAAGGTCTGAGAGAATCTGTATATCAATTACCCTGGGTGAAAAGCATTAAACAGACTTCAGAAATTTTCATTGGCCGTGGCATTCTATAAAAATAACCACAAATGCATCCTTGCTGTTGCCTTCTGCCTCATGTTTAGGTAACAGTCCCCACACCATAATCCTTGCCACTCTGAATCAAGTTAATATGGCAGAGAGCGAAAGCAGAGAGATAGGTTGTGCCCTCAGCTGCTGTGAGTTGACATGCTCCACTGAGATCAGAAATCCGTATCAGGCCCTACAGGACAAAAATATGGCCTGTAATGCTTTAGTTTTATTAATATATACTGCTGCTGCTACAGTCGTTAGAAATGCTGGTGATGGAGCAGGCATACGTGCTTCTAGCAGCTGTGAAAACACAGCCTCACCCCCTCGCAGGAGGTCTGTGTGTTGTATGCTTGGGAGACTAAAGCCCTGGGAGAAAACAGGGACTTGCTAGAGGTCTGTGGAGGCAGGGAGAGGGTGGGTGCCAGTGGATGCTAGGGAGGCTCAGACCTGCACCCTCCTTAAAGAAGGTGAGACGTCCCATCGTGTGCAGCAAAGACACTCTCTTGGTGCTGTGCTGTGCTGTGCAGCAGAAGTGTGATCTGCACTCGAACTGCCATTACAGGTTCTGGCCTGACTATGCCCTGACCTGAAAACATAACTAAACACACTGCAAATTTGAAAAAAAAAATTAAAGGAGTAGACCAAGTATGATAAATTCTACACTAGAGCTTCAGATAGCTGTTTTTTTTCCCACCTCCTTTGGCTACTCTATTTGGTAGGAGGTGAATGAAACTATAATTTGATCACGTTGAGACAGAATGCCACAAGGACTGGTTTGTGGGAAAGAAGAGAAGGTGGAAAAAACAGTTTGATGTTTAAGTTCCTGCACTACTTGCTATCAGTGACAAGAAATAGGATCCTATTTTTATGAATGTGATGTCAAACGTTGGCTTTTTCTCACCTCAAACACCAAAGAAAGAACAGTTACAGCATTCAGTTTGCCAGATCACAATCTAAAAACTCATGTTCAGAGGTATTTACGTCACTTTTGTTCAGTTTACTAACGAAGATACATTGTTTCTAGTGTCTCTTTTATAGGGTCATCCACATTTAAGAAAACCAAACATTTTTTATTCTGTTGTTTCACACATCAGGCTTAATAAGGTCAAACAGTGGGAAGCAACGAATTATTCTTGCTAGCACAGGATTTGCATTTAAGTTCTCCACATGGACACAAGCAGCAAGTGGAAACATATTAATGCCTGATAATTTCTGATTTTTATTTTTCTTTTTTCTCTAAAGAAAAAAAAAAAAAAGAGCATCAAAGCAAAGGACACAAAACTACAAGATCCCAGAGAAGAAGAGTAAAAACTGGCCCTCCAGTGTTGGCAGGTGCAGCTGCTAGAAAAGACACACTGGCAACGTTCAAAGGGAGGGGTCAGATTCTCCCTTGGATAGAGCAGTGCATGCTTAGCAGAGGTCTCATCACATCTGCCTGATGCTTTTCCTCCCTCCCAAGCCAGGCTACACAGTCCAAGACCTGCTCAGCTCTTGCCAGGAGACTGATCACCAAGGGATTTCTTTCAGTGATCATGCAAGCTCTCACCCAGAGGCAAGCTTTTGTCCACAAAACCTGAATAGCAGTTACTCAATTCCCCACGCATCAGCTGTGTCCAATCCAGCTTCTTAATACGTCCCCAAGTGCTGTTTCTCCAGCTGAACACCACCAGGTACTGCATGCCATATCTCTTGAGCACAATGCTGGGGTTCAATTTCACTGGAAAACCTCCTGAATGTGTAAAAGAATTGATGGAACAGGCCACCAGAGACTATAGCTGCTAAAGGAGCATGTCAGACCCAACTTGTAACAATACCTTGCATAATGCAGTGAACAATGAACGATTTCAAGTAAGTCAGAAATTTTCTTCAAAATCTTTAGTCTCTAAAATACCAAAAGGAATTGACTAAGTGCATTTCATAAATCATGCATTTCAGGACAGAAAGTTTGGGTCAATTTTTAAGACTGTGCTTCTTACTGATGCCATACTATAGGAGTTTATATGTAATGCCTACATCAAAAATGAGTTTGAATGACCTTTATCAGTCATTTATATTATTGTCGTCTATAATGCAAGTCATGTCTAGTAATGACAAGGGTGAAGTAAACAGCAGAATGGAAAGTACATGCTCAGATCTCACTTTGGGATTCAGACTGACTCCAAAATGAAGGTCTGCAAAATAACTTCTACTCAAGTCCATCCACTGCATACCATACATGCCCCTATATATAAGTGGGTGGGGTCCTATATTCATGGCGTTACTGTGTTATGGGTTACTATATTGCTGTCTCGAAGCATCTTCAACAGCTGTTTGCAGAAGATGATCCTAGAATGACACTCACTATTTCTTCAGCTGTTTTTTCTGCAATTTGATAGCAACATTGTGAAGAACACTAATTTAGCTACCCCTTGGACCAGAGCTTAACTATGGAGCTGCCTACCGGAGAGGAGAAAAAAAACATACAAGAAAGGAGGGGAAAGACAAACTAATTAACTTTGATATTATGATAACATAGTATTAATAGGATCTTGATGGACTCACTTCTTCTGGTCCCTGGGACACACCAGGGATGGATTATATTTGCTATTGTCATGCCTCAGTCCCATGACCTTAAGTCTCCCTGACAATACGAAGGGTAGATAGGGACAGATAGACCAGGAAGAAGCAATGGAGAAGATGTAAATGGACTTTCCCACAAAACTCCAGCAGAATTAGAGCAAGGACTTTTTGTACAGAAAGCAGTGAGAAAGAGAACATCCCACTTTTCCTGTCTCGCAAGGGCCACAGGAGAGTGGGGGGGAAGCAGAGGGCGATTCACCAGAGTGGCATGGCAGCAGGATTCCCCACGGCTGAGGAGGAAGGCAGCAATGGAGCTGTGAGAAGGACATCTGAGAAGTCCCTTAGTATAAGCATGGACAGGAAAATCCTTCACAAGTGATTGAAAGAGAAACCTCAGTTCTGAAGGACATGGAAACAGCTAGAAAAGGACAGTCTTATTAAGAGATAAAAAATATGCATATTCAACAAAAAAAATCAATAACAGCATTACTCCAGTTACCACAGCCTCGAGGCTACAGTTACTTAAGTACATAGAATTTAGCAAGATTATTTCATTGATACAGTACTTGATCAGTAATTCAATTACCATGCACAAGCCTACATCAAACAGCTACACATTCAGAAGATATCTTTGGCATACTTCCCAAAAGTGAACCTTCATGCATCTTTCATATGGCCAATATAATTAAATTTACGTGTACATGTAGCAGAACAAGCACTTTAAGTAATAGGACATAATCCTAACAGCAGTTTTCCCTTTTTTTTAAAAAGGAGAAAAAAGGACTCCACTCCATGACAAAAAAAAAAAAAAAGCAAGCATGGAAGGAGAGAAGAAAATACAGGAGTGAGACCATACTATGCACTGATAGTAATGAGGACTGATCCAAAGCCTGCAATGGAGTGTGGATATCCTTACGCTGCACTGGGATAAGTTTTTCTAGCCCACCAACAAGTGTGGGAGAACCAAACGTCCTGTGTCCCCCTGTGACGCTCCCAGGGTCCCTGTAGACCTGTAAAGTGGCTCTGCTCTGCAGCCCGGCTCTGCAGTGTCTCATCCTCCCCTGGTCCCAGGCATGCTCCAGCCCTGCCCATGCTTTGACAGGACTCCTATGGACAACATCCAAATCACAGAAAAAGGGAAAAAGGAGCACAGAGATGCAGAATCAAGGTTCCATTTACCAATTCCTTCCTCATAATATCAGTCCAGCGTATTTCAACAGCACTATGTCTTACATTCTTAATTGAGCTAAATTCTGCTAAGGAAACCATTCGATTTCCATCTAGTTGTAGTGAACAGTGATTTATTTGAAACATATTTTATTTTAGCAACACTGCATTTAGGCAGTTAGAATTTAATGGGAATATCCTCCTCCAAATTCCTCCCATCTGGATTATATAATCTTTACTACCAGGCCTTAGCCCACCAATCTGTGGACCTGAAAGTGATTTTCACTACTTTCACTACATCCAATGAACTAAATCTTCTCTTTCCCTTTTCTTTAGGGTTTATTTTCTCCCTTTTTTTTTCCTCCTATAAGGCAAAGGGTGAGCAGAGGGTTAATAATAATGAAAACCTGCATGTAACACTAATAACAACCCTTGGTTTTAAAGGCCACACTTGATAAAAATTTATAAGGGCTAAAGTACTCATAAATTTTACAACCTACTACACATTTGCAGATTTATATACATAGAAAGGACCCAGTCATCCAGACAGCTGAAGCAGTTTCAGCTGTACAGTCCCCGTTAAGTACATGACTTGCTCAATATTGCCTGTGACTATGGGAGATATCTACAGTCATATTTGTTTCCAAATAATTACATGTACTAATGTAGTCATGGAGATGAACCATTAAGGGCATCTTTTCCTCTGTATTGCTTGCATGAGTCCCTTCACTAAACATGGTGAGGAAAAAAGGACTGAGCTACAAGTGAGGATTGTGGTGATCTTCCACACTGAGAGATAACAGCCACCTTCCCGTGGATGCCACGGCTGTCCTGCTCATTGCCACACAAACTTGCAAAGGCACCTACTTCCCTCACTTCCTTGTCTAAACAACAACTGTCTGAACAGGAAAAATCAATAGTTACACTAGGACTTTTAAACTATCTATTTAATTGTATCATCCTGCAGTAACCTGCCCCAAAGCTACTGCTAGTCAAAGACTATGTGGTTATCAGGGGAACAGACTAGATGCGCTCTCCCTTCTGGTTTTATTTTGCAGAGGTCTCTGAAAATATTAAATGCAGCATTTTGGAGACACACGTCAGTGTGTGCCCATGCAATGTTCTCCTCCATGATAGGCAAAGCTATCATGGGCTGTAAAGGCAACAGTGCAAGGCTTTGAAATGCCAGACCCAAGGAACACCACTGTGACTTAAAGCAAGTGCTGATGTAGTCAGTACACAACAGCTTCTCCAGAGCAAAGTAAAAGAAGTGCTGCAGAAAAAGCTCATGCAAGGAAATTTTCTTCCTTATAAAGGAACTTTCTTCCTTCGCAAAATTGTTCTGTAGCCTGAACCATGAAGGCTATCCCTCCAAAATCTCCCTGGGTCCTCCCATGTTCACCACTAAACATTTTATTACTCATACAAAAATCTAATTCTTCTCCTTATCTTGCTATGTGCTTGCTAGCCAAGATATCTGATGGCCCTGAGTTCTGCCAGGTAACACTGAGACGGCATCCCTAGTCAGCCAGTATAAACATTCCACTTTTCCTTATTGTTCTCCTGTATTCTCCAGGCAAAATGGTTGATATGCCTGTGTACCAGGGAGATGAAGGAGGTATTGCTGGGAAGAGCAAGGATTCCAAATTCCCCAAACCTTAGAGCTTTTATTAAGTGAAACAATTAAGATAATACCTTTATGCATCTATATGGCTCATTTGTAGAATAGGTATAATTATTCCTTAATGGGTATATTCCTACCAATATTCCTAGTCTACTCTTGAGTCTTCCCAGTCTACAATAAAGACCCCTAGGCGACTAATATGGACTAGCCATGCCATATTCGCATGTCTAGAACAATTTGTGAGAGAATTATTGCAAAATTTATTTCACCTCATATTCCACCTTCCCCATTAAAAACTTGCATTCAGGGGATTTTTGTCCCCAAGATTTTAATCACTGTGGTACTCCTTCATTGATATTTTAGCTACTAGAAAGGCAATATTCAGTTCATTAGCGAGGTTCGCAAGGATGACCCCAATGTCACCTTTGCTTTCTATTTCGCAAGGGCATGGTTTATTTAAACTGTGTGCATCTTGCCTTCTAAGAAGCCCAGAGGCACTGTATGAAATCCATCAGATGAAACAGTGCAGTGGTAAGACCTGCACCTTCTTTCAAGTCTACAAGGCAAGAGCTAAGTCAGTGGCCCAACCTCCCAAAGCATTGTGGGCAGAATGATGATCAGATCTGGGAGATGTGGGTAACATTCTCATTTAACTGGGGATGTATGGGGCTATACTGCCTTTACGTCTTTTGGTATTGGAGAGAACCAATTACAGGCCCAAAGAGGTTGTATGGTCCAGTGAGCAAAGCACTGTGATGAGAAGACAATGCACAGAAGTTTATTACTTCCACACATCTGCTGTCTGTGCAGCCTATACTTTTCTCAGGGCAGGCCCTGTCTCATGGTACGTTTGGGTACAGCCCAGTACCAGCAGCAGTCTCAGGTGGCAATACATGTACACAGCAAACTATGCTGGATCCCACAGTACCTTGGAGTGAATGTAAACCAAAACTTTCAAAAATCACTGGGGATCTCAGACCATCTCAGTTTCTGTATTTCTCACTGGACATCCCTTAGAAGAAAGTGCCTTCAGGAAGCACAAAGCACACAAAAGTGGCAAATTGGACATTTGAGCCCATCTCTCAACAGGCACGCAAAATGGAGGCAACCGAACATTACTGATCATAAGAGCATAAGAAGGTCCAGTACACTGTCAGACCAAAGGTTTCCTCCTGAGTCCCTTCCTCCAGCAGAGGCCACAAAAATCTCAAGCCAGAAAAAAATATATAACCCAGTCATGCTACCCTCCACCCTCCAGCAAACAGTTTCTTCAGGCTGTAGCTTCACTATATAAAGATGCTGATGACAAAGGCCAGCTGAAGGAGCCTGTCCTCTCCTTCCTTTCCCAGCATGTCGTGCTGCTGTGCAGCAAGACTGTCCCAAAGTGTTCACGGAGCTGTGTCATAGACAGGAAAAAAACATCCCTTCAGAAGGATGCAAAGAGCCAAGAAAAAGTAAGGTGTGTTATTTGCATTTTACTGCAGCCTTTTTACTGTAGTACCCCAACTTGGTTTGCAGTGTGGTGTCACACATGCTTGTGACAGCAACCCTGAGCAAGGAGCTCACTGTGGTGGAGGTGATGGAAACAGAGTGGGTGCCAGCAGGAATTCTCCAGGTCAATATGGTCCCTGTACACTCTGAATTATGCAATTAAAGCCCTGTTTCTTCTTCAGCAAGAGAAATCTATGACATGGTAGGAGGAGTCTGACCACAAACAGATAAATGAGAGGACACACAGTCTATGGCATTGATAACTGTACCTGCCAAACTCATACTAAGGCAACAAAATATTGCCTCTGCTCTTGCAAGCTGCTGGTAATGCAAATGGTGCCACCTGATAAGAAGTCCCAGACATGTGAGCTGATAACTAACCTCCTGGTCAATGTTAACTTGTGTTCCTTAGAGTGCCAGCACACCTTTCAAGGAAATCAACCCCATCATTTGTAAAAAGGCAGGAAAGCATGTCTCTCCTGAGAGATTCCTACAATGTGGCTCAGATTTAATTCAAAATGTCTAGCTGATACTTAATTTCAGGCTCCCTCTGTGAGCTCCTCACCTCCCTCCCTGTGGAAGCTGCCCCACATGGATTTGCAGCATAGCGTTGAGCTTTCTGTTGTGCTCCAGCTTAAATGGTCACAGGGCAGGAAAACTTTGCTCAGCAGCCCTCCCAGCAGGGCCACACTGAAGGACACGCTCCCAAGCTAACAGCGCAAAGCCCTCTCCTCTCCAAGAGCACACGCCCAGCTCTCACAAGAAAGGGGCATCCATGCTCCTCATCACACCCCCCAGCTCGAGGACTCTCCTGTGCCAGCACCCAGGGAAGTGCCACTTCTGCACAAACAACAAATAACCACTCAATCGTTCCCTGTTAACAAGCCAAGAACAAAGACTTACCAAACCTGGTCTGTCTTCTCCTGCTAGGCCCTGCATCTCTGCATCACGTACCACACTGGGACTCAGGACCTCTGTTGTACTCTGGAAGAAAAAAAGAAAAAGTCTACTGAGTGCCAGCCCCACTGGAGCATCCATGTGCTGGAATCAGCCTTTGACAACAGGCTGCAGAGAGACAGCCATGCCAACTGCAAGACAGCTGCCCAGCTGCATTGCTTGCTGACCTTTCCAGATAAGTCAGGTATTACACTTTGTACTATTAGCCATGTTGCATTGAACATATGCTTCACACACTGCACCGAGCCCCACTGTGCTCTATAATCACTCCATTTTTGGTAGTGCAAACCTCAGCAGCGAGATGCTAACGAGCTAACAGTTTGCATGTTATGCTCAGAGTTGTTGCTGTGACAGTACCTGTCTCTGGGACTGTTAACTGGTGGTTAGATTCCCAGTGATGTGAATATGCTTCAGCAAAGCCTTAAAGCAAGAAGAGACTGCTCTATAGGATGCTCAGCAAAGCATGTAGCCTTATCTTAACATTCTTCCCAGCTACCATCCCTTTAGCAGTTGTTCCTTTGCTGAAGGAGCAGAAAAAGAGTGAGTCACCTTATTTCCAGCAAGGTACACCCGGGTTACCGCAGCTCAGCAGCTTCGAGGCCGCTCACTCAGCACCGTAAGTACATCTGGAGGCCAAGGATGGGGCTGGCAGCCTTATGACTTTATACTTCCAGCTTTTGCCAAGCAATAACTGCTTCTACGATAAGCAAAAAGCAGCTAAGATGGGGTAGTAATTCAGTGAAAGTGCCACGAGCCAAGCTGGCAGGCACCATGATCACACCGCAGTTGTATTTACCACTGAAGGCAAGGGAGCCAGGCAATAAAAGCAACCACAGCTCAAAAGGCAATTTCCTTGTATTTAAAAATAAATACTGAAGACTAATTTAGTGATGAGCAGGAACTTAAATAAGTAGTTTTTTCTCTGGGTTGGATTCAATACCACATGGCTTGTTTTCAGGTATCTAAACTAATGATGATTCAAAAACCAGCTTCCTGGGGTATCCTATTGCAATGCAGAGCAGTGCCTGCGAAGCCATCCTGCCCGCTGCAGCTGCGTGCCTCGGCTGAGGCCCCCACCACGTTAGCAGTCCCACGCCCGCCGAGATTTGCATAAAAGGAGCAGTTATCAGCAATTACAGCTTGCCAAGGCAAAATTCTTCACGGCCGCTTTACAACTAGTGACAGATGTAGCATTCCCAAGTTTAAGCTGTAATATATTCTTAGACTGGGCAGAAACATAAGGAAAACACACTGTACATTTTGCAAAGCCGCTCATTTAGGCATCTGAAAAATAATTTTAAAAAAAGGGGAAGGAGGGAAGATGAATAGTGACTAAAGGAAAGAACGAACTGCAGGCACAGAGCCAGAATTTAATATTCAACAAGGGTGACAAATACCCAGACTGACTGGCTTCTGAACAGGTCAACTTTTACCTTTTGTTCACACCAGAAGATACCAGCACCCCATAGTTCCCAGCTGTCCCCTTCCTTCAGAGTTTAATCACAGGTAATAATCACAGTGTGCAGGCCTTAATCCAGCTGCATTACAAATATCAGACCAAACGCCTGGGAGGGATGGGAAGAAGGGATTGTAGCAAAGAGCAAACCCACTCCCACCTAGGACATGGAGCACCACTGGAACCTCTCTTCCCACGCTTCCCCCGTTTCTGCCATAAACCGAGCCCTAGAGGGAAGCACAGGCTGAAGAGCCACCACACTCCGCAGGATGCTCCTGTGGCTCTGGGTGTCAGGACAGCCAGGACCTGGTGGAAGTCCCTTATACCTCTTGTGCAATTCCAGCTCTCCTCAGTATCATTCCAGCTGAGTACTCAAAGCCTGGGGCAGAAAAGGTGAGTGAACTGGGACAGAAATTTCTGAGGCAGCTGTTGTGTGCAGTAATTATAGGATAATACAGGCTGGAAAGGACCTCAGGAGGTCTCCAGTCCAAGCCCTGCTCAAAGCAGGGTCAGCAGCAACATATGACGAGGTTGCTCAGAGCTTTAGCATGTGTAATGCCAGGTCAGCATCTTCATTCTGCATGCTTTCCAGAAAGCAATTCACTCCGTCTTTCCTCACAAGAGGGAACAAAGCTGGAATGCAGAGTTTCCTCTCATCTGCTCTCTTTAGAGAAATGCGGACCCTTGGTGGCTGCCCAGCTAGCCACAGTCTGAGGTCAAAAACCTGGGCTTGTGTACCCACAGATCCCCTGAGGCAAAGTCCTCCTCCTGCTCTACAGAAGATACTTTCTGGTCTCTGCGTGGATTACAGTTTGCATATTCCTGCTTTCAGAAGGCTTTCCAGATGCAGAAGTGGCATGGCCACTGCTCAATTCAACAAGCTGATCTGGAACAACCAGTCCACCAGAAGATGGCAGCCAGGTGCACGTGGCAGGAATTAGCATACTCATCCCACCGCGGGCACACAGCACTTATAATCCATAGTGCAAGTGTGTTAGAAAGTTCAGTTCAACCCACCTGCAATGTTAACAAGCAAATCAATAACGAACAGAAGCAAGAAGAAAGAGAATCCGCACATCTTCCTGATGTCTTTAAAATTTAACCAATATGTGTTCAGGACCTTGTCTGGGGAATCAGAAAACATTCTGATCTGATGATATAGAATGGTAAGTGAGATGGGTTCATTGGTTTCTTCAGGCTTTGGACATCTATAATTCAAAATCCACTGCATATTTCAAATTGTTTTCCTATCTGATACAGCACAAGTGAACCCTTCTACGAGTGAAATATTGTTCTGAAGCTGTGAGCAACTGCACCTTTCCCAGCCCCAGCTGTTTTAAAAAGGAACTTCAGCACCATAGATGCTTTGCTGAAAGCTGAATCCAGCATAACTCTTGTGCACGAGCTCCAGATCACAGTAAATATCACTATTAGTACTGCAACATCATGCGCTCGAAGGTCACAGAACACCAGCACTAAAGCCTAGTTTTCCTCACCCCACAGCCCCCTGCATTTGAACAGGACGGCTCCCCTGCCTGCACTGTGCAAACACAAGAAGGACGCACAAATGCAAACTCACACAGCAATGAAGGTGTCCTCCAGGGCAGACAGCTGTGGCACTTTCAAACACTGACCTAGCACTGTAGTCCTGGGCCAGGGAGCCATGGGCAGTCACTCGGTGGGAGTGAAACCGTCCGTCACTGCTTGTGAATAAAAAGGGATGGCACATGCTCCAAGAGTTTCGACTCTGCAGAGGTTTTTCCCTGCTAAAATCAACAGATCTCTCCACCATGTACAAGCTTTATTGCCCAAACACCTCATCAAGCTTAGTCTAACTTTGCACAGCAGAGCAGAAAGCTTCACGCTGGATGGAACAGCGACCACCCCCCAAAATGCTCAGGAACAGGTTTCCAGAGTTTTTTAGTACATACAGACCAAAGCAGCATTCTCAGTGCCTTGTTTCCAAAAACAGGTGAACAGACTCGGCTAAAATAATAGTAATTTCAGAATACCAGCCTACAGCTATGTTTGTAGAGAAGATCAACCCAAGCAATTAAAGTCTGACAAAATTATCAGCAACTAAAAACAGCCTTGCAATTTCCAGGAAACGACGGTAAAGAAAGCACTATCTGACACATCTATTGTAATTCACACACAGTTGTTCGCAGTGCTCTTCACACGCTGGATAAATACCGAAGCTATTTTTGCTTGCATAGGTTTTGTTACCTCTTCACCTATCTGTGACTGTCTCATTTTGCCATGAAAACAAGACAACATCTCCCTTACGGGTAAGATACTATGAAGCTCAATATACATAACATGTAAATTCATTTTTCCCTGACACAAGTAGCAGTTGTGTACCTTTACAACGGGACAAACTATCCTTAAATCCTAGAGTGCCAAAGAAAGGAGAGGAGCTATGAAGGGGGCAATCACCTCTCCCCACGGGGCAGCAGGCAGCAATCCTCCTACTCGCTCAACAGCAATTTCTCAACATGCGCCCTGGCACCTCCAGCACCCCAGGCTACGCTGCTGTCTAAGCAACAGCCTAATCTTTCCTCTCCCCCACTGCAAGTTTTTTTCTTACTGCCTTTCTCTGTACCCTTCATAAAAAAGCAGGAGCCAAGTCCCTAACGAATTTCCTGCGGTCCTGATCCTCTCTTACACGGTCAAGCCCTGCACAAGATCAAAGATGTTTAGCTTGTCTCTGCAAGTGGGAGGCAGGAGTCCTGGGAATCAGCTGTGGGACTAAGAAGTCACTTCTGATGTGGAGGTTTTCTCCAGGGGGATGGCTCTGCACCCTCCTCTCACTCATGGCACAATCAGATCCCACTTGAATAAATTTGCTTTCTCCCTGCTCTCATATATCCCCTGCCTGTGTGCTGAGAGCGGATGCTCGTACCTGGAAACAGGCACATCTGACAAGGCCTTCAGAGCCACCTCTCCTCCTCCTGTGTTTATGCCACCTGCAGTTTTCCCACTAAGGCTTGTCTATTCAAATTTCACCTCCCTTTCCATCCTGTATTATTAGGTCCTTCTACTCATTTATGCTAAGATGGTAATACATCATGAAATTATATGGAGGCATAGCCACTTGCTAGGAAGAGAAACAAAAGTTACAATTTGAAAATATTTTGTTACTTATACAAATATACATATGTATGATTTTATACATATGGTATGTGAATTGTATGTAGATGGCAGGTTCATGGTTTGCTATATTGTGAAACCACCATGAACTGCTTTAAGCAATGAGCGGGTAAGGGCAGACTTTGAAGTCACTGCTTACGAGACTATGTCCAATGCAGGCCATGGGACATAACAATTTCTGTATCTGTATCTCTAAGACCCACAAAGATATGTATGGCTCTGCTTTCCAGCTTCATATAATCTAAAAGAGTATTTCTCCTTCATAAAGAGGAGACAGTCAAGGGACTATGAATAATAACAGAAAAGCGATAAACAAGAGATGCAGCAAAGGATGATGTGCTGTCGGTGGAGATTTGGAGAGAGACAGATAGTGGCCGAGACACTTAGGACAACCACGTTCCAGCAAATGCAGCAGAAGATGATTCAGTTTTGGTCCAGTACAACCAGGGAGGCAGGGAAGTACATAGTGGCTGAGGTTGAGGCAAGCCATTCAGAGGAGCCGCATTTCTAGTATCCATTTGCAGTCATCTCTGACCTGAAGTTTTTGCTTTCCACATGATGAATTAAACATTGCAATATCATCTTCTGCTTAATTACGTACACTGGACTCAAAGAAGGAAAGTACCCAGTAAGGAAGAGGCAGCTGACTTCAAACGCACCACAAAAATAGGAAGTATTACCCGTTGAGTTAGAAAACTGGTCAACTGCAAAAAGTGACTGATGAGTTGGGAGGATATTTTGGGGTAACTGCTAATCCCTCCTCCTATTTATTTGGGACACTGAAAAGAAATGAGATTTCATTCCCAAAACAATAATTACTCATATCTAAAACTCCTGGGCACAGGAAGCCCTGCTTCCTGTGTTAAACACTACAGCAAAAAAATACTCATCCACGATGGGAAAAAAACAAGCCAGCTCAGACTGGCACAGTTTCAAAACCCTCCCAGCAACACAGGGACAAATTCCTAGCGCTGATTTCCACTCTGAAGCCAGGAACCGTGCTGAGTTATACCCCCACCTTGTCCCAATTTCACCAGAACAGTTCGCTTTTTCCCCACTGTACACGTCCAGCTGCTTGTTCAGGCACAATTAAAGTTACTCCTTTCCTGAAAAAAAAGATTTGTGGATCACTGATTTTTTTTAACTCCTGCCAAGATTCTGCATCTCTTGCCAAGCCTCTGTTACACTGTTAATATAGACTTTGCTTATTGATTTTGATACAAGCAAGAATGAATGAACCTGTGATACTAAGCTCCAAATATCAAGCTGCTAGAGTGCTGTACTTTGTAATATGGGGATCTAGTATTTGTCACCTTTTCCAAACTAGTTACCATGAAAAGCTACCTTCTGTGTACTGTAAAGTCTCTAACACATTATACTTGCTATTTGTAAAAAGGAAAACAAAACTAACAATAGCCCCAAGCAAATAGGTGTTTTCCTGTCACATCCTACCCTCTCCCATCTAAGCACATCCTCACAGTGGTTTATAATAACTGGTGGCAGAGACGTAACATGGATTTCCTTAATAAATAAGGATGTCACACACCCAGCTGTTCAGGTGCCCTACACCGTAAACCAGACCAAACAGCCTTAACCAAGCCAGCTGCCAGGACTTGTGCCTCGCCGGCTGTAAGCCCAGGGGCAGCTCCGGTGCAAACCACTCAGATGAGCAGCCCAGGGCAGTTTCCCAGCTGAGAGCGGGGCTGCCAAGCTCCCTTCCTACCCGTTCCGTGGCAGCCCACATCAAGAGCGCTGAGCGTGGTCCAGGCTGCTGGGTTGCGCTGCACCCTGACCTCTTGGAGCCAGCGGACATGTTCACGCTGACGTGCGCACACATATTGAGGTAACTCGATATCTATCTAAAGGTGGCAAATTTAAGCTAGGTGTACTGAGCTCTCTGATGCTGGCTAAATCCCAGCCTGAGCACAGGTTTCTGCATATGATACATATTTGGGGGCCAAGTCTTGTGCTGGACACACACAAGACTGAAAGGGTTAATTTATCACACAAACATTTTTCAGAAGACACCTTGTTCTTTAAAATACTCTCCGTAGTCAGTATGTGCACACCTGACCACAAGCAGTGCTGTGTGGATTCCAACTAGAGCTGGGATAAGGGCTGCATGCCATAGAGGGGAGTGACAGACCATAGCTTCAAGATAGGCTAAGAATTTGGAAAGAGTTACACAAATTTGGGTTCTCATTTTTTTCCAGGAGGAAAATCCTACCCAAAGCAAGCTCACTGTGAGAATGCATGCCTGACAACACCAATAATATTTGTTGTCACATGTTAACATTCCTGTGCAAGTTATGAGGCAGTTTCCAAATCTCTCACTTAATCCTGGTGTCTGTTGTTGCAGAACAATTCAGCCTTCTGTCAACAGTTGTCTCTGCTCCAGTCACTGAATGGCTCACATTCGGCACAGCAAAGCCATTATTTATAGCACGGCACGCTTTCGCGACAGCCTCTTCACATTCCTTTTGATAAACAATTGCCCATAGAGTAGGGAGAGAAGAGGTGATCAGTGCTTGAACACACATCCGTAGTACACTGGGGACCGCGTCTAGCAAGCTGGGGCTCTTTGGGCTGGTACAAGGTGCAAGTTTTGCAATAAAATCTTCCAACCTCTGATTTCACATCAGCTGATTTGGCGGTGCAGGAAAATGCTCCCCTCCCACCCAAGCATGTGCACAGCCCAACATGGAAACATCACCTTGGAAATGACCATCACCTGGGATGTGGCCCAAAAGACCAACTGAGCTAGGTTGGTATTTTCCCTTCCAACCCACCTGATCGCTCTTTAAAAAGGTGAGAAAGCAGAAGAGCAACTCATCTGCTTGCAGCAACTGCGAAGCTGCTGGGATTTCTCAGAAGGTATCCCCGCAGCCCAGCTTAAACAATCATATGTGGCACAAGATGCACATCTAACTAATCAATTTTAAATAAAAAGTATGTCAAAGATGTGCTCCTTTAGTTTAGGCTGTTCAGGCACTTCAATAACTGGAGCATGGCAGTGAGTTCCATAAGGACCTGGATACATATGGGGAAAAGCCACGCTTTGTGCTATGTGCAGCCAAATAAAGGAAACCACCAAGCTGTAAGGAGACATCTTTCCCTGTGGACTAAAGGGTCCCTGCAATTCAGATGTGTGAACTATCTCGTTTTATCACGATCTGTTCTTTTAAGATCTTTATATACTCCAAGTTGCAAATTAATGGGACAAGATGCCACTATATGTCACAGTATTGGAAAATAATGTTGGCAGGTGTCATCCCAAGAGCTTTCTTCATTTTAAGGAAAAAGTAGCTTTGGTTATAATCCAGGAGAACAATGCAGGTATAGGGGAAACTCTTCGATACCTTACTAACCCCATGCAAGCAGGCTCATTTCATTAATCTATCACGCTGCCTTTCCTTGCCAGCACGCGGTAACGAAGAGCTGCAAAAGCCTTCTCTGGCTGGGAAACCAATGAAGCTCCCCGGGGAAGGAACAAGTGCTCGTCTGGTCATGACCCTGAGTCTTGCTCCGGGGGGGTCAGGTTAGTGCCTCCACCCAGCTGACTGCAAGGACACCTTTGGCAGAGGGAAGGCAAGTGACATCTTTCGTTTCTAATTGAACAGGGCAGTTGATTGATCACAAAGGTTTGTTAGAGAGGCTGTAACAGTGTAAGCGCACACCTTTGTCACTTAGGGATACTTGGTGCTTAATTGTGCTGCTGAAAGGGACAGGCCATTAATCCTCAGGGTGTCTGTCCCTTGCACAGACATTTCTGAATCGGGCTTTCCTAGTTTTCAAAGCAAAATAGCAAAGCTGGCTTCAATCCGTGCAAAATCCCAGGATGACACTGGGGATCTTCGCAGGCCAACCATTGATTTGAGACCCTTTCTTCCCAAGATGTCTTTAACAAAAGCTGGTGATTTCAATTTCTTTAGAAAGTTACAGTTCCCACTGTACCAGCCATCAGCTGTAGCCTTCTGAGTTAGAGCAAAGGATGTGGAAAGTGTGATTAATGCTGGATTTCCTCCGAGACTAGGAATATTTTAGAAAGGCCACTGAATCTTGTAAGTCACATATACAATGGTAAGGAACATGTTATTTTATATGTCAGGCACATCTCAAAATACACAGCAAACATTCTTCCAGTTATGAAAAATAACCCCCCCAAGCCCAAGTCTCAGTGCATGTATATGTACTTCAAGTCTCTGGAATAATCTCACATCTTATGAGTCATACGCAGTCATACCTTATGAGTCAATCCTATTGTTTCTAAGCATCATTCTTATGCTTTTTCATTAGGCTATAAAAAGAGAAGGAAGACAACACTGCTGCTGCTGCCCCTCTAGCTGACATAATTGAGCCCTCTTTGCTGAAAAAGAAAGGCAATATTTGTCTTTGGTCATTAAGAATGAAATCTATTCCCAAAATGGGTGCAGTGGGGCCTCAATCAGGCTAAAGGTGAGCTTGAAAAAGTGATTTGCTTTAATAAGAGTTTAATATGATACCTCTGTAGCACCTTGGTTGCCAGCTGTGTACTCTCTACCTGCTTCTTTCAGATGCAGGGATCTGGTGGTGGGACTCTTGTCTTGTGGTAGGCACTCCAGACAGTGAATCATCTGCTTTGTGATGGGCGCCGTGAGTGTTTAATGGAGAGATGACCCTGCCAGCCATGTAGCTCCAGAGAAGTGAGACACTAAAAGCAAGGCTGCTGGAGAGTACAAGGTGGCCAGGAGATGACTTAGAAGCAGCAAAATGAGCAAGTGCAACACAGAAACCTCCTGGACATGCACAAGGGCTCCAGCATGTTGACAAGTGAAGACTCAGCTCCAAGGCTGCGGGAGAAGGGCAACCCTGCTCTGAATCCCAGGCTGTCCCCAAGACCTGGCATTGCCCATCCACAAGGCCTCTCGTAAGCAGGCTGCCCTCACCCTAGGTTCAGGCTACCTACGAATCCAGTATGTCTGTGCAGCAAACCAGCTCAGGCTTCTTCCAAGAAGGAAATCTTGGTCCCTTTTCTCTCTGTGCTCCCCCAGCAGAGCACTCAGACCATCTCTTCAGCCTGTCGTCGCTTCTGCAAGGAGAGTCAGGGTAGCTGGGCCATGTCTTTAAGCAAATGTGTTCAGGGAGGTACTGTGAACCTCTCTACACCCAGGTGTCCCTGTGGGAATACCATAAAAAAATTGTCTCAGAGCCAGAAAAGCTCTCCTGCACAGATCTAAAACGGTCACCTGCATAGACTATGAAGTATACATATCTTTATTTTATTTTCATTTGAATGACGGGAGCACCACCGCACTCTGATTGATTTCCTGCATGTGACTAATGAGATAGCTCCAAACGAGTGCTGCTCCGAGTCATGTATCTTTCCCCCTTTAAATGTTAGCTACCTGTCAGATTGCAATGACAGCTCCATTAGTTTGGGATTCTGTTGGACAAAACAAGATCAAATGCCTTGAATAGCAGAAACCTCCAGTGGCCTGTATGCAGCGAGGGTGATATAACTGTCCTTTATAGCACTCGACTTCACACAAAGCTGTAAATCACATACATCTCAATTCTTTTTGATATAGGTGGAATAACTACCGCCATTTATGCTCCTCATATCAAAATACTACACAGCCTTTCCAGAAACCATTTCTGCAGTTTACACCCAAAATAATCCTATGTGACCTTTGCAGACACACCTTACTAAGAATCTCTAGTCATTCATGCACTTAGTTATTAGAGCTTTAAACGAGGCTGATAATAATTTACATACTGAGAAGGTCTGTTATATCACCTCAACATACTAAAACGACACTTACGGTTTCCCCTAGAAAGTGAGATGTAACGTGGGCCAAGTCATTTAGGAGATGATTGTGCTGGAGCCAGCAGCAGGAATAACTACATTAGCAAAGAAAATGCACGCAGGCAAAAGAGAGCAGGGTTTGGCCTTTCTAGTGGCTCAAATTTCAGTTTTATTATGTGGTATGACATTATAAGTTCAATAGCAAGTACTCCCTTCTCTCCTCCTTACAGCACACAGTACAGATTTTTTATTTTTTCCAAGTGTCCGCTTTTGCCTGCATTAAAATCCTGCTCTTCTCTCCCTGGCCCTGAAGAGTTATTAGGCTGCAAAGTCAGTTTTATGAATAGGTGTGACTTTGAATGCCTATACTGCAGACTTGACCTCAGGGTAAAATGGAAATGCAGTGTGATCTGCTGGGAAGTATGCAAATATGTGAGTTGGTGAGCAGTGAGGGGGTATCTGAAATACAGAGATGACTAAAGCTTTTTTTTTTGTCATTTTGTTTTTACCAGGCCATTTTAAAAATGTGGTCTCCCAGCTTTACATTCATAGCACGTTGGCCAGATTCACAGACACCCCACACTGCAGGTACTGCATCCTTTTGAAAATCCTGGCTTTTGAGAGATCCCCCAGCACTAACACTGCAGTTTTTTATTACCTGGACAATTTATGCCTGCAGGCCCCAGTGAGTACCTTATGAACCCATGTTAATATACCATCTGCAATTTGCAACCTTTTTATTTCCAGGTTGGGATTTCTGTGAGACACTTACATCATTTGTGTATTACAGATTAGCATGCCATGGTCCCCAGTTGTTGCCTAATTCTCGCTAGGTTTCCCAGCACCCCCTCTCCAGCACAGGCCCTCTCGAGCTTCATTGCTGCTGGCCTGGGACCAGCTAACACCACCGTGGTTCTGCTGACTAAGTGCACGGGGATCACAGTATTGACAATCAGAACTTGGCTCCTGGAGCAGTAACAGATGCACTGAGCTCCCAGTGGCCTGGGAAGCAGCAACATATGCTGCAGTCATTAGTGACTGTTGAGCAACAAGGGAGTCTGACACGTCTGATTTGCTTTACCTTCCACAGCACGAGCAATTGTGGCTCTTCGCAGGACACAGCATAACGTGCTCAACCGAAAAAGCGTGAACAAACAGTATAATCAAACGGCAAAACCGCCATTGCTGCTCCTGCTCTGCCCCGCAGACCAGTTGTTCACACCAGAAAGAAAAAGGCAAAAGCCAGTAGGGAAACATTTTGGAAGCACTGTAAAAAATGCACATAGTAAAGAGCAATGGACACTCAAGCCCAAACAGGGTTGTCACCTCCTGACGTAAGTGAGGCCCGTTGCTCTTTGTGTCCAACGTTAGCTGGAAGGCCCCACCATCAGCCGAGCTCCTGGCAGCGCTGCTGCCATGTGTGCCATGTCTGAGCAGCCTTAAACCCTCAGCTATGGGGCTGCATTTCTCTGAAAGGTCACATTCTGCAAAGGAACGTGAAGACAGCATCTCACAGAGTGCTTCTGACATAAATGTTCCCTTGCAGAAAACAGAGATGATTATGCCCTTGTAAATGACAAACCTCATTAGGAGAAACAACTTTTGTGCCTTTAACCTCGCCTCTCCATACCCAATGTACCTCTCCTTAACCTCAACACTCTGGCAGTGACTAGAATATTTAGAGAAAACACAGCTGAAAACGGACTGCTTTTCTTTCCTTTTGGCTTTTCTGACAATTAGCAGAGTTGAAAGCCAGGGTACTTTAAACAGTATAAATGAACTTGAGGATTAGTTGGTTGTTTCCTCCTGAATGAACATGAAAACATATTAGAGGGCTGAACTTTTATGTTGCACTATGACACTGTCATATTTCTTCATAGCTTTATTTCATATTTTTCCTACCCTCCATTGACTTTAACCCTCTTAAAAGCACAAAGGAGGAGAGGGAAAAGGAAAAAAAAATGATTTTGTGCAATTTTTATGACATATTTAATGAGTGGATATTTCTTTTTTTCTTGTTCCTTTCCAGATATTTAACACTAAGCAGACTGCTCCAAAAGTATAATGATAATTTCAGAATAAAACACACAACGTTTTTTCCATTATGTTCCCAGGTCTACCCAAGCAGTGCTCAGAGCTGACACCCCAGATGCTATCTTCAAAACTGAGCCCAGGGAACACTTGCAATCACACTGTACCTCCAAAGATATGAAAAAATGAAAATGGTAAAGAAACTGAAGCCATCAGTGGGCTTCAGATGAGCTCAATCGTGCTTAAAATCAAGGTTTAAGTGAAATTTCCATCTTGTGTGGGCACATGGCTCATGGCGTACCACCTTCATTAGTGTCTGTCCAGAGGAGAGACACTAATGTGGTCAAGAAGACTCGAATCTATTCCTGATCTCTGAGAGGTGTTTCCCCATAGAACTTCAAACTAATGAATTTGGTTCGTTATGCCTCAGCTCCCAGCCAGCATGATCTGAACACAACACATCCTCTCTCTGCTCATCTGCCACATATATTTGTGATACGATTCTTCAAGGTAGGAAAACCACTACAACCCACGTGTACTTATACCGTAACAAGTAAAACTGGAATTAACACTCACAATGGGAAGCTTTGAATCCCTGCTAGAAACAATATTGACGGCTTTCCAGCCCTTGTGCTCTGCATTTCTAAACTGGTTAATTCCTTGTGATGCTCTCAACATGAACATGCTATCTAGACCATGTCTCATCACAGCTTGAATTGGACACGGGTCCCTGCCAGGCACTTGGTTTGTGACATTTGGACTCTGACAACAAAGCAAGGTACACAGCTCTGTGTGTTTGTGCACACACACGCACACACACACCCCCCATACCTTTTTATCAGTGTTCAACAGAGGATCATTTGGCTTTGCATTCTTTATCGACAAACAATTAACACCTAAGTTCATTTTGTAGACAAAAGGATTTTGTATTCGTTTTGTTGACAAACTGACTTGAAACCATGGAGGAAACCCTGTTTGACAGTCCTGGCACATACTTGATTCTGTGGAGAAAATGCATTCAGCTAACTGTCCAATCAGTTATGTAGACAAAATGAATTTCATCATAATTCTGCCAACAAAATGCTAACTTGCTTAAATTATTCTCTCAACAAAATAAATTAACTTAAAATCCTTTTGTCCACAAAATAGATTTAAGTGTTTAGTGAAGTCTTGTAAATACTACAGTCTGTTAGCTTAGCATGTGCAATTCAAACATATAGCTTGGCTGAGTCAGCGATTCTTGTCTTATCAGGCAGGGCTGGTCCTGATTCTTTCAGCTTTTCCCTTCTCTGTCAGGTCAGTCCGATAAGAAGACCAGTCAGCTGGTATGCAATATATAAGAATGTCAACCAGGACCATGCAAGAGAATCTTTTCCCTATTTTTATTTAATCACTAGCAACTGGCAGGAAGAATTTGACATTAGTGTAGCAAGCCTAAACAAATTAGTCTGTTCCTTAGAAGAAGAATGGCTTCTTCCTTAGATGTGAAGTTTGACATGGAGTTTCCATGACAAACCTTCAGTTAAAATAGAACTTTAATGAGGGACTACAGCTGAGATACCTTAGTAGATTTCATATGGAGAGCATGAAAATGTAATTACTGTGCTTTTAGATATTATGTGTCTAAAGTCCATTACACCTACGGAAAATTTCCTTCTTCCTTTTCTGTGTTGCTCCAAATGCAAGATTAAATTCACATATTCACATCTTGCTCGGAAAAGGCAGAACCTGACGCTGGAAGAACTAAAAGCAATCACAGCATGGGTAATGCTACAGGGAGCAAAGTGCACCAAATTCTGCTCAAGCCAGTGTAAGTGCAAAAGGAACTGCACCAGAATCAATGGCAACTGTCTGCCCTTGAGTTCATGGCAACACTGATGAGGATGTTTCTGGTGTGCCTTCATGGCGCCAGGAAGTGCAAGGGAATTCATGTGGTCCCTCTCCCATCTCATCTCCCCTAGCACACACACGTCCAACTCCAGCCTGCAGAAAAATCAGGGACAACACACCCTGCAGCTCAAGTCAAAATTTTCACACTCATTTGGACTCACCTCTGGAGACCAAAACTCCCTAAGATAAGATAAGGCTGTTAAGCAGGTTTTTACAAGTTCCTGCTCCGTGCTTTACCAAGCACTGCCTGCCCTGTTGTTCTGCTGCATTTTAATAATAAAGGAACATAGAGATAGCCATGCCTATATCTTTAGTGATGTCACTCAAGGAATTTGGCAGGCCAGTGGAAAAATGAAACTCTTCAATCTGCTTTTGCAATATTCTTCCACTAGTATAAACAGGTTTTTGTCCTCTTTTAGGGGGTTATTATGGTTACAATGGAGTTAATTTCCAGGTGTGTGGAAAGTGTACAGTAACACTAGAAAAATACCATATTAATATTTAATATAACACTTTTTATGAGCATGAAAAGAATAAAACCCATTCAAATGCAAATGTAGCCTGCAAGGATGGATAAAGTTTTATGTTTTTTCAGTAATGTCTTTATTTTGCTAAAGACCAACTTAGTCTTGAGCGAGCTAAGAGCGCCTGTGTGTGTGCAGTTCCAGACACTGACAAGTCTGCCTCTGGCCAAAGTCCTACTCAGTATTTGAGACACTTTTGCAATACCGTCTTGTTACAGCACTCATTGAAATACAGTGGGTTTATTAATCCCTTCAGAACCACATGTTGTAGCCCCAAAGGGATGAAGCCTGCTGCAGTGTCTGTCCTGGCTTATGAGACTTTAACAGAGCAGCCAAAACTGTGGGATTGTTCCCTATAGCTCTTATGGGCAACAATTTTTTTTTCTGTGGCATGCTCTGAATATACCAAGAATAACAAATGGCCTAGCCTGGGATTTTCAATGAAATTTCTACATGCTAGATACCCAGCTCCTTCCAAATTTCAGTAGATCTGTGTCTCTAACCACCACAAAGCTGTTTTGACATCTCCAGCCTAAAAGAATGCATTTTGCCAACTAAATTTCAAGCACAGCATAATAGTAACCAACTGGCGAAGTTTGTAAATGGCACACAAATATTTGCAAATAACTCTAGAACATACACATAGATGTCAGCCTAGCTAGAAGATTCCCTGGCAAACAGTAGCAGAGGTTTGGGGAGTATGTGGTGGAGAACTGGCGTCACTTCTACCTATCATGGAATTACTCTTGCTCCACTCCATGTTGTAGAGCACATAATTGGCCAAGGCCATGCCACTGAATCAGCTTAAACAATTTTCAATCTAGTTCAGACAGATTTCTTCTTTCATAATGGAGAGCCATTGTGCATGCCACCACCTTGTCTTCCAAGTGGGTCCAGACAGAGTAATGCATTAGAGTGGAAAAAATAACCTTGCAGTGATGTCTGGGCGCCATGATAGCTGAGTTCAACACCTGAATGCAGCACAGACATTTAGAGTTCCTTTGAGCAGGTTGCGACATCAGGTTCATTTCCCTTTATGACAGGCTTCAGTCTCTCTCCAACACTGCTCCCTCAAGGGTTTAACGACAGTTTTTCTTCTCCTACTCCAGCCTGGATTATGTTAGACCCTTGGCTCCTTCAGTTTTACTGAAATATAAGCAAAACCTAAGACTATGGACTAGAGACAGACTCTAAGGCACGTAATGCTGCTGTCCTGGGGGTCACCCCTTGGGCACCTCTCACCAGGACAACCTGCAGGGGATCCAGCACTCCTCTGACTCTGCATCAGTCCTTGCTGAACCACGCGATGGCAGCAAAGCAGTCAAGGACCTTGGCTTGCCTTAGCCTGTGCTCAGACTTGGGCAATGCTCCACACCCAGACTTTCATCAAATAGTTACCCAAGTCCAAAACATGTCTGCAAGGGAGACAGGCGATAGCGATAGCTCAGACAAGGAGAGCGAGCAAGCATTGGGAAAGCAAGTAAACAGGGAAGTAGAAAGCTGGAAGGCATACGGTTTTTGTTTGTTCTTTAACTCAGGTATCTCAAACTCTCCAACACCTTAACTTGGGAATTCCCCATTTTGAAGGAGAACTTCAGAGGACATAAATAAATAGACATTTATATGGAAATAAACATCCAAATATACATGAGAGAGGGAGGGGAGGGAACAAAGTGATTCATTATTACGGCTTAAATATCATTACGCATTCATAGGTACTATATTTTTCTTCATTGCTTGGATAATAAATCATCATTCGATTACAAAAGGGGAGTACCTGGATGGAACAGCAGCCTTTCTGAAAAATACTCCTGGCAGATGAATGACAGGAAAATTTATGAAGAATTCAGTTGCCTGACTGTCCTGCCTCCAGGAGAGAACACTGTGCCAATATTTAAACCTTTCCTGACAATTCACACAGCAGACACTGTCCTTGATGGAGTGAGGTTTTTAGACCTTCCTTGGTTTGATTTTCATTATCCCTCCTTTGGCAGCCTGCAGAATGTCTAATAGCAGTGCAAAAGGGTTAGAAAAGAGCCATCCAAGCTGCTACTGAGCCTGTGCTAGCAGGCCTGTCTCTAGGATCTATGAAAAATGTACTGCTGTGTTCCCCACTTAGCTGGAGTTGTCCAATGAATCAAATAGATCCTTCAAGGGTCACTGGTACTTGTAAGAGCGAAGAGATTTCAAGAACAAAAAATGACCACCCAGTCTACTGACTGCTTGCTGTTTTCTAGTTTATCTTCATTTCATCTCCCAGCCTTTTTTTTAGACCAACTCTTAATTTCTTTCCCCTCTATGAACAAAGCTTTTTGGCTCTTCTTTGCAGTTGGTGCTTTTGAGTCATTCTTGCTTTTTCTCCCATTAGACTTACAGCAAGGGCTAAGTCTGTGAATCTAATCACCAGGTAAAACGTCCCAAGAGAGGGGGTGGGCAGCTGAAGCAAAAGGTATGGCAGAAGGCTGCCATGTGCAGAGTCGACCTTGCTGCAGTAAGGGCAGACAACTGGGGGTCATGCCCCAGCTTTTCTTTTCACACTCGCTTCTGACAGGTAATTGCCATCTCCTTTTAGAAGAAGCCAAAGGCGACCAACATCCCATCAGGTCTGGGGTCCCACTTTGGCAAAGGGTAATTCACCCCTTGCAGAGCTCACTGCTTCTGGTGGAAGACCATCACTGACCATTTCTTCTAACAGGAGCAAGCCTTGGAAACATGTAGGTTTTAATCTGGGAATTGCCTGTTCTAAGTTGGAGGACAAATTACATCCCTGCACTGGGCTTTGTGTTTTTGCACTGCTCAGCTGCCAAAAAACATGCACACAGAGTCTGACTCAGAAGAGGCCTTTTTCTCTAGAAGGGCCAGCTAAGATCGTAAGGGGAAGGGGCTGAATATATGAGCTAGGATCTCTGTCAGTTAAGATTAGATGCCTACCTCTGAACTAGACACAGAAAGCCTCCCTTCAGAGGTAGCAGAGAGCAGCAGTGCATCCCACCTCCTCCTCATGCAGACATCTGAAGCAGATCAGATGAATCATGCTCCAGAAATGCCTATTTCTAAGCAGTGATTATAAAGGAAGTCTGGATGAGTACCTCATCTGCTGTCATCTGAAGTAGAAGGAATGGGCTGCATTACTTGGAAAGCAGAAAGAGAAGGCTTTATTTCCTGCTAATTTCCAGTTTCGGGTGGCACTACAGAGAGAACAAAGCCAGTGAGGTGTCTTGAATTTCTGTATGGGAGGTGTTTTATCTCCTACTCTCAGTGCCCAGATTTCAAGGGCTGCACAAGATATAATGCTGTGAAAAAGCAAACTCAATCTTCCTTCCAAATTGCATTCCTATTGGGTGCTAGCCAGCACTATCCATCCAAAACATTAAAGACCCCCAAAGGCACCCTACACAAAGGAATTTGAGATGTTTTCCAGGGGAATCTTCCAAGAATACCAATAGTTGTAAAATACAGTTTTTAATTTGTTTAAAGGTAAGACATTTGGGCAATAAATGCAATAGAGTAACTCCATCAATAACATGAGTACAAAGCTCTGATGGGTCACATTAGCCTTGGAAAAATCTCAGTCTTCCAGTTGTGATCCCGTATGGAAAGATGCTCTCCATGTCCCATTTTACTCACCAACTCTTGCAGTACTTTCCCCAAAAGTTTAACAGCCATAATTACAGTGGGGCATGAGAAAATGATAGGGATTTATGCCAGCCTAAAATCTCTTATCACCTCTTCACAATGAGGTGCATTTGGTGTTCTTGAATTCCCTGGACTGTTTGCACCAGCGAGACTAGTAGGGCTGGAAAGACAAATAGGGTCTTAGCCTTTACCACTCTGTGCTGTGTACAGACCTTAAAATCTGCATAGCCTGGGTGCCAAACAGCATTTTACATCCACTTTGGCCTTTCTGCAATTGCATATAGCTCAAGGATATATATTTCCCCTGCCCTCGTCCCCAGATGAAATCTCTTCTGTGGAATAAACAAACCTTTTACACATCTCTCCATTACCGTATCATTTGGCAGGATTAGGATGCGAGCGTGTTTCACACTTGATGCAGAAAAGTATCTGCTTTGAGTTTTCACCCAGACATGATTTGTCAGTGGATAGAAATCTCATCTCTGAAGCCCTGGGGCCTCAGCTAAACACAGTAATGTAACAGATTTTATTAGCAGTTTCGGAAAGGTAATATAACACTAGGTTAGCATTAAATGGTCCAGGAAAGTAGACGCATGAAGGCATCTGTAAACATCCTTTGGTGCCCTTGATAGTAAGAATATCTGTTTTTTAGGCAAAGAGACAGTATTTTATTTAGATGCTTTGAGGCACCGATTTGCTTTGTGTACAAACTACTGAGTGATTAATGTCTTGGTGAGCCCTTTTCCTCATCAAAGCTAAAATGACTTGAAATGTCATATGACTTGCTAATAGATGACTCGGTAAAGCTAAATTGTGAAATGATCATTGCACTTTGGTCTCTTGCTGAATACATGGATTCCCTGATATGAGAAATGTGATCAGGAAATAATCTGCTACTAAGAAGGCAATCTGAATCCCCTTCAGGGAACAGGCTGCAAGAGCACAGCAGTGAGGAAGATACATTAGCATTTCAAGAAGAACCTGAAATCACTACAGAGGATGCCACTGAGGAATAGCTAAAATTGCTTTATCTTTATCTGCTAATATTTCTGGGAAAATTGCGATATTGGGAAATTGCAGAAAGACCCGACACCTCACTTATATTAAATTGGATCTGCAACTGTGCTGGACCTATTCAGAGCCTACAGTATGTGATATTCTCCAATTAAAAGCAGGAATTTCAGTGCAGGATAGGGTTACTTTGTTAATGCTACTGATAAGTTTTAGGGTGAAGAGAGACACTGAGCTCAGTATTTTTAGAAGCAAACAGCATGTTTGAGTCACCCACCAGAGACTCCTTACAGTTGCGTAATTTACTGAAGATGGGGCTTCCACCACTTGCCTGTCATCTCTTTGAAGGATTGAATATCCTCAGTAACTTTGTCAAAAACTGCCCAAAGTTGGTGTTTTGGTTTTTTCTTTTTTAATGTGCAATATATATCCTTCATGTGATACCTCAAATGTTTCCCCCATGAAAACAGAACAAACAATTACAAAAGATCTGCATTTGTTTTTCATAACAATAAGGAGTTGTAGGGACTCCATACATAGATTAAAATACTGCATAAGAGAGTATTTTAGGATAGTAAACAAAAGAGCTTAAGCAACTTTCTAACGAGCATGACTGATTTATAGCTTCTTGGGCTCTTGAGACCTATTTGAAACTCCGACGACTTTCTGCTGTAGGCGCAGTTAATAAAACTTGAATTTCTAATCTTAGGTTTTCTCCAAATGGAAGTTTTAACTAATCAAAACATCCAGTTGATACACCAAAGCAAGTACTACTGAGTGCTCCAAATACCTGCACAATAACAGACAGCTAAAGTTACACAGAGCAATCTGAAAAATGCATCAAAAGCATGTACCAAACTGTTCTCATTTCATTTCTAAGTGAAAGATATATTCTAGTCACCTGGCATATGAATAAGTCCCTTGGATGTTGTACAAGAAAGGAAACAATCAAATACACCCATACCATCTTTTAAGAAGAAACAAACATTAAGAATTACTTTGGGCGGGGGGGGAGGGCAATGAAAGCCTGCCAATACTTTTTAAAGTTATTTGCTGTGTTTTATATCATGGCGCTGCCTTATGTCCCAATGCAAATCGCTGAGTGAAGTATGGCATATGCACATGGTGAGATATGGTCCCTGGAACAGGCCCGCAGTTCAACAAACACGACAGAAGATGACTTCATGTGGAGCTACTGACCCACTCCCGGGCACCACCAGCAAACAGGCATTGGTAGAGCACCAGCCCAGTGCTTCCCGGCCTGCGTACACCCCACGCTCGGCTCTCAGCACCTCCTTCAAGCACACAGTCCACACACACTGGCAAAGCATCCAGCACAGCACTGCATCCCGTTTAAACAATTATTTTCTAAGTTACAATGGACCTGGGGCATTGCCAAAGCTATCCTATATAAAATTGCTGCTTAAAAACCTCCCGACATCCTACCTTATTGCATATGCAATAGATCTCCCTCTCTCTCATATGGTACATACCTCCTTCTACACAAACAATGATTTATTATTTTAGCAATAGAAAGCTGCAATAATAGGCCAATGAAAATAGCTAAAATTGTAGCCACTTTGCCTAGCAATTATACATGTGACAGTTTCATTTATCTGCTAGTCCAGCAGCTTAATTTACATCTCCGCTTAATGGTTAATTGTGGAAGTGCACTTTACTGCAACAACAGCAGGGGAGAGCAAAGTCTGGACCAAGTATCTTGAAAGAGAAAGCCCCTTTTAATAAATACCTCTGCAATTAATTATGCAACCTAAGCAGCCAGCAGCAAGCAAGAACAGTGAAGAGACGAAAACATCACAATATTTACATGCAGAAATAAAACACCAGTCTGGTAAGATGTAGATGATGCAGATGACATACAAAGTATACTGTCATCCAACTCCTACTCCGACTCCAACAGGAGGTATGAGGATGCAGCCCACATTAAGTAATACCAGTATTTACATTTAAATGTGTGCTGGTTTTGTCTGGGATAGAGTTAATTTTCTTCACAGTAGCTGGTATGGGGCTGTGCTTTGGATTTGTGCTGAGGACAACATTGCTAATGCAGAGATGTTTTCGTTATCACTGAGCAGCGCTTACCCAGAGTCAAGGCCTTTTCTGCTTCTCACCCCAGCCCACCAGTGAGGAGGCTGGGGATGCACAAGAAGCTGGGAGGGGACACAGCCGGGACAGCTGACCCCAACTGATCAAAGGGACATTCCACACTGTATGGCGTCATGCCCAGCACATAAAGCTGGGGGAAGAAGAAGGAACGGGGGGACATTTGGAGTGATGGCGTTTGTCTTCTCAAGTAACTGTTACACGTGATGGAGCCCTGCTTTCCTGGGGATGGCTGAACACCTGCCTGCCCATGGGAAGCAGTGAACGAATTCCTTGTTTGGCTTTGCCTGCGCGCGGCTTTTGCTTTACCTATTAAACTGCCTTATCTCAACCCATGAGTTTTCTCAATTCTACCCTTCCAGTTCTCTCCCTGACTCCACTGCGGGGAGTGAGCGAGTGGCTGTGTGGGGCTTAGATGCCAGCTGGGGTTAAATCACAGCAATGTTTTAAAGCTGGCTGAAACTGGCTGAAAAAACAGGAAGATCTTTTTGTTTGCACTTTGGTTTTTGCTCCTTACAGTTCAACTAGGTTTTAAAGTTTTTTCTCTTTAGTTGTAAGGGTAGAAAAAATTCTTCAAACAAAACAAAACTAAAAAACCCAAACCCCCAAGCAAACAAACAAACCAACCAACCCCCACAGACAGAAACCAAGCCAATATTCACGGGAATTTAGGTGAAGGAGATTTAAAACAACAATTACTATGAGAAGGCTGATGAAAATTAATCGGAAGAGATGGCAGCACTGTTTCTGCATCAGGAGAGCATAATTTCTCAATGTCTGTAGTAAAATCATGATTTACAACTCTGCAGTGAAGAAAATTTACACAGTGACCAAAACTTTGGTGAGGTTTAGATCAGGTCAGGGATTTCCTGATCACATTTTCTTTTCTCAGAAAACGTTGACTCATTGAAATTGCATCTGTTATTTAACCACTAGGAGTCTGAACAGTGTTTATTGTTGTCTGGATTCCTCAGGTCCTGAATGAAATATCTGGTCGAAACCAGAGAGGTGAAGAGCAGAAGCAGCAGCTAAAGCACTTGCCTGCTATGTATGAGACCAAGATACTGAGCCTGGACTGACCCAGGCAGGTAGGAAAGCTGAATTTCATTGTGTAACATTGAGGCAAAGGACTTTGAGCACATGGCCACTGTGGTGTCTTGCTCAGGGTCTAAGTGAAAATGCACAATGTCCCGCTTGCTCTCTGCATGCAGAATTAGAGTTTTTCCAAAATCTTAGTAAGTCACAAAGAATAGAAAAACAGCCCCTTGTGTGCCAGTCTTGTGCAGGGATGGCCCAAAAGCCACTACAGGCAATGGTATATTTACTTTTCCAGTAACTTCAGCAAGTCAAACATGGGGGTCTCTGTTTCTTTTTTTTTTTTTTTTTAAATAAACAGCCATGGTTCCCATTCAGGTGTGCGTCCAGTACCAAGCATTAGCTTCTATAGTTTTTTTGACTGTAGATACCTCATGTGTGCTAATAAAACACAAGGCAGTGCTAAGATATGCTTCAAACAAGGCAAGGGCAATAGCCAGAACATTTGCAGCACAAAGATGACATATTTTGGAGTGTGGATGATGAACCACAAGTTTAAAACAAGCATTGAAAATGTTTGCCCTGCTATTTTACCAACCTTTGCATCCTACCTGACCCACACTTGTTTCTGTACGCATGTGGGTTGCTATGGCTCCCCTTCCTCAACTAGGACACATATATATGGCATCACATGATGTTGCACAAAGATATCAGGTTCATTCTTATCACACTAGAAATTCATGCAGAACTGATGAGACCTGTTTCTCCTTCGTGGTACCTGTCTGTATCCCATCTTGTTTCAACCGAGGGGACTTTGAGAAACTTGGGGAGCGTGCTGAAGGAAACCACAAAAAGTTCAACAAGGAGAGGTACAATCTTGGGCAGCTGGGGTGAAATAACCCCATGCATCATCACTACAGGCTGAGTAGTTGCCCTGCTGAAAAGCAGCTGGAGTTGTGGCAGACACAAGTTGCACGTGAGCCAGTGGTGGGCTCCCATCAAAAGCAAGGCAAACTGCCTACTGGGATGTCCCAGAAGATCCTGGCTAGGAGACTGATGGAAACAGTAATCATCCTCTACATGGTGCCTCTGCTGGCAAGACTGCAACTGTGAAGCTGTGCCCAGTTTTGGATGCCCAGAAACTAGAGAATCCAAGGAAGGGCAACCAGGGATAAGGGTTAAGGGTATAAGACCTACAAAGAGAGCTTGAGGGAACTAAGCTTGTTTAGTCTGACAAAGAGGTGCTTAGAACTACTTGAAAAGAGTTATGATGACAGCAGAGCCAAACTCTTCCTGGTGGTGGCAGATAGTGAAGGATGGGACGGTGGTCACAAGATGTAGCTGAGGAGGTAAAGACTGGACACTAGAAAAAGTTATTTCACCAAGACAACAGTGCAGCCCTGAAACAGGTACCTGGAGAGGTGGTAGAAAGTGCATCCTTGGACATTTCCAAGAGTTGGCTGGAGAAAGCCAGGGCTGTCTTGGTCTAGTGTTAGTGACTGTCCTGCTCCAAGCAGCAGGCTGGACTAGAGACCTGCAGAGAGCTCCCCCAGCCAACAGTCCTGTCATTCTGTGACCTCTTGTTTTTTTCATGAGACATTAAGGGTCAAACACTGCAAAAATAAATTGTACACTGAAACTCAATCATCTGAGAGAGTAAGAAACATGCTTAAGTTATTTCATGAATATGAAATTCCCTGATGCAATCTAGACAGCTGATCACTTCTGGGGCTAATCAGACTTTACATATTACTGAGAGACAATTTTAAAAACAGAGACAGGAAAAGGGTCTTGAGGGGTGGCCTGGCACAACCAAAGAGCAGTAGCAATGACTCTCTATCAGAAAGCCCAACAGCCATTTCTGAAGAAGATAAATATTTGGCCATGACACTGGAGACAGGACAGTGCAGATACCCATCTGGAAGCTGTAGCACAAAATCAGAGCCACCTCTTCTTGGGAACAGGAACAAGAGCAGCACAAAATTGTTTTATTTCATAATCCAAAACACTAGGTCTTCCAGTGTTACCCATGCTATTCTGACTCTGTACTGTCAAAGGGTAACTGTTGGTAGCCAGTATACATCCTTTTCTGAATGATTCAGAATCTCTCCTGAGATATACTGTAACTACTGTAACTGTACAAAAAGATATAATTTCCTATCCTACAAGAAGAACGTTCAAGTTGAGGTAAACATTTACAGGGAAGATTGAAATCAGAGGGCCCAAATCCTCTCTCACAGCCGGGTTTGACAGACATCGCTGCTGACAGCGGCGGCAGCAGCGAAAGCGGCGGCAGCGACTTGAGGTTAGTGCAGGGGCGAGGGCGACATCGGGCTTAACCGGGCGGTTTTTCGTACTCTGGGCCCCCCCGAGCCCCCCACGAGCATCAGCCTCGAGCTGCTTCCTCCTGACCCCGGACCCGGACCCGGAGGTTCCCGGCAACGAATCAGGAGAGGAGGGGGCGTAGCCGGAGGCACCGCGGGCAATTTAAGCGATTTAAACGCTCCACCCCCTGTTATCGGGTGAAAAAAAGTCTCCCAGAGGGCAGGGACTAGTCCCTGGCCAGAAGGGAGTGGGAGACTCAGCAGTGCCTGTGTGAGTCAGCAGTGACTGGGTGTGTCCCAGGGCAGGAGAGGCTGCAGTTGTTTGCAGCTCGTTGGGGAGGGCGCTGACTCCCTCCCAGTGCACAAGGCGAGGAAGGTGCCAAGGAGCTGTGAACCAGGGGTGGCACCAACAGGTAGTTCCCAGTTCAGTGGAAGAACAATGGTATCTACCCAGTGGAAGAAGACCAAAATGGATGTGGGAACCCAGACAGAGCTCCCACGGAAGGAGGCGATGGTGCAGGTTGCCGGCTGCAGGGAATGCTACAGCGTCTCTGTGGTGTCAGGGGGCTGTGTGCGCTGTGAGCAAGTAGATGATCTGCTCGGCTGAGCGGCACAGCTGCAAAGCCAGGTTGAAAGGCTTCAAGCCGAAGTAGAAAGGCTTAGGAGCATTCGGGAGGCTGAAATGGAGATAGACTGGTGGAGCCAGGCTCTGCCCTCCCTGCAACAAAAATGGGAGCACCTGCCGGAGAGCTCCCAGGATCGAGGGACCCCTGTACTCTGCCCCTCTCAGGTGGAAAACGATAACCTAGAGGAGAGGAGTGAGTGGAGGCAAGTCTATGGCCGTGGCAAAAGGCGAGTGCCCTCCTTGCCTACCTTGCCTCCACAGGTGCCTCTGAGCAATAGATATGAAGCCCTAGTGGAATACAGCCGGTCCAATGGGGATGTGGTGGAGAGGCAACCTATATCAGAGGTCCCACCACAGTCAGAAAAACCTGACGGGCATATAGCTACCTCCTCCACAAGGAAGAAGAGAAGAGTTTTAGTGGTTGGAGACTCCTTCCTAAAGGGATCTGAGGGCCCAATATGCAGAGCTGACCCCCATCACAGGGAGGTCTGCAGCCTGCCTGGAGCCCGAATCAGGGATATCACCAGGCAACTCCCCAACCTGGTGAAGGCCACAGACTACTACCCCCTGCTGATCTTCCAGACAGGTGGGGAAGAAGCTGCATCCCATAGTCTGAAGGGGATGAAGAAAGACTACAAGGCCCTAGGACGGTTGGTGAAAGAGTCTGGGGCACAAGTTGTTTTCTCCTCCCTCCTTCCATTTTCAGGTGATGACGTGGGATGGAATAGTAGGATTCTCTCTATTAACGCCTGGCTACGAGACTGGTGCTACAGGCAGGGCTTTGGGTTCTTTGATAATGGCTGGTTTTATAAGACAACAGGCGTGACAGTGTTACATGGGAAAGGTTTATGTCGTAGGGGCAAAAGGGTTCTGGGACAGGAATTAGCAGGGCTCATTCGGAGAACTTTAAACTAGATTCGAAGGGGGATGGGGTAGTAGCTGGGCTTGCACCACTGGGGTAACGCTCTAGTGTTGAGGTAGACCAGGAGGCCTCCCATCCCCCTGGGGTGAAATCGGTGTGCTCAGCTCGCTCCCTGAAATGCCTGTACACCAATGCACGCAGCATGGGGAATAAGCAGGAGGAGTTAGAAATCCGTGTTCGGTCGGGGGGCTATGATCTAGTGGCAATTACAGAGACTTGGTGGGATGCCTCGCGTGACTGGAATGTGGTCATGGATGGCTATGTCCTCTTCAGGAAAGACAGGCCACTAAGGAGAGGTGGTGGAGTTGCTCTTTATGTGAGTGAGCAGCTAGAATGTATTGAGTTCTGTCCAGGGGCGGATCAGGAGCGAGTTGAGAGTTTGTGGGTGCGAATTAAGGGGCAGGCTGGCAGGGGTAATACTGTTGTGGGTGTCTATTACAGGCCACCGGATCAGGATGAGGAGGGTGATGAGGCCTTCTACAGGCAGCTGAGAGCAGTCTCACAATTACAGGGCCTGGTTGTCATGGGGGATTTCAACTACCCTGATATTTGCTGGGAGGCCTACTCAGCCAGCCATCCTCAGTCCAGGAGGTTCCTCCAGTGCATTGATGATAACTTTCTGATGCAAATGGTGGATGAGCCAACTAGGAGAGGAGCGCTGCTGGATCTGATCCTCACTAACAAGGAGGGTCTGGTTGAAGAGGTGAAGGTTGAGGGCAGCCGTGGTTGTAGTGACCATGAGATGGTAGAGTTCAGGATCTCATGTGGCAGGAACAGAATAGCTAGCAGAATCACAACCCTGAACTTCAGGAGGGCCAACTTTGGCCTTTTCAAGCAATTGCTAGGGGAAATCCCATGGGACAGGGTACTAGAAGGTAAGGGGGCCCAAGATAGTTGGTTAGCATTCAAGGACTGCTTCTTCCGAGCTCAAGATCAGAGCAACCCAACAGGTAGGAAGTCAAGGAAGGGTACCAGGAGACCTGCATGGTTAAACAGGGAACTGCTGGGCAAACTCAAGTGGAAGAAGAGGGTGTACAGATTATGGAAGGAGGGGCTGGCCACTTGGGAGGAATATAAGTCTGTTGTCAGAGGATGTAGGGAGGCAACTAGGAAAGCTAAGGCCTCCTTGGAATTAAACCTTGCAAGAGAGGTCAAGGACAACAGAAAGGGCTTCTTCAAATACATTGCAGGTAAAGCCAACACTAGAGGCAATGTAGGCCCACTGATGAATGAGGTGGGGGCCCTGGAGACAGAGGATAAAAAGAAGGCGGAGTTACTGAATGCCTTCTTTGCCTCTGTCTATACTGCTGGAGGCTGTCCTGAGGAGCCCCGGACCCCTGAGGCCCCACAAGAAGTCAGGATAGAGGAGGAATCTGTCTTGGTAGATGAGGGCTGGGTCAGGGACCAATTAAGCAACCTGGACGTCCATAAATCCATGGGCCCTGATGGGATGCACCCGCGGGTGCTGAGGGAGCTGGCGGAAGTCATTGCTAGGCCACTCTCCATCATCTTTGCTAAGTCGTGGGCAACGGGAGAGGTGCCTGAGGACTGGAGGAAAGCGAATGTCACTCCAGTCTTCAAAAAGGGCAGGAAGGAGGACCCGGGGAACTATAGACCGGTCAGCCTCACCTCCATCCCCGGAAAGGTGATGGAACAACTTGTTCTTGGTGCTGTCTCTAGGCACATCAAGGATAGGGGGATCATTAGGGGCACTCAGCATGGCTTCACCAAGTGGAAGTCATGCTCAACCAACTTGATAGCCTTTTATGAGGACGTAACCCGGTGGATAGATGATGGTAAAGCTGTGGATGTGGTCTATCTCGATTTCAGTAAAGCGTTTGACACGGCCTCCCACAGCATCCTCGCAGCTAAACTGGGGAAGTGTGGTCTGGATGATTGGGTAGTGAGGTGGATTGTGAACTGGCTGAAGGAAAGAAGCCAGAGAGTGGTGGTCAACGGGACTGAGTCCAGTTGGAGGTCTGTGTCTAGCGGAGTCCCGCAAGGGTCGGTTCTGGGACCAGTTCTATTCAATATATTCATTAATGACTTGGATGAGGGAATAGAGTGCGCTGTCAGCAAGTTCGCTGATGACACAAAACTGGGAGGAATGGCTGAGATGCCGGAAGGCTGCGCAGCCATTCAGAGGGACCTGGACAGGCTGGAGAGTTGGGCGGGGAGAAATTTAATGAAATATAACAAGGGCAAGTGTAGAGTCCTGCATCTGGGCAAGAACAACCCCATGTACCAGTACAAGTTGGGGGCAGACCTGTTGGAGACCAGCGTAGGGGAAAGGGACCTGGGGGTCCTAGTGGACAACAGGATGACCACGAGCCAGCAGTGTGCCCTTGTGGCCAAGAAGGCCAATGGCATCCTGGGGTGTATTAGAAGGGGTGTGGTCAGCAGGTCGAGAGAGGTTCTCCTCCCCCTCTACTCTGCCCTGGTGAGGCCGCATCTGGAATATTGTGTCCAGTTCTGGGCCCCTCAGTTCAAGAAGGACAGGGAACTGCTAGAGAGAGTCCAGCGCAGAGCCACGAAGATGATTAAGGGGGTGGAACGTCTCCCTTATGAGGAGAGGCTGAGGGAGCTGGGTCTCTTTAGCTTGGAGAAGAGGAGACTGAGGGGTGACCCCATTAATGTTTATAAATATGTAAAGGGCAAGTGTCAAGAGGATGGAGCCAGGCTCTTCTCAGTGACATCCCTTGACAGGACAAGGGGCAATGGGTGCAAGCTGGAACACAGGAGGTTCCACTTAAATATGAGGAAAAACTTCTTTACGGTGAGGGTGACCGAACACTGGAACAGGCTGCCCAGAGAGGTTGTGGAGTCTCCTTCTCTGGAGACATTCAAAACCCGCCTGGACGCGTTCCTGTGTGATATGGTCTAGGCAATCCTGCTCCGGCAGGGGGATTGGACTAGATGATCTTTCGAGGTCCCTTCCAATCCCTAACATTCTGTGATTCTGTGATTCATGTGAGACAAGATAATCAAGAACAGAATTATTGGAGAAGTTTTGTCAACCAACTGAAAATGAATTCCATCTGAAATCATTCTAATTAGTTAGCTGTTTTAACGGTAAAACATTAAACGATTTGGCGGGGAGCTAGGTATTTAAAAAGAAAAATGATAATTTATTTAGTCTATATAGACTTGCTCAGCTGTAAATCACTGATGCATCAGATAGTACTTTGCATTTTGTCTTGAAAAATCACACCAAGTAGAAAATATCATTTTTTTATGTTATCGGGAGCAGCAGAGGCAGCTGGCTCACTCTTTCTAATCCTTACTAACATAGCTGCATAATCACCTCACTGAGCACTGAACCTCAGCTCCGAGGGCTCTGTCTTCTGTTGTTAGTTTCTAAAAGCACAGGGAAGATCCTCCCCAAGTGGGATTTGCATCACTAATTATTATGGAATAATTAGGAACAACAGATGCCAACTTTTGAACTCACTGAGCCTGGGAAAATTCCCAGGGGCTCAGAGTTTTGGAAATGCTGAAATTTTACTCTTCATTCGTGTGGGAACTGGATTGCTGTCACTAAGAACCATATGAAGGTATCAGGATTACAGTGACTCACCACTGTAACTAGAGTTACACTGACCCATCTAAATACTCAAGAGTTAATGCATCTCTCCTAGTGATTTTTTAGACAGGCTCTATAATTTAATATTTTAATGGAGACTAGCCATGAGTCAATAATAGGACTTTCACAGCATTATAAATGACACAGTATTCTTCTACAATACACTGCAAATTTTTAGGAGGGAGATTTTTTTTTTTCCCAGCATAGTTAGACAGTAATGGAAGGTTTTTAAAAAGAACAAGACCCTTTTGTAAGTTAAGGAAGACCTGCCTACAGTGAGTTTTGCTATACTTGGGAATATTATACTACATTAAGTATGTCTTACAAACAGGAATTGCCTTTAAAAATTTCAATAGTTGCCTTGGAATATTTAATTAAAGAAGAATTTGTAGACTCAGATGAAAAATTTAAGTCAGCATTGCTTCCACTACAAGCCATTGACTGAACCCCACCCACCTATGAAACCACCAGAGTGTGACATGCTTTCCTCAGATATAGCTCAACTTGAGCTGGAAAATGCTAAGAAAAACAAGAACCGAGCTTCTTTATGCTCAATTATTTGCTCAAGTTTTCTTTTCCTGAAAAAGAAGAGGCAAAAGCTTCTCTGAACTCACAACCCTGTGAGGGACACCCAGTGCCTACGCCACTGCTGACAGCCATGGGCACACACTAGGCACCAACATACGTGTCAGAAGGATTTTCAGCAGTGACACCTTCTAAAGTTGGACGCCAGCTAGCTCCTTGGATAAAGGTGTTTAATAAACACGAGAAGGAACTAGGCTAAAGATAGCTCTCAGCCTCTGTGCAGCTTTGGGGCCAACACTTAAAGGCAGCTCTAGAAAGTCCAAATCAGTTGTTGGGACCAGCAGAGATCACCACTACCTATGTGAAGGGAGGATCATTATGATTTAGATTGAATTCCAGTTCGGGTAAGATCTGAAAAAAGATCAGCAAAACATTCTACAAAACTGTAAAAAACGAGTACCTTGACCTGAAACCCAGTGAGACTGCTCCATCCTTCAGCAGTAAAACTGTTCATGAAAGTTCATGGAAAACTAATACAACAAAGAGCAAGAGAAGGTTGTTCTGGGGAGTGTTCACTCAGCCTGATGATGCTTTCCTTTAGGCTACTTCCATTGCCAGTTGACAGAAATTAGCTTCTTTCTGAAAATGAATCACGGCCCCAAATTCCCTTCTGGAGGATTCTCTCTCTACAGATTACACTAACAGCCTAAAGAGTAGCACTTCTAAAGCAGTCACAAAGCATCTGCAAAACAGGACCAAACAAACATCTGTGCATTTGCAAGGAAGCCACAGACTCTCTGAAATCAATTTGTCATTGATTAAAAGGGGACCTGTGCCTCTGGGATGTCTGGATCAATAACTCTTGACTCCCTCCGCTCCAGGGTTGCTGCAAGGCTGCATCACTTAGCTCTTCAGGTTACGAGGCTTTTACAAATGAATATTACAGCTTCTTTGTAATAATTTCAGAGCAATTACAAAACTAATAGCAAAATCTATACAAGGCCAACCCTGATCCTGTCTGGCAAACTAACTCCTACCAGCCCCATCCTAATAGTACCTGGGGAACTCCAGACATTTTCAGCTCTATCCCTAGTCCATGACCCCACGCTGCTCCCAGTCTTAGTTTTACCCTTACCCACAACACACATGTCTCTTTAGCACATCCTTTCTCCCCATAGTCCCACCTAAGCAGCTGCCTCAACATCCTCATCTTTCACCTGGCCAGGGTCCCACTTCTGGCCCCAAACACAGCAGGCAGGGTACTGATCCCAGCTTGGTCTCTGGGCTCCATTTGTTGCAGAGACCTAAATAAAACAGTATTTTGCAGAAACACCTAATTTCCGTGCCTAACAACCATTTATTGGGTGGGCTAGGCCATGCATGTGATCACAATCAAGTCAGACAATGGAGTCTAGGAAACTAATTTAAATTATGACGATCAAACACCATAATTCCTATTTTAAAATGTACAATTTCTGCCTGATTTTTATATGTCATTAATCTATGAACAAATGACAATTATCCAAACACTCATGTTTCTATCACCCTCTTTAAAGTAGTATTTAGACATTTGTATACCTTGAAAGAGTTTTCAGTGCCACCTCTAAATCATAAACTCAGATTAAAATGATACAGTTCTAGTTGCATCTGTATTCCCCCTTTGTGCAGAGGCTGTAGGAACAATTGGTTTTCTGGTTCAGCTGCTGAACCAAAAAAAGACAGAGTGAAAATAAAAAAATTAAACAAACAATCCTGGATCAAACTTTATTTATTTTTTTCTCTGTAGAACAAAATCCCCCCACCAAATCATTTCACTTGACATTCCATCTGCTCTGAAATGAAATGTTTTGTTCCGCATGCTTGTGTGAAAAGGAAAGGAAATACTAACTTCAATAAAGCAGATCAGGGAAACCTCCTGCCTGATTTAAGCCTGGGAGTCTGCCTTTCATCCAAGTGTTTTAACCTCTGTGTGGATGACAGCACTCTTCTGCAAAAGGGTGCAGGAGAGGGTCTTCTCCACCCCCTACAGCCACCACCCTGCTCAGTGCAATGGAAAAAGGCACAGAGAGAGGGCATGAGGAAGATTCCTGACAATTGTGAACAGGACATTTCGCTAGAAGCTTGTGCACCACCTGCAGTGAATGCCCACTGATTTACTGAAGAAACAATGCCAGGGACACAGGCTGAGGAAAATAAATTGCTTAGTGACAGCAAAAGGAGAATTTAAACCAAGCTAGAAACCACCCTGAGACTTGCTAAGGCTGAGTCAATATGCTAACTTCTAAACATCACAGCAGGGTATTTACTCTAGAAGTTTGTGTGTCTAGTTCAAGGAAAATCAAACCCAACTTCAGGGTGGATGAAACTGCACTTAACATTTGCCCCAAACTACGGCTGCCTACCTGTCTTAAACACTCACTCACAAGCTATCAACTGAAAGTGCTGTTTCTCAGGGAAACTTAATCCTGCTGAAAATCAATAGTGAAAAAACCATGGGAGAGGCAACGTCTAGGGAATGCGGAAACACAGGCATGTGTAGCCATGACCCCGTAAATGGAAGTGGTCTTGGGAGACCAGGACATCCAGGGAAGCTGCTGACAGCTCCCTGTGAAGCTCATATTTTCTAGGAAATATTAGTCACAGTTCTGCCACCAGTGTTATAATGACCTCAGTCCTCAGCTGTAGCCACACGGCTCGGACAGTACGGTTTTCCTTGGTGGGAAAAAATAAGAAAAACGCTTAAAAATTCCCATTATGCCAAACACCAACTAATGCCTGTTTTTTCTTCTAGCCTCTTCTACTGCCTTATTGCTAGACACTTTTTCACTGCCTGAGATATATATGTTTCAGTGCAGGGACAGACGTGGTTTATCAGATTGTATTACGAGTTATGTGCCGTTCTCTTACAGGAAAGGTTGCTCTTTATAGGAGCTGCACACATACAAAGTGATCACAGCTAACAGTCAGTGGTCCTGATTGCCACGGATTTAATGCCGGCTCTCAAAAAATTTTGAAACCTCATCTCCTAGACTCACAGGATTATGAAATTACGTTTTCATTAAAAAGTAGTTTCTAACATCCATGATGATGAAGGAAAACATAGAAATGTAATTATCTCATATCCCAAGGAGCCATTCCTCCACCAAAAGGCAATGAAGCTAACATCAAGTTACGTCTCTAAATGCTCACAGCCCTCCCCAGCTAATGACCTCTGCCGTACTTGCAGCAGAGAGCACAGTATCACTGCTCTGGAATTTCTCTTAGCAGCCAGCAAGACAGAGTCCTTGTCTGCTTCTGATCAGTCAAACCTCTCCCATGGGGAAAGTTGTCTGAATTCCCAAAGTCCACACGCAAAACTCAGAAAAATCAGGAACTTAGAATATTTTTTTAATTTCTTCTCCTGCATAAGCACTCATTTCAGCAGCTCTGCTCTATTTCCACTGCCTGTTTGCACCAGCAGCTGAAGATAACCTTTTGATAACATTTGCAACTCACACACTAATGTACCGTCTATCTCTCATTATATCTCCTCACTGCATGTTTTTCTATTCACTGCAATTATTCAGATTATTGTGTCTTGTTTTACCAGCTCTCCCTGTGCATACAAACTGAAGAAATCAGCAATGCAGAATTTTGAGAGGTGTTTTGAAACTCTTACCTCAGCCTCCTCCAAGCAGAGTTTCCTTCCTCTCCCTCCTCAGATTTGCCTACCATTAAGAGTGTCTTAAGGCATTATGCAGTGTATAAAGGTGCACCGGAAAACTACAAGCACTGCCTTTATTTTCCATTGTTACGGTCCCTTTGGTAGTGAGAATTTAGAGGATGTGTCCAGTCAATTCCTGACACACCGACAATTTTACAATTGTTCATCTGAACCACAAAATAGCACAACATTTTGAAGGTGCTTTTGTTTTGCACAATATGAAGTTGATTTTATGATATTTTTTCATAATGCGCTGTCAAAAATCCATATTTCCAGGTCACTGACACTTCAGTGATAATTTCGTGGTCCAGTATTTTTCCAGAAAAATTATTTAGAAAAGTTAATTTTTGATTTAAAAAAAAAGTATCAGAAAAACATTGGCTACAATTCCTCTCTATATACAGCATTTAGGTCAGCAAGCAGAAGTGCTCTGGCATCTTGGGAGGCAGTGTTTAAATTCCTATTCACTGGAAATGGCATAAGACAAATAAAAAGTTGTTATTATTACATATACATGAATTTAGAAATGACATGATGAATTTAGAAATAGCATATTATTTACTAATATGTAAACAACCATTAAGCCATATCGAGCAGTGCACTTCTTAATGAAAAGAAAGTGAAATAAACCAAGCCCATTAAATCAATACACGTTCCACAGAAAGTTCAGTTTGCTCCATAAGACGGGCTCTTCCTGAAGCATTTTAAATGGAACTCAAACCAATGCTACAAAACCTCAAGAGTGAACAGCATCAAATACCAGACTTCTCTCCCTGTGTTAAATTCTGCACACCTCTGGTAATTTCCACATCCAAACTAAAAGGGAACAACCTTTTTTCACTCTACGGCATTCATCATGTCGTAAGATCAAAGCAGTCTGTGTTCTCAGCTCGCTACCTTCTGATTTCTTTTCTGGCTCTAAGGAGCACTTTAAAAACCCCAGTTCAGCTATGTGCTTTAGAGGAATGACCAAACTCTTTCCAACCACCACACCACACAAACCAGTATCCACCTTTTCACACCTTCCAAGACACATTAATCTGAAACTGATCCTATCATGAACTCATGCATGGAAGGCTTTGCTGAAACGTGTCAGGACAAACACCTGTACCTGATTTGATGCAGGCTTGTGAGTGTGCCTGAGCCTCTACCTGCTTCAGTTGAGCAGACAAACCCCATGGATGACGTGACCCCCGAAACATGCTCCTGCACTCAAGGGAGGTGAATGCTGCTTCTACAAGGGTGAGCAGCAACCTCATCCAGGCCAGCAAACTCTCCCAGGCTGGAAGCAAAGCAGCAGCTAAGGAAAGCAGCTTGGATGCCTCCTTTTGTCTCATCCCACCAAAGCTGTAAGATATTCTTGAAGTGTCCTGTTGTTTGGGATTGCCAGGTATAAGAGCAGCAAACCTGGCAAATGGAGGGATCTGGTCAGCCTCCCCTGCAGCTGCTCCATTTCCTCCATTTCCCAGGAACCTCCTGCCCTGGCATCAGAGGGAGAAAATGAGCAAAAACACGGGTTCTGACCACTTTCCCCTTTTTCAGATTGAGTTCAATGGAGAAAGCCTATCTGAATAAACATCATGGCATAGGATGAACTAATACTAATGCTTATTTATTACATTCATATCTCTCCTCCCTTTTTGATAGGTCCATAAACATGATAATCGATACGCTCATTAAATAGCTGTGCATCTGACCCAAATACAATATAAGAATAAAATATATATATAATAACATCTAAATCATCATATAGTTCTGATAGATGATGAAGACCTAAGCTGTAAAATGATTCCACCCCTCTCCATCTCCCAGAATCCTACATATCGATATCCATTAGCCCTAGGGAACATTACCAGACAAGAACAGAGTGGAAAGTTGTACAACAAAAAAACAGCATCTTGCTCAATATTTCCAATGAAAATCATTGGTAGAAAATAATAAAATGTATAACTGTAGTGTGAATTTACAGACCTTTATATGTTCTTTTATAGAAAATTATAGTTACAGATGAAAAGATAAATATCTCTCTGGGTCCAAAACCAAAAGCATTGTTAGCTTTATTCCCACAAGATCGATACTAATCATGCAATGTAGCCAACCAGGAATAGTTGATAACAATCAGGAGGTGCTAGATTCAATTCTGCTTTAGTGACAGGGCTGGTAAGTCAATAACTTCAAAAGGCAGTTTTTTAAAAAAATCAAATTTTTAGAGAGGCATATAATAGGAACCCACTTGTAAGTCAAGGTTTTAAGCAGATATAAAAACAGAGCATGGCCCTCGTTACCCTTCAAAGGATATTTTTGCTTGGGTTTAGCTCAGAGCCAGGAGACAAAAACCTGTGTTGATGCCAGTGTTGTCAGCATCTTCTTACCATTTGCGGATATGCAAAATTTCTCCTAAACCAGGAACATCCCAAAGCATTAAAATGAAAACTGTCCAAGGCAGGCACGTTTCTGCAGATATGCCACGGACCACTGTGGGGCTGCCCTGTCCTCAAATGGGCAGCCCAAACCCGCCGTGGACTGGTTCGTGGGGCAGTGGGCAGAGTGCTGTTGCCCTGACTGCAGCTACGCCTGTTTGCACTCGCTGTGGATTCCCTGTGGGTCACCGCAAGCCTCGAAGCAAAAGCATTTCTTATGTAGCGCTTTAGAGGGCTGCCTTAGAAATTTTACATGAGCACAGCACGAAATGACCCTTGCACACCAAGAACCGCATCTACCATTCCTTGGATGAAGTTTCCCTGAAGTTATGAGGAGGCCTTCACTGCTGGTGTCCGCCTGCTTGCCAGAACCTTTTTTTTTTGCAGAACTTGCTGAGAAATTCCTCTGTGCCCTCTGACTCTTTTCCCAATTCAGTTTACTTTCACAAAACCTGGCTACTGCCTCTGTGCAGGAGCTATAATAGGAAGAAAGCATGGCAGGAGGGCTACAAGCTGTTGCAGTACCGGACTCCTCAATACTGAGTATTTTTGCATGCCCCAAAAAAAAAGAAAGGACAATGAGGAGGCAGTGGGAAGATGAGAATTTTGTGGTTGCTGTTCCCACACTAAAATTCTACAAATTTACATGTACACACCAAGCACAGAAAAGACCTGGCCGTGGGTCATGTACAAATAAAGATGGAACAAGTGAGGTTAATGTCAGGAGAGCGGCAGAACTAAAGGCACCAGGATCCCTTAATACGTATTTCCACATGCTCAAGTTTCTGGATGTCTTTCACCCATTACCCTCCCTCTCTATCTCTGGATTCTAATGCTCAGAAATTCTCAAAAATAAGACAACAGAAGTATTTGAAGGGCTTTTTTTGAAAGGCTCAAGTAACTAAAAAGTATTCCAGTTCTTGACCCCACACAACTGTAGGCAATGTTCACCGATTACTACTGTTACCCACAATTTTCCCACTGTATGACGCGTCCTGGCTTGGTTATCAGCTCTGTCACACTACCCCCATCCAGACTGAAATCTTCTCTGAGGGGTGTTGTGCAAGGCAGCCTTTGTGTTTGGAGGAAGAAAGGGGATTTCAGTTTTAATGGTTTAGCTATTTTCAAAATTAAGCGTGGTGGGGGTAGGAGGGGAAACTGTTTTAAGGATTAAAAAATAATTATTATTATTATGGAGATGGTTCTTTTCCCCGCAGAAAATTCTGTCATCACCATTCCAAAGAACATGGATTCGATATCCTGAAAACAGCCACTGTGGCAGGGACACACAGCTCATCGCCTACTTAAATTTGGCAAAGATAAAATTAAGTCTTTGAAATAAAGCACACTTATTTAAGAGCAACCTGACTTCTAATTCCTGACCAGCTCTAATAACAAAAACAACTGGTTACATAAGGGACACACGTCCAACAGAAATTTTTAAAATCATTTGACGCTACCAATACTATAACATGAATGATGGCTTTGCTAATTAATATCATCATGAAGATTTGATGTACAGCTTAATTTGCCAAAGCTTGTGTACTCTGGGGCACCAAAGCCAGGAACCCAGACTCTGTATGTTCCCTCAACCAGTCCTCACGTTGTTGCAATACGTAGTCACAAACATGTGAAACCTGTCTTGCTGTACAATCAAGAGAACTACATTCAGACCAAAATATTATTTCTCAGTTTACGCCTGACTGCCTTCTGGATTTTGAACCATTCATCGGCTTTCAGGCTTTTCTTCACAGCCCAAAGATTTTGTTTCCTTTCGCTCCCAACCTGAGGTTTGCACATTGATCACTTGTCTCTTGGAGCCGAGATGCACAAAAAAATCTCAAACCTAACTTTACATGTATGAATGTACAAAACAACTCTAAGACTATATTTAGAAATGAAGAAAACTACTGAAGCATCAAAACCAGAGAGTTTGCCATACATGCAGCAGATTAAACTTCTCAACAGAAAAGCCAGCTCAGTCAAGTTTGTTGGCAGCAGGGACACAAAACTTCCCTTTCAAATACTGCAAGCGAAGAGTGCTAGCCGAGCCCAAGGAGATGGGGCATTTCAAACATCCATTCTGCGCTGGGCAGCTGGACACAAAAAAACTGGGCATATGTGGGCAGCAGCTCTCCCCCTGCTGTCACAAAACAGAGTTCCCTACAAACGGCTGCGAGGCCATTATCCTGAAAGCAGCTTGTCCAGAACTGCTAGCATGCATACGTGATTAGCCATATTGGTGATAAAGCAAAGCAGAATTCAAGTGTTTCCATACAGAAGAAATATAAGCAGTGAAATCAGAGATTTGCTATGTCTGGGCAGCATTACTTCCCAGTCACTCGGCAAAGCAAATCACTTATGAGACATGAAATACCCGACTGACCTTGAAGCAAGGTAGCTGAGGATTTATGTACAGGGAGCAACCGAGAACACCTCGCCATGGCTGAATTTTATTTTAACTCTTGGGAAATATGGCAGATCGCTCACAGATGATAGCTGCTGCCTCCATTAAACACTGCAACAGCAAACAAATCGTTTCACCCGCCATGAGATCCCAGAGAGAGCAATCATAGAAAACAGACCTCCATTTGCTTGTCAGCAATTTGCAATGTCATTAGGTTTTCAATAAGTCACAGTCTCTCCATGTTGCAGCCGGTGCAGGACGGAACACAACGTAAAAATGGGCTGGAAGATGTCAAGATAAGCTAGAAGACAAAGACAGGTTGGAAGACCTGGGATAAGAGTCCTGGAGGGTGAGTGATCACCCCTGGAGAACCAGCCACCCCTGGAGAAGGAGTCACCGCTGGAGAACCAGCTACTGCTGGCTACAGGCAACAGCTGTGCAGGCAACTCCAGAAAACAAACATCTGACACCAGTCGCGATGTGCTGGGGAGGGTGCAGCCACGGGGCGACTGGGGAACTGCAAGCATGAGGCCAGCAGTGCTCTGTCTTTGCATAACAGGGAAGGTACAGCCCCAACACCTCGCAAGCCTTTAGGAAAAACTTGTGGGAACCAAACAGTACGTGCAAAGTGACTGCAGTATTAGGAAAGAGGCAACAACAACAACGTGAGTGCATAGCTACTGCTCTGTCCTTGATGCTGCCATTTCTTTCCAAGGAGGGCATTTCTGCCTCAGGAGGAAGGAATCTTCCAGGAAACATTGATGACAAAAACTCCCTTCCCTGATCCCTGCTTGCAGGGTCCTCCTAGGAACAGGCAATAACTCTGCAGCTAATTTGGTTCTTAATTGGCACAGGGAAATGTCAGGGGAAGAAAAAATAACTGTACAGAGAAGTTGTTGAAAACCCTTTGAAAATAAACCTCAAAAAGAACGGAAGTCCAGAAAACAAAACCACCTGAAGAAGAGTAAGGGGAAAGGTGCCTAGCAATTTCCATGTTATTTTTCATTGTTAACTAAAAACATTACACGGCAGAGCTTTTGAACTCTTTAATCCAGCTGCCAGACAAGCGGTTCTGACTGAAGATGATCGCACAGAGCCCAGCATGGGGAGAGGCCCCGGGCGCTCCAGTAGCCCAATAAGGCAGTGCCATCTGCAGGTCTGAAAACACTCCAGCCTGGTTATTTTTTGAAAGCCAGTAAAGCTGTTGCTGCAGCGAAGGAGCGCTGCAGAGGGCTGCCCAACATAGAGAACGAGGGCTGCCCAACAAACCAACCAGGTCACAGCTTCTGAGGGAAATTAGGACAAATAACAAAAGATCTTTCAGCAACAAAAACAAGAAAAGGGAGATGTCACTACACAAGGAGCATGAGACCTTTCAAAGCACTGAAGTGAGGATAACGAGTTCATTTTGGTCTCTCATCATCTCATAAGTCACAACATCACCCTGTAGGGAAGGGAGGACATAGCACCTGCATAGGAAAACAGGGGAAAACATCTCCAACCCTTGCAGCAGCAAGGATCCGGAACCGCCTCCCAGGGAGGGTCAGAAAATCTACCCTGTCTCCAGGAAAAGGGACTGCAAAACACTGAGCTTGTATTAACAAAAAGCTTTACTTGTTGAGCCAAAACGTCTTACTGAGTCCTCTGTTCGTACACAGGCAATGTTTACATTGCAGAACAGATTTGGGAGGAGAAGGTGTTTCCTGGAAGGTGGAGATTCGCTAACCATGTGGTGTTAGTATTGGAAAACGACTGATGCTGAGGATAGACGGCTCCCCCACTACCAGGATGAGTCAAATGGTACGTGGAGAAGGAAACATTTACTGATGCTTTTCTTGTCCCGCGGTAATACAGAGCTTTAAACTATTTATCTTCTACCAGGCTTCTGTACTAACTTAATTACCAAACAGTTGTTCAGCCTGCAGTGTGTTTAGAGCGTAACCCCAAAAGAATGGCTTTGCTATTCCTTTCCCAACTTAATAGAAAAACAGAAATGGAGAAAAAGATATCTGCTGCCATGTTGCTACCAGGAAAAAAAAAAATAATCTTATTCCGTATTCTCCAGTCCACTGTCCTGTTCAATTTTGCATTTCAGCTTTTCATTGTTCTTCAGGGAATGTCTGAGATTCAGAGATCCTGGAACAGTGAATCAGGGCAGGGAACAATTTCAGTACACTAATTCACCCAGCTGAAAGAGGTGCCGAGATTGCAGAATGAGCCAGAAGGCTGGAACAATCAGCTTTCTCCAACTGCAAGGACTTGTAAAAGACCTCTCTATTAACTGCACATAAGTACATTATGCTCAGCACCACACTGGGCTGTCCACTAGCCAGATTACTAAATAACTGATAAGATAATGCACCTCAAACCTCTTGTCATTTGGAGTTCTGAACGTTCATAAAAGCCACTACAATGGTTTTTTTAAACTACCTTTGTGCAAAGCAGTTTACTGTTAACTGACGTGAGGAACAGGGGCTAAGCTGAAAGCCAGCAATGAAACAGGTCTATTGTTGTGCTCTGCAGCAACAATCCACAGTAACACCAGCTTATTAATTCTGGCCTGCAAAGCTATTTGAAGTTGCAGAAAACCATTGCCTGAAAATGCTATTATTTTATTGAAATCAGCATCTGTTGTTTTCAGTGTGATCTATTCATTGTCACAAAACAGCATCCGAGCATCCCTGCTGCCTGTTTATGAGAGAATCACCACCCCCACGTTAGTGTTTGTTTACTCCCAATGCCAGAGCAACTGCGGCAGCAAGAGGTCAATACCCTGCCATAACATTTCATCCCATTACCGTTGAATCATGCTAGAAAGTGCAAATTAGAGCTCCGAGTCCTCGCTGGCCCCACACATCGGCTTGACTAAACGTAGCCTTCTGGAAGCCAGTTTCGGTGGGCTGGGAGCAGCAAGCTCGACACGCCTTGCTGCATATGCCTCTTGCTTATCTCCATGGGCAATTAATAGGATCTCTCTTGAGTAATGGGTTTTTGATGGGCTGGGAGGATGGGCTCTTGAACACTGCACAGTTGCTAAGATTTAATTACAGGGCCAGATGGGCACTTTCACAGCACTGGCACTTGGATGGAGGATTGGGGGCAGGAGGAAGGTGGGTGCCAGACAGCTGCCTGGGCCCCCGCTGCCCGTTCCCACCACCCCACTGCAATGCGCGCTTCCTCTCCCATGCCGCAGTCCCGCTCGCCTGCACAACAGGAAAGAAAACAACACATAGGGCATTCATCCCTCCATGAAGGTGCCCAGGGAGGCTGCTGGGAACCTTTACATTCAGCACCTTTAGGAATCAGACCCAAGCGAACACACAGCTGCGGTGCATCTGTGTACAGGGGTACCGGACTCCTGCTGTTTCCATGGAAGCTGAGAGGAGCCGCAATATTTTTGGGCAGGAGTGGTCTTGGGACATTAAGCTCAAGCTTGTGCACATTCCCCCTATCCAGGAAGAAGTCTAACATGGAAGTGGGGGTTGTTTTCCCTCATGACTGAGAACCAGCCATAGCCCTGTTTACCAGTTTTCGTTTTTAATTACCTTTCCAGAAGCAAGCAGTACATGCTGCCCGAGGTCAATCCAGCCCATCGTCCCCTGAGAAGTACGTGAAACAGGAATGACTCAAGCCTTCTGGTGAGAAAAAAACATCCAGGCCATCCATAAGTAATGGCTGTTCATTACAAATTTCAGCCTGTTGATGCCCAAGACCTCATGCCACAGAGGTCCATGAACAGCCAGCAAGCATGACAGACAGAAAGGACCTGGCTGGAATTCAGTTTTCACAGGTTGAGTAAGATGAGCAATATGAAGTTTTGTTACTTGGAGGTTTCTAGTGGCTCTTTCTGTATTTCTTAAAAATGCAATTTTTAAAAAAAGGAAAGAAGAATTAATGAGGAATGGAAAAACAAAAACCCCAGAGCTCTGTGTTAATTGCAAATATTTACCAGCAGCAAGAGACATCTCCATGCTGATCACACTCGCAGTGGCCATCACATTATCACAGCAAAACATCAGAATTATTATTATTACTTTATTTAATTATGTTATTACTGCAGATGCAGGGGGAAATCTTAATACTCTACTGCCCAAAAAGAAGAAATTGGTTTTGTGACGAGATCACACTCGTCCTGCTGTGTAAGGAGAATACTGGAGATTACAAAAAGAGTGCAGGTGAGTGGGAAGGCAAAGAGGAAGAAGAAGGTGGAACTAAATTATAATGCGGTTATATATATTAATTAATGTCAGAAAATAATTTTGGAGCTATAATACCTCCTCTTATTAAGAGTCCTCAGTATTACTATTTCATCCAGCCTCAGGCAGTCCTGCTGAAAGGGAAAATGGCTAGCAAATGAAAAGAAGGTAAAGGCAAAGAAACCCCACCCGACACTAGACGCAGGTGCAGGGAAAACAACAGAAACTGTCTTTGGAGTCATGCACAGCGACAGAGGAGCTGGAAGGAAAGCAGGCATGGAGTCACATGAACACTGAGGCATCTAATCTACTCAGTTGTGTTTCATAACCCTGCTATGAGTGTGCTCCACAAGCACGACACTTCAGTAGGCATGTGAATGTATCACATGAGAAACAACAGATGAAACAGTCTGTTTAATAAAACTACACACACTCCCACAGGACTGGGAATATAAGAAACAGAAACTAAGAAGACCCCATATGAAACCTGTTCTTCCCATTCTGATATATGAAACTCTGGGCATATACGTTTCTAGCACTCACAGGCTGGCCAGTCCCAAGCGCAGTGCACGCGCATGTGCACGTAGGCATCAGCCAGTCAATGCAAAGGACACCGCACGCCAGCAAGAAACGATACAGCACTTCCAACTGGCCAGTAAATTCAGCAAAGCTGCTGTTGTGGTCAGTGGTTCACCAAAGCCCGGTGGCTGTGCAAATGTGCTCACCTGGGCACTGGCCCCATGCAGCAGAGGTTTGCAAAGGCAGAAAATCACTGTGTATCAGGAGGGGCATTGCCAAGTGCCCTCTGTGCAGACTGCAGTAGCCGCTCACCCTACACTACTGCTTCAGGAAGCTCTGCATAGTTGGAATCCTCTGTCCCTAGGGCTGTTGAGAAAGAAAGGAAAAAAAAAATCCCAGAATTTGGCCCTGAACAGCAATGTATTAAAAAATAAACAGATTATTTTGACAGGAGCCCTATAACCCAGCTATAGATAAAAGGCTTGATTCTGTTTCCAGTTGCGCAAGGGTGAACTCCAATAACGCTTTTGGCATCCGTGGAGTAACAAGTGTTAAGCTCAAGAAAGTGAATGCAGGATGCAACCCAGAATCCACAGTAGTTTTATCAAAGGAAGAAGAAAGGAGGGGGAAAAAAACACAACAAAGAAGTTGTATCCACACTTTGAGGATGTTACGTGAAAGTCAAAGAAAAATCATGAAACAAAGTCACACTGTACACAGGAGAGAGAGGGTTGACTGACGTATATAATATCCCCTTCATCAAAATGCCTCCTATGCACCTTAAGGGAGTAGTTTGCTTGAAATCCCCTTAGCTTACTACACTAGGAAGAAAATCACCACAGTGTTCAGCTGTGTAAAGGGGTGGACCAGGTGCCAGGATCTGAAACACCCCTCCTTCAAGCACCACACCATGCTGAAGAGCAACATCCTCTCTGATGAGCAGGTCCCTCCATTGCTCGTCACCTCTTTGAGCCGGTGGCTGGACTGGTACCCAATACACCTGGCATAGCAAGGCAGGCAAAAACACAGCATGAACAAGGACACCAGCCATGCAGAGAAACCAAACACAGACAAAGACAGACCAAGAGTAACAGCTGACCTGAAAAGTGATGTTTTCTCCTGTTAAATAGAGGACTGGAGATACTTGTCACAAGAGCTCTTGCTGCCCACAGAACCCATCCTTACCAGAGAGCCCTGTTGCGTTCATAACATATATCGTCACTGGAGGTTCCAAGTCAGACCTTAGCTGTTATCTTCCCCAGCAGCTGAATAATCATCTTTAGCAACTGAATTTTACCTGTACTGAGTTCCCTAACAGTAGGTCAGGCCACCAATAACCAGCTCAGAGTGGTTTCTCTTACATGAAGCCATATTATTATGACATGGATGTCTGAACCAGTTGGGTCACACGAAGTGCCACAAACTTCTGCTCATTCTTCAAAACAGACCCATGAACCTGACACAGTTGCTTCTTCCTTAAAACAAATCTGATCTGAGCTTTTCACCTCCTCTCTCTATTGCCTAAACAGAGCGGACCTGAGACTGACGAGCTGCTCAACACCCAGCATAAGAGGATCCCTTTCCCTCAACCTTTTAAAATGACCTTCACTGATCCTCCGAGGTGCCTTTTCCCCCTTGCTTGTGCTCTTTGGGTCCCCAGCTGGCTGGCAGAGCTTGTACCCAGCCTTTCCTTCCTTGAGACATACCACCCTTGGGAAAATCTGGAGATGAGTCCTCAGTCATGGCCCCTCTCCAGGGCAGGAACAGCTTGAGACACTCACAATATCACTGCCCATTGCTCTGAAATTACCTGTGCATTTTCTAGGAAGCTTTAAGTGAATGCAGTTAAAAACCTTTAAAGAGCTCTTACTTTAAAAGCCTGTGCACTTCCCGGCTTTAGGGGGACTCAAAGCATTGCAGAAGATATCTGGGAAAGATTTTTGGCCTTCTCCCACACAGAACTACCCTTAATGCCTTGAAGTTTGCATCAGCTTTGAAGTAACTTCTGCATTTCAGAGGTCTTCTCTACCCGAGCTGCGCAGCTGCCTGATGCCAGGTGGTTTGCTGCTGTGTGCTCCAGCAGTTACCAGCCTTCCCACAGCCTCTTGCGAGCCCCTGGCAACACCCAGGATACAACCTCATCCTGGCAGTTGTAAGGAGCAGCTATTATTTTGCAAACGGAGCTGTGGGATTCAACCCTCTGCTTATTCGGCCAGCTCTCCCATTCACGGCTTTGTTGAGCTTATTGATTTCATTGTATTCATAGACTAAAGCTGACATTTCCTTATCGAAATGGACTAAACACCTGCTTTTATTTCAGCCCACATATAACTCACAAGAAATAACACAGTGACCCAGAAGAATCAGAAGTATCTTAGTCATCAACTACCCTGTTTTTGCTATACCTCACACTTCAGAATCACTTAGGACCACATCTTCATCATCGAAGGTTTGGGTTCTTTAAAATATAAATTACATATGTTGAAATGCTTGGCATACCAAACTAAAATAAAAGTAAAAAAAATCCTGACATGGAAAAATGAAGCAACATGACTCATGACAGACACCAGACGTAGCCCTGTCATGCTGTTTTTTGCACTGGGGTAAATGCACTGCCAGCTGTAGAGACTCTCATCATCCATATTTATGCCAGCAATATCCAGACTGAATGGAGCATATGCAGTTTTCGAGCCGATATTTTCAGCCAGCTCCTCCCAGCTGCGTTTAACTGGATCCTGAATTAAGTGTTGTCAGACATGGTGCATGGGAAGCTCGCTCCTCTGAAGGTGTGATAACACTAAAGCAAGATTACTTCTAAATGACTTAGAGGTGCACTTGTTATGGGCTCATTCCCATCTCTCAAAATGCTTGGGAAGCCCCCTCCCCCTGCATGACAGTTTACGGGATCAAAACCTCCCTTTGCAAACACTAACACACCCAAGTAAATTTACTTTCAGGACTAGCTCTAATAAAGCCAATGATGCACTCAAATTCCCAGCAGTGCTCTCATTTGCAGGATCACAAGCTTCAAGAGCCTTTTAATTTTATAATGCAGGGGGAAGAAAATCAAGAACAGTGATTTCCCTGGAGCTGCTTACCTTAGCATCAGGCCTGGAATTTAACACTGAAACAGAGAAAAACCAGTACAAGATGCAAGGTCAAAAGCTGACCCTCACTGCTTGTCTATCACTTGCTGAAATCACCAGGCACCCAAGCATGCAAGGGTTGAACGCTCGTGCCAAGAAGCAATCGTGTATGAGAAGACAACTTGTATCTTTCCACCTTTTGTCCGGATGACTTGACCATGTCCCGAAGGAGGGTCTCCAAAGCACGGCCAACACTGGTAACAGAGACTCTTACTCTCACTCTATAGACCCCTGTCATTAACTCTACAGTGCTGAGAGTTAACAGTCTCATCACCAGAACATAGTGCATCCAGTGCAGAGAAATATAGAGCAACACCTATTTTTCAGAATCAGGTAAGTTTTTGAGGCCTCTGCTGACCATGGCATAACAACGATGAACAGAGTGTCAGCCCAGTCTACTCCAACTGGAGCATTTCTGAGTTCAGCAAGAGAAGTGGTGGGGAAGAACTTTGCTACCTATCAACTCTGTGGAACATTTCCAGAAAGACCTGCTTTATCTGACCCCATCGGAGAGCTTTTTATTTTTGCAGGATACAAATGTCACAGGAGAATCAACAAGTAATAAAACCACATGCCAGATCCTCAACTGGTGGACATTAGCTGGGAGGGGAGGTGGTCTGATTTACGTGAGGAATGTCAAGCCCAAAATGCTAAGGCAATTCAGTCTGTGTTCCTCCACAAGTAAATGGGCATCATTTACAAAAATTAATAAAGGTTAAATTTAAAATAAGCAAAACTGAATGCCATCAGGGTTTTCCATGCCTCTTCACTTGCAAACACGGAACCAAAAGGTATTCCAAGGTCAAAGTCATTATAGCCAGCATCTGCTAATCAGAAACCCTCCAACAAATTGGCAACGCTATTTTGCTCACCAAAAAGAGGACATATGAATGTGCTTTGCTTTGCCTTGCTGTCAGCTTTCTGCTGCTGCATCCAGTGAAGGCAGGAAAAAAGGAATACAAATCCACAGCACCGCTTCACTAGCAAGCTCTTGGCAAAAGTCATCAGAGCTGCTTGGGCTACTAATCAACTTGCCATCTGGCCAAGCAGCAAGAGCTGTGAAACTATGCAGAGATAAGGTGGTAGGAGACATTTTCAAATGCATACCCAAATTTTTGAAGTTTGGATCCTCTTGTTTGGATAACCAGCTACTTTTCTCACTTTCTTCCCACTCTTGTTAGTAAATTGGGCCCTTGTACTTCTGTGGAACCCCCGTGGATATCCTTATAAACCCACCAAGGCATGAAGCCAGGGCAGGACCGTGTCTGCACCCAATGTGGAGCACCTGGGAAATCTCCTTTTGCATGAACTTCATGGGAAATCTGGAAATCTGAAAGTTATAGATTTAATAAGCATCAAAGGTGCACACAGATGTTAGAAGCCACTAATCCTGGCAGAAGAAACTTATGCCCCACTGCTAACAGCGGTGGTCCCTGAGGTGACAGTAGAGTCTACATGCAAAAAATTATGCATGGCTCCTGAATCCCTTAATCTACTTGAAGTCCCACCGTATGATCCAACATCACGTATTTAAAAGTCAAATCATCTAGGATCTAAACGAGCTACCTCTTCTATGCCTACAGGCAGTTTGTGCCACAGGGCAGGAAAGCAGCATGTGGCAGAGGCAGCAGCGTCGTGGCAGCTACAGCAGCCCCACGCTGTACACGTAGACAGACAACTCAGCAGGTGCTTTCTCACCCTCAACTGTATGGCACATACATGGCCTACAAATGGCTCACAGACCCACTTTTTTTTTTTCTGTGAAGTTTATCTATTTCACCTTCAGAGCTTGCAGCTAATGAGTAGTGCCACTTCATCATTTTTATAGAGGCGCTCTCCTGTGGGCCATTAAAATCACCCAGTGGCAGTCTCTCAACAGCTTCCAGTCAGGTCTGAAACCACCGCAGATGTCTGAAAACATGAGACATGATTCCAGACTCATTCACACTGGATTTACTTTATTTAAATTAAATTTACTGACTTTGATGAAGTGTTGCTCTAGATTCACATGGAGCACCAAGTGAGGCTGGCTCTGTGTGGCTTTTCACACAGTGATTCACTCTGAGTGAGTCCACTTAACTATGAAAACATCTATTTTAAATGACTAATTTCCATGACAAATTAAAAGCTGTTCATCTTAACATATCCAGGCTGAAAAATCATCAACTGTCTTAGCTGTAACAGCAGAAGCCTCTTTCTAAAAACCACACTTTCTTTAGCACTGAAATAGCAGACTAGGAAAAAGCCTCACCAGTGATAGACTGTCTCCATTATGAAGTATTAGACATGAGAGTGATTGAAATGCAGGACTTTTCCCTGGAAAGCTTTGGACTCTTTATGACAGACCATAAGCAATGTCCCTCATCTTCTGCGGCTGCAGAGTGTCCCCTCAGAATCAAGGTGCTGCCGAGGAACTCAGCAGGTTGGACTGCAAAGGTCAGATGCTCAGCTGGCGTAAATCAGCACAGCTCTGCTGACTTTCATGGCAGTGCAGGGATTTACCCCAGGTGAAAATCTTGCTGGAAGAGATGTTTTTATGCATTGCAAAGAAAGGTGCCCAGGAAGCAGACCATCAGCTGGCTAAAAGCAAATTTGCTCCACTGAAGTCATTGCCAAGTACCTCAGAAGTTGATGGCAAAACTGACAGTGAGTGGCATGGGCATGTTCTGACCCCAGCGTGCCCTGCTTTCAGAAATGACTTTTGTTTGTGACTACCTATCCTGAGTGGCAGTTTGTAATTTACTTCCTCCACCAAACTTCTGGGGATGGTAGAAGAACAGCGACAGAGCAGTAAATAAACACATATGCAAGCTTACCTGATTGGTATGCTTGAGAAGAGAGCAAATAGACTGAAACGAGGAGACAAAAACTGTGTTTACCCAAGCTTGCCCCTGGTGACTTTGTTGAAGGGAGCAGTGCTCAGTTTCTGCAGGCTCCCTTCAGCTTGCCTGTCCCGGTACCCAGTCACTGTGCTGTGCCACCGACAGCCACAGGACTTCAGCCCAGTCCCTAGGTCACCCCCTACTCACCTGCATCTGGTAACAAGGAGGCAGAACCAGAGCATATGCATTCGAGCTCCCATATTGTTTTATAGCCCCAAAGGTAAATTCAAACCAATGGCATCATTTCCAGAAGATACGACCTTTCTTATTAAAGAATCTTGCTTTAAAATATCACTATACAGTAGTGGTGTTTGGCTGGGAATTTTGTGCAGGCATCTAGCAGAACCTGATATTTTAATAGTGGGTAGCTCAGGACTTTCTGAAAATCAGCGCTTTGAGCACATCAAACTGAGCACCCAGAATTTAAAGCACTTAATGTATCAGCTACTTTAAAATGCTGGCCCTTGATTATGAAGGGTACAGCTGTACGAGAAGAGATAGAAGCTCCTCATGGGAATGATTTGATCTTCAGATTAAAAAGGCAAGAGCCCAGCAATATTTACTTATTTGGCTTTTAAACGAAGTTTAAAAAAAAAAAAAAGAGGCCACGGCTAGCAGCAGCAAGAAACAAACTTCTCATTAGTGGACTGTGCCAGATTCTTTGTCTAAAAATAGTCTGTTCAGCAGCTTTTGAAAAAACACCGTCATGTTTAATTGAGATGCCACGGTATATGTGAAAGAACAAACAGGAATATTACATCTCTCTTCTGCCATAGCTGTATTTCACTTGCTAATTGCTGAATCTGATCTAGGTCTAAAAACACTTTGCAATATTAGAACTAACGTCCTAAGTTAAGCGCAGAATGTGAGGACACGAAGGGGTTTCTGCCCTCCCCCTCTTTTCTGGGAATGTCTCAGTATCACTTAATATTAACTTACACAATTAAAGAGGGAATCAGGTAATAGGCATAGGAGATGACCAAAACAAGAACCTTAACAAGAGCATATGGCAAAGCTTTAGTAAATCTAGGTCTTTACCAATAAACCCCAAATAAACAAACCTCCCATTTTCCTTCCCAGTGCTACTCCAGTGGAGATAACACAGATCTTCCCCAGCTCTTGGAGGTGAAAATTGCTGCAGGATCTGGATATTTCTGTGTTAGAGTAATTTGTAAATGATGACTTCATTTGGGGGCACTGAGTTAGCACAGAGGTTGATGTTGTAAAGTAAATAAAAACACTCTTTAACTGCATCTTTTTGAAGGTATCAATATTTTGCAACATCAATGTCTCTTTCATTCAAGAAAAACTGCAGGTCATGTGTCAGCCAAGCAGTCCTTCGCTGGTATTTCTCAGCTGAAGGCTCTAATAGACAGAAAGTGGAGCAAATTTTCATATATTTGTTGTTGGAGTGAGCTTTGTATAGAGGACTTCAAGATGTCACATAAAAATTCTTTCCTGTGAGGGTGGTGAGACACTGGCACAGGTTGCCCAGAGAAGCTGTGGATGCCCCCTCCCTGGCAGTGTTTAAGGCCAGGTTGGATGGGGCTTTGAGCAACCTGGTCTAGTGGAAGGTGTCCCTGCCCATGGCAGGGGGGTTGGAACTAGATGATCTTTAAGGTCCCTTCCAACCCAAACCATTGTATCATTCTATGAAATATTGCAAGCTCTTATTGATTTGTTGAATAGGGTTATATGAGAATATTAAATACTTGAGAAACATCCCCAACACATTTGTGCTATTACTGAGCTTCAGGAATGTTATCTGTGTAAATGCTTCTATAACACTCCTAAAGAAACCAGGCTTATCATTTTCTGCAGCAACACAGCTGTGCTAAAACTATCCCGCTATACACCGTACCAGGTGAAGCACTGTCTACAGGAGAGCAGATAGGAACGTACCAAAGGCAAGGACATGTAACATCCCACAACAACAAAGCATTTAATAAACACTTGTAGAAGTGCTTTGTTGAGTGGAAAAGAATGACTGAAATGGGGTTTAAAATGCCAGGCTGATTTCTGGCACAGCACCGAGCTGGCACGTCTCCCAATTCTGTTCAATCTGGTTCTTTATTAGGCTGTAGATATATTGTAATTAGTGATTATACAAGATACTATCTGATTAAATCCCTCAGCCCCAGTTTTGTGTATTTGCTCCATCCTGATGTTTCTTCTGCCCAAATGAACATCCTTTTGGGGGGCCCCTGAATAGGGCTGACAACCAGTTTATGGCTCAGAGACCTGGGATCATGTCTCTGCACCATCCCTGGTCTCCTGCATGTGCTCAGACTCCCCTCACTCAGTTGACTCCACTGCCCAAGAGGAGTTAACAGCACTGCAGCACCAGACTCAGCTTTGGTGGGGATGACCAGCAAAGTACAGTGTTTCCTTGCCAAATCAAATTTCCTTGCCAAATTGGATGCAAAGGAAAAAAGAAAACAAATATTTTCTCCCTGCCTCTACAAAGATTTTACCATGGAGAAAGATTTTACAATGGAAATACTAATGGAAAACTGAAGAGCTCTAGTAAGCATCACCATCCACAGCAAGGGGTAGCAGGAAGATAAAATTAATAATGCTCTAGAAGTCACGCAGTTTTGCAAAAACTCTCCAGGATCGAGTTGTGCTAAAACAAATTATTAGGAAGAATATAGAGCCTTGCATATCAGTGCCTCCACCATTTACGGATACACACTATAACATTCCCCACCAGGTAACATATCCCCTAAGAATCACCACTCAGGTAAAGTCTCTGAGGACAAAGCTTCAAACCATGCTGCTGACTCCCTCTAGCTGCTGGTACCTGAAGTACAGCTGTTCACACTCCCAGCTTGGGACAAGGGTTTTGCTGTGGTTTTCCTTGCAAGGAAGAGATGCCAATGCCTAAGCGTGAGTACGTGCAAAAATAAATTAAAAAAAAAAAAAAAAAATCAGAATAAAGCTACTAAAAAATGTCCACTTAACTGAGCAAGTTGTAGATCAAATACATTTTTAGGATGCTGGCAGAATTTCATGGTCAAGGTGTACCTTTTTGCAATTTAGGTGGCATGTGCTTCAGCAACCATCAAAGCCAAGAGACAGGCATGTACTTTCTGCATGTCAGCCATTCTGGGGGATAGCACTGTTTATTAACAACACACTCCAACTGCAACTTCTCCTTGTTACCATTTTTTGTGTGTGCTGGTGAGAGGAAGAAAAGACAGTAACAGACAATGGGCAAGGCACTATGGATAATTGCCCATGCAGAGGACTTGCACCCCTGGTATCTTTTCAGTTTTAATACAATTGATGTCTAATGAACTTACACATGACCTTCACGGGCAGCACTCTAGAAACGCCTTTCAGGCTCATTCACCTCATATACCACATTTAAACACAAACATGCCAAAATAATTATAATTACAATATTGCAGTAAAGTCTTCTCAAAAATAGCCTGATTTACTATTCTGTTCTGAGGACACGTGCAAAGAAATGAGCTAACTACACACCCGCCCATCTGAACGCTGACTACGGCGTTTATTCATCCCGGTTGCAAAAATCATAAATAGCACAGGAAGGTGAATCAGAGGGTACAGTTTTACGGCTATAATTTTGCTTCCCTCTTCAGATCAGATGGCTGAGCTGAAAGAACTCAGGCCCATCAGACATCACACCGCGTGTGCATGCTCAAAATGCTCAGCAAAGATAATACTCAATATATGGCAAACCAAATATTTAAAGGATGATTGTGTAGGCTACTGTTTCTTATGCATACAACCATGCTAAGGAGCACGTTTGAAGAACAAATCTTAGTTTAAAGAATTCCTGATTTAAGTGCTTAACTGTATAGCTTTAAAATTTTATCTCCCTAGTGTTGCTTTTAACAAGCTGGAGCATTTAACTTAACAGCTCCAGGTTCGCTTTCACTGGAATTTCCAGACATTCCCTGACAATATGAGAAAGAATCACTAGTTTTGCTCTGCCTGTGATTCACTCAAGAAACAGCACACAGCAAAATTCGATTCACCAGTAGGCTGCAATTGACAGGTGGGTTTATTACCAGACATGGCAATTTACAGACACAATCTGACATTTTGAAATGCCTGTTCTCATACTGCTGTAAATTTCTCACTGCAACTTACATTACATTTAGGAAACAATTCAGAAACATCTAAAATCAACCTGACTCCAGCTGCTTCAATGTCCCTTAAATCAAGACTATTTCACGTTAAGCAAAGAGCCAATGAATCTGAAGAGTTGGTATTTTGAGAAGGAGCTGTTTCTCTTAAGCCCCGCAGAAAGGCAGGAGGGAAGCAGGTTGCAGGCCTTCCTTCCAGCTCCCAGTTCTTTCAACCCTCTGCCTGGAAACCAAACACAAATCTTGGTCACCCTGAAAGTACCTGGGTGAAATCTTGGCATCAGTGCTAACAGCCCCACTGACTGCAGCAGAGCAGAATTTCACACCGAGTGACGTGAGCAGAGTACAAACCTAATGACGGGGCAGTGAAGTCCTCCCTCCCTCCACCAACACTCAGATCTTGGGATAAAGCATCAGTAGCAAACAGCTGCTGCTCTCCCAGCTCTTGTGAAACCCCAAAGAGGCTCCGTACTTGGCATAATCCTGTGTCACTGAAAGCCTAGTCCCTGGTCTGGAAGCACTGCGGCACTGACGTAGCACTTCCATACCCAGGTAAGGATTTCTGAAACCTCTTAAGTGACACTAACCACCAGTGCCAATGCGTATGGTTGCAGTCTTGGTCTTCGTGAAGTCAATGACAAACCCTTGCTGAGGTGAGTGGGGGAATAAGAAGTCTTTCTGGTGTAGACTGTCAAGCCATTGGTAGTCCACAGAAAGGGGGCTACTAGCCAGTTATAAGTCTTGGTGGACTGCAGGTATGAGCAAAGAAGCTAAGTATACCACTGCCTGGGGATGAAAAAAGGCTGGGGATCCATGATTGAGTCTTTATCTTCTACTGCATTAGTCAGTTGTTTTATTATAAGAAATATTATTGCATTATTTTCATAGTTTACTATCATACCAATAATATCCTATTATATTCATCCCCATTGCCTACAAAGGACTCCCAGGAACTGGTGCAAACAGTGGTAAGCTAAGACTTCTTCATTCCATAGTTTTGGATCACTACATTATGTTGCCTTGTCCTCTCCCAAGCAGGAAGAGTGGAGGACTCTGTATTGTCCTCCACTTGTGCTCTGAAAACACATCCTCAGCTGGGGCAGTGGTAAGACTCAGCTCTTCATTTGCACGGCACCCAACGAAACAAGGGCCTGATGCTTGGGAGGGTTTGTGGAGCACAAAGGACCACAGTTACCACCTCTTTATGAGAGTCAGCATCACTTACCTCATTTGGCATAAGCAAATAAAGCATTAAACACAAAAGGAACATTTACCGCACACAGCACCGGTCTTGGCTCACTGCAAGGCACCTCCTGGCTGTCTCTGGGAAAGGGGGAGGCAGAGGAGCTCCCCAGGCTTGAGGAGAGGCTGAAGGACTCCTCTGAGCCTTGGGCAATCTTAGACTGCAGTTCTGACTCTACTGCAGGCTCCCATCAAGCTCGAGGTGATCATTATATATCTCTGTGTCTCTGTTTCCCCTCTATAAAACTGTGAGAGCATTTCCCTCCTCCCATGCACTTTCTGCCTCACCTACTTTACAGAATCACAGAATCAATCTGATTGGAAGAGACCTCTGGGACCATAGAGTCCAACCATTGCCCTGACATCACCATGTCAACTAGACCATGGCACTAAGTGCCATGTCCAGTCTTTTCTTAAACACATCCAGAGATGGTGACTCCACCACCTCCCTGGGCAGCCCATTCCAATGTCTAATAACCCTTTCTGTAAAGAAATTCTTCCTAATGTCTAACCTGAACCTCCTCTGGCAAAGCTTGAGGCTGTGTCCTCTTGTCCTATCACTAGTTGCCTGGGAGAAGAGGCCAACTCCCACTCCACTACAACCTCCATTCAGGTAGTTGTAGGCTGCAATAAGGTCACCTCTGAGCCTCCTCTTCTCCAGGCTAAACAACCCCAGCTCCCTCAGCTGTTCCTCATAGGTCAGATCCTCCAGACCCTTCACCAGCTTGGTTGCCCTCCTCTGGACTCGCTCCAACACCTCAACATCTTTCTGGAAGCGCGGGGCCCGGAACCGGACACAGTATTCAAGGTGCGTCCTCACCAGTGCCGAGTACAGAGGGACGATCACTTCCCTAGACCGTCTGGCTACACTATTCTTAAGAGAGGCCAGGATGCCATTGGCCTTCTTGGCCACCTAGGCACACTGCTGGCTCATGTTTAGTCAGCTGTCGATCAGCACCCCCAGGTCTCTTTCCGCCGGGTCGCTTTCTAACCACTCTTCCCCCAGCCTGTAGAGCTGCATGGGGTTGTTGTGGCCCAAGTGTAAGACCCAGCACTTCTTCCTGTTGAACCTCATGCCATTGGTCTCGGCCCATCTATCTGCCCCATCCAGATCCCTCTGTAGGGCCTTCCTAGCCTCCAGCAGATTGACACTCCCACCCAGCTTGGTGTCATCTGCAAATAATTACGACTCTGGTTCCTCAGAAAAAGGGCACCCATTTCTGCAGCATTTGTAGCACCACTGAATCCAAATTGTGACTCGTCCCCTAGGTGATACTTTAAAACAAATACCAATAGAAATCTTTCATAAGCAATTGACTGCTCCCCCTGCCCCAGGTACCAGGAATGTGCTGCAGCCATCTCCAAGAGCTACCCAGACTTCCCCAGCAAAAACAGAGAAGACGAAGTACTCAGAGCAGAAGGCAACTATTGTTATTTCAAGGTAAAATCTAAGATGCCAAAATTTGCCTTCCTGCCAAATGAAGAAGAGATACATTTGCACATTTTTCTACCAGAACATGTATGAAGATCTGCAATGCAAAAATCCCATGTGCAAAGTCCCAGGACTACAAATCATAAAGCACTTTCTTCTTTCCTTTTTTTCCCCTTCATCCTAAGAAAAAGGGATTTGAACACAAGTTCTTTTCAACTGAGGTCAGTGTGTAAAACACTGCTTTCTGCCGCAGACCCAAGAGTCCCCTGCAAGAGGATCCTAGAAATAAATATGCCTCTGCAAAACCCTCCAGCTTTGATAAAATAACATTTTGACTGAATTGTTATTTTATCCAAAGTGTTCTCACTAACTCCGTTCCAGCTACAATTAAGTTAAAAAACATATCTCCAATCCTTTCTCCTGTTCTGTAACCGTCATAAAGAATTTAAAAAAAGACACAGACTTTTTTGTTTAATTCTTTTGTAAAACACTATGAAATCTGCATTCTCACTTTATAGTACAGTTAGAATAAATTTTATTAAAGTATTTATGATTATGAAGGGCATAATATGAAAACGATCCATCTCTCCTTTTTCTACTGATCCATAACAGGAGAACTGGAGTTCAAGCAATGAAATTACCAGCATGCCAGAAAGATGCCACTTTACACAGCACGCAGGCACCTTATGGAACTTCCTATTGAAAGATGTCTAAATGTCAGACGGGGCTGAACTGAAATGCAATTGGACAGTATAGTTATGAATGGTATGAACGCCACACGAGCATCGAGATGCCATTGCTGCAGTGAGATACTCATGATGTTTTTTCCTGACTGTGAAGGTAGATGATGGACCTGCACCCCCCATCCATTCCTACAGCAGAAGGTCCATCATGCCATAATTAGCCCAAGGCTAAGGTGACATTATTTCATGCATGCGTAATTTTCCTGTTTATAATTTTTAAGATGCAAAATTGGACTTGGTTGGCCTGATTCCAGAGTTCCTATCTTCAAATGCTAATTACACCAGATATTACTGGTAGCACTACTGCTACTCCGTACAGCAAACTACGTACCACTAGGTAATGAGTAATGAATGTGCAATCAAATCTGGAAGAGAGGGCGTTTTGCAAGCCTTTAGACCTCAATATATTCCACAAACATAGGAGCAAATTCACAATCAGAAATGCAAGACATAATCTAAGGCACCATTCCCTCCACTTTTACATGAAAGTAGATGGTCTCATTCCCTAGGTACACCTTTGGGGCCTCAGATAAGGAAGGTGAGGCCAGGCTGGTGTCTGAACAACAGATACTGAAGAAGTAGTTGCACACCCACTGTGTTAAGGTGCAGGTCACAGGCAGAAGCTGGACACAGCAAAAAGTGGCACGCTGCTTCAATGGTTAATGCACCTGACTTAGCCAGCATGGAATCAGTGTTTCTAAAACATTTTTTAAATTCTTGGAGTACTTTGCATTCCCTGAAACGCAGAAATGAGAAACGATCTAGTTTATTTCCTCTTGTACATTTGATTCCAAAGGATGCAATTTACTTCCCTCCGAAACAGCTATGAGTGTTAAAGAGGCTCAAAACTTCAGGACAGAAGCCACAGCACCATCTGGTATATGAAATGAGGGATGGCAGCCGCAATGAAATGAAGAATCATCATGGTTGCTACGCAGCTCTTTACATTTTCTTCTTTACTGCTGATTGCTAGGAACGCCCCTGAAGACAAGGTGACAAGCTCTGATGAAAGTTTTCATCATGCCCTCTAAAGCGGGGCATACATTTCATCATGGGGTGGGGAGCTTTATGGTATACATTGACTACAAGACTCACAAGGACAAACACATACAAGAAAACAGAGGCGGACCTCCGAAAGTGAGAATCCCTCCAGTTTGCTCCAGTTTGATTAGTATCCGATAGAAACCAGGAGAACAAATGCAACTAGATCAGGTGAAAATCATGATCACAACCACACAAAGCTTTCTTCCTTCCTTTAAACTAGTAATATGTGTTCAGCTTCCATACCACGTTAGATTTCTTATGAATCTGCACTCTTGAGAAAGAGCATAATGAATTCCTGCAGTATCCAAGACAATGGGTTTACATTTCACAGGAAAAAAAAAACAAAACAAATCACAAGCTTAGTATCATGATGTTTGCATGATAATGCTTTGTTTTCGATGCTTGCCATTTTGCTTGCATTGCATCATTTTTTGTTAGCATGTATTTATGCACACTAAAGATTACATAAAAGTCATTCGGCAAAGATAACACACAGTAGGATTTGGAAGCGTGAAATCAAATAATCCCATCAGTTTTGCATTTAGTACCCAGCTAGAAAAAGCGACAGGACCTACAACATCCTTTCTTGTTTACCTAGTGTAATTGCTTTTGAGCTTTCTTGCAAGTGGATTTGTTGAGAAACATTGCTTTCTCTCCAGTAAGGTCGGCTTTCATCCCAATACACAAAGTTCTGTGACCAGAGACAATAAGGGAGATAGAATAATGTAACCTTAAAGGCCAATGCCTCTGCTATTTCTTTCCCTGTACAAAAGAAAACCCAAGTTTCTGATCATGTTTATAAATCACATGACCAACATTTTGCAGAATAAATGCAAAACTGTGGATTACAGGCTCACAAAGCTCATAATTACAGTAAAGATTAAAACTGATTGAAGTGTTATCACTAAAAGTAATTGTCAAAATGTACATTGTCAAAACGTAAAACTTAACAAGCAGCAGAAAGCAAATTATTGTGAATAACTCATTTTAAATCTACTTTTCTAAACAACAAAAAAAAGAGGTATTACCACTGAACACTTTGGAAGAGAGAGAAGTGGCGTTACTGGTGTTTGCAAATGTCCAGCTTCCTACTTACCTCAGTGCCACTGCTGGATCAGAGTACCATTTGGGGATCAAAGTGAAACTAGAAACTAGAACATGGGAGATTTGTTTCGTTTTTTTGATGGAGGCAGCTGAGGGAATGAGAATACCAATAGTTCACATTTCCCCAGAAATCACAAATCCTGATCCAAAGCTCCTAGAAGCCTGCAGGATTCTTTTCACTGACTTCAGCAGGGTTGGACCAAATCCTTATGCATGCTGTGGCTCCTGAGGTTCGAAGTGCTTAAAGCTTACCCTGTTCACGTTTACCGATTTGCTCTGCAGGGAGATGATTTATTTATTGCCTCAAAATTCTTCTTCTGTTGTTTAATACAAGTAGTTTATCATTGTATTGAGGAGTTCACTGCAGGCAAGAGAGAAGGCAACAACGCCTTGCACTGGCGCATGAAACTCCTCTTTCTGATGCACAGAAGGTGAGCTGGAGGAAGCCTTGTGCTGATGACCTGCAATTAGGCCTCAGGAGAGCAGGGGAGAGGAGAAGAAAGGGTAAAAAAAAGGAAAAAAAAAAAAAAGGAAAAAAAAATATAAAAAAAAAGAAAAGGGGATAAAGGAGGGGGAAAAGAGGAGGAAAAAGGAGGGGGAAAAAGGGGGGAGGAGAAAAAGGGGCAAGGAGAAGAGAAGGAAGAAGAAGGAAGAAGAAGGAAGAAGAAGGAAGAAGAAGGAAGAAGAAGGAAGAAGAAGGAAGAAGAAGAAAGAAGAAGGAAAAAGAAGAAAGAAGAAAGAAGAAGAAAGAAGAAGAAAGAAGAAGAAAGAAGAAGAAAGAAGAAGAAAGAAGAAGAAAGAAGAAGAAGAAAGAAGAAGAAAGAAGAAGAAAAAGAAAGAAGAAGAAAAAGAAAGAAGAAGAAAAAGAAAGAAGAAGAAAGGATGGGTGTCTTTAGAAGAAAATGACAAAGAGAAGCAGAGGAAAAAGAAGGTAGAAACAGATACTGAAGTCAATGCTAAGTTACATTAAATCATCCTTTCGAGAGTACTGAGTCTGGCAGCAATTTTGAGGTGATTATGATCACAGGAACACAGAGCTTCTGAGCATTTATGCTAGGGCTGGCACAGAGACTGTCCTTCCTTTTTTATGTGACTGGCCAGTCCCCGGTGGGCTTGTACGGCCAGGTTTGGCACTGCAAAGCCTCTCTGGCAAGATTCAGCTTCTGGCAACGAATCATACCCATGTTCAGCAGCGTAACCAGTGATCCCCTCTTCTCCAGCTAACTGCAGGGATTCCTCCATGGATTGCATCCCATGTCTACTGGATTATGGGTTTGGCTCAGGTAAAGATGCTCTTTATCCACATTGTTAAAGCTAGTGAGAAGGTCCAGGGTAGTAGCAGTTAAAAAAATACTAAGTGCATTTTAGGGCTCTTCTGTCCAGAGAACAGCCAACTGAAACAGGGGTATTTTCCAATAAAACCCCATCAGAAACCCATATATAAGCTACATCTGGCTATATTTTCCCAGAGAAATAAACTGCATTTTTCTCTCAGGCTATTGCCCCTCAGGATTGTTTCCAGGGTTTTCAAATTACAGGAGTAACTACATTCTTCTAAGTCTTTCCATCCTCTTCCTAATTAAAACATCTCTCAGAGTTATCAAAGCAGAGATATTAGCACTCTGGGCCAGCTACCTTTCATTCCTAACACTTCCCAGTGTACCCAGAGAGAAAGCCAGGGAAAGGGAAAAAAAATTTAAACAGAGAGACAGGGTCCATCTCTTATATCCAAACCAAATCTGTTTTAGCAGGTCTTTTCTAAGCTCCCCCTATCCTTACTGGCCATCACAGTATTTTACAAAGCTGTCACTGTATGCGAGATATTTGACTTCAGGGAGAAAATGATGAAGATGAAAGAATTACTTACTTCACTTCTACCAACCTCGTGAATCATTTATGTTCCTTACCTGAATCACTTCTACCAACCTCGTGAATCATTTATGTTCCTTACCTGAATCACAGCCAGCTGCAGTATCTGTCACATTCTGGATTTAAGCCATGTAAGATGTAACATTTACCAATGATCATTCAAAATATTCCATTAACCCCCCCTTCAAATACACACATTGTGTGTTGGCACACAGTCCAGGAAAAAACAATTTATTGTACAGTTCAGCATTTTGCTAAAGTGCCATAGTTTTAGCCAAAAGCTACACAGCCTTCTCTACAGGCAAGGAGTGACTTTGTTTATTATTTTTCAAAAGCCATATCTAAGGATAAGACATCATTTTCCCCTGGACTTTAGTAACAGCAAGTTTTAGATTCTCAAATGAAAACAGCAATAGGTGGAAACCAGGAGTAAGGAAGCCTGTACCTATGATCAGACTAGCAGAATAAACCTTACCAAGGATGCTCACATACCAATGAGCAGTTGTCAGCTATGCAAACTCTCATCTAAAGCTCACAAAAGTTGCTGGGAATGCTCCAAGTTCACCTTGCAAACTATTTAAATTCAGCTCAGCAGCATCTGGATGAAGTTTCATGTTGTGCAACAGGAAAACCATCACTCTGGAGTATGCCATGCACACCTCAGTGTCCTCCTTTAAAAAACAGGTGTACATCCTCAGACCCATGAAATTCTCTCTCCAAACAAAAATTGCCACCCAAAATCAAACAGATATTGCTTTGAGGCTAATTAAGATGTTTTAGAACTAAGTTGCTGCCACATTTACATTCCCCAGCAAGTCAATTCTGCCCTGAGGCTTTTGTGTTGGTGCCGGACATGTCGCTCCTGCCAGCACGGGTCTCACCAAGGCAGAACAAGGCCAGCATATATTTGGCTACCCAAACTTTTATTGCAGTAATGGGATTACAGTGAGGATTGGTTCAAAGATGAAATAAAGTGTTCATTTAAAGCCATTAAAAAGTTACTTTGCTGTCAGATTATTAATCGTCTGTCATAATATTATAATTTCATTATAAAAAGTATATTTCTGTGTAGTTAGAACACCCTTCTGTCAGACACCACAGTAAATGAAGCGCCAGCAACAGAAACACTGCCACCGCACAGAAACACTGCCACCTCTTGCTGATCACCAGGCAGACAGCTGCCAGGCATACACTCAAAACGTGGCAAACACCACCTTACCTGTTTTAAACCTTAATGACAGGGACGTCCTCTAACATGTTTTGGGTAAAGGAACACATCGTTCAGCTAATGCAGGATAATTCATTAAGCCACAGGAACCTGCTTTTGAGTCTGAGTTCTGTCAAACCTGATCTCTTTTTTTTCAGGTGCACAATTTTGGTATTTCACTGCTGCTACACCAGAGACGTCAGCAGTTACTTTCACTACTGGCAACACAAAAGCAAATTTAGTCCTGGGAGATCACAGAAAGATGCAGTGTGACATGCTACGAAGCCTAACATATCTTCTTCACACAGAAGTTGTTGACAAACGTCCTGTAAGAACACAGAGCAAAAGCAGCACGTCCTGATCCGGTGCTGGTACCTCAGCACCACTGAGCACCCAGACGCCATGCCCAGGCCTGCCTGCCTAAAAGCTTCACCCCCAAGGCCCAGCGGCCACCGGCAGGCAGGGGCTGGGCGGCAGCACCCACTGCGACTCTTGGAGACCATAAACCACAGATTTCTAGTGAAAACTCCAGCATCTCGCTCATTGGAAATGAATAATTTCTTTCATACTCTTTATGATTCAGTTAATAGCTTCTTTTCCCCCTGATTAATACCGATACGATCATGGTAAGGGCAAGAGTACATTTTATGCCTGGGCTGGTTAATTTTCATGATTATTTTGCAAGGCATCTGGGTCTGCTACTGAGGCATCCATGTATTCATTACACTTCAGCGGCACATAATGGAGACGTAAATGAATACTGCAAATTTGGGGATTCTAGTTCAGTGGTAATAAGAAATTCTGTCAATGGAACAAGTGACCTGTTCCAAATTTCTGGTTATGATATATGGTAGAAAATGTTAAAAAAAAAAAAAAAAAAAGAAATATTAAAAGACAACAGCTATCATAAAATAGTATGTCCTTGAAATAGAGAATAAGAGAAAAATGTTCATTCACTTCAGGTAAGACTTCCACTCTATCAAACAAAGACTATGTTAAACCCCATCTCCCAAAAGTAAACCCAAATAAACACTACAGATTCAGCTCCTGAATTTGGGTATTTTTGATGTAACTCACCATGCCCCGTCTATGCTGGAAGCAGTTACCAACAAATGCCCGTAACACCTTGTCACAGGTCACAAATTCACTGAGATTCTGGTTTCCAAACATTTCTGAATTTGCAAACCTGGCTCTTTGGCAAAGCGGCTAGGTTAAGATGTTGATTTTCTGGGAGGAGTACATTGCCCCTCCTCTTGCAAGCAGCGTTAGCAGGCTGATTCAAATAGGGCTTGGAAGGAAAATAAAGTTTGCTGATAGCAACCACCCAACATCACACTTTGCTGCTTGAGGCAGGAAACCACCAGAAAGAGAGAAACTTCTACCTCCTCCAGCAGCATATTTTTCATACCCTCACTGGGCAGGTTGCTCGCAGACCTCTGCGAGCTCTGGCCTCTAACACCCCGCGTGACAGAAGCCCGCCATTTCTCCCTCCTTCACAGCAGCCCTAAAATAACCAAGGAGTGGCCTGGTCACGGCGCAGGTTGCTGGGGTGCCTGTTTAACTTTGAAAAGAGTTTTCCCCCACCCTTCTCTCCTCAGAAAAGCTCCAAGCACTGCCTCACCCCACGGCCCCCAACACTCTTGGGACCAGGTGCCGCTTTATGCCCTTTTCCACCAGGAAACAGGCACCCATCTCCCTCACACCATGTGGTGAGGAGATGGCCCCCGGTCTCAGGGCTGACTGACCTGCACGCTTGAGCCTTTCCAAGCCCAAGTCCTCAGTGGATGCGATGAGCCAGGTTGGGAGAGGTGGGAGGAAGGCAGAGGTCCTCAGGGTCTTGACTTGCAGGCCCACATGGGGCTCCCCTCAGGCACCCACTGAGGGGATGGTGCTCCTCAGGCAGCCCCTGCCACTTGTGAGCGTGCTGGGCCCACCTCAGGGACCCTTCCCATGACACCCACACCTGCCTACCTGCCTGGGCAATGGCTGCTCTGAGGAGCTGAGGGCTGGGTGAGGAGAGGTGCACACCTGAGCCCACTTCGGCAATCAGGCAATTAAGCAAGCTAGGACAGGCCCACACCTGCACCTGCTGCTGCACTGCACCTGCACCTGCTGATGCACCCAAACCACCCCCTGCTCCTGCACCCCACCCCTGCTCCTGCACCCCCTCATGCTGCTCATGCACCCATACCATCTCCTGCACCTGCTGCTTCTGCACCCACATCGCCTTCTGCTCCTCCACCACCTCCTGCACCTGCTGCTCCTGCACCTGCACCACCTCCTGGTGCTCATGCCCCATCTCGTGCACTTGCACCACCTTCTGCACCTGCACCACCTGCTGCTCTTACATCACCTCCTGCTGCTCCTGCACCTGACCTTGCTGCTCCGCACTACCTTCTGCTTCTGTTCCTGCTCACACTCCTGCATGTGCACCCAGAAATCCTGACTCCATACAACAAAATTCAAACAAAGCCATCCTCAAGCAGGACAGGTGGAGACCACCCGTGACCTGTGTGTGCCATAGGCCTGTGAAGTGCCTCTGCTCAGGGAGAGACCCACTCACAGCTGGCTGTCCTCTAAACAAGCCCACTCAGTGGCTTTCTCACAGCAGCTGGGGAGCACCTCTGGCAAAGCGACTTGATCGCTTGTACAAAGGAAACATGGAGTCCCGAAATATGTGAATTTATTACTTTTCTCTTTTCCGTTTCTTTGCATTCAGATTTTACCTCAAGAAACACACTGTACTTTTTGTTATTCTAAACTGCAATTAACTATGAAAAATGACATTTTTTTAGTCATCTTTGCTCACATGTCTTAACCTCCTTAATACATATATAATTCTTATCTCCCTCCTGCACTTCCATTAACTTGACTGGCATTACAGCAGCCATGGGGAATGCCCAGCCTTCCCCCGGTCCTGCGCACACGCATCTGGGGCTCTGACATGATCAGAGCTGCCACGCTGCAAAGCGTTTCCAACAGCCCCTCAAAACCACCCCAATGTGGGGGACACTTTGCAAAGGCACTGACTACGGTGCCATCGCAAAATGGTGCTGCCCATTCCCTGCCTTAGAAAAAAGAAAATTAAATGCTAATGAGCAGAAACAGTGCCATTATTCCAGGTCTATGTTATTAGTCAAACTGGTAATTAAATACCTCATGGAGGTCTGCTTACCTTCTCTTTGAACACACCCAGCAAACAGGATTTTGAGTCTCTTCTGCACATCCATTATTTGAGGGATCAAGAAACGATCTCGCAGGTTCAAGCTGACAGAGGTCGAACCACTTATCAAACTGAAAAAGAATATTAAGATCTGTAAGCAGAAGGAGTTTTGGTTACTAAAAAAATCTTTGGGCTGGTGGGAAGGGGAATAACAATTTCCATTGAAGTTGTTCTCAAAAACAAATTCAGTTTAAGAATAATTTGCAAGTTTTTGTTTGGTGGTTGGTTTTTTTTTCACCACAGTAGTCAACACTGGGAGAAATGGTCCAGGAAAGCAATATGTTATTTGTGTCTTCAAGTCAAAAATAAATACTTTTATGGATTTATGTAGTTAAGCAGAAGTTATCAGGCTCCACACAGACCTTAGTGGATGAAATTTAGTAACTGCAGAGTGTAAGAGTAATGGTCTCTGCTGGCTGCAAGAGCCGTGCACCGATACCACAGCAAGCTTGCTCTCCAGCACCCCTCTGGAAAGCAGCTCCTGATCAAACACCTTTCCCATCAGCTGGGGCCTCTGTGCTGGGGCTGGTGCCGAGGATGCGGCAACCCCATCATGCATGGTTTGCAGGGTGGTCGCTCTGGCGTGGAGGAGGGCTGACCCCCATGCGCTGCAGAGGGAGCACGTTAGCAGCTCTCCCAGAGAGCACCTCCCAGTCCGCCTTCCGTCAAATCCCGAGTGCGGGCAACCGAGAGATTCATTTCAAAAGTGCACTTGTGACCCCAGCTGAAATGCTCATGTAGATGTTACACAGAAACACTTTCAAAGTGGAAATGAATTAGAACTGGTTGAATTAGTCTCTGTGAATAATTTAGCTGCTACATTTTGCATTAATTGTTGAATAATTTATTCACAAATACATTTTCTCCATTATTTGACCTCTGCTGCAAAGTAACGAATGCTATTTGGAAATAATTTACTGTACAATATTTATATGAATACATTAATTCTGAATATATTTCGCTATTACCCTATTACTTCCAAATTCAACTTTCTTAACCCTTCCTCTTGCTGTTTGAGCGATCTCAGCACAGACAGCAGTGAGCCATTTTTATAAGTCATTTCTACTGCCTGGGCTGGTTCATCCTAATTCAAGCGTCCCTGTGCATATTCCAAAATATTTCAGACTGTTCTGGGTATGTTCCCTCTGGATGAAGCCTAGAGACCTCTTGGAATAAACACAGTGACGTGCAGGCAGGTGCAGTCGTGTGTTGCTGGACAGGGGGAGCAGCAAAGATGGGAAATACTCAGAGTTTTTATTCTCAGTGAGATTTGACAGGGACTAAACACGTAATTCTAAGGCTCTTAAGAAAACCATGGCCTTTGCTGAAATCTTTTTTACCTCTAGTACAATGATACAACCTACTTTTTATTTAAGCACCAGGGCAGCAGACTTCGCACAGTTAGAGTCACAGTCTAGAAGATGGACAAAACTCGTGCTACTTTACAGACACCATGTTACTTGGGTATTTAGGATAAGCAAGTGGGAAACTGGCTGCAAATATCTGCTTGAAATACACATAATCAACATGCACCTCAGAAACCTCTCTGAAAGCAACCTTTGCTCTCTCCTCTTGGACACGAACAACACACTAACACACTATCAAGAAATTGTGCTGGATTCAACTCTGCCTTCAGGACAGCTACAGTAATACAGAAGCAGCAAGGTACTGCTCTGCATGTCCAAATATGATGAAAGAGCATTAAAATACCTAGACAATACATACTTGGAAGGATATTTGGTTCACAGATTTATGGCAAACCTATCAAACTGTTCAGCAGTTCTCCTAGACAAAAGCAACAAATGAACACGAGCTACATGAGCCCTGTGTCTGGAGGGCTCCACGTGACTATTTTGCTGCAATTCCCAGAACCAAGTCATCCAGCAGCAAAGCCTGGGAGAAGTTCTGCAGGATTTTGTCACCCTTTACTTTCCACTTTTTTATGAAAAGTTGAAATATTATAAAATCTGTACTGCTAAATTTGCTTAACCAAATTGACAGTTAAAGGCAAGAGTCCCCTGCTATTTTCAATCACACTGACAGCTGATTTTTTTTCTGGGGGAGGACAGCATGTTTGACATAAATATTTAACAAAAAACATCCCTGTAAACATGAAGACTGGTAATTTTGAGCCTCTTCTACATTTAACCAAACAAACTACTTGTTGGGCTAGCATTGGTGGACTTGTGATTTTCCATGTTCACAAATCAATCCACCATCTGGGGCAAGGAACATAATCAAAGGGATTCACACTCTTGTAAGCCCCTTTTCAGCAGTGCTACGTGTGGATACCAGGGATCTTATCCATGCTGCTACAACCTACTCAATGGCCTACTGTTCTCTGCTGAGGAAGGAAGCACAGAAAAATCCTCACGCTCCGTAATTTAATACCACCATTGCAGGTTGAAACATCTCAGACTGCACCTCTGGGAAAGGGTATAAAGAAGAGACAGAGCACTGTGTACATTTGGGATGATTTCACCTCCTTCATCCAGAGAGCAAATGTTGACTGAGACAAGACCTTTATCCTGCAGGGATCATATATATTCTCTGCCTTTCTTGTACCTTTTCCATGCTGTGTCCTGAGCAGAGAAAAATGAACATTTCCTTTCCAGATTTTGAGCTTCTCTTGCCCTGAGTTTGAATAGATACCTGCTTTCACACCATAGCCAGCGCTGCTCAGGACCTGAAGAACTCCCTCTGCCTTTCTTTTTTTTTTCTTTTTTTCCCAAATGTAACTGTTTAATGAAATTTTTTTTACTTTCTTGTGGGGAACAAAAATCAGTCCTTCTGGAGAATCTCCATCTGGAGAAGGCTTGCTCACATCCTGTCTAGAGCCACGTAAGAGAAAGAGCCATAGAGCTGTAAACTGTCACTGCAGTTCATTCAAGATGCCTTTTTTTTCCCCTTGGGAATCCCTTCCAATTCCAGTAATAGTTCAGATAATTTATTCAAGTTCAGACGGAAAGGAAAAAATTATCTATCCCACACATACTCATTATAGATGGACTTGGTTGCAAGAGAGGATTGCTAGCTTGCAGCCAACTCTGAACATAGACACAAGGCTAAAAACTTGGAGAGCCATCTCCAGTATCATCCCTTATACATGTCACGGAGTGTGTAATTAGATGACAGACCTCGATCTCCACACAACAGGAGTCAGGTGTATTTTTCATTTATTATCCTTTCCATGCATCGCTTTTCTAGTCTTTGTTACTTCAGTTTTAATTCATCATGTCCATTATTCCCTTCTAAACAATTTATCTTGTAACTTATTTGCAGATGCAGGAAGCTGAAGAGGGGCAAAGGGATTTGCCGCTCTCATTTTTGCACCTGTTTGCTTTCACCTACAGGGTGCTCCTTTTCCATGCTCATTCTCTCATGTCTCTTTCAATTATAGGCAGTTTTCTTCAAAACGTCATCTCTAAGTAGCTTCCCAAGGAGAGGCTGGCTGCTTTTCCTTCCCTGAATTCCTCTCGTCCAAAGATACCATTAATGGTATTTCTTAGGATACCTTAGGATTAACTTAGGATGCTCTTCCCCAATATAGACTTATCTATTGTCATCTATTTTCTGGATTTCTTATTCCCCGGAAAAATTTTTTTTTAATTATAATACTCACATAAAGCTTCATTTGTTGGGAAATTTGCACCAGTGGCAAAGGCCACAAAAGAGGTGGTACTTACAAGACATACAGATCTTGAGATACTCCAGTTAAAAGGGACACATTTCACTGACAATGAATTCATTTCTTACAGTTGTTCAATTCCCTTTGCTCCCAGTCATGGCTATAAATGATGCACTGATCTCTGTTCCGGATCTGTGGACAGCTAATGAGTAGGAAGCCCTTAACTCGGGTTCCTGGCTGCATCATAAAATAGTCTTTTTTATAAACCAGAAATGACTGCAGAGGGATGAGCATTTTTTTGGCTGGGTTTGCTTTACCCGATAGTGCTCACTCTCGCAGTAGCCATGATCATGGACAGTGTAACATCACGTAACATCTCATTCCCTTTGTAACCAGAAAATACGCGGATCCGCTTCTTTGGCACAAGCAAATCCTGGGCTAGGACCTTCATTTAGTGAACAGTCAGAATTACTCAGCCCTCATTTTTTACTAGCTAGGTCTTTTTCAGCTTTGTTTTTGAAGACACTGAGGACAAGTAGCCATATGTCTCTCAAGGAGCTTGCTTCTTTCCTGGGAAGGTCAGGATGCCCTTCATCCCGACTGGATCAGCACAGGAGGCTTCACAGCACTCAGCATCTATTTCTTCTTCCCACATTTGTCTACGTCCTTCCTTGTTCTCCCATAACTCTATCACCTGGGAAGGTTTTGACAATTCTTTCCTACATGCTCAATCTGATTTAATTTCCTTATATTTCCCCAGGGACTTGAATTGCTGTTCATGCCCCATTTAGTTTCCTTTTAGAGAGAACGCCACTCGGTGTAGTGTCCCCAGCCCCAGCAACAGGAAGAGGAGTATGGAGCAATTTCAAGGCTGCTCGATTTCTTTGGCTCTTACTTTGTTCCCTTTCATACTGCTTTTCAAGGAGGATCCCTACAGAATTTAGATGGAGCACCTATTTGATTGCTCTCATTTCATGCATTCTTTGCATTGTCTGCTTGAAAACATAGCTCAGTCACAGCTTTCGTCCCTCAGCAACAAGATGTCACACACTTTCACCCACACAATCTCACCTTTCAAAAAGAAAAAGTAAAAAAAGAAGAAAAAAAGATTAAAAAGTCTTCAGGCAAGTAAAGAGCATCAAGCCCTACAAAAAGTCAGGATGTTTCTTAATCACCGACTGCCACCTGCAAGAGCAGTAGCTCCTTTTGTACTCTTATGAATGACTTGTTTTATTTTTTTTTATGGCCAACAAATGCTCAGCTGACAGGATAGCAACAGTTCCTCATTATCTTCAGGGAGACAGGCACTACTCAAAGCAGTGGGAGCAAGTGCTTTGCCCATGTCCAAAAGCACTGAGATTAGAAATGTAGGTCTTCAAAGTCCCGCTTGATTTTCAGATATGTGCAGCTTGCCTTGTTCTGTGGTCTGGCCTTTTCCTCTCTACTTCTGCCTAGTCTGCTGTGTGTTTTGCTTCACTGACACAGCAAACACCTGAAACCCCATGTGACAGATGGCATTAAAGAGGCTTATTTACAAATGCTCACATTTTCCCAGGTGAAATTTTGTGATCCAAGATGGAAAATAGGAGCCTTATAATAAATACCAAACCAGTAACTCTGGAGTGTTCCTAATTCAGGCCAGTCCCCCACTGCTCTTCTGGGCTGCTCTGCCAACCCCATAAACTGTCTGTGTGAATGAGCTGGATTGGAGTATTTTGGAGAAGTTCATGCTTCTCTCACAGGCAGGCTTTAGAAATGTAAACGCGTGTAGGAGGATCTATGCTTCAGGCTGGCTCCTCTAAACAGAACAACTTTTAATTAATTTTTTTAAATACTGCCACAGGCTTCTTTTAAATTGATGAGAAGTGCGTTCTGCTTTCCTTTACAGAAAGGCTTTGTATATTACACTTAATCTGATTAGGTACGAAAAAAAAAAAAGCCAGCTGTGCTTCTAGGGGCTTTAAATATGTCCTTTTAAACACTGTTTAAACAGAACACTGTTTATGTCAACCCACTTTAATATGAGGCAAAGCATATTTAAACAGTCATTTTAAAATACCACAAAATTATTATATTATTGTAGCCCCCTTGTTATGACACCTTACAGAGGAAAAATTTTTCTGAGCAAAACCTGCTGTCACCAAATTGTAATTTACTGACTCTGAAAGTGTTAAAGAATTAGAGCAATAGAGATTTCAGATTATCCACCAAGGAAATGAGTCTTGAGTCCTGTATCACAATGTATTTGATTACAATTTAATTTCTGAGGGAAATTATATGAAAAAAAATCACATAAATCTTTTCAAATAAGGAAAGATATACTGAGGAATCAGGATGGGATTATGTCTCCTGGCCATTACTTCCATCCAGAGGACTTTATTTTGCAAAGCAGATGAATAACCTTACTCACATGAGCAATGAAAAGGCAGTTCATCACTTTAAATCAATGGTCCCAGCTGACTTAACCGAGCCTTGAAAAAGGCCCCTAGGGCTAGACTGTGATGGTGAAGGCTGCCCTGGTTACAGTGTTTGGGCAAAGCAAGGATCAGAACCCCAGCCTCGCTCTTTTTCCAATTTACTGTGTTACATGTTTGTTCACTAATGGAAGACGGTGTGAACATAAAGACTGCCATTAAGGACAGAGATTAAACTGTAACCCAGCCTTGTAGTTTGGATATTTGTCCCATGTAAACAAAACCAAACCTAACATTTAACTGATGACTCTGACACACTCTCCTCAAAGAGATCAAGACTGGAAGCATGAGGAGATGGTGAAGAGAAGGTTAAAACTGGTTAAAGCTATAAGTAACCATGAGTGTTTAGGAGAAGCAGCCCACTATGTGGCCAAGCTGTATATGTTGTAGCCGGACGCAATGGACTGAAACTAAAAAGAGGTAAAATGTAATTTATGTTAGGTAACAAGATGAAGTGATCAATAAGGAACTGCAATAATTTGCCAAAAGATTTACAGGCATCCAAGAGAAAATTAACACAAGTGTGTCATGCTGAGGAGAATCCTTCATTTTTGCAAATGGCCAGACAGTGGCATCCAGGTGTATTTAGCCAGCTCTATTATTTTTTTCTTGTTGGTGGCCTCTGTCACCTGATATTGAGAAAAACAAGGCAAGGTTATAGCTTATTGCTGCTTTTGTGTTTTCTTCTTTCCTGTTAGCTTCTGAGCCATGAGAGCTAAGGCACTTTGGGGTATCTGGTGTCAGCTGGGGAACTCTTAAGATAACTGTTGCTGCAAAGTGCAGAAAATCTGGGCCCTTTTCTATACTCTCAGTCCCACCCAAGCTCTTACTAATTTCTTCAAAGCAAACTTAGGCCATGGCTCTAAACAGCTACGCACAGCACAGTTGGCAGGTTAATACCATGGAGGCTATCAGATCACCTTATAAAAGATAAACCCCATAGTTCACAAGACATCCAGATTGCTACATACTTCACCCAGTGCAACTCATCAAACCTTATAATCTATAGGCCAAAGACCAGTAGAAAATTAAGATAACAAGCAGCAACAACAAAAGCCTACCTTCCTGGAAAAAGTATGGCACTTGTTTCACACTAACCAGCCTACAGTGCATGAAATCCACCTGGCCCTGCTCATTTGGTCAGATGTTCTGATCAGAGACCTACAGAACCACCTCCTACCTCTTAGAGAAGGATATTGATTAACTCGTTACAGAAGCATCCCACCTTCTAAAAATAATGAAAATCTAGAGCAGTTCAAACCTCCTCACTAATGATTACAGGAGTTTTAATCACTTCCATTTTGAAATTCAAATTGGACATAACACTTGAGCACCTGCAATTATCTTTATGGAAGTGAAGATTTTCATTATGTTAGGGCACTTTACATATATCAGGCAGAGAAATTACAAGATGCAGGGACCAAAGCCTGAAAATGTACAGACTGATTCAAAATAAGATTCACAATTCCAGTGATGAAGACAATTAACTACAGGAACACAGGAATGCGATGGATTCAAGTCTGCTGTAAGTGAAGACTGGATGACTTTCCCAAGGGTCTGTTGTAGTTCACACATAAGACAGGAGCAAAATAGGAGTTATTAAATGACATTTTTCACTTTGTGTTATACATGATGTCCAAACAATTGCAATGACTCCTCCTGCCTTTACTGTTAACAAAATTTGCAATTGTTATCATAAGCGGTCCACGTTTAGATGCTTCATCATAGACTAAAATTTAAAGGAGGAAGTGATATTGTTAAACTCTAGAGCTCAGCTGAAAACACCAGTGCATGGCATACAGCTAGTTTTAAGATTAAGTTGTAAAATTGGTATGTAATTATCGTGCTATCATTCATGATTTAAAAAGCAGCCAGTACGACAGGAATCAAAATAACAAAAGGGATGAGCTGTAATTGTATCACTGGGCATCCTTTATGTCTCTAATATAAAGTACTGGGTTTAGTTTCTGCTGAGAGGAGGAAAAGCTGATACTACTCTGGTTGATGTTGCAGTACAAAGGAAGTAGAGAATCCTCATCTGCAGATAAAAGAGACATAAGCTCTAATGAAGACATGCTTAAAAAAAAAAAGAACCCCCTCCCAGTCTAATAGCCTGAAGGCATCTTAACTAAAATGTCTGAGAATGAAAACCAATCTGTTTAATTAATGCTGAGCTCTAATCGTTAACAGCAATTACATAACAAAAAGTATCTCAAGACAGGGATTCATGCACTAGAAAATTAGATACAGTAGACAAAACAATAATTAAAGAGCTGAACATATTCGCTTCTGGAACAGAGTCTAGTACATTTACACTTGTGTAAATGCAGGATTGTATCCTTCATCTGTGGCATGGACGAACCATCTGGGCTGGTGTTCTACGTGATGTTGGACTTCCAACATGATCTGTGATGTTCACTGCTATGGTTTGCTTCTGTGCCCATGGTGAAGCCAGAGGCTGCTATTTCCCATGCCTTTCTTATGACTGGTTTGACTTAACTGGTCACTGAGTCAGCATTTTGTGAGCAGCAGGAGCCATAGCATAAACAGCAGCTGCTCAGTCTCTTCTGAAGCAGCAATGAGGAGGCATCAAATGAAGTCAGGAAGTAATGAGTTCAGAATACATGAAGGGAGATACGTATTTCAAATATTGCAGAAGGCTACAGATACTACAATACACAGATATTCCAAAAGTGATGAAATATCAACATCATGGATGCAAAAGGAAATATAATACTTCTGAGTTGGAAGTTGGAGCTGCAAAGGCCAGAAAACAGCACGAAGACTGAGGAAGTAGGGAATGATTGCCTTGTCCCTGAGGTCTTACCCGTTCCTGTTGCGTGATGGTGGCTATGGCTGCACACAAGACACAGAGTCCTTTCAAGGCCATCCTTTTACTTGGAGATTTTGAGACTGGGTCTGTCTTTTTTTCTTTTTCCATTATTTTTTTTTTTGGTCACACCCCATTAGGGTTCACTTTAATGCTTTCAAACAGCTGAGTAACACGGTTACTTGGCAGATTTATGTAATTTCATGGCAAATGGCAAACACTGGGGCTGTTTGCCTCATCAGTGGCACACTTCTATCTTAATTACACCTTGAGCCCTTTGCCTTCTGCTGGTGCAAAGCTGAGACATACTCTTCAGATAGAAAAGGCGACCCCTGCCTCGACAGCTGCAGCGAGCTCCTCTCTCCTGGTAGGGCTGAAGCTGCTGCCTGCCTGCAGCTAGAATGATCACATCTCTCCCTTGCACCATAACAGATTATGTATGACTACTGGGCTCCTGCAATCTTGGCTCCCTCAGCTCTTCTTAAAAGAGCACGTCTATCTCCTGGTACAGCAAGCTTCACTTCCAAACATCTGCAGTGCTCCCTTGCTCTCCCCTGTGTTCCCAGCACCTTTGTTCCCAGCTGCTGTTCTCCCTCCTTTGAGTCCAAATCTAACAGAAAAGACGGAGCCAACCAAAAGCAAACAAACTAAATGGATCACTTTCTTGTCTGACTCGGATCTCTGCAATGTGCAAAGCTTCCACCTCCTGCTGACTGGTGGTCCCCAGGCATCAAACTCCAGCAGTGTCTCCAAGAGATAATACTATTTGATGTTATCAAGAAACTGCTGAGCTGCTGTGGCTGATATACTACCCACAAAGCAGTCACTTCCACCCAGCCTAATGCACCACCCTGGATTAGCTTGCTCACTCCCTTCACAGCTCTTAAAGATGCTTGCTCAATTTAGGTCATTTGGCCAGAATTGTCTGTCTCAGCTCACTATGCAAGGCAGAAGCCCTTCCTCTCCCTCCCTCTCTGGTTATATTTTCCCAACCTACTCCCTTCCTCCAAAAAAAATCAGAGCAGAATTTTGCTCAGTCCATCTTCTCCCTTCTGTCTCCTGCTCCCTGTTCGCAGCACAAAAGCTTTCCTTTGTCAGTGTTGTTGGCCTGTGACTGACAAGCAATTACAATAAGTAATTTCATTTCAGTGGAAGATAATAAAACGTGATACCATAACTACCCACAGAGCCTCCAAAGTATTCATGTTCACTCTAATAACCTGGTGAGATGCTGTTAATCTTGACAGAGGCTGCCCAGCAGGTGCTGGGGAGCTGAATCTTCATATTCTTTCACTGTTTGCTGATCCTTCCACAGGGAAAGCTTCAAGCTGTTAAAATGCAATGGCCCTGCTCTATTTTTTAATTACATTTAGTTTATTAGAGGCACAATCAGATGCATAACTAATCCTGGAGCCTGCCCTACCTTACTGAAGAGGGAAAGGGAGGTCTGACTCATTTAGGCTCTTGAAATCTCGGATGCGTGGAGCCATTTCCCTCTGGGAGACAGAGGCATTGAAGGGGAATGTGTGGTGGAGGGGGAACTCTGTTGTTTTCAAAAGCAGATGATTTTTACTGATACTTTCTTCCCTTGCCCACAGACCTCTTCAATGCAAGTTGCCTTTGTTTTCAGATATTCCTCCTAGAGCCAAGATGTGCCAAGGAAAGATTGGTGCTGATTTGCCATTTGAAATTCAGTCTGTCTGTCCCCTCAGGACCAGAGTGCGAATAAGCTGTGTATGGGTGAGGGGACAGATGCACTTGGTGCCAAAGAATTACTGGCCTCCCCCTTAGAAGAACTGCATTTACCAACACTGCAGAAACAACATTAACTTTCACAGAGATGCCACCCCAGGGTGCACATCAGCACAAGAAGAGAAGCAGGGAGAAAGGAGATGACAGTAGGGAGAAAGGCAGCAGCAGCAGCTGCCTAGAAATGGAGGCCACTTTTGCACATCTCAGCTGGGAAATTAATTTTGCTCCCCCTTGGAAGTACACTGCGGGAACCTGAGGGGAATTAGGCCCTTACGGCCAAGTGTCAGGTATATACAGACCCTCTGCTCCAAAACGTCTCACTGGCTGTTCATGCCAAACCCTAGGTCCTTAATCTGAGAAAGTAGAATTTGCACCAGAAGTACATGAGTGTCCCAACAGTAAAATGGTGATGCTTGTACCTCTCTGAAAGCTTGGGTATTTCTCAGGACATACATCACCTCGGTGCACAAGTGACGCGTCATCTCCTGCTCCTGAGCAAGCAGAATCCGGCCCTGCTGCCAAAGCAAAGACAAAACCACCCCCTCAGCATCCTGCCAGCGCCGTAGAGGGGATGATTAAATGCACTCGATTTGCTGAGTCCAGAGAGGAGCTCATAAGTGGGGCACGGCAGTCCGAACTGTGGCCTTCCCAGAGACGAACCTGGCCTCCCTGAATGCAGTGCTGTGCAGAGAGTGCAGCAGGGAGAGAGCGAGCAGGGTTTCATCAGACAGGTTTCCACAGCATCAATGGTACTTTTTTTGACAACCCTATTTTAAAAATTTCTGTAACCACAAACATACCCTAATGGAGGTAAGAGGGCAGACATCTTTCTCAGAGAGGGCTGGTTCAGAGACTAAAGTGTGAGGATGCTCCTTTTAAAGAGGGAAAGCCAGAGGAGCTGATCCCAGCCAAGGGCAAAAGAGCTAAAAGGATGCTGCTAAAACTTCCATGTCTGCTTGGGAAGCAAGAGTCTAGCTACAAGACAAACTGGAGGGCCAGCATGTTCCTCATTAAAATCCACCTGGCTGCTGTTCGATAGTGTCTTGTTCTTGTTAAACCCACAACTGTAATTAAATTGTTTTCCAAGCTCTTGAGAAGTAACTGAAATGCATAGAGAAGCTCTGAAGGAAATTACAACAATAACTGTGATAGAGCTGTCTCCATCTCCCAAAGATAACATGCAGATCTCTATCCACCAGCAGGTGGTTCCAGGCTAAAACCTATGGTATTGGCTCTTCAGAAAGGAAGCTGTGTATGGCCCAGATCTTACTCCTTCCCAAACCGAGAGGTGGGAAAGGCATGAGCACCATTTTAGTCTTCTATTCTTCAACCAATATACTTCTAGACCCTGTTGAATTTCAAAGGAACTCAGTATTCATGGTGGAGAAGAGTCCCCTGAAGCACCCTGCACGGACCTGTCAGAGGGTTAATTCCTCTGCCATCCTGTCATTTCTTTACAGCTAAATAAAGCTTTAGAAGAGAGGAGTAATATATATGTTGAAGATAGCTGAGCTGCGTTCTTCTCCAAACATTGTTCAAAGCAAAACTACAAGATGGTCCTGGTATTGTCTGGAAATCTACTTATGTTACATCCTTAAACATACTTTCCTTTATTCCAGAGGGCCTTCTTGAGTTTGCATACTGAAAATTGAAAAAAATGAAATTCTGTACTTCTTTAACACTGAGAACACGGGAAATAAATAACCTTGAGCTTTCTCTCCTCCAAGAAGAGAGGTGATGTAAGAGCAAGCTAAGCGCAGCTGACTTACCCGGGTTCAGAAGTACGGTCCAAACAATAAGAGAGCTTCTTGCATAAAATAAAAAGGTCAAGAGTATAAAGATGTGATCCCGATGGGGAAGAGAGCCAAGAAAACAGCTCGCTATTTAAATAGCTGATTAAACAAAACATAATTAGGGCTAACTTGGCCCCTTTCCCAGAGTTCATAAACCCACACAAGGAATCTCCTCTGGGGGCAGTACAGCCTGACGCGTGCCTTACTTAAATCAGGCCCTTTAAATAGCTGACCTTTTTTAGTGTCAGCTTCTGCTTGTTCACACACCCACATCTCTTTCTGAAGCTAACCTTTTATGTTGCTACCTGCCTGCTTGTGTCATGTCTTCCCCACCTTTACACATAGCAGAAGCCAAATTAAATAAACCAGAACTACAACAGAACAAGAAGTTGCAGGAAACCCTTTGCTGCATTTTTATTTCCCAGGACCCATTTGCTGAGCAACAGCCTGCCTTGCATGGCCTTGAAGGGCTGGGTGAGCCCAGCTCCCTATAGATTGAAAATCCCAAACTGTAAAAGACAAAACTATGCACAGAGCTAATCCAGGTAGGTATTTGCCCTGTTCCCATCAAGCTCTCAAGTATGCCAAAGCTTCATTTTGTACAGCTTCAGCAGCCTGATGTGCTCTCTGCTGGACTGGTACCAGTACCCCACTGCTCTCCTAAGTCTGAGGAACAGATTTTTAGCAGCAAATTAAATCACTTGGGCACAAACCCACCCTAACCTGTTTCACAGCTTCCAGACAGGTGGCTTATATTAATATTAGCCCATTGCTCAGGTAAAGCTGGCTTTCCATGTCAGTACTGACCATATGGACATGTGGGCGTGTATGGTAAGGAGCGCAGGGAATCCCTCCTTTAAAAAGAAAAATCCACATCAGAGAAGAACCTGCGGAGTCATAATCATGAATGCCAAGAGAAAGAATGGGAGAAGAGTGGGATGGAGAGGCTGTAACTGCATTTCTCTCTGTCTAAAAAACCCCACTAAGGTCTGATTCAAAAACCCTGAAGTCAACAAGAGTCTTTGCATTGCCTATGGGAGGCTTTGGATCCAAATTTGATTTGGGAAGAAGGGGCAGAATTGCATCTATCAAGAGCTTTCATTAAAGTGAAACAATGACTCGAGCACAAGACCTAGAGTTAATGAAAGGACAAATTATGATGCACTGCTCAGGGAGACAGGTATGCTTACCCTGCACAATGCCTTGTGCAGGAGGCACCTCCTTTCCGGGTTGTTTGGATGCTTTTGCTTTATTCTCATTCCTGTCAAAATTTACTTGCAGGGGAATAATATAAATTTAGAAAGTGACCTCCCAGCTATACACGTGGAAAATACGTCCATCCGGTAAGTCCAAAAGCTAGTCAAATATCACCTCCCAGTTATTTACAATGCTGCAAATATTGATTAAAATGTATATAATTATACTGATTTTAGTCTGAATGGATACTGCACATACTCTGCACACATGGCTGCTTTTACGCTCTTCAGAGGAACACTGATATCAAACGCTTTCAGAGGAACTGAGTGAGCACAGTCCTAAACAAACAGACCAATTCCAACAGTGTCGAATGAGGCTGATGGAGAGGAGTTTGTGGCTTTTCTATCAGAGCCCCTGTGAAATGTCTCAGGAGTCTTTATTATCCCCATTACAGTAGGCAGCACAGATGGATCTGTGCGATGGAAGGCCATGAACAAAATGCACATACATATTGTGGAGCTGCCCGAGGTCAAGGAATAACTCACAGCAGCCTTACTAGGCCTGCTGGATTTACCATTTTGTTTCTTCATGCCTCCTGTATGAAATTCCTTTAAATTGTATCTGTTCCATGTCAGGACCAGAATGACCACATGAAAACTGACCCTCCTGGCTGGTAGTTTTGCATTTACTTAGTCTTCCTTTCAGAGAATTACGGCCCCAAAATGGAAAGACCAGAAGAAAGCTACTTGGAGATTTCAGCCCATTAGTTTAAAGGTAGAGAGTAAGATGAATGGAAACTCCACTTCAGTGGCTAGCTGGGGAAACACAGGGCTGCCTTAGGACCTGTGAGCACTTTAATTCGCCAAAATTATTTGCAACTCTGTCCTTCTGCAATAAAAAGGTGGACTTCACCCTTCAACACCAAGAGCACACAGAATAGCATGACTGCCTCTCAGCTACAACCTTTTAGCTTTCTGCCTTGCTTCTCACCTTACGAAGCTCTCTTCTACTAACAACCCAGCAAAGTCTGCCCTTGCGCACTGCATAGTTCTAGTGCTAGTCTTCTCATGAGTCTTAGTCACAGCACTCAAGGCTGCCAGATGGAAGTTGTGTGACTCAGAAGGAAACTGTGCTCGGAAAAACAGGTGGACTTACCCCTGCCTGAGGGCATGGAAGGCGCATCCTCGTGTTTGGGTATCTCAACACACCATGCTGTGATATAAATCTGCTTGCTCACTACCACCTGAGATCAGAGTCTCCAGACATGAGCACCTGGCAGAAAAGGAATTAAGTAGTGCATAGAAAGTAATTGATCAACTATTTAGAAGGTTTAAATTCTTTTAAGGGATAAAAACGTATGTACTTTCATTGACATCAAGATGCTGGTGCTGATCACGTCTGCCACACTCCAAGTCTGCATTTGCAGAGGCCCACAGATACATTTTTGCTGCAGTGATGCCTGGCACAATCAGGGGGTTTGGCCAAGTCATGCTGAAGGCTTTGATTTTTTCCATCCTGATGAATTACAGAGCTCATGGCTTAAGAGGAAATCCTCCATTGTCCAAACACAAAAAAGGCACGGACCACAGCAGTGTAAAAAAAACCAAACAACAAACACTCACCTTGTCCCATGCTTTAGCCACCAGCCAGCCTGTTTTCTAACATATGAAGTGATTCTTTTGGATCGCCAGCTGTGCCAGATATGAATTAATGACCACAAGGCTATTTTTCTGCTAATTCCCATACTCATTTAAATGACTCTCCTTCCCCTTTCTTCCACCTGGTTATTCTAACATGTTTTTCAAATGTATCACAATTAATAACATTTTCTCTATGATCGACCTCTCCTATGTTCCTACCAATTTTTTTTTGCTGTCTTCTCTCCCCTGTTATACTTTATAAGGGAAGGATTTTCTTGAAACCATTATCCAGAGTTAATAACCTAGAGACTTAAATGTTCTTAAGAACACTTACTTACCTCCTCCAGGGTTGCAGGAGAATGATTTCACTGAGAGACAGGGGCTATCCTGAACATGAACAGACCCAAATAGTCCATCAGGACCATCCTGATTTTCCTGAATTTCCACAGACCCCTTCTCCAATAAGTTTCATTTGTCCTGGTACCCTGTGGCACTGGAAGAAAGGAAGCTGGTACCAGAATCATGGAAGAACCAAATGGTATTACTCACCTCCAGTTCAAGCCAAATCTTTGCCAGGCTCCTGCTCTCACCACAGGGCAGTTACAGCTCCGCAATTTGCCCATCTCGAGGAGGACTGGCAAGTTACAAACCCGCTCAAAATATCTGACATCAGTCTGAGTCAGTTTTCAACGTCTGACACAGAAAGAAATAAAGACACATTCCTTCCACCTTCCCTCCTTGAGATGGAGGTAACCCCATCTCTGTCTCTCCCCACCCCAAGAAACGACCACAATGCCAAACCCAGGCAATGACAGACTGCAAAATGTAGATCCAGCACATTTTGCAAAGTATCTCGACTTATACATCAGCATAATGGTATTTCTCCTCTCAGGAAAAGATTCTGAGAGTCCAGATCAATCTATTCACAAAGGTGAAGAGAACTTCCTTTTAGCCCTTTAACAAAATTATCTCGGTCATCAGAAGATCGGCAGTAGGAATTGGCTTGTGCCTCACAAATTTGCCAAGTCGGCTTTTTTTGCATGTCTGGTTTGCTTTAAACCTCACTTATATAACACTTATTTATCACAGCCACACAGGCTAATTCATGTATATGTATTTAATATAAAAGCATTTGAATTAATGTTCCCAGCTTGTTTACTTTGAAGGACTGAATGCCCCCTCAGGAAGATATATTGATCTTAAAGGAGGCCGTTCTCTGACGAACACTGGTTCCTGCAATATTTATGGCATCTGAAGCCTTTTCTCTATTCTTGATCTTTTGAAAAGAGATCCCAAAGGAGGGTGACAAAGCTCAAAGAGTGGAAGAGGGAGAAGAAGTACAAAAGGGGTCCCTTTGCTCTGAGTGCAACATCAAAATGCAAACAGGAAGGTGATCAAGGACTGTGGTCGTTTCTAAATTAAGCATTTAAAATGTATATTAATGAATATGAGAGGAAAAAAAACATTGAGCCAACTTTATAGAGAATGATAGGATGGAAAAAAAAAGATCTGCAGCTTTTCTCAGTATTGCAGCTCAATTCTGCTAATTTAGGTCATATCAACTGTGATTTTGAGGCCAGCCAAATAACTGATGTCAGTGGAAACATCAGAAAGTAACCCTTTCACGGTCTAGCACTTGCCATCTTTCTAATTACTCCACATGGCCATATTTATTATTAAAAATAAAATATCAAATACTTTTCTGGCTGCTTCTTCAGAACTGAGTTTGCACTCCGTATGGGCTGAAAGAATGAGGAGTGCACAATTGCTATCCATGTGATGTTCTCCCTCCTCCTCCATCCCGAAGGGAAATGGCCATTCCTTGGTTGGTTTTTGTTTTCACGGCATGGTGAGGAACAGAAAAGGCAAAACACGAGCAGAAGCATCTTAGGGCTAGATCCAGTGCTCCAAAGTCTGAGTCAAAACACATCACTGATCCACTATTTTGTCCGTACTCATTTATTCTCTCTAGCATTCTGCTTCCTCACCGTAAACTGGGGTAATTTCTCCTCCTTTCTGTCTCTGGCTAGTTCTAAAACAGCAGGCGCAGGACCAGTCTCTCAGTACGTGGTTAGAGCATGCCTAGCAAGTGGGATCCTCATTCTCACCTAAAGTCATTTTACTGCACTATAGAGGATGGACAAAACACATGCAGGTCTTGCCCAAACTCCACCAAGTAGCTATTATTCCTATCCCCACTGATCCCTCAATGGGAAGGAAACATCCATTGTCTTGTGGGTCAGCTTCCTATAGCAGGAGAAACCTGTGCTGCCAGCTGCAGCTATACCCCAGATTCCCTTCACACCGTTTGTGGCTATACACAAGCCATAGAGCAGGGGTGGCTGGGAACAGCAGGCAAGACCACTGCTTCCCTCTGGAGAGACCACCACTCTCAGCCCACAAGGCCAAGGCAGAGAGTAAACAGTTTTGCTGCTGAGGGGGTCCCCGCTGCCTGGGAGACCTGCCTCCATGCTTTTAACTTGCTTTATCACATGCCGTATACAATCATAGGGCTAACCCACCTCATATATACAAGTTATCTATGGACACACATACGTATTCATATATGCTGAGATAGGACAGGTGGGCAAGGTATGCTGCACTGAAACCAGCTGCTTCCCTTCACGTTCTGTTCCCAGTTGGGAAGTGGGAATACTGGTAATGAGGAGAAAAATATCTGTTTCTCCCATTTCTGGAGGATGTGCTATGATGTCCTGCAAAACAGGTAATAAGCAGAGACATTTGCACTGCTCTGTTGAATGGATGAGGTCTGCGAAGCTGCCAGCTTTGAGCTGTTCCTCCCCCTTCCCTTTCCCTTTATTGAGAATTTATTTTGTCAGGAAAATCCATGCTAACGTCAAGAAACCAAGGCTGAGCCACAGCCAGGAAAAGACTAGGCCAGGGGCCAGGGTTACGTTGTAAAAGATGCAGTTTTCAATCAAAGGGCTTTGTTGCACCTGTCTAAAAAGAATTTGATGGAAGATTTGACCAAAACAAATTATTCATAGGTGTAATGTGATGGAAAAAAAACAAAGAATCAGAAAAAAATGAAAAATAAATTTCAAAGCATTAGCTTCAAAACCGGTCTGGAAAGTCTGGTTCCTCAAAAGTGACTTAAATCTGACTTTTCCTTGCAGGAACAGAGGATGGATATGGGATTTCCAAAGAGGACAATAAGGGTACGATAGAAGTTTAGAAGATCAAGAGCAGGATAATGAAGTTGATGATGACACATATGCTCTTGTTAGTACCTTTTCCACACAATACCAAGGAGATGTGTTTGCCTGCTATATTAAGATGAGCCACCAAAAGATTTCTCCCCATAGACTTACCCAATGAAACTAGTTGCTCCGAGGTATTTTGGTGGCCAAGAGCAAAACTTTTTAAGAAGCTGTTACAAAACCCATTAGCCATTTCTCTGGGTGACTGGAACCTGTATGCAGTCATAGCCTGTGTGCAATATATATCCTCAGCTACAAACCTCCTGGTGAGTCTTATTAAGAAAATCCCTCTAATTAGGCAACCAGAGTTGACAGTTGTCTCAGGCGTCCTGCACCAACCCAAAGCTCTGCATTTCCACAGTTCCCCCCACCATCTACCCCACCAAGAGCGGGCTGTAACACCTGTGTCCAAGTCCTCTACCTGAAAGGTCCCTCTCGACTGGGCAAAACAATCTAGATCTCTGTGGCTCCAGATCAAGGGTGAATAGGAAAGACCAGAAGCTGCAGAGGCAAAGCCTGATGCCTGTCAAAGTCAGCACTGGCATGCTCCTTGATTTCAGCAGAGCTGGGATTTCTGCATTCATTTTGTTTCGATGTCAAGATGAGGGAGAGGGTAGAGATGTGCTGTCAAGATTTCTACCTGAAAAATTAAAATAATCAATTTCAGATGAGCTTTTTGTTTCGTTACTTGTGGCAACTTGTCACCAAAAGGCCTCTTTTGGCTGTATAAGGCACTTCCCTGGCTTAGTCATGTGCAAGATAGAAATCGGAGCACTTCTCCCACCAAAATATTTGTTTTAAAGGGAGATCAGAAAACTGAACCATCGCAGAGGCTCAAAAGGAGAGGTGGGAAAAGTAGTGTTTACCAAGTAGTTCAGCATTGGAGAGATAAATGGACATTTGACTTCATTTCACTACATAATGTTATTAGTTATATGAAATTAGACTGTCAAATACTGCTCTATAAAATGCAAGGGGAATGCAAGAGGGCAAGAAGGAGAATGAACACACAGGGGACAAATCACTGTCACTCACAAAGGAGTGCCTGGCAGACTAAGAATTAAGTTCATTCCTCAGGGCAAGCCATCCCCAGCTGTTATAAATACATTTTAATGCCCCTGTCAGCATGTGGAAAGAGCGAGCCAGCCTTCCCCAACACAGTGCGTCAGGTGTTTTCTGTCATTCTGAGAGCTTGAAAGAGCCACATTTAGATTGCGGTTTTGTCACTTCTCCCTCTAGCAGTCCTAAGGCAGCTTCTCCACTGGTCGGGTGGAGCAGGCAGTGATTCTGGAGCACAGCCAGCACAGGCAGCTGCCTGCTCTGGCTCTCGAGATGCAGCGATAACTGGACAGGGTGGTTGTTGCCCTCTGCTGCCATGCTCCACCTTGCATCACTAATGCAATCGGTGAGTTTGTTGGACTCCTTCAATCCCCCTCTGGGCTGTATTGCAAAATCATCATTTAACAGGCTGTTTGGCTTTTCCTCGGGGACTGACGTGGCAGGAGGGCTCCGGCCACGCTTGGGTGGTAGGGGAGGGAGAGCCTCTCTGGCTGATGGCCAGCCTACAAGAGACCTCGCTCAAGCTCACACTGGGAGCTGTTGCTTCCCAGTAGAGCTGTTCCCAGAGGGGTGAGATGAGGTCAAACCTCAAGCCCTGAGCAAAAAGCAACGATGCTGCACAGTCCCCAGAGTATGACGATACCTCCCTTTTCCCATTAGTCCAGGCCTTACTGCCTTCCCTAAGCTGCAGGTGACTGTGAGCTAGATTGGAGCCAATTCTCTTTGCTACTGCTTTATTTTTCATTTCTGAAGAGCCCTGCAGCGCTTTCTTCAGAAACAAATGCCAGAAGGGGACTTTTCTCCTTGCTGTCAGACAGCTGTGCAGTGTTACAGCTGCCAGCCCAAAACACCATCTCTAGCAAAACTGGAGTTGATGTTGGGGCTCCAAAACGAAGATTGGCTCTGCTGGAGATGAGCAGCTCTCAGATACAGTCCCATCAACCCAAGAGGAGTGAAATCACATCCCACCTCGTAAATGTGTTTTTGGATTTCTGCTGCCTTTCATTTCCCTCTGAAACATGAGTTTGGCTCCAGCTATTCGTGATCTCTGAGGAGGTAGGAAATACGCAGTGTTTAGCACACAGGAGACCAAGCACAGCGACAAAACAAGACGTAGCCATGAACAAGAAACCCAAATGAGAGGCTCCGAAAGAGGAATTCTTTCCAAAGAGAGGGCGTTTCCATTAGATGAATGGGCTATTGCAAGGCAGCCTGCAGCCAGCTGCCCATCCGAGGAACCAGGCTTACAAGGTGAGACAAGCTTCATGTTTTTCCTTTGGGCTTGAGTCAGTATTTTGTTCTCTTCCTGGCATCAGGCCTGTGGATGACATGGCACACCCCTCCCTGTACCCCCCAGTTATACCAGTAATACAGCTTGCAAGGCTTTGCTCTAGCCAGAACACTGAAACAAAAAAAACCAAATCCAATAAGCCTTTGAAAGTCACTGAAAATCTTATCACTACGCTGTTATGACTGGAGAGCATGGCCCCACAATTACTTGGATGACAGCAAGTGAGAGGTAGCAAACATCACTTTTACTGCCAGAGAAAGGCAGCAGTCAGCATGAGGCACAGGTTCAGAGCCACAGCCTGGTACTTGGCAGGCAGATGTTGCCAAGGTCCCACTAAGTCTCTGCTGAGGATGATAAAAATGAGCTTGCTGCTCTTGCATTGCTACTTCTGTTGCTCTGCTGATGTAAATAGCTGACCTTGGGTCTCAACTGGTACAAACTGGCATCACCTGCTTGAAGCCAACAAAAAAGACAGACAACCGCACCAGCCACTGACCCGACCCACAGCGATGCCCAGGGTTGTGGGACAGAAGCATCTTTTTGAAACAGAAAGGCTTTGTTTCTATGATTTGTTTCATTCTCATTTTATTTCTAAGTGGGTCTTCTTTGCCTGCAATCGCCTCAGCAATAGTTCACGTACAGTAACACGTCAACCTACCACAAAATGTCTCAGGAAGAGATATTTCATTCAGCTCAGTAGCCCTTAAAGGGAAGCATCTGCTGTCAGAGGCGTGTGCTCATCACCCATTGATGCATGGGCCTGTCTGAGAGCAGACTTTGGTTCAGTGCGTACCCCCTGCAAGAGGGAGATTTTATCAGCGTTACTGTTGCGGCAGTTCTTTAAAAACCAGTGTGGGATCTCGTATTTCTGGAAGCACGTGCATGCGATTTACAACCTTACAGAGAGCAGCACTGCAACACAGATTACTTAATTCATCATTTCCCAGGAGGGGAAGGCGGTTGCTAAGGCACGGGGAGGTTTCAGTGGGGTGAGACCTTGTCATTATCTATAGAAGTAACTGCTTCAGAGAACGCACTCTGCTTTCTAAACTTCATCTGGAAGTAAAATTGCATCCTCAAAGCTGGAGCTCCCATCTTGTCCCACCCTTAGCGATACACGGCCAAAGACTGTGACTCAGAAACTTCACAACAGTAATTCCACTTATAAATGTTCACGAGATGCACAGAGATAAGTAGCGAGTCTCAACAGCTGGCCTTATCCTCCTGAGCCTAGGGACACAGCACTGGGACCAAACTACTGTGTTATAAAAGACAGACTCTCCTGTCCTCTACCACATGCCATTTTACTGTCCTTATAATCAAGGGGTTTTTTTCTAGGAGATATAAAAAAGCCACCACTGATGATGGCATAGCAGCCTAAATAATTTCAAATTGCTTCCCCATTTGCTATGATTATTAACCAGCAGCACAATGAGAGGAAGAAAAGTGTTTTCTAGGTATATAATCTCTCTTTGAGAGACCTGGCTACAAGGCTGTATTAGGTCTTTCACAAGAACCCACTGATCCGATCAGAGATGGTTGATAAACAGATTGAAAAGTGAGTGTCTGCTCTTCATTCGTGAGGGTCGGGGATGCTTAGACTTGCTTTCACTGAGTCCAGGTCTTCTGTCTAAGCTAAACTTGAGATGGTGCCACTTCTAGATCATCAGCTTGACACCAAACTCCATGTGAAGAATACCACATACAAAATTAACATTGGGTTATGCAAAGTTATTGTTTTCCAGCCTCTGCACCCTGCATTGATTTTATTCTCTCACTCCCAATCTACAGACATCCAATTTTCTCCAGGAGTTTCTATGGGGGCCTTCATGCAGAGGGTGCCAGCAGCACAAACACAGCTCTTTGAATGGCCATCTGTACAAAATGTTACGTATGTTCTTGCTCAGCACTTCAAAAATCCTGCCCTTGCTTTCTGAGAGCTGGTTGCCTAGGGCTCCAACAACCTCCTTCATCACATGCAAAGTGATATCATCTCCATGACATCCAGCGCTCTGATTTTCTAACATATAACTTATCTCTTCCATATACAGCTGAAGAAAACGATCACACACCTCTCCCAGGGCTTGTAACCACAAGGTAGAGGCTTGTGCTAACATACTCTGAACCCCCAGCACCACAGAGCACCTGATCCAAAGAGGCTACATGAACTCTGCAAAGCAATATGAGGGTGGAATTAAAAATGCTTCATTGCATTTGCAGCTCAGCAGATTGCATGAGAGAGGTATAGGTTTAATTAGGTTACATGTCTTTAGAGACGCGTCATCAACGGTGGTTCCCCACCTCCACCAAAAATATTATCAAAATATCAATATAATTAAAATCTGCCTCACTGAAGTAATTTGGTATCAGTGAGAGCACGCACATTTACTTTAGATCCTCAGCAGTTCCAAGTGAAGGGGGGAAGGTGATTTGTCTCTTGGACACAGGATCCCTTGCTCTACCACATTTTCTGCCTTAAAAAAGTTTACTGGGCTGATGGAGACCATGAACTCCAGGTTTCAGTGTGAAAATGTAGGAGTAGGGGAGAAAAGGAGAGAAATTATGACTAGCCTGACTCTGTCCTTATCTTTCAGCATATCAATGCAGAGCTTAATGGAGTCATAATGAACGTGTTCTTGGGTACATGTGCTTTTCCAACAGGCTTTGCAGCTCTTGTATAAGACAGACAGCTCCATCTCCTGGGAGATAGCTCAGTCCCTGGGCCATTAACAGAGTTCTTGAAAGGGCTCATTCTTTTTATTCCATTTTTTCCCCCAGTGTTGAAGAATCCCCTGTGAAAGTATTTGGTGACTGTGTGGGAGTGGGGGGAAGGAGAATGTCTTGTTTTGAGATGTCAGCCCTTTGGAGATGGTTAACAACCATTGCGAACAACCAGGTTGCAAGCTTGGGGCTGAGAAAGACCACAACGTGCTGATTCGTTTGAATGGAGGCTAATGTTTTTCCCTGGATTTCCCTCTCTGGAGGGCACTGTTAGGCAGCCAAATCACCATCCTTGCCCAGAAGCAAGCATCATTCCTGGGGAGCTGGCACCCCTACTGCCAAGGATGTGCCCCCTTGGTCTCTGCTCAGGCTGGGGCTCCTGGTGGGCTTTCCCATATGAAAGCAGAAAAAGGGAAGCTGGGCTTCCAAACCGGAATCCTCTGGGGCTTTGGGGTTTTATCACTTATGCTACAACACTGAAAGTCACTTGGGTCCTGAATCTGGGGACTGATGCACAAGACTCAATACAAACACAGGGTTTGGTAAGAATTGTTGACTGAAATCACAATAATAATTCAAAGGTGTAGGGCATCTAACTGTGAAAAGCAAAATAATCTAAGAAAATACATTAGAGTTAATACCCAAAATTAATAACAAACTCTTGAAAATAAAGCAGAATATGGTCTAAAAATACTTGCTGCAAGTACTTGTAATGAAATAATGACAAGATAAAACTGCAGCTATTTTTTATTAGAAAATATTATTGAGTTCTTACAAGGACAGTGTCTAGCGCCTTCAGCTAGGGCAGGACTCAGTTACAAAGGAATGCACATTACACCTCAGGGTATGTAAATTCCAGTCAGTATCTCTGAAGATAGGGCCTGAACAGCTTTGCCAAGGAAAGCCTGTCGTTCAGTCCTGCAGAGGACCTGCTGACCAGGGCTGTACACTTTCTGTCATGCAAGTGTGACAGTTTACATCAGCTCTGAAACTAAGCTCCTGACTCCTGAAGAAGCGACTGGTACTGCCTTTCGATATTAACAGAGCTAGGCTGCAGTGTGTCAGACCAGGCTGGTGGTTAATGGATGAGCAAAGACATAACACTGGAGGACATTAAAAGGCAAATCATAAAAAAAATACATTATAGCTTTACAATAAAAATGAGCATATAAAAGAGGTTCAGAAGAAATTGCTGCTTCATTCTAAACCAAGTCTGGAAATTAACTAGAATTTATCAGACAGCTTTTGGATCAGAGATGCAATAAATGCTGATGTAGTTGTTACTGCAGGTTCTGATCTATTGTTCAGAATAGAAAAAATAAACTTATCTACAGTTTATCTTTTCCCTTGGGTTTTTTTTTTCATTGCTTTTCTCTTTGCTTCCAACAATTAAATGATGCTATAGATAGTGCCCACTTGATACAGGTACCCCAGAATCAGGGTGGTGTTACACTGAACTCTGTGAAAATAAGCTGTTCTATTATATGCTGCAGAGTGCTCATCAGCTCATGTCAACATGGGTCAGTGACATACTTGGGTCACAGGAATTGCCCTTAAACAGTCTCAACTATCTGGGGAAGAAGGGCAGGAGGTAAGAGGAAAGTGTGCAAATGTTCAAGAAAACAAATTTATCACTTTCCTCAGTAAGTAACTTATCACATCTCTAACAGCTAACGATCTGCTTGCTGTTTTCTTATGCTGAAGTTCCACCTTTTGTGGGATAGGAATTAATCTTTACCGATTTACTAAGCAATATTTTAAAAATGTAAGATCCTCTTTCTCATTCCAGAGCCAAAGCAGACAGAAAATAGAAGCTCCAGGGTGAGATTTTTCCACAAGTTCTCATCACTGTCATCTCTCTGCTCTTGGTAGCAAAGCACCAACCGATCCCTGATCTATGCATGGCTGCTTCGGGTGCATGTCAGTCCCTGTATGTCTGTGCAGCCCAGCAAGTGTGGGACGAGGAAAGGAAGGAGCATACCCAACTGCATAGCAAGGTGAAGAGCTATCTGGAAGGAACATTAATTTTGGCCAAGATGACTGTTTCAGCTAATAGAGATTCCATAATGACTTTTAATATTCACACAGGAAGAGTCACCCTTTAATTTCAAGGGCCTATCCCAGATGCTTCTTGGTAGTATAGCGTGTGGGACTCGCTCCAGGTAGGAGCATCCCCTTGCCAGGACTCAGATTGAGATTTTGGGGAACCAAGGTCTGCTGAGACACCCAAACCTTCGCTCATGAAGTCTGGCACACTGGGACAGATCACGGGTATGTATGAGCCCCTGTTAACCCTAGTCTTTCTCATAAACCTCACTGCTTCAGAGAAAGGCAACATTCCTCCCCACACGCTGGCCCTAGGCATCTGTGCGTAGCCGTATAGGCCAGGGAGAGTGGAGGTGGGGAGGGAATAAAGCCATCCTGAGTCTGCCGCCAATCATCTTATGTCCTGAATTGTGAGGTTTAATTACCCGTGTCATTAGCTTAGCTTGCTTCAAAAGTTGCATTTAACAGACAGCATAAAAGGCTATCATACAAGCTCATTATCTCCTGGCTAGATGGAAAAAGAAGAGGCTAATTTGGTGGAAATTAATAAGCAAAGCAGAAAACAAAACACAACACAACCATGACCTAGAAGCAAGCGGGTAAAGCCAAATGCAATCCTGTCTTGGAAAAGGTGGTTTTGGAACAAATGTTTAAACACAGATAGTGAATTTCCTTTACCCTTCTCTTAACTAAGGTAAATTGCAAGAGTTTTGACAAACAAGGAGCCATGAATATTCATAATATACAGAAACATGTCTCCAACAAGAAACCTCTGTGGGTGTGTTCATCCCGGGCAATGTGTTTTGTGGTACCTTTAAATATGAAGAGAGCAGCTCCTTTACTCTCCTGACTTGCACAATCCATCAGTGCCTGTGCAGCCCCAGGTCCCCGCGGGCTTCTACCGCAGCTCATTTCCCATGGCACCAGTTAGTGCTTCAAATGCACCACCAAGAATGAAAAATGAAAAAATAAATTGGATTTGCCAGGGCTCCTCGTGCCAGACAAGGAGAAGGGAAGGGAAAACCACTACTGACCTCCCTCCATTGCCAGAATGCTTGCTGAGGGAGAAAGGAGCCAAGATGTCTGTTCTTATTTCCTCAGGAAGGAGGGAGTTAAGCGGGAGACTGAGAGCCAGTGCTGGTGCCAGGCACAGTGTGGACAGTGGCTTCTTGGTACCACTGGGTGGGATGCACTTCTGTGCTACCTTGTCAATGTCACCGGCGTTTCCTTCCTGCAGAGACAGGGCCAAACCAGAGGAGATGGAGTCAAATTAAACTGTGGGTTGCACAGACGGTCTGGAGGATGGGAGTGAAACAGTCCCATGGAGTCCCCCAGACCTCAAACTGTTTGGGAGTCCTTCGGCAGCATGGACCCAGCAGCCGTGACGTGGTGCCTGTGACCAGAGCCTGAGCCCTGGGAGCCCCGGGGGAGCAGGAAGGTTGGAGAACACAAAAAAGAAGAGGGGCAGACTCTCAGCAGGGCAAACCCACCTTGTTCCACTCTTTCCAAGGCCATTTGTGTTGGCTGACCACCTATCTTGCAATCCACAGAATCACTTACAAATGCATCAGAGAATCGTCTTTGCTTTCTAAAGCTGCTTCATCCCACTCCACAACGGCACACATCCATTTCCACTCCTTCTCCCCCTCCAGCCTCACCTCATAAAGTGTTTTTTAAATGTATCCCACAGTGCCAAAAAAAAACCCAACCCAAAAAACCCCCCCGTCTCTCCTCTGCTCCAAAGAGCAATTAAATCCCATTACCCTTCAGCTGGCTCACTCAGGCACAACGGTCACTGACAGCCTGTGAAACTGTCATCAAGCTATCACTGGCACGGTGGCTCCGAGCTGCTGCCGCTGAGCCACCAGCACTGCTCAGGGAAGCCTCCATCACGGGTTTGCTTAATGTTCACTCCTTACTTCCACAGAGCCGTCTGTGGGGACGGGCACGGTTGTTTTCTTGCTGCACATGGAAACAAAGCGCACGCGCGCGAGCACCTAACGCCCGGGGGATCCATGGGCTCACGATTGTGTACCTATCTCTGGAAGCAAAAAACCCACCACAGCAAACAGTGAAACACAAAGGCAAGGCTCTGAGCTGTCAGCAGCAGGCTGCGTGCATGGCAACACCACCAAATATCCTGCTCTCCTTCTGCTTGAATTGGTCAAACAGTTTTACCCCACTTCTTTTGCAGCTAGGTTTTGGGAAACATGTTGAATTTCCTTTGACTCCTCGGGCCTTTTGAAGGGTTTCCAGCAGGCCCTGCAGCCATGTCATCTTTATTAGCCCCTAAAACGCTGGCTGTTTCCATCTGCCAGTCACACAAATGCATCCCAAGACTTTAGCAGCACATCACCATGTCTCAGTCTTCCTAGTGGGAGCGAAGACAGCCTCACAATAGAGACAAAACCCACCAGCACAACACGTGACAGAAAATGATGAAAACTGGATCATGATCAGCCAGGAAATTACCCAAAGGAAAGGGAGAGGTAAAGGTCTGGAGAAGAGTCCTCAGCAGACAAATCTCAGCTGATCTATTCTTGCTGTGGGCTCAAAGGTGGCTTTGCTCTGAGCCACAAGCAAAAAGAACTCAAAAAAAATACCTCGAGCATTTAAGAGGAAAGCAAAAAAGCCATCTGGAGCATCAAGTCTGTCCCACCTTGTTTCAGGCAACTCCAGACATGATATAGGGCTATCTTACAGCATCAGGCCAGCTCAGCCATGGGCATGTTAGGGAGTCATACCTAAAAAAGACTTCATCCCTTCCCAGCTCGGCCTTTATGATAGGAAGTTGAAGTATATTCCCTCTGCACTGTTCATTGGCCCCTGTACAAGACTCAGTAAGACAGACATCACTTCTCTAAAACCTGCAGCCCTTAAGATGTACCAAGTTGTGTATCAAACAACAGTGACACCTTAAAATCACAAGTGACTTCTGAAAGTGTTGGCTTCTATTTTTGGCAGACAATTCCTCCCCTTGAAGTATCTTGTTTAAAAAAATAAGAGTTTTTCCTCCCTTCTGTTGATACTTGTGACAGAATGATTGCAAGGACTCAGTTACTCTGTATTAGGTGTGCTAATCCCCTTGGAGATAATATGTTGCAGTCACTGTGAAACCAGGCACTTAATGAGATGATTGAAAATAGTAATCAGGCACTAGGTGAAGCGCCTAACTTCTGCCTATTTGGGATTACTGACTCTAACGGACAAGTTGAATTATTTTTCTATTGCATCTATTCACAAATCCATACAAGCTTTTTATCCTTACTTCAAAAATACATAAGCAATGTGCTTCACTTCACAGAACTACACTTACTGTCAAAGCTGAGGCAACAGGTCAATGTGGCTGAAGCTGTGGATACCAAAACTCCGAAGAGCATGGATGGACTTGTGAATGCAGATATGGCCAATGTACCCAGCAGATCCGTGCCTCCTGGTAAGGGACCTCTCCTTCCTTGAATTCCTCCTTTGCAGTCAGTTCACGTGGTTGTGGGGAGTTCACAGACAAATGCCCATTACTAAATGAGTGCAACACCCCCATATCTTCCGCACTGATATTTTCCCTGGTGGGAGCAACTGTGACCACAGCTACAGGGGAATGGCCAGTTTCTCCACAATCCCAAAGTGTCCTGGTTTCATGTAGGCAGAGAGCACTTAATGCCCAGCAGTAGAAGAGCCGTTGGCACCGGTGGAAAGAGATGGGAACTGAATCTAACAACAGGGCAACAGCCCCAGTCCTGCAAGACAAGGACTCTCATCCAGAAGCTTTCACAGCATGTCAGTGAGAAAGAAAGGGAAAATCTAATGAAAAGCCTAAAACTAGTCTGCATGGTAGAAGATGTTTCTTCTGTCTCCTTATATGACCAGAAAGGAATACAAATAAGAAGATACACGGTCTGTAGGATAAGTCTGATGAGAAAAGACAAGCAAAGGAGTCTCCACATGAAGCTGAGGGGAAGTGAAGAGTGAGAGGCAAAGATCTGCCTTAACATTTTCATCTGTTTATGTCTACCTCCGTCAGTCAAGACCTTCTGGGGATGCTGTTTTCCTGGGAAGACTCCACTTTTCAGACCAACAACATAACTGAAAGCCCACACTTTAATTCCTAGCATCACTCCTCCACAAAGCAGGGCATTGCCCATTCACAGGTAGGATGTGTACCACAGCTCATGCATGTGAAAGGCCTGCACCCTCCCCACAGTTTTTGTTTATATACTACCAGGTATATAAGCACTACACTTCAAGATATAAATAAGAACCTAAAGCAACCGGACCAATTTCCCCATTAAATGCATATTGCCACCATGAGGCTGAAACGAAGGCCTGGGTCTGAATGTATTGTTGACAGGAATCCATTTCCAGAGGCATCAATTATTTACGATTGCAATAAATCACTTACAAAGAGCTGTAAATTCCAAACAAGGTTGAACAAACACAAGGCTTCATCATCACCCATTTCTCTTACAGCCAAAACTGGGTTGGGAAGAGGTGTCTATCTTAAACAGGATTGATTGGAGGTATTCTACTCAGGGTATTGTTCTCTGAATAAGGGGTAAACTTTATAAAATAAAGGGTAAATCAAGGTTAAACTTCATTGAGGCAGTTCCAGGGCTGCAGTGTTAACTGGTAGCAACACTTGAAGTTGGTAACTTACAGCCGGCTTGGGGATGCCTGGAGGAGGTCCAGACACACCTCTTCTGCCATGGAGATGTATGTGTACAGAAAAGGTTCTGACACCTCTTTAGATGATCAGGAAATGCTCCACAGCATCTTCTGCCTGACCTTGGAGGCTCACTGTGCTGACCTGTGGCTATGCTCAAATCACCTGGGTAGGGACAGCCCTGTCCAGTGGGAGTCTGTCCACCAATATTAGGACTCAGAATTTCTCATTACAGCTTTTTATAAACTAAACTTGGGTCAGATCTTATGAACAATGCCATGTGAAGGTTTCACAAGGCATGCATTAAGTAATCTGCTAAACAGGAGTGAGCTTCTACCCAGCATAATGTGAACCGCACAGTGAAATGCTGCAGCCAGCTAACATGAGGCCAGATCCTACTCACACTGTTCGAATGCTCCCCAGCTGAAGTCTGATCCAACTGGTGGAACCCACTGCTGTGAGCAACCTTTACAGTAGAAAAATCAGTCTCCTGGACTTTGCGAGCTTCTACAGCTTGGCCGTTATCTTGCAAATCCCTTCCTTACAAAGAAAGAAAGAAATAAAGCAACAGAGAGAGGGTGCTGACACAAGAGAGCAGCAAAATCAGCGTGCCTGTTTAAATAATTTGCTGTTCGGGATATATTGTCTCTGCCAGACTGTTACTCCGAGCCCTGTGGTTCACTTTGCCTTTCTTTTTCTGGACTGAAAACCTGCTACTGTTTTCTCCAAGAGTCTGAGAGCTGTTGATTCCTTTGAGCCTGCCGCTATCAGTGATTTGGGGCTAATTCCTGCCAGGGTTTTATTCACTGCAAGACCCACAGAGGGATTTAAAGCTTTGCAGCGAGCCACAAAGGCCTCGTTGATCATCTAGCCAAACCCAGAGCTCTCTGTCACCTACTCACATCAGCTCAGAGTGACTCAAGTAAGATGAAGGGTGACGTGACACTGCAGTGGATCCAGCCTCATGTCAGCGAGATTGGAGCCTGATCTCCAGGTTTGAGAGGCCATCTGGCCCAAGAAGGAGCCACAGGCTTGACTTCCCTTCACAGGGGCATCACTGGCAATGTAACAAAGCAGAATCAGGCTGTTTGGAAGCAAAGAAAGCTGTGATCCCATGTCACAGGACTTGGCATTACACTTACACCACTGAGCCAGCAGTGATTTTGCCATACAGACTTACCTTGAAAACATCCTCAGTATGTTGGCAGTGATTTGGAAAGACATGCCGATATATTCTGGACCACTGAGTGTGCCATATATCATGTTTCTGTGTAATTTTAAGAATTTCAGTATCAGCCAAATCTCCACAGAATATTAAAAATATAAAAGAATTTATAAACATTTCACATTAAAATTCACTGCTAACTGTTTGCAAACTTCCTGCTGTAGCCTAATGCAGTCAATGGGTGATTCATTTCCACAGTTTTGGGGAACATTTATCTAGTTGTGTAATTTCCAAATTGCCCATGTGTTGTGGGCAGTAATGGTCTTCTTTGGGGTCCATGCACGGCACACAGCACAAGACATTCCTAGCCCACAACCTACCCATTAGGCTCAGTCCTTGAGATTATTACAGATAATGAACTGCTGGGAAAGAAACATGAGGAAGAGCAATGGAAGGGTGGGCTTTCATGATGAAGAAAGGCTACTGAAGACATCAAGAACCGATTCCCTCTCTGTTTCTCATCACCTAATGGGCAGTCTCTGCCCATGTATTACTTCCAGCCAGGCTGTCAGTCCATGTTGTACACATGGTCCCCTGGCAAAACAGGGAGCCTTGGGCCACGCATCCAGTCTGAGTCAAGGAGCTCCACCTTGTCAATGTGCGTCCAGCTCAAATGAGCAAGCTGTGCTCTCCTAGCATGGACAACAGGCATTGTCTGCAAGGGTTCTGGAGTTTTCCCCACGAAGGGCAACAAATGATGTTGTTCCCACCAGAAAAAGACAGAAGGATAATTAATCTTCTGTCTGTCTGTTTCACATGAGGGCATTTGAAAGACATTCTGGGTTCCCCCCCTCGCACCCCCCCACCTTCCTTTCTGTTCTGCTTGATCTGAGAGCATGCCTTTGCATTTTGCCAGCAAGTTTCCTTACTAGGATATTTCTAAGCTGTGATACTTAGTTACCTGTGAAGGGAAAAAAACTCACAATTTGTCTTGCTTCCCTAAAACCAAAATAAATTCTAAACACATCAGTATTCCTCTGAGAGATACTTCACTTTCTGAATGTCCGTAATTGCATGCATCTACATGTGTACATGTGCATATTCCTACAGCTATTCTTAGAATGCATCTATATCACCTTTTGTAAGCAGATACAAGGCCACCGTGCCTACCCTAAAACCAGCCAAATGCCATTTACCTGTGCAAGAATAACATTAAACCTGTATTATTATACCCATCACTGCCTGTGGGAAGGCACTATTCTAGCTCAGACTTTTCTGATCCTCCTCCTTCAATTTTTCCAGCTGAATCTAAAAGTTACAGAATTAAATAGCTGCATCTGCTTTGATATTGGGCTAATTATCTCTGTCTTCTGGGTGACCCAAGATCACTTGGGTTGCAGCAGCAGCAGTCCTGGGAGTATTTCACCTCCCTTTTGATGCAGCCAAATCGACAGCCTAGTAATTCTGCCTAACTAACAATTTCAGACTCTCCACTTCAAAAGTATTAAAAGAAGCAAGATTTTTTTTGGAAACACTATGAAAATACAGCCCCTCCATTAAGCCTTCTGGCAGATGCCTAAACCTGAAAAGCTCGGTGAAAGCCTCTTAAAGTCTGTCTCTGGTTTCCCAAACTATTCAGTTTGTCACCTACGCACAAGAGGACATCTTGTCAAAGACCCACTCTTCACTGGCCCCACCTGGCACAGGATGGGCAAGTGGAGAGAGGTAATATTGACCTCCTGGCTTGGAGATGTGCAGCTCATTTGGCATCTATGGTCTTTTTCCCCTTTCCCTGAGATCTCCCCATGTCGCAGAGCTCAGGAAAGCCTGCAGGAAAGCAGTAACAAGGACATTCTTGCCCCTTTTTCCCTGCCAGACTCAGGACAGGAGGTCAGATGCACACAGTCACCCAAATTACTCACACAGAGACCTTGAGAAAGGGAGGTAGGCTTTACCCAGGTCGCACATTAGCATTGGGGGTGAATACTTGTAGAAGGTAGCCGCTAGCTGCACCACGCTCAGTACCACTCCTCGCTCCAGCTGCCCTGGTGTCAGAGGTACGTTTTGGGAACCCAACACTTTCAAATACCACAGAATTTAGCAGAATTTTGGCAACGCAACAAACCAATGTAACCTGCTGGCAGTATGTCTGCCTACACAACTTGCTACTGTCTGTCAGCTGGTGGCAAAGCTATTGGCTATTCCTTGTGATAACCTCTCGCTTGTCCTCCAGAGCTCATCTGCCCTGGATCCCCAGGTTGCATGCATCTGTAGCAGCTTAAATGGATCCCAATCATCTTAAAAGTGAACAATGCATACCTATGGCAAAAGTGAGCCCATGGCCCATGCAATTATTTGCACACGACACTCCATCAGGCAAGATTTTTGGTACATTTCCTGTTTGCAATCCCATCTAACTAAAAACAAACCTTCTAATTTTGCACAAACCCTTTGGAAACATGTCCCTCCAAGCTTGTGAAAAAGTCTGGAAGTACAGAGAAGTTCTTCTATCCAACTCATTCAGTGGGAACCCCTATAACAGAAAGAAGGAAACCAAAGCTCTTGCCCAGAGATTGGGAATTTTCCAATTCAGGCTTTTGTGGCTCCCACCCATCTGCACTAGTACAATAGTGGGGCCATGTTTGGCTCTGTGGCAAACTCAAATGCAACTGGCAGAAATGGGGAAAGAGACATAATTGTGTTTCTCTGGGGAAAGTGGTCATTAGGAGGGTATTATCTGGAGAGTGGTTATATAAACTGTGGCTGAATGAGCTCTATTTACAATAAGAAAAATTGCCAGAAAGTGATCAGAACATATGCGATCTGATGAAAAGGCTGCACTTGAGCAACATGAAAAGCCAATAATCTGTGAGGAAGTAGCTGTTTGATGGCTAGGAATTTTAAGCAGGGATAGCGCTGGGGGAGGGATTTCAAATCTAATCAGATCATTTGAAAATTTCTCAGTAGTCCCAAACCTTGTCTGAAATGTGGAGTAACAGACAGAGAGAAGGTTGCTGCAGCCCATAGGCCAGGTTCAGTATCTGATTCATACTTTCTGCAGATCCACAGTGTTTACAATAGCGAATCCCCTCCTCTTTAGGATGTAACCTTTTCACAGAGGCAAAGTCCTGTCCTCATACCTTCACTATTGAGGAGGTCATACACATCTGAAAGAAGGAATCTGTGTCATTACATCACAGTTTATCCCATTAAGCCAATGTCAGTCATGACATCTCTATAATAACTTGTAACAGCCCCAAGACTCAGTCTCTCACTATCTCTTCTACACTTGCAGCTGCAAAGTGCTGGATCAGCCCCAGTCAAATCCCTCTTTCACATCTTGCTGAAAAAGATTGCGTGAATGACTACAAGATATACACAGGAGGTTTTGTCTTCGATACCTGCCTTCATTTTACATATCCCAGCAGAGATTCAAGAGCAGCATTTTTCCTTAAGACAACACTTTCTAGAAAATTATGTAATAATTTTTTGCATTACCTTTGTGAATTTGTAAGCATAGACTGGGACATAAAATATTGGTCTACCAGAGGAGCTTAATTTAGCTTGACAGGTTTGAGACCTTACGGGGAGAATTCTGTAGGGATCTTAAGTAGCTCAGTGGAGTCAGGCACATACTTGGGTTTCTGCTACTAGATCCTTCATGAACTGTAAACTACCACACCACCACAGACACACGTTCCTCATACAAGAGCACAACCTTATCTAGCCAAAGAATCAGCTTCCTACAAGTTTTTGCCATAATTTGTAATTAACGTAAGAACATAAATTGGCTGCACCTCCAACTGTTTTCAGCTCATCACCTTCCAGCACTGCATGTGATTACTGTGTATTTATAATGCAGTGGATTTCTTTTTCATGAACATGTTCCAAATTCCCTTGAATACATATAAACGTGTGGTGACCGTCTGATTCCCACTCATTCTCTCTTTCCCGTGCAGGTTGTTATAAATTCCACCACAGAGAATCAGAGCTTTCCAACTTATTCCTCCTATGAAAAATAAACTCTTGATCAGCCTTTTCGCCTTTTCATGAGCCTCTTTCCATTTCACTATATTCTTTATGAGATGCAGAGACCAGAACTGCCTACAGGATTCAAGGTGTGGGCCAGCCATGGATTTGTAGAGCAGCATGGAGAGATGTCCCCTACTGCTCTCTCAATCCCACCAGTATTTCGGGGTTTCTGCTAAGCATTGGGCTGAAATTTTCGTGAGACTTTCTATTGCAGCCCTAATCTCTCTCTTCATTGGTAATGGCCAATCCAAAGCTCACCATTTTACATAGGATGTTAGGTTTATTTTTTCTTAATGGCATTATGTTACATTGTGTTTTAGCTCACACTTTACTGCTCACTCATGAAGTCTCATGAAGATATTCACAGGCTTCATCCCCTACCCTGAATAACTCTGTACCATCAGAACAGAGACAGGCCCTCCAAAGAGAGATTTGTATCTTCCTAAGACAGGTACTTCTGATAAGCAAGATGTGAAAGAGTTTCTTTCTCTCCATAAGATGTGTAATTTTTAGACAGCAAAAATTAGGCAGGATGAATGTCACTGTGGAGCTCTAATCCCCAAGTCCATGAAGGTAGGCATAAGAAAGCTCCTGTGATCTCAAGCCCCTCTATATGACAGGACAGAAAAGTGGCAGAATTCCTGGCAGAACAGGATTAGTATTATAATTAGCATTGGAGTAGGATTTAAAAGGCACAAGTTTCAGTCCTTTACCTCCACAGACTTTCCCTTCTCCTCCCTTGTTGTCAACGGTGCTGAGAACCACGAGATGCAATACAGCATACTCTTCAGACACAGCTCTTTACCTGACAACAGCTCAGTGACTATGGAACTTCCACTTTTGCACCAAGTGTGTATAACTTCTGGGGGTTTAGTCTCAATCTTTTCCTGCTCTTAAATTGAATTCGTAAATTTAAGGTCTGACAAACCTCTACTCTGTAGATCACTAGCCATATGTCCCCTTCCTGTATCATAATGGCCACCTGCAATTTTACACACAGCATATGGAGGGAGATAGAGTTGTATTTGTGTGAGTCTCATTCATTTGGCATGATTAGTCCTAGATCTTCCAGTGCAGATGTTAACACATATGGCCACTATCCTCATCGTGCTCATCAAACAAGCAAGACCAACTTGTTCCTAACTTCAAGCTTTATAGCACTTACAGACCGACAGACCTAACCCTAAATTCCCTGCTTGTTATTGTCCTTCTCTGTTCAGCTACACAAATGAATGCTGCACTCCCTGAACTGAAGAGAGGAACACAAAGATTGTTCATTAGGGAATGAGTACTCATGTGATTTGTGAGAAATGCAGACAGTTTTGCTGGATTTATTTTTTTATGCATTGCTCTCTCAAAAAAAAAAGTCTTCCAGCTGCCCTACAATTACATAAGGTTGTACTGACTCAATATTTAGATAGGTGACCTTTATGGAAAAGATGGGGTATCGATCATTCAATAAAGTGTCTCCTTTCCTCTCACAGTTAATGGGGAGCAACATCCAGTTCTGCAGTTGGCTGGAAATTGGTTTTGGTAAGGTGACAGTGAGATGGTCCAGCTGTTCCGCCTATTTGTATTGTTTGAAGATCTGATGCCAGTGGGCACAAAAGAAATAATTTTTATAAAGCTGTTTGAAATTGTCTTTAATTTATCAGCTTTCAAAATAGTCTCTTTTTACAAACACTCTTGCAGCACTCATACTAAGAGATTTGAGGGCTTTGCTGTTGCATTCGTAAAACCAAAACCATTTTCAAGACCACTTTCTGAAGTTTAATGAGAACAGCAATTTCTTTTCAAAATAAAAGAGTAGTCACATGCAATTTCTAAGATGTTGCCAAAACTAGACAAAAAAAGCCCTCACAAGAATCAATCAGCCATTTGAATGCTGCAGAAGTGTTCTGGTAAAAGTCTGCTTAGCATAATTACATTCTATGCAAACTTCCCCACCAGCTCAGGGGGAGACTGAGCATCTCAGTCTCAGGCGTGACCGTAATACATGGGAAAGGTTTATGTCGTAGGGGCAAAAGGGTTCTGGGACAGGAATTAGCAGGGCTCATTCGGAGAGCTTTAAACTAGATTCGAAGGGGGATGGGGTAGTAGCTGGGCTTGCACCACTGGGGCAATGCTCTAGTGTTGAGGTAGACCAGGAGGCCTCCCATCCCCCTGGGGTGAAATCGGTGTGCTCAGCTCGCTCCCTGAAATGCCTGTACACCAATGCACGCAGCATGGGGAATAAACAGGAGGAGTTAGAAATCCGTGTTCGGTCGGGGGGCTATGATCTAGTGGCAATTACAGAGACTTGGTGGGACGCCTCGCATGACTGGAATGTGGTCATGGATGGCTATGTCCTGTTCAGGAAAGACAGGCCGCTAAGGAGAGGTGGTGGAGTTGCTCTTTATGTGAGTGAGCAGCTAGAATGTATTGAGTTCTGTCCAGGGGCGGATCAGGAGCGAGTTGAGAGTTTGTGGGTGCGAATTAAGGGGCAGGCTGGCAGGGGTGATACTGTTGTGGGTGTCTATTACAGGCCACCGGATCAGGATGAGGACGGTGATGAGGCCTTCTACAGGCAGCTGAGAGCAGTCTCACAATTACAGGGCCTGGTTGTCATGGGGGATTTCAACTACCCTGATATTTGCTGGGATGCCTACTCAGCCAGCCATCCCCAGTCCAGGAGGTTCCTCCAGTGCATTGATGATAACTTTCTGATGCAAATGGTGGATGAGCCAACTAGGAGAGGAGCGCTGCTGGATCTGATCCTCACTAACAAGGAGGGTCTGGTTGAAGAGGTGAAGGTTGAGGGCAGCCTTGGTTGTAGTGACCATGAGATGGTAGAGTTCAGGATCTCATGTGGCAGGAACAGAATAGCTAGCAGAATCACAACCCTGGACTTCAGGAGGGCCAACTTTGGCCTTTTCAAGCAATTGCTAGGGGAAATCCCATGGGACAGGGTACTAGAAGGTAAGGGGGCCCAAGATAGTTGGTTAGCATTCAAGGACTGCTTCTTCCGAGCTCAAGATCAGAGCATCCCAACAGGTAGGAAGTCAAGGAAGGGTACCAGGAGACCTGCATGGTTAAACAGGGAACTGCTGGGCAAACTCAAGTGGAAGAAGAGGGTGTACAGATCATGGAAGGAGGGGCTGGCCACTTGGGAGGAATATAAGTCTGTTGTCAGAGGATGTAGGGAGGCAACTAGGAAAGCTAAGGCCTCCTTGGAATTAAACCTTGCAAGAGAGGTCAAGGACAACAGAAAGGGCTTCTTCAAATACATTGCAGGTAAAGCCAACACTAGAGGCAATGTAGGCCCACTGATGAATGAGGTGGGGGCCCTGGAGACAGAGGATAAAAAGAAGGCGGAGTTACTGAATGCCTTCTTTGCCTCTGTCTATACTGCTGGAGGCTGTCCTGAGGAGCCCCGGACCCCTGAGGCCTCAGAAGAAGTCAGGATAGAGGAGGAATCTGTCTTGGTTGATGAGGGCTGGGTCAGGGACCAATTAAACAATCTGGACGTCCATAAATCCATGGGCCCTGATGGGATGCACCCGCGGGTGCTGAGGGAGCTGGCGGAAGTCATTGCTAGGCCACTTTCCATCATCTTTGCTAAGTCGTGGGCAACGGGAGAGGTGCCTGAGGACTGGAAGAAAGCGAATGTCACTCCAGTCTTCAAAAAGGGCAAGAAGGAGGACCCGGGTAACTATAGACCGGTCAGCCTCACCTCCATCCCCGGAAAGGTGATGGAACAACTTGTTCTTGGTGCTGTCTCTAGGCACATCAAGGATAGGGGGATCATTAGGGGCACTCAGCATGGCTTCACCAAGGGGAAGTCATGCTCAACCAACTTGATAGCCTTTTATGAGGACATAACCCGGTGGATAGATGATGGTAAAGCTGTGGATGTGGTCTATCTCGATTTCAGTAAAGCGTTTGACACTGTCTCCCACAGCATCCTCGCAGCTAAACTGAGGAAGTGTGGTCTAGATGATCGGGTAGTGAGGTGGATTGTGAACTGGCTGAAGGAAAGAAGCCAGAGAGTGGTGGTCAATGGGACAGAGTCCAGTTGGAGGTCTGTGTCTAGCGGAGTCCCTCAAGGGTCGGTACTGGGACCAGTACTATTCAATATATTCATTAATGACTTGGATGAGGGAATAGAGTGCACTGTCAGCAAGTTCGCTGATGATACAAAACTGGGAGGAGTGGCTGACACACGGGAAGGCTGCGCAGCCATTCAGAGGGACCTAGACAGGCTGGAGAGTTGGGTGGGGAGAAATTTAATGAAATATAACAAGGGCAAGTGTAGAGTCCTGCATCTGGGCAAGAACAACCCCATGTACCAGTACAAGTTGGGGGCAGACCTGTTGGAGAGCAGCGTAGGGGAAAGGGACCTGGGGGTCCTAGTGGACAGCAGGATGACCATGAGCCAGCAGTGTGCCCTTGTGGCCAAGAAGGCCAATGGCATCCTGGGGTGTATTAGAAGGGGTGTGGTTAGCAGGTCAAGAGAGTTTCTCCTCCCCCTCTACTCTGCCCTGGTGAGGCCGCATCTGGAATATTGTGTCCAGTTCTGGGCCCCTCAGTTCAAGAAGGACAGGGAACTGCTAGAGAGAGTCCAGCGCAGAGCCACGAAGTTGATTAAGGGAGTGGAACATGTCCCTTATGAGGAGAGGCTGAGGGAGCTGGGTCTCTTTAGCTTAGAGAAGAGGAGACTGAGGGGTGACCTCATTAATGTTTATAAATATGTAAAGGGCAAGTGTCATGAGGATGGAGCCAGGCTCTTCTCAGTGACATCCCTTGACAGGACAAGGGGCAATGGGTGCAAGCTGGAACACAGGAGGTTCCGCATAAATATGAGGAAAAACTTCTTTACGGTGAGGGTGACCGAACACTGGAACAGGCTGCCCAGAGAGGTTGTGGAGTCTCCTTCTCTGGAGACATTCAAAACCCGCCTGGACGCGTTCCTGTGTGATATGGTCTAGGTAATCCTGCTCCGGCAGGGGGATTGGACTAGATGATCTTTCGAGGTCCCTTCCAATCCCTAACATTCTGTGATTCTGTGATTCTGTGATCTCTAGCATGAGATCATCTAGCATCATCTAGCAAAGAGATGTCTAGTAGCATGGAGCACACTTTTAACTGGCTGACTACCTCATTGGTGCTACTTGTTTCATAGCAAAATATACAGAACACTTGCTATGCCATTAATGAACGCATTACATTCCCATGATGGCTGGTAGCCAGTGCTTACATCCTAAAATATTAGGATATACGTATTCTTGCTTCTTTTAACACATGCAAACAATGAAAAGAAAGTCAGCTCAGGAAGGGAAGAAGAGAAGCTACAACTCTGTTTGATCCTTTCAAATCTGAGGAAATAATCCTCTGGGATCTCCATAACCCCAAAGAAATTACTGGAAAGTCTCCCAAGAGGATTCACCAGGCCTCAAGTCAGAAACTCCATCCCCATTATGGATATTCACAGAGGTATTCCTACAGCACTCTAACAGAACAGGGCATACCTGCTTTTTCCTCTTTATCAGGGAGGGACTGAGATAAAAGGCAAGGTTTGAATGGGATTAAGACTCCTAAAACAGCCATTGGTACAAAGTATGATTTACAAAAGCACGCAGCTATGAAACTTCCTCTGATCTGCATCTTTACATACCTAATTTCCTGAATAATTTGGTCCTAGGTGACTACTGCTCTGAATGCTACTTGCTTTCTGCAGTCCTTTTCCCTTTTTAGCTGTCAGAACTGTAGGAACACCATGGCTAAGACAGCAGCACGGAGCTGCTCCTTTGCATGCGTTCCTCACCGCTTGCACCTAAGCACCATGCAGATGCACTGGAGCAAATCAGCAGCCCACAGCCAGCTTGCAGAGTTACCACTGAGGATGTGGCTTGCCTGCAGAACATTTACTACTGGAAATTAGGCATAAAAAGTAAAGAAACCAGCATGACCCTGGCAACTCAGGTTGGATTTGCAGGACTGCTAGCAAAGGGGGAGGGCAAGAAGGAAGAAAAATGGAAAAAAAAAATCAGTAAAACCTTTTTGCTTGTAAGCAGAGCACATTTTTGGTTGCGTGACTAAAAAGCAATAAACAGAGAGCCAAAGACAATAAACACAAAGGTGTTTTCACAGAGCCTCTGCTCAGATTCAACTTAAAGTCCCACTAGCTTGTCATTACTTTGATTATAGGACTGTTACTGCTGGTGTATCATAACTTGAGATGTAACGCTGCCAACACGTGAGTACATCGCAACCCCTAACCAAGCTGCATTTCTAGGAAGTGCACTGCTATTACTGGCTGGAAGCACTCTAGAAAATGGCTCCAACCTGCAAGGTGCCAGTTTGCTAGCAGGCATTAGGAAAGGGAAATTGTACTGTAACTCTACACAAGGAAAACCATGGTAGAGCTTGGTGGTCTTAGAATGGGACTCAAAAAACCCAAGTTCAAGTCTTGACTTCACAAGGGGCTTGTTGCAGGAGACGGGATGGGGAGGTTGTCCAGGCCTTTTCGTTCTTTCCCTATGCTCACCACAGCCACCAAGTGAAACCAGGGGTAGAAGGGGATGCTATTAGCTCACTGGTCTGTTATCAGACCTCAGGGGCCTGAGATGCTCCAAGGAGATCCACGGATAAAGCACATGCATTTTCCTCGCAATCACAAACATCCGCAAACCAGCACTATCAATCTGCTTTGAACAAGCCACAAATGACTTGACGAGGCCAGCACTGTAACAATTTAGAGTATGTGCTGCCAAGCTAGCTACCCACTATCTGGCTATAAATCCTGACCTGACATATGCATATGCTATGTTTTCCAGCTTTCTGGCTTTCTATCCTTTGTTTTGTAATCCCAGAATGATTGCAATTAAGGAATACTATCTCATCAAAATGCCTATCAGCACACTAGCTTGTAAACACTCGTAATAAGTATGGCTAATAAAATACAGTTTATTAGCCAACCTTGTACAGTATTTTTACAGCTTTTTCCACTCATCGTTGAGAAAAATAAATCCTTCACAGCTGTGCTGGAGCTGGCATTGCTGCCAGCCTCCCTTGGTCTCACCTGTAACGAGGTGAGTAATTAAAGTCCTTATAGAAGCAGCAGGGTTTTTTACTGCCTGCCACAATCCCATCCTCTGCTCTTCTGAGTGACTTAAGAGAGGAGCTGCCACAAATGTTGTTTCCAAAAGACATCAGCAATGAAACTTGCTTTTGTTGTGTTAAATGATGGGAAAATTCAGAATCTCAGCTGCTTGACAATTGTTGTTTCCTGTCCCAGGATGCCAAGGAAAAAGCTGGTGGTCCCTCAGAAGTCTAGTGGATCAAAATCTCTGGTCGGGAGCATGGAAGAATCACTGCAGTTAAAATGGTAACAAGCAAATAGCTGGAAGTAAGTGGGGTGGGGGGAAGCCTTCACTCCATAAAGGTCTTAGGAATCAATTAGTCTGGAGTGATGGTAGGTAAGTGTTTATTTGTTTGGGGTTTAAGGAAACTATAAACATTTTCCTTTTATTTATGCTGTGACCTTGCTTGTTCTCAGCCACCAACTGGGCAAATGAACCACAAAATAGGAGCATTGTAAAAAGCTTAAACCATTGACTCAAAAGAGAATGTTTTACTTAGTGGAAAAACCATGCATAGTCTTCTCTAGCACAAGATGCTGTTTTGTAGCGAAGTCTTTTTTTTTTCAAAGGTACTTGCTGAAGTCAATTATCGTGATATATGGAGTTACTTTCCATGAGATAAACATAAAACTAAATGCTTGGCAGTAAACATAAACCTCCCAAGTTTTCCTCCTTCTTCTGTCCTTTTATCTCTTTTTATTACCACATTCAGAAGTATAAATTGGTAATTTATTGAAAAATTAATGGTAATATTTACCAAAGTGGCACTATTTGCTACCCCTTTTACTGTGAAGAGAGTCTGGTTTAAGGAGCTTCTTTCTTTATGTTTTTTAACACAAGCATGAACAAAAATGATCCTGAAAACATGACTTAAATATTTTCCCTCTTTTCTTCTTTTCTTTAAAAAAAGAAACACTGAAATAAACCCATTCCAAAAGGAATAAGATTTCTTTCTGCGAATACTTTTCCCTGTCAGGTCCTGATGTGATGTGCCAGCACTGCAGCCTGGAGGAGATACCACAGATAGAGAGATGTGTCCAGGGCATCTGGGAACCAGCCAGCAAAAAACCTCAGCAGCTTCAGTCTGGGATCCTTATGCAGAGTAACAAAAATTCCTGCGACCCCAAGTACAAATTTAGACTATTGAACTGCTTAAGGTAGCAAAGTCATCAAAGGCATTACCCCTCATTAGCATCCAAGCTGCTAGGTTACACTTATTACCGGGTGTACATCCCCGGGAACAGCAGACAACTCCTTCAGATAATGCCAGCAGTCATTTACCCAGAGCAAGGTTTGTAGGGAAGGTGAATCGCTATTAGTGGCACAATTTGCATACCTGGGGAAAAAAAAAAAATACTTCCTCATGTTATAAAGCAACCCCTGTACTTAGGGGGCATGTGGGAAAACCACTGAGCAGCAGCTCTGATCAGACACACCAGATGAGATGGTCATCCAGCTTCCCCCGAGTGTTTCCCTTCAGAGGAGGGTAACATACATCACAGCATCCTCGAGGAGGAGCTCAAGGTTGTAATCCCCTCCAGCTGGGATCAAAGTGATATGTGGTGCTGCTAATTACAAAATGCTGTAAATATATATTCTACCATACAACCTTTCAAGGTTCACTATAGAGCATAACCCTCCTGGTCTTCCTGAGGCTCTTCCTTATCCAAGCGCCTATTAGCTGCTGAACTGAGCAACTGAGGGCATTCCTTGCTGCCGTTAACACATTTTAAAGAAACCCATTTTATTAATATTTTCACACACATAAAGTAATTCAGCTGGACTGGAAACTGTCCACACAAATTCTCTGTGACTACACCACTTACACTCTAATTCTCCCACTTCTACAGAGCAAATCACTCCTACCTTCTGCTATGTCCTGGAGCTGAATAGACAGTGATAACTTTCCATGGGACAGATAATTAAATTAAATCCCTTCAATTCCAGAAGTTATCACAATTCGGAGTGAGCACGACTTTGTCTGCTAAACCCTTGAGGTTTGTAACAAAGGGTCTAATACTCTATATAATTTGTATAATGACAAGTGTATGAAAATGGTATAGGATTTTTCCATACGAGCAGCATCCTGCATTGAGAAAACATCTCATTATAAATGCGTCCTCTGAAGCACTCTAACCCTCTAAAAATACAGGCTAAGAGTGAAGTCACACTGTATTAAGCACTGTAGTATCTATTTTATACAGTTCTTATGCAACCCAATTCACCAGATGCTTTACATAGTGCCCGCTAAGGACTCAGGCATCCTTTAAGTCATCCTGTCACCAGTGGAGAGCCACACATGAGTGGAATTGTGAGTGGATTTTGATTAGGTTCTCTGTGTAAGTGGATTTTACACAGCTGCCCATTGCTACAGGTTAGCATCAGAGACAGAAGGCCAAACACCTCCACTGTCCATGGCAGGAAAAGGCTGCAGGATTTGTGTTTCAGAGAGTGACCCACAAAAAAAAAACATGAGGAGATGAGCCTTGCTCTTCAGTTGAGCCCAAAGAGCACTACTGCTGAGCACAGCCCTAGCCTGCAGCTTTTGGAAGCTGTTATGATGGCTTAGAGACATTTGGACATGAGGCTTGAGACCTTGGCCTGGCCAGATAGTACCTGAGAGAACTAATGTAGGATAAAAGCAAGTTCCTTTTCCAAGTACCTTCTGATGCAAATGGTTACTATGTGGGAAGAGAAAACAAAGTCAAACCCTCAGCAGTGAAAGGAAGGTCGTGTAACAGTGAAGACCAGGGGTTACACCTTGATCCCTTCCTGCTGGCTAGAAAGGCCCTTGGAGAAGACTATTGATAAAGTGGGTATGATATTGCAAGTCCAATGGCCAGGGGGTTTTGCTTAGGTAAACCCCACCTGGCAAGGGATGTCTATGGACAGAGAATGAGATGTGGCTGGTCTCCAACAAGGCATACTCTGGCTCTTTAGGAAGTCTATAGGACTTGCAAGTCCCACCCAGTGTCCAAATCAAGCTTAATAAAAGTCACAGCTCTAATGATTGGAAGGTCAGACTCAAGCCCAGCAAACTGGTGAGAAAAGGGTCTTAAATCAGCGTAACAGCAACTAAAGACAACTACCATTATCTATTGTAACACATGAGTAAATCTGTAATACATCCTTCCCTCTACACAGGATTAATTCTCAGATTAGCACCAGAAAACCATTTAAAAAAGAATTCATATACAGTACTCAGTCTTAACACATGAGTTTGAAAATCTAACCACTGCGGAAGTAACTTTCTCCATCCCCTTCTCTGACAAACATTACATTTCTGTTCAAACACTGGGAGAAGCCATTCTGTTTAGTTAATCCTGACCTGTCGAAGAAGACACGTTAAATCAACACCTGTCACTTTTTAGTGATTCCTTAGAGTGAATAGCCTTCGCGATGGATTTTCTCTGGCAAGGAATGTAACAGAAAGGGAATGTGGTGAATGAAGGAATTCTGCAGAAAAGCCACTCCCAATTTAAAGCAGACAATGAGCACCAGAGCTAGTGTGGAAGTAATTAATTCTAATCACTTATGAGACAATAAAATTTAATTATGGGTTCTTTGAAAACTAAAAACCCAACAATTATTGCTAATAAGCTTTTCTGGATGGCAGATAGTGAACAGAATTTGTTGAGGCTGTTTTTCCTGCAGTTAATTAAAAAAAAAAATAAATCAGCTTTTAGTTAAGGATGACTAGGCTTACACTAGCATATGAAACAGTGCTATTGCGCTAAGTTGAGATCCCACAGGAGAGAAATGCAGTCTTTGAGGAACTCTTGGATATGCTTTTGTATAATTGGCATTCTCCTCTCTGCTGAGGTCTCAGACCTTTATTATCTGTTCAGAGGTACTTTCATCTCAGAACAGCTGGATGTCTGCAGCTTCATTTCAGGCACATTCATGCTAGTAAGAACAGAAATTGCAAGTGGCTGTTTTGTCATGCACTCATTTAGGTGCTGTACAAGAGCTCTACTTGGGGAGTAACAGGGGGAGTAACAGTGGTGGTAACCCAGACCACAGCACAACCAGGTGACTCCTGATCTATGGTGATGTGGCTGTGGCCCATATTCACTCTCTTCCTGCATCAGATGCTGCTGCAATTTCAAATAGAAAATGAACTACTACCCCTTCAGTCTAGCAGCGTATCTCACCCAGCCTGAACTGCATGAGGAGAGCATGAGGATGGAGAAGGACCACCAGTTAAATTCTGGTATTTCTCATTTTGATACTCCACTCATCTGTTTCTCTCTCCCAGCTAGCTATGGAGCATGACTTTGCTTGCACTTGAAATAGCTTCCAGCCCTTTCAAAGTATAACAACCTCTGAGGCTATCATATCTACCAGAAATGACTTAAAAGCATTTACTAACAAATGGAAGCTGACAAATCTGGAATTTGCCCAGTAAGTTAAACGTCAGTCCTTCTTCCCCTGTACTCTCTATCTGTGCCCTTTGGGGCCTGTGCCTAAGTGCCCTTAGGAGTCTGTATTTTCTCTGTGTGGTTTGCACAGTGTTCAGATGGTGAATCGCATTACTATACTATATGTTACAAAGGTCCATCATAACATGGGCATATACCTGCTCCTCACCACCATAACAGGATTTCTTTGTTTACCTAACAGCCATGCTTTGCTGTCCATATGAAAACCTCACAGCAGAGACTCCCCACAAGATACTATTGCTGAGGCACCATGTGCTTGGGTATCTGAATGAGATATAAATGATACAGCATTGCTGAGACCTTCATTTCAGGATCAACAGCTCGGGCTAAGATGCAGAATAGATAAATACTGGTACCTTTATAGCTGTTGGAAGAGCACTGCTAAAGATTTCAATGCTTATTGTAGGACATACTAAGAACTCAGACCCGCTGGCAGTAAGAACACTTTGCTTTCAGCTGGCCACATCAATGCATTCAGAATTTGACTAAAGGCTCTAGGTTTGACTCTCAGCAAAGGTCACATTTTGACTGCTTCGCCTCCACCATTCTGTCTCTCATGAATCATAAAAGGCAACAAACACTTCATCCCATGCCCCATGATGCTTAGTCAGAACACAACCCACTTTTCTAAGAGTTGTTCCAAGTGCTTCTGTCACAAGGGGATGGATTGTAACGCCTCTCAGAGACAGTGAATAGCAGAAGGCTGTTTTAAGCTATAATGAGGTCTCATTACTACAAGAGATCTTGAAGGACAAGAGCGTGGCAGCATTTAGTAATGCTCAGGAAGTCAGAAAAAAGAACAAGATTGTCTAGAGCTAGAAGAGCAAATGTTTTTCCTGAAAAGGTGCCTGATTCTCTATGATTAATATCTTGGGCAATCATTTACACTAGGGGCTAAAAGCAGCATAAAATAAGCACAGCAACATTATGCTGGCTTTGCACTAGTGTACATAACTCTGTAAAGGCTGACAAAAAACATATCCATACAGTTTAAGAAACTTCATGCTATAAGAGTAAAAAATTGACATTTAATAACAAGAAACTTGCCCTGGGAGCATGAATTGTGCCAGAACTACAAACTCTTGGCCCTCCTTGCAGCTCCCTGCAAAACAGCTGCACTTGGTACTCTTGGATACTGCCTCAGATCAACCAGAGCATTCATCCAAGATTATTGTAATCCCAAAGCACTAGCATTACTCCCTAGCAATTATTCATCTTTTTCCCCAAAGTACATTATCATAAGGCTTGAACATAATTTACAACCAATGCTTTTGTCTCTCAGTTTCAACTTTACAAACTTCCCTGAATTAAGAGAGTTTATCTCAACTGGTATTATCAGTCTGCAGAATTCAATATATTTTAATTATGAGGACAAGTAAGAGTTTAGCCTGCCTAGTTAATGACAAAGTATCATGCTCTCCATTTAATTAGGACACATTAAAAGGTTCATATTTAAATTCTGTTCAATGTAAGGGTGAAACAAACGTTACAGTGTGACTAGGTTATTCCCTATAAATTATATTATGCAGTGTTAGACATCGAGACGCAGAAGGAAGTCAAACAGAGGTTTTGGGTACTATTTGGCAACTGTCTGTTGTATCATAGCAGATTTCATTGTCTTGCAAACGGCTATAGCAATAACTCTGATATACTTCATATGGCATGGCAGCACCTCCTGTCCTTGCAGGGATGACAACAGCACTAAACGTCTGCTGAAAGCTTCCCAAGGTCCAGGGCTGCTCTGACTATGATCTGGTGTTATAAACACTATAAACAGAAGGAGACAGAAGCACTGTCTCTTTTACCACCTCCTCTTGGTTCCTGCATGAGCCCAACCTCCTGCTAGCAGTTGTGTCCAGCTGACGGGGATACAGGCAGCAGGTGTGCATCAAGCCACTGTTATTGCACACACGCTGGAGTTGTGGGTTTTAGTATAGTGCTAACTTTCAGTCCCTTCCCTACTTTTATGGATCTCTTTATAATAAAGCATACAGAGGTGCTAAGCTCCCAGTCAGACTCCCAGATGCCTCTGATGCAAACACAGAGAACCAAAGCACAAATAGGCTTTTAAACCTTGAGAGTCCAAAATACACTTGGTGCGTGGGGGAAGGAAAATAAGATGCCTTACAGGCTGGTGGCAACATCCAGTCCAGGAAAACCCAGCAACCTGTAAGCCAAGCAAGACACATTCCTCTGCTCACTGCCAAGAGCTCTTTCAGACCATGCAGTCTTTCCTACTTGGCTACTTTTCCTAGCACTTTCAGAAACCTGATTTTGACTGTTCCAAATGGTCTCAGAACAAAGAGGTTTCTTAAAGCTTTTCACTATTTTTTCCACTTATATAAAGCACATTCTTTCATCTCACTGAGTTTTAAGACCTGGCTTATTAAGACTTTAAGACTATGGCTCCAGAGCGTGGCTCAGCAGACTGACTACTGAGAAAAAAAAAAACATCTGTTACTAGAAATTAGGTCCCTTCATATTTCATCATGGCTCTTGCCAACTTTTCCTGTGTTTATATCAAAAGTTGTGCTTTGTCCTGTCTCTTATACCTTCATGTGTCTCTTTATCAACCCTCTTTTAAGACACTAAAAAAGAATAAAATTGACTGCTCGTAGATTACCAAATTTCTTGCTCTGAACAGCATCCTCTTTCATCAGTCATTGTCACCCTCCCCAAGATCAATAAGAAAAAGACATTTATAAGGTAGAATTTGTTGAAAGCAGAGATGAGCTTGGTACAAAGGATACTAATTGTAACTTTTTTTTTTTTAGATCTGCATTGATCCCAACAGCTGTAGATACTTACAAATCTTTTCCTATAGTGTCCGCGCCTTCTTTACACAAAGAAGAAAAGCATATCGAGAAACAAATTCGGCCAGCATTCAGTGTTTGCACAGGGTAAGCTGGGGGATGATTTCCTGGCACCTTCTGACCATGACAGGAGTTTCATCTTACATCAGTCAGAGCAAAAAGAACTTTTTTTTCTTCAACAGGGGAAAGGGAGGAGACAGCAAAAGGAGATGGAGGAAAAGACAGCTTAGGGGATGGGATGGTGTACATATAGATGGGTCTGATTAAGTGTGGAAGGACATAAGTATCACCTGCTTTGGGGGAGTGGGGAAGGGATTGGTGTTACACCAGAAGCAAAACATTAACACTACTGCGTAATTACAGAGTACTTAGCGCATATTCAGCCCTGGTGTGTTTTTCTACTAAATTCCACTCTAATTATATGAGAGTCTGTGGACACCAAAGAAGCTGTGGTTTAAGTACCTGCAGCTGCTGCAATGAGTAGCAACAGGAATGTATAGATACATGTATACGCATATACACACACACCCACACTGTTAGCTGATTGGCAGGAGCACTGTTTAAGAAAGTTGGATTAAAAGCAGTAAAGGTTTTTCCATTTTCCCACCTCTGCGATGTTTCTTAGCCTGCTGCTCTATCATCTGGCTCCTCACTTAGGTTTCACATGTCCCTCCTGGGGGATCAGGGCTTCTTTCTCTTGGGTACATGCAGCTGAAGAGAAAGAGCATTCGCTTTGTCCTGCTGCTCTTTTCCCACCACCTCCTCACCTCTGAGGCATACAGCAGCTCTGCCTTAAATGATGCGTTTGCTGTCAAACATAAGAATGAGGGTTCCTTAACAGACTAGTGTTCATCAATGCTTTTAAAAAAAAAGAAGGGCAGAATCCAGGCCATGCAGAATTTAAGAAGGAGTAGCTGTCACAATCCTGGGTATTCATTTCATTTACAGCTCACGAGGGAAGTGACAAAATAGAAGAGGAAGAACAAGAGAATACAGACATTTTAAGATGTCGCTTTGTTCACTACTAGAGGTAAAAGCAGGGTGGGAGGATGTGAGATGACATCAGTTGTTAATGGGATTTTTGCCACTGGAAAAAAAAAATGCAGGATGCATTTAGAGAGTGCTGCTTCATTAACCACTGTTAGTCATCCATTTCACAACTGAATGGGTGAGCAGTTGACGGCTCTGGGCTCTTCCAGAGTTTTGGTTGGGTTTTTTTTTTCATTTGTTTTGTTCCTTTGTTTTTTTAATAACATCTCTACTCTAAAAGTGCAAAGCGCTCCCTACGTACAGCAGGCAGGGTTGTGTTCATCACAAAAGCTAGTACTAAAGAAATGCCCATGACAAGAGCACTTGGGATGTCAACCAGATCAGAAATAAAGTCCACACCTAGTTCAAAATTTGGTCTTGGCACTTAGCACCAATTGTTCAGAGATTTCCATACCCAAAGGCATCCCAACCTCTGTCAACTCCTTTTCACCTTTCAATAACAGTTCTCATCAGATTTTATATCCTTCCTGAAATGTTTTAGCATTAATTTTAAAAACCCCAGACTATCTATCTGCCCTTATTTTTTCTCTGCACTCGAAGCTTCTTGGGACCCAAGGGAACCTAAAAGCACATGCAAGACGCAGCCTAGGTTTGCTTATTTCCTCAACACAGACCAAAGTGCACTACTTTCTGTAGTAACAGCTTCAGTACAAGCACTGCTAGGCAGTACTCAGCTCCAGTGCCATATATCAAGCACTAGCTGGCAGCAATATTTCTTGGCAAGGCCTGCAGGTATTGAGGGATACATATGAGGTAGACAACTACAAGCTAGCATTGCCCTGCTGGGTCTGGCATCTCAGGCAGACAGAGCATGACTGGAAGAAAATGCACCAGTTCAGCTTACTCTAGGAAGTATCAGAGAAGTTGTCCAACTTGGAATCTTCCTGACTCCAGAGTATGCTGTGTACATATTGCAACATAGGGAAAAAAGACAGACATGCGCATTCCTTAGCTGGTAAACATTTAGGGGCAGGCACTGTATATACTGCAGGATGCAGTGACATTGGCCATAAAGCTGCTGAAGTCTTCCTGCCATGCGGACAGCAAACGATAACGTGCAACATGTGGCACAGTGGGTGTCTGCTCCATGGACAGCATTTGCAGGCATTGCCAGAGCTGAAAAAGCAGCAGAGAAGTCTGGAGTAAAAGTGAAGAGGTCACTTAATTGGGAGGGGGAAAGCACTGCAACACTTTCACCTCATTTTGAAAGGATTCAATTTTAATGCCCACAATCACGACACAAAATGTTGGACAGCAACACACAGAAGTCTTCGGGGAGTTCTCCACTTTTGAAGACAGACACAAAGCTGAGAGAGAGCCTTTATGATACAGGGACAGCTGCCTGAATTCAGAATGATGAACCAGAATTTAAAAAATAATAACAACAATAATAATAGCCTGAAGGACTGAGCAGAACTTGGAAGCAACTACAGGACACACACATACAGCCTTCCTCTCCCACCCAATCTACAGGCTGAAGAAGATGATTGTTGGCCAGCGTTAAAAATCAAACAAAGAGCAGCTGCATCACACCTGTCAGCTGTTGCAGGGAATTGTGGGGAATTCATGTTCATCTGTCTTTAAAGAGCTCCTGTCACACTCATCGCCATGGCAGATGTCCATGGTATCACTGGGTGGATCAAGCAGGAGGATGTCTAATTGTTACATAAAGTTGTAAAATCCTCAATAATCAGCAATGGAAGGAGAAAGCTATATGTCTTTCTGTGGGCGTTTGGGGCCAGGCTCTAGCAGTCCAGCATGAGAATAGCTGAGAGTATGGACCCAAGGAAGGTGTTCTTAAGGAGGAGCAGGCTTGGTTACGAAAAGAAGGAACAACCCCCATGAAGGATCACTTGTATCTCCTCCCATCTCCTCTGCTATGGTGGTGTCTGGGTCTACACATCTAGTAACTAACTAACATTTGATCCTGTGTGGAAATGGGAAGAAGATGGTGGAGAGGCTTGGAAAAGGATGGCTTTCCCATGAGCCATCAAAAGTACTGGCTAGGAATTAGTCTGTGTGAGTTGGAAAAACAATCAGTGCAGATGCTATAAAATACATGGAAAGATGGTTAGGTGGATGATCTGAGATCCCCCCTCTTTTCTGGTGCCAGAAGCAGTAAGATTGCAGGTTGGAGACAGTTCTTCTATGCAGTGTTTCCATTGTCAAACTGTCTGTAGTGGAAGAGACTCCTGGAGTCCAATTTTCCAGAGTATTTGACAGCTTCAGCAAAAAGTTTTGTCACCTGTCAATATAAAGCAGAGAAGGACTGAGCATTGCAAAGCCTTCTGCAGAAGGCCAAGTAATAGACCAGGCTCCACACTTCTACACTGTCACCCTGAAACTACCCTGTGCAGGTCCAGTCCTTGAGTCCATTCAAATTGATACCAATTTCAAGGTGGCTGTGCATGGGTGTTGGCTCCAGCCCTCTGGAGCCTGCCTGTCCAGCTGGAGAGATGTAGAGGTGCTGGGCTTCTTTGGCAAGACAGCTCTGTCCTGTGAAGGCTGTTGTTTCCCCCTACAGCCCAAGCCTTTAAGAGAACACAGTGTTGTTTTCCTCTCTCAAACTCAGAGATTAAAACTCTGCAATCAAAAGGGTTCAGTGAAATGCATCAAGCAGGTGTGGTAATAAATTTTGGATGGGGACCCCCATTCTGGCTGTCAGTGTGTGTTTCACTAGTAGGCAGAGGATGGGTCTTCAATTTCCCCTTCTTGCTAATCATGTTTGGCATTATCCTGTCTACGAACTTACAGCTTGGCACTCTCCCTGCTCTCCACTCACTCCAATCACAGCAGAAGATTTTGCACAGCTGGACACTAGTTCAAGTCCCTGGGTTCTCTGTCAGCACCCACTGAAATCAACGGGAATTTGGCTGGTATGCTTAATGAGAGCCAGATGAGGTCCTTTTGTGACAGTTGAAGCCACTTGCAAAGGAAGTCAAGGTACTGCTGGCAGCAGGAGTCCCACTTTGCATTACCAAATATCTCTTCTCCTATCAGTGCGTGAAAGGGGTTTGTCAGGAGCTACAAACACATAATGACTGGCAATTGGGCACTACATCAGAACAGGCAGCAATTCCACTTGGATGGCACTTTGGAACTGGATTGCCCCAAGGATCATTCAAGAAAGCCCAGCTACATCCTGCTCTAAGGTTTAAGGACTGTACTGGAAAAAGATCCCACTAAAAATCTGTTCCCATGCATAATTTAAACATGTTACAGGCAATCCTGTGCAAGAAGTTTGCTCTGAAGTGAAAATGATACAGCAACAACTTCAGCTGCAGCACAGGACTCAGGATTTTCTTCTTTTTTTGGTATTACTTTGAGCATGTTATTTTGTATAGTAGCAAAAAGACAATACACTCAAACAATTGTATTTCCATGATTTTGAGGCACATTATTATTTGTCGGAGATAATGAGGGTCCAAACACACTAGAATCTAAGGTCACAAGTGCTTGAAAGCTCTGAAGGCTCTTATGACTAAAAGGAGAAAGAACAACATGGAAAGTACCTGGAAATTAGTGAGCAGAGCAATCCTGCTGTCAATAGCCATCCTCCGGATCACATAATTATCATGGACGAACTCGGTGTTGCTGTTAGGCAGGTTAATCACCAGATCTATTTTCCCATCCCTTACCAGCCTGAAGAGACAATGCACAAGACAGTATCACAGTGTGTCTTGCTTAATGAAAATCTCTGATGAATAGCACAGGCATGCAGGTAAACAACACTGACAATTTTCATTTGAGTTTAGTCTTACATCCCAAGAAAGGAGGGTTGAGGGGTTAAGGGACTAAGCTGGGACTCAGGAATTTGGGCTTTATTTCTGTTCTATTCAGCGAGGCAAAGCAATATTCAGCCTTCATACAGATCAGCACAACTCTGTTAAAGGCATGACTGACTGACTATCATTAAAGGCTAAATATTCAAATCCCATGTACCTTTGTGTGAAAATGTAACATGGAGCAATGCATCCAAAACATATTAAATAGGACTGTTCAATGAGATGTTCATTAATCAAGCTGAAACCTCCCTGCTGTGGCAATTCCAGACAGAATCAGATAAAACAAAACTTTTGGATTGAATCCTGAAGTCCCATTAAATCAGTATCACTGATCTCAACAGGACCACCAATTTGCCCCTTGTATTTGCTGTCCCAGATGTTAACACAAATTTGACAAGGTGAGTATTGCTCTTACCTCCTGACTGGAGGGAGGCTGAGACTCTGGCTTTCCTGCAATGGCCATGCCACAGGATTTGCTGGGATACCGTTAGCATTGAGCCACTCCGAGGTCCCTTCTGTGGCATAAAGCTGTGGAGGGAAAAAAAGGTTACTTACTGTGTGCTTCATAATACAGAAACTTTTTATTTAACTCATGTGGTTCTGACCCAACATGCAGCCTGTTTGTCAGAGAGAATTTTGAAGGGCATTTTTAATCACAAGGGTGTCTCTCCATGTAGAGAGACACACAGAGAACAGCATGACTTTTCCAACTCTTCTGTTATCTGTGATTTGCTGATGGATGATAGTCAATCAATGGTAGTAACACATCCAGAAGCAGTTGAGTGGCTTGGGAAAACCTAAATCCCTCTGACTTTCAGTAGGGCTTAAGTTCAATCACTTTTTTTTCCCCCATTTTTTTTTTTTTGTTTGCCTAGCACTAGGTTTTGAAAGGCAGAACTGTAAATGCAGTAGTTACACTAATGCCACTGAGGAAAATAGTACTTCAATACTTAATACTAAAAAGCTCTCCCTATTTTCTGTGGCCATGTTGTTACTTACCTTTCAGTAGGGCTACAGATGCAAAATGATGCAGAAGAGTTACAAGAGGGATGTAAACACTACAAGTTTCATACATCTGCAGCTTGTGAATATCACTGAAGATGAAGCAGTAAAGACCTTCTCCATATAAAAGGCTTCCCCTTCCTCCCCTCCTGTCATACATGGCATCCTTTTGGCATTTTTGTTTCTTAGAGAACTTAGAGGAGTTTATAATGTGACATCTTGGCTGCAGGCTGATAGCAGAGCCAGGGTTGTTTTTGCCCTTATGATTTAGTCCTGTTTGTTCAATTAAACTATCATGAAAACTTTTAGTTGGGTGATACCTGCTGACTTTACAGATCACTCAGCTAAAAATCCCTGTTATACATGGAAAATGTCCTCTTTTCTCTATCTCCAAATAAACTCCAACATTCTCCATTCCTGTAGCACGCCGAGTACATTTCAGATTTGGAAAACTCTCTAGCTTTAAATAACTGAAACCACCTACCTTGAAACCTTCCTCATGAAGTATCTCTGCTATGCTGAGGAATCTGGGGCGGAAGGACTTCTGAAAAGGAAATTTATTAGATAGAGCATCAAAGTTAGGATTTAGAAACAGGGTTTCATTGAGCAACACAGAGCTCCTACAGGCTGTGCTAAGAGGCAAATACACCTTTCTGTGCTGAGAGTGTGTTTGTCTGTGTGGGTAGACGTGTCTGAATGTGCACATACAGTGCCTTTCCAATAAAAATGTCTGGATCCTGAAGCCCAAGTCACTCCCAGCTAAGACATATTTTGTTACAACACCAGGGTAAGTGTTCCCATATTAAGTTCGACTGCAACTACAGAAGATTTACTACTGCATATTAAATATCTGGGCATTTGCCTTCTCAAATACACCAACTAGAGTCTCCTCTGCTCTTAATTAAACATCATCTTTTCAATTGTTGCTCAAACATTTGGCCTTCTCTTCTGGCAGATAACATATATGGACAGGCTTTGGGCTCCCTTTGGATGCTGTGTTTGCAAATTCACATGAAGAAGAGCCTGTGTATGCGTGAGTTCATTTCTGACTCCCATGGGCATATGGAAACAGAAAACACAAACCCACTCAGGAGACTGGGACACTCTATTCCCATGAGGGACTGAATGCCCAGGTACTTCGGGCACCTTTGAAAGACTCTCTCATAATGCATACCCAGATCCAACATAATTTAGAAGAAGTAAAGGTAAGATGACCTCCTGTAGTCATCTGCACTTGAACAAGCCATTTTAGAGCAATAGCTGACTGAAAATTTGATCCCAGCATAACTTTCTTCTGGATGTTGAAGGTACAGCAATGCAAAGATCAGATGCAACCCATGCCTTTCTGACTGCCAAGGCAGGCCAAACCTCGCTTTTAACCTTAGCCTGATCTGGCCATTTGCAAGCAAAATTATTGCAAGCTCCCTTGTCCCTGCTGGAGCTATGGATAGCTTAACCTTTATGGGTGAGAGAACAATATTCTGAAGGGTGAACGATTTCCTATGAAGAAAAGGAGTCAACAGGTTTTTTTTCCGAGCACTCTGGAAAGAACCTCATTCTGAAAGCCATCTCATTCTGTACACTAACTGCAAAATATAAATATACAATGTGACAGGGTTGGCAGCTTCCCAGCCAGAGAGAACGGTTCTGCCTTCTGGTCAGGGGGGTTGGCTTTCACAACAGTATTATAAACTTCTATCAAACATGTACTGAACACTTGTGACACATAAAACAGCCTCTCCATGAAAAGAAATTACAGCTGTCAGCTTGCATCGGAGCAGCCTGAGATTTACAAGCTGCCTGAAAGAACCTGTATAAGAAGCCATTAGTTACTAAAGGTGAAAAGTACAAGCAGATTTATTTAGTGGAAGATATTTACTGTAAGAAAATTGTATTCTTTTTCTTTTATCGGAAAAGTTCTATTTCTTATAACCTCTCTCTCATGTTTGCTAGCATGCCGTGCTATTTGTAAAGGGCTACATCCTCAGCTAATTTGATACAGCTACACCAGTTCTCACTAAGATTCAGCTCAAAATGAAGCCACCTCATCTTCTGCGATAATCTTGATTCTGTATCCAAATCCATCGTGAAGCATGCAAAAATTCTGGTCTGTAAGGAACTAAGGCAGAAGGTTACCTTGAAACAACAGACTTGGAGTGCTGGGATTTAAAAATAAAATACTCCATCCATGCTTTCCGCATCTCGTGGTCACCAGCACAGATGTAAGACAGATGCACTCCATCCCAGAGATATCACTGAATAGCCCAATCAGGAAAGAAAATAAAATGAGCTTTTCAACTCCTCTTGCATAAAATAGAAATTATTTAATGGCAGACTCAGGGTTTCAGCATCACAGATTTCTCTGAATTGTGAAAAGAGGTCAGATTATCAGCTTGCATAAACTGGCAGACATTCATTTGTCTAGCAAGAAAGTTGTACTCCATTTACCCCAGGAGAGCATCAGACCTCCAAAATCCTGGGGACCCTCGACCTGCACCATATCAGAGTGCTCACAACTGAAGGACAATCCAGCAGGCTCATGGTCCCAGCTGACTGCCCACCCTGCCTTGGGCTGTTCCACAAGTGTCAAGGAGTGCTCTCCTGTTTGACCTTGAGGATGATTACTTTGTCGGTAATGTTTCTGTGTGGCCCTAGTAGGATTACTGCTGAAACTGCAGCCTGAAAGTACACCAACATAAAAGCCCCTCTGCAAGGCTGGGTTCGTTATCTGGGCGTATCAGGATCTGTTTGGACTGCAGATCGCAGCACAGCCATTTGACTCTTGATTTGCAAAATACCCCTGAGTGAAACATTTGCAAGGAAACAAAAATCTCCCTCTCTACTATTGTTAACTACATCTATTTGACTTTCACCCTCAAGAACGCAGCCTCCTCTCACCTCAACATCATTAATAGCAATGGCATAAAGGTGCAGTATACCGAACGACCTAAATATGTTGAGCCTAGACACTTTTGAGAGAGGCAGAATTCTCCACCTTTTAGCTTCTTGTTTCTCTCTTTGCAAGACCTAAAAGTCCAGTGTAAAAGTCAGATCAAGCAACTAATCATGAAGCAATGAAGCCTCTGAAAGATGGTTATGTTTTGAGTTCACCATCCACTGCAGATGAAACATAGCACCTTCCTCAGAGACAACCAAGTGGGCTGGTGTACATGCTCCTGACAAGAACCAGCCCCAAGTGCACCACAACAGCTTACAGAAACCATCCCACAGTTTGAAAGCCAGGGGTCTCGGCTTGGGGAGGCACCTCCACCCCATCACCCCCTCACACCAGTGACATTTAAACATTGTGATCATGGAGAGGGGTGGCCTGGTATCTGTCCTTCTGAGCCTGTATTTCCCCTCTGAGGATACACTGACAACTTTGCCAGTTTGAGGTACATGACCTCATGCTTTTGATTAAAATGAGAACAACACTGCTCGTATTCACAGCCTGCCTTGTGCCTTGATCCTTGTGCTTCTTGTTTCTGCAGTGAAGGACTCCCCTTTCCTCCAGCCTGTAATACTCAGGGAACACCACTCATAGTCTACATGCCAAGTCTAGGTCAGGATTTCAACCTTGCCTTCTTACAAGGCTTTATTTCCCCTCTGTTTCAAAACGGACCATTGAAAAGTAGGTAGGTTACAAACTCCGGAGTGGTGAGGGAGCAATACATGGTTCTCAGCATTAACTTTACAATTCTTGTTTTGGAGTTTAATTATATAAGAAATATGCTGAGATGAAGAGAGACCTATAAGCGATTGATCTGTTGTTTTCAAGTCTCTTTTGCAAGAAAATGAACTGTAAACCACTCATTAAAAAGGACAGAATCTTGTTACTTTTAAAAGGTTATGGGGGTTGAGCTTTTGGGGTTGCTTTATCTTTTTTATTCCTTCTTTTTTTTTTTTTTCTTAAGACCTTTGTACAAAGAACATTTGGCTCAGTTTAACAGATACTGACACAGAACCTACATAAATGCTTTCTATAGCTAAAATTACTCTTTGCTGCCTGTTCCCTTTTAGCTGCTACCAGGAAAATAGCAGGCTTAAATTTTAAACATTGGGCTCTCTCCTTTTTTCTTCTCCTAGCTTTTCTTTTCACCTTTTTTCAATGCTGATTTAAGATATGCAGTGATTAGATATACAGGTACCAACTGCCCAGAGTTTCATACTGAACTTTTAAACTTTATCTAGGTAGCAAGCAAAGACTTCTGCTAACCTGAGGTAACTCAGAGCAACAGCTTCAATCCATAGATGTGTATATAGATGTGTATATTTAAGGACCAAGTGGTGATCTGTGTTAGCAGAAGTCATGTTCCTTTCTGGCCACTTTTCACACCCTTCCTTCACATCCTCTGCTGGCACAGACAGCCCAACACGTTTTTCACACCCCAGTTGTCTGATAGGAAAATTCATGTATTCTGTTTTTTTGTTTTATTGGCTTTATGCAATCATGTAGGGCATTAAACTGTCACATATGATGAGGGATGCTGACAGCAAGAGATTAAACTCTGAAGTCCAAGTTCTAGTCTGGTATGGAATCACTGGACCTACAGAATACGTATTGGAGATGCAGCCCCTCAGAGGAGAGAGCTCTGACAAAATAGGGCAACCAGAAACATTACTACACAAATATACTGTTGGTTCTTCCTTTCTGAGCTACTTACTCCTAGCTCATAGGAGCTGCATGGTAGGAAGCAATATTGGCCATGCAACATCATCAAACAGGGAAAGGAATAATAGCAGCCATGCCTCTACGCAGACAGAAAAGCAGGCTACAGTGTGAAGACTGCTGTCCTTTAATTCCTCGCTCCACTGCACTCAGGTGTATTCCCATCATGACTCCAATGAGGAGAGGAACATGACTGTGCCAAACCTGGTGGAGGTCTCATTGACTGACACTGTCACACCAAAAACTAGCCCCACAATACCCTAACAACATGATGTTTTCCACACCCTCGGGTGACAATACTTCTCTGCCTGGAATGAAATCTCTGCCATCTATGGGGAAAGCTTAGCAGGTCCAGCTTTGCGGTATGGAATCTGTCTCATTGTTTTGAGAGAAGGAGGAGAACTGATTTCAACAGGTCAGGAGGCAGTGTACAGGTAAAGGGAGTTTATATGTCAGGATTGGAAAGTAGCATCCCCAGGGCTCCCTGATCCCAGGCCTCTGCTTGCAGCAGTCCCGGGAGATTGCCCCCAGAAAATTTCTGCAGCTCCCAGTAGATACTATCAGAAGCCAGAGGGAAAAAACTAGGTCAGGCCCAGGGAACCCAGTAAAGATCTCTCCATGGTGTTTGTTCCTCACTTACTGCACTTCAAGATGGACTGCAGAGAAGCACATTTAAGCCATAAAGACACATGAATGAAAACAAGGCAACAGTTAATGAGTTCCTCCATGTCAGCCCTCTCTCAGCTTTGATTTTTAGGACTCACCTGGATTCCAATCAAAATTCCTTCCTTAGGAAACGTAAACCCTGTGGCAAGCATAGCCTTCTGGAAGGCAGAGTACACATCCTCCCCAAAGCACGCAACCTCGGAAAAGGCACAAAGAAGGCGGCATGAGGGTAAAAAACAAAACCAAACCAAGAGCATTGCTTTAAAAAGAAACAGGAATGAAATTTTTAAATAGGCTCTTTTGACTTCTTCACGCAGAATCAGACTGCTTTTGCACGGAGGCTGCAGGTGGAGTGGGGGGGAAATAAATCAGAAAATCATTGCAGACAAATCTCGTAATTTTAATGAAGCAATAACGAAAGAATAAGCAACACTTTAGTTTCAAACAGCACACCAAGGAGTAACAACAATTGATTCTGCTGAGTTATGGGACTGCTGTACACAGCCTCTGCTCCAGTGTTTGTGAGTGCACTGCAAATTGTGTAATATTATATAACGCTGAAATACCAGTGAGTGTTCTGCGTGCAGGCATGTTTCTGTGCGTGTACGCTGCAAACTGGGGTAAGACAGCACTTGTGCTTCTGGCATTTCTTGCAAAGAGAAACCATGGTATATAAAGATGCTTTTCCATTACAAGTCCACAGATGTATGAAATTCAAGTAAAATGTTAATACATACTTAAGAAAACAACAAAGCCATCATGCCAATTCATAATAATTTATTTTATATAAACAAAAACTTGATAAAGAAATTAATAAAAATCTTTTAGCAGTTCATCATTCAGAACTGCCTGTGGAGCTCAGTTGCTTACAGGCTATCATACGGCAATGATCTTCTGAAAGAACTAAACTGTGTTCCTCACCAAAATTCAGAATTCTGATGACAAAAAGAGGAATGCATGAGCTTTTGTGAAAGTTAGAAAAGAAAAAAAAAAAACCCTCACTTCTGGCCAACTCCACACTTGTTGTAAAACAGTCAGAAGCAGAAACTGTCACAGATTTTTCTCTTTGAAATAACAAATCTACACACATATACAGATGGGATAAAGGGGCTGACTGAGAATTGCTCTCCCATTTTCCTCTTATGGTCCTTCCCATCACAGAGTGAGCCCTCACAGTCATGGTCTCACTGTTACCACAGTGAGCAGAAATCAGTATTTCATGTAAGAAGAACAAATGATGATTTGCCAGATCTTCTGAAGTAAAAAAAAGAACAACCAACCAAACAAAAATCCCACAAGGGAAGGGACAAAAAAAATCATGGCTACTAGTATCACAGCTTTTCTCTAAAAGCTCATCCTTGAGTGTTCAGTCTGTTCTATGGTGTATCTGGCTGAGGGGTTATGTGTGTTCTGGACTTTTGAGAGTGGTGGACAGTCCGCTGCCTTGTAGGCTTGGACCAGGGGTTTCCAGGCTGCTGGGAGAGGTTTATCATTACCACGTGGTCAAAACAGCCACAATACTCAAAGGGACCTCCGGCACTGTGTCTGCTACTGTTGTGGGAACCACGACTTCCAGCAAAATACATCTCTGCCAGACAGATGTGACAAATTCAAGCACAAATCAGGCCATGAGCATGAAAAATGTTTTTGAGGAATAATTGAGCATTTTACCCAAAGCAAGTTATTATCCTTACTTCACTCTTAAGAAAGACCTTCATAACTGTCACATTTTATGGCATTTGTGAATATGGATCTTTCCAATTCATAAAAGTTAATAATCCCTCCCTTATGATCAAGGTAATCTGTAACTCTATATAAAGCTCAGAAAAATAATTCTTGCCCTTAGTTACATTTTTATTCCTTTTTGGGGGGGGAGGGGGTGGGGCACGGGGAGTGTCTGTGTAGTCAATTTTATTCTGAAAAGAAGGAAGTCAAGGAAGTCACTTGTTTTTTTTCTGCCTATTAACTGTTTTGAAAGGAAATCTGCAATACTGATTTTCCACACATTGTAAAGAGCAAAATAAAGTAATTCTGGAGAGAGGTAGGAGACCTAAGGCTGTTCTTACCATGTATCTGGGTATAGTGCATTTTCATACTAAAATGGTAAGTCTTTCCTAATGAAAACATCTCATGTAGACATACCCAGGCTCATATCAAATGGAGCAGCCCAGGCTCTGCCACCTGCCTAACTATAGTAAAGCAGAGTTAAGCCTAATCTAAGTGCCTCAGTACTTCATCACTTCCCAAGTGGGCTTTCCAGCCCAGAATAAGACTCTTGCTACTGCAACTCTTTTCTAGAAGTAACAGAGCAAGCAAGTTTAAAGATAGCTTGGTTGTATCTACAGAAGTTATTGACAGCTCAGCAATAACTCATAAACAAACCTCTTTGTTCTAGATGAGTTAATATCTATTCCAATGATGTAGATGGAAACATGTACCCCTTGAGAGGTGAGGGCTTCCATCAGGGCTGAGCCTACGCAGGAATAGGAACAGCTTTGTGCCTTTACAGTGTGCCACGCACACACCAGAGACGTTTCAGAAGCACCTCACAGCCCTGCTGTAGAAAGAGTGGGTAAACTAGCAGAGTCTCCCCCTCACCCTACCCACAGTCAGTACTGCAGCCATCACATTTTGTTCACTCTTTCTTGCCTTTTGCATCCTGGGATATGCCTTGATGGTTTCCAGGAAACAACAAAAACATCACCACACATATTTGTTGCCTTTAAGTAACTAGCACGTTCCAAGACCAAATGCTCCTGACCTGGCACCTCGATATTGCTATTCTGGCATGTGTCGATGGGGGGGTTTGAAAGCTGTAAGCATTTGTCTAGAAGCAGGTGATTCATAAAACGGACTGACACACCAAGAACCTCCCAGAACCCGACAGCTCTCTGATAAACTCATTTCAGACTGTCACACCAACCAGGTCCAACCCAGGGAGCTGACATGCAGGTAAAGAGGGACATCCAGTGGCTGAATAAACTGGGTTTTCCAGGACAATGTGTTTTTACAGATAAGAAAGATGTTTTCAATTTTCTGAAGATGCTACACATGCCATCATGATTCAGGCAGTAATAAGACCACTTTCAAAGATTCATGATGCTTAAAGGCGACTTGGTTTAAAAAAACAAAATAGCAAATCTAAAAGATACCTCCCCAGTAGAAGCCATTTCACATCGGAGAACAGGGTCAGCATCTCTCAGCCGGGACCAGGAAAACATTGGGGCCTGTTGAAAGAAAGAAGAGGGAAGGAGAAAGAGAATGAAAATTTAATGGATCGTTTAGGAAAAAAAAATCCAGCTACACTTGGAAGTGACACAAAGAGATAGACATTAATTAAGCAAAAAAAAAAAAGCACTGGTCAAGGCTGATAAGCAAAGGAGTGCTTGGCAAATGACTTCCCCCAGCATCTTGAAGTTGGACTGGAATAAATAAACACGTATTTCACCAATAAATCATCCTTCTAACTCTTGCAATCCTGCTCACACTCTGATGGCAGATTTCTAATCTGTGGTAGCCTTCTATCACTATCATTTTTGGGACACATTTTAAAACAGAAAGGCTGTGAAGCATCTAATTCATGAAACAAGAAGAGACTATTTGAAGCCAGTTGTTTTTTCTCAGGAAACTGTTCTCCAACAGAAACTCTTCATTCACAGGAATTAGACCATTCCACAAGAATGCACTCTTTTCATGCATGAAACTTTGCCAATTATTTTCAGATTTTCCCTCTCCCCAGCCCCAAATGCATGCCCCTAATTTTTTTTGATCTATATTAAAACTCCCGATCATCATCATTATCTGAGGACTTAGGACACTGCAGTCTCTGAGTTCTCTTGTCTAATTTGACCTTAAAAAAAAAAAAAAAAAAAGGAGGAGGGGAGAGAAAAACTCTGTTAAAAAGCCAATGACCACCTCTGGCAAACATGGAACGCATTTTCTGCTAAGGAATAATTTTCTACAGGGCTTCTCTACATCTACTAATAGTATTTGCATAAAGACAGCATCCTTGCTGCTTAAAAAAGAAACTATTTTTAAATCCAAAGACATAATTCTGTTCTTGGAAGTCTCTGAGAGTAACACTGCAGACAAGACATCTGCTGTTTCATGACACCTAACAATGACCAACTGAAATGTGACAGCAGAAAGTCATTGCGAAAGGTTTCTCAAAAAATGTCATGTGTTTTCATGACTTTTACATCAGTTTTGCTTCTTCTATAAGTAAAGAGAACATTTTTACAGTGGCCAATTCTGCAGTCTCAAGCTGAGATATGGCAGTCAAGATGGATTATTTTTAATGCACATATTGTCTTGAAAGGTAACAAGCAACAAAAGCCTTCCACCAGCTCCCTAACTTTTGTCTGCCACAAACATGAAAATGCATCAGCAGAGCAGACTCTGGTACTGCAAATAAATCCTACCTAAAACTTAGTCAGTCATGCTCTACCCAGGATTTAATCTTGGTCAGGCTGTGATACTTGCATCACTCTGCAAGCAGATATGGCAAGACAGTATTTCAGTCACTAAAGCTAAAATGGTGGGGCTCCAAATCCACAAAGGAGCAACTATGTTCAGAAAGAAGAAAACAGTTTCATATTCTCTTTTCAGAGCATTTAAGAACTATTGGAGAAAAAGAAATCCCATTTCCATGCAAATATTCCTAGCAATAAAAACATAAGAGGATAGAAAATACGATGAATGAATAATGAGAACCAGGTTTAACTGGAATACTTTTCAAAGTTTAGCACTTCCAAAGGTATTAGCAGGTTTTTATATTTGACAAATCCACACAGAACACAAGCAGTACAAAAGGCTTTGTAGTGAAGTTTTCAAGAATATAGTTGGGTTTTCCACTCTGTAACCAACATTCCCAGGAGAGACAAAACTCTTGACAGTTTAGCTAACAACAGTACAGAAGCCCCAGGTCTAAATAATAGAAATTTATAAAAATAAATAAGACTCACGAACATAAAAAAGTCTCAGATTAGAATTTCAAATAATGCCTATCATCTGTGGCATCAAAATAAATGTAAAGCTACTTCTAGACCGACTGGCTTGCCAACAACCTGAGCTGGCTTGGGCCACAGATTTGGCTTGCATTTTAATAGGTCTGAACATTTTATTGGGAGGAAGATGTTAGGTGTTTTCCTTTTCCTCAGTTTTCACTTGATATGGAAGCTATTAAAGCTTGAAAGTTTCTGTATAAATAATTCTCATTAGCCATTGTATTTTCTGCACTGCTGTTCTAGATTTTTATGATTAGGAACGCCAATTACTTTTTGTTCTTCCACTAAGCATTCAAAGATATCTACAAGTACACTTCGGTATCTTGGGTGCTGTATAAGCTTAGTAATTATGAAAAGTAAAATCTTGGCCCCACTGAAATCAAAGGATCCAAGACTTTCACCCCCATTTTAACTGGTGGTGCATATAAAGGGTTTCCGTGCATTCAACAGCCCATGTACCAAATCCTGAAGATAAAATCAGGGGGAGCACTCAAAACACAAATTTGTACATGTCCACACATATATTAGATAGTATTATGAAATAGCCTGAACTTCAGTGTTCAATTCTACAAGCGTATAATTATTATGCAGTTCATAAACATGATTCAGAGTAGGTTAGAAGTAAGAAATAAAGGGAGATTGATTTTGTTAATAATCACTGGATAATTTTCCTTTGATTTTTCTTTAAAATTCCCAACATACATTACCTTAACAGAAACGGCAAAGGGTCAATTTGGCCTTTGGTCAATGAGTAAATTGTGCTCTCTGGGCATTAAAGGACTGATTGCCCACTAGTCACAAGAGCCTAAGAGTCACAGTTGCCTAAGAGTCACAGTTGCCTAACAGTCGCAAGAGCACCTAGAGCACTAGGTGCTGGCTCGGTTGTGGGTTTTTTTGGTATTCTTTTGGAAATCATACCTTAATCCCAACATATCTGGAGGGAATAATGGGATGTTCCAGTGTGGGGAGGGACGACTCATTAACCTCTTTTCCAGTCATCACTTTTGTGGCCACATCAATGAAGTCCACACCCAGAGTCTTCGATACAAAAGGGAAGGAGCGTGAAGCCCGCAAGTTGCACTCTATCACCTGATGGGATTAAAAAGGAGAAATACCAGGGTTGGGCACTGTGCAGTGAAGAAATACATTGATTCACATTTCTGGTAATCAGTCCTTACTCCTCTTGGCAGAGATGCAATCTTCAGAATGCCAAATAAGAGGCACGGAAATTGTTTTCAATATTAAAAGCAGTGATGAGGGATGGGGAGTGACCAGATGGAGATACAAGGATCCTGGTGTTCTGCAAGATGAGTTTCATCTCTATTGTCTGAAAATTAGAACTGAGAGTAATCCAGAGTTCACTTTGGAAAACGTGTTGTACTGGACCCTAAGTTAATGTGCAAGAGGCATGGAAACTTATGCATAGGCATTAGGTACAACCTTCAGAAGCCCACCTTGTTCTTTTTCCATGGTAATGGCAAATCATGAATGACTGGGCTATCCTTAACGACTTTCCTCATCTACATGTAGAAGTTATTCAGTGACCCAAGCAAGGAATAAAAGTTCTGCATCCTGCTGAGAAGCACACCATGCAGAACAATAGCAAAAGAATTGCTGTGAGAATAAAGGGGGAACAAAGGGGGACAAGAATATGTAAGTTAAGACAGAATAGAAAAGAGGGGTTTTCCAGAGAAAAGGCAAGCGCAGCTGAGGGAAAGCAAGGAACGAAAAGCTCCATTCTGTCCCTCTGTGGAGTTTCTGGATAACTATGTGTGAAACAGAAGAAAGGTGAAGAAAGGTAAGTTCATTTTCTCAACTAATGGCCCAAATAGGATCTCTCACCAATAATGCATCTCTTCTATATCAGGTTATGTCAGGTTTTCTTTCCATTCACTGTTTCCTCAGTCATACTCTGCTCATATTCCTCTGACCTTCTTCCATTAGCAACAGAAAGCCAACTGTTATCCATGAAGGGTCAGACATCTGCTGTACTTCTGTTACTGATAGCTACTAGGACCACACTATTTAGATAGCCATCTTAATGGCTTATATTAAAGACTTAAACACTTAAATTGTTTTGCATTCTTTCCAATGATTTGGAAGCCTTATTTTAATGATTGAAATAGCTAAAGATGAGAGAGGATAACGGGAGATCTAAAAGCAATAACATTCAGTTCATCGGATGAGACGCAGGTCCCAGTGCTGTCCATCATATTCAAAACCGATAATTGTGGGAAGGACAACAGCCCACGGAGAAAAAAAGCTATTGCTGACAGACAATGCAACCAGACTCACTTCACCCTCAGTGTGAAGGCAGGGCAAGATGCTCTCTCCCACACAGAGAGGGAGAGCTGCGTCACTAGGGGTGGCATAGGTGAGCCACACATCGTCAGACAAGGCAGGTTAGAAACCCATAGCTGCTACTGCCAGTTTCCATGACAGGGACCACAGGAACCATGTGCCTAAGTATCCAAACCAAAGCCTGACTTCCTCCGACAGTCACAAGAGCTCTTACCAGCACATCATTGCCTCGCACCAGAAACTGAATGTTGAATGGACCAGAGATGGCAAAGGCATTTGCGATCCTTTTTGTAGCAGCTTTAACCTACAAAAATAAACAAGCAAACAAATAAATAAATAAAAATGCATATATATATTTAAAATACATACATACATACTCACAAAATAGACAGCATAATGTCAATAAATCACCTGATGTGGATTCCTTCAAATGTCAAATCTCTCTGCCCTAGCATATTTTTTCTCTACATCCTCATTTTGGCAATAGCATCATCTTTCAGAAGGAAACATGTTTAATTTGCCTGGTAATCTAGAGCCTGAAGCTCCATTTGAGGACAGCAGTAAAAATGCAGCTTCGTGGTGTGTGTGTGTGAGAAAGCAAGGGAAAGAGGGAGAAAGAGAGAATAAAAGCCTGCCCTGTCTGTAGCAGTTCCTACACTGAACACTGGAGCCTTTATACCTTTCTTGGTGATATAACAAATAATGATGTTTTGCCATTTGAGATTATCTGCTTGGTTTTACAAGTGTCCCAAGAGTCTTTCACCAGCATGCCTGTCCCATCACAAACCAGTGGGAGGTGTGTCAGCAGAAATACTCTGGAACAAATTGGGAGAAAACAATATGGTCTTATTTTCTAGGTTTGTCAAGAAATCACGTGCCATTTCAGTACAAGCGTTTGAATAGCTTTGCTCCAGGAGACTACTATATTCAGGAACAAGGCCTTAGACATTCTTGTAGAGTTGGAGCACAGATCATTGCATTACAACTCTTGTTAGCTTGCAAGCAAATCCTTTCCAGGAATGTATCACGGGGGATGGCACATTTCATTTAGAAAATGCATTTTGACAACTAACTCTGTATCACTAGGTTTATTCTCAAAAGGGGAAAAAGTCAAGTTCAGGTGAGGTTCATTCATCCTGATATTCTTTCCAGAAAAGGCAGGCAGCTAGAAAGTCATACACCTGATCTAATCATTTAAGGTTGTGGGAGAAGAGGAAGGGGAAAGTGAACCGTGGCATTTATATGGATTAGACACTCCCCTACTGCCACGGTTGCTGGCCCTAAACCAATGAAACAAATCCAATGGGTGTGAAAGCGTGTACATCTACTACTTAAATTAATGGGATACAGTTCAGATGATCCTGTGAAGTATATCCAGTCACAGGGGGCACAATAACATCCTACATTTGCACATATCAGACTGGCCTTTAAAAAACATTGGTGATTTGATTTCTCCTGAATTCTTCTAAGTTCTCCCAAGCGAAGGGGGAAAGCAGATTCAAACTCTTATTTTATTTTCTCTTTTCCGTGATAGTGCAACACCTACCTTCTCCAAGGCTCTCTGGCTAATAGACTGTGTGGGTAACATGAGGGTGGCATCTCCAGAGTGAACACCTGCATCCTCCACGTGCTCTGAAATAGCATGTGAGATAACCTGCATACAATAACAAGAGAGCAGTTAGTCACCTCACCCTCTCTCATGAACCATCCCATCTCCATGCCCCCTGCCAAGCAGAGCCCAATGCAGTCTCCTGAACAGAGCTGTATTCAAAAGAGGATACAGACAGGGGAAAAAAAGAGCATCTCACAAAATTTTGGGGAGAATAGGCTTGAAGCAGACACAAGGCATATGAACAAGGACATCATGTTAGCCTCTCTTATACTGTGGTTAAGCAAACTGCAAACATGAAAAAACTTGCCATGGCCTGAGATCCTAGGCTTTCTTCTTCTCTCTAACACACGTTGACTCAGAAGGGAAAAGATAATTAGGCTTTAAAGAAGTTCGCTAAATTCTACTTGCCACAAACACAAAAAAAGTTGTCATTCCCTGGTAGAAACAAGTATGGACTAACTTCATTTGTATGTATGTTTTTTCACTCTTCTGTGGTGTTTTAATCATGGAGAAAAACAAGCAGAGGAAATTCAGGCCTAAGGATTTAAATTGAATGAATTGCATCAAGGCGCACTACCTCAATACTGAAAAAGTGATCTTGTCTGCTGGTTAAAAATGAAGACTGAAAACAGAATAGTTCTGTTAAATGAGAAGTTTGTGATTTTTTTTTTTTTGTGAGAATTGTCTTTGATTAGTAATGAAATGCAAGGTGCAGTTGTAATAATAAAACAACTGTGGTAATATCGTAACACATGCTGACACAATTCTGATGAAAGTAATTTGTGAAGCCAGCGATTTGCGAATCCAGTAAAAATTATATTCTAAAGGATTCATTCACATGGTTAAGCAATGCTTAAAAACCCAACTATTTAGATGTGTACAATAAGGTAGGCTGAGCTTTTCAAGCACGATGTTTTTGAACCTAAGAAGAATTCGTCTTTTCTTGTTTCTCTACTCTTCTCAGCACGAATCCATGGCTGTATAGTAAATCATTCAAACCACACATTTTTGCAAATCTTTGATAGTGAAAAAAAGTTTAATATTAAAGAAAAGCAGTTCTTACTCTTCCTGCCTTGGCTACAGCATCCATTTCCACCTCACGGGCATCTTCAATAAATTTAGTGAGTACCACAGGGTGATCCTGTCATCAAGACAAGACAAAAGAAGAAAGTTTTTATTCTAGAGTATTTGGAGACCATCCAAGCGCTCCACTATACATCACTGGAAAAGCTTTGGAAGCAGAATCCCACAAGACCAATCTATTAATATCCTTATTTCCACAGATGAGTGAACTTTGCAAAGAAATAATGGGGGGAAACTTGGTGTGATTTCCCCAAAGCCACTGATGCATTAGTTTGAGTCCTCCATAATGTCACCACAACAGGGAAATTTGGGGTGAAACCACAAAAAGCTTTTAAGTGAGACCATGGTAGAAAGAAATAGTGAGACACGTGCATGAATCCAGTGACCTCTGATCCTGTCTCCCAAAGATGTTCTTTACCTCCAAAATCTTCAATTCTTCCTTCCTCCAAGTCTTCCAGTCACCTCACTGGGCACACTGCTTCACAGAGTAATTGGTTCTTGGCGTACTTGATACTTGTGTATAGTGGCTGTTTGCTCTTTTAAAAGGTCATATATTTTAGGCAACAGATCCATTCCTTTCTCATTTCTCTACTGGTTTCCTAAGTGTCCCAAGAGGGAAGTTGCCACTAATTCTAGCTGTCCAGGAACAACTTGTTCTTGACTCTCAATACATTCCCTGCTATACACAATTTTCCTTCCTCTTCTTCCTGCTTATCTCTGGGATGCTAGCACACACTTTCCACTCTTCGCTAATGCTTTCTTCTTCCAGCCACCTGCTCCAATAGACGGTTAAAAATCTAATCCACGTTCTTCCAGGCCAGCTTTATGTCTCATCATTTTACCCGTCCCATCCACTATTAACTGCTTGTTATTTATTAGAGAATAAAATGGAATAAATGACAGTCCATGCGTGCTCATAAGGCTCCTCTTGAAAAAATATAAAGCAACTCCAAAAGTTACAAGACACAATTCCTTACATTTATCAGTGCAAGGGTAAATTCACAGGCAAGGACAATGTCGCAGCCTACATAAATTCATAAATTTAGTGGCTTGTGTCCTGTAACTTTGTCTTCCTGCAGTTTTCCACCAGAAGATTTTATATGTGCATACAACCTTGTTTACTCCAATTTGTCTCAACTCACACAAGAACTTTTGAACATTACTGACAACGTAAATGCCATAATGATATAACACCACAACAGCAAAGCAGCTAAAACAACAGAACACTGGTCAGGCACTTTATCTGGAGATGCTCTGTTGGGTGGAACAGAATTAGGTAAGGCTTTGTAACCAGAAAAAAATGAAGTGTGTGTCCCACAAAGACGCTCATGTTCAGTTGTATGCTCACAACTAATATTGCTAGCTTCTGTGGAACCACTCACAGGCCATAAAGCCTTGATGAGGCTAAAAAAAGCTGACAAGCACACTCCCTAATTCAGAAGCAGAACACCGTACTTTTGTTCTAGTTTGCTTTCTAATAGCTTAGCTTCAACTATATTATGGCTTTTGTCAATATAAAAATACCGGATGAGGAAAGAATTCTTCCCTTAGCAGTCTGACTACAGTAGCAAAAATTCAGCATGTAAATCTAGTGTAAGTCTCTGCAGGATCAGGGCCAGAGCACCCAAAGACTCACGGTGTGCAACGGTCATGTTTGGAGTAAGCATCAGTGCCTTGTTTGTGTAGCAGAACTGGACATCATAAGGATCCCATGGGAACATCCACTCTTTCCCCTAGGAATACATCACATATTGCCAAGACTCTACAACTTCAACTCCCAGCAGGGCATCCTGTACCAGGGATGAGACCTCTCAGCAATGAAGAAGAACATTGCCTAATTCAAGTCAATCAAGCTGTCACAACTTAAGCTACCAAGGGTCACTCTCCTGGGCTTCAGACTCCTTTAGACATCCATTGCCATCATAAAGCCATCCAGAAGCAAAAGTGATCTCTCCTGAACATGGCTTATGGCTGCTGCCTGGCCTGCTTCTGTGAGTGTGTGGGTACACACACACAAAGCAGGGTACTTAGAGATGAAGTAGAGAGAGAAGTTAGGTGTTTTGGGAGGCTGAGCATTGCTGAGGATCTGGTTTCTACTACAGGTTGACCCTGTAGTCTTTTGAGAATTTGTTATATAATTCCTTCTGATAGAAGTAACAGTGGTACTCTCCCACCTTCAAAAATCCCTTTAAAGTTGTTCAAAGATGATAATAAGTGGTCTGCTTGCCTCCACACTAACCTATCCTTCAGGATATTATTACTTCGCAAGTAATATCTCCATTTCATTCCATTTTTTCTTGCTGAAATGCTAAACTTGCATAATTTGCCTCATACACTTAAAAACCACATGGTTTTGTTCTTGTTCAAACTTTAACCACTTAAGACATCCCCTGAGTGAGCAGTAATGTGTCTGGCTTCCACAGTTAGTTGTGTTTTCAGAGAGTTCCTTTTTGACTTACTTATTTTTAACTCCAACATTCCTGTGAGAGCAGTGTTTATGGTGCCACAGTACTGTTCAGAACAGTGATCGTTCAAAAAAAGGGGAACTCCTCCTCTCCCCCAGAAGAAAACAGACCAAAAGGCAAGGCCAAACTCTGAAACTGTTGAAAGGTCAGACTTCAAATTCTGTATGTTCTTCATTCAACCTCAGTCATGTAACTTTCTCCTCCTCCCATATTCTCATCTCTCCAAACATCCCTTGTACAATAACACTGATAGAAGGTACAGAAGAAATACAGGCTTGGAGTTGTTTACTATGTTCTGAAGCATTCATGTCTTTGGGAAATTGCTCAGATTTTTCTTTTCTAAATTTCAACACACTAGACCAAATCCTTCCCTTTGCTAGAAAAAAAACACTTTAAAAAAAATCCACAAATTAGCCTTTGAAAAACATTTAAAATGGAAACCAGAGCTTTCATTTTCTGCATTACATACTCTGCAGATCAATAATCCCATTGGATTAACAGTAAGCAGGCAGCAGTCTTGCTTTTGTATCAGAGAAAAATGGAATTCAGTACATGACTTGAAGAGTTAAATGTCATAGCAAAATCTTGCAAATGTTCGTTCATTTAAAATGGTAAAAAAAAAAAATAAGGTCATTGGTGAGAGAGAGGATGCCAGGATGAAGTTTTAAGTTCTTCAAAGAAGCCAGGCAAAACAGTTCAGAAATTGAGTGAAAGATGCTATCAGTTCTATGCTAGTTGGTATAACCTGCTACGAGCAAGCTTGGATGGGGTAGGAAGGGTCCCAACCCACTACCCTACATCTGTTTATACAATTAACTGGTCAGAAACGGATGTCTGGGAACAACAGCTAACTGCCGTCCCCACTCCATCTGGGCATCCCTGTGGTATCAGTGAGGATGCTCACACAGGCTCCCATGGTCTGCCCATTAGGGAACAAACTGAGGGGTCAAACTCCTCCCCAAACACGGAAGGGAAAGAGTGAGGAAGACGCAACATAGAAACGAAGAGATGGAAAACACAGTAAAAGTGAAACAAATACAGCAAATACAAAAAGAAAAAGCAGTGGCAAGGCAAAGACTGGTACCTGAGAGACTCTGGTGGCTTCTGCTAAGAATTTCTTCATTTCCTCTTCAGTGAAAACTACATTCATTGCAGACCCACTGTGAGAATGGCAAAGAAAAGAAAATAGGTCAGCTTCCCTCGTGACTTTAAGGGAGATATCAGAGTGTTAGATGCCACAGTACAGCGTTGTCAACTACCTTTATATGACACACTAGCCAAGCAAGCTCCTGACTCAAGCCACTTGCTCCACTCTTGACTGAAAGAAACGCAGAGCTGGTACCTAACAAACCTCCATTACACTTCCCAGAGAAGACAGGTGACCTCCAGAACCATAATGAAGAATCAAATAAAGAACTGCGGTTATGTAGCCTTAGCACTGCTGCCAAATCCCCTTCTGACCCAAGCATTTAAAGCTCCCCGAAGCTGGAGGAGATGGCTAGTCAGCCAGATAGCCCCACTAAGGACCCAGACTGTCATCATATGTGAGGGTTAGATGTGAGCTCAGGACAAAACAGATGCTTTGCTCACGTTAGCCCAATTGCTCATCAGTGACAGATGAAGCGAGGAACGCACAGGCCACTGGTGATGGTGTGACAGTGTAAATGCAGATGAAAATGGGTTCCTCTTTGCTGGCCATTTTACTGTGCCTCTCCCTTAACATCTTAGACCTTAAGGGAGGGGCACAGCAAATACAGCTACTGTATCTGAAAGCTACTTTGAAATATATCTGTCAGTAATACCAGAGAGGGGAATTTGGGAGAACATGGGTTGAGAGTCAGCGATTCAGGTCCCTTTTAAAGACAAGAATCTTTTAAAAAAGACGTTACACATTGGTAACTTCCACCATTGATGTTCAGCTTCCCCTTTAGTTCGATGGTCAAGCCCACAGATGCTGTGGGGAAAAGTGGAGGAAGGATCTATCCCACAAAATCAGTCACTTTAGCCTAAGATAAATAGATAAAAGTACCTAGGTGATTATACTTACTGGACTACCTCTTCAGCTGATGTAAATCAACAGAGTTCAATGAAAGCCATGGACCTATGTCAGTTGCACCACTGAGCCTGTGAGCTGGAGCACACAGTACATAACTAGTGGGGAAATGCATTTAGTTTTCCAAGGCAATTGGCAAATATTAAAAGCTGTATCTGTTCAAAGGATGAAGAAGTCTAGCTGTGGACCTGCTGCTGTTCCACAAATAGAGGCCAGACAGTGTGCTGTGCTAGGGCTTTTCACTTTCTATGTCCTCAAGTTTTATGTCCTCCGATTTCATCTTTCTCCCAGAAGTCCCCCCAGCCTGTCCAAACACGCTTTAGCAAATACTTACAATGGAAAGGGCTTATACTGAATTTAATACAGATGGAAACAACGGGCTAAAAGAAGTGTTCCCTAAAAATCTGGAGAACTACATCAGGAGAAGTTTCTAACTTATCCTTCTGATCTGAGTGCTGGTTTTTAACTTTGCTTTCCAACCCCACTTCAAGCTTTGTAAACTGGATAGAAAAGTCTCATTTAGAAGTCTTTTCTAAAGGGTATTTCCTTGAGGGTTGAAAATACAAGAAATCATTGTCCTTTACTTCTTTTTAAATAAAAAGACTTTTTTCTCCCCTGAAAATGAATACTGTGCCTCTTCATTTTGATATGTGTCTCTTTTTCATATGAAAAGGATCCTGTCTCCAATTTATTTTTACTTGTAAACTGTGCCCAGTAAACTGCCTCCCCGTGCCTAGTCATTCAGCTATGAAGAAATGCCTCACAGAGAAGAGTGATCATTCAGAACATGTGATTTGCTGTGTGTATGTGCTGGTGTAACTCCTTCAAAAAGTCTAGCTGTTGTAAACGTGTGGCTCTGTACAAAGTCTATTTAAAAAGAAGCAGCTGCCACAGCATAGGGACATAAAATATGCCTGTAAGCAGAGAAGCTTAGCAAATAAGAAGCTGAATTCAAAAGACGCATCGTCATTTTCTGAAAACAGATGCCAATCCCAATAAATGGCCTCAGCATGTTTCCTTCTGTTTTTCCTGGTGGCAAACAATCTTCTGGCTTAATTGTGCAGGTAGTAGTCTCAGGAACCTTAATGAATATTGCAGATGGTTCATGTTTTTGGCCTTGAGATATGAAAAAGGTAATGCAGCTAAACAGACATTCTTATGATTATGTTCTACCTTTGGTCTGTGCCTGATGGACATAAGGGACCCATTGGCTTCCTTTATTGGTTTGGGCAGTTGTCTCACCTGTTAAGATGGGTGGTTTTATGCCACATGCACCTAGCATAGTGTTTTCCACATGTCCCCTGAAATTACTCTCACTTGTCTCAGAGGCTGTAGTTCATATCCCCAGCTTGATGAGCTCTGATGGTTCACCCTTACCTCAGAACATAGGAAGGCCTCAGCAAACATGGGTAACCCACAGAACTTGCAAATTCAACTGCATCTCTCTAAAGAAAGGGAAGAAAAACATGCTGTGAACACAAAAATATTTTAAAGTCCTACTAAAATTTCAACTCTAACTGCATTTGCACTTTACTAGCCATTAAGATTGGTGAAGGGGTGCAGGGGGGAAGAGAAGTAGGGGACTACAGCCTGGGCTGAACGTAATATACGACTTCGTTCCAGAGTTGTCATCTTCAGACCTTCCCTGTCCATAGAGCTTCACGAGGAAAAAAAGAGCAGTGGCAACACATCTGTATTCCTTTGCAACCTCCACCTGCTAGAATAGTTTTCAAGGCCAGAGGATAAGCTAGAGCAGACAGACAGTGGTGCTAGCTTTTGCTGGGTATATACTCCATGTTGTGTAAAGGTGATTTAAAGACACTTCCAGTTTTCATCCCACTCCCAGTGACGCTATAGCATCACTCTACAGGGATCAAAAAGATCTTCAGCATCAGCAGTAAAAAAATGTCTTTGGAATATTGAAATGTATCAGTAAGTCGGTCTCCCCTGAGCAGATGCTCATAACAACCCCCAGCCGCTTCATCGTTTACCAGATGCACATCCCAACTTACCAGTGTGCTGACTGCCTTCCAGGGAGCCTGGGCCACACGCAGCTCATCCAGAACAGCTGAGAATACGGAGCGATCTTCTGCCCGGTCAATCTGCAAAGGATTTGTGCCAAGGATCTTCACTCCACTCTGGTGCAGTGGCACTGCCAAGTTATTGGGAATCTGCCCACCTACAGAAATAATGCAACCACTGCATCCCTGTTGGCAGAGAGAAAGTAGCACAGTCACATCCAAGTTAGCTTAACATTAAGAGCTGTTGTAACGAGGAATCCAATATTTAGATTACATCATGTTTCAGGTTGCTATGAGCAAAGGCAGATCATAATTGTGCTGATCCAGAGGCACCCAGGCTGCAAAGTGTGATTCATAGTGTGTAGCCTCTCTAAAACAGCAATATCCTCCTTGATATCATGAAATAGACAGTAGTAACTTGAGGTCAAATTCCCCAGGAAACCAAAGAAATCTGCAGTGTTCACATGTCTTTTGACACCAACCCAAGGTTTTAACTTCGGCTGGAAGCACAGACTGTTACCTTATTTTCATGTCATGTTTAGGTGCTTCTGCTTTTCAAGTGAGGATAAGCACTGAGCTGAAACATGCTCCCTTGCTTTGCAGAGGAAGGGCACTTCCCCCACAACGAAACTCAAAACTCTTCGGTGGGGTCAGGTCTCCCTCCCGTGTTCTCCTACATTTGTGAACATGGATGGGGACCATCACTTCAACCGAGTCCACTCCCAATCCTCTGCTGCAACCTTTGGACCCAGTAGCCTGAACAAACAGGATGGTTTAGGTCCCCTTTCTTTCTCTGTCCAGCTCTCCCGAGAAAACAGCCTCTCCCATGCTCACAGTCAGAGACTTCCAGAGTAGCAGACATTTTCGCAAACTCTTTTTCACTACAGAGTTGCAAGGGAGTAACCTCCAGCAGAAAGGCAATGGGAAACAACTGGAATTTTTTTTTTCCTTCCAGCACGGTTATTTGCTAAGTAAGCAACCTTTCCTAGCCCCAGAAGCCAGTCTTTACGGAGTGCTCACTGCTGACCCCTTGCTGGCCTGTACAAAGCAAAGCACAGTCCAGTTCAACAGAGACCAATCGATCAGTCTGTGATGGTGAATTATGCCGGATACGTTTAGCCCTTTATTTTAATTAATCCTCATTATTCCTGACTAGCTCCTCATTTCTCGTAGCGCATTCGATAGTATTAAGTATTTCAGCCCAACTGTCATATGTGCTCATTTCTACGCAGGTTATTTGCAACCACTTCAATTCCAGAAGCAGATGAGGCAGGACAGGTGGCACAGCATCCTCCAGCCACAATGGCACATTTCATGTCTATCACTGCGCAACCACAACATTTTAAGTGAAGAAACAATAAACAGCAAATAACAAGAGACAGGTGAGCTGGCTTGCAAACACACATCTTTTTCAGGTGCAAATATGGGCTTTTTTTTTTTTTTTACATAGAACCCCTAATGCTTTCAAGCACGATCTATTCTGGTGTGAAAATTTTCAAGAGTAAAAAAAGGCCTTAGAGTACCTGCAACAATTATAAGGACCGGAATTACGTTTAGATTGTGTAATAATTGAGGGTAATTAAATAATGGGCACTTTACTTTCAAATTAAAGCTGGTAAAACTTTGCCCAAAGGAGAATCAGGCCCTTAGTACAGCTGCAGTGAAAGGCTCTTTTGAACCAAATGTGTCTTACACAGTTTTGCCCACCTCTAACAAACGAGAAACATAAATCAAATGATCCACAGTTTGGGTCTATCTTTTAGAGTATCAATGCTCTTTTAATTAACAAGTGTGTTTTTCCTGAAGAAGGTTAGCCCCACTGGCCTTCCTGGAAGAGGTACTCCTTAATGAGGAATTTAAAGGGATTAGAGTGGCAGATCTGTAAGCTGAGAGCAAGATGGACTAGAAGTGACTGAGAAAAACCAAATGATAAATGCTAATACAAACCCTGCTCAACTTTAATGTGGTTATTTTCCTACCATATTAAAAATCCACTAAAAAAGTCTGGCATTTAAGCAGCACTTATTATCCCAAGGTCTATGAGACTATTATTTGCTTAACATGGTAACACACAGTGCTGGAGATAATTTTTTTTCCTTTTCACCATGCAGTCAGTTATGGGATGACATGCTGCTGCCAGCCAACAGCAACCATCTGAAAGAGCTTAGGACAGGGAGTGAAAAATGCCTTATTAGTAGAGGGGGGAGCAAGCAGAGAGGCTGTTTTGTGCCCACGTGGGGTTGTATCCTGACATCGGAGCTCACCATCTCCAGTTCAGAAGAAAAATCTGTTCCTTCCTGCTTCCAGACACATCCAAAATACAGTACTTATCTCTAGTCCCCGGGCCCCTTATCATCCCACATGGACAAGAACCAGACAGTGAATAAGCAAACCCCTTCTTGCAGCTTGGAATGGTTCCTGTTTGATAACAAGTCAACCTAGTTCTGCTGCCAAGGTCAACCAACAACTTAATCTATCCTCAACATATTTGAAATGTGAATGTCCCAGCTAACAGCTTCTCTTCAGCTGCTGCTTATTTCTTCCTTTAAAACAATTCTAGTCACTGAGCCTCTAAAATCCAAATACTGCCTACATCAAAGCTGGGATGGCGTTAAGGACTCCAGCCTCAAGGAGACAGAGAAGATGGCTTGTTGAAGCAGATAGCAAAGAATCATATACTCATTTTTACTCAAAAAGAACCATAAATTGCGATCCTGCTGCTGCTTACCTCTTCCTTTAAAATCCTGCTGTCATTTCCCACAGCATGCTGTCACCCAAAGAGCAGCCCACTGCCCTGCTAGGGAACAGGATTGCTCCACTGAGAAATGTGGGCAGACAGAAATGGACTCCACTGCACATCACTTTGTCATCAGCCGTATTTTAATTATAAAGAAAATGCGTAACATCCTTGCCATTAGATAGCTTTAAAATATACGCTATACATAATCTAGTGAAAGAAGCCTAGAGAGAATTATTTTCCCCTTTATAACAAAAATCACTCTTTTTATTACTACCTTGCTTTTATGTCATTAGTAATAGAGTTGGGTTTTCTTTTTCCTGAGTTTGAAAACAAATTAGACCATTAAAATTGTACCTAAGAGCCCCCTTTAGTTTTATGAATTGTTTCAGAATGATCCTAGAAACTGGAAAAGAATCACAAAAGGCCCTCAAGCAGAGAGATATTAAAATAAAAAGGGAATATCTTCTCTGGAAACAAAAAGCCAATAAATCCGAGGGAAGGAATTTTTTTTTTAATTATTGTCCTCATAGACTACCACCTAACTTTGCACATTCACAGTAAATTAAACTTGCCTCCAAAGCACAGCTCTGTTGTGCAGAGCTCAGTCTCTGGTGAGTCAGAGTAACTGTGAACGTTGACTGGAGAGGGAGAGGTAAAAGGGGACACGAGAGAGAAAGAGAAGGGACAGCCGAGTACGTCCCTGGGATAGGACCACGCAAAGCTGTGAGAGCTCTTGGTAGGCAGGTTCCAGCCCCCTCAGTCTCATTGGTAACCTCGCTTCTCAATGTAGCCTAATTTGTCTGATCAGAAAAACTGGCTCAAGTCAGTGCACCTATTTATTGGAGCTTAATAGTTGCCCAAGGTTTCCTGCTAACCCTAACAACATTTAGGGAGTGATGTATCACTTTTACTGAGGGCAAGGGGTTGTGTCCATTGTTTGCTGATGGTTTTACCTACAGTTTTTGCCAATGATCCAGGACTTTTCAGAGTATTTGCCACTGTTCATTGTACATTGGAACACTAGAGGAAGCTAATGAGCAGGAAAGTTTAAAAGATCAGTCTGAAATCATGGCACTATTCAAACTTCGTATGTGAAGCTGGGAGAGGTGGTTATCTGCAGGATTGGTGAGGGATCTCAGAATCAGATCCAGAATTTTTAACTCGATGGTTTCCTTAGGGACTGACTTCCAACTACATTTGCCTGAGGAAGTATCCTGTTAACGGGATATTAGCATTTGGCTCACTCATTTTTTAAAAAATGACATATAGCAAATAATACATTTTAGACTACACTCTGCTGGAGGTCTGGAGTCTGTCCCCAGGTCTGCCTACGTCCTTTTGCATGACTCTGGGCAGTCTCTCTACTCCTCAGAGACTCGGTTTCCCTACTTGCAAATTAGGCATAATGATACCATTCCCTTTTGTCACTACTTAAGAGTTCTAAAACAGCTGAGTATTTATTATTCATCTTGGGATTTATTAGACAGCACAACCCTAAGTTTGGATGTTTAGGCCCAGACCCCGATAGCTCTAACACCTCTAGAGTGAAGATGAAATTTGTTGTTTTCGTACCCAAGTCAGGGTAGCAGAATCCTCTGCAAACTCCCAGCATCTCTCTTCTCCCCCTTTTTATTCCCACCACCTGAGCTCCTGCTGCCTCCTCCCTGCCCTCTCTTCTCTCACGATCACTTTTTGGTTTACTTCACAAGCAGGACAGGCTAAAAACATGCCCAAAAACATAAGCACAGTCCAGCTGACAAGCATGGCTGGCTGAGCGGGGGAAACTGCCAACAGTGTGTCCTTCCCCTTCAGCAGTGTGTACACAGGATGCTGCTATTAGACCTTGAGATCTACAACACCTCCCATCAAACTCACCAAGCCCTGCTGTGACAAGCAGGTTTCAATATGTATCCGTTATTCTTTTCACATATTTTTCTTACCCAACGTGCTAATTAATAGCACTACGTATTTAAATGAGTAGTTGATTCCTCATCACCTATCTCTGCCTTCTCTTTGATCCTGCGGTAATTAGATGCTGTGTTTCATCAGAGTCATTTGTCTGACAAATTGTCACACCAGTTTCCTCCATGCCCAGAGTTCGGAAGTTCAGTTTGCTTAAGTAAACAGGAGTTCAATGTTTATAGAGCTGAGCCTCACAGATAATCCTAAAACATTCAAAAATCAGCCTTTAAGACTCCAGAGAGCCACCACAGTCTTTTGCCTGTCCTAAATCTATGCTTTCCAGTAACAGTCTCTGTTTTCATGAAAATTTAAAGAAGAAGTAAAACAACATGTAAACATAGTAAAGAATGAAGGTGCAATCAAAAAATGGTCCTAAACATGATTTTGCAAATGGTTTAAGAACAGACCCTAGAAACCGGGACTTGAGTTCTGATGTGCTTTTGCTTGGTTCCAAATTTGGGAATGATCAAAATGTCGCCAGGTTATAAAACCATTTTAGAAACTTGCACCCATTCACAAAGGAGATGAGGTCAAATTGTCACATACTGGGAAAAAAAGAGCCAGAAAAAATTGTAAGTTTAACATGACCTGGGTTCTGCAAATTTGCTTCAGCAAGTTACAGAGTGAACTCAAATTGAATTTCAAGGGAGATGAAGTTCCTGTAAGCAACTTTGAAAGCCTCAGACACAAATCCAAGATGAGTGTGTTACCAGTTAGATATCAACATTTTCCATATTGGGACCAGCTGTTTACATTATATATCCTTCCATTACGAAATCTGTCTGGGACTCCTCTCCATCTCTTAGTATCAGCACTTCTGAGCACTTGAAAACTCCTGACAGACAAGTGCAACATCTGGATCAGGAGCTGGAACATGTTTTGGTTTGATGACAATTCCAATGCCCTTTCCTGACCTGTCTGCCCCCATGCTCTACCGCATCCACCACATTGCCACTGCATTGCAAAGCCAAGACCGCAAGTTCTTGAGCACATGTTAGCATTATGCACATAACTTGTTCTACTGCTTCAGGGGGAGTACTTGTACTTAAAGTCAAGGATATGCTTAAGTGCTAAAGCTGAGCACCGCAAGGGCAGAACAATTTGTGCAATAAATGACTGTGCAGCAAATTAAATCTGCTTGTAAATATTGCACAATATGGCATCTTGCAAAATAATTTAATATTTATTTGGCATTCATTATTGAGCAGTCTGCTAGGAACACCAACGATGTGTAAAATGCAACATCGGGATCCAAACCAAACAGCTTTTGCTAGCAAGCTCTCCCACTTTGCCCCCAGCTGCTCTGCCAAAGCAAGCTAGTGACAGGAATTTTGAAAAGTTTGGTCTGCTTCATGGATTTTTGTTGCTGCTTCTGCTTTTCTTTACCTCATATTGGTAGATGTCCAGTATCCTTTCCAATGACAGCTCCTCAAAGTACAGTCTGTCACACTCATCAAAATCTGTGCTCACTGTCTCCGGGTTGCAATTCACTACGACGGTCTTGTTGCCAAGCTGACGCAGCGTGCGGATACTGGAGACAGCACACCAATCAAACTCTACACTGCTGCCTGCCAGGAGACAGAAAAGTGGGCAAAGAAAGGAAGGATGCAGAGAAGAAAACAAACAGACGTTCTCAGCACTCAAGCTTGAAAAAGAAAAAGAAAAAAAAAAAACAGGATTGCCTCCTGTCAGCTCAGAGCAAGAAATCTAATTTTCCTCCCATGGAAATTAATCATCCACAAACGTGAGCCTCCAAGCACAACAGGTAAGTTGGCTCAGCTGCTCAGGAGTCACAAGCCTCTAACATGTCTGTCATCCTGCATGCGTAAACACTCATGTCTCCTCTTGCTGCCCAGCCAGCTACTACTGCCTCCCAACCAACATGCTTTGAGATGAACTTAAGAGGCAGAAGCTTAAAGGTGACCAAACTGAGAGCCCATTATTACGAGACAGATCCGTTTACTTGAGGAAACATGAAGCATTTGTAGAGATGTGGTTTAAAAAACAGAAGACACAAGTGTGTTTTACCTTCCAGAAGAGCAGAGTACAGCTAACCTAACAACAGAAAAATCACAGCTCAGTGGGTTTGACCTTCCTGTGCACTGACTCTAGATAAGGCAAATTGGTAGAACAACACTTTTAAAGCCACTCTGTGATCCTTTTATCTTGGTTTAAAGGCCACAGTGACTATGGCAACACTGTGGGGCAAGCACATCCTACTGTCCTGAATCCTGAGTAAGCACTGTGGCCATCTCTAAAGGAAAGAGGCACAGAGAGAGCCACCTGGTGCTTGGGTGAGCACTAGGACTTGGTGCTTAGTCTTGGACAAGCTGCAGGACTTGGGACTTGGGCAACACTGCAGGCTTCAGGCAACGCTGGAGTCCAGACTTGCGCAAACAGCTACTGTCCCATAAATTTCTATGCTCAAACATCTAAGAGGGGTACCATAAACAGAGAATGATGCATATTAAAAAACATCATTAAATGATTATGCTTCCAGTCTACAAGAAAACCTTGGCCTCATCATGGTGTGTTCACAGTCATTACATGATCGTTAACCACTGATATCATTATTTTTATATATAATTGTGTGACAAGACACACTGGAAATTCAGGCTGTGCTTAATTGCTGTCTCCACCATCTAGTCACAAACAGATGGCTGTCACAGGTCACTCACTGATAGGCACACAATTTATTTCTCTACTTCTGTCAAACAGGAACCTCAAAACATGCCTAGGTCTCAGCTAAAACCCCACAGAAAAGAGAGGGAAATCAAATCTGAAACTGGATGTTTCCCAGAAGGGTCACCAGATGCTCATTCACTTTTTGTATTCCACTTCCATTATTCAGGTATTCTTATACACATAAGAAACCTCAGCTTTGGGACACAATGGTCACCTGGAGTCCCCATCTGACTGTTTTAGATACAACCTGGGAAAACAGCTAAACACTTGTAAGTATATTCCAGCCACATCCAGTAATAGTCCAAACAAATGTCCAAACAGTGGGAAAAGGGAAGACAGCAAATAATTAATAATACCAGTAATGACTGTTGTAACATAACCAGACACTGCTCCTCAGAAGATAACTACTACATCACTACAGGCATGTTTTTGAACTGACTTTCAGATTTCAATCACGTTAAATCTGCATGCACACCTTAGAATTTACAGAGCACTCTGCGGGTCAACGCAGTTGGTGGAACAGCTTATATATACTGCTTTCAGGGCTGACTGTCACACAAACCAACCCTCCTCCAGGAATAGGAAATACCCTCCTGGCAGCAAGTGAAGAGCAAGCATCACCTTGAACATGTGAGCAATACCCCCACGGAGCACAGGTCACACACTGCAGCTCAGGCTCTCAGTGAGCCAGAGGCCTTTACGTGTGCGTGAAAGGTGCACCAAAGCACGCTCTGAAGTTCAAGAGTGTGCAGCTGTACCGATTCACACCATGTTTCTATTTGGCGTATTAGTTAACAAAAACAAGAAAACTTCAAAAAAAGACACTTCAGTCTGGATAATTTTCTTTTTAAATACAGAATATAGCATGACTTTTGAAATGACCTCACACTTCCCCTAAATAATTTTATTTCTTTGCAAAAGTGTCAACATATTCAAGATTTTCCTGTAATATATTTCAAAATATTTTCAAACAAAATTCATAAGGTTGTTTTTTTTAATCTAAAACTCAGTTTTCACAAAGGAAATCAGAATCTTGGTGGCTTTTTTTTTAAAAAAAAAGAGAGTAACTCATGTTTAACTTCCATCCAAATCATTTAGCCCTTTCTGACCTATTCCTGTTTTGTAAATGTAAATCCACAGCGAACACAAAATTGATCTCACTGAATTATGATTACAATTCTGAAAGCATAGAGGAAAAGCATGCTGCTTACTTGTCTTCAAAGGATAAGAAGAGAAAAAAAAAAATCAACTCAGCAATTGCACCTAGAAAAAAAATCTTTTAGAGGTGCAAGTAATGGTTTCCTCTAGCAGCCTTTATTTAGTTGCAACCTCTTCCAAAGACTGTCTTGATCTAATCAAAGCTACAGAACAGGTAAGACCAAGATCAGACCTGTATGGCTATTCTAAGCAATCAGGAGTTCTAGGTGAACAGCGCAAAATGTATTCACGTACATTCAATAAAATTATTAAACAACATTGCCATCCTTTTTATGTTCATTTTTTGTGACCATGCTACACAGCATGTTGACTGGCAGATACGTTCACAAAAAATAAGCATAATCATGGAGCATTCCTCCTGATTTCACTCATCTCAATAATCATACTGGAAACTGAGTTCAAAAAGACACATCCTACAAACAGCAACAGGAGTGTAGCACGTGACTTGTCCATCCAAGCAAAACAAATGAATGCAGTTTTAAATTTCAGCTTTCAAAAACCATCACCACTACTTGTGAGATGCAGAGCAAAAATATTTCTGAATAACAAGCAATTTTTTTTGTCAATAATTGCAAAGCACTTGGAAGGATTCATGAAAAAAAAAAAGTGAAAGTCATCATATGCAGAATTCAGCAGCCTGTCTACCCAATACTCATAGCCATGAGGAAACTCTTATGCTGCATAATCATCTGAGTGGGCTGAAAAAACAGCATACAGAGAATTGCTCATACAAAAGCAGCTGAAGGTATAGTCACGTATACTTACAGTAGTAAAATGCATAGTATATGACAACATAGTCATGAGCTGGCAGTAAACATATAAGATAGGCGTGGGAGCAACAAACTTCTATACAAGGTGTCAGGTTCTCAAGACCTGAACATGTGCAAAAACTAAGATTTAAAAAATTCCCTAAAACTTTGTGGAAATCATAACTAAGCGAGACAAGTGAAAAGTAATAAAAGTCTCCTGTTTCTTCCAGGGCATGAAATGAAATCTCCAAGTAAGTATAAAAGGCAAACCTTGTGTTAGGAATTGATGTCCTGTGCACTGTGCTCTGGAGGGTCTTGTTACCATATGAGAAGAGGAGCAAATGAACCACAGGAATACCCAAAGAAGGCTCAAGGGTGCAAGGAGAACAGAGGAGTTCTAAGAAAGATTTACCTATGTGATACGGTCCACAGCCCAACACCATCACTCCACAGTCATCAAATTTTACATCGTGTTCCTGAGAAGGGAGGGAGAAAAGTCATTAGGATCTGTACCCTCACAGCACCTAACTCCATCCTTTTCAGAATAAACAGTTTCTGGTGCTCAGCCCATAATCCAACAGCTTGATCCTTCAGGGCTCAAGTCTGATCTCGTTTACTGCAGTGTAAATCAAGTGCAACTCTACTGGAATTAGTGGTGCTGCACCCAAACCAAAGGAGACACAGCACCTCTGATTTGGCTGTTTGAGCAGCCTAAGGACCTGTTAAGTTTCACATAAAAATGAATACTAGTATGCGATGAGTGAAACATGAGTTCTGCATTCCCAGCACCTGCCCTGTGCACAGAAGATGCAAGTACAGGTGATATAGGACAGGATCATAACAACACAGGGGCATTAACACTAAATGCACTGGATCAGTATTTGAGCAAGAGAAAGTTCCAGGCCTGCTATAAGGGGATTATATGTAACACCCTCTAAAACAATTGCTACAGAGACTGAGAAACCTGCAAGATCTCCAGAAATAATGCAGCACAGGGGAAAGAGATCAAACTAGACAGCAACGAGACTTGTTTCGAAATGTGCCTACCTGCCCATTGTACGTGACGTAGAGGTAATTAGTTACTGCTGGGTATTCTGCTGCCAGTGTGTCGATCTGTACGGGGGAGAAGAGGAGGGATTGTGACTTGGCCGGTGCAAGATCTTTCTTTCTTGCGGGTGTTTTGGGGTTTTTCTTTTCCCTCTTTCCTTTTCTACTCCTATTTCTGGCCTATTATTTTCCTATCATGTCTTTCCTCAAAAGGAGGTGATTTGAACTGTCATGTGCTCGCAATGTAGCATATGCCTGGCCTTTCCCCCAGACCTTACCGTTCAGTCACAGAATCACAAAATCACAGAATCAACCAGGTTGGAAGAGACCTCAGGGATCATCGAGTCCAACCGCTGCCCCTACACCACCCTGTCACTAAGTGCCATGTCCAGTCTTTTCTTAAACACATCCAGAGATGGTGACTCCACCACCTCCCTGGGCAGCCCATTCCAATGTCTAATAACCCTTTCTGAAAAGAAATTCTTCCTGATGTCCAACCTGAACCTCCCCTGGCGAAGCTTGAGGCTGTGTCCTCTTGTCCTATCGCTAGTTGCCCGGGAGAAGAGGCCAACTCCCACTTCACTCCAACCTCCCTTCAGGTAGTTGTAGACTGCAATAAGGTCACCTTGGAGCCTCCTCTTCTCCAGGCTAAACAACCCCAGCTCCCTCAGCCGTTCCTCGTAGGTCAGACCCTCCAGACCCTTCACCAGCTTGGTCGCCCTCCTCTGGACTCGCTCCAACACCTCAACATCTTTCTTGAAGTGTGGGGCCCAGAACTGAACACAGTACTCAAGATGCGGCCTCACCAGTGCCGAGTATAGAGGGACGATCACTTCCCTAGACCGGCTGGCTACACTATTCCTAATAGAGGCCAGGATGCCATTGGCCTTCTGGGCCACCTGGGCACACAGGAAAGAGTCTACCATCTCCTTCTAAGCTGCTGTTTTAGCTCCACACCTCTTTGGTAAAACACCTTCACAGCCCAGGAACTTTCCCCACCCACCCCTTCTTGCCAAAGCCCTCATTCTCTATTAGCTTGGCAGCATTCATTACACAGATCTCCATTCCTCCAGGTCTCCTGTCTTCTTTAGCTGCGCTGTCTGGGATCTTCACACTATACTCTTGACCCCATCTTACTCCCACACTGAATACAAACATGCACCCAATATCACTTTGAAATCATGCCGAATAGCAGCCAACAGTGCAAGTACTACATGTTTATGTTACAATATGACTCATGCTTTGATAATTAAATGGTACACAAAGCAAGAGTGGTTTTCAACCACCCTTTATATGTAGTTTTCAATAATTTCTTATGTAATTAGTCACCAGAGAGCACAGAAGAATAATTTTTCTACTAGGCTGTTCACAGACTATTTGTGTCAACTACTTATTGTATATTATACATGGTAACTAGTCCATCTAGGTCACCAGTGATTGCTATATTTCCCTGAATGAACAGCTGAAACATTTCTACACAGAATATTGAAGAGGGGGAACAATATTAAAGCAGCCCTGACACAAATTTTTACATGCTATACCATTTAAAAATCTGTCTAGTCTTCAAGTATTTCCAGGAATCCCCACTGGCTGACCAGCTCCTTGTGAATAATGAAGAATGTGACCTTACGTCATTAGCACTATGTAAGTGTCTGCTGCTCATTACTGTTGCTAATACTGCAACTTGTACTTCATGGCTCAGGAAGAAACATATGCTTTGAAGCCACAAATGCAGGCATAAGTAGAATGACCTTATTAAGGGTACCTTGGCACACAAATCAATCCAATGCTGCAATGCCATATGCAGCTGAAAGAACGCAGTGCAAGACCAGGCACTTTTCTGTGGGCCAGGTGAGGATGTAGAAGGAAAACAGCAGCTGGGGAACAGAAGGAGATTTGGCACCTGGAATTGGGCCTAAGGATACAGATGGGCTCTTTCAGAAACGTTCAGTAGTTTGGGTTGGTTTTTTTTTTTCCCCTTTAAGGACAAAAAAAACAGCTGGTGGCAGTTTAATACTAACATACCTTAAATGCATCAGCAGAACACCTAGCAAAGCACTCATGACTCTGCCATGAATACTAGATGAGCTCATTACACAATGAGCTATCACAATGAATAGCAAATGAACCCATAACAATAGCACACTTCAAATAAAGTATTACCCTGTAAAAAGTTACTACCAAGAGAAAAGACATATTACACTTTTCATGGTCACACCATGGTGGACCAGCATTCGCAGCCTTTTCCCAAAGCCAGATAGCTGCATTTCCCCCTCAGCCACACAGAATATGAACAAGAATATTCTGAGTCTCTCTTTGGGGACGTCCATGTCATTGCATTGATGCCTGCAGTGCAGAAGTAACAGCTATGTGTGTGAAATTTGTTCTCCTCTAATGTCAATGTCAAAATTCCCACGGATGTTAACAGAGCCAGGGGTTCCACTTTGTTTACCTCAGCTGTTTCTAAGGACATGGAGGTCTCCCACTCCTTGCACTCTTGGAAGCCCCCACCACAAACAGTTATGTTTCTCACGTACCTGTTTCACCCAGGGCACTATATTCTTCCTCAGTCTCAGCTGACGGCACTGGACTTCAGTCAGCCTCAGGCATTTCCCAATCTGTTTGTCTGAGAACCCGATCTGTTTGGCTCTCCTCAGTGTCTCTTCTGGAACTGTTTCACTGGGATTAAATAAGAACAACACCTCTGCATGAGGCTTTACAGGAATACTCAGAAGATACATGAGTGCTTGCATCTTCCATACTGCATAGAGTTGCTGTAGGATCATGCACATAAAGGCAAGAAAAGGAAGAAGATCCAGCTAAGCTATGCAATCATCACACATAAAAGACCTTTTGCACTGGATACCCCCCACAAAGACCTATAAGGTAAAGTCTACAGGCAGACTGCTGATGCTAGGAAGTGAAACTCTTTCTTTCCTTGCATTTTTGAGAGAGAATGAGTGACTCATGATTAGGTGCATCATCTCCCAGGCAGCATTCTCCACCAGGTTAGTACAAGGTCACCATATCCACAAGAACTGTATGGTCATTTACCACTACAGCCTTCACAGAGGACCTGCAGTGATTCCTTTCTTGGATTCAGTATCCCCACATCCCCATGCCCAAACTTTAACTCGATCTCTCCCTTACATTCCTCCTCCCAGTCTAAATTTTAAAACATAGGCCTCACCAGACTGGGCTGGATCAATAATTACATATGTACGCACATCTCCTGCCTCTCGTTGCAGCTGCCCACTCCACACAAAGGCAGGAAATTCCTGAAGCTCTGGGACAAGTCATTTAGAGACATAATTGTCCCCTGACCCTGCTGAGCTGGGGGGACAATTTGCCTCAAAACACTACAATTTGTCCCAAACAAGCCCTTCTTTCTGTTGTTGAGGATGCTCTGTCTACCTTCAGAAATACCCAGTCTTTTGAAAAAGCATCTGACTTCAGAGATACATAGCAGAAATGACCTTCAGAGGCTCACAAGCAAGGGAGGTTTTTCCTTCTGACAGTCTCAAATATACTTTTTTCCATATCATTTGTGCTGCTTCTTGAATGATGAAACTGGGGAGAGCGATAGACAGGGTAAAGCAGGGGCACCTTTTTTGATTTCATACTTGCAATCAGGGTCTCTCAATACTTCCATATGTTCTCCTGGTTTTGCTTTTCAGGAGTCCTAGTTTTTGGTGTTTATTTCAAATGCATTGCTTTCCCCAGCCATCTCTGCAGCTCAACAGTTTCTTGTCCATTTTGCTTTTGATTTTTTCATCTTCTCCATTCCCCCTTTATTCCCTCCACTTTTTTCTCTCCCACACTATCTTTTTTCCGCTTTGTTCTCGCTCCACCTATAGCCCTTACAGTTTCTGCCTGTCTGTTTCTAAGCTACCTTTTCTAAGCTTAGCTTTTGCAAAAACATAAAAAAGCCTATGTATTTTTATCAGCACTTCTGCTTTTCATCTTCATTGCCAAGAGCATCCTTGCCTGCCCAATAAATCAATATTTTATGAGCAAGCAAGCTCTGAATCAGGAAAAAGGAAATGATTAACAAACAAGCAATTTTCCTAAATCAGAGCTTTTGAATTATGTCCTTTGCTTGATGGTATTTTTAAATAAATAGCATTATGTTATTTGAGTGGGAGGAGAGGGGTAAGGCCGCTTTATTGGAATGTGTCAGGAAGCTGAAGCATGACAGAGAGTCATTGGATTGGATTTTCCACTCTGGCTTAGGCACAGAGAAGCTCTGCTGCCCTCAGTGAAGTCAGGCTAGCGTAAAACAGGTGAGAGTCACAAAAGTGTCAAACCAGCTGTTCCGAGAGCAGAACTGGGGACCAGAAACTTTTGGGTTCAGATCCCTGGGTAGATGGGGTTTTGTCTATGAATTCCCCAATGCCACCTCTCCTTCCCCTGCAATATGAGAACAGAGTACTCCCCCTGCCTGCAATAGCAGAGCAGACAGCTAACGAGGATTTGCAGAAAGAAAACGCTCACTGCAACTGTTATCCTCTGCACTGTGTCCCAGCCTGGCACTAACAACCAGCCTGCTCTGCCCTCCGGGGACTCCAGGCAGGAGTTCCACCTTCACCCTTGATGTTCTCCACAACCCTCCACCACATCACCCTTCTTACTCCAGCAGATCCTGCTCTTTGCTAGTGTCAGAAGGAAACAGTCCTGCCTAATCCAGCAGGTTGAGCTTCCCAGGATTTGGGTTTAGTTCTGGGTGCAGAAAGACTTCCCAAAATAAGACCCACTTTGCAGCACCGCAGTACATGCGGTTCCCATGCACTAACGCCTCCACCACAAAACTCCTCTGCTTCTCCTCAGCCCTTTCTACTTTCTGATGTCAGCTCAGAGGCAGGACTTCTTACATAAACCATGAATGCCAGAACTGAAGGCATGGACGGGAGGAAACACAGCAAGCAAAATCTGCCAGTTCTCTGGCAAAACAGAAGCTAGCCATCACCGGCTATTAAGAAGAACGCAGCCACGTTAGATTTCTCTCCTAGATTCAGCTTTCCCTAAGTACGAGTGAGCAGACCTGACGACCCCAAGAAAATGAGCCTGTTTCAGTGCAGTTTACTCCCTTTCTCTCTCTCCTTTCTGCCTCAGAAACACACATAGCTGGCTGTCTTTTGATTACTGACACAGAAAGAAAATTGCCTTCATTTGCACCTTGTTTCAATTCAGTTTTTTGTATCTCATTATAACAATATCATTCATCGTCATCTCCCCCTAGCAGGGCGAGTAGAAGAGAAGCAGTGATTATTTGGTGACATGATTCATTTGCCTCAGGCCAGCAGCTTAAATTAGGTTAGGACACACCAAAACACAGCAAAAAGGTAACCAGTTTTGTACAGGACAACCAGTGTGCAAGAGAAAAACCAAGTACCTAAGGGGAAATGAAACTGTGCATTTTTTCCTCTGCTACTCACAATGCATGATAAAGAAAAGATGTAGCTTTCAATGTGGCTAATAAGAAAGATGTGGTGGGAACCTCTATTCAATCAGCACCTAGACAGGAAGGGTTTTCCCATTTCTCACTGCCCTGGAGGCAGCCTAATATGGAGGAAATGCACCCAGCTCACCATGGGGCAGGAAAGGTTAGAACTGACAACCCAGCCCTGGGGATGTAACAGTTTTGCCATTTAATATTGTCACAGAAAATGGGCAAGAGTCAAACACCCAGCAGTGCCACTTTCCAAGCACTTGAAACCAGAATGTGCCACAAGATGAGAAATTGCCAAAATCCTCCAAGGCAGCTCCCAGGGATTTGGAAGCACAACCAGAAGAAGGGGCAGGCAGAGTAAGCCAGCAGAATTGCTCCACCACGTTTAAAGGGAACTGGTTCAGAGAGCTGCAAACCCTCAGCACTGGCATGGAAATCAGGCTGCCTCTCTGCATGTACTGGACATACATCTTCATACCTGGATCATTTCCATTTACTAATAAGGGTGCTTTTTAGCACTTTTATCTCAGCTTCCATGGAAAGAATATAAAGAAACACGCAAACAGCATGGTAGGGTGATGCTTATCTTACAGATAGCAAAACTGAGATGCGCAGAGGTTAAGGGCTGATGATTTTTAAGATCCGGCATTCCCACTGCCTTTGCTCAAATACAGCCCTTTAGACTTGCTGGAGACACAAAAGCCAGCAAGAGCGGAATCAGGCTGATCTTTTTGAACGCTTGAGTGCAAATAACCCTTCCAAGAGCTCACCAGAAATCCAGCACTAAAAAGAGAAGAAAAAAATTCTCAGTTCTGGCTATTCCCAAACACATGACCCAGTCCTACATCACTGCCTCCCACTTTCCCCTGGAGCATCACTTACTTTTCAAACACAGAGCAAAAAGTCTTCCAAAGATTAAAGCCCCTTGCTGGTTTCTAATCAATTCAGAAACAAGGGAAGATTAACTGGCCATGATTCCAGACTCCTATAATTCTCCTTTTTCCTAACATTCACCTTTGCAAAATGACAGTCAGAAGTTTTAGAGCTTCAAAACCAGACAATTAGACTTTTGCACACTGCCATAATCATTTAGTGGCTGTTCACTTCCTCGGAAAGCCAAAGTCCCCTGCACATTTTGCAGTTTATAAACAATACAAGCCTTTCCCGAACCTTGCTTGTGCCTCCGTTTCAGCTTCCAGTGTTGATTTGTTGTTGCTTTTTGTTTAAAATTCGACCTGTCATCTTTGGAACTCCATCCACTCACTTTTTCAATATTAAACTATAAAAGGAAATGGAATAAATTCCCCTTAATGAGGAAATTTTCACCTGGCACAGAGATCCTGGAAAAATCTATTAACTGACTGGAAGAATGCTGGCAGCATTGCAATTATCAGGAGAGCCTGCTCACTTCAGCACGGCCCTCTTCCACTTGACTGGCTTTCATCTGATCCACCAGTTTAGGAGTAGTGCTAAATAAACGTGCCAGCAGAAAGCCCCAGCTTTGATATGGGAAGAAGCACTCTCTTTCTTGTCTCCCAAACCAGGCTCTGCTTCATTTTAGGTACGTTGTCAACTTTACACCCAGCCGCATTTTACTTAGGCACATGTTAATGGGTCTTGATCAAAAGGATCAGGAACATTTTATGAAACTGAGGGCCAAAGCCTGAGCTGGGAGCATTTGGGACACAGCTATTGCATCAGTTAACATCTGCCCTGTAAGCTCACAGGCTCACCCCCGCAGGTCACCTCTGGTTTACCTCAGCAGCTGTTCATGGGGCTTGGACACGCACATAGGAGCTGCAAAGACGAGCACACTCCAGCTCAGCCCACCAGTCTTGAACTCAGCTTCTCCTAAATCTGGAGGGGGTAGATTTAAGCCCAGACTACAGTTTCGCTATGGTAAGCAAAGTGGACCGAAAGCAAGAAGCACTGGAACCAAAACGCCTAATGCGCAGTCCTGAGAGAGCTCTTCCTCTGTCAGTAGTCACAGACCTGGGGGTTTCAAAAGCCTACTTTACTTCAGGCTGGATTATGTACAAAGGCACATTCTTCCTCTTTTCCTCGTTGCCCCACTCTGCTTCAAGGCTCTTAGTGGCTTCCTTGATTGCTCCTGATGTTTTACAAGATTTTGAACACGCTACAATTAAAATAATGAGATCGGTGTATAAATTCTCTCCCTGCTTCTCTTCTCAAGGAGACAGATTGTTACCATTTTTCCCCTCCTGAGAAACTCATGAGATGACTGACAAAAAGCTGTCAAAGGAACGTTTGGGGAACAGGAGCTGTAAACCAACAAATTTCGCTCACTGAACAAGTATCACTCCAGAGCTCTGCATCTTTAACATTCAGGTCCCTGGGCCAATAAATCTCATTGTGGACGTCTTGATTTAAGTAACATGAACCTCACACTGTGACCTAAGACCTAAATGACACACACCTAGGATTAAGTGATGTGCTGAAGCAGCAGCTCACATCAAAACACAGCCAAGAAATGGGTCATAGATGCTTCCTCAAAGCCTATTTTCTACCTCTGGTAAAAGAGAGCTTTGAGGTCTTTGCTGGGATGCCATGGTATGGACTCCCCTGCTTCTGGTATTGTACATACTGGTTACAGAGATTCCCCAGTGGCTTTTAAAGGGTGACACCTGTATATCCTCTGTATCAAGGAAAAAAAAACATATTGTGGTTTTACAAATGTACAGATGTTTCGAGAGAAAATACAGCTGTGAAATTATTACCAGTGGCTCTGTAAGACAAATAGAAAGTATCTTATGTCAGATTCACACAAAGCACAAATAACAGTGCTGAATAGTTGCTTATATTATATTCTCACGTACTGAATTCCTAATTTGTTCCTGAGTCTTCCTTGCCCCTCAGTTCATAAAGAAGACAAAAGCAATCTTCCCAGATATTTAAAAGCAAGTACTACAAATATGTCAGTGACAGCTCCTCAAACAGTATAAATAAGTGCAGCCTCATTTAGCATCACTGGACCCACTCTGCTTTGTACCCACACAAGATCTGACTTAGGCTCTCTGTCCTGTCCCAAAAGCACGCAAGTCAGCAGAAACACTGCTTTTGAGAAGAGCAGCTGTGCAACAAGCACTGTGGAAGAGCACAGGTTATTGACAGCCTGTCCGAGCTTTCCTCCCTGCGTTGTTTTCCAGGCCACCTGTTGGAGCCGGGTTTTAATTCCAGTACCTGTATTTCTGTGGCTACTCCACCACAGTCACGTTTTGAAATCAAGTCATGCTTCCAGCAAGCAGCTTTCAAAGCACACCTTTCACAGACACAAGGACATGAGCTTCAAAAAGGAATTCGCAATAAACAACTTCTTCCATGGGCCACTGAGCAGAGTACCTGGCTACAAATTCTGGGCTGAAGTGGGTCTGCACCCTCACACTTTTTTCTGCTTTCCCCCCTATTAACCTGTGGCTATTTAGGAATGACAAGAGCAATACTCAGGATGGCGCTTACCCCTTTTCAAGCAAACCACAGGCCAGGAGGTGTTTTTACTCAATGCCCACAGAGCAAGGACACATTCTCCTCCAAAACAAAGCTCTGAAGTATAAAGTTACCAAGAGATCATTGGTGCCATCGTTTCCCACTGCTAGTAGGCTGGCTAGTTTGGTATCCACCAAAAGGAAGATTTGCTGTTTTCATTAAGGTTAATTTGAAGAGCTGAGATTTAAGAAGGCAGAGTGCAGTTCACTGCTCTGCCAGATCGTCTTTGAGACTTTAGGCAAGTTTACCATTTCTATGCTTTGCTCCTCAACTGCAAAATAGGGGTTTATCATTCTCACTTGAATTCTACTTTACAGCCTTTTATCAATACTGAAATGTTCCTCTTTGGGCAATATACTCTGCCTGTTGCAAAATGGCCCAATCTTCCCTGGGTCTTACTCAGATTTTCCCCAGCAGTAAACTTGACCCCATTAACTCTCCTTTTCCCCCATCCCTGTGAGCTCTCAAGTAATGACAAATACAATCAATTGCAGGTTCAATTGCTACAGAGGTGCCCAAATGACTTAGGAGCACAAGTCCTACTGATTTTCAACAAGGCTTCTGTCCCCACGTCATTTGGGCATAGGTGATGATTTCACCATAGCTGTCTACCTCTTTACCTATACTTAGGGGTATTTGTCATACATTCTCCTTGCATACAGACACAGTACTCAGGGATCACAAGATCAGGAACAGAAAAATAACCATGGCCACATGCAAACAAATCCTCACTGCAGATGGTCAAAGAACAGATGCAAATTCTAAAAGAAGCTTTCCCTTGCACCCAGGCCACCAGTGTCTTGACTCGAACATGCCCCAGATGTTACTTCCAAGTCTGGGCTTCAGCTGTGCTCTTGGGGATGATGGTGTTACTGGACCCTATTGCAAATCTGACTCACTCTGGATGGGGTCCATAACCCTGGCCTTAAAGTCACATCTCACTCCTCATTGTGTCAGACAGCTAGACATGGTCTATTCAAATTTCCATCTCCTTCACAAACTGTGGATGTGACGAACAGCCAGTGGGGTCACTCCAGGGCCCTTTCCCTCCATTTTTTCTCATGGGACAGATGAGGCCAAATCTAAGGAAAGATTTTCCTGATAACAGCATACCCTATTGCACTGCCACTGCTCCATACACGATCGCCTGTTCATGGACTGACAGCACGGAATGGTATTTGCTCTTTCTGTGTGTGTACATATATGTGGTTTTGTTTCTGTGCATGCGTGTGTGGCGGTGAAGGTTATAGTTAAGATTATACTACTGAAAGTATGAAGGTAATCAGTCAAAAAAACAAAAAAAAACCACAATGTAAGTTTCCACTTAAAATGAAAAATATGTAGGTCACAGGAGAAACAGCAGAGGCACGTGTTTGATGCGTATGTGATATTACTGGATATTCTTGCAAGTACTCTCAAAATGTCTTTCTTTTCCCAATTCAACTCAGGCCATTTGCTTTCCTGCAGCCAAATCACATAACCTGAAACAACTCTTCCTCCATCTTAGAGGGCTCAGAGGCAAAGTCAAATGGAAACATTGCTGCAGCATGACAAACATACAGTCTCACCAGCACCAGGTCCAATCTTCTTTTGGAAAGAAGTTTGCTGGGACAAATGTAAATGGGGCAGAGCGTGCCCTTCCCAGTCTCTATTATCTCTGCAAATGGCTGGCCTTGCCTGTGCACCACTGAGAACAGACAAACATTTATAGGTCAGAAAGGGTTTTCCCCCCATAACATTATCCTATACAGCCTTTCATACATGAAAACAGATTCCCTGTATAAATCGGTGAGGCCGCCTGCTCACCTCTGAATCGCTCCATGTGGTGAGGATGCAAGGCCGCATGCGGTGTGTGAATGCTCCTTGCTGAACTGCTCACAAAGGCCTCCACCTGCCTCTGATCCCCCTTCCCCATCTGTCTGTTGTATCCACTTGTTCTAGCTCTAAATTTCCTCTTGGCAGAGACCATCGCCTTGTTGCCCGTCTCTACAGCAGCTCTGCAGGGTCCAAATCAAGACTCTTGGCAGAGATGTTACTTAACTGCATCCAAAACCTCGCTTCAAAGTACCCCCAATCCAATCCCGAGACAAAAAGGGATACATTCGACTGAACAGAGAGTGAGCTTGTAACCAGCAACAGTGCCTGGGAACAGGGCAACTACTGGTTCTGGTAACTGTATTTCAACAACAGAAAGATTTAAAGCAATAATGGTGTCACAGCTCATTCTGTTCAATTGGAAATAATCCTGTAGCACAGGTAAAACTCGTGCCAGGCAAGCCGGGGACTGGAAACAGCTGGCTGCAGGAAGAGCACGTGTGTGCCAAGTCTCATTTGCATCACTCAATTAGCTTTCCCTCAGCTATTGCAGAGATGTGTTTCCTGATGTTGCTCACTGGACTAGTCTCTTAGGTCAGAAGTGTTTTTCCCTGGCTCTTTGCCTTTGTGCCAACGTGCCTTCAACATAACGCAGCCGACAGTCCATCCCCTCCCTCCAATGCAGGTTGTTAGGTAAGACAGTTTCCTTGGAAAGGTCTGAGTAAGGATAGTGGAGTGAAAATCAGCACTGGTACATGAATGAGACTAAGTTAATTTATACTACCTGCAATCTGAGTTGAATTGCATGAATCCACTTACAAGGGACACAACACTGGTTGTGTATGATGCAAATGCAAGGTTGGATACTGCAAAAGGGCTTTCGGTAGCAAGCTGCCTATACAGTCTGCTACCTAGTCACCAGAAGGATGAAAAACTAGGTAGGATGGTACCAGCTACTGATCACATTACTAGTAGTATTATTGCCTGCCATCCACTGCAGAGAAAGGGAAAGCAACCTCAGTGATATAGGACAGTTTGTCATGATTAGCCTCTGTGTAGTGATGCTGGATTTATATCAGCTGAGGATGGGGCCAACCTCTGGGGTCCCAAGTGCATCATTCCAGAGCATGCCACTCCAACAGCGAGGAAATCAAACTGGTTCTGGATATATTGTTTTTCTTCCTCAGGAGCTGCACGTATATATTTAAGGCACTTGAGACAAACGCAACATGACACGGATGTTAGAGGGCAAAAACTTGTGCAGCCAAACAATAGGTTTCTGTAAATAATCAAGCTACTCCTTCTTTTTGACAACTCCCTCCATATTTATTTTTGTTTAGCTCCAGATCCAGCTTGTTCCGGCGGGCAAGGGAGAGTAAGAGCTGCTCAATTAAAATCGTGCAGCTGGTCAAAGCAGCAGAAATCACAGCAGATGAACTAACTGGCGCCTTAGTAATATACTGGCTATGGTGCGCTCCCAGTGCCATCGTGTGGTAAAAGGTGCTTAGCACAACGGGGAACCCAAGCTGAAAAGCCGGCCAACATGCAGCCAGTAACTCAGCAAGGAGGTTCTCCCAACCTCATAAATCATGAAGGGAAAGCTCAAGTCAGCAAGAGGCTGGAACTGAAATACAGCCCAGCACTTTAATTTACTGCTATCTTTCCTGCTTCATTTTATATGGTCATTTTTCTTGAAGAAAGAAGAAGATTTATATTTAAATATGTCTGGAATTACAGATGTTTGAAAGTGCAGTACAAAAGCAGCACACGCTGCATGATCACAGCAAGGCAGAAAAACTTAAAAATCAATTGGCCAGGCCAGAAAGAACGCAGTGTATTTGACCCTCAGGTGTAGTAAGTCAGGACAAGTCCTGTGTTTGAAGGCTAACTCTGTCCTAGGTACATTAGTGCAGCCTGCAGTTACTCGTTGTGGGACATCCACATTCCCAGCCTTAGCCCGAGACACAGTGAGGATTTTCCAAAATAAACTGGAACTTCCATAATCCCTGAGAACAGCCAAGATGCCTAAGCACTCAAAGTTGTTCTTTACCAAAAAGAGTGTTCTCAGAAATTTCCTCTATCCAGGTTAGGCAGTGAACGGGGTTTTAAGACAACACTGCTTACTCCAAGCACTGAAATAAACTTCTCAGCATTGACTGCATCTGTGCTCAGAGCTTACCACAGGTTTCCCAGTAGAAGGATCCCCAGAAGGACCATTGTGTCCTGGGACAAGGCTGTTGGTTTTTCTTACCTGTTCACTTCCTTCAGGACTTTCTCCATGTTCACAATGCCGCGCATCTTATACAGGAACCATTTGTCAATGGCTGTGAGTTTATGAATGACATCCACGGGGACTTCGTTAACCAAGGCCTGCCAAAAATAGGACAGCACCAAACAGCCCCTTTAATATATGCTTTGCAAATACAGATTCAGTCTGCAAACAGGTAGCAGCAACTATATAGCATAAAGACATAAAAAATACTGTAGACTAAGCTGGACACATCAAAGGTTCATCTACCCCAGGATCCTGTCTCCCACAGCAACAGAAAATGTTCCCCTCAAGCAGTGTAGGGAGGCACCAGCCACTTCTGCACGTGCTTTGGTACCAAAAGCTGGCTTCTGTTTGAGCAAGAGAGAGAGAATTTGTTTTTCACAGAGCCAGCAGCCAAATTTAAACTGATGGCAACAAGGTTTGGTGGCCACTGAGTTTGTGCGTTAGCTACCTGCAGCAAGGCATATGGGGCCTGCAGTGCCAACTCCTCCACCTGCACCCCTTACCACTCAAGTTGCCTAAATCTCAGACCCGTTGCAAACCTCCTGGCTGCAAACGCTAAACAGCAAGGTCCAGCTTCTCAGCTGTGGAGGAACTCATTGCTTTGGAGAATAAATTTTGATTTACCCTTGAAATACAAGGCTGAATCAAAACATATGGCCTTGAAATACCCCTGAAGCAAGGAAAAGTCCAGTCCTGGGTGACACTGCAGCTACAGCGTAACTCAGGCTTCTCTCTCTGTATCTCAGGTTAATGCTATTCAAATTCCCCTGCATTATCTTGCTGGAGCTATTTTTTTTTATTTTTAACAATCTATTTGCAATCATGGCGTAAAAAGGAACCCCACAGAGTTACTATTCAAATGACAATGTTTTACAGGACACTGCAGTATTAAAAAAAAAAATCTCAGAGGAATATGCGAGAGAGCCCCCCAATACAATTGTATCCGGGGCAGTTGTATCTTGATACATTGCAGTTTTATCTTCTATCACTGATATTTCTTGGGTCTCACCAGTGGTGTACAGTTACAACTCTCCTGATAAAACAGCTATAATAAACCACAATGATAATACCAGCATGGTATCTTTGCTGAGTTGAAGTAATCAGGCTCACTAATTTGTTACCACGTTTAATTGTTTTCTTGCAGGGCAGCATCCCTGGAACAAAGCCAGAGCAATGTCGCTGAAGAAAACTCCAGCAATAATCCAGGAAAGAGTTTGGCCCACTGCACCCCGCATTATTCCTTGAGTTATCAAGCTGCGGACACAACGTTGTATGGACACGACACAGTTCAGCACTGTGATATGGAGACTTAGTGCCAGCTGAGAGAAATGCACAGGTCACTTCAGTGCTGTGCTCCAAGAAGGCACCACCCACATGGACTGGTGACAGCTCTCTCATTGGGCACTGCAAAATACTGACACCACCTTTGACCTTTTCTGAAGGATTTCCAGGCAGCTTGCCTGGGTGTCCCTCTCACAATTCTCTTCTTCTGAGAGGTAATAAGCTGCTCACTTGAATATCCTGCTTGCTGACAAGCAGCAGTGAAAATCCTTAATGCACATTTTGCTCCTTTAGAGTAACCAGCCACTTACACATCAAACCTTCAGCTAGCGCTTGGCCCACAACAGCCACTGCGCTTCCAAATGCCTGCAAAGAGAAGCTTGGGGCCACCACAGCGGTCCCCGAGCACTGGCAATAACAAGGCTGGGCTTCTCACGCGTTTCTGGGTACAATACTGGTACAAGGCAACTGGTAAAGGGTCTGTCCCATCCTGATTCCTTAGTGCTTGGAGGGTGAGGTCACATCATTAGTGGGACGTGAGCAGGTCTTTCTTCTGCCCATCTATTCTCACAAAACACGTGCAGACTTGCATGTCTTGAGGATCTCCAACCTTCAGTCAATGGTCCCTGAGCCACACATACACACACAGGCAGCAGGAACACATACACTTAATCTGCTTAGGACACTTTATTTAAGAGTCCTCAGGATCTTCAAGGGAAAATGAAAAAAACAAACATCTTCCCCTGCTTAATCAGAGGAGAGGCAGAGAAAATAAACCACCTTCACTCCTGTGGCATAAATCTGGAGACTGGGAGAGAAGAAGGAGCTCGCAGACAGTTCTTGCTTCCAAATCACTACACTACAGGGGCGAATCAGGTTTCCAGGCAGAAAATCCCTGTAGGATTTGATCAGGGGCTCTGGACAGCACTCCCATGGCTTTACCCTATCAAACCTACCTGAAGGAGTACAGCCTAAACACGCTGCAGAAGAAAGGGGAGGGAGACACAGCGGGATAGTGTGATTTTAGAGCCCTGTTCACTTTCAAGAGCATCCCATCCAGTGAACACTGGCCCCACGTTGGAAAGCCAAGGAATTTATAGGACTGCCTTCACACCACGAGTCAGGAAACAAGCCTGGTCTGCAGGCTAAGCAATGAGGGGCTGCTCAGCTGCCTGTGTTTCTCTGGGGCTGACACCCTCATTCCTTCAGCCCCATCCCTGCTCCCCACCAATTAAGGTATTTAGGTGCCTGTGGACAGGAGCACAAGAGCAAACTAACACATCTGTAGTACGGACAACTTGGAGACCTGTGAAACACTCTGGTGTGAAAGAGTGTGGATCAAATCCACAGCATGTGTATTCTGAGGCCACTTGTATATAAACTTAAGAGGGGCCAGAAAAGATCTGATGCAACCTGAGCAGCCCTGCTCATCAGGCAGTTACATCCTTGCAGTACTTGGCCACTCTGGCCAAGGAACAAGTCTCATTTATTTCACCCTCTCTCTTAGTGCCTTCTTTTACAACAGGGAGTCCCATTACAATAGCAATAGCCATGAATGGCAGCTGAACTCCTTTCCATTTCACCTGAACAGTTACCGTTTTCATCATCCAATGGACAAAGGAGAGAAAAAAAGTAAAAAGCCCTGGAGAGCTGACTAGTGGGGCTTGGAGGGGAGAAGACATACAAGGAAGCTCCATCCTGTTCCAAACAAAGCTGATGGCTAACAGGGACTAACTGTTGGCTTTTAAATGTCAGCAAGCTGGAAAGGGATTTCCACACAGGCAGCCCCAGCTGCCACAAGTACTTCTTACTGATATTGCTTGCCTCATTTATTAATGGGGACGAATTAGTGCCCTGTGTCAGACAGAGGCAGCTCTTTATAGGGAGGGATTAAGACTTTGATCTTGCTTTGTTCGACAGCTCCCAGGGAAAATGCCACCAGCTGGGAACACCCAGAGTGTTCATTGGGACCCAAACTCACCTTCATCTCCCCAGATATCCTGTGTTAACATGGGGCTAAGATTAACCTTTCATAAAAGCTCTCTGAGCCACTCAGAGAAACAAGAAGCAAAATTTTTCTCTCAGCCACAAGAAAGGGCTGTAATAAAGACCAAATACAGCTCCCAAAGGATGCTCTACACTTATGAAGACAAGCATTTCCCCAGCTTGAAAAGCGAGAGTCAACAGCTGGACAAGCCACACATTTATAGAACATCTTGTGCTTTTCGTTCAGGCCATCTATAAGAGGAACTATATTTTCTATGTGAAAACCTTTTTACAAACTCAGCACAACCTCAGCTCCCCACATTCATGTGGAGGATGTAATGAGATGTATCTACACACAAGCACAAAGGGCTTAAACACTCCACCATGCAAAGTCAGGGGCACAAAAAATAGTTACTGGACATTCCCTGCCAGGAAGGTTTGCAATCTTAAAAAAACCACCCAGGTAAGGGTGAGCTATAAGAGACAGCTGTCCTCTCCTCTTCATAGAGGGTATGGACAGATGTACAAGTTAGCTGCAGCAAAACCAAAGTGTGAAATTGCACCTGCCTTGTAAAGTAACTAACCCCACATTTACCATGTGGTGTACACAGGCAAACACCGTGGAGCTGAAGTAAGAAATAATTTCACATCCTAGGTCCCCTTACAATAACACTGCCCATTACCTAGACATCTTGAAAGATGATGTGATTTGCCCGGTGTGACAGGAGAGGAGTTAAAAGAATGCTAAGGGAAGTTGAGCCTATTTCAAAGAACAGGGGATTTCCTGTATGGTAAATTTAACAGGGAGTTTTAATGTTGCTTATTTCAAGCCCATACCAATGCAACAATTGCAAAAAGACAGTGCTCTCTCAGACTGCAGCTTGCCATTCTTTGTCATCCTTTGTTTCAGCTTTCAAAAGTATCTTCATTTCCTTCCTCCCTTCCTATAAATTAATGGTAATCTGGAAAACTGGCCAACTTTGACTGACACTTATGCTAGCATAAATAAGGGCTGAACATTAGCCAATATTTAGCAAACAATTATAGGAACAAGCAAAGGAAAGTGATCCAGGTCTCCAGTAACACTCAGCTACAAACTGAAGCGCCAGGAATGCACCTGCTGCTCAATGCAACGTGCATGGGCTAAGATTGTACCAAAAAGGCAAACACATTACCTGAATACAGAAGATGCAGAAAAATAGAGATGTCAGCAGGAAAAATTAAAGTCATATACCCACCCAGCTATTAAGTTCTGCAGAGGAAATTACATGCAATAGAGAATATCTGTATTTCAAGAGCAAGGATCCTACACAAGGTGGTCCCAGTGTGCTTGACAGAAGGAATCAAGGAGGTGAGGACTACTCAACTTCCATAACGTCAGTTGACCCAGTCTGGTAATAATTCAAAGGACATAGGTCAAGGGCTTTCTATCTTTTGTTACCTTAGCTATTGCATATATCCGAGTGCTGGATGGTTCAGAGAGTTCCTTCTGGAGATCTACGATGGCTGGCCAGCCTTTATTCATGGGCAGATGCGAAGTGAAGCCATCTACAGAGGGGTGGCACATTCTCAGGGCCTTTTGGAAACTCTCTTCAAAAGTGCGTCCAATAGCCATGACCTGTAACAGAGCACTTCTACATCAGCTGTGGGGAGCTGTTGCCCAGCTATCACCTGAATAACAGAGGAGTGCAAATTTAAACCATCAAGACAGACATACAGAAAGATTACAGCCTTTGAACCTCCTCCCTATGATAGTCCTGCTGGCTTTAAGACAGGCACAGCTGACTGAGCCTTGGGAGTCTCACTTCCAAGCCTGACTCTGCCAATGACATCACCATGGAGTTTCAGACAAGTGACTCCTTTCTGCTTTTGTCTCCCTGTCTGTAAAAATACAGGAAGCTGCTGCTCTTCTCTGTAAACTGGTTTGTAGTACTTCAGTAGAGGGAAGCATTATGCAGCAGCATGGATGTAGTAATATAAAAGGATATTTCTGTTTAACGATCTGTTAGAGATAGAAACTCACAGTGGGGATTTTAAGGTTCAGAAGAAATCTGCTCCTCTTCCTTTAAATTACATTTAACAGTGACTCTCCCCTGTGAGGGCTCTCTTAAAGGATTACTCCTCATTGGTGTAGCAGCACTGGGGTTTCCCTCCTTCAATCTTCACACCACATCTAATAAGAAAACAAGCCTTTCTCTGTGGAAATCTGCAAGGTAACAGAGCCCTTTCTCAGATTTCTACATTTTTATTTCCCAGTGCAGTGAAACCCTAACAGTATAAAAATCTTCTGAAACACAATGTTGAAAAATGTCAAAAGAAAAAAATAACATTGTTTTCTCTTTTCTCACAGCTCCATGCCCACTGCCCAGCACATCAGAGCTCAGGAAAAACCAGGCCAGGCGAGACTATTCAGTTAATAAAAATGCAGTAGGTGCTGTGATCTGGCTTCAAGTTCAGGCCTAGGGAGACGACTGTGCCATACTAATAGAGACACAGCAGCAAGATGCTCTTTGCTTCAAAGACACCCTCTCCTACCCACAGGACCTGGAGACTAACCTTCTTGCTGAGTACCTCCACCGGCTGCAAACTGCATCTCTTAAGCTTCTCCATCGCTGTTTCAGTTCACCACCCAGCAGTCATAGACCTGTATGGTTGGAGCACAGACTCCCCCCTCTCCCTTTATCCAGCATCCTGCCTTGAGAAGGACAGCAGGTTCATGCAGTTCTGCTTTGTGATATACGATCACTGGAAGGACTCAATACTACCTCCTGCAAATGTGCATGGCCAGGAAGTGTTTTACAACTGATGGTGCACAAGGTAACTCTATTTAGGAACCCCAGCCCCACAGAACAGTCCAAAAACCCCTAAGCAGACAGGGTCAATATCAGTAAGCATCAACCCACTGGAAAAAAAAAACAACCACCTCATTGCCATTAAAAGCTAAAACTGCCACTGGAAAAAATCAAGTTCTAATTAATCCTTCCAGCTGTGACAAAGGCTTACTGTCTGGGCAAGGTAGAACTGATATTAGGAAGGTCTCATGTGACAAAATAATTTAATAAAATAGCTACTTGAAAAGCATTAGGAAAAAAAGACAGCTAAAAAATATGCAATTAATTATTTTGCTTTGGTAGCTGATATGTAATTAACTAATTAAGTGGGTAATTTACCCCTTTTGCTTCACTTCTCTCCTCTTAAAACATTGTCTGAAAATGCTGTTATTGTCCCAGACACCTTAAAATCAGGATTTAAGTGTCACACTGTCATGTTCCAGATATAAGAGACTTAATCACTAAAAGCAAGATTACAGGTTGTGTTTGGATTTCAAGAGCAGAAGTAGTCTGAGATTTGGCATATGGTTTTAACAGAGAGGACAAATAACTATGGCAACAACTGAGAGCCATGGCTCATCGGCATCACTGAAAATCTTAATAGACTTCAACTCTTGAATTTATACTCTAATTAACCACCACTACAGAAGTCCAAACAAAAAATAACTCTGGGAGTCCTGTAGTGAGTGTTAAGAATGAAGGCAACCTCAGGTGATCGAAACTGGTCTCCTCCCTTAGGAGTCAAACCATTTAGGAATCCACACTGTGATATCCAAGATTACATGGTCCTAACACATTTCAATTAATTATAGTACTGGACAAAAATCATTTGAGCTGAATAAGTACCTTCAAAAGCCATTAGGTCCCTGAAGATAGATATTCTGAGGGTTTCCAAGAAAGAGACATGACTTTCACAAGTGGTGGAATGGAAGGGGACAGTCTTGCACTCACCTCTCCCACACTCTTCATGGAGCTTCCAATACGGTCGGATATATGCTGAAAACGGTCCAAATCCCAGCGGGGTATCTTGGTAACAACGTAATCCAGGCTGGGCTCAAAGCAGGCAGAGGTTTTTCCTGTCATCACATTCTTAATTTCCGGCAAGGGGATCCCCAAGGCAATTTTGGCAGCAATGAATGCTAATGGATACCTGCCATAGAAAAGAAGTAGAGAATAGTAGAGTGGGAAGTACTTTGCTTTTGCAAATCCCAGGAGTGGATCAGATTAAACAGATGTGAGGTGATTTTACCTTCTCAACACAACGGAAGGTTACTGTGCTCAAGCACAGCAGGGCACGTCCAGCTTCCTACCTTAACACATAGTAGAGATACCTACCTAGATCTGGGACTTGCTTTATTATCTGCAAAGCCACCATTTTAAGCACCTGTCATACTCACAGTGAGGCCACATAAACAGACATGTTTTGCAGCAAGTCTGTCATCCCAAAAGAAAATAATCAAACGCCCACTGCCCAACATTGTGGCTTATCCCCAGTCTGCTATGGCACTTCAACAACCACAAGAGTTGTTGAGAACTGCAAATTAGAGATTAATTTGTGCCTCTCAACAGCATCTGCAATGTGCAATTAAGAAGCCAATTTTTAAACAGCCTGCTCTGACCATCCTTATCTTGATTAGTTTATGATTAGCCAACAAAACAAAGGCAGCTAGCAATATCATTTGCATCAATCTGACAGACAGCTCATTAATAACTGTGTCCTCTGGGTCCCAGAGATGATTTGCAGCCAGCATATGGATACAGTGGATATGCTTTGTAAGGACAGCTATTAGGCTCCCCCCCACACACCTCCTGGGAGTTTTTCCATTTGTAGTAACAGCATCAGCAGGCTGGAATGGACCTGGAAGGCTCACTAACCCCTTCTTCCATCTCCCAGCAGGACCGACTCTCCAAGGCTCAATCCTGTCAGCAGGTGCTGACAAGAACTGTTCTTAGAAGCTTACCATGCAGAAATCTGCACCTTACTGACCTGATCGCTCCAGAGTTCTCTCTAACAGCCAACTTCAGCCTTCCTTGCTGCACATTAAGCCTGCGCCTCCTTGTCTTAACTGCATGGAGAGCAGATGCAGGAACACTTCTTACTTGCAGCTGTCACTTACATATTTAAATAATACACTGATCCAAGTCCCTTATCATAATTCTCTTCTGTTCTTCTCCCCTCAGTTTTTGTTTATTCATTTGTTTGTTCTGTAGTATTTTGGGTTTTTTAAATAATCTTACCCTGTCGCCTTAGAGGCCAAAGCTGAACTTCTCGAGAGTCTGGCATTAACTTCAATGATGTAGTACTCCAGGGAAGTTGGATGCAGAGCAAACTGGATATTACACTCTCCCACGATGCCCAAATGTCGGACAACTTTGATAGCACGATCCCTCAGCATCTGGAATTCCTCATTAGTGAGTGTCTGGCTTGGAGCCACTACAACAGAATCTCCTGTTTGTCAGAAGGTAGCAGAAAAGGAAAATGAGAAGCAGCTCAGCAGCAGTAAATTCTAGCCACACAGGTCACTTTCTTTGCTAATTCATTGCTAGTAATGAAGTTACCTCAGACATTCAAACCTGTGGATGCACAGTTGAAGGAAAAGCACAGATAGTTAGAAGCCCAGAGGCGGAGAGGCCAGCCAATCTTATGGAAAACAGGATCATAGGGGTAGGTTTAGCCTGACAGTATCTGTTTCACACCCTAGCTGGCTGTATCCAAGACCTGAAGAGTATTTCTAGAGCCCACTTTATCAATCACAAAACTATGTTAATAACAGCAGGCAGAAGGGCACTGCATAGAAAAGTTAACAAGCCATTTCCAGTGAGGCACCCTGTGCCCAAGCCTACCTGTGTGGACTCCCATAGCATCAATGTTTTCCATATTGCAGACAGCAATACAGTTATCAACAGCATCTCTCACAACTTCATACTCTATCTCCTTCCAGCCAGCAACTGACTTTTCCACCAGAATTTGGTTAGTCATTGCAAATGCCTGGGAATATGTTAGGGAAAATGAACAGCAAAAAAGAAAGCCTTATTAGAACACGTTCCACATTTAAGACTTCTGGGACTTATCTCCAGACATCCCAGACCAACACGAAAATTGAAAGATTAAGATAAGCAAAGTTCATAGCACTGATGACAAGCACTTTATATTTCTCTTTGTTGAAAAAAATTTTGCATTAGCTTAATTTGAAAGTCACAGAAAATATTTATGTGATCTGATGCGAAAAAAAGGCAGGGCATGTGAGCTTGCAATGGCATATAAAGAATAAATAGGAATATAAAAAAATCTAGGGCTTCAATCATGCAATAGACAACATGCTTTTGTTTGTGTATGTGGGCAGCCCCATGGACTTCAACAGGAGAACTCTGAAGAAAGTTAAATGACTAAGTGATGGGGAGTGTGGGTGCTGGCAAACGCTATGTAATTAATAGCACTAAAAATGCTGCTTATCATTGGCATACTAACAAGAAGCAAGATTTGTGATTTATTCTTAAACTAATCTTGAAAGCACTCCTCAGCACAAGAGACAAAAATGAAAAATATAGTTTGTTGGTAAATGAGCATAATCTAAGTGAATAAACGGCCTTAATATTAGCAGATAAAAAACATTAATCAATTCTTGCTTAAAATCCTAGAAAGTAATGGACACATTATCAATCCATCCTTTAGCAAAGCTTCTTGTTTTAATGCTGCCCATAAGCCAGTCTTCAGTCTGGTCACCTCTGTAGTTAGTTCAAGCTCGCACACAAAAAAAAAAAAGAAAAAAGAAAAAAATATTTTGAGGAGTGGCACTTCACACCCAGCCTAAGCAGGCACTGCATTTGTGGTGATGTAGCAGGAACACCTAACCACACTTGTCAAACAATCTACTTTGCTCCTGTGTTACTGTCTATTGCCCTTTCTCACTCAAAATGAGCAGACTCAGGAGACATGAACTCAAGGCCAGTTTACTTGATCTAGCTGTGCTATGAAATATCCATAGCTGTTCAGTTATCTGAATTATATACAATTCAGAGACAAGTGTCTGAAAATCCAGTTCACAGAATTACTACAGATCATCTTCATAACTGAAACGAACATAGTTTCTGCTGGGCTGTGGAAATGAGCGTCCAAAGTTGAGCTAATTCAACAAGACACAAATTGTTCTTCACGGTAAATTTTAAAATATTGATACCAAACTGGGAGGTGCTGTTGATTCTCTTGAGGGACAGGAGGCCTTGCAGAGAGATCTACATCGATTGAAGCACTGGGCTATGACTAATGGGATGAAATTTAACAAGTCAAAATGCCAGATCCTGCACCTGGGATGGAGTAATGTCAGGCATAAGTATAAACTGGGAGAGCAGTGGCTGGAGAGCAGCCCTGCAGGAAGGGATCTGGTGGTGCTGGTTGACAGCAGGCTCAATAGGAGCCAGCAGTGTGGCCTGGCAGTCACGAGGTCAAACTGCATCCTGGGGTGCATCAAACACAGCATAACCAGCCAGTCAAAAGAGGTGATTATCCCACTGCATTCAGTGTTGGTGCGGCCTCACCTTGAGTACTGTGTACAGTTCTGGGCCCCACAATTTAAGAAGGATGTGACGGTCCTTGAATGCATCCAGAGGAGGACAACAAAGCTGGTGAAAGGGCTGGAAGGAACGTCCTATGAGGAGCAGCTGAGCACTTTGGGCTTGTCTCATTTGGAGAAAAGGAGGCCAAGGGGCAACCTCATTGCTCTCTACAGCTTCCTAAGGAAAGGAAGTGGAGAGGGAGGCACTGAGCTCTTCTCCCTGGTATCCAGTGCTAGGATGTGTGGGAATGGTTCAAAGCTGTGCCAAGCAAGGTTCAGGATGGACATTAGGAAGCATTTCTTTACCAAGAGGGTGGTCGAACACTGGAACAGGCTTCCTAGAGAGGTGGTTGATGCCCCAAGCCTGTCAGTGTTTAAGAGGCGTTTAGACAATGCCCTTAATAACATGCTTTAACTTTTGGTGAGCCCTGAATTGGTCAGGCAGTTGGACTGGATGATTGTTGTAGGTCCCTTCCAAATGAAATAGTCTATTCTATTTTACTCTATTCATTCAAAATGCTGAAGCTCTTTTAGTATACTTTTTGAGAAAATGAAAACATTTACTTAGAAAGTAAAACAGAATCAGACTTTTGGTAAGAAAAAGGGAAGTTTCAGAAACATGAAAAATTTACTAAAAACATGAACTGTCCCACTCCTAAAATTTTACAGATAATAAGATGTTTATAAAGAGCAGCTGTTTTACAGATTTCAGGGAAAACCAGAGATGTTCAAAACCACTTTTTTAAAAAACACCAAGAAATACTGATCAAAACCAGGTTTTCCTACTGAAAATATTTTGATATAAACCTTTCAGACAACTGCACTCCCAGGGTTTCTGGGTGAATTTCAGCTTTCTCTAAACACAGATCATGCGTGAGCTTGGGCAAGCGAAGTGTTTCCAACCTCAGCCATCAATCTGTAAGATGGGGTTACTGCACCCACTGCCTCCTCCTGCATCTCTCAGTCCTCTGAGCCTCCCTGCAACTGACACTGTCCGAGCAGCTGTTTGTCTGACAGCAGTGTGGAGAAAAACAAAAATGTAATTTTCATGTACAGCTCTTACTGGTGTCAGCAGTATTTCTTTCTAGAGATACATGAAGGATTAAGAGGTTCAGCAAATCAGGAAAAGACAAAACCAAGAATTTTAGAGACCAGCTGAGAGAGATTTATTTCCTAAAATTCTGCATTTTTGCCAAGGAAAAAAGCTTTTGTTTTGTTTTCCTCAATTATCTGTTTACTTTTCACAGCAAATTTATAAAAAACAATCCCAGATTTCCTACAGAAAAATAGCTGTCTCTTCATAGCCAGAGACAGCTGGTGGATGTCAAATTATGAAGTGCCATCCCATTAAATCTCTACATGAGCTTTTGAACTAGCAAAATACCATCTTTAGACAGAAACACAGCAGCGGCCCAAGCCCCCCAGCTCTTCTGTCCCTGATACTACATTATCATTCAGCATTTTGAATGTTTCAACTTCCTTGACATCTTTTATGTGCCATTTACTCCTGAAAGTAGGTGAATACAGTCCACTATGTTTATTTTCAGACCAAAATTGCTGAAACACTTGCTCAAGCTATGACTTGTTTCTCATTAATTTAACAGATCTGTCTTTTAACCATCTTTATTACTCAAGTCAGTAAGAATTATGAAAAGATGGCATTAGAAGGAATCAGGATAACATTTTACAGGTAAGATGAAAGGTAGGGTATGTACAATTCCAGTGTCTGTGACTATTAGAATAATATCTAAGAAAATCAGATGTTCGGCTCTATTCCCAGAGCTTGCAATTGCAGACGTACCTTCATACCAAGGTCCAGCAAACTCTCCTTATCAGGACATATACCTGACCCCAGACCACCAAGGGCATAAGCAGAACGTATCATGACTGGGTAGCTAATCTTTTCAGCTGCCTTCAGAGCATCTTCAATCTTAAAAGAGAGGGGAACACATTTCAGAGATATGATGACAACTAAGATGAATAAAATCTTCAACTCTGGTTACATGGTTAACTGGAAATCCCATCAGTAAGACACTAAGCTGTCTGAAGATAAAATGAAAAGAATAAAAGTTGGCTTTGTAACAGTGCTTTGTTCTGCCAAACAGCAGAAAACTGGAACACGGACTCAAGGAGGTGACTTCCATCCTTACTTATGTGTGGACTTGCTTGCTGACTTTTTATAGACAATGTCCTTACCTGGTCTGTCTTCACAGGCTTTAGCATGAAATAACCTCTTCAACAGACAGTTGGTTTCGTCCAAACCCAAACAGGCCTTCCCACTGAACCAATTTTTTGCTTTTGCACTCCTGTCCTCAAGAAGGATTTCAGTACTGTTGATTTTGAGGACCTGAAATCCTAAGTCTAAATGGTTTGTGCAAGATTTTTTTTAAAAAAAGTAGCCACTGACATATTATATATTTTTGTGCTGCAGCACAGAAGTCATCCCAACCTAATTTACTTTTCTTGACAATGAGTAAATTAGCTTAGGCTTTCCAAGTGCTTAATTGCATTTTCACTCATTTTAAATCATGGTGAACCAGCATCAATCACTGTGGAGTGCTGATGAAAGCATACAAACTACAGTATCCACAGTTGTATTCAGCTTTCACTCAACACAACCAGAATTATTTTTTTAATAACTCAAATGGGCAACAGTAATAGTAATCACATCTTCAAAATCATCTGATTTACCGATTCCACTGCAAAGCTAGGAGCAATCTTTTCATTTAGCTCAATCAGTTTATCGGAAAAAAGCTTTCTATCCTCTGTAGCCATGATGGATTCAACGGATGTACCTAGGACCTTCACACCATACTCCTGCAGGACTCCTTGCTTGAAGAGTTCCACTCCTGCAGAGCAAACAAAGCCACAGTTTTGAGGACTGACGGTAGTCAGAAGAAGAAAGTATTCAAAAGACATCTGAGTAGCTGACAAATTGTCTGGCCCCATCAACAACTAATTTTACTATTCTTTGTCATATTGGAACTCAGAACCATAACATGAAAGTTTCTGTCCTCAAATCTATGAAACCTGGAATACTATTAAAGTTACTGCTTGGCCATCAGCTGCAACACAAACAAAGCAGTGCAGTTGGATACTGTTGCAAGAAGCCAAATGAAACTAACTTTTCCTTTTGATCTCTGCATCAAGGTGGTCTGAATATCCCCAATCCAACTATGATAACTAAGACTTAAGCTGAAAAGCAGGATATATGAATTACTTTTAAGTATCAAACCCAACAATTAGATGTTATGTTCAAAGCTTAGCAATCACTCTCTCCCCCACAGTCAGTATTGCTGCCTGGATCCCTTAGTAACCTGGGCAATGTATCAGGCACATGGGTCTTGCATGTCTGCACAAATAAAGTCTGCTGAACACATGGCAAAAAACATGAATTTGCCTGCAAGGAGTGCCAAGGCACCTGTATCGTACTCACCACAGTTGAGAGCAGTCTGGCCACCCATGCCCAGAATTAATCCATCGGGACACTCTGCCCTGATGACCTCTGTGACAAACTGTGGAGTGATGGGGAGGAAGTAGACAGCATCAGCCTGCTTTAAGCCAGTCTCATTGGTCTGCACTGAAGCAATATTGGGATTCATGAGGACAATTTTCACATTTTCTTCCTGAAAAAATGAAAATCTGCATTAAAACTAGGCATATGTGGAAAAAGAGCTAACAGCAGCAGCAGCAAGGAGAGATAGGGTTCAACAAGCAATTTACCAACAGCAGAATTTAAAAAACCTGGCTCCTTATGTACTCTCCCATAAGGGATTTCTGGTATCTTGTACCAGGCTGAGCTAATGCCAGTTCTTTACTTTTGTGCCTCTGCCTGTCTGCAAATATTGAGGGAATGGAGATTCCCACCGGATTTGGTTGAAATTGTTTAACACATTTTGGAGTTACATAGGGGAGGCAGGAACAAACTCCAGCGTAATCATCTCTGTCTTCTGTTGGAAGTCAGACTAAAAGTGACAAAGCAAAACCAAATTTAATCAAAACCCAATCTTTTCTTGCCAAGCAGTAGGTCTTTGATCATGAGTATCCAGGTAGTTCTCAGATTTTGTACCGACTAGTAACAGTACAAGAATACATTTTTTGCTTTGACTTTCCATAGAGATACTTTAATTTTCCTGGTGTTATCACTTTAAAAATCTTGTCCCATAATCTTTTTATTTGATATTGCACATACTAAAAGACAAACTCTGCCTCTATATACAAGACAAAGGTTAGCCAAAACTTCACACCGTTTTTTCTCTGTCACAGATGAGAAACTGAGATAGAGTGATAATAAAGTTTATCTGTTTCCTGCTATACCTATGAGAGTTTTGCCACTCTTTTGGCTACAGACAGAAATTCACTACAGTTTGCTCATTAAGAGAAAAGTCTGAGTCAGACCTGGGCAGATCAACTCTCCTCACTCTTGAAATACTAGTATGTAACAAGGAAGCCAACCAAGTTTTGCTAATAATGATGAGACTAGAATGTGGGCAAGCTTAAAAAAAACACACCGAACACAAGCAGATAAAGAACAATGTATTACTGCTTTGCTGAAAAGGTGGACTGGGAAGCACAAAGGCTGTGGCCTCATTTTTACAGGAACTCATTCTAATCTCCATCAACTTCTTGTAAGGCAATAAACTTCCACAAATAAACAAAACATTTGCAAACAATGCTAATTATAGATGAATACATTTTAAGAAAAAGATTCGCTATATGGAAGTTGTGGAGGTTAAGAAACAACAACTCATTAAAGACAGAACTGTGATGATATTAAAAAAAAAAGAGTAAAAAAAATCAAGAAGGCTGGTAGACTAAGTCAGCCATTCCTCGAGCAAATGCTGTTGAAGTGTTGCTGGGACCAGTACAGAAATTGCTATTTTTCCCCAGATCACAATAACCATGAAAATGCCATAGGGTTCTTCTGTGATTGTTTAAAATTTGTGATTGCTTGACCCATTGGTTTGAGGGAACAAATATATAGCTCACGTGGAGCAGTGGGATTCTCACTCAGAGCTCTGACTGCTCAGTTCAGGTATTGGATAACATTTCTTCTCCTTCCTTTGATAACTTGAAATACTGACTTAAAGATTGGCTGTAAATTTCTGCTGACCTTTTTTCCCCCCATGAAAAGTTGGAATTTTTTTTGGAAATGTGTGGAACAGGGAAGGGAGAGAAGAGAGATAATCCTTATGGAAAATATTTCTAATTTAGACAAATGACCCCAAACTGGGTAGTTTTCATGGTGGTGCTGAGGGAAAAGGGTAGATCTCTGATCAAAACATTCTTCTCTAATAAATGTATTCAGAAATTCATAGCTATAATTCTGTTGTAATGAATGGGGGAGGGAGAGGTATATCCCTTTTCAACAAGCTGGAGTATCTGTACATCTCAGCCCTTTCTTTCTTACTTATCTGGGGTAAGGTGTCTTATGACCAGTTAGCAGTGACGAGGAAGATCATTAATGAGAGAATTAATGCTCGCTGTGCTAAGAGAGACACGTTTTACTGATATCACATCCTCTGGCCCAATTGCTCAGGATGTTGGATTTTCCTTCAACTTTATTTTTTTTTATTTTTTATAAGCACATAGCATTCTGTGCAATGGCCACCCATCCTGATTGGAGATCTTTGTTAAAACTTAATTAAAACAGTGAATTAATAATGTTCCAGGAGGGCTCCATTCCTCTTTTTGTGTAATAACCACCTGTATTCAGACCAGTTGGGAGAATCCCCACAGCAAGTAATCCAGAAGTTTTTTCAGGTGACCACAAGCCAGCCTCTGCTGTTCACAGATGCTTCCAGGTCTTGTTCTTCAGAGGATGTTCCTGCCTTTGATGAACATTCTTGCAAATACAAATTCAGTGACTACAGAAGTCCCAGCCCCACAGAATTTTACTCTTTAAAAAAGGCACCCATTTAACTGTATAGGAGTGAATATTAACAACAGCACCTTTCTATAATGAATCAGCATCCAACAGACTAGAAAGAACAACAGCTCATAGCAGAATGAATCAGAACATCCAGCAGTGAGAATCAACATTGATTACTTATAACAAAAAAAATGAAGAAGTCTCTTGTCTCCTGTTAAGTGTCCCTGTTCACTCCCACCCATGCACCACAGCTTTCCCCTGGCAGCCACTGACCAACTGCCTTGTCTCTCGCACGTAACTGTAAACCACTCTGCCAGAGGCAAGGTCAGGAAATGCAAGCACTGCTGCTGGAATGTCTGATAAGCCTGCAGATCAGAGCAGCTGGCTGTTGGGCACGGGAAGGGAAAGGGCACTGTGGGAGGTCAAGGTAGGGAGATTTGTCATTAAAAAACACTTTCTTCCACAAACGGAAGCTGAGTTTGAAGGATGAAAGAGAAAAAAAGGGAGAGAGATGCCTCCTTCCCAAATCAGGTCATCACCTGCACTCACCAACTCTGGGATCCTCCACTCCTAACTTGTTCTTGTTTTCTTGATGACATGGCCAGTTTGAACTAATAGCCAGCAATAGCAATACAGCACACAGACAAAGCATATACAATACAAGATGTGTTGTAACACCGGGACCAACCCAGAGCAACCCCAGATTATATTTAAAATTACTGTAATTGATTTTTTTCATTCCTTGAATCCAAGACTAGCACAGGAATACAATGGCTCTGATGTCAGAACACCTCAGAGCTGCTCACAATCATCAGCTCATCTGAAGGCAGCTGCCACATCTGCTCTCTTCCTTCTTCACATAAGGTTAGACATGAACTAGGGGGCCCAGGTAACTGTTACATTACCAGTAGTAACCCCATCACAGGAATTCTGCTATGCTTCTAGAGTGAATTAGACCCCAAAACCCATCATGCGAGTGCACTATGCAGGATGCTTCAGCACAAGCACCGTTTTAAATGCATGCATTTCTCAGGCATGTACCAAAGTACACATGCATTTTTGTTTGCTTTGGAATAGTACAGCTCTCCAATCTTCAGAAAGGGAACATCAGAAAACAGGTAATAAGTTTATTGGACAAAATTCATGCAAAGGAATGACTTTTCATTCATTCCTTTCCAGATTATGAATCTATTCTGGAAAAAAAACTTGGCATATATGAACTTTAAAAAGTTCATCCCATTTAAAATAAATACCATTCAGAAAAACTGCCTTGATAAGGGGTTCAAAATCTTTTGCATAACAGTCTTGACAGCAGCCAGCCATTCAGCTGTTGTTATTATTTGTCTGCCTTGCAGTGTGTTGGCATATCACAAAAGTTTCAGTAATTTCGGCTCAGGTGTAGCTGACCATATTCCTCCTCTTCATTTCCATTCAATATGAGAAGCCTGGAGTGACCAGTCACACATCACAAATAAGCTGCTTGAATACTGCAATGGAAACCTTGAGAATGTCTCTTCGGAAGATAATCCTGAGTGGTTAACTTGCATCACTCAACAAACAAATTCAAAAACAAGAAATGCCTAAATTTCCCTACAGTCATTTATTCTCACCAGCTTCTCTGCCCCAGTGGTACCATAGTTGGATGATCATAGTTAGCTGTGAGAAAGCAAAGTAAATTACATTAGGTTAGTATTTGCAGAGTATCCTCTCACCTTCATGGCTTTCACAGCCTGGGATCCAGAGTAATCAAATTCCCCTGCCTGACCGATCGACAGACCACCAGATCCTAGAATGAGAACTTTGGAGACCTAGAAGTGTCAAACAGTGTGAAAAAAATCAGTCCCATGGTAGTGGATGTTGAAATAACAGACTGTGCAGCACTGAACAGCCCCAAATTATGAAACATAAGTTCTAAAAAAGAAAAGAAAAATCACCTCCAAAACCACTACAGTTTTACTTCTAAGAACATTTCTACTGCACTTCTCCCATGTATCTCTGGTTAGAGAAACACATGATTTATGCATAGGGCATACAATAAACATGTTAATGTATCTTGTGCTTATAGATAACCACGCCTCACTTTGGCTGCCCACAAAGTCCAGCTGCCTTCTAAGATAGCAAAACCATACGACATTCAGTTCACACTAGGAATTTCAGACTTATTTGCTAAGCAACAGAGCATCAACATTATGCTGCTAGCACAAAATCTCATGGTCAGATTACCCCAGGGCACCTCATATACTGGTATGAGACTACCTTTCTTGGGAGAACTACAAAGAAAAAATACATGAAATACCAGATCTTAAAACTTTCTCAAAGAAAAGTGTGTTAACAAGACAAGAGACGCCTGATGACTGTGAGACAGGCAGCTGACAGGCCTTTTGTAAGGGAAGCCTCCTTTGACTTCCATGGTCAGCTTTTTGTGCCATTTTGTACGGGGGGGTTCATTAGGAACTAACTAGCTCCTAGACTCACTGACAGGCACAAATAATGTGTACAGGTGTACACTGACCTTCACTCTGGAAGCTGTCACTCCAGCCTTGGGCAGGACCGAGGAAATGGTAGTGCCTTTCCCTCTCTTAACCAGTGAAATAAATGAATCAAACAGGAACTAGGAAAAATAAACACATGCATTTAATCCCCAAAGTGGAATTAAATAAATACCAAGCAAAGAAGGAAAAAACAGGCCATTTGTGAGCACAAGCTATCAGCTCTGCTCTGCTGCCTTCAGAAGCCAGATTTACACCACCAGAGAAGAGGGGATCATTATTTGAAATTTATTTAACAACTTTGACACATCTGACAAATCTGCATTCAAGAAAGTGAGGTCATATCAGGAAGAAAACACATATCAATCATGTCTGTGTGCTCTGCTTGTACATGGCTGGCAGTGTAATGAAAGAGCGCACATTAAAAGCTAAAATACAGAAGACCATACACTTAACTAGCTCAAGGGAACCCATCTAGAATGGAGCCCGCTACAGAGCTGGGATCTGAGCAGGTATAGCTAAACATCAGTTGTGCTAAATTAGCATTGTCCTTCCAGAGTAGATCCTAGATCAGCCCTCAGAAAAGTGTTCTCCAGCCAGGACAGGCAGGGGAGGCAGTGTGACCACTGCTGGCAGGCGGGGAGCTGCAGACAGTGGGACAGGCTCTCCACATGACCCGTCACTTGCAGGGCTTCTGTCCACATTGCCCCTGAAGCTGGCTGCTGGGAACCACCTAGGGAAGGAGTATGGCTGGGTCCTGCAAGCCTGGCAGGATAGGCACTATGTTACCTAACCGATCCCAGCAGTGGGAGTGCACAGACTTGGAAAAGACACAGCTGAGGGTTGTTTTCAGTTCTCCGAGATTCACTAGTCAATCAGATTGCTAGGAAACCTCTTGATATCAAGAGATTTACTTGCAGGTTTAATCAATATCATCAAATTAAGATTAAAATAAGCACTTCTATGTATTCTTCCATCTTCCTCTCTCAAGAAATGCTAAATAGTTTATTTATGTTCAGACATGCCTCCTCTGCCTTCCGCATCCCCTGTTGCTGCTTAGTCATACTTTGTGAGTACGCAATCAGTTGTTATAGAATTTGTGAGAAGTCACAGATGGAGGATTAAAATTTCATTTCACTTAGGAGAACCAGAGTGAAGAAGTGTGAATCCATTTACATAATTCTACAGTAATTATAAAATTTGAAAGTGGAACTAAAATGTATTAGAAAGTTAATGATTTTATTACAAAGCATCTGGCTAGTATTTTTTTCTGTTAAGATAAAATCCTCTTCCTTTTGCAATCACCCCAGATACAAGAGATTTGAACCTGATCCTGTAAAGGCTTAAGCACTTCAGTAACTTCCAACACACAAATAATCCCACCAGGACTGAAAGCATACACATCGTATGAATGGAATCATTGATCCAAAGCACACAGAAGCCAATAGATGCCTTGCTGCTGATTGTAATTAGCTGCGGATCAAGCTAAGCAGACACAACCCTATGCATGACTGGATCCCGACATTTCCAAAACCAAGATTTAGGACCATCACCAACATAAAGACTTGTCACTGTAGCTGATACATATCTGCACTCCCTAGGCCATCTGAAAGCAAGCCTAGATCAACTCTCATACAATACCTCTGTGTCTCTTGGCCCAGGATTTGCATCTGGGTAGAACTGTGCTGTGAAAATCGGTCTGGTCTCATGCATAATTCCCTGCAGGAATAAAAACAATCATCTTAGACACCTCCTTGCAAGCAGGCAAGAGAACAGAAAGTCACACCTTACACCTGTAAGCACGCAAGGCCAAAGGACTGGGGTGTTTCTAGGGGCTGCCAAACTGACACCCATTTCATTCCCAGTCTTCAGTTTCTTATCTGAGGAGTCACTGAGCCTCTTGCTCTTCTGCTAACACTCCAATGCCTGTATAACTCACTGAGTCATGCATGGACAAGAAGCAAAATGGAGACATCCCTTTCACTACAACAACAAATGCTGCTGAGTTCTAAGTACTTAACAGAGCAGATAGGCTAGTCTCCTTCCAGAGGTAATCCTGGACTAGGCAGAGAAGAAAAACATATATGGCAAGAAAAGATCACCTTCGGCAAGGCTGTTATGGAATTAATGGTTTTACCATCCTGATCTGGTTGGTTCTGTTCCAGGAGAGATGGGTTTGGGTCACGCTCTTTACTTCCATAACTCACTTTAAATACTGACACAGGGCCTTGCACGTGGTCTCCGCCCTGGGTCATTGTCAGGCCTGTGATGAAGTGGGACCACTGCTCTGGACAAACAATAGCTATGAAGGACCTAAACTGAGTTTGGAGACAGTGCTTGTAGTTGCAGTTGGAGCCAGGAAAAACAGACTTCTCATTTTCATGGCCTGATAGCACCAAGCAGCATGGTCCACTGGGAGACTACCCTGTAGCTGTCATTGTTTATGGCCCCTGATTCCAGATGGAAGTAGAGAAGTCCCTCAAGAGGGAACCCAGGAAAAAATAGTTCTGATACAACCCGCTTCCCTTAGGAATGGACAAAGGAGTCCCAACAGCTCCTATAGAGCAACAGTGCCATCCAGAGCTGCCGGATGGGATGCTGGGATAGAACAGGGATGAGAGATGAGCTACTGACCACAGCTGATCCATTATGGTACAAGCTACTGCCCTCAGAGTAAAGAATGTCATCAATCTGTCACATTTTCCCTGAATGCTTGTGTTACTTCTAGTTACATACAAACATCTTTTAAAAATATTCACTCCGTGGCTTGTCAGTGTTTGGAAACCTGTGCTGGCCCTGTCCAGCTGTGATGGGTCAGGTCAGTCACAAGAAATGTTTTCTTTCTCTTTCAAACAGAAGAATGCAACAGACTGCACATGAGAGCCCATCCAACCCTGTTCCTGTTTGTTCATCCCATGCTAAAAAAAACCATTGCTCCTTGTCCCTCTCCATCTATGAAGGTTTAGGAGACTGATGCTGCTTTGGAGCTCACAGAAATGGTCCTTTAGCTCACATAAAAGAATGTCATGCTTCTAGATCCAGAAGACTCATGTCCAGCCTTATCACCTACTTTATGCAAAAGCACCATCACTTTAGCTCCACTTTAGCTCCAATCTTTAGCTAAAGCAAACATGAAAGGCCTGAGGATGAAAGGGTTCAGTTTGTCAACACAGCTAAAACAAACTGATTTCAAAAATTGAACGAAACAGCTGCAAATCTTTTGTATCAATATCTTGTTTGGTAACATTTGTCTATGTTTAGATACATCTGTAAGGATAAAGAAAACAGCAACTGGCAAACAACAAACTTACTCTAAAACCATCAGCTGGAAATTACTGCTCCTTGATCCTGCAAAGTATAGCCAGGATATGCCAGAACAGCACTGTTCAATCTGCCAGACTTGATGTGGGGCATTTACACAAAACAACAGAGAGGCATATTCCCGTGGGGGAAATTGCTTTTGAAAATACCTTCTTTTCAATGATTTTCTCATAAATAACAAGACCTCACTGACTTGTACCACACTGGGCCTAACAGACAAGATTTAAAATGGGCAATTACAAAGCCTGAGTTCTGTCTCAATGTCTGTCTGACCTTGTCAAAACTGAGCTATGGGATATTGTTTTCCTTCCTATGCTTTTCCCTGTTCAACTGCGAACCTCCAGAGGCCAGGCATTTTTTAATTTTTCTTCCCTACATGGATGTCACTTGACATGAGACCTCTACCTTAGATCCTGTAAGTTGTTCTCTAGAGGTAACTGCCTCTCTCTCTCTCTAATGACTTTAGTCCTTGGAATTCTATTTACAATAACAGACCTAATTAGACTGCAATAATATTCCTGTTCTGTGCTGGGCAACACAGAGCCAACACAACAAAACAGTGACCCAGGCTAGTGCACCTGTGGCACAAGCCCTAAGACAACGGCAATGGAGTGAGCACCACTAATGGCAGGGAAATCACAGAAGTCAGTAAGGCGGCTGTTCAAGGGAAATCATAAGGTCACTGTTGCAATCCTGTGCTTTGGGCTGGTATGGAGAACAGTGGTAACAGTTCACCCCCTTTTGGGCTGTAAGGCAGGGCCCCAAGTAAAGTAGATGGTCAGATCATCAAGTTAGTTCTGATAACTAATTGTCATCTGACAGCAGGCTTCCAGGAGGTGAAATAAAGTGAGATGGAGCCTTCGCTCACTAGAGGCTGCCGCATGCAGGTATCTGGAAAGCATGAGCTCACCTCATTTGTTTGATCATTGGCATTCACAAAGAGAGGTCTCCAGCCAGGTGGGAGGGTGGAGCTGTCGATGGCATAACCATGGTTCTGAGCAGTGATGACAGCTTGTCCATTCACTGCATTCAGGACAGGCTGGTTCTGTCCTCTGAAAGAGAAAGGATTAGAGAACAGGGGACGGAAGTGCTATATGTGTCCAAATGCCACAATTAGGAAGAGTTGATAACTGTGGGGCCATACATAGCAGTTCAATAGTAGCTGTTTAATACTGGCAGCCAATCTCAAAATGATAAATCCTAGGAGAAACTTTGCTTTTCTTCAGTTTGATGGAGATTAATTACATCATATACTTTCAAAACACCCTCAAAAAAACCCAAATGCATGACATGGCAGTTTAAATTAAAGGCAAGCAGAACGGCTGGAGTGAAGAAGTAATGTTACTGCCACGCTAGCTGCCATTAAGGCAGTTCAGAAGTGAAGCACTGCTGCTCTGTGGCCTTTTGCAATGCTGAGCTGGTCAGTCTGGGCCCTGGGAAGCAGAAGAGCTGCCGCACCTGTTGGCCATCTGCATCTTGTAGGAAGTGGCTCCGGCTGCTATTCCAGTGATTAGATTCCCCATGCTAATTCCAAACAAGGGCTCTGGGCGATTGCTCTCCAGGACCTAAAATGAAAAGATCTTCAAGAGATACTGGAGTGTCTCTGTTCAGCAATTCCAGCATAAACCATGCTAGTTCCCTCACAGCAGCCACACAGACTTGGGAAAAAGCTGAATGCAAGGGTGGCAACAGCCTATAAAGGAAAGTTTCCTCCTCTCCTCTGGTTCAGAGGGAAGCCTCAGAGCGCAGCTTAATGTCTCGCCCTACTCGAGGGAAATAAGCAAAGACAACTCTGCATTACAGCCATTTAGGGCACAACATCATTTCAAATGGGAGCACTGTGAAATCCGGGCTGTTCTTTCACAAGGTCACAGAGGTCCTGAAAGAGCACAGGGTACTTTAAGGCACCAATAAGGTAATCATGGTAATCATGTTTACCATGTATTGTTCACCAAGGTCTGTATAGCCTTATTGTAAATTCTGGTCCGGAGACAACTCCCAGTGGACCAAGATGAGGAACACCCCAGGCAGCTGAAACGACTGAATGACATTTGGTCCGTAACATGTTAGTACAACCAACTGTTTAGATTTCAGGCACTTGAAAAAAAGGCAAATAAACAAGAATAATTGCACTATGGCTATTACATTGTACCTTTCTGACATTCTGAATCACCTTCTGGGCCTTCACGGGATCCCCTGGACCTCCGGAAATTATGAGCCCATCATACTCCATGCTGGTGAAATCATGGTCCCATGGAACCAAATGCACTTCTGCACCTCGCTGGGAAAAAAAAAAACAAGGAACAAGAAATGAGGGGAGGAGGGGAACAAATGAATTTGTGTCAGGAGGTTGTTCCCATGCTCTCATGTCCCAGAGGCTGAGTTTAGATTTCAGTCATTCCTTTGCCAGTGACAATAATGAGGCTTCTCTCCACTATCTGCCCAGATTATTTTCACAAAACTGGTAGACTTAATCTCTTTGAGCCACCTCAGTGTTTATCAAGTTTGTCTGAAATCCACTAATGAGATCAAAAGTTACTAATGGAATGCAAAATAAGTGTGTATGCACACAAGCAAAATATGTTCACTTTTACAGGGTGCATTCATCCTAACAGCCTCTTTCTATGACATGCCAGAAATAGTTCTCCACATGAAAAATGGAAAGAACATCCACATTAACTAAAAAACAGAAACAGTGAAACCCTATACATCTAGAGAATGAGAGGACACCACATTCAATCCTCCTGTGTGCCTAGAGAAGCAAGGACTGCTACACCACCGTGCTAACAACAGGAAAAGATTTTCATAGAATCATAGACTTAAAGAATAACTCAGGCTGGGGGACCTCAAAAGGTCATCTGGTCCAATCCCTGCTCAAAGCAGGGGTAACTCCAACTTTAGGGCAGGTTGCTGAAGGCATTGGTCAGTTGAGTTTTCAGTATATTCAAGGATGGGCATTCTACAACTTCTCTGGGCCCATGTCAGCCATTCACCACCCTCACTGTGAAAGTTTTTCCTCCATTTATTTATTTTTGACAATATAGGGTTGACCTTCCTTGGTTGATCTTTAGAGAGACTGTGTCTTGTCTTTTTAAAGCTCACCTTCTAGGAATTCTTCTCGTGACTGAAATGTTGCTGCACAGGTCCTCTTCCTTACCCCCTCAATACAGTGTACCGTGTTCAGGAAACACCTCTCAGTCCATAAAAATCATCCCAAAAAGTGTACCTCATTTTAGGAGGGAAACTGCTACTAAGATGGATGCGTCCAGGTGGAAGGAAGGCTAGTGAATACAGGAGAGACTTTTATCAAAGCAAAACAAGAGATGAAGGACATAAAGCACTGACCTACCTTTACCAGCAGACGGATAACGTTGTGCTTCAACCCACAGTCAACAGCTACAACTTTAATTGGATTCCCTCTACCATAAACCTTGACTTCCTATAAAAAGACAGACCATGCTGTAAATGACAGATCACCCCCCACCCCCAAAACACAGGGAAGAGGAGTAGAATAACTTTTCACCAACATGCAGCAACTGGTACTTAATCAATTTACGTGGAAATCCCCAGAAGTACTGCAGACATTAGCGCTTCCTTAATTTTTCTGTGAAAATAGAAGTTATAATGCTCTTTTATATATGGTTGATTACAGCAGTAACAGCAGTCCCTAAGAAATCACTTGTTTCCATAGCTAATGACAAGCTTTTTTCCTGTTTCACTTCATTAGCAGTGAAGCAGCAAGCCAGTTCTCACAGATTATTGCAGCCCAAGAGAAACGACAGCTACACGGCGAGAGATTTTCAGCTGAAGTGAAGTCATCCTGCTGATGCCAGTGGGGCAAGGCTACTTCACATCAGCTACAGGTCCATCACATTAAACATCACCCTGACCCTCCAGTCACAGTAAGACCAAAGCGTAGCACGGCTGGAGATACCCTACAGCTGACCGCTAGTGCCACAGTGGTACAGACCAGACCAAGCACACTACTGAGCATGACCTATGTTCATATGGACCTGACAGTTTTACATATTAGACAACACTTTGCCTCCTCTTCCAACTGCTGTTCCTTAAACCACTCCACAAAGTAAATTGTCACCAGTCCCAAATCTGGACCATTACGCTTTGTACACCCACTTATCTATTGGTCTCAATGAGCACAGAAGACAGTGAGGTCAAACCACCATATGTTACATGGGCCTTGATACTGCAACATGCAGACATATTGACAGACAGCTGTAGCAATGATGTAAGGTTCTCTATGGACAGCTTCTTTCTGAAGCTTACTGTATTATTTTACTTGTTACATGACTGCAGTTAGCACCAGGCTGGGATGTTATTCATCAATAAGCACATAAGGCAGCCTTCTTCCTTCTAAAAACAAACTCTGTGCTTACATTCAGTTATGGTCAGTTTCTGAAAGATAATATTGGTAAGTGTACTTTATTCAAAGCGGCTTTTCTCTTGTGTAACACACTACTGAAAAAAAAAAGCTTTTTTTTTTTATTTAAAGTAAGTATCAGCTTCCCTGGCACTCATATTTCACAGCTGGGCCTCTTTATGAAAAGATGCTAAAATCCATGCCCGATAAACCTGGTGCTGTGTGACTGTGCTGGTTTTGGCTGGGATAGAGTTAATTTTCTTCATAGTAGCTGGTATGGGGCTGTGCTTTGGATTTGTAATGAAAACAGTGTTGCTAACGCAGAGATGTTTTTGTAATGCCTGAGCAGCACTTACACAGAGTCAAGGCCTTTTCTGCTTCTCACAAGTAGGCTGAGGTGCCCAAGAAGTTGGGAGGGGACACAGCTGGGACAGCTGACCCCAACTGACCAAAGGGACATTCCACACCATATGACATCATGCTCAGCATATAAAGCTGGAGGAAGAAGAAGGAACGAGGGGACATTCAGAGTGATGGCGTTTGTCTTCCCAAGTAACGGTCAGGTGTGATGGAGCCCTGCTTTCCTGGAGATAGCCGAACACCTGCCTGCCCATGGCAAGCAGTGAATGAATTCTTTGTTTTGCTTTGCCTGCGCGAGGCTTTTGCTTTACCTATTAAACTGTCTTTATCTCAAGCCATGAGTTTTCTCACTTTTACTCTGCCAATTCTCTCCCCCATCCCACCAGGGGGGAGTGAGCAAGCGGCTGTGTGGTGCTTAGTTGCCAGCTGGGGTTAAACCACAACAGTGATGAACTGCATCTTTTCATTAGGAGGATTACAACCAGCCAGAAGAAAAATATCCTCTCTACAGGGAACCCAAGATGAAGCTTATTAGCAGATTACAACTCCTCCCTCTGTGTTATCCTAACTTAGTTCTTGTTTTAACTTTTATCTTCTCAGAGATTAAGATGAAGAGATTTTTAGGATGCAAGAGCATATCCTGTCTGAGAACAGCTCTGATCATCATCAGGAGTGACTTACTGTCATGTTAGGAGCAAGGGTGGAAGAGACAGGGTGCGAGGAGCCACCTCCCTTCACTACAAGGTTTCAAGCTGTAACACAAGAACTGCCAATAGTCCCTAATCCTCCTTTGAGGACATGACTCAGCACAGAACCAGTAGTGTTACCACTGCTGTTGCAGCTCCTGCTGTGTAATGCTGAAAGGAGATTTTTGTATTGGAACACATCTTGTAGTTCACACTACATAATCAGGTGGCTAAGTACCCCACAATCCCTTCTTGAGAATGAGTAGAATGGAAATCATATTGAAACTGGGTCTGGTTAGATCACTCAAGACTTCTGATATGAAGCTGTGCTTGACATCATATATGACAATATCTTCACAGTCACCAATACACAAGTGGATTCTACTTCCACTGTCCATGGTGGAACTCTATCACTGCACAGGAATTGTATGGGTCTTCTACCTACTGTACTTCAGGCTTCTGGGAAGTGGGTTTCAAAAATCTCAAGAAGATTAAGGCGCCCAGTTCTCAGAGAAACTAACTTAGCGTCATGTGCCAGAGTCCCTTAAGAAAAACTCACCCTCCTTTTTAAAAGGGCCTTTGGAGATCCCTCAATTCCTCACATCATCGGTACTTAAAAACCTGCAAAACATTATGAAGCAATGATCTCCCTCAAAGGTTCTCCTTGGCTGTTCTAACGGCCAGAGGGAGTTGTGGGACAAAACTGCTTTGAGGTACTTTAATTACCCCACTCTCAAAACTCTTCGCTGTCCAAATAATTAGGCTATGATTTGTTACAACGTTTTCTTCAGCAGCAAGACTGATTTTGGGTGTTGCTGTCTTCACAACTCTTCCCCCCATTCTCACACTTACTATTCCTCTGTACTGCAGAGCACTGACCCCTGCATCTGGCCGAGAGTATGTGTAGACAGAAACCAGACTTGGAACTGGATCAGCGAACTGTTAAAATATATTCTTTCTAAAGCCAGAGGATTTCCCTCATCTGTTCACTGCACAGCCTTACAAAAAACTGTCCCAGTCTGAAAGGATGATGTGGGAAGGCTACGAGCCAGCAGTCAGGGAGAGTAGAAACTCCTGCTGGCAATAGTTCTCAGAACAAAAAAAGTATGTGGGGCTGTATGTGTGGATAGAAGTGACCTTTTAGCTTCAAGCAGCTAAATACCTCTCATCTGCTTTGGGACTCTGGCCATCACATGCACCAAAATACACCTCTGACAAAAGTTACTGCAAAACACTGGCAGTTTTCTACATGCCCTGCCCTGTATAGGCAACACTAGCAAATACAGTCTATACCACTAGCATCGAAAGAAGGCGGGGAAAAAATAATAATAATAATAAAAAAATCAATCACTCCTAAAGTGTAATTGATAAGCAGATTCCTGATCTTACTGTATCCTGATTTAGATGAAAATAGCTGTTTGGCAACAGATAGATTATCATGTCCAGTAATTACCAACACTGAACAGCTTACTTCATTTTCAGCTTTATCTGTGATGTTGCTTTTTAAGCCTATAAAATGAAGTTATAAACATAATGAGACCACCACAGCTCCGTTAATCTTATTATATCTCCCTTTTAGAAGCTATTTGCAGCATCTTTACAGTAATTCTGTCTTAGTAATTGCAGAGTTTAGCATCAGCAACCTTACCTATTTCTGAGTTACTGCTCAAAATGGCTCCACCGGCATCTTGCAACCATCAATCACAACCTCAATAAGCAATTGCCATCCTTCTGTGTAGCAACAAGGCCCTGACTCAAAATACAGTGGAGGCATTGGCATGAGTCAGTGAGATCCCCAAAGGTGAGATTTTCAAGGCAGCCTATGTATTCCAATGGCATCCCAGGTAACCAGTTACTACCATAAATCCAAGCCTGGATGGGGACTGTGCTTCAAATTCCCACTTGCTCACTAACCAGTCTGTTCAGGACTGCTTTGCACTCATACCACTAACACACCAGCTTGTGTGCAGAACAGTACACAAGCAACTATTTGCAGAGCTCTTCCAGAGCCTCACTGATCTTGAAGGAGCTACAAACACCATGGAATTTGTAAAAGGGACTCACACACTCAGTTCTCACTTCAGTCAATGGGATTAAGCACCCAAGGCACTCTTTACCCCACAATTAAATCCCCAGAGGGTCCACAATTTAAGACATTAGCCCTTGCACTGGAACAAGAATAGTTACTATTTTTAGTATGGGCCTGGTTTGCTACATCCTCATGAATTGTTAACGTTCTTCTCAGCTTGTGGCCAAACACAGTTTGCATGCCCAGGTCACAGAGCGTAAACTTAACTGCTGTTCTGTACATATCTAGATACAAAGCAGCTAATGCCAGTAATATTAGATCCAGGGGATTCCTAATGTGGACACTTCTTGAAATCTAGAAATATCTTCTGGAATCACCTCAACAAAATTATGCCTGAGCACAGATTATCACATGTTATTGTGAGCTTTCCTGAAATTTATTTAAGAAAAGTAACCATTCTTTTTATTAGTTTGCCTTACATTTGAAAATGTCCACCATCTACTAGGTCTAACTGTATCCCCAATACTTCTCAATCCTGCCTTTGTAACACACAATCCTCTGATCAGAGTACTGTTCAGACTACATCCAGCTCAACACAGCTCATTTTACATCTTCAACACTGCACCTAAGGAGCTATGGGGATTCTGTGAGGATGATGTCAAGATGACAGTCCTGCAAAGGTCTGGGAAGGTGTATAGTTTAGAAAAGGTCCCAAAATTGTTTGTTTAGAAAGACTGGATGATCCCCAGAGCAAATGGCGAGCAGTTACTACCTGGAGTGTACAGCCCTGGTCCTACAGAAGAAATTCTCACCTTTGTTGAAACTTCTGCAATTAAGTTTTGCTTATTTGGGTCTGCAAACTCCATGGGTTGACCTTCAAATTCAATCTTCCCAAGTATCGTGCCCTGTGGAAATACAGCAGTAAACAGCAAAGCATGAGCAAAGGAGAAGCTGTGAACACCGGGACAAGGTGCTGACAGGCACAGCAACTGGAACAGCTGCTTAGAGATGGTTTCTTGGCAGCTTATAACCATTTCTAGCATCTTCAGAAGTTTATGAGCCTACCTCAGTATCAAAAATCTGTTTAAAATCCTTCATTCAGGGGAAAGGTATTGTCAGCAGTAAAATTTGTCAATAGGCAGTTTGGCAAGCTGTCTAGTGACAGTAAAATGCATTGCATTCCAAGAGGATCAGAATTCAGATCCCCAAATAACTGTTTTGTAGGTCTGGGTGTAATCCACAAAGCAGTTCGAAGCTTTTTGGTTTTGGAAACCCACTGTGAGGTTTTCAGCCACTTCCTGTGGACAGCTACAAGGCAGCAGAGCTGGGGTAAATTAAAGCTATGTAAGAGGCAGGTCGGCGCAGCTGTTTTCTGAATAAACTGTTAGGGAAAAAAAAAATCACCTCCAGCAAGCTCTACTCTTCATTGCTGTTACCACCTCACAGAAGCTAGGACACTTGCTCTGCCAGCACCATATCGTTCTCCACCTTCTGCTCATTAAAGTTCTCAGTGGAAAAATCCCTGTTTTGGCTTTAACCCACTCCTGGAATAAGTGGGATTAACCTAGGGTTAACTTCTTCTCAGCATGGGGACAAGGTGTGCAATGAAGAACTTAAAGGGTGGAAGGGGAAAGTAAAACAGAGGAAGTAAAGGTTTTTTTGCAACCTTTAACACATAACACTTATCATGATAAAACATGTTAAATTCAGCTCGCCCTGTGAATATCAGGCCATCATGCACACCAGGATTGCCCACTGGGTTTAGCGGTACTTCCATGGTTGGCCATACCTGAAGTATCCTTGCCATTTCCTGAGGGCAAGAAAGAGCCAGTATCTTGCACTGCCATGCACACTGCTAAGGGTAAGTTTTAAAGACAGAGTTTTGCTCTTAACAGTGTCTGACCTCCTATCTCATCTTGAGTAGCACCTTACACCAAAAGCTACTCCAGGCTGCTTTGAATGGAGCAGAGCTGAAAAGGTCAGCATCATCTTAAGCAAGTCAGGTTCTTGGGAACCACAGAAACTGCTAAATGCCACCATGCAATCAGTCCCATAAATGCTAGTGACAAAGCCCTAAAGCCATTGCTCTCAAACAGGAACTCTGTGTCTTAGCTTGCTCCTGGATTATTCAGCCAAATGGTGCCCTGCATTTACCTTTAGAGTCCAATTTAACAAGTCACTGTTCATTTCTGCATTTATCATAATGAAGCCCTGTTCTCGCCCCCAATTTATAAAGTGACATGGAGTGAATCACAGAATCACAGAATCAACCAGGTTGGAAGAGACCTCAGGGATCATCGAGTCCAACCGTTGCCCTTACACCACCCTGTCAACTAGACCATGGCACTAAGTGCCATGTCCAGTCTTTTCTTAAACACATCCAGAGATGGTGACTCCACCACCTCCCTGGGCAGCCCATTCCAATGTCTAATAACCCTTTCTGAAAAGAAATTCTTCCTGATGTCCAACCTGAACCTCCCCTGGCGAAGCTTGAGGCTATGCCCTCTTGTCCTATCGCTAGTTGCCCGGGAGAAGAGGCCAACTCCCACTTCACTCCAACCTCCCTTCAGGTAGGTGTAGGCTGCAATAAGGTCACCTCGGAGGCTCCTCTTCTCCAGGCTAAACAACCCCAGCTCCCTCAGTCGTTCCTCGTAGGTCAGACCCTCCAGACCCTTCACCAGCTTGGTCGCCCTCCTCTGGACTCGCTCCAACACCTCAACATCTTTCTTGAAGTGCAGGGCCCAGAACTGAACACAGTACTCAAGATGCGGCCTCACCAGTGCCGAGTACAGAGGGACGATCACTTCCCTAGACCAGCTGGCTACACTATTCCTAATAGAGGCCAGGATGCCATTGGCCTTCTTGGCCACCTGGGCACACTGCTGGCTCATGTAAGCTGTTTTTTTCAACCTGAGAAGACTGGGAAAAAAGGCTACATCATGCACTATTTTAAAAGCCATAAACCAACACCAGTCAGAGCCCCAGTACAACAGGCATTACTACCATAGACTGCTAAGTTACAGGATAAACATTGAAAGCGTATTTACTTTGGATGAAAGGAACACTGATCCATTAAACAGTATGTCTCAAGAAAGTAGAAAATGTATTCCATTTTCTATTGTATTAAAATGCACTTGTCTGATGTCTATAAGAGCAGGACAAGGCCCTGTCTTCCCACGAGAATTCATTTCTACAAATATTCCTCTATTCAAGCTAGGTCATTCATATTCTGCTCTGTGGAATGAAAGGGGGTGTGGGCTTGGACTGCAGACTGCAAATTGATTACCTAAAGAAAAGAGTAGCTTCAAATAATCCATTACAAATTAAAAGCCTCCAAGGCACATTTACATTCAGACTGGCTTTCATCACTGTTTTAGCCAGTGTGAAATGTACCTTAACGTTCGCCTCCATTCGGTACATAATCCTGCTCACGTCCTTCAATTGTCAGCTCTTGGAAACCAGAGAAAAGAAATTACTATTAAAAATAGTAACAGGCTTCAGCCAAAGAAAACCAGCCTGAGTCAGGAATCCAGCTTAGGTTATCACAGGCTTTCCTTTGTCTCTGAGGAGCAGGAGAATTTCCACTGACCAAAGGTGGTGCAGTCTGTGAACTAATATCCACAATATCTCACAGAGTTGTTGCTCTGACTGTTACTATCTGAGGCAACATGTAGTTGACACTACTACCTGTTGTGTCTGACACAGCTACCTGAGGCCTTTCATTTACATCAGCTTGTGCTGGTTCACTGATGTAGAACAGGAAAGCCAAAGCACAGCCAAGGAGAAAGGGCACCCTGGGATCACAGCATTGCCTCAGCCGTACAGAAGACACAGAGCCTTTGGAAGAGCATGGAGACCTGAGCAGCATCTGAGGTCAAAGCAGCCCAGCAGTAGCATTGCTACCCTGGGTTTGCTGCACTGTTAGAAAAAGGGCCCAGCAATAGCAAGGTTAATGCAACTGGATCAAGGGAAGCAGATCATACCTTGTCACGAATTAATTTGGACAGCCTTCTGGTATCAATCCCATACAATGCAGGCACCTGAAGAAAACACAAGAGAAGGATACGTTAGACAACAAGCAGCTAAGACAGAGGAAGACAGCAGCCAGATCACTTTGCTGAGAAGAACATGTCCTTATTTAAGGAGCTCTGGCTCTTAGCAGCACTATTACCAAGGCTGCCTCACTTCCAGTTCTTCACTTCTCCTCCCTATTCCCACTCACAAATATCTTAGTTCTTCAAATTTAGTTTCTGCACTAAAAAGCACAAAATATAAAGCGCACGTGGCAAATATCTCTCTCATTTCTGAGCCCCATTTTGCCTTACTTACGAGCACCTAACGCTCCCAGACATCACAAGTCAGTGGCAGTCTATTGACAGGTCCATGACTCCCTTGGCTACAAGTCAGTGGGGTTCTGGTAGCTAACATCTCTTGAGGTTACAACCATGGCAACCACTAGCAGCAGGACTTCAGAAACATTTGAGGAGAGAATAGAATATAATCTAACGTATATCATTTTTATGGAGAACCAAACATTCCCATTTAATTAGCATTCCTTCTGGACCACTCTTGGAAATACCACTGCACCCTGAAACAGAGAAATGGATGAAGAATCAGAGAACTAATGAACACAGAATGAGCCCAGTACAGACTGTTGAAGACATCGGAGAGGAGTGGCTACCAGCTCAAAGCCAGCAGTTCTTTCCCCTGTTCCCATCCATGCGGGTCTGTTCTCATAATGTAGTTACCCCTAGGTTGCTCACCTGTTCTTCCTGCAACCACTCTCCCAGGCTCCTAGCAGCCTGCCAGTGGCTGTACTCATTGCTGTAATCCAGCACTAGCAAACCTGAAACCTGCAGAGAGAAGAAATGTCATTTTGCACTGAAGGATCACTCTGTACTTGCCCTGTACCTTCTGAGTTTTCACTGTTCATCCACTGCAAACTGTATCACAGGCAGGATACAAAGCTGGGCAAACATGGTATGGCTGCTCTTATATAACAAAAAGTTAGCAAATCTGAGTCTTCACAGGGGGAGTGCACAGAACAGGTACCTTGAAAAGGGGTAAAGACTTCACACTCTGTCATGATTGTACCTGGGCCCTTTTACTTAAGAAATACATAGAATAATGTGGCTTCCAGGTAAACAAAGCTGCAAATTGCACTGAACTGAGAAAACATTTCTCATTAGAAAGAAAATGGAAATTTAAAACAAGACAAAATGTTTTATTTTAATTCATTTTTTGTTTAAGAAAGCTTTTCACTTTTAAGTGACATTTCATTTCAAAAGTCAACTCCATTTTCCAGTGGAGTTAGATATCTTATAAAGAAGCCATTTCACCTCAGGACAGATAAAGCATTTCACTGGTTCCACAATTACGTGGGTTTGTTTCGTTTTTCAGTACTGCCACCACTGCATGGACACAGCCCTGCTCCGAGCCAATATCCCTTGTCACCACAGTGTAAATGCTGGTTCCTGCACTAGTATGTACGGCCATCTCCACCCAGCTGTCACCTCCCCTGTTTGTGGTAGTACAGGCATATAGAGAAAAGTCTGAGCACACAAAAACTTCTCATTCTCACTGGCATTTGATCTCTCTGTGGCAACCAGTCCTGGGCAAACACAGATAAATACGAGGCAGAAGGGAATGTGGGGAAAAAAGCCATCCAGGACAGCAGTTCACAAAAACTGCAGCATGTCTGTCAGTGATGGGAAACACACTTCTTTCAGACAGCACATGGCCTGGTAGAGAAAGCAAGACAGATTATCTTTTGCCACCTTTCCTCCAAAGGACAATATGCAGAAGAGGAAAAAGAAAGGCTGAGTATCATTGATTCCTTCTAACTTCTATGAGGGTACCAATAAACCCTCGCACACACACACACACACACACTCAGCTCTGCGTCTCCCACTGTTACCTTGATCCCATCAGACTCCAGAAATCTCCTGAGGCCCATTTCATCCAAAGCAGCTGTGTCAGGCACTCCACCATTCCCAACGATGGGGTTAGCCAGTGTAAGAATCTGTCCTTTGTAGCTGGGATCTGTCAAGGCTTCAGTGTATCTAGATGAAGAAGCAACAGAAGAAAAGTACATTGGTCTGGAGTTGAAAGGAAAACAAAAGAGCCAGTGAAAACAAGACAGGTCTGAATTCCCATATGACAAAAATACAGAAATGTGATTCACGTGAAAGCATTGTCAGTATAAAAGCAAACACATCTGTGAATCTGCCCTGACTTTGCCGTCTGTGATTAAACATTTGACAGCGAGAACAAGGAAAGGCTTTGGCTTCTCACGTTTCATTTAAGAAAAGCACAGGAGCCATTAACAAACTCAGACTCCTTGTGATTTAACATAAGGTAAGCAACCACACAGAGTGCAGAGTGATCACAGAACTGCATTAAGTGCATAGCTTATCACTTGACCCACAGATAATAGCTTAGGCTTGGTCATTCCCTGGGCTCACCATGTGGGCAGTGCTTTGTCATTTCTGTGTCCTTCCCTCCATGCAGTGTAAGAACTTGCCCCTCAGTGGCAATAGAAAGCTCAAACTGAAAAGCTGATAGACAACAGAGCTGTTTGCCCAGACCTGGTCCCTTCCCCAGCCTGGAGATGCTCAGGGCTATAACTGCTCTTTCTCTGGGGGAGCAAGTAGACAAATCTATGCCTATCTTTTTGTCTGGGGATCAGGGAAGCAGCTGTGAATCATCCTTGTGACTCCTCACTACTACTCTGGGTTCTTCTCTACCTGCTCTGTCAACAAAGCCTGTCACTGTACCACTTCTACAGCTTCTCCCAGCAGAGGCCTGGCCTCTCTTCTAGGCAATCTCCAGGTTCTCACCCACAGGACACCACACATTTCACCTGACAAGACTCTTAAGTGCTTGGAAGTTGGTTTGTGTATCTCTGAAGAAGGCAAGTTGAAGGCAATGCTTTGGGATTCAGCAGTCCACTCCGGTCACAAGGCCCCAGAGCATGTCCTTATATCTTTGGCCCAGGCAGAAACCCCAGGAACGGCAACTTTGTTCAAGCACCTGCCTGAATACCCTTTCTCAGCGAGGACAGATCTAAAAGCATGGTGGAACATCCTTCTGCAGTGGCAGATCAAACCTAGGATTTTACAAAGTATCAGCTCTGGATCCAGTAGATCCAGTCTCACTTTCAACCCCAAAGAAGGAGACAGAGTAAACATGGTCTACATGCCCATGCTCCTATTCTTCAGCTTCAGTCCTTCACTTTCTCCCTTATACTGTAGCATACTGTTGCAGCAATCCATTAAACAATTCCTGTCTTTCAACTCCAAAGCAGCTGTAATTTAGCAACAGATGAATTTATCCACACAAATATTTAGCCAAATGCATAAAGACACTTCAGGATGAATTTGCCCTATACAAAATATAATTTATTATTGTCATTATTGTTTAAACAATACATAATTGGCAACTCCAGCCATCTATCACATATCAGCAAGTCACAAGAGACATTTTTATGGAACATCAGACTTACTGCCAGAAGATTAATTGTCAAACATTGGGGAACTCTTCACAAACCCCAGAATGGTTGCAGGGAGATACAGACAACGCAGCACACCAGCCAGCTCTGAGAAATGACATGTCGAATGAACAATGGCCATGAAATATGTTCAGGTAAGCCTCTCCTGCTGTTCAAATCTATACTTCCTGCTGCAGGTAAACAAGCACACAAAGTGCAGTGCGATCACAGAACTGCAGTAAGCACATGGCACGTGCACATTTGGCATTGCTCTCTTCTTCCAAGTCAATTGGTTATGCTTCCAAAAGACTCTTTGTTAATGACAAAGCTAATGTAATTAACCTTTGCATGTTATTTGTAATCAGCAAACAAGGACAGAGAGCGATTGGTCTTGGCTGGCGTAGGAAGGCACAGCTCTGCACTGAGATGCAACGCCCTTTAAGCAGGCACGATGCCTTGTGGAGCACAGAGGAGCAGATGGGAGCACGAGCTCCAAAGATGCTGCACGGTCCGGTCCTTGCTGTGCCTGCCCAAAGGCTTGCCCTATTTCAGTAAATTCTCGTCAATCAGTTCTCACTAGAATATAATAGGAAACACACGCAGACTTATTGGAGGCAAATGTATTTACTGAGCTGTTTCAAACATGGAAACATTTTACAGGTTGTAATTCTTCTTTCTTAACTGGAAATCTCCTCTCTTCGTTTTTGTTCCTATACCAAACAGTTGGCTGCAATGCTAGGATTTTTTTTTTTTTGAGCAAATATTTCTGAAAAGTTCATCCACATGCTTTTCTAATGAAAATTCAACATTCCATCTCCAATACAGTGCTCTCTGCCCTCTACTCCAGCGTAATCTGACAACAGTTCAGCCACTTCTAGCTACTTCAAGCTTGAAAGCTGTATGCACATAAAATGCCTTGCCTCCCGGTTCTATGACATGAATCAGAAGGTGGGGCTCCAGATGAGGAGACAAGGAACAGAGCAGCATATTAATCATTACAGTACAGAGCCCCTGCTGACCCCACACTCGGCATCTAGAAACACCCACTTCACATAAAGCAGTGGTTTGAGGCTTAACAGCAGTCATGGCAAGATCAGCCCCGTGCTAGCCTCTTGCTCCCTATACTGACAAATTCCTATGTGCCCAGACAGTCTGTAAAAGGCCCCAACCCTGGGCACCTTCTTCACACAGGCACTTAGTCTCTTACTGTGTCAATGAAAAGAGGTAGCTGTGTTCCCCTGAATACATAAGGTCTTGACCTTTGTGCTCAGGAGCACTAGGCAGAGCTACAGTGTTTCTTTCACTGGACAGCAATCCAGTAGCAAATCTGCCACTTTTACAATCTGCAACAATGCTGCAAACTCTTATCTTCCTCTTTTCCGAATCAATCAATCAAGGTCATGTTCCTGGAGAGTGCTCTGAAGATACAACCTTACATTTTGAATGTTCCCTCCGTGCCCATATGCTCCCCAGCACAGAAGAGATCTCTCTTTCACAGGCATACTCTCCAAATCACTAGAAAATGAGCAAACACAGCTTCTGCTGCCACAGTAACATGTGGAGAGGAAATTAATCCATCAGGTCCTCCTTGACTTTTGTGATGTGACAAGATTTATTGCCCATAATCTATCACCGAGAAAAGAACTCTGGTGCCCTCCATCATTCTGATCTATATTAAACAGTTGCTTGTTGGCAGCTATATTAACACAGCCAGTAATTAGTGCTGTCAAAATACTTAAATAATTGTCTCCTAATGCAAAACTTTGCAAACAGATTCCCCTCCGCAGCAATTTAACATTCTCATCAATGAGATCATTTAAAAACTCATCCTGTGAGTACTGGTTTCTCCAAAGGAGAGCAGAGTTTGGGGAACACAAGGCAGCTGGGCAAAGACAGCTATGAATGACTGCAAAAAAAGCTCAAGCACCAACAATCTCAGAGCTGTCTCACCTCCCCAGGGACATGTCCCTCTCCTAACCAAAAGCCTCATTCCTCTGGGCAGATTTCTTCTGCTCAAGCAGTTCAACAAAAGCACCAGCAGCATTTGGCTGCCGCCCTAAGTCAGCCACTGGCTTCTACCACTGAAGAGGACAGACTCATGCTAGGTTAGGCATGAATCTGACCCTACCCTTTAGCTGGAAAGGGCAGAGAGTTTAAATGCATCCTTAACTGCCGTATAAGCCAACAAATGTCATAAGGGATAGGTCATATAGGTAACCAACTTGGGAACCTCAGGATTTAAAAATTTTGCACTCGGAACCCAAGTTCCATTACCCAGAGGCTGCAGATGCTTCAAACCTTTATATTTGATCAGGGCACTGGAGGAAGAACAAAGATAGCTCCTCTGCTCTGAGTCAGCAGTGGCTGCATTTCAATGGGAAGTGATCAGATCCCTACATACCTCACTACCATGGTTAGTTACATCAGTCTTTAAAGTTGCTCATCACTACAAATGCTATGACACAAGAGGACTGCCTGCAGTTTCTTCATTGACTCTTTCTCTCTCTGTATCCCTGGACTACAGTGTTTTCTTATACAGAACACTACATGCTTGGATCAGGACCCTACAAACTTGGAAAAAGTAGCTTTCACACTTCAATAAGCTCCCAGAGAAGTTTTGGTGCTTATATCTCATTTGTTTTTGCCTTACCCAGAAAGACCAGTGTTGAATACGACTTCCCCTGCTGTGGAGGATGGATAGCCAAAAGAATAGCCCTTCATCTTCGTCCCATCTTCCAGCACCAAGTTCGCTGTCTGCACCTAGAGAAAGGCACATGAAGAGACTCAAATACAGGAGGAAAAGGGCACCTAGGGCACCTAAGGCACCTAGGGCACCTGCCTTTCACGCCTCAGGTTGTAAGTATTCCTGCCCCTCTCCCATTCCCAGCTGCCAAGATACTGTCTCTTCTGCTAGTCTCCTGATACTCTGTTTCTTTCTAACACTTCGGAAACACTGTGCTCCTAATGAGGCCAAGGCAGCTGGCAAACCTCGCCAAAAGCAGAGTATGTGCTGCTATTACTGTGGGATCACCCCTCCACATTGCTTTGTTCATTTCTTCCACCCATTATATCTTGCAATTAACCAATATCATAGCCCTGTAGGGAAAGGATTGCCTCTCTCCTCAATGTTTGCTCAAGGCTTGCTGCTGAGTATGCTGGCTCTCATACAGCTGTGACCTTTGATAAGTGCTTAACTTCTGTTGCAACTGTACAGCTAAGTTGCTAAAAATAAATGTATGCTTAGTTAGACTGTCATCAGACAGCAAAATTCAAGATACCAGTCCATTCTGCTGTAGGACACAAGAAGAGAAGAACTCGTGGATCAGACAGACACTCGTGGTCTGTTACCTCAGGGACAGGCATAAACTGTCCTGCAAGAGGTAGATATGGAACAAGGAGCCTAGAGGAGAACTTCCCATAAAACCGCGTCTCTTTCAGACAGCGCTTAGCAGTCCCACACTAACTGTGGGATCCCTTACAGGCTTAACCATTCTTTTACAGCCGAGGAAAATGGGACACAGAGAGTGACTTTTACAAAAGTCATTAAGAGATTCAGTGGCATAGCTGGGTCTTTGGATCTTTGCACATACCAGACTAAACACACCCTCTTTCGCCTCATTTGGAAACTAAACCTTTCTTAGCCTGTCCAGGAATTGGATGGGAACTCCAGCTTCTACCAGAAAAAATAACGAGTATATGCACAACAGAAATGACAGAATGAGTTGGGAGATTCCTTCAGGCAGTAGGATCACCGATGACATGCAGGGAAAGAGAGAGAGTAAGCAAAGCTGGAACTAGATTTGCCATCGAATTTCTGGGCTTAAAAGAATTTGGACAATGAACCTTTTGGGCCCTGAGAAACTTCCACTTCTGGAATGCAAGTGCAGCTGCATCCTGGGAACAGAGCTGCAGTCACAGAGCAAAAACCCCACTGGTTTGCACCACAGGAGATGTGCCAAGCTTGTCCACCAGGCAGCAGCTCTCACTATGATTTCACTTCATATTGGGTTTTTACAGAACAAGTCCTCTTACTGGGATTTTTTTAAAAGAAGAATCAAGATCAATTTGCTGTAGAAAGGACCAGGAGAGCTACTTTCCATTAGCCGTAAATCAGATGAACAATCACAGCAAGGAGAAATTTCATTCCCAGCACTGAACATTTTGTAACAATCACGGCATTCATTCATCTAGAGCTCCTCTGCAGTTACAAATACTGAACAGATCAATTACTAATGTACTGCAAAATACACTAAAAATCAAACTGCACTGCCAAGTAATTGAATTCTGTGCATCTGGGATGCTTTTAGCCTTGCATTTTTTCCCCATTAATGTCAAACATCCAGTCATTCTCAAAAGGTTTAGCCATCATTTTCTGAACCTTCCCGCACCACTGGATGGGGCAGTCAGCAACACCAAAATCTGCCCCCCTCCCCGGCTATAAATATAGTTTTTGTGGCTAAATCCCCTAGATTTAGCTCAAATAAAAATTACAGTTTGGTCAGCTCCCTTATCTCACTAAGCCTCTCATTACAGAAAGCTACCACACACTCAAAGCATTACAAAGCACAGAGGTTGCCTGGGTGCCTCAGACTGGGCTTTGGACAGGACCTCTGACCTTTCTGAAGCCTGCTGAAAACCCAGCCCACACTGCTGGGAGACTGACTGCAAGAACTGATTTCTCTCAGCCTTAGTTTCAACAGAAGGATCCCTTGCCTCAGCAGATCACGTATTTGAGTCCACCCAAATAACAACTCCAGTTCAAGCAAGTCCTATCACTTGCTGGAACAAGTTGGGGTAACCGCTTGAATTGCAGTCCCAACTGCAAACACAGCCTGGGAGAATCCTCCAGGAAGCAAAGTCCACAACAGTGGAATGACCAGCAAAGTTAAGATCCATCTAATTCCTGAGGGCCAAAATCCAGAGCAATCACTGTGACCTTTACAGCTTCACCCTCACTATAGTACTTGACAGGAATCTGCATGTCTTTCCTCCCACTACAGATCACCTGCCCTTCTACACACCAGACCACCACAGAAATAATTTCTGTTGAACAGAAGCCCCTGTTGTCCTATTGAAGCCCCTACACAGTGTTCCAGTAATGCAGAAGAATGTCCCCGCACAACAATAACCTGCCTGCAAGTTCAGCTATAGCAAGGGATAGACGTTCAAGTGTTTCCCTCCCTTACTTGATTTATTATTCTTAATTAAGTAGTTGGTTTGTTTGTTGAGCATTCTAGAAGCAATTATTCTTGCTTACGTTTCCAGCGGAGGTGTTACCATATCCCTAAGCTGCCAGCCTACCTTGTCTTTTCAGTTTTGTTTTTAATGTGAAAAGTGATTTACAGGCTATAAAGAAGGCCAGCTGGCTCAATCAGGGATTAGCTGGGAGAGACTGTCACTTTCAAAAAAAGCAACAAGCAAGAAATAAAAACCCCAGAGCTTCCATGAGGTCCTTTTGTCTCCACCCTTCTCAGAAGCATCCCCATGTGGTCTCAGATAAATCTCTGTGGTAGTCTCAACTAAAATGTTTCTTTCACACACACGCTCAATGTGAGACACACCATTTGCAATCTGATTTCTCCTTCCTACACAGCAGTACCTTTACTTTTAACAGAGCTCCCTGTGCTCCAGAGACGCTGGAGGGCTCTTGAAGAGCTTTGAGGGTGGAGATGGCTAACAGAAAGGGTCATGTTGTTGCTGCGGTATTGCTAGATTTTGTGCATTTTGTCAAGGTAACTTGAAGAGTTAACTAGTTCAGGTCCCACTTCACTAAGCACTTCACACATGAAGTAAAGAAAGTACTGTAGCAGATAAAAAAAAAAAAAAGACAGACAATAAGAAAGTAAAAAAAACTGATTAATTTAGTTCCAGTTAGTTCCCTCCTCTAGCAGCCCTTCCCGTCTACAGGATGGACGATGATCTGCAAAATCTCAAAAGATCTGCAGTATAATTTGTTTTTTAAAGTGTGTCTGCTATAAACCCCTGTATTGGAAAGTGAAAAGGTAATTTTTCCTCTTTTCTACTTGCTTCACAGAGTAAACAGCCAAGGGAGTCAAGTTTTTCCCATCCAAAGAAATCCTTCAGTTTGTCTTGGAAAGGCCAAGTTGAACCCTGAACGCCGGGCTGCTGAAGGACTATGAGTATGTCGAGTACTGAAGCCAGGATGGGCACTGATGTACGGCAGAGACACAGCTGAGACTCAATTTCAGTGCAGGTCAGTTTATTTTCCTCCAGTAAGAAGATGATAAAATATCTCCTTTCTAAGGCAGGCCATGATTCCACACAGCACAACAGCCTCTGCCACATTTCTCAGCACACAAATCTGGCTGGCTACGTAACAGCCAACATATCAGAAGCACAGAAGAAGCCAAAAGCCACCAGATTATTCTACAGTAGAAAGCTGGTGCTAGGACTGTGCTACATTCACTCTCTCAAGACCAAATAACCAGTACAGAAGAGTTTTCCCTTTGATAGAAAATTATCTCTTCTTGTGAGTACTATGCCATCAGAGTTTGGAAATCTATCTGGACATCGCTGACAGTCAAGACTTCCTTTGTCAACCCTTTATTTATGTATATAATTTTATTTTAGCACATTTGCTTCTGGCCAAAATTCAGAGGAGAAGAAAGGGCAGGAATCAAAAAAAAAAATCAAAAGCCAGGTCAGTGTCTTCGGATATACCAAAGAAGTTTCACACTTAGGCTAACTATAGGGAGAAGGTTTGGATTAGTTCCCTTTACCATCCAAGCCAAAGAGAAAGCAAAGCCAGAAACACCACACAGGTACCATGGTGGAAAAGTCACAGCTCCTACAACTTGAACTCTTCTTAAGGCTGTTCGAAACAATGCCACAAATGTTTGTTCAGGAGAAAAGTCAAAGAAGGAGGGGGAACCAAGACAGGTGAGGGAGCTAGCAGAAATGAGTTACCACCCCAGGAAATGAGCACCCCTCTTCTCCCCTGCAGTAGCAGGTCACTAAGTTCCCCCCATCTTTAGGGGAACAGGCCCAGTTGTATGTCCCCTTCACTTTTACCTCCAGAGGGAGAGGAGTGGAGTAGTTTGTGACTGATTTTTCACCTTCTCACCCATTTCTCTGCTTCCCATGCAGTCATTTTCTCAGTTACTTTCCACCTGCCTTAAAATGTATTTGAAAAGCCCTTTTACAGTAATCTGAAATAGTTTCTAAAGCCAGTGTTCAAGAATTTTCCTCCACTCCCTCTCATTTCTAACTATATTTTTAGTTTGCTCCTGGTGGTTTTTATAGGTCTCCCAATCCTCTCCTCACTGAGCCAGCTATACTGTTACAAGCCACCTATTTATTGCTTGTACTACTTTTTACATCCCCATTTAACTACATTGGCCTCAGAGGAGCATTAAATGATACGAGCTTCGAGCTGCGGTCTCTCTGCCCATTCCTGAATTATAAAGAAGCTTGATTACCCCAAAACCAGTGACGCTACGCACCCCTACAGAGAGCCCACAGAGGTCTCCAATCTGCTCTCTGTGCCCTTCTTTCACCTGTGGATGCTCCATCTCTCCTTTAGAACTGAAGAATGGGATGCAATAGGGAAATATGGACCTGTGAGTCCCCACATCTCAGACTGCTCACCTACAACGGTGTTTCCCCACATAGGCTGAGTTTAACTGGACAGAAAACAGACTTGGAAGAAGAACTATTAGGCACTCTACTAAAACTACCACCTCTCCCTCATGCTCCCTAATACTTCACTTAGCTTATACATAGGTTAGAAACATGTTTTCATTGTATTTTGTTATGCTCCCTAAAATAGCCCCCTGAGAAAAAGCAATAAAAGGCAACAAAATGCTCATTTAAGCCTGCAATAATGGGAGAATGGGATCATTACCTATACTGCCATTAGCCCACACACCTTAATTACTTTGCGTTTCACTCTCTCTCCAAACTTCTTACAAATATCAGTTACCTCTAATGATGGCTGGAACACCAAACCCAGCCATAAGTCACTACTTGGTCACTTGTCTCACAGCTACAGTTAACTTCAACACTGATGCAAAGCTCTGCAATAGCTTGGCTTTTTAGGACCACTTATCCTTAAATTTTCCCTCAGGCCTACTGCTTTACTGCTTGCATATGTATCTTAGAGAGTCTCTTCCACTTCTGCATGTCCCATGGAAAAAAGTGTATAAGCCTACCACTGTCTTAAAGCAAAAGGCCAGGCCAGGAAAGGTTCGAGTTGTCGTATTCCAGATTCTGAATTCAAACAGAACCACGTGGGCCCCGGCAAAGGTGGCGTTAAAAATCTGAGCTGAGATCTCAAGAGCCACAGGCTCCTAAACTACACTAGGTATCAGCCTTCTTACTCTCCATAAGTTCAAGCACCCACTCTGACAGCACAAACTCCTGTAGGTATTGAACTCAAATAATCAACCCTAATAAGGAAACAACTTTCCCCAGTGTCAATGCCAAGGCAGAAGATGTCACATAATGTATGTCAGAAAGAGAGTTCTGGGGCTGGCTGGCTAGCACCACACTTCGTGGTGAGCCAGCTAGTCCCAGTGCAGGTACAAATGCTCCACTGGACTCAGCACTTCAGATGCACAGTAGGTCTTAGCAGCCTTGCAATAGATCCAGTTGTACACCTGGAAACAAAAAGAGGGCCCAATTCATTCTGATTCACCTCGGGTGTATTTGCAATTGCTGGGATTGAGGTTAAAATAGCTCCCAAGGGTTTCACTTGGCATTGCTTTCTTAACAGGTATTCATTCTCCTTGCCTTCAGCACTGGTGTCGTTGGCTTTATGCAATCACTCTTTAGCAGCACAGAACCAGGTAGATGCTAGAACAGCTGGTACTGTAACTCCATCAGAGCAGGGCAGTAGTTTTCCACGAGCATGAAACTTCTTAATTGGATGCCTCAGCATTATGAGACATGATCCTGTAGGTCTGTCACTGTGCAGTCCTTGAATGAGTGACAAAACATGTACCTAACACCATCCATCTGTCATTTAAGATGCCAAATCCAAACTTCAGATGCTAATCCATCAGTATAAGAATGCATTAGACCCATCCTACTGCAGGTGCCTATGAGAATTATCCTGGGATGCATAAAGAAAGATGGTGTCTCATCAAAAGTTGAACCAGCAATCCTAACCATGGGCTACAAAGCTTTACCAGTGGAAGATGCCTTTTACTCCAGTAGACTTAACAACTACAAACAAAAGTGTCTTTGAACTCACTTCTCTGTGCATCACAAGCCTTCAGTTGCTGTACTCTACAGAGCATGTCAGAAATAACCGAACCAGCTCCAAAAACCTAGAGAGGTATCAGCGGCAACAGAGGCGAGCAAGGACGGCATTCCAGCAGAACTCTTCAGTCCTGCTTAGTTGGCTTGACAGTTTCTAAAACTCTAGTGAACTTGAGTGTCCCTGTATGGCCTCCTGTTCTACAATACATAGCATCATCATCCTGTTGCTACAGGCCATCACCAGCCACAAACCAAGCAGCCAAGTATGAATCCTGGGCTCCTATCCCCTAGACGCTGTGACATTTGTCAAGAGCACCTCTTAGTGCATTCACAGGTTCCACTCATCCAGCAATACTAGCAGTAGCATTGTCTCCATTTTCTCCTATCCCATTTCGATCTGAAGCACAAAGCCCAAAAAGAAGAGATTGTTCAAACTATGTTACAATTTGCTTTGTCACACCAAGAGACACTTTCTAGCCCAGTGCTGAGATTTGAAAATGCAACAACAGAAGCTGGCACCTGCCCTGGAAGATGTGAGAGATGGCACTGCCACACCTGAAAGCTCTGACATAGTTTTAATGTGTGGTCAACATAGCTTCACTGGCTTAAGGAACAACCAAGGAACTTGCTCCTCATATCAGAGCCCTACTTCCTCTTCAAACGGTAGAGCTGCGGAAACTGGTAACCGTGATGGCTTTCTAATTCACAAGTAGGACTCCTGTTGTCATCACAAGGAGGAATAACTTCCTCCTAAGCCAGATCTGATTGCAGAGTCAGGATCAATCTGCTGGGAGGGAGATTACTGTGCTGTGTTTTAAGACAGTGAACAAGGTAACAGTTCATGCCTGCTGTGCTCTTTTCGCAATGGGAAAACAGGTCCATTAGCAAGAATGTTACTCACCAGGCTCTGTTTTTAAGTGCACGTGAGACAAAGCTAAACTGAGAACTCACATGCTGAAGGAAGGGATGAAAATAGGGATGCTTCTTTCCTCATTCAGTTTTTCTCTGCAGCCAATTTTTTGTTTTAAAAGTAATGGGTCTGTTGCCAGGAGCATAGAGAACTCCTGAAAAATCAGCGGCTGTGCGACAGGTAAGAGAAACCCTAGTCCTCGGTGGACAGAAACGATACTGATCAGCCCTCTACTCCACCCTGCCAGCTAAGGCAGCATCCACTGGGCATCCGCAGCCCAAGTCTCTAAGAGCTCTTCCCCACCACTCGCTGGAACCACTCCTCCAACTGGTAATTCTTTTACACTGTTGATTCAACAGGATACACGTGCAAGAGTGCCTTTTCAATGCAAAGTACATGACGACAAAACACTGCCAGTGCTACAGAACTCACACAGAAAGTCCCATTTCACCACTGTACTCTGCCACACCTGCCTGAGTTACACTAGCAAAGCTGGTCAAACGCAGCTCTTGTAACAAAGAGCAGAAGAAAGTTGGGGAAGTGAACTAAGCGGTTGCAGCCCCACTAAGTCAAGAGTTGATACATCGATGCATTCACAAAGAGTTGAATATCTCTGTGATTAATCTCAGAACCATCATGGTTTCCACTACATTGAAAATGGATCCTTTGTGGATCCAATAGGATTACTCACATGCTTCAAGTGATGCATGTTTTTACATATCTAGCTGATTCATGTTCATACGGACTGAAAGATCTGCTCTGTTAGCTATCAGTCCTATAGAAGGGTGGGGTGTTTCTACAGAAAATACCATATAATAATTAACTGAAACCCTGAACTTCCACCTTTTGGTGCAATTTACCCTATAATTTCCATTCCAGACTATACAAAACTGTGTCTGCTTAGCCAATAAAACAATTTAGCCAAGCAACCTCTTTGCTTAGGGTTCAGACAAATCTCCTTTGGTTCAATTTTATGTGTCTAGGTAAGCCCTGTTATCTGCAGCAAGCTATCTCTCAGCATGCCAAACACATCTATTAAACCACAGTAGCTCAGTTACTGTTACCTTGATGCTCAACAACCTGGTAGCAGTCCTTGAGAAACTCCAGTGATCAGCAGACACATTGCAAAACTCCAATCTGCCTTTCAAAGTCTTCATCACTTTGCAAGCTGTCAAAATTCTTGTCATCTTGAAAGTTGCTGATGGGTAAGTGTAAAGAAAACAAGATAAAACAAGATAAACCAAAAATCCGCTTGTATGTACTTCTTCAAGATTTGGTGCAGACAATACCCTCTTGCAGATCACAAGGGAACAGAGACACAGTGGGTGTGCTGGACTGACTGTACAGTGCTGCCCTACACCTTCCCATTTATTCTGCCATTAAAAGTCTCTGGTGCAGCCCCACCTCCTCCCGCCCCTCCTCAGAGGGGTGCTTGCTTAGACACCCTTGCAGCGCTTTTCTTCAGGTTGGTCTCTGAGCAGTTATAGGGGTTGCATCACAGGCCAGACACTAGCTCTGCCTGCTGGAAGACAGCAAAACCTGCTAGAGAAATCACACCCACAGCAATGAAGATAGTCCTCACGCTCTGAAACAAACACTTTACATTTCACTAAGAGACAAGAAACAGGACCCCTTGTTCTCCTAACAGCACATGGTCTAGGCAAATGAAGAGAGTCTGTTTATAGTGTGCTTCTGAGTGCTCTCCAATGTGTGATCTGGGGACCGCACATTAGCTAGTGGTACATTTGAGCCTGTATGCTCTCTTATTGTTTCAGAGTGCCTTCATGTGGCATAAACATTGATAACCACTTTCTTTGGTTGCCTAACTTACTGACAAGCCAAATAAACCTTATCAAAAGCCCACCTGCTTGATTCCTCAGAGACGGAGAGACTGGTTGTTATCCAAAAAGCCAAGCACTGCTGATTGATTGTTTACTTTTCTTTTACTTATTATTCTATCATAGACCTGAATAGATTTGAGTAAAACTGTGTGCTTTCATTCTCCTATTCCAGTTTCAGCAAAGCACAGAATGTATGTGACAATAGCCCAAGTAAACTAGATTTCACCTTAAACTTTTTTCTACCCTGAGCCTCCCAAAGAATACCAAATTTCTTTTAAACTGGTAAAAGACTTGGACAATTTATTTTTTTAGATGGAAACAATTCCAAGTGAGAAGGCAAGAAGAACAAGAAATAAAAATGGACTGCTCCTAGCTGCCCACTGTGTCCTTATAGGTGTGCTCTTGCTTGTAGCTTGTTTTCCATCCAACTCAGTGCCTTTCCTGAGACGGAAACTGCCCAGTCCTCTCCAATCCGTAGTCCTTTCTACCTTTGAGACCTAGCTTTTTGCTCTCTGCTTCCTTCCACAGTTTGTCTGCATGAGTAACATTCTCCCAGCTCCTTGATGTGACTCTCCCGCCCACCACACTCCATGGGTCCTGAAAGCTGCTTTCCCTTGAGCACGCTTCAGAGGGAAGAAGTCACCCTCCCTGTCTACAGAAGTTCAGTTTCCCCCATTACTACTCACTTACAGGAACACAACAAAAAGTAAGAATGAACAAATCAATTTGTAGCGTCATTATTTTATTTTTAATTTGCCTGTGTGGTAGTGGCAGGCACTTCTCTTGTAATTCCCTCAAAATCTCTGTGATCCCTCTGATTTGTCAACCAGTAACACATCAGCCTGACAGGGCAGCTGATGCCTTACTTTACAAATGGGCCTGCTGCCTTCACCACAAGCTAGTCTCTAAAGTCATGCACGATTTTTTAAGCATGGAAGCATTCCACTATAAGATTTTAAATGCATAGTTTTACCCACCAGATTAAAATGTATCAGGGCAGTATACTCTGCACTCATCCACAACTCCACTCCATTGCTTCCTTATGCTGACCATTTTACTTTGCAGAGAGATTGAGAAAATCTGCTCTTTTCAGTTCTGAGTGTCACTGAGAAAGGCCTTCCTGGTGAAGAAAAATAGCTATTGAATAACATGGTTGAGTAAAAATTGTTAGGGACAACAGCTGGAAAAATTTAACTCATGGCCATCATAATGATGGCAAGTTCATAACAGATCAGTTACACGATCAGTTGTTTAATTTTTTTTGGCCTTTTTATATCTTCATACTTATTTATTTTTTCATCCTCTGTATCTATTAGCCAAAGACTCAGCTAAACATGCAGGCAATACAAGGGCAGTTTTATCTGTTTCCAAAGTCAAAGCTGTAAAGATTTTATTGATAGCTGTAATTAGATTGTAGAAGTCAGCCTGTAAAGCAGAATTAATTCCTGTCTTTATGCCTTTTCCCTTTGTTTTCATATACTTTTCTACTCAACTCTTTTTCCTGCAAAGACAGATTCTGACTGCCATCTCTGCTAACTAGCACCTTGCACTAGAAATGGCAAGAATCCTACCAAACCTTAATTATTTCCTGCAGAAGGGAATAATCAATATGAAAAACAGTACAAAATTTGTTTCTAACAGCACAAAGAAATCTTATTCCTAAGTCCCAACCCTGCAGTCCTCTCTCATAGACAGCATGCATGTCTGGGTGAAGGAGAACTCACAGATTTGAGCCCTGAGCCAATGTAAATTAATGGAAAACACAATGTGCAGGTGTTCTTTGAACAAGATGCTCAAACCGCAGGCTGGTGAGGGCTTGAGATACAGTGCAAAATTCAGCCTGTTCTTCTCATGGGTGTTTGGCTGACAAAAGCCTGGTCTGAAGAAAACACGGATGCATTCATACTTTGGATGTAAAACAGTAACTATAACTTGAAACATCTTCCTAATTCTGATTGAATGTTACTTTTTGTTTGGGAGTTCAAACAAACCAAAAAAATATTAAAAAATGTTTTAAACAGAGTTGCTCAAAATCTGATTTTATGAAATACTGCAAGTAGTTATTTGAACTACTGCAGAACTTGTTTTTTTTCAGAGAAACATATTTTTCCTCTTTTAAATTAAAACTTTCCTTCTGTTTTTTTGTTTTCAAAACACAAAGCTAAAAACAAATTTCAGCTAAAAAAAAATAAATGAAGACTTTCATTTTGGTATTTTAATTGAAATGTCAAAAAGCATCAGAATCAAACTGAGATGCAGTTTCACTTTTCTTTAAAAATACTAGTTCAGTCTGGCCGACAGCTGATAGTCATTTAGTTCTGCAAAGTAAATACTTAGCCATGGAAAAAGACTCTCATGCCCAATGCACAGTTTTATAAAATGAAGGAAACGTGCCTCAAAACAACCAAAGTATCCAGAGGCAGTAGCAAATACCAAAGGGATTCAGGATACAAAAGTGTTAATGATCAATCAACAGGCCCTGTGACAGTTTCAGTTAATACCTTATATGACAGTTTTAGAAGCTAATAAAGACTTTTCATTTTGTAGAAGGAAAAAATATTGTAACAAAATAATTGAAAATTTCAAACCAAGGCCATGTGAAAGACAGCTTTTAAAAAAAAAGGCAAATTTCTTGTTAATTCTGCATTGTCTACCTTGGTACCTTCCTTCTTTTCCAAATTTTGTGGATAAGCAGTAACCAAGACAACCTAGTAAAGTTTATATAATGCTTGACAACAAGACTTTTACATATCTATTCCCAGGTTAGAGAAAATCCATTTCAAGGAGATTGAACTTTTCTTTACGGCTTGAGCAGCCCAGGATATACTCATCTGCTGTCTGGGACACGGAGCCCATGCTTCACCCAAACTGGACAAAGATAAGGCTCTTATCTTCAGCAAGAGAAAAAGAATCAACATCTTGAAAATGGGTCAAATTCCATTGCCACTGGGATTAGCAGCTCCTCTTCGATCAGCTGACTCGGAAGAAACCGAGAAAACCCTTGCAGTATCTGAAAGAGGCTGACATTATTCCAAAAGGCCAATTTGCAGAAAACCCTTAGTTAGCTAAAACTGAGTGCCATCAGAAGAGCATTGTCCAAGGGGTAATAACGACTATACAAAGTGCAGTTTGCTCCCAGTGCCACGACTGAGCACCACACCTCAGAGACAACTCTTATTTTCATGTTGATGCAACGAAGAGTGACTGGCCCCAGGAGCCTTAGAGCTACCCGACAGGAGTCTGCAGTATCTGACTTCAGTCCAGAGCTGAAGTCTATTTACCGGAAGATGTTTGGAGGCAGCAAGATTTCTCATTCCCTGACATTTTCTAAAAAGACATTTTTACAAATGGGGGCCACGATTAGGAGTCATCCCTTTTCCCCTGTGATTCCAGAGGCTCATACATTCCACTGGCTTGTTCCCATGGATCACTAAAAAGGCCAAGCTGGCTTTAAGAAACAAAAACAAATCAAAAGGGCTACACAAACACTATCTCCCCCGTGCTACATATTCTTTACACAGTTTTAAAATAACATGACCTTACAAGGCAAGATTAGCTACATTTGCTCAAGAACCATGTTACGCTTGCTTCCTTCTGTGGCAGTCCTAACACTGGTGAATATTTGATAGGTTATCATACTTCAGTGTGTTTGTTGTGGCAAAGGAAAACAAAATCGACTTGCCCTCGATTAGACTATAAATAAATAGGCTTTTATCTAGAATGAAGGCTACAACATAAACCGTCCCTGAGCTGCTAATTTATGCATATAAAACTGTATGTCCATTCGCACAGGCACATACTGTGTTCACTGGACAGTTTTGTAATTTTTCTTTGACTTGATAGTCCTTTTTCCCCAGTTAAATATAACTTCACTAAAATCAAAACTTCTATGACCAAATTGTTTTCAAAGGCATTTTGACCTGGGACAGACCATTTGGTCTATCCTTCTTGGTGGACATCTACAGAGGATCTTGGCCAGACCCATCACACACCACCCTGCAGTCTGTGATCTCAGATCTATGACTAGGGAGACTCAGAAGGGTGGTAAGGAATTGAGCAGAGAGAGAAAGTATCCATCAGAAGAGGTAAGCACCAGATCAGAAGAGCATGTTATAGACATATGTATTTCCTAGAACAACAGGTCCTCACATTTAGGCACTCTCAAATATGATTCACCATAACTGCCACTGGTAGGACAGCTACCTGTTCCCTGGACTACAAAAAAAACCAAATAAAACAGGCTTATTGTTCCCAGCATGTTACTGGGTCAAGCCTAAAGCTAGGCTCATTTTGAGGAAAAAAGCAGCTCCACTGAAATGGTGGAACACATGATGAGTCCCAACGATTAGCTTATGGGCTAGTACCTTGAGTATTTAGGTAAAGTATTATCTCCCATCTTTATTCAACCAAGCTTGTCCTGAGCAGGAAATATTCTACTAATAATACGCTCTAACATTTCTTTTACTACAACAGATGTCATATCCAGTGACAGGACACGGGGGAATGGCTCAAAGCTGCATCGGGGAGGTTCAGGCTGGACGTTAGGAAGCATTTCTTTACCAAGAGTGTGGCCAAGCACTGGAACTGGCTTCCTAGAGAGGTGGTCGATGCCCCAAGCCTGTCAGCATTTAAAAGGCATTTGGACAATGCCCTCAATACCATGCTTTAACTTTTGGTCAGCCCCGAATTGGTCAGGCAGTTGGACTGGATGATCGTTGCAGGTCCCTTTCGACTTCAGTATTCTATATGAGAAGAAACAGAAAGTTTTGCACAGAAAGCTTCTTCCCTAACTTCAAGAGAATAAAAGTTAATTAATCTTCCCTTTGGTATAAATATATTTACCCTTTGAAAAGGAAATACACAACATTTCTCTCCAGCCTAGTTTCTTACCCTTTAGCACCAGTCTATGCAGTGCTAGATGTTCCTGGTTTTGGTGGGAGGGAGAGTTAACATTTCATAGGAGTTACTTAACATGGCCTTGGCCTCTTACCATATGTACAGCATCCCTGATCAATCAGCATTTTCCTTGTTGCTTCATGCCTGGTGCTCCAGATTGGAAGGATTTGCAAAATTTGTTTGTCTTTTTTCTTCTCACTCCTACTTTTTTTTTTCCCTTCCTGTGGTTACCCTGGGGGAAAAAAAGATAAAAAGCTTTGGCTCTTGTACACTGGGCTATGCACTGAAGCATTTGCTTCAACTTACAGATAGGTACACATTAGGCAGATACATGCCTGAGGATGGAGATCTCTTTAAAGAGCACAGCAAATTCTTGCTATATGGATCTATAATGTCATTTAGCTGGGAAGGAGGAGAAGGGACATGATTTTGACTGACTGAAAAACATTTTTAGAGCAGGAGAGCAAAGATGTTTGAAGAAGTAATGGATGCTGTCAGGTAAGTGTTCAGGACTTTAACCCCAGAACTCCAACACTGTCTCAGCTAGTATTTTTAGAATAGCAAGGAAACTTTATGAGTGAGTTAATTATAAGACTATATCATGTTCCATGGGGATGAGAGACACTTGATAAAGTTTTATACCCAGCAATACATACTGCTGTACTTCAACAAATACAGCCCTTTACACTAGCATTTTCCTTAGCAAAACCCCCAGAAATAGGCTCCTCCCCACAAAGACCAGTTGGCTTAAAGAGAGTCTATGCTTTTGAGGAGGGGCTTTTATTGCACACCTTAAAAGAGGGCACACAACCCTGGCAGATGTGTCAGTGGGACCAGTGCAGTAGGCTTTGGGTGTGGTTAGGCTGCCCTTTCCCTGAAGATATTCTGTATTATAATGTCCCTGTCACTCATTTCATTCTGCCACCTAGCAATGTTCAGCAGGGTTTAAATTAACCACCTCATGGGAATAAATCACTATATATCCAAAGGCAGCAGAGTCCTACTTCTTAATTCATTTGAAGAAGGCAGGATCTCAAATACCGAACCATTTTGTCTCACTCAGCTTCAGGAAACACCAAGCACATGATCCCTGAGGAATACTAGGGAGGCCCAGTTCATACTGATAAGGCCAAGGTAACACAAGATGCTTTTCCTTCTTCCTCTAAGCATACAGACCTCCCCTCCATGAGAGCACAGTAACTAACCACAGAGCTGGAGACATCCCAAAGGCTCATCTGGCTGATGCTCCTCCAACAGCCCTCTGAACTGGCTGGTATCGAGTTCCTTGCACAGCCACAGTCAGGACAGTGTCAACATGGTACAGTACTATCAGAAAAATCCACATCTGTGGATTTGCTTTGTTTAGCCCCACAAGAGTCAAAGCTGAGGTCTGAATATATCAAGTATACGGGTTTTTTTATGCCTGTTTCATCTAAGAGCTGTAAACACAGGCTTCAGTGTTCAGATAGTTAACTTCATGAACAGATGTGGTTACAATATTATCAGATTTTAGTAAAATGAGCAATCAAATTGTAAAGGAGAGTAGTACAAAGGTAGCTTATTCACTTTTCTGTGCTGATTAAAGTAATTTAAATACTCCGTTTTCCATCTTTATACACTGCCAGAAATAAACCAAAATAAATTCTATTCATTTATTTACACTTCCTATGGACTCCATCATGCTACAATCCATTATAACCAAAGCACTCATAAACTACCACATCCAGAGCAATGAATTTGCACTAACCTGATAAAAATCCCCAAGATCTAAGTACAACTGGAACATTTTAATTTCATTACTCTGCCCACAGAGGTCTCAACAACAGCATGTGCTTTGGAGAGCACAGCAAAGATAAGGAGTTGGCTTACATAGACCACATGGTCAAGAAGAGCTTCAGTTTGTCATTTCTGACTTGAGGGAGGAAATAAGGCTTGAAAAAATACAGATCCCCTCAGAATCGGGAGCACTTAAACAGCAGGTATCCATACAGTGAGGCGTCCAAGATCACTGGCTGTTACCACTCATGGTAAGCTGACATGTTGTCTGAGAAACTCTGGTTCAAGCCTAGCCCAGGGTTGTTCAAATACGGAAAAAAAATACATTGAAGTGCTGCTTTGTCTGAACAACTGCATATTAGTGCATCCACTGCCTGTAACACAGGCTTCTTACAAGCATTATCTCCATCTCATACAGCTGTCCAGAAATCAGATGCATCCCTTATTGCACAGGAGTCTCTCAGACTACAGAACAGGACCACCAAAGCTGATACATGAAAGCTGAAGCAAGGGAGAAGGTGACAATTTGAAATGTTAGCATCTGAAGTGTCATAGCATGTCTGGTGCAGAAAAAAAAATGAGTTCTCTAAACCAGACTCCTAGGGGTAAGAAAGCTTATCAAGGGACAACTTTGTAAAAAAGCACTGCTGAATTCTTCCAAGCAATGCAGAAGGGCCACAGGTAACTGTGATACAACCTGCTGCTGTCTGAGCCGCACACAGTCCGCCTCTGAGCAGCAAGAAGTCACAGAAACAGAAAGTACTGTTTGAACTAAGCTCACTGTTTAGAAAGGATATAGTGGAAAGAGTATATCAGCTGGTAGGCAGGGTGGATGGAAATATTATTAGGGACATTATCCGCAAAAGAGTGCTTTACACAAGTGCTGCCTCTTTCCTGTTCCAGTCAGGGAGTCAGCCAGTCATGCACTCCAGCAATCACATTTCCAGACAACCTAATTCTCTGTCTCCTTCCCTTCTGCCCCTAGCAATCCCCCTGCAGCTGCGGCACACTCAGGAGTGTGCTTTGAAGAATTGGGAAGCTCATTTTGGGCAGCATGGGTCTGATTTCCAGCATCAACAGCAGAAGAAATTGGTCTCAAGCCATGACTTTGGAAGAGACTCAAACTTTTTATTCTGCTGATTCACATGAAGCTTAAAACCTTTACCCATACAAATTTCTGGCCTTACCCTAGCCCTCCTCCTCTCCTGACCCTTCATCCTGGCAAAATACACTTTTCATCAGAGCTCTGACCCAAATACATTTACCTGTGCAATCCAGCAGGTAGAACAGCAGTTCTGGTACGCTGTGAATGCTTCCAGTTTTCTGTTTACCACCATCCTCTTATTATCAGCTTCCTATAACAGATGGACTGTAATTTCATATGCACAAAAGATTCCATAACTGGGTGGGAGAAGCAGGAAGGGCTGCTGCTTCAGCAGCAAGAACCCGGGGAGGGGGGTGGGGGGGGAACTGAAGATTTTGGAAGAAATATAGAGACCTGTGTTTAAGCACCAGCCCAGTATCAGGTATTAATATAGTTGCAGCTAGGGCAATTCAGACTGCCTTCGCTTGCCAATTCTGCCTTTTTTCCAGGGAAATGCGTTCCATGAGATGCAGCTAAAGATATGATAGATCTCTGTTTCAAGCTACTATGTTCCTTCTGTTGGGACAGCACCCATTTTGATAACATTAGCTGTAATGCTCTCTAATTAAGGTCCCTAACAGCATTTCCATCCATCTTGCCAGTCAGCTAATATATACTCTCTCCAAATTTGCAAATGATCACAAGGGGAACTGAAATGATTTTCATTCTTTCAGTGCTTGCATCCCCCTGGAAAAGTCATGATGCAACCCTTTTAAGGCTTCTCCAAAGGGCAAATAAATAATAACTAAAAATCATACCAGCAAAATAAGGAATGAGAAATTCTTTATGTTTTGACAGTCATCAGCTTTCAAACTCACCACACTGGAAATGCTGTGGTGTTATGCACACCCTTTTTCCACCCTCCACGTGCCTAAAATAATACATATGGGACACTTCCATCACAGTGCTCCAAGGATGAAGAATATGTAGGCACTAAAGCCACATCTGTGTCATTTAGCAGTCCTTCACAGGCAAACCTGTGGTTGCTTTGCCTGTGTTCATAATCCATTCAGCACAAGACAAGCCCAAAACAGAAGCTCCTGAACTTTATGGCTTGAACACAGCACTGCTGCTGACCAAATGAAGGAACTTCTGGTTTCACACTTGTTTTTTCTCCTGCCTCTCGGACAGGCCTGCCTGCAAGGGCCATATCAATGTATCTTTAGTCATTCAAACTGGGAACACCACCACCTAATCTAGCTAAACAAGCACAGGATAATCTGCAGAGTGGCAGACATTTTAAGTGCCAAATATCTTCACCATCTTTGGGAAGGCTCCCTCCTTGTGCACCAGGTTTCTTCTTGTTTGCACTGTACACTGTTTTGAAAACTGCTTGAAAGGGAAAACTAGAAAATGAGAAATTAGAAATTAGTTAATTGCAGAACAGAATCCTACAGTAGTAATATCTTCAGCATAACATGTATACCTATACTCTGAGCAATTCATTTCCTTTCATCTGCATCATAACAGAAATCACAAGAAAGCAAACTGAGATGAAACATTCTTGCAAGGTGGGAAGCCACGAGGTTGAGAGTGTTGCGAAGAAACTGCCACTTTGCTTTGGACAACATTACGAGTTGGCAAAATATTTTCAATCCTTAACAGCTAAGATTTAAAAAGCCCTTCTGAAAACAAAAACATGGCAAAATATATAAAAGACAAGGAGAGCAAGAAACTCTCCGTCACACAGCAAGCTCTGTTCCTGTGTTCCAGGCAGCAACCCATCAAGAGATGTCACTCTCTGGAGAAGAAAGCGTGGCGCTGTCTCCTGGCACTGCTAGCATGGCTCGTGGCTGAGTGACAGGCAGCTGTGCTGGCCCTGTGCCAGTCAGGATGAGTCCTCACTCCGAAAGCCTCAGCACAGCAGCTTGCTTTCTTTAAAGAAAAAAAAAAAAAGCACGCAGAGTGGATGGACACATGCGAGGTACAAAATAGCGTTCTCTAAGGTCAGGTGCACATCCAAGCCTGCATTTCTGCAGTGTTTTAGTCAGGGGCACCTCTTTCCCTGGGGACAGTGAGGTCCAGCCTCAGCAGAGCTGTGTGAGGGTCACATGGGAAAAGCCCTGCTGATCTATTTTCTTTTTGTGCTATGCATAAACCTCAGGGGTGCACACAGCAGCACCAACCCCAGCACCACAGCTGAGGAAGAGGAGCTTCACCACACCTGCCTGTTGAGATACCCACTAGTTATGAAGATTCTTTACCACCATTTCTAGCATGCTTATGTTAATGACTGATTAACACTCCAGTCCCTGTTCGGTCATAAAACTGTCAACACAATTAAACCTGTGTCAAAAAAGGACAATCTGACCACCTCCATCCTCTACATCCAAGGCAACTCCAAGCCTAGCTTCACTCCGGGAAGCACCCAGCTACATTTGGGGCATACCAGGCGCTGGAAGTCTTTGCAAAGAGCCATTCTGAACATTCGAACCATGAGAAAAAGAGTTCAACAGAAGTTCACATCTTATTAGCCTCCAGAGTATTCAGCACAAGACAGAAATCTCTAGGAAATTAGGTTGATTAGGTGGCATTACACATTTATATGGGGCAGGTTTTAAAGTAGTTTATTTAGAAGCTGTGTCAAGGCTTCTGTGTACTGACTCTGTTAATTACAGCTATTACTAGCACCGGGACTGTGTTAGGTGATGCTAATGAACACCCGCCTCTTGTAGGTGTGTGACTCGCTGGCTCTACCTGCAGGAGGGAAGAGGGGCTGTAAGGGGCTGTGTAAGCTACAGGAAGAATTCTAGGATACCGGTTGTGAGGAAACATCTTGGGCTGAGACTGAGCCACAGATTTTATCACAGCCAATCTCCAAGCAGTAGGAGACTGACAGTGCACTACCTGCTCTGACTTGCTTTGCATCAGAACGGGAATCTCTCCTTCCTTACCAGCTGCCTTCCCTGTTGGGTCTAAAGTCTGAAAATGCCAGCCACAGCATTCATGAAATGAACGGATCTCTACCTGGTTTCCCTGAAGGAGACAAGAAGCTCTGAAGAAGTCCCTCCTCAGAGCCAGCCACCACCTCCCTTTCCAGTGACAGGAAGAGCCACAGAAACACAACAGTCAGCAAGAAGCCTAGCAGGGGCAGGGGACAGGAATCATGGTGAGTGATCTTGATGGGGAATCTAGGAGGACTGATCTTCAGAAAGCTGCAGAGAGCGACGGGTGCTCTGAGAAACAGCACGTACCTGAAACCTACCAAACGGCAAACCTGGGACCTGACGGCACATATTTACTGACCAGGACAAATCTACACAAATCTATTACCATAAAGGTGGATGTGGAGAATATCAAGATACTGGCACAGGTGCCAAAGCATTGCTGGATCAGAACAGACCTTGCAGTGCTGCCTGGGTGTCCCAGTTGCCAGTGGCATAGACACTCAAGATTGAAGGTCCTTTGAAAACATGACACCCAACAGTTTCCCCAAAAAAACATTTGCACACTTTGAGCAATCGCAGATTCCATTATAAGGAAGGGGTAAAAGGTACCTTCATAGGGTACCAAATGAAACAACAGGGTCCTTTCAGTGCCCCTCAGAGCCCTTAGATCACCTGTAAAAACTATTTTTATTGCTCAGTGTCATGACGACCCTGGTCACTGCCACCCCAAACTGTTCACACGGCTAAGCAAACAACTCAACAGTCACGCTTGTGCACTGCTCATCCTGTAGACGTGCAAAGGTGAATGCAGGGGCAGACAGATGTCAAATACAGAGTCAGGCTGAGCAATCAGCCATAGCCACATCATGTTTTCATCGGTGATCACGTCCAATCCTCACACTGAACTTTAAAGACAGCATTAAGGATGCAAGTGCCCTACACAGAACTGCTTTAGTCATTACAGCAAAGCAAAAGAAATCTGACTTGATGTCAGTCCTGTCCAGGGATCAAAGTGTGTCAAAGTCGCAGCAAAGCCTACTGTCTTCCAGATGACCTCCTTACCAAAACAGAATGCTTCATCCAGCTCTCAGCAGTTTCCTATCTGGTTTTCCTTGCTCCTGCCCACAAGTAGCCCTTACTGATCTCCTCTTCTCAAAATCAGGTCTGCTCTCCAACCTCTTTCATTTGCTAAGAAAGAATGAATTTCCATTGCATTGGGGGTCAGTATCCCATGGTCCACGAAGAGGGGAAAATGGCAAAATGTCACAGAGGATTGCTATGTGCATTTCTGCAAATAGTCCTGGGCCTGATGTGGAGAACCGCTGATCTCTGCTCATTACTCACGACAGAAAACAGCCACACACCCTGCACTGAGTAGTGCAGAGCTGCTTTCCCCGTGTGCCAGGCAGAGCAAGCCTCCTCCAGCCTCTCGCTTGTGGGACAGGGGCATCTAGTGGCTGAGCCCCCAAAGAGCAGGGTCAAGCCACAGCCACAAGTTGCAGCTACACTGCAATTAGGGATGTGTGGTAGCTTAAGTGGGACGCAGCTGCTGCCGACACGGAGACAGATCATTACAAAACTGTTCGGCTATTAACTGCTCTACCCACGCTAAGATGTCACAAAGCAAAATACAAACACGTAGTATCAGGCACATCAGCTCAGATAAAATCCTCCAATACCAGCCTTCATGTCAGGTGCTCAGGGAACAGCATACTCACAAACACATGCAGTGACATTCCCTAACACAGTCTTGTAACTCCCAGAAGCTGGTGGCTCAGGCACCTCCCGTGCACAAGCACAGGGGTATCTTTTTACCTGACAACCCTGTCACACCTTAACTATATGAATAATCTCCTTCACCTTTGAATGCTGCTCCAGTCATTTCAGTTGATGTCTGCTAGCTTTGAAAGCCAGTGTGTCACCTTCCCCTGTTCATATTTGTGACACTGTTCAAGACTTTATAGACATCTACTACAGCCCTCTTTAGATGTCTCTTTTCCAGCCCGAATAGTCCTAACCTGGCTACTTAGTCCTTGCACATAAGCCATTCCACATAGTTGATGAGCTTTTTTTTGGCCTGGTTAGTTCTATAACTTGAACCCCTTCTAGTTCAGCTATACTGTTTGAGATAAGAACAAAACTAAACATAGTATTTGAGATGCAGGTGAACCATGGACATACATAACGGCATTCTCAGTTTTGTGCTCTTTTCCCTTCCTAGTAACAACTGACTTTCTTTTGCCTGCTAGTGAGGAATGAGCTGGTGTTTTCACAGAACCACCTACTACATCTCTGAGATGTCTTTTCTGAATGGGAATTGCTAGCTCAAAGCCCACCACTGTGTGCGTGCATAGAGTCAGGACTGGTTTTTACTGAGTACTTTGCTTAACATCTGGCCACAATAAATGCAGGCAGGATATAGGTGAGCTGTGCCCCAGATATATTATCAATATGATCGACTAGCTTAGTTCAGCTTCTCTGACCAATACTCAGACTTTGATCCCTTCATAGATGCTGCTAAAAGAAAAAATAATCAATGCCAACTGCAGTCATGCTTACTGCGAATGGGAAAAAGGAATCCAATAAAATAAGATGCTTTTTCCCCCTTCTGGATATCCTTCTAAAATGAAAAATTTTACTGTCATAATGCCAAGATATAATGCTTGCTCTACCTTCCAAAAACAAATCTACTTAGCTTCAGAATGGCACTAAGATCTTCAATCTCTTAATATACATTTGAGTTTTTATTGAGATCAAATACAGTGAGCCATGGCTCTAATACCAAAGAATAGCAAAGATTCTAGGATTATCACTGCTTTATACACAGCATTACAGCTGAAACAACATCTGATACTCAAAATTGTTATTTTAAAAGAGGAAAAGTACATTGTTGACTTTGATCTTTCATATGTCTTAGGACACTTTGGACATCAATCCTAAATATGTAGTATCTTTAGCCATGCTGCTGTGAATAAATAATGTGTAAGAGAGGCTAATAAATACAGCTGGGAGGCTTCTCGCTTTTACTCTGTACTGTCTGAAGCTTGAACACAAAGAAGCCCACACAAAAAAAAAGACACAAAACAGAGATGGAGAGATAAATGTCACAACTTGCATTATGTTTCTTAACTGTCCACAAAATTTGGTATTGCAGTAGTTCTGTGAACACACTGAGACATCCCCAGGGCGATTTTTCAGCAGGCCTCTCCCACCACCCAAGTACTTTGTCTGTGCAGTTTTCCAGGGCATTCCCAAACAGCAAGGATAACCATGCTCTGCAGAGCATTTCCACACAGAGCCTCCCAAATCCCCTTTTCTACCTGACAAGGCCGTGAAGGACACCTCACCCTTGCTCACTGCACTGCCTCACACGCAGCACGCAGTCGCAAAGGCAGAACAAGCAACCCTCACATTTATTATTATGGGACTACCATGCCAAGCCCATCTGGTCCACAGCATGAAGGCCACTGTCTGAGGTCAAACCAACCCTGAGAGGAGGCTATGCAGAGGGATAGATGCCAAATCACCATTTTGGAAAGGCCACTTTAAGTCTACACCTACACTGCCCAACTTTGACATCTACTGACTGCAGATTAGCGGTAGGTGAGATTACAGAACTGATGGATGCCTACAGCCAGTGAAGGGCGGTGACCCCAGGAGGAGGCACCTCCGCTCAGGTAGGAGGTGTTTCAGCAAGTCCCCAGGCAGGACACCAAGTTGTCTGTAGGCAGTTGTAACATCTGGCAGAGATCTGAGATTCACATCCTCACTGGAATGAGGAGGGAGCAGACACCCAGGCATCCCAAGGTTCTCTTCAGGGAGGCCTGTGAAACATCAATTTTAGCCATGTAACTTCAGGACCCACAGACATGCTACCAGTCCAGCAGGGACTGCCAGGATCCTTTTGCTGCCAAACTTTGGTAAGGAATTGTCTTTTAGTCAATGCTGTGGAGCAGAAAATATTATACACTGTTCTTTTCTCACCGGTACAAAGATTTTGAGACATATTTTCAATGACTGATTGTGAGACACTTCAGAAACTGAGATTTTTCTAGGGCTAACTTTGTGATGGGACTGCCAGGAAGGCTCCTGGAGCCTGTTTTCTCACCTTTTTCTCCACCTACTCTGACAGCTGCTTCCGCACAAAATTAGTCTCTAGACGTGTTCTGAACAGATTCGTTTTCTTTGTTTTTTTTCCAGTGAATCCAGCATGACCCTTTTCAGCAAAGCAAAGAAACAAGCTCCTCACCCCCAAATACCTCAGAGAGACTGGGATTGCAATGAGGACATGGGAGCAGCTTCCCTTTCAGGCTCATTTCCTTCTTACAACCCCTATCCTGCATGGGCAAGTTACTAAGGATGAATCAGGAGTCACTTACCTGGGCTCTGGGTGACAGCCACAAGTGAGATACTCCGGATTTATCCTGGGCAGCAACAGGTCCATCAAAGCCTAAGTGACAACGACCATTTAGAAAATAACATACTGAAACATAACTCCTTGGCAGGGTGGGTGAGGAGAACAGGCAGAATAATTCGGGAGAAGCATCTTTGCCTTGAAGTGATCTGGAGGAAAAAAAAAAAGGATCTGAGAGGAATCAAAGAAAGACTCTGAAGCTGAAATGGTGCGCCTTATGCTAGAAGTTAATACTGAACTATGCCTGAGGGAAGGAGGGCAGTGAATATTGTTTTGACCTGCAGTTGGAAGGAAAGACTCTAATGCAGTGCTGTGAATTTGGCCGTAAGCAGAAGACCCCATGTTATTTTTGCTGATGCTAGAGCTGCCTCTCTGAATACTAAAGCTGCACAGTCCTTGAATGCAAGGCAGTGTTGACATGATTGAAATTCACTAAACAAGGAACAGCTGAGTGAAAAAGGAACTGAAAGTGAACATAATTGTGATTCCTTCTTTTCTGCTTGTTTCTCACCATCTCCTGCAATATTTTTTTTTCTTTTCTTTGAGCTCTGATTTTACGGATTGTAATAAAGAATGGACACATGGACAGACAACCAGAATCCCTTATATAATACAATTGTCCCAAGCATGAATGTAGCAGGCTAACGTATTCCCATGCATGTTCTCAATCAGCACCAAAAGGTAAATTCTTAGAGCAGCTGTTTCCCCTAAACCCATCCAGATGGATTTAGCTCCTACAAGGGGCAGTGCCACTGCACTTAGACCTCTACAAGCCACCAAGAGTTTCAAGCTCAGACACATTTATTTGCGCTTCCCTGAGAGGCACACAGGCAAGCCTGCAGAGCTAGAAGTGTTGGGGAGCTCCAAAGCTGTGCCTGTCATGCACTTCAGTGAGCCAGACCTCAAGCAGGGATGTCACAACCTGTCTCAGGCCTACAGGTCAGGAAAAGGGGAACTGGGTACAGCATCACACCAGGCAGCAAGGCCTAGACTCAGAAATACAGCACACGAGGACAACTTAGCCCCATGAATGCTACCCCATTTCCAAAGGTACACTGTACATGGCTGGCTGCACAGGGGCACATGACCACAGGTGGGCTGCAGGGAGACCCTTGTCACCAGGGCATCACAGCTACATGGCATTTGGGATGAAAAGCAGGAGGAGAAGTTACACTGCTTGGGGCTACGAGTCGCAAGGACCTACTCTTCAGTCACGAGGAACACATGGCCAAGCTGGCATGGGAGAGACACAGCAGCTCGGCAGAGACAGCAAGGGAAAGCCTCTGTCACTTGTCCAGGCCTGGCCCCAACCCAGGTGAGGAACTACCGCTGCTGGAGGGGAGCAGGACTCAACACGTGCTCCTTGGACTGACCCTCTGCCACCACCTGCACCAGCTGGGCACCACACCAATGGGGCAACCAGCCCCACAGGGCTGACCACATGATGCCCATCCTCACAAGACCCCAAAATCCCTAGGGCCAGCTGCAAGGGGCCCCAAACCCCACAGGGCCTGCAAGCCCCATAGGGCCAGCTGAATCAAACCCCACAGTGCCCCTAGACCCCACAGAGCCAGCTGCAAGGGGCCCTAAACCCCATATGGCTCCCTAAACCCCACAAAACCAGCTGCAATGGGCCCCTAAACCCCACAGGGCTCCTAAACCCCACAGCACTAGCCACAAGGGGACCCTAAACCCCACAGAGCCAGCTGCAAGGGGTCCTTAAACCCCACACAGCTCCCTAAATACCAGAGGGTCAAAAAAAAAAAAAAGGCCCCTAAACCCCACAGAAGCAGCTGCGAGGGGCCCTTAAATGCAAAAGCGCTCCCTAAACCCTACAGAGCCAGCCGAAAACAACCTCTAAACCCCACGGAGCCAGCTGCAAGGGGCCTCTAACACACCCCCCGAGCCCCTGAAGCCGCACGGTGCGGCCTGACCAAGAGAAGCGGAGCAGCAGCGGGACTTATACCGACACCCGCTGCCTTCCGGGGCGGAGCGAGGGCGGATCGCGGCGAAGCGAAGCGGGGACGGCGGCACCATGATGGCGCAGCGGGCGCTTCCTAACCCTTCCGCGGACTACGACAAGTCCTTGGCCACCGGCTACTTCGATGCCGCCGGGAGGGTGAGTGGGGTCGGGCGTGAGGCGGCCGGGGCGCGAGCGGGCCCTTCCCGCCCCTGAAGCGCGGCGGCCGCCCCCGGGAAGGGCCCGCTCCCGCCCCGGCCGCGAAGCCAAGCTGGACAGCCAGGAGCCCAGCCTGGTGCTGAGGTACCCAAAGGTTTCTAGCAGAGACCTGTCTGGTTAAAAAACCCCACCCAGTTCCCTGATTACGCTCCCTCCGGGTACCTAACAGCTTACCAAGACCCCATCTGCCTGCCGGTGTTTCCTTCATGTTTGGTGGGTTTTTTCTCCACAGCTGACCCCCGAGTTCACACAGAGGCTGAATAACAAAATCAGGGAGCTGCTTCAGCAGATGGAGAGGGGCCTCAAGTCTGCCGACCCGCAGGACTGTACCACGTACACTGGCTGGGCAGGTAGGCTGGCCGAGCGGAGCGGATGGAGCAGGAGCTCTCCGATGCAGGCTTCTAGGTCAGGCCAAGGCAGGCTGTGGGTTTTTTTGGCTTTTTTAATGGTCACAGTAGATCCATGTCGAGAACGGTGCTTCTTCTGCATGTTTTAATCCATTAAAACAAGGGGCTTTCTCGGGACTCCCCATTTTTGGAGAAGGTTTCAAGCTGCAGAGGGAAGACTGTAGCATTGCAGGGCAGGATTGGGTCTTTTCCTGGTTAATAGTGCCAAACTTATGCAACGGAGAAAGCCAGCACCTGCTTGAGAGCAAACATGGGAGCCTTCAAAGGGACTGGCTCCAAATCTGGCCACGGTGGGGATGGTGACAAGTAAACCAGTGCTCCTTGAAGTAGGCAGATGCACATGGTAGGTCATTTACCTGCAAGGAGTCCTTGCATATGGCAGTGGTGAGCTTATGGCCTGAGATGATGTCCGTCTTTTCTGTTTGAGCTGAATTTTATCTTATGACATTGTCTGATTGGCAGGTTGCTCCATTCCTGTTCCCCAGGTAGTGCCCCTCCACTTAGCCAGGGCTAGTTCTGCTCCAGTACCTGCTGGAAGGAGCAGAAATGCAAATGTGAGTATAACAAGGGATGGAAACCTTCCTCACACTAACTCTTGTGTCCAAAGCTTCCAGGAGCTTGTCTTTCTCCTGTTCTGCATTTTCAACCTGGTTTTCTGTCCTTGGGAGCGTGCCCTGCCTTCCCCTCCCCGTTCCTACCCACTGGATCCAGGGCGAACACACCTTCCTCTGCCGCCTCGTCCTTGGCTACCACTGTGTGCTTTGTCAGCTTTCCTGCCTTCTGCACTGTGCCAGGCTCTAGGGAGGGACCCTGGGGTAGTTGCAATTAATCTCATGCTTGCTGCAAGATTTTCTGCTGCTTCTGTTTTGTTTTTTTTTCTGGCAATACACTGGAATCCTAAATGGCAACTTTCTACATTATAATCTGGGTGTGGCTGGCTTGTGCTTGGATGCTATGGAACTTGATGCCAACAGTTGGCTTGGGAGAATGGTGTTCGTTGTGTTGGTGCTAAACTAACGTTGCAGCTTGATGGCAGAAATGCCAGCTTAAAAATTTTAGTAAGGTAGACAGGCACTGAGAGCACTCTCGAACAGTTCATAAGAAATGCTAGGATGCCAGTATTAAATTCCAGCTTGAGTGAACATTGATTTCATCAGTGGTTGCCTGGCAGCACTCTGCTGCTGCTGCCTGTGGATTTCTGCATTTTTGTTCAGTGCCAGTTGATTTCACCTGGGGAGACAGGTTCAGTCTTGCAGTCTGCGTGACCCTCCTCTGAGGTCCCCTCATGATGAAATGAGCACTCCATACGTAAAGATGGTCTTCAGTCATGAAGGTGCTGCTTGGCATGATGGTAGAGTCTACCTCTGGCCAGAATAATTCAGGAGATAAAGCAGGAGGACAATTAGCTGATGTTAGGAGTGCTCTGAAAGTCTGTGGGGAGAAGGTAAACACCTTTCATCAGAGACCATGTTCCCTTCCTTAGGGTGGCCTTAAGGAGCTCCATGTTGGAAAGTGACTGCAGTTGTGAAACAGTGGTTGAGAGCTCTGGTAGGATTTCAGCTCGTTTTTATCTGGAAGGGAGTTTCTCAAGAGGGATTCTTCTCTTTCCCTCCCGGGGATCATTCCTCATTGAGCACACAACGTTCTTTCTTTGGCTAATAGGATTAGAAAAAAAAACATGGACAGATTTCCTGCAGGTCACAGCCAGCAGAGGGAAGTTTGCAGATATTACACTGTATATTTGTCACCCTCCTTTCTTTTCTAATCCTAGCTATATTAATTTATTCAGTGCTGGTTTCCAGAGACAAAATTAATTGGGCCAAGACAGCAGCTTTTTCCTGTAATTGCTTATGTAGAAAAGGCTTGTTGAGTGTCTTCTCATGTAAATCATTGCCCAGCAGTCTGAAATCAACCCGCACTCCTGTGAATTAGAGAGATTTGAAATGTGGCTCTCTTAGCACAAACTCTGCGTGAAATGTAACATACTTGAGTGTACTACATTACACCCAGTAATACACAGCATATGCTGGCTTTTTACTTTGGTGCCTGTTTCTTTCCCAGCACACTTGACAGAGCCCTGTTCCCCCAGCCTGCATTTGTGCCAGGGAAGCCACAACTTCTTGGCATGTGAAGTTGGAGCAGAGAGAGGGAAGGACTTATATTTTCAGCTCAGAGGCAGTGAAAACACACTTTGGATCAAGATTATCCAGCGCATGGCTGAATGCCCTCAAAACACATTTGAATCAGCTTGTTACAGTTTCATTCAGTTCCCCATAGAGATCAGGACCCCCTAGGCAACACCTGGTACGTGCCTGGGTATAGACCAGGCTTGGCTGTTGTGTTCTGTTTTGTCTTTTAATCAGTTTAGCTAGACTGCTGTAAGAGTTTCTGTGGTCTTAATCTGTTTCACTGGTATCAGAGTGTTGACTGAGGGAAGGTAAACTGCTGTAAGCTAATTCTGAGTTATCCTGGCAGAAGTACAAATGCCTCATCCATTTTCAAATAGATTAGCATGAGGATGCCGAAGAGTACGTACATGTATGTTGGTATTTCTCATAGTTCAAGAGGCCTTGCTCCAAAGACTACCTCGACTGGGAGCACAGATGATGGAAGGGGAATAGAAGGAGACTGACTTCACTCCTGTCACATCTTAGCTGACTGCAGAAGCTAGGAAGCTCCCGAGTCTGGTGCCTGCTGGACTGTTGTGTCCTTCCAAGATGATGAGGTCATCTGCCACCTGAAATGGTGTACAAGGGAGAGATTCCCCTTCCTCCACGTTATGGCAGTGCCTTTGGAATTTGTTTCCCACACGAGCATTCCCTTCTCTAGCAATGTCATAGTCGTGGCTTTCAGAGCTCGAGGGCCTCTGAACCAGACCGGTGAGTCCAGCTGGTCTGCCCCACCCACAGCTTTTGGCTGCCTGTGGGCGAGTGGAGACAAGGAACAAGGCTGAGTTGCCTTCTGAAAGGACTCTTCAAAAGACACGCCAGATGAAAGAAAAGCCATTTAAGAATGGATAGAAATTCTGACTGTACCAGTTCAGGAAAGGTTCTGGAAAAACACCTTTCATTCACTTTAGTGCAATATCTTAGTTTTAACCTCAGAACCCAGAAAACTTGCATCTCCTTAAGAGAGTTGTGTTCGGAAAAACAGAAATCCTCAGATAATCCCTACAGAATAAGAGGCAGTGAGGCTGCATTTGATGAGAGAGAAGAGAGTGCCTTGTGTCACTGACATTCCTGCCAAGTGCTTGGAGGGTAGGTTTTGTGAAATCTCTGTTCTTGGAGACAGTCAGTATTTGACTGGACAAGTCAGGGCAATGGGATGTAAATTTGAAGTTGGCCTTACTTTCAGAGGGCTGGATCAGATCACCCCCATGGATCCCTTCTAACCTAACCTGTTGTAGGATTCTCTGATGGGGTAATGGGTAGTTTTGGTTGGGGTTTTTTTGGGGGAGGAAAGCTTTTGTAAGAAGTTTTACAAAAGCAGCTTTGTTACCCAGGTTTTAAGGCTGGGTAACATCTTGAGAAATGCCCCATGTCCCACAATGCACTAGGAAGGCAAGGTGCAAGCTGTAGTAAAATGCACCAGTGGCTCCCCAGACAGTTCTGAACATGGGATGATACAGCCCTCTGGAGAAGATGGCTCACTGTCCCATTCAGCATGGCTTTGGCGTGCATTTATGAGCGCAAGATAACATCCCATGCGTCTGCACCAGAAAAGATGCTGCTTACCCTTTGAGCTGGGCTGTAAAGCTATGCCACCCCCGCTGTAACTTTTACCCCACACCCGACTCATTAAAATGGCATCAGGTTTCTCACTAGAAACCATCAGGCTTCATCACTATGTACAGAGATAGGTTTCTACTTCTTCCCTCTGCATTTGACATCCTGCTTTGAGGGTGCTGGCTGACTTACTTCCCTGGGTCAATGCAAGATCTCTGAGCTCTTAATTACTGTAGATGTCAGGTTTGGAACTGGTCCAAATTAGGTCAAGAAATCTCCTCTTGTGGTAACCTGGTGTCCTTTGTGAAAGGACCACAGTGCAGCTCAGCTCCTGGTGGACAAGGAGGCATGTTCAGAACAGTCTTAACGGCCATCCCCGATGGTGCTGTCAGCAAGGGGACTGCAGTGGAGCTGACACCGAGCAGCACCTCCTCTCACTTTTTATCCACTCTGTTCAGTGTGAAGGGGAAGCTTTGTCTCACTACTGCTGTTCTCCCACCAGCAGAACTGTTTGCAGTGGTAGCGCAATCCAACATAAAGAACAAGCCTAAACCTGCGGGGAAGTTGACGCACAGCTTTACTTCTCTTCGATCAACAGAAGTGTCATATGGATAAGATATTCTTTCAGTCTGCTGCAGTGCTGTAGCTCTTGAGCAAGAACTTTTCTGGTATCTCCAGCAATGTCTGCTCTGTTGAAAGCAATGGTTGCTAAAGTCAGGGCCATCAGCACTAGCCAACTGGTGCAAACAATTCAGTTTTCACTGTGTACATTTAAGTCTCCTTCTCTGCCCTGCTCAAATCTCTAATGCAAAGCACCCCTCTGCATCTACAGTACTGCTCATACAGGATGGCAAGAGGAGAGAGATGTTGTTTACTGTCCTACTGAAGATGTTAAATAAACAGGCTTTGTGAGAGACATGCAGAACTGATTTTGGCCTCCAAATTCCCTGCAGTGAGCAAGCATCTCGGGCATTAACACTCCAGTATATTGGCTTCCTGCACACTAGAGACGGCAGTTTCAGTAATCAGAGCCCTGCTAAAGGATATGCTGTCAGTAGCATATGTGTTCACTGCAGTCCTGCACCATCCAGTGATGTCTGATGCATTCTCCATCACATGTGGCTATGCAGCAGGTCTTAACACTGCAAGGAGCAAAAAACTTTGAAGTCTGAAGAAACTACAGAGACGAAGGTGCAATAGTAACCAATAAACAGAACAAAGCCCATACATCTTTGGCAGTAGCAGGCCACGGGAAGCCACTGCACAGCAGTTCTGCTGGAAACAATCAGGAGTCTCAGAGGTCATAAAAACAGGTCACGTTTCCAACTGGGACACGGAACACAGAACACAGACCTCCAGGGCACACAGAAATGGAGCAGATCCACTGCTTACCTCGCCCCATTTGACTGATGATGCCATGTTTGTATAGCACTTAAAGCATGCCAAATAAATGCCCTGTCAGTCAGCAAACCCCACCTGGTCAGTTGGGGTGAAGAAGGTGGTATTGGAGAGGGAGCGAGGCAGAGGTGTGAAATAGCTTCTGCAGAGCAACACTGCCTAGCTGAGACAAGTTCGTCAGGTGGAAACTCTCTTTGTCTCCAAACTGCACTGCCTCTGAAATATGCTGCCTACATCTTGGCACATAGGTCAGTATAGGATGTTGCCCACCCAGGTGACTGCGTTTTGTATCCCTCTACATACCTCTGTAAACATTGCCTCTTTATGCATGGGCCTGCCCTCCTCTGCTGGCCTTCCCCACTTTTGGGCTCACAGATAGCAACAGAGCAAGCAGCAGACTGAAGGCAGCACTGCATTGTACCCTTCTGATCAGCTTGGGAGTATGAATTCCTTGAGGAATGAGTGGAGAAAATTGACTTTAGATTCAGTTTGGAAGGCCTTTGGGTTTTAAAGACAAAGGAAAAATTAATGATTTGGGGAAGCAACTCATCCCTTCCATCCTTTAGTATAGGTCAGTGGGTTTTTGGAGTCTTTTCCAAAGATGCTTGGGCCTGGGAGGAAAGTTTTAAAAGAGGAGAGGCAAAGAAGTCAGAGGAAAACAATGCTGAGACATTTACTTTCTAAGAATTCAATCCTAGCAGTGGTCTTAGCATGGTAGTTATGTACGTAATTAGGGTGATATGATGGCAGTGGGAATAGAAGCTACTTACAAAGCAAAAAGTTGTATATTAAAGCAGATGAGTCAAGAGTGCAAGTTGTGCTCAGACAGCTATCAGGCCTATTAAAGCCCAGAAGCTCTGCTAGGCACAAAATAAATCAAGGAGAGTCACTTGACATTTGCTAGCTGGAAGAGGAGGGTTCCCCTTTAAAGAAGGGCTTCGTATCCACATTCTTATAGACTTGAGTGATGCCACTGTACATCTGAGCTCTCTCTGGAAATACAAACACTGAACTGCATAGAGAGAGGACAAGGTTATTAGCTTCAGCAGGCAATGGAAATTTGCCCTTAATATACATGTGGAATTGAATTATCTGCAGCACGAAGCTTTGGAGATTACCCATGCAAAATGAGAAAACGATCATAAATTTAAAATTGTCCTCAGTACCATGGAAAGTAATTTTGCAGCATGCTTGCCCCCCTTACCACATCAAAATCTGCAGAGATTGGCTCTATTCATTTCGACTTAAATGCAGGACCTGAGTCTTCTTAGAAGTGGTTACTAGTAAGGAGAGAAATAAGCTTTCCTCCAAGTGATGTAGGCCAGCAGCTTTCCTCAGTGCACGTTTGAGGATGCCTTCCAGATTAGAAGGATGGTTCAAATGTGGCAGACCTTTCAGACACAGACTCACTGAGGACTCCTCAGTTACCTACTAAAAGCTTCAAGAGCTGGATGAAGACGGGGCAGACAGAGGCAAAGAACAGCAATTGATGTGACTTCTTAGTAGCGGAGTTGTTTCTGTAGCTGGCCAGCCCACTGAGAACCTCCAAGGAGGACCATGCAGCCTTTTCCAGCATTCTAGGTAGCTGTTTATGTTTCAGACAAGGGCTGATCTCATGAATGATGTGCTGCACAGGAGAGTCGGGCAGCCCCTTTCTTTTCTAGGATGCACTAGTCCTTGGTGTAGGGCTTGGGACCTGCTCAGCAGCAGGAGATGATGTCCAGGGAGCTATAACAACTTTGCTGGTGCTTCCCAGTGGGAGGGAAGGCGGGGAGGGAGAGGTGGGGAAAGAGCTAAGTAGATGTCTTAAGGTGCTGCTTCTCAGTGCTGATGACGTGTCACTTTTTTTAAAATCCAATCCAAGGTAAGTGACCCAGCCCTTTACCTCCTGGTATGGGAAAAAATAATTGAGAGAGGGTAACAACTCAGCACTGCTCTGCCACAAGTATCATCTTGCCCAAAGATCATTTTTTTTTCCCTCCACTGTTTAGCAGCAGTCCCTGGTACAGTTGACAGATTTAGGTGGGTTTGTCTAGGTCTCATCTTTTGCTCCTTGCTACTAAAATTGTGTGTAACCTGTGTATCAGAAGCTCTGCTATCCTCCAGGACCTCCTGGGTCAGATGCTGCTGGTTGTCTTGACCTGCAGTCCGCTCGTGAGCAGCATCAGGTACAAGGAGGTGACAAAGCCAGAAAAGTAGCTGTGGATGCTGCAGCTATGGGTTATGCCCCTGGATGTGCCCAAGAAGCCTGTCTTGAAGGCTTATGCCCTAGATGAGGCTGAGGACCAGGCTTTTAGATTCATTAAAACAGCCAGGGCACATAGGGGGAAGGGTAAACTTTTCTGGTGGGTACAACCTTTATGTTCCTTTTGCAGGCATTGCTTTGCTGTATTTGCACCTGTATGATGTGTATGGAGACCCAGCCTACCTTCAGGTGGCCCACGAGTACGTGAAGAAGAGCCTGAGCTGTCTGACAAGACGATCCATCACTTTCTTGTGTGGAGATGCTGGGCCCTTGGCAGTGGCTGCTGTCGTCTACCACAAACTGCAGAACCAGAAGCAGTCAGAAGATTGCATCACTCGGTAAAAACGCTTGGTTACATCTTTGACCTAATGTTCCTCTTGCTCATAGAGCTGGTCTGGGCTTGTACCGGGCATTCTCTACCAAGCCTGAATACATTTTGTTGCAGTCTTATATGAGAGATAATCCAGTAACTTATCAAGGCAGCACAAACTTGTCCTGCCCTGGGGAAAGAGCTAGCTTAAGGACAAACACGGTTACCTGGCAGCCTGCAGGCTGGGGAGCAAGGATATTGCTTAGCTGGTATTGCCATCTTAAAAATAATGCTGGTAAACATAGGAAGAAGAAAATGCCAAAATTAAAGAAAACACAGAAGGTCAGGTTTGGTGTTTTTTAAGAACCCTTAAATTTAGCTTTACAGCTATTTTGATGAAAAGAAGAAATGTGACAGGATTATTAGATTAATTTTGTCACTCGCTTCCACTTGCTATTTGTTAGTTGACTTTGACTTAAACCTAAGATTGATGGCATCCCTTTCAACTGCTGAATGCAGCTGGTTATGATTCATTTATTTCTATTTCCTGCCTTTCCTCAGCTGTTTTCAAATGTATTTTTGTTGGGTACTTAAGAAAAGGACAAACAAGCAGTCCTACAGTCAGATCAGCATGTGGCAGAAGAAGGAAAAAAGTTAAGGAGATGCAGTTGCAAGCTTTTCTTCCTTAAGGGAGGTCAGTTTTGAGAAGGTGAGAAACAGCCCCATAGTTTCCATTTACGCGTGGTCAGCACAAAACCAAGACAAAACCCCTGACACTTCAGAACAACACTGAGTGCCCTTGAACAGCCATGAGCAAGTGATGAATAATATCAATTAAAAAAAGCCATGGGTGGGAATCAGAGGTGCCTGTATGGTTTGGACACCACGTTCCCACTCCCTTAACTAAGAATAGCTTCTGGTTTGTGTGGATACGGTCAGTCTGAGGACAGAATTCTCTTCTTTATCTTGAAATAATCTGTGGTTTAGGTTTTGCTTAATACTGTGTCAAAGTGGTGCATCTCACTATGATTAATATATTTGCTAACAAATACAAAAAGGGAACTAATCTGTCAAACAGTACTGGCCAGTTGTGGTCAATGCATAAGCCCCAAGCTGTGAAAAATGCTAATTCATGTTTTCTTGGTGTAGCTGTCCCCTCCCCGTATCCCTCCTGTTCTGCCTACAGTTTTGTGGCAGAATGGAAACTCATGATTAATTCTGCACTGCCATCTAATGGCATAATAAAGGCAGAGCCTTGGAAATTGGTTTCTTCATACATCTGAGAGGAGGAAAAAAGAAAAATGTGGCTTTCTCGAAGGAACAGTTATACTGTCCTTACTCTGCCACCAATTCCCAGAGCAGTTAGCCTGACCATGCCGCCTTTAAAAAGAGAGTATTTCTTTGAGAAATAGCTCCCTTAATCGAAACTCTTAAGCGGGTTTTGAGTATGCTGTTTAGCTACAGAACAGTTGCTAAGTTATGCAGTGCGAGTGCATAGAAAGTGCACTTCTGTTACAGCTGTGGAGAAGGAGGGCCGCTCTCCATTTTGTTCTCTGTCTTTTAAGGCACCTCATCTTTACAGAGCCTGAGGAGAGAATCCATCAGCCAGGTTTTACCTGCAGTGGAAGAGACAGAAGTTTGCTATTTCTTAGCTCCTTGCTCTTGCCTAAATGAGTTCATGACCAACAAATGTGCTTTTATGCTCTGGAGAGGCTAATGTTTCAGAGCAGCCCATTTTCCAAGAGTCTGTGAAAATCTGAGCCGTGTTCCAGGAGTCCTCTTTTCCCTGCCATCTCCCACCAATTCCAAAGGTCAAAGGTTTGCTTTTAGATGCAATGGCATACAAAAATCCCATCTTGCTCTACAGCTGCCTCGCTTTCCCTCTGTCCAGAAACTACTGGGTTTTGACAGTTGAAGCGATAGGCTGATATGTGAGCAGGAGAGGCTCTTCCTTTCAGGGTCCTCGATTTACCCCCTCACACCTGAGAAATGCATTCTGCATGCCATCAGTCCAGCAGCATCCCTGGCATCTCTTGCTGCACGCATGCCGTGCAGCGCTGCCCCACGTTTCAGAAACAACAGAAACTGCTGGCAGGCTTCCTCCCCTGATTATCCTGGCCAGCAAGGCAGCTAGAGGTAGAAGCAGTAATGTATAAGGAGCAAGAATAGTAGCTCCAGCTGCTCCAGATTTCCCCATGAAAAGAAGATTTCACATCCAGACCTCAGAAAATCCTTACTGTGGGTATCACTGTTTATCCACCCATCCATTTCTTCTGTTGCACCTAATATTTCTCTGACATCTCAGAGCTGAACAACATCACCAGGCAGCATCTCTTCTGGCCAGCCTGCTCTTGGGCAGAGTCCGTCTGTCAAAACGCTGCTTTCCTCCTTAGAAACCCTCCTCTTCATCTGCCTTCCTTGGACTTGGGGACAGGGGACATGAGGAGGCAGAAGGGCTTTCCTGTCAGCCTATGCAGCTGAAAGAGGGACCCCTGCTTACTTGTAGTCTGGGATGTAAAGTCTGTCTCTTGGGTTTAATCTGCAAGAAATCTCCCCCATAGAGCAGTGCACATCTCAAGTGGTACACAAGGAGACGGGGCCACTCCACCTTGAGACACTGCTCTCTCCTTCAATATTCCTGCTCACTTTGAGTCCAGTGCCAAGGGAAAGTTTCCTGCCATGGGGCGTCACAGCCCAGCATCCTCTCTCTGCTCTGAGGGTACTCTGGAGCATTTGGTTGCTTCTTTCCTTTGCAACACATTGTTCTGCCCAGGAGCAAAGGCTGCCAGGGCACCTTTTGTGCTCCCCGTGCTACTGTGACAGGGAAGCCCTGCACACACACAGCTCTTGTGGCTGGTTTCTTAGCCCTCTCCCTGTTGCAGCCACAGCAGGAAGCAGCTGAGGAAACAGCTGTGAAGCCACTTACGCTGGTATTTTAAAAGTGATGGCATTTTTCAGAGTGCTGTCTCAGGGGTGAACAAAAAAATAAAGCCAAAACCAGTCACATCCCTGCCTGCTGCTCTGACAGGGAAGGACATCCAGCCTTGTTGGAAGTGTGATGAGAGGTGAGAGGCAAAACAAAGGAAAAATTGCATTGAGAGTGAATTGCTACAAAGCACCAGTGTGAGGAGCTGTCAGTCTCTGTCAGCACTACAGGAGTATCACCAACTTTGCAACATGATAATAGAAAAATGGCAAAGAGGATATCTGACTCCAGCAGACCTCTCGCTCTCCACTTGGGGGCTAAAGCCTGGTGCCAGCCAGGCAGTCCGCAGTGTGGGGTTGCACCACAGCCAGTCCACAGCACTCACACTCTGCCGAGCTGTCCTCACTATTGCGAGGCTCTCCCTAGAGAAGATTTCTTACATGTGCCACAGAGGCTTGATGTTAACATTTCCAGCTGCTTCTCCCCACCTCTTACCTAGATTTTTAGCTCATGGATGCACCTCTTTCTCCACTGACAGTGTAGCCCTGGCCTCTTGCAGGCATGGAGAGGAAGGGACCTTTCTATCAGGACTTCTGAGCATAAGAGGTGAGATTTTTCCACATACCATCAGCACTAGTTTGACTTTCTAGCATTCCTTGAGCAGCCAAATTAAACAGATACCAGTTTAGTTTGAAAATAATAATTTTTGGCAGAGGGTCTGCCTTGCCAACAGCATCACAGGGAGGTAATGGTGGGCAGCCTTTCCTGAGCAGTCAGAAACTTCATGCTGACTGTTTTCTATAGCCCAGGTTTCCCCACAAGTAGCTTTCCCAGAGCTGGTGCTCTAAAAAACAAGCACATAGTACAACTGCATTGTAAAGAGCTGAGCAGACTAAAGCAATAACCCAACAAAAAGCAGAGGGGAAAGAGGGATTCTGCACCTTGCATAGCTGGAAGGCTGAGACCCAGACTGGCTTGACATCTCCCAGGGCACAGGCAGCACGAAGGAACAAACCATGTTTTTGAGCTCCAGTCTCACTGCTTGGTTACATGGCTTTGAGTGTCCTCTAATCTCCCCCATGTGAATTTTTCTTTGTAGTTTGCTCCATCTACACAAGCTTGACCCACGAGTGCCAGATGAACTGCTGTACGGGCGCATGGGCTATCTCTATGCACTGATATTTGTGAACAAGCACTTTGGAGAGGAAAAGATCCCTCAAAGTCACATTCAGCAGGTACTGTGGCTTCTGCTGATTTGTTAGCTGTCTCTTCCCATGCAGCTCATCTTTGGGCAGGTAAAAATCAATGCTAGATGTAGAGAACTGGCAACAATGGAAAACCACATCATGGTATCCCTGCTGCTCTTCTACCAAAGGGACAAAGCACCACATGCACCCCCGCCATCCATATAAATCCATAGGCAGTACTGAATTGGCATACATTTCACTCCCTCACCCACACTCTTCCCTCTGCTCGGGCAGAAACACAGCTCCCTTGTTCTGTGCCAGGATACTCGCTGTGCTGTTTCCAAGACAGCAGCATTTCCCTCACCTGCATCTGTTCCCATCCACAGGTCTGTGAAGCCGTTGTAGCCTCAGGAGAGAGCTTGGCCAAAAGGAGGAACTTCACAGCAAAGAGCCCACTGATGTATGAGTGGTACCAGGAGTACTACATAGGGGCAGCCCATGGTTTGGCTGGGATTTACTACTATCTCATGCAGGTAAGAGGCACTGGAGGGGAGGGGCCTTTAGGAGCTGTTTCACATTTCTTTGAACAAGGAGGAGCATTTGAGTTGGCTCTTGGTGATGTCAGACTGGGCAAGATCCCTTGTCTAATGGTCTTATTCCTGGATTTGATCATGCATCCCTACTTGTAAAGGTTTTCTTTAAATCTGAGAGATTGAATTTCCCACCTCTGTGTTTCCTCTGGGAAATGTGGCCTGCATTATACCAGCAGTTTCGCATAATGAAGCCCTGTAGGTCAGCTGCGTCTGAGCTTCCCCCTCTTGTGTGAAATGCTTATAAAGTATTCCCATTTGTTGGTACCTGTGGGCTTCCTGCATTTTTTGAAGTGGTTACTTGGAGCAACCTCAGATCATTACAGAAGGAGGATCTCTGTAAGAAAAGCATGGCGAAAGAGATTGTGTTCGTAGTAGGAAAGTGGGAAATGCCTTTGTTTCCAAATCAGGGCCTGTGTCTAAATGTTAAAGAAGTGGGACTTTTTACTTTGATAAAGCAGCTGAGTTCTATAGTGCCTGAAGTAGGCAGGGGAAGTCGAGGAGTTGGGAGCTGCAGTGCGCCTTTGCTTTGATGCTGTCTTTCTCACAATTTTGCACAACTCACTGGAGCTCTGGGAATCTTCTCTTCCCTGACTCTGAAGTGAGGGTGATAATTCCCCTATGTGGGTTACTTTGTGCATAAATTTACAGTGCTTAAGCTCTTAGAAAAATAACAGCAATAAATAACATTGCATTTTCAAAGCATTAAGGGCACCTACTGAGCAACACAGATTATTTTAACATAGCAAAGTTCATAGAAATAGGTTCTGTCTTTTATTAGACCCAACTCTCACAGCAGGTGGAAAAGAAGCCACCAGGTTTCAAGTATTTTTTTCCTTCAGCAGCCTCAAAGTTCAAGCCCATATACAGGATAAGCAGAGTTTCTGTGAATATAACCCTCTGATGTGACTCAGAGAGGAAGGGGTGGTTGGTGTTTTTCAAGCAGAAGATTTGGCAAGAGGAGGATGCAAAGTGATTATTGCCCAGGAGTACAGAACAGCTAGTTGGGAGCAGGGGAGACAGCACTGTGCTGTGAGCCCAGATTTACACCGAGTCCCTGAGCTTGTTCCCAGGCTGATGGTTTAAAGAATTTTAAGTGTAAGTCTCCCATAAAATACTGCATGGGCTTCATGCTTCTCTGCCGTATGAAGTACAAGGAGCCTGGATCAGCCAAGCATGATGCACAAAAAGCCTTGGGGGAAGCAAACAAGGGAGATATGAAGAGGAGAACATTGGACTTTTATCTCTAACGGTTTTACAGCACAAGTATTGATTTTTAATTTTCAAGTTATCAGCCAGGGAACAGTGTGATCCTTAGATGAGAGTGCTCATTGCAGTCTGCCGTGGGAGGTCAGAACTGCACAAATTTCTTGTGGGGCAGTCATTGGAAGAGGACACTGAAGCCACTCCCTTGCTTCCATTTGGGGTCAGCGGTGAAGTCACTCCCTTGCAATTACCCAGAAACATCGGTGAAAATGCAGCAGCACAGCCCACCAGCTGGTCTGGCCCAGCAGCTCAGAGCTGAGCTGCTCTAGGTGCTAGGAATCATTCCTGGTATTCATCCTTAATACTGTTTTTATACAGTTTATTTCTTTACTCCAGCTCTGGGTACCTAAAACTATTCCTACTCATCTTCAGGAAAAGAAGCAGGAAGCCCTCTTCCTTAGAGGGCTGGGTGACATGCTAGGGGCAGCCTTTGTTTCTGGGGATGCACGGGTATGACTGGAAATAAGTCGCTGCCGAAGCGGGCCAAGTGGGTATTTGTGATGTGTGAAAGCCTGGACCAAAGAAGTGACTTGATTTACAGGGAGCAAGAGGGAACACGGCCATAGTTGGTTTTGTTTCTGCCTTTCAGGCAGATCTTGGGCCTCTTAGGGAGAGACAGAATGGTAATTCTCCCTGATTTAATGCTTTCTTTCTCTTAGCCTGGCCTTGGAGTAAGCCAAGTAAAACTGCACAACACAGTCAAACCCAGCGTGGACTACGTCTGCCAGCTCAAGTTCCCATCTGGCAATTACCCTCCATGCATTGATGACACCAGAGACCTACTCATCCACTGGTGCCATGGGGCACCAGGTGTTATCTACATGCTTCTCCAGGCCTACAAGGTACCAGAAGTCTTGCAAAGACCCTTTGGGGACCCCTAAATGTGGAACTTCATCATGGAGAAGACTGTTGAGACCCCCCCTGCCAGAGAGTATGATGGCTTGTTACAATGAAATCACCCCACAGGGACCACTGACCAAAACGGAAATTCGTCTTTTAAAAAATTATTTCTGAAAATACCCATCAGCTGTGTGGGGTGTCCTGTTGCAGGTGACTGATGGTGACAACTAGTTGTGTGCAAAGTAATGGTCATACAGCCCTATTCATCATATCAAAACCATCCTCCTTTAAAGTAGACAGCAAAGTCACAGTGTGAAGACTTCAGTAGGAGAGAAACTAATTAACCCAAGCTTCCCCACTCACACAGGGGTGCTCTTTGTGTGGAGGAGATTGCCTCAGTAAGAGGGAATATTTCTTGTCTCTGCAGGTCTTTGGGGAACAGCAGTACCTAAATGATGCCCTGCAGTGTGCAGAAGTGATCTGGCAGCACGGGTTACTGAAGAAAGGCTACGGGCTGTGCCACGGGACAGCTGGCAATGCTTACAGCTTCCTAGCACTGTACAACCTCACTCAAAACATGAAATACCTGTACAGGGCCTGCAAGGTGAGAGCCTGTGTAAGGAAGAGAGAGGGGATTATTCACTTCTGCCTTTTACATCACCAACTTTGCCTTTGAAACCTAATTTCTAGTGTGGCAGAGATGCATCTAGATCTGACCAGCTCCATCAGAATGGTCCTCCAGCAGCACAGTCACTGTCTGACAGCCTGTACACAGAAGGAATATCCTGCAGAAGCCTTGCTCTGCAAGGGATAATGTGAGGATGAGGGTGGATTGTCCAAACATCCTTTGTTAAGGATGGATTTTTTTTAAGATCCATCCTTAACAAAATTTGAACACTTTTTGTTCCTCTTTTCTCAGTTTGCAGAGTGGTGTTTAAGCTATGGTCAACATGGGTGCCGGACTCCAGACACGCCGTTCTCTCTCTTTGAAGGTAACCTCCATCTCTATGTTTGTGTTCTGCTCCTGGATCTGAGCCAGTCCAGCACCAAGGAAAACCAAATACACACCTCACTGAAGTCTTTGCAAAACTCAGTGTAGAGGATGGGAAGGAAATTGTATTCACTGTTTTTACTCTTTCCCAGAAGCAGTCTTCTTGTAGCACAGGCTGATATCTTAGCTGGAGCATCTTGTCCTCTTGGGCCCCCAGCACAGATTCTGCACACAGGTCTCAAGAGGAATTCTTTAATGGGTACAGCCCAAAGTCTACCTTACAATAATTTGTAGCGTGGCTTCTCAGACAGTCTCTTTTCTTTGCATTTTTAAGGATTAAAGTCCTTCATGGGCTTTCCAGTTCCATTCCAAAGGTGAGTGAGGAACAAATGGGGCTGCTTTTGTAGGCCTTGTTGGCTCCTGTGGTATTTTGTGGCTCCTGCTAATAGCTCACCCAAAATCTGCCATCAGCAGGTATTGCTGAAAGAGCTGGTTCCTCAGCTAACCTAAATCTTCCTAGCTTTGCTGCAGGCCAAGGAACAAGGGCAGTTACATCAGTGAGGACCTGAGGCAGCAATGTCACCAGGTCCAAATTTTGCAAAGATACTCAGATTGTTAAACCTGTGGAAAGGTAAAGCAGAAGGGAGGGAGCTGGAAGGGGGGAGATCCATCATGTTTTCCCGGGTGCTTTTCAACATTTGATTAACTTCGAAGTGCTTTCCCCACTGAAGTACCTAAGTCGCTCAGGAAACCTGGGTTGAGACCTTGGAAATTATTTAGGTCCTTCTGAAAACATTTTCCTTTCTTCTGTCTTCATGACCTATTCACCCCCTGGATAACAGATACCATGGGTGCCCCCAAAGGGAATCTTCTTAAAGCACATTTTTTGTTTTTTTCTTATCCTCAGGAATGGCTGGAACAATTTACTTTCTTGCTGACCTGTTGGTGCCAACCAAGGCCAAGTTCCCCGCATTTGAACTCTAAACCTGAGCTTGGCAGTTCCCTGCCTGAATCCTTCCGTCCTTGGAAAAGCAGTTGGAAGCTGCTTTCTCTTTCGTCCAAACTCATCATTGTTCACCTAACTGAACATAAATCCATCCTCCTGAGGGCATGCTGAGTTCTCTAATATTTCTAGTCATCTCGTTGCATTGTTTCAATTTCAAAGACAGAATGCAGATGTTGCTGGTGTCTGTTAAAAACGCAGGGCTGCAGGTGGGAGCAGGGAGAAAATGTACAGTATTTTGTTGGCTATAGAGTTTTGCTATTTTCTGTATCCCATTTCCTGGGAGAAAGTTTTCTATTGAATGTAACTTTGGCCTTTTTTTTTTTTTGTGTTGACAAATAGTTGCAGGAATTTAGTTGCCTTTGAAAACAAAAGATGAAAAACTCAGGCTATTGCCCTGCAAGTTGCTTTTAAGTGTTTTCTTTCTGAGCACCCAGGGAGCAGGCAGTTCAGTAGCTGGGCTGCTCCCCATGAAGCAAGTGTGGTAGACTGTGGAGTCTTTATATATGTTTTTTTAATGTCAGATTGCAAGTGGCACAGCTGGAACTGACATGCCAAAGCCTTGTCCTGAATTTCCACCTGCCTGCTTTAAAGGCAAAGACTATGTATAGCTCTCTTGTGCATTTTTTCCAGTGACAGACAAATAATCCACTAGCTTTTGTGCTTATTTGCCATCTTATGCTAAACCTTGCAAAAGTCCATTGATCATCTAATGGAAAACTCCCATCTAAAAGTGAGCTGAGCATGCTTGCTGGTGTGGTCTCTTCTGTTTAAGCTTTAAAAGTTTATTTTGCAGTCTTTATTTAAAATTGTGTGTGAATATTGTAGGTGTTAGGTGGTGTCAGGCCCACCAGTAGCAGCATGGGAAAAGAAATGTATTCCACTGAGTTCTGTCAGTGTTTAACCTATTACCTGTATAGATGTTGTTCACATGCCTTGTTTTATAAGCTTTCCTGAACCTAGATAATTTGAGTTATTTGTTTGCCTTGTTACTGCTTGTTGTAGTTTGATACGCAACCACATATCTACCCAACTGGAAAATCTGCCCTAGGTTAAATAGCTTTGACCTGTCAAGCAGACCAGATACTTGCAAGAGGTAAATCTGCTTTTCCGTCCTTAACTGATACTGCACTAATTTGCAGCAGTTTGGGACCTGACCCTGTAAACCATTTTCCTAGCACTGAACGTGAGCTAAACACCAAGCACAGTGAAAGCTACTGATGCAGCCATACCGCTTTGTGCTGTTTGAGGGCAGCTCCTCAGCCTGCACAAGAGTGGATTTGGGTTTTGATCTTTTAAGGGCCCAGCTGCCGAGTGCCTCAGGCCACCTAAGAGCAGATGAGCAGCTGCAGGGCAGTGCAGGCAGCTTCCAAGCTGGCATGCTCCTGTACCAGCAGTAGTAACGCAGGAGGACCAAACCCAGCACACTAACACAGCTAGCTCACACGTGCCTGAACTCAAGGCAGCCTAGCCACAGCGGCACAGGCAGACCCTCAAGAACCTCCTGGATGGGCTGCTCCAGCAAAGAGTAGAAACCGTTCCTGGAAGGCTGCCTGTTTCCGCAGTGCCCAGCCTCCTGCTGCCATCACGTGTTTCTGGAACTTCATCAAAAGACAGCCTGAAGTGAAGAGAAGCTCATCTACTTTGGGCTGGGCATCCCTGCCAGAAGCCTCAAGCTCACACTGACTCAGCAGTGGTCATCCCCTATCATTCACGGGGCCTAAACAACACAGGGAGGTTACTGGAAAGGAGGAGGCACAGCCCTGAGAGCAGGATTTGGCTAATCGAACAGTTTGGGGGTGGGATCCTGTAGTACATGAGGCCTGCTGTAAGTTACCTCCCAGCTTGGCTGGTGTCATGGTAGTGTAGGGACACTGCTCTGAGCCTGGGTTTCTCCTGGGCACTGCTTCTATAAAGGAGATGGTTCATGCAGCCTGGTGTCATGGCAGCATCACATCCCAGGGTTCATACACTGATCAGGGGATTGTCAGGGCCTGGTGTACAGCTGCTGAGTGGAGCACTGTTTAATAAAAATGCTGAAATGAACAAGCTTTGTGTTGTTTTTACCCCCCACTTTGTGACCAGGATTCATGTCTGAAGAGATCAAGATGTGGCACAACAGCCACTCTGGTGGCTCCTGGAGGCTCACTGGCCTCCGATTCCCCCTGAGTGTTAAGAGTATTTCACATTTTTCCCTGTCTCCAATCCATCGAGGCCAGTCCTGTGCTTTCCCTCACAAGCTGTACTTTTCTCCCAGGACATTGTTTTGCAGCACTGTCTCCATCCAAGGCCACCCTGCTTGGCTTCCATTGGAGACCGCAGTCCTGCAGGTTAGTCTTAATTACACCAGAATACACTTGTGTGCTGTGCTGGCCACCAGAAAGAGGATGTGGATCCTCTGAAAAAAGCACCCTCCTGCCCAGTGGAAGGAGGAACAGGCTGCCTCAGTGAGGCTGTGACTGTCCGGCACCAGAGGCTTTAAGACCAGAGTATCAGGAACAGTATGGGTAAAGGTGATCCTGCCCTCCAGCACAAGCATAAATCAGGTTGCTTGAGGTCCTATACAGACTGGTTTTCTGCAATTCCCATTTCTGTTAAGGTTTGTGGTAAAGCTCTTCAGGGAAGGGGTCCAGCAATCAGGATGGGAAAGCAGCATAGTGCAGAGTTCCTCTGGTTGCCCTTCCTTTCTCATACAGGGGTGTGGCGCTGCCCACTTCCACCCATCTTCATGCCAAGCAGAGGGAGGGGGAGCAAGAGGAAGCCTGAAAACATGCAACTGCTTCAACAAGCTACCTGAGAGGGACTTTATCAGAAGTATAGACATTTAACGCTTGGTTCTTGGTGATGGTTATGTTTGTCCGTGGCACTGTTCTGTTTTAAAAAATCAAGGGCCTTATGCTCCCAAGAAATAAGTAAAAAAAGCACGCTTTGACTGCATTGCCATCTGGCTCAGTTTGTATTCACCTCCTGTGTATATCAGTGTGATCAGTAAGATGAAAAATGTCCCAAATCCTGTAGCCAAACATCATCTGTAGGTGTGCATCTCCCCTAAGAGCCTGCTGTGGTTTCAGCTCTCAAGAGCTGACAGCAGCCTCAGCTATGAAAGAGGTGACATAGAGACAGTGCAAGGGGACAGATATGTTATTGCCACCTCTGCCCAACTTATTTCCCATTCCTGCATACTAACTTTTCAAATGCCCACAAACTGCTATCAGCACTGATGCTAAAACCATAGCTAATACTACGTTGCCAAACAGCTCCCCCCCAGGAGCAGTCCTCAGCCCCTACAGCACTAGCAGTCAGACGCACAGTTTATCTGATAAATCAGTTTACAGACCACCACTGCAGTTATTTAATGCACACTGGCTTCACTGTGAAACCACTTCAGAGCAGGCTGCTGGCCACGGTGTGGCAGACACCCTCCCTGTGCTGACAGGGAAAAAGCATAGCAGAACAGCAACTCAGCCTCCACAAACCCCAGCTCAGCCTCCTGCCCCCAACAGGGACGTTGTTGCTGTCTGACAGGCACAGAGCTGGGCAAGGTGGAGAATTTAAGGTTGTGGGTCCCACATGCAATATCACAAAAGCAGCTGTGGGAGAAGCAGCCATGTGGGGCACAAAGCTGCTGGTGAGTTATCCAGCCAGACCTCACTTCTCTCCAGCATCTCATCTGACTTCCATCCCTCTGCACCACTATCTTGCCTTTCCCTCCGCCCTTCTTATTTTGTTCCCTGTTTTTCCACCACGGTGTAATACCTGGGACAAATCCGAGGGGGGTGTTCTGATGGTAACTCCCAAGGGAATGTGGGTGGTCCCAGTGAGATCACAAGTCCTGCTGCAGGCCAGCAAGGTCCCAGCACATACAGTTGATTTGTTGCAAGAGTTTGGTTTTGTTTTTTTTTTTAATTATTTTTTTACACTGGGAAGAACAACACAGGTTCCTCACATCTTCCTGCCCAGAACGGCTGAGCCCTTTGGCCAAAGTGTACCCTGTGTCCCGTTAGCTGCACCCGGGAAAGAAACATGAACTGAAGGCCAGTACCCAGCCCAGGAAATCTAAACATCAAGAGTTACAACTTGAAATATTATTAAGTCTCTGAAGACAAAATCCAACAGAGCAGGAGGCAGATGATCTGCCCAAAGTAAGCACCTGAGGAAACACGCTAGAGCCCAGCTAGGCTTGCCCCTGGCAGGGGAGCACGCCTGGGGACACCCCTCTCTGAAGCGTCGGTGGAGGTGGCCTCAGAAAGGGGCTATGTGTCCCCAGCAGGTGGCAATGCAGCCTGATAGCAGCAGCCACCCTGCTGCGGCAAAGCCCGTGCTCACACCCTCCATTGCTCACTCGTGCCTCGAGAGCGCTGGGATTCAGCCCTTGGGTAGCCCTGGGAAGTCGCTCAAACCAAACAGCCCCTGCGGATAAGGTTGTATTTGTGTACTGTGTGGGATGTCACAGATGTGAGAAATACGGAAGCCCTTCAGAAGTGCATGGCCTCTAAGCAAGTCAGATACGCCCTCAGTAAAAAAAAAAAAAAAAAAAGAAAAAAAAAAAAGAAAAAAGCACATCTTTCCCAATCCTGCTTGAAGCTGTCCAAGCTCCTGCACAAGCCTCCACAGGCAGGACAACTCCTCGTGCTCTTCAGCCATGCGGGCGGGTTTTCAAGGAAATGCTCCACATGTTGGGTGAAAACGCTCTATGCCTCCCCACATCAGTTTTACAGACTTTGCACAAGTTCTGCCACCAACTGCTCCCAACTCCCAAGAACCCCCAGGAGCCAACAATCCCCATCCCCACAGACTACTCTTGGTTCTGTGAAGTCTCCTGCACCGAACATGCCTCCCCTAGAACCCCCTAGGGTTTGGGGACATCCCAAAAGGGCAAGAGCATCAAGAAAACCCAGCTGGGCACATGTGCAAGGGTGCCAAGGCTCACCACTGAGATATTTTGATGTTAAGGGAAAAACCAAGCCTAGGTAGCGCTGAAATGGCTCCTGCAGATGGGCTTGCAGTGCTGTCCCTGTTGGGACATGACCTGAGGCCAATAGAGCCAGAGCAGCCTTGGGTCTCCCTGACCCTGCTGATAGGCAATCTCAGGAGCTTTCAGGCAACCCCTTGTTTTGGCCACATGTGGGGACTGCAGAACACAAGGCAGGGAACTGGGCTCCATGGAGTCATGGTTTTCAGACCAGGGTTTTTTTCCAGGTTTTTCAGGGGGATCCCTGTGCACAGTGGGTGGGCAATGTTAGCATCCAAACTCACTCTCAACCCAGCAGGAAGCAGATAACTAAGCTCAGGCCAACATAGACTCAAATTCCAAAATTCAGTATCATAGCTGATGTGGATGGCTACTGCAGCATCTTTATAGCTGGGCCTTTCAATTTACCGAGCACAGCTCATTAACCTTGGCCAAAGGGGTAAGTGTGGATTTCCAGATTATAGCTAAAACCGAGAGGGTGGCTTCATTGACTGATCTCCCTGAACCAATCAACATTGGTTATACCTTCTACTTGCCTTTTTGGTTTTGTTTTTTTTTCCTCCTTACCTTTGCTTTTCTCAGTGGCAGTAATGTTCTGGAAAAATTGTTTACGCGGGCTAGATCTGGAGCTGCGTAAAGCCCATGGAGTTAAACTGATTTAGAGCAGTTTAGGACCCAGCCCTTCTGCAACAGCTGAACGTAGGAGTCAGGGGGAGTTAATTAAACTTTGAACAGTTGATCAAATTTCAGGCCTAGTTAATAAACCTCTTTGTGCCTGACCTTAACAGGAAATCTTGGTATATTAATTAAAGGATCCCAGCAAGATCTGACAGAGAGGGGTTTTTTTGTTGTGGTGTTTTTTGGTTTTGTTTTTGGTTTTTTTGGTTTTTTTTTTTTTGGTGTGTGTGTGGTTTTTTTTTTCCCCCCTTTTGGAAAGAACAAACTCATCCATCATTCAGAATGTCCCTCATCGAACATCCCCATACCATGAGCTGGAAATATATACACCACCATTCTTCCTTTAACACCAACATATTTACATCCCTGTCTTTGCCAAAGATTACAGAATATCTCTTCATACCGAATGGGCTTCAGAGAGCTCCTTCCCAGCTCTGGTGCAAGGATCAGGGATGCTGCTACCACAAAAGTGCCATTGAGTGGCTTGAGTGATGTTTTGCAAGCCCAGAGAAGAGACTAGGGGCTCGCTGTGCCAATGGCCATGCTGGCACTACTGTGAACATGGTGTTTGGTGTCTGGGGACGAGCATTGCCCACCTTCCTGGTACCACCCCATTGGCACAACTGACCTTTGAAAACAGGATGAGCACGAAGATCTCTGCCTGCTTGGGCGTGTGCAATGCATGGCTGCTCTGAGACCCAGAGAGGACCATCGCATCTTTGCATCCTGCAGGATTTTTACTGTTTCAGAATCCAAACCACTCCCTCAGAAGCTGTTGGGGAAAAGCAGAACAAAACGGCTCTCAATACAGCTGCTGATTTATGACAGAGCTTGCTTTTGCCTCTCCCACAAAGCTTTGTATTCCCAAGTGTTGCTCAAGCTAGCTTTCTCCCTCAGCATGGTGGTCCCTGCTTTTTTCTCCTGCAGCAGGGCTGCCTGAAGACACTTCTGTTTTATCTCTCTCCCCACCTCACTCTCACCCTCTTTTTTCTGTCTCCGTGCTGCCCCTTTTGGGGAAGGAAGGTGGTGGCTTTTAGTCTGGATCATTTCACGAATCCAGTTCACAGCATCACAGCAAGGGGAAGGCAAAACGCAATGTGTGAGGAAGGCAAACCCAGATTAGCACAAGGAAACCTGTGCCCTCCCTCCTGCTCATGGGGAAGAAACATTCGAGCACAGCTGAGGACCACCCAAGAACAACCTCATCCCCAATATTTGGGCAATCTAGATGCTAAGAGTTGCCAGCAGAAAGGGGAAAAGAGGAATAAATTCTTTTTCATGTAGCCCTCAACAAGAGCCATTTTGTTATGCCACCCCCTGTGTTTGTTGGACGGCACACCTTGCAGCCACCCTTCACCCTCAGACGCTGTGCATCCCCTCCGCTTGCCCCAGAGGATGAAAACAGAAAATGTGGCCAAAAAGCACAATAGATTCTGGAATGAATGGTCACCCCTGGAGCGTGTGGATGACAAGACACTGCTCTGCTTCCACTGCAGTGAGGAAGACAGCCAGGGATGGAGAAGACACAGAGACAGCACTAAAAACCACCTTGAAAGCCTTAAGAGAAAAAAAAATAGCACAGCTGTGGGGACCCATTTAATTCCATCTCTTCATGGCTGGGGAGTTTCTTGCTGGGAGGACATGTGTCAGGCAGCCCTTGCGCAAAGCTCGTTTTGTGGCTGTTGCGGTTTGCCGCAGCATTTGCGGTGATCTCAGGCAGTAATCGAATCTACTGGTAGTGCTCTGCCACCCATAAATCCCATTGGAGCCAGGCCCATAAATAGTTACACTGTAGTATGCTGCTGCATACGGGGCAGGAGCAAATGTTCCACATAACGGCTGTTGGCTCTAATCAGATTGAGGAGTCGATCATATTTCCACCATTTGGCTGAGTTTTATTATAGCTACACCTCCTTAAGCATATCCCTCACTGGTGAAGGGGAGACCACAGTACTGCCAAACAGCTTCATTGCAGGGGAGGCCCAAAGCACCCCCGAGTTGCACGGGTTTCCCCTATTCCCAGAAGCTTCTTGGAGATGTTTTATAGCACTTTGCTCTGCCACTGAGGTGGTCCTCCTGGTATTGGATAGGAAGGGATCGATCAGATTTTACAAGTGGCTGAAAAAAATAGGAGAGAGATCGACCTCAGAAGACAAAGTCTAAGAGATTGCAAGAGAATCACCATAAAACACAAACTTTGGATGACAGCACCTCCTACGTCCAGGGGTACCCTCATTAGGAATTCGTAGCTCATTTATTGCTGTGGGGAAGAGGACAAACCCCATCTGGGTGGCAGCTACAGCGGTTCGCAGCTAGGAGAAAGCCACAGCAGGATACAGCACGGCAGTTTCCGGAATAGGGCTCACCACCCCACTGGTCTGCAGTGCTTAGTATTTACAAGCCTGACAAATTCATCTGTAAGAAGCTGGGCTCTGGACCAGAATTAGGCAGTTGCCAGTGGAAGCACTTGGTAACCCCTGGTGGTGCATCACTATGGAGGATAAACTCCAAGGTGTTTACACCACCCAAAGCCAGGAAATATCCCATTCCAGCAGGGCTGACCCCATGCTTTACAAGCATACGGAGAAGATCGAGCCTGATGTAGGGATCCCAAATGAGTACAAATGTGTCCAGGTTTTGGGAGCACACAGACCCTTTTTAAAACAGGACAGTCATCTTCCATTATCTTTCCCCCCCTCTCTTTTGTTATCTTCACAATACCAATAGTTCAAATTCTCTGGTTTTCATCAGCAATAATCTCATTCATTCACTCCCATAACCACTTAGCCTTCCACTGAATAGTCTGTGCATTCAAGTGTTGAATTACTGCCTTGTAAATCCAAGGAGCAAAGATATTAGCACTTACTTCCCATACCCCTGATATGGGACATGCAATATCAGCAAAAGGGAAATAAAGAGACATTTACCGTAACAAGAGAAAAATGGCCCAATATCCTTTCCTTGCTTTTCTCACTTGAAGATTTAAATATGATATGTGCTTTATAATAAGAAGGCCTGATTTGGGACTCTTCCCAGCTTCAGTTTTCACAAAACCCTATAGTAAGGTGATCATCTTCCTACACTTCTGTCGTCCTTTCTAATTAGGCTGAAATAGCCCAAAAGAGTCAGAAATATCACTGGGAGAATACAGAAATATGGACAAGCAAGGTAAATCCTTAAGCCTCACCTTCTTAAGAAACCAGTCCAAGAAGGGTGAATCGTATTACTCAGATTACAGAAGTTGCAGCCAAACTATTCAGTTAGCAAATGGATTAGATATACCTGAACAACAAAAAAAACCCAACTCTTTAATGAGCCACGTGCAGCTTGGATCTTCCTTAGATAAAATAAGGGATAAATTCCCCAATGAATTCCACCATTTGGAAAAAGAAAACCCCTCTGCATTACTAGCCTCAACACATTTTCTACTGTAAAAGGTTCATGCCGTGCCCATGCAGACAGAGCTGAGCCCTTTAATAATTTCAGATGATGGAAGTTTCATGTGCCATCCTGCCACCACTTCTGATCTGAGCGGGAGATGCAGTGTCTACACTGGACAGATCGGTTTTCAAGTGTGCTCCAACAACTGTCTCCTCTATCCAGCCAGCTCAGGATGGTGCCTCCACACCACTTCTGAAGGCAGCTTTGGGAGCTCCACTAGGACCTGGGAGAAAGCCGCCATCCACTTGGGACCATCAAAGGGTTGGACTCAAGCCTACAAAGTCTCTACATGACACCCTGACAATTCTCTAAACATAATTTCATCAAAAGGAAAGAAACTTTGCATCCAGCCCCTGTTCTCCTATGTTTGAGAGCTGCTCAGGAGAGACAGCTTGTTCCAGTGGATGTGCCTTGCCTTGGACTGAGACTCAACAGACAGATCTCCTTCCTCTGTCTGCAACTGCCAAGCAGAGGCTCCTCCTACAAGTCATTTGGCTGCTCTCTGCTTTGGTTTTCTCCCATTTCTTTTGCTCATTTTCCAGCATCTCTGAGGCAGAGTTTCTCATTATTTCTTGGTGTGCCACATCACATAGAGACCCCAGTTAGAGCTTGAAATCTGAAGAGACTTCTTTTGCATTTGCCATACTGCATATAGTAACATTTTTACAGCACTTTCAAAATGCTCAAAAGCTGCTGAGGAAGAAATCAGTACCTAAAAAAACAGATGTACAAATACAGAACTGAAAGCAATGCAAAATTAATACTATGTCTCCAACATTATGCTTTCTGATACTTGTGAGATAATATCTGGAGAAAAAAGTCTTTACAGAAGTGCTTCATTTCCTAGATGAAGGAACATCTGAATCATTTCTCCTCTGATTAACCCGTTATCATTGTGCTCTGCCACTGATTATTCCCTGGACTTCACAGTCAGGAGGTATTATCATGGCAATGAAACAAGCCTTGTCTGTGTTCATAGCCATCAGGAAGGCGGCAGCATCCCACATCTCACAGATAGCTGCCAGCCCTTTTGCTATTGCAAAACTCCTCTCTCTCTGCCTCTGGCCAGGCCTGCCAGCTCAGCTAGACAGGGCAAAGCTGGGCAGACAACCCCGCTGCTCCCAGCCAGCACTGCTCAGCCCTGGAAGCTTGCAGGACACATGCTCTGTGAAGGTAGGTCACAGGGAACTAGACTGTGGTGGAATATTATTTGTTACGATGTGGATCAGAACATCGTCCTTTGCCCACATGCATGCCCCACCCCGTATGAACCCAGAGGAGTACACAGCCCACCAGCAAGGAGCTGTCACTAGCTCTTTAAAAGGACCATGAAAGTTTGAGGTGCTTTACTTAACTACTGCAAAGGTCATTCGCCTGTGTGGAAACTGAATTATAATGAAGTATACCACGTTTGCTGGCCAAAACTGTCAGAGAGCTATTAAAAGCAGCAGGGATCTCTTGGCCAGCTATTGTACAGCAGGCTAAGTACCCCAAGAGCCCCACTAGCTGTTGGGCACATTTTCTTCAGCTCCAGCTAAAACACTGGACATAACCTTTAGATATGACACAGGGCTGGGAGCCTTGCATGGGCACAAATTTAGGGCTGGGAGAAAAGACAACGCAGAGAAAAAAATCCAACTGGCAGTTTGCAATGGCCGTGGGAAGGTGAAACGCTCCATCCTTCAGGAACGTACAGAAGGCAGGAACAAATGCCTTAAAAAAAAAAAAAAAAAGGCATACTAGGAGTCTCTTCTGACCCTGAACCAAAGAGCTGGAAACCACACTGAATTGCGATCATTTTAAAGTGAACTGGAAGTAATAAAATTCCCCATATCTTTGCTTTCTGGAGAGGTTGAGCACTTTCTGCTTGTCTCATGACAGCACTGGGATGGGAATTCAGGCCCCAGGATGTGGCCACTGTGCAGACTTGTCCTGCCTCCAGAGTTCAGAAAGGAAAGTTGTGCCAGACCCATGTTAAACTGTTCCCATCAGTTCAGCATCCAAGCGTTTGCAGGCAATACCACTTCAATGTGCTGGGTTCCAAAATCCTGTTTGTATATATTTTCCTAGCTCTCCCTATGCCTTGAACCCACTTACCAGACTGCCTGTCTGTATTTATATCTTTGCTTTTATCCTCCTCATACCACTGTTTCCCATTAGGTTCTTTTTCTCCTTAATTTGAACCCTAATCATGCAACATACAATGTACAGTGTACTACACATTCTTGTGGCCCCAGAGACATCATTAGAAGCAGACTTAGCTATCTTTTGCTCTTTAAAAATCCACTGTAGTACCAGATTTTCAAAGTGAAGTGAGTTGAGACACCTTGATTTGGAGGATGTTCAGCTTAAAAATCCATGAAAGGAGGCCATAGGGCTTGAGGGGGGGGCAGGGGTGTTGTCAGTTTTTTTAAAAGGGAAGAATGTTCATCGCTTTCTGAAAACCCAAAACTGGTCTCTGAAAAATCACTCGCGACTACTGAAATCCTTGGCCAATAAATAACAATTACCATCCTCATTACTGAGCAAAGGATGACAGGGAAAGTGGATCTGCATCAGAGCGCACAGAGGGGAAGAGCAACCCGCAGCCACTGAAGCTGCCAACAACACGTTCCTCCTGGCAGATGTTGTCTTACCCCAAGAGCTGCCACTGCCACTTTCTGCTGGACTCTTTTCTTCAGCTGTCTAATCCTGAGCTGCAGCTGCAGCAAACACACAGCTCCTCTCCTGCCAGCGAGCAGACCACATGAGCGAGTGTTCACAACTGTGCTGTGACTTTGGGTTTCTCCTTCCCTTTGAAGGGACAGGACTGTGGGACAAAACATGCTTGTCAAGGAATGGGGGAATGTCAGTTTTGAACTCTACTGTGAGGAAAGCAGATCTGCTAAGTTGGATGTGCTGGGAGTGGGGGCAAGGTGCTTTTCAGCATTGACCACCCTCAGGTAGAGGAGCGAATGTGCTACCCAGGATTAGCAGCATGTTTGTATTAAATGTTAAAGCCCACAGCAGACTGAGAGAGTTGATTACAGTTCTTCTTTAAATACTGTTAGAATTATAAATACAAAATCCTTATAGAAATTGAACCTTTCAGAAGGGGAGATAAAAACTTTGCCTCCATAATGGCAACAAAAGGCAACTCCAAGTAGTTAAAAAAAAAAAAAAGTGATGCAAAGAGAAGATGGCAGGGACTACATCCACACTGGAAACTTCCTTGGGGACATCTCTACAGTGATGCTCTAAAGAAGCGTAAGCCCCATCTAATTTTAAAAGAGACTGAGAGTCTCAATTGATTTCAGATCATAAAAAGCACAAATGGGAGAGAGATACTCCCAACTCCAAAAGTAGTGGGCACAAAAATTACATTCAAGACTCAAGCCTCACAAGCTGGTAACTATGGCACTATTAAATGTACCAGAGCCCCCCTCTCCAAGCTATCCTATAAAAGCTCTGCTAAACTGACATTCAACTCAGAAAGAGGGAGAAGGGAGGCACTGGCAAGAGGTTGCCAATGTTACACCACTTCCCACCCCTTGGGAGACACATACAACAAGGTGAAGGTTCCACCCATAGCCACAGACAGATTTCCAAATGTCTTGATTCTCAGATCCCTCAATTATCTCAATATGATTTTATCATAATAAGAAACCTGTACACTCATCGCAGGCAACAGTGTTGAAAGTAGGAGATCGTATCTTTTTTTATAGCTGCTATACAAATGTTAAGTCCTCAAAAGCTTATAATTTAATTCTAAGCAATCTCCTTTGCCTCTACCAATTCACTTAAGCACAGTAAGAGAAGAATTAATAAAAAGTCTTCATCAATCATTTTCTGTATGTAACATTCACAAGGACAAATCAACATACACAAAGTGATTTCACAACAGCTTCTGAAGGAAAAGCACTGGCTTGTGTTCACTGCAGCACATACAGTTTCATGTTGTTGCTAGTTAAAAGTATTCAAACATTCAGCTAAGTTGTTTACTTTAGATATCTACCATGAAACAAAACCAACTCCACGTGCCCCACAGGGGATCAGCCACAAGACACATCACCAATAAAGAGAAGCCAAAATGAAACATTTGCCAGTAGCCACCAGGCAGAAGTGCTCCACAGCAACAGGGAAACAACATGGCTGTGTGGATCCCACGTCTTCAGCAGGATGCCTGCCAGGAATCATCCCATTATACTCCCAAGGCTAACTCTATGCCAAGGTGTTTGAGATCACAAAGGCAGAGGAAGCTCCCTTGTGATGAAGCCAACTTTATTTCATTTTATCACACCATTTGCAAAACACTACTGGAGTTCTGCTCTCTTGGGACAGTACAGGTTTCACAGAATATTGCTGAAATAGCAGGTCAATATCAGAAACTAGCGTTTCATTTCTGCGTGAGAGATGAAAAGCACATCTGAATTTTGTAAAAACCACTAAATAGCTTCATGGATAACGTTGTATGAGTACAGAAAAAAAAAATTACTACAACACACACACTTGAATTTTTAAATCACTTCCACTTTGTGGAAATGTCTTATTCTTTGGCAAAAGTCTTCACCTAATCTATTTACTTTACAAAAGTTTTTCAAAATATTTGCTTAAAACTAATGATGAACTTGTTATTGCAAAAGTTTTCTGCCAGCATCACATTCTGAGAGTTAGACAAACCAGGCAGGAAGTAAAAATACTACGTGGTCTACTTGGTAATCAAGACTGTCCAGATTTTAAGTTGTGAATAGTTACATTTACCCACCTTTGACAAACCCAGCAACTAAAATTTATTTGCCAAAATGAATGGGTAAAAAATTTGAAATGTGACCATTGCCAAACACAAAGGGTGGCACAACTAATTGAAAGAAGTCATGACGTTGGAGTTTGTGTCAGGCGACTCTTGTGTGGCATCACCACCTTTCAGGATCCAATCCCCCACCTATTTCAGAACCCCCAAAACTACAGAATTGAAGACTTCCTCCACTGTACTTACCACTGACGTTTAAACTGTCCTTGCTACAAACATTAATTCAAATCAGCTTTGGCACTTAGGGCCCAGCTGCACTTGCTGTTCCCACTTCTATGATCCCATATTTCTCAAGGAGAAAGGTAGAAAGAACCTTATAAGCAAAAAGGGTTAAAAGTCACACCCGCACGAAAACACACATCAGCCCACAGCCATCTGTTGCAGTTCTACCAGCTGAACAGAGTTGCTTGGGAGAGATGAGTTTGGGACAAAAGTATTTAATAAAAATGACAGGCATTTCTGAACTACCTTTGGGGGTAACAGTGTTCATAAAGTATGTCATCAGCCTCTCGTTGGCAGCTCTGAAGGCATCTCATATTGCAAAGCAACTGACTTGGACAGAAGTTTAACAAGCAGGAGAAAAACCCTCAGGGCTGGCTGTTCAAGCAGGAGTGGCTGAAATTGAAGCCTTGCTCATACCACACTCTGTAAGTGGACCTCCAAAGTCCTGGTAGCAACTTTAAACATAATAGTTAAAAAAGCTGCAGGTGGAGGCAGAGGCAGCTTGCACCAGCTGCCAAACAGCGGGCACATGAAGCTTTCATGGCATGTTTAAGGAGCTCAGTCACTCCCTACAGCCAGAGACTCCCCCCCAAGTGGTCCTTCAGCCCTTGTGCTCTGACATCTCATCCAGCCTCGCAGGATTTCCAGGTCCTGGATCCAGCAGCACCTTCTATGAGTCACTGTATATCTCCTGCTAACAACCTCTGATCTCATAGGTCACACGAGAAGCAAAATGACATTCTTGAGCATCACCGTGCCACTTGCCTCACTACAGCTAAATAAGGGGTGCAGCAGCAGCGGGCTATTTAAAGAAAGCCAGCATAGCTACTTGACAGATCCTGGAGGAGAGACATTACATGTGCATACATCACTGCTCCCCAAAAAAAAGGCTTGCACCCACATGCAGCTTCAATGAGAGGATTTTGCAGTGCTTTACCAAGGTTTATTTTCACATGCAGAGGGAACACAGAGGTGTTACAACACAGACTGCCTGCTTCACAGAGACAGGATTTCAATGTCAAGGACAGAGAATGTATTATCACAGAGTGATGCTCACATCTCCAACTTTCGGGTTTGAAGGCTATCCATGCCTTCAGTCATCAAGAGGTCTTACTGGTGGCTGAAGAGAAAAAGAAGTCTAGATTGTGACAGCACCAGATTTCCTAAAAACAGATACAATCTTTGAGTTTTGAGAGATTTCAAGCCCAGACCATCCCTGACAGAAATCAGCAAAACTTAACCCACATTATGTTAAGCCTGGTCATTTTTTCCACCAGCCTGTTTGGCCTTTAGATCCTGGGCTGACTCAAGACCTTCTGGAGCACTTTATGTCAAAAATGAGAGAGAGAAAAAAAGTGAAAGAGGTTGATGCCCTATAAGTCACAATGAAACCTTCCAGGCAGTGCAGGTATGTGGGGACTCTGTGCCATGTACTTAGCTATCCTTTAATGCCCTTTCCAAGTCTGAAGTCACTCCATCTCCTAGTAGGTTAAAACGGGACCTGAGGAGGACACAGTTCATTTTAAATAAGCAGTAATTTAACTCCTCTGCTCCACACTCCAGAGAAAATAGAGGAAGGGAAAGGCAGCAAACCTCTGCAGCTCGCGCACTGGCTGTGGGGCCCCAAAGCCGCAGGAATTCCAATTGCCCAAAGCAGCACCAAGGGGATTTTATCCTATGTAGTGTGAGAGACCGTGCAGAGATTAACATCTTATGCAGGTCTAATCTTTAAATTTAAAACTATATAGCACCCCCTCCGGGTCGGTCAGCTAGCACTTTCCTTTGTAAAGAGTCCTCCCTGTCGGGATTTGATACATACATTCTGCCTCAACTGCAGCCCTTGCCAAAGGAGCAGGCACAGCCCTGCTCATGCATATTTTGGTTACATTTAGCCAGGCACTTTCATTCGGAGCCTGGTTGCTCAGTGATCTATGAACTGATGCTCGTGCAGAGGAAACAGAGTCGTCAAAAAAAATAATCAGAAGCTTTACAGGATAGCGGAAAGTAAACTGCGAAGAGCACTTGGGTGTCACTGTTTCTTCCTCAGGGAACGACGGCATTGGGAAGGTGAGTTGCATGAACACAAGCTGAAGGCAGCCCCCAAGTCATCCAGCAAGAGCTGAGAAGGAGGCACACCTTCAGGAAGCGGCTCCCCCCCTCGTCGGGGCTAGGCGGGGGGGCGACGGAGATGCTCATGAGCTCTCCGAGGAATGCCTTGTATGTCTCGCTGCCAGTTGCTGGGGGACGCTGACATCGTCTAGGACAGAATTAGAAAACCTCTAGCAGGAGGGCAATGCAGCACAAGTGCTAAGTCAGCCATAGGCTATATGTGGCACACCAGTTGGTGCCTTCTTTCCCCTCCTTCAGATACTCATGCCTTTGCCTGCTCCTTCAGCATGGTTTGACTTCAGCCTACACTGCCCTGAGACTGCTGCATGCCCCTGGCTGCATTTGGGCTACCAATACCTTACGCAGCACTTGAAGGAGCCAAGAGGCAAAACCTCCCTCCAAAACATACCCATCACCTCCCTTGAGCCAACAGAGCCCTTCGTTTGTGCATGTAACCCAACCTTTGTGCCATTATACAATGCTGTCTCCAGCATTCATCCATCATTGTCCTATTTCTCACCACCTGCAAATCCCGTGGTGCCAGCCCTGACTGTCTGCTGGTGACATTCCTGCACAGTCACCTCTAGGTCTCCTCCCATATTGTGCCCTGCTCCCAGACCACCTTCCCAAGGACAGTGCACCCCCTTTGGACCAAGACCCCTTAAACATGCTGACCTGGCCATTTATTGGGCTTGACTCTCTTCTGCACAAGCTTCCACAGCTTATCAGCGTGTCCTGCAGCTGCAAGCATCTTGGATAGCAAATGCTTTTGCTCCTCTGTGTTGCAAGTGCCTTGCACGTTGTGAGCTCTGACAAAGCCCAATCATTAGTAGATTAATTAGGCATCCTGTTGCACAGAGTCAGCATTACAGCCTGAAGCTGAGATCTTGAGAGAGTTTGCTGGCAGCAGATCCCTGGCTTGTTACTTTAAGTCTGTGGTGAAACGTGCAAGAATCAAACTAGACGAGCAGCTGAGCTGAGGCAGTAATCTCTCTTTTATGGCCAAAACCACACATTCAAGAGAGCACAAGGATCTCTGCAGCATCTTGGTGTGGAAAAATGCACCCAGTCTTTATCAGTTCAAGAACTGCTTAAGCACAGTGAAATGGATTATATATTCCTTCCAAATTTGTTATGAATTATAGCAACTCTGATATTCTTGGTAACTGCCTAAATGCCCGGTTCCTTCCTGTATCTTATTAGGTTCTTGGCCTCAAATAGTCCCCCAGCAACAAGTTTCACAATCTAACTGATGTTGGAAAAAACATCATTCCCACATATTAGTTTTGAATTTCACTGAACCTCCCTTGTTTGTGTTTAAAAGGCTTCTCCGTGAACTTCCCTGTACTTCTTGTAACTTTGGATAACAGGATCACTTCCCACGTAGCGGCTGAATAAACTAGGTGGTTGTACCACAGCACAGCTCCAAACCATTGCAATCTTTCTCAAGGGTCCTTGCTTGCCAAATGGTACATGTACACTTTCAATTTTTCCTGCTGACATTGCAGCCACCCAACCTTCAGAAGAGAAACACAGCAAATATTTAACAGCAACAGGTGTCAGATAAGAGTTCATCACAGGAAAGAGAGAACATGTCAGCTGAAATGATAGAAGATAAGTGTGCATGGGACAGGAGAAAGGCTCCAAGAAGAGACTGGAGTAGGTTGGCTGTCCTTAGTTATTTGTAAACACTGTCTATATTCTCAGTGCTACACACTTTGCCTGGAAGCAAACCCTCACCAGAGCCTTCCGAGTGACCAACACCGCTTTTCCCCTAGTACTTGATCTGGCGGCCTGTAATGAACTCGCCAACGATTTCACAAAACAAAGTAAGGAAACCATGTTTGAAGCAGGGACTCAAACAGAGACACACTAAACTTGCAGTGGCCCTTTTGGTCATAGAGTAGTAGCATATAAATTAGCACGATCTTGCCCAAAAAAGGATCTCTTCCTCTGTGGCCTCCTAAACCAGCCCTCTGGCTACCCTGGCTATCTTGAGCAGAGTAAAGCACCCAGAAGGAAAACCACTGGCCTAAGCTCTTCTGAGCAAACTTACCCTGGAAGAAGCATGCTTTACCTTCTGACCCCTGTGCAACACTGCAGATACACTGCAACTAGTAGAAATGTCTCCTAAGCAGTCATTACAGCGTGTGTGGCTTGGTGGACATGTCAAAAGTGTAAAAGGAAAATAAAGTTCCTATGTGAATAATGAAAAACCAAGTACCTTGTTTTTAAGTTACTGGCAAAGTGGGAAGCTTATTGCATTTTCAGGCATTTTAGACAGCAAAAGGCAAAAGTCTCAAAGGGAGTTCATTGTGAAACAGAGCAGAAGCAGCAACGCTCACCCTTTCATCCAACAGTTCCATGGCTTGCACATTCCCCTGAAATAATACAGGAGATCTAGTCTCCTACTTTACTCTGTGGATTTAAACCATCTCCTCCCTCCTCCTGGAGGAGGGCCTGACTCCCTGGGCTGTAGGAAACCCGAGACAGAGCCATCCTGTTAAAACTGGACTAGAAAGGCACAGACTCCAGAATAATTGCACAGGGAGCTGGGCCCAGCACAGGAACTCCCACTTCCATTCTGCTGCTGCAATCAGTGCCACCTCTATGTGACTTTAGCCTGAAAGAAGGAACATATTCCACTTCAGAAGTGTCAGAATGAATCACGTCAATGCTCTGATTGGAAAACTACTGCATTTAGTAATTCAAATAAATGCAGCACAAATGCATAAAAGTTTTGTGTTGGCCAGAACTGCATCCTCATCAATTAAACTGTTTGTAAAAACCAGGCAAGCCCCAAGCAAGCTAACCCCTGTTTCAGTGAGCAGCAGGACTAACAGGGCATGGTTACCAAACAACAGCTTTCTCACTACTGGATTTTCTGGGGCCTTGTGAAATCTGAAGCTCTGTCACTGTTCATTACGCCTCTCTCTCCTCGACATGGATTCTCCTGCAGGAGAGAAGCATCCATGCACTCCGCAGGAGCTGTGCACCAGACAAGGCAGATGCCAGTGATAATTTGCATCCTCAGCTGCTGCTGCTTTCCCTTAGAAGTAGATCTTGGTAAGTCCCAGCAAGCATGAGGGAGAGGCTGGGGGTTTGCTCTAGTATTCCTGATCACATGAAGCTGCTGCTAAAAGCAGAGGAGCCTTCCTGCTGCAGCCCCTGGAACCAGCTCCGCAGCCAGGGTGAGATGGTATGGCACTGCCAAAGACCTGCAAATGGCAGCTCCCGTGCAAGAGCACAGGGACATGTCTCCTCTGCATCACCTGGGATGACTTTGCTCCCTAGGGACAGACCTGATGCACTCCCAGAGATGTCTTGGGACACATCCAAGCTTGCCAGGCAGATAAACCCATGGTGTCCTGTCCCAAGCCCAGAAAACTGACTGGATCCAAATCCTTAACCCAGCAAATGAAATAAGGACCTGCCATCCTCCTCCCCTGCACCTGTTTATCTTCTCATCTGATCAATATACAATTATTTCATGGCAGCTCCTCTCAAAACCTCCTTATCTGGCAGCATGAAGCATGTCCAGGCACATCTGCATTCTTAGGCCACACTGTGCAGAGCCAGCACTAAGTTGATGCTTCATTTTAGAAAGCCTGTCTTCCTTTTAAAATATATTTGATGGCAAATTTCAGGCTTATTTCATTGCAAACCTCAAGTGACTGCAGAAATTATTAGATCATCACTGATTCTTTCTTGCAATTACTTCAAGCTGTCATAGGCGTAGAGATGCATAAAGATTATTTACTCTACTTCCACCCAAGTTACACCTCCAGGATCCCTTTCTGCTGGTGGATTTTGCTGAAGTTTGTGTTTTACGTTGCACAAACCAGCATTGCTGGAGATGCCCTCATCAGGCCCCTCGGGGATGACAGCCCACAGGCTCCTGCTAACCTGCAGCGGTGCAGGAGAGGCCATGCCATCACCTTCCCAGGCAGACCAGCAGAGCAAGGATCCCTCCATTAAGGATGTAGAAGGCAGCCAGCTGAGCTCATAAATCTTTGTCCCAAAGCATTCACAAAACTAAAGGCAGAAAAAAAGGAAATAAAACCTCTCCTGGACTGTGTTCTCTAAAGCAGAGACTTGGCCAAGGCTTCAAATTCTATGCATTGGTATAGGTCTATTGATTCAAAAGAGATGAGGCAACTTCCAAAAAGTCTCTTGCTGAAGGTCATGGGCTGTATCAAGTTGAAGAGCTCTGAGCACAGGTTTTCTTACATGAAAATACAGCTTTAGCCACTCTCCATCCCTTTGTTTGATGTGTATTTTTGTAAGTTTACCTTCCTTAAAACACATTACTGAAATGCAAGTGCTTGGATACCCTGCCAGACTTTGGATGCAGAGTGTCTGTCCAGGCCTTCAGGCTCCAAATTTCTAATTACAAACCACTCCACAGTATAGTTCATGAGACAGAAATAAGGGCCCCATCAAAAGCCTTGCACTTACTAGCACAGAACTTCAGAAGTCTGGACAGTAAATGGGAGGGAGATTGCTGGACAAGGGAGGAACAATCAGCAGTCCTGGATTTTTCTGCAGAAAATCTGTGTCGTACGGATCCAGGGGAACCATCAGGTTGGAAAGAGTTAGAAGCCATTTTGCTGGGCTGGAAAAGCTCTGCTGAAAACAGAAAAGCAATCTCCTCCTGAAAGTTGTGTCTCCTGGAGAGCATGGGGAGCAGAGAGATCTATCAGGAGACTGAGGGCTGGAAAGATAAACACGAGACACGGGATGGGCAGGCAAACAAGGTGAAAACATAAGTGCCTCCTTTGCCTGATGGCTAGTTTCCAATCATAAATACATTACAAAAGGAAACCTTTTGTGTGGGAAAACATAGCATCCAGCTGATCTCCATTCTATCAGAGCACAGCTTATCCCCAGGAGAGGAAAAAGAAGATCAAAGGAAAAGATTAAAGGAAGCCATTTTCAATTTTAAACACAGTCTTAACATGATAGAAAGGAATAATAAGAACAGCTGAAAGACACTCAGGGTCTGGGAGAGACACCTTGGCTGAAGGTACTGCAGTGTTTTCCATATTTGTCTGCTTTATTTTTAAACACCCAGAGCCTCTGCATGATCAACACTTCCTTGTAAAAGAAGGAAGCAGAGGAGGAGAGGGGTTGTGGGGAGAGAGGCAAATGAGGTTGGAAATTGATGCTCTTCCCAGCCATGAAAGTCAAAATTCCTACTTGAAACCAAATCCTCCTGGAGTGCTACACAGGCATGGGGGAAAAGGGGAGGGAAGAAAAGAAAGAAGATTTATTACTTAAGCAGATCTGAAATTCTGATGAGAAAAAGGACTGTTCAATCCATGCCCGAATGTCAACAGCAGATCTGAAACTGGGTTTGTCATATTTCCCTCTCCTTTGCACGTGCGAAAAAAAAAATTACAGGAGAGGTGGCTGAGGTTTTTAAAGAAGGGGAAAAAAGTCACTGAAGTCCCTTGATCTTATGAAGCCCTGAACTCTTATATTCCATTTATAGCTCGAGCTGGAATGACATCCCCCTTGATTAGCAAGCTGTCCAATCCAGCTGCATGTGTCAGGACTGTACGAGGCGCTAAGTGAAATATATATATGCCCTTATAGAGTTTAGCACATTGGGTCCGCCTCCAGGGCACAGGCTGTAGCTCATTCTGACCACTGCTTCTCTCCTGGGAATCACTTTTAAAGGTTTTGGGTTTTTTTTAAAAGTGGTTTTTTTTTTTTGGGGGGTGGGCACACCTTTACTTTCAAGTTTAAGCAACACAAAATGGCACCAAAGAAGGACGTAAAGAAACCAGCGGCAGCCGCAGCACCAGCACCTGCGCCAGCACCAGCGCCAGCACCTGCACCAGCTAAACCCAAAGAACCCGCAATCGATCTCAAGAGCATCAAGGTAAACAGATGAACGTGTGCTGATCGCGGACCCAAAGCATTCCCAAAGGGAAAAGTTAGCAGAGTCTCTGCTGAGACCTGCAGTGAAACGTTGCGTGTTTGGTTCCGGTTTGGGGACCGCAGTGAAATGAATGAGTAACCTCTGCCGATGGATTTGTGGACCTGCCTGAGCTTTTGATTGTTTTAGTAGCTGGAGGGGTGTAAGGCATGGTGCATGACTTAACACAAGAGTGAAGCCTGGTGATTTCAAAAGTATTTTGGAGTGTGGCACTCAGAACTTTTTACCAAATCAGTATCAGCCTGACCTGTTTGGTAAAGCTAAATCTAAAACACAACCAACCACCCCCCCCTCCGCGCCCCCCCCCCCCCCCCCCCCCCAAAAAAAACCCAACAAACTAAAGTAGGTGCATGAGGACAGGAAAGGGTTACTGAAATTTGAAATGCAATGTTTTCCCATAGCAGTGTACTAAAACCAAACCTTATTTTGCAGTTTCCCCTCAAATTCCTTTCCAAATATTTGCAACCACCTGATGACCCTTTGGTCATGTGTTTTGAGATCAACATGGCTTATCTTTAAAAGCAGAAACAGAACAAAACAGATTAAAAAGGGGGATTTGGCAGTTTCATCTATTTTCTTTTCATTTGCATTGTACAACAAACATTGATAGAGACCATGAGCTGGAAAGCCATGGATGGAAGCATTTCAAGTGATTTCCTCTCATCTTCACATATTTACTCAGAATTTGCAATTGCTGCAAATTGAAAGTAAGAAAGTCTTTCAGAGGTTTCCCTCTGACTGCACTTCCATTCAATCTCATACTGGCTCTAGACTTTGCATGCCAACAAACATCAGTGATTGTTGCCTTGCCCTTCAAAAAGAACTCCTCCATGTTGGGAAATTCTTTACTTAGGAAAAAGGAGAGGGAGGTTAAGCAGTTAAAGAGAGGAAGAGACAGACCAGTTTCTCTGGGTAGGACTATAAATAGTTATTCTCCACCTACCTGACAAGCTGATTGGTCCCAGGACCAATTTGGTAAATTCTACATAAGGAATCATGCCTATTATGGAGAAAAGGAGTAGTACAAAGACTCCTAATAGGAGGGATGCAGTGCCATCCAGAGGGACCTGGACAAGCTTGAGAAGTGGGCCTGTGTGAACCTCATGAGGTTAAACAGGGCCAATTGCAAGGTCCTGCACCTGGCTCTGGGCAATCCTCAGTATCAATATAGGCTGGGAGATGAAGGGATTGAGAGCAGCCCTGCAGAGAAGGACTTGGAGGCACTGGTGGATGAAAAGCTGGACATGAGCCGGCAACGTGCACTTGCAGCCCAAGAAAGCCAACCATATCCTGGGCTGCATCAAAAGCAGCATGACCAGCAGGTTGAGCGAGGGGATTCTGCCCCTCTACTCTGCTCTCCTGAGACCCCACCTGCAGTACTGCGTCAAGCTCTGGGGTCCCCAGCACAGGAAAGACATGGAGCTGTTGGAGCGGGTCCAGAGGAGGGCCACAAAACTGACCAGAAGGATGGAACACCTCTGCTGTAAGGAAAGCCTGAGAGAGCTGGGGCTGTTCAGCCTGGAGAAGAGAAGGCTTCAAGGAGACCTTATTGCAGCCTTCCAGTACTTAAAGGGGGCCTATAAGAAAGATGTAGACAAACTTTAGCAGGGCCTGTTGCGATAGGACCAAGGGTAATGGTTTTAAACTAAAAGAGAGTAGATTTAGACTAGACATAAGGAAAACACTTTTTTACAATGAGGGTGGTGAAACACTGGCACAGGTTGCCGAGAGAGGTGGTAGATGCTCCATCCCTGGAAACATTCAAGGTCAGGTTGGACAGGGCTCTGAGCAACCTGATCTAGTTGAAGATGTCCCTGCACATTTCAGGGGGGTTGGACTAGATGACCTTTAAATGTCCCTTCCAACCCAAACCGTTCTGTGATTCTATGAATTCTGTTTCAGGTGTCTTAATACATATAGTCCCAAGATCATGACCCATTTAGTGAAATTTCTTGAAGTTTACGTTAATTTTCACAATCAGTAGTCAGTATTTTTCTGAAACAGTAAGTAGCTTCTCATAAGACTGAAGCTGAACCCATGGGGCAAAACAAAACAAGGGCAAGAGGTAAAAAAAAAAAAAAGACATTTTGAAATACTTTGAACAATCATAGTAAAGGCTACATGAAAAGCCCACTGGTTTGGAGAATACTGTCTGAAAATTGGATTAGACCTCACATTTTACTCATATCCAGAGATGAAGAGGAATGCAAGCTAGACTTCCTACTAAATAATTTAATATGATTTGATAGCTTTCCATGTCCAGTTCATTAGGAGAAAATAGAATTTTCAACTCCAGTGATCCCAGCTAATATATCTTTACATAAATAGACTTAATAGTGTATTACCTGCTAAAAAATGGCAGGGTGCAGTCTGAGGCATCTCTACAGTTCACTCCTTTACCCAGACAGCTCTCTGTAATGGCAGGAAATATATACTGGTAGCACAGAGAGAATGCTCCAGGTTTTGTCATATTTAGACTGATAAAAGAAGATAGTCTCCCTAAATTCTCTTTCTTTTGAAAGATAATATCAGACAAAGTATTTTCCTCTTTGAAGCGGGGGGAAAAAAGCTGGGCTAGTAAGACAAAACTATCCTTTTACAACTAACGGCAGCACATAAGCATTACTATTCCTATTTGCAAATAAGTGAAGATAGGATCAGCATGATGGAGGTTACAGGACTACCCTGCAATGGAGCAGGTGGCACAGCCCCCTGCCCTGCATACTTACCCCTAGCATATATCTTTCTACAAATATCTCCTCCACGCTTCATCATGCCCTTACCAGGCAAAGAACAGGGTGCCTCAGAGGTGCTGCAAGGGTAGACAGACCCCTCCCACCCCCCACAGCAGGGGAGTCTACCAAACCACACAGCCATAGCCGCAAGGTGATACAGAAACCCACACTGCCTGCGAGGGTGACACACATCCCCTCTGTCCCTGACCTTCCCTTCTCACCTGAGACCCCACATCAGTCAAGGGCTGCCCAGGCAGACTGTGGCACCTCCAGTGCTGGGCTCTTCAAGAAGGCACCAGGAACAACCATGGTGCCTTTCATCCTGCCTTGGAGCAGGGGCAGGAACTGGACAACCTCCCAAAGTCACAACCAGCCACCCTGGATTATCCTTTTTCACCCTTTGAAAGCTCAGGCAGTGAAGGGAAACAATGTTTTCTTATAAGTGATTTGCCTCGAAGATGTGTCAGAGTCGGGAATCAAAATTTCTGAGTCTTAGCCCAGTCCTTTAATTAACATTAATTAATCCTGCATCCTTCCATGCAACCACCAAAGTCTCAGCATGGGAAAAGGCACAGCACCATTTCCAGCAAAAATTTGGAGCCACAGAGTACTTAAAACTAAGCTTTTGACCAGGACTTCATGAACGATACTGTCCTGGGGCTCTTCGCGCTGATTTACCAGAAATGGAGTCAAAGCCTCCAGGCACTTTGAACAAGGGCATCAAGTGGCCTCCCCTCCACTCCTCAGGGGAGTTAGCGGACGTGCCAGAGCTTGCTACTAATGAGAGGAGACTGGGGATGTCAGGCTGCAGTGCCATGATGACTTGGGGAGCCACACAGCAGGCAAACACACAGAAAGGCTTTGTTAGCTTTTATAAAGAGACATCCAAGCCCCTTCTAACTGTTACAGCTGGAGTGGGTAGGGGTAGAGCTGCCTAATCAGGGTTTACAGCAGCCAAGTAAGCCATATTTGGCAGTGCACTTTATTTTAAGTTGGCATCAGAGATCATAATATTCTCCAAAACAAACAAGAAGGTGGTTTACAAACATGGGGAGCAATTCTTTTGGTGGTTCCCCTCCTCTCAGATGACCTCCTTGGCCCATCTTCAGGGAATCTGGTTTTCTGAGCCTTTTGGGGTGCACACTTTGAAAGTTAGGCTTTTTTCTTTTTTCTTAAGAAGTCTCAAGCTGCATTCTTGCAGAATTCAGGCACCCCAAAATTGCCTGTCACCATCAGAAGTTGTGACAGGCCCTTCATCCTCTTCTGTTCTTTTTTCTCACTTCAACCCAATTAAAGCTAGTACTGGTGATTTGCTAGTACTAATAGCAGCTGGTATGGGATTTTCTATTTTTGAGCACCATCTATTGACTATAAAACTGAGCAACAGGAATACCTAACTGCTAAAGACTCAAATCTCTAAACTCAGCCCTTTCCCAGCTCACCTTAGGTTACAGTACAACAACCACAGGAAGAAAGTCGAGGCAAGAAGGAAGAATTTGTTTTCAAATGAAAATGTAAACACCCTTTTCCCCCTACTCGGGAAACAACATAAAACTCGACCTTCTTCACACAAGCCTTTCCAGACCAAATTTATATTTCCAGTTTTCCTTATTACTGGCATGGACTGGATTTGAACAATAGGTACAAAGGTCAAGGATTAAATCATACCTGAGAAGAAAAGAACAGGGTGATGGATGTATCAGAGTTACCACCAGGAACCAACCATGATTAAAAGCAGAATGACCACATGGGTCATTTTCTTGAGACCCCCAAGAATTCTGTAGTTAACACTGTGGCCAAGGACACTCCCAAAAAGATAGCCTGTTTTGTCAACTTCCTTCTCCCACACAAGCCCGAGTGAGCTTTGAAATGCTGAGTTGATGAATACCACTATTATGGGTCTATGTCTGCAATAACTGGGATGAGACATTAATGATGAGGATGTCGCATGCTTGATTTTGCAGCTGAGGCAGTGGGAAATGGATAAACTTCATATTGCCCAAACGGGTTTAACTCAGCCCCTATCACCAACAGGAAAAGCATGTTGTTTGTTTACTGGAAATCTAAGGGCCCTTCCCAGCACATGCAACCGGTCCTTGGACTGAGCCCAGGCTCATAGCACTAACTGCAATGTTTTGGGATCTGGGTGCTGGAGATGCTGAGTACAGTGCTTCATAGGCTTCTGCTCTACAGAGGGTGATCTGAACGTGTAGCACCCTGATCCAGGGTCACACCAGGCCCTTTACTTCCAGGATACACCTCAGTACCCTCTCTTGAGCAGAAACAGCAATTGGATTCTTGCAAGTATCCATGGTGTAAGTGATGTTCATTTGGTACACAAGGCTTCTCATGCTGGTGTTTTCAAGACTGAAATCCCAGGACACCAATTATACCATGCCTAACTGCAGATAAGCTACCTGCATCTTTAGGGGAAAAATAATAATTAAAAGCTATCAACTAGTAAAGACTTGCTAAGGCCTTGTGCAACTGTGTGATGCATGACGAAGCCTGCTGCATGGAGGCAAACTACTGTGATCGTTTGGTTTTAAATACAGAGCTCTTAAGGCAGTAAAAAGTGTTTCTCCAAGTGTCCTTAAGTCTTATTACATTCACTGTTCAAGTAGGTCACCTCTGAACAGACATTGCATTGGATATAACCAGAGAGAGATAAACTCACTAAAATGCACTGACAGAAAGCTTCTGGGCTGGAGGGCAAGCAGGACTGCAAATGTCAGCTGAAGCGCTTGGAGAGCTATTACACTGCAGACAAACTCCATGTGAAGCTATGGAGAAGAGGAATGTTAACAGTAGCTTCGCTCATAGTGCTAAGGGCTTTCTTAGGAACTGGCAGGTTTTTGCCTGAAATTTTTGGCACAGGCCTTCAGGTTATGTCTGATCCAGCTCCAGCAACGACTCCAAAAAGATTCCCTAGGACTGATATACCCATTGGACAAGGTCACCAGACCCAAGTGCCCTTTCAGGCAGGAAGGGGACAAATGCAAATATGACTTAGCCAGCCTTAAGAAGTGTAAAGGTGCCTATCTGATGCCATCCAGACCAGCTTCCTGCCACCACTTTGACCACTGAGATACAGCACCGTTCAGGATCCACTCCAGAGCAGAGCAGCCCCAGCCAAATCCCTTGCCCCTGTGAACCCTGCCACTGATGTCAGACTTGGTGGCAGTTGCTAAATCACTGCATGGGCAAGGCATGGCATAAAGGTGTCCTAGGCCAGGTAACCTGGACATCGGACTCAGCTACACACCAAGACATCCCTTCAGGACACTGTTGAAAACGAGAAGGAAAAGCCAACAGAAAAGCCACCACTTAGTTTTATTTACGAAGTTTTCAGAAGAACTTTGGCTCCTTTTCTTTGTAAAGTGCTGCTAAGCAAGAAGTCTCTCAAAAGTAGGGGCTGTCCATATATATCAGTAGACACTTTTTCATACACCTGCTAACCGGAAAAATTATTTGGAAAATAATGATTTTTTTACTACATCCATTCTTAGTAATTCACAGCTTTGGCAGCATTTTAAAAAGATACGTATAGCCTTTGGAGGGTCTGGGGGGTGACAAACTTTGGTAGAAACAATGGAATTTAAAGCAAATTACACAGAAAGTAACATTTCAAGAGCTCACAGAGTAACTCCGAGTGTTAACGGCAGTTGTGTGGCAGAGCCTTTCTCCCATCAACTAATAAATCAAAACAACCCCACGATATTTCCAAAATGGTGTTTTAAACCCCCTTAGAGCAAAGAGAGATTGTAACAGATAGTAACAAGATACTTGCGTTTATCTTACATAAGGCAAGAAGGTGGTGACTAATTTAGCCAGTGACAAGTAAAGAAAGAAGTTGTCTGTAAGGAGATACGAAACAACCAATCTGGAAATTTGTCCCCACTTCACTGAGGCTTTATTACATCTTATACCCATTGCCAAAAAGCACTTTCAACTGGCTGGTTTACCACATAGCACTTAAATGTCAAATAGCAACAGTTGAAATAACGTTAATACTCTCAGACTGCCGCTGGGAGGCATGTTAAAACAACAAATCCCTCCGAAAGTAGGGCTCCAGAGCCTCGCCATTGCCTCACGCATCCTCTCCATTAGACACATTCATGCAAAACTAACTGCAATTAGAAAAGAGACACTTTTACAAACGAGCACAACTGAACGCACTTCCTGCCACGAAGCTAACGAAATCTGTTCGAAATGGTACGATCGACAGTGCAGCTACAGCACATTCCACTCCCAGACATTTCCCAAGGGCACATTAATTAATTCAAAAGGCTCATCCAAAGGTTTTTGCACAACTGTAATGCAACTGTGAAGTTACAAGCTTTAAAAGTAAACAAGCTGGAAAGTGACACAGAATGCTTAGAAAAAATTCAAATTCATCTGCAGTTAAGTCCATTAAACTCAGATTTTGAGCTATTCTTCCAAACCTCATGGTATCTCACACATGCAATTTTCTCTCCTATATTAATGGTGGTAAGTTTTATTTCTTCAACTATATTTCCAGGCAGCTCTGTTCTCAAAACAGAGCGCTCTTTCTCAAGAGCTCATCTGCTCCTAATGTTTCTCTGCCTCGTAAAAGACATTAGGCTAAATCCATCAGGCTGTTTATTCTTACTTAAATGAGAAGTAGCCTCTCTAAAATCTGCAGCATTGATCACACAAGCTATTGAACCGGGCTAAGGGACAGGAGAATGACAGCCCGCTTCTCAGAGGGGTTTGAGAGCTGTGTAATCCTGCACTCAGTGACATCTACTAGAAAATATGTGCAGCTGTATTAATCAAAGACCAGGCATTAATAGTGAGCAGATACCACATGAACTGCTGTAGGCACAATCCTAGCTTATCTCTACCCAAAACCAAAAAAAATCCCTCTAGTCCTGAATAGAAGGCTAAATATACAATGAGTGTCCTAGGGGACTCTCCAATTTTCTCCTCTCTGATTTGCCAAGACATGTGATATGTTCTCAGTCTCTTCTATGGAGACAGTACCCTGAAATATCTGGTGACTCTCTAATAACATCCTAAGATGATTCCCTTCTCTATAGTTCACCCAAAGGGTAACAAGCAGATGGAGCAGCTGAATGCTTTAACTCCCACCAGCAACTTTTCCCTGGGCTTTTCACCCTGTCCAGACTTCTACACATTTACAGTTGTAAAAGTCGCTACACAAAGCGACCATCACTCAGCACAGCTGTACTCAGTCCCAGTGCCCATCAGCCTAAATAGGTGAGCACAGCACCATGCTGCAAAGGTCGGGGCCCTAAGGCCCAGGAACTGGTGACTTGTTGGGAAGTGAGGAACTTCAGTAAGAATTTGGAAATAAAGATTTGTGTGGACTGGGTCTTCTGCTTAGCTAGTGATACAGAGCTGCATACAACCCTATCCCCCCCACCCTATTTCACTGGAACCTGGTCAAAATGGCACTATGTATCAACAAGATGAATAGAAGGTGGTCACAAACTATACAGGGAAAAGCCTTAATCTTAAAAACAAAACAAAAAACCCAACAAAAAAACCCAAAACACACTACCTTTTTCTTTGGCACAGATAACCTTCTGGATAACAACTTTGTCCACAAGTAATGGCTAAGCCAAATTAAAGAAATCCAGGTCCTTCTGGTCTTTCAATCATTTATTATTTCTGCTGGGGCAGGGGGCATTCATTTTTTTTAAACCAAACTCCCTGAAATTTCAACATCTTCCCTAAAGCCCCAAGACTCATCATGTCCTCTAACAATGCAGAGGACACTGCCAGGACCAGAACAAAGATCAGATCACTGCAAAATACTTCTTTCTACCTTTTGAAGTTTGCAAAAGTTCCTTACAGAATCAGAAATCTTACCTTTAATTTTATTTAAGGAGTGTTTGAAATATTTTCTATACCGAGGCCATTCATTGTAGGTGCCCTTAATAATCAAAGCAAGTAGCACTTTAAGCCCCCAACAGACCCTCTTGGCTTAAAGCAGGGTGATTCTTAATTCAAGTGAATGCACCATGCCCACACTATAATATTTCTCCCCAGCAACACTCTGTCTAGTGAGCTTTTATTTAAGAATCAGTAATAAAATGAAGGGCTCATGCAGTGAGACAAATTCTGAGCCAAAGTCCCACATGGTCAAAAGATCGATCAGCTTATATGTAGACCCCTCTCAATTTATACATATTTGATAGCCCATTCAAGCTAGATGGCTAATCCAGGTATCTGTTTTCTATGCCCAAGACAAATGCACCCCAATTATTTTCCGCTTAGCATCCAAAGTCTTTTGGGATGAGTTTTGCCATAGCCAACCATAAAGCTTATCTAGAAGTAAGAAAAAATGTTCAAGAAAATTAATTTAAGTTTTCCTTTTTAAAAAAATTCTTTTTTAATCCTGTTCGCGGAGGAATATTTCCCAGTTGCCAGGCAAGCAAGAGGCTGAGGGCAGAAGGAAAATTCCACAAAAGGCAACATACTGCATTGACCCAGGCAACATTTCAGCTCTGCCAAAGTCTTTAGAAAGCTCCTCTATTAATGCATTGGGACTGATGGCCAAGATCTATATTAGCTTTCTCACTGCCCAAGCTCCAGCCCCAGTCAGTATTAATCAGGAAGCCTGCACTGTGCTAAACCTATGTTAGCTAATTCAGACAAAAGCATCAGCCCTCTTTTCTATGCAGACACACCTGATCATGGCTACACTTTGTCCTGAACACATCCCTGTTCCCACAGGCTAATAGATTACACCTAGCTGAAAAAACAAAATTGAAGGATTGGCAGTGGAGCATTTTTCATACTCAGTATATTTTCCAGATATTTCTCCAAAAATGCGAATAATTGTTTGGACAGAATGTTTTCCAGCTAAAATGGCGAGCTTAGAAAATTCTTTTGGGCTTGGAGGATGCTACATGGTGGGACTAGATCTTTGCCACTGAAGAAGTTGCACCCTCCACCTCCTGCAACCTATGTAGAAACTCCCTACTTGTAGTCCCATCGCAACCCCTCCGCTCTGCGACCCAAAAAAGCAAGTACCCCTCTTCCCTACCATGAACAGTTAGCCTCCCAGTTCACAAAGCCTTTGGCGGTCTTAACTCCTATCACAGCTTCTCCCTTGCTTCCACATCACAAAAACCTCAGCAGCACCTCCTCTCACCACACCAATGAGCTCTGAAGCTGGCACGCTGGTGTCCTGCTTAACTCCAGCCGTGAAGGAAGAGTGTCCTAGAGAGCACAGGCTACTGTGAATACAAATTTCCCACTGCCCTGCAGGGCACATCTCCACATTGACCTAGCAACAGAGGTTGCATGGATAATTTTTCCCTTAAAATGTACATGACCAGTGCAGAGGAAGAAAGAGCTTCACAGGTTCACAACCTCCGTCAACAGGTTAATCTTCTGCTCGGTGCCAACAACTGGATCACCCTGCACAGACAAGCAGCAGCACCACTCATCTAACTTTGAGCGCTATGTTATCCATATAAGGGGTTGAGCAAAGCCCAGTAAAGGTATGAGGACCATCCAGCTGCATCTAACACGCAACCTGCAAGTCACTTGTTTGCCCAGCCAGCTGGGCAAACATGTGGCACCTCTCACCGTCAGCGCTCCTTGTTCACTGACTTTATAGCTTATTGGAGAAATAGAATCCTTCCCTATAAGGAAGTCTTGGTAGGTCTGGACAAGGAATATCACCTCTTGACAGTATGGACCCAGAAAGTGCTGACATGAATCTAACTTACTGCTTGCCACTCCTGCCCCTCTCCAGCCTCCTAAAAATAGCCATCATAAGATGTCCATCAAGACATGGAGCCTCCTGTCACTTTGCCCTAAGAAAGCTAAAGAACTCGTCAAGGGGAGGGACCGCTTCCTTCTGACACCTAATCCAGGCAATGCCGTCAGCACCACCAGATAAATAAGGGGAAGAAAGGCCAGGAAAGAAGGACCACTCTCAAGACCTCTCAGACCTCCTGCCCGTCTGCTGCTCTGCTTTTCCAACTCTCAACCATGGTGGGTCCACTGGAAATCTAATAGTTAGCAGCAAGCCAGTGTATTTTACAGAAGTAAATTGGGCTTCTTGCTCAAGTTAGTTCTAGGGGGGGAAGGACAGTCCAGAAGACTGTTTAGGTTTGCTTGGCTTTCCTCCTTAAACCTAAAGGACTGCGTGAGGTTTTCCAGTTACCCTTGAAGTTCTGCACCAGGCAACAGTAGATGTGCAGCTCCTGTAGCTTCAGACAAAAGGGTTACAACAAATGCTTAGAAGACAGCACTAGCATATTTATTTTAAATTGGATACAACTTGCTAAAGTGGCAAAGGAAAATAGTAATATTTTTATAGAAGAAAATATCATAGTTTAGTACTTTATGAAACAATGTACTGTCAAAAACTAATTTGAAACACAAGCTCCAAGGGATTGGTTTAATTTCTACGTTAACGTAAAAAAAGCTGCTTGTTAAGCAATATTACTTCAAATGGTCTCAATAAAACAGGTCTATACTAAAACAGTAAATGACCTGATAGTACATTAATTTCTTCTTTGTTAGTCAAGAGATTTTTGTTGCTTCTAGCTACAACCCTGGCTTTCCCTGGGATGCATATTTTAATGGAATCTTTAGAAATAGACCTGGTAATGCAACAAGGGAAGTTGCTAGTTTAGGTTGCTATGGGCTAATTACATTAGGCAAGACAGACGTGAGAGCACTCAACTACTTTGTGCTATATGCTTTCTCTCAGTGCATTTTCAGCAGTACTAGTTCTCTTTTCTCTCTCTTTCTTCCCAACTGCAGTCCTTCACTCCTGACCAAATTAATGGTAAGTGAAATAAAAGTTAAAATTTAACAGGGGGCAGGAGGGTCGAACATAATTGCTACCAAATGCTAAATATTCACTAGTCTTAACAGCTCTTTCACTATCTCCATTACTTCTGCGCATCTGTCAGGCCACATTTTTGCTGTTTTGGAAGATGACTCATGGATTGAGCTGGATGCTTTAGAAAACCAAAAGGTGCTCCCCCAGCCCCCCTTCCTAAGCTATTTTTTGTGATTGATTTCCTTCCAACAGATCGAGTTCTCCAAGGAGCAACAGGATGGTAAGTTACAAGAGAGCCAATGTGTTTTACATGTACATGGTTTCAGAGAGAAGCTACAGGCTCAGAAGTTTAACCTTTACAAAAAGATGAGCTAGGATTTCAGCTGGTATAAATCACCACACTCTTGACTTCAGAGATACAGTGCTGACTTATGCTGAACAAGAATCTGACTGTAGATTTAAATGTAATTTATCTAGGTGCTTTTGTGCTGTCCAAGCTGAGAAGTTTCTGCCATGGTATGAAGGGGAAATACACTGGTGTTACCAGCTCTACCTACTGAACATTTTTCAGTTGTGCTCCTGTACTGGCTGTTCACAGGGATGCTGAAAACAGGTCTTGCATTTCAAAGTCATGAGGGAAATAGGCAGATGAAGAATAACAGAAGGAGAGAGTGAGCTGAAAATTTAACTTAGGTGCAGTGACATTGCAATTTGACGCGAACAGAAGATGCAAGAGGCCTACGTGTCACTTTTGCCGGGAGGTGTTGTGGAAGGGGAGGAAGAAAGGATGTTTTACTATAAATACATTCATGAAGCACGGCAATAATTAGAAAATAAGTGACTTGTGTAAACAGTTGCATATAAACACAATAGCCTGGATATGCTGCAATTCTTGAGCATCTTGCTGTACCCTCTGCTTCACAAGCCACCAGCAAGTTCCAAATTTTTTCAATCATCTGGTAGAAAGATCTGATTAAAAATTCTGACATGAACAAAAATCTCCATTGAAGCTCTAGAAATCTAAGCTGTAGTGTTCTAAATATCCTAAGAGATGCCAATGGTATCCTGGGGTGCATTAAGAAGAGTGTGTCCAGCAGATTGAGGGAGGTCCTGCTCCCCCTCTACTCTACCCTGGTGAGACCTCACCTGGAGTATTGTGTTCAGTTCTGGGCTCCCCAGTTCAAGAGGGACCGACATGTACTGGAGAGAGTCCAACGGAGGGCTACGAAGATGATTAAGGGACTGGAACACCTGCCTTATGAGGAAAGATTGAGAGACCTGGGGCTTTCTAGTCTGGAGAAGAGAAGACTGAGAGGGGATCTGATTAACATGTATAAATATATGAGGGCTGGGTGTCAAGAGGAAAGGGGCTACCTCTTTTCACTTGTGCCCTGCGATAGAACAAGGGGCAATGGATGCAAGCTAGAGCACAGGGAGTTCAACCTCAACATGAGGAAGAACTTCTTTACTGTAAGGATTACAGAGCACTGGAAGAGGCTCCCCAGGGAGGTTGTGGAGTCTCCTTCTCCGGAGACTTTCAAGACCCATCTGGATGCGTTCCTGTGTGACCTGCCCTAGATTGGTCCTGCTCTGGCAGGGGGGTTGGACTCGATGACCTGTTGGAGACCAGTGTAGGGGAAAGGGACCTGGGGGTCCTACTGGACAACAGGATGACCATGAGCCAGCAGTGTGCCCTTGTGGCCAAGAAGGCCAATGGCATCCTGGGGTGTATTAGAAGGGGTGTGGTTAGCAGGTCAAGAGAGGTTCTCCTCCCCCTCTACTCTGCCCTGGTGAGGCCGCATCTGGAATATTGTGTCCAGTTCTGGGCCCCTCAGTTCAAGAAGGACAGGGAACTGCTAGAGAGAGTCCAGCGCAGAGCCACGAAGATGATTAAGGGAGTGGAACATCTCCCTTATGAGGAGAGGCTGAGGGAGCTGGGTCTCTTTAGCTTAGAGGAGACTGAGGGGTGACCTCATTAATGTTTTTAAATATGTAAAGGGCAAGTGTCATGAGGATGGAGCCAGGCTCTTCTCAGTGACATCCCTTGACAGGACAAGGGGCAATGGGTGCAAGCTGGAACACAGGAGGTTCCACTTAAATATGAGGAAAAACTTCTTTACGGTGAGGGTGACCGAACACTGGAACAGGCTGCCCAGAGAGGTTGTGGAGTCTCCTTCTCTGGAGACATTCAAAACCCGCCTGGACACGTTCCTGTGTGATATGGTCTAGGCAATCCTGCTCCGGCAGGGGGATTGGACTAGATGATCTTTCGAGGTCCCTTCCAATCCCTAACATTCTGTGATTCTGTGATTCCAACCCCTAACATTCTATGATTCTATGCATTTGGGTTATATTAAATAACGTAGGTTTAAAGCATGTCAAAAATTCAGTAGCAAATGTAGTAGACTTCTCACTGTAAACAAAGCATTTAGAATGGCAGATGCAAGGATTTACTAGAAATCCAGAGGGAGAGGCATAGCTAGAAGCAGGTCTTGAGAAAGCCCTAAACTTCCTGAAGACCAGCCTGCTCTGAGTTACACCATCAAAGCAATAGGGAAAGGTGTAGTGCAGTAAGTGAGACTGGAAACATTTCTCTTCCTGCAGTCCAAACACTCCTGGTCACAAAGAAAATCATTTGGACTCTTCCTCACTTTTTAATTCTAAAACTTTTACAAAAGGGTTGGGAGGATTTATGGAAAAACACCATCAATTCAAAGCTGCTGGCATGCATATAAAGCAAAATATTTCTTTCAGCTTCCCTATGTATTTCAGATCATCCAGCTGCTGTAATGACTGAACCGAGCAGCAGGGAAATTAAAAGCTACTTAAGAGACAGAATTTCCCAGGAACAGAGATGTCCCACCCTCAGCAATTATTTCCATCCACATAGGCTGACACACCAGCAGCTGGGTGGTACCCTCCTCAGAGGGGGATTTTAGACATGCTTATTCCAGCAGATCTATAAACTAGCATTAGCTATATATTAAAAAAAAAAAAAAAAAACACCAAAAAAAAACACCCCACACTAAAAAGCAAAGATATATTGCAGTGAAATGCATGCCTGAGAGACAAAAATAAAATCAGGCCTTTTCTCTGAGCTGGGGAGCGGTGTTCAGGATCCAGTGAACATAAAACTTCATGGGATTTACAAAACAGAGAACTCTCCTGATGGCTTTGCTAATAGCAAACTGGCACTGTTTTATACCTTGCTCTGGCTAAACATCATTAATGCACCAGGTGAACGCTCAGATCATATAGTATAAATCACTACAGCTCCATCGACCTCAGCTGCTAGAGCAAGAGCTGATATCAAGTTGGTAAATTGTAAGGGGAAGCAGTGCGCAGGTCCAGTCAGCCTTGATTTCACACCCCGCAATAAAAGCTGTAAGGGAAGAGGGTTAGCAGTAAAGGGTTACAGGCCTCTCACATCAGACAGTAAGAGGATTAGTTTCAGATGTATTAGATTACAGCCTAGCAGGCTGACATCCTGTATCAGCAGTTCTACTGGGTGCCAGCAACTCCTCCACTAAGGCAGTATATGGATGGCTAAAGCAAGAACATAAATACCTCTGCATCACACGTCCCCAGCACAAGATGAAGACATGATTTGAAATGTGGTTTATTACTCCTAAATCTGCCCCAAGGCACAAAGAGCATTCCACCTACACACACTGTGAAACACAAAGTCTTTGTAGCTGCTGGAAGCATGTCAAAACCAAGGGAGCCAAAACACAGCATCATCAGACACCGCAGTACGGAAAAGATCAACAGCACAGTCCAAGATGCTCTTGACTTGTAAGGTTTGAAGATAGCTTTTTAGCTAGACCCTTGAATTTTGCCCCCCCCGCCTTTTTTTAAAAACGCATTTCTTGATTCATTGCAACGAATACTCTAAAAAACCTGAAAAATACAGTAAGATGATTAACATGGAACTTTGCAACAGAAAATGAAAATTGGTAATGCAATGAAGGCAACTGTCTGCTGATTTTTGTAGGAGAAATGTCTGTACCCCAAGTCCTTGGTCAGCAGCAAAGGGGAAATAAGTGAACATTGATCACCTGGCAGCACTGAAAGAAGCAAAGTCTCAACGTGTATACACTGGACATGCACTGGGATAAAACACCACACAAGTATTACCACTGGAAAAGCTGGATCTGTAAGAAGCAGGGACATATTGCAAAGGGTAGACAAAGGAAGGAACAAACAGGAGTAGAAACGTCATTGTAAGGCAACTTTAAGGGAAAACAAAAGTAGAAACATTTGAAATCCACCCTTAAGTTTCCCATTAGCACTGTGTAGTTGAGATGCTTGGATAGCAGGCAGGACACATTTAAGCAGGCAGATGTTTTGCACTGCTAGGTACTTGGACAGAAGAGTCCCAGTCCTCTGGTGAGATAAGGTAGAGTGGATAACAACATTTTCACCTTCTGCTGCTATGTCATGTAACGAAACCTGTTCTTGAATGGCAATGTTTGTAGAAAGCTTATCTTCCCCCATGCTTGAAATAAGTACTGGGTCAATCACAAAGCTATTGATGGCTATTAGAGCCAGGAAAGCTATGAAAGGTAGATATAAAAGTTTAAAAATAGTGAAACCAAAATGTCAGAGGGGAAGAGTTTTTCTTGGGATTGTGGGCCAAAGATTTCCCTGGCTAACTCCCCTGGAGTTGGTGGAACAGTGCCAGGAGACAACAGGCTCACATCTTTGTCAATACAACTTGTCAATAAGGAGCTGCCTGGCTTAATTTAACTGTTGCTCTTCCCTTGCAGACTTCAAGGAGGCCTTCCTCCTCTTTGACAGGACTGGTGATGCCAAGATCACCCTGAGCCAGGTTGGCGATATCATCCGGGCACTGGGGCAGAACCCTACAAATGCTGAGATCAACAAGATCCTGGGCAACCCCAGCAAAGAGGGTAAGTACCCTACAGTCTGTCATGGGCCCTTCTTGAAGCTGGGGAACTGTAATTAGGCAACATCAATAGTCACAGCAGGAGGGAGAGGAGCTTCTCTGATGGGGAGCAAGGAGGGAGGCTCTGCAGCAACAATACATGGAATTTCTGCAGTTCCTTTTGAAGAGGATGATGATGGGGAACATAGTGCTCAGAAAGAGGAAAATTTTCTCCTTAGGCTATGGAAAATTCTCTGTAGAGATCATTTTGGTGTTAACTCGGTGTAGGGTGTAATACACACTCATTGCTGCTTACAGTCCATCTGTGCCCCAGCCCTTGCTGAGGAGCTGTAAGTCCATTTCTAACAGCTGATACTCAGCTCTTCAGGTCCTTCCAGCACAGATCTTCTGCATAAGCCAAGACATGCCCTGGGACTGGAAACCCACCTCTATATTTCTGCTGACTAAGGTAGTCTGCTCAAAGATCCTACAAACCTGGGCATGTTAAAGCATATGTTGGCCATTTATTATAGTGGCCATTTTCTACTTCCTTTTCTCCCTTCTTAGAAATACAAGAAATAGTAAATATTGGAGTCATCTCCTTCTAACAAGGACCTAGCTGCAGAACCACATTAAGATGGGGGCTAAATTATACTCAAACCCTCAGGCCTGGTAAAGACAGCTCTGAGGAACAATTCAGAATACCCGAGTTAAGCGTTAGCACCACCAAGAAGCACTGAGCAGAGGACTAACACAGAGGTGAGACCATGACAGTACTTTACGTGACTACAGCAATAACTGACAGTGATTTTGATATAGCTGGGTAGTAAAATGGTTTCTGTAACAACTGTATATTCAAAAATATCTCGCATATTTCCATCTATTATATTTCATCGCTGCCCAGATGAATATACCTGCTCTTTGCAAAGATCCAGACGGAAAAAAAAAAAAAAAAAAGAAAAGAAAAGAAAAGAAAATAAGATCCTTTTATTTGGCAGCCTTGCTCCAACAAAAAACATTTGGGGAAGGCCCGAGGACTACAACTTCTGCATCATGAGAACAAAGGGGTTAAATACACTAAGCTTGTGAGTCTTAAACCTCCACACTGAACATGTCAATAGTAAATTTGGCCACCACCCCCACTAGACATTCCTGGTTTTAATTACTTTATTCTTTTGCTAATAGTCTCTGCTACCACATCCAAGAGACCCTGAAGAGGTCAGTAACACGTCAGCAACCTCAGGGGCTTGTCTAAGTCACAACATTCCCCCCAGTTACCTTTTCCTACTGTCGGGGCTCAAGATTTCCTTTTTACTGTATTCTGTAGTTTCCCCCACTCCCAAAATCCTTTCAAAGATCAACTCATACAGCAAGTTTAACTTATGAAAGAAAAATACAACATACATAAGCATATAAAGTTATATGAGAAGAGGGGTGGAGCAAGGATGTGAAAATTAACACCCAGAATAAGAGAGAATCCAGATTCTGCAAAGAAACTGACAAATCCTGAGGCAAAGACTAGAGTAAAGGATAGAAAGAGGTGTGTAAATGAGGTGGCACTCTTTCCCACATTTGAGGGCAAATATCCCAAAAGAACACACAGAGAAGTGTCTAGCATGTAGCAAATGGTGCTTTCTTTCCAGAGATGAATGCCAAGAAAATTACTTTTGAAGAGTTCCTGCCCATGTTGCAAGCAGCTGCTAACAACAAGGAACAGGGTACCTATGAAGACTTTGTTGAAGGTCTGCGTGTCTTTGACAAGGAAGGCAACGGCACAGTCATGGGGGCTGAACTCCGTCATGTACTGGCTACTCTGGGTAAGGGATTATCATCTTTGTGAGCACTTTAAAAACTGCTGCTGTTTGAAGGCATAAGAGAGGGCTGAAAGATATTCTAACCAGTTTGGAGAGGTAGGAGGCTACAAAACCAGAGAAGACTCTGGGTTTCCTAACTGGGAATCCACAAGGAAAGCAAACACAAAACTCAGCAGAAAGCCCGAAGGAAAAGGTTTGGTTTATTACTTCTAAATTCAGACTAGGTATTAAGAGTGCCTGTTTCTTAAGGAATAGAGAGAAAAGGCTATACACCTCTGACATAATGCACATGGACAAAGGCAGAGGATTTGCTGCATAGTTTCTTTACTCTGTAGGAATAACTACAATCCCTGTGTCTATATGCATGTGCAGAACTTCTAAAGAAAGTTAAAATTCATAAAGCTCAGTTAATATATAGGTCTTTTTGTTACTAACTCAGAAAACAAGGAAAGCCTTTGGAAAAGCTGCAGGGTTCAGCCTCAGTTGCTTGTCTGTGGAAGAATTAACTGAGCTCTCTCCACTCTCCAGGTGAGAAGATGACAGAAGAGGAAGTAGAAGAACTCATGAAAGGTCAGGAAGACTCCAACGGCTGCATTAACTACGAGGGTAGGTGCAAGAGTTCAACACCCTCTCATCCTACATTTCTTCTTTTCTCTCTCACTGAGTTTAATTGCCGTTGGCTTTTAGCTTCTCAGGCAAATCAGTTAGACAAAGCTAAGCTGAGTTAGGTTGAAAGGCTTATGCATGAAAACAACTGTTGCAATACACCTAGCCTGCAGTCACACCACTCAAGAGACTAGATTCAGCCACAGCAGAGAAGGTTACTTCAGTCAACCCCAGATCTCTAGACTCTGACTTTCTGTAGAGCAGTTGCAGTGATTGGAACCAATCCTATAGCTAATTATTAGGCAAAGTGCTCTATTTCTCATATATTTAATCTTATCACACTTAAGCAGGATGAGAATTTGATTAGTACAACATTAAACACTTAGAACTTGCTATCACATTGTTGGGTCAAATCTGATGAGGAACATGTGTTTTTAATGCTATCAGCTCACGAACAGCTGTTATTTTAAAAGGTATTTCCAAAAGTAACATTTGCTGCTCCTTCTAACTAGCGTACCTGTATTTTTCCACAGCATTTGTAAAGCACATCTTGTCTGTTTAAGTGAACTTCCGCAGATCCAAATGGTATGTTCTTCTCATTTGCACACTTAACCTTGTCTGTTTGCTGTGCTTAAAGGCTTCTGCATGCCCATGGCCAGACGTACATTACGAAACCAACGTGACATCATCTCCCCAACAGAAAGAAATAGAACAAAATTAAACTGTTGTCCAAGAGCAAAGAAAACAGGAGTGCACATTCCTGATCTTGTTCACAGCTCTATAACTGCTTGGAAACTGTGTTTAGTGGATTTTTCAAACATACCTGAACTGTGAAAAGAAATGCTCAGTTCATTCATGAGCACAGAAATGCCTAGGCTTAAATATCACCCTAGATCTCTGTTGTCATACAAAATTGGAGTTTAAGCTATGCAAACTGACAGCCTGAGACATTTATCTTATAAGCACATTGAGATTTTTTTTAAAACAAAAAAAGGAAATCAAAGCAACATCTTCTGATAATTTATAGAGTTCTATAAAGACAGAGTAGCCTGAATACTTCTGTGAATTATTTTGCTCTTCAAACAAAATAATCATCTGAAAGAGTATTCCAACAGTCATGATCAATAGTCAAAAGAGGGCTTCAAAAATACCCAATCATTTAGCAGTACTTCTACAAGTAGGGAAAAAAAACAAACTCAAACCCCTACAACCTTGATATGCTGCTATTTTGTCCAAAGAAAAACCCAGCAGCTGTCTTTAAAATGCAAATATAAAATGTCGTCGGTCTGCGAGCTTATTTGAACTATTCCAGCCCAGGAGAGACACACTCCCAACAAACACCTCAAAATAGAAATCAAGGGCTCAATTTGTCATTTTGCAAGTGTTTCTTCAGCCAATGTTAACTTCAAGTCCAACTCTCCCATTCCTCCCCAGAACAAGTCAAATTCAGAAAGACCAGATGGCACTTGAGATTTGCCTCAAATTCTTGCTCAGTCTGTCACCATCAACATGGAAACTGCATAGAAGTGGATGACGTGCCTCCAACCCCACCACTTTTTACCAGTGCATCCATAAGTATTACCTCTGGATCACTACACTTTCATTTAAGAAAACCTGAACTTTCACCAAGGCAAGCTAGATGGAATAAACTGCTACCGTCCAGGACCCATCCATCCCAAGTATCTCTTTCCATGTTGTTTCCATTGAAACAATGTAATCTCTTGGAAAAATAAAGCATCAATAAATCCCTGTGGTCACTTTGTGGCTATAAAGTCTTTTTTTCCTCTAAAGCTGTTCACACCCACTCAAATCAGCACTCAGCACTTAATTTATTTTCTCTGTATATTGCATTTCACAAAATAAAGTTTTATGGAAAAAAAAAAAGATCTAGACATCTCCAGGAGGTCACTCTACTTAATTTGAATTAAAAGTGTTTTCTTTAGGGACTGGGAGAAGGAATAATTAGGGAACTACCACCTACATCAACACTTAAACATTTTGGGGAGAAGAAGACCTGGTAGCCGGTGTCAGAACAGCTCCCGAGGGTGGCACCTGCCCTAATGCACCAGGCAAGACCCAAAACCAGCCATGGAGGTCCTGCTGCAGGGGGCCACACAGATCCACTCTTCCCAGCAAAATCTCCTCCGTAATGCTGCAACAGCAGGTCCACAACACGATTTGGAAGGGATCCTAGCTACCCCTGTATTTACAGCTTTATGGACAACTAGAAAAAGCAATCAGAAATATCAGCCATGCCGAAAGGCTCTGTATCTGGGAACCAGCCCTGGGGCTGTCGTTCCCTCGGCCATAGCAGGAAAAGTCCAATTGCCTCTTCTGCAGTGACAGTGGGAATAGCCATCGCTCAGGGAAGTATTGTTACGTGCACATCCCTGCCCTTAACTGTAGCTCCTCTCTCTTTTCCTTAAGCGTTCATGAAATTGCCTTAATCCCCATCTGAGGGTCAGCTTGTTCTATTAAAATCCGACTTTGCCTTATTAAGTTACTACACACTAAATGACCATAATTCAAGTGCCAACAGGTGCAGCGGGGGTGGCTGGCACCAGAATAAACCACAGCCGTTGAAACAGCAGCTGCCTCTTTTCCGAGGCTTCCCAAAAAAATCTCCCATTTAAACCTTCACCATGCTGCTAGACAAGGCCAAATGAATCTCTGAATTATACCCTGCCCATAGACTTATGCCAGCAGGTAGTTTACAGGTGGTTGCGGTTGCTACGTGCACAATGGGAAAGACTCTTGACAGAAAAAAGAAAAAAAAAAAAAAAAAAGGAAGTTGTTATTTAACCTTATCCTAAAAAAGGCAATGAAAAAAAGTATGAGATACATCAAAGCAAGTTATTTATAGGGACTCAGCCCAGAAGGCATTTCTCAAGGGACTTCTAGACACCCTACTGTTCCTCAGCATACTGCCTACACATACGTGCTCCACACGGTTCCTCTTTCCAAGAAACTGCGGATCTCAGTTGCTGGGAAAGCAAACAAACAAGAACCAAAACAACATTTCACTGTGTGTGCTGTCAGCCTCCTTTTTACACTGCCCTGTCACACTGCATTGACATGTAGTCACAGAACCAGCCTAGCCCAAGGTTAGACGCAGCCCTAAAGAAAAGGCGGAAATTTCCATCATATTTTCCTTTCTGAAATGGCAAGTTTTATTAATTTCTAAAATATCTGGGGCCCAACCCTGGATAACTAACAAAGTGGGATGACTTCTCATCAGTGCAGAAGTAGACAGATTTTTAAGCCACCCATTTTTAAAAACTCACATTCATATTTTTGTTTAAAACAAAATGTTAGATTATGACACATAACCAGCCTGACAGTATTTCTCTGAACTCTAATTGCAAGCAATTAAGGTAACATTACCTACACTAGTCTCAAAAATTAAAGTAGAAATAATTTTTACAGACAAAACATGAAAACAAAGAATACTCCTTTCTCATTCAGCTGAGACTGAGTCTCAAAGTATTCCACAGAACTGCACAGGCAATGGATTTTTATGCTATCCAAAGGTTTTAGTAGTTTAAAAATACCCCACCACAAATTTAGACAGAGAAATATCTGAAAAAATGTTCATGTTCTTATAAGACAAAATTCTTTTGGGGTGATCTTAAATAATTCAGTCATTTATAAAGAATGGCAAGCTTCTTATATACTAGCTTCTTTCAGCTAGTGACAGCTTCAACATAAACTTTTTTTTATTTCTTTTGGAAATGTAGAAACAAGATATTTTGGAAATTTAGTGACCTTTTATTTTTTTTTTTTTAATTGAGAAAAACACCAAACCCTCTCTTACAGTCAGCTTTAATTTCATCAATAAATTCCATCCAAAAGATATCCAACCTGAAAGAAGAGTTTGGAAATTCCTAAACGGCTCTAGTGCCTCATCTGTAGGAGAGCAGGGAAACCTCCTGCTCAACCTCAAAACCATTTAAAGTTATAACTTGTTTCAACCTACTACCTTCATACTAGTAACACAAGCACCACTCAGAGCTCTGATCCTGGGGAATGCTCCTCAAAACAGGCTGCTTCCTCTTGTATTTGTCATTCACCTACGGAAAGAAGTAGTCCACACAAGAAGTACCACTGCACTCCTGCACAACACATGATACCCAATGACTGAGCTTCTCCTTTACCCCCAGAGAGGGACTGAAGACCCCGGCAGCTGGGGAAGGCCGCCTTGCATCTGCTCAGGCTCTGAATGGAAAAAGTAATTCTCAGTCGCTGTCATCCGACACCCCTTTCCATCGTTACATTTGCTTTGTATTTTAAATAGGACATTGTTAATGAACATACTTTCCATTACTCAACGCAACTGACGGTTTAACTCCTCAGAAGCAGGGCTAAATCCCCAGAGAAAGGTCAAGCTACAAAACATTGGTCCTTGGTATGCAGCACTAGACACGGCGACCAGCACCGTGGAGCAGGCACCCTACAAAACCAAGGCAGAAAGGTCAGAACAATTGAGGGGAGGTGGTCACCGAGCCCGAGAATGTAATTCTGCTCTTGACACAGGCTGTATTCATTGAGAGTGAGCTACCACCACACGTATGAGCCAAGACATCTCCACAGCTGTTCTGCCAGGCCAGGGATACCAGAGAAGCCCCTCCAAGAGGGGGAATCATAGGCACTGAGTGGGATGAATTTCAGACAGCAGGGAACTGCAAGAGGAGCAGCACCCCTCTGCCTAGCACCGCTCGAGGGTCCGGATCCTCAGCTAGACAAAGGCAGAGGCTATTTTGTACTACTCACAGTGCTTTGCTTTGGAGATATCCCAGGCCCAAATGGGTTTGCACAGCCATCCACAGTATCAACACCTGCCAAAGAGACCATCAGGCACAGCCTCCTGTCCCCACTGCCCCACTCACATTACAGGTGCTTTCCTCTTACATGCAGGAGCTAAGTGTCAAAAACACGGACACTGGGCTCTTAAAAGGAAGAACTGTTTCTGCACTCCATCAATGTTCTCCCTTGTCTTGGACTAGATTTGAATTTATTTTAGAAGAATGGTCTCCAGCCAGTGGTTGGTGAAGTTCTGTGCAGAAATAGAGACCAGATGGAGAGAAAGGGGCATTTATCCAGGGCAACAAAGTACAGCAGTCAGGTGTGCCTGATGTATCAGGAGTTATTTACTGGTCTTACAGCATCTGAATTTTGTACACAGCATGCTCCACCCACTGCCCCAAGCTCATTTGGGCAAAAGTTGTTTGGACATGTCTCCTCACAGCCCTCTCTGTGTAGCTCTCTTTTTTCACTCCCAGGAGCTGCTAGACACTGGTCTTTTCTCCATCCCACCTACAGACTAAGAAACCAAGGAAGCTTAACAGCCTCTGTTTCTCTTCCCTAGAAGAAGAAGGAACAGGAAGGGCACTAATTGACTCTAACACTGCAGGAGCCAGCATATTTACTCACTGTCACCTCATAGCATCAGCCCAAGGCTCTGAAGATTTGCCATCTATTTGGAGACATCTCCAACACTTTTACACAGCAGCAATATGTGATTATTTCCTATTACTGAGGTGCCTGACATCACTATATAACATCACCTGGGTCCTTCACACAGATCTGTTAGCCCTGACCCTCATGCCATGATGGTAAACCCATCATGGTTTTGGCAAAAGCATCCTCTTTCTGGCAGGCAAACTTGGCTGTTCATATCACTAAGCCCTCTCAGACTTCATATCTTCTCTACATTATTACTGACGTATTAAAAACCCATAGCACATACAACATTCCTGTCTGAACAAACTCCACAAATGTAAGCCTCCCAGTGATGTAAACTTGTTTCCACACTGAAATATTTTCCTTTTTCACACAGCTCCCCTCCTACGGTATTTCATATCATTATTAAAAGAACAATTGTTCCACTTCAGCAGGATTTCAACCAAATCTCAGGCTTTAAACATGACATGTTCAGTCTTCTTCCAAGTACTATTTTACTGTCCACGCAGTCCTGCTGCAGCTTTAAATCTACGCCCTTCTTATGCCGAGGAGACTGACTTTTATAGGGATACAAGGAAGTGTTCAAATGTGTAATGAAGCAAAGATGCTTCCTTAGTAACCTATTTGTCATTTATTTTATAATGAAAAACACAATACTTTCTCATTTACCCAGGCACTTACCTTTACTTCAAACTGAACTCTGAAATGTTGCTGAAAATATAAAACTTCACTCTCACATCTACCTTCTATATTAACTGGCACAATACATATCAGACCACAGTTTATTAGAGCATTAAACTGAACTTTCCGTTACCAAAATCTATGGTTTGGGAGGACAGTATAGATTAGTTCATAAACATTTCATTTCTCCACCAATGTAGCAATGATGGGTAGCAACACTCCTAAATCAAACTGTTTGTTGTAAAAGAAAATGCAAGGCCTTTCCAGAGGATTGGCAATAGCCTAAGAAATGAATGAGAGTGATTGATAAAAGCAATAAAAATGCATGTGCCTATTTCCTCAGCAGCATGAAAAGTATTTCAAGAGGGATTGTTCATGCTGGTGAAAAGAAACAGCAATGATAATTATGATCTGCCATTATACTTTTAAACAGACAAATTAATTTTTACTGTGACTCTGTAATTTACATGTGTTGTTTATTCCCTTAACAATCTACAGTCTTCTGCTGGATGAAGGGCACTTAGGCATGGAGAAATGTCACAGAGTGAATTTCAGCCAGCGGCATGGCTCCAAGGGAATTCAGCTCTTGCCCAACCTCACAAACATCCGCTGAAGCTCACTTGGCCTCATCATGGTCTCATGAGTGAAACTGGGCAATGAGGAGCATGTTAAGAGAGGAACCAGGACAGGTGGACAGCACAAAGTCTTCAGAAAGCCAATGACAAAAGCAGCACCCCACAGTGGCTCCTCTGCTATGTTCTCGACAGCCATCTGGAATATTTCTCCTTGGTGCACTGTTCTCCGTGCTGACCTTTTCCTTTCTCACCTCCCTGTTGTATGCCAGGCAGCAAAAGGGATGGACCGCTGTGCCTCTGGTCTACATCAGAGCACACAGGTTTGACCAATTTCCAACCTCTTTTGAGCATACCTAGAAGGACAGTGCTATGTAGTACAGGTCACATCCATCTTCTATGAAGGCAGATCCTTAAGAGAATCAGAAGCGAGGAGGAGTGCATGACACTGCTTCTACCTCACCAAGTCTGTCCACACTTGAGGTTATTTTCCCAGGGCTCTGCTACAAGGACCAAGAGATCACAAGTGAACCCGAAGCATCACATGGAATAAGAAGAATAAACCTCTCTCTCATGGTTGCCATGAAACTTGTGAAGCAGCTAAGAAGTGAGAAGGTGAAGAAACAAAGCACCCATAATTTGTTACATTTGGGGAAAAACCAGTCTCACGTGTCTTTAAGCCAATCACATTTTGGGGCTTTTGGACTTGAAACTCGATTCACACTTCATGTAGACTTCCAGTTGGTAGCCACAGAATGCTTGTACAAGGGAAGGAGCCTTGTGATAAAATCAATTTTTAAAAAAAGTTCCTTTTCAGAAAAAAGTATTCCTTAATTCAAAGCTTTTTAGGACTGGCACAGTTGCATGAGTTTCTGTTTAAAAGTCTCTACAGCATAGCCATGCTTAACTTTTCACAGCAAGATGTAAAGAAAGAGAAAATACTGAAGAAACCCTGCAGTCAGATAGAGCTTATAGGAAGGTCAGTATGGCACAGCGTTCGCAACCTCAAAAGTTAAACTTTGTTATCACAAAAACCCCTATCGGATGTCTCCTTCATTTCACGTCCTCTGCATGCACTTCTAAGCAGCATGACAGTGATCTTCTCTGCCCACAGCTACAGTGAGGATGGTGGTATTTTGTTTCCTACAACCTAGCTAATTAGCTAGTCATAACAACATGACCCTCATCCACCCTGCAGTAAGTTTAGCATATCTGGGGACACCACATAGTATTAAATGTTTGGAGAGAGGCTACACAGTGCCTGTGGGTCAGTTTTAAAGCCTGACATGAAGTTATGACAGAATAAGGCCTTAAAATAGCTACTAAAAAAAAATTGCCATCCACCTTATCATTAAAGTGCAGAAGAGTGTAGAGATCTACTTCCTAAAGTAAGCAAGCAGAGTTTCTATGCTGTTTTCCAGAGTTCCTAGTACTCGGGACTCATAAAAGGTCTCTTTTCTCTAAGGGGAAGCTCCTCAGCCCCCATTAACTAAACTCTTTTTTCTGGAGCTCAAGCAAACACATGCTCTGCTGAATTCCAAAAGCCCCAGCAAAAATAAGAGAACACTTCCTTGCAGGTAAAAGGGATTAATTGCTTCCTACACTCTTGTTACAGAAGACACACATATCCTAAACTGGGTATCATTCAAGAAACAACATAAACATTGCATATGTTAACATGCCATGTACACCTGGTACCCCAAGGGAAATTGGGGATAGGCATTTTACGTCCATTCCTTAGGCTATTACGTTCCTCAGCTCCATCAATTCATAGACACAAAAACAAAAATAAGTTTTCTCTTTTATCTTCCCAAATATCAACTCTCCAGACTGTTTGCTCAGGAAGGCATTTTCTTTGGCTCTTTGTGAGACAAAAACAGATCCATTTTTTACTCCATGCTATACAGAACACCACCATTTTTCAAGTTGTTTTTCTCCTCACACAAATGACAGTGCTTATTAACTGCCTCATCAGTTTAAAAAGTGGTTTCAGTTCAGAGTTTCTCATCTGTAACATTCCTGTATATCTGAAAAGCTAAATTTGTTTTTATAAGACAACAAATAAAACACCTCTGCCTTTGTTTAACTTATATGGTTTCCTCTGGTCTGTTCCTTAGTCATTCAGGAATGTATCTGATCTTCTAAGCAACGGCTGATGTTATTACTGTATCTCTTACACATCCTTGATGGAATAAAAAAACAGCAATTAGTTGAACCCATACAGGCTACACCACATGTAGCAAGAACATATTTTCAGAAGAGCAGGACTTATCTACCTTCTTGGCAAGTTTGCTAAGGTTGTGAAACAGGCCATGCAAAGAAGACAGGCCAGTATCTACACAAGCTCAGAGTCCAGCCCTACAATCACAAGGCAGCCTTGCTAATCACCACAGTAGTAATGCACCCATCCCAGCATACCTTTCTACATCCTCTGAGCTCAACACCTACACCTGTGCAAGGGTGGTGCTCAGCTATTTCAAGTTCTCAAAAGCAGCAAAGCATCTGTTAAAGAAATCCCTTTTTCCTCAGTGCAAATTAAACCCCTTACATTAGTTTGCACAGTTCAGTAGTAGCTTCCATTACACCATTTCTGCCCAATTTGGTGCTACTCTTTTACATACAGACCAATTCTCTCCCAGCCCCTTGCTAAACTGGGGATAAGAAAATTTACTTTTCTATTTGCCTGGACTAATAGGATCAGCCATGGCTGATCAACAGCTCCCAGTCTCTGTGTCTAACACAATTAGCACAAAGCATGGGTATGAGTTCCTAGCACAAGCTGAAACCGAGACCTCTCAAGCTCCTTTCACAACATCAGCCCGGAATTGGTGAGAATGTTTGTGGTTAATGGCTGAGTTAGGCTGGATTTCAGCTGAAGACCTGGGGAGGAAATGCTAAACAGCTCGTTAGAGATACTGCATCCAAATGCTGAGTGATTGTTAACTGAAAAAAAGTGTGGAAATGATACGTATGTACTCTGCACATAAAAAAATGTTGTTAAAAGAGCAGAAAAGCTACAGAATTTAGGATTAGGAAAACCTAGCATTGAAGTTACTTGGCACTTAGAAAGAGTGGTTCATAAGGATGGATCTCAGTGTTACCTTTATCATTTGAGCTCTATTAAACTAGCCAAATGGAGCAGCTTTCTCTCAAACACCAAACAAATAATGAACATGAAGTCTGAAACTATAAGCATTGATATTGCTTGAACAGACACTTTAAAATACTATTGGAAGTGCTTATTGCTACCACACAGGATGCCACTCATTTTGATTCCAATATAATAAGAAGTACAGAAGTATATTTTCATCCTTATATGAATACAATACTGATTATACATGCAGGGAGTAGCCCTCTTCTGGGAAATGATGCCATATTTGCACAGCCCTGTTTCACACAATACTTTCAACCTTCAGCAATACCTTAAGTATATTAACGTCTGCTGTGTTCAGCGAATGCGTTTAGGTGCCTTTTATATTCACAACCTGCTGCTCTGTTCTCTGTTACTTGAAAATTAAGTTCATTTTTAGTGGTCTGCATCTGATTTACATAGGACAACAGACAAACTTTGCTGAAATTTTGAATTCTTCATAGCTGTCTTCAAGAACTTTTATCCTGTGCCACATGCTAAAGTAAACACAGACTGATGAACACCTGAGTAGCTGAAGTTTCCTTTTTTCGTACCAGACTTAGCAAATTCTCCCTACAGAGGAAACCAGGACTTCAGTCTGTAACTTCCATCTTCACTGGGAGTGCTCCCTGAAACAGCTGCTCATCTGGAGCTTTGGTAGAAGTGATTTTTTAAATAATTTACTGGGCAACTCGTACATTCCTGCTCCAAATCAGTACTACCACATGCTGAAAACTGCTGACAGCTATCCAACTAACAGACAAAGACATGCCAGCACAGACTTCAGGCTAGCATCCTAGATTGGCAGCCCTTTTTAAACATGATGGTTTGAAGTTTCATGTTAGAAGACCTGGGGAAAACAAAATCTTGTCCCATGGTGAGAGATTACCTGCCACACATCTTCAGGCCTGCCAAGTCACATTCTCAGCTCATGAGACACACACACTTGACTCCCACATCCCTCTCCCTGCCGATACCCTCTATCCCTGGATCTCACACACAGGTCTTGTGGGGGGCTGTGGCATCTCTCTGATGCTGCAAGGCACATGCTGAAGGAGCTGGCTCTCCTGGTAGCAGCGTGGCTATATGCCACGTGTGGTCAGAGAGTGCGATTGTGGTGCTCCACCAGGATGGAGGAACGAGCGCTGATTACCAGGGGCCCATGCCCTGAGGAGGCCCACTTGAAGGCAGCGCATCAGCTGCAGCCCGTCTCTCTCTGTCTCGCACCCACACGACTAACACTGTGTGACCCCATGCAAAGGCACACTAAGGAGAGTCACATATCAAGGGAGAAGTAAGCTGAGCGCTCTGCATCTTATTCCAGCTTGCCCTGCACTATAATGCCAACATAAAAAGTTGGATGAAGAACACGCAGGTCCCCTGATGGGCAGACGTGCTAAACTGGCATCTGGGTTTTTCTTGAAAGAAGACAGCACACAAGCTTTAAATAACCTACTCAGAAACCAAACCTCTAGTCTATTCATATCAGGCATGAACAGTTGGACATGCTCTTTGCAACACAGACTGAAAGTCTAAAAAGGGGATAAAGTGCTTTGTGAGAGGGGTTAGTTCTGTCCCTTGCTGTGTTTTCAAAACTTCTGGTCAGATCCTGCAGCTTGGCTTTACAGACAATATCACCATCATAGGTAGCAAGACAGGAATACACATAACCACAGCTCTTTTAACAGGAGTCTCTATTACCCAAACACACAGACAGCCATCTGGCAGAAATCACCTTCAGGGCTTGTACATGGTGTTTACCAGCTGTCAGATCTCTTTTGAATGACTGATCAGCCAAGAAGAACATACCTATAAGCAGTTCTTCCACTTCATATTTGTTCCTTGGGTATCAAAAATTATTTAAAAGCCAAGTACATGCCAATGACCCAGGAAAAGCTCTGAGAAAAATTAGGACATTTGCATCCAAGGGCTGTATTAACTGGTAGTTTTCCACATTAGTTGTCTGTTATCAAAACCAAATCCAACATACCTAGCCCTGGAGGAGAACACTTCCACAGCAACAGATGCTGCTGCAGATGTAACAGGATAAATGATGTTCCAGCTCAGGAATACACATGGAAAGTTGTAGGTGACTTATTTGACAGAAAAAAATGCATGCAATGAGATTTGTTTGCTCAATTCCTTTAAAATATATTTTACTTGCAGTGGAAATGAAAGACAGCAAAGAATATCTCTTCCAAGAAAAGATAATTCATTTTATATGGCTGTTCTGATCTGAATATACATGTACAGTCTTCATGTATGGAGAACAGGTACTCCTCAGATGAACAACAGGAACATTAAGTTTGGCCAAAACCAAAACAAATTTCATTTCAACCTGTCTTACTCACAGAGTTTCACTTGAGCACTTTTTCTCCAGGTAACCTACAACTCCGTTATTTGCTAACTTTGTATCTTCCAAGGCCATGTGCATTTTTTTCAGCAAGATAATGCTTTATATTACATTTATTATAGTAAACACGTTAGACATTGTTCCCAACAAAGGAGGCACTGAAGAGAATACAGGTCCTTTCCAGCTGTAGCAATGAGCTATTAACACTGGAGATCATTAAAAAAAAGAACATAAACAGGTGACTCAAAAGAGACTGTTCAACCAAACCAATTTGTAACAAAGCCCAAATGTCACAGAGTCCTCAGGTTAGGGCAGTAACACACTGTCATGGTTTAAAGCTGGGTCGGCCATTAAACAGGTGCAGACACTCTCTGTTAACACTCCTCCCCACCCAAGAAGGGGAAGGAAAAGAGAAAAGGGAGAGAGACTTATAGGTTGTAAAGTTAAAACAGTTTTAATCAACTATAATAATGAAAGAGAGTATAATAATAATAATTGAAATAATTAAACATATACAAATATATACAAAACCAAGAGCTCCCCCGATGTCGGTCACGTCACCACCAGCACTGCAGGGCAGGCTCCGGGAAGGCCCAGGCTGGGCCCAGCGACGGACAGGGACTGGATTCAGGGATGCACGGATCGGGATCGGGGGCAGCAGGAAAATGGACAGAGTCCTCTTCGGACCCTGGCCATAGAAGAAGGGGGGTGAGAAGGGCAAGAAGGGGCAAGACCCTCGTGATTCCCCCGCTTTATCCTGAGAATGACGTGTGTGGGATGGAATACCTTCGTTGGTCAATTTTGGGTCACCTGCCCTGTCCACTCCTCCCTGGAGGTGTGACCCCCCCCTTCGGCTCTTCACTCGTAAGCAGTGAGGAATTTAGCAGTGACCTTGGTTTCTCTAAGAATAAGTACAGCAAGAACCTTTCTGCATAACATCCCTACTGGTGCCTCAGTGATAATGACAAAATTCGAGCGTTATCAGTCCTAGAAGCAGACACTGTCTGCAAAAACATGCAGTTAGTTTCAGAAAGTGCAGTTACTTAGAAGAGACTTAGCTGAAAGTAAAAATCACTGAAAGGAAAATTGGCCTGGTTTAGGCTAAACCAGGACACGCTGTACAAAAGCCCACTGACTCAGTGTCTTTACATCATGCTGGCAACACTTCTGATAGGAGAGGAGTGGATATTGCTAGTGCTGGGTATGACTGGGGGATACAGTGGTTACCAGAGTAACACAGAGATCTCTAGCAGTCTGGAGTCTCAAAAGGAGAAAGTCTACCACTAACCACACAACATGAGAGCAGGAGAGCTACTAGTTTGGGAGAATTTACACCCAATAACGTACAGCAAACCGCATCTCTCTCCTGAGCCATCCATACCAGAGGTCAGGAAGGATGGACAGGCCATTTACTGGTATGGGAGATGACCATAACAAAGAGAAAGAATCACCATGAAGAGGGGGAGAAACAGAATTAGAGATTCACCCTGAGACTATGCCCACATGAGGAATGGAGGTGCAGGGACCAGACCGGGCTAGGAAGGGGTATACCACTGTCACTTAACCCTGGCTATGCTGTGTCTCTGTAAAGTCCCATTAAGCTGCTGTAAGAAAAGCACAATCCCAAACTGGGAACAGCATCTAGGAGGAGGCCAACAGCACATCTGCACTCTCTGCCCTGCTGCAGTATCTACTTCTGCTCTGTTTTCTGCAAGAACATGCAAAAAAAAATAATTGTTCTTAATGTCCAATTTTTTACAGCCACCCTTCTTCCCAAAAAACCTGGTATGAAAAATGTCAATCTGTTCATGCTATCTGTTTGAGAGGCATTTCCTGATCCCAGAAACTGATACTTGAAACCTGGACAAAGTTTGCTTTTCTGTGGCTTAGGGCAGGATCTGCCATTTCTCAGCTCCCTTATCACTTTACCCTGTGTGTGGGTTATGGGATATGTCCTGCCAGATCTTCTTGCTGCAACAAAGCTAACAAGACTGTGAACTGGGTGACCAGGGCATCCCCAGGAATGCAAATCTCCCTGTCAGCCTCCTGCCTGCTAACAGACCCAAGACCCAGGTGCTGGGCTCACCCTGGAGCCTATGCCAGCCCAAGGAAGGCACTCCCTAGGAGGCTCTACTTGTCAGGACCTCATGGGCATGCACAAATCTTACCTCTGGGCACCTAGATTCAGTAATTCCCACCAAACTCTTTTACTTCTTTCCTCTCAACTGCCCCTGCATGGTTCCCTCCTGCCTACTCGTGTATAATATGAAATCAGACTCCCAAATGAAAAAAGAGCACAAGTTTTCAGGCTGCAACTGGTTTTGTAACGTGCATGCTTCTGGCTGTAAGTACAGACAGACAGCTCTCTGCATTGCCAGTATATCACACTGAAAACACATATATCCTTCCAGAGGCAAGACTCCTTTCAGGCAGGCCCATCCATAGGAATAGCTATTCCTGTAGTGCCACCTTCTGGCTTAGGGTGTAGGAACACTATAGCTGACAATGGGACTCATCAAAAGCAAGATTTTTTTTTTTTTTTTTTTAATCTGTTAAAAAACATTACAACAGGTTTAAACTATGGATCAATATACAGAAACACTCAGACCACGGGAATTCTCTCAACAGATTCTGTACAATTCACTTCCCACTAAGTTATTAGCTTTAAAATGTCAAGAAAAATATCTTTTGGGACAATCTGTTTTGAGCCATTACAATCTTGCTTTTCAGCTTGTTTCATGTCTCAACAAACATCAAGGATCAGAACTCACTTTTTGCTTACAATTTTTGTACCATCTCATGACTGTAAGGTAATGCCTGAAGGTTCCGGAACACCACATGGGGAATGAGGAAAGCATGTAAAAACCCCATTGACGGGGACTGTATATCGTTTTAACCCAATCCTCATCACAATGACGACTGGTAACATCTGCTTTCTAGTCAGTTTGTATCTCAGGGTTTTGTTGGTTAAAGGAAGCGGATAGGAGCTCCTTTCTCAGCGAAAGATGCCCATTTACAGCTCAAAACTTTCCCAAACGGTTGACTCAGGAGAGTATTATCCACCAGGGCTGTGCCCTGTGCAGCAGGACGACCACACGAGCCAAAGGAAAGAAGAACTACGAGCAGACTGTTATATCTGTATCCTTTCCCCCACCTCCAGTGGTTTTCTCTTCCTGAAAGTAATGCTCTCTCCGTCCTTCAGAAAGCACCTGAACATAAATAATCATAAAACACCTTCTGTAGGGAAGCAGCCTTCTAAAAAAAAAAAAAAAAAGAAAGAAAGAAAAAGCTAAAAGATTTTGATGTGCAGGTTCCGCAGATTAAAACCCACGGACATCAGGAGGCCGCGGGGTTGATTTCGCCCGTGGAGGCAGCGAGCGCCGACCCACCTCCAAAACAGGCTCTGAGGGGAACTGCCGCGCCCGGCGGTGCCTTCCCCTTCCGCCCCACCCGGAGCAGCCCTGCGCCGAGAGGAGCTCGGGTTCCACCCTCGGTGCCTCGCCAGGACCCCCAAAAGTCGGCTTGCCGACTCGGGGAGGAGTGACAGCCCCATCCCTGAGGGGACACCCCCGCTGCTGCCGTCCCCAGGAAGGGAGGAGAGCGCCACAGCAGAGCTGAGAGCGGCTCCAGCCCAGCGCCATCTCACACACAACCCCTGAATACATAATCCCCTTCGTCCTGGCGGTCACCTCACCCTCCCTCGGTGCGCCCGAGTCGCCTTTGCTCTCGCTCCCCTCCAGGACGTGATTTTAAAACTACATTAGAAAAATAATAGTAATACAGACATTTCATCATAATCCTGTTGTAAGCCCTGGTGTATTAGAAGGGATTTATAGCTTATGACGGCGGGAGCAGAGATAACCACAGGGGTGCGTGTTGCAAGAGAGGCTTCGGGCAGCAGAAACCCTTCCACTCGGCACACAGGCTGACAAAACGCGCAACCGAAAACCTGCTGCTCAGAGACCCGGAAGGAAAACAGCAATGGCAACAAATCCCCACCACCAACCCACACACCTCACAGCACACCGCTGTGACGGAGGATCACGCCATACCCCGCCTACTGCTCCGCCGCGGCTTTTAAGGGCGGCGGCGCCGCCCCGCCCCATCACGCCGCGGCACAAGATGGCGGTGCGGTTGCTGCGCATGCGCGCGTTGTTGCGGGCCGCTGGGTCGCGGTACTCCTCCGCTCAGGCCAGGTTGGCGGGGTGTAAGGCTGGCGTTGGTGGGCGTCGGGGGGGGGGGGGGAGGGGAGGCGGAGGTGCGGGGGGGGAGGTGGGTATGTGGCGGGTAGGGCGGGGGGTCGCTAGGCGCCTGTGTCTGAGGCCCTGCCGGGGCGCACCCCAAAGGTGGGCGTGCGGCCCCGCGCCTGGGCGCGTAAGGGGAGGTGTGGGGTGTGTGGTGGTGGTGGTGGTGGTAGTAGTAGTAGTATGTATTTGCCCGTTTGCGTCGGAGTGGGTGTGTACGTGTTCGTGCAATATGTGCATGTATATGTGTATCTATATGAATATATATGTGGTGGGTGTATGCTCCTATGTATATATCTCATAGAGGAGTAGGGATGTGTGCTCTGTATACGTGTGGTGGGAAGGTTCCAGGCACAGGTGTATATGTATATATAGGGGTGTGTGTATATGTGTGTGCCTGTGCCTCTATTGCAGGAGGCACTTGGGGTCTGGGTGAGCGGCTGGTGTCTGGCAGGTTTGGGAGCCACCCGAGCACCCAGGGCTGTGGCCTGGGCCCGGCAGGTCGGGGAGCCCCCTGAGCCCCCTGTGCCCGGCAGGTTTGGGACCCCCTACACATCCCCGTGACCGGGATGACCTTTGCTCCACTTCCCACCCGCGCTCAGGGGGCATGGTGTTCCATGGTGGCAGCAGGTGATGGGCTGGACGTGTCCTTGCCCAGGCACCCCGGTCACCCACGGGCCTGTCGTAGCAGGGTGCTTGGGCTTGGGGAAGGGGGTTTTTGGGGAGCAGAAATGCAGGAGCATGCTCATGCCTGCTCTGACCCTGGAGTTGTGTCTCCCAGGGCTGTTGTTGGTGTGAAGGAGCAGCCTGGCCCTTCCCTGTGTACCATGTGGGCTGTGAGCTGCAATTAAACAACAGAGTGGTCTTAAAGCTCAGTATCATCTTCAACAGCTTTAAAAATAAGGTGGAGCTTTTGGGAGAGCTGCTGCATGCCTAGCATGGGAAGCCTGTGTTTGAGGGTACAAAATACAGAACAAGCAAGTTTCAGTAGCTCATTTCTTCCAGATATCACTAGAAGTAAAGGGAGTCTGTTTCAGGGGCGTTTAATCCTTTGCACCAGGAAGAGCGAGAGTAACTTCACCTGGTAGTAAATAAAGACGGTCATCTCCGTCATGGAGTAAATAAGTGTAGGCTCAGCTAAGCTCTGTGGGACTATACACAATTGCTGTGCTGAGGAACTGAGAGGAGATGAACAAAATAGTTTGAGAAAGGAGCAGCAAATGCCTTTTCCATTTAATATAGCTCAGCTCTGTATTTATAATTTCTGATGTTTTGTGGCAGTAAAATAAAAGCAAGTCAAAGAACCCAATGCATGAAATCAAGAAGTGAATTTTCATTTCAGCCCTGAAGTCGTATGTCATCCTTGACATTCTAAACCCCTATGAAAGCTTTAAAGCCTTCCGTGTTGTTTTATAATTGTACTTTCCTTGTGTGGTTTCAACTACTGACATTTACCGCTGTTGCGGTTTTTATTTTTTTTTAAAGAAGCATTTTATGTTTGCATATGTTTTTATCGGAGTTTTGGGAGGATTAGCCTTCCTGTACAACAAATATACTGAAAGTTAGAAAGAATTAGAAAGTATTATTTACAAGGTTAGAACTATGCAGATATATGTGGTAATGCAGATTATAATACAGTCCTCAGAGTGTGCAAATCCATGTTGTACTTGCTTTTGAGTGTGTGAATTTTCGATGTCAGGGATTTGCAATTTGCGACTTCTGGGGGCATGTACAGGGTGAACAAAACCCACAAAAACGTTCACTTGTTCAAAAAGTTACCCCCTCAGTTTAAATTAAGCTGAATTGCATTTTGGTAGTTGTGTGGCAGGAGGAGAAGGCAGTGATGATTTCTATCATCTCTAATGAACAGAAACTTTATCCTGTTACCTATGTATGTGTTATTATTGTTTTTAATTTATTTGAAGTGTTAAGGACAAACCAGTCTTGCTTTACCTCCTTTCACAGCCCAGTGAAGTACTGTGTATGTTAGGTCTTTATATTTATCGTGGGTGTCCTTTGGACCTAACACTGTGCTAGACTTGGGATGTGAACTATGTTTAACAACACAGGTGTTTCCTTTCTTTTAAAAGGGTTATGTAAATAGGGGTGCCTGTGTCCTTACAGATCCTGTCACTTGTCTTTTTTTAGTCCTCTGCAAACTGAACAACATGGCACAAAGCGCCCAGAACCATCTTCTGCTAAAACTTTGATTGATATAGGCACTCGGAGGATCTTCTCGTCAGATCATGATATCTTCAGGGAGAGTGCCAGGAAGTTCTTTCAGGAAGAAGTACTGCCTTTTCACACAGAGTAAGATACCTCTCAAACATTCTGGTTTGCCAAATAATATGCATTTTTCCCTCAAAATGCTTTTTGGGATGTTGCTCTTAATATGACAAGATAAACAGGAAATTTGTTTTCATTTACAAGTCTTTACAACCATTAACCTATCACTGCCAAGTCCACTACTAAACCAGGCCCCTAAGCACCACATCTACACGTTTTTAAATACATCCAGGGATGGTGACTCCACCACTTCCCTGGGCAGCCTGTTCCAGTGCTTGACAACCCTTTTGGTGAAGAAATCTTTCCTGATATCTGATCTAAACGTCCCCTGCTGCAACTTGAGGCCGTTTCCCATTGTCCTGTTTCTTCTTACTTGGGAGAAGAGACCAACACCCACCTTGCTACAACCTCCTTTCAGGTAGTTGTAGAGAGCGATAAGGTCTCCCTGGAGCCTCCTTTTTTCCAGACTGAAAATAATGTGTGAAAAAAAAAATCACACATAATCAAAATTCACTGCATTCTTTGAGCTCCAGTGTAGGCAATCAGACATCCTTGTCTTAGGCCTATGAACAGACAAATGCAATTTGTAGAGCTGCAGTGGAAGTATCCCTGCTTGTAGGTATTAACTCTGACACGGATGTCTTGAGGGCAGAGTTAGGGAGACAGTTCAGTTCCCGTGCTATTGTACTACTGTCATCCAAATAAGCATTGACATTGCGTGTAGGTTACATTGCAGTAGACTTTTTAAATACAGTACACATAGGATGGTAAGCTGGATTATGTGTTACCAAGAAACTTGCACAAAATGTTGTTTAAATTTCTTTTTTGCTTCTGTGGAAATATGTTTCATCTTCTGCATAGAGTAGAAGTGTTGTACTTCCATTGAATTAGAGATGGAGGGTGTTTTTTGCCCTTATTTTAGCTATATACAATCATGTTATAGTTGGGGAAAGAAATTAACTCAGAACATGTTTTTGAACAGAAAGCGTTAAGCTGCAGTAGTCTCTTAAGCAATTTTTACTTGAAAAACATTCCTGTGAAAACACCCAGGGCGTAGTGAAGGGCTTATTCTTAAATCATGTTACTAGGTGAGTTTCCTGATGCAGCTCACAGTGTGTATCCACAAACAGCTGAGATGGCACAATTGAGTGGGTGGGGTGTTGTGGCTCTGGGGCAGAAATGAACAGCAGGAGGCAATGGAAACAGCTTACATCAGGGTTGTTGCCAACTGTTTTTCATCCTCAAACCACGACCTCAGAGTAGTATGCTTTTCCACTGTACAGTCATATTCTGTCCACAAAACCAGTTGTTTTCCCTCATCTTTTGTTAGAATGACTTCTAGTGCAGGTTTGTGAACAGATACTGATTCTTCTCAAGGTTACTGAAGATCCTGTTTGCTAGCTTGCTGACACAACGATTTCGTAGAGAGACAAGGAACAATTTGGACTTGTATTCTTGCATCACTTCAGTGACCTATGAACCATTCTGTTCTCACACCTTTCAAGTAAACAAGGAGGCTTCAGGCATAGTATATTAATCAGCTGGGCTGATATCAAGAGACAAATGTGGCATCAGTGAATGCAGTTGTGGATCATTGTGAGGAGGAGAAGCTTTGGTGATGGGTGAAGTAGAGACAGGAATGGCCTTGAAAGTGGGTGTGGGGGAGGAAGCAAAGACAGTCACAAGAGAGATTTGTTTAAGATTTCCATTGTAGGAGCAAAAGCTATGGGAATGAGCTTAAATATATAGGATAAGATACTTGATTAACTGTGGGTGAAGTGCTATGGTATAGCTCTGCTGCACACTGGTGTGTCAGAGGAGTGTCTAAAAAAACACTTAAAAAAGCTGGGCCATTAATAGCTATCCAGCTTTCTATTGAGTTGGCAAACTCCACGAAGAGGCACTATTTTTCCAAGAATAAGTGATTCCTGTGGTGTTAAAGTTTGCAAACTGTCAGCAGATAAGGCTTAACTATTTACAAACTTGAAACCACCTTAAAGCAGCAATTTACCAAGATACAGTACTGACTTGTAATAAGTGCACAAGGACTGATTTTATATAAAAGTGACTGATGTGTTAACACTTGGTTCTTACAAAGCAATTCTCATTGGTAGAGTTGAAATCTTTCACAGAAGATACCAGTGTATTATACTCATTTTGTATGTGGGGAAAACAATGTCAGGAAGATAAAGACTTGCTTGTAATTATCCAGATGGTTGTGGCTAAATCTCCTAAATACCAGTCTGGTAGGCAGACCAATAGGCAGCACTGCGTTTCATAACAAGTCTTAGAGATCTTGGGTTATATGTTTTAAGCAGGAGTTCAAACTTGTTATACAGTTGGTGCCCCTGTAATGCCAGTGGCATCTGTGGACTTGAAGAAAAGAAAATCTATTACTAAGCCACAGCTTCTTAACTGTGAAATGTAGTTGTTTGTGTACCCTACACATTGTCTGTTGGTGAGACTGAAAGTACCTTCCTGGCTGTGGGTGTCCTAGTGTGAAGCAGCAGCCATGACAAAGAAATATCAGCACATGGGGGATTTAATGCATGACTGTTCTTGTGTTCGTTTTGCAGATGGGAGAAGGATGGCCAGGTGAGCAGGGAGCTCTGGGAAAAGGCTGGACAGCAGGGTTTGCTGGGTGTTGCTATCGCTGAAAAACATGGAGGCATCGGAGCGGATATTCTCTCTTCAGCTGTGGTCTGGGAGGAGCAGTAAGTACTAGATGCTTCAGGAAGAACTTCAGTGATAATATCAAGAGACTCTGTGTTTTTCCATAAGATGTCCTCATTGTCGAATATGTTTGCTTACAGAAAATGGTGTTATCTCTCTCATGTAAAGGGTAGTTTAGACATACGTAAATCCCTCCTGTTTTAAGTATTCCGGATGATTAAGTAACAAATGTCATTGTGCTCCACTGTTAAGAATTCGTGACTGGAGGAAGCGTTTTAGTTAGTCTGGTAGGTTATACACTCGTTTGGCTGTGAAAGTACATTCTATAAATAACAGTAGCAGTGCCACAAACTCAGATTATGTCTGAGTTGTCTGTGTGGTGGGGCTTTCTTCATTGTTGGGTCTGTTGTAACTGAGTAAAGTTCAGTGTTTAAATCTTTGTAGTATTTTTTTCTGAACTTTTTTTTCCCCACTCCTCAAGGATGTATGTTAACTGTACGGGCCCAGGATTCAGCCTTCATTCAGATATAGTCATGCCCTACATTGCAAACTATGGCTCTGAAGAACAGATTAAACGCTTTATCCCTGAGATGGTTGCAGGCAAGTGTATTGGAGCCATTGCCATGACAGAACCTGGGGCTGGCAGGTAAGCTAAATACTAAAACAATGGTCTTAACATTATGTGCTGTCTATTCATTTGTCAGTGAAAAAAATTCGGAGCTTCCTGGTTATATGGTCATTTTAGTGACTAGGCAATATCCTAGATTAGGTAGAACCTCAAAAAACCTGCTACTTATAGATTACTTTATTACAGCTTTGTCATTTCAAGCTATTTGCTCAGAATCCATTTCTGTGTTGTCCCACTGTGGGCAAATATGCTTTGTATTTGCTTTTATAGTCTGAGTTTATAGTTCTTGCTTGTCGTGTGAACATACTTTTAATATGAAACATAGTCAGGAGAAAATGACATACCTCAGTAAAGAGGGCTTGACTTTACTATTAGCTTTTGTTGTGGAACAGAGCACCGTACATTCTTTCCCGTGAATCCTTTCAAGTGGAGACACGTCCCTACTTGCCTGGCATTATTGTAGGGCAGACAGCACGTGTTTGGAGTAGACAGAGCTGATGTGGCCAGTTTCCAAAATGGAGGGGGACAGGTGGAGAGCAAAACCTGTTGGTGTTATGCTTCTACAAATGGTAGATGTTGCCAGTGGCTTTTTACAGAGCCTCCTGATCAGGGTTGAGCCTGCTTAGAGGATGTGTTCTTGTCTGGTGTTTGTCATCTAAGGCGTATTGGCATAAGGGGATGCTGACCTGTTGGTGTCAGTGCTTGTATTACACCATCTTCCACAAGCAGATACGTTAAAATGGGACCTCATGCTCTTGTACAATTGCACAGATTTATCATCCCTTGCTACAGCATGCTTGTGGTTTCTGTTATGCTCTCAGCCTTGTCACCATGTTTCATTATCCTTGTGTGCATTTTCACTGAGCCCATGGCCTGGCTGATATAAAATCTACCTTATTTTATAATTCAAGAATTCAAGATAGAAGTTGTAGGTTCTGGGATGTTTTTTTGAGGAATCTTTTGAATTTCATTTCAGTGACTTGCAGGGAATACGAACATATGCAAAAAAGGATGGAAGTGACTGGATTCTTAATGGGAGTAAGGTAAGTGAACAGATGTACATACTGCTCACAGGCTTTGGGAACGGAATGCCTTTAGACAGTGAAGGATGTACACCACTCTTTGTATCTACCCCCAGTAGTTTCACTTTTTTTTTTTGTGGGTTATGTAGTGGTGTTGTTTTTTTTTTTCCCCCAGTTACTTTTTTAATAGGACTTAAGATATTTCTGTTGCTGGCAAATTATGGACCAATTTATGGAAGGGCTTGAGTAGGTTCTTTTAGTAGTTTTTAAGTAACCCTATCAAAAAGCCTATTTTCCCTTAAACGGGGAAGAAAAGGGGAAAAATGAAGTCCTGCATAGTATAAGCAGGACCAGGGCTGGTTTTTAGTACTGAGGTTGAACAACGAAAATATATATACTACCACTGTGAAATCTTCCGTGGCCTGGGTAAAAACTTCTGTTGCCACAATGCAAGCTGTGGCATCTTTATTCAAGAGCCTGATGGTCATTTTAGGAGAAATACCCAACTGCATCAGATGCTATGTGTGTGTTGTCAAGCTGTTGCAAAGCTGGCAGCATTAACCTCTTCTTTTATTGCCATAATGAAAAAGCAAGAAGGCAGAAATAAAGCGCTCAAATGGAAGTGTGGGTTCAACGGGGTTTTTTTTTGAAGCTGTGAAATGTCTTAACCTTCTTTCTACCTGCCTTCTTTTGTGCTCCTGCTGCTAACATGGTACTGATAGACACTTCTGGGCTTAGCAGAATTTCAAGTGGTGAGACTGTGTGCAAGCAAGGATGTACAGATATATGTTCAAAAGGATACTTGCCTCCTGCTGCACAGTTGAAGCCAAGCAGGAGAGATAGTTTGTTTCTTTTGCTGGAGTTAAGATGGATCATTTTGGCAGGTTCATGTGTCACTTTACAGGATTATAGTAAGCAGTTGTGACAAGAAGCCATTGATAGTTTTGCATGTTGTACCTTGCTAATTTAATTTCTAGAAAAGAGAACCTCTATGTTCATTTAATATATCTACATTTGATACCATATTCCTTCTTTATCGTGGGACAGACGAAAGAAACAGATCTGTGCGTACTTTAACTTCGCACTTCTGACCCGCACCATACTTCTCAAACTAATTCCTACTTTAATACACCTTGTTCCAAAACACTTAATTCAGAAAGCTTAAAGCTTAAAATTCTTCTGGACATTTCAACCTTGCCTTTCAGTTCACCTGTGAAAGTATCAATGCAATTTTTCTTCCTGCTGCTTGATGATCTCTTCTGACTTCTATCCACTTGATTGTTGCTTTATTCCAAGTTGCATTTTTTACAGGTATTCATCACTAATGGTTGGATGAGCGACGTAGTGATCGTGGTTGCGGTTACAAACCGGGAGGCCCGATCTCCTGCTCATGGGATCAGCCTTTTTCTGGTGGAAAATGGAACAAAAGGTTTCATCAAAGGACGCAAGCTGAGCAAAATTGGCCTGAAAGCTCAAGTGAGTTCATACAGCCCCTAACACGTAATAGACTTGGGGGAAGGCTAAAACCATTTAATGCCTGGCATTAGCTAAATAAATATAAAACGGAACTGTGGTGCTATTCTAATTCTTAGGCTTTAGAGCACGAATGATACACATGCAAAGGATGTATACTGAGTTTGCCTGTGGAAGTGTGAAGCACCTGATACAGAGAGACTGAGGAAGCTGGATTTGTTCACTCTGAAGAGGCCTGGAAGGGCAGGACCTTATTGGTGTCTTTAGCTACCTAATGGTTGGCTGTAGAGATGGTGGAGCCGGATTCTTCTTAGAGGAGCACAGTGAAAGGGAGAGTGGCAAGGGACACAAGTTACATTAAGGAAATTTCTAAGTAGGTATTAAGAAAAAAAATTCATCATGAAGGTGATCAGGTTCTGGAACAGGGGCCCAGAGAGGTCATGGAGCCTTCATCTTTGGAGCTTTAGAAAGCATAACTGGACAAGGCCCTCAGCTGCTTGCTTTGCTGGAGCTGATTTGAGTAGGAGATAAACTAAATGACCTCTGGAGGACCCTTCCAACCTAAATGATTCTATGATTTTAAGTTAAAAGTGTACAAGTGTACAAATAGCAAGAAAAAAATGGGGCAAAAGTAGTGGAATGAAGAGATGAGAATGTCAGGCTATAAACTGTTGCATTTAAAATCCTCTTAGGACACAGCAGAGCTGTTTTTTGAAGATGTGCGGTTGCCGGCCAGTGCCTTGCTTGGAAAAGAGAACAAAGGCTTCTATTATCTGATGGCAGAGCTCCCTCAGGTAAGAGGAACATGAGTGTCACCCCTCTGTAGGAAGAACACAGAGACAATTTTTGTCATTGCAAGAATCTGCCTTAGTCTTGAAGATTATGGATACTGGGGAGCCACCTTGAGCTCAGAATCAGGATGTCTGTAGGCAATGTTGTGTTGATACTGCTGCTTTTTAACTGAAGTACACAGTTTCTAATGCTAAAAGTGCAGTTCTTTGGGCATTGGTAAAAATGTTGATATCCCACCAGCTTAAAGCCACATTTCTTAATCAACAACCCAGCTATTGAAAAACCTGAGGGTAGTGTATTTAAAAGAACATACCAGTTTTCTTGTGTACTTCTTGCATGGAACCACTTTGCTCAGAAAATTAAATATAGCTTGGAGGTCTCTGATGCATTTGGCATTCTCTTTAAAGAAGCAAGCAAGTGCTGCTGTTCTCTCTGTAGGGAACTCTTTCTTTGTATAGCAAAGTAAATAAATTGTTCAGTGCCAAAATACCTTTCTAGTGGAAATAACGGTTTATGACTTAGTTTATTAAGTTTTGGAATTATTTGGGAGGACAGAGGCCATGTGGTTTTTCAAAATGTGACTGTACTTTGTCAGATCTGTGACTTTGTATTTGCCTCATCTGGTAGGGATCATGTTTATTTGTAAGTAAATACGAAACCTGATCAAAGGAAATCTTTTACTGCTTTAAAGAAATAGATGCACTCATGAACAGATTCAACATGATGCATCAGATGATTTCAATGGTGCTAGAAGTAATTGTTCTGTGTTTACTTTCTGTTTTTCAGCATGTTATGAGGAAGGAAAAAACAGCCAGGTTTTTTTGTAGGTTTTGTTTTTTCTGGAGGTGTCCTATTGAAATTGTTAAATACAGTTGTTTAAACTGAGCAGTGAAAACCAATAATTGAAACAGAATGCGATGCGAATTTTTCAGTCAGTAAGAGGCCCGTGGTTGATTTGTAGCTATTTTTTGAGTTGTGATAGAACATTGCCCTAGAGAAGACTGAAAAGTGAGCTTCAGGCAGCAGGGCATTTGTCCCACTGATTAATTTCAGTAATGCAGTGTGTCTGGTTTGATACTTAGTGTGACTTCTGCCCCCCTCCCTTAATGACCAGCACTGAACATCTGTGTCCCAATTGTGCATCTGATAAGGAGAAATGTAGGACTAATTCAACTGGATTCTGTAATTTTGTTTCAAAAGGAAAGACTGCTAATTGCTGATATGGCTCTTGCCGGTTGTGAATTCATGTTTGAAGAAACAAGGAATTATGTGAAGCAAAGAAAAGCTTTTGGGAAGACAATTGCACACTTGCAGGTAAGTTTGAACTGAGACTTGTATTTACAGATTCCAGTGTGCGTTTGCTTTACATCTGTGTGTGTGAAATTGTGCGCAAATGAAAATCGCTGGGCTGTTTTCAAAGGACTGTTTGCACAGGTTTCACTGAGGGACTGTGGTGGCTGTTTGCCTTCATGCCCATCGTTCCTTTTTGGAAAACAAAAATAATTTAAAAACCCGACATAAAAGCCTTTATGTATTTTACGATTCAGTGAGATACCTCCCAGCAATGCTGCTTTTAGAAGTGAAATATGCAGGCAGAAACCATACTGGCTTTTTGCTGCTGATGAAGAAAAATTACCTTGTTGCTCTTAGGCTTGCCTTTTACTGTCAGAGGTCCTCATCACAGTCGATTACATCCATGTACTTCTGCATCTGCCTGGAACCCTACAGACTGCAGGAGAGCTTGGTGCATGTGCAGGTGCTGCGTTCCTCTGTGCATAATGCATTGCAGAAGAATGAACTTTGAGGGTGATGCTGGTGGGGGCTGCCAGGCAGTGACCTTGCTGCCTGAATGCCTGCAGAGGTGTTTGTATTCAGCTTTATGGGGTTTGTAATGAGATTCTTCAGCTAGCTGGGTATTTAAGTGACTGCAGATAAAACTGTTGGGTCATTCTCTGTGAGCATACCTCACTCCTGACAGTGGTAGTTAATTGTGTTTTGAGATATTTATGCCTACACTCTTTAGTTGCAGTCTTAAAACAGATGTTGCTTTCCGCAGTATTGCGATGTTACAATTTTTCTGAAAACCACAGGAGCTATTAGGGCTGAAGCAGACCAAGATCCTGCATGTTTGGTTTATAGGGTAGAAGTGACTCATATGGGTTAGAGGATGTTGGCTGCCTTGTTTTTTTAATATATACTTTTGAAATTATTTTTAAAAATAAATCAGTTTCAAAGTCTTGACTTCCTGTATCAAAATCAAATCTTTAGCTGTTGTGAATAGCAGCAGAATTGGGCCCTTTAGAGGCTGGAATGCTAGATATCTTTCAGGAAATTATGATCTTCATCTGTTTTTAAAGTTAACATTCAGAAATCTGTAATTCCAGGTAGAATTTAGTATGTGCAGTGTGCAACTTTAACAAAAGAAATACATTTTATCTTTTTTTCATGTAGGTAAGGGGTACTTCATAATTGTAGTAGTGCACTGTGAAGAGACCACCAAAATAATTTTTGTAGGCTACCCCACTGCCAACCACCAGGTGGCAAATAAAGTATAGCTTTATTTTGCTTGCAAATATACTTCATAAAGTATATTGGTTTTGCCAAAATAATCCATTCTTGCATACATTTTCAGTTTCCTTTTTTTTTGTTTTGCTGATGACTAGAATGTGCATACAATCAAAAATCCTTTCTAATTAGAGCTCTGCCTTGCCTAATTCATTTGATCATGCCACAGTACAGTGTTTGAAATCAGATCTTTTCTTTGTAATAACAGACTTGTCAATTATATTCATTGTTAAGAGAAGCAAGAAGACTTTGTATATACAATTTTAGAACGGTGATATCAGAAAAAAAACCTCGTTTCTGGGTGGTGTTTTTATCTCCTCCCTACCAGAATGGCAAGAAGACAGTCGAATGCTTGCCTGGTCTGGTTTTACATAAGTTAGCAATGGATTTTACCTCTTCTGTCTAGAAACTTTTCCAAAGTGACAGAACTCAGTGTTGGAAAACTTTCTTATAGTTAGTCTGAAAATTTCCTTTGGTTTTGCTTGTGTTTCTTTGCATATCACTTAAACCCTGAAGAACTGAATACATGGAAAAAATGCATCCAGTAGATGATGAAATGTTATTAATTGGGGAAATGAGTGGCTGAACAGAGTAAAAGGCCATTCCCCCACAAGAGGGAGCTGGGAGTGACAGAGCACCCAGTGCTGCCTCCTCTGTGCTCTCGAGGAATTTGTTTTCAGGCTCTTGGGGTTTTCCTCTTAAGGTCATGTTTTGAGTTGGTTTGAGAAGTAAAGGGCAGTAATTTTCTGTAGTAAGATTGGTAAAGCTATAATTGCATGGGAAGTAAGTTGTCTTCTGGTGTACAGAGCCAAAGTTTTTTGAAATGGTGATTTCTAACAGAAGTCCTTCTAGAAAATGCTCCATTTTCAACTTCAAATACCACTTAAAAACTGTACTACTTTTGCTCTTTCTTTCCTCTGCCTCCTCTGTCCACTTCCAAAATAAGACTGTACAGCACAAGTTGGCAGAAATGAAAACGCAGATTTGTGTGGGCCGAGCTTTTATGGACAACTGTTTGCAGCTGCATGCAGATAAACAGCTGGACTCCTCCACAGCTTCTATGGCAAAGTATTGGTATGTGGTTAAAGTAATTTGGTGGAAGTGTTACTTGTGTGATCTTGACAGGAGTATAATGATAAAAACACTGAACTGTTCAGATCTAATGAAAAGATAAAATTACTGTCTGATTAATAATAACATTTTCAGCTTCTAATAGAGACCACTAGCTTTAACTGTAAACATGGAGTCAACAAAAATCTTAGTTACGCTGAAAACCAGTGTTGGTTAAACAGATCAATTTCAAAATAATAACTTACTTTTAAAATAGGCTTCCATTAATAACAAGATCAGGACTCAGCTTTAGCTTCAAATAAAAGTGAGTACTTCATTGACATTTAGACGAACATTTACTTTTTACTGTAGCAAATTGTTGGGTGTGTTTTTTGGTTTTGTTTTTTAGTGGGGGGGTGTTTGATTTATTTTTTTTTTTTTTTAAAAAAAAGCACAGGTTTATTTGAAGTTAATATACTTTTTAGTTAATGTTACTTAGCAATAGCAGTTTGGCCCAGCCAATTTTTGAAGCTGTCTGGTTTTGGGAAGAAATAGTTGGCTACGGCTGTTCCTGTAACTGAGACTAAACAGTGCTTTCCTTTATTGGCCAGAACTCCTCCTCCTTCTCCCCGTACTTGGTGGTGTTATCTGTTAACTTACGCTTAACCAGAGAAAGCTGGATGTGTAGAGTGGCACATGAATGTGCATAGCTTTATTTTGCTTGCAAAGGTGGGAGAAAAGAGCACATCGGACATGAACAAATAATTTTATGGAAAATGCACAGGTTTACAGATTCTAGACTTTTAAAAATAAATATAGAGGAAATGAGCAGAGAACAGTAAGGGAATCCAGAGAATATTTACAATGAAAGGAAGGATTTTGATTGAGTGCAATTCCTGGTACTGATTACCTAGAAGTACCAGGCACATAAGCAGAGGCATTCAGTTTTGAGGAGGAGGAGACAACTAGTGTCAGCTCAGATGTGGACTTACTTCCTCAACAAATTTCCCAGGGCAAGGCATTTGAAAGTCCCCCACCCTCCCAAATGTTAGTGCCACACTAACATTGTGGATTTCCCCTTCACTAAGGGAGTCGCTGTGGCTCCCTGCTGTAAAACCCTCTCACATGGTCTAGAAAATGCTTGAATGTAGAATTTTATTCCCTACTGTTTCAGGAGACTATCTCCAATTAATTTTGCTTCAAACCTTTTGTACAGTCAATGACTTGAGTTGAGCTTTGGATAATTTTAAAACTTAGTTTTATGTATCTTTTTTCTGATATCTGATGAAAGGTCTGTAGGTCTTCTTTTTATGGTGACAGGTTGTATTATGTAGCTAAACTAATGTGAAAATATATTTAGGAAAGGCAGTTATGGTAACTCACTGTTACAGATTTAAAGTTTTTATAGTAAACTTGCAAGGATTTAACTGGACAGGGCGAGGGGTGGTTTGGAGAAAAGGACTCAACATTATCCTGTGAGAAGCAATTGACTTGAATTGTCATTTTCTTTACTTCTGTTGCCACTCTGAAGGTTGTATGCTTAGAAGGTGGTTTTCATGTCTTTCAACTTTAGCTTGAACTTCCAGTGCGGCTAATCCTATGGGTTCTTTCATCTAATTTTCATTGAGTGTCTGAAATAACATCAGGTATATAGCTTTCCAAAAGCTGAGATACAGGACATTAACTGTAAATTGCATGTTATCTGTCATGTAGAGGGAAGGTTCACAAAACAAAATGCTTTTAAAGATTATTTTTTTTTTAAGATCATGAAATAATTGAATATTTTACAGTGGGTACTCCTGTTTAAGAATGGCTGTATTTTTTAGAATTGAAAACTGTAAAATCTATTGAGGAAAATAAATTATCCCCAGGTGGTGGTTCTATTCAGAGAGCATCCTGGTGTGTTGCTAGTGCAGGTGATGAAGCCTGTGGTGCTTTAATGTTTGACACAGCTGAGGTATTTGATCAGAAAAGGGACTACATCAACCTGCTTTACAAAGAAAATCCTCTTGGCCTGTGAGAAAGGTAAACAAGCTTGTCTGTTTTGAAAGCTTTCCTTCTCTGAAAGCTCTTCCATAAGGAGAACAAATCTTAAATACTGTTCAGTTTAATGTATTAATTTCTTATCAATCATGCAGGATGGAAAAAAAAGTCCCTCATAAGATAAAGTATTTTAATGGCCATCATTTAAGATCACTTATATAGAGTGAAAAGTTTGGTTGTATTTTTGTCTTGCTAACTTATCTGTATCTCTAATGTTCCACAGCATAACATCCTTCTAAAACCCAAATTTCTTTTTGACCATTTAAGGTGTTCTGATCTTCAAAACAGCATAGCTACTCAGTGTGTGCAACTGCACGGAGGATGGGGGTACATGTGGGAGTATCCAATTGCAAAGTAAGTGTAACATTTCAGACTTGGATGATGAAAGATTACCGGGAAAGTAAAATGAGGCACTTCCTTTACATCTACTTGTCAGTTGTTTTCTGTTAGTACTGATTTACTGTTCCTTTTCCCATCATGTTTTTTGAAAGGCAATCCACTGTACAAATGTCTGCAGGAAGGCTTTGTTTTGATTCTCCAAATAATTCATAAGCAGTTGAGCAGTTATTATGTATTTTTCACAAAATAGAAGTTGCTTTTCTAGAAGAAAATGCTAATAGAAAAACCAGAGAAGCAATGTAAAAATAAAAATGATGGGAGCTAGGTTGTATGTTTTATCTGAAATTAAATGCATTCATATGGAGGAAAGAAAACATGTTGGTCAGCCTAAATCTTTTGTAATACCACGAAATAACAAATTGCCTAATCAAGAGCATGACTGGCTACATTCAGCTTTTTACACCTTTTTAAATGAAAAAGCTAGAGATTTATATGTAGAGAGGAATTTGCCATTCCCAATTTTTTGCTTACTTTATGAATTTAGGGACATTTATGGAGGTTTTTTATATTTCCTTCTATTTTATCTGTGAAGATTTGTTTCCTTTTATGTACATGCCATTTGCCACACTAATACAAGTAAAACTTCTGGTGTGTTTGTTTTTTTTTTTTTTAAAAAGGGGATGACTTGATAGTAGAAATAGCAAAACCAGGACTGTTATGCAGTTGTTATAAGCAGATAACTTAAACTCACTTTTTTAACTGATTATATTTAGATTTTTTTTATTCTAAATACATTAAGAGTATGAAACATTGCTTTAAAATAACTTTTTCCTGCATGTTTTTAATGAGTGTGACTTCTGAGTGTTCTGCACAGTATCTTACTAAATTGGAAGGCCAGCAAGCCCTGTTCAGGGTGTCCTCAAACCCCCACTTATCTGTGCATGCAGTAGTTGTCCATAGAGGGTTTTATTATCCCCATGGTTCAGCAACATGTGTGTTTCCAGAGAATGCCACATTGCTCCTGGGTTACTCTCTGTATAATGAAGCAGAATTAAGATGAAAAAGCACACTGTCATCGTCCTGTGTGCTGTCACCAGCTGTGCATGTACTGGGGCCAGTTCCAGCATGGAGATGGAAATGGTTTGGCTGCATGCAGCTTTCGTCTGCTGGCCCAAATAGAGCTGGAGCTGGTGTCAGGAGAAGGGCTGTAGCTAGCTGATGTGAAACCAGTTGGCACTTTCTTTTCCCCCCAAGCTGTTTGAGCCCTACCTCAAAGAAAGAACTGACAGCACTGTTAGCAGTCCTCTTGACAGGATCAGACAGGCCAGGGCATTAGAGCAAATTACCCTGATAACTATCAGTTTGGCTCTGCAGGAGTTGTTTTTTCACAACAGTGAGGCACCTGGGTCTTGCAGTTCATGCAGGCGTGCTGTTCTACAGAGTGTGTGATGGGTGCATGGGGGCTTTGGTGTCCGGAGCTGAGTTCATGCTCAGGTGATGTGAGGAAAGGAGGGAACAAGAATTGGGGGGGGATGGGGGGGGGGAAGAGTGGTGGGAGTCTAGTTTTATAGACCTTTATTTTATTTTTGTTTAATTAAGGGGGATAGTGGAGACTTTACAATGTAAACAGAAAACTAGGGAAGAGATACTGACCAAATGCCTAGTTTGGCACAGTATCTTGGAAAAGGTGAAATATTTTATATAGCTGAACACTCTTTGAAAATGCAAACTTGTTTAAAAATGGGAATAGCATACTTTGAAAAGAGGGATCTTCAAGGATAAAACTTGCTTTTTCTTTTGTTTGCATGTCTTGCATGTCCATTCTCAGAAGTTGTTTATAATCTTTCCTTGTGGTGGTGTTTTGTTTTTTTTTTTTTTTTTCCCCTCAGAGCTTTTGTGGATGCCCGTGTTCAGCCAATCTATGGTGGTACCAATGAAATAATGAAAGAGCTGATTGCTAGAGACATTGTCAGTGACAAGTAGGGCAGATGCTTACTACTTTGGAGAGTCTTCTGGAATCCTTCTGTATTAATATATGGCATAAAATCAGACATCAGAATGTAAGTAAAATGTAGTGTATAGTATTCTTTCACGGAAGTTCACAGAATCACAGAATGTTAGGGATTGGAAGGGACCTCGAAAGATCATCTAGTCCAATCCCCCTGCTGGAGCCGGATCACCTAGACCATCTCACACAGGAACGTGTCCAGGTGGGTTTTGAATGTCTCCAGGGAAGGAGACTCCACAACCTCTCTGGGCAGCCTGTTCCAGTGTTCAGTTACCCTCACCGTAAAGAAGTGTTTTCTCATATTTAAGTGGAACCTCCGGTGTTCCAGCTTGCACCCATTGCCCCTTGTCCTGTCAAGGGATGTCACTGAGAAGAGCCTGGCTCCATCCTCATGACACTTGCCCTTTACATATTTATAAACATGAATGAGGTCACCCCTCAGTCTCCTCTTCTCTAAGCTAAAGAGACCCAGCTCCCTCAGCCTCTCCTCATAAGGAGTAAATTCATAAGTTTGACCCTATTTTAAAAAAAAAAGTGTTAGTAACAACAGTGTGCTCATATGCAGGATATCTAATATTTAATGAACTTTCAATCTAAGTATCTTTGGACAACACAAAGTAATTCTCTGGGTTCCAGAAGTTCTGGTGGTGAAAGGCAATTTTTGTGTCTGGAAGTTTATGGGTAGCTCAGTCCTCCAGACTTCATGCCATTATATTGAATCTAGCCCTCGTTTTTCAGAATCAAATCTCTTTTCCAGTGAAGCCATGTTCTTAACAAATAAACCAAAGTTAAATGTTAATAGAACTTTGAATTTGCATTTCCACTTGACAAATATCACTCTGTCAAAGTAGAACTTGAAAGTTTTGGTACCATTACTATACACCTGCTTACTGTACAGCAGCCACCCGCTGTGAGGGGTGGGAATGTACGACTGACCGCTATGTTTACATGTAACCCAGAATGCCTTATTTTAATTACTTTGAACAAATAAATATAATAAAGTGTTTCTATGCAATCTCATGGTTCTCTGCACTACTTCAAAGCCCCAGGGAGAACAGGGACACTTCCTCTCTGCCTGTATTCACCTCGGTTTTGCTGGGGAGTTTTGAGGAAGGGAAGGGGATACTGGTGGATGTATTTCTAGGTTGTTTATACCCAATACAAGGGTTAAAAATGATTTCGGGTTTTTTTTTTTTAAATTATTTATGCATAGTGGGGGTTACATCTTCACCTCCCCCCAAGCAGGAAGCAGCGCTGCCCCCGGCGCTCGGCGCCGTCCCCCCTCAGCCCGGCCGTGAAGAGGGGCGCCTCTCCGCGCGCCGCCGTCGCGTCCCGCCGCGCCCCGCGGAGGCGCGCGCACGGCAGGAGGGTCGTCCCCGCCAATGGCGGGCGGCCGCCCTCGCGCCGAGCCTCGCCCCCGGGCGCGGCGGATTGGCCGCGCTCCTCCCCTCAGCGGCAGGAGGCCCCGCCCCGCCCGCCGAGCTGCGCTTTAGCTGGGCGCGGACTCTTCAACAGCGGCAGTGGGAGCCGCGCCGGGCGCCGCGCCGTGCGGGCTGGAGGCGGCAGCTCCGCTGTGGAGAAGCCGGCGGGCGGAGGCAAGCGCGGGGCTCCGCGGGGCAGCCGGGGGTGGGCGGCGAGGACACCGGCCGGCCGCCGCCGCGTGCCGGTGGGGAGCGGCGCGGTGAGGGCGGGGGGGGGAGAAACCGGGGCGGGCGGCCGTTGGTTCGCGCGGCGGGAGCGGCCGTGGCGTCGCCGAGCGCTGAGGCGCAGGCGCGAGGAGGAGACTGGTGTGGGGGCGGGGGGGGGCTAACGGTCTGGGCGCGGGCGGGGCCGGGATAGCGGAGACGGGACCCGGGCGCGTGGGGCGGGGGCGCGGCGGGAGCCGCCGAGCAGGGCCGGGCCGGGCGGGGCGGGGCCGCACCGCCGGCGTTACCCGCTTCCCTCGGGTCCCCCTGAGGCTCCCACGGGGGTTCTCGCGTGCTTCCCCCGCGCGCCGCGTGAGCGCCGCTTTCTGCCTGCCCGGCCCTGGCTTCTGGCCGCGGTGCTGCCCGGCCGGCCTGGCCCCGCCTTGCCCGGGGGTGCCGGGCTGTCGGCGGGCGCAGGGCGCTTGTGCAGCGGCGACGGCGTGCGTGGGATCGGTAGCTTCCCAGCAGCGCGGCCGAGTAGGTACATAGCGTTGTGTGCCTTGTTCTTCATATTTTATTTTAAATGTTTGGGTCGATAGATGGGTGGAAAGCTTTAGCCTGCATCTTCATGTGTGATTTTTTTTTTCATTTTTTTTTTAATACCTGGGTTAAAGTTTTCCTCGGATAATCAAGCTGAACAGATTCCTACAGATTCACTTGCCTTCTAGTGACCCAGACCAAGCTGGCTTCCCAGCCACAGAGCACTTACTCATAAAACTGAATACTTTAGATAAAGTAGATAGCAAAGCTCTGGACAGCAACTCAGATCCAGGTGCATCTCTCAGCCTTCATTGAGATTTCCTCTGTGGTCTTGAGCAAGTCTCTTAATCCACTTTGTGCATCAGCAAAATGCTGAAGCATTTCCCAAAATAAAATGTAGCAGTGACTGAGGTACTTGATGCTCCTCAGCAATGGGAAGCAAAGTAACCAATTAAAAAAAAAAAAAAACCAAACAGAAAATGCAAATGGCTAAAGTCTGCTTTTTGTCAAAGGGTAGATATTTCCTTTGTGTGCTTAATTTAATAAAAAGGAAATATTAAAAATTAAACTAGATAAAGCACGGTTGTAATGCTAGTAGGTGTACCAACTCAGAAAGCTAGTCTGTGTGCCTTAGGACTCTCCTTCCTTATTGGTCCACGTTGTGAAATCCTGTAAATGTTTTGGGGAGTTTAAATTCCAATCATCTTAATTAGTGTCTCAGAGCTGAATGGGTCTTGTTTAAGACCAGGTTTTATGTCTCTCTCTTCAAAGACTGAAATTCAAAAGGATAACTGAAATGTTGATACGGACCTTACAATGGATCTGAAAGTATTACAGATATTTATATGAGAGACATATGTACAACCTACTTACAGAGGCACCTGTTGTGTACTACAAGAAGTGTTCAGCATATGTTAAAAATGACTTCAGATGTTACGTTACAAATACATGATATTATAGACTGAACAGGAATTAGTTGATGGTATGGTAATAAACTTGGAAATAATGTATGATTCTCTGTTCAGCAGCAGTTAGGAACAAGGAGAAAAACAACCCTGTTCAAAGATTTTAATGAGTCATGGATTTTATCATAAATTAATACTAATGAGTTCCACTTGAAGTATGTTCTTTTTGATGTTTTTTGTGATTAAAACTGTTTGGGTGGTCTGTCTTAAATTGAGTTCTCTTAATGTTCAAAGAGAGATCCTTTTTAGGGGTGCATGTGTTTTGTTGGATGTTTTTTTTTCCATAGAGGAGGAATTTATGCTCATATCTTCTGGGGAGTGCAAAACACTGGAGTTTGCAGTTTTATCTGTATACTACTGCCTGCACAGTGAGTGCTGCTGAAAACTGAGACTCCCCACATAATCTTGTTTGGAGGGGTTTTTTTTTTCCAATCTATTATTAGCACAAAATACTAAAATGCTTAAATACTTATCATGAGTAACTGGGCTGCTTTTGAACTGAAAACAAAAGCTGCCTGCTGAGATTATTTCTTTTGTTAAAGGCTAGTCCCAGGTGTGTTAAATGTGGACTTTTTTTCTTTCATACTCCTAACCAGGACATACCCAGTGGGGCCAGTATCTCTTTTGCGGTCATTGCTGCAAACTATTCTCTGAGAAAATGCAGATTATGCTATTGAGCTGCTCTCTCTATTCTTAGAAATTATTATGATCCTGTAAGTTTTGTGAAAATAAGGAGAGGTAGGTAAAGTATACTCAAGTGGATGCTTCCCACCGGGCAAGGCTTGGAGAAGCTGGCCAAAGTCAGCTCCTGCAAGCTCAGCCTGGCAGTGGCTCTCGCTCGTGGCAGCACAGCTAAGGCAGCGGTGCCTGTCTGCCAGAGCACCGCTTTATTTTTGTCCAGCGATTACCAGGAAGGCTGTCCAGGAGGAGCTGTGGATTACGGGGGACACAACACAAAGCTGTAGGAAACCAGGTTTGGTCAGTTCTGTTGTAGGCAGATCAAGCTTGTGCATGTAGCTGCCATCTCTTCAGGTTTTCTCTAAGAGGCCTTAAAGCAGCTCTTCTCAGTTTGAAATACAGTATTTTTGAACATTCTTGCTCAGCTTAATTTTGGGTGTTTCAGCAGATGCTGTCTGCTGTCAGTGACTTCGCTTTGCTTTCGAAATGCCTTCTAGACAAGGAATAAACATTGGAAGTTCTGTTATCAGAAACACTGTTAATCTAAACTGGAAAGAGCTGTATTAATTTGAAATGTTATTTGTAGGCCCCTGAATTTGAAAGCAAAAAAAAATAGTAAACGTAAAAATCTTCTCCTGGTCTCCAGGAATCTCATTAACAAGAAAGTTTCAGGTGTTTGGGATGATGAAAGACGACTCAATTTACAAGCAGAGAAGGCTGGTACAGAGAAGCCTTGCAAACCCTCATGCAAATGAACTTTTATTGTCATTGAAAACGAAAAGATCACAACAAAAAACCCACTAAAAGACAAAGCAATCCTCAGCCCCAAGCAAAAATCCCCCAAAACATTGTCTGCAGTGTTGTGTAACAAAAGTGATAGTGTTACGCAAGGGGTGGAAGAGTCAAAAAGTGAAAGGACTATAAACAAAAGCTGGGAAGGGAATGCCACCCTGCGTGCAGGCAGGTTTGTGGTTGGGTTTTGTTGTGTTTATTTTAATAGGGTGCTACTGATTACCAACACGAAGACACTAGTTTCAGGATTTAGACAAATTCTGTTGAGGTAAGCCTGGTAGAGAAAGATATAACGCAGAAATGTCAAGTAAGGATTAAGAAATAAGCAGAGAGGTGGCAGGTGGGAGAGGAGTGGCAGAGGAGCAGGAGTTGTTGGGGGATTAGGGACCCGTAGCTGGATTGGGGGAGTGCTGGGGCTGTGGTAAACTGCAATTCCTGGCTGTATCCTCCTGGGTAATTAAGGCATTAGGGGAGGATAAGCATAAAGTCAATTTAAACATCAGTTGCTGTACTGTGCGTGTCTGGTACTTGTTTCTTCCCTTCCCTGGTGCTTATTTTACATCAGCTTTTCTTTCTACAATACTTTTTAGTCTTTCATGTGGAGTGTGTACTCATCAGATGAAAAGCAAACTGTTTGCCGGGTTAGTAGCATTTCAGCTGTTCTGCTTTTGAAACCTCAAGTACTACACAATGGAAAAAATCCTTGAAATGGTTTACCTATGACAAAAAAAGCTTTTCCCAGAATGAAAATACAGACTTTTCCTGAATACCATGTTGCAGTACTTGTCTTCCCTCCCTCTGCACTTTATTTTTTCTTTTTTTCCACGGAAGATAATAGGTTTGGCTCTGGAAACCCACTTCCAATGAGGGTGGAGTGAAATTATTTTTGCTGCTTTCTGCCAAAATGAAATAAAATGTGTCAAAATGAAAATTGTACAATTCTTGTTGAGCCAAGTACTTGTACTAAAATTTGTTTTTATTTTTTTTTTTGCAGCTGATACTTTGTTTTGCTCATATACCAATGACTTTTTTTTGTGTGTATGTGTGAACTTCTTGGAAAAATGCTAGGGACTGGAGACTGGGACAGTACCAGCTTTTATAAAGTCTTTTGATGTCACTGAAATGAGAAGAACACACCTGAAGTGTCTCACACAACTGTCTTCAGGGCAGAAACATTGTGTGAAGTTTGCAGGTTGATGGGTAAGGGGTTAATTGAGTGATTTCTCTCTTAAAAAGCATTTTATTTTTTTTAGCTATACTGTAATTTAAGCGTCTTCTGTCAGAAGATCCTAATTAGTTAATGGTTTGTCAGTGTTCTTTAGTTTAATGTTTGTGGTTCAATTTCAGCGTACTTTGATTTCTTCCCTTCTTTCCCATAATAGAGGGGAAAAAAAGTCCCTCAAACTCAAAAAAAAACTTAAAATAATTTGCTAATGGTGTTTGTTGCAATTTAGGAAATTTTAAACTGTACCAGAAGGGTATGTAGTATTTGAGGGAATATGATCAAGTTAAAACACAGCACTCTGAAAACTTTGTACTGACAGTTTTTTTGAATAGCCTCTATCTTCATATAGGTATGAGATACCCATCTCCAAACTACTACTTCGCTTGAGCAGCAGCTCTACTGCATGTGGATGTTTCCCGGCTTTCAGGAGTAGCAATGGATGACTGTTAAACCACTCAGGCTAAGGAAGGTAGATGGTAAAGTTGGAACAGTTATAAACTCACTGCTCCGTGTACGTAGATATCAGGCTGACAGCGTGCTTCTGAGAAAGCTTCTTGGAGTTCCCAGGGACAGATCTAACATGGGGACTCCCTTGAGTTCATAGTAACCCCACAGAGAAAGTGTAAGCTTCAGTTCACTCCTCCTTATGTTTAAGCCATGCTAAATCACTTTTGACTTACTATAGTTATTTGCCATATGCTGAGAGGGGGAGGCATCGGTGTCTGAATCAATACTCCTTTGGATTTAAAAATTCTTGTGCCTGCTAGCTCTTACAAGAGTGGAAAAGACACAAAGCCAAGAGTCAGCCAGATGCTGAGAGCATTGCTGAGTCCCCAGAGCCTTTGCGATTTGGGGCTCCAGCTCTCATCAGTGCATTTCCCTGTCCAATGCCAGTAACAGGTCTCTTACTGAATGGCTGTCCACCAGAGAGGACTTTGTGCTGAATTCCTCTATAGTCTGAAGTTATTGGCTCGTTGATAAAGGTTAAGATCCTGGGGATTTTAATAGTATTGTTTAGGATTAGCATTAGGACCACCAAACCTGATCCCTGTGATGCACAGAGATGAAAACCTCATGACTGAAGTATATGTGGAGCAATGAAAGGTGAATAAAGCATACGGAGAGTGTTAAGGCAGTACTGAAGTCTGTGACTCTCTGTGTTTTTCTTTGTGTTTTGAGGGTTAAGGAGAAAGTATCCAGACTGGTACTTCATTGCTCCTTAGGTTTCCAGATCTCGCTTTAATGTTTGCATCTTCGCTGTAAAACCTGTAGTTACAAACAAGCTAAGGCTTCAGACAGGGAGTTTGCTTTTGTGAAGATCCATATGTGGCAATCTCAGAATCATTGACCCCTTATAGGATCTGTGCGTTGAAAATTGCTGAGCTAGGCAGTTGCTGTGGAGATCAAAGAAACTGAAGACATTAAAAGGAGGCCAATGGAAATGCTGCTCAACTAGTACACCGGTTAAACAGAGAATTTACTGTGGAATTACTGTGCGACACTCATTTTTGTTATTGCTGTCTTATTGTTTCTGGTTTTATCTCTAGCATCTTAACAAAGGATTGACAGTAGCTTATCTTTCAGGCTTCTGCAAGCAATGTTCAATTAAATCTTTCTTTGGGTTTGTTTAACGGTCTCCTAAACAAAGCTGAAAGTACAGTGTGAGGCAGTGATTCCTGCTCTGTAGGCTGTGGAATAGATACAGTATGACACGTCAGCATAGCTGCTGACAAGAAGTGGTAAAGGTTCAGCCTGGTCTTCTGATCCCAAAGTTTGGGAACCCTTCGTCTAAGCTATGGAAAGCCACAGGTGAAAGGGTTTGTAAAGGAAAACTGGTTTTACTCAGAGTTATCAAAGAGCATTGTGTGTGTATTATGCAGTGCCTGATGAGTAAAGACCTGGATACAAAGGCACAGGAAAGATTTTTAGGAAACATTTAGAACTTAGTTCTCTGTTTTTAAAGCATTAGCCTTGATGATTGGTTTCTCAAGTGTATTTGTGACAATATATAATAAATTATTTAATCAATTGCTTGCTTTATATAGATTTACATTAAATATATTTCTTCCAGTAGTGCCTCTGATTTTATTTCAGACTGTTTCATCATGTGGTATGTGTTCTGCTTTGCTGAACTCATAATAGGTAGCTGCATAGCTCCCATTTTTGTCTGTTGGTGTGGACTCATTTAAGTATAAATAAACCAGAAACCTTGAATGAAAACCAAATGCAACTCAAAAAGTAACTTAACTACAGAGCAGATTAAAATAAAATCCATCCGGAGTTCTGGGGTGGGAATGTGTAGATGTACATCTCTGTGTGTGTGCATATACATACACTTGCACACATATTTTAAAATGCGTCCTTCCAGTCACATGGCTTATGGTCATGTTTTGCAGTTTGGGCAAGGTTAGGTGAAAGTCTTGAACTTTGGGAGTCTTATTTCTTGGACTGATAGGATCAGAGGTATAGTATATATACTGATAGATCAATGAGGTATGAACACTTACTCGCCTGAGAGGTAAAGGCTTTCATGGCACATGGAACAACCTTGGAATGAAATAAAGAAAAAACAGAAAGAATGTTCTTGTTTGACTTGGGAGGGAGCATAGTCTATCTGTGTTCTTCATATAATGTCCTTTTTTATGGAATCTTTGAATAATGTTGAAATGTTGAAAGAATGAAATATCTGACAGAGTTGTTGTATTTGTACTGTGTCATGAAAATGAGAAAATTTACATGGCCCATGTTATTTTCAGGTTTGCTGTAACCTACCTACCATAGCTATAATGACACCAGCCCTCAGAGAGGCAGCAACAAAAGGTCATGGTATCCACTTGTCACCTTCTTTGTCCTCTAGAGCTATGGAGTCTGATACAGCTTTGTGCATGGAAAATTCCAGAGCAGTGGAAGAGAAGATAAAAGAGGACTCCATCGCACAGATTACTTGCTCGGTCCTGGGGTTCCCCACTGCTGAGCCCAACCTCAGGAATGATATCTTCAGTGTGCAGCATTTCAGTTCTCCACCATCCTCCAAGTGCTATCAGTCTGTCTTGTTAATGAGTAGAAATTCTGCATTTAGCAACAGAACCGGTAAGCAAACAAAAGCAGGAGAGCCTGACTGCTCCAAGATGAGAAATTCATTACATAATGGTGCTGACACATCATTTGGGCAGATTAGTCATTCAGAACCTGAGGAACAGGTCAAAGGCGAAGCGTTTTCAGAGACCACATATCTGAATTTGGCAGAAACGCAGAGACTTTTGGATTCAAATGTAACTGAATCCAGTAACACAGAAGAAATGCAGCTTTTAAATGGTAAATGGTACAAGAAGAATGGTTTTTTGGGTAGGGCTTTGGAAGTCTGCACTGAAACAATGAAAGGGGATTTATTACACCAAATTCTTCACGGGCCTTCAGAAGGGATTTTGAGCTGCACCCCGGAGGAGGTGTATGCTCGCTTACTCCAGCGTGTCACTAAGCAACAAATGGAAATCAGTCGTGCCAAAAGAACTCAGAAACGTTTACAAATGCTCCTGGCGAAGTATGTTATCAAACACTGTGATCAGCAGCTGAAATGCTTCGTGAAACATCAGCTACAGAGAATGAAGGTTTTCCATGAGCCAACCAGATTTTCGAGCAGTAGCTCCCTCAGGTGCACTGAAGGTTGGCTAGAAAACAACGCAACTACTTTGGAGAGTAGTTCGAGCACAGACGTACAGAACGGAGATAGTGTTGCACCAGGTGAAATACGGGGGTTTGCACTTTCTACTGGAGGGCTGCTGTCTCGTGTGGAGAAGGATCTGGACTCTGATGCAACATGTAGCAGCTCAGATGAAGATGGTGAGGAACAGACTGTAAGAACAACTGTGGAAGCGTAAGTGTTAAATTCCTGCTAGACTCATGTGCTTCATGCTTATAAATCAAGATGGAAGGGTCTAGATCTGCAGATTCCTTCTTGTGTGAGTAACCTCACTCAATAGATAGTCCTACTGAGATCAGCAGGACTTGCCTGTGTGAGCTAGGTTTGGCAGGGGCCAGGTAGAAAGTAAGACCTTCTCCTACAGCATTTAAGGAACAGTTACTTTACTAGACTGTAGAGAGCTAGATTTTGTACTGTACTCTTACCAGTTTGCATTATATTAGTACTGCTAATTATTCAATATTCAGATGGTGCTGTAAATCAAATAGTGATAGCAGTGCTGTAAATGATATTTTTGGGGGGTTGTATATTGAAAAAGTTTGGTTCTTTGAATTACAATTTAAAAATATTGATTTACTTACTGAAGCTGTTCTGTAACTGTGAATGAAGCTAGCAATGGTGTTTTTATTGTTGCGGGTATCTTTTTCAAGAATAACCAGAGTGAAATTCGTATCATTAACTAATATCGTCTTGAACTGGCAGGGATCCTGTCAGTACAAATTATTGTAGCTTTGGAAGTTGGTGGGTGAGAGAAGTAGATAGTAAAATTGTTCCCTGTTTCTTTTTTTTCTCCCCCCCCCCCCCCGCCTTGCTACACTATTAACAATCTCTGTGGTCAAGAAATTTTAGAAAGCGGTGAAAGGACAGCTGTTTTCCCCTTCCTACAGCTGGAGACAACAGAGTATGTCTTAAGTTCTCTTAGGATGTGATAGTTAGGACAGACACACACAGAACAGAGCTTCACGCATACACAGCAGCTGGGTGGGAGCTTCATGGCACCTACAGTTCTAGCACTTGAAGTCAAGACTGGTTTTGTGTTTCCCGATCTCTTCTTATATGCACTGCCCTTAGGGAGTGTCTAGAAAGCATTGTGACACTGGTGTTTGAGGAAAAATAAATATTTAAAAACATATATTTCTTCGTCTGTTTCTTGAAAAGTATAATGTCAGAAGAAATCAAGGTAGTTTCATCTTAAACTGGAAAAGAGCTGTGCCCTGTTACATGTTTATTGCTTCAGTTAGGGAAGCTTCAGTGTAGCATGGTTGTATCAAATCGCTGCTGCATTTCTTAAACTCTGTAGGCCTGGGAAACAGAAGAAAAAGTGCAAAGTGAAAACTAGTTTTCATTTTCTTTTATGTATTGTCAGAATGGTAAATCCTGTACTGAAGTCCAACCAAAGCATAATGACTTGCCAACTAAGTTAGGATCAGCTTAAATATTTGAGTTGGCAAATAAATTATTCTCTTTTGAAATATTTTGATGAAAAAAACAGCATTTTTGGCTTTTCCCAGTGTAGGAGAATCCACATTCTTCTCCTAGCTGATATGTTTGAACTTCTTAGTAATAGCTCTGCCTCTGGGATTCTTATCTTGTGATTACATGAACTGAAAAAGAAAAACTGATGAGAAACTGATTCTTGAAGGGTGGTGGATTATCTAAAAATTGGACTGAAGTTCTGTGTGACGATTTTCTTTTTTCTTCTTGCCAGGGACAGTTGAGTTTCTAACTCTGCCTGCCAGTCCTTTACCTTAATTTCTTCTTCTGGCTTTTGAATTCCTTAAGTTATCTTTCCACTTAAGTCTTACTCTGTTTTTTTGCACTGATAAAAAAATCTGCCAAGGATTATTAAGAACAAAGCCCTTTAGCTCAGGAAATCCCCAAGCTGCTGTTGCTGGCAGCTGAGGGAGTATTCTGGAGAAGGACTGCTCCCTCCATGCCTGCCTTGTTGGAAGACTGTTATCTTGGCCATTGCTGAGAGGCAGGAGAGCGGGTAGATCATCTATAGTCTGACTCAGTGCAACCCTTTTTTTGTGTTTTTTTTTTTTCCCCTCCCTTTTTTATGTTCTTACTGCTGAACAGCAGTCAAGCACCAGGGGTGATGAGGTTAGCAATGTGCATTGGCTAAGGCCTTGCTGCGTTGGCTGTGCAGGAATCGCTGGTGTTTGAACTCTGCTGCTGGGCCAGCAAGCTCAGAGTTAAAGTACTGCCTCATTTAAGCAGAAGACTCTTGTCTGTGTGCATAGGCTGAGGCAATGCTTAAATTAACATTGCAGTAAGGACAGGCTGTCTCTTACTTGAATTTATCATTAGCTTCAGCTTGGAATGGTTTTCTTCATTTCTGCAGCTTCCCTAAGATTTGTCTTTTGGCTAAAAGGGTGTGCTTTTTCTCCTAGATGGCAAAGGTGAATAAGTTATTCACCAGTGCAGCTGCTGAGATTTGCTGTTTCCTGAGCTGTACCACTTTAAGGCTCTTTGGGTTGCCTTTCACCTGGACAAAAGAAACAAACAAAGTTAACATACGTTTTTATTCCTGCTAAGTGGATTTACATTCTTTGAAATGCCTTTCTCTCCTAGGGAATTGACTCTTAGTGCTTTCCAGAAATAATGTGATCATGTGGGTAAGAGAATACTCGTTTCCTCACCTGTCACTTATTTTTCATAGTGAAGACTTTTACTGACCTGGAAAGACCTCCTCTGTGATATTCTTCATAATACTCAACTGTAGATGTTATAAGGTTCTATTAATGCAGTGAAGAATGGGAAAAAGGTTTTAGTTTTGCCTATATCACAGTATACTGATTGCATTTAACTTGAGGGTATAATCATGCTGGTGGCTGGTCATTGTCATGACTGCAGTGCTTTTTATCCGTTTTTGGGGGGGAGGAAGTGTCAATCCAATGTGCAAGCAGGGAGGAACCTGCAGTTAGAGTGTTTACCTGAGAACAGTCTGTTTCCCATCAGGAGGGAGAAGTTGATTCGGGCTCCAGTTCTTCACAGTAGGAGAAAAACCTGGAGCTATTTTTAGCATTTTGAACCTGTTCATTCTCATTATCCTGAAAAGAGTTTTGCCCGATGAGTGTTGGCATAAGCTCTTCTGAGCTCTATCTCAATGCTTTGTGTCTCAAGTAAGATTGTCTTTATCTGTTTCAATACCTTTGCTGTTTAGTTGCAAATAGCTGTTATAAGATATTTAGACCATTGTTCATCCCTTGTGCGTTACATAGGTGCTGTCCTCAAGACAAGAAAGATCCTTGGTCTGGTGGTGAACGCAATTTTTCTAGTTGACAATTCGCAGTATTTATTGAACTTCCCTAGTTCCTAGAGTAATTGGAAAGCCTCATCCATTTTCGAGAGCTTAATCAAAACACATTTGGTCTTGAGTATTTGCTAAAGAGAAATGTGAAAACGGTTGGCTCTTCTCAGGAATTTTGTTGTTTTGCTGCTAGTGTCAGCTCATGAATGTCTTTAACCTGTCACAGTTTCCACAGGTTTCTTAGGCAAAGCACCAAATTTCCATCAGTAATTTGTAGTGTATTCTAGTACCATTCCAGCCTTTGGGTGTAGGAAATTCCCTGAGACACTACACAGGGGATATGCTAGTTACTTCTCTCTGGTTTCTCAAAGGCAGGTGTTAGGTGCTGTTCTCTAGTTCTGTGGCAGGCGTTAGTGACTGAAGTGGATGAAGGGCCCAAGGAGGACATCACAAACCCAAGCATAATTCCTTCAGGAATTCACAACTAACATCAACCACTTGAAATGCAACATAGACAATATTTCACCAGCTGAGTTTACTTGGAACTTGTTGATCATCTTTGTGGTTCACGAAGATGGAAGATTATCTGCAGAAAAGGTTACAGGTTTCAAACATGGTGATTTGGGGGAGGATGTGAGCTTGAAGTTTTTTCAACACAGCTCTGCTCTGGGAGCTATGTAGTGTATCCTTCCAGGCCAACTCTACGTCCTTATTCATGTATTTTGTGTGTCTACCTGATGTGGTTAGAATCACAAATCACAGAATCACAGAATGTTAGGGATTGGAAGGGACCTCGAAAGATCATCTAGTCCAATCCCCCCGCCGGAGCAGGATTACCTAGACCATATCACACAGGAACGCGTCCAGGCGGGTTTTGAATGTCTCCAGAGGAGACTCCACAACCTCTCTGGGCAGCCTGTTCCAGTGTTCAGTCACCCTCACCGTAAAGAAGTTTTTCCTCATATTTATGTGGAACCTCCTGTGTTCCAGCTTGCACCCATTGCCCCTTGTCCTGTCAAGGGATGTCACTGAGAAGAGCCTGGCTCCATCCTCATTACACTTGCCCTTTACATATTTATAAACATTAATGAGGTTACCCCTCAGTCTCCTCTTCTCTAAGCTAAAGAGACCCAGCTCCCTCAGCCTCTCCTCATAAGGGAGATGTTCCACTCCCTTAATCATCTTCGTGGCTCTGCACTGGACTCTCTCTAGCAGTTCCCTGTCTTTCTTGAACTGAGGGGCCCAGAACTGGACACAATATTCCAGATGCGGCCTCACCAGGGCAGAGTAGAGGGGGAGGAGAACCTCTCTCGACCTGCTGACCACACCCCTTCTAATACACCCCAGGATGCCATTGGCCTTCTTGGCCACAAGGGCACACTGCTGGCTCATGGTCATCCTGCTGTCCACTAGGACCCCCAGGTCCCTTTCCCCTACGCTGCTCTCCAACAGATCTGCCCCAACTTGTACTCATACATGGGGTTGTTCTTGCCCAGATGCAGGACTCTACACTTTCCCTTGTTATATTTCATTAAATTTCTCCCCGCCCAACTCTCCAGCCTGTCCAGGTCTCTCTGAATGGCTGCGCAGCCTCCCGGTGTGTCAGCCACTCCTCCCAGTTTTGTGTCATCAGCGAACTTGCTGACAGTGCACTCTATTCCCTCATCCAAGTCATTAATGAATATATTGAATAGAACTGGTCCCAGTACCAACCCTTGAGGGACTCTGCTAGACACAGGCCTCCAACTGGACTCAGTCCCATTGACCACCACTCTCTGGCTTCTTTCCTTCAGCCAGTTCACAATCCACCTCACTACCCGATCATCCAGACCATACTTCCTCAGCTTAGCTGCGAGGATGCTGTGGGAGACAGTGTCAAACACTTTACTGAAATCAAGATAGACCACATCCACAGCTTTACCATCATCCATCCACTGGGTTATGTCCTCATAAAAGGCTATCAAGTTGGTTAAGCATGACTTCCCCTTGGTGAAGCCATGCTGAGTGCCCCTAATGATCCCCCTATCCTTGATGTGCCTAGAGACAGCACCAAGGACAAGTTGTTCCATCACCTTTCCGGGGATGGAGGTGAGGCTGACCGGTCTATAGTTACCCGGGTCCTCCTTCTTGCCCTTTTTGAAGACTGGAGTGACATTCGCTTTCCTCCAGTCCTCAGGCACCTCTCCTGTTGCCCACGACTTAGCAAAGATGATGGAGAGTGGCCTAGCAATGACTTCCGCCAGCTCCCTCAGCACCCGCGGGTGCATCCCATCAGGGCCCATGGATTTATGGACGTCCAGATTGCTTAATTGGTCCCTGACCCAGCCCTCATCTACCAAGACAGATTCCTCCTCTATCCTGACTTCTTGTGGGGCCGCAGGGGTCCGGGGCTCCTCAGGACAGCCTCCAGCAGTATAGACAGAGGCAAAGGCGGCATTCAGTAACTCCGCCTTCTTTTTATCCTCTGTCTCCAGGACCCCCACCTCATTCATCAGTGGGCCTACATTGCCTCTAGTGTTGGCTTTACCTGCAATGTATTTGAAGAAGCCCTTTCTGTTGTCCTTGACCTCTCTTGCAAGGTTTAATTCCAAGGAGGCCTTAGCTTTCCTAGTTGCCTCCCTACATCCTCTGACAACAGACTTATATTCCTCCCAAGTGGCCAGCCCCTCCTTCCATGATCTATACACCCTCTTCTTCCACTTGAGTTTGCCCAGCAGTTCCCTGTTCAACCATGCAGGTCTCCTGGTACCCTTCCTTGACTTCCTACCTGCTGGGATGCTCTGATCTTGAGCTCGGAAGAAGCAGTCCTTCAATGCTAACCAACTATCTTGGGCCCCCTTACCTTCTAGTACCCTGTCCCATGGGATTTCCCCTAGCAATTGCTTGAAAAGGCCAAAGTTGGCCCTCCTGAAGTCCAGGGTTGCAATTCTGCTAGCTATTCTGTTCCTGCCACATGAGATCCTGAACTCCACCATCTCATGGTCACTACAACCAAGGCTGCCCTCAACCTTCACCGCTTCAACCAGACCCTCCTTGTTAGTGAGGATAAGATCCAGCAGCGCTCCTCTCCTAGTTGGCTCATCCACCATTTGCATCAGAAAGTTATCATCAATGCACTGGAGGAACCTCCTGGACTGAGGATGGCTGGCTGAGTAGGCCTCCCAGCAAATATCAGGGTAGTTGAAATCCCCCATGACAACCAGGCCCTGTAATTGTGAGACTGCTCTCAGCTGCCTGTAGAAGGCCTCATCACCCTCCTCATCCTGATCCAGTGGCCTGTAATAGACACCCACAACAGTATCACCCCTGCCAGCCTGCCCCTTAATTCGCACCCACAAACTCTCAACTCGCTCCTGATCCCCCCCTGGACAGAACTCAATACATTCTAGCTGCTCACTCACATAAAGAGCAACTCCACCACCTCTCCTTAGCGGCCTGTCTTTCCTGAACAGGACATAGCCATCCATGACCACATTCCAGTCATGCGAGGTGTCCCACCAAGTCTCTGTAATTGCCACTAGATCATAGCCCCCCGACCGAACACGGATTTCTAACTCCTCCTGTTTATTCCCCATGCTGTGTGCATTGGTGTACAGGCATTTCAGGGAGCGAGCTGAGCACACCGATTTCACCCCAGGGGGATGGGAGGCCTCCTGGTCTACCTCAACACTAGAGGGTTGCCCCAGTGGTGCAAGCCCAGCTACTACCCCATCCCCCTTCGAAGAAGATCTGGTTGTTTACAGTGTACCACAAAGAAGTCTGATGCTGAGGTGGTTATTTGGGAAACCTTTAAAGTTGCAAGGTACAGAGTTTTTCTTCTACATATGCTATGTGAATGATCTTCCAGAATCAAAAGATACATCACTGGGGTTCTTCGAAGGCACAGCTGCTCATTCCATATAATAGTAATGCACGTACCTAATTGATTAGAGAGAAAAGCTGCTTACAATAGATTTTTCTGCAAAATAAATAGCTCTGTCTACTCGTGAAAAGTCCTGTGCCCTGTTTCCCCAATCCTCCTTCCCCCAGCTGAATACAGTCCTTTTGTATCATTTGGTGGGATTTTTTCCTTCTGAAATACTTTCATGCTTTTCTTCTGATTTTTAGAAGACATGTTTTACTGATTATCCTCCAGAAACCTCAAGCCTGATGAAGAAGCACTGTTTTATTTTTCCATGCCCACAGGGTTTATTGTGCCTGGAAACTTTTACCATGAATGTGCAGAGATAGGAAGTCTTTCTCTTTTTTTTTTTTTTTTTCTCTTCCCACCCTCCTTAGATTGCTAGCTGGAAAGAGAAAAGATGGGAAATCTGCTTTTACAACAAATAGGTGGTGGGGTGGGGAGCAGTAAGGTGGAGAGAAGACAGGAAGGAAGAAAATGTTATGACTAGCATCTCCAGATCTAATCTGTTTGTTCTAGATTATTTTTCTATTTTTTCTAGGATTTTTTCTCATGGCTAATGGAGCAACATCAATGCAGTTCTGCAGGCCTCACTATAGAAGGCACTGCTTAAGGGCTGGGGTTTATTGCATGTCTTTGAGCCACATTATAAGGGGAAGCTGTTTGTTTTTGCAAGGTCAGGTCCTAATTTTCCACTCTAAGATGTAATTTTTCTTCATACCTGATATCAGAACTAGATTCTGGTTTTGGGAAGGGGAGGAAGAGAGTCTGCCAGGACTAAATACTGCTCTTCGTTTTTCTTAAGCACAAAATGCCAATTCTTTCTGATTTTTAAGACCTTTTTAGTGTACCAGTCCGGAAAATGTCTTATTTGCATAGAAGATTAATGTGAGGGCTTTTGAATAAGTATAAATTCACAGGTGCTAATAATATGCTGTTTTAAAAATGTTTTATACATTGCTTTTTCATTAATTCCATTCTCTCAATCCTTGGCCCCTGTCACTAGGATGTGGAAGGGGGGGAATTGTTACCAGGGGATGAAAGAAAAGCTACCTTCTGTTTTCACTCTAGGGATACACGTATTATTTCAGAATATATTCAGCCTCACTTGGTTGGTTTTCCAAAAGATGGATTAACAACTTCTTTAGGGTCTCACATGCATCTACTCTTTTTCTTCAGAGATCTGACATACAGCAATAATAACTTGCTTTTGAGCAAGACTTCCTTCTCACAGTACCAGAGTAGTGTTCTTGTGAGTGAGGATCCTGATTTCTAACCTGTAATTACATTAAAGTTTTTGCAGCTGCTGAAAGCAGACTGGAAGGTTTTAATGAAAGGCAGAAGGTTTGACAGGTTTTAACCTGCAAGGGAATCTCAAAGCCGGGAACGTCAAAGATTCTGAGTTATATAGGTGTTGAATGCATATTAAATAAAAACTTGGCATTACTTTTCTGAATGACAGTTTAATACACAGTCAATGTAGTGTAGTGGAATAGAAAATCTAATAATCAGACACGTGTATACATGATAACCTCACATACTTAATTAAATGGTAGATCAAGAAGAGTTGGGTGCTTGATGTCAACTGCTGATTAATCACTGTTTTATGGCTAGCTTTTTTCTTTTGCGAAGCTGTGAAGTGTGTTTTAATTAAAAGATTTGTTTACAAACAACAATGAACTGTCTCTGTGTAAAGGGAGGGCAGCATTATTTCATTTTATAGATAACATTGATTTCGTAAGAATCTACTTCAAAGAGATACATCCAGTGCCTTTGAAAATCAGCATACGTGGGCCCCTGATACAGGAAATCATTTAAATGCTTTCCTTTTCACATGAAATAAGAAGTGCGCATAAAGACTTCCCAAAATAGGAATGCTGTCCTGTAAGAGAGTTTCATTCATACTGCTAAATATGGCTTAGGAATGTAACTTTAGATGTTGGATTTAAATATATTGACCTGCGCTCTTTTTTATTAAAACTGAAATAGCTGTAAATGATGTTATTTCCATCCAAACATTTTACCTAGCTGTTGTGAGTGAGAAAAAGTTTTCTGTTGGGGAATTTAAATAAATTTAACTTTGAATTAGCAAACTTTTAATTACTGATTCTGGTATTGAAAAAAAAAAAATAAACCTGAGCGCCCATGTTTGATATATGTGCATTATGAACTCCCCTTCCTCCCAGCCCATGGGGGTGGAGTGGGCAGCAATAAAACTCAGTGAAACTCCACCCCAAGCCTCCTACAAAACACCCAAGCCAGGAAGGCTGCAACTGTTCAAACCTACGTTAGTTACACTCTCCACCCCTTGTCCCTGCAGACCTGACTGTAGGGTTTAACCTTGTAACAAACTCCATCCCTGCCCTGCAGAGCAGACAGCCAAGTTACTCCTCTGGTTACTTAATCACAGCATGCTTACAGCAACTGTGGGAGGCCCAAAGGACTCTGTTTCTGATGTACCAGGGTGTCCTGTGTCCCTGGGGCAGGTGCCGGTGTCCCTGCTGGGGCAGTGCTGCTTGGGGCTCACCCCGACCGAGGGTTTCACTCTCAGCACAGCCCCTCTGCACCTTCCTTTGGGTCCTGTGGTGGGCTGGGTCCCGGCCTCAGGGCTTGAAGTGGGACCTGTCCCAGCTCTGCCCAACAGCCCCCCTGCCCAGAGGAGCACTCTGGGGTCCTTCCAGCTCTCTGCTTAGCCCATTCCCCACAGCACCCACACATGCATGCAGCGGGCGTGCTGCTCACACCACCTTACAGCAAGGCACGTTTCCTTTGGAGAGGCGAGGGGTGACAGGAGGTGGAGGTCAATGTGTGGTGGTACCTTTGCTGTTGCTCTGCCATAGGCTTGCCCGCCGGCCACAGTCACTCCTGAGTCTCCTCTCTGTCCCTGCCTGGGCAGTTTTTCCCTGTTCTGCAGAGCTGCAGCCCCTCTGCTACCAAAAACCTGCTGGTGATTTCCAGTGCTTCTGACATGCAAGTTCTGGATCAACTGTTAGTTATCTATCCAAAAAGTCTCAAAAAAGAATATGCTGCTTATCCATTCTTACAATGAAATCTGGTATTATATACAGCTAGAATGAAATTAGTTATAAGCTGGAGTTAGATGTTACATGAGTACCATACCCACCTAGTCCTTGTAAGAATATATATACAAATTTTGGGACCAACTTCAGTAGCAGGACAGCATTGATATCTTCTTGTATGCTGTAATAATGTTCTGTTTGCACATATCTTTGAAGGAATATATTGTAAGCTCTATCTTATGTTGAGCATGACATCCAGATGTAGCACTACTTAATCGATTTCTTTTTCAAGGGCAGTTGTGTAATACTTACAGAGAATTTCTAGGCCTGTGTTCCTGGTGTTTTGTTGTTAGTCTACTGATGTCTTGCCATTTCAAAGGCAAGAAAAGCAGCTTGTTTCCAGGCAGCCCTGAAGTTTTTTTCTTTGCATGTTAACACTACCTGCTTCTCTGCTCCATGTTGGTCTGAATTACAGCATGCTGAGGTTTAGTGAAAGAAACTGGGGTGCTGGGGAGCCAATGGAATCTTAAAAATTAATTTTAAAATATGTTTAACAAAAGGTCGTAGCAGATATGCATTTTGCAGTGTATTTTTTTTATTGTATTAAAAGAGGAAATGGTGCTGGTTGTTTACCTTTCGCAGGTTTTTACTTCTTGGGCAGTTAATATTCTAACTGACCCCACCTCCACAAACCAATTTGGCCTTTTATCATTAACAGCTCTAAAGAATTATGTAAACAGAATTGAAGAGGAAAAGCACCTACAGGTCATGAAGTCAGATATTGGAAAAGTTCAGCACTGTAACAGACGACACTGCTTTAAGAATCTGATTTTTTAATTTCTTTTGTTGAGCCCTAAGTTGAGTTAATTCAGCGCAAGTGTAACAATTCAGTTTTTAATAGAAAACCTGTAGTAATAGAGTGATTCTTTGCAGGAATCCTGCAGCTGGCAAGTACTGGCTGTGGCATCTCATCAGTTTGGAAGATGTGATTTCTCAGATGAGGGAGCATATAGAGCTCCAATGTGAAACTTATGAGATTTCTCCTTTCCCTTTTTATATTTCAGTTATCTTTTTTTTTCCTGAATATTGGTTTTCCCCTTCTCCCTTTCCCACTGTCCCTTCTAAACTTGTTTGTGGAAGATGTAAAAATCTTACTCTGTTGCTACTTAATTTTTTTTCCCCACTCTAGTTCTGTACCATGAGTTTTCTCTTCAAGGGAAAACCACAGCTATGGTTGATAATTTTAGGTGTTACTGCATAAATTCCTTAAGCCTGATGGCTTAGCAGAAATGTTCAGCTGGATAAAGTTTTTAGGTTTGGGAAGATAAGACGTGTATTATATGTTAGTATCAACACATGTTATTGGATGCAATTCTGAAAGTATTAAATGTCAACAGTACGTCAGAGATGGTGGGACCAGGCATGAGTGCCAGGAATTGTTGTGATAAGCAGTTGCCGATGTCTGTAGATGATAGGGAGAACTGTAACCCATCTGCTCTGAAGCCATGTACTGTTTCAGAGGAAAATCTCTGCCAGGTAAAGATTTCTGTTAAACACCAAAAGATGATAGCAACCCCAGAGGCTCCAGAAGAATGACCTGATTGCAGATCTTCACAGACTGCAGTATAATTTTGAGTACCAGAGAACTTCCCTTAATTGATTTTTTTTTTTTTTTTTGGGGTGCATAGCTTGATTTGGTGCTGGTTGTCACCAGAGTGGCATATTGCTGTCCGCAGTCAGTCTGCAGTGAGCGCTCCTGGATGATCTGAGCAAAGGCTGATAGTGAACTGTCAGAGTAAATAGTGTTTTGTTGTGTAGTGTTGATTGGATACGATACCAGAGGATGATATTTGTTGCAGTTTGTTTTAATCTTGTTTGCACTCTGGAATGCATAGAAGAGATTGAGTTTATAAAACAGCACTCACTGGTTTTTTAATTATGTGGTTAACTGGTCCAGGAAAATTAATACTTCAACAGCAAGTGAAGTTAGTTCATTCTGAAAACAAACATTAAGTAGGGATGCTGGAAGAATTAGTCCTTGAGAAAGCATTTACGGGTAATTTTGTAGTTGGACATGTTTGTTCAGCCATTACAAGTGTTGGAAGTTTTTATTGGGAGTGGGCATTTTTATCTCATGAGTAAAATCTTGATAAGATTATCTAAATACATGCACTACATGTCTGAATGCACCTAATTCAAATGTTTTATATGATACCATCTCCTAGTTTTCATAGGTAATCTCTTATTTACTGTCATTGTCTGCAGAGAGAAGAAAAATGGACATGTTGAGTTTCACCAATGTGTTGTCAGAACATAGCAGAAGCTCTGCACTCACCTTAATGGCTTGCAAGAAAATGCTTGTATTCGGGCCAGCTGCTTTTTGATCATTGCCTTGGTAGTCATGGAAAACGGACTGTAATGCTGGTGTAAAATTAGGGGCAGTTCAGGAAGTTCACAGGCTTGCAGCTCCCGCCCTGCGGGACCCCCACCATGCTAGTGTGCTGTTAAACATTTGTGATAGAGTGCCATGTGGTGAATATGAACTATTTTGTGTCTTTGTACAAGTGAGTGAGCTTCCCAAGAGAATTGGGGGATGTATGATTTTTTTTCCAGTGTGTTAAGTCTCATGAATTTCATCCTGAGTCATATGATATCTGGATGGGATTTAAAGATCTGGAGAACTTTCTGATTTTTTGCTTTTCAGTTTCCAGAGTTGAGTCCTTCGATAAACTTTTGCTGTTGCTTTCAGTGACTCCCACTGAGGAAGGTGATTAGCTCTTTATCCTGAGGGTAGTCAGTCTGTAGTTTATGAGCTGTTTCTTGCTCTCAAATACTTCACTATTGCATGATTGTCAATAAGCCCCTGATAGCCCAGAAGTTCCCAGCGAGAGGAGGAGGTGAACCAGCAGGGAAGGCTGAGGTCAGGATCATGGGGTCGCTTTAGGAGTAAATGATCTGAAAACTGGATTCCAGAACAATGTGGATTAAGTTGAAGAGAACATGGCCTGGCAGAAAGAGCAAAATACAGCGTGTTAGGAAACTAAGCGGAAATGTAAGTGTGAGGGGATGTCAGGAACAACTGCTGTTCTTATGTTTAATGCATAATTTTTGAATTGGAGAAGTTTTTCCCACCCACACTGTGGGTGCCTTGCTCTCTGGCTTGTTTATTTTTAAGAATGTTGTAACTTGAAAACGTTGGTGTTCTTTGAAACAAACCTTTTGGAAGGAGGCTGTTGTGGGTTGGCAGACCTGTGTTTTGGAGTTTTGATGCTGATCTGTTGCAGGCATCCTCCTTTCCTGTTCAGTAGGAAGCATCCTGTCATTGTCCCTGCAGACCTGTCATGGTAGGGGCATGTTCCTTGTTCTCACTGGGAGTTACGAGGCTGGAAGGCCTCAGTTCCCTTATAATTTTCAGGATATACGATACTTGTGGAGAATCTTGTCTTGGGCACAGGGCTGCATGCTCTAAAATACTCTTTCCTATGCTCACCATACCTATTTGAATCAGCCTTCCTGGATACTTCCTATCAATCCCAGGTTCTGTATTTTTTGTGCATTTTAAGCACCACTGTATTTCTCCTTCATTATTTATGAACTGTTTTTCAGGCTTCTTGTTTTGTTTGCTTATAAAAATAAAATATGCCTAAAAGGTTTAAATTCTACCCCTTCTCCTCCCCTGTAAACGAAAAAAACCACACGCGCACAAAACCCAAACAACAGTGTGTGTCTAGCACAGCAATTTTATTTTGGTTAGCAGTTCCCTTTTACACTCAGTTAGGTTGCCTGGGTTTGTTTTTTGGGAGACTGATCTTAGCTATTGGGAAAACATAAATCTCACCCACAACATAATGGAGGCACTGGAAACACTTCTCATAGTCCTGTTGCGTTCTCTGATGTTAGTTTGGTTACGTAAAAGCATGGTTTGTTCTCAGTTCTCTTGGGGAAGGTGAGAGTGCTGAGGGGTTCATCCGTATAGTCTATCCATAGATTGTGTCTAAAAACGTCTTTCAGTTCAAGCAATAGTACTGTAATAGCAGTATATTATTTAGTGCACTTCACTTGCCTCTTTGGTCTCAGCAAAAGCAAGTAGCTTTGATGAAATGCTTATACGGCTGGTGCTGATGATCCCAAGCTGAATTCTTTCCCATACTTTGGGGTGACACAGTGTGACCTGAGCGTCTGCTTCCTAGTTATATTTTTGATCATACTTTGACTGTGCGTTTGTGTCCGTGCTCCTTGTGGCTTGTTTTTTCTTCTGCATTTCTTTCTTTCTTTCTTCTCTTGCAAGTTGTGCAGGATTGACCTCCTGCAGTTCAGCCAAAACAGGGGAAATGCAAGCCAGTATCTCACAGGGAAACAAATTTTGCCTCTGATGCAATTCCAGCATGTTTTTCTAGGGAAATGTAAATGAGATGTTTTATTCATACAAAATCAGTGTTGCTCTGTTCTCTTCCAATTCTCATAGTCCTGGATGAGTGCAGGAGGTCATCTGCAGATTCAGAGTCATCGCAAGAGCACTAAGTTTCTATGTAAGTTTAATATTTCACTGTACTACAGTACTGAACATTAGAAACTTTTGCAAATGTACCGTTGTTTATATTGAGTTGCCAGCAGAAGAACAAATTTGAAATTCCTGTGGAGGATATATGATGTTAGAATCGAAAGCATAGAAACCAAATAAAGATGCTTTGCAAAAGGAGCACACGGGAAGTGGGACAGACAGAAACTTTTATTTTCTTGCCTCATTCCCAAGAGAGAATCGGAGCAGGAACTTCTACTTTAGCACCTGCTCTGACTTCCTCCTTTAGTAACAGGCCTGGTTGTTTTTGTAACCCTTTGTGCTTGGTTTCTTTTTTTTTGTTCTCTGGATTTGCAGAATTAATGAATTCACTGGTGCCACCTTGAAACAGCTTTCTTTACTGAGTGAATGTTATGCTGTACTCTCTAACATCCCAGGAGCAGATTTGCATATTTTTTTAATTATTTTTTTAAATTGCAATAGTAGGTTATCTTTTGTCACTTGAGTGACCATACTACTTTGCATGCAAACAGCTCACTTTAGGAATGCGAGGATAGCTTATAGCGATTTTACCTTCCTCTGAGGAGTTACAAGGTTTACTAAATCGTTTGTAGAGAAATAGACTTAGAGGCAAAGATGGTAAATAAATAATGCAAGATCAAACAAGTATGAGTGACAGAGATGGGAACAGAATTTATCAGTACTCTCATCTCCTGTCCCATAAACGGGAGCTCGCACTCGCTGCCTTGCCCTGAACTTCCTGCCCCTTCCCTTCTGGCAGTGCAAAACTGTGTGTCTGTCTGTCTGTCTGCAAGGCATCAAAGCTGGGAAAGGGATCTAGACTTAAGCTTGCTTCATTCACCCTGCCTCCGAAGTTAAAATTAACCATGAGAAACTCTCTAATCCATGTCACTGTGTAGCTGCTCAAGTGCTCGTGCAGGCGCTGGGCACGGGGCAGCCTGGGCTGACAGGAGAGAGAAGCTAAAATTGCTTCCTTTGGCTTGAGCTTAAAATGTTTGTGCTTAGTTCGGTGGAAACTCTTCCTTACAGAGGAGCCTAAGGACATCTTTGTTACAGTGTACTTAAATCCTGTTAGTTTAATTATATAGTACGCTTTAAAGCCTTAAGAAATACTTGCATAGTATTTTAGAATGAAACAAAAATATACATAATATATTTAACAGTGAGTGCAATTAACTCAAGATTTAATATTGTTTAAGAAAAAAACTTGCAAATGCATTTTTGAAAAATAACTTGTGATGTCCCTTTGCAGAGGATTTTTTTTTTTTAATATGTAAGACAGTGATATACAGAGGATATGATTTGTTTGTCTTAAGGTTACACTATTTAACTGTTCTTCTGTTATCTCTAATCTGCATTGATTATGGGTTCCCTTACTGCCGTGCTGATTTCATACAGTGTATGTGACATAAGACCAGCTCCGGCTCTTTCCATTTTGCTTCTTGTTTCCCAGCTGTGTGGGCACTTTTTATTTTTCTCATTTGCTCCCCACTCCTCCTCGGTCTGTTTGAGGATAGCTCACCTTTCTCCCCGAACTGTTGCGTATAGCTTGGGAGGTAATTCTGTCAGTGTGATTTATTTTCTTTCACCTGGGCTTTCTTGTTATAATGTCCTTGTTTGTGGGGTTTTGTTGATTGTTCATTTGTCTTTTGATAAAGAAATAGAAATAAGCACCTCAACACTCCTGCTGGGTTTTTCTTGATTATCCTCTTTATTCCTATTTTAACTTTTTTGTTTAAATGATTAACTAAATGATTAACTAAGGGATTTGCTACAGCCTCATTAAGCAGCTCTTTCTTAGGACTAGCTTTTTGCCATCCCAGGGTCCTGAGACAAATCCTGACTATTCCAGCCACCACACTTGTGGGAACACATTATTTAATTGAACTCTGACTTGGGCCAACAAGGAATTCAGATCCTCACACTTTCCCTGCAAATGGTATTTTCTGACTTCCAGAAGCACAAACATGCAAGAGCTGTCAAACCCCAGAGAAGTTCTTGGCAAGAAGACATGGTTAAAGCATAAGTAACCAGGGCTATTTATTATGTGCTGGTGATAATGGGAAAACAAAGAGAAATAAGAAGGGGTTGTCAGAAAAATGGATATTCACAAGATGACTTCATATGCCTTTTTTCCTAGGACAGAATCACTAATAGAATATACAAAATGTAAACAATTTATTATGGTATTTATTTATGGAGTTCTTTGACTTTCTTTTTGATGGTAATCCACTTTATTTGCTTGCACGTAGAATCTGGATGTAAACAGGACATTTCAATCTCCTGTCTAATTTCATATGTTCATTTTGTCTGTGTAGGAGAGAGTAAGCTGGTTGTAAATTATGTGGGCATATGTAACCTACTGGGGACCATGTCCATTCTTTCTATTTAGGATAGCTAATATAGACTGAGAGTTCTGAGATTTTGAGTTATATTATGTTTTATAATCTTTGCCTGGAAAATATTAGGATTCTGAAATTTGATGATTCTCTACTCATGCCAGGAAATGTCTGGCATCTTCTGCAGAGTAATGTATTACTCTTCTTTCATTGTTGAGGCAGTTGACACAAAATTCTGCATGAAACAATAGCACTTGTGCGACCTGCCAGTTCACTGGCAGCTGCTTTTTCTTGTATCTTTTGTGATACTTCAGTACTCTTCATTGCCTGGGGAACAGGGAATCACATATTCTGCCTGTGCAAAGCTTGCCATACAGTGTCATTCAGGATTTAGATCCAGTAGTTACCCCAATAACTTAATAAAAGCACTTATTTTCCAGAAGAAGTTTGATTTTGTTTTTACAGTTCTTTTAAGTTTGCTGTGACAACTTTAGTGATTTTCTTTAAATAAATAAACTCAATTAATGGTAGGATACTAGTGGAAGTTGCATACTAAAATATTGCATTGTGTTGTCTCCGTTGCTTAAACTTACTGGATGTTAAGATTATTTGCTGAGTGGTACTGTTATGTCATTCATTTATTTAATATGTAGGTTGAGTAAAGTTTACTGATACCAGTGATGAATTTGGCATAATAAAGTTAAGCTAATCACAATGTCCAGTACAGACAGGCATATCTTTTGTGTTACAAAATACACTTATTTGTAAACAACAGTAAGAGTGACCTAACCATACTGTACTTACACAGCTTAAATAAAAGAAATCTAAACTACTTAGTTGTTTTTTTTGGGCAGTGACTTGATATCTAGCTGGTCATTGCTGGATGATGTTTTATGAGATTCCAGTTGTTAGCTAACGATATTTGTGGAAACTTGTGGGAGGAAGTGTGGTGTGAGAATTTGGATTCTTGCTAATGGAGTTACTGGTATTCTTTACAAATCCGTAATCTCCATTAACTGATATAGTTTGGTAGTTTTTCCAGCTCTGGGTTTTATAATACAGAACAGAAAACTAGCTTAGCTTGGGAATAGCCAGTGAACATTGATCGTACTGGTTTGGGCAAGTTCTGTAGTTACAGAAATAAGCTGATGTGAAACTGGATGGGTATAATCAGATATCTTCTGAAAGCAATGGAGATGCTTGCAACATAAGGCAGAGCAGCTGTCAAAAATGTTCTTGTGCAAATGTGGTTATCTTTATTTTTGGACTAACCAGCATTTTGTCTTCACAACAGCTATACTTCTGAATGGAAGTGGCTTGCAGACAGAGCTAGAATTGGCAGCCGTTGGACATGGCTTCAAGCCCAGATTTCAGAACTAGAATACAAAATCCAACAACTAACTGACCTTCACAGGCAGATACGTGCCACCAAGGTATTGTCTGTAAGCTCAAAAATGAGCTTTTCAAATAATCTTTTGACATAATTTCTTGTAATATTTATGTATTTGGTTCTTTGTTGTTGTTGTTTGTTTTGCCCTAGAGTTCTTGTGTCCATGCAGGTTATTGCATGCAAAGGTTAATGAGAAAGACATCAGGAACTAAAAAGTGTTGTACCCTAGAGGCACCAGTGCAGGGCTGGGAGTCAGGAACTCTTACCTTCCTATCTGTGATAGTTAGTGTCTTTGTTAGGGACTTTCAGGGGCTCAGCACAAGGTACTGCATTTATCACACTAGTTTTTCCCTCTGCAGAAGAGGCAAGATATGGTTTTCAGGTGGCATGGCTGGTTATTCATTTTTGTGTTGTGGGGTTTCAGGGTGGGTTTTTTTGTTATTTACAGTGCGTGTTTATTCTGAGGATTAGCTAGTTAATGTTTGTACAGCACTTTGAACAGGTCAGGGATTAATTATTACTAAAATTCCAATGTGTGTAACTCATGTACTAGTTTTTATAAATCAAACTGGCTAGACAGTGGGAAAGTCACATTCCTAAAACATTAATAATCTATCTATCAATTTAATGGGTTCCCCAGGTCATTCTCATGTGTAAGAAGCCAAAACCTGTGATAATTCTGGTGGTGTGATAAGGGGAGGGCTCTTTGACTCTCCATTGATGAGCCTCCTGTAGGTTGTCTGATCTGTGCTGGGGTCAGATAAGCACAGATGGAGAGGAGCCAGAAGATGCTTTAGACTTTATGTGGCTGAACGTGAGACTTAGAGGGGGTTAAAAAGGAGAGGGAAATCACCCCAGAGAGCATTTCCCTCTGAGCATGTGAAAAAAAATTATTCCCTCTTCTCCTTTCTCCCTCAAAGCCCTTCTTTTCATATCCAACTTTATCTCTCTTGCTTACAACTATTCCCCAGTCAGGTTTTTCTCTGAAAAATAATTGAAGAGCCTTTGTTTGAGGGTCTGTCCTGCCTCTGTGCCCACAGAAGTGAAAGGAGATTTTGTATTTTGGTGAAGGGTGAGAATGCCTGCATTTTATTGTTGTCGTAAATAACCAAGACATGCACACTGTTACACCCAAAAGCTATCAGTCTTTGGGGTGGCATAAGTCCCATGAGCTGCAGAAAACAGAGAAATAAACAACAGAGAAATGAGAGAAAGAACATTCTTTTAGTCATGCATTTTCTTCGCATTAGGTGGTATGTTGGCTTGGAGCCTAGTCATCTTCCTGGTGGAGATCTTTAATGACATTCCTTTTTGCAAACTTCACGCCCCTTTTACCAGCTGTGGTATTCAGTATTTGGCATTGTGTCCTATAGTGAAGGTAGACACAAATTTTCTTCAGCTGTGATTTTTTTTGTATGCATGTTTGTAGTACACCAGTGCAGCAGCTACAGAAGGACATGTGGGCTGATAGAAGAGCTCTTTGTTTTCATTTAGTGGCTGCAAAGTAGTTACACAATATCATTAGAATTTTTATGCTGTGTTTAATGGTTTCAGAGTGTTTTTCATGTGTTTTGAGTGGAAAAAAAAGTGATTCATAGCCAGTGAACAATGATTTCAAGCAAACCGCCACTCCTCTAACACCATAATACAACAGGAAGGGAGATGGTTAAATTGTGGGCAGTTTCCTGGCCTACCACATTGTGTCTTCTGCATCTCTACGCACACAGAAGTAGCAGTTCTGGATCTTTGAGAGTCCTTCCATCTAAACAAGTGTATATCTGCAAAACAAAACAATTCCATTTAAGGGGGAGAGGGAGTTCATTGCCAAAATCTACTGGTTGAAACCCATTTAACTTACAATTCCTATATAGTCAGTATTAGTCTTCCAGTTCTTTACTTTTCCTCTTTTCTTCTGGGCCTGTTCCATCTCTCCCTTTTCATGCAGTCTGTCAACCTTCTCCTTCCTTTTCTGCTTTCCTCTTTCTGTGCTTGTCAACAGGATTCTGCAACTTAATAAAATTCCAGTGGAAGGGAGGGGGTCCCCCTCTTTTCACCACTTTTCCTGTGTGTCTTCCTATTCCTCTGACTTCAGAATTTGTGTTTTAGACTTTTGTGGGTTATTTTTTTTTGCCTCTCTCTGTGGTCATGACTTATGATTCTTTTACTAAGAAGATCTAAAGATTCTAAATTCTAAGAGTCTAAAGCTGTTGAGCTAGCTTGTCTTCCTGTTGTGGCACATAAAAATTAGATCTATACTTGAATTTCTTTGAACATAATGCCTACTTTGTAACTGCTGTTGGTCTGCAGATTGTAGTGTGATACTCTCTGGATTCATTTCCATCTGCTGTAAATGGAAAAGCACAGATGATGGGCTACTACCTGATAACGAATGTGGAAAATCTAGTGTTGACTTGATGGAAATCCAGAATCTCTGAGCCCCTTTTGGGCACTAAAGCAAGTTTTCAAGCACCTACATTTGTTTTTAGAGAATATCTTTGTTCTCAGCTTCGAATTTTATAACTCAGTCAGGGGAATAAGTTAAGAGATACAGTGAGATCAGGACAATTTCACATTTTCTCCTAGTCTCCTCTTTGAAGTCTCTTTGAGACTTACTTTCATGTTTTAGGGCAAGTTGCTGCTGAGGCAGGAGTCAAGGTGTGAATAAAACTACAGGATCCTTAATTTTCCACAGCCACAACCTAGGTGAAGTCTTCCTTGCTAAAAGAAATAATATAGGGCTTCCTTGTGTTGACATGGTGACAATCTTCCCTTGCTTTTTAGAGGAATATTCTCACTAGAAAGAAAAATTTGAGGCAGTGTAATTGAATGGTCCCATTCTTTCAATATCTGTTTGATATTTGAGTAACAGTCAGTGCTTAAAAGCAAGTAAGTTTTTTCCCTTTCTCTTTGAAAAAAGCCTGCAGAGGTTTGATAGCCTTTTCTGAGCATTAAATTTATTTGCTCAAGATAATGACAAATGAAGGGACTATTTGAGGAACTGGTTTTGACTGTTACAAAGTTATTTTTGCTTATTATTTCGTTTAATGTTTTAAGTTGTTAATCCAACTGAGATGTTACCTAGGATTGTATTTGACACTTGTATTTTTCTAATCTGTCACGTGGAAAACACAATGGGGGTATTCTTTTCTTAGTTCCGTTTATGAAACTCTGTTATTTCCCTGTCATATAAAGTTATATTTATCTTATTAGGTGACATTCTAGATGATAGACCATGTCTGATACCACATTTGTGCAGATTGTCTTGAAAATCAATGAGATTGCTGGAGTATTTAGGATAGTTACCTCTGTAATTATGAAACTAAAAATGCTCGCCTTAAAAAATCACTTATTAAATTGTAAAAGGCTTTTATTTTGAATTGTATCCATCTCTGCTACATAAAAAATAATAACCTTGATGTTTTGCTTAGAACATGGATAGGAATACGAAAAACAGAGTGCCTTAAAATGCCTCTGCAAAACTTATTGGCTGCAAACACTATAACCAACTTCAAATCAAAGGGTGGTTGTTTCGTACAGAAAAACCTCTTCTTAAATCAGCGGGCAAATGATCATATAGTTGCTCTAATAAGTATGAGTTTCTGATTTGAATTTTGGCACAGATGTTTAAGCAGTGGTATAACACTAGAGTGATTGCTGTTATAAGGAGTAGCATAAATGGTGCTGCTTTTCGTTAATGAAAATACCCACTCTTTCTATATTTTAGCTGTTAAGTGTATTTAAAATGTAGTTTAAGTGCTCCAACGAGTTGCTGGGAGGATTTAAGGGGATGTGCCAGGTTTGAATGCCCCTTAAAAATTATTTAGGAGGGTTAATCCTTTGTCAACCAACTGTGTTCAATTGCTGTTGTCTAGGGGATGGTGATCTTAGAAGAATTCCCATTTCCAAAAGACATTTTGAAGAAGCAAATACAATTGACAGACCAAGAAGCTTTATTAAACGCCACAGGGAATTCGCAAGCTGCCATTGAGAGACAGGATTCTTTGCAGGAGCATGACTTTGAAATGTCACCCAGCAGTCCTACCCTGCTTTTACAAAACATGGAAAAACAGGTAAAGTAAAGTAAGAACTGAACGGTCAATGGAGCCAAATGATTTACTTCAGAAATAGGGCAGGTTCCATGGTGATGACTTCCAAAAAGGAAGATATTCTGCAGTCCTGAGAGTGGTTGCTGATGAATTGAAGGGCTTAAATAACTACATTGTACACCAGGTTTACAATTAACCTTTTATTTCTGACGTGTCTGTGTTACCGCTTTGTTTCCATCAAAGCGGCCACATAACAACTTCTAATAGCTATCCACAAACCTGCCTCTCCTTTATAGTTAGGTTCAATGTAGAGTTGCCACAGATTGTATCAGGAAATACTTACGTGAGATGAAAGAATACAGCTGAAGGTGGAGGTATGTTGCACTTGAAACAAAAAATAAAAAGCCCCAACAGAGTTGTTGGTCTGCCTTTTCAAGCATCATAGGACTCCAGTTTGGAGCTGAGGAATTCCAGGTACTTAACAGGCAGAGCGTAGGCGTAGCTGTGAGCGGAGTTTCAGTTCGTGGTGTTCAAAACAGTCATTTCCAAGGTTAATTCCAGGAAATACGATATAGACTCCAGCAGGGTTTTCTTCTGCTAGAAAGTACATAAAGAATGTGGTAGGATCACGTTGCTGAAGGAGACAGAGGAAATTTGTTTTCAGAATGAATTTATGCAGCTAGCGTAAAGCAAACCTGACAAAGGCAGTGTGGTGCATTAATATGTTGCTCTGCCGCTGTACATAAGTTCTTGGTCATATACATGTTTTTTAAATGGGGCAGAAGTAGCTTTAGGTACTAATGCCTGTTCCTGAATCTCTGTGCCAATTTTTCTTATTTGATAGTCATATTTTCCCGTTCTTAAAATGCTCCTGTTTGATAGATCTTATCCACAACAGACAGGAGTGAGGAAGCAATGAAACAGGAAATTTATATGCGCAGTGCTGGCAATTGCATTTTTAGAACCTGGCAAATGTCCCCTCTTTAAGTGATTACTTGGAGAAATAAACACACTTTTGTTTTCTGTAAGACATTGGACAATTAAAGTAATGGTAGTGTGTTGCCTGGTATCTAAGTAGATACAAACAGAGGTCCAAGAACTTTGATGATCTGAAAATTACTTGGAAGGTGTTCTTCATTTAATGCATCTAACAGATTACGTCAGATTTCTTCCCTTTACACCACAAAAAGCTTTGGTGTTTGATTTGCTTTTTGACTATCAGTTCTGTACATCAACCTTAATCCTGAAGGTCTGAGTTTTTTCTTGTTCAGTGTCAGGAGTAGAAATGCTGTAGGCTGAAGTACATCTACAGACATTCCCACAGAATTCTTCAGTCCTGTGCTAAAGTATTTCTTTGTTAAAAATAAATAGTTTTACTTGTGAACAAAAAAATTCATAAAGAATACAAAGTGACTGAGCCTGGCAATTTTTATTAATATTGTTTTCAAGTCCTTTTCAAAGCTATGCAAGATTTTAAAGACATGTATGTTTTTCCTTGTGTTTTGGAAGTCTGCCTTTGTTTTTGTGCTTTTATATTCAGTAGAGGCTTTGCTCCTTACAGACTGAATTCTGTTGAGATTTTTAGATCAATCTGCTAAATATTTTACTGGCATCTTGTTTGCTTTGTGCAGACCTTTTATAATTGACTTGCTATTTCTGTGCTTTAATATCCATCCCTGAATATTTTATTTTGACATGAAATTTTTACCTGACTGCATCACTTTAACATAAACGGAAAAGACATGAGTTGTAATAAAATGGAAAGTCATTTTTTCTGCCTCTTTCTGCATAAATGGTAGTGCCTCAAAATGTAAAGAAAACTTACTGAGTAACCTTTAGCAATTCTTGTTTTAAGCAGTCTTAGTTCTGAATGAAAATCCTACAAAATAATTTAAAAGTTAAAAAAAGATAGTATGCCATTTCAGATACATTTAATTTCTGTTTAGTGTGCAGCGCAAGTTTCCTCTAAGAAAGCTACATTTATTGTGAGAATAGCCTTTAAGGTTTGACATTTAAAACAAAAAAATCATTGTGAAATATTATCTAGAGTCAGTCATTGCTTTATAAGGAGAAATTCTTAGTCTTAAAAAATTAGCTGCATTTTTGGGGGGCCAGTTCTGAAAGCCCGGGTTTTGGTGGGATGGGGGCTTCTTGTTGCTATTTTTGAGGATACCAGAACGTTTTAGCAATTTTGCCTGTAGTTACAATAGTCCTCCTGTAGTTACACTTCCTTTTGTAACAACACCTTTGTCAAACTACAGTGAGCAATGAAGAGGATTCTTTTAACAAGAAAAATACTTTGAGTGAACAAAATGTGCAATGAGTAGACAGCAGACTTTTTTTTCCTGTAGCAGCTCTGGGCTGCAGCTATTGTAACATCAGCTATAAAGTGTTCTGGTTTCTTTTGCCTCTACCTCTGGTTAAAATACTGAAATCACTAATGTGTTTTGTATACTACTTATTCAAATGTATAAACAATGTCCTTGGCTGGTTGTTCAGGGTTGTATTGTTTTTTTGTTGTTTTGGGTTTTTTTTTGTATAGTTGAACATAGTAATTGTGAAAGAAAAAATATGCCACTCTTGATTATTCACAAGAAGAAACTAAATATGATTATTCCATGATGTATGTGACTGGAATCCCAAGTAGGAAGAAACAACAAAAACCCAGGACCTTTGAGCTGTTGAGTCTGGATAAGAATCTGACTACCTTTTATTTTTTTTTTTTTTTCCAGAGTGCACAACTGAGTGAAATCATCAGTAGCCTAATTGCTCCACTTAATCTGTCTCCAGCTTCTTCATCTCTTTCATCCAAGACCTGTAGGCACAGACAGTTGGTCAATGGCATCTCCTTCAGGTGGGTGACAGCATGGTAGCATTTTTTTTGAGAATAATTTTTGGTAAAGTTATGTGGATGGAACTGATAATCATTACAGTAATAAATCAGGAAAAGATAGCTGCTTTCTGCAAGCTTCAAGAGTAGTCAAGTCTTGCTTGTAAGGTTGAAAGTAGTAGGGTTTTGTTCTTAAAAACATCATAAAATTATGCAGTCACTGTAAGTGCATTTAAGTACTGGGAAGATGAATATATCTATGAAGTAGTGAATAGATACAGTAAATAACACTCTACTGGTTACTTTAGACTTAATGCATTCAGTCATCATGAGTGCAACTTTTATTTCCTGGAAAAGTGACAAACTAGACTTTACTAGATTAGTAGCATAATAAGCAATGTCACCTGTGCCTCAGCATGGGTCAGTATCAGTTTTTTGCAGCAGCTTCATTAATTTTAAGCATATCAGTCTTCAAGACAAGGCCAAATTTGTCTTTGCCAGCTCCTTTTTCAGGAATTTGGAGATAACATTTTTCCATTTGTGATCTTTTGTTCTGGATGGATATACCTTCCAGGACGACTGTAGCAGCCCAAAATTAATATTGTAGAAAAATGTTTCTCAGTACTACTCCATACTTCTTAGTAATTCCATCTTTTATTCAAAGATTTTAAAATACAGTACAGGCTGTAATCAGTATTAGTCTCAAAACAGCATTAAGGTAATTGACTACAGTGCCGTCTTACAAAAGACCTGGGTATATAGGATATTTCTCCTGAGATACTGGTAATGTGATTTTTGAGGATGGAGTGGTTGCTATTATTCATAGGTCTTAATTAAGTGCAGGTGGATGAAGAAAGCGTTCCCTACTAGAGCTGGGGAATTTATGACAATGTCTGCAGCAGCACATAATTCCCTGGCTCCCGGCTCCAAGAAGAGCTGGCCATGCCGTCTGTTTCAGCAAATTTGCCGCAGAGGCTGTAGCCTCCCACAAAGAGATTATAATGAGCAGCTTGGATGGGCAGCTTCTTTAACTGCCGTTTGTTCCAAAGTGATTGTGTGGCTGTGCCCTAAATTTAAGGATGAAGGGGTCCTGTCATGTAGCATTCATGCTCCTGACATATCAGTTGTTTACAAATAATGTTGGGGAAAATCAGAAAATTCCTCTGAGTTTTGGAATAAAAATAGCCCTAAAATAGGAGTTGCTAATAGACATGTCTGTGTGGAAGAAGAGAGTAATTTAGGCTGTTAGAAGGCTATGTCTTGACTCTATGACTTTTTCATGAAACAGATGAGGAAGGGTTCCTGCTTTTAAAAATGTTTTAGGAGTGTATGAAGTTGACTTCATGATGAGGGACTCTAATGATGTAACTTCAAGCCACTTCTATTCTGATTTATCAGGCACTGTCCAAAATTAGTCCTCTTTCCATTTTATGAGCAACACAGTTGATTGCTCATGAAGCACTCTCTCTAAGGCTGGTTGTTTTCTACTCATGACCTATAAAAGCCTGAAGAAGGATGGGAAGACTTGCAAGATTTTCTCAATGCTGTGCTCTATACTGGAGTTGGTGAGTTAGGTGTTGGAACGGAATCTGAAAAACCTGAGACCTTTCTAGATGTCATCTTAAAAATCAGTTAAATAGTTAATTTTAATTTCACACTTCTTGTGAAGTGTTTTGAAATCTGCAAATGCATGCTCTTCATTAAAGATGGTAATTAAGCACTATATAGAGCGATTATCATGAGAATCCTGCAGGGGAATTCACTGCCTCCTCCTACTTTTTTTGATTGTGTTTCAGTTTTTTGTTGTATTTTGTTGTTGTAGTAGTTTTGTGTGCAATTAATTGAGACAACTGCATACTACAGTTAACTTAATTTCTTGGCTGCTTCTCCCCTCACTCTTTCTAGAGCTCACTCTGACTTGAGCTCTAGAAGTACTCGAGAAAGCAGAAATCAAAATCAAATGGAAAGTAAGGTGGTTATTTGTTTTTGAAGAGAAAAAAAAAGGTACAATAGCAATTTTTACTGAAGTGAATTCTTGAAATTAGTTGCAGGCTCTTGATGTGAAAGACATAATAGTCCGTGTTTAAAGTAGGTCTAAGTGTGAGCTGCTTTGAGGTTGGTAATCATGGGGTTGCAGTACCGGTTGGTTACTTGGGCTATTCTCAGTGGCAGTGGTAGTGCATGTATGCTTCCTGGTTGATTAAATGTGGGTAACCTTGAATTGCTATTTGTCAAGGTCTAATTTCATCAGTGGCTTTCTTTTTCTATGTAGCTTTTCTTTGCTTAGTTGAATCTAGATGCCAAGATTAGCCAGATGCATTGAAGGTAAAGGTTCATAGAAGCAGTTCCCTAAGCTGGTGATAACCACTTTCTTATGAGGGGAGAGGAATTGAAAAGTTGATTACTTCAATACAAATAGTGCCTGTCTGATGGCTTGGTTTGCATTTGTGTATCTGTGAGTAGCTAGGCTACAGTGCAGGAAAGGCCAACCTGTGAGCTTTGAAAGGAGTGTTTCAGCAAATGCGTGGATTTTAGATCTGCTGATTCATTCACCTCCGCTCTTCTGTAGAATTACATTTTGAAAAACACCCAAACTAACATGAAAATAAAGGGATAACTCAAACCTTGACTGGGAAGCCTATTTACACAAGTGGCAGGAAAACCTTACTGCTGTATACTGGAGCTCCAAGCCACAGGGCTGAGATCTCTGCTTCATCTGAAAATGGAGCTGTGCATTCCTGTAAGGCATCGGAGGGTAAATAGAGCAGCTGGCAGAGTATGAAGAGAGATTATCAAAGACCACTGCAGGCCACCGGAACAAAGGCAGGAATCACAGAAGTTGAAGAACCAGACCTGAGGAGCTTTTTGTACTAATTTACCTGTCTAAGTTGTCTTCATGTAAGAGGGAGGTATGTGGAAGTCCAGAAGTTGGGCTTGGCACATCTGACTTCGAGGCGGATAATAACAGAGAAAATGTTTTTTGAGGATCCAGAGAGAGTATTTAAGAAAACTTTTGCATGGACTTTAAACATAGTATTTCTTTCTCAACCCTTAAAAATTCACTGTTAGCATTAAGAATGTCATGCTTCAGTATTTTGGGCTTTTTCTTGGCACTTACTACTATGTTCCTTTAAACACCTTGTACCATCCCTCTTTTAATTAGCACATCTTTTTCACTGAGTCTGTGTTGCTTATAGGGATTGTTCTGATGTGTCGGAAGGACAGTTCAAATTCCTGCCCATAAAGCCTTATTACCACACCAACACAGCATGGGATGGTGTTTAATCACACTTTCATAACAAGCACTTCTATTTAATAAAATGTACTGTTAGAAGAATACTACATGTCAAAAAAGATTGATAAGCGACCTTGTAATAAATTCATTTTCATGGTTTTTTGTGTGTTATAACTTTGCTAATAAGGCTGTGACTTGCCAGATGAAGTTTTTAAGAGAAAAGAGTCATTCGCGCAGATAGATGACCTGTTATGAACCAAGGCCAAAATACCTCGTATACTTGCACTTCTCAGTTCAGAGTTGCAGTCAAGTTCTTCAGTATTGTAAAAATAAATGCCCACTTGAGTGCTTTTTGCAGCTTTGCAGGCAGATGTTGCAACAGGAACAAAATAAGATCAGGATACAAATAAAAGTGAAGTGCATTCTTCCCATTGAGTCATTCCCACCTGAATGGAGGGTGTTTGGGTGTTTTGAATTCTTATCTTGTAGGGTTCCCTGTTCTGGTGAGCAGACAGGCTGTAGAGAGTGATGCAGGGTTGTTATATGTATATGCATAGGGTTTTCTACCACTCTTGGCCCTGTGTTGTCCCATAACTTTTGTGATTGCATACTGTATTACTAAGGTCATGAGTACAGCAAGTATGCGTGTAGGTAAGGTTGCGGAGGGATGATGCTGTAACACTGAGGGGGATTTGAAAGGGATAGACTTGGGGAAATGCAGGTAAGACTGAGATTTAATTTTAAAACTAAGCTTTCCATATGTCGATGTAGACCCTGATGCATTATCACTGGAGCTGAGCTTGCATTTTTCCAAATCATCTGAGTCTAACCAGCTTCTAGGTCTTAAAGAGAGACAAACAGGCTAGGCTTTCCCTCCTCCTTGAGAGCTTCCCCCAGGCTGGACTTAGGCTCTATTGGGGAGCTCTTTTGGCACATCCCTGGAAGTGAAGTTTAATGGCCTTGTGTTGATTAAACTAAGTGTGCAGAGTTCCTAATTTTGATTCAAATGCTTCACAGTGAGTTGCAACCCCTGTGCTGAAAGGACACTGGTTTGTAAAGCTTTACTTAAGTTTCAGTTCTTGAGCAAAACTAAAAAATCTCAAAAGTATTAGGGCAGGACTCTAGGTCTTCTTCGTGTTAGCATGACTGCTGTCTTGAATGGAATGTAAGTTTGTAGGGAAATATTAATTGTAACTTAAAACTCATAGGTGTTAGAAGTGTTAGAGAGTTCATGAATTTGGAAAAACCAAAAACCGTTACACGCTTGAGGGCTTAACTTGATTTTGACATTTGTTTCCGTGAGCAGAAAAGTGAACAAGAATGTTAAACTTCCTTTCGTGACCTAACATAGAATTAATCAACAAGCAAACAAAGCACATACATGGTTTCCTGAAACAGCGTGCTAAAACATTTTAGTGTTTATAAAATTCTTGTAGAATTAGATAGCTAATGCTAATCGGTGTATGAAATCTTGGCCTGTGCATGTGGAGCATATTTAACTTTTTGTATTTCCTCCCCACATTAATTGTGAAATTGCAGAGCTTCAGACAACAGAGAGGTATCCTCTTCGAGCAGCTGGTTCCTTGATCATCAGCACATCAAGAAAAGAAGAAGGGACAGGACAAGGCTAAGATCTCTCTCCATGGCTAATGTGAGCACATCTGCCCGAACAAGGCCACTTCATAGTTTCCAGAAGAGGAAACTCTACAGAATGCATGGTGCCTGTTACTGGAATCAGCAGGTAGGCCCTCGCCTCTTTCTTCAGGAGACAAAACCAAAGAGTCCAGCTGCTAGAGTCTGCGTGTGTCTTGTCTGGTATGTCAAAAGAATAGTGCCTGCTGTGCTGGTTATTTGTTCCGTTCAGGGAGCATATAGTATATGCGGCGGGAGTACTAGCTGTGTCAGCAGGAGCTCAGAGTTAATGAGTTGAACACAAAAATTAAAGATCGCTCAGAATCCTGCTTATCAAATCAGTTTGTTGTATGGCTATCTTTAAAGCCTTTGCACAGTCTTAAGAGACAACTCGAGAGTTCCTTGGGAGGCTTGACTGCTGAGGAAACATGCTACAGTGTAAATCAGCTGCTGCTTGTTTTCAGGATATTTGTTTTAGCTACAAGAAAGTTTACACAGCTGGTGGCACATTATTTTCTAGGAAATTAAATTGCAGTATCTTAATCTTGTTTCCGTTTTTGCTGTTCCTGATCAGTTATATTGCCTTTTTCATGACACTTTATGAATGCTTTAAAACTCTTAAAATTTTTCCACATTACAAAGGAATTAGTATTTTAAAATGGGAAAAAAAACATTGTTTGTTGTGCAGGGCAAGGCATATCTGTTCACGTCTGATATTAATAGCATACTGCTGGTAAGAATATATAATGAATTTAGCTGTGGTGCTTAAAGCAACAGCCTAATTTGGGAGCAGGGATGGTATGAACTCATTCTTTAGAGCAGTGTTAATGCCAAGTGGTTTTAATTTCTTGATTTTTACTTTGCCTTTTAAAAGTATGTTATATTGAGAGAAATCTGCATGTCTCCTTGGCTGTCTAGGATTTACTAAGTGTACCAGTGGTCTGGGGAGAAATTTCCCTTGCGAGGATGTTCTGTGTGAGTGTGCTGATTCAGCATCCTCTGCAAAATTGCAGAAGTGTCCTAGTTTTAGCAAGATGTTTTATTGAAAAACTGTCTGGCTTCTTATTAGCCTGAATTCCCAGCTTCCTGGCAGTGGGGCTTAAAGATTTGGCAGCCTGACTGGAGGGCTGATGGTGAGGGATGGGGGTGGAGGGTTAGAGTTTGGGAGCTCTACCTCCTGGACATTTAGGCTTTTCATCTTCCTTGCATTAACCAAGGTGACCGTTGCTGACATGGACTTTTTTGTTTACAATTCAGTCCAATCCATGTCCTGATAAAGAGGTTGGAGGCCTCATTCCCCGACTGATGCCTCCAAAGCCACAAGTGCTTCTTGCAGCTGTGGAGATTGCTCCTCACCAAGAGACTCCAGGACTTTCTCTTCCTTCTACTTAGACATGAGGGGTTTCCACTCTAGATGCTACTTGTAAATAACAGGCTCTTCTGGAAGCCTGCCTCTTGGAGGCTGAAGTATGTCATAGTTCTAAGAGCACTGCCTATGTCTCTGTCTTTTGAAAACTGGGCCGCAGTTAGTGCAATTCAGAGAGTAACAGTAGAAGCTTATGAACAGAAATTTCATTTCTGCAGCCCAGCAGCAGGAGTCTAAACTAGAGTTTACATTTTTATTTTCAACCAGACATAGAGCTGAGCTGCTTTGCATGCTCAGTAGTTTACCTTGACTTGTAGACTAAAAAGATAAATTTGTAGTCTACCTTTGATTGTAGACTGCAATCAAAAATGCATTTTTAAGTCACTAGTTAAGGCTTCAAATATTTGAGCTGGTGCAACAATGTGTCTGCTCCATGCTCTTGACATTTCTAGTGCTGGGTTACCATATGCTAACAGACCTCCAGTGTCTCTGCTCAAAAAGTGCAGAAATGTCCCGAAGGCCCCCCTGTAGAGAATCCTGTTTATGCTTACCGCAGCTCTAGGCTCAAAAAGCCGTATTTAGACTCAGCTTTCTAATGTCTTCTCCATGGGGAAGTTAACCAAGAGGCCATGTGGAGAACTGCCTCATGTGCTACAGACAGATTCTGCTCGTGTTCCTGGAGAAAATAAGGGGTGGTGGCAGCAATCAAGCTGTCAGCTTCAGGCTTCATGCAAGTGCCAAACTCAATTAAAGTTTTCAAAATTAAGGTAAAGCAGTGAACAAAGCCTCTTACACAGTGCTGGTTAAAAACAGTGTATCAGGGATCATGCTGGGGAAGTAAGTGATAAAATTAGACTCCACGTTTCCAGCACATTCTGACAACCAAACCTAAATGAGTATCGAGTCTTTGAATTAAGAGCCATCGTCGGTGTATTGTTTCATTCAAGAAATCTTATTCTAACAGGCCCTGTCACTTTCTTAGTCCTGTACTTGCTACACTTGGCTACCCAGCTGTTGATGAGATTTCTCAGCTTGTAATGGAAGAACACTGGCTATCAGCCCAGCCTGACTGCTAGATTAGGCAGATGTCTAAGGGTAAGGGTGCAAAATGGGGAATGGCCTCTGGGTTTGTTACCTAGTTTTCTTTGAAAATACATTTATATTCCCAATAGTAATCCAACAAATTTACTCTGGCCTTTCAAAGAAAAAGGCATTACTTCTTAGCAGCATGGAAAATGCATGGATTTTTAATGCAGTGTTAGTGTGCCATCTCTAGCAAGTGCTTCTCCCCATTTCTTCAAGTTTTACATATTTATATAGCCCCTGGCACCATGGTCTGTGAGGACCCCCATTTCTTTAAGGTCACTGACCTGAGAGGAAGCTGGAGCTAGGGAAGACTTGCTGCCTCCTCCCTGCAGCAGATGTGGAGTTAAGAGAGACCAGCTTGTCAAAGTCTGAGGAGAAGATTGAATCTTCGGAACATTGCAGCTCCTGCGCCAGCTTCCTCATGGTGCCTGGTTCAAACAGCCGGCGAGCGAGTTGACTGGCAGTGCTGATGGGCGATGCTGGTCTGCAGAGTAATCTGAGTAGACGATGACTAACGAATTCTGACCAAAGAATCACAGCAAAATGCAGACTTCCCATGTGCAGGAGATTAAGAAATCTGGGATAACTTTAAGGAATTTGTTTTTTTTGGGCTGACTGGTTGTACCCTTTGTGCACTGAATGGCATTCAGAATGTTGTCCTTCACATCTCTTCTGATTCATTTGGGAAGCTCATCCCCCCCCCTCCACCCCCTAACATCCATGTTAGGAAAAGCAAAGTATGAAGCTGTCAGTTCATAAGGTCACTGGGAAGACAGCCACATTTTTTCTCTTATCTACTGTTATGCCACATACATTTACAATGCTGTCAAAACTTTGAGTATTTAGTGACCTAGTAGCCTCCCAGTGCCTGTTGAGAGATGCCCTATATTGTCCTCTGCTTTGCTGTATTTCTTTTCTGAAGAGGACTACACCTTCCTCTGCTCTGGTATTTAAATAATGCTTACACAGAGTCGTATCTAAAAGACAACAGAACTCTATGAAACTGGAAGACCTGCCAGATCTACAAGATAGTTAGACTGCAGTGGGGATAAATAAAACAGGATGCAGGGTGTTTGGTTTATCTGTCACCATCCGGTATCCTCAGGAACTTCAAAACCTCCTTTGGGGCCAAGTCCGCTTGTCCCATATTTCAGAATGACTAAGTACCACAGTTGATCTGTGAGTCATCTTTTGGCCTTGGAGTCTGTTTTGTATCTTTCTTTCAGCATCTAAATAGCTTGGTAAGAGCTTAGGCCATGTCTTGATTGTGAGTCAGTGCACAAGCCACTCAGAATAATCCACATGCGCAGTAAAGCCTGGGATTGCAATCTGTGCTTCAGTCTAGAGGACGTGATTGTAGTGCATTTCTTCAGCATGATTTTTGAATGAATATTAAAACTTGCATGCAGGATAGCACAAAGGAGTAAACTACAGGCATGGTCTAGTAGGAGGACATGTGCTTGCAGGCAGGGGTTGGAAGTCTCAAAGTGCTTTGTTCAAAACTCTGGATCTGCCACTCGTTTGCGTTGTTACAGCTGGCAAGTCAAACAGCCTCTGGGTCATTGTCTCCTATAAAATGCGTGTCATGTAGTTTTAACACTAAGAAAGAAGGCCAAGAGTATCAAAACGTTAAAACCAAGAAAGTCTGTAAGTAGTAGATCAGTGTCAGGACTTTAAGACATGAGCTCCAACTGAATAATTTCCCTGTGGTTGTTGCATTTATAACTGTTTCCCCGCTCCCGCTCAGGGTTCTCCAGAGTCTGATGCCTGGGTGCTTCTGCAAATGCTTTTCCTATAGTGAGAACCTATAGTATCTCCATCTCTGGCTATTTTTTGCCTAAACTTGAAGGAACTGAATTATCTGCGAGATATCAAAAGTTCCAAGTTTGTTTAAAAGCAGGCAAGTGTTGTTACTAGTGAGAAACTCTCAGAAGTCTTTGCTTAGCTGACATGCCCTGTTGTTTTCTTTTCTAGTATTTTATCTGTGTGGCTTGCTTCAAGGTTTTTTTAGTAACAAGGAATTTGTTTTACCAGTACATTTTGTTAGTTTCTCATTTAACATCCTAATGACGCTAGTTCCACTTTTTTTTTCAAGTCATGCTTTGCCAAGATGTGTCATTGAGGCTAGGTAGTGTTTTAATCTATGAAAACTTTATACAGCCATAAACAAAGGTAAGAGGCAGTAGAGCAGTGAGATCTGAGTACTGTCAATTTTGGTCCCATCCATTTCTTTGCACGGTTGTAGAGCACAGTGGCTATTTTTAATCTGAGAATTCTCATTGTATTTGTATCTCCACCTGCTGGAGGGAAGAGTTGGTTGTGTGGACTGAGGCACGTGGAGAAAAACGGAGTTCAAATTTTCAAAGGTGCCGAGACCCTGAAAGTTGGGAATTGAGGTGCAAAAGCTTACATTTTAGATACTACAAGCAAACAGTTGGTATAGTGTTGCCAATTCTTGCAGTTGAGTATTGCCACATTTTTTCTTTTCAGTCTCAAACAGGAGTTAAGTGAGAACAGAAGAATATCTGCTTTCGTTTAGTGGTTTAGGAAAAAAAAAAGAAGGAAAAAAAAAAGAAGGAAAAAAAGTGCTTCTCCAGAAGGCTCTGAAACAGACATGATAGAAGTATTTAAATTCTAGGGTTTGGATTTCCTATTTTAATCTAGTTCTCATGCCAGTTCTATGATTTTTGTGTCCTGCTGCATTCCCAGTGCATGCTTAGGGCCAGTGATACTCTTTGTAGATGCCGCTTGATAAATACATACGGGTCTTTCACGAAGTCTTGTTAATTTTCAGTTTTTAGGGAAGAAAATATGTATATACTTTTGTAATTTGTATTACACCCAGCATGCAGAGCCTTTATCTTACTTGCTAAATGTCTGCTATCTGCAAGTGGTCTGTAGCTAGCAGAAAAGGAGAATAAAGGACAGGGAGAAGGGGGTGTGTGCAAACAAGGTTCTTAATCAGAATATTGCCAGGTGATGTTTGTCTGGGGTCAAATATTTTAGCACCTGCTTCTTAGAATACAGTCTCATTTCCTCTCCTATATTATCCTATGTTGTGGTTTATTTGCATTTAAGGAGATATATAGGTGAATTCTTTGTGGCTGTTATCAATTCCTGCTTTCTGTAGCTCCCTTTGTCTGTAAATGTAAAGCAACAGTACTGGCTAGAGCAGTGACTATCAAGCAAATTATTCAGTAGCCAGCTAGAAGTTTTGCCTTTCACATAGTGAAGTAGTTATTTCCTCTTAGTTGCACTGAAAGGAGTCTACTGGTTGTCATGCCACTCCTTGGTATCCCTAGATATTGGCTCCACCACCTGCTTCTGCATAGCTTCCTGCCATTGCTGACTTCTAAAAAGCAATGAATACAGGGAATGTTGTGTTGCCAAGCCTCCTGCAAACTGGTTTCAAGAAGAGGATGCACCCTGCTTCAATGAAAATGGTGCAGTACCTCTGTGGATATGTCAGTCTTCTGGTCTGGGGAGGAGAATCCTGTGGTTATGGTTTACCAAGTTTGTAAGTGAAAATAAGAGTTGATAAAATTACTTTTTTAACACTGGAAGTTAAAAAAGAAGGTCTTCTATTAGTTAAAAATCAACAAAACCTGAATGGGAAAAAAATAAATATTCCTATGCATTCAGCTATTCTGTGTGACAAGACTGTTGCCTGCTGAGGAGGAAGGAAGGGAGACCTTTAGCTTTGCCATACAGTGATACTGCCAGTGGAACTAAGTCCATCCTTTGTGTGGTTTATGGCAAGCCAGTCAGCCTACGAATTCTTTTTTTCCAGAATGAAAAACCTGAAGTGTGCTTTTCACAGCCCTGCACCTTTAGCTTATTATGATATTTCCATAGTGTTTTACTGATCACATCTACTCTTAATTTCTACATGGCATTTTTCAAAATATATCCCTGTGAGTTAACGTGTCTTTCCTTTTGGTTTATTTAACTGGTCAAAGATTAAGCACTAACCTTGATTTTTCAATTTATTTGCTAGTTAACAAAAGGTCTTTATTTCAGGATGTTGAGGACAGCATACATTTCCCACAGAGCACGTGAAAGTCCATCTCCCATTGGCTTAGAACAAAATTAAAGAAACTAAACTCCATGTATACTTATGAGAGGTGGCAGGTGGTCTCCGAGAACGGTAGAAGCTACCACTCCTTTTATGACAGTAACTAAAAATCTGAATTTTAGACAAGCCAAGAGCCGAGTTGTTGTTAGTCTTTTATGAAAGTCGCTGTTCTGTTCCTGGAAAAACTGGTCTCTGCCACAGGATCTGCCACTTTATCATTATCGACAGCTTTCAGAGAGGCCAGAGGCAGACGAATTTGTTTACGTCCCAGGGCAGCTTGCTTTGCTATACCCGACCTGTGTATAGATTTGCAGGCTAGTGCATGGGAAAGGTCCATCCCTTTGACATCTATAGAAACTTCATCTGGAAGGAAGGGTCTGTCATATAATATGTATTGTTGGCACCATCTGTTATGCACCTTCCCATGTCTTAGATGCTCTGCCCACCTTCTACCCCCACTACCTGTTGATGAGAAAGTCCTTGGGGCTTTCAGATTCACCTTTCACTATCCATGTATTGTATGTTTCCTAAAAGCACTCTGCAGTGCAGTCCTGCCTAGGGAACCCCTGATGTTTAGCTTGTGAAATAAGGCATTCATTTAATTGTTCTGCCAGAGGGTCATAGCTCTGCTCAGAGCAGATCATTGTGTGCAGAACAGGGAGGCCAGGGAGAAGTGGGCTGGCCCTTAAGGCAGATGCTAAAGCACAGAAGCAAGCAGGTAACGTGGTGCTCTTGGTTTGAGCTGTGCATAGTGCTTCAGGAAGCTTAAAAGTTAGCACTGTGTTTGGTGTTCAAAGAGGAGGCATCAGCCACCCACACAGTGGTTCTCTTGGATCCCATAATTAAATCTCTGCAATTCAGTTGGCTACTCATTTACTGAAGAAGTTTTTAATATTGAGGGTGATAGCTCCTCTTTGATATTGCTGAAAAGTTCTGAGTGTGTGTGTAGGGAGAGTAAATGCTTTTTCCTTGCCTTTTTGGACTTATAAGAGTAATCAGAAGCAGACGTGACAGGTATTCAGCAGAGTGTATTTGAGCTAACTTAATTAACTTACTGAATTCATACACACTGGTGTAATTGAGCTGTGGCTCCCAGTACTGTTACACTTAGGCATGTTTCCAAAAATGGCAGGAGTTTTAGTGATCAGTAGCTGAAACCAGGAAGCAAGTATTCACTTCAGAATTTTTAACCGGGGGCACAAAACATTTTTCTTTTCAATTATGGCACGCTTCATAGACTCGAACTTTTTTCTCTGCAGAAGGATGGTTGGCCGGTAGCGTTCAGCCTTCTGACCCTTGTAGAACAGAGGCATGAGCCAGTCGTGCTTTGTCTAATGCATCGCTTTATTACAAGCAAGTGCAAGAATTGATTTGAATATCAAAATAAATTGCTTACTAGATTTTCTGTGACCCAGTAAAACAGTAGTAAGGAAAAAAAAATTCCAAGAGGATTAAAATTCATGATACTCTAGAAAATTAGATTCTGTTCGTGACACCATTTCTTATGAAGTTTAAAACAGAGCTGCTATTTTAGTTGAAGATTTAAAGGTCGCACACTTCTGATTTAAATACAGTGTATTTTCTTTTCCATAATAGAATCAATTTAATGTGATGTTATTCGTCATATCTACTCAAGCTCAGGAAGCATGAGGTTTTGTATTTCAGTAATGAAGAAAAATGTTCCAGGAGATGTATGAGGTATAGGATAGCAGGGGGAAAATTGATAAGAGTTTAGTAATCTCTCTTGCTTTCTGAAGGGTTGGCATTGTAGTCAGGCTTGCTGTAGAGGCCTCTCTTCTAAAAGCTGTATGCCTTGGTTTTCATGAAACCACTTGTCACTGCTGTGGCTGAATGGTTGTATTTGGGGGGTTGTGTTCAGGTGAGTTTTGGTGGATTTTTTTGTTGTTGTATTATGAAATCAGTAATTAACTGCTGGAAAAGCCAGTCAAATTGTAGACTCTGTTCTGTACTGAATTGGAAGGGAGGAGAGTTTAGTTTTCCAATAAACAGTTCTTCGGTTTTGTTTCAATAAGGTTGAAGGACTTTCTTTGACTGAGCAACACGCTTTCATTCCAGAATGAAGGGCTTCAGAAATTTTTTCTTCAAGAGTTGATTAAATTGACATTCCTGACAGACATCGTGATTTCACTAATTCAGCATTTTCCAGTGGAAAACTATTCCATCAGAAATTTAAACCAGATCTAATAGCTAGGAACACAGAGACTGCCAGATTTTTTTAGCTTTTTTTCTAGTAGCTTCACAAGCATTTAAATAAAATTACTCTTGCTTCTAAGTCCTTATTTTCTTTTGAATTATGAACTGACTTAATGAAAGATTTCATTATTTAGGTGTTGATGCCAGAGCATTCAAGGAAATAATGCACAAATTCAGGCATAAGGTTTTGTAACTCCCACCACAGACAAGATGAGGAAAAGAATTTGGCATTTACCTATGCTGACAATTGGATTTTAATGCTGTTTCAAAATAGATCAAAATTGTGGAGGTTATTTGACTATGTATTCCTGTTTTTGAGTGGGCTTAACTTTAAGCTATATTCTAAATGTGTTTAGGACTAAAGTGAATTGAAGCAAGAAAAAGCAAGTCAGGACTAACGGACTGGATGTCCATATGTGTTGGTCTTATCTCTATATTTTCTAGGTAATTTTACTGATCAGTGTTTGGGGATTTCTTTTTAAAGAATGAGAGATTTCTTGTTTACTATAATGTGGATTCATTTCTGTAAAAAAAAATGGAAGCAGAGGGGGTGCAGTGGCAGCTTAAATAGTGGAGATTTCAGGAAACTAGTTCATTTCCAAAAACCAAATGTCAAGAGGAAATGCGCTTTTGTGCATTTTTGAAAAGCAAGCCTTGATTGCATCAAAGGTAGAGCAAGTACCTAAAAGCCCTTTACGCTTTAGTTTAATGGTCCATATAATGGGAAACATTAAATTTGCTTTAGCATTTATTCCTCTGGTGTTTCCAAACACAGGTCCCAGTTCTGCCAACGCTTCATGGATGTTTAAAGTTTAACGGATTAGGAGTCCCATATGTCTGTCACAGGAAAATAACAGAACATTGATTTGAAGGAGTCCTGGGCTAGAAAAGAATTATTTCCAAATTAAGTTGAAAGTACTTCTGCACACACCTGTGTATGGAGATCAAGGTGGATTTAGGACTGTTAATGTTTTCCTCTGGAAAAAAAAAAAAAGTGAAATACAACAACTCCCACCACCACTACCACAGGGTCTCTCTGCTCCAGCATCATAACATGCTTACTTGATTTTAATAGTTCCTGCAATACAATACCAGTGTAGGGAATTTGTCAATTGAGAAGAAGGGAAGAGATGGAAAGGGGAACTTTAAATGGGATATTTTCTGCCTTAGTGTGGGTTATGAGTGCTGATGCCACCTGACAGAAGAACTGATTTCAGTAAGTGGAGGGGGATTTTATGTGGTGGACATAATCACTGCTTCACTAACAGATGAGTGACACTGCTAGAATACAGCCTGAAATATTTCAGACAGGAAGAAACAGCAGAAAGACATTTCTTGGATTCAGAAAGTAGGAGTACTAAAAACACAAGTAGTGTTTGTTTGATCATCTTGCCTCTGATGCAACTGCTAGATGTTTTCCTTTCATTCTATAAAACGTCATAAGAAAATCAAGATGCCCACTGTTACATTCATTCTTACAGTTTTTTTAATGTTGAAATCCTTTTCCAGGAGATGATAAATGTGGCAGTTTGCACAGCGTTAGGCTGAGAAGCTCAAATTACCCCAGTGCTCCCCTTCCCTCCCTTCCCCTTTAGAGGATTCTGCAGCATTTGGCAAAGTATCAAAAACTAATGAAAGCTCTTTAAAATGTCAGTACCTTTGGGGTTGCTAGCGCTAGTATCCAGTAAGGCTGAAAGTGGCATAAACAGCACTATTTCCCTGCAGTGTTTTTGTAACTTATTCTGCAGCACAGACTACTGTTGACTGCTGCCCTGTAGTATCACATTCAATTCTTTTCTTCTGCCTTTCAGAGCTCGGTGTATTGCCTGCACTCTGCTGCTTATTCCTGCCCATTTTCACCCTGCCTTTTGCCTTAGTGTCCTGGTACCTCACACCTACCAGTTCTGTGCAATCCATCATTTTACCTTCTGTACTTTAACAAGCCTTGCAAATAAGCAGCTAAATTAATCCTTCTTCACAGTTCTCCTCTTTTCTAGTAATTCCTCTTGCCACCTATTAATCAATCCTCAGTGCATCCCTCTCCATATTTATTGCTTTGTTTCTTCTTTTGTTTGTGTTACTTATCTGATATTTAAATTATAACAAGGTAAGGACTTTGCTCTCTTGCTTTGTGTAAGTACACGGTGTGCTCAAAATATATAATATTGTGTCTTGCATTAAAATGTATGAGCTCAAACTGTCTAGCGATATAGATACTAAGACTCTCACTAAGACTAAGAGGATAAATGGAAGAGAGCCCTGTATTTAGTCTGGTGTTAGTTTTGTTTGTGCATATATATTATGTCTATTGTGCTGGAATGGTATTTTAAGGAGTGTTTGTTTGTCATAGGATATATCAGAATAATGATTGGAAACAGTTACATTTTCTCTGGAAACTTTGACAACTGTTTCCTGGCTCTAATTGAAGGGTATTTTTGTATTCTTTGTGTTGTGCACCATAGTCCATGATAACTGGAGGTAACTCATATTTAGACAATCTGAAGCTGGTAGGATTTTTTTTTTCCCTTCTCATGTTGAAGAGTGTCACTCAGAGGTTTTTTTTTCCTTCTGGGCTAATTTGGACAAGTGAGTAAAGGAGAAGTTAACCTTTGTTTCTGTGTATCCTTGCAGACTTCGCCATCTAGAGATGCCTCCTTTCCATATAAAATTCAGTTACCATGTATGGTGCCAGCCTCCGCTTTCAGCAGTAGTGAGTACAGTGCGGAATCTAAAATACTAGATTATGTGCAAGAGCTGGACTCTTCGTTCCATCCAGTCTTATCATTCCCTTCAGGTAAGTAACTCAAATGCAGTGCCTCTAACAGAGGGTTGCTGTGCTTATGAGAGCTGTAGAGTTTATGGACTAACTTTTCTTTTGAATGATTTTTAGAACTTCTTTCTCATACAGAAAACCTCACACTGACAAAATGTATGAGTTTAGACTAAATGGAAATCTTAACTTCATCCTGACATTTGAAAAATACACCTAGATTTCCTGTACCAGTAACGTGATTACAACCAAGAAAAACTGCTCAGGGGAACGTTTTTAGTTAAGGTAGCTTTTGCATGTTTCATGGTGTGTCTAATTGAGTCAGTGTTAGTCCTTCAGATGCTGCCTCTGCCAACACGCTACCATACCTTGGTTCTGTTGTTTTCATGAGCAACTTTCAGTTCAGGCCCTTTGGACTAGGCCCAAGAAGCTATTATTAGTTTTTCTAATTGTTTTTGTGATAATCAGCCTTTTTGGTGATCTTTGAAGTTTATGGCTTCTGTCATCTGATTCTTTAATCTTTGAACAATAATGCAGACGTCATTTTTTCTCTTACAAGCCCTGAAATCAGTGCGGGTACAACTTGACAGCACTTCATGCTTCAAAATAGCATAGTATGTGCTGTTACCAGCAGAAGGGATTGGATACCAGCAGATACTATTGGATTTGGGATTTTTTATTATTTTAGGAAAAACCTATTGCCAGGTAGTTGCTGACCAGTACAGGAATTCTGCTGTTCTGGGGGACTTCTTTGCCACAAAATAACCCTGAAGGTGAGGCTGGGACTTCCATGGAACTGCTCGAGTCTTTAATCAAACCCACTGGCTTCCCAGAATGACAGTGTATACACTCCAGCCTGGTATTAGGAAGTCAAGGATTAAATTAAGTCTTGGGTTTAGAGAACTCGTCACTGGCCAGTAGAGAGGACCCAAGTGTGGACATAGAATCCTGAGGAGGTCTCAACTCTTGCAGGTTTGCAAGGGTTTACATCCCATGTATGAGATAAAGAAGAGTTTATTTTCAGGAGCAGATAGGAGGAAGAAAACACTCACTCCAAGAGTGCAACACGAAACACCCCTGTTGCGAAGAGGAGAGAAAAACACTTCTTAAATCTTTCTTCTTTACACATGCTCTCCATCACTTGCCCTGTGACTCTGACAGCCCAGCTGGACAGGAGCCAGGGATTAGACAGTAGTTCCCAGATCCCTGCGGAGAGCTGTCCCCACACACTTCCTGGATGACTGGCAGCTTGTCTCCTTGCTTCTGCTTCTATGCAAGGTTCACTGTACCACAGTGGATATGTTTTGGGGTGTTTTTTTAGTGTTCCTTTAGAAGTCTGTGCCAGGATAGTCATATAAGGCCATGCCCCTTGCATTTATTCCTACCTTACTTTTAAGGGAGACTAGGAAGTTTAACAAGAATACTGGAATATTCTTTCCTTGAAAAAAAGACTACTCTAATCATCATGAAAAGAAAAAAACTGAAAGGCTCTGGATTGCATCATGGCTACTGTTGGTCACTTTGCCAGGATGGAGGAAGAAAACTGTTATTTTAGCTTCATTCCAATACCAAGAACATCTTTCTTTGGAGGAATATTTATTTTCTTTTCAAGCAGCCTTAGCCTTGCTAATAATAGTTGACAGGAAAAAAAGTGCTAGACCTGCTCAGATGCAGTCCTTGCTTTTGAGGGTGGCTAGGTTCATGCTCTAGCCTGTGCTTGTGTACTTCGCTGTCTCTACCCCTTCATGAAGACCACTAGTCTGTCATTTTCTTTAATTTTCTTTCACTTTCTTCTGAATAAAAAAAGGTTTTCAGCAGTGTAGAAGAAAAGGTTCTTGGTTTAATTTCCTCTGTTTTTTAAAAAATATTATTGGTATTTGTTCCATTTTGAAACTCTGGGAGTTTGATTTTTCAGTGTGTGAGGAGGGATTCAGATCTTGTTCTCTCTTGTACCTATTTTTTACTTTCAAAGGAGAATCATAATTTGCAAGCAAGGTCATAATATAGTGCAGTGCGACTGGCTCACTAGTGTACAGGCTTCTGGAAGTACAATTGTCCTTATGGTTCTAAGTCGTGCCTTCAGAGTTTCCATATTACCAAAGGTCTTGACCAAAAGTATGTCAGTGGTTGCAGCATCCCTTGAGCATAAAAGCGTGTCCTTAAACTTGCACCCCAATAACTGGAAAATTGTGGTTTGCATCTAAGAAGTTTGGGTTTCTGGTATTTCTGCACCTAGCCTGCGGATAAACTGGAACAAACGCTTCTGCCCTTTTAATTAAGATACAGGAACACGTAATAAAAAAATCTTGGAGACATCCAGGTGATTCCCCAGGGAAAAAACAGCAGAAATGTTTTGTTTATTTCTTTACTTAAATGTTGTGACTAATAAACCTTTCAGATCTACTTTATGTTTTACTCAGAAGTAGAATAGGAAACACAGCAAAAAGCTTGGGGGGAAACAACCTTTTACAGGTCACCTTTAGTCTTGTGACAAAATACCTAGTTAGATCTGTATCAAATTGAAATAAGTTATTCTTTTCAGTTAGGAAACTATGTTGAAAGTTTCTGTCCAGGCAAGTCCTGAAGGCACATGAGACTAAGGTTCTGTGTAAACAAAAATAGTTTAATGCCCACCCTTTGGTCCTGCCCTCAGACCTCTTCTCATTCTGAACATAACAGTCATCAAGCCTGCTTTTTATGCTGACATATGTCTTTGTCCTTAATTTCTCTTCTGTCTTGTAATGTTGTTTCCGGAAAGGCTTTTCAGACAGAGACCTAGTTTTCTTAAGCCTTCCTGCCGTAGAACAGTGGGTAAATTCCTTACCACTTGAGACGTTTTGCAGACTAATTCTTGGTTAGAACTCCCTCGGGAAATGAATTACATTTCCCTGCTGTAGCCTTTGCCAGAGAGAGACAGAAGGAATGTACCTTGAAATTACCTCTAGGCTCCCAGCAGTAACAATTTCCAAAAGCATTACTTACCTCTACGCAAAAGGCTGAAGTGAAGGCTTTTCAGATTACAGGAAAAGTGCACTGTGTGCTCTCCACCGTGCAGGGTTTTGTGCAGGAGTTAGTCAAGAGGGGAAGACCCCAGTCTTACTCTCACTTGACACCCTCCAGAGCTTGTTTTCGTGAAGAACAGTTCTGGAGTAATTGCAGGTACAGACAATAGTTTGTTCCAGAGTAAGACAACGTTGCTCTTTCTTACTTTGACTTTGAACATCAAAAAAAGTGCTGTTCATCTACAAAGTGTGTGTGCCAGTACTGGGATTTGTTCAGGAGCACTCCTTAGGTTTGAGTCCTGCCTTGAACTGAGTAGTCTTGTCAGCTCTTAGTGCTGGAGAGCTTGGAATCACTTAAGCATAATGCCTTGGTCAGCACGTATGGCAGTATAGTTTCACAGCTAAAAATGAGTTTGTTTTTACCATGGCATAACTCTCACTTCCCATTAATAGAAAGGTAGGTACCTTGATATCTTACCTCCAGGCAATTACTGGAGATTATCTCGTATACTACTTATATAACTGATAGAAAAGACCACAGGTCTTTGCCTATAGTGGAGGAGAGCACTCACAGAATAACTGTCTTGCTGAGAATTATCTTGCCTCAAATTTTCTTATTTACTTATGCAAAAGTCACTTCTTTGAATGTCTGGCTGGGCTTTTTTGGGGATATTCTCATCAAGTTTTCGTTTGGCTCTCACCAGTTTTAGGACATGGTTTCCTATATTGTCTTCAGCTTGACTGTGTGAAGACACTGCTGCTATATAGACAAGTGATTGGTCCTCGCAGGAGTTACTCAGCACTGCCATTCTTCATGAGTTGAAGGACTCAAGACAGCAATATTGCTCATAGATTATATTACATAGTGTTGTGTAATCGATTCCTAGACCTTTAGTGATGATGCATAATTCATTGGCTTATAGGTTGCCATCTTTCTGATACAGACTCCATTCCTTCTGTTTTTTGGTAGATATTCCTCTTCACATATACTTTGAAACATTGTTAAGGAAGGATGACATCAAAGGAGAACCTGTTGATACATCATCTTTGGGAGTGGCGTTTAAAGTATCTCCAGACAATGGTATGTAAAGCAAAATATTTTAATATTTGCAAGACCATTTTTCATTCATTTGCTAGTAGTTTCTGCCCTGAAGAGGTTCAATTTATAAACTTACCACAAAGCAGGTTATCAGAGAAGGTAACCAGCTAAGGCTTTAGGTGGAAGAGGAACCTCTTCCCAGACCATGGTGTCAGCTTCTCCTTTGTTGCACTGAAATGATCCCATCAGAGCTGTAGGAGAGAAGTAATACAAATGGAGGGAGTTTGGACCATAGGTTCTCTGCTACACAGGTGCCTGACTGCAGTACTGTTTACTATTTGGATTCCTATCAGAAGTCTGTTTTTTTTCCGTTATAAATAGTTCAGCAGTTGAGATTGCCTGTAAATTTCACCAATGGAAAATAAGTTTTCAACTTGATATGTGCTTTTTCTGTTGTAGACTATAATCAACATAATATTTCTGTCAAACAATGGAGCAGTAGCTGTTTATCTAATTCCAAATCTCAGTCAGCATCAGAAACATCTGACCAGCTGTCAGAAGGAAGAAAGAAAAGACATCTAAGTGAGACAGCAGTAGGTAAGAGAAAAATGGTATTAAGGCAGCACTGCTTCTCTAAAAATATGTACTATATAAATTAGTTTGTTATCACTGGGCTTTGAGAATTAATTTAAACTTGTCTCCAAAAAGGATACTGTATGAAACTTTACAGGAGTGAAGAAATGGACTTAGGACAACATGAAAATAGTGTGCTATTTTAAAGCATAGTAGTCTTTCCCTTTGTTCTTGAGTATATGTTACAAAATGAGACAAGCTTCTGTATTTTATTTTTGTAATACTCTTAAAGGAAACTGCTCAGCAGTCCAGCTGTGTTTTTCGAATACTGGGTGTCATCATTTTTAATATGAAAGGGGTTTTTAATAGTAGTCAGTGAAACAGACTGAATTGCAAAGTTATCTGTCAAATCATGTGCCCAGCCAAACATTTACTATTCCTGGCATCTTTGGTCAGCTATGTTTCAGTTGTTGTATACTGTCATTTGTGGTTCTGGTTTCCTTCCAGACTGTTAAAAGAACTTGTGGGTAGCCAGTGCTTGTAATTAGTGTTTTCACCCTTGTTGTCTTTATATTTTAAGCCATTGAATCTGTACTTCAGCACTTGGTAACTTAATAGAAAGTGCCCTGAAAGTTCTGTAGAATAATGTGATAATTTAGGGACTGAAAATTCAGCGTACTATTGTAAAGATAAATAGCATCTTACCTCTCCAGGCTATTAGAATGTAAAACCTAACAGATTCTGTTAGATTCATTTATGTGGACTTTTGGAAAACTTTTGGCAAAATTCCTCACAAGACAGTTGAAGAAAATAAATCACTGATTAAGAAGATAAACTGTATTAGTTTAAAATTTCCCCTAAGAAAGAATTAAAATATATAAATGATCAGTTAACATTGTGAAAAAATACACTTCTGTTGCATACCCAGGTAAAACCGCTAGTGTAATCTTGCAATAGAGATGGAGATATGGGAATTACTGCAGAGATGACTTAACAAAAAATTATGATCTATTTAAAAAAAAAAACCCAACCCCAAACCAAAAACCCTGTTGATTAGGAAGTTACAGGTGAGAGTAAAAGATTGTTTTGGACAGACTGAAAACTGTCTCTGATTTATATGAAGTTTTTTCCTTCTGCATCATTCCCCTTGTGCATTACAGTCCTCCCCTTTGCTGTACAGTCTTCTTTTATGCTCTGTGTCTGTCTCTGCAGGGGGTGCTGTGCCCTGTCCCCCCTTGCCATCAGTGATCCTGTTTTCCATGCCACCTGCTCCTCCAACAGTCACTGGTCCCCAAAAGGTGGATGCTGACACAGTGTTTCTTGCAACCACATTGTCTCCCTAAATGTACTGTCATGCACAGTGAGATCAACAGTTGAAGTTATTTGGGAGCACTTAAGAGAGAAAACTCCTTGCTAGAAACCTTTTGAAGTTACAGTTAGTCTTCTGCCAGTAGTATTTAGTTCTTTGAGTTAATGGAAGAAAAAAAGCAATCTTTTATCATGAGGATCATAGTTTCCCAATGCCAGAAAACTGCTGTGTAGTGTGTTTGTGAGTAGCAGCAGCAGTTCTAGCTTATTAGTGCAATGGGTGTAGTACTACATATTTATTCCTAATTTGGGCTCTGTCTAGGAGAAATTATCCATGGGGAAGGTCAGCCTGATGAACAAGGCCAAAAATAAAAGCTGTGTGCCAGGGAGTTGCAGAGCTGCCTGGGAGATGAGAGTTCATGTCCTTGACCCAGCCTGTGCAATACAGTCTTTAGGATCAGTCTTACCTCTTTTTCCATGTTGGAACACACTGATTCTTTTTATTAACTGGTATATTAAATCTGAGTTCTCTTTTCTTACTGGAAGTTGAGGTAGAAGGACAGCATAACAGAGGTGATTAAATGCTGAATCCCCCTAAGTGCTGCTTACACTGGGATGAACAAGAGAAAACAAGACTTAGGATTTGTCTGGAGAAGTGGACCACTGCTAGAAGAAACCACACACGGAGATCTAGAAACTAATTTTATTTGTTACCCTTGCTGCCAATTTTGTTTTGTCATTTATTAAGGAAGAAACTGTCAGGGCTTAGTGAACTGGTACGTTAGTGAGATGGAGCCAGCTAAGGAAGCACTCTTAGGGAACACTGGGGAGTGTTCCTCTAAGTCTGATTGCGTTTGCTGTGTGTGTAGTCCATGGCAGCTTCCGAAAAAAGCAGCAGGATTTGCCCATGTGAAGCTGGTTGCATGAGAAGAAATCCTTCATAGAAGGAGAGGGATGAGGTTTGTGGAACAACAATGACAGGATGAGTAACAAGTGTTTATTTAGATGGCTTTTTTTAGTATTCATTAAATCGTAAGCGGTTAGCTGTGGGCTTCTACAAATGACTTTACTATTACTGTATGGAAAAATATCTTTCGTCTAATAGACAACAGCTGGTATGCGTTTCTTTAATTATTATTTTTTGTGACAGGCGAACGTAATGCTAGGTTTGAGACATTCTCCTTTCAACATGCAGAACCAGAATCCCACAGCGGTTTTGCTGCCGTGACCAATGTCAATGCGATGTCTAGGCCTACTCACAGCACTTCATCACAGGTAAACCAAAAATGTATCACTGTCTTAACTGAAATATCAACAGAGAGTTGTGCAAATTAATAACCCAAACCTACACACCTTTTACATCTAATTTAGTGTTAAATTACAGTACAGAGCATTTTTACAGTGAATTAAGTGGATTATATTAAGTAATTTATTCCAGATTGAGTATGTGGTGTTCCTAAAACAGATACTTGCTTGTAAAAGAATTTGGCCGATCATGTAACTGGAGTGTAAATTTAGTTTATTGGCATTGAGCCTTTAATTTTTTTTTTCCAAATTTCATTAAATATACTGTGATTTATGTTCCCAGTTTTACACAAGGGCTTTTATAACCCTTTTTTCTTGGTGCAGCTACATAGAATGGCCTCATGGTGCAAATATAGTCACAGAATTTGTTAACTCTCAGCCTCACTATTTAAAACCTTTTGTGCAGAACTACAGGCAAAGTCTCTGGTATATAAATTTGCTGAGGAGCAGCAGAGCTCTGGTTCAGTGAAATTCCTGCAGAAACACGCTTTGTTTTATTGGAATTCATTGAGAATTTCATAATAATATTCTGATTTGAGTCCCACAGATCTGCTAAGCCTAGTGGTATACTGGTGCTCTGTAAGTCGTCACGTTTCAATCTGGTGATGACTCCTGGAGAGCTGAGTTTTAATCTGCATCCCCCATGGAGTTTTGACAATGCACACTTCTCCTTTTTTTCCCTTGCTTGAGCAGGCCATCATCAAAGAACACCTACATGAGCATTTTAGAATAGACTGCTTCCATTAACGTTCAGCTAAAAATTGAGATCTTGTAATATGAAATGTATCGTGATTTAAAACTAAACTTTCTCCTGTAATCTAGGAACTTAAGTTTCTGACCCATGTAGGTTCCGTGCACTAGTGGGCAGAGAACACCACCAGGAATCCTGCTGTGGTCACAGCAAAGACATTCAGTTTCTGTCTTTTGCACTTCTTTCAGAAAATCACTTTCCCTGTAGGCTGTTCTTCACTGCTAAATGTAGCTTCGTTCTTTTGGAATTCTGAATTGTATCACACCGAAGAACCACTTGGGTTATGGGTTAGTAGATAAGATTATAGAAGGTCATCTTTGTAGACTAAGCATTATGAAGAAGGCAACATTAACTTCAGAGTTCTCATAAGTACTCAGAATTAACTGTAATTGAAATCAAGGAAGGGAGACTCCCAGTGATTTCAGTAAGAGTTACGCCCGCAAGAAGTAAATCTCGGAGATGAGATAGGTTTAAGATTTGTTGAGATTCCTTCGGAGGGGTGAGGGAAGTTGGAAGTCATTAAGCCACTAGAAAATGTGTTCAAGTTACAGATTTCTTCTTGTGCCATTGTAATGTTTCTCAGCTAACATGTAGTTACTATGATTTGAGCTGATGAAGCTCATCTTGCATTTATTATATTATACAGCATAACTCCAGGAGGAGGCTGAGAAGTGAGAGCTCCTATGATATAGACAACATTGTTATTCCAATGTCGCTGGTGGCACCATCAAAGTTGGAGAAACTACAGTACAAAGAAATCCTTACCCCAAGGTTTGTTCATGACCTCCTTAGTTGCAAAGAAGACACCAAAATGAACATGAGAATGTTAACTAAGAATATTGTTAACATGTCATTAGATAATTTTATAATATTAAGATGATCTTTTCATGCACTCGGGTTTTTTTTCTGTGCACTTCAATTTGTGGGACTGAGGTGGTGGGAAGACTGGACATCTGATAGCACGAGGGAAATAGTTTGATACACATAGGGAGGCGGCAGATGCACAGACTGGCTAAAAATAGAAGTGGGTTTATATCATCTTAATTGTAGTGATATTTGTGGCCTTAAATGTGCCATAAGGCTGACATGCTCTGAATGGTTATATGGGGGTTGCTGTCTTTTTTTGTGTGTTATGGTTTGTAAGAAAATAGTTAACTGTTTTCAGTGAATTAAGCAGAAACGGTTTTAGCATATATTCTTAAAATTTATCCATTCTGATACAGTAGAATAAGCTTACTTTTTTCCATACAGTGTAGACCTATAATCCATGATTCTACAGATTTTTTTTTTAAAAAAAGCAAAAGAACATCTTTAGATTGCTAAGACAGGGTAATTGATCTCCTGTGCTGTAATTCAGTGGCTTACTAGCAAATTGCCTGGAATGGCTAAATGTAGTTGTTCTATATTTTAAATGTCTAAATTGTATTTGCTTTTATCTTGTCTTTAAAGCTAAAAATATGGTTAAGACTCTGTTGGATAGCTTAAAGACTGTGTTGGGAAAAGCAGAGGTTAGATATTGGGTTGGGAAAGGAAAATCTAAATTTCAGACATCTGTTATCAGCACCTTAAATTTGAAATTATTTTATTTGAAAGAAATTTTGAAGCACAAGCCATGTTGAAGGAGTAGCTAACAATACAGCATAGAAACAGAAGAGTCGTCTCTACTGCTGAAATAACGAAACAGCATTTAGGTAAATTAATTTGACTTTTCTTGTCTCATTTCTAGCTGGAGAGTTGTTGAATTTCAACCTTTAGAAAGATCTTACACAGATGAAGAAGAGGTAGGCTGTATTTTAATTAAACCACCAGTTTTTAATTAAACTAGATATAATTGGGATAATTGGTATATATTTTTCAAAGTCACTGACTTCATGCAAATCCTGGTAAGTTTCAGATTTCAAAAAAAAAGTATTAAGTATCAGGTTGTGAAATTGTGTCTTATTCCAACCTACTCAACCCTATGGTGGATGACAGAAATGTGTGTATCTCCATAAATAGTTGTTGTTCACTTGTTCGTTTGGCTCTTCTGTCCCTTGCTGTCAGTGCAGACAGCGCTCCCTTTGGTCAGGCCTCCGCCTCCCGTGCTGCTGGGCATCATGATGCTGGGTCTCCCACTGCAACTGTCTCTTCAGGGCTACCTGTGCTGTAACGCCTGTCCTTCTCTCTCACCCTCTTCTTTGATGGCCAGTTCCCATAGCCTGTTGCTTTTCAGGAGGTAATTTGGCATTTTGCCTGCGGGCCCAGCAGGTTTCCTCAGTTTTCTTCTCAGTGTTCATCTTCCTGCAAAACTCCTGTTGGGAGCAAACTTTTCTTCTTTCTGCTTTGTCAGGAACAATGTAACCTTCAGCATTTCCTGCTTGCCTGTTGAGCTAAGTTTGCACATCATGTGCTACTGTTGCTCCCTCCAGACATCAGAATCCATCTTTTTCTTCCAGGGAGTGTCTGTGGACGTTGCAGCTGGGGGTCCGTTTCTCCCCTAATCAGGGATTTCAGGCATTTCCTAACCTCATTGTGAACGTACCAGCAGGTCTGGTCTCTAGGCTGGTTTTCTGTTCTCCAATCTTTTTGTGGCTCCTTTTCCAGAAAGCTGCCAGTTTTGCTGTCTTTTGGACATCTCTAATCTCCTTCAAGTCTCTGCTATAGGCCGCTATCAACTGTTGTAACTGTAGGACTTGTATTCATACCTTCATCCACAGTATCTGTTCTGGAGCTCCTTTTTCAGAGACTCTCTACAACCAGGATTTAGGTGCCTTAGTAGTAGAAAAAGATTGCATTTGGGTAGCAGTACAGAAGGTTATGCTAAACACAGTAAACAAATTAAATCATTATGACACTCCCTTGGGGTAGAAAATGCACTCTCCACAAAGGCGCTAGCTTCCTCAGAGTTTTACTAGGTCTGTAGCTGCTCCACAGAAATTAACCTTTCCTTTCAGAGAGGATCATGGTCTTGGGTCCCCACCTGGTGTGGTTGCACTCATTTGGCACCATACTCTTGGGTCGGAAGGAAAAGAAAAACTTATTACTTATTCTGTCCCTGCCTTTTCTCATGCACTTGAGAAATTCATGTGAATTCAGATTTGTGTCACCTCCACCACTGCCTTTTGGTTTGTTACTGTCTCTGCTAGCAGGAAACATGCCTGATATTCTTTTGTAGTGAGAAGGTCAAATTACATACACAGGAGAACTCTCCTGCAAGGATATTTAATTAAAACATTTGGATAATAACTAATAAGGCAGCAAGGGCACACTGTCCCTCGAGAAGTTACTGTTCATTGCTCTGTCTTCATCCTGGTATCTGTGGGGAAAAAAGAGAGTTTCAACAGTGATTTGCCTTCCGGGCTTCAAGGGCCTTGCTTGGAGGACTCAATGGATTTCTCCTTTAGATTTCAGATCCCACACAGATGACTTGTCTTGTGTACTTTCAGCGCATTTTGCTGAAGGGACTTCAAGGTGTCTCTCTGTGAAGCTCTTGGACTAATTGCTCATTTAGTAGCCCTCCCAGTACATTTGTATTTGGCATGACTAGCTGATCCTGTATGATTCATCCTTTGGCCAGGAAATAACTCGAGTTAACAATAGAGCAGCTTTGCCTCCTGCTGGGGTCCACTGCTTCTGTATTGTCTGTCAGCTGCTGGGTAGAATGAGAGAGGAGAGATGTCAGACAAGAGAAAAATGCTTAAAATCTTGTCTAAACCATCCTTTGCCAATTCTCGCCCTTTCTGTTGGGATCATGTTAATTGGTTTGGATGATTTTCAGAGTACTGAGAAAAGGTGGATGTCTGATCATAATTCTTTCACTTCCTTGCTTTAGATTTTAGGCTGAATTAGATTTGTTACTGAGTAAGCTTGAAAAAAGACATGAGAAAACAGCAGCATTACCTTTTCGCATTTTCTGCACTCACACTCTTGGCACTCTTGAAATTGTTCCTTGTACTGAAATCAAGGCAAGCTTCAGTAGATCATCCGTGAAGGACGAGAGGGCAAAATGTACTTTCTGCTTTTATATAAAGTAAGCTTTTTCTTTGCTTTCCACTGCATAGCAGTTGGTGGTGGTACTGCATAATAGTTTCTTTTCTGCCTATCTTCTTCATGGCTAAATCTAAAACTTCTGGAGTTGTCCTTGTGTCAACCAGCAGTTAGGGATTTCTTCCACTTGATATCTTTTTTTTTTCCTTTTTTTTTTCCCTTCTCTCTCTTCTTCATTTGAACAGGCTTTCAATGCAACAACTTGTATCCATGCAGTAGACTTGCGCCCAAAGCTTCCACAAGTTACAAAAAAAGTGGGGTCCCCAATCTGTCATGTTCTACAGGAGCCACGCTTCCAAGGATGGAACTCGGCACTTTCTGAAATCAGGCTTATTCACCATGCCTTTATTTGAGTACAAAAAAGCTTACCTTTTTTGGGTGCCTAATTTTTGTTTCTGGAAATTTTGCCTTACAAGGACAAACATAACAGTTGGGCAATGCAAAAGTTAATCTGCTATCTATGTCTGCTCTATTACTTGCTCTAAAAATACTTAGTTTTTGGAAATAGAGCGTTTAGTTTCCTGGTTTGCATATATGAATTTGCAGTCTGTTATTGCTTTAAGGCATGGGAGGGCATGGCACGGGTTTTCCTGTTTTATTTTGTTTTTAATTTGTTTTGTCCAGGTTAAAGTTTCTGTCACGGCACAATTGTGAAGTGATAGTTCACATTCATTTTGTAGTTGTTTTAGTAATGACAAGTACTTTGGAATAATTCTGTGTGTAATTAGTTTTGCATAAGTGTTTTCATGGTTTATGACTCAGTGTTTCCCATGAAGCCAAAGACTGAAGCACAGACTTTGCTGTTTTGAGAACCATTCCAAAATATTCCTGGTGCTATTCAACATTAAGGCACAGTGTCTTGTAGCTTAACTAGATGCGATGGGGGGGATCCAAATCTTAGTTTGCTTTAAGTCTTTTTCTTTGAGTGAAATCATTAGACACGCCTCACAAACAGGCCTTCCTAATAGTCTTTTCTCTCAGCATCACTGCCAGATCCATCCACTGAGGAATGACAGTTCTTTTGTCCTTTTTCAAACTAACCTTAGTGAGGGGGGAAAAAAAATCTAATTTCTCTAGTAATAGCAACTTTAAATTAACCTAAAGTTGTGGAGGAAATACATAAAGCATTACAAAGCTGGGGACAGGCAGAGGCTGTTCTGAACCAAGCAGAGAACTTTTACTCTGATGTAATGTGATTTTATCCATAGAACAAAGAACAATTTTTAAATAAATGTATTACTCATTAGTCTTCAGTGGAATAGGATAAAACTCATTTTAAATAAATAAGGAGTTAAATCTGCTACCACCACCAGCTATGGAAAAGGAACAGTAAAGCTTATTTCTGTATTTTTCAAAACTCTTCGCTTGGAGAGGAATGTGGACTTTGATTTTTGAGAGGAAGCTTGTTAAAAATGAAGTTTCTTCCCAGCATGAAAAGTTTTGGCAATTTGCTAAGAAAAGTATTTTCAAAGTCTAAGTTTTTCTTTCAAAATTAGCTTTTGTTTCCACTTCAAAGGAAATCTGAGCACACAGAAAAATCCTGAATTTTCCCTGAGGGAATAGCGCTTTTGTAGTTCATAAAATTCTCACTTTCACGCTATACATCGTTGACCTTGGAAAGACAGAATCTGAACTGAGATGCAGCCCTGTACCGATGCCATCCAAGTGACAGAGCTGGTGAATTCCAGGGAGAGGAGGAAACCCATTAAGTTGGCTTGCGTGAAAGGAAACCCAGCAGCTAACAAAGTGGTTTGTGTTTAACATAAATAAATAAGAGCAATGAGAAGTCTTCAAAAGCAGTCATGAGATGGGCAAACAAAGCAGGCCTGTTTGTCTGAGGGTTCCTGTTGAGTGCTGGGCTGAGGAGGAACCGGGCAGCTACAGTTTTAGCAAGCAGGTCCTGTGGCCGATTCAGATGGCACTAAAGTCTTTGGGATCCTTTTCATTGACCCCATTAAATTTCATTGTGGGGCTGTAGTTCATGACCAGCCGCCTAGGTTGGGAATGTGCTCTCTGGCAAGCTGAGTGCCACTACCAGCTATGCTTACGGCAGCATAAATGCATTGTCATACTTTGCGTTTGTACCCATAATGGTCATGAACTACCTCAGTGCTGCAAGATTTGATGCAAAGAATGGTTTCTGCAGAAAACCTCAGGGCTGTTAGTCATCTGGAGTGGGGTACTTCCAGCTGACTATGTAACCTATATTGTATGGCTCTATCTGGTACTGCAGCGAGGACTTGGTGTTTAGTTCTGTATTTTATCAGACTCAATCGGAAGATAAACAGGGTTACTTGTAAACACCACTGAGGATTTTGCTTTATAGAAAAAAATCCGTTTATTTTCCATGACCCCTGATTATTAATTCCTGTCCAGGACTGATCTGGCAGTGCAGCTTCACAGCTTCTATGACCAGGAACTGTTCTTTCCTAGAATTTCTCTGCTTTTGAGTTGGGAGTGGCTGGCCTAAAATCCATAGCTGCAGCACTTGTATGCTCTCGCCAGCCTTAGCTTTTTAGGTGAACTTTGAAGAGGTTGAATGGTTTGGAGCAGTTTGAAATAACTCTGAGCTGTGCTGGAGGGGTCCAGCCAAGAGCTCGCCCTGCCATCTGGGGAGTGAGGAGGAAGAGCAGCAAAGTGCTCCTCACCCAGCCGTCTCTAAGGAGCAAACTTCCTGGGGTGCTGCCAACAGAAAAATGAAGATGGTTCTTTCAAAGTGAAGGTCAGATGTGATAGCTACATCTGAGGAGTTTTACCTAAAAAGCTGGCTCTTGTTTGACTATGAGCAGTTAAAGTACTCACATTAGGGCCGTTTTAAGCTGTGCCAGGGTCATGCAAATCATTTGCTAAGAAATAAGTCTTTTCAAAGCAGAAACCATTTTCTGCTTGGTTTTGTAGCAGGAATGCAGCACCTCAGGTTTGCTGAGTTCCTCTCAACATGGAGCTATCGAAGTCCTTGGTGATCTCAGACCTATTTCGCCATGCTTAAAGAGCACCTGGCAAATCCTGCTGCCTCCCAGCCTGCTCCTAAAGCAATCTCTGGAAACTCCTGGAATTTTTGCTTGTCTTTATTTTGTGTTTTTAATCTGCCTTGATTTGCAAATGAATACTTGTCCTCTTAATTTTCTGCCTCTCACCATAGAGAAAAATGTGTTAATTGCATGGGGGGTATACATATCCATTCAGATCAACCACAGACATGTAAAGAAATAAAGTGAAAGCGACAGCCTCCCCTATACTAGAGCGCTAGGGAGAGTGTAAGCTGAATGCATCTATTTTGATGTGCCTTTATACTGCAAGCATGCACTGTGTTGCCTCCTATTGTTTGGTGAACAGACCTTTGCAGAATTATATGTAATATTGGCTGCCTTTGTTTCTAGTGATGTTCATAATTACAGCAGCTGCTATCCCTGTATTTCGTTACAGAGAGAAGACCTGTCAGATGAAGTTTTTACCTTACGTCATAGAAAGTATGAAGAAAGAGAGAGAGCAAGGTGGTCGCTGTGGGAGCAGAGCCGCTGGCCCAAAAGGAATAGCAGGCAGGTGTATTTACTTTGATAAGAGCCTCCCTATTGAACCACTGGGGTTGGTTGTTGGTGCAGCAGTTTCAGAAATGCTGTCACAGAGAAGTTTGAAAATGAGGGCACTCTTCATTAACTAAGTCATCAGGGACAGTCCCAGGTATGTTTGGTTTTGTGGCTGGAGAGGGAAGGCAGCTCTGAAGCATGCATACTTACAGACATTTGGCATGTCAGTGACCTGGTATTAGTGAATAAAAATCTCACTCCCATACTGATCAAATAGCTCTGCTAGTTTGTGCCACTCCCAGTTATTGTGACTTTAGCCACCAAGTGTAACATGAGCCATTCTTCACTCACCTGACTTAGATGAAAGTCCAATGCATTCAGAGACGCAGTACTGAAGGGTCCTGGGCAGTGCCAGGGATCTTACGCTTAAAAAGGTCATTGTGTGAAAAGGTTCATTCTCACAGGCTTGCTGTCTGGTGCAAAGCTCATCAGAATTAAATATAACCCCTAAAAGTCTTCCAAAAAATAGTGCATGTAAGAGCAAACGTCATAAAGCTGTATCTGCAGTTTGGCTCCAGGAAAATTATTCCCATAAATTGCTTCAGAATCTGCCAGGACAAAAAGCATCCTGTAAATGCTGGGATAACTTTTTCTGCTATTTATCGTATGCTTGTGTCTTGGCATACTCTTGGCTGAAAGTGAACAATTTCACTATGAACAAATATGCAAAGACAGCTTTTTTTAATGCAGGATAAAATTAGAGCTAAACTGTATTAAATCATTCTATTTTAAGCAATTTTGAAGATAAAAAATCTTTAGAAAAGTGTACTGAAAAATACAAGTTCTATATGTACCCTTGATTTTAAAGCTCTGTGAACTCCTTGATGAAATCTTAATGCTATTTGACTTCAGAAGTAAAACTGCCATTGACATGAGCAAGGTCAGACTTCCCCCTGGCATTTATGATGCGTGCCAGTATTTTATATCTAGTTCAAATTTGCATTAAAGGGGAGGTTAAAATTTTTAGTCTTATTAAATTATTTTGCCTGCTTTGGATATGACTCCAGAGCAGAGGTGGGAAGGAGGAGCCCAAAGACCTGCTGTTTCTTCTTCAGTGACATTGGCACAGTCTGCTGACAGTGCAGTTTGGACTCTGCAGGTTCCTGCTAATGATGCCATGTTCTGAACAGCCCACGGCTCACTGACTTCTGTTGTCCAAAATCACAGTGCTGGTGAGCGTGTGGAGTGAGGCGCAAGAGTGGGACCAGCCTCCAGCTGGTCTGCAGCCAGACTGTGCCTGTTCCAGGCCTGTTGTATTTGGTTAGCTCCTCCACATAGCATGCTTTGCTTTGGGTTGTGACAGCGATGTTGTCAAGAACCATGTGTGTTTTCATCTGCTCTTTTGATTTAAGTAAGGAGAATGTAGGTAGCATGTATGGAGAAACTGAACACTTCGAAAAGAAAATCTAAGAGAGTCTTTAGAGTCCAAAGAAGGGCAACAAAGCTGGTGAAGGGTCTAGAGAACAAGTCTTATGAGGAGCGGCTGAGGGAACCTGGGGTTGTTTAGTCTGGAGAAAAGGAGGCTCAGGGGAGACCTTATTGCTGTATACAAGTACCTGAAAGGAGGTTGTAGCGAGGAGGGTGTTAGTCTCTTCTCCCAGGTAACAAGCGATAGAACGAGAGGAAACGGCCTCAAGTTGCACCAGGGGAGGTTTAGATTGGATATCATGAAAAATTTCTTCACGGAAATGGTTATCAAGCAGTGGAACAGGCTGCTCAGGGAAGTGGTGGAGTCACCATCCCTTGAGGGATTTAAAAGACAAGTAGATGTGGTGCTTAGGGATATTGTTTAGTGGTTGACTTGGTAGTGTTAGGTTAATGGTTGGACTCGATGATCTTAAAGGTCCTTTCCAACCAAGATGATTCTGTGATTCTGTAAACTGTTCCTGGCAATGTGAAAGGGCAGGGAGTAGCTCTTAAGACTCTCGTCTCTTATCCTGCGCTAGATCTTACAGCAAAAATGCCGATGGACGACACAGCCAAGATGTGTTGCAGAAAGACCACCACAGCAGCTCCTGTGCCTCACTGCATTGCGTTGCTGACCCTGTTCCCGACTTGACTTCAGAAGCCCACAGCTCTGTTTGTTCAGGGATTGCACAACTCTGCAGGGAGAGCCAGGAAGTGAAGGTAGGTGCTTCCAATAGCTGCCGGGTCTGGTCAGGTCTTCAGTAACCACTGTCTCTAACCTAAACCAGAGAATCTGAATGTATCCTCCTGTCTCACTGATCAGAACCTCAGGCTGTTGCCCTAGTTTATGCAGACTGACCGTAGCGCTCCTGTTTAGAGCTAGATTGCTATGCTTTATGAATTAAGCCCAAGATTTGTCAAGAGGTAAAAATTTCATTGCTCAGTACACATGGCACCTGTTCTTGAGGCGAGTAGGCAGACCTGAGTTCAGGGATGTTGGAGATTTTTTCAGGGATGTTGGCCGGGGTTCCAGGAGGGCCTGATCATGACGGCATCAGGTATCCTGATGGTCTGGCACCATGGAAAAGAGCTTCCCCCTTCCTGTACTGTGCCTGTTCAATTGTAGCTCTGTTACTAGTTCAAAACCGCACGAAGCCAGCTCACGTTGACAGCTGGTGCCTAGCAGGGCTGTATTCTTTATCTGAAGAGCCCTGCAAACATTGTAAAGAGACACTCATTTGTTACTTGATAGCAGATCATTCTGCACATAGCTAATCAGTTCAGGCTCAACTGAAATCCCTTTTTCTCCTCTGTTCTCTTTTTCCACCCTCGCTCCTACCCTTCTGATTCCTTTCAGTCTGGGCTGTGGGAACTTCGAGTTTTTCCACTAAAAGATGAAGAGGTAGAAGGTTTACTGTGCCAAGATCAAATAACAAATCCGACTGAAATGTCAAGTGCAGCTTTCCCCAGCGACTCACTCTGCACTTCATGCACACCCATTGGTTTGCCAGACAATGGCCATCCACCAAGAAAACAACCTACCGAAGAGTCAGAAGACTGCGAAAATGTTTGCCTGGGAATCAACAATACCAGAAAACAAAGGTGACAGGGAATAATGTGGTTCATTAAGAAAGCCAATTAAGGTGGAGAAAAGTGTAAGGTAAAATCTCTCTTGTTCACACAGCATATGACAGCACTATTCAAAACCTGTACATTAGCTGCATATAATATATTTTCTTTCTTGCTTTGTAACAGGCAGGATAAATCCCAAAGACAACACTTCCTTCTTCCTGAACCCCAAGAGAAAGTAATTATTTCAAGCTGGAAGTCTAATATTCCCAATGTCGGGAGTGGGCGCACATAAATTGCTGGCACTGTTCACTTTCTGTTGTCATATTGCCACATTTGTTAATAATCCTCCTTTTCTGTTGTGTTTGTTTTCAAATGCATTTTTGGTTCTAGTAGATTCTGGTGCAGCAGGATATGCTGTCTACCTTAACCAACAACTTCAACTGAACACAGAAAAACTACTTGAAAAAATAGTGGGGAGAAGCGATAGCTTCAGATTATTTTCCTGTGTGGCATGACCATGGGGCAGAAAGATGCCTCTCTAAATGCATGTGTGTAAGCCATGCGTAAGGTAAGGGGAGGTGAGAACCAGCAGTTTCAAAGCAGGCATTCTGGAAGCCTTGCATCTAGCTTAAAATCTGTACTCAGCTCTCAGTAGTGCCAGGGCATGTTTCATAGAGATGTCCTCAAGCAATAAGATAGAAGTAGACCACTGCATTTCAATAGTCGATGTATTTGCTACTCAGAAAGTAGGGTTTCTGCTTCAGTCGTGTGTGGGGATAGAGAAACGGAAGGGGAGAGGAGTCGAGTCAAATCAGTGACACAGCTCTTTCTTTGAATATTGTGGTTTGGGTCATCTTACTTCCTTAGTCCTTCAGTTGCTAATGAGGCTCATAATATTTTGCTTTAATATGTTAAAGACAAAGTCTTGTTCCAGTTTCTGTACAGTGCCTTGTAAGAGTCTCGTAAGTATGCCAACATTTGGTGACTAGCTGAAAAGGAAAAGATGATTGATGTCTAGAAGACCAATAAAGAAAAAAGCCCCAAAGCTTTCCATTGTGATTCTGGATAGATTTTTAATTTCCCAGCAAGTTCACAGCGAGGAAACAAAAGCAAGTTGTTTAAACTTGCATCTAAGTAGCATAGTTTGGAATGTATCTGCAATCTCAAGAGGTATTAACAAAGATTAAACATTGAATATAGGTATAATCCATCAACAGGAAGTTTTTCTGTGTAGGACAGTTGAAGGCGATTTAATAGGAGTCTCTGATTTTGTGCAAAATTTTCTTCCACGTGTAATATCTGGAATGGCACTGGACAGATGACCCAGTTTTAGTGTCAATTTTTGGGGGGGGAGTCAAAAGGACAGGAAATATACACTGGGCATCTGAAAACAGTTCAGTAAAGTTTCAACACTACAACCTATTGCTACATTGTAGTTTATTGCACATTCTGATTATTTTTTTAAACACTTTTTTAACACTGGTTTGTCTTAAACTTGAATCTTGCCTCAGTGTCTGATACAATAATCTTTGATGCAAGGTTGGTTTTTTAATTAAAAGTTATTTCTATATACGTTGTACATAGTCTGAATTTGATGGCCTTTTAGAACGAAGAAATAGCAGTAACACTTCCTCTTGGCACAGAGCCCTGCTTGGCCCAAGAATGGCTTTGCTAACACATGGAAGTGGCAGCAGCACTGAGCTTTGCTGTCGTACTGAAGCTGCACTGCTGCTGTGAGGCTAAGGTCTCAATACAGAGGTGGATTTTTTCCATCTCTCTTGTCCTGCATGTGCATCTGCTGCTGGGAAAAGGTTTCTGAAAGTTACGTGTCTCAAATGCTTTGTAGGTCTTTTCCATACCCGTATCCATTCATTAAGACGTCTGATCTGACCAGCTCTCACACAGCTTTGTTGTAAGGTCCACGGCTTCCTGCGCTGTCTGATCCCTGGGGCAGTGTCAGGAGTTTCTGCGATTTAGGAGATGGGACAGATCAAGTAAACCAGCCGGCTAGCTGCCTTACGTGTCCTGAAGGTGCCGTCAGGAACTGGAAATGCATTCCAGCATTTTACGGGAAGGAGCAAGAAGAGGGTGTTTTTCTAGATAGGGAGGAGGCAAGGGAAGGGTGTTAAAATGAGGCCAAAAAACCCTGTGCGAAAGGAGCTGGATTAATGAGATTTGGTCAGCCTGGTGGTCTGTAAAGCTGTTCCTGTGTTGCTGTTCTGTTCCCAGTTATGGTGTGCTGTTGAACCAGTGTACTGTTTTTGGGTCAGGCTCCAGTGTGCATATCTAAAGCAGCTGCTTGTTCCCTTGCTGGCTGCAGGCGCTGCACAAACGGTTATCGATACGAGCAAGGGTAAGCACGTTTTTCTTTGTCCCCTCTTTAGATGTTCTTGTCAGCCATTGTGGGAACCAGCTAGTGCCTCACAAGGCAGCAATAAAAAGGCTAGCCAAAGAAAGGCCAGGCGACTGAAAAAAAAAAAATCCCTGGAGAAACTACAAAAAAATGTCTATTTGGTCATACACCACCCCCTCCACCCCCCCTCATCAGAAGTCTTTTCTCGAACAGCTGCCTCTCAGCTGGCAAGACCTATGACAGCAAACTGCAACTGCCTTCGCACACAGAGCTGCCTGAGCGACTGCATGGGTGGAGAACTGCGCCCAAGCATTTCTTCAGGCTGCATTTGCTTTTCTCATGTCGCCTGCCTATCTCCAGCAGCCCTTCATCTGGCAAGGGCAGACGGGGAACGCTGTGTGCACATGTCAAGCAAGATGCTTTTTGGGAAGCCCTAGGCTGTGCTCCTTGCCCACAGCAACTCCAGTCATTTGCCACCTTCTTCCAGCAGCCCAGGTGCTGTGCCCTGCCCTCTCTGTCTCTACTCTGTGCATCTTTGCTCCAGCCAGGGAGGCACCTGATTTTTCAGTAGCCTCATTTCACTACTGGGATGAGGTTAGAAAACTTGCTTAACTGAACTTGGTCACAGGATCAGCCCCCTCCTTTCATCTTCTTTCCCTGTCCTGCATGCAGCTGGAATTGGCACTAGTACTCCCCTTTACTGCCTGCAGCCCTTTTCCCTGCTGAGCTGGACTCCCACCTCCAGCCAGTTCCGTTTTGCATGGAGATGTTGGTGTCGTGAGGAAGCCACTGGTGGTGGGAGCGGGCTGAGAGCTCAGAGCCATGCACATGCTCAAAGCCATAAAATGTGCAAGAAGCCCCTGCTTGTTTTCCTTCCTTTCCAAAGCTTTAAACGGGGGTGGGGGTGGGGGTGGGGGGAAGAAAAGGCTGTTTGTTTTTTGACTGTTAAGCTATGAAAACAGCTGTCAGCAGTACTCCTAATGTTGTGGCTAAAGGTATTACAAAGGCTGACTGTGAAATACCAACTTAAATATCATGCAGCAAGCCTGCCCCCCCCCCGCCAAAACTGGAGTGCTGCAGCTTTACAAAGCCATTTCCTTTGTACTTTCTTTACCATTTTCAATGGAGACATTTTTTTAAGGCTGCTTATTTCTGTTCCCTGCTGCTATGAGGGTTTAAACGCTTCATCTCTGCATCCAGGACCTTAACGGAATGTAAGTACAAATAGAGACTTCTAAGCCCTATTAAAATTAAGCTGTGTGTGTCTACTGCAGTTTTTTACCTTGCTCAGGGATGTGCACTGTAGCACACATCCAAGCCTTACTCTCCTGTACCAGTTTCCTTTTACTGTTTTCCAGGGCAGACAGAACCTTTCTCTGTCACATCACCCTGGACTGCTCGAGACCGTGTGACTTTATATGGCCAGACTGTGCTCTCCTGTGTTGCTGCAAGTTTGCTTTATCAGCGTATTGCAACATCTAACGGTCCTGGGGTTTAGTTGGCCCCGCGGATTCCATGCAAGCAGCTCTTTTGGTTTTCACGGCAGCTGTGGGGTAACGTTACCGAGTACAGGCCTAAATAGATCCCAACAAATTACTTCTGTTCATGTACAGAGGCAAGAGGCTGGAACAGTCTTCAGCATTCAAAGAGCAAGTATCGTTACTGTTACTTTCATGGATACTCTGTAGTTGCTAATAGCTTTAAGCTGAGATGTGTAAAAAGCTGCTGCAGCAGTAGCCATCTGCATAAACCCACCTGGGTGGGATTTAGACAGAAAAAAGCAATTGAGTAATATTAGTGTGTGTGTAATTTCTCTCTCCCACAACACTCCTAACCTGTGAGTCAGTGGAAGCGCAAACTACCAGCTTTAAAACAATGACAAAGTCACTACAACATGCAAAAGAAAAACATACGGTATGGTTCCATGCTCAGAACAAAGCATAGTACTGTCAGTTAACTTGCATGACTTTGGGACATCCGTCCCAAATTAATTAGAAAAAAAGCAGAAATAGTTTGATTACCTTTTCAACCCAGCGTAAGGTCAGCTGCAGGAGGCACAGATACTACAGCTGTCATCCCACTGCTTTCAGTAACATGAAGGCACACTGCCCACCCTAAACCAACATTTGCATAGCCCTTCTGTGGCTGCTCGGCCTGCATTTCAGCTACCAGAGCCGACTATTTCTCTATGCACGTGGTATTAGACTCTACACAGGTTCTTTCCAGCAGTACGAATAAGCTGCTTTAACGCATCTAACAGCCATTTGGACTATTACCTTTCCTAGCCCAGCTTTCTTTTGGCAAACCTCTTCTGAAAGATGTCTTCAGTGCAGCAGGGCCAGATGACTCCATGTCTTTTGCTAGTCCTCAGATGGGGTTACAGGTGGAAACAGAAAGCAAAGACATTGTTCACCCAAACCACAATTAACCACACAGGAAAAAATAGTAATTTAGCCATTTCAGACCCTCGTCTAGCTTGTTTGAGCTAGCCCTGGCTCATCCCATGTAACAATGGCAGTGACCCACGCTGTACAAAGCTTAGAAGAAAGGGGTGCATCAGCTGGAGTGCTGCCTCAGCATTTGGTAGGTGACACGTGCCCAGCTTTGCTGCAAGGCCAACAGATTTGACTTTGGCCTTGTGGCAAGGGGCTGGCTGCAGCTGTTGAGCCTGTTGGCCTCTTCCCCTGGGGCAGCAGGCTGTTTGCAACCCTTCTTAATTACAACTTAAAGGGAAAAATACCATGAAATATTAAAGCAGCCAGCAGTACTTATTAGAGCCATGGGAGGCAGGTCTAGCTAAAATGACCTGCTCAGATCTTCCTCTAGCAGGTTGTAACTCTCACCTTTCACATGCCCAAACAGGCTGGGCTGCGAAGGCGGCACAAGCAAACTGAAGGTATGAGAACTATTTGGCTTCGTAACGAAAAGGCGCATTAAACTGTTCTACAGCGCCAGCTCCACGCAGTGCATTTCAGCCTACATACACGGAAACCACTTCACTAGGTAATACTCCTGTATGTCGCTATCTTAATCGCTTACTCAGGCATATGTACAAACCAAGGAGGCTGTGGGTCAAGATAAAGTTTTTTAACTATCAGCGGTAGGGTTTTAAAGCAATATTCTTCCATGGAATCCCCTCACTTCCGGGAATTTCAGACACAGCAGTCTTACCTGGCCTCAACTGAAAGGTAACTGAGAAGGGATTTCCCAGTTTGTGACCTGGTAAAGGCGTTGCACTGACTTGTTTGATGCCTGACTTACATAGGTCAAGTACTTCTATACAGTAAAAGCAAAACACAGGAACATTTCTACCATCCGTGGGATTTTTTTTTTTTAGCCCTCTTAAACTGCATTTTTCCCCAACTTACTCACAAAACCACTCATTTTTGACAGTCAGCTTAAAGGAGACTTACCACACCAAGGGAGGGGTGTTTAATGCAGATATTGGAAAACTTTTGTAGGAATGCACAGATCAAATGACAAAATACAGACAGCAGAAGGCAGTTTGATTAGAGTCTTCCACAAGAGAGATCGCTTGTGGTGATGCTACACTCCTCTAGCAAGCAGAAAACTGACTGAAGTTTAGTTCAATCCAGTCAGCGTTATAGGTTGTGCCATCAAATTAGCCTCCACAGAATCAAGAGACAGGTTCAAACCATCGCATTGCCAACCCTGAAAGACAGCCAGAACGTTTTTCACTGCTGCTTGCTTCATTGCAGCGAAGGAATGATTCTTCTGGTCAGCAGCAACAAGTTTCTGTAATTAATGTTCATCCAGCCCTCCCTTACGCACGAGAAACAAGGGTTCTCCTGCACGCAGAGCCTTCTCAACCGCTGCTTGGGTGGGTCTCATCGATCCAGACAGCGCTTTTGAGCTGCTTCTGAACACACATTCCTTAGAAGATTGATCACAGATCTTGGATCTGCGCTCTTCATAATAGCGCTGCCAGATACAATCATATTTGCACCTGCCTGAAAGACATTAAACACCCACTCAGTAACGGAACAGAGCCACTTCTTAAAGAGCTTTCTTGCTGTAAAACACACAAGGAGATCGTGAATTCTAGGCTGGTGGGCAAAGAGATGCTATTTGTGGGACACAGGTAATGCACCCCTAGCTAAAACCACAAATTTCTCCTTCATTGCTCCTATCTACCCGAACGCACAAGAAACAACCAACTTCTCTAGCGTAGGGGAGGCTTCAGGAGCCACTATGAAAAAAGGCACAAGATTAGACCGCAAGTAGATTTTTACATGAAGTGTGCTTTACCGTTCCCTCTGAAAACTAATGGTCAAAATGCAACTCCTCCTCAGCTTTATTTTCCGCAGGATAATTAAGTCTCTTAGCTCAGTGACTGAGAATGCTGCTCCTCTTTGGCCTCTTACCTCTGCGCACTTATGGATGGTGTCAGGCCCAACTCCTCCATCCACTTCAATATCCAATGAGGGAAACTGTGTCCTCAGCCACTGAACCTGAGAAGCGGTATAAAAAGGTTGGCACCGAGATCAACATCAGCTGCTACAGTTACGTATAGCTTCTTACGCACCCAGACAAGGTTTATTCACTTCACCACTACACTCCATACTGTAAATTTGCTTTAAGCTCAATAAATAAGAAAAGAGGAACTTAGTTTACCTTTGGCATCATGTCTTCCATAAATTTCTGCCCTCCGAATCCAGGTTCTACCGTCATCACCAAAGCCATGTCTATCTGATTGGCCCAAGGTGCCAAGTGTTCAACGGTAGTGCCGGGCTTGATCGCCAAGCCAACCTGCAGGAGAGGCAAGACAAAGCCAAGCACACCTTAGATTGACACAAACGCAGCAAGACTGGCTGGGTACAAACTCCTAGGAAAATAATCATGTGTCTGCATAAGAACAGGTTGCTTTAAATAAAGAGTCCTGACCTGAACTAAAATTGAAGACTGATGTGGTGCACAAAGAGTGTTAGGGCTGCACACGCCATCCCCTGACCACCCCAAAACTGCAATGATGATTTCTCACTGCCAGAAACACGGCAGGTAGTTAAGCCAAGCACAGCATGCGACTCCAGACCTGCACTCCCCTCACCTTCATCCCGTTCTCCCGAATGTCTTTGATCAGCGCCCCGGGATTGTCTGTAGCTTCTAGATGAAAGGTGTACTGGTTTGCGCCAGCGACGGCCATTGGCTTCACCCACTGCTCCGGCCTGGCAACCATCATGTGCATGTCTGGAAGAGGGGAGCAGAGCGCAGAGCCGTCAGCATGCGCGGCTGCAGGCCCCTGCCACGGGCCCGCTACCAGGCGGGCGGCGACCGGCGGGGCCGCTCCCCCGGCGCCCCGAAAGCCCCCCCGGGCAGCCCCTTACCGAAGAAGGGCTCCTGGCCCAGCTGCTTGCGCAGGCTCTCCACGACGGGGTGGCCGAAAGTGATGTTCGGGACGAAATGTCTTGGGGCCGAAGAGAGAGACCCGCCCGCCCGCAGGTTACCGCCGGCCGGGGGCGCGGGGCCGCCCGCCCGGCCCCCCCCGCGCCCTCGGGGCGGCCGCCCCCCGCGCCCCGCCCCGGCCCGGCCCCGCCCGCCCCCGGGCGTTACCCGTCCATTACATCCAGGTGGAGGTAGTCGGCGCCGCAGTCCAGCATGCGGCTGCACTCGGCGCCCAGCGCCGCCAGGTCGCTGTTGAGGACAGACGGCCCGATCCGGCACCCCGACGCCATCGCTGCCGCCCGCCTCCCTGCGCCTGCGCCGCCGCGCGGCCTGCCGGGACGGGCGCGCGCCGCCGCCCCGCCCCGCGCCGCCCTCCGCCATCTTCAGTGGCGGGCGGGGAAGGGGGTGGCGAGAGGCTCCCGCCTGCCCGGGCCGCCCCTCGCCGAGGCGGTGGAAGTAGCGCGGCGGGAGGCTGGTACCGGCTGCCCGCGAGCGGCGCCTCCGGCCCTCCCGGCCCGGCCTCACAGCGCAGCGCGGCCGCCCGGGGTCTTTGGGGCTTCCTGACAGGCGTGTCCCGGGGACCCGCTCTCATGGCCGGCACAAAGGCCCTGCCTGGGCGCGCCTCTCCCCCCGCCTCGGCTCTGGCACGGGCACTTGTTCCCCAAGTGCCCGAGCAAGGCCCCTTCTGGCGCTCGGGAGGACACAGACCCCTCTGAACAGCCACCATGGGGCAAAGGGCCTAAACTGGGGGCGGGGGGGTGGGGGGGAGGTGGGAAGCAGCTTTCACATTCCCAAGTCCGTTTGGTTGCCCCTGAGGCACAGCTGTAGGCAGCAGTGCAGGGTAAGGCCCTGTGTCCCCGCGCAGGGGCGTGGGCGCAGGCCCAGCCTCGGCAGGGCCCACCCGCACACCGTCCCCCTGCACCCTCTGCGCCACGCTGGGGCCGCAGGTGGCGGGAGAGGCACAGCAAGCCCCGGCTTGAAGGCCAATGGGTAGATTTTAACAAACGCTGTCTGTATCCCACAACAAAATAGTCTCAAACAGCAGCACATCAAAGCTTTTTAGAAAGGGAGACTGAGGCGCTGTTGCGCAAGAGGCTCAAACACAGAACTCTGTCCGTTTTCCGTCAGACTCCTCTGTATTTAGTCCTCGGGACAACATTTGCATAAAACGCTGAGGCAATGGAACCGACCAACACGCTGACGAGACTCGCACAGCCCAGACATTTGTTGAACACGACATGCGCTTAAGGCCTCTAATACTAATTAAGCAGCATCGTTTGTCTTCACAGCCGAAATATACCAGTTCTGTTATAGAGATACTGGAGGAAAGCACAAAACCAGCTAAAGTACATCGTATGCACCTCATTAGTACAGTATTAAGTGCAACCAATATGAAAGTAAAACACATGAGAATGACCGGTCTGCCTCTATTCCCTCTCTCAACAACCATCCAACCAAATCAAAGCCATCCACCCAGCCGCCTGAATAAAACTAAACATGGATTACGTCATTTATAAGCTGCACTGATTTCTAGCAGGGTAGACATCAAAAAGAGGCATTTTAGTCCTTGCTATGGCTTACTACTGCGGATTCACCAGTGACAGTGGGAAACCTGAATGGAAACATTTATTACCTATGCTGAATTAAATGAAGTAAATCACAGTTATTTTCTCATCGTTAGAGTACCATGGTGAGGCATCGACTTTTCATTAAGGAAGATGCTTCCTTCTCATTTTCAGCAGAAAACGTCACTCTATAAAATGCACCATGAATTCTGTATGGTTTTTCAGCTCACTGAAAAAAAGCAAGAAAAAGGTTTCTAAAGCTCTCCTCACCTACCTGCCTGCCAGTAACCCAGCCTACCTTGGCGTTTGAAAGTGAAGCTGTGTTTTTTCTCATTTACACATCAGTGTTAATAATAAAACTTAGCATCTGCAATTTAGCAATCTCCAAGATAGGCGCTAATCCAAAGAAGCCTCCTGTAGGTAGCTGGTGCTGGCTCCTGCGCGCTGAGGAGATAAGAAGCTGTACAGCACGTTTGAGTAAGCAGTTTGTCAATCAGGACACACATTCAGCAGCAGATCTGAGACACCGCCATCGTCACCTAACCATCTCTCTTACAAAACCATGTACACTTTAAAGTTGCATTAGTGCACCACCTATATACATAGATATGGTGCTATAGGTGGTGCACTCTAAAAATAGTTGCCTTTTCAGCCCTGCTTTTTCCCAAGAGGTGTTGTGAGTCTCCATCTCTCACCAATGCAGTGGCAGCAGAGCACGCTCAACACCTGGGAGCAGGGTGGTTTCTGGTATCTTCAGAGGCTTAGTGTGCATGAGTTCCCTCCTCAGACTGGTGTGAACGGCTGCCGCCACCTTTGAGCATTTGGCAAATACCAGGCGGTGCAGCCTGAAGGCTCCGTGGGTTTCAGCAGGCTAGAACCTGCTGTCAGGTATATGGTTAATTTTCCACATGACAGTAAAAACTGCATGCTGCCCTACAGCAGTGAGGCAGCCGTTTGTATGGCAGTGTTTTAAACAGCTCTTTTGGAGCTGTTGAAGAGAGACGCGAGTCCTTTCTTTGGAGATGGAGAGGAGGATATCGTCCTGTCTCCTCAGTGAGGCTGGTTTATGATGCGTGCATCCAAATTACAAGCCCTCAGGAGTCAAACTGGTAATTAGCACATTTTACAGACTCAGGATGCTCTGAAACATTTTCCTCTGCACAGTAATGCCATGATTATAAACTCTAGTTCTTCTAACGTAAGCTGAAAAAGGCAGTATCTAATTCCCAGAGCACAGGGTAACTTTGGGCATTGCTTATGATTTCATGGTTTGTTTCACAGCTGGTTTGCAGTTTGCCCATAAGCAGCTAATGGCTAAATTCACATTTTGGTGTAATTCCGTGATGCTGCAGCATAGCCCATAACTCAGCTGTGACTTCAGCTGACCCCCCACAGGGACCTCCACCTACATGTAAACATTACATATACACAGCTAATACTTGCAGCCATGAACATTACGTACATAAAATGGAACCTTTTAAAATACAATCTCAACATGCCAAAAATAGATTCTTTCATGAAGTTTCTGCCCTGCAATATCCGTCTTTTGTTTACAATGTACATATATATTTCTATTTATATATATAGGAACATGAAAATACCATATATAAATATTTACTTTAAAACCCTATACCTAAGTACATATGACAGCGTCAGGGGTGCAGTTGCTGGGTACAGGAAGTCCACACATTCCAGATGTGGTTTCTTGGGTATTTTTTTTTTAAGTTGTGGAGATGAATTACTTGGTACATTTAAGCAGGAGAGCGTGGGCTATTGTATACCACCTGCAGACCACTCACCCCCTGCCCGTCTATATCTGTGCACAGCACGTGCATTCCTTCTTACGCTATGTACTGTATTTAGTTTTACAGAGCAAATATTTTTGTAGCACAAGGGCAATATCTTACAGAGTGGAATGAAACCAAGAGACAAAAGTAAACTCAACAAGTCTGCAGTGCCAAAAAAAAAAAAAAAAAAAAATTGCTGCGTGGTGCTTATCATTGCTCTGCAAATTAGGAACAACGGTCCCAGGCTTGTGAAAATCAAGCTTTAGGTTGGTACTTTTTGTCAGTGTTTCACTGTCAGTACCAAGGTGTAAGAGCCTTGGATTCAGCTACTATATAGGACTCCTCTCACAAACACTACAAAAATAAATCTTGGGCACAATCTCCAAAGAGGCTTCTCTTCTCTGTCTCATACAGTACAACAGCCCGCTTACCTAGTGAGGCTGCTGATTGCGACACATGGCCGCCACACCAAGGTTTCATGGACCACATATTTGCCCACACACCCCTATCCTGAGAATTTTGTAAAAATTCTCTGTTCCTGTGGTCTTGCCCTGAATTGAAATAGATTTCACGAACAGAAATTTGCCAGTCTATAACAACCAGCTGTCAGCTATTTTCTGCTTTTGGATAATAAAGTGCTTCTTGTTTTAATTAATTACGAGTTACCAGGGAACTCAAAGGAGAAGGTACAATTCCTCTTCCTTCTCCCACTACTGCATTTCCCCAAGAGTTAAACGTGAGATTCATCTAGATCGACATCAGTCTCCCCAAGCTCCACGTGCGTGAAGCTGAAGTGAGTGGCCAGCAAGGGGTTCTCCATCCCATTGTCCTCACTGATGTGAAGGACAGTGTCCCCGTGCTGCAACAAGCTGGTGGTCTCAAGGCCGGCATAGTCCTCGCTGTCAGAGAGCTGTGTGGGTGGGGTGCTTTGGGCTGTTGTTGGCCGGGACTCCAAGCCCTCCTCTTTTTCCTTCTCCTTCTCAGCAGAAAGTGCCTCGCTCTGCAATTGAGGAGGGCCAGTGGTCAGGCTCAGAGAAAGGGAGAGGGGGAAAAAGGCAAGGGAACATCTATAAAATATTTTCTCATTCAGAAGTACTTTTTACCATAAAGGGCCAGGCACTTGCAGATTATAAATCCCTAAAATTTTGCTCTAACAATGGTATGTTTTTGCTGGTGAATCAAATTTGTAGCAATGATCAGAAAGGTTATCTGATTTCAGTCATTAACACTTCCACACTTCATTTTCTTTTAGTGTATTCTCAAGACAGTTGTCTTTCATTTGTTCATGCCGAAGGACATAACCCCCAAAAGCCACTAGATATCTAGGCATATAGAATTGATCTTAATGTCACTGATGTGTTGAAGGGATGACTGTGATTGTCCCTGCACTGTCCTCAGTGGTGTCCAACACAGAAAAATGTTGGACAAGCAATTTCTTTTGAAATGTGATGCTTTTGCTAAAACAGTCCTGAGGTTTTGAAGGAGTCCTTCCTTAAGGACGCATTGCTCAGACAGCAAGCTATAAAAACCTGTTGATGAAAACTTGCACTGGTGAGCAGGTCCAGAAGGACTACTATGTGTGGTGGGAAGATGGAAAGGGAAGGTGCAGGAAATAATAGATTTGCAAATTAAGAATTATTGCATAGATCTAGAAGCGAATGGTTTACAAAAGTAGGGGGTTGGACAGCAAACTCAGCCTAAAGAACAGACGCACAGCAGAGTTTGCAGTCCTCACTCACCCGCCAGCTTTCGTCACGGTGCTGTAACACATCAGGCATTTCCCTACAAATGTGCCCTGCAACTTCGATGCAGCAGCAGACAGACATGAACGATAAAAGCGTCAATCACGTTACCTGGCCAGTGCTCTGGCTATGGAGATCAGCTACAACGATGGCAGGGGAGGAAGTCAGCACAGGTTTACTGGGTGGTTCCTGCTTGCCGGTCACCTGGGGGCTGCTGCGGCTGCAGCCCTGCTGCTGGGCTGCGGGAGCCGGCGGGTCCCCGGGGGAGGCTGTTGTTGCCTCAGGTTGGGCTGCAGTGAAAGTCACCGACCGCTTCTGCTCCACTGAAAGGTACAAAGCCCAGAAAACTGAGTATTAAATGCTACAATTTGGGAAGGAAAACACAACAAGAAAAAAAGAGGGAGATCCCTGGAGTTTTTACAACTAAGACAGGATTCATGATTCATGCCATCTTTCTAAGCTGTCTAACTGGAGTCTAATCTAAAAGCCTTTCACCCTAGGCTTCCTCTAAAGCCACAGCAAGAGTCAGGGATCTCCTGAAGACTAGTCACCCTACCTATCTTTGTCATGGCTTGGTGAGATAAATGCCACCCGTAACATCTTTCCATCCCAGCAGAATATACTGCATTGAATTCCCACATGAGTTAGGCATTTCTGCCCTCAACTGAAAAAGGAAAGATGAGATGCATATATATAAGGGAAATGCTCAAGGTTTTGCAGGAAATCTGAGAAAAGAAAGAGGGCAGCTGATTGCCCCCATTGCTGCAGACTGAGTCTGCTATCTGGGAAAAACAGAACAGCACAGGGTGAAGACATCTAGACTAAAACTTCACAGTAAAACTGATATCCCTGCTCCTGCTCTTAATTATTTTGTGTCAACTTCTATGTTTCAAACATCTCCAGCAGCGCTGTTGCCCCAGCACAGTCCTGGCTGAGTGGTTAGAAACCCAGAAAGTTTGCAAGCAACCTTTGCTCTTCCAGGTGTTTCCTCCAAAGTTAACTGCTTGCTTCAGATGGTACAGAATGCAGCCCCCTGCTCTGCTTGGCAGTGCTGACTCCTGGAAACATACGGCGCGGACTAGAACGGTCCTATATTCATTTCTGTATGCAACCCTTAAAGCTCTGCACTGCTAAGCTTATAAATGATGGCAAATTTCCTTCTTTCTACTACTCTCAATAGCAGCTTCAAAATTTGCACCCCTGGAGGTTTTGGACAAGGCATCCTGAATAGAGGACACCTGTTTCCTAAATTCTCCACACCTCCAGGAGACATGATAATTCACTGTCCATGTCCAGTTTCACCTTGAAAGCCTTTGGAGAAACCATCAAAGTGTTTTGAAGGGTTGATTTTCTGATAGGATATCCACTTACTAGGAAAAAGGATAAAACTGCTGGGACTTCACTTTAATATAGGCTACTAACAACATACTAACTTTTCCTTTAGGCTAGAACAACACCACAGTATTTTCTCCTTTCAGATACGAAGTGCTGGTTCTGGAAGCGCTGCACTGCCCTACCGCTAGGTTTTGGTTTTGGCTGGATGCTCCGCCGCGTGGTGGACAGTCGAGCTCCGTGACGGCTACGAGGTTCGGTTTGAGTTTTCTGACGTGACAGCAGTGGTCGTCGAAGCTAAACATTGGAAGAAAGAGTTAGGCTGGTGTCTGTTCACATATTACACAACTTCTCCTCTGTAAGGAGAACAAATCATCATTGTCTATTCCTCTAGATGTCCATTCAACTCTGCTTTTAGCAGATGCATGTTTTAAGGTTTCCATGGCTCAGACGTCTCCTTCATATGAGCTTCTGGGTTTTGTGCCTTTTCAGTTTCAGTACTGAATGTAATGAAATGCAGATTGTGTGACCATCGTTTAATTTAAAAAAAAAAAAAAAAGCCTGCAGAGGAATAGACTGGGGAATTCAAAACAAAGTGCACCTCCTCTCTTAGGGATTTGTCAGGCTCACAGCTATGACTTGTGCTACGGTTCCTGCTAACTCAACGGACTGCACGAGTGTATCACAAATTAGGTAAAAGGGACATGTCACATCCACAAATCATTTCAAAACAGACACAGATGAGAAAAACCAAACGAGCTCCAACAGGAGGAGAGAAGGTTTGTCCACTGCCCATGTTCTCACCTGCCGTAGGCCTCTCTTCCGCCCCAGAGGCTGCTGCAGAAGAAGGTTCTGCTGTCCTGGCTCGCTCTGCACACTTGCCACCCTGTTAGATGTTGACAGCATTAGGCCAAGCACAGAAGCAGCCTGTATAACTAGCAGGTGTCCTGGCAATTGTGACTAAAATACATAAATAAACCAACCAACCAACCAACCACTAATGGCACAGTCACTTCAAAGAGCAATACTGTCTTTGAAGGATGGGGGGGAACGTGTCTGTTGGGTTGTGGCTTCTGGGGCTTAGGAAAGGGTGGGAGGTGGAGTCATGGCATTCAGGACTTGGCCACGCACAGGTAGCATCCAAATATAAATAACTGCAGATTTCAGTTTTCAGTCATTGATTGATGCATCCCACTGAGCAACACTCACTTCTCTGCATCCTTTGCCACATCAATAAAGGCAGGAATATCAGCTTCCTAGCGCAAAAGCCTTCTTGTTTGCTTTCCCTTTTTCAAGGACAATGTTGTAAAAGCTATTTTTTTTCCTCCCAAATAGACTCCACAGCCTCATCACAATTTTGTCATCTGGTTTTAATTTCAATTTAAGTCAACAAACAAAAAACAAACACAAAGTGACAAAGGATCCATTCACATAATGGATGCATGAGTTATGTGAACAAGGCCCCACACTCAACACTTGCTGCCTTAAGTCTTTTTGTGGCTAACAAACACAAAAGACAAATAAATGTAAATTTTTTTATATATATATATATATATATATATATATATATAAAACCAGCTTTTTAGTTTTTAATATCTTGGCACAAAATATCTGAAAATCTGCAGTAAAAGAATCTTTAGCAATAAAACATACTCAGCTGCATACCATCTCATTCTACCATTCAACTGACCGTTTAATCTACTTAATACAAAAATATCACCCTCCCCTCATTTTTATCAAAGCACCATATCCCTCCAAACAGTTAAAAATCCGTCATTTAGCAGACAGCGGTCACAAAACATTTTAGCTGAATGAACTATGTCTGAGAGACATATGGTTACAATAGCAACTAACATTTAAGATGGACTTCTTTTAAATCAGGCAGCTGCTTATTTGGGACACACTGGAATCCACTGAGCCACACGTCCTATTTAAGCCACTTCCAGCTATATCTGCTGTGCATTGTTGAAGATTCGGTATTACAATCCATTTTGCCTTTGGCCTGCCTTAATCTAAAGGCAAACAACATTCTTTTCTCTAGATGTTTTCCTTGGATCTCCCTGGAGGAGCTCTGTACCACCAACAGAGCGAAGGTTTATTGCCTGACCTTACAGGAGTGGAGGAAGAAGACAAACCTAAGGACGTGGTCAGCCAAGACATAGAGGATGTCTGTGGAGAGGCTTAAAAAGTTCTGTCTCCTGAACAGCTCGTTCTTCTCTTTGGCAGAAGTTATTGGCCTTAGAAGGTCTGGTGGAACAGAACATGACAGCTTCCTGGTTTGCTTTGGGTCACAGTCTGGTTACCTGACCTGGAAGTCCTATTCCTTCCTCTCTTACCAGTTTAAACTAAAGCCAGACTTTGCACTAAGCCATATGCCTGTGTTTCTACCAGCTCTACTGGGGAGAAAATGGGCAACTTCAAGGAGAGAGACATCTTAAGACCCTGAAGCTGTTTCTTTTCTGATTGACCACAGCCTAACAATCCTAGGCATGCCCTCGGCAATCTCAGCACAGCTGCAGTCGTTTGGAAAAAAAAGGAAAAGCTTCTGCAAGCTCAAAGCCAGAACAAACAAGATATATTTGAGTCCTTTTCTCCCTCAGACAGCTCTTCCAAATGAGATCACCAGTCTCTGGAACATATTTTCCAGCTCTTACGTAGGGTATTGACATGATTTACATACAAAGCATCCTAAACATCATGCAAACACCCGCCTATGAATAAGCAGAGTCCTCAGAGTTACTTCCTGTTAGTAGGACCGTGTTCTTGACCCAGACAATGACTGCAGCACATATGACTGACTGGAAAGTCCAGAAGCAACATATCATTCCTAACTAAAGCAAAGAGACTGCGCTTAAATTAGTCTTTAGATTTGTGATCCAGACTGCCTGAAATTACAGCTTGTAGAATTTTCTTAATCTTCTGTTTCTAGGATTACAGGAAAGCTTATTCCTCTGAATTTTAAGAAATTTTTAGAGTAGTTACCAGTATGTGAATTAAGTAGGAATTAGCTGGAGAAGGTCTTGAAAAAATATTTTTCTATTGGACTAGCTTTTGAGAATACTGTTACAATTTCTGTAACAGTATTAGTTACAGTCCTCACTCTTAGTTCTGTGCGTGAGGAGACATAAATGTCTGTAGCAGAGAGACTACAATTATATTCAGTACGAAACACTGTTTATAGTGGTGAAACAAACTCTTTTCACACGCATCATGAAAACACTTTGAAAAAGTCATTAGATAAAGGGAGCACATGGACTGCATGAGGGCACAGAGGCTATAGATGAGGAGAAAAATGATTCCCATGGAGTAATCTGTGCACTGAAGACAAACAATAGGTGAGCAAAAGAAAGGCTGGGCTTTGTGTCTTCCTGCTGGAGGCTGGGGTTTTCAGCCTGGCTTATAAGTGAAATGAGTTTAGTGAGCTGGTGGATGTTTATTTCCAGTACTGAATCATTACACAAATTGGTATAATTTGGGATGATCTTATGAGCTGAAATTGCAGATCTCTATTGCAGGCAAATGGTGGACCCGAGAGCAGCTGAGTTTTGTAGAGCTGCCTGCGCACAGCACAGTCCTGCCGTAGCTGTCTTTTTGCCTTCTATCCCCCAATTTTGAAGAAGGGAAGAGAGAGAGAATCATAAAGACCACAAATTTGAGATGAGTGACTGAATTTTCGGATATAACTTTCACTTTGTGAGGGTTTCTTTTCACATCAAAGAACAGCACTACTGATCTTGTTTCCATGAAAATTAGTGGGGCAGGCAGGCTGTTGGTCCTTTGTAGCCCTCCCTCCCTCCTTTTCTGCCTCTCCTTGTTTACCAGACCTGACCAGGAGTATTCTGTTTTTCTGGCAGCCCGTGGGACCCAGTCAGGGAACACTGAATCAAATGCCATTTCAGCTGACAGTACGTTTCCCTCCTGTGGCAATGTGATCGATAAGAAGGGTTTTTCTGCAGTACATAAACCAGATTTATTTGGGAATAACAAAGTAGAAGTTTTTCCTGCCCAACACAAAGATGCTCTGTCACTCTCTGAGTATCTGTCAGGGGTTTTATCTTCACAATAATGTTACTCCCATTACATAGTTAGGGCAGAGGCAGGTGAGCAAAAGATCAAACCAACCCAACTTCGTGGAGGCATGTTGCCAGCACTACAAGAAACGACAGCCAGTGCAGTCACACAGTGGGGGCTAAAAGAAACTTTGTCAGGTTGGCAATTATAATAAATGATGCTCATGAATTACAGGAAACCATGCAGCCAAAAAAAAAAGAAAGAACAACGAAGAAAAAACAGAGACAAAGGAAGCAAGGAGTTTAAATGTCTATTAAAAAGATGTACAAGCTCGCCATGCCATTATGGTAGAACGTACACACTTTGTGTCCCAAGACATCTGAATGACAGGGTTAGTGGACAAAGGCCAGTGGAGAATGAGTTAAAATGTAGATGAACTCCAGCTCTTGTATTCCCAGACACATCCTAGCCCAGTTAGCATTAGATCTGCTGTGCTTGCCCTGGCACTGTGAATTCACTCTGATTTGCCCTGTTAGGCACTATTAACCTAAGATAGGCATAATGACAAACATTAAAGGGAAATGTGTTCGTGCAACAGATTTCCATTACAGTGAATTCTCATTCTTCTTCCTTTCTGATTTGGGAAAATATCATCTCCTCTCAGATTATAACCACAACAAATCACGATGCTGGACACATATGCTCCTCAGCCCTGTGCCCCATGCTATCTGTTTACTTCTGAGCTCTTAAATGCTATCCCCTTCCTGTCTTCCCTGCTTTTCTACATGACTGGCTCTAATTGCTATAGAACAAAGGGAAACAGACTGTTCTTTTTTTGTGTTTATCACTATTGATTTAATTTATTTAAAACTCCTACCTTCCATAAGGGTCTAGTCTCCGTATGATTTATTTCTTTATGTCAGTTATGACTAAACATCAGCTTTTGAATTCAGAAGGCAATCCTCAACAGTTGTTATCATTGTGCTCCAGCTGAAATCAAAGTTACGTAAGAAAAACTCAAGCCTGCTTTATTCAAAACTGATGTTCCTGAATATAAAAACACATTAATTCTGTCCTATGATCCCCACAGCACAATAAGCTCCTACAATGTCTGCTTTATTACTTCTGTCCTTTAGAGGAGGAATCCAATTTGCACATTTAACAATGCAGTTGAAACATCTTTTCTTCCTCACAGAACTCTAACCTAGCCTTTTTATAAAAATTTGCAGTATTTCCCTGTCTTCATTCTTTCTATGGCTTTGCGGCCCTGATCCTTCAGATGTAGTGCCCACTCCTTGAAAAGGATAATAAACCTCTACAGAACTGACTCCCAAGTATGTCTGTTAACGTTTTTGCCTAAGGAAATTTCTGTACCATAGAGCAGGGTGAAGGATAGTGTCCTGGTCCCTCACGAAAATTAGTGTGACTGAAATTAGTAGGAACCCACTCTACAGCTGAGTACATTTCAGGGTTCAAAATAAGTTATTGCGTTTGAACTCATCTGTTGACTTAGCTGTCTCATACTCCTCAGCCTCACTACCACTATTAGGAGTGACCCCCCCACACTTAACAAGATCAAAACATTTCAGATTCAGCACTGATGTAACCTGGTATCAGGTCATTATGGCTTTAACTCAGATACAGACCTTCTCCTTCATCATCCTCCTCAACTGTAGTGAGTTTTTAGCTCTACTTAAGGGATGGCACTTAACTTCTTTGCTTTAATAACTTCTGTTCTCTTTAGGCCCCAAAACATGCTCAGATGACCATGCAATCCATTTTGCTTTATCACAAAACCAGACAATAATATTCCTGCCTCTGCCAACAAGCTGATGTCTTCTCCTCACGCCGCTCCTACAGTAGCACCAATCAGAGACCGATCTGCCAAAGCAGGATTCACGCACACAAAGGACACCATGAATCATGGGATGATCTCGGTGACACCACCAATGATAAACTCTCCCATTTGTCAGCTGAGAAGAATGAAGAAATGAACAAAGCAGCCTGTCCTCACCCCAAAAAGCCACTACTGACAGCTAAAACCAAGCTAAGAGAATAAAAACCATTCACGCAAACGCCTCTCAACATATCCACACCTTCAGCTATTGTGGTAAAGTAATGAAATAGCGTGTTACCCTCTGTGTTGCCAACATAAGGGGCCATGTTCTTCTGGAAGGAAACAGAGATGCTCTTGGGACTAATGACAGCTCTCTGACCTCGCGAGGATGGGTTGAGGGGTGCGAGCACAGCAGCAGGACAGTAAGGATGATTAACACGGCTGAGCCAGCCGTTAAAGGTGCAGATCTCCCTTCTAAGCTCACTCCTAACCCATTTGACAGGCACGGCCGTAACAGTGTTTGCACACAAACTCCCCTGTCCATGGGTAAAGGGGAGCAGCTAGACCTGAACTCTGTCACTGACAGGGCTATTTTAAATATGTATTAATGGTGTTCACCTGCAGGCTTTCTCAGGTGTCATTTGAGAATTGGAAACACCTTGTAAACATAATGAGACTTACTGTAAAGCATCTACAGAGAACTATATTCCACAGGAGTTATCATAATTAGTTTTATTAGTGACTGTTAAAGAACATTGCTCGATATCATTATTAAGTCTTTTGTGGTGACAGCATTGTGAGATGAATGGAAAAACAGATGTCTCTGTTTTATATAAGCCTCCAGACTAATGCTTATAACAGGCTACAGCTAATGCCTGGTGGATAATCTTTCTCATGTCTTTCAAGCAATTGCTAAACAAGGGGAAAACCCCAAGGCTAGCCAGCCAGACCGCTATTTCACTTGCTGTATCTTTTTCCTTCCCCTTAGCCTCCTCAAAGTTACTGGCAATCAAAGCTGAAAACTGAAGGTGGGTTGCTACACCTTTGATTTGCAGGCCTGAATATTAATGAGCCACAAGAAACAAGATGGAAAGAGCGACAAAAGGTGAGGGGAAGAGACAGCAGAGATTGGAAACGGCTTGTTTCCCAGCACACACACTGACAGACAGGTAGTGTTAACACTGTACCTAGAGAGGCTGCCCTCAGTGGCCAGGCTCGGGGAGTCATCGAGGACATTAGGTTCACTGCAGGAGGGGCAGGGAGATTAAGAATTTAGGGAAAGAAAATGCAAAAAGCATGCGATTGTCTCTGTTTTCAAGGGAAAAAATATCAACGGAATAAAAAAGTAAAAAAAGGACGGTAACGTTAATTGGTTTCGCACGCTCAACAGCACATATATGACTCAGAGGAGCTGAAAGAACATCTGATCACAGGAGCAGTCTTTAGAGGGAGTTTACACTACATGGAGACTTCTGTATCTCTGCTGAGAATTGGGGAGCTGAGAAGTTTGGTAGGATGTGTTTCCACAGGAAATAAGGGCAGGGAACTGTTTTCAAAGCCATTTTCCTGCAGCATTTTCATTTAGTTTGGTTCTGTTTACTTCCAGCTTCATAGGAAGCTTTTTTCCTTCCTCATGAGCCACTTCTTCCTGAGGGAGGGCTAATCTATCTCCCATGAGCTATAGACCACTCTCCTTCTGGTACTACTCTAAGGACAAACATCTGAAAAACAAGGTCTCGTAGTGCAATGCAACTGTAAGTAAACAGCTGGCGTGGGTCCTGGCAAACGAGTCCACAATCACATTGCTTTTCTACACTTCAGCCATTCAGGCAGGAGCAGCCTTCTCAGCCCAGAGGAAAAACATGAAAGAAAGCAAGCAGTCTGCTGGGTTACCAGCAGGAAGGCAATAATAATATTACTTAACATTAATTAGTTTACATTTGTGAGGCAGTCTGAAAGCCCAGAGACCATCCATAACTAAAAAGGGGGTGATGTTGTGGACTATGATTATGCTCGCTGAGCTTGTACTTTCCCTATACAGATGAAAAGCGATCCTCCTGGTATACCATGTACTTAAAAAAGTAGAGAGCAAAGCTCTGCTGTAATTAGTGTCTTTTTTTTTTCTCAGCATCACCATGACTCGGGATTGCACAAAGCAAACATTGCTGTCAGTCAGCTGTGACTCTTATGAAGTTTATGCATTGAAGATGGTAGTGAAAGATTGAGGAAAATGCAGTCTTGCATATTAATTTTTCAAGAAACAAAGGGACTGAATCAATGGAGTTCAAAAGTCAAATGAGTTGCTGTAAGCCCTTTCGTGAAAACTCCCAGATAAAATCTGTATAACTTCTCTCTTGTAAATCGCTTCTCCTATCTCTGCTGGTATGTACCACAGCTGTTACTTCTCCTTCATGTATCAAGGTTATTTCTTTAATTCCAAGCAAGACTGGGGAGGGAACAATGTTGTTTGATTTTACAAGGCTGGTCAAGAGATAATGTAGAATTTATTCTTTAAAGGTTCAAAGGAAATAACATAAATTAATCTGTCCATTGTCAGATATCCTTGGATAACTACATTGCAGAGAAATAAAACAATAAACATTGCTTACTTAGGAAAAAAATCACATTTAAATGCAAAACTTCTCTCTACATCCTCTAAAGATGTATATTTCCCAAATTTCAATCTCTTTCTCACCACTCCATGTTAACCAAGAATAAGGCATTCAAAGTTATTTCTATCAACAAGTATATTTCTGGTTTTAAACAGTATTGAATCCCATCTGAATTGACATTCAGTTTCTGTGATGAGCTAGTTACTGTTCTAGGAAGGACAAAGACTACATAAAAGAAAACAATGTAAATCGAACAGGATGCCTCTGCCCCCCTTCCCAGCTTCTCAAGATTCCTCCCTACTCCCTACACAGATTGTGTATAGTCCCCTGGTTCAATGCACAACCCCAAAATCATGTGTTTTCTTTTTGCTGCTCATGGTAGTAGCAGAGGAAAATAATAGTGCTGAGGGTTTCTGAAACTGTTTAAGAGGAAGGTTTCTATGGATGACAGCTTGTTCTTTTGGACCTAACGCAACACAGATCATCCTGGAAAATCTTTATTTCCAACCCTGTGCCCTTGGTCCAACACTGTTTCAGGGTGAATAAATTTAGCGTTGCTATGCTGGCGCTGATTCTACTATCCCACATCTCTGATGTACACATAATATACCTGCGCCATTTCTGCTCTTGTGAATATAATGCAAAAGGCGAAAAGCCCATGGTGTTACCTTTGGCTGGGTAACATGCCCACCTCAGCCTGAGGTGCAGACACGCTGGAGAGATGGCTGGAGAACCGCCTCCTCCCAATGGCACCCATATGGTATGCTTCTTGTTCACTTACCACACTGGGCATGCTCAAGGAGTCATCTAGAAAGAAAGAACAAACAGGAAAGGAGAGGAAACAACCACCCCAAACCCCAGCTACATATTTACAGTTGTCAAAAGATAACGTGATGCCAAAGGTGTACCCGGCATTTACTTACCAAGACCCCCAAGCCTGCAAATTTGAATCCTTCCATTAGATTTTACAGTCACAGTTCAGAAAGACATATGCATAAAACCCAGCACGCATGGGACAGGGATTTATGTATGCTTTCAGCTTATATGACTCTTGGGAAAACATGTTTGGGGAATTCAGCTTCCACTAGGGCTCAGTTCCTGTGATTAATAACTTGTTTGTTAATATACAGTGTTTTCTGGCATAAAAGTTGTAACTGGACATTTTGCTGGTGTGAAATAAACTGCTGCTATGATATAGCAAAGCACTGTTACAAAAGATAAAATGCATAACAGCAAAATGCAGAACTGACACCCTTTAACACCCTTTGGGACATGCATTTTAAAATGTCACCAAAACATTGGATAAATTGACTCAAATACAACATACAGTTACTGAACTATGCAGACAGTTGGACTGTGATCAGGCCTGCTTGAAATTTTCAGTGCTGTTTAAAATTACTTAAAGTACCTGGAAAGAACTGACTCTGTTGTGGTTTTTACCACAACAACTTCTAATCTACAAATAAACAACTAAAACACAGGGGAAGTTCTGTGCTATTTTCTCTTTTCTTTTTGACATTTTCCAGTTTTGATATACTGAAATATTTTTTGGCAGCATTAAGCCAAGGCAGGGCTGGAGTAATACTGCCACAAGCAAACAGGAAGACAGCGCTCATCATTCCACACAGTGGCTCATAATTAATCTAAGGCGAAACCAGAGTTTGCCACAGTGAGTATCTGAGCAACGTATCCACAGTACAACACTGGGTGGATTGTGCAATGTTTAGTGATGAACCCAGCTAAAACAAAGCTGGGCTAAGCCTGGAAAGTTTCAGGCTAACTGAAGGGGACAGGCCCTTCTAAGCCTGTTTTTCACCCCTTTTGTTTAACGTCTTTGGGGAATAGTCAGCAGTCCTCAAATACAGAGGTGAAACATCTGAGTTTCAGGCATTGAGGCAACCAACCGTTGCAGCACCAAAAGACAACATCCCTATAGTAGGGGGAAGCCCGAGCCTGATGTCATATGAGCAGAATTTTCCACCCTGGCTTTCAGTGATGGACAACTCAGAAGCAGATGGACAGCTCAGAAGCAGAGAGAAGGTAAAATTCCAAGAATAACATGAAACTCAGCTGAAATGACAAAGCAACATTCAGGTCATTGTGAATTAGTCCCCAAAAGATTCACCATCCCATTCCTTCTAAACTGGCACCAGAAAGCCTGGCAACTCCAGACCTGCCAGCTGCCCAAAAGGGAGATCAAACTTTTGTTGTTGGTAGGTTTAAGGCTTAATTTCCTCTTTGGTAATCGAGTGACACAAGCACACAGACATTCCACCCCGCAGAGAGCCACAGCTGGATCCCATGCAGCACAAGGACAACATATTCCTCATTGGCGCGACTGGACCGAAGCGGTGAGCAGGAAGTACTGAGATCCTGCAGGAACAGGACCCTAACTACAGAGCCAGCCACGGACCCTGCCTACTGTCACGAAGAAGGTCAAAGAGAGGACTGATTGCCAAATGCCTTGTCAGCACTGTGAGGATGGCATGTCAGCCCAAGTGTCATACACTAAAAATCTGCCTCTGCCCTTCCCTTCTCCCGACCCAGAGCTCAGGGGGAAATGAAGAGGCATGTAACAGCCCAAGCATTAGCACCATGAACGGTGCAGCAACCACACCAGTTTCTTAGCCTCGTGCCCCCATGGGCCTTTTGTTCACACGAGGACAGGGACAATTGTCTTCCCCTCTCAGCCAGCCTCTGGGGCATCAAGAAAACACCTTCAGTGTTGGGGACTTAGCTCGAATCGGTTGCCACATACTTTCTTCATCTTCCTCGTCTGTGCGGCTCAGCGTGTCCTGCGAGGCCTGCTGGGAAGGCTCGCTGTCCTGCTCCCAGACCGTGCCAGTGCCGGTGTTGGAGCGGGACATGGTGGCCAGGCTCAGGCGGTAAGCGGAGGTGGAGGTGCCCACGGTGCTGACAGATGTCTTCCCTTGGTAAGCTGCACAAGAGTGGGAAAACCAAACCCCAATCAGTGATGGCACGGGAAATCAATAACCAGCCAAGCATTCCTGTCTTGTTGGGCACCTGATTCTGCCCGGACTAGTGGGGCAGGGGTTGGCAGAGGTGACAGAACAGACACATCTGCCCTGGCTCACCTCATATCTCCAAAATCTCTGTCTGTTTTTCTTATGCAGTCTGATTTTCTCCCTCAACCTTAGTGCCATATTTTCCCGATCAGCTTCAACATTTAGGAACAATGCACATTATTAAGGAAAAAAAGGCTGAGGCGTTTTCTTTTGAATTTGTTTTCCTTTCTTAAGAACAAAGAACATCATAAAATCTCTTGCCATGTGTAAGCAGTGGCTGCCATCTGGTGGCAACAAGGGTGACCGTTACAGGAGAAAAGTGTCTCCTCACGCGAGAGAGAATTCAGGGCACCCTCAGCTGGGGGACGCTGATCTGGACCTCGCTGGTAACAGCAGAGAAAATCAAAAAGAGACCAAGAGGAGAAAGGAGGAGACAGATCTGCTGGTGACAAACAGACAGACGTTTCTACACAAGCAGGTTCAGATTTACCGAGATGTAGGTAGCGGCTCGCTGCGCTGTGGGTTGGGGTGCACAAGCCAGCTGTGGCAGCAAGAGGCAGCTGCTGGGAGATGGGGCACAGACTTAGTGGGAAAAAATGGGCAAACCAATGTGCATTTCACAACTAACCTGGACTTCTGTTGGCTGTCCAGTGGCAAGGCTGGGCTGGGCAGAGGGCCTGATCCAGGGGCAGGCTGTTGGGGTGTGGGTGGATTACCCCATTCCCCTCCGAGGCAGCAGGCAGGTCTGCCTCACCAGCTAACTTATGGGTGAGTCAGCTGGCCAGATTGGGCTGATGGCCCTGAGCTCTCCCCTCTCCTCCTTACCAGACCCACTGTGCACAGCCTCCTTCAGGATCTTCAGCTCGTTATTGAATTCAGCCATGAGGGAGCTCTTGCAGAGCGGGCGCGGTATGAACCGTCTCTCCAGTTGGTCGGCGATGTGCTGTCGGGCAGTCAGCTCCTCGTGGTTCTCAGCCGGCTGCGCCAGCAGCTGCAAAATTGGGAAGCATTAGCATTGCAGAGAAATGATGCCCGGGGAACTGGGACCGGTCTCTGGACCAGCATGAGCCTGCAGCCAGCAGGCTGTCCTCTTTGTAGGCATGAAGTTTTGACTCCAGCTATGAGGTTTCTACCCATCTTTCAGGGACAGCCTTACTGAACAGGTATCAAAACCTCAGTGACATTGGTACATGGGGATGAGGGCTTCCTTATGCTAAGCTCTCCCCTCAGACATGAGACAGCTCCTTCCTCCAAGCTGATTTAGTCTGTCCAAGTGGTGAGCCATGGTAGGCTAAATAAGGTGGAGTACCATGTGCTAGTCTGCCTGGAAAGCATGGAAGAGCCATGATTAGCTTAAGCCCTGGCTGCCTCAGCCTAGCAGCTGTCTGTCCATCCACAAGAGCCTTGTCAGAACCTTCACCCACAAAATGTAAAGTGGAGTCGTCCTTCCTGACTGTTAGCTGTATTTCCCGGCTCTGTGCAGAAGAAAGACTTCTGGAAGATTTCTGCCAACCATGTCAACCCCCTCCTAGGTTCAGAACATCCACGCTACCCAAGTGCTCTGAGTGTCTTTGTTGCAAAACTAAGTCTACATGCAAACCCTCTTGGTCAAGCGTGACAGTACTTTCCCATCCAGGCAAACTAAGACTAGCTATACTCTGTGGCTTCATGGATTAGAGCTCCTGTATGATGGGCATACTTTTTAGTGCTGCCTAGGAAAAAGCCTCATGATTTAGTTTCACAGGCCTATTAACTTCTGAAAAGCCACTCCCTACATAAACACCCAGTTCTTCCAGGAGTGCCATTTCTCTGTTCTCAGCAGGGGAATAAAGGGTATCTTGCCCTCAGTGAGTGATCTAGCAGGAGCCAAAGCAACTGTTACCTTGCACTGGATGAAGGGCCGAAGGAGCACAAAGATAGGGATCCGTGTTCGTACGATAAAGTCGAGGAAATCCCACAGGGCCAGCCCTCCCACCTTCCGCAGTGCCATCTCTTTGACTTGCAGGCTCAGCCAGTACCACTGGCTGTCCAGCTGGCGTTCAAAGCAAACAAGGATCACCTTCAGGGCTACAGGGGAACACACATCAGCAAACGGCAGTCAGAGATGTTATCAGTACCCCCTTCAAGCATTGAGGGAGGAATAGGGGGGCCACAGCAGGCACAAACCTACATAGGCATGCATGCATGCATGTGCACATGTACACCCACACACCTCAAGAGTCACAACCGTCTTTTCTATCAGTCTCCAAATGCTGCAAGGGAAGGAGGGCAACCTTCTTATAATAAAGGCTCAGGATCAAGACTGAGAGTCCCTTTTCCAGAGAAATTTTCCTACTTCACACCTAAGTTCCTCTGTATTTTCTTGCTCTACCTTCCCCTCTCCTTCTCTATCTGATCTGGAATTCAGATATTTTGAAAGCAGCTCAGGCAGGGGAACACAACCCTGGCTGATCAGACAACCTCAAAAATCTTGTTCAAGCATATCCACACAAAGAGTCACCCTGTGAGCACAATAACCTCCGGGTTATTTATGGGGTAATGAAAAGAACCTTTCTAGCAGTGCAGCTGCATGAGTCACAGCCAAACTGTAATCTAAACAAAAACATGGTCCAATAAGCCAAGGGCTGTAATTCACAAGAGCACTGCATTTCAAACAGGGATGAAGAGCGATGAAGTTCAAAACAATACTCTATATTAAAGTGGGCAGTGACCAACAGTTAGCTCACAGGAGAGACAAGGAATCTTTCCCCTTTCCATGCTCCCCTGGTCTGGAACAAACAAGGAGGCCTGGGAATTGTTGCGGGAAGGCTGACTGCTCCATCTTTCTTGATGGGAAGGCCAAGACATCTCAGCCATGACACATCTGTATCCAGGTTTGTTGGGGTAGGGAGTTAAATCAGTGGTGAATTGCCATTTTTTCATCAGTGTTACCCCATTCCTCAGATACAGGTTAAGAAAGACCTGAACATAAGTCTTTGGGTAAATGCCCTCACAAAATCAGAAACGGAGCAGCTGTTTGAAGGAGCCAGAGCTTTGAGACAAAACTCTCCCCATATAGCCCTGATAATCTGCACTGCTGCTGCATCTCCAATTTGATTATTTTTTCTTTCCTTTCACCTGTGGGTCACACATGAGAAAATATAGTACTGCCTTGCAGCAGCATGCAGTGAGCAGTGGGAATACCAGTCAGTAAGGACCATGTGTGTGCAGGGCCAGCAAGCAGACAGACTGCACCACATTTCACTCCAGCTAGCCAACAGCCAGTGCAGCTGTGATATTAGGGACTGCTAGGCAGTCTGACTTGCCTTTTGTGGCTTCACTGCTACATCCTGGCAGTAGGAAAACTGAGTGACTTCTAGCTGTGCTGCAATCTCTGCTCACGTTGCAACACATTCCAGAGAGAGTCCTGGCTTCATGTTCTGGCCTGGCACCTTGTTCAGGACAAGACCTAAAGCAGCTCTAAAGAGCTCAAACCTGCCTGAAACAGTTTTCTTTGGTGCTATCTACAGTCTTGAACACTCCATTTTATCTCTGTCTCTTGCTAGGGGTGAGCAGAAGCCATCACTCACCCAGGTAGGCAGCCTGGCTGGTGGACTCTGCAAGCCCTTCCCGCCGCAGGTCCTTCCCTGCATCCCCTGGGGTGGAGCAATGGGCAGGGGAGCTCTCCAGCATAAAGTTCTTGCTGCGGGAAGTGCTGATGATGCGAGGCGGCAGGAGGATATTGATAACAGTCTGGAGCAGCAGCAGGACCTCAGGCTGCTCCAGCCAGGGGCTGTCTGAGATGCATTGGAAGGGGAGAGAGAGAGAAAGATCAGGCTACATTCCATCAAAGATACCCACAAGATCCAGACCCTGTTCCGTTCCAAAATGGGGTGCAATCGCAAATGTCCCCTAAGCCAAAACTCCGTCCCCCACACCTTGTTATGCTGCTTCTCCTCCTGCAAGCAAAGGCAAAGTTTATTTTAGCACCAACACAAACACACACAAACACAGAGCTACACAGCACAAAGAAATGTCCCGTTCAGTGGTCTCATAATCTCATTTCCTTTTGATGTTCCCCTCTCCCTTTACTCTTTGATTTCATTTAGGGATTTACCAGTGATCACCCTCTATAGAAGAAAGCAAGGAGCAGGACTTGTGCCAGACAAGTGGCATGGATTGGGCAGACTGTGATCCACAGAGGCACCCAATTTCTGAGACCTCTGCTCCCCTCTGTGGCTGCTTCTACAACAGATTTTTCTTGCCCTGCACTCCAGTTTCAAAAGAAGGAGCACATCTGTGTAATACCTGACTCAAGAACCATGGCACAGCTGAAACAAAGAGAAGAAACAACAACAACTTCTCCCAATGGGGCTCTTTTCAGTCTCAGACCCAAAGGGCACTTAGCTGACACACTGCCAGTGACAGAAATATAAATTAAAAAATAAAAATAAAAAATCAACAGGGAGCAGGGGAAGTGCAAACATCAGTTGTCAGAAAAGGGGGAGAAAAATTCTTTTTGTTAAATTAGTCAGACCTTTGCTTCCAGATCCTACTGTGAGCACAAATGGAATCAGTAGGTTTAAAAGCATTCCTTCCCTTCTTTCCTGATTGGTGAATGGGGAGACGACATGGCTTAGGGGGAAATCTTCTTTCAAAGCCTGTGCAGTAATAATAAGAAAGGATTAAACGATTTCATCAGCAGATCACGCACACAAGTTACTGCAGGGAATGACGATCCCCTTGGCACCCTGTTTACACAGTACAACACTGGCATTGATGTCCTGATTGAATGAGAAGCCCTGAGACCACTTAGTCAGGAGTAAAAGGAATTCACAGAGTAATGTAGGTGCCACCTGCTCTTGTCATAGCCAAGAGGTAAGAATCCTAGATTTCTAACTCATAGATACCATTAACAAAATCAGGTGTACCCCACAGGAGTCAGCTGAGTGTTAGTCCTAAACTGCACTACTGTGAATGGCATCAGGATCTGACCCAGACTACAGGGGATAAAAAAAACGAACAGAGGAAACTGCATAAATGACACCATCTAAATATTCTGCTGTCCGAACATGGAGGTTATTCTCAAACACATTTTTTGTTCTGCCTTGCTTTGTGCTGCCCTATCACCCTCTCTAACGCAAAGAATGAACTCCTGAAAAATAAACAAAATGCACGTTTACTTCTTAATGCATAGTCAAGCCTAAACTGAAAGGTCTTTCACCTTTAGAGGAGCTAACACAAATGACTGTCAGTAGAACTCTGCTCATTTGTAACTTCCCAGCTGCTACAGACTTAGCTGTGAAATGCAACTGAACCTTGCAGCCCCTCAAGCTTGCAGATTTGGGCTGAAAAATTCCAGGAGATGTTTTCTGATGGGGTATGAAGTACTTCTGTTTCATATCCTGCTGGAAGGATTAGGAATTTGACTACTCGTGTGTTTTTCTGACATGTTTGGTTTTCATTACATTTAAAGCCCTTGAAAAGAATGAGTGAACAGGGGGCAGAGGACAATAAAAGTAAAAACTCCCAATACTTCAAAAAATTATTAATTTGGTATCTGGTTTTAAAAAAGAGAAAAGATTTCAGAGAAGGTGAAGGTGGCCCTTTTCTTTTGCTTTTGATTAAAGAACCATTACCTCAGAGATGGAAGAAATCTGTCCTCTTTCTGTGTCAGTTGGTACCAAAAAGTCAGTTCGTGCCTCATGCTCTGAGGGACGGCACTGTGCCTTGGTCCCTATAAGCTCTCCTTCCTTCCCAAGCCACCCCACTGCTCAGAAATACCTGCTGAAGTATTCAACTGGATGTGCCAATGCATATTTAAAAATGCAAGCTGGAGCTAGATTAGGAAATTTGTCCCTTCATTGGTCACCATTCTGTCTGATTTCATGCCAATGGGGAGGGAAAGGGATACAGAGGTAGAAAGACTCTGTAATAGTTATGGCACTGCTATGAGAAAGGAATAGTGATGAATTCTTCAAAAATTCCAGGATGTTTTTTTTTATTCTGTACAAGGATGCTATTGAGTCAGCAGCTGAAAAGCCAACTTGCCCTGCTTTTTTGAGCTGGCACACTGTGTGATCAGCTCAGGTAAGAGCAGAAGAGCACGAGCTCCACTCTAACTCCAGTTAGATACATGGTCCCACAGGAAAAGAGGTAGGGTTGCATGGATGTGACCCAGGCCAGGGCCCACCTCCCTGTGGCAGGAGACTTATGATAACTCCTTAGATACTGCAGAGAATCCTAACGTGCTTGTCAGAGCCTTAAACAGCATCAATCAGCCGAACTCCCTGGAGTTCAATGGTAGTGTTAAGCTGATGGATGCTTGCTGTGGACTTCGCCCCAACAGGAGAATTCTGAGCTCAGTTCAAGCCTTCAAAAAGAAGGGAGAATTTACATGTTGCTTCTCTTTCATTTTTGGTATATGTTCCACAGTTTTTGCCCAGCTTTTGCAGAAAGAAAACAGAGCACCGATGAGTTGGTGTCTCAGCCAGAAGGTATAACAGGCCTGGCCACAGGCCAGGGCAGACACACCTGTATCTGCAATGCTACAAGCCGGACAACAGCTGTGCTGAAGGGCAGAGGTGGCGAGAGATAAGGGCTGAGATGAAGAAGGGGTAATCCATCAGCCACACTGGAGGGTCCTACCACTCCCATCACCTGCAATACAAACAGAGCACATCACCACAACTGACTGCTTGCAGTTTCATCCATGCCATATCCTCCAACGTCAGTGAAATGGAGGGGCCTTCCATTGAGCACTGAGTTGGGGTGGCTCTAGGAGAACCAGCCCCCCCCAGTGGTCCTTGTGGCAGCTGGGGCCAGTGAGGAGAAGGAGTTCTAGCAGGGAAAGGGAGGGGAGAAGAGGGAACCAGCAAAGATGTGAGGGGTGCACAGGTAACCCGGTACATTTATAAATGTACCCAGTACCAGCCCTGAATGACCAGCACTGGACTGGTGGAACAGTTAGAGTTGGAGGATATGTCATGTAACGACTGTAACAAACAAAAATATGTCATCAAAGCAAAAAGTCTGCATTGAAACTGGACATCTTTTCCCTCCTCTTGCTCATCTACTTGAAAAATAATGTCCTAAGTCTGACCCAAGACGGGTTTTGTACAATGTTCAGATTCCTCTCACACACAGTCTGTTCTTAGGAACTCTAAGTATGATCCATCTCACCTGACCCCAGATGTCTGAAGCAGAGTCACCAGCATGTGACCTGGTTGTCTGGAACTCCTTGAAATATCAGCACAAGAAAATAGCACTTCTAGGGGAGAGTTATTTGAACCATTTTGGATGTGTCCCTCAGGAGGAATTAAATCACAGGCCTGCATATGCCTGCTTCTCTCCATGACTAGACACATCTAGATGATAGGAACAGGGAAAAGCTACCAGGCAGATGCCTGAGCTTCGGGGAGATAAATGCACTCTGTTTTTCCAAATTCAGCCTGGGGAGAAAGGCAGTAACCAGTTTTCTGCCAGAAAAACAAAGGACAATTTAGAAGGGGAAGAGGCAGAGCCCTTTCTTTATATCACCACGGATTATCGTTTAGACGTTTTGCCTTCTTCCTGGCTGATCTCGCTTTGGGCTTCATGATGCAACTGTTCTACACATGATACAGCATGCAGTCAGGGGTGCTTCCAGAGCTCACAGTGGCCATAGTTCTGACAGCTAAAGGTAAAATACTCTCAACAGTAAGAGTACGTCTTTTCCTGGTAGCTCTCCCTGATGTTCCCAGCCAGCTGAACGTAAGCATGACGACTGCACTTCAGCACTGCGGAGCTTTCCGCTATTTTTAGAGCACTGGCCAACTCTTAATGCAGGCCCTTTGGAGAGCTTGCCGGTGTGATTCACTCTGCTGTGCCTGCCTGCCAAACTGCAAGTCCACTCTAAACTTGTCTTTGAGCTGACTCTAGAAGCCTCCCCATGCAGCAGCCCTAAGTAGTCTGAGGGCCCAGGTTTGCAGTGCCTCCAAGTAGCTACCTCTGCTTGAACAAGGGAGAAGACTTACAGAGTCTGACAGGTTGGAGCTTCCCTGCCCTTGCAGCGATGAGTGCTGTAAGGACTTGAAAGGCAGGAGCCTGGCAAAAATTGATAATGCATTTTAACTGATGATCATTGTTTTTAAAGCTCCTCAGAGCACTGTTGAACCCTGGGAGGTTTTCTGTTACTGCTAGAAAAAGTTACAACATTTATGTTCAAAGAAGAAAATGTTACAAAACTCAGTAACAGTCAAAATGCTCGTGCAGCCTTTACCCCTGTATTTGTATTTTTTCCACATGGAATGTAAGCATGCATGTTTGTCCAAATGGCTGGAGTTACACTGATCTCAAACAGAGGGTTTGCCCCCAGTGTAACAGCTGCAGAAACACTACAGTCTATCCCTGAATGACCAGACAGGCGCTGTCTGTATCATCTCTCTGTTGTAACACACTTAGGAGCATAAATTCTACTAAGAGTGGGATCTGAACATTGTACAGTGCAAACCTGTACTAGATCAAGCCAGGGACATTGCAAACAGTGGAGTGAATCCACCCATGTAAACCCTTCTAACTAGCCAACACCTGATGGCCTCTGACAGAGCCGTCAGGGTCCTTCCCCACTGGAGACGGTAGGTATCCCCAGTGCCACCCTCTCCCCATCTCTACCAGGTGTGTGGAGTCTCCACCACCCCACTCTCCAACTTGCAGCCCTCAACTCTCAGCTCAGTCTGGCAAAGGTGGATCTTCAAAGTGGTACGTGGGAAGCAACGGAAATAAATCGCTTGACCGCCACTACTGGTCACTGTATCTCCCCATGCACCACTTCAAAAATGAACCTTGCTATCTCTAGTGTCACTTGCGAAGTCCCCTTGCGAGGGGGAAGAGGGACAGGTAAAATGCCAGGAATGGGTATGAACTGTCATCTTCAGTCCAGAGAAGTCAACAAGCCAGGGGAGGTTTAGCAAGGGTTCACGGGGTCGCCGCTCGGCTACTCACCAGATTGACACAGACATTGATCAGAGACCTAAGGTGAGGCAGGAAGGATATGATTGGCTGCCTCTGAAGTGTCAAACAAACCCCTTCAATCAAATTGCTGGCAGGCTCCCACTCAACCTGGCGCCTGCAATACAACAGTAGGTGCTGTTAGCCGCGGGCCTCCTGCCCCCCACCAGACGCTCGCAGACACGGCGACCGACACACACTGACGCCCACAGAGGAAACGTTTCAGACAGCCACAATGTCCAAGATGAGCACAAAGTGCACAATGGAGAAAAGGGTTTACCCACGCAGCTCAGAAAAGCACAGGGCCACAGAGCACACTGGGCATCTGAGAGAGACAAGAAACATAGCAGAGGGGTCTGTGCTAGCGACATAAACCCCTTGCAACAGCATGGCAGATGTTTCATGCCCTGACGCTTCCCTCCAACAGATAGTGAACAAGAGGGAGCCACCAGACAGCTCTCTCAGGTGTGCTTGTGTGGGGAAAGCGGTCTGCTGTGCCACGCTCCCAGCTGAGAGCCACTCCTCCATCTCTTGTGGCTTGCGGATGTTCTCACCAAAGGGAACGAACCCCATCAGCTGTGAGCATCCTCTGTAAGCTACTTTTTCAGTCTAGTCTGCTCTGTCAGAGTGACTCCCAGACAGAGTCTGCCCTAAACTTAAACTGGCCCAGCAGTACAATCTTTACCTTCCTCACCCTGTGCAGGAGGGCTGATTCATTCCCTACCAGCACCAATGTCCTTCATTCTAGGAACCTTTCTTCCCTGACACTTTGCTTTTTTCACCAAAACAGCTTTTAGGGCTCGTGACAGATGCTGAATGGAGTCTCAAGCCAACATGTGACTGTGCACTTACTGGGACAGAAAGACAAGGCTTGCATAACTTGTTAGCTCAAGACTAAACAATACCCTAATCAAGCTCCCCAGTAGACTTCTCAGAGACACAGGGGATCAAGCGTTCACTACCTAAGTTCTTATGCAGACCAACATACACCTCATCTTTCAGCATCCACTGTTCCTAAATCTCCTGAAGAGTAGTTTGTTCTTGTACTTGTTCTTACACATATACTACTCCCATCAGACACTGGTTTTGGAGCAGGGTGCCCACAGGAGGCAGCATGTAGGATTCTGATATGAGTACCCCAGTGGATGACTCCTGGGGTCTGGCACCCAGCCCCATCTCTAAGAGGCTTCTTGGCCCAATGATGTCTAAATGTAGTTGGCTGCATTTGTTCCAGTGGCTTTGCTGTCTCTATCCCTTTGTGTACAGAAGAGCAGTTTCAGCCAGGCATAGGTACAGGCACAGAGAGAATATGAAGGGAATTTTAATTTATAAGCATTCATCCAGCTTACGCAAAGAGGAAAGATCTTCAGGAACAGGAAGACTCCTAAGCTGCCTTTGAGGCAGAAGAAAGTATAAGCGAGGAAAGAAAGCATGAGCGAGAAGCAGGCAAGACATGGCAAAGAATCAAACCAGCAGGAAGGAGAAGCATCAAAATTTCTGCCTCTAAATTCCCTACAAGGGCAGGATTTCTTAAAGCAGATTGTTAGCCAAAGGAAAGTGATAGGTAGTGATGCCAGAAAGAAGAGATCGCCTCCCTATTATTTGCTCTATCTCAGTTGGGTACATATGATTCCCATTGAGACCTAAAGTTTTGTGTCCGAGTCCTAAATTCTGATGTTCTCTAACATCATTTGTCTTCTCAGCTGAGACTGCCAACAAAGTGACTGATTCAAGCATATGCCCATGAGGGTGACTGAGACCAATGACTCTTTTTACTCAAATCACTGGAAAATCCACAGGGCTGAGAGATTTTATACTGCCCAGACTGGATTTGTATCACTGCCTCTGAGGTAGGAATGCTCCATATTGAATACTTCTTGAAGTTGCCAAAGCCTGTACCATAATGTGGTGCATCACACCAGGCTTTTACTAGCTACTGACTAGATGCAATTGATGCAGTTCTTTTCCATTTACTAAGGAGCATTCAGAAGCTACTGCATAGCTCCAGACTATTTTTAGCTTTACAGAGAACAACAGTATTTTCATGAGAAGGCATACTCTTACTACAGTTTAACTTTCCATTAAAAAATGGAATTAATCTCCTTAACTCACAGCTAAAATAAATAAAGAGGGTAGTGAGATGGTACAAATCTGAAGATGTATTCTGGAGAAAGAAAAATGAGATTTCTGGAAGTTCTCTCAGTAGTTCTTAATAACTATGCATTTCTTCTCTTGCTACCAGAAGACACAACAAAAATGTCAACATAAATGCACACTTACGGAGATAAAAACATGTGTTCACTTTCTGATATGTTGTAAAGTTCACTGCAACGTGACAGTTTTAGTAAGATGACATACCCACACTTCAAGGCTTGCAACATCAGAAATGGACCCCTGAGGGTTTCCATTATACCTGCTCACCTCAAAGTAGGCATCTTGTGAATTTTATTGAACATACGATCCAATCTCTTTAAGATGAGGATAAGGGCAGGTCTCACCGCCTCAGCTGTCCAGTCAGTGATGGGCAGCATCTCCATAATGTAGCGCCGGAGACCTCGGCTTTCCATCGTCTGTGTGTCATAAGGTGCCAGTTTCAGCAGGGAATGTGCGATTTCTGCCAGTCTAAAACCAGGATTTGTGAAGAGGAAAATCAAATACAACTTGCATTTCTCCACACATGCCAATGAACTAACAGATAAATCTCCAGTAGCCTAGTAAAAAGAAAAAGATGCAAAAGTCAAATGTGCTGCTATTTAAACTCTTAGACTCGATTCCACAGTTCCTGGTCTGTTAAGATTATTTTGCTGGAATCACTGTTTATATTTATGTATACGTGAATGGTGTAAAGAATATTTTTACATTGATATTAAATGCACTAAACAAACATGAGGAATCATGGATTTGTGTAGCTAAAAACAAAGTACCTGAGCTGTTAGTAAGATTACAACATTGGAAATGCCTGTGAAACAGACGTGACACCACCTGTACGTCAATTAATGAGCGATTTGGTTTGGTTTTGTGCTTGTTTTTCAGCGTCAGCCCTTTAAGAGGTCTCACTGTGCAATCTTCAGGTGTTACATTTTAAAAATAACATGCCATCCCATGGATTTACACAACATGTACTTTGTATGATTACTTCCTACAGCTTTGATTTGTTTCTCCTAACACCTCTACAGCTTGTGTTGCTGTTGCTGTTTCTTCTTCTAACCCTCCCAGATGGGCTCACTGATGGCATTTTCTGTATTGACTGTGAAATACCATGGCACATTTAACTTACACTTGCAGGCTGACAAAGACCTACTGAAATACTTTAATATTTGCGGTAGACAAAGACAAGTAATAAAGCTACATCTACTAATAAAAGGGATAGAAACCTGTATACTCCCTGAAACATCAATAGACTTTGTAGTGGACTATTACAGTACAATCCGATTCGTATTGTGGGGGCTTCTTCTGAAATGCCTTCAACTAATGGAACATATTTCCATTCTCTTTAAAATCTGCCTAGCCATATCAAGGGCAACAAGTTCCTCAGATTAACCATAAGTGCCATAAAAGTGTTTCTTTATCCAATATTTCTTTATTATTACTTTTTACAAATAGTTTGTCATACTATGGAGTAGGTCTGTTTTACTAAACACTGTGAAATTTAAATTATAATATTATTACGATTCTTTCTGGCAATACAATATCAGTGGTACATAATGGTATATGAAAACTTTCTTATGCATTACAAAGTACGAGATCCATCTCATCCAACTTGAGACGTCAGTCTCAATTAATCTTCTAGCTCCATTCATACAGAAATAAGCAACCTGGGAAATTCTTATCTTCCTGAAATACTGGGATAAACAGCTCATTGGATGTGCATCTCCCTTTTCACTGGGCCCAAAGAGACCTTTATGAGTTTTGCAGACTAAAGATTTAACTTTTAAATGGCTAAAACTGGGTGAGATGAATCCTGTCTGAAGTGACTAGCACATTATCTTGTTTTCTGAAATCTCTGAAATGGCATCTGTCAGCCTCCCAAGACCATGGCTGTCACATCACATTCTGGTAAATCTGCTCTCTACTTAGAAAAGTTTTTTTCCTACAGTGGTTGAATCCTGTCAGTCATTTCACTCATATTTATGAAATAAATTTATGTAAGAATCAAGACAATGTTTGCTTTTGTTTAGGGCTAACTATGATAAAGCAATTCAGGTTCCAAGCCCAATAAAGCAGTTATTTCCAGCACTTTCCAGAAGACATAAAAGAATCAGAGCACAACTCATTATCTTCTGCAAACCAATCCCTTAGTTTTACTGCTGTAACCTTTCACCAATGAAAGACCTTCTCTCTTTAAAAGAATGCAGTATTTGCCAGCTACTACTGTGTACTGTGACCCTGCTTCATGGAAGCCTTCTCACAAGGAAGTATCTTTCCAGAAAATATAGCAATAACACCTTCTGTACATATGGATTAAGTTTGTTAAACTCATCTTTTAAGAGAGGGACATAAAATAGTTTAAGAACAATTAAACTCAGTTACTCTGGAATATAAAAACATGTAGAAATTAAGTTCCCATATTACTGTTAAACTGCAAATACTTCTGTGTAGTACACTCAGAGCATTCTTATGTTACATACAAATGTAAGATTAGGATAGTAAAAAGAAGCAAGCCCCTTACTTTACTGCACTAGATAAAGTTCATTCATCAGACACATGTTCCTCACTCCCACTGACCCAACATGGCTAACCAAAGACATAATCCGGCCTGAGAATCTCACCTTTGTTTCTAACATAAGATTAAAGTTCTTATCTCAGGCTTCTATTGCTAAAAGTCATGGAGCTAAGTAATGCAGCTAAACAGCTGTATTGATTTCCGAGGCTTGTGTCCCTTGGAAAAAATGTAAAGGTGGCACTGCAAAAGCAGGCATGTCCATCAGGTTTTCAGTTTGTTTGCAGCCAAGCACTGCATAAGAATGACATGCATCTGCGGAAACAGACATCTCTTGTTTAAAATTACCCTCTAAATTATTAAACACTTGCCAGAGGGGAGGAACAGCAACTTTCAATTAATATGCAAACATGCAAGCCAAACAGAAAACACCTGCCAACTCCCAAAGAAATTCAGTGCATTTGTTAAACAAGACCTAAATTAATGTAAAACACAATTTTGTGTTCTATAGAAACAGCCTGAATCCAAAGATCTCTAATTATGACAGAATCTGCCAGCTAAGGGGCTTTGCCATTTTTTTCAGGCATACATGTAAAAGGTAGAACATTTAGAGGGCTTTCCTTGGTCCAGGAGCAGGAACAGAGCTGGCTCAGTGCATTGCTAGGGTCTGTCACCCTTCAGCTTCCTTTACAGGCTATTCCTGAGGAAAAAAGTATAGCACTCAGAGTAATAATTCACAGCCAGAATGGCCTCTTGGGGTTCGGGGAGCAACATAAATTACTGTTAAGGTGGTTCTGATTCACTTTTGAGGCTGGTCCCAAACAGCTTAAGATATCTTTGCTATCTTTCCTATTTACTTTAATACTCTACTGAGCACTGTTTGGCTTAGGCCACAAAAAAAAGCCTCTTGGCATTTAGCTATTCTGTATTCAAAGAATGATCTTGAAGTATTCTCATAAAAGAATTCAGATAGCTGTCTCCCTGTGACCCCCCTGCCAAGGGATAACCTAGGACCGCCTCATATTAATCCCAGTTTTCCTTCTGACAAGTGCCAGTCAGAACAGTGCTAACTGTGGCTCACTCAGAGAGTATCTGTGCTGTTTCCATTGAGACACATCTTACCATGAAACAACTCTAATGAGTTTATGTTTCCTGAGGGAATACTGTGTGAGAAAGGGGTTTTCCCTGAAAGTGAATGAAAAACTGACAACAGAATCAGGTCCATTCCCTCTTGTCCCCGTTTTTGTTTTCTTTTATCTCTGGATAAACTTCTGAGTAGCAACTTACGCTATTTTGTGTTTACCATGAACAGAAAACACAGAGAATTGGGTCTAAAGTGCTTAGAAGGCCCTACCCCCAACTTCTTCTAGGTCAGCAACCAGCAAGCTGGGCTCTCTGCTGCTCCTTAATAAAAGACTTGTGCACCTGCTGTATCACACACTGAAGTGGTGGTCCCATAAATGCCTCCTGTCCCATCTTTCCCCTTTATTTCAGGCATTTATGCAATGCAGTGCAGTGGTTGCCCTGCCCTTGTTGCTTGTTAGCAGCTGGTTCTGATGCACAGTGTCACAGGAGAGGATAAAGGTCGTATGCAGCCAGCTAGGCAGCTTCCCCACCCCTTGCCCTGCAGAGGCAACCTTATCTGCTCTGCCCCTCACTGCAGCCTATTCTGATGTATCAGATGGGCTTCCACAGAGACATTTCATCCACTAGATACACAGGTTTCAATGAGACCAGAGGAGAGCATATGAAACCTTCCTTATACACAGGCAGCATCAGGTACAATCTAAGGAACATCCAAAACAAGCTCTGCACGTTTCAGACAGCAACATGCAACTACACTACTAAAAAGTGCTTGTTCGCAATTATGAAAAATTAAAAGTTAAAAGAAAGGAATCCCCCTGCAATGAACAAGTAAAAGCAGAACGCCTGGGGAATACCTCATGTGGGACTTCACATCCAGCAGCTCCAGAGAAGTCACTCGGGGCTCACCAGCCAGATTCTGCAAAATCTTCAGCCTTGGACCACAGTGCTTGTAAAACTCTGTGCAGATATTCAGCAATGACTCCCGTGGTCTCCTGAACTCCTCTCTGGCAATTCGTTCATCCAGCTCCTCTCGGGGAAGACCCTGGCCCTCCTCCAGTAAGTGAAGGTTCTCCCTGGAGGATATAAAGTGAGAAAAAGTAGGAAGTGTTATATGCAGTGGAATAGCAGGGATAGATTATAACAACCTCTCCAACTTGTTTTTGCAAGAGATGCTTTTCGCTGCAATTTAAAAGAAAGATAGTTGCATCTGCAATTAAAAAAAAAGGGAAATTATAATCTCCAAAGTCTTGTTAAAAATTTAAATAATTTCTCTATGAACTATCCCTTGCTACCCTCGCCTGAAAAAAGGCTGCCTGTCATAGCAACAGTGGGTGGGACCCAGTGAACCTGGAAACTGCTGGGAAACAGTTCATAACAAGTCAGGAAGATTGGGTGAAGATTTTACTGTACCTGATAAAGTGTAGTTTGGCTCCCTGTTCTGGGTACCTGGGAAAACAGAAACAGTGTGGTTGTAAACAGCACCTTAGTAATGCCTAAAGTGTGCCTTTCTGAAAGAGGATGACACTGTTCTAGCCCAGGGGTATATTCGCTCACCATGGGCAGGATGGTATCTTGTGTCACTGGAACATCGGCTACAAGTGGTTAGTGACCACACTGAATGGCCTTTACCGCCCAACTAGCAGCAAATAACAGATTCCTATTTACTGCCCTTGTTATCAAAGGAAAAATTCAGGCTTAAAAACTATAGCCCTCTTTTGAGCAATTTCTCTTACTGATTTTCACTCCAGTGCTCAGTCTGTTTCATGAAGCCAGAGCTCACCTAGTGGAAAGAATGCCTCAGCATGTTTTTTTGGTTTATTGTCATTTTCTCTTGCCACTCCTTGTTGAGAAAGCCTTAACAAACCCTGCACCACTTGGCTAACATGTCCAAGGCAGGAACAGTGATCATTCTACCATCATGAGACTCCTGCTGTTGCTAGCAGATGTCTGTTGCAATGATAACACAACAGAAGAAACAAGTGCAGGAAACCTGGAGCAGAGCAAAAATACTTTGGATCAGAGACTGAATGTTTGATAATCAGAAAGATCTGGAAATGTAAACCATGATGTCTGAGTCACACAGCATCAGGAGTCTCTACATTGCCTCTCAGCACATACATATTAACTGCTCTCCAAAATCAGCAGACAAATAAAGCACTACTTTCCATTACACTTTATTTTCCTTAGACTGGGCAATCTTGCAATGGAAGTAAATGGCATATATCCACTTCAGACTTGAGCATGAAGGGGTTCATCTGCTTCTCAGATCCAGGATTGAAAGTCAAAGCTGTGTTTCATCCATGCCTGAATTGGTCTTAAAGAATAACAGACTGATTCCAGGAGTTACCAACCAAGATATGTACACTACACATGTATAAATTGACATAATAGCCCTTTGATGATCCATGCAGAGAGTGATTTCTATCTCCCTTCAATACAAAAAAAAAGACAAGGAATAACTTGGAAAGGGTGCCAGAAGGGTGTTCCTCATTTACAGTCCTATACAGCCCATGGTATTGTACTAGACTATTGGCTGTGCACAGACTTACTATCAGCTGTTAAAGACAAAAGAGAAATCCAGAGGAAATACTCTGCTCTGGAAGAATGGCTCCTGCAGCTTTTGCTAGGGGAGAATTCCCTTTCCAGGTCAGCACAAACATTCAGATTTCAAGCACAGTAAGGCATGGCCTGGCCAGGACAAGGCAGGGCTGCCCACAAGAGCAGTCAGTACTGCAAAGAAAACCTTCATAATCCCAAATTCTTGTGGGTGGATTTTTAGCAAGATTTCTTAAACCCTTGCTCTATGACTGAGTAGATTGTCCAGTGTCCTTGTCTAATTTGCAGTAGCCTAACTGGAATGGCCACTATGGCCAAGGAGCAGTATTACAGTCTGCTGCTGCCATCTCCTTCATTATTTCCTTCTTCTGTGTGAAGTTTTTTTTGTGTTTTTTTTTTTAAGAAGGACAAAAATATTCCCAGTCATTCTTCCCTTTCTCTCAAATTCTCTGCCACCCACTCCTTTGCTATCTGTAACCGCAAAAAAGCCCCAGACCATTGTGGATGTAAAGGTGGTAGAAAGAGACTGCAGGAAAAGTAAAAGGAAATGGGAAAGGGAAGAGAAGAAAACTAGAGGAGGTGCCAGTCTCTGCAAGTCTCAGCTGACATGCGGTCTGAGCTCATACTGCTGTTCTGTCTCTCAGAACAAGGCTACAAGGATCCAACCCTTCTGCTATCGAAGCGTGCTCTGCCCAGGGGTTGCTTTGACAGTGGGCTCAGAAGGAAGCAAAGCAGAGAACTGAGGGACATAGTTGCTTTGTCAGTATAGTTCTAGAGTGTGAAAAGGGAAACAAAAAGGCATTTAGGATAGGTGTCCTCCATTTAGATATCCTGGTCTTCTATTTAGTCACATGGTTTAAAACTAGAAATTCTAGTCTTGGGGACTTTCGTTACTGTCAGAAATGCAGTCCTGGGCTATGTGCTTTTTATAATCTGACTTTTCTCTCACAGTACTCTGAGCAATGAGAGCAATGACTCCAAGGACTCTGAGATGTTACCTTACTCCAAAAAACAAAAAAACAAAAAAAAAAAAGCTCTGTTCAGAAAAATGAGAAGGAAAGAAAAGCCCACTGGCTTACCTGGTGTTGACACCTGCTGACATGGTGTGGTTTGCTGTTGTGGTCCCTTTATGGCCTTGGTCACATCGACTCATCTGTGGGGCTGTCATAGGCCTGGCAAAGGCAAGGTGAATAGCACACTAAAGACTAAATCTAACAAGCACACTGAAATTCCACTTGAGATATGGTGAAACTTGGCATTAATTTTACCATGTCTAAAACTCAACCATTATTCAAGCTAAGTTGCATATCGTGACCTCCTGTGCATTCCCTCTCCCCAAACGGATAACAAAAGGCAAGCTCAGACCTTTGAACCATATGGGTTACCTGGTGAGAACTTCTACACTGTACAAGAGGGCCTGCAAAGAGGTGGCAAGGGCAGCCATAGCAGCAATCTCCTCACGAGCTGCTGTCACAGTCTCCACTTGAGAGGTTTGTCGCTTCAGTTTTTGCAAGTAACAGGGAACCAGCGCTTCCAAGACCATCAGCATCTGGAGGCTGGAAAAATAACCGATACTTGGTTTGTTTTATTTTGTCAATCCTGAAACTCAGATCAGGTGGGGGCTTAAGTTTCTACCTGAAGACCCATGGATCTCTCACTGGCCTGTTGATTTCATTGCTTCTCACTAGACAAGCAGTCCTGGGCCAAAGAAACTCTTGGATCAGGGACTTCAGGGGGAAAATTAGCTGATGCATGAATGTCCTGGTTTGGCCCAAACCAGGCCAATTAGTCTTAGAGAAACCAAGGTCACTGCTAAATTCCTCACTGCTTATGAGTGAAGAGCCGAAGGGGGGTCGCACCTGCAGGGAGGAGCAGACAGGGCAGGTGACCCAAGATTGACCAACGAGGTATTCCATCCCATACACGTCATTCTCACTTTCCTATTTATCACTAACCCACTGCCTCCTGGAGGTGGGGCCCAGGAGGGAGGGGCCCTCCTGTCTCCCACTGATTGGTACCAGCTTTGCCAATTCTCCAGTTAAAAGCCTGCAGGTGTGATGGCAGGGGGAGCTACTGCATTTTCCCCTCTGCCTGTGCTGGGGGGAGCAACTCTGCCTGAGGAGGATTTCCAAGCTCTCAGTCTTGGTTTTGTATATATTTGTATATATTTGATTATTTCTATTATTATTGTTATTATACTCTTTTTCATTATTATAGTTTATTAAAACTGTTTTAACTTTCCAACCCATAAGTCTCTCTCCCTTTTCCCTTTCCCTTGGTGGGGGGGAGAGGGTTAACAGAGAGCATCTGCCACCTTGTTAATAGCTGGCCCAGCTTTAAACCGTGACAATGAAACAACAATAATAATAAAAACAACCTGAACTTCTGGGTATCTTCTGAGTATGTAATCCATTTGCAGGCATTCATTTTCCCTTCCAAAGACTCCTTTCTTCTCTGATTCCCTCTTGGAAACTAACCTTCTTGCTTTACCTGTTTACCTTCCCTCTCTCTGTATCTTCCTATTCTTTCCAGCTGCCTTTTTCCCCTCCAGTTCACTCTCCATTGCTTCTCTGCCAACAGAAACCTTCAGAACACAGCGTGATCCCACTTGGAAATACAGCTTATGTGTTGCTGCCATCCAGCTGAGTGCTGCAGGATTTGGAGCTGGTTCCCTCGGAAAGGTATCAACAGGCAGAGGCTTGGCCTCACAGAGAAGCCCCATGCTTGGAATGTATTTCTATATCTTCCGCCTCCATTTGTCAGCCTTGCTTTTGCATGCCATATGCAGCTTTTATGACTTTTCTGAGTCTGCACAAACCAAGAAAACAGATTAGCACCTTCTGAATGATTCAGGAGCATAGGCCACCACTGTCACACACAGCTTGATGGCTTCACTGATCGAAAAGGTCAAGTCTTCATTCCCATAGCAGAAGTCTGAGGGAGTAAGGCAATATGAAAAGACAATCACACAAACATACTGAACATGAAAGGAGCTACTACCATGTTCCTTCCTTTTTCCCCCTCTTCAATTGCTTGCTTCTCATGTTAACAATCCCTGATGGGCTCTTGATTTTTGACAGAAAAATCCTGCCATCCAAGAACTCAGTAAGTGAGAAACAGTTCTCAGGAGGTCAAATCACTGCTGAGCATAAGGCCTAGAGCTGCTACTGGAGTCCCGTTTCAAACATTACCCATCACAAGGAAAATCTTAAGCTTATATGACAAGAACATGTCACAACTTCATGACAATTTTTATGCTTCCTCTGCTTTTTCCTAGATGTTTCCACTGCACTGAAAAGTATGTTGATACATCACTGACGGCAGAAGACAGTTTTACTTCTAAAAAATCAAGACCCTTCTATACTGGTAGCCATATGGGTGCCAGCACAAAAGTGAGTCTGGTTTGCTAGTGATTTGAGAAAAAGTTTTCAAAAGCATTTAAGTCCCATACTACAAATATTACTTTGGGGATAATTAGTTCCAGGCACCCAGAAACTGAAGTATCCAAAGAAAGTGACCTGCTTAGTAGATGAGGGCAGGGCTGTGGATGTAGTCTATCTAGACTTCAGTAAGGCATTCGACACTGTCTCCCACAGCATCCTCCTGGACAAACTGGCTGCCCAGGGCTTGGATGGGTGGACTCTTCGATAGGTTAAAAACCGGCTGGATGGCCGAGCCCAGAGAGTGGTGGTGAATGGGGCAAAGTCCAGCTGGCGGCCGGTCACTAGCGATGTTCCCCAGGGCTCAGTTCTGGGGCCGCTGCTGTTCAATATCTTTATAGATGATCTAGACGTAGGGATTGAGTGCACCCTCAGTAAATTTGCAAATGACACCAAGCTGGGTGGGAGTGTCGATCTGCTGGAGGGTAGGAAGGCCCTTCAGAGGGATTTGGACAGGTTAGATAGATGGGCTGAGACCAACGGCATGAGGTTCAACAAGAACAAGTGCCCGGTCTTACACTTTGGCCACAACAACCCCATGCAGCTCTACAGGCTGGGGGAAGAGTGGTTAGAAAGTGGCCTGGTGGAAAGAGACCTGGGGGTGCTTATCGACAGCCGGCTAAACATGAGCCAGCAGTGTGCCCAGGTGGCCAAGAAGGCCAATGGCATCCTGGCCTCTATTAGGAATAGTGTAGCCAGCCGGTCTAGGGAAGTGATCGTCCCTCTGTACTCGGCACTGGTGAGGTCGCATCTTGAGTACTGTGTTCAGTTCTGGGCCCTGCACTTCAAAAAAGATGTTGAGGTGTTGGAGCGAGTCCAGAGGAGGGCGACCAAGCTGGTGAAGGGTCTGGAGGGTCTGACCTACAAGGAACGGCTGAGGGAGCTGGGGTTGTTTAGCCTGGAGAAGAGGAGGCTCAGAGGTGACCTTATTGCAGTCTACAACTACCTGAAGGGAGGTTGGAGTGAAGTGGGAGTTGGCCTCTTCTCCCGGGCAACTAGCGATAGGACAAGAGGGCACAGCCTCAAGCTTCGCCAGGGGAGGTTCAGGTTGGACATCAGGAAGAATTTCTTTACAGAAAGGGTTATTAGACATTGGAATGGGCTGCCCAGGGAGGTGGTGGAGTCACCATCTCTGGATGTGTTTAAGAAAAGACTGGATATGGCACTTAGTGCCATGGTCTAGTTGACAGGGTGGTGTAAGGGCAACGGTTGGACTCGATGATCCCTGAGGTCTCTTCCAACCTGGTTGATTCTGTGATTCTGTGTAATAGTATTTGTAATACAACTGTAGTCCCGTTTTCAGAAGTGACTTTGGTATGCAGGAGCCCAAGTCAAAGTTAAGGTCCCAAAGCATGTAAATCACTTTGAACAATGGAACTTGGAAGTCAGATGTTATTAGATAATTCTGATCTTCGTATGGAAAATACCAGGCACACAACATACTCATCTACAGTCTCACCATCAATGCACACTTGGGAATTTTCAGAGATGCCTTTGAATAACCCTGCATTGAAAACACAAAGCTTTTATATAAATGTTTACTACAATCCACAAAGAGGAAAAAAAATCTTCTGTTTCTGTACCATTTTCTATTATAGCTTGTGACATAATTATGCAGCATCATAAAATCCCAGTATATAACAAAGCTTTAACTCTAAGGCTAGACAAGTTTCACAGTCCATCAAAATCAGTATTATTTAAGCAAAGTGTAAATTTGGAAAATAAGTTGAAGATCCTTATAAAAATCATCAAAAATTACTTCCCTGCAAATCACAAAGCAGCCAAATTCTTAAATGCTGCATTGCATGGATAACTATCAAGAGACACAGTGTCCTGGATACATCATACAGCCGTATATATTCTGCTTTGTGATAAATCAACCACCCCGCTAGAACTCAGCACTGCTGAATGTCTGAATGACATCCATCATTTACTAGTCATAGTCTACCCACAGGAGAGCATGCTTTTATTTCCTGCCCACATGGAGCAGAGGAGAGGATGACACTGCTCTTGTCAACATGATACAGTTTATTAGGCATCTTTATTCTTCACCCACACATGATAAAATTCAAAATGCCAGGGGCTAGTCTCAGACTAGCACGCTCAATGAAGAAAAAACAGCTTTAGAATAAAATAAATTAATAATTCCCCTCCTGCAGAAAATATCAAAAGCATGGTGGTGATAAAGCCAACCTTAAAAGCCTCATGAGGCATAAGAAAGCCTCATGAGATATGACTGCATTCTGGGAGAAGAAAAGGGCCCTGAACAAATCATGCTGCATAAAATGCATGTTGAATCAAAAAGCAACAAACCAGAATTACTGAATAAAGGGTGCTTTGCTGTTACCTAGTGACTTGAGAGGCTTTTCTGCTTTCACCAGCTCTAAGATGTCCAAAATGTCTGGAGTATCTCCCTCTAAAGACTGCAGCAGGTCAAACAGGCACTGAGCTGACACTCCTTTGCTGGTTCCGTTTGGAGCATCCTGTTTCAATAACAGACATTCGTGGTTGATTTTCTGAGGGCCTGTGTACATCCCAGGAATCTTTATCTGGAGGTGTGGGCAACCTATTTTTTGTTGACAAAGGGCTCACATGGAGTTCAAGATCTTACTGCTATCAAACAATAAGCTGTGCCTGACTCAACAGATTGATGCTACAGTGGAAGCATGGTCTGAAAACTGCACACGGCTTTACGTCTCAGAAACAGCAGATCTTTGCTGCCCTGTGAAGGAGAAAGATGTCTGTGCTTACAGTGTCTGTGCAGTTAGATTTGGCAGTCCCACTTCAAATTAAAATTCCATTAACTTGTTTTAACTCACTACAATGTTAAAAAGTAATTAGTGAATATTTCAAAACATGGCTAATCCAGTCTTATAGTTCACATGTACTAAAACTTGGCATTAAGATTTTAGTTCCTATTGCTGGATTCTAAGAAAGGATTTGCATTTAGAGTTACAAATCATTATTGTCCTTTTACAACCTATTTATAGACAGAAATGTGAAGTGAGACCACATTTACTAGCCTGGATACCAGTGGCCCCTTCTCTCAGCATCCTGCTCAAGCAACTGATGAACAGAAGCATGCAGAAGCAAGTTCAGGAAATGGTTCTGTGCAGCACCAAGTGCAGTAAGCACATGTTCAGTAGGAACTGTGCTGCTGCTCCAGCTGTTTTCTCTTTGTGATCTCTGATGGGGGGGCTGGCTGCATACACAGGCTTCCCCACGCTGAGACTAGGGAATGGCTTTTACTCACAGGGAACTCCAGGAGAGGGGCCACACTTGCAAACAGCTGCAGAATAAAGGGCTTGCGATGGAGAACGTAGAACTGCCGGCACGCAAACTCAATCGCCTGGCGTAACTGTGGGTTGCTTTCATAGTCAGAGTATACCTGAGCAAACGAAAAAGGACATGGAAGTACTACTCCAGTGGAAGGGCTCTTCATCTCCTGACCCCAGACTGAATCAACTACAGCCTTGTCATTCCTGATATATTTGCCTAATGTTTTTAAAGATGGAGACTTGTCTGCCCTCCCTGGCAATGCATTTCAGGGACAAACTATCCTTAGAAAAAAGGCTTGCTTGTCACTCTTGAACCTTCTTTGTCACAGCTTTAGTCCATTATTTTTTGTCCTGTGTATCAGAGGTAGATTCCTTCCCTCTCCTTCCTAGAAGCACTTTACTTGTTTGAAGCCTTAATCTTCATCTTTTTCAGTTAACCAAATCCCTGTTCTTTTAGTCCTTTCTCCTATGACATGTTTTCTAGATGTACATCTCTGTTCCAGTCTGCAGTCTCTTCAATAACTGATGTTTTTTATGCGGTGCCTACAGCTGGACAGAGCCAGAACTTCAAGTCAGGACTGCTGCTGATTGGAGCAGCAGAACTATTCCATGTTTCTTTCACAAGATACAGGTCTGTGGAGTCATCCCAGAATGGCATTTGAGATCTTTTCTTTTTCTTTTTTATCCTTCAGCAGAAGGGCACTGTTGATTCATGTAGCTTCAGGTCTAGAACAACTCCAATATTCTGTCCTGCAGAAGTGCTACTGAATCAGCTGCTTTCCCTTCCAGAGTTATGTGACTGATTTATTCATAAGTAAGGACCTATGCTTGTCCAACTTGATCAGCATAATCTGTTTTTTTTTTTCCTTTTTTTTCCAGACTGTATCTCCAGTTTGTCAAGATAATTTGAACTCCTAGTCTGTCCTCGAACACACTGACAGTTCCACCCATTTTTGAGATATTTTAAGGTTTTTAGAGTGGCATTTCCTTCCTGAGGGCTGGCCACTGAAACCATGCAGCCTGTGTGTTGCCAGAGATGTGGAATTTGTTTCTCAGTTATGTAAACAGTATAAATTGCTAAGAACAACTTCACTGTGCTTCCTTCTTCTGTCTGTTCAATTGTCTGTCTGCACTTCACTGCTGGTACAAGTCCGTGGGAGGTTTGGGGTGGGGGTGGGCAGGAGTTTCTTGCTATTTGCTGGCAACAGGTAATGCTGAGATTTTATGGTAGTGCAAAAATCACACTACAGCGCAGGGCTTTTGAAGGTTTCTAGAGAATCATTAGTGTGCGAGACCTCTGCAGAGATGTATTCACTTCTCAGTAGCCTAGCAGGCCAAGGTTAGTAGGGCTTTGATACAATCTGAAGCCTCTAGCATGCTTATGAGGCCAGTCAATCACCATGGCCTGTTACACTTGAAATATCTCATTTACTTGAGAAAAGGGAAATAATTAACTGTATATGCATTTCACCAAGGAAAGTGGAAACACCTGCAACAAAAAGAGCCCTGTGGGGGTATGTGCATGGATGCATCATGAATTAAGCTATTAATGGCTGGTTCAAGCTCAGAAGTGGTAGAAGAATTTGTTTGTGATGACCACAAACAAACCAGCTGATCTTGAATGCCTGAAACAGAGATGGGAGGGTCTGCAAAACCAACAAGCTCAGCAACACTTGTGTTTTCTTTCGGAATTGCTTTTTTGCCTTCCAAGAGTGGTATTTTATTAATTCCGTAGTTAGCAATAACTGGGGGAGGGTAGGAAAGAATTACAAAACTAATTTCTCTCAGCATGAAAAGTTAAAATGAAAGGAGAGTCTTTCAAAGGACTGAATGGTTACTGCCAAGTACTTAAAGTTACTAAGTTATTTTATTTCAAAATGTCTTGTTTCTAATGAATAAACCCATGCACAGCAGACCTGGATCCAATACATACTTACCTAACCATGTAAGGCATAATATTAGAGTTTCCAGTTACTTAAGAGTTTATTTAGGTAGCTAAATTCATCTCTGGTCCTAATTATTGTGCTCTGTTAACTGTGTTAAAATGAACATCATAGGGATGTCACGGTCATTACTTCTTTTACAGAAACAATATTTTTTTTCTATATTTGCATTATAATACTAAATCTCTAGATATTATCTTCAAGCCCTGCAGAAATAATCTTTTTGTCTGGAAAAGAACTATATCGTGTTTTTTTTTATTTTCAGTATCTGATTTTTCTCAAATGTCAACAGGAAAAAAGGCATACTTGTACACCTCAAAGTGAAAGGAATTCCACCTCTAACACTTGCAATATTTGTCATCACTCACATGAAAAGTCAACATATAGTTTTTCATAAACACTTAGTGTTATTTTCTGTTGCTATTTAAACTGTAGATAATACAATTATCATACTTAAAGAAGTGAATATAATTTAGTTTCAGTCAGCAAGTAGCAAATCCAGATATTTCAACTATTCCCCAAATTTCAGCCATCCCTGAAGGAAAAAACACTGAGGGACACTCAACGTCCAAAATTTTCCAGAAATTTCACATTTCTGTGTGAAAGTACATAGTAAGGGAAACAGACATTCATTTATTTAACATAAAGAAGAATAGAAAATGTAGTCTTTTACTCAAGAAGAAAAGGGAATGTAGTCTCAGGAATGCTGATTTGGGCTGTTCCACCCTGATCTGTTGTTTGTCTTGGGGTTCCCAAAATCTGTGACCTCACCAGGACTCAGCAGTTTAAAGTTTGCCCATTAATAGTCAGTTTTATAACCAAGTGCTCGCTTGGAAGTCTTCCCTCGTATTGTTCATGGAAATGGCTCACCTGCAACATGCTGGGGAGGACCCACTGGTAGCCACTGAGGGAGAAGAGGTGGTTAAAGTGCACAGCTGTGTTGATGACTGTGGCAGCGTACTGCCTCAGCAAGGCACTGTCCTCAGGGTGCAGGATCAGGGCACCGTTGAAGACGTTCAAGAACAGCATGATCTCATCTCCCCAGGGGAACTCGCTGGGCATGCCAAGGAACATCTCCTCCAGCAGCTTAATCCACAAGCTTTTCTGAAGAGTGTCCAGACCAAAGAGCTCTTTCCCAGCTGCAGGGGGGAAAAGGCAACAGCAATAAACTCTGTCCACCACAGCCAGTCTCACAACATTCCCAGAGGCCAAAGGCCTCTGCAAAGAACCATCCCACAACACTAACCATTGTTCTGCCTTTTAAAATTATCTCATCCATCCTGTTCTTTTGGAAGTGCCCACAGGGCTTGAGCAAACCTTGACTAAAAGCAACACATGGAAAGATGAAGAATGACGAACATCACACAGCTCATTAAATCTGCTCCCCACTGGTTGGAAATTCTCTTAAAAAGCAAAAGCAGGTCTGAGCTTGTACATGCATCATTTGCCCCACACAACCTGAATGACTGTGTGGATCTATGTTGAATTTTTATCCTTCAAGTGTCCCACACATTACAGGAAATTGATGCAAAGTCACAATAAAGCTTCTGAAAGCAAGTGCCTTTAGGGCCTGTTACAGAACTTGCCAATGCTTACTATCCTGCAACAGTGGCCTGTTTAATCCCCAAGTCGGGCTGGAAACCCTAGTTGACTTTCAGAGCAAAGTTTCTAAAAAGAGAGCTGTTTCTATATCCCTGTTGCAGAATTTGCCCATTCTTCATTGAAAGTCTGTTGCTTCCTCAAAGTGGATGTCAAAAGACTCTGAGCAATTCTTTTTAGGTGCAGTTATGCTACTGGACACACTATTCCAAATGTAGTTTCATGCATAATTTTAATAAATAATTATAACTTATTCTCATTTGGGTCCAAAGAAAGTAGCTTTGTCTGGAGACCTCTAACAGCAAAGCCCTTCCTGCTGTTCTGCTTACAAACCAACAGCCATGTATCATTTTCCCTAGGAAGAGATTTATCAGCTTTCAGTAATGCTGCAAGTCTACATGTTTCTAAGGCAAATGAAGTGCTTCACAGAAATCTTCTGGGCCCTGTACAACCAACAGAGAAAGCTACCAAAAGGCCATACCTTGGGGATCACTGAAGAGTGAGAACTCAGCATCAATGGCACTTCGGGGAAATGAAGGCAAGCGGAGGAGGTCTTCCTGGAGCATAGATACATGGGACTGCTTGTGGGCAGTAGGGATTTTCTGTGTGAGCGATATGAGGAACAACACCCGCCCCACCTCTTCTAGCTTGCGGGTGAACACCTGAGAGAGCAAAAGAGACAAGGATCAGAATCAGTCTGATCAAGAAGTTCTTTACAACGTATATGCGTTTTTCTAGGTTAGCTTCCATGGCTGTCTCTGGTGGGAGGGATGCTGCACTCATGGCCCAGAGAAACCTGAAATGCTGCACCTTTCTGCTAGAAGTTGCGTGACCACTGTTCTTCAGCCCAGCTCCACAGAGATGGATCATGTTTGTAAAAGAGGTTTTAACAACACTCTCTGTTTCAGCCTTGTGGAGGACCCTGAGTGGTTGTCAAACACTTTGCAACTGTGCCATGTGGTCTTTTGTAGCTTAATGTAAGCTTTGACAGTTTGAGCTCCAAGGTGGTCAGAGGCAAACCAACTCCAAACTGAAAGCCATACAGTTGCAGTTGCTCTCTGCAAGGTCTTAAGACTATAGTCAGCATGAGGTTGCAATTGTTATCTGCCTTCTGGGTTGAGGCTGGCTCATGTTTGGCCATAGAAAGTACATGTACAGTTGCAAGAGAAAAGTAGTCATAAAACAAAGCAGATCAGATTCTGAGTTACTGCAAATGAGCAAAGTCCTGCTGACTTCAGATTATCACTTCTGGTTTACACCAACTGGGAAACTGAGTTCCATTCTACCAGCCTCCTTTGAACTTCTGACTGGTATGACTAGTCAGACTAGCTATTTTATTTTGATGCTAAAAGTAACCATAAGGCAGAGTGATGTTCAGTAGTAGAAGCAACTGTCTTTGGAAGCAGTTTTGAGACAGCTACTGGGATGAAGCCAAAACTTGAAGCATGTGGCTTAACATGTGACAAAGCTCAGCTTCCCACGTCCTGCAGTTGCTATGACCTTGCTCCGAAGTACACTTAGCTTAGAATTGGGTGCTCAATCAACCAATAGTAAAGAAAGTACTTTCCATGGATGGCTGCTCTGTGGGTAGACTCTGCAGTGCTGTTTTCTTTGCTGAAGTTGGATGTTGTCCAGCAACTTCTTGCATGACTACAGAGAGCCTGGTAGATGCTTGATTTAAGTTTTACCTTAGAAATATTTTGGCATCTAAGTACTCTAAATAGAAAAATGTAGAGTGTAAAATAATGCCCTGACAAAGCATGACAATTCAATCTTTTGGGGTCATGTAGGGCATATCAGACTCCGCTATTTGATACATGGGACACATCTGGAACCACAGTGAGAATAACTTCTGCCAGAGAAGCAACCAAAATGATCCCAAGTAATTTCAGATTTTTATAGACTTTCTACTGACAGATGCAGCACATGAAATATTTCCCTTCTGTACCGTACACATATGAGACACCATTAACTATATTTTCCATTATTTTAGATGCTGTTCCCTCTTAAGCAGCTTCATAGCTGCTTTTTGTAACCATTCCTGATGATATTTTCCTGTCCCTGCACTCACATTGCCAGGGACACAACTACAGTAGCTGTTTTTTGGCTAGAATAATACAACTGTTAATACCAAACTCATACAGTTTAACCACATTCCCCCCTCCTTTTTATTTCCTGCTTATTACCATCCTTTACAGATACAGCTAGAGCAACTTTTCCCTAAACACTCAACCCTGTGCTACTGAGACAAATTTGCTAAAAGACTAAGCAAAGTAAAAGACCAGCATCTGAGAGCAGGACGAGGAAGAGAGGCAGGTAACATTGTCTACAGTGAGAGGACAGAGAGGAAGGGAGAACAGGTAATTCCTGCTCCACAGCCAGATGGACTTGCGGAGAAAAGGTCTTAAATGGGTTCCTAAAGAGCCAGAGGTCATGTTAAAGAAAGGAATAAGCAAGTCTTGAAGCTGAGGCAACTGAAGCTCTTCTGGCCAAGTGTAGGAGAACGCAAAATGATCCAACTAAAAGAAGCTGGTTGGAGAGAGCGGGAGGGAATTCACATTGTGTTCTTTGACTCTTCTTAAAATACCATACACCTGTGCAGTGGCACCAGAGCAGATTTCATGCCAATTGCTATTTCTCCAGCAAATCTCTCTATCTGCATGCAGCATGATTGAAGGCCTTTAAAAGGAAAGGAAAGGTTTATTTACAGGGTTTGTTTCTGGGCAGAGGTGTTTGGTGACAGTAAGATACCTGCTTCTGAATGAGCTCTTGACCCTTTTCTGGATGCATCTGCACCAGGTTGAGCTGGGGAGAAACTGACCTCCGGAAAGGATAAATGTCACGGACGTAGGTCTGCCAGGAAAGGAAACAAGTGTATTTTAAAGAAACGCAATTGTAACAGCATCACTCAACAGGATTGAATAAAAGGCCCTTCAGTCCTTTCGGAAGCTTTTGGGTAGGGGCTTTCAGACAGTGTCAGGAATCATGGAAGAGCATAAACAGAAGAGAAATTTGCTCTTTTCTAAGAAAGTTAGACATTAATGACTTAAGAGCAAGGGAATCCATTTCTGCTTCTTCCCTCTTCTGTCAAACTCCAATCTTTCACCACACAAAACTAAACCAAGATGTGGTGCCCATAGGACAGAATCCTGTCTGTTTATGGGCTGCTTGTTCTACTTTCGATAACCCCGATGTTTAAAAAAGGGACAAGATGGAAAGAACAAAGTCATCTGGACCTGACCTTTGCCTTACCTTGTTGTAATGAATAAGATTCCATCGCTTATCCATTAAAAAGTAATGAGAAGACTGCGTTTCAGGTATGTTAAAAAACTCCAAACACTCCTGAAAGGGAAGAAAGAAAAACATTCTGTTACTTATTAGCTGCTTGTCTAAGACCACAATATCCAAAAGAAGAATATCCAGCTAATAATGTATAAAGGCACAAACCTGCATGCCTTAGGCTGGTACACTCTTCCGTGATTAATTCTTAATTTCTTTTTTTAATCATAAAGTATATGAATATGTTTGTGATAATAAAGGCATGCTGATATCACAGTCCTGAAGACTGATGTTACTTATTTCGATGTCTTCATATAGCACATAGTTGTCTGGCTATACGAGCCACATGCATATAGCAGCTTCCATTTCCATACTATGTATTTATTAAGCTTCAGTGATAGGTGATGTACAGAGACACTAAAGTTCCAGTCCTTCAGAGCACTGAGATGTGTGATTGCTGTTAAAATTTAACATAGTTGGAGAAACTGAAAACTTTTACAAACCTGTTTCCTATCTGGCTCAGTTAAGGTCATCCAGGAAATCTTTGGCAGAAAAGGGAACTGACCTCACCTCTCCCAGATCTCAAGATATCATTGTGGCCACTGAACCATCATTTCTGCTCTGATCTTGATCATACTTTTTAGTCTTTAGTGTTGATAAAACCAAACACTTAAATGGTTTATGTATTTATCCAAAGGATAGTACACAGCAAATACCCAACAAACAGCAGTGTCTTCAAATGCAGTTGCATTTGTGGGGTTTTGGCTGTCTGTGAGGTCAGGGCATTTCTATTAGCCTTTAATATGGGATCCTGTTTCTTGCAACCAAGCTCTCCTCATATGGAGACAGAAATGTCTGTCACAGCAAAACTTCTCTCCCCCACACTGAAACAGAACAATCAGGCAGAATGTATTGCTAGCATACAGGTATGGCAGGTAAATGTACTATTAAGCATTTTGTCCAGTTCAAAAACTCACTCCTACCTTCAGAAGAGCCTCAAACTGTGTGTCCTCATGGACTGGTAACTGAGTTGGGATGTCACACTCATTCTGTCCATGCACGACAAGGGTCTTTGTGCCTAAAGGAAGAAAAGCAGTTGCATTCTCCCTGGCAATTTCAATTTCAAAAGACTGCCCACGGAGGAAAAGTTGGTAGTTAAAATTCATTCCTGGGCGGGCAGACAGACAATGTCGGTCCTGTCTGGAATCCATTATGTAGTGTTAGCATAGTCTCACACTTCCACAGTTAATGATAAATCGATCTGTTCCTAAAGGATTGATCCAGCTTTAGCAGCAACTGTCACTCTGAGGAAGTAACAAACCTAAAAGGTCAAATCTGTTTTTCAGCAAGATGTCCCTTGCCTGAGTCATGACATCCTAAGCTTACAGCATGCCCTTCTTGGGCTTTCTCAAAGCTCTGGGTGGAAAAAACTGTTCTAATTCACTTTCTGTTTGCTTCTTTTAGAGCTCTTAAAGTGCCTTTCTGAATCTTAGGGAACTAGAGGTGAAATTTACTGACTGAATCCTCAACTCAAGGAAAACTGACTTAGAATACGCAGCTATTTGTAGCAGATCTTTGTCTGATCCAGTTCTGATGGATCTACTTTTTGGTAGAGGGGCTCGTGAACTTGGAAGTGAAGGAGATTTTAAGACTCATTTCTTATACCTGGCATAGAGGCAGTCACGAGCAGCTTCACTTCACACTGTTCCTTCTTCATAGTCTGTTTGAGATCTTTGAAGAACAGTCCTTCTACATAACCCACCACTTCCCAAAGGAAGGTAAGTGTGGCAGAAATAGCATCCATGCCCCATTCACATGGAGTGCGTACAAAATACATGATCAGTCCTACCTGCAGGTAATAAGTAAGAGGAATATCAGGTTATACACACTCTTAGCTGTACAGAGCATAGTATAAACACAGAACAAGAATATTGTTCTTCTACCTTTCTTCACTCAGAGGGATCAACTCATTAAACTTGCGTCCTGAAAGTTTATACATACTATGGAACAATCTGCCTGTACTATTCTTCCTTCTAGAGACGGGTGGGGGCAAAAAGTACTGTTGCAGCCCAGCCTTAAAAGCCATTGTAGATGAGGAAAAGGGAGAGCCTCTGCAGTAAGAGAATTCCAATGCCTTCTGCTCTGATGTGCTGGCACACAGACAACTCACGAACAACAGAGGGCTCCTGGAGTAGCATACATCTTGTCTGTTTTTTCATCTCCCAACTGAAAGAACTGCAGCAAATGCATTTTCCACAATCTAGAAATAAGCTACTACATTTGCTCCAATAGGAGTGTCCAAGAGTAAAGCTCTTTATGAATCAAAATTAAGTAAAAAATTAAAGGTTTCTGGCACCGGGATCCTTTTATTAGTCTACAACTCATTGTCCGTGGTTCAATTCAGGAATCCATGACATGTTGCTTAGGGGTTTAATAAGAAGTTAAAGGTTCCTTTTCCTCTTTCTAGAAGGAATGAAAGGCTGGTGTAAGCCTGGTGACTTGCACCTACAGCCAGAAGCAGATATGAGCTATAAAGGAAAAGCTAAGAGCATTTATTTCCTTGCAGATTGTGACATTAACTTCTCAGGACACATACGGGCAGAGTGAGATTCTGGGCTGCACAGTGGACCCACAAGCTACTCACCAAGTAGTTAAAGAGGATATGAGATGTCTGGGCAGGGAAGTCTCCAATGTTCAACAAAAGCTTCCTTAACATATACATCAGCTCATCCTGGAAGAAGAGCAAATGGTTTTTCTTTCTCTCACAAAATGGAGAATGGGTTTCTCCCTTTTGTCCTCCCTGGTTTTGTTTCTTCCCATTTTTCCATATTCCCTTGTTCAGTTCTGTCTCTTGGTGCATGAAGTAGAACTATATGCTTGTGACTGCTCCCACATTTCCCAAAATAAGGCCCAGGGCACAGCACCCAGGTCAATGTTTTGGGTTTGTTTTTTTTTGTGTGTGTGTTTAGTTGGTTTTTTTTTTTGTTGTTTTTTTTTTTTTCTTTTCCTGAGAAAGGCCAGTACCTCCTATTGCAATTTGTACTGACTGTAGCATCCTGATTCTGCACTCCTCTCCCTGTGATAATCCCTGTGTTGCTTATCACAACAAATGACTGCCTAGATGATCTGAGAAATCTAGTTCAGCTCAACTTAATAGCTGTGGCTGCTGGGTAGGAGGTGCGGGCGGAATCTAACTTTTCTTCCTTCAGAGGCTGCCTGCTTTAAATGTAGACTAATACATTTCTTATGGTGGGACGGGGGCATAGAGGGGAAGGAATCTCACTAAGGACAGACAGGCTGTATCATAAATTTCTTCTGTGGCCCTCATTATCCTCTTAACCCACAGCAGATTTGAGCTAGTGTTATGGGTATGAATATGCATAGGACAACCCATGCCAATGATACATCTGCTGAAAGCTTCCAAGGAAATACACCTGTTATCTGTGTTCTGTACTCATGGTTGTAGTGGGCCTATGAAGAGACGGTAAAACATCAGACTATGATAGCTCAGAGGCCTCTGAGGCTGAACAACGTATAGCTTCCCTCTTAAAGATACTCAACAAAGAGAAGTGACCCTCTGAACTTAAATAGAAGCTTTGGGGACTATGGCTGAGAAGTCTCAGGAATAGTGAGGCCACTGAGACCTGATTACTCAAGGAACTGAAAAGCAGCCTTTCCTGCCCTTTCTCAAGGTTTAATATTCATTTTGTAATCAGTTCTTAGGTGGTGGCTTGGAAGATGAGGACAGTGATATTATCAATATCATACACCAATTATGCAGTTGAGAAAGTGGTATGGAGAGTCTCACTGCCTTTCATCCAGTCAGAACTGGTATGCCTTTCTTCCATAAGGCTTAGCCATGGCACTAGAAAGCGGTCTAATAAGCCAGGGAGAGACAAGGCCACCCCCATCTTTCAGAGGAAGCTGAACAGAGCGACATGGATGGAGGCAATATTGCCTATGTTAGATAGAAAAGTTGTGCTTCACTAAGCGCTGTTCAAAGCTTGGCTTAGAGCAAGTCAAATCCTTAGTGGTGGTAAATCAGCTATGTCCCATTTACATTAATGGACAAAGACTGAAACCAACTGATGATATTGCCTAAAAGACTTTAAGCTACGTTATAATAGCAAATGTTCTTCTCCAGTGATGCCCACAGAGTGATTCTGCTGGCAGCTGTGCTCTCCCTGCTCTAAGCAATACATACACCCACTGGGGAGAGGAAGAGTTTACCTGTCGGTTGCTGATTGTGAGCTTCTCAAGGAAATGGCGCAGAACTGTAGAGGGGTCTTCAATTAAGCAGTTCCACAGGACCTGCTGAGCAACAGCGCTTACTGTAAAAGAGAAAGAAAACAAGGTCAGAACCATCTCCCTTGGAAAAGCCTTGAACTGGTACACTTAGATGCAAACGTTCCTAACCTTCTGCCCCAACTATCATGTTTTATGCTGAAACACACAGGACTCTCTTTGAGGCACTAGGGTTCCTGGTCACCAGTGCAGTCACCTCAAGCAATAATGACAGGTCTAATATTTGAACCTTCCTTAACTACTGCTGATATGACAGGAAGCACTTCACCACTGTAGTCAGAAGAATAATAAAGAAATAAGTATTTGGATTCACAACTCCAGATGGACAAATCTGGCAATTAAAAACCATGATTTCATGTACTTTTTTGTTCATCCATAGAAGTTCAATTTCATGGTGATTCATTGAGTGATTTTATCTGGTATTGGTGAACAGTATTAGATAGTCAGTAGGGAATTGTGTTGATGATCAGCTCCCCAAAGTGTAATTAATTGCAGGCCTGTGAAGATCAACAACAGAGAATTATTCATTATTTTGTTTTCAGTACTCAGTTCCTGATCACAAAATGACACATACATTATTTAGGTGTCTGACTACATCCACCCAAAACTGAATACAAAATGTAACAGAAAGTTAAATGTGTAATCAGCTGACATGATGAGTGATGAGAAAGGAAGGAAGGGCAACAGTCCACCATCTATAAACATCTTAGAGAAACAAATACAGAAAAATGCATTATTACTTTACAAATACATCACAGACCAGAACCAAAATGTTCAAGCTGCATATAGGTAGCTTTCCATTTGTCATAGGATCAAAGAAATATCGGTGGGAATAGACCTCTGGAGGTCTCTAGTCCAAGCCCTGCTGGGAGCCGGACTGTCACCAACACCAGATAATGTCAACCATGGCTTTGACTGGCCAAGGCTTGGTAACTGCTGTGGATGGAGAATCCACAGAAACTACACTGTGCTCCTGGTTATGAAGTTCCTTCCAAATTTCTAACCTGAACTTTCCAAGTTGTAACCTCTAAGTTAGAGTTCCTCTAACTCTTTGTTTCCTTTTCATCACACAAACAAGCCCAGCTTCTGACATCACTCCTCACAGAACACCTGTTTCAGGCCTCTTACCATACTGGTATCCACCCACTAGACCCTTTGCAGCTTCTCAACATCTGTCTTGAATTGTGGGCTTTTTTAGGGCCCCAAAAGAGCAAAAAACCCCAAAACCAAATACAAATCATGAAGAAAAAAAGGAAAAACCTTACAAAGTCACATTTCTGTTGTGATTCTACTTTCAAATAGTTTGTGAGCATTTAATAGATTATTCATTAACTTTTTAACAAACATATATACTCATAAAAATATATAGCACATAATACTTCTAGGAAACATGAACTGTGAGCAAATACAAGGTTGTGTTACACCTCTTTTCCACTTTAGTTATGGCACCTAACAAACGTAAGCCATTGTTCAAAGTGCTGGCAGGTTCTGCCACCCTTGAGAAAAATCCCTTGAAGTTTAATCTAGGTTAGTACCAGCTACTCCATCCTCCCGGACTTCTCCATCTTCCATCAAATGGACAATGGGGAGCACTGCTGCACAGATGCATGCTGGAAACACAGCTTGAGGTGGCTGTGGCACATGATGGTTTGGAGTATGCTCTGTAGTGTGTTCTTCATCTGGAGCAGTAAGAAGAGTAGAAGGTGAGTGTTGGTGAATAAGCTGTGGTATTATCCAGGCAGGTTAGATAAACATTTATGTTAGGTGCTGTACAAACAGAACAAAATGATAGGCTGTCTGATCACTGTGCAGGCACAGCAGGTTTACTGCTATCTCCAAGAAGAAACTGAGCCTCCAGCCAACTTATTGATCAAGAATTTTCATTGTAAATATGTATTTTTTTTCAATTTACATTTCTCTTCTTGTAGGGAACCCACTTTATTTTTGATGAAATCCCATTTCATTACCATTTTTCAGCTAGAGTGCTCTCCATGGCACTACTCTCTAAACAAAACATGAGAGGTAAGGGAAGACATTGTGACAGCAGAGGTGAATAAAATAATGCAGGGCAGTAATTTATTATAAAGTGGCTCAAGCTTGGGAATACCCTCAGCAAAAGGAAATGACACCAGCTTTATGGGTCAACAGGAAAGGCTTCCAGTGAATGAAATCCTAGGAAAGGATACTTCAACGTGAAGTCAACCCACCTTCTGCACTGACTGCTGACCTCACTGACCAGACAGAGCCACGGCGGAAAGAATAGTTCCTATGAGATGTACTGGAGGTGCAGGAAGGACTCACAGAGAGACGGCGGGAGGCCAGGTTGGCGACTTCTTCTACTGACAAAGAGAACGGGAAATGTCAATCCAGATCCAACTGACAGACTTTAGGGAACTTTCTGAAGGACAGTACTTAAAACCAAATTGGAACATTGAAAATTCAAGTCAGGTAACACTCAAAGGCACTATTTAAAATCTATAAAGATCAGTTGGATAGGTAATTTGCTCATGCTTTGGGAACCAGCAGAGCATTGTTCCATGAGAGTGATCAGTGCTTTGGTGTGACTGAGTCAGCTCTATACTTCTTTTCATCTACATCCTGTTAACCATCATGGTTGCTGGTGCTTAGTGTTTCCTAAGAATTGAGATTTCTGCTCACAGATTTCCCAATGTATGTTTAGATCTGAACATCACTGTACTCACCTAATGGCACATACTTTGGAATGCCTTTAATGAAATCTTTGTGCTCTGTTAGCCTGGACGAATGAAAATCCACACCCAAAGACTAAGCTTTTCCTGACTCATGCCATGTAACTTTGGCCATCTGAAAGCTTGGTACTGAGGTTCAGCTGGTCATCTAGGCTCCCCCAGTAGTCACCATAAAGGTAGAAAATTCCAGAGGCAATTCAGCCTATCTTAAGCTATGTGTCTTAAGACAGATAGATACTTCCAAAGGGTGATTCCTACCACCCTTTAATTATTAAAGGGTTAAAATTAGGAAAGACAAATTTCATTCCTAGTGTCACATATTCTCATGGTGTTAAATCCTGCAGGGTGCTGGGAGCTTTGAGATATGAAATGTTGGCAAGTTCCACTAAAGCTGGGGGTAAGGGACTTCAGGTCACACAGTGAACACACAATATGTCCAAGGTTTTGTGTTTTTCTTGCTCTAACTTTTGATTACACTTTTTCTCAATGACTTGGACTCTTCAACAAATGGATGTGGTTGTGACTTTCCTAACACTAACAATCAATGTTCCTGGACATCACACCCCTAAGCAGTGCTCTATGATGGTGGCAGGTGCTCTCAGGTTCCTGGAATGCAGTTCCTGGCCCTGGAGCACACCTTCTTCTTCCTGCTCTGAGCTTGGTGTGCAGGTTGGCTCATAGCAGGCCTCCTGAGTGATGGGGATGGCAGTGATAAGACTGGCTTCCCGGCCCAGGCGTTTCTTCTCTTCCTCCTGCTGCAGGTTTTTCAGTATGTGCTCTGCTCGCTGATGGGAACGTGACACAGCTCTGGCTGAAAATGACTTCTGTCAGAAAGAAAAGAGAAGAAACACAGCCTGAAGCTGTTAGTTGAGATGCACACATCCTGCATTTTCTGCTAGAGACCTCAGTGACATTCAGCAACTCCATTTCTAAATACAAATCAGACTAGTGCTAGCTGAACAGAGATTCCCCAGGAGACTCCTCCTGGAGCTATGTCTACATTAAGCCTTGGTGCATACTTCTCGCAAGAGACACCACATGAACCAGTGCAGAGAAAATAGTCTGCCAGGCAGTTCAAGTGAGCTAATCTTCTCTTGGAGAGAGAACAGCTGCGTGCTCCTAAGATCTGAGTTACTGTCTCTCACAGGGATACGATATGCAGTACATTACCTCAGTGAATAAACAGAAAAGCCTTATGCCCATATAGAAAATTCTGTGTGCCCTACACGAACTGTGTACTAGATTTTTCCCAGCTGAGGAAGACAAGAAAACTCAGAGTTTAGCCCACATATTTTGGCTTTAGCTTCCCCCATGCCGCTACAGAGAAAAAACAGTGCTTACTCTCACAATGTGTCTGCTTACCGACTGATCTTCATTTATAGGATCTTGCACACTCCCGCTGCACTGAGGGACCCAGGGAGGGTCAAACATTGGCACAGATGGCATCCCCAGGACAGGAGAAGGCAGAGTGAAGTTTATACTTGGAGGAGGGATCTAAACAAAAGCATAAGAGACATTTTGTTACATCAGACTATTATTAATGTCGGTACTGCTAATTAAACATGAGCATAAGTACCCAAGACATTAATTACCTCTGCAAATTTTTCCCAACTCTATCTCACTACCCTGTAACATCATGTATGAAACACACTTCTGTCTTTCTCTGATGTTTTTCCTGCCCTGTGTCCCATTACTCTCCTCATTTTATACATCATTAGGAGCACTTCCTCCACTAGTGTGACTTACATGACCATTTTTTTTTCTCTAAACAGATTTTCAGGCAATTTCATATCAGCGTGTCATTACACATCCATCCCACAAGGCAAGCTGTAAATGGCAACATTGCATTTCACGTGTCCTCTCTACCTTAAAGATCTGCTGTGCACCCTCTTCCATCCTTGGCCAGACTTGATACCTAAACCTCCAGAGCGTGTGAAATTTGAGAATGGCATTCAGTCTTTGCACTGTCTCTGGGTGATGAAATTCGGACATCAACATGTCAGAAACGGCCTCTGGCACTTTCACAGCACACAGCAGGAACATGGCAGCTGCAGGGAGAGAACATCTCATCATCTGGTTTCCTTAATACTGTGTTTATTTGGCAGAACTGCAGCTGTACAAACCCGCACCAAAAGAAACCTAATCTTGGCTCCAAAAATGAGATCAGCAGTCTACCAGACCTAGTGAAAATGGCACTGCTTCATGAAACCAAGCACGTGTGATTCCACCTTTTGGAGCCACACGGTGTTACGTGTGATGCTTGTAAAAACCTGCTTTTAAAATAAAACACAGGTTTACTCTTCTCACGAAAATCTCAATCATGACCAGTTTAAAATAAGAAGCATCTCTTGAAGTAACAGGACTAATTCAGTTCGGCTTTCAAAGATTCCCCTTCCAAGTGATTTCTGTGATTGTTAATAAAGGCTGGTTTAACAGAAGCTCAGTCTTCCCCTCAGAGCAGGTGGCAGTGCCCCAGAAGAGGTCTCGCCTGCCTATTTTAATGTATAAAACAAAAAAGCAAGGTTCTTTGTTAAATGGGCACTGTGCAATGATCACAATCTGCCTGTAAGAGAAAATGGAGTTGCTATGAATTGTGAGACAAAGGACCAGATCACAATGGAAAACAGCACAATAGAAGTTTTGCTGGTCCATAGTTGTTTCAATGGAGCGTATTTGAAGGCCAATTAATTTAGATGGGTATCTGAGGGGCACTGAGCAGGAAACAAAAGCAGTGGGAACACTGTTGCTGTGGGAGTTCAGTGGGTGTCAGAGAGTTCGTGGCTTCTTTGACCAGTAGCTCACCACAGATCACTGGAGACAATTTCTCTAGATTTGGTGGCTGTTCCTCCACAGCAGAAAGAGGACATTTGCCATCGTGTTTGCCTCAACACTGATTCAGAAGGTGCCAGGCATGACAGCTGTGCTGATGGGAGGAAATCTGAACATCAGCAGAAAAACAAGGCTGCTCTTTGCCCAGGTCCTGCCTTGCACTGCGAAGGCTCCCGTTCCTGCTCCAAAGTCCTGCTCCAAACCTGTAGGGACCCTCCTGTTTCACCAGCTCAGAGAACTTTCTACTCTTTGGTCTTTTCAATGTAACTATGTCAAGTCTTAGTAGGACTGATTTAAAAGTGTGAGCTCATACTGAAGTAACCAAAAAAAGAACTACAGCCCTGGAAGGGGTCAGTAGATGGTGCTGTTGTACACTAACACAGGAGTTCATGAATGTAATTTATGCTGGGGCCGAAATCACTCTTGCTACTAAAAGAACTACTACAGAACCTCAAATGGGTTTTAATCCTCCCTTCAGGAAGGGGAGAAGGAGAAAGTTGTATCTCAGAGGCTGCTCCTCCTCAGGAAGAGCAGCAAAGCTTTGGTCCCTTCCCTGTGACACATGGTAAGTTTTTTACATGAGAGAGTATCCAAAATTATACCCTCAGAAAGAGACTTGAAGTGCACTTGAGTGCAGTTTCAGGCAGCTTGTTTCTCTTCTTTATTTTGTTTCTTTCTCTTTCTGTCTGCCCACTTGGCCTGGGAAAGGCAAAGGTGAAGGGGAGAGCGCAGAGAAGACCTGCGGGCTGAAGAAGTGCACTGTGCACTGGTGGAGCAGACGCAAAGTGAAGGAAACAGAACTGAAGAACATGAGATGTGGAGTCAAACAATGGACTTCAGGCAGAATTCATTCCCAGCTGTGCAAAATGAAGGACTGGTAAGCTAGGTTGAAATGTGGCAAAAAAGGGAGAGATGTCTGAGGAGCACTTCAAAACTCTGGCATTGTCAGAAGCTTTTGATAAAATGCCTGTAATTTAATGTCCAGCGTAAGAACATCTGTGAAGGCTCCCTTAGGTGTGCAAATCTGAGGAAGATGGTAATCTTTAAGCCATTTCCTTGGGTGCTGGGGGAGGAGAAAGGTAGAATTTAAAATTTGTGGGAGATTGGCTTACAAATTTGATTGCTTTAATTTATGCATTGTTTAAGGAATCTGTGTGTTGTGTGTGAGGGATATTTGCATTTTCTAGGGTTGTGGCTCATGATTTCTGAACATCTGGCATTAGCACACACCGGCTATGAGCATTTGGACAGGACAATAAGACCAGAAGGGAATTCCTGAGTCACATCATCTAATCCCTTTCACAAACTCTTAAACCTGAGTGCATTTTCTCTCTTTTCTGGTGGTTAGAAATCTTCTGTTTTCAAGGTGAAAGAAGTTATAAAGATTTCATACTCATCTTTATGCTACCGTGGCTTAAATAATTCTTCCTCCTTGCCTGGTCTGCTGTATTTATGGACAGCAACAGTATCCCCTCTCAGTCTTCACCTGAATCCATTAAATAAATATCCTCATGATATAGGCTCTTCATTCTTCCTCCTGTCCTAATAGTCTTCCATTGTACCTGTCCCATGTAAATGTCTCTTTCTTCAGTGACCAGAATTGTCCACGGACATGCTGTGTTCTAGGTAATTGTACAATGTGCTGTTCAACAGCACTAATACTTTGAGTTGCTAATGAAATACCTCTTCTGACACATCCTGACTGTATTTATTGTTTTCACAGCTGAATTCTACTCGGTAAAGTCAGTCCTCTTCTGGCCAGCTGATATACTCTGAATTCCTCCAAACCTATATCAGTTCCGTGGGAAAAGATCCAAGCTCATTAACAGAACAATTCTCCTTATTAGTTTGCAAGGACATGATCTTAAACTTTGTAGTAATAAATTTCATCCCATGTCTGGAATTCCTTTTTCAAGGTAATACTCTCACAGGTATATGATGTTCTAATCTTCTTCTGTCTTAAAGATGCCTCTCAACTATGTGTCATCAGCAAACATCACCTGCACAATTTAATACCAAGTGGAAATGCAAAATTTAGATAAATACCATACCATAAGACTACTTATTGAGCAATGCTGCTGTCTCCATGCAACATGAGAATTTTCCTTTCAGCACAACAGAGCTATGATAGTTCCACTCTCATCCCCTTTCTCAGTTTTTGTATCAGCCCTCAACTGTAACTAACAATTTCCATGAGGCACCAAACAAAATACTTAGTAAACTCTGGACAGATTAAATCACTGTGTTTCCCCTGCCTAGCAACCCAGCTAAACACAAATACTAATTTTGATGTTCTCTAATCATCCAGCACAACCAGGATCTGAGAGATTGCCTCCCTGATCCTTCTGACCACGTCTTTTCTACAGAGCACAAAAACACATGAAGGTCTATGAAAATCAAACAGCCCCCAAGAAACCCTTGGTGTCATTAAGACTCCTCCAACTACAAAGCTGTCTTGCAAGGCCCTGTGATCTACTGTGAGTTATTCAGCCAGCTTAGCCATACTAAGTGGTTTTGTTCTCTTACCTGCTGCTCCAGCCATGTGCTCATCCACACTGAGCAGGAGCTCCCATGCTGCTGGCTGGATGTCCCCATACATCTCTTCTGTGAGGATAGGAGCTGCCTTTATTAGCAGTGACAAAGGTGCAGGAGAGAGGCTCATCACCTGCAAAAAAACAAGCCATGCCTTACAGCTGAGCTGTGCAAACTATCCACAGTGAACAATGCACTCAGTCATTTTACCCTAGTTTTGAGCTGCAGATTACCCATGGATAACCTCTAACTTCAGCCATTTCAGATAATACTCCATAGAAGAACGTTGCTTTCAGCTTACACTGAAAAAGCAGTGTTTGCAACCTAGTTTCTTGAGTCTGTTGCTAGTCACTCATGTCACCAAAACACTGATAAAGAGGACAAAAGGAAAGCCAAACTCTCCCAAGGTGGTGCACAGTGATACAGATCCATGAAAATCCCACAGACTGCCAAGAACAGGCCTGTGAAGAGCCTGTTGCTTCTTCAGGAACAGGGAACAAGAAAGAACAAAGAAAACTATTGCTGTAAACTGACAGGTTGTATTTGAAACATTTATGGACTTTAATTTTTTTTTTTTATTTTAATTTTTTGTATCCCCAGTTTTGATGCATGTGTTGCTATGGGAAGCCAGAGATGCAGACTGCAATTTAATGGATCTACATGTTTAAAGGATTCTTTGACAAGGTTATCTTAAGAGGCTTAAATTTAGCATTACTCAGCTGGCTAAAACATGCAGGACTGAACTGACTGATACGCAGGAACAACAGTTCTTCACATGGGCTTAGAGATCCATATACATTTTCATTCTTGTTGCAGTCTAACCTGACATCTATGTAGCAGCCTCCCTAACTAGCATATGGCCTAGTTAGTACCTGGTGCCTGATGTATTTTAACATTCCAGAGTCCTTCTTCCCTTCCAAGTTGATATCGATCACTCTCTTTTTTAGAGAAGGAGTTCTCAAGCATGATTTGTCTGAGCACTGAAAAGAAAAAAAAGAAAGTGGAGTTCACATCTAGATTTCCCAAAATGTGGAAAGGGAGAAGATCATGTACAAGAGGAATTTCCATACACTAGAAGCAGTCTAGTACCAGAGCTGTAGCACAAAGCCACCTTCTGTGCTGGCAACAGGCCTAGTATCAGTGAGACGATATATGTCATCCAATTTTCTTCTCTTTTTAACAATGCTTTTCCCAATAAAGGCTTAAGGCAGAAGCCAGTAAACGAAATGAGGAACGTGAATGTGCTCTGTGTAATCTGCACAGGTGGCACACCCATGTATTTCAAGAGAACAGTACTTTACGCAGGTTAGAGGTAAAAAGTCTGTAGCTTCCCTCTAAAAAGTTACCAATGGAGGTGTTCAGTACGTACAACACTGATATCTCTCAGCTACATTTATCTTTTCTTCCTCCTTAGAAAGCATAAGTGACAACACATTTCAGGACTCGAGCTCATGCCTGCCTGAGAGTTTTCCCTAGCAGATTGCCAATGACAGTGATAATGACAAGTCCTTTTTATGTTCGTTATTCACAATACCAGGGACTTTTCCCAGAATGCTAGGTTGCCACAGACTCTTCTCCTCAAGCTAGTAGCCTGCTGATTAACACAAGGGTCCTCGTTTATCAGAGAAATCACGAGCCCCATGGAGCACATATCCAGGTCTGCATGCTGCAGCTACCTCCAACCTTTCATTCTGCAAGCTCTGAGAGTAAAAGAAAGGTTCCTCTGGAACCCAGATAAATGTGGAAATGGTGCCCATGCACTCAGAGAATGACAACACTTGAAGAATACTAGAGCATGAGGAAGTGGGATGAAAAGTCTACTGTTATATAAAATTCAAAAGTTATCAATTGCTCTCCTGCAGTGAGGTCTGTACAAACATGGTGCATGTGTTTGTAGGAAACGTTCCTGTCCCTCAACCTCTTTTTAACTTTAACTTACTGTTGCTTAAAGGCTTTGATGGTTTGATGGATGATTAAATGTGTATCACTTTGCCTTGCAAGTCAAAGTTGGAGATGAAACTATACACAGTAATGCATGGTGTTCTTTTGCTACCTTTCATGAACACTGCCAGCTGCTCATCTCAAGCCCGCTTTCTTTAGAGGAAATGACTGCCTCTCTTCCTAAATAACTAAATGATACACTGCTTTTCTGCACCAGAGGAAATATATGGGGTTGCAGTTTCCAGGAAAGCCGAATCATTAGCTGTTGTTTGATCTGCTCTGTGCTCTGTTCCGTACAAATACCTTTCAATTTTCTAACTTGACAGGAAACAAACAATCTGCTGGTTGATAAAGAAACATTATGAACTTGTCTCTTACTCCTTCAGTTTCCACTTAAAGGGATGATAGCCTCTTTACCCAACTGAAATCTTGAAGAGAGTTTCATGAACGCTTTTGTTTTCAATGTTATTGCAAAGTAGTTGAATGACTCAGTCATGGCAGTCCTCGTTAACTGGAGAAGTTTCAGTTGACTGGAAATTAGCAAATGTAACGCCCATCTACAAGAAGGGTCGGAAGGATGATCCAGGGAACTATAGGCCTGTCAGCCTGACCTCGGTGCCAGGCAAAGTGGTGGAAGAGATCATCCTGAGTGCCATTACATGGCACATGCAGGACAATCAGGGCATCGGGGGAAGCCAACAAGGATTCATGAAAGGCTAGTCCTGCTTGACCAACCTGATCTCCTTTCTATGACAAAGTGACCCGCTCAGTAGATGAGGGCAGGGCTGTGGATGTAGTCTATCTAGACTTCAGTAAGGCATTTGACACTGTCTCCCACAGCATCCTCCTAGACAAACTGGCTGCCCGGGGCTTGGATGGGTAGACTCTTCGATGGGTTAAATACTGGCTGGATGGCCGAGCCCAGAGAGTGGTGGTGAATGGGGCAAAGTCTAACTGGCGACCGGTCACTAGCGATGTTCCCCAGGGCTCAGTTCTGGGGCCGGTGCTGTTCAATATCTTTATAGATGATCTAGACATAGGGATTGAGTGCACCCTCAGTAAATTTGCAGATGACACCAAGCTGGGTGGAAGTGTCGATCTGCTGGAGGGTAGGAAGGCCCTTCAGAGGGATCTGGACAGGTTAGATAGATGGGCCGAGACCAACAGCATGAGGTTCAACAAGAACAAGTGCTGGGTCTTACACTTCGGCCACAACAACCCCATGCAGCTCTACAGGCTGGGGGAAGAGTGGTTAGAAAGCGGCCTGGTGGAAAGAGACCTGGGGGTGCTGATCGACGGCTGGCTAAACATGAGCCAGCAGTGTGCCCAGGTGGCCAAGAAGGCCAATGGCATCCTGGCCTCTATTAAGAATAGTGTAGCCAGCCGGTCCACGGAAGTGATCGTCCCTCTGTACTCGGCACTGGTGAGGCCGCATCTTGAATACTGTGTCCAGTTCTGGGCCCCGCACTTCAAGAAAGACGTTGAGGTGTTGGAGCGAGTCCAGAGGAGGGCGACCAAGCTGGTGAAGGGTCTGGAGGGTCTGGCCTACAAGGAACGGCTGAGGGAGCTGGGGTTGTTTAGCCTGGAGAAGAGGAGGCTCAGAGGTGACCTTATTGCAGTCTACAACTACCTGAAGGGAGGTTGTAGTGAAGTGGGAGTCAGCCTCTTCTCCCAGGCAACTAGCGATAGGACAAGAGGACACAGCCTCAAGCTTTGCCAGGTGAGGTTCAGGTTGGACATTAGGAAGAATTTCTTCTCAGAAAGGGACATTGGAATGGGCTGCCCAGGGAGGTGGTGGAGTCACCATCTCTGGATGTGTTTAAGAAAAGACTGGACATGGCACTTAGTGCCATGGTCTAGTTGACATGGTGGTGTCAGGGCAATGGTTGGACTCAATCCCTGAGGTCTCTTCCAACCTGATTGATTCTGTGATTCTATTACTCCACCATTACAAGTACTCAGAATAACTGTCTGTTGTAGTCAGGAATATGAGAGTATTAACCACTGTTGACATGATTCAGTTGGTACTTGGGTGGGCACTTTACTGAAAGAAGAAATGTATTTCCACTGAAGTTAAAGGCACTACTTATATGGCTAAAAAGGCACAATCTTGTTTCAATATCCTGCTGAACTGATTGTTAAAAGTGTGTCACTAAAAAGACCATAACATTAAAGACTAATGTATACAATTCTTGGAACAGCTCTGAGAGCTCAGACCTAAAAGAAAGAAATTATGCAAAATTTTATGCAAGAATTCCATCTACTCACTTCCTTTTGCTTTTTGCCTCTTGCCACACTGTTCAACGTGCTGTTTTCTCGCAGAGAGTCCACTGTGTCTCCATACAGGAGTTTGATGGCCCGGACAAGGCGAGCACAGGACCGGCTGTGATGGAGGTAGCAGTGTGGGTGACAGTAGTCAATGTGGGTACATATGAAACTTTGCTGGTTGCATAATAGGATCATAACCTTGAAAAGAAAAAAAGAGCACAGTTACCTATAGAAAAGCGAGTTACAGAGAGAACTGCATAGGGCAGCCAGTGATGGGGACAGCCAAGCTAACTCTTCCATGGCCTAGCTGGGGAGACATGAAGCTCAACACAGCTTTTTGAAAAGGTCTGCGTGTCTGTGCAGAGCTCCATACTTGCAAGTGGTTTACAAACTAGCTAGGCACGGCTAAAGAAACATTAGTGTTAACAAAACAAAGAGACAGAGCCGCTGTAGATGTGCATGTTTGGCTGGCGGCAAGATCAAGGCTGAGGAAAACAGTATTCTCTCAGTTTTCAGAAAAGCTGTTGTATCGCCACTCTGAGGCGAGGGCTTAGACTGGAAATCGTCAACTACTCAATCATCATTAAAGCTGCAAACCCACCAGGTTTGGGGGTTAGTTTCCTTCAAGGAATGGGAATGGAAATGACTCAGTATGCTCTCAAGTAGGCATAAGCTGTGCCAGTTATTCTGCGTATGCTTCCCTCACTGTGCTTGGGTAGGCCCATCCAGCCCAGCTTTATGTTAGCTGGCTCAGTTACTATTTCTAGTGGCGCTGCCATATGGCAGCAAGGAGCTGTAAAACCTGTCTAAGAAACAGAGTAAATATTTGGGCATTTAGCTATACTGAGCCCTGCTTTGCTGCAGCAGCACTGCTATTAGTCCCTAAACTAATTAAAGACAACCTTGGGTACGACTACACTTCAGTGACTGCTCTCTGGTGTAACTCGGAGGGTTTCTACACAGAGGAGCAGAACTCAGTCCAGCAGCAATTTGTGCATTGGTCTTCCTGTCACACACAAACCCATCCACTTAGTAGCACTCTGAGGAAAACACAAAGGCATCCCCAAGCCATTCACGCTGCAGGTCATAACTGGCTTTTATGAATCCTTCTCTTCATCCCATAACCTAGTGCAGAAATACCCAGAACTATCGGAGCCTATCCCATCTTTTCGATCCATTCATGATCTGTGCAGCTGCAGTCTGCTGGCTCTTTCAAGTAAGGCAGCCACAACACTCTCAACCCTCAAATATTTAGGCTTCTACAAAGGAGTTTAATTTAAAAAAAAATTGCACTGCATATGTGGGATTCTCGTCTTTCCCAGCCTGTTCTGGCCTCATGTTATTTTGGGGTCAATCAGGAATAACTCAAGCCACTAGTGTTGTATCAATGTGCAAATGGTATAAATCCAATCATCAGCATTGTATAGCCTCTACCCAGCCTCTGGTCCACTGTTATAACTTGTGGTTACGGTACACTGACATAGAGTGAGGACATCATGCTCCAGGCTGCCGTAAAGGACAAGTAGAGGAAATGCTGGTACATGCATAGAAGCAATTGGAACCAGTGATCCTTTTGAGAGGTTTGCTCATGACCATTAAGTAAAGCAGGTTTTTGTTTTGCCTGTAGTTTTAGTGACAGTCCACCCACACCTTCTTTCCAAGAAACAAAAAGAGAAAGTTCTCATGCGATATTGGTACTTGCGTTGCATTAACTGGAACGGGCGATTTTTCAAATCTTCTTTTCTCCTATGCAGGCTAATCACATATGAAGTGAGACAAACATCTCAAGTTCCTTTCAGTTTATGCCTCATAATTATGAGTCCATGCATCCTCCCACATTGAGCAAAGCCACCATGATTTATCCTAAGCTGCTAGCTAGGGAGATGCCTTTATCCTCTAGCAATTCATCACCTAGTACACACTCTCATGTCTAACATGCTCAGTTCAGAACACTGGAATTTCCATATGAGGTGTAATCATTACCAAGAGCACTAGAGTACTGACAGAGAAGCATGGTAGTCCGGGGATTGAGGTACTAGCTTGGAAGACAGGACATTCAGGTTCCCTGCCCTGCCACCCTCTTCTAAAAAAGAAAACTATCAAGAACTGCTTCTGACACCACAGTATCGGATTAAGCCTGTTCTTGCCCACACTCCATAGGAATGTGGCAGTTGAGAGCAGACTGTGTGAAATACTTGGGGGAAAGAGGGGGATATCAACTCATGATTGGCAGCTGTCTTTCCCAAAGGCAACTTATAAGTCAAAAGGAACTTCTGGGAGGCATCTGTCCTCATACACACGCGCAGGATACAATCAATCTGTGCACAGGGAGTCAGTCCAACTTTTCTGCAAAGCATGTGCACAAAAACACGCTGACTGTACTGCACCATCACAGCGTGTCATGAGGCAACAGAAGTAGCGGTGTACAGTCCTTGGATACCAGTGGATTGAACTGTGTAGACTTGCCCAACTGACTTTTGGCATGTCTAAATCATGGGTACAGAGATCACCAAAATGGATGTCTTAGGCCCTGCATGACGAACCCCCATTTGCACTGTTGTAATCCCTGTCTGTTGGATAGAGTCGAAACTACACAAGGCCCTGTTGGGTTAGAAATTGTGACAGAATGCACCTAATGGAATCAAAGAAAATGTTCCAAAAGTAAGTATTTTTCCCCCACAAGGTGCATAATTAAGCTCATTGACATATAGTTAATGGAGACAAAAATATATAAATTGGCTCAAAAGGGGCTGGAAAAACTCCCTGAGGAAAAATCTTCTGGTAGTTAGTAAACATAGTAGTCACAACAGAACCTCCAGCTCAAGTAGCTTCTAAGATGCCATTTCCCAGAAGCTGGCAGCCCAGCTCACACTGTAGCCCATTCTGTTACTCTTCCTGAACTACCCACTACTAGCCATGATGGAGAAAAGATACTGAGCTAATGGACTTTTCAGCTGAGGCCCTGCATGCCTACAGAGAAACAGTCCCTTTTCCCTTACAAACTAAATACAGCAAATGGACAGAGGGAGCAAGACAAAAACTTTCTGGTTTTAGTCTAATTTTGAAATGGCAAAGAGACGATTTCCAAAAGTTGCAGCTTACTTACGCTTGAGATCCTTGATGCTACGTGGAGAAAGCACAGATTGTGATCTGGTTATTGGCAGCACAAAGGTTTTTCTACTCAAAATGCCATCCTTGAGAGCACTGCTGGCGACTCAAACTTACATGCAGCCACGACATGTTCCGATGGTAGTTCTCCTCCGTGCCTGTGTTGCTCAGCACCTCGGGCTCAATGCTAGGTTCGCTCGCGCTCCAAGGGCTCCCTTCTTCAAAAGAAAAATACCCAGAAGGTGGTTGTTTTTATTGCTCCCTACGTGCTTAAAGACTAGGGACAGCACTTGTAAGCCAGGCCAGCCTTGTGGGAACAGACCAGAGTACACAGAATATGCCACATGGGAAAGACTGCGTTTGGACACTCCTCCCCAATCCTTGTATCATGCTGGCTTGACAATTACAAGAACCATTTAGATTCGGCTCACAGGCTATCTTGTCAGTAGCAAACACTGCTCCCTCCTCACTTTTTTCTTTAATGGAAGGGGAGAAGGTAAATGAAAAACATCAGAAACAAATTATTCGCACCTTTCAGATGCTGCAATGGTTGGTTTAGTGATCTGCATTGACTGGGCTCTGTGGTTAAAAATGTCAACAAAAATCCAACCAGAAGTGGCATCCAACTGGAAATGCCAATGGGCAAAGTCACTGCTAATTGCCCATGGAAACTGCTAATGTCGTGGGGATGAAAGGGGAAAAAAATCCTGATTCTAGCACACTAGAATTTCTCTGGGAGAGATTTCTCTGGGAACTTCACTGATCCCTGTGTTTCATCTAGCCAATTCCATAACCTATGGGCCTCCTATAAAACTAACATGAATGCTGATAAGAGGTGGTTGGGGATGAACTCTGGTTAATTCTTTCTTTCTTCTCTTTATGTGAACTGTGACTTGCCAAAGTCTACAGAATGGGCAATCCCACTCTCCATGTTCACCTACAGAATCATCTTTTGGGCAACATAAAAATAACCATTAAGCTTGGGAGGTTATTTCAGCTCTAAATGTATCCAAACAGTAGTTTTTGGTTAACACCCCTAGCAGAAGGAGCCCCTTTAGTTCAACTGTGATGGAGATTTCTTGTGGCAGGATGCACATTTGGTTTCCATAAGATAGATCTATGGGGATTAATCTTTTTGAGATGAAGGAAGTCATCTGTAAACTGTAAAAATATATGTATATGCCAATATGTAGAAATATAGTATGCAGCATGTACATGTTATGTTCTACATATAGGAATACATATATTACATGTCATATGACATGCCTATGACATCATATGCTACAGAAAATATGAAGTGCATGACTATATATCTCCTATCTGTTAATATGGACAATAAAGTATCATATATGGATATGACCTCACATATTCATTATATCATATGATTTAGGGGTGTATGTACGTGCACGTACACACGCGGATGTGCTCCCCTAAAGACAGCATGCGTTTGGCTGGCAAGCACCAGCATTCCAAGAGTTCATGCTCTAATATGGACCTCTGAACTGACAACCTGTGCAGGGAGCCAAGGCTGCACCCAGGATTTGAACCGCGTTCCTCCCAGGCCCTAGTTCAGGCTGTCCCTGAAGAGGACTCTAGGATTTCCCTAGCCAGCTGGGGTGGGGGTCTCTTGTCATTTCTAGCTCTGCTGCAATCCCATCAAGAGTTTGGGTCCTGCCTATTGTCCCCTCCCTTTCCACCCACTCGTCTAAGTTACCTATATCAGTGACAGTGTCCCTGCTGTGGGACAGCTGCAGCTCCTCATTCTCAGACTCTGAGTCCTGCCGTGATAACTTGGTGCTCTTTAGGCTGCCGGCCCGGCGAATGCTGGAAAGGGAACCCCCCTTCTTCACCCGGAAACTGCGGGTTCCTTTAATCTGGAGCAAGCGGGAGCCTCCTATCCTGATCTTCCTGCTGGGAACTGTATTAAAAGAATAAAAGAGGACTTTTTTCCCCTTAATTTTTCCCCATTTGAAAAAGAACGATATCCTGGCCCTCCCCTCCCTCCCAACCCTTTGCTGCCAGCCTGTATTGCAGCCTCTTTTCTTCTATGTGAAGGAATGTGGGGCCAGAGGCTCCCTCCAAAGCCACCGCCAATGCAGCTCTGTCAATCAGGCAGTAAAGATGCTTTACGGAAATGTGTTCAGCACCTCCTTTCCTGGAGACCTGGTACGTTACCTCAGGCCTTGTCTGCATTTGGAATTAGCCCTTGTTCAACCACCAGCAAGTAGAGTCAGCTGCTCTAACAGAAACCCAAAACGTGGACAAGGAAAACCTACGATTCACACCGATTTGGATCAATTCCTGCCAGGAAACAGGATCTGCCCAATGGATGTAAATTGCAGTTTTCTTTGCCAGCCCCCAGGGTTTACATTAGTGCAGAATCACCTCTTGCTAGGGATAGATGGCTGAATCCCAAGCATGAACAAGGCACTGTGGACAAACCTATTTTCCTGTGGGCCTGGGTTCTGTAAACCTCACTGAACTCTGCAGTAGATCAGTTATTTCCTCATACAGCACATGTGACTGCAGAAGGGTAGTCTGCTTCATGAGGTTAGCACGCAAGACTTCTCTGAAGTAAGATTTGCATAAATCCATGTCTCTGCATGTTACTCTTCATCATTAGAATGCTTTAGAGGAAATGGGAGCACGTAGATCCTCTCCTTCAGACAAATCAGCAGCTTTCAGGCATTAACAACATCCATTGACACTCTGCATTTGTGATGAGCACAGACATGAAATGGTTCAATGTTCAAAGCACCAACCGTTTGCACTTTCATTCTCCTCTTAGTTCAAAGGCAGTACATGGCAGTATGTCAGTCCAAATGTTGCAACACTCAGTCATTTTACTGTAGATCTAATCAGGCAAGGCCATGTGTGATTGATTACCTTTTGGTGTGTTGTTGAGATGAACAGGATACAGCTTTTTGGATACCATGGGTAAGCAAAATATTTTAATAGAATTGTATTCAGCTTCAGGAAAAATCAAACACACCTTTACTCCTGAGAATGCCCCTAATTCCTCCAGAACCCAATTCCCACTCCCATTTCCAGTGGCTAATGTCCTGGCCAAAGACAGATGAATAGGTTTTGAGAGCTACTCCTCAGTCCTCACAAATCAGCTGGGCAAATCACTGGTTGAGCGACCAGAGAATGTCCCTCCAAGTGACCATGCTGAGTTCCTTAGCAATCACTACTGCTTGAATTCTGTTCAGATCAGCCTCAATACAGTGGCTCAGTTCCCCCGAACACCAAACCATTTCAGTACTTGTAACTGCATTTCGTGAAGTCTGCAGAATCCCATTTTAGCACCCAAATAGTACATATGATCCTCTGAGAGCCTGCATCAACCTAGCTTTAGTGTCTGTATTTCGGACCTACCTGGAGCAGATTCTATACAGTAAACTCGTAGCTTTTGGATAGCTGTTAAGCCACATCTGGGGTGAGCAATGAGAGCAAAGTTTTTAACACTCAGGAAAAAATGAAAGGAAACAGATTAGTACTCATCAAAGACGTTGAGATAAAGAAACCTCTCACTGCAGGTGAGAAAAATTTTGTTACATTCACACAACAACATTTTCTTATCTACAAAACTGTAGATTACAAAAGATGCCTCTGCATCTGTTATGTTTGGCCCAGGTGGATCCCCAGAAGAATATGCTGTGGCCAGAGAAAAGAACATAATTATTGTAATTTTAAAATATAACATTACCTTGCATTTATTTAGCTTCCAAAATACTGCAAATACATTTTTGCTAGAGTATATTAGGATTCAGCCTTCCTACCATAGTCACTTTTCCCATATCTAAAATGTAGTAAAGAGGCAGTTTAGTAAAGGAATACTACATGACAGCTTAGGGAAAAGGGATAATGGGAAAAAAAACCAACTGAAACTGCAGGGAAAATGTAGTTTAACAGAGTCAAGGATGCAGAAAGTTAATACTATCTTTGCAAAAATAACTCAATTCTGCATTATGCCTGTAGCACAGTAACACATGAAGGAAAATCTAAGTCAGCATTGCCTCTAAGAGAAATAGGATAGTTAGAGACCGACCACCAGTATTTTCCAGCAGGATTGCATGCTTGTAGGCATTCTCCCACTCAGGTAACGTCCCAGTGGACGGAACTACTGCCTGAGAGGCTGAACAGTGGTTTCAAGTAATTGTCATAACTATCTTCAAAAAAAAACACCCTAAACCCAAGCTTTTCCTCATCTAAATAGTTAGAGATGTTATCCCACTGATCCTAGACTCAGACAGACCATAAGGCTGTGTGCTTCTCTGGGCTGCCAATATGCCAAGGGTACAAAAAATGAGGTTGAGCAAGAATTTATCCAGCTCATCTTTCTTAGGTGGATACCTAGCTGTCTTCACAGGAGTAAATGTCCCACCTGACACACAATTTTGGGGGCAGTTTTACACCATGTAAGTCTTGGAAACAGTTCTAATATTTCCTCCAGTAATTGTGACAGGGTCACAGCTGAAGACAATGCAAACTTTATCCAAAGACCCCTGAGGTCAACAAAAGCTCCTCTGAATCATTAATACACATTACAGTTCCTAGACGATAACCAGCCACAGACTCCATCCTTTTCAAACAATCATCAAACATTTATCCTTTTCAATCAATCATCAAAATTATCACTCAAACATTTGCACCTTTATATGGCTATTATGAGACAGAATTTAAACAGTTCTAGAAAATTTGTTAGAGGGAGAATCATTTACAGGTAACTGTCTGGCAGTTTAGCCTCTAATTGCAAATGCGCACGATGACTGTATATTGTATTGCAACACTTGTACCATCAGATAGTATGTGAGTTTTGCATGAGATGGCTCAAAAATGGAAACAACCTGCTGTTCTCAGCAAACACAGTGAGCTTGAGGTTTGCTTGTACAGTATACAGTATGTTGGTAACATTAATCTGCTAGCCATCAAAAGCCACATAGGTGTGTGTTTTTCATGTGGTAGCAAAGAATTCAAGAGATCAAGTGATCAAACGCTAATTCTGTGAGATGCCATGACTTCCAAACCCGTACAGATTTTCACAGAAAGATCCCGTTCTTCCCTCTTATCTGTTGTTTTCCCAAAATGAAAAATTGTAATCAGAATAAAAACCAAACAAGAACACTTTCGATCTTTATTTTTAAAGTGAATCAAATAGTGATGCTTCTCTCAGCATCCCACTGAGAGTCAGTTTCAAACAAGGCATCCTCTTTTTTAGAAATCTTGCAATGCACTCAATCTGTTTCAGTCATAGCAGTGTTTTATAAAATTTAACATCTTTGCTTCTCACATTTGTTATATTGAACCCTGAAGGCCAGAAGCGTCTCAGAAATGATTCAAAGCCACGTGACTCCATGGCTGCCTGCTTTTTAACACAGTCTATGCAAATGAAAACATAAAATCAAGCGCCACTTCACAAGCCCTGAGAATACAAAAGCCTTATTGTGCTGACAAACCTTTTTTCTCCTCGAAGCCAGCCTCAGATTTGAGGGTGTGGCTGCTGCTGTGCAGGGAATCCTTTGAATCTTCATTTTCATCCAAAACCCCAGCAAAGCTGATCTTTCTTTCATACCTGTGCCGGTCCATCTCAGGGTCCAGACGCAGCCTGCAGCTCTCCAGATCCTGTAGCAGAATGTAGATCCCACAGATGTGCAAGCAGTATGAATCACCTTAGAATCATAAAGCCCTCATGCTTTCCACTGCAACGATACAAGCTTCAGGAAGAACTGCTTCAGATGGAAATTTATTTCTATCACACAGTTCTCCATCTACCCTGACACTTTCTAATCCAAGCACTTTTTGGGCTTGCAGCACGCTGAGCCACCCTGTAAACACTGTCAGGATGAGAGAGTTAACAGGTGTTAACACACATTTCTGGTTAACGCTGCTGAGTGAATGCGCACCCTGTCTGCAGGCTCATAAGGGGGAAAACATGTAAATGGTCCCCAATGAATAAGTGGCAATAAAAGGTGGCTGCTGCCCAAGGTGCTGGGTGGATGATTAGGTCTCTACTTCAAAAGGCTCCCTGCGGTTGGTTAGGGAATGCATTGCCACTGTACTCATCAGAGGCAGAAAAGCCGGGAGAAATCTTGCTGACAGTGCGACAGCCATGACAGCATGGCCCAGAGCAAGCTTTCTGTGTGCAGATCAGGCTGAAAGGACACAGTGGAAAACAGGGAGTCATAAAAATGTTGGCTGCACTTAAATTCTGGAAAATAAACAGCATTGCACCAGAGAGAAGCTAATTTGCACCATCATTTTCTCCTATTAACAAAAATGGCACCATTTGTGCCACATACTGGCTACCAATTTGGGCCAAAAAAGCAAAAGTCCTAAGTTTCCACGAGCTATGGATTATCATTCGCTTTCTCTAACCACCACTAGAAAAAGTGAAAGACAGACTGTGAACTCCCACCTTGGCAAACACAGTTAAAATGCTGGGCTCTTTAAGAACATTGTTTGTGCCTTTTGACTGGGGACATCATCAGCTTTGAGATCTCCCCACCCAATATGTAACTAGCTGAAATCTAAGATGACACAAAGCTCCTTTCTGTGAGTAAACGGCTGATGAATGTGAATGATAACATCACTGAAATTATCCCAAATAGTTATTCCAGATAAAAATCCGTAGGCTGAAGAGATCTCATACTGGAATTTGCATACAAAGCTCCTATAGAAGTTACTGGGAGCTACTTGGGTAGGGTCAAAATCTGCTGCCTAAGAGTTCGTTTGGGGGAAAAAAAAAAAAGGTCTTCTTAAATGTATGTTCTAGACTGAGCTGTGCTGAAATGGGTTAACTAGCCTATCTAACACCAGGCAAAGGTCCCAAACCATTTGCAGTCAGCTTTGCATCTCCAGTGAAAATTATCATAAGTGATTGTCAGAAAAGCTAACAGGTGATTACCACAAAGGAAATATTTTGACTTTGCTCAGTAACAAAACCTGGGATACAAAAAGGTGGGTGCCTAACATAATGATTTGTAGTATCTCTAGCATCGAAAACTTCCATGTAACTAGTTTAAAACATATCTAACACAGTTTAGGATATGAAACAAAGGCTAAAGCATTTCAGGATAAAAATCTGTAATCAAATGTGTTTGAATTACAGCAGCTTCATAAACTAGCATGCATAAGCTGAGCCATGGTAGCAGTACAGGTATATTCCTAGGGCACGGTCAGAGTCCCCCTCCCTGGAGTGTTTAAACACATTACTTCTCCCAGCTGTTTGTCAACATGCTTACACTGGAAATTGCTGCCCCCACAAATTAACTGACAGAATGAAATACATCCTCTTAGCACACAGTTAGTCTAACTCCAGCAACTGCTAAGCTAAAATGAGTGACTTTCCACCACAGCAAATGACAAGTTCCAGTTCTCTGGCTCTCCTGTGGCAGCAGTAGAATGTATTCGTCACTCCCAACCATTTGCAAAGTGAGATTGTATCCACCAGCTTCACTAAAAGGCTTTGGTTGAAACTTCAGTCAGGACTGCCTACCTCACTCAAACACAGGTAAGGGTGCTTATGCCCTCACCCTGTCAAGTCTGGATAGACTGTGGGTAGAAACTGGTTCACCACGACTAGTTCAGTGGCAAATGCTTCAGTTCTTCAAGGCTGCTAAGTTTGTGCTCATATCTATGGAACAGGTATGCCTGCAAACACCAACAGAAGTGAGATTTGCTCTAATGGAATTTCATCTTTATGCACTATGTGTAACATTATGTACCTGATTCTCCTGGAAAGGAAGCATCACTCTATAAATGCAGAGACTTAATATTTTAATGTGGAGTGTTGTTGGCTCTTTTTTCCCCCTCCCGTACGAACTTAAAAGAAGCACTCTATCGCCATTTTCTCTAATAGGCTCTTGCATAACGTGACCTTAAGGTTTCTTCCGCCTACGCATCACAGAATAATTCCTCCCCCTTCTCTCCCATATACAAGTCTGAAAAGCTATTAATCAGCTGCATTTCTATCTGGCACAAAAGCACAAATTTCTGTTGACCTTCATTACCCAACATATTCTTAGTTCCAAGCCTAACTACTTTATTGAGATGAATTCTAAACCCAGGTATTATCCTGCTTTTGGATGCAGTCATTTATTACGTGCTAAAAATATCAGCAAAGTGTTTCAGAAGACTCCTGCTGAATTTATCCCTGTTTTTTAAAATTGCCCTTCTTGCATACCTAGGGGCTGAGTCACTTCATCGTAGGCCATCTACAGCCTTTGAAACCAATTTCAGAACATAATTACAATAATGCCCAGCTAAATCAGCCTGTCAAGCACAACTGTCATCAGCAAAATTTGATCTCAGTCTGTCATTAACAAAAAACCCAGAATAGTAGGGCTAAATCCTTCATGTTCACTTGGAAAATTGTCATTCTTTCTTCATAACTTTTATCCTGATTTCCTAAAGAAATTAGGCCTAAAAGATGAAACTGTGTGTCTGCCATTCAATTCTCACCTCCTTCCACGCCAGCCACCTCTGAAACTGATGGTCATCCTCAACCCAATTTGACAAAAGATAACTGAGTGCCTGTGTATTCTGGTGAAACAACAGGCTGAAGGCAATATTAAATTACATTATTAGACACAAGAAAATCCATACAGGAATGAACCACTGGAAATCAGGTTTCATGGATTCTGCTATTCACAAAATTAGTTGTCACCTAATCAGTCATTTAGCTTACTATTCATGCCAGGATTTGCCTGTGCCTCTCAGTCTCATGGAGGTTTATTTCTTTCCTTGCCTCTTTGTCTCTGTTTCCTTCCTTTCTTCCCTCAGTCCCTTCAGTTCTGTTGTCTAACCCAAGCGAAAAATCTGCAACTTTTAAGCACCAGCAAATTCTCTGTAAACTGTTCCCTCTTCCCTTTCTCCTAACCGCCCTGTTCAGTCCTCTGTCAACTGGCCCTCCTAATCAGCTAGGTAGCAGGCGAGCTGTCACCTCCTGCCATCCACCTCCCACACCTCTCAGGTCCCGCACACTCAGTTTCTCAATCCATCTGTTGCCCTCTTCCCTATTTTGAAACTTTCTTGAAATTCCAGCACATGTTGTGCTTCCACAGTCTTACCATCTTAATCAACCCATTTGATGTGCTCTGCCCATCTTCTACTCACCAAACAATGTCGCCTTTCTCCCTGCATCAGATATCCACTTGAGTTATTACCCTATCCTACCTCTCCTCAGACAGGCACATAGCCCAGTGACATCTGTGGGCATGGCTCCCTCTCCAATGTGTATTGTCCACTTACCACAAGAGGCTCAGTACGTGGCCTGGGCATGTAGGGAAAGGTCTCTCGAAGGAAAGTGGTTATCTCCAGGAGAAGCTGACAGGCTGCCATTTTCAGGGCAAAAGGACAACAACATTTGGTAGGGTTCACAGTGCCTAGGAAAAAATATTTCTATGGTGAGCAAGGATATGATACAAAATCTGGAACCAAGAGGTGATGGACATTTTCACATATGGTGCACAATGCAAGCTGCACTAAAAAAGAGGAAAATCCACTTGTATCTATGCTACTTTTCCTACACTAAAAGGAACAGAGTAAAAAAAAAAAATCAATCCATGTATTTACCAACACATGCAATAGTACTAACACACCATAGTGTACTGTAGTGTATATTATATTATAGTGAAGTATCTACTAAACTAACATGATCTTACAGCATTTTGTATATACCTCCTTTAAAGTAAATACAGGTTAAGAAGTAGATACCCTTCTTCTCCTTTACAGTTTTGCGTTCAGCCAAATCTTCTGCAGTTCTAGAAAAGAACCACTTTAAAATATAGGAAAATTTCTCAAAATACACGGAGTTATGACTAGCCAGCAAAGAGATACTGTGGCTATTATTAATTACTGCCCTGATAACTGGAAAAGACAGCCTCCTTTGAAGTCAGGCTTCTTTATTTGTGCAAAGAATCCAAGTGCTATTTAGAGATAATCAAGGAAAAAAAAAAAAATCAAACTGCTTAATCAAATTATACTTTCAAATGTTTAACCTAAAACAAAGGGGGAAAGAGAAGACAGATTATTGAAACACTTGAAGTTTTGTCTCAACTGAGTCTAAACAATCAGCTTCAAAAGCCCTACACTTTTTAACCCATCTAATGCCATTCAAAGCTTGAAAAGTATGAAGGATTCTTCAGTGCTTGATCAATTTGAAAAATACTATTTAGGATCATGGACAGCACAAAAAAAAAGTAAATAAAAATATAGTTGTTTTCACAACTAATCACACCCATTTTTAAATAATGCCCGATATTACCATCTACATACATTTCAAAAAGATTTCTGTTTTCACTTGCTTTCCCCTATGTATGGTCTAATTACTTTTCACAAAGAAACAATCCAAACCAAACAAATGAGAGGATACTGCAGGGATCAGATGAAACCAGATTAATTCTGTGATGCTTCTTAATTCCTCTGTACACATTACCAGTAATGAATTACGGACTTTGTAGGGACTAAAGTAATCTGAACTATCAAATACAGATGAGATGTACAGTGTAACGGAATATCCAACTGCATATTTTATGCTCCTCAGTTTACTCCCTACAGCATACAGGGCAGTTTTTGAAAAATCCCTGCCTTCAGCAAGAATGCAGATTGGTTATTTTCAGACCTTGGCTTTCAGGAGAGTACTTGAGCTTTTAGATGGCTTTCTAGACCACAACCTGTTCTGTTTGCTTGTCAGACCACCCTTTTAAAGCAGCTCCACATCCCCTTATGAGTGCCTTATCAGTGGCTGAACAGGGACAAGAAAGATTATGCTGTCACTTGGTCAAGAGAATGCAGTGGTTCTTCACCTTTCAAAAGTCGTTCATAGGGCAGGAGAGGGAAAATTTTGGGTGTGCCCTCCTGCTTTGGATATATCTCTTAAAGGGCCAATAAAATATCCAGAACAGCCACCCACATTCATGTAGCTGCTAGCGTTGGCACAGCACATAGTGGCACATGTGAAGGTCTAGCTTAGGGCCAATACCTTCTTCTGAGATCATTTCCCACAAATGCCTTTTCACTGCTCCCACCTACTCCTCTCTGCTCCAAAGCTGGCCTTTATGCAGTGCTAAGAATAAACCCAGAACTGCAGAAAAAGAAACCAGAAGACACATAAACAGTGCTAGCACACTACATCCAATGGCAAACAGTACATGTACACAAGAACCAGTACATTACAGCACACACATATATACAGATGGTGTCTGGAGAGGACTTAATGTTTGTTACCACCCTCACCTACACCTACAACAGTATGTGTTTTGACTTAATTTATTTTGATTCACAGGGTTTGTTATAATTTGCATGCCTATCTAGACTTTCCAAATCAGTGATCTGTCACCCCTCTCCCACCCTTATGTACACCAGGCACAAATGTCTGTGTTTTAGTCATCTTGTTGTTATACCATTTTTTAATGGTACTTTTTATACCACTGTGCTATATTTCTGCCTGAGGATCAGGCAAATAGACTGAAGTCAAGATTAAAAGCCTTTGGCATAGCTGTGCCAATTCACATCAGGTGAGGAGATGACTCTTCCATATTAAGAAACAGAAAAGCAGCTGATCTCATGCAAATATTTTGGCAGAAATAACTGGGAAGAATGGGAGTCTGAACAGCTTTTGGCACTTGTGTGACAGCAAAACTCAAGACATAAATTATTACCCTGCTTATAATTGCAGTTGCCAATATACAGGAATTGCAACTCACTGCCTGGTTTCCCCCCCTTTTCCTTCAAAGTCTCTCAGTGCTGCTACCTATCTGTCATGTTGTACATCCAGGCATGAAAAGAACAGGGAAGGAAGCTGGGGTGAAGGTGAGGGACTGGGAAATACAGTTGGGTGGCAAGAGGATGAAAAGAGAAGAAAAATTAAGTGCTCCTAAAGCAGAGGTTCTTACAAGCGGGGGTTCTTGTAGTAAAGGGAGTCTCCTTACTGTCATCTAAAAAGTCTTCTTCCTCATCCTCCTTTCTCAGGCGCCTCTTGGTCTCCTCATCGTAAATGAGGCCCAGCAAGTTGGCAGGGCTCTCACTCTCAGCGTGGCACAGCTCGTTGAGGCGGACACCAATTGCCTGCAGACAGGGAGAAAAAGAAAGCACAAAGAGGTGAGAATTTCAGCCCAAATCACTGGTGGCCAAGGGCTCTGCCTTGTGCAGGCTGTGGAGATGTTCCAGCCAGAACAGAATGTCCTGGCTTTATTTTTATTGTCTGCGATATGCAGTGAAGTAGAGAAAGGGATGACAGAAGATTAATTGCTACCAAAATCATAATTTATTTCCCCCTTTTTTTCAATCAAAATTTGTGAACTGTGTCAAATTTCAGGATGAAATTTTTTTTCAGATTTGTTTAAATAACAAAAAAAAAAAACAACCCAAACCAGCAAATGATAGGCAGGAGGAGCTTAGGTCATTATTTTGTATGAATTTCTTCCACTTTTCTTTCTCCCCTCGATATATGTGTGCCAGATTTTTGCTAAGTCTTTCCACTGAGAATGTATATCTTCTGTTTAAGAAACTATCCTGTGACTTAGGAATCTGGTAACAGTCCCTGTTTCCTCCACAAAACTGTTGAATGCCCATGGGAACACCTGCTTCCATCTTTAAAGGAGAGACTCCCTGATGCACTTTCCAAAAAACGAGCTGACAATATGCATATAAAAGCTGGGAAGGTGCACAGGTAATGGTGTAGAGGGGATCCATGTAGAGAAGACAGACAGATTTCCACTGAATACTGTTACATTCTCCAGAAAGGCATTGATCGTTTATTTGTGACTGTCTGCCAGCATCACTATCAGCATGTAAACAGCCCTCATGGTGCTGTCAGCAAAGCTACAGATAAGAGTGTGTTAGCAAGAAGAATGCTTTTCTGCTAAGACACTTCAGAGCTCTTAAGGATTTTCTTGATTTTTTTGCTGCAGATAGGTAAAGAGAACACAGACAAGTATGTACAGCTTTATCCTGTGATACCATCACTTTGCGAGGGAGGAAATGTGTTTAATTACAGGGTTTTCATCAGCACTTGCCATTCGGCCTTTTTGGGTTTGGGATAGTTTCAGAGAAAGATACTAAAGAGGATTCCTGAATCTTCTACAAGTCAGAACTGATGGTCATGCAAGCACTAAATAATTTTCCCATCTTGGCTGAAGTGATGCAGAAATACATAAACAGTCACTTATTACAGCTCTTCTTCCTTGCTACTAAGCAGTTCCTGTGAAATCCAGCAACAATTAAGAGGGCAGATTCTACTACACAAAGAGAGTAAGGTGGTATTGTTGCGGTTTGCAAGCTCATGCAAATAGTTGTCAATCTCAGCTATCTGTGAGCCTGCACATTGCTAAAAAAACTCCACGTCTCACATTTTTTTTCCCCTTTCATGTTTCAGGCATTTAAAGGAAGAAACGTTCCACATGCCTCTCCACAAAGTAGTAATTCATCACATATTACTTATGCTGTGTTGTCCACCCTAATATTAAATCAATCATACATAATCCCACTGCTTCCTACCTAATGAGCACTGAATTCCTAACATGTATTATCTGCATGAATTATGCTTGGTTTTCCTAGCAAACAGAGAGCATGCCCACTTTAACAGAAAATGCCTCTTAACAGAAGCAGCCAAAGGAAGTGATAGACTAACCTGATCAGAATAGATTTAACATTGTGTTATTTCGAAAGACAGCACAAGTGAGATCGCTCAATTCAATAGGTTTATCTCTGTTATGGGCAGTCCAAATCCCACCTCATGGAAAAGGTTTACCACTGTTATTCTCTGATGACTATTAGGGAGGCAGAATTAAAGGACTTGGGTGGGGGAAAAAAGGTTTTACGGTCATTCTTGGTCTCACTAAACCTTGACAATAGCACTGTATATCACAATTAGTGAGCAATGACAGACAAGCAAGAATCCATAATTAGCACAAATTTCCAGCCTTATTTACTGCACGAAAAAAAACAGTACAAGGCCTCAGTGCCTTCAGAGCCTAATAAATTCTTTTCTCTTAGTCCAAGAACCTTCCTTCCAGAGCAGCAGCTCTGCTGCCACCAAGCAGCAAGGATGGTGCGCTATAGTGTTGACAAGAATCTGGTAGCATGGAGGCAAAGATGGGCTGGGCGAGGTATCCAATCTCCTTGGTACTGGAGCTGCTCAGGAGCTCTGTGAGTGCACAGTCATTTCACCCTTTGTGCTGATATTGCCCACGGTGAAATGGGCAGGTTAACATACAGAAATGGCAGCATGTTCCACAGCAGGTGCCTGTACTACAGCAACAGAAAGCTGTTTCTCCTCACAGTGCAGCCTATCTGGTTGGAATCTGGTCAGAGCCAACAAAAGCATCCATCTGAGGAGCACAGCTTGCATGGTCCCATTCCTACAGCCTTGGCTGGTGGCTGACACTTATGCTTGCAGCCACCTTCATCAGAAACAGCTTCTGGGAGGTAAAAGCAGTGCCAGAGGACCAACATTGCCCAGCATTCAACATAAAGGACGTAAAGGAACTGCACCTCAGCAGTGCTACACGCAGACCAATCCTGAAGCATGAGTCTGGGGGCCAGTGACACTGTGGGTAGCTATACTGTCCTAGCCTCCAGTGAGAAGAAACAGAAACATTAATGGGTGGCAGGACACTTTGTAGTAAAAAGAGAAGAAATTGGCACTGTAAAGACTACTCTCCAAATCTTCTCCTGCCTTACAGTAAAGTAAAAGTAAGGCTTTTTTCTTCTGGGATGTTCCTAAGCAGTTGGCAAACACACGCTATTCCTAGCAGGGAGAACGCATCCAGATATGCCTTGGGATGCCATTAAAGTTAAGGGTAAGAGAATGATACCAAGTTGCTTGCCATCAGATTTCCCTGGCTCCTTTCTTGTGATCTTGCATGATGGGGTGGTACTTTAACATTTCAAAAAGAAAACGTTCCTGGACTTTTTCCAGCTCAGGCTATTTCAGTTTCTAAAAATGGCAGCTGAGGGGGGATCTAACTGGCTTCTAATAGTTACTGACTTGCTTGTTCCCATTTTTGTCAGAATCTGAAAAAAAGGAATGTCTAGAAGCATAGAGTCCCCAAACAGAGATGGATAGGCCTGACTGTCAGCAATGCATGCAAAAATACAAGGCCTGTGTAATCCTATGTTCTCCACTTGGAAGGAGTTCTCAAAGGAGTTAGGCTAAGGTGGTGACCTCATGGAATATAGAAGCACATACACTCACACTATGTATTTTTTCAAGGAACTTTGGTATTTGTGCTGTTATGGGTTACAGCAAGGCTTTTTTGACATGGCTTATGTAAGTACCCCAAGACTGCAGAATTCATGCTTTTGAAATTCCCCTAAGCCTTGGATTTTATGTCTTTTTGGGGTCTTTTTTTTTTTTTTTTTTTGATCATGTTCCTCACTCTAAAAATCTCTGGTTTCGTGAAAAGAGGTGAGAAGCACAAAGCTCACTTCCAGATAGACATATGTAACAGGCACCATAGAGGTCAAAGGAACTTCTCCCACTATTTTGAGTTGTGTGAAATGACTTGCAATAAGCGTCAGACCTTCAGCAGGTATACCCTGGTGGGTTTCCAAAGAAATTGCAAACAGCACTGAGAGGGCCAGACAGGGAAATTGCCTAGTTCCTGTACAGTAAGAGATCACAATCAAATAAAACTTCAAGGAGCTAAGCTCAAAACAAACGAAGACAGCTCTTTAGATGATATGTAGCAGCCCTGTAAAATCCCTTGCCAAAGAATGATGACTGCTAACAGTTTGTATGGGTGCAAAGAGAGACTGAATAAGTACGTCAAAGAGAAATCCATTACTAAATATACAGCACCACATCTAGATCAAGCAGTCCTGGGCTAAAAATATTTGGAAGCTAGAAAAAAGCAAGTAGTATCACACACCCTGTTCTTACTCTTCCTAAGGCATTCGCATATGCGAAGTGCTGGAAACAGGAGAGAGGACCAAATGGATCCTCAGAGGGAACACAGCAGGGGGAAGGAAGGGGACACTGTTATGTCCTAACAAAGTCTGTTTCCATTAGGAGAAGAGCTGATCCTGTCAGGCTGTGAAGTGCAAGTTGGAAGGGAGGCTCGTGACTCCTCATTTTACTGGAACTGAAATTCTGCACAGGATCCAATTACCTTTACATTTTGGTATATTTTTAAATGTAAGTAGAAGAGAAACACTTACATCTCCCCACTGGTAGAAGAGCTTGGCTGCATTCCACTGCAGCTTCTGGTTCCTTTTGTTGCCCACGATAGGAGAACGCCCACGGGACAGGCCTTTCTTAGTAATGTTCACATGGTGGCCCTTCATCCACTCAGGCCAGTTGCCACGATTACAGCGGTGAACGAAGCGTGCACACTCGAGGAACAGGGCTGCTCTCGCCACTACAGGAGCTTCCTGAAATATTTGCAAAAAATCACCTTACATACAAATACATTGGAAAAACTCTCTGAACATTAGAGGATTTTGTGCTTTAATCAATTGCTTTGCAAGCTTGCCATGAAGTCACATAAACTGAGCAATCTCTCCATCAAAATCTGAAACCAGGATCTCTGCTGTAAGTCTCACCTCTTGAGCTAATAAAACCAAGGCTCTCAAACACTGAACAGTTATGCCTAGTCCAACCACCAGAGGGGCAGAGCCACATTATAAACTTACAAACAACCTTCTTTCAGTACCCCTCTGTAATCCTTTCTTTCAGAAACCATGTAACTGCCAAAAAGCTGAAGCGTGCATCTGACACTTTTACTGGAGGAATGAGTCAAGTTTTCTTTTCAGCTTCGCTAGTAAGGCTGCAAATATTGCGAGCACAAATGGCAGCAGACACATGAATCCTAGCATTTGTCATGTTAAGTTCTGCTTGCGCATCTTGGGGGTGGAAGCATGAATGGAGGTTTGCTGAAACTAGGAGGAGTGCTATTTGGCACTTATAACAAGCAGAGTGAAATCCATTACTGGCATAAGTCAACAAAGTTTTGCTGGCCTAACTTCAATGGCCTTAGCAAGCATCAGACAATTTAGTACTGAAACTTAACGTCAGGCAGCTGACTTTTGAAGTGATTGTTTTCCAGAGAAAAATCCTCCTGCCCCCAGCTTGGAAGAGCACTTTTCTTTAATGGGAGAAATTATATTGAGTGTATCTTCATTTGTATTAAATTGCCCAGCAGGATCCATGTTAGACCAATAGAGAGTGCTTCTGAAACTCTCACACATGTTCAAAAATGGACACTGTAATTTGTTTCCTAAAGGGTAGCTTAGACTCAGGAAGGAGCCTTCTTCCCAGCAGTCTACAACTCTGCAAAAATAACACCTTTACAGACATGGAAAGTGACTAAAAGCAAATGGTTCTCATTTCCATTTAATTTCCCCCCTCTCTTCCTGCAATTTTTGCAAGCAAAAACCCCTGTGGCCAGCAGGTTGTAAAACCAGCGATACAATAACGTCCACAATTTACAAGCTGGCTTTGAAAGGTTCCCTAACAGGCATTTCACAGAGCACAAACATGTATTCCACACATTTAGATGCTGACAGCTTTAATGAGATAATTTAAACAGATCAACATCTACTTATAAAGGGAGGTTCCTCATCTGTGGTTCATAAACAACAAATGGGCCCTAAGACTGTGGAAGATGGTCTGCAGTTGGTCTGTGGAACATTATTAAATAGTGCCTTCAAGAGGGCTTTAATCAAAAATTGAAAACAAGAAATTTTGGACCAATGCTGCCAAGGTTTAGGAATTGATTTAAGAAATTCTGTACTGCAGCTAACTTACAGCCAGAAATTACTACCAACAGGACTGAAAAAAGTCATGCCTTTTAGGAGGCTGGCAAAAAAAATTAAAAAGGATTATGTTTTGTCTACATTAACAAGAACACACATGTTAAATGCTTCCTGTTGCAACATCCTGTTGCAGCTTTTTGCTTATATTTTTTTCAAAGGTTGGAAGAAAATAGCCATCTTTTAGCAATTCTCTTGACTAAGGAGAACATTAAAGCTGGCCCAATGTTCTGATGAGGAAGGCAGAAGTCTGGAGCCAGACAGTCATTGACCATCAGAAACAAAACTAATACCTAGCACCTGGAAAAAACATTATAAAATTACTTGTTGCCCACATGCATTATGGAACACAGAATAGGTGAGGATTTTATTCTTTTATTCTCACAGAGTAAAACCTTAACCAGACGTGGAGACATACATGAAAAGACAAAGTCCCAGCCTTAGTCTCCTCCTCTTTTAGTTCACCACTGGTAAAGTCACAATTTCTTAGCATATAGGAATCTTGTAAAGATACACGTTGTAAACATTATGGAAGCACTCAACTACTATAACTAAAGGAGGATATGTAGGATGGGGAGTGAAGGCGAGGAGGAGTGTGTCCTGGAGCAGGAGTTCCAAATTAAAAATCACTGAAAAGACCTCTTGCATGAAGGAGGACTTTCTGAACATCACAGGGACAAGTTCCCTGTGATTGCTTACCTGAGGCTCAGAGAAACCTGAAGCAGCAGCAAGAGAAAGATGAAGATGTGACAGAATGGACAGGGATGGATTCACACCACAAACACATCACAAATGGAGAGAAATGAATCAGGCAGGCGATGCATAGCTGAAAAGAACACAAGTTACCATGGTCACTGTCAAAACTTAACACAGCAGCAATACTCTCACAAGCCTGCCCGTGCCCGTGAAACTGTTCACAAGCCCGCTTTTAACATTAGACCTACTATATTGCTTTGCCCTTTGAAAATTGTTCGTGTACTGTATAAAAGGACATGAATAAGAATCCACCACAGAATTTCAAGTACTCCCATTAGAGCTTTTCAACAGATACCATGATTTGTACTAATAACAGCAAAAGCAATGACCTGGGCGGGAGGGAGCAAATACAGAATGAATTTGGAATTTTACAGCATCACATTACTGTTCAAGTACAGCTGATTCTGCAGAGTTTTATGACTGCAGAGCATTTAGGTCCAGTTTTGTTTTCAAGGACAATGAATTTTATAAGACTAATCAACCAGTGGTAATTTTCTTGTGCCCTTTCTTATACTTTGCAAGGCACTTGGAGCAAAAATTAATTTCCACAGTCTCTTCAAGAAGGAAAAAAAAAGGCAAAATAGCAACAATCTACTTTTAGAGTAAATAAAGTAAATTCAAGTACTGTCAAAAGATGCTGAGCAGGTATATGAAGACAGGTAAGTAAATTATTAACCAACTATGTTGGTCTAGGAGGATTGCCTCAAAAATGTTAGTTCAAATCTCTCTGATTGTATCTAAAAATGGTCACGTACAATCCATGACACAGCTCTTTGTTTCTGTTCTCGGTCATCTGTCCTGCAGACCTGTTTGGAGAAATCTCTGATTTCCTTCCAGGTCATATGCCATCCTATGAACAAATACTTCTCCTATGGAAACAGGGACATGGGAACAATAGAGCCTGCCTAAGACCCCAGGAGACATGGAGTCAGGATACTGGCAAGTATTCATGCAGTTTAGACTTTGCTTCTGCCCTCGCAATACTTGGTACGTCCTCTGAAACACCAGCCTGCCATAAAGCAGTGCCATTATGGCATTTCAACAAGCATAAGAGATTTACATGTTAGAACAGATCAGCTCACACATCTTATTGGGGAAGTGTAATGGTGATAGGTGTGGCACATTGCTAAACTGGACTAAAGGAAAGCTTGTATTTCCCCATCTGAGTCATTTACACTAGTCTAATTAGGATAGTTTAGGTAACATCTTCATACAATGCTAGACAGTGTTTTATTGAAATCCTCTGCAGAAACTTGACCACAGACTGAAATATCATACTACTTGCCTTTCAACCTCCAAAGTTCCTTAAAAAGGGAAAGTAAATCAATTTATTATTGCCAAGTCTGGATTTAAGCTGGTGACATAAGGATGAAACTGCCTGCAACATATTATCAATTGTCACTGCATGTTTGCAAAGCCACAAATTGATTATAGTTTTATAAAATTCAGCCAAGGACAAATGCTGCTTCTGGGAAAACATGTTAACTACGTAGTTTCTAAAACTAAGGCAACACTCAATTTAATACATAAATAAATCATTACCTGCATAAGGATGCAGCCTTCGTTTCATTGTTCTAATTTCTTTAAATCACTGTGACAAATCTGTATAAACATCCAGGCTGATGAAAGATTTTGAAGTTGGTATAACAATGGAATTTCAAAAATCTGCATGAAAGAGCATGCTCAAAAAGTCTATGAAAGAACTGAAACTGGACCTGTTTGCCTTTCATTTTTAAAGGTTGCCATAGCAATTAGGCTGGATAAAATGATTTAAGCTTTTAATTTGCATCAAACCTGATTCAAACTATTACTTCAAAAGCCTGAAAACAGAAGTTAAAAAACTTTATGTCTATTGACATAAAATGTGGGAATTTTCCATAACAGCAACATTGTCATTAAGCAATACACTGAGAAGACAAGCTGTCATCTTTTGAAACCTGTAATGCATATGGATTAACTTCCTTATATCTCCAATGTTTGCAGACAAAATGCCAGCTGAGCAGGTACTTGTAAGGAGTCTCCCAAGTCTGTAATAAGAACAACACTTCTTTCATCTTTAGCTGCAGACCTTCCAGAAATTCTGATACCAAAGCCATCTGCATCGTTCAGCGGAAAGGAAACAGAGTCAAACTCTATTTTGTAAAAGCCAGCTCTAGAAGTCAGAAGAGACATCTTCAAACAGTACACTCTGACCAGTAGTTTTCAGTTGACTTCATACATGGGCACAGAGTAAATTGGTCTGTGGCTTAAGCATGTGGCAAATTTAAAAAATAAATAAGACATTTACAGGCAATAGGGACATAATTGCCAAAATTGTCTGATTTATTAGCACACAGAGTAGCGCATCCCCAGAAGGATCTTAGCGACATACCTGACAGCAATGAGCTCCTCCCTACCCATGCACCTTACGTTCCATGTTAGTTTAGAACTCGCAATGGGGTGGCAGCCTGGCAGCCTTGAGGAATGAAGTTGTCTTTGTGCAGCAGACCTGGCAGGAGTGATTATCTCCCCAAGCCACCTTCTGAGCTCACTGCAATCCTGACTGGTAGAAACCACTTCTGACTGTGAGAGCATGGGACATGCTTCCCTATCAGCCACTGCTTCCATAGGTTCCAGCCAGAGGGCCAACAATCTCCAACAGGAAGAGTGGGCACTAGTGAAGAAAACACCTGTCCACTGGAAGATGAATGGGAACCAGTCCAACACAGATGTGAACTGATAGCAACACAGCAACTTTGGGCCGATATTAATGCAGATTTGCTTGAATCTGCAGCCTAAGGATGCAAGGTTAAGAAGAACGTATAAAGGCATGGTGCACAGAATGTATCATCCCTAGAACTATGGAGCAGACAAGGCAGCACAGCTCAGGGCACAGCACTAGCAGAATGGGAGAGTCCATGAGCCTGGCATCTCCAGCAGCGAGCAAAAAAACTGTACGTGAGCACAAATGGCATGACAGTCAAAGAGGCAAGAGGTGGGGAGCGGGAAGACAAAGGGATAGAGAGGATGTGGATGCTCTGAGAGCAGTGGCTTTCAATCTTTTTCAGTTTGCAGACATCCAAACACTTATGGAAGGAAGTAGAAGAGCACTGTGCAGAGAAGTTACTAATAATTGGCTGGCTTTTCATAGCTGTCTTTGTCACACTCTTACGTTTGTCACGTAAGCACCTCACAGAGCCCCACTGGCCCATGAATCACAAACTGAAGGCCACTGCTTTAGAAATGGAAGAGACTGTTAAAAAAACAGCAGCTGCAAGGAAAAGAAGGAGAGACAGATACAGAAGAGACACTCAGTGTCAGGAAGGAAGGACTGAATTGTGTCACTTCTGTGATTTGGATCTGCAAATTATCAATATCTGCATTTAAAAGCATGCACACTCCAACATTTGAAGTTTTTTCCACTGGCCGGCTCTGGCAACTAATAGTTCAGTGTTGCCTAACATATTTATAAGCCCATCAGTTCACGCCTAACATATTTATAAGAACTCTTGAGCGGAATTACTATGCCACTCCAGGTAGTCATCCAGTCTTCAATCCTTATTCTGTAGGTTATTATTAACACTAGGAGCAGAAGCAGAATGGCTGTGAGCAAAATTTGAAGTCTGACAATAAAAGCTGTGCGCTGGCAATAATCTAGTTATGGGGAGCCATGTAATAAAAAAAAGATCCATTTTGTCTGCATACTCATCTAGTCACAGATGCTAAAACTCCACCTAATAACAGCATCACCAGTTGGCATTGCTGTGATGTTTTACCTGCTTTCTGTGCAGGCATGAACAGCATTAGTGAACAACAATGGACCACCATGTATGCACATGCTCTCACTCAGCAGGTGAAAAAACACCAAAGAATGACTTACAAGATCTAGGGCTGCTGCCAAAATGGAAGCATCGGGGATAGTGCCTGGTTCACAGCAGTTCAGGAGAAACTGAAAGCGCTTCATGCCTTGGCGGATTGCTCCCAGGTTCACAACATTCTTGGATTTTCCTCCTTCTTGGCTGGAGGTCAAGTGATCATCAAAGCTATGGCAACCTAAAGAGGTAGAGAGTACAGAGGGGATGCAGGGAGAGGTAGGGAGAAGGGAACACAGTCTCTCACCAACAAAAAAAAAAGTGGCACAAAACCCCTGCTGAGAACAGTCTTGGTCTAAATACCTTCCTCACCTTGATGTGCTATCCTGAAGACAACAGAGGCATTTTTACAATATTCATGACTTCCGTGAAATAGGCATACAGCAAGCCAGATTCTGGTCTTTGTCATACTGATGTCTACCCAAAACTATACTCAGTGTGGAAACCCAAGATCTACTCCAACATAGGTGAACCAGAATATGGCCCTTCCTCCCCACCTCTTTAACACAAAACATCGTGCTTACTGTCCATTTTTCCTGAATAATCTCTTATCTTACTTCTCTATTGCCTCTAAGTTTACCTTAAAGTGGAGCATGAATAAACATTATTTCTCATGTATCAATTTAGTAATATATAATCTACTAGGACAGAAAAAACAGTAGCAAATCTTGGAAATGTTCTATGTGGAAATCAAGTACTGTCCTTTTTTTAGGCATACATCTTCTGCAATTACCAGAACACCCGAAGTGAGACCGGACTCAACTCCTAGGCATCATCATCATTCCAGTCTCTCTCTCTTGAAGTGTCTTGCATTCTTTGGGATGGAAAGCTCCCTAATATGAGTTCCTTTTGAAAATGAAGCTAGCACCCCCCTCCAGGGCTTCTTTCAAGCATGATTTTAAACTCCATGTATAGAGTTCACATGATAAATCAACTAATCCCATTGCCAACTGTAACAAACACCGCTGAATCCAGAAGACCAGATTTGAGAGATTGGTAGAAAGATAGAGAGGAGAAAGCAGGAAAGTCATTTCAAGGCCAAGGTGGCTGGTCAAAACAAGAATAGTCAGCTTCTGGGCTTTTTGTCTTTATCCATAATACTCTCCCTGTTTACACATGAAAGTACAAATGTTTACAGAATACTGAAGGATAGAGCACTGAAGAAGAGAATACCAAGTGGAGAATTCAAGATTGGTTTTAAACATGGATTTGAAAGACAGGAGACAAAATACCAGCTCTACAGGACTTTGTGACTTCTCCTTCCTCAGGAAAGAACAGTTGAAAACTCAAAGTCCCTTTGAGATTGCACTCCCCAGAATTACTTGAAAAGCACTTATGTACCACAAACAACAATCACAACAGAAAATGACAATGTAGATCTTCACTTTTTCCCTGAAGACAGAGGTATATAAAAATTCAAGAGACTTCTTTACCACATCTGTGGCTTTTCTCTCTTCGGTGAAGCTGTACAGTTTTTCAGTAAACAAAATGTTCCTATGTTGGGAAATATTTCATCAAAATGGAACAAACAAACAAATAAAGTAGAAAGAACGGGTAGAACACTTACATAAACGAGCAAGCACAAATACCCTTTTTTCCCAACTCCTCCTGTTTCCTTATAGCCTGTAGCATGCTATCTGAACCTTCCTGCTATGGCTATTGTAACACTAACTCGTTTGAGGTACAAACAAATGTTTCCTATTCAGGGCCCTGTTAGGGCTGTGCCTGTATGAAAGAAAGAACAGAAACTTGACTTTCTGATACAGAAAGGCATGCCTAAGGCATCTCCCTAACCCTCACTACAAAGATCTAGCAGAGGCTTTGTCCATCTGGGCTCAACGGTACTACCTACAGTCCATCAGTGCAGCCCTTTGCACTCCCAGCCTTGCTCTTTGTTGAAGCTTTGCAAGAGAATCCTTCAGAAGCAGCTCATGACTCTCCTCCACTACGCCCATCCTTGAGTAGCCTTGCTATAAGAAGAGGAGCCCTCACTGCCTTCATGTTAATGTGACTCAGCCCTGCAGAAAATCTCACCCAGTTAGCAGAGACCATTTCCTAACATAGGAGGACACTGGATGCCCAAGCTCCAGGCCCTACAGTTCCTTCCTGTGCGAATGCAAGATCATCCCTCAGAGAAAGCATGTGCTGTGGTTCACTTCTGCTGCATGCCTTGAACACCCTGGCAAACTCTGCGGTCACTCACAATGTCTTCAGTAAGTGCCCGAAGTAACGTTAAGGGTCTCTCACGTAAACATACTGTAACTCACTTCTGCATATCTGCTGTGTTCTTAGTATACGTAAAAAGATCATTAAAACAAACATTTTGTTATGCATAAATGTGCATATATTTATGTGTATATATATGTATACATATGCACACATACAGATATACATACACACACACACGTATGCTTACATAGATATCCAACACAGAATTCCCAGTGGTCCAGATGATTTATCACAATGAAGATTATAATTAATAAATTATGTGGCAAGTTATTATAAATTTCTTTTTTTTTTTTTTTACTGTACTGTATTTCTCCTCTCTCCATTTTCTTTTAAATTTGGTCTACTATGTTAGAAAACCCAAAAACACAAGAGGAAACACCACATGGAAAAAAGCATGAGCAAAGTAATGGTATAGCATCATGAATGACAAGAATGGGAAGGCAGAAATAAGTTTCAAACCCATGCTTTAGGGTCACACCTTGAGGGATTTAACAGTATGCCCATCCACCTTCAACAGGCTTCTATTCTCTTCTCCATAAGCACAAAAAACCTGATCTTTATGGAAGATACAGAAGCACTGGAAATCTGAAGGCCCTCTGTAAAATTGCTGTTCTACTGTGTTATAAACTGTCCCACCCTGAAAAGGCCTCACCTCGATTTCCCTACATACATAGAAGCACATACACACACAGGCACGTACAACTACTCTACTTTTTTGCTAATGGTATGTGGCCTTCATTGCATACCAGAGATCCTTGTGGACATGGTGATACAACTTCCTTAACTGTCACACTTTGTCTTATAAACTTTAAATACCCTCCCTTTGCTTCAGTTAGTGATCAGGCAAAAGCTCAACCCTCCCCATTAACATCACTGACAATTTGCCTGTTTCTCATACTAACATGCAAGGGTCTCTGTCTTTAACCCATTGTGTCACTTTTATTATGGTATTTCTAATGCGTGCATATGTCAAAACCAAGCATGTGTCATGTACATATCTTCTCTCACAGGCATGAAAAAGATGTTTCAAGTTCTCTTCATTGATTACATAAATTCTGATGTTAGTCACAGAAGGCTGAAGTATGGATGACACTTCCAAAAAGCCAATACTAATGTGTCATCTGAGTTTTGTATAGACATAAGATATGCCACACACACTGAATAAGGCTTTTGACACTCATAGGGCCAAGACTAAATCTGTGTCATTAAATCAAAGATATGGGCACTCTAGGCAGAAGCACACTCACAATGGCATAAAATCAGCATTAGCAAGCCAAAAATATTTCCTAAAAGAAAATATGAAGGACATATCACATGAGCACTGTAGAAACAGCTGTGGCAGTCTATAAAGATCTCACTGCCCCTCAGTTGTTTGTTCCCAGTAAGAGCTGGGAGAAAATACGGTGGAAGCATTTCACACCTACTTCAGCAGCACAAAGTAGGGGATGAAGAAAACATGCAGTTCCTTCCAGTGTGGGGGCATTCACCTTCAGCTACCCAAGCTACAAGAAGTTGCTGAGTTGATGTACTCTCCTTCTAAAGGAACGATACTTTTCACCTTGATGCTAGTTGAAAACCACCAACAGTGTTTCTGCAGTGGCAGAATGATGGACCAGTTTACACTGGAGTGGTATGCTCATACTTCACTAGAATCACTTGCCTGAACAATGCCTCACATGCATTACACTGCAGGTCTGGGACAGATGATGAAATATGTACAATGCAGTGTCAGAATGTAACGGCAGAAAATAAAAACATAATGCCAGAGAATGTAACATACTGTAAAGCTACAGAAATCATGGTGAAAAAGAAAATCTACTCCTTTTTGTGTGTTTTTGGGAGTTGGGTTGGGTTTTCCTGAAAAAATAGTAACAGAACTTCAAGATACAAGGTTGTCTCCCTGACAACAAGAATGAGGTCTGAGCTGAGGACATGAGCTTGTGAATGACTGCATGACATTTGAAAACAGAATATATCATGACCTTGTATTATTCATAAAGGCAGTTTTCAAACATTGCTGATTTTGAAAATGCATTGCAATTAAATATACTTTCATGGAAAGGAAAAGTAGTGGCATTACGTTGTGTGCTAAGAAAAAGGGACAGCATCCCTAATGAATGGTATGCAGACACTAGACATGCAAACACAGAAGAAAAGAGATAATTATAACAAAGTTTGTGCAGGGTTTTCCATTTCATCAGTGCTGATCTTTGCTAAAACTGTCAAATGGTCACAAATTGGAAAAAAAACCACAAACAAAAAACCTGATGGAACACCCATTGTTATATTAGGCAATGAAAGATTTACACACCTAATTTTGAACTCAATAAGTGCTTTGAAACAAGCATTAATTTTTCAAGTGTGTTGATCAAATTCAATTTGATTTAAAAAGCCCAAATGTTATATTTTCATAATTTATTTGGATAGTCTTGATTTTTTAAAAAATGGACTTTACTAGAGATTTTTTTCTAAATCAAAACAAAAAGAAAGAAGAAAAGGAAAGAAAACAGTTACAAAGACTAAAAAGTTGGAGAAGGCTAGAATGGATACAAAAACTGTGGAGAAAGAAGGAAAAAAGGGAAAGGGGTAAAATACAGAAAGAAAGAGATTAAAAAAAAGATAAAAAGAAAGAAAAAAGGAGACGAGAACCCTGATTTCTAACCATCTTTTTCTTCTGTGTGATGAAGCTTGGATGGGTGTCTTCGGCAGGTGCGCCATTTACCAAGACGCTTGAAGAAATTCTCCTCTTCATCTCGCCCGTTGTCCAGGCCACCTCCTGGCCCCCCTCCCTCTGACAGCTTCACCGCGCTGGTGAACTTCACCTGTGCAAAGACAGAGGGCCGGTCAGGCTGCGCCATACCACTATCTCTTGGTCTCCCTTGCTTAGACATAAAGCATCTACAGAAGGGCTGTAACACAGTGGATCACCATAGCGACACAAGTGGGTCTGCACAGATTTACGTACGCTGAAGCACTTAATCTTTTAAGCTTTCTGCTTAAAGGATTGTTCTTTCGCAAAAGGCTGTAAAGGCACAAAGAAGGAAGGAGAAGCATGACCAACAATTAAACCTTAAGTGTGTTGACAGAGCCTGCATTTCTCTCTCAGCGAACCAAGGCAGACTGACAAGTACAGTGTAGGTTTAACTTAGTCTTCACTGAGAGCCACAAAAGTCCAGTATCATATTCCCATGGCACTCTACTCTGAAGACTTCTGTGACTGAGTCTCACTGGCTACAATGTCCGTATGGAGTAGAATGTTTCCCTGGACAGCTAAAATCAACCAGATCCTGTCCTTCCAAGCTCTCTGTCATCCCGCCTGACACATTTACCTTGGAACTCTGCCTGATGAAAGACAGACGGTCGACAGAGCTGATATCTAGGAGATCTTCCACCCCATCAGCCAGGCCAGAGAGGGAGGAGCGCTTCAGCCAGTTCCCTGTTGCAGAATAAGCCACTCAAGACAATTCTGAAAATGCTTCCAAGCAGAATCTATTTATTAGCAATTGCAGCATATTTCTCCAAAGTGGCCAAGCCAGGGTATGGGAAAATGGGAGGAAAGGGGAAGGCAACCTTTTCATGTTACATGCATTAACTATCATGCAAGGCCAGGTCTTGGAACTTGTAAAGGATATATTCTTTATCTATCAAATGCTATTTGGAATATTTCTCTTCTGCAGAGAGGAACAATGCCTCTGAGATTAGGTTATTGCCTACTACTTTGAAGACGTGGATTCGATATTCTATTTTGCCACAGATATCCTCTGTACCTTTGGCAAATTGCTTAAGTTTCACTTTGCCTCAGTTCCCCATCTATAAAATGGAGAAAGCAGCATTTCCCAGCTTCCCTGTGGAGAATATACAATATACCTGGACAATAAGGAACTGTGTTGCAATATTTCTTAAGATAGATATATCTCTCTGTGTTTCTCTGCACATGCAATACATATATAGAATAGGAAGAGACATACATTTACCTATGGGGAGTTTGAGTTTCTTTCGAAGGGAGATTCGTCGGGAACGGGAGCGGGAGCGCCTGTCTGTGGTGGTCCCAGAGTGAGCAGTGGTGCACTCAGATGTGTCCTGCTCAGACTGACTACTAGTATCACTCGCCGCACTCTGGGACTTGAACATCTTTCGCCAGAAGTCCTTGCGTCCCAGAACGGCCCCTTGGATTTGCTCATCACTGGAAGAAAAGGGACGCAGAGCGTGAACTGCATTTCAGTGAAGTTTGGATGCTCAGGGGAATGAGGCCTCCCTTCCGCAGTTCCCTCCTGACCTCTCTATTCTTTGAGGCTGTTTCATTTTGAATTCCAAACATACTCTTCTCAGTGGGACGTAATCAAGTTTGACAACATGCTCAATATTGTTCAAGGCACAAAATAACCATCTTTTCTACCCCGAGGAGCTTGTCCGCTGAACAGGTCATTCCAATTTTTAGTTTCTACACATAAAACCCAAATCATCTTCTTTAGGTCAAAATGACCCATATTGATAAGACTACACTGGTGCGTTCTACAAGCATGTGTACTGGAGAGCTTTTGGACATCACGATAGCCATTTGGGAACCTGCTGGAGTCACAGATCTCATTAACATATTGGAACGGGGACAGCATATTTTGCTATACTCTTGAGATCTCCCATGGCTGTGGCAGGGCTCAGAGCAGAGCAGCTTGCTGCAATTCTGCAGAGCAGTAAAAGGCTTTGTGTTATCCTTGCAGTCTCAGCAACAGTGAGACTTTGAAGGCTCAGTTAATGCAGGAAAATACATAATATAGAGCTCTGGGCCCTTGTGCTAGCAATGTCTTTGTACAGTGCATCTCGAAGGACTTTAACAAGACAGACGGGTATTCAGAGGCACAGAGAAGTTAAATGACTTGTCCAAAGTTACGTAGGGACCAGTGGCCATTTATATAACTTTCTAAAATTCTTTAGAGTATTGATTAAACTTATTTCAATATTAAATGGCAGAATTCTTTAGACAATAGAGACTTCAAACATGCAATGCCTAACAGCAGGTTCATTTGCTCATTAAGAAAAGTGGTAGAGTACCTGTGCTGATAAGGGAAATGCAACAGCCTTCAGAGACCACATCCCCAAGATAGGTCAGGAATGGGCTGGCTCTTAGAATCGTAGTCGTTTTGGTTGGAAAAGACCTTTAAGATCAACAAGTCCAACTGTTAACCTAGCACTGGTGAACTGGTCCACTACTAAACTATGTCCCTAAGCATCACATCTACATGTCTTCTAACTACCTCCAGGGATGGTGACTCCACCACTTCCCTGTGCAGCCTGTTCCAATGTTTGACAACCCTTTCAGTGAAGAAATTTTTCCTAATATCCAATCTAAACCTCTCCTGGCACAAGGCCGTTTCCTCTTGTCCTATCGCTTGTTACTCGGGAGAAGAGACTGACACCCACCTCGCTACAACCTCCTTTCAGGTAGTTGTAGAGAGTGATAAGGTCTCCCCTGAGCCTCCTTTTTTTTTCCAGACTAAACAACCCCAGTTCTCTCAGCCACTCCTCATAAGACTTGTGCTCTAGACCCTTCATCAGCTTTGTTGCTCTTCTTTGGACACGCTCCAGTACCTCAATGTCTTTGGAACACAGTAAAGGATTAATGACCCCCAGCAACAACTTGGAAGTTGAAAATTAATAGAATCATCCCTCAGAAGTACAAACAAAGCATGGAGAACAGCTATGATGACATATCTGAGGAATTAACACTCCATTCACAGCTATGATAGTATGCGATATCGACAAATCTACTGCACTGTCATTTGAAAATCTCTGGTAGCTCCCCATCAAAATCAGGGTGGGCCCAGTTGGCAGCATTGAAAATAGGCATTACCTGGATGTTAGCAGCAGCTCCTGAACAGACACTCAATGCACTTGTTGTACCACCCAAAGAGATAAGTCCTTGCTGTCCTGCCCATTTGTACTAAGCCCAGAAGGAAGCTGATGGCAATAACGCATGAAACAATTCAATATTTACTTACTGTTCTGGAGTTTGCATTGGGCGGCTTGAGATGTAACTACGGCATTCATCAGGGGCAGCTGATGCCTGACCTTTGTCAATAATGACGCTTCCCACCTCAGATCTATACAAACAATATAAATCATCAGCTAAAGCAAACAGATGGCCCATCTCATGGTCATCGCATATCTACATGACATGGAAACCAGCGTTGCTGAGCAACAAAGCAGCTTCAGAGATGTACCCTCTATCAACTTACTGCCTCTATATATATATCATTCATGAAAAAGGCATCAGCTCTTAGAAGCAAAGCCAAGGTTTTTAGGAGTTTTTCAACTTTCTTAATCCCTTTTCCCAACATTTTAATACGACAAGCCTCAAAGCACCAGATAAAATTTCTTTTTGATAAAGCAGCATGTCAGGATTAGACTACTTCTGGGTCTTGCTTTGCATACCAGTGTTTACCTCTCAGATAAACAACACTAAGGATGTGATGCACATTAAAAGCTATGTCCACACAGTGTTTGGGACTGACACTACACTTCTTACTTCTCTTAATCTTTCCTCCTCCCAGTGTTTCCTTTGCACTGTTCTCTTAGGCCTCTTGTATGAGAGGTTAGCACTTTTTGCTGCAAATCTATTACTGTCTCAGTTCATTAAATTTTAAAGGAGACTGCTGCCACAGTACAATTCTGTACATCAGGAACTGACATAAAACACACAAGCCCTTGGACTTTCTACATTTGTGTTCAGTGCATGTAGTCATACAGCCATATGCAAGTCAGTCATTTGCCTTGTCCCTCCTAGACACCCACCTTTTGCTCACAGAAGGTTTTGGCTCTTGCTCCGTTGTTTCCTCTGTTTTTTTTCCTGGTATTAACTTTTCAGCGCTGTCTAAGAGCGCACTGAGTGCCACTCTCCGGAAGACGTTCCCATGAGCTTCCTTGATAAACTGGACTAGCTGTCGGATATCGCAGTACAAGCCCTGAGTAGCAAGACATCATGAAAATGAAAGAATCCAGTCTGCAGTTTGTGGAGAAGCAGCGAGAATCAATAGTTTCTAAGATATTTCAGCGGGCCATCACTTCTTCTGGCCATTGTCTGATATACTTCCCATGTACAGAGGTTGTATTCTCTGGCTGGGATCAAAAACTGGAAAGTCCATTTAATGCACTCAGAAGAAGCAGACAATGAGGAGCGTTATTGTTATAGAATATGCCCTGCAATGGGCTAAAGTCGATGTAGAGGTATCAAAGGCTAAAACAGTTGCAAGATGAGGGAGCTGCAAAGGCAACTTAAAGCCTGTTTTATCCCATTCATCTAGCCCATAATATTAAAAGGCATGAAAAAGCAAAATGAAGGGGCGGGAGGGAAAGTAGAGTGCAAAAAATTGCATGTTTTGTTTCAAAACTGGTGGGTGTCTTGGAATTTTTCTTAATTATTTTAGAGCTTTACATCATGGGAAGAGAGAGGAATGACTCATTCTCCAACCTACTGCTACACTCAAGTCTCTTTTTAGTTCTGAACATTCATACACATCTGTGATGTGACAAATCACCTCTATATCTGAGGGCAAGGGGATGGAGGGAACAGTTTTACAGGACGTGATTTTTGATCTCTGAACTTTCCTGAAAGATCTTGGATTATTCTGAAAATTCCCAAGCTAGGAACTGCACAGGCAGCTTTCAACAAAAAAACCTCCAAACAAACAAATAATTGGATCTGTATACTGATTAAGGCTCTCTTTCATAAGATACCGAACACAAGATTGACTTTAAAGAGTGACGCAATAACAGGAAATCCTGATATATACTCTGTGTACTATGCTGTCCATATAGATACACTTAACGGTGCTATGCTTAAAGATAGATAAGTTACACCTTACACACTAGCTAAAATAAGGTCTAGAAAGACATACAATTTATAAGGAAAATTTACACTTGGTGATCCTAATCTAGGTCCAACAATGGCACATGTTCTTCTGCAACTCACCACTTAAGCTCTGCTGAGAAACATTCCAAAGGAGGAATATCCATCAGAACAAGAGGACTTGGACATAGGCAGGCTACTCCGCTGGTTTAAGATGTTACTGTGTTTCCCTTCTCCCTCTCCCTTCCCCTCACAGAGGATTACTGTCCCTTTAGATGAACTTCAGTGCCTCTACAGCTCTGCCGTAAGGATGGAGCACAGAAGTGCTCCTTGGTTGCTCTCATGAAAAATCCTGATTTCTGATAATAAATGAGGTGGTTTGAGATTAGCTGCTAGATTCTACAACACTTCGGAAGAAGAGAGTTTACGTCATCCATTCTACTGACTGCTCTGGGGAGACAGCACATAGGCAGCAACGAGCAGCACCTTACTTTCCTCCAAGTGTTTGGTAAATTGAATGTTTGTCTAAACCCAGGGAAGACCTACCAAATCGCTGTTCAGTAACTCACATACTCTGCCACAGGCGGGCCATGTTCTTAACCAAGTAAACTAGCTTTAACTTTGCTGAATGTTGATTTATGCTGGCTGTGGTCTTGTTCATTAATCCCTTGCTCCGGATTATGCTACTAATCCGTTTGGAAAAAAACCCACAGAAGCTGCTTGAACAGAGAGGAAAAAGCAATTCAGAATGCACAACTTTTATCCTGGCTAAGTCCACAGGTTCCAAGGCAGGCACGAAAGGAGGGCATCACATTTATATCATATTTCAACTGAGATGGCATAGCTTGCTATGCTAATGGGATTTGGCTAAACTGAATTAATTCTTCACTGTAAAGCCTCACTGGTGACAGCCAAGTGAAAAAGTAACTTTGTTAACATGAAATCAAGGGCTTACCAGGTTTTCCGGGCTGTGCAGCTCATGTGTAGTGGAAGCACAGCGAGTGATCAAGGACTTGAACATGGCACTCACAATAATACCTTCTACACTCTGGGCTGTAGACTTGTTGTCCACTGTGGTGAAGTTATTCCCAAATCCAGCCTTGTCTGTGAAATTCAAGTACAAGCAAGCCCCCTTGTTAGGAATGGTTTAAAAGAAATGACTTAAAGACTCATGTAAAGGGATTCAGATACATGAGACAAGGGCAAGTCCCCACCTAATATCCTGTGCTTAGTTCTCGCAATCCCACCCCACAAAAATAAAACAGAATAGAAGGGTAAAATAAATGAGAAGGATGAAATCTTCCCAGAAACAGTCGTAGTATGAAAAAGGATTGAAAAGATCAGGACCACCCTGGATTCCTTTTATCCACATCTCTCATTTAGAGATGTACAGAATAATGCATAAAATTTGAACAATACCTCCAGCTTTTCTATTTACTGTTCTAAAGGACAAGAGATGTTTGATTAAGCTGAAAAGTGACAAGACTAACGAAAAGAAAATCTTCTGAACTACAGGAATGCTGTTCTTGCAAGGTGCACAAGGAGACCAAGCTCTCAGAAAGAGTCAAAAAATAATTACGCATTTATATGAATAACAAGAAATATCCCAGTTTCATTAGGTGAGAGAAAAGACTTTCAAAAGCTGCATGAGCTGCCATGCTTCAAAGCATGAGCCAGTCAATAATTGATGAATATTTGAGGAAACTTCCTATGTGCATCTTCTTTACAGAAGTCTGCTATATAATATTTTTTGATGCTTTCTCTGAAACGCCTCAGATCAGAGGTAGGCTAATAGACTAGTCAGACTCCCTGAGTGCTTCACAGCAGCTATTCCTACTCTGTGAACAATCATTGTTAACTGTTGTTGCATGCAGTGACCAAGCAGAAATGTCTGGTCATTCTAATAGCACCTGGAATAATTTTCCTAACTTAAAAAAAAAAAAAAAAAGAAAAGAAAACATATATACACATACATAGACACACATGCACATATGCTTGTACCTGCAGGCATGTGCATCTGTGTGTTCATGTTCTTATTCAATCTGTTCTTGCTATTTACTGCCTTACCTGAGGCACCACAGAGGGTTTTAATGCTCAATTATATCTCCATTCAGAATAAACCCAGAATAAACAGGCCATTTCAGCTGGCACCTGGTCATGTCATAAAGCAGAAAACTTCCTGCCTGAGGCACAGTTGGATGAAAATATTTTCTTTGAAGAGCCATGAACAACAGGCAGGATGAATCAAAATAGAGGTCTTCAATTTCAGGTGCACTGGGTGATGCAAGATCACTAGGTGAGATCACTGGGTGGTCAAATCAGAAGAGATCCAACTCCCCTGATCCGCACTGGCTGAGGATATGGTCTGTATATTCTGAGGATAGTAATTTACAATTTTTTTCTTTTTTAAAGGAAAAGAAAAAGGCATGGCTTCTTTCTGATGGTACCGTTTAGGAATATTGAGGTGAGAGTTTCTGATGCCAGCTATACTTACTGTCAGTGACTGGCTCCATGCAGAATCCCAGTAAAGCATGCAGGAAATCCACCACGTTATTGAGAGAATCCCTGTTCACATAATCCCTCATGGTCTGCCGGAACTGCATCTTATCCAGCTTGTACAGCTTTGTGAGGCAGTTCTGAGCCTGCAATGATATCCATCAAATCACATCACATCAAGGTATGTGTTCAAGTTCTGCTAATAGGAGCAGGGTATTTTTAGCTCTTGCTTAGCCAGTGCTCTACTGTGCTGTCTAAACTAACTTCCCATAGGAGCCAGAAGGTTCAGGTCCCGTAACAGAAGACGGGTTCGCCTCTGAAGCAAACAAGAACTTCAGCACAAGGAGACAGTGCTGAAGGCATGAACAAGGCACCAGTATGGGTGCCAGTGTTTGGAGGTGGTGGTGAAGTCACTGCCACCCATGTCTCAAGGCCTCTCCTCCTCTCTCCAACTCCAAGATAAAATGTCACTGAATATGAATGACATAGGAATGTACTGCCTCATGCAAGGCTTATTGCTTTGGTGAAACAGGTTCTTAGCCTGAGGCACACGATTTTCAGCCTCTGGCTCAGACCCAACCCATTTGATGCACCTGTACCCAGTGATCAACTTATTTAATGCAAAACATTAGCTTTTTATTTAAAAGCTATTAATTATCAACTTCTTATCACAAAAGTATCCATCCTACCAGGACCCCATGAAGACTGGAGTTAGACAATCTGAAATATCATCTCTATGGGAAACATGAACTCTACTGCTACCTACAATAGGGTGCTTAACTTTTCAGTAAACTTAGACATGTGATTGTCCATGCAGTCAACACATATGGTGCATGCAAAGCAGTTTGGCCAGACAAACGCACAGAAAATGCAGCAGACGTAGACGTGTAGGAAAATCTCTCCCCATAAAGACCTCAATTCAATGAGTCTGGTAAGAACCTTGGCTCCAAGAGACCTAGTCATTTATGCTTAATGTTATGCATAGGCCTAAATGTTTTGCTGGTTCAGCTCCAACAAAACATAAATGCCTAACTGACATTTTGATTAATATGGTATATGTTCAACCTGTGCTCTGCACAGAACCTTTCTACTATAGAAGAACGCTGCATGATACAGAGGCAGCCAATCCGTCTCTGAGCCACCTAGCTCAGATTCCAGAACCAAATTACAGCTCTGTTAGCATGGCTCAGGCTAACCAAAGCCATGGAGAAGCACCTGGCTCTCACTCACACCGTGGATGGGCACGGTGTAATTCTCATTATAGTCATTAAAAATGCTCCGTGCTCCAAGCACAGAAGGCAAGGAGGAGGCACGTGCTGCAGAAAGCCTTTGACAGGTTATTCTCATTATAGTCATTAAAAATGCTCCGTGCTCCAAGCACAGAAGGCAAGGAGGAGGCACGTGCTGCAGAAAGCCTTTGACAGGTTGTTTTGGATTTGTGCTGAGGACAACGTTGCTAATGCAAGAGATGTTTTTGTTATTGCTGAGCAGCACTTACCCAGAGTCAAGGCCTTTTCTGTTTCTCACCCCACCCCACCAGTGAGGAATCTGGGGGTGCACAAGAAGCTGGGAGGGGACACAGCTGGGACAGCTGACCCCAACTGACCAAAGGGACATTTCATACCATAGAGCATCATGCACAGCGTATAAAGCTGGGAGAAGGAGGAAGGGGGGGACATTTGGCTGTTATGTGTGATGGAGCCCTGCTTTCCTGGGAATGGCTGAACACCTGCCTGCCGATGGGAAGCAGTGAATGAATTCCTTGTTTTGCTTTGCTTGAGCATGTGGCTTTTGCTTTACCTATTAAACTTTGTCTCAAATCATGAGTTTTCTCACTTTTACTCTGCCAATTCTCTCACCCATCGCACTGGGAGGGAGTGAGTGAGTGGCTCTGTGGGGCTAAGCTGCCAGCTGTGGTTAAACCACGACACAGGCTCCCGTTCGACAGGGCATTGGACTGATCTCAGGGAGTCAAACTCTTCTGGATGAAGACAGATATCTGGGCTGCATCCTGGGCACTTCCCACTGCTTCAACTTGGGCAGAACCAAAAATATAAGGAATCAACAGTGACCATCCACCTTGCCCTTCAACAGGGCATGAGTCTTCTACTTCCTTGCAGCACGCTAACATGCCTGCAAGCACAGTGCACTCCAACTATCAGGAGCTGATAGAGTAGCCCAGCAGCAACCAGTCACAATCACCATTAGGAAAGGTGGACATAACTACACCTTAGACTTCTGGTTTCAGATATGCAACCCAAGATAGCTGCATCTCTTGTAAATAGCGTACTCTGTTGGGGTACCATCAATGTGAAAAATTACTTACACCAGCTCACACAGGGGATTTGCTCCCATGTATTTGTCCCTTCCCAGACAACCCATCCATTGGAGTGCTCAGAAGCACCCTGGGACTCACGTGTGCTCTTAGCAAGCCCCAGGGGCTGCAAGGTAACACGATAGCTGAAAATCTGCTATGGCTGGGCTGCAACACAGTCTGTGAGCTGGGGCAAAGAGCAACACATGTATTGCCAATACAGAGAAAGCTACAGAGGGGGTAGACAGCAATCTCAGCAGCTGATATCAAAAGTACAAGGGGGACGCTTTAATGAGCTTTAGTTCTCTTACATTCTCCCGGAATACCTGGTGTCTCAGGCGATCTCCAGAGAGCCCTCGGTGTCCTTCTCCACAACCATAGGCACAACCCAGGGACTTCACAATTTTGATCAGCATTGTGAGTGCCAGCCTATGGGTGCTGACAGATGGGCCTTCATCCTGTGAGTCACAGAGGGAAAGATGGTGTGAAACCCTGGCACAACCCCTGGCATTTTGTTAGCATTTTATTTTTAACAAATTGCTGCCCATTCCTCCTCTCAGACACTCCATTACCCAGTTGTTACTCTTGAAATGTTTACTCCAATTATTTTCCAAGTTTAGGGAGTAGCCCTCTCCCTTTCAGCTCCCCTCAAAGAGTCATGCTATAAATGTGAAGCCCCCTACATGCTGCTATGAATACCATTCAGCACTTCAAAAAATTCTACCTGAAAAACAGAGAGCTGGCTTGCTTGAGCAGAAAAACAAGCATCTTTTTAAAATGTCTTAGGTATTATGCTACTATGAATTGCAACTTTGGAGGTCAGCAACACCATCTCTTGACCAAATATCATAGCAATACTGAAAAAATTATGATTTCTGGCCATCAAAAAAACAAACTGTGCTCACACACTGGATTCTGTTTTTCCTTATAAGCTATGAATAATAAACCTGAAAAAAAAAAAAATCACTGTGATTGAGGGTTTCAGGCACTTGAACAAGATATTGAAAATGTCCATGCAAGGCTCACAAACTCTGCTTTGGGCAGCTGTTTCGCTGGAGTAGTTACAGTGCTTAAATTCCCAATTGTCTTTCTTCAGTGGAACCCCAAGTGAGCGCCAGAGCAAAACAAGTCCATTTGTGATTGTGGTGCAAAAAAAAAGGAGGGAAAACAGAAGGGCAGTTGCATACGCGTGCATAATCAATCTTAACAGATCTTACACTACATTCAGGAATTGTATAAAGGGAAGCAAGACAAACCTTTTCTTGTTTTTTGTCATTCTTCTCATATGGCCCTCCTCCTCCTCCACCACCTCCATCACTTCCACCTCCACCTCCTCCACCACTTCCACCACCTCCTTCTTCTCCTCCATCTCCAGCTCCACTAACTGGGGGAGGCCCAAATCCACAAGCTGAACCACCAGAAGCAGCTCCTTTGAGCTGTAAGGATCCTTCACTTGGTCTCTTTTCAGGGGCCTCATTTTCTTTGTTCTCACTCTTCCTCCGAACCTTCTCTACACAGGGCACCACACCAAGCTGAAGTAAGCACTCCACAATGTTCAATGCCACATCGCAAATCCGGGAACTGATGTCATGGTTCAGGACCAAGTAAACAGCCTTCAAGACCACCTGGGAGATTCAAATATCATATTTAAAGCCAGACTTATTTTCTCTCCTACTACTATTTAGTGCCTGGAAATTCTAGTCACAGACCAGAGACTCATTATAGCAGGTACAATGCAAACTCAGAATGAAGTACAAACAACCCTCAACCCCAAGAGCCTACAATCTAGGTTTAAGACAAAAAAACACAGGCTGGGCACAGTCAGGCAGAAAAGGAAACCATGACATGACATCTGTGAGCCTGACAACACTGCTTCAGTGCACCAGGAGCTGTCAAGTCATTAAGGGGAATGCAGAAAAGGTGAGTTTTAAGGTGCCATTAGAAAAAAGGTGCTATTCAGTTTTATACTATTTTATAGGGAACTTGGTGCATGCCCCAGGAACACAGACATTAAATAATATCGCTTAAGATTTGATGTGTGCATTCCACATGCACATGCGCTTCTTGCAAGGAGTAATAGGAGTTGCAGTATCTCAGAGGAGACTTTTATGATATGCACAAATGTATCTGACTGACCTTTAGGTACTGCTGAGAGAAGTCATATAAAGAGGTGGAGGAAAAGCCCATCAAAACCCTGATCTCAATGGTACAGCTATATTGACAGAAGAGGGACCTGGTTTTCCTCATTCCTTGCCAATTACCGAGAGATCCAGCATGCCGTTCTTGTGGACAAAGTTGTTGGTTCCATCAATGTGATCCGTATCCTCCAAGCAACTGTAATTGATGCAGGAGTCTGTCAGGCTCCGTGGGAGGTTGGCACATGCGAGTGGCTCATGGGGCATCTCAGGGATAGGCACCTGGTTGCAAAGCTTCCTCATGTGCTCACTGAAGAAATCGGCGTAGCCCACATTGAATGAGGCCAGGGTAGTGTTGAAGGTGGCCACAGTGATGGTGGAGATCTGGGACCGCACTGCAGGAAGGAAAATGGCTACCTGTAAATTTCCTTCTCTAGAGTTATGAGATGGCAAATTGTGGCTGTCCTCGTTTACAAGAAGGGAGCAGCTCTTAATGCAGCTTGTAATGCTGAAAGACAAGACAGGTTCCTAATTCCTATCATGGGTACAGGGAAGAAAGCATAGATTAATTTCTTCCTTTAAGCCAGTTTAAATTAGAACAACTCCAAGCTTGCTCTAGCAGTACAGTTCCATGGCAGCTTCACTTGATCTCAGTCAACTGGGCAGTTAAGTAGATCAGGGAGCTCAGCCAGCCTAAATCTAATCCAAAAGGGGGATTCGATTTTGGCTAGCTTTGCTCGCCGTATTGGTCCAGTGCCTGGTCTTAAAAACAACACTGCCCCTGCAAGGGAAAGAGGAAGGACTCTGCAGCTGAATGCAGGATTGAAAGTAGGGTAACAGCAGCACCAATTTGGAACAGCTTTCTAAGTCACACCAGTTTGAAATATTTCATCACATCAGTTGAAAAAAATGGAGCAGTATGTTCCTAACAGTACCTGTGACAGACTAAACCATCTCCAAAATGCAAAGCTGACTGATGAGAAAGGCAATATGGTGTCTGAGTTCACAGTGCTCAGAGGAGGGACCTCAGACATAGCCAGGCTTAACTTTAAATTGGTTAGCTCAGGTAGTGACAGCATTTTGGCTACACAGGCCAATTTTTATCAAGGATTCACCATGGTTTTACAACTCATGTTGAACTCCAGGCCACGATGTTAGTAATTTCCCACACTTAGTGCTTTGTAAGTAGGTTTATACACTGTAGTGTAGAAAGACCCTATGTGTCCCACAGGGGTGACCGGACCACCTTCTGCCAGACAGTACAGTAACAGGGCTATGGAATAACAAACAACCTCTACCTAAGGCTATTTAACGTGTTCTAATGAATAAAATAACATACATATAATAAGAATCTTCAAGCACTGACTCAGTGATGGACTGGTTATACTATGCAAATAACAAGTTGCCAGAGTGGCAACTACATTTCCCCACAGCCTGTGCAACCCTGCCAGCACTGAACTAGCACTATTTATCAGGAGAAATGTTTCAAGGCCGATAGTAGTACCTTGAACTAGGCTGCAATTTCATCGATGATCAGGGCAGGAATTAGTAATCACAGGATTACTTGCTGGCAAGTGTGACTTTTTAATGGCATTCACTGAAATTTGCATGGTGAAGATAACAATAAAGATGGAATTAGGAAATTTTGTTCCTGAGCTACCAAGTTTGATGATTATCCAAGGGTAGCTATTTCTTTTTCTCTAAGGTTTTGCTTAGTTTGTTTTGAAATGGGTAACAAAAATCCATAACCACATCCTACATAAAATAACTTTTCCTGTGTTGTGTCTTTATCTCATCAACACTGATAGGGCTGACTGCTGGATGGGACTCACAGAGGCAGGGAAGGAGGACTAAAGACTCTTCATTTACATCCATGCATGCCTGCAGCATGTGCCCATGTGCCCGTGGCTCCTCTTGAGCAGCTACCTAGGACATAAGTAGTTTTTCATCTCTGCTTTTCAGTGTGTCAGCCAGAAGAAATGAGTTCCTTAGCAAATGTCTCCTGGCCAGGGAAAGTAGACAACAGATGAGAAATCATGAATGACCCGTATGCTTGGATATGGTTGGTCACACGAACACAAGGACATATGTAATATTGTACTTTATTCTCTAACTACAGAACGGTTCATTCAGGTCATAGACTACACTAGAAATAGTATGATTTGTCCTATTATTCATATAGTTGCTGCACAATTGTACCTGGGGTACCACTAGAAAAATAAGCATTGCATATGGCTACCTTTTAGAAAATATTTGGCTAGGAAGCTGGTGTAGTGAGTGGGATTACTGTCCTATAGAATGAATGCAGGTCAGGAAGACAGACTCCACAAAATTGATCCAGGAGAAGAGCTTTGCTCTGGAGACACAGAGCAGAGATGAAGGAGATGTGCCCATGGTGGATTAGAGCTGATGCAAACCCATCCTCTCAGACTATTCAGATTTGCTGTGCTAAAAGAGGATGGATCTTTCAGAGCTCCAAGGCTACAACACATCTCATGTGAGTGCATCTGTAGCCTCCTAGGTCTGCTGCCTGACAGCTTGTGCAGAGACAGACTGTGCCCTGCTCCATGGGGTGTGTGATATCCTGTTCCCTCACCAAGGTTTAAGGCTGTGGTTGCCACATGTGAGGCCCAGTCTCTCTTACCAGGTTTTGCCACTAGCACTATGCATGAGGGACAAAACAAATTCACTGTGTTTAGGCAGTAGGAGCAGTGCCAGCAAAGTGCTCTGGTGCAACAGTCCTGCTGACAGAAGAGCACTTTGCTCTGTTTGGCTAACATTGTTTGACAAAGGTGGTGTTGCCCTGCCAATAGAAAGACTCTTCCTTCTGGAGCAGACTTCATCCCACCAGAGGCTCTCCCACTCTGGTCACACTGGCATTGCTATTTCTGCAGAGGGCTCCAAGGCAGATGGGCCCCAGGGAGATTTCAAGTAAATTTAAAAGCTGAGGTTCTATTTGGAACCAGAGGAATTAAGAAAAAACTGTGATTCTGAGCCGAATCCAGAAGCTGGGGACTGTGAAGGGGCATTAAATACCACAAGATTCCCCATGAAACCACTAAAGTTAGCAATACCAAGTTTCTGCCCAAACTTCTGTGCTGTGTTGTGGTAAGGCAAAAAAATCTCAAACTCTGATTTCTCCCTGATGATGGCTGCCAATTTTTTTTTGACGAACTGCACCAGATAAACATGAAAGGTTTGGAACATTTTTCTACACAAAAAAACCCTCCAGAGATGCAGGGAAAAAAAGGAAAAAACAATTAGTCATATACTCATACATGGAAACAGTAACACTTCCTCAGCTTCTTGGAGTTGATATTTTGGTGAAACATTTCTCTCCTGATATGTTAAGTTTACCTTCTTTGACTGTGTTCTCCCCATGGCTGTTTGAGTGGTCGGGCAGATCAGAGAGCAGCGTGTGAGAGTGTGAATGCCTAGCGCTCAAGCTCTCCATCTCCGTTGCTGTGTCAGAGCTCCCCCGTCTGGTAAACTTTCCTAGGGTGAAAACAAGAAATCGATACTTAAGTTTACTCATCTGAGAGGTGCTTGGAGGCAAGAGACAGTAACTGAGGTTAGAAATTGAAGGATTGGAGTCAGCAAAAGTCAAGGTCTTCCAGGACCCTGTGAAGGAGAACCAAACATTATAGTGGGATATCTCACGGGGGTTCATTGACATAAAGACCGACTGTACAAACTCTCTGCAAGGCTCTTCCTCTCAGCACATACTGATTTAGCCAACGTCCACATTGTCAACCTCCAGCAGCTTCAGGAAAATAAGGGTGGTCAGCACTGAAAGAGTCCACCCTTTGGGGCAAGTTATAGGAATTTGGTTTCTTCTCCCCTTGGCCAAAAGAAATAGGGATATCAGGATGGGGAGTGCTAAAGCAACTGATCTGTTGACCATTGGAGCTGAAATACATGACCTCACCAAGATATTAGAATGAAAGAACTGTAGGTTAAGCCAGGACAAGAATCTGGAGCCCCTGAGACCAAAATTTAACAAACTTCTTGAGCTACTGAAGATATGGGAAAGAGAATTTGGATACGAAGTTTGCTATTCTTGTACAAATCTGCAGGTGTTTGTATATTAACCATTGACAAAACAAAATGAGAAGGCACTGGCATGGCCTTAGGCAATCGTTTTGCTGCCTATCATCTCCAAGAATGGGTGCCAGGATGAAAATCTATAACATTAGGAGTAAGTTTATGAAACAGAAACAAAACCTAGACATTCTTCAGTGAACTTAGAAGCTTGAAGGGGCCAATATTTAGATTTAAACACTGCATCTTTGCAATATCAAAACAGTGTAAGCCTCACTATCTGAGCTAATACCCTGTTTATTTTGTATCCACTTGAGGAAGACTGTGAATATTTTTTGCCATATTCCTAATGACCATATTGCTGCCTCTCCAGAGATTTCTTTTTAAAAGAAGAGGATGCAACCATTCCTTGAACCCATTTTAAGCTGCAGTTGTGCAATGCTTGCTACCACTCCGGGAAAGTGTATTAAAGTGGTACAGACATGACTACAGGTTGCTACAGTAGCTCTTATTCCAGTAAAGATGGTAGTTTTCAGAGAAAAAGTGAACTAAAGCATAAGTGATTCAAGGTCTGCTGTCAGCATAGTTGCCACTTCCATAAACAGGTGTGTAATGCTGCAAACAGAGCCAAGGACATAAGGTGGCAATAGGATGGATGAAGAAATAAAGAGTCTCTGTTGTCCTCTGAATGTTCAGGACAGAAATGACACAGAACCTGGGGCAGAGATAACAATATCTCACCTAATATGGCGGTTTGCCATCCTCCTCTCTCAATGCCACGCCGGTCGTCTCCGATTCCAGAGAAACTGCCGAAGGAGAAAGTGCTGCGAGTGGGTGAGACATCCAGATGATCCTCATGGAGGAGGAAGGGCACCCCCATCCTTCGTTGCCGCTTCTTCCCAGTATGGTGGAAAGGAATTGACCCTTTGCGCTCACGCTCCCTGTCCTCTTTGCGGCTCTTAAACTGCAGGAGGAAGAGGAGCAAATGTGAGAGCAGGTAGAGGCTTGGAAGCATGACAAACTACCATTTGAGGGAAAAAGATAAGAGATGTGTGGCCAAAGTGTAACCTTCCACTCTGAGCTTTTTATCTTGGCCATTTACCCTGATAGCAGCTATCTGCACTTTGGGACCACAGGAGTATTTAAAGAAACTCAGTCTTGCCCTAGGCTGGGATGGATGCCCTTGTATAATTTTATGACATTCTCAGACCATGAGCTAGATTTGTAGAATCCACAAAACTCTGCTAAGTATCTTGGATGGCTGCAAACCCAGAGCTTCATGAAGTAAAAAACCTGAAAAACTCACTGAATTAGCTGGAAATACAGTGAGCACGGGCACTTAAATATCAGCACTGTTTGAGTACCCTCCCCTCATGCAGTTTCAACGGGACAGTTATTTGTATACAGATTTCAGTACTGTGTTTGGAATGTGCATATGAAAACCTACGTAGTAACACACAGAATCACTTCCAATGAAAAGAGATGTCAAGTGCAGGACACTTTAATAGGTAAATTAAAGTACAATTTTCTTCCACTCACCTTTTTGAAGATGTTCATCCCCAGGTCTGTGGAGAGATCTGGAACTGCTGGTCTACGCAAGTTGGTCAGTGAAACCTTGGAAAACGCCTCTGTGCTTAGTGATTTTTCTTCCTCATTGCATTTCATTGTAAGATCCTGCAGTTCCCAAAACAAGACAATAAGCACAAGGAAAAATAGAGGATAATCAACTTACAAAAAAGAGCTACTTCCACGAGCTGTCATAGGAGCACTGTAGAGGAAAAGGACTTTTAATTCATTACACAAACACTATTTGCATATTTAAAGAAAAGCAAATGAACAAACAAAATTTAGAAACTCCCAGATTTATTGACCTTGTCTACCATTTCTGTCACCACAGAAAAAAAGTACAGCACATTGTGCTGCCACAGAAAGCCTCAGGCGTTGCTGTCAGTGTGGTCTAGTGGCATGGAAGACTCATGTTCTGTTCTGCTCTGATTCTGATCCCAGGTATGACTCTGGGTAGCTGACGATCTTCTTGAGGCCTTGGTTTACATTTATGAGCAATCCCAATGGCTACCCTTTTTGAAGCATGTTATTTAAGATCTAAGAGAATATGTCCTTAATAATATATGCTATTAAACATGTATTTTGGAACTGAACCACAACAAGCAGCACTGTCCCTTCAAGAGACTTGATTTGTAAAGATTTTGTTTACTCACTAAAGAAACCCAAGACTTCTACATCAGTAAGCACCCTTCACTCGTCGTAACAGTGCTCCAAGATCTGCCCATCATAGTTCTCATCATAGTTCATATTTGTGAAACCCCTACAGCTATAGCATAGAATGCCCACGAGTAATTTACTGACAGCTCAGCAGAGGGAACCCTACTCCCCCTGCACCGAGCCACACACCTTACAGCTGCCTACGGTAAAGAGGCTTTGCTACAAACGGTGGCATAAGCTCAGCTCCTGGCCGTCTGTTCTCATTAAAGATCTGATGCCACTTTTCATGAGATGTTTGTGCAGCTGACCTGACCAAATTCCCTCTGGATAATTTTCTTCTGCCTAAATATCAGCGTGTTTCCAGTGGAGGTGCTCTTTATCCTTGCTCCTGCGTCAGAAAGCTTGTGCTAAACAACTGGGTCATGTTAAAATACCTTTTTGCTTTCGATCCAGAGATAGCCACATGCCAACAATAGATGAAGTGACTCCTGTGGTATAGAAGGTTTAGATTCTGGCTAGCCAGATTGTGTATGGCAGAGCTAGCGAGCTCAGCGATACACAAGTATGCAGTTTTATGCATAGGAAGGTCCAGCAGAAGCCAGTGACAGTCTTTGCAGCTGAAGTCTGGTGCACCAGGCACCATGGTGCACCAGGCACCATGTTTGTAGAACTGGGCTACTGGCGACCACACATTCTTCAGAGACTTTTCAGACTAATCAAAGACTACCCTTGGATCCTTCCTACTAATTTTAACAACACAAGAATGCAAGAAACACACAAGAGAAAGATCCTTCTTCACAGCTGTTTTCACTCACATTCAGTCAAGGTATGCTTTAAACCGTTTTGCATATATGACTAAAGATTCAGGGAAGGAGTCATATATAAAACTCAATAGACAGCAAATCAGGATTCAACCCTAGGTGGTCTCAACAGTGAGGCCAGCAAATACTTCATATGGCTTGGTTCTTAGCTTTTACAGCTCTCTGGCCTCTTCTGGCTGGAAAACATTGTATGAATTTATTTCAGATTCATTCTCTTTGTCCATTAGTTACTAAATCAATGTTTTATTAGGTGGCTTAGAGTCACCAAAAGGACAGAGTGAGGATCAGGGCCTGCTGTGATACAAGCCCTACAAACACACAGAAAGACACAGTCCCAGTTCTGAAATCTGCTTAGGATAGGTATCAAGCAAACAACATTGGCAAAACAAATTACAGAAACACCTTAAATCTACTGTGTGGTATATGATGTATTTTAATGAAACAAGCTAGCACTCTTGTTGAAGATGATTAAAAATGTGGCTATTCTGTGCAGTAGGCTATGTGGCAATTATGATACGCACAAGATGGATAAGAAAGCAAAATAGTTTTGGGGCTGCTGCTCTAGATTTCATTGTTTCTGTTTTCTGTTGCCTTCCTTCTGCAAGACTTCTGGCTACCAGCTCATTAGTACTTATCTCAACTCTCAAGATATTACACTTGAGACTCTTGGCTTTATATTAGCATTGCAGCAAGCACTACAGCTGCATTGGTCTTACGCTTAATTTAAGCTTTGGCTCTTTGCCCCTGTAATGTTAGTGCAAGACTAGAGGTTTGCGAGCCTCTGAAGGTTTCATTTCCTAGAGCGTCCTTACGCTGAATTCACTGCATACAGGTGCAATGCAGGTTTCCTTTATCACGTGTTGCCAGGTCTGAAATATGTTTAGACTAAAGTCACTTTCTAGAGGAAACTAGTATTAATTTCTTTCACACTCCATCCAGTACCCCTTTTTCTATGCAATAAGGAGTGCTGGCATGCTGCACTGAATCTTTTCCTACTTTGCTGTTCAGTTTACTAGGCAATACGTGGAAGATGTTTTTCATGTTCTCTCGATCCCAACTCCTTTAGCCCAAGCTTATATTTGAAATGTGATTTCAGGCACACAGAAACCAATAAGAAGCACGAGAGTTTTGCTGAGGCTTAGGGAGATGCAGGAAGTTACCCTGATAAACTGCAGAAGCTTACAGATATAGACATAGAAAGAATGTGGATTTACCAGAAAAATCTACTGGTCCCTGATGTGATTTGCAGGCAGCTGTTTTTGTCTTTAATCATTTTCTGCCTGTCACTTTAAATCTATCCTGCTGAAACACAGAGTGCTGATATTCTTGAGAACTTATTGATCAACCTGAAATGATGAGATTGCGTTAGGAGTTTAAGATCCAGACTGAAAAAGCAGGCTTTAACCATATCCCTGTGTCAGATGAGCTGGTGAAGCCTCAGCATACAACGCCTTGTGTTGATAGAAAGAAATGACAAATCTGGAGGTGGCATTCTCTCCTCTGACTAGCAGAGAGCCTTGAGTGATGAGACTCTGAATTTAAGAATGGCAGTTAAGTCCCTACAGTTGGCTGGGATGAAACAGAGCCTAGGTGTCTCTGTGCACTGCAAAGATTTCAGTCCTCAGAGTTGTAAAGAAGGGGAGCATGAGCTGAAACTTTTGCTGCATGGAAGACTGTTTCACCTCCTCCATCACAGTTGTTCTGTGTAAAAAATTGGAAACCTTTTTAAACAGGATTCCAATTTGATGAAGTACAGTAAAAATACACAGGACTGACACAGAGGTTACCAAAAGCAATCAAACCTAGCCCTAGAGGGAAGAATGCCCTGGACAGAGTCCTCACATTAACAGCTAGAAAGTACCCAGTGGAATTGCCAAATGGATTTAACAGAAAAATGTTAGTGAAGAGCAACTGAGCAAAGGAATCTTCTGCAAGAGAAACAGCCTGGAAAAGCAAGAAATAGCCAAGTGTGGGAAAGAAGCGTTTCACTGTATAGAGAAGACCCAGCACAACACCAATGCAAATGGTGCCTACGGAGGACGACCCCATTCATGCTGCCACTGTGCTGAGAACCAGTGACTGCACTCCCTGTTGCACTAGTAGCTAAACTTGTTAATGTGCAAAATAACCGGGTTGTTATGAGCAAAGGCAAAGGGACAGTATATGCATGGAAACAGTGAACCACATCAACAGTAATATCTTCCGGTTCTCCCTCCAGGAGATAATATTAAGGAGGATTTTCTGTACATGCACAGCAATCCTACAAAATCCCCATGCAAAGGTAGATTAAGACTGAATAGTAATTCATATCACCTGGCCTTTATGGAGATATGTCAAGCTTTTACAGGCATGAAACAGGCAACAGTTTATAGAAATGACACTAAAGTATAATACAGTTTAAACAATACTGCTGCTGCCGAGCCTTTAAAACCCCAAGTAACCACCAGCCTTCATAAAAATCGTAAGAATGGCTATAAAATCCTAAGATTTAAAAATAACAGTACTAATATTTACATTGTTTATGCTTGTCTTCTGGCTTATGAGCATCTGGGCTGAACGGGAGAAAAGATATTTCACTCTTCTCCCTTATAAAATGACAGGTCAAAAACTGCCAGAGCTCTACAATACTGAAAGCAAGGATTTTAAGAAAACACACTAAAAATTCTGAGAGTTCTGACTCAAAAATGACATTTGACAGCAACATTAACAGAAGATAGAGCCTTTTACTTGAGGTGTGTCATAAAATTGGATTGCAAAAATACAATTTGTATTAAATTGTTAGGCAGTTCCATCAACTTAGTAAATCAGAATTTGCTGTTAAAAGCCCACATGACGGGAAAAGAGTGCACAACCTAATCGCAGCACAAATGAACAAGGAGATTAACTGAAACTGCAGCGGCATCCCCTTTTTATCCCTGGAACAACAGTGAACTACCCAAAAGAAAAAACATTTAACCTCTAACACAAAGATCTTTACTGCACCAAGGTCAGGACTCGGGAGTTCCTTTTCCAGCAAAACAGAGAGCAAGTCTTGACACCCATGAGGACAGTTTGTCTACTGAGGTTTTGCTGGCAAATACAAAGGTAAAAGCTATACAATAAGAACAACAGCAGAAAAGGTAACAAGATGGAGGGCTTTTGCTCACTGCCACTGTTTGCAAAGTCTACTCCAATATTTTAACACAAGTGTTTGCCTGGAGTGTGTAATTCTGTACCAAGTGCAATTGCTTTTCTCTCTTTTGAGGGGTTACATCAAAGAAGCTCAGTGAGTCCAGAGCACTACACCGTAACGCAAAGGCAGTCTGATTTCTTCTGACAACTACATTAGTATATTCTCACATTAAAAAAATAATGTTATCACAGTTCACCCTACATTAATTATCCCAAATCAACCCTCAAGCTTTCAGCAGTCACCAGCTCTGACTCTCTGCATCTGATTCTGCCTCCAAAACCCTCATCATTCTCAGGGTCTCTTTCTGAATTGATGCACATATCTGACCTCCCGGCACTTTAACCAACACCAAAGCTGTGCTTTTCACTAGTTGTCCAGCCATCACTTCCCAGCATCACCACAACAGCTGCTGTTTTCTTATTGATGCCAACTGCTTACCTGGGTTTTGTGGGTATTCACCAGAGAGGGTGCAGCAGCCACCATGGAGCTGCTGCGAGGTCTTGGTAAAGGGGTGATCTCTGGCTCAGGTGGTTTCTCCGGTTTTTCCTGTAGCATATGCCTCAGCCTCTGCAGATAGTACATTAGTGACCACTGTGTGCCCTCCTCAGACCAATGTGGCTGCAGCAGGCAGCGCAGCACTGCCACATCAAAGTATGTGGCGTAGCGAGACTTCTGGCATGGCGGGATCACCAAGGACACCCTGTTCCAAAAAGTAGGAGTAGACAAGTTAGTCATCTTAGCTCTTCTTAGATACTCAGCTGTCTGAATAAAGAACCACTCAACAATGAACCATCAGGTTTGTATGTTCAACCGTTCTTAAGGGGTCACTCTTGATACCACAAAGTTTTCTTTGATAGCTGGAAACCAGTTCTGTCCTAGCATACATGCTGGTCCACTCCAAAAGACCCAAGAGCTCTACCAAGAGGCCTAAAATTCAGCCACTCATCAGGAGCTGTAAGCCATTCTCATTCTCCTGCCATCTGCAGAAATCCCCGGGATGGGCACACAGCTGTGCCTGCTCGAGCTTGCAGGGACATTTGACACTGACCCTTTGGGACTAAGGCCCTGACTGAGGAAAGCATTACTGAAGACACGTAAGTGGATATTTAACTTTCAGCTCCCTAGACGACTCAAGTACATGCTTTGTTAAGTGCTTTCTTGGATAGAGTTGCTTTCTTAAACTGTGGTCTGAAGATAAGCCTCCAGCACCTGCACTAACTGAATAATTTGTTCAGCTGGAAACAGACAACCCTTGAGCATCTGCTGTTCAGATACTAGTAATATATATTTAGGAATGGTTTACGTTTGTACCCATCAGGCCTTACTTAAGAAGGAGCGGGAAGGGAAGCTAAGTTAGTTAACCCTTTAAGGCAATCAAATAGATTCTTATACAAGTAAAAGTTACTGTTATGGACACTCTTTGCCAAGGTGTGCTAGAGAAAAGGACCATTTTTAGCCTTCATTATGATTTTCCTGCCTTTCAGGTGGTGTCATTTCTTGACGGGTTTTAGTATGGAATTTCCTAAGTATTGTAGAACTTAGTGCACACAAAAGCAAGATGTCTGTAGTAAGCCTCAGAAATAAGACTCCAGAGATTTCAGATTTCAAAGGGATCATATCTGTTCCCAGAGCCAATTTTACTGCAATAAAATGCCCCATTTTTTTTTTATTTGTTTTTTACACCACTTCTCTCCCAGCAGAGTACAACTGGCCTGATCTACCCTCTGTACAGTCACCAGCTGTTAGGACACAATGTGTCAGAAAAGAAGCAGTGAAAGGGAGTTGGGGGAATGAGAATCACATGGCAAAAGGAGGTGTGAAATGCTGGGAATGGGGCAGGAACTCTGGAGATCTATTTTTTTTTGCCTGCAGAAGTACAGAATTTGAATGTTTCCACTCAGTGTCTCAGAAACACACCTCCTTGAACTCAGTACTTCTGTGATTTTTGGATTCTATAAAAATCAACAGCACTTCCACAAATTGTATTCTCAGGCATTTGGGAATCATCACAAGAACATCAAATATTTGGTTTTTAACCATCTATATTATCAATTCTGCTAAACAACATGCAAACAGCATTGGCAGGACACCCCCATCTCCAGCTGGGTACCACCACATTCTGAACAGAAGCGTCCAAGGCCACAGTCCAGCAAAGCATTAGGGAACAAGCGGCAGTACTGCCCAGTGGAACCTCTAAGCGCTTAAAGTGAAGTGCATGCTTAAAGTGCTTTGCTGGATCGCTGCCAGGTGCCACAAAGCTGCCCTGTGCATCCAAGGCAGCTATAGGACTGGCAAAGGAGAAAGAAGTGTGCAGTGAACGTTGATACCACTTGGAATCAGGTGAACCCTGCTCCATATTACACGCTTGGAAATGGGGGGCAGGTGGCAAGGCTGGGCTTGGAGCAAAGCATGCATCTAGAACTCAAACCTGCAGGAGCTGGTTTGCTGCCAGACCCACAGGCCAATGTTGAAGGCACTTGGCGACTGCAGACCAGCCCGTCTGTGTCAGCATATGTTCACTATATGCAATCTATAAATTCAAGGCTTCTCCCCTAGTGCTGTATTCAAGGTAAAAATGTTACAAGTTTGACGACTTTAGAATCAGCTGTTATAAAAACCTGAAAAACTGAATTAGCAAGGAGAAAATAATGATAAATGGAAATATGCTATAAAGTTTTCCCCATAAACCTGATGTGAAGGCTGCTTTTGTCACAGTCAAGATTCTGTCATATAGATACAGCCTGTAAAAACCCATAAGGATAGCTGGGATATTCAAAGCATCCCGTCAAAGGAAATAAAGCCCATTGCCTCAGTAGCAAACAAAAGGATGATACATTGCTCCCTGGTCACTCTGCAGGATCCAGATCAGTGTCTGAGTCTAAACAGTCTCTCATGCTCCCGCGTATCCAGCACAGGCAACCCTGAGGCACAACATAGCTTGGAGCAAGGCATGTTCTCCTTATGAAATATTTGTCACTGAAGACCTTCCTGGAAAGTCTGTTTCCCAGGCAATGTGTTCAAGACAGCAGCTGGATAAAGGGCTGTGGCTTTATTTGTTTCAGTGTTTAACTGTATCATCTGTAAATGGAGAATTTCACTGAGTGGAGCAGGGATAATTAGCCAGGATCAGAGGAACAAGCCATTTGTTCAATAAGTGTCTGAGGAACCAGAAATTAAACGCTGTGTTTCGTTTAGAAGGAAACCTAGTGTTCATATAACCAGCTCTTGGTTGCGTGTGCCTGCAGGGAGGGTGGAAAGGCAGCCTTCCTTCAACCCCGGCCCAAGGACAAAGGAATACTGCGGCTGTTGGTAAGTAAACAACGTTTGTTCCCCAGTTGTCTGTCGCTTGGCAACCAAATCTCCTTGTACCGTTTTAACTGATCAATGAGTCCTGCAAATGAGGAGACATAATGATGCTCTCTTCAAAGCCTGTTTGGAGCTTCATCCCCATAGCAACCACCAGACCCAGCTTGACAAATTGATCACCTGATGCTGCCTTCTTAAAAGGCTGCTTATTTTTTTATGGCTGTGCACTCTCTGAGCAGTAGTGTTCACACATAGAAAGGCAGTTTTGTCCCCAGTTTCAGTTTTACTGGCTCACATTAATACAAATTAAATAAAGACCCAGAACTGACAGCAGGCTTGATACAAAATCCCAAGAGAAGCCTCCTGAAGGGATCAGAACCCTAGAGAATAGCTTTCCCCTTTCCACCAGTGAAAGGGTGCATCAAGCCCCTTTTTGAGAAATCAGAGCCGTTCCTAGATTATATCCAGAAACCCACTCCATCCCACATTTCTTCTGTCTCTGTAATGAAGCAATTTCTTAAAACACTGCAGTGTTTTGGATATGACATTTCCCAAGAGATAAGCAACAGGACCAAAATTTTCAGGAGGAGTTTAAGTGACACTCCTAAATTCATAGAGACCTAAAAATATAGATAGGCTTCCCTCCCTCTCCACCCCCTGAAAACACTCATCAGCTTCATTTACTTTATGGCACTACTGAGTGTCCAGCACTACTGAAAATCTGGTTCTACCTTTACCTGCCCAAGTCTAGATTAAAAGAAGTTAATTTATCAGTTCCATGCTGGAAAACCATGGCTGAGCTCTGCAGGGCAAGCTGGGAGGATGTTTGCATGGCTGCACTGTTTTGTTAGTCTGTTCCTTTGGGCCAGTAGTCTAAAGCAAGCTAAGCAGCAGGATGCAGAGAAGGCATAATGAAGGCAATGGAGAGAGGCTTACAAAAATCCTTTGCTAAAGGCAAAGAAAATTTGATCAGAAGGAAGCCAGAAAAGACAGCAGCTGCCTGAGGCTGAACCTAGCTAAGCAGGATTGAACCTGCAGGTTATTTATTAGTGTGTTTAATTATAAGAAACAAACATATTAGAAAAGACCAAAGAAACTGTCCCTACAGGCCAGCTAGAGATTTCTACAATGAAAGTGGCATTGAATATCAAGTGTCACAACCTTGTTCATCACCCAGAATGGAGATTTGTTGAATTAAGAGTTCAAGATAAACATCCAGCACCCTTGGCATGTACAAACAACAGCAGATTCAAGATAAAGGACTTCTGTGAGCTCTACCATTGAGTCACACCAGCCTAACTTTCTGCTGAAGGGGTTTGTACCTGGGATGTGTGGTACCTCTCTCCTGAGAGGTTTGGGAGGATATGCTTCCATCCAAGGAATTTCCACGATGACATGCTGAAACAGTGGCCTTTGGAGGTACAGAATCTGGCTGGGTTGTCTCACAGACCACCTGTAGGCCCTTTGGATAGTTTTAATAAAAGGAAATAGGTACATAAATATATTTATCTCTCCCATATAAGTTTTCTCAGTGCAATTTGTGCTTAGACATGACTATTACTTATACTATAATACCACAGTAGTATCATGAAGAAACTGATCAAGCCTGGGACTTCTCCGTACCAGGCACTGTACAGGCAAAGGGTAAGACAGGGCTCTTGCCCAAGAAAATACATAAGATCAGGCTTCCATCCTATAAGATAGGATAAGGCCCAGGAGATCCTGACAACTATATTTAATATCCTTTAGTTTCACTGCAGACAAGGCTGGGAGCCTTCAGAAGAACTGTGAAAAACTGTGATTTCTAGAGACAGAATACTTTAGGGAGGTAACTGCAAGTGCTGCTTCAATATTAATTTCCCCCCTCCCTCAGCTCCTTATTCAAGCTTGTCTAACCTTAGCATAGAACTTACCTCGGTATGCCCACTGTCCAGGTTAGGGGATTCACAAGTCACTCTCTGATTGTTGGTGGGAGAACTTCTCTTAGCTGAGAAAAGAAGTCAAAGGAGGACATTTCAGGAATTACCTCTAATATTAAAATGTACCACTGAAAGGATATACCAGAAAACAAAAATAAACCCAAAGCAGCATCTCTCTGCTGCAGACTTCCTAGACATTAGCCACAGCCATAAAACGAAAAAGAAAAAAGGACTGTTTTAATTTTTGCACATTTCTTTCAATTGTGTTGTCAAGAATATTGTCTACTGAAAATCTCTATTTCTTTAAAATTAAATTTGAATATAAATTTTATCCTAAAGCCATTTGGCATCAAATTGTGTTTTCCTGTACATACTAATGCCTTTTATTTTGGAGCTCTTCCTCCTTACATTTTCACATATATTTAGCTCCTTTTCTAGGTTACATCTCTCAGAATGTATTCTGATTTCCCATTTGATGAATGCCTTCATCACAGGAAACACACCAATGTCATACAGAAAGTCTGATGAGCGATACTGTAGAAGAACAAAGGCGTCCCAAAGACTAGGATGACAATTCTTGAAATCCTGCCACATCACAAGCTATTCAGATGTGACTTAGTATCAGACTGACTCCAAAAAAAACATTGCAAAGCTTCTTCAGTAGATTTTTTCAACTTGTTGCTTGAAGGAAAATTTAAGTAAATTTAACTTTTTTGTCCCAATTTGGGATGACAATGCTAAGATAACAGAATCTTCCTTGATATAAAGAACATCATTCCAATTTCTATTTCTGTTCTGCTGAAAACGTTTTCAAAACATAAGAGTATTTTCATTTCAGACTTTACTCCTGAAGTTATTCTTTAGGGGTTTTCTAACCACACTCTAGACCTATGGAAAAAAATCCGACAGTCAAAGAAAACTTAGGACTAATTCCTTTTGTTAGTTCCAGGGCTGAAATCCTATTTTTTAATTCCAGAAGTTGAAGCAGAGGGAAGAAGAGCTAGATGTCAAAGATGGTTTTAAATCAGTTGAAATACTTGAATCTTTTCAATTCTGGACTGTCCCAGAGGCCTACAAAGCCTTCAGAACAAAACAGGACATCCAAAATTACTTGTCATCAGAGAAATCTGATTTAGTGAACTACATTTTCACTACTGTGAAAATTACAGTTTCAAACTTTCAAGAACAAGCAAGCAATGCTACAGCAATATACCCAGCACACTTTCAATTCACTACCTTGTAGGAATTATGCAAAATTACTGCCTAAAAACATAAAAGTAAAAAAAGGTTTTTTAGAACGAGGCCAGACACAAAGGCTTGGAAGCCTAAGCACCCACTCTAGTCTCATTAGGGCTGAAGTACAAAGGAGGAGCAACCCCTTCCAGTATGCAAAAGCAAATTCACAAGCTAAGCCTTCTTTGGAGCCTCTTGAAACTACTTTGTTTAATTTCATAACATGGTGAAATTTAAATCTGAGATAGGAGGAGAACCTACACTGCCAACTGTGGGCTCTTCACTGTTATTTTTTCTCCAGTGCCAGTCTGGGAAAGCCTTCCCCACCCATGTCAGGCTGCTGCTAGATACTGCCTTTGCCCTTCGTAGCAACTAAGGAAGATAGATACAGTGAAACAGAGATATGAGGCTGACAGGAAACGAAAACTCTACTGAAGAGCTTCTCATTTACTATTTGTGATTTCTCTCTCATCTCCTATTTAATTGTTATGCAAATGTCAGTTGATTCTGAGGGGAAACAACCTTAAGCTACTCTCAAAGGTTTGAGTAGTTCCTGCAGGATTAAGGTATTCCTTCAAATATGATGGCTACAGAATGTAAGGCAGCATCAGGCAAACAAAGGAAAGGTTTCCCAGCTCTCAGGAGCTACATTACCACAGCAAAATCACAGACCTGTAACAATGTTCCTGATTGGTTTTACAAGGGCGTTGAAGGCAGAAACTTCAGGCTGCCTGTGTTCCCACATAGGCTGCCAAATAACAAGGCCACTAGCCAACCGAAATGTCAGGTCAGACTCCTAGAAAGACAAACAGAGGTTGTGTCACACGGAGGTTGTATCACACAAGCTCACACAAAAGAATGTTGTTTCCAGTCTAAAAGGATTGTCATTTCTCTGATGCACAGATCTTACAAGAAATGAGTGATACCATGTGCAGTTCTGTGGTCAGTATATGCTAACTCAAGGGCCACTGACAACACTCAGCAGACATTAATAGATTTCAAGTACAGATATTAAAAAATAATAGGGAAATCTCAATACAAAAATATACAAGAGGCTTTTTCCAAATGAAATTTCTATACTAGTTAATGAACCCTGTTTTTTCCAGGACATTAAGCCATAAAAGAAAAGGCCATTCCTGTGTCAGAAAGCATTCCTTCTGATCATATATAACACTTCATATTTAGTATTCAATCTCAACCTTAGGATTAACACTCTGAGACTTGAACTTCTCGCCCCAAAAGAATAAGAATACTAAATATTAAAACATTACTTAGAAATCAAGGAAACATGAAATGTAACAAATTACTATGAAATATACAATACTGTTATCATTATTAGCACTGTTAGTACCTGAGCTATGTCAACACAGAGACATTGGTACCACTTACACTTGTGCCATCATTGTTTTACATATGCAAGTAGCTGAAATCATGTAAATTAGTACACAAGTAAATCTTAGTAGGATCAAGGTGCAGGTATGCACTTACCTGAACTAAGGTCAGATCTACACTAGGAGACACTGATAGTCCAGCTATCCCCATAAGGCAAACATCATGGTAATAGCAGTTTTGGCAGCATAATTACAGCTGCACCACCCTCTCCTGTTGACACAGCTCCGCATGCCTCAGTGGCTGAAATCGATGATGTAGACAGAGCTAAAGAAGTGGCAGGAGCTGGCTGCTTGTAGTTCTCCAGCCCTTCTATTCCCTACTCTTTGTTAGTGCCGCCTCGTTATAACGAGCTCACAAGCCTTGTTATAAACTAAGCTTGTTTTTAATTACTATTTTTACTAAGGAGCACCTTGCAAGGCTTTTGGAAGCAGTAGCAGTAACACGTGTTGCATTTTTACTTTGCACTGCTAGCTTTTGGTGACATGCCAACACTTTTATCTACAGTTGTTAAGTTACAGGACTACATGCACTCCCCTCATCCCTCAAAAGCCTCATTTAAAACCACCTTGCTAAATACCCAAATCCTCTCAGCAGTTAGGAATTCCACCATTCAGGTCTGCCTGTGCAAACATGTATCATCTTCCTTGAGCACATGCATTACTTTGGTTATCTGATCAGATAGTATTCTTCCCCTGAGACCTCTACCTCTGTGCAACACAGAAGGGGACAATGCTGACTTAGTGAGCCAGTTACATGCCCCATTTACCTCACCTTTTCTGAGCTTTGCTTTGATGACAGAAACATGCATGTTTTCATGGGCTTTTCAATGTTCATCAATACAGTATAACAGTATAAATGTGGAACTAGTAAACAAGTATGAAAAATTTGGGCTAAAAAAATTGAGCAATACTGTACAGAAACTCAGTAGCAGAAGTAGTGAAAAAGTCTAGCTCTCCAGACCTACTTTCACCTGCCTTAACCAAAAGATCATCCTTTATCTCCTGTACTTTCTTATCTTCAATTGTTGCAGCATACAAGGCTGGATTAGAATAGATAACAGCCTCCATCACTTCATGACTTTATAGACCTTTTCCAAGCACCTATCCTCCAGAGCCAGATTCTCTTCCGAGGCCTAGCTGGAAGTGTAAAGGCTAAACAGCAGCCCTCCGGAGAGACTAAAGCCAAGAGGCAGGAGTCAGAGCATGCAGAAAACGTCTCCTCATCACACTACTCTGCAAAGCTGATGCACTCAGCATAAAACCAACAGAGGGACCCTGCCAGACAGGAAGCCTGTAGCTTGCTTCCAACTTCAGAACAAAGGAATGCTCAATTGCCTTTGCCGCTGCCACGCTTATACCACTATCACGCATTCCTGGTAATTAGCATCAAGATGATTAGTAATGACAACAAAAAAATCCCAGTGGCAGCCGCACGGTGGAATCCCTGAAAAGCTAGCAAGGCCCTTCTGAGCAATGGTTGAGAATCACTGGAGCAAGCTAAAGCTCGCAATCCTTTCTGCAGGTTCCAGGGTCCCAAAGACTTCACAAGGGCCACAGATCTTTGACACTCCCAAGGGCTGAAAATGGCTCACTTCAGATTTATTTCCCTTTGTGTCTGCCTGATGCTGTGGTGATTGTTCACGTCACTGAACGTATTTCTTCCTGATGGCAGTGGTATTCTGCCAGTTTGTTAAAACATTTCCAGTGGTCACCCATTGAGCATTGTAGGCTGAATTACTTAACAATCACAAAGGCAGAATCATTCTTTTCCTACTCAGAGGTGTCTCCACACAAGTACCCCACCAGTGTTCCACTTACTTTAATCCTGTGGACAAGGGGAGCAAAAAGGAACACAAAGAGCTCCACTGTGGCCATGGAGTTCTGGAAGAACTTCCTTCTGTTATTCTCCTCTTCATCATTCGTGGAGCTGGGCCGGGGATGTCCCGGTGATCCCTGGTTTTCAGCCTGGTGGATAAAGGCGCTACTGCTCCCTCCCCAACTAGAGCCTCTGTCTCCTCCAAATCGGTCATTGCTGCAGTCCTGAGGGGCCTCCAGCAGCATCCAGTGAAGAGTGTGAAGAAGCTTTGTTTCAGCTACTCCAAGCTTATCCTGATGTCCTGGATGAAAAAATGCATCACAGTATTTCACAGGGTTTCCATTAATGGTACTGTTGAGACTTTCAGAGCCGCACAGGAAACTGGGCATCCAACATCCTGATAAGCATTTGAAAATTAAAATTCTACCATTAAAAGTATCAGCATTCTGTTTCATTTTGTTTGAAACCTCCTAATTCACAAGTCTCCATTTACTTCACAGCATTTGCAGTTCAGTCCCTGAAATGTCAGTTGCAGGGCAACTGAATGCACAGACATAGAGCGCTCCTAAAAGATGCCAGCTTGACAGCCGCCTTGTCTGTTTGACTCTATTGAATGGCATGTCTCATGAAGCAAATTCCTGCTGAAATCACTGCTGAAGTCAGTAAAAGACTAGTAAAGTAAGTTAGATTTGGATCTGCTCCTATCCTTATTATCTGATTGACTTATGTGCTGAGAATCAAATGCATTAGTCTGAATAAAAAGAAGGAGGAAAAAAAAAAAAGAAGAACTGAGGATATTAAAAAGTACCTGCTGCAATTGGGCACTGCACCATGCCTTGAAAGAAATATATATTCCTTCAAGAAACCCACACCTGCTGGGTGGTAAGGCTTTTGCTAAAGCGAGTTCTATTATATCTGGAAAATAACTAGCAAAATATTATTGAACGACTTTGACTGTTCAGCTCATCAGACCATTAACTTCACTGGGGAAGTTCTCACAGGTTACCCTGCTATAAATGAGAACAGATGAAGAAAGGCAATCCACAGGATGAACTAACCGGGACTCTAGGATTTAGAATATGTTGGCACCTTGAGCATCAATCTGTCATATTTCGACTGATAAGTTCAGTAATGGAAAAACAAACTCACATGAGTACCAACCTAGCTTGTTTCGGTTGGAGAGCAATGTTGCGGTGCAGTGCAACACATGCGGGAGCGCAGCTTGGATGAGTTCCCAGCGAGAAATGCTCTGGATGGCTTCAGAGAGAGCTGGAGAAAGGCCATGCAGCTTGTTCTCTACTAAAACTCTTTCAAAAGACTAAAAGCAAGAACAAAGACAAAAAGACACTCTATACCTATTTCTGCACATACCTCCTAGTACGTACAATATTCTCTTTTAAAAACCTGTCATCTGTAAGTTTTCATTATATAACTAAAGCATGCCTTAGAATATTTTTCCTGAAAGACACAGACTGTAGCTTAAGTTCACCAGACTTATGGACATACTTTGCTAAGAAATGAATGGGTCACTCAATATATTTTCTGTAATAAAAAAGAATTAAAGCAAGTATCATGTATATTAGTAAGTGCTGACATCAAGCCAGATTTACAGCTGTGCTAGGTATTAATCTGGCATGCCAGTAATCCTGTTGGAAGTCACAGGAGCTAATGAAGCCTGTATTTGTGGAGCTGAGAGCTGGATGTTCTTCTCACACACACACGCTCTTTCAGTTTAGTGTAACATAAAGGGCAACCCATTAAAGGTATATGGGCCTTAGGAAATGTTTTCACACCCTGCCACAAAAAATAATCAGTGTACAAAATTTTTTGTCGAGCCATGACGTAGTGATGTTGTGAACACTTAAAAGAGTTGATGGCTGCAGCAAGTTCATTATTTCTACCTCAAGCAACATGAAATAAGACTATCTGCCTTTGAAATTCCTACGGAAGTTCCTTATTGCTAGTTGCTCCAACCATTTCAATAAGTTCTTCCTTTGACTAGATACAAAGATCTCATTACAGGTAACAAGAGTGGTTATATTCCTTCACTGAAGTTCCTAAAGCGAAGAAATACGTTACTGATAATGCACGTCCCTGCCGTATACCAGCTTAGCCTCCTGACTTCCTATTTGTTCACAAGCTGTTTCACCAATTCTATCAGGCTCTGGGCAAAAAAGTAACTGTTGGCATTCATGACCTAACAGATGCATCAAATGCCCTCACTGCAGATTCATAAAGCTTATCCTTCAACACTAGTCATACCGACTTTTCCTGTAAAATTTTGGGGGTAATAAAAATCGACTTAATTACAATGAAGAAAAGCAAAAAGGGCGGCAGTTGTAACCTAGCTCTCCTAAAGGACCAGCCACTCCCAGGCGCAGCATGCTAACTGGTGGTAACGGGCGCTCTTCTGCACACCCCAGCAGAGGTGCACATTTGTTGTCTCAGGTCATGGCCACATCCACCGGTGTGGGCAGACATGAGCTCCTCCATTGAGAGGCAGGATGCCCTGGTGCGAGCATAGTGCCGCACCATCATGGTTTTACAGCATCCCCTTAACAGCTCTGCTCTGGCCAGCATGAAGGCAGAGAAACACACATCTATCTGTATTTACAATCTAAGACAGAACCTCCCCCCTAGCACCAGGCATAGATAAAGAGAAGGGGAGATGGACTGTATGATTTACACAGAGATATTTGAGGGGTATTCAGAACTGAGTGAGCTTACAGAGGACTACGGCTGTAGCAACACAAATTGAACCTGAGGAAATACTGACAACAAACATAAGAGCTGCCAGCAAACATAAGTGTGTAGAAGTCACACTGCCCACCTACTAGAAACCTGTGTGCCTCGGGCACCGGCTGGTACATAATTGCCACCAAAAAAAAAAAACCAACACTGTGAGCAGCAACACCATTGTGAAGCATGATGGAATACACATTGTTACCCTTTGGGTTTCCACTCAAGGTCTCATTCACGGGTACTTGAATGGCATTAGGGAGAAAGTCCTCCAACAACCGCCTTCTGGAAGCTCTGGCCCACATTCTGCCTACTTCAGAAGCTCAAGAGGAATCCAAGGAGTCTGCAATTATGTCTTTAAATTAGGCTTGTATTCACCTCAACATTTTTGGTTTCTGAGGCACATGAAGCTTTTCCTACATGGTTAGCCACCAGATTCCTCTGCTCTTTCCTGGCCTGAGCAGAAAGCTAAATATATTTCTGTACCACGATGAAAGATTAGTTTCCGGAACGGCATATGTGATCACAAGCATCTGAGACAGAAGTACTGTATGTTGCCAGAAGAATGCTAACACAAAGGCTACTGTATGGAAACCACTGAGTGCCTCTGTGTGCCTCAGGCACCGGCTGGTACATAATTGCCACTGTGCATGTACTGTCAGTGGGACCTAGCTGGCATCAGTCCCCACAATGATAACTGTCACAAACAGCCCAACAGAACATGCAGTTCTTTGGACAAGTGTTCCCATGGGATTTGCCTATAGTTCTCCATAAAGGTCCAGCTCACAGCAGTTTCTGCCTACACCAGACATTCAAGATGCAAGGCTCTGGCTTAGCATTTGCTCTTGTAGAGCCTCCCTTTCGGTCTGCTATGGCTCTACTCTAACGTTCAGGACCTGCTACAGAGAATATACAGACATTAAGACGAAAGACCTAATTTTCACCCTACATGAACTAAACAACTGCTGCTACAGCTGAGAGGAGTTACGTGCTTCAACGAGAAGGCTGAATGAGAATGTCTGAAGTAAGGTCCCTGTCAGTCAGTTAGAAAAGAGATATTGTCATGCTATGGGTATGTCTGGAGCTGCAGCCTCAGGGCTGCTGCTTGGCTAAGAAAACAGTTACCTACTTCTAGCAGGTTCGTCCGTGCCTGCAACACCTCAGGTGCCAAAGGAGGATAAAGAATACCTGCCAAGGTGGTAGTGAGGGAAGTCAATGTTATGCCTCAGCTGGAGAAAGGGCAGTCCCTTTCAGCGATGTTCTGTCCATGTGTGTTCTGCTCCCTCGGGGCCACTTACACAAGCATTTTTCCTTTTAGGCTGGTGATGCCATCTGTTTTCACAGGGAGTGACAGTCAGTCTTGTCTGGCTGCCTTCCCACTGCTGCTGTTCTCCTTTTACCTTCTTCTCCACCAAGAACCAAAGGACCAGGGGCAGCCTGTGTGTCACTTTGCTGCTGGAATAGGAACAGGTAGCTGCCTGAAGCCTAGACAAGCACTACAGGACAGAGCAGATTCTGGCTGGGCTTTGCCATGGTTTCCTATGCAGCTTTGCTGGAGTCACATGAACTTTCCCTGCTCTAAGCCCAGTGGAGCTGTATCTGCAGCAAACTGCATAAGGCAGCAAGGGCTCAGCCAGGCCCCTAGCTCCCACTAGACAGCCAGGACCACCCTGTTCCATCCTCTCAGGAGTGCCAGATGAGCTGCAGGTCTCCTCCAGGGAAGCAGCCCTAGAGGATCTCACTTGGGGGGAAAAAAAAAAAAAAAGCAATAAGCTAGGAGAGCAGGGTCCAGCGCTTAGCCTAGTGTATGTACACAAGGACCCTGGCAGAGACACAGAGAAACTATTAGTGCTTCTTGAACCCGACTTCTGTCCTTGGAGGGAACCTTAGTGCCCTGTCCTTCCAAAGCTCAGGCTGCATCATGGTGGAAAGCAGAGACCATTGCTAAGGTCACTTCAGACTGACTGGAAAAAACTTGAAATGCAGGCAGGCAATATTGTCAGTCTGGCGAAGGTCCTCTGAGTAGGGAAGAGTTCCTAGAAAGATCTAAAACATTAATCTAGGAGTTCATAGCACAAGGAATGGTAAGGTTCCATTGTTTACTAAACATAGTGATAGTACAAACATTGACAAGCGATGAAATACAGATGCCAAGCACTTTATTTACAGAAAATTCCCATGTTCAAAAACTCAGTTTTCTGCAACCATGTCACAGAATCACAGAATATTAGGGATTGGAAGGGACCTCGAAAGATCATCTAGTCCAATCCCCCTGCCGGAGCAGGATTGCCTAGACCATATCACACAGGAACGCGTCCAGGCGGCTTTTGAATGTCTCCAGAGAAGGAGACTCCACCACCTCTCTGGGCAGCCTGTTCCAGTGTTCAGTCACCCTCACCGTAAAGAAGTTTTTCCTCATATTTATGAGGAACCTCCTGTGTTCCAGCTTGCACCCATTGCCCCTTGTCCTGTCAAGGGATGTCACTGAGAAGAGCCTGGCTCCATCCTCTTGACACTTGCCCTTTACATATTTATAAACATTAATGAGGTCACCCCTCAGTCTCCTCTTCTCTAAGCTAAAGAGACCCAGCTCCCTCAGCCTCTCCTCATAAGGGAGATGTTCCACTCCCTTAATCATCTTCGTGGCTCTGCGCTGGACTCTCTCTAGCAGTTCCCTGTCCTTCTTGAACTGAGGGGTCCATTGGCTAGATAAAATAAAGGTGGCCTCTTTTTAAACTTTGTTCCATATGTATCCTTTAATCATTCATAACAGCAAAACATAGTACTATATTCACAAAAACAATTAAAAAAAAACAGAAAAGAGGTAAACTTTGAATTTGCAGGATCCTCCAGAAAATGTGTGTGGTTCTTCCATGCCCAATGCAATTCAGGGTAAATGAATTTAAAACATATCCTTGAGTCCCTTGCCCTCACCCAAAAAAATGCATTAGCTTTGTACAGCACTTGTGTGCATTCCTGTAAGTTCATTTACAGCTTTGACTCATGCACATTAGGAATGACACTGTGTCAGGGCAGAAGAACTTCAGAATGAGGAGAAGAACGAACCTTAAATTCATACTGAGGCACAAGAGTATTTAGACAGTTAAGACAATGCCAGGGGTGGTGGTGGTGGTGGTGATATTTATCTTCAGATTAAAGGCTATTATTCACAGACCAATTGAAGTCAGTGCAATTGTTCAGGTAAGGAAAACAAAGCTGTGAAAGGGCCAGGTTTTTCCTCAAGTATTAAATTATAAAGCAAAGCTGAAAGGAGCAATGCAATCTGCTCTTGCAGACCAGATGCTGTACTCACTGAATCTAGCCTCCAGCATCTGCTTCCTCAATGCACGATAAGCAGCAAATTCTACTGCAGCAAGTTTAGAGCCAAGAATAATAATAGAATGCTGCACAATGTTGTGTCACATGCATTGTCAGACAGTTAACAGCATATAGATATGCCTAGAACAATTCTGGCTAGAGAATTTTAAAAGCGCAGATGACATAACAGGTGCACAGTATTTTTAGGCACACCAGTCAATACAGTGGTGTTAGTCAGCTTGATGTTTCAGAAGACAAGCCAACTACCTGTCAAGTTCCAGAAACCCTGTCTCACCCATGCACACAGCACTCTGCTACCCCACTGGATAACACGGAAGGTGTTGATGTGAGCAGATGTTCCTGTGCATTGGCAGGGATAGGAAACTGATGAGCAAAAGAAGGTGACAGATGCAGCAGCCCAGGCTGTATCCCATCAATTGCTTGAAACTAAGCCCCATCTTTGAAAGCTTTCTACCATAATTTAATGATTATGTTAAGAATTTGAGAAGAATCAAGTTCTCCTTCATCCAAGGGATGGACATGGATTGGATCTTCATGTAAGGCATTTTTCCAGAGCTCCCTTTCTCTTGGCTGAAGCACGCGATTTATGCCGTCTTGCAGTTGGTGGTGTTTTTTTTTGGTTTGGGTTTTTTTGTTTGTTTGTTTCTTTGGGGTTTTTTTAACAGTTAGTAAGTTCTGATACGTGCTTATAGAAGAAAGGTGCTTTAGAATCAGCCTGGGGGACATAGAGAAAGACTTTATGCCAACAACACAGCATGAAGCACAAGGAAGTCACAGACAGATAGGTACATCATGGAGAATGCACAGAGAAGAAAGCTCTGGCCCTCTATCCAACAGCAACAGACATTAGCTCACAGGTGAGGCTGTGGCCTCACAGCCTCAGATTACAGGTGCTTCAATGCATGGCTCCTGCACACTGCTGAGACTCCTGGTAAAGGATATAAGGCAACAAGCTCCATTTTCTAGCCTGTGAACAACCAGGAACTGTCAATGATATAAACCAGTGATGATGCTTTCTGCTCCATGTGCCAGAATTGCAATACATTTTACCCACCAATACACTAAGCCAGCAGTCCTCTATCAGTATTTGGTATCTAGCAATAACCCTGAAAAATTTATGGATTTCTTAGAAGAAAATTAGTCAGCAGCAGCTAGGGCTTCTCCAGCTTAATATCCTGTGAGAAGGAAGCCAGAAAATTGCTGCAGAGAGACCTAAGTACTTTGAAGTATTAAGATACAAGTCCAGACCAAGTTTTTCCAGTCTGTCAACTTTGGCTGCAACTGCTTAATGTACTCTAAGCCATCCAAAGATCACCAACAGTTCAAGGATTTCTGAAATTCCCTAGATACTCATCTGATCTGAACTTGCTGCATGCCTTCCCTTTCTCCTCCCTTTAGACAGTAGATTGAGGTTTCATTTGAAAGACGTTAGAAATAAGAATTATTAGTATCTACATTATAACCTGTCTTTAATTATGCTGCTAAGACATGCTCCCTCTATTTCCCAGTACAGGAAGTATTCTCATCTTGCACAATGGTAAAAGTACTGTTTAAAGCTGTTATTAATGTTTAGATTTTCAATATTTTAAGTCTGAAAAAACTTCAGTAATTGCAAACTGAAATGACATCAGTCTTGTCTGAAAGCACATACACACATGATGAACTGCAAGTTTAGACAGATTGTCATAGCTCAGTCTGCTCATACCATTATTTACTTTACTTAATTACTACTTAGTTCGATTACTAATATCCAAATCAATACACTTTTGTTGTCTCTAGAGATTCACCTCATAACCAAATTCTCTAGATGGGAAAAGGTTTCAAATCCTTCAGGTGATAAAAGTACAAAATGAAGCTGAATGGACTAAATCCACTTCTGGCATAAGCTGAGAAGCTTGCTGATCGGCCACCATGGTCAAATCAAGTTGCATGAACAGTTAGTTTACTAATAAGAGTTGAAAAAGAGAAACATGTACATACCACACAGGAAGCTTCATATTGTTTCCCCAGTTTAGGTCTCAAAAATGCACTGAAGGAAGGGAGAAAAAGCATTAGAGACCCAGTACTTCAAGTGTGGATTTTGCTTAGTTAGTTTTAGGATTTTTCTCATGTCAGAAGGTTGGCAAAAGGCTGAGAAACTTGAAGACGTAAGGCCAAAAAAATGTTCAGATACCTGTTGATGACACCTGACAAAACACTGTTACCTTTTCCAGGAGACAAAAGTACTCACATGGATATGCCAAGAGGTAGTTAATCCACCCTCAAGAGAAGTCCTGTCCCCCATGGATAAAATCTTCCATCAGACAGTTTTCAGCCATTTTGCCTCAGTGAAAGTTTTTCAATACATTCTGTTTAAAATGCGTTAAATATTACTGAACTTTGCCGTGCCTCTGTTTAAGCCAGAGATCCATTTGCCAGTTTTGTATAAAGTATTTTCCTCCACAACTGCTGATGTGAAAGGCTTATGATGAAATGCAGGCCTGTACTCTGTAGGTAGAGAACATCTACCCTCTACTATCATGCCTCTCCAGAATGGGATCAGAGTCAAATATTGAAAAAATTAATCAGGTCACCTTATTACAGCTTTTTTTTTTTTTTTTTTTGAGGACAACTGTGGAATAAAGGGATTTTGTGACTGAGGCCTTAAATTAGAGCCACAACCTTCCAACCTCCCCCCACAGTCCCCACAATGTTTTCAGTTTAGAATTTTGTTAAGACAGGATTCACAAGCAACATAAAGCCCCAGCCATACATTCAGCCTGCCCCTCACACATCATTACTCTCCAATCCAATGAAATAAGGTGAGACTTTGACGTATCTGTTTGCATGCTGACCTCTCAAAGCACAGATTACACTTCCAGAACTGCTGCAAATACAGATAACAAGCAAAGCTGTAAGTCTGGTGCAGCACTGAGGGATGCTGCTTCTGGTACCAGAGCTCCAGGAGTCCTCTTACAAGTGAAGGTGGAAGTGGGGGGGAGAGGGAGGGTGGACGACAGGGAGGAGGGGAGAGGTGCATAGACAGACATATGCATGGATGTCTTAAAGGCAAATCAAGAAGCTGCCTGGGACTGCCATTATGTTAAGCTGTCTCCAGTCCTTCCCCCATCCCCGATACACAGAGATTGCTCTATATTGAGTGCAAAGAGAGCAGCTTGTTTCATGCCTTCATGTTGCAGCTGCGGTAACCACTTCCTCGACCACTACTGGGCAGCAGCTGGCCTGCCCCCCCTCCCCACTTCCACTGCCCTGTTGCAGCTCTATCCCAAGTACCCAGGGCTTGCTGCTCTCACCTTGTTTGCCTCCATAGGAAGGTCTGGATGGGCAGAGGGATGCCACGGCCGCTCTCCTGCTCCTGGCCCTCTGAGCTTTTCCTTTTCACCATGATGCTGATTACAGATGCTGCTGTGACCCAGCCTTAGCGGACATACCAGCCGGGACTTCCCACGGCTACCTCTTTGCTCTCGTAACTCTTTACCCTCTTCCCTTCATCCTCCGCAGCCCACCCCCTCCCTCCCCTCTTACGCCTCCCTTCAGCTTCGCTGGTGCAAAATGGCTGCAGAAGGCAGGGAGGAAATTAGGGGAGCGAAGATGTCCGCGTCCCTCCGCTTCCTCCCTGCCTTCAGCACCTCCCTCTGTGGACAGCTCCCCGCACCGAGGGCCGCGCCGGCAGGCGGTGACAGGGGAGGCGGGCGGGGGGCGCGGCAGGCCCCGCCCCCAGACGGCCCCGGCCCCGGCCCCGGCCGAACTTCCAGCGCCGGGGCCTGCTTCTCCCGCCGCCCCGCAGCAACAGGGCGGCGGCTGCTCCTGCCGCTGCCACCGCCTCTCCCGGGCGTGGGGAAGTTCCGAAGCCACGCCAGCCCGGAGCGAGAGGCGGGGGCAGCGCAGCCGAGAAGCGGTGGGGCCAAGAGACGCCTCCTTCCGTCGCCACCCGCCTGCAGCGGGGACGAGCTCAGATCGGCTGCTCCTGCAAACCGAGGGGAGTCTGACCAAGCTCCCCTCCAACGGCAGAGGAGCAGAACTGAACGAGGGCTTTTCGAGGTTAAGAGTTGGTAAGGCCAAGTTCCCCTGCTTGGATCTACCAAGGCAGGAGACCTTGAAGCGTCTGGTGCAGCACGGAGCAAGGCCGTTAAACGGGGAGATACTCGTTTATCCCAAGAGTGGGGAGTGAAGGGAAGCAAGTAATAAACCCTCTCTGAAAGTGAAGGTTGGTGGTAGGAGCAGGGGAAGTTTGGGGTAGTTCCTCCATGGGTTTTTCTTACACAGAAAGAGTTGAAACAAACAGGTGGAGAGGATGGTGAGTGCCAAAGCAGATTTACTTGTGTTTCCAACTAGACACCAGATTGATTTGACTAATACAAAGATATATTTGAGTCAGCCTTGCTGCAAGTATTTCTCAGTCGCTGTTAGATTAGCTCTCCTTACATACCTAAGGATATCAGAAGATAGTATACTACTACAAATAATTAATAGAATAAAATGAAAGACCTATGCAAGTCCACCCTTATCAGTTATTTTTTCACAAAAAAATTGTGATATTCCATTGCTTATATAAAAAGTTTGCAAGTTTAAAGAGAGAAGCTCCAACAAGCCAGGGCCTTATTTATCCCTGTCTTTCATTCTTCCTACTTAATATCAGGCACTTAAAGACTCACCAAGGTCATTCCTTCCTCAAACAGGAGCTGAACTGATCAACATCACCTCTTTCCTTCCTTATGGGTACTTTGAGCAACAGGTTTGCTGAAAACCCAGTGCTACTGCTTTGATAATCTGCTTTTACCCCCACTTGGGATAAAGTTTTTTCTGGTGCTCAACCCAATACTTCCTTGCAGTGACTTAGGCTTGTCTTGATCTCCACTCATGGAGAACAGGACCCTATGTGGTCTACACTTGGCTAAAATCCCCCTCTTGCACAAAATAAGTATTAAGACAGTTAATTAGAAGGCAGTCTGTTAAATAAAACCTAGACGATATGTTTACAACAAAAAAGTTATAAATAATTAAAATCACTAATCTACGTGACTGCTGAAATGCTAAACTAGTTGGTTGTGTTTGTCTTATTTGGTTGCATTTTTTTCTAACAGTAACTTTTTTCTGCTGGTGCACAGAAGTAAGGCCTTTTTATTCACAGGACTAGCTTGCTCATACAAGAAGTTTTTAATTACTATTTTTTTTCCTTCAGTTAAGTGAGGTCAGACAGGAAAAAAAATAATCTTGGTTTCTAAAATCTTATGAGAATGAACTACAGAGAGAAGATGGTTAAAACAAATTACTTCTAAATGCAAGGTATGTATTAAAGAAGTTTCCCTACTCCACATCCCCTCAATGGATCTAGGACTTTTTATACAGTCTTTTTCTTGTTTGAAAAGCAAATTTGATTTTTAATTCCTGCCAGCATACCTCTTGACAGTCAGAAGTGAAACACAACACTGTAGAAGTGATAAACTTATTTTTAAATAATTACTTTTTCCAGTCCTGTAATGTGTTATGAAGTTATTGAATAAAGCATAACCTCAGTTAGCAACAAATCTGAAGTCTAATTTTATTTGGAGTTTTAATAATTGTCAAGCAGGAGAATCACTCTTCTTCCACAAAAAGTATGAGGACTAAAGAAAGTTTTAATGCTATTTGCAATTAAAGGAAAAAAATTAACTGAACTGATCTGTTAAGGCCTCAAAAAGTACAAGGTCAGTGTCTTCCTCATGGACATTCACAATATGAATAACTAGAACTCGTAGCTTCCCCACAGTTAAGAGGCTTGCTGACCCTCAGCCAGGGGTGAGGGTTGCAGGCTAGGGATGGTTTATATGGATGTTATTTTAAGTGTCATACAGTCTCACCCTCAAAATTAGTGCCATCAGGCATTTTAGTCAGTTATAATATTGAACTGGTTTAAGTTTAAGACACTTGCATTCTCTCAGTAACTGGTGAGCACAGTTCAGATCTGTTTGGGTTTTTTTCCCCAATGGATATCTCTCATTCCTGCACTCAAGAAGCGGTCATTTACAATAGCTTTCAGTTTGCTGCCCTAAGCCTAAACTTATTATTCCCATGCTCTTCTACACAACAGGAAACACAAGAGCAAAAAAGAGCACTGCAGCTTCCTTGTAGATGTAGCCTACAGCCGACATCTCCTATGAATCTTCCTGACTGACAGGGACACCAGAGGCACTTGGTATGGTCAGTCCAGGGCAGCTGCTTAGAGGTAAACAGGCAGGGATGAAAACATGAACACTGAGCTCCACAAAAAAACAAGTTTAGTAGGAAACAATGGCATTCATTGGTTTCAAACCTACCCAGGTAAACATCATTGCTGCAGTCCCAGAGAACAGAGTCTGTCAGCTCACTAGCAGCACTTCACTGAGCCTTCAAAGGGGAATCCAAACATGCTCTCTCCAGTCAGAAGAGGGGCAGGAGCGGAGCACACACAAGGCAACTGCACACTAGCTCCACAGCTGTCAGTCTTAACTATCACTCAGAAAGCAGAAGGACAATATACTAGTACCTCTACCCAGCTTTCTGTTACATCCTTGAACGACTCTTTAGGAGAAACAAATAGCTTTGAAGTACAGTATTATTTTCCTCACTCTTCCTTTCTGCATAGCCAGCACCTTGTCCTGTCACGGCCATTAGCGAGTGGAGCTTGGTAACCCAACAGGCACTGAGAGGAAACTGCATAGCTGCTACTTTGTAGTAACCAAAAACATAACTGCAAATTGCAGTTCTAGTCATACTTGCCATTTTGAGTCCAGAATATTGCTCTCCAACAACACGCAGCCATAAAGGACACCTAAATCCCTCTGTTTGTACAGAGGTTTGAAGCTACAGAACTTCTGATGCAAAACAAATCAGAGAGCAAAGAAAAGATTACCAACAGCTGGCAGTGTGGTAAGAACTGCAGTCACAAAGGTGTGGATTCTCCAATCCAGCCAGGCTGTGACCAGCACTAAACTCAGGAGGTGGCAAAGGTGGTTTGTATTAGTTTGACAGTAGCTAGAGACCAATTTTGTTCTTGCCTTGTTTTGGAGACAAGACACACACACCCCCTCCCACCACAAAGGGCACACAAAGCTGAAGTGATCTGTACCTGTGTAAGTGAAACATCTTGCAACTGGGGAATTGTATGCGTAAGAGAAGAAGGAACTTCACAGCCTAGAAATTTTACTTATCTCTATACTGAACTTCTGTTTGCAGCAGAGGCTTTCAGATTTGCAGTCAGCATTTGACTGTACCTAAATACTAACACTGCAGTGGGTGCTGCAGAGAGAAAATCCTCCAAATCAGCCCCCTGCTTTTCCTTACAGCGGGGATAGAGAGGAAGCAAGCAAACTCTTCAGGCAGGTCATTATAGTAGGACAACAGCAAGGCGTCCTGAAAATTCACCTGTGCTCTGTTCACTAGGCTACACTGGCATCTTGGGCTGATACAGAAACACAGGTCTGTCTGCCTGCAAAAAGATCAAGACTGGTGCAAGAAGTCACTGCTTTCAGGAAGCAGGCGTGGGGAAGAGCGGAGATGGCACCATTAGCTCTGCTGTACTCCAGCAATTCCCAGCCCATCCAAGCGCTTGGGCACAAAAGACACCCCTTACACTATTTTTCCATTTCTTCTCTTACTACAGGCAGCATCAGCCTGACGTCCCCCCAAATCACATGATTCTGCTTGATCACTGCTTTATTCATCTCACAGTTGTGCTCACACATCCATCACAGTAGGATTCAGTCTTGATCCAGCAACAGTCAAAGCTGCCAGCATGCCACCGAGTGGGAACACTGAGCAGAACACTGAGCAGAACCCGAGCATGAAGCCCCCACTCTACACAGGAGTGCGCAGAGCAGGGAACCACTCTGAACCTCACTGTCTTACAGTTGTTTTCATGCTGATGCTCTCCAAGTCCCCAGCCTCAATCCCTGCCACACACACTCCTAAGTATTCATATCTTTAATTTATCTGTTATTCTCTTTGTACAGAAAGAACCAGAATCCATACTCAGGAGTATCTCGAGCCATTCTGTTGTACAGCAGCCTTTCCAAGAGCAAAGCCATAAACAGCTCCTAACTGTACACCCCAGAGCAGAGAACAAAGACAATTGTTTGGCACACTCCTGAGAGCTATCTTCCATAAGCTGCCAGCAGGCTTTTGTCCTTGGCTGAAAGGAGCCATGCTGCAGACCCTTGCCCTCTTGGGACAACCAGTCACAGGAAGTCAGCACTGATGGATACCACTCATTTTATGCTTTACTCATGTGGGTCTGTCAGGTAGAAGCAAAAGTTTTTCCTATATTTATCCATTTATCTTCCTAGGAAGTCTTTGGATGTTGTTAACTACCTACACTAGAACACAGTAAGAGCATCAGCAGAGAGCGGGTGGGCACAGAAGGCTATTTCATTGGCGGTATCGGATATGCCGTCATTTACATCAGTGTAAAGAGCGGCTCAAAGGCTGCTGTTTCGGCATGGCAACTGTATACATCCTCTTTGCACCATCATGAATTATGCAAGATAGAACTATAGGGGAGTTTAAAACAAAGGCCTGATTCTCTCCTTCCCAGGTGTTTTGTAAAAATTAAAGAAACCTAGGACAGCTCTGGTTTTTCTTTAAGGACTCTTAAACTCAGTATTAAAACATTTCAGCTAAGGTTCTTCAAAAGTATCATTCACAGCTTTTCTCACCAGCCCTGCTCAAACACAATACAACTATGTGTTCAGAAACAAGGATAAATGAACCCCTAAAACTATGCAATGAACCCCTAAAACTACCAGGTTTGCTGCTGTTGCTACATGAATTTGGGCAGGAGCAGACTGTAGTCTAGCTGGATCAGATTCCATAATCCCTGAGCCACATTTAACTGGAATCAGTAGGAGTGGCATAGCACTTGCGCATCTGAGAATCTTATTTTGAAACAGAGCAGAAACACAGATCCTCCACAGTCACTGCAGAAAGAGAGTTATTGCCTTTGCATAATGTTCAAGCAACAAATCATATTCACAGAGCCATTTAATTGCAATTAAATACATAATAGGCACAGGTTATGCTCCAACTAGATAAGGCAGGGAGAGATGGAACGAAATCCTACAGATGACATAGGGGAGGTCTCTGGACAAGACTGGGGAAAAAAATTAAAAATCCAGCTTTCACTGTCAGCGTATCACACCACCCCTTGGATCAGAACTCTCCAAGCTCTGGGATGTGACTGCTTTGGTACTAGCTGCAAAATTTTTACTTCCTTTTGGCGAAAAAAGACAACAAACCTCCTCCCCCCAAACCCCACCCCAGCCAAACACTTTTTTCACCTTCTTCTTGGAAAAGAAAGTGTGTATCTCTTGTTCCACTGAGTTACCAAATGTTATCTTCCTCTCCATTGCTCAGAAGAAAGCTGAGAACTGCCTCCACCACATGCTTCTCCTTCCAGAACAAGGGTACTCACACAAGCCAGGTTTGGGAACCCCTCCGTCAGGGCCATACTGTCTTTTATCTTCAAAGCAGCAACTGGGACTTCTGTGTGGCCACACACCTCCCAGGTGAAAGGCCTTCTGCCTGCCATTCTGATCTGATCTGTTTGCTCTGACTTACCCACCTGGTTTTTCTAACCGTGATCCTGTACAACGCAAGGAATACCCCATGAGCTGATAGGCACAGGATGGACAGATCCTCTGTACATCTAGCAAACATTGTAGCAGGATTCCTGGGCCTCCCTCACTTTCAATAACACTGTAGTTAATCAAGATTGTATTCACAGTTTGTACTCACCTCAGTGTTCCAACATCACGATCTGCTAGCAAATTATAAAATACATCACCTACCACATGCTGTTAATAAGACACAACAATCATAGAAATATCATCTCTTCTTCATTCTCTTTGAAAGGAGGAAACAAGTTCTTACCAGCTGTCCTCAACCATTGCTCTAGCTGTGAATGCTTAAGTCAGGGTTTATCCTTTTGTTCTCAACTTCTTAATCCTTTTCCTTTTAGCAGATGATACATTAGTTCTGCCTTGTGCCTAAGCACCCTTAGGAGAGTGCTTCTAATGGATAATTAACAGCACTTAATTATTCCTCCAGGTACTTTGACTGCATTTATTTATGAATATTGCAGCACTATGTGAAAAGCCCAGCTTGCTCAGGGACCGGGAAACTTAAGGCAGTCTGCTCAGTTATATCTCCCTGCTACTGCTCAGGCTCCCAGCCATGTCCAGAGGATTCTTCTGTTAGCAAGTCTCACTGCTGCTATCCAACTCTGCAGAATATGCAGAGGTCACACAGTAGCTGATACTGAAGCTCTCATTTCACCTGTGTCATCGCATCTACATCTGCATGGCACAGGATTGAAACCCCTCTAATACGGGAAAACAGGCCAAGAGTTAAAAACATCTTGGGATGAGAAGGCAGGCAGGGAGACATAACAACAGGCCCAAAATTCTGTTAACAAGCTAAAATGTATAGATAAGAGGAACTGCTGGTACACGAACCGGTTAGAACTGGTCTTGCGGTTCAGAGCTCAGACAACTCAGCATTCTAGGACAAAGGTGGAAAGTAAACAGTGAAAGAAGACCACGAGCCTTCATCCTGAAGATCCCCACAGACGACCACCAGATAACAGTGCGCAAGCGCCAGAAGGAGGAGACTTATGATAATGAGTTCCTGGAAATAATTACCATAGTCACACTTATTCCCAGAACTAGTTGTAATAACCCAGCCCATATTAATGAATATGCATATTTTGTGTAATAAATGGATGCTTACTTCGTGGTCCGGCGTGCAAGTTTGGAGGAGAGATCCCCCTTGCACCCAGCGCTGTAACAAACATACCTGCTTTATAACCCTCTAATGAGTTACAGAGTTTGATTCCGCGTTTCAGCTCCAGGGCAGGCCTCAGAGCAGGCGGCACCCGGCTCGGCCAGGCCCAGAGCGCAGTGCAAGGGCAGGAAAGCCTGAGGAGGAGGCGCTGCCCTGTTCCCCCCGCCTCCTCGCCGCCGCCGCCCCCTGCTGAGGAGGCACCTGGTCCACACAGGTGGTTTGGGCCAGCACACAAACATTTTCTGGAGTATTTCTTTGTTCCACCTGCAACACAGAGTTGCACTTTCTCCCTGACTTGAGCTAAGGCACGGGTTTAAGCCCCCACCAACGGATCCAAAGTAACAAACTACCTCAAGCAGCCCTCAGACTTCGGGCTGTTTCCCCGTTAGTTTTCAGGACGACCCCAAGAGCTCATCACACACAGCTCCCATTACCTTCGGTCCTCCGCAGGGAGCCGGTCCCGCTCACCCGTCGCCGCCGGCCGGGCTGGAGCCCCTCTGGGCGGCTGAGGGAGCGCCGCTCCGCGCCACACCGGCGGCCGCTGGGCCACCGCTATCGCCTCCGCCGTGTTTATAGCCCGCCGGGGCGCGCGCGCCCCCCTGCGGCCGCGAGGCAGCCGCTGGCCGCGCGAGCCGTGCCGGGCGGGGCGGGGCCGCGGCCGCCATTTCCCTGACGGGGGCGCTGTGCGGAGCGCGCGGCACCGGGGCCGGAGGAAAGGAGGGCGGGATGGAGGCTGCCAAGGAGGCTGCTCCGCCGTTCAGCCGCGCGGGAGAAAGTGGTGGAGCCGTGATCCCAAACCGTGACCAGTGCCCGCCAGTGCTGGGCCCGGCTCTGTGCCAAAGGGACGGCTGTGGCCACCGGCGACGCCTTGGCGCTCCTCTGCGCTGAAGGCTGCCGAAAGAAACACCGCGACAAGCGAGGGGAAGCTGGCTCGTTCGTGGGCCTCCTCTGCCTGGAGGGCTCAAGTGTTCAGTGCGAGGTGATGCTAAACCACACCTCCAGGCTGGGACCCCAGGGTGAAGGACAGAACGATGTACTCGCACAAAGCGGGGAAATATTACCCCACAGACGAGGTCGCTAGCTGTAAAAACTGGTTCTTCTGGCATGAAGTAACAGGGATTAGCTGAGAAGCATGACTCAGTCCACTCTGACTTCTCCTGGTAAGGCTGGCTATGCAACGCCAGCACGTGCGTGGTATTTCCCACGCAGGGCAGCGATGCGCAGTGGTTGAATGCAGCAGGAGCTGTATCACAGTGGAAACCGACACAAGCAATTAGATGACAAGCAATTTTATTTGCAAAACAATCACTATACAGCAACAAATACAATTGCAAATTGGATTGAAAAACATGAACTACCTACCACCAGTCATTCAAGAAATGCCTCTTTTATGGTAACAGGCTCTAGAATTTATCAGAAAAAAAACAGGTTTGTAACAGCAGACTGTATTCCTTGACATCCCAGCATACAGCATGTTTATTTGTTGGCTTTTTCTCTTTGCTAAAGTTGAAGTGGCTTTTATATGCTTGACTTTCCCAAGTGTGAGACTAATTTACCTTCCTGCAGTGGGAATTGCTGGAATTGCAGAGGGAGTTGCTTTAGCAATCTGACTAGTGAGTGAACTCGACACACACCTAGGCTAGAAATCTACCTGCCTCGATTTTCATAGCAGAAGTGATCTACTCTTCAAGGCATTTGCCTTTGAAGGGACATTTGTACTTGGGTTTTGAACGGTATTTGGTCCAGCATGGAAAAAACTGCTCACATGTGGTACTCCACACAGGCTGCCTTTCGACTCCCTTTGGGTCGTGTATATAGGCAAACTTGGATTTGTAAGCAGTCACGATGAGGTTATACTGTACCTTAGCAGAGCGTCGAATGGATAATACCATTTACTGCTGTACAGTGAAAATGTACCTAGCCCTCGTGGGCACATAGTTTGCCTCATCAGTATTAGTTTTTCCTTTACTGTTGCTGGACAGAGGTTTGCTCAACTTTGATTTCTTCCTGCTTGTGGTTACATAGAAACAGAACTCTACAGATGGTGCAGAAGCACTTTGTCTTTTGTCTCTACAGCTTGATGGATTATTAATTTGGGGATCTCCCCTACCTATCCAGCAAGGTTTCACCATTCCTTTTGTCTGGATTATCTCTGCTTTGTTACAGAGTTGGGTCTCAGGCACCCAACATACCTGCTGGCTCAACATGCCTGTGGAAAAGACACACAATGGATGCAACTTCCAGGAAGCTGGCTCTGTCTTCTTTAGTGGGCATTACATATTTACACAATCATTGTTTTTAAAACCAGCACTCTTCTTCAGAAGTTAAGATTAATATGAGCTTTTTCAGTGAACATCTAGAGTCGTGTAACATAACTTTTTTTTTTTTTTAATTTAACAGCACAAAACTCTTGGTTTCTTTTCATCTAACTCCACAGCATTCTAGGATTCTTTCTATGGAAGGATGATTACGATTACAAAGGTCTTTGCTTGAATCAAGACAAGAAAGCTCATTTTAATGCATGAAATACATGACTTTGTGTGTTACACCACTCTAACTTTGGACTCATGTGGATTAACTAAGCTTCATTTTCTAGAGTATGTAAATTTTAAAAGCAGAATAAAAAAACTAGAGTCTCAGGTTGACACTGTTCTCACTAGCTGGTGTTCAGCTTCAGAGAAGCTGAGGTTCAGTAATACCATAGACTCTCCCACGTTGGCAAAAGGCATAAAAAACCCCACCACTGCAAGGCTAATTTGAATTAACTGATAGTATGATCAGAGCAACATGATATAAACACTGTTCTGTTGGTTTTTTTTCTTTCTGTTGTTTTTCTGGAAAAATGGGAAGAGGCTTTTAATACACCTCACTTGACACTGCTTCCATGTGAATTCTGTGACGGACAGAGTTTGTATGCCTTAAACAACTTGTCTGACAACTCTGGCTGGAGGAGGGAAGCAGAACAATACCTTTGCTGTGCCTTGATTCATGTGATTTACAACTCTGGCTGGAGGAAGAGATAAGTCCTGCAGAGGCAGGATGGTGTCTTTTCCTTGGGGCCAACCTACATCTTTGTAACATGAAGGCATCAACCACGCTTGCGCAGAAGTGGGGTCATATAGCGGGCACCACAACTAGGGGGGGATCACGACCACCAGACACCCCTTGGGGGACCACGGACTCATTTTGAGAACAATCTAAGACTAAAAATGTGCAGGCGTCCCAATTAGCATGAGAAGCAAGCGGAGAGGGAGACAAGAGCGATATCACCACCCTCTCCTATCTCACATGCAAATGAACTAAAGTATTTAGAACTTCTCGCTTGGGGTGTTGGTACACGCTCCCACCTGCCACCTGATCCTGCAAGTGATTTACTGGAGGAGCGACTCTGCGAGCGATTTACCAACTCTACAAACAACTTACATCGCTGGATCCAAGGGTGGTGATATCTCTTTTCCTTTATCTCATATTCTCTATCTTCTTTCTCTTTTTCCTTTTCTCTCTTTTCTCAATGCCTTTAGAAACCTGCAACACTTACAACCATGCTACTTTCCCTATATTAATAAATTGTTCTTAATTTTATACCAGTTATTTGGTGTCATTTCACCTTAATTTACTCCAAGGGATTTATGAACTAGCTGTGACCAGGTCGTAACAAATTCTTAGTATTACTCTAAGCAAAAGTATAACAAATACAAGGCAGAAAACAGACTCCTCCAGATACACTTAGCATGGTTCTAAACTGACTGTCCTTTGTACAAAACAACTGACTTACAAAGAGTATTAGGTACTTTATAGTGTGAAAAACCTTTTTGCAGAGCTGAAATGTTGTGTGTGGGGCTGTTAGGAGTTCATCTCCAGTAAAATTTTTAGAGATGTAACCATTTTGTTTTGTCTTTGTACTGCTGTGACAGCTTAGTCAAAATCCCCCTTTGGTCCACTGAATATTTACTGTCTAGTAACTGTGCGTTTACTACCTGAATTTAACGATGGGGAATCCTATGCTATTAATTATTAGAATCCTTCTCCACAGACGTAAGAATCTCTCTGTGAGTCGTCTCAGATCAAACCCCAACACACACACACACACACACACAAATTAAGGAAAAAGAACAGATCAAAAGCTTCCAACGCATAATGTTAACCTAATACATGTATCAAGTATAGCTCAACTGACAGTGCAAAGTTCAGTTAAGAAATTTGAAAAGGAAAAGATCAAAGAATCTGCAAGAACGTAAACTGGTCATTTCATAATGTCTACAGTACACAGAGTATCAGCAGATTATTACCCGCTGATGAGTAATACTACTGTATTACCTTCAGTGTTCTCTTAGTGTCCGTAAGATCGTGTCGGAGTTCTCACACGTAACTCCATTAGATCGGTTGTTTGATGTATCTCTGCCCTTTATCTTTTATGCACACTTTTTCTTATACTTTTTAGAGTCAGTATAACCCCACTTTGCTCAGATTTTAAGGTGCCCTATTTACTGATGAATCACTATGGCAACCCAGTCTAGGGAACTCATTTTATTTATTCACATACTATAATTTACAGGCATCTCTGTTACATTTATCACTGTTACCTGAGTGCCTGAGTGTATACATAAGACATCACTGAAGGAGTGGAAACAACATCTTAATATTTTTTTCTGTGTTTCAACTTTAGCAAAAGAAAAAATAAATAAATCCAACATTCACTGTTACTACAGGACTTACTTAAAAAAAAAAAAAGAAAAAGAAAAAAAGCCAGAACCAAACTATTGTGGATTTTTAAAAAATCCAGAATCCAAACTCAGCCATCTTTGGAGACCCTTTTACAAACATCTGGACCCCACAAAAATCATACCTTTGTGAAGAAAAGGAGGGAAGAGGGAAGGAATCCTTTTTCTAGCATCACAGAAGAGACTTGCATCTGGCACTAAAACAGGGTCACGGCTTTTAATTGTTACAGAAAGCAACTTCATGCTAAAATTTTCATCTTTTTAAAATGGATTCTTATGAATAGGGGAAAAAACCCTGCTAACATCTACTTTTACATACCTAAAATTGCAACACCAAAGGGTGCAAGAGACACAGATACTGTGAATAAAGAAGTAGAATATTCAAGTATATGAGAAGGGCATATCACAAATGGCCACAGAGAAATATATATATCTATAATACTGTATCAAACAGATGGAAAGGATTTGAAACTGGTGGTGCGTACACAAATCTAGCTGCTTAACCAACTTTCTAATCAGACACAAGTCCATTGGGGTGGAAGTGCTTGCTTTCAACAGCTTTTTTACGTCACTTCCCCAAGCATGGTTCAAATGTTTTCAACTACTATTTTTAGTTATTAGTTAAATAATGTATTGGCTTTTCAGCTATACACTGACATAATGAACCAAGTCCAAAAGAATGTTATTAACTTAATTCAACTTTTGTTCTACTCATTTATACAAAATAACAATTTTTAATTAATCTTGAATTTCTCTATATGCCCTTCCTTCTGGTAAGCAGACTGTTAATTTAACCTGTAATAACTTAAAATGGGCAACTTTTCTTTTTTTATTTCCCCATCTATCAACAGAACAGTGAAATGAGCAACTTGGGATATTAACAAGGCTCTTCAGAAAGAGGTTGATGGCCTTCAGGCACATGAAAGGTAAAAATGCATTTTATCATAGTACGGTACTCCATGCAAGACAGAGCAGAGCAACAATAACTGTCCAATGTAACATACTGCAGTTGTATACCCATATAAAGCCAGTGTCTTCCTGTTGTAAATGGAAATCAGGCCAATTTCTGCATCTATTTAATTATATTTTTTTTCTGTTTTTTTAACTGTATGGTAACTACAAGTCTTGGGATGTGACTTAGTTTTAGACATGGTAAAGAATGAATGTAACACCTGCTCTGAGCCCATTCCTGCCAAGAGCTCATGCCTAAATATTATTACTTCATACAACGCGAAATGAGCAAATTCATAAGCCCTGCTTAGCGAGGGCTGCCGTGACATCTTCAGCGAGGGTAGCAAGCTGGGGCGATTCAAGCAGGTTGATACTTCCAGAGGACGAGACGTTGCTGAGTCTGCGTGGCGAAGCCATGCTGGACCTGCCTGGTGACTGCGTGATGATCTCAGCCCCGTGATCGACACGGGCTTTCGCGTGCTCTCTGAAGTTCAGCTTCTGGCTGTCAATCTGCTTGGGGAAAGCAAAGAATTTAACACATTATATATTCACCAAATTATCTCATTACAGATCATCATTTGGGTCTCATTTTGTTTACTTTTAAGAACTCTTACAAGGATTGAATCTTCTTCACTCAGAATAATTGAATCTGAAGATTTTTTCACCTTGTTTCATATACATTGGCTTACTATGTTACATTTTTTTCCTATTTCTGTCTCTGATGGATGCCTTAATGAGCAGTACCATTGTTCCTAGCTGTGTGAATTTAATAGACATTTTATGGGTATTGTGATTTGTTTCTGAAATCTGTTTTTTCACATGTGTGTATAGTGATCTTACTTTCAAGATGTCTTCCTCCTGTTTCACAAAGCAGTTCTGATCCTCTGGGATACCCATACTACAAACTTGTTAGATCATACCTATGCTGTACAACGGTCCCAAACAAGGTTTATCTTTAGGGGGAAAGCCAGCACACAAACTACAGGACATTACACTCTCAGCTTAGATGTGCACGTGAGATTTGTCATTCCAAATTCCGAAGGGAGCAAATGGCATGTGAGTGTGCTTGAAGGAGAACAAACAGATGTTTCCTACTCAATTCAGAGCCATTGCTGAATTCACAGCTCTAATAATTCCACGGGGCCACGGGCACAATGGCAGCCTTTCCTCTGACAGCTGTCCCCTTACCTTGACATTACCACCGCCAGGTACGTGGTGGGCATTTTCCAGTGAACCAACTTTAGCCTGAGCTTTTTCTTTGAAATCCAGTTTCACGCTCTCAATTTTCACACGTCCACCTCCTACACAGAAAAAGGAAATACAGATTAAGAGGCTGGAATGGCTCAGGAGAAGGTCTGACCTGATGCGCATGGGTGCACTCACGGTACTTTCCTTTTAGTTGAGATCTAATGATTTTAGAGAAGCACAGGATACCATGCTGCATGTTCAGTAAAATATAAAACCTTCAACACATATTCAAACTGTAAGTATGTGCTGCAGCCCTACTGATTTTCATGGGATTTAAGCACTTGCTAAAGTATTTTGCTGACTTCAGTCTGCATTTCAGGAGCTTATCAAACTGACATTATGCCACAGCAGCATCCTTCTGCATTATTTTTTTATCGACTCTCTAAACTAGGTGGTCCCAGAGCTTTATGTCTTTCTATATTTAGTTAAGTAAAGAATATTATTTTTATTACCAAGGTGTATTTACTTTCTCTTGGACTATAGAAGAGAAAAGTATCATCCATGATTTCTCCTTCACATAATAGGACTAGGCCTTTGCTTTGTCCCGCATCCCAGAAATTCCTACAATACCTGGCTTGTGGTGGATATTCTTGAGCGAGCCACACTTGGAAGTCACATGACTCAAGTCAATCTTCTTGGTTACGATTTGTACCTGTCAAAAGCACACATACACACACACATTACAGGAATGAAAAGAATAAAATAAAGACCCAAGCCCTGCAGAGGAAGAGCCCAAGCCTCTACAAACCACTGGAAAAGGAGAGGTGGTTAGTAGAAAACAGACCATGCCACAAAGGAAGGAACACCTGGATTAATACAGCAAGCTTCCCACCTAGGGAAATGACAGAGCTGGGTTACACTTCACTATTAGCAAAACGAAGAGGGGGACAAAGCAGATTCAGCTTGTGAGTTTCTTCTAAAATGTTTCTGAGCCTCCTCTCAGAGTGGACACTCTGAAGCCCTGCATGCAGCTGGACCCATCCCATTTGCTTCTGCTCTTGAATACGCATCCTGGCAACTAGTAATATTTTGGTGACTGTTTTTTTTCCTCTACCATCTGTTTCACGTTTTTCTGCATCTAAATATGGTACGCATTTCAGCTCAATCCACTATGGAGAGTCTGATGAATCTACAAATGTGACTCCTGCAGCTGCACCTGAGCTGGCTGCTGTTCAGCCAACCCGCTCGGTGGTGCTCACCGGATAGCAGTGGCATCGCTCTGCTCAGGCAGGCAGCTGCACAGGCACCTTCTCTCTTCCTGCTGCTCTGTGCCCTGCTGCTGGCCGCGTTGCCATGACTGCGCTGAGCTCAGCTAGGGAATAGCCACTGAACAACACTCCTGCCTTGCTGTGCTCCCAGATGTGGCCCAGAATCACAGTGACTGTGTTAGCAGGTCTTAAGAAGTTGTAGCCTCTCCAGGCCAGACGGGCTCCAGGACGACCGCAATGCCACTGGCTTGCTCACATCCCCAGCAATGACTTAAGCCAGCACTGGTGGCTTTACTGAATCTGTTTGGATCAGAGTGCCCACACCGTCAGCTCTTCCATCTGAGGGGAGATCATTTCTGTCAGAGGGGTCAGAGCAGCCTTAAGCTATTCCAGTGTGACTGCTAGAACTACTGTGTGTCTGGTAAAACCCTGAGCAGCCTCTGTTATACTGGAATAGTGCTGTGGCATTAGAGTTAGCACTCAGCATGCTGGCTGATCACACCCTCTCTCTGAGCTTTCTTTGTCCTTGTGTTTTATTTTTCTTCTTCTTCCTCTCAGGTTAGCTGAGGAAGGACTGACACACTGGAAGATGCCCAACTGTGAGGCTGCAGTCTCACTGTGAGCTGGAGTCTCTGGAAATTACTTTCTTGGGCCTCTCCCATGAAAGTCACTGAACCATTTCAGCTCACACTGGACTTTTACTGTCAGTACCTTGGGCATTTAGAGATAACCCTTCTTTTCTCATTTCCTTTTCCTGTCCCAAGTTCTGGAAATGTGTTGTGCTCTGTGAAGAAAGATCAGGAGGCCACCACTGCATACATAGGGCTCACACGACTACCAGACCAGACTCACATGTGAAACAGTAGCAAGAAGGAAAGTAGTGCTCAGAGGCAGGGAAACAGAGGGTGCTGGCTGTGCAAGGTGGGTCACCACAGTGGAGATGCCTGTTCACAGGGCGTCTGTACTACTTACATTTCCTCCCCCTGCAGAATGTTTGATGTTATCTCTGGAACCACACCGGGACTGAATATCGCTAAAATCGATCTTCTTGTTTAAAATCCTAACCTAAAAGGAATTGGAGGTAACTTACTATATACCATACACACACTGCATCAGGGTGTAGGACAGGGAAGCCAGGGTAATTTTGCTTCCTGCTGTGACTCCTTCTTCTGACACTTATATTGAAATGTGAGAAAGTAAACCACACCCATCTATGGTTAGTATGTTAACACAGCATATGTAAATGTACCATGCTGCTCTTTTTTCTACCTCATGAAGTGGTGGTAAAATACAAAGGGGGAAGTTTTTATACTGGGAGATACGAGAAGTGGCTTTTCCCTGACAAGCTCAAAGAACTCCTTGCTTGCCTGGACTGGACATAGTCCTTGGACAGTCTGTCCTAGGCTCTCTTGAGTGATGGCCAGTGTTTCTGCTGAACTGGCCACAAGAAGAAGATGGAAACCCTCCTTCCCACAGCTCAGCACTCCAGCCTTTGACGCAGAAATCCCAGATCCAGCCAGCTCAGGCATGGGTTGAAATCCTGAGGTATTTCACCCCTCCTGCCATACAGCCATAACAGCAGCTACGTTCATACAACAGACCTCAGAGTGTCCTGTGAAAGGGGATTGACAAAATTAATTAAACTGAAGTCAGAGTTCTCTACTGCTCTCTCTCTTTACTGTCGTTTACTAAAGGACAATGCAGAAAACAGCATCTGGAAACCTACAGCTGCAATCACTGCTTCTTGATTTCTGGTGTTGGCCATAAAGTTGGTCACAACAACTTTCTGGTGCTAGCAGCACTGTGCTGCTCCCCTGTGCTCTTTGTTTCTGGCAGAACAAGTACTCGATTTTCCCTTGACAGTGGAGGCTCCCTTACAGATGCCAGAAGCCCACATTTTTTCTGTGTTACCTTAGACACAGATGCACTGCAGGCACATGACAGTGCCTGGAGGTGAAGTCTGCAAAAGGCAAACCACACTGTCCTGTGCTTGACACCCATCTTAAAGCAGCTCCTCCACCTGGCAGAGCTCAGGTGCCACCAATGATTGTCCTCCCAGGGAAGGATGTGCTGCTGGATGGCAGTTACCAGTAGGCATGGACAACTGGGTGCAGGGCACACACCTGAGTGACACCACTTCCAGACTTCTTTCTGAGCAAGGGCAGGGGATTGTGCTCACCAATATTAGGCTTTCAGGTGTGTGAGAATGCATTTCTGGCCAAAGCTGCACCTGCTGCCTTTGCACCAGGAGGTTTTACTTACTCAAAAAGTGCCACCTGTGCAGCATATTCTTTCTCTGGGTTAAATATGAAGTCTTTATTCAAATGTTATGTTGGATTTAATTTATGTTATTAATATAAAATATGAATTTACATTCTTTCCTGTACAGAAAGCCACAGAACTTTGGGCATTATCTATTCATTTTGCTAAATGGCACTTCTAGAGCCTTCACTGACATGTTACTTAGCACAGTCCTCCTGGTTGCTGTTGTAGTAAACCTACACCAACTAACCGATATTGAGATAAGAGAGAAGGACAGATACACCGAGGTACCTTATTGCGCTTCTTACCACGCCAGGAACACAAAGCAGCTGCAAACCAGCTGAAGTGGTCAATGGGAGGAAGAAGAACCCTGTGCAGTTTCTGCTTCCTGGCTTTAGGTCCCCAAACTGCCCCAGGTTCCCTGATAAATCTGAGACAAATCAGTCCTTCTGTACCTCACCTCTCCAAACTAGGACAAGACTTTTTGTCCCCTTATGGGGATATCAGATTTTACAGCACTTGACTCCTGCAGTGGGGATAATGTCACATTTTAGATAATGAGCCAAATCCTCTGGCACTGAGCACCTCGACTGCACTCCTGACTTAAGCCCAGTAAACTCCAAGAAGAAATTTTCAGAGGGCCACGCTTTGCAGCTAATGTGAAGAATTTCTTCACAGCAAGTTGTTTCATGGTCCTCCTCATTACATATAATGTAACCACTACATCAGTCAAAACATTAGGATGTTAAGTGTTCTCTCGCTTTAATAGGTAAAGATATGTGGTGATGGCATGCTCAGCAATAAGGGTGATGCCAGCACCAGAGAACTGCACAACTGGTAGGTCACCCTCAGAAGGGCATCTTCGGTAGGCAAACTGACTTCTGTCTTTCTCTCTTCTATCTGCTTAATCTGTCCAAGTAAACCAATGTACACTGAAACATGAAAGCAAATGCCTTTAGAGTTTTATGCTTGTGCTTTCTCTCAATATTCTATTTGTTTAAAAATGTACTCCAGTACTATACAAGTGTCACATCAGTTACAGAAACACGTCAGATGTGCAGTCAGATCTGGCTCCCAGAGAGCTTCAGGCCAGACACCACTGGGCAAAACAGAAAGCCATCCTAGCACTTTCTGAGCACATCTCATTCAGCAATGGATCAGCAGCACCTCTTAGCAATGGCCACAGGGATGCATTTGCTCTGAAAATGCTGACTTGGGGTCATGACAAGACCTCAGCACTGTGAACTGGGGGCCTGTAGCTTAAAAATGGAGCCAAAGCAAGGTGATAAGTTGAGAGGATGCCTTTGATCAAGGGTTTAAAGGTTGATTTGCACCCAAAAGTCTGACAGTTTACGAGTCTCATGGCCCATGGCCCTGGCTAGCAGATATGTAAAGGACCAATGATCTCAGTTATCCTCTCTGTCTCACTGGGTGAAATGTGCCCCTGTGTAGAGGGGCCGGCAGGAGACCTCTGTATCATTTATGTCCTGTGCTGATGGCTGAAGTGAGCCGAGTGATGTGGATGTGTTCTACTGGTCATCTGGCACAGGAAGGAACTGCACTGATCCAGGTTTTCCGTGATGATCTGTTTCTCCCTTTCCTGGAGTATATCAATACCCCTGCACATATTTAAATCATGACTGCCCTCTGTAACTAAGTGTTCCACAAACTAATGGAGCCTTGTTTCCTATAGATTAAAGCTTTAAACTGCTTAATCCTTGCATCCTATATTCTTCATCAAGTCCTATCCCCTCTTGCCAGCAATATCTCTCAAGCTTTCTCCCAGGTCTGCTAGACTACGCAAATAGAAGCCAATACACAACTGGCCAGCTGCTTGTTATCTCTGATTGTGGAGAAGGGGCTGAGTTATCACTGCCTTTCCCCCAATGACAGTGTTCTGCTGAGTCCCTGTTTTGTATCCAGTCAACAATTATCATCCAGCTTGGAGGGACCGCCTGTGTTTCTAACCACTGCCCCCTTGCCAGCACTGGTTGAAACGGGCCAACAAGTTACAAACAAGTTGAGGAAGGCTGAGACTGCCAGCCAGACAGCATGAGTGCATGAGCTTTGTTTCCTTTGAGAAATCAGACTGCAAACATCAGAGGGAGAGTACCAAAGAGGGACAGGAACTATTTAGGCTAAAGAGAAACTGTGGCTTGCAAAACAAATAATGTAAACTGTGAATTATTTGAAGCTGGAATCTAGAGGGAAATTTGTAACTATCAGAGCAGGAAGGCTCTGGAACTGCCTCCCAAGGGAACAGAGCTATGACAAGAAAATGGTAAACTTTTATGATGGCCCTTAATGAAAGCAATCAGATGGTGCAGCTGGCTGTGGCAGAGACAGCATGAACACCATGACTCACCAGGAAGGTCTGTGTTCAGGAATGTGTATGTACATCTTATGTGGGGTTGGAGGTGTGGTAGGGATGTACGTATATGCACTTCAGTTGTGCTGCATGTTAAATGAAAGATCAAGCCTGCTTGTGCTCTCATTCAGGAAAGGGAACATTTTAGTTCGTGGCAGTAACAGGACTGCTTTCTATTCACACTCACTAAACATCCCAACAAGATAATGTCCTGACAGGCTCCCTCATAATCCTTGCGCTGACCTGCCAGTCTGAACTGTGAACATTCTCTTCAGATCTGATGCTGGTTTGCCCAGGTATGCTGGACAGGGCCTGGAAGTCAGTATTTTGATCAGGACCAAGCTCAGGTTCCTCAGCATCGGTCATATCCACATGAAGTTAAAACCACAGTGGAAAAATTAAGCCTCACAGACAATGCTGGGTTTATTCCACAAAACCACATTGCCCAAGGATAAAAATGGCTTCTGTCTGAAGCCCTGGAAGTCTTACAGACCATACCCCATTCTGTCCTCTGATTGACTCCTCAGCAGTAGTCCAGAAGTGAAGTCCAGGGCAGACTGTGTGCCGACATACACACAGTACAGCCTCACTGACTCACACTACTTCTAGGTAGTCCCCAGCAGGAATCAGACACTATGCTCCAACACCTTCTGTGCTGTTTGAATGCTGTTTATCAAAGCATCAAGAGATGCAGGGCATTTATGGGTGGCCTGTAAGAAACCAAGTGATGAAGGTATTTTTCTCAGAGTTCAATTAGATGAGGCACATATTGATCTGCACTCAGCAGGGTGAACTCCCTTCCTACATATAGTGGCCCGACCAGCAACGTAAAAACGAAGGGGCTGTGGTCCGAGGGCAACATCTACACTAGATCAGAGGGGATGTTTTGGGTTACACTGGCTAACATGAGGAGATGTGACAGGTGGGCAATACCTGTGAATCTCCCAGTTAGATATATGCCTCCCTACGGCTGTTCACAGAAAATGAATTTGGGTTTCAGAGTTTCCATGTACAACAGTCTCCAGTCTGGGGACCTGGAACAGAGTCTCCTCTGTCAGTACTGCACCACTGTGTTCAAGATGAGCAAAAATTTGTAGAAACACTGAATGGAACGCAAGAGAAAATTTAGATGAGTTGTGCCTTACTGCTAAAGACAACATCAATGACTGAAAAGTGCTTACGGAAGAGAAAGAATTATGTTCCATTGCTGCCCAGAATCATTCAGTTCAGCTGCTTTTCACAACAAGAGGGAAAGCCCCTAACTAATGAGCATCTGAGCAGAGAATCCATAAACAGCTTCCCTCCTGTGGCTTACTACCCTTGTACACACCAAAACAAAGATACTCAAAGAACAAAAATCGTGATGCTGATAAAATTACAGGCTCTGAATATATTTTCCAAGAAGCTAATGATTTATGTTCCCTGTGCTTTGCAGTTATGGCCTCTGGGAAGCTCTACCACAAACACTGTGCCTAAAGCATTTAAAAATACTGTAGCTTGGCTCCACTTGCCATTTGAACATGCTGTGGGGCTGCGATATTGGGAAAAGCTTCCAGACTCACAACAACTTCTCAAAGAGGGCAGGTTCTTTGCACTTACCACAGCATCACAGTGATCTGACACAGCTACATCCCAGGAACTAGACATTATTTCAGTGTTTGGTCTCCTGGTTAACACAGGGATTGAATGAGACAAGAATTGGTCTTGCACAGGAAGCAAGGTTAAGGTTAAAACCTGATTAGAATTGAGAGGCAGTTCTAAGTGCTTCCAAATCTGTATGCTGCCAAGGACACATGAGATCACAAGTTTTCATGCTCCTGGCAGAGGCTACAGGTCGAGGGAAGGGGGTATTTATTTGGCCTAGCAAAGCCCTTGAAGACAAAGACTATACCTCATACTTTCCACATCTACAACAGAGCTTGCGATCATGTTCTGCCTTTGCACTCCTGAAATTACTCGATACACACACTGGTGAAGCCGCCAGCTTACAAGCTAGTGAGATTCAAAATAAAAGGCTGCACTGGACATAGCATAGGCAAAATAATGTATGGTCCTCATCTTGATCTTAGCAAAGGGTGAGCAAGGCAGGTTCATTTCCTACTTCTAAAAACATACCCAGAGGCAGAGACTAAGCATGTAATATTTCAGCCTGAACAGTTAAACTGTGAAACAATTACAAACAACTGAAAATAGGTACTTCCAATGGGAAATATCGGTAAAACAGAAGAGATGTCTTGCAATCAGCCATGTCTTTAATACTGGTGTAGGACAACGATGGCTGATTTACAAGCTTCTTTCTACCTATTTGCAAATCACTCTATTAATCTAATTAATAAGGTGGCCACACTGAACTAGGTATGTCCCTATCAATAAACGGAGAAAGGCCTACAGAGAAGCACTGAGAGGTTTTGCATAATTGTGCTGGGAAATACAAAGTGCAATGACCACTTTCCATGCCAAAGAGTTTACATCAAGAGACAACAGCTGAATTTAACAGACGGCTCAAGGAAGTGCAAGATCCACGTCAGATGAACTGTTACATATGTTCTGTAATCATACTCCTCACTAAACATGGGGAGCTGATCAAAAGAACAGTAAAAGAAATTGAAGGAGATACATGCACACCAAATAAAAAAGATCCTAGGATCTCAATTAACTCATCTAAAACACAGGATCCTTGTTTTAGTACTCCCTTAAACAAAAAAACAACCAAACAGATTTTGCTAAACTACCAATTTGATACTTACATTTTAGAGGCAAAAGTCTCCACTCATGGAAGGAGTACTAATAGCTTCAAATATCACGTGTTGAGCATCAAGTATCATGTCCCTTAGCATCGCTTTTTATTGTTCACATCAAATTTCCAAGATAAAAACTAAGGTTTTTATCCTTTCCTTTCCTGCTCCTTCCCATCTAGCAAAACAAACTCTTTTTCTCACCTTTCTGTGCAAGACAGAACACTATCATATGACTAAACAGCTCTGATCCAGATTATGTATTGCCTGAACATTTTTCCCAAAAGAACAACCTTCCCCATTTTATTGCCAGAATCTAGACTAGTTAGAACTCAGCTGAAAATGCCTCCTCTGCTGAACTTGCTGCTGGGATGACTCAGACTTTCACAGGAATTTACGTCCTGGTAATTTCAGTCTATTCTAGAAAAAAATACATCTTCTCCCCTTGCTATTAACAAAAGACCAACAACGTATGGTACATCACCCAGGATTTGTCTCTTCTAAATTTAGTCAGCTAAGAGTTGGAAATGGTCGCTTAAGCTGCCACTGTAGCCGGTGGAAAGATATGGAATCCTCCAGAAAGTGATACCTTCAGCTCTGATTAGATCAAACACATCCCATCCAACTGGCAGAAATCAGTGCACTGCTGCTAACTGCCTTCAAAAGAGGGAGAAGCATCAGCTTACGCCTGCTGTAGTCAGTGGAAGTTTTGTTACTGGTCAGAGCCCCATCAGACAGCTTGTGACCCTCCTGACTGTGATTCACAGTTTGTCCTCAATGAGCACGATGCACATATGACAGATGGTTGAGGCCCAGCAGTGATGTTATTAGAAAGTGAATGTCAAATCTGGATAGAAAGTCCCAGTTCCCTGCTCATTTCTACCAACCAAATACCTTTCCTCAAAGAAACGTGATGAAACTTGCTAGAGCCTGGCAATCATTTTTCTGAAATATGAGTCAGGAAGATCTTGCCTTTTATGCGGAGTAATTCAAGGCTTAACTGTACAGACTGTACTCAGGCAAGCCTTCCATTAAATGAGTGCAGTCTGAACACAGGAGCTGCAAGATGTTACTTCTGTACAATCTGCAATGATCAGCCAAGATTCTAAATTTCAAAAACTTAAAAATTATGGTTTTGAGCTGTGACAGAGTTTTGAAGGTGTGCCTGAAACTCCCAATTTCTTTTTGTATTTGTATATCTGCAATTAACAAGGGATGAATTAGTTTCTAATTTTCAGTCCAGAACAAATCCCTTCAAATGTCTTGCAAATCCACAAAACTGACAATGTAGAAAGAAAACAAAAGCAGACTGACATGAGTTTATCTTACAGTTGTGAACTGTTGCCTTGGTAAATGCACAAAGCTTTTCCAATGAATGCGGCTAACAGTGTGGAATCAATTGCCTTCCAGTCTCTCATTAGCTAAGTACTTTAACAACAGCCATGTTACAGCATCAATCTACCCTATACAGCTGCCTCCTGTGGCTCTGGTTTGGGAAAGCACCAAAGCTTGAACTTTACAGATCATTTATGTTCATCACTGTCCTGAGCGGGGACATTCTCAAAGTGTTTTTGGCTCATGTTGCAGATCACAATGGATTGGAGAAAAAGTGCATCATGTATTAGAAGGAGATAGGAAACAGAATGGGACCCAGCAACAGCTCACATTGCACTTTTTGGTAAGCTTATATTCTCCACTACCTTTTACAACACTCTTCATCAACCAGTGCAACAACAGCATATAACCTCGATCTTCAGATTAATTTTTGGGCTGTCATCAGTGTTCACAATGTGGTGCAAAGACATGTGAAACAGGAGGAAGAGGAGTTATAAGATGTCATCTCAAGAGGAACTTGCTGAATACCCTTTTGACCAGCAGTTCTCCCAGGAGGTGCTCAGCTCTGGTGGGCCCCCAGACCTGTCTGTCTCTGCACTGACTTTGCAACCTGGCAGGCTGTAGCTGAGGCAGGGAACACTTTAGGAGCCTACTGTTCTCTGCAGACTGGGTTGTAAATTGTGATGATGGGCAGGTGTGGGGGTGTGCTGTGGGGGAATCTCTCCTGCCATCCAAGCTGATTTTGAAGCCAACAAAAAATTGTACAAAGAATTGGTCCCTTCCAATCCCTAACATTCTGTGAAGACAACAGATAGCCATCCAAGCTGCCTCCTCTGCCCAGCTCTGAGATGTCTTATCCTACCCTGTGCGGTCTCTTTTATCATGCAATGCAGATGCCTGTTCTCCTTGCCAGCGTTTTTGTGGTTTCTGGACAGGTTCTACTGAATAGTTGTGTCACCGGTTTATTCAGATTTCCTGACCCATGACTAAATGCACTTTGTTTTCTACAGTTTAGGGAAGATGGTGAAGTTCTCACTTAATCTTCCTAAAAACCCTCAAGGAGCACTTCATTCCTTCAACATGGCTTAGGTATTTCATTTTTCTATGTGTCATCTTACTTCTTACAAGGTACCCGGCTGTTACTATAATTAGTGATATTTTAAACCTTATGCATAGCATTATAATTTGTGCAGCTCCATTCATTTTGATGAAGCTATGCTGATTCACATCCACTGAAGTTCTTGCCCATGACTGAGTTTTGATGTATGCATTTTAAGACTAAATTAAAAGAAATCTAGGCTGGCTTAATCCTTGGTTGCTGGCCTGTGATGCTTTATAAATACTGTGCCTTGTCAGTAACGCAAAGATTCAACTGGTGCACTTTTGTACTCTGACACGGTACAAACCACATCCATAGACAGAATTTGAAGAAGAAAAAAATCCAAACAGAAAATAAAATAAAAACCCCGTTCTTGGCATCTGAAACAGATTTCCAATCCCTTCCCTCAGTTCCCCCATGCTTCCTTTGGGCTGTCTGAGAAATAACAGATGCAAATGGGTTACTTTTGAAAGCACAGCATTTCCTCCACAGCTGATGCAGTGTGAAAATCCATCTGAAGCCCAGCAGACATACCCATGAGCAAGTTGCCTCTGAGCTTTGCCAAGAATGATACATTTCACCATACTCTACTATAAAGAGAAAACCAGACAACCACCCACTGGCTCCATCACAGAGCGGAGAAGCCCTCATTTCTCCAGACTGCAGAATACCAATTAAATACATCTCAAGCCATCTATTCCTAGTAGGAGCTCAATGCAGTGCAAAGTTAGTTTGCTTCTTCCCCTAGAAGCATGCCCTTTTTTTTCTTTCCCCTGTCACGTGGAGCAATTTCTCTCCTTTTCTTTGTTTCTGTGGCTGGCAAGTCAGAGCTGAAGTAAAATCAGCCTTCTGTCTGATGAGCTTTGATGAAATTCAAGGCTGAAGCACTGCATTTTGTGATTTATTTAGCATTCAGACATCCCCTGCTTCTTCATTTCTACACCTCAGCCTCTGGCAGTTTCAGAGTGCGGCTGCTTTCTCTAGGACAGCTGTAAGCTAAGAAAAGACCTTGTGCTAGGTTCAGATATGCCTCTGGTAAAAGGATAGTCTGTCTCCAAATGACACATTTGGGCTGCAATTCTGTATTCCTCTAGTAATTTGCATGTCATGTTTATGTACTTAACTTGCCCAGATATATGCTAGCTTTTTGTCTGCTTATTTTTCCTGTGGTTATTGCTATCTGCACTTCTAGCTCAGGTTATAAAACTTGAACAGCTTTCTGATTGTTTCATGTATCATCACTAAAAGCAGATAGCAGATAACAGCTCATTTCAGCCAGTGCAATATTTGCCACCAGACATCAAAGTAAGCAGACACAAGGAAATGAAATTAGCTTTCATGTGTTCCTCTCACAGACCCTATAAAATTCAACTGCAGAAACTGGAAAAGAATTAATCCTAAAACCTCTTGTCTAGACGGAGCAACTAGGGCATAAAGAGGATATAAAGCAAAAACTCAGTGAGTCTCTCTCTGCCCAACCCACAGCTCAGTGGCCACATACCACTGGGAATTAAAAAATGCTTTAGCTTCAGTGACATGATGTCCACCCAGCAGATTTCCCCTGTGACCCCTGAAAGAGTGAAATGCCAACTGCTGTGCCGTTCTTCACTGCCCAGCAAAGATTCTGTGCAACTCTATAGAACTGCTAAGGAAATGTAGCTGTCTAGACATGGTCTTTACAGAGAAATACAATTTGCCGTGGCCCCCTGGTCTTGTACAGTTGTTACAGTCCACAGAGAGTAACAGGGAGGAGGAGGACAGGCTAACATGGTGCTGGTTTCAAGCCCCATGTCCAGCAGCTGGGCTTGTTATGAGGAATGCTAATCCAGATGCACAGCCTGAACTTGTGTTCCAGGCCTCCCGGAGCCCCTGCGCACCCTGACCACCTGCTATGCAATATGTCAAATGGGAGTTGAACTCCCATACAAAATAATTACACAGACACTTGTCAAGATAAAGGCAGAAGAACCTTTGCTGAGGCATTACCTTCTTGACTTTGAGTAACTGGCTACTGTCCAAATCCTGGAAAGCACTGCATGTGTTAATTTACCATGAAAACAGGATCAATGCCTAAGAGATACGCCCGTTTTTTTTTCCCTCTGGGAGACCTGCAGTGGGCATAGGGTTGCAATGTTAAGTTTTGATCCAATTTATTATTATTTTCTGAGACAGCATTAGGTAAACCTCACTGTTCTGTATGTTCCACTATATATTCCAAACCTCATATATATATATATATATATAAAAGTATCTGCTCTGGAAACACTGTGCAACCCAGTTTCCTGAAATGTCTTGTTTTCAGGACAGCTGAATGGGGGAGTGTGTTATTCACTCTGATGTCCCATCCCTGGAGGTAGTTGAGAAGTGAACCTTTCATAAAGCAGTCACACTGCCACTGCTGTAACTCAGCAATCTCAGGGAAGTAAAGGGGAGCAGGAAGCACTGAGTGTTTTCACCATGGGGTTGTGTTCAGAATCAATACGAAAGGCACAGGTGCTTTTTACAAAACATAAATAAACATAATTGTTTACACCCACAAGACTGAGTTGTCCATTTTTTTAGCATAAATGTTGGTAAGCTACCTTCTTTTTCCTCATTCAGCCTCTTTGTTTCTAAATAAAATAGGATTTATTTCAGGTTATAAATGGTCTCATAACTCTGTAAACATTAATAAAATGGAGCGCTTCATCCTGTAAGCTAGAACACCACTTCTTCCAAACAGAAAGACAAACAAATTGCTTGGACATAATTTTGGCTTTTAATGCCATCTGTGTTAACATTTCTACATTGCTCAAAAATGAGAGAAGACTATTCTAGAAGACTATAGTTCTGCTTGGTAGGGCATCAAGCAGGGACTCTTCAGAGGAAGGTATAAACACCATGTCTCAGGAAGATTTATCGTACTTCCTATCTGATCTTTCCTCAGTCTCCAACCAAAAGCTTCTGCTTAGCTTAAAAGCCTACCTGTTTACTGTCCAAAGTTTGGTAAGTTTTGTCTGTAGTAACAGAGGATTTTGCTACCCTTCACACATGTTCAGTGTTTAGCTGAAAGCAATCCTCATGACAATGCACTTCATTGCATAACTTTGGAAGGTATGAAACTCTCCTTTTTTCAGCTTTTAATTGCATCAACATGTCCCTGAATTCTTGTTCTTTCAAGACAGTGAGAACAGAAAATCCTGATCCGCCTTACTATACATTCACTTTTTTCTTATTTTATGTACATTCTCCAGTTTATACAATTTAAGCTCTGTTCCTGCTTATTCAAACCTTGCAGCAAGAAAAAGTTAAGTCTAATATCTGTCCCCTCCCACCATCTTTAACTTGGGGTGGATTTACCAAGTTGGAGGCTGCAACCCTCATTAACATCCCCCAACACAATGCACATGTCACGTAAAATGACACAGGAAAAGGTCACGGTGCTGTGCAATCCTGTTAACATCTATCTAGGTTGAATTTGAACTAGCTTGAATTAAAACAAACCTCTCATTTGCTGGTATTAATGAAGACTAAGTAAGCAGCAACTGCTGAGGCTCAGGCTGAAACACATCTATGGCATGTAGTGCAAATACTTGTTTGAAATTTTTCAACTGATCTCAGTGAGGCACTGTTAGTTTTCAGGTGACAAAATACTTCTCTGAAGATTGTCCTGGCCCCTGCCATTTAACACCGCTTAAATAACAAATGTATATGGACAACAGAAGCAGCATTTGCAAGGCAACTCAAAATGGCTCCCATCCCATACCTATCCCAAAGGTGCACACATAAGACTAAACCCCATATGGATGAACATAAAGAGCAGAATCCTTACCTGCCCCCCTTTAGGCTGGTATTTTATGTTATCTGTTGATCCAATTTTGGACCTGACGTTCTTGAGGTCAGGTAGAGGCTGATTAATAACTCGTAGCTGCTTCGGAGTGGCTGGAGATTTAGGAGGAGTGCGAATTATGGCAACTTTTTTCTCAGTAGGTACCAGTATGGCAGATTTGGGGGTCCCAGGAGTGTGTGGGGTTCTGGAGTAGCTGGGTGTCCCTGGAGTGCCTGGGGTACGGGAGGCGTAGCTTGGTGGTGTCCCTGGAGTGATAGCAGTGGAGCCAGGAGTAGTGGGTGTAGAAGTTCCACTTTTTCCTGTTCTGCTACGAATTGGCTCTGATCCTACATGCAAGAAAAAAAAACCCCAGCATTAGACCCACAGAAATACAGCTCTTCTTCCCTCTGTACCTCCCAAGACTGCATCACTATGTGCCAAGCGAAATACAGCTCTAAGACAGCTGTGCTAGTGCTGGAACAGCTGGATGTCTGCCTGTGTGTCTTACTTTGCTAATCAGCCTGCCAGGAGTTACCTTGTCACGCACGGCTGAGCTGGTGAATTGCCCCCGTGGTGACTGAGCTCTCCGCTCTGTCACACAGGCGTGCTTCCCACAACACACTACCTGTGCTTCCTGCAAAGCTCGCTAAACAAGGCACAATAGCACATCGGTTTCTGTCTTGGGGAAAGGACTAGAAACACCCTTAGAATCTAACCTTTGGGACTTGATCTGACAACCTGACCAGCCAGTAAGAATGCTGTCACCAATTTCAATGGATTTGGGCGTTAAACTAGAGAGTGGGGAAAATTCCAATTGTAATCCTGAAACTAAAGGCTCTCAGTGCCTGGCTGCTGCTGGTCACATACCACTGCTGGTAATCTGGTGTCTGCAGCTGAACCCTGGGTGAGCATTCAGTTGACGAACAAGTCATAGCTCTGTTGTATGCATGGGCAGATGTCCCTCACATTCAATTGCTATTTTTCATTAGTGCAGTGAAAGAAAGCAATTACAGAAAGCAACCTTGATTAAAAGTCACATTGTAGTTACATCTGCACCAAGTTAAAAATAAATACTGTAACATTTTGTAGCAGCTCCACTCAGTGTTTATGGCATTGCCAGTCCTTTTCACTGAGCGCAAGCATCAGTTTAGTAGTGGCATTGTGCTTTCTGCAGCCAGCTCTGCTGGCAACTCTCAAACGCAAATGGACAGAAGCCGAGATAGCTCCACATGCTGCTTAAAGTAAAGCTTTGCTGAGAATAGTCATGGAGAGAAAGACCAAACCAAGCCCCAAAGCCTGGGAACCCCAATGTCAAATGGCTACCTGTATGTTTTCACCTTTAAAATGTTCAGGAATTAATAATCCAATGGGCCTCTATAGAGCATCGAGTGGGACTAATCAAAATCTTATCTAAACTATTTGTTAATCATTCTGTTTATTTAATGGTGGTGGACCAAACCCAATACACTGCTGCCCCTGGGGTCCAGGAGAAACTCTTTGCTCTACATGACTCATTAGCTAGATTGAACATACTCCACTCTCACCTCCAGTTTCCCTGAATGGTTTCTTTCTTTCCAAACCAACCCTAAAACAGAACCTTCTCACTATACCAACTGAGACAGAAAGGGAATGATTTTTTTTCCAGCTCCCTGCAGCTTTGGTATATTTATTTTTCATTCCTCAGCCCTTTACCACATTGGCAAATGCTCGATGGCCTCTCACTCCTAGTCAGCAGAATGGGCTGCTGTGCCAGCTGAGGGTCACTCTGCTTACAAAGGGTCTCTGTTTTACCCTTGGAGCATCACCCAAGAATTTCAAAGGACTTTTTTTTTGGTAGACTTTAATCATCTACTTCCCTTAAGCTGTCTTAGAAGGGGCTGAGACTGGTTTCTAAAGAGAGAAACCAGAGGAATTCCTATTGGAAAGCAGGGAGCCACATCCAGGTTCTGAGGCCTGGGCTGAATGCAAATCTGTCTAAAAGTTCTAGGGGTATTTGGTAAAATTCTCTTTGTCCTGTAATTTCTTTTGGCTTGTAATATGATAACATTGGTCCTCACAAAAGGACCTTGCTGGTTTACTATCCTAACTTCCCCAATGAGTCACTCCACTAGCTAACATCTCAATTCTCAGCAGAGTTTTTACCCTAGCATTAGAGCACAGGGAGATCATTACTGTGAAACAGCAAGTTAATGACTGTAATATTAGGTTCGCTTGTCCAAGATCCATCGGAATATTTTATATCGCTTGCGTCAGGTTTGTCACATTTTTTGTGCTGCTGTTTGTAAATGCCCTGTGTTAACTATCTTACCCAGCTCTGAGCTCCCTGCAAAGGCATTTTCTAGTATCAGCGATTAGTCTGAACAGCAGTCCTCACTCTGGGCATTGCAGACTATGGAAAGGGTGCATCCTGTCCCTGGTTTCGCGCCCTTGCTGCTCAGCACTTGATATCTGAACAAAAACAGTCTGTGGGGCTCTGATTTCCAACAGCATAACCCAGACCTACCCCTCTGTGTAAAAGGTATGGACACGTGATGCTATGGCAATGTGACAAATCTCACAAGGATGGGAGGCATTCATAGCAGTAGGAGAGGGCTAATATGCAAAAAACATACGGGTGGTCCGTCGTACTGAAGAGGAAAGGGAAGCTGTGAGGGAGAGAGAGTTCTCCTCTCTGTCTCGGTCTCCTGATACGCCTCTTCGAGGAGGAAGGATAGAGGAAGGTCTTGGTAGAGAGGAACGCTTTTCGGGACTCTTGCTTACTCCATCCTAATAGTAGCAAAATAAGAAAGGAAAGTTTAGTTTTCAAAACTCTCTCTGAGCTGTGATTTCTCTCAACCTGTATATACAGCGGGAAACCTCATCCTATGGGCCCAGTTTACTACTCACACAGGAAGCTGTGGGGATCCAGCCACCTTCCATGCTCTCCTTAGCTCCCTGGTGCTTCTTTACTGCATCAAAACACCCAATAGTCATCTTCTGAGCTACTTAATGCAGATACAGATACTGTTGGATCTAAATATGGATGGATTCCACATTTGGTTCTTAATAAGGAACAAGGTTTTTTTTGTGCAAGTTGAAAGTAAAAAAATTCTCTGGAGCTCAGGTGTGAAATTCTGATATAAATTTACCTGCAAAGTAACTGCAGCACTGGTGCCCAGAATACACCCCATACTATATTGTTAGCTGATGTGTGATTTTTGCATTTTCAGACACTAACTTGTAATTTTTTTACAGAGAAAAATTTTTAGCTACTGCTTATTTTTTGAGTGCAGGACTATTAATTCTGGTGTCTTCTCTTATTTCCTTCCAGACTCATCTTTTTACTTTTTGAAATCAGCAGATACCTTCTTTTTACCAGGGTTAGAGTAATAGACATGTATGTTAGAATATTTTTGAACTTATGGAATGGGCAGCCAAAGAGAGTCTTGCATAAGCAGATAGTCCTCCCAAAGGCAAATATGATAATGATCCCAAGCAGTAGAAGACACACCAAGCATAGCGTTACACAGAAAATGGAGGTCAATAGCGAAAATAGTTTTTAAATGGGGATAGTCATCAACTCAGTATCAAGTAGATTTGATACACAAGTGAAATGTAAACATGGGGAAGCTACGATGGACTGCCAAACATCTCTTTAAATTTATTCTGCAACTTCTTCAGCCTGGTCCCATGCATAGACCAAATTAGGTTCCTAGAGCATTTAGCTTCTGCCCTTATTGCTGGTGATTAGAACTGTACCCTCCTACACTGGGGACTGAATTTGTTTTCAGAGAATATTAAGCGGTTGAAAATTACATTTTTTAAACTTGGAAGGCAAATTAGTACTGCTGTTCTTTGCCACTTACCCACATGCAAATGTGTGCAACTTCGTAGCAGCCAATGAAGCAGCATCCATATCATCAATAGAAATAAGATATGTCCTGCTAGTTATAACTTATTTCGCTTATATTTCCTCTGGAGAATCTCGGGGGTTTTTGTCCATTTTGTAGCACAAATCCTGTAGCCTGATAATCAGTTTTCCTGCCACTGGATGTAAGTAATCCCACGTAAGCTTCACAGAGAATTACTCAAATTCAGTGGGGAGAGACTGCGGTCCGTGGAATTCACCTGCACATCTCCAAGCTAACTCTCTCTACCAACTCTGCTGCCTTACCTTAGCATCTGATTTTGAGTAGGGCAAGCAGTCTCTTGGGCCTGCTGAGGAGGGCCGTACATAATAACTGTCTGTATCGAGAAAAGTGACCCTTTCAGTAGTTAATGAGCAAGCTGAGCTGGGTCTTGGAGGAAGCAATGACTTTGCTCTAGACTTTGAGGCAGGAATCTTTGACAAAGAAGCAGTCTAGTCATGAGAAAACAAACATAAGAAAACACAACATGAAGCTGGACAAAAGGAAAACACATGCAACATGGACCAAAAAAAATTGCCAAGCTATGAATTAATACTTTTCCTGTGTCTGGTAATGGTATCTATGTGGTTCTGACATGCATGAGATTTTTAGTTCTGTGTTGTTTCACCGAAACCATCTAGGTCTGGACAGAGTTACTGATTCTAGAAAGTGCCTTTTTTCTGCAGATTTTTGGGTTATGTTACTAGCACAAGACTGGTGCCAGGTATGGCATTTAACTGGTACAACTACTGGCTGGCTGCATTAGAAGCAAGTGCAAAACTACAGGAGCATCAAGAGATCCTAGTCCTTTAAAACTAAGTTGTGCATTTGAAATATATCCCTCCAGGCTACAGTCAAGAATAAAACCGTGGGAATTGTAAAAGTGAAGTTACACCAGTATTCCCATAATGGCAGAATGACATGACAGTATTGCTTCTTGTGCCACTGTGTACAGACAAAATCCCTACTGCACCCCAGACACTGTATTCTGTGCATTTGGTGTCATACTATAGAGTGACAATGTGGAGTCCTGGGATGAGGAAACCTGTATATGGTTGAAAGGCTGACATGATATGCCGTTGTGATCAGATACTTGTCTGATTCTGAATAATTATAATACCCCATTGAAAGAACAACTAAACACCATAAGGACAGATTGAAAATTCTTTGTTGACACTTAGGAGCACCTAATTGCTTTGCAAAAAGGTGTGTGTGCTGAATGTCATCCATGACATCATCAACATGATTAAGAGTTGCAGAACTCAGATTCTAGGCACGATGTAGAGATCTTGTCCTTTTCACTCATATTGCATACAGTGTCCTCCGTGAATATGTGCATCTAACGGGGATGCTAAAGATGGAGGAGACTGAGATCTTTCAATGGAACAGCCGGGGAAAAGGCATGACCCTGAGCTAATGCACTGCTCTGAGATTACTACAGTCTAGATTCCCTCGGTGGTGTTTAGGGAGTAAGGCACTTTTTAGCATCAGTAATAGGAGGAGAATCTGGCCCAGCCAGATTTCAGTGAGATGCTCAAGGCTGGTAGAGCAAGCAAAGAAACCAAATGCCTCAATCCCTACCAGAAAACTACTCTTATTCTCTGTTAGCAATACATTACCTTTGACCTCTGTTAGAATTCATGTTGCTGGAAGTACCAGCTGTCCACAGGACAGAAACCTCACTTTATTTCAGAGGTGTTCCTAACACATGGCCAATGTTCTCATCATCTCGCTACCGCAGGTACACAGCTCCTTCCAGCAGATGGAACTGCTTAGCCTTTCCTGAACTTGTTCTGCAAAGCAGTGTGTAAACTGTATTTTGAAGATGGATAACAGAACTGACCAGGTTGGATGATCTAACATTACCAGTGGAGAGGAAAAGTCTGCACTTGAGGGACATAAAAGCTGAAAATCAGGAAGAAACATAACAACAAAAAGGGAGAAGTCTTTATAAAAGCAGAGGTGAAGCCAAGGCACAGAAGTGAAAATGTCCAAGAGATGTGTGAGTGTGGCAATCATAGAAGTGAGGCAACAGAGAGAAAAAGTAAGCAGGGAAGAGACTTCGATCTTTGCCATAACATAAGGGACAGGAATAAGAAAGGTGTACAGAAAGCAGATAATTTCAGAGAATGATTTTGCAGTGCTTGTACTCAGAGCACTCCATGAACACCGATGACTCTGAAAACGGGCTAGTATTGACGACTTTTGTGTCAGTGTTGATCACCCCCAAGAAAAGACAGTAATAAACCATACTGTTGACTCAGACCAGAAACCTGTCCAGATATTTCTTACTGTACTAGTAAAGAAGCTCTAGCAGTTTCCCAGTTATGAGCTGAAATGGGTCAGACCTGAAAAAACACTTGAAATCCCAGAATCCATGGCTGAATTCAGGCCTAAATTTAACAGCTCCTCCAAAGCCTCCAAGCAGTTATGCTGCTATCATCATTAACAATTTCTTACAATTCATAAATAACGTGCAGCATTTTCTGAGAAAAGAGTTTTTTGATCCCCAAAGAATTTATGATCTGGTTAGACAGATGAAACAAATCAGCCATGGAATACATTAAGAAATTTAGAGGAATCCTAAGGAACTTCTTCATTGTTAATGATGACAAAGTATTGTCATGCTGCAGATGTGAATAAGCATGCATCAGTGTCATGTAAAGAGTAGTTGCATAGGGGATAGTGAAAGGAGGTTGGTTTCCTGAGGATTTTGGAGTGGTGGGACAGGAATAGCATAGGGTCAGAGTGGGAGCAGGGCAGAGAGGCACTGCAGTATTTGCTGAAGGGAACTAGGCAGAGCAGAGCCAGACACAGGGAGCAGAACAGGCTGCAGAGCAGCTGAAGGCAGGGCATGTAACTGTCAGGTTAAAACACAGACAGAAATCAATGGTCCAGGAAATCGCCATTCAGAAAGCATTTAATTGCATATAAAATGCTACTGTCCAGTAACTGGTACACAGGCATGACCTCTGCAGAATGCATAGCTATGTAACGGTGCATCAAAAGACATCCAGTGAGTCTTGGGGGAGGGTTCCTGCCTGCATAGTAATTGAGCAAGGTGGCAGTATGAGGCGGGTGCTGCAGAAAGGGCAAAGGTACACTGTTTATCCCAGAGGATGACCTGGCTCAAAATCCTGAACAACATCCAACTCCTGCAGTTTGGAGTCTGTATGCCCCCTATGGATCTGCAAACTGTCATCACCTACTACCTGGGACAGTAATTCAGATGTTATTCAGGAAAGGGGGTTTTAATTACCCTTTTAAATGAATAATGAATATGGCAAACAAATTCTAAATGGAACACAAATTTTAAATGGAATGCACAATTACTTACTGAATTAACACAAAAAGATCTGAAATAAGGACAAAAGGAGGTTATGAAGATGAATGATAAGATGATTTTACTCACTGAGAGTTTTTCCTTTGCTTGTTTAAATACACCAGGAGCCTGGTTTGTTTCACCACCTGCTGCTGAGAGACCCAAAGAAAGACTTTATAGTTAAAAACAATAATAATAAGTATTTCCACTTAGTACACTTGTTAGAACAATTAAATGCCTTGGAACTACTGTGCAAAGCAAGTACCTTGTGAATTACTCTCAGTGAACTGTATGCAGAAATGTACCTGCCTTAAAAATGTCCTATATTCATCATACTTGAGGTGAAATAGTATTCTACATGTTTTAAACAAATCAAAATTTTGTATTCATGTTCCTAGAAGTCTAGAAACTACAGTAAAAGGTTCAAGAAATAGTTGACAACTATAAGAGGCTCTAGTTCTGAAGGTCAATCCTCAGACACCTTAGCATCCTGATTTTCAGGACTGTCCTCCAAAAATCAGGCTCCTTTAAGTAATCCACAAATGAAAATTTTAAGAGAGGCCCCTGAAATCACCACTTTTCAAAATATTAGCCAACATTCCTAATGGAAAGAGAGAGATTCAGTGTTGAATTATCACCCTAGTTGTGTCAATAAGGTCAGCGCGCCGTGGGTCAACTAAGCCCTCAGACTTCAGCAATTCAAAGCATATCTGGGACATCAAGTACGTTAATTCAGTATTTATCTGATACAACACAGTTTGCGGTAATATTTTTCTCTCTGACATGGATTCCATCCTTACGAAAAGTTTTGGAATTGGGCAGCTTTTCGGAAAGCAGGTTATTAGTTTCCCCCCAACACTGCTGCTCAGGAAGTGGTTTGCTAGACAAAAACCAGATATGAAATCTTTTGGCATCTGTGCCAGGATGGCCTTAGTAAATGCAGAAGCAGGACAGTGGGCACAGATGACAACCTCTAGCTGTAAACCTAATTTATTCCAGCTGTAAAACCAACCCTAACACATCATACAGGATGGAACCGATTAATCTTCTCCTTTCCCTGCGCAGTTCCCAGGCGTGGTGAGGAGAGATCCCTGGTTTTCTGCCACACTTCCCATTCTAGTTCTGCCTTCCTAATACAATTCCATTGCTCATTTTTTTTTTAAAATTGAAGGAATAGGAGAGAAAACTTGTGAGGAGAAAAAGAATATATAACTGCGTACTTCAGTTCTTCTGAATTTGTAACAAGGATAAGTACAGCACAGCCCTCCTGCATCACATTTTACCACATCTGTTACTGCTGGTTTTGGTGTATTTTGTATCTCTTCTAAATAATCACAACTAGCTTCTTTCCTCCTTCCCTTGGTATTGAACCCTAACCAGCCACCACTATGAAGTGGAAAGAATAGCTGTGCTGCTTGTGCTGACTTACCTGAAAGCACTACAACTTCTCCATCTGAACAGAAGATCTCTACAGGCTCTCTGCTGCCAGTTTAAATACACAGCAAACATGTTTTACCTCAGGGGGTGACCCCAGAATTGAAGACAAGGAACAGAAGCGTATGACATAGTGACTCCCGCTCGTAGCCATGTAATTGTCCTGGCCTTGCCACCGTAGCACTCCTCTGATGGCACAACTGCAGTGGCATCTCACAGCCACTAGCAAAACACGAGTCAGACTGGGGTTTCATTCATGGAACTACACCAGTCAAGGCAAAGACTTCACAACTCTCTCCTCAGAGTTGGCCATGCAGTTTCTTTTTCAAATGGCAAGGATGAGTCTCTTACAAAGCAGTCCCTCCCTTGTGGATATGGCATTGTAAGTTACCAGTATTTGCTAGTGCTTACCAGTGACATGGGTATTTTTTTCTGGTATTGAGAGGCTATAGGGGAAAGATGTCATTTCCTGGGCCACTAAACAGAAAATACGAGCAAATATTAACTTTTTTGTAGACACCTGTATCTTATGACTGGAGATGTTTCCTTTTAAAGTCACAGTAAATGCAACATGGAGGTTTTAACTGACTGCAATACACTCGAAGTTGTATAGACTATGCTGCTGAAGGACTTTTGGTGGGGCTCCACTGGCCAGGTATCACTAAAGCTGACAAGACCATCCCAGACAGGACACACTGACAGTCAAAACTGGCTTCAAGAAATGGTGTTATATTTTATGTAAAAGGAAAATGGGAGAGAGACAATGTCCCTTTAAGTTCCAGATCCTGGAAAGAGCTGGATGTCTGGTTCAGGCTCAGGGATATGTAGGTTAACGTATGGCTGCCTACACTCTTAGGGTATCACAAAGCACTGCACTCTTTCTCATGGCCTCCCCTCAAGTCCCATCAGTAAGTATAAAAAGGTGAGGTAGAGGAAAATAAGGGATACTGTGGATTGTCCAGTAACACTGAGTATGGTGAAAGATTCTAAGAGATATTTCTGTTCATGTTGTGGTGTGGTTCAAGCTCCTCTGCTTTAGAACCCAAACCTCAAAGTTCAACCCACATTACTGAAAATTTTATGATCAATCTGGGTTCATCATTTTGGTTGCTCTCCATCTCAGGATTTAAATGTATCAGGAGGTCGGTTCTGTATTTTCACATTTTTCACTTTGACTAATCCATCTGCTTCACTACGTATTGGAGCGAGAGAGATAAAGCTCTGACAGTTGCCAGGCAGCACACATTTAAGGCACCAGGGCAGACTTCCTTATGCGAGTCTATCGGTATGACTCAGGCCTCTCTGGGATGCTACAGGCCAGAAGAATTCAGAGGAGTTAGTGGTAGAGTACCTGAGGGCAAGATAGCCCTGACCACGTGGCTGCAGAAGTCTAAACAAAATTGAGAACACTACAAAGCTGACACTTTTTTCCCCCCATTTCCACTGCTTATTGAACCCACTCAGTCTTTTGAAAGAATATGTGAGCTATGGGTCATAACTTCTGAGCTGATCAAGCTGTGCTTCAGCAAACAGCAAGAGGTAGCAAGAAGAGTTGCTTTAATCTTTTTTTAAAATTCCTCACTCTTGTGTAGTTCTGGTCCAGTAAGATGGCCCAGAGACTGCTAACTGAGGAGGAGCCAACACTGCAACACAGAGGGGCCTGGATCAGCCTTTCCTTCCCTGGCTCTATTTCTCATGATGGAGGGACGTAAAAGCGCCAGATTCCCTCACAGGAGCAAGGCAATGGGACCGAGTATTTAGTTCTGTTGTCCTAATGGAATACAACCAGAAGACAATACACACGTCATACAGTTGAGGCACGATACTAAAGCTACCCTTGCATAACTATCCTTTTACCATACTTCCACTAGTCAGACCTCCATGCTGAGACTAGTCTAAATTTAGAACAGGAGTGGCTCTTTGGTGCAAAACTGGATGGGAGCGACTTCTGAGGAATACTTTTGATATTGCGCTGTTTAACTCTAGGATGGGTAATAAATCCTGTTCTTCATTTCTAAGCCATGAGAAGAGGCCTATGTAGTTCTGCATTGCTGTGTGTGGTTCTTCTCTTAATAGCCCTCGTTTCAGTCGTGAAGAACCGCACTGCACGTGTGGCTATGTTACATGACAGAAAACCTGTCCTCTTTTAGCAAATTTTTTTAAGACCACCAGCAATGTCAAGATGTTAATCTTTCCACCCTGAACTCACAGTAACAACAAGTAATATGATGAAACTGCTGCAAGTGTTATTTTTGGTTCTCTAAATAATGATACATCTATCAAGATGTAACAGGAATCATTTGTTTCGTCCTTTCATCTTCCTCTACCAAATATTAAGATTTTTGCTTGGAATGCATTCGTAGTGTGAGCCCAGATTTCTTCTCTCTCAGCTTCATGCTGCATGTGGCTGGATTCCCCCTGTGGATTTTGACTGTACAGCATAAACATCAGTGACAGATTGGGAAGTGTCAATGCAGATAACATCAACCAACAAAATACAAGTCTGAAACACTTCTTATTATGCATGAGAGTAAAAAAGCAAAATAATGGAAATGTATACCATGGTTTAAGCTGTCAACATTTTCCCACCAGAAAAAAAAAAAAGGCGTAATTTTAAAAAAAAAAAAAAAAAAGGGAACAAAATGATGAGTAGAGATTCCTACAACACCACACTATAAGCACAATGCCAAGTTACAACCACAGCACATAGAGGTCCAAGCAATGACAAGCATACATGATCATAGCCTCCATTAAATAAACACACAAATACCAGGAAAGAAAGAAGAAAAGAAAAATGATAGAAAACACTAGAAAAGCAATACTATTTGTGAAGACTGATATTCTTGGAGGAAAAAATAAAAAAAATAGGAAGCTGCTACAGCCATGAGATTTACAAAAAAAAAAAAGTCTATGTTTGCCAGCCACATTGCATAACTGAACAGAACGCAGTCACCTGTCTGCTTCCGTTTAACACAGGAGAGATGAGTTGGTCTAGTATATTTGATAGCAGGTTTTAAAATGATTTTCCTGGAGGGAGAGTGGGCCTGAACTTCAGTTTTTTTAGCAAGTTCAGCTTTCTTATACACTGCTATGGACAAGAAAACACAAAAACACAGAATCAGGAAAAAAACAGCAAACAGTTTCATATGACAATACATCAAAGTGGCAGGCCCACTGCTCCACAGCTCCAACCCGATGTGCCGCTTCTACTGGGGTGAACAAATCCTAAGTCGGAAGACGGGGAGCACGGGTGTGTTAACCTCAGATGCGTTACCCAGTGATCAGTGGGGATGCCTACGATTGAAACGGGACCGGTGGAGCAGTGAGCCTTGCACATGGCTTTTCATACAGTTGTACGATGTCTCATTAAAAAGCACTACCATTCATACTGTTACAGTGCACATCACCTACAACAGAGTAACCAGATAGTACTGTACAATAGTAAAAAAAAAATTTAAAAAATAAATATATATTGTAATAGGGAGTGTTAAATGAACCTTTTTTCCTTCTCACTTCATCTCTGGAGAGTGTGCTAGGTTCCTTTTTAGCTATTTTCCTTTCAGGAGTAGAAATCCTGCCTCTCCCAGTTTTAAAAGGTTTCTCTTTTTTATGCTTATCGAGAGATGATCTTCGCAATTCTCTCTCTGCCTTCTCCTCTTTAGGAACAGTCTCTGACTGTTCAGTCATGATGCTCCTATCATCATCTGTAGGATCAGAGCAAATTATAACAACAAACAAAAGATTAGTAACAAATGTTAACAATACTGTGGTGGAGCAGGGAAAAAATAGTTGAAGACAGAGCAGATGGATTAATAAAAAAAGGCAGATTATTTTACTGTTTTTCTGAAACATGCTGAGATTATTGTTACAACTATAATAATTTTGCTTTTTTATCATTATGATTTGGAAGCAAAAATATTTAACAGACAAAACAGAAAGGATAATGCACACCTTGAGTATCTGCCCAGAGACTGTCTGTGTCCATGATGGAGTCATCGATTGTTGTTTCATCTTTGTAATCATCACATGTCTCTGTCTTGTAGTCGGTGAGCAGGATTTCTTCTCTCTGGGGTGAAGCAGGAGCTTCTGGGGAGCCCTCCTTGGGCTCAACTTGAATGTCAGCCACTTCCTCAACCTCCAGCTCCTCTTCAGCCTGGGAGTCCCCTGTTTCGATGTCTTCCTGCTGAGTAGCAGCAAAGCGGACACTGTGAGAAGCAGATTCACCCTCATCAACTGTTGTCTGCACCACTGTGATAAAGTCATCCTCTACTGTCACCACTGATTCAATAATGCCTTTCAGTTCAGGCAGTGCTTCTGGGCTACCCTTGGCTAGCATTTCTTCAGCAGCAGGTTTCCCAAAGTCTATTTCTAGGGGCATTTCTGATATAACATGCTGTTTATCCTCTTCTTTTTCTTCTTGCCCTATTTCTACCTCTTCTTCCTCATGTTCTTCCCCTTTTGTGGCCCCAGCTGTCACTTCACATGGCAGCAGCTTTTGGATTTCCATAGGTTTCACAGCTGTATCAGGAATCTTTTCAGTTCCGTCTGCAGGCTGTGATATGCTCTCCATCTGAATCTCAGCAGGCTCTTCCTGGAGAGGCTCAGCTTTTGGAAGGAGGAGCTCCATAGAAGGCTCCTGTGCTGGTAACTGTGCAGGTGTCTCTTCCCCAGACACAGGAGGTTTTGGAGGTTCTGCTTTGATATCCTCTGGTTTCAAGGATTCTCCATTCAACCCTTCTTGGGCTTGATCATGCTCTCCACTAGATTCATAAGATTCCTCTTTATCAACTGCTTCTTGATGTACCAGATCGGGCTTAGTTACTTTTTCCTTGATGTCTGTTTCGGACAGTTTAGTGCTGTCCTTCACATAACTAGGCTCGGTCTTGGAAAGTACATCTGCATCCTTTGCTTCTCTGGACAAGATGGCCTGATCTTTCTCTTGAGTGTCTTTGGGTTCAGGCTCTGCTCTTTTAACAGAGGGTTTGTCCTTCCCTGAAGGGAGAGATACAACCTCACTGATCTTAGTATCTAATTGACTCTGATATTCTTGGTCAGCTCTCCTTGCAGCCACTTCCATATCATGCTTTATAGCATTGTAATCTGGTTTTATTGGAGCTTCTATCTCAGCTATTTCAGGAACAACACTAAGAGTCTTCTCCTCCTTCTCCATCAACAAAGAAAAAGCATCTTTTCCTGTTGCCATCTCCGAAGCTGATATTCTGTCGTACATGGTATCATCGGTTACAGGAACTTTATCAGCTACACTTTCTTCTTTCATTTCTAAGATTGCCTCAGGTCTCATCTTCTCTGGCTCTGCACCTTTAATGGGACAGACCTCTTTAGAGTCAACTTGATCTTCACTTTTTTCTAGCACAGTATCCAGCTTCTCTTTTTTCTCCTGCTCAAAGTCCCTTGCCACAATGGACTCACCAGTGGCATGCTGACCTAAGTCTTTTTCACTGAGGAATTCTTCTTTTGATTTTTCAGCTGCTGCCAGTTTCACTTCTATTAAAGACAGGTCGGGAGCCAGGCCACGTCTCAGTTTTTCATCTGTGCCTTCATAAAAGGGACAGGTTTCGCTCGTTAAATTCTCACTGTCCTGAACTGGAGAAGGGAGTGGGACTGTGTACTTATTGAAAACACAGTAGCCCAAGTCTTCTAGCTGACTTTCAGCTTTTAGAGTGATGTGGTTTTCATCTGTCACAGGTGGCATGGCTGTGCTGCTATCTTCCACAACTGTGTCAGAAGGAACTGACTTCTTTTGTGCCATTTCAGCATCTGCGCTCACGGAGGCTAATCTAGATCTTGTCCCTGCCAAGTCTAACATTTCAGGCAGGTCAGGAGCCAGGACAGCCCCATTTTTGTAGTATTCTTTGGCCAGGAAAGGTGATTCGACCAAGGTCTCAGGCTGGACTTTTTCTTCGGCCATAGCTTTTTCTTCTTCAGTGTGCTCATCTTCCTCTCTACTATCAATGGGGAAGCAGGGGGCCTTCTCCAGTGCTGGTGTGGTTGCTGGCAAGTAGTCATCACCTTCATCCATACTTCCACTAGTGTTAGTTAGAATATCTGAAGCAAGGGGAGAAAGATCATGTGCACGACCAAAGCTAAATCCTAGAGCTATTGAATCCAGGCAGGACATGGGCAAGTTAATAGACATACTTCTCTGTTCAATTGCAGATCTCCCCCCAAGTCCCAGGCTCCTACTCAGAGTTAGATCATCTTTATTTTTACTGTGGAGTTCTCTCTTATCCCCATAGACTTTGGGGTCAATAGTGAACATTCTTTCTATTGGGGAACTTGGTTCTTCACATTTGTCTGGTGTAAAGCTCTGAGCCAGGGTACTGTACCCTATTTCATGAGCAGGCCCACTCTGCTGCTGATCCAATTCTGTCTGTAATTCTTCCTCCTCTTCCTCTCTGTCTTCAGGTATTAGATGATCTGTCTGATAAGGCTCATACACACTCTCTTTAGCGTCACTTAGCTCATAGTAATCACTGCCTTGTTTCAGAGCGTCTGCTTTGAAGGCTTCCTCTTTCAGAGCAGAGGTTTCAAAATACTTCGACATACCCGACTGGTCCTCCTCTTCTTTCATTTGATGAGGAGCTGAAACACCTGTCTTATCCTCCTTAGTATCTTTTTTAACATCTTTCTCTTGAAAAGGTTCTAGAGTAGGAGTCTTGTCAGCAGTTAAACTTGGTGCCTCAGGGGCTTTCTCTGTTATTCTGGATAACTGAGTGGTATCAAGGTGCTCTACTGTTTTCTCAAGGGTCAGTTCATGGCTTAACTTGGCTGGGGGTACCTGTGTGCTTGGCTGGACTTCCTTTTTCACATCTACTGTTGCCGGGAGCCCACTTTGGTCCATTTCTTTTTCTGCTTTGACAATATCAGGTGACTTTTTAGCTTCATCATCCTTTTCAAAGTCTGCTCTGTCTGGGGAAAATGTCTTTACTTCAGGTTTCATGGTAAATTTACCATCATCTAATATTCGAGCCTCCCCTTTATCATAGAAGTCATACCTTTCTTCATCACTCTCATCCTTGGTCATGTCCTTTTCCTCCCCCCACACAGGGATTTTCTGGGTGCATGGCGTTTTCAGGCCATCTACAGTTACCGCTGAGACTTCTTGCAGAGCTAGTGTCCTGTCTCTGTGGTTCTGTTCATCTTTAGTGAGATCTTTAGCAAACAGTTGGTCAGTGGGTTCCTGTTTTGTTTTGGAACTGTCTTTGAGTGGAAGCTCCTGGGGAACAGCGGGAGATGGGCCTGAAGGAAGTTCACTTTTGGCTGCTTCTGCCTTGGGTTCTGATAGCAACAGAGAACTTTCACCATGGCTGATGGCAAGATCTTGGACATCTTTAAGGTTGTCTTTAAATTTCATAGACATAACTTGGTTGGATGATGAGGGCACATCTGCAGTTCTTTCTTCTGTTTTGTTCCCTTTAGGCAGTTCAGAGGACAAGCCCTTTTGTTCTTGAGAAGCAGGAGGCTTGGCAGCAGGTTCTGCAAAACTGGCTTCCCCTTTCTTTTGTGAATCAGTTTCCAGAATCTGTTCTGATAGAGGTGAAGGCATTTTTTCTTTGTCTTTGCTCTGTGAATCCTTTTTATCTATAGCCTCTGTTTTTGCTGGCTGTGGAACTAAGGCATCATGTTTAGGTTGCTCACCAGTCTTACTGTCTTTCCCAGATTCATGTTGCTTTGTGTCTAACGGTTCTGCTGTGAAAGGGCGTGCGCCCTCCTGGACACGGAACTCCATCTTCGTGGCTGCAAGTAAATCTGAAGTAGTTTGTTTGGCTTTTATAACAAAATTATTTAAAGCACTTACAGGCAGGCAGTCATATGGCTTACAACAACATCTTGGTATGAATGATGGAAAGGAGAGGGAGAAAGATGCAAACATGCAGCAACGCCATCCACCTAGAAATCTGCTTTAAAGTGTTAAACCCTAGTTTCCTTTCAATATATGAGGTTTTATAATGAAAATGTGAGTTGCACACATGTAAATATGTGACCACTGAAACGAGATGATTTCATATGAATTCTTCATCTTTATGGTTTGTATACAACAGTAAAACCACAAGTAATCCTCACTTCATTGATATGCTTTCCTAGACTCTGTAACTTGTATTAGTTTTGAGTTGGTAAAGTCTGCAAGATGCAGTCCAATCAGTTGTATCTGTGTGTGTTGCTGACATTTAAAACATACGTTTCTATATCTATTTTACATTTTTCTTCTACGTGCAGCCTAAACTAAAGAAATAATGCATATAAAAGGTTTTGCAAGTGTGAGAAGAGGCTGGTTTTTTAATTGTACCAACTTTTGACATTTACTCTTTGACAAATGACAAAAATCTCACTGCTGTCATGAAACCGGTATGTGTAAATCCGCAACAGAGCTATTAATAGTCCCAGATCTTGAAGATCTGGTCTTCAAAATGGCCAGCCATCTTCAGCTGTAACTGAAAGTCAAAGAATACTTAGCATGCTTCAATGACTGTAGATCAGGCCCTAATTAAGTTAATTTGAAACTAAAAATGCTACTCTTACAGTCTGCCACTATGTTTTCAGGGACTAATACCTAGTTAAGTTTTTTTAATACATGCTCTGTTAATCATTAATAGCTTGTTCTTTTTTAATATCCTATGGAAAATAATCATTTCTATCATATCGAAATCTTCCTGTCATGGAAAATATGAAGAGAGATACTGCAGAATGTGTCAGAACTTTCTGCAGTAATCTGTAAAAAAAGTTTTATGACTTTTTTCTAAAGCTTGTTACAAGCAGCATTGGGCCAGCTCTGAATCTCCTCATCTCTGATTTAAAGTCCATGGAGCCACCTTTTTGCTCTGATGAATCTGAATTTTTTAGAACAATTAGTATCAAAGAATTGGTCATTCTTTAAATATTTGCATATGTTAACATTTAGTCAAAAAAAACCCTGCCATTCTAAACTCCACAGGTAGAAAAAACAGAGGTAATTACACTACAGTAATTTTGCTCCTTTATGTTTTTACATTTGGTGACTTACTTGCAAACTCCATGAAGTATAAAAACATGGCCATTGAGCTGATGTCATCCTCGTTTCACAGAAATTAAATAGCTACATACTGACTTTATGTATCCTACTGTGCCTCTTACTGTAGTGCAAATGAACAATACCAATGGCATCAAAACATACTCTGACTGCCAAAGGAATTTAATATTCTTTAGCTGGGCCAGCCAGAACACCAGCCTCCCTGTGCAGCATTTCTTAGCCAGGTAGTGAACAGGTACATCACTACTCCATGCAATGTGTCTTTACACCTTGTTGCACTGGCTGAAGAGAAATACCATTGAAAGGAAAATCCTGAAGCCTAGTTCTTACATACTGAAAGACAATTGATTGCACTAAATATTTTGTTCAGGAAGCAGATCAGAACTTCACCCTATGCACCCAACCCTTCACTACAAAGGCAAACGTCCCAGTGGAAGTGATGGAGGTTTTACCTGACCAAGGCACTCCAGCAGGGTTAAACATTTGTAATAAGGTAAGACACACAAAAAATCAGAGTTCTGGCAATGATCGAGGAGATCAGGGGTGGACTGCAATGAATGGCAAGGATATGACATAAGAAGCGATAGCTTTAGGGAAGCTAAACCAGAATGCACTGAAGCACACACACACACACAAAAAAACCAAAACCAAACAAAAACCCTGCACACTGCAAAAGAAAACATTTCTACAGTTTAAGCCTCTTTACGTCATAAAGTCAATAAATCTACTTTTTGAAAGAAAAGCAGATGAATCTCTGCACCAAAAAGAAAAAAATATACATAGATTAGCAATGTGACTGGCAAACACATCTGAGATGAGGGAAAAAGGCTTACGCAGAGGAATCAGCTTAGCTGCAAAGCATATTTTATCATGGCAAAGTAAAAAATCAGGAATCAGCCGCAGTGGTGGGAAACTATGTTGCCATACAGCACCTATGCAATCATATTATCTGCTACACACTCTTCAAGCATAATAACAAGAGCAGTCATACTAATAAATGGGAAGGACAGGAAACGAAGCAGCCTTAGAAAGCACTGGAGAAAGCTGGAGAAGGATTCACCAGCAGCAACCACATGCAAAGCTAAGGAGGACACACCGTCCTTGGCCGAGGAAGGGGATGTGTCTCGCAGGGGTGTTTCTGCCACATCAGTTACACTCTCCCTGCTGGATGCCACGCTTGGCACTTTGTCTTCACGACACACTTTGGCCTCCAAACCCAAATCCAACTGACCCTCACAGAGGCCCTTGGCCTGGTCCGAAGGCTCAGTGGGCCCGTGCTCTTTCCCCAGTTGCTTCCCAGGAAGAGCAGCAGGTTTCTCTTCCACAGCCATCGGACTCTCTACTGGTTCTTCTTCTTGTGGATGGAGAAAGGAGGCAACATCAACACCAACAGTAAACACCAAGCACACAGCTCAACAGGACTGCTTTTGCATAACACTTTCAGCTCTGAACATTTTAGATTTAAGCGTGTCAATGGACTGCTAGTATCCAGCCCATTTTAGCCACTGTGGAACCATATTTTCCTTAGGGAAAAAAACAAACTGAAACAAAAAACCTGTCCCCCCCTAGAGAAGCATGTTTATCCTGTAAGATAGAGCTGAAAGTGTTTCAACAGTTATACCTCTCCTCAAGATGACTGTGGGTCAAATATACACTGCAAATGGAGATGGTATTGAATGATGGATGGCCCTGACAACACCAGTGCATCAATGAGCTCAAAGTACACTGATATTTTTCTGATAAATGTGCCATTTAATCCAGTTCAAGACATTCAATTGAGGTGGAGGAAGGTATGAGGCATTAATTTCTTTCCACTGACCTTGGCAATACTGACTGCTAAATTCCAGCAAGTCAATCTATCACATGGATCCTGGACTTGGCAAAATATTGAGCCACTTCCATAGTCTTAATAAGCCTTGTGCATAGCTGATAACTAATGGTTTCATTATAATTCAGACAAGATTCCTACACTGAGTGGGTTTATAAACAGTTTGTCCCTTAGGCTGCCTGACATCTGAACTCTGTATGTGAAAACCACAGATTTAACACCAGGACTCCTCATTTTCTTTTCTGTTTCCCCACTAACCCTCAGGCTCCTCGCCACCAATTAAGCCAAAGAAACCAATGAGTGCCATGTAACTATCTGTTCAGCTGAATTTCTAAAATACATCACTCAGCCTATGGGCTGTTAGGATCAGTACAGCAGTATCAAGAGCTGCCTTTACTCATGCCATGGCAGAAGAATGATTAGCAGAGTCTCCATTCTGGACCGTACTCCTGTAATTGCTACTCAGACAGAACATTCCTGTGCTCTATTAGTATCCCTGCTGATAAGAAGTCAGGATTAAGTGTGAAACCTTTGATTCAGCAACATACTTAAGCAGCTGACCAGCAACCATGCTGCAGTCAACCTGATGATCTCCCTGGGTTTAAAGTGTGTCTCACACTTAAGACTTTGCTGAATCAGACTTGGAACAAAGTGGATTCAAATCTGGAAGTGGCTGTATCCAGCCTCTTGGTATTAAAGTAAAACCTCTTTACAAGGGCTTGATTTTTCTCCTGAGATTGGCCCGGTTAAAACCAAACAATCAAACATCCACTTCAGTTATGGCCTTTAAAAAGTGATTTAAGGAACACAAACTCTATTTGAGGCTGAGAAAATATCACTATGTAAAGTACAACACATCACTAATAACATATAAAAATGCAATTAAGGTTAGATACTATATCTTAAATGAACAGAAGCCAGAAGATTCAGAATCAGAATGTCTGGACAAATGTCTGAGTGTTACAGGGATATTTACACCTGGGCAGACTGCAAAAGCAGCCTGGCAGAACAGCAGGTGTCCAGCTACAAAAGGCCCTGACTGGAATCACTTGGTTTGCTTTTACGTAGTTTTGTACGTGCATCCCTTTCCATCAAAAAATTATAAGGAAAGCTTCTCATTTTACTCTGAGCACTTTCAGCTATACGTATCCATTTCCTAAGACACTTCACACCATGCCACATGATTAAAACTAATTACTCACCAAAGTAGAAAGTTATCCCTGACTTAATGAACGAATCCTACTGACTCCCTTTGTGCAGCAGACTTTTATGCCAAACAGACTGCTTGCTTACAGGCAGCAAGTGAGGAGGGCTCTTTCATAATGCCTATCTTTTCACTGATGACCCAGCTTATTTCCCTTTTTTTTTCCTCATCGATGTTCTGAGCTCTTACACTTTCACCAGAAGTAGATGCATACGACTGAAAATGAAGCTGCCCATGAACTAACCAATCCAGGAGTGCTGTTAAGTACAGCTACAGGCACCCAGCTATAGTAAGGCTACTCCTGCGATTTTCTGTCTCCCCTAGCTTCAGGCAGACATGCTGACATTAACAATCTTCAGGTATTAGCAGTGATCTCTTTCTTTTGCTGTTGCAGTATTAGGCTATATTATCCTGTTAATTCTGAACAACTCTGTTTTTTTTTTTTTTGAAATGACCCAGTGAGCAATTTCAGGTATACACCTCCATACTCCTGAAACACGAACCTTTAGAGGATTCAGTACCATTTTTAACTTCAGCTCCTGTGTCCCAAGATCAAGTTAGTCAAATGCTGCGAGATGAAACAGGATCTATTTTGCCTTGGAGAAGTCAGCATTCCTGTTAGTCACTGAAACAGATTCTCCCTTGATTCCTCAAAAGGCATCTCGATTTTATGTAACCCCCACTGATAAATAATACTGATGTGCTCAGGCCATAAAAAAAAGGGGGTACAGAAACACAATAAACTTTTTTTTCTCCTTGTTTGCACTCAGATGACACAACGTTAACTGGGTGTATCCACAAAACAACTGGAGATCAAACATGACCCAATACTGCCTGAAGTCACCTGTGTGTACTGGGGTAAAAATTGATTTCCTTCGCCTGCTGTTGAATTAAAGCCTCCCCACTGCTATCTTTGGTATAGACATGTTTTTTTGCCCCACTGTATTAACAACTGACTTACCTCCAGTAACAACCTTTTGGCCTATTTTGCACACTGTTCTTGGCAGTGATTTCCTGGCACAAAGAGCAAATTAGCTTACGCTTCTTTTAACTAGCTGCTCCTTTTGCTTCTGCTACAAACCAGGCCAGTAGATCAAGAGCCCTGATTTAAGCAGGAACCATGGCTTCACTGACCCCACAGTTGCATTCATTGCTCATCCTGCAGTTTCACTTTGAGACGAAGAGACTCTGGAGGGGCGTCACTTCCATGTGGGGAGAAAACACAACTAGGTTTCCCTCCCCAGAAAGCACCAATCCCAGGCACATATACAATGGAATGGATGGCAGGTGGGTAGAGGGGAAGAGGAACAAAATGGGACCATGCTCAGTTCACCTTCATCATGGCCCAACAAGACCTCTGTGCTCTTCACTGTGGCACTGGGACGTGTACTAGAGCCAGTCCACTCCGAGCTGAACAAAGGGTGTTCATAGTACTCCTCATCCGAATTGTAGGGCTCATCATCAGGCACAGACACTGAAATGGAGGGGGCCAGGTGTTTACGCCACTCCCTGCCGGCAGCAGGCCCACAGACTGGGCAGTGGTGTAGCGGTCCCACCTTATCCTCTGCCCCTTCATCTACAAATAGACACACACAGACAAAAACTGCAGGACAGACAGACAAAGAAAAGGCAAAGACAGGATGGACACATGCACTAACAACACTAGCCACTATGTCATGCTGCAGAGTGGATGCAATCAGACAGGCTACAGGTTAACGCAGGATGGGGGAATGAGGCAGCTGTGCATTTTAACACATTTAACACGCCATGTATGTGGCGTTCCCTGCAGTGTTTGTGAACATCCAAAACCGACCGTTGGAATAAGTGAATTTCAAAACTATACACTTATTATTTAGAGGAATACATATTGTACACAAACCACATCTCACAACTTGCACTGATAATCATATATGTAGTACAGCTGACTGGCTGTATTAAAAACCTCTGAAGTATCCCAACACAGTTGTATCCCTCATAGTCATTGGGTGAAGTACTTGAAAGTCTAAATTTTAAAAAGTCCTTTAATTAAAAAGCAAACCAGCTTACACTTTGGTCAATGGTGGGTTTATTTTTCATTGTATTTATTTCAAAATTCCCCACTTGCTTTTTTTCCCCCCTATAAATAAACAACATTTAAACAACCAAAAAACCCCCTTCTCCAAAGAGCTAGCTATCTTTTTCCTGATACAGGCCACATAAAGCTGCTCACAGCAATCTCTCTCAGTAGCTCCAATATGCATCATTGTGCTGCAAAAGAAAGATTATCCATGTTTAAGATTCTGCGACAGCCCTGAGGCTGGCCAGGACTGAAGGCAGGCTATGTGCACCTATGCACATGCGCAAATACCACCCATGCAAATTAGTTTAAGAGAACCGTTCTCAAAATTTTTTTCAGGACACAAAGAGCGCCTGAACCTGAACCGCTGACAGTTCAGCTGTTTTGCTCTTGTAGTGGAATCCAAATCCCAGATTCAGGTGTTTATGCGTGCTTAAAAGAGGTAGGTGTGGAAAGATAAGCCGGCAACCTGCCTCTGCCAAGCAGGAAGCTCTGCAGGGCACTGCAATAGGAAATGCTAAACACAGGGCTGATCCTGAGCTTCCCACCGTTCCTTAGTATTTAAGAGCCGGCAGCAAGGTAGCAAGGAACCATCTTGATCCACTTGCAATGCAGAACCTGTGGATTTCTTCTCCATAGAAGCTTCTACAAAATTCAGTGACAAATGTGAGGGGGCTCACGGTTTGCAAAAGGCTAGTTAGAGGGGGTGAGGTCATGTCTCGGGATGTGAGACACCAGGAATCAACTCCCTTCTAAACCTGAGAAGATTCAAAACTACAACTCCTGCTTCTTGGCAGGGTGCCCTCACACCAGTCCACGTATTACTGTGGAGAAGAGTGGGAAGGGTTGACGCACTTGCCACCTCTTCTGCTGGAACTGGGACATTGTGGAGAAAAGACTAGAAGGTTGATATGGTCAGAAGCAGAACACAGATAAGGAGGATGAGCAAAACGGGAGGTTCTCCTTCCAGCTGTGAGTCATATTTATCCAGGGGCCCTTCAGAAGTAAAATGCATCAACAAGAGTCAATGTGAAAACCCAGGACTTCTCTATACTGACACAAACAAGGCTAAAAATTCCTTCTTTATAGGCTCTGAATGGATTGTAGGCAAGAAAATACAGGCCCTGCCTCTGCTCCTTAAAACTACAGGAACTGACAATAGTAAAACTGCTTAATACATATTATTGTGATGGCCCACAATCATTAGGAGTGCAATGAGATACTAGTATTGTTTGGGGCTGTTATGTCTGTGGCTATTACAGATTTACATTATTTATCAGTTTTAATAAAGATATTTTCAAAATTACTGCAGATAATTTAATTAACAGGATAATGATGTCTTTAAAGGAGGATATGCTTTTATTTCAGCAACAAGAAAAATCCTTCCTTTGTTATTTTAGTCCCTTCCAACAGTTCTTTTTCAGTTTAAAGTGTGGGAAAAACCCCCAACGTATTCTAAAGTCCAAGATTAAAATCACTTCTCACAAAGGCTAATTCTGCTTTAGCTTCCAGGTATCTTTTGAAAATGCCTTTCAAGAAGTAATTTTCACTGTAAACAGATCCATTTTTATAGGACACTTGGTTCCTTTCAGTTTGCAAAATATTGTTATTTGATATATAAAGCCTAATCTGAAATGCCTATTTCGAAATGGAAGACAGTGCATCAAAGGCATCCTTCTATCTTGTAACATTTAGAAAAATTTTTACCTGAACACATTGTTGACCATTGTCAAAAGGTGCAGAGCACAAAAGAAATGCCAAGTTGGCAAGAGACTATCACACATCAGCCCTGCATAACCAGATCCAACTGATAAAAGGATTAGATGGTGCTAGGGAAAGTTTAATTTCCTGAGCAAAATTATGTTACTATAGTTGAAATAAATGAAATCATTTCAATAAGGCAAATTAGTTATCTTACCTTCTGCAGCAGTAAAAGGGGACAGGCTCATTTGAATGTTTTTCTGCGGCCAAGTGAAAGAAAAACCCACATCCACTGACTCCCTTCCTTCATGAAATACACTTGACCCACAAACCTCTCTGTCTTTTCTACTTTTTTTTTTTTAATTTGCGTTTGCTGCATGGCTGGCCACATCCACCTTTGTCATGTCTACAGCAGTGATTTCCTTCCTACTATGACTGAAGGAAGTCTCTCTTGGATTCAGAGCAATGCAACACACGCTGACAAGTGCATTAGGAAAATGTTCTAAGAGAAGGGGAAAAAAAGGAGGTCTGAGGTAGATACACACACCAAGCGCTCACTTTTGTTGTTCAACAACTGTAGAATTGGGTTAAATTCATATTCTACTGAGCAGAAAGACAGACAATGTAAAGGTGCATGAGGATGGATAGCCAGATGGTATAGGGAACTGAAGGTTTAAACAAGTACAGTAAAATTAGGTCAAACCCTACTGAGGCAAACTCTTCTGAATGGGAGCTTTGCCTGAATAAAAATGACAGGTCTGGCTCACTCATGTCAGCAAAAGCTCAACTTACCCACAGAAAATAAGGACCACATCTTCTAACACAGAGCAGAACACAAGATTTTCACTACCATTAACTAACTGAATTGACAACACTGATATTTTGGAAAAAAACAACATAATATACTTCTGGTGAATTTTTTTTCAAGAAGTTCCTTCTGTTCGTCAACCAATTCTACTGTGAGTTCCAGTTTCAGAGATGGACATAAACAAGAAGCTTCCAACGGAGTCCATTAATGACTCAGCACATCATTTCTGTCCACACGTCCCTTACAAACCTACATTTTTAGGATTTATACAGGCCATCTGCTCTAAAAATGAAGAGTTGAATCAAAATCTTGTCATGGAAAGTCTCTTTTCACTAACGTTAAAGGAAATTATTTGAATGTGTTTAAAAATGGTGGAATTGTGTAAATCATCAAAATGTCTCCCGAACACTGCCCTTTCAGTCCTTGCAACCACCCCTGCGGGTAGGTAAGTAAGTGCTATTATATTAACTCGATTCTACATGCAAGGAAAGAGAAAAATAATGATGTTAAGTGACTTGCCGAGTCATATGCACAGCTGGGAACAGCAGAGTCTGGTAGTTCATAATAACCTCGAGTTGTACAGTGTTTTGCCACCTTCTTGTGTTAACACAACTAGCGAAATGGTTTCCATTTGCTTTGGGAGCAATCTACAACCTCCTGTCAATTAATCAATACGAGTACTTTATAAAAACCTAAAATACATGTAAATAACACTGCTGATAGAAACAGTATGCAAAGCTAATCCTCAGCTAAGGATGTATGATGTAAGAACCTTGACACTGGCCTGAAGCAGAAGAACAAGCTCTTATATTGTGATATGAAAAATCACAAAGCATACACGGAATTACTGAAGTGAACTATATATTAAAAAATAGTGGTAAAACCCTGGTAACAATTCTGAAAGCCTTTGCTAATGCCCTACTAGCTTCCTTTTCAGTTAGTAGTTTTGAATGCCATTATGTCTGGGTGATGAGTCTAGGAACTGTTGTACTATTCTTGTAAACAATGTGCAGATGTTTTTAAAAAAACAACAACAATCAAGAAATTTTTTTTCTATTAGTTGCTAACTGCATCCGGTAGGTATTTCCAGTACACTGGACTGACAAATGTTGTTGTTAACACAGCCTGTAATTGCATTATCTCAAAAATTACAGCAGGATGGGACATGCCTAATTGCAGTGTCCTGATAAACTGAGAGTCAGACTATGTTAGCACATGAAATAGGAACCATCCACTTGCAAAATTAAGAGAAGCTCTGTGTTAAAATACCAACAAAGTTTGTTCAGCAGATGACAAGAAATTATTTTCATGCACTTATTTAACAAAAAGAAAGAAAAAATGCTAAAAGGAAATCCAAGAAGGAAATAAATGGACACACAAAAACGCTACTGACATGGCAGAGTTCAACTGACAGAACCCTGGAGATTCTGAACCCAAATCCTACCCACATATCCTCATGGTATGGCTCAGTTTTAACGTATTGCTGTCTCCCTATACTGATGGCCTTGATGCAGCAGTCGTCTTCTGTTGAAGAAAGCACTGACGCACAAGCTTACTATTGTGACAACTTCACTGGGATTTAGGCCTCTGCTTAAAATTAAGCCAACACTTAAGTTCTTTGCTGAAGGGGATTTTAGCAGGAGGAAAACGTAGTGATCATGGGCTACTGAAATTGAACATGCATTGTGCAGAACAGAGTGGAAATTTGCTTTGTGAGACTAGAATTTGACTCCTGTGCTCTGTATACAGACCCCCCAATACACATAGGCATTGAAGTGTGAATTACAGGCCAAAGACTAAAGAAATGATCCAACTCTGAATCTCCTTGCTTTCATGCATTTAAGATGCCAAAACCAAAGCTAATGGTAATTTTAAAAGCAGCCAAACAAATCCTAAGAAAAGAAAGACGACCCGTAATTGAATCATAGTTTTGGTGACCACACTGGGACAGCAGACATCTTGGGTCATATTGCATATAACAGATAAAAAGGTGAGCATCACCATCTTTTTTTCTTTAGTATGGATGTATTTAACATATCCTGTCAGTTACCTCTGTGCATATGTGTCTACCTCATCCATACATTGCAGCTGGTTTGCAGATGGGGAGTTATTGCTGGGGAATGCCTTTTCATATGAAGGTGCAGAAAGTATCTCCATTTTCTGATTCCCCCATCCTTTAGATTCATGTCTCATCCCTCCACTGACAGCTGTGCACTGCAATGTCCAGGAGACCCTTACCTTCCTCCAGAGCTCCAGTCTGCTCGGAAGCTGGTGACGGAGGTGGGGAAGGAGGCAGGTTGGCTGACTCTTCGACTGCTAGAAATCAAACAGTGAAAATGAGATAGAGCAATTAATTCCAGAGAGACAGATGCTTGATACAAGCTCCAGTCAGCCTGTTCTGCCTAGCTGAGAGAATTATTCGATGGGGACTTGTGCTTAGCAGATTTTCAGATAGACCCTTTCAGAGTACATGGATTTTTAAAGTTATAATAAAAGGTGGGTTTTTTTTTCAGATGGTATGAATTATTTTCAAAATTCTGTTCATAGAGTGCAATACAAAAACAAAGTATGAAATGACCTTTAAATCAGTATTGCCACTTAGAAAACCTTCAGTTACCCAAGGCAACAATAAAGCATCTGAGCATGAGAGATTTTATAAATTCACGCTGATTATCTGAAACTGGCATCCAATCTCTTCAATTTACCTTAAGTACATGAACAAAAACCATTCTGCACACTTTTTTTTTCTTCTGCTGAGTTCAAGGTTAAATCACAGAATACATGCAAATATTGCTTGTCTAAATACAAAAGAGCAAGGCGCAGTGAAATCTTAGATGCACTTAGAGTAGGTTGTAGATTCATTCCCAGTCACAAGACTAGATGCTGAAACCAGATGATGTTTTTTCAATTATTTCAATTCACATATGATGAAATCCTGAACAAACGAAACTCAGCATAACCTCTGCATCTGATTTCATACCAATAACTGAAGATTTTTTTCCTTTAAAAACAAATCCACTACTGAGGCTTAACCAACTTTTTGTTTGTTTTTTGTTTTTTGTTTTTTTAAAGTTACAAATCCGTTTTAACAGATGTGTCTTATAAATGGCAGCTCTCAACAGGCAGATCTCAGTTTCTGATTCAAGGCTTCTTCCCAAGCATAAAAAGGCCAGTTTCAAAGCCCCAGCAGAATTTATCAGGCCTCCTTACATTGATTTCAGTGTGGTTTGGAAGAGACCCTTGTCCTTAAGATGTATAATACTTAATATAAATACTCTGTCCCTTAATACTCCAGGGACAGAGTATTTATATCTTCATCACAATGCAAGTCTACATGCACCTATTTAACAGTCACTGACAACAGGAACTGTAACACCAACAGCTGCTAACTGAAGACATACTTCTCTCATATTTTTAAAATGTCTTATCTAACTAGATGGAACTCAATATCCATCTTGCTTCACCCAGGCCACAGTGAAGCAACCTGTGCTTAAGTATGTATGAAGCGTGTTGCAGAACTGGGGCCTTCCATGTAAAATTGAGTCTCTGTAAAGAAGGGAATTACCAGGCAACATATCTTCCTGCTGCAGTTCAAAATTAGTTTAATGAAGCAAAAGACCTTGGGAACCAAATTTCCAACAAATATTCTAAGTTACTCTTTGACCTTAATTCATTCCTAAGCAGGGTCCAGCCACACTCCAAGCAGAGTGTCTGTGGGGAAAACACCAAAGGCATTATTTTGATGGGATCACAATGTACGTGCACTCAGCAGAACTTATCCTGGGGCAGGCTTGCAAGACTTGCCCTACCTCAGGACAGAGTATGGCCTTTCTCTGGCCTTTGATGTACATGTTTTGAGCTACTGTGGAAGGTTCCTGGCAGGGAAGAAGCACTTTAGGTACAAATGGCTGTATATTTACTTCTTTTTTTTATATATATATATACACACACACATATATATACTTGTATTTCAGAGAGACATTTCACAAAGGAGCCAGCAGGAGGATGGGGGCATGGCACAAACCAGTGCCAGTGGTCCCATTCCCAGTCTGGACCACTGGCATTTGCTTCTACCACATGTAACTTCCTCTCCCACAATCTCCCCTCACCTTGCCCAGCTACTAACCCCTCTCCCACCCTCACCCGGTGTGCCCCATTCCTCTCTGCTTCCTATCGAGGTGCTCCTCCTCCATCTTTCTGAGTAGCTACCACCCAACCAGCAAAGCCTCACTTGCTTTTTATATGCCTCTCCTCTACTCTTTGCCTCTTCAGACATTAATCTTTTTTTCTCATGTTGTACATGGCTGAACAAAGGGGCTCCTAGTGCTGCTGGGTCCCACCAAACACAACAAAACCACTACCACCAATTACATTCACAGCTGCACCACACAGGAGTCAGGAACCAGGTGGAGAACTGCTGTGAGAGCAAACAGTGAATGAGACAGTCACAGGGCCGTGAAGAGCTGGGGCAACAAACATACCGCTATTGTTACGTGGTTCCAGGATTTATCCAGGGGTCCTGCAGTTTACCCATGACCATAACCTATGTGAATATGCAGCTGTAATTGGTTTTAGTAATAAAGATACATCTCACATTTGCAGACACAAGGATACTTTGAACATTCTTTGTCTCATTTTACCTAAAGGTAGTGGTCCAGGCTGATCTTTGTGCTGGGCTTCTTTTTCCTGTTCGCCTTTCAGCACTGCTACAGCTTCAGCTGTTACTACTTGTACTATCCTCGCAGACACTTCTTCTGTGGCATCAGCAAAGTCAGAAAAAACAAAGAAAAGTATGCTAATGAGAACAATGTTCTAAAATTATAAGGATTAGCTTAAACAATAAAAAATGGAGGCTGACTTAATCCATTTTTAAAAGGTAAACTTTTTTCCTGAAATAGAAGCAAATCTGTAAAAATAAAATAGGACCATATATCCCAAAGATCTCAGTGGAAAATGCTGAGCATCTACAAAAAACAGGACCCCAGCCTTTACAGTAAGATGCACAAAGTATCATTATTAAAATGCCCTTTTCTGCTAGGGACAATGTGCAGCAACTGCAAAATTTAAGGTGATCGTTTATTAAATGTCTAGAAATTTCTTTCTGCAGGTACCGTTTTGCAAACAGGGGTAGAATGGCCAGCTGAGTAATCGGGATTTCTTGACTTTTTAATATATGGAGTTAGCTGCATTCTTACAGGCACTTTGGATGATATTTCCTTCTCATCAGCACACAGTTAGTATGCATTAAAGGCACTTCCCAGACAGGCATCTATGCTGATGAGGAACTTGAAAAAGAAGGGCCAAATAACACTTTTGTATGATTAAAATGTATACTTTGTCCTCCTCACCCCTTTAAGACTGACAACACGAAGCTTTATTTAAACAGTAGGTCTGAATACCATGCAGAGGGTAACATTTGTTTGGTGGGATGGGCTCTCAGGCCCTTGTCTCAGCCCCAAGCTTAGCTCCTGGTGGCTTGCTCTTGCTGTGCTGGGCGCAGGGAAGGGGACTTGTGCAGAGCCAGCTGAGGCATTGCGTGCTTGACAGACCCGGGTGCCACAGGACCCACGCTTCGCTCTTCCCCACCACCCTCAACGTGTGGCATGCCTGAGAGGGGCTGAGGAACCAGGTGCTCTGCTGAGCAGAGGGATGGCGGTGGGGACCACTCAGGGGAGTAAATACTTCCAAAACTGAGAAATTGTATCTCATCTCGGCTCCAGACCCACTCAAAGGTGCAGTGAAATGTCATCAGGCACACAACTGCATGTGGAAGTAACCAGAGAGATTTCCTGCCTCAAGGGCCATTCAGGCACCTTTGATCTAGCAAATCAAGGACTTAAAGGTTGGTCCAGCAGAACCATCCACAAAAGAATCCAGAGAAAAAGAGTCTCATTTTCTTATCTGTGTATTAGCCCACCCTCCCTTACTCATTAATCAACATTTCCTCCACCTCATAGCCAAACTCAGTGGAAATAAACCCCTTCAGGCTCCAGCTGTTTGAGTGCTGGCTGAGAGTTGTTTCAAAGGCAGGGTGCCAGGACGCGACCTGAGCTGAGCCCTAGGGAAGGCAACGAGCTGCACGGCCATGGGCCCACCAGCGGCACGGCTGGGCACACACCTGCAAACAGGGCAAGAACTTCAGTGCTGCTTCACCCCTCATGTGGAGACAGTGGTTTCTCATGGCAGACAGCAATATACCCTGCTCCTGCCAGGAGACATTCGCGGAGTCCTCATTAATCACCATCCCGAGGGCAGAAATAAAAGCTCTCTGCTCACCCATTACTGCGCCCTTCAGGCAAGGACTGGCTGGGAATGGGGAGGATATTTAAATCGATGCCCTACATGTAACTTTACAGCAACCACCCTAACAAGGGATGCTGTCCATTAGATTAATAATGATGATTTCTTCCCACAGTTAGTACTCTTACAGAATTCCTAGTACTTCTAATGTAAAGTTATTCCTTTTTGTTTGTCCTTTAGAACAGCTTATTTTTTCTCCCAAAGAGCATAAATGAGAGTTGACTTTCAGTCATGTTTGTCTAAAAACAAAGTGCTACGTTAATCTCTCTTTTGCACAAACTATGTAATGAGATATTAAAAAAACCCACCCACTGGCAAAGAACATCCATAATTGTTGGTATTTATATCTTACAATTCACTTCCTTCCTGACTGGTCGCCAGGAGGGCAGTGACTGCAATAGTTGTATTGGCTGCATCCAATAACAAGAGTAGATGGATGAATATGGCAGAACTACTACCAAGCAATGAAAAAAATAAGCTGATTTAAAAAACTGTTAGCCCAAGAATATATGAATATAAACTCGCCAAAGATAAATTCAGACTAGAAATCTGAAGATACTACTTTCCTACTGTCAGGGGTGTGAAGTCCTGGCAGTCTTCCACACAGCAGTAAACAACTCAGCTGGTTTTGAGATGGAGCTCGATACATTTACAAAAGGGACTCCATACGATATAGATGCGTGTGTTAGCAGGAGACTGTGTATGGCAGCTCTAGTTCTCTCTCCCTCTATTCAACGACATGCCCCTAGTATGAGAAGAAACTCCACTTTGTTGTTAAGTAGATCGAATCGAGCACCGTAACCCAATAAATCAAGTCATGCATGTGGCTAGTCCTACGGACCAAAGAACAGGGATATTGACTTAAAGCCCATCAACTTCCCAGCTGTCTTTCAGGGGCCTGCACCTCATTTTGGGGCATTTTGAATTTCTTCTGCTTCCACGCCTGCTGGATGCTGGGCGCGCTTCTCAGCACATCTTGGTTCCTTCCTCTTGTGCGAAACATGGAACAGATACCTCCCAGACTGTCACAGGGTGCTGCTGTTGCAGAGCAATGGACTGGACACAAAAGGTCCCTTGGAATCACTACAGGTCCTGACAATTCCCTGTGTTGTGAGGCACACGCGGACTGCAAAGCACAAGCGACATCAGAGACAACTGGGAGAACAAACTTGCGGCTTGGCCCACCCTCTTCCTGCAGACACAGGGTGCCCTCTCCCACACCGTGCCATGTGGCCAGAGTGCTGCAGCACCTTGCGTGGGTGGGACATAAAGTGTCCTTTGGTGCCTGGTATATCCCTGTTCAGATTCCGCTCTTTCAGAACAGGAAGGAGTAATGCCGCAACAGCTTTGGTGAGCATGCAGAACGGCACAGGGCTTTGCAGAGTACCTCGGCTCCCGAAGACCCCATGCCGATCACCACCACCGCCACTTTACGCCTGGAGGATATGACCCATGACCCTTCTGTCAAAATTTCCATGAATCTACTAATCACAACACTACTGACAAAAGAAACATCATCAAGTCAGCTCAGATGAACAAATCAAGACTCAATTAGGAAGACTGTTAGGAGAATCAAATTTTTAAGCTTATTTTCACATGAAATTTTTAAGAAAAGGCTCCAATTATTTTTTCAGATATAGAATATGCAAATGTATACCAGCTTTAGTAGTCTGGAGCATATCCAAAGGGAACCCATTCAGTCACCTGCTCTCCATCACCCAAGCCACTGCAAGCCTCCTCCCAGCAAGGTAGGACAAATCCCTAGTAAAATGGTCTCCCTTGTTACAGAATTTATACTTGCAGTTTCTGCCCTCTCAGCTCTCTCCTGATTTAATTTGCTAGGGACAAAATTATGTTCCACAGGGAGAGATGGCTCGGGGTGAAAGGCTGTCTCCTGAAAAAATGGAAATTTCCATTTCAGGCTATGCAAAATAAGTAAATAAAAATACAAATGGCCTCTGGGTTTTTTTTTGGGGGGGGTGTGTGTTTGGTTGGGGTTTTTTAATCAAGAGATGCTCACTTCTGAACACTCTGTTGATGGATATTTTGGGTGACACAGGAGGCAGAGGCAGCTCACCAGAAGAGCAGTGCTTTTGCTATACATGACTGCTGCAAAAGGACAGACATTTCTGTACTAATGGACACTATAAATAGCAGATCCAATGGGTAAGTCAAATCCTCACAGGGCAGCTATTGAGACTTTTCATCGTTTCCTTATGGTTCAGTTAAAGTTCAAGGAAGCCTAATGATAAAGAACAAAAAAAGAAAAGGCAGAGTTAGCCAGCCTGGATGCCAGACAAATTATTTACAGCCTAAAAGTTTTGGCTTCATTAGAGGCTGTTTTGCTTGTAGAGATTTATTTTCCCTCTCTTTAAGCAGGTAGATATTCTCTGGCTCTACCTTGTGCACAAAAAACGGCACTACAAATGACAGGTAATACCAAATATATGTTTCTTAAAGGCAACAAGGACCTTGGTTTCACATAAGACTCCAGCACAATGAAGAACAGCAACATGGCTCTCCTTTGCATTTTGCAGAGAGCAAAATGCTGTTCCTTCTTACCAAGGTGTCAGCTGCTCACGGTACAGGACACAGACTGAGTCTCCTGGTTTGATTTCAGGGAATGTGGTACTCAAAAGTACAGGTGGTCCTCAAATGTGATGCTCATACCGGAGAGGAGACATTGCAAAAGATCCTCAGCACGAGCTTTCAAAAGCCCCCTGACAACAGGCAGGCTGAGCCAAGAGGCCAGGAGCTCACAGACCCAGGGCCGGCGCTTCCACCGCTCCCTTAAAGGTTGTCACTTCAGCCCAAGCTCCGACGGGGCTGTCAGGTCAAGTCTGCCCAGTTGCTACGAGTGCCACAGCTGCTCTCTGGCACGAACAGAGGACTGTGCCCTGCTGAGAGGGCAGGTACCTGTCTTGGGCACTACGCTAATTTAAACCAAAGTTAAAGCTCAAACCAGTCAGTGCTCTCTGCTCCTGGTCTTGGAAGCCAGCCCGATTCTTCTACAAGGCATGACAAACCCCAGCGTGCCAAATCAGGACAGCTGGAGTCTCTCTGCCCCACAGATAGCTCAGGGACACAAACTCTTTCTGAGCACTGGGATGCACAGGAGATGCTGAACCAGCTGCCAAGGGTATGGGGAGTCACAGCCTTTCCTCTTGGCTGGTTTAGAAGGTCTGGTGCCTCCAGAAGCTGCAGCCCCTCTCATAAGCACATCCAAGGGCACAACAGCTGCCCAGTCCTCACCCCAGCTTGCTCTGGCACCAATGTTTAAACTGCAATAGGCATCATCCAGGCACTCGCTCCAGACACCTGAGAGAGAAAAAGATCTGGGATCAGACCCTGCAGAAGGCCAAGACGTTGTGTCAAAGCCCCCCTTCATTTCTTATTGATGCTGCTGCAGTTGTCAATGGACTGCAGATGTCTCCACTGGCACCTGAATCCATTACTTACAGTACTTTAATTTCCCAGGAAACCTTTCCAGTCCATTAAGTTTTTTAACAGACAGGTTTACCAGCCCCAGAGACAGATGTAAAGATGGTGGCAAGAGTCTTCAAAAAAGGTGTCTGAGCTTTCACCAAATATTTCCAGAAAACTGTTAGAAATAATCAGCAACTATAATGGCAAGAGCAAAATTAGATCTGTGACACATCTCCACAGTGTTTGTGTGGAGTCTGTGTTCTGTTTCCTTTGTGCCCTGTTTAATGGTTTTGCTTCAGCCTTAGGCACTTTTTCCTCTTCCAACCTACCATAACCTCAGGCTCAGTCCATTGAGGAGCTGAGTTTGCTGAGCACCACTTCCTAGGTGAAACTGCCCAGGCTCAGATATTTGCCTCTGACAGCCCTCATCCAGGAGCAACCTTTTATCTTCTTCTCTCTTCCCCCTATCCCTCTACGCAATGCTGTATTATTATTATGAGGATTGTTTTTGACAGGAGGAAACTTCCTATGGGCAGGGCTCGTGGCATCTTCCCGCCTTGCAGGTATGTGTCTCGGCGGTGCTGCCGGGATCCTGCCAGCAGAGGAACTGGGGCTGGTCCAGCTTTCCCCGGGAACGGGCCGGCTCATCAGCTCACACAACAGCATCAGTGATTTCTCAGGCCAGAGTTGCCCCAGTCAGATCAGAGTTTGTCTCCTCAGCTCTTCTCCTCCTTCCCCAACTGTAGTCACCTGTGTCTCATTACTGCCATCCATCCAGTTCGCTCAGCCCACCTATCTATCACTTCTTCCCACCTGAGCACCCATTTCACAGCAACAGGGACAGCTCCTACTAAAAGAAAAAGGATTTCATGTCCCCACAATTTACTGAGACGCTCTTTCCCAGACGGAGCAAGCTCACCCCTTGCTCTTTCCAGCAACAGCTCTGATACCACCGCGGTGGCAGAGGATTCTAGAGTTTGCCGTAGCCATGGAAGATGCCATCTGGTCTCTTTAAAGCAGAGCTTGTTAAGGCATAAACAAAGTTTAATGTACTGGAACCGCATGGCACAACAAATGCTCCAGGAGAAAACCAAAGGAAAGGGATGATAGGAAGGAGGGACGGAGAGGACGAGACTGAAAATGGTGTCAAAACTTCACATGCATTCCCAGTGTCATCCCTCAGACACCTACCAAGAAAATTAACAGTGAGCTCGGTTAAAGCAAAAGGTAATTAATGCTCCTGGAGCACTGAGGCTAAAACAGTGATAAAGAAAGATGCAAACAGATGGAAAGGAGAAAATAATATGTTTCATTAATTTTGCTCTGTTTTAGGGAAGGAGCACAGGCAGAGCACAGCAAAAGGATTAGCTACATGTGTGCTTGCAGAATTGGGAAAACAAAGCAATTTCAGTCAAAATGTGCCTGTCAAAATCCTCAGTGGGGTGCAGAGCAGTTTCCAAGGTAACCAGCACTAATTGTTGGCACAGTGGAATCGAGTCAACAACAAAAGCACAGAGCAACCTGCGCTGCTTAGTGAGGCAAAATACCCCAAATATATTCCTGTAGAAAGGAAAGACACAAAGTGGCTATTTGCTGTCTTTGACGATGTGAAAAGCAAACAGGACCTATGGATTTTTTCCCCCCCGGGTACTGCAATTCTGAGTGCAGCAGGACTACAAATCAAATAGCTATTCAATTTGTTTAGAGGCATTAGCCAGTCCCCTAAGGACAGGTCCTGATTCACGCTCTGCTCTCCTGAAAGCTGCTGGAAGACTTGTTTGAGTCAACTGCTGAAAAGCTGGGGAAAAAAGACCTGGGCTTTACCCAGTCACATTTCTGATGGAAAAAAGACACATCTTGGACTTTATCACTGGGATCATGCCAACTCTAAATACTGCCTTTTGCACTCAGGTTAAAAGAGAAATGGACAGCAGCAACCAAAGCAGTATGAATAAGTTACACAAAACCCAAATAATGCCCACAGATTACTGTTTGCAATTGAAGTCAAAAGCAGTAACATAGCTTTAGAGAATTCAAATATTTGCTCTCAAATGGCTTTCGTGAGTGTAAATATTTTGCTGTAAGTAGGTCCTTGATCTGGATGTTGGCTATATCAACAGTAATTGGCAGGAGGTATGAAGGCAAATAATAGTAAAATCAGCTTTTAAATGACATGAAACCACAACACACCTGACAAGTATTATTTCCCTAATAAACTCGTTGACTTTAAGCTACTGTAGCATCAATGAGGATAGTGACAGATGAATTTAATCACCAGGATTTACCAGCTAACCAACTGAACAGGTCAGAAAAGGCTCGTGTTTGGGAAAGAGCGAGCTTTGATTGTTTAAATGCATTGAAACCTACAGGTAGGAACATTCAGACTACCTTTGGGGAAAGATGTATTGCAGTGACTATGTGAGAAAAGCACGTGCAGGGGATCTACAGCTGGATACCCACACGGCAGCTTCTACACCCTGCATAGCCCCACAGCAAACGGCTTACATGTTTTGGGGTACTTCAGGTATTCAACAACCACTCCTACCTTCTCCTTAAACTCAAGATTGTAAATCTGAATCATTATCCAGCCCCTTAACCTATCTGATTTATAGCAGAGTAAATCTGATGCAAAATGGGTGCCCTGGCTGCAGCTGAGCTGCGCCAGTCTGGTTGTGCTCTGCTACAAACTGGAGGCTGGAGGGCAGCTTTCCTGTGCACCCCCGGCTGCTCTGCAGCCTTTGGGGAAGCAGCGGCCCAGGGCTCGGGCTGCCTGTCCTTAGACCACATCCACACCTTCTGCCTGTACTTCAGCTCTACTGCCCTGGCAGCATTTTCCTGATCACCTTCAGCAAGAGTTGGACACAAGTAGCAAAATCCAAAGTGAATTCGTGCGAGGAGCCAGGAGCAATTCAGAAAGCTCCAGCGAGTCCCCTCCTCCAGCACCCCAGCACACGTTCATTAGGAAGCAGCCTCCGCCATACTGTCTAGCAGCTGTAAAACAAAACACCAAGGCATCAGTCCCGACACCTCTGCCCCCTTGAAATATGGAAGTCAGTTAAAAAAGGAGTCATACAAATGTCAACACAATAAAGTAATGCTTTTAAAATGAGCCCTCATTACTGCAAATACTTGCTCCCTGTGCATCTCCCAAGTCATATCTTCTCAAGTCTACTGCCTGGAACAAAATGTTTACTACTGTCAGCATTTCCCAGCCAAGTCAGAGGTGGGAAAAGCTAATCGGTTCTGTTTTGTCTGATGCGTTTGGCAAACACAATTTACAGCTAAGGTGCAATATTGAAGCAGACACCATGAGACCATCAGCCAGGGCAATGCAGTGAGCTCCCACTGCCTTTCCTAGGACTTGCTATCAGCTAAAAAAAATCACTTTCCATGTATGAAGCAGCTATCTCTCTCTCATTAAAACATGAACTCCTCAGGACTCATGCAGAAGAAACCACTTCAGCTTCAAAACAAAGAACCAGATACTTAATTCTTTGCGTGTGAGTAAATATACATAACAAGTAACTCACTTTTAAATCAATATTTGTTTTGAACTTGTTTAAAAACTTAACTTGTACTCAGACTTTTAAGAACCCCCACAGGAGCCAATGGAGCTTCAGCCACCTACAGCAGGAGGTGACATGTCCCTTAAAGTTCATTTCTAGCTCCTTTTGAGCCGATTTTAGACACTTCTTACAGTGTTTCTTGTGATCTTTTTAAAAAAAGAATTCAAAGTATGCTATATGAACTCTGCTGAATTCAAGTTTAAAATTAACACTAACCTGCGCACTCATTGTGTGGGATTTCTAGTTGTGCCCGGTTCAGAAGGACTGAAGATCATTCTGTTAATGCAACAGAACTTTGTTTCACCTCGTCAGGGGATACAGTAACACACAAACCACAGCAATCCCGTGCCCTGCTCACCCTGAGGCTCACGCTACCAGTCCAGCCCTGCTCAACCAGCTACCTCTGCAATGCAGCAACAGCCACATGGCGAATCTCTTCCCAGCAATGCTGCCCAGCCCAGCCCTGTGCCTGTACCAAGATGTCCTTCTCCCGCTGACTGCAAGGAACGGTGTTGGGTACTTACAGACAAGCGCATGAGAGTGTTCCCACAAACAGGCGGAGCAGAACAGGTCCCATGTCACATACAAATCAACCAAGTCCCGCAGAGGTCACGACGTGGGTGGATTTTCAGAGTGATTCTCAGCTCTGCTCAGCAGTTCTGCCATCTCTCCCCCCTCTCTCTGGCACTGCCTCAGTGGAAGGGAATCTTGTCTCTGCTGGGTCACTGCCTCTAACTGGGACTCATTCCTGATCACTCACATGGCCTGCTCCCGTCCACTGCCTGCCCACCCTTGGAGACTACCGGCTCACACCTCTAAGTAGACAATGTGATTTGAAAAGAGAAATGTGCACCTATTCTTGCAGAAGGAAGGTGCAAGAGCTGCATGTAAAAGCCCTCAGTGTACCTTCTGAACTACCTCTTGCACTTTTTCTCACAGACCTGTCTTCTCTGGGCACTTAAACACCCGCATGCTTCTGCGGCCACAGTGATGGGGACTATCTGGGTGCTGTGGGGAGAGCTGAGACAGGAGTTTGGGTCACTGCAGCCAAAGGCTCTCAAAGGTACAGCGGCTTGAGAAAATGAGAAGCGGCTGTGGGAATTCAAGGTCACAGAGGAGCTATACTGGATGGCTGTGATAAAGCTGGGAGTGCGTAGAGAGAAAGAGAAAGAAAAAAAAAAAAGGCAGAGGCAACATAAATGAGAAAAGAGAGGAAAAGAAGGAAGAGCTGACAGAGCAATTGTTTAGAAGGACAATATATTCTTAAGTAGTGCGAAAGGATGGCAGTGAAAGGAAAAAGAAAGCAACTCATGGACAGGAACAGTTAAGGATTAGTTCCCTTTACAGCTCACCAGCACCCTGCGCAGGCTGCACTACCCTGGATTTGGCACATACCCTGGTTTTGGGGTAAAAAGGCATAGTCGCCGCTGAAGCCTTTTCCTTCTCTCATATCTGCTGCAAGGCCATGGATGAAAACAGTTTGGGTACGTCAGCAAGACTGCCACATCTACGCAGCACTGGCAGCTGATACTGCTGCTCTTCTTCATTAACGTCTCTGTCTTGCCAGATGCACAGGCTGCATGGACAGAGGACCAGACTGTAAATTAGTTTTATCATAACTGCCATAGGCTATATGGGTTGCCAGGAGCTGTATCAAACTGATCATACATCACTATGAATTAGTCTTAAGAAAAAAAATAGGAACAAAAAAGTGAAATACCTGGGGTTTATTTTCCCCTCCCAAAGTACATAGTGCCTCCAAGTGAAACTGATTTCCATGAAGTATTCCATCTACTCAGTCCTGACTGAAAATGACTCTCTGGAAAGCAGCTACCAGGTTTTGCTGCCTTGGAGGTAATGATATTTCACAGTTATTTTTCCATATACTGCATGCAGTTAAAGTATTGAAGTTTTGACCAGGTATTTTCCACACACAGGAGAAGGGCTCACTCACATGGTCTAATGTACACAGCTGAGGTGCCTTGAGTTTCCTGCACTTTTTGCATGTCAAGAGGAATGCCTCAGTAATAACAAAACCCAAAAAAACCCAACCAAGATGGCATTTCTAAACCATCACCTCAGAATGGCTTTTCCAAGCACCACTGACTCCACGATGCAATCAGTCTGTGAAACAGCACAGGAAAACATAAATGTTTTGCTCAGCATCTCCCAAGAAACAAATGACAGAGTCAACACCAGCACGTAGCCCTCTCACTTTGAGTCTTGCCTTTGAATTTCCACATCAACCTTGTCACAGCTGGTACGGACAGGCACTGGATCACCAGTGCTCATCTGCCCGCTAATGCTGGCCACTTCCTGCTGATTTCCATCCCTTCAGCTGGCAAAGGCAAGCAAACCTGTATTAACGATCATTATAAGGATTTAATTTAAAGTGAGCAGTTAATCTACCAGTAGCGACTCCACAAAGCGGAAAAATCCAAACCAAAACACCAGTACACATTAGGTTTTGCTGTCTTTACTCAGGATATCCATATAGCATGAGAAGAGATGATTTCCTTCTCTGTATTGTAACCTCACAGACTAAAACAGCAGGGAAGACAAAGACGAGGGGTTTGGCTTCCTTCTAATCTTTCCTTTGAGTTCCTTGCTCAAATTAAAGCCCAGATTGCCTTTGCTTTCCAATTTTAATACAAAGTAGCTCATCAGGGTTAGTCGAACCAAGAAATTTGCACATATATATATATATGTCACACATGTATTTCGCACTGTAAATACACCCCAAAGCAATATTTCCTTTTCACTTCCATGAAAGCCGTGCCTCTGTGAGGACAGCAGAGTGAGGTCCCCATCGCAAAGCACTCCCAGCCTCTCTTCCCATCTACCCTGTCTCCCTTAACCTTGAGAAGCAAACGCTAGAGGAAAATGAAAAAAAATTAAATCCTCCCTTCCTTTGTCAGACAGCCTGGCTGTGGCTCAGAGCCGTCACAGAGAGGCTGTGCACTCCTGAATGCTAAATAAGCTCCCAGGCTACATACTTTCTCTCGGCGGAGCTTAAAAAGAGATCTCACTCCGCGCAGGGACATGTTGGCATGGCAACGTGGAAAAAAGAAGCCAGCAATGCCTTGCACTCCTTGCAGGAGCAGTAGCCTGTTTGCGCGACTCATTTCTGTAAGGAATCGGATGGTGCCTACCTCCCCTCCGCCCAAGGTGAAACCCACGCCCGGCTGCCTGTGGAAGGGCAGAGGTCCAGTCTGGGTGCCAGGAGTACCTGCCTCCATTGGAGGTAACTGGGGATGGTGGGGAGCTGTGCTTGGCACTGGGCTAACTCGTGGTTAGCCAGGGCTGGAAAGTGAACCAAGCCACACATGTGAGCGTCCATAATGGGAAAAGGGGAGGAAGGGATCTGAGAAGCATGGGGGGTGAGATGATTAATGACCGCACCTCCAAGCTCTTCTGCTCCACAGCGTGTGAGACCCTGAGAGCTGATAATTGCCTGCACACAGGGCGAGGGGCCAGGAAACAAGGCAGGTGATGCCCACCAGCATGGCCCGGGCTGTCAGCTAAGAACCTGCTGCTTCTCTTTCAAGGTGACTTTGGAGAAGAAAGTCATCTTCTCTATTTCAGCTCGCCTGAAACAAGAGCAGCTGTGTGTCTGCAAAACAAGGCTCTATTATTTGGTAATGAACCTTCCTTCAAATCTTCCTGCCCTCAGATCAAAACTGGAATGGAAAATTATATGCTGGCCCAGCCCCCCCAGCGATACCACCTTCCAGCTGCAATCGTAAAGACCACTGCCCACTGCCAAATATTGCCCAGTGCTCCTCCATGTCCTTCGTGCTGCTGTCCTGGGCATGAAGACCATGATGGCTTCCCTTCAGACACGAAAGGGAAGAGCCATTGAAGCACTCCACCTTCACCTCTTTGCAAGCGGCAGGGCTGAGCCAAGCCCAGAGGGCAGGAGCCCACAGAGGCACAGAATACAGCCCTGCCTGGGGCCATGCCGCCTGCCCATGGCTCTGCCGCAGCCCTCCTGTGTGACCCGGGGTAGCTCTCCTCACACCTGTCTGCCTCTTCTCCTGGCTTTTACAAGCCTTGTCTACTTTACATAATTCATTAATGCACAAGCTGTCTCCTACCATACTTTGAAAAAGCCTCGGGCACAACATGCCGTGATTTAGAATGTGGCCTCTGGACACGACTCCTTACCAGTCACTTATCGAACACCAGTGCTGGAGGGTCGAGATTCAGCCCACAGAAACAGCAAAGTCAGGATTTACGGCCCCCATCAGAGCAGACAGTCAAACGTGGATGGCGGGGAGGAAGGGGAGAGGTGAACAGACAAAGGGCAAATTTTTGTCCACAAAAAGGGGAGACAAAAGCAAAAATTTAACTCCCAGGATGTGTTTTGTATTTGACAGGATATTCTTCCTGCTGTAGCAATAGCTATCCTGGCTACAGCAGCCCCCGAAGAACGGCTGCTGACATTTTCAAAAGGCATCTTCAACAAACAGTGCTCATGGCCTATAGCCTGAATTACTGGTGTGGTTGGAACAACACGTTATGAAAGATATTTCCTCCATATCCTGGCCTCGTTGCTCTGTGTTGCATCTCCGAGGTTGTTATCGATTATGTTTTCTGGGAATGCTGACGGCACCAAGTGAGTGCTGGTTGCCAGGCCAACACACTCATGGGTGTTTCGCCCTTACTCCTTAAGGAAGCACAGCTGCTTGTGCAGTTCCCTCTTACAATGCTCATACCATAAAAAGAAAACACCAAAGTGAATCAAAACACCAACAGGAAGCCCAAAGGAAAGGACTGGTTGACACCTTCTCTTGGCCAGATTCAGCGCTGACGTGGCACAATGCAGCAGTCGGCTCTAGTGGTGTCACTGCACCTGGCTTGAGGTACGGTTTTCAAAAGTGAACATGAACCATATGCTAACATTTTCAGAAGAGCTTTAGGGATAAAAGAGACTGATGGCTGAAGTTCCCCAGGTGTCTGGCTCCCAGCCATGGGAGTCAACGGCACCCGGCACGCAGGCTTATCTCACCCCACTCCCTTTCCGGCAATCATTTTTGCATGCCTGCACTGCCCAAAACTGTGCCAGACCCTCCAGCTCCTATCAATACATGTCAATCACAGACTGACTGATTTCTGAAGTCCCAAGAGGAGGTGGGAGGGCAGAGCCAGCCCCTCAGAGAGGTTAGGGTTGGACAAAATGTGATGTCTTACTGGATTTAGCAAGCAATAGTGCCAGCCACAGAAAAACCGGCAGAGACTGGTCTCTGCAGCAGTTAGTCAGGGAGAAGATAGCTGGGGGTGGGAGAAGCATGGCAAAAGATGGAGTTTCTCTGGCCTCATTCCTGGTTGTCTGCAGAGGAACAGCCGAGAGGACCCCTACAGCAAGCTTAACAGAGAAGGTAGAAAACCCATCTATTTATTATGAGTGCTGCAAAGAGGTTCTGCTGCCTCCATCTATGCTCTCTTCAGCAACGTATTTTGAACGTGTCTAAAATATTCCAATAACGTGTCCCAGAAAATGACACTTGGATTACTCTCAATACAGAGAAGAAAAGTTTCAGAAGGCTGGTATGTTTGCCTGTATCTAAACTGGCAAAGATGATGGTGCACAGTAATTACTGTCACATTTCCTGGGCAAAAGGAGGGAGATCAAAATGCCTAATTAGCAGCTTCTTTCCCACAGGATCCATCAACAACATGGTAAGATGCATTCTTTCAGCTCTGTAAAATAAACAACTGAAACGGGACAAACACAGCAATCATATTTTCTTTGAACGTCATTGATTTTGCATCCTTCTGTGTGTTTTGTCTGTGCTGCTCGAGACATGCTGCTCGCTGAAAATGCACATCTGACACAAAGGCTGAGAGGCACCTTTGGGGAACAGGCATTCAGGGAGCTTGTGGGGGGCTCTGGTAATGCCAGGAGGGCTTGGGCAGCAGCAGGAGGGCCAGTGCAAACAGCCAAACGAAAAGGAAAGCTCTGACATTGCAGTCCTGTTGGAAAGAAAGACTAAAAAGGCCTCCGTACAAAGAAGGCCTGTTTGTATGTTTACTGGCAGTGCCATCTGAGTATTACCACTTGTATGGCAAGAGAGAAGGAAAGAGAAAGACACACAAAGGAAAAGAAGATTAAATGAGAAGTCACTAGAGGGGGAAAAGCCATTAACACCACAAGTGATGACTTGGTGCAGTTTCAGCCTGGAGAGGCTGTCGTGACCCCTTGCACAGAGCTGCATTACTGCCCCCACGCAATCCGCTGCCACAGCCCTCGTGGGCTGAGCCCCCTGAGACGGCAGAACTAAGCATCATGGTGATTTTCTAACAGGACAGTGGTGGTGAGGGCCGTGAACGAGATCCTCTTTACCTGGAGAGTGGCTACTGCAAGGCAAGGCTAGGCAAGACAACGAGATACAGACTGTTTCCTTGACACACTGCCAAGTGCCTGAAACCAGCACTATCCCTACCTTCACCATGAGTTCTTTGCATAGCCAGCCTAAAGGGACTCCCCACCTCTGCTCAAGTATTTACTGGCCGTGACCAGGCAGTCTTTCAGGCTGACATTCCCTGCAGCTTATTTAAATATGCTTATGTAAAGAGTAGCTGGTCACAGGAACAGATTTGTTGCAGATGTCCATTTAGTCTGGCTGAAAAAAGCCTAAAACAAAAGGCTGAATTAGGATAAATTACATTCAAGGCTGCAACGCAAATTGCCCATTGCCACTTTTCTCCTCAGTTGTTCCCTGCAGACTGTTCTATTCCTGCTATCTGAATCCCCTCCTCTCCGGGATAATATCTGCCATCACGCAAAAGCTGTGTTGGCTCTGGATGAACAGATAAACCTGAACCTCTTTCTATTGTCCTTACCTGATCTTCAATGTTTCCTTCTTCCTTCCACTCTGACACTTCTTGCCCCTGCTTTGCTCCCTCACAGCCTTCATCTCACCAGCTCTTGGCCTTTGCCTCTCCTTGCTCTCCCACTTCTGGGTCTGTTCCCCTGCCATTCCTCAGCCCCTCACTCATGCCTCAGCTCAATGCTGCCACTTTTTCATTCCTCTTCACAGGTCTAGGGCTCCCCACTCTTTCTGTTCCACTCACAGACTAACACATACCAGTCTGTGGGTCCCCCCAGCCACCAAAAATCCTGGCCTCTCAATTTATCTCTCATGGGCTCCCTCTCACCCACCTTTCCTATGACTCAAGGGCTCTGAAAAACAAGGCAGGAGCGCTCAACCTGTGGTCGGTCTGCTGTGCTGCGTCAGGAAGTCTGCTACAATTTTACAGCAGTCTCTTCGCATCCCACATGGTTTAATACCCTGACAATTAATGAAGGCCATGTTACTGTCCTTAACATTGACTGACACCAGGACAGAGCCACTGTGCTGAGGCTCTGGTAATAGGATTTCAGGAAATGCTTTCCCTTCATCTGTCAAAAAAATAATTCATCAAACAACTGTGTGAGTAATCCAAACCCCTCCAATTGTAAACCTGAATTTGGCATAGAATGAAGAAAGCATTCAATCAGCCGAGTCACTGTACATAAAGACATCTTGTAGAAGATGCTTCACAATGCATCTAACTACTTTTACTCCTAATTACATAAATTTGACAGGTTAGTCATTATATTACTGAAAAGAAAAATAAATGCATTTTAAGTGTAAAAAAACAAACCTTTGCAGCTTGATGTTCCTTGCAAGTCAAACACGACGGATTGTGTTGAATCACTGGTTCCCAAGGAACGCCGCAGCGCATCTGTGCTGCTCCTCAGTGCTTCCTCCCAGTTAGCTGACCACCGCTTTTCAGTAAGCAAAGAAAAGGCTGCCACTCTCGTGTTTCATTACAAGTCAAACACATCTTATGCTCTACCATGGCGTCCAACCCAAAGCTTTCCACATCAGCCCACTTCAGAGTGAGTTTCTGAAGATTACGCTATCATGCCTCCTTTGTAGCACACATCTCACGTGATGTGAAAATGTTGGCCTTGACAAGAGCTGAAGATGTCATCCTCCTCTCTTCGTACTTCCAAAATCCTCACCAAAGATGCTGTGTTTGTGTGTATGCAGGTGAGAAAGGACATGGACAGGCATGGATCAGGGATAGCACATTGAAACCAGGTGGATCTTGGGCTGTGGGGTGCTGCAGACCGCCCCAAAGGCAAGGTGTCCTCAGGTGCTCCTTGGGAGCAGCCTGGGACCTGTGGCTGGCAGAGGCATGGGGCTGAGGATGGAGTGGGACTGAGCCGGTCTGTCAGGGGCAGCCCAAGTATATACACTAATACATATAAAAAGGAATAGCTGCTTTATCGCCCTTACTTATATCGCATCCATAACAGCTTCCCATGGGCTACGCCAAAAACCCCGGCCTATTCTCTCACACGTATTTGCCTTGGACTTCAGTGGAGCAGGCCCTGAAGCTGCCCTGTCCACAGTGCTGTGCACTCTCCCACATTCCCACCAGTCGGTTTGAAAGGAGGGCATTGATGTGTCTCCATAATGCAGCCATTACCAGCGCAATACCGAGACAGATCAATCAAAGGCAACACAACAGCCGGATTCAGAGGATTCCAAAATTGAGGTCAGACTCAATAACTCTTAGACAGACACCAAGAGAGAGACACACATATATACAGGAAGGCAAATTTTAACTGTGCAAACCTAAAAATGTCACTTGCAGTGATGGATTGGATGTGTTTTGGCAAGAACTGTTATTTCCTCCCCCATTACCACCCCTCGCCTCTGCATCAGTGTTGGCATAAGGTGCCTTTGTCCTGGTGGCCTGACTGTAACCTTCCCCTTAACACACAGCCCTCAGATTTCAGAGCACGAGCCCTGCAAATGGGTGCCCTGCTGCTTTGCTGTGCCCCAAAGGGACTATTGCACCGCTGCAGAATACCTCTCCCTAGGAGAGGCCTATTTTGTGACTAAATCCCAGATCCTGGGTCAGTCAGGTGCTGGAGAGCTTCCTTAGGCGAAACGCCTCAAAAGGTAACCGAGCTGTCATCAGCAGGGATGGGGTGATGGGCTGCTGCCTGCGAAATGCCCTGTTTATACTAGTGCTCCGCTGCGGATGAGCTGGTTGTTGCAGTTGCTGGGGATTTATGGGCTCCGACATAAAGGCTGAGAAGCCAGAGATTTTCCTAGGTTATGGTGCTAGGCTTTCACCAGGGAAAATAAAATCCCTGTAAACCCACTCAAGCCCACAGTTTGGCTTAATTATCTCGGTTGACCTTGGCTTCCTGTGCATTTTCTCCTCAGCTGTTTGGAGCCGGTAAGCCACTACAAATGATTAAACGATTCACATTATTGGTAATGATTTGTATCAGAGTGCTATTTAAAAACCCTACCTGATACAACACCCCAGTACAGTTAAGATTTACAAGCAGACAAACACAGCAAAGATGACCGAATTTGGTGGCGAATGGCAATCCTGATTGCAAGATCAGGCTCTGAATCAAACACCAAAAATCCACCCCTAAACTTCCTGCATCATCATCCATTAAGCACATCCAGTTAATAAACACTAGTGTAAAATGGCAACACACGCCCCAGTCCCTTTCTAACACCACAGTAAGTTGCCAACAGGCTTCTCCTTCAAAAAGAGAAAAATTATTAAAAAAATATATCTTAAGTATCCTGAGATGGTTTACATTGCATTAATTAAATACGGGCTCAGCCAGTGTGTGAGTGTGAAGTGCACAAGTTTGCAGAGAGCTAGGAATTCACGCATGAAGGCAAGCAGTTTTAGGGACTTTTCTGGCGTTCAAGGACAAACAAGATGCCACAAGATAAGCTATATTAAGACTACCAAACAAAAACTGTATGTATCGACAGTAAGTCCCCACACCAGAGATCTTGCAATCTAAGCAGACAGTGAGAAAAAAAAGCAGGGGAGGAGGAAATGAGGCCACAAAGTGGTGATTGAAGCGAACTTCACCCATATCAAGAGCAGTCTTGTTTGTTCCCTTGGCAAGTGTGTGTCCCCAGTCCCGCTGCCTCCTCTAGACTATACTGCCTCATTTTCACTTGTTCTGCTGTTTAACCCCTTCCCTCAAAAAGCCACATGAAAATACACTACTACAATGCTCGCTGATGGGCAGCAGTGGGTTCCCACCTCCTCTCACCCATTAGCTGCAAACTTCTCAATTGAATGTTCAGATCTCTCTGAGACACTGACAACTGCTCAGAACCTGAGCTTGAGAAAGCCTGAGAAGAGCATTTCTCTCCTCCCTTTCTAAGGAGAGGAAATTCCTCTTTATCCTCTAAAGTTATTCCCACTTCTCCATGTGTATGGGTGGGACTTGTCCAAGATGGCATGACAAATCTGTGGCAAAGAAGAGAAATGCGCTCAGTCTTCCCACGGCCCGTGCCAACCCCTAAGAACTGCAGCATCTTACCTCTGTGATTCCTGTACATCTGCTCCTGCTTATTTGCTGGCTAAGCATAGCACAAAGTTGGGTTACAGAAAAGAAACAAGACCTTGTCCCCCCCAAACAATCATCAACAGTGTGTTCACCTGAATGCTTACACAGGATTTCTTTTACCTTTGGCTTTCAAGTTTTGGCTATCCACAAGAAGAGACTCTTAAAATCTAAACCCATTTACTTTCACAGAATCACAGAGTGTTAGGGATTGGAAGGGACCTCGAAAGATCATCTAGTCCAATCCGTTTCCAGCACAATTGCTTATGAAGTGACTGTAGGGTCCAAGAGCCTTAAAATTCTCTAGCTGCTGAGAAATTATGGATGGCATCTCCAAATGCTGTCAACAGCCAACAAACACTGCTAGAAAGATCTCTTTAGCATGCATGGATGGATGTATCAAGGGCAGTTGTGTCTGTACAAGAGAAATTTCTCTTGCACTGTGCATTTGGGCTTTAAAGTGGGAACTCTGCACAGAAAGAATTAGCATTTATTTCTAAAACAGGAAACTTGCTTTGCATATTCCATTTTGACACAATCACACTTCTTTTTTTTTCCCCAAATAACAAGCTGAATCCTAAAATCCTAACATAGTTTTACAAATAGACAACATCCCAGTGAGTATCCAGTGAAATATGCCTGGGCAAGGGTGAATAAATACTGACACTGAATTGTGGTATTCCCGGTCAGATTGAGCAACACATTATTCTGCAAATAGTTGGTGGTTTCAAGAAGGTGTTGTTACTCGTGAGTAATAGCAGGAGAACCCATACTTCGTGCACACACAAGCGCATGCAAGAGCAACATGAGCTATCTGTGCACAACAGCTGAGCGGTTTCTTACTCCCAGCCCAGAGGAGCTGAGCAGCTGCTCTACACCAGCCTGTTCTCTCATCCCCAGAGAGGTGACCCTGTCCCATCTACCAAGACGCACTCAGGCACCATCATGCCTTTCCTGAAGTCTTCTCAAAGCCCTGCCTAGGATCCTGGCTAAGGACGCAAGCTGTGCAAACCAGATGAAGATGCAGACCTTGCTGTGAAGAGCTAGTGCCCTTCCAAGGCACATGCTCCTTCATGTCAGCCCCCCCATGCCCCGGGGAATGCTTGGCTCCAGCTAACACTTCCCCTTGGAGAAACATCATCCAGTGGTCTGCAGAGCCCCATGTTTCGTGGCAGGGCATCGAGGTGCATTACCTGCGGTCTCTCTGTCCCCTGCCGACATGTCTCCATTGATCCCATTCTCTTTGGTCCGAGTGTACGTCCCTGGCTGCTCATGGCTGCCCAGTCCCGGCTCCTCGTCCTCTTGGTAGGGAAATCCATTGGCACTTCTGACCAGTCCGGCACCTGCGCCACCCTGTTCCTTAATTTCAGGTGAATGTGGGTGTGAAGAAGCCTCTGTTAGCTGACCTGAAGTCCAGTGCGGTGCCTTGGCTTCGTCTTTCCTATCCTCCGCCATGGTTCCTTGCCTTCACCACTCGGCCTGTAACGACATTAGCAGGAGAGATGAGCTCCAAGCGGGTGACTGTGCTCCTGGCCGGCAGGCAGCGACTGGGCGCAGCATAGGCACGTCACCAGCAGCGCTGCCAGGGAAACTCGCGTCCAGCAGATGAGATAGGGCTTAAATGCATAAGTGTCTCTGCTTGTCTGTCCTGGGCGTGAGCGAACTGCTTTAAAATCAAAACAAACCACAAGCGGTAAAAATTATGGGTCAAGTCCTCCCTGACACCCACGTGCCTTGCAATTATTAGCACCGGTTTCTTGAGGGCTGCCCTGTTAATGTGATTTTACCTCATTAATTACAGTTAAATGTCAACTCACTTAATGAGAAGTGAATCGGTCATCATAATGCAACGGCATCTTCCCAGGTGACAAAGGGAAGAATGCCACAAAGTGGTGAAGCTGCTATTGCAATTTTCGTCGCAGTTGGAAACAGCAGGTGCTCCTTGGGCACAGAACTGCAGGGCGATGCATCCTCTGCGGCATGTGCAATCTGCTGCACACCATGACAGAAACCTCGTCTGAGAACAGTCGCTGGGTTCCCAAACATATGTGCTATTTGACCCTGTTTATGTCTCCTCTTACTTGCTGTTTTGTAACATTCACACTCATTCCCTTTTGTCCAAACAGCCCATGGGGAACAGTTGTTTCCCACACAAGTATTTGCATTCTCTTATGACTATCAGTATTTATACATAAACAAAACTAATCATTATTTGCTACTTCACATATATTTCACTCCTGTTAATTAGCTCTCATTTGTCCAAGCCAGGAAAATAAGCCACTGCACAAGCCATAGGCTTTGGCTACTCCTCACAGAAAAATGTAGTAGTAGCTCCTTAATATGCAAGCCTAGGAAGACAATATATCATAATCTGTGTTTCCATGATAAGGTAACCTCTGGGGAGGAGAGAAAGGCTTGACCTGAGCTAGCTACTTCAAAGTGAAAACCAGCAGGCCTTTTCCAAAAGCACTTGCCACCCTTTTTTTCCTGGGAGAAAAAAAAAAACAACTAAAATAAATCAGCTGAACACCGTCAACCAGACACACATGACAGAGGCTGAGCAGTCCAGAAAAGAAAGCACAAAACTCGATGGTGCACATATTCTGCAGACATTTAACAAAACCAAACAAACCAGAAAAAAAACCCTGGTTTCCACTGAGTCAGGCCAGTTTGCAGAAAACCTCTAAACATGAGAAAAAGCTATTGTTATTTCTCAGATAATCATCCACAATTGATAACTCAATCCCTTTCTGATTGGATATTATCACTTAATAATAATGGCTTTCAGAGCTACTTCAAATCTAAAAATCATGGTGAATCACGAAAATTAGATTTCATTCACAATAAATATGTGACTCAAACAGTAGTTCCACCCCAAAAAGGGCTAATAACTTTTTTGCCTCCCAGTGAAACCACCGTGTTTTGGGAAGCGCAGCTCGCTCTGCTCTCACCCTGAGCCAGCACCATTCCCCAGGGATAAATAATTGCATCAAAGACTGCAGGAGCAGGTGAAACTTCCAAGCCCAGCATGTTCTCTGAGCTATAATGAAAAGGGTGGGCTGAGCAGTATCACAAAGCTCGGTGGCAATGAGACATGCCTCAATCAACCACAGCAATAGTAAACATGCTGCACATCCCTTTGCCTTCCCCTCCTCCTTCACCCTGATGGGAGACTCATCAGCAAGCCATTCTGCAGATACAGCAAGAGCCTTAATGCAGCCATCTCAAATCATACCAGAAGAGCTGATGGAGTAATTATGGAGGGGAGAGCCCGAGCTGCACAAAGGCCATCTCCTGCATAGCAAAGAGATAACCCTCTGCCTCTAGGTCTGTTTACCTCATGGCACCAGAGAACATTTTCTGATCAGAGCCTTTCCAAAACACGAGGCCACAGGACAAACATCTCCCTCCATACAGGAGTGAGTGGCACACATCCAAAGCCACCAACGTTTGGGATCTGCGGACAGAACAGAGCCTGTTCTGGCGGAAAAAAGGGACATTCTCATCTATGTTCCCTGAGGAAGCTCAGAGGAAAAAAAAAAGAAAAAAGAAAAATCCAATCCCTAACTCAAGGCTTTCTCCACCAATCCAGTGCACTTTGAACCTGACAGCGAGCCCCAGGAGCAGTACAAACCTGCCCAGCAACTTCAGCAGCTCAGCCCCTGGGTCACCCACGAGAGGAGCCCAGACCCTCTGCGGGGAGACAGAGGGTTACGCAAGACCTGAACGTGGGGAACACGGTTCTGAAAATCACTGGGATGAACGTAATGGTTATTATCCCACCACTGCAGTTCAGAGGCTATTATCCCTGAAGTGCCCTTCCCCATCCCAGGCAGACACTCCCTGCTTCACTTGAAGCTCTTGAGAAAGGATATTCACATCCTTACAATGGACTGTGTCACAGAAGTCCTCTGTGAAAGTAACAGAAGTGCTTTTATCTTTAAAAATAAATACAGTGGGCAGGCTTCAATAAGAGCTGTGTGTATCTGGAGGCAGAATTTGGCTCAGTATTTATAATAGATGGTTACAGAGTGAAACATGGATGAATTCATTCTTGACTCTCTGTTATTCATCAAGTGCTCTCAGAGTTTATAATGGTAGTAGAAACACAGCGAGTGAGTCACACAATGCATCTTTGTACTCAGCAATTTAGCAACAACTATCTGCTGTACGGCGTGATTCATCCACAGCTCAGGTTCAAATCCAGAATACACAGGTGTGCTTTTTACCATCAGGTGAGTTGTTTTTCTGTCATTTCATTAGCATACCATGGAATTAAATTAATCAGGTAATTCAAATAGTGACACACAAATACCAAGAGTGGACAAATATTATGGCAGAATTTAAATAGCATTAGGTACATAAAAAGAAGAAACCTGGAATAGCCTGGACAATCTAGGGAAACAGCATTTCAGGGAAGCAAGAAGTTCCTCTTTCCGCTATGATTTTCTTATTCTTTGCATAAACTGCAATGAAGGCTTTCAAAAAATATCAGAAAAGAAGGTGCAGCCAGTCCCCTAAAATGTCATGCTGCTTAGTCAAAAATTAATTTGGATATTTATGAGCCTTTTTCCCCTGCCCATTATAGCAGAACCTCAGTATCAGACATAAAGCAACAGCAATCTTACTAGTACGTTCTCACTAGTATGTTCTCACTGGTTTTCTTGCCCATCAGCTGAAGTCAGTGGTGGTAGGAGGGTGATCAAGGCAGGCGCTGGACCACGGCAACCCCAGGCGAGCTCGTGGGCTGAACCAGGCTCGGCTGCAACGATGCCCCTTGCTCCAAAGCTGTCCTGGTGACACCACGCCAATATGCCATGGGGCACGAGTGTGAGTTCAGCACAGGCTGTGCCAGCTACATGGCATGGGATTGTGGAAACTCTCCTCCTTCATCAAGTTCCTCACCCTGAAGCCTGATCAAAGCCAACTGTGCAAACCAGGGTATGTGAGTGGTGGTGGAAAATGCCTCCTCCTTCTAGAGGGATCAAGCAGGTGCAGTTGTGCGCCACAGACCACATCAGTGATACCTACACACATCTCCTGTGGGCCATGCACGGCCCTCCCCAAAAGGCTTTCCTTGCCCAGGCTGACATGCAGGATGCTACTGAGACCCTGGCCATTCCCTGTCCAGAGACATCACGCTCCACCAGAAGTAGCAGCAGCAGTGAGACACTTCACAGACCTTAAATTCATGTCCTTGTAACTCAGGCAGTGCACTAGGGATGGCATTATGGATCCAAACTGGATGTCCTGCCTTCTAAACTAATAACCTGTAGCACAAATGATGGTAAAAACAAATTCCCCCATCCTTTTCCGCCGTTTGGGAACTGTATAGAGACAAAAAAATACTTACATAACTTGGAATTAACACAGAGGGACAAACCTTGTGGGGAACACGTGGTCCAACTTTGCAGTTACCTCTTCCTTTCACAGGCACAGTACAAATGTTTCTTAACCTATACACTCTTCTATGTGATACCAGCTCCTGTTGCCACATCTGGGTTGAATCAAGCCTGAGCGCTTTGAACTCAACACACAAGTTGCCCACAGTAATACAGCATGAGAGCATGACATGCAAAGCCCAAGATAATGCTGATTTAAACATCCTGCTGTGCTAGCTGTCTTTCTATATATTTTGTGAGTACATCTTACAGAATTGACTTAGCATTATATTAACATTGCCTTTGCATGTAAGCAGATGAATTTTCTATGAATTTCACTTTTTAAGAGAACAGAATTAGGCCAGTACTGAAGGATTTTGCAAATATCCTGCCTTCCTGTTTCAAGCCATGTTTTTAACTACTGCTGTGTCTATGAGCCCATTCACAGTGAAATGAGGCTATTTGATTTCAGGGAAGCTAATTCACTAAGAGAAACAGCCACGTGGATACATGGAGGAAGAGCTACAATGCCAGTTCAGGGGAGAGAAATGGTAAATAATACAACCAAGAAAACCTTTAATTTGTGTCCACATACCAACTGGCCAGTTCGGATGATGTGTCTGAATATTAAATATCAGACACTGTGGATTAAAAAGTCCCGAGAGAATTTGCCAGTAAAATTAACTTACCAACAACTTATGTCTAGATGAGCCAAGGAAAGCAAGTAGGAATCAGGAGGCCAGAATAGAAACAACAGACAGAAGGTGGGAAATCTAGATGGGCAAATTCCAATAACCTCCTGCCACCATCAAGAAGCTCAGCCTGTAGTATGTAGTAGCCAAACCCTATCGGTGCTATTGTCTTCATAGACTCTCCACATATTTACAAAACACAAGGGCTAATTTTGGATGCCATGAATACATGGAGAGCTTTGCACCCAAATTTCATCCTTTCATTTCAGTTAACATGCATCTTCTCTCAAATTAATGTGACTATTTTTGGATGTGAGCAGTGTGCCTCACACTGATCAAAAAGAATCACAGCAAACAGCATGGATGGGGAGGAAGTCTCATGACTATCCTCTTAAATACTACCTTGCATTTGTTAAAAATGCAGGTAGTGTTCATCTCCTTGCACTTATATTAGTGTTTGGCGGTTTTTAAAGGCTTTTCCATTTCCACACTGCAAACAGTTAGCCAATAGTCACATATTCTTTGTAGAAAATCCTTTTGATTGTACCTTGGATTACGAAACAGATGAAAACTAACGGATGGCGCCTGGACCTGAGGCTCAACAAAGGAAGCTCACTGTGGAAAGATCAAGAAAATTTACCGCAATCTGCATCCTTGCCAGAGCTGAGAACGAGAGATGGCTGCAGCCTCCGAAGCAGGCAATCAGACCTGCAGCGCTGGCATGGCAGAGAGCGAGCAGAGAGCCAGAGGAGCAGCCACTCATACTCCACACTCCTCTGCTCCCTCCTGCACAGTGTCCTGCCCTGTGGGTGCAGAGATTTCAACCCCTCTCGGAGTTTCCCACTGCTCGGCTGGGCATCAGTGGAGGCAGGCTGGTGGGAAGGGGAGGTCATTGCGCCACGGGAGCCACCCAGCTCCTGATGAAGGGGAATGCTTTCACTTGGAGAAACGCGAACCTGATAAAGACCTCCCCACTCCGTACCCTGCACAGCCAGGTGGTACACCCAGGTGGTGTACAGGAGGGCTGAGATGCAGCACCAGTTGCATTTCTGTTGGCAGCAAACAGGTCCATCCTGCTGCAGAACACAAGAACAGGTAAACCTATGGGAACAGATCTTTCAGCTGCCACTCATGACCAACAGAGCTCCTCCTCCCTGGGGAAAGCACTCATTTCTCTGGGCTGCTGGAAAGCAGAGTGCTGCTGAGCCGACCTGCTGTCGGATGCTCCCCTCCTGAGACACACGGCTGCCTGGCACACAGGGCTGCCATCTCTCCCATGCCCAGGGGCTGCATCAAACTGCTCAAACTCCAGAAATCTAACACCGGGTGCCCTTCTCTCTTGCAATGGTGAAATCATGGTACTACCAGCTTCTGTCTTCAAAAACAACACCTACCATAGAGCTCATGTCTAGCTGAAAAGCTAGAAGATATCCTGACCATACCTTCCTGCTCCAACACCACCCCTTTTCCACAAACCTTTTCTATCCACAATGCTGCATTTTTACACCATTTACCATTCACCAAACACCCTCACACACACCCATCTATCATTAATCGTAATTGCTTCCTGCAGGAGAGAGGAAAGGCATTTTAGCTGGTGAAGGAGATGGTAACCATAACAACAGCACCATGACAACTACAAGTGATATCTGAAATAAAAAATCAGGTAAAAACTTATTACCAATAAATTTGGTCCATGATAAGGATGGCAAAGGCACCAAAGAAGTAACAGCAGGCAGTAAAGGTGCCAACACAAAGAAACACAAGTCTCTCTGGATGAAATTGCACACAAACCTTCTGCAAATTTTAAGATGAGGCACCATGGTAGCCTTGTCTTTTCCTGATCAGTAAACAGAGAAGGCAGCCCCTGCTCAATCCTACCTGAGATCACTCCTGCCTCAGGGAGCTGCAGGGGCTGAAGGATGGAAGGAGTGCTGCCGGGAAGCCAGGACGCTTCCTGGCAGCCAGGAGACTCACAAATTTCTCAGTGGAGTCTTCTTTCCAGGGGACTAATTGAAACGAGCCCTGAACAAGGACAGGATTGCTCCCAGGGGAGCACCTCAGAGTGAGACACACCACATTGATTTTTCACCACGCACAGTTTCAAATGGGCATCGTGAGCCCTCTCTGTGCACTTTAGAGAAGGCACTGCCGTTGGAAGGCTTGTCTGAAACACGAGGCTCCACAGCCGTTAGCCAGCAACCATCTAAACAACCTGTGCCAATCCTGGCAAAGAAAAAGATTCACCGACACTTGTGGCTACACTGACTTTGTCACCCTCAGTGCAGGAGGCACAGAGGGCAGAAAAAGCACCATAAACAAACAGCACTAGCTCCAAGTGCTGCCTGCAGGTAACAGAGTTATTCTGGGTGGGATCAGACAAGAAAATGTTCAAAGCAGAGGCTGTACTATGCAACCTTCTTGGGGCTTTCCAGGGGGAATTCTGCTTACCAGTTTGTTACACAGGATTGATCCAGGAGGGCACGCTGAAGTGGTCTTTCCCCATAGTCACCCTTCGCACAGTTTCCCTCTCCTAACCTCCTTGCTTTTCAAAGCACTGGAAAAATCTAACTGGAAATAAAAACTTCCTACATGGTACACTTTGGTTCTTCCACAATATGAATAAATGGAGATTTTCAACTCTATTTTTAAGACATAGTGAAATAAACACTTGTCTGAACAGCTTAGTCCTTTGTACTTTCACAGTATATTTTTCTCTACCAAATTAATTATAAAAGATCTGCCCCACTTATGACAAATACATTTTCAAAAAGCTAGGAAGAACAGAGGAAACCTTTAGTTTAAGGAGATTATTTTAAAGGCAAAAGGAGATTCAGACAGCATCAGGAAAAATGTCTCCAATAGAAAAAACACCTCTGTTTTTCATATTTCCCTCTCACCACAGTGGTCACTTCAAACCTTGGCAAGAAGACAGTTGAAAATCTGTAATGACTCCACAGCCAAGCTGGAAGATGGGCTATAAGACAAGGGTGCTCAAAATACTACTTAAGGGGAAAAATTCTTCACCAGTCAGGGAAGAAGTATACAACTTGATACAGTCATTGCAGGCTGGGGAAAGGAAAAAGCAGAACTAACAGAAATACTCACAAACACATCCCGCTAAAAGCACTGTGGCTGCCAACATTTCACAAGTTTGGACAACTGAAATCTTGTCAGAAAGAAACACTGTCTGGCTGATAAAAGTGAACACTGAATGCCTGGTTCCCCTCCCTGCTGCCACTGCTATTATAATTTTCAGTGCTTCAGGCTGAAACAAAGTCATCTGCTTATTTATCGCACAGGTACAGAAGGTGATGGCAGCACACACTGCCCAGTTTACCATCTTCTCATTCTTATACTTGTATTTTCAAGTCTGTTGTTTGAACGAGTGTCAGCCAAAGCATGTATTTGCCACGGCTACTGCAAACAGGCTACATAGCTACGAGTTTCCTTTGCTCTCAAGTCACACTAACCAATATTTGTATTTGGATGGGCTCTGGTAAAGGTAGCCCACAAAAAGGCTGGAGTGAAATTTTGCAGGATTTTTTCTTTCCCCACCCGATTCGATGTTGCATCTCTTCTCTCAAGAGACTCCATGATCTAGCTCAATCTAGCTCAGATTAGGTAGAGAGGAATTAATTAATTATGCTAATACATTACTTGCATATTCTCCACGTAGGACAGATCTATGCTCTTGCCAACTTCAGTGGAGCTACTCTGCATGCAGGTGAGGCAAAGTGGACAATTTAGCAGAGAGGTGCTACAAACTTAACTGCTAAGCGAAAACTCACACAGCAAATCTCATTATCCAGAATAAGCACTTTAACTACACTGGTGTGTCTTTTTCTTCTCCGCAGACATGAATTACTTTCACATCCCTTATTTCTTCCAGTTTCACCAAGATCTCATCAAGCATGACACATTTTCACACGATCTTAACTTTACTCAGAGTTTTTAATTAGAAAAAAAAATGCTGCCTCTACCAATGTGTCTGCATTTTTTGATTTTTCAAAGGTCTTACCTAACTTTTAAAACTAATTCCACCCCTGCTACAGTACAATCTTTGAAAATAGCCAGATGCTATCTTTGGGAGCATCATCACGTCAGCTACTACCAATAGTAAAAAGCATGTCCTGGGCTAATTTCTGGCAGATTCTTCCCTGTAAATACATGCAGGAGAACAAGCGTACAGGAAAAATCTGGAACACAGCATTTCCACCACAGCCCAGCTCTCTGTGTCCTCTCCAGGGCCACGGACCCCCAAAAAAGGGGTAGTTCAGTAACTCCAGGGGTGGACTTCCTGATCCAGCTGCCATCCCAACTTAATTCTGTCCTTCCATATGCTGAAGTAAAGGAACACAGTCAACTATTCCACAACTGAACAAGCAAAACAAAGATGCTGATGTGACAATGAACTGTGGAGGTGATAACAGGAAAGGATCTCCAAGGCCATGTGTGCTGCTCCAGTTTGTTTGGGCAAAACTTCTTGCTCACGTGAAAAAAAAGTTTTTTTCCCCAGGTCAAGGGCAGATTATTCCTTTGCTGAGAATGCTTTTAGCTTCACTTCATCATACTCAGACACACCGGGCAATCATGCCAGGCACACAGCGGAAGCAGAAGCATCTTACTGTCTAACACAGGCATTGTTCATTCATGCTGAAAAAGAGCATCAGACAGAAGAAAGCTTGGTCTGAGGTCCCTCCATCCAGACTCACTTAAGCATCTTTGACTCTCAGTTTCTCAGTCAGAAAACCTTAGAGGCAGGGGCCCAGGAACCCATTACAGCCAACAGAAGCCAATGCTTTTAACTGCAGCACAAAACATCTAACTGTAAATAAATAAATGGAAACAAGGAGACAAAGGGTTGGAAAACTGATTGGGAAAGAGGTTATTTGCAAAGTCTGCTTGCTTCTGTATTTACAACAAACTTGGCATGGATTAGCTAGTGCTAGAATTTTCTTTCCTAGGGAATGTCTGAGCAGTGACTGCTGTGCTGCAAAACCTTGGTCCTACAGAAGCGGTAGTATTATTTCATCCCTTCATATTATTTTCTAACCGACAATGTTACAAACAAAGGACTTCTTTTAACTTAAATATACCTTCATGCTTGTATGATTTAAAAGGTGCTGTCCACCCACATTCAGCCACTCACTAGTATGACCCACGACTGCATATCCAGGCAAATAAAATAATCTCTCCCTACCTGGAAATGAGAATACCCAGAAATCTTTTCTGCTCTTAAACGGTCTAGACACTAAAATTGCAATATTTGGATATAATTTTATCATGTGGTAGCTTTTCCCTTCCGAATCTTTACTCAACCAACCCTACTGCCTACAAAAGAAAAGAAAGCAAGCAGCCACTCCTCCAGCCTGTTCAGGCACGGGGACAGGAGGGCAGGGAGGACAGAACCAGTATGGGAGGAACCTGAAGCCACAGGAGTTGTTTTTGCAGCCCCTTGCTTTCAGAGGAAGTTCTTCCCTCAAATGGGCTTCTAGGAGGGAAGCTAGGATTTGCCATCTCCAATCAAACCATCCAGTCTAGACTCCTGCCACAAGCAGTGGCCAGCACGAGCTGCTCCACACGAAGAGGCAAGAAGTTCCACAGAGCTTTGGTCTCACATCAGTGTGTTCTCAATGTACAAAGGCTCCGACCGGTGACACAGACCTACTGATTTTCATTGGAGACAGGTGCCTACACATCTATGAGGATCCAGATCATCATGCTCTTTCCAATACAAGCAGTGCATACAGAAGATACCCTCAAGGTGACTTTCTGGACAAGGGAAGTAACCTATCTATGTCCTTCCATGGACTGCCATCAGAGATTTCCATTAAAAGGACAACAGGACACAAAAAGCACAACAGGATACAGGACATGCAGAGCATTAATGGACACAGAAAATTCGCACATGCATTTATGTGTTCAGGTGCTTCTGATGTCTTTTCTGAGAGGTAACCAGGATCCAACATATGATTCATCTTGAATTCTCTGTATTTTTTCTTTTGCAAAGTCTTTCAAGCAGCACTAATGCTGATGTTAGTTTAGGGTGCCTGAAAGCATTAAGTATCAATCACAAACGAAATACAGTAGACCTGGGAAAGGTACAGAGAGCTCAACAAGGATGATCAAAGATCTGGAGAAGCTTCTGTGCACAGAATGACTAAACAGGCTATGACTTTTCATCCCAGGAAAGCAGGGAATGGGTCAGATGTTTATAAAAATATGTGCAGCACAGAGAAGATAAGCAGAGAAAAGAAAACAAACAATCACACTCTCCACAAAGAGCTATGGTGCATCAAACAGAACTCGCTGGTGGCAGGCTCTCTGCAAATGAATGGTGACTCTTCTCACTGTAGGGAATGACACTGTGCAGGAGGTGGTGTATGACAGAAATTCACAGAGGTTCAAAAGGCAACTGCTGAATTTTTCCTCCATTAATTTACCTGTGGTTTCACAATTTGAGAGCCTTTTCTGGGACAGGAATACTTTTACCACGTAAATAACATCTAGATTTAACACAGCATGGAGGCTTTCTTCGCTATTATAATATTGACATTGAATAATTGTGTGGCTTCCTGCCACCAATTTTTAAAGGCAACCCTTCCCCATCAAGTGTGATGTAATGTCTCAGCTCCTGCTAAGCGTCACAATGTTTAACAAACTCTAAATGAAAATACACTGTATGACATAGACTGTATTACCCTGTAAACGAAAAGCACCTATTACACAGCCAGGCTCTAACAAACGAACAGCTTTGTTGGTCTGACAAGTTTCTAACTGAAACATGACATTACATGCCAGTCACGTGTTCTTCCATATCCCTCTGCTGATGCAGCAAAAACAGGCGCTGCAGATATCTTGCCACTTGTGTGGGGCTGGTTCATCAGATGAAGCAAGGGGGTGCTCATTTTCAACCTGTTCCGCAGAATCAACTTGACCACTTCATGCTAAAAATCTACAGACAGCACAAGGTGACACTGAGCTAATGATAAGGCTGCGGACATCAACAGGAAGATCAGCTGAGAAAAGCGTTCTGCGGTAGGGGTGACACTGAACAGAAAAAGCACACGCGCAGCTACGAAGACAGATGGTCCTTCCAGAAGGACCTGGTTATGTATCCAGAGCCGCCACTTGTAACAGGTCTCATGAGATAGTATATGTAAATGTTTTATAGATGAGATGCTCAAAGCTGCAACAGTGTAAGCAAAGGCTTGTATGTTTTCCTTTTTCATTTAGGGCAAGCAGTCTGAAACACATGCCCCACCACTGACCTCCACTCTGACCCAGAGGGGCTGTCTCTGGTTGAAAAGATGATTCATTCACTCTGCTAGAAGGGCTGAATGAATAGGCAGTATTCAGACTGCGGAACACTTATCACTTGGGATTCCCTCAAAATTTAGGTCTGACGTGACTGGGTCAGTAACCACGCGCTTTTGTTCCTAGCTGCTTGAACAGAAATGTCTCTTTGCATCCTTCAGTGGTTCCCATAAATCAGGCCGATTTTTATGTCTTGCTAATTATTACTGCTAGACTTCTGCTGAGCTTCAGGATGAAAAGAAGTGTACTTCTGAAAGCTCAGGGCACAAAACTTGCAGAATAAATCACTGTCTATCTGGCAGCAACGAAATCCAGCCATGGCAGCCATTTAAATATACACATCTGGATAGTGCTGAACTTTATTTGTTTAGGAATAGAAAGTTTTGTTCTGCCTTTGTTGACAGACCATATTAAAGTGCTAAAAATGCAAAAAGAGAAAAAGAAGTAACTGTCACAGACTGGATTTTGTCTAGAGGTGCATCACCATATAGCACACATACAAAGCTATCTGGAACAACATTAAGGTTGCAAGGTTACACCTCTGGAGTTTGTCTGTGAAAGAAATGAGAGCTGACCGCATAATCATAACTGGGTCCCCTTCTGCGTATGTACTTAGCTACTGCCTAGTTCAATAAACATATTTTATTCTTCCCATTCCCTCTGCCTAGATTACCCCAGTCTCCCCTGCATCAGCTTCTCATCCCAGGCATTGCCCTTGTGGGCTCCAGTCCCTTACCCAGGGCCTGTCCACATTTGCTGCCCAGATTATAGCTTTCACCACTGCAAACTTCACAAGTTTTATCCTTCTCATACCATGGGACACTTTCAGATCCTCTCCTGCAGGAGAGGCAGCTTATTCTTTTTTTCACTCACAGTGATATGATACATGACATGACATAAATGGGGCTGGTCAGGCTCAGGGAGGCTGGAAGCAGCAGAGGTTCTAGCAAGTCTCTCCTGACACTTAGCAAACTTTCAAAAGATATGTCGTCCCCTCCTCAACAGCAAGGATGCTAAAGAACTTTACAGACAAGATCTTGAGTTAAAACAGCAAACCTTAAAACAGGCAGCCTTGCTCCAGGGAAGGGCAGCTTGGGCCAAAACACGTGTGTAAGAAAGCAAGACGAGCCTGACTGCCAGAAAGGAAAATTGCAGCCTAACCACAAAAAGTCTGGCAAAGTAGTAATAGAAACAGGGTCTTATAATGGAAAATAGTAAGCCACCTTAGCTGGTAGCCTCACCTATGACACCACGGTCAACAAAAGGACCATGTGTGAAGGGATGTGTATGTTATGCTCAGAGATGCACTGGCAGATAAGATCGCCGTATCCATAGTGATGGCGAGTGATGCACCAGCAGTACCGCAGGCCAGAGTCTGATGGTCTGATTTGAAGCACAGGGTGTAAAGAGACGTGGAAAGACTTTTCCAGAGAGGCAGACAACCGTTCTTTGTATCCCCTGAAAGAAAGTATAGGTTCAATCTGGGGAAAGCATAAGAGCTTCTAACAAAGGCATCTCAAAGGCTTTGCTATATACCCTCTTCGTCAGCAGAGAGCTACCTGCCATCCAGATCTGGGCTCTATTCCTGCCCAAAGTCCTGCTGCTGCTGCTGCAGTGACTCTGAGGAAAAGCCAGCTTCAATGCTGGGACTGCAAAGGCACTGGCTTTGGACTCTCTGGGCCCCTCTTGTCTCCTGTTGTGGATCCCATAATCCCTGGTCCTTTCCTCTGGTGCTGCCACCACTACGTGTCCGAGCCCCAGCCACCCTCCCCAGGCAGGTCCCAGCCATCAAAAGGGGCATACCCATCATCTCTTCTCGCAGCAAGCTAGTACTGAGTAACAGGCAGCAAGATACTTGTCCCAGATCCTGTCTCAAAGGTGCAAAAGGACCTGAAGTTACCTGAAGTTACTCAGCCTGGGCCCTGAACTGATGTTTGTCCTGGCCAGAAGCCAGGCTGCAGCCCAAAAAGTCATACTGAGGTTCCTCACAGCCTGTGGGATAGACCACATGCAGAACAGCAGCACACCTTGTTCTGAAGCCCAGACATCTCTCTACCTCCAAAAATGTTCTGAGGCAATAAACAACCATTAGTTTCTCTGCATTTAGACTTACACCACGTGGAACAAAAGAGCCCCATTTTGTAGGGCTGGGCAGCCCTACAAAACTGTGAAGGATGTACCCATGAAGAAACAGGCACTAAATTCAATAACACACAAATGAACTGCCCCAGCACCAGGGTGTCCCTGTTCAGTCTCTCTTCTCTCTTATCCGCTCTCTGGGCACAAGAGAAGACATGCCTCAGCGTACGGCCCACGTCTAGCTTCACGTCAGTCTTTGAAACATCCCTAGGGCCAGTGCTAAATGCTCACAGACGAAAATACTGGTTCAGGCATTGAAACTTCCTGACCAATTTACAGATCGTGAAAGCCTCCTCCCACTCTACATCCGACTTCTGCACTGCATTAGGCTGAGCTGGCATCTGGGGGTGTTTTTCCACGTTACAGTATCGAGGCATTTTCCAGAATCACTGGATACCCTACATATGCACTGTCAAGAACAAAGAAATGATGAAAACCACTTTTTTTTTTTAAACACAATACTTGCATATTATAAAAAGGAGGACTCTGCTGCTGTCCTTTTAGCTGTTACCCATTTGAAACACTTTACATGAGTGAGGCTGCAGCACAAACTAGAATAAAACCCTAAAGCTCCTTTTCCTGAAGCACTGCTAGGATCAAACCCCACTGTGCGCATGCCAATTGGCAGAGATTTTCAGTGAGGATTTGCCCTGGTGCTTTGTCAGTGTTCTCTGGGAATATTACTAAAGGGAGGAGATTTTTCTAGAAGCAAATTTTCACTTGTCCTTTGAAGAGGCATCTTATTTGATACAGAAGGATTTGATGCAGGAGGATACTGCAAAACTGCAATCCTCAACACATTTCAGTTTTCTTTAAATTTCTGAACATTTTAGAGGGGCTTTACTTGGTGAAGTGGGAATTGTTAACATCAGGCTAATAAAGCTACAAGATCCACATCATTATATTTGACATAATGCCCGTGATCAAATGCAAAAAAATTACCATTTAAAAGATACAGTTGATATTTCAAACACCAACCATTCAAATGATATGCTGCTTTGAAGAATGCATGGCGCTTTACTTTATTGTACTGCTTCCAAGGAGCATTGCTCATAACCATTTGCAGCTTCTGAAACAAGGGTGGTATTCTTCCTTTTTCCACAGCAAGAAATGACTATTGAGACAACATGTTTTTAAATAGAAGGCTTCTTTCTATCAATACTAAACGAACACAAAAGTGGCAGGAAGTTACTGTATAATCAGTTCTCTCCATATAGCTAATATTTCATTGCTCTCTTTGTTTCCTAGTATAAAAACCAACGTGGCTCTATTTTCTTTGGCTCTTGATCTTTTACCGCCTTCTCAACTGGTTTACCTGTTCAGAATCTCAGGAGGTCTTAACATGAAAGATTTCCAGAATAAATGGGGAGATTTATGAACACCGCCCAGTGTTCTCCTTATCAAGCCAGAACAATCTTCCACGGCAAGAAACACGCAGGAGTTCATGTTAGGGAGGATCAGTACAGCATTCACAGTCTTTGCTCAAATTCCCAAACTAGTTCTTAGTCAGTGGTACGGAAAATGGTCAGGGAAAATATTCTGAAGACACGGCATTAAGACACTTCTCACTCCAGCTGTTCTTCAAAATCCAGATAAAAAAAATTCATCGGAACTTAATTCCTAACATGCATTTTTCCATTTCATTCCTAACATGCATTTTTCCATTTCAGCAATTGCTGAACAAGGAAGTTACAAGATCATAAAAATGGAGGGCAGCAGCAGAGCCCAATGCTGCAGCCATGCTAGAAAATACATTAAGGTCCCTGGACAGTCCCATCTCTGCAAATCATTGTGAAGTGTTTATGCAAGGCCAAACTAGACAGGAAAGGGCACAACTGGACTTTTATACACTAAAACGAATAAGTAGTCCCTTTGCAGCCATAAGTCTAAGCATACAACATGTTCTTGAGGAAGAGGAAGAGCAAAGCAGTCCAGCCTTGCTGCAAAGCAGATCAATACCTGCATGGAAGACCAGGGAGACAAGGAGAGCTTTCTTCCCCACAGCCGAGGATGCTGCTGTCTTTTCCCAGCCCCTAACTGCACCATTCTGTCTTACTGGCAATCCTGATATTTCTGTAAATCCTACTTTCAACACTTTTCTGAAGGTGTGGGCTCAGTCTTACTGACAGAGCCAGACATGTCTATGCTGGGAGATGCCCAATGTGCATTAACCATCCCTGACATACAGCTCGTGAGACAAGGTTGTAGTTCTTCTGCAGGTAAGCTAGGCAAGGACATTTGAGGTGTTACATCCTACACTGTTAATCTCCTGTAGGCAGGCCATAGTAAAAAAAAAAAAAAATGAAAAAAAAATCCCTGGAACTACATTTCCACGTGTATTTAGGAGGAGGAAATAGTCAATACATTTACTCATTGTAAATCAACTTCTTTCTCAGCAGCTAAGAGTGAGCCGTACCTTACATTTTCTGACACCCCCAGGATTATTGACTTGCATTCCCTTGTTCACTGCACATCTGCAGGACTGCAAATATATTGCAACAGAAACTCATTAAGTGAATTCATAACACAGAAAGCATCAAACACAATTGAACATGGCAAAGCAGCAGATCATCTAGTGATTGCCTAATTTCCATGAGTTAGCATGTTTTAGCCAGGTGGTGCTTTCAAGATCAATTCATGAACAGAAAGTGAAGCATTCAATTCTGAGTCTCCTCGATTTCATTTTAACCCCTTCTTGCTGCTTTCTCTGCATCTATTCGTACATACAGAAATAAATGACAACTCCATACAGCATTCCACAGCTTCTCATGCATTTTCATGTGTGTTTTGATGGGCGCTCACGTTCGCGATAGTGAATCAAAACACCTGTCAATAAAACTGCCTCTCTCAGGAATTACAAACGTGGCATAACTGTGATGCCAGAATACATCTACAAGAATGAAAAAGCAACATACGGAGTACATTACACATGACTTTAATTGCACCCTCTTTACAGAAAAGACAACAATAGAACCTGGTAAAAAGATGATGATGATTTTCTGCATTCAGCAACACCTCCTTCCATTTTACTGCCCTTGTCGTCTCTGCACCAGAAACACCGAAATAACCAGCATCACTGCAGTTGTAACGACTTAACACCCACCTCAAGCACGTACAGAAAAAAACTAATTTTGTAGGCTCCAGTGCTTTTAAATTATGTTTGTTACCATGAGAACTTGATTAAAATGCCACCCACAAGCTTGCAGAAGGGGGGGCAAAAACAACAACAAAATCTACTTTTAATCAGTGGCAGTACACTTGCTGCATTGCAGCATTTTCATAAGCTCCACAACCTTCTGCAGTAAGAGGCAGCAGAGATGCCTAGGCAGATATATTTTGCTGAATATAGTTTATTCTGGAAAAAATTTAGCTGACAGTACGGTTGTCATCCAGTACTATTACGCAGTATTCCATTTGAGGAAGATAAAGCACGCATACATGTTCTGCACCATGTTACAAGGCTTGATTTGAAAACTAGACAATTACGTGTACGTGCAAGGTGGGGGCAACTCTGATAGCCACTCAGGACAAAAATTGATTTTTTGTGATATCTGAGATAAATCAAAAGTATGAAACACTCTGGTTTCTTCTTCATTTTATCCATTTGCTAGCTTTACAAATTTAGGCTGATTTTTATGTATATATATTTCTCAAAATTCAAATGATAGCACTGTATCATCTAGGCTGCTGCTTTTTTTTTTTTCTTTTCTTTTTAATTTACAGTCTCATCATCTTTGGATTAACGGCTGTGGACATTGCACTACTGCAGTTTGACTAGGAGCCAGAGTTTGCAGAACAGGCACCCCAAGCCTGCAGCCACTTCAAAGCAGATAATCAGCAGTGTGGCCGAATAGAGAGCCAGTAATAAATCACATGAAGTAGCTCACTGAGCAGTGTATGCCTTAAACGCAGACTATAGGAATGGTATGCAGCCAGTGGTGGGCTACGAAGGGGGAAGAGTCTCACACCTCTGATCAGAATAACTTGCTAGCTACTCACTCAAGGAGTCATTTCACACTGCTCTGTCTTAAAAAAAAAGACATAGCTACTCATCCACAGGAGGGAAACTACCGCTATTGTAATTAAAAAGAGACTGGCCAGACTGTATCCCATTTCAGATGAGAATAGAAAGAATTTCCCTGTGGAAGGTCAACCACCCTCTTGAGGACACTGTCCGTGCCAGAGCATTAGGCATCATTTAGACTTCAAAAATATCAGCTCTAAGAGGGAAAAATCTATCAGCCCGAGAGGGATGGCATGCACTACTCCAGAAACCCCGTCTACCATCTTCTCAAGAGGGAAATGGAAACTGAGATGAAAGAAGGGGAAAAAGTAGACCTTTGGTATAACTTCAGTGGAGTAGGCAGGTCTCCCAATTCTTCACCTGCATCTTTATACAAAGGTAGTACTTGGTCTATCCCTTTTGAATGTTATGCATAAATGTGTGTATTTGCAGCTGTGCTTTGACCTGTCATGAGTCAAGTGTCGCAGATGATAAAGCATCCTTCACCAGAGGAGGTAACAAATCTATGAACCAGCAGCAGGGGACACCCTAAAAGATGGTAGTGTCCCATTTGAATTGCTTGGGCTGCATGGGGACATGGCACCACACAGGCCAGGGAAGGCACAAATGTCTGCCAGTGACACCAGAGGCTCTCAGCCATGCAGTAAAATACAAGTGTACTTGCTTGAACTTAGAAGGTCAGACAGGGAGTGTGACATACCCCCTATTATGCAAGATCCTAAAGGAGATTTTTTTAATCACTGTCAATTGACTTGTCGGGGAAGAATTCTACACGGCGTCCATCACAAGTGATTTCAGTGAGGTCAAGAGAACTACCTTGACTTAACCCAGCTCTGAATCTGGTACCCACTGGGTGCTGGGATCGCCCACCTCCCCCTGCCCTTTCTCCTCCCACACACATACAGGACTAACTCCCACCAACTTCCATGGGATATACAGCATGCAGGCAAAACATAAGCAAAGCTTGACCCTCTATACGCAGAAGACAATGGACATATCATAGCTGAGGGTGGAACATGGTGCAAAGAGGGACACACAGAGCAATCAGAATCACAGTAGCCACGGTTCAACCCTGTACAACCTGCTTTCACACCTAGGATGCACAACGTTGTGGATGTGCCAGTTTAGGCTAGCTCAGACAGCCCCTCAGCTCAATGGCATCACTTTTCTATTGTTTTTCCTCCTTTCCTTCTCTCTTTCTTTCTGCAACCCTCCCAGAGGGTTGCAAAGAGAGGAAGAAGTATGCTACGATCATCCAAACCTCCCAGTGACGAAAAACAACTTCTCTCCTTTGTGTTCAAGTGAAAGCTTGGCATATTCTTCATAGACACGGATTTTCCAGGAGATTAATAACATTAGCAATTATAAGGTACTTTAAATAAAGAGATTTCCCCTTTATTATCTATAGACTGCCGAGACTATGATTGTTTCACCTCTTCTCTGGATTATTGTTAATTTATTATTTGCTGGCAATTTATCTTCTCCCATTAGGCAGTAGCTCCATAGAATTTGCTAAAATTGACCAAAGGATGAATAAATCCATGCACTGATTTAAGTGCCTCCAAGATTACCTCACTCAAATAGAGATTTTCTTTCTTCTACCATTGTGGTATAATATAGATATTCCTATAACCACGAGGACCTTTCGAAAGGCAGAACAGCTTTATGGTTAAGGCACTGAGATGCAGTATCAGAGTTCAGTTCAGGGCTCTGCTGTTCACCTGCTCCATGACTTCAAACTTATGAATAAATAAGCCTGTGCCTCAGTTCTCCCAGCTGTAAAATATGGATTATAATGTTCACGCTGTCTTTAACTTGCCTATTTATGCTGCAAACCCCTCAGGGCAAGGGCTGCCTCTTCCCATATGTGCAAGGACGCTCTGGCTCCCAACCAAAGCCTTCAGATCCAGACTGCAGAAAGTTTTGCTCAGGGAAGGACATTTACCAGGCACAGCATCTGCCTGGAGGCAGCATGACAAACTTTTTCAGCCGCAAAAAGGAGACCCAAAAGTAGGGGACTGCAACACTGGCCACTGACACCAGAGCCTAAGTTGCTTCTTGAGCACGTTGGGGAAGCAGAGGGATCCAGGATGCCATGTGCCTGCTTGACAGCTCTGGGGACAGAGGCTGCCCTGAGCTTTGGCTGTCCAACAACTCCAGCCCCTGGGAGCCTAGAAGCTCAGTCCGAGCCCCTGGCCCTGATGAAAGGGTCCCTGATCCCTTAAAACTCTCGATGATCGGCCAGGACTATCATGAGTAGCCACTGATTAAAATATGTATGTGAAGTCTCTGATGAAGGTTGCAGCCCACAAACTACATGAAGGAGCCCCTGTTGTTGATGTTAGCATAAAAACAAACAAAAATGCAGACTCTTATTTCAACTCTGTAGGGCTGCTGGCCTGACCAACTGGGTTGTCTCTAAATGACTTAATTCTTTCACAGAATCTCCATAACACTCCCGCCCCTTTCCTCCAGGAATCTATATAAAGCTTTCTGCATTTCTTTTCCTGATGGATGCTCATTTCCAAAAATACTTTTACAAAGAACTGCCTGTGGTAGTAATTAAAAATGGGACACAATGTAGCGCCAGAATCCATTAAAGAAAACATAAATCACAAGGTACGCATCAAGTCCCTGATACCAACCTGCCTCCACAGCTACCTAACAGGTCCTTAAAATTTCTCCCTGACATTAAACCAGTATTGTCAACTCCCTGCTCGATTCTGCTGGCTAACTCAGCTGAAGATGTGTGAATGTAGAAGCAATCCAAAAATACTTGCTCCCTAATTCTCTCATTATGTTTGTACTCCAGTTTCCTGTCTCTGCCTGTCTGCTGTGTCTATCCACATCCATAATCGTGAATCACACCGGCCAATTTCTATCATGTTTGACAGAAGATACTAAGCTCCTACCTACCACCTTAGGAAATCCACAGATGGGTAGAAGAGAGAGAAGATACTAATGCCTTTATGAAGGGAAATACAAGGAGAAGAGCTCACTCCTTATTCCTTCTGTTTGGCAGTGTCCTGGTGCTCTGATTAGTAGATGTGGAGCTCCCCTGCAGCCACAGCATATGCTCCTTCTGGTCCAATTAACTATTTAAGCAAAGACAGGTAAAGGATGAAACAGGTGCTCGGCAGCCTACAGTGGGAAGTCACTGCAGAGAGGACACAGAAAGTTGCTGGGAAAATGCTACATGGAACTCAAATTAAGTCAGGAGACCCCAAAGGTCCAAGGAGTAAAGGGAGATAATTTGGTGAAGAATCAGAAAAGAACACAGGGGAAGAGTGCCAGGGATGCAGGGAAGAACCAAGTGCTGTGAGTCTGAAGGATCACATGAGAGAGCATGAATCTTTCACAGGGAACCAAGGGGATGAGAAAACTAGTCGTACCTGGTACCAGAGGAAGTGAATATAGGGGCTGGAGGGTTAGGGGTAGGCTGTAGGTAGTGCAGTGAAAAAGGTCACAAGCTGTGAGTAGAGAGCTGACACTGGATACCACCCCACACTGACAAATAATACCAATTATTTTAATTTACAAAATAGTTTAGTTGGCAGCACCATTTTCAGCAGTGAGCTGAACTCAAACCAAGAGGAAGACCTGACTTAGGGCATTTCAAAGTACCGATTTTCTCTGAAAGGTACAGGTATATTTCACATTGCGAGGGAAGGCACTTCCATGACTTCCAGATCCTCCTCACTTAGGCCAGAAAAGAATAGCTTTTCTCATCTTAATTTGGTGGTTTTATTGCTAGCTGAGGCCAGTTATCTGAACCTGGAGGGGAAAGGGCGGGGGGGATCTACTTCCATTTTAAGGCCAACATTTAGATTAGTTTTTAATGGAGCTGAACTATTTTGTCCATTTCTGTTACTTGCTACACTGGCCAATACGCAGAAATACAGAGCTGCATTAGTAACTGGACTTTTTCTGTATTAGAGAGAAAAATATTCCCAATGGAAAACATGCTAAAGCAGCAGAGACAGACTAGAGATGAAGCTGGCCTCGTGTATTTTACAACTCATAATACACCGGATTTTGAGTCAGAAAACCCAAGCAATTTAGGATTAGATCCCTTGTTAGCTGCATAACATGTGTGCTTTCATGCTGGCATGTCCCAGGTGAACTACATCATGTGAGTACAGTTTTCCATCTACCATTTCCCAGCATGAATTACAGAGTCTCTAAGCTACTAATTACACTGACGAATACGGTCTCACCAGCGTGCTGTCTGGCTGCTCCACACCTCTGCGTAGATTTGACTCTAAGCTCTTTGGGGTCTGGAACAACTCCGCTGTTTGAGCACACAGCATCTAACACAATGTTGATCTAATCCATGCTTGGACACCTAGTTACTAATATTATGGTAGCTACAGAAATGAATCATGGAGCATTAATAAGAATCGCAGCAAAAGCTGTTGCACACAGTAGCTAGTTCCCAGGCATGCCACCATGAAACCCTGGACTTGAGCCTGTGTCTAATTCTGTTTTCATTACACTCACAGAACAGAAATATAGTTCTTCTGTGTTCTTAACATTTTTAGCAGCAAAAATGATGGAAGAGCAATTACACAAACAAGCAAAATATTTTTTTTTCACAAAAAAAAAGTCATAACTAAAATAAGGATACCAAGGAGTTATTATTAAGAGTATGCTGCAGAAAAATCTTACAGACAAGGACTACTGATCAAAGTGCCTTGCAATCTGCCCCAGATATCCCATACAGACATGGCAAAAGGCAGAGCAACAGGCAAACTTACAATTTTATTACCAAAATATCCTGAAACCTTCCATTTCAGAATTCAAGGATGATTTGGAAAACAATGAAGAGAACAAACTGCGTCTATAAAGTCAGGATCTCCCTTTTCACGTGAAGACCTCACTTGTACATGAATTGCACAGCATATTATACCCCTCTCCCTGCATAATTATTCCAGCTGCCCAACGTGTCATGGCCAGAGACCAGACTGAATTATAACTTCCTGCTTCAGAAGGGACTGAAGCCTCAGAGGGATTAAAAATGAGGGAAAAAAATGACTCACCTTAAGGATAACACCAGAATATTTTTTGGTCATGATTATGAAGAGTTTTCTTTCATCAGCTATGCTGGAAAGAACATTATGATTCAAACACCTGTTCTTCTCCTAAGCTTTGCTCCTCAATACAAACGAATCTGTGCCTCTCAAACTCCTCTCACGCCAGAACGCTCACAGCACTCCCATTACTCCCACTACCTCTTTCAAAAGCATGTTTACTAACATAGCTGCTTAAATACATGTAACTCGGGCTTCACTCTGAGTGTCAGGTTTCCCAGCACTGAATGTAATGGCGTTGGTAATGCTTAGGCATTCGGTGACGTGCACTACAAAGCCATTTACAGTTATCAAGTGGGAATGGGATCTTTTTTTCCACCAGTCCTTCGCAGGCAGCACTGACTTCCAGCCCCCAGTGCTGGCAGGCTAGAGCACATCCCCGTGTGCTGTTACCAGCCCTGACGCCAGCCAGAACCAGATGCTTCACAGGAAACTTCAGGAGAACTCGGCAGTAGGATGCCATGGACAAAAGTGTTTTTAGACAGCAGCAGGGTTTGCTGTGAAGATAAACAAGGGACATCTCGGACGTCAGACCACTGGAGGAGGCAAGTGATACAAGGCCTTTTGAGCAGGTCACCAGCCTGGTCGCACCCTGATGGATGGCATAATCTGACCGACACAGAGATGCCCTCCAGTTCGTGTGAATGAAGGGCTGGCGCATGCACCGCACAGAAAGGAATGTATACCTTTCAAAACTGAAACTATAATTTTTAGAACTGTGGGCAATTCCTTTGTCATATAGCCATTAAGTTATAATCCTTAGCACGATTATATGCTTTTAAAAGGATGACCGTGGTAAAAATTCAACTGCCTTTAGGAGAGGTGAGCTCCTACTCCACGGTGTTGAGTTTTCTTTCCCTCCACGTGGTTCAGGGGACAAAACTCTCAGTTGTGAGAATTCAACATTAGCACACTTGGACTGGTTCTTGAGGTGCAGGAAGTATTACGTTGACGTTACTGTTGGAGATGCAAAAGAAAGTATACTTCTCAACTGCAGTAAGTCTTCACAAAACCAAAAATCAGCTTGTCAACTGGTCCTCACCTTGCTTAATTTTCCCCCTCTATAAAGTCACTTAAGTACTGCAAAGGAGTGGAAAAGTTCAGTATTGGGGTTGGGTGCTGATCCTGACAAAAGCATCGAGCATGAGCTGCAACATACAGAACAGTCCAGTTTCTCTTAACCAATCTCCTCCTCAAAATTAAGCTGCCGTTGCTCACGACTACACAAGGGAAAGGAAGGATGACTTTTCCCTCTTCCTCTTCCCTCCTGGTCTCTCTGGCCCACCTCTTGCATCCAAGGAGTTGGGGAAACGCTTGCTAAAAAGCCGCAGTAAGTCATATAACCTCTGCCTGTCGATTCCTGACCGACCAACCTTGCTTCTTGGCTGTAAACAAGTTTTAAGCATCTACTAGTGACTCAGCCTGCTAGGTAGGATTATTACTAACACCACCACCATGATTTACTAGTAACATGATCCTTCCTTTCCATTGCTTAACAACCACGCCTGAATCCTTTCAAAACGTAGCAAATGCTACCTTTGATGGTCGATGAATGCAAGTGTTCTGCCTTCACAGCTTATGTTCAAAACGGGTGTTTTCACATGACAGCAGGTGCAGACAATGGCTATTAAGATGATCAGAAGAAAGGAGGAAACAGACAGGTTGATTATAAAATCGATGACAGCCCTCCTTTCAAAGGAGGAAGGAGGTAGATTGATGATAAGGGACAAACATGAAGGAGGAAAAAACAAAGGCTAGTTTGGTACAAGAACCCTGTGGCCATTGATAAATTTTAGCTGGGAGCTAGGGAGAGCTTTCTAGCAAGCGGTGAGATTGCAGAACAGTTTACCAGTTGGCAGAAGACTATTTTTAAGAGCTGATGAAGGAGGATTGGATGCCATGTGGGCTGTGAGAGCAGGCCCACCAAGATGCAGCCCTGTGTCAGAACCACACAGGTGGGGATGTCTCCTTGCAACCCTCCCAATGCCAAACAGGAGACACCCAAGCCAGCTGCACGAGAAAAGAGAAGACAATGCCAGTAACAGCACTAAGTTATATCTTGCGCTCTGCCCGCTTATGATCTTTCCCTAGTGTCATTTTCCCCTTGGCTATAATGCAAAAGGTGTCCTTCAACATGAGGCATTGCCACAAAGATCACTGAGGAAAAAAATAAGTAAGCAAAACAAAAAAGGAGAACAACAACATCTCTAGAGTTGCTGACTCTAGAAATCCAGAACACATTTCATCTGTAGGTACTACAAGAAATCCTTCTAGCGGGTATCATTTCACATCCCTTTTCCTAAAAACTGTTCTAATCATTGCTCACTGACATCTTTCTGTACAATGTTAACTTCCAGCCAGAGGTGAGGGAAATTTCTAAGCCTGAAATACAAACCATGATGTATTTAAAGTGCACTTAGCTCTGTAGAATTCATCAGGAGAGGTTCCAACCTAATCGAACAAAATATCGATACACAAGTGTTCTCCCTGAGTATGTCACAGGTTTACCTTGGCCTCACACTGTCCTCAAGCCTCTGCTCAGGATGGCTGCTGCCAAGCACCGTCCCCACATAGGTCCCTCTCCTTCCAAGTATCAATAGATTCACAGTAGAAAACGAAGTGCAAGTAATGCTTATACCTAAAATGTTACTCAAAATTATTAGGAATCTCAATGTGATGGAGCCTTTGGAGGGTGTTAGAGTTCCCCCTCACTTAGAAACAGCCCCACACCAGGCCTAGGCAGAGTCCAGGTGAGCAGACTGCCAGGCACCTTCCTGTTGCAGAGCACCTTCATAAACCAGCTCACATGCAGACAGCACCGGGAAAAGCTTGTGCCAGAAGGAGACGCTGAGTTTGTTCACAGTGTGCAGGGTGTTATGGGGCCCAGTGACCAGTGTGAAGAGACACTGCAGCAGCCCCAGAACCATCAGAAGAAAAGCCACACTACCAGAGAGTGCCATAACACTTCCAAAGCCGAGCCCTCAGCTCCAAACACCGCAAACAGGCTGCACTGACACCCCAGCTCCAAGAGACGTGAACTTTATCACCACCCCTGCAGCGCTCTCTGCCACCTTGCTGGTTCTGTTACTCCTTCTCCCCGTCCAACAGCCCAGCCTTAGGGGATGCTCTTACACACAGGAGGCAACACAACAGTCTCCTTTTCCTGAGTCCCTACCTCCTTTATCACAACTTTCCCTGTCACGCACCTGCAGCACATTATTTCCATTGCTATTTTTCACTGTTTTCACCGCTACTTTTAGTCGCTACAGAGACGAAGGGACAAAGGACAGACAGCAATGCTCACGAGACATCACCTCCCCGTTTTTAACTCTTAAGCCCTGATGCAGTGACCCTGTGTAGAAAACGCTAGTTCTGACGTACCATTGTTTCCCTCTCTTTTCATTTCAAACAGACTTGTCCAATTCTTAAACCATCTGTTGCATCCCAGCAGCACTAAGAGGCTATGGGGCACTCCACGGATATACTCTTTATTTCAAGAGCAATAAATTAGGCCTGTCAGTTAAAGATGAGACCTGTGGAGATAATTTAAACTTTGCACAGTAGATGTATGAGAATTTATTTTATCACCAGTAGACTATTATCAATTGGGAAACGGTGATGCAATAAAACTCTGTTACTTTAAGTCTTGCAGGCTAATTTAATCCTTCATTTAGTACTTGCACACTGCTGCAAGGGTGTTCTGGGGCCATGGGAAAATTCCTGAAGCGTGCAGGATCGCTGTGAGCAGCTGTCCTCCGCCCTGGCAGACGCTGGCAAGGAGCCAGCCTGAAGGCACGCTGGGTTGCTGTATGTGCTGGCTCTCCCCGGGGATCCTGACGTGAGCAAATGCCGGGGGCTGGGGTGGCTCCTGCTCTGCTGCAGTTCACCGTCCGGAAGGCGAATGCTCCTTCCTAAACTGCTGGGCTGCTTGTGCCATGGCTTTCCAAGAGAAGGAGTATCACTGAAATTTAGGGCAACAACAAAAGACACCCTAAACCGCAGGCACACCAACAGCAAGTCTCTCAGGGACAGCCGAGGCTGGCACACACAGCCTTTATCTGACTCCCACAGCCCCATGGCAGGTCCGTGCTGTCACAGCTTGCGAGAGAGAAAAGTTCACAGATGAAAAGCAAACAGCCTGGTACTTGCGTCTGTGCTTTATACAGCCTGAAAACCTACAGGGCCAAATTTGATCCTTGGTTTCCATTTCCTTCAAACTCATAGGTCCAGGAGAGACTGCATGCAGAAGTAAACGAGGGGGCTGGTCAGGAAATGGACAGATTTATGGGCTTATAAAAGCTCAAGAAGTCCAAAACCAGCCTCGTACCCAAGACATGCACTTACACATACAAGTGCACGTGTGCACATACACACAGATCCCAGATCACATGCTATTACAGATTTTTCATTCTGTAGCTTGCCTTCCTTTAAAGCTGTGCTTGATCTTTCCATTTTTTTATCATTAAGTACCTTGGCAGCCTCAGAAGCATGGCACAGACTACTTGGGGGGAATAGGGAAGATTAATTTTGCTCACAAAAGAGGAGAAAAAACATGAAAGATTTAAAAATACCCCATAGTCCTATAGTCTGTTCTCTGTAAACCAAATCCTTGCCACACTTTTCAGATGTCAAAAAATGCAGCTTCTGAAATGTCAGTAAAATAAGGTCCAGAACAGACTGCCCACTGACTAACGAATATCCCCAAATAATCACTCATTATTGTTTTTTTCCAGCACTTAAGTATAATCTCACAGAAGGAACATGTCCTAAACTGGCATAATCCAGCACCTTTTTATTAACAACAACACAGAGGAGGTGATTTTTACCAGCTGAATAAAACTTGTGTGTGTGTTCATGCTACTCCTCAAAGGACACAGAGCTTGAACCTTCTCTAGCTCACTGAGCTAAGAGGACATCCTGGGAAGGGGACCACCATGCCAGTACGCCTTACATCTCACGCTCCATGAGCTTCTACAGGCATCTCCTGAGCTCACTGAAACCCTCTCGTTTCGCTTGTGTTGGAAGGCCAGAGCGAACACAACACTTCACCCCAAAAGAATGGCAGTATTTCACCCTGCCCTGCCCAAGTGAAGTTACAACAGCAGAAACCTGGGCACTTTGCCACCCTACTCTGCCCTCCTGCATTTCGTCTTTATGCTTCATATGAAGTCCTTTAATTGAAATCCATTCCCATTTCTGGAAGTTCAGTATTATATCTTCAGCATTTCAAACTCATGCTTGTGAGAACAGAAACTATGTTCACTTGTAAATTAAACTGAAATAAATACATGTGTATAAGGAAATAATGGCAAAACAAGTATCTGCTCGTCCACATGACAGAGGCAGCACAGGTTCTAACACTTGTTTTCAGACTTTTGAGATGGGGTCTCTTGAAATTTTCAAAGAGGAGAAAAGTGCAGTTCTTTGATCTGACCTAATCATTTTTGATTCTGGAGATGAGGCAGTATTATGCTTGCCCTTACTCTGCCAAACCATTCTCATCTTTTCTGTGGTATGACTCACCGCAGGGGCAGGGCATTGACAAACCACAGCAGCGTGCAGCAACACCATCACCTCTCTCGGATGCTCTGCCTTTGTATCTATCTATACCATCTTAGGCCCTTTCCACCCAGAGCTGTAAGGAGGTTCTTGCTAAGCCAAAAGCAAGACGACGGCTGCTTTGACAATGGATACGGTGGCTCACATCAGATGCAGGAGGCTTTTAAAACAGCGGGAACTAACCCAAGGAAAATAAAGTGTTCCAGGAGCTAGAGGAGTTTTCTTTTTGCTCTTTTCTCCTCCTTGTTGAAACTATGCTAACAAGTAAAAAGCTCATACCTGTTTAAGCAGATGATAGGATGCTGTGTCTTGTTGTTAAACAAGGGAAACTCTCTGTTCCTATAAAGAAATAGAGAGAAATACACACTCTATTTAGTCTCTATTCAGTGAATTTAGCATAAACTCAACACCATAAGATGCCACGCTTATGTCCAAGCCTCTTTCTCTCAGCTTTATTTCTCAAGGCTCACTTGAAACACATTAACTCAGATCCCCTGTTATGTCCAGCCTGCTTTGGGACCACCAAGGAGCTGCTTAATCCCTAGGTCTGCCCTAAGAAAAGCTGGCAATGGCTCCAAAAAGCCACCCATCAGGGAAGGCAAATGGAGCACAGCATGCTCCCAGCCAGACTCCCTCCACTGGGAGATCTGGTGGGGCTGCTACATGCACTGTCTCTGTTGTGGGAGGATCTCAAGCAGGAATGAGGAAAGTGTTTACAAAGATGCCCAGAAAGCAATGGAAGAAGAGCAAGAGCCCCCCACTGACTTCCCGGTATGACACTTCAGAGCAGCTGAAGATACCAATGCAGGGAACTACTCCAATTTCTTCTTAAAACTGCTTTTCTTGCCTCACTTGTACAGCAGAGTATCTTAAGTTTTCTCCAGTTTATCTGGGATAAATGGCAAAGGTTACCACAGATGTTACTACCGCTTTTGTGACCCTCTTTACTCAGTGAGAAACACTTGGACACCAAATGTAGTTAGCCTGTTGAAATAACCTCTGCACGTCCTGCTATACACCCTCTCTTCTTATCTTAAGTCTTTGATCAGCACACTGGGAAAGATAACAGATGCAAGCAGCAGACAGACACCGAAGTGGCTGCAATCAGGGAGAAAGGGGCCTCCTTGCCACGTGTGTCTTTGAGTATCCTCTAAGTATTATGGGGACAGCTGGTACTACCACCTATATTTAAGGCTGTCCAGTTCCTCACCTCTCAGATGCTCGTAACTCTGCAATTTTAATTGTTCAAAAGTTAATTCCCCATTTATGATATCTGACTCAAGCTAAATCTCTGGTTTGGGAGTTCTTTGTTTTAAAGCTTTAGCATGAATGGGCTAGGCATTTCCAGGAACTAGATTAGTGAGAAATACATGACTAAAACCTAGTTAAAAAGAAGGATAGTATTAAGGTAACAATAAAAAATAGGATGCAAGTATGCAGAGTGGATCATAATGTGTACACACAAAGGGGACTAACCTTAAGCTGGAGAACAGTTCAGGCTTTTCCTATTTCCAAGACTGGACTCTCATTCTTCAACAGTGAGTTAGTCTCCTCACCTGCACCATGTCACTGGCATGGGGTGGTGCTAACTACAGCTTTTCACCAGTTTGCCCAGTTAACACCCAGCAAGAACTGAAAGATTTTGCTGCCTTGAAGGGGGAAGGTTTCAGATGGTTCTGACAGTAAATAAATGGAAGTGACTGCTCCACCTTACGCAGAGACTATCAGCAGAGCGTACCACTCACTTACACGCAATAATTAGTTACACTAAATGAGCTATGTGGAAGTGAGGCTCCAGCCAGCATCAATGCTACCCACCCGCAGGATGAGGAGCAATGTTAAAATCAGCTAATTAAATTTGCTCTGGCTCAGCAGAAAGATCGATGTTCTCAACAGCTGAGTGTTCAGCACTCAGCGTCCCAACAGCCCTCTGATGTGTCACCGATGCAAAATAACGCCACATAGTCAGAACCAGAGGAGGTGGATGCACGCCTCTTGGGAGAGGTAAACGCAGAAGACAGAGGCATTCAACAGGGACGTTAACAGAAGGAGAGACACATCCACAATGAATCCCAGATGACCAGATGGAATTTTTATAATCAATTTAAAAAAAAAAAATTGGCTTAGTACTTTCATGTTGTCTACTACACCAGCATTGAGCATGCACTCTAACAGTCTGAACTGAAACCTCAATCACCTCCCTGCTAAAGGTCTACTACAATAAAAGTGATTCTAGCCAGCAGCAGAATACCAAAAATACCAAACATTTAAAATACAAGATGCCAGAAGTGGGAAGCCGTTTTGCTTCCCCAGGAATTTGCTAGGGACAGGCTGTAATCAGCATTTCCACCTCTTGCTGACCAGGAAGAAAATGAGATGTTTCAAAGATTCTTCCCCCAGAAAACAGGAAAGAGACCCACCCACACAGAGGAGCCAACAGCTCCACATTCGGGGCAGTTATGTAGAAAGCAAGAAGTTAACATTCAAGTGCCTGGTCAGTACCTGGCACCATAGATATGGATGGGGTTTTCCACTTCCTAGGAGCATCTTCTAACAATCACAGTGCAGAATGTGTTAGGAAGGGGGTTTTTTTTGTTTTTCTCCCTGACCTTCTTGCTTCAGACAGAAATCCCTGAAGAACCTGTCCCAATAAGGAATTCAGTGAAACTGGCACAGCCTTTAGAAAAGCTTTGTGCTTTGATGAAAGGACATGCTGGCCTGTCGGTGCCCCGGAGCCAGGACCGCAGGGGATGGCGCCTTGGCTGCTCTAAGCGTCACATTTCCCAAGGGACAAGGCACAAAACAGACAAGCTATTTTTCACACCTAATGGGAAGCTGCCATTAGGAGACCCTTCAGTCTTGGATAAGGAAACCTTTATCAGATCATGCAAACTTATCACAATGAAGAAACCTTGCTGAAGTCTTGTTCATAAACACAGGCTGGTAAGGGCATTTAGCATCATTTACTTTTACTGAAGTACATCGTACAGATTTTCTGTTGACGCAGACTAACACAGGACTAGACAGCTCTAGGCTGGATGCACTGCGACCTAGCATAAAACTGATAAGGATACCTGTTTATTCTGGCTCTGCCATTTGCCTGTGGGTACAGCATGTCACCGACCACATCCTACTTCCCCTGTTGTATATATTAGGGATTGCATTTCAGTGTTTTTGTTTAACACTTCGACACCTACCTATAAAAACTGATAGAAAAAAACTAATATGCATATATCTACACATGCACAACAGAGGACTAAGGCTCTCTTTTATACACAAGGTATTTGTAACTGTTCTTCACTAATGTGCACCTACTCCCGCTTCTCTTATTAAACTTCCAGAAACAACTGGCTTAATATATTTACACATTTTATTCAACAGAAAAAAAAAGTACTTGTCTTCTACAGGCGTTGTTTCTTTTTCTTTCATTTTGGGGGGCTTTTTCAAAGACTCCTATCAAACCATGCACCTGTTCAGTTATCTGATGAAAATTATAAAGACTAAGTGCATATTTTTCTTGAGCTGTTTCCCTTCTTCCCCTCAGAAAGGAGCTGTGCTGTCATCCGGAGGGGTCCACCCATCCTCCCAAAGCCCTGACCCTGCCTTGCAGAGATCTATTAGCTTCACCAAGCTGCCTGCAGAATTGCACATTTAAGACTATAAACTCTTCAGTCTGGCCCCCTGTCTTTTGCTACATATTCCCCCAGAGCAGCATGCAAGCAATGATAAAAACCTAAATTGCCACAAATTACTTTTAAGCGTTTAGTGTTTTGCCCAACAATGCATTATACACGTTAGTCTGCAAACACTAAGGCTGCAAATGGATCCAATCCATTAGCACCAAAGATTTTCACATAGCTTTTTCCTCATCCTTCCTACTTCCAACCCCCCTCATGCTTTCCCCTTTGGCAGCAGAGGCTTAAAGTAAGATAACAAACATTTTTCAAAGGGATGCAAAGAAAAATAATCTGATATCTGGAGGGCAGAATTCACTATACATTTATTATTCAGTTTCTAAAGTGCTAGGGAATGAAGGTCAAATAGATCCAAATTTCAGCTGGTGTTGATGTGGATAGAAAACGGCTCTAAAGCACTGCAGTTAAAGGAGGCAATCCAGAGGCCAGGTTTTGCTGGTGCACATTGCTGACCATCAGCAGAAGTCAGTGGCTTACCCTGGTTGCAGAAGTGGCCCAGAACTTCAGAAAGGACTGCAGTAGGATGGTGTCTCAGCTTGAGAATCAAGAGTCCAGTACCAGTCTGACTGAGAAAAACCCATACCGATCTTTCACCACCAGTTTGAATGGGCTTTAAGCAGCACATAGCTCAGTACTCCTCTCACTCCTAGAACATATCTATCTCTGAAAGCTGGCTTAGCACCACTGTTTGGAAGCGTTTCCTTTTGACCCAGCTGATCTAGAAAAAGTTTTAATGCTGCAAAAACAAGAAATGCTGATCTTGCCATCACAAATTTATTTATTCTAAAAGCTATTAAATGGCTTCTGTGTCACAAATGACTGGATTACTCTCAATACTTTTAAATTTCCACCGCTTAAGTAGTGCTGCTTGTCCAGTGACTACAGAAATCTCCTTTTCACTATAACATCCACATCAAATTTTTCAGTGGGCTAAGTGTAAATGTTAAAAACCCTATAACCTGAGAAAAGTCTACTCATGGGGAAAAGCATCTTGGGGTTGCTACTGCTAGTCTGAGCAGCTCACAGCCGTGAAGGTATAGGAGACAGAGTCAGGCTTGGTTATGACTGTGAGGAGGAGATGGGGAAGATGAAAAGCTCTCTCAGCATCCAAGAATCTTGGGTAACTGGAGCCTGAAATAAGCTGCAGACAGGAGACACTGTTCAATCATTTATGGAAATCAAGGTTAGCAGTGTCAGCATAGTTGGCTTGGGAGGAAACAGTTTCCTCATCCTCTTGGCGCAGAAGTAACTTGGCTATGTTAGTGGCTGCCAGTAAGTAAGGAATAAAGAAAGAAAACAGGGAAGGACAAGGAAAGCAAAGGATAAAATGAGTATATCAATATTTTCACAGCTTGCATACAGCAGCCCAACTTAGCACCCCATGGGGGTTTATGTTTCAGGAACCTCGGAGACTGAGACAATTGCTACATTTGATGAAAATATACGGTGTCTGGGTTTTACAAATGGTGTCTATAATAGTGTATCTGATTTTATAACTAGCAGGGAAAGAAATTGTTCTGATGAGAATTACTGCCAAGGCATTTGAGGCATTTTGCCGCATTTACTGGCATAGACCTGTCATTAATACTCCATTTCTCTTACTACAACTTACTTCCTTTGTAGTTGCTCAGTGAAGATAGGTCTGGGGGCTGTTTTCCTGGTCTTGTCAAAATGAATTTTAATGCATATTGCTTGAAAGATGTGCTACCTGCTATTTTATATGTATAATTTGTTGTATAATGACTTCCTATAAATTCTTATGATAGCTTAAGAGCTCAGTTCATCAGCAAAGCAGAAAAAGCTCAGGTGACTTTGACTTCCTCCAGATGCCCCCTTTGGCCACAGCTCTGGCCGGCTTCCTCCGCGGAAGAATCTGGCCTCCAGGAGAAGGGCCATTATAAGACTCTCGCTGCTAACTGAGAGATGCTGGCATAGCAATGTGGCGCAGTTTTTGCCATTTGCTTTAATGGCAAAGGCTATTTCAGACACCCATTAAACTGTTGTATGGACACAAGCTAAGTCTTCACATGCTGGAGAGGAAAAGCTCACTAGAGACTCCTTTCCGGACAAGGACTGTCTGCTACAGTCATTTAGTGAAACAGAAACCAGCAACCCTGTAAGCTGGTAGCCAAGAAAAAGTATTTATTTAAGATCTGGGACTGAGAAATCTTTCACCTGTTAGGGGCACACTGTCCTCACCTCAGTATCACACACCAAAAGGCATGTTTCCACACTTGGGTCTAGCACCACACACACAGAGCTCCCATCAGAAGCTGGAAACTTTTCCATTTGGGACATTACTTTACATTCCCCCTGCCTCTTGGGGCCAAGACCTTGCCAAATACTACTACTAAGTTTGTAGAAAGTTATTCTGATTTCTTCCTTTTTTTTTTTTTTTTAATTGAACAGGAAAAAAAATAACCTACTTCAGAATAAGGGTACTGTACTACATGCATCTTATTAAACACCGCATTTAATCTGTCTTTGGACTAACAGCACTTTCTAAAACAAGCCATGGCCTTCAGTAAGCTCATGGATGAAAACCCAAAAGTGTGTGTTGAAATGAGCCCGTTCCTAAGCAGAGCTCTTGCAGCAACTAAAGCCAGGATGTGCCAAGATTGCACAGGGCTTTCTGTCTCAGTCATGAGTGACAGACACCATCAACAGAGAAAATCAGCCATTCCCTTTCATCTCCTTACAAAAGCCTTGACATCCAAGCTGTTGCAAACCAACAGTATAGAAGTCTTTCCCTCAGACAGCACAGTAATCTGTGCGGAGGAAAAGGGGAGAGAGGAGAGGAGGGAAGAAGAGGGCCTGAGGAGCTGGGACAAAGCATCAGGACAATGTGTCAGGACAAAGCACTGCAATGAGACTGACAGCTGGGCAGAGACACTTCCAGCTTTGCTAAGCATGGATTTAGGGAAACTGAAGATGCGCTGCTCAGAGCCCCCAGAGCAGGCGGAACCTGCGCATCTGAACGAGCCTGGCGTGAGCACACACCATGGACCGGCCACAGGTCCCTGCTGCCTATGCTGCTACTCCAGGGACGTGCTCCAACCCAGCAGCAGTGAGGGTATTTCTCAGTTGCTGGTGTTGAGCCCTGTCCTCCTGGAGCGGTAGCAGATTCACCCCGGAGGGAAAGCAGCAGTACATTACTCCATGCTAAGCTCTAGGCTGCTCCAGTTTCCAGGCTGTCTTGTCCAAAGTTAAAGGTGGGTTTCCTTTCCCTACAGCATCCAGGACTGTAATACAGATATAGCCCATGCATGAAGTGGAGGTGAACAGACAAGGCAGCTGCAACAACTGCCTGCCAAAGGACAGCATAGGAACCTTTCACCATTACCGAGGGTCTTAAGGCACAGAAAGGGGGCTTTCTGCAGCTGAGAAATGAAGGACGATGTAAGAGAGGGGGTTAGAAAGCAAGAGCTGCTGCACTGGCTTGGCTCCATCCTCTAGCCTGAGGATCCTTTTCTAACACACCAGTTCTGTTCATCCTGCAGATTTTCCTGCGATACACTAGGCAGACAGAAAACTTCCTGAGTACATCCTATACCCAAGAGTCAACAGTATTTCAGAGGTGTGATGGAAATGCAAAGGAAGACATAACAAAAATATGTCACTTTTTTTTTTTGGCTTGGCTTGGGTTTACTTTTCTTGTCGGTGTGATATTATACATTGTAAGGGTGTTAATTAAACTTCAGAAGATGATTCTGATGAAAAAAGTAATAAAATCCAATTTTACGGGTTTGTAGACTGAGAGACTGCCTGTGGGTAACAGAGTGGGTCATTGCCCAAGACAGGGAGAAAACCAAGGTCTCTCAGCTCCTGCCTCTAATAGTAAGGTCGAACATATATTCCCAGCATTGCCCCTGATGTAACACAGTGTGTAACTCCATACTCCTGTAGTAACCAAGTGCAGCCTTTCCCCAGCATGCCTGTTAACACAAACTACCTGATGCCAGGAGAAAAGCAAGGGTTCAGGATTCAGGGCTGCTCTAGGGCTGTTTGGGAAAGCCATGTTAGCCTATGGCTAGCCCACAGGTTCCTATAATTAGTTGGCTGTATGTTATCTCTAATTTTAAATGCTCCAAAGTTAACTCTGAGGAGTGGAGAGCAGGCTGTGCAAATTGTGCAGTACCCATGGTAACTGAGTTTAAGCTGCCATTTTACACTGAGATGGATATACTGGAGATAATAAGGCCCAAAGCACCAGACTAAATAAGGAAGGGACACAGAAGACATTAGCTAGAACACATCCTTGAAGGCATGGCTCCAACATTGTGGCATATGTGCCACCAGAGATGCCCAAGAAAAATACAAGTGGCATAAAAACACTGCCTGAAGACCTCCACCTGGGAGCAAATGTGACAAGGGATGCAGTACAGGTTAGCAGGCACTCCCAGCCCTTTTTTTTTTCAGAAAATTTTTTTCAGAAATTTTAGTACCATACTTTAGATTTCTGCTTCTTCTTTCTCCCCAGTTTAGAGCATCCCAGCCAAGCAGCAGTGTGGCAATACTGACCACATCCCATGGCGCATTATGGAAGTTTTACTGGCACTGTTTTGGAATGAACCACATCACTTTGTTCATGATTGCATTGACAGACCCATTTCACACGCATCCCAGTAACACACACACCTCCCATGCACTATGCAACTGCAGAGCAAAAGCTGCAGTTTAAGCAAAAGCTTATCTTCTAAATCACCTCTAAACTGCTTACCTCCATTAGCAATCTGGAATGCACAAGTCACCTGTCACAGGATGAAGGGGAATTAAGTAAAGCAAAGTTTTTCAGTAGTTGAGAATTAGAAGCTTTTCCCTTGCTTTGCCAGGGGTTTTCCAGACATCCCCTGCCGTCATTTCCTCCAGGCCTGCCTGAAGGTCTGTACCTCTGGAGACCTGACAAACGCCCGCCACCACCCCCTGCACATCCCAGCCAGGCATCCCAGGGACAGCATCTACAAACTGTTCTCAGCCTAATTAGGCCATGTCACACCAGCTCAGGAGCTGCTAAGCGGGACAGCCCAGCAAACAACTTACTTGTTCAGCTTCAGAGGTTTGGGGGAAGGCCCTGAGGTGCCAGATGCTTTCACAAAAAGACACCTACACACTGGACTTCAACCCTGGTGAGTGTCAACCTCCTTTCTGTGCCAGGATAGAGCTCACCAGAGGAACCAGAGACCATGACCGAGACCTCACTGGGGTCTGCAGTGAGAACACACAGTGAGAGGTGGCTTAGGAGAGGACAGGGCATGACAGCAGCCCTTGAGGACAGAATCACCACCATCTCCCTGCTCTGGATAGACACAGTCTAACCGAGGCAGCTGTCACAGTTAAGTCACAGTTGTCCCAGGCCAACTGCTTGACTCTACTGCAGGAGGTGCCCTGCCTGGTAGCCAGAGTGATGGAGAAAACAGCTACCTGTGCCTTGGCTGTCTGACTGTCATTCCTCTTGAATCTCAGCTCACACTCACCATGCCAGTAGGCCAACCTAACATGCTGAGCTGTGACCCGAGTCATCTGGAGCCCCACGACATAGTCTGTCTTGCTAGCCCTCCAGCAGGGGAGACCGCCATGGACAGACAGGTGGAGCAGACATGATGTGTGAGGAACCTCTGAAGCCATGACAGTGAATGCTGCCAGGTTCTGTCAGTCAGGAGGGCTGAGCGTGGGAGAACCACTGCAAAAACAGCAGTGGGGACCGCACACTCCATGAAGTCACTTGTAGTGGAGACAAAGAACTGCATATAGGCATGACTTCGTGTAACTCAGCACAAAGCAAGGAAGTTTTTTCCACAAGAAGTAACAATCTTTGAAAAAAATCAGCTCCTCAAACATCTATCCCCAAATCTGTAAACACAGCATCACTTTATTTTCTGCTTGACCAACATCAATGCTGATAAAAACGGACTGTCTCTCCCAGGCCAGGGACTGCTGAAGCAACCACACCTGCCATAAAATTCCTCTTAGCATGCATTTGGTTCCTGCTTCGTGGAAAAACTAGTAACCTGCCGATGACTTAAGTAAATGAGCAGTGCTCCATGCCAGAGAGAATATGATACCAGGACCAGCCAGGAAGAGATGTTTCCACTGTGAAACAGGACTCATCAGCAGTTGCACATTCAGCCCCAGAACACAGGGTGTTTGGCACCACCATGTCCACATCCAGCCTTGCCCCCTTCTCTTGTTTTCCCCTCATTCCACTGCCCATCTGTCTTTTCCCTCATCCCTGCTAAACTCTTAAGAGCAGCAAACTCAAATGACATTTGCCTAACATCAGACATTTGGCAAGAAATACCAACTTCATTAGAAGATCAGTGATGCTTATAGGACATGGGTCCCAGAAGTGCCACAGTCACATGGTCCCCAGAGGTGCAACAGTAGGAAAACTGTCTGAATAGACTGAAGAATGATAGTTCTCCAGTCCCTAAGAGCCTCAGTCCCCAAATTCCCTGAAAACAAAAGCTCCTTTGTATCTAATAAAGAAATTAAGAAAATATTGGCAAAAACTCTTCTCCCGCTCTCCCCGTTACATGAAAGCCCTTGCCTGTTTGCAGTAGAGTACAGGTGGGTTCAGCTGATAAGAATTCAGGCACAGCCATCTCACTGTATGCAGGTAAGAAATCTGTAAATATACTGATGGTACTGGGCACAGGGCTGTCATGAAACAGAATTTCAGGCTGGCTTGGAGGCTCCAAAACAGACTGTGGGTGCTTCCTAAGAGGCCAGCTTCACATCTTCTCTCCAAAACAGATGAGTAAACCATTTCTAGTCACAGAGTTTAGACCATTATACTCAGCAACTCTGTCACCCTCCATTATACAATCAGTAAAAGGTCTGGAGCCCAGCTTGCAGCAGAAACCTCTGACTCCTCCATTCCCCCGGGGCCCATGAACACCCACTCCCCAGCTCAGCAGGGGGATGCAGTCCCACACAGCCTCCTGCCAATTACCCAAGTCCCCAGCCAGGCTCAACGCTAACCAGCATCAACATCACCATCTTTATAACAAGTGGGCACAAAGGGTAAACCTCACAGCTGGGAGCAGCCATCCCACTTCCCAGCTGTGTTTGGGGTTCGTGGGCACTTGGAAGTGCATCCTGTCATTAACCCACTCTGCCTGTCTGCTCTTGCGAGAAATCCTACTCCAATTTCAGGGCTCTTTCTGCTCAGGACGCAGGCAGCAGGGCTGGAACGGAACACTGTGCCCATAAATACAGCTAGTGACACACAAATTTGCTAATTCTTTTGCTTCTAAAGAAATTGTGGACTGGCCTTCTCCAGCAGCAGCATAAGCCCAGGCCGAGCCAGTACCTCACACCCTGAGCTGATAGGAACCATGAAGATTTTCAGCTGGGCTGAGGTGCCAGGCCAAGCAGTCACGCTGCTTTTGAAACCTGAGTTAGTGTTTCCTTACCGGGCTGCACTGACCCAGGGGGCACTTCCCCCCAGGCAGATCAGCACTGCTTGGCATGGTGCTGCACTGATCGCCGATGCCCAGAGCTGGCAGGGATTGCCTTGCAAGGTCCCACAAGGTTTCTGAAGTGTTTTCTCAATCCCAGCTCCAGCTATCAAAAAAAAAAAAAAAAAAAAAAAAAAAAAAAAAATCACTGCATATTTCAGATGAGGTCAACTGAAATGTTTCAGCTGTGCTTTACTTGCTTTTTCTTTGAGTTTTCCTTCAGAAATCTGAGCTGTTCCAAATCGAATGACTATTTTCTCCCATTTTCAAGATGTCTAAAGAAGGCATTTTAAAATCAGAAAAAGGGGTAGGAATTTTTCAGGAACAGGAAGTTTATTGAAACTAATCCTTTCCCAAGAACAGTTTTCATTTTATGAAGTGGTTTTTTTCTGATTTAAAAAAAAAAAAGTGTTTGACTAGAAAAACTCCATTTAGCTCAACTTCCTAGCTTCAACATCAACTCCAAACCTAACTCTGGGAAACAAGTCCTTTGTTACTTTCCTCAAAGATAAGACAAGAAAAACTGACCTGCGTTCCTCTAGGAGAAGAGCTTGCTGTGAGGACTCTCTCCCATAATGTATATATTCCCACCACTTGTTTATTTGAAAATTATGTAGGTCCTGTGAAACCAAATGTTCTGTATTTAATAGCTTAAGCTATAATCATAAAAGCCAAATTCAGCAGACTATATGTTATTAAGAAACAGGGATCCAGATGGCTAGCTGAGGTCAAGCTGAGGCCAGCATACCCAGCAAGAATACACCCTTGTGTGTACTTATTAAAGTTTAGGGATTTAGTAAAAATAGGAGTGTTTTCCTTTTAGAGCAATCATTTCAGATAATTTTGTTTACTTTAATAAAATACCCTACATCTTTCACAAAAGTTTAAAAGAACTAGAAGCTGCCAGAAGTGGGAGACCACTATAGTGTGGTTTCATCAGGAACTGTTGCACCTTTTTTCCACATAATTAAACAATAATGCTAACTTGTAACTACTTTTGTTAGAAGCCAGAAGCTGTGTCGAGGTTCCTGCATTTTGGGAAGCCTGCCTGGGGCTTGAGGGTCTAGAAATCCTACGGAAGTCAGTACTGCCTCCTCTTTTACAGCCATCTGCTCAGCTAAGATGAGCCTGTGACAGCGACCGCCTCGAGCTGCAGAAGATTTGTCATCATTTACTGCTTCACAAAGCTCAGGTGGCCAATACTGGGTGCTGACAACTGCACTTCCTGGCCACCACGGGTAACACAGAGGAATCACCAGACGAAGTAGTAATTGCCACTGCCTGTTACAGCTCACCACCTCGCCGCTAACCTAACATGGGACTTGGCTTTTAAGACCAGGAATCTGCCAATCCAACGCAACTTTTCGCAAATTACGGAGGTTTTGAGCTTCAGCTGAGATGAGGTTAATGTGAAAGGCCTTGGTTCCAGCAGTAAGTTTAAGAGAAGGACTTGTGAGCACTGATGGGTTGAGGCTTCACCACTTCCAGGACGAAGCCCTGCACCTCACCATGGGCTTTGCCCGCAGTCCCAGGGCAGGCAGGGTTCTCTGCCACGTGGATTCAGCAAGGCCTGCCTCAGATCCTGTTTGGTAGCACATTGCCCAACAGTGACCTAATTAACAGCTGATAACATTGTGACATGAGATCAGTGCAAGTCGAAGCAGTGAAATAGAAACCGGAGGAAGTTCAAAGGGTTCTGGTGCTCTCTCAAATCCCCACAGTATATCCCCTTTCTTGCTCTGAATATCCTGTGCTGGTGATCCGACAAAATGAGACAAATGCCCCATGAACATCAATAGCCAGCACTGAAGGAGGCACAGACCATACTGCTGGCCAAAATGCTCACAGTTCCTTCTCACAATTTTCTATCACCCTTTCTCTGATAATTCCCTTTATTTACGAGAAGTTCAAAAGTGTTTTCCATTATTATACTTTAATTGGCTTATGATTAAGCAAGCAGGCGGTGCTAAGGAGATGAGAAACCGTGGTGCAACACAGCAGAAAGCATTAAATGCCTTATTTCCTCCCTCAAAAAGAACTGTATGGTGCATCTGAAAACACTTAGCAAGCGTCAAGCCAACAAGAAAAGCAGGGCAAATCCAGATTTCTACCCTCTTGAAACTAAATCCCTGTAAAGAAAATTATTATTCTCTCTCAGCACCACATGCTCCTGATTGTATCAAGATGCATTAAAATAACAATGCTTTTTCCTAAGCTGACCAATCTCAGGAAATGGTTTATGGGATGAAAGCTGTACTTCACTTGCTGGAGACTACGTAACTACCAGGCTGCACTGGTTATTCACAGCACCATGCTTCCTCCAACAAAAGACAACACTGATTGCAATTACTTTTATGAAGACAGAACGAGTCAAAAATAGTGTTTTGACCTTAAGATTACGGACTTTATAGGTCATAGCAAAGCCATTAACACCAAACAGCTCTTGAACAATTTTAAAACCAAGTATTTTATTACCTAACTTATCTAGCGAACTTGCCTCTTTTTTAGAGCTAGCATGTAAAACTTGGGGACTTTCAAAACAGAAGCTCATTACTCAGAATGCGTAATGGTGGCCTTAAAACACTATGGTGTGTTATATAAATACCTTAATAAAGACTAAAGAAAGAGACTGAAAACCAAAGGTTACTGACCTATTTGACCACAAAGGCTCTAGCCTTCTGTAACAGAGGGCTGCAGGTACTTCAGCACAACTTAGACCTCATGCCAAACCAGTCACACATAGTATGGAAAGTCCTGAAGAAAACTCAGTTATATAGAGACCAGAACTTCTGCCCACCTGGCAGGTACTTTTCTTTACATTCCTGATCCACTTTCAATTCACAGATTTGAAAATGGATTCACAGATCTAGAGACAACATTATGGAGCAATAGAAAGCACATTTTCTTTTCAAAAACATTTGTGTTTAGCAATGAAAAACACAATAAGGAGAACCTCAATTTCTGCACTGATGCATTTGCTAACAAAATTTTTACTCTCTATTTTGAGGATATTACAGTCTTAAAAACAACCCTATAGCTCAAAAACTATTTCCATAACTGTAAAGAGATACTAGATCTTTTTAAAAGAAGAGGATGAACCATATTGCTTAGGGATGTAACATGATGCCACACAGAGGCCTTACTTTCACCTCTAGAATCATGTTCTGCCCATCACATCACATGCAAGAGGATGTGGCAACACTTGCAGTCCTCGGTCCAAAGTTCAGGGATTGCTCCTGGTCGAGCATCTGTCAGGCAATGAGCTCCGCTGAGGGCAAACTTCTGTTCTAGAAAAGGATAAGCAAGGCGAGTCATATACCAAAACCTCCTTAGCCAAGAGGAACAGCAAACTTCCATGGTTGTGCAGAGGCAGAAAGCCCTGGCACACGCTCCCAGAGCTGAAAGAGGTGGCTTTTTCTGTACACGTGGAAGATTCCAGCAACATGATTAGCCAGACACTTCTTAGTGCTGCCAGATATTATAGCCACAGGTTCCCTTTGTTGGGAGCACAGAGCCGTGCACTGCTGGAGAGCAGCTGCTGGACTCAGTTCGTACAACCCCGTGCAACCTGAGCTCAGGATGAGCCACGTCTCACTTACGGAGTCAGCCCTGCCCTGCAGCTTACGGAGCTCATCAAGGTGGAACTAAACAAGCTCAAGCTTTTCTAGCTGTCTTCTTGTAGATCAGGACCAGGGAGTAAGGGGCCTGAACTCTGAGAAAAATATTTTCCTTTCAACCACCAGACCTGAAAGACCTCATTTTTTCAGCAGACTGCCATTGAGTTCTGTATCCCACAGTTCCCTCAACTATAATCATCCGAGCAAGTACCAACAACCTTGCAGGATCTGACCCTACTTATTTCTAGTTTATACCTATGCGCTAAGTACATCCTCAACGCATGCAGGCTTTGGCTGAGTGGGACCCAGTACAGTAGGCAGTGCACACACTGAGAAAAGGCATTGGTCTTTGACGAGTTTATAGCCCAATGTAGACAAACAGAAGATAGAAAAGGAAACTCCAGTTATTACCATGTACCTGCATTTATGATGCAGAGGCTCTCTGTAATAAATAAACAGCTTGTAATTCAGCATCAGTTCAGACTATGTTCATATATAAGTTATACAACAGGAAAGTTATCTGCCTTTGGTCTTCCACAACCTGTCTCCTGTTCCACAGCTGTTGTGCTATCGCCTGCTCTCTGCCTCTGATTTTTGAGGATTATCTGTGGATTCAATTTCAAGGAAAATAGTTTTAAGAACTGTGTTGTATTGTGCCCCCTTTTTTTTTTTTTTTTTTTTTTTTTTTAAGATTATGAATTGAGGCCAAGGAAGATAAAATGCCTTTCCTGAAAACATGCACGGGCTCTACAGCAAATCAGGGAAGTGCATGCAAGATTGTCTGAGTTTCAATCCAAGCTCTAACAACAGAATCACCGCTCCTGCTTAGCTAAGGGCTGCAGTCTCCGTATGCGGTAAACAGATCATATGGGCCATAGGCCTGAAGTTTATCTTAAGCTCCTTTAAAAGCACCGCTCATCATTTAAAGGAAAACATGTGACCTTTTGTGACATCTCTCTGGAAGGAGCTTTTGTGTCTTGCTCTGAGATGATTAGAAGACATGGTATTTCAAATGCAAACTAAGAAATCCCAGTGCTCCGCTGCTTCTTATTCTCAGGCATTAAGACACAGATTTCTCTGGGTTTTATAGGAACTGGGAAAATAAGTGAAAACAGGAAAAGAGCAATGGAGTAGCAGGGAGCTTTGGTCCCTCCTTCCTCTTGCTGGTGGAAGTCTCACTCTTCTCGCGCTGAAGGGCACCCTCCAGCCACATACTGATCAGAAAAAGTTGCCTGGAGACTGGAGGAGGCAACAGTCAAACTGGAGGTGTGGAAGGAAAAAAAACCTTGCTCAGCCAGCTATTACAAATGGATAGCCACTCCTTATTTCAACCTGTCCCTCTGAGCACGGACTAAGTCTTTTTGCTGAAGAAGAGCTTCTCCACCAAAAGGAAGGAACATCTGCCTCTTCATGGGACTGGCCATGATGTGGTATGTTTTTTCTCTCACACTGGATGAGGACCCAACTGGGTACAGAGGGAGAATATCAGGTAACAGATAGGCAGCATACATGTTCCCTCCTCTGGGGAGATGGTCTCAGTTCTAATTGTGCTTTGGGGATGATGCCATAAGACTATGGGAACAGGACTGGCTTCAATATGCCAATGAAAGGATGATATCCTAATCAGGTAATGACATCACCAGATGTCAGAAAGATAAAACTGTGCCTTATTAATACAATTACACCTAACTTCATCACACTTGCGATTCTCTACACTTACCTGGAACTGTATCTCTGCCTAAAGAGGTATGTCGTCACGCAACCTGACTCAAAACAGCCACAGTGACCTAAATGGCACAACTCTAGATCATACCAGCTGAGGGTACGGTCTCAAAGCAGAAGCTTGTTTAGGTAGACCTTAAAGTTTGATCACCAATACAACACCTGGTCATGGCAGCAGAACTGTCCGTACTCCTGGAAACTATACGGCATCTGAACTGAGCCCCCTTAAGGTTATTCAGATAGTATCAGCCTTTATTAAGGTTTCATTCCTTCAAGCTCCTTGCATCCACATGTGTAGTGCCCATCTTCTGGTGACCTCTTATTACTGAGCTGACCCATTTCCCAGAAAGCATATGCCATGTGAAGTAGCTCACCCCAAATTACTCCAAACCAACTAAAACTGTTTTCGAAATGAACTGCCTCTTGGCTGAGCATATTTTCATGAAGCTGTATTTTGCTCTCCTGATTGACTATCATGGTCTTTTATGCCCTTGCTATATGCCAGTCATGGGGGCATTAGCCCAAAATTACTTGAGGGAAACTACAGTCTTCCCTCCTATGGCCAAAGAGCCCAGAGAAGGTGAGTACTGCAGTCTGTGCCGCATCCCAGTTTAATGATGGGGATAGTGGGAGACAGGAATTAAGGCTGAGACAGAGAAGTTCAAAGGCCTCCTGCCAACAACCACTAAGTCCAGTCTGACTTACAAAGGCAGAACTACACCACAGTGCTCTTCACTCAGGAAAAACAAAGGCATAACGAGAGGAGAAGCTGCCACCAAATGACACCACTACCAAAAATTTATGTCTGAATTCTGTAGAGCCATATGGTGTCCCAATAAAAGGCTCCACCAGAAGTAAATATGGACACAACTCATCCTGAACATGTGTGACAGTGGGGCCATAAAGTCTGGGAAACAGAAGACAGAATGAATCTCCTGCAACCCACTACCTGTGCTCAGTGTCACAAGATAAATAATTGATTTGCCTTAATCAGGCTACATCGTCCTGCTGTCACGCAACCTCTACTTGGCAATTGCACAGGTAGGTGAAACCAACCCTTTACGTATCAGTAATTGCTGGATAAAAGTTTAATTTGGCTTTATTCTAGTATCTCAGCAGCACACTGCAAAGTTAGCCATGGTATTTTCAATTCAGATGAATATAGGAGATGGCATACCTTAGTCATAGTTTCACAAGTAACAGCTTGAACAGGTGAAGAGGATTTAACCAACCAGCACAAGCTTCAAGGAAACAGAAACAAAGAAATGCTGAAATAAAGACTGCGTACACATGTGATATGAAAGTAACCATTTAAAGCAAGAAAATACTACTATAAACCAATTTCCTGTATTTATGTGTGCAGTTGTAATAAATTTACTTCACCTATTTTCAGTTGTTGATTAACAATCAATGAAGAAACAGTCTCGCTAACTCTATTCCATGTAGCTGTTTTAATGCTAAGAGACTAATGTGTGCTTATATGCCTCAAGAGGTTGGAGGGAGGGACTTAGTCTTTTGGATAAACTGCATGTTGTGAATTACTTGCTCCAGTCTTACTATTCCTAAGAAAAGTAAGGTAACTGGTTAAAATAAACAAACAATCCACCCTAATCTTGTCACCCACAGAAAAAATCTTGCAAAAGATATTTCATCATCAGAACTAATAACTGAACTATGCTGCACATGAGGCAATGCCTTGAATGGTGAGGGCTAGCGTGTGTCTTGGCTTCCAGAGATAATAAACCAGAAGCCACAACGGCACAAAAGGCTTCTTTCCTACTGCAGCATACACACACACAAAAGGGTAACTGCCTTTGCATTAGTGCAACTATGGCTGCACAGACCCCTCTGAGAATGAGACTTGCCTTCCTACACCTGTGTATCAGAAGATAGGCTAAGTCTCATCTTCCCCCCTGCTATCCACAGGTGAAAGCACAGCAGCAGAAAAATGCATCTCTCCATGCGCCTCCCAAGCTGCTCGCAGCCGTCCCACCCAGTACCACGGGTCAGTCCTGATGAGCACAATGTGCCAATTACCTATTTACCCATCCAACACTGTCACACCAGTCGCTAAGGAAAGAGCGTATTGATTACCGCTGAGTCAAGAGGATCCCCTGCTAGAAGTTGCTTCCGTAACATTACTTTTTACTACTGGTTATTAATAGAACCAACTGATGAAAAATAATTTCCAAACGTGAGATAGACAGTTTAACAGGAGCCCAGCATCAACTGGCAACAGTTAAAGAAGCTGACAAGGAAGCGAAAGGGGGATATTCACTGTGGCCTGTCCTACGAATGCCATGAGTTCAAAGCTTGTGTCCAACTTCCAGCATTCTCCAACAGCTGAGAAGGTGCCCAAAAGGGAACTAATCATTTCTAACATGTTCCGAAACCCTGAAACATGTACAAGAAAGCTAAAAGCCATCTCAAAAGTCTGCACCATTTTCACATTGTTAATGAGCCCCATTCTTTATAACACACACATCCTTGGTGGGTTTACGGAGAACATATGTAGGGACGCCTGTCACTGGGATTTCCGTAGACAGAAAGAGTAAATAACATGCAGAAAAGAACTACACTGTAGGAAATGGTGCCCTAATTTTGATGGCATATGCTTTAGTGTACTGTTTGCAACCAGTCAATAAAACTGCACAAATCTGTTTGAACACGGAAATGAAAGCATTTCAACGTGAGTTTGATTTTTAAGGTTGAGCCCACACAGCCGCATGTGTTGTTATAAAACCACTCGGAAGAAATATATTTTAAACAGCCGTTTTGGTATTTCTCTCCATCATTCTTACCTTTAAACATTCAGCTAAGTCCATCACAAGTACTGCCTACATATTCGTTACAATTATGTAGATATGTGAATTAAAACATCTTCATTTGTATAAGCACAGCATATATCTAAACACCTGCACATTCACACCACAACTACACCTTAACCAGCAACGTATGGGATGTCATTATACCAATTTACTCTACTAAAGATGATCAACCAAGAAACAGGCACCACCAGCAAAATGTGGATGTTTACTGTTTTTTAGATGTAAGGGTTGTATTACAAGTGTATCTGTAGCAGCCACAAGCATTTTAGAGGAAATGGCAATTTGGGAACCAAAGCAAGACAAAGCTCTATCAGCTCAACAAGAGTGAATAACTAGAAGGTGAATTTTAGTAGTTAATATTAAACAACAAATGGTCCCATCCTGCCAACATCATTAACGTCACTTTTCAGCATAATGACAGCCTCTGGCAAGAGACTCTGTGGTGACAATTCCAATTAATTTTCCTCATCTTTATCTCACAGGTCACCTGTTAAAAAATGCATGTTTACTCCGTCTTCTCTCAGAACAAGACTAACTGTAGCAGAGGTGAAGTGTTCTTCTAAGTCAATTAGGTCATGCCGTCTCAGCTCCACTTTGCACAAGTCCCGCTGCATGTTGTGCGAGCTGTCATTTGACATGCCTTCCCCTACAGCTTCTGGGCTGAGGTGCCTTATGCCCTGCAGACAGGCTGCCTCTCCTTCCCTTAGCAGTGAAAGGGAACCCAAAAAGCCATTGTCTTAGCCTATAGACCTCAGAAAAAAAAGCCCCCAGTAGCAAGAGCAGCCCTTCACCTTCTCATGGCAGTATCTAAAGTAGCCCAGTGTGCTCTCTGCACGGAATAAAGCAGCTCCTTAGAGGCCCCATCCAAAACCCACTGAAGCTGATAAAAGTGTTTACTTTGCTTTCAGTATGCTTTGAAACAAGTTCTGTTGATACCATCATACACTTCCCGCAAGATACACAAGGGGAAGAGGGGGAGAATCTGTTTTAAACTAATCCTGTGTTCCCCTGACCTTAAGGGAAGAGTGGTCAGAAAGATCATTCTGTTACATCAGGAGTGCCTAGCACCTAAGCGATGATTTCAGGAATCCCTCACAAGCTGATTTCACAGCCGTGGTGCACAGTCCAACGAGAGCTACCAGCTGAAGAGACCTAGTGGCAATGTGGGGTACGGCCTCAGAGGAAGCAAATTGTTTCCCTCTTGGATGCAGTCATGCACAGAGGCTGTTTATAGGAGCTGAGTATTTGCCCCTGTGGACATTACATCCAGTCCCTATCCGTCTCCCAGGAAGAGAGTTCTCTCCCAAAAGGGAACTCGCACATCAAGGTTGAGACCACACAGACCACCGCATCCAAGTGATACGATACCAAACAAGAGGTCTCAGATAACAGCAAAATCTCTACAGACCTAAGAGCCAGACAGACTGAAAAGAAGAGGGACATGGTCCCAGAATGAAGGAAACTTCAGAGTTTTTTAAACCATATAACAAAGAAAATGCACATTTGTTTAATTATCCATAGCCCTTTAATGCACGTATGGGTCAAATGGTACAGTTTTTGCATGCAGCCAAGCCTACAAGAACCAACTGCACACAAACACACACATAAATTCACCCCATGCTATGGCAAGGTTAGATGACTCAAGAAAGAGGACAATCAGCAGGAAGGAGAAACTGCATATTAAAGTGCTAAGATCAGCTGTTAGACCCCGGCTCTCTGAGGGAGTGCAGAAAAAAGTAGTATGGAGTTCATTGCCTTGAGTCCAGGAGCATTTCTCTTTTTCTGGCCTTCAGTATCAACAACTGGGTCTTTATGAGGCCAATAAACAACTAAACCCAGGCCCTCTGATAGCTCTGCTTCGACACAATCAAATAAGATTCACCCATGAAGTGGCTCTCCCGGCCGTTTCAAGACCCAAGGTGCCCACAGGAGTTTCATATAACATATGCTGTGCAATACACCTTTGGCCCTAATACCAAGTTTCACGTACGGTGATTTCCAGGCAGTTAAAATGTTCGTTTCTGATAGTTTAAATATCACAGTAAAAGCATTCACCATTTCTGCTTATAAAAGCACTTGCTAGGCTAGTGCCCTCCCATGCTACAGACTGCAGTGTTTTGCTTGCTCCAAAAAACAAAGCACTGTCACTTCGCTGTTTGCACTTACCCCATCAACGGCACATTCTCACAGCGATGCCTTCAACCTGCAAATCTCCTGGGAGGACTGCAATCCTTTTGCAAGATCTAGGTCCAGCCTTGGCAAGTGACTGACCTAGTCACTCTAGTTTCAAGCCAATATAGGGCACATACAGGCTTTAGATAACTATATAAATGCATATATTTTAGGTATCTACCTCATAGCCTCCAGATACGTGAAGGTTTTGTAGCTTTCCACACATTTTCGAGGTAAGAGAGCTGAGTAATGTAGTCAGATGTGAAGGCAGGAATTAAATTACTCATCCCAAGTTACAGGGCAATCAGTGAAAGATCTAGGAGAAAACTGCCTTTGTGCAAACAATTTGTGTAACAGCATCTAGAGAGTATGTTAAGCACGGTAGAGTTGCCCCATAACAAGCTACTTAAAGTTTGTGGATTGCTCCATCTCCATCCTCCTCCTCTCCCCCTCCCAGAAACTGCAACTGATACCAGGTAAGCAGGATGAAATCACTGGGGCTTGCAAGGATCACCAGTTGCATGACTGGAGCCTAAGAAGACAAAAAGCAGACCTGAAACACTAAAGCGGGAAAATCCTAAAGGCAAGATGACCTGAGCAATAGTCAGCAAACATGCAATTGCTGCTGGACAAACTCCAAGCACCCCTTTCCGCAGGCACCCAGGAGATGTGGCAGCAGGCTCCCATAGCAGTACTGTGATCAGTGTGCTGCAAAAGCTCTGGGAACGCCTGTCTTCCCAAACAGTACATTTTACATATACAGTACAATGTGCTGGAGGGTGGGAAAAAAGTAGTCTTTTACCTGAAGGTGTTTATTTTCTTTGATCCATTTTTTTTTACCCTCTAAGGGTAGCAATTGTTCCATTGCTTTGAACTTAAAAATCACAGCCAGTGAAGCATACTTAGTAACCAGGAATATATTTTCATACGTGCAACCGTGTTGCATCTCAGTGTCCCTACACGAGTTTCTCAACTCTCAAACTGTTTTATTCAGTGTGCCTAACCACCTACAATTACTCACATTTTCTTTTACAATGGCCTGACTGCTTCATAGTCGCTCCTTAGCTTTGCTTAAGTAAGATGGCAGCAGTCCCACAGCCCTTTCTCCTCCCGTCCTGAATGTGAATGATGCTTGGGGTGGTTAGGGCAGGAGGGATAGAGGTTCATTTTCTACAAATTGTTACTCACTGCAGCAAAACAATACCAAAGCCACACTAGTAGCCAGTCTCAACAGGAATTCAAAACAGAAAAGGATCTTTTTCTTCCCCTCCCTCCTCCACCACCTTTCTTTTCGGTTGGTTGGTTTGTTTTTTTCAAGACACTCCCTCCTGCTGAAGTTTTGCAGACAGACGTTGCCCCTCCAGCAGCCACCTTCCTGCAAGGGACCCCTGACATGATGTAGAAGTAAACAGGAGCACCAAAAGGAAATACTTTCTTGGTCAGACTGTTCAGCTTCTGATATGCTGATTACCACCATCACTGACTCAACAGCCCAGGCACAGCACTCCATAACATCTCCTTTAAGGTGTGTTAAGAATGGATTTATGCAGAGCTTATTGGGGCACTTCAAACCTTTTGTATAAGCTCAGATATCTCTGGGACAAAGACTAGAAAGTGGAAAAAGGAGACCAATACGTAACAGCAAAGACCTCAAAATTCAATTGTTTATTAACCCATTCATGCACCAACCACCTCCCAACTCTCACATCCAGTGAAGGAAGCAAAGTCCTGAGAGTATGGCCACATTTCACCCCTTCCCATACACCTATCAGCACAGAAAGCTGTACAGGATTTTGCCGTAGAGTGAGCCAAGACACCATGCAATTTTTAATTCACAGACATGCACTGCAAGCCACAGGCTGTGTTAAGCACTCAAAGATAAATCAACAGTCTCTTGTCTCTGCAAAACCATGGGGCTACACTGCCGCTCTCAGGAGTGCAATAGTGGGAGGACACCTCCAACGGCAGCGAGGGGACCCTGAACTCGTATGGGCTTAACCTCTGCCTGGGGATGACAAAGGGATTCAGAAATCTTCCAGAATATTCCTGCTTTCTTGCACTTACTAGAATTCTCATTACTTGGACAGTTTGTCAAAGGGAAGAATTTCACTTGGGCACTTCAATGTTTGCAGCTCTTTAAAAGTCTCCATTGCTGATGTTGAGAACACCTGGATAGACCAGATCAATAAAACATGAAGTGCGGACCGACTCCTACTCCCACTCGCATGCAGTGCTGCAGACCTTCTGCAGCTGCTGCACATAACTGGCTTTGGACTTGGTCTAGAGATGCAAAGACCTTCAGTCTGCTCAACGCTGCCACACAGACAGCAGAGCCAGCCACCAGCTTATGAATCAGTACCATCTCCTGGCAGCAGGTAAGCAGACTGACTTGGATACGGACTGGCACAACGAACAGTGTCTACAATATGTTACACATTTGCCATTACATTTTTATTACTGTTAGTCCACTTTAAAACTCCTTCAAACCTCTCAACTCTTGCTAGCAAAATTTTTACAGAGTTTCCTGAAGCATCTTTCGTGTCCAACACTCGTTCTTCTCCAAACCTTGCATTTATTTCCCTCCTAATATATTAAATCATAAAATGTATTTTGGCTTTAAATGCTTAATGCTCCAGCTATTGTTTATATGCCTACTGTCTTCTGTTTAAAGCAAAGCACTCTACTTAAGTGCTGCAGCGATTAATCAGGATGATAAATGCTGCGGTAAGACCCCTGCTATCAATCACATTTCTTGCGCAGAAAGACACTCATGCCAAAAAAGTGGGTGAAGGGCTCATTTACCACTATTGTAGTAAGATTATTTTCTGTTAAGGAGAGTGGCAGCTCCTTTATCCAACAATGAATGCAGACTGACCAGCAGTTTAGAGACCTAGTAAGATATGGTTAAAGATAATAATAAAACAAAGTCATCCCAAGTGAAAGAGGACAGATGGCAGCCACACAATAGCCATCCAGTCTATTTAAACAGATAAGTAGCCTTCCTACACCCACCCCAGCTCTAGACATGTGCTGATTCAAAGACAGGCTCTCGTTGCATGGAGCCCTCTAACCTGAAACAGGTGCAGAGGTCACAGTTTTTCTTTCCATACATTTCATTTGTAAATTCATTTACAAATTCACCCATTCTCGCTGTAAAATGCAAAATAAGCAAAGCTCGGGACAGATGCTCCTGCCCAGCAGCGATAAGCTACGCCTCTGTGCCTTGCAAAGACGCGCGCTGGACCCCGGGACAAAGCAGCACAACTTTGGGAAAGGCAGAGGAGCACTGCATCGGAAACATGGCGGCCAGCCTGGCAAGGCCAGCGTTTCATCAGATTTCTGAGCCTCGGTGGAGACAAGCTGCCATGGATGGCAGAGGGCTGCACAAGTGATGCCCGTTGCACTTCAGAGATGCAGGCTGTCCCCAGGCAGACTTTCTGTAGAGACAGAGAACCAGTGACAGATACGGGGAAAAAGAAACAGAAAACCACCAGTGTCAACTGGGGCAGCCAGAGCGGGCAGGCTGCAGTGAATTTTGAATTACATGGATCAGTGATAGACTTCACTCCACTAAGCGGCCAAAGGCCTCAGATCCAAGGCCAATTTCTGCTGTGGGGAGCATTTTACCAAAAGCAAAAGGTGCAGATGAGTCTGAGAAAGCAGCAGCCAGAGACAAGTGCAAATGCCAGAGGGGAGGCATCAGGGGGCCGGTGAGACAGACGATCCCAGCAGGTTTCTGTGAAGTCTGACGGGCCCTTTCCCCCTAGATGCTGCAGGACTGGGGATTTTAATATTGCAAGGATTACTTCAGTCTATAGTCCATTTAACCTTCTTACAGCAAACCTGCACAGAGATGGAGTGCTGCTGTCTTTCTGCTGTGAGCCTGGCCAGCCAGAAATTTGGGCATGGCCAGCAGCTCTGGTTTCTTACAGGGGCTGAGTGCCCCTGCTTCCCACCTGACTGACAGTCTGCACTACTTTGTCTTTATATACATCCATCTGATGATAAACTCTGCAAGCAGCATTGCTGGGAAATGAAAATGCTCTGGGTTCTGTTCTCATAAACACGGCTGTAAATCCTCAAAAGCCTTTTTAAGCTCTGTCATAACATATGACTTTCTTTCCCATGACAAAGTTTATTATACAACTATTTCTTTCCCTTGTTTTAAGAGGAAAGGGAGCATAACTGCAAGGAAGCATATTAGCACTGTAACATGTATTGAATCCAATGGTGGTAACATTTTTTGGCAGAATGAATGTGAGCAGTTTGGGCCCCTCATTACATTTAGTAAACCATACAAACAGAACTACAGGTGGAAAGGAGATGCTCACATCTGAGACTACCCTTCACTACAAGTTTCACCTAAGGCTTTTCAAGTCAACAGTCAATTCCATAGATGCTGGATTAGGCCCAGTAAGAGTATTTTTCAAATTATTTTATCAATTTTACTTCAGCAATAGTATTTCAGAACACCTAAATAACCCTTTTGCCTAATCAGATAGAAACAAATGTCTCCTGTTTGACAGATGTAGAAAGCTAAAAAAAAATATGACCCAAACACTGGGTTTTTATAAACTGAGTGAAATTCTGGGTGAGTGAAAGAAGGTACACTCCTTTTTTTTCCCCCATAAGATTATGGATTTAAAGTCTACTTTATTATATATGTATTACATATGATTATACACACATATGTACACAGGTCAAATTCATATTTGGTTACAGAAAGCAGTTGATTTTTTCCAGGAATTAGTTCGTCCCCAGTACTTTATTCCAAAAGACCTGAAAAATACTCCTAACTCCAGCACTCCTTCACTGATATTAGGAAGAAGAGTTTGTTTTGGTATTTCTCCTGCCCATTTAGATACTGCAGAAAGGCATTTCATGGGTCAAACCAGTGTTATTACAAGGGCTCCTCATAATAAACAGAGCTCTGGAAAATGTAAATGCAAACACTAACAAAATGTAAGTGAACATGTGGACACATGCAATGATTTGACTGTATCTCCTTCCTTATGTGCCACTGCTTTTCTCCATTTTTAATTACAGGTTGGTATTTTAGGGGGAAAAATCACAAATATTTTGCAAAGCTGACACAATGGCTGAATACATGTGTTTGCCCTGCTGGGCACAGATTAACCTTTAACACATGAAGAATAAAAAATAAGTTTTGGGTTGCACAGCTGAGAAGTATTTTGTAGCACAGATGTGACGATATCAAATTGCAATCCAAAAGGTAAGTGAGGTGGCTCCAGTGCTCGAGATGTCTCTGGAACAGAACCACAATCATCTGCCAAGTTGCCTGTAAAGGATATCGGAATAGCCCTGAGCCTCCATGAGCCCTGTTTTACACATAAGCAGCAGAAGGTGGAGGGATTTCACCCCCCCGCAAATCACCTTACAACTGGGAGAGGAAAAAAAAAAGAAAAAAAAAAAAAAAAGGACAAGGCAGACAGTCTTGTTGCTACAGCTCTCAAACCAGTGTCAAAAGAATTGCTCCCCAGGCCCAAGTCTTGCTTAGGAGCACTGCATGATCTTTAGCAAAAGGCACAATTGCCTCATTCCCCCCTGTGCTGGCAGCAGTAACGGTGGCCCTCACACGTGGTAAAGAACAACATCACCAGCAGGGAGCCAACAGAATCGAGAGGCACCTCTTGGCCGTGTGCAGACCTTTCTACCAAAGGCATCCATGTATACAACTTGCACAGTCTAACTTCAGCAATACAGCTGCACAGAGCCTTCTGCCTGGAGGATCCTGACCTGCACCCGGGCTGCCTGGCTGCCAAGCACAAACTCCCAGAACAGGGGTTGTTACACTTAATGCACCCTTCTGCTGTCGTTCTCTGCATTCTATATGCTAAATAAAATCAAAAACGTTGCATTTCCTGCAAAAATACATGAATGAGGAATGACAGCACACAAAACCAGGCAGGGTCTAAGCATTGGTAGATCTGTAAATACCACTCTGAGGTGAAACAGTTACAGGACAAGAACAATAAAAATAACAGGATTCTGCCATAATAACAATATGCTCACAAAAAAAAAACCAAGAATCCTTCCTAGCCAGTCCCACTGTACTCAGGGCTGTACGGCTACATCATGCTAAAAGGTCTATGACGATCAAAATCTCAGACTACCCTGCTCTTACACCCTTCCCTTGGCAAACACAACACTGAGGGCACACAGCAGACAGAGGGGGACCAGTGAGATGTGCAACAGTTCAGAACGACACTGTCTTTGTCTCCTGCTGTCTGTGATACAGCTACAAGAACTTCTCTCCTTTTTTTTTTTTTTTTTAATGCAAATATTCTCTAGTGAGTTCTTTCGGGGAGTTATTCTTGGTTTGTATACTGTTTGCAAGCCACATGGATGCATTACTTGTATCACCATGAAGCATGGTTTCCATCCCTTCTGTTCTATAATTAATCACTAAGGTGCTCAAGTTTCCTGCTTATGAGTAATGCACACAACGGTATTTAAAGTTTTTATACATGCTGGTTAGTTATACAATCATAAAACTACTTTTAGTAGTTGTATACATCAGTCTTGAATTTACCTTTTCATAATTACTTCCACAACTGTTCGCTGAAAGCCATTTTTACTAATGGACACTAAATACAACAAACCCAAGAATAAGTGCAGTCATTTAAACACTCAGAGGCATTTTGTGTATTTTGCAGGAAAGGTTGCTGCAGTAAGCAGTTCTGTCCGTGTCTCACGGCTGCTGTTACAAATACTGCTGTTATTATTCATTACACGTAACATCACTGTTACAAATACTAGTACCAATTCTTATTTTAATGCTTATTAATATGCTTAGTTGTATTGCAGCAGTGCTTTGTGGCAGCTTTCCACGGAAAAGGATTCAATTCTCCTAGGCACTGCACATCCATCCAAGGAGAAAGCAAGCTCCTGCTCAGGGGGACATCACAGAATCAATCAGGTTGGAAGAGACCTCTGGGATCATCGAGTCCAACCATTAAGGAGATTAATCAACAATTAATCTTAAATCAACAGCAGCTCTGAGTACAGTGAGCCCACAGCACCAGGCGCTGAGAGCACAAACCTCTGCGGATCCCAGTGGGTTCTGAAAAGAGATGGAGACCCCTTTGCTATATGTATAGGACTACAGGGAGAGGGCAGGAGGATCACAGAGTTTTACATCTCGGATTTCTATCTTCTCTGAGGACATTCAGCACATTACTGAGCATCCCAATTTGTTGCTTTAACTTCTATCTTATCATAACTATGAAAAAAAATAGTATCTGTGCAATCTTGACTCATTCTTTGGCATCTAATGTTCCTTTAGTTTTATCATCATGTTGCTAAACCCAAGAAAAGATTACTCAACTGTTGTCTTGTCGTTTAGAGATTCAGAGTGTACAGTGTAGGAGCTGCACGCTGGCTCTAGCAGAGCGTGTGTTCTGAATGAGGAGCTCGCTGCACAGCATATTCAGCTGCACTTTGTTTCACTTAGAAATGAAGCAGGTGTATTTCAAATTTCCTATAAGCTTTAGAAAGACAGGAGATCAACAGTCAGACTACATTTGACTTTGCCAGGAGCATGGGGAAGTCACCGGAGCAGTATGTCATTGGGTCAGGGACCTGTCCTCACTGGACAGCTGATCCTGAGAGCGGCTGAGCATCTCTGCAGCTCGCCAGGATTACACCCCGCTGTAGCACCAGGATGAGGCCTGGCACCACAGACTTGCTGGCATACACGTAAACTGCAGCAGTAACTAAGCTCTGATTTAACATCAAGTTATCAATACAGGTATCTGCCACCTTGAGTCATTATAAACTTGGTTTATACTGCATTAAGTCAATATGGAGGACTCTAATGCCAATCCATCAGCCAGGCCCCCGCAATCACATTAAGAAGTGCTGAGAAGGGTTTTGGATTGCTGCAAGTAAATCCACCCTTAAACAGATTTCAGTTAAACTGCTGCAACTATGGAAATCCTAAAGCAGGAAGTTCTGTCCTAAATTATTAAATGTTACTAGGTTTGTCCCTTCTCTGACCCCTCTCAGAGACCACTTCAGGTGGACTGGGACTGCAGACTGGGTTTTTATGCCTTTGCTTTCAGACAGAAATGAAAGCAAGCTGGAGCTATCAGTGAGATTGCTCCCCGGTGTGCTCAGGACTGGATACAAGGGAAGAAAGGCACAGCAGTGCTGAATCCCAGACAGGGCAGCCTGGTTGCCAGGGCTAGACTGTCCAAAGGCAGAACCTGATCAGTCGCCAGGATATATTGAGTAGGTGAACAGTGTCCTTGCTACAGAGCAGAACTAGGGGCTCTCCCCAGTGCAAAAACGAGATGCCAGTTTACACAATTTCCTCTCTGCTGTACTACCTATGCAGTGGACTGTACTGCCCTGTACACAGAGTCGGCAGGGATTTGCCAAGGAACTTTTCACAGAGATATGTTGTGTATTTGTTTCCACGCCTGTAATTCAAACACCTGAAACAGGTGTTTGAGGATGTGCCGCACACAAGTCCCCAAGGCTGTCACATGTACCTTTCTCTCCCCAACCAAACTCAGGGCTGTGGATTCCACCACAAGATGAAGTTTTTCAGTAGTAAATGCTACGATGCTGAGCAGCACAGTGCTCAGGACCCTTTGGGCATGTGAATGGAAGCAACGTAGAAACCACAGAGACACAGGCAACTGGACAATATGGGGAGTTTTACACTGACGTTTAAATACACAGCTCTCTGATCTCTCCCCCACTGCTCTCTATTCCTGTCTCTAGCAGTTATGAACCTCTTCCCCTTGATGATGAAAAGTCTAAAGAAAGGCATTTCCTTAAATGTGACTCATTTTCTTTTAGCCAATTAAGGAATACAGTTGCATTTTTAAGAGCAAATATACACACAAAGAAAAAGAAAAGATGAACCTAATTTACTAACCACACATACTGAAAAATCACCTTATCACAGGAACCAGGATGACTCAGAAAACAAATGTAAATAGCTTCTGTGATATAGCACCGACTGACACCCAATGTATTAAAATAAATTGCCCATGATTTCTCACAAGCTCCATCCTAAGGCACACCATAAAACGTCAGTGAAAATTCAGCAGTGCATAACTATCTAGAGGCTTCACTTGGTGGCAAATAATACAACAAATTGTCCCCTGACCAGGACAGGGAAAGGAAGTTAATCTGTGTCTCCAGCCTTTTGGGGAATGTTCCAGGTTTGTAAAGCATGAGTCAGCAGCATTGCTGCTGTAGAGATTTTCTCCTAGCATGCTACTGCCAACAGTCTCTTCTGCCTTTCCCAGCTTTGGTATGCCAGCATAAGTGTCTATCAGGAAATAGCCACCTTTTGTATAAAATGGGACAGGTGAATTGATTGCCATTTATTCATTATGATGTGAAAAGCCATTGCAGACCTGTATGATCATGATATAATTCTATACAGCAAAGAGTTCCACAGGAAGAAAGAGTTAAGTCGATTGGTGAAGGCAGGAGAAATCCAGTATTTTACTAAATGTACTCTAACCTTTCTATTGGTACGGCTACCACAGTAATACCACAACCCACTTTGTTACTGCAGCCAAGACAAAAGCCACCATACCATCTCATGATCAAATCTTGCACATAGGCAGCTTCCTCTAACCAACGACCTCAATCATTTTGAGAAGTTGATAAGTATCCCTACTGAGAAATACATTGGCATTTCTTTGTCTGTTTTACAGACAAAGAAAATAAGGAAGAGAAGGACACAAGCTTTCAGAAATGAACCTGGCAGCTTACAGCCCTTCACAGGAACTACAGGCCTGCACCTAATCACTTCCTCCTCAGCTAAGGCCATGTGAACTGAGCTCCTGGTCCAGTTCATCCTCCGTTGCATTTCTGTGCTTTGATGGTTATTTTCTGGACAGGTTATTCAGGGTCCTTCCTAAAGTTACTAAACCAAACTTCTGCTAAGTGACTTAACTGCCCCTAACTCTTAATATTTAAGCATAGATTGACAGAAAGTGAAGGATAGAAATGTACACACACGATGGCCAGCCAGCACCCTGGAGCAGCTCTAGTGCACGCCATGTCCTGCCTAGCCAACAGCACAGGGCCACAGAGAAACTGGGATACTCTGGCGCAAAGGTGATGCAAGATGTGGTAGGGGAGGAGAGGCACACAAGATGTAAAAACCCATAGGAAAACAATGTTCATCAGGACCACAATACATTAGCTCCAGTCTTACCCACAGAAAACTAGTTTTATGTGAATTACGTTCTCCCTAGCTAATATTTTTTGAGTCCATTGGCCAATTTCAGCATGCTTTGGTGCAGAGATAACTGTCTTCCGGCAAGTCACATGAAAACAGACATCCAAGTAGAAGAGACAGACCCTGCAAGTGACCCCCCTCCATGTCCCAAATGAAAGGAAAGCCGTAACATCGGACCCTTATTTGCCACTAAAAAATTTGCCTAGTAGATAGTCTTTCTAATCTGTAAAACAGCAGGAAAATCTTCACTAAGAATTTTTCATTAAGCACGAGACATAAATCAGCAGGAAAGTCAGCAACATTAATTCCAATGCTCAAAAAAATACTTGTTTCACGCAATCATAGGACAAGACAAAGTTAACACTGGTGATCTAACCCTAATCCTAGTAAACGAATCAAGGGTGTTGAGACCCAGCCTAGAACAGCTGTAAAGCAAAACTCCTCCTTACCTCTATCTAAGAGATAGCCATCTATTAAGCGGGGTTAAAACACAGATGATGATCTCAGGACAGAGGCAGACATGGGGGCCCCAGCTCGCTCCTGATGCTGCTCCCTGCAAGAGAGCCCTGGGTATGAACTGACGCCCCACGCTGCTTCTGAATGCCTTTGGCGCATTTGGTCACCATGTAATTTGTTTAAATGAAGGCAAGTGCCAAACATCACGTCATCCTGGGGGCATGCCCTGGACTCCACAAACTGTAATCCAACACACCTCCTTGCCACTGCATGCTCTTGGCTTCTGTTGCCTTTTTGTATCAGCTAACAAAATGTTTTTCTTTTGATACTCCAAGTTACCTTATGCTACCCCTGTGGCCATAGGATTTTTAAGTCCTGTTAATCTAGAATTAATTCTCTCCTTACAGAGAGAATTAATGCCCTTTACCTCTACTTCAAGAAAATTATATTGTTTGAAATAATTTCCATTTTTGCCAGCATAACATCTCATTTTCTTCTTTGCAGCCAGAAGGAATGATGCGTAACGTGAATCTTAAAAACCCAGATCAAAGGAGAGGTTAAAATGACTGATAAATCAGAAGCGTAAGAAATGTATATGTATTGTTTATTTAAAAAACAACAAAAAAAAACCCAGAGTCTCCTCACCAACTCTGATTTATTAACAAATAGCTAACACCCTTTCTTTGTTTTAGGAGACCATAGAGGACTGATAAGATGCTGTGCACAGGAGATAAGAGACATTTCCATAGGAGATGAAAACCATTCATCCAAAGGGATCACATTGTCAACAAATTTGACTCATAATCCACAGGTACTGTAAAAACTAGGCAGTTCTACTCATCTGCTAACAATGTTGTCACTTCTATTTGTGAGAGATCTTTCCTTTCCCCTTCTCCAATGCTGCAGCAAAACCTTGGATTTTGACATCGAGCCCAGCAAGCAGCGTTAGTCCTTCAGACAGAGTTTGCAAAACATTAATGAAATCAGAATGAGACTGCAGTTTGGCTTGTTGCCCTTGGATAATGGAAGTGAAATTAAAAGTAGAGGGAAGAGAAGGGACTTGCTTATAGCTAAAAATGGATCGCTGAATGCATTTTTTTCAAGAATTAAAGCACTTTATACACTATTTACTTCAGGTTTTTCTATTTCAATGAGTCTAGTGCTAATTGATACCAGCAGGAAATAGTATTAAAAGCAACTAAGAAAAACTAAGTAAAGCATTCCTCTGAAGAATTTTATTTAGCCAGGAAAACCTATCAGGTACAGAAGCCTTCTGCCAAAGCCAGAAAAAATACAAGGGCCAAGAGAACAGAAAGATGTGTAGAAGAGGAAAAGGAGGAATAGAAGTGCACGTAAGAAAAACAGGAGAGAGAATATCCTGAAAAATATCACAAATGCTTTCCCCGGGGAACAGCATCTATCAACCAGCCCTAGCAATTTATTGCGCTGAAATTGATTACTCACCACATTTCAGAGGGATGCGTTGCTGCTAGCAGTGGCCCACAGCCTTGCCAGCACTGATGGTCTGGCTTGGGGTTCCTGCCTGTCTGGGGACCCAGACTGGCCATTTCAAGACACCAGGCTTTCTCACAGAGTTATCATTACTCCCAGTTTACCCAGGCTAGAAACATAACTCCCTTTCCTGAAGAATTGCTCACATTTTTTTATTCCTGTTTTCAAAAGGCACCCTGAAACTTCAGACTAAATCCACATGCAAATTTGATTGCTGCCCTACAAACACATGTATTCCCTTCAGGTCTAAATGCAGAGCTAAGACATATGATCAGTTGTAGGACACCTGGGAAGAACAACACACGATAAAGTCTGGTTTGGAAGGTATTGGGTGAGAACTGGCACCTGAGAAGTTAATGCAAGATGGATATACCTTTCCCTCTCTCCATCAGGGTGGAGGGAGCAGATTTTCAATCCTGCCTAGATTTTTTCTTTAAGGGCACAGTCCTCACTGCAAATCAATGAGATCTGTATTCCTTAACCACTTGACATATCTGAAAGTTCAATACAAAGAAAGTCACTTAATGTTTTTTATTCTGCAGGGTTTTATCTTACCGTTTCCTTTACAGCATCAAGGGGTTAAAAGCAACCAAAGCCAAAAAGTATTAGGGGGAAGAGCATAATAAACTACTTCTCTTGGGAACTAGCAATGACACTGTCAAAAAAACCCAGTCTGTTCGCTTCATTTTGATATTTAGAAACCATTTCTGAAGTGCTAGTGGTATGTCAAAAAGCCACAGACAGACGCTTTTCCAGCACTGCCTCGCCCTGCCAAGCTGCTGAAATGCTGTGTGTAAAAACCCAGAGCTGAGACATGCGTTTTTGGCAGCAGTGAACAGGTTAAAAGAAGTTTCTCTCCTCCATGAAAGCTACACAGTATGAAACTGCCACTATGCTTTCTGCTGTGTGCTGTGATAGACTGTACCTGCTCTGAGCAAGCCAGTGAGTTTAACCCTGTTCTTCCTGGTGCTAAAATCAATATTAAGACAACCCCACATCCGATATGACTGGAGGCAGTTTTGCACCCTCCCTATACTAACCCAAGACAATAGACATGCACTCAGGTTTGTATCTTGCCCTCTGGTAGCTGCAGCTGAAAGGACTAACTAAATAGCTAGAGCATATGCGTATACATCAAAAATAACTTCACAGTGCCTGCCAAAACAATTTGAAAATCTATGCAAAGCTGCAGCAAAACATAGTTTGACAAAATGAAGAATAACAACTATTGTTTAAATCAAAAACCTAAAAAAAAAGAACAGCCCACGCCCTGTATCACATTCATTCCCACATTCTCAAAATCACATTCAAATACAGAGGTGTCCTACCTTTTCGATCTGTGAACAAGCAGACTCCAATCAGTGCGTCACGTCCAAGACTATATATTGGAGAATCTGTTAATATAAAACAAAGGTGGGGGAAAAAAACCCCTGAAAATACTTAATTTTTGCTGAAAAACAGTTTTCAGCTATGAGAAAAGTTTTTTTCTATTATACAAAGACATAGATGAATAAACATATGCATACAAGTATGTGTGTATGAAGGCGTGTGTGCATATAATATACATTATGTATGCATCAAATATATTTATAAACAAAACCACATAAGTTTATTACCTATACATTTTAATTCATCCAGTGTACACGGCTACCGAATTTAGTCTACAGCAGATGAAATCCAAAAAGCTACAGCATAAATGTATAACTCTTTCAATTTCTCAACAAGCAAACAAAGCTGACATTTTTAAAAGAAAATCATTACCAGCTCATACGCTGCCATACCACAAGAGCCTATCCTTAAATAACTGCTGCATAATCATTCTCCTGGAGTGTTGTTCTCCATCGGCTCACTGCCTATCTCCAGACAGACGCAGTCTGCAAGCCTCCAGCTTGTATCTACCATGTGTACGTCAGGAAAAGGAAAACTGCAAATTAGAAGAAGTCCCCGCAGTGGTGAAAAGGAAAAGAGGGTAAGTGGGAGAGGAAGAGGGAGTTCACTGGCCACAGAAATTTCGAGAATGATGACAAACCAGCCGGCTCCGCCATCATCCACTTACAATAGGATGCCGCACCTCGCGGCTGCTGAAGCAGTTTGTCAAGGGGTTGCTGGTATCAAATGCCTGACAGGCATTTTAATTGCATCCAACCAAGTGTGTCCCCAGGAACCGGGCCTTTAATCCTATGAATATAATCAACTGGTTTCTTTTGTGCTGCTGCCAAACACGCAGAGGCAGGCGCTGCACACAGGCAGCGGCGCACCCGGTTTCCACTGCGATGCCGATCCAAATCCTAAACAGGTTTTACGGACGGTACATGCTAAAAAGGAGGTCTGGAGGGATTTAGCATTTTCTGCATTACGGATTAGGAGGGCCATTCACTCTCCCCCTTTATTTTTCTATCTAGTGCTTCTGTTCACGTGTTGGAACCAGCCTGTCTATGCTGTTATTTGAGCCTTTCATTTACTTATTCACACCAATGGGAAATAAAACCAGGGAAAACACAGAAGTGCTGCAGGACTGTAGGGACGTGCAGGAACCCTTCAGAACTCATACATCAGAGGAACAGGGCTCACTGCACAGTTCAGCTCACAAACAAGTTGCTGCGAGGGGTCCAGTTTTACTGCCACTATTCAGCCACCATGCCTGCCTTGATCTTGCCTCCCTAATCCAAGGCTTTCTTCAGAGCAATGTTAATCTGAGTAGGACAAGGGACCTGTGAATCAGGAAATTCACATGGCTCAACTGGGGAGGGGCAGGAGAGAAGGGGTAGAGGAATACGAAATTTTTTAAGAAATTGAGAAAAAGTTGAAAGTTGAACTGGTTTGTTTTCAAGCACTGTAAGTTTGTAATGAAATGGCATAAGCAGCAAAGGAGCAGTCAAAATAAACCAATGAGCCCAACCACACTCCTAAAGGCTGAAGACAAGCTTAAATGTCCCTGCAGTCAGGACACACAAGCCAACTAGATCCACTTCCCAACAGCAAGCTGGTGTTTCTCAGTCCCTGTGACAGCAGAGTCCTTGAGAGGGAAGGATGTCAACAGCAGAAGGAAACATCTCCCTACCACAAAGTTTGAGAGAGGTCCAACAAAACCCATTTACCTTTGAGACAGGGACAAGAAGCTTGCAGGAAGGCATAACAAATCTGTCATGGATTTCCAGGGCTTCTCTCCCAAAAACTTTGAGGGTAGAGGGCTGCAAAGGGAATAGATTCCCTTCTGCCTTCCCCCACAACCACAAGAAGATGACTTTTCACACATCCATCAGACTTTGCATCAACCAGAAGTTCCACCCTCATTGCTATAAACAGATCCTAGTGCCTTAAAAGCATCTGTCCTGACCTGACAGTTTTCCCCCGCTCTCTAAATCACCACAGCAGTGAGGAGCACCAGGAAATGGAGGAAGGTAGCCCACAAACACAGCCTGTAGGGGACAAGGATGATGGTAGAGCAGGTACCACATGGCGGCAAAAAGGCCTTCAGAAGGAATGGAAAAAACGAGCAAGAGCAGCACTAGCGCAATTCTTAGACCTTTCCTCTGAGAAAGCCTCCCGTGACTCATCGGAAGGGGTGCCTGCTGCTGCCAAACCTCCCACTGCAGAGCTCATCCTCTGCAGAAACCAAGGAAACTCTAATCCTGCCCTCGTCTTCCTCAGCTCCACCATTTAACACTTGGTGCTTGTTCACAGCATTGCTACTATCCCTCCCTCAATTCTTCAGCTCCTCTCTACCAGCCACTCTTCCCCCAAAGCAACCAGGAGTTCTGGGAGGTCCCAGAAACAACACCATGGCGTTGGGATGGTGGAAGAATAGCAAGAAGTGCTGAAAACTGTCCTGTAATTTCTCTTAGCTGTTCTTGATGGACATCAGGTGGTTCACAAGGGACTGATACATAGTGCCAGGCCGTGTCCTACACGTTGGAGTCCATGGCTGAATCTTCAACCAGCCATCCAAATCACCTTCATTCTGCCCATGCAAGCATTTCCAGGGACCCAATCCGCCAAAACAGCTCATGGCAAATGGTTTCATCATAAAATACTGCAAATAAGAGACAATCTTAATAATCAAGTTTGTCTGGCTGCCCTGTGATATGTCTTTTCATATTCCTATAAAAGCATTTCTGACAAGACAAAGAGGCACAGAAGGAGACAGGGATGAACAGCCTAATCCAGGCAGATGCTGGAACACAGAGAACACTCAGCCCTGGCTGAGATTTAACCTCATGTTTTCCTGACTCAGCCAAGAAAGCAGGACCAGCCACAAAAGAAACACATCACACAAAATTAATGCACTCCAACACAGAGAAACAGAAACACTTGTGAGCAAAAATATACAAACATCAGTAAGTTGACAAGTCAAGGTTCTGGAAATGTTTAACTTACAAATTTGTGCTATGTAGCATCCATTTACAGCACCACAACTCTCAAAGAGGAACAAATACATTTACAGTCTCAGTAAAGGAGCTGGTGAGACTGTGACTGAAACCTGGTCTAAGTCTAAACTCTAAAAGATCTTGTATGTTCAGGTGGGTTTTTCTCTTTAATTCTGACATTCGTGCAAGACAGTGCACTCAGTTTCATTACTGTAGGAGAGCTTAGAAAATCCAGCTGGATACTGGGTCCCTCTGTGCAAGGTACTGGGCAAAACAGGAGACAGCTTCTCTTCTAACAGATTACTTAGACGAGCCACAACACAAAAGAGGGTAGTGGCAGTGTTCTCCTCATTTTCAGAATAATGAGAAAAAGAACAATTAATGGGCTTGGACTTGCCCAAGGTCACACACAACCTCTGTTGCCAAGCCAAGCTGGAAGACCCTTCCCAGAACCTCAGCCTAAGATCTTCCTACCCAAACCACTGCCGAAATCTTGCAACCAGCCTTTAACAAAGGACTTGGGGGGTTGATTGCTTCTTTATTTAGCAAAGACTGGGTGAACATTTTATGCAATGCCTAAAAGAGCATCTAGTATCATCAGTGATGTAGATTAAGAGGAATAAGTCTACTGAACAGAAACCGCACCACTCTGGTAAAAATAGGCCTGGAACAGGGAATTTTCTTTTTATTCGCTACTGTCTTACCACTTATAACAGTGCTGGGGATGGCTGCCTGCTGGAGATGTTGAGAGGAGACGAGCGCTTCACCAGACTCTGTAAATATTGCCTGCTCTTCTGTAGCAGTAATAAACATCAGACTGTCCTATCTTACCAGCCGTCTGAGGGACAACCTTGCTTTTCCTTTTTTCCCTCCTTGAGGGAATAGAAGGGCATTAATTAATTCTGGAAAAACACATGCAATATAGCACACTAGCTCTTTCACTAGGGCTACACAGTGAGGAAGGCTGAGGCTGGAGTCACCGTCTGCATCTCTATGGTTACTGATATGGAGAGGATGAAGGGTGGGGAGGAGTTAGGAAAAGCTGCAGGCTGAGTTAGCAGCTTCTGCAGGCAATAAGGTGCAAAGGATTTCAAAGCAGGTTGGAAAGTTTCAGCATGTAGGGAGGCCCTAGTTTTGTTTTTAGTCTCCCGCCACAAAGAACAAGTGTGTAAGAGCTGCTGTACCCACTTCACGCGGCGAGCCCTTCCAGAGCCTTTTCAATTGTGCTATTGCCTTTACACCAGCGGTGCCCCCAGCTTCGTATCCACAGCAGATTTCAACATCTTTATGGGACTTACCTGTGCTTCCTTCCCGGCTACCAATAAAACAGGCCTGTACTGGTGACATTGCCCTTCCCCAGCACCCACCCAAAGGCTTCACTCCGAGTACCACTGCCAGCTCTCTCGCACCCATTAACCCACCAGCTGACACAACATGGGCTTCTGTGCGGCATAGTTATATAAATGAGTCTTCAAAACCCAGGCAAATTATGTCCTCTCTTTCCCCTGTCTCAGCTTATTTGGTCTTAAACCTGTCAGACACATATTTTCAGGCATGATCTCTCTTTTATGAATCCAAGCTGACTCTCCTCAACTAAATTATAGATATAAGGAATACCTAGAAAGGGATCTCCTATTTCCATTTCACTCTGTGTCAGCATGCCACTGAAATCAAGCTAGAAGATGTCAGATATTCAAATCCTCCCGGGCCTGCTTTTCAGAACAACCAATTCTACACAGAACCCTTTGAAGCTACCAGATAAATGTATTCTTGGGTTTTCTTAGGAAATCCTTAGTTTCTAGCTTAAAGACCAGCGAGAACAAAAGAATAAGAAAGCAAAATTCATGAAAGGTGTTTGTTAGCTCCCAAACCTTGTATGTATATGTGTTATAGTTATTAGTAACAGCTGCAATGCAAGCTTTTGTGTAATAACCACATAATAAACCATCACCCCTGCCCTGGGCACTGCACGTGGAGAGAAACAGCCCAGTCTCACCACTAGTTCAGCCTAGTGTCATACCCACAACAAGTTAAGGTCATAACAGAAAGCAAGTTTTCAGGAAATAGTATTTGTTCTTACCAGAGCAGTGCTGATGCACACAGCAGTCAAAACACAAATGATAATTCATCCTCTGGTCTACCTAAAGATACCATTTTTCCTACAAATCCTGCCTCACACACCAACAAGAGATGGAGGCAACTCCCATGGCCACCACAAGCACCAAGTCCTGTGTGAGACTCAGGATTCATGACTGCCCCCAAGATAAATGGGAGGATGAGGTTTTGTCAGTCTCTCAGAAAATGAGTTTTTTCTGAATGAAAATTAAGAGTTAAGGGTGTCAGAAAAAGGCAAAGATAGACTGACATAGTAAAAAACAATGCTTGTAGTGTTGCCTTGACTGTTACAAGGTAACCAACTGCTTTTTGTAATTCCAGTTCTCAAAATCCCCCTTGACACTACCTGGCTCTTTGCTCCAAAGCCTCCTCCCAGCTCTTCCAAATGCTGCTTCATTCTCACTCCTCCTGTTCCGTTTGTTACCCACTCTTCCCCTTTTGCTTCCATCACTGCCCTCTCTTCTTCATACATCCTTGCTTTACCTGCCTCTTTCTGATACCTCCCCCCAACAGACAAAGGACACAGAAAAGTCAAAAGCCTGAACAGCATGTGCTGCATGACATCTGTTCTTACTTATCCTGCTTGCCTGTCTTAGTCCTTCCTCCACAGCTTCATCCTGTCTTTAGGGGCAATTCTGCCCTTCACTCTCTGCTTGCAGAGGAAAGGAAAGTGATTGCCCAACACACACAAATTCCCACTTCAGAGAGATGCTTAAACCAGGATCCTACAGCTGTAGGATCCAAACCCACCAGTTAGTGCTGAAAACCACGGTCAAATTTCCTGTTCCACCTCTGCCTAGACTGAGAGACACTCCTGAGCGCATGTAACAACGGTTGGTACCATCCAGTTCAACCCCAGCCTTAACCTCAGCTTAGCTCTGGTAGCCCTTGAGTACACTGGTACTCTGGTAGCCATTGAGTACACACAGCCCTTGTCCCGGTAGGTGTCCACACAAAAGCCTGTCATACCATGTACATCTTGGAGACACACTGAGTGTTTCTCCATCCTATCACATGGCTTATGACTAAGAAAATACTGCAGATACAAACCCTACCATTTCTTCTCATCTTTTCTTTCTCCTGGCCTACCAGCATGGTGATGAATCAAGACAAAAGCTTCCTTACAGCAAAATATCACAGCTACTGTGACAGAATTTATTCAAATGTCAGTTTGTACTTCACTTAACCAGGTAACCTAATGGTTTTCAATTAACTGTCATGCCATACCTCATCACAGAAGCTTTAGTTATTATTCTGTATTAAATTTATAAATAAATGTTTTAAATTCATGAATCATTTGTTGAATCAGATTTTGCATGACACACAATTAAAACATAAAGTCTGAGGCAGCATGGCCTTAAACATATATATAAAGCAATAACTGCCATGTAAAACACACAAATCTATCTGTTTTGTCTAATCATACGTTTTGGGCAGTATTTCAATTTCAATCCCATTTACATTTAGGACCATGTGTAAGCAAACATTTAAGTTCTGTTTCAGTCAGCAGGATGTTGGCCCGTACTGAAATGCAGTATTGAAAACAGAGGTTTTCCTGAAATGGGTCTATATCTGTGATCCCTTTCAGAGAAAAGGTATTTGCTCCTTCATTTTCATAAGTCAATTTAAAGACCACCTTTTTTTGGAGATCTCTTCCCTAGCAGCTAAGTACTGCCTTCTTAAAAGCTGCCAGCTAGTTATTTTCTCCCATGTCCACACTTTCCTTCTAGAAATTTTTAAAAATTGGTTAGCCCTAACAACTCACTGCTTTTCCTCGACAGCAAAACCAATCAGACAGGCAATAGAAATTGCAGTAACATGTAGAAACATGTAGCAGCATTGGCTTGAACAGCTTCTCAATTATCAGCGCTTTATGTAATGAAGGCAGTCAGGCAGAAACCTGTGGAAGAGCTACCAGCAACTGAGCTGCGCAGAGGGGAAGCAGCTCTGTCCTCACTACAAAGGAGAGATGACAAAAGAACGCCACTGACTAGTCAGCCTGACCCACATGGGTGCAGATGTGACACTGTGCCAGCGTGATGCAACAGCTTATTTCCTCTTCGCATGGGCATCCAGGTCCTTTGCATGGAGATGAGTCTGTCCAATACCTATCTTCATAGACTGCAGATTTCCAGTAAAAAGACCCATAATTAATAGCCACTTTGACCTTCAAGACAAAGCCCAGCTAAAACCACAAGAAGCCCTTCTCCAACACTTCAGTGCATTTGGATCAGAACTCTTATTGCACGCACACTCTTAAAGTGCTTCAGATAAAGGCAAGGAGGGCTGGCAGTGTGTGTGCTGTGCATTCCAGATATTCTCTTTGCAGAGGACCCTGTTGCAAAGGGCTGCTTAATGGATTTTGACTGTTGCATTTACTGTGAAATGAACATAGCAGATACTGCAGGCCAATTCATTCGCTACTTGTGATTGATTCTTGTTTTCATCACCATGAAAGCAGATTTTCTGTGGTTAACATAATGATCCCGATTCCCTCTTTGCTTACATGCATTTAAGTCAGCCACAGCTCCACTGAGTCCACAGCAGTTACTACATCAAGACTAAACCTGGTTTAATGACTGGAGACTTGGATTCGGTAACTTAAACATATGTTTCATTCACCCTGGTCTCACAGCGCTGTCCAAAATTATTTTTAAGCTCTTTGTACATGAGAGTTACTTCCCTCATCTCTACCAGGTAGCTGTCTTGAGGGTGAAAAGCAGCAGCTGTTTAACAGCACTCAGTTACACTGCCCATGAGCGCAGGGTACGAAGCGAAGAGTGCCACATCCAATCACCATCACCAGGCAGACTTCTGGGAGATGTAACATGATTATAGTCAAATCTGGTTTATCAGAATGGGATGGAAGACAAGAAAGTCATTAGGCAAAATGGAATTTTGGATGAACGAAGGACCTTGAAAGTTATCTGATATACCTCAAGGGACGTGACCTTCTTTTAGATGAAGTACTTTGATCAATGGCATTTTAGGTGACAGGCCCAAACGGCAGCACTGCCAGTAAGTCAGGGAACTTCTCCTGCTGTTTCAACAACTGCCACAGGAATTCTTTGCTCCTGTAAATCATCCAGACACTGGTTTACACTGTATTCAAATGATGGTACTGTTTAGCAGAGGAGTGACTCCGCAGCAACACAGGGGCACTGACGAAAATATGATCTGGAATTAAAAGGGAAGAAGGCAGAGGTGAGGATGGAGAGAGAAACTGCTAGTCTCAGCTCCTCTACCATCCTACCTGGGTTTATCTGGAAGATTTCCATTCAGATGGGCAGGTAACAGAAGAAAGCACAGACAGGTCAAAAGATACAGGTTTATGCTCTGTACAAGGCTCCTGAGATACCCAGAACCAGAAAGGACAGACAGAGTTTAGCAGCTTTAACAACAAACTCTACCAGTACTGAGGAAGAATAGGCTAAGCTTTTTAACAGTTTGAATACTTAAATAAAATCATATAAAAACCAGAGACAAACATCATGTAACTAAGGGACAGCAAAAGCAAAGGAATACAATCCGAAAAGCTAAGGAACAAAATGAATTACAATTAGTAAGGAACATAAAAGGCAACTAAAAAAGTTTCAATAGGATCTGAAAATCAGACAGGGCAAGTCACGGTTCAGCAGAGAGGCACAGCAAAGATGACACACAGAAAGGTACATGTTCAATACATTCAATGTTTGCCTCAATTTTCACAATTAAGATCAACTGTGAGCAAATACTGCATGCTAATAATTTTAAAAAGCAGCAGAAACCCGGGTCCGGATAGGAAAGAGCAGCTCAAGAAATTTCCAGCAAATTCAAATTTCAGCTCAGCAAATTTTGTGAGTCCTCCCTGACTCAAGAACGGCATTTAAGGTTTCAGAATACATCCCAGAGAAGATCACACATCGCACTCTCTCTTGAAAGGAAGCCATGGGAAATTACAAACCAGTCAGTTAAACCTCATCCTTGCAAAGATTCTGGAAAAAATAAACAAACAAGTAGTTTACAAGCACCTACAGGACAAGAGCTCGACTGCAAAAACACCACTGGCAATAGGAGTTTGTCAATAACAAATCCCAACAAATTAATCTCATTCCCTCCTGATTTTGCATTTATAAAATTTGGGTTTGTCTCCAAGTTGGAATGAGCTTTTCACACTTAGTACAGCATCTTCAAAAACTAAGATCATTGCAGCGTACTGAAGAGCATCTCCCAAATCTAAAAGCAGGAAATCAAGAAAGAAAAAGACTGAATAGCATATTGAGAGACGAGGCCTCAAACACGTAACTAGAAAAATCAGGAGTAAGTCGCTAGGCAGTAGCTTGGCAGGAAAAGGCTTACTGTGGGGAAAAAAAAAAAAAAAGACAAATCACAGTTTTATTTATCCTAATGGGGATGCTGTCCCTAAAACACTGGGATAATTATTCCATTTTCTTTGTTGGTGGTGATGTCTCAGCTGGAGAAGTGCCAAGATTTGGGGTTTGCACAGTAAGAAAGATATTGGGAAACTGGGGAGAGTCCAGACATAAGCAAAAGGGACAGTTTGGGAAAACATTCTTCTGATCTTTCCTTGCAAAGCACATGTTTTCAGATAGGTTTCTCTAAAATACAGAAAACCAAAGAATAATAAAAATCTCCCAGAATATATAATTTGTGAAGATAAAGCAAGTAAGCAATTACACTCTACATCAACGGGGGGGGCAGGGGGGAATAAAAGAGGAATTCGCTGGGCTAATTAAAAGCTAAGATGATTTTTTGGTGAGCTATTTTTTAAAAAACTGCTACTGAGAAAGGTCAAACAATTTATTTATGTATTTATTTTTATAAAAAGAGCAGGAAGGACAGTGCCTCGACATGCTGGCATCCTCCTCAGAGTTAATGAGGATCCTGCTGTCCTATCCTACAGGCACCTGGTTTCTGTAACAGTGCAATTGTGCACAGATCAGGCACCTCGTTCAGCCACCAGCAAAATTCACCCAGGCCACAGGACTGACTTATATTGCCTTCTCTCCAACCTTCAGCGGGCTGCCCCAGAACCCAAACCAGCACAGCACAGCACTAACATTGTTCCCTCCACACCTTTCTAATCTGGGCCAGCCACAGTGCTGGGGACTTCAGCCTCAGCCCCAATCTGCCATTAGAGTTGGGGTTCAGTGGGCCACAAAGCCTACAGCTCCAGGGACACCAAGGCTGGAAAAGGCATCCCAAGGGGAGCACAGCACTGCGCTAACATTGCTCCCACTACATTAACACTCTCAGAGGACAAGGCAGGTGTGACAAGCTCTGCAGCTCTTCCACGTGAATCCCACCTGTTGCTCCCCTCTTTGCTGCTGGAGCACCTCAGTGGGGTAGGGAGGGCACTGAGGCTGGCCCTTGCCTCTCCACGGTGCCATTGAGATCGTACATTACTGTCTGGAAGCAAATAGTTTTACCGGGTCTGTGACCTGCCATCCCCCAGACTTCCAGCTGGTCCACAGAGTGGGACAGGTTCAGATGAAGGTGTCTGTCCACTTATTAACAGCAAAGCAGAGACTGAAGAACACAGATGCTCCTAGCATTTGCAAGAACACTCCCTACCTCTTTTCAAAAGGTTTCAGAGTCAAAGTCAGTCTTTGGGGCACAACAGCTCTTATATTTGACCAAAAATCTGAAGCAACAATGCAGAACCTGCAAGTGAAAAACCAGGAGTGCAACACGATTAAAAAAAGACCATAGACGGAACGAAGAGGAGAGAATAAATGGAATAACTAATACACATTTGCTCCAAGGTTCTCTCTGCACCAATTGGCAAAAAGAATACAGCTGAATCATTAATAATTCAAGGAACTTGAAGATAAAGGCATTTTCAGCCAACATAAGATAAAGGGATGGTAGAGGGCTGTAATGAGAATTCTGATGGTGCTATCATTTGGGGGGGGGGCTGGGAAGGAGGGGGTTATATTTAAAAGAAATGGTTCCTTTGTAAAATGAGAGCAAGCATTCTCATTACTAATGCAGACGCATCTGAAAGACCTTATTCCGCTGATGGTGTCACTGAACACCCTTTTGGACACAAGCTCTCCACTAACAATATTAAACAAGAATAGGAGACTGCTGTAGCAAAATATAACAAGTCACTTTATATTTTTTTAGCCTTATAAATCATTAAGGGATGAACATTAACAAGCATCCAGCTTTCTCAGCTTTTCTTAACTCTGATGATTCTCTGCACGTAGTTGATGGGAGCTTGAGCTTTCATTGCTTTTGGAAGTTGGCCCTGCAGACCAAGTCAGGACCAGCATTACTAGCAAAATGCACTGGGTATCCCTTCTTAGGAGCCGAATCTTGGATAGAGGAATTTCTACCTTTTTAAAGTCCACCAGCAGTGGAGTCAGGAACACTCATGTCTGCCTCAAAGCCCTGTTTTGCACAAGGCAGTTTCTGAGCAACCAAACTGTGCAGAGGGACAAAGGGCATGCTAATTTCACTGGCTCGCTGCCATATTTTGTAGGAAAGATGTTCATGAAAACTCAGTAAGACTGAAATGCATTGTTTTCATCATAAAGAATTAAAAGTTACAACTTCAAAAACAGTACAGAAAAGATCAGATTAGATCAATTTCCTAGGAGTAGGGAAGGTGGCAGCGGGGTGGAACAAACCATCAACCCACAGCTCTGCATGATCTGCAGAAAGACCTACTAGCAACCTGTTATGAACCGAAAGCTCACACTGTCAGGGTAACGAACTCCAAATTAAGTATTGATACATACACCCAAAAAGCTACGCTTGCAAACCTTTCCAAGCCCCAGGAACATCGTAGTGCAAACCACAAAGGCATTTTCAGAATTACACTATAACACTATCACCTACCACAGCTAAATCGATGAGAAACAACCAATCCGCTACTCTGCAAGAAGATAGAAAACGTAACAGAGCACCACAACATAGCAAAACCTGTCTGCAGTCCCACCTGAACAAAAGCCATAAGCAGGAGGAGGGTGGCCCACCTGCAACTGTTCACACCCAGAGGACTTCCTCCCAACTCCACACCAAGACTGCATTTTCTGGTCTGCTAGCTTTGCTCAAGTCACCTTCTGCTGCCCTCTGAACATCCCCACTGCAATCAGCAGGGCGGCTGAAGCTGTAACAGTCACTCAACCAGTAAGCGTGGCAGGACAGACCCTACAGAGCCCTGTTCTTGGCTGTACTCTGCAGGTACGTGCATGGAGCCACAGAAGCGGAATGCACAGAATCCAGTTTATGAGGACAGTGGGTTTTTTTCTTTTCATTATCTTCTTTTAGCTGCTGGGAATCTCTAACATATAGACTCACCTTTGTAACTCCTGGCTTTTGAGTACTACGTTATTTTCTTGAGTCTCCCTGGGATCATCCCTCGTTGCAGGTCTTGCTGCAAGCTTGCAAACACTTAAGCCTGCTGTAACGGGGCTCAGCAGCATTTCAGTGAGCAGAGAGGGAGCTCCAGGGGCCATTCACCCCACCCACCTCAGGACAAGTCTCCCACAAAGGCACACACTTACCTCCCACAACTGCAGAGCTTTGACTTTAGCTCAGACTGGAAACCAAATCCCAAGAGAACTCAAGTGCGTTAAACTTGGGATTCACCTCACTTGATAGTAGTCCTTATTCACAGGACTTGCAAATTGCCTAATGTTTCATACTGCTGTCATTAAACATTTTTAATTGCTTTCCAGTCAATGCAAACCAAAAACCTCAGAACCTGGACAACTGGCAACAACTTTCTTCAAGATTTCATTGGTTAAACTCAGAAAAATATCTTGTGCCTGACAGAGCTTCCACAGGACAAAAGACTAGTGGAAAAGGAATGGGTTTTCATTATAGGATTTATTCTCTGTTCATTGCATTGTGAGGTTTTCAAGGGACAAAATCAGCCTGTATGTTCATTTGGAAACTACCAATCCCCTCTTCAACTTAATTTCTTGTTCTTTGCTATTCAGAGACAAAATTCTGAAGAACAGAGAAAGAAATATATATTGCACTTCTTAATAAAGGGAAATCATGAAAATTCATTAATAAATCATGAACAGCTTTACTAATAAAAAACAAACCTACACATGCTGCAGAGATTTGCAGGTTAAGAGTCAGAAAATTCACGTCTGATAAGGCTGCCTGAGCCTTTGTTAACTTGTGATATTTCTCCAGGATACTTTCATTCTTTGCTACAAGATGTCATCTCTTAAGGCCATCAAAGGACTGGGAGCTCTAGAAAAACTCACACTATGCGTTTCTCAAACAGCACCCATTGGTTACACCTGAGTGATGGAAATATCTGAGCTTTAACCGCTGCAATACTGGGAAACACACTTCTCTTCCAGCCCTTTTTGTTCCCCCAACAGATAGTATTTGCCAATTCTTCTTGCTGGATTTAGGCCACTTCCAGTTGCTGTCCCCCACATTAGTCCATCAGGAGGGGGCCCTAATGAAACCAGCTTTCTCAAATTTTCTTCCTGCCACTGTTCCCCACTCTTACATTCACAGATCTTTTCTCTGTTCTCTTCTTCAGCCGCTCCTGAGGGCAGGGTTCCACATTACAGAGGCAAGTCACGTAAGGAGCGTATGCCAAGGTTCAGTGAAAGACATCAGCAGGACGAAAGGGCTTTCTTTTCCTTACACCTTTTGAAGAGACTTAGACTATCTTCTCAGTAAAAAGACATGTCTACACGTGCCCCATCTACTGACTGTCAAATAGACCAACTGAATCCCATCTCCCACCTTTTCCAAATTCCAAAGTACTCTGTTACTCTGGAGTTTAACAGGATCTATCAACCATTAACCACTGTTAAAAGTTGTGAATACTTATAAGTATTCAAACCTTTTTTAGAAAAAATAAATACATGAGCTTACCTTATCCTCTGATTTCCACTTCCTGAGTCACTACCCAGGGGTTACACCTGATGATGGGCAGGGGCGGGGTGGGGGGGGGGAAGCAGCTCTCCCCGCAAACCTCACAAAGCTTTCAGGCCAAGAAAACATTGTCTTCTCCCGAAAGATTTAGGATAATTCTGAAATGTTTCTGTGTTATAAATATGGGAGCAAATGTAAATAAATCTAAAATTAGATAAATGTGGAATACACACTTACATTACTATCACTCCATTTCTTCCATCTTTTTTTTCTTGTTCTTCAACCTATTTGCTATAATATTTAACAATTCTCTTTGACTCATTGGCTTCAGTCCATCTCTTTCCCCTTCCTGCTGCTTCTTTGCACCTCTATATTCTCTTCCACTCAATTTCCCACCTTTCTCCATTGCCCATGTCCTCAAGGCCCGCACATCAGCTCTGCCACGGCATCTTGCTCACTGTCACTGCTGTGGGCTGTGCCGGCCCTCTGTCCAGGCTCCCGTTGAAGGCCTGCAATCTCCCAGCCATCCCAAGAACAAGGCTTCCACAGCCACATTACACTCCCCCTGCATGCTGCTGATCCTTGGGTACATGCTAAACACATGTCCCCAGCCAGGTCATCCTGCACATGGCATAAATGCTCACTCCCTGCCATGACCCAAACCCACACAGTGTCCCTGGTGCATCCTCACTGTGCTCCACCACCCTCTGGCTCTCATTCCCCCTCATCCCCTGCCCCACTTCACCCTAAGCAGACCAAGTGCTGCTTAAACATCTCAGAGTGGTGTCAGCAGGCCCAAATAATTACTGTTTTGCAATGCATACCTCAATCCTCAAGTGAAAGCTGTTTAGTACATGTGCTGGACGCTGTTGTCAAACTGCTTTCAAAAAGTCATTGAGCGTGCCATTGGGGCAAGCAAAATGAAGCAGTGTTTTCTCCACACTTTCCCCACCTAACCTTAAAGCCTTTTTCCTTGTCTCTTTCCATCCCCTTGAACAAGGGAGAAACCAAGCATAAGAACCTTCCCAATATAAAGCTATATTTTATTAATAAGTATACACACATGCATTGGTTCAGATTGACTCCAACATATAGCCAAGATAGAAATAACTGAACACTATTTTATTTTGTTATGCCTTGGTAGAAATGATTTTACGCTTCAGTAACTTGAAAAACAAGTCACTGTGACCAGCAAATGCCTTCTACCCTGCAATATGCAATCTGATGAGCAGAAGGCAGAGTGGAAAAGGCAGGTATCACTTGAAGATAAAAGTCTCCTGACAGCATGCCCCTAATATCCATGCACTGAGCAGGTGCTTGCCATCTGATAGAGAACTCCGAGAACAAGACAAACTAAAAAGCTTAAGGCTTTTTTTGCTATCTCATCTAATTTTTATTCAACTACTACTTCACATGTTGCTATTTAATTTCTGTGGCTCAAGGTTTTGCTACTTTAAAAGATCAAAAGACTCCCTTGTCCTGAATTAATCTTTCATTCCTGAAAAGCACTGGACTGAATCTCCTTATTTCCCCCTGGGTACACCAAGGGTAGTAACAGATGATCCCTGCCTGCACTGCCCAGTCAGTTATTATTTTCCTTCTGAAGCCCACAAAGACTCTTCAGGAGTGAAAGCTCCCTCAATGCAAGGGCACTGCTCAAACACCTGACAAGAAATGAACGCATGAGACGAGATAATGGGTGGGAGAAGGAAAGAGGCTGTAAGGGGCAAAGTAGCTCACTGGAGCCAGAGGCAAGAGCCCAGTCCAGCTCCTGCATCTCTGCCCCAACTTCCAGAAACTGGGTGAGAAAATATCTCCTGCGACCCAGCTTTCTCCCCAAGTTTGGCCTTCCTTACCCACTAGCAGGGCAAAAGATTATTGTATTGTTCACATTTTATGTACACTGCAGCTGCTTGAGGCCTCAGGCCCAAACCAGCCCCAGCGTACTAGGTACTGCATCCACTTGCACCAAGCTGCACAGCAAACAAATGACAATGCAGATACAGATGGACAATGCCTGTCAGCCGCTGGACAAGATGGTGTCTCAGCCGGGACCTGTTGATGCACTTTCAGCTGGCACTGCACAACCTGAGAATCCTGTGAGGACAGCACAGCGGTTTGGCTGCCACAAGATGCTTCCTCACACCTCCCAATCTACGTGGAGGGGAGGCAGGAAAGAAAGCAAAGAGGATGCAGCTTGAAAATTGGCACCAAGTGCTGTATGGGCTGGGAATAGGACTAACACAAAAAAAAAGAAAACCGCAAACAAAATCCCTGCACACAAAAAGCATTCACGTCCAAACCACTTCAGTTCATGCTGACCTTGGCCAAACAAATCTAATGTCTCCACCAGTCTCTCTAAGTGAAAGACAGCCAAACTCCTGATGTAGCCAGGTCCCTTCAAGCTCTTAAAAACTGAAGACTAGCCCACAGAATTCTTTAAGATAAGAAAAATATAAAAGAAAAAAGGATTTAAAAAAGAAAATAATTCTGTCTTACCTGAAGATGCAGAGAAATGATGCTGCACTAAGTGAAGCCCCACCCTATACCAACGTCCTGCTGAAAGCCTGGCTGCTCTCAGGGAAGAGCCGACCTGAGCAAAGCCTGACCTTAGGGACCAGAGTTTGGGAAGTGAGGGGAAGGGCCCCTCCAGGCAAACCTCTCCCTGCTGAGCTCCCAGCAGGAACAGAGGCTCTGACAGAAAGGCCCAGCACTTGCCACCAAGGGATAGAAGGTGCAGAGCAAAGCCCAAGCTGACAAACAGGCTTATTCATTTGCTTGCTGTTTATCATGTATAAGCACAGCACCATCTGCTTTACTACATCCTTCAAAAGGCTGTAGCAGCGAGGAGGAAGGCAGCCTGTTTGCCATCCTCCTGCTGTGGAGCAGGGGCGAGGCAGGCTGCTCCATGCAGAGGGGACGCTGCCCCCTCCCCGAGAGCACCCACGCTGAAGGGGTCAGGGTGCAGGGCTGGCAGGGAGGGATGGAGCCAGGGGAACGAGACCAGAAAATGGCTGAGAACAGCAGAGCGCTCTCATCTCATGCGGCCAGGTGACTTGGGGTCCCGTCACAGGCTGAAAGCTGGCACTGCCAGCGAGGGAGAGTGGGGAGGCTGCAGAGTCAGGAGGGAAGTGGGATTTCACCCATTACCCTGGTTGTAACCAGAGCATTGCCTGAGCTGGACGGTGCTTACTGGCACGCAGCCCTCGGCAGCCTGGCTGCTCCAGCAGCCTTGGCTAGAGGAGGGAACCCACAGTCCTTCAACTTTGCAGGACACACCAAGTCACTGCTTCCAGGGCCAATTCTTCTTCTAAAAGGGTTGTTCCCCAGACTGAAGGAAACTACCCTGGTGTCAAAGCACTAAGTAAGATTGAGGCCCAGGTCTCTGAAGAAGTTTTTTACTGATTTCAGATCTGGGTGGCTTCAAACAAGTAAACATGGCAACCTTAGAAAGGGTGCCTTGAGGGTGCCACCAAATGCAACAAAGCTGCAAGCTATGGCACTGTTCACTGAACATGTGCACATATCACACAGTTTTGGGGATGTCAATATTAGATCAACCACTCAGCCCATCCCACCACTGATTGCTGCCATCCTCTCCCCCATACAGGCCCAGCCTCAGTGGTTGGTAAAGCCTCAGTGCAGCCCTGTGGAACCAAGTGCTATAGAACTTCATATATATATAAAAAAAAATATGTATATATACTCACACACCCCCCTCCACGTAACTGTGAAACACCCCATCTGCTCACGTTATGACACTTTAAATGCATGCAATTAACTGAACTGAAATGGCATAAGGATCTGGATCAGTCAGTGTCTTTTTCCCCCAACTCCCACTATTTCCACCTTCCTCTCACCCTAACATATGGAATACCATATGAATTACTGAATGGATCATGCTAAAACTGGAGCCTGTAAGATCTATTTTTAATACAGATTACAGGGGGATATTGTCAGTCCGTGGTGCAGCATTGTTTGCCTTACAAGCTTGGTCTGTCACTACTTCTGGCAAGCCCCACTTCCAGCACTGACAGCTAATCTCCAAACTCTTAAATATTTTTCTTCAGTGCTCTGAAATAAAACTCAGTTTCCTTCTGAGTTCCTTAGTGGGAACTTTGCAGGAATAGCAGGTCAGGCGAGAGTTAGTGCACTGCAGTTTTCCCAGCCTGCTGCTGCCGTTCTGAAGTAGCCATGGGATGCCTCACAAGGATGCCCAGTTCTCTCTGTCAAAGCTACCAAAGTGTCTATTAATCAAACTTGTAGGGCTGTTAACTTGAGCTTTCATGAAACATTTTTTGTCCTCTGGTACAAAATGAGAGCATACAGCTTTTTCAACCCCTTGCTGAAAGCTCCTCCACCCTACGGAGCCACAACAACACAGTCAAAGTCCTGGCAGGAGAAATAATTGGAGCAACCTCGTTTGTTTATATGCTGATAATTAAATCCTGATGCAAAGCTAAGCAGACTCACAATAAAGATCCAGCAGCAGACAGACACAAAAATACAAAATCTCTTTACAAGGCCACAGCAAGCTCTATAAGGCATTTTAAAGCCAAGGCAGGTCAGGTCGGCCAGGTTATTATTAGCTCTGAGCGGCCCATATATCAGCGTTAACATACATTACCTGAAATTGCAATGGTTATCAAGAACTGTATTTTCTCCTACCCTTGAAAATCAATTAAACCATTACCAATCTCATCTTTACAGCCAAATGCACCATCAGCAATTGTCCTGGTTTGGCCCAAACCAGGCCAATTAGTCTTAGAGAAACCAAGGTCACTGCTAAATTCCTCACTGCTTACAAGTGAAGAGCCAAAGGGGGGTCGCAGCTGCAGGGGGGAGCAGACAGGGCAGGTGACCCAAGATTGACCAACGAGGTATTCCATCCCATACACGTCATTCTCACTTTCCTATTTATCACTAACCCACTGCCTCCTGGAGGTGGGGCCCAGGAGGGAGGGGCCCTCCTGTCTCCCACTGATTGGTACCAGCTTTGCCAATTCTCCAGTTAAAAGCCTGCAGGTGTGATGGCAGGGGGAGCTATTGCATTTTGCCCTCTGCCCGTGCTGGGTGGAGCTGCTGCATTTTCCCCTCTGCCCATGCTGGGGGAGCAACTTTGCCTGAGGAGGATTTCCAAGCTCTTGATCTTGGTTTTGTACATATTTGTATCTATTTGGTTATTTCTATTATTATTGTTATTATATTCTTTTTCATTATTATAGTTTATTAAAACTGTTTTAACTTTCCAACCCATAAGTCTCTCTCCCTTTTCCCTTTCCCTTGGGTGGGGGGGAGAGGGTTAACAGAGAGCATCTGCCACCTGGTTAATAGCTGGCCCAGCTTTAAACCGTGACAGATTTATTGGTGCCCAACGTGGGGCTCGAGAGAAGCTCCAACAGGTTGCTCTGATAAGTTGAATCCTGGCTCTGGTGGGAGGAGACCCGGAGAGCTCAGCTGAGAGAATATCAGATTTCTTCCTTTGAGATTTATGAGGGGTTGGAAAGTTAAAACAGATAGTGAAGATGGTGATGTCATTTTTGAATGCTGTGTTATCTCATCTTTTTATGGAGTTTCTTTCACAATTGAGTATTGCAATGATGCCTTACCTGCCGTGGGCACTGTGTTATTGCTTGCTTCTTATGAATGTTTACATGCAGTTTAGCAGTGGGCGCTGGTCGAAATGTATTGTTTTGGTATGGCGTTTGATACTGATTTATGCTGTGATAAACTGGGCAGTTAATATTCCGATCTCTTATCTCTATGACACAATGATGGGCAGCTTTAATCGCGAATCAGTAGCAGCAACTTCATCTGCACGCTTCAGGCGTCCTTTAGCTGATTCTGTTAATGATTACACTTCCAGTTTTACTTCGGGAAATAGCACCTTCTCCTTTTCTGCCAAGCTGATACCACCAGATTTTGCGAAATTAGGATGGTGCTGTCTAGGTGGCATGTTTTTATTTTTGTTTGTCCTGAATGTGTTTCTGATGTGGGATAAGATTAAATATCGGTGCAGGGACAGTTGTAGGTGTTATGCAGCCACCTCAGATCCTACAGTGTGTACTGCTGCTACAGCCACTAAACCCACTAACACCTTGGCAGCCTGTACCACAGCTGCTACACCCCCCAAGATGGCCACTGCAGCTACTCAGACTCTCAGCACTCCCACGACAGCCACTGCATCTACTCAGACTCCAGCATCTATCGAATCTGTACCAATTGCTCCTGTAACCAGGAAGAAATACCAAAAGAAATCAGCTTGTAAAGAGAAGGATGATGACTCAGAGCCTTCTAAGGCAGAGCCATCATATGACCCAGGTGAGGGCCCTTCTCAGGCAGAGTTAGGGCCTGACACAGATGGGGGTTTCCTCGATCGTCCTTTTAAAGCAGACCCATCACAGAAGAAAGGTCCTTCTAAAGCAGAACTATCACAAGAGGAGGACTCGGACGTAGAGATAACCTACCACTCCTTATCCCTGAAGGACCTGAGAAATATAAGGAAAGACTTCAGCCGTTATGACAGTGAACCTATTATTACCTGGTTGCTCCGATGCTGGGATAACGGGGCAGACAGCATGCAATTAGATGGCAGAGAAGCCAGACAGTTGGGATCCCTATCCAGAGATGGTGGTATTGATAAGGCGCTCGCAAGAAAGTCAAACACTATCAGTCTCTGGAGGCGACTCTTGTCAGCTGTAAAGAGCAGGTATCCCTATAAAGATGATGTTATGAGTCACCTAAGCAAATGGACCACTATAGAAAAAGGTATTAACTACCTTAGAGAACTGGCTGTGCAAGAGATCATTTATAGACACCCACGGGACATTGTAGATCCTGTAGATCCTGATGAAGTGGAATGCAACCGATCCATGTTCCGGAAGGTCGTGAAGAATGCTCCACCGACATATACCCATACATTGTCAATATTAGTCTGGGGAGAAGATGATATGGCACATTCTACTGTGGGCGAAATGGCTAACTGTATGCGACAGTATGAAGATAGTATTTCTTCCCCACTGCAGCCACGCATCTCGGCTGTGGAAAAACTGACTAAGGAGAACAAGGACTCATTTAAACAACTGTCAGACAAACTGTCCGTGATCGAGAATAAACTTGACTCTCTACCTACGCAGGCGCGCGTTGCAGCTGTTAAGAGAAAACGTTCTCCTACAGGACCAGCTCAAAGGAAACGGAACACATCACGAGGTATCCTGTGGTTTGCCCTGCGTGGTTATGGGGAGGACATGAGCAGATGGCATGGACAACCTACCAGTACCCTACAGACACGAGTACGTGAGTTGCAAGCTAAAAGAAATACCAGAGAGAATTTTTCTAGAAGGATGGCTGCTCCAGTTACCAGTGAGCAGGACCCCAGTCAGGGGAGCTGGGCCTCAAATCACTTTTTCCCAAGTGTGAATAGGAGAAATGAAGGTCCAGTCCCTGTGAGCAGCACGAATCCATTTCTTAATTAGGGGGGCCCTGCCTCCAGCCAGGTGGAGGAGAGGGACAACCGAGTTTATTGGACTGTGTGGATTCGATGGCCTGGCACATTAAAACCACAAAGGTATCGAGCCCTGGTAGACACTGGTGCACAGTGCACCCTAATGCCATCGGATCATAAAGGGGCAGAATCTATCAGCATTTCAGGAGTAACAGGAGGATCTCAAGTGTTATCTGTATTGGAGGCCGAAGTGAGCCTAACTAAAAATGAATGGAAAAAGCACCCCATTGTGACTGGCCCAGATGCTCCGTGCATCCTTGGCATAGACTACCTCAAGAGAGGGTATTTTAAGGACCCAAAAGGGTATAGATGGGCCTTTGGTATAGCAGCTGTAGAGACTGAGGACATTAAACAGCTGTCTACCTTGCCTGGCCTCTCAGAAGATCCTTCTGTTGTGGGGTTGCTGAAGGTTGAAGAACAACAGGTGCCAATTGCTACTACCACGGTGCACCGACGACAATATCGTACCAATTGAGACTCCCTGATCCCCATTCATAAACTGATTAGACAATTAGAAAATCAAGGAGTGATTGGCAAGACTCGCTCACCCTTTAATAGTCCTATATGGCCAGTGCGAAAGTCTGATGGAGAATGGAGATTAACTGTGGACTATCGTGGCCTAAATGAAGTTACGCCACCGCTGAGTGCTGCTGTGCCATACATGCTAGAACTTCAATACGAACTGGAGTGAAAGGCAGCCAAGTGGTACGCCACTATAGACATTGCTAATGCATTTTTCTCTATTCCTTTGGCACCAAAGTGCAGGCCACAGTTTGCTTTTACCTGGAGAGGTATCCAGTACACCTGGAATCGACTGCCCCAGGGGTGGAAACACAGTCCTACTATTTGCCACGGACTGATCCAGACTACACTAGAAAAGGGTGGAGCTCCAGAACATTTGCAATACATTGATGACATCATTGTGTGGGGTGATACAGCAGCAGAAGTTTTTGACAAAGGGGAGAAAATAATCCAAATTCTTCTGAAAGCTGGTTTTGCCATAAAAAGAGGCAAGGTCAAGGGACCTGCCCAGGAGATCCAGTTTTTAGGGATTAAATGGCAAGATGGGCGTCGCCAGATCCCGATAGAGGTGATCAACAAAATAACAGCCATGTCCCCACCAACTAACAAAAAGGAAACACAAGCCTTCTTAGGCGTTGTGGGTTTCTGGAGAATGCATATTCCAGATTACAGCCAGATTGTACGCCCTCTTTATCAAGTGACCAGAAAGAAGAATGATTTTCAGTGGGGCCCTGAACAACGACAGGCTTTTGAACAGATTAAACAAGAGATTGTGCATGCAGTAGCCCTTGGACCAGTCCGTACGGGACAAGATGTTAAAAATGTGCTCTACACCTCAGCTGGGGACAATGGTCCTACCTGGAGCCTCTGGCAGAAAGTGCCAGGGGAGACTCGAGGTCGACCCCTAGGATTTTGGAGTCGAGGATACAAGGGCTCCGAGGCCAATTACACTCCAACTGAAAAAGAGATACTGGCAGCGTATGAAGGAGTTAGAGCTGCTTCAGAGGTAATTGGTACTGAAGCACAACTTCTCCTAGCACCTCGATTACCAGTACTAGGCTGGATGTTCAAGGGTAAGGTTCCCACTACCCATCATGCAACTGATGCGACGTGGAGTAAATGGATTGCATTAATTACACAGAGGGCTCGAATAGGAAACCCTAATCGCCCAGGAATCTTAGAAGTGATCATGGACTGGCCAGAAGGCAAAGACTTCGGAATGCCACCAGAAAAGGAGGTGACACGTGCTGAAGAAGCCCCACCATATAATGAACTACCAGAGGATGAGAAGCAGTATGCCCTGTTCACCGATGGATCCTGCCGTCTTGTAGGAAAGCATCGGAAGTGGAAAGCTGCTGTATGGAGTCCCATACGACGAGTCACAGAAGCCACAGAAGGACAAGGTGAATCAAGTCAATTCGCAGAGGTAAAAGCCATCCAGCTGGCTTTAGACATTGCTGAACGAGAAAAGTGGCCAAGGCTGTATCTTTATACTGACTCATGGATGGTAGCAAATGCCTTGTGGGGGTGGTTAAAGCAGTGGAAGCGAAGCAACTGGCAGCGCAAAGGGAAACCTATTTGGGCTGCTGAATTGTGGCAAGATATTGCTGCTCGGCTAGAGAAACTAGTCGTGAAGGTACGTCATGTAGATGCTCACGTACCTAAAAGTCAGGCAACTGAGGAACATCGAAACAACCAACAAGCGGATCAAGCTGCTAAAGTGTTCCAAATAGATTTGGACTGGGAACATAAAGGTGAACTATTTTTAGCTCGGTGGGCTCATGACACTTCAGGTCATCAAGGGAGAGACGCAACATACAGATGGGCTCGTGACCGAGGCGTGGATTTAACCATGGACTCTATTGCACAGGTTATCTATGATTGTGAAACATGCGCCGCAATTAAGCAAGCCAAACGGTTAAAACCTTTGTGGTAGGGGGGGCGGTGGTTGAAATATAAATATGGGGAGGCCTGGCAAATTGACTATATCACACTCCCTCAAACCCGCCAGGGTAAACGCTATGTGCTTACCATGGTGGAGGCGACCACCGGATGGTTGGAAACATACTCTGTGCCCCATGCCACTGCCCGGAACACTATTCTGGGCCTCGAAAAGCAAATCTTGTGGCGACATGGCACACCAGAGAGAATTGAGTCTGACAATGGGACTCATTTCAAAAACAGTCTCATAGACAACTGGGCCAAAGAGCATGGCATTGAATGGGTATATCACACCCCCTATCATGCACCAGCCTCTGGGAAAATTGAACGGTATAATGGGCTGTTAAAAACTACCCTGAAAGCAATGGGGGGTGGAACCTTTAAAAACTGGGATAAACATCTGGCACAAGCTACCTGGTTAGTTAACACCAGGGGATCTATCAATCGAGCTGGCCCTGCTCAGTCAGACCTTCTACATACAGTAGAAGGAGATAAAGTCCCGGTGGTGCATGAAAGGAATCTATTGGGAAAAACTGTCTGGATTCTTCCTGCAATGGGCAAAGGTAAACCCATTCGTGGGATTGCTTTTGCTCAGGGACCTGGATGTACTTGGTGGGTGATGTTGCAAGATGGTGAAGTCCAATGTGTCCCTGAAGGTGATCTGATTCTGGGTGAGACTACTTAAGTCCGAACTGTATGTTGTTACTGCATAAGTGTCTTTCAGGTTAAGACAGTGGTGATGAGACCGGAGCTAGCTTCATCAAGTGGCGTCCAGTAACCTCCTCGAGTCTGACATCTTTAACCTGCAACCCGTGGGCACGAACCATGACGAAAGAGAGACTGCTAGCCAGAGAGACTGCTGAGAGACTGCTAGCCAGATGGAAACCCACAATCCTGAACCAAATGAACTTAATGAACTTTTTGTATAGAGATGAATCATAAACTAGTGATATGTGTATATATATTTGAAAATGAAAAGGTAGTGGTGATCTGAGTATGACGTGAATGGTATGGAATAAGGGGTGGAATGTCCTGGTTTGGCCCAAACCAGGCCAATTAGTCTTAGAGAAACCAAGGTCACTGCTAAATTCCTCACTGCTTACAAGTGAAGAGCCAAAGGGGGGTCGCAGCTGCAGGGGGGAGCAGACAGGGCAGGTGACCCAAGATTGACCAACGAGGTATTCCATCCCATACACGTCATTCTCACTTTCCTATTTATCACTAACCCACTGCCTCCTGGAGGTGGGGCCCAGGAGGGAGGGGCCCTCCTGTCTCCCACTGATTGGTACCAGCTTTGCCAATTCTCCAGTTAAAAGCCTGCAGGTGTGATGGCAGGGGGAGCTATTGCATTTTCCCCTCTGCCTGTGCTGGGTGGAGCTGCTGCATTTTCCCCTCTGCCCATGCTGGGGGAGCAACTTTGCCTGAGGAGGATTTCCAAGCTCTTGATCTTGGTTTTGTACATATTTGTATCTATTTGGTTATTTCTATTATTATTGTTATTATATTCTTTTTCATTATTATAGTTTATTAAAACTGTTTTAACTTTCCAACCCATAAGTCTCTCTCCCTTTTCCCTTTCCCTTGGGGGGGGGGAGAGGGTTAACAGAGAGCATCTGCCACCTGGTTAATAGCTGGCCCAGCTTTAAACCGTGACAGCAATGCAGACTCAATCCAAAACCAATGTCAGATAAAAGGCTTCAGGTGAGGTCATACAGAAGTAGAGGGAACATGTGCCAAAAGAAAGTGATTTCTGGACAGTAACGCCTTCTTTCCTTTTAACCTACAGAGGCTCTCAGAATCAAGCTCCACTGGAAGAATTTTCTTCCACAATGAATTTAACAATTCAGAGAAAAGCAACTCACACACAGAGGACCATGTGGATGCACAGTTTCTAACTGACTCCAGAAACGATGCTCACATCTGCATATTAGATTTTACCTGAGGAAATGCAGATGCTGACTAGACAAAACAGGAGGCTGGGACCAATCCAGTATTTCCAGCTCTGGCTGGAGACGAACAAGCTGGTGGTTCACAGAGTTCCCAGCAGTTAGGGAAGGGAAGCTGGGTGCACTGAAGCAGCTTTAAAAGTGTTTAACAAAGCAGAAACTGGAACTGATGTGTCATAAAACACTATCAATTACCATGAAACTGTTACTTCATTTTAATGTACCACAAATCTAAGCCTGCCTCTTCAGGGTACCACCATTTCATAAGCAGAGGCAGCTTAGAGCCTCACACTTTAAATGTTCTCACGTTTCCTTTCCCCTCAATGAGAAAGAAATTCCCAGTCATTCCTTCCTGGTTACTCTCTGCAGGACTCTGAAACTTCAGAAATGCTCTCAATGTCTTTCCCTGCGATACTGAAATTTGTTGGCAAGGCTGTGCCTTCTTGTGCATCTGCAGCAGATCAGTCTTTCACCCTTTACATACAAACACCCTTTCCTCTCCACCACTCTACACTATGGACATTTTATTTTGCTTTCCCTGATGTAACCACAGATCAAAGGATCTGAAGCATTTTAAAGCAGGGCTAGGATCTGACATGGATTAGTTATCCACGTAAAGGAACAGAGAGACCTTGTGCTCTCACAAAAGCTGTCTTCTCATTGAACTGGTGCATATAAAAAAGAAGGTTTCTACTCCTCCTACTTCAGAGGAGGTAGTGATGAAAAGGTGAGCACCTATCTCTTACGGTCAATGTGGCCAAACTCAATTGGGAAGGAGGCCCCAGCGGAGGGTCAACCACCAGGAAAAGCCAGCAAGAAATTAAACCCTCAAGAAGCAGCAGGGCTCGGGAGAGGCAGCGTGCCTGAGAGGGAGCCCAAGGAGAGAGACACCGGCCTCTGCAGCCAAGTCACTGTCCTTGCTTGGAGCGGCGCCTCACATTGCAGCAGAGCCCTCGGTCTGGTCGGCTGAAGCTCCCCCAGCCCATATGCTCCTCTGGCCCACAAAGTGTGGTATGCTATACCTTCACATCAGCGGTGGAAAGAGGGGGAGGGAAAAGGGGGCAAATTAATTCAGAAGCTCTTGGCAGGCATATGAGTAACAAAAAAAGGCAGAAGTTATGTAGAGCAGGCCTGCACTACCAAATGAAGTCACAAGTGGTTTAGTTCAGATTTGAGTCTTTTTTTAAAATTTTTATTATTGTTGTTATCATTATTATTAGCATTTGGCGAAAGGAGCCAGGAAATACCTTGCTGGTGATGTTTGCTTCTCCCAGCATGAGCCAGTTTGGAATGCTGAATGGCTTACCCTGAAAAAGGGAGAACCATGCTATTTCCGAGCCCTGAACTTCTACTGCCATTTATTTAAGCAGCATTGCAACAATTTTATTTTTGTTTTTATTTTCTAAGTTATTACATTATGAGAACAAATCTTCCCAAGAATGTTCACTTTTCTCCTCCTCTATTAACTGGACATGGTCTCAGGGAGAGAGGGAAATTTCCCAACACACACGCTGGTGAAAGCTGAGTTCAGTCTAATAGGAAAAAGCCTCTGTTCACTTAAAAGCCTTATAAAGGAAATAATCCTGAAAGAATCCTGTCTTTCAGATATGTAAACACAAAACTAGAATTCACTGGTTCATCTGAAAAGTGAAATACATGGTCCCACTGCAGGATATAAATAACTCCCAGTTAAACCAACAAGAACGACTTGCTCCCTGCAGCAGCAGAACGTATGGTCTAACAGGGCATCTAATTTTGAAGGAACCTGTTTTTAACCTCTGGGCAAAGAAGAAGTTTAAGCTTAAGAAGGATGAAAAATTATGTATGTTACTGACAAAAAAGGCCCAGTTTAGCAATATATAGAGCAGTAAATTCATAGAACACTAAGCAAGCCACCTACAAACTCTTGCTTGAAGTGAAAGCCAAAAATACAACTCTCTGACAGAATATCCCCCTCCATCTGTTTCCTGCTTCCGGTCAGATTAATACTGCAGCTTCCTAGAAAGCTAAATAAACTTTACCTAAAGGGACCCTCAAGACACTGACATGTGACTCTGGCCAGCTTTCTTCCTCCTCGCCAGAGTTTGTAGCCAGAGAGAGTCCTGTGCCACTGCTGAGAGACTCACCCCCCGAGGCAGTACTTCCTCACACCAGGCTGTTGGGCCAAATGCCGTTATCTTCATCATGTTACCTAAAAGCAGCTGCATGCTTCTCCTGGGTGGACCCCAGGGTGAGATTCCTCCATTTCTGCAAGTTGAGCTTTTTTTCAGAAGCGTGGCTGCTGGCTGAAGCAAGCTGTATGCTTATGTTTCACCCAGTCGCCACGGGGTCCCATTTGCACAATCACACACAAAACGGCATTTTGTACTCTCATCAGCACAAACAGTTTCTAGGGTCAAGCAACCTATAATCCAACAGCCTGATGCCAATGTCATGAATCAACATAACAAATATTCAGATAAATACAATTACTGTGAATGTTTCACTCACATGCTGTTGGGAAACCAGGACTCCAAGTCCTTTGCTTGAAAGCACATGACTTCTGCCATCTCAAATGATGGAGAGACTCTATAGCTGCTTGTACTGGTTATCATCTACCCAGCACTCTCTACCAGCACATTGCGCTCACCACTTTCAATGAGCCAATATTCAATTTAACTCACTTGTCTGTGCCTGTCCTAATTTGCAAAGATGTGTGTTACCTCTCCTTTCTAACTACTGCTAAAAGCTGACAGCTGTTTACATCACTGCATAGAAGATTATTTCATAACATACTGTATTACTGAAGGAACAAGCTCCTCCTTCAAGAAGAGCATCAGCATAAGACCTGTGACTTTAAATACAAAACTAATCTTACTGAAAACTGTCCATACTTAACTAAAACTGTAGCAGATGCAAGCAATAAAACCTGGGGGTAAGAAACATGAAATACACTTCTTGAGGAAGATATCTGAAACAGTTTCTTAAACATCCTGTATAAATAGCTGCTTCAGAAGCAGCTCTTACGCATGTGTGTTTAAGAAACCACCATTACTTCAGAGATGGCATTATGTGCTTTACGAGGCTACGTGCCCCAATTGGCTCTGTTCTAATGTTTTATGAACCATACAAAATTCATTGCCGTTCATTCTTATACCAGCATAAATTCTTGACAGAAACACAGCTCTGGTAACCAGCCATTTATATATTGCTATTTCACATCTCGGCCTCACCTACCCATTTTCGTATAGCCATGGCTGACAGAAACCCCAGGCGCAGGCTCTATATGGAAGCAGGAATTGCTAGATTTACAGGCATTACTAAACCAAATGAGAAGCCAGTGAACGGACCAAGGGAACCTGATGTGTCATAATATCTACCATGTAGTGTGTATCTCCTGTGGTTAGGAGAAAGATAAAACTTAAATTACAACACCTATCCATTTCTTCAAGAAGAAATAGGGCAAGAGAAGCCACTAAAAAGCAGCAGCCAGGCACAAGCTGGCTAAAGACACCAATAACCCTTCAAGGCGTGTTATCACAAACTAGTGTCAAGCCCACCAAATTACTCAGGAGCACTTGCTAAATAAATGTGGATCATTTTGTTGTAGCAGCCTTTTTCACCCTACACTTACATGTGACAGTTGTGCAACTGCATCAGCACGAGATAGCTCCCCCAGCTTGCTCGCTCCAGGATGCATGCGCTTCCTCTAAGTCACAGAGGATAAGGTTTGCTCCTGAAGCCCAGACTCTCACAAGCACAAATGCTCACAGCGATGCTGCTGCAGCCATATACACATGCATCAGCGAAGCCTTTAGCCCAGAACAGACACCAACATAAGCAGCACGCTGAAGTGATCCTGTGATTCCCTCTGCTATATCCCCAGAGCCCTGTATAGGACCATGAGAGGCCTGTGAGAAATTCACACATAAACAGTAAACTAATACAGACCACAAAGTAACTTGCTTGCTTAAGTAGTCATCACATTGTCTCACAGCCCACTTACTGTTACATCACCGTTTCTTTACCTCTATAGTAGAATGGGGTATATCTACATGTATAAACAAAGCCTAAACACCTACAGGATTGGAGCCTGGTGCAAAACTCCTAATGCCCCAGTCCGGGTAGGTTTGCTATATGGCAGAAGTGCTGTACTCGTATTATAGAAAGACAAGTCTCTCAATGGCAACCGGGCATTCATTCATTTATGTGCCCACCAGAGCCAGTGTCAGGCTGCATGACAAGCAGCAGGACAGCCACCGTACACGGCAGGCCAGGATGGTGACAAGTACCACATTTCTTCCTGAATCAAATGCAGTTTTGCCCTTTTTCAACTCTTCCCTTTCCACCTCTCGTTGTCCCCCTAAGCTGATATATAAAAACTCTGGTTTGACAGAACCGCAGGGAAATGCAAAGACACAAACATGTTATTCACAATCCAGAAAATCTGTCTTCTGAATTAGAAGCAGCCAAAGGCTGAATTCGCCAGGGCAACTTGCTCCGAGTACTTCATGTGGCCAAGGATAAAGCTGACAGGGCAGAAAAAAAGTTCAGATTTAAGCAATCCACTGAACCGAATACAACTGCGGATAGGACTTCAGAACACTACAAGACACATTTTGGTTTCATTTGTGCATCAGCAGCATTGCCCTCCTCATCTGTGTCACACAGCAGCAGCTCACGTCAGCAGAGCTGTCAAAGCCAGTGCAGCCCCCCTGTAAACACCACAGACTTAATAGCCATTTCTCTGCGAGCATTATTTGGAGTTCGTTCCCTTTGGCTATCGAGTTTGTTGCAGCAATAAAAATAACTCTACTTCAATAAAGCAAGACCTATACAGAAAGACTAAATTAACAGAATTCAGAAAATACTGAAAAGAGATAAAGTATCATATCCAAATATTTACGAGATCACTATGCACAACAGAGAATGCATCCAGTGGATATGAAAAACAGGTCTATCAAAGCACTACAAATCTAGGTAGTTATTGGAAGAAATTTTCTATCAGTAAGGACAGCGAATCAAAAGTAAAGCAGCAGTAGCACTGGTGTATGCACTACGTCTCTGATCTACAGGGAGGGAACTGGGGAATGAGATCTAACTTCTGGCTAACCAGCTTCCTTCACCCACCCAAATACTTTTATTTGCAGTTCTGGCAGCTCCCAACACAGATGCTTCTCACTGCCATTACTCTGATTTTCAATTTAATACACCATCATTTCATCTTGCTACATTCCCTCAGAGCTAATATCCTGCTGCTAGGGGCAGCAAAGAGCCTTTCTGCTACATTTTAACCTTCTATTTTCTGTGATGTGCCTTGCACCATGGGGTGCATATTGCTACACTGTAGAAAGTTTTAATTTGGAGGCAATCCCATGAACACCTTCTAGGCTCTAGCTGGGCATTTGGTGAGAAAAAGCAGCTAGGAAAGCATAAGAAAAAAACCTATATATGCCATAAAAAGACCAATGATTTCTTCAAGCAGCAGGGTGCTATTAGATGGCAAAGCCTTGTCTCCCTTGCAATGCCTGTCTGTAGCAAAAGGGCCAGAGGCAGCTCTGTGCCGATTTCACCCCAGCAGGCAGCAGCAGGGCGACGCCAACACGGATCTGGCAGAGCACAGAGGCTCTTTGGCTGGTGGGGAAGAACAACCACGTTGTTCTCCCAGGTCACCCCAGGCGCTGCAAGATGTCCGTAAGGGATCCCAGTTAGGGTCACGTTAAAAGGCGCTGTCTGTCCCCACGCCCTCAGCTCTGCCACGGTGGGACTGCTCCTTATGTAAAGTGCTCCCCAAGCCGGACAGAGAAGCCCTCTAATGCGCTAGTGTCCCATCCAATCCTCCTCCCAGCAAAGAGTTTAATAAGGGCTGTTTTCAAGCAAGGTTAGGAGGAAAACAATTATCTTTTTTTATTTGTATGAACACAGAAAGTAATTCAGCAGAGTACGGAGGGGTGGGCAGGAAAGAAAGAGAATGTACGGCCTTCTTCCTCCTCCTGCCTATAGCTGTGAGCCTTAGAAGTACTGGGACAAATACTTAAGTTCAAGAGATACGCAGTATCTGAACTGGAAAAACATTAAAAGAAAGTGTAAGAATAAAAACATCCACAAAACCTTCCAGCCTTTTTCCTTGACTGTTTAGGAGGTTTATTTGGGTTTTGACACCACCATCCCTCAAATTAAAGAGTAATTGCAATGAAACTTAAACTTTTTGTCCAATCACAAAATTTTTCAATCCTAAAATATCTCACATTGAACTAGTCAGGCCAACATGAAAAACGTTCTTGTAGGGAGTGTGGAGTTAATGATTTGCTCAACAGGGAAGGATTTGATTTGCCTCCTTCACATCAAGAGTTGGCACAGCTTACATGCCTCATCAGCAGTACCCAAAAAACCCAACCTTACAACCACCAACAAACTCATAATGGTGCTCAACTGCTCTGCAGAAGTGATCGTCTCTTATAATTTTACACTCTGTGTCATCTCTTTCCAACTACAGCTTCTTCCTTTCTTATGCTCAGCCAGGACCAGGCTTCTTACCAGCACCACTTTGCGGAGGTGCAGTCCTCTCCCCATGTGTTGTTGCAAGGCCAGACCCGATGCTGCAGTGCCCTGTCGAGAGGACACCACAGGAGCACACCAACCCACACGCAGCCGCTCGAGCACCATCTGGATCGCAGGGCTGCTTCCCAGGAGCTGCTCCACTTCAGCGGCTCCCTTCCCCACCAGAGACTGCCATGGCTGCAGCAAGGCGAAGCAGGCACCTTTCCAAAAGGGATTAATGTGTCACCACTAACTTGGCCTAATAAGCAGAAACCAAATGACACTACAGCTCTGCCCCACATGCTGCCGTCCCTCCCTGCACCAAAGGGGGGCTGTGGCAGCATGCAGTGCTGCAGGTCTGCCCTTCCTGCACTTGGCACATGCTTTGACTTGTAAAGCTCAACCAGCAGGCACCACGCTGAAAGGCTCCTCTTAGTTCTTCTGTTTTCCCACAAAGGAAGTGTCCCTTCCCATCTATGCTCGCGTTGCTCCCTCATCACAACAGTATTTTTGTGAGCAAGTTTATGGGAGGTTACACCTATTAAGTCAAAGATTATTACTGCTTGTTTTGATTGCAACAGTGTTTAGGAAACAGCTGAGAATGGGGTTGTGTTGTACCAGGTACTATACAAATACACAGCAAGATTATTTATATAGATACATAGGTGTTGTACAGTATCAATGTTTTTGTGGAAAATAAGCAGTAAGAGCATATCACAAACGGATTTCCTAGCATCTCCAGGACCTCTTATTTGGTGGGGCAAAAATGCTACTTTGCATGAAGTTATATGCACCTATTTTCATTTGGTGGGAACTTGTATAGCAGAGAAGATTCAGATTTTGAAAATGCTGGTATTGTTGAAAGACAAAGGAAGATCTCTGTCCCAGAGAGTTTGCTATCTCAGTCATCATTAAATATCAAGGGGAAAAAAAACAACTTCCTTCATTTATATGGTGTAAATACAGTTTCCCTAGACAGAGACTACCACTTCAACTGCCTCAACTTCTGTTTAAAGCAGCAGATTTTTTATTATTTTAGATGACTTGGGCTAGAGGGCAAAATCCTAGATGTAGCAGAGAGTCAGCATTTTATAGCAGGATATTTTGTTTGTTTTTAAAGTATCTCTCCTGTTTTAAACACAAGTAAAACAAAGTGCACAATTCCACTGACGCTTGTAAATAATGTTAAAAGACAAGCACTCCAGTGTGTTTAACATCAGTTTGAAAATTGTTGTAAGGGATAGATCATAAACATGATTTTGAACGGAAATATTTCCTTCCTATTTTAACATTTTTTTAAAATGTCTCTGGAAATTAAAAGGACTATTCACAACCTTGAAAGGATGGATTGTCTGGGGAATTCTGTTCTGTTTCCCACCTATACCAGTTTTATACCCAAGGCGGGTTTTAATAGACTAAATTGTCCAAACTCTTGTCATACTACACAGACACTCCCCAAACCCCCGTCCCCAACCCCAAAATCATGCCTTTTGGTGATTTTTTTTTTCATGGTGAAATATGCAAGAGCATAATAGCAATAACGTCCTTTCTTTCACACAATTCTTGTAGCTGCTGAGCACCGCACAAGGTCCCTTTCATCCCCACTTACTTCAGTGGAAGTTCCTACAGCATCCTTTGGGATGAAGTCCTTAAACACTGAGTTTACAAAGCATTTAAGCATCTGTATAACTTTAGGCACTGGGGCAATCCATCCTCACTTCGCAGAGCACTTAAGCACTTACAGTAAATCATGTGCTTGGTGGCTTTGCTGACTCAAGGCTTTAATGTTATGCCTTTACAGGACTATCCAGCTTCCACAGTGCGACTGAAATACAGAGTCAACAGCTCCAGAAGTGACAGACCAAAGTTGGTTTCACTTTTTGAAGACAGTATGGTTAACAGATAAGAGTATATGCACCTAAGCCTATTACGTGCAGCACGTAAAAAGCTCCGATTGGGATCAGATGTTGGCAGGTGTCATTAGCTTGCTGTTAAAAGAATAAACGTGTGTGTTTTAAGAGACAAGAAACCTTTGGAAACCAGCAGTAAATAAAAGTACTCTTCAGGATGAGGGCAGGACTGAGCACACTGGGTGTAGCAGCAGGTTCACTACTATGTACCTGAATCTCTGCAAACAGCAATGCATCTTCGCACCTGCTGTGCTTTTCAATTACAGATTAGTCCTGGTTTTGCTCCAGTTTATCAGCTCTTGTCACCACGGCAACACATCTAAAACAACCAGATACTTACCCACCCCCCTTCCCTTCCCTTCAGCCAACTTGGAATGGATTTGGAGCTGTTTATGCAGCTTTTCTTTAGACGTCTCCGCCACACGCACATGTCCAAACACTGAGTTACTACAGGTGCTCTAAACAGCAAGGCTCTGTATTTTGCCCTCAGCAGGTCCCAAGGTTAATGGTCTATATGATTTACTTCTGGCATTGATCTCTGCACACAATTTGAGCTGTGTGTCAACTACTTAACAGTTTTCATCACAAACCCACCAGAGTCATTGGCAGGCTTGCTGCTGATTTGGCTATCGCTGTTCCCATTCATCTAATCATCAAATAAAATAATCCTTAATTTAAAAAAAAAAGGCTCTGAACTCCTAGGCATCAGTCTTTGGTGTATTGACCCTTTATCACCTAGGTTTGGAAGCTGCAACGGAGTCCTAAATGACGACGACTTATCTTCATCAGTTATAATACTCTTTCTTCCCCAAAATGAAAAATCTGTATTTATTAGCCTAGAAATGCTGTAGACAGAAGAGCAAGATGTTTCTCTTTCAGAGCCACCCAGCTTTTGTGTACACAGAAGCTAACTAGGACACAACAGAGCACTGGCTGAAGAGAAAATGGCACCAACAAGACATGCGGGCAGGACCAAGCTGTCCTCAGAAAGCCCCAGAGGAACAGAAGTCACTAAGCGCATGGCTACACCAACAGTTAAGAGCCTGCTGTCAGATCAGACTCGCCCACCATCCATATTGTAAATCCCTGGCTCATGCTAAGAGGATGCTTCAACCCAAGCTCTCTGGACAAAGAGATTAGTCACATTCAGCATCTTAGCAAAGGCCCAGACTACTAATGTGATCTGTATGGCTTTGGCACGGGAATGGCAAAGCAAGCTACTAAGAGCCCACCAACAGACTGGAGAAGATGGCTCCACCTAAGTGCACTTCAGATGCTTTTATCCAGATACAAAGCCAGGCTCTGGCCAGCCACAGTGAGGCCTGATGTGCTGGAGCCTGCTTCTTATTTCACATTGCAAAAACACCCCGAGCTAAGAGCGCTGCAAGAACTACCATAAAAAGGCAACAATTTCCTAGACCACTGTGATGAAACACCAACATCTGCGATCAGGCCCCAGCGGAGGGAAGGAGAAGGTAAGGAGGAATTTGAGATGAGGTAACTCACAGACTGGAAACATCCCAAATGAAACACACAGTCAGAAAACTGAGGAGAGCACAAAGCAAACTACTTTATAAAAAGCAAAAGTCCTTGTGCATTCCTAGAACAGAATCTCAGACTAGTTGAGGTTGGCAGGGACCTCTGGAGATCGTCTAGTCCAACCTCCTCTGCACAAGCAGGGTTGCATTTGTTCAGATCTGCAACTATTTGTCCAGAAGCAACCCATTTAAAATAACCCTTTGGTCCAGTTTAAATAGAAATGCAATTTAAAAAAATCAGTCCTGCATGTTAATTGGTTAGGTCAGTGGATGTTAGTCCTTCCCCACTTGAAAACACTGATTTTCACCTTTATTACAAATTGTATCACAAGCCCCTGGCTTTACAGAGCCCTCAGCTAAACTTGTACCTTATCTTGAACTTGTTATCTGAGTACCCTAAAAGCATTTTCTGCTACACATAAGAGTATGAGCAAATGAGTCAGCACACACTGGGCTTGAACTTGCGTTGCCTTTTACTCGCCATTCATTTATCTAGGTGTAAGTCAGGAACAACCCCAATGCTGTCAACTGAATTACATCAAAGAAAGAAAGTGCACACAGCCTTCTAAATGGAAGATGCAGTACCATGATTCATTGCTTGCATAAAACACTGCATGTCATTGTAGGCTCACAAAACCGGGATTGTTTTCTGTGCTATTTATGAAACCATACTTGCTGTCCTAACACAAGAGCAACACAAAAAGTGGATAAAAGTCTTCCATACAAATGCAAACCTACCTGTTTTCTGAAGTCCTGCTAAAGCTTATACTAACACACACATCCCTCCCATTAAAGGGATCAGGAGAAAAAGAAACTGAAAGAGACCAAAAAAAAAAAGAGAAATGGAAAAGGACGCAAGGCAGAAGTCCGAGATGCACAGCAGGTAAGGAAATAAAAAGCACACACCCAGGACTGCGATTTTTAGAAATCCGGGGATCAGTTCTCAGTCCCAGCTTCATGCCTGGGCAGTCTGATGGGGGCACAAAGCACCTGCTTTAGCAGAAAACCTCCATCAAAGAAATCGCTAGCAAAGCTACCCCCTTGCCAACTACTCCATGCACGTGCTGGGAAAGCAGGGCTATGGCTTGCCTCCTTGCTGAGAATCTCTGCTCCTCACATAGGTCTCATCACTGCACTCCTTGCTACGAGACTGTGCATCAAGCTGGAGCGGCCCCTTGCTGACACTTGGAGAGCCTCAGAGAGGCTTTCCCCACTCTCCTGCCTAGAAAGTGTCTTGAGTCTTTCCTTGCTTTGCATGAATAGAGGACAAGAGAGATTCCTTGGTGACTTGAAAGGTAGAAATGAAAGGTAGGACTCAGTATTGTTAAACTGGAAGGGCAGCTGCCTAAAGGCCAGAAACAGAGTAGATAAAACAACCCATTTGGGTGAGTCCTTGTGGCATCACTTTGATAATGGTTTTCTACTTTTGAAAGGCACCAGGAGCTTTGGAGAATGCAACCTTTGACGTTGTAGCTGAGCCAACGCCAGGACAGCCCTGAAAGTATTGGTAGAAACTGGTTTCCACCCACAGAAGCACAAAACCCTCCTTCCCTCCTCTGGTAATTCTCAAGCTCCTGAAGAATGTGCCTCGACTGTCTGGTCCACACATGCATCCATAGATATCTCCTAGATAGATCCCGTAATACTTCACCTAGAGTGCTCCTTCTCCTGCCTCATGGAGAACATTTAAAATCAGAGCGGGGAGGGAAGCGGAATTCTACAGCTCAAATCAGTCTAAAGTCAAACAAGAAATGTGTGTTTCCAAAGATGGGGATAATAGGGAGCAGTTCAGTTTTGCTAAGGAAAACAAAGTTGTACAGATGAACATGCACACATCAAGTCTGTACCATCTGAAGCTTCAAGTGTTTGAGCTGCAATTGGGAAGGAATTGTCTCTTTCATCTGCTGTGCTGTTAAACAGCTGTAGAGTCCCTCCTCTGGTAGTATGAACACACTTTTTCTTCAGAGACAGGTCATCTGGGTTACATGAGAGGAATTTCTTTAAAAAATAGTGTCTTTCCCATGCTCTCAATGCACCGTGTGGATGATATTTGGGATGTAGATATTACCAGACTGGAATAGACCAGTGTTTCCTCCAAGCTTTTAGCCCATCCCCAGACATAGTGGACTCCAGATACTGTAGCAGACAGTCTCCATTTTTTTTTTTTCTTTTTTTTTTTAACATTTTGTTCCATTCACTCAGCAGGTTCATGGGCCATGAGGCTGATGTTCACAGTACAGGAGCGGAGTTCGGTAACATCCCTTCTGCACAACCAGAAATCCAGAGCAGAACGTTTAAGCAGACAGACAGCACACAGCAATATTCACACCTAAGAGTTTTGGCCACAGCCAAGAAAAAAAAGGTCTTACGTAGGAGTATAACTTTAACCACATATGTAATCCCCTAGAGTTTATTTATGGGCTTGAAAATTAAGAGCATACTTGATTATTTTTCTGGAAGGAGGAAGCCTATGATTTCCTAAAGTGATGGGAAATAGCAGCGTTCCAAGGCAGCTTTACTTACTTTATTATTTAATGTCCACATTCCTTTGTTTAGCACTTCCAAAATAAATGCCTTTAAATAGTCCACCTGCAGCACTAGCTATACAATTGATTCAATATTTTCCAGTCATCCATGGTTATTTAAGTGCAAAATGAAATCAAAATAAACACACAACAGAAGCAAACACATTTGGAGTTCAGAAACAACAAAATACCCCTCCTGCTCTTTAACATATTTTCCAGTCATACCAAAGTATTGTTGCTAGAATGCAAGTGAATGAGGCCCTCCAACCCCAAGGTAATTTACAAAACAGTTCATGGAAGGAAAAAAAAAAAAAAAAAAAAAGGAGGAGGGATTCAGAACAGAAATGTCATCTTGCTAGTAACTATTGTTTCTCTATTGAGTAGTTTCCATCGGTGCGGATGATTCACAGCAAACAGCACTGCCAGCCTGCCCCCAGCAGTATTTAGTCAAAGTGATGTTGCAACTCTCAGGAATAACGCGCAATAAGCGTATGATTTCCTGCAATGAAATGTCAGCCCCAAGTCCAACACTATTGCTGTGAAGGCTGCAGCTATGCCTAATGAAGGCCAGAAACACTCCCCACGTCCCCCAGCGATGCTTCAAAGGAATGGTGGCACCTTGTCAAGAGGGCAGAAGTCACACCTCTTCTCAAATCTGCCACTCTGATGATCTGTTGTTGTAGTACAGAAATTTTGCCAACATTTCATGTGAAAAAGGGCCACTTCAGCACACTTTTCTGAATGTATTTTATTTCTTCAAAATACATGGAAGCATTTGTTCACTGAAAGCTAACAAGTGTCTTAGTGCCTTGAAGGACCAGTACACAGAAACCAAGGGAAAAAACTGAAGGCAATTTGACAAATGCTTCCCCTTCCCAAGATCAGAGCACCAGATGTGCTCATCCTAAAGCAGACAGGTTAATAAACATTTAAAACATAATCAACAACCTTTCAAGACACAAATGTAATGGGAGGAAAATGCAACTGCTGCTAGATCTGACTTGTACAAACTGTGCTTCAAGATGCCAAATGACTCCTGGGGCCAAGTTCTCAGCATCTATCGTCAACTGTTACTATCTAAGAAAGCAGGGATGTTCATCTTCCTAATTAAATATCTAATTACCCTACTGTGGGCTCAAACCAGGGCAACTGTTTGCAAGCACCAAAATACACGTCCACTGTCCCTTAGCTGGGAAACCCACCCTCTGCTTTCTGTGTATGCTGCACTCTTCTGGCATTTTGCTTGCAGAATATGCAGCTTTCTTGATCCAGTTCAAAAGTGTGATTTGCAAAGTCAAGGAGGATAAAAAAGCATGCCTGAAGAAGGACCAAATCTTCTCCAAGTAAGGTCACAAGGCTCCAAAGCTGACAGTATCATCTGTGGAACAGTAAGTGTCACAGCATTACCTTGCTTCCCTCCTTTTGTATTTCTAGGAATCTGGCTATCAGAATGCCTTTCCAGCGCAATTTCTAACATCATAAAGTTGTATCTCCAGCCCACTCTCCTGCATGATGTTAACTGTTTTTTGAAAGGTTTCCAGACTCCTAAAGTCTTGGGAAAAAGTTCAAACAGACTGAGATTGGTTTTAGACACACACACGCCTTACAGCATGAGATTTCTATAACTGCAGCCAAAATTTCAATTTACTTTAATAGAAAGTGACTGTTCTAAATGACTCCCCTCACATCTCTACCCTCCTGCGCTTCTACTCAGATCTCCTTTCATTTCCTCACTCTGCCCATCCATTCAGACCTTCTTCACTGGCACCAGGCTTTAGATTGCTGGATTCTTCTCACACCCTCCATGTAAGGCTCCCCAGCTTTATTTACTGGAGCCAGGTGGGTATCAGGCCCGCTACTGCAACTACTTACGTGCTCATAGATCCTTATTCGCATGAGTGACATGGTACCTCAATGTAAGTGTTTGCAGTGTCAGGAACAAAACAATTTTGACTACAGTAATACAGAATTACTTGGCTTTAGCTCAGCAACGATAACCAGCACAGCCAAGGCTTCGCCCTCATCTGCTCCCATCAGCTGATGCTGACTTTACGATGTGGTGTAAAAGCTTTAATTAAATGTGATCAGGATATACATTACTTTCATGGCATTTGCTGGTGCCTTTTAAAACCGTAGCCTGGTGGCTGTGTGTAAGAACCATTATAGTAACAGATTGCCAAATGGAAATATCCCTTTTTTTTTTTAATAAAAAAAAAGAAAGAAACGAGGAGGGAGAAAAAAAGAAGAGAAAGGCAGTAAAAATAGAACTGGCTGGAAACCAGAGACCACAAGAAGAGCAGCCTTACAGGAAATTGCCCTCATCAGTTACTAGATGGGGGATTTTTTCCCATGTATTACATGGATCACGCAGAGACAGGATGGTTTTGCACACACTCAAAAAAGCGTATTATCATGGGACAACCCAGCTTGCAATCTTGTATGGTTGGGAAGAAAGGGAAGGGAGAGGTTGTTTCTCTTCAGTCCATACCAGCAAAGGAGAAAGGATCCTAGAAGATGCCTTGTTCGCTGCATTAGCAAGTTTCAGCTGCTGAGTTTTAAAATAAAAACATTAAAATGTTTCAGTCAACATAAAGCACCAAAACAAATTCAACAAAACAGTAACATACACCACGGAACAGAGGTGTAGGGCCTCCGACTTCAGTGGTTCTACTCATATGAGGAAGCATTATTCATAGTAATAATGTCTCATTTGTTCAGGTCTTTACATGCTGTTTCAACGCAGAAGTATTACACCTATTTTCACTGTGCCACTCTAATTGAGCTTAATAGCATATTACTTAACAAGGTCTACAGCTACAGGCAAAGCTTACCTATTGCCTTTTAATACAAAAATGCTACATTTCCTAACCTGCCAATACGAGTGGTTTTGTCACAGAATGAGCAAATGTTTGCACAAATGTGGCTGCTGTTGCATGACAGGGTCTAAGCCATGAATGAACAAATAGCTAAATCTCCTCCCAAACAGACAGCTTTTGTGATGTGCAATTATAATCACAATTTGGCTCTATCGTCTGGCTAGGACTTCAAGCAGCTTTTACTAGTTACTTCTCGGTGTTCTGCAGGCAGTAAACCGTAGGCTTCTCTCAAAAAAAAGGCCAAACTATTCACTGACAAATTGTTTTTGTTTACGAAATCAGTTCTCTGAACAGCAACACTGCTAATAGACATGTAACAACAGCACACTTGCTCCACGGTTCTGCAGCGCAGTAAGTGGATCATTAGCCCTATTTTTAATACTGCTTGAGGTCACCTGGGAAGTCAAGAGCAATGCTGGGTTTTGAGCACAGCCTGCCTGATCACCTCTCTCCCTTTCTGTTGGCCATGGGACCGATATACACAGAGATATTATATCGTGCTCTGCCCCATATCACAGTGTCCAAAGCCAGTCGTGGTCACACAGAGAGTCCTTCTACGTACACAGCAAACTTTGGATCAATCCTACTATCACGTTAATAAAGAGCAAGAAAAGCCAGGACTGTTTTCCAGCACTTACTGAACTTCCGTTACCTCATTGACCCATTTTTTTAGGCTGGTTCTATTATTTTCATTATGTGGCTCAAAATTATCATTCCTAGAAGAGCCATTCACCAGCTTGGACTAGGCAACTCTCACCACCTCAGCATCTTTTTTCTGTACTTAAGTACCACATTCTGCCCCCCATAAGCACACTAACTCGTACCTTCTTCCCCAAACACTCCCATTGCTGCACCGCAGATCCAGCCCTGCAGCTCTTGCACAGCCAGAAGAACCGTGAACAACCAGCAATGGTGCTAAATCACAGAAGTTAGCTAGGCTGCAGCTGCGGATATGAAGGCCAAAATTTAGATCATAATGAAGAGCTGGTCTGAAGTTACATGAAACCACAAGATTTAAACATGTAACACATAAAACATCTGGTCTAGAAAGCCTAGACAAGTTGTTGGATTCCCTGCCCAAATGCACAGGCCAGATGCAGCATTACTGTCACCTTCCGGTACTCACTCCCAGAATTAAGTAATGGTCAAAAATTACAATAATTCAGCACTTAGGTTTTTAAGGCCACTGTTATGCCTGTTTTAGATCCTTCATAATACAAGCGTGCACCAACTGCTCCTATATTTCTCTAACAAGTATCTTTTTCCACTTGTATTTTAAAAGAAAAACATTTTGGAGAAATACCCCATAATATCTAGAACTGTGTTTTTCCCCAATACTTGCCATGAAATTGATACTGAAAGCTCAGGAGAAATACTTAGGTCATAATCATGTTTGAAAATGAAAATCTATCATCCAGCAGCTAGCGAACAGAAAAGGGGATCAGAAAGTTACTTTTACTAAAAGACAATTTAAAGTTCTAGATGTTTAAGACACTGCCTCTCCCTTTATTCTCCACCAGCATTTAACACCTGAAACCAGCACCATTCCCACCTACATGAAGACACGCTTTTACAAAAGGTGAGGCTGAAGGCAGTGCCTGTCTCTGCTGAAGAGCCTTTAAAACAATTTTGGACCCTGCCCATCAGGAGGCAGGTCGGAGGCTCTGACCAGACCCTTGCAAAGCTCATGTTTGCTAGGCTCCTCCTCACTCGAAGGGCAAGTTGTCTCTACTCCTATATCATGCATGGCTATAGGGACACTACAAGGTACTGTAAAGTATGAGAACTGTTAAAAATGAAGGTCATGAAGTTTTTCACTGGTTCTTTACATGCAGGCCATGCTGTACTAACTTTATCACAGCAAATTCCCTATGAATTCAAACAAACATGTAAGGAACAGCCAGTCACTGTCAGCCTTGTTCTCCTTGTCGAGGGCAGCACCAGCATACGTCACCTCTGGAACCACATCTACAGGGAGCTCGGGCACTGTCCCGTCCTGTCCTACAGCACAGCTCATTTACCTGGCGCTGAGCACTGACCTTATGGGCATTTTTATTTCCTAGCTGCTGCACTCCCTGCAGCTTACACCGTTCCTGATCTAACCTCATGATGGTAAATAGTCACTGCCTGTGCTCTGCGCTGAGGCAAAATTTTCATCTGCACTGCTTGATTTGGCATAGTTTTCCTAGATTTTGTTATTCCTGCCTGAATAAACTACTTCCTCATCTCTTCATGACTTTTTTTCTTTTTTTAAGTTCTTATCTCTATTTAATATCTTTTCCACCCCATCTCCTTCAGCACTCAGGAAGCCTATGGACACCTCAGCAGCTAACCTGTTCTAGATAAGAACATCCCTGCTACTTACCAATTAGTTTCAAAGAAGAATGCTACAACAATCTCTGCTCTGCCCCAAGAAGCAGAATAAAGGTCACGCCTTCTGCTGCTTTCCTGCTGATAATCCAAGCAATCTTTCCTGTTCAATTTGCAATCAGCACTCAAAAGTCCTGCAGGTTAAAAGCATGTCCTAGCACTATGCAGCACAACTGCATTACATGAGATGAGACACACAATCACAGAGGCTCTGTGGAGAGACACAGTGCCCCATAAAATACACAGACTGGTCTCTGCAATGGGGGATGTGCACGGGTGCAAGCATAGCACCATCCTCCCGACACCTCACCAATACACTCGTCCACTGGTCACCAGTGGAGAAGAAGGTCTGCAGCATGCTTTTTAATCAAGTGGAGATCAGAAAACATCTCCAGAGAAGGGCAAGATTTAAACAGGAGAATCAAATACAGTTTTAAATCAAAGTGGTAAATGTGACAGCTCCAATGCATACGTATTGAGACACAGAGTTCACGTAACCCTACAAAACTATGTAACGTATTTGCAGAAGAAATCAGAGCCTTTCTAGAAATGCAAGCACTGACATTTTACAGGCTGCTTCTCAGGAACATGGATTTATTTCACAGTTAAAATATTTTGTTCAGTCTGGAGAACAGTGCAGGAGCAATCTGACCTGACCAGGTCCCAAGCCTTTTCATTAGCACAGCAGCACCACCTTTGCTAATCCCCTGCTCAAAGGAGTCTACTTTCAGACTCCTAAGATGAGAGATGACAGCCTCCTGAGATCTGTTGCTCTTGTGAAAGTTGATATGAAAAACATACTGTGGGCTAATATCTCCTGAGAATGTCTTCATGATGTCTGCACTTGCAAATGCAAAACTCAGATTTTCACCTCGCTTCCCCACATCTTCCAATTCCACACGTGCCACTGCTGAACGTATACCCGAATCCCAAGTTCCAACTGCCATATAAAGCTAATTAGGAAGCTAATACTGCTTCCTAATTGAGGAAGACACAGCCTAACAGAGGCAGGGCAGTGTCTACTCTGCACCATTACAGAGAAGGACGTACTGACCAGCCCCTTAGCCTTGCAGCATTTAAAACAGAAAAATACCCTGCTGCTTTTTGAAAATTACTAGACCACCTCACAGTCACTCCACTTTCTCTAAAAGTCCCTCTGTCTTTTTTTTTTGTTGTTGTTGTCTTTTTTTTCTTCCCTTGCAAGAGCAAGCTTTATCCACAAAGTCATGCACTTTAAAAATGCCCTGAACCCACAAATCACAGTTGCCGTGCCCAGGCACTTGATTCATAACCACAAGAAAGCTGTCTGAGGCTTGCCTACTCTCTTCTGCCCTGACGCTAATTCTAAAGATTAAAAATGAGATGCAAATTGCTTCTTCTGCAAACATACTCTGGAACCTTCAGGACAGCTGGGTAACCTTCAGCCTCAGCTTCATTGTTTACCTGCAAAACCTGTATCATACAGGGAATTTACTACCCTTTGCAACTCCCATGCCTCTCTCCTCTCCATAACTAAGCTGAAGTATAGCAAAACTGAGGGAGCTGGGGTTGTTTAGCCTGGAGAAGAGGAGGCTCAGAGGTGACCTTATTGCAGTCTACACCTACCTGAAGGGAGGCTGGAGTGAAGTGGGAGTTGGCCTCTTCTCCCAGGCAACTAGCGATAGGACAAGAGGGCACAGCCTCAAGCTTCGCCAGGGGAGGTTCAGGTTGGACATCAGGAAGAATTTCTTTTCAGAAAGGGTTATTAGACATTGGAATGGGCTGCCCAGGGAGGTGGTGCAGTCTCCATCTCTGGATGTGTTTAAGAAAAGACTGGACATGGCACTTAGTGCCATGGTCTAGTTGACATGGTGGTGTCAGGGCAACGGTTGGAGTCAATGATCCCAGAGGTCTGTTCCAACCTGGTTGATTCTGTGAAAATACAAAACCCGTTCACACTCGGGGAAGAGCTCTAAGATCCTACATCTGTGTAACATCAGTGTCACCAGATACAGGCTCAAGAAAGTAGCTTCTGGAAACACCTTACAGAACAGGAGCCTTCTTAAGGCAGTCCTTAACCTGTTGCTTATGGGCAGATACTCATTCAGGTTGCACAGCAGTAAAGAAGCACTCCAAAAGCCTACAATAAAGTTGGTCACAACAAGGAGGTGACACAACTGTCTGACATGCTTCAGTTAAAGCAGCAGACAGCGTGACATTCACATTTGAATATGTCCAAAGAGATTACAGTTTAAAAAAGACTGCACCAACTATGTCAGTGGCCAGTGTCTGTGATTCATCAAACAAATACGGCTCCCAAAAAGGAGTGCTTCCATCTACAAAATTAATCTTTTCAACTGGGAATACAGGAAATGCTTCCACACCAACAGCACCCCCCGCTGTGCCAGTCAGGGCTTTCAGTCTTTTCACAGCTGTAAGGACTCACTGAGGAAGGGTGGGTGAATTCAGCATGAAGGAAACAGACATCCTGCTCCTGACTTCCATCTAAAAAATACCAGAGTTCATCAATCAGGTCCTAGCAGGGAGCTGGGCAGGACAACTGGTAAGCAGCTTCTGTTTGCACATTTGTTTTTATCGTCCTCCTGAGTGGAGGTTTTTGCTTCATTACAGTAGCCAAGAAAATGCAGAGCTGCTTCAGCCGAGGTGCAGCAGAACACACTTTCTTTTCCTTTACCTGTTTTCTTTCAAATGATTGCACTTACCCCAAAGAACACAGTGAAAAAAGTAACATTTCCCCACAGGGACAAACAGGCTACAGGATTTCTCCAAACTGCAAATTATTTTATTATTTGTTAATGATTAGAAGTGCTGTAGAAACAGACCAAACACTGCAAACTCAGCTCTAGATTTTGTTTCGAAATATCCTTTAAACAAAAGGTGCTCTCCCCTGTACTGCACTTGTAAAAACAGAATCACTTTTGTCCATTCACAGTGAGACGTGAAAACCATTTTAAAAAGGGAGGGAATTGCCCATGACGGGCAGAAACAAACAAGCCAAGTTCCTGCACTACTGTACTTTGTGAGACTTGCTTCTTCCGTCTCACACTGTGACAGATGAACACTGAAAGGAGTTTTACATCTTGTTCTGTCAGCATGAGACACCTAATAAATCCCAAGATATAGAAAACACCCAGAAGGCTTTTTTTCCGGTTTCTTTTGGTTGCATAATTACAGGCAGTAGTTACTACACTCATGCTACTTCACCCTCTGCCCTTGCAGAAATACCAGGCAAACAATGTGAAAAACACAAAAGATACCAGGGGAAAACCTAATTGCTACGTTTCGTGTAAATATAGGACAGCTTTCAGGCATCTGTCTGGCTTGTACAGGATCCGGTGCTATTCCTTCCAGAATGGCTTGATCCAAGTAATTAATTTTCTTACATGGTTTATTTGCATAAGACTGTGAGACACCTGACAGCAGGCAAAAAGCAGCCGCAGCAGCAGGTGCTGCACTGATCTCAGGCCTCTGTGCTGACTAACACCAGCACAGATGCTGATCCCGAGGAATACCTAATCGCAAGAAGAAATCATGGAGACATGCTGCTGCGTGATGTCTTCCCAACCCTTCACACTGAACCAAAGCTGAGGTTCCCCGAAGCTGGGTCCTCACATCACTACCATAACTGGCTGTTGTTTTAAATTTGGTGGGCATTACACTCCCAGACAATGCGACTAGCCTAACCAAAAAGAAAGCAAACCCTCCACCATACGCTCACTATTACCGCCAACTCTGAGACCAGCAGTAATGAGAACAGCGTAAAGGCTTTCCTGTTGCTATGTTACAGATGTTGCTCGGTATCTTCATGGTGCATTTCTGAGACTCAAGAGCCTGTTTGCTTGCCGTTATAAATGCATGTGGGTGCAAGTCTGTTGAAATCAACAGAGCTACAGCAATTTCAGAGATAAATAAGCAACTGGTCCTGATGCTTCGAGCTTTCTAGCACAAACACAACACGCACAATTGCTTTCTGACATGAAGAGCTTAAGCACAGCAATCTTCAGTTCCAGCTCTTGCTTATTATGAAAATGTGTAATTGTTAATAACAAAAACACTGGCAGAATCAGTCAGAATTTTATTTCTAGGTCAGCTCCCACAGCTTACATATGAAACTTGCCTTTGTATTTGCTTGAGAAAAGCAACCGCTTCCTACTTCATGGGTTGGGGTCCATATTTTCTCCTTCTGAGCACATTACAACATGCCTCAGATGCATGCACCCCTGCTCTAATTAGAAACAATATACAAGTTTATACGTGTGCCTGTCCATACTGTTACTGTTTGCACTATGGAGCTGTTTCTTAGCTGTTACATCAGGATAAGCTGTTAATTAAGATGTACAGTGGAAATAGGCACTTTGATGGAAGAGACAACAAAGCACTGCATGGGGTGCAGGAGATTGGAGTCTGACCCCAACTGGGCCACAGACTTGCCTACTGTCCGCAGATAATATTAATGTCTTGAGACATGCCTCGTTTCCTCACATGCAAACTGGAAATACCAGCGCTCCCTTTGTACTTCAGGAACGGATCTCTATGGTGGCTTGCTCCTCTTGCATCCTCTGACTGCCTCAGCTCTGGAACTAAACACCTTCATAGAAAGAGTAACATGGCATTTGTCTGGCTCCAGAACTCAGCGCCCTGGTCACAGGGGGCCAGAGCAAAGACGCAGGGAGGTACACTGCTAGGGAACACGGCCTTCCCTCTACCCACAGTTTTATATCACGAGTTCAAACTCATTTGAGACTCAGTGCAGGTTTGTTGTTCGAGACAGTCAGCCCCTGCACCTTTCCATTCACCTCCCATCCCATCTCCATGGCAAGGATTTTTGGGAAGGTACTATGCCCTGACTGGTGTTTTTCCAAACCAGCCCCAGGTTCAAAAGCCTTTCCCCAATGCAAACATTCAACTACACAGAGTCTTGCCTCCCACCTGGCTCCTATCCCCACTGCACATATTCCTAGAACCTTTTCTAAAGGAAGATCATTATTTAGTTCAGCAGGTATCTCAAGAGAAAAAAAAAAAAAAAAAAAAAAGAACAAAAGCTTATAAAGTTCTGGATTTCAAATGCAGCACCATTGTGATGCATTGTTTCTTCCCTAGCTCTGAGCTTTTGATTCAAATAGCTGGAAAGAGCAGTCCAAGCGCGACAGCTCAGCTAAGAGCGCATCAATCAGTTGAATTCGTGCCTACAATTCTGTGCCACAGCCAAATCCCTCCTAGGATTGCACTTAAAAACTGAGGACTGTGATTTTCACGTTTTCAGCCACACAATTCCCTTCAACTCTTGTTGAAAAGGGGGGCCTTTGGAAGCCTCAGATCAAAGGAACCACCATTGCAGCATCAAAGTGTGAGATAACAGCATTTATATCACGGCTAGCAATGCAAAGCACCATATTGCACATCATGTGGATTATAACTCTATCTGAGATAGATAAAAACAGCAAAGCGTAAACAGCCCCCTGTGCAACAGTGGTTAAATAAGGATGATAGTGACATAAACCTCTAAACAAGTATTCTCCTCTTTTTTGGTCAGGATCAAAATGTTATGAGGTCTCACTAATGCCCAGCTCTTCCATCTCCTAGGCTAACATCCCCCATACTGAATCAGACTGCATTCCCTAGAAGCATAGGGCTGACTTGATTTCATCAGGATCTGAGACACCAGTCCTAAGCGGACTAGGAATTATAAACCCAATGACTTGACAAAGTTATTTCAGCTACACACAAATATCCAGAGGAGAGGTAACAGAAGACATAGGACTTGTGTATCCTAAAGAGTGTTATGCATTTAGTTCATACAGTAAAACAATCAGATTATTACAATAGGAAAAAGGTAAATAAATTCCAAGGATTAACAGTGGGGTTTCACATGAAAGTTTAAAGTGAAATAACTCCTGCCTTTTTACATTGCTCAGACAAATGAATTGAAGCTCAGATAAATGAACCGAATTCTACAATTCACCTTTCAAAGTCTGAAAATCAAGAATTTAGTGAATGGCTCCCTTTAATACCATATGCTTCCAAGGTGAGAAGCAACACTAAAAGAGATACTGTAATGCCTTTAGATAATAAGGCATGTTTATGCTTGCAGCAGTCAAGACCTGGAAGAAAAATAACCTATTCTTCCTGTGACTGTAATCTCTTTTCTCTCAGGATGTCATCCCTTTTCTCGCACAGACCTGGCCACATGCAAAATCTGACATTCTCTTTAGGCAGAGCTGCAGTCAGACCTTCCATACTGCCCTATCAGATTAAATAGCTTTAACCCTGGTTCTGCTGTTACTCGTACCAGTGGAAAAAAAAGCAAGTGACTTTATGGGAGAAAGGAAAGACTCTTGACTTATCACTTATTGAGTGGCAATAGTTCCAGAAACATGTGAGGACATAAGGAACGGAGATAAAAATCTATGAACAGGACATGAGTCAGGACTGTAAGCAACAGAAAAGCTTCTTAGTGCTACACACCGAAATGCTTTCTCCCAATCAATAACAAAGGATACTCAAGTCATAAAGGCATTACAGCCCTATGCTCAAAGGTTGTAAGTGAAGCAAACCTTGTAGATAGAGATAACATCTCCTACAGCTGCGGGGGGGAACACCAAACAAACAAGAGAAGCTTTTAGGATCCAGGTCTTCACCACTCACCTGCAAACTTGCCTGTTTTTCGTGCTATATCAGATAACCTCATAAAAGATGGTTTCTCTCTCCAAAGAGACTTGTCTTGATTAATTTAAACGTTTCAGATTAGAATTAAAGGGCATAACTTCTCCTCTTTGATACAGTCTCAGAAGACATCACTGCTGTATTATAAAGAAAGGGACTGGCTCCTGCTCCCATTGAAGTCAAGAGCAAAACTCCCACTCATTGCTATGGCGAAGGATCTAATCAAAATTGTTATTATCCTACTGCCTCCCAGCCTCCTGGTATGGCACACAGGAGGTAACAAGGGATATGTTTTTACCCCACTGAATTACGAAAACAAGAATTAAAAAAAAGTATTGTAAGGGCCTACTGGCTGGTCTATCAATTTATTCCACGTAAATGAACCGCATTAGAGAGTGTTTCAAGATTGAGCACTAAGTAGAAGCAGACACTTGCAGTTCTACAATATGTTGTTTCCTTTTAAAAAAAGTTGTGTACCACCTGTTCCTTCCACTTGCTGTTTTTTCCCCAAAGACATTGCTGGCAATGGAATCAGTCATTAGAAAACAACCCACAAACATTTACTTGGTTAACTAACTAGCACTTGGGAGCTGCTGGCATCAAGAAGAACAACTTCCTCAGACACTCCCTCAATAAATATTCTTCTGGCCCTGCCTCTGGGTTTCACATCTGGTGTCTGGTAGAACATTAACTCAAGCATTTGCTACCACTCAGAAAACTGCTGCTTTTTTAACTCTACATCTTTATATGTTGTACGTAAACCCAAACAACGAAAAACAGAGTGGTCTTTAAAAGGGCACCTGTTTTTGTATATCCATAATCTCAGGCTTTGAATTATTTGAGTGAGGGGGGTTCAGACATGTACTTCCAATGCCCAGATGCACCTGAAAGAGAACAAAAACAAGCCAGTTCTGCTGCTGTGCAATATTGACTTACCTATGCTGACTTCATTAGAGCCATGACAACTAGAAATCCGGTCTATCACACTTAACACTGCAAGCATAGCTGGTTTACAGTCATAAGGGTGCCAGCTGGTTTGCCTGCACTACTGGAGAAAAGATACTACAGCCATAACCCTCATTCAACACCTCCCACTTCATTTCCTTCCTGGCACGGGCCCAAGGGTAGATGGGCCCAAGGGTAGACGGGCTTCCCCGGTCCCCATCTGACCCACAGGCTTCTGGGGAGCAAGGTGTCACGCAGGCACCCTTCCTGCCTTCCACGTACAAACACAGGGAGCACTGCACAGGTCTGCAAGGTGCGCTCTCAGTCCACAAGACAAGACTGGTTAACATCGCAGTTTGGTGGCCTCCATCCTAAACTGCTGGATGCAGCCCAGGACACGTTTTTCTAACTCTTCAGCATACTGGCCAGACTACAGCCCTCCTGCTACTCAGGGCTAAGAAGATTGCCCACCGACAGTGCAAGGCAGTGTGCTGCACATCCCGGAAAAGTGCTGCTGTGGGCAAACACCACAAGAGATCTCTAGATGGAGAAACTCTGCCTCTCTCTGCTCCCGTGCTGGAGGGCTCCTTCTTACGAGAGGAGCACTTGGAACAGCAATACAAGGAGCACTTCCAATCAACTGGATTTTTTTTTTTTTTGTAAGCTCAAGTTCCTTGTAACTTCAACATGAACAGCCAAGGCTCAGTCTAAATAGCTTTTGCCTCACATGACTCTCTCTCTAAGGTATTTAGCAGCCCTTAGTATCAAACCAAAGGATGCTGGATATGATGTCGCTGCCTTCAACAGGGAAACGGGTCTGGCTGTCTCTTTTCCTTTTTCATTTTAGCACAAAGAGAAGAATATCAGACAGAAAATCTGTAACAGAGAAACGAGTGGGCCTAAGGATAACATCCTCGTTTGGCTGCGTGGACTGTCCTCACTCCCCTGTACAACACACGTGGCATTGCTCCCCTCAGGAAGCTCTGCTGTGGGAGCTCTTTGCACTGCTGAATCCCTTCACACCTTCTGTTCTGAGCAGCAGAGTAGGAGAGACAGGTAATGATATGTACATGTGAGCAGCTCCAGAAAATAACTTGAGGTGCATAACCTTACACTGGGAACTAGAGAACCAGTACACCCTGGTGCGATGACACCTAGATTTCTCCAAGAGATCAGGTGCCTTACTACAATCATTTATTTGCTGTGCTATAGCAGACCACTTTTACAAGATAAACAGACCAGAAGAGCAGCAATTTTAAAGACAGAAGCATAAAAGACTCCATGGCAGAAGTGGTGGTGATCACAGTTCTCATTATCACTCTTTTAACAGTATAGAGGTAAATGCTCGTCTACATTTGTCTGTTTATAAGGCTTGTAAGAACATCAGCTCACTCAGTTTCTTCATACCTCACATACAAAAGAGAACAGAAGTGTCCAATCACCAAAGGCTTCTCCTAGATTCAGTGGAAAGAGAGTGGTTCTCCGGCAAATGGCTCAACCGCACGTGACCTTCACAGCCCTCCCGAGGTGCTAACCTACAGACTCTGCTGACTGCAGGAGGAGAGCAGGGCAAGCACACTTCTTGCAAGCAGCAGCCACTCACATGGGCCTAATGTTAAGCTAGGCAATGAAGGTCTTCGGGCTTTTAATAAAATTCTCTCAATTTTTTTGTTCACACCACATGGAAATTCACCATGAATTAGTACAGATCAGGGAACTATTTCCTACATACAGTCATGTTCTTCCTGTGAAACATTCTGATAAGATATAAAAACATGTTTTTGTTGCTTTCTTTTCTTTCAGATTCCCAGTAAAACACAACCGTTGAACTTATATTTCACATTTTGTTTTGAGGATTTGGGTTTTATTGCCTTGCAAGTACAAAAAATTAGGTAATATTTAGGTTCAATATGTGCCTGAGTTTGAAGAGACAGTCCTGAGACAAATGATCTTGCTTTCATTCCTTTGTGCAAGATACACAACTCCTATGTGATGGGCAAGGAGAAGGAAGGTGCTTTGGGGCAGTCCAAAAGCAATGCAGAGTCGGACCAAGAAATGGGTGAAGATTTGTTCTGTTCCATTACCTGGGTTGTGTACAAGGTTAAGAGAGGGTTATAAGGAAGGCTATTGAGACAAAAGGGAGAGCTGAACATTTAGCATGCTGTGAAAAAGTAACGTGATTCAAACATGCCTTAGATTCACACAGAAGAAGAGGGAAAGATAGAAGAAATAAGAAAAATCAAAGTTTAAAGTGTTTATTCAGCCTTGGTCTGAGGCTGCTCCTGCAGCCTGCACTCACTGTTTGATCAGCTTACTAAAATGGGATTTAGGCAACCGATTATTTAATTACAAGAAGCTTTTTTACTCTCTGTTCATGCAAGAACACCTCTTTTCCACATTACAAACTGAGCAGCTCAAACATAGCTGAAAGTACCCATACTCTGGGTACAGGGAGAATTGGATTACTACTTACTTCTAAGAGCAGACAGGAGTTCACCTATCCCTTTCAGCTGACAGCTCACCAGCCTGCACTGACTTTCCTGGTTACAGGCATCACTGTTTGTGATGAGCTTTTGGTAAGAACAGACAGCACATTCAACACCTGCCATCAAAACTTCTGATGCTCAGACTTGCACCAGTGAATTAAAATGCAGAATGAACTCTCCTCAATTTCACTGTTGTTCTTTGAAAAGAGCACCACCAAACAGCTTCATCTACACTTTAAGCTCAGATCCTCAAATCACTCTCTTCCATTACAATTATTGGGCTTAGCCCAATTACAGCTTTGAAAGACCCGGCTCTTCCTGACCATTTAACTTTTTGCCTGATGAATCATGTTCAATGACATGCAGGGGCTGACAAGGAGCAGCTAAAAGAAGCGTCTTGCACTCACTGAAATCAAAGCTAGACCTTTTCTCACTGGACAAGGATTAATACCATGAGCAGGACCTTGGCAGTTTCAAGTATGTTGACAACTGCAGGCTTGCTGCTAAATTTTCACACCTTACCTGTTTCTCTTACTGCCTTCCACAAGCACACATGAGACAAGGCTTACAAGACTACTGCAATTCTTTTTAGCATCTTGAAAATACAAACAGTATGTCTGCACTGCAGCCTGTCACAGTTATAACGCAGTATTTAGTAGCTGGCAACAAACACTGCACTCTGAAATACCCAGCAGAGATACTGTCACTCACTCTCCTGCTGTGGGCACGTACTCTAGAAAGACTCATGTCTTCAGACATAGGAAAAAAGAACTATGACCTCCAAGACAGGAATGAGGGGCTGCAATAATGTTTGTGGCCAGAAGAAACTGCCCCCAGCACAGATGCAGGCAGCACATGTCCCAGTTTTGACTCCATTCCCCACCCTAGAAAGAAGGGCAAGAACCAACTCCAGGAAAGAAAAAAAAACAAAATAAAACCTATGACTTCATTGTGGCTGTGCAGTGTGACCAGATAAACCCAGTGCTTGAAAACTTCAAGTAGCCAAGATCAGCACTTTTCTTGGCTGAAGAGGAATGACCAAATAATTGTTCTTGCAACAACCACTGGATAAAGTGAAAATGGTATTTACCAGCTCTCTGTGTTATTTTTCACCTGAGCCATTCAAATAACCAAAAGTTGTCTGCATCCATTACACAAACTCTCCTCTGAACAGATAATGCCAGGGTGCAGTGCGAAATTCAGGGATCAGCATTTCTTTGCATCTGTGCTGTGTTGCAAATTTGTGCATTCCATAAATAATCTCAGTAAAACATCTGAACAAAGCAGAGCAATGAACCGTCAGACAAGGTGAGCATGTGGTGACTGACAGACAAGTATTCAGCGCATGTTGCTGAGAACATTCTTGGCAACCATGAACCCTAAATTTGAAGTGCGAGAAGAGAAAAATGTCACATCATAGATTCAGCTTGCAGTGCTGCATTCAGCAGCACCGGCTTTTGGATAGCTCAACTCGTACTGCCAATAGGACACTTCCTACAGAAAACAGATACCAGCACAAAAAAGTTGGCAAAAATCCCAATGCATTTTTATTTTCACTTAAGTTTCCACCTCTGTGCCATAAACACTTTCACTGTGCAGCCCAGGAAATGTACACATTCTCTTTGTTTAAAACACCATCAAAGTACATAACTCACGTACATGTAGACGTAGGAGGAGTCCTGCAAAACTATTTGGTTTTGTTAGAACAAGTGAGAGAGATTCATTAGGCAATCCATCCTAGTAAAGTTGAGACATGCAGCATTTCCAGTGCTCTGGAATGACTGATAGGAGACCAACAAAAACAGAAAACCCACCTTTAGGTGTCGTCGTCACGTTGTCAGTCACAGGATATTTTACTTCAGGTTTCCACACTCTGAAACAAAGAAAAAGCTCTCAGTTAGCGGCACCTATTAAATGGAAAAGGCTCTAATTTTATTAAATGAATTAGAGACCCATGGATTGCAACATGTGATTAATAAAATACCTTCCTTCTCTGCTTTTGGTAACACGTGCACAGTTACACCGAACTTTCCATTCCAGTGACCAGAATCTCTCCTGCTATCATAGCTTACATCCCCTCGGTATGCATCAGACCATGTCCCACTGAAGAGCATGTATCTAGATTCACCAGGGATGATTCACCAAAAATTACAAGAGATGGCAACAGCAACAACAAAAAGTACACGGAGTCAGCAAATAAAGAACATGGTAAATTAAGTTCTATTACCTAAAAGCTTCCTTGTGTCCAGAAATCCCACAGTTATACCGCACAGTAAAAAATGATGTGCTTACACCTGCAGACCAGACTGATGGGACCTATAAATTGAATATCATGTAATTGAGTATCATGTACCACAGAAAAGCTGCAACAGGGAAGTGCTGCTGAGCAGTCACAGAGGAGAATTCTCTCTGGTGCTATACCTGTTTATTGCATGACCTTGGGCACATCCTTAACTACTTTGTGCTCTAGTTACTGCCATATCTTACGATGCGTATAATATCATTGCAACAGCATAAATGAGGATTAATTACTGCTTTGCAAATCCTGGGAAAGGCTGGGCAGGGGAGAAGCACCTATAAAGTGCAAACTGTTGGTATTTACGAATTGCATTGAATTGCCCAAGAAGGAAGGGGAACAGACAGACTTTCCTTCCCAGCTTCAAGCCAAGAGCCATCAAACGGACCATTTTCCAGTACTATCACCCTTAATCAGCATGCACCCTACCTGAGGAATTAACTTCTGCCAGAATGTGGGTAAGAAAAATCACAGCTAAACAAAGGTATATAAGATATTCACTGGTTGACAGGGGAAGGGTGGGGAGAAGATAAATGCTAGCAGGAATAAAAGCATTTTGTACTTTCAGTCAACTTTGCTACATCTTACTGCACACATGAGCACAGGGATTGTCACTGAAAGCAATGGGAGTCTTGTCTCGACTTCATCATACTTAGAAATGAAGCATTTCATTTCACAGAAAGGTAGTGAAGGGCAGATTCAGCGTCTCACCAAAGTTAACTTGAGGCAGTGGCTGAACCATGAGTGGAAAGCAAGGACCCTATCCCTACCTCCTGCTTTTAAGCATGGGGCAACTTTCTGAAAGCGAAAAAAAGGGTAAGTCTGTATTGCACACCACTGGCATAACTGAGGATAAAAAGATGCAGGTGTAACCAGGAGAAAAGCAGAAGAAAACTCAAGCTTAACTGTTTCTTCTTTCCTCCCAATATTAGAGAATGAAAAGTCAGTTCTTACAATATGCTGGCCAGGCGTGGTCCCTATTATCTTTGGTTAATTCCATATGTCTGAGAAGGAAATCAGCTCTAATCCGGTTAGACTTGCTAAAGGAGATTTGTCTAAGGCCCCACCCCCAGATGCAGTGTCAAGCACCAAAGATTTGTCATTCTTTAGGAAGATGCTATTTGTCCAGACACTGTTAATAATGGTCAGCAAAACACAACCATCTAACAACTCATATATAATATTCCCCTCTTAAGCAAAACCCCATTCAGCACCTCCTAATCTCTGAGGAGCTCCCAGTCCATATTCAAAGCAAGAGATGAGTAAGCATGGTACCAGCAGGATCCCTTTTACAAAGCTTCTGATGAGCATATATGGACAAGCACACAACCCTGGCAACTCCAGCAATCAGGACTTCCAGCGTCTTGAAGGCCTGGTCCACAATGTTTACTCCTTGAGAGACTCTGGACTTATCCTAATATCTTGGGTCACGATAAAAAGGGAAAAAGACTTGTTGCCAGCAAGATAATATGGCTGTGAAACACCAATCAGACACCTATTTACTTTTCTGCTACAGTTACACTCAGTTAACTCTACTTTAGGAACTTCAAGATTTTCAGAATCACAGCCCTGACTCATGCAGCCTGTGGTGAACACCCAGGATACATTCAGTAAACAACTGCTAATAAAGTACTACGCCAATTGCTTGACTCTGAGAAAACACAATTAGCACTGTTACATGTTGGCATTTTGTCTTCTGAATACTTTTTGGCTAATAAAAATCGGGAGTTGTTCTTAAAGAACATGCCTATATTGAATAATTTATCTAACCCTTTCCTGTAACTACAGTGGCATTTGCTAATGCTGTCAGCTTTTATGTTAAGTTGGTGTTCCTGCAAGGAGTCACACTGACAGATGTGGTTAATGAAGTCTTTCACTAACAGCATTCCAGTAACATGCAATAGGAAAATAAAGTTGTCCAGTATTTCCCATCTTTCAGCCTACGCTGGCCCTGATAGAGGGGCACGTGCTATGAAGACAGCTGTGCTTATCCCAAATATCCATTGGCACAGCTGCACACACCAAGATCTTTTAACACCCTGGGTACGTTTCATTTCAGAAGATGGAGTTGGTTTGGCTAAAAGGGAGAAACTCTTTGAAAATCTGAAGGCAGGAGATGGATTGGGTAATGGTGATCATGAAATGACAACACCAGCTATTCCAACAGAAGGAAGGAATGAGCGTAGCAGATTAAGGGTAGTGAAACTCAAAAAGAAAAAGAAGATAGATTTCAAGCAACTCTGCACAGGTCAGCAGGGCTTCACGGGAGGCCAAAAGAGTGCAGGAAAGCTTCAAGTGCTGGAGATTGAATAAAGATACAAAGGTAAACTATTCTGTGGCAGAAGAAAGCTGGGACATCAAATAACTACAGTGCTGACCACAACAGAGAGATATGTTTAAAGAATATTAAGAAGAGGCTCATGGAGGTAAGTCAGCTGAAAGATGAAATTAAACCCCAATTTTTTAAATTATGTTTAAAAAAACCAAAACAAACAAACAGAAAAAAACACTCCCAAAACAAAACCACACACTAATGGATGAAACCACTGACACTGTGAACTCACAGTAGATGAGGGAAGACCTAAAGTGCTGCCTGAAGGCAAGCACAGGACCACCATAAAAAGGAAAGAGGGTGACGACTACCCAGGGAACTAGAGACCTGTCAGTCTAACTCAGATTCCTGACACAAACTGTTAATCAATTATAAATACCCAAAAGATGGTTAGATGATCAAAACTGGCAAATCTGCTTCTATAAAGAACCAAGACAAACTGGTCTAGTCTAGTTTTCTGTTACAGTATAGCACGTTTACTGGAAAAAGGGCAGCACAGACATGCTATACTCTTCAGGGGTTTGAATGAGTTCTCAGAGGGGTCAGTATGAGGCTCACTTCTTTGCAATATTTTGTGTGACTAGCCAGAAGAAAGCACTGAGCCAAGAGAGTTTAAAAGTATTTCGTTAGGTCCAAAATCATCCAAAACTGACACCATGAAACTCAAATGATGCAAAGTGCTGTAGTAGTGCTGCTGCGGAGGCAGCAAAAGGAAATGTTTCAGTATACAGCTTCATTCACCAACATCTTAGTTGAAGCCCAAAAAGCTAAGCCCAGGTACACGACTTTGCACAGGAGAAGCTGCAGTGCAAACCCACATTCCTGTCTGCTGTGCTGACTCTTAGGTGGAGGCAAGTCACACCCTGCAGAAAAGCAAAGTGAACAACTAGAGATTCAGCTTCAATAGTCAGATTTTCCAGAGCTCTTCTGCCAGAGCCATCAACCTAGTACTGTTAACTGTTGTCTGCAACAGAGACATGCCTTAACACAGGAGATAATCCTCCAAAGTATAAGGCTAGCAGTTGTTCAACATGTCTGAAAGACTTGCAAAGGAGATTTAGGCTAATTAACTAAATTAGGAACCTACTGAAGCTGTATACCACCTTCACTGGACAGTCAAAAAGAACCAGGTAAATAGGACTGGGATATCTTGGGGAACCTGCCTCCACAACCAAGGCCTGCATCTTATCTCCTGCAGTTCCTTCCAGCCTTCTGCATTTACGTTTCTTTGATCTGCTCACTGCAGATAAGACAGTCCAAGATTTTTGGTTGTTTGTCTGTCTGCATATGATGAAGCCGAGCAGCAGGAGCTGTGGATGTACTCTGAAGGCCTCATCCCTGAGAATACACTAGGCTAATTCACATTTTGAACTGAGGTTCACATTTGAAGGCTACTGCTGCAGCCTGCTCACAGCAGTCTGTGTGAAGGAAGAACAAATTAATCTTCTGTTTCTTTAAAAAGCCAGAAATTTCAAAGACCACTTTATCTCTAATTGGAGTAAGACTGTTCCTCATCTGCTATGGTACTTTTGAGAGCCTCCTTTACCAATGTCTCATGAATTCAAAAGTTTAATGAGTTCTAAAAACCCCAAAATATTTTAGAATGTTTACACATGAAAAATGATCTATGGCGCAGAGCCGAAGAGTGAGTAACATAACAGATCTGCGGGCCATCTTCCCTGCTGTGCAAAAAAGAAGCACATACACATTCCATAACGTTAATGGAAGCTGAGAGCCTTGTTTCCCAGGAGCCATACGGAGCGCATACCCTTTCAACTTCAATCTCCCAGTTTCAGGGACAGGAATTCACACCAAAAGTACATTGTGCACTGTTGGTATTTCTGCAGCGAGAGACCCTTAAAGCTTCTGTTTGGTTCTTTGACTGATCCTGTTATCCTTTTGCCATTTTTTAATGATTAAACACATTTTCAAAGGTGCAACTCAACACACTGCAAGGGTACCAACAGTGAAAGAAAATACGTAACAAAAAAAGAAAAAGACTTACACGAGCAATCAGTGTTGCTCTGACACTGCTTCTATTCAAGTAAACTCTTTATCCTCTCATGACAAGGCACTTCTGTTAGTACAAACCTGCAAATTCTGAATTGCTTGCAATTCTCATTCATAGGCAATGTCTTCCTCATAGCACTTCCTATTTCCAGGGAGTTTATTTACTCCAGGGAGTAAAATTAAACCACATCTTTTGATTACCTGCTCAGCCAATTTTCAATTTATTGGCATCAACACTGTAAGAAGCAACACTGTTATTAGAAGAAACACTGCTGCTTGGATTGTGTCGAAATTGAGGAAGATGATGAGGATGACAAGGTTGAATGTCTATGGGTAAAGATCAGGGGGAAGGTCAGCAGTGAGGACATTACGGTGGGAGTCTGTTATAGACCACCCAACCAGGATGAGCAGGTGGACGAGGCGTTTTACAAGCGGCTGTCAGAAGCCGCCCGGTCGCCGGCCCTTGTACTCGTGGGTGACTTCAACTTGCCGGATGTCTGCTGGAAATACAACATGGCAGAGAGGAAGCAATCTAGGAGGTTCCTAGAATATGTGGAGCACAACTTCCTCGTGCAAGTGGTAAATGAGCCCACTAGAGGAGGGGCCCTGCTTGACCTGTTTTTTGTGAACAGAGAAGGACTAGTGGGAGATGTGAGGGTCGGTGGCTGTCTTGGGAATAGCGACCACAAAATGTTAGAGTTTTCGATAGTGGGGGAAGTAAGGAGGGGCAAGAGTAGAACTTCTGCCTTAGATTTCTGCCAGGCGGACTTCAGCCTGTTTAAGAGGCTGGTGGACAGAGTCCCTTGGGAATCGGTCCTGAAGGGCAAAGGAGTCCAGGAAGGCTGGACATGCTTTAAAAAGGAATTGCTAAATATTCAGGAACAGGCTGTCCCAGTCTGTAGGAAGACAAGCCGTCGGGGAAAAAGACCGGCCTCGTTAAATAGAGAACTTAAGAGTAGAACTTAAGGAAAAAAAGAGAGCCTATTTGCTCTGGAAGAAGGGTCGGGTAACTTGGGAGGTCTACAGGGATGTTGCCAGGCCGTGTAGGGAGAAGATTAGAAGGGCCAAAGCTCTATTAGAGCTTGATTTGGCTGCTACAGTCAAAGATAACAAAAAAAGCTTTTACAAATACATCAACAGCAAAAGGAGGGTCAAGGAGAGCCTCCACCACTTGCTGAATGAGGAGGGTAGTGTAGTGTCAGGGGATGAGGAAAAGGCAGAGGTGCTCAATGCCTTCTTTGCCTCGGTCTTTAATGTCAAGACCGGTTGTCCTCAGGAGACTCGGCCCCCAGAGCCTAAAGTTAGGGATGGGGGGCTGTGTGAACCCCCCGTAATCCAGGAGGAGACGGTTAGTGACCTGCTGTGCCAGTTGGACACCCACAAGGCTATGGGCACGGATGGGATTCACCCCAGAGTAATGAAGGAACTGGCAAATGAACTTGCCAAACCACTCCATATTATCTACTGGCAGTCCTGGTTAACTGGAGAAGTTCCAGCTGACTGGAAATTAGCAAACGTAAAGCCCATCTACAAGAAGAGTCGCAAGGATGATCCAGGGAACTGTAGGCCTGTCAGCCTGACCTCGGTGCCAGGCAAGGTGATGGAACAGATCATCCTGAGTGCCATTACACGGCACATGCAGGACAATCGGGACATCAGGGCCAGCCAACATGGATTCATGAAAGGCAGGTCCTGCTTGACCAACTTGATCTCCTTCTATGACAAAGTGACCCGCTTAGTAGATGAGGGCAGGGCTGTGGATGTAGTCTATCTAGACTTCAGTAAGGCATTTGACACTGTCTCCCACAGCATCCTCCTAGACAAACTGGCTGCCCGGGGCTTGGATGGGTGGACTCTTTGATGGGTTAAAAACTGGCTGGATGACCGAGTTCAGAGAGTGGTGGTGAATGGGGCAAAGTCCAACTGGCGGCCGGTCACTAGCAGTGTTCCCCAGGGCTCAGTTCTGGGGCCGGTGCTGTTCAATATCTTTATAGATGATCTAGACGTAGGGATTGAGTGCACCCTCAGTAAATTTGCAGATGACACCAAGCTGGGTGGCAGTGTCGATCTGCTGGAGGGTCGCAAGGCCCTACAGAGGGATCTGGACAGGTTAGATAGATGGGCCGAGACCAACGGCATGAGGTTCAACAAGAAAAAGTGCTGGGTCTTACACTTTGGCCACAACAACCCCATGCAGCACTACAGGCTGGGGGAAGAGTGGTTAGAAAGCGGCCCGGTGGAAAGAGACCTGGGGGTGCTGATCGATGGCCGGCTAAACATGAGCCAGCAGTGTGCCCAGGTGGCCAAGAAGGCCAATGGCATCCTGGCCTCTATTAAGAATAGCGTAGCCAGCCGGTCTAGGGAAGTGATCGTCCCTCTGTACTCGGCACTGGTGAGGCCGCACCTTGAGTACTGTGTTCAGTTCTGGGCCCCGCGCTTCAAGAAAGATGTTGAGGTGTTGGAGCGAGTCCAGAGGAGGGAGACGAAGCTGGTGAAGACCCTGGAGGGTATGACCTATGAGGAACAGCTGAGGGAGCTGGGGTTGTTTAGCCTGGAGAAGAGGAGGCTCAGAAGTGACCTTATTGCAGTCTAGAACTACCTGAAGGGAGGTTGGAGTGAAGTGGGAGTCGGCCTCTTCCCCCAGGCAGCTAGCGATAGGACAAGAGGACATAGCCTCAAGCTTCACCAGGGGAGGTTCAGGTTGGACATCAGGAAGAATTTCTTCTCGGAAAGGGTCATTAGACATTGGAATGGGCTGCCCAGGGAGGTGGTGGAGTCACCATCTCTGGATGTGTTTAAGAAAAGACTGGACATGGCACTTAGTGCCATGGTCTAGTTGACATGGTGGTGTCAGGGCCGTGGTTGGACTCAATGAACCCAGAGGTCTCTTCCAACCTGATTGATTGTCAGAGGATGTAGGGAGGCAACTAGGAAAGCTAAGGCCTCCTTGGAATTAAACCTTGCAAGAGAGGTCAAGGACAACAGAAAGGGCTTCTTCAAATTCATTGCAGGTAAAACCAACCCTAGAGGCAATGTAGGCCCACTGATGAATGAGGTGGGGGCCCTGGAGACAGAGGATAAAAAGGAGGCAGAGTTACTGAATGCCTTCTTTGCCTCTGTCTATACTGCTGGAGGCTGTCCTGAGGAGCCCCGGACCCCTGAGGACCCAGAAGAAGTCAGGATAGAGGAGGAATCTGTCTTGGTAGATGAGGGCTGGGTCAGGGACCAATTAAGCAACCTGGACGTCCATAAATCCATGGGCCCTGATGGGATGCACCCGCGGGTGCTGAGGGAGCTGGCGGAAGTCATTGCTAGGCCACTCTCCATTATCTTTGCTAAGTCGTGGGCAACGGGAGAGGTGCCTGAGGACTGGAGGAAAGCGAATGTCACTCCAGTCTTCAGAAAGGGCAAGAAGGAGGACCCGGGTAACTATAGACCGGTCAGCCTCACCTCCATCCCTGGAAAGGTAATGGAACAACTTGTCCTTGGTGCTGTCTCTAGGCACATCAAGGATAGGGGGATCATTAGGGGCACTCAGCATGGCTTCACCAAGGGGAAGTCATGCTTAACCAACTTGATAGCCTTTTATGAGGATGTAACCCGGTGGATAGATGATGGTAAAGCTGTGGATGTGGTCTATCTCGATTTCAGTAAAGCGTTTGACACGGTCTCCCACAGCATCCTCGCAGCTAAGCTGAGGAAGTGTGGTCTGGATGATCGGGTAGTGAGGTGGATTGTGAACTGGCTGAAGGAAAGAAGTCAGAGAGTGGTGGTCAATGGGACAGAGTCTAGTTGGAGGCCTGTGTCTAGCAGAGTCCCTCAAGGGTCGGTACTGGGACCAGTACTATTCACTATATTCATTAATGACTTGGATGAGGGATTAGAGTGCACTGTTAGCAAGTTCGCTGATGACACAAAACTGGGAGGAGTGGCTGACACACCGGAAGGCTGCGCAGCCATTCAGAGAGACCTGGACAGGCTGGAGAGTTGGGCGGGGAGAAATTTAATGAAATATAACAAGGGCAAGTGTAGAGTCCTGCATCTGGGCAAGAACAACCCCATGTACCAGTACAAGTTGGGGACAGAGCTGTTGGAGAGCAGCGGAGGGGAAAGGGACCTGGGGGTCCTAGTGGACAGCAGGATGACCATGAGCCAGCAATGTGCCCTTGTGGCCAAGAAGGCCAATGGCATCCTGGGGTGTATTAGAAGGGGTGTGGTTAGTAGGTCACGAGAGGTTCTCCTCCCCCTCTATTCTGCCCTGGTGAGGCTGCACCTGGAATATTGTGTCCAGTTCTGGGCCCCTCAGTTCAAGAAGGACAGGGAACTGCTAGAGAGAGTCCAGCACAGAGCCACAAAGATGATTAAGGGGGTGGAACATCTCCCTTCTGAGGAGAGGCTGAGGGAGCTGGGTCTCTTTAGCTTAGAGAAGAGGAGACTGAGGGGTGACCTCATTCATGTTTATAAATATGTAAAGGGCAAGTGTCATGAGGATGGAGCCAGGCTCTTCTCAGTGACATCCCTTGACAGGACAAGGGGCAATGGGTGCAAGCTGGAACACAGGAGGTTCCACAAAAATATGAGGAAAAACTTCTTTACGGTGAGGGTGACCGAACACTGGAACAGGCTGCCCAGAGAGGTTGTGGAGTCTCCTTCTCTGGAGACATTCAAAACCCACCTGGACGCGTTCCTGTGTGATATGGTCTAGGTAATCCTGCTCCGGCAGGCGGATTGGATTAGATGATCTTTCGAGGTCCCTTCCAATCCCTAACATTCTGTGTGATTCTGTGAAAAGATAACATGGCTGGAAGCTTTCTGCGAGGAAAGAATTACCTGAAACTTTTTTCTTCTTCTATGAGGTTTCATGCTCAAAGGCCCAACTCCCAGCTAGGACACATCAGCACAGGTCTACTAAAGTGCCAGGGAATGCCATTGGTTCATAGTAGCTAAGGATCTGTCTTGGATGCATGTCTCAAGGAACCACAACGTGAGTTGTTACTTTCTCTCTAGTGATGAAAAGACACTTGAAAAGTATCTTTGTTTTCTGCTGCTGCCCAAGAATCTACATGTTCCCATTCTCTCCCTAAAATAAATCCTTGAGTGTTTCTCCTGTTACTCTCACAACATCTGGTCCTGAGCCCACAAAGTCAATCGGAGCTTCGCCACTGACCACCGCTTGCCAACCACCTTACCACACTCAGCCCTGCCAACCACAACTGTTCGAGAGGAAGCATTAAATGAACAGTCTCCCTCTGACTTACAGGCTCCTACTATTTTAACGTCCAAACACTTCCCAGTTTACAATCTTCACCTTCCCAATTCTTCTACGACATGGCAAAGGATTAGTTATCCCAGTACAGAAGGGTAACTGAGGCACAGAGAGATTATTTACTGCAAGATCCCAAGAAAATCTTTGAAAGCATGCACAGAGCTCAACTCAGATGACACCTGTCACACAGCCTCAGCTGATGCTAAGGGTACTCATTAAACAAGCTCACAGCAGCTACACAACTTTGAGAAGTTCATAAGCAGCCCTAGTTAAGGGTTAACAGTTGAGAAAAACTCCTTAACAACTACCATAGGCATCTTCCTTTCAACAACCAGCAAATCAAAGAAGAATATAATGCAAAGCTTCAATAATACAGAGAAGAAACTAAAAAAAACCCAGCAGCTCAGTGACACTCATTTCTAAAAATCAAGTTCCATTTAAGGTATTCATATCAGAAATCAATAAATTCTTCTGAAGTTTTTAAGTGTCACACACATGAAGGATTACTTTGGGGAAGCATATTTCTTACTTAGATAATGGATCAATTCAATATGTGGTAACCTTAAAGATCTGAAACACTTAAATGAGCTGATTTGGTAAATACGAATCTTGACTAATCTAAAAAGATTCTGCCGTTCTAGATAAGAAAAGAAAAGAAGTTAAAGAGTTAACTTTTCTGAGCAGTTTAAACTCTAGCTTCCTGATGCACAGGTTTTAATTATAAGATCACAGTGTCTTTCCACAGGACCTGCTCCTCACTTACAGAAATTAAAGCTACTTTAGGCATGAAGCAAAGGAGGTATATATAGGACCTGCTCCTCACTTACAGAAATTAAAGCTACTTTAGGCATGAAGCAAAGGAGGTATATATAGGACATCTCTCTCTATCCTACACCACAACTCAAAGGCACGTAATAAAGCAAGGACTGGGGATGGAGAAAGGAGTGTGCAGGTGTGAGGAGGATGGCCTCAGAGCCAAAGCAGGATGTCCTTGACAACTGTTTCTTTCCCAGACTCTGCCCAAGGGTCTGGTGTCTTACCTGCATCTCTGTGCCCAAACTGCTCACACCGGGTCAGAGTAAAGTGCTGATGACTCCACAGTGAACACCTACAAGTAGGGTTAACTTGGACTTTAAAAGTTTGTTCCACCTCTACAGTGCAAGTGCACCTCCATTTCACTGCAGGGTTCTGAAATATAAATTCCTAAACATGCGACACAGCAAGATAATGTAAGAATGACTGATACGGAAAAGTCAGTATTTTCAGAACAGTCTTATAATTCGCAGAAAACAAAAATAATGAAGAAATGCACTGAAAATACAGGAGAAAAAAAACACTGAGTGGCTGTTCCCAAATGGAGCAACATCCATACCATGCACTTAAGGCATGAGTTCTGTGGAAACAAATAATAATCACAATAAAGTGATCCCATAATTAAAGACTGCTTTATAATACGTATGTAGAAGGCTGCCACAAAGACTGCACAAACACCCTTTATTCCAGTATTTCCTGAAATGAGCCATTTGACTCAGCCATGTTAAAAGGTTCCTTTAACAGCTTTTTCAGTCTGTGATACATCATCTAGATGTAACTGAGGTCAAGTGCATTAAGAATCTGAGTAACATTTTGTGCTGCAAGATGACAAAAGAGGCACTGTCTGAGCCTCAAGGGCTGACTAGCGCTCAATCCATTTCTACAGCCATACTGTAGAAACATATGTGGAAGTGTACCAAACTTGGAATTCATTAAAAAAACAAAAACAACTTATTTTAAAAGTTTTTTTTTTTTATTCTGAATAAAATATATAAATATTAAGTCTTTGGTGGACTCCTAGTCCCTGTATGGATGACAGTGGCATCACAGAAACAGCACAACACTACCCAGTCTAAAGGTTAATTGGGGAAGACAAGAACACATAGCAGGGCTTTCTGGGTGCCTCACCCAGACACTCAGTCACAAATAACAATGGCAAACTGATTCAAATCTGGTGCAGAAATCCCATTTTTTACAGATTTATTAACTTTTAATTAGTAGGCACAAGCATGATTCTAGTTTTAAATAATCCTTCCCTGGGAAGTGACATTATTTCTATTGTATTTGTATTTCAGCCAAGGAAGAATGCACTTTTTCCTTTATTAAAGGGGCTGACACTCAGTAACATAATTAATGAGCAGCTGTGAATCTGATCTTCTTTTAAAACCCTCTATTCAGGATCAGAACACTGTTCATAATTATAGGTGCTGAGCAAAGAGCTTGTCTTGGTACATTTCAAAATGCTACATATATAATTCATCTCCAGCTTTTTTTCAAGGTAGAGATTTTCAAAGGTTCAAGGGCCTTTCAAAAGGGAGGAGTTTGATTTAATAGGGGCTGGTCACTCAAAGCAGATACTCAGAAAACTGCTCCAACAGCTCTAAGCTGACCACTGTAGCAACTATTCTTATGAGCAAAAAAGGAAACCGGGCTCTGACACAGCAAGATGTGATTCTTGGAAGTAGTCCTTAATCACGCAAGCAGCCCTACTAGCCTCAGTGGGTCCTACCACATAACCATTTGTAAAACCAAGACGTACCGAGCCCAGGGCTCAAGGGATCCCATGCAATATTTCCACTGACACTTTTTGGGTTTGGAACAGTCTCTTTTACAGCATTTTTTTTTTTCAAAAGATACAACGGAAGCACTTGGGAGCAAGCAAGTACAGCTGCAGCATTAAATAAATTAGACTACACTTGTCAAAACTCTAGACCATGTGTTGATTTGAGATAGAGAAGTAACCTAACCATAGGGGCAGAGGCCGCTTGAAGTAATTATATTCAGAACCCACAACAAAGAGACCAGAGGGTTTATGAAAGCTGCACATGTTCTGGTCCTCAACATTTGGGTGTGAATGTATGTATGTATGTATGTGTCTGTATGTATATATATATATACATATATATAAAAATACAGAGTAGTTACATAAACTACTTTTTTTTTAAGGAGAGACAGGAAAGGAAAGCACATGGAAAAGAAAGGAAAGGCAGCCAGGACACGAACACCTGAAGAACAAAAATATTGAAAATTAAACATCCTATACGATTATAGTAGGTTCTACAAGTATTTTCAGAGCACTGGCTCCTAGAAGCACAAGACTGCCACTGAATCAGAACGACTGCTTCCACTCTGAGGTGAAACCAAGAGCACACCTGACTTGAGCCTTCACGCGGTGTCAATTTATACCTGCAAAGCATGTACCCATGGTCCCACTTTAAAGAGGTTTATTTTTTTTTTTAACCCTGTATGACGGTAACTCTGCCACTGAGTCCTTCTGCAGTGTCTGAAGCACGCACTATCTCAGGACAATGCCTTGCACTGGCTGCCAAAGACTGCATCAAGCTAACGAGCAGTGTGCTGTTTTGCATGCTGATGTTGACACTTCAAGGAATCACAAAATATTCAGTTCAACTCATTAATCCTTTAATACTGCTTCCCGTCAATCAGAGCACTCACTGCAATTGCAGGTTTCAAAAAGCACCAATAAGATTATTAACAGAGCAATGCAGAGGACAGCACAAGAAAAGGACTTCAGACGCCAAATCATTTCTATGCAAAGCCTGTACTAACGGCTGCGATCTCCCCACATGCATCAATGTTAAACCACAGGCAAAATTACCTGTATGCGGTCCACAGAGGTATAGTAAGCCAACAAGCTGCAAGAGCACGCTGAAAGCATAAATCATTTCCCAGGTGCAATACTGGTCCCCAAATTTAGGTACAGGCACCTCATATTGCAAAGGTTGAGTCTAGGAACTCCACTGCTGACCATTCGGTCGCTGGACATTTGAGCCAGGGACTCAGTTCTGCTGCTCACCTCTAGTGAACCTCTGCCACCAACAGCCCACTCTGACCCTCCTGAACACACTGCGGAACATATGGGAGTTAAAGGAAAATTTAATGACTCTGCAGTCTCACTACACCCTTCCAGCTAGTTTTCTTCTGCTACATACAGTGAGCATACACTTCTTCAGAAAAGAATTTGCCATCTCTTACTGGTAAGTCCCGCCACCCATTCTTCAGTTTCTGTCTGCGCTGTACTGGCTTTATGCTTTAGGCTTTCTCTCCTGTTCACCCCTCCCAATTTACTGTGCAGCATTTTGCAATCTCTCAGCAATGCAGATAAATCACTTCCTGCTGCTGTCCTTCCTACTCTTCTTGAATAACATTAGTGAGACATACACTGGCTTAGGGTAGCTGGGCACCTTTGGCCAAGACAAATTGAGGCAGACATTCTCTAGGACACTCTGGCAAGAATCTTTAGGGTGCCAATTTATTTGAAAACTATATAGAGCAAATAAGTGTATGCTCTTCTGTCCAGGTCTCAGGAATTTTCCCCATCTCCTCCCCTCACGTGTTAAGAGTGGGATCTTACCCACATACACCGACCCCAGGAATACTGTAGGATATACGGCCCCAGGATAAAATCATGGAACGCATCAGGAGGCACATGTGCTGTCAGGTAACCCTGATAGGGGTGTTTACTCCGCCACTTATTGTCAGTGTTTAAAATCAGCTGTCTTTGGCCAGAATACTCGGTGCTCAAGTACCTGTCGTCGTCCACCTGGACAAAATACACTGTTCCAGAATCTCTCCCTCAGGTTTCAATCCTCAGCAGGTCGCTCCGCAAATACAACACTTTTCCCTCTGATTTCCCACTGTCTCCTTGCAATCCTCAAGTACCTTCCCCTACACCACATAACCATAGCAATGTGCTGGTGTAAGGCCAGCTGTCACCTTTGCCAGCACTTTTTTCTACTGTTTCCAGAAGTCCCAGGGAACATGTAAACCAAGTGCTGTAACAGCAGAGGGGTACCATCATCACCACCGAACAGATAAGGCACGTGATCTCCTGGGTTTTTTCCCTCACAATCCCCGTGATTTCTCTTCTCTGCTTAGCACTGACATCTCAACTGTTCCATCTTATGAAGCTCAAGATACAAACACTCATAGCTCAATACAAAGATGACCTTCCCCATCAGCTGAATGCAATGAAGTCCAGCCATCCGTGGCCCTCAGGCGGACATGGGATGTGTGCACTTGAGAGGCAAAATTTCTGTGCTAAAGCCCTACAGATAACACTGCATAGCCACAATTACCTCGCATAGGACTCTTCTGCACTTGACCATGGAAGATAGAGCATTCAATAGAGCTAATTACCAAGCAACAATCAGCAAACAGCACTCAAGTCAAATGTAACCACTGTTATATACATGGGTACCTTGAGTTGATGACATCTTTAAGGCTAGAGCCTATTTTGCACTGCCCCAAGCTCAAAGGCAAATATGCCAGCAGTAATGGTAATGGAACCAAAGAACTGGGTAATTCTGCCCTAAGGAGAGAACATTTGATAAAGGTTGAATCAAAAGCCAGAACATCCCCGGTAAGAGAAAGCTTCAGCATCTGCTGTTACCTGCAAGTCACTCGAGCACTGTGAATAGATGTTGTTGAACACAGATGACGCACCTGGTCTAGACGCAGCAGAGGAAGCCATCACGATAGCACGGCAGGCCTAACATCTCTGCAGCAGAACAAAGTGGTACTGCAAACAAGCACAACAACCAACCACACATTCAGCACACAAGACTTGGTCATGTGGTCACAGCCTGTGTATTTTCTTTCATTCACATTTACTCAGCAAGTATCAGCCTTAAGACAAGGCAGAGAACCAAAGCACAACTTCGCAACTGAGATCATAAATTAAAAATTAGAGAATATACCTTGCCTTCCCCACCGGTGAACACTTTTCATTTTTCCTTTTCTTGAAGAATAAGAAATGGGCAAATAAAAAAGAATCAATGGTTGCTGTGAGTTTTATTCATTTCCACATTTTATCTTTACAGGAAAATCATTCTCATCATCTTTTCCAGAGCTAACTCCAATGATATGAACTGACAGCTTTGCTTTTACCATTCATACCTGTCCAGGGCAGCAGTTCTGGTTCCTATCCAACATTTAAAATACTCACATATACATTCTATCCCTGTCAACCTCTGAATCATCTTAATTATTCAGTAACATGCTACAACAACGATTTCTTTAGAGAAGATCTGCTAAACATGGTATATATGGAATCCATTTCAGTAAAGGATTTATTTTCTTGCCAGATTAGAAAATAAGATACAATTCCTCTTGTTTTCCAAGATAATGGATGTATTACACCAATTCTTTAGACTTCTTAGCTTTAGGGTAGAAATTTTTAAAAACATGGTAGCACATGGACAGACCACAGAATACAAATTCCTAATCACCTTTCAAAAAAAGTACACATTCAAATATTCAATCTCTTTTGAAGAGGGTAACAGGACCGGCAGTACTAGTTATACCCAAAATAACATCTAGAACTGGCGATTATAAACCATGTTCTTTGACCATACCTAATTCATCAAGCAAAATCTAAGAGATTTCTGCAACTAAGAAGGAAAAAGCTAAATCTTGCTGCACAGAAAGGACCTTTTCCTTGCATGTATCTAGTTTGGATACTTTGTAACTGATCCCAAGGAGATAATACATATATGCTGACACACTTCAAAACACAGTGCTGGCTGCTTTGCTGCAGAACCACAAGCTGAATATCCTCCCTGCTTCACCCTTCCCAGACAGCTGGAAAATCCTCATGGATTTACAAGCGCAGAGACCACAGCTGTCCAGTAAAACACAGAGCAGCAGCTTTTGGATGACTACCAAATACATCTTTACTCGGGACAGGGAAAACCGTCGCAAACCCCAGCACGGGGGCCTGCCCTGCCCCGAGATTTTCCACTTCCATCATGCTGCAGGTAAGGGCAGAGCTGCTCGGGCACAACGCCATGGGCGGTGGGAGCAGGCCTGGCCCACGGCCGCGCCAGCGCCCAGCTGGCACGGAAGGGCCTCCAGCACCAAGGTGGCTGCTGAGCATGTGGGAAGGCAAGCCCCTCCTGCAGCAACTGCCTCCCAGGGGAAAATACAAGTGAAGAGGTGGTTATGGCCTGCCTAATCCTGTAATCAAATAAACTCTGAACAGCTTCTCTGGTGGTACGTAATGCTGGTGGAAGAATTATGCAGCTTTTGTGAAAAATTATAAACTAAATCTGTTCTTCTTCTGGGGTTTTGTGGATAATTTTACTCTTTTCTTTACCTCACAAGCAAAAGATTTCAATTTTTCTTCAAAATGCTTTTTCAAAAGTTTAAACTTCATCAAAATGGCAATCTTCCAATTAAAAAATATTATTAACTGAGTGGTATTGGTAATATTTAATCATTATTAAGGTATTTAATACAATAAAAAATGTCATTGGATTTCTTCCTCTCATTGCAAATACCTCACCACAAGCTTCCAGAGCTTTGCCCATCTACTAAAGAAGATGCTCCATAACAAGCAGCTAAACTTTCAAATTACCTAATATTGCAGGAAAGCGTACACACGTGAATTATGCTTTATAACAGGAAAAGGAGGAGCCTATAAATTGTATATGCAATTGCCAAAAGACAAATTATATTCAACATTAAACATTTAGACAACAGCTAAGGAAGAATAACCGGAACAACCAAGAATACTCATTCAAACTGTGTGCTACAAGGGGAAATAAAGAATTTTCATATAATGATCTGTTTGACAATAATATAACCACCAATGTTGTTTTCCAGCAATATACAGGAAAAAAGGCATAATTCCATTTATTATTGTATTAAAAATGTCTGTGTTTGCAAGTGTCTTTGGGAAAAGGTGCACAATGTACTCCTTTTTCTGCAAAGGCCATGGGGAAAAAGTAAACCAAGTATCTCAGTACTTTCTGCATCACTGTCATGCTGTAACCAAGAAGGCTAATTAATGGGGCTGCCTCAGCAGCTGTCATAAAAATATTACTTTTTTTTAATCTTCAGAATAGGATTACTGCCTTTTTATCCATTTAAAACTTTCAAGCAAATACAAGAGGATGAATTTTTTGATAAATCTAACTTTATCCAGATAGAAAAAGGCAACCATGGGAACACACTCTTTTTCAGTTATGTCTTGTCTGCAGATTATAACAGTTAAAGTCTTGGAAAAATGTATTACTCAGATAGAACCAGCAAAAAGCTTTCCATTTTGACTCAAGTCTCCTTAATTATCATAGTTGCTTGTTTTTCCTTTGACCAGCAATAAAAGACTGAGGTTTTCTGAATTTCAAACCGTTTGCAAACAATGTGCAAGTAGTTCAGTTGAAAGAAAAAAAAAATTCACAAAAATAAAAAAAAAAAGTCATTTCCCCTAAATTTTGCTGGTGAAAGTTTGCCATCCTTTTCAGCCCATCAGAAGTGTTTGTTTATATTATTCAAGCCATCCTCATTATGGTACACAAAATCAATTTCAGCAACAATGCTGTATTGTATCTTTTAATTAAGATATTTATTAGTAATGATAAGATCCTGTTGCCACAAAAAGAAGAATTTACATTACTTGATAAATTTTAAAATACTATTTTTGAAACTTGTCCGTCAGACACAGATGTTTCAGATTCTTTTCTAAATTAGCTCCTATAACAACATGAGAAACTGAAAACATTCCCAACCATTTCAGTGTTGCGTACATCAGCCGTAGCAAAGAATCCTATCCACATGCTCTCCTTTAGCCTGCTTTTTGCATACGAAAGTCAAACGTGTATAGCGTTTTCAGGCTCTTTGTTTTCTATTTTAAATACTGTTCCTGAAGATTATTCCTTAGATCTCGAGCTTCCCCAATGGAAATCCCTCTATCAAACATATCAAACTGTTAAAAGGAGATTCTATGTTCAAACCATTAAAGGAGTTTCCTTTGCAAATAGCAACCTTCTGGGGAAAAGGTATTTTATTCACTCCTTCTGTTCTTCTCACTTTGTTGTCGATGCTACTTAATTCACCACAAATAGATGCTTGACAAGTGCCTTGCCCTCTACCCCAAATAAATGTTCCGAAACTAGAAAAGATATCAGTACTTTGGTGGGTTTTTTTTTTCCTATGAGAATTTGCAGTATATTATACAGTAGCAAACCTCACCAGCTTAAAGAAAAAAATATCTCCCTGCAGTACAATGGTAGGGTGGCAGAGATGGTCATAACTCCTCCTCAACCTTCTTTTTTATGGCTTCTCTACCAGGTCGGCAATAGACGAGGACAAAGCAGGGCACTCCACCCAGATGATGCAGCAGGAAAAACTGGATATTCCTCAGAGCAATCACCACAGAGCTGGGAACCTGACCACAGCTTTCCTTTCCATTCTCAAATGAGAATCAATATAAGGAAAGATAAGACATCTCTTAGAAGTGCATGTATTTACCTTGTATTTTATACATTTAAGTGCTACATTTTTTATGTTCTGTGCTTTTCTAAAACACACAGGGTTTTTGCCTCTAACTATCATATACTACAGTCTCAGTGCTTGGGACAGCTGGGATACTCTAGTTAGTAGTCATTTCTTGATCCTTCCGTTGTTTTCCCATTGGTACAGCCACTCAGCCATTCAGGCAGCCACAGTATATTATAGCATCTTATTTCCATTTATCCTCAAATGATCAAAATGATATTTCAGAAGTACACAATAAAAATATTTAAAAGGAACAACAGACATTTGAAAATATAAAATAAACAGAGGCACTGGCATAATGCAACATCACCATTCCACCTCCTCTCCTAGGTGTGAGAAGTGCATCGTGCATGACACATCACCTGTTTTCAGCCACTGTTTATGCCTTCAAATGGTCCTCCCAGCACGTTACTCTTTATGAAGTTTGATTTCACTTTACATGTTACTAGAGAGAAAGTCTCAAAGTGGACCAGTACAAACTGTTTCAACTCTCAGTTCTCAAAAATGACGCTGTCATTGGTGTTTGCCTAGCCCTCTCCCTGTACCTCCAGCACACGTCTCCAAAACTAAAAGAAAAAAAAAAACAAACCACAAAGCAGTGCAATCAAAGTAACTCACCAGCTTTCAGAGTCCTTATCACAGGTGTAGACAGCTGCCTCACCGCCACCAAGCCACTCTCACATCAGAACAGACCAGAGCAGAGTCCTGTGTGACAGTACCCTAAGGTGTCTGCTCTGACCACACAGCCCAGAAACACATTTGGCACTGCATCCCAGAAGCTGTACAGCTGCAATAATGAAGCATTTGTTCACAGGCTAATTGTCTTCACATCTCCATTAATATCCCCACTTCTCAGTCTTGGACTACATCAGGGATCTCTGCAGCATGCAGCATGCCACTTCACTAGCTACATATGGTAACCCAAAGGGAGCTGATATACAAAACAGGGACTAAACCTGGCTTTCCAGGGTCCAGGTGCAATTCAGTGTTCTATTTCTTAGAGCAGAACTCCAAGCCTTGGCTTTTATTCTTTCACAGAAATTCAGTGTAACAGAAATACAGTTCTCTGTTAAAGCACGCAGACTGTTAAATAGCACTTGTCCTTGTTCAACTTAATTTGCAAATCCCAAATCCAGTTTTACAACTGATTTTAAATGCATCTGTCATCCAGTGGGCAACATCTGCTGCACATTGCTAAGACCTGCTTCTTCTGTACAGGACAGGTCTGTTAGTGCTGCTGTCAGCTTTGCAACTGGGTTGGTTTTCAGCTAGAAGGTGGTCTTGGCCAACACACAACCATGTAGCATGTGAACAAGTAAAACTGTCAGTGCAAAGTGCAGCCCAGCAATAACCCAGTCATGCACAGAACTTTTCACTAGTCCCCCCTGCAAACATGACTTCTCATCTAGCTCTCACTGCCATGAAAACAACCATAAGGGGATTAAAGCACAGATGTCTCATTGCCTTCCTCTCCCCACCCTTAAAATCTATCAGTCTGGCCTGATTTATATCAGGAAAAAAAAAAATCCTTGTTTGCCAGCATATACTACCTCTGGTGATGTCAAGAGTTTCAGACAAGTTTGTGAATCAAAGATTATGGAGAAGAACTAGATGCAATGTTTGAAGGGGAAAACTCCACTCCCTTTCAAATGCAGATAAAATACACAGAATCACAGAATCAATCAGGTTGGAAGAGACCTCAGGGATCATCGAGTCCAACCGTTGCCCTTACACCACCCTGTCAACTAGACCATGGCACTAAGTGCCATGTCCAGTCAATACAAACTGATTTAAACTAATACAAACTTAATTAGACCCTGTAATAGTTAGGTTGAAACATCATGAGCATTCTCTTTGGGTGTCCAGGGCTGTCTGGTATATTTAGGCTAATGAGCATCATTTATTACTCTCTGACCAATCTTTTCAAGAGTGCCCAGCCATGTGCTATGCTTTTCTCAGCCTGTGGGAATGACAGCACATGGGGCTATTCAACAGGATGGGACCAAAGAACCAACGCAGTGGGAAAGGGGAGAGGGGAATAGGGAGAAAGTATGGCAAAAGACCAAGAAACAGACAATCCAAAAAGGAAAAGGTAAAAAAATTTGATGCAGAAGGGAAGCAACTCCTGCAGCTCCTCTGATAAGAAATTCTTTCAGCAGAAAGATGCACCACAAGGATTAACTTGAGAGAACACCTGGCTATGGTACAGTGTGGTGAGCAGCTGGTACATCATACCTCATTACCCTCCAATGCTAATGTGAACACCTCACACCTGGTCCTCAGTGATTTTGGAGCCGAGATCACAGTTCTGCTATTAACACAGGAGCTGTTACAACCCACTTCTTATGAAGTACAATTAGCCAAAGACATAAACTTCCAGCCCCTCTGAAAGCAAGACCTGTAAGGGACAGCTCTAACCAGCTCAGGGGAGAAACCACCTTCTGCAGCCCTTCAAAGGCAGCTATCTCCCTTCAAAGGAAGAAGTGCATGCGTAGGTTTGGGACAACAGAAAGTAAACATTTCACTGATGTGTGGAGATAGCAGGGCACAGTAGTCAGCAGGTATGGCTTCTAAACAATACCCCACTCCCCTCACACACACCCCCCACAAATAACTCTAGGTGACTCAGTGCCCAGCACCCCTCCATCCTTGTCCTACTTTGATGTCAGTTGTCCAGAACAACAATTTACATCTTCCACAAATCTTTATGTTGTCTAGCCTAGGCAGCCTCCCATGCAGCATGTAGATGCTGCTACAGCACAGTTTTTTAACAAGGACACTTAGCATCCAGCATCAAAGTAAGCTATGGGGAAACTTAAGTCCCAGTTTCAATAGTCACTTAAACATTTCTCAGCCTTGCTGCAACTTGACAGGCTCCACTTGACATCTCTCTGCATGCACTAAGATTTCCACAGAGTTACTTCACTTCTCCTGTATTGGCTGAATGAAAAAGGGAAAGCTCTGTTTTAGTAGCTAAATAACATCCTTCAAGCCCAGTAAGAAAAATAATAAATAAATATGTACCCTGGAACATAACTGAACATACTCTAAATAGTGATAAAGTTTGGGTTCTGCTGCCCTCAGTGACCTTCTGTCCTAAATTAGCTGCTGAAATCCAAACTGATTTTCTTCGCTGTTCTTTTGGCTTTCAGACAGTTCTGACAGTCCCATTACCATTGCCTTGTTTATCTCCTCCTCATGGCTTCTCATCTGGACAAATATTTATTTTTGGTTCTTCTTAACTGTGTTTTCATTACCACCAGAAGGCACTTCAGAAGGATTAACAATAATTTCTGTACTCATTTGAGGGACATACTGCTTTGTTTTCCACTCGATTTAGGAAGGGGAAAAAAAGTATTGATTAATGATCGTCAAGGATTTTTCAGCTTCTCTCCCAGGAATTGTATTACTGTCTCATTTGCAATAATGTTACACCCTTAAGCCCAATTAAGAATTGGTTTCATAGATTATAGCTCCAAGAAGATCAGAATATCACAGGCCCAAAGGAAATTAGTTATCTCCTTGGAAAATAAATCTTCTCACAAACTTGAGATACACATCTGGCACAGTCCTATCAGTCTTAGGCAAGAACATGAAAATCTACAAATATATTTATCAGCAGAAAAGTATCTGTGCGGACACACGGTTTGTTTCTATGGTATCACTAATACTCTAAATGATTTCAAGTCCAGGCAATCAGAAGTTCTATAGGCCCCCTTGTAAGAAATCCCCTAATATTTTCAGACTATCACCCAGTATGGGGGAAGAAACCTGTCATTCAGTCAATCCTAAATACTGATTTTTAAACAGGTAAGAAGTGCTTCTGGCTTTATAGTGGCAGCAATGATATACTTGGGGTTTCAGCCTTTTAAAACGTATTTAACTGCACAAACACAAAATCCCCAAACCGATGAGTGGAACTCATTGGTCATTATTTTCTGCAGGAACCTGACCCATAGTGAAAAGGCAGTGAAACAAAGCAACTACCTTAACTGAAATCAGTAATTAATAGTAGGAAAGAAGTAGCAAACCAGGACCCACAATACAGAAAACGAAGAATTATTTGATGCAAATACAATTCATTTAGTATCATGACACTTAAAAATTATGTTTCCTTTACCATTCATAGAAGACCACTTTTACTGCCTGCATTACACTGTTATTTTTTATCATAATATAGTTAGTATCAGTGGAAATAAACTTATCATCCTGCTAAGAAAAGGTCAATGGTATGCAACAACTTACCAAGTGTGAAAATAAAATGCTATTAATTTTTTTTGTACCAAACATGTCCTGGAGCCACAGATGAAACTGGGACCTCACTTGAGTCATGTGCTGCATCATAAATACTGCACAAATTTCTGAAGAGTTTCTCATTTAAAGACACCCCCACCCTCCCAAGGGGAGCAGCATAGCTCCCAGCAGCACCTATCTATGCGGGGAAGACGGGGAGAGGTGAAGGCAGAGGTCGTCGTACCCAAGCACCTCCCAAACCTCCCAGTTCCTCCTCCCACACAAGCACAGCTCCACACACCACAGTTTCTGCCTGGGGCAACACCAAAATACTACATGTTTGGGAAACACCAATGTACATATTTTTAATCCTGACCCAAGCAATGTTAGCAGGATAAGAAACAGACCACAGGGGAGAACTAATTAAACATCTCTGCCCAGACACAGTTGGTTTGTTTTCTTGTCGTTGGTTTGGCTGGTTTTGGTTTGCTTCTTCAACATTTATTTGCCTCTGTGTGTGATCCATCTATTCAAATACAATTCCAAAGGATGTATCAATCTTTTTATGTAGTAAAAACACTGGGACAGCAGAAACAAACATTTTACTCCCAAAGAATGCACTGAGAAAAGTAAAGTGCTCTTGGCTGAATTCCAGTAATTTAAGCAAACAGACCCTTAGTAGTTAAACAACACGCTGCCTATAGGCAATGTTGCCTGTGGGAAGCCCTTTAAAACAAAGTTTACGTCTCTTACTCCATCTCCCTTTTTCATTCACCCAGACAGATGAGAAACGAGTGTTTCTAGAGAATTATCATTGTGATACTTCCCCAAGACAGAGAAGCAATGTGATTTGTTCAGGAAATACGCTATGGTAGATTTTCTAAAACATCATTTTGCCATGCACATGAAGCTTTCAGCTCAGGCCACGCGGGGTCTGCTTGTGATACCAGGAGGCTCCAGGGCCCACATCTGTTGTGCTGAACCCCACTGAGAGCCCCTGCGAATGGGGTCGTTTTAACTGCAATGGCTGCCAGTTTCGGTCTTGAGGAGACATAAATGAACTCAGGGGCATGGACAAGCTGTGGCATCACAGTGCCTGACACGTCCTATAGACCTGCCTCAAACAGCAAAGCATAAAAGAAAGCACAGAACAGCACCAGAGAAATTACACAGACTAATTTTGTCTGATCAGAACCTACCAGATAAAATTTCAGGGGTCAATAAGACTTCTGCTCTGTTAGAGTGATGGTCACACAAATATCATGGTCATATGTTCACATGCCATGTTCATTTGCTAAGGGATACTGGGCACGGCTCAGACCTGGAAGAGAGCCCAAGCGCAGTAATGCACTGGAACGATGCAATCATTGTGAAAGCAATAAATCTTAACAATATCCTCATATTAGCCACTAATGAAAGGTGCTGTTTATCTCAAGCACTTTTTAACAGCTTATGAAAGACATTTTCAACCTTTAAAGAAAGAAATTTTGTAGTCTAAGCACTTCCATAGGAGATTCCCAAGGCAGTACTGAGACACAAGCCAGAAGCCGGTATTGCTCCTCTGTTTTTCTCCCAGCCTCATGCACTTTTCACATCCTACCTCACAAAAGTCAGCCTTAACCAAGCAGAAGAGATTTAACCTTGACACAAGCTACAACAGCAGCTAGCAGCTTGATCTTGATAAAAACATTTGTCACCCACAGACTGGCCAGAGGAGAAAAAAGTAACCTATGATCAGTGGACATGTTCTGCCGCTGAGAGAGAACAGCTGCAGTGAAGAAACAGCTATTTTGGCCATGAAAGTGCGTGGCCATGGTTATTCAGCAGCTGATCTGTTAAGTGTCAGAAACAAAACCTGTCCCTTCCTATCTTTGCTATTACATTCTGTTGAGCTGTTTGAGCCTGTGTGTCCTCTCTCTTCAGCAAAAACAGTGCTGCTCGTTCCCTGGCACCTAAAATTTTTTTTTTCTTTGCTGGGCCAAGAACATCACATAGATGAGTCCCTTTTGACAAGCAGATACAACATACAAAGATAGGAGAGGCAAAAAACCTACTCTGCTTCATAAAGCTACTCCACTAGTTCTGTACATCCACTGATGTTCCCTCGCTGTTCTTCACAACTCCACCCATATGTAAATATAATTATTGTTCAACAAATTACAGCAAACTCCCCAAAACAGAATGGCAGCAGAAAGTGAGCTGGGGTGGTGGGAGGACATGCACACCTGCATTACTCTCTCTGTTGCACTCAAAGTCAATGCTAGAACTCAAACTGATGGTTGCACAAGTCACAACAGAGCTGACTACCCTCAGCACATCTGATCTTCGTCATCCATTTCCATTCAAGAGGCCATGGTCTTCACACAGAACTAGAATCACAGAGGACTGTTTCAGCAGCTCCACCTCAAAGTGCCAGGCTTCTGCACAGGAGGACAGTATCTCAAATGTTACACTCATGCTGCACATTTGCTATTCTTCTTTCTCTGTGCTTCCAGGACTATTCCATCCAGCTTCCAGAACAGTGCAAAAATTCATTTTCAAAACAGAAACACATAAATTAACTCTTCATATTAAAGGAATGTATTTGTTTTTTCTTCAGGAAACTGTGCACTCAATATGCCTGGAATTATTGCTAGTTTACCAAACAAACCACTTGACGAGAGAATTATTGCAAAGCAGGCCAGAATGACTGCCTGGAGATCACTCGGGTTTTGTGCAAGGCATCGGTTCGGAATGGAGAGCCATCCCACAGGCAGAGCTGCAGTGGAGGCACAGATTCCCAGAGCAAACCGCTCGTTTTCAAAGGACCCCAGTGAAACCAGAACAGCTCTCTACAGTATGCGTTGCAGGATGAGGATCTGTATCCACAAGTGTGCATCTGCATGGCACTGTTACAGCATGCCTGCATGACTAAGAAGCCAGCTCTCACTAAAAGTCAGTGGCATGCAGGGACATAACCTTAAATGTGAGGGGCATATGTGTACATGCTAGGATTTACCAACACTGCCCAGGTACCTCACCTCCCAGCTCTTCCAGTAAGAGCTAGGATTTGTAGACACCGGGATTGTTTGCAACTACAGGAAGGTTAAGCACACTTTAAAAAAAAAAAAACAAACCAGTTGGAAATCACTAATGCATTTTAAAAAGCTCTACACAAACCAGTAAGATTTCAAGTGGCAACAGCAAAATTGCATTTCTCCTTTTGAGATGGCAGTTCTCACCACAGAGATCCAACCCCAGATGATAGACTGCTAGGAATTTTTTGAATCTGATATAATCTAAATACAATACTTTTTTTATGATGTGGTTAAAGAAATGTACTCTCAGAAGAACACATCTGAAGCCAATTTCCAATGCCAAATAATTTAATTTTTTTAAATTGTCATGTTTTTATTATCCTCTAATCCCTAAAGATACCGAAAGTCCTTATGACGGAAATACAGCCTTAACTACAGAAAAATAATATTCTGATATCCGAGCACACTCAGTTCATTTTTTGGTTGACATGAGATATTAAGGTAGTTACAATTCTGTTTCCTAAAGCTGCATATCCTTCTTTGTCAGAAAAATAGTCGTCACCAAGAACAAAACAAAACACTCCTGTGACAGGTGGTCTTTACCACTATAACCACCTGATCCAGGAGACAAGCCAGGGCTTTTCTATTTTTAGACACTAAATCAACTTCTATTAAACAGAACTCCCTTCTTTTTGAGCAGCAAAACCTATTGCTATAGAATGCTTAATATCATGATGATGGCAGAGATGAGAAACAGGAGAGAAAAAAAGAAATGGAGTAATTGCAAGTTGATTAGATAATCTGAACATAATGCAAATGCACTGAAGATAAATTTAATGAGCATTAGGAGAAGGTAAACTGAGTGACAAGTTCACGGGTTCTCTCCCTCTCTATTGAAATAAAAACTTAACTATGCCCACTAAAGTTTTTTCCTCCTCATTTCATCTCATGAGCTGAAACAGTGACACACTTTTTGAGGAGAAATACTGTCCCTGTACTCAAGACCTAAAGGCCTTTATCTCCTTTGGTCTTACATTGCATGGAGGGAATTAGGCCATCAACATCAACAGTACCTCCTCCATCAAGGCCCGGGTACTCTGCTTCCCCTCCATGAGTTACCCTCAAGTCCTGTGGGACAACTCAGAGTCAGCTGCAGACACAGGGTCTTCAGCCAAGCAGCACCCGGGAAGCCCAAATGCCCACCCCACACTGCTCCTCACAGTCACCCACCCAGGCACAGAGCTGCTTAGAAGGGAAACATTTTACTTTGCATTACATACGAGGGAACGCATTACATGCGCAGCAGCAAGCCCCCAGGAGCTGCATGTGATTTAATGGGACTGTGTACAAAGAAATTCAGGATTTGTGCGCATCCCAGTTCCCACTGCATTTCACTCCTTAGATCCTTTTGAAAATGCCATCCTTACAAGTTTTAGCTCCTACATCCATACCTGCAAGCATCTGGAAGGCAACAGATCAATTCCAAGGCAACAGAAGAAACAAACATTTGTATTCATTTTCTTTCAGGACTAAGATTTTTCAGACAGGAAAGATCCTATGCTCAAAAGCTGTTCTACAATACAAACAAACTGTAGTCGCCACTGCAGATCCAATGGACTGGGAGACATATCACTTTATGGCAAAACAGAGTAGATTTTTTTGTTTTGGCAGAAAAGTAACATTAACAGAAATATCTCTTGCAGCACTAATTATAGTGGGAAGAACAAAGAAGAGCACATTAGAAATTGGGAGCAAACCACATTATCTACAAGGCACCAAGTCAGCACAGTTATTCTGACCCATGTGCATTTTTGTGTCATGTTAAGTCATCATTTGCCAGGACTTCTGGGAAAGAATTTGAAGCTAATCCTTTTTTTTTTTTCCTCCATACCAAGTGCTGAGGAGTTTTGTGCCTGTCTGCCCTTGCCAGAAGTTCAATGTAAAGCCCTACACATCAGCACATCATAGAGAGCTGACAAAGAAACACACAAAAGGAGCTTGCTGCTCTCAGAAGGAAGCTGGGAGTCCCAGCTGTACCTCAGTTCCAATTAGTCGCTTCATGAACTTTTCTCACAAGAGAACGTCTTCTGAAAAAATAAATACACACTCTGATTAAGTAAATTGTGAGGAGTTAATCTGCAATTCCACAATCCCCAAGGGACTCCAAGACCAATCTTTCTGGTGTTTCATCTACAGTAATTTAATAGTTTACATTGCAAGACCTATGGCCTACGATGAAGATACCAGGACAAATCTTGAGTACATTATTCACCCTAGCCCCACTGATTCAAAGGTACTACTAGGCCAATTAAAGCAAACAAGATTTAGCAGTCCACTACCTGCCCCAATGATTAGTCGAGCAAGCTGTTTTCCCTGCTGTGATCAGCAGCTAACAGCTTCCACTTGCAAGCACGTTCAGGTTAGGCATGCAAAAAAAAAAGGAAAAACCAAATGTCATCCTTCATTCACATTCCACTTTGCTAAAGTCACTATGCAATTTAATTCCCCACTCGCACAAACAGAGACATGCAACATAAGGTGAGCCTTCCAGACTCACATGTCTCAACCGTTCTGAGCTATGCTAAACAATGTGTCCTCTGCTCCATTTGGGGCTAGATTTTTTTGTTTGTTTTCTTCCCGCATCCCATTATTCCTTTGCTTGCCAGGAACTGGGCTGGTCATTTTTATTTCAAGTAATGTTGCCCCAGCCCTGCAGCATCTCAGAATTCTGGAACAGCAAAGCACTCTTTTTATGTATAGTGCACTTGATAAGATTAATAAAAACTACACAGCATCTTTAAAGGGCCATCTTGTATCAGTGTAGTAAGAGCACAAGTTCTTAACAATGGATAAAAGGAGTGCAAACCAAACAGTGCTAAGAGTCCAGGTGGTTCTAAGCCTTTTCTGCTAAGAATCAATCAACCTGAACAGCCTCTGAAGAGTGTCTCCATTTCCAGGCCACACTGCACACTGCCAAATATTCAAAAAGTGACTGTCCATGCTCTTTTAAGGAACTCACAATGACCTGAACACTATTTACACAAGTGTCACAATTCATCTTCTAGTCATAGATCTAGAATAAAATCTAGAATGAAAAGAATCTTCTTTAGATTTGGTTACATAAATAAAATACTGTATTGGGGTGGTTAATATACTGTTGTAAAGCAAATTATTTGTGTAAAGTGGTGACAAGCATCCCTCCCATGCTGCACACCACAGAAGGTATAAAAGTAAGTGTGAAAATTAAATTCTTTCCAGTCACTAAGAGAAATGAAGTTTCATCAAGGATGAGTTTAGCCCAGAAATCCTCCCTCTATCAAAAAGTAGCGTAATTGCTAAAAACTTTTGAGACTCTTTCCTAAGGAAAATGATGGATGTTCGTGCTAATTTTCAGGTTTTGCAACCTGAATATCATCAGATATAGGACAAAAAATATTTAGTTTACAGGTGAAAGGATGCAATTTCAATTTTGATGCAGAATAACTGAACACTCTTTTCAGAGCAACTGTGAGTATGAGTAATTCTGCTGGAAATTGTGAGGAGGTGACAAATGACTGGTAGAGTTCTCCAACTGGTTTTCTGTGCATATGCTCCAGCTGATAAAACACAACTCACATAACTAGGACAAGACAATTGAGCAGTGAAGACAGCACAGGAAATGCCATTTCTGTCGTTAGCCAAAATGCTCATGTGGCATTTACATTCTCAGAGAATCATCAGGGAAGTTTGTTCCTTTTTTCTTCCTTGAGAACAGAAGCACAAGTGTTTATAAGAATCAAGAACATCTCCTTTCTTCTCCACCCACATGGACTTGGCAGCACATCCCAATATTTTGTGATGTCAGCGTTGAAAAACCTGCATTACATTGCTTCAGGGCTTCTGAGAAAATAAAAACAATTAAACTATACACTGATTTAAGACCTGCCCTTTTCTCCTCTGTGTGCCCTGCATTCAAAGATAGACTTGTTGGTTCCCCTAATAAGTCTGGCCCCAATTCAGCTGCTGACTGGCACTGGCTCGTGGAATTAACGTTTAATATGAACTGATGAACATATGTGAATTGGGAGGTCTGTATGGTTCCTGGGCAGTGCACAGTGCTATCGGCAGTGCAGCTGGAAAGAGTGTTAGGGCTTTAAGAGCCCTTGGCAAGAGTGATGTTCTTGAGCTCAGAACCATGAAGGAAATAACAAAACCACATAGAGAACCCTGCAGGACAGAGGAACTGTGAAGTGCCGTTTCCCCCAGAAGAAGGCACTCTCCTTCCTGCCCACCCTAGTTAGGGAGGCTGGGCAGAGGAGGTGGCTGCCATTTCCATCAGCATTCCCTGGCAAACTGTCAGGTCGACCAAACAGCCAAACACTGGCACCTACCTCAGAAGTAACACAGGAGTCCAGGACCAGAGGAGCAGGACGCAGACAAAATACTTAGTTCAAGCACGGCTTTCCTCTCTGGATCCCTTGCCATCAACGTGGTTCTTCCTGCATGTTTAGGAGCATCCCTCAGCTAAGTGCACCGTAATGCCAGCCAAATCTGCAAGGCTGGATTGAAACACACCTTTTTGTTAATACACCTACAATTCTCAAATTCATACCCACAGATTCTCTCCTAACATAGGCTTTTCTGAGCAAAGGATTAATTTTGCCCCAAAGGCTTGAAAGGTCTAAGGACGGTGCCACAGCAGGGTATGCACTGTTTGAAGGGCAGCAAAGGGAATAATCACACTGGTAAGCACATAATCACGTTTTAGGTGCTAATCCTGCAATGTAGCCTAGGAGCACAGACTCCTCTTTATCCCTAATGAAGAGGCTGGGACCTCACATGCATGCACTGATGCCACACCTGAATTTTGCCAGAGGACTAGGACCTCAATCACAACTGGAAAATACACCCAAAACCAGACTTTGGCCCTGATTGGAAAATGCCAAAATTAAACTCCGATACAATAACTAAAAATTAACTAATAGCCAACAAGTAATTCAGGCACAGATTTCACTTATTCCTAAACAGTCCAGCTGGAGGCCTGTCTAGTGGAGTCCCTCAAGGGTCGGTACTGGGACCAGTTCTATTCAATATATTCATTAATGACTTGGATGAGGGAATAGAGTGCACTGTCAGCAAGTTCGCTGATGACACAAAACTGGGAGGAGTGGCTGACACAACGGAAGGCTGCGCAGCCATTCAGAGAGACCTGGACAGGCTGGAGAGTTGGGTGGGGAGAAATTTAATGAAATATAACAAGGGCAAGTGTAGAGTCCTGCATCTGGGCAAGAACAACCCCATGTACCAGTACAAGTTGGGGGCAGAGCTGTTGGAGAGCAGCGGAGGGGAAAGGGACCTGGGGGTCCTAGTGGACAGCAGGATGACCATGAGCCAGCAATGTGCCCTTGTGGCCAAGAAGGCCAATGGCATCCTGGGGTGTATTAGAAGGGGTGTGGTTAGTAGGTCACAAGAGGTTCTCCTCCCCCTCTATTCTGCCCTGGTGAGGCCGCATCTGGAATATTGTGTCCAGTTCTGGGCCCCTCAGTTCAAGAAGGACAGGGAACTGCTAGAGAGAGTCCAGCACAGAGCCACAAAGATGATTAAGGGAGTGGAACATCTCCCTTATGAGGAGAGGCTGAGGGAGCTGGGTCTCTTTAGCTTGGAGGAGACTGAGGGGTGACCTCATTCATGTTTATAAATATGTAAAGGGCAAGTGTCATGAGGATGGAGCCAGGCTCTTCTCAGTGACATCCCTTGACAGGACAAGGGGCAATGGGTACAAGCTGGAACACAGGAGGGAACACTGGAACAGGCTGCCCAGAGAGGTTGTGGAGTCTCCTTCTCTGGAGACATTCAAAACCCGCCTGGACACGTTCCTGTGTGATATGGTCTAGGCAATCCTGCTCCGGCAGGGGATTGGACTAGATGATCTTTCGAGGTCCCTTCCAATCCCTAACATTCTGTGATTCTGTGATTCTGTGAAGATTTATAAAGCCTGGTAGCTATTTTACTGGAAAATAAGTCTATCACACTCATAACAAGATTTCCAGAGATTACAGACTGGGCTCAACTGTTGTACTATCTAGTCCATAGAATACCATCTAAAGAAAGAGTAACTAGAAAAATCAGTTACCTTTAAAACAATGCAGTTAGATTCTGACCCAGCACAAACTCATCTCTCTCTGCCTGCTATTTCAGTGGTACAGAAAGGAAACATGAATGCTCACCTCTGTGCATGCATGAGCACATACTTAAGTTTTTACATGAATTTGCCTGCTTATGTTCATGGCCCAAACAGGTCAGAAACCTCCCTCTTCCTCCCCAAAAATGACTGACTCAAGTTACATGCAATAACTGGCAAGTGACAGTGAAGGATCTGCACTTTCCCCCTTTGAAGAAAGATGTTGTTATAGAGTTGACAGGCCACTGCTGTTACACACTGCCCTCAGTCCCCAAGGAATCCCTTCAGAAATCCCCATACATCAGCAATTAAGCCACAATCTTTAGCAAGGTCTATATACGGCTCACTTGTAGGGCACTCTAGAAAGTTATGGCAAATTTACTATTTCCGACAGGTATAATGACTAAAAACAAAGAAAAAAGATCTGCAAATCACTAACAATATCATCCAAGTCATTATTGTCCTTCCCACAGGCTTTGCAGAGAACAAATGAAAGCTATAGGCTTGTTATAAAATGGGTGCTGTGCTAACGTTACCAACCGTAAATAAAGCATCCTTTATTTCTTCTGAGGAGCCTAGGTAAAGAATGTCTCAGTGATGATTATGGGTTCTCCCACAACATACAATCTGCCTTCTGAAACTCTTTCAATCGAAGATGCTAATTAATAATACATGGTTCTTGTCATTGAATCAAACAGGATCCAGATCACATACCATCACTTTTCTATCCTTTATTCCTGCTCTCCTATTGAACTCATACTGAAATTCCAGGCCCAATCCGCTATCCAGGGCCCTTGGTGAAGTCCTCCATGACAGCTACCTTCCTTAAGGACAACAAAACTGTCAGTCTTGAAGCTGAGACTCACAAATGAAGCTGACATCAGCCTCTTGACAGCCAGCTTACAACTGCATAACTTCTCCCACTGCACTGGGGAACAGATCACAGAACCTTCCCTCTCGCAGAGCAACAAACAAAGCCTATCTCTTCCCTTTAAGATCCTCATAGTTACAATCTGTACAACCAAAAATGCTAGCAAGCCACTGAAGGAAGAGGAATAAGGGGCATACTTATCAATACACACTGTAGAAGTCATCCAGGTGTCAGCATGGCAAGGTGTCAGCACAGCAAGTAGGGCAAAACAGGAAATGAATAAGATGATTTAATAGCTCTTTTCTTGTCTGTTGATTACAAAGATGGTTACAAGATGAATGTTCGTATTTCAACATGCATACACAGTTCATTCTGTCATTCTTCATATTTTTGAGTTTTCCACTGAACTGACAGAGATTACATAAACATTATTACACACTGTGTTTAACAGACTATCCAAAAATGTTCTTTACAACTATTTATTTCCCTTGGTACAGTACTACATTATTCCTATTGCAGAAGTCATTACTGTCACAGGAAAAGCTTCCTATTTACAGTGCTTCTGTATGTGGAGGAGCTACTGCTCTAGCCTGTGAATGTAACATGTGGAAGGACTTACAGTCATTCATGTGCATCAGTACAAAACTGAATGAAGCAGCAGTGATTGGAGGTAAAATATATTTCACTTGGAAACTGTCCAGGTGACAACTGTCATCTATTGACAGTAACAGACCTATTGTTGACACTATTTCTCTTTAACACGGTCCAAGTATTAGATTCCAGTAGTATTTGTATAAGAAGTTCCATTCAGCTCAGCAGAGTTATACATGTGCTTACATCCATATGCACATGCACAAATATTTTTAAGAGTAAGGATGTACAATGGAAAGTTTACCGAAAATTAATAAAAGGCACCTATGCTGATCAATATGGAAAATCCTTGGGGAACTTCACAGGGATAAAACCCAGTTCTGTAAGAAAACCTGATATCCTCAGCACTTTGGAATAAAAAAAATGCTTCCTGAAGAATTTTTGGTCACTTAACAGATGGTGTTACGAAACAGGGATAATTCTCTAGTAAAGGACAGGAGTTGGTTTAAAACTTTCACAGATATGCAGTAATTCTCTAAAAAATTCTGTCAGATTCAGGATTAGGCTCTTGTGGAAAGTCATCTCTATTCTAGTCTCTTCCCCAAATGGAAGGGGGCGGGGAGGGGAGCTAAGAAAGCTATTTGCTTAGAATAAGTTACAGCATTAGCCCAGCCAGGCATTTTTCCAGTATCTCAAACAACGTTTTATAAAGATGTACTTTTCCATCTAACAAACAGCCTGGTTTCACCAGTTGTCACCATAAAAATCTAAATGACAAAATCAAAACTGAACTACAGCTTTTTTAGTAGGGAAAAAGGAAAACAAATATCTGCTCTGTTTTCTGCCTCGCTAGTTTGGGATTTTTAATGTGTTAAGCTAGACAATGTGAAAAAAACACTATCTTAAAGCACTGTTCTAACATTATTGATGTCTCTGAGCCATCAAAATTAAACATCAATGTACAGGACCATGATTAAATCAAACACAACACCACTTCTTAACACTGTTAAAAAGCTAGCCTGAAAGGGGCCCTTTTCTAGTTTGAAACTGTAGGCTGGCGTTAGCAATAAAACTCAAGACCATTAAAGATCTCTTTAGATCATGAATATCTCTATCAAACTTACCCCAAGAAGGCAAAGTACTTCACTGCATTCCCTAAGCAAAGTAGTATTACAAACAATAATTACTACTATTAAGTGGGTATAAGTTTGGAGTCTTGAAACTATTCTGTCATGAACATCCCTACATAACTACACCACAAGTCTTCCTGGAAAAAAAAAATAATAAAGAGAATAGAAAAAGAAGCTAAACACCTATCAGCCAAATATGCCAAAGCTGTCAGATGCACACGCAGCTCTCAGCACCTTTACATAGACATACAACAGCTGATTTAGGGTGAAAGCAGGTGCCAAAACCTTAATACAGAAGAACAACAAACACCACAGCCACTCAGCTTCCAGCTGGGAACAAGTCCGAGCCTGTTTCCCCAGGCCCATTCCAACCAAAACTTAGCTCCTGTTCTCCCTACTGCTTCATATACACTCAGGCCTCCAGCAAGTTCCACAAACTCCTCGACAAAAATGAGGTTACTGTGCCTGGTTTTCTGCTTTCAATGTTTCTGAAAAATATGCTTCTTTCAAGGACTAACACAAAGTCCAGCAGAGCCAAAATAAAGATTCCCACCAAAGGCAAGCCACCTCACAGCCTCATTCACAGAGGTCTTTAGCACTTGCAGGCCCATGGCAGCCCCCCCTAATATGTGGCACCCCAGGAGCTCTCCATCCCAACCCTGCAAAATGCCATACAAAATTACAACAGGATCCATACCAGCACCTTCTGCTCCTTTTAGTGTCAATGCATTACTGGAGCAGTAATTCTGTACGTTCAGAAGTACATGTCTTCATCAGGTTTACACGCAGTAGCAGAAGGACTGGTGGGGAAAAAGAAATCATACTCTGGTCTTTGTCACAACTTTCCCAAGCTGGAGAGCACCAACACAGTGTGCAATTGCTAATCATCCCCTCCCTTATTCACTGCTCAAACACTTCTGCACTGAAAAAAACCCACACATCCCCAAAACGGAAGCCGCCTGAACCAGACATTGTCTACAGGAAGTACCCTAATTATGCCTATTTTAGGATTTACATTTTAATTTCAGCTTCAAGACAGCTGGGCTCCTCTCAGGGGAAAACCAACAGCAGCACAGTAAATCCTTCAGGGACATTCCTCCTGCTTTTCTTTCCAAGTTGCTGCTGTGGGGTTTGGCACTGGTTGAAGACACCATCAACACACAACAAAAGGACATTCTGGCCTCTCTGGGTAACAAACTGTTAGCGTAAGGACTGCCTAACCTGGGGCAGTAGCTTTCAAGAACTGAGATCTATTTTTCCTCTCCTGAGGATAAAATACAAAATACCATATAGCCTTTCAGATTCAGAGAGATTAGAAAATGAAAAGACTTACTGAACAACTTGATCAACCCTTTCAAGAAAGAGTTGTTCCATATTCATGCGGCTGCTCCATATCACATGGCAGGGTATCATTGACTTGTCTTTAATAAAATGCATTATGCAATGGAAGAGTTTGTAAGTTAGCTCATCTTTAACAAGGGTCTCAGCTGCAGAACCAACCCCACAGGTAGTAACCTTAAAAACTGAAGTGATTTAAAACAAGTTTTTTTGAGGTGGATTTCTCAGAACTCACTGCATGAAATTCACAATAGGCTTTGATATCAACACTAGCAAGTAATTAAATAAATATTTCAATGATAAGTGCTTTCAAGTTGTGCTTATCAACATTTTAATATGAAAGAGACAAGAGATATACTGTCTGAAAAAAAGCTCCTCAAAGAATATACAGGATAAAAGTTAGCGATGCTATTATCATTCCATCAACGGCACGAGAACGGAAGCACTGAACAATCTATTCAAGCTTCCTGCGGATGCTCCAAAGCATTTGCGAGGAAGGCAATCACAGTTTACACAGCCCCTGGACTGTGTACGGACAACGTACCAAAAGACCTTTCAAAGGAGAGCAGTGAGCAGGTTAGCAGTGCAAGATGGTATCGATCGGTCCCAGATTCAGCAAGAGCTGGGAGACAAGAGCCACTGATTCACAGAAACAACCCTCAAGAAGGGGCAGCTCCCATCTCCCAGCACAGCAGTGAGACAACCAAAACCTACCCACACATCTCAGCACTGTCGTGCCTCTTTTACCTGCCAGAGTAAGCAGGTGAGTACAAGCGATGTAGGTGGGAGAGCAGTTTCCTCATGCTCACTTCTGTGCCCACACACAGCGCCAGCCTGAGCTCCCAACCCATCACATGCCACCAACTGCTGCTGCTGACTGGTCAACAACACAGAAAGGGTTTGTGTGCTAGCACAGTTCTTCCCAAATCTCCATTTCCCTACTGACATTCTCATAATTTACTTGAAAATTTAAAAACCTTAGAGTTTGTACTTTCTGGATTGCAGGTGCACTGAAGGGGAAATATAAAACAAAATTAAGTACAGGTAGAACATTAGTGTAAGATAGTGAGTCAAGCTTATATAAATCAAGTGCAAACCACACAGTCCTATCCTACTAACAGTCTGAGCAACCCTTATCTGTTGCACACATAAATATTCAGAGAGAAGCACACAATATGCCAGCTGCCCTCAGGAAGCAGAATAATACCAGTTCCACGTTACTGCCATCGCTCACAGCTTTGCTGTCTCCAGCCCACCTGCTACCACCCTGGGCTGCTTTGTGCCTCCAGCTGAAGTGTGCAGGCTCTTTCGTTGGTCACCTAGAAAATATTACCCGTAGTATTTGAGCTCTAACATTTAAAGTAGCTCTAATTCAGCTTCCAGCTCAGCTCAGTTCTTTGTCCTCTAAAAATAACACGTTTAATTGCAGCTGGCTACAATTTTATAATTCTTTGTGACCTCAAACCTCTAAATCTATTACCCAGAGACAGCTACAGTAATCCTTATGAAGGTGTGGGTACAATGCAGCATGCTAGGGGCCATCTGGCTGCCCGGTGTTTCCTGGCTTAGCTTTTCCTCACAACACACATCCCTCCTCCTCCTCTAATTCCAAGGTAGACAATTTCTATCTCAGGACAGTTCTTCATTAAAGACACAGGCAAGGGCTTTATTGCAAGCAAGTCAGCTGCAGCACAGCAATGTTCAGAGTCTGCAGCAGAAAGCCTAGAAGGGCTGTTTATTACCATGCATATCTACCTGTGACTACCAGCAAAAGACTGCGCCAAGTGTACTTCTGCCTGTTAATAGGAAGGGAGCCAAGCACAACATTTTCACTGTAACCCTATGTCTTGTGTCCTTCACTCACAATCAAAAAAAAAAATAAAAATTAAAAGGTAAGAGAACAGTTTTTTAGAACAAGACCATTTATATAAAAAGCAGATGATTTAAAAAAGCTCTAGGCAAGATTCACAACCGGTGTAATTTTATGTCCTTTAGGGAGCAACACAACCTATTCAGGGGGATTAGATCCTGTGACCCTGAAGCATTAACTTCCTCAAAATCCCTGTCTTTTAGACAGGTAAGGCCTTCCAGCTCTCAGATACACATTCCTGCCCCTCCCCTTCACCAGCACTCTGGACGGACTGGTAGATGGTCAGTCATTTTTGCACAGCACTAGCATTGCCCCGGCTCAATCTCCTGAGCTGGCTTCCCATGCAGTCAGGCAAGGAGCAGGCCCCGTGGGAGCACACAGGCATAGGACCCCCACAGCACCAGCTGAGATAAGCCCTGACTGCCAGGAGACCGCATCCCAGACTACCAAACTGGAAGGCTTCTCCTGGTTCCCACTATTGCACTAACACCGCATCCCAGACTACCAAACTGGAAGGCTTCTCCTGGTTCCCACTATTGCACTAACATTAATCTGCATAAAGTGTCTCACATTTCAGGCTAAACCCAGCAAACATTTACTTGAGCACTGCAGTAGTCTGCTCTCAGGAATGGTTTCAGATTGGTTATATACAAGTACCAGGGTCAGTGGACATGCATAGCAAAATTGTCTTGATATTTCTCAAACAGGGTATGGAAAACTGATTTTTGCTACAGTAAAGAGAAAAGGCCTTGTGAATCCTTCCAGTGTACGGAAAGGGACTCTGTGCTGGGGAGCTCTGGACACTCAGGCTCGATGCTCCTGCTGTCCTTGGGTATTAGTAGGGTAAGAAACAGCAACTGCTGCTGCTCAGCAGACACACAGGGCACAAATGTCTGCCCTGTCCCAGCAGTCAGGAACCTGCTTTCCCAGGCTGAGCCATAAAGGGAGCACCCAGCGGAGCCATAGCCTGCAGGCCATTCCAGCAGGCCGCAGCCCGTGGCACAGCCTGTAGGTGCCCTAGGCCTACACAGCCTATGGGAACGTCAGGCCCTAATCAAATCTTTGGTGGACACAGAGAGGATGATTTTGCAAAGACACGGCTGAAATTTGCCCATAAAATCCCCACAGAAATAATTTCCAATCCAAGAAGAGCTGCTCTAGCTCTGCTGTGGATCAGGACCTAAGCAGACAGGACAAGCTAAAACCAAAACCAGCAGTGCACCTGTGATGGAACGTGCCAGAGGCTCTCACCACTAGCCCAGGGACCCACTGGCTAGCATGCACTGTCCCCCCCATGCCTGTCTTGCCCATGATCCAAGACTCCTGTAAGCTCCTCAGAAGAGGAGCAACTCCTCATTTCAAAACGAGGTCCAGCAGGAGAATACTACAGGTTCTTTTTCCACGGTTTCATCTATATAGTGGGTTTCTTATTTATGTGGAGCTCTGCCCAGAGCTATGTTTCAATGCAAAATGAGTGATGAAACTGAGAAGCAACAAATAGCAAGAGAGAGACACTTAAATGCAGCCAGAGCTACAGTGGGAGGGGAAATTGTCCAGTACCACTGCCAGTTGTGAAGGATTTTCAAGTTCAGCTGCAGAGTGATGGAATTCATTCCATTTTCAGGTGATGACGTGGGATGGAATAGTAGGATTCTCTCTATTAATGCCTGGCTACGAGACTGGTGCTACAGGCAGGGCTTTGGGTTCTTTGATAATGGCTGGTTTTATAAGACACCAGGCGTGACCGTAATACATGGGAAAGGTTTATGTCGTAAGGGCAAAAGGGTTCTGGGACAGGAATTAGCAGGGCTCATTCGGAGAGCTTTAAACTAGATTCGAAGGGGGATGGGGTAGTAGCTGGGCTTGCACCACTGGGGCAATGGTCTAGTGTTGAGGTAGACCAGGAGGCCTCCCATCCCCCTGGGGTGAAATCGGTGTGCTTAGCTCGCTCCCTGAAATGCCTGTACACCAATGCACGCAGCATGGGGAATAAACAGGAGGAGTTAGAAATCCGTGTTCGGTCGGGGGGCTATGATCTAGTGGCAATTACAGAGACTTGGTGGGACGCCTCGCATGACTGGAATGTGGTCATGGATGGCTATGTCCTGTTCAGGAAAGACAGGCCACTAAGGAGAGGTGGTGGAGTTGCTCTTTATGTGAGTGAGCAGCTAGAATGTACTGAGTTCTGTCCAGGGGCGGATCAGGAGCCAGTTGAGAGTTTGTGGGTGCGAATTAAGGGGCAGGCTGGCAGGGGTGATACTGTTGTGGGTGTCTATTACAGGCCACCGGATCAGGATGAGGAGAGTGATGAGGCCTTCTACAGGCAGCTGAGAGCAGTCTCACAATTACAGGGCCTGGTTGTCATGGGGGATTTCAACTACCCTGATATTTGCTGGGAGGCCTACTCAGCCAGCCATCCTCAGTCCAGGAGGTTCCTCCAGTGCATTGATGATAACTTTCTGATGCAAATGGTGGATGAGCCAACTAGGAGAGGAGTGCTGCTGGATCTTATCCTCACTAACAAGGAGGGTCTGGTTGAAGAGGTGAAGGTTGAGGGCAGCCTTGGTTGTAGTGACCATGAGATGGTAGAGTTCAGGATCTCATGTGGCAGGAACAGAATAGCTAGCAGAATCACAACCCTGGACTTCAGGAGGGCCAACTTTGGCCTTTTCAAGCAATTGCTAGGGGAAATCCCACGGGACAGGGTACTAGAAGGTAAGGGGGCCCAAGATAGTTGGTTAGCATTCAAGGACTGCTTCTTCCGAGCTCAAGATCAGAGCATCCCAGCAGGCAGGAAGTCAAGGAAGGGTACCAGGAGACCTGCATGGTTAAACAGGGAACTGCTGGGCAAACTCAAGTGGAAGAAGAGGGTGTACAGATCATGGAAGGAGGGGCTGGCCACTTGGGAGGAATATAAGTCTGTTGTCAGAGGATGTAGGGAGGCAACTAGGAAAGCTAAGGCCTCCTTGGAATTAAGCCTTGCAAGAGAGGTCAAGGACAACAGAAAGGGCTTCTTCAAATACATTGCAGGTAAAGCCAACACTAGAGGCAATGTAGGCCCACTGATGAATGAGGTGGGGGCCCTGGAGACAGAGGATAAAAAGAAGGCAGAGTTACTGAATGCCTTCTTTGCCTCTGTCTATACTGCTGGAGGCTGTCCTGAGGAGCCCCGGACCCCTGAGGACCCAGAAGAAGTCAGGATAGAGGAGGAATCTGTCTTGGTTGATGAGGGCTGGGTCAGGGACCAATTAAGCAACCTGGACGTCCATAAATCCATGGGCCCTGATGGGATGCACCCGCGGGTGCTGAGGGAGCTGGCGGAAGTCATTGCTAGGCCACTTTCCATCATCTTTGCTAAGTCGTGGGCAACGGGAGAGGTGCCTGAGGACTGGAGGAAAGCGAATGTCACTCCAGTCTTCAGAAAGGGCAAGAAGGAGGACCCGGGTAACTATAGACCGGTCAGCCTCAACTCCATCCCTGGAAAGGTGATGGAACAACTTGTTCTTGGTGCTGTCTCTAGGCACATCAAGGATAGGGGGATCATTAGGGGCACTCAACATGGCTTCACCAAGGGGAAGTCATGCTCAACCAACTTGATAGCCTTTTATGAGGATGTAACCCGGTGGACAGATGATGGTAAAGCTGTGGATGTGGTCTATCTCGATTTCAGTAAAGCGTTTGACACGGTCTCCCACAGCATCCTCGCAGCTAAACTGAGGAAGTGTGGTCTGGATGATCGGGTAGTGAGGTGGATTGTGAACTGGCTGAAGGAAAGAAGCCAGAGAGTGGTGGTCAATGGGACAGAGTCCAGTTGGAGGCCTGTGTCTAGCAGAGTCCCTCGAGGGTCGGTACCGGGACCAGTTCTATTCAATATATTCATTAATGACTTGGATGAGGGAATAGAGTGCACTGTCAGCAAGTTCGCTGATGACACAAAACTGGGAGGAGTGGCTGACACACCGGAAGGCTGCGCAGCCATTCAGAGAGACCTGGACAGGCTGGAGAGTTGGGTGGGGAGAAATTTAATGAAATATAACAAGGGCAAGTGTAGAGTCCTGCATCTGGGCAAGAACAACCCCATGTACCAGTACAAGTTGGGGGCAGAGCTGTTGGAGAGCAGCGGAGGGGAAAGGGACCTGGGGGTCCTAGTGGACAGCAGGATGACCATGAGCCAGCAATGTGCCCTTGTGGCCAAGAAGGCCAATGGCATCCTGGGGTGTATTAGAAGGGGTGTGGTTAGTAGGTCAAGAGAGGTTCTCCTCCCCCTCTACTCTGCCCTGGTGAGGCCGCATCTGGAATATTGTGTCCAGTTCTGGGCCCCTCAGTTCAAGAAGGACAGGGAACTGCTAGAGAGAGTCCAGCACAGAGCCACAAAGATGATTAAGGGAGTGGAACATCTCCCTTATGAGGAGAGGCTGAGGGAGCTGGGTCTCTTTAGCTTAGAGGAGACTGAGGGGTGACCTCATTCATGTTTATAAATATGTAAAGGGCAAGTGTCATGAGGATGGAGCCAGGCTCTTCTCAGTGACATCCCTTGACAGGACAAGGGGCAATGGGTGCAAGCTGGAACACAGGAGGTTCCACATAAATATGAGGAAAAACTTCTTTACGGTGAGGGTGACCGAACACTGGAACAGGCTGCCCAGAGAGGTTGTGGAGTCTCCTTCTCTGGAGACGTTCAAAACCCGCCTGGATGCGTTCCTGTGTGATATGGTCTAGGCAATCCTGCTCCGGCAGGGGGATTGGACTAGATGATCTTTCGAGGTCCCTTCCAATCCCTAACATTCTGTGATTCTGTGATTCTGTGAGTAAATCCATCACGGAAAGGGAAATATTAACAAGTGACTAGAGACACAGCACCTTTATTCTTGAGGCACACTTCTTGCTCATTTGACTATTTGCGTATTTTAATATCTTTTAAAAGGAAAGTTTCTGCTAGAAATTATTTTCACAAGCCTCAAAACATTCTTCAAGGAGCTACTCATCTGCTTAGTGACACAGGCATGGGGCAGGGCTTGTTTACTAATCTAGGAGGATTACACTTCAATCTAGATCATATGCCTTGCCAGGTAAGGGCAGCAGAGCAAACAGTGAATACACCAGACTTTCCAACTGCAAAGGCATGAGGGGAACAGAATTCAAGAGAAAGTTATGTTTATATCATGTTTGGATGGGGAAAGGAGGGTAACGTAGGGAGACAGCTGCGTCTTTATATCCACTGTTAACAGTCTCTGGAAATCCTGGACAAGCAAATTCTATTCCTACTGTTGCATCTAATCTGAAAATAAATCTACCAGCTACAGCTGAAACAAGTCTCCACAGCTAGTTTTTCAAATAAAAACACATGCCTCTGACCTCTCTTTTTGCCTTTTTAATGCATGCAGAGATCACTCCCCCACTGGAGGAAAACTTACTTTTCACTTACCGTAGCTCTCCCTTAGGCAAGTGAGAGAGAGCCACCAAAACATTGCCAGAGAAAACACAAAAACACACTACATCTAAAATATTTATTCTCTTGCCCATACCAGGACACAGACAGATCACTTACTCCATTGCACAATAGAATAAGCAATGTCACTGGGGCTGATCTTACAATAACTTAAAATGCAGAAGAAAATTCCACCCTCTTCAGAAAAAAATTACTACTTCTATCAGTATATAAAACAAATTAGAAAGAAAAATAACTCAGATCTTCCAAGTGACTGAAACCTCAGAAACGAAATTCAGCCAAGAATGGCAGGGCAGTAAGAACAAATCACCTAGTGCTCATCACAGTCAGAGGTATTTCAGAGGAATGACCCATAAAGCTAACTCTGCAATACCGTGTCTTTAAGGAAATAGTTATTTCTGATCCTAGTAGTAAACATAGCTTCATGTCCTGAAGTATGGAAAACATTAGGTTTGCCCAATATTTCTTTCCAAGTATTTACTCCCTCCTCCTGCTTGTAATAGGCTGTAAAAAAAAAAAAAATCAGTTCTAAAACACTCAATTCAAAGTGTAAACAAGTTACTTTAAGTACAGCTTTCACCATCACCATGTTGCTCTGTCCCCATCACTGGAAGAAAACAGAAAAATCCGTGACCCCACCCAAAAAAATGAGTATCTGCTGGCTCAGGAAGGCACACACCTTCGACCAATTAAACTCTGCCATTGCCAGCACCTTTAAAAAAAAATAGTTACAATCAAGGGCTACTGTTTCCTAAATAGCAGTGTACATATTCAGTTGTGCTGCAAGACAACAGGCAGAATCAAGTTCATAAAGAGACTGCAAAGCGAGGTATAAAGCCTTGTTTCAGCAGATACTACTTGACTTACTATCAGTGTCCCAAAGGCTGAGCTTGTGATAAGGGCTTCAAAGACAACTCAGTCCAGAAGAACCAAAGAACAGAAAACCCCCACGATTACAGCTGCTTGGTGCCCATCAGGCAACACCAGCAGCAAGCAACAAGTCAGCACTCACCCAAAAGTCAGTCTCTAAATGGACTCAAGGGCTGCAGAGATGGCTGTTGGGAAAGGCTTGATTGCCTCTGCGCCTGTTGGTAATTACAGGTAATAACGCAGGTCAGTGCTGGCATCCTGATACCGGCTTTACCATGTAAACAAACACATAACTATTCAGGCATCTGAAGAATCAATATCATAAATATGGCAAAATGAGAACATGTGTTTCTAACTTCCGAGTGCCTGTAATTATCAATTAAAGCTTTGCAACATATTATTAATTCCACTAAAAGTGATGCTGCAAGTGTACAGTGGACCAAAACAAGTGAGGGTAAAAAAAAAAAGCCTGACTGAATTCAGATTTTTTGCCCATAGAAATAGTTTTGTACTAGAGGTCATTCTAAGTGAATGCAATTTGACTAAACTTCTTTTTTTCAAATGCATTTCACAGAAGAAGTTCTCAATTATTCATATTGAAATGCACATTTAAGAGTATTTCAATCTTGCATTCAAAATACTGACAGTGTTTTAAGCAACATTAGTAGCATGCCATTTAAAATCATCTAACCTAAAGTACTGTAAGTATTATCTATAAATCGCTGCTGCTGATTTTGGCAAACTATGTGGAATATAAAATTATAGATATTAATTTGTCATATTACAAAATGCCTTTTATTCAAAGTCTTAGACATAAATTTATTATATGCCGTAACAGACAGCACTGGGTAATATGAAATGCTTACATTCAATATTTTGCAAAGTCTTATTCAGAAGCACAACCAGCTCTCTATACCCCAAAAGCTTAACTTTGCAGAACAACACAGAATGAAAGCTCTTATTTACCACACTCTATCCCTTGCTCTTTGGAATGAATCATGTTATTAACTGTTCCCCCCCCGCGCCAAGAGTTTTGTTTGGTTTTCTTTTTTTTTTTTTTTTTTTAAATTACTCTCTCACATATGTTTGCCAGCTTTCCCTTTACTACTCTAGGAAATATACATATTTTATCTCCCTAAACAAAAAGAAATATACAGTTTCCTTCCTCCTGATTTGAGTTTCTTCATCATTTTCCTGGGGAAAATTTTCTTTATGGGACACCAAATCAATCATGTTAGAAAAGACGGGGATAGGGACAAAAAAATAACTTGCCACTTTCCTGCCAGACACACTTAGCCCCAACCCTAAATGCCAGGTCTGCTCTGGACTCCTGACAACACAGACACTATCTCCCTGGTGTATTCTGAGCATGCTGACAGCCTGTGAAGAGCATCGTTAGGGCCAGACTCTGCCCTGACTGCAATTAGTGCAAATCAAGAACAACTCTGATGATACAAATCTGGAGGAGCTGACTCTCTTAACTCAGAAATCTCCCTCCTACTCTCGTGCCTATCTCCCTGCACCACATATTTTCTAATACAGGTGTGGGGGAGCACTGAAGGAGGACAGGGGAATTCTGCAGGTCAGGAAGCAGCTTAGGGCTGGCACAGCTGGCTTCGTCTCTGATTCCCTCCCATCCCAAGCTACAGGTCAACAAGCAGGATGAGATGTGAACGACCAAACACATCCAGACCACCCCTTGAGAAGCAAGCTTCGATCTCCTTTTGCTTTGCAAATCATTCAACTCCACCTCTGCATCTCTCTTTTTTTGAGCCCCTAGATTTTTTTCCTCAGCCTTCTTGAACGTTTTCTAATTGCCGAGGGAAATAAAAGCTAGTATTGATTTCATCCTGACTCAAGGGAAGCAGAGAAATGCCTAACCGCGTGAACACGGTCTTGCTGCAAACAGGAGCAGCAGCCTGCCTGCCCACCACACCCTGCGACACAACCACCAAACAGCAGCTCGAGACACCTGAAAAGCACATCAGGCACCAGCAGACAGGGATTTGTCAGCAAGAGGCAGCCTGCATGGGAACATACAGCCGCTGTTAATCAAGCCATAGTCAGAGGAGCTCAAATAAAGGTAGCAGCTCTGCTTTCTGAGCTCAAACAAAGGTAGCAGCTCTGCTTTCTGAGTGATACCACATGGCCAGAACAGGAATGGGTGCCCAAGCATACCTTACCGTATCACGTGGAAGCAGCTGCAAGAACAGGACAGGGGCTTTAAAAGGCTATGGGGTCTCTTTGTCCCACAATCAGCCGGGGGACAGTAGAATCATGTTAAAATTAGCAAGCGTTGGATGTCGGCACCAGGAGTCATTACATTGCAGTGTACAGCCTCGGGTCCAGAGTCCAGACAAATTCCCCCTGAGGGAATCAGATCTTTCTGCCCAGACCTGGCGGTCACAGAAAGGCTGCTGCAGAAAATAGAGTAAGTCAGCACAAAAAGAGCTGGTTATCTAAAACAAGCTAACCAGCCTTCCAGCTAACCAGAATTCAGATCCAGACCTGAACCCTCCTTAAAGTCAAAGGATTTTGAACACGCGCTTTCAGCCCATTTCACAACAAACACAGAAAAGAGGCTTTCCTCACTGAGGAAAGTCCCCCTCGGTCTCTGAGCTTTCGCAGAGGTTAAGGGGTTCTTTGCACTTAAGGTCTGGCACCTTGCAATTTCTGGTACTGGCTTAAGCAGTTATATGGACACCTTCTACAGAAAATGGAGAGAACAAAAAAGAGAGAGACTTAGCTCTACCTCAAACCCAGCCAGGGTTCTTCCAGGCACAGCCTGGACAACACTGTGGTTGAGCTATTCAGGGAAGGAGGTCAACCAATGAAGATCTGCACTCATGGCCAGCAGATCTGTGTTTCTGGCCCAGCAGTAAAGCACCCAGTTCTTTTGAAGGTCCACAGCACTTTTTGCTGTTCATCTCTGGATCAAATTTGGCCCAAGGCTGGAATTTTCAAAAGCATAACCCTAACTCTGCTGTGAACCTTTGTAATATTCCTACCCTACGTTCTCATTTTGAGATATTTTCTAACCTCGTTCATCCAAGATCAGAATCTCAGGAAAAGCGGCAAGTTTTGTACGGCAAGGCAGCTCTTCTAACAGATAATGTATGTTCCTCAAAATGGAACTGACAGCTCCTAGTCTTAAACCAGAAACCAGCCCCTATCATTCCCTCCAGAAAATAAAGTGAAAACATGGGGTTAATTGAATCAATGGGTCTTATAATTAAATGCTGCCAAGTTAGCCGACATGACTGGACTGCTGGTTTTGTTTGGTTTTGGTGTTGTTTATCTAGAGGTTACATACCGCTAATTTTGCAAACGCCTACCGAAATTTAGTTTAAATCTCCCTCAGGGGACAAAATTACAAGTTTCACAAACAGAAAAGTAAGTTTTCATAGACTCAACTCACTGGAAGCTACTGTGATCTAACTGCATTACAGCTAGGAGAAGTACTAACAGAAAACTCTTCCTACTTCTCACCGGAGGCTTGACCAACACAAGACAAGGAATATTCCTCAGATCCCTGTACCCATGAGCGCCAATTGTAAATGAAGGAGTAGCACTTTGCCAGAGGGGCTGAATTCTACCTACAAATCCATAACTTAAGAATTCACAGGTATAAACTGATTATTTCCCTGAAGGGGAAGTGTACCCCCGATTTTCAATAATGAGAAAACAGAGCTGAAAGGAGCATTGTCTTTTTCCAGATGGTGCGAGTCAGGTGCAGATTCAATGAATTCAACACAGTTATATTGATTTTCTCCACTTAACACTCTTGTTTGTAATAGGGCCATTGTTTCCCTTATACTATATGAACATACAGATACACATATATATTTTAATCTAGAAGACGGACACCACATGCTAAAATAAACAACTTATTACACCACAGCAAGTTATAAAAAGAACATGTTTAAAAAATGCTAAAAGAGAAACAGTATTATGGTAACATTGGTCAGGCCTATCAACCAGCACTAACCTGTCTCGCAGATTACAGGAAACAAAGAGATTTGATAAATCTTTATATTACTGAAGTTGTCCAAGCCTCATCTTTTCACTGTAATTCCTTTCAAACTAGCACACTTACAAAGATGCAAGATACTGAGTACAAACACCAACACTCTGAAACTGTTGTCTCGTTATCATTTTGAATGATTGTGGTGGGCTCCTCCCCAATCAAGACAAAAGAACAAAGATCAGTTTCATCTGCGAGACTGCTGTAAGGAAAAACGGCAGTGAGTGTAAAACCGTAAGGAGCAACAGCATCAGCTCATCTTTTCTCTTTAATAAAGCAGCAAACAATTAGTGTTAAAGTAAAATGGGTCAATCAAGACCTCAAATCTCCTTAACAGCTAGCACAATCAACCCATGTGGTCACAGCAATCCAAATTAACCCCATGGAAACATCATTCCTTTCCTCCAATACCTAAAAAGCAATTACAAATGTCACATTGAATCTCCTTCTAAAACACCCTCCTATAGTTTAGTAGCAGAACCTGTGATTAAACCTACCCATGAAATAAAAGTTTTTTCCTCTACTTAAGACAGCTTAAGAAACCACCTCTGTTTTCAGCACCAATCCTCTAAATCAGCTCCACCCTATGGAAATCGGTCTCGTGCTGTTTTTTCTTATTAGCTGAGATGCACTCCAGAACTGCTGCTAATCAGCACACCTGTACCCCAAGGAAAAGAATGGAAGGAAAAGCACCAGCCCTAAATATGTCAAGACCCAGCCCTACTCTTCCTTAGTGTGTACATGTGTGTGTGTGTGTGTGGAGGAATAAGCAATGCAGTGATTCCATGGAACATTGTTCATTTCCATGCTTTCTCTGGAGGTACTCAGCACCACCAAACATCATCAAGGGGTTTCTACCACTGAGCCCACATACCCTGAATTTATACTCTTTCCCTTTTCAGCAAAAATATTCCCTTTTCCATTAAAAACATGCTTACTTTTAAGCATGCTTAAGGCTTATTTTCAGTGGCAATTAAGCATGTGTTTAAACAACTGAATAAATCCAGATGGACCAAAACAAGCATCTTTGAGTCTTAGGGAACAATTCTACTTATCAGCACATGCACAATTTTATTTCTTCATCAAGTACACACATGGACTTTAAGGTAGCACACAAACAAAATACCCTGATCGTCAGATAATTCAGTTTAGAAGGGACCTTGGGAAGTCACCTAGCCCTAGGACCCCAGGATATTACACCTTTCCGAATTTCTGGCTGTTACTCATTCATGTACGTGTTAATTGCAACACTCCCTGATCCCTTTCTAGGTAGGGCTTCAATTCAGCAACAGATGTCCTGCAGGCAGGAGTGTCTCTTCAGGGAACCCCAATAAAGCCGAGGGGTGCTTTTTTTCTTTTGCTGTGAGCCAGAGGTTATACCAGATCAGTTCTCAGCACAGTCACTGCCTGTGCTATAGGCAAAAGACTTGTAAGGAACTCAGGCCTTTGGATGACCCACCATTTATAAGGAAGCACTACCATCAAAGCTTCCCCCCCCCCGCCCCCGTTTCTTAAGCTAATTGTCAGTCGTCCCATCGTGGCAGATCAGATTTCAGATCTCACAGATGCTGCAGCTGCATTACAAGTTCTGTTACTTTGTAGAGCTTGTAGTAATAAGAGGTAACTTTCCGAAAGCCATCATCATAAAGTCCTCACAACCTAAATTCTTTTTGACTTCTCCCTCTTCTCACCCCTTTAAGACAACAAACCTGTCTCCAACACATGTGTATGACATGCCACATTTGGGGGTGATAGCTGAAATAGTCCAGCAGTGTCTGCAATGGGCCTCGCCCACCCATTTCTGTGTTTAGGTATTTCTAGAGATTTCCATGGCTCAGACAACTTTTAAGTGAGCATGGGGCCAGAGCCTGCTCTGGTGTCAAGCACACATAGCAAATGTTCCCTCTCATGAATCCAGGTACATCGTCTAGCGAACAGTAAGTCATACAGAAAGCAGCATGACACAGGATGGAAGGAAAGGTACGCTTCTAGAAAAACATCTAGCAACAAGGGAGTTCTTAACCCACAGACTGTAGCAATTAATTTAGGGACTACTGTGATCAGATCACTGATGCCCAGGCACAGCACCTCAGGAGTCATTAAATGATGACTTTTCTTTACTATCAGAACGTATTTAAAGAGCACAGCTAAGTGGGTACTGACATAACGTACCGTAACAATTACATCAGATCTCTAAATCAAGGGTGCAAATGTCGCTTTATGTAACAAACTGCATTCTAAGCACAATGAACTGCCCTCCATGCTCAAAGTGTGCTAAAATTCTCCGCACAAGAACAGCAACTTTTTATTCTCGGGATGACAGCTCTTTGGCTTCTCTCGAACACCCACAGGCAATGAGCAATATGGGTGCAACAAATTGTAAAGTTCCATTAACCAAATCCTGCCCCTTGGGTAAAAGATGAGAAAAAAAGCTAGAATTTATGCCACTGCACCTCGCTGCTGAAATCACCTCTCTTCCCAGAGCCCTGCTGCACCACGGCTCACCTGCGCATTTCATTTCAACACTAAACCATTGGGGTTATTTTCAGTGTGGTAGTTTAGCTCACCTGTAAATGCCTGAGCTCCAGGAGACTGGTACCGCATTAAGACTGGGGTCCTGCCCACTGCTGAGTGCATCATCAGTGTTTTGCAAATGGGTGAAATGAAATACGCAGTGAGGAATTCAGCGGTTCCTAGACCCAGGTGCTACAAGGGTGAGTTGGAGCTCCATTTTACATATCACACTTTCAGAACATTAGCAGCAGAAATAGACATCCATCCACAAACTTAACTGGACTGTTTCTATGCTAACAGACAAGAGTTTTTAGCACACGGAGGGAAGATGCCCATTCTCTCATTGTTGGTGAATCACTTCTTAGTGATCTATGAAGTAATGGCAGGGGTAACTTCACTAGGTGATACTCTCTCAGCACACTCTCTCTCTCTTCCCAGAAAGGGCTGAGATGCTGTGATCACGTCATCCAGTCAGGAGGGAAGCAAGAGACGCTATAGAAAATAAATACATTCTGCAGCTGAGCCTCTTCTTGGGTGCATTAGCTATGAGATCTGTAGTCTAGACAACCCTGCAAGTCTAAACCAGCATAAGTGAAAAGAAACAGGTTCTTTCACAGGAAGAAAACAAAGGTTTGGGGAGAAAACAGGCAGAAACAGAACAGAAAGGATATGTGCTTCAACCTTGCAAAGAACCCTTCTGAAAACAAAAGGGCCAGGTTTTCTGAACCACAAGCTGCCCAAATGCTGGACAGCAAATGATTGTTCTGAGAAGGATGGAGTAAGATTTATTGACACAACCACAAAGACATGACAAATTATGGAAAGGGATGCTAGAGACCTAGAATAAGTAAGACTTACAAAATACGTATGTATACATGCCATTCTACTGCATGATTTTATGTTAATGACCACTTATATGTGAAAGCCTGCTACTTTATTATCAGGAAGAAGCCTACATGAAAATCCACCAACAAATCGGAGAATATCTTTATTCAGAGGAAAACTGAAGTTCCCTCTCAGCATGGGGAAATAAATGATGTTGGTATCTCACACACAGAAAGCAGCTCTCCCGGCATGCGGCACACCCCCTTCTTTCCCAAAGGTGTTTCATAAAGCACATCTTATTCAAATGGCAGGTCGTAACTAGTGTCTCAAACATATACGCAACATATTGAGGCAAGCGGTCTTTATTTGGTGGATCACATTCGGCGCAGCACTACGGCACCGCAAAGCTGCATGCGCTCATGGCTCGTACCTGCAGCACTTGAAGCGAGGCACATTTTGCATAATTTTCTCTTACATAAAAAGGCTTTGTTCGCCGCCGCCTCACTGCGGCTACCAGCCTCCCCGGGCACAGTTGGTTCCCCTCTGCGGCTGAGCCATTCAATACAGGGAATGATTATTTCCGCCCCCCCCCAAATCCCTGATGCCAATTAAATGCGCTTACAACCATCGCACCCCCTTGTCTCACCCAATGTTCTTTGTTCAGCCTTACAGATCCCTTCAGAGGAGCTTAGGGGTGGGGGCAGGAGAGGACAGAAGGTTACATCCCTTAAAGGGTTTTACAGCCTAGAGATGCTCCAAACCCCTAAAGGCAGCTGCCAAAAGTCGACTGCCCCTACGAAGACAGAACAGGCGTTACCGGGGAGCCGCCCCCCTCCCTTTACCTCCGCCCCGGCTCCGGGGGTCCGCAGGGGCGACCGGCGGCAAACTCGGGGCCGGCCCCGCCGCCTGTCAGAGCCCGCGCTTGGCTGAGGGGGCACGCGCGGGCCGGGCGGCACCACCCTGCCCCTCGCGCGCCCCAACGGCTCCCCGCGGCCACCCCCCCTCCCGCCACCCGCCGCCAAGGGCCGGTCCGTCCTCTCTTCTCCCGACGGGCACCCCCCGCCCGCCCGGCCGGTAACGCCCGCCCGCAGCGGGGTGCCGGCGAGGGGCTCGGGAGGGTCCTTACCTGAGCGCCGCGGCGGCTGTCGGCACCGGGACGCGCTGCCGCGCCGAGGGGCAGAGAGAGGGCGCGCCGCCGCCGTGCCCGCCTCAACCCGCCCCGCCGCTCTCGGGGCTGTCGCCGGGACGCGGCCGCCTGCGCGCCGCGAGCCCCCGGGACCCGCCCCACTCCTCCGCCCCCCGCCCCGCCCCGGTCCCGCCGCCGCTCCCGCAGCGCCCCCGCGGCGGCGGTCGCGGCGGCCGGCCTCTCGCTGCCGCCCCGCCCCCGCCCCGCAGCGGCCCCTGCATTGCGGAGGGGCCCCGCCGCCGCCCCGGTACCTGCGCGGGGCGCTCCCGTTCCCGAGGCCCGCGCGGGGCCGTCTGGCAGGGCGCTGCGTTCGGTGTTTACATGGCGACGGCCGGGCACCGGCGCTGAGGTGCTCCGGGAGAGCCGGCGCCGGCCCCCGCGCTGTGCCCAGCCCTCGGCCCAACGGGCGTCGCCCTGCCCTGCCCGGGCTGGATAGTCCCTGCCGTCGTAGAAAAGCAACGCGAAAGTCCCTCACCAGATTTCGTTTGGTTCTTCCAATGATGCAAGTCTCAGCTCCAGCTAATTCCTCTTTTTTTTTCTGGAAAAAGAGAACGAATAATGGTGAGATAGGTTAAAAAAAACACTTTTACAGCACCTCAGAAACTGCACTGCTGCCAGTTTACCAGTTGTGCCCTTATAGGGCATCTCCATTTCCTGGAATCCTGCAATAAAAGGTATCCTATTACTTTGTCACTTACCAGCTTCTCAAACTCCACTTTCCTCCTCAACCCCTCAGGACGTCAATTACTGTTTCCGTATTCCTTCCGTGAAAGTAAAGCACACAAGGGCAAAGTCATCCGTCATGCAATGCCACTGATGTGGTGGAGCTCCAGCATCAGCTTGTCTCACCCTTCCTAGTCAGAATCACTTCATTTCAGTTCCCTTTGCTGGAGATGAAAGAGTAAAATGGTACTCTCTTACCTTTCCCATTTCCTAAATAAATTAGGCTAACGAGTTTGGTAAAAATGCATGTGCCAGTCTGTCAGAACCTTAACCGTCAATTCCAGTATGCCATGTATGTATTCACCTATAAAATGTTTTTGAAACAGGTACTATGTTTTGATCCAGTAAAGATAAATATTGCTGTTCTTCTTTATATTTGAGTGCCCAGAATACACACCAACTGTAATCCATACTGCAGTGCAAAAACTTTAAGTGAAAGAAACTTTCACATTTGTTTCATTTCGCTGCACCACTGAGCGAGTAGTCCATCTATATTTTTTCCAAGCCTTCACTAATTTTAGGTATCCAGTTTGATTTCAAGCATGATTTTCAAGACTACCGAGCACTCTTTCTCTTCATGGACTTTAGCAGGTGATTTAGAATATTTAATATCTGTAGTTTGGGCCTTACATGTCTTAAACTGGGCGGTCAAAACACAGTCTCAGGAAAGCCTGGGGCCCGCTCTTGCTTCTCTTTCTTCAGCAGCGATACAGAGATGGCCATCCCTCAACAACTACTACATTGGGTTATATTCCAGTCCCATGTTAATGTCGATAAAGTGACTTGGGGATGCCAAATTATTTTGTTACGTATTTTTATGTATATGTAAATAATAAAATTTTCTTTTGCTTTAAAGGTTTGTGTCTGTGAGTCAAGACTACAGACATCTTCCCTCCCAGTTGCTTTCTCGAGCCCTCCTCAAGCTGTTTGGGGAACTTCCCACCGCTGCTGCTTCCCTCTTGTAGCATTTGATCTGTAAATCAGTGGCAGGCAAAGGGAGCAGGATCTTGCCAAGAGGACAAAGCCATCATGTTCCCCCTCTGGTTATTCACCGTTGGTGATGTATATCCATCCAGAGGAGATGCTTCCAGAGGAAACAGATTTGCTGCAGGCAGTCTTTCTTCCAGACTGCCAGGAGCAAAGACACCCGTTCAGTGCACAAGGAATGTGCACCACCGTCCCCAGCACCCTGGAGATCAGCAGTGCCTTTCCCCTGCTGCTTTCTTCTGTGCCTCCCGTGGAGGCCTACGCGACCATGCAAAGACCTTGATGGAGCTCTCCCCCCAAGCACAGGGACTTTGCCCTTCCTTTCACCACCTAGGTAATGCGGATGCAGGCTTACATAAAGCCTAATCAGAAGGAACCCTGAGAATGAGCAGTTGTCTTGATCAAGGAGAAACAGTTACATTTCATCCAAATTGAAATTAGATTTATTTAAAGCTTACAATATTAAAAAAGGGCAAGGACAACTTATGCTTTTGTGGGAAACAAATACTGCGATGGGCATCATGGAAGAGATGTCTTAACAGCAAGACACTATGTACAATAGACACTGCACTGTCCATAAACAGTCCTAGAGATCAGCGAGGTGATGAAACTAACCAGAGAAATGCTCAGAATGTTCATGTGCCATGGAGGAATCGATGCCTCCAGCTCTGATGCAGTATGGTAGCAGCCTGTCTCTTTTCAGCAGCGGCCTGCAGAGAGAGAGGGAAGGTGAATCTTGGAAGTTAGTCATTCACTTGCAGCTCTGCTTTAAACAATCATCAAAGATGCTGAAAAATCAACATAGAAAAAACAACATGGCATTCGCCATTTTCCCCGAGATAATTATCTAGTCAAATTACATTATACTTTATATTAAATATTCAGCAACAGTGTTGACGCTAGACATTTTAAGACAGGAAAAATTCTTATAATTTATGTTAGAGATATTAAAATGCATGCACATATTTTTACTAGATATATTCATGCAGAGATCAAAAAGCATCATCTCACTAAGAGATAGTGGGGAAAGATTTTTTTTACAAAGGAAAAATAGATTTTTACATAACCTCACAAATGATGAGCTTTATAGTAAAGCTTTGACATGCTGAGTTACGGATCTGTATATTGAGGTCTGGTAAGTCAAATACAGAGGATTTTTGCCGGTGTGCTAAAAGAAAAAGGAATGACATTGTCTATAGTCCTTTTTAGAACAGATTCGTTTGAAACGGTGGCTGGGAAATGCTGTTTGAAAAGGGACTTGTGTCAATACATATTCTTCTCTTACTGTATAGCTATAATAACCCCCGCTGCTCCTCTGACAGTTTATCGAGCCACAATTGTTGGCAACTTAGGTATTTGGCTTTGCTTCAGACTGGGGAAGGAAACATTTAATTTCTGAAAAACACGGTGTGACTCAAGCCTCGGTGCCAATGTCACAACATTAGCTGAGCAAAGAGAGCAGTCAAGGCAAAGCCAACTCTTATTTATTCATTCCGGGAAGAGCTGCAAGCACCAGGGAGGATGATGAAGCCATGGCAAGTATGGCTATGGCCCTTCTACACCCTTTCACCCGTGGCATATTTGCAGTCCCTGGGCATGTGCAACAACCGGTTGAGCAGTTTTTTGCCACCTTTCCCCTTGGAAACACCTAGGCTGAGGTGACCGGGAAAGGCAGGGCTCCTGCCTGGCGTTGCCGAGATGTTTCTATCGGTTGGAAAACTCTAGGGTCCCTCTAGTGCCCAACGGGGGCAATGAGGAGGAAAGGTGAGCTGAAAAGCTCCTTCAAATGGTTATCGACCACTAAGCAAAAGAAAAGCTGCCACAGAAATAGTATGCACTTAGCCCTGGCTTTGCATAAGAGGCTATGTTCAATTTGTCTCTGACTTGGACAAGAAACTCAACTGTATCTCAGCAGCTCATGTAGTAAAATCTCCATGTGAAAGGCTTCCTTTTTCTGCCTGTCTCCCATTTGATAACATTTACCTTTTAAAGATTATTTGGAGATACTACCTGTTTCTAAACATATGCCTCAGGTTGCCACGGGAAAGCTTTAAGCAAAGATGAGATCTAGCCACAGTGGAAGGACCTTTACCAGAGCAAGTCTGCCTTTGTAGACCTTAGTTATCTTTGATCTTTTTGTCCAAGGGACCGTAGGCACCCATGTGAATTATGATGGAAGAATTAGCTTCAGGGAGCTACACTCTAATTTACTAAGTGCTTTTGATGTCGAAAGCCAGCCTCTGCATGAGAAGTAGAATAATTTGAAAGCAGAGAGAGGGTACAAAATACTGGTGCCACCTGCTCTTGGGGATGGAAGGAGACAAGAATTGCAGTAGAGAATGCACTCCAGCAGATATCTCCATTTCTCAGTGCTGTGATTGAAAGCAAAGGCTCCCCAGGTAACACACCAAAGTGAAACATGGACAGCCAATGTCCCATAGAGAGTATGCGGTTATGTGCAGAGCTTCCTTCTTCCCCTGTCATTTACCTAACCTGGCTACTTTTCCTCTCAGCTCTTGAGGCTTTGTGACATCTTGGTTGTGGGGCTGGTTCCTTTGATGAAGAGGAAAAAGCTGGATGTCAGACTTGTCATGTTAGGGACATCTCACAGAAGGTTTTGTAAACGTATTCAAAAAGAAGCAAGGGGAATACTGATCCCTGCAGGATTCAACTGTAGAAAGTTCTTAACCTAAACCAATTTTCACTGCTTTAACACATTTTCTTGGGTACAGAGGAATGGTTCAGCTATTAGGTTCCCGTCTCTATGAAAAGAAAAAAAAACTCCCTAGGAAAATACAGTTTGTTGCTCTTAACATTTTCAAGTTATAACAGGGAGTGATGATTTCCAGGAAGTAATAAATGCAAGTTTGTGAGCTTGGGTTGTTTGTTTTGCCATCTCTAGCTTCTCACCAGTACAAGTACTGCCTTCTTTATCTGTCCTGGAAGCTGTAGGAATAAAACTGCTGCACCATTGAGTCTTACTATTAGGTCTTCTAATGAAATAAAAAAACAAACATCCACTGCCTACATACAAGATTGAACAGAAGATGAACAGAACACACATTAAGGTTTTAGTAGTGAAATCTCTTTACATGTTGCATCTGTAGCAAAATCATATGAAAAAGTTGCTTTTCAAAATAAATATGAAATATAAGTTACTGAATAGTCAAACTGGTCAGAACATGAGGGATATACTATTTTTCAGATTTAATTTCCTGTTCTAGGGGAAAGCCTGATTTTTTTCCAACAGTAGCTACTGAGGATTAAAGACCTTAGAAGGAATCTCTTGCTATGCTTGCGTGCTTGCACATGGAAGCTCTTCAGTTCTCTGATGCACTGATAGCTTGTTTTATTAATGTGGAATTTTGATAGGGCTTTTTACTTTTTAATATGCTCCTCTTGTTGTGTTCGAACATATAAGTGTTACTGCATTTCCAAGCCCAAATCTTAAATTATCAGCTGAAAGCAGATTAGCCTAATCAAATTAACACCACAATATGGGGCAACACAGTTCATCTTAGGTTTGGGGCTTTGTGTTTTTCCCCCTTTCTGTGAATAAAACACTACTATTATTTGTTAGGAGAGGGAAGACATTGCAGACAGAATGAGGAGCTATTTACTCACCAAAACCTTGGCTTAAAGTTAAGCATCAAGGTACTTGGGCTCTTTCCCATGACTGAGCTTCAAACTCAGCCTCATACTCAGCTTTTGTGCAAACAACAAATGCAGTGGTCCAGTCTCTGTCTGACAATGGCCTCAGCCTGATCAATGAGCCTATCCATCACATCCTAGTGTGGCAGAAATAATTCCCTCGCCTGAGGAAGGTAGTCCTAAATGCCTGAAGAATACCTGTTGGTTTGCTGTGTTACAAAACTGCTCCTGATCCAGGGTCATCACCTGCACGTGACTCTAACGGTCTGCTTTGTATGTGAAAGATGAGAGGTGGCACATACATTTACACACCTCTAAATTCATGCTATTTTATCCCCATATATTTGCCCCCACGGTTATCTAGCTGCACAAATCAGTACTCCATGTGCAGTTACCCAATCTGAATTACAGCTGTTTTCACATGTAAGTGCCTGGTTTAATGAACTGATACATTTGCTGCAACCAGCTTCAGAATTTCAGCCTGAGCGCCTGAATGTTATCTCCTGAAAGCAGAGCTGAAGAAGCCGTGGGATCGGTGAAGGCTAGCAGCTGTAAACACAGTAGCATAGTCGCTGCTGTGCCAGCAGGTGGATGAAGTTATGTACAAATATTCCCCAAAAATGGCTGATCAGATCTTTTTAAATCTCTTGTCACTATAGGAAAGCAGTAGTTCATGCAACGTGGTGGGGCAAATCACCACTCAGCCTAGCAGTCACGCAGCTACATCTGTTAGCTGGGTTGACATAGGCCACTTCTTTTCCAATTATGACTTTGGATTTTATCATTTGAAGAGCCTGTACTCAACCCAGTTCAAAGAGGAAAGTCAAGAGTGGAGCTTGGGGTGCTCATTCCCATAAGGTACCTCAGCCAGTGATTTGAATGGGGGGAAAAAAAAAAAAAAGAAAATAGGGATTAATTCTGCCTTGAATCTTGTATTCTGACAAAGGGGCTGCAAGAGAAATGTAAAGCACGTTATAATCAAGGAGCTGATGGGTGAAGAGAGAAGTATTTCAGGTGGCTGTGACATCTATAAACACCCATTGTCTGAAGTGACTCCTTGTCATCTCTCGGTATTTCTGATTTCCGAAGCGTCTGTGGATGCTTGCGCAGGCTGGTGCATTGCCATGGATACCATGGGGTCAGCGCCGAGGCTGTGAGCTAATGGGCTGATCGGTTTGTGTACCTCCAGAGTGAAGAGAAAGAAAAACCCCGTCATTTGCGTGGCTGCTAGCGAAACGAAATGACTACACGTAATGGTTTTCAGGATCTCCTCCTCTTGGAAATGATGGGATAGTAAGGAGAGGGAAGGTAACGAAGCAAGGATAGCTGTCAAGCACCTAGCAAAACCCCTTCTGCATAGCTCAAGGCAAGGGTCCCTACACAATAACGTCAGCTGTATGGTCAAGAAAAATCAATAGGTAGGTTTAATAATTCAGTTTTCTAATGGCCTGGCATCACTTTCTGCAAGAACAAGGAAAAAGAACAACAACAAGGATAAAAGGCAAAAAGGAGTGATCAATAGACAACGTAACACAGCAGAGTAACTTGCCTTGAGCGATACCCTGGGACCAAGCAACGGATATGCATTATAAAACTAATATTTAACTAGTATACATGTAATGCCTTTACCCAGGCACAACTCCACTGCTAAGTGAGAGGCAAAACAGGCTGAGAAGTAACAGGCAACTAAGTACACAGAAAATCAAGTAAAAACCCTGGGCAGTGATCCAGGCTATTTTTTAACTTGGCTTTTTTGTTGGTGTTAGAACAACCCCATAAATTACATATATATGTGGCACAAATCCCCGTGAGCTGAATTCCTGTACGTTAATGAAGTATTTTATTAGGCAACAACACAAGGCTGTCCCACTTGATTGTGAGTTTTTGGGGTTTACCTTGTTGTTCTAGAGGGAGCTCTGCAAAGATTAGGCACGTCACCACGTGTTTCACGAAGAGCTTTTTCTTGCTTTTGAGTTCGGGGGTCAAAAAGCATCAAAACTTTCACAGGGGAGAGTCATTCCTCACTGCTTACATAGCTGGTCAAGTCAAATAGCTGTTAACAAAAAGAAATAAGAAACTGCAGCATCTGCTGGATGCACTGCACCTTGCTGCTAAGAAGGAGCCAAACCTTTATTTAACAAAAACCTATGGAAGTCCAAGAAGGAAAATCCCCAGGGTCTGAGAAAGCTGCCTCAGCTACCAGAGACTTCATGGCCAGTTCCTGCAGGTGCTCGGGCTCTCACCACCACCCCAGCTCCTTCCTCTCAGGGAGACATCTGTTAGGAGGCCAGCTCATGAAACATTTACTCTGCATCGGTGTCACATACTGTGCGCTTTTCTATCCCAAGCTATAAAAAACGCAGTGTGCCTCCCTGCCTTCAGTTAAAGGGAATGGTTTTGCAGTTAGCTGGTTAACCTTTTCTTTCCCACCCTCCACTTGAAGATGACTCCCTGCTACTTTATCTTAACTCAGAATCACACAATCAATCAGGTTGGAAGAGACCTCTGGGATCACTGAGTCCAACCATTGCCCTGACACCACCATGTCAACTAGACCATGGCACTAAGTGCCATGTCCAGTCTTTTCTTGAACACATCCAGAGATGGTGACTCCACCACCTCCCTGGGCAGCCCATTCCAATTTCTAATGACCCCTTCTGAGAAGAAATGCTTCCTAATGTCTAACCTGAACCTCCCTGGCAAAGCTTGAGGCTATGTCCTCTTGTCCTATCGCTAGTTGCCTGGGAGAAGAGGCCAACTCCCACTCCGTTACAAACTCCCTTCAGGTAGTTGTAGACTGCAATAAGGTCACCTCTGAGCCTCCTCTTCTCCAGGCTAAATAACCCCAGCTCCCTCAGCCATTCCTCATAGGTCAATACCCTCCAGACCCTTCACAAGCTTGGTCGTAGAATCATAGAATGGTTTGGATTGGAAGGGACCTTAAAGATCATCTAGTTCCAACTCCCCTGCCACAGGCAGGGACACCTTTCCTCTAGACCAGGTTGCTCAAAGCCTCATCCAGCCTGGCCTTAAACACTGCCAGGGAGGGGGCAGCCACAACTTCTCTGGGCAACCTGTTCCAGTGTCTCACCACCCTCACAGTAAAGAATTTCTTCCTAATATCTAATCTAAATCTACCCTCTTTCAGTTTAAAACTATTCCCCCTCATCCTGTCACTACTTGTCCTTGTAAAAAGCCCCTCTCCCGCTTTCCTGTAGGCCCCCTTCAGGTACTGGAAGGCTGCTATGAGGTCTCCCCAGAGCCTTCTCTTCTCCAGGCTGAAAAACCCCAAACTCTCTCAGCCTGTCGTCATAGGAGAGGTGCTCCAGCCCTCTGATCATCTTCATGGCCCTCCTCTGGACTCCTTCCAACAGCTCCATGTCCTTCTTATGTTGGGGGCCCCAGAGCTGAACGCAGTACTCCAGGTGGGGTCTCAGGAGAGCGGAGTAAAGGGGCAGAATCACCTCCCTCGACCCACTGGCCACGCTTCTTTTGATGCAGCCCAGGATGCGGTTGACCTTCTGGGCTGCAAGCACGCACTGCTGGCTCATGTTGAGCTTCTCTTCAACCATCACGCCCAAGTCCTTCTCCTCAGGGCTGCTCTCAATCCATTCTCCGGCCCAGCCTGTATTTGTGCTTGGGATTGCCCTGACCCACATGCAGGCACTTGGCCTGTTCTCACAGGCCCACCTCTCAAGCCTGTCAAGGTCCCTCTGGATGTCATCCCTTCCCTCCAGCGTGTCGACCACACCGCACAGCTTGGAGGCTGCATCTGGAATATTGTGTCCAGTTCTGGGCCCCTCAGTTCAAGAAGGACAGGGAACTGCTAGAGAGAGTCCAGCACAGAGCCACGAAGATGATTAAGGGAGTGGAACATCTCCTTATGAGGAGAGGCTGAGGGAGCTGGGTCTCTTTAGCTTAGAGAAGAGGATACTGAGGGGTGACCCCATTAATGTTTATAAATATGTAAAGGGCAAGTCTCATGAGGATGGAGCCAGGCTCTTCTCAGTGACATCCCTTGACAGGACAAGGGGCAATGGGTGCAAGCTGGAACACAGGAGGTTCCACATAAACATGAGGAAAAACTTCTTTACGGTGAGGGTGACCGAACACTGGAACAGGCTGCCCAGAGAGGTTGTAGAGTCTCCTTCTCTGGAGACATTCAAAACCCGCCTGGATGCGTTCCTGTGTGATATGGTCTAGGTAATCCTGCTCCGGCAGGGGGATTGGACTAGATGATCTTTCGAGGTCTCTTCCAATCCCTAACATTCTGTGATTCTGTGATTCTGTGTCGTCGGCAAACTTGCTGAGGGCACACTCAGTCCCACTGTCCATGTCGCCGACAAAGATGCTAAACAGGACCAGTCCAATATCCACCCCTGAGGAACGCCTCTCGTCACTGGTGTCCACTTGGACATTGAGCCGTTGACTGTAACTCTTTGAGTGCAACCATCCTCTGGTCGCCCTCCTCTGGACTCGCTCCAACACCTCAACATCTTTCTTGAAGTGCGGGGCCCAGAACTGGACACAGTATTCAAGGTGCGGCCTCACCAGGGCCGAGTACAGAGGGACGATCACTTCCCTAGACCGGCTGGCTACACTATTCTTAATAGAGGCTAGGATGCCATTGGCCTTCTTGGCCACCTGGGCACACTGCTGGCTCATGTTTAGCTGGCTGTCGATCAGCACCCCCCGGTCTCTTTCCACCGGGCCGCTTTCTAACCACTCTTCCCCCAGCCTGTAGCGCTGCATGGGGTTGTTGTGGCCAAAGTGTAAGACCCAGCACTTTTTCTTGTTGAACCTCATGTCGTTGGTCTCGGCCCATCTATCTAACCTGTCCAGATCCCTCTGTAGGGCCTTCCTACCCTCCAGCAGATCAACACTCCCACCCAGCTTGGTGTCATCTGCAAATTTGCTGAGGGTGCACTCAATCCCTATGTCTAGATCATCTATAGAAGGATTCCAAGTGTTTAAGGCAACTTGCAGTAGCACTGCACTTCTGTTGGGTGAACTTCCTTCAGAAATGACTGGGCTGGTAGGGATTTCTCTGAGCAGTGAAACAGTGACAGGGTCACTAAGTCTTTGACTGAAGCCTGGGGCATAGCTGGGTCCTCTGGAGTGCATTTCGGAGAGGCTGAGGGAAGGTGGAGATGATGTCTTCTCTCAGGCCTCTCTGAAACACTGTTCATCCTGGGTCCATCTTACCATTAGTAAGATGAGGCACCAAAGTTTGTCATTCTGCATTTTCCCTCTAAAAGGGAGATTAGTTGAAGGACACAAGATCTGTACAGGGAGCTGCTAGGTGGGATATGGCCAGGTCTCCTGGGTCCCACTAGATTAGCAGCACAAACCACAGCAGACAGAAAAAGCAGACCCTGGTGGGTTGAAAGGCTGTAGTGTTCCAACTGAAGGTTTAATGATCATGCAGTGAGATGCAAGAAGAGATTATAGACCATCTAGTGTTAGGCAAGGTGATTTTTATGGGTAAGAAAGCTAACCTAAATTCTGCTCTGCCAATTTCTAATCTAGCTGGAACTTACTATCCTGATGTCTCAGATCTCATTTTGAATGAGGTAAAATATTAATTAGTGACTGTATTAAGGAGCCTCAATGGAAAGGAAACTGCCAGGTGCTGCAAACACACAGTGCACAGAAGCCATCCCTGTCTGGGATACTTTGAAGGAAAGCTGCCCTGGTCAAGGACAATCTTGCATTACATGACTGCACACTAATAGAGACCACCCATGTCTCTAGCGAGGTCTCTAACTTACAATGACAGCAAAGGATAAGAAGCACTGCCCATTGGAAGATTAAAATGCAATCGCCCCCTGTTAACCATACACCAGTTACTTTGTTGGTGCTGTGCCACTGAACAGCTCTGAAATTGCTGAAGAGAATCTGTGCGTCTGTGTGAGCAAACATCCCCTCGCTGCCAGAATCAAAGTGGTACTGTCCTCCAGGTGTGAGCTAGAAAGACAAAAGTGATCCAACTTCATCCTGTTATATATTTAAAAGCTAAAAGAAAGTCTGATATGGTTCCTAGCACGCAATCTTGTTCATATTTAGGAATTAAGCATTTTTTCCCACATCCAGTTTCTAACCAATAGGTCATTAACTGTATAGGGCTATCGAGTGCTAATTTACATGCAACTTAACACTTATGTTACCACTAAAGATGATCATGCTATTGCAGCTCTCTTGACCCTTGGATACAAACTAAAAGCAAATACCAAAAGACTAAAGAGCTTAGGACTGCTTGAAAAACACTTTTTTCCCCCAGATGACATATAAAGCCTTTAGAACATCCACAGCAAAACTTCCTGAGAGCTGGGATGGTGAAACAATAGGTTCAGCTCCTACTTTGGAAAGAGATGTCTGCAGTACAGGCTACAGCTGATTGAACTTGCTCAGTGGAGTTGCGCTCAGGAGGGTCGGGCAGTGGGTGAGGTGGGAGCTTAGACTCCTCAGTCGGATTTGCTGAGGTGGAAGTGAACCAGCCGTGTTTTTTGCTAAGGAATCTGCAATTCAAACAAGAAGAAAAATTCTTTTTCATCAGAAACTTCAAAGTGGTTTCCAGTAGTCTCATTGACTGGCTTATTGATTCTGCCTTTTGTTGTTGGAGGTAAAAAAAAGTCCGAGAGAGATAGTTTGCCTTAAGAAACAAAAGGTTTTACTATGGGTCTCATTTAAATTCTCTGTGATTATTCATTATTTGGCAGCTTGTTTCAAAGCATCTCTTCAGCTATTTTATATGCCCTAATTTCTAATGCTGTCCACGATGATCCTGTAAGGTCCTGATCTCCCAACTCAAAGCTTTGCCCATGCAACAGAACTCAAAGGAGCTTTTCTGTGATTCTTAAATATTTTAACAGCAAACTCTGATGGGTGGCTGCAAGTAAGGCATGCTCCATGGCAGCCCTCGCGGCATCCCGCTACCTTTCATGCAGTCTGGAGACAGGTGGTTCAGGTATGCACAGAGCATGAAAAAACGGGTGCTCGGTAGTATGCAGGGAAATCCATGGATATCTTCCCCTCCTCATGCTCTGCAGAACAGTCTCCAGCTCTACTGGGTACCCAATGGCAGGTTCACCATTATCTTGCCTCTCAAATGCAACAGAGATGTATCTGGGAGAGTTTAAACAGCCCTTAGTCAGGTAAGCATGACAGCATCTCCTACCTCTTCCAGTATCTTCCTCATCCGGTACAGACTTTGGAATAGATCATCTATGATTATCCCACTTGACCCAAAAGAGCAACACCATCTGTGGATTTTTTTCTTGCTACTTTCAGAGCTGAAGGGAATTACCATTTTTCTTATGCAGGACGATGAGTATAAGGGTAAGTTTTCTACCCACCTGTTGCACATACAAAGGTGATTTATTCAACAAGTGTCTGGGAGAAATTTAAAGCAAGAAGAGATGGGGTTTTGGTCCGAAGAGGGACCTGACTGTTACCTTCAGATCCCATTCAATGCTTGAGAGCCATAGTAGAGAAGTGACTTGGAAGTGCAAGGCAGCTCCTGAGAGGTACCTGTTCCCACTATAACCCTAGATCATCTCTGATAGCTAGGTAGATTTATTAAAACTGTCAATAAAGAGTAGTTTTGTGAATGACAGTTGTAAGTTTTGCTCAGTGGCAGCTTAACTAGGATCCCCTGTGACAGCAACTCAAATATCTTCATATTCCTATTCATTAATAAAGTTTCACCCCCCCATCCATTCCAAGCTTTCAATTAGGAACTGAATCTACATTTTCAGCCTTGCAGTGACTAAAGTAGGTGCATGAAGATCCTAATTGTACACTCCTTTGGAAAATATAGGAGCTATCTGTAAGACTGACCCCTCAACCCTGTACCTGGGTTAGGAAAACATTGTCTGACAGAGGCTTGAATTCAAGGTCTATTCTAGTTGCAACTGGTGACAGTTTAGTAAGTGAAGCAGTCAAAAGGACCATCTTCTCTGGGAAGGGTGGGCACAGTTGTTTGCCAGGCTCTGACAGGTTGGAGACAACATCCTCTACCCCCCTTTAACTATTCCCACCCTGGGAACAGCTCTGAGAGTACAAAAGTTCCAAAACATTAAATTCAGGTTCCTAAGTTTGGTAATATTGTCTGTAACTCTACAAAAATAAGTAATCAGGAAACTTTTTATCTGCAGTAATTTGATGGTAAGTTTAACTGTGAACCGGCAAGCATCTGAACTGGCTGTTGGTGCTGCATTCACAGCATGAAGATGAGTGTGGAGCCTTGCCAAGTGCAGCAAGTAGGATAGGTAACAGCTCCAGTAATCACTTTGCCTGCATTTATTAGAGTTTAGCACCACCTAATGTGTAAGTGCTTCAACTTCAAGCACTTCCCAGTGCAGGCAGGATGGAAACAGCCTAGCTGGAGCTAGAGAGCGCCTGGGGCATCAGTAAGCGTTAAAATTTAATCCCTTATCTACTCAGCTACTTACTCTTCCCTTACTAAGGGAGAAGAATTTAGGAAGAGGAGCAGGCAGCTCTGTTGTGAGCACACCTGGAGCAGCTGAGAGGCAGAAGAGCCAGGGACCCCAACCACACCGATGGTGACTGTCCACAGTTCAGACATACAGGGAAAGGTGATTTTTCATTCAACTGACAGATACAGCTGGAAAGAGTTAGCAGCGATTCTCTCGATCATTGTCATCTTGGATATTTGACATTTGTAGGCTTAAACATGACAGATGGCCACTCCAGCCATTTTGGGAGCAGCAGGTGGCAAGGAGACCTGGAAAGGATTTCAAGACTGCTCTGAGTCTGGGATCAGTTCAGACTCTCCAAAAGCTGCAGGAATTGCCTTAGAAACAGCTTTGCAGGGCTTGAGAGATGAAAAAAGTACTTGCACTTCTAAATTAAAGCTGCAAGTGTAATGATTCGCAACACCCTGCAGGAGCGCGGGGCTAGTTTCTAGCATTCACTTAGGAAAGGACTGTTTTAACACAAATAATTCACTTGAGCTCTAGTGATATTTATGTTTCTATCTTTCTTTTAGCCTCAGAAGAGCTATGCTTGGGAAACTAGTCCTTCCAGTAATACTTTGGGGAAATCAAAATGCATAAGCCAATAAACTGTCTCCCCCTTCCTCCATTTAAAAAAAATACAGAAAGACTCAGACATATCAGGGTCATTCTAAGTCATCTTAACCAACAGACCCTGAATAAACCACTTGAGAGCACCATCCTCCCTTGACCAAGTGTACTTGCTAGCAAGGTGATGCAGACATTAAAAAGGGTTCTTCAAAGGAATTGCACACTTAGGGCTTACAGGGCTGAGACTTGTAGTCTCCATTACTTGGTAAGATTCAGTGACCAAAACTTGAGACTTTTCTCCCCAGAACCATGGGAGGCATTAGAAGCTTTAAAATTGGATGACCTCCTAGAGTGCATGCTGAAAAATTAAAACATATCTATTATGTTAGTGCTAACGCTGCAGAATATATGGCGGTGTAACAAATGAAAGGAAAGTTTCATCTTTGTTAAATCCAAAGTCAAGAGATTTTTAGCAATCAGAAATTAAATAACATCTCTAGAGATAATTATCTCTGTGTGCAGTTATGGTTCCCTATATTCCTACCTCTTTAAAAAATTTGATTCAACCTCATAGTAGGATAATTCAGGAGTCCCTCAACCATTTAGATCTTGACAGCTCATGGTTTTTAGCTAGATTCTTATAAATATTTTGGTGTTTAAAGGGGCTAATCAGTTATGATTCACAGCAAGATTTTAAGCAGCTTTACAAACCACTTTTGGTGACCAGGCTCTTCTGAGGTTCAATGCTCTGGACCTTTTAAGTAATTTATTTTGGTCACCTTACCAAAAATCTCTGTGTCCATATAGAGTTTGTCCTAACCATAAATAATTTTGTTAAGGGGCTGGTTGTAACACACCAGAGAAGGCTTCAGCATTTCTTGTTTATACCACAAAGCATTACAAAGTTTCAACCTGGGCTGATTTTTTTCCTCCCTTGTAAAACAAAAGAACAAACTACAAGTGGTTTTACTTCATGAAAAAACCTTTTAGCCTACATCCTTTTAAAAAGTTTGGTTGTCCATAAACAAATCACTGTAATTTTTTTAGTCTTGTTAATCAACTCTAACTACTATCCTTAAAAACCAGGACTGTGGAACAACACTCATCAGGTCAATATAACCAGAACCAAATCAATTAGTGGATTTATAATACAATATTAGAAAAGCAGTTAATAAAACTACCAGCCTGAACAACACTTGAAAAATTCAAACAGCACAGGACCAGTTCTTACAAATGTACCAGACCAGCTCAGAGCATGTTCTGCTCACCAGCCTAAGACAGTAGGCAAGTCTTTCCATTCTTACTGAAGTTTCACCTTATCAAAGCTTTTATGTAAGTATTAAACAAGCTCTCAAGAAGTATACTAAAGCTAAGGTGTAACAGGGCACATCAATAGTCTGGCGCAAGGTTTGCATACCAGCTCTGCCTGCGTTTCCCAGCTGGCAGGCTCCAAACCAGCACTGGTTCAAAGTCTAGTAAAATACCTCCATGCATTGCTGTGTGCATCATTCCCTGGTAGCACAGTCTGCAACTTTTCTTTATCTTAATATAAAAATGGGCATCCATCTTTGTGCAGAGGTGTCCAGACTCCCTGCAGATCCCATTACGAGCCTCCTTTTTTCCCCTCAACCATCACAACCCCAAAAGCACCACCACAGCAATCAGTACCTCTTGCTCCAACAGCATCCTCCGCAGCCTGTGGCCTTCCAACATGTTCTGCCATTGTCATCTCCCAATGAAGCTAAAAACAAAAATAGAAAAACAATAAAGCAGGCAAAATCCATGTGCTAAGGATTGTGATCATATAACACACACCCAAGTCCTCAAACACTTCTGTCTCCTACAGACACAGAGGATCATTTGCCTCTTAGAGATTGTTTTCCCCCATCAAGCTCCTTCCTGTTAAGTCCTTCCTCTGCATGACACACCCTCCAAGAGTAACATAAGGTGAAGCTAATGGAGATGTGATAGTTTGTTTAGCCCTCCTTAATTAGTGTGGGATTACACAACTCATGAAAAGAATTTAATAAAATGGCACAAATCAGAGGAATGTTATAGAGAAACATATGACCTCACTATATTGCTGCTTTGAAAAAAGAAAGAGGGAGGGCATAGCGTAAGAACTGGATTAATATCTCCTTCCCCCAGAGCACATTATCAGTTCTTTCTTCAGAATGAGACAGAGAGTACTGCAAAGCCCTAGCGTGAAGGGGAAGCTCACACCAGAGGTATGACACCTGTACAAGAGCAGGACTATCGCTGCGTATCTTCTCTTGCAATTTAAATGTGCGCCAGATGAACTCCCCAAAAGCTTGAAATTCAAGCTAATTCCAACACAGAGAAACCCAAATATTCTCCTTAAAGAAAAGAACTCATGATCTTTTGTGCAAGGCTTTTATTCTCGTCTTGCCTCAAGAGAGCCTGGAATGGAGACAAATCAAAGAGACACTTCCCATTTATGCTATGGCTGTAGATGCAATTGGAGATGAAATTATGCAGGCACAAAATTGTGCTCATCTTAGCCTCTGTGCAAGAGAATGGGATGTGAAATTAGGATAACAACCTTTAAGAACAGCCACTGTGAATGCAGTTCAGCCCAACTGATCTTTCAAAGAGAAAAGTTTTTTTCTTCAGAAAATATCAAATCAGAGACTTGAAACTTCAGAATAATCCTAAGGAAATTGCAGCAGCATGTTGCAGAACACCATTGCCTTTAATAACAGCTTGGTGGGTTTGTTTATTGCTGGTAGTGGCTGGAGACTGGAAATCTTGTTAGTTCTCCAGATCTCTATGGCCTGGCTGGTATGGAAAGAAATGGGCCCTTTTAGTCTGATCAGGTGGAAAGCGAGTGCTGATGGCTTTAGCATTACCAGTAACTGTTACAATATATTCAGCTCATGGAAAATGGTACCAGAATAAACTGACCCTAATTACTACCTTCAGTCAAACCTAGTGTCACTTCAATTTTGGGGCCTGGAAGGTTTAACTGAAGCACAAGTCGGCTTTGCCTCTGTATAAGGGTGCATTTTTCCCTCCCCACTTTTTTTTTTTTGCTTGTACTACCACCTTTAAAGGCACCAGTTAATAGAGGTTTTTTTTTTTTGGCTGTTAATTCTGTATTCAAAACTCGTCACTCTGGTAAACCACAAACTTCCCCAGCTCAGGAAGATCATGAACTGAAATCCTATATAAACATAAGACATTGATATCTGCAGGTCTTTTTTTCCTTTCTTTTTTTTTTTTTTTCATGCACTTATCACATAACACACTTTTTAATTCTGATTTAGTAACTTCATTGCTGCACCTCCAGTAACAAGGCAGAACTGCACTGTGGCAGGTGCTGTATAAAGAGAAAATAATTCCTAATCTAAATAAGTATGAAGTGCAGTTTAGGTAAAATATTGCATCTCCTCTTCCCTGACTGTTGTCGTAAGATGCCAGGAGTTGGCAGCAGAGCCTTGAGCAGCCCCAGAACCCTCCACTCCCCCTCCGCCAACTGTTGCAGCAAATGCTCCTTTTGCCTCAAAGTGCTCTTGTCTTTCAGGGCTGCTGTTCACTCGCTGCTCAGCCTTGCCCATGATGGTACATTTTATAGCATAAACCAGAGGATTGTTCTGTGCTGAATATTAGCATATGGCTTTTGATATCTGGTCCTCTAAGAGCGATAAACTGCCAATCAGGAGGCATAGTGGGTACAAGCATATTTTTATCACTACCCTTACTAATCACCAAGATTAGTCCCTGCTTGGCAATTGTGACTGAAGAACACACTGAACCTATTCAAATATCCTCATCCATATTCATTTCCATTTAAACAAATTAAATTCTCATGTAAAATAATCCTCAAATTCTCAAAAAAGCTGTTTGTTTTTCTACTTAGGTGGCACAAGTTCAAAGACGTCCTGTTAAATATGCATAATTTCTGAAGAGCAAAAATTACAGCTTTTAATGGTGTTTGCCTTCCACTTCATGAAAATCTCTTTTAATGTCACTAGGGATCTTTGGAGACTGGACAGAAGTTTCCTTTTCCAGCCCAGGGGTTTAGAAATGTGACCATTTTCAGAGCACAGCTGCTTTGTCAAGAGACATTGGCACACAGAGTTTGAAAAACACACACTGAACTCCAGCAAGCATTTCTAAATCTCCTTCGATTAAAAAAAATCCAAAAAACCTCAAACCTACAACAACAAGCTGTAAATGAGAAGGACCAGATAATCCATCCATCCTGAATCTTTTGACTTTTGGGGAGGAAATGGGTTTTTCAGAAAGTGACCTTCAGCAGCTCGTAAGGAGGCCATTTTTCAGTGGTTGTCTCGGAGGTGAGAGGGAAGGACATGAATTTTAAGCAGAGATTAATCTAATGAGCCATTGTATTAATAATAAGAAAAAAAATCTTCAAGCTAAACTGAATTATTTCAGGGATTCAAAGGCAGACAAAATAAAACCAAAAGTGAAAAGGAGATGGATTTGACTGAATTGCTAATTGGCATGGAAACCCAAGCCCCTCATCATCACTTAAAAGAAATGAATTGCCAGAGAACAGAGACACTAAGAAAAACTTAAGACAGTGTAGGATGGAAGAGGTAAAATGAACCAAGAGGAATGGGTATGGCTATATAGGAATAACTTATTTTGGCTTGCATATAGCATGGGCATGTTCTTCCTGTTATATCATGACTCACAAACCTATGGTTCAAAAGATCTGAATATTAATAAAGACTAACCAAAACTATGCAGAATGATTTGATACAGTTGGCTCCTTTTCCAGTTTTCTAGTAACGTGTCACCTCTATTTCTGGTACGTGGTTTTGTTTGCGCTCTTCATTTGGATACATTTTTTTTCTGAGCTGATTTCAAGATTTCCCTACTACCTATGGGCAACAGGTAATTTTGTTCTGAAATTGTTTTGCTGGCTTGACTGGGATGACTCAGAAGACTATTCTTCATTAGCAACATGGATATCTGTATTTGGCCTTACATGAAATAATTTTATGGAACAAATTAATTGTCTGGAAGAGATCTTTCTTTGTATGTTTATAAGAATATAAATATTCCTGAGGAACAAGTATTGGAACATAGAGTTTCAGGGTCTGTATTTTCTTTTTACAATAAACTGTAAAACAGAAATAACAACAGAATCCCCTAGATCAAAACAGCAGCCCAGATGTCATTCTAACAATTTCAGGGTATTGCCATGACCTTATAAAAATGACTCAAGTTAGGAAATTGCACCAGTGTGAGAACCACCTGTGATGTTCACTTTCTGTTGCTTTGTCTTTGCATTCATAGAGAAGACTAACATATCATTTTGCAAGTAGCACATCAAAAGGAGATGGTGATTCTGTGGATTTATGTTTTTCAGCTGCTCTCCCAAGTGCACACTTTGATGTCTAATCAAGGGTCAGTTTATGCTCCACTCTTTAGTCTGGGTAAAAGCACTAATAGAATCTCTCTGATCTTTTCTTATTTTTGCAAAATGTATGGCAATTTCAGGTCTTTCAAACTTCCACCGTGTCAAACAAATTCAAATAGAAGGAAAGAATTGTAGAGATACTTACGTTTCTGCAAACATAGCTTCTACAGAAACTAGGATAAACTGTGCAGGTTCAAGTGTATAAGAGATTATTCGCTGGTAGAGCCTCTTGAAAAACATAATGCAATTTAGAAAATATGTTAGAATGCCTTCAGGCACATATTTCCTACAGGCTTTGACCTCACTAATGTTACCATCACTTACATAGTAAGAGATGCTAGATAAAGTTTTCCAGAACTTAGCACAAGCCAGAAGCCAGACCACAGGAGGCAACTGTGCAGAATATTGCCCTACATCCCTGAAATTGTCAATGGACCAAAGACTGCTCACTGATAGTGGTAACATATGCTTAAAAACAATAGTTTCCTTGCATCTCTCCCAGATCCAAATGAAAACAACAGCTCTGTAGAACAAAAATGAATCCCCCCATTTAGGGTTTTTACAAGCCCCCCTTTTGGCAGATGCCATCACCTTCTTCCTCAGCCACTTGCTAGTTTCCCTGTGAGAGCTTTTAATGTGCTGGTCTATGGGAAGCTTTGCAGGCTGCAGCAGGCAGCAGGCATAACCCGCTGTAGTTATGGGTTATTAGCTGTTTGGCAGGGCTGGGCTCAGCGCAGGCCCCAGGGATGCAGAGCGGGTGGCAGCGCAGCAGCAGCACCGCGCGATGGCACAATGCACACGCAAGTGTGGCTGCAGCCTCCTGCAGAGCAGCAAAGGCAGGGAAAACCGCCTGCTTCCTTCCCCTGCTTCAGCAGCAGAGTGTACGAGGCTGCTGAGGGGATAAAGCTAATGAAAACCAGAAAGAAATTCAATCTCCCTAACTGGGGGGAAAAAAAAAATACCACTAAGCCTATTGGAGAGGTGGGGAGCATCAGCTGCTACATAGTGCACATCACAAGTGATCAACGGGGATGTTCTGGATTAAAAAGTAGGGCTGAAATCAGAAGTACCAATTTTGTGCCCTCTTTCATAAGCGCAAATCTTGGGAGGCTGAATTGATCCCTCCCTCCATCAGACCTCCTACCTGGGAGAGAATTTGCTCTGCAAATGACTGTTGTTTGGTGGCTAATGCAGGGAGGTTTGATTGACAACCAGCACTCAATCAAGCATTATGCTAATCCTCTCAGTCTATTGATAGGCAGACACACAGAAAGGCAGAGGGAAGAAGGGAAGGAAGGGTGGATATTATGGAAAACTAAAAGCCAGTGGCTTTTCAAGCTAGTGATTGGAAAATAACTAGCAAGAGATTTAGAACATTCAACCAGAAAGTCTTGAATTGCTCTTGCTTTTACTCATGGATTTTTTTTTTTATCTTGCAGAGAGCAAAGGTAGAGGGCATCTATCACCAACCAAATTTACTTCTGGGCATAAGGCAACAACACAGGAAGAGCGATTTCACCTGCCTCCCCACTAACCCCAAGATGACCAAATCACGTTCAGTTTTCCTGACTTCTTATAGACAAGATCTGCACATTAAAGATGGCCTTGCTGGCTAATTGTTAGCAAGCTAACAATTGTTAAACATGATCAAGGTGAAATATTTAATACTAAGTAAAATGCAGGATTGTTCATTCTGCCTAATATAACAATCCATTCCTGAAGCTTCTAAACACATAATGTGGTGTCTCTTCTCCTTCATACTTTAATTTTTGTGAAGAACTCAGCTTCCAGCATGGAGTGGAACTTGGAGAGTCAAAATCAATGGTTTCTCAATCATTTCAATCTAATTAAGCAAGTACAAGAGGTTGAGGAAGGTTCTGAAGAAAACTAGAGATCTGATAACCCTACCTGCACCACACCTTGAGACTTCAGACTCCCCCAAGAGAAACCAGTGCTATTTTTGATCCTGGTGCATGATCAAAGCACCATGAAGCCCAGTGTCACGCTCCCACAGTGACAAGGCAAAGGCTTTTGTTTGTAGGGTGCATAATTTTTCAAAGAGCGTAGTCTTCCTTCTGCATCCCTGCAGATTTACCAAGAGATCAGACAGGAACAGCATGCAATTTCTGCAAATGCCACTGTGACAGCAGGGAAGTCAACTCTGTTGTTGCTGTTAATCTCTAAGCCTGACTGTGGACCCAACTCTGCTCCACTACCACTTTCCATATGTGAAGAGCTGTGGTGCTGCATGCTCTCTCCCTGGGAAATTAGACTTGTTGCTAGCAGTACCCTTTATCTCTGCATTACATTTGAGCTACCAGGAGAGGATGGCACCCCTTTCTTACCCATGCTTGCGCCTTCCCTTTGCAGCGTCAATCAAATCTGGCATGTGCTGCTTCTGCTGCAGTTCTGGCATACTTCACAGGAGGCACAGAATTACAAGGCTTACAGCATGCTTTATCACTGCAGACAGTATTTTCCTACACTACCTTCTGTATTCCTCTCCAGTTAGTATAAAAGAGAGAAGCAGCTCCTATCTGCTTGTGCTGGGTACATGGCTGATCTTCTCACCTTGCTCTCCTTAAATTCTTCAGTGACCTTGATTTCACACAGAAGATCACTAAGGCTGTTATATTTCCTGTTTCAAGGCTTGTCTGCTTATCCGTGACAGAACTGAGAAGCTTTCAATCCTGTCTTTTCCTTTTTACTAAACCCCAATCTATTTTTTTTTAAATAAAAGTCCCTTTAAAGTAAATCCTTTATTATTTTTTTTTAAATAAAATAACAGGGGTTATATAAGGTAGTTATTAGCAGGGGACAAAACTTTGTCATCCAAGAAGTTCCTTTTACTCTTACATTTCTGTGCAGATGGCAAATCTTTGTCAAGCTTTACTGTAATTGGACCTTCATCCTGAATCTGAAATTTGCTTCGTACAAAGTACAATGAACTCTACGTTCTTGAGCCACTCACATCATACTCAGGTTTTCATTCTATTAAAAGGAATGAAAGCTCATCTAAATCACTTCAATTCTGCAAAGCTGGGCCTGTCTGAAAGCTGGCTCGGGTTCTGATTTGGGACAACATGCTAAAATTTTGGGTTGATAAGAAAGCTTTAAAGTTACAGTAAATTGATAGCATGCTTCTTTCACACTGCATCTAATGTCTGTCTATATACAGAGCAAAATCTACCTTTGGTAGGAAAGGTAGAGTCCAGCCGTGCAACTGGAGGCCCATCACTGCATGATGGATGGACAATTCAGGTGTTACACTTCCCTGTTGCAGAAGGTCTTGTGTGGGCTCTCAGGTATGACTTCCAGGATTATGATGATACTGCAAAAAAATAATCAGAGCTTCTGTGAAAGATTCCCCCCCCGCCCCACAAAAACCCTGAGAACAGTATTTCAGTGGACCTGGTAAAATATACACATTCTGGTTTGTCCTTTCTGACACCTGCCACACTGGGGACCTGTCCCTGGAAATTACGTTTCATTAAGAGATTCACACTTTCTGGAAGCTAAAGCTCAAATGCAAGTAACTGATACAATGGATGTTCCTGAGCAAGTCCATAATGAGAGAAAAAGAGCATTAAAGATCCAGCTCAGCTGGTACTACTCACGTTCTGGATTTTGAGTCTTGAAATATTGCCTTATTTTAAAGCCCCCTCTCTTGAGCCAAACAAGCTTCAACTTTCACTTGCTTTTAAAGTTCATATATCATAGCTTAAAGAGAAGCTGTAAGAATGTGACCAAATACAACCTAAAAGTTACAAGACAGTAAAATGCAAATGGAAGGAAGCCAGAAGGGATTTGCTTTCAGAAACTACTTGTGGGATTTTTGTATGACTGGACTTGGCAAAGCAGCTTCAAATATGGAAATGCCAGCCAAGGTACTGTGAACACGTGCTCTTCAAATAGTCATGTCCCAGAGTGGAGATCCCTCAGGGAGAGGCACAGGAGGGCTCTGTTTGGAAGGGAAAAGCGCAGGTGGAAAGCCAACATCTTGGCAAGGGGCCAATCTAACCTGATTTCCACATCTCCAGAGGCCACCCAGGGATTTGCTTTGGCCCCACCAAGTGAAAGAGCAACAGGACTGCAAGGACCACACAGGTCCAGCTCAGTGTATTTCCCTCCCATCCACATGGGCAAAGGTTTCTTCTCTCCCTTTTTCTGTGCCTCTCCCAGAACAGACTCCCTGGGATAAAGTAAAACCAAATACATTACTGGGACTGCTGCTGTCTGAGTAGCAAAGAAAATCCCAGACAAAGGAAATTATTTCCACTGTCTCCTCAGACTACACTGACCGTCAGTTCTAGAAAGCTTTGGTGGTGTAGAAAAAGCAAAGGAGGAACAAAAAAACCACCTGTCACAGAGAGAACCCAAGAAAGGAGAATAATTTGGTGATCTCTTCAGGAAAAAGGGGTGCAATTTCCTGTACAAGATCACCATGTTGGTGGGTTAGAAAGGACCATCCTATTTTTTTTGGCACTACAGGCTGATTTTCTGTGTTAGCTCAATAGAAGGCCTTGTCAGGAGAACTGTTGAGACAGACAGCAAATAAAAATACCCAATCTTATTTTAAAATCTCACGAGTTTCAGGACCTGATTCACGACATCTATTTGCCTGCAGTTGCTCACGCTTTATTCTGACACATCTCTAGGTCTGATCTTTTCCTTCCCTTGCTGATTTTGAAAGTGGGCCTCTGCTTTCTGCCTACAAGCTGGGCTCGGATGCCCTTAGCCCATATCTTTATGCTTCCTTTCCCTGCTGTAAAATTGTCCACCCAGGTCATGCAGACTGAAAGTGAGATGTGGCAAAGGCCTGCAATATCAGACATTAAAGTTTAAATGAGCAGATGTCACTGTTGCAGCACATGGCAATTCAGCACTTAAGCAGAGCAGGAGCAAGGTATACAAGTAGGGCTGAAAATATCCTCCAGTCACTGGTGCACATGGAATCTCTGAGGCACCGCACCTAGAAATCTTTCAGGCCATTGCTGTAACAATCTGCCTCCTTCCCACCTGCTACAGCATGAAGTATCCCAGCAGAGCTTTACTGGCAATGAATATTACCATGTTGTTTTGAGCCTCAGGCCAGTGCTGTAAAGGTCAATGTAAATAGCTTCTTAGTTACCCCTCAAAGACTTCGATAAAGCACTACAATAATGAAGTTGCTCTCATTTGTAGCCTCTTCCCTCAGAAATTCAGGCCAGTGTACCAGCCTGCTATAGAACAGAAATGTCACTGACACCTGGCAAAACTGACTAGCTCTTCATGATTCCAAAACAATTCCAGATTATCCCATGATGACCTTCATTGATACCCCCTCAGCCCTGCTTCCCCTTCCTTCTAAAAAAAAAAAAAGGAAAACAAATTTGGCATAAGAGTTTATAACACATCTGGGTTTCTTGAGGAAAAAAAAAAAAAATCCCTTCCTTTCAGCATAAGGGAAATGCAGCAAGATCAGAAAAGGCTGTCTCTGTAAGGGAAGACCAGGAGATACGTGCTATGTTGCATTGCAGTGCTGAGTTTTAGCTTCTCCTCTTGAATAGCTCTGGGGTTTTGTTTTTTTTTGTTTTGTTTTGTTTTGTTTTTTTTTTTTTTTTTTTTTTTTTTTTTGTTTTTGTTTTTGTTTGTTTGTGGTTTTTTTTGTTGATTGTTTTGTTTTTTATTTTTTTTATTTTTAAGCTTCAGTGGGGGGGATTTCTGTATTTGTGATCCAATCAGTGACTACGACCCATCAAACTAACACGCAGCATTAGTCACTGGAAGAAAGCTGGGAAGTTGGCCACAGAGCTGTTTAAAGGGGACTGATGTAAAGGCTCAGACTACTCACTACTCAGAGCTATAAAGTGTCTTTTTTCTTCCCTCTGTTCCTGAATCTATGTAAGAATAAAAATGTCTTATTTTGCAAAGTATGAGGAGTGGGGAAAGGCTTTAAGGCTGCCTGACTGAGGGTATGCCACATTGAATTTTCTTTTAAGAACAGAAATCTGAAACATCTCCAAACTAATCGACCTCAAGTCCAACACAGATGTTTAACACTTTGTCAAGGTTTAAAGCTGGGCCGGCTATTAAACCTCTGGCAGATGCTCTCTGTCATCCCCCCCACTCCCCGCAAAGGGAAAGGGAAAGGGAAAAGGGAGAGAGACTTCTGGGTTGGAAAGTTAAAACAGTTTTAATAGACTATAATAATGAAAAAGAGTATAATAACAATAATAGAAATAATCAAATATATACAAATATATATACAAAACCAAGATTGAGCTCCCCTGAAGTCAGCTACGTCACCACCGGCACTGCAGGGCAGGCTCTGGGAAGGCCCAGGCTGGGCCTAGCGACGGTCGAGAGCTGGATTCAGGAATGCACGGATCGGGATCAGGGGCAGCAGAAAAACAGACGGAGTCCTCCTTGGACACCGGCCACAGCAGAAAGAGAGCGAGACCCTCGTGATTCCCCCGCTTTATACTGAGAATGACGTGTATGGGATGGAATACCTTCGTTGGTCAATTTTGGGTCACCTGCCCTGTCCGCTCCCCCCTGCAGCTGCGACCCCCCTTCGACTCTTCACTCGTAAGCAGTGAGGAATTCAGCAGTGACCTTGGTTTCTCTAAGAACAAGTACAGCAAGAGCCTTTCTGCACAACATCCCTACCGGTGCCTCAGTGATAACTACAAACTTCGAGCGTTATCAGTGCTGGAAGCAGACACTGTCTGCAAAACATACAGTTAGTTTCAGAAAGTGCAGTTACTTAGAGGAGACTTAGCTGAAAGTAAAAATCACTGAAAGGAAAATTGGCCTGGTTTAGGCCAAACCAGGACACACTTAACATTTTATAGCCAGGGACTGAAATACAGGAACTATGTTTATCTAGGATCAGCTTTTTTGAAATGAGCAACTGATCTGTTTTTATGATGCAGGAATAGGAAAAACTCGAAGGAGAGGCTGTTGCACTCGAGGAAGATTTGGGCACCTCATACAGAAGGCTGGTATGTATTGATGTGAATAGATACTTATCAAGTCTAGCTGCAAAACTGGCTCTTTTATATCGCTGGTTACTCCTGCTTTCAGCTGCAAAGATTTATTGGAAGACATATCTTTTTCAAGGTATTTTAGATATTGCCAATTCTAATCCATGCCAGAAAACAGAATGGCAGATATATGGAAAGTAAAAAAATAGCATCAAAAGAAGAAAAAGGTATTAGTGTAACATTAAAGGTGTTGCTTTAAATTTTAAAATGCTCAGTAAGTGTGATATATGTGGAAGTAGGATAGTTAGAAGTGTTATACAGTTAAGAAAAAAATAGTTTTGTCAACATTTGGACAGAAAAGGAACAAAATTTTAATGAAAATAAACTCTTCATCTTTCTGTCTTTTTTTAAATAAATTAACTCTGTCATGTCAGGCCTGCACAATACAGTATCTACTAAACATAACTGTCTCGTGGAAGTCTAAAAATAGACTCATCTATTAGTCTGATAACATGTTCCTATGCCCCCACAAATGTGGAAATCCTAGTCCATAAGTGTATGCAAGACAACCTGTAAGGAAACTAAGGTAAAGTCCATGTGCATTGGAGACCACTAAATCTGCGTGTTGGAAGGGGTGTTAAACCTTCAAGTCAACATTGTTAGGCCAGACTTGACCTTCTGTTTGGGATTTGGTCTTGGGACCACCACTACTCAGGGGACACCTCCATCGCATGGAGGCTGCAGTGTAGCAACTGAAGCAAAAAAGTAGGTGTTTAATTCTGTGTGGTTTCCCTTTCAATTTCCAGCCCTTCTCACTTTCTGGTTCTTGGGCCCTTTTGCAATAGAACTCAAAACCTTTCAAAATGCTTCCAAAAGCCTTTTATTTTTGTTCAATTTACATTTCAAAAATTCATGGGAAAATGTTGACCTTACATAAAACTTACAGTACTGGGGGATAAATTTGAAGAGGACTGTAATTCCACAAAAGTTAATGAGATGAATTCATCTTAAATCTCCAACAGTCATGCTAAAGTATGCTTCATCGTTATTGACTGTGATTAATGGAGTTAACAAAGCTAATGAGGTTTATTTACTTCAATGTATGCAACAGTATTTGCAGGCTTCCCAAACAGCAGCATGATGGTAATATCTAACAGCATTTGATATGTGCAAAGTGATTAAAAAAAAAAACATTTGAAATATCTTTTAAGGAAGGAAGAGAAGATGAATGATCTAGTTTAAGTAAAAAGGAAGTAAATGAGAGCAAATAAGTGGAGTTGAGTAAATAATTCAGAATGAATAATTTATTTCATATATTTAGCCCTACATTTTTGCTCATGGGATCCACAGAAGTGAAGAGATTTCCTCAAACCTATTTATCATATGAACTTGATAGCTTAAGAAAGCCTACACAACAGTGAGACCAGGAGCATTGGAAGCTCAGGCTTCATTGTGAAGGTGCGAATGGCTGGGGAAGTCAGATTGTGTTACTTCTGTTTTCTCATTAGCTAAACAGCCAAAGATTCCAGCACCAGTAATTCTCAACTTGGCAGATAAATGCCAAGTATTATCAGTATTTATTGTCAAGCCTAAAAAAACCTCTGGCTATGACTGGAGCCTACTGCTCCAGGGTATTTGCAAATATATAACAGAAATACCATGTTTGTTCTCAGGGCTGTCTACACTGATGGGGTCAGTCCTAGTATGCCATCAAATCCTGTATCCTGGTCTGCCAAAATATATCCAGTAAATCCCTTTGTCTCTCTAGCTCAATCCCTCTTTTGAATTTGCAGTTCTGCTCAGTTGCTGCCTGATGTACATTGCAGCATATCTGGAGCTTTCACCCATTCGTCAAGCCTTCAGCTCAAGCAGGACACTGCCACCAATCCCAGAAGTCCCTGTTCTGATTTCTGTTTTAAACCTCATTTTCTAAATCTGCTACAACTAAGTTAAATGACATCTAGAAGAAAAAGCAAATAAATATGTAAACTGATCCTTTGAACAGCTCTTCAAGCCAACCTGAGATACATTTATGCAGTACTTAAGGTGGAAAAAGAAAAAAGCCCTAAAACCCCATGGAGAATATTCTCTAAATCAACCCTAAATACCAATACAAACTCTGAGAGTCTACAGGCTAAATCACTAACCCTCCCCTTCAAGGTGACCCTATCATAGTCCTTGTGGTTATGGCAGTTTTCTTAGATGAAATATACTATAGGAGCAAAACTTCGGGGAAAAAAAAAGGTGACTGATGCCTACATGAAGCTGAGCATTTTTATTTGCCAGTGGTATTAGTGAATGTTGATGCTCTTGACATCTCTTGGGCACTACGCTCAATAGATATACAAACAGTGAAGGTAAACATGGAAGCTCCTATAAATACTCATCCACACAAACCTTGGAAACTCACTTGTTAAAAGTGCATGTGGGCATAAAATTAGACACATATGGCATGAGGATGTGAAAGGTACATGGGGAGAATGAAAGTGAGTAATGGAAAAGGCGTACTGCATTTGCTGTATGGACTACGTTTATAGCTGCAAATCATGATTACTAACAAATGAAGTGGCATATTTGGAGAAAAGAAAATAGAACAAATGCAAAACAAAAAAAAAAATCAAGGCTTAATTGCGTGAAAATTTGTTATTCCAGCTCACTCCATTCTAAACTATTACCTTCCAAACAAATATTAAAGCAGTCAGACATGTTTGACTTTGATCTGAATCAAGCAACTCCACTCAGCTACCTGAGGTAGGTACTTTCCTTATAATATAAATCAGAACACACTGAAATCAATGGGAGAATTTCCTTCACTTCAAAGAAGATGGGGTTGATTGCCTGTCATTAAAGAAACCGCTTCATTTGATCTGCACGTCTAAGCCTACTCCATCTCTGCACTGTGGGAACATTGGTCAATTGACCTCAATGCCAGGCTGCTTCTCTCCTTGAACATCACATATTCAAAGGGATAGTGCAAATCAATAATTTCTTCAGGTCATGTCAGAGACTTCTGAAACTGTCCTGGTAGCTAACAGTTGCCCCTAACCCCTGCTGGAGCACAATCACCATGAATAACAAAGGTGGTGTTAAAAATCTGTGCTGAATTTCCCCTCCCTATGGAAAATTAAGTCTTGAATCAAATTCAGTCTTAGTAAAGTTTCTTTTTTTTGTGTGCGTGAAAACCTAAAAAATTTCCCATAAGAAAACTTTTGAATTTGTATTTTGAGGTAGCTTTCATGGTAAACTAAAACGTAATTAAAAACTTCAAGATCAAGAGTTTTCTTCCCAGGTTCCAGTGAGCTTTTTTTTCCTGCTTGATCAGTTTCATATGGTCTCAAGGAGCTCAGTGTCCACAAGGAGCTCTGCAAGGTACCTGCAAAAGCACATGTGGGACTGATGGGCAGTACTGCTGAGGAAGAGCTTGTGCAGGAAAGGATGATTCAGATTGAGGCACCTACATTTGGTGTCTACATGCAAGTGTCTAGATGTGCACTAGGTGTCTGAGCTCCCACTGCAGTCAGTGGGAATGGGATTCAAGTGCCAAAATGTCTCTAAAGCACCACTACTGGAGGTGCCCTAGTTTACCCCCCAGTCTCCACATGCCACTTCTGAAGGGCTTGCTAGCCCTACATCTTGGGTCATATCTGCCAGGCCCACATGGATGTCTCTGATGCCTTAACATCTAGGGTTATTTGAAATATTCCAGGGTTTTTGAACTCAGGCTGCAAGTAACCAGAGTGAACATGTTAATAAAATAAACGTCCTATATTACATAGATTACTTCAGTTTGTAAGAATGGGTAAAATAGATTAACATTTCCAAATGCAAAACACATCTCCAGCCCCAGTCTGTGGCTCTCAGACCTACATGGGTGATGGAAGGGAAGCATTTGGGCAGACTGTATGAAGAATCAGCATTTCTAGAGGTTCGCTGTGAGGTTTTTATGGTAATTTGGGATTACACTGGACCAATCTGTGAGAAACCAATTACAATATGGTGGTACACAAAGAAAACAGACAAAGAAACAAAGCACAGGGAAGCCGAGCTGTGATTTTTCCTCCCTTTTTGGCCCCTTTCGGATACTAATCCACCCAAAGCATTATTAGATCTCCACCAGCAGGTGTTTCTGACACAGATCTGGACCACTGTGATGCCTTTTGCATTGTCTGGAGGCCCTGCCATGCTCTACAGCCTGTTTACCTACAAGGCATTTTTTTTTTTTTTAAGGTTCCTGGCCCTGTACCCATTCTCCTTTATAGCTTCTCCAGCAAAAACATGTTGGAGGTAATTGTGAAAGGAACTGGTCAGAGCAGGGCATGTTTAATAACAGATTTCAGGAAAACAAGCTGAAGTTTTTAAAAAGCAATCCAAGATCTGATTGATTTATCAAGGTCTGTCAGTGAGCTTCTACCGTCCATGAATCTTTACTAAGACAGGTCTTGCACGATTTAAGGAACAGAGGCTGTAGGCAGCTCCTGAGACTAGTAATGAGAGAAATTTCTTGGTCAGTATGTGCATTTTTTTTTTTCCTTTTTTTTTTTCCATGAGGCTGAAGTAGAATGAGTTCCATGGTCTCTGCTAATGGCAAAGACCTACAGTAAAATCAGTCATGGCCCATCCCTGCAGAGCATGCATGCCACCTGCAATAAGGCTTCCCTCCATATTTCCCCAGTAGGAAACCTGGTGCTCCTGGCACTGCTGGCCCTGTCATTTTCATGAGTGCTTCAACAAGATTTAACACCAAAATGCAGCATTTCATCTGGTGAAACATGCAGCAAAACCTTTTTGTGGGTTGTGCAGATGCTTCGCAAGGAATTTACATGAACTTAATCTCACTAAACTCTTACAAGTTCCTATAAACTGCACCATGGGGGACTTCTCTGCTGGCAGCCTTTTATATTAAAAACACATCTTTACAGAAAGTCTTTCATCTAAATCCTTAATCACATGAATGGGCTTTTTTTTTTTTTAAGCACTGTCAGGCAGTATAGCAACCTCTTGTCCATCCCTGACCTTGGGGACCATGCAGCTCAGCAGAGGCACAGCACAGGAAGACTCTAAAGTGCAGCCTGTGCATCTGTATTGTCCTTGTTGGGAGGATGAGTTTCATGGCAATGACAGTTCATAGTAAGGAGTGAAGGGAACAGCATGGATTTCAGGAGGCAGGAAAGTGCTAATGAGAGCCCTTGAAATGCTCAGCAACTTGGAAGTCTTGTCCACATTATTCACCTTCTGTCACTTAACATCGCTACCTGCTATAGTTGAACAGAAAGGAAAAATCTGTGTTAGTATCTGTAGTAAAAAGGGTTTTCTAACTGAGTAGGAAAAATGGTGCCATATTATGCTAAGTGAAACTCTTCTGGTTGGATACCACCTTTTGCTTATTTTGCAAAGGGAGAAATGAATCCTCTAGGTGCATCTCAGTAGCACAGTGGAGCCTTAAAAGGTTTGGGACCTACTCCCACATGCAGATTTTCAAAGACTCAGAGAGAAGCATCTCCCTTGTGATGCTTTTAAGGTACATATGCTGAAGAGCACACTCCACTGGACTCCATCCAAACCTTATTAGTTTGGCACTATGTTTGTGGCTGATACATTTTGAGCTGGCTCCGATGGTTGATGCTGAGCTCTTGAAAATTTGACCTTCTGTGACTTGCCCAAGGTCATAGTGGAGGTCAGTTGCAGAGATGAGAAGCAGACTCAGATCCTGAAACAATTTGATCCTGGCTATTAACCAAAAAAATACATTCTCCTTCATTAGGCACATAATGCTGAGCCCACAGGAGGCACCTAAGATAAAACCTGAAGCAAGAGATCCCTGTTTGGATCTGGTCATCTCTAGTGGAAAATGAAATGGGCACATATATACAGAATCTTCTGTTTCCTCTTAAGGTTGCAGCTGATTAAATGAAAGCAATGTGAGAAAACCTGCCGTAGGCCACAATGTCTTTTAGGTCTGTGGAAGGAAAAAACCCTTATAGCTTTTAATGAGCTCACGATATTTTACCCTCTGTAACCACTAAATCCATCACTTTGCAACAATGAAGATAATTTACGATTGCCTCAATTGTTTCTTTTATTTATGGGACATTTTTAGTATGGAATTTAATCAAAGAGATTAAATGTCATACTACCTATTACCTTGCTGTTAAGATATTAATCCTATAGAAAGACATATCAAACTCTGGATTAATCATAAAAGGAAAGAAGTATGATGGCAATGCAATTGCTTTGGGAGTCATGATTTTTTAACTTATTTAATCAGGGCAGAAGTTGAGGTGTCACTGCCTCTTGTAACATACTTCTTGTTTTTTCAAAATTAGGAATAGTTTTGAAAATAAGTATAGTTAGGCTTTGATTTAACAAAGTGCTTGGCATACACTTAACTTTAATGTGCTTGCCTTGACTTCAGTGAGACTTATACAGTTCTTAAACACAGGTATAAGGCAGGATTAAATCACTTGCTTAATTTTAAGCATCCACTTAAGTGCCTTTTGGTAGGTAGGGCTTCAGTAAGCTAAGTTACATATTTGACAGGTTTGCTAGCTTAGTAGTATAATTTCAAAGCTAAGAAAAGGGAATAAATATGCTGCCTATATTTATATCACACTTTCTATACAAAATGGTTTCCCAAAGCTCTTTATGAACCATAAACTGAACTACATTTCAGCAATTGATTTCAAAACCTTTTCTGCTGTAAGAACATAGCACTGAGAAGAAACATGATGAGAGAGAGCACAAAGACAAAAAGTTCAATATACACTTGCAGGAGCTATTGTAAATTGAGGGGGAAATCTGAGACCACAGGAGCATAGGAACATGGTGTTAATTTGTAGTTTTAATCTGTTGATGCACTTTTAAAAAGACCTGGGTCAAGTTAGCACACTGTTCCTGCAGAACCTATTTGCTCTCACAGAAAGTAATGATCATCACTGCATTATTAGGAATAAAAACTCATTGGTGACCTTATCTGATATAGAGTTGCATTACAAGTACCACATTCTTTTCACTAAGAGAGTAAACACTATATAGTCCAAAGTAGGCATGGGCAAGTCCATTTCACAGACATTTACTGTTTATTGCACCAGTGATGTACTTTCTGGATAGGTCTAGTTTTCAAGTACTCAGATCAGCCAACTTACTGCAGTTTCCCACAGCTGGCAAAACCTCCTTTTCAGAAGTTGTTGGGTAGGTCATAGTTTTCACCAGGCCTCCCCTCAGTTCTACACTTTGCTTCTCCCCAGATAAGGCCTTTTAATCTGTGCTGATCTAGACTCAGGCACATGTGGCCTCCTGGTGACCATGCACAAAAAGCTTTCAATAGCACCTTCAGAAATCCAGTCAGCTAGCAGCTGCCTGAAGAGTAACCTATGGATTAAAATTTTCCTGAAAAAATAGGTAACCCAAAGTAAGCTTTGTATGCGTATAAGTGGTGCTAAATAACCAACTGGTTTTATAAGTCAAGTCTGACAATGCCAGCCAAGAACTCTTCCCCTAGCAGAACCTCAGGAGCCCCTCTCCACTCAACACCACATAGGTAGATTGACCTTGTGCTGAGACCTAGTAGTTAACAGTGTCAAGATATATTTAAGTGAAGACCAAGAAGAATTATATACCTACCCATGATATATGAATTCCCTGAACTTTCCAGGGAGCAGGCAGGAGGATTTGAAAGGTTTCGGATGAAAACAAGACTGTGATATACCACATCTTTAAGAGCTCCCCCATCATCATCTGCTGAATGGCTGCCAACTGAGGACAACCTTGACATTGCTCTAGCCCCTCCTGACATCAGCTATGTTGAACTTGACTGGAATAGAGTCAAACAAGTACTGAACAAGTGATCCCAGTTTGCAGTTTCCCTTGTCCCTCCCTGCACAGACTACAGAGAAAGGTTTTCTGGGACACAGCCCCAGTCAGTGTCTGGCTTTATGTTTGCTTTCCATCCTCATTAGGGCAAGGAGCACAGGGACTATCTTGCCATGTCATCCAGGAAACACACAAAAAGCCTCGACAAAAAACATCATCTGGCAACAATGAAATATTCAAACAGGTTTGCAGATGACAGTGCCTGTTTCTGACAGGAGAATATTGTTTGGGAGAAGTTATTTGCACAAGCCAGTGAATGATTGATGTGAGGCCAATGAAAGATTGATGTGTGAAAACACAGAGCACATCTGCCCTAATTGAAGGTCCTGGGTTCCCCAGGATTATGGAAGCAAAAAAACTTCCTGCCTATGAGATTCACCCTGTCATCCTGTCCTCCAGAAATTTTCTAATCACTTGTCCTACCTCTTATTTTCATGCTGATAGCTCCTTGATGCCTCCAGCAAGATTATCATGGAGTGACAAACTGTGCATACAGAGAGGACTTTGTAAGAAGTCAGGTTGGAAGCAGAGTAGTCTATGCATGATCTGCAATTCAGACATGCCAAAATTGCATCAGATATGTTGTTCCTGTGAAATTCTTTGCAAGGCCAGAAAAATATAATTCAAGGATTTACCAAACAGCAAAAGGCCAATCTGGGCTTCCTTTTGCAAATCAGAAGGCTTCAATATTTTGGAGGCTTAGTTGCACAGAGCTTGCAAGCTTCACAGTCAAATCTCACTGACAATACACCCAGGACATGGCCAATTGAATCGCTCTCTGAATAGCTGTGCTGCCTTTCACACACAGCCACATCGTGCCCAGTACATGCCTTCTGGTACACTGACACATAACAGCCTATTAAAAAATGGTATGTTCTCAGTCTCCTTTTCTTGCCACAGTCTGAACTTCTCCCTTTTCAGTGTTTCCACCTCCACTTGCTGACCTCCTCTAACAGACACCAACATCGGTGCCCCTTTTCAGTGCACACACTACTTGGCACCTTTAAGGCCAGAAGCACCATTAGAAAACATCAGTGAGCCTGCCCAAAAGCATGAAATTACAAGCATTAACTCAGCCAGGGTTCACCAGTAGTTTATAGCATTCCTTGTGGTCACAAGCTAATTAGAGTGGAATGTATTTAAAATATTTTAAATCTCATTGTTTTCCTGTTAACTCTGCTGGTGGCACAGAGCACCAGCAACTAAGTGGTTAGTGATACTGCAATAATGGGCACAAACTGAGTCACTAGAAAACTTCAGTCTCACCCTATAATGGATTTCTTTGCTAATATCAATATTGTCCTCTCCTCAGAGTTATAGGGTGGTAGATGGCAAGAGACACTGTTCTGAAGCCTGGAAGGGATCTATCCATCCACAAAGAGGTGGTGCATGGAGACTGGTCTTCCCTCAACCTTGCAGACTTTAAGACAGACAGCAACAAAAAATAAAAGTAGAAATAATTGCATACATGATTTTCTGAAAAGTAGTCAGTAATCTCAAATAATTAGTTTTTGGAAAACTACTGGGAGACTTTCCTGATATCATTATTAATGCCTGAGAGCTCTGTGTTTGAATCCTCCCTCCCAAGAACAGACTCTACATAAGCACAGAACAAAAAACTTTCTGTCCCAGTGATCTTTCACTGGACAAGCTCTGTCAGACTGGATCCGAACTTTAACGTAAATCAGTTTTTCCCCAAAGAAGCCCATACACAACACCCAGGGTTTCAAAATGAAGTTTTTTTATAATTATTAAATGCCTTATGGCAAGTCTTCATTTCTGTTCTGCTAGCAAAGTAAAAATAAAGCAGGTGAAGAGTCACAAAGGGACAGGAGAAGGCTTAAACATCTTTAATCTTTCTGTTACATGCACATTATACTGTGATCCAGGGAAAAAGTTTCTATTCAGGTGGCATTAGGGTGACACAGCTGTCATTGAACTGGTTGATTTGGGCACTGAGCAAGCACTGCATTGCTGTATTCTTGCAGTTCAGCAGAAGTAACATTTATTTGCATGGTCAAAAAATAGAAAGTAATTTTATCCCTTCTGCTGGCTCTGCTTTGAGCAAGGGGGTTGGACCAGAGTTCTTCAGGGTCCCTTTCCAACCTCAGTGACCCCATCCCATCCATGCTATATGCCCTGTCTCCAGTTTCTAAAATAGGCTTTCCCTTCCCAGCATCTTTGGGAGCCCCCATAGCTTGGCTTCTGTCTTGAGAGCTCAGCCTTTGATTTTTTGTGCTTCTGGTCTCTAACTTCACAGGTTAAAACCAGAGGATTTACTTTCAATGCCACTGTTTTTGAAGGGGCTTGGGGGGTACCTGAGGTGTTGCTGTTGCTATGCTTGTAAAAATACTTTCGGGAAACCTGAGCTACCCCTGCTCTCCCATTAAGAAAACAACAGTTCTGTTTTAGGCTATATTTTGTGTTGCTTTACACAGCAACAAAAAAGGGAGGACTGTCATTGTAACATCTGCTCCTGATATTGGACTGTGATGAAGTGTAAATCCAAGCTGAGTAGGCTATAAATTGTATTATACCATTGCTCCTCCTGACTATAGTCAGCCAAGTTTTCTATTACAAAGACCCTATATTCAGTAGTTTATACCCCGGCTATAAAAGTTTAGTTTAAGCTGAAAGTTGGCATAAAATACCATAACTCCCAAATAAAGCTGTTTTGTAAACTTGATAATAGCTTGTAATACACTTCAACAGCATTTTTCATTGAAAGAAGATGGAGTGTTTAAAAATCACTTTGCGCCCCATGGAAGCAGTTACCAGTAGAATTGCCTTCTTAATAGACAGAGTGAAATATTGCTTCTAGTTAGTTTAATCTGCAAAGGAAGGGTGGGTTTTGGTGTCTGGTTTGGTAAACTGGAAGGAAAGAATCAGCTATTGATTCCTTTTTCTTTTTTTCTGCAATAGACTACCACAGTCATTATAAACTACTTTGAAAGATTTTTAAGTTCTGAGCTAGTTCTAACTTTAATTGTCAATAATACAAAAAAACCCAGAAGCTGTAAATTAAGAAAAAAATTCTATTTGTATTTTTAAAACACACTGGGTAAGAAATAGAGAAAGGTTTGCATTGTTTTTTTTCCTTTCTTTCCTACTTGCAAGTTTCCAGCCTTTGTTTTATCTCAGTTCAAACATTTAAGTCAAATCTGTTTCTTCACCCTTCTTGATTTTTTGTTCAGTTGATTTGATTACCTAAATCTCATATTATTGTCCCTGTTCTCAGCACAGATTAACATCCCTTGAAGCACCAGCAGATGAATATAAGAATTCCACTGTTAACCCATAAAGAGCAGACAGCACCCAATCTCTTCTTGACAAAAATAAGTTCTCAGGAGCATTTGCCATTAAAAAAAAAATCAAAATCTGATCAATATACAACTGAAGGTAAATCACAGCCTGTTGCTGTGGATATGAATGCCCAGTCCCTAACAGTTTCACTGTAAACAACTCCAGGCACAAAGGAGGCTCAGAATGGAGTAAATCCAATGCAGGCCAGTCTTGGGTGCTCTGCATTGGAGTGAGACATTATTTCAGCACTAACCACTTCAGCTTTGATTACTTAATTTTGAAATTCTCATCCCAAAGCTCCTGTGATGGAAATCCTCTTCAAAGGAAGAAGTCCAGGACATAAAGCTGCAATCACTCAAGTGAGAAGGATGCTCAGGGACACCAGTTTTCCCTGTCTCTTGCTTATACATGTACATCTTGTGGAAAAAGCAAGAGCTGTATGTACAGCTGATGAGATAATCCCCCATAAAAGCCTCCTAACTTGATAAATATACTCCTCTCCTAGGAGGATGCGTTATTCCTTTGCTGTTTTGGACTAATGAGTGTTGATTGTGATACAGATCTTAACATGACCTAGTCACCAGCCAGGTGAAACTCTTGTCAATTTTTTTCATGTACACATGGAAGAGGCAGAATTAAAACCTTCCCAAGACCTAATGATCCACAAGGTAAGTGGGAGGAAAGAGAAGGAGGAGTGATTAATCTTCCAATGTTTAGCATCACCTCATTATTTACAGAGAAACACCTCCTAGCATGAGAGTTTTATAGATTATATTGTCATCCAACACCTCAGTATGCACATCCCTGGTCCCTGTGGGGAAATCTAAGGTTTCCTGCTCAGTAAAAATCTCCTAAAGTTTTAGTCCCTGCAGCATGCAGAGCTGTTTCACACAGTATTTCCACCTGGGCTGACTCAGATCTGTGCAGGCTCCAGGCTTGCAGCACAGCAAGATGTGCATGAGAAACCCCCATGATGGATTTGAACTCCCTCCTCTGAGCTTTGTTAGGAGGACATGAATTTGGCTTCCACAAACCTGCTATTCATGCTGGGGGGATGTAGCTGGCTCAGCAGCACTGAAGAAAGGCACTGCCTTATAGGGCAGCCCAGCTGGCTCTCCTTATGTCTGAAGCATGCAGCCTGCTACAGTCTCTGATTCTCTGCAAGGCTGACAAAGACTGGTAGCTATTTGACATATAAAGTATGCAAAGGGAGTTGATTTCACTGTTTTCTGACTCTTCAGTGTCTGTGGATACTTCTTTTACTGAGTACTTCTGTCTTTAGTCCCTTCCCAAGCTAAAAAATAAAAGGAACAAAGTTTGGAGCAAGTGACATCATCTCTCTGCAGCATAAGCTTTAAAACACGCAGGGAACAAATTGCATTCAAAAATTAGAGTCCTTTGTTGTTTACTTAAAAACAACTCTTTGGTGTTTTTCCTTCTCCTTTAATCAGAACTATTTCTGACTGTCATCACACACTTAAGGGCATACCTGCACTGCTAAAGAGAACACGGTGCAGCCTTATACCGGGTAAGAATGACTGTACAGAAACCAGGAGCACATGCCCTGCCTCTCAGACTGGGTAAAATGAGAGGTGAACTCATCTAAGCTGCTGCTAGCACTCTTAACAACTCCAAGGGTGGCTCTGGATATGCCCAGAGATGAATCCCTGGGTCAGGTGTTTTAGAGCTCTTGCTTGGTACTCTACTGCGCAAGGGGTTGTAGCCCCCTTATCAGATCAAGCCCAGGAGTGACCAGATGTGATGCAGTGAGAAGGTCATTAGACAAGACTCAAAGATGAACCTACAGTAAGTGCAACCCACTGCTGTCCCTGGCTGCTGGCCCTAACTGCATCCCAACTGACTGCTGGAGTAAGAGGTGGCTGTGCACAGCCTTTCTTCTCCCTGGATGCTTACCTGAGAGACAAGGAAGCCACAGGTAGTCCCACAATATCCTCCTGTCCATTCTGTGTGATGAGGACCGCTAAATATGTCTCTTCCTCACTGCAGGCACACAAGGATGGGCTTTTTCCCTCACTCCTTAGTGGCAGCTCCTCCAGTGTTCCATGTGCTGCTGTAGTCAGTCCTTCCTCCTCACTTCTCTCTGTCCTAATATCAGGGAGCAGCAGGAGCAGGGCTGCTCCGCAACAGAAGATAAGCTGGGAGCTGAAGAAAACCACAGCATTCATGGCAACAGGGTCTACCAAAAGTCTCAGATAAAGCAAGGTGATACATCGGGTCAAGGGACCATCCAAGGCACCCACACAGGAGCAAAAGGAGACAGAGACAAGGCTTCAGCATAGGTCCGAGGTCCATCCATGAGACAAAGCTGGAGACAAGCTACCTACAGCATGAGACCAAGTCCATTCAGAAAACAAACTCTGCAGCAAGACTGAGAACAGATACACCCACAGCATAGTTTACAGAAGGGCTGAAATCCCTGGCTTGAGCTTAAATAGAGCCCTTGGGCCCGGGGGAGGGTGTGGATGTGGCTACCAGGTGAGGCTGGTCAGGGTCATTGAGGCCTATTAATGCCCTCACACCTGATTACATTTTCCACACTGCTGGGACTGCTTCTCCCTCCTCTGTGCACTGGGGTCTCAGCTAGTGCTGGGACCTGATGGTGTTACTGCAATGCAAATAGCAAAGCAGTTATTTCATGATGTGAATTAAATTCATGTCAGGTGCTACTTGATGGGTGCCCACACAACCTGCCAGGAGGAGTATAGCTGCTAATTAGCACCCATGTTGGTTGTCGGGATAAGGACACCAACTGTGTGACTGGAATACAGAAAATAAACTACCCACACTGGGAAACTGCGTGTTGACGCAGTCTTTTCCTTGGCAGGTTTTCTGTGGACTAATAACAGATATCATCAAAAGAGATGAGAACTCACAGGGCTTTAGTGTTCCTGATACATGGGACTCTGAACCAAGATTTGGGATTAAAAAAATATTAAAATTTATAAGCAAAAGTACCTTAAGATATAGGTGTAAACGACACAGAAATACTTGGAATTATTAAAAAAAAAAGATAATACAAGCAAAATAGGGAAACTAAACTGTTTTGGTCATTTACATGGGGTTCTCTGTTGCTCTGTAGCCTGACACTGTTGGTCATGTGGGTGGTTTCTGAGCTTCTAACTGTATTGATTTTCTTAGCAGAAAAAGCCTAAGGTTATCTAAACAGTTTAGTTTCTTGCTTCTTTGTGCTGAATTCATTATTTTCTTTCTGCCTGAATACAATACTCTAAGTTGCACATGCAGCGTCGACTCACAAAGTGAGCAGAAATTGTCCACCGAATCAGCTAATAATTGAGGCCGCTGCGTGATGTGGGGAATAACAGATCAACACTCCCACGACCAGCAAAGATTTCCATTAGAGCTGGTCAGGGGGAAAACGGGCCAGTTACTCGTGGTGTCAATGGGTGCAGCTCCTGAATTCGGCCAAATTTCTTTATTTCTCGAGCTGTGTTCAGCCTCGCAGCACCAGCAAAAGGGACCCTTTGAAGGTATTTCCCACCAGGGCAGCTGGTACTGACTTTGCTGAAATGCTTTCTGTGCTTTCATCCCAAAAGCAGAACAAAGGAGAAACAAGAGGAGTTTCCGGGTCAGGAACATAAACATTTGCATACTAGGTCACCCCATCCATGTCGAATCCCTCTCGTACCTGAGATTTCAGAGGGAAGTAAAAATCTCCTACAGAGGCTGGTACACACAGAAAACCTGTCTCTCCGCATGCAGCATATGAATGAGACGTGATTCCCCTGTAGCTCAGGCCACCATAAGGCATCGGCCAGACTACTGCCTTGGAGAAGTCGTTCAGGGTGGAGTAAATCCATTTCTCTGGGGAGGAGGTGTGCTGGAGCAGCAGAGGACAGGACACTCCTGCAGGTAGAAGGGTTTTGGACTCCCTGAACTCTGCTCAACAGCCCTGGCCCTGCATCCCTGTTTTGTTCAGGCTGGAGCCAGAGCTGTTGGCAAAGTATATTTTGGAGCTGAAGGCCTCATGGTACAGAGCACAGGGGGGATTTGGCTGCCAAGCAAGGCACGTAAACCTGAGCAGCTCTTCTTCTTTGACCCAGGAGGAGTCTGGGACCGTTTCAAGTCAGCTCCCAATACTCTGTCCACCTTCACTATCCACCTCAAACCCCTCTCCTCCTCCTCCCCGTGACCAGACAGACTGTTGCATGCCTTATGCCAAAAGCATAAATGGTGGAGATTCATCATGCTTGGGTGCTGCTTGTCACCCCACTTCATGTCCTGTGACCTGTGCCTGCTTAAACACCAGCATGCAACTACCCCATCTCAATATACCTTGGCCACCTCTCCACTGGTGCTAGTGCCTGCTGTAATTGACACAGAAAAGCCCAGCTTGTGAAGCACCTATCCTCCTAGCCCAGGCCCTCGGAGGTGGCTTTTTATGGACTAATAAGCAGATTCTAGATTAATGACCAGTGTCTTGCAAGGCTGGGGAGAAATCACCCCAAGCTGTGCAGGGCGAGACGGTGCAGGCTGTACTCTGGCTGCTGTTGGGGAAGAGTTATTCTGCCTTGTGTGTGTGTTATATTCAGGGAGATATTAAACCAGCTCTCATCCAGCATTGTCACGGATGCTGCTCTGATCTGCTGCATTAAGTAATTTGTGCTTCTCCCCCAGAAAAGAATTTATTTTGTGCTTCTCCCCCAGAAAAGAATTTATTTCCTCTCTGTGCTGGTGTCAAAGCTAATATTAGCGAGTGTTACTGAACCTTTTTACATCTGCTCTAACAGCAGCTGCTCCGCAGGAGGGTGACTTGACAAGAGGACAGGGCAGAGGAGAAAAGTCACCACTTAACAGAAGGGGCAGGAGGGAAGGGCTGGACACTGCACGGCAGTGGGAAGGGGGGCACGTGGCTCTCAGAAGCACAGTGATGCAAAGAAGAAGGATATAAATACAATATAAATAGCCCTGTTCCCATATGCATGTCTGAGCGATGTGAAGTGCCCCACGTGGGAGAGGTCTGGTTGTGTAATTGTCACCGGGGAGGCCTGTGGAGATGAGCCAAATTGGCTCTTCTCAAAAGCTGCCTGAGAAGCAGTCTGGCAAATAAAAGAACAGTTTGTGGATTTTCTTTTCTCTCGTGCTTGGAAAAAGCAAGCTCAGACCATCCTGATTCTGAGACAAATACGTCGAAGTTCATGTTTGCACTTCAGCAAAATAAAGGGGGCCACCAGCAGCCAGCAGCTCTGCAATCAGGTAGTCCTGCTCCTAAAGGGGGACAAAGCAAACTGGGGAGCATCTCTTTGCTGGACATTAGAGTGAGACAGAGCCCGAAGTGGTGCAGCTCTGCATGGCACTTAGTGGGGTTGCAGATCTTTGCGCCAGGGAGGGTCCCCACACTGCCGTTTCCCTGCAGGGGGTACCTGATGCTGTGTGGCTGACTGTAGGAGCTCTGCTATTATTTCAGTGATATGAAGGGACTTTGAAGGGATATGGTTCTTGTGTTATGTTCTTACCATGTTTCAATAGCTCAGCAGGGGGATGCTGGATTAGTGCGGATGAAATGGAAAGGCATTTGGTCAGTAAGCCAAGGGTTAAATTGGGAAATTCAAGAGCTGAAGAGTGTAACTATATTTTTTTGATCTACTCTAAATAGTCAGCCAGGGTTGGAGGCTGTAACGGAGCCTCTGGAGCAGGGAAAGGGCAAACTGGTTGAAAGCAACGCGATCACTCTGCCATGCAACCTCAGAAAGAGTTTCAGGTTTCTCAAAAGCTCTGGATGTTTTTTCTTCCCAAATATTAGGGATATGCAAAACTTCTCTCTCCCCACAGTGTTCTGGCCCCTTCCACAGGCCACTCACATGGTGGCTGCCCGGAGCAGAAAGGCCCCACTGGGGAACGTGGGCTCCAACAGAAATTGCATTTCCCACTTTACGAAGCTTTGAGATTTCAGAACAAGTTTTACTTCTTTGTAGAGATGAAACCAAGAAACAGTAATAAACTGGTAGTATTAAATTCTGCATATAAGTGCATTTTACTGTTTTAAATCCCAGAAATGTTCATAACCAGAGCTGGATTTGTGCCCCTAGCCTCGCGATGCCGACTCCCAGCCTGTCTTTTGGCGAGGATGCTGCAGGGGGAGCTGGAGATCGTCGATTCCTTCGCCACCCAGAAGCCAACAGCTCCACAGCCAGCTCCAGCAGTATGTACTGGAGACTTGTTTACATCTGAAAAGATTTATTTAAGTTGTGAAACTATCTGCTGGTGAATGGATGAAAAGAAATATGTAAGGGAAACCATAATCATTTAATACATATTCCGTTTATTTTCTATTCATTTAGCAATGTTGGCATTCTCATCATAATTAAAGGGAGCTGGGTGGCTTTCTAATGCTTTTCAACATGTGTTTCTTCCTTCCCTTTGAAGGTGCTTGGCAGATTTAGGTCATATATTTTCTTCCTATCGTGCAGCAAGGGGAAGAGGGAAAAAAATTCCCAGTACCAATCTTTTCTAATACTTCTACATTAGTTCAATCCAGCAGAGATTTGCTTTGCCTCAAGCTAAAGAAAATCTATTAGGCTCTTTAAAGAAGGAAGTCAAAGGGGATGCATCCAGGATAAGGTCAGGCAAAGATGTGCACAGCAGAGAATGACAGTGCTCAATATCATTGCTTTGGCTGTCACGAAAAGTTCACCCCACGGGATGCCGAACTGCACTTAAACTTGCCTCCTGTCTTCAAATGCCTCTGCAAGCCGGAGGTGAGCACTTTGCACTTTTTCCTGGCACTCGCCTGAGGTAGGTGGGAAACAAAAATTCAGAATTGAGGACCAGATGCCCCGTCCCAGCAATGCAAACTGTGAAAGGGTTGATACTGGAGCCATCCAAAAGTCATGTTGCTGCTGTCTTTTGGGCCATTTTAGAGCATGCTTTATAATACACACATATTTAACAGCTAAGGCATGTTCAAACTATCACAGGTAGCTTTTTACTTAAAAAACAGCATATGCAGATCACTGAGGCACATGTTTAATTTTAAGCATGATTTATGGTTAAGATGGGTGGTTAGACCTGTGTCTTTGCACCCACTGCTATGGGTTCAGAGTCTAAGGTAGCAGCAGAGTCACCGGAGGTTTCTGCTGCACTCAGAGATGGTTGCATCCAGAACCATTTCAGAAATTAGGATCCTTCAGAGTGTGACTCGGCCCACACAAGACACCACCGCTCTGTGGAAAGTCCCATCTGTGCCCACTGATGGTAGCAGGGCGTGAGGGCAACAGATGCCTCATGTCAGAGGGAACAAATCCAGAAAGTGCTGACAAACTGCATCCCACCTGCTTTTTTTGGTGTCTGGCAGTTGATGCAGTCACAAGTTCAGCATCAACATCACCACTGCTCTCTGATGCTGTCACAGTCAGGTACCAATGGCTGCTTCTGCCTTGGTTTTGGTAGCCCACCAAGAAGAGGAACAGTTCTTTTGTCTGGGGAATGAATACAAGGAGGAAGGAGCAGATGGGAGTGCGTACCTTTCTGCCTTTTGTCCTTGGTGCACTCTGATCCAGCACATACAGGAGGTTGGGGCAATGCCCCTTTAAAAACACCCTAGGCTTGGGTAAACAATGCCTTTGCTCCCACTCCTTTCCTTTGACCTCTCTAAATCTGGGAGCTTTCACACGGCAGCCTTGTTGGATCTTTAACCTCCTCTGTATTTTGGGTGCTGCCCACGCGCTTGTGAAGCACTGCAGATAGAGTGAAAGAGGAAGTCATCTTACAGTCAGCATCAGTTTGGACATGAGCTTAGAGTATACAGCAAACTCTTCATGGCCACTGTGGACTGATAAATTAAAGGCAGTGGCCAAGAATACCATAAGCAGTGGTGGCTGAGGGGTCTGGCACCAGTAATTTAAAATATCACAAATTGGGATTTCCAAAGCCTGAATCCCTGAGGTGCTCAAGTCACCAGGAAGGGCTTGCAGCAGCTGTTGGTTGGCCAGCCCTGACAGCCACCTCTAAACACCCTGTCAACCTCCGCATGCCACCAGAGCCACGAGCCATAGCTTGAGGAGACACAGAGAGCTGCTCTGAGATGTACACAGGGTCCGTTTCTCACACAGCCCGACTGTAGCCATGCTGCCACTGCCCTGCTGTCGTTATTTCAGCTGCTGAGCTCTGCTAATTGTTCTCCAGAGGAGTCTGATGGCAATGGGGCGTGCTTCGCTAAGATAACGGCAGTTATACTAGCTCGGAGCAAATGACAAGGGCTATCAATCCTCATGCTTCAGGGCACAAACTGAATACCATTTCAGGCTAGGAATAAGCCTGTGCAAACTGTTCTTGACAAAAACAAAGGCATGAAAAATTCACTTGCTTCCTTACAAGTTTTCAAGCCCAGATTGGGCCTGTTAAGGTGTTCCTGGTTTTGGGGCACAGGAAGGAAGTTAAGCCAAATCCCACCATAGCAGAATCCCTTGAGTCCCTGATTTCCCTGTGTCCCCCATGCTGTGGCTTTGGAAATGGCTGTGGAGTGGAATGGGTTTTGGTTTGCAAATCTGGCTTTGCCTGGGTGTGAAACTGGGGTGTGAGGGAGGAACTCTGTGCAAATAGCAATGGAAGAGTCAAAACATTGACTGGCAGCACTTCCGTCCCTCTCACCTCTTCAGCTCGGCTCATAAAATCAAAAATTTCCATTGAATCATATCAACAGCAGAGGGTATCCTTCCACCCTGCAGTTCTTATTCCAAGCTGACACCTTCCAGCAGCTAATTTCCATGTTGCTTAATCTAATAAACTACAGAGAAATCCCAGTACCTTTTAAAAATCCTTTCTTCGGAGATAGCTGTATCTGATTCTCTAACAAGGATTCTATTAAGGGAAGCCTCTGCTCTGCTTTGTTAAGGAATTGATGCAATTTGATTTTTATTACATGAACCGAGTAACACAGACAGTATCTGTCTCTGATACAAAGAGTCAGTGCACAAAGTACTGCGCTTCCTCATGCAAACCAAGACAAAGTAATTAACTTTATATTAAAAAAAAAATCTCTGTTGAGATCTGTTCTGCATATTTCAACACCTTGTGCCAATTAAAGAGAACTTCTTTGGAAAATGGTTTAGGCCATAATTTTATACATCTTCAGATTTGTGTGTGAATATGCGCAGCTTTATGAATGTTTTGATGGGTGTAATTTTTTTGTAGAGTTTATACATTTATTTGCTTTTATTCATAAACTGAGACTTTGTAGAAGAGCTCCTGGATGAGGCCTAAATGTCACACTTGCTGTCCCTGGCAGGGACAGAAGAATTCCTACCCAAAATAAGAAAACTCCACCCCAAGATCCCCCCTTCTGCCCTCCTCCCACCCCACCTCTCCTTCCCAACCCCTCAACCCTGACCTGGCAGGACCAGGGTGGGTAAATTGGCACAAGGGCTCTGATGATTCACCAGGATGTTCCTCAACACCTTTCTGCATTGCAGGGAAAAATTCAGGAGAAATTTGGAAATGCCAAAGTGAGCTGAGGACCAGTTGGGAACTGGCTGAGGATCACTGAGGACATCACAGACCCTTTCTCTGGTGGCCACACAGCCCCTGTGCATTATCGCCTCTGGGAAGACAGTTCCTTCAGGCTCATCGGGGCAGCAGGGTGAGTCCTGCACCACGTGTGTGTGGCCAACCTGCTCCCCACCCCCGGTGGGGAACAGAGCCTGAATGGATGAGAAAAGTCCTGAGAGAAACGCCTAGGTTAGGTGGAAGTTGCCCATCACCACTGAAAGCCCGTCTTAATGCAGTGAACAGTTCATGCTGCTTCCCTGTGAGATAGCTGTTATTGTTAAAAACAGTAAAAATAGCTCAAAAATATACAGTCAGAACAAGGCATTTCTTGTTATCCTGGGATGCAGTGAATCAGGATGATTACCGGACTGATGTGGCTTCCTCAGAAGATGTAGTGAGGATGACTGTGATAAATACAGACAGTCCAGTATTGGCAGCAGTAAAAAAAAATCCATGGCATGGATGGATTAGGCCAACACCAAGAGATTAGGTGGTATGCAATCAACTATTAAATAGGATAAATACTATAAACAGTAGGTCTAAGTTTTTAAAGGAGAAATTGCCAAATAAAGATCAAAGTGAGAAGTAAAGACAGTTTCTTCTCTCAACAGTTTGTCTACTTACCTAGGCTGATAAGCTGCACATGAGGGTGACTCAGTTAAGAGGATAATAATTAACAATCCTCCAAAGCAGACAAACTCAGTCACTGAGCCAGTCAAGAGTCTCATTCCCCCTTTCTTATCCTCAGCTATGCAAGTGCTATAAAGTCACTTATGCCAGTGTTAGAAAGCTAAGATAGAACAGCAGCCAGAGTGTTTTGGCTGACATTTCTTGAAGCAGTTTGAATTGACTCGATTAACATCTGGAAGGTGCTCTACTGGGCTTCAGTGTGGTGGCTCCCTGTGCCACAGATGGGGACTCTGAGACTCAGATTTCTATCCCAGCATTTGGGCTTTCAATACATAGAAATTTTCTCCCTCTTCTATCTATCTCTATCTCTCTATCTCTATCTCTATCTCTATCTCTATCTCTATCTCTATCTCTATCTATCTATCTCTGTCTCTATCTCTATCTATCTATATCTATATCTAATCTATATCTATATCTATATCTATATCTATATCTATATCTAATCTATATCTATATCTATATCTAATCTATATCTATATCTATCTATATCTATCTATCTATATCTATATCTATAATCTATATCATCTATATCTATATCTATATCCATATCTATATCCATATCTCTTTGCTCCTATGTCTGTCTATATATAGCTAGACTATGGTTAAGGTTTTTCCTAGTATTAATTCTTCTATTATCATAATATTGCTAAGCATCTCTAATTAAATAAAGTTCAAGCACTAGTTTCCATTACAGTTATCTACAGTTTATTTGAGTATTTCTCAGACATTTGTGTTTCACTCAGTAAATTTTACATTGAGCCCATGACTACTGATTAATCCAGGGTGCATCTTTTCAGTTTACTTCCAAATTGCTTTAAATTCCAAATAGTTAAGTGGGGAAGAGGCCAGTACATCCCTTCACCAGCTTTTCCTGAGCAGTTATCGCTGTATCCAGGATGCTCAGCACAGAGAATATGTATATACACACATGATCACTTTAGATAAAAGACTCTGACCTAAAGAAATTATATATTTAGAAAAGTAAGACATGCAGTGGGTGGAACAAAATTAGAGTCATCTTCACTCTAAGCAGGAGAAAAGAAGGAAACATCTGAGACACAAGTATTAAATAACATTAGAAGAGCTTTTTATAGCACAAAAATGAAGTTGCTCTCAAAATTCTAGTATGATAAAAATGGCACAGCACCATAAGAGTAGAGTCGTGTATCTGTATTAGGGTACCTGTAGTAATAGATCTTACGTCTGTCCAGAAAGGGCAATATACTACCCAGCTACAAAGAACTTTTACACTGATACAATTTTTTAAATGGTGTTGATTTAACTCTTGCAGTGGAAAATCTCATCCCCTGCAAGTGAAACAATGTAAAAATATTCTGAGCAGACCAGAGGGTGGTCTGTAGGAGAGCTTGAAACTACATTTAGCTCTTCCATAGATTCAAGAAAGTGATAATTTGGCACTTCCATTTCTTTTTTTTTTCCTAGATCTTAATATTTAGGAAGGAATCTGCAGAAAAATCAACCCGCAAGTGAGTTCATTTGGGAAAAAAAAAAGGATTGTTAAAACTAATGTTGTACATTCTTTTAACCCATCTATATGACCCAAAGACAACCAGAAATCTCACTCACAGAGACTGCTTACCCGAATCTCGTTATTTTCTCTTCCTGTTATTAATCAGTTCAGTAATCCCACAAAACCAGCGTGTTTCTATTAGGCCGGAGTCAATAAAGGAAAAGTCATCACTTATAAAACGGATACACTTCCCCTCTGCCTCACCAGATTGTCTAATTATTTTTATCTAATATTTGCTATTTGGATCAGGCCCAAGAGTTTTGTTAAATCTTGGCCTTTTTTTTTTTTTTTTTTTCCTCTCCTCTATTTTCTATTTTCCAAACCAGCCTGTCAGTCCCTATTAAACAAGAGGATGAAGTTCTGGTTACAGCTATAACTCACAAGTCAGCAAAACTAAGTGTTGCCTCTGCCCTTGCAACAGACTATTTGCACCTAGGATTGTTACTATATTTGTTAAACACTTTTGTGCTTATACAAATAACATCACTTTAATGTCATTTTACCATTAGTCCTACATATTTCTCCATGTCTGTGTTGGAATTTGGATTGCTTTATCCATCCCAGTATAATAACCCGGTCCATGAGCATCCTGGCTAATGAAGAGGCTGCTGTGGATTTGTGTCTTACATTCCGAGAGCTCTACCACAGTAATAGACTGAGCGCTGAGACCCATAATTTTTTTTCATAAAATTCATTGGATCATCTGTGAGTCTCTTTTGCTATGTCAAAACTGATTAAAATTCTTCATAGATTCAGAGTTGTGGTGGGGGAGGACACACTGTAGGATGTACAGACAGCATGATCACATTGTCTTTTCCTCCTTTGAGATCTGAGCAAAGGCAGAACCACATCTGCATGCAAATGGATGCAGAAAGGCTGAGCCTTGGGGCCATATCCATGAGATTATGAGTTTAGAGATTCACTGGGCACAATCCTTCACTGTTGTGAAGGTCAGACAATGTGCCCATGGAAGGTCCTTCAGCCCTAACAATATCAAATAATCTATCGAATCTATCGAATCTATCAATAATTATTAAAAATCCCTTCACATGAGTAGGAATCTAACCACTGAAACGGCTGCCTTTGGATGCCAGCTTTGTGACCTCTTCTTGCAAGAAGGTGGTGTATAGAGCTCTGTGTTGCAGGGGGATGTTTCCAGGGTTACATATTAAAGTTATGTTAATTATCCAAAGCACCTGGAGATCCTAGGAGGGAAACTGTTGAAGAAACATAAAGCATCATTTTTATACCAAGCATTAGGAAACTGCCAAGGTATTCTTGTCAAACAGAAATAGCAAGGTTTTGATTCTGAACTTTCTAAAGTAGCCTTTAATAAGCAAATACTTTAAAATGTGAAGGCTATTGACTTACAGACATTTGTAATCCGCTCTCTCTCTAGGGAGAGCTGTAAGCTTCTTCATCCAAAGGACGCGAAGAATGGTCTAAAGCCATAGACGGAATGCACCAGGGTAAGATTTTTAATATGAGAAGTACCAATGAGCTTTTGAAACACATTTTCATTTTTTTTTAATGGATTAGTTGTCTTTTGTTATTTTTAAGCCTTTTCTAGAGATCAGCTGGTGGCACTGATAAATTATCCGTGGAGCTAGACAATCTCTGCTAATTCCAAGCACCCTTTTCCATCAGGGAAACTGGTCTGAATGGAATGTGTTACTTCCCATTGACATGATTTTATGAAAGATTTCCTTACGGTAATGTACTTGCTTCACTTACAACGCATTACTTTAACACAGCATGTCATGGTGATGGAAAAGAATATATCCAGGGATGTGACACCAGGTATGTAATGCAGTGAAAAACATACATGTGACCTCCTATCCAATGTCCTGCCGTGGTCCCCTCCCCACATTCATTTATATGAGAACTGCTGTATTTTGAATGCTAATACTGAGAAAGATCTGGGTTTACCTTCTGTCCTGTTACAGAAGTCAGCTCGATTACCTCAGGTATTGCACCTTAGCAAGCAAACTTAGCACAGAGCATTAAGAGAATTATCAAACCATCATGATTATTTTAAACATAATAGAATTAATTTTGACATCCCAATCAAAACATAACTCTTCTTTTATAAAGGGTGCCAGTTTCTACTGTAAAATTAGTATTGTCAGAGCAGACTGTAATGCCAGATTATTCATAAATTCTCTCTCTAGCAATGGCTGATACAACCTGCAAACACAGTGCAGGACACCCCATAACAGTTAATTACGGAGGAGGTTGCCCACCCAAGTTGCTTTAACCTCTGGTAGTTAGAGGCTGTGTTAAAGCTTGAGGCATATGGGTTTATATCCCTTTCAAGACTTCTGTTTTTTATAAAATTCTCTTCAGAGGATTTTCTGGAGACTAGAGATTTTCTTACCCAAAGAATGTCCATTCTTTCACCAATACAGTGACATTATTGACTTTTGGGAAGAAGCTTCCCAGGATACCTGTGCAGCAATAAGGAAATTCCTTCCTTTGTGTAAGCAGTTAACAAAATTGCCTTGCTTCCAGAGAAACAAAACATGAATATATATAGTGTATATATAGAGCACTCATGAAAGGGTTATTTTTAAGTTGCCAGAATATTAAAGATAACTTGCTTTCATTTAATTTTACATTCTTCAAAAAATGTGATGTATCATGTGGCTGATCAATGAAATATTTCTTTTTGACGGTAAAAGATCCTAGATTATTTTGACTGATGCTGTTATTATCTGATATCCTCCTCAGGGAAAGTCTCAAGCTCCGAGCAACCTTGTATTTTTGTTTTTCTTTTAGGGAGTTCAGCTGAGCTGAAGTGGTAAAGATGAGTATTGACTCTAAAAGTAATTTTGAATGCTGTACAGCAGAAAGGGAAAGTCATATTTCCAAAGGTTGTATTCAGATAACTCAGATTTGGCTTTGGATACTCATCAGCCTGTTCACAGCCCAGTTGCATCTTGGTTTAATTAGCTGAGCAATCACAGTTACATAGAAGCATTTTTGTTGTTATAAACAAGCTGTCCAACTAGACATCCTGCCACAAAAAAAGGGATGGTCTGTGGCAAGCTGTGGGGAAGGGCGACAGCTCTGCCTCTTACTTTTCTTAGTAGGGAAAAGTAGAAAAAAAAATCTATTCAAAAGATAGGTAGAGGTGCAAGCATGTCCCCATTAACATGCAGTGATCCTTGTCCATATGGACTTAAAGTAAGAAATGCCATTTTAAGAATGGGAAAAGAAAAGGTATCTAGCCAGATTCCAGCTACCAGTTTCTTGATCTGTCTTCCCACTTTTTTTTATACTTAGCATTTCCCATAATTCTTGAAACCAAGCAAACAAACGCATAGATACTGCAAATGATCTCACGGCAACCTAAAATCACAAACATGTAGTTAATCTAGCAAGCAGATGAAGCAGCTAACCCTGCAAGGATTTGATATTAGAACAAAACCACAGTAGCAAATTGCACCTGGATTTTTTTCCATTATTCTGAACCCTTTAACCTGAAGGGCTACAATCCACTAGTCTGATAAAGCACAACCTGCACGACTTAACTCTGACGCCACTTGTAGGCTCTTATCCACAAAGTGCATTGCCAATGTGAAATAAGGTTTTAGTGCTAATTACTTTTGTTAAGGCTTGTATTTTCACGATAACTTAATACAGGTAATATCCAGGGTGATTCACTGTGTTATAAATACTAAGGGCCAGATTTGACATTTTTCTTTATAATGCTAATGCTCCTGGAATTACATAAGTCAAAATAATGCCCACCCGGGCCAACAGACATGGGAAAAAAACCAGAAAAGAGAAGAGGAACTGGTTTCTGGCCTGTTTGTGTGGCAGAAGCAGTCCCATTATGTAGCCTGCTTGTGCAGACCTCTTTATGAAATGTATGTACATTTGTAACACTTTATATTTAGTTTAATAATTTATCAATGGTTAATATTTCAAAAGAGTAAAGCAGGAAATCAGATAAAATTTTTATACCTGCTATTAAAAGTTGAATGGAGCATTGAGAGACAATCCAAGCAATCATCCCCGCATATCTATCTACTGAATCAGCCTGGCTTTGAGCACAAAGAAAACCTGACAATTTTGTGCTGGGTGTGAGTACGTGTGTGTTGGTCTCACAGCAACAGTGGCCTCTCCTAGTCATAAACTTTCAGCTGGTCATCGGCTCCTGCCAGGTTGTTTTTAAGACAACCCCAAAACCTGTCACCTGATCAACTTTTCTTAAGTACTTAATGGCTTTTGTTATTGCTGTGATACCGGATATATCCAAGGTGTGATCTTTCAGCCAGTGTAATACTGAATCATGCCATTTAAGCCTCTGCTGCTAATAGTATCAATGACACTGAACTGATTTGTAACATTTTTCTGCTTTGATGGGTCTTGAGATAGTTGAATGAAAAATCTCTAACCTATCTGGCCATCACCTTATACAGAAACTGTTGCTCCTGACATAAAAAAAAGTAATACAAAAAAAAATTAAAAAGAAAGGAAGGAAAACAGATAGAAACCCCATCAACTGCTTAAAAAGTTAGCTCAAACAATATTAAAAATAGATTTTAAGAAGTTTTAGAGGCTTTCTGTTTGGGGTATTTTTTTGCTTATTCAATAAAAATGGCAGGAGTAATATAATAACCAGTAAGGTATTTTATAGCAGATTTAATGCAGTCTAGGTCCATTAAGGGAACTTTCCTCTGCTCTTTTGAGAAAGGTCTTTCCATTTTCGTTTTCAAGGTTTTTTTCCAGTTTTACAGCTTAATGCACTGAGTCAGGCACAAAGTGGAGAGCAACTTGCTTAGGAAGTCAATAGACTCTTACTACAATAAGTCAAAGCAAACTTGTCGATTGGAACAGAAGCTGCGCAAAGACAAGGCTGTTGCTGCACGTACTTGTGGCTGAACAGGAGCACAGGTCTGTGAGCTAGTAAGCAACCCACAGCCATGGTCAACCATTTTAGATTAGGAAGCAACAAAAAGCAGAGTAACCAAAGAAGTTAACTGATGGAATTGTATCTAAAAAAAACTGCACCAAAGCTAAAAGGTGTTTGGTTTTATTCTCAAAAGGTAGTGCCTTTAAACTGTACAGGGCTTTTGAGAACATTTTTGTGGTGTGCTGAAGCAAGCTTACAGTGATCTGGATGGGATTACATGTAAATAGATATTCACACTGCCCAACTTCAGGCATATTTGCTATGTAGTCAGTGGAGCCCTGCATTGTATGACTTAACATGCCCAAGTTAGCTTTCTGCTTCTCTCCCCTAGCAACAGAAGGAGCCATGATCTGTCACTTGTACTTGAAAGTTAGATGGTGTGCCTGTGGCTTGCTATCTAATACAGAGTGTGCATGGTAGAGAAGCATTGTTTTTTCTTCCATCCAAATAAAGTTTTATACATATTAATTTCTGGAGTTAAAACTGCCATTTGTGGCTTTTTCTAAATAGCGGGTAAGCAAACACATGGCCTTGTTATGTCACGAGATAGTACCCTCATTAATTTTCATGGAAGGGAGAAGAGAAGAAACCCAGCATTACATGTTCTGAGTCTTTGAGAAGCCTTTGTGTCTCACAACATCCATGCATACCACGGCAATGCATCCTGCAAGAATATCAAAGGAGGTGGCTGAATTGCTGTCGTATCAGTAACAACTAATTCCCTTTGTCCCTAACCATTCTAATAATGCAACACTTATTCAGTAAAGAGACGATATAAAATCCTTTGATGTTAATGGGTCTTTTTCTATTGACTGCAGGAATTTTTGGATTAGGCTGTGAAGATTTTTATTTCTGCATGCTGCTTGCTTAACTGGTCAAACAGCATTTATTATTACATGCCTGTGAGGGAAAATGTGCCATCTTCTCACTAGAGCATTTACTAAGTTCAATCTCTCATCTTTAATTATTTACTAGTTATGTGTTTTAATAGTCAAAAACCAAGGCTACCAAAGAACTCCATCTGAAATATAATATCACATGGAGAATATTTACTTAAAAGAATCAGATTCCATAAACTTTAGAACAGCAGTCAAAACTTATAGCTATCAGAAAGAAAATAAGAATTGTAAGTACACTAAATTGTTATTGATTTAACATCAGGAATTATTTTGCATTGTTCACATCTAACATTATTTGAAAAAAAATAGTTTATTAATTGTTAATGCCAACTATGCCATTAAAAAAAATCTGTAATTTGAGTGAACTTTGTTACTGAAGCTTGAAGGATATTTTCCAGTGTACTTACTTAAAATATTTATGCATTATAGACTACTGGAGAAAAAGAGGTTCTCATATTCTTTTAGGATTAAGAAATTTTTCACAAAAGGACAATAAGATTTAATTTTTTTTCTAGACTTAGCTAAGAATAATATAAAAATGTTACAGTGGCAAATCCCCAAATGGTAAAGTAATATGAGGTTACATTGATGTCATTAAGAAATGGGATTAGCGCCTGGGATATTGTTAGTTTGAACAACAAGACAGAGTAGCATTTCCCATTCCCCAGAAAGCAAAAAGCATGTGTGTTTGTGTGAGTGTGTGTGCTGCCCGCAGCCAGCTGGTATCTATCAATTCCACCAGACTCAATATCTTGCCCATGGGGTAGGGAACTCAGTGATGTCTCACCTCATAGTGAAGTACCAAAGGGTGGAAGAGTGAAACTGAAGGAACTCAGAGGTTTTATCTCCTTTAAAAGGGTTGTTCAGCTCCACCCACCAGCTTATCCTGGATCCTGAAGATGAAAGGGTTCCCTCCACAGAGACAAGCAACCCAAGGAAGGTTTCAGCCACAGCAGAGGACCCTTTTGACCTCTCTGTGGTAATACCTTGAGCCAAGAGGTCCCCAAAGGTCTGATGAGGAGAAGCCACAGTGGTGGGGTCACCCCCAGGGTAGAGAGCATGGGGTTGCAAGAGGTCTCTTGCTGCTGGCTCCTGTCACACCACACAGCTGATGGGGCTCCAGGCTTGTCCTTGCCTGGAGGCTTTACAGCTGCAGGTAAAATGCATAATCAACCTCAGCAGCTCTGCCTGGGGATGCAACAGTGTCATTGTAGCTGGTGCTGTTTGGGGTCAGTGCAAGATCCTCTCCCTTCCCCTTGCACATGTCAACAACCACCTCAGGGTGGGCAGGTCAACCTTGTCACAGAGACCAGGCAAGACGATAAAGCCAGGCCCACTGAAGAGTCCTACTCAGGGATTTCTGGAATTCAAAGCACTGCCTTTTGCCTGTTGGGTACATTCGACTTCTTGACACACATAGTTTAACTTATTTGTAGTTAAAGATGAATTTTTTCTCTTGATAAGGCTCCCAGTTCAATTCTCCGTTTAGACATTTTGTATAATTAATGGTTTTGCTGCTGGGTTTAAAATTTTTTTTTAATAAGCTCTGCAACTGTTGACATAATTTGCAATGTACAAATTGCATGTAACAAATTGTCCTAGGACAGATGTATGACAGAAGACCTCTTTTGAAAGAATGAGCTTTCTGCAGTAAATAACAATGTTTTCTTTCCTTCCCTTAGCACTAATTTACTGTTCACATAGCCACAAGTTGCAATTATAAACCATAAATGTCTAAACTTTTTAGGGAACAGCTCTGGAATGTTGAAAAGTCAGCCTATTGACCATTGTTGTGTGTATTGAACACTATTCCTTGAGGTGTAGAGTACCCTCATTTAATCATGCTAGTTACACTGATACCAAAGGCCAAGACTGTTCAATGTGTGTATGTGTAACAAGCAACACTGTGGTGTTCAGAGGATAATAATTCCCACAATTTTGGAGGGAGGAGAGCAGCAATCTTTCTCCCTTCTTGGTGTTTTTGTCTCACCTCCTTTTGCCCATGGCATTTATTTGTCCCTAGTAAGACTAAGCCATGGGTAGAAAGACTCTCCTGCAATAGTGATTCTCAGACGGGTGTTTGAAAAACCTGACCTGATTCTCATTTATACAGTAAAGCTCTGTTGCACTGCCAGAAGCATGCAAATCACAGCAAGACCCATCTTTAACTACTAGTTTTGATATAAATTAATGCACACAGGCAAGAAATGAACTAAAGGCTACACAGCAGCCTTTATAGAACGTTCTCCAAGAGACATTTTCAATTTTATGTTATCCAGAAAACACACGTCCCTTTTACCAAATCCCCAGCTGTGACAACTGATATGGTAGCATGGAGATGATAGTTTCTATGCTACTAGTGTCCTTAGGGATTTAGAAGTTGGCAAAGAATTTTGCATGTGGGGCTCTATTTTGGCATCATCTACATCTCAAGCTGTATGAGTGTCTGTGAACATTTGATTTCACCACATGTTGTCAGGGTTGGAGGTGATAATGAGGGAGATCATGCTTAGACCATGGAATTTGAATTTCTTCTTCTTTCCTTTCGATCACTGTTTTAGGGGAGGAGGGTGGGGAAAGGCACTTCAGTAGATGATGATCCTCCTCCCCAGAGCTCTGGATACACAGATTCATCCTTTGTATACTGTGCTGGTAGTAATTTGGCTGGAGTTTCATCCAGTGTTGCCAGTGGAAAAACCTGACAGTCTTTCCACAAACCTGGGGAAGATTGCACAATTTGGGAGAGATTGCTAGGACACACTGCTCAGAGACAAATTCAGTCCTTTATATCACAGAATCACACAGAATCACAGAATCAACCAGGTTGGAAGAGACCTCAGGGATCATCGAGTCCAACTGTTGCCCTGACACCACCGTGTCAACTAGACCATGGCACTAAGTGCCATGTCCAGTCTTTTCTTAAACACATCCAGAGATGGTGACTCCACCACCTCCCTGGGCAGCCCATTCCAATGTCTAATAACCCTTTCTGAAAAGAAATTCTTCCTGATGTCCAACCTGAACCTCCCCTGGCGAAGCTTGAGGCTGTGCCCTCTTGTCCCATCGCTAGTTGCCTGGAAGAAGAGGCCAACTCCCACTTCACTCCAACCTCCCTTCAGGTAGTTGTAGACTGCAATAAGGTCACCTCTGAGCCTCCTCTTCTCTAGGCTAAACAACCCCAGCTCCCTCAGCCGTTCCTCATAGGTCAGACCCTCCAGACTCTTCACCAGCTTGGTCGCCCTCCTCTGGACTCGCTCCAACACCTCAACATCTTTCTTGAAGTGCGGGGCCCAGAACTGAACACAGTACTCAAGATGCGGCCTCACCAGTGCTGAGTACAGAGGGACGATCACTTCCCTAGACCGGCTGGCTACACTATTCCTAATAGAGGCCAGGATGCCATTGGCCTTCTTGGCCACCTGGGCACACTGCTGGCTCTTGTTTAGCCGGCTGTCGATAAGCACCCCCAGGTCTCTTTCCACCGGGCCGCTTTCTAACCACTCTTCCCCCAGCCTGTAGAGCTGCATGGGGTTGTTGTGGCCAAAGTGTAAGAGCCGGCACTTGTTCTTGTTGAACCTCATGCCGTTGGTCTCGGCCCATCTATCTGACCTGTCCAAATCCCTCTGTAGGGCCTTCCTACCCTCCAGCAGATCGGCACTGCCACCCAGCTTGGTGTCATCTGCAAATTTGCTGAGGGTGCACTCAATCCCTACATCTAGATCATCTATAAAGATATTGAACAGCACCGGCCCCAGAACTGAGCCCTGGGGAACACCGCTAGTGACCGGCCGCCAGTTGGAGTTTGCCCCATTCACCACCAGCACTGGCTGTGAAGAATAAAAAACCACATGTATAGACAACAGGGGAGAAGAAAATGTTAGCTATAAGCTAAAGGAAAAAGAGACAAAGAGATTCTTCCAAACAATGGAAGAAAACAGAGCAGCAAAAGGGAAACCTTGTCTGCTGGCTGCCCTGTAACAGTTTGAGGAGGCAAAGATGAGGTCTTACAAGTTTCTCCACTGTACACAGAAAAGCTTTGTTGCTGCCAATGTGCATTCAGCTAATTCCAGTTTTTTTCTATGCACAAATGAAAACTTTGTGTGTCCTAGGCTCATGAATACAGCATCCCTCTCCTTACCTTCTAGCTGTACTGCCTTCTCCCGGCTCCCTTTGCACAGGCACTGAGTGCTACCCATTAACATCCTTCCCTCAGGCCTTATAACCGTGATTTCTTGCTGCTGGCCTCACATCAGCTGGCTCCTTCTGGCTCTTCACAGCCTTCTGCACTTTATAGGAAGGGATTATTAGCACTATGCATTATTAGAAGCTAATACCAATATTCTTAATCCAGGTCACCGTTAAACACAGACTAAAACCCGAAGACTATACCATCTGGCTAATAGTGGACACGACATTTACATTGTGAGTGAAAAATTCTGAACAGTGGTAAAAATGCTAGACATTAATATCCTAACACTGTGAAAACCCCAGTCAGCAAGTGCAAGAAGGACAGGAGGAGGTCAGGGCAAGTGACCAGACCAGCCACGAGTTAGGTGAATGTCTCCTGTGTGCATCAGCTTTCCAATTTAATTAATTGCACTGTCTGAATGCAGAAATGCTGTAGCATGGAGGGGACAAACTTCAAACTGCCTGGCTCCCATATTCTTCTGCTTCTGCAACAGCCAAAAATATCACTGATAACTCCACTAACAATGCTGGGAACCTCCCATGTCCTGCCAGGATACCAGTCCCAGTTAGGGAGGTGTTATTGCCCTGCATGAGGTTAATCTAGCAGTTTTCCCATTCCTTATTCTTTGGTAGATCTCTCCTGTGGTCTGGATGAAAGTTCTTAGTGGTACAGCTCCAGGAAGACAAATACTGAGGTGCCTCTCCACTTGATGGAGTCCCCTCTCTATCTTAGCTGGCACCCAGCCTTCTTACACACCACACGGCATCCAGGAGAAGGGGTCAGAAAGCCAGTATGCGGAACAGGGAGGTGGGTGCCCTCTCCCACCCAAACTGCCCTAAAAAAGCAGTCTGAGCACTTCTCTAGGGCTTGCTCAGACTCTCCTGTTGACTCTGTTCTATTTTTCATGGAAAAATAAAATGAGGATAAGGATGAGCCCCTGCCCCAGGTATTAAGGAACTGGCCAGGATTTGAGAACTAGTAACCTTTTGAGGGTTGAGTGAATTTTAGGCATCTAGTAGCTTGGACAAGTACTGCAGAAGGGCACTTATCTCACATATACTTTTAGACTAAAGCCTTAACTATGCAGCTTTGACAAGATGTAGGAAGTTCAAAGTGTACCTTGCAGGAGAAAGCCAAGGAGCTCTGACTTTCAGGGAGGTCATGGAGCCATATAGGTAAGTTGGATGGAAGCAGAATGAAGATCTAGTTCCTTGTTTGTGAAATGGAGGTTAAAGTGTTATGGGGGAAAACACCACTAATTGTTACAAAGAGTTCAGACTAAAAGGGAACTGTGCATGTATCTGGCACAAATAAACCCGACTTGTGAATCTATTTTAACATGTGCTCCCATAGCAAGAGCTCATGGTCCCAACATTCTTTGTGCAATGATGGCTGTTCTTGGGGATGGCATGGCATGACATGACAGACTACACAAAACTACCAAAGTTGAAGATTTAAAAAAAAAAAAAAAACAAAACACAACAAGAAAACCCATCACCACTCTGAAGATAATAAGTGAGAGGAAAGCCTCCTGTAAGTGAGAGGAAAGCCTCCTGTAAACTTCAGTGGGCTTTTTAACTTTAGTGGACTTTGAAAGAGACTGTATGCCTTTTTGGGAATCTGGGATGGTCTAATTCAGTGTCTTAAGCAATGTGTTTGACTCATTACCTAAAACTGTGACTACAAGTCTCATGATATTATCAGAGCCAACATCCCCACTATCAGAATTTTCTCTGGAAAACAGCTTGAATCATTCAATACAGACCTGTAAGACCCCTAATTACTGGAGTAATCAGGCTTGAGTTAAATACAAATATAATGTACAATTAAGTTTTGCATTTGGTCTGAATTTTGGCAGTTGTAGAACTAACCTGGCATGTCCCTCAGCTTGAATTTGTTCATCTTTGGATTGCCTGGAGGTCTCAAATAGTTCATGTGGGTATCCACTGCCTTGCTTGGGCAGACCTGGTTTGCCAAGGTCCTAAATTAGGTTCCACTGCCAACTTCTTCTCCTGATCCACTTTTTGCAATGTTGAGACGGTGCAGCTATTTAATATTAAACTTAAAGGCAAACAATTTGCATTCATGTCTCAAAGGAGAAGGAAGAATAAGCACATGCTCTATTATGATTGTGTGCATTTATATTTGATAAAAATGGTTGCAATTTATATGCAAATTAAGCATGACTCAGGCTCCTGGAAATTTGTCAGTAGGACCCTCAGTGTCACAAACTATTTATGCCCTTACCTAAGCAGTCCTGGGCCCATCTGGAGGCACTTTAGCAAGGGGAGGCCAAATTCTGCTTTAAGGGGTTGTCTTCATTTAGCCTGTACCCAGGGCTAAACAATAACAGTTTTTCTCTCACCCAATGTCCCCTGCCCAACTGAGGAAGGAAATTGGGAAAAAGAGGGAGACTCAGGGATTAAAATTAAACAGATTTAATAAAATAAAGAAACTAATATAAATGCTAACACAAAATACACAAAAGTATACTTAGCTACAGGTTGCAGCAGGTTGTCCAAGAATAGCAATCATCAACAATGGGGGGGATGGAGGGAGGAGGGGAGCAAATCCAACCCCACCTCTACCTACCAAGCCCTCCCTTTTATAGGGAACTTGATTGTTAGTGATATAGAATACACCTGTGGGCCAGCCAGGGTCACCTGCCCTGGATTTAACTGCTAATGGCCGTGATCACCATGGCTGGCCACAAATTGAAACAAAATCCCAATGAAACCAGGACAGGGGTTTTAAACACATTCAAGCAAGGTACGAGCCTGGCTTACTGCCTCCCCCCCGACTCACTGGATCATCTTTGCTCTTTCCTAAAGATGTTTTCTTTTACAGTCTTGCATTCATAACCTCTCCTTTCCAATAAGGGCCCAGTGGTAAACATGTCTCAGCTTTAAAGCTCAGATCTCCACAGCTTTATTGCTATACTCATAATAAGCTTGGGATTGAAAGCCTCTTCTTGGCCCACACAGGAGCTGCCTGATATTACTACATCCCTCAACCCTCTACAGCCCTGGAAGATAGCACCAAAGGCATGACTACCACTTTCTTGATCTACTGGAAACTGCAACCTGGCCACCATCTGGATTTACTAGTTTTTTCTTCATTTTTTCCTGATGGTTTCCTGCCCTTGTCCTACTACTTCCTTTATCCCTCCCATTTTTCTGCCTGCCTTCAAAAAACAAAAAAAGAGGAGCACAAAATGTGTCTTGTGCCTTTTCTCCCTGGCCTTCCTGCCATCTTAGTTGGGCTCTTCGTAAGTTGTTTGGGGAAAGAACTATTTCTTATGTCTGCACGCCCTTCTTTAATTATCACTTTGGGGAGGTGCATTTAGGGGTATAAAGACAAGATATTGCATACTTCCACAGCCATCTGTCCAGTGCTGATGTACATTAACACATGGACACCATGAAGAGGAACAGACTATCCTATTGGCAAAATGGAGACTTGCGCTAAACAGACAACCCACACATGGGCTCAGGAAGGGCTCTCAAGAGGTGTCACAGAGAAAAAAGCAGTCATGGCAGCAAAAAAAAAAAAAACCAGGAAAAAAGTTGGACAAAGCCAGCTCCAGGGAAGTCCTAAAGTGAGAGTCAATAATGCAATACTGCCAGTAACAAATAACCCATCTAAAGAATCCAAGAAGCAGATGTACAAGGCACAGTAATAACGGAGCTCTTCTCTAGACTAGATTTAATTTTGTTAAAGGATGGCTGGAATTAACTCCAGTTAGATAACGCATTTGTAAATGCTAGCGTAGACAGTCTGCAAACATTTATTCCAGGAGATGAATGTTTGTGGCTTACTGAACTGGCTGGCTAACACAAATTAACTGGCAATCAATTATAGCAGTGACATACTGTGATGGGGGAACCCCAACCACCTGTGATTTCGTTTGCTGTTTGTGATTCTTAATGGATTAAAAAGTGAACTTTTAAAGAGAAGATGAAAAAATATGTATGTTTTCTAGACCAGTTATTTGGTGGCGTTTGTATTCCCAATAGCTTTGTACAGATGAGGAAATCAGAGGAGGAAATTAGTTTTTATTATTGGCATTGACATGCCGAAAAAAGGGTCACTGAAAAAGCCAGTGGGCATTTTTCGGATCACCTTATCTTCCCAAGGAAGAAAAAGGCTATTAATGAAAGAGAAATTAAAAAATAATTCAACATATATAGGGAACCTTGTAAAAAATATAATTATAGCATGTCATTTATGATGGGAATGAAAGTTTGCAGCTGTAGAATTCAGTAGCATGGGTGCTAACATTTCAAAGTCAGCTGCAAGGTATTATTTATCGGGTTGTTTCATTTGAATTAAACTCACTTTAAAGTTCAAGAAAGAGCACTCATATCTACATTTTTCATGCAAGGTTTTGCAATTCTGCGTGACATTCTCCTCCTCCCCACTTCTCTCCACCCTCCCAGAGATGAGAGACTAATCCTCTATAGAGCTGCCTTAGAGATAATTGAACCCCAGGGTGCTGGAGCAGTACTGCTTTGACATGAATTCCATATGAAAGTGTTTCTGTTACTTTACATTTATGCTGTCTGTGGAATTTAGTGGTGATTTACAATATTGATTGATTACTATCTATCTTCCTTGCTATGTTGCTTTGCATTCCACTTCAGAGAGGCGGTATTAATCACTGACAAGGCCTGCAGTCTTAAAAGTGTATCTTGAAGCCACATTGTTTTAGGCACATATTCTGGTAAAACATTGTTTTTAAAAATCACATTTTTCCTAGGATCCAAGCAGTCAAACTCAAGGGCCTCTGGATAAATGAAAAAAAAAACAAAATCAAAAAGCAAGAACAAAAAAATCCACATTAAAAATTAGTTAATCTGAATGGATTTTTTCTCATAAATTAAATTTAAAAAAATCAATTCAGGCATATCTTAAATGGAGCTGTATCTATACTGAACCTCTCCTCTCTGATTTTACAAATCAAAATGATTGATCTAAAAATCCTGAGAAAAAAACTCTTACAAATTATGAATTTTTGGGATTTTTTCAGCAGAAAAAAATCCATCATGATTTATGATTAACTTCAACCTCACTGATGCATTTTAGGGATATTTTGACAATCCAGTCTAAAGTAACTCGAGCTATTAGAAATCATTTAACAATTTCTTATAGATAACACACTGCTGCTTTGAAAAAGCACACCATATGGATTTCCTCTGTCCTTGCGAAATCACCTTGGCTGATCAGTGGCACTCGCTTGTTCTACAAAACCTGTGTGTGTTACTATGGATGCTGGTAGTAACATATACTCCAAACTTGATCCAAAACCCGTCAGAACCAAGACCTTCCACCAAACTCAGAGAGATTCAGATCAGGCTAATAATTGCTCATATTTGTGTAGTAGTTACAAGAAAGGTGAGTTTAAGGACTAATTGCCGCCACGGATAACAAAATGCTGCAGTGTCCTGCTCTTCATCTTTGTCTCTCATTTTATTCCTTCTGGGTTCATTTCCCTTTCCACTGTGGAGGGTTTCTGATCTGGAGGGAATGGAGGTAAACAGATAGGCTGCTTCTCAGTGTGAGGAAAATCCCTTTTCAAGCCTGTTCCGTTACATTTCTCCGTGACTTTAATCTGTATGGGTTGCATGGGTTCGATATCAAAACTGCCCTTGGCTTCAGCAGAAGTGGGGTTTTACCCTGCAATGCTGAATCAGTTCTTTCTCCTGATGCATTCCGATGCACAAAGGCTGTGTTTGTGAGACAAAGAAACCTGAGACATTGATGTTGCCAAAATATAGGAATAAAAAGTTGTTTATGATCAAAGCAGCAAATAAATCTCCTTTACCAGGCATTGTGTGAACCCTCAAATTCTTTACAAGGTCTTGTTCTAACATGCCAATGTGCAAATAAATTGGATACTCCAAACAAAGGTTAGAAAGGGTTGAGAAGCAAAGTTTGGGGAGGTAGGAGAGTTCCCAGGTATTGTCATTCCTGTTGAAACTCAGTCAACTGCAATGATGTTTAGCTACCAAACACTTCATGTATATTCCTGAAAAGCAGTGCGCTATAAGGATAAGATAAGACAGTTCTGTCTGGGCCAGAAGAATTTCATGGTGTACTTTACCCCTGAAAAAAATAGGTAAACATCTCTAAAGTGTGCATTTTGGACCAATGAGTGGTTAAGAGGAAATGACTGGCATCATTACAGCACGTGCTTTTTGCTATTAAGCCAGTTGACTGTGTGCCCCAGGGCCAGTTTCTAAGCTGTCTCTACCAAAGTGGAAACCAAACTTCAGTTTAATTTTATTTGACTTGTAGGGTCTGGTGTGCATATAATTTGGCAAGAGCTAATTTGCTGGTGAGCAGCTTTTAACTTTTCACATTAGATTAGAATGGGATATGCTCTAGAGGTTTTGGATGATTATTCACTAAATAAACAAGGAAACAAACAAAAATCTCTAGCATCTAGAGCTGAACTGTTGCAGAGAGAATTAAATTTAAGAGAAAGGAAAGAGAGAATTAGAGAGAAGATAAGACTTCTTGTGGGGGTGAAACAAATACATGGAGCATATAAGTAAATGCAATTTCATGTAGTTTTGTATTGATTCTCCATAAAGATTGGCAGACAGACCTGTAATATAATTATTGCAGTTTGCACTCTTTGTGCTGTGCCCCAACAGGTCTTCCAAGAGTTGAAGATGGTTGGGAGGGAATTTGGAAACCACCTGCCTGACACAGGAACATATGTTGCATTAAGTGGGATTGTGTTCCTGAGTGTCTTGTGTACTTTTAAAATTTAATATATTATAGTAATCTATTATATCATCTGAAGTTAACAGAAGTGCCACAGGCTCCAAAGTCACCTGTACTTTAGTCATTGAACTAGTCTAGTAGTCTTCCCCTTCCCATCATGTTCAATGTCTCCACTAATGTATTTCTCAATCCCTCCTATGATTCTTTGTCATCTCAATGTAGGAATTATTTTACCCAATGGCCATTCTCTGCAAAGCCCATCATCAATCTCACCACCATGCTGCCTCCAGCTCCTGTGGCTGCCTGATCTCTGCCTCAGTTATTTCCATCTAAGTGATTTATTTTCATAAATTCAATCTTTGTTTTTTCATTGTGTCGAAATGGGTGTTCCCAACGTCTCAAAAGTCTTTTTGACCACATTTCAGGCCTTCTGGTCATCTTAATCCTCTTTATCTTCTCAATTGTTTTTGACAGTACCTTCATAAAGAGATGTTTTCAAGCCTTTTGAGATTCCTTCAATGTCTTGGGGTGTCCCTCCATAGTGTCAGAGTTCTCCCACTCACTCAGTCTTGTTCAGTTGTCATTTTCATGGAGATGATTCCAATCTATTTTCACTCCTAGCCTATCTGCAACCATACCTCCTTTATTTCATATTGCAGGTTGGCCCCTGTAAAATGGATCAGGATCAAATGAAATGACCAAGCCCCAATCTTTCTTGCAAACCTCCTTTCACTCTCTATGACCTCAAAGACTTAATGTTGTTGACCAGCTCCTATGTGTTTTCCCATGACCAAATCTTAGATCAAAGAATATGTGCATGTGCATGTGTCTGTACACTTGAGCTTTCTCTCACGTGGCTGGGAACTAGACGACAATATTGGTGAAGTAACTGAGATACTATTTTTCTGCAGTTGTTTTCAAATACTGATTTACCAACTCTGGAAAATACAAGAGAAAAATTCAAAAGGGAGAGACAGCTCAACAACTCAGGGGAATATAACTGATTACATAAACAATTTAGACTTTTCTATTCCCTTTGATTTTTGCAAGCTTATTTTCACCTGTGTTTTATTACAAAAGCCTTCCTATTACTTGACTATTTGTAAAGCTTAGATTCAATATATGAAATCTGCAGCCTCTCTTCATAGATAACATCATTGATAGCTCAATATATTTTTCCCCTTTGGTGGAAAAATGAAATGAGGCAAACTTTGGAGTTAATGAAGAAAACACAATGGATATTGAACAATGAACCACTTTTATGAATTAAAAGTTTTTCTTGCAGGAAGGAGAATGGTGCACACACGGTTCTTGACTAATTTTAAATGGTCATAAGACTTTCTTGAGGACTCCCATAAGCTGTTATTCAGAGCCTTAGTAGCAGTGATTTAATGTGCTTTTACGAAGTCAGGCTGCCTATGCTGAGGCAGTGATCCCTGTTCAGATCACTACAGTTTACTGTTACAGTAAGTATAGGGCTTTTATATATATATGTGATTTTCCAGCCATGGAATAACACCAGGTTATCTGTGCTTGAGGAATTACAGTGACCTTTGGGTCAATGGGATCTGTAGTAAGTCACAATGACAGGATGATTACATTATCCCTAAATTGTTTCTCATAGATGAGCATCATTTGGCTCATGTCTACTAGAAAAGATGAACCCACAAAGCTGCCACCAAGTTTCTCAGGTGTTGCTGGTGTGGAAAATAGTGGGCCTAGGCATCCTGAATAATTTTAAAGACTTGGCTTTTCTCCCAAAGTAAATTATCTCTGCTCCATTGCACATCTCCAGTTTAAGATCAACTTTGTTTTATTTTAATTTTTCCCTTTTGACTCATGATATGTTGCTGCTCAGCCCTCATGACCTTTGTCAGGTGAGCACCACAAGATTCAGTGCAGTATCTGTGACAGCTTTTGGAGGACACTGTAAGGAGATGTCAACTGAGATGCTGATGGCATCCTTTTCCAGTGCTATTAATACAGCCTTCCAGGATCTGGGCTTTTGGCAAAACTTGGACTAACTTCAGTACAGTTGTGATTTTCTCCAAGGTTTCTCTAGAGTTTGGAAGAATCCCCAGGGAAGAATAATTATCTCATGGAAATACTGAAATGGTTGTATTTGGGTATAAGAAATGCTTTAAAAACTGGACATAGACTGCCATCTCCATTCTCAGTCTCAGGTAACTACTCTCAGATAGGTAAAATTAACTATAGTTTTGAGGACATGCTGAGTTCACCACCTGAGCCTTGGTTAGGGACTGCAGTCAAAAAGCCCTTCTCTTTTTGCCCCTTGGATCTACATCACAAAGCCATGGTCACGGTAATTAGTGCAGCTATAGTTCTGAAGCTGAATGTTTTTGATGCCCTGTCTCACTTATTGCTAAAGAAAAACTTCAAGCAGCACATAGCTCTGCAACCCTTCCTGCAGACAACAGGTAAAGGCTAACCTGTCTTTGCAGCAAGACAATTTTCTACTTCTAAGCCAGTGAATCCTCAACATTAAACAGCTTTGCACTGACAGAGCCCTGTAAAGAGATGTTATTGCAGAAAACAGTCAGTCCCAAAGTATACTAAGAACTGGTGTGGCAAACTGCCACAGGAAGCCCCTCATGGTGCCAAACAAATGCCGCTTGTCTGAAAAAAACGCAACCTGTAATGCTATGACTTCTTGAGCATGCATACTGTCACTTTTTCTGTTAACACATGGCCAGTTATATAGCATGGTGCAGCATTAACCAGGACATGTCTGACACTTCTGGTGTCCTGCATAGTATTCTCAAGATTATGGCCCTGGTGATAAGTCTTTTATTACATGTTTACTCATGCCTATAACATTCTTAGATGTAACATCCCTTCCCAGGCACTGGCAGCAGGATTAACCAGGGCTGAATGAAACAGGCTGGGAAAGTGCCAAAGTCTTTGGGAGGGTCCCAAATGGATCGAGGCATCCCTTGGCCACCTATTCCGCTGTCTCTTGCTGTTGGCCTCACTGGAAACATAGCTTAACCAACCATTTCTGCTTGTGTCCCTGCATAGATCTGAAAAATAAGTGCATAGATATATTTGTTAGTGAACCTGATATTGAGCAGTACTGAGGGCACACTGTTGGCATGGATTATACAGTTCAATTTAACCACTGACTGAGCAGAGATTATATTTTCTAGGAAAGGTACAGGCGGAAGCATGTGCTTAGTCTGCATGTGAAATGGCTGAAATTGTTGGCTGTTTTCACTCCTTGCTTCTAGAATGAAGGAATTTAGGAAAAGAATACTGAAGCTGAAAACCTTAAGAGTGTAAAGAGCCTGGGGCTTTGTGCCTGCATTTTAACTTTGCTATAGGCAGAATTTTAGGGGAAATTCTAAGGGCCATTGGCCATATAAGTATGTAGAGAGAGAGAGAGAAAGCAAGAAAGGGAGAAAAAGTGCAGTCAACCATGTACCCTTCCCCAACAGGAGAGTTTTTGGGGTGAATTTCTGAAGCAAAAGCTAAATTTTAAAAGTGCTCTGGTTATTCTTAAGTGACCCAGTACAGTGAGTGGCCCTCCCAGAAGCATCTATCTTTGCTAATTTGGTCAAAATCTACATAATTCATGATACGTGTTTTTTTTTTTTAGACTTTCAGCCATTTTCACCTTTATGTTTTCTTATTTTCTGCTTGTGGTTTTAATCTGAAAGATCAGTCCTGTGAGAGGATGCTTAATTGAGAATAATAGTGAGATAATGAAAGAGGCCATTTGTCACATCTCTTGTCTCATGGTTGCTGCTTCCCTTGATGTGCTCTCCTAGGGAGGAGACAGGCTGCCCTTTTTTCATGCTGTTCCAGCTCTGCTCCTGCTGCAAACAACAGGCCTGTTTTACATTGTCAAGAAGCAGAACAACCCCTTTCTTCTGCTTGAAGTCATGCTCAAGCCTGAGTAGTGCATCACACTGTGAGTTGCTTGTATGCAGAGGCTCACAGCAGTACCACTGTCACAGCTGGCAATGGTTCTGTGGGGTGAGTTATTAAAACATAGGTGACTCTGGCTATGATATTCCTCCAGATATTCTGTTTCCTCCCCAAAAGTGTAGGTTGTCTTGATAGTGCAGTCTAAATGCAGTTGCTTTTCACAACACCAGATGAAGGAGTATTGTTGGATGGTAAAATCAGTGCAGGACGAAGGAAGGTCAAAGACAAGCTTTGCATTGCATTATTTACATCAGTGCTGGGAAAAAAAGCCTTGTGGGCTGAGAAGGGGTAAGTGGAGATTAAAGGTGTGCACTGAAGCTTCTTGAAATCAATGAGTAGGATTCCATTGACTCCTGTGAGCTCCAGATCAGATTTGAACAACTGTCACATAGCCACTTTGCTTGTGTGGATTCTCTTTTTCTTTTAAAAAACCCCCACAGTGTCAAAGAAGGCACTTCTGGAAGAAATATCAGAGACTTTACAATTCTTCTTCACGCTTACTTCCCATACAGGTTTTTTTTTCCTTTTTCCTCTTGCTTGTGGATTTTTCTCAATGTGCCCAAAAGAATATGGATTTCATCACAAGGTTTTATCAGTTGGAAAAAATAACAGGCACTCAAAAGGGGAAAGGTTTGTTTTGTGAAATATAGTCTTCTAATTAAGTGAGTAATGGAACAGAAATGCACAGAGTTATCTTGGGAACATATCATTGCGGATACTGAAGACTTGAGCATGGGTATCTTTATTTCCCTATAGATTTCCTATAGCTTAACTGCGCACTATCTGGTGCCAGTGCTGCTTAGCTGCAAACCCTCTCTTCTTAGTTGGAAGGGTTCATACCAGAATCAGGGATGAATACAACGCTGGGGTACCAATAGGAAATGTGTTTGCTGCAGGTGCCAAACTTTTGGCAATAAATGAAATCAAATTCTCTTTCTACATATGGGGTAGCAGAAACAAATAACAACAATAAGACCAACCCTTTGCTGTTAGACAGAAGTTTTCATAATGAAAGTTTGAGGTCTTTTAAAAAAAAATCTGATTTATCTACTGGGAAGCCAATGCAGAGAGCGATGATATGACTGGGCCTGAGTCCAGTCAATGATCTGACTCAGTGGGTCTGAAATTAACTCAGACCTCCCCAGTTGCAGGGCAGAAGCCTTTAGGCCACTCTACAGTGAAAATGAAACAATAGACAGAGATCATGTGGAGATGGATAAATTACTTCTTGGTGTCACAGGATTGCTTGTATGTATGTATGTGTATATTTATACGTATATGTGTATGTATGTGTTTGTATATATATACAAGCTATTACCTAGGAGTAACACTGAACAAATAATCTTCAGACATGTATTTTCCATTATCACCATTCTTGGATAGAAGTGTCTCTATGTGAGCTGCACTGCTGTGCTCATGAAAGGTCCTGGGCCACATCCCACTGAAGTCAGTATGATTTTTGGAAATTACTATGCTGGTGCCTGTCTGATGGATTTAAACACATGAGAAACAGTCTGAAAAATCATAGGGAAACCACATTCCTTTCTCCCTTTACAACCAGAGACTATCATCAGCTTGGTGACTTCAATACAGAAGAAGCTAAGAGAAGGCACTGTATGTAAATGCACACAAGGCATCTTTCCATTTCCTGAATACCTGAATGTGGAAAAAGTAGCAGTAGTCAATGGGCTAATGAATCATAAACTAATTCTTGACACCTCCACTGACAGAACAAATGAAGATTAAGTTCCTTTGGAGAATCATGATTTTCGCTGAATTTATGAACTTCAGGACCAATAAATTCTAATCTCTAATGTCTCTACATTATTTCAAAGCTTCTTGATGGAATAAAGCTCTTATAGGCAGGCAATGAAGTGATTACATTAGATAAATTGGGAATAGGACAATGATCTCCCCCACACCAGCTATAGCAGGGCTCTTGTGGACTGGAGTATCCTCTGTATGCCCAAGAGGGGTCAGTATTAAGTAAATTAAATGATGGGCTGCCGAAGGAGTTAATAACTCCCAGCTCAGATGCAGAGTTCTCTAAAGGAGCAGCCTGGTGTATTCGTTAGTTACTTGACTTATTTCCAAAATCCTCAGCAGAGACAGGGTCACTACACGGTCAAAAGAAGGGCAAAAGGGTGACATGGGAGATTAGCATAGCTCACTTCAACAGCTGCATTTCTCTGATGGGGAAAAAAATTTCTGAAAAATAATATTTAACTGCAAGCCTCTCTGACCTTTTGGAACTGAGTCCAGGCATTGCTGTCTGCAGCAGTTCAGGAAGCCTCTGCACTTCCTAAAAACCATGATGTGGGCAGCTCCCTGTGCAGAGCCTGTCTCAGGATGGGGGTTTTTTGCAAAGCTTCCCTGGAAACTCAGGGCAAAGGACATGTAACTGAAGAGAAACCATCATTTTGCTAATCTGAGTGAAATGTGAACTAATAACTTGTATCAACCCACTCATTCTCTATTATCAGTTTCTATAAAAAAATAACTCCTGAACCACTGGCTTTTTTTTTCTTCTTTTTGCTTTGCTTTTACCTCAAGGAAAATAAAGGTTCGTTTTACTTGCTTTTAGTGTGTATCCATTTATGCACTTTAATAGCTTGATCTTGCCTCCATTGAAGCCAGTAAGAGACTTTATTTATAAGCTAAAACTCTTGGACTGTTAGACATAACTTTTGATCATTTATTCTGTCCTTTTCTTGGGCACTGTTTTTGCATGGCCTTTTCACAAAAAAAAAAGCTACAGTTTTAGGCATCTCACTCAAAGCCCTTTGGACTAGCTGGGCAGAGAGACATGCAGAAAGCTCAGCTAAGCCTGAGTGACTGGAGAAGCAGTGACCACAGGCAAGGGACAGGATGGAGCTGCCCAAAACACGTTGAAAATGCAAAGGGAAATGACTCTGCAACCAGTGGTACACGAGAGACTTGGAAATGAAGCGACGTTTTCTACTCCAGAGACCTAGGTGTGTGTTTTAGAGGAAAAAAGTCTACAAATGATTCAAGGTGATGAAAAAGTTTCCATTAAAAAGCAGATGGGGAAAACAGTGTATAACCCAGGGAGAAAGGGCGATAGCAGCAAAGACAGCACCATGCTATGCTGCAACATGCCACATTTTGGGCATTAAGCCCCAAACACACTGTAAGCCTTGTCTTGGACACAGCTATACACTGAAGTAGCATGTGTGTTATTGGCAGGGATATGAGAGCCTTTCTGCTCCTTTTATACTTGCATAGCTCTTGAAGTAGAAAAAATAATGTGTATTTGCTTGGGCATTGCTGATTCAGAAAGAAAACCATTCTGTATCAAATAAGGCTTCCTGAAACACCCTGGATTTTCTCTAGCGCCGCCTCGTTTAATCACTGCCCAAAGCCAGATTCAATTGTTTCAAGATGGAATTGCCTGCTGGATCAAAGCAGTGGTCCACCTAATCCTGTGTCCTGTCTCTAGGACTGTCTGCTTCAGACAAAAGAGGGGAGAAACTCTTCAATAGGCAGTTACAGGAATACTTGCCTCAGGGAGCTGATAAGATCACAGCCAGAGGTTATATGACTTCTGGTGATGTGAAAATAAATACAATTAAAAAGACATCAGGATTATTAAGGTAAATGGAAGAACCTTAACGCAGAGAAAGTGTGAAAGAGAGGATGTAGGAGGAAAGAGCAATACTGGAGAAACACACGGGGAGAGATGTGCTACCAGGGGGCATTTTATCTAAAGGCAGAATACTGCCTTTAGCATTGTTATCAGGCCAACAGATGGTAAACCATCAGCAGAACATGAAGAAATCAAATAACCTTCACAGCTCAATTAAAGCTGTGTCTGTAGTATTTGGCTTTTACCAAACAGTGGAAATTAACAGTCCTAGAGCATACTGGTATATGTTTTCCTCTCCCCTTTCTCCTTTGTCTGTGTAGATTGTTATTGCAGGTAAATTAATTTTATTCAGGTGAGTATCACTGCACTAAACTGGAATTACTGGCGAGGACCATCCAAAAACCAAACATGAGTTGATATTTGTGGACAAACAATAGAAATTAGTGAGAGCTGAAAATGCCTGCATTTTGCCTGGATTGCTCTTGAGCCCATCATCTGTGAATAGTACAGGTTGAAGACTAGGGGTAATTTTGGTTTCCATGAGAAGCTCATGGGTCAATGCACAAGCTGGATCAGGTTTTCAGTTCACACATGGCAGATTTGATCTCATGTGTCTTGCCCTATCTCAGATCATGGCAGTCTCCTTATGTTTCCACCAAGTTGGTGCACAGTTGAAACATGCTCCCCAAAGGAAGCATTTTTCATTTTTGAATATTTGGATCAACACCAGTTGCATTTTTGATGGCTCTTCCTATATGACACAAAAGTCGAAGAATAATCCATAAAACCCCCTAAATAATCAGGCATGTCATTTTTATATCTGTTATTCTTTTGTAACAGGAATGCCAAATCTACATGTATTTTAAAGTGGACTTGACAGGATTATTGTTTACAGCTGAGTTTAATTTTGTCTATATTGTGAAGTACCCTGAAGCCATTTTGCCTGAAAACACCATGACCGCATAATGATAATCTCACATGGCTGAAAGGCATCATCTGGTTCCTCCCCCTCCCAAAGCCAGGACCTATACCTATGGAGTTCCTACCAGCTACCTCTTAAACCCTTCAATAATGTTCACTTCCCACTCTTCCCTGGGGAATCCACCCCAGGGCAGTGCACTCCCTACATTTATAAACATTTCCCTAACATCTGAAATCCCACCAGAGTCCCTGTGCCTGATAGTTCCTCCCATCTAGACATCACTGAAGACACAGGGACGTAGATTGAATTAGGCTGTCTGGAGATGGCTCTGTACAGCCAAAGTTATCTTATAAAATAGCTGAAAATATCAAATAGATCGATGGACTTTTTAATGGTAATTTACATGCATAGAGACTGTACTGTCTGGATGCAGAGGACATAAGTCCAGATTCAATACCTTCTTGTGAACTCTGGGAGCAATTTAAATTACATCTGATATGACCACATAACAATACTTAGAGAATTCTATATAGAGGTTAATAGATGAACAGCTCTCGCTCAACACATATTTAAAATAAAGTACATTTTAAAGTGATTATTTGCCCTACAATGAACATTTGCCTTAGGTAGATGAAAATGCCTCAAAATTCAGCCTTTCTTTGTGTAGATCCTTAGCATTTCCCCTTGCCATTCCATAATTTTCTTCGCTGTCTCTCAATGCTCCTAGATAAGCTGGTTTCCAAATGGTGTGGGAAATCTTGTACCCATACTTTCCTCTTGACCTTTCAAGAAAGTGTGTTAGTATCACTACTACTGAAAAGTCAGCTGCAGTCCCAAAGAGCATCTCAGAAGCTGGCTTGGAGATGCAAGGCATATCCTCCAACACATGGTCAGTTACTGTTACTGGAGGGGGAAGACCAGGGAGAAGTGCATGGAGAAGTGCATGGTTTGGTTGTGTCCACTAGCCTTCAGAAACTACTCTTTGTATATTCATTTCAGCCAAGCACCATTTTTTTTCCTCTAAGATTGAATAGTTCACATGTATTTCATGGTTATGCTACAAACTGAATTGGGGAAAGGTTTTTCAAACCAAATAACCACCACACTTCAAAAGTTTAAGAACAGCGTTGGAATACGTGGCTCCTTTTAATCTAAAGTTTTCATGCTGTTTAAGTCAGTGATATTCAAACATACCATTAAATAAATGAAGGTCCCATCACATCCCCTTCTATTTTGTAAGCCCTGAATCTAACTGCCTCATTTCCGAATCTGACTGGGAACCTTTCAAACACACCTACAGCAGTCACTGCATCATTTGTTGGCATTATTAAAAGAATCTTCTCAAAATAGAAAAGCAAGCAATGGGGTGTCGTGTTTCATAGAACTGATCTTTATCTCAGAGATTTTACAATCCAATTTCCTTCATGCATTCTCTGCTCCACTGGGGCCTTTTATGTGAGGCATTCAGTAGAATAACAGTGCATTTCCATTTGTATCTCTTTTGTTGCACATAAAACTCAATTAGTATTCCAATTCACTGTCAGCCTGCACCTATTTAATGAACTTTTATCCACTTCCATGTTCCTTAAGTTTAATTAACTAAAATGGACCTAGTAGCTTAGCATTTATTAAATGCTTTTGGAATGGAAATATTATTTCCTTGAAAGTTTTTATCAGAAGTGAATAAGCAAAAATCTCTGAGTCTAGTCTAAATATTCTAGTACTTTGTTGTTGCTTTGCAGTTTAGTGTAGGACGCAGTAAAGCATTGTGCCATAGTTTTAAGTTGTCCTGAAACTGGATTTTAATCCATATAGTATTTCCCTTGTAGTTGAATCCCAAAGATAATTCCTTTCAAAGATCTAAACTATTTAATAGGATTTATAACAGAAAAAATTATTCAGATGAATCAGTGGGGAATTTGCAGGAACCTCCTCCAAATGCAATGACTGAATCTTAACTTCATTATTCTGCCTTTGAGCTCAGGAAATAAGATGAACATCCAAATATGCATTTCTTACTCTCAATCAGTCTATGTACAACTTTATGTTCAGCAAATGGAAGTTTGTAAATTTTTCTGGAAGCATCTTGTGAGAAGGATTTCAGCGTGATGATACCTTTCCGAACATTTTGCCGAGGTCTCAGGATTTGTGTGATGCTTCAACCTATCATGGCCTTTTGCAAAGTTCATGCTGGTATGTTGAAACCTCAGGTGAGACACTATTTCTCTGAAGGCTTGTTTCCACGTGTTACAGTGCAGTATTTTGACTGACACTGGTCTCTACTTTTTAGGTGAATGAGTTTATCTTTTACTTTGATCTTCCTTAGGACCTCTTAAGACTGAACTGTGTGCCTGCTGCTGGGTATTCACAACATTTGCCCTCAACTGTCCTAGACAATTTAAGTGGCTAGTCCAAGAGGCTAGTTTCTGTTAGCTCCCTGTACAATCACTATATACAGAGAGATTCCTTCTGAGAGTTATTCAGAGGAGCAGCCTAGCTTAGGCACTGTGAGTTTCCTCCTGGAGGAGGGATCATCTTTCCAGGGTAGGTACGTGATGGCTTGGCCGCCTAATTACAAAGGCAGGCTCTGTGTCTAGGTAGGTAGTTTGCAGAGCTGCATAAGATGAATTGCAACTCATAAGGATCAGGACACGAATAAAAGGGCAGCTATCATAGTTTCTTGTGAGGCATTGATAGAGGTGTTTGACCAACAGCTAATGATGAGAGAGCGGGACTGATGGGAGCAATGGAAAAGCACAGATGGTATGCTGACACTGTTATACGGAAGTAATTTTCCACTTTGCTTAGTATTTCCTCTTGGACATCTTAGATTTGCAACATGAGCTGTCCCATGGCTTTCTGTTCTCTCTGCTTTAAATCCATTTCTTACAGTATAAAGCCATAAATGAATGTAAACTAAGATTTGAGCCACATAAATAAAAATATTTTTTGAATATGCGTCTGGATTTTTTATAGTTTCTTTTGTCAATCACATACTTTATTGTTTCCCTTTCTACCAAAAAAAAAAGAAGGTAGTCATAAGAGATGCTCAGTCAGTACTTTGGTGAGGAAAAGAAATGGTGATATGTCTATTGGATTCACTGGAACCTGTGGGACGTGCACTGGAAAGATGTTTCACTGCCTGCTGTGTGCCTGGTTCCTCCCCTCAGTGGCAGGTGCAGTTAATTGGTGGTTCTCTTCTGTACGTGGGCTGAGATTTTCAAACCTGCTCAGTAAGAATTAGGTGCCTTAAACTTCCAGTAGTTTCCAGTTCTGTAAATAAATATACAAGTTTTTAAAAAAAATGTACTTGTTTTAAAAGCTTATGACACTGTGCTTGTGTTATTTTCCCCCGAAGGACCTCTGCAGCCAGCATGTTACAGCAAAACCTGAGAAAGAAGAAGGAAGACATTTACACCTCTGGCAGTGAAAGAGAAGATGCTTTTTGCTGTGATTTATAGAAACCAACGTTCATCTCTATTGCTTTATACTATACTCACAATAAACAGCTTTGGAGATTGATTAAAGACTCTGGCTGCAGCTTTCACTCAATTTCAACAGCTCTTTTTGTTCCATAAACTCAAAAGCAATAGAGATTAAGCCTTAAACAAAACCCATGATATCCGTCTCTGGGAGGATTTACTATTTTCAGTGCTTTACATTAAAAGTTATACATGTGTATGTGTGCATGTGTAATGTTTGGCTTTTATTATAGAGTCTCTTCCACAACAACTGGAACAACAAAATCAGATAAATAGACGGTTCTGGACCTCTCTTCTTTCTACTTCCATATTCCTTTTCCTGAAGCTTGATTGCTGATAGCAGACATGTTACCCATTGCAGGTGTTTTTTAAAAACCCATGTGAAAGAAAAAGCATCTCTCTCCAGCCTCAGCAACATGTCCTTCACCTCCAAAGGCAGCAGCACATGGTTTTATTACTTTGGTACTTATTATGTCAACATCACTAATTATGTTATCATTTTTAGAAGTTTTTGCCTCTACGTCCTTCTCCTGTTCTCTATTACTGACTCCATTCTTAATCTCCCTCTTCTTTGTCTTTAGCCCCTTTTAAAAAGGCACTTCTCTACTCATTTTGAGAATTAACTCACCTTCTGTTTCTATTGTCTTCAGCCATGGCACCTGCTCCTGGGCCCCTGCTCTCCATTCAGTCTCATGTCTGCCCTGTGTTCTTGTCTTCTCCTGGCCAAATTCAACCCCATTTTGGACTTCAGCACTTTGTTCTTTTTTGTTATCACAAACGCTGCTTTCCAAGTTTCTCTGACTCTACCTGTGAAAGGTCTTCAGCTTTGGTCCTACATTTTTATCTCCTATCCAGACTTCTTCAGGGTCCCACTCCACAGTTCTCCAGTGCAATCTTGTCTTATGCCCCTGGGTAACTATAATCCCTTCCTTTTACCTGCAGTTCTTTGATCCCTTTAATGAATAGTTACAATGAAGAACATGCACTTCTTTGTTGCAATGTTAATCTATTTACATCCTCCTCTGCCTTCCTGTCACACTCCTACTAACTCATCTCATTGACTATGTCTCTGTCCCAGCATCATGAAGGTACTTAACGACTCTGCACTATTGATTCACAAGTTTGTGCCTGTATTTATCTGACAAGGTGTTCCCATCCCAATCATGACTGCCATGCTAGGCTTCCTACAATCCCACAAGCCTCTTCAAACTTCCCTAGAACCCCTGAGATGAACATCCCCCTTCCTGAGCTGATATATGACTAGCATCCATTTAATTTCTTCTCTTAAAATCTGCTTCCATCTTTTACCTATCCAAAATTAGCCAAGATAGAGAAATTCAAGCCTAGGCTGCACAACAGCCCTTACTGAATGACTATTAAAATGTTTGTTACCTTTCTACTATGTTGTTAGTCACTGATTACATAGCACCGACTACCCTGAAAACTCTTGAGGGCTGATTATGGTTATCTGGACTTGCCTAGGATAGATCTGAGTACTGATACAAAAAAAAGTGCAGGACAAAACAGAATGAGTAAAATTCAAAGTTGAAGCAAAGGAAATCTAAACCTTTTTTTCAAAACCAGCCATAATGTTTGAAGAAATAAGAGCTTTTACTTCATAAAAGAATGAGTGAAAACTTAACACTTGAATATCCTTGACTGAGGAGAAGAAGCTGGTGGCAAATTTGGCAAGTTCTAGGTTAGGACCTCTCTCTAGAGAAGATCACTAATAAGCAAAAGATAAATCCGAATTTCATATCTCGAATCTTCTCTACCTAGTCTTTCTAAATGGAAGCTGTTGGAGTTAGAAATTTAAGGTTCTAGTGCAAGAAAGTTCAGTGTCACGCTTGGATGTCCCTTGAGCAGGGGTAAATTGAAAACACTTACTGTCTGGTTGAATCGACTTTTGTACAAAAGTGTCTACTGCTGTTGTTCTTTGTATAGCTTCTTTCTGAAGGACAGTATAGAGCAGAAACATTTTTTCTGTTACATGTCTGCCAAGCAATTTCCCTCTTAGAAATATGGCACAGGCAGGCTGATGCAACCCTGCGAGCAACTGCACCAACTCCTCTGATGTATACTATAAACCCACAAAATAACAGTTGTAGTACCACAATTGACATTACACATGGCGTTTTGATATGTGTTCTGTACAATGTATACTGATGTTATCTACACCAGAAAAGCTACTTCAGTCTTGCGACTCTCCACTCTGAATCTTTAGAAAACTCACAGAAAGGAAGGGGTAATATAGCAGGAGTAATCCTGTGAAAATCCAGTAAGTGTTTCAGGACTTGGCCTTCAATGAACGGAAAGTGTTGGATGACTGGAATACAGATAACTTTGTCTTGTGATAGAATTGCTTGATAAATCAGAACCATACAGGGATGGATACTTCAGCTATCGGTATGGGTTGAAGCAGAAACCTCCAGAAGCCTGTCGTGACTGCCTGTACCCAAGCTAGAAGGAGTCTATTAACTTCTGCTACTTGTGGGGTCCCTAGAGCTGGATGCTAGCAAAAAGCATGATCATGCTTGTGAAGCTGCTGTATTACATAAAGGTAGTCAAGGAGTAGGATGTTTCTATCATCTACTAAGTATTAAAAATACAGATAACTGTTGATAAGAAAAAGCCAGTTCCAATCAGGAAGCTGTGAGATACAAAGATGTACTATGGTTAGAACTAGCAGAAGGGGCCATTCCCAACACTGTACTTCATGGGTGCATATTGGAAGAAAGCCCTTTCCATTGCACCTTTCAAAGTAATCTATTCTACTAGATGTGGTCTGTGTTCTTGGAAGTGAGCAAGAATATAGCGTTCTGCAGAATGAGAATATGTGATTAAAAAAAGCAGGTATGAACCACCTCCTTCGCAGAACAAACCCAGACAAAGGAAGCCGAAGGCAGTTTGCATGTGATGTTTCCAGGGATATGAGCAACAGCTTGCATGGATGAGCACAGTGCCTGTGTCCTGCTCATACCTGCAAAAGGACATTTCTTAATTAAATAAACTCCCATTGCACACAGCTCTATTTCATTATTATCAATGTGCTAATTTTGTCATTAGGAAAAATAAACAGCACATCTTTGCCACCTGCCAAATTTTGCATATTTAGACTGATCCTTTCTAACTGCACTGGCTGCCTGGCAGGTGGGCTTCTACTTGGCTCTTCCTCCCGCAGCTTGCTCTGCTCCAAAAGTGAATCAAGGTCACACAGCTGCAGCAAATTGAGTTACAGTTATCCAATAAAGCCCTAGTTAAAGAGTAACCATCTAGAAAGATGCTGGTGAGGTTGATGAATTTGGATGAACCTGCATGTGAGAGAAAGATCATGGAAGATGTCCACGTTCTGCAGTTTATTTACAACAAAAGAGTATGGACCAGATTCCTCAGCTGGGATAAATCTGTCCTGCTTTATTTTTTCAGTGGTGCTCTGAAAGGGACATCCCTCAGAGATTTCATCCCTGCCACAAAATGAAGTGTAGTTCAGTAGATAAAGCTTGAGCTTAGATCTCCAGAGATCTGGGGTTTGTTTCTGGATCTAGCACTGACATGTTGTGTGTTTCCAGCCATGCCAGTGCTTGTTTATTATTTGTGTTGAGGCAGTGTGGTACTGAGGCTCAAGGCCCATTTGGCCAGGCACTGTACAAGCATCTGATGAAATGACTCCCCTGTCCAAACGTGCAGAGGGAAAATGAACTAGCAGTGATCTCTGTGCTGCTGTGTTTTGCAAGCTCCATGGATCAGACTTTGTGTGGTGCAGGAAGCCTGACTATGTTATTTGTTGTGTAGTACATCCTGTCCTACACCTGATCTGGATTATCCTTGGGCACTAGACACTTGGTTTTTGAGGCAGCTGCACCTTTCCCATTAAGCGTACCACTTGGAGTCGCATGAAGGGCTAAAGTAACATATTCCAAGTAGGCACCTGAAGTAATATGCTTCTCCCCTTGGTGAATGCAAATAATTAACATTATTAGAGCTATGCACATGCATTAAGAGCAGACTCTATCACTCTGGGGAAATTTTATTTTCAATTAAGTTACAAAAATATTTTAAAGGCTGATAGCTCTGAAAACAAAGGGCACTTCTGTGCCAAGATATCTGACTTTGTTTTAATCAAGTCTGCTCAGAAATAAAGGCAAGAGCATCACATCTAGATGGTGTTACCCACTGAGCCAGACCTTTCAACACCATTAATTAGCCTTGGTGCAGCTTACAGCTGGGTTGTACTTTTATATATCTGGTAGTGTTTCTGCACATCACTGCACTATACCATGAAGATGTGCTGGATCACTCACTGAGTTTGGAAATCCCTCAATACTTGGTAGTGCCATAAGATACGGCCAAGGACATTGATGGTTTCAATGGCAGAAAAAAATGCAGGGAGATGGACTCTTTCAGGTACAGAAATTAAATTGTATTTCAGTTATGTTCCTAGAAGCTCTTCCCCAACAGGGCAGTATAAACTTCATATATTAATTGCCGCACCTCAAACTCACATTAAGTTTTTTTTTCATGACAAAGTCCTACACTTAGAAATTAGGAAATGTCAGAACAAGACAGCCTTGTAACCTTAACTCAGCTGCCATCTGCTTTTGCATTTTGATAGGCTCTTATTGCCCATAGTCACTTTCTCTTATTTCTCTGAGCACATGCCTGACTGGCAAGTGGGATGGATGAGGCTCAGAGGACATGCAGATGTTTGATATTTCTTATTAGCTTTGTCATTCAGCATGTGGCCCTATGCATTATTTACTATGGCTTCACCAGAGCTCTTAAGGCAGAATCTTCTGCTCCCTTATGGACTCTTTCATGATGCTTTCGCTGTGCAAGCTTCCTTCCAGACAGTCTGATGTTCCCAAGACCGTGGTGAGGTGCTTAGATTCTTTCTTTATAATGTATCCTGAATGTTATTTATCTTTCTCACAAAGCACTTTGAGATTGTGTTGCTCAGTGGCATGACTTGACCGTAGCCCATTTTAGCAGAGTCCTGGCCACCGCACGGCCCATTCCTGGGGCTGGTTAACAGGGTTATATTGCTTGGCAGAGGGTCAGAATGAGTTGCCCAGTCAAACTATGAAAAGCCTGCTGGTCAGAAGTAAAGTAGACCTTTTCCCAGTAGACACAAGGCTTGCTTTTGGGAGTGGGCAGAACTTAACAACAAATTAAACAGAGATTGTAATCTGTTGACAGCATCATTTTACACTAAGACAATGTTAGGAGAGAGGATTTCCAGATGCCTGGGTTAGTCACTGTTTAAGGTGGTGCCCTTATTTCATTTCTTTTCTCTTATAGCAGTTCATTCACAGTACTGAACTGTGGTGCAAAGAGAAACTGAGAAGAAAGAGGCACTTGTTAATGCCAAGGTGCATTTTAAGCAAGGCTGGCTAACTCAGAAGGGGAGTGCCTCGTACGGAATATCTTTGCAGTGACAAAAGGAAGAATTATGTATTTTCCATGTTCAATTACTCCAGATCGGAAGAAATCTGTAATGCCAGAGCGTGGCTGGCCTCGTTGCAGACGCCGCGGCGGTGGTGCCAGGGCAGTGAATTGCCCTGCCTCACTGGCCAGCAGCAGTTAAGCACCACCAGCTCTCGCGGAGCCGTTTCACCTTGGCAGGCCGCAGCCCGCCGGAGCTGGCGTGCCACCCTTCGAGCCGGCAGCCGGCCACCTCCACAGATGGGCAGGAGTGGTGGTGGGCCAGGGGAGACACGTGCATGGCAAATTGCCTTCCCTCCCACCGTGGTGCAAAGCCTGACAAACAGCGTTGTCAGTAATGAAAGCTGTCACTGCTGAAGATTTTCTCTCATTATTTGCAGTTCATGGTGTTGGTAAGGTTATTTTCAAGTCAAGCAGGTTTTCAACAATGTATGTTTATGCAGATCATTTAAAACAGTAGCTTGTCACATGCTTTATATTCATGGAAACTTCAGAGAGCACTTTTTAAAGCCCATGCAATCTGGATTTAATTTGCATTTTAATTAATATTTCAAATGAATTCCTTGGCCTCATTTATTTATTTATTTGAGCCTTTGAGAGCAAAGACCTTTTCAAAGTCCTGAAATTAGGAGGATTGGGATTTCTATGAGCACAGCTTTTATTTGGCCATACTGTCCAAGATACCTCTGGCTAATTTTTAGTATTGAACTGAATTAGCTGCTCTGTAGCTTGGAGTCAAGCTTGCCATTTGCTTTATGGCACAGGCTGCAACAAACTCACTTTGCAGGAAAGAGAGAGAAATATTTGAATTGCCTGTTAAGAGGGACACAGTTTAGAATGGAGTTTTACATACATGAAATTAAAAAAAGAAGAAAAACCATCTCAATCTTGTAAAAATAATGAGGTCACATGTAGATCTTATGGAAACATTTGAGGCTACACTTCAGGAAAGCATTTAAATACATGCTTAGCCTTTTATTAGGCAAAGTGCTTAAGCACATAATTCAGATTTGACAGCTCTTTATCTTTCAGAAATTAAACAAAACATACCAAGCTAAAAATGAAATTAAATTCTTTTTAAGCAAAAAAATTTCAAATACATTTGAAATGTATTGCAAGAAAACATAATTTTTCAACTCTTCCAAATTGAGATGTTATTGTTGTTAACAACATCTAGTAATAAATACTCAGGGTCAACTCTGGGTTCTTTATGTAGGAAACATAAAAATTAGGTTGGTTGGCTGTATGCCTGTTATAGATGGCGAAACAGTGAATAACATCACGCATAGCAAAGGGCTGCCCTCATATATTCAGCGCAGAAATAATAACACTGAACTGTACAGTGCTTGCTGCCTGAAGATTTCAAGGCAAATAAGCAGGAAATTAGCAATTAGGGAAATTAACTTTATTATCCCTGCATTAGAGTCAGAGAAACTGAGGCAGGAGGCAAAGCATCTACTGTTTTTAAATCAGCAGCTGTCTAGCAACAAAGCTGGAAAGACATCCATCAGTTCAGCACTGATGAGCACATCCCTGGCAGAAAGCCAGTCCCTCTTGATCAGGAAAGCTGCAGGATGATGAGGTGAGAGATGAAACTCCACTGGTGTTGGGGTAGGCAGCTCCAGGGGTGCAGCAGAGTGGCTTCTTATGCAGATGGATGTCTCCAGCATTTGTGGCTACTGTCATACACACTGAGTGCTTTGAAACCTTCCCCTGTGGTATTTGGGATTAGGACTTTAGTGAACACATTTCACATTGTTTTGCTTTTTGGCACCTTTGGCTTTCCAAACTTTCATCTATTTGTAAAGAACATTATTCAAACTTTTATCCATTTTCAGAATGAGTTCATAATCCTCTGCTCCAATTTTTAAGCTTCATACTTCTGAAAGTGCCACATTGCAAATGTGTAACTCTTAGAATAATCTACTATAAATTAGATGAATAAAAAATATATTCAAGTACCATTGACTTTATTTTTACAAAGCCAATAAAACTCACCTCAGTTAAACCATTTTCCCTGACCAAAACAAACCAACCCCCCCAAATGTTGATTGCATTTAACCCAAATTCTTTTCTAGAGATTTTAATTAGCTCATCTATTTTTCAATAGTTGAAGGACCAAGCTTGGAGTGTTCAGTTTTCCCTGTTAAAATCTGCTAAGAACATTTGCAGGTAGCTGACTCTGGCAAGCACATCCCATAAATACTCTCAAAGTGTGAATGCTCTCAGGGACAGTGAGGAAGAACAGGACTCCAACTCCTTTTTTACAATTGATGCTACCAACAAAGCACAAAATTCAGAGTTCTGTAATTATAAGAGATGCTGATTTATAAGGTAACTTAGCATGAGATTATGGCATCAGGAGATTTTCCCCTGAAATCAATTCAGTTTTGCTATATGCATGCATGGTTTCTTTCTCTCATTATTATGTTTTTTTTTTTCCCCCCCAGTCAGCACTGTAACTAATACCATCTAACACCAACCAGAATCTTAAGGAAATCCACCTTGGCCCAAAGTGGAAATAGGCAAAATGAGGAAACATGTGAGCTGCTGCTTTGAGCAATGGCCAAAATGTTTCCCATAGTTACTGACAGCAAAACACAGGACAGGGCAGAGTGAGGGTGGGAATTGGTACAGTTTGTGATGGTGCTCAGAGCCATTTCCAGCATGAAAGCCGTTCTCCTCAACCCCATACTAAATAACAGCAATTATGAGGCAACGGATTGGGATTCAGAGGATCTAGACAGAGGAGGGTTACCTTTTCCATCGACTTCTGCTCTGATCCTGAAGTTTTCAGGGTCTCTCTCTTCCTCCCTTCTGCAGCTGTAAAATGGGGATTTGAAGGAACAGCCATTGTCTTGCCAGTTTATAGTCAGTCCTTCAGCACATTTCATGTTATTAACAGCTCCCAACACCCTCCTCCAACCATGAAGAGGTGGTGGAAGTGGACCCCAATCATAGCCATTAGAAGACACTTCCCAATTAGGCCACTTTTAAAACCACAAGCATGTTAAAGAACACACACACACACACACACAAAGTGGAAAATATTTATGATTTGGTTACACGAAACAGAATGAAATGGGTAGTATGTCACTCTTCCTGTGTTTTGAAAATAATCAGATTATTATCTGATGCTGAAATTGCACTAATAGATTCTTGGCAGGCAGTTAAATTTTCCCATACAGATTTTTTTTTCTCCATGTTTCTCCAACATGTCACTCATTTTTCATATTCATTTATACTTAGATGTAAACAAAGTGCCATAAATTAATTCCATGTGTAGTTAATTTTTCTGGTAAAATATGGATGAATGAATACATCATTTTTGTGCATTTCAATTAAGAGCCTTCAATTAGTTTTAAAATCCATGGCACTTCTCAAATGCTGCATTATTTCCATTCAGCAATGAGGAAAACCCAGCAAATTATAGGCCCGAGGCTGTTAAACCAGGGTCCTAAAACATTCTGCTCATTCATGTAGCCCCAGTGAGTGTTCAGAGGACTGTGTAGAGGCTCTCACCTGGAGCTGATGAGAACTTTCAGGGAAAAATGTCATGGGGTAAAAAAGTGAGATTTTCATTTATAAATGTGTGCAGTTTTCAAAGCGACCCCTCATGAACATTGTATAAACCCCAGAGAGATTTGTGTAGTACTGGTTGAAGGAGATATGGGAGACATGAGGCAGGGAGAACTTTGGTGCTGGCAGGAGAGCCAGGTGGCCAGTGCAGAGTGTGATTCCTTCAAAGTGGAAAGGTGCTACTGGCTTGAGAGAAGTTGGTGCAGAGTGGCCAGGAGTATACTGCAGGGCCTTGGGCAAAATTAGCTTTTGTTCTCAGTGCTTGTTTCTGCTGCTGGTTTCAGTTTTGCTTATTAAGATCTGAAGCCATTTGGGACTGAAATTGTCTTCTAGTGTGTGGCAATATGTGCCCCATGGTACAACAGAGTTCTTGCGTGTATGGGGATGCTAGTATAATAAACATAATGATAATTTGCAGTATCATCTATTCCTGAAAGTTAATGAAGGAGGAATTTTCTCTCTGAAAATTCCATGAATAATTAGTTGCTAATCTAGAGAATGAGGCAAATCTCTACCTAGTGACTTTCATGGGAACTGAGTCAGGCTCCACCCCTCTCTTTTTAATTGAAAGACTGTTTATAAAATTTAATTATTGTGTGCTATAGATATCATTACAGCAGCAAGGTGAGATGGACGAGGACTACAGGAAGCTGTACACATGCTTTTGTTTGCAAAACTTTTTTGTGTTTTGTGCAAAAGGCAAGAACTGAAGGAGAACCAATACATGGAGTTGTGGATATGTTCAGAGTACTCCCTCAAAGCTTGAGACACTGCATGAGAGAAAACATGAAAATGATGGTCTTATCATTGAACAAGTGACTATTTGGCACTAGCATTAGGGGCTGGTTGTAAGCTGGAAATGACATTTTGGGAGGGAATGAGACTAGGTAGGAAAGGAGTAAGTAAGGAAAGACTTTGAACAGAGAGAGAAGCAGCTTCCTGTGACAGAGGAGAAGGAACAAGAAAGCAGCTATGTAAAGTTCTCACACTTTCTTGAAGTTTTTCTGAATATTCAGCTTTGATTCTCACAGGTCAAAGATCCATGACGAATGCACAACAAGTTCTTCATGTGAGAAGGGGATACTGGGAGCCTCCTGAGATCTGGGGGCATAAGGGCAATGTTTGTTTGTCTATTGTTGTGTGTTGATCAGACTCTAGATATTTTGCACTCAGATCACACGAAGATGGAGACATTGGATAAAGACCTACAACAAACACTGTCTGAATGAGATCTAGATTGTTCTAATATGTCTGATAAATGTGGCACAGAATGGTAGTATAATTTGTTTTAGAAGATATGATCATCCCAAAATACGGTGCAGGGCAAGAAGACAGTGAAGCACAGAATTTACAGAAAGAAGGTAAGGAGGTCAGAATCTCTTCCTAAGGAAGGAAGAACTGGAAGACAACGAACTTTTACAGCTAGAGTTAGGCAAACAAGAGAAGGACAGGAATACGGTTGATTAAGTTGTGTGCATGACCGTGAGTTTCAAAGTGACACAGTGTCAAAGATGAGTTTTAAATAAAGAAAAACGATTATTAAAAAAAATTAATTGTAGACAACTTACACTGCCCTTAATATGTCAGCAACATAGTTGGAGACTCATTTCTTTGCCTCTAATTTCTGGCTACTTTTAGATCTTTGCTGCCAAAGGACAATAAAAACCTGACTGACTTTTGTGTTTGGAAATCTCTTATCACTGAAGCACAGTAGCATCTAGAAATCCTTAAGTGAACACAGACTCACTGCAATAGGCATGGTATATTTAGTTACTCTTGGGATTTCAAAGATCTAGCACTATTTTTTGGGTGAGTGTTGCAATGAAATTACTGGATGATGTTGTCTTTTATTTTTTCATCTCTAAACTGGGGAAGAATGTTCATTCTATCTTTCCCTTTTCCCAGTTTTACTAATATGCTCTGTAGTGCCTTGCTATTTGTGGGTGCAGTGTCACACAACTAAATTTTGACAACTGCAATGGTATCTGTAAAACAGTAAAACTGTGAAAATTAGAGGGTATATTTAAAGACATCAGAACAATCACCCAGGCTGAGACAATTTCCATCTTATAAAGAGTAATAATCTTAATCAACCTGGTAACATTGAGACAAGTAACATTAGGAGCTATGAAAGAAAATGGGGAAAAGTTTTTTCAGCTAACAGGCTAGAAAAGAAAAGAGAAGAGAAGAGAAGAGAAGAGAAGAGAAGAGAAGAGAAGAGAAGAGAAGAGAAATGTCCTACTTTTCCTTCTTCTGCTTTATCCTTATTCAGCTGATGGATGCTTCCTGGTACAAACAAATATGACAATGCACCCTGTGCAAAATTGTTGCACGTAAAAATAATTACAGGTAATTTAAATAGTAAAATAACTAATTAATGTCATTTACAAAGTGCTTAAACAATGTTCCTGTGCAAATCATCCGCCTTCTCAGCAAACGGCTCTGCAATTGCAAACATTTCTCCCAGATTTTCACCAATTAATGCAGAGCTGTAACAGGTCCCCTTGGATACCTGGGCTTTCTAGCACAGAGGGATTCAAATGTTCTTCCATTTTGTGCTGCACTAGTTTTGAAGGATTACCACTCTGGTTTTATTTCCTTTTAAATGCTCATATTCCCTCCACAAGATGACTCACAGAATCACAGAATCACAGAATCACAGAATCAGCCAGGTTGGAAGAGACCTCAGGGATCATCGAGTCCAACTGTTGCCCTGACACCACCGTGTCAACTAGACCATGGCACTAAGTGCCATGTCCAGTCTTTTCTTAAACACATCCAGAGATGGTGACTCCACCACCTCCCTGGGCAGCCCATTCCAATGTCTAATAACCCTTTCTGAAAAGAAATTCTTCCTGATGTCCAACCTGAACCTCCCCTGGCGAAGCTTGAGGCTGTGCCCTCTTGTCCTATTGCTAGTTGCCCGGGAGAAGAGGCCAACTCCCACTTCACTCCAACCTCCCTTCAGGTAGTTGTAGACTGCAATAAGGTCACCTCTGAGCCTCCTCTTCTCCAGGCTAAACAACCCCAGCTCCCTCAGCCGTTCCTCATAGGTCAGACCCTCCAGACTCTTCACCAGCTTGGTCGCCCTCCTCTGGACTCGCTCCAACACCTCAACATCTTTCTTGAAGTGCGGGGCCCAGAACTGGACACAGTATTCAAGGTGCGGCCTCACCAGTGCAAGTACAGAGGGACGATCACTTCTCTAGACCGGCTGGCTACACTATTCCTAATAGAGGCCAGGATGCCATTGGCCTTCTTGGCCACCTGGGCACACTGCTGGCTCTTGTTTAGCCGGCTGTCAATCAGCACCCCCAGGTCTCTTTCCTCCGGACTGCTTTCTAACCACTCTTCCCCCAGCCTGTAGAGCTGCATGGGGTTGTTGTGGCCAAAGTGTAAGACCCGGCACTTGTTCTTGTTGAACCTCATGCCGTTGGTCTCGGCCCATCTATCTAACCTGTCCAGATCCCTCTGTAGGGCCTTCCTACCCTCCATATAATGTGGATGGTACATATTATATGGACTCTCCGTATAGTATGGATGATATGTTGCTCACGTTAGTCTTTTTTGTGTAAGAAAGTTGACTTCCAAAGTAGCAGGTGTCTAATCTCTTACAAATGGAACTAAACGAATTTTCTAGCAGGTGCCACTAACAATGCTGACCCTGTGCAGCGACATGCTTGTTACATGGTGGCACCTGAAAGAGATATTTAGGGGATTTTTTTCAACAAAAAGAAAAGAGTGGAAAGAGTGTCCAAGGCACTTTCTCATCAGGCCTAAAAACTACATATCCCAAGAGAACAGGGAAGGAGTGAAGATAAAGTAATGAACTGAGGGGTAGTCACAACTTTACAACTCAGGTTTTTTTCCTGACTTCTGGCTGTGTTGTGCGCCAGGGAAAGGTAGCCAGTCTATAGGTACAACAATGGTTTTATGTCATTGATTCAATCTCATACACACAGTTACTTTATTACTGTGACTATCACTATCATTGTTAATATTAATGTAAGATGTGGTTACTGAGGAGCTATTCCAAGTTTGTTTTCCATGCAACGAAAGCACAGCAACATTCCCTCGTACAGCAGGTTGGCCAAAGCTTTGTTCCTTTAATTTCACTGGTTTTACCTCTGAAATACAGGCTCCTGATAATTATCCTTAGAGGGAGTGCTGCCAGGAAGGATTCACTTTGGAACGGCTTGCTTTATTGGCAAGGCAACTAAACCTGACAGTGAAGGCTGTCAAGAGGAGAGTGGTGTGTTTTTACTGAGTAGGAGGGGATGACAGGGAGAGTCCAGTGTGCATAATGTTGGCTGAGAAAGGCCATGAGAGAGCGATGCTCACATAGCGGAGAGGATTTGCGGTGGAAAGAGAGAGGAGATCAAGAAGGAGGTGAAGGGCAGGGAGCAGGGGTGAGGGTGGGAGTGGCAGCACAGTAAGGGCAGTTATGAAAGAGAGGAGGCTGTTCTGAGTGTGCAAGAGAGACTACACATTTTATTCTATTCTGTATTAAAAATTACTGAAACCTCATTGTGCGGGATTTTCTTGAGGCTACCAGCAAAAGTCTTAGGCAGCTTAGTTTGTTTGCAGTAATTGTGCCATCTATTCTAGTCCAAAATTCCTTGTTACCATATCTAACACAGGAGCTAACAAAGAAAGAGTTGGGGTGGTGGGAGAAGGAGGGGAGGCAAAGATGAAATGAGAGATGATGCTTCAGATACAAAAAGCATTAGAGTTAAAGGGATGGTGAGTGAAGGGAGAAGGATATTTGAAAAAGAATACTTAAGGCCAGGAAGAAGAGTGACCATTACCACTGAACACTGATAAGTAATCTTTCCAGGTAAAGGGCTACAAGTAACAATCCAACTCAACCATTTTAATCTTCACAGCAGATGAGAGAAATGAATCCGTTTGGACAAAAATAAGGCATTTTACTGCTCTTAGTTAATGTTTCATCGAAACGCAGAATAAAAAACAATAAAGAAACAATATTTCAGGAAATCATCAAAGTCCTAAGAAGTTCTGACAAATATTAAATACCTCATGTTTATATGTACTTCAGTAAAATGAGAGCAGAATTGCAGTGTGATGTAAACCAGCTTTCATGACTGTAATACCTGAGCAGATAAGGCTCTTACCCCTGCAACTCTTCCCCTTCACAGCAGGGCAACTGAGACACAGAGAGACAATGTCTCAGGTCTTTCAGATCTCAACTTCCCGTGAAAACAGCAGGTGTTAAATTCTGCAACACCTCAAAGAGACTGGTGTTGAATGATTCATTGAAGATCACACAGCAGAAACCTGTGAGGAAATAAAGACTTGAAGATGGAAATCTCAAGTCCTAGGTTACTACATTAAACACCAGAGCATTCAACTTTCCTACTGAAGCTGAACTAAAGTTTCAAGTGAGGTGCCTGCTCTCATTTTAGATTTTTTCAGCAAACATAATTTCTAAACTGTAATTACAGGGCATGAACCTCTGCTCTGTAGCATCAGTAGAATTCAATATCCTTTGATAGGATTGCTCATCTGTAACTGATGTCAAAATGTGGGTCTCTCTCAGATACGTTTTACTTTGGCTTAATTAAAATGTACCTTCCATTAATGATATAGAAGTCATTTTATACACAAAACCCAGTGAGTATATTTACTCATCTTACCAAAAAATGGATCAAGCAGTCAGTAATGGTGATATAAATCTGTAGTAATTTTATAGAGCCATGTCATATTTTGAGATGCATTATTGAGACCTTAAAATTTTTCTTATACTAAAAAATATACATAACAATTACTGGCATTTTCTGTTAAATAGAAGAGTGGATGAACTGAGAAACAGCTTGAGAGAAAAGTAAATATTCAGCAGGCAGTTAAAGCATACAGGTATTTATTCATTTTCATGTGCATTGTAAAATACCCTGGGCCAAGAAACACATGCAAAATTCAGAAACTAGGGGACTGTCAGACAAGGTCCAGTAGTTTCAGCAAGAAGGAAATTGAAAAATTGTATAGAAAGAACCACATTATAATTAACTATTCATAAGCTGTGAACAGGGACAATATTAGCCAAGTAATATATGCAAAGGAGTTACCAGGAGAACTGATAATTTGTTGACGCTGAGTGCTTTGATTTGGTACTACTGCATTAGCAGTTTTCACTCAGACTTATTTTCAGAATTGACCTATTCATTTTTTTAAAAAAATACCATTACATCTGGAAAGGTTTTTATCCCATCTAATTTCCTTTTAAGCGTGAAATGGAGTGTCTCCTTTGGATGTTTGCATTGGAAGCAGGACGGTAAGAGGCAACACTCATGATGTAGACTCTGGAACAATCTAGCAGTGTACATTGCCATGAGCTCGTGGGGGATGGCATACAGCTCCTGCAGGATAGGCTTCATGCCAATGAGCTTAAATATTACCATATATTTCCATTTGAGAAATAGCAACCAATAATAAATATGCCAGAGGGTAGGGGCCTCTTTCATATATCTTATCTGGATTAGAAACCTTTTGAATTTTCATCAGGCTTGCAGTCATTTTGCTTGTTACATTCCTTAGAAGAGTCTCCCCAATAACCTTCAGAGATGCTATTTCTCCTCCTCTCCAGGCATTACCTTGAAATCATGACTAGGCAAGAAAACTACATGAGGAAAAAGCACTTCTTCCTGTCTGGGTATTGCATACAATCAAATTACCGCGTATGACCTGTGAAGCGCTTGCAGACAGCTTGTTGGTTCTCACCAGTGAAGTCTTTTGCAATGTTGGAGGTATCTTTCATTCTGTAAGACAGAGCAAAATGATGAAAACAGCTCTGCCAGTTGCCACCAGACTGCGTCTGTTCTCTCAAGGGAGCAGGGGTGGATGGGCATGCAACATTGCCTTGGGCAAGGAGATGTAGCCTCAGCTACGGGGTAGTAAACTATCTGCGACTGAGGAGGGGGTAAAGTCTGTTTCCTCATCAGACGGCAGGATCTCATTTCTGGAAGAGGAGAAAACTGTGATTTCCCACCTGCTCTCTTGTCCCAAGATACATTGAGTTGTTTTATGAAGTAACGGTAAAAGAATTAATACAGATGATCTGAAGTCAACAGGGGGTCATTACCATATTGTTTCTTCTCTGTTTAAAAGAGCTTGGTTCATTGGCTTGTGTCAGCAAGGTTTTACATCCAGACACCGGCACCAGCACATTGGTCCATAGCTACTGGAGAAAGCAGGGATTCTGAGGATATTTCAATGAAGGAGCCTAAATAGATAGTGCACAGTTGCCTGGATGAAGAGTTTCTCTCTAGCAGCAAGGCAGATGGTTGAAGGAGTGCTGCCTCCTCACAGCCCCACTGAGCTGGGCTGAGGTCCCCATCAGTGCATGGCAGATGCACCTTCCCATGGGACATGGAGAAATAAGCAGATGGTGGTGGTGGATTTCTGCAGGGACAAGACATCCTCCTTGGTGGCTGCTCACTCTTTCTTTTCTTCTGCTCACTTAATCTTGTATGTGGGGTTGTGAAGATGAAGGTGAATCAGGGCACTGTACTAGAAATATGTGAGGTGCCAGCATCAGAAAAAGAAGGTCAGAGGGAGTTGGGCCATAAAGGGAGCTTAAACCAACCACTTAAGGAAAGGAGATGTTAAGCCCACAGCCTTCTCTAGCTTTCTGTATAAAGCTGAGCAAAATAAATACTACTAATAATAGCAGTAAACCCTCCATACTGAGAGCATGTCCTGGTTTACAGCCTTCCCAATAAGAAATGCCCTCAAAGACTCTTGATTGAGATTTATATAATCTTGGATTCTCACATAAATTTGCACTTGGTGACCTGGCAGCAATCAAGGAAAAGAGACGCTAACTGGGAAAAGATCCTGCTTCGCTTTGTTTAAACATTCAACTTGTGCTGTGAAATTGCATTTGTAAGAGAGGAATAAACTCTTAAGCCCTTCAGCAGAAATGGATTTCATGTATTTAGTGGATGCCTCAAGGCAATTTCTTTTCTTAATGGGATCTGAGCACAGCTTTAATTTTTCACATTTTATAAGGCTTTTCCTTGAAATTACTTTTTATGTGGTTCCTCTGTTAATGGATCCTCCACACTGAGGCAAGACTATAAGAAAAAAATCTTCAGAGGAGGAAAAAGTAGAATCATACTGAGAAAAAGTCACATAATAAATTGCAGATTACAGGCAATAAAACTGTCTTCCATATTTTTCTTTGATAAATGCTGGTCCCATCTCCTTTAGATTTTGAAGACATTAAAATATTGAGCCAAATCTTTGTTTTTTTAAAAAGAATATTTTACTAGCTGGATAGAGAGTCACAGGAACTATTTGGTCACAATATTTAATTGACCCTGGGAACTATGGCAGTTCTGATGTGATATAATGTTATGCTCCCAGGCAGGAATAGTGACCTCACCTGAAAGAAAAGCATGTATGCAGACCCTTTAATTAAAATAAGACACAAACAGATGAACCAGTCTTTCAGAGAGTTTTAAGGTGTCCACTTTCTAACAGCAGAGTAATTATGGTGGATAGCAAAGGCAGAGCAGGATAATTTATTTTTCTAGGAGGTTGTGAACAATAGTTGAATTTAATATAACTCCTGGGAAAAGTCCTTAGTTATTATTGAAGTCGTTAGTCTCTTCTGGTTTTGCCACTGGCATTTTAGAACGCTGGTGCCATTTGATCTCAGAACGCTTGTTTCTTTTAATGCAACTGCGAAATGATTTTACAAATAATGAGAATACAGATAGCTCTGTTATAATAATGAAGGATTTTTCTGAGATGCCTGATATGAAAAAGTTACCTTTTATTTTTGTTAGAGCTAATTTTCCCTTAAAAAATAAAAATGTGCAGAAGGAGAGACCCATTATTGATTTGGAATCCAAAAGAGTTAGTTTCTAGTCACTATAATTGACAAAGACTTTTACAGCTCATTAACTGCAAGATTATGTGGCACAATTCATTAAAATTCTGTTTCACTGAATGCATTTGTAAACACCTTCTGAGAAGTTTATCACTCTTTGCATAATGCTGAGCTTTCTTTCAGCAGATACATTTCTCTGCTGCTGTTTACTGATATAGGAGTCTGGGGTAAGTTATGGTAAAAAAGTGCTATTTTCTCACAGCAAAGAAAAAAAAAAGGATTTGTGTTGACTCTGAAGTGTAACAGATATTAATTAAATATTTCTATACTATTTCCTTTAGACCACTATATTTATTAAACCTCTCATTCCATTAGCTGGATGCACTTTTTTTGCAAGAAGGGTTTTAATTTTAGTATGTGAAACAAAATTTACAAGACAAGCCATATTTATTTTTTCTTTCTCAGCAGCAGAGGAAGAGATCATTGCATTCCAGATTAATAATCTTTCCTCCCCTGTTGCCAAATAGATTTCAATTCTCTTTTATCTAGAAGCATTTATCCAGGACAATATCTAACCTATTTCTTGCAGCTCTATGAGTAAATCAGTCTTGTGCTCACAAAACAAGCTGTGTGAGTCGTTACAAAAATGATGAGAGATATAATACATCATGAGAGTAGAGTACGTTGAAGCGTGGACAAGTCTCCCACTCCCATTCTTGTTTTAGCATTGGGGGCCTCCAATCACTGCTGCTGCACACGTAATACATTTAATCATAATTACAGATTAAGTCTTTCACATATGAGCAGAGCAGATGCTTATATGTCTGCTGTTTTGTGAATCTGAATGGATACAGTCTGTCAAAGCATGAAGTAGACGAGCTTCCAGCAGAAAGAGATGGAAAGGGGTGTTTTGTGTATTTTGTAACATCAACAAAACAGTTACTACAGGTGGGCTTCATCTGACCAAAAGTGTGTGCCTATAACTGAGATGACAGCCATATTAGCCTCCCTTTTGTCTCTGAAGAGAATTGGTCACCACTACCAGCAGAGGCAAGCGAGAATTTTATTTATCAAACATCTGTGGATAAATGTACCCTAAACTCCATTAATTATACTGACTAAATTTCCCTTGACTACAAAGTCAACTCAGCATGATTGTTTCAGAAACAATCACCTACTTTGTAGACAGATAAAGCTGTCAGACCAGCCTCTCAAGTTCGACCACCTTGGTGGGTCTCCAGTCCCTCCTCTCTGTGCCTGCCTGGATGTTTCTGCCCTCTCTGTCATTCTTTCTTACCCTTTAATATAGCTGTGACAGCAAGGTAAGATTTGCTCCCATATGAGATCTGATTCACTGTGTTATTGCTCTGTTCTTATGGGAGCAGAATCTCACTGAATTTATGGACTTAAAATGAACTAAACAGTAAGGGAACAAGTCTAATGTGGTGAATCTAAGAAAACAGGCTTGTGCCGTTTCACCAGAATTTTTGATGCAACTATGATAAGACACCAGAAGACAAGGCAGTACCTGCTACCTGTGTGTACCCAAGCCCCAAGTCTGGATCATGCAGAGGAAGAATTTGAACTGAGATCCTTTACAACCCAATAGTGTATCCTACTTATCATGGTATTCTGGTTGGGCTTTCTGTACGGAGAACACTGCAAAGTTTTTATTAGCTGCTGAGCCAGAACACATACTGTAAAACCAATAAAAATATTTCATCAGGAAAATCTTTTCCAACATGAATACAAAGTCTTTACTTTCAGATACTTGGAAGAGGAGGCAGAATCTATTCGATAAAGCAAAACAAGAGTATGAACTCTGAGCTTTGTCTCCCAGGAGTATGGAGACAGAGATTTAGAATTCACTGTAGAAAATATTTTGGGATTTGAATCTTCTTTACAATGTTCTAAGTTAAAGCATCTGAAGAAGATTCTAATATTGAAATGTGTCCTTTCCGTTGGTATTTTCTTTTGCTTGGAAATGGTGCACTACTGAAACAGCTCAGACGTGATGCATTTTGGAAGAGAACTTGAGAGACAGTAAAAAGCTGCACACTACAAAACACCAACATGACATTTCTAAGTCGAAGTATTTTATTTTAAGTGTATATATTTCAAGCTCTGAGTAATGCTTTGTTTTCATTTTGATGAAAAGGAAAACGACAGGAAAAAATCAATTTGTGGACAGTCTTACACATAGGCATTCCTAAGACTTCCTTACCACCTTAGCACCTATAAAACTGAGGAAGATGAGAGTTATCGTTATGAAAAAAAAAAAGGCTGCTAGTGAAATGCTTATCTTCTCAGATTCCTTGTTTACTGGAAGCTGAAGATATGGTTGATAGAGCTTATTGAAATCGAGCTAGTTGGCCATTCCCATTCACCTGAGATTTCATAGCTTCCACTTCAGTTCTCTGTCAATGCTTGCTTGAACCTTAAAAATGTCAAGCTTTGCGAAAACACAGCTCAGAAGCAGGACCCTTGATGCTTGTAATTTTCAACTTGTCAAAGTAAATATGGTTTGTATTGTATTTATTTCCTGAAATCTGAGCAGACAACATCCATTCCTTCACAAGGGTATATAAAGCAATTGGCCAATTGTTTGAGATATGTGTCATTTGAGGGTACACAACTTTTATTTGTAGGGTTCCTCTCCTCACACTTTTTTGTCCCTTCTGTGCCTACATTGTAGGGACTGATTCTCCTCTCCAACAATGTTTTTACTCCTATATGTCTCCATTGCTGTAGATGAGGTGCTGCTACCAGCATCACCATGAGCTAAAGGAGCCCAGAGGCTTTTCCTGCTTCATTGGTAAAAGCAGGTTTAAACTACATTGCATTTCTTTGTTTGCACTTTCTTGCTTTCAACAGCAAGCTTTGCTTTTGTAACTTGTCTTCATTTGATATTAAAACAGTCTGGGAATACATTTAGTTTGATTACAGTACATTGGGAACCTTCAACAAGATCACTGGCCAACTGAAGGGGTGTGGTGCATTCCAAACGTCTCTGCCACTGCCTTGAGTTTTCCAAAGTCAACTTCCCACATAGCAGGATCCAACACTATGGTTTCACTTCCCACTTCCCTTCTTTCTCTCCATATGTCTATTTATGATCTTTAGCTGTAGGGCTTTGCAAAACAGATAAGAATAAGACCTTGGTTGGGCCATAATGACACTTCTGCCATTCATGACTGAATGATTTTCTTCTGGGCAAATACTGCATTCATGAGCTGGCAACAAGTATGTCTTTTCCCTTGCACAGTGCTGAGGGAGCAAGACACTCTGCCAGTTTATATGAAGGCCAGGCCTTTCCTAGTATAATACTTAGGTGAGAGAATTATCCTGGATAGGCACTTAGTCTCACCTAGTCAGAGCTCTTCTGCTTTATCTAAAATAATTAAAGATTTACATAGTAGAGGTTTTGTACTGAAGTCTTCCTTCTTCCCAGCAGAGCAAACCAGCTATTAGCCTATAGTGTCTCTTTCCCTTAGTGAATATTAAATCATTAGAAACCGTTCCACTTGATATAAAATACTTAAATAACTCTCAGATCAAAAATGGAGAGAAAAAGAATCAATATCCCAATGCTAAACACTCTCTTGGAAGGCAGAGAGTTCAGTTTCAAATTCTGCTCCACTGGGAAACCTATGGAAGAATCAGGAGCTGAACCTGGGTTTCTGAGGGCACAAACTAGTAGCCACAACAAAGTTCAGTTCACTTTCTTTTAGAGTCACCTTGCAGATAGGCTTAAATCAGTGTGGGTTTCTGCCAGCAATTAAGGGTCTCTGTGAAGACATTTAGTTCTGTAACAAAAATTAATGAAATTTTTCAGAATCTTCTGGAGTAACTTGTCTGTCCTGTAACTTATTATTGGTGAGATAAGTCACAAGAGGTACAAAAAGATAAATGAGTGGAGAACATGGCATTTGGGCAGCAAAAGTGTTTTCTTATCATAGTGATTACACTCTGCTTTATTTACAGTACGGACAGCAGGCATTGAGTGTACTATTTATTTAATTTAGCTGCACAGTAGAGATCTTTATAAATCAAGTGGTTTTATAGTCAAGCTGACATTATCATGAGCAAGAACTGATTGTCTTGGTTAGTTTAAGATTCTTGCTTCAAAGTCAACCATGCATTTAACACTTATCAACAAAATTAATGAGCAGACACTGGTGGCCTCTGAGGGACAAGTAGCACTGGTGGCAGTTCTTTCAGAGAAGAATCCCCATAAAACAATACCTAATGCCTTCTTAACTGAAATAAGAGTAGGATCTGAAATCTTGAAAACTGAAATAGTTTCAGCTTTGATGTTTAAAAACTTAAAATCCTTCATGAAGGATACAAACTGGGCTTAGTCTGATGCAAAACCAGCTGGGGGAATAACTCCATCCTTTCATGAACAGACATGTTTCCTTTCAACTCCTTCATCAGCTGGGAAAAAAAAGAGATGAAGCATGAGTGTGTTCCCCAGGTATGATATGAAGTTAGTGCAGCTATACTGTTTAATAAGCAGAGGCAACCTACAGTGCCTGCTAGTGCACACATCTGTTCTGTTTTCCAATGTCAAGACAATGCTTTTTATCTAATTATCCAATGCAAAGTTCCAGACAAGTATTCTGGAATAGATATGGTATTATATACTCTTGCTCTCAGCAGATATCTTGATATAACACATGGACTAATACTATTCCCACCACTGTATTAATGTTTTACTGGGAAGATGGGACACTTGCACTGCGGGTATGGTAAATGGCTATCCCTAGAAAGGGTGTAATGTCTGTGGTTTTGTGATTAGACCTCATCTCTGATTTGCTTTATAGGCAAAGGTCTGTCCTTATCAATATGATGACCACAATAATGCAACACAGTTTTTTGGAAAAAAAAAAAAAAAAAGTGTTTTTTTTCCTCATTTTCTCCGAGACTGCAAACATGTTGAGTAGAAGGTCTATGGACTTACTCTTTGGCTTTGGTTGTGGCTGACTGGTTAATGTGGATATTCTGCAAGGAGTTTAACATGGAAACAAACATTCTTGTGAATCTTGAAATCAGAGTGTAAGCATTTATTGCCCTACCCCATGTTGGATGTTGCTGCTATTGCGACAGATCCAACAGAAGGGAATTCACACCTGTGCTTCAGCTGTTCAGTTTGCAGTCTGGTGTCTTAACACAAACTCACACATTCATCAGCAGGTTAAACTGAAATGCCAGGCTGAAAACTGGAGCAGGTGAAATGCAAACACATGCTCTCTTCCTGAAAACCCACTTTCTTCCTACTCAGCCCTGCCAAAGCATTTCATTAGTCTTCTCCATTTCCCACAATTTCTGGCTTCCTGGTATTGAGGAAGTGGAGTTGAATGCAGTTGCTTGATAACTGCACCCCAGTTTTACAGAGATATTGTTTTTCTTTCAAAGACTTGCAAAAACTCCCTTCTCCCTTGATATCTCAGAGTTACATTGTATCTGCTGAAGGCGGGGCTCATCTAGTAAGTGGTTAAATAAAACGAAAATCTTCTTAAGCAATAGATTTGGATCCCCTTCTCCACTACCCTGCTATTTTTAGATGTTTTTCCAAGAGAACCAAATCTCTTTGCGAGACTGGAGTCGCATCTGTAAAACTTCAGCACCTCGGTCAGTGCTGTTTCTGCCTCCTGCTAACAGCGCAGAACTGAAAGATGACAACCAATTTCTAGGCTACCTTGACCATGTTCAGGTTTTCAAGGTAATCAAGACAGAAGTGTCCCAACAAGGCTCTTAACTGAATCTGCAGACCACAACTGACCTGCAAAGAACACAGGTTGATTTTCAGGTGGGGTTGTCAAGACCAATTTCCAAGTTCCTGCACAATATATAGTCCTCTTAGAAACAGTCTTGTGGAGTAGCAGAGAGGAAAAGAAGGAGACACCTGCAAAGAAAGAATGGGTTGTATTATCTCTGACAGTATTCTCATGTGCTGCAGTCTCCACAACTCCTTTAAAGCTACTGTAGAATAATCTGATGGAAGATACCAGGCTTTTCCCATCCATCCCTAGAGCACTCAAATCCCACTATAAATTTGGTATGTTGCAAACCTTTAGCAAGCTCTCTCTGAAGTATACAATGAAATGTACAATGAAAATGAAATGGACAGTATCCAGCAAGTACAAAAGCAATGTCACTGTAAGTCATTTCTACCCAATCCTAAAATGTTGCACACAAAAGGTGTACTATCAGTCAAAAGCAGAGAAGCTTGAATGTAAAGCAGCCCTAAGCTTCTTTGTACCATGGGTCTTTAATTAGACCTAACAAATGAATATGAATCTGGAGGAGGAGAATTGGCAAGAGACCACTGCTGATGACACTCATCACAATGAACAGTGGTGTTTTGACTCTATAGTGCAGATAAAAGCAAATGTGTGTCCTTTGTTTTGATAACAGGATGCAACACACGTTACATAGACAAAAAAAATTAAACGTCTGGGACTTCCAAGGCTCAGTTTAGAGAGGGAACAAGGTACAAATGAAAAAGTTCATGGAAGACAATGATCAAACACTTAGCCCCAAGTCTGTTTTCTTTAGAATTACAAACCACTGTTTCAAAAAACAATACAGAAGAGCCCACACACAAAAATGAGGATAAACATGAAAACATAGGAGACTGGGAAGGATTGATATTAATCTGCTTCCAGTTTTACATCCACGCTGACAATTTTTCCTGAAGATCTCATTTCCTGAAGGAAGGCTGACTTGAACTCACTAACAGACTTTTTCTACATCAGGAAGAGGAATAGATGCTGTTTCAAAATATGTGAGATGGTCACATTATGATTATTTACACAATGGACAAGGCAGATGACAGTTTGAGCTCTTGGTGCAACAGTTCTCAGGGAACTTGGGACCCCTGGCTAGCTGGAACTGGGATGTGACTCAGAGTAGTTAAGTGGCACCACTACTGTGTATAGCATCAACAACACCTTGAGTTTCTGTTCTCCCAGCATGTAAGACTCACTGCAAGAAACCATGCCACAGAGGGAATGTGGGTTGTTGTCCTGGTTTGGACTAGGACAGAACCATTTTTCCTTTCAGTGATTTTTCCTTTCAGTTAACTTTCTTCTAAGTAGCTGCATTTTCTGAAGTTGACTACATGTTTTTCAGACAATGTCTGCTTCTAGAATTGATAATGTTTGAAGTTTATAGTTATTACTAAGGTAATGGCATGAATATTATGCAGAAAGATGCTTGCTTATACTTCTTGCTATAGAAAGCAAGGTCGCTGCTAAGTCTCGTATGGTCCACAAGTGAAAGGCTATAAAAGGGTGGCACTTGCGGGGAGGAGCGGACAGGACAGGTGACCCAAAATTGACCAGCGAAGTATTCCATCCCATACACGTCATACTCAGTTTAAAGCTGAGGGATCATGAGGGTCATGCTGTCTTCTTCTATGGACGGCATCCGAAGAGGACTCTGTCTGTTTTCTCCTGCCTTTGATCCCGATCCGTGCGTTCCTGAATCCAGTTCCTGTCTGCTGCTGAGTCCAGTCTGGGACTTCCTGGAGCCTGCCCTGCAGCACCAGTGGTGATGTAATCGTCATCGGGGAAGCTTGATCTTGTTTTTTTATATATTTGTATATATTTAATTATTTCCATTATTATTATTATACTCTCTTTCATTGTTATTGTTTATTAAAATTGTTTTAACTTTCCAACTTGTAAGTCTCTGCCTTGTCTCTCCCTCCCCCACACACTTCTGGGGGAAGGAAAGGGTTAATAGAGAGCATTTACCATCCATTTACTACCCAGCCCAGCTTTAAACCTTGACAGTTGTGCAGGTGGAAGATCCTGTTGGACCACAACCTCTCACCTTTGGGGAAGAAGGAAGTTTTGAGAGCAGCTGGCTATAATTTAGCAGCAAGAGGTAGTAACTAAAAACTGAGGCTTGATGACTTTGCTAGAAACATCTGAGTTTCTTGAACCAGAAGTGAGATAACAGTACAATTTGTCTTTTTAACTCTATTACTGGAAGTCTTTAGATTAAAAAAAGCTCGTATTCTTTGGTAGAACTTCAAATCCAGTTGGGGAGTTTTGCTTTAAAATATGGACCTATGTCAGCCAGAATGTATAGGCTTGATATAAAATAATCACAGCATGAATTTCTCCAACTTTCACTGTGCACTGTGAATTTTAATGACTGTAACAGTCTTCTGGCCTTAGGAATGTATTGGTCAAGCTATTAACTCTGATGCCTTCTATAGTTGATCTGCTTTGTTCCAGATGAGCAAGGTGTTTTAGCAGCAAAATACTTTATCATCAGAATTTCAAATATTCAGAGGAGTTCTTAATTGAAAGATCTTTGAAATAAAACATTTTATAATAATAAAAATTTAATAATATATATTTTATATAAATAATATATATTTTATTTATATAATAAAATGAAATATATAAAATATTTATATAAATAAAATAAAATATTTTATAATAATAAAATATATAAATAAAAGTAGTTTTGAAGACTCTGTATTTCAAATTTGTTGGAAAAACATTTCTAAAGATGAATACAAATTAGGTTTTAATCTGCAATTTAATCTGCTTTTTTTTTTTTTTTGCGGGGTAGGGGGAATATGATTTCTTCTCTTCTGACTTCAGAAATGTATTTGGAAGGTGTTGTGGAAAGGAATGAAATTCATGAATTGTTGTGGGTAGAAAATGTATTTACCTTTCCAAGAACAAGATCTGCTCAGTTCGTCTCACTTCAACCTGGCTGACTGAAGTTACAGCTCTTACTCAGAAAGCTTCCTTCAAGACTTTTGGATCCCAGTTTAGGCATGGACCAAAGCACGAACCTGACATCAATGATTCTTAGAAGAAACCAAGGCCCTGGGAAGCATGAAGAATATGTGAAGATGAAAAAAACCCTACAGTAAAAGTGAATATTGCTTTTGTGCATCTTCAAAGTGATTCGGTCCCAGACAGAGGAAGGTTTGAGTTGTCACTCTCTTCTTTTTACTTATATTGCCTCAGTCCTCCTGCTGATCAACTCACAGAGCTTCATGCCTGCTATGTGTTAAAAGGAGAGGGAAGAGGGGGACAGAGCATTTTAAAAATACAGAAGTTATGGACTGCTGAGGGAGCCAGTTTGTAGCTCCAAGTGCAAGAGCCACAGGTTTGGCGAAAGTCAGCAGTGCTCAGGAAGGAGCCAGTCAGCTCTCTGTGAAGGACTGTGATTGACAGTGTTTCTCTTTCATGAGAGGAATGTGATGGAAAGACAAAGAGAGAGAATGAGACAAAGCAATAGAGAGCCTTGAAGGCAGAGCAGATCAGTGTGGGCAGCTCGCTCTGACTTATCTGACTGCAGATAGGAACACCGATGTTAGGAAAAGTCCCTTGAGGAAATACTCATGGAGAAAGAATGCAAGAAGGAAGATTTTAGCTATTTTTCCTCCCTATGTATACAAAATGGATAGAGAAAGCTGTTAAAGAAGTGCTGACAAAGTTGTAGACTTCAAGGAAAAACTAAACTTAAAAATTTTTGATATGATACTGGAAGAAAAAATCCTAGCTCTAAATACACTATGATCTAAGGTACACTTGGTTGTACAACTCTTTTTTTTTTCCTCTGGATTAATGCAGCCTATTTTCTGCCTCTGAGTACTGCACCACAGGCTGCAGTCCTTTGGGTCCCCATTGAAGACACTTGTCTGAGTTTCTGAGATCCTGGAGGTGCATTTAGCATTTCAGGTGTGCTTGTGTGCCTTCATATGCCTCTGTCCTCTTGTCAGTTAAAGAGCTTGCTGAAAAGAGCTGTCAGGAAAAGAATGCTACTCTTTTGTGCTCATCTTTGACAGAAATGAAGAAAACTATGATTAAAACCCATCTAAAGTGTTTCACCTGTTTCACCACATTTTTATGAAAAAAATCTATAGAAAAGCTTCTTCACAAAACTGAAAAGCTGGGTAGAAATTGCTTTAGATAGCTGATAAAAATAGGGTTTGTAAAAAGACAACCACACAGGACCAAATGTCGAGGTAGAGAGAAACCTCTCACTGCTGTGAGTGGGTTCTTTTGAGCAGAGATGAGTCAAATCGTAAAAATTAGATTCAGATCTCATATGAGACCCAACCCTCTTCAGGTATTCTTAAAGATCAAGCTCACTTCTGCCTGTGGTATCATCCTCTTCTGCACCTGAAGGCAGACCTGAGAAGTGGGATTGCACCACAGTTTCACCACACATTACACAAGGAGATGCCACCCCTTGAGATGAGAGAGGAAAGTCGACAGGTCGCAGGCAGTGCTAGAGCAGCGCTGCCCAGAAGCCACACCAAAGCATGGCAAATGATGCTGCCCACCCTTCTGCACAGCAAAAGGCAAGGCAAGTTGGGATGTAGGTTTTACTTGTCAGGTGTGTGGCTGAGGGGAAAAAAGGTTTGGCAATTATGAGGGAATTACGAAATTCCAAAGCCATTGTCTCTTTCACAGAAAAAAAAGAAGAAAAAGGAAGAAAAAAGGAAATGCCTTTGATTTACAGTCACTCGCTCTCTTCTGCTACTCAGCAATGGAGCTTAGTAAGAAAATAAGATCATTCTGTAACCATTTTCTGCCTCAAAATGAGAAGGTAGCTCAGAGTGACTCAAATATTGTTGCTGCCTTGCAACAGCAAGTAGCATTTCAGCGTACTCATTTATAACCGATGGGAGGAAGAAAAGAGATAAGAACAAGCTCTAATATTTTATTACCCTTTCCAATCTGATTAATCCAATTTAGTCTGAGGAATGTAAAGAAAGAAAATAGCAATTCTTTGTACTCCAGTCTCACTTTTCATTACAAGTACCTAATGAATGTTAATGAATTAATTTTCAGACACCTTTCTGAAGCGAAGTATTTTTGTACCTGACTTGCCCACACTGAGAAAGGGGGGGTAAAATGACTAAACACTATAAGTCTTTCACATTAATTTTTTATATATATTACTCATTTTGCAGGCAGCTAAAAAGATTCAGCAATTAAGTCTTTGTAAGAAATCATGGAAACTGAAATAACAAAAAGTAAAAGAGAATGCTGTCTCCTAGTCCTTTAAACACAAGAAGAAACCTTATTGCACTGTGCATTATACTTTCTTCAGTCCAGTTTCAGAAAGTAAAAGTAGAGGTTTTTTTTTCTTTTATATTTGAAAATTTCTAATTATTACTATGTTTTACATTATAGGGACATATAGGGACACTTATAAATTAATGTGGGTTAGAAATATTAGTATTTTAAAAATAAGCCTACACTGGAAAATTGCTAGATTTAGTGTAGCAAATCTGTGGCATAAAATGTCAATTTGTTGTCATGCTCTTTTGGTACTACTAATGTGTACATACACATACATATATATATATATAAAATATATATATATACTCACAGTGTCAGAATGTGGGGTGACATCTGACTGAATGAGTCTCTTTCCTCTTACATTTTGGTCATCCCTTGGTTAAGATAGGAATGCATAAAATACCATACACCTCTGGATCGAGTTAATAATAGAAATAATACACAGACATGACAGTTAAAGAATTTTAAACTAATAAAAATCATTAATAACTTCAAAAACTCACAGTAAACATATTCTATTAATTAACAGAATATGCCAAGAGTTCTTATATAACTACAAAGCTCTGGAGATATAACATAATTTCATGCTAGCTCTTCTTGCACTGCTTATTGCTTTAAAGTAACTGTATCACTGAAAGTATTTAAGAGAGCAATTGCTCTTGGGGATGTAAAAATCCTTAGATGTTTGCATCTAAATAAACTGGCAGCCCCATTAAAATAAAGATAAAGGCACATTATCAAACAAGTGGTAATTAGAGTAGTGATTCTTTCTGCATGAACAAAACCCCCCAAAAGTATTAATTAGTTATTAATATCACCTGAGATTAAGATGAGCTGATACTAAATTTAAGTGCTCAAGTCATGTTGTATAGTATATATTTTGCCAATTAAACAGCTTAGACTGGTGCAAGAATTTATGGGCAGACATTATAATGATTTTGCACCAGTGAAATATAGGTTTACGTATTTTAAACTACTGGGCTACATCTTATTGCTTTTCTTGATAGAGAATTAGAATAAAACAGTTTTAGGCTCCAGAAAGATTATTAGGCCTCATTTTGCTCTTGTTTAGTCCCAGACACAACAAAATGGAGCAAGTTCACGAGGACTCAGGGGGATCTTCATGGTGTTTCCTTTCTACACCAACACAGGCTGGTGGTGCACAGTACTCTGGCTGCAGGTGTCTCTTGAATGGCTGGAAGCTGTTCCTAAAATCACAGTTGACTTGTTTGTTCCCTACTAGTTAAAATAATTTGCTTCAGATTTTCCAGCTTTTCTTGGCAAAAACACTAGATGTAGAAGTGCTCCCTCTTTGGAAAAAAAAAAAAAAAGAAAATTATTTTACTTGCATGAGTCACACCATTCCGGGTTCTCCAAACTCATAAAATAATTGGTGATGATCAGGGGTGGCATGTGGGAATTATCTAAGCTGGCAGTGGCATCTCATGCTGACAGCCACATTTTTGTGGTGCTGGTTATTCTTGTTAACAGTAGATGAACTACAAACCTTTTCTCAGTTTGAACATTCCAGTATGTTGATCAGGGAACCAAATCCCACAAAGTAACTGCAGTGATTTCTGCTGATCCCCATCACTTCCTCCATCCAGCCTGGATGGCCTGACCAGCCATCTCCCCTCCCAGCTTCTGGGCATCCTTCTTTTGGCCTTGCCTGTAGCCAGGGGAAGGAGGAACATGAAAACAAACAACTGCCAGGCCAGAAACACCCAACTGGTGCATGCTGGCACCTCCACTTGCTGGAGTCAGCTCTGTATTAAGGGCTGCAGAGAAAGCAACTATTTGGCTCCATGTCCGGGTTTATTTCATCTACAGTTTTCTTCAACTCCACCATTACCATGACAGTGGCCCCTGGCTGCCTTTTCTCTGGGCACTGATCCAGGGACCATACTTGCTGTTTGAGGCACAGACTGCCTGTAAAACTCAAAGGCAGCAGCAACCTCAAGACCACGATGTTGTCTGACTGATGGAGGAAGAGGGAAATTCATGCCATGCCTGTGTGGATTATTTTCTTGTGCTGAAACAACATTATACAATAAATCTGAAGCTTGGTGCATTTAACTTTGTCTAACAATCCTTGAAGTCCATTCAGTCAAAGGAGCTGAGCTGGTTCAACTGATATCCTAATCTCTCCTGCTTAGGCAGCAGTTGCTGTTCATGGGCAGTACCACAATAACACAATTGAAAAGGCTGTCCTGGCTCTGTGCTAAAATAGAAATGAGACCAGCCAAATTATAAAGCAGGCCCAAACGGTGCAGATTTTGTGACTAATAAAACAGAGTCTTTGTGTACAAGTCATTACTGCTCCTAATTTGTGGAGAAGATATGACCATGTGAACATATTTCTGCTGGAAACTGCTACTCACATGTTACAGAAAGGCTGCCCACCATGGCCATCACATCGTGGAAAGGCTGTGTCACCTTAAGTGTTGATGTCTCCAAAGGAAAAGCACTGTTGGCTGCACACACACACCTCCTGTTGGCAGTCGTGAGCTCCTAACATGGACACAGGATGCTCCAAGAGGGCACGGGGCCATGCCCACAGATGGTCAGGAGGATCAACGTGCCAGAGAAATGGGACATGTTTCAAGGATTGAGTAACTGGGCCTGAATACTCATCCAGGGATGTCAGTACAGCAGTTTGGGCTGGATGTCTGTGCATGAGGTGGAAGGGATATCCTATCACCTCACCACTGCAGCACAGGGCATAAATTAGGCGCTTATCATTTATGTGGTATTTATATGGTCAAAGCACTGTCCTGACATTACCTGATTAAACAGTACGACACCCTTCAGAGAGAAGTATGGCTTTCACTTCACTGATGGGAAAACAGATGAGAAAAATTGTGTGTTTTGGCCATCAGTGGAAGGATCAAGATTCTGCCAGGATCTCCCAGCTCCCTGCCCTGTGCTTGTTTCTTTAAGCTCATCTATGCAAAAGGCAGCGCGTGCTAGTCTGCAGTTGCCGAAGGGGAAATTTTATTTCTAGGGACTTGTTTCTTTGCAAGTTGATTTCCATTGCTTGTAAGAAACATTTATTGACCTCAGTGAAAGACAAAATTTTCCCTGAATTCTCTGACCATTCCCTGATCTGTGCCTTCTGTGCTGCACAGGTTTGCATTTGATCACCACATAACAGAGGCACTGATTTTCATCCATGCTGAGTTTACAGGAAAAGCTAAGATGCTTCTCTAAGTATCTCTCCCTCTTTGCCACTTCAATGCCAAACAACTCAGTAGACTCTTATATTATTTGGTTACAGTACCTACAGATAGACATGAAAGCAGTTTTTAATGGAAACATTTCAATTTGGGGGTGAATTTTGGAGCCAAAAGTACAGTCTCCCTGTTGGGCCCTCTTTCATTGAGATGGCTGGCCGAGCTGACAGAACCACATCATGCTGCAAAACCAGGAGCTGCAGGGAGGGAGTCTCTGCTGCCACAAAATTGTTTGCTTGCTGATGCTGCTAGAGCTGTGCTGATGGCACCGCAGCTGAGGACCTGGCATGTGCTAGGATGGAGCTACATGGAGCTAGGCTGGGATGGAGAGTGCAGGGAGTCCATGGCTGCCCTGGACTCCTCTGGCATCCTGTTCAACAACTGTCCTCTCTGCTGGCCTCAGGGACACTTGAAGCCTTTACAGCATGGAGATATCTATATATTACTCCACCTTCTTGGGAACGTCTTGTAACCCATCAGTCTTTAAGAAGAAAGCATTTGAAGGGAATTTCTGTCCCTCTGGTATTTCAGTTTATCAGCACAAGATGGCAGTTGTGGGAGAGAAAGAGCACAAACTTTTCAGAAACTACTTCTTCCACCCACAGACTCCTTCCTGTGGAGTAAATCCGCATAGGCTGGTCCTTAATGTGGGAGATAATGATCAATATTTAGCTAGGAGGATTGATGAACATTATATTTATTATGTAAGTCTGTAAAGGCACTTCAGTCCCTGTATTTAACTTATCACTTTTAATACAGCACGAATAAGAAAGCCTCCTCGCACTCTGTTCTTTCCTATAACAGGTAAACTATAATGTTCTCTGCTCTCATGCTGCTTCATTTTTAAACACAGCACATGTAAACAAGTTTAGCAATAAATTATGCATAAGTGTAATAGCAACAAATATTTCAGGGAGCTAATTGGCAAGTTTATTCTGTGAATATGAATGATAAATAATTGCTTTATTTGCTTAAACTAGCTTGAATGTATATTTAAAACTCTTAGCATTCCACACCTTTTCAAGGCAATGACAAATTTCTCTGCGTTATCAGTGCGGCTCAGATTTTATCTAAGGATAGAATAAATTAGTCATAATTTTAATTTTTATCCCCTGAATGAATTAATAGTAATTGATCTTCCCTAATGTTTTTCACTGATTCACCTTCCTAGTGACATTCATCTTATGTTGATGAGAAATCGTTCAGGTGTTTCTGCTATAAGGTCTAGCAGAAGACTGCTGTATCCAGTGTTTGATATAATTTCTCAGCATTATGTAATGCAAGTCCTTGAACTACACAAATAATCTTTTTTTTTCCCTGAGAGACTCCTTAAGGTTTAATTACCCACAGTGCAACCACTAGAACACTCAAATAAAAACTCTGTTTCCTATGAGAAATGGTTTGGCCCTTCTTCTCATCTGCAACAGATGTCTGTGGATGGACTGCAGAGACATTCCAAAGTGCTGCTACAGAATGGGTCTGCAATAGGGATTTGTTTACTGTCTTCTGTACTGAGATTTGCACCTTGCTCGGCTGGAAAAGGCAGGCTGTTGTCCATGGCCCCATATACACCCTGGGCTGGAGAATAACCATGGGTCCATCTTTTGCTGCTAATGTAGTCTATGAGCAACTTAACTCCCTGTTGCACTAAAGGTCAGCAGCCACATTATCAGAGCTGAGCAGACTCTCAGCCGGGGACCCAGGTTTTATTCCACCTTTCCAACACAAACAAAGGCTGCATGATGCCATCAAGAAAAGCATCATCCATTCAAAACCCTTTTCTTCCCCAAACAGAGCTTTCCTTTCAGTGAAGTGTTAATGCAGGTACACAGCAACTGACCCACTGTTACTGGTGAGTGATAGCAATACAAATCCCCTGCTTACGAGTTGATTACCTAATCAGGTGACTTAAAGGGCCCATCTCAGCTCACTGAAGAAACATATTTTCTTGGAAGTGAGTGAATTGTTATCAATATCTCTCCCAGAAAATGAAAGACTGAATGCATGGCTGAGGGGAAAAAAAAAATAATGATGACAGCAGTTTTTCAGCATATGCTGCTGAGAAGGACTTTCTGTTCAAGCCCAAAATCATTTTCTTAGTGGGTACTTGAAACAGTTAATAGTGAAACATATAGGAGCTGCAGGCTCCCTTCCTGATGCACTAAAAATAAGTATGGCATGGTGACTCTTCCTTTACCACAGGGGGAAAAGTCCTATGGTTCAACATGAATGAAGACCACAAAAATATGCTTATTTGTTTGAGGAATGGGGGTACTTTATGGATTAGTGTAAGGTTTGAAGAGAAGTGGTGTCAGCAACAGGCTGAACAAATGTCAAATAAGCATACAGGAGTGGCAATTTCTAAAGGCCATGTTGCAGAAGATAAGAGACACCTTCCAAAAATTTTCACAAGGCAAATCTCATAAATAGTAAAATATGAAAGCTTCACTAATATTATGTAGTGAAACTAAAAGTTTCTGATCAAATATATCTTTGCCTTCATCCTGGTGAAACCTAGATAATGACTCAGCACAGCAGTTCTTCCACAGGCAATGTGGCAGCGTATGAATCTGTCTGCATGCAGGTCTCCCCTCTTTCCATTTTATGTTCTTCACAGCTGGGAAAAAATAGCACAATCATTTTCTAGCACCTTGATTTTATCCTAACACTGACTAGGAGCAGCCTTTCACAACAGAAAAAAAATTAACTTCCTGTACTAGAGAAGTGATCGTCCCCCTGTACTCAGTACTGGAGAGGCCGCACCTCGAATACTGTTTCAGTTTTGGGCCCTTCACTGCAAGAAAGACATTGAAGTGCTGGAGCAAGTCCAAAGAAGGGGAACGAAGCTGGTGAAGGGTCTGGAGCACAAGTCTGATGAGGAGCAGCTGAGGGAACTGGGGTTGCTTAGCCTGGAGAAAAGGAGACTCAGGGGAGACCTTATCACTCTCTACAAGTACCTGAAAGGAGGCTGTAGTGAGGTGGGTGTCAGTCTCTTCTCCCAAGTAACAAGCAATACGACAAGAGGAAATGGCCTCAAGTTGTGCCAGGGGAGGTTTAGATTGGATATTATAAAAAATTTCTTCGCCAAAAGGGTTATCAAGCAGTGGAACAGGCTGCCCAGGGAAGTGGTTGAGTCACCATCCCTGGATGTTTTTAAAAGACATGTAAACATGGCATTTAGGGACATGGTTTAGCAGGACATGGCAGTGTTAGGTTTATGATTGGACTTGATGATCTTAAGGGTCTTTTCCAACCTAAATGATTCTATGAAGAATGGAGATTGGCTAGTGGGCATTGTATCACAGTCTCAAGGCCAAAAATAAGGGGATGGATTAATAGCAAAATAACTCGGGTTATCCAGGCCAAAGCAAACTGCAAAGTAACTGACACATTTTCTATGCAAAACATTTGTTATCTCTAGATTTATATACTTGTTTTTGCTGCTTGCTTCTGGGAGTTGATGACGACACGCAACCTAAATAAAATATTTATTGTATTCTTGCTTTGCAAATGATTCTCCACTGATAAAAATTATAAAAGCTTACTAAAATTAGCAGTTTGTTATTGCAGCTATGTATCAAGAGCTGAGCTGTATATTGATAACTCTCTCTTATAATTTAGAATAGGAAAAAAGAAGGAAGTTACTCAAGGCCATGGACAAAGCAATTTTTTCACCTTCAGGCTTTCAAATTACCAAAATCTCTCCTGCCCCTTAAAGAACCCTAAGCAGACAGACAGTAAGATTAGAAGGGAATATCACAATTGTCTTTTTTTTTTTTCCAGAAGCATGATAGTGCCTGATGAGCTTTAATGCCTGTAATGTGTTTGAACCACAGAATGTGCTTTAAAAAGGTACTGGATCCTAATTTGGAAACTCGCAGGAGTGAAAACTGTCTTATATTTGCAGCAGCCCCATGATTATTGAAACTGAAGCTAGCACACAGAAAAAGCACAAAATTCATAGGTCATTTCCTTTTTATGATACCAGAAGTCAAAGGCATATTGAACATCTGAAATAATCTGCAGTGATTTCAGAAACAGGAGGAACAGTGTGGGTGTCTGTACGCTTTTGTGCGGGATCTAATTCTGACAAGTCATTACTGAGATTTATCCAAGGGCACCAGGTTGCAAGCTGACCCAGTGAGACAAAATGTAGTTATCTGACTTGAAATGACTTTGAAATTTGAGATAATAATATCTGAGATCCTTAATATAATATGGAATTTCTACAGATGTCCAGGGCTGATTTTTTACTTCTTTGCATGTACATCATTGTCCTAATAATTTATTTCTAGTTCATAAAAAGGGAATTTTAACATGTAGCTCAGCACACTTTTAAGGCAATATAAATGTTAAACTGGAATAAGACAGACAAGATATAACACCTGTCCACACAATCCTGCTACTTCACTTAAGGTTTTAATGGGCATGAGAGGTCACTCATTTGCCTCCAGACCAGATCACCATAGGAAATGACACAATTGCGGACATACTAGACATACTGCTTTTTTAGGGACTTGCTGGGGAAGAACACTTCCCGTGAAAGTATACCAATTTGTGTTTCACTTGTTGTACGCTAGAGGAAAAACTTTTTAAGAAAGTGTTTCACAGCTGTTCTGACAGAAAAGGGAGAGAATAGAGTGTTTGAATAAAAAACAGAGAGCCCGTGAATAAAAAAACCTCTCCTGTTAGACATGGGGGTCTCAGGTTTTCATCCATGATCTTGTTCAGCCAGAACCTCTCTCTATCATATGCAGCTTAGGGGTAGGAAGGGGAAAGGCTGCAGACTCCTACTTATTCTCAGATCAGTTCCCAAATTTTTATTCTCAGTTCTCCTATGGAACCAAAGAAACATTCCCAATGTGGAAATGTTTTTAGATTGGTAGATTTCGATGAAAATTACACTTTTAAACAGGTACTGTGTCACAAGAAAAGCATTTGCTAGAACTTTCCAGTGAACACCACTGATTAGCTGGTAAAATACCAAGCTTGCTTTTTAGGAGAGGAATGCACTGATTAACATAGCATTTTACTGTTAAAAAACCAGACTTTTTTCCAAAATGGTTGCATGCTGAATTTCAGTTCCTACTATGCTGAAGTTGTAAACTGGGTACTCAAGTGACAGCATTCTGGTTGCTATCATATCATTTTACTTCCTCCTGAAGGATAAGAGTAAAACTGAGGCTTTAAGATAATGTTTCCCTTAGCTGTAACTGAGACAAGGGAGCTGTGGCAATGGTTGGCAAAGGAAGGAGATAACTTGCTTCAGGGATTGCTGGTAGCCAGGATATCCCAGTGCCTTATTCTTCAGGGGAACAGGAAGAATTCCTCTTATTGGAGAACAGATTCATGCCCACTAACTTAATGATATTCCTTTGTTTTTCATCAACTCCAAGCTATGCAGTGACCATTAGCTCAGTCTAGGAACATGAGGGGGTGAATGCAAAGTTACTTACAGCAGCTTTTAAGGAGACAGATGTTCCACTCTGGTTGTGAGCGCTTGAAAGTCCCATAGATGCTCTTTGAAAGAACATTAATCATTTCTCCTATTTTTTGAATGAAAATAGAAAACAATTCTTTCTGACATAACTATAGGAAAAATCAAGGCAGGCAGCATTAATTCCGTGAAGCCCCATGAAATAGGTTCTGTGCATAAACTAAGAGGAAAATAGTTTTGAAATCCAAACTATCTGTCAGAGAGCTCCATCTGTATGTAGAACACTTGTTTGTGGCTGAGACACAACACAGCCTGACATTTTCTGCCATGACAAAAAAAAATCAGCATAGAGACAGCAAAACCATTTAGCTTTTAATCTGAACCCCAGAACTGCATGCTTAGCATAAGTCCTCCCTCCTCTCAAAACCCTGCTACTCCTTGCTCCTCTTCTCTTTTTGTAGACCCTGCTCTGAATCATAGCCTAGAAATCCAGTACTGATAGAAAGTGAAGGAGCCCTCACAAGTTTCCTCAACTGCTTCTGCCCCCCCCCAGTATTCCAGCGCTCCTAACAGCCTCCCCAGCCTCTCAGTCTCTACATTTAACAGGGCACTCATTGCTCCAGATGCAGCCTTTTGTGGCAGTGGCTTTGTGCCAGCAGCTGGTTTCACACCTGAGGGCAGTAATGAACTGCTTCTGGCTACAGGTGAGCTGGTATAATCTCACATCAGCTGAAGCAGGAAGATATTATTATCTCATTTTATAGGTGAAGAATAGCTTCAGGGGCTTAAACCCAGATGCCCCAAAATATGCAGGCATTTTGTACATAGCATGGTAAGGCACCTTGTGCTTTTAAGGATCTGAGCTAAGTCATTTGTGAAAGATTGTAAGCTGTTATGTGACTGTGGTGGGTTGACTCTGGCTGGATGCCAGGTGCCCACCAAAGCCACTCTATCACTCCCCTCCTCAGCTGGACAGGGGAGAGAAAATATAATGAAAGTCTCCTGGAGCAAGATAAGATGAGATCACTCATCAATTGCCATCATGGGCAAAACAGACTCAAATTTGGGAAATTAATTTAATTTATTACCAATCAGATCAGAGTAGGATAATGAGAAATAATCACAAATCTTAAAACACCTCCCTCCCACCACTCCCTTCTTCCAGGGCTCAACTTCACTCCTGAATTCTCTACTTCCTCCCCGCTCTGAGTAGCGCAGTGTGACAGGGAATGAGGGTTGCAGTCAGTCCATCATATGTTATCTCTGCTGCTCCTTCCTCCTCAGGGGAAGGACTCTTCACACTCTTCCCCTGCTCCCTGGGAGGTGCCTCCCACAGGAGACAGTCCTCCATGAACTTCTCCAGCATGGGTCCTTCCCCTGGGCTGCAGTTCTTCAGGAACTGCTCCAGCGTGGGTCCTCTCCACAGGGTGCAGTCCTTCACGAACAGACTGCTCCAGCGTGGATCCCCCACGGGGTCACAAGTCCTGCCAGCAAACCTGCTCCAGCTTGGACTCCTCTTTCCATGGGTCCACAGGTCCTTCCAGGAGCCTTCTCCAGTGTGGGCTTCCCATGGGGTCACAGCCTCCTTTGGGCACATCTACCTGCTCTCATGTGGGGTGCTCCACAGGCTGTAGGTGGATATCTGCTCAACCATTAACCTCCATGGGCTGCAGGATGACAGCCTGCTTTACCATGGTCTTCGCCATGGGCTTCGTGGGAATCTCTGCTCCAGTGCCTGGAGCACCTCCTCCTTCTTCACTGACCTTGGTGTCTGCAGAGTTGTTGCTCTCACATATTCTTAGTTCTCTCTTCCAGCTGCTGTTGTGCAGCAGCTTTTTCCACGCTTAAATATGTTATCACAGAGGCGCTATCACCGCTGCTCATGGGCTTGGCCTTGGCCAGCGATGGGTCCGTCTTGGAGCCATCTGCGGGTCCGTCTTGGAAACAGCTGCCATTGGCTATGTCAGGCATAGGGGAAGCTTCTAGCAGCTTCTCACTGAAGCCACCCTTGTAGTCCCCCTGCTACCAAAACCTTGCCACACAAACCCAACACAGTGACAAAAGAGAAGATGGGTCTCCTCTCCCTGCCCAGGACGCTTTTCAAAATCACTTGAATCCTCCCCTCCAGTCTTGTGTTCTTAGGTTGACTATAAGATTGAGGAATACAGAAAAGGTGCAAACATTCATTGAATTTGCAAGAACAGCATTTCCTCCTATAAATGAAGAGATATGGGTTTTAAATAAAAATGGCCTTGCAAGTTACGAGCAGCCTTAGGAACCTACCTGTTCCTGTAAGAACCAGGGTTATGCAAGGTCAGAATGAATCTGAAAGTCCCAATCCTAAACATTTTTTCCCAACTAAACAGTGTTGCAAGAGAAACACATTACAGAGAGGTGATGAAGGCAGGGAACTGTGCACTTCACCCATGGAGAGAAACTAAGCAACCGTTTGAAGGTCACTGCTTATTAGACCAATTGACTGAACATCAAATCAGCAGGGTGTTAATATCCAAGGATTTTGGCTCCAGTCCTACAAAGTCCTTATGCCAACTCCAGGTAGGTTTGCTGTGCCTGGAACTTGCTTCTTCCTTCCTGTTATTTTTTTGCAAGGGAGGTAAAAGTGTGAAGGACTTTGCTGAGATCACACTTTCTTTCTGGAATCTGTTTTTTTATAGAAGTTCATATTGAAGACACTTTCAGAGTTTTTTCTTCAAAACGATCATCAGCTCCTCCACAGGTGATAACTACAGCCATCTTAGAGATCAGCTCTATGAACAGGCTATCAGAAAAAAAAGTCTTCATGCTGAAGTCTTTGTCCCCAGATGCCACTCCTAAAATAAAAAGAAAAAAAAAACAAACAAAAAACCACAACCACAAACCAAACAATTTGATGTATCAACTGGAAGCAATACTCACTATCTGACCCAGGACTGTCTCTCCCACCAGGTGGGAGAGCAAAAGGGTTCATTGTGTGCTTTTGTGTGCTATTCACCAGGGGGGACTCTGGAAAGGGAAGCTCCAATCATTCAGCCATGACACTTATTGCTCTGTTTCCAAACAGACGGAAATGCCAACGCTTGTGTAAGGTGACATGTGAGAAGCATGACCGGACCTGAGATACCTGGCTGTCAATTTGACATGTCTGGAAGAACTTGCTGTGTTTATCCAGTACCAGTTAGAGAGTAGGAGAAATAATGTTGGGAAACATGCTAGGTTATTTTCTTGTTCCTGGATGTTTTTTTTTCCTTTCTCTAGCCACTAACGTGTTACAGTTTGTGAGCAACCTGTGCACGCGGCCAGACATGGCACGAAGCCAGGGATCTGCAGCCTGGAGACTGTATGAGCTATCATCAAAGTCCAGAAGGTGAGATAAGACCTGTGCTGGACTCCTTCAACAGGTCAATACCATCAAGCACAATTCTAATTTTTGTTGCATTTTTATAACCTCAGAGGCCAAACCCATATATGTATCTCCTTCTTAATTTCCTTCATTACAAAAGCTACCTGGATAAGCTTACCCCAACAGTTATCCTACCAAGGAGTTTTCTGATCCTGTAGGAGTCACTCTTAAAAGAAGACTGGCCTTCATCCTCATCTGTCTTGGCTCTCTTCTGCAGCTGTCAGAAATTGTAGCTGTTGTCGTGGTTCTGCTACTATTAGTACTTTCCCTGTAGTACCAGTTGAAAGATCCCACCACTCCCTCACGGATCTGCTGCCTTGGACTCTGATCATACACTAAATGACAGTCGCTGTCCTAAAGCACTTATGATCTGCGCAGATGAGACATGCTAGGGGTAGAAGATAAACTCTAATTTGATAGAGGAACCGTGCAGTAAAATCAGCATTTAAAGATGTTCAGTGCTTTACCAAATCATCCAAAAAGTTTAGGTCACAGGCAGCAAAACTGAGCAGGTAGAATCTTCAAAGGCTTCTCTGATGATGGATGTATATGTACGCGCCTTAGGTGGAGCCCATGAAATCACAACTGACTGTCTTAAAAGCTAAACCAAAGTTGTCTAAGTACTAGACAGAGAACTAGCAACAGAAATTAATCATGCTTCCCAAGTCTTTGGCTGGTGCTTTCTTTGTTTTGATGATAAATAATAACAGCAACAACAAATTTGCTTAATGGGAAGTAATTATTTTCAGTTCTTAATCTCTGATAGTTTTCATTTTGGTATTTTTAGCAAAGGAAAGAGAAAGTAGCAATCTGATCTCATGAAAAGTACACTATTTGCCATGAGAAAGTTTTGTAAATTTTTTTCTGTGTCATCCTAGTATTTAATAACACTTTGGCAGTCAGGCTTTCACTTTGGCTCTACTTTAGATTTGAGTTAGAGTTCAGGTATAATATAGTTTCCAACTGTGGTCATTTCAACTCCTGTAAAAAAAAATATATTTTTATATATAAAAAGTTTATTTTTAGACATGTACTTGCCTCCAAAATTGCTCTTGGTGACAACTATTCCAGGACATGACTGGCTAGGTGTCTGCAAACATTTTACTGCCTGTCAGGCTAACTTGGTTTCACCATCTCAGAAGAATGAATTGAATTCTAACGAAGAGTAATAGGGACATGATAAAAATGCTTGTAGAATACAGGATAAGGCTTCTACAGGTAAACAAGTTAGCTTTTGTCTTTGATAGACCTAATTAACTGGAGTAAAAAAAATTAGAACAAATAAGTAAATAAATAAATAAACTAACAAACACTCCAAAACCCAGCAGCAGATTGCTACATTAGCATGAATATTTCATGTCTGATCTGAGGATGCCCACAAAGAATTTTATTTTGTTCTGAGTTTGCTGGTTGTCTTAAGTAGAAAGAAAAAACACCCAGAAATTCTGCAAGGTCTTAGCTGCATGTCTCTGTTCCCAGTATTTCATGCAGGGACTAGTACCTCTTGCACATTTAGACCAGCTGTGTGCAATGTGGAGTGAAAAAAATAACTGGAGAGAAAAAAAAAGCCATTTCAGTTTGGACAAAAAGGCTAGAAAAAGATCAAGCAATGCTCAGCCCTGTCAAGTGTTATCAATAATAAGAGGACCTGACAGCATTTGGCTTAAACTTGTCCATTTTGGGCAAGGGTAGGCCGTTGCTTCAACAGTTCTGAAAGGGAGAAAATGGCACACACGAGCCTCAAAGGGCTGCACCACAGCTCCTGCACCCGTCATATGTCAACATACATTAGGTTTGCTTTTTCTGCTGGGAAAATGCTGTCAGTCTGATGGCTCAGTGTACTGATGTTTACGACATTAATAGCCCTTCCGGGGGACCTGGAAGGCTGATGCGCTTTGTTGCGTGAGACGATTTGGGGGATGGAGTGGAGATTAATGATGAGAGGGGTTTGGATCAGATGATTTGGTGGTGGTACCTTGGATGTCAGGCTCCTTTCACCCTCCCAACCATTGCAGCTCAATTAGAGCCAAGTGGAGTTAATTCACCTTCAGCCATGCTGTTGTTACTGGACCACAGTACCATGCAAAAGCGACACTGGCAGGGAAATTAAAGTGCGGATGCAGGTGAAAGTCTGTGATCATTGTCACTGTGGCATCTGCTTTCCAAATTCCTCTTCCATTGAATGTCAGCCTCAACAGCCATGACCTGAGCATGTATTATCCTCATGAAGCCACAGCCTTCCCAGCCAGGAAATTGGTCCTGCCCTGTAACAGACACATTTGCCTATTGGAACAAGAACAGTAATAGATATTCTAGAAGACTTGCTTCCTTCCTTGTTTTATCTTTTTCTTGTTTTTTTTTTTTTCTTTTTTTTTTAATCTAGCCTGCTCTTCTCTTTCATGCTGTCTCCAGGAGCACATATTACCTCCTCTTATCTACCCACTGACTGCAATCATCTTCAATATCAATGCTGTTACTAAACAGGATTGCAAAAGTCCTTTGAGGCTCCAGTGTGTGTGAAGCTTTAGTGTTTTGTTAGGTTTACTGCAAACATGCAAAGGGCACCTTTTTCAAGAGGAGCTAATGAATGTTCACTTTTAACACTCTAACACTGATATAGAGCACCTGCAGGTCACAGAGAGTTTGGTCATCACTTTCATCATCAAGCTGTTTGTTTCCCAGCACCTCGAATAAAAAAGAATGACTGACAAAATGTCACACACACTGTTACATTAATAAATGACAGAACCAGTAGTCATAAAGAAAAAAATATATATCCTTTGCATTTTGGAGGCAGAAATCTTGCCAGTTTTAGTTGAGGACTTGTATGCTTAGGATTTGAAAAGTAAAATGATAAACGTGAATTACATAGACCTTATGCTCAGCACACTCTACACATGCTATCAGACATGACCTTGCAATGCTCCCAAGCCTCTGAGGGCAGAAGGGGAGGTTTTTAGAAACACAGGTAAGAGGGAGGTATCCAACTCCCCTTCTTTTTCAGTGATATTTTGGCACCTAGCTATGCTTTCTGTTTTGGAAGATGTCCTATCAAGTGACCTAATTTTGTTAGAGAGAGAATCTTTGTTGTTTAAGATCTGTTATTAACTTGATCACGGCTTCCTGCAAGCAACCGGGATATGGTAAAACAAAGAAAAGATTTAGAGCGGGAGTAAAGAACAAAATGAGCGCAAATAGATAACTATCAGTCAGGCATTTTATATGGAGAAAAGGAGAACACACAGAGAGGTTCTTTGATGAAATGTTCACAAAAAAAATAATGATATAAAATTGTAATAAATTACAGTAACAGAAAGATATACCAAGAGAGAATAAGCTCAACAAATCTGATTACTGCCCTGAAGAATAATGGAGACAAATCTCGTTACAGATTTCATGTGATGTTATCTGCTATATCACATATAGTGTGAGCAGGAACACAGAATAACTTTCACCAACTGTACTCGGATATTGTTATGTTTGACAAAGTATAGTATTAAGCAGCTACAGCCTGAGTTGGTGAAATAACTAGGTGGCTATGTTCACTCACAGAGGCTGTATTAATTTAAAAAAGTTAATAGCAAAGTTACAAATCGTAAAATTGTAGAATAATTTAGTTTGGAAAGGACTTCTTGTGGGTCAGCTAGTTCCAACCCCCACTTCCCCAGTGCAAAGCAGAACTAACTTCAAATGTAAGGATGAAAAAAAAAGAAGATAATTCTGTTTTATTCTAGAGGATGCCTAGACATGTTTTTCTTGTGAATTTTTCTATGACCTCTATTTGTAGCTCATTTAGTACCATTTTCTGAGGTCTCCTTGCTGCAAGCCCTTGTACTTCAGACGCAAATCAGGTAGACTGTACCTGAGTGTTAATATTTAAAACAGACTTATGGGAAAGGCAGTGACTAAAAGTGACAGCTGCATTTTACCAGAGTGAAGGTTGTGAAATGGCACCGAGGACTGTTTTTTCCTTTTCTTAGTCTTAATTGGCAATTGCTCAGCAAGTTCTTTGCATAACATCTCTAAAATAGGAAAGACCTTGAAGCAAGAAGCAAACAGGAATTGTGTTTAAAGTGGCAGAAGAATGGCATTTTATGAGAAGCAGAGGGGTTTTTTTATTGTCACAGGAATTATTTTGTGTGTCTTGTCTGATTGTGGCTTCAATAGAGGCTATTTGATGGCAAAGTTTATGTCACAAAGTCTTCAAACTGCTTGATTCTGCTCAACAGATATGGCAAGCCTGGTCCTTGGAGATGTTTCAAGCTTAGGGTACTCTTGAGACCAGCTTCACACATTCACAGTGCCTCGGTAGAAGCTGTGAATTCATGTTGTTGGAATTCTTACTTGTCCTTATTGAAATCCAGGGCCCTTTCAGGAAGGATTTCCAGATCTTGACAGGCTTGAGAGCTGGGACTGTGCGAACCACATGAAGTTCAACAAGGCCAAATGCAAGGTCCTGCATATGTGTTGGGGCAATCCCAAGCACAAATACAGGCTGGGCCGGAGAATGGATTGAGAGCAGCCCTGAGGAGAAGGACTTGGGGGTGATGGTTGATGAGAAGCTCAACATGAGCCGGCAATATGCGCTTGCAGCTCAGAAAGCCAACCGTATCCTGGGCTGCATCAAAAGCAGCGTGGCCAGCAGGTCGAGGGAGGTGATTCTGCCCCTCTGCTCCACTCTCGTGAGACCCCACCTGGAGTACTGCGTCCAGCTTTGGGGCACACAACATAAGAAGGACATGGAGCTGTTGGAAGGAGTCCAGAGGAGGGCCGCGAAGATGATCAGAGGGCTGGAGCACCTCTCCTATGAAGACAGGCTGAGAGACTTGGGGCTCTTCAGCCTGGAGAAGAGAAGGCTCTGGGGAGACCTACAGGAAAGTGGGAGAGGGGCTTTTTACAAGGGCAAGCAGTGACAGGATGAGGGGGAACGGTTTTAAACTGAAAGAGGGTAGATTTAGATTAGATATTAGGAAGAAATTTTTACTGTGAGGGTGGCGAGACACTGGAACAGGTTACCCAGAGAAGTTGTGGCTGCCCCCTCCCTGGCAGTGTTTAAGGCCAGGTTGGATGGGGCTTTGAGCAACCTGGTCTAGAGGAAAGGTGTCCCTGCCTGTGGCAGGGGGGTTGGAACTAGATGATCTTTAAGGTCCCTTCCAACCGAAACCATTCTATGATTCTATGATCTCCTCTCTTCCAACCTTGTCTGGGTGTTGTAAGAGCAGATGTAGGCAGATGGCTGAGTCAGGACACACCAGTACTGCAGGCATGTGCACGTCAAGAAATACCTGAGGTTTCCCCATTTCTTTTCTAAAGTGTGTTATCTGGCTGGCCTTAAATCTCGCCCTGAGAGTGTTCCTGCAAACCAGTCTGGCTAGCTGGTGACTTTGATGCTGCAGTGGCCTCTTAGGCATCGAGCAGGTGCAGAGTGTCTAGCTAACTCTGCCACTACTTCATTTTCACTTGATCCTTTTAAGCTTGATGCCTATTTTACAGACAGAGTTTTCCACGCAGAGAAATGAGGCAAAGCATACGTTAAGTGACTGACTCAAAGTCACACACAGAAAGTGTAACTGAGCAAAATATTGAATTTTCATCTGTGGATTTCTATTCCAGTACTTTACAATCAGATCATCTTTTAAATTCAGTTTCAAATGGGAAGAGAAAAGGGCTGAGGAATTTCAAACATTTCTTATTATAAATCATTCACGTATTTCCAAGCCTGTGAAAAAAACATGTGGAAGACAATGCAGATTGGCAGGCATATTTTCAGAAATGGATACATGATATCTAAAATCTGACTTGCATGAGAAATACACCCTTGCTACAAAAATCTGATACAGACTTTTACCCTCCAGAGTCAGGTTTTGATCTCAGGCCATTCCCGGGAAGGTGTGGCATTGTCTCACTGTCTGTCAGCTTCCAGTTTGCTGCGTATCTGCACTTTTCGAGGCTGAGAAAAGCAAACCATTGGTAAATGTGTAAGTCCAAAAGTTAAGAAACAGAGAAACAAAGTACAGCATATAGTAAATGGTGTAGACCATTAATTCTCAGATATGCTTGATTTGCTTCAAAGATGATGAACTTATTCTTATGAGTGATTTGGAGGAGGGATTTGAAAGCTAGATTTTCACTGCAGAAGCTAATAAATGGGAACAAAGTATGAATAATAAGGAGCAGAGCAAACACATTCGGAAGGATTTGGATAATTCATTAGGCTAGGCCTGAGAATAACAAATACATTTCAATGAAGACAATTATAATGGAATCCAGAAACTTCAGAGATGACCCAAGAGATATCTTACAAAGTTGGCAAAAAAAAAAAAAATTTCTGTTCAACCCTCACTGCAAATTATCCCTGTATTTTTATTACATCCATGAATCAAATGGATAACATGACATCTACGAGCTCCTTTCCTTGCAGCCTTTACACGATGGTCAGACTTTTCAGAAGTATGCAGCACCACAAGCAAGGTTAATTTTTCAGAGAGAGTCTGCTCTCATTCAGCTGTGTGAAAAGCAAACATTGGGCTACACTCAACATTAACTCAGAGAAGGCATTGAGTTTCTTTGCATGCATAACTTGCTTCAGTCTTCTGCTGAACCAGGGCCAAAGGCATTAATACATCTTGAGTAGAGGTATACTGGTGGAGGCAGCTTACTTTGAGTTCCAGTGCATTTTTAGACATAAAACCAATGTCTTCTCTCCTTGTAGGGAGAGATAAGTGATAAATTCCTCTCTTAAAAACTGATCACCTCTTTTCAGACTATGGGAATGTTCTTACAGGAGTCTTCTCCTGGGAGAAAAATCTTACTACACTTTAAGAAAATATTTTGCATCCAGTGAGAATTGCCCGTGTGAGAACAATAACTCAACAAAACTAGGTTCAAGCCAATAGTTCCAGCAAACAGCTGTGCTAAAGCCAGTGTTCAAAGAGGCGAGTAAACACCCATTAAGTACAGCAGGGCTGAATTTCATCAGGATGAGAGCAGTAGAAATTATAGCCTTCTGTGAAAAAAAGAGCCACACACAAACTGAAGAACTGGTATGAAAATGATGAAGATGGTGCTGTTTTGCAATAAAAATGTTTGTCATAGTAGTACATAATTTTGACTTGAAGTCCAAACACTGCACTTTTAAATTGACATAAACCAAATGCATTGTCTGTGCAATTGGCTGCCAGCTGGCATGGTTCCATCCTCCTTTCTTATTTACAGATTGTCCTTGAATAGGGAGCTGCTTTTGACAGACTATAAAGGACAAACTGCTCCTTGGGTCACCCCTGTTGACATATACCCTTTCTGAAACAGTCGACACATGCCACTGTATAATAACCAAAGCTGTATTTTCTAGAAGAATGTTGCATTGTAATGCCAGCTGGCATTTTACAATCTACTTCTGGACAGAGGACCAGGTTTTCTCTGGCCTTCCTCCTGATTTATGCACTTCTGGCTATTTAACTTTCAAAGTTCCTTGTTAGTGAATCTTCCTCCTCACATTATGGCTTCCATAATTGGTAAATTCATTGGTTTCACCAAAACCTCATGATGTACAAGAGTAATCAGTCTGCCCTCCAGCTGGCTTTAAATGTAGCAGAAACACATGGGATCACATCTACAACCAGAATGAATAGTCTGGTTTTGAGAAGAGCCCAGACATTTGGTGAAGGTTAAGTGCTACTACTCTCCTGACAGTTTTGCTGCCATCAGTGAAACTTTCTGCACGCATGTCTTCCACAAGATCTCTCTCATTTACCATTTGCAACTTGATATTTCTCTTTCAGTGTGAATTTTAATTATCCACTTAGCATTTTCTGCTTTATTTTTTTTCTTGGATGTTCTCAACAAGCTGTTACAACAAGTGAAATAAATGATCACCCTCTATTCATTTATTCTTTTTTAAAAAATCCATTTTTAGCTGGATTGTTCTCAGTCTATTGGCACTGCTGGTGTTGTAGACATGTGGCATTGTAGACATAGCACTGGAAAAAGAATCATTCTTTGTCTATGGCATGATAAATAAATGAAAACTGAATCTTGTTTTAAAAGGAATTTAAATGTAAACTCCGTCCCCCCATTCTTTTGTGGGTACCCTGTCAATGTGAATATGAAAAAAATGTCTGGCTTTAGGGATCAGTTTGCCTTTTGAAATTAAGATAATTTTTTTTCTCCCTTTTTTCCTTCTTGTAAACAAGACCTGACTGCCTGTAATAAGACAATATCAAACACAGAAGCAAACTTCTGACCTCTACTATGGTTTTGCTCACAAGAAATTCATGGTTACCAGATCAAAATCTTTTTCTGGATATATGTCTGCAAGTTGTTTACCGCCAGACAGGTCATCTTGAAGAAAAAAAAATATAAAAAGGGTAAAGGACTTAAAGTAAAGGAATCCATGTGAACAAATAGGTCAATGTACCTAAAGGGCCCTACAGCACTATCATGGCTGAATGGTATCACATACTATTATTGTGAATTGTTGATGAGAAAATTGTTGGTAGAGGTCTGAACTTTACCAATGTGGTGCTGAAGAGAACTTTACTCTGTGGTGCAGAGTTAAATGAAGAGGGAAATAGAAACAGGTGTCTAATTTCATTTTAGGCACTTTAAGGTATTCTTACCTGGCCTCCAGCAACCACACCATAGTAACATACACAGAATCACACAAAATCACACAGAATCAATCAGGTTGGAAGAGACCTCAGGGATCATCGAGTCCAACCATTGCTCTGACACCATCATGTCAACTAGACCATGGCACTAAGTGCCATGTCCAGTCTTTTCTTGAACACATCCAGAGATGGTGACTCCACCACCTCCCTGGGCAGCCCGTTCCAATGTCTAATGACCCTTTCTGAAAAGAAATGCTTCCTAATGGCTAACCTGAACCTCCCCTGGCGAAGCTTGAGGCTATGTCCTCTTGTCCTATCGCTAGCTGCCTGGGGGAAGAGGCCGACTCCCACTTCACTACAACCTCCCTTCAGGTAGTTCTAGACTGCAACAAGGTCACCTCTGAGCCTCCTCTTCTCCAGGCTAAACAACCCCAGCTCCCTCAGCTGTTCCTTGTAGGTCAGACCCTCCAGACCCTTCACCAGCTTGGTCGCCCTCCTCTGGACTCGCTCCAACATCTCAACATCTTTCTGGAAGTGTGGGGCCCAGAACTGGACACAGTATTCAAGGTGCGGCCTCACCAGTGCCGAGTACAGAGGGACGATCACTTCCCTAGACCGGCTGGCTACACTATTCCTAATAGAGGCCAGGATGCCATTGGCCTTCTTGGCCACCTGGGCACACTGCTGGCTCATGTTTAGCCAGCTGTCGATCAGCACCCCCAGGTCTCTTTCTGCCGGACCGCTTTCTAACCACTCTTCCCCCAGCCTGTAGTGCTGCATGGGGTTGTTGTGGCTGAAGTGTAAGATCCGGCACTTGTTCTTGTTGAACCTCATGCTGTTGGTCTCGGCCCGTCTATCTAACCTGTCCAGATCCCTCTGTAGGGCCTTCCTACCCTCCAGCAGATCGACACTCCCACCCAGCTTGGTGTCATCTGCAAATTTACTGAGGGTGCACTCAATCCCTACGTCTAGATCATCTCTAAAGATATTGAACAGCACCGGCCCCAGAACTGAGCCCTGGGGAACACCGCTAGTGACCAGCCACCAGTTGGACTTTGCCCCATTCACCACCACTCTCTGGGCTCGGTCATCCAGCCAGTTTTTAACCCATCGAAGATTCCACCCATCCAAGCCCCGGGCAGCCAGTTTGTCTAGGAGGATGCTGTGGGAGACAGTGTCAAATGCCTTACTGAAGTCTAGATAGACTACATCCACAGTCGTGCCCTCATCTACTAAGCGGGGTCACTTGGTCATAGAAGGAGATCAAGTTGGTCAAGCAGGATCTGCCTTTCATGAATCCATGTTGGCTGGCCCTGATGCCCCGATTGTCCTGCATGTGCCGTGTAATGGCACTCAGGATGATCTGTTCCATCACCTTGCCTGGCACCGAGGTCAGGCTGACAGGCCTACAGTTCCCTGGATCATCCTTCTGACCCTTCTTGTAGATGGGCTTTACATTTGCTAATTTCCAGTCAGCTGGAACTTCTCCAGTTAACCAGGACTGCCGGTAGATAATCGAGAGTGGTTTGGCAAGTTCATTTGCCAGTTCCTTCATTACTCTGGGGTGAATCCCATCTGGGCCCATAACCTTGTGGGTGTCCAACTGGCACAGCAGGTCACTAACTGTCTCCTCCTGGATTACAGGGGGTTCACACAGCCCCCCGCACCTGACTTCAGGCTCTGGGGGATGAGTCTCCTGAGGACAACCGGTCTTGACATTAAAGACTGAGGCAAAGAAGGCATTGAGCACCTCTGCCTTTTCCTCATCCCCTGACACTACACTACCCTCCTCATTCAGCAAGTGGTGGAGGCTCTCCTTGGCTCTCTTTAAGTCCTGCATCATTTGTGACAGCCTTATGTAGATGTGCCACAACCACTAGGGCATCTCAAATGGCACTAGATGCCTGTTTCAGGCTCCTGAATTCCTCTTTTGGTGTTTTACCAAAGGTCACATGAGAAAACCCTGACAGAGACTTGAAATCATGGCTTTCAAATCCAGGTGAATAACCACTGAATAGTATTTCTGAACAGGCAAACTTTATACTGAAACATGCTATTTATGAGTACCTGATTTGTCAGCTGATAATGTTAACTGGATTTTGTTACTCATCACACATATATATATATATAAGCGTGTGTGTGTATATATATACACACACATGTAAGTATATGTATATATATGCACACATATTTTTAAAGCAAGCTGAATAAAGACAGCAAGCTGCCATCAGTCAGTCAAGAAGCTTTTCATCTACCACACGGATCTCTGCTGTCACTTACACAAATTGAGTGACTGATAACAGAATTAGGTTGTTAACTTCTCCCATCAGCTAGCACTAGAGAGGAAAGGGACCCTTTGTTTTGCTGCCTTGCAGCTAACCTATTGACAGCTTTTGGCAGCTGAGATGGTGTTGAAGGTCTCCTTTGAACCATGCTTTATGATATTTTTTGCTTTGATTAGGAAGTGTTTTTTTTCAAAGGAAACTTCTGCATGTGGTTGCCCATTCTTTCACTATTTCTGCATCCAGAACGTCTGTTTTCCTCTTTCACAAGGTCATTTTTCCTTCTACTTGTGCTCAGAAGTGTTTGGTCCTTTCTCTGTAGGGAGATCTATCTTATGCCCCACTGCCTGCCACTTTTCTGAGCCTGGTGCCCAGGCTACTTCCTTTCTTTCCTCTCCCTGAACTTGAATGCCAAATATTTACATGCTTTCCATAAGGGAAATGGGGAAAATGAGACCTCCCAGAAACCATGACTCGAGCAGTATTTGACTCCAGCCCTATTCCCCATCTAATGATGAACTAATCTCCATTCTAAGCTTAATTGTAATTGCTTTTGTGAGTATCTGACTGAGAGACAAATGCAAGCCATTATATCAACAAAATATAAAAGCAATTGTCACCAGTTCAGATGCCGGTTGTCCTGCTTCATCCTTCTGGCACATTCCTGATGATTTTGCAAAGATCCTGGAGTGCCCAGGGCTCTGTTTCAGCCTGCCGAGCAGCAGGGCATGCAAGCTCTTTTATTCCCTTTGTTTTTTTTTATAAATGAACATATTTGCATGACAGATAGAAGAAAACAACAGAAATGTGGTCCAATTGTGAAGGAAGAAACTACTGCTCTAAGACCAAGTGCTCTTGGGTATAGCAACCACCAGGTTCTGCAATCATCTGCCATGAGAACCAAAGGCTGCCAGACACTTAATTCTGTGATCTCGTCAATGCAGTTAAAACTTTCCCTGTTTGTAGCTCTGGAGAATGTAGCCATTCTTCCTGCTTATCTTGCTCCATTGGTCCAAACCTACTGATGCCAGACTTTGTTTCTACAGTTTGTTCCAGGTTTAGGTACTTGACTACATTTATGATGCTTTTGCATAGTCTAAATTCCCTAAAAAAAAAAATTATTCAAGTCAAATCGTCATCTGTTCATAGAATTTAAACAAAAAAGAGAAAATGTGGTCATTTGGATGGATCTATCACAGACTGTTAGCTTGGAATTGGGGGCATCTTTATTAAGCTCAATAACATGTGATTGAAGCATAATTAGTAGATACCAAAGGTAAAACAAACAAATAAACCAGCACGGCACACAGGCCTGGTGTGGAGATATTGGGAGGTAAATGCCTTGGTCCTTATGAAAGCTATTTGGTCTTACTATTAAAAAATGCACCTCCCATGTGAATTTCTCTCTTTTTCACTTCCAGCTAGGAGTTTCTATTACGTTTTCCTTTGTTAACATAAAAGCCTTTTAGGTATCCAGTATTTTCTGTCAGTGAAAGCACAGTTTTATCAAGTTATGTTCTTTCCTTTGCTGAAATAACTAGATTGAAGTTTAAAATTTTTTTTTTTTACCGTGAAGGTTTTTCCATCCCTCAACTAATTTTTGTTATTCTTTTTTCTCTGTTTGAAGGAGATGAAGATTTTTTTAATGCCATCATGAAATAGTTGATATTTTTCAAAATGTCACAAACTATTTTGAGGTTATACTGCATTTTCAGAAAAAAAAAAAAGAGAGAGAGGCTAAGATTACAGTGAAAATAACATACTTTTTTTCCCAAAAAGCTGCAACATTAGTCCATTATAGTGAATAAGTTGAAAATATGCTTAAGTGAGGAGTTTTCTTTGCAGGCAGAATATGATCCTGATATTTCAAAATGGCTGTAAAGGAAGCAAAACAAATTCACAAGTCCATTTATGGAAAATGAGATAATGGTAATCACAAGCCTTAAAATTGCAAAGGATATTTCTGAACAAATTTCTGGAAAGTGGTAAATGATGATGGTAAATGACATAGACTTCTCCAACAAAGAGGAAGTGATTTTATGCCTGCAATATTCAGAAGATGATATGAACATTTATGAAGTGTTTGTCAGGTACAATGTAGAGTTTATACTGGTAGAGGTTATCATAGCAGTAAGAATAGACTATTGCTTCTAAAGTTGAAGATGGACAACTGCACATGGGCAATGTTATGAAAGACCTGCTAATGTAACAGGTTTAATATCAGGTAAAGGAACTATGAGACCTAATCCCTGAAAATATGAATACATGTATTGTCATGGCTATGCTTTGAATTTGGCATATATGTTATTAAAAATAATATCACTTGAACAAATATTCTTAAATCTTTTTGCAAAAAAAAATGCATTTAGAAATCCCAGATTACCTAGAAGAGTCACTGTCTGTCAGGTCAAAAGACAGAATAAGTGGTGAAGGGTATCACCAGCCCTCTGTATCCCCTGCCCTTTACAGTGGATGACATATTCATGCAATGGCCTCAGCTGCTGAGAATTACCTTGTGCAGCCCTAAGGCTGTCCAGGAGACTCAGTAAGTGATCCTGAACTGGGAGCTTGAACTGGTGGGATAACAGCACCAGTGGGAACACTGAACCTCGCTGCTAAAATAGGCGAAAAAGTCCTGAGTATCAATCAGCCTATGGCTTTGAAAGAATTTGAGCAACAAAAGTACACACTCTTAAAAAAAAAAAAAGGCAATTAGTAAAATTTGATCTCTCTGATCCAATTAAAATCCATGAAATATACTGGGAGAAAGGCCACCTGGAAAGCCTGAAGTTGAACTTCTCAGGAAAATGCAAATAGGAACAGTGAACCTGAACTACCCAAATACAGCACAGACTATTTATAAATCCATTTATTCCAAAGAAATTATTTTATAGTACCAGTACTCCTTTGAGATTAGAGCAGAAATGCTTCCAGATTATATCTCTAGAAGATACTGCTGCAACGGTAACACAAAGCCGAGGTGAGAATTTTGTTTCAGGTGCCAACTTCAATCCTGATTAACTGCTAAGCTTCATCTATTGCAAATGTACTATGAGGTCATTAAAGTCAGTTCAGAAATGTCTCCATCCACTCAGCCATGCCAAATGCCAGCTGTTTATGAGATAGGAGAAGTGGATCAAAATGATTTTGATAGTGTGTTCAACCAGTGATTGGAGTGCGGTTTCAGAGCTCTTTATCATATTAAAGCCCTGCTTGGATTGACAGTGTAGAAAATCACCCATGGCTTTGAGAAGCTGCAGAATAATGTTTCACTTCAACAAACATGAGGTGTTTATCTAGTCACACATTACCTGAGTGTTTTGAGAGGATTTAACCCTTCACAAGCCACTGGCTCCCTATGTCATATTAAAATCCAAATCTTATCCAGGTCCAGGAAAAATGGAAAATAATAATTCAGTGTGGAGATGGATAAATCAGTTTGTCCAGGCTCTACCATTAAAAGAGAGGAAGAAACCCATCTGACAAATAGAAGGCAAGAGCAGTTTTTTCTTCCCAGTGTAGCACTGTATATCGAAAGGCAAAGGGATGTTGAAGGTCATTTGATGACAGCTTGACAGTACTATCCTGTTGTTCAGCTTCCTGCCACCTCTCTTGCTCTGCCTCTTCAGGTTGAAATAGGAGAGGGATTACCAAAAAGAGGGTAATAAAATTAAAGCATAGGAAGACACTCGCTGACTTTCAAAGCCAACCTTAGTAGATATCCCTGGCTTGCAAAACTGAATATTCTCACAGATTTTCCCCCAGTATACTGTACTTGGCAGGGATCATTTTCCTGAACTGTCATCTTTAAAGTTTTGCAAGACACTAAGGGTTTGTCAGGTTAGATGCTAATAGACAAGAAAGCTGTTGCACAGTGTTACATCCAGGTTCTCTATTTTCCTCCAGTAAAATGATGTATTTGTGATGAAAATGACAGCCCCTCAATTTTCTTTTCAACACAATAATGTGTTGCAAAGAATCCCCCAAAATAACAGATTCTGAAGCACTCAAAGTAGTCAGAAAAGGTGAAACTTGTTTTTCTTTTTATTACTGCAGGAAATAGACGTTACTGTTTTGCTCTATTTAATAGTATCTTTCCACCTGACAGAGACCCTCAGCACTCCAGAAGAGAAGGTTATAAAATTAACTTGGAGAACCAGATGGGATACATTCCAAAGATATTTTTGATTCATATATCACAGAATCACAGAATCACAGAATGTTAGGGATTGGAAGGGACCGCGAAAGATCATCTAGTCCAATCCCCCTGCCGGAGAAGGATTACCTAGATCATGTCACACAGCAATGTGTCCAGGCGGGTTTTGAATGTCTCCAGAGAAGGAGACTCCACAACCTCTCTGGGCAGCCTGTTCCAGTGTTCAGTTACCCTCACCGTAAAGAAGTTTTTCCTCATATTTATGTGGAACCTCCTGTGTTCCAGCTTGTACCCATTGCCCCTTGTCCTGTCAATGGATGTCACTGAGAAGAGCCTGGCTCCATCCTCATGACACTTGCCCTTTACATATTTATAAACATGAATGAGGTCACCCCTCAGTCTCCTCTTCTCCAAGCTAAAGAGACCCAGCTCCCTCAGCCTCTCCTCATAAGGGAGATGTTCCACTCCCTTAATCATCTTCGTGGCTCTGCACTGGACTCTCTCTAGCAGTTCCCTGTCCTTCTTGAACTGAGGGGCCCAGAACTGGACACAATATTCCAGATGCGGCCTCACCAGGGCAGAGTAGAGGGGGAGGAGAACCTCTCGTGACCTACTAACCACACCCCTTCTAATACATCCCAGGATGCCATTGGCCTTCTTGGCCACAAGGGCACACTGCTGGCTCATGGTCATCCTGTTGTCCACTAGGACCCCCAGGTCCCTTTCCCCTACGCTGGTCTCCAACAGCTCTGTCCCCAACTTGTACTGGTACATGGGGTTGTTCTTGCCCAGATGCAGGACTCTACACTTGCCCTTATTATATTTCATTAAATTACTCCCCGCCCAACTCTCCAGCCTGTCCAGGTCTCTCTGAATTGAATGGCAGCACAGCCTTCCGTTGTGTCAGCCACTCCTCCCAGTTTTGTGTCATCAGCGAACTTGCTGACAGTGCACTCTATTCCCTCATCCAAGTCATTAATGAATATATTGAATAGTACTGGTCCCAGTACCGACCCTTGAGGGACTCCGCTAGACACAGACCTCCAACTGGACTCAGTCCCATTGACCACCACTCTCTGGCTTCTTTCCTTCAGCCAGTTCACAATCCACCTCACTACCCGATCATCCAGACCACACTTCCTCAGCTTAGCTGCGAGGATGCTGTGGGAGACTGTGTCAAACGCTTTACTGAAATCGAGATAGACCACATCCACAGCTTTACCATCATCTGTCCACCGGGTTACGTCCTCATAAAAGGCTATCAAGTTGGTTAAGCATGACTTCCCCTTGGTGAAGCCATGTGGACTGCCCCTAATGATCCTCCTATCCTTGATGTTCCTAGAGACAGCACCAAGGACAAGTTGTTCCATTACCTTTCCAGGGATGGAGGTGAGGCTGACCGGTCTATAGATATCAGGATCATTCGTTACATAAAACAGTTCTCTGCTTGTCTTTTTCTTTTGGCTCCTTTAACCTGTGCAAGCACAATACATTCAAAGGGTAAAGCAATAGCACATGTTCTTTTCATTCCTGTGACATGGATGTTTGTACCATAGATCAGCTGTTTGGAGGAGAGTAAAGGAAAAAATGCCAGTACCTCACTTGCTTCTGCAGTAGAATACATCATGCCATATCTCAGCTGCACGATAAAAAAGACAAATTTAGTAATTCTCAGGAAACTCAAGTGCACTATGATGCATTTTCTTTTGGCAATGGAAAAAAGTGAGAACTTAACTACTTCTCTGACCATTTTGTTCCAAAGTATGAGTCTACAGAAACAAGTTGATTCTGCCAACACTTCCCTCTAATGTAGGCACAGAAAATAGCTTGCTAGACCTTCCACTTTTTTGCTTGTTAGGAAGAGGTTATGGCAGGGATTTTGACAATTAGTGATAAGGATTTGGAGGGTTATATCCACAGCTGGTGTAAATTAGCCTGACTCTCCCAAAGTCAATGAATGCTGAAATGTGTGTGGTGAGGCTCTTGATGTAGGTTCCATCTCCTATGACCTTCTGAGTCAGATATTACTTGCTAAAGGCTGTAACTAATGTCTTTGGGAAAAATATAAGATTTTGTTTCTTCACCTGTACATAAAGTTTTTTACCTGCCTCTCAGGGGCATTGTAGGGTTGAATTAGTTAAGTAACGTACATTTCTTTGAGTTCCTTGAATGAAAAATGCTGTAAGAATGCAAAACAGTGAGGATCCAGGGCAGTAAGATCTCCTAAATTCTGCTTTCTCCGTTAAAGTAATTCTGGGTAAACTAGATCAGAGAGCAATATACTGACAATAGCTCCTCATAATCCCACATGAACTATTATTGGTCAGGGTGTAATAGTGATATCCTCTACTTCACAGAGGCACTGGTTTGAGTACTATCATATTTATAGATATTGTTGTATCTATAGAGATAGGCAGTTAGGCTTGATTAGTCCTTGATTAGTTCCCCAGTGTCAGCCCTGGCTGTAGCCCTGAAATAAACAAGTTGATCCAGGTGATATTATAGCACAGTAATGAGATTTAGATGATAGCTATAGAAGCTATGTTTGCCTTTGTTTCATTCTTCTGATTAACACATATGGATTACTATATCTAAGCTGATTTGAGCCCTTATTTCTCTCTTACACTTTCCTGAATTCTTTTACTGTGGGATGAGAGACTTGTCTGCAAAAATCTAGGCTGAAGATCATTATCACTCTTATTGACTTTTTTTTCTTTTTTTTTCTTCCCCTTGCCCCCATGAACTAAGATGTGTCTTTAAAGCTCCAGGTCAGCTAATATTACTACAAGAACATGAGAAAAGGCAACATGGTTGGCTTGGGTAATTGCAACCTATGATGTAGATCTCCTCTCTGTTGGAGCAGACCATCATCTGGCATAAATTACCTAGACTGGTCCACCTGATGCCAATTTGCTTTTATGCACTGTAATGCAAGTTTCTTTCCCTCTTGTGTTACCCTCTTCTACCAGCATATCACTTCTCTTTGTGGTCTGGCACTGTGATTTTTCTCCGACCACAACGTTTGCCACAGCTGGAGACTTGACTCATTACCTGTGCTCAGGGAGTAGGGTTGGGTTGCATGGGTGGAGAGAGCAGCCATGACATATAAATGCTTGTAGGTGGGATGCGTGAAAAATGATACCCCAACACAGAAAATGAGAGTTTACTGCATAACATAAATCACATGGCCTGCTAAGACTCATGCATCATACTTCTAGTGGTTTGGAAGATATTCATTATTCGGGTAGGGCTCAGAAGAATAGAGGTGAAAGCATGGCCGTGTGCTAATTGTGTTTTCTTCTTGTTTCAGGCTGTTTCAGAAGCTGTTAGGCCTCCACTAAATGGGCAGTCATTGCACAGCTGGGCAGTGAGAAATAGGAGCAGATGATTGATAGACACAGAGTTTTCAGCAGAAGTACCAGATTCAATTGCTTTCTCTTCAGGAGGGAGAAACTGAAAAGTTACCCTGTTGCTTCTCCTCTTGTTATCTAAAGCAATCAAACAAAACCAAAACTAGACAATATGGTGTGATGGATGCCTATTAAATTTATTTTTTCTAGGAAAATTAATTATGAGCTGAAACAGGTTTGAAAAGAAGAAGAGAAATGGATCAGAAAGGTTGGTTTCTTAGCTTGAATTTTGTTATGCAGTGAAGTTGCCTTTGTCATCATTTTCCGTTGAATACTCCAAGCATTGCGAAGAGTTCAGCATCCCTGTATTTCAAAATAAAGTGAAGACCTGGTAAATACTATATAAATAATAGGATTGGCTTCAAAGATAAATAGGCTGTTAGCTTGCCACTGTTGAAGAAAAAGCACATTTTAACAGCATATGAAGAACGGGTGATATAAGTTTGAGATTTGCTCTCTCTTGCAGCTATTTATCTTCCTGCCGTACAGCACTTAACAGTAGAAACCAAAGAAAAGGTTATGAAATTTGGTATGGGAATGAGACTACTAAAATCTCACACGTTTTCAAAAACTAAACATTTATAATTTCATTACACTTTCTAAAAGACAGTTCAGAAGTCATTATGGAATCCTACAGCTTTTAGCATTATTTCAAATTTATATGTTGTTCTGCTGGTTAAAACAATTCTCCATCCAGAAGAATACAGTTCAAAATATATTGTTAGCTCCTAAACTTACACTTTATCATTCAATAAGCCATTGTAGTAAAAGCTTGGAAACCAATATAAATAAATAATATACATTGTAAAGAATTGCATACCTTAAGGTCAGTTGTTATAGTATTTTATCTCCTCTTTAAATCTGAAAATGTGTATTTTCTCTAAATGATCACCCTACATGCAGAAGGAAATTCGATCAAATGGAGGAAATCAGATCAGAGCTTGCAACAGAGAATAAGAATAATGTTCTTAGAAGAAAGAATTGGGTAGCTGGACTCACTTCCAGGGGATAAGGTCAAGACACCATTGCTACACACATTCAAGAACTAGTTAGATGAGACATTAATGGAGATACTAAATTGAGTTGTCTGTAAAAGCTGAAGGCACTGTCTGCAGGAAGCAACTGGTTTTTTGCTTGTTTGTCTTCACTGACAGCAGACAAAAATCTGTTTTGGTGACAGGCAGAGACTGACAAGGGTGTTGGGAATTTGTTGTCTTCTTGGTATCATAAATTTTAACATCAGTAATTTGAAATACGCTGGGAGTAAACTTACGTTTGACTCAAGCAGGTGGAAGACTCCTTAGGATAGCAATGAAAAAAAGAACTTTAAGCACAAATAGGCCAAAGTCCACTTAACTGACTTTCAGTTTAGCAGAACGTTTATGTTCTCTAAAGCAAAACAAAGCAGGAATCAATTCTGAAAACAAACCACTGTGGACAGAAAGCAGGATTCTTTCACATCTTGCAGAAGGATGTTGGCATAAAAGTAAAATGAATGTGTCTTCATTTTAACTTTATCCATTTGCACTTACCTGAATGTAGAAACAAAATGCACATAAATATCCAGAGATAGCTATGAAATAATATACTTTTGCATGTGGATAACAAAGGAACATAATTTAGTGGGCACCACTTTGCTTCCTCATCTGCAGCTTAAGAACATGGGGAAACAGAAGTAATTAGAAACAAAGGTGGCTCTGACCTAGAAATGCTTCCTTTTGAAATAAAGGTTATTTTGCTCTCTGAGGAACGAAACAGCTTTGGTAAAGTTTCAGGGAAGTGTGATAGATTTTGTCTTGTCTCATTTCACACTTCAGAGTTGATTTAGCTATAGCATATAGGAAAATGCTGTCTCTGGCCAAGATAATATACACTTCATGCAGAATCACAACACCGAGAAAAACTGGCCATCTGAAAATACGTTTTCAACTTATCTTACATATTGATTACTCAGTCAACAGGGGAGGTAGATTTTAACAGGGATAACTTCTTCCATTTGTTATTTACTTACAAAAAAATGCACCCTTAAATTAAACCTTTGACAGTCTGAAGCCTTTCCTTAGATAAAGTACTGGCAGTGGGAGTAACTCCTATGTTTAATGTTGCTAACCAATATGGAGCCCACACCTCTGTAAAGCTTTATGCTTGTATCAGTGGCTAGAGCACCGGTGAAACTCGGGGAGCCTGTCTACACCCTTGAGAAAGCCTGGTTCTCCGCTTGTACTCAGGCCCAGGCTGATCTGTTATCCTTATAGCTATATGAAGGCCACACTCAAATTTGACCAACCCTTGGACCACACTCGAGCAAGAAAGCTCATATACATCCTGGTGTGGATCGTGTTGACTGCATGAATTGTGTATGGTTGAGTTACCCACCTAAAGGGATCTTGATCCTGGTGATACAGTGCAGTTACTGTGAGCCCAAACTACGGTTAGGCCAGTAGCATATACAGAAAGGCTAAGACATTAAAAATATGTAACTCTTCCCTTAACTCTGCCCTTTGCCCCATGGTAGAAATATATTGCAAATTGAAGAGGATCACTGCTGAAGGCTCTGTTCACTCTTTACTCTCACAACAGAGCAAGGGATTGTTACCCTGTGTCACAGACAAAGATAGGGAGGTAGAGAGAATTAACTTCACTTCATTGAAGTCAACAGAAAGCCTGGGGCAGAAGCAAGAACAGATTTATGGTCCTTCAGTATTTCTAAGTTGAAAAGGAACTATGTATATTATGTGGAGCAAGAGAGCAATGTTAACCAGTTGTATTAGAGAAGAATTATTGGTTAATAAAAATGTCTATAGCTACATGGAGGCAAATTAGATGCATTTCAGTTAATCTGAATTCTTAGTAGCTCAGCCATTGAAGTCTAGTGCTAACATTTATCAATAATAACTACAATAGCAATAATTATTAATCAGAGGAGTTCTGATTAATTATATGTTCTGACTGTATTTAACATGCTTTTTTTCTATTTTCCTCATTCATCCAACAGAAGTAATTTATCTACCCCTTTCATTACTGCTCGTAATTCACATATGCACACAGACACACACATATTCATGCACACACACATATATATGTATGAAATTAAAAAAAAAGAATGTTGTCTTTAATTTTAAACTGCATATAATTTTTCTAAATATACTACATAGCAAGGTGCTTTACTGTGGCTTTCAGTTAATGTATATTTCTGCACTTTATCCACTGTACATACCCACTCCCTGCCAAAATCATCATTTTGCATTTTAGTCTGAATGGTTTCAAGCTGGTTAGGTTTCATTCCCCTGCTTTCTGGGAAATAGCGGGGGAGAAAGCTACTTTTCCTTTAATGTTGGGAGAATAACTACAGTACTTGAAGCCTACAGTGAACTAAGTGGGCAAAGTCATCATTATCACACTGAGTCCCAATTTTAACATCTTGTGATTTGTCTGAAATTGAAGACATGCAGCAATCAGCCTTCTGTAGTTAAGCAGTTTCAGCAAGGTTTCCACAGTGCAAAATGCAAAAGAATTGAGACTCCTGGGCTGAACATTTTCACAAAGAGTTCTTAGGGGTTTTGTCCGATTCCTTAGGAAGCTAAGATCTGAAATAACACAGTCGACACTGACAGCTGTGAACTACTTCAAAAGGCTTAAATTTAACATGACAAATCTTATGGTCCTTAACTTAGTTCTTGCCCAGACAAACTCTTCCACACTCCTCAGTGGAAGGCTGTAGCAGAGTGAGGACTGAGTTTGAACAGTGCTCTTTATATGAAGGCTCGCTGGACTGCTGCCCTTGGGCCACGGTGAGATGCTCGATTATCCTGGATGCACGACTGCACAGCTGCTTTTTTCTGTCAAATAAGGCACAGCAGGCAACCCAGTGGTGGTCTCAGCTGGTGTCAGTGACGGGTGTTCCAGACTGCTGTTTCCTGCCTCTGCCCATCTCCCGTGGCCTTGTGGCTGCCAACACTATGGCACTGTAGAGATGTTTACTGCTGGCTGCCTGAGGGGCCCAGCCTTTGTTTCTGAGGTTAAATTCCAGCCAGGGGAAAGCCCTAGACAGTACTATGCCTCAGCAGGGGACTCTACTTGTCCCTTGCTTGCCCCATGCTCTCATCATTGGTCTGTTCCATGAGCACAATCTGCAAGCTGCTCCCACACCTCACCATGGGCCACTAGGCCTCAAAGTCCTAAAATGTCATCCAGCTCTTCTTGCTCTTCATGAGTGGGGGGAGCCTTCATGATGTCCTCTAATGTCCATCCCTCCAGAAACTCTAATGAGTGCTGCTTTGCTCTCTCCATTGAAGTTCATCTTTACCATCTCTAGCAACTTGTCCCTAGTTTGAGACTCCATTAATGGCTATGTTAGATGGAGGAGGCTATGGAAGAGGAGGATGGCCTGAACCCTGTTTTGCTATATGTTTTGGTGTGTTCTGTGTGGCAGAAATAGAAAAAGGCTTGTTTGATATTTGTGCCTGCTCTTGCTTTCTGAAACTTGCTGCCTTGTGTTCGGGTGTGAACAGCCTGGAGAAAAGGACAGGGTTTTGGGACAGGGAAGAAGGAGACCAAAGTGTTGTGGAACACTGGGAGAAGGAGGGCTTGCAAGAGCAAGCAGGTGCTGACCACATGGCCAGGGACACTCTCAGAGATGTAGGGCAGAAGTTCAACGTACAGATTGCTGAGCAGAGACCATGAAACACAGCTGGCCGATGTGGGCAAACCTCCCTTACCTCCCATGGAAGCAGATGCCACCAAAGGACTTCATGAGAGGCAGCTCACATGAGTCTCCATGGTGGGCTGGTGATGTACTGTAGGGACTACGCTGTGTGCAAGACTGGTCAGCTCCATCCATGCAAGCCACCAGCTATTCAGTGCAGAGAAAATTAATGCTTATTTCAGAAATAGCTCTCTCTCCTATTTCCCTGTCTGGAAGTGATCAACAAATTTGACTCTACAGACAAATAATTTCTGCCTCTCTCAAATCCTCATTGTTTAGCTAGTTTACGAGACCATTTTTTTTGCCAAATCTAGCTGCATAACAATCAGAGCTACAAAGATTGATTGGCTTTTCAGACCAAATGACTGGAATAACAGTAGATGAACTCTAACACAAGCTGCTGTGTCTCTTGCTGTGCTGCTCGTTCCATTTTCTGCAACACGCAAACTTCAGCCCATCCATTTAGCAAGCCGGTGCTAAAAACTTCACTGCACTCAAGCAAAAGACAATTTTTTTTTTTTTTTTTTTGTGTGGACATTAGAACACAAGACCTCCAATTATAAGTCTGAAACAACCGCTAATGGTATCTTTCTAGTGAAGCAATTTTCCTTTGATGAAGGAGCTCTCTGCCTAGATTAGTATCCTCTTTTTTTCTCAGGGTGACTGTCTGATGCAGGGACAGGCTGTCCGGGGATGTATTAGACACAACAGCAGAGCAATTAAGATATCTGAATATGAAAGTATGATATCAAAGTATGAACTCAGTGTTCACCCTAACTGTGTACCACACACTACCCCCAGTGAGCTATGAAGAAGTGTCCAAGCGTCTGAGCTAGGCAGTCATGGGTAGCTGAACGTGATGCCAGACCTATCAGTCCCTTCTGTGCTGTTGGCTGCAGATACTGGCATGTCCTGACCATGATGATAGAAGGGATTTTGATGAATTTGTTGTCAAATGTTTCTTCTCTGGTATGGTAAGTATTAACTTTCAACTCATGCTCCATTTGCCTATGAAAGTGATAGGGTTATTTTTTAATAAATATTTCCCTTTGGAGGTAAATTTCTATTAATCAGCTGTAAGGTTTTGATACATTAAACTCCCCTCTCTTGTTTTGACCATAAGAAAGTAAGTACAGGTGTCAGTACCTTTTCTATGGTATTGGTATATTTATAGTCATTGTAAAAAAACAGTAAAGGAAATGCATACTACCAATAGCCTATTGCACCAGATATAAATTATGTTCAATTGAAAAGCTTGTGTTTTTTTAAAAAAGAAAAAAAAAGAGAAATTACATAAAACATAGGGTTTTTTTCACAGCCCAGAAAGAGAGTATGGGATCCTTAAAAACCAATTTGCTGAAGACTCATTAGGCCAAAGCAGCTCTTGGAATTCTGCCTCTGGCTCTCTAATGATCCATGAAACTTGAATTCAATAAAAAATGATTTAACTGTAAAGTAGTTGAACTTAGCCAACTTTTGCTTACTTGGGTATTTTTTAAACCCTTTGTTGTGTAGATAATATTTGTTTCTCTCGGAGCTAACGTATTTCCATAGAAATATTACCCAGATGCTCTGAGATAGTTTGCAGCTATATTGACCTTTGTGCGTTTTTTTCCCCACTGATGGTATCATATACACCCAAAACCCAATAGCAGTCACTTACGGGATATGCACAATGAGGCTGCTAGTCTTGGGAGACTTTTGAAAGCTCATACATTAGACTTTCACTTTCCAATCCATTAATTCTGCTGTTCTCTGCCTGTTGGGAGCTTTGTTGTGTCTTGTAAGAATAACAGATCATTGTTGAAGCTTTTAAGATCTGTTACCAGGAGAAGCTGCTGTGCAGACAGTGTGTCTCCACTAGCCTGGCACATTCGTCTGCCAAACTTTCTTTTTTTCATTTTTTTCTTTTTAAATAAAGCATTATTTTCAAGAATGGGCATAGGAGATTTCTCTTTTTTTCTTGGACTTGAACTCTGACGAGTGATATTTTATACACCGACCTGCCAGAGGATGGCACAATGTGTTGGAGTACTGCACCCACCACTGGAGAACTCAGCCTGATTAAACTTGCATGACTGGGGTTGCCCTGCAGACCCCTCTAGGCAAATGTCTGGCAGCAGCTGATTTAGCATAACTTTGCACAAAGTCCTTTACCCTTAGGAAAACTCCTCCTGGAAGAGAACCAGTGTGAAATTTCCTGGGGCAAATTTACCTCAGGGCAAAGGATTATGTCTTGTGGCTGCTTTGCTTTTCCTCCTGGGGGGCAGCTGGGACCTTCCTATGCTGATGACTTGTGCTGCTCATGGATTCAACGTGTATAAAACTACTGCTGTGGTTTCCTAAATTTGCACAACATGAAGACCTCTTCCCTAGAAAACTGCAGGATGCTCAGAGACTGTGCAGTGCTATGGTGACCATATCATGGTAACCAGGTTGAATTTGCTGCAGATCTGAATCTCTGGACCTGCCTTGGCTTCCAGGGAAGCATTCCAGTTTATGGCAGACGGGAATTGGATTTCATACGCTTGTACTGCCAGCCTGACTACATATTTGGTGAATATAAAGAGACCTAGTGTAACTTATCCAGACATTGCTACAGCATTTATCATTACAGAAAAGGTGATGTGTAGAAATTGGTATATCAGCTACTGTAAGAAACCTATCTAAAAGAGAACAAGTGCAAAATAGTTTATTAGACTACTGCACACAGCGGCATTCTCAGTGTAGGGTAAGCAAACCCTCATGGCAAGTTATTGCAGAATACCTTGTGGGCTGTAAATCCACATCTATCTGCACACTGACTTCCCCATCCATTCACATGAGCCCACTGCACATGCCACTGATTTTAGAGCAGAACTCCCCACTGACTTTCATAAACATAAAAATCAATCCCCTGATTTTACTTCTTTGGAGACCATTCTCCAGATATGGCATATACCTGTACTTTATTCTTATTTATGCTTTAGCTTAGTGTGGTATAAACTACCTTCCATCCAGGGATCGCTAAGCACTTTACAATCTTGAGTTAATAAAGTCTCAAAACAGAGGTAAATAGTCACATGCCAAAAAACATGCTGGGTTTGTGATTACTCAAAACAGTCTTACAGTGAATCAATGTGTTTGTGTTCTTCACTTCCCTCCAAATTCTGACATTCAGAATACATTAAACATTCCGGTTAAATATTCCGATATCCTCATTTTTTTAAGCCAAAGGGGGCCAAGAGACATGAACTGCAGGCTAAAAGCATTCACGTGGAGAGCTACAGAGGGCCAGCTAACCTGCAATAACTTGTTCTTATGTCTGACCCCAAGTCAGTGCAAATCATTGTTTGTATCTGATGAGCCAAGGAGATGACAGAGGTATGTTCATTGTAAATACATTTCCAAATTTCTCATATCATTACCATTTATCAGTTAAAAGAAGAAAAAAAACACAAACCAAATCCCTGTAGAGGTTTGGTTAAATGAGAAGGGACATGATCTTGTGCCACTGAGCAGTCTGAGCAACCCAGGCTTTGAGCTATGCAAGAGTTAAGTCCAGAGCTCTGAGTATGTAACTCCATAGACCAATCACAAGTGCGATCGGGGCACGTGATTAGCATGTACTCAGGTTACCGCCTATATATTCGCAGCGTGCTTTGCGAATAAACGAGAAGCTTCCATACTCACATTGAGATCGTGTAGTTTTCTCCGGACCGTCGCCCAGCACCTGCGAGCGTGCCCCCCCCATTCTTCCCCTTACTACAAATCCCAACAACTCTATTCTTACTGAATTGCATTGTGAATACAAGTAATATAGTTTGGGGATTTTCTATTACAGAGAATGGATGTAATAAAATATAACACTGCAAAAGTCGAGAACATGGAGGTGACTGGGCAGGGCTTCTCCTGATTTATATCCATCTAAACTTATACCTGCTGAAGACCTTGATGTGGTAAACTGCTGAGATGAACACTGATCTTAGCCTTGTCTTTCATCTGGTGTGTTTGTACTGGGAGTTGGGGGCGGGGAGAGCAGATTTCAACAACTCCTTGTTTCACGTGGGGAAATAGGGGATGTCTTCCATCACCATCTTCAAGGGCTGTCCATATCAGCTTGGTTATGCTGTAATGGTTTAGCTATCAACTACTCTGTCCATTAAGGCTGTGCCTAGACTCCTGCTGCCTTGGTTGCTTTACCAAGCAGTTTTTTTCTGTTTCTGTTCTATGAAATAATGCTGGATGCTGGATCAGGAAAGTGAAATGTCTGTACGTGCCTATGTCTACACACAGGTCTAGTAGTCTAGTCATGGCTGGATTTCCCATCCTGGTTTGGGAACTGAGACATGCTGCAAGGTCCTGCAATTTAGATATAGCTGTGCCCTTGCATTTCTGCTTGCCACCTTCACCTTGGAATTTATTTTGTATGCTACCCTACATCTTTCAAACACTAATAGGCTTCATTCGCTGCTAACTTACTTTGTAGCTGAGTGAAAGAACAAAAAATATAAAAATACAGTTCTCAGTTCTCAGTGGTTTAATAGCGCAGTTATATTAAGGCATTAAATATCTTCTACCCTCTGTAAATAGCTTCTACCCTCCACACTGTTTTAGATTGTTTTCACTGTTTTAGATGAAAAAAATGGCCAGATTATAAAATCTGTAGTGTTCATTATACTCCTAGTATTTTATTTACTGTTTGGAACTGCTCCCTGCCCTCTTTAATATCTTCGCTTACTGCCCATGAGGAAACAACTCATTTTGGGTGCTTTCCTTGTTTTTTTTCACAGTATCCTAACACTGTTGGTATCATTCTGCCTTTTCTTTACATAGTTCTCCGGGGACCAGGATAGGGGAAGGAAAGAAATTCAGGTGGAAGGAACCATAATAATTACACTTGCACTAAGGTTCCCTGTGATAGACTGGGGCTGCTTCAGAGATCATCAGAGCCTATTATTCATGTGCATTTCTCATTTACATCTGGAGGACAGTAACTCATTAGACATGTCTTTATTGAAGGTTTAGTCCTCACTCTAGCTTAGGCATTGATCCTTACTAAACTTTTGCACTGTGCGAATCCTTTGTTTGAATTCCTCTACTTTTAATTAAGAGTCTATAGGCTGGTGCTTAAATGCTGATTTCAGCTTGGCTGCTAACCTATACCAGTGTATAAAGCCTGAAGCATTTGATAGGTTTTGTGTGTTTTCCAATAGTCTCCCTAAAGATATCCAACTATTTGACCAGAAGACTCGTAGAATGGTTAGAAACCAAAGATTCAGGAGATTTTCTCCTTGACCTCTTAACACGTACAAAATTAGATGAGTAAATTTCTGTACCTTTGGAGTTTGGGTGGTCAGATTTCATTTGGCAAAATCTAAGATGTAACAACTACAAATTTATTCCACAAGAGGGAAATAACCTTAAGCAGTGATGCTTCCTCTTCACCTACCCATTATGAAGAGAGATTTTCTCTAGGAAATGGAGCTCATCTCTGAGGAAAACAAAAGCAATCCTTTACAGAGGTAGGCCGACACTACATCTTACTCTATGCAGTCTCTTGATCTCAAATCAATTGCCAGACTTACAGCTCTCTATTTATACGAAGGGTGTCCTGGGGCTCTAGCTTTGGTCCAAGTCAAGGAATGGGCTGCTAGATATAAAACTATTAATTACATGGTCAGGAGCACTCAGGATTGCTGGTATTATGATGGTAACAGTATTGAAGCTGATGGAAATTCTAGCCCATAGAATTGAATTGTCAATATTTCAGAGGCTGCGTGCTCTTGTTTTAGTTTCTGCAGTGTGGTGATGGGTTACATTTTTAAGATTGAATCCTCCACTTGTGAAAGGAATGATCGATACTTTGACAAGGTTTTGTAATTTGACCAAGCATAAATCTCACAGCACTTTGTCACCACACTTCATTTTCTATTATATAATTCTTTTTTTTTCTTTCATAAATAAAGGTATAATACACTTTCTGGTTTGGGTAGAAACACATCCTCACAGTCTTCTTCCTCACCTCCAGTCTTTTTCATTTACTTACAAAGATGTTTAAATGATGGCCCTTACCTCTCCCTTACTGTTGTTTTTTTCAAAAGCTATCCATTATGTTTAGAATCCCTCCCTTTACAGCCTCATTAGGAATCTTTGCAGAATCATTTAAGAATGGAATTCATCACTTTGATTTGAATCTAGGCTAATGAGGTCTAAAGCCCTGGGGCCATTTTTGTTGTTCATGGCAAATCAGTTTATTTACTCACTTAACTTTTTAATATATGCTTTTGTAAGAACTACAATGGGCATATTCATAATACCAAATTTTGGACATTCTGCTCTATTCTTTGGCCATAGAAGGTGATTATGTTGATTTTAGACAGCTACAGCTGTGTGCTGTGAATAGCTCTTTTTAGTTTTGCTCGCTGTGTATTGTTGTTTGTAACTCCTTTTTGTCATTGACATTTTAGATCATCACACGTAGGACAGGGTCCTGCCTCGAGAAGGAGAAAGGATTTTGCTGTGAACAAAATGTCTGTATGGAATTCCCTCCTATCAACTTCAGCTTATGGAAATGGCATGTAAATCACACATACCAAACCCCTCCCAGGACTGGCTAGCTTCAGTGATGACTGGAGGAGAGCAAAAAGATTTGAAGAAGACAACACAGTAACTGTCTCCCACTCTCTTGTGTGATACCATGCAGACGATGCATCAATGAAACCAAACAGGACTCCCTCAATCCTCTTCTGTCCACAAGAAAACATCTCCCTGAATTGCTTTCAGAGGCATTTTGCATGAATAAGATTTACATAGTCAGGCCATAGTGCATAGATGGTGTGGATTGGCACCTGTGGCAAACTCCTTAAAAAGTGTTTTGTTCACATCATTGTCATTTTTTGGAAGTCACTTACCTGAGACAGCACAAGCATCTGTGTTTGCAGGGTCAGTATTAGGACTGTACAAGATGGTAGGAAGTTTTTTTAACACCTGTACCCTGTACACCTCAGGTTCAGTGGACCTTACAAATATTTCCAAGTTTTTTTTTCTGTTGTATTTATTTCTTTTTTTTTCTCTGCTGGTTATTTGATTTTAATCAAAGTACTGTGTTGGTATTAAGAAGCTCCAACATGCTCAGTCAGTCAAAACAACTGTGAAAGCACATCATAGTAACACCCTCTGATTATACTGGTACTGGGGTGGGCTGATGAAAAAAAAAGCCTGCTTCTTGTCACTGGAGGTGAAAAATCACTGTTCCAGCTTTCCATACAAGGTATGATTTTTTTAATTACTTCATCTTGTGATACTCCTCTTCTTGGCAGTACTAAAGGGAAATAACCAGTCAAGGATGTTTAGGAGAAGATTTTACCTTGTTAAGTTTGTGTTAACTAGTGGATGTCATAGCTCTGCTGAAAGAATTCAACTTTCTTTAGAGAAGGAATCTGAAAGGTACTTCTTTTATTCATTTGTAGTCATTCCTAGGTGACACAAATGAACAAAGAAGTTGTATGTGAGATTTCAGCCCAGCATAAGTTGCTGAATGTCTTCTCAGAGTTTCAACAGCAATAAAACATCATTCTTATGTAGCACATTTTTTCCAAGGATCTCAGAGCACATTATCCAGAAGTTCAATATCATTGCCTGTATTGTACAAATATTAAAGGTAAGATGGAGGAAGATCATAAAGAGTAGAGCCAGAATAATCTCAGGACCCCAGAATAAATCATCTTCATTTAATTATGGTGGGATACTCAAAGCAATCGACCAGTTTGGAATTCTAAATTCTGTATTCTTGCTGCAATGCCATCAATCCAAGGCAAAAGAAGGGGACAGGTAAATGACTGCAATTCTCCTGTATCCTTATGAGCTTTCTGGGTATGCTTCACCTGTGGGATCAATCAGAACGTCAGTTGTACTCATGCTCTAGTGAGACACTTTGGTGCCTGAAGTTCTGGATCCTTGTTGTCCAGGTATGTCTTTGCAAACATGCATGAAGATACACAGAGATTCTTTTTCAAAGAAGGGGATGTTGTCTAACTAATCACACTGTAGGAGACTGAAGTAGAAATAAGATTTAAGAGCCTCTCCAGATGTCCAAATGCATGTCTCTCCCTTGCACTTGACAAAAACAGGAGATGTAAATGTAGATTTAAAAGATCAAACCAACATAAAAATTGCTAACATTTTTTGAGTCTCAAAAATTGTTCTCATGGGTGACCAGTAGAAGTTGCCACAAGTTCATTTCTCCCAGTATCCACCATTGTCTCATTTAAAACTCTATCAGAGAGAATGTTCTGTCTCCTTAATTTACTCTTGTCTAAATATGCTGAGCAAGTAGCTCTAGATTGCTCTTCACCCGTAAAAAAGTAAAAAGATAAAATAAAAAACAGGTATGAGAGTGTGTTACTAGTTGTTGGGAGCTGAACACCTACAGCTGTCAGGATCAACACTGATTAGTATTCCCATGGTACCAGGAAGCTTCTAATCTGGAGCTATCATATCTGCAGTCTCCCTTTTAGCCTCATTTTAGTCTCACATATTTCATTCAACAGATGGTTTCTTGGCAGGGAACACCGCATTCCTTAAAGCAACATTAATACCTCGGTTATGGGAATGGTATAATATTTGTTCAATTATTTAATTCTCTGTACAGGGCAATAAAGTTCTGTTAGGTGGTGGGTAAGTGAAGATTTTTTCAAAACAGGAATCAGGCAGGGCTACAAGCATTTTTGACTCCTGTGCAGTTGGTATGAAAAATTAGATGGGTAGCTTTAATGGAGAAAAATTTATCTTATAGTTCCAGAAGAGGGCCTTGGAGTCAGGTTGTCTGCCAGGGGCTGTTTGTGGTAATAAGCCCTGATGCCGTGCATAATTATTTTTAAGAGCGAAGCATAAAAGTCAAAAATCTTAGGTCCCTACGTAGTTCCCTTCCATCCCTTTTATAAAGGTCCTTATGTGAGACAGCATGGAAGGACAGCTGAGTGAAGTTGTCAGCTTTTGGCATGGTTTTAAAAGCAAATCTGAACTTTATTACACATAAGGAAGATGATGCCAGACAGATCTGTGTCTCTTTGGACTGTGAATCTCTCAGTTCCTCAAATATTAGATGCTTCCATAATCCCAAGGCCCCTGGTAAGTGGCCTTGATTAAAAGCAGAAACTCAGAGAAATGTGTTGTAGAATGAATGCCTGGCACCACGGAAATAATGAATCTCTTCTCAAAAGTTCCCACTGACTCTGGTAGTAACAGGCCTTCAGAAGAAAATAATAGGGCTGGGCGATACCTGGGAGGGTCATATTGCATACCTTTCTGCCTTTAATACACACTCCTTGAGAACTTTGAGGCCTCAGCGTTACAAACATCACTTACAAAAAAATTTATTTGTCCTTCTGTGCTCTAAAACCAAATGCCTGCAGAACCTGGGTAAGATTTCCAGAGCTTGTTTTTCATTACACCACTGGTGCTTTTGATGCATGGGCAGACTATTTCTGTTTACATTTACCTTTATAAATTACCAATGCAATTTACACATGTACAGACCTGATTTATGCAGCAGAATCATGTTTATGGTCATGTTTGCACTATCATTTCCTAAAAGTTAACAGGAAGTATTTGGCTGCTTTATGAGATCCCATATAAATGCTGATACAAAGGCTGGCAATGTGTGAGCACTGACATTACTAAAATATATATATATATGGCCATTGTTAAATTAACAACCTTTTTATTTATAATACTATTATAAGACTGATATGTTTATATCCATACTGTCAGTGATAACCTTCCTGCCTTTATTTCAGCCTTGGCTGGTGATGTTTATATTAGGCTTTTATGTCAATGTGTTTTCAGCAGCATTAATGTCACACACAAAGCAACATTAGGCCTGCAGTATAATTCATAACATTTTGATATGGATTTTGCATCTATCCCTTTACTGTTAAGACAAGGGTAATTTACACCTTTTTTCACTGGAAGGTTTATCTGACGTTTCAGAGCCTCAACATCTGTCTCTCAAGACACAAAAGTTGCACTCAATGAAAGTCTAGTTTTCAGATTAAAAAACGTCTGTGTTATCAGGCTCCTCCAGGTTTACAAGAAGTAGAAATCCCCTTGCTCTCTTCAAACATGCATGAGAGAGACAGTCCCTTTATGACCTAGCATACCTCTAGTCTAACAAGGCAATAGCTTAAGCATGTGATGTCCTCTGCTGAAATAGGACTGAAAATCAATTATTATTATTATTATTGGTATTTCAATTGAGTTTAGAAGAGCTAGCTAGTATTATCTGAACGATTTACTTTTTGATTTGCTGTCCAGACAGAGAAAACAGGAAATTTCAAACAAAGGAAAAAAGATGATCTGAGTGTATCTATGAAACAGTAAAAAACCTCATCAACAATAAAAAAATCCCTCCCTTCAGTAAAATGTCGAGTCAAACTAAACCAAGCAAATAAAAAGAACTCCATTACTTTTTTTCTTAAGTGAATAAAAATACTTTTCTGATTTCAAAATTGTTCCCAGATCAGGATATGATTGTACAAAATGCTATTTAAACCTACACTACAGCCTCATCTTAATAAATAAAGTAAATAAATAGATGTAAACAGATGTGAGAGATTTTGGAGGCCCAAGGTCATACATCAGATATTTAGTTGGGCTGAAAAAAGAACAAAAGAGAATTTAATTATCTGGTCGCCTTCTCCACCAGTGTGTTCTCAAGATTATCAGGCATCCTGGGAATGCAGGCTGAAGAATCAAGCCTTTGATGTACCATGAGTACAAATCATGGTACTCAAATACATCAGTACTCAAATGTACCATGTACATTTGAGTTGGGCGGGGAGAAATTTAATGAAATATAACAAGGGCAAGTGTAGAGTCCTGCATCTGGGCAAGAACAACCCCATGTACCAGTACAAGTTGGGGACAGAGCTGTTGGAGACCAGCGTAGGGGAAAGGGACCTGGGGGTCCCAGTGGACAGCAGGATGACCATGAGCCAGCAGTGTGCCCTTGTGGCCAAGAAGGCCAATGGCATCCTGGGGTGTATTAGAAGGGGTGTGGTTAGCAGGTCGAGAGAGGTTCTCCTCCCCCTCTATTCTGCCCTGGTGAGGCCGCATCTGGAGTATTGTGTCCAGTTCTGGGCCCCTCAGTTCAAGAAGGACAGGGAACTGCTAGGGAGAGTCCAGTGCAGAGCCACGAAGATGATTAAGGGAGTGGAACATCTCCCTTATGAGGAGAGGCTGAGGGAGCTGGGTCTCTTTAGCTTAGAGAAGAGGAGACTGAGGGGTGACCTCATTCATGTTTATAAATATGTAAAGGGCAAGTGTCAAGAGGATGGAGCCAGGCTCTTCTCAGTGACATCCCTTGACAGGACAAGGGGCAATGGGTGCAAGCTGGAGCACAGGAGGTTCCACTTAAATTTGAGGAAAAACTTCTTTACGGTGAGGGTGACTGAACACTGGAACAGGCTGCCCAGAGAGGTTGTGGAGTCTCCTTCTCTGGAGACATTCAAAACCCGCCTGGACGCGTTCCTGTGTGATATGGTCTAGGTAATCCTTCTCCGGCAGGGGGATTGGACTAGATGATCTTTCGCGGTCCCTTCCAATCCCTAACATTCTGTGATTCTGTGATTCTGTGATTCTGTGATGAGTTGGATGCGGACTTGAGGTCTTACAGTGAAATAGGAGAAGACAAAGGATTTAGGGAGAGGGAGAAGGGCTTGTACAGAGCAAACATTAGCAAGAATGCACACAGAAGCATGGGTAGAAGGTGATGATAATTATGGAGGTTAGGCACTATGATGAGAACTAGATTTATGGGTGTGGAAACCTCGTGTAGGTGACATAGAGGGAGGCATAGAGAGATGGGAACTCTAACTCAGTAGGGTCCTGATATTGTGGATGCTGGAGACATATGGATATGTGAAACAAACAGGGCCTCCAAGAACAGGTGAAGTGGCTCAGAGAACATGAAGGAAGGATGGGGGAGTTACAAGGTGCCCTTGAACAGAATTTAGGGTACTACATGGGCAGGTTGTGAGGAGTGGGTGCAGAGATATGACTGGGTCCCAGTGCTTGATCTACTAACTTTACAATGTGTATATGCCTGCAGGCTTGACCCAGAGAAAACTATGATTTCTAATTACAGAAAGGTTAAAGGGAGATATTTAAGGAAGCCAGTGACTTCATAAGGAAGACAAAGAAAAGCAAGGAAATGCTCTGAGTCACTGCTCAAATTTACAATGAAACATCTTTAAAAGATTTTTGCAAAAGTTAATTCATGTTTGTCCAACCTTTCCTTATTCCTTCCTTTGTCTAGTCAACAAATTCATGTTTTAGTGCTTACCCCTAGCAGACCTCATAGGATGAATGTGATGCCTCTAAGGCATCATATCACTTGCCTGACTGCACAACCTTCCACTGAGGAGGGTTCCTATATGCTGAGCATATACATTGACATAATTGCTTTGCTGAAGACAATGGGAGCTTTGCCAATGATGTCAAAGGGGACAGGATTTCAGCCAAACTATCGGAGTAATGTAATTTGGCAGAACTCCATTAAAATCTGTGGAGCCACTTGAATATACATCAGCTAAGGAGCAAGCCAATAAAATACATATTAGTCAGCATAGTCACGTAGGTGTTTAAAAAAGATTATGAGGAAAAGAAGCAGCATGTGATACCTGTAATTTTAATTCATACACATACATATAAGTCCTAAGGGAACTTGGATGGTTACAGATTTGAACACACCTTAAACTAAAATGACACCAAAGCTGAGCTGAGATTTCATAGAGCTGTGCTCACCCTGAAGACTTAGGCTGAGGCAGAAGAAAAAGTCAAGAGAACAAAATATTTTAAAAACTATTTACTGCTAAAGCTCTCTTTTTTTAGTTATTAGAGAGTGATATTTAAAGGGTATATGGTAATATAGAGGGTAAATATACCTGGTCCTTTACAAACAGGTGACTACATGGAGGCGATTTTAGTAGGTTATGGAAAACTAGACTTCTCTGTTTTCAATATTTAGCAGGGGATCCAAGGATACGGACAAAGTAATATCAAATTCCATTAGTCGATGCTTGCAAAATGCAAAGTGATAGTTTCACTCAGGAAGAGGCTGATGAGAACAAAAGGATTTCAGATGAAGTGGAACATACGGCTGCAAAACAGATTTCTATAATGAATTCTGAGGGACACATCTGTTATTATCTACGTGATATAAAATTGCTCTTTTTGTCTCATTTCGCTCAGTTGCGCAAGATGCAATCACATCAAACAGGCACGTTCAATAAAACTGTGATCTGACTGATTAAAATGAACAGCAATCTGTTTTCTTCTGACAGTCACACAGCATCTTGAATAATAAGGGCTATGAACATGTAACTGAATAGCCACTCGGAATTGGTATAAATGTTCGTGAGTGCTGTTACAGCATTTGAACAAATCTGTCCAGCCAATGAAACAGCAACCCTGTATCATTAAATTACTAAACCACAAGTCATTTGTCAGGCATATTTGATAGCATAATGCTGTTCCTCGTCACTTCCAAAGCCGCCTTCTGAGCCATCTCATTGCTTTTCTATGCAGTATAAATACTAGCAAAAGGAAGTGTTCCTGGAAGGAGGGCACGGTCATCTGTGAGTGAGACTGTGAGAAGTTTCCATCTACTGTAGCAGGAAGAGGATTTGGGTAGGAAGAGACATCTTGGGGGTGGGTTATTTCATCTAACTCCAGCATTTAACCTAAGCTTCCTGTTCACTCTCTGTCTAGTTGAGGAGAGAGAGCCCTTCCTGTCAAGAGAAAAGTTCATCCTACTTGTTCAGACACATATTTGTGGTAGGAGAATGAATTTCCTTTTGAGATATTTCCTGCTAAAAATATTAAACCTGCTCAAATCTGTAATTTTTGTCATTTTCCTCCAAAATCCACCCTAAATGATTAGTACCATTGAAATATTGCATTCTTCTGGCTTGGAGCAGGCAGCCTTTAGCTCTTTTATTATTAAGCATGACGAGGTCTATCATAGTAACCAAGTGGTCATATAAATCTACCTGCTCTGATGTTAATGTGAGACAGCTGACATTTTTATTGATTGTAGTATTCAGTGTCATAAAGTGGTAAATTTGATGCCTGTTTTGTTGTCTACTTTTTTGTTGATGGTATTGTTTCTTTTCTTTAAGTATCTCAAACCCATGAAGAGCTTTCAAAAGGGCTTCAGAAGATTTCTAGCATGAATACAGTAGGTAGATATCCCTATTTGCACTTCCTTTTCTTGTGGTTTTGAAAATATATATTAGCTTGCAAAATATGTTACAATATGGAAGTAAATTGAAGGGAGAGGGCAAAACCAGAGTGAATTCATTCATTCTCATACTCTGTTTTTTAGCAGTAGTTCTTTGGATCTGTATTAGGACCTGAAATATTAAGCAATGAGGATAAACTTTTAGTTCAGATGTTTAAGGCATGAATAGTATATAGCCCCCAGATCATGCAGTCATTTAATATGTTACTTTTTGCTCTTTTTTTAGTAGGCATCAATGTTCCATTTGAGAAAAAAAAACATTTAAAAAGTCAACTTAAATGTAACATGTCTGTAGATGACACAAATTTATTTGACTTACAGACAGCTAGAAACAATAGGTCTGAGGAAAATAAGCTTCCTCATGTGTCTCTGTTTAGAGTCAAGTCCAAGACCTGTGGGCTATGGGACCCCCTGCCCCCTCCCTGGCCCCTGAAAACATTTTATGGAGCAAGGACACTGGTTGGTTTGACTTTCTTACCAAGAAAAATAATTTTGTTGCTGCCCTATCCTCCATCCCCTGCAAACCTTACTACCAGGACTGTTGGAAGAAAACCCCATGTCTATAGAAGCGGGACCTGTTTGTCAGTGGTGCTTGTTCTTGCTCTGCGCTTATCCTCTTCTTTATACATCCATTAGTAGGTGCTACTGAGAAAATGATACTGGTGGATCTTTCCTCTGATGCAGGTTAGACCTTTTTTCCTGTGATGGGAATAATAACTTAAAAGGGCTTCATTTCACTGTACACCTTGAACCCAGGATGACCTTAGTTAAGCACTGAAAAGACATTTTCAGAAGAACAAATATTTCTCCTTGTATGCCTTTCACATGACAATTTTAGGCTAGCATTTCAGCTTGGAGAAAGAAAAATTATTGAGTTGCATTTCATGTGGTCAAAGTCCCTTGGTTTCTCATTCGTCTCTCTATTCTTTTGACAGAAACTTCAAGGCTGTGAAAATCACTTGGCAAGTATTGTTAAGATCCATGTAAAAACTGTCATGGCACATCGAGGGACTTTTGGAGTTCTTTGCCTGCCAGTGCAATTAGATTATGAATAAGCCAATTGTCGGGGAAATTTTGAAATGTTTCCGTGATGGCTTCTCATCTTGACAAGCCTTTCATGAAAAATAACTAATACAAGTTTCTCAGGAACAAGGGGTGTAAAGAGGAAAGCTACAGGTGAAATATTTATAGCCACTAAGGATTTTGTTTATAAAATTAATAAAAAAAGACACTTTCCTGAAAAAAAGAGAGGAATCTATTTACTGTTCCTTGCAGACAGGACAAGATAATGCAGTGAAGCATCTAAAAAGTCTGTATTCTCTGTAAATTAGTAATAGACTATAACAGAACAGAATTGGCTGGCATGCCTAAGTCCACGGAAAGCCAGTGGGGATCTGACTGCAATGCACCCATTGACACCTCTCAAAATGAGAGTTAGAGGCTTTTGTTCCCCTTATGGATTTAAATTGCCTATGTTTCTGTTATTCTTATGTGGAAGATAGGCTGAAGTGAAAATAAAGGGATTGACTATGTATCTATTTTAGATCTGCTTATAAATTATTTACATCAGCCTTTCTTAGCATTATTATGCAGTTATTGAAAATTGTGCAACTGGTGAAAACTGATCACAGACAGAGCGAGCCCTGCATCCCCACTCCTGTTGAGGAAATGGCCACAGTGCAATTTCAGCATGCTGTGTCTGACTGCTAACCCACCAGTACACTCCAAATATCTCAGAAATAGTTTCAGCATGTGCAGCTTCACACCCACAAAAGAAAGATATGGGTACTATATAGATGACTTATTGGATCAGTATGTGCGTGTGGGGACAGATACAGAGGTGTTCAGGAGAAACTGTGAGGACAGGTCAGTGAAGTGACTCAGGAGATGGCTTTGGAAATGCTGAGGAACTGGCAGAAGCAGGTGATTGCAGTGGGTAGTGACATAGGACGTTGGGGCATACTTGGAACCTGTCTCCAATAGTTCTACTGCTCGTGGAGAGGCCCTTTCCTTTTCCTTTTTAGCTTTATGATTTGCTTTGGCTACTTCTGGGTCATCACACAGTGTTGTTTCTTATGTTTCTAATCTCTCATTAAAAATTATGCTATTGATCACCTTCTGCTGCCATTTTTATGGGCTGTCTTTAATGTCTTCTTTTTGTGCTCCACTGATACATGATGCCACATCTATTTCTCTGAGCAAGAAGATACTGGACAGAATTCCTGCAGTTGCAGTAAACTTGAATAACTTTTAGCCATTTTCCCTAGCTATAGTTCATCGTTACATGAGGAGACTCACAAAAGGAATTTTTAAAATGAGTTAAATAAGGGACAAGTGGGTTAGTGTAGAGGATATTCTTACAGATCTATTCTGTCCACAGTGCCAGTGAAATGATCATATTATCATAAGCTTCTGTAGTGGGCAGTAAACACACACTAGAGATGGCTAAAATCAATGATGGCAGTTTAAAAAATAGAGAAGAGACTTGTCCAGGAAATCTGCATTTTCTTTCCAGGTTGTCAAAAGCCATCTGGAATAAATAATCAAATACTAAGCATACATTTTCATAAGCACAAGCCAGGTCTTGTGAGGAGACTTTGTCTATACGAATTGTGGCAGACTTGCCTTTTACTCATTGTGGTGTCAATCAGGAACAGCTCTATCCAGGTGACCATCTCCCTTGAGCCCCCCAGTACGAGTATTGTTAGTTTCTTTCAAATCCTTTGTAAATGTTATCTTGTGATATCTCAAAGTCTTATGGACAGGCAGGTCATGTGGTGGATACGACCATGTCATGCTTGTTATTATGCCCAACTGAGCTGATACTATCCTACGGTTTCCTTGAACTCTGTCTCCACTCCTCTGCTGTCTGTTGTATACATTTTTGTCGCGGTTTTCTACAATGCCTAGCATCAAAAAGCTTGTGTCTAAGGATCTATCTGGCATCAATAAACAATAATAAAGATGAGATAGGACTATTTTGACATGTCTCTGATTGTCTTTGTGTCAGAGAAAAAGAAAATATTGTCAGAATATCAGTTTCCCAAGGAGGTGGTAGGCACTTCAAGATGGGAAAAAAGCATATTTAATAACTTAATGATTATTAATCCTGATGTAAATATCTTCAAGTCAAATTCTGACTTTGCAGTTCCACTGAAATTAGTAGACAGAGGCGGCTTAGTTATGTTGGTCTCTTTTTCTCTTCTTGTCTTAATATCTTTGACAATTAATATACATGAAAAACAATCATAAGGTATTTTACAGACACCAGCCTTCCTTTTAGTTTGTATATGCTCCCTACACTATGTGCTGTATAAGCTAAGTATTTACCATAGCAGCCTTCAGACTAGTCAATTACCAGACACAAATTCTGGGAGAAATACTACAATTATTCAGAAAGTGTTATCAACATTGTGTATTCTTGTACCAAACACAGTAATTATTCAGCTACTTAAACTGTAATCTTTTGTCCATTAGATGATACAGTATACTCCTTTTGGCTACAATTTTATTTTTTTAAATCTCAGATCATTAATGACTTCATTTTACATTGACCATGGTCATATTTCTCTTCCTCCCACACACTCCCTGGAAAAGGTTTTTCTGATTTTTCACTAAGAATTACATTAGTGGAATAATACATTAAATGGAGTGTGGAGATCAGATGACTTCCTTTGGAAATGGTACATCCCAATCAGATACAACTCTTGTGTAACCATTTATTCATAGGCTAAGGTGTGGATAAGAGTGCAATGCTCAATGGAACTGAGAATTTCTGGTTTAATATCGTGTAGATATTCTGTCCTAACATATGTATAGAGTGACGCACTTATGGGTTAAAAGAATTGCAACAAAAGGGAAAGGAATAGAAGAAAAGTTCAGCAATGAGGAAGGTCATATTATTCATTGCTAGTCATATTTAAGTAAGATATTATTCAGAAATGTTCAGCTCTCAGTCATGTGCTGTGTGAGGTGCTGTGCAAACATACAACTTGAAGGTTACAAATACACCAAAAGGCCTTGTGAGCTGGCGTCTTACAGACTATGTCGTGCTTTCATGGCAGTCCAGGTAGAATAGAGGCTCTCTATACCTGCCAGAAAGTGAGGCCTGTCTTTTTCTGTTTGTTGACACCTTCTGAGCAATTATAACTAGGGAATAACTGCTCTCTGAGATTTCATTGGCTAGCAATGAATATACGTTAGGTACCATTACTTGGCCAAACCTAAACATATGTGTTTCACTGGATGGAACCACTGCACACAATTTCCACAGCAGTCCTTTCCACACGTCTCTGCTAGCCCTTTCCACTAACTTAAAACTGGAGTTCTTACATGATTTGCATTTAATTTCAGCAGCACATCTCTTCAGCAAACCCCTTAACCTTTGGATATTTTCAACTGCATGTTGTCTGAAAGCTAAATAGGAAATTTGGCTTTTACTTTAACTGTTGAATTGAAACATCCAAGCAAACTTTTGTGAGTTTACTACTTCCAAATTCAGAGTTTGAGTCCAGACGGTGTGCCTGACTCATTTGGTGTCACTTCTGTCTACATTTGGATTAGCTAAATCAAGAATAGTGTGAAGACATTTTAGTATGTTGAATTTCTCAGGAGGAAAGAATGCATGCTCTAGCTTGGAATCGATGTAATTTCTTTGTTGCAATTTTGCTGTTTTTCCTTCCCCCAACCATGATTGCTACTAGCTGATTTACTAGTTTTTCTTGATCAGCAGCAGTGGGATTGACAGATTTTTTAATGTGCAAACAGCTCTTTGATGCGAGGCCAACCCTCTCTACAGAACCATGAAATCTCAATGTAGAGAGCATTATCTCACCTCAGGCTTCTCCAGAAATAGAAAGCTACGTATTTAGTGCTTTTCATCAGAAGAATTCAAAACATTTTACAAGGGAAGATAAGTGTATTTATAGTGCATGTGTATTTATAGTCAGGAAAGATATCAGATTGAGACATCAAAACCAAATATAAATGTAAAGCCTTTTTAGAGACCTGGTGGGAAAACTTATATTGCTATTTAATCAGCGGTGTCCGGTTCTCTGTGTGATTTTCTGAGCTAAGAGTTCATTGCCTCATTTCTGCAGCTGACAGCTTACTGAAGCTGTCAGTCCTGCTCTCTTTTGTGCTTTGTTTATGCTGAATTTTCAACTGGTTGACCTAATATATCCAATTGGCAATTGTGGCTTCTCCAATAGCATGGATAGTCCCAGCTGCTGGTGTAGATTAAAAGGTTCTGCATAGGCCATGAAATGCTATAATGATATGCCCTTTAGCTCAACTGGTTACTGGGAAATCTGGACAGTCTAAGTCAAGATTCGAAGATATAAAGGCAATACCAAAAAGCAGCTAACATTTTGTGTGCCTTAATTTTGGGCCTCCAGCTTGGGAGTCTTTAAAAAACATGGTCAGAGTCCAGTGTGGCCAGTCACTTCTGGAAAATGAGAATGTCTTTGGCTAACCATTCTTCCCCTGCCTGCCCCGCACTCTCCACCCCAATACTTATTAGTAGTAATTTTTGCAAATGATGGCAAATACCAGCTTTGACTTTTGAACCTCATTGGTCTATTTGGACAACCTTAGTTTGCAATGGCATTAAGTTAAAAAAAACAGAACAGCAAACAAAAAAACCTAGTCACTTTGGAAAGAAACAAGACAAGGAAGATCGTTTATGCAGTCTCATGCAGACCTCATGATAATGATAATTTAAAATATTTAAATGTGCGTGTGTCATCATGGTTTTAAATTAAAGCTTTCCTTTCAAAATATCTTAAGCCAGGGAAGTGCTCTCAGGTAATAGTTTTCACTGGTTGTGCTGCTGACTTACATAATTTGGATGCTAATCAGAACAGAATGTGTCAATATACTTCTAGACGGTTTTTATTTTGAACCTTTTCTTTGCAATCAGGCAGATGGAATATTCGTTTAAAAGTTTTAATTTCTATTCATTTCTTTCTGTTCCGTTAGCTTCTCTACTGCTGTGATGATTGTGGCTGTGAGGCATGAGTATTACCTGAACTTTCTATGACCTAATCAAGCTCAGGTAAAGATAAAAAACAGTCCTAATTTCTCTTCATTTGTGGTCTTAGAATTCAAATTATATTTTCAAGGTAAAGGGGTCATCATCTCTTTTCTGGTAGGTATGCTTTTCTCTCTCATTCAAGTTGTGAATGCATTGTGAATGTGAGCAAAATCAGATTCACGTTAAGGACATGAGCTCAGTCTTTACTTTCTAATCAGATAACAGCTATTTGAGTATAGGCTTAGAAATCAGAGTCATGGTTCATAGTTCTATTGTGTGAATATGTCGAAAGGCAAAGAACAAAGAAAAGTCCTTGCCACAGAGAGTGGTTTCACTTGTTATTGGATTCAAGGGGATAGAAACTAAAGCTGGCACTTTAAGTTCACTAGATTCACTAGATTATTATTGGCAGTCGTATGAAAAAGCAAAGCTTTCTTCAACTCTCCATGATTCTCCTTGTGAGGAACATTGGTTTTCTAGCTGTGATCACAGTAATGTATCTGCTAATGTAGTGATTTTATCAGTGATTAGATAATTAGTTATTGGAACTAAGGATTGTTCTTTTTTGCCGGGGAAGATACGAGACAAAGACACACCTGAACCAAGGGCTGAATTGACAGTTCTTTCCTCAGGCACATATAAGCTTATACATGAGATCTTGGGCACGCATTATAAACAATGAGGCTGAAAGTGTTTGTTAGTATAAAGAAGTCGCACATACATGCACAAAAGTTGGAAGTCAGTGGAGCTCTGCAATCCACCCTGTGGTCTGTGCTCCATTTCCCAGAACTGTAACCTGTATTTTCGATATGTTCCCCTGTGCCACATGTACACCTGCATTTGGGATAGTGTTTGAATGGATTGAGCTAATGGGACCTGATGGGCATCTAGTGCTTTCTCACAACCTCATCCTGCAGCACTTGCTAAGGTACCACATTGCCTAGTGCCTGTTCAGATAGGGCTGCAGCCTGTTGGAGGAGGCAGGAGAGCCAGTGCTTTCTGTGACCTCTTGGTGCTGCTGGCATGGTGGGGTGTGTGCTCGCTAAGTGCAAGTGTGACCATTGTGCTACTCTGCCAGCCCATTGAGGCTGTGTCTGCATCTTCCCTGTCCCAGGCACAGCTGTAGGAGGGTTTTGTTATAACCCCTGACATCCCTTCTCCCCCCACAAATCTGGCCAGAGCACAGTGCCCAGCATACACATCCAACACTGCTTTGAACTTTCAGAGCTGAAAAGTTGCCACTTTTCAGTCTTGGCAGAGCTGCACCCAAAGCTTTGCTCAGCCACAGTAGTGGATATTTAAAAGCAAATATTTAAATGGACAGGGAGGCTGTGATTCACACACTAAGACCAGTCCCATGTTTTCTTGACAGGATAGGATATGAGAGATTTCTAAGGAAGAAGCTAGACTTCAAGGCATTGCTGAGGAGAATCCTAATGCAATTCAAATTATTTTCTATTAAGTCCATGGCAAAGACCTGTTTGGTTAAAATGCTGGAATTCTGCCTGTGCACTCCTCTGCTGAATAAATCCTCGAGTAGTGTGCTCTAAACAGGTAACTAATCTTTGGATAATTTAGCTGTGTGAGAGTGCTAAACTAATTCCCATTTATTCTCATTAGGTTCCTGTGCTCTCCTGCCTGCTTCATCTGGGCTGGAATCCAGCTGACGAGAGCTCAGAGAGGCTGAAGGTGTAATCCAGGTCTGATGACAGTTGCTAAAAACTCATTTATTTTCCAGGCAGTAACATTTATTTAATTTGCATTTTAATAGACTGTTATTTCAAATAGTAACCAACCTACCTGCTGCCTTCAGGTGTCTCTCATTCTATGCACAAAATAAAAGAACAATTTTTGCTGTCATTTGGGCTTGGACTCAAATCAGAATTTAGCAAAGTGGTTAAGCCTGTGCTTAACTTTATGCACATTTATAATTTCATTGCATATTACCAATTGAATATTGGCTGAGTTTGATTCTGCTAGTAATTTTTCAGATTTAAGTTATATCATGCTTCTCAGTCCTCTTATAACTTAATAGTTTAGCAAAAAGTTTAATAATTTGAATAGGGATGGCTGCACTTTTCCCCCCTCCATGGTCTGTCTTTATGAAAACAAGATTTTTCAACAGAAATAATTTTTTAAGACAGAGCTTTTTTCCTATATTTAATAAAAAAACTCTATAAATTTTTTTGTATAAATCTAAATTTTAATTTTGAAAACTGGTATTTATTTTCTATAAAAATCAGTTATCATTTGAAGAACCCCTCACCCCATTATGTTATACTTTTAAGAAAAAAATTCTTGTAAAAAAAGGTTTATATTTTGTCATGGCGTGATTAAAGCTATAATAACTGCCTATTTTGCAACACCACAACCCTTGTAATTCTTATAATATATATTCTCTAGGAGACAAGAAGTGGGCAAAAGAGGGTACAGCTGTCCGGGTAACACAAATGAGAACTGAGGGAGAGAATTATAAAATAAGCTGGTCAGGATGTCTGGAGAAGACAGAGTAAGAACAAGAAACTGAGTTGTTTGTTGAGCTGCTTTTTCCACCAGGGAACTTGTTAATCTCTTCAATATTACCCTTAAATTTCTCTGTTATAGTTTAAATCTGTGTTTGTTTTGTCAGCTTCTGAATACAAGTGAACAGGATTAATTGCACTTGGAAAGGTTTTCCTGGGTGATTTCTTTGATTATAAGGGGGAAAAAAAAGAGCTGATGAATGATGCACAGCAAGACGCTAACCAAGTAAAGATAAAGAGAATTGGGAAAGTTTGTTCGTCTTTTTTTTTTCCTCTGGGTGAAGATTTCTATATTCTGAAAGCTGCTTGAGCCTGACAGAGCAGCTGGGGTTCGTCAGGTATCTACAGTGTAGCAAGCCTGGCAGCTCACTGGGTCGTATGGGAGTTATCAGTGGGAAATCAATCGTAAACAGTATAAACTATACAGAGTACCAGGGCTGCAGGAGACAGAAAATAAGATGCTCTTATATTACTGGTGTGGAGCAATACAAACCTCTGAGGAGGTGAAAGAAATGGAAATAATCTGACCATCTACTTTGGGCACATGGTGTTGCAGGAAAAAAATTATAAACCATAAAATTGGCCTTGGCCCTTGAGAAAAAATGCTTAACAATATAGCACATAATTAGGGAAATTTTTCTTTCAGATAAGTAAAATAATATCAAATCTTGCACAGATTCCTAGGTTCCTACATACCAGTCAGCAGAAAGATCAGAATCAACGGTTACTGCACTCTTTACGGGAAAGGATCAGATTTCCTGGTTTCCAGTCCAGCACTTTCGCAGTGATTCCTTCTTCAGGTCCAACAGTCCTCCTAGGGAAATTGGCCAAAGTGGTAGTATTTTCTGTGTAAAGTTTGCAGTAAAGGACCACGCTTTTCTGAAACAGTGTGTCTGAAAATATCTAATAACTATTTGCCTTTCACTGACCTTAATCTTAGAAATTTTCTCTTGAGATCTTAATTTGAATATAAATTACAAATGATTCACAACTTTTCCAAGGAAAATGTCTAAAGCAGAACTATTGTATGACTATTTATTGCTTCCTTTTCTTATCATTATAAAGACAGTCTTAGCACAACTGAGAATTACCACAAAAACCATCATGATTTAAGGGAGTATGTAGAATAGGTTTCATAGCGAGCTATGGCTATCATAAAAATGATTCTCAGTTGTTAAAGCTGATTCTGCCTTTTAATGTTTCCTCATAACTTGATGCTTTAAAACAGTCTATCTTTGGAACTTGCAACAGCTTTGCTCATTTAAATATGTTTTCTTCTCTGAATTTCAGAGAGCAGTCCTATATTATTTCCACAGTTCATCAGTCGATAAAGGACTTTGTGTAACAGAAACTCTCCAAGACCTTCATACGTAATGCTGGGAATCCTTCAGAAATTCATCTAGACCCAACTAAATGTGAAGACTATTCAACTGTATCTATGTCAACCTTTATTGACTTGTCAATATATGAGTTTATTGAACACATCGACTTTCAGGAATTATACCAGCTGCTTTTTAACTAGGATGAATATCCACCCTCATGTGATCTACATCTGTATCTGTATCTATACCTATACCTGTATGTATCTCTCTATCTGTGGTGAATGTAGTAACAGCATGCCTAGAAAAGAATGCCAAGATGAGTATAAAAGCTCAGATAAGACTCAGGATAAGAACACATCCAGCAAATATTTGAAGGTTATAAAAGGATAATCATAAAGATGATCATGTCTACAACATTGAAAATAGATAGAAGACTATCATATTTCTTGGAAATGGAGATGCATGAGCCTGCTGAAGGTGTCTGCAAAAGACTTATTAGGGTTATAAGGAGGTAAATATAGTCTGTGTGCTGGTTTAAGTCCTTTTTTTCCAATCTTATTTTTTTTTGCTGATATAAACATCTCTCAGGTCACTGTTAAAGCATGTTGCTCAGAAAAAGAAACTCAGATCCTTTGCGACTTGCACAGTGAGAACACCTAGATGACAAGGATCATAAGGAAGCAGGAGGCTTGCAGGATCTGGCCATCAAAAAGAATGGAAAACCAGAATGTGCATTTAGGCATTGTGCAGGTAAGTGATGGTTCCAGAACCATGCTAGCATTTGGTTCTAGACAGCAGTACTAACCACAGAAACTCCCTTTGAATTTAGAATTGTGGAATCATAGCATTTTGGTTGGAAAAGACCTTTAAGATCAACAAATCCAACCGTTAAACTAGCACTGCCAAGGCCAACAATAAACCATGTCCCTAAGCACCACATCTACATGTCTGTTAAATACCTCCAGGGATGGCGACTCAACCACTTCCCTGGTCAGCCTGTTCCAATGCTTTCAGTGAAGAAATTTTTTAATATCCAACCTAAACCTTCCCTGGCACAACTTGAGGTCGTTTCCTCTTGTCCTGTTTCTTGTTGGAGAAGATACTGACGCCCACCTGGCTACAACCTCCTTTCAGGTAGTTGTAGACAGCGACAAGATGTCCCCACAGCCTCCTTTTCTCCAGACTAAACAACCCAGTTCCCTTATCCGTTCCCCGTGAGACTTGTGTTCTAGACCCTTCACCAGCTTCATTGCCCTTTTTTGGATGTACTCCAGCACCTCAATATCTGTCTTGTAGTGAGGGGCCCAAAACTTAACACAGTGTTCTAGGTGCAACCTCACCAGTGCTGAGTACAGGGGGACAATCACTTTCCCATTCCTGCTGGCCACGCTATGACTGATACCAGCCAGGATGCTGTTGGCCTTCTTGGCCACGTGCGCACACTGTTGGGTCATATTCAGCTGGCTGTTGACCAACACCCCCAGGTCCTTTTCCACCAGGCAGCTTTCTAGCCACTCTTCCCCAATTCTGTAGCGGTGCATGGGGTTGTTGTGCCCCAAGTGCAGGACTTGACACTTAGCCTTGTTGAACCTCATACAGTTGGCCTCAGTCCATCCATCCAGCCTGTCCAGATCCCTCGGCAGAGCCTTCCTACCCCCAAGCAGATCAACACTCCCGCCCAACTCGGTGTCATCTGCAAACTTACTGAGGGTGCACTTGATCCTCTCGTCCAGATCATTGATAAAGATATTAAGAGAACTGGCCCCAATACTGAGCCCTGGGGAACACCACCTATGACTGATCACCAACTGGATTGAACTCCATTGACCACAACACTTTGGGCTCAGCCATCCAGCCAGTTTTTTCCCCAGCGAAGAATACTCCTGTGCAAGCCATGAGCAGTCAATTTCTCCAGGACAATGCTGTGGGAGATGGTGTAGAAGGCTTTACTAAAGTCTAGGCAGACAATAATTTATGATGCTCTGCTTCGGGGGTACTGCAAAACAGAGTGTGCCACATGAAAAGCCAATGACACTCCTGAAAACTTTCCTTTCTGTCACTGGCATGTGTGGTAACTTATGCATTTGCAGAAGAGAAAATTATAGCTATATGAGTATTTCTGTGCAAGCCGAGTTTATTAGGGATAGTTATAATGTTTTTTACAATTTTCTGTATTAATATTGTGTTTCCAATGATTTATCTAGCTGTAATTGAAAAGTTCCTAAATAATAAAAAAACCAAGGTAATACAAACCACATATAAAATTAATTAAAACTATGTCAGGTTGGTGAAACTGGGTAACGAAAGCAATAAAATTCATAGTCACATTCCAGTCCTTGAAGGCGCTTAGCAGTTGTGAGGACCTGAGCACTCTTGCCAATGCAAGGGTCCTGATGGAGCAAAGCACCTCACAGGTTTGCATGGGGGTTGTCTAGTGCAGGCAAATCCCAGAGGTTTAGTGTGGCCTGCTACGCTTTGCTAGCAAAGGCTGTAACCTGTACTGTGGATCTCCCTGTGGTTATAAGCTTGCCTTAGCATTCTTTTAACCTATTTTTTTGTTCTCTGATTAAGGAGATTATGTGTAATGCAGGGCTACCAAGCTAAGCCCAGGGAGACCAGAATCTTTATTAAAGGAACAGATCATGATGCAAAACACATTAACTTTGTCAGCTTTGATGAGTACTGTTGGTGTCTCATGAGATGAGCAATTCGGACAGCAATTAAGAGGAGCACAGTTTTTGTCCATATTCAATGTCTGTGAATGCATAGTGGAATGAGGATGAATAACTCAGGGCCAGATTCTCTCTCCTTAATTACATGACGCGTACCAAGGTTGTAGATTGACAAACACATTTGGCAGCAGTATTGACATAGTCATCATCTACCTTTCACTCCCTGCTCCTCATTGTCTCTGCAATTGCCCCTTGTGCTGTTGTAGGGCAAATAACTGATGTGACCAAGAGGAAACGTCTTTTCCATGAAAAATACGGGGCTTTTTTTTTTTGAGGTGGATGTGTTCCAGCAAAGGTTAACATAGAAATTCTCACAGCATAATGCAGAAGGAAATGGGTGCATATGAGATTAAAGTATGGCTTCATGCTGGCAGGAGCAGTGTATAAGGGGATATGGGGGATACGTGAGTATAACCTACTTATAAATGAGTGAACACCATATCCTGTAAATTCAATATCATTGTTTATAGAGGAATTCACTTCCCAACATAGCCAAATAGTTTGACTATGTGTTCTCTGAAAATGCCACCTAGTTACCCACCCCAGAGCCCCCAGATTTGCACTGATTCAATTATAAAGTGTGTTGTGATGAAAGCAAATGAAAGCACTTGAAGAAGGATAGAATAAGAACATAAGGTCTGTATCAAACTGAAGCTCCATCCTTTCTCCTGCACTCAGTGCTTAAGAAGACAACATAAGAATATAGGAGGTACATAGCATGATCCTTCCACTTGTACCACTTTCAATCTCTAAATATTTTGCACCTTGAGGGACATCCTGACCAAAACATTTCATCTGTATGCTGTATTTAATAGCTGTTCATTAACTTTTCTACTGCAGTTGCTCTTCAAATCCATGTCCAAACTTCATCCATGGTTTAATTTGTTTTAATTCTGTGTGATTATTTCATTAGGTGTCTTCTAGCCCCTGTTGTGTGAGAAGTAAAGAATAGCTATTTCCCTGCTCAACAGCTCTACGCCATTAATGTTTTTGTAGCTCTTTATTGCATTCCTCCCTCAATCATTTTTACCTAGGACAGTGGCTCCTAATTTTGTTGTGTAACTTCCATATGGATACTGCTCCATGTCTCTAATCATCACCACTCTTCTCTCATCATTACTCTTCTCTGAATTGCTTTTAATTCTGTTGTATCTTTATTAAGATGGAACGACTAGAATTGCTCTCAGTATTTATTCAAGTTAAGGTACCCTATGGCTTTCAACATCATCGCAATGATGTCTCTATTGCTTTCCTCATAATCACTAATACTCTTTTGATTTGATACCTAAGCAATAAGCAGATTTTTTCTTAGTACTGTCCCCAGTGATTTCAAGGTCCTTTTTTGAGATAATTTAGCACTTATCCATTTTTATGTATTCTTACTGTTTTTTTTTCCAAGTGCATTGATTTGCATATATTAGTACTGCATTTCATCTGACATTTTACTAGCCAGTCACACACTCTTGTGAGATCCTTCTGCAACATCTCGCAGACAAATAATATTACATCAGAAAAACTTTACCCCCACACTATTCATTTCCTTTCCATATCATTCAAGGGTAAGTCAAATGGGACAGACCTCTTGGGGGATCTACCATTCTTCTGAGGTCTATCTGCTTATCCCTGCCTTTTGCTTCTAATCTTTTGCACAGTTATTAATTCTCAGTGGGACCTGCTCTTGTATTGCACAGCAGCATCTTTTACTGACCAGCTTTTGTTGTTCATATTAAAGGGTTTTGTAAATTCAGATGCCCCATTGCACCCTCTGGGCCACACTGATCCATGTCCTTGTTCATGACTGGAAAACTGGCCAGTACTCCTGAAACATGACATCCATCTGTCATTTGGATTCTTCCTCCATTTATCACATTTATTCAGAAGTCTATAAACTCTATTCTTTATGTAATTTCAACTAATTTGCTCTATATCCCAGTTCAGTTTACTGGGGTGTAACTCTGAATCCCCATAGATTTCTTTCTAAAATGTAGGTCACATTTTCTGCCTTTTACTCCTTTGGTGCTGTCCTTGTTTAACCTGCACCCAGGGCTAAATAATAACAGTTTTTCTATCACCCACTGTCCCTTCCCCAAATAAGGAAGGGAACTGGGAAAAGGAGGAAGACTTGTAGGCTGAAGTTAAACAGATTCAATGAAATAAAGAAATAAATATAAATGACAACACAAAAGAGACAAAACTATACTTATCTACAGAGTAACTGGCAAGTTGCTCCAGGAATCACAATCATTGGAAGAGGGAAAAGGGAGAAGAGGCATGAAGAACAAGAAAAGACCCATCTCTCCCTACCAAACCCTCTCTTTTATAGTGAACTTGATGTCAATGATATAGAATACACCTGTGGGCCAGCCAGGGTCAGCTGCCCTGGATTTAACTGCTAAAGGCCTTGATCACCATGGCTGGCCTCAAAGTGAAACCAAATCCCAATGAAACCAGGACAGGTACTATGGCTGATTTAAACATAAGGCAATATGCTACAGATTTTACATTCGAGTTTGTTTAGAGCTTTTACCTGAGTAACATCTGGTCCCACACACTTGTTACTATTTATTTTACCACCTCTTTCAAAACCTTTTCAACTGACACTTGAATTTGAAACAGTTACTCTGACTCATTCCCCCTACAGAAAGGTGCAGGTGTGGGATCAGGCCTTAAATATAATGTTATTTCTTTTTATACCTCTTTTCTATATTAAAAATAAATGATAAATCAATCACTCATCTGAGCATTTTCAAGACAGTCTATATTTGAGCCTGAGCACTTTTGTCAATGCTTTTCCAGGGAGAAGGCATTCAAGATAGCTAAATATAGTTTTTTGTTCTGATTGCATTTTAATTAATCTAGTTTGCTGTGTTTTTTTTTTTTTTCTGCTGTTCCCTCACTCTCCTTCTTGTAAGGGGTTTCTTGTAGGTGAAATGTTTTCTTCAGTCTAAGAAATTGTACCAAGCAGTATCTGAGGGTCTGACTTTCTGAAGTGCCTTTCATGTGCTTGCTTGAGTACTGCCAGTATGTTCAAAGCTGCAGCCTAAAGGTGGCCAAAGTCCCCTCTTCACCTGTATTTTTTCTAACCAGGATTTCAAAGCTTCCTGTGCTTTTTAGCTGCTAGTAATCCTAATAGAAACTTGAAACCCAGAGACCTCAAGTCAGCCTCGCCAACACTAAATACTCAGAAGAACCAGGGCAAGGTCCTTGGAAGTGCTCAACCAAAATGAGAGAAGCACTATGTGAAAAAAAAAAAAACAAAACACTTCAAAATTGAAAGCAGAGGGAAAAGAGGTCAGGAGGGAGCTACTAAATACATACTGGAGACAGAAAGATGTTCAGATGCTATAGGACATCTAAGCAGCTCAACCATACTCTACAAGACAGTTGATGATCTCAGGTCAACAACGGAAAAAACCTTTGGCTTATCAGCCTGATATATGGCTTTGTCAGTCTTTGCAGTCCTGAAAAGTGCTTGGGACATTCATGTTCTCAGTGCCTCATGGTACTCCATTCAAGAAGGCCCATCCAAGGACACTCAGTCCTTTGCAGAAGCATCTTGCCTGTGGGCTTGTTTTGCTACCCTTAAATTTCCAGCACCTAATATTCTCCTGTCTCTCAGTTATAGTTCCCTGTTGTTTCCTATTGTGTCCTCTGATCCTAAAGAGGCACTGGATTGTGGATCTGATGCAATGAATTTCTGTTGTTTAGGAGAGCTTTCGGCTGCAACCACAGTTGGAGTAAATGATTCATTTCAGAGGCATTGCTTTGCACACTGGTGTTCTGAGCATGACTGAAGAGAGCAAAATTCAGTTCTCAGCTAGAAATGGAAAATAGTCAGATGCCCCTCATGAATTTTAAACTGCTTTTATTTCTAGCATCAGTAGCAGTAGAAAATTTGGTTATAAAATTGAATAATTCCTGCTAGGTCCAGGATGAGAAACGAGGAGCCTTCACTCCTCAGAAGCGCATTTGACAGGGGCAACGGTTTGATGCTGCAGGGATCTGGAAAACCTTTCAGGCTTGAAGCTCCTTCTGCAGACAGCTGTCACCTGATAATTTCTTCAACATGGGAAGTCAGAAGTGGAAGAGGAGAGCAAAGTTAAAGAACAGTGAGCCCATGCTGAAAGACTAAGACAAGACTGAATTTGAATGCCTATGCTAGATTAACAACTTTCTCTAAAAACAGTCAGATTAGTTCTCACTGAGCTGGTCACTGCATGGGATAATGTGGTAGATGCTGATTATGTGCTGTGAAGAACTTGGAAACAGAAATTTTCTGTCTGGTTTCTGTTTAGTTTGAGTTTTATTTTTAACCCACCTGTGTCATTACTATTGTTTTCTTTGGCTTGTTTATTTTGGGTACTGCAGAGTCCTTCCCAAATCTTTTGTCTGGCGCATCTTTGCTGCAGTGTGAACAAAGTTTATTGCTAGTACAATATTAGCTTTTCTAATCAGAAACTGATGTTATTACCTGATAGTTATTGCTCTGCATTACTAGCCAGATGTGGGAAATAATGGGCTGATAAAGCTGCTAGTAATTTAAACAGGTTGACAATTTCAGGCTTTTGCAGCACAAGATCAGGAGACTCATAAAGGAGCAGAAAAATAATTTGAGTTGTGAAGTTAATCAAAACCTTGTAAACTCGGGAATTAATATCCAAGTGTGATAGCCTTCCTCAGCCTGATAGCTGCGTAGTCACACAGGGTAGTTATATCGTATGCGCTCTAGTCCAAAGCCCAGAGACTCTGGCCAGATCTTGGGCAGATAAAAAGTATGAGACTCTGGCAATGGCATTCTGACTCTGAGCTAATATGTTTCACCTCTTCACAGAAGATATTTTATCTTCTAGCACTAGATAGTCCTGAGGCTTTTGGCCAGCTGGAAACGTGGACAGAATGGGCTCATATCTCCTGCAGCTTTCCATGGAGAGGGAAGTGCATGGTTACTGGGTGGGATTTAAGGAGTTGTGATTGTGCATGTTTAGCAAGTGGTTGGGGAAAGTTCTCTCCTCATTTGCTCTGTGAAAGTCAAAACTTTTCCCTCTGCTGATAGCAGGGGGAAATAGAAGCTCATTTTAGTCTAAACCCTGCCTTTTTCTGTCAACAAAATGCTTCGCTCAGCTTGAGAATGCATTTGTGGGGCTTGCGGTTCTAGGATGGAAACAAGGAACAAAACTTTGATACCCTGCGAGGTACCCTTCTTTCATCTTCCATTCTATGTTGAAAATACAGGGTACCTTAATGTAACTTAATGAAATAAACCTAAATAATCATCAGGTAACATTTCAGTGCCTGCCTGTGTATCCTTGGAGAAAGATTAGAAAGCAAATAGGTTTCAGATAACAGAATATTTAATAAACATGTTGAAGGTACTTAGATGCAGTGGCAATGAGGAAAAGAGGACATCTATTGGTATTCAAAAATAGAACAGAGTAAACAATAGACCAGCATCCTTTTGGAGCAGAAAAGATATACCACCAAGGATGTACTATGTTTCAATCTCCACGAAAGTCAAAAGGAGCTTTGCTACCTGTTCATAGACAGTAGTGCTTCCTGCACTCGATTTTAATCTCCGTTCCAACTGTGTAACTGTCCAGAGCAACTTTCAGTGAATGTAGGCACAGACTCCTATTCAGTTTACTGAGCTTAGTCCTAAGTCTGTTGAGGGAGAGGAAAAATGCAAAAGTTAACCCTCACTGCTAGATTTACTTGTAACTCTTATTACTGGATTTGCTTGTTTGGTCTGTACCTTTTTACAGTCTAATTGGGATATTAGGGGCACTCAGCATGGCTTCACCAAGGGGAAGTCATGCTCAACCAACTTGATAGCCTTTTATGAGGACTTAACCAGGTGGACAGATGATGGTAAAGCTGTGGATGTGGTCTATCTCGATTTCAGTAAAGCGTTTGACACAGTCTCCCACAGCATCCTTGCAGCTAAACTGAGGAAGTGTTGTCTGGATGATCGGGTAGTGAGGTGGATTGTGAACTGGCTGAAGGAAAGAAGCCAGAGAGTGGTGGTCAATGGGACTGAGTCCAGTTGGAGGTCTGTGTCTAGCGGAGTCCCTCAAGGGTCGGTACTGGGACCAGTACTATTCAATATATTCATTAATGACTTGGATGAGGGAATAGAGTGCACTGTCAGCAAGTTCGCTGATGACACAAAACTGGGAGGAGTGGCTGACACGCCGGAAGGCTGCGCAGCCATTCAGAGAGACCTGGACAGGCTGGAGAGTTGGGCGGGGAGTAATTTAATGAAATATAATAAGGGCAAGTGTAGAGTCCTGCATCTGGGCAAGAACAACCCCATGTACCAGTACAAGTTGGGGACAGAGCTGTTGGAGACCAGCGTAGGGGAAAGGGACCTGGGGGTCCTAGTGGACAGCAGGATGACCATGAGCCAGAAGTGTGCCCTTGTGGCCAAGAAGGCCAATGGCATCCTGGGGTGTATTAGAAGGGGTGTGGTTAGTAGGTCACGAGAGGTTCTCCTCCCCCTCTACTCTGCCCTGGTGAGGCCGCATCTGGAATATTGTGTCCAGTTCTGGGCCCCTCAGTTCAAGAAGGACAGGGAACTGCTAGAGAGAGTCCAGCGCAGAGCCACGAAGATGATTAAGGGAGTGGAACATCTCCCTTATGAGGAGAGGCTGAGGGAGCTGGGTCTCTTTAGCTTAGAGAAGAGGAGACTGAGGGGTAACCTCATTAATGTTTATAAATATGTAAAGGGCAAGTGTCATGAGGATGGAGCCAGGCTCTTCTCAGTGACATCCCTTGACAGGACAAGGGGCAATGGGTGCAAGCTGGAACACAGGAGGTTCCACAGAAATATGAGGAAAAACTTCTTTACGGTGAGGGTAACTGAACACTGGAACAGGCTGCCCAGAGAGGTTGTGGAGTCTCCTTCTCTGGAGACATTCAAAACCCGCCTGGACGCGTTCCTGTGTGATATGGTCTAAGCAATCCTGCTCCGGCAGGGGGACTGGACTAGATGATCTTTTGAGGTCCCTTCCAATCCCTAACATTCTGTGATTCTGTGATTCTGTAAAATATATCTGCCTATACATATGTGATGCATATCTATATAATGCAGAGAATATGTAGAGCATACGCTTTTCTGTTATTTGGCTAATCCTAATTATACCATCTAGGAGAGGAGGAGCAAAAACAGGGAAAAGAGAATAGCAATTTAAATTAACTGTATTTAACTTTTGAAATGTCACCTTAAGAGGTTTGCATTTTACTGTGATTTTATAAAATTAGACTAGTATCATGAGAAAGCACCAACACTCCTTCCAAGCTTTTTTGTTTGAAAAAATGGGTAGTATTATATTTATGTCTTTAAATGAACTATTTCTATTGTCATTAAAAATATCCCTTGGAGAATGAATACAAATTTAATGAAAACATTCATTAAATCTTCATAGACACATTTACTTTAACCTTCGAGCGTTCTTAGAATCGTGACTTAAAAAAATTCTAATTATGATGTCAAATTTGATCTGATGATGTCTTTTTTTTTAAACAAGCTGATAGAATAAATGGAAATGCCACATTGATAACTGAAACTTACACTAAGAAATCTTCTCTGTGGAAAAATGCTTCTCATTCTGATTGATTGGCATACACAATGACTTACAGGTGATGACTTTTATTCATCAGTGACTATCAAGATATAAGTCTTGTAGGGGATTGTGTGTGAAAATGGCATCATTGACTCACTTCCTCATCAGAGGTGTTTTCAGCCAAATATAATGGACTAAGATACAAGGAGAACACTTATGTACCTATTGTAGTACTGCTGTAGATGAGTTGTCTAAATCAAAAATAGTAATCTGAAGAAAATCTCACTCACCTGTCACCTAACACTGGAAATATCTAGATTCACTGTGTTTAAAAAATTATTTACTTCCATAGTTGTTAATATCTGAGCAGCTATCGTCTGTTCCAATGACTAGTATTTTTTAAAAGATAAAACAACTGCACCAAGAATGGTGGTGAGATCAGCCCTGAAGTGCCTTGCAACCTGTTGATTGCTGTGAACCATGCAAAGGAGCAGGGGTTTGAGCTCTCATCCTCAGGCAAGTGCAACAGAGAAAAACTCCAGGGAACCCAACTCTGTTGGCTTTTGTGCAAGACTGAATCTGGTTGGTGTGTTTGGAGAATGCCCACAGCCAAGGGTCACTGGGGAGTGCCCAGTCTGAGAGTTTCATTCACTTCTGTAGCACCAGCACTGCTGATACTACTGGTAGGTCCCTGCAGCACAACACAAAGGACATCAAGGACAAGATCACTGTATCAATGCTCACACTGAGTTGTGCCATACCTTTATGAGACTATGCATGAGCTGAATAGGTTCTGAGAAGGGGATCCCATATAAGGCAAGCAGACTACTATTTCCTTTTAGTTCCTGAGGGAGAAACTGGGCGCCAGTCATTTACGTGACCCACCCAGCATCAAATTAGCGGATCAGTAGCGGGGTCAGCAGCATTTATTTCTCAGAGCTGAAAGTTTGGTAAAATCTTAGAACAGGAAAAGCAAAGCACCATGATGCTAGATCAAAACTGACAGGAGAAGGTTGATTCTACAGCTCCTTTAGCCCCTAGCAGTGACGCTTGCTGTCTACTGCCTCCTTTAGAAAAGGACAGCAATGTGTTATTCAGATCAATCTAACTGCTTTTATTTGAAAGAAGCAGTTGTTTTTTTCAAGATATGTTTTTCTAGAAGATCTATATTTGTTTTTCAAAAAAATACAGTCCTGTTTACTTTCAACAAAATACATCGATATTATTAGACTGAGTTATGAAAATACTAGTTAGGAGAGTATCTTCAAACCTCTACATTCTTGCTATAATCAATTGTGTTTCTTTAAAATCTCTATTCAGAAGCATACCATAGATTAGAAGAGAATTCAGAGCAGAAATAGATTTATTCATTTAGCATTTACATTTTACGGTCACATAATTATAACATTTTTAACAGGTATGTTTTTGTTGCACATTTTTGTGTCACATTGTTATCTTTCATTTTGGATTTCCATATTGTCTAGGTTACAGTTTCTGGTTTCTGTTCTATAAAACAGGTTCCTTCTACAATTTTCCTTCCTTCGCATTGTTAGTGTTATCAGTTCTTGTAATGGATTCACTTCGATGCTCAAGTCTAAAAATTTTTTGTTATCTGATAAAATAAGATTATCTTCACCTCCATTTTATGCTAATTAATTCTCCTTATTTAATATTCACATTTTGCGTTACTCTGCAGATGAGGAGTGTTCTCAAGTGAGCAGTTTTTCCAGGGGCCAGACTATGACTGGATTTACATGCTCATAGAATTCAAGGTAATAGGTATAGATTTCCCCATCTTTCCTATCTTCTTTTTCTCCTTCAAATCATCCTGTAAGCAAATTTCTAGGGAGACACCACTGTGAAGGCTTTTATCCATTGAGAAATGTACTGGCATAATGACACCACTGCAAATTACAATACCAATATGAACCCCCATGTGTTTATTCTGGGACAATGGTTCTTTGTTCTTGTTTGGTTTATATTGCTGTGGAGACAGTATAATGCGAGAATGGAGAAAAAAAAAAAGAAAGTATAATTATGTTTATTCCACAATGAAATATGAGTCTGTGCAGTTGCAGTGATAAAATAACCAAAGGGGTATCATTCTAGTAAGTACCCCCCATACTGGAGACCTCTTTCTTGGGATGATGAAGCTTACTGACCTAACCACCAACAGCTCAGTGCTGTACATTATACTTTCCAGAATATCTTTGCATATGGCTTATTTTTCCCAGAAGAGAGCTGGGCTAAAATTTCCAAAAACACTCAACTTAACAGCCTTTGTCTTATTTCCAAAATCAAACTTCTTAGTTCTGCTGGAATAAATATAATTGAAAGTATTCAAGACTGTCTTTGTGTTTTTTGCAAATTGTCAGAAGGTCGTAGGGTACTGAATGGCTCTTGAGGTTATACTAAGGGTTGCAACAAAGAAAAATCATTCCTATGAAAATTCATCTTTGAAAGTGGATGCTTCCTTCTTTAGTGCAAATTATTCAGTATTTTCCTCTCTATAATGTGGTCACAGTGCAGAAACAAAATAATACTGTTCAGGTAATGCAAAGAAAAAGAACTAAAGAGGTGAAATAGGTTATTTTAGAGGTGCCTGTGTATAAAGAAGGAAAGTCTGTGCAGAAAGCAGAAAAAACTCCTACTACAAAGTGGAGGATTTTGCCTTTGTTCTTTTTGCAGAATCTAAGCAATGCTATTGCAAAAGAGAAATTTTGTTAGAGACATAATGGATTTTTAAAATTATTAAGTTTAGAAGTTGAGAAGTGGCCTTGAGCATCAATATAGTGTTTATTTGTTGGGGGTTCGGATACCTGGAGAAAATCACAGAACAACTACATTATTAGGAAGCGCTTTCCAAAAGTGGATAATTTAAAAATATTTCTTTTAGGAAAGTTGGTATATATTTTTCTCAAACAGGTTTATGGTAAAATGAGTTGTGCCAGTATTTTGTGTTCAATGAAGCGAAAAAAAAAGCTAGAATTAAAATTGTAAAATTGTAGGTGGAGCCTAAATAAAAGTCTCATGCCTTCATTCATAAGGAGTGGTTAACAATGTCTTTGTAATGCAGACTTACTTACTGTAAGTTTTACATTTGATGAATTGAGTTATTCAGAAGATAAGTCAGTCGGTGAGGCGGCAGCGGCGACAGCGACTGAGGTGAGCCCGGGGCGAGGGTGAGATCGGGCTGTACCGGGGGTTTCCGTACCCAGGGCCCCCCGAGCACCAGCCCCGCATCCCGGCTGGACCCAGAAGTTCCCGGCAACGAATCAGGAGAGGAGGGGGAGGAGCTGGAGGCACCGCGGGAGAGTTGAAGGGCCCCTGGGGAGCGCAAGCAACCCGGAGCGGGCAAACAGGGGCGTGGTGCGTCAACAGGGCGCGGCGCAGCAGTTTACGCAGGCAGTTCGCGCGGCAGGGCCCTGCAAAACCCCTGTGGGCCCACATTCCAGGCAAGTGCTTCAGGCGCCTGCCATCATGGTGTGCACTCGCCTCAGGGCCAAAACCAGCGTTTCTGCAGAGAAGGCCCCTGGGAAGTCTGATGCTTTCACCCAGACGGAGCCAGTAAGGAAAGAGACTTCAGTACAGGTGGCAGGCTGCAACGAGAGCCCCAACCCTTCCCCTGGTGAAAAGGTAAGTATCTGCTTAAGGTGTGCACGGGTTGATGATCTGTTACGTGAAACGGCTGAGTTGAAGGAAACAGTTAGAAGGCTACTCAGTATTAGAGGAGGTGAGGCAGAGATAGATAGGTGGTGTCAACACCATGCCCCCTTAGAAGACACCACTAAGAAAGAGGCTCCTTGGACTCCGCTTCAGTCTCCACCCTCCAGTATCACAACCAAAAACAGATATGAAGCTTTAACAGTTACAGATACCCATGAGCAAGATACACAAGGTGTAACTGTACCAGCAGCAGACAGTGGATACTGTAAAAAGAAATAACGAGTGCTCGTGGTGGGTGACTCTCTGTTGAGGGGCACTGAGGCGCCCATCTGCCGACCTGACAGAGAATCACGGGAGGTATGCTGCCTTCCAGGTGCTAAGGTGCGAGATATTGCTTAGAGGGTGCCACAACTTGTTAAGAGATCGGACTACTATCCTCTGCTTCTCTTTCATGTGGGCATGAATGACACCATGTGCTGGAATCTGGGTAGGATCAAGGAAGACTACAAAGCCCTGGGGGTGCAAGTGAAGAATATTGGTGCCCAAGTTATCTTCTCCATTTTACACGTCAGAGGAAAGGGGGCAACCATAAACAGACATATAATGGAAATCAACTCTTGGCTTCGTGGTTGGTGGTATCGTGAGGGTTTTGGCTTTTATGACAATGGGACACTCTATGACAACTATAACCTGTTAGGGAGGGATGGGATCCACCTGTCTAAAAGAGGCAAGGGAATCTTTGACAGCAGGCTGCCCAACTTGGTGAGGCGGGCTTTAAACTGAAGGACTTAGGGAGTGGGGCCCAGAGCAGTAATGCTCATGCCATTGCCTCTATTGGGGGAATAAGCCAGGCCAATCAGAGCAGGGAGAAAGGTTCCTTAGCTGCCTCCCAAGATAGGAACAAGAAGGCCAACCGCCTCAAGGGTATGTATAGATATCACGGATCCTCTTGCGCCTCTCCTGGGAAATCTGCATGCTTGGCTACCTCTCTGAAATGCTTGTATACCAATGCATGCAGCATGGGGAATAAACAGGAAGAAGTGGAGGCCTATGTGAGGTCGCAGGGCCATGATCTCATTGCAATTACATAGACATGGTGGGATAGCTCTCATGACTGGAATGCTGTCATGGATGGCTATGTACTTTTTTTAGGAAGGACAGGTCAGCAGGGTGAGGAGGTGGAGTTGCCCTTTATGTGACAGAGCAACGAATTTATTGAGCTGAGCCTAGGGAAGGATGAAGAACGAGGAGAGAGCCTATGGGTAAGAATTAAGGGGCAGGCTAACACGGGTGACACTGTTGTGGGGGTTTACTACAGGCCACCTGATCAGGAAGAGGAAGTAGATGAGGCCTTCTACAGACAGCTGGAAGTAGCCTCGCAATCGCAGACCCTAGTTCTCATGGGGGACTTCAATCACCTCGATATCTGCTGGAAAGACAACATAGCTAGGTACCCACAGTCCAGGAGGTTCCTACTGAGCGTTGACGATAACTTTTTGACACAGGTGGTGGAGGAGCCAACGTGGAGAGGTGCACTGCTAGACCTTGTGTTAACAAATAATGAAAGTCTGGTTGGAGATGTGAAAGTTGGGGGTAGCCTGGGTTGTAGCAACCACGAGATGGTGGAGTTCAGGATTCTGCGTGGAGGAAGCAGGGCAATAAGTAGGACCACAACCCTGGACTTCAGGAGAGCTGACTTTGGCCTCTTCGATGACCTCCTTGGGGCTATCCCATGGGTTAGGGCTCTAGAGGGCAGGGGGGTCGATGAGAGCTGGTCAATATTCAAACATCACTTCCTCCAAGCTCAAGATCGGTGCATTCCTATGAGTAAGAAATCAAGCAAAGGGGGCAGGAGACCTGCATGGATGAGCAAAGAGCTTCTGACAATACTGTAATGGATGAAGGAAGTTTACAGAATGTGGAAAAAGGGACAGGCTACTTGGGAGGAATATAGGAAGGTTGTCAGAGTATGCAGGGAGGCGACAAGGAAGGCCAAGGCCCTCTTGGAATTAAATCTAGCAAGGGACATCAAAGACAACAAGAAGGGCTTCTTCAAGTACATCAGCAGCAAAAGGAAGACTAGGGAAAACGTGGGCCTGCTGCTGAATGAGGAGGGTGCCCTGGTGATGGTGGATGCAGGGAAGGCGGAGTTACTGAATGCCTTCTTTGCCACAGTCTTTACTACTAAGGCCAGCCCTCAAGAATCCCAGACCCTGGAGGTATAAGAGAAAGTCTGGAGAAAGGAAGACTTTCCCTTGGTTGAGGAGGATCAAGTTAGAGATCATTTAGACAAACTGGACACCCACAAATCTATGGGCCCTGAAGGGATACACCCACGAGTGTTGAGGGAACTGGCAGATGTTATTGCCCAGCCACTCTCTATCATCTTTGAAAGGTCTTGGAGAATAGGAGAGGTTCCTGAGGACTGGAGGAAGGCCAATGTCATTCCAGTCTTTAAAAAGGGTAAGGAGGACCCAGGCAACTACCGGCTGGTCAGCCTCACCTCGATCCCTGGAAAGGTGATGGAGCAGCTCATTCTGGATGCCATCTCTAAGCATGTGGAGAAGGTCATCAGAAGTAGTCAACATGGATTCACCAAGGGGAAATCATGCTTGACCAATCTGATAGCCTTCTATGATGACACGACTGGCTGGGTTGATGAGGGGAGAGCAGTGGATGTTATCTACCTTGACTTCAGCAAGGCTTTTGATACTGTCTCCCATAACATCCTCATAGGAAAGCTCAAGAAGTGTGGCTTAGATGAGTGCACAGTGAGGTGGATCGAGAACTGGCTGAACGACAGAGCCCAGAGGGTTGTGATCAGCGGTGCTCAGTCTAGTCGGAGGCCTGTGGCTAGTGGTGTTCCCCAAGGATCAGTACTGGGTCCGGTCCTGTTCAACTTATTCATCAATGACCTGGACGAAGGAACAGAGTGTACACTCGGCAAATTTGCTGATGACACAAAACTGGGAGGGGGTGACCGATACACCAGAAGGCTGTGCTGCCATGCAGCAAGACCTGGACAGGCTGGAGAGCTGGGTGGAGAGGAACCTGATGAAGTTCAACAAAGGCAAGTGTAGAGTCCTGCACCTTGGGAGAAATAACCCCATGCACCGGTACAGGTTGGGAGCTGATCTACTGGAGAGTAGCTCTGCAGAGAAGGACCTGGGTGTTCTGGTGGACAAGAAGTTCACCATGAGCCAGCAATGTGCCCTTGTGGCCAGGAAGGCCAATGGTAACCTGGGGTGCATTAGGAAGAGTGTGGCCAACAGGTCAAGGGAGGTTATCCTGTCCCTCTACACGGCCCTGGTGAGGCCACATCTGGAGTACTGTGTGCAGTTCTGGGCCCCCCAGTTCAAGAAAGATAAGGAATTACTGGAGAGAGTCCAGCGAAGGGCTACAAAGATGATCAGAGGACTGGAGCATCTCTCTTATGAGGAGAGGCTGAGAGAGCTGGGTCTGTTCAGCTTGGAGAAGAGAAGACTGAGAGGGGATCTTATCAACACTTACAAATACCTTAGGGGTGCGTGTCAAGAGGAGAGGGCCAGACTCTTCTCAGTGGTGCCCAGTGACAGGACAAGGGGCAATGGGCACAAGCTGCAACATGGGAAGTTCCATCTGAATATGAGGAGGAAATTCCTTACTTTGAGGGTGACAGAGCACTGAAACAGGCTGCCCAGTGAGGTTGTGGAGTCTCCTTCTCTGGAGATATTCAAAACTCGCCTGGATGCGACCCTGTGCAACATGCTCTAGGTGAACCTGCTTTGGCAGGGGGTTGGACTAGATGATCTCCAGGGGTCCCTTCCAACCCTTAACCATTCTGTGATTCTGTGATATTCAAAGCAGCACTGAAAAGCAACACTATCTTAATTGACATAGTGTCAACAATTACAGTCCAGCTATTTTCATGTTGCAATGTACCCATGTAAAGTGGACAGTACAGAGTTTTGTAGGTCAACATGGATCAGGTTTTCATGCATGAACTGAAGAAGGATGATTGTGTTGCTCTTAATACATAGATATGTTCTAACTGAAATGTGCCTTGTATACCTGTTTCTTTCCTCTTAGGAAATTAAATTGTGGTATGTTCCGGTGGAAGTGCTATGATGTAACATGTCTACACAGATGCTGAAGGAACTCATTGTGGTTTTTCATTACAACAAGCACTGCAAGAGGTTATAATTTATCTCTTCTTATAAAGTGCAGACAGACTATTTCATCTTAAGAAGGAGGAAAGTTCAAGAGAGCAGCTAATGGTTCATGGGTTTTTGAAACTCTCTTCACTTCACAACATTTTGGTGTGAAGGAGATAACTTTCTGTCAACGGTTGAAATGCCTGGTACATGACAGGCCCTGGTGCCTCGTTTTTAAACCTGCTCTTATAATAAACTTGCAGAGAACATGCAGTCAGACAGTTTCTCAGTTCCAGGTTCTTTGCTTAGCACACAAACAGCTGCGCACACTTTTGTTATGTAAACAAGAGAGCTTCATTTCAAATGCATTTACAATTCCCATTAAAGTCAAGAAGAACAGGACACATCTGAAAACAGGATTTTTCTTTTACTGTCCTTTGGCCTTCTGATTGACGTAACAGGTGAATGAGCAGCATCTTGTTCAGGAAAATCAGTGTTTCAAAGCATTTCAAAGGGAATAATGAATAATGAATAAAAAGGCAGGATTGAAAACAGGAGATACAAGAGAAAGTAAAGAATGATAACAGGAAGAAACTGTTACAGCATTACTGGGGAGTGGAGAATGAAGGGTGTTGCTAACATCTTCCCATGAGGTATGCAAGTCCTGAACATACCATACAGACATGAATGCTGCACTGTCCAGCCATGCTTGGAGCATGGGAGGCATTCTCCTCCTTCCCTTTCTTACAAGGCCAAGGTCTCTTGAAACTTCTCTTTACTGGCTCTTTCAACATATTTTAATCAGTTTGAAAGTCTCCTAGGTGAAGCATAGAATAGAGCTGTATTCTAGAAAAATGAAGAATAATAATAGGAAAGGACTTCACGTGTTCTATCCCCATTCTTCAAGTCAGGACAATCCTATCCCTATCACTGTTGATGATTGTCTGATTTGTTCTTAAAGACCTCCACAGCTTCTTCAGGCAATCTAGCCAAGGATTTAGCTAATCTTTCTAACATTAATTTTCTTAATATCTAATCTGCCTGTTGCTCCAATTTTAAGTCCATTGCTCCTTATCCCACAGGCCATGGATATGAAAAATAGATTAGTTTTATCATCTTTGCAGTATCCTTTCAGGTTGTTGGTGATTTATCGATGTCCTTTTCCTTATTTCTTTAAGCTAAGCAACCCCAGTTCTCTCAGAGAATTGACATCCCTTGAACTTTCTCCACATATATCTCGACACAATTCTCCTAAAGCTTGACACAGTATTGCAGGTGAATCTATACCAATGCTGTGTGGGAAAAGTATTTCATGTGATTTTTCTGGTTACAATCTATCTCATATTAAAATTTCTGGGGTTTTGCAACAGCTTGGCATTGTTGATTTATGATCAGTTTGCCTCAGCTTTCAGAGCTTTTTAAAGATGCTCCAATATTAGCAGTCTAAACACTTGAAAACAGACCTCAGCCATTAAAATTATTATGAAATAATAATGCAGGGAACTTTGGGAATAATTACATACTTATTTCTCATTCAGTGTTGGATTCCTTAAAATTCATCTTTTTGAATATATAATTTCCATCAGAGGTAAGAAACTATTATTTTGTAAATGTCTGCTGAAATGGTCATATCACCATTCTCAGAAGATGAGGGCTTATAAGGGAGCACATAAAAAATCTTATAACTGGCAATGAAACTGTGAGATTTGATAGCATCGGGATTCAGGAGATCACTAATGAGAACAGATTGCTAAAATCACCTCACAGTGGTTTTACGAAGCACTAAATTAGTGAAAATTGATCAGAATTTTATCTTGGGATCCAAAAATCGAGTTTTCAGTTCCCAGTTTTTTTTTGACTGTGACCTTCGCTGTGTTGTTGACTTTCTACAACTGCTTCCCTTAGTCTGATCTGAAAGAGTTTGTAGCTAAATAGACAGTCCCTCCCCTATTGTGAATTTAAAGTACCCCATACCATTAACCCCAATCTTACATTGCAATGTTAAAAACTGAAAGGACATACCTGGATATTGAAAAATGTTGATCATAACCTCTGTTGATTACCAGAGGAATAATAAAAAATTGGCTGGAGATTGAGAAGGAAAATATACAATTTGTGGAGTGGTGAGAGCAATACTGATGGGAAAACTTTGCGAAAGAATTTGAAATACTGTGGTAGGAGGAGGTACCACAGGAGAGGAGTGGAAAAGAATACATCATCTCCTTCATTACCCAGCAGAAACTTCACCAAAAAAATCTCCACAAACCACACACAGTAGTTCATACAGATCTGGGCCAAGGGGATGTGTCTAGATTTTAGCAAACACATTTTGTTCAGATAAGGATCTGTACAGTCAGTGTTTTACTGCAGAATTGAGTCTTTTACTCAAACAGCCCTTCTAATTGCAGGGAAATCTCAGCACATACAAGGTCTACTGAGAAGGTGAGAATCAGAGGTGTTATAATGTAAATAAAAGAGCAGGGAAGGAAAGCTTTGAAAACAGAAGACAAATTGCACCATCATAACTCTGCTGCAAATAACTCACAAGTACAGAACTAGATCTCTGCATATTGATGACAAAAACCAGGTAAGAGCACTGGTATTGACCTACATGACAGGTAAACCTCAATCTGATCTTTCTCATAGACGAAGAGCACCAAAAGCCATCTGGAACCAGGGCAGTCTCAGTCTGACCCCCCAGAGCTCAGGCTGTGGGACTTGATCATGTGCCTCTACCCCATGAGTCCTGGTTCTGGCATAATCTGTCTCTCAGCTTGGTTTTGCTGTTTTTCTCTAGTTGCCTGCAGGACCTTGGACTTTGTGTGCCCTTAATTTCCTCTGCCTTTGAGGGAGTCTCTGCATTTCTGCAGTCTTGAGTTAAAGTTAGTAAGACCCACTTGGTCTGGCTGTCAACCAGCATGAATCAGCAGCAGTTTTATGTAGTGTCCTAGCACCAGACAACTTGGCACTGTTGTGATTTTTCCTGTAATAAAACTAGGTTTATCATATTCTGTGCTATACGATATATGATGATTATTAATTTACAGTATTTTTCCATTGTAAACTACTATTTAAAAAAAAAAAATCAGTCTTGCCTATTAAGTTACAATCAGACAGGCTGTTTTTAATAGTGTGTAGAGATGATATGATTGCTCTTTTCTTAGCAGTTGCTGTCCAGCAGCTACAAAGCTGAAATGCTGGGTAATTGTGAAATTTATGTACCTTTCCTTGAGGGTACTATAGGCCTTTTTGCTGATAAGGCACCACTTTCACCTGATGACAGATACAACTCTATTTCTGTTTTTAAATAGACCATTTATGGAACATGAAAGAATTAATTTGGAAAAAAAAGAGAAAGAAATCACTGGGCAAAGGCTGACTGTACTGGAAAGAAAAGCTATAACCTTAGAAAACAAATGAATATAAAAAGTTTTTGTCCCAATGACTGACTAACATTTTTCTTGCTTTGGAGGAGCAATTTGACTGTAGTCTTGAGGCTTGAAGAAAGAAGCATCTGAATTTGAAATGAATGCTAATGATTTGGGGCGTATGTGGGGGAGTCGTGGCTCAAAATACTTTTATCATCTTCTGTAACGGTTGTGGGTGTCCACACTGTAAATACCTCTGTTAAAATTATATATCGCATGGGAAAACATAAATTTATGGATTAGTGCATTTTGATTTTCAGAGCCAAGCCAATGTCACCACTATGCCTCCCGATCCTCAATGCTATCTGTTGCATCAGGTCTCTGGTGTAGAATGTATTCATTATTGCTTCTGCAACGTAATTTGCACTTACTAATTTGCTATAGATCAACCCTTCAAGACAACAGAAGATAAATAATGGGCTCAGTGAATCCCTAAAGCACCTTCATAAAAGTCTGGTGAAATAGCCCTAATGATCCACGCTTTCATAAGCCTGGGATTTGCATAACATTAGGGAAGATGCTGATGTCCAGTAAATGATGGGCCCTAAGATATCTAACAATCAAACAGCTGAGAGGAGCACCTTTTCCCATGCACCCGTATTGTATGCTTAGTGATAGCAACCATTTGCACAGAGGGGTGAGTACTTCTGAAATTCATAGAAAGAGACATTAAATAAAGAGGAACTGCCTGACTTTAGGAGCCTGCACAGCTATATATAGCAGCACAAAACTGGTCTATAATTCTAGTCAATGGCATGGCTCATTTCTAAAGTTGTACTTTCCTGGATGCTTTGAATGAGAATGATGCTTCTAATAGTGATCTAACATGATAGTAAATGTCCACTTAAATCATAATTTAAGGATTTAGTACCTGGGTTTAGGAAAGTAAATCTCTTTCTGTATGAGAAAGGCCAAGTTGTGAAGGCATCTGGATCAAGCCCAAAACACTACCAAAGGGAAAAAAATCATAGAGTGGTAAAAAGCTCTTTAAACAGTATGGATAATAACATATATTCTTGTAATGGGGAAGGAGAATAAATTGTTAATTCACCCAAGATTTAATAGATTTATTAGTAGATTGAAGCAGATTTGAGAGCTTTGAGTCTTACTAAGAGAACCCTGAGACTTTCTAGACAGTTTTGGAAGGGTCTCTTCTGAACCAAATTTTGACTGCGAATGTGCCACGTGTATCAGAACAACTCACTGCTCTTTCCATGATCGCAGCGCCCCGTGCTGTGCTCTGGTGAGGTGTCACAAGTATGAATGGTATGGGAGACACCCAGGCGATACCCTTGTTGTGTGGGAAGGTCTGTTGGCATTTTCTGTGCACCTGAGAAAAGCTCTGGGGAGAAACAATCTTTAGCTATTAATGAATTTTACTTGCCTTGTTATTAAATTGTTCTCTAATTTTTAATAATGGGATATGCTATGGGAAAGCAAAGGTTAGTGAATATATGTGCTGTCTTTGCAAATATATATACATAGCAGTGTACCACTGATCGTTATACCGCTGGGTATAGTGATAGCATGGAAATCACAGAGCCACAAAATTTCTCCATGTTGAAAGATGTGGGTTTTAAAAACAGGGTCAAGTCAGCCCTGCCTATACTCAAGCAACCCTACACCCAAGCAGCCCAAGTGGCCCACAAAAACACAGTACACTGCCTTGTGCAGAAGACTGTTTTTGCCTGGGTAAAAAGTGGTGGAAAACTGAGGCTGTGGAAAGAATTGTTATACTTTGAAGACACTCCAGAAAAGACTATCTATTTGAAATAAAAGGAAAAAAAATAAATAGCCAATGGAGAGGTTAATCAATGAGGAATTCATGTGGAAAGTAGATTACATAACTGAAGGATTTGCACTCAGAAAGCAAGCTGGTGGAAAAATGGAGAAAATAGGTGAAGAGAATTTTTGGAACCTGAATTTCCCTTTCCTTTTTCCTCTTTTCCTTTCATCTTCCCTTTTTCCATACTTTTCCTTTTTTTTGCCATTCCCCCTCACCTTTTCCTTTTTTCCCCTTTTTCCTCCCTCAGTGGTGACTTTTGACACCATTTCTAAGGCTAAGAAAATGAACCAAGACCAAGAGAAAGCATCAGTGACAGAGAAAATGTTATGAAGAAAAAAAGTACAATGGAAGTTATTATGAAATGTCAGGGAAACAGACCAGAAGAAATACCTGAGTGCCATGAAACTCATGAAGGAAAAGAGGGTTGGTGGTCCTAATATGATGGAGGAAAATGAATGACACAAAAAGAGAAATGGAAGTGAAGATGGAGTTAATATCAATAAGGCACAGTGCATATGTCAGGTAGCCCCACATGGCATGCAAGACTTCCTCTCTTAGCTTCCACCTGAAAGACTAGATATACTGCTAAGAATATTAGTAGGTAAAATTAAGAGCATTAAGAAACTAAGATTGATAGGACAGAATCAGGGTATCAAACACTATATATATATATATATATATGTATATATATATCTGGTCTTAAATTATTGCCTGTTTCTTTCATGTTAATCATAGACTTTTGTCATGATAATCATTAAACAACAAACGATAGCCGATGTGAGTAAAATTATCAGGATAGGATATGAAATAATAGTGTTTTAATTTTGCTTGCAAAATGTTGTCTTTAAGCAAACAAAAACTCTGAGCAGAACTAGGCAGCAATGATTTTCTTCTGTGAGGACACAGAGTAAAAAAGAAATTCCACCTCAAGAGAGACTGAATAATCAGAATCTTAAAAATATCAATAAACTGATGAATCAAAGGAAAATGAAACCAAACTCAAAACAGTGGAAATTGTTTGATAATGTCAATACATAGCATTTTGACATTTAACTTTTAACTAATTTTTAAATGAATTTCAGAACAAAAAGATATTGATAACGATAACAAAAAAACCCTTATGCTTTGAAAACACTGAGAGGACCAAGTCGGGCAACTCCAGAACTTACTCAGCCATTCAAACTGACACATGAACTCTGCTGCTTATTGAACAATTTTGACTGATTCACAGTCTCCAACTGATGTTTCTTTGGTTGCAGTTTTTCTAGTCATATAATCCTTTCCATTCAGCTGCTCTTAAAGAGCAGAGCAGGCTGAAACCACTCTTTCTGGTTTGCTTTCAGTCCTTAAGAAAATATCTTGGATTTTTCATTCAAGGAAAAATCCCTTTGAAGTGTTTCAGTGAGTCTCTGCATTTCTGTTGTTCCCAGGGCTGGGAAGCCTCTGCTCTGTGGCCCGTGGCAGATCTCATCTCCTCTACCTCTTGCTGTCCTACCCACTCTGGCTGTCTAAGGCATTTACACAGAAATTTGGGCACTTCTCTGCCACTCGGATAGCTGACCCTTTTTCTTCAGCTCTTGTTAACGTACCTGCCTTGGGAAAAGCCGTGGGGTGGGAGACACACAGTTATACCAGTAAAAAAATAATAATGTCAGGGTTTTTTGTTATAATTCATTCTGCTCAAAGAAGTAGCTCACGGCAGAAGAGCCTTTCCCACTTAAATAGTTTCTGTGCTCTAGACCTTTGGGGTGTGGTATGGAAACAAACCTTTTTAGGACAAGGCCTCATTTTGTGTTTGTTGAATATCTAGCACAACGGAGCCTGAGTCTTTACTGTGGCATTTAGGTGCTTCTTTAATACTGCTAATAACAAGAGAGAGTAAGAAACGGGTAAAATAGCATGCAGCAATTTGCTGAAGTAGATTTCTAAATTCCTTTTATGTTACCTGTACTAACACCCTCCATATTTATTACTAACCTTTTCCACTAAGCTCTGCAATCATTAGTGTGTCTACCTGGTATTTAAAATGGTGGGACAGACTTTGGTGCACCAAGCACGTTTCAGAGACACTTCTAACCAACAGCTAAATGTGAGCAGTAAAAGCTGACCAAGCACGTGAAAGGTTTCTATAATTGCTATAATTATGTAGAAGCTTTAGAATAAAACATCATTCCTCCCTGCCCCTGTTTTACCTTTGAAAATTCATTGTCAAGGAAAATGGAAAGGAATTGTTCAATAGCTGGGTCACTCGCTTCAGACTTTGATGCTTTGGATTGGAAATTAAAGCAATAGTGATTACAAAGTGGATACAGTACCTAATTATAACATTGGTTCTTATGGTAATATATAATAATAATGTACCTCATTTTTATAAGTCCTTTTATGGTATAGGATTACAGTAGCTGGGGAAACACAGCCTAGTTACAACTCTTTAAAAGTTACTGCTGGAATAAAGCTAAAGCTGATAAAACTGAAATCCTATCACAGCACTGAAATAAAAGCTTTGTGAAGATGTGGGAGAGAGGAAGGATTCTTTAAGAACCTTTTACAACCATGGAGCAGTTTGAGGCTTTGAAGGTCACAAAGACAGATGTTTGCAGAAGCAAAATATAAGGAGGTCCTGCTCTGTGGGGATGTAGTCCCCAGGGTCAATAGCCCCTTGTCGTTCAGCCTTGGTTTCTCTCAGAATAAGTACAGCAAGAGCCTTTCTGCATAACATTCTTACCGGTGCCTCAGTGATAACTATGAACTTCGAGCGTTATCAGTCCTAGAAGCAGACACTGTCTGCAAAACATGCAGTTAGTTTCAGAAAGTGCAGTTACTTAGAAGAGACTTAGCCGAAAGTAAAAATCACTGAAAGGAAAATTGGTCTGTTTTAGACCAAACCAGGGCAGCAGGCAAACTGCGATGTGAGAGGCCATTAATTCATTGCAATATGTGGAACATAAGTCCATTATTCACTTTCTGATACAAGACTTCATGTCACAAAGGCTGCTGGAGAATTGCAGGCTTGAAAATATGCTTTTGTCCTATGCTTTTGTCCTGCCCGTAGTCATGGAGATGAAACTCCACCTGCAACAATGCAGGGCAGGAGACTGCATTGTTTTAAAGACTCCTCTCAGGGGTGCATTGCTGTAGGCTGAACTTTCCAGCACAACAAGAGCTAAGGCTTGTTGGCTGTTCCAGCCAGAAACACATCTCTATGCAGAGTTCTTTTTGTCAAATGGGAAAACATCCTGCCCACAGCCTGAGCCATGCAACATCCTTCTATTCTGCTTACACAGCAAGAATCTAGGGCGAGAGTGGCAGAATTTCAGTGTCTTTAGTGGTAAAAAACACAACAAAGATCCTCCAAGGATTTACAAATGCCTAAGGGAATGGGTTTTCCACTACCTAGTGAAATCAATGAGAATTAGTTGCTTAAATTCTGTCTGCATCTTGAGAAGAAACCTGTAAATTCCACCTGCATGCTTAGATAGCAAAACAGTATTGAAAATCCATTCCTAGTGTGTTCATACTATGGCTGTGGATCAATTAAATGAAGTTAAATTATGTGCAAATGCCCAAATTTTCCTCTCAGAGGGGTCAGTAGCAATCTAAGTTTCAGAGTTGTTCTCAGTTTACATGGGCAGGAGTTAAAGCAGAATTTCACCAATATTAGGTCATATATAAATAAAACAAATAAAGCAAATCACATACAAGGAGAAGAAATATAATAAGAAATAGATATTAAGAAATATCTAATCAAAATATATCCACAATGCTGTAAACAGGAGGCTTCTGAAAAATGTTCAAAAATAAGGGAACCAACTTTATTGCTATTTAACATGTCATCACCAGAATGAACAGCCTGCTGGGACAACACGCATTTTTTCATGATGCTTAGGACGCAATTGTTTCTGGGTTACGATGTTATGCAAAGAGTAGGTTTAGCAAGTATATTTTAAACATACAGCATAAAAATATGGAAGGGATGCCACTGGTACAACTGTCAGCAATAGTGTCACAAAACCACACAGAACTGGGAGGCATTTTGAATCTGTGAACCCACAAAAGTAGTAGCTCTGTTTTTGTGTGTAGTCTTTGCATGTATCTCTACTCCTGTCTTCTAAGACGTGATCTGTTGTTAAGTCGATTAGCCTGCCTCTTCAAACCAGGCAGAGAAATCCCAGTGATTTTGCTGCCTTAGAGATCTCCTTTAGCCATAGAGAAGTGTAGAAGCAACACCGCAACCAGATGGTTGCAAGTGGAATGTAATCAAGTGACACAACTAATGATGCAGAGCATGTCTGTGGCCACAAGGCCGTCTTTTAAAAAATGATTAGCCGCTCTGTTCTGTTCTATTTGTTTCTTACATTGCAGCTGTCAACTTTGCATCAGAGCCCTAGTGATTTCCATGACAGATAGTCTGTGCAACACCAAAAGACTTGCTTTTTATGCTGTCTCTAATGCATTCTTGTACATTTTATTCTGTCTCCAGGGTAGTATATTTGTCAGCTTTATCCTGCAATCATTCAGTAGGTAATTATTACCCTAGAGCAATGAACAACTCATCCAGCAACACTCGAAAGTTTGCTGATGGTAACAGAGTTTTTTTAGCCTTTATTGTGCTTACCTGAAGGTGCCTACTGAGCCTTGGAACTGTGGTGCTTTTTCGATGCCTTATAATTATAATGGCATGTGAGAGAACAGAAATATTCCTTTAATAAAATAGGTATTGATTACAGCTTTTTCCAGCTTTCAGAAGGAACTATTGCCCCACAAGTTGAGTGATTTCAGCTGACCTACCGAATCAAAAGCTTTCATGTAGTCGATATGGTGTATCTAATGTCTCTGGTTTGGGTCCTCTGTCAATTCTATAATTGTCTTTCAGCTGAAAGATTCCATCCTATATTGCTTAACCCAGTGTGTTATGGTACCATTTCACTAGCCAGGATTGTTCTCTCCTCTTGACCCATAGCAGTACTTTGCTTGCAGGACAAATGAATGGGACTTTTAGGGTTAAAGATAAGTGAGCATCTTTTGCTAGCTCTTTTCTCCATTATCTGTTTTCACAAACAGACCAACAAACATTATTAAAAATATTATGATGCTCAATCATAATTTTGTCTGGTCATTGTGTCTCATTGGCAGGCCTACGGGACTTTCATCCTGGTGATAATGTTCCTTCTTCTAAAGCAGTTTCTTTTAGAGAAATTCAGTTTGGGCACTGTGATAGCTGCCTAGCTGTAATTCAGAATTCTTTCCATGTTTTCAAGGCAGACACACCAGTTTCCTTATTACAAAGTTCTTCAGCTTTGCACACCCTTTATATGTTCTGCCAGAACCTGCACGAGTGAGACTGACGTCCTCCTGGACTATTATTGTCAATGATAAATTTAAGTGTCTCAGCCTTCCCCCTTGTCTGGCAAATTTAAAAAATTCATTCAATTTACATTTATCAAAGAAAAGGTTCAGAGGTAACCTGATCGCAGTCTGTAAGTACTTTGACAGGGAGGAAGCTGGTGAAAGCGTAGGAATCTTGAATTGATCAGAGAAGGGCATTGAGTGGTTGAAAGAAAAAAAGATTCAGGCTAAAAAATGAAGTGCACATTTTCCACAGTGACGACGATGGGCAACTGTGTGAATATATTACCAGTGAAATCAGTGTACTCTCCATACATGACATATTAAAATAAAAAATACATATTTTTTGAAGAACATAGCATATGTCGGACATATAGATACAGAGAAAAGATCACTGCGAATTCCATGAATTGGGTTGCTCAGGAGACTAAATTGTTTACATTAATGTCTTTAAAGGCTGAAGAGCCTTCCATCAGTTTTCATCATTATAACCTGCTGGTGAGTTTCATACACAACCTTTGAGAAAAGAAGTCAACCAAACCAGGCCCCAAACAGAATTGTGGTACAAACTGAACTGCCTCCTTTGAAAGGATTTTTCCATTCCAGGAATCAGCACAGCCAGTGTTCATTTCTGCATCAGTAGAAGATTTAAATCAGCTCTTTTGTGACTTTTGGTGAATAAGAAAATTACGCTTCATGCATCTATTCACTTAAATTTTCATGACTTTATATTAAGAATTTATTTTGTTGAATATCATAACATTTCATATGTAGCACTTTTCAGTTTGTAATTTTGTTTAAATATCCTGGCTGCTGGCAACAATACTTGAAAACTACAATGGGCCTTCAAACAACTTACTACATTTATAATTACTATACCTAAACAATCATTTAAATAAATTGGAGATATTTAGCTTTTCATTAATGGCTTGTAGCTGGGATTGATGTTACTTTCATTCAGTACTTCAAATGTTCTGAGGCATGTCTGCTGTAAATCTTGTCTGGTCCAGGGATATCTCTATATCTAGATTATAATTTGTTTTGGAGCAATAGTATGGTTTTGAAGTGAATTCCCTGAATGTCACTGTTGTACACTGATTCTGCTTACAGAATGGTTTTGGTGCACGCAAACTTGATTCCCTTCAAAGGGAACTAGTCCCATATCTTTTCTTCAGATATCACTTAATGTGCTTCAATGCCAGTTATCTTCATTTAGCCTACACCCAGGGCTAAACAATAGCAGTTTTTCTATCACCCAATATCCCTTCCCCAAATGAGGAAGGGAATTGGGAAAAAGAGAGGGAGACTTGGGGGATGAAGTTAACCAGATTTAATGAAATGCAGAAAATCAATGTAAATGACAACACAAAGCAGAAAACAGTGTACTCATCCACAGATCACTGGCAGGTTGCTCCAGGAATACAGCAAGGAAGAGGGGAGAGGCAAGGAGAGCAGAAAAAAAAACCCCTCTCTTCCTAGCAAACCCTCTCTTTTATAGTGAGCTTGATGTCAATGATATAGAATACACCTGTGGGCCAGCCTGGGTCAGCTGCCCTGGATTTAACTGCTGAGGGCCTTGATCACCATGGCTGGCCACAAACTGAAACCAAATCCCAGTGAAACCAGGACACCGGTGGAGACAGAAAGTCCAAAACAAGGAAGTTTTGGAACCGTTTGAATGGCACATGCACAGTGGGAACATTCGCTCCAAGACACCACGCAAAAACTGCTCTGACAGTCCACCCTAAAATGCACAGTCTGGATGCAGGGGCTTGAACACCAACTGTTTTCCTCTATGGACAAGTTGCTCTTGCGTTAAATTATTTGTTCATTTACGCATACTCTCTGATTACTGCATTGTAGACTTGCTTCTGATCCCAGTGCTGTCAGTGAGAGCATTAACCTCAGGGTATAAAAGCTGCTTTCTGCACCATCTTGGAGAAAAAACAAATTGCCTAATTTTAAACAAGAAAATGAACTTCTGATTGAGGATGTCTTGGTTTCAGTAACCCAAACTTAGATAGAGTCGCTTCTGAAAATTCATTCTTTAAATTCAGGTAGGAGCTGAGCTGAAGACAGAAAGAGACATGCAAGACAAGTTCTATACTTCTAAGAAAAGTTTGTTAAGCCAATTTTAATTTAAAATCAGTTGAAGTTTCACAAAAAAGAATGTTACACTTAGAATAATCTGAAATTCTCTTCTTTTCAGCATTCAAATTATGGACTGCATTTTCATTGTCCTAATATACATCATCTGTCAAGATAGCAGCTTTCAATTTGATTGTTAATTATTCTTCTTTATACTGAAGACATTTGAGCCATTTTAGAGCTTTATTCCTCTTTGCAATTAGATGTGATGATTAGAATGTCTTTTATATGCTGTTAGAATATTATTATAGCAGTGCTTGACTTCACATATCCATTCTCGCCTCCAAGTAGCTGACGAGTTCTCTCACTCTGCATTGAACATCTCTAGGTATGTCCCTGTTGTTTTTCCATGCAGTGTCTCAAACTGTTCACTGATGTAGTTGATGCCTCCTTATCACGTCTCAGCAGACAGTGCATATGTTGATTTTCTGCTAACTATTCCTTCCTAGTTTTATCATTTGGGGTTATTTTCTTTCCATTACTGAGCTTTCTTGTATGCTCTATTAACTCAACTGAAATTCAAGTTTTCGTTTAGGCAACTATTTTTAAAATTTTAATTATAGTTTTTCTTCAAATGCTTTTACTTTTTTCTTTCTGGTAATCTATTATTTCATTTTATGTCGTCTTCTGTTTTTGAAAGACTGATGGTTTCTTACGGTAACCATAAAAATTATGTGATACACTTGAGCTCATGACAACAGGCTCATATTTAGACTGAAGTGTGATGGTTTTCTACCTCCTCAGTAATATATGCAATTAATCTGATATCTACAGTGAGATTAATCTTACTGCAGGTCTAAGCAAACTATTTGCACTGCTACTGACATGACCTCCATCTGTTTAACATCTAATTACACTATTCTTGATTCCTCTCTCTTCAGATAATAGATGGATATTGTTCTAGATAGACACTGTTCTTTCTTCAGTCTAGTTTCTATCTCAACCCCCAAGTCCTGTATCCAAGCGCCTGTGAATGTTGGGGCCAAACCCAGCTATCACTTTCTCATTTTGCCTTTTTTCCCCTATGCTCCTTTGATCAGAATTACAGTTACTTCAGAAGGCTTGAAATTCAAACAGGATTTAGATCTCAAAGCTTTCCTCTTTTTAAGTCAAAACCTCACTGTACCATATCTACAAGCTCATTATCTTTAGGAGTAATTCTGTTTGGGTTTTTTGTGTGTGCTTTTTAAACAAGGGATTCATCTTAGACAAAATATTTGTTTTAACAATAGAAAATCTGAAGAACTCTGGATGTAACAAAATCAACTTTGATTTCAGGATTCTGTAGCATGCCTTTCTCTGTATTTGAACTTGTGAATCATCACTAAAGGGGAATATTCATTTCCTACTGTTCCAGTTCTTTGAACAATTTGCAGGTTTCAAATCATGTACTTTATTAAGTATTGTCTTTGCCACAAATATATTTGGTTTTTTTTTTGCTCTCTATGCCTTTCAAATACAACAGAACAAAATATACAAATATTTTTAAAACCACCTACAGTGTATGTCATATTTTTTACTTTCTTCTCCTTTATCACAAGTGTTTGAATAAACACTATGCAACAGTCACAAGCTGGAAAGGCTTTCATTTGCTCAATTTTACTTGACATCCTTTAAACTGAAGCTAGTGTGAAACATTATGAGTCACCATGGTCTTTGACCCCAAGGTCTGCTGCAAATACTGGTCTCGGATGGTGTTTAACACCTTGGCTATAATTTAAATAGTGGTAATTATCAGAGCAGAGCTAATAGGGAGAACATATGTTTCACTGTGGAAGTGAAATGGACAACACAATGCTTTTCTTCAAAGATTTCAGATCTATTAAATTTCCTATCCCAAGTCAAGATAGTTCAAATCTTGTGCCTCCTGAATGTGTTGCGGATTGCCATTACTTAACTACAGAGGATATATTTTCACTTCGCAACTAACTGTAGAATCATCTGTAGGTGCTGGTCTGCTGAGCAAATATTTCCAGCGTTATATTGAAATAGCTGGCATTGTGTTAAATGACTAAAGATGTCAAGGCATCTTGGCTAGGCAACTTTTTACAATTCAAAATAGCTTCAAGAAAGGGAGAGTGGCTCAGATTTTCAAGAAGGTCATAATGATTTGGGGTACTACTTTGTTCTGGAGTCTGTCTTAAGGATCTTTTGAAGCCCCTGATTTTCTGAAATTTTGATGAGACATCATCTGGAAAAAATTCTCCCTGAAAATGTTTCAAAGATTGGCATTCAAAACTTCAGAGTACTTTAAGGTCAGCTTTGAAAATTTGTTATGACATTTTCTCAAATTAGTACTTGCTTGGCTATGCTCTGGAAAAGACAGCTTTCTTAGGTCTTTATAGTCCTCACTCCTTCGCTAGCTTGTAGGGGTACAAACAGGGACTCACTAAAATGTTTCTGTCACTTTCTGATCAAACATAAAGAAGTGATCAGTGCTCAAAGGGAGACATCCATGGTATTAATGTTTTGTTCTCTTTCAGTCAGATAAGCAGTGAAATCTGCCTTCCCATAGAAGGCAGTTTAACAAATGAAAATCATCAGTGCATCTTGCAAACAACTGAGAAGGATTAGAGAAAAAAGCTCCTAATTGGATCAATATAATCCAATTTATCTCTCCTTAATTAGAAAGTGAACTAGATACAAATTCTTTACATCTTCTTCCATGTAATCCTATCTTTTATATTCAATCTTATACAATTTTAATCAACAATACGTGATATTCTATAGAGTCTTTCAGTAAGATTGCTAAACACCAAATGTAGTCTTTCATGTAAAATGAAAACAAATAGGTATAATCAAAAAAGGTTTTTTCCCCCTACAAAAAATAGTCATTTTTATGTTTTGAAATGTGTCTAAAATATTAGATGAAAATACATATTATATGTTGTAAATTATTTCTATCCTTCAATCTATGCCTCAATTAAAACGTGTTGTGGTTAATATGTATGAGTGACCATGTATGGTCACTCTGCAATTCTGCTGTAAATATTTACCATCTGCAAAACATTAAAATGCGAATGCCACTGAGGCTATGGTGACAAAATAAGGCTCTATTCAGAGTTATGAAAGCTAATGTTGATGATGAAGGTAATGGAAGAATTTAAGGAGATCTTACAGTTTATTTTTAGGGCAGGGGGGTTGGAACTAGATGATCTTTAAGGTCCCTTCCAACCCAAACTATTCTATGATTCTATGATAAAAAAATCTATGTGGACAGAGGATTTCCTAGCTTTCTACTATTGATTTTTTTAAACTTCCTTAAAATGCCTGTGTGACTCACTCTAGTGCTTCCTATCTTCTGTCTAATTTTCCTTGTTGGATCATGTCTAATTAAACTGAAGTGGAACTTGGAGCTGCAAGTCTGGTAAGAGACACTGCAGTTTTGGCTTGCATTGTGCAAACTTGTCCTTTTTCGAAGGAACACAAACTGACAAGTTATAAGTACAGTAATTTGTCTTATATCATTCCTCTTATGGATTTGTTATTTCAGTTATGCCATTTCACATTTTATTTTTAAGATGGGGAGATATGCCTGTTCCACTGTGATCCGCTGGGGCCTAGCGCCAGTTGAGCTGGTAAGCAGCTTTCCTTTCTATCTGTGAAAAAAGTCTTTCTCTTTCTTTCTCTCCCTCCTCTCTTCCCTTCTCCCTCTGCCTCTTACACACCTTGCACTTGACTGCTCCATTGTTTCAGGAGAATGCAGCTGTTGCTTTTACCTTCTTTTTCTGCTTCCTGTACTTTCCATTCAAATCACTGCTCTGTTGAAAAGAAGTTTTCTGAAGATCAAAGGTTGCCCTCACACTTCTACCTGAAGGTAAGCCAGGCCTCTCTTTTTCTAGCCATCCTTTAAGACAGCACTGCTTCCTGACTGCATTTCTAAGAATTCTGAATCACTTTTTGCAAACTGCAAAAAATAATATATTTGTATTAACAGCAGCTTCATCAGACATCATCTTTCTTCCTCTGCTCTTCTGACGTGGCTCTGCAATACTGTGTTTTAATAACTGTCCTTTTTGAACCCTTTCCTTATCTTCATATAACTTTCTTCTTTCCACCTTTCCTTTAATTACGGTCCTCCTTGACCATGAAGCAGTTTGCTTCATTTCTAATTATTTGAGATGCCTACTATTTATTTCGTGCTTTAAAAAATAGCTAGGTATCTTGTTAATGAGAGGACATGACTGCAAGGTGTGCCAACACAACATGGTCAAGTCTGGTTTGTTACTGTGTCTCTGAGTTTCCAAAATCTTTTGAAACCTAGCAGAACTCTATTAACTTCACTTTTACAATAGAACTTTTTTATATTCATAGAACAAATGCTCCAAATAAAACCATTTATCATTTTGTTTTTCCTAAAGAAGCAATTTTTTTATATGAACAACCATAGGTCTACCATTGTCTTTAAATCAACAGGTATTACTTTACAGGCTTACGTACTGAAAGAAGAATACAGTAAAAACTCTGTTGAGATGAAATGAGAAGGAAAGGCATCCAACTGTATTGAATTGCTACAATAAATCTTACAACCAAAATAAATAAATCATGAAATCTAGAATATGTGATTTTTAGGTAGAACTTAATTAATGCACTGCATTAAACAATAATTTTCAAGACTATCTCCTCAGCAAGGGGGTACTTTAATAAATAAAGCCAACATCCATTCTCTTAATATTTCACACCAAGAGTTATTACAGATATTTCAGATCCTAAAATTGTAATGGTTGGATATTCCTTATTGCCAACTTTCTTCTGCGTAAATAACCTGCTGCCAAGAAGCTAGAATTTCATGGTGCCAAGTGATTTGATTTAATGGGCAGATAATAATCTGTTGATTCTTCCTAATCTAAACAGGGTGTTTTGAATAAAAGATAGAATATGGGAGGTAGGTGGTAAAGCACATGAAGCACATGAAGTTTTTACAAAATGGCAAAAATTAAAAATCTAAATCAGTGACTGAAGGATAGGTTTTCAAAAGGCCATTTAAAGCCAGAGTTTTGAAAGGTTAACTTTCACTTTGGTGCCAAACATCCTCTACATACAAATTACTTTAGTTTCATTTTGTATCTGCAGTGAATTTTTGAAATGATTTTAACAACTAGTTGCTCTTTTAAACAATTATGTAGCTAACAAGAAACAAATATGCATTTCTTGTCATTTTGGTGGCTGGCCAAGTTAACAGTTCTTTTGGTGATACTGACTTCAGTTAATAGACTAGTTTATCAAGAGGTATTCATCACAAAGCATTTATATTATAAGAAATATCTTGGCATCCAGGTTCTTCAGAAAGGGGCACATTGAAAAAATTTGTCCAACACTTCTGCTTAATGCCAAAATATTGATGTTACCCCAGTTATGATAGGGTTTAGGAGAAAGTGCCCTGAAACTTTTAGATGGGTGATCTATTTCCAGATAAATGTATCTTAGTCTGTTAGACACCAAAGTCATAAAGTGCGGATGAGAAATTTTGTTCACGTTGTATTTATTCAAATACAGGGACTACATAAACTGTGCTGAATAGCCTCAGGAATGAGATGGTATTTCTTCTTCCAGGCTTCAGCTTATTTAATTTAACATTTAACTTTAGATTGTAAGATAGAAGTGGGTGGCGTTGGGAAGCATTCCGGATCCAGATGGATGCCTAGCGCAGCCACTCTAGTTAATAATAAACTTAGTAAAAAAGATTTTCTATCAAGTTGCAGACCCTTCTGTTTCCAGTCAAGCATAGAGAGGGGATAAGCAGCTTGGTGGCACATACATATTCTGATTCAAGCTGCCAGCTGAGGATACAAAACTATATCTAATCCCTCTGAAGCTTAAATAGGGTTTACACTTAAAATGTCTAGAGAGTTTATTTCTGGAAATGATGTAAGTCAGGGAAGCTGGAAGAGTTTGACTGAAATATTAATACATCTGGGTAAATTTGTACCAGTGGAGGAAGCAAATGCCCGTGTTTGAAGGACTTCCCTTGGTGGAAGAATCAAGCTGTGAGAGAAATCCTCTAGAAACATATGTGATGTATTCTATTTGCCTCGCGTATTCAGTGGTATTATACAACGGTGACTTAATAACCACAGAATCATAGAATTGTTTGGGTTGGAAGGGACCTTTAAAGGTCATCTAGTCCAACCCCCCTGCAGTGAGCAGGGATATCTTCAATTAGATCAGGTTGCTCAGAGCCCTGTCTAACCTGACCTTGAATGTTTCCAGAGATGGGGCATCTACCACCTGTCTGGGCGACCTGTGACAGTGTTTCACCACCCTCATCATGAAAGAATTCCTTCCTTTTATCTAGTCTGAATCTACCCTCTTCTAGTTTAAAACCATTACCTCTCGTCCTATCGCTACAGGCCCTACTGAAAAGTCTGTCCCCATCTTTCTTAAAGCCCCCTTTAAGTACTGAAATATTGTACATAAGAGGCTTGTGGAGGCATGATTTCTATGTGAGTTCTAATTCTAAATGCTACGTGTAGCTTGCATAGTGCAGGTGACAAGTTTCATCATACAGGGGTACTAAGGAGTACTTATCAGTGAGCTGTATGCATCAGTGGTACGGGGTTCATTTGGGATACTAATGATTATGGTTCTCAGCCAAATATTGATTTATTTGTCCTTACTCCCTGCTTACTGCGTGGTATTGATGTCATTGAAATTTTGCATCAACTGTAATTTCAAGGGCATTTATGACAAGTGGGTGTCAAACACTGAGCATCTTTCTATATTTAAATAAAGAAGCAGGGAATTTTTGACTCCTCGGGGGGTTGTAATTATACAGTGCATCCAAACTTTTTATTAACAATTTCCCCAGGGTTTTATCTTTTTTTGTTGTTCTTTTTCATAATCAAGTGTGATCCCAAGAAATAAACTCAGCTTAGTATTGAGACAATCAAACAAATACAGGTCATTCTTTTTCTGCAGTAGATGGTTGATATTTTCTTAAAGATGTCATGTTCTGGGTGAATTTTATGCACAGTATTTTGATAAGTAATCTAGTATTTTATTCATTATTACAGTAAGCACATTTTTTCTGGAAGGGCAGATGTGTGGTTTGATGCTTTGCATGGTAATTAACATTGTGATAGTGCACAGTCTTCGCTCTTGTGTTTGAAAATGTCTTCCCCTTCCCTTAATTCTACAGAATACCCTGGGTCATTGCTGTAATATGCCTGCGGATTTGCTGTCATCCCTAGGACATACATAGACAGAAAAATAAATACTTCTTTTAGTTTCTCCATTTAGGATTCATCAGGCCTCTTGATCTTTGTTATTTCCCTCAAAGGATTTTCTGAAGAGTCATATTGTCTGTATAATAAAGGCTCTTTAACTTCTGGCAATGAGAGCTTTCCTATTTTAGGGTCCCTTTGGTATGCAGAAAGTACCTAACCATTGAAGTAACTGTGCTTATGCACCCAGGTTCCCTCATTGAATGGATCCTGACCTCTGTGAGAACACAGATGCGAATCAGTGCAATTACAAAGAGGTCAGGAATCAGGACCTTCGGTTCAATGAGCTCGGACACTTTTTTATTTCCATTATGATATAAAGCTTATCCAATATGAATGCAAACAACTGTGCTTCCTCACACTCTAAGGATGGGTTGCTCCTGAGAGAGAGCAGTCTTTTATGCTAGTCATATGATCCTGAACAGGGCCTCACTGCACTAGATGTACATGCAGTGAGGAGATACTGTCTTCCCCAGAGAGTTCATAAACTAAGTTCTGCATTTCTTTTTTAACACAGATGAGCTCCCAGAACTTAGGATTCCCTCAGACCTGTAAGAAAAGCCTGTTATTTCTTGACTAGGACTATTTTTCTGATTATTTTCCTGTGCATCAGCCAAAGGAAGAAATGCCATGTTGTAATGCAGGTGTGTCAGAGGAGAATACTTCCAGTTCAGAGTCAGACAGTACAGGTCACTGCAGTCCCTAATGGCCAACTTGTTCATCCCTGGGTACAAGCATGCAGACAATGACATTTGTCCTTTCCTATTACCACAGCCATGATGATGCTTAGACAGTAGGCATAAGTATCCTCAAAGTCTTTCTGGCTGACATTTCCATGGCAAGACGAACAATATGGCCGCATTGCCTATTGGCATACAGCCTTCTTCACTACTCAAACAGCAGAAGGGATAAGAAGCTAGTCTCAAATGGTTAGAAAATCTTTCTTTTCACAGAAAACAGCCCTGGCTGTTGCAAATGTGCCTGCCACAGATCCTTGCTTACCTTCTGCATCCACCCAAACCAAGTGCAGCAAAGTAGGTGTTAAGCACGGTAGACCAACCATCTTGACTCTGCAAGTCATATTTGTATATTCATTGGAAACACATCACATACCTCATAGAAACAAGGGAAAAGAAAGGACTTGAAACTCTGGATGGAAAAAAAAACTTTTTCTTAGGTCCTAGGTAGGATTTCCAGTCAAAACTGTCATAGAGAGTACAAGAGAGCAGTGACACTGTTCTGTGCAGCAGTTTCCACTGTGACACAGCTGTCAGTAGCCTCATCACTAATGCAGAACCAGTTTTTCTGAAGCTCAGTGGGAGTGATGATGTACATACACTATTCTTTATCCCACATTAACCCATGACATTAGCCTATCCCAAACTCAAGAAGAAGGAAAAGGCAAGTGTTTGTCTTCTCACCAAGCACCATATTCACAGTTTTTCATCCACCAGTAGAGCTGAGGGAGAAAAGCAATGTAGATTTTTAGCTCATTTACAAACCAGAACTACGGAAAATGTGAGAAAGGAGTTAATATGATGAAATATCTGGTAGAGTTGAGGTTGGATCTTAATGAGCAAGTGTTTCCTCTCTGTTTCTGCTTCCCGTGTATTTAGAAATTATCACAGAATCACAGAATCACAGAATGTTAGGGATTGGAAGGGACCGCGAAAGATCATCTAGTCCAATCCCCCTGCCGGAGCAGGATTGCCTAGATCATATCACACAGGAACGCGTCCAGGCGGGTTTTGAATGTCTCCAGAGAAGGAGACTCCACAACCTCTCTGGGCAGCCTGTTCCAGTGTTCGGTCACCCTCACCGTAAAGAAGTTTTTCCTCATATTTCTGTGGAACCTCCTGTGTTCCAGCTTGCACCCATTGCCCCTTGTCCTGTCAAGGGATGTCACTGAGAAGAGCCTGGCTCCATCCTCATGACACTTGCCCTTTACATATTTATAAACATTAATGAGGTCACCCCTCAGTCTCCTCTTCTCTAAGCTAAAGAGACCCAGCTCCCTCAGCCTCTCCTCATAAGGGAGATGTTCCACTCCCTTAATCATCTTCGTGGCTCTGCACTGGACTCTCCCTAGCAGTTCCCTGTCCTTCTTGAACTGAGGGGCCCAGAACTGGACACAATAGTGCAGATGCGGCCTCACCAGGGCAGAGTAGAGGGGGAGGAGAACCTCTCTCGACCTGCTGACCACACCCCTTCTAATACACCCCAGGATGCCATTGGCCTTCTTGGCCACAAGGGCACACTGCTGGCTCATGGTCATCCTGCTGTCCACTAGGACCCCCAGGTCCCTTTCCCCTACGCTGGTCTCCAACAGCTCTGTCCCCAACTTGTACTGGTACATGGGGTTGTTCTTGCCCAGATGCAGGACTCTACACTTGCCCTTATTATATTTCATTAAATTACTCCCCGCCCAACTCTCCAGCCTGTCCAGGTCTCTCTGAATGGCTGCGCAGCCTTCCGGCGTGTCAGCCACTCCTCCCAGTTTTGTGTCATCAGCGAACTTGCTGACAGTGCACTCTATTCCCTCATCCAAGTCATTAATGAATATATTGAATAGTACTGGTCCCAGTACCGACCCTTAAGGGACTCCGCTAGACACAGACCTCCAACTGGACTCTGTCCCATTGACCACCACTCTCTGGCTTCTTTCCTTCAGCCAGTTCACAATCCACCTCACTACCCGATCATCCAGACAACACTTCCCCAGTTTAGCTGCAAGGATGCTGTGGGAGACCGTGTCAAACGCTTTACTGAAATCGAGATAGACCACATCCACAGCTTTACCATCATCTATCCACCGGGTTACGTCCTCATAAAAGGCTATCAAGTTGGTTGAGCATGACTTCCCCTTGGTGAAGCCATGCTGAGTGCCCCTAATGATCCCCCTATCCTTGATGTGTCTAGAGACAGCACCAAGGACAAGTTGTTCCATCACCTTTCCGGGGATGGAGGTGAGGCTGACCGATCTATAGTTCCCCGGGTCCTCCTTCTTGCCCTTTCTGAAGACTGGAGTGACATTCGCTTTCCTCCAGTCCTCAGGCACCTCTCCCGTTGCCCACGACTTAGTAAAGATGATGGAGAGTGGCCTAGCAATGACTTCCGCCATCTCCCTCAGCACCCGCGGGTGCATCCCATCAGGGCCCATGGATTTATGGACGTCCAGATTGCTTAATTGGTCCCTGACCCAGCCCTCATCTACCAGGACAGATTCCTCCTCTATCCTGACTTCTTCTGGGGCCTCAGGGGTCCGGGGCTCCTCAGGACAGCCTCCAGCAGTATAGACAGAGGCAAAGAAGGCATTCAGTAACTCCGCCTTCTTTTTATCCTCTGTCTCCAGGGCCCCCACCTCATTCATCAGCAGGCCTACATTGCCTCTAGTGTTGGCTTTACCTGCAGTGTATTTGAAGAAGCCCTTTCTGTTGTCCTTGACCTCTCTTGCAAGGTTTAATTCCAAGGAGGCCTTAGCTTTCCTAGTTGCCTCCCTACATCCTCTGACAACAGACTTATATTCCTCCCAAGTGGCCAGCACCTCCTTCCATGATCTGTACACCCTCTTCTTCCACTTGAGTTTGCCCAGCAGTTCCCTGTTTAACCATGCAGGTCTCCTGGTACCCTTCCTTGACTTCCTACCTGTTGGGATGCTCTGATCTTGAGCTCGGAAGAAGCAGTCCTTGAATGCTAACCAACTATCTTGGGCCCCCTTACCTTCTAGTACCCTGTCCCATGGGATTTCCCCTAGCAATTGCTTGAAAAGGCCAAAGTTGGCCCTCCTGAAGTCCAGGGTTGTGATTCTGCTAGCTATTCTGTTCCTGCCATATGAGATCCTGAACTCTACCATCTCATGGTCACTACAACCAAGGCTGCCCTCAACCTTCACCTCTTCAACCAGACCCTCCTTGTTACTAAGGATAAGATCCAGCAGCGCTCCTCTCCTAGTTGGTTCATCCACCATTTGCATCAGAAAGTTATCATCAATGCACTGGAGGAACCTCCTGGACTGAGGATGGCTGGCTGAGTAGGCCTCCCAGCAAATATCAGGGTAGTTGAAATCCCCCACAACAACCAGGCCCTGTAATTGCGAGACTGCTCTCAGCTGCCTGTAGAAGGCCTCATCACCCTCCTCATCCTGATCCGGTGGCCTGTAATAGACACCCACAACAGTATCACCCATGCCAGCCTGCCCCTTAATTCGCACCCACAAACTCTCAACTCGCTCCTGATCCGCCCCTGGACAGATCTCAATACATTCTAGCTGCCCACTCACATAAAGAGCAACTCCACCACCTCTCCTTAGCGGCCTGTCTTTCCTGAAGAGGACATAGCCATCCATGACCACATTCCAGTCATGCGAGGCGTCCCACCAAGTCTCTGTAATTGCCACTAAATCATAGCCCCCCGACCGAACACGGATTTCCAACTCCTCCTGTTTATTCCCCATGCTGCGCGCATTGGTGTACAGGCATTTCAGGAAGCGAGCTGAGCACACCGATTTCACCCCAGGGGGAAATAATTAAGGTCATAATCTGTTTCATACTATGTCACAAGTGCTAAATATTTAGACAGTAAAGCTTTCCTTACATGTCAGGTTCCAATACTTTAAAGAGAGAAATGTGGGAAAGGTAGTGAAATTTTCAGTTGCCATACACTAATAAATAACATCTACAGCCTTTGTAGTAGTACAGTACTTTCTAAGCAAGTGGTTTTATAATGGAAAGTCGCTCTTCTGCATTGATATGTCTGTCATATTTTCACAATCAATCTAGTATACCATATCTTAGTAATGCTGCCAAAAAGGATGGTCCCATCTTACCTTTTCCCCTTTCCTTTCACTGATGATAGCAGTTATACAGACACACAGGGGATCGGAGTGTGAAAATGACGAATTTGAAAACCATTTTTATATGTTTGTTGCCATGGTATTTTCTGAACCAAATTTACCCATGTGGCAGAAGAGAAAGCGGGGATGTGGAGGGAAACAGGTGTCAGATCGAGGAGCGAAAGCATTATAACCCTTCTGAGCAATGCCACTGATTCCTATGAGAGTAAAGTGTTTGTGGAATGACAGTATACCATTAAGTTTGTATGAAAGCTGTTTTCTAATTATGAGAAATAAGATTTAATGTCAAAGTACACAAATTCTGTGTTATAATTCCCATCATTGCTTGTTTTATTAAATTAAATAGACTGCATAGCACACCTGAATATTGAACATTGGACACCTTTGCCAGCACTACATTCATTAAATATAACTCAATGTTTTTTCTTTTCACTTGTGCAAAGAGTTTTTGGATGTGCGCTAAACATGCTTGTATCATCGCATTGCAGTAGTACTGTATTAAGGAATGATCTTATAAATGGAGACTAGCATGGAAGGCTCCCAGGAAGTGCAATTATTCAGAGCTGATCTTGCAGAATTCTTACAAGGAATGAAATAAATATATGAATATCAGATTAATAATTGGATTTTGGCAAGTTTGCAATTAATTATCTTGTATTATTGAAAAGTTGTTTATTCAGCATTCATGTTGAAAAAAAAGAAGAAGGAATATTTTTTTATGTGAGACATTCTCCCAGTCAAAAAACTCACTTTGGCCTTTCATGTGGGTTTGATAGGCTGTATGTGTGCAACAGGGGAATTTGTGAAGGAACATCAATATAATTTTAAATTAAGATTACTCAAGAGTGAATATGCTGAAAGTCAATATATTTCTTGGGTGTATCTAGTAGTAGGGCATATTTTCTGTTAATTTTCAAAAAACAAGAATGTATTTCCACAAATAGGTTATACCATACTAGAAATGTTAATTTTTAGGATAAATTTAAATTCTATATATTTTTTTTCCAAATGAACAACTGAGGTGAAAAGTATCAGGGCTAAGTTTTGGGGTGTTCATACAAAGAACTATCCTTTCTTTAGGAAAAATTAAATGTGTCTGATCATAACAAACTCAAACACAATGATTTGCTTATATCCTTTCCTTAGTCAGGGCCTGGATCCTAAAGCAATAATGGCTTCTTTCTTCAAGACCATAAAGGAGTTAGACTTAAACATGCAAAATACTACTTCAATGCCTGTCTCCCATTGAAATGAAAGTGAATCGGTGAACCAGAGGATTTGGGGTGTGAATGCTCTTATATTCAGTTAAAATTGGCTGAGGTTGGTCATTTTCCAGGACCTCTTACAGTTCTCACCCTCTTGCAAATTGTGCTGTAGGTTAATACTAACTATGTCTAGCTATCTAAGATGTTGCATTTTAATCTATAATTCAGTAAAGTCATAAAAATAAGAGAGACTAAAAGTTCCTTCTCTGTTGAAAAGTTTGGAATACATATTATGAATAATGGGTGTTTTAAAGATTTTGATTAGTCAATGGCTGGTTAATCCATATTTATTCAATTCCTTTATGCTTGTTATGGCTACATTTTTTCAGTTTTTAACAAGCACATGCCTGAGTTTTATGCAACATTTTTCATTTAAGTGTCATTTGTTATGCAGAGAATCAGTGTTGAAAAATCACATTACATGTGATCCAACTATGTGAAATTAGAAATCGTGTTTAAGTCAGTTGTCCAGTTCTCCTCTGTCATCAACACTGAGACAGTACTCCACCTCCAGAAAAGCAAGTCCACCCTAAGCTGAGAAAAGTCTCACATCCAGGCATGGAGCAATCTCTCCTTCCTTCCAATGACTATAGAGGAAGATGAAATGGCCAGTTTAGGTGAGACACCTACAATTTGTACGGTTAAATTAAATACGTTTAATTCTATCTACAAAATTAAATATAATTCTGTGGATAGAATTCCTTCTGGAACTGTTTGAAAGGAGCAGGAAATCATGAATAGTGAATGTTGTGTATTAACTACTTATAAAATTGAGAAGTATATTTTAACTTATGGTGATTTGCACATTTTTTTCACAAACATTTCGTGCCTGTCATGTACACAGTCTTATGTTCATGTTATACTGAGTTTAGCCCTTTTGTTCCCAAAGAACAACATTAAAGAACGTGCTTTATTTTTCATTTCCATCATTTGACATGCTCTGCCATAAATCCTGGGTTTCTGGGTGTGTAGTAAAACCAGTATTTTTATAAAAAGTAATATATGGAGCCCTCCAGGGGTGTGTTGCTAAGCAAACCAACCGTAAACGCTAAGTTCAGTAAATCGTATCCCATCACATATAATGTCTCTTACCATCCCTTATCATATCCTGCTTTAGCTTAGTCTGAAATCCTAGATGATGCTGGCTGCACAAGCTCCAGCTGAGTTCAGATATCGATGACATGACTTCTAGAATATATTCCTTGAATCACAGAGCTCATGGAGGTACTTTTAATCCTTCCAGTTGAGGCTGGAATTTGTTTGTGTGGAGTAGTTCTCTATTCACTGACCTAGAGAAAGAGAGATCGATTGGGCATGACTATGGTTAGGGAACTTGGGTTAGAGACAGTAATACAGCTTTCCCGGCATATCCTCTGCTAGCTAGCTAGTATAGAATAGCTCACTACTCTTCCACATATTGGCTGATGTTTGGATAAAAGAGAAAACCACCTCCTTTTTCTTTTATTTTTTTAATTCAGTTTGTGTAGGGTCTGATCTTGCTGGAGAGGGCCTTGTAGGTGAGGCAGACAAAAGGATGTCTTGTGTTTGCATTGGACCCAGTGGCAAGCGCCCAGCCTTGCGAGGATGCATATGGCTCTGGGCATGCACTTATGCAGATGTTTAGCAGCACTTTCAGGTCTCTTCCCCAACAAGATGCAAGGTCTGAATCATACAATTGTGATATGCTCGCAGGGGCCAAAGGGATAAGCTTTCTAGAGTATTTTATCATCTGTATGTGGCTTCCTTGACCAACAGGCCTTTCTGGAGTTGTAACTCCACTGACCAAGCAGTTGCTTGTTGAGTCCTGCTTTGTGACTGACCAGGGCAGCAACTCACCGCCAAGCTGTTGTATGGTGTTGTGAATTGTTGCTGCCTTGCAAACAAGAGGAAGGTATATCTTGTTCCAGAAAAACATGAAACAGGAGGCCAACATTAATGAGTTTCAATCTCAATATGAAAAGCACAAAACAGCCGCCTTATATGCTTGCAAAGCTTAACTGCTGACAAGTTGAGCAGCTCCTCAATTATTAGATAGCGAGGGGATAAGGTTCAGCAATTGAAGGTGGACAATTGTTTCTTATGGGCAAATTTATGACGAGCTCTGTGGGTCTGAGGAGACCTCAGCAGTGGGAGGACCTTGAAGAAAGTGTCATCTAAGCTATGTATAAAGTACAGCCCTGACAAAATTTAGCCAAGAAGAACAGGCTGCATCTCTTGTTTGTTTGCAGAGTGCCACACACACATTTATAATTTGGTATAAATAAAAGATAACATTGACTAATGACAGCAGGCAAGGCTACAGCAGTTGTGCTGGCTCAGCCATGAAAATTTGATAGTGCCAATAAAATAATAAGAAAACTATAATTAGGTTAAAGGCTTTCCCATGTTACTCATTTTGTAACTCTTATATAATAGTCTTTTGGGCTACATCTTCTGAGATTCCTTCTGGAAAGCAAATTTGTACTGATTATATTTTTTTTTTCAGTGTTCTGTTTTTATTGTGCCTAAATTTGTTTTCCTTCACTTTGCTTTATAGTGCATGGAAAATACTTGTTTAGAAATCATGATACGTATAATAGGATGTCAGTTAAAAGCTAGACCAGATTCAGAAACTGCTTATTCTAAACAGTAAATATGTTCTTTTCAAGACATATGTACAGGTGGATATTGTAAACACAGAGGAGCCATACACTACAGTGTTTTTAAGTGGAAATCTTAAATGGAGGTTATCTTAGGTCCTAGGTCCAGTCCTCATTTTTCCTGTCCTTGTCAAAGTGTGAAAGGTTATGGGTAAATGAGGCATAAAATGCATATGGATGGGCAGGCTTCACACCCAGAACAACTTTTTTTTTGAAAGGCAAGCTAGGACACAATTCTAGCTATAATTCACTGCTGGTGTTGGTATGTCCTGACTTTTTGTCATAAATATTAGTTGATAATGGAAACACCTTTCTGCTGTTCCTTAATTTGTATTGATGTTTTTACTGCAGCAATTTGTACAGCCCTTTGCAGAAAACTCTATACTATTAAATTCTCCTTGCTGGAGGTAGGAAGACTCAAATCAATTCTCACCGGGTTTTGTGATCATGTCAGGCACAGGCAAACAGTACTTATTTCTGTGTCAGGTAATTAGAAGTAAGCCTTCAAGGTGAATCACGAGCTGATGAATATAAACTCTGTTAAAACTGGGAGCACAGCCTGTAAACTGAGTGTTGTCATGTCCACAGATTCAGCTAGAGCTGTGAGAAAGACTTTTTCTGCAGAACTCTCCAGGTGGCAGCGGGTTTTCATCCACTCTCCCTTTTGTGTGCACCCAAATGATTAAACAAAACCCACTTGAAAGGAAGAGAATGAAAGCGTTTGCCAGGAATTTGCATATTGTGTTTTGTCATTCTGGACAATATATGCTGAAATTGCTCTCTGTTCACTCAAACCTTGTCCGCAACCATCCCCAAACTAGGTGAACTGGACAGTTTTCCTCTGCAACATACCAACCCTGGCTCCTTTTCTCTTTAATAGTTTCACTGAAGATATGGTAGGTAAGCAAGGAACAGTGGGTGATGGCCACTGTCTGATGTTACCAATTCTGCCTCTACTGTGGTGAAACACAATAGAAATAATGGAATACATCTCAGGTAAGAGAGTTTGGTGCTACTGTATGCTCTATGTGCATGACGTAAAATAGTGTATTAAGGGATCTCTCAAAGTTGCAACACTGCTTCTCACTCGATCCTGTGTACAGGATGGAGAACTGAATGAGAAGGTTGAAAGGAGACAGTTAAAGCACTGGTTAACAAGATTGCCAGCTTTCACTCCTTTTATTCTCTGAATATAGCTGCACAAAAAGAAATAAATAAAATTAATCATTTGGTCACTTGCTTATTAGCTTTTAGGATAACAAATGCCCTTTAAAATAGTTATGAGATAGGTTAATGAAAGCAATAAAGAAGTAAAGGAGAATCACATCTGCTTTTACCAAAGCACTGGGGTAATTTAGGGGACTGCTAAGGAAAGCATTGATGCTAGTGTGGTCTAGACTGTGATCAGTGAAAGGTAAAAGTCCTGTAACAGTTGCGGGTGTGATGACCTTATCTCCTCATATTGTTAAAAAGACAAAACCTGACTCTTTGGGTCCAAAGCATATCTCTCCTTCACTTGAGCTAATGCAGAGTCTGTTAGCAGCTATAGTAGGTGGTGAAGTATCTCTGTGTGTTCCAGGCACTGGGGAGGAAGCAAAGCATGCAGCTATTGATTTATTTTACAGCATAAACCTGGAAGGAGTGCAAGCGCATCCATGTTCCTACTTTGCATACTGAAGCCTTGGCCTTCAGGGAGTATTGGTAGAACTGGAACATCCTTCGGGTCTTGGAGCACACATTGACACTGAGAAGGTGTCAGCCACAGGGGCAGCTTTGTCAGGGCCATGTTTCAGGGGAGTACACTGGAGTGGGCTTACACAGGGACTGAGGGCTGTCCTGGAAGGAAAACACTCACCTGCTATGCACAGGTTTGAGCGGTGCTGAATTTAAAGCTGGCGGGCACTTACCGGCCATACTATTACTTCGATTCTCTCCAGATCCTCACTTCTCTTGGCTACCTGAAATTAGCTGGGATTAAACACTTACCACTTTTAATGATACAAATCACATACTTTCACCTCTAAGAAAAATCAAACTTGTGAATTACACACGTAGCAATTCTTCTGTCAAACAATCTTACCTTCAGATGATAAACTCCCCATTTCTCTAGTGTGGCAGATTAGATGTTATTAAGGCTGTGTAGAATAGTTCATGGTGTACATTGATTTTAATAAAATACATATTGATTACAATAAAATGTCAGTCTTTCTGCTCGGAACACAATATCTAGCTGTCATTAAGTAATGTTAAAATTTTATTAAATCAATATTACATGCTCCCTTTAATTAAGAAGAGATTGTCTTTGACCTTATTTGTGCTGCTTGAATGAAACTTCACTCAGAGCCAGCAGAAGGCTGTCTCTTTTAAAGAAGAAAAATATTAATATTAATGTATGCACAAATTCATATTTCTTAAGTGGCCAAAGTAGCACATATATCAAGTCAGTTTAGACTTTTATTCATTAGATAGAAAGCTATTATTAAAAACAATATTTTGAGCTTTTCTGGAGCTCCTCATCATCTCACAATATCAGGTCTGTGATAATACATCGGTCTCATAAAAGATGGAAAAGAAAACTCTACAGCTGAAGTTCAGAGTGGTTAAAATTGGAGAGAGGTAACAGGCTTCATAATAGCTACAGCTGGGCTACCCCCAAATCCTTGTAAGTTTTAAATGGCTAAAACCTAGAAGAAACATGAGGATAAAAAAATATTCTCTAGGACAGCAAAACTGAATGGCTAAAAATCTTTAGGCAACAGGATGTCATTAAGGAAAAAAATGAACACCAAAGGTAAAAGCGTTATTTATTCACTGAGCAACTGAGTTATAAAAAAATCACAAGTTTACTTGTAAGATAAAGGAGCATCAATTTGCATCACTCCAAAATACCGTCAGCGTTATCATTTCACATGTTTATGGGATATTTATGACCCTCCATTATTTTCTGAACATGCTGGTGACCTGATTTGATCGGATGGGTGCCTGTAGGAAGAGAAGTACCAGCACAGCCAGTGTGTCTGGTACAGAGGCAGCTGTTATTCACAAATGCTTGTAGTACCATTTGACCACACACAGTCCCGCAGCAGCTCCTCTGATAACTTGGGGAAGGAACAAGAGGTACAGCAAAGGATAAAATGATATGGTGGGTATTTGGCTCTTATGCATTGTAAGTAGGATGTCTGCTGTCCTTATTGGTAACCTGATGGCTTGTTTGGGAGTTTTATTATTCATACATACAGGTAATGTTTGGGTATTTATGATTATTAATGTATATAATTAGCAGGTTTAGTAGTTGTCCAGCCTTGAAAAATTATATATACCAAAAAAACAGAAACCTTTTTAAAGCCTACAGTTTTTACCCAAAGACCTTGGGCAGACAGATGACAGTGTCTTCATCTAACAAAATGCCCACTTTGTATTCACCTGTATAATCTAATAATTAAACCACAAAATTAGACCTGTTATAACAGCCTAATTTATAATATTTTCAGCTCAGTCAGAACTCTGCCTGGAATGTATTTCCTTTCAAGTTTAAATGAGCAGAAAATGAGTATTTTAACTAAATAACCGCATGAAGAAAAACAATTATATCTTTGCTTTTGTTAATTTTTCTCTCATAAAGAGGTATTTACTTAAACATGAAGAGTGAAATTAATATAAGGCTGGGAGTTCAAACATAACAAAGTGGCTGAAAACCAGCTTCTGATGTTTCACCAAGCTGTTCTAAATGTCATGTACTATGGCACAAGAAGTTGGAGAAGGAAACAGCAATGAGGTAGCAAAATGTCAGTCACCTGGAGGCAAAAAAATCATAGGACTTCTGGAAACTTATAATTAACATAATTATCATATTGTTTAACATAGAAAATGTGTAAATGTTTTCCTGAATTTAGAGTTTACTGTTTCAATATGTATCACAGTTACGAACTGGTAAAGCTGGAGCCTGTTATCTGGAAGGGTATAAAGTCAGTTTGTTTAGGCACTATCTTGCCGTATCCACCTGCAGTGGATCCCTTCTTCTGTCCGAGTATCTTCTCAGCTTCTTATTCACTCTGCAATGCCTCTCAGTTACATTGAGAAGCTACAGGCTCGGATGTCTGTACACACTAATATTGTTTATTATTATTAAATATAATTGCAATATACTTACTGGAGGAAAGACCAATTGTTGGGGAAGGGAAGGAAGGGAAAAGCTACTTTTTCCAAACAAGAGGCCTGAGAGGAGAAAGAGAAGTGAAGAGCAGTAAACAGTGGTCTCAAGCACCACCATATGAGCAGCAGTAGGTAAGTTACGTAGCTCTGAGCAAGAGGCACAAAGAATGAAATCAAAATGACTCAAAGAGAAGTGGTGAGATATATTTAAGATGGTAGGGAAGGAAGGTGAATTAGGAGGAAAGTCATGGTTTAACAGGGGTGGGGAAGAGGTGAGAAGCAATGGGAAGGTAAGAAACAATCCAGAGTTAGGGAGCCAAGGTACAACACTATAGCTGGCAACGAGTGTTTTTTTCTTTTTCCTGTTTAGTTTGATTTTGGGGTTGAGCTTTCATGCATTTTTTAATAACCAGTGTTGAGATATTGTCCAGGCTGACTTAAGCCTTTAATAATATCTCCACTTGCCACACTGGGGTGGTTTAGGAGACAGGACTCCAGTTGTTCAGGGAGTATAAAGGGTGATGTTATAGCAAACGAACTCCTGCAATAGCTCATGCTGATTCTTACAGGTGTCACAGGTGGGTCCATTCAGCTACTATGTGCATCAAAGTGGGAAAGATCTATCCCCCTCAGTCCCAATAACTGGAGGTACTTTCAGTATCTAAACTCCATGTCCTGACCATTGTGCAGCACCTGACTGACATTTTCCCACAGCTTCAGTCAAGGCCTATGTGTAGTCGTGTGCATGAACTGACAAGTGAAAGAGAGGGTTTGTGAGCAGTGGGGTGCAGGTCCAACCCTTCTGCATCACAGTCTAACTGGGCTGTGAGTCTGGTGCTGTGTGTCCTGCCTAAGGGTTAGTCCTCCAACTCAGCTCCACACAGGCAGAGCGGCTCAGCATGTGCAGAGGGCTTTAGGATCAATGATGTAGCTTTTGGGGCATGTAATTCTCTGCAAATGCCAGGGTGAGATAAAGTGAATTGTGGGCATGGAAGTGGTCTGTGAATTTTCAGAACAGGTAGGAGATCCATAAACAGGAGACGAAATGCACAATAACATGTTTTTTAGATGCAGGGATACTGAGTGGGATATGCTTGTGATCACATGAAATTTAAAATGCTGAATCGAGTGCATCCAGGTATATTTAGAAAAAAAATGCAAGGAAAATAGCTTGTTCTTTTCAGACGGAAGGCATCAAGTTGGCCTGTTTGTATCAGCTGCAGTTCTGTACTTTGTTACTCAGCCTACGAGCATCAGTAATTGTATGTTCTCTAGAAAGGACATAATGACATCCATTACCTTTGATAATTCCCAACATAAAGGTTTTCATTTTCTCAAATGAAAGCACTAGGAGTCTGAAATAAAACCCCTCAAAGTTGTCACCAAACTCACTCACAAGTTACCTTATTACCAGACCTTTCCCTTTGCACTCCCAGTAGTGTCCATCATGAAACCTTCAATTTTACTGGGGCTTTTGAGAAGTGGCTTTGTGAAACCAGACATGAGTATGGAGGGACTCTATTTATGCAGTGTCAAGGCAGTGAGGTAGTTGCAGCAATTCAGCATAAAGTGTTTATATGACAGTGTGGAAGGTCTGTGCTTGAACGAGCTGACTGCTATTGCCGTGTTCAATGGAATATTTGATGGAGTTACCTTTTGTGTTAAAGCTCTAGATGAATGACTTTTTGAGACTTGAGTGCAGCTGTTGCATAAGTAACACTGAGCTGATGAGGTCTGTGTTATCCAGCCTCTTTGTGGTCTACATTTAAATTGATTTCCCTCTACAGTTCTAGTCTGGGCTGCTCCTTTCACACATTTTTTTCCCCTTTGAATTCTCAAAGCAGCTTGGTGAAAGAGATTTGCAGTCCTGGCTTTCACTGCACTGACTGCACAGGAAGCTTAGGTTCAGTTTTAGTGCTGAAACTTCCTTGTTGTCTTAAATAGGCTAAGTAGCCTTGAGAAAGGGAATTTGCTTCGAGGACTGGGAGTGGGAAGCAAGGATCATAATGAGGAAGATTGGACCAGATCTTGAAAGAATAAGACAAAGAAACTGCAACTAAACTTCAGAGGAAGGAAGAGCAAACCTTATTTAGCAAGTGGTACTATGGTAAGAGTGTGGAGATCAGCAGAGAAGAGGGAAGCCAAGGCCTTCCTCTCAACCTGTAAAGCTGCTGAATTTGCATCACTGGGCTGTTACCAGCATTGATGTCAGAGGCTTGCAGCAGAGACAGGAATTGAAATGAATCTGAGTCTCCAGAAAATGCCTTGTGTTCCCTTATGGTTTCCTTCTTGCCCTTCAGCAAATCACATCACTCCCATTTGCCTCAGTTTCTCCCTCTTTAACAGACTTTGGTAATAAATTAGCTAAAGCTGTCAGGTATGTTGAGTATGCAGCAGGAGCATCAGGTGGAAAGGAAGGAGACTATTTCCAAACATATTTCACAGTTGATGTGAAATGACTCTTACCATATAATCTTGTTGATTGCCAGACACTGAAACAGTGCAATTTTCCTTTAAACCCTGGGATCTGAATGGAGTCACTGAGGACTCAGCAATTTTAGATTTCTTTTCATAATCTACTTCTGCTAACTTCTGCTAGGCACTGCTATCTGTAGAAAATCTAGCTGGCTTTCTCCCCAGGTTAGTGCAGTCCCCAATAAACAGTTTCATCACCACTAAAATGTGGCATTTCCATGCAATCAAATTAACGTTGCAGATTAAAGATGACAGGTGTGACAGATACTTTAATTTCTGTGTATTTGAAAACCTGAAGGGTTCCTGGTTTGTTTTCAAAGCAGAGCTACTTTAGACACAGGAACAAAAGGATTTAATAGCGTTCTATCCTTGGAAGCTTCTGAAACACCACTTCTGCACAGCCACATAGTTCTTGCTTTTATTTAATTGAAACTGTTTGTTATTACATGGTGGTATTTATTTGACCACCTCTTGCACCAGAAGAGTCCCAGCAAGACTGTACTGGATTCTGGCCAGTGAAATAGGCTAAGCCCTGAAAAACCTAGGATACAAGAAGTCTGGAGAGCAATAGAAAAGACAAACAGTGGAAAGCAAAACAAGTCCCTGCAACTTACTGGCAATGCACAATTTGCAAGAACCTCCCTGTTTCAGTGCAGCTCTTGTTACAGTTTCTGAGCACACTGCAAGTGGTGTTTTAGGCTGGCATTTAGAAGGAGAGTCCTCAGAGCTGGGGCAAGATATTTTCTCGGTGATATCTGTTAGAAAAGTGACAGAGAATCCCAGCAGCTGTCCTGCCCTCTCCTCCTGACTGCGGTGCTCTCGTTATTGCCAGATGCAACAGCAGAGAATTTACAGCTGCCTGACTGTGCTGAGCCTTTTACCTCATCAGGGGATGAGATGGGCCATACAGTAATGTGTATTGATCCATGTCCCAAAATGTGGTTTATATCTTTCTTACATTTCTGTGCTGAAGTATAACAAGGGGAAAGCAGACCATTACAGCCCAGTCTCCCACATGCAGATACAGCCAATAAATGAGTGATGACAAGCCTTTAAGGCTGAATGGATGTAGACATACATAGGCTGATGGCTCAGATGTAGTAACTGTCCATAACTGAGTGGATGTGCACGCTTAAGCCTGCCACAAATCTAAGGCAAAACGAGTTAGCTTGAAGATCAATAAAAGATTGTAAGAGCACTCATTTGATAATTTACGATGGCTCAGCTGACCTGGGGTACATCGCTAAGTGGCAGGATCTTGTGAATATGCCTAAACCCCTCATGCTTCGGGAAGTAGTCAACTGCCAAACAGACACATCCCCGTGGCCTGCGAGGTGCAAAGGCAGCAAGCGGTGCAAAGGATGCATGGCCTCTTGGCTCTGTTACACAAGTTACCATACATGCGTCCTGAAGAGCACTGGCAAGAGGAGAGCTGGCTCTCAAAGAGACCAGAAAGGCAGTGTCTGGGAATTTACCTAAGTTTGGGTTTGTTTTTTTTTTTCAGTAATAAGTCTACTGTACTCCTGTAGTTGAACAGGAAAAGCTTTTTGAACTCAGCTGATGGGAAAGTGTAAAATTAGAGGAGTCAAACTGTGCATATAGGCTACCTGCTCTTTTAAAAATCACTTCACTCTAATATTTTCTTCCAGCTACTAAATGTTGGTGATTATCACTGCTGTTGTTCCTTACCCTGACAAGAGAGGACATAGGTGGCCAAATCCTGGCTCTGCAGAGAGGGAAGTGGTTGGTGAGCTGACCCAAGAACTGTGCTGCATGTTCAAGAGCTGAGGATTTCACCATCACAGTTAAACAATTAAGGGAAGGGAAGCCTGTCTCCTACTGTGGAAACCAACAAAGGTCAGAGGAGGGTTAGCAATGCAGAGCAGAGTCAATCCTCCTCGCTGTGTCCACATGTTCAGAAATGGGCTGCTACTGCCCTTGTGCACAGAAGATGCAGCAGCATCAGCATGAGTGCTTTGTCCAGTCTAATAAATACAACCGAGTAGCAAGATCTCTTAGTAAGGGCACCATCACACATTCCACAGCGGACAGGTTCTGGAACAAAGTGGATTTGAAGGGTCTCAGCTCAGATTTTCAAGCGGAGTTTAATACGTATGTAGTATCCGAGTGCCCACAGACATACTGGGACATATGATGTGTCAGCACTACAGGTGTTCCCCAGGAGTACAATCTGTTCTTCTGAAGCTCAGTTTGGTTGAGTATGTGATGGTGTTTTTTTCCCCCTTAACTTACAAAATACTCAAGTTCTCTATGATTTTTCCATCCCTTCCCTGAGAGATAGTCCAAAGTAGTTCTGCTGTATTATGATGATTGAGGTTTTTAATTTTGTTCATCACTTGGGCTGTGAGAAATATCCAAATACATCCAAATTGGGCTTTGAGGGTTTCTCATTGCTTCCTCTCACTCCCTGTAACAATGCTAGTGAGTTCCAACTTCAGCTGTATTGGAATTTAGTAATTCTCTTAACGCTGGCAAGTATAAGGTATATTTTATGAGATATCTTATGGAACTGATGAGGGGAAATAAATAATAGCAATATTAATAAAAAAAAGTGTTATGCAAGCTGAAAGTGTTGCAAGGATAAACAAATCAGTAAAAGGTGCAGTTTGCTTATGATACAGTAATTTTATGAGTCATAATTTTTCAGATGAACTGAAACTATCATCGTTATCAACTAATAGCTTTAAGAATGACTTATCTAACTTGATACTGCTTATGGTATTTCTGGAATGTGAAAGAATTTTAAATTGTCTGTAAGGAACTGATGCTGCCTAAAGGACATTAGAATAAACGAACCACAGCATTTTAAGTGTTATCCTTTCAGAAGAAAAGAAACAAACATCCTTCACTAAATGCATAAGGGTGTATGTACTCTATCACTTCTGGAGTATCTGTGCTGTTCTTAGTGACTCGCATCAAATCTTCAACAGAAGGGCAGTATTAATGCTGGATCAGATTCTCTTTTCTTGCACCAAAGAACCACCGGTAATATCAAAGGGCTTGTGGCCCTGGGGCAAGCTGACCTCCACTGCAAAGGAGCTGGGGGAGAGTACAGAAATATCCAAAGAGATGTGAAAAATAACAGAATTTTCTGCGTTGTTTAATGAAAGTGAGCCAAAAGATGTAATTTAACCTTGTAACAAAAGTTTTTATTTAATTTTGGAGAAAGTAAAATACTTCGTTCTGCTTTTTTTTTTCCTTTTTTTTTTTTTTTGAACTTTGGAACAACTGCTAAGTAGAAAATTTAAAGAAGAACAAGAAAGGATGTTAAGCGTCCATTTAAGAAGAGCTGAACTTTTAAAAGCAGAATTAGGTATCAAAACCAAGCTGGATGGTTTAGAATGAAAAGTTGATATATTTAATTTTGAATTTAATTTTGAAAATATCACCACTAATCACCTGGATCACCTCAAAGCCACTCCTGTTGCACTACATCCAGTGAAATGGACTCAACTGGTCACACCTTTTTATTCAATGTAAATCTGCTTGGTGAATTTTCATTTGCTGAGGAAATCAAACAAACAGAAAAAAGCTTTTGATCTCTTCCTTTTGATCACCTCTCATTCTCCTTAGCTAAGGCAGAGATGGGAGCAATTATTCTGAGAGCAAGGTAAATCAGTCACTGCAGGACTGTTGGCATTCATGGTCACCTGGCAAGATTTCTAAAGGACTGTTATTTCAGCTGGAGACTTCTGAATCTGCTCAGTGCTCTGCCTCTACCACTGCACAAGCTCTGAACAAACCTGTGAGGAGAGGTGACAAAAGCCAACCATATCAAGTGATGGGGGGGCTCCTTCACTGTCCCCAGGAGCAGACTGTAATGCTGCTTTATATAATATAGAATCATAGAATCGTTTTGGTTAGAAAAGAGCTTTAAGATCACCAAGTCCAGCCGTTAACCTAGCACTGCCAAGTCCACCACTAAACCATGTCCCTAAGCACCACATCTACATTACTTTTAAATACCTCCAGGGATATAGAATCATATGGAGGCGGTGAAGCTGCTTCTATAATGAACAGTGAATAGGGGTGAGGCTTAACTGCAGCTGAATGAGAGCTGAATTGGTTTACAGCTAATTAACAAGTACAGGGCTCTGCTCCTATGGAAGGCAATGATAACTCATCCAGTACAGTTTCAAAGTGATTTTTTTTTTCAAGTACAAGTTCTGTAGAATGAAACAAAAAGAAAAAGGTAATCCAGAAGAGTACACTATATAAATTGGGAAGCTGTAAGTTGTTCTGGAAAAAGCTAATTGGCTCATTGAGGCATGTCAACTTAGAAAATATATATAATTTAATTTAAAGTGATATATTCTTGAATCATAGTTGAAATCACTATTTCAAATGATGCAGAACAATTTTTTAGCTTTGTTTAACAGGAAATTTTGGTTTGGAACAAATAATATTAGAAATATCAAAACTATGTGTGTATTGAACATTTTGTATTTCCACTAACCCTGCGTTTTTGTAACTGAAAATCCCATGGCCTTGCCCTGCTTTTCTTGTATCTTAGTTCTGAACTATGTATATGATTTCAAATATAGTACTATTGCTGCAAAGAGGTAAAGGTTTGAGCATAAAATACACAGATAATTTCCAGACAGAGGAGAATGCTAATCAATTACCTCAATCACTGCTGTAGCCTTTTGGAGCAAGTGTCATTTGAAACCCTGAACATGATCAAAAAAAATCTCGGTAGAAAATAAATAAAAGAAAATAACTTTTTCCACAGCAGAGGTGAAAAGCTGACTGCATCCTCAAGGGCACAAATGGGCTGAGCACAGAGGTGTCCTGGTGCTTTGCGGCAGGGCTGAGAATAATGCCTGAGAGAAACTGGGATGATGTGCCAGCTCTCCAGAATTTTTTCAGAGAAGAGAGGATGGTAGTCAAGGGTGCAGTCAGAAACAGTCCCGCAGTCACAGAGTATGACAACAACTGAACTTCTCACTGGATTGCTTGCCACCCTTTGTCAGGCAGGGCATTTTGATTGCACTTTAAATATAAAGAATCTTTGGCACTGAGCAGGAGCATCATGGCAGATGTCGTGTGTCATTAAAAGAAAAGCAGAATTAAAGCAGCTTGCCCCTTGGTGCTTCCCTCCTTCTCTCCCTGCTGGTGCAAACTCAAAAATGGAAATTGTGTGACAGAGTGCATTCTCCGCAATTCATTATACCACACTGAAGGACTTCACCACATGGTTGTGACTTCAAGGAAACCTGGATTCCCTTTTTTAAATCCATGATGATTGATTCCTTTCTCAGTGGATCTTTTAAAACTCTGAAAACCAAGTGATTTGTTCTCACCTGTGAATGAGAATATGAGCCTCTTCTGCAGCATTACTCATCTATTGATCTCCAAGTGCTTTGTAAAGGAGGTCAGCGTTAGCTCTTTTCGACAGATGGGGAAGGAGGGATGCTTTTCCCAGAAGCACTTGTCAGGCTAGTGTTAAGGCAGAGATCTGAAATCCCTGCCAGCCTATGGCCCCATCAGTAGTCACCCAGCACCCTGTGCCCTGTTACTTTTGTTTCCTAAAAATTACCTCCTAAAAATAGAGGCCACATATTTCTGGGCATCATCTCCTTGTGCACGTGCATGCCTCCAGATTTGTTGGCTGGCCCCATGCCTCACAGATATGAATGCCCATGCAAATTCTGATTCACTGTTTCTGACTCCAGAAGTTCCAAGACAGACTCCGCAAATGTTTGCCCAATCTGTGATGTTCTGAACCAAAAATATCAGGCTTAAAGACGTGGCATTTCACTGACACATTACTTTCTCAGTCCATTTCTGATCCCTGTTTATTTAGGTAAGCATACTGAAGAGTTTTGAGGTGAACATATCCCTTTCAAACTTAATAAATGTTTGTTCCAAATAAGATTAATTACTGTGCCCAAACATACTAAATAATTAAAAAAGACATTGCATATGGACACAAAGCACTTTAGGATAAATTAACTAATTTTAGGCAGTGTGATAACCCAGAATTAATGTGCTCAGAGTACAATGCTACCAGGCAAGGCATCACAAAGAAAAGGGCATAGTTCTTCAGTAGGACTGAAAATTTATCCTCTAGGATACAGAGGTGTTTCAGAGCTCCTTTAAAGTGTCACTTTGTTAAAGAGGTAAAAAAATTGCAACTTCTACATGCAATTTGTTTATTAAATATAGTAGCTGGGAGCATCTTAAAGGAAAAATATACATGTAAATGGATTAGGACATTGGAGATGATTCACATAAGTGTCTTTTTTCCTATTCAGCTTAATTAACTTCAGAGTAGATGAATTCTTATTGGTGTAGTGGAAAGAAAATGAAACTAGTGTCAAGAAAAAATCTCCTGCATGCAACTGCTTGGTATATTCCAATTTTGGAAGCATAAAGTTTATGCTCATTAAATTTAAAAGCTTTCTGACTTCCTAGAATTATAGCAGGGAGTTGTAAATGATTTATGAAATGAAATGTCCTTCCCTACACAAACAGCATACAGTGGGAGAGCTTTGGAATTACTATTATTATGTACTATTTGCAGTAATACTTAGATCAGTCAGCCATTAAGATAAATAAATAAAAATACCCACTAAGACCAAAAATTTCAGTGAAAAGAAGAAAGGATAGAGATATTTTAAAGTACTCAGTTTGTTTGTAGTGAAAATCTGTAGAAAATTTGTTTACTTAAGTAAAACATTTTAAGTGGTTTTGCCTCTTGCTTCCATTCTCTGTTCCTTACAGACAGAAATTCTTTCTGGATAGAAGGACTCTTATTCACAGATCAAATTCCTCTTTTTACATATTCCTGTATTCAGCAGAAGAAAAGGGTTTTACAAAGACATGCCAGGCTGTATCCAAACAACTTCACCTAGACACACTACTCTCAAATCTGTGTGACCAGATGTACTGCACTCATTATAGATGGATGTAAAGTCTGAAGTCTGATTTATGGTTCCCAGCTGACCCTCGCTGGTAAGGTCTTCCTCCAACTTGTTATTAAAAACTTACAATAACAACATTTTAATAGCCTTTAAAGAGCTTCCTTCAAGTAGTACTATCTTGGCCATTTCCTCAGAGGAAAACTACTCATTATACAAATTTGCAATAATATGCTGAAGAAATACAGCAGCATTATTAAAATCCAGATTACTAGCTCAGAGACTTCTCCAGGGCCTCAGGCTGCTATTTAAACTAATTTTAATGTAAACAGCAACATGAAGATACAATGCTACATGCGGAAAAAAATGTTTCTGCAGAGTGGAAGCTACCACCCAAGTTTCACTCCCGATTCAGTTTTCACCACTTGACCAATTCTTTTGTTTAAAATTACTTGGAAGGAGTCAAGGTTCTTTTGTCTTGAATCTATTCTATTCTATTCTATTCTATTCTATTCTATTCTATTCTATTCTATTCTATTCTATTCTATTCTATTCTATTCTATTCCATTCCATTCCAGTCTTTACTCTGAATGTCAGTGTTGCATGAAGCAACATGTCTAACATGTCATATGCTTGTTCTCTAATCCTCTCTCCAGTGGGAAAAGTGTATTCAATAGTGTTTTGTTCTGGATTTTTTCAAAGGCAATTAGTACATACTGATGTACTTGTACGTTAGTGAAGGGCAAAGTCAAGAAATGCTCCTAAACAAGGAAGTTTTTTTCCCTTCTTCTCTGAATTGTCACCATCCTCAGTGTCCAACATACTTGGAGTAGACATAGACAGACTAAAGTCATTGCACTTGGTGGAAATAAGTTTTTTTTTAAAAGTATGTTTTTCTTCCTGTTGGAGTAAAGACCTAACACCATGATGTTCTCTGAAAGGGAACAGAGATAGTGATTTGGGACAGTCTGCATGGTGGGCTTTGGTCTCTGGAAGTCATGGGTTCTCAACCCTGAAGCAATTCAGCAGGTGCACTGCTGGGAGGCTGAGAGATGATCTGGCAGCAAACCAGGAAAACTTCCTAAAGAGCAGAACAGAATATCACTGCCAAGGAGCCCGTCCTGGAACTCCAGTTTTGAAATCTGGACCAGAGCCTGGGTTCTGTCACAAGCTTGTCAAAATCCAAATGATTCCCCAAAAACATGGTGTCACCTTTAGAGCTGTTGCCTGGCTCAGGGAATTGCAGCAGTAGTAAGCACACCTTGAAATGAAAAATGCCCTGTGGTTTTCTCCAAGGTCTGTGTGGGTCCAGTGGCTCAATGTTAGACTAGTTCTGAATCTATACCTTCAGGTGAATCAGTCTGAAGGGTTGGCAAAATTAACCTCAGTGATCAAACACGTGCTTGCTGTGTGTCTTTTAGCCACTCACTTCAACTCTGCTTGCGTAAGCACTAATGCTCAGCCAAGTTTTGCTGGGCTGCTGTGGAACCTTACTAAAAGTTTCCTGAGATCTTTTCATGTCTGTGAAGGACAAAATGTTCACATCATTAAGGTCTCTACCATGCCTACAGGCCATAGAGAATGGTTTATGGTGAGAGGAGATCGAGGATTTTAGTAATTTAATCAAGTTCCATAGAAATACTAAAACATTGCACAGATGGTACAGACATTTTAGGAACTGATATGGTGTGCAAAGGCAAGCTTCACAATCCTTGGCTTGTGTAACTTACAAATATTGTGTAATGGTTCAGGTGCCATTGGATTCTTATGCACAAGGCAGTTGATCTATAAAGCATATGGCATTATAAAAAATTGATCTCTTCTGTGCCAGTGAGTAAGAGATAGTAGTGTAGCACGGGATTCCATTTGTAACACTGGGATTAAAGGCAGGGAAGTGGAAAATTGGAATAGACCTGAATTCTTGTGAAGTGGAAAGTACAGCTGGCAGTATTACTAAAGCAGGAGAATAACAAATAATAGCAAGTATTTGAAATTGGTTTAAAAAATCACGTAACAGCTACTGAGGTAACAGAGTAAATGTATCCAAATGAATGTTTTATATTATGTTACTTTTAATTTTACTGGTAATGTAAGTTTACAGTATGGTGACACACAACAGAATGGGACAAAATAAAGAGTAATACCAAATAGAAAATGAACAAGCATTTTCTCTACAAAGTAAACAATGATCTATATTTTAAAGTACCACTTGATCTGAGTCTTTACTCAGTCCCATGGAATACATCTTTTTGTATTAAACAAAACAAACCCAAACCAAACCCCCAACTTTTGCTCAACTCTTGCAGGTGGTTGCCTGGATCCTGAACTGGTCAATTAGCTCACACTGGGAGTATGTTCTTCCCTCTTCCCTGCTGCACCGCCCCGCGCCCCCCCCTCCCCCCCACCTCCGCCTCCATTTTTGTCTGTTTTCTTTGTTGGGAGTGTGGAATAATTGGGAAGAAATTCCAGAAATCAGAAATTATAAGTATGCCCAGTGTTCTGCGTAATAATACCAATTTTCCTTCCTTTTTCCTTCCTTTTCCCAGTTACCCTGTTGTTGAGACTGATAACTTGTGTTTGACCATCATGTCAGTTTTAGGAAGGCACTCAGTCTTTGTCTGAAGCTATTAAAATGCAGAAACTCAATCAGCACATTTTATTAAAAAAAAAAAAGAAAAAGACAGAAGCCTTCTTTCTATGCAAGTTTTACATGCTGTAACTTGAAGCCAATGGTTCTTGTTGTGCTTTTCTGTCATAGATTGAGTCCTTTACTACATGACATTTTCTCTCTATGAAGGCACTTCTACATTGCAATTAAGTAGCTATTGATCTTTTTTGATGAGGAGATTGAGCTCTTTAAGTCTTTTATTATGAACATTTTTCAGCCTTAAAATCGCTTTAATTTTTAAAGTTGATCAAAGGTTAGCTGAACCCTGGTAAAAAGTCATATATCTTTTCTGTATTGCACCTCACCGTACTTTCTTCCTTTATTTCCATAATAGTGCAAGATGAACTGCTTTTAAACAATTTTTAGCCATTATAATTAACATGAAATAAAATGCCACATTGACACAATGGATGATGTCATTTTTAAATGGAGTTTAACTTTGCTCTATTGAAATTAATGGAAATCTTACCAACAGTTTCAATGGCAGCAGAATTAAACCAATATCAAGCATTTCTGAAAATCCCAATTCAAATATATTTCTATTTTAAGGTTCTAGGGGAAATGTGGCAGGTCAGATGCAGTTTCATAGTGACTGGTGATGAATATTGACATCTTAATGGCAATCATTGTATTGGAAACCTCAAACAACATGACCTTCCCTGTAATCTCTAGCCCTGTCTCCTGATTCAAAAGCCGTTATACTAATGAAAAATATTCCCCTGATTTTAGCTTGTTTTGGATCTGACCCTGGTTTTGGGAATTAAGTGTTTGTAGAGCCAAATAGACCACAAAGGACTTGGTATCTCAGATGGCCCCTAATGTATTCCGTGGGTAAGCGGGGGATATATAGCCTGGGGATATATACCCAGGGATATCAGGATTCAGTCTCTTCACTGTTAGTGGTGTTGGGGGAAGTCAATGGAGGTGCTCCTATTTATTTGAATGTGCCCTATAGGTTTCCACTTTTAAAAACCAGCTTAGTTAATGATTTTAGTGGAGGATTTGTTGTTTTCAGGAAAAAGTAAACTAATCTAGACACCCCTCATTTTCCAAAAATAATACAAAGAACAGAGACAGGTTTTCACTTTAGAGAAAGGATGTCAGGGAAACTGGAGCACTTGGGCAGTGCATGTGTGACAGCTCTCTGTTCCTCTGTGTCTCTGCTGAGCCTGGAGAAAGTGTTACTATCTTGCACGTGATCGGTGGTGTTAGCTTTTGAAAGGAACAATTTTGAACTTGCTGTAAAGCATATTGGGAAGCTAGAGAAATTTGTCAAAGAGAGTGTGTGCATGTGTGTGTGTATGCATGCATGTCTGTCAGTGACTGGGTTGAGGTGGCAAGTGAGAAAGATAAATCACTCAAATAGTGGCATTGAGGAAGAGACAAAATTAAGAAAGATAGTTTTGTCAACAACACTTCGAACTAGCTGGTGGTCCTGGGGTTAGACTGTGAAAAGCTCTGAAATGAGTGGATTGTAGTAGTAACACTGCAAAAGATGCAGATAGGGGATGCACCTGTCAGGGCGAAAGGAGAGGGAAGAGATTAGAGAGGATTCATGGGAAAACGTGAGAGAATTTAGCTGTGGTTTAGCCACACAGGGAAAAGGTGGAGGTTAATCACGTATTGCAAGCCTGCGTGGTGTGGGAAATGGTCACCAAATGCAATGGCATAAATTTCAGGCAAAATAAATTCATGTCTCCCACAATCCTGAAACAGGTTTGAATAGGAACAAGGAAGCAAACCTCTTACACTTCCAGTTTGGCTTTATTTACTTGCTTTCTTTTCTTCAGGTAATAAGACATAACAACCTTGGCATAGGATGTCCCTGGAGGGATTAAGGACTAATTTAGACAAAAGTTTGCTCTTAGTCTTTTCCTACTGACACGGGAATGATGGGAATAAAAATAACTGGGTTCATTCCAAATAGGAATTTAATGACTGTCTTTCACAATAGTTGGGCAAAGGATATACACTTAGAAAGGGGTTTGGAGCTGGACTGTGCAGCTGGTAGGAAGTAGTATGGCTAAAACCTTTGTAATTTAACTAATATCTTGATGAAATCCCAGTCTTCCTTTGCAGATCACCACATATTTAAAAGTACACTTAGCCATTCCACATTTTAAATAGACTTTATTACCACAGCTTTAATAATTCAGTGCACTAGCAGAAGGAAAGAAGAATAATAAAGTGAAAGATTTTTAAATGAAAATTGTTTTTATTTTATTTTTCAAAGTGACAATACACAGTCATTGATAATTGTTATTTTTAAATCACACTTTGTAAAGTTTCAGCTTTGTCAAGAAAATGTCAGATTGTTTAAAGAAGCTGAAAATAATGAATCCTTTGGTTTGGAGACCTCTGAATACATTTTGGAAAGACTTTAAAGTAGTTTTCATAAGTGTTAAATTAAAGGTAAATATTTTCAGAATATAAGATTATTAAAAATTATTTTACTATTAAGTGTGTTTTAAAATAAATTGCATTGGTTGGTTTATGAGTGAGTTTCCTCCCCATGTGAGACTTCAATATATTTTGTGCTAACAAGGTTTTAAAGTTTATAAGTGTTTGTGTTTCTATCGCTGCTTTAATAGCTTTTGGAAATTTAGTGAAGGTTTTAGCAAATATAGACAGTAACAATGTAGTAATACATAAACTATGTGAGGTTACAGTGTTTGTTAAAAGTTACAACTACTCTTAAAGCTAAAAGTGCAGCAAGAAATTTATAAGGAGTTTTAATTTATAAGCAATTTAAATTGTTTATAATGTGTAAACAATTTGAGTTAACAGCTAATACATTTGACTGTGACTGTGGAAAGTGCTTCATAAACTGTTGACAGTTTCAGCTCTTGCTTTAAAGCCGTATTTTCTGTATTTCAAATGCTGTTTTTCCTGTTCTTAAGTACAATTCTTTTCCTGATTTTTCATGAATCCGTCTCCTCTCTACAAAGAATTGCCAGAGTCTTCCCTCAACCATCCTCAACCTTCAAGAACCTGAAAGCTGAAAATTTTTCATGTTTCAGCTATAAATGGTTTTGGTCTATATGTGTGCCCTGTCATTTTCTTTCACATTTTCTTTTAAATTGGACTCAGAATAGAGGAAGTAGGGAAACACATAGGTGAGAAAGCAACCCAAATCATGTTATTAAGGTAAAATAGATGCTGACAGTTCCTCTGCCTACTTGTGATGAGATAACAAGGAGGAAGAGACTTAATTTAAATAATTTATGTGCTTGTTTATTTAAATGTGACTAAAAGCAAGATTTGTGGGCCAAACACCTGAGAATCACTAGCAATGCTCTCCAGGTAGAAGAATTAATAGTCATGGTAAAAAACACATCATAAACTGAGTTACAAATGTCAATAAAAGCCCTCATTTAAAGCTTTTCCTGTAAGATGTTGACCACACATTTTTCCCTTTGCCTAGTGATTCAAATGGTAACATAATGAAAAACTTTATCTGAAATCACTGCACCTCAAGTTTTACTAGTTAGAGAAGAAAGAGTAATTGAGCATTAAAGCAAGCACATCTTAACCGCCTGTCTTCAATACAGTGCTTTGCAACTGGATCTGTAACTCACCACCTCTGTGTTAGATATTGCATCAACATTTGCGTTTTAGCTCAGATCATGAATAAATTTTTGAAGCAAATCTCCTGACTCTTCCCATTTGCTATGCTTTAGTCCACATTGTGGAGTGTTCTTGTGGTGCACAGTCTGGGTTCCTCTTGGATGAACAACAAAATAACCCCTTAAATTGGAAGAGGAATTCCAGAAAAGTACCTGTGGTGGTCCAGCTGCTACTGAGCAGTCAGTAGACAGGACAAGACTAGAGCTACTGAGAAATAAAATCCCCGGAACAAGTATAGTATGGACAACAGGTCTGCAGCACAAACTGGTTTGCCCACCGTGTCTCATCTCTGTTGATGTAGAAATAGCTACAAACACCCAAACTCTCTCCATACAAATGAGGCTGTCCAGCTGGTATCGTCTGGTATGAAACAGAAAGTGCCTGACATCTTTGAAATAATGTGGCTATACTTCTGTTTCTGGAGAGGACTCATTCATCTTCGCTCTATGCACACTTTGTTTCTTAATATGCCAAGAGAAAGAAACCTACCTGAGCGTGAATGGATTTCTACCTTTTGACAACAAGTCACAGAATCATGTATTTCAAACCAGGGCTTCCTCAAGTGCTGCACATGCAGCATCAGCTTTTCCCACCCCTCTAGGAAAGCCTGCACAGTCCAGGTTACAGTTTACACTGGATGAAAGCAAGCAGAGTAGCAAGTTGCTGGTGTCACATGTAGCTGTCAGGAAGGCACTTTCAGTACCTGTGCTTCACAGTGAAGAAATTTCAATCTCTCCAGCTTGCAGAAACAAGTGTGGTGAAGACAAACCCTTATTCGTTCATGTTCTGTCTTCTCATGTGCTATAGAGGATTAGTCTTGGTGATGTCTGTGGGGTGCAATGTGAGCAGCCTGTTCCTTTGTGACTAATGGGCTTGCATTGAAGTTAAATCACTCATCTTGTGGAGTTATCATTTCTACCACATGGCAGTGATAATTACCTAAGTAAGAAATAAATGTGCTGCTGCTTGTGTGGCTGGGCTCAGACTGCTCACTTTGGTGCAGTGCCACGAGATTTGTGTTTCTATGTCACCCAAGGTGACCAGTAATAAATGTTTTTTGTGGGGGATTCCTGAACAGCCCCTTTCTCACCTCACCACTGAGCAGAGACAGCACACACTGGAGGGGCAGGAGTACTGTCAGCTGCAAATAAGAGTGCCTAGGAGAAATGAAGGCATTTTCCCTCAGCCAAAGCAGCACGTAAATTTGGCTGCTTTAGTCTGTAATCACCAGTTTCAAAAAAGCATCTCAGTCTCCTTTGAAAAGGGAGATGGGGGAAATAAAAGAACAACTTCCAAAAAAGAGAGGAAAGAAAGTAAATGAAGTGACAAAGTCAGGTCTTTCTGTGGAGGAAGAGAGCTCATTTGTTATATTCAGATATGGCAATGGGAAACCAGACTGGGGGAGGAGGGATTGAGGTACTAGAATCAAGAAACTAGTTACTCATTACTTTTATCCTTCTAAAGACATTTAAACATCTCTTGTGCATCTGCATCTGTAGAGCCAGGATTTGGGTTTTGTGCTGGGGCTGTAAGACACACACTGGTCAGACTGACTTAAGTCTAAGGGAGCTTCAGTAAGTCGACAGCAAGTTTGAAGTTACAGTCATGAACATGCTTAGAGCAGCTGATGCCTGAAAGATGGAAGAACATGAAATTTGTACTAACATCAGTTGAAGTTTTCCGTTCTATCTAAAATATAATTTTTATAGTTTTATAGGGAGGGAGGCTGGATCAAAGAAAAATGAGTAACTCAAGCAGAAATTATTCTAAGATATCATATTGGTCTCTCCCCATCTTAAAATCTTTGAAATTGGACTCAATTAGACTTCCAAAGCACATCAAAGCCAGTGGAATGGATGCCTTTAACTTTGTCATCATGTTTTGGATGAATATGCTATTAAAACTACCACAAAGGTATCTGAGCTTTTGGAAAAAGTTACTGCCTGAGATTTTATGAAAGTCACATGGCATATGGAAACAACATATTGAAACTTGTTAACACTGGAAGGTAAGGAGAAAAGTGGCAATGAGTGATGAACTTCCTTGAAATGTTTAAAAAGCTGATTCACAGTCATCTGCAGAATTCCTGATGGAGCACATTGAAATTGATATGAAGTCAAGAGGTTTCCAAAGCTCTCCATCACCTGAATATAGCAAAAGGCTAGACACTAACCATATGTCAACTGCACATTGCAGAAAGATCTTCTGCCTCCTGAGAAAAGAGGGTGTGAAATCATTAGCACAGCCTAGAAATGTGGAAAGTGAGGGATTGTCATGTAACCACACTAAGAAAACTACCTCTAAAGATTATATCAGCTAATGAGTTTTTCACACCGCTGCCTACAACAAGGGAAAGTTTTGCATTTTTATCTCAAATAGAATCAGAGGGGTAGTTGAAAAAACATCTGTAACATCAGCAGGGGTGAATTTGGCACCTCTGTGTGGAAAAGATACTTTCACTTGAGCAATTTATCATGCAATGGCAGATCTGAATCCAATAGTAATTAGTGTTTAATTGACTTTGCTGGCACATTCAATGCTTTGTACCTCTTCTAATTATGGAATATCCTTTGTGGAGATGTATTTTCATCAAAGTTGGTTTTTCCAAGAATACTATCTATATTAGAATGGCTTGAGGTCTTATGTTACAACTGATGGACTTGTTTAGGAGTCAGCCCTGGTATTGTCACTAACAAAATAATAAACAAACAATAGCCTCTTTCATCTTAGTAAATCCCAAAGTTCTGTACGAAGTAAATAATAATTAAATAGATGAACATTTAATGAAAATGTCTACATCAAAGAAGATGCATACCACATTAAAAATATATTAGCTTCAAAACATTCCCCACTATCTAGCCATTGCTTATCACGTTAAACTGCATACAATGATGAAAGAGTTGACTGACTTCACAGCCTTTGTAATTAGTGATTCTTTTCCAATTACTTTCAAATTTGGCAGCCTGTGTTACTATTATTCTGACTGTATCTCTTTTTAGGATGTTGCGCTGCTGTTGCATTCCACTTCTATGCCCATTAGGGAGGTGGTTTGTCTCTTGAGGCCTATTGAATCCAATAGGAATCGTTCCAGTTACTTCAACAGTTGCTGGATCAAGACCGCAGTAAATTCTAGCTTGTTTCTTTACGTTTGCTTCATTTGCCTGTGTAGCTGCAGCCAGGTGCCAGTACACTCTCTCCTTCAGACTAGTGTTTGGTATCTATTCATTTTCAGTTGCTATTTGGATGAAGCCAAAAATGCAGATTCTTGCATGAGGCAGTAAAAATGTCAGGCTTCAGCATTATCTGCAATAATGAGAAGCAGCTGGTTTTACACAAGATAATTCATGATCCACCAATAGACAGGGCAACATGTGGAAAAGGGACCAACCCCAGCCAGCTGTGGAGAAAAAAGAGATTGTCCCCTGTGGACTTTTTCACACATATCTTTGGCAATTGTTCATACGTTTCTGAATTTTGAAAGGTTCAGAGATTTTCTCGCCGCACTGGAGCATGAAATCTGTGGCTGACAATGCTGTGGGGGCTGGTAAAATTTGTTACTAGCCATGTGGCACTACTTTTCTGTATGAATGGAAATCTGTATAGGCTTCTCTATTCTGTTGCCCCAACTTGGTTTGCAGGTCGGTTTAGGGAATCTCACTTCCTGCTTGTTTTTTTTATTTGTTTCCATTTTCTCCATGAAAATATTTCTTCCTGCATGCAGGAATGGTCTCTGCGATTGGGTCTAGCACAGGGCATGGTGGTGAGGGGAAACCATCTTTCCATAATCAAGGTGTCTCAAAATCTGCCTACAGCTCTGTCTGTGCAGATATGGTATCTACATTTTCTTTTTTCTAGAAAATACTGTACAAAACAAGTACTGATCAGATACGTGGAATTATACATGAACAACTCCATGGATTAGCTCCTTCTGTCACCCAGAAAGAATCAATACCTTTAGTTACAGACAAATCTACCAGAGACAGTAAGGGTAGTAAAAACACCTATTCTTTCTGAAGGAATTGATTCAATTTCTAAGCAATTGCCTAGAAATCAATTCAGACAAATCAGAATGTGACTGCTAATTATGCCTTATTTCATTTTGGTAGTGGTGTGAATTTATGCCAGAAAATGAAGGGAAATTGTTCCATGCAGAGCCAGGGGAACAATCATCAAAAGTCTCTGAAAGCTCCTTCTTTCTGTTCAAACTCAGATCAACAAATCAAGAGTTTTTAGAAACCATAGATTTCTGCAGGTTTTGTGTATTCTTTTATCCTGAATAAATCTGTGCTCTCCTTCAAACATAGAGTTTTACAACTCCAGCAAATTTTAGCCCCTTAGCTTGTAATTTGCTGTCCCTAAGAGGAATAAGTGGACTGAAGTTCACATTATTTTAAGGTGAAGTCCCTGCTGTAACTCAGGTATAATTAAAGCTCCACTTCAGCTACATGCTTTCTCCTCACCTACCTGCTCAGCACATGGTGACAGTCTTCAAGAGGTGGTATGTTAGACAAAGGACAATGTTCTCAGAGACAGTGAAAGCACCATCACTTATTTTCCTCTCTCTGTCTAAGCTTCTCTTTCTCAACCGCCTGCACCAAGCCCAGTTTATTAATGTTCAGCAAATAGTTTTACCAGCACTCACTGTCTGGCTCCACAAAGTCTTTCCCTACCTTGCTGACCTATCCTGAAGCTGTGCTGTTATGTTAGCCTCACAGAAACCCCTAGGAGCTGAAGTAGCTGTAATTAAAGGTTTTCAGCTACAGAGCTGTCAAATCCTTTTGTGTATCTGTTTTGGCAAGTGCTTCAAATCCTACAGCAATATTAAATAGACCATCTGTTAGCCTTCATTAAGCTCTCACTCATCAACAGGACTATTAAATATAACTGAGCATGCTAAAGGAAACCTTGACATCTGGGCTTTCAATTGGAACAGTGATCAATATTAATAACAAAACTATTTCACCTGAATTTATTATTAATAGAAAGTTAAATACAGCATAAATATGGATGTTTTGCCCTACAACACAGCTTTAATATGACTAATCTAAATGATATAGTGAAATACAACTTTATTACTATCAATATCTGTAATGATGTAGGTATCTAAAGAGCTCCATGGCACTGGTGCTGTTCTGAAAACATGTGAAGGACTGATCATCACTTTCATAGCTGTTAAATGACTGGGCAGATAGGATCATGCTAAACACAAGGGGTGTTGTAGAAAAAGACCTACAATTACAAAATACCCACTGGACCTGGTAAATGGCTAGTTTTCTTCTTCTTCGCAACAGCATCTTCCATATTTAAGGATAAGGTATAATATCTTCCTTGGTTGTCTCTTGTCTACATTGAAACAAACTCCCAAACCGCTCCTTAGAGACAACGTTTTCTCCCCTTTTACTCTTCTCATTGTTGCCTTTGCGCTCTATCCACTTACTCCATGACTGTAATTAAAACATAGGGATATTCACTAGTTCCTTGGTATTCCAGCTGAGGGATGTCGGACAACTTCCTTCACAGGTTTCCCACATATCACTCCCATTTATATAGCCAGTATGATCTGTGGTCAGGTTTTTTCCTTTCCTTTGAAGAAGGACATGGTCTAATCTTTCCACATTTTATAGAAGTATAGCAGATTCTTCCCAAATACATACAATATTTTGTGTGTTTCTCTACGGAACTGCACCTTATGTATTTCAGACCAATTCCATTATGGTCATTTTGAATACTAACTCTGTCTTCCAGTGTTCTTGTAAACCCAGTCAGAATGGCATTTCCGCCCAGATCTACCATTAGACAACATATTGATCAATATTGGAATCAAGAAATGCTACTGAGTAACTTCATCTCATACATCCTTCCAGACTAATACTAAGCAACTGATTACTGGTCTTCAAAAATCACCTGATCACCTGTCTTTTCCAGAAAGTTGCTAGAATCCTACTGTAGCTTATTTCAGAACATATTTTCCTACAGAGTCATAATCCAAAGCCTTACCAAAGTAATGGTAAACCACTTCCCCTTTCTTCACCCTATGTAAAAGACCATTTATGTCTTGTGCAAAAAAGCAATAGTTTAGTTCATCTGAGAACAAGGATGCTTCATCCAGGCAACTGCTTCAGTAGCAATTATATAGTATAATTGTACTCATAAACTTGTCAGGCCTCATCCTAAAGTATTATCTCTCCATCTTTCTGGAATAACTGAGCCACACTGGCTAATTTCTAATCCTGATTTTACAGTCTTGGTAGTTGGAACATGGTTTGGAACATCTGTCACCTGTACTGTGTAGAAAGATGAAAAAATATACTCATATCAACCTCTATGCCTCACTGGTATCTATAGAACCAATAATGGGTCTGAAACTCTTGTGCTGTTGCAAATACCCAAAACACTGGCAAAGTTATGATGTGTCTGAAAGCTACTCCTCACTTTATTATAGGCCTAATTAAAAAAACTCTGTATCTGAGCTGCCTGGCATAACCCTTGAGCTCCAAATCTCTGTTTTGCACACAAAGCTGACACTGAAACAAAGTAAGATTTTGAGGCTGACAGAGAACAACATAGCCTGCCAATAGTCTGGCACACAGACGGCACAAGCAGAGATGCCAAACCTTGTAATGTGCACCAGAGCTGAAACACAGTCACTAAAACTTCTAACTCCATGTCTTACAGCTGCATCATGTTCACATCAGTGGGACTCTTTGTATAATATTTTTTTTATCCATAAAATGGGAGAAACTGCGTTCCAGCACACATTAGGAAACGTATTAATGCTGATGAGCATCTTGATCTGCTGATAAAGAACCCAGTTCTAATTATGCAAAGTCCAGCTCCTGAAAGCAGGGGTTTTTTTTTGCGAAATTTTCAGATGAGTCGTTTGTGATTTTGATTTTCTACCTAAAAGAACAATAATTAAGGCAAGCTCACAGTACCACATCTGAAGTATATTCTACCTCAGATTATCACAGCACTTATCAAAATAATGAAAAGACACCCAGGCAGTCTGAGGAGGTGGCATCAGTACATTTTTATTTGGAGGCTGTTTTCAATAATCTTTTACAGTGCTTGACACATGCTGGGATTTTATATTCACATTAATGTATCAATATCTAGCAAAAAAAATTATTCCCCAGAACATCACTATAACTGAGACAAGTTTTTCCTCTGTGTTGAACTGGTCATATTGAAGAAAAAAGAAACAAATATTTATCCCATTTTTGCAAAACAAAATATTTTGGTGAGTGAGATGTGGTTCAGATTTGTTAGTTTACATTGATGCAGCTATGATTATAATAATTTATCAGAATTCTAAGTATGAATGGCCAGATGCTCAGCTGAATCCCATTCACCACATGTAAGTCTGGACTGCTATTTTGCCTTATATCCTTAGTACTGAAAACAAATTAAGTAAATATAATTCTGAAAGCTCTCCAAGCATAAATTAGCTCTTTGTACCAAATAATTTTTTTTGGTTCTTATTTTATGGCAATTTAACCTTCCATAAGTAAAAATTCTATGATTTTGTCTCATGTGAATCAAACACCGCCAATTAAACACCCTAGTGAGACGTATTCTCAAGGCTTACACTCCCTTACTTATTTCAGCAATTCATTCTAGTACATCACAATAGCCCTACTATAGAAGTAAACAAGCAGCTGTAGCACCAAAAGCCAAAGGAAAACCTGGAAGATTAGCCATGGAAGGAGCCCATTAGAAGGCTAAGACTGAATGTCAAGACATACACCATTTTCAAGCAGTGGCTGGTCACGAATGTAATTTCTGTTCTATCGTTATCTGAGATGTTCAGCTGATATGATATTGCCATGATATTTAAGGAGTCTGTTGCCTCAGCACATTGCTGCTGTAACTTTCACTGATAGTGAGTTCCTCGAATTAATAACCCTGTCACTTTCTAGTAGAAAGCCCTAGATGGAGATTGAAATAATGTATTCTCATTGATAGAAATCTCTTCCAAGGAAACAGAGCTGACGTGTTTGTTGCAGAGACAAACAGTACATGTGGGAGTACAGCAAGCTGGTCAAAAGGTAGATAAATTCAGCCCAGAGAAGCCAAATTGTGGTGAGTCAATATCAGAACTGGACATAGAGCCTTAACTATGGTTGTAGAATGGTGGCATGTAGAGGTAAAGAAAATTGGTGAAGTCCTGCACTAAGACTATGTCACTTAAAAATGACGTAAATGTCAGTTCTTAGTGACAGAGAAGACCGTTTTTCCTCTCCAGTCAAGGGTATGTATTTTTGCTGGTTTGCTTACACTGGCATAATGATTCTGTGGCACATGATGGACCAGATCAGAGACCGATTTGGCTGAAAGTTAACTTTCTTTTCAACAAGTTACTTTGCAGCAAGATCAGTTTTCTGAATCACTGAATGACTTTACAGATGCTGATATCTTCACAAGAAGAGCAAGAATAAACAGCAAGACTTGGCAACAACCTAATTTTGTGTCAGAGTAAAATGTTCTTTATCTGCAGTCCAATTCAATGAATCTGCTTTTGGGACACAAGCTGCTTTGGCTGTGTGCCATGCTGACATGAATGCTTGCCCTGACCTAGGTAGGATACCTGTTGCTGCAGTTGTATCTATATTCTTATCTAATCTGTGCCCAGTGACACTCTTGGAGAGAAATGTCACCCTGTATTTCCAGTTGTTGTCATAAGGTTGTTCTTGTCATTTTTTTGATACTTCAGGACTGATCTGTGTAGGCCTTAATTTCACTATTTTGAGATCCAGGAGAGAAAAGAGCAACTGTTTTATTTAGAAGGAACTCTCAAGTTCTAGTAAAAGATAGGTATCATATATTGGAAGTTACTCAGAAATTTCATTTTTGCTGGGACTTCCTGAGAAGTTCTGTATATTTGCTTTGAGAGACTTCAGCATTTCTTAATAACTGAAAACAAACAAACAAGCCTCTGAACATAATTAACTAAATGCTAATTATTTACATAGCATTTAGAGTTTTCATGGCCCCAACATATAAACAAGTTCTGGAGCATCTATTTATGTGATATTGACCTTCACACAATACTGTTTGTGGCTTGGCATACTCAATGAATGTTGTGACTTTCCCATACCTATCTGCTTTCTGCATTACATTAATGAAACAAAAACTGTACTGGGAAAGGCATAGTGAAGGAAAAGGCAAACAGGTCATGGGAAGATGTTTAAAGGAGTTGCTATGTGGGAATAATGACAGTGCTACAATGGCTTCCTAGGCTGCCACCTGTCAACAGAGCCACAGTAACTGACAGCTGTGCATTCTTGGACTGCCACAATTGCAAAATAAGAGTGAATTAATCTTGTGCATTTTACTTTTCAATGGGGCAGACCAAAAACATGCGCATCACTATTTCCTGTTGGTCAAATGACCTGTGGTGACTCATTTATCCATTGTACTTTTGTGTGCCCAGTTTGGCTGTGTAGCTTCAAAGTATATACAAAACAAACTATCCATGTAAAGAGTTAATAAGCAAAAAGCTTGCAGAGAGTTTTACAGTCTTGCGTAAGAGCAATCTCAGCCAGTGATAACAGCAAGAGTAAGCAGAAGAAGATTGTACTGGACAAAGACAGTAATAGCCTTTTTTTTTCACGAGTATCGTAGTCTAAGTAGATGGCAGATATGGGTAAATAGCAGAAAGAAAATAAAGGGAATGATGGCTGGCAGATGGCACAGAAGGGGGAAGATTTTTCTATCATGGAACATGGCTGAGGCAGGATTAGTCCTCAGAAAAAATGAGGAAGTGAATGAGGAAACAAGAAGGTGGAAGGTGGATGCAAGGGAACAAGGAAAGTGGTGTGGAGGAGATGAGAGTAGACAACAGCCAATTCATCATGAAGTCCAAAGTCAATCCTCTGGAAAACAATGTGCTTATATGACAGGATTTCCTTCTTCCCTCAGCAGCACCTAATGAGGCAGTTTTGGAGCACAGTCCATGGCTTTAACGTGTCTCCAAGAAACAGGGATTGATGTTTCCCATGATTGCTACTATTGCTCAAATGACACAGTGTGTCACCTCAGTTTGTATTCCCTGATGTAGATAAAGTTGAGTCATCTCTGATTAATTCTCTGACCTAGAGGAATGCTTGAAAAAATACAGATGAGTGGAGTGTCTATTAATTGTCCTGTAACACTGCATACCTTTTATGCGTTCCAACTTGTCATAATAACTTTTTGAGTTTTCTATGGAAATCTTTTGGTTTAGGAATGGGACATCAATTTAAGATACTTAAAACTGAAGGAAACCTCCTGGCAATAATTGTGGAGAAAGTCCATAGTGTGCAAGTTCATGTTCTTCATGTGTAATGGCAAAGTAAAAAGTAATGATGGAGTTCTGATTTGGTTCATCTAATCACTGAATTCCAAACTAACAGATTCTCCTGGGCTTGAAAAACTGGGCCAGAAGCATCATGAGGATAGATTGTCTCTTGGTATTTCTGCATGGAACAAGGGCATGTTAATAATAGCAAAAATTAAACATAATAAAAACTAGAAGGCCTGATTCTCCCTGCATCAGAATTTTGTTCGCTGTGTTGCTGGAATGGGGAAGGTTTTTGTTTACAGTAGGACTAGGTCCGAATTATCCATAGTATTCTTTTCTTTTCAAAATCATTTAAAGACATTTCTAACTCTTAAAAAAGACTCACCCCACTTTTATTTCTTCTGAACTGATTCCCAGTTGCTAGTGGAATATAACTGAAAAAATTCTGTATTGGATAGGTAAATAGTTGTGTGAGGCTGTGTTAGTAGCTAGTGGTGAATGAATTAAATGACCCAGTCATTCTCTTCTCTCTTCATTCTGTGATTGTTCTGAGCCTGTGCAATGTTTCTATGACCTTCACTAGAGGATTAATGGGAGTTATTTCCTCTATTGGTACAAAGCAATTATGCATGCCATCTTGCTTTGAGATGGTTTAAATGAAAGTTGCCACTAGAAATGTTAACCTTCACCTGTCATAATGCTATCATGTTATCTTGGGCTAATGGTGAAAAGAAGTTATGATTTCATTTTATTTAAATTTCAGCTGGGTATTTGACCATAAAATTATTTATAAAAGGAAACACAATAAAGACGGTAGATCAGGAGTTCAGCACAGAAAAAGAAAAGTGTTGTGCGATTGTCTGGAATGTAATTATAGAAGAGACTTCAGTGTAAACCAGAATGGATGACGCTTAGGTACTCAAAAAATTCTATACAAATGAAGGGGCCGACTGCATTATTGTCCTTTGAAAATCCCAATATTTGACTATTTTATTTTTGTGACATTAGTTAACGGTCATAGCAATGGCTGACACAAGATCACAGTTAAAGTTTTCAATCAAAACATCCATCTTCAAATGAAAAGCAGAGAATAGCCTAAAATTGAAGATGACCCTGCCTAGTGATGAATTTTTATTTTTATTTTGTTTTCTTCTATTCTCTTATATTTCAGTTTTGTGAAAATGAAGGCTAAATAGTACGATTTCTTCAAGAGTAGCATTAAATGTAGAATAGTAATGCTACATCTGGTCATTTCCATGTATGTGTGATTGTGTGAGAGAAGTGTGAGAAATTATGTAAGTAAATCAGTCAGAGAGGGTGGGCTGAAGTGAAAATAGGTTTTCATTTGAATATATATATGTCAGACAGGTTGGCTGGGATTAAAAAATTCAGTTTCTTTAGTTGTAGCTGTTTGAAGATGTATGAATAATAAGATATTATTTTGGGCAGAGTGTAAGATAAACAGGTTTCAGAGTCCAGCATTGTGTGGCTGGTAATCAGATCCCTGCTTTGAATCATTAAAGCATTGTTTGTTCTAGGGTAGGCTTCTCCTCTTCTGAGGATGTGAGAAATTGTTCCTAACAAGTATAAAGACCCCACAGCATTATATGAAGCTGATATGAAACAATTCATTTTTAGTGAATTAACATTTTTCAACAGAAAAACGTTTCTTTCAGAAATTTCTGTCCAGCCCTAATAAAAAACATGAATAACAGGCTCAACATTGTATTCTGCAAACTCTAAGCTCATGCAAATTGCCCTTGCTCAGTGGAACCACTTGAACAAAATTTGCTCTTTTTCATGAGGTAGAATCAAACCCTTAATGAGAGAATTTAGCATATAGAAATATATAGACAAAAGTACCACTATTCACCTGATTTCTGGCATATCTCCACTGACTTTAATTTCCTTCTTCTCAGGTGTTTTGTTTGGGTTTTTTTTGGGTGGGGAGGGCAGTGGGCAGTGGCATCTGTCATTTTTCTTAACTTATTATAGAACCTATTAAGGCTGGAAACACATAGTGGTCAATGTACAGAAATACAAAACTGAATCCAACTGCTCTGCCCAGATAAGGAATGCACCCTGGTAAACTTGTTCCATTATTACTGACCCCAGGCAATGTGCCAATCTACTGAACCCTCCTGGGAAACCTGCATAAACATACACTCGTAGTCAAGAAAAGCATAAGGGGATAAATATTCTGGTCATAGAAATGGACATTGCTTTAAGGATTTGCACTGACAACGCACACTCAATTTTAATTTTTGCAGTCTGTTTAGATTGTACCATCAATTAAGTTATGTTTTTTTGCCTCTCCTTTACTATCAGGATAGGGACAATGTGATCCTAGTGGATATATCAGTTAGACTTCCCACAGGATAACTATTAATAACTATACAATACTTGGGTCAAATACAAGGTACAATCTGACTAGGAAACATGGAGACAGTTAAATTGCATTTTGGCATCTGTGTGGAATATCTTGTACCTCTATAATTACATTATCAAGGTGCAAGATGAGCAAGATGAAACAGTCATGGAAATTAATAGCATGAAGTGTAGTATTGACAAAGGAATGTATTATATTTGTTTTAGCTGAAGTTGAAAAGGGCATGTGGAATTACTATTTTGTATCCTTTAATATCTTCCAGTTGTAAAGGATCTTTTGTTTAATGTCATCTCAGCAGGAGTTTAGCAAACATGTAACTAGCTTTTTTAATGAGGTCATTTTAGGAAGATAGCTCTTCTCTTATTCTCATTTCCATCCCATATTTCCTTCCCTGATACTTTTTGCCATGTTTTCATAAGCTTTTAGAGAGTACAATCCTGTAAGCCTCACCTTTTCATGTCTAATCTTTACATGGTTTGAAGTTGCAGCATTAGACTATAAGTACTCAAAAATCAAATTCATGGTATCATTTATATGGAGAGCACACTCTTCCACTAAACTTTTCTGTAGTTGTATTGCAGGTATTATGATGATGTAACACAGCTATTTGCCAAGTCTGTAATAAGAGTAATGGAAACATTCATCAGTTATATTAGTTGTATAAAAATTTCAGTAACAAGTGTGAAAGAGGTTGGATTTGTTTTTTGTTCATGCTTCTAAACTGAGCAAGGAGCTGTGCAAATGAAATGCAACTTGCTCGCCTCAAAGACTTTATTACTTAAAATGGCAACACAGATAAAGGGAATACTATTCATGTTTTAATGCAGAGGATAAAGTTACAGACAGATCAAGTGAATTGCCTGGGGTCAAGCAGAGAGATTGCTCGGGACTCAGGACTTGACCTGCAAAACAGCATCTTCAGCCACCACTGTATTGTAAAACTACCTGGCCTCTTAACCTGTCATTCAGACCTGTAACCTAAGTTTCCAATGTGCAGTCTCTCTGTGAAGACTGAAACCAAATAAAATGTCTCAGCTCCGTGTGTCTTCTGAAACAGTGTGAAAATGCTATGGATTCATACACCTTTTGCATTAAAAATAGCCATGAACTCTGTGTACAGCCCACAAAGTACAATCCCATATGGATGATACTAAGATGAAGGGACACATGAAAGATTCTTTGAATGCACATGACTGGGTTTGAATTCTGCAGATTTACCCAGAGAAGTTAGCATTTGATTCCATTAAGGATAATAGCTGAACTGGGATAGAGGGAATGAAGAATAGGCACTTAAACTGGATCTATCTGCTCTGATTTAGAATCATGGTGTATATTTCTACTCAAATAAAGATATTTAATCCAATGAGCAACGCCAGTTTACAGGAGCAGAATATATGAACGGATAAGGACTTCCAACTGATACATGTATGGAAGGATACAGTGCTGACTATTTCTATGTATTAGATGAGAATTAAGGACACAGTAAGAAGTCATGTGATGGATGGAAAAAGAAAATTAAAAGATTTATTACTTCATGGAAAGCAATTTCTTCTTCCAGGTTCATCACACTTAGAATTATGAGGCAGGTTATCACAGAATCACAGAATCACAGAATCACAGAATGTTAGGGATTGGAAGGGACCTCGAAAGATCATCTAGTCCAATCCCCCTGCCGGAGCAGGATTGCCTAGACCATATCACACAGGAACGCGTCCAGGCGGGTTTTGAATGTCTCCAGAGAAGGAGACTCCACAACCTCTCTGGGCAGCCTGTTCCAGTGTTCGGTCACCCTCACCGTAAAGAAGTTTTTCCTCATATTTCTGTGGAACCTCCTGTGTTCCAGCTTGCACCCATTGCCCCTTGTCCTGTCAAGGGATGTCACTGAGAAGAGCCTGGCTCCATCCTCATGACACTTGCCCTTTACATATTTATAAACATTAATGAGGTCACCCCTCAGTCTCCTCTTCTCTAAGCTAAAGAGACCCAGCTCCCTCAGCCTCTCCTCATAAGGGACATGTTCTACTCCCTTAATCATCTTCGTGGCTCTGTGCTGGACTCTCTCTAGCAGTTCCCTGTCCTTCTTGAACTGAGGGGCCCAGAACTGGACACAATATTCCAGATGCGGCCTCACCAGGGCAGAGTAGAGGGGGAGGAGAACCTCTCTCGACCTGCTGACCACACCCCTTCTAATACACCCCAGGATGCCATTGGCCTTCTTGGCCACAAGGGCACACTGCTGGCTCATGGTCATCCTGCTGTCCACTAGGACCCCCAGGTCCCTTTCCCCTACGCTGGTCTCCAACAGCTCTGTCCCCAACTTGTACTGGTACGTGGGGTTGTTCTTGCCCAGATGCAGGACTCTACACTTGCCCTTGTTATATTTCATTAAATTACTCCCCGCCCAACTCTCCAGCCTGTCTAGGTCCCTCTGAATGGCTGCACAGCCTTCCAGTGTGTCAGCCACCCCTCCCAGTTTAGTGTCATCAGCGAACTTGCTGACAGTGCACTCTATTCCCTCATCCAAGTCATTAATGAATATATTGAATAGAACTGGTCCCAGTACCGACCCTTGAGGGACTCCGCTAGACACAGGCCTCCAACTGGACTCTGTCCCATTGACCACCACTCTCTGGCTTCTTTCCTTCAGCCAGTTCACAATCCACCTCACTACCCGATCATCCAGGTTATTACCAGTTCTTCTACATTTCTCACACTGTGGGGAGACCAGATCAATACAACTCTTCTTACAGTCACCCTAGTACTGTCTGTTCTACACTGGAGAAAAAGATTTAGCTCCTTTGTTTTAAGAGGGAAGGATGGGTGCAAGACGAGCAGTCACTTGCCTTGTACTCTGTCAGTGTCTCTCCTATGGACTGACTGCTTGATAAGATGGAAGACAACTGCATGTTCTGGGCTTTTCTAGGGGAAAGGAAAAAACCCTCCAGTCTGTGATGCATGATTAGCTGCTATTTATAAGATGCTTTAAGACTTTTTCCTGAAAAACATTCTGGAGAGGTCCTTTAGTGCTACCACATTACAAACACAAAGGACAATGCTTATTGTTTAGTTAAACTACTGCCTGCTGATCCGTCAACTTCCCACCCCTTGTGTTACTCTGACACTGTAATGGCAACACTACCTTAAAACACACACATGGCACATTCCTGGGAGAGTGCTTGGGAGAATCAGCAGTGTATGCAGGAGTGGATCACTTTTATCTCAGCCTAAAGCCTGCCTTATCTCAATAAAGTTTCCACTATAGACTCATGCTGCTTACAGTGAGATGGGCTCCCACTGTTTGCGCTAGCTCCCCTGCTGCTGTCTGTCTTGCTTCTCAAGCCCTGAAACAAGCAACTGGAATGGATATTATGAAGGAGAAGGAGCAGTATGAGGTAACACCAGTTTATTTACATTTGCTGGCTTTCAATGAGGTTGAAAATGGGTTGAAGAACCTGCACTCAACCCAAACACAGCTTCAGCTGGAGCAGGAAGCATCCAGGTTAGATTGCAGGAGGACCCTTTTGATGAGAAGGAAGTAGAAGTGGAGGAATAGAATGCTTGAGGAAGGTGCAGAGTTCTCAGCTCCAGGTGTTTTTGAGGAAGTAAATGAACTTCTGTCAGGAATAGTTTAAACCGGAGTTTCTCTGGCTTTGAGAGTGGATACAGAGAACATGCTTTCTGGAGATATCTTCCAAATAAATTTGTCCATTGCGCTACCTACTGTTCAGTCCAGGCTTAAAGATAAAGCTCTCCTAGGCTGAAGATGCCTAGGGAGGGTTGGAATTCAGATGAGGTATTTAGTGTCTGGGTCAGCCTGTCTTATGGCATTCATACTTTAATGGATGAGTTTAAGGAGTCCTAGCAGACATTTCATCAATAGTGCCCTGCTCCAGAGACAGGACAGGGCTCATGGGTTGCAAAATACCAGTGTTCCTGACAGAACAGTCTGGTTAAGAACAGCAGCAATTAAAAATGTTTATGAAACAGAGAACCTGGGGAAAAATACATAAATTAAAGCCTTTCATTTTTATTTTAAGTTTTAAACAGTTAAAATGCAATTAAAGGAAATTTTGGAAAGCCATTTCAGATTTTAATAAAGAAAAAGTGTTTAATGCTGAACAACACATATTGGATCATCATGACCACTAGTTAATTATCAAGGCCATATGGTGATGCAGAACAGCTCATTTTCCACTCCGGAGAGCATCCTACAAATTCTCAGACTTACCTATTTATCTCACTTGTTTGGTGTGTCACTCTGCAGAAAAGTAAGTAACCAGCTTACACACAAGGACTTTGAGATCCTTCAAAAACCGATAGAGACGTACAGACATTGTTAAAGTAACAACAAGCAGACGATAATGACCTTTAATTAAGTAGTTAGGTTACAGTAAAGATGCTGTTTTCATCCTTTGTCTTTCATTCTTAAGTGGATGCTTGGACGCTTCATATTATTAGATTGTATTTACAGCCCCCTCACACAACGTTTCTTGTAATATGACTTCAAACACTTTTTTAAAAAAAAAACAATTTGTAATGGAAAGTGATCAGAAACTTTTGTTCCAGTGCCAATTTTAGAAAAAAAAACACCCCTCATATTTAGTTCAGAAACTGAGTAAATGTAGACAACTACATTTAAAAAGTTATTTTGTATCATGATTCTTAGATATTCTTGCCTCCTTTCAATTGCTCGATCATGTTTATAGTAGCACAAAATTAAGCTTGAAGGGGCCCACAGAGTTAATTTCCCTCAAATAATCCCTCAAAGTAATAATTATGTTGATTCAGACAGATCGTATCAGCACATTTGTATATTAAACAAAGGTCTTTCTTCCCCCAAGATGTTAACATAGCCTTTTTAATGAATTCCAATTAATTTTATCAAAAATATTTGAATAAATAAAAGATGAAATGAGAGATCAGGTAGAAGTCTGCCCTCTAATGTAGAAAGCAAGCAGAAATGAAGGGGTTTTTTTCATTTTTGGTTAATTAACTTTGTCTTTTGGGAATAAGCATGAGTTAAATTGAAAAGATGCAAGAAAGAACAAAAATGTATATAAATCAAGAATCTCGAATATATGAGAAGGGTAAAGAAAAGCACACCATTTCTTTTTAAGATCCCTATTATATTATACTTCATTATAATAAATTTATAGGCTGACATCAGTTTTAGAAGGGCTACGAACTTTCACCAGGATTTCAAAGGACAAGTATAAAGGTTAAGGAAAAATATTTTCATAGAACAACCATCCCATGTCAGCTTACTGCAGGATGACATTCATCTGCATTTGAAGAGTTCATTACTGATCATTATCTCCATACTGAACTAACTGAACTACAGGTCTGAGCCAGCAGAAACATTCCTAAGTTTCTATTTGTTTGATGCATTATCCAAAGGAAAAAGGAAGAAGTGTACTCTTGGCTGATGAAGAATGTTCTGGTGATTTATTCAGGTTAATGTGAAGTAAAAAAAGGCAATTGTTCTACTCCTGCAATACCCTTGAAAACCTTTAGCTTGATTTTATACGGAATGTTAATACAGAGATGATACAGGTACGAAGTCTGTGAAGAATGCATGCATGCAAATGTTCTTTCAAACTTGGTTTGATCTTCTCAACTGTATTCTTTAAAAAAAATGTGTAGGGTGAGGCCATAAAAATTTCATCTGATACTATTAGTTCATGCTTATTACAAACATGGCTAGTTGGACACAGAAACTACCACTTCTGGGTGATTTCTGGTCAGCTCAGAGCACAAAGCAACACATCTCCCTGCAAGTCTTTGTTTAGATGTTCCCTCAAGGCTAAGCCTAGTTTCAATTACTCCTAGTAATGAAGTAAGAGAAGATGGCCAAACAGTAATACCTCTGAAAGGCTCAAAGTTCTGTCTTTGTAAAATAACAGAATGTGAGAGAAATAATACCAATATCCTGAAAGTGGTGTATTAGGAAAACCAAGGTTGGCAATGTACAAAAATATCCTTAAGTCTAGCTTCTACAATCAGTGCTGATGTAACACACCTCTACTATATTCCTAGGGCTCCTCCTCTGTGTATCTCCTCTTATATATAATTTCCCAACTAGCTATGCTCTCTGAGTCTCTGAGAACTGGGGCTTCCAGCCAAGGTGGGTCATCATGTTACGTACACAAAACACCTTTATAACTCTCTCACTTTGTCACTCCATCTGGAGCCTTTTCACACCCAGCAAATTCTCTTACATTTTTATTGCATAGTACATTATCATTCCTTGGTTCTGCAGGCTTGCAGAGATGATAAAAGGTGACAATAGCAGGACATTAAAATAGAATCTATTGCAAACATATCCATGGAACTCATAGCCAGATGGATTTTTTCCAACCCTCCATTCAAAGATTTTAAATTAAATTTATATTTCAAATTTTATAGAAGATGGGGATGGTGATGTGATGCAGAGAGCACCTTAACAAAGTTGCATAGTGGCATTAATTGTCATTCTATACCAGATAAATATTCACTAATGATAATGACTTATTTTGCCTCATTATTTTTCTAGTATGCTGCATTCAGAGCTATATATTGTCAAGGGTTTTATCTTCCCTCTTTGGCTATATTTCTAATCCACTAAGGTCTTTTTCTCTTTCCCCTCCTCCCTTATTCAAAGCTTGCAAAGTTTTCATCCTTGTTCTCCTAGGAACAAGCTATTTGTGATTTGGCCCAGCATTTTCATGTTCAATCATCTTTGTTGTCAACCCTTTAAAGCTGCTCCTCTTGCTTTCCTGTAATTTATAGCTTCTCAAAAAGTCTAATCAATTTATACCTTCCCCACAGGTTCAGATCTGACTTTTAGTGTTGGCTGTTTGGAATTCACAGTAACAGGTGTTGCATTTTTGATAACACATTTACTAGTGTGTTAGCCAGGATGATTTATAAAGGGTGCGTGGGAGGGTTTGATTTTTTTGCCATCCTTAACAAAGATGAATTAAGTGAAATATTTCTCAATCAAAAGCTGCCACACAAAGCTTGAATATCAACCACAGCATAAGCTCACTCAAATGGGATCTCTGAGCTTGAGGCATGCCACAAAATACAACAAGCACTACAGCGGACAGATCCTTCAAAGGTAGCTTGTAGCCATGCAGTGTGAGAAGACTTTTCAGACTACTTGGAACTCCTAAAACATTGAGCTCTCTGCAATGAGAACAACAAATCTATGTTACTCTCAGTAGACATCCATTTGCTCAGGTTAGTTCCTACATAGAGGGTTGTGGGCAACATGTTTTCTCATTTAGTTCTAGTTGGAGTAAAACTTGTTTAGTTCTAGTTGGAGTTCCTCCTGCTCCTGCCCTGAAGAAAGAAAAAAAACCCCACAGGTGTTTCTATTTCAACTAATGTCTGAACCAGAGAGTGTCTAGGTATTTTCCAGCTTCTGCAACTGGGAACTCTGATATCCTGTTCCAGGCAAAAATCTGTCCATAGTCAACTCCTTTAAGATATCTGATTGCTTTTATATCTCAATATTTGAGTATGGAAAACTATCCATGACAGTGTCTTTCAGCACTGTTGCTAAGACTAACTTACAGTTACTGAATAGAAATAATAACTTTATTTTTGTTATCTGACACTGTAATAATTGATTAATTGTTAATGTGAAGCTGCATCACACAATTGATTTTATTTTGTAAAAAATTATGCCATTCTCTGTTCTTAAATGATAATGTTTCCATTTCTTCAATTCACCCAGTCTCACAGTGTAACTTCAGTGAAATGATTGCAACAGTCCATTTTTAACAAGGTTGAAGTTATCCATCCTTGAATGTGGGGAACTAGCTAGCATCTGAAATTGCTTGGCCTTGAGGATCTATTTTCTGTTACCATTTATTAGAATGAGCATAACCAGTTTTACTGTAGCACCTGGAGCTACTCAAGCGCAGGAAGTCTGATGTAACCCCAAAGGAAAAGACTTATTGCACGTGCACAGAATAATTATATAACAGAACATATTTAGTACTGTCTGGGATTCTTGGATAGAAATATATGAATCCTACTGAGAGCCCTAAGGGAGATTAAGGCAATACAGTTTCAGGCAGAAAAGACACTTCTGCTTTGTGGAGGTAATTGATATTTCAAAATTTTGTTTAGTTCTGTTAAAAGAAAAAGCCCTCATAATTGTCAGCTATCTGTGAAAGACAGTAGATTTCTGGCCATAAATAGGGGTTTCCCTATAGTCATCTGTTGAGGGGACTGCCCTAAACTCCTTCTTGAAGCAGGACTCTGAGACAACATTCCTGGAAGCTTATTTTAGAATTAAAAATGATGAAAGCCCTGTGATTCCCACATTTATAAAGCAACTTGTTCCACAGTTCTGGAACCTGAAGATCTGAGGTTGCTTGTACAATGTGTTGCCCACAAATCAGGACGTGGGAAATTTTACATTTACTACCTCCATACTGTTTACATGATGGAGTGCTCTCCATCACTGAGACCAGGATCCCCAGCAGGCTAACGAAATGAGGTGGCAGGAAAGTACCTAAGTGTAGGAATCACGCCCAAGTTTTATAACAGTTTTGGTAAAACTAATCATTCTTTGTCACATATACTCGTAAGTCAGCATGTACAGTATTGAAATGTAAAAATTTCTTAGTAAACCTAACATTCCTAATTGCCTGGCTGAAAGAGCCCCTAATAAATAGCTTTTCAATGGCCAGACAAAATGCTTTTCAAGAATTTAATCATACATCTAAGAACCACTCTTACAAAATCACCTTTCCTTTCAGCTGGTCCTTCCTAAAGCATGGATATAAAAGGAAAAGATGAATGCAGCCAGGAGGGAAGTGGCAATACCTGTTAATACAAGACTCAGGTAGGAACTCAACAAAGTTCCATAGTTATTCCTCAACAACTTTGAAAGCTTTCACCCACTTTTGTGAAGCTCCCCAACTGGTTGGTTACATTTATTGCCACTTTACTCCCAAATAAAAACATAACTCAGCTGGGCAGTAGTGCAGATAACCAGTAATCGCTGGTCACCATTCCTACCAGGATTTACTTAGGTATATTAAAATTAATGTCTCTTTGGTAATTAGTATTAAATCATGTTAATTCATATTCATATAAAATTCATTTAAAATAATCTACACAAAGGGAATAATTATTCTCTCTCTTCCCCCCCCAGAGTTCTTAATTATGTGTCATATTTTCTGGTGAATGGTCACTGGAGAGGAGATAAAGCATCCATTACACCTTTTGAAACCAAGAATAATTATTCAATGAAACTGAGTGAGTAAAAGAGAGGGAAATGGTTCAATGGTCTGCTTGTTAAGAAACAAGAAAAGTTGATAGCCTGGGAGAAATGGTCCAAATTTGATCCTCACAACTATAGCAAAATACTGCTGCAGATGAAATCTCTGATAAGTTATGGAGGTGAGTGGATCTCAGTCTCACTGGCTATGTGTGCATGTGTAAGTACACAGTGAGTATTCCATATATACATTTTAAAATCAGTGCAGAAAGCTGTTTTTCAGTATGTATATATATTTCTTGATACATACTGGCCCAAGGGCAAGAGCACTACCCTTAATTTGGTCTCCTCTCTCCTTATGGCATATTGTTGAGGAGGATTTTGAGTTTTCTCCTGTAAGCTTCAAGTTAGTCAGAGTGTTGAGAAAAGTCTTGTGGAATAGATGTCCTCTAGGCAAATCTTAACTAGGCAACTCTTACACAGTGTCATTGTTTCATAATTCTGGTCTCCTAGAAACAAGGGCTATCCTCAATGCTTGGAAAGCCCCTAGCAAGTGACAGATGATCTCCTAAAGAAACGAGAGGCCACCGAATGCTGTGAAAGCATAACCTAGGCATTTTTTCCTGATTCAGTATTTTTCTATGTTAAGAAATGGGAAAGAATGGAGAAATCAGAATTTTCTGTAAACCAAAAAGAGTCAAATGGTAAAATGTCTTGTAGCACCACCCTATGTATCTTGTCAGCAACTTGACTTAACTTTAAATGATGGCTAAAATATATTGTTTGCCATGCCCCTTGATTTGTTAAACCATAATCATGAAATTGAATTACAGGACAGGAACGATAATAACAGATGAAACTATTATGTGTCATAGAGAGGCAATTATGCTGTAGCTAATGATCTTTACTAATAGGGTAAGATATACTGCCACATGTGCCTTGAAGACCATCGTCAGATAAAATGGAGTCATCCATCAACTAAAGCTTTAAGGTAGTGTTTAATTTGAGAGGTGAAAGAAATGAAATTGGGCTTTGGAGGACACTGTGAATTCCATCCATGTAATGAGATAGAATATTGATCTAATGAACTACCTCAAGTCTAGACTGTATCATTTACCTGGAGCAACTGGATGCACACACACGCATAACCAAAAGGTTGGTGGAGTATAAATTAACTTTTGTTACTCAAAGGCAATATGGTGTTCTGTATAAATTTGAATAAGATTATGTCCTGTCCACAGATTATAGCATTACATATTAACAGCGGGATTTCTACTCAATGCTGTATAGCTTAATCAAAGAACCTGGGTGTCACAGTTTAAAGCTGGGCTGGCGATTAAACCTGCAGCAGACGCTCTCTGTTAACCCTCCCCCCCCCCCACCCGAAGGGAAAGGGAAAGGGAAAAGGGAGAGAGACTTACGGGTTGGAAAGTTAAAACAGTTTTAATAAACCTATAATAATGAAAAAGAGTATAATAATAATATTGGAATAATCAAATATATACAAATATATATACAAAACCAAGATCGAGCTCCCCCGATGTTGGCAACGTCACCACCGGCACTGCAGGGCAGGCTCCGGGAAGGCCCAGGCTGGGCCTAGCGACGGTCGAGAGCTGGATTCAGGGATGCACAGATCAGGATCGGGGGCAGCAGGAAAACAGTCGGAGTCCTCCTTGGACACCGGCCATAGCAGAAAGAGCAAGCCAAGAGCAAGAGGGGAGAGACCCTCGTGATCCCCCCGCTTTATACCGAGAATGACGTGTATGGGATGGAATACCCTCGTTGGTCAATTTTGGGTCACCTGCCCTGTCTGCTCCCCCCTGCAGCTGCGACCCCCCTTCGGCTTTTCACTTGTAAGCAGTGAGGAATTCAGCGGTGACCTTGGTTTCTCTAAGAAAAAAGTACAGCAAGAGCCTTACTGCACAACATCCCTACCGGTGCCTCAGCGATAACTACAAACTTCGAGCGTTATCAGTCCTGGAAGCAGACACTGTCTGCAAAAACATGCAGTTAGTTTCAGAAAGTGCAGTTATTTAGAGGAGACTTAGCTGAAAGTAAAAATCACTGAAAGGAAAATCGGCCTGGTTTAGGCCAAACCAGGACACTGGGTAATGGGATTCTTGGGTTCATCTTTGCCAGTGACTCAACAATATGGCATTGGTATAGTTACCAAGGTCTACATTAGCAAGTAGAGCAGTGCAATAGAAGAGAACATGTGGAGAAAAACAGTGTTAAGAGTCCATTGTCCATGACATATTTTGGAAGTTTTACCTTCTGGTAGATCTCTTCCCCTCAATTCTACAGTGAATTGCCTTGAGCCAGGTGAATGAGCCACTGGTTGTACAATCACCCCAGGCAGTGTTTTCCAGGCTTCCTCGCTTTAAAAGACTGCCATTGCTTCTGTGGGTGAGAGACAGGTTGGACAAATGGAGATTTATCTGTAAGTAGAGGCACAAGGACTGAGGGATAGCAGTGGAAAGCCCTGATATGCTTGGTACGTGGGGTTTTTAGGAATATCTGTCCAGAAGTTTAGCAAAATTTTGAGACAATGACCAGGTGCAGCCCCAGCCCTGGCTCAGTGGGAAATGAGGTGTAAGACTTGGGAAAGCTTTGCTAGTGAGGTGGAGGAAAAAATCTGGGCTGGTTTTGCTGGTGCTTCCTGGTACTTATTTAGGAGAGAATTTGGATGGAGTGGCTTGTTACACTGATGGGATGCTGAAGGAGGACAGACCGTTCATAGGGCTGGCCTTGTCTTTACAGTCTTCAGAAATCAGGGCTAGAAGTATAAAATTTTTACAGGAAGCAAGAGGAAAAAAGGTTTTTAGACAACAGTCAGGACTATTTTTTTGTTATGTTCTTCACTAAGTAATTTCCCTTTTATTAGCTGGATCCATCCTTCATTCTCCACTGTGTTCAGTTGCAAAAGTAATTCTTTGGGTAGCTCTGTCCAATGGCAGCAGAAGTTACTCTTGGGCCACTCACACCAATGGAGCTGTCTGGTTATAGCTGATAGCAAATGGTCGACTGGATTATTTTCATGATGAATATCCCTGTGCACCAAGAGGAGGAGGTATTTAATTTTGTATCCAAAAGAGAAATGCCTATGTGTAACTGTGTGTGGGATTTTTTTTTCCTAAAGTCTCTCATTAGACTGAATGGCATCTAAAACAATTGCAATTCTTTTGCAGCAGCCTGAGGGAAGAAAATGCCAATAGACAGAAATGACATTTATAAATACTGACTGAACGAACAATGTAAAAACCAAATAAACCCCAAATCCCTATACTTTCCCCCTCCTCAAAAGAACTCATTCATTCCCTTCAACCTTTAAAAGGATGACAGCAAAACCAGGTAGGAATGATCTACTCTTGAAACTTTAACTGACTGTATTCTTGAGTTTTCTGCATGACAGGTATTGACTTATATTTAGGACATAGGTATAAATCTGAGTAAAAAGGGCTAGTAATGAACATGTGTTGTGTGTGTGTGTGTTGTCCCTTCTCCTCTCATTATTCCACGTGTTCTCTGTATTTTGAGTATTGATGAGAATGGTATTGATTGAGGAGGTTGGAAGAAACATGCCTTCATTCTTAGAATAATGTTAAGTCTCATATAGGCTCTCTGCAAATTTCAGAGGATTTGCATGAGACTGAGCCAATTATCTAAGATTCAACCAGCAGAATGTCAGGAAAAGACAATCTGAGTTAATACAGACAAATTCAGTTTGAGTCAGAGACTGCACAGTCTCAGAGAGGTAAGAACATAATTCTGTCTCTGATTAAACACAATGCAAAGTCCGAAGAGATTCAAGTCAAATTACTGAATCAGTGAAGAAGCTGCAGATGTTCTGGCATTCCTGTTTTCTTTGTGCATTTTGGCCATATTTTCTGCACATTGCAACAAACATGATATTAATGTAAAGAAAATTCTTAACTTCTTATGGATTTCCTCTTTAACTATGCTATCTAGCATAAATGTTATCTTAAACTGATTAAGTCTTACATGGATTTAATGTAATAAAACTCACATGAGATAGTTTTACCAATTACTTCTTATACCTTTTTAATTGTATAAGTAAGAGAAAGAGCAACATGGGCAGGCGGCTATTTTAAGTTTTTGTAAAATTCAGTCCATCCTGGTAGGGGAATCTGTAAAATTTCACTTTAAGCAGACTTTAAATCCTCTTGTCTCCCCTGTCAATCCTATGACATAATGTGCATAAATGATTAACCACATTAAATACAAATAGAAAACTCTTGACTGGAAAGCAGTGCATGGCTGGTAGCATGGACAAAAATATGAGCACTGAACCAAAGGCAGGTGCTTCAGAAAGTAAGCAATCTGGATATAAAATTAGCTCTGCTGGAGAGAACATTCATAGGTATTTTACAGAAGCTCAGTCTTCTACATAAAATAGGAAAAAAATGCAGCAGGGAATCTGCCCTACAGAGGAAGTTAGAAGCGTGAAGTGTCAGATCTGCAATTCCCATGAGGCACCTTGGCAGCATATCTAAATCTCACTTCTCATAATAAAAAAAACCCAAACCAACAAAAACTGGAGGAGACACTTTCTGTTAAAAAAAGCAAAAATATACAATAAAAAGTTTTCAACCAGCCTGATTTTCACTGCCAACTATATAAGCACCACTCAGCTGCTTGCTTTATTTTAGGATCCAAAAACTATTAATTAACCCATTGGGAAATGCCCACAACAGGCACTGATAGCATTTGCATGTTTTAACAGAAAATCACCAGGGAACTTGAATGCCTTGCTTCATCTGTGTCCAACCAATAGAGACAGCACATACATTTTAAAGTTTCATTGAAGCTATTAGACACTGTACTATGTATGTATCTTTCATGTAAAAACAGTGCCAAAAGCAATGTCCTGACTCAGTTTAATGAAATTTTCGTTATTTCCTCCTTTTTTTTGGATACTGAAAGAATCATTTACTTTGTAAAGACTGTCTCAAAGACCAGTACCCGACTTCAGACTCAGCTGGTCAGCTCTGAGTCATTGTCAGATCCCCTGGCAAGTGAACGTTTCATCTTGCTGACTTTTCCAAGCTTGGAAATCTTCATCAGGAGTACATTTTTCACTGTCTACCAGGAATCAAAATTCTCCTGTTCATAGAGCTGACATGTGACCAACTGATTTCTTCAAAAATGAGGATCAAGCTCTTAAAACTGTATTGTAAGCAAATTTAGGAGTTCAGCGAACCATGTAGGTATGATTCAATATATTCCTGGCAGCCTAAACTCTGAAGAAGGCAAAGAACTGCACTCTGTTCCAGCAGGTGCTTGAGCAATCCTCTCCAAAATCAGCCACACTGAATCAGTGTAAGCAAGCCTGGAGTGACCGTGGTATGGAATAGAGATATAAAGAAATTTTTGTTCTTTTTTTTTTTTTTTTAAACAGAAACAAAATCAATTTGCATTTTGGGACAATCTGGAATTACTTTTCTCCAAGCTACGATTCATACCCTAAGGAATCTCTTCTAGTCATGTGATTTTAGAATGAAATTTGACATAGTTTTAAAATATTTGACCCTGAAAAGTCCCTTTAAATCACAATAGACTTTGTACATCTTTTTGCCATCTTCCCGCATTTTTCCATCCAAATTTATTGAAAGCATAAACTCAGGAGTCTCAGAAAAATTGTGAAATGTTCCTATTTATTTCCTTTTTTCCTTCTACCTTTCCCCTTATGTCAGGATTGTTATGCTAAGATTTTGTGGGCAGTCTGATGTACCGTTTTGAGAGGCTCTACCTTGTGAGAGGCTCTATTATGGCAGGTTAGATAATACATGACAAGATCAACCCATGTAAAACAATTCTGAAAGTTGTTAGGCTGCAATTGACGCATGAAGGACAGGAGTCCTAAAGAATTTTTGCCCCATGGGGAAGATCTGTGAAAGCCTAACAATGTGAATGAAGCATTCTGTTTGTTCCTCTGTGAAGGAGACATCCAATTAGTGTGCTGGCATGAAGAGTATCAGAGGTTACACTATCTCCTCAGGGAGCTCCTCTATGATTAAATACAGGCTCTCATTTAGGTTGCTTCAGTCAAGGGGTCAAGAAGGCAAGAGGCACAAATTCATTCACCCACGGTGTTTGCATGTTAATTGTCAAGCCTCTTAGCTGTTCAAATATGAGCTGAGAGTGCACCCAACCTACAGATGTGTGGACAAGAAACATTAAGTCTTTGAGCTGAATTCTTCCTTCTTTACACTTGTAAAACATGGTTGTGGTGTTATTGACCATGGGAGAGCTGCTGCAGAATTGTAGTGAAGTCCATGGAAGAGGAATATGGTCTCTCGCTGTGGCTAGCCATGAGCAAACAAGCAATCAAAAGGGCAAAATTACCTTTCGCTTATTTTCCCACTTGCTGAGAATGTCTTTGGGCATATAGGAGATAAAATATCACGAAAAGACACATGGAATAGATTTTCTCAACATGTAATCAAATCCCCACTGTACTGCAAATATTTCTCAAGTTTGACTTGGAGCTTTACAGCTCTATAGCTGGCTTACAGAGTATGTACACCCACACTAAGTTTAGTGGCTGGACTCTATGAGAAGCTGAAACTCATTCACTGACTGAAAATCTGCTGTGAAGTAGAATACAACAGGAAATTAATCAAGCATCTGTCTTAAGGACACAAATTGCTTAAAGGTCACTTTCCAGTGTTTTTTTAAGCACTAAAAATGCTGCTTTTTCTTTTCCTTGCATAAAGAAGTACTTAAATGTGTTGATCTGAGTGGAAAAGGCAAAATCATTTCTCTCCCCACTTGCTTTTACTTTAAAATATTAGGCATGTGAAAAATTATCCTCTTTCAGGTGCTTGGAACATTATTTGGCCTGTGACACTCCAACTGATTGATTGTTTGATAGAATTAAATCTTTTAATGTAACACTGCCCTGGAGCTGTTGTATACCATTAGAGATACAGTCAAAAAACAGTTTAAGCAAACCAATTAAAAATCAAGCCTGTTGCTGAGTGCCTCGTGACATTTGGACAATTTTACAATAACTGATGAGTCTTCCAGAGTAAGGCATGAATTATACCTCTGTTCAGCCTGCTGCATTGTCAGTTGGTTCTTATGTGTTCTTCTCCATAGTATAGTATGACGACTGCCAAATTTGATAGATTAGGATGAGGACTGTCCATGGTTTTCAGACCACAGTTGTTTTGTGATCATGGGTAGTTTTTAATGGGATTTTCAAACCAAAGGAATAGGGGAAAGGAAGGGACAAACTGGGATACATAGTCCTGTGTGCCATAACTGTAGGCATCTATTCAGCAGAAATCTGAGAAGGCTCATAGAAGATACATGGCACACACTGCCACACATGCCAAGCTACAAAACATTACCTAGCATTTTACTTTTACTTTGAGACAGAAAGAAATGCATTGCAAGAATTATGAGTAAACAGTGGTGAAGAATAAGAGAGATCACAAGTTTTGGTAGTTTCTACTGCCTTTTGTGCAGTAATGGATTAGCTGAGTGAAACTTCTAGAGATCCAACAAAACAAGTGTAATTTCACACTGCAGAAGAAAGGACAGAAAAGTCCTGTGGGGTTTCTTACCAATATTAGTTTCCTATAAATTTCCCCCTTAGAGTTTTGAAGGAATGTGAACATCAAGAACTCATGGCTCTAGATAAACTTCACCATGAAGAAAAGTTCTAAGGCTTTCACACTCTCAGTGGTATAGTTTGTTTTCAACTTTTCCAGTTTTTCTCCTTTTCTAAAAATATCCCAGCATTTGTCTGGTTATTTAATTTTACAGGAATAAATAAAAGGATATAAGATAAAAGGACAGAATAAGATCATTGTCATTTTTTTTGTAATACTACAGGAATGTTTTGATTAAGGTACTTCTCTAAGAGAAAAGGTAGAATCAGTTATTGATTCTTCTCTTCTTCAGAACATCCTCTGTGTCTCTATGGGATGTTTATTTTACACAGGGACTTCAAGGAACACCAGCATATAGTAAGTAATTAAAGTGTAAAGAGCTGATATTAAATAGGGAATGGAAACGATTGCATTCACACAGCTTAACAGGAGATTCTGTCCATGTAGAAATCTCACAATATAAAAAAATAAAATGAAATTAAATAAATCCCAGTTTATAGCCAAAGGAACGTTGCAATCTGCATATTTCAAAAGAACCAGTGATGGAAGGAAAATAACCCCGCCGGGAAAACAACACCTTTCATACTCTCGAGGTGGAGTCAAATTTTCCCTGAGCATGCCAATTGTACATTGCTTTGGCTTTTTATTTTATATAGCAGACCATTGCTATTAGAGAAGCACATTGAATAATAACAGCAAAGCCTAACATTGGTTTCCCATATTTCTCTTTTCTTGTGATTTGTCTCAGTTAGGCTATTACCCCAAGACATTGTTCTGCTTTTATGGTAAAGGCAATGTCCAACATAGCTCATGGGAATATGTTTCTAGAGTTTCCCACTGCAAAGAAGGGTCTGCTCTGTGAAGCTGGCCAGGCTCCATTTGAACAATCTCAGTGTGGGATCATCGCTGTTACTAAAATGTCAAGTGTTAAGTGAAGTGAAAAATATTCTGAATTTTAAGACAAAAAATAAACAAATACAAGAAAAGCCAAACCAAACCTGAGCAACTAAAGGTCCACTAGAAAACTTCAACTATTTTTTGGACATACACAGATGTGTGAAAGGAAAATTAAATTAGACAGCCAAGTGCAAATCTTATGTTGAGAAAAAGAGAGCTTAAGACTTAAAGAACATATATATATACACAGATACAGTTGAAACTGAGTTGAGTGTTCCTCTAGGCTTTAGTGCAAATTCAATTGACATTGATGGATTTGTTTTCCTTCCAGATTAGATTGAACTTTTGATTTTAAAGTAGTTTACCTGCTCCTGCACTTGAAAGCTACATTTTTCCTTAACTAATTTTCTCTTGTTAAGGCACTTCAGTTTCATAGTGGTTTATAGTGGTTTACAAATTGGCACTGTAATCCTCCGGAAGGAGCAGGGAAAGAGAATCATATAAATAATACTGAGCAGTACTTTCTTGGATTGCTTTACCCCCACAGTGGCCTTTCTTTTTAAAAAAAGTCCATTTTGTGCTGTTATGCTTTTAAATACACTTGAAATGATTTCTAGAGTTAGACATTACAGCTTCCACAGAGCACAAGCATTTCTGACCATTTTTAAGGTGCTGCTGCAGTACAAGCCTACTCTATGGCAGCATCACATTGAACAGACATTCTTCCTGCAATAGCTTCAGTGTTGCTTACCTAAAGGACAGAGGAGTTTCAAAAGCAGTGTGAGGTCAGGCTGGGTTGATGCTGCTTGCAATGCAACATAGGTGTGCAGAGAGCTGTCTCTGGAGATGTGAGATAGCTAAGATTTCCCAAGCCCATTTAAGTGGTCAAACTACAGATACTGGGCATCAGAATTATCAAACTAAATACTGTGACCCTACAGGCTCAGGCCATTGTGTCATTAAATTCTGTGGCAATGTTCACATATAGGAGACTGAGGTTTAAACCTCACACCAGTAAAATAATAACTAAAATTCTACTGATCAATGTTGTGACTGACTATGTTGAGAATGTGGTACTAACATACAGGTGATTCAGTGCATGCGGACTGGTTGGACCAGTCATTCAGGAACACTGTAAATTGTTTCTTAATCCTTCAGGAAGAACATCAAATGGCCTTTGTTTTGCACAGTGCTTCTCTTTGGTACTTTGCATTTAAAGTATCTGTTCTAGAGAAATATCAGTCAGTGGGTTTTCTGTTTCATGCACAGATTAATCTCATAACATCAAAGATTAATGACATATGCTCAATGAAAAGGGGAAAAATTTCTTTCTTTGCCTCGGCATCCTGCCCCAATCCCTGCCACGTCTTTCTTTCCATATATTTTCGTAATGAAATAGAGGAGTGAAGGCGGAGAGAGAAAGCTGAGATAACCCACTAATAACTTCTGAAGTATTAAAAATAAGCTGGGGGGGGGGGGGGGTGGGGAGAGAGAGATGAGATGTGGGCAGGTGAGAATTGGTGCTGTTTTGCATCTGCCTGCTAAGAAGTATCACAAACAAACACAGGCAGAAGATTTCACTCCGCTTGTCATGTTACTGGGTGCCTTAGCAAGTTACAGATTGTGCCTGTAAGATACTGGCTTCAGCTAGAAATCTCTTTCCACTTATTTCACTTTTCAAATACAGAGAAATAACGAACACAGGAGTATAATCTGTTTTTTACAATATGGTTTAAGAAGGGAATTATTTCCTATAGCATCAGGTGCCCAGGACCCAGATGTTCAGCCAAGGTGAAGTAGGTACCTGTACTGGCTGCACTTGAGCTCTGATGGTTAATACAAACCAAGCCACTTGCACTGTACATTATATTCTTTCACAGAAAAGATGTCTCCTGGTATAGTTGTAGAGGCAACTAGTGCTCAAGAGATATATGAAACAGTCCTCAAGGACAATTGGATTATCATGGTCCTTTAAGTCTGGGAGTTGCTGCAGAAGCTTCTATCTCTAGTGGCAGGGTTTAGGCAGATATTTGTCCCCAAATCCAGCCTTGCTACTCAAGCCACCAAATCACTTTCAGCTGGTAGCAACTTCTTGTTTTTAACTAAAGGTCAGAGGGTGGCTATGAGATTCTAAGTTAGACTTTACGAATAATTCAGCATCTACACTGGAGTGTAGAAATTAACATAGACAAAGCCTCACCATGCAGAGATGTGGAGCCTTACTGGTATTTTGCTGCATTTGCAGGTCAAAGTTTATAGCTGGGTCGGTATCCTTATTAGACAGAAAAACCTTACAAAAGAAGTTAAGTTTTACATCTAAAGCATTAGACTGAAAGGTATGTCTCAATTCTTGGTTTTCTATGACATACACAGAAAGTCTTGTTTTTCTCTGTTCAAAAGAAACACATGTATGTGAGGTGGGGAACAGTGGTGGGCTTTAAGTCTCCTTCTGATGGCTTAACCTTAAGTTATACCTTACCCCTTGAACAGTCCAGCTAAAGAAAAGTATTCAGGGAAATACCTCTTGTAAAATACCAGCAGTATGTGGTTTACCCCATTCTCAGAACTATGGGACCCCATCATGGACTCCTCACTTTTGGGGTGCAAACAAATATTCAGAAAGACAGCTGTTCCCTGCCTAAAAAGAACAGGTCGGAAAACTCAGATCCAAATTTTATGGAAGAAAATTCAGTGCATCTTCTGAGATGTATAGGAACTAAACAGTGGAGAATGTGAAAATTTATCTTCAGTCTTCAGTATCTGTTTTAGTTTGATTTGAATTTTATTTTGAGACATGATTTAAGGTTTCAACAGCAGCAGAGTCTTTCTTCTTTCTTCCCAGTCAGCTAACTCACCCCTAGTTGTTTCCCTGTTCTAATATGAAAGAAATTCATTTAGTGGAAGAATCAGTGCGTGCCCGGATGTGTTTCTCATGACAACCCCCTGAGCTGTTTTTGCAGCACTCTTAGTTACGTTATAAGTTTTTCCACAGAGCCCCTTCTTCTTTCCTTGCGGCTTCTCCCTCCAACAGCTCTGAGGAAGGATGCACAAGCAGTGAGGATAACAGCACCAACAGTGGCTCAAATTCACCCTGGAGGGGTCTGAAATGCTGTACAAATCATCAGGCTTGTATCGGGAATGAATGTGGCCATCTATGTGAGCAAGGGAATTGGGAAATGTTGACTGCACATGCATACACCTTAATGTGCCTGCGTGATCCAAATTCAGGAGGAGTATGCAGAGTGAAGTAAACTTTTTAAATTTCTGTTTGAGAGGCTGTCATCTAGGATCATGATGTTGTATAATATGATGCATCATATCCCATAATATAAGAAAGGAAGATAAGCCTTTTTATTTAAAACCTGTGACAATGCCCAGTGTTGTTGACTGAATACCAATTACCTGAGAAACATTCAGCGCATCACATTTCAATATGTCATCTCTCCTAAGTGGAACCAATCGCATTAAAACAGTCATGAAACTTCAGGCCCCCACACTTCAGTAAAAATGTAATCATAAAAATTTAAAATGCATATATTCATTTTCCCCCTTCTTCAACAATGTCAGGCAAATACGCCTCATCGGGATTCACCACAGGCACAATTACCAATGCTCTGTCTGCAGAATTGTTAATGGAAAAATTACATACACAGACTCTTGATAAACTGTGCATCTGATTTCACTGTTTGTGAAGCACAGAGATATTAATTATTACTGCTGTCACTCCTCTGGTTACTGCTAAGAAATGGCAAAAACTTTTCCATTAAGTGTGTCTCAGTCTTTCTTAAGCACACTAGAGCTTGACCTAAGAGGATGACACTAAAATAGCTGTGGCATGGTTGCATCAAAAGCTGATTGACTGGAGAACCCATAGCAAATTTCAGTGCTGCATTGTTTGTTTTTATTTAGGCTTGAAAGTGCTCCAGAACACCACAGTTTATACCTCTCTGGACTGTATTGTTCTCTAACATTTTGATAGTTTATGTTAGTTGTATATAAGTAGGAAACTGAGATAGGCCAGCAAAATTTAAAGCCTTGACAAAAAAAAGTTTTTCCTTAACATTTTGTTTTGCCTAAGCAAAGTAGCCTAGACAAAGTGCACATCCTGCTTCAGCAAAAGACAATTGCAGAACATTAATTAGAGAGTGTCACTTCACTAAAATGTGTGAGGTCATGCTTCAGGTAAGAGGATGTGTTAAGCAATTAGCAGCAAACCCTAGCCAGTCCATTATTTGAACTATTGCTCATATATTGAACTATATTCAACTTCAACTATTTCAGGCTCTGGAATGTTTGGTTGAATTTCCCATTGCTCTTGGAGTAAGGTCTATTTTATTCCTTCCAGAGATTATGGGCTTAAGCTTTTCAGGCTTTTTATATTTCTTTTTTAGATTCAGCATGTCTTTGGCTGCATTTCTCTAGGTTTGCATGAATTAAAACTGTTAGGGGCAGAGTGTGATCCTCCTCTCCTCTAGTTTAGCTGACCCCAATTTCAGGCTGGGCAAGATCCTCAGTATAGGAGGTCATCTGCTACTAAATAGTAGGAACTACTCCACTTTTATAATTGGCTCTTTCAGCTGCATACTGGTGGATATGCAGTCTCTAGTCTTCTCTGCTCATGGCATTCAGATAGACTGGTGTCACGGTTTAAAGCTGGGCTGGCTATTAAACCTGTGGCAGACACTCTCTGTTAACCCTCTCCCCCCCCACCCTAAGGGAAAGGGAAAAGGGAGAGAGACTTATGGGTTGGAAAGTTAAAACAGTTTTAATAAACTATAGTAATGAAAAAGAGTATAATAAGAATAATAGAAATAATCAAATATATACAAAATCAAGATTGAGAGCTTGGAAATCCTCCTCAGGCAGAGTTGCTCCCCCCAGCACAGGCAGAAGGGAAAATGCAGTAGCTCTCCCTGCCATCACACCTGCAGGCTTTTAACTGGAGAATTGGCAAAGCTGGTACCAATCAGTGGGAGACAGGAGGGCCCGTCCTTCCTGGGCCCCACCTCCAGGAGGCAGTGGGTTAGTGATAAATAGGAAAGTGAGAATGATGTGTATGGGATGGAATACCTCGTTGGTCAATTCTAGGCCACCTGCCCTGTCTGCTCCTCCCTGCAGGTGCGAGCCCCCTTTGGCTCTTCACTCATAAGCAGTGAGGAATTTATCTCTAACCATGGATCATGGATCAGGTGTTAGTCCAGGCTAGTGTATGTAGAGCCATCACTGAAGCCTTCCCCTGCAAATCTGTTGTAACAGTTTTGTTCATCCTCCACCCTTGCTCCTCCTCCACCTTTTTGTATTTTTATCAGCAGAAGCAAACTCTGTTATACTGATGACATATGCTTTTATGTTACAGTTGCTAGTGTAAATTTATAAGTCAGTATCTTAACTCACATCACATTTTAACTTTTACACAGAGATCTTGGGAGTAGTGCATAAATGTTCTGAATATGTGTAAGTCAACTTGTATGACATCATCTCTTGCTGTTATATATTGCTTTCCTAAATAACTCAGGGGGTTACATCATTTCACCACCAAGGGCTTTTTTCTGCTTAGCTTAAAATAAAAAATATATAAGTTCTAAACAAATAATTCTGTTAATTGCTCCTTTTTTTCAATCATTTCACTTACTTATTTCTCACTTGAACAACAAACAAGAAAGATATTATTATCTTGATATGTCCATAAATATACTGTATCACCGGGAAGAGTTACAGAAGGTAACCAAAATAGCTTGAGATGGAAACTGAATAAAGTGAGCACTGGAGATAAACAAAATACTGCAAAACTTCTGAACCACTTTGGTCATGCTTGCAGGAAGAACATTGAAAGTTGTTGGAAGGTGATTGCAATTTGTGAGAGTACTGGATTATGATTAACCTCAGGTGATGGTGCTAAGTGAAATCTTAGTGAGAACTTTTAAGTCTGGCACTTCAGTGCAGGACTGTTGCATTGCAAGAGTCAGAGTGGTAAAGTGATACTTGCAATTTAGTAAGTGGCTTCCTCAAATTTTTCTCTGTGTGTGTAAAATGCTCTTTTCTCTCCTAAGCCTTCCTGAAAACCCTCTAAAAGCTGATGTAGAAGAACCGGTAATAAAGAGCAAATGAAGATGGTCTATTCACCTGAGATTTTTCTTCCTTTAACTTCTGTTTTCTCTGAGAAAAATGAAAAGATTTTCTTTCATCAAACGTTTTCTGTGATGGCAGTGGTTTGGAGTGAATGTGTGATAAGAATATCTGCAGCATAAAGATAGCTGGGAACTTTGAATCAGTCCCTTGACTAACAGTGGGCAGGCCTGTGTGTTACAAAAGAGGGTATGAGAAATCTTATGCTTGGCAGATGTGGAATAGTTTTCAGCCATCCTAATTGGTATTGCCTTGGAATTGATTTAACTCTGAAACATAAGGTGAGGCTATTTTTTTTTTCATTAGCTCTAGATATTTTTATCAGAGTAAATGCCCATTTCTTCCTCAAACAGAGCTATACTTGGTAACAATGAAAACCTGTAGTAATGAGTTTTATTGTTTAACTATTCAGTGAGCAAGGGTGCAGAACTTTTCTTCTAATGCAACAAACCATCTTCCTTTAACAAAATATTCTTCTCTTTTGCAGTTGCTCTCTTTGAATTTAAATGACTGTCCCTTTTGTCTTATACTTAAGAACAGAAGCTCTCAGTATTTCATTTATAAGTGCATATGATTTTTTTGCAGCCTGTCGTATTAATTTATTTAAGATAAACAAACTCAGTGTTTTCCATTCTTCTTTATTATGTGAGTTTTCATGATAATTCTAACCAACTTTCTCTGGACTTTCTTTAATGCCACAGTGTTTCTTTTGATGCGGGGTGCTAATCATAGTGTTACTTTTGATTTATACCATTGCATTATATTTTTCATGTTTTATTTAATCCACTGAAGTACAGAGAAGGTAAATCTTCACTAGGATGCTACTGCTGGATCATCCACAACACCACAGGCTCATTGTTAGGAACAGCAATAATTAATGAAAAAAACACTTAAAAAAACCTGACAAAACCCCCAACAACAAAAAACGATTAAAAAGTCTTGTTTACTAAATTAAATGTGTATTGTAAAACACAGTATTACCAAGATATGATGTTAACAAAAACTTTAAGGGACAGATTTTCTATTACAATGGCACTTGGTGTAGGTCAAGGTCCCTTTGGTTTGCTGACATAGGTTTTTCTGTATATCTACTTATTTCCTGACCTAATAGGCTACTGTTTAAACAGTTGAGAAAAATGTAGTACCTGTGATGCTCAACCATATTTCCACTACTTTTACAGGTTGCGGGAAGGATTTATATGCAAAGATCCATATCTTGCAATCACTTATGTAGTTAATTAAAAACACATGAATAATCAGCTTGATTACAATAGGACTGTTTACATGCTTACAATTAATTAAGCTTGAATATATGCAGTTATGGGGTTGAGACCTTTCTGCATAATCAGAAAGGTATTAGGTGTGGGAGGAAAACATATGAATTGCATTATTTATTGCTTAAGTTATTGTCTTTGCAGAGTATGGATGTGTAATTATGTCTACAACAGCCACTGTGAGAAAAAACATAGGATGAACGAGAAGAAACCAGGAGAAATGCAACTAGCATAGTGATGTAAAGCTATTGCATTTTACTGCATTGCATATTTGTAGAGGTGCCTCTGCAGGTGGTTGTTAAGGAAATTCAAACATGCCACTAGATGTTATTCTTTCAAATAATTATTGGCATAGAATCACAGAATGTTAGGGATTGGAAGGGACCTCGAAAGATCATCTAGTCCAATCCCCCTGCCGGAGCAGGATTGCCTAGACCATATCACACAGGAACGCGTCCAGGCGGGTTTTGAATGTCTCCAGAGAAGGAGACTCCACAACCTCTCTGGGCAGCCTGTTCCAGTGTTCGGTCACCCTCACCGTAAAGAAGTTTTTCCTCATATTTATGTGGAACCTCCTGTGTTCCAGCTTGCACCCATTGCCCCTTGTCTTGTCAAGGGATGTCACTGAGAAGAGCCTGGCTCCATCCTCATGACACTTGCCCTTTACATATTTATAAACATTAATGAGGTCACCCCTCAGTCTCCTCTTCTCTAAGCTAAAGAGACCCAGCTCCCTCAGCCTCTCCTCATAAGGGAGATGTTCCACTCCCTTAATCATCTTCGTGGCTCTGCGCTGGACTCTCTCTAGCAGTTCCCTGTCCTTCTTGAACTGAGGGGCCCAGAACTGGACACAATTTTCCAGATGCGGCCTCACCAGGGCAGAGTAGAGGGGGAGGAGAACCTCTCTCGACCTGCTGACCACACCCCTTCTAATACACCCCAGGATGCCATTGGCCTTCTTGGCCACAAGGGCACACTGCTGGCTCATGGTCATCCTGCTGTCCACTAGGACCCCCAGGTCCCTTTCCCCTACGCTGGTCTCCAACAGCTCTGTCCCCAACTTGTACTGGTACATGGGGTTGTTCTTGCCCAGATGCAGGACTCTACACTTGCCCTTATTATATTTCATTAAATTACTCCCCGCCCAACTCTCCAGCCTGTCCAGGTCTCTCTGAATGGCTGCGCAGCCTTCCAGTGTGTCAGCCACTCCTCCCAGTTTTGTGTCATCAGCGAACTTGCTGACAGTGCACTCTATTCCCTCATCCAAGTCATTAATGAATATATTGAATAGAACTGGTCCCAGTACCGACCGTTGAGGGACTCCGCTAGACACAGACCTCCAACTGGACTCAGTCCCATTGACCACCACTCTCTGGCTTCTTTCCTTCAGCCAGTTCACAATCCACCTCACTACCCGATCATCCAGACCACACTTCCCCAGTTTAGCTGCGAGGATGCTGTGGGAGACCGTGTCAAACGCTTTACTGAAATCGAGATAGACCACATCCACAGCTTTACCATCATCTGTCCACCGGGTTACGTCCTCATAAAAGGCTATCAAGTTGGTTGAGCATGACTTCCCCTTGGTGAAGCCATGCTGAGTGCCCCTAATGATCCCCCTATCCTTGATGTGTCTAGAGACAGCACCAAGGACAAGTTGTTCCATTACCTTTCCAGGGATGGAGGTGAGGCTGACCGGTCTATAGTTACCCACGTCCTCCTTCTTGCTCTTTTTGAAGACTGGAGTGACATTCGCTTTCCTCCAGTCCTCAGGCACCTCTCCCGTTGCCCACGACTTAGCAAAGATGATGGAGAGTGGCCTAGCAATGACTTCCGCCATCTCCCTCAGCACCCGCGGGTGCATCCCATCAGGGCCCATGGATTTATGGACGTCCAGGTTGCTTAATTGGTCCCTGACCCAGCCCTCATCTACCAGGACAGATTCCTCCTCTATCCTGACTTCTTCTGGGGCTGCAGGGGTCCGGGGCTCCTCAGGACAGCCTCCAGCAGTATAGACAGAGGCAAAGAAGGCATTCAGTAACTCCGCCTTCTTTTTATCCTCTGTCTCCAGGGCCCCCACCTCATTCATCAGCGGGCCTACATTGCCTCTAGTGTTGGCTTTACCTGCAATGTATTTGAAGAAGCCCTTTCTGTTGTCCTTGACCTCTCTTGCAAGGTTTAATTCCAAGGAGGCCTTAGCTTTCCTAGTTGCCTCCCTACATCCTCTGACAACAGACTTATATTCCTCCCAAGTGGCCAGCCCCTCCTTCCATGATCTGTACACCCTCTTCTTCCACTTGAGTTTGCCCAGCAGTTCCCTGTTTAACCATGCAGGTCTCCTGGTACCCTTCCTTGACTTCCTACCTGTTGGGATGCTCTGATCTTGAGCTCGGAAGAAGCAGTCCTTGAATGCTAACCAACTATCTTGAGCCCCCTTACCTTCTAGTACCCTGTCCCATGGGATTTCCCCTAGCAATTGCTTGAAAAGGCCAAAGTTGGCCCTCCTGAAGTCCAGGGTTGTGATTCTGCTAGCTATTCTGTTCCTGCCATATGAGATCCTGAACTCTACCATCTCATGGTCGCTACAACCAAGGCTGCCCTCAACCTTCACCTCTTCACAGAATCACAGAATGTTAGGGATTGGAAGGGACCTCGAAAGATCATCTAGTCCAATCCCCCTGCCGGGGCAGGATCGCCTAGACCATGTCACACAGGAATGCGTCCAGGCGGGTTTTGAATGTCTCCAGAGAAGGAGACTCCACAACCTCTCTTCAATCAGACCCTCCTTGTTAGTAAGGATAAGATCCAGCAGCGCTCTTCTCCTAGTTGGCTCATCCACCATTTGCATCAGAAAGTTATCATCAATGCACTGGAGGAACCTCCTGGACTGAGGATGGCTGGCTGAGTAGGCCTCCCAGCAAATATCAGGGTAGTTGAAATCCCCCACAACAACCAGGCCCTGTAATTGCGAGACTGCTCTCAGCTGCCTGTAGAAGGCCTCATCACCCTCCTCATCCTGATCCGGTGGCCTGTAATAGACACCCACAACAGTATCACCCCTGCCAGCCTGCCCCTTAATTCGCACCCACAAACTCTCAACTCGCTCCTGATCCGCCCCTGGACAGAACTCAATACATTCTAGCTGCCCACTCACATAAAGAGCAACTCCACCACCTCTCCTTAGCGGCCTGTCTTTCCTGAACAAGACATAGCCATCCATGACCACATTCCAGTCATGCGAGGCGTCCCACCAAGTCTCTGTAATTGCCACTAAATCATAGCCACCCGACCGAACACGGATTTCCAACTCCTCCTGTTTATTCCCCATGCTGCGTGCATTGGTGTACAGGCATTTCAGGAAGTGAGCTGAGCACACCGATTTCACCCCAGGGGGATGGGGAGCCTCCTGGTCTACCTCAACACTAGAGCGTTGCCCCAGTGGTGCAAGCTCAGCTACTACCCCATCCCCCTTCGAATCTAGTTTAAAGCTCTCCGAATGAGCCCTTCTAATTCTTGTCCCAGAACCCTTTTGCCCCTACGACATAAACCTTTCCCATGTATTACCGTCACGCCTGGTGTCTTATAAAACCAGCCATTATCAAAGAACCCAAAGCCCTGCCTGTAGCACCAGTCTCGTAGCCAGGCATTAATAGAGAGAATCCTACTATTCCATCCCACGTCATCACCTGAAAATGGAAGGAGGGAGGAGAAAACAATTTGTGCCCCAGACTCTTTCACCAACCGTCCTAGGGCCTTGTAGTCTTTCTTCATCCCCCTCAGACTACGGGATGCAGCTTCTTCCCCACCTGTGTGGAAGATCAGCAGGGGGTAGTAGTCTGTGGCCTTCACCAGGTTGGGGAGTTGCCTGGTGATATCCCTGATTCGGGCTCCAGGCAGGCTGCAGACCTCCCTGTGATGGGGGTCAGCTCTGCATATTGGGCCCTCAGATCCCTTTAGGAAGGAGTCTCCAACCACTAAAACTCTTCTCTTCTTCCTTGTGGAGGAAGTAGCTATACACCTGGATAAGGTCATAAGAGTCTTTGGAAAAGCCAGAGAGATCTTCCATCAGATCCCAATTCTAGAACTGAGCAAAAAGACGTTAGTTAGTAAGATCTACATGTGTGCCCTAAGCAACAGATTGATGTGAGATTTTGCTGCAGAATGAGATTATGTTCTTAAAAACATTCCTTATGCTACCTTGGAAATCTGGTGTTTGTGGATAGGAAATCTGCTTGCAGTTTATTTGCTGTTTGGAAGAAGTGATAAAGCAGAACAGATGCTTTTACTTTTGCTGCTTGAGTGGAATAATTCCAGAGAAATTTGGAAAGCAGTGGTGGAATTTTAAGAGATTTCAGAGAAATGTTAGAAAAGTTTTTCTTCCCTGATGCACAGAACTTGGAAAGAAAGAAGTTTCCAGGTGAATTAAATAAAGCAAAGAAGTATTCACAGGTTCCAGAGGGAGGGAGAGGTGAATAATTTGAATCTCAAACAGGTATGGGCAACTAGGAGGAAAGAGCTAAGGCCTGTGTTGAAGATGATACCATCTCTAGAGAATGGGTAGATGTGGTGCTTACGTGCAGGGGTAAGAAGGTCTAGAACAAGTTATCTGTTTACTATGGGGATAGTGAGAGGTTAGGAAATGCATGTGCCTCCACAAAGTAAAATTTCCCGCTAGTGTGGCTGTGGTCATCTTTTAACACAATTATCAATGTGAGATGGTGGAGGGAGTTTATTTTAACCACATAAGTCCCCTTAGGTCAGTTTCTTGTCTCTACACGCTGCTGGTGCTTGGCTCACAAAGAATTCTTTACTGAGCAGAGCATTGGCGGTGACATTTTCCAGGTAAGCTCAAAAATCTAATGCCATGCATTATTAATAATGATAAGTGTTCTGCAAAGAGAAGACATCAGAAGTGGAATCATGTTCGGGCATTATATGCCAAGTGATCTTGTTCCATTATTCTATGGCAAATACAATTATGCATTATCGATATTAAAGATGCCCATGTCATGGATAATGTGAATACATATTGCAAAGTGGTAATGAAATTTGGAATATCTGATTAGTCATGGAAAAACTACTAAAAAAAAGAGAGAATTTTATCTACATTTCTAACATCATTTTTTACACTGAATGACCAATTACGCTTCTATTATATGCCATTTATTTTGCATATTTTAATTTCTAATTACTGATAAATTGTTGATTAAGATGACATTGATCCATTAATGCCTACTGAATGTTTAATTCATGGACACCTTAAAATGCTTGCTGTTACACAGGATTCTGATAGGTTTTGGCTAGAACTCCAAAGGAGTGGCATATTTCTAACCTCTGAGTCCAGTATATCTACCACCAAATTGAAGCATCAATGTCATGGCACCATCCTCAAAATTATTTCTTTTAAATTATTAAGATCTTAAGCTGAAATTCAGCCCAGAAGGGAGCCAACCTAATGCTATGAATGCTCAACATAAGTCTGTAAGTGATTGCTGGCTCCTTTCACGGAAAGTGTGTTTCAGTTCTAATGTATTCTATGCACCTAAACAGCCAATCAGCAAATGATAGGCACTATTTTCTTCTGTTTGACGTAAGCCTGTGCTTCTACATGAAAAGTCCTACCCAGATGGAGGAAAGGCAGAGGATCACCAAGAAACATGTATGCCTCTGCACTTCAGGAACCAGAAAGGGGTGCAGTTGAAAAAAGTAAGTCAGTGCTTGCCAAATCTTTTTGGACTACCCCACTGCTGAATAGTTTGTGGCTGTCACATTGTTTTTATCAGAAAACCTCTATTAGAAAATATGGATAAGTTTGTAGAGTAATATGACCCTAAATTTTGCCTCATGGCTTGCACCTTTGCCACACACAGCTGAATTGGTACTTTGGGATGGATGAACAACTTGATGGCTCACCAGTCTTGTCTCCTGTTGCATGCACTAGATATATAACCTATAAAAATAAGCTGTGTACCCGTGCAAGGAAGGAGTTGTGCTGTGCTGCAATACCTCCTTGGGTCAGTATGGTAGCAGATCTTGTCAGAGAGCAGCAAGAGCTGCAAAGGAAGGGGAGCTGGGAGCTGAGTGGGCTAACAAGGCCAGCTGGGGGGTGACCTCACTGACAAATAGCCAGGGTGCTTAGCAGCCAGTCAGCTACAGGCCTGGAGATATTAATTGGGGTCACATACAGTCCAGAGATCATCCAGCAAGTCTGGGGTGAGGAGGCAGGTCCACGGGCAGCCTAGGAAGTCCAGCCAGTGTCTGAGAGAGACTGGGTGCAGACACAGCTGCTACACAGCTGCTGTGTATCAAAGATGGGGGCCACCAAGCAGCTCCCAAGGGAAACCAGGCAGGTCCTTGCTTCTAGCCTACTTCACAACAGCTTTTATCAGTGAAGGAATTGATCCTTACTTCTGTCAATTGAACTCTTAGACAGGGGCCAATGCACCTGGGGCCCTGAGAGACCTGCACTGCAGAGGGCAAGGGGAATGAGATTCCTATTTACCTCAGCATCAGAAAACATGCTTTTGAGGCATGTGGCACTATTCGCCCAGAGCAGGTTGTGAAAAAGACCTTTACAGGCCTCAAGAGCATATTGTGCTCACAAAGAGAGATATGGGAGCCATGGAGGCCCTATAAGTACCAGGCTCTGTAGGAATGTAAGTGCAAAGATCACATGGCAAACACCCGTGGCTGTGAGCCCTTTTCATATGAATGGAGGTGTTGACAACCAGCATTTCTGAAAACCCTAGTTATATTTTCTCTGACCTGCCTCACATTCCAGCCTTGCTGTAGGAGGAGGTGTGCTGTGTTGAGCGCTGTTAAACAGTGGTTGTTTTCTACCCAGAGACAGGAACATTGCCAGGGAGGGGAGAGAGATCCCTGTATCTTGTTTCTGTGTAGTGATACTAAGAGGCTTAATTAATTAGCATTCATGCTGAATAGCTAGCTGAGATACTCTCATGAAAAGGCACGCAGACTGTTGCCTTTTCAGAGAGGCCTGTGGCTGAACATTTTCTGAAGTCATCACACTCAACTGCTGTTAACAGTGAAAACAAATTTTGGGTGGTGATGAGGTGATGTTGGAGGAGGAAAAAGAGATGCTGTTACATGCTGGTGGAAAGTATTTTGTGGTGCCAGGGTTCTACAGAATTGGATGATTTTGGGTTTTTTTTAAGTTGAGAGCCTGCTGAACACGTAACCGATGTCCTTGCCAAGTTACTACAATGGTGGGTGCTCAGAGATCAGGGAGTCCATTTCCCTAGGAGGAAATGAGTTTGGGAAACCTTTGTTTTCACACCATTTTGCTGCTCCTGTACACATTATCTAACAGCCACAGCAGTCGCTCAGGCTCAGCACCAAGGTCAGAGTAGCACAAGCCTTCAGGATTGGAGAGACTGCTTCGTTTGGCTGAAATGCTAGTGCAATGAGGCAGCTTTCTGGAATCCCTCTGCTCCCTGCTTGGAGCAGATGGCAGGCACCGCTTCCCTGAGGGGTGCAGAGCTCCTCTCTCCCATGAGTTAACTGGGAAGAAATCAGACTACTAGTCAGGAAGAACACAATGAGTAAGAGCCCTTTTGGAGTTCTGAAGCTATGGGTGCAGTTCATCCTAACATATGGGTATCACAGCCAGCGCACCACAATGAGCTATTTGTATGCATCTGAAAGGTATGCAAGTACAGTATTGCCAGTGGTGAGCCACATGGAGCTCATAAAACAAAACCTAGAAGTTAATTATTAATCAAAGCCAGCAAAAATGTGTTCTGCTTTAATATGACAATGCCAGTACATAAACTCTTGAGCTAACAGACACTTTAAAAAATGAATGGTGATTATTGTTATAGCAGCTGTTTCATCAGCCACTTTAGAACCAGCAATATGTTAGTCAGCCATACGTTAGCAGGTGACATAAGGACAGTTCAGAGTTGAGACTTTCCAATACTGCAAGCTTCACTCAGATAATTAGTTTTTATAGAAATGTCCTGTTGAAAACCTCAACAGGGAAGCTGGGGACGGGGAACTGGAAGAGGAGATCACAACAGTGGAGGGTGAGGAGTTGGAGACTCTGCATTTGGATTCCATACGGGATTGCAGGTAAGAATAATTAAAAGTGTCTTCAGAAATAAACCAAACAAGCTAGCAGAAACCTTGATCTCTCTGCCCGTAATAAAATAACCTCTTGTTAGTGGACAAAGCAAACCCATAGATACACACATTTGTTAATTCCACCATCTTTGTGCCATCCAGTGTTGTCACCAAAGTCTTGTTTGAGGGACACCGCAACAGGAATGCTCAGTTTAATGGAAATTAACATAAAAACAGCCTGCAATGAAACCACAAATACCTGTTGGAAAGTATCATTATGACTCCCCCCCTCTCCTTTTTTTCCCCCCTCATTCAATAACTTAGTAAAGAAAAACTCAAATACGCAAACCCTCAAACCATCCCCCTAAACCTCTAAAGACTTTTAAAGCATTGCTAGTACATCAGAGAGCAGGACTGACCAGAAAGTTTACATTGATTTCTAGCAAATGTTGCTGACTCGAGTAGCTTAGATAGGGATCTCAGGTTGCATTTTTTGAGTTTTGCCCAGTACCACATGATGAGAAGAGAGATTTGAAAACCCAGACAACTCTTGAGATTTTACTGTGAAATGTGTTCTGTGCTTTAATGTGTGTAACTGCTGTGTCTGCTCGATAGCTGAGTATCTATGGTATTTGATTATGCCAGTTATTTTAGAAATTCCAGGGTAAAAAGAGAGAGCCCACAGAAAATGAGCAAACAAAAAAAACACAACCAATTTTTTGTGCTTCATTCAATTTTTCTTTCCACTATAGTGTCTCAGAAAGAAAGGGGCAAATATGTTGCCTTTGTAGTTGATCTGTTCAACAACCAAACAGCTGAGCAACTTATAACTTCATAGTCTTATAAGTTTCCTAGAAGGCCCAGGTGAGTATCTTCCAAAGCACCGTCAGCAAAACCTGAGAGGGCCAGAGAGAATAAGGACTTTGATGAGGAAGCAGTGCCATGGGAAACTGCATTGAGCAGAGAGATGCCTGTTGGGCTGTAGCCAGAAATAGAGCCCAGTGTGGCCTGTCTTGAGCATTGTTTAAGAGCCTCCTTTTCCTTCCTGCTCTACCTGCTGCTGTACACAACTGCTGAGGGGCATGAAATGCTTATTCTGCCGACAGTTGTTGATCTGAGAATGTTGCCGATGCCTCTGTGACAGATCAGTCCTGTACTGTACACTGGCTTTTAAAATTCATTGCGTGCCCTCTGTTTCTTTTTCACATCACTACTAAAATTCCTGCTGGTTTATGATGCCAAGCCTGGTGATCTAATAAAGACAGGCTTTGCGTTAGGTACTTATAATGCTGAATTAGTCATAGTGGCAGTTTTGAGGGCACATTTATTTCTAGAATCTCTTGTTTAATTTATGATTCTGTCTTGCTTTTCACAGCTCCTATTTTTCTCAGTAACGCTTCCAGTTCCACAGGTTTACCCATCCAAGGAATTTCCCTGACAACAAAAATATGAACCTGTGTTCTCTTATAAGGATGCGTACCGATATTAATTCACTCTTGCTTTTAGAGCACCGGTTCCTCTGGATGGTATACAGCATGTGGTTCTCAAATCCTTCTCTTCCCTCCTCTGGCACACATGAACAGCACCAGCATTGATTCAGTGCAGAATTTATCTTAGTGCACTTTTTGTCCCCTCGATCATTATTACACAGGCACTCTTTCCTCCAGCTTATGTTTTGCCAGCTGCAGTGATTGCTCATAGACTGACTAACAAGGCAATGAACGGACCTCATGTCCATTGTTGAGCAGGGAGTCAGCAGACCTGCTTTCTAATCTTTGCTTTTGAGCTGCTACATGATGACTACTTCAGCTGTCCTCCCTATCAGGGTCCGTTATATTCTTCACATGAAAAGCTGTGCTAGAAACTGCCCGGAATACCTAAAAGCAGATTATACAGAACTCTTCAAGTTCCTTTGATGTGGAGAAAGATCCTGTTCTACAGGGAAGATTTCACCAAGCTGTTCTGTTGCTGGCATTTGGGTTGCGTGGGTGTCTACGCCCGTGGATGGGCTTCCAGACCCTAGGGCTAGCATGCCATTTCCTGGCAACAGAAACCTGAGTATTGCTTGGTTTCACAAGTACCATGAGAAATTTCTTTAGGGTATTCCACATTAGTTGTTCCATACCTCTGTTCCCAATGCTAAACTCTAAGTTTTCCTGCAATTTCTGTTGAAGTCTCTGATGCTCTACCATTTCAGTCATATTGCCATCTTTTCCATGGTGTACTGTAAGGTTTCAAGCACTAAAGTTAAATGTACATGTTTTCTTGGTTATCCTACTCTATACACTCTATAGATTACTTTGCCTAATGGAAGGATACCACATAATTCCAGCAAAAAACCCCAAAAGTCAACAGTTGACTTTAGAGAAAAAGAAAGCTTAGTTCCTTTAAATACTTCCACTATAATAAAATTCCAGCACAACAAGCCACGGGACAATCTTAGGATTTTCCAATGCTTTCTTTTTTGTCTGTGTGCTCTAAAATGAAACATTAGTATTATTAAAAATGCATTTCAGCCATAGTATTTCCAATATGTGTGAATCTGAGCCACCATCTAAATCTTACATATACAGCTGAATTTAGCGTGATGTGAATAGTCCTCCCTGGAAATTCTTTATAGCTGAATGCATGCATAAGTGCTTTGATTGGAGCAGTGAGGGACAGATGCATATTCCTCTCTCAGTGGATAACCAGAGGGAGATTTTTACTTAGGCAAATAATTAAGAAGAAATGTTACAGTGAAGAGGACAAAATGGCTTCCCAGCATCAGAAACACTCCGTTCATGCTGTCATTTTAAATTTGCTAACTTGCACAGAGGATGGCTGATTGCTGTCAGTCAGAGGGGTAACGTGTTAACAAGCTTAACAGTTAGTGTTTGAACACTGCCTTGTGTGCTGACAGCCCTTCACTTGAAGTGCACTTTATTTGTTCAACTAGGCAGAAGAAATCTCCAGGAACTTCTGGACCCAGTTTTGCTCTATTCAAAATCAATTGGAGTTTTGTCATTGACTTTAATAGGCACCAGATCAGCCCTTTAGTGCTGCATAAGTGGCAGACAGAGGAGAAATGGAGACTAAATGGGCTAAAGGTGTATTGTCTTTGTTTATTTTTCTTTGCCAATGAATAGGTGCTGATGAATTTAACTCAGTCTCATTATGGAAATGGGCACTTTTAAAATAATGTTACATTATGGCATTTTTGTGCATGCTAAATCTACTGTCTTATTACTCCGAAAAAAGGTAAATCTATTTGCAAAGATCATTGTAGTTTCAAGTTGCAATTTAATATCACAGTTTGCTCTACCAGCCTTTAGGACCTTGACTTTCCAAGTGGAACTGAGGTGGAATTTAGAAATCTAAATTTAAAATTGCTATCCTGAAAAACCTTGCTTAGATAACAAAAACTTTTTTTCCATGCAAAACTTCAAAAGACTATATGCAGCCCAAGACCTATCTCACAGATGTACTTGGCTGGCCACCGCCGTGTGTCTCTGGTGCTGCCCATATCGCTCATGCGCATCCCTTTGGTGTGGTAGGTATTCTCAGACCACGCTCACACACTTTGTGGTCACAGAAACCAAGGATGACAGGTGATTTCCTTCAGCCTTTGGCTGTTTAAGGTGCAGGAATTGTCTGATCTTCCTGCTGAAATGATTTCCCTGGGGATAAATGAACATGCTGAGCCAGCAAAGGTGCTTCCCAAAGCATTTAATTGTTCATCTTTCTTTCCTTCTTGATACCCAAACTGATAATTAAATGTTTATATTAATTGGTAATAAGTTAAATAATTAACTAAAATCCCCCGGTCAAAATAGTTTTGCCTGTGACAACAGGATGATTACTTACAGAAGTGAGTGAACTGGTAATATCCCTTCTTACTGGGGAGTCCTAATTCTTCAGCATATGAAGACATTGTCACAATGTTAGCTAATAAGTATAGATGCATAGAAGTGTTTTACATTACTTGAGGGCCAGACGCCCCAAAGGTGGGCACCACAGAACATACTGTTAAATGCCCACATGTCTTGGTTTTAATACATCTAAACTCTTGTTCATCAGTTGTCCTTATTGCACATGTGGTAATTTGCTTTTGGGTCAGCTAGATCATTTTAAAACACAATCGATTAGTATACCACGGAGACTAAGAAAACTAGGCCTTCCTTCTCTTCTCTGACTTAGCAAAGTGATTTGGCATTAAGCTAACATTAACTGGAGAGGCCGCTCTGTCTTAATGGAGGAGGGGAAGCTCTGTATTTTCTTTTTACTTTTTAGAAAAACATCAACGAAAGCTTATTTTGCATTCCTCTGGAAGAAATGCCAAAGATTGTTGTTCTGCTAAGCTTTATGGTCTTAGATAGTACATGCTACACTGGCATTCCCACAAGGAAAAGAAGCATTACATTTACAGTGGAAAGTAAAATGGAGAGGGTAAGCAAATATTTGCATGTGTATCCAGCTGCCCCAAAGCTTAACAGGATTATCCATAACAATGATAACTCTGGAGCTACCTCTCATTTAAAAATAAGAATAAAAAAATAAATTCTTCACTTTATTGCAACTATTCCTTGCACAGTAACTGAAGTACCAGAGTGATGAAATTTGGCTTTTTGCCATTTCAGGGGGACAATAATTTCTCATCCAGTAAATGTGACTTTCACAGCAAAAAAAAAAGAGAGCTGTCATCTGGGAGATAAGGGAGCCCTGTTAGCTAGGAGTTAAACTAACAAAAATTATCCAGCTGCAACAGATCACTGGAAACACGTTTCAAAAAGCATCTTAGCCTGATGTCCCTGGACATAAGCGCTGAGTCTGGCCCAAGTCTTAGGATAATGTGAGGAGGAATATGCTGCAGCTGAAAAAGTAACCATTGTAGTGGAGTACACTGCAAGAGGGTTGCTGGGATGTGCTGGCCATGAAGGAACATGACAGAGATTACTATTGTTCGGGCAACATTGAATTCCTCTCAATGGGTCCACACTGTGAGGAGCGAAGGACAAGGTGTCACAAAACGCTGCCAACAAGGAGTGTTGCTTTAGATATGACGGCTTTACGTGACAGATTGAAAGGTGGATCAGCTGTTGCTAATCCAGTTGGTCTGTTCCAGATGAAGGGCAGGAAAAGTTCTATAGACTTGGTGCTTTCAGCAGGAGGCAGAAGCCTGAGCTGTGACTTCTGTCCCTCTTGTGCTGACCTTGCCTTTGCAAGCTGTTCTCTACTATGTGCTGCAAACAGGGCTGACCTGTTTGCTCACAGCAGCCTGTTTCCCAGCTTTTGATGCTCTAGTCTGCCTGAGCGTGTATCTCCAACTACGTCTCTGAGTGCAGCCCTCTGCATCCCCTGTTCTGGGAGGCCTCACATCTACTCTGCCTGCTAGGTGGTTTTTAAGCTGGACTTTATGTATTCCTTGGCTGGTACCTTAAGGCTGACACAGCACATGGAAATAGACTGCTGATTCTGCACAAACACTACTGCTTTATCTCTGGTTAATGGAGTGCAAAAAGATAAAAAACACTATCCAGTCAGAAAAGATCTGAAGGCTCTACTGCTGGACATAGACTTGTATACCTTTTAGGCATTTTATTTTTCTCTGAAATAAAGGTTACTGGTCACTGTCAAAAGTGGAGTACTGGACTAGTGAGATTACATTTCTCACCATATTGACATTTCCTAGTAGTGACATAACCTTTGTTTAACAGAAGGAACTTAAATGCTAAAGCAGCAGCATATTAATAGGGCAGACTAATTAAGCTTATAAAAATCCAATTTTTTGCTAATAAGAAAATTAATTTGATTTTTTGTGTTAAGCATTTGGAACACTTGTAATACTAGTGTAGAGATTTGGTCTGGAAAATTAGAGTATGGATAACAAGATGACAGAGTTAGTTGCTGATATGAGAGGAAAGGTAAATAGCAGGAAAAGTGTGGGTAGATAAGGAAAGGCTTAGAATATTTAAAGACTAATAGATGAAAAAGACAGTTCCGTGTAGATAAACGATGAAAAATGAGTTCACAGCAAAGTATTGCCAGCATTCCTAGGTGCTTCATACACTCGGAGAAATATAAAGCAAGGGATCAGATCATACTGTAAATTTGCATAACTGCACTGAAGCCAGTGGAGCTTTGCTGATTTACACCTCTGAAGGACTGGACGCTTAAGAGTGAGTGCTGGTGATGAATGGTGAGAAACAAAGGAATAAATCACAGTTTCTTTAGAAGCTCTGGATGGGGCAGTGGGTGTTAAATTATTTGCTTTTTCATTGGTATCTGATTTCCTCCATTTGCTAAGGTAATACAAACCATAATAGATATTCTGTACATTATTTTAAAAATTCATGAAATAAAATGTCAGAGATCATCTAAAGTACTTCAGTCTACCAAAGGAAAAGTCTTTTCAAGTTTATAAAGAGCTGTTACACTCTGAATTGTGGAAGATATTTACTTGAAAGTGTTATTAGTTACTGATAGCTGCAGTTTGAAGGCACTTGACATGTATGTGTAGTCCTGCCATGTTTATTTTGGCAGTTAATGTTTTAATCAATAGTTGGATAGTTTAACTTAAGCTGTAACTATTTTGGGGATTTACAAGATAAAAATATATTTATGCTTTCCCCCTGCTTTTAAATGTGCTAGAAATTTCAACTTGTCTCTTATGAAGATGATGTAGCTAAACACTGCAGCATTGCATTTATCTTTCAGCTTGTTGATCTCTTCATTAACCTCATTGTCACTGTTTGTTTTAGATTTATCTTATTCTGTGTTTCTGAACTAAGCAGACTTCTCCAAGGAAATTCGTGAAGCCCACAACATCAGCTTAAATAAAGAAGCTAAAAATCTATAATGACTTTTCCCTGCACAGATCTCAGAGAAACTTATTCCAGGCCTGATATTCTTAATCTCCCTCCTGCTTTTGAGTTCGTCAGTTATGCCCTAGCCTTGACAGTTCATCGTTTGTATTTCTGCTAATTTCACCATCTCCTGTTACCCTGGTTGCTTCTTCAATGTCTCATTGACACGTTCTTCTGTTTTGATCTTCTGGTCTTGAGGGCAGGTGCAAAAGGCTGTCATCTTGGGTCCACTGTCAAACTTCCTCAGTAAGGTCATCTGCTAACATGGTTTCAGCTGCGATTTTTCTATCAACTTCTGCTGTTACTAATTTGACACTGTTTGACCACTTTTGGAGTACTGTGACCTGTGAGTTTTCTATTTGAAATGAGATCTTATTGAATTAAGACATTAATGAGCTTTAATACAAAAGTTTTTTTTACTTGATTGAAACCTTACATAAAAATCTACTCTGCCCTGGTGAGGCCGCATCTGGAATATTGTGTCCAGTTCTGGGCCCCTCAGTTCAAGAAGGACAGGGAACTGCTAGAGAGAGTCCAGTGCAGAGCCACGAAGATGATTAAGGGGGTGGAACATCTCCCTTATGAGGAGAGGCTGAGGGAGCTGGGTCTCTTTAGCTTAGAGAAGAGGAGAATGAGGGGTGACCTCATTCATGTTTATAAATATGTAAAGGGCAAGTGTCATGAGGATGGAGCCAGGCTCTTCTCAGTGACATCCCTTGACAGGACAAGGGGCAATGGGTGCAAGCTGGAACACAGGAGGTTCCACATAAACATGAGGAAAAACTTCTTTACGGTGAGGGTGACCGAACACTGGAACAGGCTGCCCAGAGAGGTTGTGGAGTCTCCTTCTCTGGAGACATTCAAAACCCACCTGGACGCGTTCCTGTGTGATATGGTCTAGGCAATCCTGCTCCAGCAGGGCGATTGGACTAGATGATCTTTCGAGGTCCCTTCCAATCCCTAACATTCTGTGATTCTGTGATTCTGTGAGTCTGTGAAATTAAAAAAATCTTATGATAGTCTCAAGCCTCCACAAAAGTCTTATAATCATAGACTGTGATTTGTCCCCAAAACTCCTAAAAATCTGTTAAAACTTGTACCCAGATAAGGACAGGCAAGAGACTCTCAATGTTTCAGTTCTGTTGGTGGGGGAAGAGTCATTACTATTATGTTCCATTTCAAAACTGTTTAACTTACTAATCAGACATTTGATCCATATTTTCTCATTTTGAGAAGAAAGTGGATGGTGCATTTCGTCTGGCTTACTAATCTTGATTAAAACCTCTAACTTCTCAAGGAAAGAATGTGGGGTCAAAGCTTATTTTATAGTGTCAAGAAAATGCACTATGACTTGCTTTTACCTTTAAGCGTTTATTTCGGGGACTTGGTAGAAAAATGAGTAAATGAAAACCCATCTGTATTTCTCTTAGCTAAACAGTTTGACATTTCTGTCCCTTTTCTTGTTCACTTTTTCCTTCTGGGGCAACAGTGCTTACATATTTAGCTGTGTAATAGACTTTTTTGTTGATGAACCTATATCTTTCTTCAAATAAATCATGAGATATGAATCAAAGATGGGACCATGACAAGGTATTAGACATGTGCAGAGCATCCCCTTCAAAAACATCTGATTTCTCACAGCAAACATGTGGGTCTTCAATGATGCTATTCACACAGAGTTGGAGCTATGTTTTCTCCACAGAGTGAAAAGAATTCCTATATCCACTATCCAGATTGTGTCCTAACAGACTCCAAAAAGTGTATTCTCTTCTAATATTGAAGATCTTCCTAACATTCAAGCACATACAGTCTGCATGCAGCAGAGCACGCGTGAGAAGCTGCAGAACCTACTTCAGCTCCTCCTGTGCAGGGAATTTCCATGAAGGGTGCCTAGGTGTTCACAGCAGAAGTTTTTGCCTCCACCTATTATGTATCATCAGCCCCGTCCTCAATGTGATATAAAGGATTTACCTCTCAAAGTGAATTATGTTTGTATATGGATGTACCATGGGTTGATAACATCACTGAGAAAGGCAAAGCCAGACAGAATCGTTTTTTGGTTCCCCAGATTTTAAGTTTTCCTGGCAAAGCTGTTTTCTACATCAAATTGAGGATCCATCCCTGTGTCCATCCCTGATATGTTTATCATTCAGCTACATAAACATGAAGTAAATATTGAACAAAAAGTGAGCTTGTGACGAAGAAAAGAAACACTCAAGAAAGAAACATCTGTAACCTGAAACAAATTTCACATCACCCTTATAAACTGGAATTTACTTCACTGCAGTGAGGGTATTTGACTGAGACAGGACATATTAACTCAGTCACAGTGTCATATAAATGCATTGCTATGGATTCTGGATTGGAATTGTCTACTTAACTAGAACAATTTCAAACCAGCTCACACAAGTGAGGTAACATCCAATCTTTTGTCTGCTTTGTTCTTTTGAGATGAACTTGACCTCCTTCTTTCTACAGTCCATTGGCATTTCTTTTTCCTTTCTAAAATCATTTTGCATAGCCCTTGGCTGTCACAAGGAGAGATTAATGGCTGGTGCCCATCCTCCTGTCATAACATGAGGGATTGTCATGTGTGCGGATTGATTTCACCCATTGTTCTGTCCTGTAAAAAAAATATTTGTCAATAAAACAGATGCAAGGAAAATCCTTTGGCACTAACATTACGAGCTGATTCATCTTCACCACCATGAAAATGGCTGGAAAGGATATAAGGCAAAACAACCTGCTTTCATGATAAACCTGAGTTGCATTTAGGACAAATACTACCCTACTTATCTGCCGAACGCACTGCACATTATATTGAGAAATGGAAACTGAATAAGATAAACTTATTATTCTGACCCCATTCATTTTCAGATTTATTTCAAAGTTGCTCTCTTATTTGAAAAAATCTGCACCTAAAGTCGAATAGGAAAACTCTTACTTTTCTCACTCTTACTATTCTTTTGGCTCATTATATCTTAATCTCACCGTTGTAACACTGAAAGTGTGAAATTTATTTTCTTTTCTTCTTCTCGGTAAATTGTTGTTTGTCTAGTGTAAGCAACATTATGTCTTGTGCTGATATGTCAGACATTAAAAATAGCATGAGATTGGTTTCTGAGCAGTAAGGCTTTTGCAAAATTATAAATCTTGAACATACTTTATTTTGCCATCCAGATTTCACAGTTCTTTAGGTGTGCTCGTTTCCAACTTTTAAAACACCTTTGCAACTGTGGATACAAGTAATTTTCAAATTAAAAAAAAAAAAGCAAGAGAGAAAGAAAATATATAATATCAAAAAAAATCAGACTTTGCATTGGAAGTAGTACACATCCCTGCTTTTTGTCAGAACTCTTCTCTGAGTTGGAAAATAAGTTTTTTCTGTCTTTAGAAAGACCGAAACAATGTCTTTCTTTAGGTGTTCATTGAGCATACTTGGAATTTGGGTAGGAAGAGAAGAAATCAGAATCTGTTCACTAGAACAAGACACAAGTAATTCTAATGCTTTAAGCATTAGAGCAACTGACCTCAACAGACGGAGTGAGTACATACAACCTATTAAACCTCAGCCTTCAGAAAACTACCCAAACCCATATTTCCCAATCTAGCTGACTAAGCTGCCTTTATATTCAGGAGAAGGAGATGAAATTATAAACAGAGATTCACCTCATCCTAAGACAAGTGTCTAAGACAAGTTGAAGGAATTGCTCTTTGGAGAAACAAATTCTTGAAAGTTTGTAAAACTGCTGGTTTTTAATAGTTGGAGATTGTAATAGTACTAATAACAGAAAAGACAGAACTTTTCTATATTTGAGCAAAGAGGAAGAATTGTGTTTGTATTACATTTGTCTGCATTTGAGCAAAGAGGAAGGTTGTGTTTGTATCACATAAGGATGATAAAGTATTTTGAAGTCTATTTGTAACTGAGGGGGATGTTAGACAACACCTAAATGAGCACATCTAGATAAATTACACATAAGAGCCCTTAAAGGACTGCTGGGAGAGAGCTGTACTCCTACTTTTTGCTTCTCTGAGTACTATTTAATGAATCGTTGAGTTTACCAGCAATTACCAGTAGGGCAAGTTATCAGTAGCAGCGACAGTACTCTTCAAGAGCTATGCGCTCTTAAAAAAGTTCCCAAGAAAAGTTAAAAATTGAAGAGGAACTTTTCTGTTACATCTGTTTGCATAAATGTATATGATCTTTTTCTCATACTTCTATTCGGTAAAATTATGGTCTTGTGGATAAAGTGACTCAGAAGATGGATATTCAGTCTAAATCTGCCTATGCCTCAGTTCCTCATTTGTAAGAAGTACATAATAAAACTTTCACTCTTCTTCCTACCATCTCAGGATTTCAAAGCAAAGATTCCCTGTGTTATGAAAGGGCCCAGGACAATGGCTGTTTCACTTCTAGCACGAACTATCAGGCCACTACACGGTAAGAAAAATGAAGTATGTTTTAGAATTCATTAAAATTCTAAAAGTTTCTTCTTTTTTTTCCAGGGGAGATTAATTTTCTTATATCTACTTACAATTTCATCTTCCACATAACCATCTCCTTGAGTGTCTCTAAATTCCTTTAAGTTAGGAAGGCTCCTCTGTTAGTGTTACTATAGCAATGGAACATATGAAACTGTCACTTCACCAAATCCAGAACATTAACAGTGAAATGGGATCAGAACTGAGAATGAAAGATTTTTAAAAGACATTGTTCAGAGCCCTGCCTTCCAATTCTTACTGCAAAGAGGAGTGCAGTGCAAACACTGAAAGATGTTTTGTTCTTCTCAGCTGAAAAAGGCTTTTGAAATGCAGTGCATGTCACTTAAGCATCAGAGTCAGTAAGAGGAATGGATTGGCCCAGGTAATATTGAAACTAAGCACATAAAAAAATGCAGATTAAAAAATGAAAAAGAGAATGTACTCAGCTGTAAGAACATTTAATTATAGTTCTTGCAGAAGGACTCTAAATTAATATAATCAGTAACATACCAATATTTTCCAGAGCCTTTTGCTGGTCTGCCAGGTCCTACAGTGACTCCTATTTCTAATTTAAAAGTCAAACAAGCAACATTTATCCAGTTACGCCACTTAAGTGATTAACCCCACAGCTGTACAACAGCCTTTGCATCACAGGATGGAATTTCTTTGAAATAATCAGGCATTCTAGGCTGGATGCCTGGATGCTACTTCTAGATCTGGAGGCCAAACATCTACAAAGCATGGGCAGGAAAAAAGCATCTTCATGCTGGGTTTAATGTTGAGTGAAGAATCAAAAGTTTCTTTAGATGAATGTCATGCAGGAGCTCATATTCAGATGTTTTGTGTACAGCCCCTAAACGAGGAGAAGGCAGCAGCAAACGTGGGGTTTTTTTGGTGATCTGTCTGTTGTCATGCAAGCTGAAGCAGCCTGAGGACTGCTTGAAGTCTGTGGCTGCTATGCTGAACTTGCTCGGATGCTACCACCACAAAGAGTGGTTTTCCCTGTGTCAAGAATTTTGTGCTGGCTGCAGCTTGAGCTTCCAGCTCTGTGTCCTGCTGCTTGCGTTTCCTGGGGTCCTCCTTCATACTCTAACCTGGAAATAGCAGTGCTAGTATCTTCTGCTAAAGCCACCAGAGGACACAACCCCATGTGAAATGGGAGTCTCTACTTACCGGCATGTAGCTTTGGTATTATAGTAGGTATTCTTCCTAAAGGCAGCAGGGAAATGCTTCACAGCTCCCAATATTTCTACCAAAAGTGCTACCCAAATAACCTTGGTGGTATTATCAGAAAATTGACAATACTTAAGGAATACTGCATCTAGCTCTGGAGTCCTCAGCACATGGACTTGTTGGAGCGAGTCCAGAGTAGGGCCACAAAAATGATGAGAAGGCTGGTACACCTCTCCTGTGATGAAAGGCTGAGAGAGTTGGAGTTGTTTAATCTGGAGAAGAGAAGGCTTAGGGAGACCTTGTTGCAGCCTTTCAGTACTTAAAGGGGGCTTATAAGAGAGATGGGGACAGACTATTTAGTAGGGCCTGTTGCAATAGGACAAGGAGTAGTGGTTTTAAACTAAAAGAGGGTAGATTCAGACTAGATGTAAGGAAGAAATGTTTTATGATGAGGGTGGTGAAACACTGGAACAGGTTGCCCATAGAGGTGGTAGATGCTCCATTTCTGGAAGCATTCAAGGTCAGGTTAGACAGGGCTCTGAGCAACCTGACCTAGTTGAAGACGTCCCTGCTTATTGCAGGGAGGTTGGACTAGATGACCTTTAAAGGTTCCTTCCAACCCAAACTATTCTATGATTCTATGAATAGCTGAGTTGGTTTTGACCAATGTTCACTGTCTAATGTAATTTTAATAAAAATTCCCTCCCTTTTCCAACAGTCTGCTTTCCTCTACTCACAAACTCTCATCTCCCATTCTTTTGTTAAATACGCTTTTCTGTTTGAACTTAATTCAGTATCTGCCAAATAACAGATAATAGATTCATAGGGATTCATATTAAAATAGTGCTTTCCATCTAGACGATTACCAAGACCTACATACTTTGAATTATAAATCATGAAACAGTTCCTCAGCCAGTGCTGAGTTTGCTTGAGATCAGTGGGGCTGTGTTGATTTGCCTCACTTGAGCTCCATTCTCTGTTTTATGGAATAATTCTCTTCTCCACGATAGTGCAGGTAGCTATTGCCAGAATACAATATGGCAAAAATTTAATAGATTTTAATTGTAAATAAGGCTTCTTGCTTATGTAGCTCATGGTAAAAAATGATTTGTTGCATTCTAGGTACAGCTTATCCTATCTTGATGCTGGGGAGTGAATTGAACAACTTCTGAGTGCCTTTCTAGTCCTATTTTCTCCATTTCTATGTTTTAAAATTTGAAACTGTGCTGGTTGTTTTGTAATTCTGTATTAATAACATTATGTATATGCAAATTTGGCAAAGATTTTCAATCAGCCAAAAAAAAATCCAGAAAAAAAAAATGCTTAAAAAATCTTCATGAGTACAAGTGGTCAAATGTTGGTTTGCATTTCAGCTATGTGATTAGGAGCACAGCAGTGCTGTGTCCCCCAGAGTGGGGGCATTGGTTTAGTACTGAATTACAGTGATGCCACTTACTGCTAAAAGCTGCCACTTCTTCATTTACTGTTTCTCTAGGGCTGAGATTTGCATTCAGTGAAAACTCAGTGTGTGTGAGGGAAGTTTTAAAGCAGAAGGGTCTATGATCCTGACGAGCAGAAGATGACCGAAATTGCCATGTTTTATTTTGCTCTCTTTATGGAACTATTTTAGCTTGCTCAGCTGACCATATTCTTTCTAGTATAGATAATGTGCTCTACTACAAAGCCCTATCAATTTAGTAGTATGTGTCCTTTGTTTTAGCAAGATACATAGTCAGGGTCTAGCACATGTTCTGTGTTTCAGTGTCATCATGCTGCATTTTCAGCCTCAAAGTTAGTGAGGAAAGATGGATGGCATAATATGACAAAAGATAGCAGATTACCAGCCTGGTGAGCCAACACTAGCAGGCACATTCAAACCTGTGAAAAACACAGTTTGAGGGATATGACAGGTAGTTTCAAGAGTAATGATTGATGCCCAGCTCATATTGCAATGTTCCAAAACCCTAATGCTACCTTGTTCAATCTCATTTTATGGTAGACATGCATGAATTGTGTAGCTGCCTATCCTGAGCCTTAAGAATGAGAGATTTCCCAGGCATTGTTCTAGTGAACCATTGATAAGTTTGCTTTCATGAAACCTGGACAGGTGATGGGAATCACAGTCACTTCAACAGTATTCAAGAGGCTTGAAGGCCACACCCTAACTTTTGTGAAAAAGATTAATCACCAAAATGCAGAATAGTTTTTCCTAAAGTACATATTCTCCATCAAGAAAAGCTAACAACACAGATATCAAAAAGTAGTGAAGAGTGATCTGTTAGGATCCCACATCATGATTCTTACAGCATACGACTATAAACTAAGACTATGAAGGTTCCTGTCCAGAGCTCAAAGCCAAGGACATTTGGAAGCACTCATGTCAGAGATAGGAGCAAATTTTACAGTAAGAGTTTACATACAAATTTTCCTAGATTTCAGGGAAGTTTTAGAAAATCAGTATCTAAAGAAATTTTAATTTTAGTTGTGAAGTCTTAGAGAGACAAGTGTTATTGGCATATTTTTAGAGTTTGGGATATAACCCTCAGAAGGATAACTTTGATAATAACATCTTGCATATTGCTGATCACCGAGGAATTCTAACCAAATTTCAAAATCTTCAGCTTGTCAGAGTTCCACTAAATTTTCACTATAATTGTAAAGATGTTCCTTTTAACCTGATAATAGAATTTTAGTCATAACTGTAATTTCAGGTAACTTGATAATTTTCCAGTCATACATGGAAAATATGCAAACAAATAAATTAAAAAATGCTGATGGTGACTTGGAAGGTGAATTCTCCTGCAATTTTTTGGATAGATAAACAAATAATTTATATCTTATTTAGGAGGACTTCAGGCTTGTCTCGTCTGCAGATAGATAGCATGAGAAATAGAGCGCAAAACTTTCTAGAGTATAAAGAAGAGATGTAATCACTTTGTATATAACACCTATAAGGAACAGAATGGTGTAGATCATATCTTGCTAAGATCAGCCTCAGTTACCCTTCAGGAGAATGAGAAAAAGACCTGAGGTATATGGATGGGTTTTTTTAAATTACCTTCTTACTCAAAAAATGTGTCTTTCACTCCCTCCAAGCCTGTGTTTAGTGCTGATGTTTCAGCTGAGCTAGACAAAGGAGTTGATGAGCAATGAAGAAACACCTCTCAGTTTGGTATGCAGTTGAGCACTGCTTGCTGGTAGAGAGAATTTGGGCTTTGCAAACTGCTTAAAATAGAGAAAAAAATCTGAATGGTCTTTTAAAGCTACAGAAGGAGCACCAGTGTCATGATTATTCTGAAGTGATCACCATTTGATCCATTATGTTGTTATGGCTTATGAAACATTTGAGCTCTGTTAAAGTACCAGAAATTCATTTCTAGTAATTCCTTCATAATTTAAATGACAGACTGGGACACAAAGCATTTCAGCTTGTCATTCTTTCCCTTCTCATACTAAGGTGCTTTATTGCACAGAAGGGGAAAAAATACTAAATACATTGGACTCAGCATTTTTATGAACTCTTTAATAAACGTGTAAAAGAGTATTCATAAAGGCTGCTAATTGTATACACATTGCACTAACTAGTGGTTGTAAAAAATGTTGCTTACATTTTATATCAACTCATTGTAAAGCAGCGATCATTAGTGTGAAAAGACTGTAGTTAATATATAAAACTATTCTCAGTCAGTTCTACAGAGCCAGAGAAGACTTCAGAATGAGGTAGGATGTGTTGTGGGCTTTGAAATAAAGTATGTAAATTCATGTCCTAGTTTACTTTGTGGTAACGTGTGGTAATTTGCACCCAGATATGGATCATGGATCACAAGTAATGTATCTCGTGGAATAATGGCCATCCCAACCTCCTACAATACTGGGTTATTTTATTGCTTTCTTGTGAAGCAATGGCCAATGAGTGTGGATCAGCAGAATTCTGAAGTGCACAAAAATGCATTTATTTATGATTTATGATCCCTTCTGGCCTGTTCCTGTAGTTCTCTTGAACAGAAAAAGTGGAAACAGCTTTTTCTGAATAACAGCTACAGAGCTGAACCTTATGTTCATTTTACATTTAAACAAAACTATGTGTTAATCTCATTTGGATATAAGAAACATGAAATGAGCCTGTACAATCTATTATACTTGAAAGGATGGATTTGCTAGTGCATACTGGTTGTTCAACAGCATTTCAATAATGCCATTAAAACTGTATTTAAAGCTATTCAATGTCATTGGAATGGCACAAACTGGGTAGAGCACATTAGTTAATTTGTCATTAATCCAGCAAAAAAACGTGACTGGTGTTTTTCTTTTTTTCCCGTAGAGCTCTTTAAGTGAATGTGATTTTAATTCAGAAGAAATATTAGCAGGAAGACCATCTCTGATATGATTTTTCAGAGCTTAATTCCTGAGTGTTTGGCCCACACACATTATTTATGTGAACAATGGAGTCATCTAGCAATTAGAGAAAAAAATAAATAAGTCTATTCAATGTGACTGGAAGTGAAAACAAAACAAATTTTATGAGTTCTGATCCCTGAACCTTAGCAGAGGTTAAATTGTTCAAAACAGACTTTTCACAAGCTTGTCTTCTCCAAAGCTGGTCTATATTTTTACAACTGCATCAGCTGATCTAATGAAAAATCTTTCTCCAAACAAATGCTGTTTCATACAAAACTGGTTACACGCAGAATCAAGTGTTCACAAAATTCTCTCACAAAAGCAAGGTTTTCCATTGCTGCATTTTTTATTTTTCCATAACAAGACTGGAGTATTTTATTATTTTCCTCTTTTCCCAAACTGGTAAGTGAGTTTGCAGATAGGCACAAGTTAAAAACTCCAGTAACTCTGGAGTGTCTGAATACTGATAACAGTTAACTTCTTCATAGGTGTGAACATTCAATGGCTGAAACTGAGCTTTTTATCTACTCTAGTTTCCAGTTTGATGAAAACAGTATGGAAGGACATACCATTTTCCACCACAATAAAAGCAAATGAGACTCAAAGCTGAATAGTACAACATATCTATAGGCTAGTGTGGAAAGCAAGAACATGGTGAGCCTGTTTGTCACCAGAATGACAGTAATACAAGTGGCACCATTCTTCTTTCTGGCAAGACAGGAAGTTCTTGACAACTTTAATTTAAAAAGTACCTTTCACAATTTTCTATTACTGAGCATCACTTCTGAAAAGGTGGCCTTCTTTAAAACCTATATAAGTTAGAATGCATAAAGGATAATTTCTTGTCAGAGTGTTATCAGAAAAGTAACCCTCTCCTCTCTCAATAGAAAAATGTCCTGTAATACCAGTTCAGAAGAAGTTCAGTGGTGACTGCAACTCAAATGGGTAACAAGATGGAGACCCGAAGGCTGCCACCATATTTCTGTCATGGGAACACTGAAGGCTGATCAAGAGGAAGTCACAAGCAGAAGAAGGACAATATCTCCTTTCAGAAAGAAAATAAAATATTCTACCACTTCCAAACATACACATCATACATTAAGAAAGGAGGAAAGATAAAAGAGCTAAGAGAAAATTCTGTGATATTCTTATTGTAAATGGAATGCTGAAAATAGCTGCCCGTAGTAAGTGAAAAAACTCTTAATAGTAAAAAAAATCGGCAACATTTTTTCCACTGATCTAAACACACGTGAACACTGCAGTTTCATCCATTACCATAAATTTGAAAATAAATAAAACATATAACACCATGGGTGAAACTGGGTCAAGGAAAATGTGCAAGACTAGTTATCTTTCTCTGCATGAAGTCTTCATTAAAAAAAGTCGGCCCAAGTGGGAACCAAGTTCATTTATGACTTCTTTACTCAATGCAAAAATATGCCAGGCTTAGCGTGTGCTACTTTTGCTATTTTGGCAGTGAGTTAGCACTTGCACAGGAAACTGTCACAATTGTGGCAGTGAGGTTGGCACTGCTGGTGTATCAGGTTTGCAGAAGTTTCTTTCTTGTTAAAAAAAACCTCAAACAAAAAAAAAAACACACACAAAAAAAAACCCCAAACAGCAGAACAACGACAACAAGGAATATTTTGTCTGTGTTTCCACAGTCAGCATAGCTGGGATTCATCCGACCAAAGCGGAAAACCTCTACTCACCTTTTTTGAGATAGACGATGTGAAAGACTGATGTGTCCCCACTCGAACTATGCTAATTCCTTTCCCTCTATGCAACTTCCTCTTCACTATGGCACCTGAACCGTTACCCATGATTATTCCCTGCCTTACCCTGGTTAATGTGTGACAAACTGGAAGAACAGCTGAGCTTGTGACAAATAAGAAATTCCAAGATTTGAGCCATTCAGTCCCCTTAACCTGCTCCAAGGAAGACCTTTGCAGAAAATTAGCCAAGCTTAGTTCTGCATAACTACACTGAAGACCTAGAAAAGCCATGTATGAGTAGACATGCTAGAACTGGATGCCTAGGGTGATTAACTAATTCAGACAAAATAATACCCTTCCCTAGAAAAAGGGTTGGCTTTTTTCCCCTTTGAAGAAATCAGATGACAAAACCATGGACCTCTCAATTATACTAAACTAAAAAAGTAGACAATGTCACTAATATGCTAATATTATCAAAATAATTATTGCTAATATTACCACAGGAATTATTACTAATGTAATTTGCTCTTGTTATTGTATGGCCAAATACCTTATAAAAAAAAAAGCACAAAAAGACGACTTCCATCATCAATATATTCCACTTGCTGGTAGGATTTTCCCAATGTGCTTCGATGCTGGAGAAGTCATACTCCCTACCCACTAGGTACACAAGCTCTTCTTGTTCAGCCTGTGTGGTAGCAATTTAAGCTGGCAGAATGGTATATGATTCATTTTGTGCATGAGAAATCTCACAGCTCTGACCCAGCGTGGATATCTTTAAAAAAATAGCGTGTACAGTACTCCACAGATCTCATTACCATTAATTAGTTCTATTATGGTACTGTCTAAAAGTGCCAGCTGAGCATGGGGCCATTATTTTTCCACACATTTTGTGAGCACGAAAGATACAGTCCGTGCTTTAACAAGCTTAATGTCTATATAGAAAAGGCAGACAAAAGAAGAGAGAGGACGAAATGGCACAGTTTAAATAACTTAACTGAAGTGTCGCTCATGGCTGGAGGACTGGGTCTGTTATTAGAGCCTACATCTCCTGCCTTAATTTGATGCTCTATCTACTTGTATGCATTCTTTCTTTTAAATTATCCATGGTGAATTATTCTGTAATCTTTCACGCTGGTGTCCGCTGTATGAATACACGGTTAGCCACTTCTCTAATGAAGAAAGAGTTAGTTTCCTCATACAATGAAATATATTAGGTCAGACTCCTCCATCTCAGTTGGCATTCTTAGGACTTTCCACTTCTTTTTCCTCTCTGGGTATGTCACTTATATCAGCATGTCTCTGTTAAGCAATGTTCAAAGATAATTTTAAAAGCCTGACCTACAGAGCAGCTGTTTCCTGTGCTGCTCAACAGCAATTTAGAAGCTCAAGCGCCACAGATAGTATGCGGGAATTGGCCACCTGAAAGTCTGACCCAGAGGTGCTTCCATAGCATTAAACTCATGTTTAAGCAAATGGCCAACGCAAAGCTATGTCTCTATAAAACAGGCTAATAAATAACTATTTACATAACGTGAGTATTTTAAGACTTAGCGCATCAATGTTGATGAAGTATTAGGCCTTTGAGGAGCAGATGGTAATGACAAATTTATATTTTATTGCAACTTTGTTTTGCTGGCAAATTCCCAATCAGCTGTAACTAAGTATGAAATAATTATTCCTTTTTTTATCAATATTTTTTTCTGTTTCTGCCAACTAGTGGGCAGGCACTACAACAGTTTTAAGTCAATTAGCTTGTCCTGGTAGCTGATTTCTGAATGAAATGCATTTGTAACCATTATGCTAACACAGAAAAGAAGTCTTCTCATGGTCATCAGAATACTAAAACCTCTGAGTTTATCTTTGCCTTTGTAACAAGCAAGCTTTTCTTCTGAAAACTTTTTTCTAGATGAACTTCTGGATGTACTTTGAAGGTGACATGCAGAGGATCAGGCAAGTATCATTTTTTTGATAATGAACTCATGCTGGTTGGACTAGCCCTGGGCAAACTGGAATAATTTTTGTCAGTGGCTAGGAAATGGCAGAACCAAGATAAAAATGAAGTTTCATTGAAATATTTTGGGAAATTGTAAATTGAAATTACAGGGCTTTGGGTGGGTCAGGATGGCAAATTTGTACTTGCAACGTACTTGAATCCAGTCACCCTGTTTGTAATTTTATTTCCTGAGGAGAAGTACTAAATGCTCATAGATTTAAATAAATGTTGTAAGTAACTGCATGCCTAATTCCTCGCACAATTGACTCAAAATGCACCCCTTAGGATCTGAATTGATACGTACCTGTCAAATACTGCTTTGGTGTTGTTTTTTTCATGCAAATAGAATCCTAGGCAATAAATCAGATCCTTGGTGTGCAATTTTCTTAAGTACATGTCTGGTGTCATTAAACAAACAAAGAAGTAATATGCCAGGTTAGAGGAAAGAAGTAAAGAACAGTACATTGTTTTAAGAACACCAGAGAATGTGAAACAGCAGTTAACAATCTACTTGCTTTTAATGATTACCCTTAAAGATATTGTTGACCTGACTGGTGTCCTTTTTCACTTGCCTCCCTGTGGCTTCTCTTTTTAACCTTTTGTTACAGCTTTCTAAGTCACTTGTCTTATATTTCTTGGATAGATTTTTTTACACAATGCATGAAGTGTAGTTTAATGAATAAGGACATGGCTAGCTTTATGACCCATTCTGACAACGATGAGATCCTTTGATACTCTCTACATTTTCCCTACTACAGTTTGCTTTTCTTGTATAAATATGTCTCTGGAGCAAAGATGGCCTCTTACAATACATATTGTTGAAGCAAGGCAGGACCTGGCTTTACATGAAGCCAATAGGTGCTGATACAATACCAAAGCATCAGGTCTTAGGGAAGAATCATAACAAGATTTAAAGTTGAAACTGGAAATCACAGTGCATGAGATTTAATGATTTTTCTCACGTGGAATGAAGTTGGTGGCAAAAACATCGGAGGAGAGAGTTTAATGGAATGTAGTCAAGTTCTTTGATATTAACAGCAAAAACTTGACTGTTCAGAGAAGCTTGAGAGCATTATTTCTTCATTTCAGCATATTTCAGTGGGAGAGATCTCTTCTGAATTCAGAATATCAAAACCTTTCATTGCTGGGTATACTAGCCACACTGTGCCCACCTAGTAACCTTTTTTAATGTTTATATAACAATGCTTCATGGTGGATTTAGGGATAAAAATAAAGGAAATGTCATCTGATATCATAAAAATGATTGAATTTTTAGATCAAAGGCTTTGTCAAATATTCTGCATCAAAAGAAGTACTTCTACAGACTCAGCAATCTTGGGTCAGGCTTTTAGTGTGTATCTCAGATGTCAGGCTGCCAAATCTCCTTTCTATCGACAAATAAAATGTACCGAATATCTAAGAGGTAGACCAATGAACCAGAAACAAGATTATGTGCAAGCTAAATTTTCAGCTGAAAAGTACAGAATCTTCTGGGTTAGAATATATGTGCTGATGTCATCAAAGCCTACCAACAAAACCAGAACAACATTGTGTGACACAAGTCAGAAGAATGCAATACAGTAGATTCAGAAAACTGTCATTTTCAGATCTGTAGACTATTGTGATGATCAACCTCATTCCTCATCAGTGAAGATACATCAGTTGAATCTTCATACATAGAAAAAACTGAAACACTGTCTGTGTGTCCATTGTGGCCTTTGTTGGAGCACGGAACAAATTTGCCTAAATGTGTATTATTTTTATGTGCATGTACTGTAACACCCAGGTTTGACACTCAAAAGACTGTAATTTTCTTTTCTGTCCTATCCTCATCACCACCATATTCGAGTGTACTCCTGAAATAGGTTAAACAACATGTTTAATATTTTCCTGGGTTTTTGTGTTCTTTTAACTTCTCTCCAGGTGTAGAAGCCTGTTCAGTTGTCTGTTTGGAGGTCATCTAGTCCAGCCTCCTTGAAGTGGTACTACTGTGAACACTGAATCATTGTTTTGTCTACTCAGAGTTTTGGAAACCTCTAGAGATAGAGATATCACAGCCTGTTCAGATGCACTGCTCCAGAGATGCATTGGTTTTCCAGGGGAAACGTTTTTTCCTAATGTCCACCCTGAAGCTTGCAAACCACAGTTTGGCCATTGCCCCTTGTTACACTGCCTGGTGTTACTTAGCACCACTTGGCTCCATCATCCTTGTAACCACCCTTCAAATAGTAGCAGATTTCGAGCAGATACCTCTCAGCCTTCTCTTTGCCAGACTAATCAAGTCCAGCACCACCAGCCTCTCTGTGTAGATCATATGGTCTATGCCCCACTTCTGTGGTTGCTGTCTGCTGGACCATCAGCAGTTTTTCCATTTTTGTCATGAGCTGAGGGGGATGAAAAATGGGCACAGTAGTCCAGCTGGGGCCTCACCAGTGCTGAGTGTATATGTATAAAAAAAGTATGTGTACCCATATATTGTTATGCTTTTATGTGACAGAAGAACAAAAAAGCACCTTCTTTTTAGAAAGAAGGTGGTGCATTTTGGACTTGCTTTGTAGCTGTAATGTAAGATAATAACAAAGTATAAGACTGGCCCCAATAGCATTTGTCCTCTTCTCAAGAAAGTTTAGATGAATTCTAGAAAACTCTGTTGTTCCAGAGTAGCCAAGATGGTGACCATGATTTGTCTCCCCAGTATATTTGTCAAACTTCTTGCAACACTAAGCTACTTGAAGATAAGGACTGTAAATTCAGGAAGGAGAGATACAGATCCTTGCTGCAAACAAACCAAACTCTATTGAGTTCAATGTCTGCCCCGTGATTTACTGTATAAATAAAAGTTATTACAAGGTTTGCTTTTAGAGTTTGAGAACTCCCAGGAAAACAAAAAAAAACAAAATATTTTTTAATTAGTTTTTCAGGAAGTCCTATTGCATATGGTTTGCTAACATGCACAAATTAATTGTAGTAACACCAGAAATCAGAATGAAGTACCTCCAGGAAAGCATCTGAGTACAGAAGCTAATCCTGGAAAGGTACTCATCTATAAATATCCCAATATACAAAATGTGTTTTAACATTTGTGTTTTCTTGTCTCCTCCTATGGTTCGAAGTTTGTATAGTGAAGAACCATAGTGATGGATGAAATAAAGGTATTTGACCTTACTGCGTATATTGCCTTCTCCTCTGGGCTTCTCATTCTGTCTTTAATATACCGCTCATATATTACCTGGGCTTGAATTCTATTTATTAGAGAAACACCAAGGTTAGGTTAGTTCTGCTTTTTGTAATATGGTAGATTCAACATTATTACACAGAACAAGATGACCAGGGAGACTGGGAAAAAAATTTCCCCTCCCTTCCCTGCTCCCATCACACACAGTGCCATTAAATACAGAACCTTTCAGAAGAGACCATTGCTTATTTGATGCAGTGGATGGAAATTCTCATTTCAATCAGGTAGTGAACCTTCAAAGGAAAGGATGATCAGGAGGAATGGGAGAGACCTTGATATATCAAAACAAGCCTTTAAATAATAAACACACTTCAAACCCAGGGTTTATCCTGCATATAAAGCATGAGACCTACAAGCAATTCAATGTAAGAGATATTTATAAGGCTATTTTCTATGCAACACAAAACTGGCTACTTTTATACTCATATATAAGGTATATTTTCATCATGAATCACAAATAATAGTTTCTCTTCTCATGAATCCAAAAGAGGATTTGTAGTTTTAGTCCCATGTTTTGGCACAGAAAATTGACACCTTTTTGAAACTGCCAGCATAATAATGGGTAGAAAGAATCTAGACACCATAAATCTTCCTCAATACACTTAATGGGTTTTGTTTGTCCTCTCTGTATCTCCAGCCCAGCTAGTTCAGAATGAAGAAATGCGAAGCATCCTAATATCTGTTCTCTCTTTCTCTCCCTCTCTGTGAAAGTCTGCTTTTAGAGAAGTCAAGGAGAGACTTGCTGCTGACTTCAGAGTACTTTTGGATTGCGTCCAGTCCAACTGGGTTATCTTCTTAAACAATCTTCAGAGAATACAGATACAGATTCTCCTATGCACCACTTCAAGTAGAAAGCTGTTGACTGGCCAAGCAAAATAAGATCTTGTTTCTTAATTTTCTTAAATTTCCATAGCTTCCTTCAAACTATATAAAAGAAAAACATGTACCAAATGTGCCCAAATGTGGTCCAGGACCTTTTAAAGAACATTTTATGTGTCAGAAAAAACTGCTGTGTGCCCCTTTTACATACATACACAGTGAGGGTCAATAGGAAGGCAATAGCAGAAATGTGATGGTGAAACTATTATGATAAGGCACAGCAAAATAGATCCTTAGTTAATGTTAAGTGGGCTTCAAATGCAGAATAGGTACAGCTTTGGAGGAGATTTAAAGGTTTATAAAGAGTGGATATGCCCCAAGCAAATGTACTGGATTGACCTGAGGAACTTCTCCCATGAAAGGTAGAAAATATATGTTGAATGTTCGCCTGTTTTGCAGGAATAAAATTTGTAGAATCACTTTTCTGTTACATTTTGTTTCAGTTTGTGGCCAGCTGTGCTGTGGTGATCAAGGCCATCAGCAGTGAAAGCCAGGGCAGCTGACCCAGGCTGGCCCACGGGTGTATTCTATAACATTAATGTCACAGTCACTATAAATGGGAAAGCTGCTGGGGGTGAGGGGGTGGATTTCTTTGGTCCCCTTTCTCTTTCTCTTCAATGATTGCTATCCCTGGAGTGACTTGCTACCACTCTGTGAGCTAAGTATAATTTTGTGTCTTTTGTATCAACATTGATATTGGTTTCCTTATTTTATTAAGTCTGTTTAAATTTTAACCCATGAGTCTCCCTCCTTTTCGCAATTCCCTTTCTTGGTCAGGGAAGGGACAATGGGTGATAGAACAACTGTTTATTGTTTAGTCCTGGGTGGGGGCTAAACAAAGACAAATGTTAAGGTTAGTATTAATGGAAATGTGTAAGTGCAGGGCATCAGTATCTTCATAGATTATCCATGTGGAAAAAGAATAAAGGAACATCAAGAATAGGCTTTGAAAGTGAACACAGGAAGACTTTTGCTAGAGGAAATGGAAAGAGGGATCATAGACATCAGGTACTACGACAGAGATAATTGATTCAAGCAGTGGATAGTTTTGCAGCACCCTTCTCCCTGGCTTGAAAGTAAGAGGAAAACAGGATCATTTCAGCCTGTACGGAAAAGGTTCCATTGGCAAGTTTCTATTGCTCCATTTTCCTGTTGGCTGTGGGTCAGTTTTCATTATCCATGAGAAGCAATGGCTATTGGATGCATTCCAGGTTGATGCTTCTGTAATTTCAGCAGAGCAGTAAAAATAGAATGAAAGAAAGAAAAATTGATTACAACTTGAAGGCTGGATATACAAGGCTGACAGAAAAGGGGATATTCACACTGCCTAACTTTTAGGCCAGTAAGCCTAAGCCTCAGCTGGGAAATGAGGCTCTTGGAGGGTCAGAATACCTCTCCAGGTTTTTTCAAATGATGATTCACAGAACCTGAGTTAGGTTCCTGTTTGTTTTGCCCTCTCAAGGAATCTTTAACTAGCTGAGAAATCTACTGGTCTTATGGTAGCAACCTAAGGTACGTGATGTGAACTCTTTTCCCTGTCTCTCTACAAGCCTCTATTTCATACAGCATCTATAGGTAAGTGGTTTTCATTCAGACCAGATGTTATTTATTGCATTTTCTTCTCCTTGAGTGTAGAAGAAAAGAGGAATTTGTAGGATGCATTTTGTCTTATTAAATTAGTAGATTAGCTGCAGAAACAAGTTTTATTGGGAGGTTCAGATGTATTGATTTGCCAGGCTGAACAGAAAACCACACAGATTAATGTATGAACAACATACACTGAAGAATGAAAATGGGTACAGAAGATATTTTCCTCCTGGCTATTTTTGGAGAATTATCTTTGTTCCTCCAGACAATATTCTATGGGATGCCTCCTTCTCACAATGACATGAAGTGTTATACTGACATAAGCTATTTCATCTTATTAGTTTAACTCTACACCAAAGTAAATGAGAGAAGTTGGACCTATATTATCTTGAATGTTATTCATTAAAATTGAACGAATATCAACCCCTTGCTCCCCTCCCCAATCACCATTACATGAAAGATCATAAGACTACCATCTTTCTCACTGTTTTTCTCCCACTAACTATTTAATTAGTTACACAGAGAGAAATTCTCCAGTAGGAAAGTCTGAGAAAGGCAGTAACCTGGTGGCTAAGATCCCTTTTTTTCTGGTGTGCAAAGCCCACATTTGAATTCCTAGCATGCACAAAGTGAAACAACACTTCAGTAGATGCTACTTCACCTTTAAAATACTCAGATTTGTCCTGAGTGTGAAACAGGTTGCTTAAAAACAGCTGTTTGAATGAAAGGGAATATTTGATGCACCCAAACTCCACTACTGAGAGGTTTTTTCCTGAAAAGATGTATAAACTATATAAAAATAGTGGTGGTTTGTTTTTGACATGGCACTAAGAAAAGGAGTTGCTTGTTGCAATGCACGTGAATTTCTAAATCAAACCGTATGTGTGTTGATCCAGCTTTCAACCCTAGAAGTCAGCTAAGATCTGTAGAGCATAAGTGATTTTCCTACAACATCATATTGTGGGACACATTAACAGATTTTTTTGGAGAGAAAAAGACACAGGGAGACTGAGCTGAGCATTTTACTGGGTATGAGCTAGAAAAAAAAAAGTGGATTTTTGGTGCTGAAAGGAGAGCTGAGTGCTTTGGGCTTGCAAGACACAGAAAAGCCCTTTTTATTAAGAAAGATAATCTCTTTTTATTGCATTGCAGAATCCCATCATCCCTCACAGTTTCCTACCTTGTCCTCTTTATAAACATTCCCATGGAATTACAACATTGAAAATAGTGATCTGCTTTATTGAGGCTAGTACGATAATTTCACCAGACTGGTTACCAGTGTGCAGGTACTGAGTCCCAGAGTGGAGCAGATCCAGTTCCATGGCCGGAGGGGAACTCGGTTGTAAAGCAACCTTCATTTGGTTCTCTGCAGCTGTATAGCACACTGGGAAGACTGGGAATACCAGAAAAAGACAGGATTGCTCTCCCATGACATGCAGTTGGCTGCACATTCAATAGACTAACACAAGGGAAGAGGGTGTAGCTCCTTCAAGTGCTGCTGGCTGTACAGGTGGTGCCCCAGGCTGTTGGCAATGGTCTATCACGTAGCTGTTTCAGCAAGCACTGAAGAATGGTGCATCCTTGCTGCTCCCTCATGTCCCCAAACAAGCCCTTGCCAGGTGACCTGTATGCAGGTGATCCCTCATATTTGAACAGGGACAGATGGGAACTGGCTGCCAGGATTCAGCTGTCTTGAGACCCACACCCTGCTTGGGTGTGAGGGACTGCCAGGGACTTAATGTCCCTTCAGAGATACCTTTGAACACTTACTGTTCATTAACAGCACAGATGGGAAAAAGCATCTTCTGCCTACATATATTGCCTTAGGAAAGCAGCCAGCAGTTCAGTCATGAATCGCTGCAATCTGATGGATTTGCTGAATAATTCCAAGGAGCTCCCTTCCTGCTGTGTCTCAAGGTCTTCTGCAGGTAGATCTGATACTGTTCTGTGGGTCCCAGAATGGGATGGCTTGTCTTTTAAGAGGAGCATTTGTGAGCAGCACACAGTGATATGCATGGAGCTGGCTCAGGTTCAGCCACTTAAGCTCAGCAACGCTGCATGATGCCTGCCTGTGAAAGACAGCATCGACAAGTCCCTTTTGATGCTGACTTAAAAAAAACTTTAGTGTTTGCAATACCATACCTTTTACTTTTGTCCCTATAACCATCTGAATGCACCACCCCGTCTTTTCTGCCACTGTTCTACTTCACTACCCATCCCTAAACTGAGCAGGAGCAACATAAAGCTGGTGGAGAGGAGAGGGGCTTTTTTCCTTTTCTATTTTTATGGATCTGCATTGATTTCAGAAACTTGTGTTTTCTCTCATTAATATTACTTGAAACTCAGAAGCCAGAACACTCAACATTAATGCAGCAGAAAAAAAAAACCCAAAACAAAACAAAAAAGTGAAGAATATTAGTAAGTTCAGGGAATAAGAAATATGACATCATTATTCTGAAGGTGTAAAAAACATGCAAAAGAATAATGAATGCAAACCCACAGTTTTTCAGAACTAAAAAAAGTGCTCACTGTTCTAGCATCAGGCAACAAGACAGTCTAGTAAGATGGTTTGCAAAAGCTTGTATTCAGAATATGTACAACACACATTGTGGTTTTGAACACAAGATTAACATTAGCGTTCCTTCTTTGGTGGAAGGCTTCCATTTGAAAATCAGACTGTTAAAGAAAATATATGCAAATGGTAAACTATTATTAAAATGTGACTGATTATACAAGGCTACAATTGAATAGGAAGAAATTATAATTTAAAAACTTATTTCAAATCTGATTTCAGTATTTAAGATATTTGTTTCTTTGTACATTTTACTCATGAAAAAATGGTAAAAAGACACCATCCACTTTCTTGGGTTATCAGTGGACAAAGTTCCTTTTGCACTGTACCTACATGAACACAGAACCACAGAAGCTGTCCTATAAAATAAATTCTGAGTTCAGGAAACAGAAAATGAATTTTAGCAATTCCATTAAATAATTTCATTAATTAATCTTAAAACAACCCTGCATCAGAAATGCAAGATCAGGCCCTTGGTTTTGGTATGCAGCAGACACAGCTTACACAACTTGTCAGTTGAGTTAGGTAATAATATCAATTGCTAAAGGTAATCTCTCCACTTATGAGCAGACAAATACTTCTTACTCAAATGCATAATAGCGCATGTATAGGACCAGGAATAACTTTGATTTAAATTCCAGTACCATGAGGAACATTTTTCCAGAGTGATTTTAGTCCTTTCAATGGACTAATGATTCTGTTGAAGCAAAATCTGCTTCCGCTTCATTGATAACAGTTTTGTAATTTTTCTCGTAACTTTCTGAGTAAAACATTTTAATGAAGGACACAATGTATCTGGTAACTTTCTACCAATGCACATCCATCACAAAGCTTTGCTCTGAGGCTGGTGCTTTCCTGTTCTGCTCTGCCCTGCTGCTCATTGTATCACTGGAGTTCAGCAAACGTCTACTTGAGCAGATCAAAGCGTAATCTTGGCTTTCGTTGCTTCTCTGTGGTTTCTGGTGCTTATGCTAATCCTACTTAAACTAAGTGGTCAGAGATTTGGGAGATTTGAAATACAAAATAGATTCTAACCTTGAGATGGATTAGGGTTGTCAGATGGCACAGAACTGTCATGTAAGACTAATGTTATGAAAACAAGAGCTGAAAATACTGATTTAGTGTAGCTGACAATGGGGATTTATCCTAAAAGAGACATGGATGTGTTTGATTAAAGCAGCTCCTTAGTGAATATGTAACCTGAATGCCTTGCAAGGTTATTGATTATGTATCTTAAGTCAAAGATACGGCTTTTTCTCCAGGCAATTTGTTTTTTCATCCAGTAAACACAATAGTCTTCAGAACACGGATACAGTGTTTCACAAAGAACTTTGTTTTGTATGATAAGGAGAGGATTAACTTGCATTATAATTACATATCTATGACTTTTTCTTCAGAAAGCCTGCTTGTCTTGCAAGTTATTTTCAAACAATAATGAAGCCTTGTAGCTAAAACTCATTCACCAGGATCCAATGGGGCAATGATCTAAGCTTCACAAAGGGGAGATGACACTGGATTTGCTCCTGTTGACTCTTTCAGAGGACAGTGACACCTTGACAGTATAGGCTATGGGCCTAATTTATGGTTAAATTAGTGGTCAGAGAATGGTTTGTAGCCAGATGCTATCATGTGGCTGGCCAGCAGAGAAAAAAGGTTTGTGAATGTTTCGAAAATATTTCTAAGCCTATTTTTTTTCTAATTATGAAAATGTGTTTTTCAGTGTTTTTTTACGTTTTGTTTTTGTACTAACATCCCTTTTTGACATGGAAGTGTTTTCCATGACCAATAGTTACAAGGACCTGCTCTTTAGAGCAAAACTAAATTGTTTGGCTTTATCCTCAACTAGTGGAAATCAGTATCCACCATTGATGCAACCCTTTCCTGGAAGGTTGGGCAGTTGTCACTTTCCTTGCAGTCCTCCTCAGAAATAACATGGTGCGTCACAGCTAACATAGTGATCCCCAGGTCCCCCCCTCCCCTAGTCTGTACTGCAGTGGTACCTATGAACTTACTAAACCACATAAACATTGGACAGGAGAGTGGTCACCGTTCCAAACACCTTACTATAGGCATGAATTGGGATTGAATAGTCGCTCTTACAACCACATGTAACCCACCTCTAGCCTTGGATTCATGCATTCAGAAAAGGGCAAGGGGACAGGGAATGTCTGGCCCTAAATCAGTTGTCTCAGCATACTTTTGTTATCAGCCTGGAAAGTAGGCATTTACCGAATTTTCCTTATGCTTTTAAAAATGGTATGAGGAACCACCAAGCTACAGTGGAACAGCCATCTTATCCATGCTCTTTTTTGGTGAACTGTGAAGTCGGTTCTTGGAAGAGAGAACCATCACCTCTTCACAGTACAGACACGTCCAAGTCCATGTGCCTCCAGTCGTGTTTGCACTTTTCTATGATAGATGCACATTTTTGTCCAAGTTACTTCTTTTCTGAGAAGAGGAATTCAAGCATAGCTGTTTCTTGACATAAAAGAAAAGAAACCAATCCACAACTGACCTTTTGTACTAGAAGCATTATTACGGTGGAGAGTAAAACCCAGTCTATACTTTTTTAATATGGCTTTCCCTTCAGGAACCAGATCTAATAAAATGCGACAAACTAATATCTGCAAAGGGAGTTCCCATCATCCTTACTCTCTTTGGTTTTAAAGAATGACAGCTATATGGTCTTTTTCAGCCTTGCTGCTGCTGCATAGCTAGGTTTGGGAAGCAGAGGGGTAAAAAGGTATCAAAGGAAGATGCTATTTACATGAACCAAAAGTGCAAACTTCTAGAATAGGGAATATTTATGATGGGGTTGTCTCCAGTCTGGAGACAACAATTATTATTTTCATAAATAATTTCTGTTCTAGGCAAAGGAACAACCTGGAGACAAGACAGGGACCCTGAATGCACCCCAGTTCTGTATCTGCTGCTGCACATTATCTTTCCCAAACAGGGGCACAAGCTCTTCCAGCTCATGCTTTGGGATGACAATTGCTATCTGCCCACTTTCCACCCTTAAGAGTGAAGGTAGAGGATGGAGCAGAGCTGGGGACCTCTCTGCCACATCACAACTACAGTGTGGGAGCACAAGGGCTACAGAGTCACCTTCTGTGGATGGTGGGTGAACAAAGAATTGGAAATGAAAAGACAAAGCAAAAGAGGCCAGAAAACATGCAAAATTATTTTAAGATGTATATGCAGGTATATTTTTACTCTCAAAATATACTTTGAGAATGAACTAGGTTAACATTTATTCTTTTTTTTTAAGCTTTTGTCATCTCCTCCCCAGTATTCTTCATTGAAGCTCCCTTTTGGATGAATAAACAGTAAGTTGGAAATATTTCACCTGCTGGTACTTATACATCCTTAGATCCTGGTACAAATCTGACTGATGTATCATTACCAAACCGTATTGGGTAAGTGACAATGCTAAAAAGACAACTGCCTTTATTGACCTTACTGCTCTTCTCCAGACTACAGGAACAAAAAGGATTTAAATCATGTTTACTAACACATTAATATCCTTTAAGCAGCCATTATAACCTCATGTAGACAAAGAAAATCATATTGGAAAAGATGTAATGTGGTCATGATCAATTAGGCAACAGATTTACACTTGTGGAGGTTCAGGACCAGACGCTTCCCAATTTAACATAACTCATAATTTGACAGAGAAGGGAACACCAGAGGAAGAAATATCAATATGGTGAAACAAATCAAGTTTATTTTATAATGACAAAACTCCTTTTATGTCAGCTAAGCTGACAATCATGGCATTCAGAGATGCAGGACCAAACACCATGTTCCTCTGAAAATTTGTGCAAGCCGTCAATACTTCCAGCCTTTGTGTCTCCACTTTTGTGTGTAAATAATAACAGCTTTCAAATGTGACTGGACTAGTCAAATAATAATTTCTTTCATACACATGGAAACTAGACAACAATTAAAGATGTTTTCCAAAGATCACCTAAATCAGTGGAGATTCCTATTGGTCATCTGGAAAAAAAAAAAATCCCATGTTATGAGTCAGAGCTCATTAAGAATGAACACAATTTGAACTACACTTGTGAATCACATTCCCTTTCCCTAAATTAGGATATATCAGCAAGAAATTATTGAAAAAAGATGATAATGCACTTTCAGATAATTTATTTACAACACATCCTTCAACTAGCTTTGCTTATAAGGATTAATTACTAACTTTGAGGATGAAAAGCTTGGTAAAAAGTATTATTAATTGCTACAGCTAAAATTTTATTGTCTCTTATTCATGTGATATAGCATGTCTAATTTTAGTTCTTAGAATAAGAAATAAATTATATTTATACTGTTATAGATACATGCAATCTGTAATTGAGGTTATATTCTAAAATATTCTTAATATAGGGCATACCTCCTTGCTTTAATTTGAGGGCAAGGCTTGCACTGATTTTAGCTGTGTAGGTTTAAGTCTTAGATGGAAATGGCCTTCCAGTGTGAAATTTCAAGCTCTTTGAATTACCTGTGTAGCTTTTGTTTGATGTCTTTTTATACACTTTTAAAGGGGAGTCTTTGAAAATTGTACATGGCTGAAATCTTTCAGCTTTTCTTTTCTCATCTGCTCGACTGTAGATCAGGTTGGTTTTTTTTAATGAAAGAGCCTTCCAATCTTAGCAGAAAAAAATAAAAGGGGACTAAAGTAAACCCCACAGACCACCTTATGCAGCAACCACCACCAAGTTTTGCATTTCATCCCACCTTCTTTGTTTCCTCGTTTATGTGTATGGAAACATGCAAGTGTTTTGACTTTTAAATATTCAGCCATTATGCAGGCCAACCTGTGGTATCTTATGAACCATCAGTAGCTTGTATTTTATATCTAATTACCTTCCCTTTAGAAATGTTGATAGAAATGGAACATAAATCTCTCTTATGCAACAGACAGATAATACTGAAATCACGTAGAGATTATAAGATGAAAGAAAACTATCAGTGAGTATACCTCAGTAGCAGCTTAGATATTTCTCATCAACAAGACGACACAATTTTGTTGCTACTTGTGTTTGTATCTTACAGGCTGCCAAAGAACATGTTCTATAACTGCAGTTTTGACTCCCACTTGTAATATTAATCTTTCATTATCCTCTTTGAGAAACTTCCTTTCTCATCACCATTGACTACTACGCCCGATGCAGAGAAATACTTAGTCTGGGAAGAGTTTTATGTTTAAGAGACGTGGGCAGGTTTAAAATCCTAAAGGGAAGCCTTGTGTATTGTAGTGTGTGGATTATTGATTTGTGGAAATAATAAGACACAAAACCTTTGGACAAAGCAGTTAAACTAAGAACTGTTCAGCTAAACTTGAAATTGTTATTCCATACTATTGGAACTCTTTGGGAAAAAAAAATCCCCTTCCATGAGAAACACCAAAATCAGAGCTCTTCTCATTCAGAAATGGGGGAAAACACCTTCAGAAATGTTAAAATAACCTGTAAATAAAACTGGCAGCATTTGGTTTTTAGGAAAAAAAAAAATCCAGGGTTTCTTTATGTTATCAACATATTTTGTTGAAAATTGTGCTTCAGTTCAAGTTTGTCAAGACATCTTTATGATTGTATTATAACCTGAAAATTGAAAAAAAATTCTTTAACCTTAGTAGTTTAGGAACATATACATATATATGTATGGTGTTCAATACATACAGCAGCTATAAAGAGAGAATAGGTATCTTTTGACTAATTCATATATATGTATTTCTATATAATAATAAATATGCTATATATAAAAATAAAGGTATTTTAACCAATTTATATTTTCTATATAAATATTTTAACCAATTTAATATAAATTGGTTTAAATAATACCTTTATTTTTATATATAGCATATTTATTATTATATAGAAATACATATATATGAATTAGTCAAAAGAATACTTATTTTATATATATATGCCATAGTATTGCCTTATTTTTGGACCTTGTTCAACATAAGCATTTTTTTCAAACGTTCTCTTTTTGTTTTTTCAGCTCATTGTTTAATGGATACAAATTTGGTATTAATAGCTCAAAAATGATTAATGAATAATATTTCAAGATATAAATAACAAAGAGGCAATTAAAAAAGCCATGATAGATTGTCTTTTTCACAATCAAATAACTTTTGCTTTATGCACTATGCATCACCAATTAAAAAGGTACTTTGGGAAAAAATTGATATAAACTCATATATTTCAGAAAAAAAGCAACTGAAATAACACAACTGACCATGCAAAGACTTTTGAATTCATTTTAAAACAGAGAATTCTATAGAGGAAGGTTAATAGAGCTAATTTGGTGATATGAACCTAACTGCCATTAGAATTAGGTCAATAAACAAATAGGAATGCTGTTAGGGAAAATGTTGACTCTGAAATTGTGAAGTGTCTGGATCCTCTTTGTACACTAGACACACATCCTGAAGGAAGCAGTGAGGGGCATTGCTGAAGGAATCAAATCACTCAGTTCTAAGCAACTCTTGGCTGTCTTACAGCAAGTCCAGGTCTGCCTGGTAGAGTCAAAGCCAATTTCTTTAGTTTAAAAGCAAGTCAGAGTAAGGCTCATAGCACCCTGACATCCTTTGAAGCTCTCAAAGTTGAAGTTAAATGAAGGATTTAAGCAAATAAGCAATGTGTGCTTTTCCATACTGTTGAATTTGCTCAATACTGTAACAATCAGTATTCCATATGACTTTTAAACGGGGAATGGGGCAGTTAGTTACTCATAGTTTCCAAAATACTTTTATATAGCAAGAAAGTTTGACAGTGGTCAGATTTCTTCCAAAAAAGTTGCTATTATCCCTTGGGCTGTGCACAAATGATGCAGGAGTCACCCATATGATTGCTAGAAACGTTGCAGTGCTGTACCATGAGCAGCGTGCTCCCACAGGCAGGCAAGAGGGACATGTTTTGGGCTCTGAACCTGATACAACACAGAGTCATCCCTTCAGTGAGGTTTGTAATTTGTCTAATGGAAAGTACCTGAAAAGTGCTGGAAGGGTCAGAGGCAGCAGCAACAGAAGGCTTTCGGGAAGGGATTTACACAGCAAATGCAAATAAGTTCAGGTCAGCGTATTTAAAGGCAAGAAGTTTCTTTCCTTTTTGAGGTGGTGTAGTTATCACCAGGAAACTAAGGTACCTTGCCTTCCCAAACTGCCCCTTCATTAAGAGGCCTTGTTACCTCGTTCAGAGGTCTGCTTAACACTCCACTGGGACCTCTAATGAAAACCGGCAGCAGTGGCCATGCTGAAAACGCCGTCCGCAATGCTGAAAACGCCGTCCGTCATGCTAAGCCACAGCTTCTTGGCAGGGCAGGGTCCAAAGGAAGAGTCTGACCCCTTGGTCATCCAGGCGAGGACAGACGTACAATTCCCATTCTGCCGTGTCCCTTGGCATCCTTCCAGAGCAAACCAAGTCGCATGGGTGTTGTGATAGGGTGGACCCTATTGTGGTCCAAGTGTGACCGAGGTGGACACTCTGTTCAGGAGCCAAGACATGCTCGTGAGATCCTTGGCCTAAATGGACACATCATTTCTTACCTGTTGGGTCTCACCCTAACCTGGGAGATCTCCCCAAAGCAGAAATGGTTTGCACATTCTGGGTTTCTCCAGTGCTTTACACAGTGGGGCCTTAGGGCTCTGTGACTGCTAATAAAGAAATGCAACGTTCCTTTTAATCCTTTAAGGTTTTAGATGTGTTTTGTTGCTCTGCTTTCAAAAATGCAGCAACTTGCCACTTCTGTGGTGGATTGTACAGCTAAAAAGTCTTCCTAGCATTAGACAAACGATCTTCTTCAAAGCCATTTCCTCATCTTTTGATGAATGATCTCACGAGAATAGATAAATATTGTACTATTTTATTTTCTTGACATAATCTTTGTTACATGAATGAGGCAGTAACTTTTAATATCTTGTGCCTCCTGTGAATTATAGAAGTCTGCTGTTAAGTTTCTGACCTTTACAACGGGCTGTGTTTCCGATAGATGGCCATTCTACTGATAAAATAATCAGCTTCACTTAATTTGTGGGGAAGGGACAGGCATGTTCAAGTGCAAACAGTTTAAAGTACTTACTCTTTTCTGCTTACAGGATGGTATTTCACTAGTGATATTCAGCATCAACATCCTGATGCTTTAGCAGATGAGAAAACAGAAGATCAGGCAGGCAGAAATGTATTCTCATAGCAACAACAGGACACGGCACATACCTACTGTAGGTTTGTTATGGAGCTGAGACGGGTAATCCTGCATTCCTTCCTGGACGAAAACACAAATATATACAAATGTGTTCTTGTAGAAACACAACCAGTGGTTGCATTACACTTGAGTATCTTTAAATAGCAACAGGAACAACATCAATAATAGACAAGACAAATTTAAGAGCTCGTCCTTTGACTCCCTTACCCCAACCAGTGACATTACTTACTTAAAGGAGTAACTTCAAAAATGACTAGTGTTTTTCTCAAGGATCAGCCCCTTAATAACAATATTAATTGTTATTAATGTACAGATATATCAGGGCTACCATACCAGTCAAAATTTTTACTCAAAATTACTTTTATAAAGAAATCTATGTGTATATGCACATGTATGTATGTATTATTTACCTATCCATTAACAGAAAGACTTGGTACCATGGTGCAGGGAAGCAAACGTGCCTGAATCTAAACAAGAACAATGGGTGAGGGATTTAGAAAAAAAATTTGTAGCAGGCTATTCATGTACATTTATGTGTGTCATGTCTGCATATTACTTGTGTAGATGTATCTATATTTCCAAATGACCAGACCAGTCCAAGAAACAAAAGCTGCTTGTGCCTTTAGCTGTTTTCTTCTCTGGCTTGATTCCAAAATTAATGCTAAATTCTGCAAGAGATAAAATCATGGTAGGAATCCGAGAAAAACAGTAGATACAGAGACATCGCACCAAATACAACTAAAGGATTTGCTTCAGTGGCACTTACTGCTTTATCTAATGCATCCACTTATATAGTTGCTGTAACTGTAGTTCCTGTGCCTTTTTATTTGCTCTGTCAAAATACTCAGGGCAATGAAATTTTGTTCACTGCAGTGTAATAGGCAAGGAGTTAAGAACTTCTATGCAAATCCAACTGCAGATGCGCACGCAATGGAAATTTTTAAAAATCCCCTTGTCAAATCCTGGTACAGTTTATAGATGGCCATTCAACACCAACGCTATCATCTTATCAATTTAGGCAGCTAACCACAAGCTATAAATAAAGAATTAGAATAGCAGACATTCAGGATAATAGTCACAAAATTGAACTTTTGAAGAATCCATGGATTTGCAGCATTTGCAAAAAAACGTTGATTGAATAATTGTGATTAATGAACATTGCTGTAAATTATTAATATTTTGCAAGCATAAAGAAGAAGGGCTTAATTTGGTGTAGTTTGTTCAGCTCTAAACCTGAATCACAATTTGAGATAAAACATACCACCTGGTGATCCTCAGGTGTGAGTCTTATAGTTCATATGTTAACATATACTGTCAAAGCTCTTCTCTAACACTAAAAACTTTCCTGCCTATTGATCATCATTAGGTTAGGGATCAATGTTAACAATTGAAATGCTATAAACCTCTTACCCTTCTGCTTGACATAATTCAGTTTGTCATTAAACAGAAGTTCAGTTCACATTGAATATAAGATATGAGGTTTTGAGATGAAGAAGTGGTTCATATTCCTAAACACCAGAGTAAATAGTAGATAGACTACCAGAAATCACAGCCTGTGTCTTCTCCTCCTCAGTATGTGTTTGATAAGAGTTTGCACAGAGAAGTCCATCTAACTCCTAATACAAGCTGCAGCACAGAAAAGTGAGCTCATCGTTTTTAGTGCTAATTGTAGAGCTTAGCACTTGCAATCAACCATTCACCCAAAACCAACCTCTGTGCTGCTTATTTATTTTCAGCCACTGCACAATTAACACTCCATTAAATATTACACCTGCAGTGCCTTTTCCTTTCAATCTTTGCTGGTTTTTCCAGTCTCCCTGCACCTTAAACAAGTGTGTTCTAGAAATTATTTTGCTCCTTTTTTTTTTTCTTAATGATTTCAAGTTTTCAATAACAGTTAATGACAACAGTCTGAAGCTAAAGACTACTCTTTATTTTCAAAATACATATGAAAGGAATTCTCTAGCGTGCATAATTACATAGCCAGTTGTCCTGGTTTGGCCTAAACCAGGCCAATTTTCCTTTCAGTGATTTTTACTTTCAGCTAAGTCTCTTCTAAGTAACTGCACTTTCTGAAACTAACTGCATGTTTTGCAGACAGTGTCTGCTTCTAGGACTGATAATGCCCAAAGTTTGTAGTTATCACTGAGGCACTGGCAGGGATTTTATGCAGAAAGGCTCTTGCTGTACTTAGTCTTAGAGAAACCAAGGTCACTGCTAAATTCTTCACTGCTTACGAGTGAAGAGCCAAAGGGGGGTCGCACCTGCAGGGAGGAGCGGACAGGGCAGGTGACCCAAAATTGGCCAACGAAGGTATTGCATCCCATACACGTCATTCTCAGTATAAAGCGGGGGGATCATGAGGGTCTCGCTCTCTTGCCCTTCCTGCTTTTGCCCTTCTTCTGCCCCTTCCCTTGCTTCTCCTGCTGTGTTTGGGTGTTTCTGCTGCTTCGGGCTGCTTCTGCGGCTTGAGCCTTTGGCCAGTGTCGAAGAAGGACTCCGTCTGTTTTCCTGCTGCCCCCGATCCCGATCCGTGCATCCCTGAATCCAGCTCTCGACCATCGCTGAGCCCAGCCTGGGCCTTCCCGGAGCCTGCCCTGCAGTGTCGGGGGTGACGTGGCCGACATCGGGGGAGCTCGATCTTTGTTTTGTATATATTTGTATATATTTGATTATTCCAATATTATTATTATACTCTTTTTCATTATTATAGTTTATTAAAACTGTTTTAACTTTCCAACCCCGAAGTCTCTCTCCCTTTTCCCTTTCCCTTTCCCTTCGGGTGGGGGGGGAGGGTTAACAGAGAGCATCTGCCACAGGTTTAATAGCCGGCCCAGCTTTAAACCGTGACACCAGTGTGCTAGAAAAGGACAAGCATACAATGGTATTTTGCCTGGTGTATTTTTCCAGGTTCCAGATATCAATGAATTATGGATTTCTTGAGCTAGGATCTGTGTTTGTGGATCCTTTCTGGATTTTTCTTCAATAAAATACATGTAGTATTTTTTGGCACTGATTCTTGGTTTTCCATACAAAATCTAAAGCATTAGCGATCTTCCCCTATGCTGCTACCTTTGTGTGGCTCTTCTGTGGTTAATCCTATAGAGGTGGAGTGCAGGTTTTTGGACAGAACTACCCTATTTATAGCTCGTGCACTTCATTTAGATAAGCCACCACATACCCCACTTTCTCAATCCTCTTTTGTCTCTCTTCCTGGTCCCTGTCACTTGAAGCACGGTTTTTCACCATTTTTAAGTTGTCAGACTTGTGACTTTGGCTGAGTTCCCCCCGGCACCTCTCCTCCCCCTTTCTCTGGGGACGTTCCCTCCGGGGACCCCATGTAGGGCAGATGGGCTTTCGCTTTGCTTGCAGAAAGGCCACTGTAGTGTGTTCAGAGCAGCCTTGTGCTGGAACTGAATCTGCTCTGCTTGGACGGAGAGGGTCCCAGCACCCAGGCCTGATTAGACCTGGGGTCCTCTTCCTAAAACTGTCAAGAGATCTGAATCAGCAATGATCTCCCATGTCTCAGACAGCCTGAGCCTTGCACAAATGGATGGGAGCAGACTTGCTTCAAGATGGCCAACATAGGAAACTAACTCCCTGTCCGCCTGATTTAATAAGAGTTTAGGTAAGATACTGTTTGATACCAATCAATCTACAGCACCTCCTCTGATTGACAGCATCTGACAGATTTGAACCAGCTGCAGACAGGTTAATAGTCTGCCCCATTAGTGACTCTTCAGCCTTCTCATGGAGACCTGGTCCTTCTGAATATAACAGCTCTCGTTACAAACAACTAGAGAAAAGCATTTGGACAGGAGGTAATTCAGCCAAGCCAAGCAAGTAGTAGAGTTACAGGGAGCATGCCCACCACTGAAATATCCTGAATTCAGAACTGAATTCGCAGTCCCGCCGAGATGTGTGCATTGTCCTGCTTGCACTTGGAGCCGAGCAGGTGTAAATAGTCTCTGACCTGGAAACAGTGGTTAGTGCAGCGCTGGACCTGGCTAATGAACCCACCTGGGGTTGTCAGACTGGATGTGGACGCGTTTGGCTGGCAGGGCGGAGGGGTAGTGCATGCTCACATCAGCCTGATGAAGCCCACATAGACACATCTTGAGTAAAGCCCATCTGGAGGGGAAAACATATTGGCCATTTATTTAAAGGTTGTTGAACTGAGCTCTGTGTCCACAGTGTTAGCTGTTAATATTATTTGCCCAGTCTACGGCTTTAGAAAAGACCTTTACAGGAAAATTTACTGCACACACGCTTTATTCCTTGTAAACCAAAAGCAAACAGTTTAATCCCGCTGGCATTACTCATGCTTTGTTTGTCAGAGGGAAACAAGAGTGGTGTAATTAACTGTCATGTTCTTCATGGACAACTGGCTTACAGAGAAAATAAATAAATAAGGGAGAAAGTGAAACTTAAGGCCCAGTGGTGCCCCCGTAATGCACCCCAGGCTGCGGCTTTTATTTTTAACTTGGATGATGGCTTATATTCACAAGGGCCTCCCAGTAGCGTCTCAAAAGAGAGGTCTTTCATTCCTGTCACCAACCCTCCCTTCTTGCTTAAGTAACTTCAGTTTGAACCTTACAAATGACATTTGAATCTGCTTACAAATCATGCTAATGAAACAAGGAAAATAAACTACACCTCTTCCATAAGTTTGCTAGAGTTTTTTTTCCTTGAACATCAAAATCTCCTATTTCTACTCACCAGATGGCAATGTCTTCAGACAACTTCCAGTCTTAAAATGACAGAGCATTGTGCTGTTACATGCTCCTCTGATTTTAACCCCAAACAGTCAGATTTTTGTTCAGATAATCAGAAAAGGATATCTCAGTAGAGAAACAGCCAGATGACTGCCCTCACATCTTTAAAGCTGGAGACTGCCAAAACATATGCTGCAGCCAGTCTGGACTGCTGCTGGGAGAGGTGGCCAAGTTCCCAGTTCACAGCAGAGAGGAGTTTTTGCCTTTGCACCAGGCAACTATACATAAAGACAATAATTTTTTACTGTATTTATGTAAAAATGAGGAACAATTTACCATCTTTCAGGATTAGGCTTGTATTCTGGCCTAATTATCAATTGTACAAATGAGTATTAAGAAGCTGTCATGAATTTGGGTGTCTGTCAGACCAAAGAAAAGAAAAGGTGTAGGAACAAGAGAAAAAGAAACTTTCATATTTCTGAACTTAATTCAGTGCATTATGAACATCATAGCAGGTTCCTTCTTGAGCAAGGTATGACTCACCTCTCTTGCCCACACCTACTGCCTCTCCTCTGCATGACATTAAATAAGGGTCTGCAAAAGTGCCTAGTTACTAACAGAAATTCAACTCATCATACAGAAGAAGATGAGTGAAAAGAAATATCAATCTTTTTAAGCTTTTGTGTTTCTTCTTCCAGCCTCCCCCACCTCTCTTTCTGGCTCTTAATTTGGATAGATTTGCATTCTGGAAACTTTCAAAGAAGATAAATTGAATTAGGTGCCCACATCTGATTGTCATTCATGAGACCAATTTGAAAATTGCCACCGAAGACTTTGAAGAAATCAAAACATCTGATTCTGTTTTGACACCTTGGTTTCTTTTTTACTACCTATTCCTCATGCTCCAGTGGAAGACTTTATCCTCCTGACTTCTGGATTGTCTTTCACCATCTCATGCCTTTGTCTCTTCTGTTTTGGGCTCCCGACCATGATTTTTAAATTTCTGGCTTGCTTTGTGTATATCAGTCTGCATCATATAACTGTCTATGACTGTTTACTACTGCGTTATACAACTTGTTCTGTTATTACCCCTGCTGTTAAACATGGACACCTTATTTTTAGACGCCAATTTTTATCTCCCAGGTTTGGGAGCTTGTCATATGTTGTTTTTTAGACAGAAGAGCTCTCTTTTTGATAGCAGGTGCAAGATCTGCTGCCTGTTGTCAGACTAAATGGACATTAGAGGCAGATCTCTGTAGACAGAAGTGGAGACCTGAGCCTGATCTCCAAGGCCACCAATGGAGTACTGCAAATAGTGAGTATTTGATGGACACTGGGTAGAAGGAGAACAGGGCACTGCAGAAAAACTCAGAGCAAACTACTTGTACAGAAGAAATTATAGATGTGCTTATATAATTAGGAGATGAGAGATATGTTGTTTGAAGCCTTATCACTAGGAAAAATTTAGAATCCTTGATGAAGACAACAAATAGCTTGGAGAAACTCCAAAAGAGCAAATGGGAAAGCTGACAAGGTCTACAGAACATCTCAGAGAGGGCATATTTGGATGTATTTCCAGAAAACATTTCCAAGGAAGGGGAAATCATGTTTAACTTGTGTGCATATGAAGTTTTAGTGATACAAAAACTAAAGCTAGATGGTAATGCACTCGTGTGCGATGAGCACTTACTTCCCTGTTCCAGTATCCAAGTCACCAGTTAGTGAGTGCAGCGAGGCTGAGGGGAACAGCGTCACAGGCTATCCCTCTTGCCTTCCCAGAAAGGAAAAGCATTTTAAATACATTCAGTAAATATGAGAACCATCAGAATTTCCTCTCCAGTTCTCTGATGAAGATACACACACATGTACACTCCTCTGCCCTCCTCCCCCTCTTCTTTTGCCATCAGAGATCTCTAAAAAGTCTTCTCACCCATTCAGAAGACACAGCTGTTTCCTGTGGAGGAACACACACGTGAAATAGATTACAACAAAAATATGACTTCAGGAGATATTAGAATCTTCAAATGACATCTCAATTACTTCTTTAGTGAAGAAAGAAAAGGGAATAGTGTGAAGAAAATAGGAGAATTAAAATGAGGAAATCAAAGAGACACTGGGATAGTGGAGTCCCTGTGGTCTTTCTTTACCTGTTTGTTATTACTTTTCAGCAAGTGTATTTGAACCATTTCTGTCTATCGTAATTCTTCATCGATATTCCATTAGGATGTGAGAAACCATCCGTTTAGGCATGAAGAATATGTTTCATTTCAATTCATTATTTAGCACATTTGGAAGAGATTTATCACGATTAATCTCAAGAGGAAGAAAATGAATTAGATACCTTTGATGTAAATCAGCTTTGCAGCTGATGAACTCAACAGTTTTGTCTGGCTAATTAGAAAGGCAAGTTTGCCACAACATGAATCCCCCTCTGATACCTGTGTTTAAAAACCTATTCTTCTTCAGCACTGAAAATTGAAGCATATGCTTAACTTTAAGCACTCAACTCTTGAAACGTGCTTCAGCACTGCTTAGAAGGATGATAGATTTAGGTACACTGATGTGCCTTTGCGATCTCTAATTTTTTAATATTACAGTGGCCATCATTCTATCATCTGCCCACATATAGCTGTTATAGCCTCAAGGTCTGAGTTTTTCTACCTATAAAGTTTTTTTAATCTGACTTTTTGCAGTTTCTAAGGATGTAGTTTGACAAGCATTGCTTGCACCAGAAGCCCCAGTTCATGCAGACATAGCCTACATGCTTCCACTCCCCTCACCCCAAGACATCAGTTGCATCCCAGTGAGCTTCCCTGAGTGCATGTGTCTCGAAAGTGATGCTGGCACTTTGAACCCAGTTTGGCTGCCAGATGAGTGAAAGCAGTGTAAACACACACAGCAAACTCTCTGATCTCTGGCTTGAACTTGAATTAGTATTTCATACTGATGGCTGATCTTAATGTACAGTTTGGTTTATTTACCAGAAAAAGTACATCAGTCACGGATTATGCTTGCTTCTCATTTTAAATGAGATCTAAAATGGTGTGAACCCCACACTTGAGTTGTGACAGATCCTCAGCAAGTGTTGAGACATAGAAGCACATGAAATTATATGATATTTACACTGACTGGGGGTTTAATCTGAATCCTCCTTAAGACATAGCACTGGCACCTTTCTTTCATGGTGCTTGGGAGGCTAGGGCCCCTCTCCAGACTAAAGGCAATTTTCATTAATTTTATATTATCCTGTAATGGGATGAAATATTGTGAACAATATAAGTGAAATTTTTTTCCCAGTTTCAATTTCATCCCCAAAAAGATATTTACCACAGCAAATAATGTGACATACAGCTGGCTTTATCAAAAGAAATCAGTTTTTGATATTAAGGTTACAAGCAAAATTCTTCCTTCCCTATGACCCACTTTCTAGGGAATGTCCTTTATTTACCCCTTGCACAAATAAAAAACTTTCTCTGTTATGAAAAGGTTTTGTCCTTCTCCTCCTCTTCTCATCCACCCCGCCACAAATTGGAACTGAAACTGCAGGGTAGGCCAGAATGGCTGCTTAACAGATTGACCAGCATCCAACCTTTATCCAGAACAAAAACATTTACTAACAACTTCATTGTACTAATTGTGCTTATAATTCCTTTGAACCAGTACACCATTCCAAAATGCAGAATCCCAATTTTAATTAAAAATTACTTAAACAATGTCTAAATTGGCCAGATAAACTGAATCCCTAATGTGAAGTGTTCTTTGTGGTTAATGAACCATTCCCCTGACAGTAAAAGCTTAGTACAAAATCACTGGTGTTCATAATGTGGTCCTATAAAAACACGGTTCATTATTATTGTGATTATTTCTTGCTACAGTACAGCTTAAGGAGAAAGATGATTCATTAATAAATTCCCATTATTTCTTCTAATTCTGGTAATTATTGCCTTTCCATTTTGTACCAGCATGATGCCTAGATTCAAAGGTTAAGCAACTAGCCCTAAATATCAGATGGGCCTACAGCACGCCTCAGGATATTGTATCCATGGAAATTTAAGAACAACAAAGATTTGTTCTATCAGTCTCTGAGGCTTCCTGCATGAAATATGGACCAAGTTTGTGATATATTACACCAAAATTGATGCTAGATCTTTGTAGTGTTCATTCCTGGAAGAATTAGTAACACAAAAGGCTTGAAAATAATATGGAGAAATGAGAGCAAAGGGACACCTTTCTGTGGGTATATGCAGCTTTTATTATTATTGATAAAAATGGAACTAACTATAAGTATGATTTTAGCCATGCACAATTATGTGTGTAAGTAAATAGTAAAATATGAGATTAAAATAGATCTTTAAATCACTATGGAGTAACTTGACTGGAGTATGAGGCCAGACTTCCTCATGCTCAATCCATGCAGTAGGAGCCAGGATTGCTGAAAAGTTCATTGCATAGAAACCTCCTGTATTGCAGTTTTGATCAGGTTAATTAAAATGGCCTTGATTACCAAACTGCTATAAATTCAGGGATCATTTGATAGATAACTTGCTTTAAATAAATGCATACGTAAAGTACCACGTCTTGTTGAGTCTCTACAGTACAATTTATCTTGAGGTGACAGCACAGCAGTGTGTTATTATGGACACTATTTCCAAAAGGATAAATGGGATCTCATCTACTACAGAAAAGATGGAGCACAGTTGAAAATGGCCAAACAATTTCAGACTAAGAGACCTTCTTGCCTAAAGATCTGTCCTCAACAGCAGCCCACAGTGAATGCCTAGAGTCACACCTTGACAATTTGCTAGCCCTCTTTAGAAGCTACCACTTATACATTTTAGAGTTTCCAAAATAATACGCATATCCCCTCCTGAAATACCTTTATCCTCAACTGAACAACCCCGATGATAAACAAGGTTTCTCACTACTGTTATGAAATCTGGAGTGCCCTGGTTAGAAACTTAGTCTGAACTGTCATTCATTTGCAAAGCTGTCATACACAAAACATACACAGCTGCCTTTATTTCCTTTAGTAACCGTCAGGACTAACTTCCTAATCTCATGGATGATATGTTGTAAAGATTCTTAGGGGTGTAAAGAAATGCCACCTATGGCAGGAAACCTACTGATGGTGGCATGAAAATATAACATAAAGCTGAGAAAAAGTAAAGGCTGGCTGTGTGAGTTCAGCTGTGAAATCACGAAGTAGCTAGGTCCAGGTAACAGCTCCAGCTACCTATCTCATCTCATATATACCACTGGCTATCACTATATGCTTTATATAAACCAAGATATTGGCAAAAGATACCTCAAAAAGTAATTAGCTTGTATTTCAGAAATAATAAGAGCACCAGACTGGCCTGTACTGCAGTGCTGAGAACGTTCTACTCTTTGGCTTCAGTAAGGTGTGGAGGCAGCACAGTGCTGGCAGGCAGCCAGTGCAAGGATTTGGTCTGCAGCAATTTGTGTAACTGTAAGGCAAGACAGGCTGTGACTTTCAACTTTAAGACATTAACCCAGTATATATGGTTTAGTATATATACTAACTATGGGATTGAGGCTTAACGTTGAAATCCTTAAAATAAATTCTTTCAAATTAAATAAAAAGTAATGAAATATGACAAACACATAAAACTTTCCACAGATATAAAACAGTGAAAAAAAATCTTGATCTGACATCATTAATGTAAATATTCAAAGAAGTTTTGGAGCAACTTGATGGGAAAATCAAAACTGGCTTGTTACACCTCTTTAAGAAGATTGGGTCTAAACCTGCAAAATCCTGCTCATGCCAGTGAAGTATCCTATGCAGGCTGCACAGTACATGAGCTCTCATTCAAACCCTTCCCTGTCTGAAAATGCTGCTCAGAGGTTGGCTTGTGCATAGAGGACCTGGGTTTAGATCCGAGCTCCAGACCTACAGACAGTAGGCACACAGCTTGTTGCTCTACTTGGCCAATAATGTCACTTCCCAGAATGTAAACTCTTCTGTAATGTTATTCTGCCATGCTGATTAAAGCCAATGTCTAAATACCTGATGTCTTTCCCTAATGCAGAATGGATGACATTGTTGCTGCCTCTGGAGTCTGATGAGAAGGTAAAACTCAATAGTGAGCAATGTCAGATCAGAAATCAGGAAAGGATAGAGGAACACTGAGTTTTCAGGATGGATACCTGGATAGAGAATAGAGGGTGAAAGACTGTTTTTTGTAGAAGCTGTCATAAACAGACATTAAAGTGGATGCATTACTGATGCTACTTCCTCAGTTTTCCACTTCTGCACTGGGGGCTAAATCACAACCAGATCTGCACACTTAAGCTCTACCCTGAAGTCGCCCTAACAGTGGCTTGTGAGGCAAAGAACTGTAGTAATTCAGAAGTAAATACAGAAGAACCCAAGAAATAAGAGATTAACTGCCTAATGTGACACAAGAAATACAGGGCAGCATCAGAAACATCCTAGGACTCTAAAGACTCCACTTAATGCCTTAACCACCAAGGCTATTCCTCAGAGACCTCTCAACTACACCAGAGTCCAAACAGTCGGCTTTTCTTTGGCATTTCTTGCAGTAAAATCCCATAAAATGCTCTTCTAAAATTTCAGGTGGGAATTTTTTTCATTCTTTTTTGTCTGAAATAGCACAAAATCTTCTTTCTCTTCAACAGCATGAACATCTGCTCCAGCAGTAGCCTGCAGAATAAGTAAAATCCTTCTCCCAGCAGGCATAGCAATGCAAGATATTTCCAATATTTTGCCTGTCCTCTCTCACTGCGACCAAGACAAAGAACTGAAACAAAATAGGCCTTATAAATGCTAGATGTCATTGTGATGTATTAGGGGGCAACCGCTTCCACTGGCAGCAGTCTGTCTCCACACCTCTCCTGCCCACTGTGATAGCAGAAGCACCTGTTCAGATATCATTTTGGTCTTCTATGGAGGACTTACTTATTGTAAGGACAAAGTCCAACTGGATCCAACTGAGCTGTCTGGCAGAGTCAGGACTCCATTACATCTTCTCTGAAACTTAACATGTTTTCAGAATACCAAGACAGAGCAGCAATGTAATGTCAGTGTATTAAACTTAATTTGAGTCTGAATTTAATCCACAACTCTTCTTGCCATATTGAGACTTCAGGATTCAATTCTTTTCCTTATTTTGTTCAAAGCAAGGGTAATGTCATTGCCATTATAAGTGCAAAGCCCATGCATTGATCCTTTCCAGCTCCATTTAAGTTAATAGAAAACTTACCATTAATTCTGTTTGGAATTTACTCATACCCTGTGAAGAGAAATGAATTCATCTCTACCTGCATTTTTTTAAATGCTATAATATGTTCAGGGCAAAGGCACATGCTCATTTTTTCTGATCTTGTATTCATTTCCTATAAAACCCAAAGCTTATTGGTGGACCTTAATATAGACTCAGCAATTCACAAATGCATCTCCAGAACAGCCTATGCATTCATCTTTGTTTGATGGTAAATGTTTATGCTGGTGGCATTGTAAGTACCATTTCAGTGGGTGAGAAACACATAGCATGCTTCAGAAAGAATAACTTACAACTTGTTATTTGAATACTAGTGTTAGGACACAGTTTGGATAATTATGTCTAACAATTTCCTACAATTCAGTACAGTGTTTTTCTGCAATAGAGTCTCTTATCTCACAGCTGCTTGGAGGGAAAAGTTCTGGGGGGAGAACACTTGGGAGAAAGGCTTCTAGAAGCATATTTTTGGAAGGAATGACATTTTGTCTTCTTTCCCAGGATATAAGTAAAAAGTGGATAAAATTCAACAGTAGTATTCGTGTGATTAGGAGCTTTAACAAAATAAAAGGTGATTTTCTTCTGCCATTCAAATAATGCATTTTGCAAGGAATGGATTTTTATCTACACTGACATCTGAATACAACAAAGAAATGTGATTGAACTTCAGAGATGAAAAGCAGAAGCATGTGTATCCCTAGGGTCAGACAGGGAAAACAACATCTGAAGTGTCAGGTGGGAGTAAAATGTGCAGGATATTCTGGTAATATCAATGACAAGAATGCAACAGGAGAAGCAGCAAATCTTTCTGGACAGTGCTGGAATTAAATATACTAGAGAAGAGCTATGATGTCGCCCACCTCTTCTTTAAAGGTTAATTTTGGAATCTGCCCACTGCTCTCTGCCAACCTGATGGGATGTACTGCTAAAATGCCTCCATTTCTTTCTGCCCTTAGGACACAGCAACCAACACGAAATAATTTCTTTGCATGGCGCATAAGAACCATGAAGGCTCTTGCACAGTAGAAGATTCTCCATAAACACTAGGAGTCTGACATGATGATAAGACATCAATGGTTCTTTTTGACATGACTCTGCGAGAAGCAAAAGTATTTTTAGACAGTGACACTTGCTTAGAGGAGTGTGAAAACACACAGAGAAAGATCACAAAGACTTTAGAACAAAAAAGAAATTCTATGGGAACCAGATATGAACTGTAGCCATGAAATATGGGCTTCGCTCTGCTAAAATGATGCCACTATTTTCACCCTGTATCTTGATAAAGGGGCTTGTCTAATATAATCCAAATCTAATGATAATTTAATCTAGGTGATGATGTCTCTTATTTGATATTTCGCATTAAGACACTGATGGGGGAAGGAGAAGTACTAGTACTTTTTTCACTGAAAAGGAGAGGAATGTTTGGGCATAGAAGAAAAAAAAATAGGAAAGATACTGCAAGAATGAACAAGATATGAGAAGGGATAACTGAAACAGAAATCACAGCTGTAGACTGTCACAGCACTGGGCTGAATAAACAAATTTGGATTATGCCACGCAACACTTCCAAAATGAAGCTTTTTAGAGGACCATGAACCTGGTTCAGTTCCTTTTATTTACCCTTATGCACTGCTTTATTGCAGCCAAGACTTAAAAACGACTGCTGGCAAAGTCACAGCAGGACATTTGTACTTGTGACTAGAGCTGTTCCTTGCAGGCAAATGAAGTTTCAGTTCTCTGAGATTATTGTGAATTCATGCTGAAGTATGGCTAAAAGTCTGAGTCAAAATACATTTAAAAATGTTTGTTTTTAAATAAAAATTCATCTTGACATATTCAAAAGGCAATATTTTGATATTCTATTTTGGAGCAATATTGGTTTAAAATCTGTGTGAATTCAAAATGATAAGAAGGAGAAGAAAGACGAACTAAAAAAACATAGAATTTTGAGGTGGACAAAGTATTTACATTGATGAAATTATTGTTCTTTTGGTTTGATCAAGCATACAAAATATCTGTTGTCCCAGCAGTTTAAATTCTGACATGTTCAGTCCTGTTTTATTAAACCATCTTCCCAGGCATGGCTATGTCAGAGTGCTGTATGCTTTTTACTAAGCAATTGCATGGGGAGAGGGACTGCAGTTAGAATGAGAAAATAAAAAAGAGCCAATCATCACTGCTTACGCTACTCTGTTCACAGACAGTCAATAGGAAATGGACCCTAGATCTCTAGTCTTGAATAATTTACACTGTGCAATAGAAGTTTCATTGTGGAATATGCAAGTGCTCATATAGCAAAATGCTATAACCCTTGGGGATTAAACCAACAAGAAATGAGGGAGGGATAGAGGATTAAAAGTTAAGAGCACTTTGATTATTTCTTTGTGATCAGATGGAAATTGCCCTGTACTGAATGCATATACTGTAATTGTAATGCTCTACTGGAAATTTTAAAGCTTCAGCCTTCATTTTATTTTTTTCCTCTGCTGCAGAGATGACATCATTTTATGGTACCTCTCCATTTCTGCTAAGGAGAGAGAATAATTCTGTGGGATGCTACCTGGCTGGGTGTCTCGCTGATACGATGTGTTCATTTAATTGTGATAAACAATTCCTATTCAGTGATGTTCATCAGGAGAGCTTAGTTAAGTAAGGATCTTTCTACTCATTTTTTGGGTGGGCAAATATGCAAAAGAAAGAAGTGAAGAGCCTAAGGTCACTAGCACCATAATCATAGTCCTTTCCAGTCCATTTGACTGGACCACAGTATAGAAATTTTTAGGCTGAAGACTCAGCATATTTTTCTATATCCCGTTTCCGCCCAAGGGGACTTGAAGGTACAAGGATTGAAATTGATATCATAATGAATAATATATACTGCAGAGAAGAAATCCATCCTATAGTAGATGAGGAAATGCATTTTCCCCATCTGAAACATCTTTGATGATCCTATTATCTTTGTATTTGCATTATTTGTATGATATGGACACCATTTTTCTTTGCCACAGTTATTTATTGTTGACTGTGATCAGCCTGTCCCTTGGTTAATGAGTTTCCATTTTGTGCAGTAAATGGAAAACCTTTGTTGTATCATAGAAAGTCTGTCTATGATTCAGAGCCTGGAGATTCAGAAAGCCTACCCCAGGTCCACTCTGAGAAATGTGACAGATAGCAAATATGCAAATACAGACGGTGATATAGGAAACAGATTTTTCAGTGTGTGCAGCAACCTTATGCCCAAATACACCTGATGATAGGTTATGGTATACACTGAGCCTTCCCTGACAGTCTTCAGGCAATCAAGAAACCTTCAAGAGAGAATGAAGGGTAGGGTAGAAGGAGACCTATGAAAGGTAGTCTCTTTCAGTGGAAGTACAGAAACAGCCCATGAGTCATCTAAAATCCACAGATTGATACTGCCCATACATGCTGAAGGACTGGTGGTTTCTAGGATGAAAATCAGATGTTTACATCCCTGGTCTCAATATAAACTGATCCTGACTTGGAACTACTACAATAACAGTACCAATATACGAAACTGGTTGTTTACACCCTTTTTGTAGTGACCAGATATCCTTCATAGTAGGCCTCACTACCATATCATGATGAGGAATAAGAGGGCAGAAAGCCAGTAGATATCCTCAACATTTCCTCAACATGTGCCTTTCCTGCTGTTTTTCTGGGGCAGGCAATGGCACTGCAGAGTGCTGAGCAGTTATGTTGTCATAGCTTGTGGTGGTGCAGCAACAGCTGTAGCTACAGATGTGAACTACAGTAGTGTTTTGGGTAAGGAAAAAGACCCTGATGTGATAAGATTCACCTCGAGGAAGTCCATCTCTTGTAAAGTCTACATAGATCCAGGAGTTGGTGCTATACAACAGGTTTATTAAGGGATAAAATTCAAGTCATACTCCAGGACTCAGGTATCAGAAACTTGTTCATCATTCTGTATGATGTAAGGATAAAAGTTAAATACCACTTTTTTGAGGAAGAGGAAACAAAATGTCTAAACTAACCAGAGATGAGATGGATTTGTCTATTTTTGTAAAACTGAGATTTCTAGATACTACTGGTCTCTACAATTTAGAAAATAGTAACATATTTCATACCATCTTCAGGATGCAACTGATTGCACTAAATAACATGGTGCTTCCAAGACCTACAGAATCATCCTCTCTGTGTATTGGTCTATTCAAATGCTGAAGGGTTTCCAATATTGAGAGAAATTAGGGGATTTTCCCTTTCAGGGAAGAAAAGTAAGGACACAATCTCCAAGTGTGAAATGTGAAAAGTAATAGAGGAGAGCAATCATCCCACGCAATTCTTTCATTTTAAGCATCAGTGAGCAGTGAAGCTGATGAGAACATTCAGCTTACGTTTACCAAGAAGTACCCTTCTAAGTTTGAGAGATACATGCCAGTTACTGTGTAGTCCTCACTTGAGAGAGGCTTTTGCATAAGGAGGACCATGAAAATTGGAAAAACAAAGCACGACCTTTGGCATCACAAAATTTGATTATAAGGAAGATGTATACCTCCTGCCAAAAGGACAAAGCCAAAGTAATGAAACAAGGATTTGATTGACAGCATGTTGACTGACAAGAATATTATCCACCTCATGCTATAGGATGCTCAGCTGTGGTCTCTTAAAGTGGGAAGTAAAGACATTACAGGCAGGTCCAAGAGTTTATAAACTCAAGGATGCAAAACTGATTTTTCATAGGACATCATCACCTAAACTAGAAAAGCCCTTAAGACAAGAAATAATCTATTCAGTGATGAAAAAAATGACTCAAGCTTTAATAGCGAGCATGAAAAACACCAAAATCAGAGATTTTTTTCCCACTTGTGAAGATTTACATGTTGGGACTGGGCAGAGGTGTAGAGGCCAGTGGTCTGTGTAAATGTAATAGATGCATTCACTCACCTGTTCGGCCACAGACTTTCCTATTCCCAGCAATGAATTTCCTTTCTTTAGGATACTGGCTACTCTTAATTGTGATTGCAAACATAGGATCCCAAAGGCAAACAGAATTTTTTTGGGGCAGGCCAAAAAAGTTCTTTTCGGAGCTTTTTCTGATAACTTTTTTTTTTTTCAAACTTTGTTCTGCCATGCTCTCCAAACGCTCTGTGTTGCCCTTGTTATTTTGATTCCTTCCTTGGTCTTCATCTCGAAAATATCTGAAAAGACCTCATTCACAAGGTAATTTTAGGGGGAAAAAAGACAGATTTCCCCCAAAGTTATTAATCTACAGCACTTGTTTTCACCTTGTGATATGCAGAGTCCTATGGTACTGCCGTCTACTTAGGAAAAGTCCCTAAAAAGGTAACTAAGGATTTTATTTTTTGCAATTGTAAATTCAAAAAGATTAAGAGTCCTAGTCTACAGATATCACCCTGAAATTTGAAAAGGGGAATTAAGAAGAACTTGTCAGGGTTGTAGCTGGTCTATTCATGATCTCCCAAATATATTAGAGGTCAGAATTATTAACTCCAGGCCCATGTAAATAGGCACAGAAAAAGAAAGGCCAAGATGAAATCAATGTGGCAGGAAGAACTGGAATCGCTAGAGGAAAAAGGTTTCATTTCATGACAATTTTGATGCTTCTAAATTGGTTTTTCCTGCTCTCTGTCTATTTTTCAGTGTATTCCCCAAAGGGTATCAGGTTGAAAACTCAATTTTCAGTTGGAATTGGGCAGATTTTAAATTCAGGTGATTTTAAGTTTCCTCTCCTCTAAAGTGCCATTAGAACGGTTCTCTCCATAAAACTTTTTGGCTTTGAAAGTGTATTTCATCAGAAATATATTTTGTTGAGACAAGTGCTCTGCACAGATTCTACTAGAGTTTAGGCATGGCTGCATGCTATGTTGCTAGACCTCATGCCTTCAGCATGCAGGGCAAGTGCCTTGGGTCTGCATTAGCCCAAGGGAATGACAGCAGTTCCTTCCCTGTGAAAAAGGGCATGTATGTGATGAAGTAGAACAGTTGTCATTAGAGGTCTGTGTTTAGGTGAAAGCAGCCAAGGTCTGTCCCAAAGGCAGTCACATTCCCTTGCAAGCTTTTCCTTTCTCTGTGAAACTGTTAGGTGAATTATTTTTAATCACATACCACAGTTTGCAGTCCCAGAAGGTAAAATTTTCATCAAAAGCATTGATCCTTTCTTCCATAAAGAGCTTCAAAACCAGGTGGTTGTGCTTTCCAGAACATCATGAAACATGAGAGATGTTATTCCAGCAAACACCCAAGTGTGTCACATTTTACGCAATATTTCTGAACCTGTTGAAAAGTGTTGGTTTTGGTAACTGTTCACATGTAATTTTTCTTAAAACTAGTGCTCTGTCACTATTTAATGTCTCATTCCCTCATTAAAAACATTAAACTGACATTTCCTACGGACAGTCTTACTTTTGTGTTAGAGTATGCCAGGCATAAAGGTGATATCATATTGTCTGTGTTCCAGAAAGCTTCAATGTTTAGGATTATAACATCCACAAGGAGGAAGAGAGAGGAAAAACAGTCTGATGAGAAAGATGAAGTAAGATTTAAAATGTCTTTTTTTTTTTGTCTAAATAGGCTGCATCTTTTGTTTATAAGCTGAATTTCTGCTGTGAAAACTAGAGTGAGTAAAAATACAGGATCTCATTTTTCAGATATGGTTGCCCTTCTTTGTAACTGTGACTTTTTGACTTGGTATTGTAAGACAGTAGGACTGTGGTGCCTCCTCTGTGGGATAAATCTCAGCTCACTGAGACAACAAAAGGACAAGCTATTGAGTATACATTTTGCCAAGGACAGGTTTTGACTGTTCAAGAAGAGAATGAGCAAGTGTTTTAAACAGAAAAGTGCCAGAGAAAGCACATACTTGGATTTGGTTCACTGTTACAATCTTCTATTAAGTCTAATAGCTGAGACAAAGTCAAGTGATTAAGCCAGGAAAACACATACTCTCTAAAACAGTACCACATAAGAACGAATTAAGTGTCAAGTGTCATTCTGCAAGCCTATGACATATGCTTATAGACATTTTCTTGGCTATGATATGAAAGCTAAAACCACATTGGTGACCTGAGGTGGCCCCGAAGTCTACAAACTAGATGCTTATATCCTCACTACAACTGACTGGAACAAGAAGCTAAATTAATTATGAACAGCTGTTCCTAATCCAGTCAGAACATTGACCTGATCTTTCTTCTTTTTTTTTTTCTTTTTTTTTTCTTTCTATTTAGTCCTGATGTAAGGTCATATTAATAAGAAAATTTTTTTCTTTTTTCAAAGCTTCCTTTTGCATCAGTGTCCCACACTCCTACAGTAGCTGAGTAAAGACAGGGACTAGGTGTCCATCAGTTCTCTGCAACAAGTGAACCTGTGATGTTTAAGTAAACAAACTGGACTGATATCCTGTTCTATATTTATCTTCTAGCTGTCACTGATTATAAATAGCTCTTTAAAAAGAAGCAAAGGAAGAAAAAATTATATGAGATAGCAGGCTAACTCAGTCTCCACCTAGAAAGGTAACTATCTATGTCATACACCGTACATGTGCTTCTTATTTTGAAGTATGTTTCAGAAGTAAATGAAATATGAAAAATTGAAGGGAGATATTTAGGGAAAAGCAAAGTTGGTAAGATCCAAATAAAAAGTCATCCCTCTGCTCCCCTCCTCTGCCACTAATGAAGGCAGAGACAACATAGCAAGAAATCGAATTTCTGACCCTGCTCCCTTTGAAGTCAGTGACAAAATTCCCATTAATTTCTACAGGTAGGTTCAGATTTTTAATTTGCAGTCTCTGTTTCACAGTGGAATATATATATTGTCTCAGCAGCACACCTTTGTGCTGCCAAAACCTATTGAGATGCTTTGCACTGTCATTCAACAGAGTGGGTTGGGCTCATTTAAGCTTTGTTAACTGTTAGCTAAATAGACTGGCTGCTTTTCAAATACTAAATTTTAAGACGTTCTCTCTTTTCTCCTACTCTGGGAAAATACATGATGTTCTCTGGGCATTCTTGGTAAAACGAACAAGATCTTTAAGCATATCCTGTATATTGATTGAGTCCTCAAATAATCAGAGGGAATGCCATTCACCTTTCCAATGTCATGTCTTCGCAGAACTCAAGTGTTGTATAAGTTTAAGTGACTCAAACCTAAATCAATCACGTTAAAGCAGTGCAAACTCTCCCATTAAGTGCATTTGAACAAGTTTAAACCTCAAACTGATTTAGCTTGTGGCCTGTTGTAAACTAAGCCAAGCAATTCAAGTGAGAGATAAACTGGTTGAAGTACATCATGTTAAACTGGTGCAACTTTTCTTGCACAGGTAACACAGAATAGAAATTTCAGGCACAAATAGGAATTTGAGAGACTGGAACTTGTGAATATAGCAGAAGATCCTAATTAATTTTGCATCTACATACACCGAGGTATCTAAACTTTACTGTCTAGAGAGCAGGATACAGTGGTGAACGGACCTGAACTCATACACAAAGTTTGGGGAAAGGGTAAACAGAGTTTGCTGAACATCTTCTTTACATCAAATCCATTTCAAAAGGGAAGAAATATGTTCAAAGACAGTTGGGCTTTCAGTTAAGGCACTTGTCTCGAGTGTATTTCTATCCTTATCTCAGGTTTCTTTTACCAGGAATGCCATTTAGGCCCAGATGGAGAGTAGGTCCTTTGGATGCTCAATTCTTCTTGGCCCCAGAAATTTGATCCACAGAGCTTCCTGGGGTTTCTGAAAGCCCAGGGACTTTGGAAGGTAGCCAAGGGGAGCTGGCTCAACTTCTGCCTCTCCCACAGCAGTTTAAGACCTTGAATCAAAGCTGCTCTTGGGGTGCTGGCATCTACATTGGATTCATAGTACAGTCCAGCTGAAAATCCACATGCCTTGACAAAAAAAAAAAGAAGAAGGGAAAGGCTTCTAGCTTGTTCTCAGAGTGCCTATGCTAGAAACATTTATAACTGGGAGAGAGCGCACTGGCTTTTGTCTCCTCTCTGGAGAGCAACAATTATTTTACATTAGACAGTCACAGGATAATGAAAAAAATCAACAGAAAATCCAGAGCACAAGGACTGAAATGCACATATCCCACTCTGAGCTGAAACCAGCCAATGTTCAAAACCTGATTCATTTAGTATTAAGAGATGAACTTTGAGTCCTGTCTTTTATACCAAAGTAGGTCTGTAAAGGATAGGAGTGTCAAAGGCCAAAGATATGACAGGATTTATGAAGAAGAGGAATAGAAATGCATCACAGGAACCAGGGGTGATGTACACAATTATTTGTATCAGGTCCAATTCCAAACATTTCACATACCTGCACTTCACTGAGAGCCATTGAGACCCTGCTAAAGCACAGCACTTCCCGAGAAAGTTTTCTGACCCCTCAAGCAGTTGCTTGGACTAGCATCTTGGAAATCATAGCTCAGTTTATTCTGATGGGGAACATTTTCCCTCAGTCATAAATGTCTCAATAACCCTTTGTGAATGGCTGAAGTTATTGAAACCTCCTGCACTGCAGTAATATATTCCTTCCTCTAACAGACAGACTTGTTTTCTGAAGGTTTATTGAAAAATGAAAGTCTCATATAAAACGTATTTCAGATCATTTAACTTTTCTATCTCCTTTATAATCCAATTCCTTTTATTCATTTTAGGAATCTCCTTGTGAGCCCGTGTACTGTGGGGCTGAGATTAAAATACAGTGCATATGAATCTGGGTTCATAAAAGAAATTAAGTCTCTTCTTGCTTATAAAGTTGCAGTCACTTGATTCAGCCAATGCAGCTGAGAAATGGGATGAGAGTAAACTGCCTGCTAACTGATTTTTATTCTTCTGTGTCTACACAAATCAAGTTCAGATGGTTCAGCTACTATCTAAATTAGGGTTGATAAAGCTGACACATCTCTGCAGGGAATCCTTTTCCAAGATATTAAACCTGCAGCCCATATCAGTATTTTTGTAGCACTATCAGCCAATGTGATCAGTGACAAAGATTAGCAGTGAGCTGATGTCCATGGCAATTTTTCCTTGCTCTGTTTCAGAAGAGATGGGTGCAGTAGTTTAAGTACAGATATGACTGATTATAAATATGGTACCCTTGGCTGGCAACAAAAAATGAAACCCTCAAGTACAGTACTTATCCTTTGATAACAGTGGCCTCCACTGAAGCCAGTCAAACTGTGGCCCAATACACTTATAGTGAAAAACTCTTGTATACTCCTTGGTTTTTATCAACAGCTGAGAGAACCAAACAACTGAGAAGTGCTTTGTTTCTTACCCTGTAACTTAGGAGGAAAGTTATCTAACTTAGCTTCTAATAAAGAATACATTCCTGTGAAGCTGAATATGATTGATGGCTTCTTGCAATTTTAAATAATCCCCTCTAATGCTTTATTCCAATTCTTAAAACGCTTTTGTTTTAAGATAGCTATTCCTGACAGCTGGTTTAATTCTGAAAAAAGAAGAAAAACCTAGCAGTCAGAAACACAGAGTGAAAGACTGCTCTACTCTGGTGCCAAAGTCTCCACTCTCAGATGGGCAAGGAAAAAAGGTGCAGGCACCTTCTGAGATCAGCTCGTTCGGAGATATCAAAAAGAGGACAGACGTACAGCTACACCCACTCCTTACCTTTTGTGTTGTGCTTTCAGAAAGACCTTAAATATTCAGTTAAAAAAATTATTTGGATGAAGACAATGCTACCCTGTTCCTCCCAGCAATCTTTGTTAATCTAGTTTTGACTGAGGTAGATCTAAAATCTTGGTGGGTGAGACAAGTGTACAAGTACAGAATGAAAAGAGCTTTTCCATTTGACACAAACTAGATATCCAAGCACAAATACCTCACCCCCTGAGAATGCTCCAAATCCTCACTCAAAACAATGACTGAATATTGCAGTTCTGAGCCATCTTGTGTTGCTAGAAATGAAAGGAATCATAAACACCCTAGTGACTGTTTAATTTAGTAGCCAAAGCATAGGAACATGGTGTATCCTAACGTCATCTATGTACATTAACTTACATATGGGGTAAATAAAGCTAAAGCACAGAAAAGATTAAAACTTCAGAATTTGACTCCTTCAGATTTGAGAGGGACTACTATCTGAGACAATACAGAATTGTAAGCAAATACTATTACACACTTTCAAGTGTGTCTTCAGTTTAAAAAAAAACCTACAAGAAAAAAAAGTGGTTTTACTTTTGCTATCCTTTTATATTTTTCTAAGAAGACTTGGACTATGGTAATTATGCCACTTTGAAGTGTCCTTATAACTCAGACAATGGCAAGATACTGAAGACATGATCTATAAAGGCACAGAGCAATGAAGAGCAGTAAAATCTGTGCACCTGCTTGATGGTTAAATAAAGCAAAAGGTTTACAGACACCTGAATATGGACAGACATATAAAACCTAGACATATACAAGATGGTATTTATGTGAATTTCCCATGAAAAGTATTGGGTATGGTTGCAATTTTGGCACCACATTGGTGTAAAAATGCAATAGGTAAAAATGCAGTATACTTCTCACCTTCATAAGGCAGTTAATTCTCCTCACGAAGCAGGAGGAAGGAGGAACTCTTGTTCTAGTTCCTTCTCTTGCTCTACCTTGATCAGTATGGACTCACTGCTTTGGAGTCAGACAGAACATCACTTACTGCTTCTGTAGACTAGTAGGAAATACTTTCCATAGCAAAACAGTAAAGGAATTGGCTCAGATTTGTACAGGTGTTGGACATGTTGCACTACTGCTAAGCAGGGACATTTTGTCCCTGGCCCAAAAGCATTTCTCAACCAGTTTCTTCATGTCCCATTGAATATATATTTGATCTTGTGGATGTCTCTTTCTTTTGGGACTTTCCAAAAGTCACTGTTATGACACTTATTTCTATGGATATAGGAATCAATAACTACACGTTGTTTGAACACATCATGTCACATAGCAGTAAGGAAATCAGTCAAAGCTGTTACAGAGAAAGAGAAATACATGGAGAACTCCACAGCATTAAATGAAGAAAAACATTGCCTTGATCATCACAAATCACAATATGACATAACCAGGTAAGTGAAAGAAATGCATGGCCTGCATTACCTCATACAGTGAGATCTACCTGCCATTGTCAAGTTTCCATGATAATTCATACTTATCAACCAAACTATTCAGAACTGAGTTTCTGCTTGTCTTTCTGTTGAGAAACCTTCCCAAACTTCATTTCCTGTAGGTCATAACTGAAATATTCATTAGTGTGTAATGTAGACTTGTGGGACTTCTAACAAAATGCAGAACAGATAGGGATTCAGGATGGTATAATTATAGTTTTCCATTGTACATGGTGAGCAGAGGAAGTTCAAGATTAGTTTTTCTTGCTGTATTATACCATTTGAAGGAAAATGTCAGACCCTTCATGCTAAAATAGGATGACATTCTTCCTACACAAGCACAGACAGTACACTAATGAGCTGACTCTTCTGTCAAAGTTGGAACATGCAGGAGTTGACCAGAGAGCTCATCAAGGAAGCTTCTGTAGTAGATAATTTAACTAGTAAATAATAGGAAAAGTAGGTGAACTGGTGCTTATCAGTCTCCCAAAACAGTGAATGAACAGAATGAAAATCCTTAGCTAGGAAATTAGGTAAGTTGAACAAAGACATTGAAGCATGCTCAATTGATGAGAGAGAAACTTTTCAGATAGTTTTGGAAACAATAATAGAGCCAAAAATCAAGAGTCAGGAATATCTCATAAGAGGTGAATAACCACTCACTTTTCCCTCTCTCCATTAGAAAATCTGATGTGTAATGCACAAACACTGATGGCTCACTATTCATCCTCTCATGCCTTTTTGCTGACTAGAGGACATACTTATCAGGTGGGTGACTGTCTCACACAGCAGTGCTTAATGACAAAGCTTGGACTCCATTCTTAACTTCAGCATAGTCTGATGATGGTCAGATGTAGAGTTGCCAATGAAGTACTGGGACTAGAACTGTCTACATGAAATGCCCATGTGTCTTCGTTTAGCCTGCACCCGGGGCTAAACAATAGCAGTCTTTCTAACACCCAATATCCCTTTCCCAAATGAGGAAGGAAATCGGGAAAAAGAGAGAGAGACTCATGGGATGAGGTTAACCAGATTTAATGAAATGAAGAAAATCAATATAAATGACAACACAAAACAGACAGAAATATACTCATCCACAAATCACTGGTAAGTTGCTCTAGGAATCACAACAACAGACAGAAAGAAGAGATAAGAAGAACAAGAAAAAAAACCCCTCTCTTCCTAGCGAACCCTCTCTTTTATAGTGAGCTTGATGTCAATGATATAGAATACACCTGTGGACCAGCCAGGGTCAGCTGCCCTGGATTTAACTGCTGAGGGCCTTGATCATCATGGCTGGCCACAAACTGAAACCAATTCCCAGTGAAACCGGACACCATGGCATCTCCTGACTATGCTAGATTTATTGTCTTCAGTCCAGGTGTAAAAAAAAAGGCAGGGGACATTTTCATGTCTGTTGTCCTTGGAGATTATATCACAAAGGAAACAGTGATCCTTTGTCCACAATGCTCAAGATTAACAGCCTCTGCAGTGCTGGCAACATCCCCAAACCTGGCATTTGCCTTGTATACTGACTTGGCTCTGTGTGGCATCCTAATGTTCCTGAGTCAATAAATATTAATTCACATTCAAACTATGTCAGTACAAGGACATACCAGAGTCTGCAAGCTGTCATGGTTTGACCCAGCAGGCAGCTAAATACCATGCAGCCGCTTGCTCAGTCTCCCCCTATGCCCTGAGGAATGGGGGAGAGAATCGGAAAGGTATGTTGATTTGAGGCAGTCTGGAGATCACTGTATCTCATGGTGCGGCATGAGGCAGCTGAACTCTGAGATACATATAAAGTGGGACACAAGAAAACTTTAAAATTACATTGCAAGAGATGATGGAAGATTCCTCTTTTTCTGGAGTGAAATCCCAATAGTGATGCAAATAAGCATGGGAAACATTTACAACACTGGACAGTGATTTATCACCTAGTTTTCATTCATTGTCCAAAACTAAGGCTAAGTTTGTATAAAAAAAGGCACATGAAATGATCATAGACTATTGGGCCTGACACTGATGAAGCCTATAATTAATTGTTAACCTCACCTTTCAACTGAATGAACTCCTCTGATACCTCAAACCAAAGATTTTCAGCAAACAAAACACTTAGTAGAAACTTTACGTGTCAAATAATTGGGTTCACCAACTGCGAAGTTAGGTCACAAGAAATGAAACGTGAAGATCTTGCTTTCACTACAACAAAAATAATTCCTGTTAATGTAATGGTACTTCTAGACTTTCATCCAGAGACAAGTCACAAATTCAGGATGCCAAATAGGATGCGGCTGAGCAACTTGGTCTTCATTTTCCTTGGGATGGGAAAAAAATAAAAGAAACCACACACATTGCAATTTATGGAGCAATAAATGGACTGAATAGCAGAATAAACATCAGTAGAGAATATAAAGGTGCCATGAAACATTTCCACCAAAATGGTTGAAGTCTTGCTTCCCTGACAAATTCACCAAAAGACATTTTCATTCCTCTCTATTTTTGTAAAACTAAGGATGGTCTGAACAAAGGCAAAAGAGATCATTAAGAGATTAAAAACAAAAGAAGTTTTAAATTCGCACATTACATGTCGTTCAGTGATGCTATTAGGGAAATTAATGAAACCCATTTTCTTTACTCTGGGGCTCTGGAAAAGTCATTAGATTGGAATGAATATATAACACTACATCAATCTAATTTCAAGAGAGGGAATCGGCAAACCAATGAGCAGATGCAGCTTCAAAAAATTCACCTTAATGGCAGTAATGTAAGTTTCACGAGTTACAGTAGAAAGCAAATTAAAAACAACACAAAGAGACAATGATTCAATGGACCACAAACACAACAATTAAGTGCCTCTCTCTATGCAGCATCATCCTGACAATTAACAATGCCACTTTACTAATCTCAGGATTTGGCTCGTCCTATTTATCTGAGTGATACCTTCCCAGTGCACTCTTCCTCACACACAGATTGAAAGCATGTTTCCCTAAATAGCCATGCATTTGGTGACTCTGAAATTTCACTAAGGAGAAAATTTTGCAGAATATTAATTTGGGGGAGAGGAAAAAGAATTTTCTTGTAGGGTTTTAAAATGTAATTACTTTAAAATTGTACCTAGTTTTGAACATTTATTGAAACCTTAGTATACACTGTTCCTCTTTGTAAGTGATGCTTTTTTGTTCTTGTAATTAATTTTTATTTTAGTATTTGCTTTATTTTAAGAGTCACTCTGAAACCAAATTACAAATAAAGCTGATGTGTTGTTAATACAAAAAACAGAAACAAATACTACAGGTCTCTGTGGAACCAAAAAAACGAGAGAAAATGAAGATAGAGAACTTGCCCAGATGATTGCAACATTAACAGCTAAAGCTCTTGCTTCTTTCTGTAGTTTCACAGACAAAGATTCTTGTTGATTTTTAGAGGTTTTACACACCTCCTGTCTACACTGACACTTGACAGAAGCTCAGATTCTTCCTAGAAATGTTGCCTATGGAGCAATATTGCACGATGAAGAAAATGCTCCAGAATTCCCATGTACACCAGTGGGACCTAGTACTCACTGGCTACAATGGGCATTTGACATTGCCTTTTGTAGACAGCTGCAAGCATATACTACCTGGGGTGCAAAGGAGGTTATATGAACCTATGAACAGTGTGGCCAGTACTACCTCAACTCTGTGCTCAAAATAGTAATACGCTTTGCACAGCCCTCTGGCTTAGCCTTTGAAGCTGGCTTTTGACCAGGTGGCCAAGTAAAGCAAAGCCACAGCCATGTTCCCCTTGTGCAACCATAGCCTTACAGACAGGATTTTCAGACCAAGGTCTAGTGTAGCATCTTTCCCTGCCAACCTCTGCTTCATTCGAAAGAATGTAATTAACTAAACTCCAGTTTATTGAAGTCAAATTCTGCGCTTTGATTCAAAATCTTAGAGAGGTAAACTCTTAGCTCTACAATTAAAACTCCTTAGTCTCCTTGATAGGAGTCAAATAGGCAACTCACATATGAGCGACATGTTAATACTAATGTTTAATTCTTTGTACATATATCTGCACAGAAGTAGAAACATTCTTGATTCTTTTCTTGCTCTGTTTATCGCAGTTCATCTCTGGAACAGGTTGCCCAGAAAAGTTGTGGATGCCCCCTCCCTGGAAGTGTTCAAGGCCAGGTTGGATGGGGCTTTGAGCAATCTGGTCTAGTGGAAGGTGTCCCTGCCCACTGCAGGGGTGTTGGAACTAGATGATCTTTAAGGTCCCTTCCAGCCCAAACCACTCTCTGATTCTGTGATTCTATTTCTCTTTGTAATTTACAACAGTCCATCTTCTAATGAGGAGTCAAATACAGTATGTCAGAAGCAACCTAGCACTCACTATGAATATCAAACACCAAGCCAAAATATTCACCGATGCAGGGACTGTAACTGATATTGTCTAACAAGTGCCCTTGTTGAAAAATAAGAGACTGTGTGACCCAGCACCTCTCTGACAAATATGATATTCCCAACAATCCTCATCAACCTCTGTAGGTAGATTAGGGTACGGCGACTGGAAAATCTCGGGCTGTAACGGAAGGTAGGCGTGGCGAAAGGAGCAGGATGTGTCATTATCGTGCGAGTTCGTACGGGACAAGACGACTATATAAGGCTGTTGCGCAGTTAAATAAACGCCATTTGTTGCATCCTCACATTGGTGTCAGTGCTCAATGGCCCTGGGGTGCGGATAGCCTCAGGCCAGCCAGCAACCGAACGGAGCTTGCTGCAGACAAGCGGCAACAAGTGGTGACCCCGACGTGATTGCTGGGCTGGCGGACCGCAGGCGGTCGGAGTGGGTTCGCGAACCATGGAAACCTTGATAAAGGTGATTTCGTTACTGGGCGGGGAATTTAAGATTTCTGTGAAATCGAAAGACGTAGCCCAGTGTGTGGACCGTCTCGTTAAAGGGGGGGGCAGTGGCAGGACCGGCTGATTGTTTACAGCCGAATACCTGGGAGCGGTGCTCGATGCAGCTCGCTGAGCGAGCTATGGCAGCGGGTTCTGCCAAAGAATTAAAAACATGGGGAGTTATCTTGTGGCTGCTACGGACTGCGCGGGAGGACTGGGCGACATGGGATGCGGCTCGGACGTGTTTACATGGGGTCTACCCTGACCAAGACAGAAGTGACAGTGGTGAAACTCCTCCAACATATACTCTCTGAGAGAGGAATTAAATATGACGAAGCTGCGTTAAAGCAGTTACTGTTTTGGGCAAAAGATAAAGGACATTTTACAACCTTTAATGATGTCTTTGAAGTGCCTTTATGGGAGAAGATTGGTGACTCTCTCTGGAATGCGGTGTCAAGTGGTGATAAGGAAGCCTTTAAATTGTCTGCTACATGGAGGCTGGTTAGTGAAGCGTTAAAAGGAATAAAAGCAGAGAGAGAAGTCACACATACAGCTTTTATGGCTTTAGGACCACAGGCGCCTACTACCCCCTCACTGTTTGTGGGACCAACACCTCCCATGGCCCCGGTAGCTTTACCGGTGGCAGCTCCTTTATCACCGTGGGTACGGACGGCTCCGAAAAAAGCTGAGGAGCGGGGAGCGAGAAAAATAGATACAGATCCATCAGAACCAGTAGTGCGCCCTAAAACACGAACTCGATTTGAACTAATTGATTCAGACGCTGAACAGGAGACTTGGCAGAAACCCCCTCCGAAACCCCCTCCCTCTCATTGATCTCTCTACGGATGAGGCTGAGCAGGAGGACAAGAAGGAGGGTAAACATGCTTTGTACCCACCTTTACCGGATTCGCCATTTACAGAGTCAGCAGTACCAGAGTCACAAGGACTTAAAGGACTGTTACCATCACGAAATGGACACGAACTTGACATGACAGAGCTTGGTAGACGACTGGAAGAATTAAAGACGGAATTGCAGCAGCATCGTTCAGCCAACGCCTCGGGACACGTGACTATGTCTCCCCCAAAAACCCCCCTCTGTGTTCGAGACAAGCATTAGGGCCACCTCAACCTCCTTTACAACTCCCTACTCCACCTTTAGATCAGGGCGGGGGGGGAGGTTTGTGTCCATCTGGTAATGTGGGAGGTGAGGGAGAGGGTCAGCTTCCGCCCGCGTATACAGGGGAAGGGGGGGGAGGTGAGGGAGGAGTGAAATGGAAAGGGGTCATTCAAGATGTGTTATTAGAAGGAGTTGTGATTCCACGGGCATATCCGGTGATTGTGGGTGCGGGTCCTGAGGGAAGAAATATTTGGCAACTGTTAGATTGGAAAATTGTAAAAGAAGCATTACCACTATAGTTAGCGAAAGACAACACAGGTGAGGACTGCAGAAAAGTTGTTGCAGGGATGGCAAATAGTAATGCCACCTTAACTGAGCTAATGGATGCTTGTGAGAAAGTAGGAACCACCACATTTCAGATGGAGCATTTAGCAAAAACTTTTGCAGCGGCAATTAAGGTAGTTCATCGTTGTTATACATGCGAACAGGAAGGTCACTTTAAGAAAAACTGCCTTAAGAAGTTGAAGCTGAGTGGGAGAGATAACTCTGTTTTGATGTGTCATTGCTGTGGGAAGCTAGGGCATTTTGTGAAGCTGTGCAGGTCTCAGTATAATGCTCAAGGTCAGCTGATAACAACCAGCTGCAGAATACGGGGAAACTGGAGAAAGAACGCGGGGGGGGAACCGTATGCTGACACAAATGAATCTTCCCAACCAGTTCCAGGCCTATGCAGTTAACTCGCAGCCCAAACCGCAGGGAGCGCAGGACTGGTGTTTCCACACGGGGTTAACCTGTGCGGCTGCCAAGCCTTGGACCTGTGGCAAACAGGGATAATGCTAATGCTGATTGTCAAAAGATCATTGAAGCTTTACCTGGAAAAACAGATTTGAATGCTATGATAAAGGCATGTGCAAAAGTGGGTACTGTGGAACATAAGGCTCAAGTTATGGCTGCGGCCGTACTTGGGGCTTACGTTGTCACAATTGCAGTCTCTATTCCAATTGTTAGCAGGGGACACAACTTTAACAGCGCCACAACACACTACTTCAGAGATACAGCAACTGATTACAGAAATAGAAAGCAGGCTACATTCCAAATTTGTACATCGTATTGATTTGAATCAGGAAATACAAATTATCACTTTGTTTGATAGGCAAATTCCGTATGCAATAATTGGTCAATGGAATTCAGAATGATCAGATTCGTTACAGAGCTATTGGCACAGATTATTCATCAAAGGACGGATGCGATGTCGGGAGCTTGTGGCCAGAGATCCCTGCATCACTAACCGTTCCTATTTTGCAGCTCAGTATTTTGAGTGGTGTATGGCTAATTGCTTTGCTTTGCAAACAGCTATGGAGAATTTCTCGGGACAGGTTGTTTACCACTTGCCCTCCCATCCTGTTATAAAATTGAGTGTGGAACTTCCAATTGCCACAGGAGTGTGGTGCGCAGACACTCCTGTGGATGGAACTACCATTTTTACGGATGGATCTGGGAACAGAGGCAAGGCGGGCCTTGTCTGGTATTCTGATGGCAAGTGGGAATCTATGGTAATACAACAAAAGGGTTCACCTCAGGTGGTAGAATTACGAGCTGTATTAAAAATATTTCAGAATTTTCCCATTCCCTTTAATTTGATTGCTGATTCAGCATATGTAGCTGGCATTATAAAGCAATTGGATAGATCTGTTATAGAGCATACATGTAATCAGTGTGTTTTTAAATTGCTGCGAGCTCTGTGGCAAGAAATTCAAATCCGAACTGCATTGTTTTATGTTTTACATGTAAGAAATCATACTAATTTGCCTGGGTTTATTGCAGAATGCAATGCTCGAGTGGACTCTTTGGTTTTTCATCCTAAAACAACAATTTGTACCAGAGTGGAAGCAATAGCACAATTTCTTGTCAAAGTGCATAAAAGGATTACAGACATTACCGGACTAGACTCAGATGCTATCTATTTACCTATCAGAAAGGAATATCTACAGTGGTTAACAAATCAGTCAACTCTTTTTCAAATGGCCTTACAGGACTTTACTGGACAATTGTTAACACGTTTGCCAAAAGATAAAAAGCTACAGTTTATTTGCAAACAGGATTGGGAAGAAAAACCTATCAGATCAGAGATACCTATGACTGGACTAACTGTTTTTACTGATGCAGGAAAGCGATCACATTCAGCAGTTATTACCTGGCAAGAGGATGGACAATAGAAACATTGTAAATTCTCAGGAATTTACTGAGGACTCATTGCAGACACTTGAATTTTTTGCCATATATCAGGTTTTTGTAAAATGGAAGGATTTACCTGTAAATATTGTAACAGACTCTCTTTATGCAGCAGGCATTGTAAATCGAATTGAAAGAGCTTTTATACGACCAATAAGAAATATGCGACTTTACACCATTTTGCTACAGTTGCATCAAGCAATAAACCTCAGAGAGATACCTTATTTTGTCACCCACATTCGTAGTCATCAATTTGATCAAGATTTGAGCATTGGAAATAATAAAGCAGACACACTTGTATCCTATATGCAAATATCACCAAATTTATTTGAACAAATACACCTATCCCATCAATTCTTTCATCAATCAGCGAAAATGTTAGCGAAACAATTTCACCTCACCATGGCACAAGCACGTGAATTAGTTAGTGCTTGTCCTAGTTGTCAGAAAATTGGCATGGGAATTGGAATAGGGGTAAATCCTCGAGGACTGAGTGCGTTGTAACTGTGGCAAATGCATGTTACTCACATTGCAGAATTTGGAAGGCTCAAATATGTTCATGTATCTGTTGATACGTTTTCACATGTAATATGGGCAACAGCACAAACTGGGGAAACAGGTCGTTATGTCAAATGACATTTACTTGCTTGCTTTGCAAGTCTTGGGGTTCCACAACAACTTAAGACTGATAATGGACCAGCATACTGTTCACAGATTTTTCGTCAATTTTGTCAACTATGGGATATTACACATGTCACTGGGATTCCTCATTCGCCTACGGGTCAGGCGATTGTGGAACGTGCTCATAGTACATTGAAACAGCTTCTGCAAAAACAAAAAGGGGGAGAGGAAACTGAACCTTCTGAGAGACTTGCAAAAGCTGTTTATGTACTTAACCATTTAACTTTAGCAGGAGATAAGGAGCGACCCCCAATTGTAATACATTGGGAGGCAGTTCGACAGGGAGCAAGCTATGTGCAAAACAAAGGCAAAGTGTGGTATAGGGAACCAGGTACTAACGAGTGGTTGGGACCAGGGGAACTATTACTAATGGGTCGAGGTTATGTTTCTGTCTCTACAGGCGCAGGAGTACGGTGGATTGTTTCTAAAAGGATAGTTAGCCACATTATTAGAGGGAATAGTTTATATAGTTGTGATTATAATTATCATAGGGATCTGCGTGGGTTGTGTTGAGGCAATCATTGAGAATAGTATATGGAAGTAGTGAGATAATAAATCTAACTACTTCCAAAGGGGGAAATTGATACCGGATGGTTTAGCAACGGTTTAGCAAGAGTAGGCCTCAGAGTAGGCTCTAAAAGGCCTGATCTGTGTTACCTTTAAACAGAATCAGCTTTCCTGTCAGTAATTTTCCTTTCAGCTAGAATAATAGAGAATAACAGTATGTTCTGAAGTAAACTACATGTTTTGTAGATAGAGTCTGCTTATGGGAATGTTTATAATAGGCATTATCCTACTTGTGTTACCCTGTTTGTTTGCATGTTTGCAGAAAACTGTGCAACGAATGGTCAATACAACCTTTGTGGCTCAACAACAGAGAGCAGGATTTATGGGTAACCAAGGCTGGGATTCTCTGACTGGGGTCTGCGAGACACAGGGAACCAGGTTTGAGTAAGAAACAAAAACACAGAATTAAGATTCTTGGGGAGGGGGAAGGATTCCCAGATGTAATTCCTGTCAACTACCAATCTCACACTTTACATCGCGCTCTTTATTCGTGAAATCATTTTGCCCGGGGAGACCAAGAGCGTGCCCCAATTGAGCGACATTGGGGTCCAGGGGTGCCAGAAGTGGGCCCCCCAGTCAAGGTTCGGTTCCCTGGGACAGCGGAGTGGAAAACAGGTTGGGAGCTGCTACATCATGGGAGGGGGTATGCCGCCATCAAACGGGATGATGTTATACAGTGGGTCCCTACACGATGTTTGCGCCCTGATTTAAAACAAAATCCTAACCCGAAGTAATATGTACGCTGTCCGAGCTTTATGTTTTGCAGGAGTACCTGTGGGGGAAGCCGAAACAGCACCAGCCTCGACCTTCAGACGTGAGGAGTCATGACAGTACAGAGAGTCTGGTAAAGCGGCGGGGTGCCAAGAAAGATGAGGAACGGCGGCCGTTGCTGAGTGAAACAAAAGCTTTAAACAATGCGCTTATGATTAGCTTGCTTTTGCTTTGCATCTCAGGAGTTGCAGGGGAATCTCACTGGAGAACCTGGGCTCGGGATGTTGTATCCGCCAGCTACGCTTACGCTTTGATGCAAGGCTCCAGAATCAGCGATACGCTTTACTTTGCATGACTTGAAGCATGGGGAGGGGGAAATGTAGGTAGATTAGGGTACGGCGACCGGAAAATCTCGGGCTGTAACGGAAGGTAGGCGTGGCGAAAGGAGCAGGATGTGCCATTATCGTGCGAGTTCGTACGGGACAAGACGACTATATAAGGCTGTTGCGCAGTTAAATAAACGCCATTTGTTGCATCCTCATATTGGTGTCAGTGCTCAATGGCCCTGGGGTGCGGATAGCCTCAGGCCAGCCAGCAACCGAACGGAGCTTGCTGCAGACAAGCGGCAACAATCTCCACCTAAGATTTACTGCGACAACTGACTGACTTGCCATAAGAAACAGGCTTGGTAACAGTATGTGTTGCATCTTCCCCTGAAAACACTGCATTTTGCAGAGTGGTAACTGTCACTCCACTACATTTAATGAATGCAAAGTATACAGAGGAGATTTATAAGCCTATTGCTTCATTGTTACTGCAACAATGTTTTTTTAATCAACAAAGCAACAATACTGCAAATGTATTTTATATTTTTCCTGGCATAAAGTTTTATAACATTTTATAAATGTCAAGAAAGGTGGGGGGAAAAAAAGGGGAGGGGGAAACCTGGAGGAAGTCTGGTCTATTTATTTATTTTTGTCTCGACAGATGCATTCTAGAGACCAGGATGATATTTGTGAATAAATGGCATGACTTCAGAAACTAATGAATTCTTCCAAGAGGAGGAATTGAAGAGTCTTTCACAATTTGGTGCTAAAGAGGAGTTACTGTCATTGTGAAACAAAAAAAAAAAACAGCTTCTGGGCTGTGCTTTAACACATAGACTGGGGAGCTAAAAAGTTTACATTTTTAATAGTCTTTCTGAAGCAGCTTAGGTGGGTGCTTGAAGCAGATTCTGACTTACACAGTGGTGCTCACTTACTCCTTCTCCAGCAGAAGTTTGTTGGGAAGTCACTGCTACCAGTGAAATGAAGAAAGTGCAGAGTCACGGTAGTAATTACTTGCTAGACAAGGCACTGACGAAGACACTCTGCCAGCAGCAAACAAGGTGCACTGGAAGGTGCCTTTGCCGTGGTTCTGCAGTTGTCAATACTGAACATCCCAGATCCACCAGCACAGCTTTTAAAATTTGATTCAAGCATACATGTGTTATTGCCCTTCTACACACCTGGCAGTGGAAGCGAGCTGCTGACAGGCGATGGAGGAGGAGAACTATTCTTGTAGCAGCAGCCTCTTGGTACTATGAGGTCGCTGTAATGTGACACTGGATCCTCAGCCAGAATACCTGCCTCTGGGATGATGCTCCTGCTCTAGCAATTAAAGTTAGAGTGCTGCAGGCAGGCAGAATCTGATGCAGTAGGAAGCCTGATGCAACAAGTTCACCCATCTGAGTATTTTTAAACAAATATGAACTAGCAGTGTGGCTGATACCGGTTCACATAGCTGTGACATTTTTGAAGTTATGTTAGGAGATCGAAAACTGAATTTACTGTATCATCGAACCACAGCCTCAGGCACTATGCCTCTTGAGACTGCTTATCAGCTGGTGGACCTTATGCATATCCCATTGCCCAAAGCCGATCTTCTGGATTATTAGAAGAGAAAGAAATAGTGTAAGTGATTGTGAGCAAAAGTAAGCAAAAATGTTTCACATTTAAGTAGCAGAAAGCTTTCTGAAACAACCACAGCTTTTAGTATTAATCTATTCTTAGCACCAGTCTCCACATACTAGCTACTAATGGACATATCCCTAACTATGAACAGTTACACTAATATGGCTCTGAGACATCACAATAACTAATTAACACCTTTACTCTGCCCTTTTACAATAGAGACATTATTGTTGCTGCTCAGATCTAAAATAGACACGATTTTGAGAAAAGTTTGTTATTCCAGTGTACTTAAGCATTGCTTTGTTTCAGCTTCTAAAATTACTGTTCTTCATCCTTTACAGTAGAGTCAATCCCTCTTTTTATTTTTTTAATCTGGCAAAATACCTATTTTACTATTACTTCAGTTTCTCTCCAGATTTAAAGGTGGACTCTCAACCACGATATATATTTCTTACCTTTCCTTTAACTCTTAATCTGCTTGATTTGAGTTGGAGCTTATCACAACATGGTGAATATTTCTCTATGAAAGGCTGAAGTTTTTCTTGAGCAAGTTTGTCATAAATTTGCTACTTACCTAAGCCCATTTAAAGCCAAGAGAAAGTATGTATCCACCTAGAAAGGTGCAGAATTTCTTTGATGCTTTGCAAGTGTGTTTTATTGAGACAAGATCTAGGCAAGACTTAGCTTAAACTTCTTTCATTGTGGACCAATTTTCTCTGGATTAGCCACTCACAAGAAGTACAAACACTGGCAGTTAAGACAGAACAGTTAATAGGTGGTAACTTTCTATGTGGCCACACAAGTCTTACTTTTTTAATGGATGTGTGACTCATTCATCTTTCTGACAGACATCCATTCATTCATGAGTTTATCTATCACTGCCCATGATGGCAAGCACATATCTTACCAAAGCATTGGACATAACATGCCTTAAGAAGCCCTTCTATCCTTCCTACTCTTCTGTATTTTAATAGTATGAACACCAGAGGACCTGAGCAAATACCCATCTGAACAGCTTCCACTCTTCTTGCATTGCTATAGAAATACCTTCCAAGGAAGTTTCATGCAGGTGAAAGGGTTTAAGATTTTGGTCTTTATAGTCTGGATCTTAGATTCTGCTTTTGGTAACAAATGTTATCCTAAATTTTGAGGTGGCCTGCAGAAATGGGGTGGTAAAGTTGGGCCATTTCTTTGGCTATAGATTTTTCTTCACTGACCCTTACCCATCTTCTTGGGATTTCTGGGAAAAAGCAACAAACTACTGATAAGTAGCAATTAAATTTACCAAATTTGAACATTTAAACACATGACAGAAGGAAACCTGAATGCTTTCACTTTGGTAGCTTACAATTTAGTGCTTAAGGATAGAGTGGCTTGTGTTTGTAGATAAGCAGATCTGGTTTGTATTTTCCACGTGTGTTGCCTTATTATAATCTGTATCCCTTCCTTTACCTTGCAGTGAGCTCTCAGCCACGTGAAGTCATGTTCGAAAACCTGTGAGAAAAAAAGAGGGGGGAAAAAAAGAGTAAGGTTTATGTATTTAATAGAGAACTGCTGTTATTATCTCTTCAGGCCAAAATAACAATGTTAATATCTGAGATCCCAAGAGTAGCTAACTGACCTGAAACTGCCAGCCTTATTCACACGTTCAATCACACACAGCCTCATTTTCTATACTTCTGGAGCAGGTAATACTCAGTATGCAGAAGCATGAAGCAGCATAACACAGTATGAATAGACACGGGCTTAGACACTGCTGTTTGTACTCATGATGATTAATATTGTACTAGAGCTGCGTGAAAAATGGATTTCTTTGTTTGTCAGCCAACGAAGTAAACAAATGGGGAAAAAATTGGGGACTGAATAAACATTCAACTCCAGGCACTCAATTTTTTTGGCCTCCATTTTATTTATTTTAAAAAGGAAAATTTTTCTGAAGACACAGTTCAGAAAGAAATGTATCAAAGTATTCTGCGTGGAAAAAGACAAAAGGTTCCTTTGTGAACTCAGTGTTCTCAGGCAGTCTGTTGAAATTGGTTTTAATTCACAAGTTAAACTGCAATTATCCTGTGATTTTTGGTGCCTTACTGTTCCTCAGTCTTTGCACTGCTAAGAGCCTTGCCTCTGCACTCTTACAGCCTGCCTTTCCCAGAGGCTCTCTTGGGGCAGCGCTGCCCTGGGCTGCTCTCCTGCTGCTGCCTGTGGGACCAGGACCTGGCAGATGCCCCCTGCCCTCCCCAGGCCTGAGCTTTCAGCCACCTGGGGGCAGCCAGTGGGGCACTTGCCCCAGGCAGAGCACATCAGCCAGTGGCACCTGCCCGGGCAGCCATGTGCTACAACGGGAGCTGAGTGTACCACCAGTCCGTTCTGGTTTAATTTTTCCTTAAAAATAACTCTCACTGTTACAGTGTGCCATCAGCCACGACCCTGCGAGTAACTGTCTCAGCACCCTTTCTGCTACACTGTGTTTCTGAAATCTTGTGATCTACATGTTGCTGCAGTCTAAAATCACTTTTACCCAGAGTCTAAGTGCTTCTACATGTGATGGGTGTGTGTGGGGAAGTATTTGCTTCAAAGGTAGCATTTTTCACCTATTGAAAAAACCCCAAAGAAACGAACAAAGAGCTTCTCATTTCCAGTCCACATACTTTAACCTTTTGGGTTCATGGTTTGATTTGAAATTACTTTACAAGCTTCCTTAAAAGCAACTTAGCTCATTTTGCAAAATACTAAATAATAAATCATAAATAAGGATTAGAAATAGAATCAAGGATTTGGGGCATAAGAAAAAAGGCTGCCCTGACAACACAGGCAACAAATATAGGTGAAAAGGTCTCGGGCCACCGTCATCCCCCCCTCCATGCTTTATTTCACAGCTCAGTGCACTACAGCTTCTCATCTCACTGGTGTGAGGTAGCCATTTAAGGGTCATTTCAAACACAGCGTGCAGTTCTGAATATATCCCAATTAACAAAACACCTGCTCTAAACAACTGTGCTAATCTGCTAGACACATCCAATGAGCATCTTATGTAATCCTTAATAGCGCTTGTGTTTCTAGCTGGCAGTATGTAGTCTGCTGATTGTAAATTTGTCTTTGCTGGACAATAGAAGAGACAATGAGTCGCTGTTTACTTTGAAAGCAGTCTGCTTACAACTCCTGCCTTCACCATGGTCGATGAGCTGCTAGGGATTCAAGGGTGCATTTTGGGGTGGAGGGAGGAACCATCTTTAGCTTAGGAAAGAAACATTTGTGGTTTGACTGGTTGGTTGTAAAACATAATCTGTACTAATTGGTACACTAACATCATTCAACAAGCATTATTTTCCACTGAGAGAAAATACTGGGTCCTGAGGGATTCTCATATGTGAAAGACATTGCATGAGCCAACAATGAAATAACTAACCAGAAATGGCAGGTGGAGTCATTGTGGAAGGGCTATTACCTCGCCTAGCACACTGCTTCTAATCCTCTGCAATATTTGATCCAGTTTGCACAACCATATAAGATGTACCTTGTAACTTCTTCTTCACTGCTGGTTTTTGTAGCTTTCTTGGAGCCAATGGAAAGGACTGAGAGCTATGGTTTACTATGCATGAGAAGTTACGCACTGTGCTGATAAGCACTTTGCACTTTTTCACTTCCTTTCTCATAACTGTATCTCATCGTGTTAGCAGAACAGGCCTGACCTACTCGTGTTTATCTGTTTTGTTACTTGCAGGCTTGCTTTATCTGTGTCACCCCTCTGAATTGAAACACTGCGTTGGTGTTCCTTGTTACCTCAGATAAAATCTTCATTACTGCAAAATGAATTTCATTCTGCAGTCTTAAAAATTCATAGCTGTCTACATGCATAAGCACATAAACACCAGACACTACTCCTGCTGCTACTTCATAAGGCTTCATTGCACCAAGGAGCAAATACAGGCACAGCTGGCGACACAGGATCACAGGGCTCTCTTAGGGCTTCCTCCCGCCACCTGCTTCTTGACACAAAATATCTTCTCTCTCCTTTTGAACACCCTAGGGCAGGGAGTTGTTGGCGAACAGCTCTGCATTTGCTGCCTTCAACATTCAAATGTTTGTTTTCACTGCTCTTTACCCCCTCACCTCCCCAACCTGCTTTGCAATGCAACATCGTTAGCTCTTGATAATCTACAGGGCATGGAAATTAGTGCTCGGTTGGTGATTACTTGAGATACCATCTAATGGCTGATCTTTAGCTGATCTGGTCTGCCTCCACACATTCACCTTCATTCATGTGACAGGGCACTACCCAGTGTGACCCACTTCAGCAGCTTATACTAAGAAAAAGGAAAGATGAGACACTCCATGTTTTCCAAAAGACACTGCCCCATTTGCTAGAGAGGACAAAGGATGCTGAGAGTGCCTTTGTGGGAGGCTGTCCCCAAACACTTGCAGTTCCTCTCTTATTGCTATTCCCCTGTCCAGTGGTGCAACACAATGGAAGGTCTTGCAGGATCTTCTTCATTGCCTTGGTACCTGTTGAGCACCATGTTTGCTCTTGCTGAGGAAGGGCGAGGATGGTGCATGCATTCAAGTACACTTAGCTTTGCTGTAACAATCAAGGTGAAGAAGGCATGGAGGATGAATCATACCAGACAGTAACACGAGCATACACCCGAAGCCACCTGCACATTCATCCAGCTTGCACTGAAATCTGGACCATCTATGCCCTTAACCACACTCATTTCTTGATCCCAATTCAACTACTGACCCTTCCTGCTCATGGAATTCATGGAGATCTCTGCACTTCCCTCATGAGAAAAGCCAAATTGTCACAAGAGTTGTGTAAGATTCATGCTTATATACAAACACTATAATCCAAGGTTGTAATTATGCTGCTGAGATTTTAAGGTTTCAGTGAGCAGAAAACTCAGGTATTCCTACCCCAAAGGCACAAGCTCCCACTGGATGAACTAAAGAGCTATTCTGGGAGATTTTAGTCCTCTAGGACTTCATGGGCCACACTGGGACAGTTAGATTTCATTTAGGAGAAAGTACCAAAACTCATACACACTATCCTATTCCTTCATAATTCCCACTAGACTGTTTCTTCCGTGGCTTCTTCACTCCATGGGACTCCCTGTATGCATTCTGCCCCACTCATTTAAAATGCTCCCAGAGATTTGTCTCTCTGCCCACCAGACAGAGGGATTTACCACATACATTATCCCTGAAACAGGCTGGTTTTTTTTTTTTCCCCTTGAGAAGTCAGCAAAACCATTCAATTTCTGCACCATAGAATGTATTCTTCCCAAACTTTGCCCTTGCTGATGGGATAGCTGATCTCTCCATCCCACTCCTCTCCTAGTACTCTGTTCAGTCTTCCCAGTCTGCTTATCCTTTCAGAACAGACTTGACAAAAAATTACAGCCTGCATCATCAATCGAGAGCTCAATGCAAAGTCTCAAGTGTGTGAGACATATTTCCATTCTAAATAAAAAAAGTGTACAATTTTAATATGGGGATTATATACTGAACTTGCACCACCCCTTCTTTATTAAAAAAATAAAGCACACACAACTAACGTTGGCAATAATGGCAAGTTGTCTTCTACAACAATCAGGTTTAGTTGCTCATTCTGACACGCTCCAGCACTCTATTAAACACAGATTACTCAGGACTGAATAAATGAATATAAAGTAAACTGGCCCACCGCTCTGCAGACATCAGTGGAAATAATGAATTACATCATTTCATGAAAATGCATAAAGGGCCAGGGAAGGTCAAGAGCTTGTTATAATTTCACGTTGACCATTTCTGCTCCAGTTTTCTAGAGCACAATATGTTCTGGAAATAGCTTATTTCTTGCATGAGAGGTCATTCTATTTTTTATATGGGATTTTTTTTCTAAATGAGGATTTTGTATAATTCAGGTGGTGGGATACTTGCTTTCAAATGTTTTAAAATTCTACAGCCCATGTTCTTATTTGCTAAGACACATTTATAAAGTCATTTTTTGTTGTTGCTCCTTAGCGTGGTGATTGATTTTGCTAATGAACCCACAGCAGGAGACGAATATCCACCAGCAGAGGGAGCGGACTTGGATTCCATAACATTTGTGTGGGTTTTGTGTTTTTTTATTGTTCTTGCAACACCTTGAGATCTCTACTAGTAGAAGGATCCTATTTTGCTAGATACAGTGTGCAGTGACAGCAAGATACAATCCTTGCACTACCGGTTTTAGACTTGACATACATACAAAAACTTAACTGAAAAAATAGCAAGGCTTGCTGAGTTTGTGCTTTAACAGATTTGGTTAGTTTGTAAGAGAAAGCATAACAAAACAAAACCACCAACAAATAAGGATACTGTGCACGTTACTGCCTTAAGTACTAATAAACCCTGTGCAGCTATTACATGAGTAATGTTCTGTAAAAGCATACGTATACAAATGATTCACATGAATGGTGTTCAGTTTACTAATCCCATCAACCTTCTTGTTCAGTCCTTGGACAAACTCACGTTTCCTATGATATCCCAAGTCTGTAATTGAATAGATATAACGTCCTTACTGTTCTGACATTTTTGGAAGTCTGTGCATTTGAAGGTTATTAAAATCCTGGAAAGTGGAAAAGCAGAAGCTGCTGCTAATGGTGCTAATGCTCCCCAAAGAAATATTTACCCTTTAATGCATTTAGGAAAGTATTGAGTCCTAGAACATAAGCATGTAGGATTTTCATCAGACTGAAAGAAGGTCATTCAGATAATCATTTACAAACGTGTGTCAAATAAAATCAAGAGCTCAAACTGTCGCTTTGCCCAGGAATATGGCTGTAAATTATAACTCAAAAGGCTTTTTAGGACAGTATCCATAGGAGTTGATCCAAGGCCTCTGGAAATCATCAAAGCCCATTACTGGTAATGGAGACTCCAATACCAAACCCCTACTTATCTGGGAAAACCCGTCCTTTTCTGTATTATTTTTACCATTTACATTTCAACAACATGCTGAGGCCCTACACTGAAAGCAAACACTCCTTCACTCAGCTTCCCACTGTACACCCACACACTGTGCCAGACAATTGGGCAGAGATTAGATTACTTCTTTGAAGCTTTGATTCATCAAATATTCTCTCAGTTTCTGTGGGAGAATGCCCAGTAGTATTTGTCAGCATGAGGAGGGGTGTTCACTCTGCCCTACAGCAAGAGATCATCTCTTCCCCAAAGGAAACACAAGGCTGTACATTTTTGTAGCACAGATACCTCTTAAAAATGTGGCCAGATGCATTTCAGGGTCCGTGGCTCCCCAGAATGGGGGAGGCAGCATCATGGCCCAATGGATAGAGCACAGGCTCATCAAAGTTACGAGAAAATGTCTTTGGGTAAAAGGGACTATCACATAACTATAGTAGGTAATTCTCAGGTCTCTCAGGCCTCAATCACTTCCTACCATTAGGAGAAGGCTTGAAGGAAGATTATGTAGCATCTGCCTAAAACACGAGGTCTCTGAACCTTTCTTCTGAAGCAGCTGGCTGCTGACAGGCTGTGTAAGACACAGGTTTGTGTCCTGATGATAGTTCCAACGCTTTGAAGGGAAGCTGAGGTCAGATGAGGAGCTGAAATTCACTTAGGGCAGGTTTCATACCACTGGACTACAAAAGATAACACTGTTCTTTTACTTTCTCTGCCGAAGCTTGTCTAATGCTTCCAGGGATGGCAGTAAGTACATGAAGGCTTTCTTCAGGAAGTTATGTCAATGTTTTGGATGCAAATTGATGATAATCGTAATTGTTCACATAAGCTGCTTTCTGCATCTGCCACTAGCCACTATGAGCACACCAGTGACTGCTGGTAACTGTTGGATCTGCAGGTTGTCCAAGGACCCTGACTTTGGGATACAGAAAACACTGCTCATAACTCTTTCTATAATCTTATCTCTTCTGGAAAGCTGTTTCTTTCACCCTGGATCAGAGGGAAACTTGAAGCAACTCAAAACTGGATTAATCTTACAGATAACAAGCACAATGTTGTACAGTGACAAAAAAAAGTACAAGTGACCAAAAAGCACTCCTACAGTCTGGCATCCTGAATCCAAAGGATCCAAGTTATGTTTCCCTTCCTTCATACACTGTATCATGTATTCTTTTATTAATTATAATCTCCCATGGTGTAATCTTAAAGTGATTAATTACTTCATCCATACACAGTGGGTACACAAGCTCCAGTCATTAGCAACACCATGTGTTCTGTTCATGCCACAGATCCTTAAACAGTGTTTTGGTCTGTACATAATGCCAGTGTCTTCTGTAGTACCTTGTACAGACATTTGGCAGTCCTTTGATGGAAGACAGGCATCCTGCTCATTAATTCTCTAGCTGTTTATCAGTCATACTGTCAGCTCCCCATTATTTCAATTGCATGACTGCAATAATTAGTGTCTTTATACCTCCTTGGCCTTGCTCCAGGCCACGGTGCTGACCTCTGCTGGGTTTAAAGTTTATTCCAAATGAATCTCTGTTTATTCATCTCCCAGGTGTTGTATTTTTAATCCTTAGTGGGGCTTTTCTACGCACTTTAAACAAACTTGCAAACATGCATCTCAAAGGCACCAGAGCTTCCAACCAAGGAAGCTAAGTAGGAATCTCTCAGATTATGTTCAGATTCATTAGCCTACTGGCCTGGTAGCGGTGAAGCAAATCACAGGATACCCAGGATGGGTAGATGCTTGACTAACACTCAGAACACATCTCTTCATTTTCTGTAATGTCTTAACATCGTTCACAAACTGAACATGTGTCTATTACAAAACTCATCTTCTGCCCCTACAAAATGCACACCAAGACACTGAGAGCAAACCAAGAATATTACATCGGGCTGAACATTCATTACAAACTCCAACCCTTACCTCTACACATTAATTACCAAGTTTAACATCACCATAACCTGAACTCTTACTACAAACTTCAGACCTTGTCCCTGCAAGACACTGAGGACAGTACAGCAGACTGAAAATTAAACCATTACAAATGCCACATTTTGGATATCTCCTTTGTGGGAACAGCAAGACCAGGCAATTGCTTAACTCAGCCCTCCCACACCTGCTCCCAAATACCTCCTCCCTTGTGCAAAGCGGTCCTTCGATCGGCACAGGCCCCCTGCCCCGACCTCTGCCTTCTCAAGCCATCAGCTGTATCCCACCGTCTCCCAGAATCGCCACAGCCACGGCAGCACCCCACTGAGGTGATGGCTTCAGGTGTCCCCCATTTCCTCAACTTCAGTCAGAGTAAAGGACCCACCGGCTCAGCCCGTCCCTGACAAGCTCCCTGGGAGCACACAGCCCCGGGCACCCCACAGCCCCCGCGGCCCGGGGTGTCACAGCCCAGGGGGGCACCTCACAGACCCCGCGCTGGGAGGCGCGCCCGGCTCCAGGCCGTCGGGGCAGGCCGCGGCGCAGGACCCGTCCCTGCTCTTCCCCATCCGGCGAGAGCCCTCTCGGGTCTCCTCGGGCTCGGCTTCCCGCTCCTCTGCACGCGCACCGCCACCGCAAGCTTCCAGAATCAAGGCTCCTTCTGGTGTTTAAATGAACTTTTAATTACCGACACAAGCACTGAAAGGAAAAGCCCCACACACAACCGAGCACAGGCTCCAGGAAGCGCCCACCCCCCGGCCCAGGCTCTTCTTCGGTCGCTCCTCCCCGCCTCTGCTCTCCTTGCTGTCGCGGCATGTTACGCTCAGCCCCTCCCTGCCCCGTCAGCGAGCCGACCGGCCCGCCACGGCTTCCGGCTGGCGCTCCGCGCTGCTCCCTGGCTCCGGGGCGTGCTGCAGCCTTTCGCGGGTGCCCCTGACCCGGCGGCGGTCGCCCGCGGAACGCGACCCCTCAGAGGGCTCCGCAGCGCCACCCCGCCGCGCCCGCGCAGCGGTACGCGACCCACCCCGCTTCGGGGGCGCTTCGGCGCGCGCCGGGCCATTGCCAGTGCCCGGGCAGCCGGATGGAGTCTGAGGCACCGGCGTCTTGCAGCTTCCCGCCAGCCCACCCTGCCAGTTAAACCCGGTCCATTCGCCCATCCTTGCAGCAGGGCTGGACATTAGTGTTCAGAGAGGCAAAGGATGTGGCAGATGTGTCTGTTCTGCCCTCAGAAAGAACCTGGAGCTGCCCCAGGCATGGCTTTTCTAGGTAACACAGGGCAGTGGGCAGGCAGAGGTCACACCCCTGGCCTGACACCAAAATAGCCTCACGTGTTTCATTCCTGAATAACGTTTCTCAAAAATACTCATGATGAGCCCCTGGGCTGAGGACTACACAGACTCCTTGGGCGGTCTGTTCCAAGTTACATTTGGTATTTTTATTTTGCAGTGATTTCTAGGCCTTGCCAGTTCTGAAACAAACCTCACTGACCCACTGTTGAGCAGAAGATAATATTAATGACCTAAAGTACATTTGCTTTCCTAGCTAGTATTGATTTTAAGTGCTTTGTTATTACCACAAAAAAATGAGAAGATTTACAAAAATCAACCACCTGAAATTAAAGGTCATAAATTTTATTAAAAACATAGGCAGGAGTGAGCTTACGTACTTCTGCGGAAGCGGTAGAGCACAAAAGAGCAGTGGGAGACTTAATCTCATAAAAGCCCCTATCCAGCTCTAGGCAAGCACTTGAAACGTTTCCAGAAGTTGCCTGAGTGGGTGCTGTGGGTGTTTTCCATTGTTAGTGAGGGATAAACCAGCAAGACATTGATATGAAGTGGATTACTACCGTAATTATGGCCAGTGCACTCTTCAGTTTAGTTTCCCTTTATAATCAAAAGACAAAAAGCAACCATAAAAATGAAAAAACCCCAAACTAAAACAAAACTAGAGCCACCAGCCTTGCAGTTTTGAATCCTTGTGACATGTCTCCTGAATGTAGCTTGAAAGACAGAAAATATCTAAAGGTTTTGGCAGCTGATTTGACTGGCTTATGTCTTCCGTGGTGCAAGCTAAAAACACATGGGGAGAGTCCTTTCCTCAGTTTCTTCACTGTAAGTTTCTGACTGGTCCCTGCGAGTCTCCCCCCCCAAAAAAATTCTCTATGTGCAAAATAAATTTATTGGAGTTAGGTTCTCCGGTGAACATCAGAATTTACTAGTGTAAATACGTAGTGGTAGAAAACCAAGGGGGATGACTTTCAAATTATGTTAAAGCAGATTCATAAGTATCTTAAATGTGTCATTCTAAACATGGCACATGAGGAAGCAGGGTAGTGAAAAACTGGGTATCATCTCATTAGATTCTGTCCTGGCAACAGACTCTTTTCAAACCTCTTTATGAACCTACTCTCTGTAAACGATAAATTTTGATGATTAAAGTTATGATGGCTCATCTCTGATTTTTGTTTATCCTCAAAAAAAGAACTCCACTTATTTACATATAGATTCATTTTGCAACCTATTTATGCTCATGAGAGAGATGACATACTAAAATTCCACCTAATAAGTGCACCATTTGATTGCATGTGTTTTAGCCCTCATTAACTAGGCTTTGTCTAATTGCATAATTGGATTATTTACATAAAGCGTTGAAATCTAAATGGTGTTCTTCACCATGTAATCGTTTTGTACACATAAGTTGTCAGAGCATTGGTATTACTTTGTTCTTGAAAAAATAAAAAAAAAGCTTTTAGTATCTGCAGCAAAAATAAGATATATTTGAAATGCATAAAAAGATTTATCAGCTGTAATTGATCAGAATACTGAAAATAATAGGTGATATTAATTCAGCTTTTTTTCACTCTAGCTGAATAGAGCTTTACTTCATGAAACTAGCAGGACTATTCCAGGGGTAAATTTCTATTCAGGAGGTGCAAGATTTTCAGACTGTAATCCTAAGTGGAGCTGGGAAACTGTGTGAAAGGTTAACCAGGGATGAAAGCAGTCTATATAAGCACAATCTATGTAAGATAGTAGTCAAGAAAGCATTCGTAGTTAGCCCCTTTGTGCAAAGGCAATGACAATATTCGTGTGTTATTGAAAAGCATACTGACACGTCAGGCAAAGATCTAACAGAAATAAGGACAGTAAAAGAAGTGCTACTTCAGTTGTCCTTAAAACACAGGAGTCATGTTTTACCCAGGGGATATCATGTAGTCCCAGAGCCTGACTTTATTTCTGTTTAAATTAAAAGCAAAGATGCCGTTAATATTGATAACATAGGGCAGCGGGCTAGTGAACATAAAAGCCAGTGCTCTACACATGTATTTAAAAGGTGTGAGTTCAAATTGAAACTCTTTCATCGTATTCCTCCTTGCTTTTGAAATACAGCAGTGTGAGAACCCAGATGAAAACTACTCTGAATTTTGTGAGTGCAAATGTTTCATCCCCACAAGATGCTGTTGTGATTTGACTAAAATAGATTCCGGAGCTGAGCTGGGCCTGTTTAAAACTGTGCTTTGCAAAATCCAACTCTCAACCAATAGTGTGCTAAAGAAAACAATATTTAGGGTTTATGCAGTAATTGTTTTGCTTTACATAGCACTGGATGAAAAAACACCTGAAATTCCTCTGTATTATGTATTCTGCATTATGCTGGTTCTGTGGAAGCACATAGAATGATCAGGAGAAGATATAAAGAAGGGCAACAAAAATGGTGCACAGATAAGAAAATGAGATATATGAGCTAACACTCAGGGAGCTGAACTAATATACGACCGGGAGACAAGCAGCCTCAGGGGGGGACATGATCAAAGTCTATAAATACCTTCTACAGTCCATAAACACCTTCAAGGTAACCATAAAAATAAAGGATAGAATTATAAAGCCTTAGAAGATGGCAGGACAAGGATCAATGAGGTAAAGCCAGAGAGGGAAGAAGTTTAAGGTAAAACCTTGGGCAACAGATGAACCCCAAACAGGCCTGGTAATTGGATGCTGTCCTCACTGATACTCCAGAGCAGGGCTGAAGTAATTGCCATTAATATTTTATAATAAATGCACCTCTGAATTTCGGGATGACTGAAAATAGAATGGGCTTTTTGGAACCACTGTCTAGACAAAGAATTAAAAACATGGGCTTATTTTTAAATGCAAGGCTAGTATGTCACTTTTAAACACATAAATCCATTATGAAGTAACACAACAGAAACAGGTACACACCTGAAAGTTATTTCTAAGAGCCTTTCAAGATGAGCAGCACAGTACTTGCCTTCCTGCCCAGACGTATGTGAGGGGCAGTATCATAGTCATTCTCACCTCTTCTTGTTTGTTCTTTTGGGTTCTGGTGGACAGGCCGCATCCCTAACCCGTAAAGATAAAGATTCTAAAGAATCTGAGAGAAGCCCTGATCCTATTAAAGTCAGCAGCAAAACTTTGGTTACAGTAGATCCAGGATTTCACTCTACTGTTTGTATTTCTGTGAAGGTACTAATTAATTTTGCTATAACATTTGCCTTTTTAGGGCATGAGGTGGTAGAGACCTGTAGAAGAGCTTCTTTGCTGCCGTACCAAGACCGCAGACAACAAACGAGCCCAATCTTACTTGAATTTCAGTGGCAAAGGATGAGGTGTATGGCTCTGTCCTAAGCAAGAGTAAGTGAAATAGAGGCAAGAAACTTCTTCCCCTGTCTTTCCACAAGACACAGATACATGAACCAAGTCTATGATACTGAAAAATATATATATATATACAATCAATTTCTATTTGCTGAGGTAGTTTACTGGTATCCTTCAGAAGCTGGCAGTTGTCTTTACTTCTTTCAGGAGTTGAGACTTCTCAGGGATACTTACAAGCTGCCTTTGCACTAGGTTGTGCTGGATTGCATATAGTAGTTTGACTGTGACATATGTTGGTTTCTGACTTGTGCATAGAGCCTGTATGGATTCACAGGCAGCAGCTGCTTATTATCTCAACAAGAAAAAAACAATAGAAATCTATTATAATAATAACCAGTGGACTTACTGAACACATGCATTCCCCACTGAGTTCAATTGGAGAGACTAATGCAGTTACCGTGTTAAAATCTTAAAATTAAATGTGACATGTCTCAAATTGGTGAGCCAAATTAATGGACTATTTTCAGTGAGTTGATGTTAATCTACTTTCCAAGTTCAGTCAGACAGTATTTGGCAGAGATATAAACTCCGTAACTCCTAAGCACTAGAATGTAGGTGAACTTCAGATTCACCTGCTTTCTCCTGATGAAGCAAATGACAGCTGCAAAATTGCTATTAGCTGAAAGTGAGTTGGAAGGGGATTTTTAAAAAAAGTAGTAGCAATCTCCAGTGCTGGAAACAAAATTTGTGAATAGTAGAAATGAGAGTGAAATCAAAGTTGAAAGAAAAATAAGAAAGGAAGAAACACAGTCCGAGATGAGAGCTGATAAAATATATCAGTCATTGAGCAACAGAGATGAAGCTATTTTAAATTCTACATGGTGATAAAAAGAATTGTTCTGTTCTGATGAAACCTTTTTGTTCTTTTCTCATGTCAGAATGCAAATATTTATGTATGCATCAATCTTACAATCTTCAATATTATTTTCAGAACAAACATTCCCTTCTGAAAATGAAGGTTAATAGTAACACTTTGTGATTCTGACTGAAAAACTTTGGCTTAGACAATATAGGAAGATCAGAAACTTCTTGGTAACTGCAGCTTCTTCCCAGACAAAAATAAAGAGGTGCTGTATTGGTCATGACTGATCAAGGTCAGTGGTCATCTACTCTCAAATTTTGCTTCTAGTAACCATTAGTAACCAACCTGAATCAAAGGTTTCAGGAGAGAACAGATTGTCAGAATGCAGTCAAAGCCGTTCTAAAGTTTATTCTGCTGGGATTTGGTTCTTCTCAGTTTAATAACAATTCTTTAATTTCTGTTTTGCTGCTAAAGCATGAACATAATAATTGATACAGTAAATTATGGCAGTCAGAATTTAGCAGTGAATTAGGAAACACTCTCTCTTCTGAGTGGTTCTGCCTGTGCCTCAGACTAGGGACTTGTGGAAGTCACCTGTTCCAGATCACTTTTTTAGGCTTCTTCCCATTCAGACCAATAGGATGTAATGCAGAAGTGAAAGACTGTAATCACTATTACCAACATAATGAGAGGAGAATTGCTCAACTTAGCTAATATGATACTTTAAATTCTGCCTCTGTTTTGGGTGTGTTCTTAGCTGTAGGGAACTCTTAAATTGTCAGGATTAACAGTCCTAAACTGTGAATTGTTAGGGCATTCCATTCTCAAAAGCACAATGAAAAGGAAAGGTGATACTGATTCAGGTAGCAGCTTGACATTTACTACACGTAGTAATATTGACATTTTATGAAGACTTAGCAGCAAGTAAAATAGATGCATGCTAAAGAATGGTGGGAACTTCAGACCCCTCCACTTCCAAATGCTGGTGACTTAGAGGAAGTTGGATATGCGTATTAAAAACAGAATTAAAAAAGTGTGACTCCTCAGAGTAATAATTTATGTGACAAACTTGGCCCAGGTTTAGATATTGGTGTGTATTGAGGCCAGCAGTCCACACAATTTAATTCTTGAGGGTATTTTTGTATCTGGAGGTTTTCCTGTTTGGCCTTTTGTCAAAAAATAGTGTGACTATTGGCAATAATTAGAAAAGCACAGCAACATGACTCAAATAATAATGTAATGGTGACTTCTTTAAAATGAGTGATCAAATGAAACAGTATTGTTCTATCAAACCACATGTTTTTGAAAGATCTAGTTCTGAAATTATTGATTAACTGTCTTGTACAAAAGGTTCGTGAACCTAGGTAAGGTATAATCTTGTAATGAAATCAGAAACCAGAATCAGTTGTCATGGTTTCCAGTGTTATAGCAACATTTCCATGGAGCTGCAGAGAAAAAACAATTGAATATAGAAATTTAAATTACTTGCTTAAACAGTGCCACTTGTAAAAAGGATGCGGTAGGTATAAACATGGGGAAATAGTCTTCTGCTAAAAATTTTAAATTTTTTTCTGTCATAGGATTCATGTTTTAATGTGAAGGTTTCTGTATTGTTTACATCAGTAAACTTAAAAAACCCTATCAATATTATATGTCAAAATTGTAAGAAATTTTTTTGTCTTTGTAAACATGACCATCTTTCAGTCTTCTCAAATACAACAAACCAGTGAAATTTTTGCATGTACGCTTTTGAACAATGGAATCTTTTTGTTGAAAATCTCCCCTGATTTCCTTAAAAAACAATGAAATGTATTTCTTATCAATCAATCTTTTCTTATAAAAAATCCATTCTTGGTCTGATCACATAGCATTTTTAGAGCCACTGCTTCTAGCCAAGTGGAAAATATGACCTGTTTTTGTTTGTAAGCCCGGATCCAATTTCAGAGTGTTTCAGAAATGTGGAGTTGTTATTTTTCTTATTTTTTTTTTATAATTTCACTGCCTCTTTTCAGGGTTCTTTCTAAGAGGGTTGAACATAAACAAATTGACAGAGACATCAGCTTTGCTGAGCCAGGCTCCCTGATTGATATGGGATTAGTATCCCAGGGAAATTTTTTTGCTTTTACCAGTTTTGAGGTGTTCTACTTCCTCTTCCATCTAGTCTAGCTGATAGAATACTAGGTAACTAATACCGTCTCAAGACTATATAAAGCAGTCTATCAGAGAAACATATCAAACTCAGATCTTCAGAAGTATATGGTAAGTTCATCTGTCCGAGTCCATAGGTCTTAGAGAAGTAAATATTTATGACAATTAGACCTAAACAAATATTCTGCAATAAAATAAAGCAAAATCATTGTTGTGCAATCTTTTGAAGCATTTCGATAACCTTGTCTCTCAAGTTGGTTTGATCACTTCAGAAACACTCTTTAAATCCTTTCCATTGCAACTTTCTCTGTTTTATAGCTATGATTAGAACATTTTTAGAAGTTTTGGTGATGGTTCCAAAGTTTCCTCATCTTTACAAGTAATTTGATACTTGCAAAGATGCAGAATTAATGCAAGGTACAATCCCAGTACAGACCAGTACTTTTAACAAAAATTAGCACATTTACGTACTTTGTGTTCCTTCATGAAGCTGATGATAAATTAAAATAAGCTGAAAACTATCCAAGAGTTTTATACTTAGGAAAGAACGTGGCCTGACTTGTAATTGTTCTTTACACTTCTATAATCAGTGCCAAAAGAAAAACACAGTGCTGAGAGAAAAACACAGTTGTCTTGAACATGTTATACCTCTTTTGCCCTGACTGTATAGAAGGATAAGTGCAGAAGAAAAGCACTGATTTATTATCTCTGATTCAGCCCAAGAGGATACTTTGGCTAAAAACAAGTCTGATCTGGTGACATGAAACAAGGAGAAAGTGGTGCAGAAAATTAAGAAAGAAGAGGGATTATACTGGCTCCTTTAAATGAAAATACCAAACTTGTGAAAAAACAAAACAAACCACAAAAAAAGCAAGACCAAAAAAGTACCTAAATCAGGGACAAAGAACAAATTTGAAAACTGTTATGTGCAGGAGCAAAACCTTTTAAAAATAATTTTGGGAAGTTTTTCTCTGTCCTGCCTAGACCTTTAGTTTTGCAGCAGGTTCAGGAACAGTTGGATATGACACTCAATATATTATCTGGGAAGCGTGGCAGCCCAGGTGGCACAGAGAGTTATCTGTCTGCAGAGCTAATCAGTTCATGTAGAGTCGGTCTGTGTTTCAAAAGAGTCAAAGAAGCCTTGTACCTCTCAAGCCCACAAGCGAGATGTCAAGAATCCTTCAGGAATAAGCAGAGGCTAAGGCCACCTGCAAGTCACTGGGATCTAAAAGTACAGGGAGCCTCACAACTCATACAAGAAAATGGGCAGCCTGGGGACATGGGGATGCAGGCAAGCATCCCTGAGACCCCATGAGATAAATGAACATCTTAGCTTTTGACTGTCAGATCTGATTTTTCCAGCACAATATTCTTCTGTCAGCCAGCTCTTGAGGTACATTTGTTTGGTGCAAAGCACAGCAGCAAAGAAGATCAGAGATCCCTGAGGTAGCTCCAATGTCATGCAGAGATATTAATTTGGGTTCCTGAAGCAATAGAGACCTATCAATGTGGCACTGTGTGTAGGCTAAATAAGTCTGTCTCTGAAGAGCTTAATCTTAGCACTCTAGTGAGTGATTATTTTCTTTTTCCTTTTCAAGCCTGGGTTATCTCAAAGCTGGGCTCCCTCTCTACACTGAGAGTGAATATTATAACAGTTTTTTCCTTGGCCTGGTTGATTTCAACTGTGGAGGTAATTTTGTTTGAATGAATCTACTGTAGTGTTTCCCACAGTTTGGTAGCTGGCGTCCTAACGAAGTCACACAAGACCCACTCTCCATTTCCAGAAGAGCTGAAATTCTGAAGTCTAGATTTTCTTAGCTCTTTGTATGTGGCTTTGTTTTATTGTCAAAATTTTATGACCCCTACAGTATTATTTGTAAACTGAAATTGTTTTTTTTTCCCACTTTACTGTGAAAGCACAGAACCTTTTCACTCATATTGCTGTAACACTAGCTTGACGCTAAATGTGTTTGCTTCTAGTAAAGAAAGGTGGGAGAAGAGAGGAAAGAAAACAGCAGTTTGCATTTTGGGATATTTTCTGCTCCCTCTAATGTTATACTTATTCCTCAAATACAGAAAAACAGAGGTCCTATCTTGAGAGGCAGCTTAATTTATGAAGTGATTAAACTGTGCAACAAGTATTGCTCTCAAAGAAAGATTGAAGTTTTACAAACTTAACCTCTGCTGGAAGAGGTCATAAAAGAAAAAATGAAATGTACAATGGGAAATATGCAGTGAGTCTGTGGGTTGATTTGCACATGAAATGTTTGTCCAGAATGCTCAGGCCTACAGTCATCTGGAAATCTCAGACAAACATGTAAAGCTCTCCAATTTTGCCTGAGCAAACTCTCCAAGTAGACAACAAAGACTATTTGAGGGGAGCTGGTTCTGAGCCTGTTCTCTTCTTGAATTTGAGAGTCTAGCGGGAGATGCACTTAAAATTTTTAATACTTATTTGGATTGGTACCCCCTTCTCCCAAGAAATATTAACAAGATCCCCCTAAACATGGAACTGAAATACAGTGTTAACATCTGTATTTTACTTTACTGAGGAGAAGCAGTTCTAGCACTACGTTAGCACTAAGTTAGCCACTATTAGGCCATCTTTAGTCCTCATTTACGATTCGTAGTGATTAGTCTGTTTTGAGAATCTGTCTCCAGGTTAATTGTGGTACTCATATTCCTAAATGAATTTCACAGAATCACAGAATCACAGAATCACAGAATCACAGAATCACAGAATCACAGAATCACAGAATCACAGAATCACAGAATCACAGAATCACAGAATCACAGAATCACAGAATCACAGAATCACAGAATCACAGAATCACAGAATCACAGAATCACAGAATCACAGAATGTTAGGGATTGGAAGGGACCTCGAAAGATCATCTAGTCCAATCCCCTTGCCGGAGCAGGATTGCCTAGACCATATCACACAGGAACGTGTCCAGGCGGGTTTTGAATGTCTCCAGAGAAGGAGACTCCACAACCTCTCTGGGCAGCCTGTTCCAGTGTTCAGTCACCCTCACTGTAAAGAAGTTTTTCCTCATATTTCTGTGGAACCTCCTGTGTTCCAGCTTGCACCCATTGCCCCTTGTCCTGTCAAGGGATGTCACTGAGAAGAGCCTGGCTCCATCCTCATGACACTTGCCCTTTACATATTTATAAACATGAATGAGGTCACCCCTCATTCTCCTCTTCTCTAAGCTAAAGAGACCCAGCTCCCTCAGCCTCTCCTCATAAGGGAGATGTTCCACTCCCTTAATCATCTTCGTGGCTCTGCGCTGGACTCTCTCTAGCAGTTCCCTGTCCTTCTTGAACTGAGGGGCCCAGAACTGGACACAATATTCCAGGTGCGGCCTCACCAGGGCAGAGTAGAGGGGGAGGAGAACCTCTCTCGACCTGCTGACCACACCCCTTCTAATACACCCCAGGATGCCATTGGCCTTCTTGGCCACAAGGGCACACTGCTGGCTCATGGTCATCCTGTTGTCCACTAGGACCCCCAGGTCCCTTTCCCCTACGCTGGTCTCCAACAGGTCTGTCCCCAGCTTGTACTCATACATGGGGTTGTTCTTGCCCAGATGCAGGACTCTACACTTGCCCTTGTTATATTTCATTAAATTTCTCCCCGCCCAACTCTCCAGCCTGTCCAGGTCTCTCTGAATGGCTGCGCAGCCTTCCGGTGTGTCAGCCACTCCTCCCAGTTTTGTGTCATCAGCGAACTTGCTGACAGTGCACTCTATTCCCTCATCCAAGTCATTAATGAATATATTGAAGAGTACTGGTCCCAGTACCGACCGTTGAGGGACTCCGCTAGACACAGACCTCCAACTGGACTCAGTCCCATTGACCACCACTCTCTGGCTTCTTTCCTTCAGCCAGTTCACAATCCACTTCACTACCCGATCATCCAGACCACGCTTCCTCAGTTTAGCTGCAAGGATGCTGTGGGAGACTGTGTCAAACGCTTTACTGAAATCGAGATAGACCACATCCACAGCTTTACCATCATCTATCCACCGGGTAACGTCCTCATAAAAGGCTATCAAGTTGGTTGAGCAAGACTTCCCGTTGGTGAAGCCATGCTGAGTGCCCCTAATGATCCCCCTATCCTTGATGTGCCTAGAGACAGCACCAAGGACAAGTTGTTCCATCACCTTTCCGGGGATGGAGGTGAGGCTGACCGGTCTATAGTTACCCGGGTCCTCCTTCTTGCCCTTTTTGAAGACTGGAGTGACATTCGCTTTCCTCCAGTCCTCAGGCACCTCTCCCGTTGCCCACGACTTAGTAAAGATGATGGAGAGTGGCCTAGCAATGACTTCCGCCAGCTCCCTCAGCACCCTCGGGTGCATCCCATCAGGGCCCATGGATTTATGGACGTCCAGATTGCTTAATTGGTCCCTGACCCAGCCCTCATCAACCAAGACAGATTCCTCCTCTATCCTGACTTCTTCTGGGGCTGCAGGGGTCCGGGGCTCCTCAGGACAGCCTCCAGCAGTATAGACAGAGGCAAAGAAGGCATTCAGTAACTCCGCCTTCTTTTTATCCTCTGTCTCCAGGGCCCCCACCTCATTCATCAGCGGGCCTACATTGCCTCTAGTGTTGGCTTTACCTGCAATGAATTTGAAGAAGCCCTTTCTGTTGTCCTTGACCTCTCTTGCAAGGTTTAATTCCAAGGAGGCCTTAGCTTTCCTAGTTGCCTCCCTACATCCTCTGACAACAGACTTATATTCCTCCCAAGTGGCCAGCCCCTCCTTCCATGATCTGTACACCCTCTTCTTCCACTTGAGTTTGCCCAGCAGTTCCCTGTTTAACCATGCAGGTCTCCTGGTACCCTTCCTTGACTTCCTACCTGTTGGGATGCTCTGATCTTGAGCTCGGAAGAAGCAGTCCTTGAATGCTAACCAACTATCTTGGGCCCCCTTACCTTCTAGTACCCTGTCCCATGGGATTTCCCCTAGCAATTGCTTGAAAAGGCCAAAGTTGGCCCTCCTGAAGTCCAGGGTTGTGATTCTGCTAGCTATTCTGTTCCTGCCACATGAGATCCTGAACTCTACCATCTCATGGTCACTACAACCAAGGCTGCCCTCAACCTTCACCTCTTCAACCAGACCCTCCTTGTTAGTAAGGATAAGATCCAGCAGCGCTCCTCTCCTAGTTGGCTCATCCACCATTTGCATCAGAAAGTTATCATCAATGCACTGGAGGAACCTCCTGGACTGAGGATGGCTGGCTGAGTAGGCCTCCCAGCAAATATCAGGGTAGTTGAAATCCCCCACAACAACCAGGCCCTGTAATTGCGAGACTGCTCTCAGCTGCCTGTAGAAGGCCTCATCACCCTCCTCATCCTGATCTGGTGGCCTGTAATAGACACCCACAACAGTATCACCCCTGCCAGCCTGCCCCTTAATTCGCACCCACAAACTCTCAACGCGCTCCTGATCCGCCCCTGGATAGAACTCAATACATTCTAGCTGCCCACTCACATAAAGAGCAACTCCACCACCTCTCCTTAGTGGCCTGTCTTTCCTGAACAGGACATAGCCATCCATGACCACATTACAGTTATGCAAGGCGTCCCACCAAGTCTCTATAATTGCCACTAAATCATAGGCCCCCGACCGAACACGCATTTCCAGCTCCTCCTGTTTATTCCCCATGCTGTGTGCATTGGTGTACAGGCATTTCAGGGAGCGAGCTGAGCACACTGATTTCACCCCAGGGAGATGGGGGGCCTCCTGGTCTACCTCAACACTAGAGCGTTGCCCCAGTGGTGCAAGCCCAGCTACTACCCCATCCCCCTTCGAATCTAGTTTAAAGCTCTCCGAATGAGCCCTGCTAATTCCTGTCCCAGAACCCTTTTGCCCCTACGACATAAACCTTTCCCATGTATTACTGTCACGCCTGGTGTCTTATAAAACCAGCCATTATCAAAGAACCCAAAGCCCTGCCTGTAGTACCAGTCTCATAGCCAGGCATTAATAGAGAGAATCCTACTATTCCATCCCACGTCATCACCTGAAAATGGAAGGAGGGAGGAGAAAACAACTTGTGCCCCAGACTCTTTCACCAACCATCCTAGGGCCTTGCAGTCTTTCTTCATCCCCCTCAGACTACGGGATGCAGCTTCTTCCCCACCTGTGTGGAAGATCAGCAGGGGGCAGTAGTCTGTGGCCTTCACCAGGTTGGGGAGTTGCCTGGTGATATCCCTGATTCGGGCTCCAGGCAGGCTGCAGACCTCCCTGTGATGGGGGTCAGCTCTGCATATTGGGCCCTCAGATCCCTTTAGGAAGGAGTCTCCAACCACTAAAACTCTTCTCTTCTTCCTTGTGGAGGAGGTAGCTATACGCCTGTCAGGTTTTTCTGACTGTGGTGGGACCTCTGATATAGGTTGCCTCTCCACCACATCCCCATTGGACCGGCTGTATTCCACTAAGGCTTCATATCTATTGCTCAGAGGCACCTGTGGAGGCAAGGTAGGCAAGGAGGGCACTCGTCTTTTGCCATGGCCATAGACTTGCCTCCACTCACTCCTCTCCTCTAAGTTATTGTTTTCCACCTGAGAGGGGCAGAGTACAGTTGTCCCTCGATCCTGGGAGCTCTCCGGCAGGTGCTCCCATTTTTGTTGCAGGGAGGGCAAAGCCTGGCTCCACCAGTCTATCTCCATTTCAGCCTCCCGAATGCTCCTAAGCCTTTCTACTTTGGCTTGAAGCCTTTCAACCTGGCTTTGCAGCTGTGCCGCTCAGCCGAGCAGATCATCTACCTGCTCACAGCGCACACAGCCCCCTGACACCACAGAGACACTGTAGCATTCCCTGCAGCCTGCGACCTGCACCATTGCCTCCTTCCGTGGGAGCTCTGTCTGAGTTCCCACATCCATTTTGGTCTTCTTCTGCCGGGTAGATACCATTGTTCTTTCACTGAGCTAGGAAATACCTGTTGGTGACACCCCTGGTTCACAGCTCCTTGGCACCTTCCTCGCCTTGTGCACTGGGAGGGAGTCAGCGCCCTCCCCAACGAGCTGCAAACAACTGCAGCCTCTCCTGCCCTGGGACACACCCAGTCACTGCTGACTCACACAGTCACTGCTGACTCTCCCTCTCCAGGAGGCTTTTTATCACCCAATCAATCAATCAATCACCCAATCAACAGGGGGTGGTGCGTTTAAATCGCTTAAATCACCCGTGGTGCCTCTGGCTACACCCCCTCCTCTCCTGATTTGTTGCTGGGAACCTCTGGGTTAGGGGTGGGGGGGAAAGCAGCTCGGGGCTGCTGCTCCAGGGGCTGCTGCTCCAGGAGGATCCCGAGCACGAAAACCACCCGGTTACAGCCCGATGCTGCCCCCGCACTAACCTCAAGTCCCTGTCGCCGCTGTCAGCTGTTTGGTTTATATTTGCTTTACGCTGTACACTAATTAAGCTAGAAGATATTGAACTGCAAAACTGGACATTCAAAGTTTTGCCCGCACTGACTGGGAGTATAAAATTGATATAAATTGGAATAATTCCAGGACTAAAAGTGCAAGCGTGAGTAACATGATTTGCAGAATTGTGGGTAGTTCACCTACGTATTAATGTTTGGGAAAACCCCCACATTTTACATGATTTCAGAAGCTCTGGGAGTTGAGGCTTCATTTCATGTGAGCAAAACATGACTGTCCTAGCCAGGAGGGATACATTATTGCATTTCTATAGCTCTGAGTTGCTCCTCTAATTTCTGTTGTGAATTTTGCACATTCAGATGATTTCTTGAACTTTTCATAATTAGATTGGTAGAAGAAAGGATCCTTATTGTGCTGCACTTCTTATTACCAACATTGCAATTAATGAGAGGATTTTCTGCCTTTTAAGTTTCCTCATTAGTTGTTGGGGGGACAGGGAAGCATAGTACAACAAATCCTCCTTCTCCCATTTCTGGCAATAAAGCCCAGAGTTGTTTCTTTTCATGTTTTTTCATCAAAAAAGCGCACGCTTCTCCTCCCAAGCTTATATATACTGTCATCATTCCTTCCACAAGAGGTGCACACGCAGTGTAAGTTAATGGAATAGCATCAATATAGAAACAATACAGTAAGATTTAATGGAATCGTATTACAGCTAACCATACACTTATCATCCTAACTAGTTTTGTTTCTCTAAAACCTTTTTCTATACTGATGGTAATAGAAATTTTATACAATAACAGGTTTTACAGTCAACTATTAGGGTCCACCTGCTAAGATCTGAGAAGGTACCAAGGCACTAGCAAAATTATCTTTTGCAAACAGAAGTCATTAATGTCGTGGTAAAAGAATTTTCTCCTTCTGTGTGTGCATGCTTGTGTATTTATGGATATATATTTACTATGAATAAAATATAAAGTGAAACCCCAACTGTCAAAAAACCTAATTGCACCATTTAGAATATTGAAGGACTAAGAAGAAAAAAAACCCACAAACACAAACATATCAGCAATGTTTTAGGCATCGTTTCAGCTGCAGCTTATAAATAACAAGAATGACTAAAATTCAGCAAAATGCCAGCTGGTTATTTACACTGAATAGAATGCAGAAATATATGCATTTAACTCCTCCCTTGAAAATACCCTTTTCAGCCCATCAGCCCATGTGGGAGCTTTTATTGGGTAATCATACATAATCTTAATAATATTTCACTTTTTCTTTCTTCTCTGTTTAGTCCCATCTCATTACTTTCTTATTATGTGTTGTTGAACATTTGTTTATAAGGTCATTGTAAGGAAGTGTCATGTATCTTCTGCCTACATTATCTGACGTTGAAAATAATAAAAGCTATTAGCTGTGACAATTTTCCTAAATGCCCCTTAGAGGAGCTGCCATGTCTGGAAATACCAACTTTTACACTGGTTCCTCTATGGCATGAATCTATTTAACATCACATTAGAGAGTGTGTGTAACATTTCATCCTTCTTTTGCAACAAGCTCTATCTCTAGGACAGTGCTCCTTTGTAGGCTGCTGAAGCAAGGTTGTAGGGAAGGTAATAAGAATGTGCTTAGGCTATGCCAAAAGTCCCACTACTCACTCAATTATGTTCTCTCTCTGCTTTCGTAGTTTGACCTCCATCACACCCACTCATAATATTATTTGGAAGGTTCACGTAGATTTTTGAATGCAATTTGCCTTCTGAATCCAGAACAATAAGCAAGTTCTGCTATGAAAATGGTCAACTTTTGAGTAAGAACAACCATAAGATATCAGACCCTGTTGTTCCTTCAGTTCCAAGGAGCCTGGTGTGATTGCATGGGTATGGCTGACAGGAGAATTCAGTCCGCTAGACTTCTTAGCTCAAACTCCAAGCAGTGATTCCCCAAAAGTAAAAGCCAATGATACCTGTCATCGATCTTTGGTCCTTTTCAATTTGACAGGGTAGCTTTGTGCCAAAACTGGAGGATACAATTTTGGCATGTTTCCTATTAAAAAAACCCCATAGCACTCTGACCGATTATTTCAAGAGTGGAAAAAAGGTGTGCAACACTCAGGCCAGTTGTGTACTTGCAAATATCTCCGTTTGACTTCTAGTTTTAAAATCAGGTTGAAAGGAACAACTGTGGCTAAACAAACCCATGACTGTCTAAGCCTTTCAGCACTGAAACATTTCTAAAGGATTTTACGTTTGCAAGAGGGAAAAATAGCATAGAATTGTAGAATTCTGGCTACAGAAGTCTTGATGGACAAATCATAAAATTGGATTGTCCATTGCCTTGTATCCAGAAAGAAACAATAGTGTTACTTCAGATATTTATTTGGGTGTTTATCAGGCTCTTTATTATGACTGTTATATAATTGATTCCCACAGCAACCTGATAAGCTTGGTTTCATCAGAACAAAAACAATACTCTCTCCCTGAGAAAGTTAATTTAAAATGTACTTTCTAACATGTATTTTATTTTTCCAGACTCCCTATTTTTGTTTTTTTTTTCTTCTTCATTTCATGGTCTAGGTAGCATTTGCAGCATTTCATTATTGATTTTTATTCAGGAACATTTCAGATTGTAGCATTACTGTAGAATCCTTGCTCATACCATTCAGTTGCAATCTCCTTTCCAGTATCTCTTCAACAGCTGAAGTGAAACATTCCTTCAAAGCCATTATTGTATGTCTAGAAACACTGAGAGAAATGGCATTTCTATGCAAGGAGTTGCAAATAAATGATCATCTCTCATCTAGAACCATGGAGTAGAAGAGGGAGAAGTCAAGAAATAAACTACAGGCAATGTATTTCCTCACATTTTCATATGAGCAGAAAGGGCATGGGCTAATCAACAGAAACAAGCAAAACCAAACCCTCCTCTTATGTGTAAAATTTTGGCCAATTCAGATAATTATTGTGCCATAGATTTTTCCTCTATAAACTTAGGAGTCGAAGGCACACAGGTTGGCCCTCATGGATGCTTGTTGCAGGCAATTGAAGCAGGTGGTTCCAAAAAGCAGTTTGGATCAGGTTGCACCATGGAGGTGCCAATCTGTCACGGTTTAAAGCTGGGCCAGTTATTAAACCTGTGGCAGATGCCCTCTGTTATCCCCACCCCCCTCCCCCCAAAGGGAAAGGGAAAGGGAAAAGGGAGAGAGGCATAAACCTAGTGTTTATGAAGATAGCATGCTAAGATCCAGGTTGTCTCACTTAGGTAGCTAATGCTAATGTCTTGAATTTGGACATAGGGGCTGAGATTTTATAAATCCATGAAACATGCCCTTTCCAAAGGACTTTATCCTGAAAAGAATCCTAAACACTGAAAGAAGCAAAGCACGAGTTTGGCAAAAAGCTCTATTATGAAGAAAGGCCAAAGGTAAATGTTGTTTGGACAGGACTAAGGATGTTGGTGACAACCTTACCAAAGCATTAATGAGAATGGGAGTTTTGACCTTCATGCCACTATCTAATATCCTAACTATGCAACAGCAGCAACTGGCACATCAGGATGAATTAATAAATAATACACATCCTCTTTTAGGGGCAATCTTCAGTCTTAGGTTGGTTGTCTTAGTTTGTAACTTTCTGGGCTGATTCTATCCGACTTTTCAACAGTCCTTGAATGAGACAGCTCAGGATGCTCTGTTGCTGATAGTAAGTTGCTAGTTCTCTTGAATTCATGTCACCATGTATTCACACGTAGAACAGGATGTTTTATTTTGCTCACACTCTAGCTCCGCTACTGTACTTTGAAAAAACAGATGGAAAATCAACAAAGGAGGAAGACAAATTCTCTTTATGTATAAGAATTTATAGCAGATACATTACATCTGTCTTCTCTTCCTCTGATCTTTGTGAAAATTAAGCATTTGAAATTACCTTATTCAAGTCATTGAAATCGATTCTCTAATAGTAGTGGTGATGAGCATCACTGCAGAACTCAACAATGTGCATGAGCAGTTTGCTTGTTGAGAGTTGGGATAGGAGAAAGTAAAATCAGACAGGATCTAAGATTGTGTAGTCAGTAGTACTGTGCCCATGAATCTTGAGCTGTTTCTGTCTGGATATGCATAACACTTTGTGTCCTGAATAATCAAACAGTGATTTACAGTGATCTTGCCAGTATTTCATTCTCAGAAGCTTTCAGAGCAGAATGAGCTTAAACAAAATTCACATCACCTGATATATGCTTTTCCTTCATTGGTTCTAGCAGCTCTTTCCAAAATTGAGAAGTTGGTCCACTTTATAAGAGGCTAAACTAAAGACTTAATTCAAGTTACAGAAGTCAAAGTGTCTGCATTGACTTCAGAAGGAAGTTTAGATCTGCTGCTAAAGATATCTATCAATAGGTATCAATACCTGTGCCTGTTTGTAAAATTCTTCTTCCTTGCTCAGCACACCAAAGAAATCAGCCTCTTAGCACTTGGTCTGGTTTCGGTTACAATGGTCTATAAAGATCCAATTCCCTCCTCCTTGGAAGAACAAGACGGCAGTTTCCTCAGCAGCAGAGGGTCAAAAAATTAACAACAGGCATTACTTGTAACAACAAATACTTAAGTGATGTGGAGACTGTTCCCAGTCCTATGAGTTTACATGATATTATAGGAATATAAATAATTTACCTTAAGGAATCCTTATTCAGTGTAGGCATGCTCTCTGCAAACTAAGTTGGAGAGGGAACCTTTGATCTTAGACTTAAAAGTAGTCATAGATTATGCATCCGGATGAAACTATGGAATACAGGTAGAACATAAAAGCAGGACTGCTGCTCCTTTAACTCACTATGACTCTCTTCTCCATGATTTCACACAGAATATGAGTTCTGTTTAGAAGCAACACATTGTGGGGCTATCTGCACTCTCTGTCTAATTCCCACAGAGCCTTCACTTTTGTCTTTCTTGTTTTGCTCTTGTCAATATTCTTGTACCTGGGGAGACTCTTGGATTTGAATAGGTTTTGGATCAGAAATTTTGGAGACAGAGGTTGTGCACTATAGTAGAGAGTAATTCTGGCTCTGTCCACATAGGCAATTAGAGCTTGGAAAAATAGATGTGGGTGTGGGCTGTTTTTAGGGTTTATATTTATTGTGTTCAGAAGTATTTTACTGCCTTAGTCTAGAGCAATTACTTCTATCCAAGTGACTCTTTAAATGTTTCAAAAGAGGACTGTTTGTTCAATACAAACAAGAGGTTATTCTGCTTCAAACTAAAGGCCTCTTCTTTGTGCACAGGAAAATTCTGCTAGACTTTTCCATGAACTGGTTATAAAACTGATTCCTTATTTAGGTCTGTGTTGCTTTATTGCAGTGATTTGCTGAAGTTTTGCATAACTGTGACAATTGTTACTAACTGAATAGGGATATCTTAGTCGTACTGATCATTACCTTCTGATAACATTTTGTTGCTCTGTGTCTCTCATTTGACCAGATAAGCAACATTCAGAGTGCTCTTGAGTCATATCTGTCGTGAAGAGAAATAAAGGACCAATCACAATCTTCAGCACAATTCAAAGAAAAATATATCTGAATTCCTCTTTCCCCAATATTGCAAAGAATGCAAATGGTGGGAAACACTGTCTTCATTCAGTGTTCAGAAATTCTTCTGAACGAAGGCTTTGGGCATTGGAAAACCCTGACTACACACACAGCATGTGTACAAGACCACCCTGCTATTCCTGTATCATCTGCTAACACAATGAGCATAGCTCAAATCCTCTGGAAATACAGCCTGTTCTCAAACCACATGTGCAGCACATGCAAAGAATGGCAGATGCTGCTTCCTGCTGCAAACCACATGCAAGTAGGTGTCTATCCGGGAAATTCAGGACAGAAAGGTAGCACTCTTCTAGGTAATGGGAACTCTCTCTGACAGAATAGCAGAGAAATTTTGAAACAATCCCTGAGAGAACAGAGAGGTCAGCAATACAGCAGAACAATATTACACCTTAAAACTGTTTAGCACCTCTGGGCAAGTGAGCTGTATGAGCTGTTGAGAGTGTTATATTAGGTAAAGATCGAGAAGACTTATGTTTCATGACATATTCAGGACTTAGGAAAAAAGTCATGTCTGTTCATGTCTAGTATTCTCCCTGCCATGCACTTTTACTTGTTTCATAATGAGGCAAAGAAGAAGTCCTTGAAGGTTTTCATTGTTAATACGTGACAGTCTAAATCAACTGTATCTTATGCCATATCTGTCTGGAACCTGTACAAGTCCACAAAGAGTTATAAAATGTTTTGGAAAACGAGAGACAGATGACTGATTGGCTAGTGACTATTTTGACAATTCCTGTTCGACTATACAAACACAGATCATGATTTTCCCTGTCAGATTGGTACTGCCCTGTGGAAAGGGAAAGTGAATGCTCAAGAAAACACTAGTATTGAATTTGAAAAAAATCTGAATATTAAGTGCACCTTCAGGGAACTGTAGCAAGAATGTAACAGCTTAAAACACCTTCTCAGGAATTTTCACTCACTTACAGAGAACTTGGCCTTTTCACACAGGCAGATGATTTTTCCCCTCCTGATCTGAGAAGATCTGAAAACTCAAAATAGCCCCAGTGAAATGAGAATGCTTTAGATATAGATGAGTCTTTAAAATCTTTATCAACAACATTTGAAACAAAGCTTACAACAGGGAAAACAGCTGAGGATGGTAACTGCTGAAAGTAAACAACTGAGATGGGACAGATGATTTGTGCTGCCTTATGAATGTTTTTGATTGTTGCCATCAGATAAATGGAGTGTTGGCATAATTAAGCATTGCAAACTTCCAGTTTTGCAAGAACATATTCTATTACAGAAAGAACTGATTTCTTTCACAAAGGAATCATTATCAGACAAACATTAAGGTTTCCTTCCTAGGCCTGCCCTTTCTCCAGGCAGTGCAACAGTTTGACGTTTCTTCTACGAAGGGCAGAACTGCAGCAAAGATGTGCTGGGTGGGTGCTTCACCCCAGCATACAATGTGCAGTTCCTCTCTGAACACGTTTCACCAAGCTGTAAAAACAAACAGAAAACTTTCAGGGACTGCAAAGATCCTTTGCAACCTTTTTCATTCCACTTCACCAGCATTTCCCCTCTCTATAAAAGTCATCATAGCTGGTAATAATTTTTAATAATAGCAGTAGTGCTGCTAATGGAAGACTTCGATCATCATAAAACTTAATAAATAAATATGGTTCTGTAAACTTAATAGTTTATCCTTGTATGTACTTTGCTGCTGGAAAAGAGTTTCACTTTATCACCCTATTTTTTTCACTGTATGTCAAATAATAGAAGTGGGAACCACCAAAGACACTTCTTTGAATACTGTTCTGTATAAATTCCTCCTGTTTTTAGTTGAGAGGAAGCCCTTTGAGGCACTCTTGTGCACTCACTCTTTGCTTATGCACACAGTACTAAGAGTTTTTGATTCTGTCTCTGCCCAAACTAGACATATCCTATAGATCAGATTAATCATTCTCAAACAGTCTTGTCTCTCAGCTGTCTAAAAAGAGAACCCAAGGTGATGGGATCAGACGTAACTATATACCTGCAATGTCTACATTTTCATGAGGTAAATGCCATCTTTATTGCCTATTATTTGGTTAAATTAGAACATAGAATAAGCGCTATGCACAAATGAAAAATGATGATTCACTGACTACCTTTGCTTCATATAAACTTGGTAGCCTTAATTGACTTAACATTTAGAATGTCTTTCATAAAGAATGGAAGACTGCATACCCATTGGTAACACAGATTAGGATGCTTTAAAGATAGCTGTAGAGCAAAAGCCAGTAAGGTATTGAAAAGTTTGGTCAACGAAGAGTCTAGTGATGCAGATACTAGACCTTCAGTTTATGTACTTGAAGATGTGTGAGTATTTGCTGGGGCAAAGGAAAAACTGGGGAAAAAATTTGTTCCAAGTTAAAAAAAAAAGCCCAAATACATGATTATGGTAATTATATGTGTTAAATCTAATTTACATTCTTGCATAATGATGGTGTATATATAGAGAGAAAGGATTCACTACATTTTAAGAACAACTATGTCATGAGCAATGAGAAAATATTGACAGGCAAAAATGTCAGGGCTTTTTTTAAAGCAGAATTACAATCTTATGGGATGGTGGAAATTTAGCAGATGTACTATGTTAGTGACTAGAACATTTGATACTGTGACATGAGCTCCTACTTGAAAGATTAATTCCAAATTGGCTTCGATGGGAACACTTGTGCAGACTGATACTCTGTTAAAAGTCCAAATAGTGGGAAAAAGAAAGTAAATGAAAATGGCAATATATCAAAATTCAAAGAAGCGTCTATGAAATAGTGCAGTTGTTAATATGAGTACTGGTCTGATCTGGGAAGAAACAAAATATTAAAAAGTACATCGATTGCATCCTCCAGAGAACCACTCTGGACTTGGAATGCAAAGGAACTTGCCAGTTTGTAGGATAATCCCGTAAGAAATTTAGACTTAATTTTGAGGTAGCCCAAGTATGCAAGTACAAGTCCAAGAGTGCCACATGTGTAGCAGTAGTAAATACATTTGTAAGTGCGTTTTACACAATAACAATGCTACACGTTGTTTTCTTACATAAAAGAAACACAGTGAAGCATTTTACAGAAAAACATGTGGGAACGTGAATCTGGAGTTGTCCTTGTTCGTAAGCTTTCTCTTGTTCCCAACCCTTCTCTTGTTCCCCAGTATACATAGACAGCTATCCCTATTTAAGATGGAGAAACTGAGGCAAAAAAATCTATAAAATAGCACATTCCTAAAGCTAAATTGAACCGTAACCCAGAACAGAACTCCAGTTTCTCCTCATCAAGGTTTTCGTCCCATCTTGTCAACATTATAAATGTTTACTTTTCTGCAGAAGTAGAAAATTTAAAAATTTTGCTCCATAACGTTCAGTCTTCTTCAATGATTGGCAAAGCTTTATAACCACCTTTCTTTTCTTATAAGTAAAGTGCTTCAGCTGTGCAAATTACTGACCTTTATAAGAACAATCATGTTCAGTAGGCTTTATATGAGGATTTCAGAGCAACCAAACAATGAACTGAACCTGAATCTTACTCATTTTTTTTTAGTGACTGTATCAAATGAAAGTTTGGGAAATTCAGTAATCTGAGCAAAGCTACACAATCAATATGGGAACAAGGAATAGAATTCATTAATCTTGACTACAGGATCACTGCTGTATTCTCTAAGAAACACACTCTGCCTCAATTTGATACTCAGAAAGGCTGATTTAACTGTACTTTGGCTTATTCTCCTCCGCTTTACCTTTTGCTGTATTTCTTTGCTGCTTCTTTATTCTCTTATAACTCTAATGCATTGTGTGCCTCAAGAAATCCACAGAGAGGTGTACGCTTGTCTCTGATGGTATATGACATTGAAGCCTCCCAAACTTCAAGCTGTTATAGAAAACATATTTCTGCAAATGTAAACAAAGAGTTTTATGGCTATCACTGGTTTCTGACTTGTTCAGTGCTATAATCTTTGTTGACTGTGGGTGTGTGCATTTCTGTGACTATGAGTTATTTTCTCCAGATGGATGCAGATAAACTTCATTACAGTAACTTCTGTAACTATTGACAGGTGTATGCTACTGCAAACCACCCTTGCCTAGAAAAAGTCCTGGCAGCTAAGATCCTAAGTGAGAAATGCTTTGCATCCATGGATTTCCACTAGTGGGTGTTTAATCATCCTTCTCTTTCTCTTGGCTTTATGTTCTATGGTGATAAAAGCAGCAAAGCACAGAAACAAAGATATTTCAGCTTTCAGTCAGACTAAAGAGCTTCACAGCTCCTTTCTTTATAGAAAGGGCAATTTCTTCACTTACTTTAAACGAGTCTCAGCTGCTGATTCTTTTTTCTTCGTTTTGTGTAAGTGAGCAATTCTAGTCAAGACTGCGGTGCCTGATTCTGATTAATACTCTTGTATACTGCTATCTACTCTAAGGCAGAATGGTGTAAGAAGGCATTAGTATAAATACAACTCAAGCCCAGTGGAATTAGGTCAGTATATTGATGTATGTGAGACCAAACTCAGACCTTTAGGTCTTTCAATTATAACTGAAAAGTGAAGAGAGTGTCAAGATATGATTCATTGGAGAACACATTGGAAAAACTTGAGTGGATCAGGGCAGAGATTTAACTATCTCTGTATTGTGTTGCAGATACTTTCTAAGCCCACAGATGCCTGGCCTTTTTATCAGATAAGGGCCATTCTGGAAAAAGTCTATGGTCAACATAAACTATATATTTGAGTATGAGGTCATGGGGTTGCAGACTCCTGCAGTTTAGAGCATGCACAGGAATACCTTTTCTTTTTTCTGTTAGACCCTAGAACTCTTTAGAAAACTCCATGCCTTAGTCCTTAGTGATGTTTAGAGAGTCTGATAACTAGCTGCCATTTTAGAGAAAGGTACCAGAAAGACTTCAGTACTCAGAGATAGGCAAATCTGCCTTCTAATAAAAATTGACTACAGCTGTTGCGTATTTATTCTAAATGCATTTTTCTCCTGCGAGAAAAAGAAACCCTCTGAATGTTTTTGTTTTCTGCAGAAGCTGCCAATTTGTTCATGAAGTTTGTTAGCTGCTAATGTACTTGGAGTTGTTTTATGGTGGGAGTTGGGTGGGATGTGAACAGAGGATGTTCTATCCAGTAAAGTCCAAAACTTGGGAAACTGCTCGAAGATTAAAACTTTGATCTATATTATGCCAATACTTACTTGTTAGACTATAGATCCCAGCCCTTTCTCTCCTTCCTCAGAAATCTGACATTCCACATATATCTCAGATAGGTAGTATGCAGGATGGCCTACAATGTCATTCAAGCGGTGTTCAGTTAGCTGAGTGACACTAAAATTTGTGCTCGATTCGCCCATCCTTAAAGAATGGCCTTGTTCATTTCAATCACCACTGCATCAAGCATAAAAATCATCCATGTGTCTCTGGCTTTTATTGCTATTATCTTACAATAGAGGTATCTTGGATGCAGCGTTTTTTTTTAAGTGAGTAAAGACTTCTTACACCATCAGCTAATAGTTTGGATATTAATATTAACACTAATGCAAAGGGGACCTACTGGTGAGGAAAACTGTAACTAAAGAAAAGAAATTAGAGTTTAGATTGACAACAAAGATATTTGATGAGAATAGAAGTGAAGTGTGCACTGTATTGGGTGGCAAGAACAATAGTGGGATAGGATGTCATGGAAATACCAATTGCAGCTGTGCACAGTGACAGTCAATGTGGACAAGCAGAGATTTATTTAAAAGATATCCCCTGGCAAAGACAAATGGGTCTGATTTGTTTGTTTAAAACATTACTCTCTGGGATGGCCCTAGGAGATACATATCTCATTTCCCAGTGGACCCTGAGTAGGATGTGGGAGGGTAGTTGATGAATGTTTGTGTTTCATAGAAATTCAGGTTATATCCTTTAGAAGGAAAATGTGTTGCTGCAGAAATTTTAGAAGTTATATGTGGGTTCTTTTGGAAAAGTTAAGTCAGTGTTACCAAACTATCTGGTTCGACAATACAGAGATCCCTTGGAACAAGAACACCAACTTTACCATGGACTGCTTTGCTGGAGAAGCTCAGTTCCATCACACAGGGAACACTTGAGACAGTGGAGACGAAGCATGGTCCCCACAGCTAATTAATTCTGCAGCATCTCTTCTCAGACTATCAATATCAGACTGTCCAATTAGATCCAGCTGCACAGAGATTTTGACACATGCCCTCAGGCAAGTAGATTAGCACCATACCATCATTTTGCTCAGGCAGCAGCCATGAGTGAAGTGGTTTTAGCTATGAGTGAACCAGTTTCTGTCATTTAGATCCCCTGAGGCTAAAACGACCCACAGTGATTTTAGTTGCCCTGGCCTCAGTTTTTCTAAAAGAAGTTGCTGTTGAATTTCTGCATGGGGAAGGAAAAACAAACTATTTTTGTCACCAGAGTGATATCCAGTGCAGTACAGTTTAGGCTAGCTGCTAAGAAATGGGAAAGATGGGGGTCATGTCCCTGTTCCCAAGACTGTTTCTACATTTAACACAAAACTGGTTAAAACACAGCAGTAGGAATCCTGGGATGAAAGCCCTGTTATGTACAGAAGCCTAATCTGTTTTACACTTGCTCCAGGTAAAGAATACTTCATTTTCCTACCACTTTCAGTGCTATTTTTGAACTGGGTACTGACATGTTCAATTCTGTAAAACACATACTTGAGGACTTGTGCAGGTATAGAAATTTCAGGAAGCTGGGGAAATTCCAGCTTTAGATACAGGACAGGAATCATCTCAACTAACTGTGCCCATCTGGAGGACAACCATTAACTAAGGTAGTCATCTGTCCTTTTGTAGCCAAAGGAGAGTGAGTTGACACTCCAGATCTCAAGTTCATCCCTTTCTAAGGTAGTCATGGAATGAATTGCTCCCTGGGAGTGTCTGTTTGTCTGTGCAAATGATAGCAAGAGCCGAAATAATTAGCTCATAAAAGACACTTCTATATGGCTAGAGTTTGATGTGATGAAGATCATCCCTAAATTCTGTTGAAATCTGCCTCTGGGCACCTAAGTCGTTTGCAGTGGTGGTCCTGAGTTCACGTACTAAGACCATTAACTATTTTTTACTGATGCACATGGAATAGTTACGTTGCTTAAGACTGTTTTGAACTATTACAGACATTTGCAGCCATTTTGAGTTCTGCTCGACAGAATGTTCACAGAGCATTCTCAGTTATTGTGTTTTTAATCTTCTCTACTGTGCTTTAAACCTGGAAGTAAAAGCTAGCATTGAAGCCATGCACTTTTGTCTAAGTGAAGAGCAGACTCAGCCCTTCCCTAAAGTACACAAGATGAGTTCAGTTCCATCTGTACTTCAGCATGGCTTTTAAGGGTTGATTACTGCTTCTGTAAGCAAGCATGGTAAAAATAGTGATAGGGAACAAGAGCAAGAGAGACGAATTAGGCAATGTAGAGAATGAAGCTCTGAATCCCAGGTAGAGTGTTCATTCTCCTGTATGCCACAGATGAGACCTTCTGTTCAATGGTCTGAATCCACTGTCTCTCACATTGTTATCAGAAACACAACTAAAATTTTGGAAACAAAATGTCCATCTTCTACTGACTCCCCATGTCTGTTGTTTTCTCTATGTGTTAAACAAGAATAAAGAAAACAGACCTTGGTTATGTGTTTCACTGAGAATATAGTTTGATAATTAGAGAATGTAACCAATTGCACAAGCTAATGATTGAATGACTAGCATGACAGCTGAAAGGAGGGTGCAGGTATACAAGCTATGATAATTAAGCACTAAGATAAAATACTAAGGGGCTGTAACAAATTGCATCCTTGTGTAGTAGATACAGGAAAGGATGTTTGACATACACTGAGTTCATAAATTGAAACATTTGAGTTATACTCCATACAAGCACATAGTGAAAAGACTCCACTGAAAAATAAAATGAGGAAGAGACTAGGGTAAAAGAATAGGGTAGGAGTGGCGGTGGAGGAATGGTGAATACTGTCTGGTTTTGTCACAATCATTCAGGTATGTCTGTTCATCTGGTTTCTTGGGAAGACTTTCAAAAAACACCTAAAGTATTGCAGATAGCTGTCCCACCAAAATGTATTCTGTCTTGTGTAATAAAAGCTTTCTGAATTATTTTGGAGATTATTCCACTCTGTAAGCATGGCTCAGCAAATACTAGTCCAGTTTAAATCTGCATAATTGTCCTGGAAATGGGAAACCAAATGGTGCTCTTTCTGACTAAGCCTTAATTACCACAAGCAATTATTTTATAAAAGATATCCAAATTAATCAACCGATAATTCTTCTGGGATGTGGCAACCAGCAAATGATGAAGCAGCATTTTTTCTGTGGTCTTGAAAGTAGGAGAACTTTTTGTAATTGTCAAAGCCAACAAATGTTTCATCAAACTAACCCAGAGAGCACATCCACTGAGCAATAAGGTGTTATGCTTACCAAGTGTTGTGTCTAGTTTTACTAACTTTGCGGTTTTTTGGCTGTAACCACTCTGAGAAGTATCCTAGATAATTTCCACTACAGTTTAACTTGACCTTTACTTAAAAACCCATTTCTTTTATGTGACAGACAGTTGTGGTCCTTGGGGTGGACACTGAGGGAACATCTCTTGGTCTGTTGTTAGTAAGAGTTTCTGAGAAGCCATTAAGAAACTCAGACACAAAACAGAATGCTAGTCAAAGCAGAACTTTTCCCAAAGTTATTCACAGTTAAGCATTGGAGATTAGCGTATGTTTTTCTGGAATAGCATGTGCATATCTTCTTATTATCAATGAGGTTATGGATAATGTGCACATCATACAATAATAAGCTAATGTCAGTACCACTGTCAGGCTCTCTTGGTACCCATCTTGGCCTAAATTCTTTCTGCTGAAAAACATTACTGTTTTTTAAAAAAAAAGAAAAAAATAGGCTATTGTTAGCCATATCTTTGTGGAGAGCTAATTTAAATTATTCCATTCAAGTTAGTCCTTCAAGGTTGGTAGTGTTCTCACTGTAGGTGTTTCAGTAGGATGCATCTGTCTGCAGATAGGGGCCTAAAGCACCCCTTAGTTCCAGTACTTGTGTAGGACTGTGCAGATAAATACAATGTATCAGTCATATTACTAAAATAATGGGCTGCCTTTCACCTGTTCTGAAACCCTTCTGATTTCACCTAGCTCTCTTTTTGTTTCTTGACCAAATGCTACATGTTTCCAAACCAGAGCTTTGTGCGTTTATTCAGTGTTTCTGTTTCACATCTGAACCAGTGCTGACCAACATTTTCTTTCTCCACATTTCTTCTTACTTGATTACAGATCCTTCCAAGATATTGGTATACTTCACCAAAGACAGAATAGCTCTTCTTCTTTTCTAGTTTCCAGCTTTTTATTCTGTGCTTAACTTGCCCTCTTTATTCTGATTTATTTCTGTTTACTGTTTATTCCTCTTTGGTGCCTCCTGTCTGAATGAAGGAATGTTGTTAACTGTGGAGATGGTCTTTTTGCAATACAGTTTTTAAAAGTATTTCTTTGATTGTAATAGAGACACCAAAACGATTTCTAAAAAATGTCGTCTTATTTCTCTGCTCCAACAGATTCATAGGCTAGCGTAGTCTTTTCCTATAAGGCTGACTATGGGCTGATGCTCTATTATCAAGGATAATTTTATTGGCCCACTGAGCTTGAGATGTTTAGCTCCCTGTAAGATGGGATACAAAAATCCATTAGTAGGTAAAGACTGCTTTCTACAGGAGAGATAAGATTGGCCCTTTCAGAAAAATATGGCACCCAGAAGAAAATAATTCTGTATTGAATTTGTGCTCTGTGTATGTGACACTTGGGAATAATTCAAGCCCCCCTTAGATTAGGTAATAATGAAAAATAGTTGCACTCAGAGTTCATACGGATCATTTCCCTTATAAACATGTCTTGCTGCTTCCTGTATTTCCACTTCTATACTGCTTGTTTTCCCTGTGGATGCATTTTCTATACATTAGGCATTGTTTTTGTCCAGTTGATCCATAGAGAAGTGACACCATATTGAAACAGCAAAGCCTGCAAGTAACATGTTATCTAAACAAATCATGAGCTAATGACTTTTCCAGTAGCTCAGGTACACTCTGCACACTTTTAGATAGCATAATTTACACTGAAAAAGGTATAGTGCCACTGAGAATTACAGCATTGAGGTTGTCAGTTAGATGACTGCCTGAGTATTTAGAATTCGTATTTGCTGATCCTTGCTGGCTGATTGGCATTGCGATACTTTCTCATTTGGTGCTTATTTCAGTGTGGCCTGATGGAGATACAGAATTAGAAACAACCAGTCAAGCTACTCTGGTCAAAATTAGGCAGAAAGATCAGAGAAGATGATGATAGTTCCTCCCACCAAAAAGAAAAAAAAGCAAGCTATGCGATGGCTGAAACTCTCTCTTCAAAATTAAAGCCTAGCTGAACATATATATACATATAATGTGTACTTCATTCAGCCTTCTTTCTTTCCCCCTTTTTAATTTTTTCATAGCATTACTCTTTCAAACTGAAAGACTGCAACTGCCTAAAATTATTTCTTTGTAAATACCTGCATATTATCTACTGTCTTGCTTAGCACTCTTGGATCCACCCTTCGTGAAAGCCAGCAGATTAGCAGAATATTGTTGTCAGCTGTGTTCTGCTTATTGCAAGTACTACCTGGTCACAAAACAAAGGAAAGTAACTAGTTTTATGTGATCATAATAGTTCCCTTAGGGAAAAGGAGGAAAGAAGATATAAAAAGGTAGAGGAGAATTAATAAATCTTTAAAGAGTTTTGATTAATTTTTGATGCAGTGTTGGAAGAAGAGGTGGAGAATGGTGAGTGGGAAAAGCTATAGAATACCTTTGCTGTATTAAAAGTAAACTGTAGGAAGTGTTTTTGGTGGGGGCTTTTTTGTAGTTAGGTCAGCTTTGGGGCTTGAATTTACAGATTTATTTTCTCTGCATTCATGTTTATTTTGGCAGCCTATATAGGTGCGTTTTTTCTTCTAGAGCTAACTCTAGAAGACTAGGGAAAAACTTCAGCTTAGGTTTTTAGTCTTCAAGCTATTTGTGTATATTTAAAGGTGCATAGATACTTTTAGTTTGATTGGAGTTTTGAAGTTCAGTTACAGCAAACAGCTATTACTGAAATAAAGCAACTTGATGGGAGTCTATTAATGGGATTTTTCTGCTGGAGAGTTTCTTTGGTATTTGGCTGCTTCCTGCATATGGCTCCAGAAAGGAAGAGAGGCACAGGAGAATCTGTGCAGTTAGGCTCAAATCCTTTCTTTAAATGTGTGTGTGAGAGAGGAAGACTGTATTAGGCAAATGCATAATTAGCACTATAAAATCCAAGTGCTCTCACTTGGAGGAAAAGTGCCTCTGAAAGGAGAACGAGAGCTCACTGGCTCTTCATGAACTTTCGTCTAAAGTTATTTTTCATTAGGTTGTGCTAGTCTGAATTCTTTACATTGCAGGAGAGCATAGCATATGTAGATCATAATAACATTAATTTAAAGTTATGCAGGCATCTTAAAGAAGTGGTAGTCTAGCTCTTTTGTTTGCATTTACTGTAACTGCTCCTGTTACTTTCCCTGAGTAGGGTATTCATCCCTTTTCCACAAGTCGGTGGGATTCCATTGTGAAGAAGGAAGCGCAAGTCATAGGCCTATTTTTAAATGCATTTTACTGGTTTCTTGAACATTTATGTTATGCCTTTGTATTAGTTACCTATCGCACTTTTTTTCTGAATGGGAAAAATCTTATTCTGATACTAAATGTGCCTTAACACACCTTGTGCCCAATCTGCCACACATGTTAATCTGGTTATTTCTTGCTTTGTGTGTCCATAGTTTTTGATACTGCTGTTACTTTCTGTACAGATCTTTAGGATAGAAGGGCTGCAAACAGCTTGCTCCTTAGTTGCATATTTCAGTTTTATAGCTACAGTAGTCAGGTAGCATCTATAGGTTACTAGAAATATACAGGCTAGAAAAAGGGAAGATCTTGAAGATATGTAATAGAGAATGGATGTTTTGGTGGGAGGCAGGGAAGTCACTGAACAATTCATGGTTAATGCTATGGTTTTACTAAGATTGCAAGGCTTTTGTATGAGACATCTGTCAGATCAGTAAAAATGAGATCAAGGTTTTGATGAGAGTCATTTGGGGAAACAGATTTTGGAGGGATATTTCACATTTTTAGTACTTGAACTAAAAACAAAAAACAGAGGATAGGAAGGGGTTCTTTTTTCTGCTAGAGTGTTTGTATTAGTAGGAATGTTCTAAAAATATTTATGTGTTAAAGTGACTCTATTCTTGTGGAAAGAAGAAAAACATAAGTAAAAGGCTAACACACATACTATATTTCACGCCTTCTGATGCAGAGAGACTGGAAGCATGATAGTATCTGCCAGTCTGTGCTGTATACCAGCTCAAACTGTTTCAAGGCTATCAAAGCTCTCTTAAAAATACTTATTCAGGGAAACAGTCAGATTTTGACTGTAGAGATTAGAAATGGAAGGAAAAAAGATATTAATCATTTGCAATGTGCCTGAATCACAAACAGCTTATTTTTCCCTCTTCCCATTGTTAACCACATTCTCCACTAGCAGATAGAGTGGCCAGACAATCTGAATTTCTCAACTAGTTTGCTTGTCAAGTAGGATTGAGTGGGAACAGAAGTGATGTAGCTAATTTCTATTTTATCTTTTCACTGTGTAGGGGCCTAGAAAGTTCTAATGTTTTTCACTGCCAAACCTCTGGTCCTATTTGTGAGCACCAGAAAAATGGAATCCTCTCTGGACCCTCCCCTGTAAGAACTGTCTTTTCTTTAATAAGCTTGCCTATTTTTTGGTCAAGAGTTGACCAAGAACAAGAAATGAAATTGTTTGGAGCAGCAGCAAAAATCTTTACAGAAGTAATAACTATGCAACATATTCTTTAAGGTTATGTAGTGGCACCTTTTATGTTTCCACATATTGAGTCATAAAACTCTCTCAATTTTTTTAATTGGGCTTGTGATGATTTTCTTGTGACCTCACAGCTTTGATATTTTTTGTAGATGTAATCTGCAACACTTAGTCTTATTTAAACTTCAGTGGAGTTTAACAGGCAGAATTTACTATCCACTATTTTGATTTGATCCTTAACTACAAGAGAAGTCATTATTCCATTTGAGGAAGTAGCTGGAGACTGCTCATTTTCAGAACACGTTTCAGAATTCAGACACTTCACATCACTTCAAGAAAGATGTTGAGGTGTTGGAGGAGGGCGACCAAGCTGGTGAAGGGTCTGGAGGGTCTGACCTATGAGGAACGGCCGAGGGAGCTGGGGTTGTTTAGCCTGGAGAAGAGGAGGCTCAGAGGTGACCTTATTGCAGTCGACAACTACCTGAAGGGAGGTTGTAATGGAGTGGGAGTTGGCCTCTTCTCCCAGGCAACTAGCGATAGGACAAGAGGACATAGCCTCAAGCTTTGCCAGGGGAGGTTCAGGTTAGCCATTAGGAAGCATTTCTTTTCAGAAAGAGTCATTAGACATTGGAAGGGGCTGCCCAGGGAGGTGGTGGAGTCACCATCTCTGGATGTGTTTAAGAAAAGACTGGACATGGCACTTAGTGCCATGGTCTAGTTGACATGGTGGTGTCAGGGCAATGGTTGGACTCTATGATCCCAGAGGTCTCTTCCAACCTGATTGATTCTGTGATTCTCTGATTCTGTGATTCTGTGATTACTAGCAGGACTCTGATCCCAGATAACTGAAGGAGTGGTCAACCCCCTTATTGATTACCCTGTCTCCAACTGCAACATCTTCATAAGCTTCCTTAACTGGTGTCAGTAAAAAATATTAAGATAGGATTCTGTGCTCTTACTAGTTATTTCCTACTAATAAATAAGTTTACCCTGGTCATTGTGGTTTAGGCTAAAAAATTTGGAGGTTTATCTGTATCTTTACCTGAAACTGGATATCACTAAGATATTTCAACTGCTGATACTCAGATGGGATCAGCAGGTTTGGGGGACAGTGACAATGTTTTTCAACTATATAATGTTTCTTCACTGATTCAGTGTAGAGAACTTACTGACTTTACAATTATATATTCCATGTTTAGTTTTTCCCTGAATTTAAACAGGCTGTTGAGTTCTACATACAGTATATCGGGATGTTCTTACAGAAATGTTATTCTGAAAAAAAAAATCAGCTTTTGTATCAGAATTCAAAAATTTACTAATTCATATTTATACTTCAAACAACATTGTTATCATTCATGTTACATTGTATCTGTTCCTGACTGGATGATGATATAAAAATCTTGTGTCACATCCTGTGTAACTTCTAAATGCATCATTTCATAACTTACATCAGAAAAATTATTGGAGATTTTAATCTGTGGGGAATACTTCAGGTTTTCAACAGAAAAAAATATATATGTTACTTATAACCATTTACTAAAATAGAATTTACTCTTAACATGTGAAGTAAAGAAAATTTCCTCATTTCATTCAGACTTGTTTGTATATTGGTAACTGAAAGTTGGGCATTTTCACACCCTGTGTTTTTGTTTTCATTTTCATACATTTGGGAGTTGTAATAGTATTTTAGAATCCTGAAAAAAAAGATTTGTAGAAGACTTGCTGAAGCCTCCTCAAAGCAAAAGCAGCTATTTGTGACAGACATATGTCTAATCTGCTTGTATACACCTCTGATGATGGAGGTCTCTTAACCTGTCTAAGGCAATTGATTCCGGTTTTGGCTGTTCTTCTAATTACAGCTTATTTCCTAATATTAATCCTTGTCCTGACAGGACAAAGGGCAATGGGCACAAGCTGAAACATGGGAAGTTCCATCTCAATATGAGGAAAAACTTCTTTGCTTTGAGGGTGACAGAGCACTGGAACAGGCTGCCCAGGGAGGGTGTGGAGTCTCCTTCTCTGGAGATATTCAAGACCTGCCTGGACACGACCCTGTGCAATGTGCTCTAGGGGAACCTGCTTTGGCAGGGGATTGGACTAAATGATCTCCAGAGGTCCCTTCCAACCCTTAACCATTCTGTGATATATGTGAGAATGACAATACTTTCAAGTAGTGTTGTAAAGCTATCCATGGAGCTGGCACACTGTGGGCAATAGAGATGCACATTTACTATACCACAAATAGCGTGATCTAGAACAGGCTGCAAAGGGAGTTATTTTCTATATTTTAGTCAGTCTGGTGATTCATGCTGCAATTAACCAAGAATGACCGATGACTTGAGCATACTTGTTATGAAAAATCAAGCCGTAGTCCTCTCAGTCAAGCTGAGTTGGTTGGAAATTTGGTTCCTACTTCACTTTTCGAGAAGTCTTGATCTAAAGCCTGTTCATGTCATATCAGCTTCTGAATGCAATCATGATGGCTTGTGACTTTAGCTTGGTTTGTATAGCAGTCAAATCTCTACTCTGCATCATGCATTCCACTTACCATTTAACTGTTAATGAAGAGAGCATAGACTTATAAGTCACAAGTGGCTGTGTGGAGTTCACTTGGACATGGGTCTCACTTCCCTGACAAATATTATGACTATACAGATAGGAAACAGGTACAGCATAGTGGGTAGGAAGCTTAAGTTTAATCTCCATATATATGATGATTTCCCGTTTTCCTTAATTTAAAACCTGCTTTTCCCTATCTTGCAATGAGTCTCTGAACACACTTCAATAGCAGAGCATTTTGTTTTTCATACAGAAAATGGCAAGGTGGAGTATATTGAGGTTTTTTTCCCACTTTCAGAGATGCTCTGCTGGTATTAGTGCCTCAAAACAATCACATATATGTAGAGTGTCTCCTTTCAAGGCCTGGAAGTTGAGTTCTCTCTTGAGATGCCAATGAATTGAATTGCACTGAATGCACATTTTCCCCACAGTCCAGGATCCTTCAAGTGATGATAACTTTCTGTAAAGAAAGCAATTTACATCAGGCTGAATACATAAGCCTGGAACAACTAGGAAGGCCAAGGGCCTGGTCTGGAAGGTGTGTAAAATGATGTAATAGTTGTAGACCTCTCTTTCCTTCCTGCAATCTGAATACATTTTGATTATTTAATCAAATACTTGCATTTCAGCCCCTAGAAGGACAGAGATATCTGGTTGTTTTTTTCCTGAACCTGGATTAATTAAACATGTTTCAAAGTCCTGGTTAGTGAAAATAAATAAGTAAATTAAAATAATAAGGAATATGGTCATAGCATGGATACACACCTTTGCAAACTTTCAAATCTCTGAAATCTAAGCCTGTACTGTTACAGAAAGACACTTTACATGTGATGTGTTATGTCTCTTGGTGAAAACAGAAGGCAAGCATTCATTCCTTTCCTATTCTACAAGATCATCTGAAAGCAACAGATTTCACTGGAGAACAGAATACATTAAAAAGAATCAGTATGTACTTGATTACACAGATATTTAAAGTAATTACCTAATACGTAAGTATTATCTTTGCTAGAGGTTCAGTGTGTTTATTCAGAATTTTTCTGCATCTCTGATGCAACATTATCTTCCCTAATTAGAAAAGAACATATTTACCTATCATGTTTTATGGGATTATAAATGAAGATATATTAGTAATAAGATGCAACCTGATTACAGCTAGACTGTGCCCATGTGTATCCCCGCCAAGCAGAGGAGCATAAGGAACATATCTTACCCCTTTCTCAGCCCATGTACTTCTTGGATGCTGTAAAACTGGAGTCTCAGGCACTTCTATTTTGCAGATAGACAAGAAGTGGACAACACTGGAAAAAATTTGATTGTGCGTTTAGGTTATAGTGTCTTTGCACTGAGAAGCAAGTCAAAATACAGAGAGAATGTCTTGTTTCTTTTGTCTGTTTTTTGTAGTATGGCTAAATGACACATCAAAGAGGCATTGTAAGTCTTAATGAAGATATGAGAGTTGTCAGTATCACTAAGTAAAAAAAAAATATCAACAGCTATTTGGAGAAGAAAATGGGGGAATTCTGTGATTTGCTCTGCAACCTAGGTGAAATTCTGTTCTAAAGCAATTTAATATTTTAAATCATTTTCTTAAATGTGAGTGAAGTTCCAAGTAATTTATTTACCCTGAGAGTCAGGGTAGCTATCAGCAACAGCTTGAATATATATGGAGTTTTCACTCTGTTTCATGTGACACCTGCTGCAGGTGATAAAGCTGAAGAACAGTAGGGACTTCTTCTATGTTTACATGAAGGTCGGGGTGGTCACTGCACCTTCAGTAATCCCGAGTGAAAAGAGTTTGAGTACTTTTGCATACCAGAAGTGCCCTGTTATTCACTGAGCAGAATGGCCTTCATAACTGAAACAGATGCTCTCAGTCAGCTCAGATTTTTTGTATTTTGTTTTAAATCTATATAGCTGAAGAAAGGCACAAGACTATTGAATAGACTCAAGACTATAAAATTAAATTTTTCTCTTCTAAGTGCATAAGAATTAAAAAAACTCCTTTTGTGGCAGCAAAAGCAGTGATAGTTAGGAGAACAGTCAAGGCCTGATGGTGTACAATTTATGTATTTAAAGTCCTCTGTAATGAGAGAAAAAGAACATTTCTGAATTTACATTAGGACAGAGTAAAAACAAAGTTATCCATGGAGACACAACTTCATTTCTTCCACCTTGTGTTATTATAATGATATTTACAACATTCAATGGCACAGCCACATACTGCTTCTCAAGAAGCATTAGTAAAAACTTAACACCATGTCTAGAGATTTGTTTGGTTTTATTCAGTTATAAGAATGTATAACAGTCATACCTAGTCAAATCAGAGGTCTGACTAACACTGTCTCCTGTGACAGTGGTCCACAATAGATGGTTATGGGAATTTCTAAGAGCAGGGAAAAGTGTATGCAATGTGTGTGACATACCCTATCCTGCAATCATAGTACGCCATGGGCAGGACTGTGTGTATTTTGGTGTTTATGTGTGTCTTCCAAACCTTCCATGGTTAGTGCAAAATGACACAATACTGCTATGCAGTTTTTCAGACTTGAGTGGGACTTCATTATTATGATGCTGCCTTAGCCCTGGATTCCTCTATGTGTAGGAGAGCTTCCTGTTCTCCATAACTGGAGAAGAGTTTTTCTATCTTCAGTACAAACCCACAACTGAAGTCAGAGGTAATTCCAGTCTTTCTAAGGCAGAAGACTGGTCTTCTCACTTTTGTCTGGTCACCATAATATTCCAAAGGGAGGACAGGAGGAAACTGAGAAGCCAAAGTAACATGGGCTGTTTATAAGAGGGTTTTGTTCATATGCAGGGAATGATCATATTATCAAGTAATAAAGTTTCCATGCAGGGTCATTTGTGCAAAGACTAGAATGGTGAATGCTCTAAATAAAACTATGAAGTTATTCTACTAGGTCTCCAGTACTTTGGGTCAATGCACTTTAAATAGAGATCTCTTTAAATATATTATGTTTGTAATTACGGTAAGGAATGTTTCAAATTACATGGTCATACTTTTTAGTAAAGTGTCACTTGCAAAATTTATGAACAACAATTTGCATGCTTGTTGCTAACATGTTTTTGATTTTTACTGCTAAAAGACAAATTAGCCTCTACCAGGCCAAAGCTGTCTGAATATTTGGATTAATTTTGTGCTCCATCTTGTCTGAAGTAATGGTATTTAGCAATTTCACCAGCTGGCCAGCAAGATTGTGATGAATCTGCATTTTGCTATACAGTGCAAATAGTAGTATAATCAGGAGGAATAACAGAGAAAACATGATTGGTTAACTTTATTTTAATTTTCAAAATTCACTGAATAATTAGAGCAGCAATTTAAAAAACATTTACTAAAGTATGATCTCATGAGAAATGAGACAAAATATAAAATCTAGAACTTAGTCTTATAAAGTAACTGTGATTAAAATAATCTAGAGATCTGCATAGTTAACAGGATAGATCCTTTTAAATGAATGGGTCATTTTCTATTGCTTTAAGTGGACACTAGGTTTGGTCCAAGAAACCAATATTTTTATATGATATCAAGAAGGCAAAATATATTATTACTCACAAAAGCACATCTGACCTAATACATACTACAAATCCATCAAACAAGCAAGATCCCATATGTACATACATACATATACACACACGTGTATACATATTGCATTTTGCTGAGCTTCTGATTGCCTACAATGACAGTAAGCCCAACCTGTTCCAGTTCTGATAGTCATTTGGCCAAAGGCTCACAGCTGAGAAACCTCTGCTGCCAACGGCAGGCCACTGAGCATCAGTGCTGACAGCTGCAACCTCAGCTGTGACAGCAGGGAAGGGAGTGATTTCTGGATGAACAAGTGCCAAGGTCCTTAGAGATTTAGGCTGTGGCTCAGCAGAATGCTTGACTATGTTCTGTATTTTAAGGAATTAAAAAAACCTCCTCAGTGGGACTGTTGACTCAAACATCATTAGATATATGCTTAAATACTTGCATGAAGGAAGGACTTTAAGAAGATCCGACACATGTAGTAGAAGATGGTACTCTACTGCTCAGAAATTGGGTTAAGTTTACTTAACTAGTGTGACTTTATTAGAGTGAAATCACTGTTAGCATAAAGTCTGGATGTGGTTCAGGGTGTAGCCTGTGCCTATGACTGTAGGAATGAGAGCATCCTGTGGGGGCAGAGAGGAAAGAGAGTAGCTGTATGAAGTGTGCCTTCGTCATCAGTTTGCCCTCATGGTCAGAGGATTGTGCGCTAGCCCACTTCATTTAGTATTACAGACGTAGCCAAGAGTTTTTCAGTGCTCTGAAGAGAGAGATATATTTTTCTTTTTGTCCCAGATTAATCAAATCCTTTTTACCTCTTGTTGACTTTTGTAGTTGTCACAGTAATGAATATAAGGTGATAAACTAGACATTGGCTACTTTAAAGAACTAAGGCTATGGCTGTATTGCTATGTAAGAGTAGACTGGCGAGATGACACTGACTGCCTCATTCAGTTGACTTTAATCTGGTTGCCTTCAGAGAAGAGGTACAGAAGCAGCACAGGAGCCCAAAACAGAATCAGAGAGTGAGCTCACATTTAAGCAGCCAAGAGATTAAGGCTTGAACCTGGTCTGTGGCCCTATTTTATTTAGTGGTATAGAAATTTTCTGAGAATATCAGTACTTAGCCTTAGTCTGAATGATTTGGAGTATTAGCTTGTAAGCCTTGCTGCCAGAAGCATGGAGGACACATGGATGACCAAACTAACAGAAAAAGTCTGCTTTCTGACCATATTTTTTCCAGGGGACTTTCATTGAAATAAAGCTGTTTTCTGGGAACTTTTTAAAATGACAAAAAAAATTGTCAATGTTTTTGGCTAACTTGCTTGCTGACGCTGACTGTGGTTGTTCGGCGGTATGTGAAGTTATGTGATGTATTAAGGTATTGGATCACACTAACCCTTGATGTATTCTGTAAATAGATCTCACAGCTGTATTCTATGCAGAGGCTTTTTTCCAGTCCATGTATAATTAACCAGTGTCATTTTGTTTCATCTTAACTAGGGGAAAACTAAATTTACAGGTGAAATTTTTACTTCTAGGTTCAGGCTGGTTTTTTGCCTTTCCTCAATTGTGAGCTGGCAGGCATCTCTGAAGATGCAGTCCCTGTGCACTCAAATGATTTATGGTAGTTTTGCAGCTTTTCTTTCCTGTTATAGTCCATATATGGAATGATCTTGTTAAGCCTTAATAGGGAATATAACCAGGAAAATAGGTTTTTTAAAATCCTAGAAAATAATACTGAAGCTTTCTCTATTTATCAATCTTGAAACAAACACAAATTTACTGCAGTTCTAAAAGATTGTAAAGTAAGGATTTTTTCTTTTTTCTGCCTTGAGAGACAGAAATAGGCAGAGTGAAGTTGAAGCTTGAGCATTCAGAGTCAAAAGATCCATGTGAAGTTGAGCTTCCAGCACAGACTGTTTTGGCAGTCCCTGAAACAAGGAAAGAGTGATGACATAAGGAAAAAAAATAATCAGAATAAACGTAAACCCACAACAATAAACTGATCACTTGGGATTAGTCCTAGTTTTGTTCTCGTTATTAGTTTGAATGTGTCTGATTTTTTTCAAGTTTCGCTTCCCTGCTGGAAGAGAATAATCTTCCATGTATCTCATACTTAAATATATCTAAAAATCGTCTTTTGGTGATCTGGAAATCAGGAAGAAGTTATGGAAAATAGTTTGGAGGTTCTCCTGAGTAATGTAGAGGACTGATAGGTGTGATTTATCTGTAAGTGAGATTATAAACTCTGTAGAAGTGCTATTGCCCTTTGAGCTTTACGCTATATTTTCATCTATGGAAGAGAGAAAGTTATTTGCCACAAATAGAAGACTTGAAGTGTATACTGCCATGATGCATGCTTAGCTAGTTACCTAGTCTTTTTTTCTGTCTAAAGAGGCATTTAAAATGTACTGGAAACATGGTACAGAATAGATAATATACATGTGATATGTATCCATAAACCCTTAAAACTCCATCATTATGGCTTACAAAAAACACTTATTTTTATTGTCTGACAATGATTGGTTCATAATATAGTTAACTTTTATTTACTTGTTTAAGTTTACCAGTACATATCACTGTCCTCAATAAAATTGGGTTGACAAGAAGTAGCTTTGTAGCCAGATTTTAGCAATCAATAGCTGTTTTTCAAGACACGGAAAAGAGTAAAGGATATTTATTGCCAGAATATGCACTGTTTAATTTGTTTGGCCAATACTACGACTTTTTATTTTCATTTTTAATCAATATTTTGACTGGAAAATTATATAGATGTAGAGTTCAGTGAGCTAGTAATTGGGAGACCTGGATTCCACTCTGATTTAAATAATGTGATTACTGTTAAATCGGTTCAGCCAGGTCTCATGCCTCCAGATATTTACCATCATAAACAAAGAATACCCGTTTTTATGTTTATTTGAAACTTGCTGATTTTTATTTATTTTAATAAGGAGCCTAGATAATAGTTATGATTTAAACTTCTCTGAGTGATTCCACTGGTTTTTAAACTTGTTAGGTTTCCAGCATCCAGATTTCTTACAGCTGCATTGTTGGAAATAGTTCAGAGGCTGCTGCCTCATTTTGCTGGGGACCAAAAAGGTGCAAAACTAAATCACTGTCCATAATGTACAGAGTATAGATGCAGACTAAGCATGTTTTTATTATATTCCTTTGATAAGGAGTCTGCCTGAACTGCAGAGGAAGATAAAACAGGGAAAGAGGTGATGCACTCAGATTTCAGTGGAAGATTTTTATTAATAACAATGACAATTTTTAAAAGCTGTATCATCATGTAAGTTCTATTATAATGAGCTACAAGCTTTCCACATGGTTCAGATTTTTCACATATTAAAAACGTTACTTTTACTGATTGACTGGAGACAAGGAGTTAAGTTAAAACATAACATATCTGAATTCAGAACTGCAATTGGATGGGCAGTAAAATTTGAATTTATCTGACTATATTGAAGTCAGGAGAAGATTTGTAGTTTAATCCAATTGATTTGGCTTACAAGAATTGGGGAGTGACTTTTTTTTTTTTAAATTATGACAACTATAAAAGAAATGGAAGAAATTTTTCATTTTTCAAATTATATTTTCATTGAAAATTTACCAACAAATAAAAAATGAAAGTTTTATGGAAAATGTTGGGTTTGAATTTCTTGGGCCAAATGATCATTGGACAAAGCCATTTTAGGTTTGGATAATGTAGGATGGATAAGCAGGTTACGTTAGTGAAAACAGTGGGAGAAGAAAGGAAAAAAAGCCTCTATTGAATGATAGAGAGCAAAGCTTGTGCTTCAGTGTGAAAATAACATAGTGTTCAGTAACCGGTTGTAATTCTAAATACTGCTAAAACCACTTCTGTGGCCTCATTCCAAGTACATTAGTTTAGCCTAAAAGTCACCAGTGCTTCTGGGAATGTGGCTTAATTTCAGTATAATGGGATTATTCTAAGGAAACATGCAGTGAACTACATGAGAAATTGCTTATAATTTTCCATGTAAAATTATGAGATCTGTAATAACATACCCAAGTATTCAATTTGTCTGAACAAGATTTGTAGTGCCTGTCCCTTAGTAAGAAATATTTCTGAGCCCCTGTATGCATATTGCATGCATGCATAATACTTAAAGAGCACAGGGAAGATGGGTGTCATTGTTCTCACTTACACATGTGCACTTCCTGACTGCCAGCCTTAGGCTCAAAGAATGTAGTCTGAATTGATCAAATTAAGAAGATAGCTTTGCTTTGTTTTATCGTTTCTATTTTTCCACTGAGGAAATGGAGAGAGAGACAGTGACAGGCTCATTGTCCTGTGAGGAGTAACGAAGCAAGCAATGGAATTCAGAAAATACCTTGAAATTCAGAACTGCCCATCAAATCAAGTAGCCATACTCCCGCCAGCTACTTTAAATGTGCATTTAACTTACAAACAGAGAGAAGGTCTATTTGGTCCCTTAAACTTACAGCTTTGTAACTGTGTGATTCAACTAAATGTTTAGAATTCTTTTAAAGAAGAGGGGGATAAGATTATATTCTTAAAATGTGTTCATTAGCTTACTCTAGCACATCAAAATCCATGTTTTAGCAAAGTGTAACAAGGGGAGTTATAAATCCTCTATTGCACAATTTAATGATAATGTGATTATTCTTTGATGTATCGGGCCCCTCTCTGTCAGAGAGAGAAATCCAACTAGTCTGACATGCTACTTTCATTCGTTTTGGCAAATACTGTACTTTCTTTTGTATGCACATGTATTTTGTTCTCATTTATGTTACAAATACCTATGTATATTTTAAAATAAGCGGACAAAACTTTCTAAAAATGTGTGTTCTGTATGTGTTCTGTACTGAGCTCAGCTTGAGAAATAGAATAATTATGCTTTTGTTCAGATCGCTTTCTTTTTCTGTCTCTAATGTGCTAGCACAACACTGGGACACACTTGTGTTTCAGTCCCTGTGATCGACCTTTGAATTCAAATAAAAAGCTGCTTCAATTAAGATCAGATTTTATACAAGTACTAGAAAACAGTATTAATCTGCATAAAACAATACTGCTCCTACTCAGGGAAATATGTTGCACTATATGTTAGAAACTTTGATTTGAAAAATGTTAATCTGCCAAAACCCTGAAATTCTGGCTGCACCCAAGACCCAAGCAGAAAGAAAAGGAAAGAACAAAGCCTGATAGGTTACCGTAATGCAGTCGTTCTTTGCTGTTGTATCAGTCAGGTGAGTGTTAATGCGAGTCAGTAATACAAATAAGAACATCCAGTAAACCTAACTTATTGCTAAATGAGTTCATTTTGGTCACTGTTGAACTGATCGATATACTTTTTTTCCCACCAAAATACCCTTTCCCAGGGGTACCCTTCCTATGATGTATTAAACCAGAGACTACCTAGAGATCTTGCTTTGTCTCTTCAAGGAAAATGAGAGACCTAACGAGGAACTCAGATTGCCCTAGAAAATATAAGGACCCCTAATGAACAGAATGAGGCATGTTAGAAGACTCTATATTTATCTGTAGTATTTAACTTTTAATTTATTTATTTGTCACTTCAAAAATCAGGCTATTCTGTGAAAATATGAATTTTCTTACTAAATGAAGTTACTACTTATGGCATTGTTTTCCTGCACAATGTGTTTTTTATAACAAAGCTCTTGAAGATGAAGGGTTGCAACTTTCATCAAAACAAGAAAATAGCAGAGGCAGACACAAGTAACATTCTTGAAAGCTTGAAGAATGCAGGTGCTAATTATACTTTACTTAATGCATACAAAAGAGCCTAAAAATCCATTAACAGTCAGAGAACTTAATTTTCACATACAATCTTCTCTGAAAGGAAACTATGAGCAAAGAGAGCTGCTAAGAGGTCTCCTGGGATCAAATCTTTGCTGGTTTATTGATCTCATTCAATGCTTTTAGAATCATTAAAAGTCACCTTTCTTTTGTCATTCAGTCCTAGGGAGTAAATTGAACATTATGTTCATGTAGGTCATTGAGTACTTTTTACAGTAGTTTATTCAAGCAAATGGAACAACGTGCTTCTTCTAACTGACTGGCAAGATTAGGATATCAGAGAAGAAAGATTGTTAGAGAGAAACAAAGCACCAATTTGCTTTGTAATAGGCTGCTCTTGAAGAGCAAAAGATTCAATTACTTAAGATAGTAAAGTGTCTAAAGGGGCTGTGGATTTCATATTTGTGTCTTTGTGAAAGTCCTTGTCTAAAATAAATCCTTATAGTAAATATCACCATTTTTTTCCTGTGTTAGGGGACTAGAAAGCAAAAAAACCAGCCAAAACCTCATTCTTTCATCATCGCTAGGCAAATAACTGTTAAAACCATGTTCAATGTAACGCATTAAACAAAGATTATTTTGAGGAAATGAGAGCAAATACCATCAGAAAGTGTCTTTCTCTTAGGAAGAACTGCAGTATGTGTAGTATTCAATAAAGCTTAATACAGCTGCTCAATTAAGACACCTTTACTAAAAAAGCAGCACATCTGGATGCAGGGTGTTGGTGGTGTTTTTAAATTTTCTCCTTCCCGTGAAGCAGAATATAAATATTTTGTTGTTTGTTAATAAGCATCTTGTAACCCAAAAGCAAAGAGTGCATTCTAAAAGCCCACAGAAATTATTTGTCTGTTCTCTTTTTAGTGCCTGGCAGCAAATCAGTGACAACCACTCTGGTTTCACATGTCTGAGCTTTACTGTTGCAGTACCCACAGTAGGAACCTCTTTTTGTTACAGTCCAAAGCACTTTGCTAAATAGTAATTCAGCTGGTTCCCACCAATTGTATGTCTGTTTTACCAACCTGATTTAAGGGCCTTAAGGCAGCACAGCTGAATGACTCTGCCTTTATCTGAGCATACGCAGGGGGTGCTGTACTTCAGTGTAACAGTAGAGCTTATAGACTTGTGAAACCAGAGTGGTTGTCACCTGCATTACTGGCTGCAGACATGATCTTCATCTGCAGTCTGATAAAAGCTGTTTTCTCTGCTAGTCACCTTTTCCAATGGAAAAGACTCTGGGTTACTGGTGCTGTTAGGTACCACATACAGATTAGCAAGGAGGGTTCATAACACACCAATTAGCAGGGGCCATAGTTTCTCCTCTCAGCTTTAAAAAGGTGGATTCAAATATTGTTTTAGCAGTTCATTTTGTAAGGTTTGGAGACTACAAGTTCTGCTAAAACCCATTTGTCCTCACCTCTGTTTAGGTGTGTTTCTTATTTCTGCATGTGATTGAGTGAATAGGTTGTGTGTTGGCTTATTTGTTTTATTTTACTTGAAAATAGTGGAAACAGAGTCCATTTTACTTGATAATTCCCACTTTTTTTTTTTAAAGAGGAAAATTTTCTTCTGGTTTACTTGTTTTTCTATTAAAAGGTAAACAATTTCTAGAGATTTAAAAACATATAGGTACAAATTTATCATGTCTATATTTGACTCATTTAAAATTCAGAAGTATTTTATAAGAAGATAATGTATGGACATAAGGATATTAATAGAATTCTATACAGAAATGTTACTTAGAGGGTATGTCTGGAGATCTGTAGCCCAGAATCCTGCCTGAAGTGGAATGATTGTGAAGATCAGCTCAGCTATGGCTTTGTGTGGCTGTCTTGAAAACCTCCAGTGATACACTAGGCACAGCTTGTCTCTGTGACCAGTGACACACCACCCTCCCTGTGAAGATGTCAGATGGCAGATCCCCTTAAATCAGTATCCTGTTTCCAACAGAGGCCATTATCAGATCTCTAAGAAACAATAAAAGAATGGGGCAAACGCATTTCCTCAGAATACTCTTCCAGCCTCAGACAGCAAAAGTCTTAGAAGTGCTCTATAAATGTTTCTGATCATTTTCTTTATTCCTTTCTTGATTTGAGGGGGAAGGGGAATAATTTTTCCCCCACCAATACTGAATATGATTGTAAGCATATTTCAAATATTCACTTCATTTGATAAAGTCCCGGGCTTTCAGGCACTGTAAACAGAAGAGGAATAACTATTTCAATAACATTTTAATGAAAAATATAACATGAGATATAGACCTACTGCCTCTGACAAAGTCAAACTGAATAGTGTAGATATTTTTTTTTTCTTGAAAGTTTTTAGTAGCTAAGGAAGGGAGAGAAAGGAAACAGACATTCTGTCATCCAAGACTTTCTTGCTTTCCTTTCACTATCTGGAGTAATTCTGCTGAAGATTATTGGTTTTGCTTCTAGACTCCCTCATTGAATATACGCTGCTTTGAGCCAAAACTCTTATCAGTCCTGTTTCCCAGTTTCACTTTGGAGAAGTAAAAAATCTTATTCGGACTTTCTTTCTTGCCCTGTCCAGAGTGGCCTAATCTGTATTTCTACACTTGACTCTTCCAAATGTGGGAGTTTATTGCTTAAACAACAATAAAAAAAAAAAAAGGCATGCTACTAGTCAAAACGGGACTAATTTTGCCTATTTTAGTCAAAAATTCCGTATATATGAAATGAAGTTTTTAAGTCTGTTCTTGTCCTCTGTCATTCTGACTTCCACTGCCCTGCAGTTTTAACTGGAGGAGCTAGCAACTGACATACCACTTACTGCAAGTTTCATCATCTTACGGTACAAAGGACCTGTCAGTTGCTGGTGCCACTGGGAAATTGCTACTAGCTTGATGGAGATTATTTTTGTTTTACTTCTTTTTATGTCGCTGGCTCTATTCTCCCTATTTCCTCCTTTTCCTTAAGGGGATCATGGTGGAGAAATAGTTGGTGTGATAAATCGATCAGCAGGGTACCATAGCAGCATTAAGCTATCCATCCATCAGGACTGCAGTGTATTTGAGCAAGTAGGTGCTGGTTGGCTGATATCTCAGAACCATTTCCAAGTGATGGAGGGGCTTTCACCTCTGAATTCCAGCCTCTGCCACATTAGAAATCTTCTAACTTTAAATTGTTTCAGTATATATAGAAATTGTAAATAATAGGATAAAAGATTTGTTCTCTGGGGGACATTTCTATGAAGCACAACAAACTCCTTTTATATTGACTGTTAAAAAAGTGCCATCTATTTTTTATTGTAAAGAGATCACTGAGGACTGAGAGTAACAGATGAAAAGAACTCTTTTAGTAATATGTCAATACAGTTTCTTTGGCTGTCGAGTGTAGAATGGATTAAAATTCTTGAGTACTGCAGGACTGGTTTTATTGCCTCACTGTTCTGTATATATTGTCCAATGACATGCTGCCAAGAACAGATATTGAGTTGCAACTATAGCTGTAATAATTGTATGAGTATTACAGGAGATGTGTCTGAAGATCTTCTAGGCACACTGCAGACCTTTGCGTGGACATTGACTGTTGTTTGTGTTCCCTGAGAACAGCAATAGCTGAGGAGGGGTTTATATATATATCTTGCATACCTGTACTATCTTACTGATTTCACTGCTGCCCCCTAGATGCTTAGAAGTGTGATGGTTTTGAATGCTAATTTCTTGAGGCCTCTGTGCTGTATCCAACACTTCTCTTTAAAAAGGGATGTCCTGTTCCAGATGTTAGACTCCAGTTTGTGCTGCAGATTTTGCAGGACTTTAGCCATAAGGAAACTGTTCAGTATAATGGGCTTGGTAGTGTAAAACTGGAGAGAAAAAAAAAAAAAATTATAAAGATTTTCTTCCTTAACAGAAGAAAAAAGGACTGATATCAAACTGAAATTCAAAAGACACTGTATAATAAAGATGAGACTTCTCAGTGACAGACCAGAAAATGAATGAAAAGTCTTCCTCCTGAATAAAAGAACAGTCTTGACAGTGCTGACCTGCAAAGTGTCTCATACTTCCAACAAAAGAGGTGAATGCAGGCCTATTCTGAGCTCATCAGAACAAATTCTACCAGAAAAGGTCCTACTGCTTGTGGTGTCCGAAAAATTCAATGATTCAAACCACACTGATAAGAGTAGGCAATTGATGATCCAAAGAAGTTGTACCTGGTGACCTTGCCCTGGATGATGAGGGCACACTTTTCCAACAAGGGCAAGTGGATTCAAAACATTTTTAGCCTCCTCCATAACCTTCCACTTGAGAGTTTTATAATTCAGTGATGTAACTACTACTGGCTGCTGCAGAAACCAGTTAAGGATTTGTTAGATATTTAGGCAAGTGTACTTTGCCTGTTTTGAGTCTTTAATGTAGCTTGTCTGTTACAACTTCATATCTCTTGCATCTCTTCTAGGCAGGACTGTGCATGTGGAAACAGAATAAGTTTTTGTTAGTGGAAAATTTCATCTTGAAGACTGTGGTAGAATTCTTTGGGTGTTCTTTGTTTAGGTTTTTTGGGGTTGGGTGTTTTGTTTTGATTTGTTGTGTTTTGTTTTTTTCATTGAGAAACCTATCTATCTGCAATATATGGCTCACAGAGGAGGGGGCCAATCCAGTCTTTGGCCAAATTAGACTTATAGGGTAAAGCGTCTTACCCCTGCTGAGGGTATAGCTGTGATAGTGCCTACTTTATTGGTAAAAACGCAAAATGATATTTTGTAGTTGTAACGCAGGCAAATGAGTTTAAAATAATTACTTGAAGATTTTTTTTTTTGCCAGAGGAGAATAAATGGTCAGGGTACAGCAAATCTCTTGTATCACAAATGAGCCAACTTGTAGTATGAGTTGTTATTTTAGAAAGATTGATCTGAAATGTATGTGAGGTAAAAGAAAAAGAACATGTACATTTTAATGAAGTCTATTTTCCTTAAGGAAAAATTTTGCCATAATGATCTAAGACTTAAGAGCCCTAATCAAAACTAAGTTTTCTTTTTTTCTCCTACCCTAACATAATATTCAGTGTTAGATGACATTACATCTTTGTTTTAACACTGCGAAATATTGTGTAATGACATCGAAGGGTCTATCTGTGCTATAATTTGGTATCAGAAATAAGCCTTCATTCATAAGTACAGGCTTAGGACTAATATTCATTCATTTGTAAAGGGGTTTATTTCAAGCAAACAATGTATCCAGTAGGACAAACTGAAGAAAAGCTTAAGACTTACTGTACAGCTGAATTCTAATTCATTAGCAGAAACTCACAGGCATGTTATTAGTGAATACAAAAGAGAAAGAAAATTAGAAAAAGCTACAGGATAAATCAGAATCTGTTAATCAGAGGCTGTCCATTTCCCACTTCTTCGGTTTAGGATGGGCCAAGTTTATTTCTGGTGCAAAATTTCTTGTCTAGTGAGGTTTACCTTGTGAGAGTAAAGGGAAAATTCATCTAACAATAAATACAACAGTGCACATGTAATTGAGATGATGCCCAAAAATATTTTAAATGGCACAAAAAGCCAAGGCACTGGGTACTGGAGAAAGGCCAGTAACTTCAAAAAAATGAATATGAAATATCTTACCAGAATGTTGTTCTGAATGTCAAAAAAAAAACCCCCAAGAAATTATATTTGCTTAATTTGCATCTACCTCATTATCATCCAAGCTAAAATTCAGGCTCCCAATAAAGTTCCTTTGCATCACTGTGTTAGCACAAAAACATTCTAAAAGATTTCTTTTGGCAAAGAGTAATCCGATATCAGTATGGAGAATTCAAGAATTGGTGGCAATTCTGTACTGGGTACTGACCAGCAAAACTCAAAGCCATCTTTGTAGTCATGTAAGCTCACTCTAGGGTCAGGAAATGTCAGTCCTGAAATATCAAGTAGTCGTGAAACTGCTCCTTATACTACTAGTGCTAGTTGCAACTTCACAGAACCAAATTAATCTCTGTGTTCCCTCTCAGATCTGATCAAGCAGCACAGAACGATGTGACTGAAAAGAAGGTTGTCCTATTCATAACTGTAACAAAAGGTGAATTGTAAATGTCTGTTTTCTGAGGAGTAACGAGGGTGATTAAAGATTTCGTGCATAGACTGGGTTCCATGCACAGCTTAAATTTATATTTTTTTCATTACAGATATTAATTTATTGGATGAATGACACAGTGAAATGATAGCAAAATGAATTAGCATTAAGCTACTAATTGTTGTAACACAAAAAGGACATCATTCCCCAAAGAGAGCTTAAAAAAAAAAGAGAACAAAACCAAACAAAATGAAAAAAGTTTGAAAACCGTTTTAGTGTAGATTGCTTCCAGTGTGCTCTTTTTCATTAACAGTATTCCCAGGTACTTTCTTAAAGCTCATCATTCACCCCATGCAGCGCTACAGGCTGGGGGAAGAGTGGTTAGAAAGTGGCCTGGCGGAAAGAGACCTGGGGGTGCTGATCAACAGCCAGCTAAACATGAGCCAGCAGTGTGCCCAGGTGGCCCAGAAGGCCAATGGCATCCTGGCCTCTATTAGGAATAGTGTAGCCAGCCGGTCTAGGGAAGTGATCGTCCCTCTGTACTCGGCACTGGTGAGGCCGCACCTTGAATACTGTGTCCAGTTCTGGGCCCCGCACTTCAAGAAAGGTGTTGAGGTGTTGGAGCGAGTCCAGAGAAGGGCGACCAAGCTGGTGAAGGGTCTGGAGGGTCTGACCTACGAGGAACGGCTGAGGGAGCTGGGGTTGTTGAGCCTGGAGAAGAGGAGGTCTGAGGTGACCTTATTGCAGTCTACAACTACCTGAAGGGAGGTTGTAGTGAAGTGGGAGTCGGCCTCTTCTCCCAGGCAACTAGAGATAGGACAAGAGGACACAGCCTCAAGCTTCACCAGGGGAGGTTGAGGTTGGACATTAGGAAGAATTTCTTCTCGGAAAGGGTCATTAGACATTGGAAGGGGCTGCCCAGGGAGGTGGTGGAGTCACCATCTCTGGATGTGTTTAAGACAAGACTGGACATGGCACTTAGTGCCATGGTCTAGTTGACAGGGTGGTGTCAGGGCAACAGTTGGACTTGATGATCCCAGAGGTCTCTTCCAACCTGATTGATTCTGTGATTCTCTGATTCTGTGATTCTGTAATTGGTAGTGGTTCTTTCTGCACCCACTCTTCAGAGGTCTGAAATATTAGCTAGTACTTCAGATGGGCATTGACATTACCAGCTTTATCAAGTACGGCATCTCCTTGGAGTCTCTAATATTCCTTACAGATGGTACGTCTCAACATGAACTACTTTGTCAAATGTGACACTTGCTCACAAAGTTGCTGAGGTGGATTAGAGACTCTGTCCTATATGTGGGGTCTGCTATGCTCACATTGCTCAAACCCTCCTAACCAGTTTTCCATATTCACAAGAGTTACTATTTTTGGTCTTTCTAATCAAGTAACTCTCTGCTTCACTTGCTGATCTACCTTTCAATGGCTCCAGAATATTTCAGTGATGATTTTAAAAAATGAAACCTCCCACTTGCAATGAGTTTCTACTTCAAAAGACTGCTTCTGGACTAGTTTTTAAATCAAAATTGTAATTGAGCAGACTTGGTCCGATTTTTAACTATGGTGACAGTATCCTATGGTCTTACCATGCTTTTTCTCTGCTTTAAAGAGGAAAACCTGCCATTGGGAGGTTTTCAGAGTCCTTGTGGTTATGCAAGAGTTGTAAAGTTTGAATGTTGGTTTCCTGTCTCTGAAAAAGAAACTTAATCATAGTCACTAAAGCTATTCTGTCTTTCTCTGCATATAACCTTAGCTCAGAAATATCCCTCTTGCAGCTCTCAAGTTATCTTTACAGATTTAAGAGAAGTGTTAAAACCCCATGTTTTTAGTAATCAAAGGTCTGTGTTTTTCTCAACCTTAGTGTGATCATGTCACTGTGTCCTGGTTTCATGGAATTAAAATTTATAGAATAGAGTTTCCATTAGATTTTTGTTTTGGTTTGTGGCCAGCCATGGTAATCAAGGCCATTAGCAGTTAAGTCCAGGGCAGCTGACCCAGGCTGGCCCACAGGTGTATTCTATATCAATAATGTCAGGTTCACTATAAAAGGTAAAGCTTGCTGGGGGTGGGACTCTTTTTGTTGTGCTCTGTTTGTCATTCCTTTTTCTCTTTCTCAATGGTTGCTATCCCTGGAGTGACTTGCTGCAACTCTGTGGGCTAAGTATAATTTTGTGTGTTTTGTATTACCATTGATATTGGTTTCTTTATTTTATCAAATCTGTTTAAATTTAACCCATGAGTCTCCCTCCTCTTCCCAATTCCCTTCCTTGGTCAGGGAAGGGACATTGGGTGATAGAACAACTACTTATTGTTTAGACCTGGGGTGCGGGCTAAAGGGAGACGCACTGTAATGCAGCGCAGGATGAATTCCTGTGGACCTATTTGTTCTCCAGGTAAGCCTATCTACAAAATGGGAGACTATCAGAAATTATTGTTTCACTGTCATTTGATCTTTGTTGTTTGCAGTTCAAAAGTTTATAAGATCTTTTGAGAGAGCTTGAAAGTATAGGGCATTCTAGTCCACTGAATCCCCATCTAAAATTCTTATGTTAGAAATATGTGACAACACTGGTAGTTTCACTGAAGTGGGAAAAACAAATAGCCCAAATAATGGATTCTGCTAATCACAGGACAAGTGATGAAATTCTCCTAGGATTAGACAATTTCCTGTACCTTAAATATGTGTAATGCCTATGTTTTGAGCTCCTACACTTAATTTTTCTATTGGTTAGGAGAGTAGGTGAATATGCAGCACTGTAAAAGCAGCATGAAGTGCCTTGTAAAGATTTATACTTCAGTGAAGTCAGACATACCAAGGTTAAAAACCTCATCCTTATCTCACTGTTCTGACATTGTGGCATCATTACTGAGTTCGTTTGGATGTTTGCTAGTTGCGGATGAAACTAAGCTTAGAAAAATATTATTTCAGAATTCATTTCCAGATTTGGGACTATAAGTTTTCAGAGATAGTGTGAGATTATGTGGAACTTGGAACATCCAGACTTCCACTCTTGGGTTAAAATTTTTGGTAAGTCTAAAAAGTTACAATTCTATAGAGTAAAATTTGTTGCGACCTTTGGAAGTTCAGTTGTAGGTACATCTAGTGACCTTAAACCTAAAATGTAAAGTCAGATCCTGAGGATGAGTAAATATATATTTGTAGGAGAACCTGCAATATTGATTTTATTATTTGATTTTTTTCCAGAATAGTCACAATATGTGTTTCCACCTATTATCTAACAGATTAATGTCCTTTTTCTGGATTGCTGATGGAAGAATTGTGTGAAACTGTCAAACATTTTACTGAAGGAAACATCTCTTGGTGCTCACTTATGCATAAACACTACTATTTGCCAAAAGGGGGTCTAGGTTTTCTTTGGGGTTTTTCTGTTCTTGTTCTCAGCAGGTCCATATCAGCTTTTGCTCATTTTTCTAGGACTAGTGAGTTAATTCTGTTTGTTAGCCTTTATCCACTCTCATAAACACGTATCATGTTTTCTAGTCTTCCGGACCTCACTCCTCTGAGTTCCAGAGAACTGCTATTGGCTCTGAGATGGCCTCATGAACTTAATTAGGGATGTATCTACATTATTAAATTAATTCCTTCTGGGGGCTCATTACTGGCCTCATGGAGCTGACTGGAGTGTAGGCCTGCATCCATAAAGACCCATTTGCATCATCAGATCAATTTTCTTCTCTTCCTTCTACCATCTTCTAAAAAAGTAATTCCCATACTCAAAACTACTCCACCTGTCCATAATATCTCACCATGCTGGAAAACTTTGCAGAAAGGGAATCATGTCTGAGGCAAGCATGAAGCCTCTTGATCTTCCCAAGACAACATTCTGCTTGCACTGCACTGTACAAATCTGCTGCACTACTTCAGTTTCTGCTCGTGTTCATTCTCGGCAGCCTTTGTCCTGCCTGTAGGCCTCCCTGTTTTTCTGCAATGGGTCCAGGCAAGTCATCTTCCATAGGAAGCATTGTATCAGATAGGGTGGAGAACTCGTTCAAAGTATTCTGTAGACATTGATAAAACTGCTTCCAGGGATAATAACCGTTTAGTTTACATCTATAACAGTTACTACCTGAGAAGGTATCTCAGCCACTGACGTGACCAGAGTACCAGTGGTGAAGAGATGTTAAGACAGGGATACCGATATCCATCAGAGGACTGGAAAATTATATGCTATATGCCTTTAATGAATACAGAATTTTTGGATGTCAAAGGCTGTCTTAGAGGTAGTCTCTGGGGAGGGCATGCTGTGACCTTCTCTGCAGCAAGGCTTGCCATCCTGTGGGAAACAGTGGAGAAGGAAGCTGCAATACATCTAGCTGTGTCCTATCTCTTGTTTGGTTTTTGTGCTTTTGATACAAACCATTTATAACTTTAAAGCATTTTAAACTTGCAGTGGTGCTTCTTGGCACTGGTGTGCATTCAGGAAAATTAGGCCACTGACAAAAAGTTCAGTATGGATGGTGATGGGGAAGGAGTCATCTTTGGCTGGCAAAAAGCTCTTCTGTGTCCCTCACCTACCTTTTGGTGGGACAAGAGGGGAAATGTTATGTTTCTTTTTTTTTTTTTTTTTCAGTCCAAGTTATGTTTCATCTTTTTCAAGCTTGAAGAAGGACTGATGTCATATCAAAGCTGTTAGTTACAATTAGCAGAATACAATGGACAGCGGCAAAACAATATGTGGGTGTTAGTGGCTGACAGACAGAAGGCTGGAGTCTTGCAGAAAGATTAAGGGCATGAGGTATAAAATACTTTTGACCTTTAATAGAACAGGTAGCCACTGTACTTTCTGAAGTCTTTCCTGATAACTCTGCAAGGCAGTTATCAGGTAGAGGGGGCAGTAAAGTTGTTTTTTCTGTCTCTCCTACTCAAATGGTCATTCTCTTGATTATAAAAATTATTACATGTGTATGAGCCTCTGTATTTCTTAAGCAACATTAATGGTTGAGTAGACATTTAAGATCAGGGTCACCCTACCACAAATGGAATGAAAGGTAAGGTGTCACAGTGCAGAAAATAAAAATGGCTTAGGACACCTAGACTGCTACCTGACAAAGAAAAGGCACTTAGCCAGTTCTGTATATTTTTGCCAGGAGATTGGTAGAAAAGAAGGAAATATCTGCATTATTGGTTGCTTTTACTGTGCAAGTAACTACAATTAGTGTTTTCATCTGATGCTTACAACGTGCATTCACACCAACATATGTGACTCTGTGTACTTCCAAGGCAAAATAATTAATGTGGAGTAGCAGCAAAACCTGTTTCCCAGGTGTGGCTTACAGATTTTAGGTATGTATTTAAAGCTTTTGTGAGTCCTTATACAATGAGGTTTGGAGAACTTGTGGACTTTGTAGCTGTTCTTGGGCACAAAGACCACTAAAACCTGCCTTTCCTAATGATTTTGTGTGGCTTTTCAGATTTTTTTAATTCCACATACAGGAGTATATGACCCTTGTATGACTGGTATTCATTCAATAATCAGGTTGACAGAGTGCAGCTGGAGTTTTGGCTTCAGTCTCACCTACACCAGCCAGCACAGCTGGGCAGTCATGACAGAAAGAAAGATGTAAAAGTGTCTTGTTATGAGCAGAAAAACTATGTCTATCAAGTGAAGGCTATTTCTGGGAAGTAGAGGTGACTGTCTGCGTGACATTCTTGCACCTAGTTTTATTCCAAATTTATGTACGTGCATTTTCTCTGGGGAAATTTTGAGAAGCAAGCCAGACTGGTGTTCCCCATTACAAGAAAGCTGAAGCAAAATTACCTTGCTGCTGAGCCTTCAAGGCTAATAAACCCAAACACATAAATGTGACTTCATGGTCCTCCAACCCTGTCACTTTGTGTGCAGTTTATTACTTTACCCTTTAAAATACCAGCCACAGGCTGGCAACAAGCAGTCTTTCCCCTCATTTTGGTGACAGGTTTTCCTCATCAAACTTGTTTCTGACTAACCTTGAGAAGTATTGTTCTTTCTCCCATAGCTGCTAGATGGCTTGTGTATTATTCTACGGTTCTCTTATTGCTTTATCCTTTATATTTAGAGAAAGTTATGTCCATGGAATGTGTGTAGTCCCTGCTGCTGCTTATCTGTCAGCTTCAAATATATTTTAATTCTTTCTCAGTCAGGAAACACTCCCAGTATCTAAATGACCATCCCCCAAGCTATGAGGGAAAAATTCAATTAGTCAGATATATCCATGAGCTGGCTTTCCAGCAAAACCTCATTTACACTGAGACTCTAAGCAGACTGTGCTTCCAGCCATACTCATTCAAACATGACCTTATTTGAAATCATATTCATCACAAATGTCTCCTTGAGGCTCCCCTGGTCACTGGTGTACAGTGGGGCTTTTACTTGTTTTGACTTCCTCTAGATGAATACCTCCAAACATGTTATGGTTGGGACTATTCCCTGAAAAGTTAGGCATAGGTCTGAGGTTTTTGGGGTTAATTTCTAGGAAGGGTTGAAGATGTAGTTCAAGGAAAACACAACCTCCTAGGAGTTACTTAAGTATATTTAAGCCTAGTTAGTCTTACCTTAAAACAAGAGCAGACTTCTGGAGGTTTTTTTTTACATGGAATATGACAAGAAACTGAGTTAAGTAGGGTGACTGTGTCCCCCACAGGGCAGAGCACAGTAAGGTTTTCTAAGGGGAAAAAAAATAGTTTTTCTGTGAGGTTTGTGCTTAGTTCCCTGCTGTGAAGTTTTTTAAGTGCTAATGTGCAATTAGAGGCATTTGCAAGCTGATCTCTTTTCCCTTTTGAAGAACCACCTGATCTCCCTTTTTTTATAGTTAGTATGTGTTTCTCCTTGTTTTATTAGAAAGTTAGTTGATTGGCTGGGAGAGAAAAGGGAGTTTTGAGGGGAAAAAAATCAAGAAGATTTCAATCATTTTGAAAGATTTTTTTTTAAATGTCTTTGAACATTCCAGGAAAATTTCATTCTGTGTGAAACTACATGAGTATCACTGTAGTTTATATAAAAATAGAACTTTTTCTCACCACACTTTTCATGACTAGGAACAAAGAAAGAGAAGTGGTATAAAAAGTAGTTCTAACTTCCCTTATCTCTTTTTTTCCTATCTTAACCGATGGGAAAAATTCAAGTGTCTGAAATGTGTTTGCAAATTTTGTTAAGGCTAAGATTGCATTTTCTATCAAAAAGTTGTAGTTTTAAAAATATAAGCAGCCCAGCTTTGCCATGTGTTTCATCAGCTGGTAAACTTCATACAGTTCAAGAATCTGTTTGTGCTGAAAATATGGACAATTAAATGCATTTTTTTTTTTTTTTCAAAGAAAGTGTCATCATATGAAAGCTATTGGGAATATGGGTTATGATAATTACAATCTCTTAATTACCTATTAACTCTTCATAACTATATTTAATACTTTTCCATTAATACTAAAATTATGCTGAAACTCCTGTGACAAAATTCTGCTTATTGTTAATGTCCAGTCTGCAATGGTTGCTGTTACTGTTTTATACTAACAGAAACCAATGGTTTGCAGTTTATAACTACTTATTTCCTTCAAGGATTCCTCCTTTCCTTTAGCCATCTGATAAACCTGCAGTCAAGACTTGTATCTTAGCATCAGACTGCATGGCATATTCTTCAGTTCCTGATATAGTTTCAGAACATTTTGCTGCTTGTGTGCATACCAGAGGGTAAGCCCCTCTTTTCAGCAATCCTTTCTCTTCCATGTTATCAAGAGTAACCATGTGTATTTCATCAGTAATGGAATCAGACAGAACTCAAAACACAAAAAGAGCTTTTCTGGTTTTATTCTGACACTTTAGTGGAACTTTCCAAAGGAATTTTGGAGTTCAGAGCCCGTGCCCTGTTAAGAATCTGGATTCAGAATCTCCTTTTGACACGCAGTGGATGTTAACTATCAATTGTTTGTGCTTTTAAAAATAATATTTTTTTAAATTCTCTATTGATTTCTTGAAAAATTCCCAGACAGCAGATAAAATCTAACAAATGACACGTGCAACTAATAAACCAAAATGCTAAAATCTAGGCTTTCTACTGAATGACCCTGTAAACTCAGTGGAATTTGACAGACTTCAGTAGAAATTGCATCAATGAAACATTTATAGAAGTGCAGACCTGATAAGTAACTGTAGTTGTATTCATATGCATAAATCGTTTCCTGCCCTCTTTTATTCCTTGTTTGTTTAAAACCTTTTGAAGGCAGGATAACATTTTCTATCATCTTTCATGACATCTTGTCAGATTATTGCAGAAAGAAATAGTAATCCTTAAAAGTGGCTGAGAGAAGAGGCAGTTTTAATAAATATGAATAAATCTGTCAGTTGAAGAAAAACTGAACAGTTGATCACATCTGGTTAATAATAAATAAGTAATTAGAAATAAAACTATTTTAACTTTCTTACATATTGGTTCTTGTTTGTTTCTTGTGCATCTGTACTTGCTGCTTTAGATGCTGTGTTGGAAAAGCAAACAACCCTTCCACATCCTGATCTGTTTTTTTAGTATATACGTGATATGCCTATATCTGTGTATATATATTCAGGTATTTACTTGACAGTTCCACAGATTCAAACATGCTGATTCAATCTCCACTGAGATCTGATAGCTGACTACGAGCTGAATTTATAGTGTGATGTATTTTTGTGAAGTGACACTGGATTATATTGTTCTAGATCTTGACAGTCATGTGCTTTATGATGGTACCACATGACTAGTGACAAAAAGCCTGTTACATGCTCCTCCTAGGGGGAAAGGTGTCCCTGCCTATGGCAGAGGAGTTGGAACTAGATCATCTTTAAGGTCCCTTCCAACCCAAACCATTCTATGATAAGAGGAGGTATTCATGAGAGGACAGAGAGACCTGGTCATTTCAGTCTGCACTGTGATGACCTGTGAAATTAACTCATTGATTGTATTGCATTTTATGCAATTCTAGAAGATAACAGAGAGACTGGGTGATTTGCCTCAAGAAGCAGTTAAAACACAATTAAAATGAAAAGAGTAAGTTAAGCACTTATTTAGATCTGTTTTCATTCTACACTGCTGGATGATGTACTTATTTTTATTAAGAAAGCTGAGTCATTGAAAACTGTTGTGTGCTCAGAAGCAGATAAACTGGTATAAGACTGGGCCTAAAATTTATGCAGTATGACTAAACAAATAAAGCTGGTCAGTAGGAAGGGGTTGGTTTTGATTTGTTTATGGCTTTAGAAGGAAGTAGGACATCTACTTGCTTGGAGGAAGTTTCTTCCTGCTTCTCTGTCATTGGATGTCATGCACCATCCTCTGAAATTGTTATAGAAGACAGAATGTAGAACTGGATGGACAAGTTCTATGAAAACCATGAATGTAGATCATGTCAAAGGTATTTTGACATAGGGGAAGAAAATATTTATTTGGGAATAATTTGCTATGACCTAATTCTTCAGTGATGTGTCCATAAGCTTCCTTTGCTTAAAAACATATATACACACAGTTGTGTTGCAAAATATTAATTCCAAATACAGCAATAATATGTGCAATTCCTGTACTAATACGCATTTCTTGTAAGGTACGGTTCCTAAATAGAGGGTTAATTTATTCCCTAGGAAAGAAGTACTGTGGTAACTGGAACTGAGATGAAACAATTTCGCTACTTTCCCAGCTGGTTAAGAATTGCTGGTTTCATTTCTAATTTTTCCATTTTTTCCTATTAAAGTGAAAAGAACAGCATCTTAATGATACCCTTTTGTGCTTTCATTACCCGAAAAGATCTTTTGTGGAATAAATAGGTCTTCATAGAGGCGTATGTACCTGGATTCTCTGTATGGTAAAAAAAAAAAGTGTAAATTTACAGATTGTCTTGAAACGTCAAAGTAGTCAACTAACAATTAAAGCTTTGATAACTGTTTTGTTACTTTTGAGAAGCTTGGCCTACAAATGTACCTCTTGCTTCTAGGCAAACAGCTCAGGGCAGTAGGCCTGATTTTGAAATTCTTTGTCAGTAAAGCAATCGTATCACTTTAAGAAAGCAATAAAATTTATGAAGTTTATGATAAAGGGTATTCATTAGGCTGAAGTTGGAACTGTTTGGTTTTGGTAATATGTTAAATGCTTTTATATTAAGAAAATTGAAAAATCAAAAAAAACTTGGAACACAGGCAAGGTTTAGTGATGTTTTATACACAGCTTGAGCTCTGCTGGCCCTTTCAGTGTTTTTGCTTGTGAAGTTTCCTTTATTTAGCAGCAAGAATAGACATGAACACGTTCCTGAAATCAGCAGTTGTCGTCTTTCCTTTTCTCAGTTCACTCATCAAAAGATAGGCACTTGCTCCTAGCCTGGAGGTGCCAAGTTCTTAAGTCACTGCTCTGAATTACCCCTTACGTGAGCATGTGTCTGTGTTTGCTGATTATGTACAGAGATGATATATAAAAACCCCCACTTTATATCAAATCTGAACTCCCAATCCACCTCTGTACCGCTGAGAGCTCATGGGTTGGTGTCTGTTGTGATTTAACCCCAGTAGGCAGATCAGCCTCACAAAGCCACTCACTTCCCCCTCCCCCTTCCCCCCCCCTGCCCCGAGTGGGAAGGGAAAGAAAATTAGAGGGGTAAAAGTGAAAAAAGCTCATGGGTCGAGACAAGGACAGTTTAATAGGTGAAGCAAAAGATGTGTGCACAAGCAAAGCAGAATAAGGAATTCACTCACTACTTCCCATCAGCAGGCAGGTGTTTAGAGCAATCTCCAGAAAAGCACAGCTTCATCACATGTAATGGTTACTTGGGAAGACAAACAGCATAAGTGCCAATGTCTCCCCTCCCCCTTTCTTCCTCAAGCTTTACTGCTGAGCCTGATGTCATATGGTATGGAATATCCCTTTGGTCAGTTGGAGTCAGCTGTCCCAGCTGTGTTCCCTCCCAACTTCTTATGCACCCCCAGCCTATTTGCTGATGGGATGGTGTGAGAAGCAGAAAAGGCCTTGAATCTGTGTAGTCACTGCTCAGCAGTAACTAAAACATCTCTGCATTATCAACACAGTTTGCAGCACAAGTCCAAAACGTAGCCCCCTACTAGCTACTGTGAAGAAAATGAACTCTATCCCATCCAAAACAAGTACTGTATCTTAGTTTAAATGTCAAGAGCAGAAAGGAAAAGCAGGAAGGCTCTTCTTGTGTTTAACTATAGTGTCTCTTCTATACAGATACATTGTATAGTGCCTCAGACAGGTCCTGTCTGCTGTTGATGGGAGAAGGGTATACCTGTGCCTGTAAATGGCAAAGATGCTCTTTGCTGGGGAAGAGTAGTACTTCATTGTGCCTTAAGTACCATAGCCTTGAGTGTGTTGTGATATTTGTGCCAGAATGTCTCCCTGCTGAGTTTGCTGCTCAAGTTGGAGTTGACAGAAGGATTTTCACTTTTTCTCTTGAATTAAATGCAACGGTTCAGACTCTTAGTTTGTATAAAATGGCATGTTCATCCAAGCCAAGATTGATTTACCCCAAATATGGATTTGGCCCATCATTTATTTAGATTTCTTGTTTTCTGCTAAAAGCATGGAAAACTTTTTCTTTCTTTTCACTTCTTATGGAACATGACACAGTCTGCATTGCAGTTCTCAAAACAAATGCGTTGCTCTTAGCTTAAAGGAAAACTCAACCTTGAAAAAAAAATCTTTCTTTTTCTTAAAATTAAGTGTCCTGTAATATCTCATCTCTTTAGCTGTTCAGAAAGCTTTTCCAACAGCTAATGTTGTTTTCAGTTTTTATCCTAAATTTGTAGTTCAGATGTAAAACAAAAATGAAACAAGTTTTTGGCTGTGATCTTTACTATATTTACATGAGTTAGATGTGGCAAATTATTTTTTTTTCCATCATATCAATAAGCTTACATTGTGGTGTTGGCACACTTGGGGGAGGGGCAGGGGGGAAAAGGAAGGTCAAATTCTGAAGTTCTTTACCAAATCTTTCTTTAAGCAAATAGTAAGCTCACTGGGACTTGGTTTAAATGAAGTACATTTAGTTAATTAATTAAGAGTATATATTTAAAATAACTTTTTTATCCCATCTCTTTATTCTGGCTCAGATTGCAAAATTTTTAGATTACTTAATTTTTTTATACAGCACCTACCAGAATAAGAACATAAAAATATCCATACCAAAAGTTTACCTAACCCTATAACCTGTTTTTATTACCAGTTGTTTAGAGAAGAACATAGCAACATAGTAACCATGTAATGCTGCCATTGCTGGAGCTTGTAGTAACTGAAGTAGTGCAACCAACCCGAAAGAAAAAGTCCTCCTTCCCTTTTTTGGGATCTGTATCCATAGGCTCAGTGGTTTATTGTTTGGATTTTTTTTTTTTTCCTGTGTAGGACCAAAGTCTTAATTTAGAGGATTAGCAGATTGGGAGACAGCAAAGAAAGCATGGCATGTGTCCAAGTGCTTGTGATGCCTTGAGCTGTATTTGGTAGGAACTAGATCATTTCATTCCCACATACAAATTTTGTATATATCAGTCCTAGGCTATGAGTTAGACTCCCTGTTGAGCTACTTCATAGTTCTTGATTAGTTATGGATATTACAGTAATTGGGTATGTTAATACCTACCTTTCCTGAGAGGTGTTAACTAAACCTGTTCCTTAAAGTAATGACCACAGAAGAAAAGAGAGAGAATGTAAAGGTATACGTAGTATTTCAAGGCCTTGGAATTATAATTCCTTCTAACACTCAGTTCAGAAACTCTTCAAGACCACTACAGCAGCTGCTACTTAACAATTAACTTGCACTATTAATTGGGTTCAGAAAATATATCTTCATGGCAAATAAAAGGACAGAAACAAGTATTTTTGTGCAACACTACAGAGCTTTATTACCCATATTCACTCAAGCAACAACTATACTTGGAAAACATTACTGTTCAGATGCCAATTGACAAAAACACAGGGACTCATTAAATCAGAAATATTGTGACAAACTGTAGAATGTTGTTGCTCTAGGGAGCTAATCCAGCAAAGCATTTAAGAAACTGCTTAATTTTAAGCATAGAAGGACTCCCCAGAGAAGGTATAAAGCAGATGCTAAAGTGTTTTCCTGGCTGGAGCACACAGTTGGTCAAAATTTGTTCTTGTGTGTATTTTTTTTTTGTTTTGCTTCATTTCACAGGAAGATAAGATTAAATCAAGTCCTTTAGAAGTTCATTATGCATGCTAAGTATTCACAGCATAGTATGAAACATTATTGTGCATAATATAAATATGAGTATTTCAGTATTACCTAGAGAGCTCATAAAAAAAATTACTGTGCTATGTATGGTGCTCACATAAAGCAAGCTACATCACTAGTCTCTGAACACTTATTCTGAACTTATTCTGAAGTTCTAGGAAGCTGCCAAATCCATTTGATAGAATTGCATGGACTTTTTTCTGCCTGGAGCCCTCTGGCTTCAGGGAAACTTTGTGTGATGCAGAAAGCTGTCTGAAGACTCTGCAATACAGGAATATGTCCATGAATAAAGTGAGGGACATCAGTTTGTGTGACAGAGGTCCCAAACCTCAGAGTTACAGGCTAGCCTCAAAAATTCAACAGCAACACCATATGAGATGTAGATTGAAACATTACAAGCATTTGTATTCATATACATGTTCAGAGCTTCTGTTTCCCTCCATGATCCTGCTGTATTTGGCCTATGCAATCTCCAAGTTGTTAGAAAGATCAGTGAAAATGAGAAGTTTTATTCTATTTGGAGCTGATAATTTTACCTTAATGAAAAATAGCTGCTATTCCAAGCCTATGCTCACTATGACACAGGTGCTTTTCTCTCACCATAAATCTTGTACTAGCATTTGTAGCCAGTTTTCCCTGTAAAAAAAAAAAAAAAAAAAAAGGAAACTTTGCTGAGGCCTTTCCTACTCTTTTGGTTATTCTTTTTTCCCTGACTGCAGCAATAAGCAGCTGAGAACTCCCTTTCACAAACTCTCATTTTTCCTCTTGTTCAAAGGTTCAGTACCATTTCTGCTTTGTCTCAACAATGTTTTTTGTCACCACATCAAAGTAAGGTCTCAGAAGTATCTTCTTTTACTCCACATTTTTGCTCAAATGAGAGGATGGCACAGTGGCAATATTTGGCATCTCACCATATTTGAAGTGAGAAAAGTAATAATCCATCTGGTGCTCTGAATATTTTTCCTGTGCTGTTTTCAATGAATATTGATCTATCTTTTATTGATAAATAAGAAAACATAGTGAAGGTGTTCAAAACAGCTGCAGAAAAAAATTAAAGGTTTTAAAGCAAGTTGATTGATTGCACTTTACTGCTGTGCTCCTGTGACAGAAACCCTCTTGGCTAACATTCAGGTAGTTGAATTTGGAGAACTAAAATATGCAGTTATCACAGCTGAACTAGAGAATCACCATCTACATACTGCAGTGCAAAGCCAAGCAGTGATCCCAGCTTGTCCAGACCTAATTTGCAGATATTCATATGGAATTACTGTGCACAAGTACATTCTTGAAGTGGTATAACTGTTCAGTGAAGTATCTGCATGATCAGAGTTTGATACTTACAGTTCCAGAGATGTCTAGCTGGAGTCATTGCTAAAGTTTCTTCTCATATTCTCAAGGTTCTGTACCTGAGGTCTGTGACTCTTCCTACCATCAATAAATTGCAATACAGAGGCACTTGCAGGACTCTAGCTAGAGACCCAGCAGGAAAAGTTGTGTGATAACTCCAGCCACAAGTCAGAGTCTGTCGAGGATGAATCGGGGCTGTCATTACACTTCACTGTACTTTAACTGTTTTCTACTTCCCAGAGCTCCTGCGAAGCATTAGTACAGCCCTCAAATGACTATAATTTGCAATTGTGGTTGAGAAAGGAATGTGGATATTTGTGACATGTTAAAGTTAGTACAGATTTTTAGCCTGTTCTTCTCCCTCAAGTACAGGAAAAAGAAATACTTAATATGCCAGAGTTTCTAGTCTGTATATCATTAGACCTTTTCTCTTGTTGACAGATACCAATGGCTTGTTCCAAGCACAAAGCCTGGGGATTCTTGTTCTTTTAAGCAAGGCACTGTGTGAGTGCTTTTTGTTTTCTCTCTATCGTTTGCCCTCCAGAATTACTGGGAATACATGTAAGCACCTAGCACTTTGTAAGACTGAATACTACTGGTTTATGATTTTTGCCTCCTTGTGAAGCAAGCTGATCAGCAGCAAATTCAGAAATGCATGCTGTCCTTGAGCCTCAACAAATCTGGAGGCCTTCCTGCAGGTGGTCAACAGTGTCTGTTCCCACTTAATTCCAGTTTGAATAATTTGCCATCAAATGAAACAGTATGTCTCTGCATGAGACGGTCCATCAAAGCTCCATAGTTGTTCCAGTTGAGGAGACGAGCTCGGTTTGCATTCTCTCAAACTGTTTTGGACACAACACAAACAAAGCACCAAAATTTTGGAATTTCTGGATAGTTACAGCTTGCATCTTGTAATGTCACTTTTATTCTGCCCCAGCTTCTGATTTTGTTTTAACAGCAAAGTAGTGGTGGGGTGGGGAGAGTTATACAGAGCCAATCTCTAGCATACACAAAATCATAGAATCATAGAATAGTTTGGGTTGGAAGGAACCTTTAAAGGTCATCTAGTCCAAACCTTTTCAAATGTCATGGAGAGTGGCTTGGCAACTGTATCAGCCAGTTCCCTCAGGACTCTGGGATGTACGCGGTAGTCTAGGATATCAGCCTGTCTAGGGAAAAAAAAACAGTCACCTTCTTATTGCTTGTATGTCAGGACAGTGGGAACCTGCTACTACTGCTTTCACTTCTCCAAGCAGAAAGTGTGATGGGTGGGGAGGGTGTGAGTCTCCTTTTGGGAGCGGTGTGGAGAGTCATGCTTTCCAGTAACCCAGCTATTAAAATTGGAGAGTATCTCTTTCACTTGTTTTGCACCTGACTTTTTTTTCCCACACACCTCCTACAAACAGAAATACTGTCACAGGCACCTCTCTTCTTAACATGTGGGTTCATCCTCTTCCTTGCACAATTCTGAGACTTCAGATTTGTGTCTGACAAGATAAAACCTATGTTTTTGTAAAAATTTCATGGTGATTTTGCTACAATGTGCTTTATTTTTTCCTTCCAGTGAGGTTGAGTATTTAACATATCACAATATGGCTAAGGATACTTTGAAAAAAAAATCAGCTACATCTCAGTGATGTGGAGTTGTTTGGGGTACTTATCCAGTATGTTTCAAGCTGCTCTTCTGTTAGAGAGCTTAGACTGTAGGAAAGCTTGAGCCAAGTACTTAGGCAAAACTAGTTTGCACCTAAAACTGCTAGACAGTGGAAGCCGAAGTATTCTGTCACTAGCTTCAAAATGAATGAGTTGTTAAAAATCAGCATGCTAGAATAAGCAGAAAGTCTGGTTTTGGATTTCAAATGCATCCCCAAAGAAAAAGACCTTAAGAGTGTCAGAAGTGTTCTGGAATTAACAGTGCTAAACAGCCAGGACTTGGTTTCTGTTGTATGGAACAAATAGAGATTGTTCAGCCGTATGAGCAGAAAAAATTAATCCACTGCATGGAAAGGATAATTTCACACTATTTAAGAATCAAATTTGGAATTATTTCAGGTTAATACTGAAAATACACATTTTTGATTCTGCACATTTTTCAGTCATTATGAAAGATGGTATAAGATTACAGAATTCTCAGATGTATGTGCACAAACACGCATGCATGCACTATCTTGTCCAGCAAGCTGAAATATTCAACTCACTTCACTGTTTTATTTATTCCCTGTAGTCTGTGTAGTGTAGTCTAGGATGAAGAAATAGGATCACTAGATCTATTGATCATACAGTGAAACACATGCTTTTATACTTCATGTCTGTAGTCCCCTGCGTTCCTTTTTCACTCAGATACTCTGGTGAAGAATAGCCTACAAATAAGATGGCAACTTTTTAACCTCCTGGGTGTTGTTGCTTCCAAAGAACTATTAAGTCCTGTGCAATTGTTTCAAATGGGCAAATAGGATCAAGTAGGACACTTTATTAATACTCGTAGCCTCCTTTTAGTACTTCTGCAAAAACATCTCTCTAAGGAGCTGTACCTGCCCAAGTCACTTTGCTAAAGGAGGTCAGAAGAAACGCTGCTGTTACAATCCTGAGGTGCTTTCCCAGTTTATATTAGCCCTTTCCCATCTTATTTTAAGACTAATCTATGGTTTTTTCTTAAGATGTTGAAAGTGTTTCTTCGATGTCTTTTAAAAAAGCATGTCAAAATTTTTTCAATTACAGTTCATTCTGCTAATTAAATTAAATCCCTCTTCAGGGCTCTATGCTTCTCCAGCGTTTCCAAAACAGCTGCAATATCATGAACTATGACTATTTATTAGATATATGGATTGGCATTACATGTTGAACTTCACTGTTCAGAAAGACCCTTAAATTAGCAGTGCTGCATGGTGGCAGGGGGGTTGGAACTAGATGATCTTTAAGGTCTCTTCCAACCCAAACCATTCTATGATTCTATGAAAGAGATGAGACATTTTTGGTAGGATCTAGTAGATGGGGGTGTTTTTTCAGTTTTTAAGAAAAGAAATGTAAAGGAGATGCTTATCTTTTTAAGCACCCTCTAAGCCAAAAGGCAATGTAGTGAGATGTTCCCATTCAAGTTAAAATGTGAGGCCTTAGATTCATAAGAAACTAGTTTGCATATGCAGCTATTGGAAAGGCAAGCAAACTAACTAGAAGAAATGATCATTCAACTTATGTTAGTGTTCCTCATGGAATAGAGGCATGATTGTCTCTTCTGTACAAAAGAATAAAATTATGGGTTCCATGGACTCCTGCTCAGTTATCTGTATTCTTTACTTATGAAAAAAACATAGAGCATGTTTTTATGATAACCATGTACTCATGATATGTAAGTAGGAAGACAGGCTCTACTGGGTAGTCCCTGAACAGAGATTAAGTTGTAGAGTGTTTGCATACCATGGACTTTGGGTAAGCCACTTCACTAATTTCCCCTGTCACAAAGATAAATGCTGCGATCATGTCCATTAATATTCCATAAACAAAAAGCAACATTTTAAGAAGTATCTACCTTGCCTAAATACTAAGTCCCCTGCAACTGTAGTCTTATGTTTGAAAATACATTTCCACTTCATCTTTTTCTAACTATATGTATGTCCCTCTTAGTTTGCCTCTCAAAAAACCCTCTAAGGAATGTCATGGTTATTCCCCATGGAACTGCCACTCATTCTGATTCTTGATCTGGTCTTCAAATGACAGACAAAGCTTGTTTTGAGTATTTGTTATATAAAATTCAAGCCACTTGGTTTGATTTCTTGTGACACATAGGTTATATATGATTATTTTGTTCCCCGCTACCTGACCAGGTTAGCATTAGGTAAGTTATATGATCAGGCACTTAAAGAAAGTTTTTGAATCATAAAATAAGTCAACATCATAGAACCAAACAGAAAGTACGTCAGTGTCAGAAGCTTCAGAAATTATTTCACCCGTGGACATTTCTCAAAGACACATTTTAATCGGAAGTTGTTAGACTTAAAGTAAGAGTTACAGGATGAAATTATGTATTAGGGAAGAGGCCAAACAGTGTAATGCACTTATTCTTTCTGGCTTTGGAAATTTTATGCTGAATTTTTTTTCTTACTACTGATACTAGATAGTATATAAACCACATGTATCATTTTTCCAGATGGGAAATAAAAATGATTCTGTCAATCGTGAACCTAATGACAAACTTTTGAGAGCTGTTCCAAGGAGGGAGGAGGATGACTTAGCTGATCCTCTGTAGGTCCTGCTGTAGGAAGGGTAGAAGATTCCTGGAGAGCTAGGTGCCCTGCTTCTGCTGCAAGGACAGGAGAGACAACAGAAGTTGATCTTCTGTTTTTGGAATTGTACTGTGAAGCTTGTATGTTGGCCAAGGTAACCCAGTCAATGATTAGTGATAATCCATGTTTGAAAACCACATGTATGTAGAACCATCGAACAGTCTTAGCAAGAAGTAATGAAACCAGACTCAAAGAATCGTACTTTAAATGAATTTATGTCTCTGAACATGCTTTCCAGTTGCCATAGCAGGACACCATTGCTGACACTTCAGTAAAAGAAATCTCTGAGAGTGACTGATTAGGAAATCACAAAACTAATCTTTAAATACCTTGCAGCTTACTTTTTATACTGAAAGCAAAGAGAAACACCCTAAGGACCTCCCCTAACAATTTTATCATTTGCCCACAAGCATGGACTCTCCAGAATGTACAGTCTATTTGGTGACTAAGAACAGCTAAAGAAGTGCAAAGTTTTGAAACAGATGGAGTGATTTAGCTCCCAAAGGAACCTATGCAAGGAGGTTTGTAGTTACATCTACTTTAAAGTAAATTATTTTACAAATTACATGTATTCAGATTACAAGGTCTAAAAAAACTTGCAATCCTGAACCATTCATATTCTAAAGCTAATGGAGTTTCAAAGTTGAAAGGACAAGGTCATAATCAATCTTATGTATTTTAATAACCTGAGGGTACCTAATTAAAACCCAATCAGAAATCTTAACTTGTTTTAAGAATGCCAGCTGTTTTCTGAGGAGGGCAAGGGCCATGCTGCCAATGAGCAGTGAGGGCTGGAGGCTGAGGGAGATCCTTGGGCTGGCAGGGCAAGGGCCCTTACCAGCCAGGGCCTGGTCCCACCACCCTCAGTGAAGGAACAGGGTAAGCTGGGGAGGGGGGAGAAGGTGGTGCAGCAAGGGGCAGTCCTGAGCCCAGGGCATCAGGCCTCCTATGTGAGACTAGGTCAAGGCAGGGCTGGGAAGTAAGCCCACATGTCAGTGTCAGGATCAGACCCAATGAGGGTGACCAGGGTCAGACAAAACCCCAGGGTGGCTGGGCAGGTCCATGGTGACAGGGATGGGCTGAGGTCAGTAATCCAAGAGAAGACACTTTTGTGTCACCTCTCCTGATTCAGAGAAGGCCCATTTCCTTTTTCTATCAATGAATTAAATTTAACTCAAGGGGGTAGGCCACAGTGGAGATTTGAAAGACCTGTGGTCAGACTTTGTTGCTGTCTTTGCTTGCTATAGTGAATACAGGGATGGAAACAATGCTGTGCAGTAACAAAGCCTACTTTACCTAATAGAACGGTGTGTTTACTATGCAAGGGTCTTCTGGATTTGACTTACCTTCTCATTACTTCGACCATTTGGCTTATTAATATGCCCAGAGGATATAATTTGTGTGTCAAAGAAGGGATAAGAGTTGGGTATATGTTTTAGTTCACGAGCTGTAATATGAGCTCTTACTAACGGAGACCTTTAAACTAGATTCGAAGCGGGATGGGGTGGTAGCTGGGCTTGCACCACTGGGGCAACGCTCTAGTGTTGAGGTAGACCAGGAGGCCTCCCATCCCCCTGGGGTGAATTCAGGGGGTGAATCTGGGATGAAATCGGTGTGCCCAGCTCGCTCCCTGAAATGCCTGTACACCAATGCACACAGCATGGGGAATAAGCAGGAGGAGTTAGAAATCCGTGTTCGGTCGGGGGGCTATGATCTAGTGGCAATTACAGAGACTTGGTGGGATGCCTTGCATGACTGGAATGTGGTCATGGATGGCTATGTCTTGTTCAGGAAAGACAGGCCGCTAAGGAGAGGTGGTGGAGTTGCTCTTTATGTGAGTGAGCAGCTAGAATGTATTGAGTTCTGTCCAGGGGCGGATCAGGAGCGAGTTGAGAGTTTGTGGGTGCGAATTAAGGGGCAGGCTGGCATGGGTGATACTGTTGTGGGTGTCTATTACAGGCCACCGGATCAGGATGAGGAGGGTGATGAGGCCTTCTACAGGCAGCTGAGAGCAGTCTCGCAATTACAGGGCCTGGTTGTTGTGGGGGATTTCAACTACCCTGATATTTGCTGGGAGGCCTACTCAGCCAGCCATCCTCAGTCCAGGAGGTTCCTCCAGTGCGTTGATGATAACTTTCTGATGCAAATGGTGGATGAGCCAACTAAGAGAAGAGCGCTGCTGGATCTTATCCTCACTAACAAGGAGGGTCTGGTTGAAGAGGTGAAGGTTGAGGGCAGCCTTGGTTGTAGCGACCATGAGATGGTAGAGTTCAGGATCTCATGTGGCAGGAACAGAATAGCTAGCAGAATCGCAACCCTGAACTTCAGGAGGGCCAACTTTGGCCTTTTCAAGCAATTGCTAGGGGAAATCCCACGGGACAGGGTACTAGAAAGTAAGGGGGCCCAAGATAGTTGGTTAGCATTCAAGGACTGCTTCTTCCGAGCTCAAGATCAGAGCATCCCAACAGGTAGGAAGTCAAGGAAGGGTACCAGGAGACCTGCATGGTTGAACAGGGAACTGCTGGGCAAACTCAAGTGGAAGAAGAGGGTGTACAGATCGTGGAAGGAGGGGCTGGCCACTTGGGAGGAATATAAGTCTGTTGTCAGAGGATGTAGGGAGGCAACTAGGAAAGCTAAGGCCTCCTTGGAATTAAACCTTGCAAGAGAGGTCAAGGACAACAGAAAGGGCTTCTTCAAATACATTGCAGGTAAAGCCAACACTAGAGGCAATGTAGGCCCACTGATGAATGAGGTGGGGGTCCTGGAGACAGAGGACAAAAAGAAGGCGGAGTTACTGAATGCCTTCTTTGCCTCTGTCTATACTGTTGGAGGCTGTCCTGAGGAGCCCTGGACCCCTGAGGCCCCAGAAGAAGTCAGGATAGAGGAGGAATCTGTCTTGGTTGATGAGGGCTGGGTCAGGGACCAATTAAGCAACCTGGACGTCCATAAATCCATGGGCCCTGATGGGATGCACCCGAGGGTGCTGAGGGAGCTGGCGGAAGTCATTGCTAGGCCACTCTCCATCATCTTTGCTAAGTCGTGGGCAACGGGAGAGGTGCCTGAGGACTGGAGGAAAGCGAATGTCACTCCAGTCTTCAGAAAGGGCAAGAAGGAGGACCCGGGGAACTATAGACCGGTCAGCCTCACCTCCATCCCCGGAAAGGTGATGGAACAACTTGTCCTTGGTGCTGTCTCTAGGCACATCAAGGACAGGGGGATCATTAGGGGCACTCAGCATGGCTTCACCAACGGGAAGTCTTGCTCAACCAACTTGATAGCCTTTTATGAGGATGTTACCCGGTGGATAGATGATGGTAAAGCTGTGGATGTGGTCTATCTCGATTTCAGTAAAGCGTTTGACACTGTCTCCCACAGCATCCTCGCAGCTAAACTGGGGAAGCGTGGTCTGGATGATCGGGTAGTGAAGTGGATTGTGAACTGGCTGAAGGAAAGAAGCCAGAGAGTAGTGGTCAGCGGGACAGAGTCCAGTTGGAGGTCTGTGTCTAGCGGAGTTCCGCAAGGATCGGTTCTGGGACCAGTTCTATTCAATATATTTATTAATGACTTGGATGAGGGATTAGAGTGCGCTGTCAGCAAGTTCGCTGATGACACAAAACTGGGAGGAGTGGCTGATGTGCCGGAAGGCTGCGCAGCCATTCAGAGGGACCTGGACAGGCTGGAGAGTTGGGCGGGGAGTAATTTAATGAAATATACCAAGGGCAAGTGTAGAGTCCTGCATCTGGGCAAGAACAACCCCATGTACCAGTACAAGTTGGGGACAGACCTGTTGGAGACCAGCGTAGGGGAAAGGGACCTGGGGGTCCTAGTGGACAGCAGGATGACCATGAGCCAGCAGTGTGCCCTTGTGGCCAAGAAGGCCAATGGCATCCTGGGGTGTATTAGAAGGGGTGTGGTCAGCAGGTCGAGAGAGGTTCTCCTCCCCCTCTACTCTGCCCTGGTGAGGTCGCATCTGGAGTATTGTGTCCAGTTCTGGGCCCCTCAGTTCAAGAAGGACAGGGAACTGCTAGAGAGAGTCCAGCGCAGGGCCACGAAGATGATTAAGGGAGTGGAACATCTCCCTTATGAGGAGAGGCTGAGGGAGCTGGGTCTCTTTAGCTTAGAGAAGAGGAGACTGAGGGGTGACCTCATTACATATTTATAAACATTAAAGGGCAAGTGTCAAGAGGATGGAGCCAGGCTCTTCTCAGTGACATCCCTTGACAGGACAAGGGGCAATGGGTGCAAGCTGGAACACAGGAGGTTCCACAGAAATATGAGGAAAAACTTCTTTACGGTGAGGGTGACTGAACACTGGAACAGGCTGCCCAGAGAGGTTGTGGAGTCTCCTTCTCTGGAGACATTCAAAACCCGCCTGGACGCGTTCCTGTGTGATATGGTCTAGGCAATCCTGCTCCGGCAGGGGGATTGGACTAGATGATCTTTCGAGGTCCCTTCCAATCCCTAACATTCTGTGATTCTGTGATTCTGTGTAATGGCAATTTGCAATTGATGTATTATGAGTACCAGTGCTAGGATGGATTTAAGCTGTCTGCAAATGCTGAAGGAACATTGGAGTTTTCCTTCCTGCAAATATTGGTATTTTGCTAAGAAATACTGTGCTTGCTAGTTGGTCATGCATGGGACAGATTAGGAGTTGGCAGTCATTCTCCTGGGTAGTCATTCATGTACAGAAAGCATTTAGCAGGTGTGAGGACAAAAAGCCTCACGACAGGCTTGGCTATTCATATTTTTCTTTCCCTTCTTTTGAAAAAGAAACTTCAATGTAATGAGTATACTGGTGATTTGGTAAAAAAAATAGCACCTATTGTTTTCCTGAGGATAATCTCTTCTAGGCAGTCCTGTTTTTGCAGACTTTCAGTTGTCTTTATGCTCCAGAAAATCGGTGGTTTAGACAAGCAAGACTGGTGTCATAATAGGATGTAGCTTATTTTTAAAGGCAACAAGCTGTCATCTCAACTGTGTAAAAGGCTGTTGACAAGTCTTTGGATTCAGCTTTATAAGCAAAGAAATGTCAAAATTTACAGCTTATGGGGCAGTACTGGAAAGTCAAATATCCCACCTTTGCTTTAGTAGACATAAATTCATGAGCATTTAACATATCTTAGTTCTGTGTAAAGCTAATCTTACTTCCCTCCTTCTGTCATCTTGGGCTGCTGAAATAATTTGCAATTTGAGGCTACAGTAAACTTTCCGTAACTGCCATAATTACTCATAGCTGCTGCATTCCCAAATCTGTGAATTCACTGTCGAGCATTTGTAATGCCAAAATCCAGATTTATTAATATTTCCATCCTAATTTTCACCCAGCCAAAATAGCAGACCCTAATTCAACTGAATTTGTCTGTATGTTCTATTAAACCTGTTCTTGCACTTGCTTTTAGAATAATAGGTTCATTGAACTTCAGCTCCTGCAGTCACAAGACTGTAGCACTGCTGCCACTGGAGGATATTGGAAATGAAGAATTTAAAGTTTAGGTAGCCTGAGAAGAAAGATTTCCACTGTAACTCTGTAAATCCAGGGTTAGGCTTCCAGCTTTGAGTAGAAAGGCAAGTTAAACTGTGAGCTATTAATATATAGTGTGAAGATATCCTGAATGTTCATACACAATTTGGGCAAAAATTCATTGCCACCCTTGTTTTTGATGCATTCCAACAGCGTTACTTTTTCTGTGATAGAAAACACTAATCCCCAAAACAGAAGCTTTATTTCTGAATGTTCTCTCAATATAGTATCAAGTTCTGTATTTGCACATGTGGAAGACCCATGGAAAGGATCACTGAAAAGAATTCAAGGAAGGAGAGGGAAATTAGTCTGGAAAATATATTCAGGTTGACAGAGAGACAGTTGAGGGGCAATTTTGATTACCTGGGATAAGTATTCAAACTATAGGAAGACATCTGATAGCAGAGGGTGAAGAAGGAATTTCAGTCTTAGTTGCAAGGAATAACCAGACCCAGTGATGGAAAGTTGAAGCTATGCAAAGTCAGCCTTGAAACAAGAAGCAGTTTTCTGGGAGTAAGTGTAAGTTAAAAGTTTATTGGACAAGGTTTCAGACTTGCAATCATTCTTGCCTTTAAAACAAGAAGATTTTTTTTATATATTGTTTGTGTCAAGTAATGAGGGAAATGTTTTGTCACCTATTTGAACATATTCTTGTGGTGAGGAAAAGAAGTACTGTCATGTATGGACATGATAATCCTTTCTGGCCCTAGAAACTGTGAATGCATTTCATTTCCCCCTCCATGGGCCATGAGATAGCTGGTGGGGGGCAGGAGGGTGGCTCAGAGAAGCTCAGAATTTCCTGCTTTTCCCTCACCACAATTATCAGTATTATGAGCCATTTAAGATGGCTTTGGCTAGCCTTTCTGCTTTTTCCTCCAGAGGGGACAAGAAAGTTTTTCCCTCCCACATTTTTCAGGCATTCTGCTGTTAGTGTTGATTTTTTGATTTCCGTGTTCTCTGATGCAAAGAACATGTATCAGATGGGAATAGTTCCATGCTACTTGCAACACTGATCTGTTCTTTATGGATGGCAGACAAATTTTAGTTACATTAAGTAATCACAAATCTTAGAAATTAAAGCTAGGGGGTTCAGTACTGGGGCATCTGGGTAATATGACCCCTGAAATTCCCCAAACCCATAGTGCTACTTTCTAAGTGATTATGATGGTTTGTGAAAAAATGAGTCTTGATTCAATCTAAAGGTGCACTTTGTTTAATTTGCACTTTAAAGCTTACTTGTTGATTATACCATGCTTTTGAAGCAGCATGGAAAATGGAGTTTGTAACAGTGAGTAACTGATTGGCAATGTGATATCATTCTGCTATTTGCACATCACATAAAGGGTTCAGAGCTTCAAAATCACTTTAAGATGTGATGTTTTAAAAATTGATTTTATGTTTTAAACTAAAGAGAAGAAAACCACTGCTTTTTAACAAGCATCAGCAATGTGCTCAAAGATGGATTTATCTGTATTCTGTCTCACGACTTGCCCCCAACAGTTATGCAAAAGGATGAGGTAGGCAGGGGAAGACAAGACAAAAAGCTTCTATCAATTAAGGTAGGGCAGAGTGAGAGCTGGATTAGATTTTTAGCAACTATGGCTTCAGAGATTACAAAGGAATTCATGTTTTTCTTGAAGCACAGGCAAAGAAACTGGAAAACCAAAAGAGCTGGAAAAAGTCATGGAAAAGGAGTAGTTTACATAAGGAACTGTAGCCATGTCTTTTTTTTTTTCCCAGATAAATATGGCAAAATTATCAGTTAGTGTGTCAACATTGGAATAACTTAATCTGTATTTAAAGCAGAATTAAGTAGCAAAAAAAGAATATTTTCTTTTCATAAATAAATACTTATACCCCATCAGAAGTCATACTTAAAAGTAAATTCTGGGATTATTAATTTCTCTCTTGTAAAACAACCTATTTGGCCAAAATTTTCACACTGTTTTATTGTACTTCTCCTGAGACATGTTATCCCCTTTTGTTTGGATTTCAGTAGTTCTCTGAGACTCCAACTAAAATGAGGTCTTCCTTGCCTTAAGTGCTATACAGATACAGTAAGAGACACTCCAGATCCAAAGAAAAAGCTGTAGATCTTAAAATAAAAAAAATTCAAAATGTGGAGAGGTTTTTTCCTACTAAAATATAAAGAGGTTTTTCAAAAAATTTGCTTAGTAGATGAATTAAAAAAGACACATTTTTACTTTTTGTCCTAAAGATCATCCCATCTATCATCCTTCTCTTGCCTTCACCTAGAGCCACAAATTGATGTAAAAGGTCAGTCAACCACCTTAGCTCAATTAAAGACCCCCAGCCATATTTCCTGCAGATCAAGTCCTAAAACATCAAAGGTGCTAAAGGAGAGAGACTTATTATGACTGTCTTTTATGACTTATTTTAACTGTCTTGCACATCCATTTTTCAGAGACTCTGTAATATTATGCATAGTTCATGCTTGTAAACAACCCTGCATTTTGTCTGAAGAACTAATCGAAAAAGTGTAGACATTCCAGTCAGATACTAACTGAATCCCCAGGTCTCCATCTAGATCTTTATGTCTACTTTAGCTTGTACTTCTCCACTCAAGTTCTCTGTAAATTACTCAGATGAACAGTAACTCAGCAATCCAAGGAGAGGTAGAGGAGCGTAGGAATGTACAGAAGGTACACTTGTACCGAATGTAGGAATGTACAGGAAGCAGAGAAACGTGCAAGCATTGGTATTTCTGTGAGGATAAAGATTTTGTTTTTTACTCAGTCCCCTTCTTTGTGACTTTAGCCTTATTAGAAGACTCCCAACTCTATCAGAAGTCATATTTGACAATCTTCTCTACAATCTGAAAGACACAGGAAGCTATGTAAAAAGGAAAACAGCCTCCATGAAACCTTGAAACTTTCTGGCACCTTCGTGCTGAATCACAACAGCTTGGATTATCTGGCCCCCTGAGGCCATGTCCAAAGATTACAAGTCTAGCTTGTAATATTTGACAAAAGTCCTGCTTTTCATGCAGGAAGTGTCTCAGCAGATTTCTGGGTCTGATGCATAGGATGAAGCAGCTATAGACCAGCAGGGGTGTATGCTTTATTCCTGACAGTTGCAATCCTCTAGGCTGGTATGTGTCTCTGATACAACTCATTATCCATCTAGTTATAGAGTCTGGAAGGTTTGTGTATAAAAGAACTGTGTAATGCCCCAAGGATTAATCTTTCAGGGTGTAATGAAATCATGTGGCACAGTAGGAAATTGGTACTGGGAAGCTGAGATCTCTTTGTTATGTGGTAAGGACTCAGTGTGGCAGGAAGTAGAAGATATGAACTATGGCCGCAGATATCCCATGATCATTAAATATCCTCTGCTTTGCACCACAGGTAGGAAAATTAACCATAATATTCTGGCTAAATTCCAATTTCAATAACTGCAATGAATTCTGTTTTAATTCCTTTTGCAGTATCAGATGATTCATTAGCCATTTTCACTCCTGTAGTAATGATGGAGAGACAGGTAATATTTTTATAACAGTAAAATTGTCCTACATTACCCTTCTTTGGTGCTTCAGTCCTTATCTCGTAAGGTGGGCTTTGGAGAGTCATTACTAGGAAAGAGTGACCTCCTGTGACCTCTACTATGAGCCGGATAGGATCTAATGATTACGTGTGGAAAATTCTTTCTTGCAAGGCTAATGCCTCAGACAAAACACATTTTCATATGGAATATAAGCCTTAAGTGAAGATAATGCAATGAAATCCAGGATATTTTGGATTGGGTGCAAAGCTGGAACACAGGAGGTTCCACATAAATATGAGGAAAAACTTTACAGTGAGGGTGACCGAACACTGGAACAGGCTGCCCAGAGAGGTTGTGGAGTCTCCTTCTCTGGAGACATTCAAAACCTGCCTGGACACGTTCCTGTGTGATATAGTCTAGGCAATCCTGCTCCGGCAGGGGGATTGGACTAGATGATCTTTCGAGGTCCCTTCCAATCCCTAACATTCTGTGATTCTGTGATATTTACCATCTGTTAACCAGTTTGGACCATTTTATCCCCCAATTTATATCAGGAGGAACCAGCCCAATATTTTATATGATAACTCTGTTGAAGTGGATGTTTTCACTGTGTGAGGAGTAGGCCTTGACTGTACATCCTTTATGCAGAGCAGTAACATAGGGTGATGTCTAGTTAAATTAATGGAGATGATCTGGGGGCCATTGGATGAATCGATATAATTTGTTCCTGGCTATTATTTAATTGACAAAATTTTCTATCTTTACATGGTTCCCAGTGCCACATGCTATGAGGAATCATGTATACCTGACAAAATATGACGTGTTGCTTATGCTCTGCAAGATATATCTATTCTTCCCTCTCCTTTTGATGAGTTTTGCTGGGATTATCCCTTTGGGATATCATTCCTTGGAGCTGAGTTTCTGTTCATGTCATCTAGTCCAGTTTTGAAATTCACACACTTGTTTCTTTTAGGGTGGTATAAATCTGGCAATGTAAAGAGTGACAGATGAAAATATCCATAAGTTCTTTTTCCTTCTGTTCTGAATATAATACAGCAATCCTATCCAAATGGAGAAAATCTATGCAGTAGAGGCCTAGTATTTGCTGCTACTTAAAAATGTGTTCATATAACATTTTGATACTCTTTAAAGTTAATCTTAAAAGACAAAAGATGTATCTACTCTTCCAAACCCCTGCTTACAGAATGATGTCCAGATCAGAGCTGAGTATTGTTGCCAGTTCCCAAGCCCCTACTGCCTACCTCTTGTTGTTTCTAAACAATACACCTCTTTAAAATCTCAAAACTCTTCTCATTCTGACCTATTTTTATTCTCACTCTTCATTTTCACAATAATATGTAAAGAAAAAATCACTTTTTAATTAAAAAAGAAACAAAAAGACAAAAAAAATAGCACTGTGCTAGTGGAAGATTAGCTTTTCCCTTTCCATTTAATTAATAATCCTGGAAGTAATTAATTGAATCAATAGCAATTCAGTTACTTTACATTTTCTAGAGCTATTCTGACTTATACCAGAAGATGATCCTGAATGACTTATAATACATGTATTTTAACAGCATAAACAAAGATACACAAAGCAGTATACTTAACAAGAAATATGAAAGGGGTTTTTGCAGATCCTACCCTCTAGCCTCTGCAGAATTGTCTCAAGAACCTAAAGTTCTTCATTACGTGATTTTTTTTTTATCTATTTTATGTATGGGAGCCTGGCAATAAGTTAATAGGAGAGGGATTAATGTATTTTATACAGCATAATGTAAACCTACCAAACAGTGAACAGCTGAAGTGAAATGAAGCGTTCCACCCCCTTACTTCTTGCTTTGACTCTGCTGCAATATGAGCCATAATGGTCAGTGATATATAATGCTGCAGTCATGATTGGCTAAACTGAGAGAAAGCACAGTTTTCCACAAATAAGTGAGAAACACATTCAACATCACAGAGGATATTATTTGTTGGCCTGCATTTCCCATCTGCTATTGCCTATAGTTTTGCATATTTTTGCAAGACCATTCAAGTAGTTTGTTGCACTGCTGGGAAAGAAAGCATTTGTATGCATTTAGATAGAAGTCTGATGGAATACACAGGGAGGAAGGGTTACCCGTGACTGCAGAGGTACCTATGACTACTTCAGAGTCATAGTAGCTTGAATTTTCAGTGGCATTCAGTGGCATTTGCTGATTTAATCAGCAAATATACAAGTTAAAAATTCCAGTTTAGCTCCTTTAGTCAGTAAGTGGAAAGAACTGCATGCTTCCTCTCTGTTTATAGAATGCGTGCCATTTGTTCTGTTCTATGAATTGATTGGGTTTTTTGCCTCTTGCCAAGATGGGAAAAGCTTGTACATCCTTGAGGTAGGGAACAGCAACCAGCGGTTCTCATGGGTATAGCAATTTCTCCTCTTTCCAGAATCCATCAGTCTCTTTTTGTCTCTTTTGGCAGCATGGCACAATCTAATTTCAGCTTCCTTTACAAAACAATTTGCTGTTCCATTATTCTGTTACTTACAGCAGATATGTAACTCCATTCACATACAGCATGTGAGAGATTTCTAAATGATACTGTCATTGTCTCTGTTATTACTGGAACAATTTGGGGGATGTCAGAGAACTGTCAGATCTTATGGAATCAAACTGTTCCTAATAAATAAGGAGCAGAACTTGCTTATGAATGATTAAATATAGTTGATCAGAGACACTAGCCAAGGAAAAGAAATAGAGTCAGATTTCCTTGCTGTCTTAGCCATTCATGACTTCATGAAAAAGATATTTATTTCCAGCAAGTAGGAGGAAGACACTTCTGCCAACGTGAAAGTCCTCTACTATCTCTTGGAAATGTAGTGCTTTACCCCCCAAACTGTACCAAGATTTGTGAAAAATATGTAGGCAATTGTAGACAAGCCAACCAAGTACAACTGGGTACATATCAAGTCATTCTGGCACCCAAGGTATATCCAATTACTTGGACATATTTCCTTGAAGCTCTGCTCCATACCAGTCACAAACTTTTATGAAGTTTTTCTAGGTGGCAGCAGCTGCTAGCATTGACCCTTATTGCATTTGCTTCCAGTTCGTACTTCTGTCTAAGAAGTTCTAGGAAAGAGCGGTTCCTGGGATGAATGTGTCCTCCTCTCATGCCCATTCCTACAAAATTAACAAAGATATGGATAGATGTGTGTATGTACTTGTTATGTCTGTAACAAGAGAATTCTTTTCATTAGCAAATATAAGGTCAGGTTTATTTAATGTATTTTCTGTTGCTGTCAGAGGGAAGCTCATTGTACATCTTAATCTCCAATCTTAATTTCCTTACTCTATCAGATGTAAATTACATTCTTTTATGTTGATCATTGAAATCCTGACTGACTACTATCATCCTGGATGGGTGACCAAGTCTGATCAACAGTATTGGTAATTCATTCTTACCTCTTTTTTTTCTGTGTCCCAGGAGCAACCTACCAGGACATTTGTTCTCAGTTTACAATAGTCAGAAAATTATGCCTGGTATGCTAACATGGCTCATTGTCTTCTCACTTACTGGTATCATGGAAACCTTTTCCACTCATGTAGATTGTGTTGATCACCAGAAAATATAACAAGTCCTTGATGAGAATAGTATCAATGATCCTTGAAAAAACATTGGCTTACAGCTGGAGGAGAAACGTTTGGAGATTCTGTAGTCTTTGTTCATACCACAAAACAGTACTGTTCTTGGTCTTTTTTTTACACAGGGTGGTGCTGTATATTTGCTCAACTGGTGTTGAAAGGAGAAAATTGACTAGCTGCCACTTCCAAAACACCACCACCAGCTTCAAGACACAATTAGCTACTTTGAAGTTTCAAACATCTGCAATTTTATAATCCTGGAGTTTTAATGTCGATGTTTGCAGGAATTAAACAATCACTAGCCCCATGTTTTTCAATCATAGGGACTAATTTCACATTAAAATGTATGAAAGCTATGAAATCATGTTGTACTCATCTTGGTTTCAAGTGTTGGGTGTGTATTGTTATTAATAATCAAAGATCCCTATTGACCTGGGAGGGGTCCAAGTTTTCAATTCAAGTTTGGAAATGGAGAGGAAATGTTGGGTTGCAAAATATAAGATAGAATTTAAGTGTTCTCTATGCTTTTCTCGAAGTTTGCTATGTCTATGGACTGGTCAAAGTGGGAAGACTGCTTGTGAATTTCTTAACAATTCGCTTAACATGTGCTGATGTGCATTTGATTTTTTTTGAGGAATTGGATCTGAGGACAAACACATGAAACAAGATGCTTCAGAGAAAGTGCAGAAGCATCTGTATACAAATAGATAACTATGTTTTCTAATGATAACAAGGAGGTTTTATATTTGATAAAACTACAAAAAAATAACAAAACAACCAAGAGTTATCATCCAGTTTCTAGGACAGTTCTAGTCTCTGTCTGCAGCGTAATGACAAAATTGGGAGCCATCAGAAGCACAGCAGGATCTTCCATCTGGCTCTCTCTTCCACAGAGTGACCTTTCAGGCTTACTGCTAAATGGAAGTGTGCAAACTTTGTAATGTGTGTAATATCTGCATCTGTATCTTCTCAGATCCTTGTGATTTTGGGTTGTCCACACAGTGTCTGACTTTGTCTCTGTTGTGTCATGTTTTGTGAGACATAGCCATAGATATCCTTCAAGCACAGGTCTCCTCTATTCAGAGATCCACACAGCTTTTGCTGCAAGAATTGCTTAATTTTCTCTTCTTCTATCTAATACAATCTTAGAAACTGAAAAGAAACAGGCAGCATGGCTTGATGTACCATATTACAACCTAAACAGCTAATCTTTGGCAAGAAAATATTAGATTCTCTTAATAGAGTAATTTATGATTAACTGTGACATAGAAAAGATCGTAATACTGGTGATCAGTTCTAATTCAAGGGTAGGTTTCTGCTGGATTTTAAAACGACTGTGCCAGGTATCAATGATGGCAGCATAGCTTTCTAACATCAACGATGATTGTTTAAAAAGATGTTGTTTTCCACCGTTTGTCACCTGCTTTGTGGTGAAAATGTACAGCTATTTGAGAACATGCACTCAAGCCTTCTGTTGCAAACCTGGTGGTCAATTTCTTTCACCCTTGAAAATCTTTCTGGCATAAGTATCTGTTGATCTTGAGGCTTGTCTGCATGTCGCAGAAAATTTCTATTTGCACAGCAGTAGTTAATTCCTGGTTAATTTTGAAAATGAATTGAGACAAAGAAAATTTATGAAACCTTACTCAATCGTAGAAGGATTCTAGTAAGGGTTAATGTTGTTTAGTGAGTAGCAATTTAATCAGAATGTAATATTCCACTCTGAAAATGTCTTTATGGGGGTTTAATTTGTGTGAATACCTTTCTGCAGACAATCTCTTAAACATTTATATGGATCATAGCACCCATAATATCTGAGCACTGTACAATTCCTCTGTGATATGGTGAAGTGCTATCATAATTTTCAAACATGGTAACAAGGCACAGAGGATCCTATTTACAAAGATATTGGTGTATTCAGTGAGGACAATAGGGTGTCATTGTAACTCTTTCCAAAACAGTATTTTCTGTCTAACTATGTCAAATGTACATCCTGCTCCCACTCACTCCCGACTCATGTGCCTTTCAAGGAACCTGTCTTCACTTGCAGTATGTTTATATATAAATCTGAGACAGATTTCTCTACACTGTCCCTGTCAAATACAAATCTGAACCTGCCCTTAAGTCTAAGATTGCCTACTGTTCAAAGTGTAAAAGAGTAGAGTCTGTGTTCTGAGGCTATCTCAGCCCATGCTATGGAGGTAACTGGAAGTCCAGAGACTTTAGTGACAATAAGGATAAAGGATTTGTTAAAGCCATCTAAATGATCCAACATGGAGATAACTATATATACTATGCTTTTTTTCCACCACCAAATATCCTGACATCAGCTCTTAAGTCCTAATTTGGACACGTTGAGTTAGCTGGCGTCAATGTTAACATTACCTGTGGCTTCCTAACCACAATTTTGGATATAAAGAACTAACTACTGACTTCTTCATGACTACATCCAGTCTTCACCTCATTGTACTCAAGTCACACAAAAGGTGTGCATTTCAGGGATTTTAACCTGCTGTAGGTTTTCCTCTCATCAAGTTAGGACTCCGTCCACTGAAATACCTTTCCACTTGAGAACCAGACTTTTCATCTACTAAATAATTGAAGATATTTTTGGGTATTGAGGTAATAATAAAAGCTTAAAAATAAAGCAAAGAAAACAGATAATCTCCAAATTCTTTTTTTCCTTTTAACAACCCCCTTCTTCTCAAAGCTGCTCATAGTTCAGTGCACAGAACTATCTTTACAGAAAAAGTCTATAATAACTAGCTTAAAAATATGAATATGGAAGTGGTTTTGTTTTTTTCTGAAAACTATGGATGTGGCAATTATGACAGATGAATTGATGTTGGACTTACTGTTTACTTTCTTTACATGGAACTGATGATTGTGGGTCATCATTTTCTTTTGAAAAAAATATGGCTGCTATTGGGCTTCAGGAACAAATAACAAATCCCTTATGTAAAAGATTCATAACTAAAGAGGTACATAAAATTCATGGCATTGGAAGCTAGAGTTTATTGGGTTTCTATTTGTTACATCTTTCCAAATAGTTTTTTCCACATCAGGGAAGACCAGGCTCTGCTTTGTTTTGAGGGCTTGGCTGTTCCACCTCCCTATCTCAAAGGCAGAAAGCTGAACTGCCTGTTAGCAGCCCAGTTGACAACACAAGCCATCAGATAGAACTATAAATGGTAAAAGATAATTAACAGGAGATGGTTTAGCAAAATTCATTTCAGACAAGTCTAAGCAGTGACATTTAAAACTGGTAGACATTAAGATAAAATCAACTGCATGTATTAGCTATAGAATTGGTCATTAACATTTAAATGTAGCCAGGAGGCAGCAATGAGAAGATGTCCTGCTGGCAAGAGCCACAGGACATATAAAGTGCTCAAGAGTGAAGGCTGTTAGTTGACAGGGAAGTAAGGCAGACTAAGGGCACTGGGAGGTGAAAATCATCCCCAGCTGATATTCACATGCAGATCTACCAGACAGGCCTTTTCAGTATTGTAAGATCTGCTTTAGCTGTATGGCTAAGCTTTTGTATAGACTGTTGCATGCTGCCATTTTGGCTGTTGGTGTGACCTAGATGGTGTGCAGGTGAGGAACGCTTCCTTTAGAAATTACACAGTGAAACAAAAAGGAATACGTATGTGCCTTCATATTCTGTGCTTTCATCTCCTTGTTTTCTCTTGTCCAGGCATCCTCTGGGCATATCCTCCTCATTTACTTCCCCACACTACTGCTATTATAAAAAGGTTCTGCCAGCTTCCGCATTCCTACTCCACAAGCATCCTAATAGTTGAAAAAGGACTGCAGAAAGTTTTATGACATGAAGCATTCAGTTTCATACAAATTAGTTAATTTAAGAAAAGAATGAGCCGTTACATCCTCTTGACTTGATAGTATATTTGTATTTCTAGGTTTACAATTTACATCCCTTTGGTGTATCGAGGCTAGTATACGTTAAGCAGGTGCATTAAGGTCTTCAAAGGAGAAACACTATAATAGCAAATAACACCTGTGGTAGAGACAAGGCCATGTGCCTAAAACAGTAAGGGGTCTTCTTTTGGCAAACTTTTCTGGAGCATGAGACACACGTTAATTTTATTTTCTGTCAAGAGATGTTTGTGCAGATTAGAAGGTAAGGTCTAGGGCTTATTCTGATTTCAGTTAATTCAGAATTTAATTAGTTAAGTTTTTAGACAGAAGGATAATACAGCCATGAAATTAGACTGACCTGTAATTTTCTGTTGATAAATTTATCACAGAATCTGAAGTCAAAAATTGCTTTTTATGGCTTGCTAAAGTTGATGTGTGCAATGGTTAAATCATACTAAGAGAACAGAGCAACTGGAATAGAACAGGTGAAATGTAAATGAAGTGCTTCATTTAAGTACTTGTTAATATTTACTTGGTAGATCTACAGAGAAAAATGACACGCATCTGAAATAGCATTTCATTTTTACCTGATAGATCTTAACACATCCATCAGTGAATTCTCTTATGTTTTTTCTTATCACACCTTCCATACTTATTAATTCTGAGGTTTACCAGATTAAGCTGGTGTGAACATTCATTTGATAACTGGTTATCAAAGTTAATATGGAAGCAGAGTAAGCTGGTTTGCAGATGAGCTTTCATGAATGACAGCACGAATGTAACTGTAGCATGGTAAACAGTGTTAACTGAGCCTCAGAGCAAAATCTATTTCTGCTGGGAATGAAAGAGTGTCACCATTTGCTAATACTAAAACTTAGTTTGGTCTTGAAAAGCATAAGTGATCATTTTTAGAATCTTCTCAACTTCCTAGAATAACGAGGTAGAGGTGTGTGGTGTTTTTTTTTATTTGAGGCCCCAGTATATATCTCTAAACTACCACACTCATATACATATATGTGTGCATACATATATGTGTGCATACATATATGTGTGCATACATATATGTGTGCATACATATATGTGTGCATACATATATGTGTGCATACATATATGTGTGCATACATATATGTGTGTAGTGGATTTAAATTATTTTCCCTCGCAACACAGAAGACTACTTACTGGCTAAAAGTCATAAAATATGCAGCAAAAATTGATTTGATTAGATCTTTCTTCAATGTTTTTAATTGTAACTGAGTTGGGGTAGCTGGATAGGTCTTTCTGTTTCCCTCTCTACTCACTTTCAAATCCAGTGCATAGCAGAAACAAAAACCTGAAACATCTGCTGTTATTCTTTTTTTTTTTTCTTGTGACAAGAATTTTTATGTATGCCCTTTATAATCCTGAGTTGGAGCTAATAGGACCAATTTGTTCTGCCGGCCAAGTGAGTCAGCAATATAACTCTGCATTTCTAAGTAAGGTCATAAAGAAAAAAACCCCACTGTGAGTCCTTCAAGTATTTTGTGAAGCACTTGCTAATACAGATGATTTTTGACTGCTTTAAAATATTTTTGATGCAATCAACATAAATTTGTGGCATTTATTTGAGCTATGTTTATAGAATACTCTTTTTCACAATGTCTGTCCACTTCAGCAGGTTACATTTTCAAACCAGTAAGGGATGTACAAAGAGGTCAAGTGACTTGCCTGAGGTGAGAAGGGAAATGTATGGGACAGCTGGGAGCAGATCTCAAGTCTCCTTACTCCTGTTTCTGTATTTTTCCCTGAAGACCATTGTTGTGTGTATGAAATAAGTTGGAAAAATAAGGCTGTTTTCCTGCTAGTCTGATTTCTTAATGTGTAGTAGACCCTGAGTCTGTTAGAATTACAGCAGATAATGTAAGGAAACTGTAATTAAATGAACAATATACACAGAAAGCTGGACTAATTATGGTATGTTCTCTGGAAATGGCTGAGCAGAGGAAAAGAATGCAAGATGTAGATAAGCTTTTTTTTTATAAAAAGGAGGCGGGTGTATTAGTTTAGAGAGCAGCAAAAAATAAACAGTATGCAAAACTAATTCTTTATTAGCTACTTTTTCAGTATGCCTATAGCCATCTTCCAAGATGGTTTATCAAAAAGCTAAGGTCTAATTCAGTGCTGCCATCAGGATCTCCTGTGCTTAAGTGGGCTCGCACTGCAGAAATGACAACAAAAATACACTAGAAAATGAATACTTATGCACTTTAGCTGAGATAGGTGCCCAGGTCTCAACTGATGCAAATCATCACACTTCTGAGGACAACAATGGAGTTACTAGTTTACAGTACCTGGTTGTTTGGCACATGGTGTAAACTCTGTGGACTATACAGGCAATGTCCCGTCTCATAAAATACGCTGGACACATAAAGATCTAGATCTTAAATAATAAATCAGCTCTTTGGACCAGTAGGATCCAATTGTATTTGTCAGTCTAGACTCTGGTTTTAATCATCTGCTTTACAGTACATCATCTCTGTTATCTTGACAAGGCACACTTGTCATCTTTTTCAATATTGTTCAGAAGCTGGTGTGGTAGGTCAGAGACGCTAGAGCAGCAAGCTCTTCAGAGTGACATATAGGTCACATATAGATTGCACTGACTTTCAGATACAAATGACCGCAGTGAATAAACGACATCTTGATAAAATGATGAGATTTGGGTGTGTCATTCCTGTGAATAAAATCCATATTAAGAAAAATGTAAATTAAAGGTGTTTCTGTTCTAAATATGCCAAACAATTTAGAAAATTCTCTTTATTAGAACTGGGTTTTGTCCTCATTTATTATTTGTCTGTTGATGTTGGTAACGTCACACATCCTTATGGGGTAATTGAGTCATCTAGAAAGAAAGCTATACATCCTCAGATTCTCAAATTTTGCTCATCACCAAAATATTTGGTGGCTATACCTAACAAAAATATCTCTGTACTAACCTTTTATAATGTTGGATAAGAGGATTGATTGTGACAGTAATTTTAAAAGTTTTATGGCTTATGCTGGCACTCTGCAGTCTCATCGAAATAATAGTCCTATTGTTTTAGGTAGAGAGGAAGCCATTACCTAAACAGTTCAGACAAATAATTTCCTTCTTTCTGTTGCCTCTTAACCAGCCAGCTGGCCTTACCATAAAAAACAAAGCAAGCAAAAAAACTTTTAGTACTGTACTTTCTTCCTTAGTCTGTTTCTGCAGATAAATGAATAAAGTCTCAATGCTGAGCTACATCACATTGCAGATACTTTCAGGCTTGGAGGGTGTCAGTCAACAACACTTTAAGTTGACTATACTATAGAAGCAGATAATAAAAACTGATGCACATGATGTTTTCTAAAGTAGCCAAATATCAGAATTCCTGATCTGCCAGAGATCTCCTTGTTCTTAAAATTTTAATTTTGTTGTGTCTTAGCACCAAAACACATGGAAAGGAAATGAAAAATAACTCTGATTTTTCATTAGAAAAATGGAGAATGCTGAAAAAAAGTTGCACTGTCCTTTTTAAAGTATCTTGGTATGAAAATTACAAAATACATACTATTACTCTTTATATCCCTGGCTCTACAACCTTAAATGTTTTGTTCAGAAATGCCCTAGAAATTTTCTAAAAACGTATATTAAAACACTGTGGAAAATGTTAAAAAGATAATAACTTTTTCTAATGAAAAACTGCTCCATTAGTAAATATCCAAGTACTTCTACTATTTTGTTTCACTTTTCTGCTTTCTGAGTTGAGTAGTTCAAATATCATAGATATTTGACAGTCAAACAAAGTAATTATACAGGCTGTGATCTATCTATATGAAAAAGGTCTCAGATTCTCATTATTTTTTAGAAGTAGGTTGTTATTACATATACTTTCCAGTTAAGCTTGTAGGCAGGATCAAACATTCTACAGCCATGGACTAGGGTAAAAATACTATTTCTAAACTAATGTGATGTGGGACCCTTAGGATATGGGGGAGGTTTTTATGTTGCATGAGTAGTCTCATGGACTATCCTATTAATAATTTAAGCCAAGCCTACCTTATTTACTACTACATGACTTCCTTAATGACATGTTCATAAAGTACATAAATAAATATACTGCATGAAGGACATATATAAAAACACTATTTGCCAAAGAGGTCCAAAAATACACTAAAGGCTGGTCAAGTTTCAGGGGATCCAAATAGTTAAAATACAACCATCAACATTCTGTCCAGTGAAAACTAACATTTTTCTCTGCTTGAATGAAATGGCTTTATATATACGTTTTTTTATATATATATCACCACAAGGTCCTTGTGTGGTTCCTTATATCTTCTCATTATTAAGCACCTGTTGCTGATTGTGCTTTGTAAGTAGGGCAGTGAACAGTATTACAGCTCCAGAAGAGAGTCTAGGTGTTCTTTGCTAAGTAGGCTTAAACCCCTTAGCATGGGTAGGGAAGACTGTAAGAAAATATCTACACTGTTGCAGGGAACAGCTTCAGCAGCAATGCCTTGACTCGGTGATGGAAAATCAAAATGCTTAAAAATCCTTAAAAATCCTTTGCAAGAATATTGTGATGATGGACTTCTGACACTTGGCATATACTGCAGAAGGCTAAGTACTAGCATCAGTTTTGAAAATGATCCTTGGGAACGAAAGACATTATGATTTTAGATTATGCTTTTTTTATTGCATAACTACTGAAAATAGATTTTTCATTGCACTTCGGAACAGTAAGATATTTAGCCAGTCCAGTTTAGAGACTTTTTTATTTATTAAGTTTTTACCCTGATGGGACTCAGTGCATGCTTTATTTTTTTAAAATGTGTAGCTACCAGATTTAATTTGCAGTAGAAATTATTTTCTTTTATGACCCCTGGAATTCTGTTTAGTTTTTTTGTTTTCTTTCTTTTTTTTTTAATATTTCTTAACTGTGAATGCTTACTGAAAACAGGCTTCTGCCATAGTTATATTGAAGTAAAACAGAATAACAAAATGAGAAACTTCACTGAGATATCTTTAATTTTAAAATATATATGCGTTCTTAAAAAGTTATGTGACATGACTTTGAAGTCAGGAACATAAGAATAAATGGGGAGTTTAAGCAAAACTAATTTGTGTCCAGATTGAGATTTTCAAGAACAGAAGGTGTTTAGGTACCAAATGACACAATTTCCAGACAAGGTTTAATAACCACAGTCAAAAGAAAAGAAAAAAAAAAAAAAAGGAAACTCAGACAAAACTTCTAAAAATTTGTAGTTAAAATAGTCAGTCCCAGTCACCTTGGGACTGAAGGTGAAACTTCTGATCTAATTCACTGAAACTGTAAAGGTTCCTGAGATTCAGATCTTCTGTATTTTCCCAACCTGTCTGTGTGCTGCCATCATATACTGAAGTGTGCTGTTGCATTTCAGCGCTCAGGCAGAGGCTCAGTGCTTCCATGTCTGGGCACGGTGAGAGCAAATGGCTTCCAGCGAGGCAGAGGGGAGGCAGGGAAAGAAAGCCAAGGAAAGAAAAAAAAAAAAAAAAAAAGAAATAAATTTTCTAGCTAGTCTCGTTAGGTGTGTTTGTGTGTTGTGTTATGTCATGTTATTCAACCAGTTCCAAACCCCTGTTTTGTAAAAAAATCTTTAGGCAAGATCTGCTACCCTGCACTGCTGTTTAGAGAGGCAGGTCAGACCATGACAGGTGCAAAACCTGGATTTCTCAAAGCTCTGTGCTAGTCATGGCCTAGGCCATTTTGGTTTCCTACTGTAGCGTCCATAAACATCTATTTGGCAGAATATTCCTGTAGCTGAATGCTCCAACTGCTTTGTCTCTGCAGTGCATAACGCAATAGGAATATATGCATGATTCAGGTTCTCATAACACTGTAGTACTTGTAAGTATTCTGCAAACTTTATTTTAAAGAGAGTATAGACCCTTAAACATAAGACAGTCAGGATATTGACACACCTAAATACCTTTGAAGATCAGATTCTTCCAAGTTTTCCACTGATAGCCCAAGTGACTTGAGTTTTTAATCCCTAAGATACTTTTGAGAATGTAATTTAAGCTTTGTCATCACAAGTGGAAAATTTCACAACTGCTTTTTAAAACTGGGGTGTAGTACTATCACTTAGGCCAAAGGCTAAGTTTATAAAGGCATCAAGAGAATTTTGGAAATTCTGTTCTTTTGTAATTTATGAAAATGGGTTTCAAGCTTCCACATCAAGTAGACACTTTGTAAAATAGAAATTTGTTAAATGATAGGTTGGTGATAAGGGACTGACCACTTATGTCTCTTTACTTCTAACATTCCTCTACAATGGATTCTCTTATAACCAAAGCAGAAAGCTGAAAGCTGGGGTGTTATTATTTGAACACCATGACATGATGAGCAGTTCACTGGATAAAGTTTTAATCTTATAACTCTCCCAATAATACATGTTTCGGAAGAAAGCTACCAGAGCGGAGAAATCACGTTAGTTCTAGTATGTTTGTTTCAGCTCAGGTGAATTCTTGCCTATTCTTGGCACGTTGTTTTCAAGAGAAGTTAGGCTTCAAAGCTGTCATATTTCTAGCTTTAACTAATTTTTCATTGTTCAGATAGTTAAACCTTCAGAGCTTCAGCAGAGCTGCAGCTAACAGGTATCTTGGGATGCTGTGAATCCAAATGTTGACATTTTGTAGCAAAGCTTGTTAGAGCATTTGCCAGGAAACTGACTTCTGTAGCATTTTAAACTAGCTGACTGCTCTTAAACAACTTTGGCAGTTACATTATTCCTTGCAAACATTTTCAGAGTTGGATGGGGATCATACTGCAGCGGCCAGACAATCTGTCCACCAAACACCCTTGTTTTGAAGATGCTAGATAGCTGTTTTCAGTCTCCCTTTACTAACAGTCAAGTATATGGGTGACTGAGGAGATTTCTTGGTGCAAAATAAAGTGACTGAAAGTCAGATAGCTAGAAATGAATAAAATAATCTGAATGACACCATGGCAGAATTTTGCATTTCCTTGGCATTTTTCATTTCAAAATCTTCAAATAATGGATAGATTAACCAGAAGTAATTTCCAAAAGCATACTGTCAGTACTTTGAATGGGCAGGAATACGTTCTTATTCATGTTGTACTAACATCCACATCTAAATATGGTCCCTGTCACAGCAGGAGCCCTGCAAACCATGAAAAAAGTCACGGTCCAAGTGTGCTAACAATGAATATATTTGATAGAGACAAACACATGCTTTTAGGATAAAAACACATTTTGATTAATATCTATCAATTCAAACTGATCAGAAAATAATTTGCACCTCAGGGGAACACCTGTTATCTTGATATGTGTTTTCATGCAAAGTAATGATTTTTTTTTTAATATAGAAAATTGTTAATTATCACAGTTTTGAGGAAGAAGCAGAAAACTGAAACACATGATGGCTTCCATCATTTTGGGAGCTCCCTCAGCTAAAATTAAATGTCTAAATATTGAAGAGGAGGTTGGACAAAAAAAAAGTGCCTTTTTTCCCCCCAGAAGTCCCAATTAGTGATCAAACATTTTATTTGAATTAACATATTATAATAAAAGATTTCTATTAATGAAATGTTTCATTTTGAAATGTAATTTTGAGGGTTTTAATGTTGTTTTGAAAAATCCTAATTTCAGCATGAGCATATTTAAGACTTTACAGGATATACATCAGTGGTTATTGGGAAAATCTCAGAGACATTCCAATGGAATATTTAGAAGAAATGGAAGAATGATCGTTAAAAAGAGATGAGCATTGGAAACAGTAAAATGAGATACAGAAAAGTAATAGTAGAAACCTAGACCTTCTTCCACACTCGATTTATTTTTTACTTCAGTGACTTCAGAAGAAATCTACTTGCAAATGTTAACTCTTTCATTTATTCAATACATCTTTCACTTCACATAAATGAGTTTGCTCATGTTGATTCTTTTAGCTTAACTTAGGTGTGAGGGACCTCTGGAGGTCATGTCGGCCAATCTCCTGCTAATGCAGGACAAATTAGAAGTTAGATCAGCTTGCTCAAGGATCAGCTTGCTTTTGTCTTGTGGTTGCTATTGTGGAAGTACCAAAGATGAACCAGATCCAAAGTGCACCTGTACAGATACAGTACACTGTAGGATATAAATCCTTTTTTGGCAGGGGTTTTAATTTCTGTCCATTCAGATAGACTTGATGGAAACTATAGATAGCACATGACAGACATATAGGAGGGCAACAGGTGAAAGCAAGACGGTACTGAACAGTTACAGGGAGTAAACATAGCCCAGTAACAGCCACCTTAATTCTAGAGATTAAAACTGCAACTATTTTATACAGGTTTTTCCAAGCAATAGTTGTCTTCTTTTCATGACTTTTGCAGTTTGAAGCCAACCCTTAAAAAACTGACATGTCCATGATTCTCCAGTTACTTATTATTTCTGTGGTGGGTGCCCTTTTAAAAATTTCATCTACTCTGAAAGAGATTACCCTTATTGTCAAATTCATAGTGTTCATTGTTCCTGTCTCCAGACATGAGCTTTGTAGCATTCTGTTTTTCATAGTAAACCTTCTTAGCACTCAACCTGAGTACTCAAAAATGGAGGTTTCAGAGAATTGCTTTTGAGATCTTTAATTCCATATCTTTTGTGTGGTTTTTGGAAAATTAATATTAATGAAGAAAGCAGAAGACAACTACAGAATGCATGAGAACATTTAAAATAAATATGTAGAGAGGCAAAGTAACAAAGAAATCAGACTGAGTGAACTGAAAATCTTTCATCTATGTGTTTGTTTTTTTGTTTGTTGTTTTGGGTTTTTTTTGTTTTTTTTTTAAAAAGATACTTTTTATCCAATCTGGAGTGTTTGGGTGATAAGAAAAACATGGAATGAGCATACTTTGAAGTGACAAACCAGTCATCCCTCCTGATAATCACTCATGGTCAGATGGAACAGACAAATTTATGTGTTATGATTAAAGAAGCCATTACATTCTTATTTTGGAGTTAATGGAAGTCCACAGAGGTTCTGAGTGCTAAAACACTAATTTATTAATGTCTTGTAGTACAAATTCCCTTTCTGGCTATATAGAGCACAATTTACATGCTGATTACTCATAAAAGCCTTTTCTCTTTGCCCATAGTTTCTAATCAAAATTGGGATTATGTTGTTCATTGGACTGAAATCACATGAAGACTGGAGTGGCTTATTTTGTTCATTGGGCTGGAGTCAGCTGAACTGTAAAGTGGATTATGTTAGTTCGCTGGACTGGAAGTACTGCATTGGTTTACTGAATCCTGTTACTCTCTGAACTCTAGGTCGATCCCTGGAATTTCTGTCAGAGTAACCCACTCTTCTTTGTTCAGTAAATTAAACTTTTAGCCATTTCTAAGCAGTTAAGAGAAGTCCTACTTAATCTGGACAAGAGTAAGAACACCTGTATGTCAGTAAATATTCTCCGATGAAAGTGGGAAGTGCATTAGAGTGTGCTAATAATTTTAATTGAGGTGAAAAATCCAATCAGTTATTCAGAGGCTGGAGTTCTCCAATTAAGTCTTCCTTTCATCTGACTGTGCACCTGGTTAGATTAAGCACATCTCTGACATTTAAACACCCAAAGATGGTGGTGATTATTTGCACTCCAGTAGAACCTAAAGGACCTATTGTGCCAGACTTTCCACAAAAGGAGGCTGATTTGTAATCCCTCCCTGCCCGCAAGATAATATAAACAGTATTTGGTGACTGAGAAGACATGACAGAGAAAGAATTGACTAAGGACTGTATTTCCTTGAAGTAATTATGAGACTTCCAGGTTAAACTCTGTCAGAAGACAGACTGTATTTAATCATAATTCAGCTAGGGTTTTTTTGTGCAATACTATGAATAATTTGGCCTATCAGTTCTGTTTTAAACTAGAGTAAACAAATTGGAGTAGTCAAGTCAGGTGAGAAGAAGAGGAAAAAAGCTTTCAACTTTCAGCAACAGAATGTGACAAGAACCTATTACAGACAGAACGCTGGGAAGCTGGTCTTAAAGGAGTGATCATTGATATAAAAGGGATGAGAATAATTCTATGAAAGTGGCTGGAATACTGCCAGAAATTGTTTTATAAAATACAAGGATTTATGTCTAATGGATGTATGACTTCATTCTTACTGGAGTGCTGTTGGGCAGACATCACTTGGTTATCATGAAGAACTTTAGAATTTATTAAACAGTCTTTTTTTTTTTTTAATTGACTTATACTTTAAAAGAACACCATAATATTCCAGAGAAACTTCTGGAGACAGAGTTTAAATACCCATATGACAGATTTATCTATCCCTTCATAATGCAATAACATAATTTGAACTAGAACCCACATTGCACTGATATCCATCTCTCATCATATCCAAACACCCACAGAAGTGGAGGAGAATGAGTCAGCTTGGTTCTGCTTTCACCGGGTCTGCTATGACTAAGGGTGAACAACATCTGTAAATTCTAATGCTCACGTAGGCAGACAAATAGTTGTATTTCTTCAAGTCAGTGAAACCTGATAAAATTTACACTGAAGTACTTAAGGAATTAGAAGCAATCTCTGAAATGTTAGAGAATTAATGAAGGATGGGATGAAGGCCCAGACATCCAGACCTAGGAAAATACCTTAAGAAGGAGAAAAGGGAGTAACAATATTACAAAGAGAGAGACGCCTAATAAAATCACAAAAGCCTTTGAACTCAGAGTATAGTATTATGGGACTGTACAGTGCATTCTGGGAAGTATTGACATGCAACATTCTACAGTTCAAAGCAGGCAAAGCAGATGCAGCCATGCACTGTTTGGGAATCAACTCATGAGTCTCATAGTGGCCTGAAGATTTAGGACAAGTTTGTAGCTTGACACTAGCTCTGAGTTGATTCTAAGCAGCAGGATGTTGTAAGCCTGCTTGTTTGTGACGCCTTTGTGAATATTCAGTTGGCTGCAAAAACAGTACTATGCTAGTCATACACATAGAAAAAGCTGTTGTCTATCACCACACAGGAAATAAATCATGGGTTTAACAGGCATCTATTTTAGAAGTTCTGAGACATTCACTTGGCATTGCTTGATAGGACCTAGAAGAGACCAATACCTTTTCACTGTGGCGACTGGAATGTTGGCAGGATAAGTGAGAGCGCTTATTTTAGGCATTTGCATTGCTCCCATAAATCCTGCTTATATACCTTATAGAGATGAAAAACCTGTTCAAGAACTATATCACCCTTGGCTAAATACAATAAAATATATTGTATGTGCAGCTTGCAATAGAACTGAGAAAGAAAACGTGGAAACCATATATTCAGGCTACAATAGACTGAAGGTTTGCTGAGGAGATGTGATACAACCTTACAAAGAGGAGTCCTACTGGGACTATTGCTAGGCTGGCTCTGGTTGAACACAGGGTTTTTTCCTGCCACCTGTCAGTGAGCTTCAGGACAAAGTCCCTGCAAGGGAGCCTGAGTGTAAGCTAACACTTCCTTGTTTTTCTTCTCCCACCCCAGCGCCCAGGTTTCCTTGCCTGAAACAACAGTCACTCAAGGCTGAAGCCAAAATGACAACCAGCATGGAGACTGAACAGAGCACCAAGGACCTTGAGTTTAGTTATATTACCTCAAATTTAGAGTTTAAATCCTAAGGTATTTGATATTCCTCTCAGTTATGACGTTATAAGCCAGAGGTACCACCGAAACACCAAAATGAGCAGTGACTCAACCTGATCGTTGTCTTCAGCAACTGTATGTGGTGTTTGAAGTACATAAGTAAAGGCCTCCTCCAGCAATGTCTAGATGCTTCTTCAATATTACTCTAATACAAAATCTCATAATTTATCTTTTAAGAAATCAAACAATATATGTAAGTTTTACCAAGGAAAAAGTTGACCAGCTGGAATACAACTATTTGCATGAACTATTTCCCGTTGTTGAATCAGCCAGTTAATACAGCCTACAATGATTCAAATGACAGATGATAGCTTTTTGTTCTGTTTAGTTGCTTAGGGAACAGGAAAAATGCAAAACCAGCTTCAGTATCTGCAGTGTAAAAGCTTTTTCCAGTTATGCATATAGAATATCAGGATTTTTTCCTCCTACTACTAGATATAAATACTGTAAAATACAAGAAACTGATTTATTAACGTTTTGCTTTAACTTAAAAAAAGAAAAAAAGGAAAATCAAGGACATGAGTTTGGAGCATGTACAAGACTTGCCCTTTCTTGTACTGCCAGTAGCTATCCTCACAGTCCACTGTTAAGCTAGTATTATGGTTTCACTGCTGTTCTTTTTGGCCCTTTTTCTTTCTGCTGTTTTATTTCTGTCTTTGGATCTGAATTTTTCTTTTCCTCATTTACATAAATGTGAGTGCTGCTGAGCAGAACTTGCCAAGAGAAAGAAGTTACATTTCACAGAAAAAGTTGAAGATTCTGGTGAAAAGGATGTAACTTTACGAGAGATAAATTGACAACTTCCAGTGTTCTAAGAGCAAAAATCTTAATAAAGGAGTAAGTTTGGGAAGAGTAAAATAATTTTCCCCAGTTAGCAGAAAAGCACCTGCTGCCAGGAAAGTGATCCTGATGTAAGCATAATTTCAAACTAGAATTTTCCTGGAAGCACTGCCAGGTACAGTGTCTTGTCTCTCTGTGCCTTCTTGGTGCTCGTCCTTTTCTTGCCTAGCTGTTTACATGCTACTGATAACTTCTAATTGAGGCTTAACAAATGCATTTGGGTACACTTACTTGCTGCAGTGCCCATGAAAAGGTTTGTTATGGGCCACCAAATTCCAGTGAAGGGACTCCTTCTTAACCTCCTAACTCATATTAATGTGTGGATAGGAAAAAATGTTGTAAATAGAAAATTCAGTTTGAAAGCTTTATGCAGCCAATAATGAAATGTCATTCGATTCTACAAACTATAGGTGATTTTTAACTTAAAATAAAAAAATCAAATAGTAAATCCATTTTGATGAAAATCATGTAATCACCAGATTGGAAGGTAATGGTTGCTTTGACAGTATTGTTGACACAATTATATTAAATTTAGTGAAAAAAAGAACAGTACTGCATTTACATACACAGTGTTTCAGAAGGGTTGATTTCTGAAAGAGAGCTGGAAGGAATTAGGAGGAAGAAAGTGAATGAAAACAGGAAGCACAATAGAAGTCTTGGTGGCCAAAAAGCTGTGATTCTGCAGTCTGAGAAGAAAACTAGTTGTAGTCACAAGCCCATCACTGTTCAATGTTGAAGGCAGAAATTATAAACAAAACACAATAGAGAGCCAATAAAAAGACAGGAAGAATGTATTAATATAATTTTTAACTTAAAAAGCAGAGAATTGATAAGGGAAGCTAAAAAGTGTCAGAAAAACATTAGTATATAGCAGAGTTGAGAACAAGCAAAAAAAAAAAATCTATTGAGGATAAAAAATTCTTTGCAGAGCTTTAAAGCTTGTTAGCAATGCAGAAAAATGCAGATGTGTTTAATAGTTACCCATACTTATATGTGTATGTACAAACCAGTATGATGTGCTATGACAGTCATTTTATTTTTTCCAAGCTATTTTTAAACAAGTATGATGTTAAAAACAGCAGTTGTTAAGCATTCTCAATTTAAAATCAATAGTCTAATAATATGAAATCTAGAGTCATAAAAGAGCCTGTTCAGATCTGAAATTTGTTTTGTGTTCTAGCATATATGAAAAATTAATGTGATAGGCCAATGTTGTGGCACTTCTAAAAGTAACAGCTACATAAACTCAAATCAGTTCTCAAAAATGAGCTCAACATTGATTGTAGTCAAAACAGTAGATCAGTTTCTAGAGTCCATCAACAGGATTTTGTGGAAAGCTTGTCTTGTCAAAATAACTTTAAAAAACTCTTGTATGCCTTGAAGGTATATAAACTCATATATCCTCAAGAAAATCTTAAATCCTCACCTTGTATGTAGCGGAAAGTGAACAAAAAGTGTGTCAGAATAAGATCCTTCTATCATGTGAATGTGCTAATGAACTCTTTAGGAAGACTGACTTAATTTTTCATGAGCTTTATTAATGCAAAACTTTCTATTTTCTCATGGAAATATCTTGTCTATGGCCACCATTCTTAAAATAATTAATAACAGTCAAATTCCAACTGCAAGCAAGGAAGAATGAAGACTTCCTTTCTCATTTGTATCCTAAAATATGATAGTGCATAGCAACTCACAGCAGGAAACTCAGTAAAAATTATATAAAGCGCATTAATGCAAATTGTTAGAGCATACCTCATTGCTAAAGTTGCTGCATAAAGGGAAACAAGTTCCTCTAATTAAATCTAAAACCTTTACAGCTGTGAAGATATATATTTTTATCTATACTAGCAGTAGCTATAAAATTTAATCTAAATTGAAGTATTAGGTTTTTCTACCTCTCCTACATAAAGACTTCCATGAAATTAGAACATACCTTTTAACTTCTTCCACACGAGTACTGCCTCTAAGACATCAGTGTGCTCTTCCCAGCAGAAACGCTTATTAGGTTTGTGCTTATTAAATGGTCTCTTTTGTCCTCCCCTTTCTTTTCTTTGCAAATGGTTTGATTTTTAGTGAGAGAGGGGAGAAGCACAAAGTTTTTTGCTTTCTTGTATCTGATGCTCCTGTAACAATAAACAACAGGGTCTGAGTGGTGCTGTGCTGACCAGCTGTGTCTGATGCTCCACTCTGGTTGGAGCTGAGTGATAGCTAGGGTAACTACTCAGAGTTTCTTGTGCCACTTAGATCATCAGAAGATCCCTGAAAACTTGCTGCACCTCTGGACTTGTGTTTGAAACCTCATGAGACAGATTTTTACCAGTTTAGATAAAAATATTCAGGAATTTTATTAGATAGGTGTATCTTTCTTCAGAAAAAGAAAAAGATCCAAGACAGACTATAAATGGAAGGAATAATTTTCACAACCTAAAAATTCTTCTTGTGATTCATCTCTCACATTAGCTGCTTTGGATTTACACCACTAAACCATACACGGGCAGAGAGTCCTATGAGCTGGTTCCAAGGGCAGACAGACTCTTAGACACTATTGCCTTGGCTTAAGTCTTCTGTGTCAAAAGCATGAGGAAAATCTCAGGGCACAGTGTAGAATAACTAGCCAGCACTCCTCCACAGTTCTAGCCTTGTTAACATGTCACTGAATTTCCCTTACCAGGCTCATAAGGCATTTATATTCACTATCTTGTTTTTTTTGCAGTTATGCTGCTGTTCAGCAGTCTGGTGTTTATTTTTTTTATTTAAATTTCTGCCCTCTGAGACAATCACTTTTCTAGCAGTAAGAACTGTGAGAAAGAAAGAATTCATAAAGACTTTCAGAATTCACATTGAGTCTTGCTTAACCCAAAATCAGATAAATTTCATATTTATGGTGATAAGGAGGAGGAATATATTAACAGAGTTAATAAAGTTATGAGCCTTCCAGCTTCAGTATTTTGAGTATGTAAGTTTGGTCTATAGTGTGTTCTGACAGATCATGCTATATAGATCTAGATCTGGCTGGTAAGAACCCATGAGATGCTGGTCTGCCTGAACATTTTTCATACAATCCTCTGTTACATGTTCTCAGAGCAGCAGCCTTTTAGCTGGGGCATTTAAGCCTGGTCTTTTGTGGATATTAAATATTTCGTAGCATTCTCACAGGAACAGGAATCCCAACACGCAGAAATATTGAATACTTGTTCAAAGAAGAAAATGACACTGTTGTGCCTCACTGTAAATGCTAAGGTTTTCAGCTGGAACTTCACTACCAAAAATGGAGACTGGAGCTGTCACAGTCTATTAGAGACCTGCTTTGAGAAGCAGGGGATTCTGGCATGGTTTGGAATCCTTTGGTACACACAGCAATACAGATGTGTCAGTGTTATTCTCTGTTGACATATCTCTTTGTGTGATGGCTGCTGCTGCTGACACATATTAGCTGGATGTTTATAAATAAGTCAAAGCAAAAGAAAATATCACTGCAGTGGGAAAGGCCCACAGGGAAGATAAAGTATGAGGGCATTAAGGTACAGGTCTGTGATGAAGAATGCCTTTATTCAGTTCTTAGTGAGGGCACAGCTTGCATAACCTCATTCTGTACCCATTCCCAAACTGCAAATTAAGTCCTTTTTTCTGTAAGACCGTAAAGCAGAGCTGGGGCTGGACTTTTATCATGCTTATGTGCAGTACTTAGAACTCTTAATAACCCAATCCTAAGTGAAGTGTCCAAGTACTATGAATAATAATCAAACCATAACAGCAGGAGGTACCAAATGAACAGAATTAATGTATCTCTTGTTCCAATTTACTAAGATTAGTAAACTTGTTATACTCCTAGTGATAAATACCTGGCACTGTTATCTTCACTGTTGGAAGATCTTTTGATTACTTCTTTTCAATGCTAAATTTTTCCCAAACAAGTTGCTAGACGTTAATATCTATGCCCAAAATCAGATTCTTATGTGCCATTCCTGACTGATCTGTCATGAAATTAGCCCGGCAGCTTCACAAGTGTTTTCATTTCCTGGTCATCAGTATCAACACTTGAAAGGGTACAACAAATAAGTGTTTCTTTCACAGTAAATCAAAGCAATGTTAACCTCCATCAGAGGCTCTTATTCAGACTGTGTACCCCTATAGGCAGAGATGAACGGATGTGATTTGTTTAGATGGTAAAGGACCATATGACTTTTTTAAAAAAATACAGCAACACTGTGTTTAAAAGCCACAGAAAATAAACTATTCTTTTTCAAAGCTCATGTGCAAGGCATTGTTTTCCACTATGTTGTTGGGGAACAGGAGTGAATGCAAAGAGGATATGTAATCCAGAAATTTAATACTACACCAGACAGTAAAATATACTGCTAAAATGCTGCTTTTCTCTGTCAGTTTTTTTTGTGTGTGTGTGACCTGCATGAAGTCACTTAACTTTTCTTTTCCTGAGTTTTCCTATTCATAAATACAAAATAATACAAACTTTCTTTTCAATATTTCTCCAGGGTTTCAGATAATGCAGTGAGAATGTTTCCTAGCACAGTATAATTTTTCAGCCAAAAAGATGACACTGAATAAGAGTATTCCAGTTAAGGAACAGTATTAGACAGATGGCATAAATTATGAACTTTGCAAATTTAAATCTTTACTTTCAGCTGTGCACCTTGACAAAGCACTTCTTTTGGAATATTGCACAGTCTCGGCATCTCAGAAACATTTCACATATCAGATCTCACTAGCTTTAAAAAACATGATTTTGAGTGAAGTGAGATCATAGGGCCACTGATGCTCTAAGGGTCTTAATATACAGGGAGAAGGAGCTGGATGTTAACCTGGAGAAAAGGAAGCTAAGAGTGGGGGGAATCTACTTGCAGTTTATCACTACCTAAAGAGAGTAACAGAGAAGACAGAGCCAGACCCTGGGAGGTGTAAAATGAAAGTACAAGAGGCAATGGAAGGGAAATCCTGATTAGTTAACAGGAAAAAGAAAAATCACCACAAGGATGGTCAATCATGGAACAAAGGCCCAGAGAAGTGTGGAATTTCCAGCCTGGGAGAATTCCGAAACTTGTCTGGAAAAGCCTACACAACGCAATCTTCTTCATTACCTCTGCTTTGAACGAGGGTTTGGACCAGACAAGTTCCAGAGCTCCCTTTCAGCTTACATTATTCTATGACTGCAAAGAGGGAAGTCTGGAGAGACTCGATCTGTGTGTGCTTGTTATAACATATTGCATGTAACATTACATAAAAAATGCAGTATGCATAAGAAAATATACTAAGTAAATTGACAAATCACACGGAATCACAGAATCACAGAATGTTAGGGATTGGAAGGGACCTCGAAAGATCATCTAGTCCAATCCCCCTGCCGGGGCAGGATTGCCTAGACCATATCACACAGGAACGCGTCCAGGCGGCTTTTGAATGTCTCCAGAGAAGGAGACTCCACAACCTCTCTGGGCAGCCTGTTCCAGTGTTCAGTCACCCTCACCGTAAAGAAGTTTTTCCTCAAATTTAAGTGGAACCTCCTGTGCTCCAGCTTGCACCCATTGCCCCTTGTCCTGTCAAGGGATGTCACTGAGAAGAGCCTGGCTCCATCCTCTTGACACTTGCCCTTTACATATTTATAAACATGAATGAGGTCACCCCTCAGTCTCCTCTTCTCTAAGCTAAAGAGACCCAGCTCCCTCAGCCTCTCCTCATAAGGGAGATGTTCCACTCCCTTAATCATCTTCGTGGCTCTGCGCTGGACTCTCTCTAGCAGTTCCCTGTCCTTCTTGAACTGAGGGGCCCAGAACTGGACACAATACTCCAGATGCGGCCTCACCAGAGCAGAGTAGAGGGGGAGGAGAACCTCTCTCGACCTGCTGACCACACCCCTTCTAATACACCCCAGGATGCCATTGGCCTTCTTGGCCACAAGGGCACACTGCTGGCTCATGGTCATCCTGTTGTCCACTAGGACCCCCAGGTCCCTTTCCCCTACGCTGGTCTCCAACAGCTCTGCCCCCAGTTTGTACTGGTACATGGGGTTGTTCTTGCCCAGATGCAGGACTCTACACTTGCCCTTGTTGTATTTCATTAAATTTCTCCCTGCCCAACTCTCCAGCCTGTCCAGGTCTCTCTGAATGGCTGCGCAGCCTTCCGGTGTGTCAGCCACTCCTCCCAGTTTTGTGTCATCAGCGAACTTGCTGACAGCGCACTCTAATCCCTCATCCAAGTCATTAATGAATATATTGAATAGAACTGGTCCCAGAACCGACCCTTGCGGAACTCCGCTAGACACAGACCTCCAACTGGACTCTGTCCCATTGACCACCACTCTCTGGCTTCTTTCCTTCAGCCAGTTCACAATCCACCTCACTACCCGATCATCCAGACCACACTTCCCCAGTTTAGCTGCGAGGATGCTGTGGGAGACCGTGTCAAACGCTTTACTGAAATCGAGATAGACCACATCCACAGCTTTACCATCATCTATCCACCGGGTAACATCCTCATAAAAGGCTATCAAGTTGGTTGAGCAAGACTTCCCGTTGGTGAAGCCATGCTGAGTGCCCCTAATGATCCCCCTATCCTTGATGTGCCTAGAGACAGCACCAAGAACAAGTTGCTCCATCACCTTTCCGGGGATGGAGGTGAGGCTGACCGGTCTATAGTTACCCGGGTCCTCCTTCTTGCCCTTTTTGAAGACTGGAGTGACATTCGCTTTCCTCCAGTCCTCAGGCACCTCTCCCGTTGCCCACGACTTAGTAAAGATGATGGAGAGTGGCCTAGCAATGACTTCCGCCAGCTCCCTCAGCACCCGCGGGTGCATCCCATCAGGGCCCATGGATTTATGGACGTCCAGGTTGCTTAATTGGTCCCTGACCCAGCCCTCATCAACCAAGACAGATTCCTCCTCTATCCTGACTTCTTCTGAGGCCTCAGGGGTCCAGGGCTCCTCAGGACAGCCTCCAACAGTATAGACAGAGGCAAAGAAGGCATTCAGTAACTCCGCCTTCTTCTTATCCTCTGTCTCCAGGGCCCCCACCTCATTCATCAGTGGGCCTACATTGCCTCTAGTGTTGGCTTTACCTGCAATGTATTTGAAGAAGCCCTTTCTGTTGTCCTTGACCTCTCTTGCAAGGTTTAATTCCAAGGAGGCCTTAGCTTTCCTAGTTGCCTCCCTACATCCTCTGACAACAGACTTATATTCCTCCCAAGTGGCCAGCCCCTCCTTCCACGATCTGTACACCCTCTTCTTCCACTTGAGTTTGCCCAGCAGTTCCCTGTTCAACCATGCAGGTCTCCTGGTACCCTTCCTTGACTTCCTACCTGTTGGGATGCTCTGATCTTGAGCTCGGAAGAAGCAGTCCTTGAATGCTAACCAACTATCTTGAGCCCCTTTACCTTCTAGTACCCTGTCCCGTGGGATTTCCCCTAGCAATTGCTTGAAAAGGCCAAAGTTGGCCCTCCTGAAGTCCAGGGTTGTGATTCTGCTAGCTATTCTGTTCCTGCCACATGAGATCCTGAACTCTACCATCTCATGGTCGCTACAACCAAGGCTGCCCTCAACCTTCACCTCTTCAACCAGACCCTCCTTGTTAGTGAGGATCAGATCCAGCAGCGCTCCTCTCCTAGTTGGCTCATCCACCATTTGCATCAGAAAGTTATCATCAACGCACTGGAGGAACCTCCTGGACTGGGGATGGCTGGCTGAGTAGGCCTCCCAGCAAATATCAGGGTAGTTGAAATCCCCCACAACAACCAGGCCCTGTAATTGCGAGACTGCTCTCAGCTGCCTGTAGAAGGCCTCATCACCCTCCTCATCCTGATCCGGTGGCCTGTAATAGACACCCACAACAGTATCACCCCTGCCAGCCTGCCCCTTAATTCGCACCCACAAACTCTCAGCTCGCTCCTGATCCGCCTCTGGACAGAACTCAATACATTCTAGCTGCTCACTCACATAAAGAGCAACTCCACCACCTCTCCTTAGCGGCCTGTCTTTCCTGAAGAGGACATAGCCATCCATGACCACATTCCAGTCATGCGAGGCGTCCCACCAAGTCTCTGTAATTGCCACTAGATCATAGCCCCCCGACCGAACACGGATTTCTAACTCCTCCTGCTTATTCCCCATGCTGCGTGCATTGGTGTACAGGCATTTCAGGGAGCGAGCTGGGCACACCGATTTCATCCCAGATTCACCCCCTGATTTCACCCCATGGGGATAGGGGGTCTCCTGGTCTACCTCAACACTAGAGCGTTGCCCCAGTGGTGCAAGCTCAGCTACCACCCCATCCCCCTTCGAATCTAGTTTAAAGCTCTCCAAATGAGCCCTGCTAATTCCTGTCCCAGAACCCTTTTGCCCCTACGACATAAACCTTTCCCATGTATCACTGTCACGCCTGTTGTCTTATAAAACCAGCCATTATCAAAGAACCCAAAGCCCTGCCTGTAGCACCAGTCTCGTAGCCAGGCGTTAATAGAGAGAATCCTACTATTCCAAACAACGTCATCACCTGAAAATGGAAGGAGGGAGGAGAAAACAACTTGTGCTCCAGACTCTTTCACCAGCTGTCCTAGGGCCTTGTAGTCTTTCTTCATCCCCCTCAGACTACGGGATGCAGCTTCTTCCCCACCTGTCTGGAAGATCAGCAGGGGGTAGTAGTCTGTGGCCTTCACCAGGTTGGGGAGTTGCCTGGTGATATCCCTGATTCGGGCTCCAGGCAGGCTGCAGACCTCCCTGTGATGGGGGTCAGCTCTGCATATTGGGCCCTCAGATCCCTTTAGGAAGGAGTCTCCAACCACTAAAACTCTTCTCTTCTTCCTTATGGAGGAGGTAGCTATACGCCCATCAGTTTTTTCTGACTGTGGTGGGACCTCTGATATAGGTTGACTCTCCACCACATCCCCATTGGACCGGCTGTATTCCACTAGGGCTTCATATCTATTGCTCAGAGGCACCTGTGGAGGCAAGGTAGGCAAGGAGGGCACTCGTCTTTTGCCATGGCCATAGACTTGCCTTCACTCACTCCTCTCCTCTAGGTTATCGTTTTCCACCTGAGAGGGGCAGAGTACAGGGGTCCCTCGATCCTGGGAGCTCTCCGGCAGGTGCTCCCATTTTTGTTGCAGGGAGGGCAGAGCCTGGCTCCACCAGTCTATCTCCATTTCAGCCTCCCGAATGCTCCTAAGCCTTTCTACTTCGGCTTGAAGCCTTTCAACCTGGCTTTGCAGCTGTGCCGCTCGGTCGAGCAGATCATCTACTTGCTCACAGCGCACACAGCCCCCTGACACCACAGAGACGGTGTAGCATTCCCTGCAGCCCGCAACCTGCACCATCGCCTCCTTCCGTGGGAGCTCTGTCTGGGTTCCCACATCCATTTTGGTCTTCTTCCACCGGGTAGATACCATTGTTCTTCCACTGAACTGGGAAATACCTGTTGGTGGCACCCCTGGTTCACAGCTCCTTGGCACCTTCCTCGCCTTGTGCACTGGGAGGGAGTCAGCGCCCTCCCCAACGAGCTGCAAACAACTGCAGCCTCTCCTGCCCTGGGACACACCCAGTCACTGCAGATTCACACAGGCACTGCTGAGTCTCCCTCTCCCACTCCCATCTGGCCAGGGACTAGTCCCTGCCCTCCAGGAGGATCTTTATCAACGATAACAGGGGATGGAGCGTTTAAATCGCGGTGCCTCTGGCTACGCCCCCTCCTCTCCTGATCCGTTGCCGGGAACCTCCAGGTCCGGGTCCGGGGTCAGAGGGAAGCAGCTCGGGGCTGATGCTCGCGGGGGGCTCAGGGGGGCCCAGAGTACGAAAAACCGCCCGGTTAAGCCCGATGTCGCCCTCGCCCCCACACTAACCTCAAGTCACTGCCGCCGCTTCCGCTGCTGCCGCCGCTGTCAGCTGTTTGTTCTGGTTTCACTGCGTTTAAATGCTGGTAGAAATTTTGTTTTTCATGAAGGTACAGACATATTTCAGATTTTTTTTATTTCTTTGTTATGTTTTTTTTCCCTTACCCTTAAGGGCTTGTCTGTATATAGATGTCATTGTGCAGTATATGCAGGCAGGAATTTATAGGGTGTTAGTCTTTTGCCCTATCTTCCTCCATACACATACCTCAGGCTCTGATTCATGAAGAAGGACAATTTATATTGGCAGATCTGATGAGATTGTTCCACTTAACTGTTTGACCTACCTGTTCTGCATTCAGGTAAGCTGCTCAGGAAGAAATTCCTGCTCTCTTGCAGCGTACAGCCCAGTGCTTTAAGGCCAACCAGCATGCCATAGACCAACAGACTGGGCAGTTACCTGATTCATGAACTGGTTCACATGCTGCTCACTTGTCTGTCTTTGAGACGGGGCTGGAGTAGGATTATTTTACCCTGAATTAGCAAGCTCCATAGATGTGCAGAACCACTTTGTGCACTGCAAGACTCATCTACTACATCATATCTTTTCTATGGGGATCAAGGCTAATATTTCCTGCTTTCAAAAGCAAAATTTAAAGCTATGTGTATACATTAGTGTTTGCTCATATGGGATGCTGCATTATTAACTACAAAAAGAAAAAAGAATTGGCTGTATTATCACTGTAGTCACTCTGAATTCAACTGTAAATAGCTATATTATGAATCTTTACAAAACCACTTGCTCCTCAGAATTTCATAGTGGGGTGCTACTTCTAAGTATTTATCTTCCCATAAATTGTATTTCTCAATAAATTCTATCTAACTAGTAAGCATAAACTTCCTGATGGGAATTTTCTACCTGGGTTTTGTCCCAGGTTTCCAAGATAGCAGAGAAAAATAATAAACAAAAATAACAACTAGCTTTTCATACTTTCATCAGGAAAAACCAAACTAAGTCAGATTTATAAGTTTTCCCAGAAAAGACAAAAACTATTTATATTTAGAAACAAGAACAAAAACCATTTCCAAACAGTTCTAGAAGCATTTTTTGTATATCAATGAACAGGAAGAAGCTTGTAATGGTTGTTCACAAAGGGATAAAGGACTTCAGTATAGTTTCATGCATTTTCTTTTATTTCCAGTGACTGGATCCTATATCTTGGTTAGTTCAGGACCCAAGGTTTTGTTCATGGTTCCCCAAAAGCTTGTATAGTTTGTGTGGCAATTGCAGTTCCACCTTGCCCCAGACTGAAGATTTGTGATCAAAAGAGGGGCTTAAAACACATGTATTTGATTCAGTAGGATATGGGGAAATGTAAAAGGTCATTTCTTAGGGTTTTTTTTTTCATTGTATGGAAAAAAATCATTGCATAATGACTGAGGCTTCTTATTCATAATCTATATAATTATTATATTAGCTTTATAACATTTGCACAAAGTTATATATGCCTAGATTAAGGATTTCAAAAAGCATAGCTCCACTGAAGCTCGTAAAATAGAGTTTCTTCCCAAATGCAGATTTGCTTTATACTAGAGTCAAAATAAATGCTAACACAAAGATTCATAAACTAACATTAGCCAGAGCTGGTTACTATTGCTGATACCTGAGGGCAAACCAGCCTTATGCCAGGAATTAGTACACCTACATTGACATAAAGCCCTTCCAGAAGTAATAGACATTCCAAACTCAAATTTATGCTGTTTCTGGACCAGGTGCTGTGTGTTTTGAGCCAGTGGCAGCAATGACTACAATAAAAACAAAGATATCAGCACAGTTCAATCCTTGAAAGGCCTCTGCCTCTTTTAGTAACTTCGGTTTTTGTGCCAGGATATTAAATCAGATCCACCATGTAGAATGGGTTTCACACCTGCCATTTAGTTGAACAAATTCTAGAAACCTAGCCCACAAAAGGATGAGCCTTGGTTCACTGGCAGTAGTAGGAGAGGTGTCGGTTCTGACACAGGCTTCAGAAACTAGAAAAGATTACACAGAGAGTGATACGGCTTATGGCATGCTGAATTACATTTGACTTTTATATAGGGTAAAGAATTTAATGTGGCTTCAAGGAATCAGCTTGTTCTATACACACACACACATATAGTTTGACTGGGGTTATTTAGTTTATTTTAAAACCTGTATGGGAGAATCTTAGTGATTACACTGGGCCTGGGATGATTCCGGTACGGAGGACTATTCGCTCACTTCAGCAGAGATTTATTTCACAATCCTGGGTGCAGCAAAATATCAGTGCCTGTTGATGAAATGCTTGCTGTGGAATCTATGGGTTTAGCTGTTAGATATTCTTCTGATTAAAAAAAAAAAAAAAGATTGATGAAAGATGCTAGAGAACAAATTAATGTTTTTTACACTTGATTAACTACTTAATATTCCTAATGTACTCAAGGTACTGGAAACATTGGAGGGTAAACACAGAGACAACCCAGGACCTGCAAGTGAAAGTCAGCGAGGCCAGATTTTAATTAAATTTAAATTAAAAAGAGAGAGGAAATTAAAGTATCTATCACATTAAAAAAAAATCAAAGCAGGTTCAACTCCTAAAAAAAAGAAAACCTCCATTGAAAACTAACAATCTAGCTTTAAGGAATCCATACAGAATTTATTGTTACAGTGAGGGAGTTTTCATGATCATCTGGGGCCAAAAATCGTTTGGTTCTTGTGCTGTTAAAAGAATTGGTAATCATATAAATGTAATTTGAAATTTAAAGTAATTAAAAAAAGTTAAATTCTTATGAGATTCTGTAACTTTACCCAAGAAAACTGTCAATATAGTCAGGCCAGAAACTCAAGGTAAAAGTGCTTTTACCAAGTTTGAAATCTAACCATTGTTAGTGATACTATATTGCATGTTGCTTGGGTAGAAGGGCACTATAAATAATATTTGTGTGATCAGTGGATCCACCAGCTACATTTGTGGATGCTGAAAACTACTTTAGAAGGTGGCTGACAAAGAGGAAAGAAAAACAAGTGCAAAAAGACAATCAGATTTTTCCTTCAGTCCTGCGTAGAGAATCAGTACAAGTGTTATGTGCTATTTCAGTTACAAATACGTCTTTATATATCATATTTAACCTAGAGTGTTTTCAATCTATTCAGTTAACTGAAGAACTTTAGACATTTGCCCATTAACTCTAGGTTAAATTGGAATTGAGATAATTTGTTTAAAGAAGTTGTGAATTGTAAAGAGTTTGAATAATAATCACAATAAAAAATGCCTTCCATCTAAATCCATTTACCTTATTTCCTTGACAGGATACTTCTAGCAAGTTTCCTCTATATCCATGCTACCACTAGTAAACTTTAAGAGATAATTAACATGGGTGTTCTTAGTCCATTGAATTAGGTGAAAGAATAGTTCTGCAATAGTCTTGCAATTGGACTGTATTCCCTATATATGAAAGTGGAGAAATTTGAGATCATTTCCTCTGTGTATCATAAAAGCTTCCTGATCAGAGGACCAGATCTACTGAAGATTTGTTGACTGGTATCCATACACCTAGATTTCCTATGTTGAGTTAATCTGATCCCTTTGCCATTGCTCAAAGGGAAATAACAATTTCTGTTGTAGATTTATGTGGTGAATGTTGGCGTGGATAAATTCGTTTATGTGAGATGCCTAGGTTATTAATGGAATATAGTACTATCAACTCGACCAACTAAATTTGAAAGCTACCCTACATAGCTTTATATGGTGATTGATTTAGTTTCCTTGAACTGAAGGTCTATTAGAATTTTCTTGTTCTGTTGTTCACTTAGGTTTATATCCTCTTGAAATTTATAATGGGATCGTTCATCTACCCTATCAAAAATGATGTGCTTAAATTCCTTTTAATGAGACTCAAAAATAACCAAATGAGTTTTATACATATTAGAGGAAGGGTGAAAAGTGGACAGGCAGTTCAGAAGAATGGCAAGTCATCTGTATTGCACATTATAATTTTCTCCCTACTTTTGTCCTTTTTTTTTGCTTGATACTGCTTTTTGTTTTAAATGAAATCCAGTTCTGTCCTGAGCCAATCAAATTAGCTTTCATTCTTAGCTATCCAGGAATCACTCTCCATCTCCATAATAAAAGACATCTTCATTACAAACAGACATTGCCTTCATCCTACTGGTAGACATAACACATTGTGGCAATATCACTATTGTTATGGTTGATTAAACAAGACCCTACTTTCAGGCACTTAAAACTGTACAATAATTGCCCTCTGGGCTGAGGTTTCTCGCATTTGTTTTTTACCCAGAGGTGATGTCCTTTTTTGGAAAGCTTCATAAAATCCCAATTGGGCATTTTATTAGATATCCAAACATGAAACACAGAATCAAGTATTTTTCCCAACTTAAAAGCAAACAAATGAAAAAATTAAATGCATTTTATTTGTGCTTAAATGTGTATATATGCTTTTTATTTTGAATTCTAAAGATATGCCAAAAATACTTTCAAGAATACCAGAATATCTTCATAAAAGTCTTTTTACAAGCTCTAGCAGAGAATGTACAAAACACTGCTATTTCTGTTTCTACATATGTTATCAAAATCCAGAGAAACCTCTGAATTCACATGGGGATAGAAAGTAAAACTCAAGAGATTTCCCTCTAAAACTCTCCCCTCTCATTTTCTCACCCCTGGCTGCAATACTCTTACCAGTAGCTCTGACCGGTTCTCATGATGCAAGTATCTTTGTAACCTCAGACTTGCCACTTGCTTCCAATTTGCCATATTCCTTGTCTCACTGCATTCGTTGTTGCCATTTATCATCGGATTTGTAATAAAAGCTTGAGCAGTTATTTTTATTCAGGTTCCAGCTTCTGGAGACAAGTGATTTCTATGAAAGTTTTAACTGTCACATCTGAGTTTCTAGCCCTCATTAATGCCTTGCAAATACAACTTTCCGTAACAGAATAAATATAAAAAAGGATTTTCTTTATCTGTTGACAATTACAGAATCACCTCAGACTGCTAACGGTTAGGTCTTCTCCTTCAACTGTTAAATTTTTCATTTTCACAACAGGATCTTTGATCTCAGAGGTTTTGGTCATGATTGTATTATTTAGTAACATCAGTGTGGGTAGTCTTACATAAATTCTCTGAGATATTCATCACAAGGATACTATTCACCCAGACTGAAGCCATTCTTAGGATTTAAACTGAGAGTTCAATAATTTTTTAGTTTTTTACCCCTGCTGTTCTCTATTCTTTCATCCACTTATTGCTACTTGACCATTTGAACTATTCAGCAAAACAGAAGTGTACAATTGCAAAGCCCTTATTTTGCAATTTACTGGAAATGAGGACCAGAATGTATCTTAGGAGAGAATGCTGGACGAAAAAGAACTTACCTAGAACATTGAATGTCAGAACAAAACATCCAAACTTCAGTTGCCACAAGGCACAAAAGAAATATTTCTTTGCAAGAATAGTTGGTTTTGAGGGGAAAAAAACTAGTTTTATTAAAATTTTCAGGAGAAATGTACTCCTTTCCTGCCCTGATCTAATAAAAATTACTTTTAAAAACATACTCTGATGTTTCGGCCTTTGGTAACTTGATGCTTCTATGGTTAAAAAGAAAAAGCATTAATTTTTCTCACAGAAATGTAAAATCCTTTCCCTCCAAGATACACTGACATCGGTTTATATGTGTGTACTTGAAAACTCGTAGACCACAGAATTCACTGTCTGTAGAGATGTGACTTGCAAGCAATACTACTGTATAGAGCACTTAAAAGATGGCTTTGCACTTAAGGTTAATTGGGGAAATAACCTGACATTTACAGGGGTAATACTGGACTACATTTTAGTTATGTTTGTCTTTCGCTTGTGTTTCTGGAACAGCTGGATGTTTACATGAGTTTTTTATTTAAAGAACAAAGAACACAAGAAGGAAATTATTTGCACTTTATGCTGATTGCAACATTATCCTTGAGGAGGAAAACAGTGGCATTTGATTATGAAAGAAGTTACTCCATATACTTTACACAAATCGCAAAAGTGAAGTTGAGTCTTCAAGGAAGGGACTCTAGCTAGATCAAATTGAAACCATTGTAACCTCCTTAGGTCAACTGTTTTTCTTTCAATTCAGGATTAATATAAAGTAAGAACTTCACTTTGTAAACCAGACTAAGTCCATTACTGGCTACACGCTCACTGTAGCGCAGGCATATAAGCATAGACAATATCAACATCTTTATTATTTATTCTGGGGAGCTTGTGAGTAGCTGGAAAAAGAAGACAGAGGGAGAGTAGATTAGAGATCATATCAAAACCGTATGAGCCAGAATTTCAACCAGTGTAACCAAAATTCTCTTGGGGTGGGTGGAGCCCTGCTGTTTTTAAACCATCTGAGGTTCTTCCCCTTATCAGTAGTCTGTAATTTCAGTAACATTTAAGAAATCAGAAGAAGTTATATTTCCACTGACTTCTGCAGGACTTAAGCCCTACAACTCCTGTTACATTTAGTACTTTTCTCATGGCTAAGGAAGTACGGAAACACTCTGAGAACATACAAAAATGAGCCTAGTGCTTTAAAGAGAATAGTATTGATGATAATTTTCTTGCTGATAACTGTGGCACAGTTGATGGACTGGCCAGTGATGTCAGTCAAATGTTGTATTGAATGTCACCCACTAATCAAAGAATAAACTGGTCAATTTGCTCTCTCTTGTTTGTCAGCACAATGGAAAATCACTGTGCTTGTACTAAATGCAGTGAAAAAACAAGAGAGCTGGAACAAGCAAAATTCACCTAAGCTCTTGATATGGCCAAAAGACATTGACAAGATGCAGCATAGCAGCTCTAGAACTGTAGGATGGCTGCTTTATTTCTGATCAGCCTTGCAGTGTCCTCTCTTTTTCCAGCCTGCATAAACACTTCCAGCCTGATTCTCTACTGCATTGCTTTAGTTTTCCACCAACATTATTTCAAATATAAACCTGCAGTAATATAGTGAATAATCAGGCCTAGAATCAGCAATGAGCCCTTACGCTGCAAAACACTATGTGAGTGTTGGTAGTATTGCCTTTTCTTGTGCCTAATTTTGCCATAGTTTGCAGACACTTCTGTACTGTTCAGTCTTATTAAGCTTTGGAGATTATATGCTTTGTGGAAAAACCCATTGTAAGGCAAAGCACCCTGCTGAAGAGTAAATGAGTTTTTGAATTCTTACACCTGTGCAACTCTGTCAATAACTCGGTTGGATGGCATCCTACAGGTGCCTTATTACTCTTTTCTCTAAGTTGAATAACTTTCTGGTTATCCTAGCAAAGTCACAACTGCATTCACCTGTCAAGGATCCTCATTAGTGGAATTTTTTTGTTTCTTCTAGATCTGATCTTTAGTACACCTAGACATTTATGATCAGGTGTTTTCAGTGGAGTGGTTGCATTACAGAAAAAGACAAAGATATGGCATGGATTTACCATCTGTTTGCCAGTGGCACCCTCAGCTACTCAGAGTTCTCATAAGAAGAAGTCAGCTGTCATCCATTTTTAGAGGAAAAAAACCCAAGCCCTTGCAATCCTTTTAATCTTTGGTAAAGGGAAGGCTGTAGAGAAAATACTGGGTAGCTGAGTATCTTTTTCTCAAAATATATTTTCTTCTCACCTTAGGCAAAAGTACAATCTAATTACTACAAGCAGTGGGTGAGAAACATTGCTAGAAAATGTTCAAGTGTGCAATTTTCATGTTTTCTGCAGTTCACAGAATCACAGAATGTTAGGGATTGGAAGGGACCTCGAAAGATCATCTAGTCCAATCCCCCTGCTGGAGCAGGATTGCCTAGATCATAACACAAAGGAATGCGTCCAGGCGGGTTTTGAATGTCTCCAGAGAAGGAGACTCCACAACCTCTCTGGGCAGCCTGTTCCAGTGTTCAGTCACCCTCACCGTAAAGAAGTTTTTCCTCATATTTCTGTGGAACCTCCTGTGTTCCAGCTTGCACCCATTGCCCCTTGTCCTGTCAAGGGATGTCACTGAGAAGAGCCTGGCTCCATCCTCATGACACTTGCCCTTTACATATTTATAAACATTAATGAGGTCACCCCTCAGTCTCCTCTAAGCTAAAGAGACCCAGCTCCCTCAGCCTCTCCTCATAAGGGAGATGTTCCACTCCCTTAATCATCTTCGTGGCTCTGCGCTGGACTCTCTCTAGCAGTTCCCTGTCCTTCTTGAGCTTAGGGGCCCAGAACTGGACACAATATTCCAGATGCGGCCTCACCAGAGCAGAGTAGAGGGGGAGGAGAACCTCTCTTGACCTGCTGACCACACCCTTTCTAATACACCCCAGGATGCCATTGGCCTTCTTGGTCACAAGGGCACATTGCTGGCTCATGTTCATCCTGCTGTCCACTAGGACCCCCAGGTCCCTTTCCCCTACACTGTTCTCCAACAGGTCTGTCCCCAACTTATACTGGTACAGTTCTCATTTTCTAAGAGTGGCTTCTTTTGCAGGGTGTTATGTGGTCCTTTAGAAACAGCTCAGGACAGTCTGGGAAAAGTACTGGTGAAATTAACTCCAGCCCAAAATAATGATGAGCCAGAGTGACGGTCTGTGTTTGAATATTAAATTAACAAAATGCCTCACAAGGTGTTGTCTATTTCTGGTTACTCATTCCTCCTGCATACAGTAAACCCAAGAGAAAGAATGGAACAAGAGATGGTCACAAAAAATGCAAATTCTGCAGTCATCTGCTAAACCATTTGGTTTGTATCCCTAAGGACCTTCTATACTAGAAAGGCAAGTTGCCAGTTCTGTCAATGTTACTTCAATGGTATGTAGTAGGATAAGTAAAATGTCCCAGCTTCCCACCCTTTTATATACTTTGTGTGCAGATGAATGACATGTACTGGTGCTTCAAAATCAACTGATACTTATCAGCATCATTAAATGTAACTGAACAGAAGATGCTATATCAGTGAATACTCTTCAGCATAAGAAGGGCAGTAAAATGTATTTACTGTCTCCAGACACTTTTCAAACTACTGTTGTTTAAGTGGGTGTCTACAAATCAAGCAAGAAAACATTTTATTCGATAAAATAAGGTCACCACTGAAGGTCAATTAAAGGGTTCTTATTGACAGTATTAGGCTTGGATTTGACCCCCAATGTACTGTGTCAGGCATGTTAAAGGAAAATTTATGTTGGACAAGTATAACAAACCTTACACTGCTCCCAACTCTACCTTCCCTGTTGAAAGTCATAGCAGACCAAAACTTTAAGACTTCAAAGAATCCCTCTCCTGGCTTGCTTTTCCACCTCCCTATTTTGCCTGGATTACCATTATTGAAAATTTCTCTCCATCTCTGTTCACATTGATCTGGGCTGCTGCTAAAGGAGTGACTGACAGGCTCGGAACAACAGATCACAAAACCAAGAAGGACAGCAAGTCGGCATGAAACTTGCTGGAGGCCAGCACTACCGAGGAACTAGCTGGTGAAGTGGGGCATAGAAAAGAAGTCAGCTAGCTGGTGAAGTGGGGCATAGAAAAGAAGTCAGATGTGCAGCGGAGGTTAACGTGGGATATAGTCCTTATTTCTTTTAAGCACAATATCTACAAAGGAGAATGGAAATATTGAGGGGTCTGGTTATGAATACACTTAAGCAAGTTTGCATGAAGTTCCTCCTGCTAAATTAGGGCAAGCTCTACAAGCCCAGAGACATTTAAGTTCTTTTAATTATTCCAAGTATTTTCTGCATTTGACTCATTATGCGGGATTCAATAAAGTAGCTGGTGGATGGCTTAAATGAATCTATAGCTGCATCTATCCCAAACCCACCACTATAAAACAGCTAAAATAAGTGGATCTGAAGATGGTCTCCTTCTGCAGGATCCAACCATCAGAGCAACATTTCTTTTTGTTCTTAGGATTATGATCTTCTTTTCTTAAATACTACTGGGCTCACATGCATACCCTAAAATCCTTAAAAGCTAACCTCTTTGTACCCACAGACTGTTTCTAACTACTTTAAGTTTTGTTTTCAAAGCTCACAAGCCATTCCCTGTAAGGGTGATAAGCATATGTATGGAAGGCCACAGCATTTGTAAGATAGAAATGTCTATTCGTGTACAGTAAACCATGGTGCATTTTAAAGGCTACTGAATTTCAAAGACATTAAAAGTATCAATATCTGTATTTCTGGTACAAATACAGAAACGTATACATACACATTAAAGAGATAAGTTTATTTTAAAACATGCTTCTTAAGGTGAACTTTAAGCTAATTTAATAATTTCTTTATATAGCTATGTAATATAAAGCTGTAAGTCAAAGTGTATTTTTATTATAGTTAATTGCTCATAGTCTGCTATTACTAGGACCTGAGCAAATTTTTTAAAAAGAGCAACTATGTTTTGTGAAAAAATGTTCATGCTGTCTCAAAATATTGGACAAGAATATGAATGGTGATAGAAATTAACAAGTGTGCTTATTTTTCCAAGGGGTTGTGAAAGCACTGTTAAAACTTGATCAAAACTCTTTATCTTTTTTTTTAAGTTTTCATTTGTGTGTGGCTCATGAAGGGTATTGTTTCTTTTGAATGTATTCTGCCTAACACAGCGAGAGCCTGAGGCAGAATTTTCAGAGCCATTACCACACGTTTCTGTAGAAATTAGCAATGTTTGCTTTGTTGTATTTAAGTCTGCTGTCATAACATCTTAACTAGACAGACTGTTAACAAGGGTCAGTTGTATTATCTGTAGAAGTTATACTGAGTTTTTGTGGATAAAGGGAAAAGCAATTGGCTTTTTAGGAAAGTTGCAGTGAAGTAGTGTTCTGTACCAAAGAAATGTCTTCAGCCACATGAAAATATGGCCCCACACAAAAAGATTGTTGGCAAAAAAGCTAATGTGGAAAAGAAAACCATTTTTCAATTTTTTTTTGGGGGGGGGGTTCTTTCTGAATACTTTATTATAAACTTTACTGTCTCAGTGTTCACTGCAGAAACTCAAGATTTTTATATTTCCAGCTCAATATTGATAAATTCTTAAAATGGCGTTGGCAAAAAAAATACAAAACAAAACAAAAGCCATAATGTTGCTATTAATTCTCAAAATTTCAACAGAAAATTGTCAAAATTAACATTATTTTCTAGTAGTTGTATGTAAAACTTCATGTGCCAAAAACAGTAGCCTCTGTATAGAGGAAAATATTAACTGGTGATTATATCCTGTCTTGGCTTTCTTTGGGCTTACTCATAGAGCAATTAGGGCATGGGTTTGGGATACCTGCTTCTGACTGGCACCTTCAAGTCCTGTGGTATTTATACAGCACAGCAACCATACAGTTCAGCTCTTTGCAGCAAGGAACTGAAGATGCTTGCCCAGTCTCGTGGTACAACCCTTCATGGAGCTCTTTCACTCTGTTTTCTGATCAGCTGCACTTCTGGGCCCCAGATCATCAGTGTTTGTCAAGTTAGACTCCTGGTCATACTTCAGAGGTCTCATTCTTGGCTGGGCGGTTTTCCTTCTTTCTACTCTGTATATATCATTTCTTCTCTCACCTTGTTATATTTAATTGTTTTTCTAGCCAAGAAGAAAGTTTTATGATTCTGACCCCATAACAGTCAGGTACACTGGCCTTGGCTGACGTCTCTAGGAAGGTAAAAGAACATTTTCCTGGTGATCATTCCCAACTGAAAGCTAACTTCATACTAGTAAAAATCATTTGAATCATCCAGGACATTTATACTGGACCCTATGCATACATAGAATGGTTATGGAGAGTGTTTATCTTCTTGAGGATCAAAGTTGTATATAAGTGTATATATATGTATAAGTAAGGTAAGAACAAAATTGTAGATATGTTGCATTATCATGTTTGTTGTGTGACGAATGAGGCATCAACACTGTATGATGGTAGCTACTCACATAACTATGCATTTCCATGTACTCAGGTAAAACAGTACAATATATTCTTTTAGTAATTGACAAGTTATTACAAGCTTGTCTTCATCTTTAATGACTTTAGAAAACAAACAAATAGCATTTCCGTGCATGTTGCTTCTATGCTTCTGTCCTGGTTGTTCTGTCCAAAACATATTATCTAACTGAAGAAATTTCAAGGATATCTTCTCTTTCTGTCACAGGGATGGGCAGTGGTCAATTAAGAAAAATGTGATTTTATGGCAAAGGAAATGTTACTATCTGCAGCCATGTTCAGGCTGAGTTGCAGTTTTAAACTGTTTATTTGGCTTAAACTTCTATACTTTGTTGTTCGCTATATATTGAAAGGAAAATTAAATATTTAATATGATTTGCAATGCTACGGAGGTATTTTGTGAATTACTTATGAATCATATTATTATTTCATATGTAAAAAAGGTGTTACGAAGTAGAGAGCAAATCTAGGAAAATTATTTTGGAGCCTGTTTGCTGTTAATTCTGGTTTCTACCTGCATCAAAGTTAAGTATACAACTCACTCTAACCCAGCTGTACACAAGGTACAGGTTTTGCCCGTACTTGGTTGCAGCAGTTCCTTGGACAGAGAGACAAAATTCTTTTTTGGAGCTCATCTGTTGGTCTGCTGGATTTCTGGGGTATTCAAGCTATCTGCAGGTTTTAGTTGCATGTTCTGTACTTACTCGTTACTTACTTCTCTGCTTATCAGCTATTGCTTCTGTTTCCCATACAACATTTCTCGTTACTGATTAATGAGGTCTTGGATTTGGAATGTAAAATTGGAAGTTTAATATATCAACAGGTAAAATACAACAAACATTCAACGAGAAAGCTTGGTGAGAGAGGCTTTGTCACTGCCTACAGTTATTGTGAATTTGTATCTCACAAATGGGCCTGTCCCACCCACAACCCCCAGTCTCTCTCAAGGCCACTCCTCCTTACAGTGAGACTTACTTAGTTCAGTACAAAATAGATAGAAGAACAGTGCCTAGGAATATCCAGCCAAGATTTTGTCTTTCGATGTTGCGATCTTTCTCTTCACAAAATCACGAAGTGCCACACAATTCCTGTGGAAAGAAGCAAACAAGCACAGTACCATGTGTTCACATCTTTATATAAGACTCATATGGTAAAGAGATGATCTCTATCTGGAAAAAAGAGAATGGAAAGGGAGGGAAAGGACTAAGATTTTGTATGAAGGAACATTAGATTGTTTCCTAACAATCAAAATAGTGGTATGTCTTATCAGATCTGTAAAATATGCCACAAAAGATCCTTTTTCCCTGTTGTAAAGAGGAAAGCCTGTAGTTTAAACCTGAACAAAGAACAGTAGGCAAACCCTTAGTAAAATCTGAGGACATCACTTCATTGAGAAATGTTTCACAGAAGATATTTATTACTTCTAACCAAGATTTCCATTTTGAGGGTGAATATCTTGTTGCTGTTTGAATATGTAACTTGTGTAATCATTTGCAAAAAATGTTCACTTATAAAGCATTCTCTGCCTACTGAAAACTTTCTGTATGAAAATTTGCTGGATATTTTGTTATCAGTAATTGCCTGATATCATGAATACTGAGTTGTTGTAGGTAAAATGTAGCAAATTTATAGACAATCCTTGATTGTTTTCTGAAATAACAAGCTATTTGAAGTTTAAAAATACGGAGATTAGCTGGAAAATTACTAATTATCTGGAAATGCTTAGGCATCATCTTACCAAAATGATAACAACAGGCTTTACTTCGCCACTGGTTGATAAGAAAAAAAGGCAATTATTTCCTTGAAGTATTTATTTTTCATTAGTTTTAAGACTTTAAGAGACTTTTCAGTTTTTAAAAACTATTTTTAGAGAAAAGGACTTTAATAAAATTGGAGCATGATCTATTATGAAACATTATGGGTCTCTTTAGCTTAGAGAAGAGGAGACTGAGGGGTGACCTCATTCATGTTTATAAATATGTAAAGGGCAAGTGTCATGAGGATGGAGCCAGGCTCTTCTCAGTGACATCCCTTGACAGGACAAGGGGCAATGGGTGCAAAGCTGGAACACAGGAGGTTCCACAGAAATATGAGGAAAAACTTCTTTACGGTGAGGGTGACCGAACACTGGAACAGGCTGCCCAGAGAGGTTGTGGAGTCTCCTTCTCTGGAGACATTCAAAACCCACCTGGCCACGTTCCTGTGTGACATGATCTAGGTAATCCTTCTCCAGCAGGGGGATTGGACTAGATGATCTTTCGAGGTCCCTTCCAATACCTAACATTCTGTGATTATTTCACATCTTATTTTTAACCCTGATTGTTCTAAAAGGATATCACAGGAAATGGCACCAAAATCAAGAACTAAAACTCCGGCCTCAAAAATAACACAAGAATTTTCTCTTAATAAGGTCCAAGCAAATGACAAATTTGCTGTATTTACAGCTTTGTATTCAAGATCTGATGATGCAAATGATACCATTTCGAAGGCACTGAGACAAGTAGAAGATCACAGTACTGATAACTAAATCCAACAACCTCCTTAGAGACATGCTTGAGGGCATAGAGAAACTCTGTGACCAACGCTCCCTCTAAAAGCAGGATCTTTGAGTGGCTCCAAATGGCAGAGGATGAAAGTATCTGTGTACTTTGTATCACCAGTTTCTGGCACAATTTTAGGTTGGCCCTGTATGGCAGCCAAGCACCTGCATAGCTGCTCTCTCACACCGCCTCATGTATAGAGGAGAGACTCGATTTTATGGTCTGTTGTTACCTGTCACCCTCAATAAAGCCAAATCTTTGGCTGGAGCTTTGGTGGAGCTGAATGTTGAAGTTGTTCAAGCTTTGTCCAGAGCACTGTGGAGTTTACAAGCTCCTCCTTTCATTAAAGGAGTGAAAAGAAACATCCAGCTGTTACCTGTCTTTGCTGAGATTCTAACATCCTTCTTTCATCTGAAAACAAGTATTTCCCGTTTAATAACTTAGTCCTAAAATTTCTGTGCTTGTCTTCTTATTTTAAACAATCACTTTCTATTCAGAGTCAGACGTTCAGTCAGATGTTCAAGATTGGTATTGCATACAAAATTAACTTCACCCACCTCTGCAAATAATCACCTCTGGGTCAGTAGAATTCACTAGGCCACAGTGTAACAGAAAGAGAAAATAGTTCTACATCCTTTTGACACTACAGGAGGAATTTTAATATCTAAACCTTTGCGGATGAGGCAAATGACTTTATGGGTGGGCATGACCCTCTGCAACCATTTTAGTTCATACCTATAAGTAAGTATCTAAAATTGTATATAACAGCACAGGAGAACCTATTATATCTAAATCTTAGAAAGTTGGTAAGATATTTCCTCTTTACCTCCTACCCAAACGTTTATATCTCATCCAAACTATGCTTCTTAACATTGAATAAATGACATTGGGTCACTGACAACGCTTAGTCCACTGGTCACTTTCTGAAGAAGGATCTTCTTTTCCTACAACATTATGTTTTCTCTTGGAAGGTCTCTCATTTATGTACTAATCAAAAGCAACTGTTATTTCCTTGTCAGAACAGAGAAGGTGCTTCAAAGACGATCCATCTGTTGTTTACTTTATTTCTACTGTTGTTTTCCGTTATATACAATAGTCATTCCTACCTACATAATAAACTCAGCATAATGAAATCACACACGTCTGTTTGTGGATGATTCAAGATCACAGTAATATTTAGAGTGAAGTTTTTCCTTCTTCTTCTCGTCACATCACAATAACCTAAAAGAAACAGTCTGTTCCCTGCATCTGCAAGTGTTATTAGCTACAGTATGTAAGCGTACAGGTGTTAGCATGTGACAAGTTTGAACAATGTTTGATTTAAAATTGGTTCTATGAAAACTAATAAAATGCAATAATATTGGTCTAATAGGTTTGTTCTTTTATGGATCAAGTCAAATGGTGCACAGAACATTTTTATTCTTGCTAGCTAAATGTATCTAGTTATGTAATGGCCAGACTATTGCAATGGGAATACTAATGATAGTAAACAGACAGGGCACTCTCTTCCAAATCAAATGGGCTCAGAGATTACTCATTTTCTTTTAGAATAACAAATAGACTTGTCAAGAATAAACAGAAGGAAACCATAAAAATGAAACACCTGCTATTTCTTTTTCACAGATGTGGCTGCGTATGGTCAGAGATCCTTAAACATAAAATACTTGAATTATTATCCAGAAAATTGATCACTCTGTGGTCTCAAAACATCAAACTGAAATAATAAGAAAAAGAAGAAAGCTCTGAAATCTGTACCCACTAGCAAAATTCCAATGAATCTTCTACCACTAGTACCCATGTTATTGTTTTCCTAAGGATTTTTATAAAATATTGTCTTTAAGCTTCAAATTGTCATATGAGTTCACAAGTCATTAACATTAATTGCTCAGTTTTAGTACACTTAACAACAGCATCAGGTATCAGTTTAATTACAAAGAAACATTCTCTCTGAAAGAACTTAGGAGATGGTGTCTCTCAGCTTTTGACATTAAGATTAAGATATTAAAATTTTGGCATCTCTTTTGAACCCAGAACAAGCCAGATCTGGATAAATAACAAAGGTATTTATTGATTCTTCAGTTCCCTACAGGAATATATGGGTTCTATTTAGCTCATAATGAACCAGTAACTATTTCATATATATCGTCAGTCTGTAGAGAGAATTATGATTAATTAAATAGTCCAAAATTTAGGGTGTCTGAATTTAGCTCTCTTTTCTGTCACCATATGGTGTGTGGCTTCTGACACACATCCACAGGTGAAATTCTGGTTCTGCAAAACCATAGTGGAATTTTGTCTATAGCTTAAATGAGATTTCATTGTCTGTCTCACTTGCCACTCATAGAACAGAGGTGTAAATACTTCTTGTTTTTATTTTTTCATAGGTGAATATACAGTACCTAGGAGGAGAAGCCACAGTGACTTCAGTTTCTGCTAGGGTAAGTAAATAAAATAATCTCAAAAAGATCCTATTTAGTGGCTAGAAACATAAGATAGGTCCTCATAAAATGTTTAATCTTTTGCATAAAAAGCTTTTATAATTGTTATTATTACTAATCCTGATGGATTACAGAAAGTTAATATGATAAAATATTATTTCATGTAGTTTATATTCATTAATAAATATTCAGCTATAAGGTATATTTCACACATAATTTGGAAGATTTAAATTATATTCCATATCAAAGTTGTAATTTCTCCATTCTCTGCACTTAAAGGATGTGGCTAGTTCCAAATGTACTACAACACACAGAGTAGAGTGAGTGATATATTCTTTGCAGGGTAAAAGAGCCAAAGAACCAAAGATCAAGAGGGAGGAGGGAAACTGTGAAAGATATCTAAATTATGAGGAGAGAAACTCTCACTGGACAAAAGTAAATAAATCATGGCATAATGGAGGGTGGAACAGGTCATTCTTGATGTGTCTGGGAATCTTTTTCAGGAATTATCCAGTCAATTTCCTAGTCTTATACCCTTACTCTTTATAGTTCATGCAAAATGGAGCTAAGAGAGTGTGGAAATCTGGGTGTATTTGCTTCCCTGACAACTTTTCTCTCTGTTTTCTTCCCTCAACTCCTATGCCATTCCATGTCATCCCCCATGAGATGAAAGTGGCAGTAGACACTACAGCAAGAGGCTGTGAGAGTGTAGTGCACTATGTAGTGAAAGAGTGCTGTCCAGATATAGGAATGTGTATGGGTTGACTGACATGATTCCCCTGGTGTTTACCATGTACTGTGTATGTGTTGGAAATAAGAGATTATTTGCTGGGCGTACTCTCTGCTGATTTCTTTTTTTGACACAGAAAAATACCCTGCTGCTTTCAGAGCTTCTGACAGGGATTACTCTTTTCTCTCTGTGCATCTTGTTTGCCATGCATTTTATTACATAAAGGGTCTCATTTGTGCTTGAAAACAAGGTCTCTCTGCAGAAGTGTTTGTGATGACTGAGATGAAGAGTGAGAATGGGTGGAAAAACATGGAAGGCATGTGTATATGGCTTATATTTTAAGTGTGCTGACTTGTGTGAGTGTGTGGCCCAATAAAGTGCTGACAGCTGAAGTTCTGAAACTGAGTCCTACATGTCCCTAGTGCTTCTCACTGTGCAAATTGGCTTCTAAGATATCTGCTTTGGAGCAGATGATGAACGGTGATTAAACATGGTTATAGGTGTAGATATCTAATTTTATTCAGATAAATCAGGGTTCCAGAGACTTGAGGAAGCCTTGGGATTCTTGTGTGATTCTTGCACTGTCTGTTTATTTCCCCTGGTGTTGGTCCAGAGTATAGTTAACTCAATCAGGAATATTATTTACTCCTCCAAATTACCTTGCAAAGACTAAGCCACACTTAGGCCCGTAACAAATCAGTAGTAAATAATTTACAGCATTATTCAGAGCTCTTCTATGTCTGTGGAATTTGCCTCATTAACTTTGATGGACTTTGCTGACAGTGCATGTAAAGAGATGAACAGATTAAGAGCATAGCAGTAGTAAAGGTTTAGCTAAAACCTAGGCTTAACTGTGTGTGTTGATATAATTTTACCTAGATATTTTGCCTATGATATTTTAGTTACAGCTTATGATGGCTGTGAGCTCACTGGAAGTAGTAAAGCCAAACTATGCTAGCTTGCTTGGCAGAAGTGTTTGGTTGTCTGCTGGAACTCTTCTGCCTTTGAATAAGTTGATAAGCAAGTGGAAGATTCGGCTGTAAATAAAGAATACTGCTGTCTCAATATTAGAACAACTGTTAGGTGCAAGTCTGAAAAGGCTTTGGTCTAGTAATATGGAATAAAATAATCCAAGTCATGGGCAAGATATGTAACCAAATATGGTTTAGGGAGCATTTTGAATAATTAATGTGTGAAGCTGTCAGAACCCTGAGGGCACTAATAGGCCTTAATGGCTTTGACCAGCCTCACCTGGGGCCTTCAGCCACAACCATGAGCTCAAGAACTCTATTTAAGCTTGACCCTAGTTAAGCTTGGACTGGCACTGTCAGTCTGGTCTCTATGTGTGTCCCTGAGTCTTGCTGATCATGACTTCCCCACAGATGGGCTGATGTCAAAGCCCTGCCTTGCCATCATAAAGCTGTGTCTGATCCTGGTTGCCCTCACTGGGTCTTATCCAGACCCCCAACCCACAAGCTAACTTCTTTGTCTTCACCTGACTCTCTGGAGGTGCCTTATGCCCTGGGCTCAGGGTTGCTAGCTCAGATTCCCCTTAGATCCTGGCCCTTGTGGTGTTCTGATTAACGGAAACAAAATAGGAAAGACGTAAGAGGTGGGTTTTTGAAGCTGCTTTTCTAAAATATGAATATGTCATTAACTAAGAAAGCTAAATGGAGAAGGAAAGTATGAATCTAGATTATGAAATGGTTTTATTGTGTATCTTTAGAGAGATGACCATTTTGCTGTTCGTATAACAATAAAGTAATGCTAATTCAGACGTACTGGCATTCTCTGTCAACCTGTAGTTTGTTACAACCATTTCAGGACTGAAACTCAATGAGGCAATACTACTATATATGAAAATAATATGTATTTTATTGGCTTTATTTAATATGATTAACCAACAGTTTTTTTCAGGTGTTTGCTCATATGTAGATGTTGTCAATGTGGTCAAAAACCCGTGAGTGACTTTGGGAGGTATATTAAACTCCCAATATAATCAGCTTAGTACTTCTTAAGAAAATTCTGGTAGCATGTTTGGCCTTGCTAATTAAAAATATCAGGTTGATGTTCGTATGAGAGCTCCTTTTGAAGAGGAAAGAGGCACTCATATTAGTGATCATATTCATTAATATCTGTAGAAAGCCCCATGTTCCTTCTACAGACAGCTTGTAGTTAATGATTAGTATTTGTTAGCCATGTTTAGCAATTTTTAATAATCATATTATAATTATTTTGCATGCCTGAGTTTAAAGCTTTTGAGTGTTGCTGAGATAAAACTTTTGAAACTTTCATATTATATCCTTAAGGTGCAGAAGTCAGAGACAAGACCAGCATGGAAAATTAAGAACAAAAAAGACCATTCAACATAAGGAGCAGTGAATTCTATTCAAATAGTGTATGAAGTACAGATATGTTCAGACTCCTGGGAATACCAGCAGCACAGCAGTGTGAATAGACATTGCTGGTACTTAATGAGTTTGAATGGATGCAGAACTGGACATATTTGCATATTGCAATTTTGGGTTAGCCATATTTTGGGAGAATGCTTTGTTTAATTCCTGCACTGCATCTGGAAAGCTCCTAAATAAGTTTTTTTGAGGATCTGAGACTAAAATATTAGCATTAATTGTGCATAAAATTATCAGTATTATTTTGGTTTTTGCTCAGGCATAGATAGATCAGTGGAGTTTGAAAGCAGAAAAGTCAGGTTAGCATTCAACTGAGAAAGTGCAGAAGACTGATAATAGGGATAAGGAGAGAAAACATGCATAATCAGGGAGCTGAGTCCAAAACAGTAAGAATCAACCAAAATATGACTTTTGTTTTTTAATTGGTGCTAGTTGGGTGTTAAAATTTTATATAATCACATTTTAGAACCTGGACATATCTAAAGATCAGTGTGCAGTTCTGGTGCCCAGGGAGACTGCTTACCCCCTGCTATTTTTAGATGCTGTAAGTACAAGGGATCAATATTTCATGGTGTCTAAAGCTGAAGGTATAGCATGAGCTAAAGGACAATGAAATAGCATACTTTGCCATCTCCTTCCTGAAGGATACAGGTTATATGGGTGAGGTCCAGTAGCTCTCTACTAAGCAAATCCGTTTCTTGCAGAGCATTCTAAAGGCTGAAAAAATGTTTGGGCCTCCTTGCTCATTGTTGCAATCCTCTAGCAGTTCTTTGCTAGCTATTAGTTTGTTGGTTACTCTGAACACATGTTGCTCTTGCGCACGGGGTGTTCTTCATCGCAGACTCCCCCAGCTGGTGTACAGGCCTGACACATCCATGGGTTTTGTAGTCCCTGTGAGCCCAGTAATTCAAAAATGTCAACAGTATGTCCCCTTGGTATCAGGCTCCTCGCATGAAATGACATCACTATTACTGGATGTAAAGCAGACTTTTTCTGTTCACCCATGCAGAAATTAGAGGTGAGATTTATTAGGGCTGAGTACTAATCCTCGACTTCTCTCTTGGGTTGTAGAACATAATCTTTGTTCTTGTCTGGGCATAAATTCTCTGAACCTCTTTACATAAATCCAAGACTTGCTACGGTATGAACAGGCAGGTTCATGTGAGTTAGTACAGGTAATAGCAGCAGCACAGACACTGTCAAGGGGTAGGCTAATAACTTGAAGATGGAGCTAAAGACCTTGACAGATTTGTCCAGTGCAGTCTGAACGCTAAATCACAGTATCTTCAGCTATTAGCTGTGCTGGTGCAACTGCAGTTACCCTTGGCTGCAAAAACTGCTTTGAAGTGTATTACAGACACATGCTGAGGTGTCCAGACAGAAAACTATTCTCATGCTTTAAATAAATGGGAAGAGTATCCTTATGTGACCTAAATGGTTTTGTACACAACTTTTGGCATGGAGAACTCAATTTCCTTCTGTCCATTTTTTTTTGTTTGTGTTCCTGAACTCAACTGTTTTCAGCAATTTAATTCTCCATGTCAGTCTCCTCCTAGATTTGGTCAACAGGGCTACCAACCAATTTAGTAAAAATACATGACACAAAACTGGTTTTAGAAGCCCTGGAACCTGGAATATTTCATTAGCAATGAATTATCTAGAGCCAAAGCACACCCCTGTGAAAAGAACATGCATAAGGCCTCATAATTAAGTTTGCAAAAGAGTGGATTTCTCTCTTAAAGAAACCAAAGTACAGTAAATATTAATGTAAGGTCAGAAGTAAGGAAGAAATTATATACTAAGACATCATCTCCACTGTTCTCTTTCCTGTCTGTATGTAGCTCTTCTCTGCCAAATCAATTGGACTAAGTACTTCACTCTTAATTTCTCTATAGAGCTTCATTCAGCATGCCTCAGGTTCAGAAGTCTGGAGTAGCAATTAAAGCAGGCACTGCTCAGATTGGAATCATCTTTAAATGCAGCTCCTGGAGTGACTTGGCATTGTATTCTTCATTTTTTTCTAAATCAGTGATAGGTTCACTCTCTCAGGCTGGAAAGACATGGCTTTGCTTCTTCCTATGTCCGTTGCATGAAGATGTAAGATTGCTTTACAAAAATTTCTATAATTTTTGTAAGCAATGAGGGATATTAGCATAAAGAAGGTTCTTTGGACCTATAACATTGAGATATAACTATTGCTTTGAAAGCTCTTTATCTTTTTATAAAAGTTTCCATACCAAATGAAAATCTTTTTTTATCATTTCCTGTTATTTTTAGAAGATTCAGAATAGTTGGTCAAGAATGTTTTGAGAGTGTATCAGATCCAGAATCTCTCTGACAGATAATTTGAAACCTGACAGACCTAACAAGTATCTTATTAGTCTTCTGATGAAACAAGGGATGTAAATTCAATGTGGGTGAAACATGATCACTTTGATTCGTGGAGTGCCTGGGAATGTAAGATACTGTATGCCAGAACAATTTAAAAGGACATTTTTCTTTCCTATTTGGTTATGGAAGAGCATGTAGCTTAGAGGTAAGGTAGGAGTCAAGGCAGCAAGCATTTTTTTCCCTACCTATGCAGCAAGAAACAAATTAAAGTCAGGAGCAGGGAAAATGTTCTAATAGAAAATTGAACAGTAAATTGAATATCTGTTTAAAAAAACAGGACCACAAGTTCCATTAGTAACACCTAAAGCAACATTTGCGTTTAATCATCATGATTATATTCATTTGACTGTCTTCTGCAGTAGTAAGCACAGAATGGCTCAAAAAAACTTACTGGAAAAAATATTAAATGATGCAATGCATTTAAAGTAAAAAATCCAGCTTCTGCTACTGTTCCCAGACTGTCTGCTTTTAAGACAAGGAAACAGATGAAAGTATCAGTTTTATGTTTATCAGTGTAAGAGGCCGGTCTTCAACGGAAGGTTTATTTGGCTTCTGTCATGAGGTCCAAGTGCAGCACTGAAAACTGCTATTGCATCTTGTGACAGGGGCCTCTATATAAACAGGTGGTACCAGTGAAGGAGAGACAAATCCTTTAACTCCATACTTAGGGGTGGTTGTGTTTGCTTAGAATAGAGGACATGGGAGTTTACTTCATGCCTTTGCCATTCCAAGTAAGTTCTTTTGTCTTTCGAGGTCTATTCATATAAGGTAGATCAGAGGGCAGTTTCATTGTGAAAATAATAGAGATTTTTAACAGAATATGTCTGAGCTACTTCCAGCTATAGTACTTGGCATGTAGCAGCTAGAACAAAGACCAAAACAAGATAAAAATCCCTAAATGAAAGCCTCTGAAAATTACATCCAGATGAAATTTCTACCAGTCACAGTGATAACCCTTAGGGAGGACAAGACGATACCCAAACCTAATGAATTTCCTTGCTTGCACGAGGAAGTGCCCCTTTGTGCTTTTTATTCAATGGAGGACATAATTCTCCTTGTTTATGTTCACAAAGGTCATCTGCCCTTGATAGAGTTATTTCAGCTTTATACCAGTACAAGATCAATGTCAAGCCCAGTGAACCAGTGTTTGCTCAATTAGAGCCAAGAAAATCTCCACACAGTCACAAATCAAACATTCAAGTCCTTCCCTGCTCTGCTAATGGTTATATAGTGGTGCTCACATACAGATAAATCCTTGAGATCCCAGGCAGGAGTTACTCATTCATGACAGTATGTATATACATATATATATGCAAATACATGTCTCTGCATATATGTGTATTGATGTATATATATGCATGTATATATGTGAACATGCATATCCTTATATGATACCTTTTTATTACAAGACATTTTTTCAAGTGTTCCCAAATACAAGAACCATTTTGAAGAAAACAGTTATGTAAGGCAGACCTAGACACCACTGCTGTGTTTTCCCAGTTTTCATTTTTGCTATCTGATTGCATATGAAACTACACTTACCAATATTTCCAGTTTTCATGTGCAAATAGTTCTGCATGGTTGGTTGCCTGGTCTGCAGGTGCAGCTGTTAGGCTTAGATAAACTGGTGAAGCAATTCAGTTGTTCAATTAATTGGCTATTGTACAGTCACAGCAATGACACATATACCATGTGGTGATGATCTGTACCAAGTTGGACCACAAATCTGTGCATGCAAGTTTGCAGCTGGACAGATATTTCTGAAGATATTGCTAGTCTTTTCACTTTTCTTTCTCAAAAAGACTACTGTGTAAAAAATGGGCAAACACAACTCACTGGGGTTATGTATGTTCATTCAAATAAAAAAAGATGCCATTTTTTTTTTACTTGCAATTTAGAAAGCTTTAATAACTACTTTTCTGATAACACATCACAAACTACCTCCTGGGAGTAGTGTTTCAGAGTGAGTGGTGGGTCACAACCCAATGGACTTGTTAAACTCTGTTTTTAATGTATAGAAGGCTTAGAAAATTCAGCTATTATTGTGACTGGCTGGACTAGCCTCACCTTTGGCTTTGGGGCTTCTTAAATGTTTGCTGGCTAGCAGCTGCTTATTACAGCATTTTTTTTCTCCAAAAAATTAATAACAAAATACACAATCCCCCTCAAAACACATCTCAAAATGTCAGGTCCCAGAAGGGGATCTAACAACGCTACAGAATGGCCTGTTATAGTCAGAATGATAGCCGTTAGGTCAGCTCCGAATATCAGGAGACATTTAGCCAAGCGTACTTGCTGGCTGTTGAATCTAGTTTGACATAGACTCATTTTTCTACAGATTGACAGTTAAAAACTGTGTTCTCTACAGTCTGTAAACTGTGGTTTTATATCCAGCAGTCATTTGAAAAACTAATGCTAATGCAAATTTATAATGATGAGCTCTTTGAGTGAATATCCCCATTAGCTGCCTTATTTTCAAGACCTCTCTTATAATATTAAAAGTTGCCCTTTTTGTTTTTTTTTTTTTTATATAACACTGTTTTTTTTTCTTTTGCCTTTTTGCCATTACTGTTTTCATCAGAAAAACTCCTAATTATCCTGGCTACTCAATCCCTTCTACTTATAATGGTTTCCTTATCCATCATTGTAGTGTGATCACACTAATGATAGATTCTCATACCTCTGTGGTGTAATTAATGTAATATTGCAGGCTGAAAAACATCATTTTCAAAAAGCCTCTTAACTTTTATATGTTCATTTGCAGCTATCAAATAATATGCATAAACTCTGGAACATAGGAGCTGCCATAAGAGAGCACAGTAGTGGTCCGTCTACTGTGATATCCCGTCTCAGACCACAGCCAATCGCATATATTCCAAAAGAAAGTATAATTTCCCCATTGGCCATAATAGTAAAAATAAATGAATAGCACTGCCTTACCCATGGGGGAAGTTTGTTGCAATTGCATTTAACTGTTGTAGCATATCATCCACATCATTCACTTCCAGTCCAAAGCCCCGCTAAATGCACTGATGTCTGGGGCATTTTAGAGATCAAGGGAGGTGGAGGGGGAAGATTAATATGTCTCATTAAAACAATTGTATGCTTCTGCAGTCAGTCTGAATATAACATCCAGAGCAGTGTCTGAACTTGCACTCTTCTGTCCTTGCTTTGAATTGTTCTGATTTTACATGGAGTCATCCCTATTCTCTGGCCTGCCCGAGTACTCCCTCTCCTAATAGAAGTCCAGGCTGTCCGTACCCCACGATGTTCTCCACATCTCTCACTACATTCCCCAGTTATGCTGTGATCTCTGCATTGTGTTTTGTTTTCTGGCCTGCACTTTCTCTCTGTGTGATTCAGGATGTGTAATGACAAGGTTTAACTTGCTCTGAGTGACCAGGTGTTTATGATTGGTTTTAAAGGCCAATCTGTTAATTGCAATGGGGGTGGGGAAGCAGAGCAGACCTAGGCAGTGAAGTGTGGCTGTGTCTCCAATCCTGCATCTCTGTGCAATATAGAAGCCTTATCTACAGGTGTTAGGACATTCCCACTTTAGAAATGCTTCACAGTGTAGAGACCTCTATGGCATGAACTTCACTTTATTTTCAAAAACTTTTTGCTGACAGTTCATTGATTAATATTCACCTAGGATATATACACCTTGCCTGCATTCCTTCCAGGCTGTCAACATTAAAACACAGACCACCTGCATTGGCTGGTCAGCTCAGAGAGTAAAGGACAAAATGTATTTCAGACTTTCAAGCCTTAATATTGTTACTGTCTAATGCTAGGGCAGAATTTCACAATCCCTTCCCCACTGCAAATTTTCCAAATGCCTATAAAATTTTCTCTCAAGTTCCCAGCTGAATTACCAGAACTCTTAATTTCTCTGTTGATATTAATGTGGCTCTAATTTTGTGGCAGCTGGTGGGAAATTTAAGGCATTACAGTATCATCTTAAACCTAAAGTGTGTCTGTGGAGTGACATTTGCCAAATAAGTGCCATATAACCGGCACACAAAGAATTTTATTAAAACCATTCCTGGGCTCACACCATCTGTTTGGAAGGAAGACAAAACTCATTGAGCAAAGTGACCCAATCAAACAAAGTGACGTGCAGAATGTTATAGTAAAAACAAAGTAAAGCAAATACCGAATAACAAATTCTGGCTTGTTTTCTTTTCCTCTGATGTGGTGGGTACTCCACCTTTTATTTTGGAATGGTGGGGTATGGATTCAAAGGTGGGGGTAAGTTCTTTGGATCACAGTGCTCAGCCCAGAGGAGGTTTGCATTTGTTATTCAGTTGGAGCTGATTTAGCACAGCTCTGCTCTGAGAAAAAGTTGGCCCAGTGGGTCAATTCTCAGGAAATCATCAGTCTAATCCTGCCTTTGCTGCTGTCTTATTCAGCAGCTTTAGACTAACTGCTTTTTCCAACATACATGTCATTTTGTCTGTTTACTCCATGCTGTACAACAAGCGTATAGTAAAAGGGTTCCCAGTCTGCATTAAGACTCTGGTCGGTATTGTAATATTTGAGGATATATTCTTCATCTTCTAGTCAAAAATTCAGAAGTCTTTTCTACTGGCAGAGGCTTCCTGGTCTACTGCTGTAGGAGTACCTGGGGAAATACACGACTCTCCTTGTGAAATGTTAACACCCTGTGGCCCTGCAAACATGACTCACCCAGGCAGTCTCTTCTTGCTGGTTCCCTAAGTAAACTTCAGAGTTTTTCCTCTTTCCTAGAAGTAGCTGCAGAGGTGCTGTGCTTCCAATACATCCATCGGAAATTTCTGTGAGTGGAGAGAAATCTCAGAAAACTAAAAGGCTATTGAGCTTTATCTTGACTCTGTCAGACTCCTTTGCAGTGGTATTTTCCTCACAAACTGCAGCTTTCCTCTGAGTCTGGAGCTAGCTTTGGTCTTCATCTAGCAGCCTGACTTGTATTAAATTCCAGTAACCCAGAGAAAGATGTGTAGTGACTTGCTGTATGGCATTGTTTCTAGGTTAAATGTAGCAAGATGGGAAAAAAATAAATTACTCTGGTTGGGTCTTGCAGACAAAATATCTTTTGGACTCCTGCACTCAGATGTTGAGGAAATGCTTGTTTTAATTGCTCATCCAAACATCATGTGTATGATGGCCAAGAAAACTCACCAAAATAAGCTTTCAATTATAGCTATCAGAAAACTGCTCATATGCTAACTTCACAGGGAAATATTTTAGATGCAAAATACTATACTCTGTCTTGTGTCTAAAAACCCAGAGTTTGTACTGTACATCAGAGAGCCCTATAGTATTTAGATTTATCTCACCCTTTTCACATGGGGCAGGGAAGTATAATCCCCCCCTTTAGAGATAGACAAGTCTTCGGGAAGGTAACAAATTTGCCTGAAAACACATGGGAGGTGTCTTGACAGAATGCATATTTGAAAAGCTAAAGTCATCTACAGATAGAATTGGTCAAGGGAATTTGATCAATTCTTCTTTCATCACATTTAGTTTCCACAGAAACAAAGGTAGAATTAGTTCTGAAAATCGGATATCAGCAAGACAAATCAGGCATTTGGACTTTTCATTTGGTGATTTCAAGTCGGGAAATCCTCTTTTGCTTAATACTTCTGACTTGCCTCAGTGAAGATTCTAGGCTTGGAAATCAAGCATGAGATAGGAGCTATCTTTTACAATAAGACACAGTAATAGACCCTCTCTTCCTTCCCCATCCCCCAAATCCTTGCCTAAGGACTGAGCCAGAGGAAGAAACCTCCCAGTTGAGTGCCTAGAGACACTTACCTTCTGTAACTGGAGCTGACTTTGTCTGGATCATCTTCATTTCTGAGAAATGATAACTTGACAGATGGAAGGACATTGTGACTTCCGCAAACAAGGAAAAAAAGAATAACAGCAATGATTAGGAAGGAGAGAGGGGAGGGAAACACTTCCGAAGTGCTGCTGCTTCTGCTACTGTAAATATGGATCATGATATATGTGGTAATTTGTGCTTTGCTTTCCCAGCTATTTCATTACACATCTACTGTTCTCAGACATGCGCAGGAGCCAAGTCCTATGGAATGTTTTAAAACGAGAAGTGATGCACTCTTCCAGCTCACTCAACTGAAAAGACCAAATTCCTTGACTGTGTAAGGGCAAAATGATAGATATGATGGAAGGCACACAATTCAAGATGTGAACAGTGAAGCAAAACACCAGCTCTGGGATGAACTTATGCAGAAATTAGCTCTGTTTCAGGGGTGGAGAGCTATTCACATGCATTTACTGCAGTTGAAGTTGGCAAAGAAACATTTTCTGTTTCTTTAACATGTGAATTGCAGAAATGGATTTTCTAAATGAAAGATTTCCACACTAAATCCTTTTAAGTGTGTCCTAGTTCCCAGAAGAGAGCTTGGAAATTGCTCCCAGGCAAGAGACACTTATTTCAATGTGTAATATTCATTGAACCTTTCAAAATATCCTTAATAATAAAACCCCTGTGTGTGGACATCAGACTAATATAGGTGATTTATTGATTACATTTCCTCTGAAATATGAACTGGACTGGTTAACTCGGTGCCCCTACAGAACCTGAGAAATGCAAACTGTAGAGGGGTGATTAGAGAAGATGAACAGAAACACCTGCCTCAGCAAATTAACAGGTGTTTGAATCCTGTTCTGTAAGCAAGGAGCAGATGTAATGATTTAAATCCCTGGCCAACTTGCACTTCTGCTGCACAAGAGGAAAATAGCCACAATTTTGGTGGTGAAAAATAAGTTAACCTAATCAAGAGTGGAGGTTTTATAATACATCTATGCAATAGATTTGCATTATACACTTGTGACCATTACTTACCTCTCCAGTACTAACTCATACAGGTCATCCTTTTAATTTTAATAGGATTACTGGAGGTGAATCTCAGCCTGTGGGGTATGAGCTAGCCTGGTGTCTTTGCATCCTTTTTATCCCAGAAGAGGGAATTAAATTAAAATGGTATATTGGCTCTAAGGTGGATCTTGGAAAAAAGATGAGGCATAAGTAATTTAAATTCATACATATAACAGTGAAAGGAAGTCTACATTTGCTGAAGACTGTCAAATTGTTTTTCTGGAAAATTCTAAACATTAAAATTCTTAACGTACAGTGGACAGACTATCTTGAGTTTAAAGAACAGAATGCACTTAGTTCCTATGACTTTAAGGTTTAATCATAAAGTGAGATTTTTTTAAGGGAGTGGAACATCTCCCTTATGAGGAGAGGCTGAGGGAGCTGGGTCTCTTTAGCTTAGAGAAGAGGAGACTGAGGGGTGACCTCATTCATGTTTATAAATATGTAAAGGGCAAGTGTCATGAGGATGGAGCCAGGCTCTTCTCAGTGACATCCCTTGACAGGACAAGGGGCAATGGGTGCAAGCTGGAACACAGGAGGTTCCACAGAAATATGAGGAAAAACTTCTTTACGGTGAGGGTGACCGAACACTGGAACAGGCTGCCCAGAGAGGTTGTGGAGTCTCCTTCTCTGGAGACATTCAAAACCCGCCTGGACGCATTCCTGTGTGATATGGTCTAGGTAATCCTTCTCCGGCGGGGAAATTGGACTAGATGATCTTTCGAGGTCCCTTCCAATACCTAACATTCTGTGATTCTGTGATTTTATCTTGCTCTTGGTTAGTTACCATAGAAGGGAAAATAGTTGTACTTTTGGAAAAGATGTCACCTTAAAATGAAAGTCAGTGGACCTGGGAAGTAGTTTTGAGTAACTAAAGGAAATGAGGAAAGGTTTACAAACCAATTTGGATTCAGTGAGATAAGCAGGAACAAGTGGCAGAGATACAACATTAATTGTGTTGAAGAAAATTTTCTTGTGGCGTATGTGCCCGTCTATGATTGTAACCAAACAAAACAAAAAAAGACTGCAATGTGCAGTTCTCTATATGCTAGCATGAAATAAACAAAAGATTTCTGAAACAATGCTCTAGGAAAATAACAGAAGCCAGTGGAAGACAAATGTTTGCATGTTACCATTTTGTAAGATGGTTTATTGAAGGTGATCTTGGTTCTGTGTAGACCTTGAGCATGTCCCTAACCTGTGCATACCCAGGTCCTAAACTTGACTCATGCTGAGTTGTTGGGCGCCTGATGAATCTTTCTGGACTGCCGTTCCCTCATCTACACAGTTTAGTGCATTTCAAAAGGCTGTTCAGGGGGATTAGTTACGCAATGTGTGTTTGCACAGTCTTGTCTCAGTGCTGCAATTTAATGATTTGAGCCTAAAGTGTACGAATTCACAGCTACAGTACCAACATATCAGCATTACCTTGATACGTAAATTAACAGTACAGACCTTCCAAATAAACAGCAAAACTACATTTATTATAACACCCTCTGCAATGCAAAACAGATTAAACATAACTTCACCTTCTCTGTATTTCTTCTGTATGGAGATTTTTTCGGCAAATACTGCTGTAGTCGTGCGAGTTACTAACCTGTGTGCACCCAGCCCCATTATATTTAATGGTGCAGTGACAACTGAGAGAAAATTGTATTGACAGACCCTTCTTGAACACAATTACTCTAAAAAAGCCATCCTGAATCAATTAATAGTGTAACTCAACTTTAATTTTGAGGCACTCCAACATTCAGAAAAGCAATCAATCTTGTGGCATGGAGCCAAATGTACAGCCCAGCAGATGAGTAGTCATTGGTGTAAGGGAGTCACTTATTTGTATCACATTAACATCAAGAGAATGAATTTCAATGGGAACAGTGGCCTCAATAAAAAGGCCAAGTTTAAACCTTGTGCACTTACATCAAGACAGTTCTTATCACCAGCAGTGTCCAAGAGAGAAAGTTATATCCAGATGCCTTTGTTTTTCAAACCTAATTAATCAGGTATCCATTCACAACCATGTCTACTGAGAGTGAAGGCTTCAGTAAAAGCAGTAAGGATTCCCACCATCCTTTCTCATTGCTCTGTGGCAGTCAGAAGACAGAGCTTCTCTTAATATCCAAACCGTGAAGAACCTCGTTACCATGAAGTGTCCTCTATAAAAATGAAAAGCAGGAGATGGGAACCTTTCTTTCTGCACACCAACCCCCCCCACACACACACCCCGTCCTTTAAAGAGACTTTTCTCACACTCCCTTAGGACAGTCATAATATATTATGATATAATGTGACAAAGATGACCATGATGACATATTGTGCTATGCGGTCTAGTTGATAAGGAACTGTATGTCTTCTCCAGGTAAATAATGTTCATCCTCAAGGTTGTGACAGAGGATATTTTCCATAATCTTATTTTTCCCCAATGCATTTCAACACTTTTTGCTTAAAAATTTATGTCTGTCAAATGAACTTAATGTTAGCAGCTCCTTAAAATATCTTGTGGGCCTCAGTGTTGAGGAAGTAGCAATAATATGGCAGGCTAGATCAAACCAGAAAAGTAGTCTGAATGATGCTTTTCACGTATCTCCTCGTTATTCATTTTTAACCTGACCCTCAGGACAAGACTTCTATAATTTCATTTAATTTTTAATATTTCAGCTTTAATATGTATCAAGAAAGCCTTCATGAGAGGTTCATTATGTAACTGCTCTTGATTATAAATGCTCATTTCCATCACTGAAGTCCTGAAAGCTTATAAGGTGGTGGCATATCACAGCTGTTTTTCCCAGCACAGAGTAATAATAAGTCTTTCTGAAAACAAGGGATCTTTGAGTACCAGCTAATATATATTGCTAGATATTGCTGTTATTAAAATGCATAGTATGAGTTTTAGGTAGAAATAAATACATTAAAAGAAAATAGTTAATGACTATTAGCCATGATTACAAGCAGCCTAGAAAATAGTTGTCCTCTGTAATTGCTTGTTTCAGAAAATGTCTGCTGACCACACTTCATTTGTCATTTTGATGGGTGTAGCCATCCCCCCCCCCCGCCCCAATATAATGTATGACTCAGCCCAATCTTTGGAAAATTATTTGAGGATCACAGCATTACACTTCATTGAGCAGTTTTTCCTTTGTATAAGGGATTACGAAAATCTTACCAAAATAAGTACTGCAAACCTTCCTACAGTTCATTGTGGTATTACCCTTTTTTATAATCAGTGCTGTATAACAGTGCATATACACAATCTTATATATTAAGCTCTGCAGAATATTTAAATTCATGCTGGAGTGACTGTCACGTAAATAATATTTATCATGTCCTTTTATAATCCTGTCCTATAAAGAGGTAGCATGAGAGTCACTTTCCTTGCCCCGTTTACTAGATGAGTATGATAGCTGGAGTGCAGTCATTTTTGGTGCTAGACTTAAATGAGATTCTGAGGGTTACTCACATGTATTAACACATCTGCTGTGTCTGAAGAGAGACATTTATTCTCTAATTAAAGTCAAAATGAGTTTTTTTCATTGACTTCTGTAGTGGCAGGTTAAATTCCCATGATTATGTATATATGATATAGCAGAAGACAGTCTTACTCATAAATGTTTCCAAACTCTTGCATGGTCAGTAGGGTGATACAGTAAGCAGGTAAAAATCTCTTTAAAACCTTCTTTTTGTTCCCTTCATCTACCATGAACACCAAGCCGTGGTGCCTAATCTCTACAAGAGCAAGAATAATTTATTAAAACTAGCTAAGATTTGGCAAATCATACAGAAAAATGTTCTCTGCGTTTTATTGTAGGTAGCTTAAGTTTCCCTAGGTTTTGAAATAATTTTTCATTTCACAAAATAGCCTATGAACTTTTATTATCAAGCTGTATAATTTTATCTTTTTCCTCCTTAAAAAAAAAAACACACCAAAAAACCCCAAACCCAAACCAAACAAACAAAGGCTTGGTTTTCTTATTTGTTTTGTTTTATACAAATACTTTCATTGTATGGCTAAATGGAAAAGCAGAACTGACTAGGGATCAGCTTTTCTGCAAGATTCTCAACCTATAAATGAAACAAAGCCTCAACAAAAAGACCCTTTCCAAAAATGGATTTTTCACCCTCACCCCCCACTTTTACTGTTGTAGTCCTAAATTAGCTCCTAATCAAACAAGTTCAGAAGGTTTTCCTTCACACAGCGCCCTGCAGGCATGAGAAATACATTTCAGTTGTGAGAACAACTCTCTTCATGCTTAACTTTTGCCATATCTGCTGATACCTACTTGAGCAAATTTTAAAGCCATGAAGAAATGTTTGAGGCAATGGAAAAAGATAACATGTAACAAGGAATTCGTATAATAGAGCTTAACTGAGAAAGCAGAATTTTCACACAAAGTATTAGAACCAGGAAAACTATACTTAAAAGAAAATCATATTCCTTTATTAATAATATCTGCCAGAATTTAACACATGCTTAACTGTCTCTATTGCCTTTTTTCCCTTGTAGTGATGATCAAGAAACAAAAAAATGCTTCAAAGATATTTGCATTATTATTAGGAGGTGCAGTAATGCACCACATATCACTCTCTGGTGTAGAGTTAACAGGGAGATGAGTTTTTCCAAGATGTCAAACTAAGCTGGGAGAGGGGATGGGCAAGATGCAACTCCAACTCCTAAAATAAAGAAAAAAAACCCCAGGTACTGAGACTCGAGCAGTCTAAATAAGAGGCTGCAGAAAATGCCAGGTGTGTTTTCCCTTCACTTGAGCTTTTTCCCTCTCCAGTAATTTTCTGACATTTGACCTTTGCCTGCTGTTTAATTTTTTGAAACAGAAACTGAAAATCAAATTGATGGCATATGTCTATAGAAGAGCCTTCCTATCTTGCTGCCACGCTGACCCAGTCTATTGAGAAGCTGAAAGACAGTGTTTCTTTCTTTTTGTTTCTGATGGTATAAATCCCATGTGAAAATATGATGCTATCATACCACCAAGTGATTTTTGCCCCCCTTAATATCTGTTTTATTTTCCCACACGTGAGTTTTTTCCAACTGGGCCTTCTTAATTGCTCTTTTCATCTCATTCTTCTTTAATGTTTGGTTTGTCTGTTTCCATTACTCTTTCTATTTGGAAGAGATTAATTTTCCCTGTTCACCATGTACCGAAACTCACTTCATGTAGTATGTGCACTATTTCATACATACTACTCCCACAGATCTATACAGCCTTGTTTGATGGCAATGACCACAGAGCCTTCTGTGATCCTGCTTTGCATCCTGTCTTCATTTAGTCAACTGCTTTGTAGTTAGCAATATAGGAATAGCTGTATCCAGCTAATGAAGTGTTAACTGTCCCTATTGTGTGGTAACAAGTAGCTTCATTAGTGAATGAAGATATATGCCTGCACAGTTGGATTCCTTGTGCATTATGGGAGGGTTAATCCTAGGCAAAGAGCTGAATCCTGTTTCGTCAGCACCAGTTCACCTCTTTACCCTGTTAAGTCCTGCCAGCATTTTAACAAGCAAGTTGGATAGCTTTTACAGGTCGTAACTAGTACTATCAACTTTAACAAACTCTGAAGGCAGAAACTGTTATGTCCCAGCATATGAGCACTCGCAGGAGAATACTGGGAATACTGACTGATTATTTTTTACATTAAAAATAAATAAAGGCCCATGGATCCAAGGAATCTCTTTAGCTGGAAAAGTTTCTGGGTCAGATTATTAAAAAACAGAAAAAAACCTCTATATTGCTAGACATAGCACATTCTGAAGCCATAGAAAGACTAGCACATGTAGGAAGTGAGTAAAAGTAGTTCACGGGGAAATATAGTTCAGTAGGAGGAAGTGAGCTCTGAGGTTTAGGAGTGGCACAAATCTGGTCCTTGAAGTCCTATGGAATCTTATGGAGAATCTGCTGAAAACCTCAAACATTTCCCATCCTGCTCTTCCATACCTTAGTGGCTGACTCCTTCTGGATCAAAGATCCTTACTCCTTTCTCATTGCATTTGCAAGAGTACGGTCACCTTCCTCCTGCTTTCACTTGCCCTTTCTTCTTCATGACACCTCATCACTGAATGGTAGGGATCAATCAAGAATCATTGCTAACCGCAATGGTTTGTAATCAATGAACCTCTTCAAAAGGTCAGGTAATTCAGATTTCAGTATCTCATGTGGAGCTTACTACAAGGTACTTTAAATTTCATTCTGAAACGTGAGTTAATTCTGTATTAATTTGCTTTTACTGCACTTTTTTTAGGAATCAACATGAGAATTTTAAAACTGTAAGCACAGGCCAACAATAAATAAAAGGGAATGATAGTACTGTCACTTGGTTTAGTGTTGTGCATTAGAAGTCAAAGGGAGTTTGATTTCAAAGCAAATTTAAAATGAAGGAACAATCTCATGATTATGGGCTATGACTTTTCCTCAGCAGTTGTTTTTTTTCTAATTAAGGCAAGTTTTAATGGTTCTTCTTTTGCAATCTTATAGTATGCCCAAGCACAGCAATTCCTTTTAACATTCAGTTTCCTAGAGACAGCAGGTTAAGGTCTGCAGCAAAGCAAAGGATGCCTTACTCTGTTCCCTATTCCCTTACCCTCAAACAAAGTATTGCAGGCTTAGTTCAATTCAATGCCAACTCTCAGCATGGTGCTTCTACTAGCTTATTTTTTCTGTGACTGAGCTCTCAATCTAGGTTACATAAAACTTCACTCCTTCTAGGATTTCTAGTATCCATAAAGCTCTAGTAACAGAAAATGAGGCAATGCTTCATTCTAATTTCTCAGTACCATGCTTAGGATCCTTTAATTTCCTCTTCTGAGAAGAGAAATAACCCACAGGACTTTCCTTTGCTTTTTCTTTACAACGAAACCTTCCAGAAGTCCATAGGTAAATGAAACCTAAATAGCCTTCATCACTCCTGGGGCTTGAATTTTTAATGTATTATATGTGTCCTCTAGGGTCTCCACACTTTCAAAAAACTCCCCTGCTCTTCCTGACTTGCAAAAACATAAGCCGCAAAATGAAAAAAAAAAACACACAAGGCCTAGGTAAACAAAAATATACCCCCCGTCTTTTTTTTCCCCCAGATCCTAACATGAATGTCTTTTCTTTTGAGATGGAGTTTATATAAGTGCCATTACAGTCATGAAAGAAAATAGAAGAAAATTAAAGTAATTGAATGTGTAGTATCTTTTCTGACTTCCATATGGTGGGGTAGTTCCAGCCCATCTGTGGCAAAAATTAAATTAGGGGCTCAATCTTTCAGTGGAATGTGGAGGCAGGAGACTATGATCTGGGGCTGTAACCAGTTAGATGTTTGCCACAAAAGAGAAGGGAAGCTAACTAGTACTTGGAATGGAAGCAGAGCTTTGTTTGCACAGATACATCCTTCTGTAGGCTGGGGGTCTAAGCTGCCAGTGGTTGCTATAGGAAACTATTTTATACAAATAGGCGTATCTATTTAGCAGAAAATAAATTCAATGAAGTTTGATTAACATGGGTAGTGAAGAACCAAGATATAATAGCAGGAAAACTGCTTTGAGGTTAATACTAGTACCCACAGGTGAATAATCAAGAAAGTAGGACGGAAGAGCTTGTAAAAATAGCAAGCCATATGGGTTGATACTTTGTCATACGTTTATAGACGTCAGTCTCATTAGTCACATGTCCTTTTGAACATGCCAGATGAAAAATGTAATCAAATATTTTGCTTTATGTTATTTTTGAGTAAGTCCAAAGTCTTCTCAGTCAGTTATCCAGTGGAGTTGTTGCAGATTTACTCCCAGCAAGGTGGCAGCAGATTTTGCTTCATTTTTTCATGAAGAGATAAACAAGCACTTGTCACCCCTCGCTTTCTCTTGCAACCTCAGCAACAGAGGAAAAGTGCTGGCACTGGATAAAGGAGAAAAGTTCGGAGTAAACCTCTTCCATTACTAACTACCAGGAAAGCATTCTTCAATTATTCACCAAGTCTAAAGGGATAGAACAATTGTGGAAGGCTATTTTTATCCTATTGGAGAAAAGCAGTTTTCTCTGGGAAAACAAAAAGTAAAATAAAAACAGAGTAATAATCCTGTTTCACCAACTATGTCCTGTAAAAGACACTGGGAAATTGGGCAGAGGAGTGAAAACTGTGTAACCTCAGTCTGGCCTTTTGCAACAGAGGTAGACAGAAAGGCAGTGCAGTTTTCAGATCTGGAAACAGCAGTCACTGATTTTGCTGGGATTCTGCGAATGTTCACATCACAAAATCACAGAATGGTTGAGGTGGGAGGGGATTTCTGTAGGTCATCATGTCCAACGCCCCACTGCTGAGTTATCTAGAGCTGGTTGCCCAGGACCATGTCCAGGCATTTTTTTAATGTCACCAAGGATGGACATTCCACAACTTCTTTGGGAAACCTGTGCTGGTGCTCAGTCACACTCACAGTAAAAGAGTGTTTCCTTATGTGATATGTGATTCAGGAATTGCACCAGTTGAAGGACGCTTGCACCTTGTCAAGGAGAGCAAAAACTCCTGGACAGGGTTTCCAAGGGTTTGGTTTCACTTATTTGCTTTGGGACACCTTATGGCACCCTGAGCATGTCACTTGCACTCTCCATCTTGGCTCTAATTGGGGTTAACAATTCCTTTCACTTCTTCTTTGCTCATTTTTAGTGAGTTTCTGAGCTCAGGATGACAGGTGCCAGCATGTGGGTGCATGAGCACAGTGCACCTCCGATCTCTGGTAACAGGTACTGAAGCCAGAACAAGAATTAATAGACCTTCCCTTTTCCTACAGCATGTAGATATCTCCTCTCATATCCTGAACACTCACTAATCATCAAGACTCACACCTAAACAGGTTCAATATCCTCTATGTTCCTCTCAGAAAAACTTCAAATGTCCATCTGAAAAGGGTATTGTATGATGAGGTACATGTGACACATAGAAACTAAGAGAAAAGACCTTTCCAGATTGGAACACAGGTGGTGAAAACACAGCGCACAAATTCTGGAGTGTCTGCTAGCTAATGCAGAAGATTTATTAGGAGTTGGGAGAGAGATGGTATCAACCCTGAAGCTGGGTGAGAATAGGGGAATGTAGACCTGACCCTGCGAAGAACAAAACTAATTTGCCTTGGTGAGGATGATCTAAAAGAAAGTAGCCAGCACAGGGGGGAAAGATAGGAGAAGAGACAAAGGAAATAAGAAATTGTGACTGCCTGGTTTGGGAGTTGGTTGTTTGCCTCTCATAATGGTCTGGACATTTATGAGTGTAACCTTAATAGATGAACTCTGGAACCTCTAATCACCTTTTCCTCATTTATATACCCATCCTCTGCCTAGCTCTTCTCCTCATCTAGCAGTCATAACATCCAGTTATGACTGTGTTCCAATTACACTGATATGTAAATTATTTTTTCAAGGTGGCGTGAAGGGATTAAAAAACAACTGGGTCATTTGTTTTAAAATTTCATTTTAATTAAGTTATTCTTATCTTGAATTCCCATGCAATCCAATTACCTGTGCAAATTTTAATGCATTCTTTAAATGTAAGCTTTCTCCTCCTCACTATTATTAAAAACAGTTATTAGTTTCATAAACCTTAGCACATAATTAGCAAAAAAATATCATAGCCTTGCTGACTGATCAGTTTCTGCATTGGTTTTATTATGGAATTAAAAAATAGAGTTTTAAACATTTACCAAATATCTACAAATTCTGCTTGTCAGTGATACCCATTTGTGGGGGCAAACATACTGTTATCTTGAAAACACTTGTAATGAATGTTTTCCTCATTAACAACAAGAACTGGTAAAACTTGGCACTTTTGATCTTCAGCACTTCACAGGAGGCTCTTAGCCTTGTTTCGTAGAGAAATGAAGCTCACACATTCACTGTCTGTCTACTTAATCAGCTGGATGGAAATGAGAGCGCCTATTTGTATCCTACATGAGTGGGAAACTGCACTGTCATCTCAAGCGGTTTTAGATGCTAGGGCATTTGCAAGCAATGTGGATTGTCTGTGGCTGAGCCACAGAAAAAACTTTGATCGGAGTGTGGACCTTTGAAGGCTGAGTCCCTGCCACAGGGAAGGTGGGCCGCTTGTGAGCTCTGTTGTCTGTCTGGCACTTGTCTAACTTGGGGGATATTTTGGTGTGCTCAAGAGCTTCTCTCCAGAAGTGGACAACTGTGTGTAACCCATCTTGTCACAGCTTTGGAAAAGGTCAGGACATGCATGTGGGAGATAAAGATTGCAGGAGACCAAGATTGCAGGATGCTCTGCAAAGCAAGACAGTCCTGCCGTACTGGTAGAGCTTTTTATGCCAAAGATAGTCAACAAGACACAAATCCTAGGTTAAATCAATCTTTGGTCATTCCAGTGTTCACTTACTACTTGTTTTCTTCCTATCCTGCTTTAGCAAAATGGACAAGTAGTCACAATAGCCATTCTATTCACTATTCTGTGTAAGCCTGCAGGTATACGTATACCCATTTAGTGAGAGAGAGTTTACATGTTTTCTGCTGAGGGGTAAAACATCCAAAACTAATGGAAACAAAGTGAACACACAGACAATAACCAGAAGGTAACAAATGTGCATATTTCATGCTATGCTTCCCCTCAGGGAGTGTTTGTGTACCCATGGTCTCACACTGATGAGTTTGGCTCCCAAATCCCACCAGAGAGATAAGTTTAGAGTTTCTTTGAAGTTTGAATGTGAAGATTAAAGATTCTTGTGTAAAATACTCCAAAAACTTGTTGCAGTGTTATAGTTCCAAGACTTGCTGAACCTCCATTTCATTTCACCACCATTTCAGACCCCTGAGTTCACTGTCTTTGGTATTAGGCATTGTACCTTTTCTGCACTTCAGGGCTGAGTGTCAGTTGAGGCTATTGTGTATTTGCATACTTAATGGCTTTCCCTTTGACAATTTAGAGTTGTTTGTATCAAGGGAATGAGTAGCCTTCTAAAAACATCTTGTGTGTTTACTCTTGCAGAAGAAACAGAGCTTTTCAAAAACACATCAATGGGATTTTAAAAGTCTATAGGCAGCTCTACCTTACAGTGTGTTGCAGAACATACCATAACAGATACTAAAATTTTCAGACCCTCTGACTGGGTCACAACCTGGCTCTTTCAAACATCACTATTGAGGTAGTGGGACTTTTTTCAGTTTCTTCCAACAAGCATTCCTTTCATCTCAGTTGAAAGCCTTTTCCTATCATTTTCTCTTAATAACCTTCAATAGAGGGCTGCATCTCCTGCCATTTTTTCTCTTCCCATTTCTTTTTCTGGATGACTCCCCAGAGTATCTATATTATATCCTGTTCCACTCCAGGAACCACTTCAGCATAAATAGCTCATAGCCCTGTAGACCTTATCCAAACCCACCGCATTCAGATACCATTAGAGCCCGTCTGAAGCACAAGCCACTTGTCTCCAGAGGAAGGGAGAGGCCACTAAGCCTCATGTCTTCCTGATGTCAGAAGTACAGAGCAAAATCAGTGCCTTGATTCAGCCTGCCTAGCCTGACCCTTCTCTGAGGCCTTGTCACCCCAAGCTTCCTCTATAGTCCTTTGGAGAGACAGAGATGGTTTTACCCACGCCCTGCACCTGAAGGATCCCTTATTAGTTGTCTCAGCATTTTAGTGCAGGACACAGAGTTCTTTTCACAGTAACCCAACATTCCTCCGCTTACTTCAGCATCTTTATCACAAGGCTTTATATTGATTCGCTGTCATGGGTTTTCTTTTTTGAGCATCTCAGCCTCATTGTTAGTTCTCAGGCGCTCTCAGTATGGCTTTAGAGGCTCCAGGTTGTTTATTGATGTGTATGTTGAGGTTTTCTTCCCTCCTGCCTAGTATCTGATCAAAGCAATCAATAAATGAGTGCTGTTATTATATTTCCAAACTCTTTGAGGATCTGTTACAGAGAAGGCATTGCCTGCTTAACTGATGAAAGCAAAGCTAAAAAGAGCCTCTTTGGTGGCCCATATAGACACTTGAGAAGTGGAAAAAAGGAAGAGACTTATCCCCTCTTCCTCATGACCTTGAAGTATGACTTGAAAGTCTTCTATTCTGTCACTCACTGGCAACCTTTTGTCTTAGAGACCTCTGACTTATCTACATCCACAGCTGCACCACTCTACTCCAAGTTGGCAAGGTAAGCAAAGTACAATATCCTCTGCATTGTTTTTTTTTCAATACTCTTTCATTGGTCAGCAAAAGTTTGAGATTACTTATCTAGTTATACATTCTGTGAAAAGAGCTGAAATTGTTGCAAAAATTTCACAATTAAATAGCCACACACAGCTAAATTTTTGCTTAGTATTGTAGGAATTAGGAATTCAAAAGTACCTGATTTGCATTATTTGTAATTGCAACAGCCAGCTTATAATTTTTTCTTGTGTCATACTTGACTTCTTAGGCTTTCAGAAGACCTTGATCACTCTGAAAATAATCCCACCAAAGCTTTTTCTTTATAAATCTATGGATTTTTAGATCAACTCTGAAGTGTAATTAACTTGGGAAAAAGCCCACCCACCTGATTGACAGTTCTTAACTAGTACAGCAGAAACTCGTTATATATGTCTTCTGATTCCTTTATTGTATCTGTGGCATTACTCAGGACCTCAGAGTTGGACTCAATTCTCAGTCATTTCCCATCTTAGCTTGGCAAGTGCTTTGCCTGTAAAAGTGCACTATTAAGACATTTTTTAGGTACAGACATAGGGTAAATCCATGCTAACCTAACTTTACAGACCCCAATACTTTTACCTCTAGTGTGAAATTGCCTCAGCGTAGAATGAGCAGGTTGGGGGGGTTTCATTACAATTTCTCAGTGATGCATATTGCCCAGACCTACCTTCTCAATATTTTCTTAAAGGTTGAATTTACCACGACAGTGATCTCTCAGGAATGCTAAACTTTAAGCCCGTGACAGTTGAAATCTGTAGGGCTGCTCATGGGCATAAGTGCTTCTGCGGGATCATGGCCTCTGGGGGAGTGTTGGCAGGGGTTCTTGATGGAGATTAATAGCAAGGAGACCTAGAGGCCAAATTAATTTTCCTCATGGAGTATAGGAGGCCACATTGTAGCTTATATTTTTCTGTATGAAATGCTATTGAATAAAACAATTTGTCCTGCCAGAGCTCCAAATGGCTGTCAGAAAAGTAACATTACATTTATTTTTAGCCTGTTTTCCTAAGGAAATATGGCTTCTTTGATCATGCTGTATGCATGAGTGTGTGTGAAACAATATGTGTGTAACTGCCTAAATGTCTGATTTTGTCCCTCTCCCACCGTAATGTTGAGCTGACTGGGCAATTTCAACCACATTTTTGACAGGAGGACAGAGGTCTCACGGAAATTACTTTCTACAGTGTGAAAATAGAAAGGCAGGTAAAAACAAGAGACCCATTTAATTTCCTCCCATGAGAGAGAGGCTGTAGTGTGAGCTTATTACTTATTAGACATCTCAGAGTGCACATTGTTCAAACTAATGGCATAAATCCATATGAAGGGAAGTTTCTTTCTGCTGGTCACAAATCGACTGATTTTATTCACAGCTGTTGTTCTCCCTCTTCCAAGAACCATATGATCTTCTGGAGTCTTCTTACACTGCTTTAACAGGTCACACTTCTTCTTTAATAACAATTTGCACCCAAGAGTTGGAAGGTCCCTGGATAGGGCATTAAAATGAGAATTATCAAATTTGACTTGGCCATGAATCTGCTGGCAGATCATAAGCAAAGGGCTTCTCTCTATACCTCTGTTTACCCTTCACACTTTACTGTGTTTAGAATATTGTCTCTTTAGAAAAAGGGAAACTTTTTACCCTGTAGACAGAGTAATGTGGCTCTGCCTGATTTAGGTTCTCCGTGTGCTCCCAAAATGAAAATTATACTGATCTGAGGACATTTTTCTATGTAACCAAGGGATCCTTTCTTCTTTTTCTTTTTCTTTTTTTTTTTTTTTTTAATTTGGGAAAGTAGTTTATAATTTACAACTTTTGCTATTCCTATTTGCTATACAGCTGGAAAGGTTTACCTTTGAAATATATGAATTTGAGATGGAAGTGGATCTTTCTTTTGCACTGAAGCAGTTTGCTCCCCAGCTCAGAGTAACTGATAGTGCAAAATGGTACAGTTAAAGTTAAAACATGCCTCCAGCGAGTTTCAGTAGGATATAAACTTATCAGAATATGTACTCTGAAAGACACTAGAGCACACAGCTTAACGACTTTTGTTAGATTCTCAGTGAAATTTAAGCATTTTGAGATCTGCGTGCTGTTCTTCACTACATTTTCCTGGTGGAATACCCCCAAGAGTGGTCTTTACAGGGCTAAACTTATCAGCCTCTGCACACAGCCATGAGTCTTCCCAGCAGCAGACTGGATGCCTTGTGCCTTCTAATGTAGCCAGCTAAAGCAGAATTTATGGAGAGAAACAGACTGAACCTCTTAAATCTGAACTACTACATGTGAACTGAGAATATAAAATAGAAGCAGCGACCCCCGAATGATTCTGTGTTCTAACATACATTACTTTTCTTCAGAGGCTGAATTGGAGAAGGTAAAAATAGGGATGCTTCAAATGAGAAAATGAGATGTCACTCTTGATATGAAAGCTAATATAAAATGGAATTTCTGTCTCACAAGAGATTGATATTTTAACACTTGGTCCTGAGTCAGGAAAAAATGAAAATGAAATAGCAAAATTTTTCGCAGGGATAAAAAGTTATATGAAAAAGTGGAGATTGGAAATGTCAAAATGGTTTGCTTTATTGCATGCTGATAATAATATTCTCACCATAATGTTCTGCTCTAGTCTGTAGGAGTGGTAGTTCTACATCACTCACACACGCTTTCCTAAAGGCTTTCTTCTTGCTTATCTCGAGTTCCTCTGTGAGGAACTTCGGTCTTTCGTTTGGCTAAAGTACCACGGGACCTGGGGTGCCCAGCTGTGACTGATCAATGACTCAGGTGCTAATATTCTCTTGATTTCCTGATCCCCCAGGGGAACAAATAGTTCTTCCAATATAATTTTTCCTGGGGAAAATGCTCAGTCAGGTATTAGAGAAGACATGGAATAAACAGAATTTTCTTAACCAATCTTATTTAGCTTGTGCCTATTTTCCATCTTCCAAACAGATTCCAAACATGGATCATGGGGGCATTTATACCCTCCAGCTGGGCTCTAATACCTTTCTCTTGCCATATTTATTAATGAAGAAGATTCGTTGCCTGTGATGTGACCTAGAGTGTGCTGAAAAACACAGCCCCTGCATGTTTCTTTGAACTTGCAGGTTGTTTTCCTTCATTTTGATTTGCAGTTCTCTGCAAACATTTCCTGTAAACATCTACATCACTGAGCTTCCTTAGGAAAAAACAACTTGGCAAATAAATATATAAAACGAATAAAGTATGTAAAACAATGGATCTACCTCAGATAGCCAGAGATGCTTAGGAAAAACAACATTTCTGTTTGAATCCTCCTAGATCACACAGAGGAAATTACCATATGTTACTTATAAGGGCAACTGGCTTTTCAGAATTCACCTGCTTCATGTCCTATAAAAATGGCCAGGACTGTATCAAGTGCCTGTCATTATTGTTGATGCAGCAGTGATTTCTCTGAAAACAAATGTGGATTTTTTTTCCCTCCTCAAACTCCAGAGAACTCTGATGCTGGCAAGATGATAATTTTATTCAGCACTCAGAATACAGTAATTTATCCCCTGTCCTACACTTGTGGGTGAAAATGTCAGTTCTATTTAGGAGAATGGTGCAAACTGATGTGAATGGGTGCTCTTAAAAGAGAAAACGTTCTTTTATAAAATTGGTAATCCAGAAAATGGCTAATTTTCAGAAGTAAAAAGTTTGCCTTAACTGCTTCTCATTGTAGTACGGGGAAAACCGGGGGAGGCGTGCTCGTGGGTGCTGGGGGACGGTCCGGAATAAGCTTCACGATCTCAATGTGAGTATGGAAGCTTCTCGTTTATTAACAAAGAAAGCAGTAGTTATATAGGCTATGCATATGTTAATCGCGCGCCCCGATCGCACTTGTGATTGGTCTATAGGTTTACATATTCAGAGCCGTGACCGCCCCCTCCCCTCCCGGACGTAGTTTTGCTTCCCGCGAAGCAGGCACCACGAGGTTCTTTGTTCTGCTCCGTGCAAGGGGAGTGCAGGGTCGCTAGCTCTGGGCTTAACCCTTGCTCAAAGCCTGGGTTGCTCAGACTGCTCAGTGACTGACACAGGATCGTGCCCCTTCTCACTCAACCAAACCTCCACAATTCCCCCTTCTTGTTTGTGAGCAAGCCAGGCCTGATTCACAAGTTTCATTAACGCTTTCTGCAAACAAGAAAATAAACATGGTAACATTAACAATATAACTGCAATCACAAGAACTCCTGTAAGAACCATTTTTACCAGTTCCATCACCCATCCGATTTCTCGGGGAGGTGTGGTTTTACTGATCGGCTCGGCACCCAAAGAGGTCCCTGGTCAGTGGCCACGCACATATATCCCCGGCCACTAAGGATCACTGGCACCGGTCCTTTCCACTCCCCTGTAGCAGGTTCCCGATAAATCACCTGTAACTGAGGTATAATGGTGTTGTTATTAAATTTCAACTGCTGGTGATGTACAACAACCGGTGGTTCTTCTCAGTCCCCTGTTAAACACAGAAAATTCAAAGTAAACAACACTTTATGCAACCGCGATGTTGGATCAGTATCTACCTCCTTCTGTCTCCTTAAATATTCCTTTATGGTTCTATGGGTGCGTTCGATGATCCCTTGACCTGTCGGGTAGTGTGGTATACCAGTAACATGTTTCACTCCCCAGCGTGTTAAAAATACACGAAACTTCTGGCTGGTGTATGCTGGCCCATTATCTGTTTTGATCTGTTCTGGCACCCCCATAACGGCAAAACACGCCAACAAATGTTTACAAACCTGTTGCGCCTTTTCTCCGGACATTGCAGATGCCCAGATTAACCTCGAGAAGGTATCTACTGTGACATGTACATATTTTTGTCTCCCAAACTCTGGAATATGTGTTACATCCATCTGCCATAGCTCAAGTGCTGCCAAGCCCTTCGGGTTTACACCAATACCAATGCCTGGTCCCTGAGCCCCACACCTTGGACATGCCTGAACAACAGATTTTACCTCATTTTCTGCTATTCCAACACCCAAAAAGCTTCATCTTTATCGTGGCATTTGTACTGGCATTGGTTGTAACCCTGGGGGAGTTCCCCCTTTTTGTTTTGCCACTGACAAATGACACCACAAACCATATTTTCACTGTTAATTACAAGCAGAGACACAGGTAGTTCACGAATGCGTCGCGATGACCATGCAGTTTGTAATTTGGCGATGATTGACCGCAACGCGCTTTGTTGAGTCTCAGACAGCTGTATGGTGTCAGCAGGGTGTGATTGTTGCAGCAGTTCGGTGAGGGGGGCAATCTCGGTGTTCGAGATACCGACACAGTTACGGACCCACTGAATATCTCCGAGAAGTGTTTGTACATCCCTCAGGTTCTTCAAATCTGTATGTAGCTCCACCTTTTGAGGCCGGATTTGAGCATCCGAAATTGTCCATCCTAAGTATTTCCAGGGATCAGTTCGTTGAATCTTTTCTGGTGCAATCACGAGACCTTTCTCCGCCAACGTTGTTGTTAGTTTGTGGAGACTTTCTTCTGAAAAAGGATCAGCCTGACATAACAAAATATCATCCATATAATGATAGATGATAGTCTGTGACCATAGCTGGCGCAATGGTTTCAGTGCCCATGCCACATAAAGCTGACATAACGTAGGTGAATTTTTCATGCCCTGCGGCAGAACTACCCATTCATACCTTTGAGCTGGTTCCGCTTTGTTGATAACAGGAACAGAAAAGGCAAACCTCATGGTGTCCTGAGGATGTAAAGATATGGTGAAAAAACAGTCCTTCAAGTCTACAATCAATATATGCCATCCTGCTGGTAACATGTTAGGTGATGGAATACCTGGTTGCAATGCTCCCATTGCTTGCATTTGCTCATTAATTTTCCGTAAATCATGTAATAATCTCCACTTTCCACTTTTCTTAGGGATGACAAAAATGGGTGTATTCCAAGGACTAACTGAGGGTTTGATATGTCCTGCTTTTAACTGTTCCTCCACCAGTCCCTTAGTAATCTGCAGTCGCTCTTCAGTCATAGGCCACTGGTCAACCCACACAGGCTCATCTGATAACCAAGTTAAGGGTGGATTGGGCGACTGCTCTCCAGCGGCCATTATCAAAAATGGGTGGTTGTAAGAACCGCACCAATCTGACTTAAAACATCTCGCCCTATGAGTGCTTCCAAAACCCCAGGCAAGGACAAGACATAAACTTTCAAAGTTACACGCTGTCCCTCTGGAAAGTGTAAGGTCACAGGGTGATGACTAACAGCTGTCATAGAATTCCTGCCAACGCCAGCAATGTGTGAATCAGGTGTTTCTAGTGTCCAATTACTTGGCCAGACGCGTCGACTGACAATGGTGACGTCGGCACCTGTATCCAACAAGGCCTGTACCTTTATATGAGTGTTGTTCTGAGACATTGTGATTGACATATTTGGTCTGTTGTCCATTCTCGTGGTAAAACATACCGCTGGTCCTGTGGAGCCAAATCCACGATCTCCACGGTAGGTAGTCGTATTAGCACCTTGTTGATAGGCAGAAAGGGGGATTATTTGTCCAACTCGACTACCTTTTGGCACAAACATAGGTGGATTAAGCGTATACATCATAATATATACGATCCCGGTATAGTCTGCATCTATGATTCCTGGAAGTATTATAAGTCCTTTTATACCAGCAGAAGATCGTCCTAACAGAAGTCCTCCCATGGGATCGAAATCCCCGCTTAGCGGACCCTGTACATTAGTAGGGACCTTCTGTACTTCTTGACTTCGCAAGGTGACATCTACTGTAATTTCCACGTCGAACCCCAGGCTTCCTCGGGTTGCTGGTTGGTGCTGTTGTAAAAAACCTTTGGTTCGTATGATGGGTTGACTTGTTTCCTCACGCGGCCCCTCTCCGCGCTCCTTTGGAAGTTTCCCTGACACACCTTAGTTGAATGATTATTCCTCTGGCAGGTATCACACCAGACAGCAGCTCGGCAATCTTTTCTGACATGTCCATTCTCTCCACATCGATAGCAATTTACTTGAAAGGATTGTCCCGCTCGCGTTGGTCGTCGTGTCCCTTTTTGTTGTACCAGCGCTGCCAAAGGTTGAACCACCTCCTTAACAGCACTTTGCACAGCAGCAGCAACGGTATTGTTAGCTCTCTGCATATCAGCACGTTCGACTCGCTTCACCATTTCTTCCACTCCTGCACCTTTAGGTAAGCTAGCGAGCAACTGTTTAGTTTGTCTGTTTGCGTTATCAAAAGCCAGGATCTTTAACATCTGCTGCCTGTTATCCTCATCAAGATCAGGATGATTCATTACAGCTTCCCATAGTCTATTAATAAAGTTCTCATATTTTTCCATAGCTCCTTGAACCACCGATCCGAATGACGGGATCGCGGAGCCAGGCAAGGCTTGGAATGCTTCAAATGCAAGCTGTGCAGATTTTTGTAGTACTACTGCTGGTAACTGTAACTGTGCTTGCACCGTAGAATAAGCTCCTTGGCCTGTGAGAATATCCATAGTAACTCCATGTAAAGGATCATTTGGATCGTTCATTCTCCGTGCAGCTTCATTGGCTGCTCGTTGTGCCCATTCTGAACCCCACAACAGGAACTGAGTAGGTGTCAGCAACAGTTTCATTAAATTTCGGGAGTCATGCGGGCATAAAAGATCCGCAGAAAAAATCCAGGAGACTATATTCCTTGTAGCATCTGATTTTACTCCATACTGGGTAACTGCAGCTTTTGCTTGTTGGAGAATTTTCCAATCATGTGGTTCCCAAGTAGCTACTCCATTCTGTTGTAGCACTGGAAAAGCTCCTACTCCTCCTAGATTTGCTGCTGTACTCCAGTGTCCTTCTAATATGGCATCACGAATCACCCCACTCCACCTCGGTGCCCTAGGTGCAGGTGGAAGCGGAGCATCCCTGGAGTTGTCTTTGTTTTGTAATCCAGGAGCGGATGCTCTTAATTCGGGTCGCTGTACCTTTAAATCCTGCAATTCCCGCAAAACCTGTTGCAGGAGACTCGTGACATCCGTTTCTAGGTTCCCACGGTCAGGTGGTGTGGATCTTGATTGACAGGGCGAGGGCGGAAGGGGCGGGTACTCCGGCGGCGCAGAGGGGATGAGCCCGCCCGCCTCTCCGCCAGCCAGCGGTGCAGCGTCCGGAGGGGCTGACCACCCCTCCCCCTCCTGTTTCCGCTCGCCTTGCCACGCGGTCCTAGGAGCGCCACGTGGTTCTTTGTTCGCAGCCTCCTCCTCTAAATTCTTACCGCGCCATTTCTCCCGGGAGCTCGCCGCTTCTACCGCCGTACGGACCTCAGCCACGGATGGCTTTATGTTTGCCGACATGCCCTTAACCGCCGGTAACCCGAAGAAACGAGCCAGAACCCCAGGTTTCTCTGTTTTAGCGGGGGGGTTGGGCTCCGGCGGCGCCGGCCGCATCTCAGCAGCCGCGCGGGCGACCTCTCCTTCTGCCCTCATATTTTTTAAAGTCTCTATCACGTTTTGCCAGAGTTCACACACCTCCTTAATTTCTTCTTCCTCGGGGTCCCTCTCAACAGTCTTTTCCCACATAATGTCTCCCACTTCTTTCCATTCCTCCACAGAAAATACAAGCGCTGTGTCTTTAAAATGTCCCCAGCGCTGGCCCAACTTTATCAGCTTAATTAGCTGTTTCTCCACTGTCTTGCTCCCTCTCTTAGAGAGGATATCTGCAAGCAGCATGACTGCAGCCTCTATTTCCATGGCTGCCCTTTTTCCAGTGTCTGCTCTGCCTTTTTGACGTGAACAGCACCTGAACTCTGGGAGCTGGGTGGCCAACCCTTCCAGTGTCTGTTCTGCCCTATTTGACCCGAACATCACCGCTCCCAGCCGTCTTTTTCCCAACACCTCCTTTTCGCTGCTTACCGCAGTCTCGGAGAGAGCACGCCGAAGGGAACCATCCTCTGCTACCAGTTGTAGTACGGGGAAAACCGGGGGAGGCGTGCTCGTGGGTGCTGGGGGACGGTCCGGAATAAGCTTCACGATCTCAATGTGAGTATGGAAGCTTCTCGTTTATTAACAAAGAAAGCAGTAGTTATATAGGCTATGCATATGTTAATCGCGCGCCCCGATCGCACTTGTGATTGGTCCATAGGTTTACATATTCAGAGCCGTGACCGCCCCCTCCCCTCCCGGACGTAGTTTTGCTTCCCGCGAAGCAGGCACCACGAGGTTCTTTGTTCTGCTCCGTGCAAGGGGAGTGCAGGGTCGCTAGCTCTGGGCTTAACCCTTGCTCAAAGCCTGGGTTGCTCAGACTGCTCAGTGACTGACACAGGATCGTGCCCCTTCTCACTCAACCAAACCTCCACATCTCATGACCACTGTGTAAGCTGCATAACCGGTGAGTTTAAATAAAATTTGTTTTGCAGTACAGTTTGGTTGAATGTGTGGAAATAAGAATTTCCATGCCTTGGGTAAAAAGCAACATATATTACTGCTTTGTACAACACCTCTTATTTTGTGCATGATATTAAGGAAGAAGCTCTATATAGACCCTGAGGAGACATGGATAAGCATATTTTAGGATCAAGTTATTAATCAATATCCTGTGATAGTTTATTTTCAGCAGCTGCACAGAAATACAATGACATGATAGTGTGGGCACTTCAAATTATTGAAAGTAAGTTTCAGTGTCTGACCTTGATCTTTCTCACTCAGCAGTTAATTTAATTAAAAGTAGATCTGTCATGATCTTTGTTTTTGATTGTATTTTAAAGCATTTTAGCAGTAATTATTTGTCCCTGTGGAGCTACTTAGGCAATTGAGATGTAAGAGTCAGAACTTATTTTCACATTGCTTGTTAAAATATTGCTGCAATATCTTAGTCTAAGAGCTTGACCTAAGCCTTGGTTTATATATTTTTTCCAAAAACGTCCTGAAAAACTGGCTTGTGAACAAGGGCAAAATCCTGGGGGACTCTGAATATCCCCCTCAAACTTGTAGTGCAATTGGATGACTAAAAGTGCAAAACAAGCACCAAGAAAAACCTAATCTGGATGACAGGAGGTACAAAAACAGGCCCCAGACATTACTAGCTAGACAGGTTTCTTAGTGAGGTCACAGAGTATATGTTTCTCGTGTCTTCACCTTATTGGTGCGATGTTTGTTGTTTACTTATTTATTAGGGCTTATTTTTAATGCAATATAGAGTGCTTTTAACTTCCATGGAAGTAAATACCACATCTCTGACTCTGGCAATTTTGTAATTCCACCTGTCCTCCTGCCTTGTGTTTTCACAGGTGTGTCTGTGCTGCTTCTTTTGTTCCTTTGGGGAAAGAACTATTTCAGATTTTCTTTCCAATTAGCATGTTATTTTTATTTCATTCATCCAGTCATGGGTCATTTCTCTATATTACATTATCTGATTGAATTTACTGTTCAATTTCCAGGCTTCTCTCAAAAAAAAATTATTCTTATCTCATTGTGGTTGAAAAATCTCATTGCGGAAGAAAAAATAAAATGCCACCACCTATTCCATAGGGAAATTAAAAGTATATTTTGATTGGAGTCATTAGATCATTTAGGCTTTTTGTCTTCTGTGGAGATGGGCAAAATTTTGGTTTTATTAATATTAAAATATCTGCAAACAAAGTTTTATAGTGTCACATTCTGCACTGCATTGCCATCTTTCCCCCAAGAAGGGGGGATATGCTTTCCCTATATTTTGTGCTAGATGTGAAACAAGGCATTATAAGCAATTGAACTCTTTTCAGATTTTTTAAGGGCAGCCTTCGATGAGACTGCACAGTGTTTTCATGGGGGTGTGTTTGCTATCTACCATCTTTCTGAGCCAAAAATTATGACTGAAAGCAGGTCAGTGTTTCCTGGAATATGTCCAGGTTCATGCAGTCCAGGAAAAGCCTGAAAACTGCCAGGCTATGAAGTACTGATGCTTCTTTAAACACCACTAGATAGGTAGCTTTCAACCTTCGGTGCACACATTCAGCTGAACAGGACAAGTTTGTGTGGCAGATTCACAGCTGTTGTAAGTGCACATCATATTTCTGGTGGGAGTTAAATCCTTCTTGGCACATAAGCAAAATCGTTATTATTTCCTACTTGTAGGATGAAGAAGATGAACAATATATATATCAGTGTGAATTTACAAGTCCTGATCCATAAGTCATCCCTATGCTGAAGATACCTCTTTTGATAGTCCTACCTTTTCTATCTTAATTTAGCAAGTCTTAGAGGGAGAGGAGTAGGTACTACAAAGAGTTACATTGCCAGCTATGTCTGTACTCCTTTATAGGAAGTAACAGTCTCTTCATTTTGTCTTCACAAAATTTCAGTCTTTGGCACCTGAGTTAATTCCTTACACATAATATTAGTTGTTCTTTATAAAAGACTGGTTTATAAAGCAGAAAGAGGGCTTCTAATCTGAGAAAAACTGTTGATTTATCTCTATTTTCAAATCTTTCTGTAGAAACTAAACCAGAAATTAAAATATTTATGAAAGGCAGATTTGTTACTCTGATCATCCCTACACTAGCTTGATTAATCCCAATGATAATAAAGAGGAGATTTTGATAGAACAAAGAGTTAGAGTTAAGTTAATGACTCTTGATCTGTTAACATTCTCATTTACATTTAGTAATTACATTAATATTAAAAAAAAAACAAAACAAAACCAACAGACAGCAACACCTGTGATATGTACCAGCTGTACTACAGGAAAAATAATTCCATCAGTGCCTTGACAGATGATCCTAAAGTTGCCATAGTTTTGCGTCCCTCAATCTGACTTGCGTTCCTGCTCGTTCAAAGGTGCACTGAGGTAGTGGGACATTGCAATGTGTTCACACTAAGCTGAGCATGGCCCAGCGATAGACTTTCCGCTAAGTGGATGATTAAATCCAATTCTTCTTTTTTAGAAAGTTGCCACCAGCTGGTCAGAGGACTTATTGCAGTCTAGAGGACAGCTAGATTGAAATCCCTGCTCTGTCAGCTCTGAACAACAATTTACGTGCAGTTATTCCCCATTGAAGCCGAGTATCCTCGTCACCACCTGTAAAAAAGCATACAACTCCTAGCTATATTTTGAACATGTGTGTAACGAGGAAACTCCTTACAGACAGGGTCAAGAGATTAGTCACTTCTGTAACAATGACTGTGAGGCATAGTTTCAAAATAACAAGGGTGGTGTGTTTTTAGCCAAGAGTTTGTTCCTCATTGTTGCTTTTAAGATGTGTTGTGTTTAGGAGGGCTAATTTGGCAGAAGCTGGACCCCCTTCCATTCCAGCTTGTTCTCAGATATTAGAGGGGCTAGGGGCGGCTGAGCTTAGCCTCTGAGTGATGCCCGATTTGACACCCTGGATTTTGGCTGAAATAGGCCAAAATCGGCACTATCGGTCTGGCGGCGTTCAACAGCTAATATATTGAACTAACACAGGTCTGGACGCACTCATAGTGCAGCACCCAGTCCCGGTCAATGAACTAACACAGTTCCAGATTATGCCATAAATCTGGGCGCGTCCACCAAAATAAAAGCCTCGTGACCTGTTCCCCAGTTAAGGCAATTTATTTGAGCAGCAGATACAGATTCTTTTAGATTGCCGGTGATGAATACACTGTCTGCAAAGCACACTTAGGTAGCTGTGAAATTATGTTGTAAGATGACTGTATAGCACTACTATATGTTTATAAATACAAGCTCGATTCCTAAGTTTCCTGGGGAATCACCTGGTATAACCAAGTGTATGAATCTTACCCAAAGGCGTCCCTGTGGGTGGGGAAGAGAGGTTTAGCCTGTCAACTGATCCCAGAAGTCCGTAGTGATGTCTCCCTGGCTTCTCAGTGGTGGTATCTTCCCTCCCTTGCTTCTTTCTTAAGGGTTTTTTATACTACTTTTCTATGTCTAGGTGGAGCTTGAGTGACTCTAGTCATACATATCTTTATTTTTGATTGGGGTAAAATTCTCTCGCTTCGATTTAAAGGTATAGGCTAAGAAAAATTCAGAGTGCATGCTCAGGGGTTAGAGGGAGGCAGATAACTTTTAGGATGGAGGTGTGTTTTGGTATTATAATGAGATTATAATGAGCAAAGTTCATCCACAGGACACATTTTCGCCATAATCACTGTCTCAGTGACCGGCATTCTGGGTGGAATGGAGTATAATTTTTTGTTGGACAATGGTTATGTGATTTATCGGCTACAAGGTACCATGGAGTTCTCTTACCTGTTTCATTAACAGAGCCTGGCCACGGTTTTCTCCACACCGTTCCACCCTCCATTGTCTCAGAGTTAGCATGCCAAGCTCCCTTGGTGTGCAAAACACCTAAGAATGCAGGTTCAGGTTGCTTGGGGTACTCTTACGGTACAGGCCGACCACGTCCCACCCTAGACGCTTTCTTAGTTGTGGAAAGCGTGGATATAACTTTACTCTCAAGAAGTGTGCCTCCAACAGTTTCAGTAAGTTGTCCCCCAATAGTTAATTCCACAGTCATTTAAAAAAGACAAGCACAAATATGTTTTTAATCAATTCCAAGTCTGAGGTTTTGAAATTCCTGCTCATTTGATGAAGAAACTTTGATGGCAAATGGAACAAATCCAAGTTCTGCTAGTTCTGTTACTGTCTTCTTATTTGACAACAGTTATTATGGTTCACATTTAATTTTAGCCATCTCGCCTGCTCTGCCTAGCAATGTCCTGTTATTGTGTACTTTCCATGGAGAATAAGGATACACTTGTGCAGCCATTCTATCCTCTGTAGCTAGAGGTCACCAAAGTTTAGAGGTCACCAATTCAGCCCTGGATGTCAATGACAAAATACTTGGCATTTCACTGTTGCCATTCATTCAGACAAAGGCATTCTTTCTGCTAGCTTTAATTAATTAATACTCCTTGCAATTACTCCTTGTTAATCTTCTCTTTTAATGAATTAGCAATCATTATGAGGCGCAAAAGCTTGCTGAATTATTACAATTTTTAAGTTATTTTACATGGGAAAAGGAGACTATATTTTAGTATAAACCATTCCTGTCTTTTCTGGCAAGCACAATGGACGTTTCTGAAAGTGGCAAGATGGACACACAGGGCAGGGAGATTCCCACAGCAACTCTGCATTATCTACCTTCAAATCCTTGCTTAAAACTCTCTTTTGTCACAGGGCCACAATAGTTCAGCTGCTTTCTGGCCAGAACCCTTAAGACTAGATGTATATCTCTGTTTTGGTCTCTTTTACTTAGACTGTAAGCCCTTTGGCAGAGGGAATGGCTTGTGTTGTGTGGGTTTTTTTGCAGCCTGTAGCACCACAAGCTTTGATCCAAGCCTGAGAACAAAGAAATGTTATGGCTTTGTCTAAGCTACAGGACCTAGGAGTGCTTCCCTATGCTCTTGGGACTGGGTGAATACTTTGATACATCCAGGCTCTGTCTTTTGCTCACGTTTGAGGAATGTATCACCCCTATGGGAGGGAAAACCAATTAGTCTGCAGTGGCATGTTCTGTTTTAGATGATCAGAGGATTGAGATACTGAATATGCTGGAGGGTGTATCTAATTAGAATACCTTAAGCAAAGGTCAGAATTAAATTACAGTGATACCATTGAAATTAAGTATTATCAAACATTCAGTGAAATATAACTTTTCAAGAAAACAAACATCATTATAAAATGATGAAAAATAAAGCCAACATTCATTTTTGATTAATTATATTATTTGATTTCATGAGAATTGCTTATATGAGAAACATAATAATTTGAGTCTTAGAATGGAGAGCCATGTTCTTACTACTAATATATCTATCTATTACACAATACCATGGTGAATAAACAACATTTTAAAGAGACATAGCAAGAAAATAATAGTAATACATTTAAAAACTGTATGCATTGACTGCATCTGAAATTGCAAGTTATCACTTTCAGCTGGATGGATTTCATCCAAAGCCCACCAGAGTGAATGGAAAAACTGCCTTTGACTTTACTGAGTTCTGGGTCAGGCAACGTGGCTCGAAATCCTAGACCATTGATTTCAATCAAAAATGTGTGCCTTCTCTACTCCACAGATTCTTCAATGGGGAAAAAATAAAATCAATCAACAGGAGGGAAAAATGTATATTTGTTTTGAACTTGTGCTCTTTAATTCTCCCCGAATATTTCATGAAGTGATCATTTTCTTTTTGTGTGTGTCAGGCCTGGTGCTTTCATAGACATAAGCCAGAAGAATGTTAAGCAGTTTGCAGAACATACAGGAGGACAAGCACATCCTTTCCATGATCTATGCCCCTCTTGTGCTATAGGTTAAAAACAAACACACACAGTGAGAGCATCTTAGAGCTGAAAGAGGATGCATCCAACACATGCCTCTTGTCTTAACGTGCTGGATCACCTTGTGCAGGTTACCATCCTTGCTACCTCCCAGCATCTGAACTCGTCAATGCAAGAAGAGATCATCAGGGGGAATATCTCCCCACCTTCTCTCTCTCTCTATGTCAGAGCCCCATACCTTCTCTGCCCCCACTGGGGAGCCTGTTGTCCTGCAGGAAATGGAGATTCCTTCCCAAATCTCCTGAGTGGTCTGGCAATTAATTCTGTCTGTGGAGGGTCTGATACAATGCCTGTGGGGGATTTTCCTGAGCTTTGAGCTGCAGTGAGGGGTAAAACTACTTTGATAAGGTCCTGCTGTAAATGCCAGAGTAGGAGCCTGCTCTTTCCCTGCAGCTCGGCTAAGGAAGGAAGGAGATGGGAAGGAGGTGGGACAGTTTCCCCACTCAGCCAGCTGCCTGCTACCCCAGCACCCAGCTGCAAAGCCTGGCTGAACTGGAGTGCTTCTAGACAAGTGCAGAAGAGGGATTTAACCACCTGAAGGAAATGGCTGAGGTTCTCAGGCCAGTAAGTGAGGTTTCAGGGTGGAAAGGTGGGTCTTGGGTTTTAGGGTGACTATTAGAAAACAAAATGGGGAAAAGGAAGGAAAAAGGTTTACAATACATCTTACTTCTTCCTGCCTGTGTATCCAGAAAAACTGTAAGTATTTTCAGCAGCCACAAGATTCATCCAAGAAAAAGCTTTTCATATGGATTTGTCTCAGCTTTTGAAAAGAGGAACAACTAGCTAGTTCTACTTTACTGTGTGAGTTAGGGAAGGACATTTACCGTGTCTCTCTTTTTTCCCTCTTGCACTTGCAGGGACACATTTACAGACCATTTTCTGTTTTCATTTCTTATCAGATTTCCCATTTACACACTACCTGTGAACTTTTTTCACATATCCAGCAGTGCTGGCAGTAAGGCAGTGGCTGGTAGGCAGAGGAAACATTAAGGCAATTAATGCTTTACAATAGCCTTACAGAAAGTGCGTGGCATTTGAATTGCAGTGGCTACAACGTGGTCTCGGTGGGCTAGGGACTGTATTTGTCCTTTCCTTCCTCCTGTAAGAGCTCCTGCTCCATCCCTCAAGTTGCTGAGCAGATCACAATTTTAGGAATTGCTTTCCTGTTGCTTCAGAATTGTTCCCCGGGCTTTGTACCGTGATGTGAACTCTAACAGAATTCAGAGAAGCGGAGGAAAGGAGTTAACCTTGAACCTCTCCTAAATGTCTTGCTCATTCTCTAAGTGTCCAATTTTCTGCCTCTCTTCCCAAAGATTCTTCATTTACAATTACATAATTGATAGCTTAACCCCTTGTCCCCTCAGACCATTTTAAAATCCAATATAAATAACACCTCAGAAACAACCTCCTGTGGCCTTTTACTCTTGGCAGCAGAAACTGAGTGTGGGCTGCTTTTGCTTTACTTACTATGTGAAAATGGTTCTTTTGTTTTAGAAACTGTTCTTAAAATCTCTGGCCATGCATTTAAGCGTGTAGCTTCCAATTCCCTAGACGCAGGGTTCCTTTCAGCACTTCATGTTCTCTTTAAGATTCCATTTTCCGTGAGAGGCATAGTGAGTACTCCTACAGGGGGAAGATGACACAGAGAGTTTTCAGGGGTTTTGCTTGCTTATAGTGTGGCTGTCTGATTAGCTTTTAAATGTATTTTGTTTGAGGGGGGACAAAGATGAGCTGTTGTTACCAAAGACAGTTAAAAATGATCCATGTATGTTCAGTTCCTCTAGCGTATATCTGGAATTTTTTTTGTATTTTACAACACTTAGAACTGCACCAGAACACTACAAAGGAAGAACACTTTTACTAAAATACAGACAACACTATACAGACACTAAGAAGCAACAGATACTTTTATTAAAATAAAGGCAACACCGTACACGGAATAGGCTTACTCATAATCTATTAAAGGGCTTGCACATCCGTAGAAGGGACAGGTCCTTGCCTCTGGAGGTTACTGTGAAAAGATATGTAGGCAGTTCAATAGGGTCTCCAAGACGCTGTACAACAAGATAGATGTATTAAGAGATACTTCACCATAGGAGGCTGAGGCACTGAAAAAAAACTCAAAAGAGAACATGATCTTCTACAGAGCAAGGTGTTTAACACAGGGAGACAGCTGCAGAAGCCTGAGCGCCTGTGAAGGATGACTTAAGAAAGGAGAATATCCATCTTGTTTATTCTTTTTCACTTGCTTCAGTTTGGTGAAGTTTGATGCTTGTTTCCTCCCTGACTCACAATGCTCTGCGAAGCTTATTTGTAGCATTCCTTTGGCTTCGACAAAAAAACTATTTTCACTCCTTGGAAGGTTTCACACTTTGAGTCATTTCCCTCCCCTGCTTCACTGCTGCTGTCTTCTCCCCCTCTGTGCAGGGTAGTACATGTGTAGGTGAAACTGTTGATGAATTGTAGCAGAAGGTCAAAATGTAGATATTAGTAGTTTGCAGTCTCTTGAGCAGCATTTGATTGAACACTCCATATATGTTTGTCCTGGATGTCATCAGAGAATTTGTAAAATCTCGCAGGCCTCTTCACACCACAGTCATGGTTTGTATACTTGGATTGTTGGTAACCTCTTGAAATTAGTAGCAAATAAATTCATTAGAGTCCCGTATGCGGGAGGGTGAAGCGCTGATTTATGTATTCTCAATGAAGAGAGAATACATATCATAACACAAGCTGTCTGAGATGTTATTAAATTAGATACACTGTGAGGCTCTGAGTCAGAACCTCAGCTTCAGGTTTGTAATGTACCATGCTCTGTTAGCTTGGAAAGATGCTTTAGATTTCTTTTTGTATATTTTCTATATGCAAATCTGTCTTCACTTTCAAAGTCAGATTTTCTCCTTCTTGTTCCATGTTTCCATGAATCATTTTGCATACTTGCAAATGTGTTGTATAAGCTCCACAATTGCAAGAGTTATATGCAGTAGCTTAACCTTTCAAAGCCATTCTACAATCTTTGCTAACTGGAAAATACAATATTTGGCATAAAATACTGCATTCAAACCAGGCTGAAAATCAGTCTTATTTATCAGTGTGCATATAGTAACATTTTCAGCCTGCATAAATGTGGAAAAGAAAGGGTAAAACTCCCAGAGCCTTCAGTGCCAAACTGTCATTTTGAGAAAGAAGAGAACAGAGAAAAGATTGCTTTAGCTTGGTATATGCTGGATCTAGGCTAAATTTTCTGTTTGTTGCACACTACACACGTTTAATATAAGGAAATAAAAAGCATTACATACAGGTTTCTTTGATCTGCCGTATTGCACAAGCATTCTTACCATCTTGTATGTCCCAAGGGAAAAAGAGAAATCCAGTGAAGAACCAGAAAAAGAAAATGCCAAAAAGGAAAAGATAAAAGCTGGGACTATGTACGGTTTTTGTACTCTGTTTATTCTTAAGATTTCAGTGAGAACTGTTCTTTTTCTTCTTATAATATATTCAGAGAGGAAACTCGGGAATTAAATATTCATTACTGCTTTTAATGATTAACATGGAGTTTTTAGGGGAAAAATATATATTCTTTTTTCATGAAATCCAGATTCTGAATTAGCTATAATGGGTGTCCAAGTAATGAATCTTCTGTGAATGTATCTTAGACCAAGGAAAGCAATAAACTCAGTTTGGTGTAGGCCTGTGATGATGTGGGGATTCTGACAATGTGCAGCTTACAAATTTGTGTAAGTACTGGAGACACTATACCTGGTAGATTGCCAAAATCCATTGTGAAAGCAGAGCTCACTCAGGTTCTCTGTTGTCTGTTGTGAGGCAGAGCGCGTAGGCACTGGCACCAGGCAGTTTTGTATCTGGCACGAGGCTGACCACAGACAATTGTTAAAATCTGCTTATCATCCCTTTAGATGCAACACCATTAGGTAAAGATCAGTTGGTTGCCAAAGTCAGGAGGCAGATTCTCCTTTTATTTCCCCCCCCCTCCCTTTTTTTTGGGGGTGGGCGTGTGTGTGTTTTTAGTCTGAGCTTGAATTTTGACTAGCTTGTCTGTATCCTGTGGAGAAGATGTGGGAAAGGGGAACATTAAGTTCCTGAAAGTTTTCTGGTAGAAGATCAAAGAATCCTTAGGAGCAGTGGGGATATTTTTTAATTATTCTTTCCAAGCCAGTTAATTTTTTTACTGGTTAAAGTCTAGAGATAATGTTTTCTGAAGCTGTTAACAAAACCTTCAAGTTTCATGCATCCTTGAGACAGCAAACTGTGAACTCATAATTCTTCATGTCCATTTCTTCCCTTCCCTCTGTCTGATTCCCCACAGTGGATCTTTGTGAAGGACTGTTCTTAATGCACTGGGAAGTCTGAAGACCTCCTCACTTGCCTTAGATTTTGATGGTCAATATCCAAAAAAAGGCTAGGGGCAAAGACCCTTGGCCAAGAAAACATACTGGGAAAGAGCTAGGGAAGTCAGGCAAACCCCAAATACTAAAATGGTGAATGTCCAGCATGAGAGACAGACACTCTGTAGTCAGACTATGCTTGGGAAAACTTTATTATTCTGAAGGCCTCTAAAATGGTATGGAGAATATAATTTGAAGACATTATTTTTATTATTTTTAATAACATTAGGGTATTACTTACGAAAAAAGCTTTACAGTAGCCAAAGGCTTGTCCATTAACTTCCTCTGTGCTAAGTAATATTTATGTAGGCTGCCCGCTCTAAACACACTTGTCATGTTTTAACACCAGCTGGCAACTAAGCCCTACACAGCCTCTCGCTCACTCCCCTCCCCCCTGTGGGATGGGGGAGAGAATCAAAAGGGTAAAAGTGAGAAAACTCATGGGTTGAGATAAAAACAGTTTAACAGGTAAAGCAAAAGCCACGCATGCAACCAAGGCAAAACAAGGAATTCGTTCACTGCTTCCCATCGTCAGGCAGGTATTCAGCCATCTCCAGGAAAGCAGGGCTCCATCACACGTAACAGTTACTTGGGAAGACAAAACGCCATCACTCCAAACTTCCCCCTCTTCTTTCTTCTTCTCCAAGATTTATATGCTGAACATGATGCCATATAGTATGGGACATCCCTTTCGTCAGGTGGGGTCAGCTGTCCCCCTGTGTCCCCTCCCAACTTCTTATGCATCCCCAGCCTACTCGCTGATGGGGTGGTGTGAGGAGTAGAAAAGGCCTTGACTCTGTGTAAGCACTGCTCAGCAGTAACTAAAACATCCCTGTATTATCAACATCATTTCCAGCACAAATCCAAAATTAGCCCCCTACTAGCTACTATGAAGAAAATTAACTCTACCCCAGCCAAAACCAGCACGGCACTTCAGGATGTAGAAATAGCTGTGGACCAGAAGGGCAAATTGTCCAGCTGCAGCCATACCAGTAAACTGTTTTGTACCAATGTTAGAAAACTATCCTCTGCGAATGAACCAAACTGTAACAGTAGAAATACTGTTTTACCATTGCATCCTTGACTATTGCCAACTAAACTGTGCTTGTCCAATATCATATCTATTCATCTGGCTGATTGCAAAGCTTTGTTTACACGCATCTTGCATGTGTACTTGATTTTGGAAGGACTCAAAGAGTATCGAGGGGTGTCCTGAGAATAAAAAACTAAGCAAAGAGATGATAAATTAATATGAGCTTTCCACAGAGTTTCTGAGATCTACCCGCTACCTTTGGGCCTTTTAGTGGATATCTCTGAATTTTGGTTTGGGTTAATAAAAATAGCATGCTCTGTTTCTAAAGCATATCAGGCCTCCTGTTTTCTTTGCTCATACCACAAGGCTTCAAGGGTTAATATTATGCCATTAATTTGATGGAATAGTAGTAGTGCTAAGCAGTTGAGCTGGGAGGAGAATTGTGCTTAAAACAACAGTCCCTCTGCAAATAATAGGGACTGGTTAAAAATCCCCAACCCATGGAAAGACCAGAAGATGAGTTGTGTGCTTTTCACATGTTTCCCTACAGCTAATGTTCCTGGGAGGTGTTGGCATACAAGTTTGTAGGAGAACATGATTACTAATAATTAACCACTTCTACTTCCATGAGTGTTATAATTAATAGAATTCTGTAGAATAAGGCATGGCAACTGGAAAAAGTTCCCTTTTAATTCTTGCTAAGTATAGAATTCATGTTCTTTAATGATGCAGCTTTGGGAGTCTGACTGGTTGTAACACTATGCTGATGCCTTGCTGTTCTAGCTGCTCTGTGTATAAAGACATAAGGCTAGATCACATAGTGAGCCCAGTTAGACAAACGTAAATCCTGAGTGATTCTATTGATTTCATGACATAGTGATTTCAATGTTGTTATTTACTGTACTCCAGATTTACGCCAAATGACTGAAAAACCCTTCTTTTAAGGACCAAAGATAATATTTCAACTGAAGTAGAAACTATGCGAGCTTTTGATTTATTTATTTTGCCATATGGAATACTAAAACAAAAAATATACAGACCTGTCACTGTTTTACTCAATAGATTCATGTTTAAAATTGTCTCTATAGTAAGATGTTAGGAACAGTGATTCCTCTTTCACAGATTCAGGTTTTAAACCAGAGTATTCCCAATATTTCAAATGAAGTTACTCCAGATTTGTCATGTTGGAAAAGCAGTAAGAATTGGGTCTGGAAACTCAGTGTTTCAAGCCAAAGAAAGAAGAAATGCTTTGTGCCTTTCATGGTACTTCTATATTGATAGATTATTTTTTTTCTCAAGGCTAAGTAGTGTATGCAGAGGCAATAAGAGCTTTTAAAATTTTGAGTGGAACTCATTTTAAGTCTTTCCACTACATAACTTTATGCAATCGGTGTGATGGTTTATGTAGTCACAGGCTGTAGGTTCAAAAGAAATGAAAAGCAAAAAACCTGTTAAAATAACTTTAAAGTTGAGACTGAATGCTTCCAAGCAACTAAATCCACTGCAATGCAACCCTTATTTAACCTTCATGCTGTCTAACAATGCCACGCTGAGGGATCAGCTCCCTTAGGTAACATTGAGGAAAAAAAAAAAAAACCAGAAGGAAGGAAAAGAGATTTCATTCTGGTAAAGAGAAAATAAATAAATAAATAAATAAGGTTTTATTAAAACCCAAAAAAGTCTGTCTTTCTCCTAAAAGCAGTTATTAGAAAACTGCTAAAAAAAAAATCACCCTTAAGTAAAATTCTAAGTTATTGTTTCAGAATACTGAGGATTTTTTATTGAAAATTATTTCTGCTCAAGAAATTGCTATTTTTTCTACTTAAAATTAGAAAAAGAACTACAAATTAAAGTCAAGACCAAAAGCAATTATAGATAAATTCATGTCTGAAACAAAAATAGGAGTAATTTTCCAACTAGCTCGAATTCCAAAGGAGATATCAGATGAACCTCTTTCAGTTTTACTGAATGATCTTTGTGATTCTGATTTATAGTCAATCTTTTACAGACTGGTCCATATTACCATCATTTTAACTTCAGAAAAGAATGACTTACAAGTAAGAAATTAGGATGTCATGTAAGAATTGCCACTGACTACCAAGAGGGACAGGAAAGACACCAGTAAGTTAAATGTCATGATTTGAGTCTTTATTCCATCCCTAACTGTGCTCATGATTTGAGTGCTTTTGGATATAAACCTAGTGTTTCAGAGAGCAGGAGTCTGACTTGGGGAAATGTATTGTCATTCCTGGTAATTTAAACTGTCGTTAGCAAAGTAGAGTGCTTCTGAGGAAAGGAATCAGGTGCTTAAAAAGAAAAATCAGTATATTGTCAAGACTTGTTTCTTTTGGCTTCCCTGCTGAAACTTACGGTGCCTTGCTTTCTACCAGTTTTTCTTGTAGCTGGGAAGTGTGCTAGAGCATTTTCATTACGTGTCAATACAACTTACTTAAAACTTCTACCCAAGCTAAATGTCTTTGGTGACTGGCAAGCTCAGTTGCTTGTAAGAATTGCTTCTTCACCCATTTAAGTAAAAATGATCTAAATTTTCCACAGCACTTTAAACAGCAGGTCCTTGCTAACCTCAGTTATTTTTGCCAGAGACAAGTTAGGAGAATTCATGTGAGTGGTTCAGCAGGCAGAGGTAAGGAGAGCGAAAAGCTATGCCACACAGCTGGAGGGAGGTGAGGTCACTAATTTGTTCAGCTGACAGAAAGACAGTGGGAAAGGATGTGTGAGCAGACCTGCAACACTCGAGGTGGACAGCTGGTAGGCTGGATGTGAAGCACTTTGGGATTCAAAGTATCATCGATTGCAACTGCTGTTAGAAAAGCACTGGGATGCACTGGCACCAGTGTAGAAGTATCCGCTTGGGTAAAGCCTTGTTTGGGAATGGGCTTTGAGTTTTGCTGGGAAGGGGATTGAAGAGCCCTGCTCCAGTAGTCCTGAATGGCCATTCCCGTAATCTTATACCATGAGATTCTCCAAGAAAAGTGAGACAGGTGTTTTTTTGTAAACAGGACAAAGCAAGCCAGTTTGCATGCATGTTGTGAGACCAAGTTTTCTTTTTGTTTTTTGGTTTCCAAGTCTTGGCCCTTCATTCTGAAGCTGCTGCTGGAAAGTTACTTGTGAACCACCTCTGCTTTCTCCACAGTTCTTCTCAGTGGTGTTGTTTATTGAGGACTCTGCAGTGTAACCTACCAAACATCTACACTTTAAAATTTTTTTAGCAGTGCTAGCTTTTATTTTCTTCACAATACATATCTCAGGACACATCAGAAGTATTGCAGGCAGAAGTATAAGAAATACTTATACATGTTTCTTGTGGTGTGAGAGACAAAAAATTCTGGTTCCAAGTGTTTACCAACAGCATGTTAATTACAGGCTATTGATGTACTTGTGAGGTCTTGTTTAATCAGGGTTAGTTAATCCTAAATTAAATACAATCAAGAAAATATTAAATTGCTTAAGGTTTAGCTTCCCATCTCCTTCATTTACATAAAAGTAGCAGAGTAATGTTTAGTCATTATGCAGCATCTGATCTGAAGGAGAGGGAATTCAGCTGGTATTGTGCCTCTTAAAGTTTTACTGTCACATTCAAGTTTATTAATGTTTAGCCTACTTAGGGCACATTAATATGGAGTCATAAGGTAACTCTGTCCTGTTAACAAATTAATCAAGCACTAAATACGCCTTAACGAAGGATCCACAGAGAATATATGTGAAAGCTTACTGGGGGCGTGAGGTTTGTATAACAGAGATGCAGACCCTGAGCAAACGAGGACCATGTTATAGTTTTGCTGCGTGCCTCTTGCCTGGTATACCGCGGGTGAGTAACAACCAGGGAAATGGGGGAGCAGCTGCAGGCTGACCAGTGCCCCCTGCATGCTCGGGAGAGTGGAGGATGAATGAGTAGAATCAAGGCACTGATGGAGCCCCCGGCTCCAGTAAAAAGGCAGCAGAACTTCATGGGTTGGAAGACAAAATAAAAAAAAAAAAACAGAAAATTGTGTAGTAGGGATGACTTCTTTGTTTTGTAGGACAGAAAGTGAGATTGAAGTATAATTGAGTGTCGCAGTCTGGTCCATCGTTACATTCCTGAAATCGTTAAAAGTCATTGGGGCAAATTTGAAGACAATATGGTCTAAAATAACAAAAGATCTTGAGTCAAAATTTTAAAAAATCAATGAATTATTGTTTCTTTTTTATTAAATAATTGTTAAAGAGAAATTTGACATCATTCATTAACAGTGGAAATAGACTAGCAGTATTTCCTGTTTAATTAACATTTAAGAAATAGTGAAAGACTTTTATGTATAAGAAAACAGCTGAGGAGGACATAGATTAATATCAGGAGCTACCAGACATACCTGTGTGTATGTGAGTGTTAATGCATGCATATAGATAAAAATGGCATTTTCTGTCATAAATACAAGATCTATTGACTCAAAATTAAAGTTAGAAAAATTTAAATAAACAAGAGTCTTCTTTTTAAGACATGAAAGTGATTAACTTGAGGATAGTGGCTGATCTTCATCAGTAGCAATTTCTAAAAATCAAGATCAGATATCTTAGTTTTCATGGCAGAACTTAATTCAAATAATAATTAATTTGGGGTAGTATTGTGACCAGGTTTTCAGGAAAATCAGCTTGGATGACCACAGTGGTTTCTTCTGGCGTTAGTTTCTATGAGTAGCAGTCACTGAATAATGAAAAGTCACAGAATTTCTTCATCATTTTATCTGAATTTTAGGCAGACTTGCATTGCATTCTCACACACACACACACACACACACACACACTTACACACATCATTTGCCAAACAATTACTGCTATATGGCAAATAGAGCACTATGATTGAGTTTCATGGCAGCCAGCAACCGAAGATGCCTTTCACTCAGTAGTAGTGTGTGGTAACAAATAAGCAGTACTTACAAGAGGGAGTGTTATAACTTCCTATGCTATTAACTATAGCTCATTCATATGTAGACTATTGTCAAAAATCAATGATACTAGTATCACGCGGAAGCTGTATACTGATATTCATTTTCCTCTGGAATATGGCTATATTTTATATCCCTTTCATCTTAGGCAACCAGCTCCTTGGCTTGTGCAACTCAATACATTTTCAGTGAAAATGCAGTGATAGATATTTATACATGTATACAAACACATAGGCACACATACACATCCATATTTTTTTTACCTTGGACTAAATTTTATTCTATAAAACTTTTGTTAAGTAAAGCTGTATACAGTATAGCAGAATGTCTGAAGGGATAATTTGCATTGTTAAGTGTTCCTGATCATATTGTATTATACAGTCAATACGGTCTCTCTGAGCAGCATCTCCCATGTTTTTAATATCTTTTTTTCAAGGCTGTCTCTTCACTGAGAGGAGAATTTTGCACCCAATTGGCTTTTTAAGAATAAGAGTTGACTACAAAAGTTCTGGTAAAATGTCACTGTGTTCTTCATAAATTTTCCATCATTCACCTTTTTCCTTTTTTATTGCCTTTTCACTTTTCACTTGTCTTTTCCCAATTCACAGCTCTTTGTTTTTCTCTTGATAACTGGGGTTTTCCAGCCAACACCCAATCCACTTAACAGATGGCTGGCAGGCAGAAACCAGATGTGTAGTGAATCCTTGTCCAACATTATGACTTTGGCTCAGTTGCATCCATGGCTTTTCTAGGCAAGGGTCCCAGATTTCAAGAACCCTGCCTTCATCCTCTCTTGGCTTCAAGTATGTTGTACCAGAGGGACTGACACAGAAAACAGTCTAATGGTGAATGATACAGAGTATGCAGAAAGACTTCAAATTGAGAAAAGGACAGTCTCTGACACACTCATCTCAAGCGGAGTCAGGATTCTCTTTAAACACCCCTAGTCCATGTTAAATCTAAAGTCTCAGAAGCAATAACAACACTCAGGAGTGTCCATGCTGGTGAACTGAGTGACTCTCATCAAACTTGCTGGAACGTGCCCATGACCTTGAATGCGTGCTATATAGGTTATTATAAATGACATCCAGTCAGTGTCAGAAAGTTGTTTCTCAAAGCTGTTGTGGTTGCCTGCTCTGTCTGGTGATTGTAAATGAACAGGAAATGGACACAGCTGTTTGTATCTAAAAGGAAGTTCATGTAATATAGAGCAGTTTGCACACTCTCCTTGTGGACCAGAAGAATTTTTGGCAGATGATCCAAACTAGTGTAAGTGCCTTCTGCAGCTGATACAGATGATTAGAAACTGTTGCCTGGTGGAAACTAAGTGCAAATAGATTAAATGAAGTTGCTCTGGATTGCTTGTTATGATGAGACAACAATCCTGAAAGACTTCAGACTGAATTTTTTTTTAGTGTAAAAGTTAATTTTAAATCACAGCTGTCATGACCATATAAATAATTTATTATAAGTCATTAATTATATATTTGCAGACATCTTTAAGAAATCTTAGATGGTTAGTTAGGAACTATACTTGTGGGAACTGCCTGATTTTGCATCAATATACAATTTTTCTGGCCTTTGTCTTTTTTATGAAGTGTCCTCCAGAAAATGTGATTGAATTCATCTCTATTCATGTCTAAATGCATCATAGTTCTCATATCACTGTGAAAGATGATCCTGTCTGTTGCCTTTGGTCATAACTGAATAATGAAGTCTCTGATACCTCAAGGATGGAAACCTTGGAAGTTTGGGGCTGAATTTGGCAAAGCAAAATCTGAAACCTGTCAACTACTATAGTGGTCATTGCAAGCTAGAGATCAGCTAATATCATGAAGGACAACAGCAAACTGTTGCACTAAATCAAATGCAAAAGGAAGCAGAAAGAAAAAGTAATTTATTTCATGGAATAAATCAGACCAGCTTCATTCTCTTCATTAAAGCAATATCACTCTAAAGGAAGTAGATCCAGCATGGTGAATGGAAAAATCTCTGTGTTCCTGGCTTCTGACCAGCCCTTGTCCTGGCTGGTAACTCACTGACTCACAGGCACATCTGTCGTGCTTACCTAGCAGAGTGAGAAGGGCCCTAATAAGACAAGTTGAAGACGATGGATTTCATAAACTGGTTCATCAATGCACAGGTCGTTCACTACAATAAATTACCTACTTTACATCTGCTGTAATGATTTGAAGATATTCTCTCTTCTCTTTTGTGACTGGAGGAGCTGGTCATGGTATGCTGTACTTTTCTGCCCTATATTCCATTTCAACATATCCTAATAACATCCTGCTGCTTGATTTTATCACCATTCCTAACAGTTTCTAGCCCCGTCCCACAAGCAGGACACGCACCACTAACTTCCAAATGGTATCCTGTTAAGTACATTATGCGACATGACACATCCCCTTTAGCTATATAGGACTTCAGCTCAGATCAGAGCAGTTGACAGGTTAGGACCCAAGTAGCCCACAGTCTGGGAGAGTATAATGGATGTACAAGAGGGGACTATGCATTTTTCCAGCTTTCAGGATTCAAAACCTGCTCGTCAGCAGTTAAACCTTTTTGACAGAGCAGAACATGATGCTTTTCTATGAACCTTAATGGATTACATTTGCTCCACAGTAGTGTTTATAGCGAGCATGATTTTATACATGATTTGTTAATTAAGCAAATTACTGTTAACAGCTTTCTCAAAACCCCATTACTTTTATATCAATTGACTTTTTACAAATTAACATGATTAATTTAAAAAGCATGAAAAATGAGAAACAAGGCTAAGAATATAAGGATGAAACTTGAAGTCACTCTTTCTGGATGTGGAAACAGTTTCTTATATGAAATTTTCATTAACTATACACAACAATAGGGAAAAATAATGAGAGAGAGAAAAATACAGTTGACTGTGTCAACTTACAGTCAGCTTTCAGTTGGATTTAACATCACCTCAGAAATTTTGGAAAGAAACCAAACCTGACTGAGGGTTAAGATTTAAGAACCCCTTCCAAAAAGTAAAAAAACCCAAAAACCCACCACCCAAAAACCCACCACCCAAAAACCCACCACCCAAAACCCCAAAAATGACCACCAAAAAAAAAAAAAAAAAAAAAATCAACGCACAAAGATTATGGATTTCATTGAGAAATTCAAAAGTTTACTGGATGAAACCCAGAGCAGCCTGATCTGGCTTTGAACTTGGCCCTGCTTTGAGAAGCACAGGTAGACCAGATGATTTCCATAGGTCCCTTCTAGCCCTGTTCTATGAATCTAAGCATCTGTATTCTCAATGGTGAGGGTTAACCTTGGGAACACACTTATAAAGGGAATGGGGCTCTCTTCCATTGCTTCGGTTTGGTAAGGGAGGATTCATTCCTCAGGCACAAGTCAGTAGGCTGGAAAAGGGGAGCTAGCCAAGCTTTTGTTATTTCAGCTGCAGGAAATAAAGGAAAGAATGGGGAGGTTTTACCTGATAACATTATGTTTATAGACCAGCTGCTGTCTGCATTTATAATGTGAGAAGATCTCTGCCTTGAATAGTTGACCATTTAAGTAGATGAACCAGAAAGGAAGGCAACAATGTCTGTATTGTTCGGATAAATAAAGTGAATTAACTTCAGGTTAACCAGGAAGTCAAGAGAGCTGAGTTTAATTGTCAGAATGCATGTCCATCATTTGAAACATGAGACCATCTTTCCACTTCAAATTTCATCAATCAAGTGTATAAGTAATACTAGAAAAAATATAGTTCCTCTGTACTTTTTCAGTGCATTTTCTTTTTCCATTTGACCTTGTGTTCATTCAGTTTTCCACATCCTTTTGTATAATTATCCAGATAACAACCTGTTGTTAGTGTGGATATCTCAGGCAGCCATAGAGGAGGGGAAAAAATACATATAATAGAAAATATGTGCCTGTCAAAAATTGGCTTGGGGACTCTGGAACCAGCACAGATCCTGAAATGGCTTTTAACTTTGATTTCTCGCTGACTATGTTTCCCTATGCATATATAGAAAGAACTGTAAAATTTCAGTCTGCTGTGTGTTTATTTCTCCTTTCGCTTTTACAGAATATTAGAGACCAGTTATGACAGTAAAATTCAGTGCTGCAGGTCTGTTTGTGTTTGCCGACCCACTTTTCCTTATGACAGAAATGTCTGGCAGCTGAAGCTTTTCTGTATCTTTAAAAAGTCAAACAGTTAATGTCTTTGATGGGATATTGTACATATTCTGAACACCTATAAGACTTTTTACTTTCATATTACAGAGGCAAGTATTGATCTTTTAACAGCATGTCAGTCCCATGTATCCCTTTGGACTTTGGGAATATCCCCAGATTATTGTTAACAAAGAATGTAATGCAATGTAGCTAACAAGCAGCCTAGTCCTCTTTGGGTCAACTAAAATAATGACAACAGAGTATTAAACAAATGAACAAATTAAATATAGATGTTCCTGACTTTGCCAGTCTCATCTGCAGATGGCTTTAATTCCCCTTCCTATTTCTAGATGCCTTCATTATAACCGTATTCCTGATTATGTCCTTTTCTGAATTACAAAAGGCTGTTACCAGATGGAGTAAAGCCACTCAGTCACATTTGTGCTCATATTCCTATTTTTACCATTGTCTTTCGTTCTGTCAGAAGAGCATTAGCAGTTTGCACTCATAGTTCCTACAAAGGTCCTGATACCTCTAGTCCTGCAAAGCAGAAGTCTCATTTCCCCAATAAGAATTCTTATGTGACTCATTTCATGAGTATGTGGTCAAGATTTTATCCTTTATTTTGGAGTACATATTCTCTTGTATAATGACTATGGATTGTGCCCACAATGAGGTCCCAAGATTCAGTACTAATCAAAATAGCATGGCAGCACTTAGAAGCAATCCTGGGAGCAGTATCTAATTAATTTTTGTGGTTGGTTGCATCTCTTCAAGTCAGTGAAAATTCTTTTCTTACCAAATGAGCTGAGACAGGGGCTCTGTTATTCTGTATTTATAAATTCTTGATGCCAACTATGGTTTGCAATGAAAAGATCACTCATATCAACACTCATATGGCTAAATGAAGAAAAAGTTTCATCATATACAAGGAAAGGCTATTTTAACAGAGGGCTGACAATGTAATCTGAGATGTATTGTCATTGTCGTATTGTAATGCAGAGAAGTGAAAATGACCCTTAAAGTATTTCAAGTAATTCTTTATTTTTTAAAAAGCTGTAGCAGTAGTCTGACAGAACAATGTGTATTATGTTAAAGAGAAGGTATCTTGCCTTTGAATAACTATGGAAGTGGAAGAGCTGAGGTTGGATATTAATTTTATTTTATTTTTTCCTTCTTTAATTTAGAATATTTCAGCGTACGTTCAAACACCCATTCAAATCTCCATCCCGCCATATAATATCCAAATGAAGCTCTTACTGGGAAGTATCAGGGCTATGACAGCTTCTGCTGAGCTACTATTCACTGTTACAGTGCTAGTAAAACAGAGCTGTATAAATGCAGTAAATTTTCATTTAAGTGTCTGTGGGCCAAGTCCTGTCAAGGAGATCATGAGTGGAGTAATCAAGCTGGTATCTAAGGTGAAACCAAAGGAAGAGCCTGAGTGCAGCATTCAGCCCCCCTGCGGTACCTTGCACAGATACCTGCTTACAATGCAACTAAAAGGGCTTTAAATTTACTGTGAAGTAATTCTTAAAAAAACAAAGTAATGCAGCGTAAGGAGCAGTTATTTTGTAAGCGCTGATAAAATCTTATTCAAAAAGAAATATAAAATAAAAGAAAAATGGACATAATACAGACCAAACAAAACCTTTAGTTGTTTTGATTTCTTTGCTGTCATTGAAAACACTAGTCAACCTGTTGCTTTCCTAGGGACTCTTGTGGTGTAGGTCTAATCATCATCTTCTGGTGGAAAACTGTTCTTTTCAGAAAACGTCTTTGACTGGCCCCCATTGTCATTTTTGTTTGACAGTGTGGACGAAATGCACCATTTCTCTTCCTTTTTGTCATTCCCCCACCAGAGGAGGGTGTCTGTATTTGTCTGCTTAACATTAATCCTTCTGTAACCCCAAGAAGCAGAGAGAATTAGCTCATACTGAGCATTGCGCTACTGCAAGGCGACTAAACTAGGTCATTTAGAGCAACCTCAAGTGTATTCACACAACACTGCAGACTGCAGCATGGGCATATCCTGAGTAAAGCACCAAGAAAGATTTAAAGTTTTTTTCTTATCTTGTGTCTTCGGAGTTATAAAATGAAAAGAAAAAGGAGGGATCTATGGGCAAAATGTGTTTCTGGGAATTGCAGCCAGCAGTTTGTCAGTGAAGTTTTATTTTGTTATTCATGTCTCTTCTTTTCAAACAGTAAATCATGCTTTGAGGCAATGGGCCTTTAAAGGACTTGGCCATGGTGCTTGCTTCTTTCCCGACATTGATGAAACAGCCCCTCCAGTTTAAATACTGTCTCATGATCATGCAAATCCAGGCAGATCGAAAGGGCAGCAGAACTGAAATACATGCTGATGCCTTCAGCCAGATTTTGATGGCATTAGCTGTAGGGAAAAAAATCTGCTTTCAGAAAAAACATCATTACATGTGACCACAGCAGAGTGACCCCAAATTTCCATCAGTGTAGCTAAAAGCAGCGTTTGTCCCACTAAGGGTGTCATCCATATGCACCAAAATCCTAGTTATTTAGGTATTTTATAGGTTGAATAGGTCCTCGGCAGGATTTTTTTTGTTTTTTTCAGCTACCCATTTGATTTCACAGGGAACATGGAGCATGGCTGTTTATGAGAATCCTACTGAGTGCTTGTTTCTGTTTCTAGGTACCTAAACACTTTTTAAAATATGTCCTTCTCAGTCTTGTTAGGGGAGTTTTAAGAGCTTATTTCCTTTTTTTCCCCATTCCTCTCCCACCTAAAAGTCCCAAGGAATTAAGGCAGGAAGTCCTTCTTGTCAAGTTATTGTTGGTTTTGTTGTTAACAACTGCCACAGAACTGGCCCAGGAACTCCACAGGGTTTCATGGACTAGTGTCTGGAGAACTAGAGGAAGAGGGATCTCTGTGGGCCCCAGCAGAAAAAGTAGATGTTTGTCCCGCGATTATGCTTTTCCCAGTTTCACATAGTGCATAGTGGTCTTGGCATATAGATCTTAATGTCATGGCTGAGCCCAGAGTCTGGTTTCTGGTATATTTTTCTGAGAGTACCTTCCAGGGAAACAGAGACAAAGCACAAAACCCACTTGTGCACTACAAATTATTACAAGGTAAGGGGAAATGAAACACAATGAACTCTTGTTCCAATTACTAGCTTTTATGTCAGTATTTCCCTTTTGGCTCCCTTTGTTGCTGATCAACAGGCAGAGTCATGGAAATAATGCAGGACTGTAATGCCGAGTCTATGGCACTCTGATTCGGAGGGCTGGGCAAAGTTATCGGCAAGCCTTAACACAGATCACATTCTTAACACCAAATCAAATGCCAAGGTGGCCCTCAAAGGCTGAGTAGAAGAGCAGATCAGAGAGAAGCGTGTTGTGCAACTGATCTTAACAAATTGGGAATATGATACCGTTAGTAGGCAATTGCCCTTTGACAGGTGAGTAAAGGAGAGGTACGACTGCTTAAAAGCCAAAATGTTTTAGGAGCTCTTCAGAAACAGCCTTCCAAGTAGAGAACGCCAATAGCTATATTGAGCTACATAGGTAAATACAGCAGTGTCAGTTGCTCTACTTTTTATGATATTTTGACTATTACTTGGTGGGTAAGCAGTAAGGAGATTTGGGTTCTGTGTTAGGGGTTATGAAAGATTTCCTATGTCACCATGGAAAGCCACTTAGGACACATTTTTAAGACTAATTTTTTTAGGTGCCTTCATTGCGGAAGCTGAATCCAATAGACAGAATCTAGAAACAAGGGTCCAAAATTATCTAACTATTTTGAAGGCCTTGACCTTAATCTCCCTGTGCTATAGTTTTTCCAAATATGATATTTCTGTTTTTCTCAGAGCTGGTCTGCAAATAATATAACTGGCATTCAGAAGGAAGTTTGGCCATAGATGAAGCTATAAATCTGTGTTTGGAATCACAAAGACTGAAATACATCTCATTGTTTTGCTTTTGCTGTAATATTTTTGGTGTTGCTACTAATGCATTTCTGTCTACCAAGTTCTAAAATTATTTCACCAACATCCTGTGCTATCTATTAGGGGTGGGTAAAACTTTTCAGCCACATTAATGAAAAAATGTTAATCTAAATCTGAGTCTGAGCCAACTATAGGAGACAGTCAGCAGGAATGTTTCACCCTGAGATTTTGCCAGGGCTATAAGGTAGGAAGCATGGTCAACCATTGTCCTCTTTTGCTTCTACCCCTGAATCCTTTCCTGACCTTTCTTATACATACAGAGCTTTATGATTCAGTTTCCTTTACCTGACTTCAGACACATATTTTATATTAGGTGATATTTTAAATTAGTTGAATCACAATCTAGGGGTACCCATCTCTCATCATTGACTATACAGCTTGCTTCAAGCATGTAGGTTTCACACTTAGTTGCCTCATTTAAGTGTTTAAAGCTAGATGAAGCTAATTTTACCTGAGCAGAGTATTCTCAGGAGATTTTCATTAGGGTACATATACTGAAGTTCTGTATTGAACTTCTAAAAAGGGTGGGATATGATGGACAAATGTCATGAATTCTTTTCCTTTCCATGCAGGGTGTAGTAGGGGGAAGGTCTGAACATTACTGTTTAATCCATATAATTATTTTTATGGGAAATTAGGAAATGAATGACAGGCTGATCCAAAATACTTTGGTGTTTAAAAGCAGTAATACTGGGAGCAATTTACATCATGACAAATGCAAACACCTCATGAATATTCCATTTTGTGACTTCTGCCTTACTGTTTTCAGTGATTCTGCCTTCTGACAAAGAAATATTTGTTCTACTCAGCATTTCAAAGAGAGTCAGGAAAGTAGAAGAAATACTGTAACTGTCTTTTATTGTCATTGTCAGTGGAAAATAAAGGTATCATTATAAAGACAGCAGACATTTTTGCACAAAAATATCCGAACAGCTGCCTACTGTCAGTGATATGTCAATAGGAACACTGTCTTACTTCAGACCATGCCTCAGCTGGCTGCAGGAAAGTTAATATTTTAAAATACTTCAGATTTGCAATAGCCCAAAATATGAAGTTTGGCAGGATACTTAGGAAGCAAAACTAATATAGTGCATTTTTTTGACTGATGAAACCATATTATAAATTGTTGTGATGCAGGACCCCAGAAAACAGACCCTGTCAGACCTGTGATGGCTCTGTGCTGGGCTAGGGTAGATGTTTCTGTAAAGGGTATTTGAAACAGAATATATTTACATGATAATGTGTGGTGTGGTCAACACGCTGGAGGGAAGGGATGCTAACTAGAGGGACCTTGACAGGCTTGAGATCTGGGCCTGTGTGAACTGCATGGTTCAACAAGGCCAAGTGCAAGGTCCTGCACATGGGTTGGGGCAATTCCAAGCACACATAAAGGCTGGGCGGAGAATAGATTGAGAGTGGCCCTGAGGAGAAGAACTTGGGTGTGATGGTTGATGAGAAAGTCAACATGAGCCGGCAATGTGCGCTTACAGCCCAGAAGACCAACCGTATCCTGGGCTGCATCAAAAGCAGCATGGCCAGCAGGTCGAGGGAGGTGATTCTGCCCCTTTACTCCACTCTCGTGAGACCCCACCTGGAGTACTGCGTCCAGCTCTGGGGCACCCAACATAAGAAGTACATGGAGCTGTTGGAGCGAGTCCAAAGGAGGGCCATGAAGATGATGAGAGAGCTGGAGCACCTCTCCTATGAAGAGAGGTTGAGAGAGTTGGGGCTGTTCAGTCTGGAGAAGAGAAGGCTCCAGGGAGACCTTCTAGCAGCCTTCCAGTACCTGAGGGGGCCTACAGGAAAGCTGGAGAAGGACTTTTTACAAGGCCATGTAGTGATAGGACGAGAGGGAATGGTTTTAAACTGAAAGAGGGTAGATTTAGATTAGATATTAGGAAGAAATTCTTTCCTGTGAGTGTGGTGAGACACTGGAACAGGTTGCCCAGAGAAGTTGTGGCTGCCCCCTCCCTGGCAGTGTTTAAGGACAGGTTGGATGGGACTCTGAGCAACCTGGTCTAGTGGAAAGGTATCCCTGCCCATGGCAGAGGGGTTGGAACTAGATGATCTTTAAGGTCCCTTCCAACCCAAACCATTCTATGATTCTATGATTCTATGATAGTTTTGTATATACAGTGTATATTTTTTTTAAATTCAGTAATACCCTGCTGATGAGACCAGAAAGGAAAAGATTTTAAGATAAGGAATGCTAGGTGTTCATGGATATCATCTAATAGCAGAGCTGTAACAATATTATTCTCCAATACAAGCAAAATTAAACGTGAAGTTATTTTTTAAAAGTTTCCCATTGATCAATGCAGGAACCATTTTTTCCTTATTAATAATTTCATTGACTTGATCCACAGGATCATCCCTCACCTTGTTCCTCTTCAGTGGCCCCAACATTAGTGCACGATCATCTGCAGGGGAAACAGAGATGAAAAAAGGAAATGAACAATAATACCATTTCAGAAATAGCAATGAAGTACTAGCTGTGAATCACCACAGATGATTACATCTTTGCACTCTGGGATGGAATTTACTTGCACTGATATTTCCTGACCTGAAAATGAATTCATTTTTAGCTTCTCCTGTTTTTACACCTCTTTGTGGTCCAATTTCATATTCAGTCAAGATGTTAACGTAATATTTTCAGTCTCTGGTCCTAGGTAATTTTCTTATCTTTTTTTAATGGGATTAGCATAGAGTATGCTTTGTCTTACTTTCGGCTATGAAATTTTAACTGCATATTGAGTTGTGTTAGCAAGAGCTCAGCCAGCAGGCGGAGGTGAATGATTGATCCCCTCTACTCATTGCTTGTGAGACTACATCTGGAATGCTATGCCCAGTTCGGGTCTTCCCAGTATAGAAAAGGTGTTGACTAACTGGAGGGATTTCAGAGGAGAATCACCAAGATGGCTGAGAAACTAGATGTGCTAGGAGAGGTGTTTGTTCAGCCTGGAGAGGAGGAGGCCATGAGGAGTATCTTCTGTCCTCATCTTTTCTATAACCACCCATTAGGAAGTTAAATCAGACTATTCTTGTATTACAAGGATTTGAGAGGAGCTGGACACAAGTTGTAGCAAGGCAAATTCTGGTTGGATATGAGGAAAAAAAAAAATCACAATGATGAGGGTGGTTCCACCCTGGGTCAGGATGCCCAGAGAAGTTATAGAATCTCCATCCTTAGAAATACAAAAAAAAATTAACTGGAATGTTTCCAAACACCAAAAGAAAGGGGGGTTTACAGTGTTTTTGTTTTGACTGACTAGATGAAGGATGAAAAAAGAAATCAAAACCACACAAATATTTTCAGCAAAGTATATAAGGGAAAAAAAAGGTTAAATTTTATTCTAGAATTTTAACAAGGTTTGTGTAGGTTTTTCCTTGTCTCTAATAACAATGCAGCTAGTGTATCAGCTGCAATGTCTTCTAACACCTTTCCACCCAAAACACAGAGCATTAACTTTTCATGCTACATATACATGACACCTAGACCAGAGTTTAAATTTTTTGTTCTTTACAGGAAAGAAATGGAATAACAGATGGTTCCAATTAAAAAACAGCAGGACAACTTTTTTTTTTTTAACGGAGCAGTCTAGGTCATGAGCAAATATTGTATTTTCTCTCCTACTTCATCTTGAAATTGCAATGAATTCTGATAAAATCATAACTATAGATCTGTGAGATAAGAAATGTAATTAAACCTAGTAGGAGTCAGGCTGCTTGTAACACCTTTGAACAGATGGAAGGATGGAACGAGATCTAAGACATTATCAGGTAACCTTTGGAAAACTGAAGAATTATACTCGTTCCTCAGTAACAACTGTATTCCACTGTTATTCCCAATGGTTTGGATAATCAGCACTACATGCAACTATTTTGCAATTTGTCTATATAATTTGTCCAAGGTAAAGCCTTGGGGGAAATTGCTATTTTTCTATTTCTAAGAACACAAATGGTGTTGCAAGAATCATCAGAAACTTCACAAAGTGCAAACACACCAACACAAAATAAGAATCACTTTTTCAGTCTCCAAACTGCTCACAGAAACAACCCTATGATTTATTCTATTTTTCACTGTAACACTCTGTCAAAGGAGTGTTATCATGGCCAAGGGGTGGTTGTACAGGGGACAAAGGATTCCTGGTGAAGTCATCGCAGTTCTGAAAGGAGCAGAAATCGGTGGCAAGAGACCTGGGTTCAAATCTGATCTTTGATGCAATTCATTGTAACAGCTATTGAATATCCAGGACATCTTGGATAATCAGTACCTATTCTTCAATCGAGAGGCAGTATTGGTTTGCATAGACAACAGAAACTAATTTCTGCTGTCACATAAGAGAGCTGCTTTTTAACTCCAAAGGACTAAGATTTATGTCTTGATATCTAAGATGCCAGGCTTGCAGCTGGGGTTAAGCCAGAATAGCAATCAATCCCGTCTATGAAGCATTTGCTATGTTCTACTTTTAATGAGAAACCACCCACTTAACACTGGAAAATAAATACCAAGATAAAAGTAGTTATTTAAATTATAAATAACACCAGCAGTTTAAAAATGGTGCTTTATGTAATTAATATTTAGCAACTAATAAATTTCCTTAATAGTAATTAAACACTAATTAAATAATTTCCTCAGGAATGTATTTACTAATGGTATTTCTGAATATTCCTTTTCCTTTTAAATGTTTCATAACTGTTGCGGAGTAATTAATGTTCACTAATTAATTTTGAAGTAAGAGTCCTGACCCTTCAAGCAGTCTAGGAATGGAATTCCCTTAGCTGATGTGTATTCATTTAAAGCAATTCATAGCAAGACCAATAAATAGTATGTCTTATAGGGGACAAATGCCAGTGCCTTAGACTCCTGAAACCTATTGATTCTCAGTGAGGTTTGAGCTCCTAGAGGCATGTCTGCAACGATTCGGGCGGTTGGACATACGGTTGTGCTGTGAGTGACTTGATGATGAGCTACTACTCCCGTGTGGCATCCATGCAGATATCTTTAAGTTGTTGCAATTCCCAGGCTAAATGAATTAACTGAAAGATTACAGTGTTTCTGAGTTGAATTTTTTAATTTCTCCCAAGTTCGATGGAAGCCATCTCCTCTTTCTTTCCTCCGTAGTTTCTGGTGAAGTAGGAGCTTTCATAAAGCTCGGGGGGCTGCTCAGTCCGAAAGAATCTTCATGGTGCTTGCAGCTACGGACAGACCCTGGCACAAAGGTAAGGTCTCTGCAGGCAGCCTTGGAGGATTGTTGCACAGATTTTGCAGTGCCCAGCAGCAGGTACATTTAAAAGGTATCTCTGCTTTGTAAGACAGCATGGATGGAGATTCAGTGTATATGGTGCCACCAGCCTCACTTCCTAAAGACCCCAGCAAGGCTGTCTTAGCCACTGCTCTAGGTTTTAGTAAAACCAAGCTGTTTCAAATTAATTATTTCAGGCTTAAAGTATTTTTAAAATGAAAATTTGCATTGTTTGAAGGTTTCTGAGCATGTCTCTCTCATGAGGCGCAATTACTCTGTGGGCTACATCTTATAATCATATCTCTGGTTGGATTTTTGGCAGTAGAATTAAATACGGATGTTTTAATTTTGAAAGCACAAGCTGAAGCTCCAATTTCACAGGGTCAAATCTCATTTCCATTAACAATGGCTGTAGAGGGGTCAAAAAGCTCTGTCTCAATCAGTCAATATTACCAGATCACGAGTAGCACAGTGAATGAGTTATAGCTGCTTGAATGCACATGACCTGTGCTCAGTGGTAATTGACTTCAAAGTGACAATTTGTGGGCAGCAAGTCAGAGCATATTCTTAGCCCATGGATGTTCTCAGTGGCAGAGCATTCTCTTTAAAGCATATTTTTTAATCCATATATATCTGGAGCAGTCCGCAACTAATGAACTACTGAAACCATCCTAAATCTTGAAGAAATATTAAGAAAATATAAAATAATGATTTCTTCCAATCCATTGAAAAGCATGGATTGGGTTCATTGTGGCCACATGATAATCACAGGCAAAATAAGAAAAGGAAATAATCTGGACCTGGTTAGAAAGGTAGGCCCGATTCTGCTTTTATTCATGCTGTGGTAAATCTGGAGCCACTAATCTACAGCCTGAAGGTGGCCTTTATTCTTAATTGCTGCATTTTAGTGATATTTATTCAGCACAAAAAGGGAAGGAGTCAACCTGGGAAGCAGAGGTGGTGATATGTGCAAGCTAATACTATACTGTGAGAAACCTGTCCTTATAAGAGTAAAGAACATACTAATCACTTAGTTGGAAAAATAATTAAAGGATATTGGTGACTTTTTTGTCAATTGAAAACATGTATTTTACTTGCTTTCTGTTTATGAAACAATGACTAATTTCACCAGTTAATTGCTCTGATGGAGAACTGTGTATTTTAAGTTGACATACCCCTTAATTTTACATTATGCTTCATGAACCTAGTAATTTTAGATGAGTATCATTTAATTCTAAGGACAATGAATGAAATAAAGGAGACCTGGGAAGTTATGATACAATGCAGAGGAGTTTCTTCCACTCCAATCAAGCCTATATTATTATTTTTCTCCTGGTGTTTTTATAATGTATTATTCCTCAAAAGTCACCATGAGGTCATTTCTACAAAAGCCTACAAACTCCTCAAATTGGTAGTTAGGAAGTGCAGCTCTGCTTACTAATCCTACCTTAGCTTTGAGTCACCTATGGATGACTGCAGCAAACTATGAATGTTATCTATATAACTCTGCAGTGAGGTGGGAGGCAGGTTTGTCACAATGTCATTGCTTCTCCCCCAAAGCCCTCTCTGGCATTCCCAGTGCAGGACAGACAAGTTCTCCGTGTCTTACACAGGAGGAACACTGTGCACAAATGACTGAGTGTAAAATAAATAAGGTCAGAGCAGCACAAGCAGACCTTTGCAGGGGAAACAGGACCAGGCTGTCCATTGTGACACTTCCACAAGCAAACTGAACAGAAAAGACTCATCAGATGAGACAGGCAGAGGCTAACCAGAGAAACTGAAATGACATCATAGATCAAGTTGCAGCAAAGGCTATTAACACATACCGGATTAAAAATACAGGATTCCTGAGTCTCAGGTGAATCTGTTAAATTTAAGATTATCTGCTCATCTAGCCCTCATCTAATTTGACCCCAGTGGGATTCTGTGTGAGAACAAGGAGAGAAGCAGGAAAGGGAAGAAGCAGCTGGTGCTCAGACAAATGCTTAATTTTCTTTGTGCCATTTATGAAGTCTGTGCAACCAGCACTGAAAATCCCATGGCAGGTTTGCCCAGGAAATTAACCCAAATGACATATTTATTAAAACTGTGGGTATTTTTCAAGTAACTCCCTCTTCCAAAAATCCAGAGATAAATATAAATTTGAATATGCATTAAGTCATGTGAGAACATTGTGACTGGTGAAGGTGAAGGGCTTTTATACATTCAGATGAAGAACAGCACAATATACAGCTCAGATCTTGCTGTTTAATGCTGAAGTTGGGCTCTTGGAGTAACTGAGAGCAAAGCGTGTGCACTTAAGATGCTGCTCTGTGCTTTCCAGGTATGTTCATTTACTCCTTCAGATGGTTTATGTGCAAATGAGACCTTAAGCAATAAAGAAGAGTGACTGGGTGTGTCTGCAAAGTGTGGGGCACACCATATCCCTGGAAGAACTTGCACTTCTGAAGGTGGACTTTGTGTGAGGTGTTATTTTACCGGAGTGTTAGCCTGCCCTCTAGGTGCTAGATTTCTGTTTTGAGACATATTGCACAGGTGGCATGTATAGGCTGGACCTGTGTGTGTGTGTGTGTTTCCAGTACACTGCATTTGTTTAAATTCAAATTCTCTACCCAGAACTGGACTGGCAGAGCCTAGCTGGTTTATGCTGTGTAGGACTCTTTGTCAGAGGTGCCTTTGAGGAAGTGTCAGAGAGTAAGTGCTTTCCAGACAGCCTGAGCAGTATAGGGGTCTTGCAGTAACAATAAAATGATAGTAGTTGCAGTAGCAGTCGTAGTAGTAATAATAATAATAATAATATTGATAATAATAATAATAATTGTTAGTAGTGAAAATATGCACAAACAAAATTAACTTCCTGTACTTCACAAATTATGTATTTTTTTACCATCTTTACCTTTTAAAAAAAATAAATTTTTGTGTCCATCTGCTTCATGGGTACATAAGATAAGATCAGTCTTTAACTTCGAGAACTGACAGAAGGTCAGTTGTCAAGGCAGTTATCTAGCCAAGAGGTATGAAACTTGATGAGCCAAAAATAATTTGGCACTATTATATCAAAAAGACTTGAATTCTGTGCATCAATTAAATAACATGAAGATTTAGCTGAGCAGGGAGAGAAGCACTTCTTGCTTCTCCCTATGTCATGATTAAAGTGAAGATGATGTACTTGTATGATATTCCAATTGTTCTTTAAAGTGTGTATAGACTCAGATTCATGGGACTACAGAGGTGGCTCAAGCTGATGATTAGTTACCCGAATTCACTCTTCACGTATTGCTTTGGAAAAAGAAAGGATAGTCTTTGGAGTAAAGTGGAAGTTTATGACACCAAGGAAATTGTCTGGGATCTGTTCTCTGCTATTGGCTTTCTTAGCTGGGATGTGCACTTAGTTGACTTGTGTTTCAGTTTCTCAACTTGTCTGAAACAAGCTGTAGGTAGCACTTCCAAGTTTTTTGAATGAGTGTATGATCTCTCTCTGAAGTTTAGCACTGCCTGCTGCTATTGCTTTTTACAGCCTGATGCTTTCTTCAGGGCTTCTCCAATTTTGTACCTGGATGCACCACCCTGGTAGAGAATGAGGAAGATGAAACCATTCTGCTAAGGTCAGCTTTCTCTGCTTCCAAATTGAGATAATCAGCTTCTTGATGTTTATGTTTTGGAAATAAACTGTACAATAAAGATGGAGTTACTGAGAACAGGTAGTATTGAGGGATTAAAAACTTAATACAACTTTGCCTCTCCTGGGAGGGACTGTTACACAAAGGGCACTGTGTTGTTAATGTATGTACAAGGAGAGTGGTGAAGAGAAAAAGTTTCAAACAATCTGGGGAAGAAATAGGGTTACTTGAAACACCTTTGATTCACAGACTGTACTGCAACTCCTGACCTATAAACTTCTGGTTTGACCTTGGACTTCGCATGCATGCTTTTCTGGTGTAATATAGAAGCTTAGGTCAGCAGTGGAAGGAAAGGAAATACATCCCAACCAGTTACTGTTTGTTACCAAACACTAGCATAGATTAGAATGTAGATTTCTCAGCATTTGAGAGCTGGGCACTGCATCTCTCCGAAGCATATTTAATGCCACAGCCTCTGGTTTATTTATGTATGAATACTTCTGGCTTCTATGAGGCCTCTCTTGCTGGAGAAATGTCACCATCATCACAGAATCACAGAACCACAGAATGTTAGGGATTGGAAGGGACCTCGAAAGATCATCTAGTCCAATCCCCCTGCCGGAGCAGGATTGCCTAGACCATATCACACAGGAACGCGTCCAGGCGGGTTTTGAATGTCTCCAGAGAAGGAGACTCCACAACCTCTCTGGGCAGCCTGTTCCAGTGTTCGGTCACCCTCACAGTAAAGAAGTTTTTCCTCATATTTATGTGGAACCTCCTGTGTTCCAGCTTGCACCCATTGCCCCTTGTCCTGTCAAGGGATGTCACTGAGAAGAGCCTGGCTCCATCCTCATGACACTTGCCCTTTACATATTTATAAACATTAATGAGGTCACCCCTCAGTCTCCTCTTCTCTAAGCTAAAGAGACCCAGATCCCTCAGCCTCTCCTCATAAGGGAGATGTTCCACTCCCTTAATCATCTTCGTGGCTCTGCGCTGGACTCTCTCTAGCAGTTCCCTGTCCTTCTTGAACTGAGGGGCCCAGAACTGGACACAATGTTCCAGATGCGGCCTCACCAGGGCAGAGTAGAGGGGGAGGAGAACCTCTCTTGACCTGCTAACCACACCCCTTCTAATACACCCCAGGATGCCATTGGCCTTCTTGGCCACAAGGGCACACTGCTGGCTCATGGTCATCCTGTTGTCCACTAGGACCCCCAGGTCCCTTTCCCCTACGCTGGTCTCCAACAGGTCTGTCCCCAGCTTGTACTGGTACATGGGGTTGTTCTTGCTCAGATGCAGGACTCTACACTTGCCCTTGTTATATTTCATTAAATTTCTCCCCACCCAACTCTCCAGCCTGTCCAGGTCTCTATGAATGGTTGCGCAGCCTTCCATTGTGTCAGCCACTCCTCCCAGTTTTGTGTCATCAGCGAACTTGCTGACAGTGCACTCTATTCCCTCATCCAAGTCATTAATGAATATATTGAATAGTACTGGTCCCAGTACCAACCCTTGCATGCTCCAACATTGCATGTTGCTTGGTAATTAGCCTGCTCTTCTGGCAAGGAAGATACGAGTTTGAATACTTGTTAAGAAAGGAATTGATTAGATCTTACTCTTATTTCTTACATTTCTCATTCTGAATAAGTGGACTAATTTAGGAGAAGCCAATGAAATGGGGAAGATACCAATACCAGCTTATCTGACAAAGTTTTGTACAGAGCTCAACGTGTATTCTGGGTGTATTTACCAGATGGACAGCTTTTGGCAGGGGAACCCTGTGTTTAATGTTCCTGAGGAGATCTGGGGATCTAATTCATACTCTGTTAGGATGAAGACAGTCCTGTTCAAGCTCAGCAATAGAACTCTAAATGCCCAAGAGATCTAAAATTGACTTCTGTGTAGTCCATAGGTGAGTGCAGAGAGAAGTGGTAGCTGAAATGAGGGATCGAGGGCTGTGATTCTGGAGTTGGAAGTGTCTGTTCCAATGTGCTGAAGTACATTCACAGATCCAGCCATCAGTCTTTTACTGTGAAAGTGTGTCAAAGCAGTATCATTTGGGAGGTATCCGTACCTTCTCAAGTCATTTAAGTGCATTAGTACTGGTTTCAGCAGAGTGATTTTCCTATAAGCTGTCAAACTTGCTGGGAACATTCAATTTGACTGTAATCAGAGGTCTTTGGTGAGTAATAGGACCTTACAAACAGAGCACTAATTATAAGAGGGATGAAAGAGTCCTGAGTGATAATTGAACATGTTTGTCTGTGATACCCCAGCACATATCAACCTGAAGTTCATTCAGATCCCTCACTTATTGTATTCCCTGGGCACTGCTGAATTACAGTCTCCTTAGGTTCAGATGTTGTACATGCATTGGGTTTGACAGTGTCACTATGGGATCTTTGTATTTTAAATGTTGCTTTAGGCTTAAAAGAAGAAATATGTCAGTACAAGACTGCTCTGGATTCACTTGTCAGTTAGGTCTTCCTAATGCACCCTACTTTGGAAAAGGAGAGTATCATCTCAAAGGCATACTAGGCTGAGTCCTGTGATCATTATTTAGTGTGAGACTTCTACATTGTAGTGTCTCATGAGTCATGCTGATAATCGAGTACCACCTGACATGAAGCACAATGGGCTTTATGCAACTTCAGATTTCTGTTTGGTATGAGTAATATACCATTAGGTGTGCCCTGTAATGATCACAGGAGTTATATTTTTTTTTTAAACTTGTTAATTTTACCAAGTTGAAGTTTATCATTAAACAACCACTGAAAGTCACTAGGGTTTCCATTCCATGCAGCTCAAGTTTATTTTTTCCCCTCTTGGCCATTTTTGAACTACAGTGAAATTTTAACAGGCTCTCTTGAGGTCCAGAAGAGCATGTAAAGTTCAGCTGCTCCCTGGTGTCCAATTCAAGAAACCCCAGAATAATGCTGTTTGTTAAGCAACACAGTAATTCTCATTCCCTAATTGCCCCTGTTCCCTCTTCATATGTCTTGAGGGAAGACTAATCCTTGATGAGTGATAAATTTCCTTTCATGGAGTTTTACTGCATGGTTTAAGTTCTCTCTCAGAAAGTTGGTTAATTATAAATCACATGCAATTTCTGGCAAAGTTTAGGGGTCTTAAGTTAATGATAACTTCTTGACTTTTTTAAGATCAATGAAAAAGTTGGTAACAAAACACTTTGCAAGAAGGAATCAGCTATATTGTTGATGTCTTATGTAGCCTAAAACTAAGCTGTTGGCTGTCCTTTTCTGAGATGAGAGAGCTTTTAGGCTGCAGATAGTGTACGGTCTCAGACAGTCAAGATCAGGCATGCCATAATTTTCAGTCTTTAAAATAGCTATGGTGTTCTGACCATTCCATGGGATATCTACTCTTTACCAAGCAAAGAAAACAATTTCACTTTTAGCAATCCAAAGACCATAGGAAGAGATTCCTCTTTCCAGAAAATCAGCTTCCTCTGAGGGAAAAAAAAACCTGCAAAAGAATTCTGTTCTTTTCATAAAGAGACATGAATATTCCTGTTCCCGTTAATTATGAAAAAGTCATTAAAGTTGAAACTGTCATAGCTATGAAAGAATGCTTGGCTTGACACCTGGGTGTGAGAAAGGAAGGAGTGCATGTGTAGATTTAGGGGCAACTCAATAAATAATAGGTCTTTCCTTAACAGTGCTTGCATATGGAAGCAAACAGCAAGTAAATAATGATTAAAATATTTGACAATAAAGTATTTCTAAACAAAGTTATTCTTTGGAGAGAATGTACTTATTATATGGAAAGCTGGGAGCTGATTGTGCAATTTTTAATGCAGCGTCGCCATGATCTTATTTTGTTTATTTAAAGTTACAGGAAAGTTGTTGTTTTACGTGGTAAGTACAAGAATTATGACAACAGATATATACATAGATTCATTCTATGTGGAATATACCTCAAAAACTTAAAGATTTTATAATAGTTAAAGTTATTCTTGTTCAGATTTTAGCCCAACACCCATCATTCAGAAAAAGAAAAGATGAATCAAATCAGCATCATGATCCTTAAATACATCCAATATCCTTTCTGGTTAATGTCAACAATAAATTGGTGTCCATTTAGGGAAATGGAATCAGCTGCTTTCTTGAAGCAATTATAAAAAGTCAATACATTTGAAGAAATTGAGTAAACATTCTCATCTTGTTTGCCTCTTACAGCACAAAATTTCAGAAGTCTGAAAAATTCCTAAAATGCTTCTCATTTTTTCAGACTTTTTTTGACGAAGTCTCCCTTTTACCAAAAGCTGTGAACATGTTAGCTCAGGTAATGAAATGCAAAATAGTTTTAACTTCTGGTTTTACTTTTGATTGTTTCATGAGTGACTGGCATGAACATTTTAAAAGCTTAAATATCAGCTTCTGCCAGCCTGCAGACTTACAGACACTCCTTGTCACTCTGATCTGTTGACCAATTTATTCCTCCCCTTCTCTCCTTGGTGAGAGTTCAGATTCATTCAAACAGAATAATTTCAAAATTATTAACTTCAGTTTCCAGTCCTGCAGGTAGACTTTCACCTTTTTCTGCTTGGTTAAATAACATTACCTTGGAGTAACTGGCTAGAGAATAAGCTTGTACAACCACTTTATTACAACAGGTATTTTACTGATGAGAGTAACACCATGGCTGGAAGAAAGAATATTCCAATTGTTGATCTAAGGGGAGCATCACCAGTTTTGATGAGCTATGTACCTCTAGCTATTTTTCTCCATTCTAATATTAATCTCTTCAGGACTGTACTACTAGCTGAGTTGCACTAATACATGTAAGACACTTGGGAGGGATGAAGGTTAGAAGCTGGAATGTCTAAGTAATGCTTTTGAAAGTGGCCACTTAAAGTGAAATTTTTATTTTGCTGAGAGAATTTTTTTTCAGTAAGTGTTGATTTACATCTGCTCTGTTGAGTGATTCTAAAAGCATTAAGTTTTCCAAACTAACTTGCCTTTAAAGCCTCTCGTCTCATGTCCAAGAAAATTATATTATTTTGGTTTGGTTCCTGTCAAATTCTTGTTTTACCTCAGGTCTGTTCATGGTTTTCCATCCCTCACATCTCCTGAATTTAAACAGCCATATCATCAGCAATGGGCAGGGAGAGGGGATTTCATCCAGTCTGTGGAATTTTTTCAGCCTCACTGAAACAAGTCCCATGTAACCTTTCACCCTCATCTCCTGGGCTTCAGAGAACATCTCAGTTGATGTTTCCCCCCGACATTGGCTAATCTCCAAGAGCTCAGTTTTGATTCAAGATTCCCCAATCTGCCTTGTCTTGGCACACATTTGCCTTACGGTATATAACGTTCCTTTTATGGGAGATCCAGCTGCAAATTACCCTTACACATGGGAATTATCTGCTACTGTGTTGTTAGTGTAGCTACAGCAATGCCAATAAAATCCACTAATCTCAGGTATAGGACATACTTGGGTTATATCAGCATTCAAGACAGGCTGTACCCAACTACAAAACCTTGAATCCCTTCACGATGGAATTATTTCCTTGAGATTGCCACAGCCAGAATTATTTGGTAGTATGAGCCTGCTAAAGCACAGCACCCATTTACAGGGTCATTTGCCAGTTTTCAACAGCATGAATCACACTGAGAGCATGGCTCTCGTGGGAGCCAGCTGTCGGGTTTGGAGCTTGTTCAGAAAACAGCTTACCTAGGAGAGGAGAAAGTTTTTTTCCTGAGTTACAACATATCTTTCTGTTTACAGGGCGTCTCATACTGCAGTGATCTATACATTAGAAATTAATGAAGACTGAGTTAAAATTGACAAAACAACACTTCATATTTATAAATGCTAATGTTCTATATGAATATGTTATTTGTGTATATAATTTCCTTCAGCTGAGGGAATATGGATACTTCTAAACTTTTTTCCATGGCCTTTGCTGGTTTTAAGTTTTTCCCACCTTTTTCTCTCCTACAAAAAACTATTTCCTTTTGTAAGCAAGATCGTGCTTTATGGGTGTATGAGTAGGGCTGATTGACAACCTTGTATGACCTATGGGAACAAAGATATAGAGACAGCTTGAAAGGAACAGCCAGAGCTGAAAGGCAAGAATCTACCAGCTGGTGGGTCAGTGACTGTGGGACTAGAGTAGGTGAGAGACGTGGAGGTGAAGGACCAGTCAAATTGATAGATTTTAAAAAACCTACTTTTTCCAACGACTAATTATGCCAATGGCCAGATTCCTTTTCCAGCTGCAAGGATAGTGCATTGGGTACATACTCATAAACACCATTTATTTTTAATAATTTGAGACTTCAGTTTAGCTAACAGGATAGAGGACTGGAGCAATTAGTGAGAATAAGTATTCCGACAGCCAAACACCAGAGCTAGCTCCTGCCATTCTCCAGTGACTGTGCATTGATGCTTTCTATGAATCGCCCTTTATATATACTCATCTCTAGAGTATGACTCCTTCCCACACTTCAAAAGTCTTGGGTGTAAATTGCTTGCTCTGGGTGGTCTCATCCCTGGTCAGACAATGATCTTTGTGAATCCTCCTCCCAAACAATGTGGAATAATGTCTGTCAGGATGTAAGCAGTGGCTTATCCTGTCACTGTTCTACCCTGCTGTAGGCCATGGCCTTGAAACAAAAGGATGTAATGTAGATTACTGTAGTCAAGGTAACACCATGCCTTTAAATGGTTCCCGCTGTGCCTCTCAGAGAAGGAATAAAGAAATTCCTTATGCTCAGCTGACTAGGATCTCACTCAAGAAATAAACCTTTTTCACACTCCCCTGAAATCCTATTTTAGGTCTGAGAATAGTGGTGCTACAGTTTAAATAGCTAAAAAAAGCTGCTTAAATTTCTTTTGTTGGCATCTGCATTGTTAGTGCCCCTTCCCTGTATCCTTTAGAAGTAGTTCTGTTAGAATACTGCAGCACCTACCTTTGCACTGCTGGCTGATCACCGCTATGCATAACACAACTAGTAAATACTTATGGTATTCAAAAGAAAAAAAATAAGAAGTTTTGTTCTGTTTTTTGCCAATTTTCTTATTGAATGACAGATTTCTTGTCTCTATCATACTTCTGGGAAGAGGGCTTAGATTTATATTTTTCAGCTTTCCAAAGAAAAAATGCATCCAATGCTGGCTAAGAAAAATTTTTAGCCGAGGTTCTGCTTCGTAGCACAGTGACTGCTTTGATATTTGTGGGATCGTGCTACTTTTCAAATGACACAAATTGTAATTATTATTGGAAATCTAAAGAGTGGTGTTGAATGTGTTTTTCAGGCTTGTGCATGACAATTTTATGGCACATAGGTAATAAAGATTAAAGTTTTCCCATAGCTATGCATGTCAGTCACAGTGCTACTCAGCTCCTGAGTGCTGGCCACAAGGGGTAAACATAAAGGTCCTCAGACTGTGTTTGGTCTCCAGGACAAACTGGAGCAATTTGAACACTGGCCTGAATTAAGCCGTTGTCAGCAACTCCGTATATTGCAGTGGCACCTGAGAGGTGGCAGTAGATGACACTAACATCAAAACCGATGGCTGGTCCTAGATCTTGTTTTGTAATCAAAGATACCAGCTTTGAATCAGCTGTTGAGAAAGCTATCCTAATCCATAGACTTGCAACACTAAACTTTCATGAGAGCAACTAAAACATATTTTAGTCATCAGTTAAGTGTATTAATGCTACAGGAAAAATAAAACTGAGATTTAACTTTCAAAGCCAGAAAAACATGTTCACTGTTTTCCTTTTCTGTTGCCCAGAAAGGTGATATGCTTAATTCTGAAGGGTCATAGGACAAACGTCAGTTATAAAAATTAATAATAATAAAAAGATAAAGAAACCAAAACACAAAACTGATGTTTATTCCTCTAAAATTTTCTTAGATGTTTTCCTGGGGTTTTTCTACTCTTCTCCATGTAGTACAAATGGAGACATGGGTATGTATTGTACAAAGTACAACATATATTTTCATACATGAAAGAATTTAAAACATCTAAACCAACTTTAATTTTTCAACTCTCATTTTGATAGTTTTGTGCTTCAGCCACATTTGGCTTCTGGAGGAGAAGTGGCAGGCATGGTAAAGGAAAGCTTATCTCAAAAAAACCTTCTGTGGTATTTATGTATCTGTCTTCTAACACAGCAACATCCAAGATAAGTGTTTATAATAGACTTGCAAAAGTACTACTTAACTCAACAGGTCACAGGATACAACAACTTTCTTGGGGAAAATTCTTGAAAAGAGTGTGGACAGTCATGCCAAGTCCAGTAATGTGTAGTTTTAAAGCATGAAAAAGAAAAAGGATTTCCTGGATTGAAACTTAATCTGTGTAAAATGTTAGCAGGTCAGTAGACTTACCTTCTAAACAAACCAGGAGGTTTTCCCATGTCCTCTCAGGCAGTTTGAAAAGATATTCCTATTCAGAGCAGTGAATTAAGACAAAATGTCTGGAATAGGTAATGTGATTAGTAGTTTTAAAGGCAGTGACCTTTATCTGACTTTTTATTATCACGGTCTGACACAGCTCCTTCTTTGGTAGAGGCTGTGTTTGAAAGGATCTATAATTTAATGTGCCTAAAGCTGGTGGTGAGCTGTAGAAAATGCAAAGTTAATACCATTTAGATCTTTATTTTGCAACTGGCTGCCTCCTATGTTGCTGGTGTGATTCTCAGAACATGTGCTTTCTTCACTCTTTTGAACATCTGCCACAGATAGATAACATGTTTGGAACCCTATAAATGTGCAATACACAAGTGTATATCCCCAAAGAGGGACAAAAACCTAGAATTCTACAACTTTTTAAAAAAGTACAACATAGCAGAGAGATAACACAGTAGGCTGGTATGGCATAACCCAAGTGGGGCTATGAATAAATATATGGGAAGCTGCTTGTTTTATTTTTTTTTAATCCAGTCAATTTTATTGTTCACCATTAGACTTTGGTGGCTACTCAGGATTTGTAAAGGTGGCCATCTATTGACATGAGTATTGCTTAGGCTGCACTTTTCATCACTAGAGCTATTCATGAAGTGCTAGGTGCAACATTTACAGCTTCAAAATTTGTTTGATAACTCAAAGCAAATGAAAAAAAAAATAATATCTGGAATTGTTTCCATATGTCTGGATTTTTTCAGATTAAAACCTGAATTTTTAATTTGGGGAAGCTTGAGAGAGACTGTGGTATTGAATGCATGGTTCTGGGAGAAGAAAAACTAAATCCTAGCTCAAGTGACTCAAAATACCACTTTCACTCTAATTCAGTTTAAGGGAAAAGTGTCATCACTGCTGAGGCTGTTGCCTCAACCACAAAGGTACATGTCCTCCTTCGGTCATTGCAGAATATTCTGGGTCTCTCGAGTTTACTTTTTTCCTTTGGTAAACAAAAATGCTGTTCAGCTGCAAAATACTTCTGCTGACATGAAATGTCACTAGTTGGAAACTGCTCTGTCTACCTCTGCTGTTACGACTGCAGAGTCAGTCATGTCATTTTTGAGAATGCCGTGTAAAGGGCTTCTCACAGGCACTTGGTGTTTTCCAGGTGCCATGTCTTTTCACAGCTGGAAGCTGGCAAAGGTATTGTGTTTCTAACAAGTATTCCTTTTCTTTCGTGGCTACAGTGTGAATTACAAAATTCAGTGAGCCACAGAACTGTCCAGCAAATTTGTGTTTAGGAGCAATGAATGCGGATACTTTGTGCAAGTGCAGAAATTTTAAACATTTTCTTATTTTCCATGGTGCAAATCATAGAAATCCCATTGGTTTGGTGCCTGTTCAATCTCATTCAATTTTATTCAGCAAGAACTACAAGGGCTTTTATTCCTCAGCTTTTATGTCTGACATATATGTAGCTTTTCTGCTTCGTAATCTTTTATACCATTTTTGGTTAGACACATTTCCCAAACTGCTGTAAGTGAAATCTGCTTTTGGCTTAAACGACATATACAGTCACTAAAGAAATAAGCCTAAAATATGGGCTTAAAACACAGTGTGAAACCTTTTAATTGTGTGGCTTTGAGTCATATTGATTTACAATATTACTGCTCTTATTTCCAAGTCAACATAATCCTGAGAGGAGTCTATCATGGAGAGAACATGGAGAGAACAGATTAACCACCAGTAAAGGCTGCATCAAGGGTAGCCTATTCTACTTCATGCAAAGCTTTTTCGAACTGTGATGAGGCAGCCTCCCCAATCTCATGAGGGAAGAAGAAATTAAGCCTCCACTTGGCTGCAGGGAAGAGGAGCTCAGACTCTCTGGGATGTAGTTTCTTGCAGCTTCCAGCCTCTCTACAAGGAATGGAAGTTATCCATTGGACTTCTGGGAAGAAGGCTGTTCACAAGGAAATAGCTGGGCCAAAAGGAAAAATGAAAATTGAAGCTGGCTGTCTCATCACACGCTTGAAGTGGAAGATAGAGGCCTGTCAGGGGGTACCAGACTAAAAAGCAGAAGGAAAGGGGAACGGCCCTGTCTCCCAAATAGGCTGTGACAGGGAAGGAGACAGGTGACCTTTTCATTTAAGTGTCTATTTTCATTGCAAATGGCTGTTGCTGTGGCTGCTTCATATACTTGACATATTACTTGATTGCAGAACAGACTGGAAAATGCTGTGTTTTTCAATCGTAGGAAACTAAGAAGAAAAAAAATCAACAAAACGTATTTCACATTTGTTATTGCTATGTTGAATCTTATGGTGAAAGAGCTGGATTGTGAATAGAGCTGGATTGTCATGGGATTGATGGCTGTCCTGGTGGCTCAGAAACCTCTCTAGCTGATGGAGTCTCACCACATCATAGTGCTAGAAAGAGAGTAACCACTTCATCTTCCTTATGGATATGCTGGCTCATCTCCCTTGTGGGCTAAAAGCAGGAAAAAAAAAAGTATTTACACACAAAGTTTGAGACTGTCCAGCTTTTTAAAATAAATTAGCTTGTGTTGCTGTTGCAAAGCATGCACAGCATTCAGCTGGGATGGAAATGTATCCTAATTGCATAGCTGGGCTGGCTATTAAACCTGTGGCAGATGCTCTCTGTTATCCCCCCCCCTCCCCCCAAAGGGAAAGGGAAAGGGAAAAGGGAGAGAGACTTCACAGAATCACAGAATCACAGAATCACAGAATGTTAGGGATTGGAAGGGACCTCGAAAGATCATCTAGTCCAATCCCCCTGCCGGAGCAGGATTGCCTAGACCATATCACACAGGAACGCGTCCAGGCGGGTTTTGAATGTCTCCAGAGAAGGAGACTCCACAACCTCTCTGGGCAGCCTGTTCCAGTGTTCGGTCACCCTCACCGTAAAGAAGTTTTTCCTCATATTTATGTGGAACCTCCGGTGTTCCAGCTTGCACCCATTGCCCCTTGTCCTGTCAAGGGATGTCACTGAGAAGAGCCTGGCTCCATCCTCATGACCCTTGCCCTTTACATATTTATAAACATTAATGAGGTCACCTCTCAGTCTCCTCTTCTCCAAGCTAAAGAGACCCAGCTCCCTCAGCCTCTCCTCATAAGGGAGATGTTCCACTCCCTTAATCATCTTCGTGACTTCCGGGTTGGAAAGTTAAAACAGTTTTAATAAACTATAATAATGAAAAAGAGTATAATAACAATAATAGAAATAATCAAATATATACAAATATATATACAAAACCAAGACTGAGCTCCCCTGAAGTCAGCTACGTCACCACCAGCACTGCAGGGCAGGCTCCGGGAAGGCCCAGGCTGGGCCTAGCGATGGTCGAGAGCTGGATTCAGGGATGCACGGATCGGGATCAGGGGCAGCAGGAAAACAGACAGAGTCCTCCTTGGACACCGGCCATAGCAGAAAGAGAGCGAGACCCTCATGATCCCCCCGCTTTATACTGAGAATGACGTGTATGGGATGGAATACCTTCGTTGGTCAATTTTGGGTCACCTGCCCTGTCCGCTCCCCCCTGCAGCTGCGACCCCCCTTCGACTCTTCACTCGTAAACAGTGAGGAATTTAGCAGTGACCTTGGTTTCTCTAAGAACAAGTACAGCAAGAGCCTTTCTGCACAACATCCCTACCGGTGCCTCAGTGATAACTACAAACTTTGAGCGTTATCAGTCCTGGAAGCAGACACTGTCTGCAAAACATGCAGTTAGTTTCAGAAAGTGCAGTTACTTAGAGGAGACTTAGCTGAAAGTAAAAATCACTGAAAGGAAAATTGGCCTCGTTTAGGCCAAACCAGGACAGGGGTTTTGGAGTGTACTTGTCTGCCATGTAGTGTGAGGCACTTCTTTGAGACTCTCTGCTTCTTTCAGAAAAACACAGGCAATTGGCAGCAGAGAGAACATGTAAATAGCTCCTTGATGAGACGGCCCTCTAATGAAGCAAACACTCTGGCAGTCTAGCCAACTTCTTTCTACAGCAGTCCCCTCCAGTTACTGGGAGAAAACAGGCTATATCAAGGAAGGAAGTGTGGGAAAGAGCATCTTGAAATAGTAAAGGACACAGGGTGGGTAACAGAGGATGAGGCCTGTGAAGAAGAGGTCTAGTACTAACATCAACAAGAGGCTTTCCTAGAACATGAAACTAAGGCACAATACTGTTCACTAAAGGATTAACCAGGGGGAAAAATGCTTCTAGTGCAATCATCAGAATTGTTTAAATGCTAGAAAATCCCCTGTTGTTATTCAGTTGACAGAAACTATTCTTATTATGAGCACTGCTATACAGCTTTATGCTTTGAAAAAGGATTCTTTTAATCAAACGGTTAGCCTAGCCAGCTTAAGCAGAGGACTAAAATATATGGCTGTGACTCTCTTCAGCAAGTAATCTTCTGTTTTCATATAGGTATCAGCCGTACAATCTTCCTGTTGCATAGCTCGTCCTTTGGATAGCAAAATAGAGGTTTGTTTTGCCCTTTTTATTAAATCTGTTTTATTCTACCAAAATAATACAGAGAAAATCTAAATTTACCCTGGTGGATATCATGTGAGGTTTGTACTCAAAAAGGTTTGATAAGAAGCACCTTGGAGCAGAGCAGATATTCCTGTCTTGCTTTATACTTTGCTGTGACCATGGAGTCTGCCAAAACAACTGGCACTTCCTCACTACAGTCTTCTGTATGCAAGGTTATTTCCACAATATCTACTATATATCCACCCAGCCCTGACACATTTTGTTACAAATCCAGCCTCAGTAACTCTTTTAAACATGATTCTTATCCATACAAAGGATAAGTATGGGATATACTTGCATTCTTTAGTGCTCTTAATGGATCTGACTCTGCTTCACAGGCATGACTCTGATTTGGGGACCTCACAGAAAGACTGAGAAAATTATTACACCTTTGATAAATCGTACATGAATCTAAACAAGTAATTCCAAAATCAAGGTACTGTTTTGATCTCTGTTCAGCAATAACAAGTACACTGCAGGAATGGAAGCTTTGTAAGTCTCTGAGTGGGTGGGTATACTCTAAACACAGGTATCTCCAAATGCTGTTCTTGAAACTGAGTATATAGTTCTTTAGGTTTAAAGGCTTACTCTGGAAAAATCCTGGGGTCTTCTTTCTCTGAGCAGCTGAGGAAGGTCAAAGAAGAAGCTGCCTGTTACAACCTGTCTGACCAGCAATTTTGCAAGATGTTCTGACAGGGGCACTGTCATGTTTAGCACTCCCCTCTCTGCTTACTGGAGCTCTTGTAACTATTCTGAGCCACTCAGTGGGTCATGCTGGAAAAGAGAATCAAATGCCAAAGTGATGCCTCTTGGGGTGAGGAGATGGAAATCACTGACAAGAGCAATAATTAATTATTTTGATGGTCCTGTCCAAAACCAGAAGCATTTTAGAACAGTTTCTTGCGGATGTTATTCACCGGTTTATACTTCTGAAACTTTTAACAAGTTCTTATGCTGGATAAACGCTGGGTGCTCTGGGCACTACCATGTGTATGAAAGAATATGATAAACATTGCTGCTGCTACTTTAGTACATAATGCAATAATAAATAAAGATAGCAATAAAGCCTGATGCATTTGTATCACAGTATGCAGGCAAGATCAATTGATTACATAAATGGTGTCTCATTCCTGAAATGCAGCCACCTCTAGGAAGGAACACCACAAGTGTTGTCACACTGCAGAAGAATTTGAGACAGGAAAGGTAAAGATACTAGCTACAACTGCCTTAGTGCATAAATTTATACAATTGTAATAAATTTATCCACTAGATTTTCTTGCTTAGAAAATTCAGGAGTATATCTGATCAAAAAAAAGTAAAATCGGTGCATGATTATCCCGCTTTTCCCAATCAATACAATCACCTCAGCAGAGCAGCTTATTCAAAAGCGCTCATCATATCTGCTCTGTGTGTGGAAAGACTCTTATCACCTCTCTGTGATTTTATAATGGTGAGTATTTTTCTAATGCTGCTTCCATTTCAGACACTGAGACATGGATCAGGGTCACAGATGTGGCCAGAGAAAAACAAGCATAATCTGCTGTGTGTTTGTGATACTGAAAACTTTGAAAGCTATTGTGCTCAAGGCTTACAGCAATAAATTGGGCCTTCCTAATAAATCACAGGCCTGTGTTTGCAAGCTGTGTATAACAGATCCTTGCCTATCAACTTTCTCTTTCACTGGGGTAACTCACTGCTGCTTCTTTCAAAACACCCCATTTACATCTCTCTCAATCTAAAGACTGTAGTTCTCTTTACTTTTCTGCTGTCAGAGGAGCTCTCCTTCTTCACTGTCTTTCTTTCAGAGGCTCTGCATTCATCTTTGTGTGGCAGACTTAGGTAAAAAGTATCCGCTAGCAGAGCAGCGTAAGAATACATGTATACTATTACTTAAACATTCATCCAATCCTACTGCCAAAACCAGATTTGCCATTTACTTACACTGTTACATTTCAAACCTTGCTAAAATACTTTTTTTCTGAGATCTTAGTTATTTTTGCATAATCAGAGTCCAGATATAGCTGGTACTTTAGTAAGAGTCTTAACTTTATGTTGCAGAGAGACAGCTGCCTGTTGCTTGGGCCTATTAATGCCTAATGTGAATCAAAAAACTGCTTTTCATCTCACAGCTTAACTATGAATCTGTAAGCATTCCCACTTTTCCTTATCTTTTGCCCTGGCTGAGAACAAATCACTGAAGAGCAAACTCAGTGCCTTCCTGAATAGCTGCAGTGGTTGCCACTGGTGTAATCAAGGTAGTTTGTAACCAGTTCAACAAAAGCCTTGAGCAACCTAATCTGATCTCATAGCTGATCCCACTTTGAGCAGGTGGTTGGACTAGAGACCTCCTGAGGTCCCATTCATCCCAGATGATCATCCCATGATCCTGTGATCCTATCCTATGGTTGTAGGATCCTATGTGTCTGCACCAGCCACTGTGGCTTTACCACTGCAATACCCTCAGTCCAGGGTAGAGGAATGTAAAGAAAAATAAGACATGCAATATATATTTTTGGTGTAGATTAGGTACACTCTAAAGCCTGCTCTGGGCTACTCAGGCTTTGCTAGTAGGGACCCTAAGTCTTGCAGGGACTTTGAAGAGAGGAGAGGAACAATGCAGTTACTTGAGCTTTTTTTTCCTTGCTGCATTTTGGGCCATTTCACTTGGTTCTCCGAGCTTGAAGGCAGATCTATAAGAAGTCATTAGAAAGCTACTAGTATCTGAGTGATATAGCCAGCGTGCTCACTCCAAAGTCAGCCTTAGTGAAATGGCAAACTGAAATTTAGTCCAAACCGTCTTGTGTCTCAGTTTCCTAAGAAACGATTTCCCTATTATTCCCTTAACCCACCAACAGGCTGAAATTTCATTAGTTCAATATCTTACAATCCTAGGATCTTCTGAAGGACTGTGATGGCCAGGTCATCTGATGGTAGCCTAATCATGCTTTGCTAATTCCAAGTCAAGAGCCAGGACTGCTCATAAATATAGTGTGTGTTTATCAGCAAGGCAAATATTTTGCTTTCTTGCTTTTTCTGTGGCACATATTTTATGGTTGAATTCTGTTGAAAATTCCTTTTTTAATGTAATCAAATAGCTCAAAAATATTCTCTGTGGTCGCTTCTGAGCTATTATATCCTTACTGCTGCTGAAGTTATTTGAAAACAATGTTTCACCGTATTTCATTACTGAATTTGCCTGTGGCTGTCTCTAAGGTGAACTGAAAATAACAGCCACCTTACTTCTAGAGGGTGGCTTAGCCAACCTGTAATCTAAATCCAAGCAAGAAAGATCAGATCAGGTATCATTCTAGTCATATCATTGATTGCTTTCTCTGGGAAAAACAATTCAACACCACAGGTATTGACTAACTAATTAGGGAGGGCAAAGAGATACAAGAAGTGATAAAAAAAAAAGGATTTAAAAAATAATTCCATAAAGTATCTTTTTACATACACTCAACACTGAATGGGCATTTATCACTGGTTTTAAAAATCCCTTTTTCAAATGTTCATATTAATGAACATAGGGTTAAAATTAATTGTCAGTAGATCAGCACTGCAATTCTTCCTATGCAGTCTGTGGTCTGGACAAATCATCATTTTAAAATATGCTTTTTCTATCAGAGTGGCAGACAGATGGATCACATGGAACTACACCAAGAATAATAATGACTTTGTTTTTTATTATGAATTTAATATTGTTGAAATGCTTAACTGACAAGTACGTTTCCAACTCCACATGCAGTGAAATCCATTTTCATCAGCCTCTGCTATGGGAGGTCTATGCACTGTAATACCATCTATTAGAATCTATGTGCTGTATCATTGCACATTATAGATAAACTTACAGATTTTCACCTAATGTTTTGGGGGTCATAAAGAAGGAACAGAAATACAGAAAATGCTATAATCTCTTTAGCTCCTTTATGCACTTAATTTACAAAAAATCGTAAAATGGATAGTAAAATATTTACTAGTTACTTTGCAGTTCTCAGATGGTGAAAATTGAATTGTATAGTGTCTCACTTCTGCAGAAAGGCATCTTGTGTCCCAAGAAGGCAACCACTGAAAGAAATGGACTTTTTAACCAGTATGCCGTGAGGACTAATACAAATCTCATACCTGTCCCTGCATCACTGGAATTGGGACTCTTGGTATTTACCATAACACCAGAGAAGTCAAACAAATGTGGGGTTTTTTTTTTTTGTCAGCTCAGGTGAGAGACTAAGTGTGTGTTTTGATAGCTGCAAATGATCTAATTGAAGTAATATAAGAAAAAGTAAACAACAGAAAGTTTCAGCTAAGCTACTTGATTTTATATTGCAGTAGACAGCTCACCTGTAGATGCACTCTTATTGCAGCTCAGCTGAGAAATGGTAACCTTTTAATTCTGTGTAAGTGTATGTCAAGAAGTATGTGTTTTACTAGGAAAGGCTTTGAATCAGTAAAGCTCTTCAACTTTATCAGTGACGTATTTAAGTGAGGTGTGTGTTTCAAGTTCCAAATCAGAAACATCTCCCAACTGTGTAGTTCCACAAAAGGAAATAATCTAGTGGATTTTGTATCATATTATATTGTAACATGCTGGAAATGTAACATTACAGTCACCAGTCCGAAAAGCACTATTTCACAGACCTTAGAGTTTCTGTCTTTCAGATCAGGCTTTTTCTAATTTCACCTCTACCTTACATGAACCAGTCTGTACAGTCTAAGCTGTTTTCATTTCAGCTGGTTGAAAAGCAGCTCCTGCCTTGATTGTACAATAGCACAATAGCAATGCAGGGATAATCCTCTTTTCAGTGCAAATCATAATCTGAACATAGTTAACTCATGCAATCTGTGTGGATTTTATGTTTCATCCATTTGATGACACTTGAAGATGACTCAATACAGACTTAAGTACATTCCATTGTTCTACTATTTTACAAATTGTTTTCTATATCTCTAGGCAGAAAACCTTTTCTATTGGTGTTTCAGAGGGCTTAAAAATTCTGTGCATTTCATACTGTGGTCTTTCACATATATTATATTTTCTCTATTATCTTTTTGCCACTAAATATTGTGTCCTTTAGGAAATATAAATATATACATCCTGACATTTCATGCCTGGAATAATAGTCTGGCATTCTCATTCTGGAATCCAACTCCTTATTCATAAAAGTGTAGAAAGCCACAAATAGAAATGAAGTTGAGATGCAAATATACGACTTGGAATTGCCTGCAGAATACAAAATAGAGAAAGGTTTTATTAATTTCATCTTTAATGAGACTTTATCTGGCAACCAAGTTTGTCTTTGTTCTCTGAGGAAGAAAAGCCTTCATTAGCTGCACCTCCTTCACATTGTGTTGGGCTGATTTTTGTACTAATTTTTGAATAACCATCACCAGTCTAGTTCCCTCGAGCACTTAGTCATAACGAATGAATGCATCCTTGTAAGAAAAGAGAAGAAAGATCCTTTTTTACCAACAGAGGGTTCTGTTCACCAAGGGATTTCCCTGGTACACTGTCTGTTGTTGGCACTTCCATTTCCAGTGTTTCACCAATGAATCCCCAGGAATCCAGCTGTGACTCCCGAGCTGTTGGTGAGTGAGGAGGCAACTCTGTACTGGTGGGAGAAGTGGGGACCATGGCATGGTCTGACCACAGCATGACAGACTGATTCCTTCTAACTGGGAAGTCACCTCTACTAGCCAAACAAATGCTGGAAAGGATGGAGAGTCCTAAATCCTTTTCCCTTTGTGGGAATTAGGCATATAAATCAAGTGGCTCAAAAGACAACCCTGGACCTGCACAGCTAAACACTTCCTTTAAAAAACTGCATCCACAGTGAGGACCCTAAGCACCTGAATACAGTCCAGTCTAAACGAGATTCATTTTCCGTCCCTCATGTTCAGATTGTGACACTGTACAAAGGAGGAAATCAGGCCTTACTGAGCCAAAGAAGAGGCTGTGAGAGGGATGCTCGTTCAGGGAGTGGGATTTGGTTCTAGTTCTGTCTCACTGCACCAAGCACAAGACATACTTTTCTCATTTAAGAGCCAGGACCCAGGGCTGGCCTCTTCTTACCTACTGCCGGTTAGAAAACCAGCAGTGCTGAAGTGTCATCTGTACAGTCATAGTCTTAGTGCAGCTCCTTTTGCTGAACATTGAGTTTTCAACTCCCCTGGACATGACAAGGTTTTAGTCACCTCTCTGGAATATACATACTCATTTACATAGCACCTAAATCTCCTCTTTCTCACGCTGACAGTCTGTTTTAGGTTTTGTTGATAGGCACTTGGAGGTCAATTATAATTTTACATATAATATATAATTATAAATAAATATTTGTCCATAAAGAAAATGACCATTCCTGTGAGACATGAATATGCAACTGCTCAGAGTGTAATCAGCAAAGATTAACTTTTTTATTTTTTATTATTACTCTCGCAGTTCTGAAAACATGCACGTGAGCTCATGGAAACTCTGCTATTCTGTAATTACAAATAACAAAACCATGTTGTAGCTGGCAACTGTGGAGTGGTCACAGTAGTGTTAGCAAAGTAACTGTCCTGGTTTCATGGGCTAAAATTTATAGAAGCAAGTTTCTGTTAGATTTTGTTTCAGTTTGTGGCCAGCCATGGTGATCAAGGGCAGCTGACCCCGGCTCACCCACAGGTGTATTCTATATCATTAACATCAAGTTCACTAGAAAAGGCAAAGCTTGGAGGGAAGGAGTAGGGCTGTTTTTGCTTTTCTACCCTTCCCTTTTCTCAATGATTGCTATTCCTGGAGCAACTTGCTGCAACTCTGTAGCTAAGTACAATTTTGTGTGTTTTGGATTGTTATTGATATTCGTTTCTTTATTTTACTAAATCTGTTCAACTTTAAACCCATGAGTCTCCCTCCTTTTCCAATTCCCTTACTCCGTTGGGGAAGGGACGTTGGGTGAGAGAGCAACTGCTATTGTTTAGCCCTGGGTGCGGGCTAAACGGAGACAGTACCTCACAAGAGTTTATTACTCTTTTATGAATTAGAAGGTGAAAAACAAAATGGGATGAAGAGATTTCATAGCTACTTTGGCTAATTGATAGGAACTCTGTCAAAATTCTTTGAATTCATAGCATCATGCCAAAGAAATGTATATATCCACCTGTGCAAGTACAGATACTTCAAAACTGAGGTGTTAACTGTGGTTCTTCAACTAAAACTTCTCCTTCCACACACTGACTGTTCTAGATAAGAATTCAAGAATCACAGAGGAGCTTGAAGTAAGACTATGCATTGGTTATAATTTACCCATGGCAACAGCAGGTTTTTCAGTTTTTGTGTTTGCTATAGATTTTAATTCCACTAACAGAAGAAGGTTTTCTATTTACTCCATCAGAGCTGTAGTTTTTACCCATGTTTTGCTACATATGTGGAATATTGACAGATCTAGATAATAGACTTGGGCAGATGATTTACTTCAAAAGGCTGTTTGAACTAAACTGGCTGAGTTTGCACTGAAGCAGAAGAAAAGTGCTCGTAAGATCTGTTCTGTTATTTCAGCTCTGCATGGTGTATTTTGGTTTGAGAGGTGGCAATGGACAGCAGCAGGGGGATGGGGAGTGAAGGATAACACCTGTGTTGCTCCAGATATCTTGCCTGACGTTGTCCCAAAGAGTGTTGCAGGAGCAATTAGCAAACTAAGACAGCCAAAGCCGAGACCCTCTTGCTGCAGTTGCCTGTTGGTGATTTGTCTAGGTCTTTCAGTTCTTCCATGTGTTCAGCAACGTCTAACATGGCAGAAACTCTGGCAAAAATGGGCACAGAAATATGTCTAGATCTAATTTGTATTGATGCAAATGAGGGATTAAGTTCAGGTAGCTACAGAAGTTTATCCTTTTTGGAAAAAGGATTGGTGATGCTTTGTGTTACACTCCCTATAGTAAGAGGGTATTTATTTTTAAATTACTTTTCTATTATCAACCTGTTAAGATATCAATAGTTTATGAAATAATATAGCGGGGGGAAAATTACTTGAACTCCTGTTACAAAAAAAGCTAAATTGCTTATTTATTATTTATCTGCTTCTCTCAGCTGTCAATCTAATTTTTTCTGCCTCTACTGATCGTATTTTTGCTGTCTGTTCCTTAACAGATTTTGTTTTGATTACTTCTGTTCAGATTCTGTCATTTCAGTGCCTAAGCTGACCATATGTTGGCTTGACCCACTACCAAAAAAACTTCAATCTGAGTTCACTTGAGAAGTGCTCTTGTTATTATTTGAAGATTTATTAATTTGTCAAAGGCATCTGGTTCTTTACCACCTGCCCTGAAATCTGCTCTTGTTTTTTTACTGCTGGGAAAAAAATAATAATAATTTCTGCCTTCAAATATATTCAGAAATAACAACTCTTCCAGTCTTTCTTCCTACCATAAGGCATGTAATAACAAAACAGCGTGTTTGTGCTACTAAAATGCTTTCTCTCTGAGATACACAATGGGGAAATAGTACTTTTGCCATTTTGTTGCTTCAGAAATTGAGGCACAGATGAACAGTCTGATTCAGCTGACATTAGTATGGTAGTAAAATCAAGACTGCTTCCAAGCTTATCATTGATGTTGGAGAAAGAATTAATCTTTCTCCTTAATCTTTGGAACTGCAGAAGCCAATCAGAAAGAAAGCATAGCCAGTCTTTGAACTGTGCCCTCTTTGACGCCCTTACTACCTCCTTTGCCTCTCCTGCAAAAGCAAGAGAGGAGATGCTGAGAAAGGTCTGGAGACCCTATCACTGGCTGTTTTGCTTATCTGTCTCTATCATTGGCCTTGAGTGGAGTGAAGAACTGAGCCACTGTCTCCTGAATTTCCAGCTCACGGCATAATGACAGGACTGTTCACTCTCACTGAATGAAAGAGACACGCAGGAATGAGTCTGTAAACAGGGGGACGCAACTTCCTTTTTGCTGTTTTGGCAATGCCCCAAGCTTTGCATTTTTAGTCATTCAGTGTTCTCATAATAAATCCCTCAAAGCTTACGTCTGAGCCTTGTCTTTGTGCATGAAAATGAGACCTCTACAGCTTGTGCCCAAAGCTGCTTTCTTTGTAATGATTTGTCCATCTTCCCTCTTTCATTCCCTGCTGAAACACTGCTGAATATTGTGTTGCACTGAGCTTAGCTCCTCAAAGCAGAATGATATATGCGATTCATAAATGCTGGAAGATACTCATGGGAACACATTGGAGATAATCATGGGGAGAAGCTTACCCCAGGATACTGCCTGGGGAGGCAGAAGGAGAATGCTGTGCTAGAAGCAGGCAGCTATTATTTAATAATGCAGACATGTAATTTAAAAACTTGTTCTCACTGTGGTGTTGACCTGGAGATATGTCAGGCCATATATTTCTCTCTTGATCAGGGTTCAATACTTGTTCCTATATTTTTACTTGACTTTATAATTCTTACCTTTTCCCTTCAACTAGCCAAATGATAAGTATTGCATTTGTTTGACAGCTGTGTTTTTTGTGTTACCTCTCCACTCGCTCAGAACTATAACAGGATGTTTATCTACAGAGGAAAAACCTGCCTCTCATGTACTCTGCAAAGCACTCCACTGCCTTCACCATAACTGTAGATGCAATTATCATTGTTGGCATCCAGAGATAGTGGTTTTTCTATTTACACTTCATGCCTGGCTGTTGTGAAGTTTAATAAATGAAGTCAGCAGTTACAGTATTTGATAGACTCATCACCTGGTAGTAGCTGCTGAAATATGCAATAAATAAAGGTCCTAGAGGGAAGGAAAGGGGTTAGAAAAAACAACATTATATGTTATTTCAGAGAGAATAACATTTTTGCCTTTATCCTGTGTGAAGAAATTTGATTACAGTTTTTCTATTTTCTTTACTCTTTACTTTCTTTTGTTATTTTGTAAGAAGTAATCTTCAGGCATTCATTAGTCTAAACAAAATTTAACTCGGGATGCTGGACACAAAGCAAAAAACAGTAAGAAGAGTGGCCTGGCATTTTGCTGAGATCTTCACTGGCAGTAGTTGGGTAGGGCTTGTGGTCTGTTGATAGAGACACATTAATGCAAAACATGCCTCCAGCAGTGTCCACTAGTAGGGATGTTGTGATTCTCCTTTGATGGGCCTTAAAACTAGCCTCTCCACAGAGCTGGAAACAGCCCAGCCAAGATGAGATAGAAAAGATTCAGCCTTAACAGCAAACACAAGGAGATCCTATGGAGGCAACAAAGTCTTTGTAGTGGAGCAGTCCTTTCTATTGTGAAATCAATGACAAAAATCCCATTTCAGCACAAGGCTGAAGACAGATGAATTTTACCAATTATACCAAGGATTTGCCTTAGTGCGTTTGCTCTCTGAGCCAGCCAGAAACACTATTGTGACTAGCAGTGTTTGCCTGGTAATAGGTGGTAAGCATAAGCTTAAATAGACTGTTCACCACTAAGCAAATAGTAATACCCACCTACATAGATATATGTTTATCCTGGTACTCCTATCATTAGGCTTTTCAAGTAGACAAGTGACAAAGTCATTGGAAGAGTTTAGCTCACTGGTTGTGTTATAGGTTCTCTGTAGCAGGAATTTAGAATATACTAGTTCTAGTCACTGCAGAATCTCAATGAGAAATGGACATAAGCTAGATGAAAATTGGTGAAAAAAAAATATGTTGATCTGTTTTACTATGAGCAGCTGGAATGGCCACTGCAAGTACCAAATGCTCACACATTTATAATATACTCACAAGTATAATGTGGCTTTAATAACAGTGGTGCCTACACTAATAATGAGGAGCATCTAAAATGGTTGTGCAGTTTAATTCTGCTTAGTCTCCTCCTCAGATCTGCTCGATCTTTACCCTCTGTAACATATATTCTGTCTCCTGGAGACTGCTGGATTATTTGACAGGGTCTTTGCAAAGCTTTCAGTTGGGAAGAAATGTGGATGGATGTGTGTTCTTCCTCTCAGCCCCCCACCCCAAGTACAAGGAAAAGAGTTTAGATGTGTATGGATTTGGATTTAATATGATTTCTGTTCCTCTCCTTTGGCAGCTTTATGTTTGTTTTTTCTTCTTCATGGTGTTAAGCTTATTAATTTATTTTTCTGCCTGCTTCAAGGATATTATGAGGAGCACCAATCTGATATTTTGCTCATTCTTTCTTCAGTCACAGGCAGCAGCAGCCTCTGCCAGAGAACAAGGGTGTTTGGTTCTGAACCCAAGATGTCTTCTGCTGGAGGTGCTTCTGCTGGAGAAGCTTTGCTTCTTCAATGCTCTGAGGATAAGAGCTGCAACTGCGGGCTTAAGCCAAAACCGATTTCTATAAGCTGAATCGTCATTAGTTCAGAAGGACTCAAAGGAAAGGCTTTGGTGAACTAATAAACCCTAGGAAAAATAGTATCCCTTTTCCCAACAACACGCTCAGAGATGGCCCCAAGACCATCTTTGCAGCTGGGGCTAGTAATAAACAAAGCAGTGATTGCCTGGACCCCTAGTTTGTTCTGATTCTTAAAAATGTTTAGGGACCTGCTCTTTATGTAGATTTCTAATTCTCAGTCAACTAGTTAGCCTTCCTTGTCAGTCGGACCTTCCTGACTCCCTTCTTCACCAAAGCAATGCACTAGATGCCAGTGACTACAAATATGGCCTATAAATATAAATAAAATATACATATTTATAGCTAAGAGGTATATGAATATATAAAATAATAGTAAACATTAAAATTGTTCTGTCAGCATGGGCTTATCACACAGTTCTTTCCAAACTGTGTGAACTATCTCTGCTTTCATTTTTCTCCTTAATGAAATGGAAAAAATGTGGAAGGGCTCAGAAAATAAATAAACTATGTCATGCAAGGCATTGTCAAATCGCTCAGAGTTCTGTGCAAATTGTGTGACCCATAAAAAAAAAAAAAAAAAAAATCGGTCTGTGTAAGTTTAGATAGCCAGAACTCAAAATACACTTAATAATTTGAAAAAAATCATCTGAGCCAAAATGTTCACAGCCTAACTTGAGTGAAATGTGCTCTACTTCCAGTTTCCCTAAAGCAATTTGGTTTGTAAATATGCTTTTTAACCAATGATCCCCACAAGACATTCCCTAGTAATGGTTCTTCTGGTCTCAGGTGAGCTGGGAGCAGACCCAAGCTCACAGGTAAAGGCAGAGAGCACATGGAATGGCTTATCTCATGTGTTAGGCAGCTGAATGTCAGCTCTGCTTCCAGCCCTACTAGCTGCCAGGCTGCATCACCAGCCATGCTGTGCTGTGTTGCAGAATGGTTAATGGCAGGACAAATAATGCAACTGGTGTATATAGATGTATACCCATTTGGAGCCAAGGTTAATGCCTTCGCATGGTACGATATATGCAGAATTTATTACTTTCACATTTAGTCCTTTTTATTATTTCCCAATGGAAAAGCTGGACAGAGCAAATAATGCTTGAAAAGTTCATAATTCTCAGAATCACAGAATCAACCAGGTTGGAAGAGACCTCAGGGATCATCGAGTCCAACCGTTGCCCTGACACCACCCTGTCAACTAGACCATGGCACTGAGTGCCATGTCCAGTCTTTTCTTAAACACATCCAGAGATGGTGACTCCACCACCTCCCTGGGCAGCCCATTCCAATGTCTAATAACCCTTTCTGAAAAGAAATTCTTCCTAATGTCCAACCTCAACCTCCCCTGGCAAAGCTTGAGGCTGTGTCCTCTTGTCCTATCGCTAGTTGCCCGGGAGAAGAGGCCAGCTCCCACTTCTCTACAACCTCCCTTCAGGTAGTTGTAGGCTGCAATAAGGTCACCTCTGAGCCTCCTCTTCTCCAGGCTAAACAACCCCAGCTCCCTCAGCCGTTCCTCGTAGGTCAGACCCTCCAGACCCTTCACCAGCTTGGTCGCCCTCCTCTGGACTCGCTCCAACACCTCAACGTCTTTCTTGAAGTGCGGGGCCCAGAACTGGACACAGTACTCAAGGTGTGGCCTCACCAGTGCTGAGTACAGAGGCACGATCACTTCCCTAGACCGGCTGGCTACACTATTCCCAGTGGAGGCCAGGGTGCCGTTGGCCGCCTTGGCCACCTGGGCACACTGCTGGCTCATGTTTAGCTGGCTGTTGATCAGCACCCCCAGGTCTCTTTCCGCCGGGCCGCTTTCTAACCACTCTTCCCCCAGCCTGTAGCGCTGCATGGGGTTGTTGTGGCTGAAGGGTAAGATCCGGCACTTGTTCTTGTTGAACCTCATGCTGTTGGTCTCAGCCCATCTATCTAACCTGTCCAAATCCCTTTGTAGCGCCTTCCTACCCTCCAGCAGATCGACACTGCCACCCAGCTTGGTGTCATCTGCAAATTTGCTGAGGGTGCACTCAATCCCTACGTCTAGATCATCTATAAAGATATTGAACAGCACCGGCCCCAGAACTGAGCCCTGGGGAACACCGCTAGTGACCGGCTGACAGTTGGACTTTGCCCCATTCACCACCACTCTCTGGGCTCGGCCATCCAGCCAGTTTTTAACTCATCGAAGAGTCCACCCATCCAAGCCCCGGGCAGCCAGTTTGTCTAGGAGGATGCTGTGGGAGACAGTGTCGAATGCCTTACTGAAGTCTAGATAGACTACATCCACAGCCCTGCCCTCATCTACTAAGCGGGTCACTTTGTCATAGAAGGAGACCAGGTTGGTCGAGCAGGGCCTGCCTTTCATGAATCCATGTTGGCTGGCCCCAATGTCCCGATTGTCCTGCATGTGCCGTGTAATGGCACTCAGGATGATCTGTTCCATCACCTTGCCTGGCACCGAGGTCAGGCTGACAGGCCTATAGTTCCCTGGATCATCCTTCCGACCCTTCTTGTAGATGGGCTTTACATTTGCTAATTTCCAGTCGGCTGGAACTTCTCCAGTTAACCAGGACCGCCGGTAGATAATCGAGAGTGGTTTGGCAAGTTCATTTGCCAGTTCCTTCATTACTCTGGGGTGAATCCCACCCAGGCCCATAGCCTTGTGGGTGTCCAACTGGCACAGCAGGTCACTAACCGTCTCCTCCTGGATTACAGGAGGTTCACACAGCCCCCTGTCCCTAACTTCAGGCTCTGGGGGCAGAGTCTCCTGAGGACAACCGGTCTTGACATTAAAGACTGAGGCAAAGAAGGCATTGAGCACCTCTGCCTTTTCCTCATCCCCTGACACTACACTATCCTCCTCATTCAGCAAGTGGTGGAGGCTCTCCTTGACCCTCCTTTTGCTGTTGATGTATTTGTAAAAGCTTTTTTTGTTATCTTTGACTGTAGCAGCCAAATCAAGCTGTAATTGAGCTTTGGCCCTTCTAATCTTCTCCCTACACAACCTGGCCACGTCCCTATAGACCTCCCGAGTTACCCGACCCTTCTTCCAGAGCAAGTAGGCTCTCTTTTTTTCCTTAAGTTCTAGCCTAAGTTCTCTGTTTAACCAGGCTGGTCTTTTTCCCCGATGGCTTGTCTTCCTACAGACTGGGACAGCCTGCTCCTGAATATTTAGCGATTCCTTTTTGAAGCATGTCCAGCCTTCCTGGACTCCTTTGCCCTTCAGGACCGACTGCCAAGGGACTCGGTCCACCAGCCTCTTAAACAGGCTAAAGTCAGCCCGCCGGAAATCTAAGGCAGAAGTTCTACTCTTGCCCCTCCTTACTTCCCCCACTATTGAAAACTCTAACATTTTGTGGTCGCTATTCCCAAGACAGCCACCGACCCTCACATCTCCCACTAGTCCTTCTCTGTTCACAAACAACAGGTCAAGCAGGGCCCCTCCTCTAGTGGGCTCATATCTAATTAAAATTAGATACCTTTTTTTAGTACTAGGGCATCGTGCTACAATATCTCATGATCGCTAAATATCTACTAAATGTGTTTCTCTGTAGTATTAAGTAGGTTGTGTATTTTATTAAAGAAAGCTGAGCTGTTAGGAAGAAGCAGTATAATTCTGAGCAGTGGGCATACTGAATACTGTCAAAGTTGCCAAAAGTCTATAAGAGCCTGTTGTTTTTCTTACATGAGTCTGTTCTTTATCTTCTGTGAGTTTTGGATCAAGTCTATTATGAAACATTGTCTACTGACACCTCTCTGTTCCGCAGAGAAATGGGCTTGCTGATTAAACAATCATTTTCTGCCTCTGAACTGAAACTTATACATTATGGATGATCTGATTGAAAGTTTTAACATGATATCCTAGTCACTTTTATATCAATATTAAAGCTGCTGTTAAACTCAATAGGGTTAAAATTTCTGTCTGGATCCTTTAGGGAACTTTGGATCAGATTAGAATGTTAAATCTAGCCCATTCCCAAAGCAGACAGAAAAAAACTGAGAACACAGACATGCCAGGAAATTCAAAGTTAACATAACTTTGATGCTTAACTCACCTTGGGAACCTTTATTTTAGAAACAATGAAGATAAGGAAAAGATGGTGCCTGTTGAGCCTTAACAGGTTTTGTCATTTTGCATTGCAAAGTTACTTAGATCTTAGGTTTTATATTATCTGTGAATATCAGTTCCAGGTTTGCAAAATACTATAGAACAAGAAAAGCTGCTGAAATATCACTTATCTTTACGGTGCTGAAACATGCAAGCGTGTTTCTGAGATGTCAAAAGCAACTCAGAAGGTACCCCAAATCCTAATCAACAGAAGTCATCATAGTTATTTTTTTATTGCTGTCTACATCAGCTTGTTTTCATAACACAGACATTTTACTTTATGCAGGAACAGATGTATTTGTGACTATTTGCACTGAAATATCCAAACATTACAGTAAAGCAGCAATTTACAGTTGGCTGACTGTGTCTCATCTTTAGTATACAATTAGTGAACAATGAAAAACTCATTATCTTCTTATTTCATTACAGCCAGGGAAGCAAACAATTAAATTTGGGGGTTTAAAAAAGATACAAACAAACAAAAAGCATCTTAACTTCCCCAAAAGAACAAAGTGCAAGTCTTTCTATCAACAGCACTTGACTGAAATTCATCAAAGAGATGTGCTCTTAAATAGAGTTCCTCTTAAATGCTTTCTCTTAACTTTCAGGCCGAGATAGAGAAGGATTGAGAATAAACTTATACATCCACCACCATCAAGATACTTATTCATATATTATAGGGTGGTACATATCTAACATACATAGGAATCTAAGCATCTCTGAACTGTTTTGAAATATCATTCTTTTCTTTTTTTCCTTTCAGTCTTGGTTAGTGTTTGACTTAGGCCATGAAGCACGGATCTTTATTTCTGTCTCAGCATCTCTAACTGTTGCTGTTTCATTGACCAAATAAATGACCAAATGTTGCCTGAATCTTGAAAAACTCTTGTATACAGAAGTTTTCATATTGCAGAAATGCATGAAGATTAATTTTAGCATGAAAGATTAACCCAATTTTAACAGTTTTAAAATATGCAATTTCTCATATTTACTGGTTTTCCACTCATGCTTATGTTACTAAAAAGAAAGAAATAAAAAGGCCAGCTCAGTGAAATCTGGGCATACCACCTATTACTACATAGAAGTCTGTTCTGTCTTTTCCCTTTATCTTTAGCTTTCCAGTAGTCATTTTGTCCATCTTTCCTCTGATAAAAATCAAACATCTAGGAATCTTCACTGCCAGTATCTAGACATTCATATTTTGCTTGTGAGGTACAGCAACTGAGACGATTCCCAGATTCAGAGGTCAATCTGCACCACTTCTTTATCAAATGACAGTACTCTCTGACAGTACTCTCTTCTTCACACATTCTCATATAGCTAATGTAGCCTGAATTTCGAATACACATGGCAGAGAAGGATATGGAGGTCCATCAACACTGAATTTCACTAAGCTCTCCGCTCATATAGTTCAATGCTCTGCAATGTCTTCACTTTTTTTCCTTTCTTTCTTCTGCCTCATCTGAAAAAAATGTTGATTAATTCATGGTTTTCCTACAGTCCAGACTCTTCTGTATTGTACTAAGCAATACATGTCCTAAAGTTCTGATTTGTTAAAGGTTGTTTGATCTCACTGGAGCTACTTCTATGTTTAACATTGAACAGAGTCAAAGGGTACAAAGCTGCTGTAGTTTGCAACATTGTGATAAATCTTTTCCTCTATGACTCAGGATGGTAGAGAAAATGATGTTCAAAAGCAGACTGAGTTGTCAGTTCACTTACTTCATGCTGATGTTCACAAAGAATAAAGAAGGCTGTAGGGATCTAACTTTCTTTTATGAATTCAGGCTTACTTCTCCATTTCCCATCCTATGTCATCCTTCAGTTACTGTTTCACTGCTTAATATTGACTGATCCTGCTCACTTGTTGCCCTTCAACTTTCATGAACATCCTCTTTAAAAGCGTTAATTCTATTATTTGAGGAGACTTGCTTGTGGATGGGCATCTTGCTAATATCTTCTTATGCAAAAGGTGATGTAAGGTATTTTAATTCCATGGTATCCTCTCCCTTAATTGTCCCTTACGCTGATAACATCAGTAGCAAAAGGCTGAATGTTAAATTTCGTGATGCCATTTCTGTTCAATATTTGGTTTCACTAACTATAAAAAGAGTCATATGTCACTCCCAGTTAGGGGTTATGATGCACTAAAAAGTTCTCAGATGAAAGGAGATGAGGAAAGGTAAAAGATGCTAATACTGAACTCCACGGTAAAAATCACATCATTCTTTAGCACATAAGATGAGCATGTCTAGGTGAAGACCTAACTGAGAATTAATCTCAAGATAAACATCTAATCTCGTCTACTTTTCCCATGATCATCGGAGGAAAGAACTAGCATTGGGAAGGTGAGTCCTTCTGTGTGTTCTGCAATGGATAAATCTTTCTCTGTCAGTGCCTATTGATATTGAGGGAAGACAGAAAACTCTTTCTCTGCTGTGATTATTGACAGAGAATGGCTGATTAGTTTCAACTAGGTGCCTAACTTTCAGATAACAACAGATTAGGTGAGGTGAATCCTTCCTTGGTGATGAAGGAGCAAGTATAAATTTAGGATGATACACCATGACCCTTCCCAGTCTTGGAAAAAGCAGATTGTTGCAAAGAGTAGTTTTTGATAACAAAACAACACATATATCAGGTTTACATGATTCTGAGGAGGGCAGATTAGATTAACTCATGAGGTCCCTCCCTTATCTCCTGATTCCGTGCTTTTTTTTTTGTGGATGACAGAAAACCAACAGCAGTTGTTTTGAAGACACATACAAACATGAGAGCAAAAGCTACTGAAAATGACACTGGTTAGAGCTGTTCAAAATCCCTGTCCCATGGGAAATGTTGATATTGACACATGTTTTCTTCTCAAAATGGGATGAGAAAGGTTTAAATATCAGCAATTGTCATGGTAATATTTTCTTCACAAATGTTGAAAAGAAGAACAAATATTTCATTTTGAAATAGCTATACTTCCAACATTTCAAAATATCATTTGAAAGGTTTCATTTCAATCTCAGGTTTCCACATTTAACATACATATATTTGTGTGTGTATATATATATTCCTGTGTGTATATGTATATTTGATGCTGACGTTTTCCCTTTTGAGAAGAAAATAGTGATTTCAAAAATTCCTGCATTTTTCCAGGAAACTTCTTTGGTCACTACGTTTGGTCAGTCATAGTAATGGCACACCAGCCCCCTTCCTGAAGGGAATCTGGACTGTCAAGTCAGTCACCATGATAGAGAGCTGCCTAAGACAGAAGTCTACCAGGAAACAATTCACAGTTTGATTGTGAAATCCTTCTTCGTAGTGACTATATGTCACCATCTTTCATTTTACTGACCTAGCAAGGGGCAGGGAATAATCTAATCAATATCTCACATGAAAACTTGCTAAAAGAAATTATCATGATAGTCAAAGAAATGAAAATAGCAATATTATTCATACTGTATTCTCCTAGCACTTTCAAGGTGCTTCATACTAAACCAAAATGACCTGTTATTTCAAGCTAAACATATATGTATATTTATCTGTGTGGTGCACTCTAAAAATGTTTTTAAATCTTAAATACAATCCAATGTTTAAAAAACCTAGTGTAAATAAACAGACAGCATTATTAAGGCAATAATAATATTTTAAAAATTGTTTTAAACAAAGAAGTCTTTCAAGTGTTACTTATGAGAGGAAGAAGTTTTACAGGTCTCTGTGCTAGTGTTAGGTACAAGTTCAGGCTGAAAGACCCCAATACAGACACAGTTTATAAAATAGTGGCACCTTTCCTGCATTGATTTATTGACTGTGCTCTGAGACACAAACCCCATATTTTGTTTTACCAGTGGCCCTGCAGCTTTTTGAAACTATCAGGGATACTGTCTCTAGGTCTCTGCAGCTCCCATCTGGAGCTAAACTCTGGTGTAAATTTATGTAAACCTACTAAAGTAAAACTTCAAAAAAGCATTTAAGACATTAATAGAAGTTAAGGATCCACTTTCATAGTAAGCATTTTCAGGGTCTAAAATCATTGAGTTACTATTATGTATTAATTTCTTGAGGTTAAAGGTCCCAGAAGATACTTTTTAAAACTTCATGGCTTTATGTCTGCCTTGTTTATGTGGAGCCTGAGTATTTTAGCATATGCTGTTTCTGTGGCTTTGCTTAGTACCTAGGACACCGGTGGCCCCTATGGCTCAGGTAACTGTCTGCAATTGCAAAAGATGTCATTAAAAATACAGCAGGAAATCAATTTGGTGACTTTACAGTGGTTCATAATGGACATTTTTGTCTCTAGCTGTGGATTATACTAGAACATGGACAAAAGAACATCCCATGAAACCCTAAGTGTAACTGACCCAAAGCCCATGAATGGCAATAAAAAAATTTTTATTATTGGGATTTCAATACACTCCTCTATGCCTCAACCTTCACAACTACATTAGCCTGGGATTTATTTTCTTTAAGTTACAAAAGAAAAATAATAGGTGTCAAAAATGGCAATTTGAAACAAATGGACAACAAAAGTTTAGTATCATAAGTGGGTCCTACACTGTGATATATGCATGTTATAAATTAATACAATGGGATGCCAATTTATTTGATTAAAAAAAGCATGTGATGGCACATTGTTATTACAATTTCCTGTCCTTGAAGCAAAGTATTAACCTTCATTGTGACAAAGTAAAAAAAGCACCACAAAGTAACACCATGTATGCTTTTTCAGATATTTTTTTTTTCAGAGACAATATATATATAAAGTGGGAATGGATTCACTGGATACATGTTTCACCCATCACACTGTTTGAACATCCAGCTTTTACTGGAGAACTAAGATGGCATAGGAGTAGTAGGCATCTCTGGTGCTGGAAATAGCTGAATAGTTGTGCAGTGACTCTCAGTGACTTAAAGATTCAAAGCAGTCATTCAAAACAATAAAAAAGTGACAGCAGACATAATCACAGCATTGGTCTGACTCGTGGAAGTAAGTTCTGTCAGGGACCTCTGCCTAAGAAAATTCAGATGCTTTACAAATATTTGGACACCAATCAAGAGAGCATTACCAAAGTATATGGGCATTGTCTTGCTTTTTCATTCTGATCCTACAGAAAACATGAATAATCAAAATATAAAAAATAATTTCCTATATTATTTCCCTGATACTGACTTGCTAAGAGTTGAATAAGAGCACACTAGACCTCTAATAAAAGTAATTTCGTTGCAAGAACTGTGCTTTCTTCTGAAGAACACAGAAACACTAAGCAAAATTCCTTCAGTAACTGCTGGGAGCTTAGGAGAAAACAGAGGCTTGTGCATGTTTCTAAGGGCTGTGAAAATTTTTGTGATATGACCATGCAGTAGAGCTGGTAGCCACAGTAAGGGCCGGAGTTACAGATCCAGACACTGTCCTTCCTGTCCTGTTCTACAGCAAATGGGCTGGGAGCGCTCTTCCAGCACTCACACGGATCACATGCGATGTGAAAACTGTTTTTCTTCTGTCTATCTATAACACTCATCCAAAGTAGTGTAGCATCCTATCTGCAGCCAGCCTTGAACAAATCAAGGACCAGATTCTTCTCACCCATCTACAGTGAAGTAATCTGTGGCGTAATCCATACTTCCTTAGAATCAAAGAAAATTTTGTTTCTGAGATGGATACACAATATGCCAAGGAAAACCTCTTGGATTGGAGGGCAATAGTGCAATTTGGTGCAAGGATGTTGAGTCATTGTTTTGCTCAAAGAAAAATTAACTCTTAATAAGAACAAAACCAAACAAAGCTAATATAGATGTATATATGTGCACACTGCTTGAAATCAAACTGTAGGAGCCCAGGTTGAAACCCCTTTGTTCTGTAGACATTACATGTGTACCAGAACATATGTGTGATGTCTGGCAAAGGACTAGCATGGAGGGCTATCACAGATTATCGCATTTTCACCACTGCACAAAAATGAGGATTTTAGATTATAGAATATTGTTTACAAAAACTCTCTTAGGTGACAGCCTTGCAGATCAAAGCCTGTTCCACAACAGAGGACGTGCTTCCCACAGACTGTGTTGATGAAATCCTTCCTGTCCTACTAGGTCAACCATTTTAGGAATAGAAGGACTTCTTCGCCTGTGGAAGTGATTGTTCAGCCTGCATGACTTGCCCCAGCATCAGCCTCTACGCAGAAAAAAGGGCTGAGTGCATTAGCTGTTCAGGGGCTTTGCTCTGAGTCCAGTGTTGAAACTCTCTGCTTGGTATTGCTTTGTGTAGGTTTGGTGTAAAAACAAAGAAACAAATTATTGCAGAAAAATGTAAGTAAGCTGTCTTAGTTAACACCACAGATTAAAAAAGACTAGCCACAAAAATTAGTTTCCTTTTACTTCTGAATGTATGAAGATAGTATCTCCAAAGTACCGTATGTAGGCATGCCAAGGATATTTGCATATTTAAGAAATATATGTGTGCCTTTGGTTACATTTATATATAAGCGCAGAATTTCAGTTCTGATTTTATATTTTTTACGAATTTTTTTTGCTCTTGTTTTTAACTTTTTAAACATTCTTTTTCTCACCAAAATAAAAAGATAAGGGAACTGAGGCAGATAAATCAACACACAGTGGTAACAAGAATCATATTTTTCTTTACTCTGGTTTTGTCTGTAGCACTTCAGCTCCTGTGTAAGTAGATATTGCTAATCATCACTGCAATCTGAATTATGGTCTGTGAGTTCAAGCAAAGCTGGAGAAATAATCAGAAACCCACCATCCAGCACCAAGCAAACAAGGACTGTAGATGTAATTCTCTTACCAATCAAAAGTGCAACTGTGCAAGCACATATACAGAGAAACACTGCCACTCTCGGCTATAAATCCAGGGTTCTGTGATACAATCCTTATCTGTAACAATAGTCATTTCCCTTTCCTATGTATACTGACTATTGCAGCTTATCCTGACATGGGTTGCTGATAGAGGTGGATAAACTGGTTCAGATGAAATTAGAACTAACCTAAATTTTCATCCCAGGCCTGAAATGCATTATTATCCATGGCTGAAAAATTTCTGATATTTTCTCTCTTTTTCTGTATTTCCAAGTGGATCAGAAAAAAAAAAAAAAGCAGCAAACACTGAAAACCTCAGAAGGAAACGAGCAAGGACAAAATGCCAAATTTGCAAGATTTCACAGGTTTAATCTGAATAGATATTCACAAAAGCATTCAGAATAAAGTTCACCTGTCTCTGTTTGGAGGGATAAAATTCTTTTGAAATGAATGAATTTGCAAACATTTCTTCCAAACATTAAATCTTTAACAGTTTTCCAATAGCTGATGAGTTTTGGGTGAGGTGTTTCTGGAAATCCAAAGACTGATTCTACAAGCGAAAAGAGCGAGCACCCAGCTGTTCCAATCTAGCATCAGAAAGCAATACTTTGCAAAAAATGCTTATTGGTAGCTGTGATGCACTTATTTTTAGAAACTAACATCGCTACCAAAGGTTGTTCTCATTGCCAACATTCTCCTGCCTGAGGGTATGCTTGTTCCGCATTCCCAAGGTATATTTGCAGCTCATGTAGTTATATTTGCTTTGGATCTATTTTAGCAAGTGCAGGTAGCAACAAAAATTAAAGAACTGCACAGAGTCTGAAAGTCAGCACTGGGATTCTGGGTACTTTCTTGGCTTGCTACCACACCACAGCCTGCGCTGCTGTATTGTCATAGCTACTGCTACAGACTAAAGGATGGAAACTTGTATCTCCTGCCATTGCAATACTGATCTGCAGCGTAGTTAGACACTTACTTCTTTCTCTCCCTGGCAGAGTTTATGAGTGGTAGTGTTCCTCCATTTCAATAAGAACCAGAGATTGTGGGTTGTGGATGGACTGAATAGCCAAGAAACCTACCCAAAATGTATTATCTTATAATCTTTTGACCCACCAATGTGAGCCGCAAGGCATCAGAATATCTAACCAGTGGCTGAATTGTGGAAAGCTGCAGTTTCTTCCTAAATGACTTGCTATGATGGACAGATCACATCTGTGATTATAAAGATGGTTTCTCAAAGTCAAGCAAGGAGCAGTGATTTTGCCTAAGGAGGATGTAAAAGAGAGATTGGTTTTGAGTTCCTGTCCCTACTAATAGCTGCAGGGAGCATCAGCAACAGAAGAGCTTGAGAAGGAAGGGGAATTTCACATTTGTTCTGCTTCCTCTTGTTTCCTCTCCTCTTCTGTGAAGTGGATATCCTTCCCTGAACTTGGTGCTTTGAGGCTTATTTCAGACACTCTGCTTTTAATAGGAAGAGCTGAGAGCCCATTACTGTCAGGAAGGGTTTCCTCCCACACACTATTGACAAATGTTGCTTCCTGTCTTTCCGCTATAAAAGGGTGCACACTATGACCACAGAGCTCATGTTGCAGTTCAGCACTTATATTATACCGTGGTGCTGCTAAAAACCCTGTGAGGCATCACTGGAAATAGAGAGATCTCACAGTCACGTTTCTCCCTTCGTGTTCCCAGGCCAAAATGATCAAGCAGGTCAGGATTTTCCTGAAGGCCAGAAGACCTTTCCTCTGAAAGCAACTGCATGACCCAAGGCTAATTCCTGACTCTTCTTGCTTATGCTTCATGGCTCAGTCTTGTTAATTTAGACTGTAACATTTCAAAAGCATCAGTTAGCTCTTGATTATGTCTCATTCCTGGGGCAAAGCCACAACACATGTGGTTAGTTAGGACCTGAAAACACTACTCTAATTAGCACTCCAGCTGTGCAGAAGGGTGCTTTCATGGGGATGGAGGGAGTCAGATGGCTTCTGTGGAAAGAGATGTGATGTGTTCTTCCAGAGGCAAAAGCTTGTATTAAGGTCCTTTTAAAATGAAGTGTCTCCTTCTCTCCAGATTCCTCCCTTTTTTCATGCACTGCCAGGTGCTCTTCTATGCCTCAGTGCTGAGTCACATAGGCTCTGCCTGCTCCAGAGTGCCAAGTGACACCATCTGACAAAATGATACATCACAGCTGGACTGAAGACGTCTCTGTTTTTTTCTGAGAAACAAAAGAGAGACAGGAATTTTATGGCCCAGTCTGGTATTTATAATTCTATCGTGCCATTGACTCCTCAGAAATGGAAGTGCTTGCCACTAAAACTCTGCCTTTTTTGAGGTGTTACTGGAAATGTGAGCATAGCTGCAATGGAAAGGAAGGATGTTTTCTGTGTTAGTCACTGGCTTGGGAAATCTGCATTGTATTCCTGTCTGGAATCAAGTCCCTTATGTTACCCTGGGCAGGTCACTCAGCCTCTCAGCGGGTCTGCTCCTTGTCTGTGAAAAGGCTTCCCAAATATGTCCTCTCTTTTTATCCTGTTTTGGCTATTTAGACTGACAGCCCCTCAGTGGGAAGCCAGGCTATGGCTTAATGTTAGCACAGCACGTAGCCCAGCTGAACTTTTTCTCTTGCTTCTAGCTGGTACTGCAGTATCAAGCAGTAATTACATGCCCATGCAAAAGCTGTATTAAAATGATGGCTTAAAAAATGAGGATTTAAAGTGCTCCTTAAGGATTTAAAGCATGCTCCTTTGTGGAAATGCATTAAGATGCTGCCTTTAGAGTATCTTTTATTCCTAGAGGACTGCTGTTTTCTTTCACACAGAGATGTGTGAAATGAGCTTAGAGAATGACCCATCTGATCAATATTTTTTCCAACCGTTGAATCAGTGGATGTTGATTTTGTCTTTTATTTTCTTTTTTCCCACCTGAAGCCTGCCCAGAGCTTGCAAAGAATGAGTAATTGATCTCTTCATACAATTACAAAGTTCTAGGGAATTCTTCATCAAAACATCGAATTCCTCCAAAAACATGAATTAAATAATGTAAGCATTATACTCCTTAGTATCAACAGAAGGGGCAAAACTGATTTTCCATATAAGAGAGAGAGGTTATGGCATGATGACAGCTACATAGCAAGTCCTTCTGCAGTAAGACAATAAGGTATGAATAGATGCTCTTTTGTGTGATACAGAAGCTGGATGCATAGCGCTTTATGGAAATTAAATAGCCTGCTTTGGAGTATGAAACCAAAGTTGCTTTTCCTTTAGCTATGGTGTGGTTTCTTATGAGCTTTGACATCCTGCTTTACAGGTCACTTGTACTCTAACATGTCATATTTTGCATCTTCTTCTTACTCTAAACTTTGAGAGACACGGGAAGACATTAATTTAAATTATATGCTGCAATCTCTCCTTCCAATCCTGCTTTGGTGAAGGAAGGATTAATAGATATTATCACTGATTTCTGGAATCCTTCATTTAACTGAATGGGAATTTCTTTCTCTTCAAGGCATAGTATCAGTCTTTCTGCAAACTAACCTGGCTTGTGGTTACCGTCACTTGACACTTTGCAGATTTTTGACCTCTTAAGAGTTTTGCTTTTTTGGATTAGTTTCCTTTTGTTTTCTAATGAAGATTTAAAATAATTACCAAAGTGACAGTTGGATCTATTTCCTTCCCCTCATTTGATTACCCTCTTCAATCCTTTCTTCATGGCATTGCACATTGGAGCCTGGAAAAATCAAAATATTCAGAACTGGCTTTGAAAAGCAGTGTTAATATATATTTGCAAGTATTCACACTTTTTTTTTCTCCCTTCTGACTTTATGCAATACATATTTCTTACAATATATCCCTTAATCCAGGTCATAAATCAAAGGATTATTCTACCCCTAACAGCCAAAGCTATTTATTGTTTTCCTAAAAGATGACTGAGGTAATAAATAAATAAACAATGTATTCGAATTCCCCTTCGGAAGGAATCCAAAAGATTGACTTAAAAACGAGGAAGGAGGAAAGTCTGCGAACCTGCAAACAACTTCTAAATATCATCACTAAAGAGCCTGCAATATTTAAAAGAATGAAATAAACACAAATGGGTGAACAGCCTGGGATCCAATCAGAAGGAGAAGTGGTTTCAGACACCATTGCAGAAAATATGAGGTGGGAGATGCGAAAGTGAGATTAGAAAGCTGGTGTTGAGGGCAGGAGCTGTGGAGTAGATGGCTATCTCCTCCACAGCACTGTGTGACCAGGAACAATGAGAGTGAGCAGATGAGAGAAAAAGAAAAGGCTCACTAGACTGTGAAGTCAGGGCAGAAAGAGTTGTGCATAGGAGAGAAGTTCACATACTGTGCCTTGAAGTGCTCTGAGATCGTGTGTGTGATACGGGGGAGAGGCTGACCCAAAACCTGTGTAAACTGCTTGTTGGACTTGTGGCTAACAGGATGCAGAAAAGCAGAGCGCCTGCTGTTCTACCACAGACATTTTGTGTGACCTTGTCAGTCATGAAATCTGCACTGTACGGCCAGCTCTTGGAGGCCACAATTAGTTTCATTCATCGTTTGTTATGAGCACGCATGGTGTTCAGTCTCACACTTGCTTGTTTAGCTCAGCAATGTCCTCTCTAATTTTGAATGGTGTTCAGCTCGGTAAACTTCTATCATTTATCTAAATTATAATCTCTGCTGCAGTTTTTTTCTGTATAAAAGCTGCCGAACACTTGTGACTTGACAGAAGAATTCAGATACCATTTGTCTAACTTTCCATTGAATAACTAAAAGGTTCAATCCCCTTTCATTTTGATTCCTATCAATGTCACCTTCTCTTTGTCTACCTATATTCTTTTCTGTAATAAGCTAGCCAGACCTTCACAAAGTAGTGTTGATGTGGTATTAGTTTCTAACACAGAAGCAGAAAAATTTCTACTGATTCTTTTTGGTCTTAAATTCTTTTGTATCTCTTAACACATCCAGAAATTTTTCTTTTTTTTTTCCAATATTTTAATTTCTCCGTCGGGGCTTAGACTGTCTTTTTTTTTTTTTTTTCTTCCTAACACAGAAAATTAGATTCCTAAGGTGAAAAAGAAAAAAAAATAACATATTTCATAAACATTGATGTCAAACTGCTTCCAGAAATGCCTTTCAGATCAGTTTATGCTCAGCTTCTGGGCCTGCAAGCTCAGGTAACTTGCCCATAGAGATAGCAAATATATCCCTCTAAGGTACCGTCCAACTAAGCTAAGATTCCAGTCCTTGCAGGAGCGCTACATGGCTCCCACTGCCCATACATTTGGTATGGCAGAGGTATTCTATGCAGAAGCATCATTACAATTTTAGTGTCAAAAACCTTAGCATAGTCTGGCTTGATTGGAAAACATTAACTGTTGATGTTTACAACCCCTGACCTCACTGAAAATGACAGGACTTCTCCCATTGGTTTCTCTTGCACCCTTTCCTCACAGCCATTGCTGAAACTCTGCAAGAATGGAGAGTAGAAAGGGGATGTGCAGAAGTCTCCTCCTGTTCAAATTGTTGCTAACAGCATGCCTATGTCTGTCATATGTTCTTGAGAGTCTTTAGTATTTTACAGGCCAAAATAACAATTTACCACTTTTTAAATCTGTTCTAAGCAAGATTGGTTTCAGTAAGGATTGAATTCTGGCTTTTACACCATCAACAGTATTAAAAAGCAAAATACTGCAGCAATAATAAGCTGACAGCAAACACTGGGCACATTTCAGTCACTTGACACCATTCTTCTCACTCAGATCAATGCTTTTCTCCTCCTTCTCTTCCCTGTTTCCCCTTTCCTACCTGACTATGCATATGTAACAATCAGCATGTTCCCACCATCTTTTAATAATCTCAGGGAATAGAAGTCCTGAACATTTATAATTAACTTCTCCTTCCTCTGGATCTGTTATTTTACTTCTTGCATGTGCCTCTTCTTTACATCTGATTACTCTTTTTACTTCATAGGTCATCCATTTGTTTCTTTCCCCCCACTCTGAACATATTTATTGCTCGGTAGCTCACAGCCCTTGGGGTATACATTAATTTACCTAGGAACACTTTCCATTTCTCCTCTGTGTCCTTTACCTCTGTTGCCTCATTCCATTGATTTCAGTGAACACTTCTTGCAGGTCTACACAAATTCTCTCTGCTGAAATTCAGTGTCTTTATTTATAATTGTTATTTTTTATTCTTTTTATGGCCTCTATTACTTATACCATACATTCTCCTCCTTTCATCTATCATCAGTTTGTGTTACAGTAAGCTATCTATGAATTGTCTCCCTCTTACAATTCTTTTTGATCATTTACATGCTGCACTATGTATAGAAAAAACTCCAAGAAGCTGCCTACCAACTACTGGATCTCTTTAAGTAGTAGTAGGATTGGTTTGAAAAACTATTCTCATTTTTTTAAGGGGAAGTAGTTTTTTAAAAAATTATGACGTGTTTTCAGAGTGCACATACTTCATTTAGGAAGTTTTTGTTTTCTCTTAGAAAACTGAAATCTTTTTGGGATAGTTTACACAAAAAAAATAATCAGTGTGCTGTGGGAAAAGTAAAAAAATAATCTCAACATTGTAAGAAGAAGAAATCAATTTTCTAACCAATTCACTCTCCTCAAACATAAATTGCCTTTTCCTGAAGACACCAAAACATCCTTATTGAGAATGTTTTTAGTGATATTTTCGGCTTTTCAGGTAACATAAAAATAATTACCAGGGAAGATCCTGACCTGGTGTGAATGTGTTCTGTTCAATAAAATGAGTTTTTTGATCAGGGAGAGTCTGCCTTGTGGTAATCCTAACTGTTAATCTTATCATTTTTGGGTACACTGATTTTGATATGCTGTCTCATGTGACATAAATGTAACTATTGGCTGTAGGGTAAAAAAGAAGAGAATTAGCCATGATGGCTAAAGATGAAACTCTTAACTGAAGCTTTCAATAAGTTTGTGAAGCTCCACATATTATTGGAATTGTTTCCTCAAATCTAGATGAACTGTCAGGTGATAAGAAAAATTACTCTGTCATGGATTCTGTTACTCAGCTTGTTCTATGGATATTGACAGGGAGCAAATAATTTATCATCAGCAAAGATTGGTGAGATGCAATGTTTGTAATGAACTCGATTGATTTCATGCTTATGGGGTTTTACATTATGTGGTGGTTTAGCTCCCTAACTGTCCTTCCACTGACTAAAGTGGTGTTAACTCTGTGTTATCGCTTTGGATCATAACTTGGGACTTGCACTATATACGCCAATTTTTTTTGTTTTGTTTTGCGCAGTGTTATCATAACATCGCAGGCCCACAAAGTTGGAGCAACTTCACATGGGTAGAAATAGGTAACACTCTCTCCTGTCTTCTTGAATAAATTAATCACCTTATTCATGCCTCTCTGATGGCCCTTTCCGGCTTATTGTTTCTTCACAGCGCTTATCCACGAGAACATCTTGGTTGCATTTTCTCTGCAGAAAGCAGAGATGTAGCTAGCCTCCTAGCTACACAGAGAGTTGCTCACTTCAGTTGTATTTTTTGTCTGCCAGCTTTTGTGCAGATTCTCACTGCAGCTGTATTTTTCATCTCTCTTGCTCTTTGCTTGTGCATGGACTCTCCTAAGGATACTATATATTCATTATGAGCTAGAGTTACCCATACTGTAACTCTCAATTCCCCAAAGCCCAAATGTATGACTCAGGCTTCTGAAATAAATGAGACCTAGGGCAAGGCACATAGCAAAAATAGCAGTGGGAATGATGTGAGATTATTAGATACATATATTTTTTTAATTAGAGATGGTCCCAAACCAAATCAGTCATTCCCAATGCACTGAAGTGTTGGGCAAGTTTGATATGAGATCTGAGTATGAACTTTGCAGTTCAGTCTTACTTCTAATTTTAATATTTATACAGTTTTCTATAACCTCACCTCTGAAGGTCAAAACTGATAGCCAGTTATCTAAGCAGTGTAGTTTTTTACAGCCAGCTTTTCTGGAGCACCAAACAGCTGTGTGGTAAAAATAATTGCTATGTTTTATCTAGCTCACTAAACCAATGAGAGTTCTTAATATGAGCCTCTTATTGAGCTAGACAGTAACACTACAAGATGTCCTGATGAAGAGGCAGCACCAACTGCCTCCCAAGTCCAAGGAATCAGTACATCCAGTTGTGACTTAGAAACAGTCATAAAGAAACCTTTATTTTCTTGCTTGTTCTGTCTGTGCTAGCAGAGAGAGAGTGGAGTCATATGTGTGTGTGTGTAAGGATATCTGCTCAGTATGAAATACAAATAAGAAGCACAGAAGGGTAACCTGTCTTTAGGCTATTCAGGCCAAAATAGATCTGGGTGGAATATTGTGTCCCTTCACTGTCCTCAGTTACAAAGATGGTATACAGCATCTGGAATAGCTAGAAGTGGTGCACTGCTTTCAGCCAATCAGGCTGCAATAAAAAATGAATCAAGTAGCAGTGCTCATTTCTGCTATACTTTCACTGTGCCATCACATCAATAAGTCCCTGCCTAGGCTGCCCGTCTTCAGTTACTCATTTCTTGAGCACATTAGGATGTATCCAGGCTCTGTTGGAATGCAAAATGGAAAGTCTTTCTAGGAACTTATTTGCAGATGTGTTGTTTGTCCTTCTGGGGCTGTCCTTAGGGACAACTAGAAGAGGAGGCCTGTGCTCTGGAAGTCAGAAAAGTGTTATGGGATTGTTCACGCAAAGTTGCTGTGGGCAGAATTCCTTTGCTTGAAAGTTTGAAGCATGAAGTTAATTTTGAAAAATGAAGGAATGTGGTAGGAAAGCAAACTTCATCCCCAGAAGATCAACTGAATTGATTTGATTAGGAGATACTACTTACACGCTTTGGTGACTTGTAGGTGACCTGAAACTTGGCTCGGGTAATCAATTTAGACCTGTCTGTGGCCTCTGCTGCTTCTTTTATTTGTATGTGGTGAACCTGCACCCCTTTTTGTCAGAAGCTATTGAGAAGATGAACATGCTGAAGATTTTGAGGTATTCAGTTTTCCTAGCCATAAATGTAACAGAAGCGCTTTCAAAAGGCATTCTGACCTTCTCTATGCCCTTCTATCAAGATTTTCAAATTACTTTGCAAGTATCAGTATTATGCAGTTGGCATGAAACCATGATATTCTTCCTTAATTAAAACTCCTTTTGCAGGGTGAGGGCTTCAGAACATGGACCATTAATTTTATGTAATATCTCTGACATTTTATGTCTTCGTGATGGGGTTTCAGTTTGCCTTCACTTTCCACATGCACATGTATTTATATTTCTGAAGTATTTGTGTGTACTGCTGTGTATTTGGGCACACAAACTTAAGTGTGTGTATGAGCATCCATGTGCACACATTTTCACAGCAGTTCCAGGAGAAGAATGTGTTCAGTAGATTAAACAAAATATGGTACTTTAAGCAACACTTTCTCCACTTCATTTAATCTCAATATTTTTCAAATCTCATTTTTAAAATATCCTTACTCCTTTGCTTGTACTTCTTAATCTCCCTCTCCACCTAATACTGGCTTTATAAACTGTATGAATGCTTTAATATGTCCACCTCGTGGTGTATTCCCAGGACTCTTGTCTGCGGTTTATAGCAGAGATTGCTATTTCTTCTGTGTTATTTAAGGACTCTGAGGTCTGTCTGGCAGGAGAGAATGCAGTTCTCCTAAGAAGTGCATGCTGGTGTCAGCTGAAATCACCACTATTTTAGAAAGAGAATGAATAGAAAACAAATGTGGTAGAAATAATTGATAGAACTGAGAAGTCATTTCTCCTATAACCTGTTTAGTGGGTAAGGAGGTTCTTGATAGAGGAAGTGCTACCAGATAAAGACTTTATTCTGAAGCTTTTTCGGCTGAGTATTGTAATTGTTCTGCTAATTGAAGTCCAGTGGGATGAGAGCTGTAGGGCCAAGCATAACACTTTGCCTGCAATTTAGAAATAGAATAAGTTTTAAAAGTTTAGATTCACTGTTAAATGAATTTGTTTAGCTTGCTGCAGACAAAGATTCCTATTATCCTCCCTTTGTATATAATGTGCATGAACACATACGTGTGCACACTGCTTGTTGGTGTTCTGTCATCTTCTGCATAGGTCAGCCAAATCTCTGCATGCCAGGTGTTGCGTTTAAGGTGCATTGCAGGAGGGCTAATTTGGCAGAAGCTGGACCCCCTTGCATTCCAGCTTGTCCTCAGATATTAGAGGGACTGAGGGCGGCTGAGCTTAGCCTCTGAGTGATGCCCGATTTGACACCTTGGATTTTCACTGAAATAGGCCAAAATCGGCACTATTGGTCTGGTGGCGTTCAACAGCTAATATGTTGAACTAACACAGGTCCAGATGCACTCATAGTGCAGCGCCCAGTCCCAGTCAATGAATTAACACGGTTCCAGATTATGCCATAAATCTGGGTGCGTCCACCAAAATAAAAGCCTCGTGACCAGTTCCCCAGTTAAGGCAATTTATTTGAGCAGCAGATACAGATTCTTTTAGATTGCCGGTGATGAATACACTGCCTGCAAAGCATGCTTAGGTACTTATGAACGTATATATGTTGCAGGATGACTATGTAGCGCTATTAATACGATTACAAATACAGGCTTGATTCCTAAGTTTCCCGGGGAATCACCTGGTATAACCAAGTGTACGAATCTTACCCAAAGGTGTCCCCATGGGTGGGGAAGAGAGGTTCAGCCCGTTGACTGATCCCAGAAGTCCGTAGTGATGTCTCCCTGGCTTCTCAGTGGTGGTATCTTCCCTCCCTTACTTCTTTCTTAAGGGTTTTTTATACTACTTTTCTATGTCTAGGTGGAGCTTGAGTGACTCTAGTCATACATATCTTTATTTTTGATTGGTGCAAAATTCTCTCACTTCGATTTAAAGGTATAGGCTAAGAAAAATTCAGAGTGCATGCTCAGGGGTTAGAGGGAGGCAGATAACTTTTAGGATGGAGGTGTGTTTTGGTATTATAATGAGATTATAATGAGCAAAGTTCATCCACAGGATATGATTTCGCCATAATCGCTGTCTCAGTGACTAGTGTTCTGGGTGGAATGGAGTATAATTTTTTGTTGGACAATGGTTATGTGATTTATCGGCTACAAGTTACCATGAAGTTCTCTGCTTCGTTAACAGAGCCTGGCCACGGTTTTCTCCACATCGTTCCACCCTCCATTGTCTCAGAGTTAGCATGCCAAGCTCCCTTGGTGTGCAAAACATCTAAGAATGCAGGTTCAGGTTGCTTGGGGAACTCTTACGGTACAGGCGACCACGTCCCACCCTAGACGCTTTCTTAGTTGTGGAAAGAGTGGATATAACTTTACTCTCGAGAAGTGTGCCTCCAACAGTTTCAATATGTTGCCCCCCAATAGTTAATTCCACACCAGGTCATGTGTATATAAAGTCTAGCTAGGGCTATAAATGTGGCCCTTTGGTTTAAACACCTAATCCAACATTGAAACTAAATGAGATAGTTGCAATACCATACATCTATAACTTACAGGACTTCGGGGGCTTTTACAGTCAAAGAAGCGTAAGTTCACTATACACAATTGCACCAGTGACATCAACAAAAGAATGAAAGGCATACTTATGATGATTCGATATAGATAAAAAAGGTTTGATTGCTATGTTGCAGTTTTGTAGGTAACACAGGAGAACACATTTGTTGATAATAATAGGGTGAAAACAAGCCACTAGGCTTTTTTTTTGTAGAAAATAATTACAAAAAAGCTTGAAGTAAGAAATTCTTGATCAAGCTCTGAGACGAAGTGAGTCTCACAGGTGACACAGCCAGAAATCACTCCTTCACAATCATTGCGTTTGCACCACTGTCACACCAGCATAAGAAAAGGTTAACTCCCGTAGTTGTAAAAAAGACAATTCTGAACAAATATATGCAATGAATCCAGCCAAGCCTGCAACAAATAATTACCTTTTTAGCAGTCTGAATGAGGTGAGAAAATCTTAGCATTCCTAGACTCAAACCTTGGTATTCTCGCCCATGGCTTGCGCAAAAATTTTTCCCAAATGAAAATAGATTGAAGGATTAAACATTCAGGTCATAACGATTCAGTCAGAATCATTTATTTATGAGTCATTTTGCAAAACACCCTGTATATTTTCCCATCGTTTTCCTTGCATGCACTTTGAGCCTTCTGGTATTGTAAACACTGTATGCATTATCATTTACTGCAGAGGAATTTGCAGTGGATTTGTAAGGAAATTGGGATCATCTTTCATTTTTACCTCCCTAAAAAAGCCACACAGTATTTAAAATGCTTATTAATTATATGTGAAGCAAATCAAAATTTGATGTGTGTATACAGTGAGAATGTGTGGCTGTTTCAGGACGTCTGAATTTATCTAGTCTATCATTCTCTTGGGGTTTATTTTAAGTTTATTGCAAAGAATATCCATATTAGGTCTCTCCAAACGTCATCTGTCTTTTTGCCTGTCAAAAACCTCTCATGATTGTCTGCCAGTCTTTCCCTTGATGTCCTTGGGTGACAAGAACAAATAATGGTATAAAAAAAAACTTTTCTCTGGTGCCTGAGCTAGTTCTACCCTCTCCGGGCCAAAGTCTAACAGGCACCATAAATCCTTCTGGGTAAGCATTCCTGCTTTGCCTGCTTTGTGGATCCCCTGCCTTCCATGGATGATGAGTGGGTTCTCTCTACCACTCTGTCAATTGATTTACTTCCGTTGCAACCACATTCACATCCCCAGTTCCTGATGTGCCGTAAACTTAAAAAGTCATATTTGGGCCTGACCTTGTACCTCTCATCTCCGTCAGTTACAAGTCTACCCCTAATCACTCAGTTCTGAATCAGAACCAACCTTCAGAAACAGGGAAGAAAAGGACCCGTAATTGTGAAAACATCAAGAAAGAGATACTGGGATATTGCAATAAGACAATTTCCTTCTACTTCTCACCAGTGAATGGAAGCAGTGTCCCACCATTGCTGTGCTGACATGCGGTTCTTCCTCCAGAGTCTTTCCAGAGACTTGTTATGGGCTTTGGTCCTCTGTCTCAGTGCTGCATTTCCAAGATGTCCTTTGAAGACCTGTCCTTTAAAGGCAGTACATTGCATTTATATTACATACATACAAATACGCATATATGAAATTATATATTTATATATAGAAACATCACAGATCCACTAAATAAATTACTTAGGAAGTTGCTGTACTGGTTTTGGCTCGGATAGAGTTAATTTTCTTCCTAATAGCTGGTACAGTGTTGTGTTTTGGCTTTAGTATGAGAATAACCTTGATAACACTGATGCTTTAGTTGTTGCTAAGTAGTGCTTATCCTAAGTCAAAGACTTCTCAGCTTCCCATGCTCTGCCAGTGAGGAGGTGCACAAGAAGCTGGGAGAGAGCATAGCCAGGACAGCCAACCCAAACTGGTAAAAGGGATATTCAGTACCATAGGATGTCATGCTTAGTGTATAAACTAGGGGGGAGCTGGCTAGGGGGATCGACCCCTGCTCGGGGACTGGCTGGGCATTGGTCAGAGGGAGGTGAGCAATTGCATTGTGCATCACTTGTATTCCTTGGGTTTTATTTCTCTCTCTTTTTGTTTTCTTCCTTTTCATACAATTATTAAACTGTTCTTAACTCAACCCACAAGTTTTACTTTTCTGATTCTTCTCCCCATCCCACTGGGGAGGGCAGGGAGGAGTGAGCGAGCGAGCGGCTGTGTGGTGCTTAGTTACCAGCTGGGATTAAAGCATGACAGCTGTGAACCTGGCCCTGTTTTAAGCAGGGTGAAGTGTGTTGAGATGACCTCCAGCGTCAGATTCAAAGTTAAATGTGTTTACTCAGAGGTATATTTTGTTTGAAATATACTTGTGTGTGTGATACACATCATACATATAAACACGCACATTTCTATGTAGGTATTAGGGTTTTAGCTATGTGAAAACACCCAGTCCCCAAATTGAACTAGAATCTTGCAATTCAAAGCAGTACAAGGGGATGATACATAAATGTGCTATTCACTACACAGCTAAGGTCTTACACACACTCATACTGATTTTAACACATAGCTGTATTAGCCTGAAGAGAAATAGAGTTAAGCTGAGGATTGAAGTCTAGTGCTTTTTTATTTAAAATGTTTACAGGGACTTTTCCTTTAGATTTTTTTGAATGCTTGCTACCTGCCTTCACCCAGCTCTCTTTTAGATCTCCAGCTGATAGATATGTAGCAAGGAGAAATTATTTTACACTGAGAACAAGAACTGCTTGTGTTGCTAATGACTGCATTGATCATAGCAGCTGAATAACATATGTTTACAGCTGTTCAGACATTGATAGTTCCTTGCCTTTGTATTAAATGATAGTGTTTATGGATATGTAAGTTTTGAGCTATTGAGGCTTGATTCAGATCTCATTTCCCACCAGCACTAATCTGGCATACCCCTATTGGTTGCAACAGAGTTTTTCCATGTTTACCCCTGTGTGTAAAAGGCCAATCCATCCTTTGTGATTTTTACTGCTGCCATATATTAATGTGTGCTGTATCTAGCTTATCATTTTCTTTATCCTTCTTTGCTCTCTGAATTTACGAGTTAGATCTCTGCATAAAATGTCATCATATAACATTGCTCTTTAAGAAGCCTGTTACTTATTAAGAGTGTGAGTTTACACTGCTGGAGACATTTTATTTTCCCACCAGGAAAATGAAAATGTCATTGAGGTCTAAACAGACCCCTGAGCTTTTCAGACAGAAGAAAATTGTTTTTAGGATTCCCTGCAGGACCTGGCAGCCTTTGTGCACATACCATATGCCTGAAATGCAATCTCCCCCTCATTTATCCCCGCCTCTCTTCCTAAAGAAGCAATGACATGATATTGCACATTAAGGTTCTCAGTTCCTCTGTATTACTTTGCTTGTTGAAAGATGTGACACTGGAGCTATGTAATTATCCTGGCAGGAGTCATCACTACATTTTGTATCTGCTGCTCTAAGAGCTAGATTGCAACCCCAGGCGCAGCCCTGAGCAATGGATCATGTATAAAAAGTTCCCGTTTCCTGTCCTTCTCTTAGAGTAGCTCAGAGGCACAGTGTTAAAACATGCCAGGATTTTCCCACTCTGTCCCATTTAGATCACATCTGGTTCTCTGCAGGCGGCTGCGTTGAGGTGCAAACCCTCTTTGGGACTCTACTGCTATCTATCCTGCTGTGTGAGCCTAGAAGTGGACTGACTTACTTTCAAAACTGAATTCACCCACCATTCACAAGGTTAACCTTCAAGCCTCTGCTCTTAGGCCATCTCGTTCCAAGTTCTGCACTCATCTGACAGGAAGGAAGAATTTGAAACTTCACCACTGAGCTTTGGTCATACTTATAGGCTCTGGAGTCAGAGGATGGCCAGAGAGAAGACTGTCAGGTCTACCAGATGATGCTCTGAACTTGAATACTACCCCTGCTCCAGCTAGAATGAAAAATATATGTGAGGCTTTCAAAAGCCACAGTGAAAGCTGCAGAGCTTGCAATGGCTGAAATACAGAGTTCTTCTTTGGTACCTTCACCAGCCTGGGTCAAGAGACCTGATTTCCAGAGGAAAGCCTATGAATTAGTTTGGCTTTGCCTGTTGCTGTCCCTGAGAGACTCACTGCACTGATAGATGTCTTGGCAACACAAGGATATATGGATTTGTGAGCCAAAGAGGGAGGAGTGCTGCTGTAGTCCTGCCCAATCACTCAGCAGTATTTAAAGCTCTTTCAAAAATTATAATGAAGGAATAAGCCAGAATTACTGTACCTGCATTGGGGTTTCCTTTTCTTCATTGCTGAAAATGAAGTGGAGTCAGTGCACTCTGTAATTCAGCAGGTCCCCTCTGGAACTGAGTGGCTCCTCTGAGAACCTCTACCACAAATGCTGGCAACATTTCACTTTTTAAAGACCTGACCATGGAAACGGAGAAGTGACTGACAAGCATCTTTCTTTTCTCTGAATTTGACACTGCTAAGAACCTATCCCATAGCGGGTATTAATTTCAAAAGTAAAAAGACCATGAACATCACCTGAGATAGAACTAGTAGGAGTTCTGGACTGAACAATTTTTTTTAAACATAAAAATGCATTTTTATATAGTTAGTTTTCCATAGAAAACTTTGGGTTTGCTGTGTATTTGCTGATTTAATTCAATGAATTATCTATATATGCATATTATATTTTTTAGTTACTTATTTTGTGGGTGTGTGCAGAAACTGAAAAAGTTCTGCAGAAAGATTAAAAAGTGGTTTTAAAAATTGTCCCTGCTGATATTTTCCACAGAAATTCATGCTATTCTTGAGTAATTCTCATCTGCATGTTTTGTACATTACATATACATTTATCAGCAATTGTATTTTTAAATTAAATATTTTTTTCTTAAGACTGAAGTGAATCCAAAGTGAAGCTTAGGTGCAGGTTATTAACTTCATTCACCAGAGCAGTTATTGAGATGTTTTCTAGCAAAAGTAAAAATGTGAGAATTTGTTGAGTCATCTTTGCCTTCCAGGTGTCTTGCCACACCTGTGGCAGGTTTCCTGTGGATCTGCTTGAAACCCAAGAATGCTGTGCATCTTGGAGCAAGCAGAGAGAGATAGGCCTCTGGGCTTTTACATATGAAGTCAGGATTTAGGAAGCCCTGGAAACCTGGGTAAAACCAGAAATGTAAACCATTGGACTGATCCTGAGAAGAGCATTAATTCCACTGAGCAGCTGCAGATCTTGCAGTACATATATGCCTGTTTCCTGAATAAGTATTTTCAAATTTGTTTATCTTTACTCAAAACTAAGTTAAATAATAATTATAAGAAGAATAACAAAACCCTCAGAAACTTAGTGTTTTCCTTTTTGGCTTGCTTTATTGAGATTAATTCAGTGTTACACCATTGCTTACATCATTCAACTGCATCGCGAAGCTGGAGGAACAAAATTAAGACTCAAGATTTTCCTTTCTTTCTAAATCACTAGCAGATGCAATGAGCATTAATATATATCAAATTCTGTGTTTCCTACTGCCTCCAAATTTAAACAAAGACTGACTTTACTGGACAGAGTCAATTGTTTGTGAAACAGAAAAGGCATGTCAGATCATTTGCAATAACAATGAGCAGTTTAGTAGTTCAGATTTTCCAAAGGTGCAATTTATTTTAGGAACATCTAATATTTCTATCATTTTTCTTTTCTTTTCAAGTTTGCTACCTGAAGGCACAGAGTTAACTAAGCTCACAAAATATTTTATTTCATCTGTACCTAACATAAAGGTTAGAAAGAAGCAGATTTATTTTGTCTTTCCCTTTTGAGAGTATCTGTATATTGTAGCTTAAACATAATTTACCAAAAGGACTTCCTGTGACGTCACAGTATATTGTTGCTCCTTGGGTTATTTTCATTATTGTCTGCGTACGGATTCAGGCAGATTTGAACCAGCACGAGCATTTTACAGATGTCCACATAGTATAAAAGGTAATTCACAACCTGCAATCACAGAGTTTGTTCTAGATTTAAGTAAACAGATTAAGGTTCCAACATCAGAGAGCAAATATATCAGAATACATTATCTTAAAAACCAATGGAAACAGCATATTTTGTGAGCTATGCAAAAATCAAAACCTTCCTTATCTGCTATGGCTGAAGACAAAATTTCCGGAGAAAATCACAAAGCGATGGATAATATAGCTTAAGTAGCTGGCAGAAAGTAGAATTGGTCATCCCTAACCAAAAGAGTATTTGGAACTTTCTATATGCAGTGATCCCAACTTTCACCAATGCTGAACAAGTAACGCAGAGTGACGGCATTGGATTGTGCTCTTGCTTTGGCTTCCATTGTAGGTTTCGAAATTCTTATAAGCGAGCAATAGCGAAGCATCCTCACTGGCAATTTGTCATCCATGAATGCCAGGCTAGAGACCACTACTAAAAGGAATTGAAAGATCATATGAAAGCTTTTTTGGATACATCTCAAAACAAATGTGAAGAAGATATGTAGTCAATAAAAAGAGATTAAAGCAATGTTTGGAACATGGAAGGTGAACTATGAGCAGCTGAAGGAGCATCTTGAAGCAGAAATCCATTCCAGGCAGAGAGAAATAAACCCATTTAAATTACACAGAGATTTGTGGGATTATACACAGAAACTGTTCAAAACTATCTGGCAAAAGCAACTAAATCAACAAATAGTTTGACTCCTGCAGACAACTGAAGTTTTCTTGGAGTTATAAGGTACAGGTTTTGCCCAATGTGATACAAGAGGAGAAGACAGGAAGAGGAGAAAAACCATTTGAGCAAGAAACTCATGAAAATTTACAGACCATCTGTGGGGTTTAGAGCTTGGAAATATCATAGCAAGATGCTAGGGAATATAACATGGAAATTTGATATGATACGTCATATTCAGGAGGAAAACCGGATAATAATTAAAAATTATCCACTGAATTTAGTTAGTGTGTTCAGGTTTTCATCCTGTGTTGAATCAGGCATATTTTTTCATTAAGGAGCTGGCAAAGCTAAGGGAGTTTTACCCATTTGCCAGCCTTATCAGTTCAACTGGTGTCTGGTGTTCTTAGTACTGAGGCCTACAGCAGTATCCACATGGCTCTGATGCCTCTTCACTGCCTGTTAAGATCATGACTGATTTTACTCCTGTAAATACTGTAAGGATGTGATAATTTTAAATGGAAATATTATCTGGGAGATACTTTCAACTTCATGTTAACTTTGTATCCCAAATCAAATCTTAGGAAGATGAGCAATGAGGGGGATTTCAGTGGCAGATAACCTCAGAGAGGAGTCTCGACTAACCGTGTAATAGAAGACTTTCATTTGGCCCAGAGAAGATAAGGAAGAGGAAATTATCTACTTGAACTGGCACAGCAATTAAAAGCATTAATAAGGGAAGATAAAGATACCAGGAAAATAACAGTTTTGAGCTGATCAAACTAGATACACAAACAGAGGATTTTTTTTAGCATATTGGGGAAAAATATTAAACCTTGAGTAAGACTATTACACCTGTGTCTAATAAAGTAGTTATTATTAATATATTAAAAGGAAAAGTGTTCAATAAATATTTGGTTTCGGTATCTGGGAAGAAAGGGGATGTACTTTTAGCAGGTGAAAATAACAAAACAACTCCCAGTCCACTAGTAATTAAGAACTTTAAAATAAAACAAACTTTCTCTACAGGGAAAATACATTTTAAAAGAGCAAGCTCAGATGAATTCACTCAGGAATCCCAGGAGGTGTTGTTGAGAAAACCTTTGGCAAGCCATAAACTTTGATCACTGGAGAAAAGCCAAAAGCCTGGAAAGGAGTGTAACTGATGTGAGTAGCTGTGGACCATTAGTCTACCAACAATCCTATGTAAAATAATGGAAAATGGATACAGTATTCAATTAAAAACCAATTAAGGCCTATGAATGTAATCAATACTGAAGTTATTTTATGGAAAATAAATCTTCTCAATTTCTTTTCCCTGACGACTTCAGAAGTTTGAGGAGTAATAGAAAAGATGAACTACTCTTAAACTTTTCTGGGACATTTGATTAAGTACTGCAAAATATCCTGAAAAAAAAAGATTAGCACTATATAATGTTAAAAGGGCACATGTTGAATTGATTAGGAACTGGCTAATTGAATTGTCTCACTGCTGGAAGTAGTAGTAGGCCTGATGTTATTCAGTAATTGTGTCAGTAAATTGCATGTAATACTACTGCTGCTAAAACTGGGACCTGAGCTCAGGGTTGGTAGAATTACGAGTGGTGGCAAAGACAGAGTAGATAAATACATTTTAATAAACACAAATCCAGAGTTTCACACCTTGTTGCCATAACTGGAAGCCATTCTACAGAGTGTGTGGAAAGATACCTGGAAAAAAATCTGTAAGCAAGAAACTCTTCTTCCATTGTTGACATGTTGCTGAGCCAAAAATAAAAGTACAATATGATCTTTGGATTTATAAACTGGGAAGCAGTAGCTATAAGGAGGTGATTTTTAGGTTTATATATCATACCAAAAGACTGATAAATTAAAACTGTCTACTCCTGGTCATATTTTTAGTAGGCTGTTGCAAAACTGGAGTAGATGCAGGAAATAATAAAATTTTATAGAGGAAAGGGAAAATGTCTTACAATGAAAAAACTTTGTGGACCTTGAGTTAACATCTGGTTCAGAGTACAGCTGTTCTACCAAGGGTGCCCAGCATCAATGGGAATGAGCGGACAGAGAGACAGGATGCTAACTAGAAGGTGTAAAGAAAAATATACCTTGGGTATTGTGACTGGATGGAGAAACTTGCTTTTCTTAACATTAACCCCGTAAAAAATCTGTAAGTCCAGGCTTACGCTATTCCTCTGGGTTCTTCCCCATAGGCAATGGAAAGATATTGGCACCTTTTGAAGATGACTTGTCCATCTATCTGATGCAACATTTTAGGTTAGGCTTGCATCATGCTCTTTGTATACTCCACGATCCATGGGTCACAGAGAGTCTGGGTAACTAGATGCTTAAGATTCAGAAGGCTAAAATTACATAGAAATATTTTTTCCTGTAGTTCTTCTCTTGAGTATGAGAAAGCATAAGCCTAAAGCTTCTCAGTTATGCTGGATTTATGCTAAAAATGGTTGAGAAATCATGGATCTGTATTAGTTCTGCATGCGATTGTAACCCTGGTTGAGAGCCTGGGCATGTTACCTAAAGAAAAAGATTCCTTTCCCATGGCTGCGCAGGTTTTTGACAGGTTAATGTCCAGATGATTCTGTGTTGGAGAGGAGGGAACTTTCTGTATGTATCCATGCAGCCATATACTTAACAACTCACATTCCTCATTCACATTCTTCAAACTCTACTTATCCAGGCAAATTTTTGCAGAATTCTCAACTGCCAGGAATTAAACTATGATGCCATAAAATGCCTTTGCCATCTGTGACTGAATAAGTCATACTGATGTTTACTTCTCCAAAATGTGCCTGCTGGTTACTTTTGTACAGTAGCAAGACACTCTGAAATTAAGCCAGTTTATTTTAATTACTCCAGCTTATTATTCAGACCATTCTCTGAAGGAAGGCAATTATCTGTAGACACAAATGCAATATTGTAGTAGATGAGACTTCTGTTATTAGAACAGTAAGAACAATATTAATCATATTATAAGATATTACAATTTCTACTTCGTTGTATCAGGAGGAAAGAGACAGACACAATTAAATTTATTACTGTATAAATAGGTCATGTTTATTCAGCCGCTAGATAGGAAGTCTCTTATTTTTTAATCATTGTGGATTGAAATGCATTATTTTTTTCCTGAAATGCAAAATTTTTTTCTTAATACCAATCAGAAATTGTTTGGAGGCCACTTTCCTGGCAGGTGTCAGAGCAACTTCATTGGAGCTACTTCAATATATGTTTCTGTGTTGTGAGAGTTGTATGGACCTTTTCTTCTGAGAAAATGAAAATAATTGTATGGTTATGAGGGATTTTCACAAACCTATTTAAGAAAATAATGCCATCCACTGTTGTTTATGAATTTATTCTGCGACAAATGGAACAAATCCTCCCTTTTCAGAAAGGGAGTTTGGACTACCTGTGAAGCAGTAGAGATAAAAAGAGAGCCAAGCCAAACTTTTGAGTGTTCCCTGAATGCTTCAGATCTGTATACTTCAAGAATATTTATTGATGACTCAGTGGTCTGGAGACAATTCCTGGAAAAGAGAGAGACAAAATTAAAATTTGAGATCTAAGGAAACCCCTTCGGGTCTGCAGGTGCAGATAGATAGTTCCAGTAGGAACAGGATCGTGATATCACCATTTCATATGTCCAAATGTGCTAATTATACATTAAAAATTTATAACATGTATTATTACTTCCTTATGAGTCAAATTAATATACCTTTCCCCCCTGCCCCTGGCAATGAAACACACCAGATATTATCGTCTGTGTCTCCAGACTGACAGGAAATCATGTCTAGATATCAAAGGGTCTTATTTTCCTTCCTGATAAAGTGCATCTTATATGTAACATGGTACAGAAATACAGAATTAGATACAAAAATACAAAAGCAAATATTCTTTTTACATCTTTGAACAAAGAAGGGTTTATTTGTGTTATTACACTTAAGCACTTCATCTGTCTCAGGTCATGTTATTGACATGGCTAAGCTTAGAAGACTGTTCCAGGAGTCCTATTAGAAAATATACTGATTTGTGTCTAACCGTAAAAAAGAAGTTACAACCTAATACAATTTGGGAATATTGCTTTCTCTGTCCATTCAGTTTGGAGTACCCGCTGGCACTGTGAGCTCAGTTTGGTCTCTAAGTATACAAGAATGCATGCAGTTGCACAGTTGAGCATTTTCATTGAAGCTTAGTGGTTGGAAAGGCCTAAGGAGTTGATGGTGTCTGTCAAATAATAACATATGGATTTGATCACAAGTCACAAACTTCTAGTTACATACCAGCCAGACATTTAGTTTGAGCTGGTTGTCTAGGATCCTTCTTCAATCGTTCAATCAAGAGGTACAAACCAGACATATAGTCCCAAAACAGATATATGTTAGATGTGTTGAATCCGTTGGCTGAGCACACCATGTGGTATTAAGCTCTAGAAGGAATATGAAATTAGGTGAGACACGTGCAACCAAAAGCTCCAAGAAGATCTCTCTTATTTATATAGTTAACTCCCAGGAGCAAAGAGTATCTGTTTTTATATGAGATTTGACGTCACAAAATTTTGGGTTTTGACCTGCATATGTTATTTACACCGTCATAAAAATTAGTAGTATTGGTAACAGTATTTACAATGAGTTTTGCAAATGTGATTTGTATAATAAATTGCTCTGCATCTTGGGAATCTGATGCAGCATGGTAAGTTTGGGTTATGCATATATTTAAGTGTTAGCAAAATGTAGAACAAAAAGCATATGCCCCCATCAATAGGATTCTTTTTATCAAATATTTAGTCAAAGTTAATCAGACGGTAGGAACAACATGAGACTAAAAACCTAGATGCTAGAGTGTTTGAATAAGGGATGAATAAACTATCCAAGCAAATTTAATATCTTAATCCCCAGACTACTATGAAGATCTCAGAGGCCTTTTTCAAAGGCCGTTACAGAATGAGGGAATGAATGATAGGAGACAGTTGGTGGCAGGAAAAGCAATGGGAAAGGTACTCTGTTTTACTTCTGCTTTCTGCTGATGAAAGACTATTGGTGCCATATTGTGTATTGTACTGGCACATGTGAGATCAGAATTTGACTGCTGGAGAATCATGAAGACTTCTTTTAATCTGTTAAATGGGATGTCCCACCTGGAGAGAATAATTATGGTATCTGATATTAGAGATCATTATAGATGTTTTTGTTCTCTTACCATGGATACATGACTCTGATGTTACAGATAATGTCTATTTCATCTTTGCTTTCTCTTTTTTTTTTTTTTTGGTGGGATGTTGCTTTTATTACTTTAGTGATGTTGATGCAAAGTAACATTTTATTCCTTTTGTTAATGTGCTCAGGTGATTAGGGGATTACACTAGACTACTGTGAGTTCTTGTAGTCTTCCGTGGTTATGAACAACCTTAAAAAAATGAAAATTGGGCTTGCAGGTGGAACAACATCTAACAGAAGCCAATGAAAAGGAGAGAGAAAGTAATTTAATTGACTAATTAAGAGCCCAATCTGTGTGATGACGGGACAATAGTTCAGAACCACTTAGCCTTTCTGGTTTTGTCCACTTAAGAGTCCATTATACCATATTCGGCATAGAATTATATCCTCCAGGGAATGTACTCAGCTGAAGCACCCACATTTCTTATATCTTCAAGGTACATGGCCTTTATTATAACCCTAGAGTGTGTAATTATCTTGTAACAGCTACACACCTTGGTGCATTTTATGATCTCCTTAAAATGTTATATTTATTCTTTTTTTCTAAAGCCCCAGGCAGACAAAAAGTTGGTAATGATTAAGGTATCTTGTTACAAACCTAGAGGTTTGAGTTTCAGCCCACTTGAACTTATGTAGACAGCTTGTCCAGCTGTCAATGTTTTAAATGAGAATCTGATCCCCTGTCTTAGGGAAGTGGTTAATATTGAGTCTAATGGGGTGATCCGACCTCTTGCATAGGGTCAACCCACAAAAGAAATTGTCTTGCTTCTACCTTATTAACCCAGCAGACTACTTGAGCTCCTGGGAGACCTTTAACCTGGTATTATTCAGAGCAAAAGTCATCAGCAAATGTATTATCCAAATCTGTCTGATCTGGTGGCTGTTAACGATAGTGAAGGTGCTTTCTAATACCATGGGCAGGGGGACATTGAGCAAGTGCTTACAGATTTTGGTTGCCTACACATACAAAAGAGAACCTGTGCTATCCTCAATTCCCTTTTTTTCTGAGAGCGCTGTAGTTGAACTCCCCTGTAAAAAGATGTTCTTCAAGCATTCTTGTCCAAAATTTTAATCTGTATGTAGTCTCTTTTACACCCATATTTTTCTGGATAAAAACTCAGAAGATCTTGTTCCTGTGGCTTAAATTAGTGTGTGCTTAAATACTTTTCTGGGCTATGATATGGAATGCTCTGTCAGATATTAAATAAATAAAATTACCACATGCCACAACACCAGAAAAAAAACAGTAATTTCCATCATTCAGCTTTCTCCTATGGGTAAAACCATTTTTGTATGACCTTAGAACATAAGAACAGAAGTATTCACTCAGACAAAAGATCCATCTGTGACTGGTGAAAATGAAACCTGTGAAGACATAAAATACTAAAGCAAACATTTCTCAGAATATACTCCTGCTCCCTAGGAACGTTCAGCTTAGCTGTGTTTGATACTCCTCAACAGATTTCAGATCCATGAAGGTATTCAATCACCTCTTAAACTCCTGTAAAAAATGTTTGGCATCCAAAATATTCTGTGTAAGGAGGATCACAGCTTATCTATGCACTGAATAAAGAACCACCTGGGTTTTGTTTGTTTGTTTTGAACCCAGTACCCTGACTTCATTTGATGTCCTCTAGTTCTTTACTGGCAGAAAGAGTGAAAATGTATTCCTGTTTGCTCTCTTCAGTTGTAATTTTGTAGCCGTCTATCACTTTTCTCTTTAATTAGCTCTTTTTTAGGCTGACAAGTGGATGTAGCTGTTCCTTATTTGGTGACTTTTCCACAGTTTTGACAATTCTTGCATCATCTTTCTGTGTCTTCCTAGTGCTGCTGTATTCTTTCAGAGATGGCAGACCAAATCTTCGTGTTGTAATTGAGATTTACAAAAAATCATCATGATACTATGTTCTGTTCTTTATTCTTTTGCTGATATTTGTTTTTTGGTCACCACTGAGCACTGAGGTTATATTTTCATCATTAGCTGTTACAGCACCAAGATCTCAATTCTGAGTAGTAATGGTCAGCTCAGAGATGTCTTTTTATGTGTAAATGTAAGATATATGTCTCTAAGAGCATCACTTTACATTTATCTACACTGAATTACATCTGCCATTTTATTTCTTAATCATCCAGTCTCATTAGGTCCTTCTCCAATCTTCACCATCAGCCCTCATCTTTCCTATCTTGAAAAATTCTGAATGATCAGCAAGCCTTTATCACCTCATGGATGCCTCTTTTTCCCAAATCATCAGTGGATGCATTTAACAGAACAGACCTCTGCAAAATGCTACCAGTGACATCCTTTCCTTTGCACCCAGTGCTAGTGTTATATTAATTTTCCTTTTTTTCTCAGGGCAGAAGCATCAAACCAACACAAGAACACTTTATCAATCACAAGATCTCAGGCAAGTCATTGTTTCCTGGCAAAGAGGGTAAAACAAAACAAGGCTGTTCTCTTGTTTTAAATTTACCTTTGGATTTTTTTCTCTTTTGCATTACTCTCAAAGCTAATTCTCGTTTCCTCCAGCTGTAAATCTATCATGACTTGCATTTAGATGAATACAGGTTTTTTCTGTGTTCGGCTGAGAAACTGGAAAACTTCAGCCATTCACAGCAGAGTTTTACAAATTCAACACTTGTATCACACTAAATACATGGGCTTGCAGTGAATTGCATGGAGCTGCAATTTCATTGAGTCTGTGAGTTGCTCAGTAAGGGTTAATCAAAACCTCAGAGGTATTCACTACCAAAGTTGAAATTACAATAGTTACCTACTTGCTTTGGGGCTCTAATGTCTTTTGTACTTTGCAATTAACTCCTTTTAATTGTTACAAGATCTTGGAATTTTTATATTTCTAAATCTTCCCATGTTTTGTAGGTATTTCCTCTTTGCAGTAAGAGGTGTGGAATTAGTCTAGTTTCTGCGATTGGCATGGAGGCTATATGTCTATCAGATACTAGTAGGAACTATTAATCGTAATGATAAACCAATCAAGACGATACATTATCTAAAGGAATGTGCTGTGCCTGTTGCACACTGATGTGAGATTAAAAATAAGCACTGACAGCTCTATGATTTAATGTCTTTTAAAAATGACAGCTAGGGACTCATTTTGTATTTTCCCACAAATACCGTTCTGGTTGTTTACTCAATATATCTCTAGCATCTGAAAGTAGTATTATTCCAGAGTCAGTCTCAGGTGTGTTGCTTTGGTCTGTCATGTGAAGCCCTTGTTCACGAACAACTGTGGATCCAAGCCAGAATTTTTCCCTCTGCTGATAGCTGTAGCTAAGGTTGGATGTTTTCCTGAGTCAGGGCCTTACTGCCACGTCCTTTCTGAGATTGTCTTGTTTTGTTTCTTATTGTCCTGTTGCAATATATTTTTGTTTCTATTCACTTTATCTATCATGTCTATGTTGATATTTTCTTTCTGGGAATTTCCATCCTCTGAATATGTATGTGTAAACTTGCTTCCCTCATCTCATTACCTGCATTTGGTCAAGGTGAAGCATGGGCTGATCCCTGCTCATTTTTCTAACCTGTCTCTTTCCCTTTGTGTAATTTTCCCTTTCTCAATGGTGTTTGCAAAACATCTCAATTCAGTTGGATCAACAGACTTTAATTAATGTTTTGTTTGTTTCTTCTTCAAGACCATTAATAATGCAGTTAAGTAAAAGCAGGCCTAACACCAGTCACTTTCTTCTTGCTGAATACAGTGTCTCATCTTAATGCATGATTATTTATTCTTACCTCCTGTTTATGATCCTTTAGCCAGTTCTCAGTCAACATGATATTGTTCCTTTTTGAGCCACGGTATTAATAATTGTGATTCAAATTTAAAACAATTCCTGGAAGAAAATAAAACAAAAGCTAATGAAATTATCCATGAACATTGTTACTGCTTGTTTTATTGCAGGTTTGTGTAAGTCTTATGAAAGAAATTTATTACCTGTTTTTCTAAGTAGTCTTCTATATTGAGGTCTCATCTCTAGAATTGTTACACTGGATTTGTGCCCTTGCAATGAAAGCAATGATGAAACTGGTACAAATAAACAGAACTACTCCTATCAAATACAAAACAAACCTGAGCCAAGAGCCAAAAGCATAGCTGGTATTATTCGTTATAGCTCCACTGAAATTAATAATTTTAAGTCATTATTTTTACATCAGGAAAATTAAGGATTAGAATGACCCGGTATGGCATTTGGAAGATTTTTATTTGCGTATCTTTTTATCAGGACTAGGTATCTTATTTGAATATATTTTCTTAACATCTAGGTCAGCTAAAAACTATGTGTCTTGTTGCAAATGTGTAAGGGCCTTTGGCTTGTACTCTGTAGGCGGTCAGTCAAGATTAACATTTTTCATTTCTTTTCACCTTGAAAACTGATGAGTTTATGTTTGATACCAGCTAATGTTCTTATGTAAAATCTTCTTCATAAATGGAATATATACTTATAATTAAAATACAATTTTCTGTTATATTTAAGCATTGCTTTTCCAAGATTATTTAGATCAATAGCAGTATAATATATAAACCCACATGGGGTATAATATGAAACAGTCCTTTCCTTGCTAGCTTCATTCAGGTTTGGATAATCAAATTTCAAAACATTGCTTCAGCCATTGCATGTTTATTGAAGGAGAACAAAATTTGGGTGCCATCTGAGATTTGTTTACAACTGCAAGCACAACAGAGTCATTCTCTGTCCCTGGGGCACAGGATTGGAGGAGATGAATAGGATTGTTGTCCCCAAGAAAACCTGATGTCAAAAGGAAAAAAAATGTCTTTCCTGACCAAGGTCAAGTGGAGCATGATTTAGAGAGGCTTATTGTAGCAGAGTATCTAAGTCAGTTCATATGAGATTACCTGTTTGAATCTAAACCCAGCACACTAGTGCAGTGCTGTGCCTGAGCTAATTAGCCCTGAGTGATGTAGTTGTTCCATATGTGTATTTGAATGGACTCTTCTTACACTTTTAGTCGCAGGATTACAAAAGTAGAGCTTGCTTTTCACCTATCCCCATTTATCAGCACAGCTCTACCAATAGTGCCCTTACAGAGGGCTGAATAGGGTAAATTAGCCTTCATACTGGCATCTAGAACAATCTGCCTAGGAAGAAGGATCTGCTGTGGCTATCACAGTTGTGGGAATATCTCACTCCTTGGACACTGTAAACTGCAGGTCACTGTTAGGGCCAAGAGGAATCTCTGCTTTAGTTTCCAAGAGTACAGCCAGGGACAGCAAGGGTACAGTTGTGACTATCATCATTGATGCCTGCACAGATTTGTTTGTCCTGACTTTTTGACATTCTCGGATTATTTGTACATTTAATTAGAAGTGCAGGTCTGTGCTCAGAGCATGTTAAGGGCTGCTTTGAAATCACCAAATTTTTCCTCCACAGCATTACAGCATCCCAGTAATACTGCGGGTGGGTCTCTTTTTCACTTTTTTCTTGTAATGTAGGATGAAAAACGATGAGGTAATTTTCCAGCCTTTATGCAACTGGCAGATGAGTTATATTAATATCATAAGAACATATTGTTCGCAATGCCCGCTTAAAAGGAGAAATGCTATATCAGGCCTGGATTCAGAGAAGTGCCAAGGCACGTGCCTGTATTTATTCCTCTTTAGCAAAGTAGTTATGTACATACCTGATTTACAATTGAAATGCACATTTTAACTGGTTTTCCTCTGAGCTGGGGCATTAGCAACATGTGAGAAAGCTGATTTTCTTTTACCAGCATTTTCCTTCTGATTGTTTAATAACATTCTCTGACCCAGCATGACCAAGTGCTACACACAGCTTTCCTAGAGTAACTACAACAACACTGTGTTGATATTTGGGTACACAAAAGATTATAAATAAGAGCCAGGACTTGTCAGGATGTGGAAGATGATTTCAGTTGCTGAACTGTGTTCTAAAGTATGTGTAAGACATCCAGTAAGGTTGAGTATCTTGTACATCGAGATCCCAACTCACTGTGAACATCATCTCAATTCTGTTGATTATACATAGTCACTGTACAGATGCTATTTATGGAGAGCATCCCTCCACACTTCACATTAAGGAGAGTAAGTAGTTAGTGAAATCTTAAATTCAGAATAGACATTTTAGTACACAGTTAATGAACATTCTGACACATCATTATCTTTCTTATAACTACTATCCTATATAGGCACCTCTGGTGTTTTCTACAGGTATTGTTACATTCATCTATATGTGCTAATATCTCTAAAATACCTATAACATGCCTTGATAGTATATTGCTACTGCAAACCCTCACCTCTCTTGTTTAGAGGGACTCAGAAGCCTGCAGATGATGACACTGTTTCTTATTCTCTTGGCAGGGATCTGCAGAACATTTCTTTTTCTCTTCAATGGCCTTGCTCCAAACAGAGCAAGCAAGATTTCTTCTTTTATCGAAAAATCACACTGCCAACAGGCAAAGTACAAAGGGAATATTTCTGACTAGATTGTATCTTCCTTAGCTCTCCTTCCACCCATGCAGCAGCAACAGCATTTCTAAGCTTTGAACAAGCTGCATTAAAATTAAAAGTGATTTATGTAAAAATCTGTTACATTTCAGCAGCTCTGGTGATCAGAGAGATCAGAAGGGACCAGGGGGAGGTGAAGAGCCTTTTTTATCTCCTGTGAATGTCCTGGGTAGAAAGCATTACTTATATTGCAAGATGACAATTAATCAACAATAAATTAACACAAACATAAGCACAGGAGTTGCTCTCTCATTCTCTTTCTCTTTTCTGAAGAGAGGGGTTTAACTGTGATAACAGGCCATTTCTAGAGGATTAGCAATCTGTACCTTTAGCCAATCTGTCTGTTCACAGGCTCTCTCTGCATTCTGTTCAGCTATGCAATTCTGGCTTGCAAAATGGATTGAAACAAGGAAAAAAGAAAACCACTATTGTTCTGATTCTTCAAATTGTTCTGCATGGGACATTTAATTATTATTTATTTATTTATTTATTTATGCTCCATGTGAGAGCATGGAAAGCCTTTGGCTTCATTATGTCAGGCGCTGGATTGACGTATAACAAAGAAGACAGTGTTTGAAAACTTCAGGGTCTAATCAAAGACCTGTTGTGGTTACCTCATAACTGTGGGGCTCAAGTACACAACTAAGTGGTGATTTTAGGAAATGTAGGATCCTTTTCCTCAAATAAAAGAGTTTTATGTGAAACAGAAAGGCAGGAAGTTGAATGCTGTGATTTCATTGCCTTTAGGAGACTGCTAACCTTTCAGAGGCAGGGACTGGAGAATATGTTCATCAGGGAGGGGAAGAACACTGGTGGATTTACTAGTATCTTCTTTTTATTTTGTTACCAAAACAAACAGCTGTCTTTTTGATATACAATTCCATAGGTTGGCTTGTAAAACACGTAAGGTGAAACAGTCAGGACTGAAATGTAATCACCTTTGACTTCAGCAAGGCTAAGGTTTCAATCCAGCATGGGTTTCAGTCAGTGTTTTAGCTTAGGTATTCAAAGGCTGTGTTCTATATTTGTATGTTTTTGTTGTGCTTCTTTTTTTTTTTTTTTTTACAATGAATCATAACCCCCAATACCTTTTGAACTTTTTGATGAATTTCAACCAAATAGGTCAGGCAGGCAGTTCTCTCTCCTACAACTTCACAGAAGTTGTCACCTGGCTAGAAGACAAATATTTAAATACTGCTCCTAATTGCAGGAAGTCAGTTCAGTCCCTTATCCATTTCAAGAGGAAGAAGCCAGTAAGCAAGTATATAGTGGACACTGTGTACAATTATATACAGGCAGCACTTGAATATATATGATCTAGGATCAAATGCGGATCAGATCAGATACAGAACCCCTGCCATTTGTTTAGCAGAATATTTAAAGGATGTTGGGGGACCTTAAAGGAGATTAAGAGGTAATACAAATACCTAAGGTGCAGAGCCAGTTCCAGTTCTCACCAGCCTTGTGGTTATAAAAGACTATTAATTCCCTATAGCATCTGATCTCTTTCACATTCATTTCATTCTACTGGACTTTTGTTTGGAAGAACTTAAGCCAAGATTTTTACTTCAAATTAAGAGAGATTTGAGGAAACCTATATATTTCTTATAGCCAAAAGACATGACGGTCTTTTTTGTATTTCACACTAACAAATTGGTAATAGGATTTTTACTGAAGAGCTGACCTTGGATCTTACCTGCCTGTTGCTCCTATCCCTCTGGTGACACATGTAGCACTTTTACAGGAGTTTATATTGGGATTTTCAAACCAGGCTAAGTCTACAGTAAAGAGAACAACTTGCTGCTAACAGTAAAAAAAAATACAGGTAAATCCACAGTTGCTGAGGGGCCACACCCTTAGAGGCTTGGTTGCTTAATAGAATTCAGAGCCCTAATCAATGTTATCTATAAATCTGTGGGAGCAGTCTTTCCTAAGGGATATTTCTGTCAGCGACAGCACAGGGTGTGGGGAGGCACCAAAAGTAGCCAAGGGGAGAAGCTGAGGAGGGAATGTCCTGAGACGTGACTCTCATATGCCTTGTTCTGACCTGTGGGGAGACAGGAACATTCAAAAAGGAACAAGGTCTGTGGTCCATTTCTTGTACTGACATGCTTGCACCCACTCTGGCTTATAAAATACGGCTAGAGAGAGCTGCAGTGACTGACACTGAAAGGTCGGGTAGTGCAGCTACTCAGAGGGTATTGATGCAAGCTGAAATCCTTTTTCTACTGGACGAAATGTTAGTAGATATGTATTCTCACTTTCCCAGATTAACTCTTAGAACAACTTGTGAGGTACAGGTTATGTCAGCTCCCTTGGCAGTAGCTGATGATGCAGTTCACGTCCTTTCAGAGAGAGAACTGGAGTGACCGCAGATCTCTATCACATCTAGGTGACCCTTTAACTACATAACTGCATGACAAAAGGGAATATTGACGTGTCCTTCTGAAATACCTTGTGTAATGGTGTCCAAACTCCTAAATAGGTATGGAAAGTGTGTACTAGCCTGACTTGCTGCTGAAAGGAGTGCCTCACACTGAAAAATGCATAAGGCTTTGGTACTGCCAAGTTTTACACAGTTTGGTCTTGGCATATTTACTAATAATTATTACTGTAAAAATTCAGGATGTGTGGATGCTCTGTATGTTATAGGGCTTGAGGGCTATGACAGTGAGATTTAGGCATGCACTTTCTCTGGTAAATCTAATCAATGGCCTTCCTTCGAGACTGCACATTGCTGGAATGGAGCAAATCCTTGTACAGCTTAAATCATTATTCACTTCCTTGCTGTGGTAGGATACTAAATACATGTAATGTGCAAAGATTAACACTTGCTCAGACATAAGGTGGCAGAAGAGCTGTTGGTCCTTATAGATTCTGTAGCAGCTGCCACAGATCTGGAAAAGTTCCTCTGGGCAAAAGCACATCCCAGTCTATTGCTTTATTTCTGGGTTTCCTCAGTCAGCTGGGACTAATTAAGATAACCAGGCTATAAAATGGCAGTGGAAAGCATTTCCTCGCTCTTCTGAGTAGTTGGTTTGCTGGGGTAGGTTTTGATGCATTGTGAGCGGGGAGGGAAACGGACCATGTTAATGCTACCGGCCAGTGAGAAGGGGAAGTTGTGGAATTCAGTGCTCTGCTAGAAACTTGCCCTCTTAATGAGGTGATCATAAAACGCCAATTCCCCAAAGCTAGCACATATTTTTGTATAGTGTTTTTATTTTTATGTGAGGTAGGGATAGATATTTTTCCACTTTCTCTGACAGCAGGCTGACCAAATACTACTCAAAGGAGTATTGTGGCTGCTCTATGCTTTCCTCTTTCCTTTGGCTGTACGGTTCTCAATTAGCTTTTAAGTTGCATTATAGATCTGCTAACAGTTGTGCAGTTAAATCATTAATTACCTTCTCAGTCAGCTGGGAACTCAATTTCACTTTGGTTTGCAGTTTGTGCTCCACAGTAGATTACTTATCTAATCCATAAACATCTTCAGACAGTACAATTTAAAGAAGTTAATGATGAGGAAGTTTAGACAATTTTATCACAAAATAATTCCTAGTTAGGCATGTGAAATAAAAAGTGTTTATGAGGGAGAGGTTTTTAGCTATGCAAATATCAGGCTAGTCATGTAAGCAAATGGAATGAAAAATTATGTGGAGTTGTGGGTCTTTTTCCCCAAAGAGTAAGAAAACTATTATTATTATTAGACTAAAAGATTAAAGGAGAAATAAGGATTCAGCAGAATAACTGGGAGCCAAAACATCTGAGGTTGTTTCTAGCTCTGTTCCTATGTGTGTTCTAAACGAGTCTCTGTGCTTCTGAGTTCTGGTTTATTTTTCACCCTTTATCTTGTCTATTTAGATTAGAAAATCTTCAGCACAATCTGTTTCTGTTGCATATATGTTTACACCTACCACAATACAGTCCTAATGTCAATTTACATGCTAAGGAAATACTCTGTTGCTACTAACAATTATACATTCAAATGCAGCAAAGCTTCTACGTGTATTGTGGGTTTTGTCTTGGGATGGGGGTGGAGGCAAAGGTTTCTGCTGCAAGCTTTTCAAAGGCTGTTGATTTCCTAATTAATCTAATTCCTCCAGTGTGTTTCAAGGCTGCCTCAGTCCAAACATTATTTGCTTCAGAGCAGGGAGGCCTGGCCTTGTTTCTCCAGACAGGAGAGCAAAGATATCTAGAGAAATTGTTACCACCCTGTCTAAATAGTAAGAATAATAGCTGAGATTTTTAATAGTGCCTGATGGTCATTTAGCAGGGAGCAGAAATTCCAAGAGGAAAATTTGGGGGCTGGTATTAAAGGATGCTTTCTAACATAAATTTTAAAAACAAGCACCCACTAGATAATTATTTTCTGAGAACTGCTAAGGCACTGCTGCTAGAGGTGTAAAGCATTTAAAATTAAAGCTGTCACTTTGCCACGTGTTCTCAAATAGGCACAGTCTTAACTTTCCCTCCCAAACAGACTGAAAAACAAATTGTGAACAGGCCTCAATCCCATTTTTCTGTGCTAGTGACAGAAATGTTGTCATGGAGCAATTATTTTTCTCGTGAGTTTTGAAACTGGAGAGGAGATAGGAGTTGAGAAACTGGTGTGTGAAAATGGGAGTTGAATTATAGTGAGTAGAATGTTTTCCCTCATCTAGTAGAAGATGAGGGAGACCTTTGCAGACTCAGCCCCTCTAATCTGAAAGGGAAATGCTTTTGGCATTTAAGTGTCTTATAATAAGCCCCATGACTTACCCCACAGTGTGTTACGTTAACAGAACTGGCCCTGTGTTGGGATCCTTGACGTGTGAGGAAGAGATCACTTGGGCATGTTTTCCCCTGTTTCTACTTCCTCAAAAAAGAGAGGGAAACACACACTTTGCATAAAAGAGTTTGTATTTTTCTCAGAAACTTTGAAGGAAAGGGAATTGTACACAGCTTCCTGAGGTCTTTATAAAAGTGTTGGCTTAGCACAAGAGACCTAGTACAAAGGCAGCTTTGTGTTCCAAATGGCAAAGATATTAAAACTATTGGCTTTGCTTTCCTTCCCTTTTTTTTTGCTGGAGGTAGGTTACAGAAATTTAGCTTTAAAAGAAAAACTCAAGAAGGTAAATTCACTCTGTACTGGATCTCTTAAATAAACAAGTAATCCTTTCCCAAGGAGGATTTTCTATATGAATTTTCCCCTCTTGTTGATGAAGAGTGTCTGTAGAATTTGGCTCTCCTACAAGTGCAACCATGAATAATGCATGGTAACTAGAAAAGAATGGATAGCAAATAACAACAGGAAACAAATACCACACTTTGCAGGACAAATTTCCAGGTGCGCAATAACTCCTTCTAAAATCTGTGAACCTCATGGGATTCTCATATATTTTCATGAACACCTGCAATAAATATCCTGATGACGCATATTGCAGCTGAATTTGCTGCCTTCATTTGTGGGGAGGAGAAATCATATTCGTGTAACTCATCTATCTCCTATGTCAAGCTCCTCTGCTCTGCTTCGAGGTTCTGCAATTCGATGTAAATAGCAGGATAGTTTGCAGCTACCACACACACTGAATAGCCTCTCGTGGGGATCATGTTTGCAGGTAGGTAAAGTATTGACACAGGACCTGATTAAGTTTGTAGGGAGTAATGGACATGCTGTTGATAGGAGTCTGCTAAGGCACTGATCCTTTCTTCTCTCTCCCATTCAGGCATCCCACATACAAAGGATGTAAGAAAGGGTGGTATTAACGGGGCTTTTTTTGTGTTTACCTTGCAGTGAGGATTTATTCCTCCAGCTACTGTAATGTCTCACTCTGCCAATACTACAAAGTCTTATATTGAGGTAACAGTGATAAGGCCGTGACAGCAGTGGCTCTAGGAATTAATACTCCCCAGCAAATAAAAGAGGATATTTGTGCATTTCTGCATAGCACTCCAACATTGACAAAACATGTTTGGGACACAACACAGGCCTTCTCTATGAAGAACTAAAGTAATTTGTAATATATGATTTTAGTTAATGCATTTGCAACAAATGCTGTGAATTCTGGAAAAAAAAAAAAAATTACTAAAAACTTGTGACTTGCAGAGAAGTGCTGCATTAACAGTGGAATCTGATGGGAAAGTCAGAGAAACACCTTCCAGGGTGGCTCAAGTTGGCAACTGAGGGAAGAGAGCCAGGGTCATCAGATCAGCAGGTTGTAATTCGACTCAAGCAATGTCGTTTGACTGATATGAAATCACTTCTGTTAGTGTTCTCTCATTTTGCACTTCTGTGATTGAGTATTCAATTTAGTCAATAACAATACAACCCTTTACTCAGCTCAGGTGCAGCAACAGCAGCGAAATAAGAGAAAAGCCCATTGCTTTTACTTTAAGTGTGTTGAAATAAACTCAAGAAAACCTCAAAGGCACAGGTAATGTTATGTACCTGAAAACAATGCATCCAAGAAAATGTTCCAAGGACGGGAAAAACATGTAAATCGCAGGAGATTTCCATCTTTCTGAGGGCTAGTCCAAGCCTATGTACCCCCAAGCACCAGAAAAAAAAAACTACTTTTCTGGTTTGTACTTTCCCGTGTCCATGTGTTACAACAGAAGAGAACTTAGATTTGGACACAGCTGCAGTATTTCAGAGTCTGGAGGATCAGGACAGTACACATTTATAAATCCTTCTCTATTGATCTTATTCTGCCCAGTCCTTCCAGAAAAAAAAAATAATGCTTCACTTAATCCTGCTGGAATTCCCATTCCCCTTACCCCAAGCTAGATCAATGTCCCAGATGATCAGTGTAAGAAACATTTCCCACAAGTATTTCTGGGTTTGTTAATTTACCTTTGTCCCAAGGGCTATTTTCATGAGAAAGTGAGGGGGTCAAAGTGGCCTTTGTGACAGTCCAAATATATCATGTGGGGTTTTTTTCCATTAAACGCTTCAATAAACAATGCTCACACTTGCACAGTGCAGTAGCTTTATAATCTGTAAATGGAAATCCTGGAGTTCATTAATCAGGCTGCAAAAAACGAGAAGGTGAGACTCAGCCTATGGCTGTATGTTTTAGAACTAAAGCTTGTTCTTAAAAGAAGTGGTATATTTTGCATATTTTACTAGCTAAGAAAGCACTATGTAAATGGAATCAGACTAAGGAATAGTATACATCTTTTCTTTTACACTACTATTCCTTAGTCTGATTCCCCAGATTGAGGTAGAAGTTATGTATTATTGCAAGAAAGGCAAAAATACCCAGATGTGAGACAAGAAATTACTTAAAAGCATACAAGCTGTTATTCCATCATAGTGCCTAGATTTCCACCTATCCACCTTTTACAAGCCTAGTCTTGTTGTTTCATGTGAAAAAGCTTACCTGTACAGACTGATCTCAAATCTCAGCCATAGGGGATGAGAGGAGAGGGTTATATCTTCTTGCTGTCTATTCTCTGTGGTCATCAGTTGCAGACAGATTGGCCATGAGGACCTCCTATTCCTTGCAGACCTTATTGCAGCCTTTCAGTACGTAAAAGGGGCTTATAGGAAGATGGAGAAATACTTTTTACCAGGTTCTGCAGTGACAGGACAAAGGGAAATGGTTTTAAACTGAAAGAGAGTAGATTTAGATTGGATATAAGGAAGAAATTTTTTATGATGAGGGTGGTGAGACACTGGAACAGGTTGCTCAGAGAAGTTGTGTATGCCTCATCATTGGAATTGTTCAAAGTTAGGTTGGATGGGGCTTTGAGCAACCTGGTCTAGTGAAAGATGTCCCTGCCTATTGCAGAGGGGTTGGACTAGCTGTTCTTTAAAGGCCCATTCCAACTTAAATCATTCTATGATTCTACAATTCACCTGCTGTGCAGAACATCTGGGTGCTGTATTGAGGGAAAATAACCTTCTCCACAAAGAAGCAACATCCTCCTGGGGAAGCTGAGAAGCAAAGGTGGTAACTTGTTATTATACTTTTGAAGCTATTCAGTGATATGCTGTCCCTTAGTATTGTAGGATGCCATCTATTTTGTAGCTGGTGACTGCTTCTGTCTTAGAGGGTTTGTAGTTAAAAGGCAGAGATTAGTATCTAGAATAAACGAAGTAGAGATGGAGAAGGGGAGACACTTGACAATGAAGACAGATTAATGCTGACTAGCTGCAAGCATACTTTGTAGCAGAGAAGGGACTGTGATCCCAAAGATTTTAAAACATTATTTTCCTTTCTGTTTTGGACAGATAAGACAGCAGTTGAGCAGGGTGAGATGGATTTTCCACAAGGGGAGAGAAACGAGTCACCACTGACAGAGCAGGCAGCAGGGTGAGAGGACATGAGGATGAGAAGTTATCTTTGCAGAGAAGATAACCAGAGTTCAGAGATGTCATTCTGGCTCTAGACTTCTGATTAGATTAGGTTGCAGTAAACCTAGGGGCAGCTTTAATACACATGGGACCAGTTTAAAATTGGTTCCTGAGAAGGAGGGCACACTGAAGTGGCAACAAAAACTGGAAGGAGGGCAGGTGTGTAATAAGGAAGGCCAGGAAAGGCTGGATCTTTCCTTAGTGAAACAGGGTGAGAAGGCCATAATGATCTACAGTTGCAGCCCTGGGACCTAGGCTAGGCTGGCAGCTGCTCAGGGCAAGGGTCTTCTGATTCATTAGGAGCAACAACAAGCTCCTAAGGAAGGTGATGCTTCATTCATGAGACACAAGAGAAAGCTGAGGTCATGGCATGGAGGAGGAAGGAAGGCTGAGGAAGGGATGGGACAGAGAAGGAACAAACCTGCTTTTTATGCAGAAAAGATGAACACAACAGGCTTCTAAAATAATATGTTTAATTTTTCCAAGTCAGCTTTACTTTGGTCAACAGCAAGGGTCACAATACACTGTGTACCAGTGTTTGCTGACTGCTGCACTGGAAATGCACTGAGCTACTTGCAGGCTAGTGAAACAAATAAAAAAAAAAAAAAAGATGAAGGGTTTGTAAACATGACTGCCCCATAATTCATGGATGATTTCCCTCAAAGTATATATTCTTCTAATGAGCCGCCTTTAAATGGAGTGATTGTAATTTTTGGTAAGCGTTTTCCTTTTGAGAAAGCAATAAAATGTAAGTGATAACATCCAAAAAATCCTTATTTCAGTTGCAGTGCACAGTGTTTCTGACTATAAGTTAATGGTTTACATATTAATTTTCTCATCTCTCTGATGGGCAGAAAATTGCTTTAATATAAATGCAGTTAAATTTGTCATTTTATATCTACACAGCTTAGGTTTAGAAATTTATTGCAAGCAGTACCAAATTGTTTCATATCAATTTAGCAGCTTTTGTGGAAGAAAAATGTGTCAAGTTTGAGGTTGACGTAAAATTTTTCTCACGTTATAATTAATGTACTCTTTATGTTTATTGTCTAATCAATTATTTTAAAGGAGTCTTGAGCAATGTAATAAAAGTGTCTGACTGATTCTTGGAAAAGTTAGGCTGGGTTTCTGAGTGTGCAGAGGGACTTTTTTTTTTACCACCAAAATAAAAAGATTTAAAATTCACTTTTTACAAGTAAGAGTAAAAATGACAACCATTTTCGTTCAAAAATTCTCCCACTGTTCCAGCAGGTGAGAAAATAAGAATGAAAATAATTTATGTATTTTATCAACTCAGCTTTCCTTTTGAAGAACATACTTCTATTCCAATAATAACTGTCAGCAACTCACTCAGCAAAGTAATAAAGCATGATCTTATGCTGGAGGATTATATTATCAACTTCACTGGGGCTGTTCAGAACCATTCCAGTGAAGGGACAATGTCTGATCTTAATGTTAAGTAGCGTTTTGAGTTCAGCTCTCATCCAGTAGTAATCGATCCTGAAATGCTTTTGTAACAAATCATCTGCGTAGCACCAATATTATCCAAAGGGACTATAGGTGTACTTACTCTTGAGCAGCACATCAAGGATATTTTTAATTTTGGACTTGAACTCTCCTATCTCATCTGGAATCAATCCCATCCAATAATTAATTAAGCATTATTATTATTATTAATAATAATTAACTGTTTTGCATCAAAAGCCATCCCTAGGCAATGCCATGTAAAGGACTATAGTTTGCTCTCAAGCCTGAGAAAAGATTATTACAGGAATTTCCCATGTTGGGAAAGGGATCTCGAGAAGGAAAATGTGACTCTCTCTCTCTCTCCCCTCCCCACTCTCTTTTTCGAAATTGTTCATGGATTTTCACTAGCTCTATTCTCTGTAACATCCACTTATAACTAAGTGTACCGGTTCCATTGATTTGTGTTCTGCCTGCATGATTCATGGCATGCCAATGTGGTCATTGTAATTGAGTTCCAGAATGAAGATAAGCAAGAAAAAGATAAAGCGATAACCTCCAAAAAGCTAGAGATTAATGAGGAGTACTTCAGTCCTGAAGAAGACAGTGAATGCATGTGTTTGGGCAAGTTAGGCCTGTGTAAGAAGAGGGAGAAGGTAAATGGCTTTTACTATGCACATGTCAAATAAAGAAAAGCGTACAATTGTACAGTTTAGGTAAGATTTGGGAAAAAAGCGTTAAGTTTCTTCCATTTCTCTTCCCTTCTGGGCCACTTCCCATCTTACAACATCACCTCCATACTTTTCTTTTCACTCCTTTCCTTTCTGCTGCAGGGTGTCAGCTAATTATCAGAACACAGTGAAAAGATGTAACAGAATTCAAAAGGTGTAGACTTGGTTTCTAAATGCCTATTTCCATTTCATAAAACATACTCACTGATGTACTGAGTTTATCTTTCCTTAGCATTCATGAGGCACCAGATTTAACTCCTGTCTGTACAAGAATATAACTTTCAGGGGAAAAGTAGTCCAATCTGGACTTTAGAATTACCAGTGATGGTGAATCTATTACAAATCCCCTCAACCTGCTCTTAAATATACTAGAGTTCTTTGCATCTTTCACTGTAAGGCTCATCTTCCAGTGAACTCATTCTTCAATTTCTCAATATCCTCCTTGAATTTCAACTTCAAATTTGTCACTGGATTCCAGTTAAAGCATAGTATGGATATCCTACTCTTTCTCAACTCATGTTTTGTCTTTAGCTTCAGGTCTTGCCTTTTGGCCATAGCATTTCATTGATACCTTGTGTTTATTTCATTGCCACCATAAACTCAAAGCCTGTCCCAGAAACATGTTTTTCTGAGACAGAGCTTGCAATCCCACCACAGGAGCACCTTTGTTCCTAGATGTGTGATTTCAGATCTGGATATGCTGAAACACAGAATTTGTTGTACTCCTTTTCTAAACTTCATGTACTAAAAATGTGTCCACTGAATAATTCACCAATCCTCCAATTTTTGCATTATCTGCACTGTGTCAGTGATAGATTTATGTTTTCTCACAAGTCACTGTTTAAAAAATGTCATTAGTACTGACCCAAAAATGAGTCCTGCAGAGTCATGCAAAACCAGGGGAAGCTGGGCTGTTTGCTTCTGACCGCTGTTGGGACGAAGACACTGGGCTATATGGACTGCTCAGCTGACCCAGTGTTCCCAATCTTTTGTTATGTTATTTTCCACCGTTTAATGATGAATGCTTATAATAATTCAGAAATATAAATTAGCACATTGTATATCCACTGAACACATACTATGTTGATTCTACGTTGTTCTTAACTAAGTGGTTACATGGTACTAAGTGAAATGCCTTGTGCCAATCAGCTACATTTATTAATGGAACTCATAATATCATAGAAGAGTATCACATCTATTTTTCGTAAAACTGTTCATTAACTATTCATTTATTTCAACTTTTGTTAATTCTTTGTTGAGTCTTATACCACTGTTCTGGTATTTTGCCCAGGATCAATGTGAACCTGACAGACCTGTAATTATGCAAGTAATCCCATTTACTTTTTTAAAATAATGGCATCCTACCAGCTTTTTCTAAGCTCCTGTAGCTTTCTGAGAAAAAAAGACGTTTTTAAAAGTATGGATGTTTCACATGTTCTCAGTTTTATCTATAACCTTTTTAAAATAAATGTTAATATTTTTGTATATCAAATACACTATATATTTCCAGTTTTCCAGTTTTCCCTTTTTGGCTTTCAGTTCTCCTTGCCCCTTTCCTGTTTTTTTTTCCTTCTCTTTTACTGAAATGTTTCACAACTTACTGTAGAGAATGGGCTGAGAAGAGAATAAGCAGGAAATAGCAAAATCTGTAATATGTATATTTAAAAAAGATCTGATATGTATTTATTTTTCATTCTAAAAATCTTGAGAGTTCTGCTTTTAACTTCCATTAATTAAAATCTGGAAAGTTAAAATATTAAACATTGACAATGTGAATATAATTTTTTATTTTTTAAAAAATGGGCATTAAAATGTCAAGGGTTTTTTTTTTATACAGGCTTAGAGGACTAGACCTTTCTCTGTGCTTTCTTGCACAAAGAAAAGCAGAACTAGTTTAGCTGGTGAATAGGAGAATTTAGCTCAATAGTTCTGGAAAGCCTAGAAGGAATGCTCTCTCCCTCATCTAATCCCAAATGTACTCTGGATAACTATATTTGTCTGGCAGAAGAGGGTCAGACTGGAAAACATCTGCTACCTCAGGAACCCTAGTCCCCACTTTCTTGGGTCTAATAAATGTGCATCCTGGATGAATGCATGCGTTAGGAAGGGGAGGCATCCAGCAAAGTGTTTTGAAAGCAGGAAACCACTTCCCCACAAAATAAAATGTAAATATTTTAGGACACAAAACCATCGGATTTCATAGAAGAATCACAGAGACCTATTTGTAATATTTATTCACTAATAAAGTGAGACAATTTGCAAGGTTGAGTGAGATTTTAACTGTTGTGGAAATATATTAGCTGGCAACAAGCTGTAGTACAAAGTATATATGGGTATAGCCTGTCTCAAATCTTGCTAAATGCTTTGTTTTTTATGCCATCTGTGTGCTGCTATCTTTATCTAGCTGAGGATTTTGTTTATACATCCATATTTAGTACATTGAAAAGAAGAAAAAAAAGATAAATGATTTTGTTTTCTTTTTCAAATAAACGTACAACAAGATCCAAAGCCTACCGGAGTAGAAAACTTGTTCTGGGACAGACCTCAGGGCGAGATTTGCAACAATTTTTGTGTAAACACCTGATATTCCTCAAAAGATAATATTGATGAAACAAGCCTAAGTTCCTTTAAGAATTTCTTTCGTAGGATGGATTCCGGTTTCTAAACATATGTGCCTAGGTGACCTAAGCATCTGCTGAAGGTTGGCAGGTACAACAAGAGACCTGTGGGAACTGTGCCCAGGAGTAGTGAGGGCTGTAGTCAAGGAATAGCTATATTAGGTTGTGTGCAACAGCACTGAATTCAGACACTATGCAGGTAAGATGTGAGAAATGTGGATGGATGGAGACTAGAAGACTATAGGGCTGAAAGATCCTCAGGCAGGGATGGCCATGGGGATTGTATCTTGAAAGAGTTGGGTATAGAGGGTTGGATGGGTGAGGAAGCATGAAGTGTGGTCCCCAAAATATCTCTCTGTAGCTTAGTTATGAATGCATCTTGACTAAGATTAAGTCAGCTATTATCTCATCATATAAATAAAAAAGCAATGACACCTGTCATCTCCTTTCCATGGGAAAGGAACTAGCACTCATTTTCAGTTCATCATTTTGTAGAAAATGAAAACCAAACACTCAGCTGCTTTTCTGACCCAGACATAATACTGTGAGCTATTTTCTGGATAGGCAAAGCCTTTATGTAACTAGGTGATGGACTGTGGGGGTGGGAAGACCTGAGCTCCAAGTTCCTCTGCAAACTTTCTGTTGACATTAGATAAATAATTTCACTTATCTATGCTTACTTTGTTAGGAGGTGTTTGGTAGAGGGAGGAGAAAGGCCCAATAAGGGTTTCAAAAGATGCATAAATTGAACCACTATCTTTCTTGCATATGCCCCTGTAATTCTAGTGAAATCAATATGTCAATTTATATTTACCAAGTGAATGACCCAACTTTCTTGTCCTTTTGGAGTTTTAGATTTCCTTTTTCTTACTTTATGTCCCTTAAAGAAACCTTTTGGTCACAAGGTAAATCTACCTTTTTTGACAGGGTGTACGTGCGTTTCTTCTGCTAATTAACGAAAACAAAGACAATTTTGGCTTAAACTGTCTGGGAATAACATTAAACTGGAAATAAGAAAAAGGGTTGAAGAGGCAAGATTTGTACTGTCAGCCACAGTCACTTGATCAGTGGTAAGTGTTTGTTTCCATTGTGTGGGTAACTTGAATGCTTGACAGCAGATCAGATAGTTGAGTTAGTTTAGCTTCGAGTTAAGTGAAGTCTGGCCTGTGCTGGGTTTTTCTGGGGATTTCATTAACAAATCTTTCTTGCAGTCCATGGTTTTCACTGGTTTTCCACTCTTACATTTATATCTGGGGGAATATCTCCCAGAAGACCCGTTTTCTTTCTCCTAAAGTATTCTGTGACTTTTTCTAGCAGTAGTATAAACTGAAAGAGTGTTTGTCTGTCCTCAATAGAAAGGTAACACAGAATGTTAAATGAATGGATTTTTAGCTCTTTATGCTCTTGATTCCTTGGAAGCTTCTCTAGGAGTGTGCTGGTGCGAGTTCTGATGGATCGTTATGATAAGAGCGTGGACTACCTGTGTGTCCAGGACATATCCCATTAGAGATATTAGAGTGCTCAGTTTTAACTCTGCTGATCTTACTGCCTGATACTGGATCCTAAAATACCCTTGAGTCATGATGACAGTTGGGATAAGAATGAAGAATGTGACCATATGGTGCATTTCTATGTTATAGGATGCCATTGTGAAACTTGGCATGGCTCACTTTGTGAACCAAGAATGCTGGAGACAGATATATCACTGGGAGACAAGAAATCTCCCATATCCAACACAAGACTGAAGCTCACATCTCTGCTAGAACTGTTTTGATCCTATCTACAAACTTATCCCCGTGCTGTGCTACAGAGCTGTCAGTTATCAGTGGCATATCTGCAGAAAAGCTGAAGTTTTGGATTTTAGGCCATCATGAAGTAGAATTTTGCTGCTGCTGAGCTGAGTGACAGGTGACTTATTTGGTTCCTTTCTACGCAGCTTGTGCTTGTGACCTTCCATAGCATGGACAGCTGCTTATCTTTTAAAATTACCAGCCTCTCCAATCTATTTTGGGTGCCTCTGTGTAAAATAGGATTAGATGAGCGGGAAATGTAATGTGTTATTTTGGAGAGACCGTTTTCAGCATTTAGCTTGTAAGCAGAGCCAGTCATATTTCTTGCTTCACAAATCATTCAGTCTGATAGAGGTGAACCACCCTCTCTGGGCAAAAAAAAAAAAGAAAAAGAAAAGTACTTAAAATTCAGGCTTTTGAAACAGGCCCTTCAAAATGACAGACGAACCAGGATCCTGAACTGGAATCAATGAACTGACTTGTTCACCATATTAGCCACATGCAACAGAAAGGCATCAAAACAGCTTCCTGATAAATCATTCATACCTTATAAATGCATTTGTGTTGCTTTATGCTGATACATAAATGCATGAGCACTTAATTTAGTCTGATGTCACTCTCCAGCCTTAGTTCTGGTCTCCCATGCTCCTACAGATACTGTGAGACAAGGCAAATGCCATCGACCAGGGAAGAATGAGTGGCACAGTGTATTTCTAGAGTAGCTATAATTACCATTTTGTGTGCCAATTAATATTAGATTAAAAAAAAAAATCCTCCAAAGAAACCTATTTATTATTTAAAAGCCCCCCAAGGTATCTTCTGACATGGATTGGTGCTATAGCAGAGCAGAGGCATGAAAGCAGCTGAAAGCAGACAAACTGTTAAGCAGCATTTAATCCTTTATGCATGTTTTATACATAAACAAATTGGAATGTGTAGATCAATGTCCTCCAGCTGTTTTTCAAACCCCATTCTGCCTTCATTAAAGATTTAGGGAGGAAGTTTCCAAACATAGATATGATATCGTGAAAAAGAGGATTTTTTTCTTTTTTTCCCTGAGAGGTTTTCTTAAAACGATCACTGCCTCTCGCTCGAGTAGCAGTATATTGTAAAGTGTTCCTTTGCCACTGCAGCCTGCACATTAAATCCTTTATACAGTCGTGTCTTTTAGTGCTGAGTCCTGTTAATTAGACAAAAGATATAACTCCCTGATAAAGTGTCCTAAGGGAGAGCCAGTTTGGCCACATCAAGTTCACACGGGAGTCGTAAAATACCAGGCTCAAATCAATTCCATGTAAACTCGTCCTATTTTCAATGTAGTGCTCTATGGCTCCTTGAACATTCATTCTAACAGCTGTAGTGAGAATTCATTGATTTAATCAGGAGGAAGGGTTTTCAATTTACTCCTCCTTGTCATTAGAGATCTTCACTAAAAAGGAAAGATTTGGTCTCAAGACTGAGGTAGAGCAGAGCGGGATGAAGCGAGGATGTTGGTGGCCTGCTCAGCATTTAAGAGGCTGGCTTTGCAGGGATCCTGCCTTTGCAGTTACATTTCTGTTCTTTCCCGTAGGTCTTTCCTCTGCTGTGGGCTGCACTCCTCTCCCAGCCTGGTGGTACATTTGGGTTTCAGAGCAGGAGCTGTCATAGCCAGGCCTCTATTACAGCTTCCAGAAGGTTTTTAGGAATAAATAAATAGCTCTTCTGTATCTTTCACTGTATTGCCTTTGGCTTTACTAGCCACACGCTGATTCTAAGTCCCCAAAGCTGAATCCTCTCCCATCTAATTGCACAAACATAAAAGGACAAATGTGGCGATTTGCTGAGACCTCCTGGCAGGGCATATAATCTTGTTTCCTGGCTCTTGTCCATTAGCACACACGTCTGCCTTCACCACATCCCATTAAACAGCAACTTGAATTTTCTGTTCTTACTTCCTAGATTTGTGCATGCTGAAGACACTAAGCATTATCCTGAAACCACTGTTAGGAAATACAGGGATCTGAGCTCTGTGCAATGTCATCTCTTCCTTTTGTCACACAGACCACACTTCAAACCTGGTGTGAATTTCAGAGTCGGATCCTTTACCTGGCTGATGCCTGCAGCGAGTTAAATGGGCTGCCACAATGCCAGGTGGGTTTATTTCTTGCTTTGGTATCACCTGGCTCCCTAAAACATATAGAACAGAAAAATACCACTTCCACAGCAAAAGATGAGCTGGGATTTCCACTCTGTGTGCCTTGAATTTAGATTCCTGTGACCTGATTATTTAGGGGTGTTTGCAGTGGCACTATAAAGTCAGCGAGTCTTGCAGATGTTCAAAAGCTGTAAAAATCACACACGCACACACACAAGCACCTAGAGACCTGCCAACTTAAAGCTCTCTCAGCAGCTGCTGTTAGATGCAGTCTCATTTACCCTTTACTCCTACACTAAGTTTATTACTATTTAGAATTAATATACAGCTGCTGTATGACAGACCTGTGGGGGACACAGTTTTGGAGTGGGTAGGTCCTCTATACAGAAGGCTTGCAGAGCACTGTGAGGTGAACGGCACCATATAAATGTAATAGATTATTAGAGTATGCAGCCTGTATTATGCTTTCCCAGTGCATAAGCACTCCAGCCTTCCTAGCTGGAGAAATTAAAACGTAAACACAAGATGCTGCTTTGCTACATTCACATCTGGTGTTGTGGCTGGTGTTTTCCTGTGAATATTTTCAAAACAGCCAGATTGTTCAGAACAAAATTGCAAATACCACATCTGCTCCCTGAGGCCTCTGAGAGTCTTGCACCCAGATGAAGGCAAATAAAAGGAAACTTGGCACTTATGATAACATATCAAGAAATCCAAGAAAATATAGTCATGACCACTTTGGCTGATTTTACACTAGGAAGACAGTTGTTTTCTGACAACACAAGTTGCATACCTGAAATCTCCAAAGTATGAGATTTCATGACCTTTATTGTATTCCACCTATGTTTGAGTAATATCATTTGCATCTCAATTATCTAACTTCATTTGAGGTGTAGAAGTGAGGATAAATATTAGCTGGAAATTCTGGGGACGTTGTCTTTCACTACAAGTTGCTTCAGAACATCTCTATGGAGCAGAGGAAAGGTACATTTATGTATATATATAGATAGATATAAGTAATCATCACTGAGGTGCTTTCCCAGTCAGAGGTTTCCACTCGCTAGGATAGTGATAATAAATGAGGAATCCACCAGCAAAGAAGAGATTTGTCATTTGTCTTGCATAATTTTCTGTTGACGTGAAGTCAGCAATTGATCTGTCTTCCAAATCATCTGCAAGGTTGGAATTCCTTCTTTCCTTGTCTTCTTCTTGCTTCTGAGCTGCAAGGACTCTGCCCTAAAACCAGGTAATTTATAGATGCCTCTTTCCACTCTATACTCAGGTCTCTGCAATAACCTAAAGATCCAAGAATGAAAATGTAATTTCTCAAAGATCTCCTAGCAGTATTTAAAAAAAAAATAGCTGCCCATAATTTACCTCCCCACTGTGTGAAATCTTCACCCATATTTACCAGTGATATATCTGGATAGTGCTGCTTGTACGCAGGTCTATTAATAGAAGTTGGCTTTAGTTGAACCTTAGTGAGAAAAGTGGTAATAGAAAAAACTTGATGTCTACAGAGTACAGTCTGTGACTGCAAAGATACTTACAAACCTGTATGCGTGGGCTTGAATTCTCAACATCCTTTCAGCGCCAGCTAGTGTTAAAATGGTCGACATCATACCAGCTGCGACTGAACCCAACAGACCAGTGTAGAAATCAGAATGACCACGCTAACAAGGAGTCCTAAATACAAGCTACACTGTGCAGCCATCACTGTGCCTTGTATTGATTTGGTGTCACTAGAGGACCTCAATCCACCAAAGTGACCCTAAAGTATGATGAATTTAGGGACTCTGCTCCTGACTGTGGGCATTTGTGAATTTGGGCCTGGATGTCAATTCAAGACCACTTTGGATACAGCAGACTACTTTTAGTACAAAGGCTTAGGATTTTAGTCCATTTTAATAACTGATACATAAATAGGGCCTTTCTCCAACCGGAATGGCTGCAAGCCTGCCCCTTGTGGTGTCTTCTTGACTCAGTTTTTAGTAGAAGCCACTTTCTGGAATCCAAATTGCACTTGAACAAAAAGATAAAGCAAGAGGGGCGAGGACTGAGATGCTCCATTCTTAGTAACTAGCTAACTTCCTTCTCTTAAACCAAACTCTCATTTCCCGCTGTGGGCTTGCGGCTTTCTGTGACTGATAACTTTTGTTATTACATTAATTCCCAGTGTTATGATAAATATTTTGACAAAAATGTCTTTGATTCTTTGTAGGATCGGATGCATTTTGTTGCATGCCAGAGGTAGTGTATAGATAGTGCAGTTCCCTTTTTAACAGGCACTGGTTTGATTGCACAGGCTGTAAGCTGTCAGTTTGGCTTTGCAAAGAAACAGAAAATGCAGAAAATGAGTACAAGATATGATCTTAGGTGTTTGTTACCTGAGGTAAATAAACAGAAAACGGCCACTATATATATATGTGTGTGTGTGTGTGTGTGTATATAAATTCACCCAACTTTAAAGCCTATCAATAATAAATTCCTAAAAATTCTCCCCCATCTTTACACAAAATCAAATAAGTAAGCAAAGAAAAACTGTTTCTGTACTACTGCTTAAGTACTCTACTTTTCTCTTGCTGGGCAAGATGATAATTTTTCTAGTGGTATTAGAGTGTCTCTTGTGGCAATTTCAGGTAATTATGATTTAGTATGAACAGACCTGGAAAATGCATGGAGAAATGACCACAAAGTTTAAAAATCATCGTTGAGAGCAAACGTCGTATGAAGGTGGACAGGCAGATTGTCTCTTCCTTTTTCTCGCCTTCTATTTTATTCAGAGAAAAAGAATATAATTGTGAGGAGTTTCTTCAGATAATTTACAGGCCTTTTCCCTGGGCATCATCTGAGAGGACAGTCTACATGAATCTAGGAGTGGATGGGTAGCTTTGCATTTCAGCCACTGTATCCTTACAGGGGCTTTGTGGAGGGGAACAGGAACCAAATGTGTTGGAAGGTGGCAGCATGCGATATGCAGATGTATATGCAGATGCAGCCATTCACAAAATAAACCTTTCCCTATTAATGATGGCTCTGCAGGCTTAGAAATTTTCCTCCTAAGTGATCTGCTGAAGCAATAGTGACACAAAAACAAAGGGGAAAAACAAAATACAAGAAGACAACTCTTGCAGACTTATGAAAAGAAACCAGTCTACTTCTCTACGATTGTCCCTATCCAGCCCACTCATACAACTGGTCCTTCTGTAAAGACCACCTTCTGAAATTTCTTAAGGTAAATTTCTAACTTAATAACTTCAGTTATTAAACCAAAGTTGATTCTTAACTATAGACATAAAAAACCCCGTTTTCAGGCCTGGGGACGGAAAGGAGTATAAGTCATCTGAAGTTCCTTCATATTGCCATTGGTCACAGACATTGGCCACAAGACACATATTGATATCTCCGATGTGTGTTCTGATTCTACACTTTCTTTCTTCTTTTTCCTCTGCTAATTCTAGTCTTTACTAGGAAGGTCATTGTTGCTGCAGTGTGCTAAGTGACAGACAGGAATGAAATGAAACTAAAAGTTATATAAACTTTATTAAAGTGAGAAAACACCTGGTATTATCACATCCTGCTTGAGCCCTACATTCTCTGTCAACAATCCATTAAGCTGCTTGTAGTCTGAATTGCAGATTTAAGTATAAGCCCCTTTTAAAGTACATTGTCTGGCAAAACAAATCCAGAAATCTGTATTTGCTGGATTGTTGCAAGGACTACAGTTCTGTGGTAAGATGTAAAACTTAAAAAACAGAATTTAAGAGTCAAGCCTTGTCAGCAATATATAAGGATATTTATTCAGTAAACTCAAAGATAATCCACCTTTTGAATAACTTCTTTCAGACACAGAAATTAAGTAATTTAAATGTAACTGAATGAACCTCAGGTATTGAAAGAGAATACACAAAAGCAAAAAGCAGAGAGATAAGGTCCGCTAATAAAACTAACTTTTATAACAGCTGTAAAGTAACCATTTCAGTGAATCAATATTAAGACCTGGTATTTATGACCAGTTAATAGTTAACTTTTTAAGTTCAGTGCACTGTACAGTCCGTAACTGATATTTGAAACAAGGAAATCTGGAAAACACTTATTTTTGTGAGGTTTAGAGTTTATAATTAGGGATACTAAGAGATGGAATTGATTTGCCCAAAACCAAAGAAAAAAAAAGTCAGTGGAAGAATGAGGTCTAAAAACCAGGACTGCATGATTTGTACCTTTGTATTCTTTCTCACAGACCTCTCTACTTATCTTTTAATAGAAAATCTATTATAAAATATTGAAGTTGCTCTAGCTATCCTTTCAAATGATTCAGCTCTACTTATTCCATGGAGTGCAAACAGTTTGATTTGGAATGCTGGCCTCAGGGAATACTGAGAAAAGATCAGAAATAATCTGCCCCCATATTATCTGTACTGGTACTTAATAGTTAAGCATTGGTCTCACAACTTTTTTTGGCTGCAGTTTTTCTTACTCAGAATCCTGAGTGGCATCACTTGAGTGCCTCTAATGATAAGCAGCATGTTATTTTATTTACCTCCAGTATCAGCTTGTTTCACCCAGAAGTCACCTGCTACTAGACACAAGAAAGTCTAGACAAGTTTTGTGATTCTACCTCAGTGTGACAGACTTATAAAGTACCCTATATCTGTGCTCCTGGGGCTTCCCTGAGACCATAGCAATATCAATCGCTCTTCTGCATCAATCCTTGGAGTCATTGACCAAGTCCAAGAGGGTACGAACTTCCCTCCTGAAAATCACTGTGAAGCCACTGAAAGTGAGGAGTGATGCAAGTAGCATGGGGAAGCTTTCACTTACACAGCCAGTGAATGAACACCAAACCATTGCAATGTGATAAAACCTGGACTCATCTTTCCCTCAGCTCTCTTCATCTGGGCTTCATCTTCTCCCAGCAAGCTTTCCCTATCAGGTACAAGTCTTAGCAGGCACAAGTAAAGAAGAAGTGAGGTCTGGCTACAGCTGGACATGATGAATCACATCCAGCCTGAGACAAAGAGTGGGGGGATTCATCTTGTCTGCCTGAAAGATGTCCAGTCCAAGCCTGTCAAACAGGTTCCTGTTGTAGTCAGTGGAAAGAGAAAGGCATTACAGAAAATGAACCATCACATCTTAAACTAGATGTCTACCATCAGTGAAAAGACCCTCCCACCATGTCTCAGCTCACTCGCTAATCAATCAGCAGAAAGTGGCTACCTATTAAGCAATTGCGTTTAGATGGAGTGAATTCCTACTGAAACATTTACCATACCACAAAAGACTTCAGAATTTGCAAAAATAAAGTAACCAACAAAAAGTGCTTAAACTGACTCTACCCTTTGGAGATGTCTATATCATAAAGCAGTTCAACCCCATTCAACAGCCAAAAAAAAACTTTGACTCTCGACTTTCTCTGTAGCCTTAAAGAAGTACAATTTGGGTCTAACATTGTTATTTCAATACATACTTAAAGATCATATTCACTTTCTCACCTTCTGCAGAATATCTCATCCAGCAGCCAAGGTGCCTTCATAGCTCCCAGGTGCAAAGCAGTCTGTAGCCTGGTTCACTGCTTCCTTTTGAAAACACCTCAGAAAATTTTTGCTCCAAACTTCAATGAAGATTGAGCATCCACTGGAAGAGGATTTAAATGGTTCTTAGACTAAAACTCTGCACTGTCCAGCTTCATTTAATCCACCTAATTTCTGAAGGAAGTCTGGCACCAGCAAAAAGGCATTAAAAAGATAAATAAATAAGCCTTGACTTTGATTGAGTTGCTGAATGCTTGTTCTTGTTTTTATTCTACATCTTTAGTGTCATTACCAAACAGGCACAAATTGTATTATGAAATCATCTTGTTCACTCAATAGTCTCATCGGCTTAAGCATTTTCCATAAGCAATTTCTTAAAGCTAGAGATTGCACTTTTTTTCTTTCTCTCCCCTGTTTCTTCAGCTGCTCTGAAGGATAAACAGGTATTAAAATTCAATATATTTTGAAGGCAGAGTTAGGAATTTGCATGTTTATTGGTTTTGTTGTTGTTTGTTCCTGTGGTTGTTTCCTCTTCTTTGAATAAGTTGCTTTTATGTAGCAAACATGATTTTTTGCCTGGCTAGTCTGGCTTTTGCCATCACATAAGATGAATTTGCAACATCAGGGTTCTTTTCCTCTTGCTTTGGTCTTTGGTCTTCCAACCTGTTGCATATAGAGATCTTAGAAGTGTTGTTCAACATGGGGAAGAGATTTTTCTTTCGCTAAACTGCTGAGACTGAGTTAATATACTTCCCCTGTTTAACTAGCTGTAGAGGCTTGGTTAAGTGAGAAGGGGCACAATCTTGTGCCACTGAGCAGTCTGAGCAACCCAGGCTTTGAGCTACGCAAGAGTTAAGTCCAGAGCTCTGAGTATGTAAATCCATAGACCAATCACAAGTGCGATCGGGATGCGTGATTAGCATGTACTCAGGTTACCGCCTATATATTCGCAGCGTGCTTTGCGAATAAGCGAGAAACTTCCATACTCACATTGAGATTGTGTCGTTTACTCCAGTCCGCCACCCAGCACCTGCGAGCGCGCCCCCCCCCCGTTTTTCCCCTTACTTCAACTAGCATTCATTTGTATTTGATGGGAAAAGGTGGGAGGGAGAGTATTTCATGTTTCACATAAAAATGTTGACAATGAAATAAAAAAAAAGCAACAGAAAGAACAGAGGAGAAGAGCATTATGTAGTTCTGTTTCTACTTTTTTCCAGATTTACATATTTCTTATCAAGAGGAGAAGAGAGACTGACCATGGTAACAATGCTAATTCTATTTATGAGAGGTTACAGAGAGCACTTGGCCCTGAAGGATATAAATACTTTGGGAATTAGGTTTTCTTTCTGTTATAGATTCATAATATTTTCAATGCCTTATGACTTTGATCATCTTTCTTAACCCAACAGTTGAGAAACATCAGAATAGTTAGCTCAGGGATCATTCCTTAAAACACCACTGTAAGGAAAGGTAGGAGTTCAAAATCTTACCTTCTAATCAATACAGACTTGGTAAGTGGAATGAATAACTGGCCTCCGCCTCATTATTTATGGTCAGTATCCTCAGAACTGACACCGCCTGAGCCCAGTGCTCAGCTACATTTGGGATGGAGGGTCTGTGCTCATCACTGCAAGCAATACAGTGGATCAAGTTATTTCCACAAGCTGTTAGTTTTTGTCTTAACGGGCAGCTGGTGTCATCTGAAGGGACTATCTCAAAAGGCACCCATATGGCCATATGCCTTAGTCTCTGTGACAAGTAACAAGGAGAAGAGGCAATAGAAGCAGCAGCATGTTGAAGTGAATAAATACGAAACTCTCTGTTGCAGTATCAGCTTGAAGATTGAGTGTCACAATTTCCTCTCTTGCACTGCTGTCAAATACATCACGTGGGAAGCTGCACTGTCCAGTGATTATAAACTGGACTTAAACTGACTTTTATTTCCAGCTTTTATTCTGATTTTCTATATAAACTGAGACAAGTGACCCAACTCCTTCTGTCATTATCCTATTTGGAAAGCAGGTTAATTAAATCTGGAAATGTCTCTTTTGTTTTTATTCTCAGCTGAGATCTCACCTGAAGCATCTGATTCCAACACGCTGGAAAAAAGTAGGGAGGTGAAAGACACAAGAGTGTTAGAGCCCTGAATAGTCTTAAGATTTGTTTTTGTAACTTTGTCCACAAAGTGGCCATAATGAATCTCTGATGTTAGGACCCACAATAGAGTATTCTGAAAAGTGCTTAGGTGGTTTTTCTCACCACACAATGCATTGTGGGTTTTCTGGATGGCTACACTAGCATTTTCTCGATTTGCAGACTTTCTTTTCAGTGGTCAAACAAGACTTTTACCTTAAAACTTCCTTACCTCCACTGAGCTGAATGGAAATTTTTTTTCTAAGAAATGCAAAAGTGTTTGCAGACCTCAGAGGGTTAAATCACACCAGTCTCATGAGTGATGGTAGAAAGGAAATAAAGATTTTACTGCTTGATTATCTACACAAAAGTTTTTGGAAAATAAATATCCATGACTTTTTAACTTCAATTGTAATACCACCCATTTAAAAGAACATATACACACTATATGATTGTGTACAGACAGTGAGTGGAGAATAGCATTTCAAATTCAAAATGCAGGGGAAATCAGGTAGGCAGAACATTACTGTCTGGATTAGAATTTGGTTCTGTTATCAGTTATTAGTTTCTAATACCACAAGTTTTATACTCTCACACAAACACACACATCCATACACATACAGAAATACATGTGCTGCATTATGAGCCATTTCCTTCATTGTTCAGTAACAAAATAATGCCTTTGTTCCAAATCATGTCTGCAGAAACAGCCACAAGGCTTCATTATTACTCCCATTCCCACACAGAGAGTTTGACTTGTTCTACAAGTAAACTATACATTGTGAAAGTATTGAAAGTTTCCTCATTGCTGCTGAGAAATTAATAGAGGGGGTAGGGGGTAGATTTTCTTTTTAACAGAGCCAAGACTGAACAAACAGAATAAGCACAGTTGCAGTTGTTTGCAGGCTCTCTTAAAATGCAACAAATTCAGCCCTGAGAAATGTGCAAAAAACTGGAAAAAAATAATGTTAAAAAAGATGTTAAAGTAAAATATTTAACAGATCATTTCAGTCTCACTGTAGGCAGTCTTCATATGCACCTCTTGTCCCATATTGCTAGCAATAATCTGGCTTTATTTGTGTATGATGTATTTTTTAGGCTTTTGGGGTAATTTTTTTGTTCCTATTTGGGAATTTATGATATATGGGTTAGAGTAGTGTCATTCTGAGTTCCTTTACACATTATTGTATAAAAGAGTCCTGGAAGAGGAGTTTATCTCTTGCTTAGTATTTGTTATGCCTAAAAGAATAAATTATTACTTTTATTGAATTATTAAAATCATGACATTTTACAAAACTGAATCTGATTTTCTCCAACATTAGGAAACTTTGCCCAGGATCCTCAAAGGAATTTAGACTTTTAACACCAATTCCAATGGCAGAGCTAGCTAGAGGGATTTATCTAGCTCAGTTTAAATGAGTAACAGGTTCACAGTCTCTTTAGAATATCTAAAATATTATTCAGAACTATTTAGTGTATATGGTTTTAGTGTTTTAAATTCCTCTTAACAGAGACAGTTTGAGCTACAGTCCTTTGTCATTATGGATTATATGTGTGAATTCCTGAATGTAAATGTTGCTAACCTTGAGCTACAGTCCTTTGTCATTATGGATTATATGTGTGAATTCCTGAATGTAAATGTTGCTAACCTTGAGGCATTGGGCTAACTTATTTCTGCCCATGAAAAAAAAACTGAAAAAGTTGAAAAAAGACAAACGTTTCTCTTTATAATTTTTAAAACTTTATTTTTTTTTCATATTTGTGTAATGTTATTCTAAGTCAAATGGTTTTGTTTCTCTAAAATGATATCATATTTAGAAATTCCTGCAACTGCAGTTTTTTAATAAATGGATGTTCAGAATAGGAAAGTTTTTCTTCAAATCAAGCGAAGCGCTTCAATCTACCCAAAATACGTATGTGGGAGGAAGAACTGTCTGGCTGGCTGTATCAGGTTTCAGAACTGTTTCTGAAAAAAAACTATCGCAAATCCCTGCTCACTAATGTTGCTTCTGAGGAGTGTAGGACTGCTTGTTAGGTTGTATTTGAGATACTTTTCCATGCATTAGCACAATATTAATGATAGTATAGATGAAAGAGTGTGGTGTTCAGCCTGGGCTATAAAAAGTACCCAGGATCCTGGGTAAAGTAAATATGTAGACTCCAAGCCAATGCCAATTTCCATGGACTGTATTTATTGCTTCTATTTTTAAGTCCAGTTTGTCCAAGACTAATATGTCTATACAAGCTTCTCTCTGATCTTTGCATTATAAGCTAGATTTATGTGGGTAGAAAAAATGGACTTGCAGACCTGAGTTTTATATCTCATTACAAGAAATCTTTAATATCTCATTCCAGCTCTTATTTTGAATAAATGTAGTGGTTTTAAATTATAAATTGGTTCCTGCAACACTTGAAAAAATTGATATGTTTGCATTAGGGTCAAGAAGCACAACCCTGTAGCTGACAAAATCCGTATAGATCAGTTGTCTTCAACAGAGTGGTTTTTAGGTGATATCTGCCTCAGTGTTCCTTAGTATACCTCACACGCTTGCTAATTTATAGCTATTTTTCTATCCTAACTTTCTCTTCCTCTGTCTGTCATTGACATTAAAGAATTAGCTGCTTACCCAGGGTGGCTTCACAAGTTTTGTAAAGGTTAGTCAATCCATGAAAGAAACAGCAGCGATATGACTTGTCTGTACCAATATGAGGTATTGCAGATTCATTGCATTGCACATAAGAATGAGGGCAGCTGAATGCCTACCAGTAACTAACTGCTCACTGACTAATATAACTGCTCTTCTAGTGTGTGCAAATTATTAGTGACCATACATGTGTTTCTAATTGTTATCCACAAAGAAAGAGCTAAAAATGAATCTTTGCAGTAAAGAGTAAATCCCAATCTTTTTATGAAGACCAAAATAGGTTTTCCTTCTTGTTTGAGACCAGGGCTCAAGCACTGCAGTATGTCAAGGAAAGGACTTTTCCCTCCAGTTGCTAAAAGTTTTTTTCTCACTACATAAATTTTTCATAGGACTGAGGTCTTCCTTTTCCACAACAAGTTTAACATCACAAAATAGGCTCCTGTTGATTTACTAACATATTAGAACAAATAATTTGAAACAGAAATGAAGCATGCAATAATAAAAATTAAATATTTCTTCCCTATAACATAAGAAAAAGGAACATTTCAAAATAACTTTTCCAGAGTTAAAATACAGATAGAGCCAACAGCATCTGCTGCGTTATGCTACATAGTTAGAAAACAAAAAATCACCACAGGAGTGATTACATAAAGTAGAGGCTTTCTGAATGTTATAAGCAAATACCATGATTCGTGACTTTTCCTTGCTCCTACACTTCAAATATATTAATTTATTTGCTGCTTCTTCCACTCCTTGTATGGACAGCAAAAGCTAAATTTCTGATTATACCAATAAAAGCAAAATCATATTCATATTTGCAAACTAAATTATTTGTCTCCCTTACATAGCCCTTGCACTACACCTTCATCTACAAAAGTAACATTTAGAGGCAGAAGTATAACTAGCTTTCAACAGTCACTCAGTGGCTTAAAGTCTTAAAATACGTCTTTCATGAGGGTAACACTCCTAACCCCCTCTTAATGATGAAGGAACACATACAAACTAGTGAGCAAAGATAATAAAATTATCTTCATTTCTTGTAAGAGGCCAGAAAGAATTACCAGAAAAGGAGGACAGACTATTACACTGAATAGATGTAGTTGCATAAGTGCAAGGTGTAAAGGCTTAGAAAATGGAGCTGTTAGTTTATCCTGACAACAATGTGTATTTCTGCACTTTACATCATGCCAATAAAGCATAACTTTGCTCTGGAATTTCATGGTGAATCCTGCTTTTCAGAATTTGTGAATGTTTATAATTTCAATCATTTAGAATTTGCAGCAATGGCAGAGATTACCTTGAAGGTAAGGAATGCCACAGAGATGTTCCTTGTTACAGCTTAATAGCTTCAGAGGTAGATACTAAATTTGCTAAGATGAACTGTGACTTTTTTATGGTGCTTCTAAAAAGTCACTTGCCAGAAGCATTGCCCTTGGAAACTCTATTTATCTGCCATGCTATTGCACTATTTGCTCTCCACACTTGGCTTTTACAGGGTAACCTGAAACAAGCTGACACTGAAGCATCTGAAGGTCTAAGAAATGTGAAGTGGAGGTAAAAGAGCTTGTGATCTGGTGAAACTGGAAGCAGAGAAAACAGAGAGAGGGAAGGGAAGCAGCACTTGTCATTCATATTCCAGAGAACAAAATGTTGTACTCTCAGAGGAGGAAAGCCAGTGAACAATGGTTATAAATTAATTAATGCTTCATAGACTCCTAATTTTATATCTTTTGCATTAAATAATCATGGAATGAAATGCATAAACCGTACTTTTAGAGGAGATAGAGACCTACATTTCTCTGTTTCCAGGTGAGTGGCTATCACGAGAACATGGAGTTAGGCTCTGTTGCATTCTCTCCCATTCCCTCCAGTCTTTTGTGCAATGTGGAATAGGTTTTTATAGGAGAAATTGAAAATGCCAGCTCACATTAGCCAGTTGATTGGTAGTTATTGCACTGTCAAGAAGAGTGGATTTGAATCTCAAAAAGAAGAGTTAAATTCAGGTCCCCTCCTTTTCAGCTGTATGGTGTAACTGGAGAATACTTTAGATGGATGCATATTGTGTATAATGCTGTGTGGTAGATGTGCCCCAACAACATCTGCTGAATTGGATATATCTGTGTGATACTTGGAGAAATGCCTAATGCGTGGACCACAAAGGCCTGAGGAACTAGACACTCCTTGTGTGAGTCAGACCAGAAGCATTTTTTACCTTAGCATATGGAGAAACAGAACTTGATGCAACCCAAGTACTTCACTTCCAAATTTTGGTGCCAGCTAAATGGAAGTTTTTAAGATTATGCACCCAGGTACTTTAAATACTGCAAAAGTCTCACTTCAGTTTCTAAAATTCCACTGTGTTCAGAGGAATGATACTCCAGAACTGTCTATAATAGTATCATAGTTACGGTCTAGGAGAATGGTAGGCTGGATATAGGAAGGGTTTATGCTGACTGTCAGAACTGGACTTTATTGAATTACTTTATAAACTGCCCGCAATATACCTGAATAACACACACAAAACAAAACAACAACAATAACAAAAAACAGGGGAAAAAACCCAAACATATCGTCCAGCAGCTCAAATATTGTTAACAGTGTCTTTTATAGTAACTGTGTAGTGGTCCTGATTAATAGGTCCCGTCATGCCAGACAGTATACAGAGGGGAGAGTAGGGGTAGTTCTTGCTAGGTAAAGCAGTAATAAACTTGATAGACCAAGAGGAAAATGTCTTAGTACAGGTGCCAGCAGCTAGGGACAAGAACAAGCAGTAAACTGAGGTCTCCTGAATCCCAGGGTAGGACACTGGACTTCATTTATGTGTCGCAATACATGTTGCAGGTTGGGACATCAAGATATCAAATCACTATTAGCTTTTTAGAAATTACTATCAGGAAAGCAGCTTCAATAATGTTGACTTTCCACAGCCTCCACTGTTGCCAGCTATAGCCCTTGATAGTAGGTTGATCATTGCTCTGAGAGAGGTAACCTGGTCGCTCTCAGGCAGCTGTTGTTTTTTTACCCAAAGAAAGGGCCATTTTTGTAGAGTAACACATAATTTGTTTAGCATTACCCATAACATTTTATGATTGTTTTCATAAAACTCCCACTTTTTGGCAGCTTTTCTTACCCAATAAAGTGCGTGAAGGAAGGAAATAGAGCCAAGAATAGTTGTTCTACCCATCAACACAGCACTTGGGTTGCAAGAAAGTCTTTAAATATGGGGGACCAGTTCAGAAGTGGGTGGAAGATAATTTGTGTGAATTTGCCTTCAACAATATTATTTATTCTGGCTTATTTAAATCTATTTTTATTTCTCTGTCTCTGGAGATATGTGTCAGCCTATTTTTTTCCCTCTCTATTCTTTTTGTAGTTTTAAGCTATTGTGGGAGTCAAAAATGGAAGAAAAACATGAAAACCGTCAGGGCTCTGACAAGTGTCCTCTGACAAATCTTTCCAGGGAGGTTTAAAATGTTATTTTTCCTAAGCTTACCCTATCTCTCCTCCCCCACACTATGTAGAAGGCTTGATATAATCCAGAAGGACCCTACACGTCACATTCACTGACTGACAGGCTGACCCACAAGCTTCACAGAATCACAGAATCACAGAATGTTAGGGATTGGAAGGGACCTCGAAAGATCATCTAGTCCAATCCCCCTGCCGGAGCAGAATTGCCTAGACCATATCACACAGGAATGCGTCCAGGCGGGTTTTGAATGTCTCCAGAGAAGGAGACTCCTAACCCCATTTTATCAGCTTAACCCCATTTTATCAGCTGTTCAACCTAGGAAGTAAGGCTGGGTACTGAATTTGATAAACCTCCCATTTGCCTTCTGATTCTGCTCTGGAGGTGATCCTGTCTGTCAGGAGAGCAAGTGCAATAACGTCTTAAATCACTCCAGGAGTCAGACAGAGGGTTTCTGTCTGAGATCTCAGATCCTTCTATCTAGCTCCCTGCCTCACAGTAACTTTCTGATATTTTAGAATTTTCTTGTTTCTTCCACGTTCCTCAGGAAGGCTAATTTCATGGCTCAGTGCTTCTCCACTGTCCAGATTATTGTTTTTCCCTTTTGGATACTCAGACTGAATTTTCCTCTTGCACTAACCCAATTAGTTACTTGCATGATTAAACTAAGTGGGTGAGCCTGACAGAATGTGAGGTCCTTGAAAACCCTCCAGTTTTGGAGAGTGTGGGTTTGCAATCTACATTTGACTTGGAGAATATTCTTCTGATTAAATGCTTTCCCATTACGGTAATGAATCATTAAAGTTAAAAATAATTGAAACATATATAAAAGCAACTACTAAGGTAAAAAGAGATCATGTACAGCTCATTGTGGAAGTGATCTGACTGTGAATTGGGGATCCCTTGAAAAAATGCTTTCACATTTGTATTATAGACCATCTTCTGACATTTCAATGATGGTTCAAATGATTTGAAACACTTTTAGTTTATTTTCTTAAGCAGAAACTGTAGTCCCTACTTAAACTGCTATGGCAAGAAGAATTTAAGGACAGGAAAATCTGCTCTTTGCACTACTCCACTGTTGGAAGTGCCCAACATTTTTTCATCGTAATACTTCTCTCTTCCTCAATTATTCAGAATCTTATCATCTACTTTTTAATTGGATGCAGGGAAAAAACAAAGAAACCTACACTTCCCTGCAAAATAAGATGGAATTCTATATCTATCATTAGATGCTTCATAAGAAAAGAATAAAAACAAATAAATCATTCATATAGTTATGTTCATGTTTCTGAAATTAAAATTAAGTATTCCTGGAATAAGGGGCTAATAAGAGAGCATCCCTACTGATGTCTGTCATGAGGATGGTCCTCTGTAAGTGAGGGCTCCTGGGGGTCCAACATGGCTCAGACTTACAGATTGGCGTCTTTCTCACACGGACTATTCATAAGTTCACCCCTACATACTCACTCTTTCTCACAAATCTTGTAAGAACTCAGTATGAGACCATGGACGTACCATGTAAGCAATAGATCTAATAAAGGTTAATAAGCTCAGTTTTATAAATGAGCACATTTTTCAGGGCATCTGTAATTTTTTCTGCATTTAGCCATCTCATTTTTAAAAATGCCAGCACAATGGTTTTAAATACTACAAATTAAACTTACTACCTAAATGAAGATCATTGATATCACAGAGAAGCAGGAATAATTTAGACCATAATTGGACCTCAAAGGTAATTAATTTTACAGTGATATTTGGTATAAATATTCTCTCCTTAATTTATTGAAGTAGAAATCTGAGGTATTCATGCATCCAAGTATATGCCAGTTATAAATAGAAAAGTTAGGAATGCCCAATACCATTTTTGTTCTTTTTTCTGTTGTTTCAGCAGACTGTGGTATGAAAGTGGTACAAATACAGTGGTTATGCCTTAAAGGATTTAATAGCTGAGCCCTAATCCATAACCACGTATCAGTATGTGCTGACATTTAACATAAGGAGTTATATTTGAAACCGGAGTTATATTTGAAACCAGACTCATTGGGTACGTTTATTTAATGGGACACAGCATATTTATTTGGTGGAACCTAAGCCGTTTACTGAACTAAAGCCTAAATGAGTTGGAATCAAGGACATGAGGGAAGTGGGTCAATGTTTTTTCCATGTAATATTTCCAAGTGGTCTGTAGCTAGGAAAGGCCAGACTGTGGTCAGTAGGCTTGCATTTGTTGTACAGGAGCCTGCAGTTCCACTGGAAAATACTTAGAAATCTGCAAATGAAAAAGGCTTAACACTGCGAGCTATTAATTATGAAGTTTCTATAGAAACTTCGTCATTCCCTCTTCTTGAGAAATGAGCTAACTTCATGTACTGTGAATGGGAGAATGTAATTATCGAGAACTAGCTGTAAATGGCTTGTATATCTTTTCATAAAAAGAAGTAATGAAAGAATTGCAATGCAATGTTGCATATATCTTTCCCTTTTCTGGTTGTTGCATGGGATTCTTGTTCTTTTCAATACTTCTGTTAAGGTGAGGGCCCATTGGCCTCTTTAAAGAGGTGTGACTTTCAGAAGACTGGGTGATACCAAGGTGGGAAAAACTTCCAGCCAGCTCAGGCATAGGATTTAAAGCTTAGGAAAAAAAGAATAAAATGTTATTGAGAACAAAGAAATTTATATTCTGTGGTAGAATCTAAGTCTCCATGACGGAACCAAGGCTTGCGGCAATCAGGGCATACTTGTACCACTTGTGGTCACTGTTTGGGTAGGGCTTCAATTTCAGCATTTCTTCATCCTTTGATATTTTAAATCTCCTCTCCAAAATAGAAACATATACTACAGTCTGTAAATCAGTATAATTTTTCTATTTTTGGCTCTTCTATTACACTGTGCCGGTCTGCTTCTCTTCCCTGTCTTGATACTAATAATGGACTGACTCCCCTGCCTGCAAAGGCTGCCCAGCTCCTCTAGCCCTCATGAGACATGTGGCCAGCTCACCAGACTTTACCACTTTTCTCTGGGTAAGGGACCAACTTAGCCAATTTAAATCTGAGCTGCTGTTTTCTGCCCTTCCTGCTTGCATTAGCAATGGAGTGTTTTCTAGAAACTGATCTAGTCAAAGATTAACATGGTCCAAAAAAAGTGATTAGTTGCCTCAGTAAGCACTGACATGCAGTGCAATGGTGTAAAGTCATCTGGGGGGCGGTTACCCAGAGGTACTTCTGACTGTGGGTGCCTTGAATTTTGTGAATAGTTGTAAAAATTAAAGTATTGTTTGATAATTAGTCAAAACAGATCATCATTTTCCCCCAAAATCGACATGCTTACAAATGCTGTGTGAAAATACTCTAGTTCTAATTTCATCTGAATTTCCTCTGAGAAGAGGATGAGAGCAGCATTTCCCAAAAGCTCTAGTCTAGCTTTTTTTTCTTTCTATTTTCCTTCAGATTTCCACTAAGTGAATAATAACTGTGTTTTCCTCATAAATTACATGCCTACAAGTGAACTTCTTTCCTTTTAAGCTATATAAGAAACCATTTCTCCTATTGTACCTGCATGAATAATATCTAACATTACACAAAAAATCATTAAATGTTTTTTTCCAAGACAAAACCTAAGCAGTAGAATGTAATATAAGGATTTGACTTAAGAGGACACTATGCACTTCCTTTAGGCCTCATTTTTTACATGCTTAAAAAAATGATAAAATGAGATGTACAAAGTAAACGTGGTTAAGAATGATAAAATGGATACTAAGATGACAAAGCCTGGCTCTTCAAAGGCATGAAACAGGAATATTTTTCTCCTGATATTAGTATTTCATGTTGGCACTACTTTAAATCCTTATTTTTTTAATAATACGTAGCAATTTGGAGTTATTTGTCAAGCATTAGATTATCAGCCACACTTCTATTAGAAATTAAATTAAATCAAACTGTCAAATGTACTACACATCAGTCAAAAGGAAAAAAGAAAACCAAAACGAAAGCCCAAACCCCAAAAAGAAAATCTAGGTAAAGAATGCAGAGTCTAGAGATAAAAATATCATGTCATTTACATTTAAATAAGCCAAAGAACACTGTGTTCTGATCGGGTAAATGCTGTAATAAGATGAATTTTGGCTACTTAAGGAAAAATAGCATAGACACTCAGATATTAGTGACCTTCTGCACCATCTGAGACCTGTCATTCTGTGTCACTGAGTCTGTGACAGCAAACATATCAACCACATAGGCCATCAGGTATACACAAATCATTTACTGTCTTTGGGTATTTTGCATAGTGTCCGTAGAGGTGCAGAGCAGGTGGAGGAGGGAGAGGGAAGGCTGGATGGTAGCCGAGGCTCTCTGGGTGGGAGAGCCTTTGCTTACAGCTCAGGCAGTCCTGAGGGTCTGTGTAAGTCACATTATCCTGTCCCCAGACAGGGCAAGGAGTTAGGTCAGTACCGGAAAGGCTCCCACCTCAAAATATTCTCATTTACTACCATGCCCTCCTGTACACTGAGCCTCTATGTGCTTACAACCTGGTCTTCAGACAAAACATTTCCTTGACATGACTTCTAAATTTTCTCTTGCACATATATGAGCATCTCTGAAGCCACTTCATGCCATGTGAGGCCATGTTGGGATTACAGCACAAGGCAGCGTCGCATTCACTTTGCTTCATTTTCACAGACAGCCAAAGCGACATCTCCTTTCCTCACCATCTGACAACTTCATTTAAAATCTTGGCTTCATTGCAAGTCCATGGCAAGATTCCTGCTGGATACCGAGAGAATATGTTGTCATTACTGACTGCAAAATCATTAGATGGTGGAGCAAGAGAGTTGATCTCAGCCTAACGATGCAGCAATGCAGGTAATGGTCACTGGGATTGTGAACAGGCTGGGGACCATTTTCTCTTTCTGGGAATAATGGGAATGTGACCCTTTGCAATGGAGCTTGTCACATGTCACAGTAAGCTCCAGTCCTTCGTAACTCTTGTGATGAAAAACAAGCGACCTAGGGCTCTAGACTGAGGTGGAGAATCACCTTAGTGTTAAACAACTTGTTGCACACTTTGTACAGCAAGTTTGCTGGCTTCAGGCACAACATCTATGAGGCTTTTTGCTCTTGATTTGCAACAGAGCAAATTTGCTAAATCACTGATGCCTGAGGAATAGAAAACAGAATTCAGATGTCTTTAAATAAATGTGAATGTCAATTATCAATAGCACCTTACTCTGAAGAAGGGACAGCCTGCATAAGCTGCTCAACCTGTTCATGCGGCTGGAAAGTTTGTCTTGCTGACAATGATAGAATTGACACAATTGCTAAACTTATTCCTGTACTTTTTTTAAAAAAATAAATTACAGCAAATATAAATATTCAAAATAAACTGCAAACTTTTCTCAGTACTCAGCCCACTGTAACACAAAATTTATTCAGTGGCAAGGAGGTAATCCTCTTAGGATCAGCATATCAGTTTCTTTTTTCTTTCCCTCATGAACTTGTAGCTATCCTTACTCATCAGCATAGCTGGGCAGTTCCTTTTGTTAATCTGGTCTAATGATCACAAGGCTCAGAGGTAGAAAAAATGACAAGGCAACTTCAACCCTGGAACAAGCACAGACAAGTACATTTGATGTCAATTATTATCACAAAGACACTTTCAGACTGGAAACTGCCCATTAAAATTTTGCTGTTTTCTCAGGGAAAGGACAGATTCTTAATTCAGCAGTGCTTTCTGTGGATTGGAAAACTCTTTTCAAATTACTTCGGTAGGGAGCAAGGACCATAACTACTTCTGTCTGGTTTGTGCTGCAAAACTAGCCTTTAGATGTTCTTAAACACATAAAAATGAAATGACCCTTACTGAAGCAGAAAACTAAAATCTCTAGGCTACCGATTTACCTCTCTGGTGCAACCTAATTATCTCTTGAGACTTTTTAATTTCATTCAAGAAATCTAGACTAAATAATGGCAATGACAATGAAACCTGCAACTTGGTAAACCAATATAAATTACTGCAGCAACCACAGCTGTTGCAGTTTTGATTTTTGGGGTGCCAGAAAACCAAAGAGTTGCAAAAAATACAATGGATTGTAGATATTATCTTATTTTATGGATTGCATCTTTGGTATAAAGGAATTCTCTTTCCTTTCTGTCTTCTTTCACGAGGGATTTTGATTTACAACTGTTCGGGACAAAAGAAGATACCAAGTTGCAATTATCAGTGTTCATTTTAATAGCCTCTTCCACCCTTCATGCAGCAGGCCATGCCTAACCTCTGGGCTGATGCTTTCAAAACCATAGGGTATCTGAGGTTTTTGAAACAGAGCTGGAGTCTAGAATGTATGTTAATAGCATTTGGCTTGGTGCATTTGATTTAAAGATTAATATGCATCACTAAATCCAAAACAGTAAACACAATTCATCATATCAACGTAAAATATGGTAGCATTCTGAGAAAAGAGAGTCATGTTTATTAAGAAACTAAGTTCGTGTAAGGAGTAAAAAGGGCTGTGGTAATTTATTTACAAGTTGGAAATTTTGTGAAGGATACAACAAAATGAGATGAGAGATGGATTTAATAGGTACAAAGAGAAAGAAAATAAAATCAGTTGGGTTATTAAAAATAATAGATATTATTTGAAATTTAAAAAAAATTTAATGTATTAAGTGTTGAATATGCAGAGCAGTGGCATTTGCAACTTTCCATGGAGGCTGATGGTTTCCTGATAATGCTGCTTGTTCTGTATTATCAAAATGAGTTAATTAAGAATTGCAAGTCTAATGCTTAGCATGACCTACAGATCAACTATATATTTAGCTTTAGGGCTCAGCCATTTGGGTCTAGAAGTGCTGGCAAAGTGGAACTTACTGAGCTGAAGACAGTTTCAACTGATAATACTATTAATACAAGCATCATTCAGATATTCAACTGCTCTTCTACCTGGAAAACCATTTGCTCACCTTGCTTCAAAACTAACGTAGATTTCTACTTGACTTTCCCCTGGCATTTACTAGGGCTTTGAAATTAGTATGTTAACAGACAGTTAATTATAGCTTATATTAATCATAACTGCAATGTTCAAAAAATTTCCTAACAACTTGGTGTGGATACAATTTTGTTTGACTTCAGAAGAAATTCTACTTAAGCAAGAACTGAGGTCATTTCTGCCCTAACTCAGTACATATGAAAACGTAGGGGGGAATCCACAGGGCAGAACCTCAGCTGATACAGACTGACACCAATCCTTGGGTTTCCTGCAGCTGGAGACAGGACTCTCCTTTTCTCATGGAATTACTGGAACCTGGGTTATCCATCCACAAAATGGGCACAGATTTCCTGCTCAACTCAGTTATGTTTCAAAGACACATGGAGGTTTACATTTGATTCCTGGTGATCTCCAGTCAAATGGCACTGTCATCCCCACAACAATATTGAGGAGAGAACTTATTGGTTGCTTCACTAGGGACTCTGTACCTGATCTAAAGAAAATGCCAAGATGCTCAAAAGTACCGAGCATTTATCCCACCCCATTGTTTCAGGGTGATTTTTTTGTTGTCAGTCCAGTTGAAAAACAGGCCCTAACTAAGGATGCTCAGTTGTGAAAATAATGATCTTTGAAATCAAACCTTTGATGCTTCATTTCTGCAACTTATTTTAACATCTTTGAACTTTGAGATTACATAAAGTGTCTTCCTTTCAATTATGTACAGAGTAGCTCAAAAATTATGGTGATATAAGAAGTCTTATTTTACATTGGACCCCTTCCAATATTAGTTATTTAACTTTGAATATGCAGAGAGTATAAATGGATGCATTTCATGATGGTAGTTTGGTTTTGATGCAAATCAAGTAGACATTGTTTAAATTGGGGAAATGGTTGTGAATTTAAATTGCTGGCATTCAGATAGCTCTGGGTTTGAAACACAGACAGATACTCCTTCAAATCTTTGGATTTAGCTAGAGATTTGGATTTTAGCTACTCTTCACACAAAGATTGCATGGCAAGGTCTAAATGCCACTGATTTCAAGAATCCTGGGACACACATGCCATGCTAGACCAATTCAGCCATGTATGATATTCACATCCTCCAGCATTAAGCGTCTAAACTAAGGGTTTTGATTAGGATTGAGCTAATGTTGTTCAGGTAGGAAGCACAAACATCTCAGGTATCAAAACCGCACGTAAGTTCATATATCTGTCTGTATAAAAACATTCTGCTCCACCAGAAGTAGTCATGTGTTTCAGTTTGAGTTTTTCAATCCAAATTTCGTTTTCACTCATGAACTAGAAAATGCCCATAACCTTCCAAAGAGCTTTACATTTCCATTTGTTTACTGAAGAGCTGGGATCTCTGAAAAGCACCTTTGAATATTTGTTTATACAAAAGTTGCTGTAAAGTGCTAGTTATTAAATGCTTGCTGGGCTTAGTAAAACACAGATCTCCGAATTAAGTAGATATGCCACTAGCAAAAAGACATATTGAATAATAAAATACTCAGTATGCCTAGCATTGTTTTGTGTAACTCTAAATTTATTTATAGATTTTGACTTTATAATAGGCTTCAGTGTATCTCTACTTTATGGTTTGCCAATGCACCCAGAGGGAATGTTCATTCTAATCAAATTTAGTATCACAAAAATAAGCACAGGAACAAATCAGCAAACCCCTGGCATTGTAAACATTGTAAAAAGACAGATGATTATGTTGCTAAGTTTCTTCTACCTTGAAACTAATTCTCCATGGTTCAGCTGTTACTTCCCTAACCATGTAGTGCTTGTCTCTTGCTGCAGTGTTATCCTTCAAGGCAGATAGATACTGCGTGTGGGTAGGAAATATGGCCAGCTGAGACAATCTGTGTTATGCTTGTGTCTGGAGTCACTTATTAGGAGACAGGCCAGTGAAACGTCTCACATTATTGAGAAATGGCTGAGAGGAAGTTCTGGAAAATAAACCACTCCTTTGTTTTTGTTCGTCAAAACCTGTTGAAAGGAATCCTTTTATAGATAAGGATGGGGCATGGCATTCATGACTGCATTTAATGGTACATTTGGGCTGACTATCTCTGTTTCCTGTAGGAAAGACCGTTTAAACTTCTCCAGGCTTTCCTAAGCTATGATAGCATTATAAATTGTTATTTTCTGGAGTTTTCTGTTTTCTCATATTTAGCAATATTGCTAAGTGATTGGGATGCATGATTTGTCTGCCTTTGTCCTTGCCATATGTCCTCGCTATGGGAAGCTGTGCTGCTGACACAGTGCCCCAAAAAAGGGAGAGTCACCATGCTTCTGGGTTAAATGTACCCTGGCATTTTGCTGAAACTCTTATGTTGACTGAGGGCTTTTGTATTTCCAGACTCTATTTGAGACAAAAGAGCAACAGGAATCTCTGTGAAGAAAATTGTAACTAGGTTATATTCATATTTATATAAAAAATATATATAAATAAGTATATATGTATGTGTTTTATAAAATTTTAATTCTATCTTTCTTTTAGAAATATAATTCCTCAGAGTAAAAAGAAAACCTTTGAGAGTGGTTGGCTCTCTTAAAAAAGCTAAGAAATGCAGAAAGCAAATACTAATACTAATACTAATAATATTAGCTTTAACCAAACCCATTATCCATCAAAAATTTTCAAGAGAAAACATTTACCAGGAAGCATAATTAGTTTTCAGTGTTTTCTCATCTACCCTACCCTATTTGGTTTATGCTCTCTGTACCATATTTGCTCATTTGAGTGACAGACTTCGTTAAATACTGTGGGAGTGTGACTGCTGCCTGTCTAACCAGCCAAGACAATCAAACCTGAGGATTTCAAGAGGTCCTTTCCAACGTAAACTATTCTGTGCTTTTGCTACCTCTTCTGAGGGGAAAGCCTCAGTCTGTTCTGACAATTTCCCTGGCTATTCTCTGTGAATGGTTTGCAGTAACAGGATGACAAATGAGCAGTGCTTGACAGATGAGCAGTGCTTGATCTAGCCAAATTTGCAAACTCTTTGTCTTTTATTCACCACTCTTAGGCCTCCTTTTTCTGGGTTCTCAGCTGATCTGACACAGCTGTACCCCAAGAGCTGCCAAGAAACTATATTCATTTAAAACAAGTTAGGCCATGATTTGTACCAGAGAGTTTTGCTGTACTTGATCTTTCGCTTCATGCATTACCATGATCTCTTATGCTCTCATTAATTAATATCTCATTTAAGCAACACAGAGAACATAGGCACACAAACAGGTTTTAGTTACCTATAACACCAGATAATCCTAAAGGAACAAATTATTCAGAGTTTGTTTGTTTTTAAAATATGACAACTAAATCTCCAGATAAGGAAACACATGTACAGTTACTGACACTGGACCAAATTTCTTTCCTTGTAACTTTTCAACATCTCATTTACTTGGGACTGAAAATTTCCCAGCTGAGAATCTGGTCAAAAATATTGCAAAATTTGATATACAAAGAGGAGAGTTAATGTGCAAAGGAGAAAAAGGAAACTGAATGTATTGCTGGAAAGGCTCATTTTTTTTTCCTTCACAAAATAGAAAATCTGCACATCTAATTTCATCATGTTATAACTCCTTTGAGGCCACTTGATGTTTAGTCATCAGGAGGACTTGCAGCATCTCTCCTTAGATGCATTTAGTGAATTTAGTATTTCACTTTTGTGGCCAGGAAAATGTCACTGGTGTGAGGAATAACACAAAACCCATAAACTATAGACAGGGTGAATTTGATTCTGTCATCTTCATGAACATGATCTCTAAGCCTTAAAAAGTTGCAGCTGGCTCTCTTTCACTGTCTGCTCAGTATTGATGAAGCAATAAAATGTGGGTATTAACATCAAAGAACCAATATTCAAATAATTGTTAAGATGTGTGAGACACAGCTAGTCTACAGTCAAAAGTACATAAATTTGAAAACAGCATGCAAGCTCATGGCTGGAATCTATGGAGAGATGTCAGAAAGGGCAGGTTAGGAAAAAAAACATATAGTGTAAACGATCAGAAACTATTATTCTTTCCCATGATTTACCTAGTGTTAAAATTGTGTTCAGTGCTTTACAGACAGGTCTGAACATACAATAAGAAATCAAAGGATGAAGAGACTTATGCATTGCTTAATAATGCAGACATCACCACCTAAGCAAGCTCAGTGGGAATATATTTTGCTCATCCTTTGCTTTTCAGTTTAGGTCATGACACTCACAAGCCTCTGAAGGGGCACCTAACTTTGCAAGCCAGGCTATAAGCAATAGTGTGGTAACTGATCCGTGTAAAACTAACCACTTTTCTCTGCTGGGCTAAGCAAGGAAGGTGGCTTTCTGCTCATATGTGGCTGTGAACTAGAGCAGATGAAATGTGGGCACATATTATTCCTTTCTGCTGCTCTTGCAGTGAACCAGGGAGCTGAACATGAGTCTTCCACATCCCAAGTCACCACCTTGTCACCAGGGAATACTTCACTGAATGCCATTGCATAATGGATGGAAAAGCAAGTGTTTCCTCACTCCTGCTTTGCAGGCTTGTCCAAAGCAAGCAAGGACTGTGCCTTGCAATATTTCTACAGAAATGTAATTTCCCTGTATATATGTTTCTGTGCCAAAATTGCAGGCACAGGCTCTATCAGACTTAGCCTGGGATTATGAAAAAACTCCCTGGAGGTAGGCATCATAGTGATTTCCCTGATTTCCCAGCAACTCAGACTTTCTAGAGAAAGTCTGGGAACAATGATTATTCCATCATTAAAGGTCAAAGCAAAGCAGAAACAGATACATCTCAGAAGGCATCCTGCCATGAAAGGCTGATAGGCTAAACGTGGCAGTGGAGCTTCCTCTCTGATTCCCTAAAATGAATGAAAGCACAGATTCAGAGTCCTGGGATTTCAAAATTATTTTCTAGGGACTACTGTTTGTCAGGGACATTTCAGCTACTCATAAGAGCACTGTTCATTTCACATCCTAGATTACATATGCAGCAAGGTCCACATCACAGCACATAATTTCTCTAGCTAGTGCGAAACATCACAGGCTGTAGATAAACGTTAACTTGTAGGGGTGTCCCATAATTCACAGAGAGATTCAGCTGTTCTGTCTAAGAAGGTCAATTCCTCGGGTTTACAGCCTCATTTACAATAGCAATTATAGCTTGGATATGGATGCTTAATCTTTTTTTCATTATTATTATTCTTTCTGAACAATAGTAATTTCTAGGTTGAGGATATACCACACTAATCCCTTTTTTTCTCAAAGGTTGCATAAATTATTAAGGTTGTATCTTGTTATTATTATTCTTTCTGAACAATAGTAATTTCTAGGTTGAGGATATACCACACTAATCCCTTTTTTTCTCAAAGGTTGCATAAATTATTAAGGTTGTATCTTGTTTTGTACCACAGCTGATATTTGACTGTTTTTTTTAAAAAAAAAACACAAAAAAAGCAAAAAAACCAAACCTTTTTTAGCTTAGCTTTAGCCCACTTTTACATGGCATCAGGAAAAAAAAATGATATATAAATCATTTCCTGTTACATATTCAACTGCTGGAGAATGATAAAAAGAAAAAAATGCCTACTGTGGCAAAATTTGACCACTAATATGTACATTCATACCTTATTTTGATCTTTATAAAAAAATGTGACTTATGGTCTTGATTTCTAAGGCCATGGGCAACTGAATGGGCCAGCCTGGGAGAAGTCAAGATATTCCAGCCTGAAAGACCTGCAGACATGTCTTGAAATCCCTGAATAATGAAGTAATCTTACCACAAAAGTAGAAAATTTACATTAAGATTATTTGAGAATGACTTTGACTCTCTTTGGATTCAGAATCTTCCAAGCACTCAGTCGTGTTATCAGTAGAAGTGAATTTAATCACTTCAAAAGAGGAGGTGGGATGACCTTCCTGCCATGAGAGGGGGAAGGAAGGGGGAGAAGAGTCTTGTGGGACTGAGCTTGCTATGGAGATTGTCTCTATTTCTCCTCTTCCATCTAATTTTATATGTGTGTCTCATCCTCATTCCTGGTTCAATGACTGCAATATTGTAGAAATATTATACCACTAAGTGCAATGTGCCACAGCCTCCCCCATACCTGGCCTAATGGACCTACAGTGAACAGCGCAGATGGGAAGTGGGTACAATAAATATGCTGAAAATTTTCTCTTTTTTTGCCATCTCTTTGTTGAATCTTTCTGAAGGTGATGGTAACTTACTCAGAGTCAGACTAAGTTTGATACTCATGTGTACAACAAGCTGACAGCAGCTTGGTATTCCTGTTGTGACGTTTCCTGGGGCAAAGTTATGTACAAACGAATGCACTAAAGATCCATTTGTAATGCAACAGTCTCTGCAGATTGTGTAGAAGCAATAGGGCTTTAAAGAAGAGAAATGGATCTGGAAATGCCAAGGTTCAATGTGTGCAACAGTCCCAGCATGAGCATGTAGAGGGCTTCTTAATTAAAGGGAGGGGGGGCAGGCAGCCTGCAATCACAGTGTGGGGTCTGGAAGTACTCTGAAGATGGCACTTTACGATCATGAAATGTGCTCATTTGACAAAGATGCCTGCCTGCCTGCCTGGTTTTAAGAGGTGATTATCTAGCTGGCAAAGGATCACATCAGCAAAACTCCTGAATGCAACTCTCAGTTGAAGCCTGCCCAGTTCCCGGAGGGAGCGCATAAGGGTAACGTGTATTAAAATGAGGTTGCTTTTGTAGATTGGGTGGAACAGCTTCCTGACATTGCATTTTGTATCACAGTCCAGTGCAGTCAGCTTCTCCTAAAACTGGCAATATGAGAAAGGAACTTAAAGAGAGTACAACTTAGGGTATAAACAAGATCCACTGTGCCATAATTGGCAAGCAGCAACAGCGAAGAGGCCAGGCTGCCTTTCGAGCATTGCATGTCTGCTTTGTACACATGTAACAGTGTGGGACTCGGCACACATTTTAAACACCTGTGAGAGTTTTCAACTGTTGAGAGAGCAAGACAGTTGAAGAGAGACACTGGGAAGGTAACAACTTAATGAAAAAAGAGCCCTGTGTGGGACAAGTGGTTGTCCCAGCTCCTCTGGAAAGCTTTTCTTGGTTAAATCCATTTCTAAAGAAATGTCTTTTTTCTGTAGTTTTTGTCTTTTTTAGTTCCCTCTCCCGACCTTGGAAATTGTGATGATAAAGAAAAGACTTTGAAAAGTCAGGTCATGGGCAAATTATTTGTTGCTACTAAGGAACACCTTTGCAGAGCATGTTAAGCAACCTCTCTCCTAAGGACTGCTATTATTCCCACCCTGTGGTCTCCTTTCTCAACACACAGACTTCTCATCACTGTAATTTGCCTTTGCACATCTGGGAAAACTGTCCTCAGTAATCAGTTCAGTAGAAATACCAGGAGACAGACAGACAGACAGATGTGTTGCTGGGCCCACTTTCAAGAGTGAGGCTGAAAGACAAACTCCAAGGTTTTTGTGTTACAATCAGTACAGCAGTCCCGATGAGATTGGTTATTACATGAATCAGGTGCAAGACAACTGTTTCCACCTCTGTAGGACTCATTACAGAAAAGAAGTGAGAGGCACAGGTGTATGGAGGGGAGTATGTTTGTGTGAGTATCTGTGTCTAGTTGAATCCCAGGGGACTAGTTGAATCCCGGGGCTTTGGATTAGCAGGAGAGTGGTATTTTTTTGCAGCAATATTTCTATTCTGTATTTTTGTGTGATTTTTAGGCTATTCCAGTATGAAGCACTTGTTGTGGGCCGGGTTTATTCTCCTCTCTGAAATGTTCATGAGGCCTGAAACCTCTTTAGAGATGAAAGATATTCTCTTCTCTGATACCCAGATATCTGTAGCTCAGAGATGCTATGTCTGTATTCTTTCTTCTCTGTGAAAAGACAATGATTCCTTATTAGAAATATCCTGAAATCAGCACCATGCCTCAAACAGTAATTTAAACAGGAAATTAGGAAGTTTGTACTAAATACCATAATGTAAAAGCTATTTCAAAGGAAAGCATTAAATTGAAAAAGAAGGTCATGCACAAATAAACAGAGATGAGGACATACAGAAAATATTTTATGCAACTATTTATACACATCAAGGTATAGACAGATTGTGTTCAATCTGTCAAAACATATTTTTCCTGTTTCTGATTAGCTTTATTTTTAAAATAAGTTTTTGGTGAAGAATTGAATCGTTGCAAGGTCCATGTGTTAATAAAACACTAAAACAGGTGTTTAAACTATAAGGCATTGGGATCACTAGAACAACACGCCTGTTTAGTGTTGAGCACTTAAATGGATTGATGGAGTGGGGTACCTTGTTCTCCAAAGAACAAAGCTCTTAATTTCTTTGTTAATCAGTGCTATCTCATTCATTACAGTTATAATGAGTATTCACAAGCAGCAAATCCTCTCTTTCTTATCTCTGTCAAAGCATATGGTCCTAGCAAAGGAACCAAGATAACAGTAGCAGACTGCAGATGTCCTCTAAATTCAGGATGCTGAGTGGTTATGTCCACAAGAGCTGAAGGGAGCCTTAACAAAGCTTAACAGTTTATGTACCTTGGTATTGTCAAGAGGAACTAATTTTAAAGCACATCTATCCATCCTTAGATAACCTATGAGTAAGCGGACCATTCTTTTGAGGCAAGAGACTCCTGGTCCTCAATAAAGCATTTATTCTGAAGGCCACGGCCTATAACAAGGGATAGAATTTGTCAGGAATCTTCCAAGAAAATGTTTTTCATAGGAAAATGCCAGTTAGTAGGAAGCAGTACTTTTCATGAGTTTCTGCTTCAATGGTGCAATTTGTTTTAAAAGAAAAAAATCAAGATTTTCAAACTAAAGCATTTCATTGTGAAACCATTTCCAGATGAAGCAACTTGGTTTTTTAAATATCAGCTAAAATGCAGCTCAGAAAGATAAAAATGATAAGCATTACAAAATCATGTAACAGTAGTATTTCATTTTTCTCAGCTATAATTATTTTTTTACTTCTTTCTTTATTTTTGACATGTTGAATGCTGGGCCTGAATATGAGGTAGAAAAATGTTTAAGATTCTCAACACTTTTAGATGGGTGGAAAATATTATTCTTTTAGGATAAAAATTCACACCTTTTATCAGTGGCATCCTGATATACAGACAGGTCAGAACTCAGATCCCAAAAGATCATCAGACACGTTTCTCTTGTTGATTTCATTGACACATTAAATGTTTGTCTTTTGCTTGCTCATAGCATCTTCCTCCATAATAGATTTATGCGGACCTGAGAGTCTAAATTCCTAATTTAAAGTTCCCTTGATCCTCACACTTTGAACATTGTTAGTTGTGGTGCTATTTATCAAACATACAATTTTTGAAGTTCCTGCTGAAACTGCTTCCCAAGAGAAGTCTTTTGTTCTTCAGGCCTGACAATACCATAAATTATTTTAAGCTGTTATAACCTTCTATATTTACTAGTGAGTTATACTGCTAGTTAAAAAAGGCTCTATGTTTCTGAAGAGTCTCCTATCTGATTGTTTGCTGGGAGCAACATTGTGGAGAGAAAACCCAGCTGTTGGTCTTGAGCTCTGATATCATCTCATAACAAATGGTCTCAATTAAAGGCAATTCAGTGAAGTCTATGGAAATACAGCCATTTATCAAAACCTGAGAAAGAAATGCTTTGAGAACACAATTTGACTTCATTTTACAAGGTATAAAGAAACATACAATACAAATACAACAGAAAAATAAAGTCACACCAGGCAGAAAACAATAGAATACAATACATAGAAGAGGTGTTTTTCCTGCATTTGAAATTTCTTTCCCAACTTCATTAACAATTTGCAAACTCCTTACTTATAGCAAGTACTTGAAGGAATGTTCATTTAGGTCTATCTAGTCTGTTTTGTTTCTCTAAAATCTATACTTAGTGCCAGCTGAGTAAGAAGTTACAGGCAAGGCAAGGCAACCTGAAAAATTAAATAATTTTACATCATGAAGGGAAGCATCCCTCCTGTCAAAACTCAGGTTTTTGAGGCATGGAAATTGAACATCACTGCAATTATTATCATAGCTTCATTCAGCTCCTTAGGAATCATAAGAAAAAGAAGATGATGACATGATAAGAAGCAATATTTGCTACAGCTGTACTAATCCACAATTTAATAGCAGTTTCATAAAAGCTACCTCAAATCAATGCGTATATTTTGGACAGAAATTAATGTGTTACATCAGAGGCATTCTTATAAGTTACTATTATTATAAGTTAGTTTGCTGCTTCCTTCTTATCCACTAAATTTCTATCAGAATCATAGGTCCAAAGAGATACAAGGGCTGTGAAGTCTTAAAAATGCATTAATGGATTGGTGGGGTCTTCTATGAATGAATTGCAGACCCCATTGGTGCTGCTCAGACGGGAAGCTTTTTATCAGGCATTTCTAACTACTCAGGCTGAGAATGGAAGTAAATATGTGTAAACACAACATCAAGATCCATCTGCTGGAAATGTCCTCATAGCAAAACAATCTGTGAATCTCCGTCAAATTTTGCTCCCGTTTTCAGTGCTACCTAAGGGGATAGGCCATTGTTCAGCGAAAGGCAGGAGGATGCTTCTAGCCACAGGCCACAACCCTGATTCAGCAAAACTCTTAATTCCTTTCCTCCCCAGCAAATAACTGCAGCATGTGCTTAACACTCACCCGGTAGGATTTGGACATATGGTGAGAAGGACTTCTGTGAATCAAGGCCAAAATACCTAATGTTGTATTTAAGCGCCTCACTTTAAGGTAGCCTGGTTTGAAAATGTTTTTCTAGTTCCTCCCCAGGCTGCCTGGTATGTTTTTGGCTGCTGCAAGCCAACAAATAGCAAAAGTAACAATCATAATAAATAGTAAATATTTAATCTTCTATGAACAACATTGCTGAGTACACAGCATTTTGAGTGACAGATGTGTATTTGTTAGTGATATTAACTAAATGAAGAATGCCTTGCAGTTTCTTTAATAGTCACAGAATTAATCACACTGTCTAATAATGCTGCCACTCACAGAGGGAAAATGATTTCTCCTCAGCACTGCCTTTCTTCCTGCTAAGAATATTTTCGGCCAAAATACGTGGTGACACATGAACAAGTACCCCAGGTCCTTAAAACTGATTTTTTAAGTTTTTACACATTCACTTCAGAGACTAATTTTTTCCATTAAAATAGGATGTGGTCCTTATGCTGGGAAGCCAAAAACTGTTAATCAGCCCCCTGCCCGGTGCAGTGGGGATTGCTCATCTGATGCTGTACAATGGGAGTGGGAGTTTCTCCACACAAACATGTCCTGGAGTATGTGTAAAACAGCAGAATGTGAAAAAGGAACATCTTTTGAACACGAAGGTGGTTGAGACTAGGAAGCACAGCATAGAAATGCCTTAGCTAATTCTCGATGTAGTAGACAGAAAGGAGATTAGCACAGCAGTTTGACAAAGCTAATATAACCCATCCTTGGGAAGGAGTACTGCGCACTGTCCTTTACCCTGGCCAGACTGTAAAAGAGACAAACTGACCTATAACTGAGCCAAATTCAAGGCAGTATTTTGTTGAATAAGCTTTTACAGTTTCTGTGCTATCCCTGCAATTGCAGCTGGTTTCCACACGTAGATGATGCGCATTGAATGGATGACTTGGTATCCAGTCAGATTCCAAGCAGTAATGGGTTTAGCATGAAAACAGTAGTTTGAAAAGTTAGGCTGTGTGTTCAAACATCTGTATTTGATGCAGCATTTTCTGGGCTATATAAAGGCCAGCCGAAACTGTATGCAGTAACAACGTTGTATCCTACAGGATCAAAGTACCATGTAACACTAGTACTCAGTAAATTATGGTTAGACTGCTGGGAGAGAAAGCAAAGTCACTGGATTTCTATAAGAAAGCTTTACTTTGGAGTTAATAGTCTGTAGTAGCTTGAAATGAGGGATGCAACAAGCTAAACTGAAGCTAGTCTTTTATGCATCCATGAGATGCCAAGAGGGTTTTACATACACTCAGAGAACCTTGCATTGCCTTTTGAAATGAGGAAAACAAAGTAGATTTCCTTTGAAAACTGAAAGTTTTAAAAAATACCCTCTTATGCTACAGGAATGATATGAAGCAATTGCTTTGCAGGTAAGTCCTTTTAACAACCATATTGAATAGCAAGTCACACATCATGCAGCATTACATCAAAGTAAAATTCCCAAATTCAGTAAAATTGAGCCAGCAAGGACTGATGCATTTCGAGATGGGATTTGATCATTGATGAAAGACTGCATTATTCCTTTCAGGGAGTCCTATAATAAACCTTGTTTAGAAAAAAAAAGAATGAAAGAATGAATGGTAGCATTTTGTTTGTATTATTCTAATTGGAAAACTGTTTTCACTTAAAAGCTGCTTCTTGTGAAATATTTTCAACCATAATAAAATTGGATTTTTCCAATATGCAAAAATACCTTTTTATTGACTTTCTTTTTCTTCATCAAAGCCTGCATACAAAATCTTACCAAAATCTGGATGCTTCCTAACAGAATTTGAGGATCTGAGGAGGGAAAGCAAATTGACAATACTTTTATTAAAATGAAAAGAAAGCATTTCAATGGATTTGATATCATTCACTTCTCAGACAAAAAGGAAATAACCTATCTTTCAGTTTTAAATGGAGGTTATTTATCTGAATGTTTGACCAGCAGAAAGAGAGGAACCTTATGTTGCTGCCAGGGCTCCAGAGCATCTCTTAAACTGGAGGAAGTTCTAAAATATGCCTTGATTATCGTCATCGACTTCTACAAACAACTCCATCGATGTTTTGTCTGTTCTGATGGCAATGGGCAAAAATCCAGTGATTCATTGGTATTATAAGCCCTAACATCCCTTCAGTCCTCCTCACCATTAATTTTCCAGTATCTGTTATTCTTTAAGCTCAATTAAGGGCAGCACTGAGCCGCGTTAAGTAATGATGTTCTGCGGTGAACAGGCAGTAGAAAAGTAGATAAACTAAGAGCCTGACCAAATCTCATTGCAGTAAATCAGATTTCTTTTATACCAAAGACCAGTTGAAGCATCTCTGTTGCCTCCTATATTCCCTAATCCCTGACATACATGGGCTGTCACACAGTACATCGGTGCTGTCTGTTGAAGGTGTGAACCTGCCTTTGAATCAACAAGCTTTGGAAACAGTTGCAACACTAGGTTATCTGATGCCTTTTAAAGAGCAGGGAAAAAATAGTTGAGCAGTTGATTACTACAGTTCTAGGAAGGTGTTTTATTCTTTTACGTAATTGTGGAAAAGCCTAGCAGAATAAATCAAACTATTGTTATTGTCCTGAAGAGAGCAGGCAAGTTTGCTTCTATTCACAGGAAGAATGAATCTTAGATTGCACAGTTCAGACACTTAGATTGTCCAAATGTAATATCTTCTTTTTTTTATTATTATTTTGGAGGAAGGAAATCTTGTTTTATCCCATTCAAAATCTAAAATTTGTAACAAGCATTTTGAATTTAGATCCACATAATTAGTCTTTCTTATTCCTGAAGAAAAAAGGGAAGAGTGAACAAAGAACGAGGATAGAGGAGCTGGCTGTGTTCCTGTTCCTGACAGACCTTCAGAGGTGATTTTGAATGATGCAGTACTCTTATGGGGTAGAAAGTGTATCCTAACTTCAGCCCTGTAATGCCTCAGCATCTTGTCTTATCTCCCTGTGTAGCCAATGAAGAGCACAGACTAATCACTCAGCGATTGTTCCTATCCAGACATTGGTGCATATGCTGATTATAAAGTAGGTACAGCAAAACCTTCTGAATTGCTCCTTCTTCTCTCCATTGAATACAGGGGAAGACTAGAAAGCTAGGTTGCCCTGGACACTTCTATTTTTTATGGCAAATGTTAAGTGAGATGAATACAGCTCTTGCAATATTAAGTTTTTCTTTGGTAAAGTGATCCCTGGCACAAAGAGTGAATGGCTAGCCACCAGATTTTCAGAAGCCTGTGACTGAGGTAAGAGACCAGATGAGAGACTGGAAGTGTCTTTATAAAATTGTCAGTGTGGAGGGGGTATTCTAAGAAGATCTAGCTAGTGCACCAAACCAGCAAACTTCACCCGATTTCCTCTAAGAGTGTACCTAGCCAGGAAAACTCCTAGTCATTCACTGCTGTGGAAGGGAGGATTTCTTTAAGCAACAGGTATTGGGAGCAGAGCAAATATTTGGGACATCACCCACAGCATATGTGGGAACACAGAAAAGCTCATCAGGGTCTCAAATGCTAACTGCAATAAGAAACTAAAAGTCATGGAAGAAACAATGAAGTTCCAAGGAACTTGCTCAAAGTCATGTTCTGAGGTCAGCAGCACTCAGAGTCACCAACAGGACTTCAGCTCTACTTTTCTCCTTGCTCAGACTCCTTTAGTTGTTCTTTTTAAAATAGACAGTGCATCCTGTTGTCCTTATATAAAAACATCCCTGGTCATATTCCCTGAACAGAAGATGCGAGTGAAAAGTTGCCTGCTTGACACCCTTCCACTAATGGACAACATTGATCTACTATGGTGACAAAGCCAGAACAGCAAGCTGAGGAGAAGACAACAGAATCAGAACTTGACCAGATCCAAAGATCTCCATCATCAAATGCTCTGTTAACAAAACGTTAATAAAACTGTGGTGTAGTGTGAATCTACCTCCAGGTCTTTTATTGTCAGTTCATTACCATGTTCTTCCTTACAGTAGCCTGTCTGCTCTTGAGAAAGTTATTAACATTATTATCATCAGTAGAGTTCTACATGAATTCACAACCTCTCCCACGAGTCCCTAAACAAACAGTTTAAGCTGCTGCACAATTTCCCTAGGTATATGAAGAGGAAAATGCCACAGACCTTTTCTGATTGCTTGAGAACAGCCGCACAATGTTTGGTTGGCACTTGTTCTCTCTGCTTGCTTGCAAAAATAATGATCCCTTTCCATGTAATGTGTTTTCCCAGATTACGCAGAAGTAGTAGGTTCCAAGTCCTAGTCCACATATATCCACATAAACTAATGGATGTGTTAAAGTTCACGCGAAGAGAGCTTCTGAGTCCATGAAGATTTGTCCTCCCCACACTGCCTTAGCTCAATGGATTTAACCATGTCTTCTTTTACACAAATTTCATGATGAGGCAACTCAATTTCAAACTTAAAATGCAAGGTGGCTCAGGACAATTGCTTTCAAAGGAGACTTTTCTGGCTCATATAAATTAAAGGAGTAACAAATTCATATGAATGCCTTGTTGTACAAATGGTTGTTTAAGCTAAGTAGTGTGGTAGCTCAATATCCTGTTTCTGTCTCCAGGTGTGAATACTTGACAAAAAGTAAAAGAAACAGAAAATCTGAAGTTATTCTTCCCTTGCCTCTGTCCTTCCAGCCTTCATCAATCAACACTTCAAAGACATTTTAGCAACACGTTGCATTCAGACCATTGTGCTTAATGGCAGCTGATGAGTTCAGTCTCCATGCTTCTGTCTAATCTCTGCTGTTGACTTAGGCTTTGACCCAAAACAGCAAGATGAGCACAAGCAAATCACAAACATCCAGCCTGGTCCCTAGTATACCATCATGCAGGCATATCACAAAAGTGATCTGCTTTGCTATGTGGCAGCTTCTTTCAGAGGCTCCTCTGCCTTTAATTAAGCAATGGCCTCAGCAGAGATTTTTTGGAAGCCGGATCAATTGCTCTCCTCTTCAGAGCACAAAGGTGCTTTGGTGGGGCTGCTGATAGCTTGTTTGTTCACCACTTAAGAAACTCTGAAGTGAGTAATTCCAGATCAGGGCATGCAGATTGCACTAAGCTCCCTGACAGAGTGGGTTCGGAATATGCTGGATGCAGTCCTATCTTCTGATACTGAGCTAGTTTTTTGGTTTATTCCTATACCTGAGACGTTGTTTTGATTCGGATGGATATAGAGACTGGAACTCATGGTACCCATTTCCTCTCCAGCTCTTCAAAGTGTTATGACAGGCTCCATGGAAACAGATATCAGTGATGTTATCCAGAGTTTGAACTACAAGTTTCTTTAGATCCTTCTCCAGTTTGGTTTTTTTTTCGGTCCAAAATACCTGAAACTCTATCCTAGATATTTAAATTTTTAGTTTATGGCAATGTACCCAGTTTATGCTCCAGTTTTTCCTGGCGTTATAATGAGGAAGGAGGAAACACTTGAAAACATTTTTGTCGACTTTTTTTTTCCAAGGATCATGAGACAATTGCATCACAAAACATCGCTGCATCTTCATGAGCACTGTTGTTAAAAAATAGTATAGCAGCAACAGTTAATGCAATCAGGCTCCCTATGCTCAACACTGTGCAAATAAATCCCTTAAGAAAGAACTTAGCTGCACAGATAGGTGACAGGAGAAGAAAACACAGACAGATAAAGTCACTGAGAGTGTATAGCAGAGGAACAAAAGAACCAGGTATAGAGTACAGAAATCCTGTTTCATAGTCTGCCTTAGATGATACTGTAATTTCTCCTAAAATACTCATTTAAGCCTACACAAAAAGGTTTGATTTTTAAGAGAAGTCTCCTCCCAGATTTTTAAACCATCCTTCAAATCCATGAATTTATCTCCAATTTTACTTCCAACGTGACTGGCACCTGCTTTGCTATGTGGTACTTCCAGCTCTGTTTCTTATGACTATGTAACATATGTAAAAATTGAAAATATACAGTTAAATGTCTGAATGTTCCCTGGATTTTAATAGAATCTAGATTAAATGACAGTAATAAGCAGCCATTTGTGCACAATTCTTCCAGAAGAGTTGCAAAAGTGATACTAAAAAGCCCTCTCTCAAAACCTGTAACTTCAAAGTAAGGTAGGAGGCTCATTGTGGTTTTGTCTTCTTCCAAGTGCCATATTAACTCCATTAAGATTGAAACCCCAAATCATTCACTGCTTCTGTGATCTGACCAGCCAAAACGTTATTTGTTCTCCTGCCTGGTGGGGAGCTGGCAAGAGCTTTTTGCCTTTTGCTACACTTTTGAATTCCATTTAACCAACACTGTTCAGCATAAAGGAGCAGAAACTGAGTCTTCATCTGCTTTGTTCATCCTCAGCAAAATTGTCATCCAGTTCCCAAAGCCATTCTGTTTAAACTAGTTCATTAAAACAAAGAACTATGCAGGAAATTTTCTGTGTTCATATTTGTTGTGGAGTTGCTACAGGGGCTTCTATGGGTAAATTGTCCTGACAGCTTTGGTGCAGAAATACTGCAATATAGAGATTATAAAGTTGATATTACAGAACCTCAGCTTCTTCTCTAGTGATTGTAAAGTATACAGTTTACCAAAGCACAGGGAACTCCAAAATTCCCCAGTGCTCTTTATGGTAGGCTGTAAAAATAAGTAATCCAGACTGAAACAAAAAAATAGAAAAGTAAAACTCTAACAGATTTTATAAAGAAGTGATAAGTCATTAGAGGAAAACACAGAGAATCTGCATGTTTAGAATTCACTTCCTTTTGCACCTCATTGTGCCTGGTATTCATGTCTGACTATTTCTATCATCTCCACTATTTTAATTGATCATTTCAGCTGTTAAAAACATATGGTGAAGAATTATTTTAAATCATTTTATGTTTTGATTTTTAGTGGGCAAAATAACTTTTTTTTGTGAAATAATATATATGGAAAATACTTAAGCATTTTTATTATTAATAATTAGTAGGATTTGGCATATGTTTTTGACATGGTCTATATTTTCCTTTTACCTTTGGATCACAAGCAGCAAAATATTTTCCAGCAATGTGTCAATTAAGTATTTCAGCTAGTGCTACAACCTATAGGTGGTTGAGTTCAGCCCACTATACCCTTACGTTACCTTTGTCATGCTTTTTTTTCCCATGTTAATTGGGCTCTGCAGTCTTCCTTGTGCTGTTTGCTTAGTGATTTCACTTTTTCCTTTCCAATCTCTTTTGCAAACTCATTTAGCTATATTTAGCTATGCTACCCTCTCACTATAGCTGTCTTCATCAGTGCTATGTGTTTCTACTCCTCTGCTAAATCAGTAAATAAGTAAACAGTTGAGAGCTGTGTAAAACAAAAGTTATGTGATCAGCTTTCTGTGAAAAAACAATGATCTCTTCCCATATTTATTCTCACCTCTCTTAGCTCTGAAAGTCCATTACAGATAATGATAGAAGAAATTGAAGTAGCTTAATATTGTTTTGTTTAGAGAGGAGCAGAGTTAGAAAAATCACAATATAGAGAGACATGACCTGAGGAAGGTAAATCTGACATTCTTATTTACTCTCTTAGAACAAAGAAATTATTCTGTCCAGATGTAAAACGCAGAGGATGAATTACTGTTCCACTGAGCACTCTCTGGGGCTCACTGTCACAAGATATTGAGGGCAAGATAAAAAACTGCTGGTGGAATTAGTCAGTATAAGCATACCACCTTGAGGAAGAAGAAATATGGTGGTGAGCAGAACAGCCAGTGAATGTGGGGGATCTTCCTTTATTTATTACCAGACCCTCTGGCCCTGGATGTTCTGCTCACGCACCCCATGCTGGACTCTGTGACTGCGACCAGACAATATTACCCTTAGGCAGCTCAAATTGCCTAAACCAAGGTGACATTAAACTGCAGGTTGTCATCTTTGGGATCATGAATTTTCCAAAGATGTGCAGACAAATACTTGGGGAACTGGTCCCAACAACCAGACCCATTTTTTGTTTTTCTAAGCCTCTGACTATGTTTTAAGAAATGGAGACATAAGGAGTCGGAAAGGCTGAGATCTCTGGATCCATATCGCTGAAACCACCATCAAGTTTAGCATGCACAGGTGCCTCATTGGTCAATAAGCCTAAGAGGACATATAGGCCAGCTCATGTACGCTTCACCATTTGAGATGCAGCGCGCTGTAACAAAGCACAGAAGCTTTGTATGACTTCCTAAAGAAATACAGGACACTGCTCTGAAAACTGATCAGTCCAGTGTGTCTCATGACCATTAAAATAATCACAGAAGAAAAAGATTTTGAGAAGGAAATCCATAATTCATGTGCCTTGGCTTAAGATTTGATTTGAAGGGACTGGAACATGATATTGTTAATATTTAAGATAAGATTTGAAGATGAAAGGAGCAGGTGTATGAGCTAGATAGTCTTAGATTCCTTCACAGGCTGCACTCACAGAGAGATCTGTGACTTTACCTTTAATGCAGCAGGTCAGCTTATAAACGGCTACAACCAGGTGAGGTGTTACCTTTGATTTTGCATTAGTCCATAAATTACTTGTAAAACATCTGTGAAATTTCTGCCCTTGGTCTGCCTTTTCAGTATATCAGTCTTATTTTATAAATGTAAAAAAAATATGTCTCAGTTACAGAGAAGAAAAAAATCAGGTAGTCTGCAAAGAAATGAGAGCACGATTTAATATGAATTGATTGCACAGGTAACATCAATTTACATTAGAACCTAATGGTGTTGCTCATTTACAGGGTTATTACAAACCTCATAATTTGTAGACTATTTCTTCAAGTTTCAGGTTGTCATTTTTTCAGAATCAAAAAACTGCAATGTTTTACAGGTTTTGATAACAAATAAGTAGGAGCCAGCACCAATAATGTACATTGGTGAAGGTTAAGATATCCATCTAAGAACTAGACACTGAAATCTCATTCAGAGATTTTCTTGGTTTTCTTGAAGATGTAGAGGGGGCATCATTTCAGTGTTCAAAATGAAAAAGGAATAAAAATATATAATCTTTTTCTTTGTTAATCTCATATTTTTTAAATTGTTCTCCAAAGAAAAGGAGGGCAACAAGAGGTAACTTTATCTTACCCTGCTCCAAAGATCCCTCAGAACAGATGTCAGCAATGTGTGCCCAGACTCAGGTCTTCCAGCTTCTACCTAAACCCCCAGGTATCACGGGCAAGCTTGAGATCTGCATCCTTTACTGTTAAAGCCATACTCAGGCTATTTGATTTCAAAAACCCTAAGTCACAGTTACTAGAATGCTTTTACTGCAAACCTTTTCTTTCCAGCTATATACATTTGCACTGAGACTCAGAGTTACCATTGTTCATCTACCACTTCCTAACGTACCAGATGACTGCTCCAGTATCTAAAATATGAAATCTCTGCAGAGTTCCATATTAAATGAAATGGATACTGAAAAAGAGCAGTAATTTGCTCACCTGCAGCTATGCAAATGACAAAGGCAATGTATTGCTTAACTAAGTTAAGTTTGGAGATTTTGGACAAAAGTTTGCTCATTTCCCTCCTTTCTCCTCTTCCATCTTTTGTGATATTGACATTAACCATTTTAATTCAGTCAGTATCCATTAGCACATTAATTATCTGAAAGTTTAGAGCTCAGATTAGCAAACAGCAATTACTTTTTAACAGCCTTCAACAAGTACTTAGAAATGACTAACAACATCCACAAAGGTTTTCTACATGCCTGCAGTTTCTCCCAAGGCAGACACTTCACGCGTCAGTTTGAGGTCTGACTACAAATTGCCTGTCATCTAACTCTAGGTCAGAACTCAGAGCAGAGTGAACACAGAGCCTGAAAAGCCTTGCACTTCAATGTTTTTTATTTTTTTATTTCCATCTTTTCTTACATAGGCCATATCCCTGTATTAGTTACACTTATTAAAGTCTGGAGCACCACTATGTAGTCAGTGGCATAATCAAAGATCAGTATCACTGTAACCAAGAGCTCAATATAATTTGTTATTTTCTATTGACATAAGAAGCACCATGAATATTTACAACACTGAATAAATACATTGCACTTAGATAGTGCTACCTGGTATTTCTAAAGTGCACTACACGTATATAAATGTGCTCAGCATAATAGTTATAAAGAACAGCATTCAGTTCTAATGCAGATAATCTCAATATATCAGACTGTTTGGAAAACTGCATGAAAAAATGGAAATATTGTTGGAGAATTCTGGTTTATTAACTGATTTGCTGGACGTGTATAAGCAAATGCATGTAGCCAGGAAGTTTTAAAGACAAAACCTCTCATGAATTAGTCCGAATTCTTTAATGAGCCTAACAATTTCATAGTTGAATTCTCAGACAGCTAAGATTAACATTCTTTTTTTGTTTTTATTCTGGGTACTGGCCTCTTCCATTTTATGCAAATATAGATGGTTATAAATACAGACACATACACTTGCACAAATATTCTTAATATAAGATGGTGAATAAAAGCTTTTGTGAAGGTCTGTGTGTACAATTTATAGCAAAAGGCCAAATGAGAAAAAAAAAAGCTGGCAGGGGTTCCTTCCTTCATCTGTTTGACAAGAACAAAGGAGATAGCAGAAGATTACACACAAAGGAGATTTTAAATGCAGAGTACAATCTCTAAAACAAATCTTAAAATAACACCTCACTTGTACAAAGGAGACAATTCAAACCCGACTTGAATAATCAGATGCTCATTTTAAAGAGGGAGATGGTTGTCTAATGATCTTTCTCCCCCTAAGTAGATTATCTGACCTCTGTGAAGGATGATCCTCCACTCCTAAGCTCAACAAGTCATTTACTAGTTTTGTTTCTGCATCACGTGCTATTAAATAGTTTGGCACCTGTAAGATTAGAAGTAGGTCTGACAATATCAACCACATTACAACTGAAGTCAGGTATTTTTTCATGCAAAGCTGCTTTTTTCCAAATTCCCAAGTGAAACTTCTTAGATAATGTGCAAAATAGTACATTGAATATTCTCTTGTTCTCTGCTATGAAAACAGAAGTAAAGCTCAATAGCTGGTGGCCCCAAACCAGCCAATACACATCCAGGTCATCACCCTCATTGACACAAGAACAGAACCACTCTGTGATAATGCCAAAAACTACAGGCAACTCCTTTTCTGCCCACAATTGAGGAAAAAAAAAAAAAAAGAAATAAACACTGTTAAGTTAGAGGGGGATGTCCGTAAGGCACAAGGACAGGACTAGCAGAAGGCAGCCAGAGGGGACCTCTCCTTAGCCATCTGCTCTGCCTCAGCTCAGCTATGTTGCAGTCTCACTCTTGCAGCTGGGAGAGGTTGGCTCTTTCAACCCGCTGAAACCTCCAAGAGGTTTGAATCCTTAAATGATGCAAAGACAGCCCAAGCCTGGCTTTTGATAAAAACATAAAACATTTCTAGATGCCAGAGCTGACAGCTGACAGAGTTGGAGGGTGTCGAAGGCCATTCTTCATTCCCCCTCATCCTTCCAGCTCTGCTTTGCCCAACCCCATAGGACACATCCTTCTCATGGCCTTTTTTCTCTTGAGCAGCAGGGTGGTGCAGAGCTCTGTTACCTCAGCTTGGAACACAGCTTCATTTTCAAGTTTCTAAAGCTGGCAAAGAATAGGACACAGGCTCGAAGGATGAACTTTAGTTTGTCCCAAGGCACATGTGAGCATTAGGAGATGCTGTTTACTGACATGCTGAGATAGTTTGGGGAGGGTAAAGTTGCTGCAGCTTGTTGGTTACTTTGCTTGGCTTTGCTGAGTATGAAGAGGGTTGGGGGTCCAACTAGGTGACCTTTAAATATCTCTTCCAACCCAAACCATTCTATGGTACTAAGAAGGTTCTTTGCGTGACTGTATTAGCATGTTTCCAAATGTAATGGTAATGATGGAGATTCTTATGGAGAAGCTTGAAAACATGTCTGAGTTTAACTAATATTTTCGCAGAAGCTAGTGAAAGCCTGAAACAGCAACTCTGAGTGGGGGGAACTGGTCTTACCGTAAAACTGTTCCAGACTAAGGGGTTTTCTCAACACTTACTGAAATCCTGCCTATTGCAGGACTTGTTGCCTACATTGCTCCCAGCACTGGTACAAGAACTCCCAGGATCTGCAGTCATAGTCAGGGTTGAGCTTTGTGTCTTCTTATGTGATCTTCTCCCTCCTTATGGAAAAGGATGAAGACCCCAGGGACTGTTAGAAACCTGCCTGTATGGAGCATGTGCCATATAGGCTATGCCAGGTATTCCAGTGCCTTAATACATCCTGTTGTAAGACATATCACAAGATATAGGGCTGGGTAAAAGCCTAAATCACTTGTTTGATCAAAGGATATGTCAGGCACAAGCCTTTTTTATTTTAATGTGGTCATAAATAAACATGATCTTCCAGATTTTATAGTGATGTTGGAAGGCTTAGTAACCCCAAATCTGTAGGGAACGGATTAGCATTCCCTAATCCGCTTCAGATGAAATGAGTGGGGTAAACTCAATCCACTTTCCTTAATGGTTTAATGAGTCTCTTTGAGGCAGATTAAGGAGAGGTCATGCAACCTCAGTGTCTAGTGGAGGGACAGTAAGAAACATTTAATAGTGATTTGCAGAATAAGCATCTATTTAACTGCTGTACTGATCAGTGACTTCTTTCAGTGAAGAGGAATCAGGATAGCAGTCATTTTCATATTGTGTTCACAAAGTCCTGCCTCAAGTCTAAAATTTATGAAGACTGTGATAATACTACATAATGATCAGGAGAGCATGAAATACTCCATACCATTTATTCTCCATGCATCTGGGATCTTGCCATGGGGATATCAGACGAACAGTGCATGCATTTCACATACTGTTTCTATGTGATGTTTCAGCAGTTTTTTTGTGAGAGCTGGACTGTTCAGAAAGCATTTCTGGCAGAAAATGCTAAAATATTCACCGGTCTCTTGATCTAATTCAAATTCACATTTGCAAATTGCTTTCTTCCTTCCTAATTCTAAATGTCAGAGACAAAATAATAGGTGTATGCCACCTTAATATTTGCTGTGTTACTTCTCTTAAAATACTGGAATTGCAATGTATGTGCATTTTTAAGTGTACTCCAATTATCTACAGTTAAACAAGGAATCTCTAGTGTTAAAATACCAGCCTACTGGTATACAAAAATTACTTCCTGCAAATATTTTATTTACAGAGCTGTTTGATACAATTGAAGATTTTCCTGAAACATGAGAAATTAGGATTTTCCTGGTTTTAGGCCTACATTACACAGTATAGTTCTGTGAAAAGAATGCCAATTAGACTGCTGGACAGAGGCTGCTGAAGATGAAGCTTTGTAGCAGCCCAGAAGCATGTTCTTGCTACGTGTTTTCTTGTTCAATGTTTGTCTGGGGTCTCTGTAAGTCTCATATGTAGTTTGGTATCATGGTTTTTAAATCAATAAAACCGTTTATATCAAAGAACCTCTCCAAAAGCAGATTTTATGATCTTACTGAGACTGGCATGAGCAATGAAGACAACTTATTTTATTGACGATCTCCTGATCTCTGTCATAATTACAAAAGAATAGTAATGAACCAGGAAGACGCTTTGCAAGTCAACACCAGCTTCTGTTGCTTGGATTCCTGTTGTGTTTTGTTTTGTCTTTTATCTTTTCAATGTACTTTGGGAAATAAAAGGAAAAGATGATATCTGAAAGGTCTATTCAAAGAGTGAATGGAGTTTTAGCAGAATACCTGAGAACGTGCATAAATATAAGCTCATAAGTAGTCCTGTTGAGTCACATTCCTGAAGTTATCATAGGTTAAGTATATACTCTTAAACTGGGGTCAAAGAGAAGTTTGTAAGGCAGCCAAGTGGCTGAAGAACTAGACTAAGAATCAAAAGTTCATCATCCACTTTCTCCCATGAACAGAAACTATTACTGCAACCCTGTTCTTGCCTATTCTATCCTGATCTTATTCCTGCTGAAGTCAAAGCGGGATTGCTTTAGATGAATCCATTGTGAGCTGAATCAGTCCCATTCTATTCATATGCTTCAGTTCCCTGCAGGTAAATAAGAGACTGTGAAGTTCTCTGTTTAGCTGTGAAGGATGGGTGCTGACAAAGACATATTCAGTTAAATCTTTTTCAGGAGACTTGTGACCCCTTAAATTTCCAGATTCTCATCCCTGCCTCTATTGCTCTGTTGCATGACTCAGTGGACACATAAATAAATAAATGGATCCATAAACCCCTGAGGTTCTTAATAAAATGTAAATTGATAAAATAGATTAAATAAAGAACAAACTTCGGACATTAATCACTTAGAGATTAGTGAGTGATTTGCAGTTTCTAATTATAAAATGGAGGAACTACTTTACTAAAAAAATCCCTAAAGACTAACGAGTTATTGGCATTCCTCCACTGTAATGCTGAACTTTAGCTGTGTGGTACATATTAGAAAGCTCTACTTTATCAATTGGGACACACTCTGATTTCCCAATGAACAGTTTAGCACATTGATTAATTGATTTGCTGATCCAATAACCCAGGGCAGAGCAGCATTGTCTTGGCCACATCATGCTTTCAAACTCGAGACCAAAAACCATATGGGTTATGTCTTGACTCTGTCCTTTTTGGAACAGATCGTGTATGTTCCTCCAGCACCCTGTTGTTGGTGCCACAAATTGTATGGGGCAGTTTTGCTGTGCCTGACAGGCAGAGTTTTGATGATGGATATCTTTAGATCCACAAATAATCTGGCACAGCCAAATTCAGAGTGTGGTCTGTCATCTGTTGAGGTATCAGGAATCACATCTAGTTCACACACTTCTTGGAACCTCCAGGCTGCTTTCCTCTATTAAAGTATATCAGCATCTGCTGATTCCTGCAGGTTTTGTATTCAGCAACATCAGACAGGTGGCTGAGACAAAGCATGTGCCTTAAGCACAATGCCACTGTCGCCGGTGACTGCCTTCTCCATCTGAAAGAAATAAATTCACATCCTGTGCTATAATACTCCTGACAAACTGTATTCAGAAACATAGCCATCTTGTGGCCACAACACAGATATGCTGCTATTATCACAGATGTTGCCTTTCCAAGGCCAGTAACATTTAAAAATTTCTCATTAGTACCGGGCACAAGGATGTGGTTCAACAGAATTACTCCCCCCTAACTTGTTTTAAAACAAAGTTTATCACTGGGTTCTGCTGGGACATAGAGGCCCAGATCCTTGCTTGACATAAATCAGTGTAGTACTCTTTAAATCAATAGAACTGCATCAATATACACCAGCTGTGGGAGCCATTAGACTTACACCAGGACAAGATTTGCTCTGAACTGCTGCATTTTTTTCTGCACATAAGCAAGATGAAACTTAAGGGAGATCATAGAAGTTTTTCAAGACTTTAGAAATCTAAATTACTTTACTGATGATTCTAAAGTTACTTTAAAGTGAAATTTCCCCACAGAGTTTTATGTAAAGGAATATTAACAGAACTGATAGAGAAAGGGAGGAGGAATGTGCAAAAATCATAGCCAGTAGTACCTGCTCTGCTGCTTTTCTCTTTTCCCAGGAAAATTTGAAATGCCTGAAGTGCTCTAAAGATGATCAAATGTAATGAATGATTTACTTTTGAGGAGTGACAAAAACGACTAGGACTCAGGCCTCAAAAAGAGGTACTGTGTGCAAATTTACAAGTCGATTGGGGAAGGTCAGTGATGAATGATTGTTCACTGCTTTTCAAAACACAAAACTTGGAGGAATCCGATTAAATGTTCAAGTGATGGGTTCCAAACAAAGAAGAGCACGCAGTATTTTGCAGGATATGTTTGCATAGCTCATGCTGCAGAAGGTTGTGCATCCCACAAACTGATTTTGACAAATACATGAATAAAAAAACTACACAAAGGCTGTCAAACACCAAGACATTATCTCTGACTCAGAAAGTTTCTAAGCTACAGATTAGGTGAAGTCTGGGAAGATATAGTGAGAAAGCACTATTCTTTTCTTGATTATACCCTTTGTCCTTTGTTATACTCTTTCTCCAGTATCTGTTATTAGCCCTGCTTGGACGCTGGATGATGAACTAAATGGACTGATTGGCTGTGACTGTCCTGAGGTTCATGGTGTTTATGATCTCATGTAGCTGATATCACATGCATTTGAGATTGCATTGATTCAGTACTTCATGTATTTCAAAGCTTACAGGATTTACATCTCTGACAGGGGCATAACACCTAGAGCAATGTGTCTGGAGGATGTTCTTCAGCCTGTGAACATGGGCAGACTCATATCTCTCACAACATCTAAACTGTAGAGGGTAACAGAGACTCTCCCTCCTTCTAAAAATAGTTTAAAAAAAAATTTGCTACACTTGAGGTGACAATAATGGTGTAGCTCAATAGGTAGAAAGAATTTGAATCCTCAGCACCGTAAAAAGGAGTCATTTCATAAAATAACTCAGATTAAGAACAGAAGTGAGCTATAAAAACAGAACATTAATGTTTCATGAGTGAGGGACACCACTAACAAGTACTAAATGTAGGAAAACCAGGAAACATAAATAATACTTTCTGCATCAATATTTAATCAGAAAATTTATCTTTAGTTGTTGTTTCTTCCTATTATTTTTATTATTTGGGCTCAGTTCTCTTGATGGAATATCTATCTGATCAAACATTGCTGTGGTAGTGTGGTACTGATAGGTAATCTCATAATGAACAGTGGCTTGAAGGGCAAATGGGGTTAATCTTCACTTAGTACAATGGGTTTTAAGGTGAAAGGAAGAAGAAAGGCAGTATTTGCAGTACTGACAGTTGTTCAAGGACCACATACTTCATAGTCTCTTATTGTGACTCATTTTGTTTAGGAACCCAGTAGCAACCATAAAATAGTTGTAGGTTGTTTTATTTGGTTGGTTGTTTTTTTTGCCTATTGCTACTGCGATAACCACAGCTATTTGCTTTCTCGCTTGTGAGCATCACAGTTTTTAATGGCTTTGTGCTGGTGACATTATCAGGAAGAACTTTGAAGCATGTTTTGAAAACAGAGAAGGTCAAAGAGTAAACATTTCCAAAAGTACTGCAGTAATTAGGGGACCTAACTTCCTTCAGCCTTTAACTAAGAGCCTTAATTTTATCCTCAGAGTTTTGCCAAGATTAAATAAGAATTTGTGGTAGAGCAGAGACTTAAACCATATCATCTGAACTCATTTGTGTCTCATGGCACTCATGCTACGTCTTTGGGCCCTCTAAAGAATTAGGACTTCCATAACTGGAAACATAACAAATATCCATTCCTGGGCAAAAACTCTTTTAAATTAGATTGTGTTTTGAACTGAACTTTTTAGCAGTTTCTGTTCTATCAGGGGCATCTTTCATTCCTTCCACTTACCCCTTCTGCTCCAGATCTATAAGCAAACATGACCATGTTCAGTTGCGCAGGCTTTGCACTAACCATGTGAATATTAACACATCATTGGCATTTCAGCTTTACAATGTCACAGCTGACTGTGATTTTACAGAACTAATTACCCTGGTGACAGTTTGTGGGATTCCCAGAGACCCTCAAATGGAGGGGCAGGACGGGACACAAGGGATGCTGTCGGGCAAGAGAGGAATGCACAGAGTCACTTTTGGGTGCACTTTGATGAAGCAACAGGTCAAGAAACCCCTGAGGTATATTTCTTTTTGTTAGCTGGCAGATTTGAATTGAACTGAAGGAATCAACTCATTTTCCTCTGAATTTCCAAGCGTTTGAAATATGATTCTTCTTTCCCAGTAATAAGCAAAGGAGCAGATGGCCTTTGGAGTGGGACCCTGCAAGTGAGGTTTTTCTCACCAAGATCTTTTGTTAGGTAGACACATTGCTGGAAGGGAAATGAAGTGTAGTCAAGCCAAGCAACTGTAGTTTTTCACCTAATTCATAAACCTTCCACATCCACAGTCATTTCTTATCCTGAACTCAGGCTTCCATGAGGGTATGCTGTTGGTAACTAGAATGACTGCTGATATTCACAGAATAATGATGGTGATCATAAAAGGACAACAGAACATAAAAGGACAACAGAAAGGGCTTCTTCAAATACATTGCAGGTAAAGCCAACACTAGAGGCAATGTAGGCCCACTGATGAATGAGGTGGGGGCCCTGGAGACAGAGGATAAAAAGAAGGCGGAGTTACTGAATGCCTTCTTTGCCTCTGTCTATACTGCTGGAGGCTGTCCTGAGGAGCCCCGGACCCCTGCGGCCCCAGAAGTAGTCAGGATAGAGGAGGAATCTGTCTTGGTAGATGAGGGCTGGGTCAGGGACCAATTAAGCAATCTAGACGTCCATAAATCCATGGGCCCTGATGGGATGCACCCGCGGGTGCTGAGGGAGATGGCGGAAGCCATTGCTAGGCTACTCTCCATCATCTTTGCTAAGTCGTGGGCAACGGGAGAGGTGCCTGAGGACTGGAGAAAAGCGAAAGTCACTCCAGTCTTCAAAAAGGGCAAGAAGGAGGACCCGGGTAACTATAGACCAGTCAGCCTCACCTCCATCCCCGAAAGGTGATGGAACAACTTGTCCTTGGTGCTGTCTCTAGGCACATCAAGGATAGGGGGATCATTAGGGGCACTCAACATGGCTTCACCAAGGGGAAGTCATGCTTAACCAACTTGATAGCCTTTTATGAGGACGTAACCCGGTGGATAGATGATGGTAAAGCTGTGGATGTGGTCTATGTCGATTTCAGTAAAGCGTTTGACACGGTCTCCCACAGCATCCTCGCAGCTAAACTGGGGAAGTGTGGTCTGGATGATCAGGTAGTGAGGTGGATTGTGAACTGGCTGAAGGAAAGAAGTCAGAGAGTGGTGGTCAATGGGACTGAGTCCAGTTGGAGGTCTGTGTCTAGCGGAGTCCCTCAAGGGTCGGTACTGGGACCAGTTCTATTCAATATATTCATTAGTGACCTGGATGAGGGAATAGAGTGCACTGTCAGCAAGTTCGCTGATGACACAAAACTGGGAGGAGTGGCTGACACAACGGAAGGCTGCGCAGCCATTCAGAGGGACCTGGACAGGCTGGAGAGTTGGGCGGGGAGAAATTTAATGAACTATAACAAGGGCAAGTGTAGAGTCCTGCATCTGGGCAAGAACAACCCCACGTACCAGTACAAGTTGGGGGCAGAGCTGTTGGAGACCAGCGTAGGGGAAAGCGACCTGGGGGTCCTAGTGGACAACAGGATGACCATGAGCCAGCAGTGTGCCCTTGTGGCCAAGAAGGCCAATGGCATCCTGGGGTGTATTAGAAGGGGTGTGGTTAGCAGGTCGAGAGAGGTTCTCCTCCCCCTCTACTCTGCCCTGGTGAGGCTGCATCTGGAATATTGTGTCCAGTTCTGGGCCCCTCAGTTCAAGAAGGACAGGGAACTGCTAGAGAGAGTCCAGCGCAGAGCCACGAAGATGATTAAGCGAGTGGAACATCTCCCTTATGAGGAGAGGCTGAGGGAGCTGGGTCTCTTTAGCTTAGAGAAGAGGAGACTGAGGGGTGACCTCATTAATGTTTATAAATATGTAAAGGGCAAGTGTCATGAGGATGGAGCCAGGCTCTTCTCAGTGACATCCCTTGACAGGACAAGGGGCAATGGGTGCAAGCTGGAACAGAGGAGGTTCCACAGAAATATGAGGAAAAACTTCTTTATGGTGAGGGTGACCGAACACTGGAACAGGCTGCCCAGAGAGGTTGTGGAGTCTCCTTCTCTGGAGACATTCAAAACCCACCTGGACGCGTTCCTGTGTGATATGGTCTAGGCAATCCTGCTCCGGCAGGGGGATTGGACTAGATGATCTTTCGAGGTCCCTTCCAATCCCTAACATTCTGTGATTCTGTGATTCTGTGATAAAAAGAAAGAAATTACACATTTTTTGAAGAAGGGGAATTTATAAGAGAATAAGTGTACTAGAATAAAAATCACACCAAAAAAACCCCTTTTTATTTGCCTTCCTTGATGTCTTTGTTATATGCTAGTTTCAAAAGTGGTGAGTTGCCTGAAATGCAAACCCAAGCAAACACTAATTTTGCTGACTACAGCCATATGTATTCTAGCAAATTATGGGCTGTGAAACTAACAGCTGCTTCTACAGTTCCCAAATTGTGTTTATTTTTTAAACTTTAAAGCCCCCAGCTTTTTTTTTTCCCCAAATTTTCTTTTCTTCTGCACTTGCAGAATAGCAAAGAAACAAAAAATGTTCCAGAGAAATTTGACAAGAGCTAGAAAAAGGGAAAGGCAGAAAAATAAATAAAGGGATGCAAAAAGATAGCTGACAGCTCACTGCTCCTGTAGGGAAACTTCCCTTTTTATTAGGAAATGTACTTTATGGTGACTTGAGCCGAGTGCTGAATTAGTATCCGGATGGGGAAAAAAAAAAAAAAAAAGGTATGCACTACAAGATATTTTGTTATGAAGGATCCTGAAAGATTATCAAGCATTTTTCATGAGTATTTCACAGGGAGAGAGGCAACAGTTAACCCAACAGTCTTGGGTATTTCTAATCAGGAATATTAACACTGTAACACAGGCCTGCTGTAGTGAGGAGTACTAATGCTGCATCAAGAGTTACAACTTTTGGTCAGTCGGTGAGAAAGTATTATAAAATCACTGCTTAGTTAGCTTTGCCATTTGATTAAAAATTAAATTCCTAAGTAAAGCAAGTCTGGAAAAATTAAAAGTGTCTTTAACAAACAGGTGCATATTCAGACATTATAACTAACACAATATGCACTGTAATGTACTGAGAAACCTGTAGTACTGGTGTACCAGAGACCCAGAGTGCTTAAAAATCAGAATGGAAAGGGAACAACAATAAATAAGAAGTTTGCACTCGAGTTCTCGAGAGCCCGATCAACTCACTGAAAGCTGCCAGCATTCACTGCTGCCAGAGACTGCACAGGCACAACACTTCTCTCCTAACAGTGAGAGCGAGCTCACAGTCTGGGTTTCCTGACCAGAACTGTTCTGCCTGATTACCTGAATCCTCATGCAAAACGCTGCGAGAAGGCACAAAACCAGCTGGAGACTGGCCAATGATCACGGAGCCTGTGGCTCCTGCCTCTTCCCACCTCCTTTCGCCATGTGTGGCTGAATGTTGTCTGCAAACAACTTCTCCAAGCCAATCTGGGAGCCAACTGCTCCATGGAGGGTGCTCGAGAAGGCAGAGGAGCAGGAGCTGTTCATGGTGGAGACCAGGAGTTCAGGCTGCCTGACCTCAGAGGTGAAACAGATGCTCTTACCATTCCCCAGCACTCCCACCCCTTTGGGCTGGCGGGTGTCCCAGAGAGCAGCAGCAGAGTGGTCCCAGCATTTGACAAGTCAAAAAGCCGTGATTTGCTACTGGTAGGAATGTCAAAGACAATAACAGTGTCCACCGCAGGCAGGCAGTGCTAATGCAGGAGCTTTAGTGCTCTTAGCCATCCTGGGTAAATCTGCATCTGCATTAGAAAACATACAGATCACCAGCAGCAATTGCAAACATAATAGCAGCCCCATCAAGCCAGAACAAAGTCAGTCTAGCACAAGGTAAAGTCTACAGCAGTGGCCAATGTGAAGGGTATAAAGAAAGAGAAAGCATGAAGTAGTATCATCTATACAGTGCTACCTGCAGGTGATAACACAAACCGAAGGAGAACAGGAACAGGAGTCCTAAAAGTGAGAGAAAAAGGGCTGCATAAAAATGTAGGAAGATTATTGCCACTCTGCATATATCAGAAACTATTCACACTAAATTATGGGGTATGGCAAAGAAGATAAAAGCAGTTAACTCAACAACTAGCTGATAAGTGATCCGTATTAGGATGTTATTAGATGCCCTGTCACACTGTGAATTATACACTGATAAAGGAGGTTGTTCCAAATGTTTAATTGTGCAATTCACATTCTGTTTTTACAATAGCTATGAACAAAAAATGCAACCAAAACTCAAATAATCAGCATAAAAAGGAGAAGATAACTTCTTTTTTCCTCTAGCTTTGTAGTGTTAAACTAGTCTCTTGACTTTTAAACCAGTATTTCCATCTATTTAAAATGACCTTTGAAAAATCTGTTTAAAAATAGTAGTAGAACAGTAACAGTATTTTCCGACTTCTAGAATAACTCTCAGCAAAGGAACATGAAATCCTTCAAAATTATTTGCATCTCCAGTCTACTACCTGTCTCTGTACAGCAGGCAAGTAATCATTGCTCTGCTGTGCAAATGGTTAAACTTTTAATGAGAAAATCTTTAAGGCTGGTCCCAAACAGGACAGAGCAATTTCCCCAGTTGCTGAATATCTGCAGTTATATCGACTGGAAGTGGTATGAGAAGTGCTCAGGTTTTTTCAAAATTGTGCCTGTCAGGAGTTAAGGGCAGACGCTACAGTGTGCTGCTCTGACCTTTGGGTTTTCCCCTGCTGCTGACTCCTCCCTTGGAGAAAAGAACCATAGGGCCCGTGATCCTAAACACGATTAGCTTGTGCCATCCTGTCTTTTCCAGATGCTGGCTGCACTCAAACTACCTCTTCGATACCTGCAGTAGATCTTAATAGGCTTTTATTGTCTTGTCAGAGCATTTCCTATCAAAAAATGCTGTGTTGCTTTCTTCACACTCACTTGAAAAGAGCATTCTAAAATTTCATAAAATTAGTTCAAGGGAAAGAAAATTGTGTTGAAAGAGCAAATTGTTCTGTGTGGAAACACCCTCAAAAGAGGCCATATTAACATCATCAATTTAAAACTTTCCAATCTCTGTGTGTTGATATAAAAAATAGCTTTTTTTTATTTTCCTTCTTCTTGCAAATGGAAAGCAAGAAAAATTATCGTATTTTCTACAGGAGGAACTTTCTGGTTGGATTATTTTTTAGAACAACTCCTATGTGCCATTTAAACAGAAATCTAGAAAAGCAAAGACTGTTTTGAATCCTAACTGCAAAAGGGATAGACCTAACATTAAAGCTTATTTAGCAACCCCAGGACAACTCTGTGTTCACAGTAAAGGTGGGCTGGCGTCTTGCTCTCTCAGACTCATGCCTTCTGTGCAATTACTTGTAGAAGTGTTTAGTTTGTTTGCATGCTTTTTTTGTTTAGTATTTTATAAATAATTTCTTTGAGAATAAAGTTTCTTTCTGAGAAGCAGCAGCTTCTCTGGAAGTGTTTAGGTTTTAAATAAGAGGAAACAGGAGGGTGCTCTGAAGAAAGGAGAGTCTAGGTAAGACTTGGTGCAAGCAGGGCTGCATCAGCTCTTGCCATTCTCCCTGATATGAAAGCTTGCACCTATATATATATACATATGCACAAGCACACACACAGAGGTATTATTCAGGCTAGCAAGAACTGTGATTCGTAATGGAAGTTGGAGAAGGACAAGAAGTGCTTGTGAAGCAGCTCTTTGCTTTTTTTATGCTTGGTTAAAATCAACATCAAAAGACTCACACATGCTGTTTTGAGGGCTTGCTTTCCACTCCTGTTCTCCTGGTATCTTTTCTGCCTCTGGAAAAAATATCACAGATTCCTACCCTGGCTGCCATCACTTTTGTGTACTGAATCCCATTATTTGATGGTGAATGAACTGATTCTTCCATTGCCTACTCCACCAAAATAACAGCATGGGCTTTCAGAGGACTGAAAGACATCAGGACTTCTGTTTGAAGCTCTGCCCCACAAATAGGTGAATGCTGTCATTTACTGTAAAGAATTTAATGGATATATACATTTAAGCCAGAAAATATAATCTTCTAAGATCCTTTGCATAATACAAGCCATAGATTTTTGTGAAGTGACTCTTATGCCAAACTAATAACTTCTGGTGGCATTGAACCCTTTCTCTTAGAAAGGCACCAAATGCCATCAGAAGATCCCAAGTACAGTTCTCTAAGTAGGCTGTTCCAGCGACTTATTGTAAAGTAGATTGAAATCTCTCTTCTGTTTCTGAGAAATGCTTATGTTTTACAGTTTAAAACAAAGAGCTCTCAGGAAGGCATGAATTGGCCTTACTTTGTGGCTCTCTGCAAGTCTTGAAAGATGTCCGTCTAGACCCATTAAAAAGCTCAAATGGACAGAACTGAATATGAGATGTTTAGTTTTGTTGTGTTTCAAAAAAATAAAAGCAAGGTTTCCTCAGCATTTTTCCTTGATAAAAGCACATTATTAAAAAAGGTTATCTTCTTCCCCATTTAACATCTATTTTTTTGATCAGACTTTGCTTTGTGTGTTTATTTTCGTTTTCACTCACACTTATTTTCAACAGTGTTACAAATGGCAGCATGACATGGAGACGGAGATTTGAAATAATAAAAGCTCCATACACGAAAGGCTTGAGCAAGATGAGATTTGCTACATAAAATGCTAACTCCTTCCTTCCAGCCTTCTCCATCCTAACTAAACCCCATCCTAGGCCCATCAATTTCAAATGGCATAGGTGTAACTCATGGATGCATGCTGAATCTGGAGTTAACTTTCTGGGAATGTAATATACTTCATATATACCCAGGACATGGAGTCTGAAACTATTAGTTAGATCTTGTGTCAAAAATGATGAAAGAGAAAATGAGGTAGGGGAGGACGATCACAGCATAGATTGGTTGCCCTGAAGTCTGCACTAGCTTTTGGGCCACTGAATTTATGTCTACACTGAAAGAGCGAGGAAAGCTCCAGACATGTTTAGCTCTGGGATTCTGTATCTATCTTCAGTGCACAATGACAGTTGCAGCCCTGCTGTAAAGTGCACTGCCCAATGCTGTGTTAATGCAGAGCTGGGTATGTGCTGCTGGACTGAGTTTTGTGTTTTGCTCTAATGTCTTGCTCTATCCAGATCAAATGAAGGAGAGCTTTTGGAGGCACTGAGTATCCTCAGGCTCCTCCCTGCCAAGGCCTTAGCTCGAGTCCGTCCCTGAGAAGTGGTGAGCCTGGAGAGAGGCAGTAGACTTCTCACCCTAACAGCCAGGCTAGGAGAGATGGTGAAATAAGCTCTCTACTAGCCAAGGAATCCTGTAGATGATTTTTTGCTTTGGTTGTGTTAGGCTACCTGGTGCTATCTGAACCCTAACACAGCTGGGATCTGCCTTTACATCTTCAAAGCACAGTGCAAGCTTTATATAATTAATTGTCACAAAACTCTTATGAGGGTGATGGATTGTATATGAATTGTTCCCTACTAATCATAAAAGAGAGGAGGTTTTAAAGAACTAATGTCTTGTATCTATTGATCTTTCTGGATGAAACCTTTATTGTCATTGTAGTATCTGTAACACTGCATTGCCAAAAATCTCCCCCCAAGATCCGTGTCCTGGTGTGCTAAGCGCAGCCTTGTGTAGTAGATTTTGTCAGCTTCTTCCAAAAGATCTTTTAGCTTACCAAGAAAAGAGGGGTGAGGAGATAATCAGAGGCAAAAAACAAAGAAGCTGATATTCTCTAAATGACATAGCTGGTTACCAGGAGAGCCATGGGCTACCACAGAAACTGCTTTATTGCAGACCATGAGCCTCTTCCAGGGCTGGTTACTGTCTAACTTGTCTTTGCTGATAAAATATTACAAGGACATCAAAAGCAATCCGAGCTTGCACCCTGAAAAAGCTAGACTTTTCCTCCAGTGTTAACATGATACCCTGAAATACATCCTGCAGTCTTTAAACAGCAGTAGAATTAAGTTGTGTATCATCCTTGAAAACAGGAAAAAACAACAAAGTGTGAAAAAGCATTTTAAATATTAAAAAGCAAAATATTTTTAAAAGACAGAAAAAGACAAAGGGAAAAAAGCTTTTGGGTGTTTTTTTTTTTTCCAGATTGCAAATAATTTTGTATGCATAGTCATATAAATCTAATTTCAATGGCTAACAGACTATTGCTATAATCTTTAATAATCCCTCAGAGGACCCCTAATCAAGCTCCATTTAGTGTTTTTGGTTTTGCATTACTGGTTCATCCTACGTATTATCACAGCACATATCATGCCTGCAATTTCAAGCCTTATTAAAATAATCATTTTTATCCAGAACAGAGTATGCTGTTACTTACCACTGGAAATATATTATTAGCTCATCCTAACTAAATAGCTCATTCCTCCCTGGTGGAAGTTAGATGCCTGTCAACATTTCAATATTACCTCTAACATTCTGAGAGTCTGTAATTACAGAGAATTTTGTTGGTGGATTGTTTTTAAGAAATAATAGGTGGAAAATTCTGTCTTGTCTTTTCCATGTGGGATATGAAGTCCATAAAGGAAGGGGAAAATATATGCCAGGAAAAGGAGATATATTTCACATTCTAATTTATCCAGCAGAAATATATATTTTTTTTTTGTGCAACGGAAATATGGGTGAGGTCCTCATATTAATCAGCTTGATTCAGTGGAATTACAATGGGTCTGCAATATTTGAAAGAGGTGTTGCGAAAATCCTTTTCTCCTCTGTAGTAATAAACAAATGTATGCAAGTCTCAATTTAATGCAGAGATGTTACTCCAGAATGAACTACAACCTGATTCAGGAAAGACACTTAAGAAAAAGTAAAAAAAAAAAAAAAGGTTTCTAGTAGAATATTATGCAGAAGATCAACAGTGGTGAGCAGATATTTCTCAAGGTGAGGGTTAAGTTAAAAAAAGTCATAGAGAAGGATGTGGCAGTCCAGTCTGACCTCTACGATGGCTGAATTTAACAGGGCTTTCTGATAAGGCTGCTCTTAATGGTTTGTTTTGGTTTATTTCTATTTTACTTTTTTTTGTTTTTCTCTTTTACTATGGTGCCTGACTTTACATTTTCACTCAGCGGTATTCATGTGAGGAAAGTATTGCTCTGTAGTATGGGTTTGTTTCTCATTTGCTATAATTCCTGCCTCCATTTGGTTTCTGCACAAGTGTGACTCCAATGGCTTCCTGAAAAGCTGCCAGAGGAAGCTTAAGATGGCAAGATAAGAAGAGAGATGCTGTGTTGTTTAGCCAGCCATTTAATACACAGATGCAGTAGGGTATGTGCACCAGGGTAATGCATACCATAGCAGTATGAGACATCTGCATGGAGCACACGACCTGTGCAAGCCTTGTACCCCTTTGGAGACGTAGTAACTGGCCAAACAGGAAAACCTACAATGTTTAAAATAACACTATATGCCCATTATTAGGCAGCTGAGTCCCACCCAAAGAGCCTTTACGAGATGAAAAAAAAACACTTCATCAAATACAAAAGAGCAATAGCAAATACACACAGAAAATAGCAAATACATTTCAACATATATACAGATGAAATATGAAAGCACTAGGCCAGATGAATCTAATCTGTGGTTGCTTCACGGTCATAAAACAGCCATAGATCAAGAAGACGAGGTTGTAGTGAAATCTTGCACAGAAAAGTTTGAGCATTTTAGCCATTGGCTTTAGCCCTGCAGCTTTGTGTCAGCAATATTTCCTCCATGCAGCAAGATACATACCCTACCCTCCATTTTTTAAATCAAGGGCAGACAGTGACAGGTGAAAACAGGTTTGTAAAGACAGTAATAACAAAACAACATGTAAAACAATGAAAAAGAGTGAGCAGGAAAATTACCCATAGTGGGATAGAAGTGTTTCTCCCAAACTGGAGAACAGGAAGCAAAACTAAAGATAGGAGAGCTCTCACTGGAGCTCTCCAACCCTGGAGGAGTGCTAATGGAAGAGTTAGAAAGCAGAGAGAGAAACAATGCAGGGAAGAAAGATGCAGTTAAAGGGTATGTCAGTTTCAATCAGGAAAAAAAAAAAAAATCAAACCAAAACCCCCAAAAATACAAAACCAAACCACAAAATTTATGATTTTAGGAACAATATGAGAGCCAAAGAGATCACGAGGAAGGGTGTAATTTGATGGCACATGACCTGTCTGGTCCATGAACTACTTGAGAAGAAGAAGGCTGTTGACAGAGTGGTGAGAAGAAAGTGAGTGAGACAGAAAGCGGTGACAAGGTTTCACACAGGAAAGAACGGGCAGAAATGGTGTAACGCAAGAGAGAAGTTCAGCCGTTTTCTGTCTAGACAAAGGGACAGCAATAACTTGCAGCAAGACACAACATCTCCCTGGGATGCAATTTCTGTGACTGCATAACTTCACAATTACAATCTTAGTCGTGATTTCTTTACAAGTGGGAAAATGGCATGGAAGAGAGGCTCTTTACTACTCCAGGCTTCCTGTGCTCCTCAGGAAAAGCACCATACTGACATCAGCAAAGTAACATTCAAAGTATATAACAAACATGACTATAACCTACCACTGAGACGCCTGCCTATCTTACCACCCACATGAAGAACGTACATGCCATTTGAAATGAAATTTGCCTGATAATTGCAGCTTCTCTTCCAACAGACAAAGAATATATGTTTGCTGCTTAACAGACTTAAAAAAACTCAACAAAGACTTTGTTTGTTTTAAGTATTTGCACAGTGAGGTCTCTAAGGACCAAAAATACTCCATCTCCCCTGAAAAAAGAACTAGCCCAGCATGGCATGGTGACAGAAATGACAGAACAGCAAAGCGTTGTGTCAGGGAGATGGAAGGTTTCAAAAGGAAAAACATAAAGGTGCCTCTAGGTTTGTCCAAGTCTATTTTTTATTTTGAGAATTGTAATTACTCAACAGTACAAGATTTCTTCTTGAATGTCTGCAGGGGTTTTTAAGGTTCTTTTTCCTTCCCCTTCTTGACAGCACCTCCCGCTGACATCAGACCGAGAAGTCATTACACCTTCCTAGTAATGTCAATGGAAAACTTACCAGATATATTTTCGCATTGTATAGCTCATCTGGACTTGAATAGAGAAATCTGCAGCCGGCAGAAAGCTCAAGGACTTCACAATGATTATGCAATCTCCTGTTCCATTAAAATAACTGTTTATCTTCAGAAAAGTGTATAATAGACAAGGAAAGCTTATAATTTAGTCATTCAGCAGACAAAAAGTCAAATAGTAGAGAGCTTGTGGCCAGATGCTGGTGTTTCCTGCATTCAGGGTATTCTGGAATTGGGAGATGTTTGTTGCCTGTCATACTGGTGTGAGAAAATTGGGTCCCATACTTGGGTGAGAAAGCAGCTCACCAAACAAGCTACCAAAAAAAAGCCATTAAAATCAGATCAATGATTTTTAGTGTCTTTTGTGGGGTTTAGTTCAGGCTCTTTCAGACCCCTCTGACACGCAGGGGATCCCTTGTTCAACACTTGCTGAGGATGTTGCATGGTGCCCTCTCACCCTAACTCTCTTGATATCAAAAAGGCAAAATTTTTCATTTTTAAGTGTCTTTCTCACCTCTGCTTTATGGTTTATGCTTTATGATTTGACATCACAGATACAGATTATGGAGTGTAATAAAGGTGAGATCTCTAAGAAAAATAGGGCTAGGAGTCAATTTTGATTTCAAATGTTGGTATCCCAATAGAATGTCATATATAGAGAGATGTGGGTACACAGCACTATCTGCCTAACAGGATTATTCCCAGTAAATAGCCTATCATCTGCACTATAAGAAGAGTTTATGAAAGAAAAAAAAAAAAAAGGAAAAACAACAGTGAAGATTCACACAGAATTTAAAAAATCCATTTGTTCCATGTCCTCTTCATTTGATATTATCTTCTTTCGTATCAGTGTGAGACAAGCTAGCACAAGATCCCCAGAGCTAAACGCTCCTGATTTCTCCAGGTAGCTTAAAATAATATAAAACCTTTAGAATTTGGCTTCTGTATTTTATTTTAGCACATATGACATCCAGCTGATCTAAGTCAGAATTAAAATTATGTGGAGCTACGTACAGTTCCATTGGGACATGCTCTAACCCAGAAAGTTTAAGAAGTAGTTTTCAAAATAACAGTTCCCAAGGGCAACATGGTATATTCAGCAGGTTTGGGAACTGAATAATTCTCAGAGAGGAGCTCCTCTGGAAATCTTAGGTTCCAGAAGCATAAACTAGAGTCATGGCATATCACCTAACAAGCAATACACCACAGATTTCATCTTGACCTTTCATTTCTATCACTGTTGAGGTGATAGAAAAGAGAAGAGATTCACCTAGGTATAGCCAGGTATCAGATCTGTTGTTAAGCACCCCTTTTTCTCCTGACACTGACCAATAATTTAATTCTTAAGAAACACATTTTCTAATTCAGGACCAAAATGATTGTTAAATCATCCATGCTTTAATTTAAAAAGATTCAAAAATCTTCAAAGCTGAAACCAATAGGTTGTAGTTTTGCTAAAATCACTGACATGAATTGGTATCAGTTTCTGTGAGATACCTCAATTATGCAATCATCTCAAGTGAATATGTGTCAGCAGACAACTGTATCCACTTAATGAAATGGATGTATCAGTAATGTTAATCCACAGAATGCAGCTCCAGTAACATGTTTTTGTGCTAAAGGAATTAACCCCCCATCCTCCTAAGCTCTTTGTGACTCTTATTTCCTTTTCTTATTGTGACTTTTACACATTGATGTACTCGCAGGCTGCTATAATTGTCTCTGTAATGGTTGACCTATGGTAATATTGTGCAAGCATCTACAACCTTCATAGTGGGATCAGGACTACAGCACATATACATATAGACAGGAAAGAAGGTGGCTGTTTCTCCAAAGGCTTATGGTCTAAATAGACACAAAAGTAGATAGAAAAAGAAGGAAAGTGTAGGATAATGATTATAGCTGGTTGTAGTCACTGCTCAGCCTTTATCAAGGAGGGCTTGATGGACAAAATAGATCATGTTCATCCCTGATACAGCTTCACTAATTTTGCAATGTTAGGGATATTTATGCTGGGGAATAATTTCACTTGTATCACTTACACATCTATATATCCTTGTCTGACAGCCTTTCAAAGCTTTAATAATCAGTGTTTCAGGCAAACAGTTAAAAGCAGTGGAGCTGGAATTATGTGATCATTGTCATAAAGTGAACAGTATATTGCATCTTGTTTATCCATCTGCTATAATTGCACTATGGGAATTGAGTTGCTTGTAATAAATGCAATGACATAAGTGGTACTAACACATGTGAAGGGTACATGTCAATACATACTGCTAATTCCCACATTTGCTTCTTCACGTTAGACAATGCAAAAGGTTTCTACACGGCACATCCGAGTGCCTGTGGCCTTCGTATCCCTGCAGAGATCCTCTGCTGCTTGGATCTGCCTGCAGTGAGCATCTTAACCCCTAAGATGGAGAAACAAAGTCAAGTAAGGTGTTTACGCCCTACTTCGCTGCCTGTTTGGATAAGATTTGAGTCATATACTGTTGTCCCAGATGACTATCATCCTCTTGAGTTGTTATATTTATGAAAGTGATTTACATACTGAAGGAGAGGTAATGGAGGACATAGATTCCAATTAAGAAAGCGAAGACAACTTGAGCTAACCTCCTGGCTCTGACACGCTCTGTGGCTTAATCCTATCTTTTGACCCTGGATACATCTCTGCGGCCTTTGAAAGTGAGCCCGAATCCAGTCTCAACTTAAACTCACTTCATGTTCAAACTGTGTGGATGACAGGTTAAAGTCTGAGGTTTTGGTGAGCTCCAGGGCATAGTTTGCTGAACTTCATCCCTCTGCCTGCAGCCCTGCACACAGCCAAGAAGGCCTCCCTTCATGTGAGCTCATTGAAATCTCTGTGGCACTGTTTCACACTTTCTACATGAACCTCAACTGATTCAACATACATCTAAGAAGTGAACAAAAAGCTGGACTGATTGAGATTTTCCCCCTTCATGGGAACCTAGAGGGACTTTTTTGCTCTAGTTTACATCCTGGGCATAAAAACTCTCAGCAGCAATTTTGGTTTTTTTCCTTACCCTGGAATTCACAACATCATCCAAGTATAGATAATTATCCTTAGAACAAGCAAAAACAGCCTCTGAGAGTCAGAAAAAAAAGTGCATCAGGTAGGATTTTTTTTATTTTGGCTTAGTTTTGACAGTAGTTGCTCAAAATCACTAACAATTTTTTTTTAACTAATGCAAAATACATTGATTGCAAAAGAACCTCTGAATATCCACCCCTCTACATAGCTACATTATGTTAAAATTCTCATGTGGTCAGCAGACCTTTACAGAGTAGGAGCGATTCATTAACCCCAGTGTAATCTCCAATCCAGACTGACAGAAAGCAGAGACTTCCTATACCTCCAGATGGCTCAAATCAGAAGTAAGATGAGTGTGTCTGACTCAGGCCTACACATTGCAGTATAATCAGCTATCCCTCACAGAGTTAAAATCACTTTTCTTTGAATAGACAGTGGTAGGTCTACTTGGAACTGTTTCATTCTGATGCAAACGCATCCACTTCCTAGAGGAAATAAACTTTTTTAGTCAGTAAGTATGAAATAAATGGATCTCCTAGTGAGGGTTGAGTTTACCTTGTTTGATTTCCTGTTTTACAGATATTTCTGTGTGTGTATATCTGCCTGCATATACATATGTACATATATATGTGTGTGTGTGTATATATGTATACAATGTAACATATATATGGGGGTCTCATAGTTTAGTCCAGACTAACTTCCAGCCCAGCCCTCAACGAGGACTTTGTCCAGAAGCAGCTCAGCGATACCGTGATTAAGGAACCTCTATTAATCCCGTTTTCTATTCCATGTTCTTCAGTGTCTGCATCAAAAAATATGACAGCAGCAGCCTTAGAAAGGCAGGCTGGTGTAAAAACATGGGCCCAAGGCTCTGGATCTCCTGTGCCTATGCTGAGAAGTAAGCAACACAGGAGTGCTCAGGAGCTGCTCTTTCCTTCAGGATTAAACCTAGAAATCCTGATGGTTTGTGAGAGAAGGTATATTCAGCTCTTCCTCTTTTTCAGAGGTGTCTAAATTACAGTCTCACCTTCCTTTATTCTCAGTTGGCTCCTTCTGTATGATAATTGCAGCAAGGTTAAAAATGACCTAACGATTACGTTAGTTTCCACACAACTTCCCTCTTTTCACTCCTCTCCGACCTCGATCCATAAGAGAGATTAGTGAAGGACAGGCAGAAAAGTAAAAAGAATGCCTGAATATAGGTTGTCATACCCAGCCCAGCTGTTGCTAATAATAATTGTCTGAGTGCTAGCACTGGATGAGCCATTTGTCACAAATGGTTTATGTGATGAAATTAGCTCTCTTTTCTACTCCTTGCAAACTTTCTCTGCAAAATGATGGAGACATGCAAGTTGTTCGTTATATATATAGGCCCAGTTGATTGTTTCCCTCCTCAAGCATGAGACTATGGATTCACGGTGTGCTGAGGTGCAAGCATTCAATAGAGACTAATGATTTTGGATGCCTGTCCTTTCAGCTGTCCTGTTTGGACATTCAACAGGTAAAGGCCCAAATCATTCTGAAAAATTGCCCCTTAAGGGATACCTTGATTGTTCATGCAAAATCACTAATTGCTTCTGAAAATTTATCCCAGTGTCTATTCATTATATGTCATTACTCACACCAGTGACAAGGCAGATATTATAATTCCATGACTGAAATGACTGCATTTCTGCAAAATGGAGACTTGATACCCACTAATGAGTGACAAATAAAGCCGCCTTCTTTATGTATGGAAATAGACATTCATACAGATAACGTCATCTCCCTTCTGACTTTGTGGTCCAAACTGGAATGGCTATAGAATAAAGATTTTTGCTAAAATGCCTTCCCACATTCTGTCATTTTTTTTTTCTCTAGTTTGCCTTGAAGTTTCTAAGAACTGTAAGGCAGCCTCTGGGCTTTGACCTCAGCTGGGACTCATAGTTCTTATTATGGTATGTTCCCATTAGTTAGCCAGCTGTTCTCCAAGGATTACATCCATCCTGTGACACCTAACTGTCCAGGGACCTTTTAGGGGTTTCTTCATTCTAATTTGTGTGGCTTCAAAACAGGGAAAAAACCCTCCATTATTTAGTTTGTGTACAAGTGCTCTCTTCAGGGCTGATTGTGGTTGATTAGACCACAGGAATGAGTTTTGTATTTATGCCAACACCTCATGAAGTCCATCCTTCCATCGGACACTGGTGGACAGCTGGTTCTGGGACAATAAATGCACCAGGATGACACTGCATTTTAGTAAAAATATGGTATTGCTCTGGGAGAACTGTGTCTGGCCCAGCTGGAGCTGACCACTGTGTTTGATGGGGAGCCAGCACTGGAGCAGATCATAGATGATGTCCTCTGTGACCTCTGTGACTGTCCTGAACTGCAACATACAATGTCACTGGAATTACACCAGGGAGGAGTGTGTCCCATATAAGGCCTATTGAAGCTCCTAGGTAATTTGTAGCCTTAGCCATTTGTACTATTATGTAGTCAGGTTATTGGTCTTTTAAGTCCACTAGCTGTATCTGGCCATGATTGACACAAGCATCTTCATAGCCAGACAAGACAATGTAATGGAAGCCATAATACCAGCAGTGGTAAAATGATGTAGGGAAAGGCAAGGGGGAGGAAGAGGTGATTTTAGTTCTTTGTCTTCCAATAATCACTGTCACAGCTTGACATCTGATTTCCTTTACCTTAATCTCAGCATGCATCTCAGAAATGCTAGTGGCCGTCAGATTGTCCCAGCAGATCATTAAATTTTCTTATCCTCCGGACTTATGTATGCTGTGCAACTATCCAAGGATAATGAGCAGCCTGCTGTTGCGCTCACCTGGTTGGGGTCAATGTGTTTTATGAAAGCTCCCCATATATTCTCTTTAATGAATGAGTCCTTTCTTTTTATAGGGGAGAACTCTAAGGAAAAAGAAAAAAAAATCACCTTTAGGCTTTTTTGACATGACCTTTAGGTTTTTTGATCAGAAACATTATATTCTTCTGACAAATTCCTGGTTATCAACAGGGAACAGCAATATGTGATCCAAAAGCCATGTAGAATAAAGTTTGTGGTAGTACGTGCTCTTCAAAATTCATATACACAATGCTATTCTCCTTCCCTGGATGCTATATGATTGGGGTCAGACATAAACTTCCAGCTGCAATTACCCAAATAGCTGGATTGATTGAATTCATAGGCTAGACTGTTACTGCTTCCAGTGGCAAACTTAACATGGGTTATAGCAATACTAACACTGTTTACTGACTCTAGAAAAGAAAACAAGTGTATCTGATCACAGATAAGCTTACCTTCTCAGATAAACATTTAAATAAAAAAGCTTTCTCCTTCAAAAATGCATACCCTTATTTCCCTGTGGCAGCCAGCTTTTCCTGCTCTTCCTTATGTTTTCATGTCCTTCTGTGGCTCTCCTATTCATATTCTCTCATCTAATTCCCAGAAATGGTTTCTTCTGCTTAAATAACAAGGCTCCAGACTGGCAGAACAAACTTGGGTAGGACACTGGGGCTGAAAACTCAAATGCTGAATTTCAGCGATTTGTTGCTTGCACTGATAGCTACTGGTCTAATGCTGCTTGTGTTCCTCACCCCATCACACAGGTCATACACTGCTTGTGTCCTGAGCAGCATTAATACTCAAATGCCATCGGGGAGAAGGATAATTGGATGCCTGTGTTAGGCTTTCTCACACAGAACTAATGTAGCCCTTCCTATACAGTCCCAGATGACCTAATCATGAGCTGATTGCCTCTGAAATTATAAAGGTGCTCATAGGATCACCATGACTGCAAACTCTGAACATGTACCAGACATGAGGATATTTCTCCTCCTGCCCTCTGTATGAGATGAGGTAGTGTGTGTTCCCCTTGTTTAACAAACAGGGAGTGACCATCGAGTGACTGGCAAAAGGCTATAAACGAAAAGTGTCAAAGAAGAGGCAGGAACTGAAAGATCTCAGGGTCTTCACTGTTAAGGTCAGCTTTGCTTTTATTGAGGAGGGAGAAAACGTGCCACAGTGAAGGGAGTTAGAAAGGGAGTTATCACTACATGTGTAACAAAACCTTTACTCATTGCCAAGGCTTGCAACGCCTTCAGTGGCAACCATCGTAGTCATTTTGAACGAAGTCCAGATACACTAAAACTAAACCAGCAACTGAGTTTTCCCAAAACCCAGGGTACCCAGATCTGCGGCTGAGCCACACTTTTTGTCTGAACAGCTTTAATAGTGATTAATAAATTTACTCTAATAAAAATCTTGCTGGCAAAAAGCCCTTAAACATGACATTATTTACATAATTTCCTGCAAAGAACAGCTGCGTAGCCCACCACTCCGGTCATAACTTCTCAGTTGTAGTGCTCCTGCACTCAAACATTCACAAATCTTAAGGCACTTGCCTGGCGTTTATGATACAAAGGAGCTTAAGGAAGAGGTGGGCCTCCAGGAAACCAGCACCTCACAGGTGTGACTTGAAAATCAGTGATGTAACTGGGGTCAAGATCCTGCAGTCAGATCCATATTGGTGACCACTGGGATGCATTGCAGCATTGGGTTCATATTTATTGATAGCTTTTAATTAGTCTACATAGCTCATTTCCACATCTGCTTTCCCATAAACAAACCACTAATTAGTTGAGTGAGTCAGTTAAAAAGTGTACCGTTGTGCCAGATAGTTTAAAGAGAGGCTGAAAATATTTCAAACATGCTCCATTTAATTTTGATTATTTTTTAAATAGAAAGCATGAAAAAAAACCCCATATTTAATCTCCTCCTTCTGAATTCCTCTGCTAATTTCAGAATACAGAGTTGCAATGTTGTTACTGTGTCAAAGACGACTGTGTCTCCAGAGCAAATCCACTCTGGCTTTAAGCTTTCTGATACATTCTACTGCTTAGCCTTACTCAAGTGATAGCTCTGGAAGCACTGCTAGCACTTCTAAAGCTTGATTACTGACCGGAAAAAGTCAAGTTAATAATGTAATTTTCTCAATACTCCAGCCTCCTGGCCTAATGCAGCAAAGCAATACGGTTCTTAGTTTCTGGGCCAGAGTCTTGTATATGATCTGTACAACTTGTGGAGAAGATGAGATGTTCCTCACTGGGATCAGAAAACATGAAGGTGAGACCCTCTCTCTCCCCATCCACTGAGGGAAATGAGCAGAGCTCACTTCCTTCCCAAATGGGCCTGCTCAGAGAAGATGGTGTCTGTGCCCTAACACAAGTGTCTTCTGGATAATTAGTTGAATACCTCCTTCAGGGCCTTTGGAAGGGACAGCAGACACCTCATGTAGATGTGTTAGCCTCGGACTGACTCCCACCCCTAGTTTCCGAAATCTCACTGGGCTCAGACATAAGTGAAGCACAGAGCAACCGGGTCAAGTCTTTGCATGAGCAAAGATGAAACCTTGGTGTGTGCAGATGTATTTAAAGTCAAAAATGAAAGACTTGGACAGCTCATTAGTCTTTTAAGTTCCTCCTAAATCTTGGTTTTGTCTGACTAAATCCTTTATTGACTCTGACTGAAAGCCTCAGTGCTAGGCAGTTATCCTTCCTGTTTAACCTTGTGTCACTTGTGTCACTTGTAACAACAGAAGGTAAAATAATTAGGTCATTTTTTAAACGTGGACTTTTGCTTTCCAAGCTGACTGCTCCTTTAAAGCTAAGATGTTCCCCTGACACCTCTCTTTGACACAGCACCTAATAGCTAAGCATGATGTCTTTCCTCCACCCTTCTTATTTTTTAATATGAGGCTTACAGCATGCCAGCAATTTAAACCTCCACTCTCCATTGGCAAGCCAGGATGGTTTTGGTGAACAGTCTATTTATTCTGATTACTTCTTGCCATTGTGAGGGATTATGGCTGAGGACCAGCGATTTTCCCCCCACAAAGACTTTCATGGTCCAGACATACTCTCCTTGCAGATTACAGCAGAATCACTAATGCAATTTTGACCTGACTTTGATGCAGCACTCCACTGATGTGGGGTGACATGGCAGCAAAGCAACAAGGGCAGACCTCAGCAGTGATTAAGCTGGAGTTCCTGAAAGGACGTTTGCCTCCCATGTGTGCAGGCGTGCGGAGAGGCGGCTGGGCACGGCGCAAGGTGCTAGCTCAGAGCCTACTCCAGCTGCCTGTCCGCAGAGAACAAGGGAAAGGCAAGGTGCTTCTTAAACTCTGCTTTCCTGCACCCCCGCCCCCGGAAGCTAATCCCGGCATGTTCAGCTGCTGAGCTAAATCAATCGATCAATCAATCAATCAGTCAATCATGAAATGTGGTTTTCTCAAGCATCACCCTGGCTAGCCGGGAGAGGGTTGTAGCCCTGATCCGGTCTGCAACCCCGGGGCTGCCTTGCTCTTCGGGCGGGGGGGCACTAACTGCGACTCTGCTGGGACCCCCGGGGCCACCTCTGCTCACCTTCCGGGAGGTCTTGGCACGGAGGCTCTGGACCTGCCACGGCAGGAGAGCGGATCAAGCATCAGCCCCGTCCGACGCTCCATCCCCTCTCCCTGGGGGTGAGGCTGAGCCCCGGGAGCGGGGCTGGGGCTCGTCGGGCTGTGTCGGCACTGTATATGTGGAACATACCTGTATATTTTATGTATGTGTATACAACATGTGTATTTAAAAGCAAAGAAACAACTGAGCTGAAGGTTCTTTAAAATGTTCCAGCCACAGCGGTACCCAAAGGAGGGGGAAAGGGAAAAAAAAAATAAGAAGAAAAAAATAAGGAAGATTTTTTAATTTTATTTTATTTTTTTTCCTCCAGGTATCTGATTTATTCCGTGACTCTGATGCTTATCAACAACGCGTGAAGATTGCAATAAGGATCTTCCCTGGAAGGCGAGGAGGAGTGACTTCCAGGGGGCTGGGAGGAGGTGGAGTGCAGCGCGGCTCTCGCCTATAAGGAGGTGCCCAGGGCCTGGCTGCTGCTTCCCAGCCGCAGCTCGCAAGGTGGATTTCTGCGGCAGCAGCCGGGGGAGCGGGCTGGGCTCGGGCGCTGCCGTTTGGAGCGGCTTCTCCAAGGGCCGCGGAGGAGGGTTCCTCGGCTCCGGTTTCCGCTTCACCCGAGTGCCTGGATGCTGGATGGAGTAAATGAGCGGAGGAAGAGGGAGCTCACAGAGGCTGAGAGGCGCTCAGAGACCGGGACCGGGGGAGACAGGCGGGCGGCTGGCTTCCCCCTCCGGGGCTGAACATGGATTCCCGAGCCCTCGGGGGCTTCGCTCTGCTGCTCTTCAGTTTGTGGCACCTGGGATTAACTGCAACAAATTGTGAGTAGCGGGAGCGCAAGGAGTTGCCTGGGGTTGGGCGGGGGCGGAAGGGGGGGAGGAAGAGATGGATAAAAAAGTCCCTGGAAAAGGGGTTATTGTAACATGACCTCTAAGAAAGTTAGCCCGGCTCTGGTGTGCTAATGGAGCTTAGAAATGCAAACTTGCGGCCAGATGAAGGGATCGCTCGCCACCGTCCCGCTGGTGTGGACGTGGAAGTGAACGGGAGCCGCTAGAGCCTGCAACGAGCCGCTCGCTGCTTTTCCCTCACGGTTTTCTGTCCTTCCGCGGGCCGCATTTTTTTGCGGGCAGTGTCGCTGCTGCTGGCCCTGCCTCAGCTGCCCCTGCCTCAGCTGCCCGCCGCCGGCTGGGACGGGGCCGGGGCTGCGCGCCTCTGCCTGCCGGGCTGGAAGGGGTCGGTCCTTCTCGCATGAGCCGGGGGTGCTGGGATTTTGCGGGCGCAGCCTCGCTCCAGCCTGGCGGAGCAGCGCTGGTGGCACCGGGGATGTTCCCCTGGCGCGGGCCGGCGGGTGCCGTCGGTTCCCACGGGCGCGGCTGGGTCCCGGGACGTGCTCGCCGTCCCCGCTCCCCCCGCAGCATCCCGAGTGGGAAATCGCTGTTCGCTCCCCCTTTCTCGGGAAATCCCGTCGTAAGTTTCCCACGCGTTGCCGCTGGCCCTAAGGGCGGTGCCAGCGGCATCTGTCTCCACAGCAGGAGCCTCCCGCGCCGCTGGGCTTTGCACCGCCGCGGCGGGCGGGCATCGGCGGCCGCTCTACGGGCGCTTCGGCGAGCGCGGTGCAGTCGGGGGGACCTTGGGCGCTGGCGGGCCCTGGAGCCCGGGGCGGGGGAGATGCTCCGTGACCTGACCCGCTCCGAAAGCGCGGGGAGGGGGAGCGGGGCCCCGCCGTGCGCGGCCTCCCTCGCGGACGCTGCCCGTCGGGCGGAGCTGGGCGGGCGGGGGCCCCGTCGAGGCGCAGCGGACACTAGAGGGCGCTGTTGCCCCGCTGGCGGCGCGGGGCGCCCGCCTCGGCCCAGCTCCTGGCCCCGGCCCGTGCCCGGCCCGGCGGCGCCCAGGGCTGAGGTGCGCGGCCAGCGCTGCCTTCCCCTCCTTCCCGCTCGCTAATTGCTTCCGAATGAGCTACCGCGCTGACGGGGGTGAACTTTATCTTTTTTTCCCCCATTTTTTAATTTTCAGTCAAGTAAATTACGGTTAATATGTTTTAATAACGTTCACGAATACTAAATGGCAGGCGATTTAAGGCCGAGGCTTGCCATTACTGATGCAGTCATAAAGTTAATTCCTAACACTTAAAAAGAAACTCTGCATTAATGAGTTTTACTATTTCACGGGTGACAGTTTAATTTCCCAGTGCCAATAAACATTTCCGTTGAATATACACTGCTTCCTAAATATTTAGGAGTCGGTCTTTTTAAAGCGCAATGATCAATGGTTTTATTATACTATACAGATTTTATTTATTCATTGAGCAATGAATTAGCATGGAATCAGCTGTAAGTGCTTTCCCAGGAGCTGAGTGAAAGAGCCTGTGAATCTGTAATAGCTACAAGTTCCCTAGAAGCCTTGTTAGATTCACATGTGGAGATACCTGTGTGCATGTATGGACCTCAATAATTGCATCCAGGATGAAAATTCATCACCTTCTTAAATAAATCATCTCTGTATGTTGGAGCTCAGGGAGGCTGTGCTACTTTCCTCAGTTTTGGGCTAAAAAAGCTTATATATGGGCAGAAATATTGAATGTTATGTGCCTATAAGCGGTATCCTGAAGGATATTTAAATAGCTACATAAAAGTGCCGTTGCTTTTAAGGATTACTGAGCTCCCAAGTACACAGTAAACTTTCCAAAAGGAGAAGTTACCAAATTCCACAAATAGAAACCTTCAGCACCAGCCACTGTCAGGAGCTGAGGTCCCTCTATTTGATAGCCAAAGTGCAAATGGAAAAGCATTTTTTTCTGTGCCTTCCTCAGTTTGAACAGTTTGGCCAAAGGAATTGCATTCAGATACCTATACTGGTATATTTACAATGGCTTCAGTGTGCTTGTTTCTGACAGGTTTTGCAAACAAGAACAGAACTGGGGACAGTATTTACAGTGGAAAAGGAGTGTGCTTCTGGGAGGAAGAATGCAACTTACTTAGTTTTGTTTCTAATATCTAACATGGCATTAATCCAGTTTGGCTTTTTTCCTTGCTTCTAAATTAGGAAACTCTTAAAAATTATTCTCCTCTCATTTATTTAGTTTCCGTAAAGTGAAAATCCTGAGTAAGTCAAAATCTTCCCCACCACTGAGGTATTTGGTTCCAATTTCCTCTTTAGTAATAGCTTTTAATTAAAAAAAGGAACTGCTAAAGAAACTGCTTGGAAACACAGCTGCAGGCTAGGGGTCAGCAAACATCATTAGAAAGATCAAAATTACCAAATGCTAATAAAACATAAGAAATTCCTCCCATTTTGCTTTTTGCAATAATTTATTATATTAGGTAACTAGAGTGGCAATAGGATTTCTCCCCAGGATACAAATTACTAGAAATGAATAAATAGCCCTGTATGTAACACTGGAAATTGGTTGCATACGATATCTTGGGGAACTGAAACTTCTGCATTCATCAGGTAGACAAGGAGGGACAAAGCCTTGCCTCCTATATAACAAATTAATTGCCCTTTAGCAGCATATTCTGTGATCTGTAAACATCAGTAGCTTTTGTAAGTGTGGATTTCCAGTTGCTGAATGCAATCTTTTTTTTTTTTTAAAAAAAATTGGAGGGGGGGAAATAGTGAAAATGTGAAAAGAGAAATGAACTAACGTTCCCCACTTTGATGCAGCAGTTCAGGGCTCGTCTGCAGCTGCAGAAAAGAATCAAAATCTCAGGAGGGTCCTGGTTAGTGGTCTTCCACCTAGTTTGCTGTCATCTATCTTAGAAATTTTTGCTATTGTTATTTTACACATTACGATCTCCCTCCACTTATTGGTATCTTTATTGACTGACTTTTCTCACATGGCCAGAAAGATTTGGCAGATTAAAACACCTCCTGGAGAAGTGGTGTTTTCTAACTGCGGTTGCAAAAGTTATTCTCAGAAATGATTACATGTTTCCATTCCTGAACACAACCTCCTCTTCTTCCCAGAGAATCACTAGCATTTATTATCCCAGTTCACTAGCACTTATTACCTGATCATGAAACTTTCAAACCTTTCACTTAAACCTGATCATAACTGTCAGTCAAAGCTGCAGGAATTCAATGTGTGGTAGAATCAGATCTCTAACTGAACTTCTTATTGAAATATATGGTCAATGTATGATACGCTACTCTGCAGTAGATTTAGACGTGGGCTTACAGGAGACTTGTCTTTAATAACTCTATTTGGTTAAAAGGTAGGTAGTGTGTGTCTGTATTTCTATTTATTTTGAAACGGAAAAAAAAATCTTTATGGATTTTAAGAAAACATACATTTTCTTGGACAAGGAAACATTTTTTTTTAAGCAACAAAAATGTTGACTGTGATTTTAGTCTTTATTTACAATGATCTAAATTGATGGTAACTGTGCAGGAGTCAGACAAGTCTAAGTGAAAACTTACAGGAGAAAACTTGACTCTGGATACTTGAGGCTATCAAGATCAGTAGGTGTATTTGGGACTTGTAACAGCATGAATGAGACCTGTCGGGTCAGGAGTGGTAAAGGCAAGAGGTCTGTTAAACAGTGACCTTTCTACCCGTGTGGTCAGAAATGCTAAGTTTTGAAGAGATTTGCTGAAATAAGTAGAATATTGATCACCTAATCTCAGTCTGCGGCTCATTTGCTTGCAGGCTGAGTAAAGTGGATCAGACGCACATCTCTGGCTTTTCCTCTGGCTCTGGTACTTATATATATATAAGTATATATATATACACTTATATATATATACTGACTAGTATTCAGGCATGCTTTCCTCCTTTTTGTTCCATACAGGGAGAAAAACATACAAAAATGTCTTCATTCCTTCAGATGCAACAATGAAGAAATGGTACCAAATAATGAGATTTCTTGAGAGAAAGGCTGTGAATGAGACTTCTGTCCTGGCAAAGTGCAAGGCACCCACTGCTGAACAGTGCCTCTCTGGCATGTCTGTCATTATCTAGCATTGGATTAGTTGAGTCCACTAGCGCTCCTTGGCTTTGAATCAGTCTTAAAGACTGTCTTTCCATGGACTACAATGGTCTTTGGATTCTGCATCCACTAGGCAGATGGCATTGTCAGCCCACAGGAATCTGTCCAGGGTTATTATCACAGTATCAAATACGTTGTCTGCTTGGACAATTTTTTTTTTTCTTTTTGCTCTTAATGTCATACAAATGCAGCAAGATTTTTAATATAAATTACCAGCAAGAACAAATTGTTTTCAAATGTGTCTGGTACATTTGTACAAAATATAGACTTCAAGTGAAAAATATGGTGACTCTGAGTAGAACAACACCCATGCTCTCAGCACATGGCAAGTACAGGCTTCTGCCAGCACCCCAGTAAGTGTAGGACTGTAGGTGAATGTTTTTGAGTCACTATGATCATCCTTTTACCAATAGGAAACTGAGGCAGTGTATCATAAGCAAACCTGGAGATACATTCTCACATTGATTATACATTTAAGTATCTAAAATAAGCCCTTTGGGGTCAATTGACCTGATCCCATATGGTGCAATCATGTCCCATGATTTGTTGTTAGATCATATTCATATTTGCCCTGCTATATATAATAGTTTCTAAATCTGTAGATTACTCCCTATTTCCTCTTCCCCGCCCTCCCCTTTCACTGCTGCTATTTGAAGCAAGCAGAGTTCCGATAGCTGAATACTGAAACGAAGAAGAATCTGAAGGCAGTGGGAGTGCAGGATGGCATTTATTTATTTTTAGCCCCCAAAATGCATTTTCTGTAGATGTGACAGGTTTCAGCTCACTTGGCAAACTTGAATTACTATCTTACCAACCCCCTGCGCTGGGAGAGGTGAGAATGGGAGAAATGCAGAACTGCAGGTAGATCTGCCAGCATCACACACAACAGAGGCTCTCTATATGTGTCCGCTTTCCCTTAGCCTACCAGCCTGCAGAGTCCTACCAAGTGTTCAAGGGAGTGAGCTGTCTGTGCAGGGCACCAGGTAACCTGCTGTGCTTTTTTTTTTTTTTTTTAAATAAAGGACTCTGCTGGGCTTTTCTACCCCTGTAATCGGGGCAAAGATATTCTGGTCCTGTAGCATTCACTTTTTCAGATTGCTGCTGTCTTACTGATACAATGTCCACATTTGCATCATGTCTGTAGGATGTGGTTCTTGCTGGACACATCTCTTCTGGGTCTACACAGAAAGGAAGGGTGCAAAAGAGAAAAGAACAGGTAGATCTGCATGAATAATTTCTTTCTTCTGTCAGTAAAGTGTCTTTAGGAGATGTGGACTGTTTTTTTTTTTTCAATCTTAACTAAACTCCCTCTTCTCAAACCAAGAAAGAGGGGAAGAAAATAGTGTAAACCTGATGTAATAAAGGCTTAAAATTCTTGGAGGCTTTGAATGCATTGCTTGGTAAAGCGGGAAGCATCAGTAGACCTATTAACTTGTCTCTGTAGAGTCAGAGGAAAACAAGAAATTTTTTGTACATAGTGCTGGACTGATATTGTTAATAATTAATTTCCTTGTATTAGTCTTGTCTCTGAATTTTCTAATTGCCCTGTGCAGATTCTTGTGGGCTGATAATGCCATCTGTTCACTGGATCAGTGCAACTGATGATGTTTTAAATGATTAAAACAATGCAATGTAGAATCTAGAGGAAAAAAGAGATGCCAAAACATTGATTTATTTGTTTCTAATTATCTGCTCTGTAAGTAGTTAAAAAAAAAATTGGTAGTTTATAGTGTGGTAATCTAACTGCCCTTCTAAATAGATACGCAGAAAATATTTCAAATTTTAGCTGGTATTTGCTCCAAAAATAAAGGAAATAACTTAGTAAATGAGAGAGCATGAAGCCATTTCTAAATATCATGAAGGATTGTGCCTGATCTGTATGCCAGGAGAGGAAACCCCATTTTTCTGGCTGTGTGTTGCCTCCGCATGATGCTAACTTTCTCTACATTCTCACAAACGTGCTGGAACTCAGATAACTTGGTCCATTTCCTAGAGAAGTTTGTGCTCAGAGTTTGTCAACACAGGTTCTGAATAAAGCAGTGGAAGTCTGTATGAACCTGCCTATTTAAAGGCACTAATACTAAAGGAGTATTAGAGTACTGTTTGGTTAAATTATTGTTGTATTTTGTAAGCTGTGAATTAAAAGCCTGCAGAGTTGATTTTTTGAATGTACAATTGTAGTACTTTAACTGAAAATAAGATACAGAGCTCAGAGGGACAAAGTGGTCTTCTAGGTAATGGTAGCTTTTATTTTATTCAGTGTTTCTCTACCATGATAAAGACCTCACCAGTGCTCAGCCTCTCAGTGTGTAGTGCAACCCCAGAGGTTTCAGCCTGCATAGGCATTGAATAACCTCAAATACCAGAAGTGTCCTACAGACAGGGCAACAGGATGTGATGAGTTCATGGACATCTGTGACAAAAAGCTTTCTTTCTTCCATGACCGAATTTGTCTGTGGAAAAAATTTTTGAAGAGAAATGCTTGTTCTACTCTTTCAGACACTGTAGATGTATTTGGAGACTGTTTCCTGATTGAGAAGGCGGCTTTAGTGTTAGAAAGAAATGTCACGAAATGGTTCACATGGCAAAAGCAGCGCTAATGCCTTACTCTCCTTCTGTATTAGTGGCAGCATATCAGCGTAACTTTTGTCCTCATCCTATGCATGTGCCAAATCAGAGGGAGGAGTTGGGCTTGGAATCAGACCCCTGTGTGGTGGTGTGTTGTGAATGGGAAGAAGTTTCTAGTGAACCAGGGTGCAAATGGGTGTTTAAGTGAACTGGTAGATTTTTCCCTCGGTTTGAAACTGGCTTTGGATAACAGCAGCTCAACAATTTCTGTTTTGTCATCAATGGTGGTTACTTAAGTAACTAAAGTAACATTCATCAACATCACTGTGACTCAAGATGTGGAGGTTATTTCAGCTCCAGGGTTGTGTTGGTGTGCTTGTATTGGGCCAGGGAAATCCAGTTTCCTGACCATAGAGGCTGGCTTATCGATGAGCTGGATGTAGGTGCTGGAGGCTTGCTGGTAAGACTCTGTGACTCCCTCCTGTCATAGTCAACATCAGACAGATAACACCAGTGATTAGCTTATAACAAGCCAATGCTGTTTCCATGCTGGTCAACACAACTCGAAATTTTAGGTTAAGGGGTATTCTTAATGAGTATCACTGTTATATGGATTCATAAGAGCAATAACAAGGAAAAGCTAACTTTGTAATTGCTCATTCAATGCCATTCTAGACTATAAAAGGTTTTTAGTGGCTGGTGTTAATGTACTCTTTTCCAAACTGTTAATTCCCTGGGATCTGTGTGATCTTTATGGGATAAAAGAGCATAGAGTTGCAGTGGGACACACTGCACTCTTTTTTCAGCCTGGTACCCAGAAATACTCAAAAGATATTCAGCAACACCCACAGCAGTGGAAACTGCAAAGAATAACTATGGTATCATTCTGGGGAACGCTTCTCTTTTGACATTGGTGATTATAGAGTTTAGCATAGAGTTCTAACACATGGAACAGAATGGTATTCAATATTAACCATTGTGCACAGTAGGAATTGGACTGGAAAGGAAATAAATGCGTTTTCATTCTCTGTTTTATTGTGTGTATTGAGAAGGATTGAGTGTTGGCCCTTAGGAATTCTGGAGCATAAATTTTTCTTCTAAAACTACTCAGTGTATTGTGTTGCCAATATAGTAGTAAATAATAATTTTCAAATGGGTAGAATCCTCTTTTTGTTCCCAGCTGGGCAGTAAGGAGTTGATAAATGCTGTACTGATTGGATAAGAATTGGCATGTTCCGTTTACTTCTGCTCTAAATGGTGAGGCATTGTTCCTCAATGACAACGATTCTTCACTGATGACAGCTCGTCAGCAGTCCAGGAACAGAGACAAATACCTTGTGATATATGACACTAGTGACATAGCTGTAGTCATTCCTGTATTAGTTCAGTGATGTCTCTATGTGTTTGGGCCTAAATTGCCCCCACTTCTGATGTAGATGCTATGAGCAATTGTTTTCTGTCCTTCTACGTCATAAAAACAGCCTACTGAGCATTAATAAGGCCATTTTCTTCCTTCCCTCCATGCAAATTTATCACTGGAGCAGGAGGGAAAGTGACTTCTTTTTTTTACTGGAGAATATCCAGTGTGTCTATGAAATTATACATAAGGAAAGGAGCAGGAGACGGAGTCTGTTTTCTGCAGGGAAAGAGGGGAATTCACAAAGGATCTTCTCCCAGTTTCCCATTACTAGTGGCAGCTTCCTAATGCACTCAATGAGGAGGTCTGAATTAATGGTCCAAGTGAGTCATCAGTGAACCGTTAGGAGTAACATATTCATTTGTAGTAATCAGGATTGATTTATGAATAGGACAAAAGGGACTAAATATGCTATGAAAATGCATGTTGTAGATGTTTTTCCCTGATGAATAATTCATCCTTGTCTAGTATCCACGAAAACAAAAACACTGTGCACATAAGAACCCATTAAAAAAGTTAATCCCACAAATGGCTGAACATGGAGAAAATCAGCTTTTGTTTTAAAAGGTAGATTTACTCAAATCTTCTCTAATTTGATTTGCCAGTGGGGTATAATTTAAGTCCAAGAAGTTAGCAGTTTTACTTGCTATAAGAAGATGTAAATATTTAATAGATTATGAGAAATGTTTGCCCCACCGGATAATGAACTAAGGAGCACTCATTCTCCACAGTGCAGAGGGTAAGCTAAACCCAACAGAAATAGCAAGCAAAACAGAGAGGGAGCTTCTGTTCACAGGATATGGTCCTCTAAAGCTGGCCTACGGAGCACTTGTAGTGCACCTGCTATTCTAAAGAATCCTGAGGAAACTACCTCTATGAGTAATGGTAGTGGCTTTTTAGTAGCTGTAATGTTTCATGGTCTTCCCATGGTCTCTACATGTCTGAAGATGCCCACAGTGAACCTCTCCTAGCCAGAGCACATGCTCTGGAACATGCAGGATGCTGTGAACTCAGATGATCTTGGTGGGCATCTGCCCATCTGCTCCTGGACAGTCATGTCAGCTGGAGGGGGAGCATCGATGCCTCTACAGAGACTGGTGCTTCAGAGGAGCTAACATGTTTTGTCTGAAGCTACCTAGGAAGTCTCTGTAAAAATAGAATATGAACTTGGATGTATTGGATTCTAGGTGGGCACTTTACCCGTAGGCTGCCCTACTCTTGGTGCAACTGCTTATGTGGACACCAAACAGAGCAGCAGAGAGAAGGGAGAAGAGAAACCTTACACAGAGAGAAAAATGCCGTTGAATTTCTTCCTACCTGCCCCAAAAAATTCAGAGGGGTTGGTTTGTGTCATTTTATTATTTTTTTTTTTTTTTTTATCAAAATAGTTTGCATTTTGATTTTAGAGGAAGAACCTCCTTCAACAAGCCCTAGCAAGATTAAACAGCTATGGCATTTTTGTCACAGACTGTTTGTTTGGAAAAGAAAATGAAAATGTGCTGAATTTTAATCAGATTTAGCTTGCAGCATTCAAATATTTATAGATTATCAAACTCCCTGTTCCCAGCTCTGCTTCTTAAGTGCAGAGCTCATCTTATATGTAATATTAATTCTCATTATTCTTGGACAGTTATTCACTGAATTCTTGTGCAGACTCAGTTCATCTGAACTAAACTTCCTGAAAATGAAGAGAATGACTTGTACTTGAATTTCAGATCATCTTTTCCTCAGAAGTCAGTTCATCTAGTGTGTAAATCCTTGTTACCGTTCTCTTGTGAAGTTGATTTTCCTTAAAACCTGTCTGGCAATGTATGCAATACGAGCTGTGTTTGTACCTGTCAATACAAAGAACTATTCATTTTCCTGGTTGTTGCTGCTCCTTTTGAGTACATCATATGAGAGTCTATTGGCCTGCTCTTCTGTCATATTCTGTGCCAACCTTGTATCCAACTTATTGACAATATAATAAGCTAAAGTTGCACACCCTTTTGCATTCTTCGTATATTTTAACAACAGTAGTTCTGTTTCCTGGGTCCTCCTGTTCTGTTGAGTTGAGGTGAATACTAGGCACTGTAACACATTGGACTACATTGTGATAATATTTTTTATAAGCATTACAGAAAACATTTTAAATGTTCTGAAAAGCTGATAGTCCGAGGGTATTCCTGGTTGTCTGTCTTCCGGGCAGGTATGAGCTCAGAGTGCTGGTGCTCCTGAGTGGACAGATGAAAGCTTGTTCCAGTCTGGAAAACATATAGCTAGTTTTTTGTTAGTAACATTAGGTATGTGAGGTTGCTCATGACAGTGTACAAAAGTCCACACAGATACATTTTAAAAACACTAAATCCCACATTTTTTCCCATCCCTATCTCCCTGCTCTGAAGGAATTCATTAAGTCATTTCCTTTGTTTTCTGGTCCAGTTTCCTGGTAGAGACCTACTGTATGATTCCTGTGCCCTAGGAAAGCCACCAAAGAATTTAAGAGTTTGTCTCTGCCATTCATAGGCTGGAACCAGGTATTACGGGGAGGAAAGGATGAACTGAATCAGACTGAAAACTAGTATTGTCAGTCATTCCCAAGTTCCAAATTTCCCTAAAATAACTAACATTAGACATTTTATCTATAACATTAGATTTGTTTGCAAATTGTAAACTCTTCTCTTTTTGAAATCTGCATCTGGTACTGTTCTCTGGGGCCTCCTCCAGAGAGGCTGCGCATCAGTCGAAGTAGTCTATTTACTGCATCATTATGAGTTTGGGTTACAATCTGCTTTACACACCCACATGCATCAGTGAGTGTTTGCAAAAAAAACCAAACTTTTTCAGACAGGCAATGGAGATCGGAGATGTGCTTTTCATCTGTACTTTTGCTCAGGAGCTGTGGTTGGCTTTGTTGGGCTAGGTCAACCAATATGAAAGAGGTGGCCTGCTTTCTTGAGACCTCAGCCAAATAGGTAGAAAAAAAAGGTCTGCTCACTAAATCATAAGTCATTTTCCACTTTAGCCTATGAAAGGTGGTATCAACTTCCATGACTCATCCCATTTCACAGCAAATACATGTTATTTCACTTGCTTTGACAGGCTTGATCCAAACCTCACCAATTCTGTCATTGAGTTCAGACATTAATGACTTGTGTGAATTAAATAAGGAAGTCCTGATTTGACAGCCTTTCTCTGATTACAAGCAGACAGTGAGTCAGAGCTACAACAGAACAGATTTTCCTCTGTCTCTCTCCAACCTTCCCCTCCCCCCCCCAACCTTAGTAGCATCTGATTTATAGTGCCTGTTTGTTGCAACTTCATCTAATTAGCACAGGCACTGGGGTCAGTATTCTAACACCTGACAGACTTTACAAAGGAACACTGCAATTACAAGTGCAATTATGTGTTTTTCTGCTACACTGAAAAATGTAGCATATGAAAATTAACATAAACCCCTAAGTGTTAGGATGAAAGTGTGGGTGTTAGGGGAGAGGCATGGTCTTCAAATTTGAAAGGCCTGGGTTTGATGCTTGACTTTTGGAAAGTTTTCCTGGGCATCATTAGGTGACGCATTTAATCGCTTCGAGCTTAAGTTTACCTGGTTTATCCCATTAGGGCTAAATGTTCATCTCTTCTAGTGTATACAGACTTAAACCTAACAACAGGGGTTAGAGAAAGAGGCCCTTATGCTAGGCAGTAACTTAACATAAGCAATAATGCTGTTAGCACACTTTTAAAAGTACTGACTGCATCAACAAATAATGGAGTCTCCAAACCATTGTGATTGTGTTGTCTCTCCGTGGTGACTTCCATAGCAGTCTGTATGCAGCAACTTTTAGGATCTTTGTGTAAATCTACAATTATGCAGTCTTCAGTGTGAGGGCTATGGGCTGGTTGGCTGTGAGCCAGGAAAACAAAACTTTTTTTTTGAGCACTGTGCCTTTCCAGTAATTTCTATATGGCATGTGGGTAGAGCTAACTTGCATCTCCCTACAAAAGCATGTAACTTTGCACTGAGTTGCCTGCACCGGCGCTAAATTAAAATTGTGTGATGGAAATGGTGCATTCATGTTAAGTTAAAGAATAATAACCAGCTAAATATGACTATAAAATACTGTCCTGAGATAGCCAAAAGAACTGCACAAGAGAAGGGTTATTCAGTTTTATTTCTTATGTTAAGGAAAACTATAACCTTAGCTTAGAGGAAATTTAGAGCAAACTTGTAAAGTCATGTTCAACCTAAGCTTTGTAAATTCCAAGACAGCCACTTAATTCAGTGTTCAGGCAGGGAGAAAAACAGTTCACAGCTGGAAATGCCTGTTCTTCTCTTCCACAAAATGCACAGAGAAGGGTAATTGATTTAGACTCCTTCAGGCTAGGAATGGGGTTTCTGTGTTAGTAAGTGTGAAGCACAAGATCTTCATCCTAGTGGGAAGATCTCTTCATGCCAGTGATAACAGTGAAGTCTCTGCTCTGAAGACTACATATGAATGCAAATGCATCTTCTGCTTCTTCAGCATATTTGTAAGTATGTCACTGACTGGTGTCAGTCTTTGATGTCTTCTAGTTTGATGAGAACAGCCAGACTGTTCTAGTCTGGGACTAGTGAACCAATCCTTCAGCCCTCACAGAATGAGAAGTTTTTTTTGGAATAGTCCTTAACTAAGAAATAGGAAACTCACTAAGCTGTTATTAAGATAGTAAAGTTTAGTTGTTCTTAGATATCCACAATCTATGTATACCTGTAGATTTTCTTTGACTAGGAAATATTGGTGATGGAAAACCTTCCTCCTTCATGTGTCCATAACCTTCTTTTGAGTGTAAATATACGAAAGAAGGTGGGAGGCATTCATGATACTCCAAAGCACTATGTTAATCAATAAGTCCATTTATTTCATTGAGGCTCTTCTTGTACGAAGCAGAGTACTAAAGAGAAAGTCTGAGGCTAGTACTAGTATGTTTAAAGCCAAATGCAACCATATTATTACCCTACTCCATGATAGTTTTGTCAGTGATTAAAAACTGCTTTGTGTAATTTTTTTACATATACTAGCAAATAAATCTTATGCTCATACTTAGTGTAAGTATTATGAATAAACAACACATAACACATAGTCTCACTTCATTCACTGAAGTGACCAAGAAGATCAAAACAAAGTGAAACAGTCATCAGCTATGCAAAGGAACAAAGCTTAGAGCGAATCTGCCTATGTTAAGACAGTAATTTGATGGGTTGTTTTTTTGATTAAGCTTCCCTGGGGGGAAGGAAAGATTTAATTAAAAAGAGATTTAAGGGGAATTCAGAATAATAAGTCATTTCTCTTTTGTCTCTGCCAGAGCCTTGGAAAATTGGTGGCTGCTGATGGAACAGGTTGAGGTGCAAACAGGAAAGAAGGGGAAATAGGAGGGAAATAGGATCACCTCTTTCATGAGTTTGGACCTTCCCAACTGCATTAACTACTGTTTTCAGTCTTCCCCCTCCTGATAGCAACAGAATCAGCAATGGCTGCTCTTCCCTGCTGCTCTTTCCCAGCTTTGTCCTTTATTTCTTTTTCTGGCTAGAGCAATTTCAATTATACCAACCTGTCAAAGACCTGAGATCTGGCAGGCTGCAACATCAAGCTACTTAGGTGTTGTGGTATCATTTCAGCTAGATTAAAAGCTGAGTTGCTCAAATATTGAAATGCTGGTAGAATCAAGTGTCTGCTGAATAATTAAAGTAATAGAAAAGAGCTTTCTGAATACAGAAAAGCACTGGTATTTTACAGGTCAGTAAAGGATTTGTCTCAGATGGATGTCTTCTAGAAATGGCTGAATAGTTTTCTAAGGTTGTTGGTTAGCTTTGATGAAAGAACAAGTGAGAAAGCTCTTCTAGTGCTGTTTCTAAGAATCTTCAGGGAAATTATCTTCATTTTTCAGGTCACGTTATGTTTCTGTCCCTGATGCTCTGTTGATTTAACATTTAAATATCTGCCTTTGTAGTTTGAAAAGTAAATGGCTACAGAATATCATTAGAACTACTGAAGTTAAGTTTTACAGTATAAACATGCTTCCGTTGAGTCCAGAGGATCTAATTCTTTGCGTATCTTTGCTAAAAGTGATAGCGCACTTAAACAATGGGAAACAGGATTAACTGAATGCTCTGTATGCTCACTGAAGTAAAATGTTCCAGTAAACAGTATCAGAAGCCAGAATGGTTCAATTGGAAGAAAAGTATTTATACCTCCTAATAGACTCTGAATATCAAAAAGTATGTAGAACTGATGAAAAGAAATTCTCCCTCTTCCGCTTCTTTTATGGGAATTTAATTCCCCCCTCCCCAATCATTGAAATGTTGGTTCTTCCACCTTGAAATCAGAGTGCTCAGGCCTGATGATGAGATACCAAGTCCTCAAAATATGCTGCTCCTGAATTCTGACTATCCAGTTTACAACTTCCTATTGTAAATGGAACACTTGCAATTTGATCCTGGATAGGTATGTCCAGGTCTTTGCACAGACTTCTGTGTGTGCATTTACCTATATAAGACATTTTAACAGAAAAGTTGTATGTGTGTATAACTTCAGTTCTTTGTACAGAGCAGGATAATATTTTAGATGTTGTTGCTTTTACAGAAACACATTTCTTTACAGTTACTAAAATAAAACAATATGAGGTGGTGGAATCAAACAGTTGCCTGATGAAATCCATTCATTTCAATTTTTATATTTTATTATTGCCTTCATTATGCTCTTTGCATTTAAGGAGGGAATAATTTTCTAGGATTGAGTAACTTCAATATTCTGCTTAATCAGACACTTTTTGAAGTGAGTCATTAGGAATTTGACTCTTGCATCTAATCCTTTCCAATAATTTCTCTATTTTGTAACTTTTTGTCATTACTCATTTAGTGATGGCTAGTGATCCCCTGATGCTCTGCAATACCAAGAAAAAGACCTTGTGATGAGCTAAAGGAATCTGCTATGATTAAACTCTCCTTGTTTCACCATACAATTCATGCATGGAAATTTTTCTGTGATGTGAGGGGTAGACTCTTTGTACTGATTATGTCCCATTTTAAGAATTCCAAGGAAGTTGCCTACAAAGGGACATCATTAGTTACCCTCATACGCTTTGTAGCCCTCTGCTCAAGAGCTTGCTGCTGTTTCTGGTAAGAAGAAAGATTACATCCAGAAGGACCATCATGCAGGCCAAGTGCTCTGATTTCTGTCTCCACCATTTAGTTTGTTCTCTCACTAGCTTTCAACTTGTCTTCAGTCACCCTGCAAGTACTGACCTCTTTTTCTCTTGCTTATTCTGTTCAGCCCTCTGATTCAATGACTAATCTGTGTCTCAAAGTCAAAGAAACTGAACGGCAAGCTGCTTTTCCTCCCATGATCTCACTAATTCGCATCACTTTTAAGTGCAGTATCACTGTCCTCTGTGTCCTTCAGGTTTACTACTGTAGACTCCCCTGGCTTTCTGCAGTCCAGTCTATGTCCAAATCTTGCTACTTCTTCCTGAAGATTAAATACAGTTTTCAACCACTCTGTCATGCTGATAGATATAATCCTGCCTCTCTTCTATTAGAGGTGGTTGATAAGATGGGAAGTGTTGGTTTATAGTGAAAGTCTACATAAAGCAGAAAGAGAGTGGAAGTTGAGGGTGTTTTGATATAATAATAAAATAATAATGAAAAACACCAGTAACACTCCTGATTTCAGGAAAATCATCTTCCAAACAAAGAGACACAGCCTGTTTTAGAAGGAGGAAACTATGTAACTTTATCTGAAGTTGCAGATCAGGCTTGTTTACGTTCAGGCTGAAGGAGCAGCTCAGAGAGAAAGCAGTCTGCTTTATCTACTTCAATCTAGCATCTCTCTACTATATCCATTGATTATTTGCCTCTGGAGAGTCCTTTCTTCTAAGCCATGAGGTCCAAAATCTTGTACAACCTGATATTCAAAGTTAATTCCCATTTCCTTTGAGAGCTTTTATATTTGCACTGTCACGGTTTAAAGCTGGGCTGGCTATTAACCCGGTGGCAGATGCTCTCTGTTAATCCTCTCCCCCCCCACCCTAAGGGAAAGGGAAAAGGGAGAGAGACTTACTGGTTGGAAAGTTAAAACAGTTTTAATAAACTATAGTAATGAAAAAAGAGTATAATAACAATAATAATAGAAATAATCAAATATATACAAATATATACAAAACCAAGATTGAGAGCTTGGAAGTCCTCCTCAGGTAGAGTTGCTTCCCCCAGCACGGGCAGAGGGGAAAATGCAGTAGCTCACTCTGCCATCACACCTGCAGGCTTTTAACTGGAGAACTGGCAAAGCTGGTACCAATCAGTGGGAGACAGGAGGGCCCCTCCCTCCTGGGCCCCACCTCCAGGAGGCAGTGGGTTAGTGATAAATAGGAAAGTGAGAATGACGTGTATGGGTTGGAATACCTCATTGGTCAATCTTGGGTCACCTGCCCTGTCTGCTCCTCCCTGCAGGTGAGACCCCCCTCTTCGGCTCTTCACTCGTAAGCAGTGAGGAATTTAGCAGTGACCTTGGTTTCTTTAAGACTAATTGGCCTGGTTTGGGCCAAACCAGGACAGCACACAGGTGTAAGTGTGTATATGTATATAAACATACACAAGTAATTATCTACACAATGTATAAGTATGTACATGTTTATATACAACTATGTACCTACAAATAAATATAGCTATATATAGGTTATGTGGCAGCTTCCAGATGTTCATGCTCAAAAAAATATTAAAAGCCTGTACAGACTTAAGAGTATAATGTGCTTCTCTGAAGACTGGAGAGTTTATATCTCTTCTACTGCCTCTCTGTGAAGCAGAGCTTGAGCCTTTCTGTGGGGCTTGTTGCGTTTAGCATCTCATTTAAAAAAAAAATCAGGAACTAAATTTTCAATTCATGAGATTAGAATGTTTTAAAAGAATTTGCAGTTAAATCTAAGGCATAAATATGCTGTCTACAGACTTGTCCTCTCTGTGAAAACTATATGATTGTCTTATGTGGTAATAAGGATTTTAAACTACTGCAGCTAGTAAGCCAGCTGGACAACAATATCATTAAGAAGAAAAGAAAGATTTTTTTTGTGTGGGCTTGAACAAGTTACCAACATGCTTTATGCCCCAGATTTTGCTGAATCTTCATGCTTTTCAGGAGTAGTAGCTTGGTAGTGCTTTGTGTTTTCCCCCTCAAAAATGCTGACTCAGTCAAGCCACAGAAGACTTGTTGAAGGATGTTTTGACGTAACATTAAAATTATTGAGTTTAGTGAATTAGTATTTTTATGGTTCCTTTTGTCTTCCAATGATCTGAATCAAACCTATCTTATTTTGCAGTCTGTTTTTATTATTTCAGTTTATGTTCTGTTTTAGAGTGGAGTGGGAGGAGAATGGGATAACAACAAACAAACATTCAAGATGAAAATTTTCACAAGATAGGAGTACGTGGTTTTTGGTTCTCCTTAGATGTAATGACCTTCTTTTATAAAATACGCTGGGTTTATTGTTTTGGGTTGTTTTTTTTTTTCAGGAGGAATTGTTATAAGATAAAATATTTAGCATATCGTATTGTATTTCTAAAGATGAATATATAAATCAGATTTCTGATAATGAAGCATGGTTACAAATATGCAATTGCCTAGCATATAATTAAGGTTATCTATTAAGGAAAATAAACAGATACAAATGTTTGAACCATCATGTTAAAAAATCCACGTAATTTTCCTCCTGCATGATGGGAAAGCAGTTACTACAGCAGAGCAGTGAAAATACAACATAAAACAAGCAGATTCACATGAATATTCATAAACACACACCTGCCTACACCAACACATTGACACACTGTATGTCAACGAACAAGCCCTGAAACAGCACTTTGGAGGCACTACGCTGGAGCCCTTCCATGTGCTAGATCCATATATATTGTTGTAAATATCACATGGCTTACTTGGCTCGTTCTTGTTGGCAAACACAGGGCTTAAGTGAAATGATCCACAGCTACCCTCGGGTGTCTCTCATGCTTGCTTTTCTGGGTTTATACAGTATCTTATTTTTCATCCCTAATCTCATTACCTTGCATTCTCTACAGGGAGCTGCACAGGACTCCTATCTGCCAATAAGACAAATCCACTTGCACTATTTTGACTTTCATTGTAGCGTCTCCTCAAGTGGTTTATGTACATATGTGTCATCAAGAAAAATACCAGCCCAGGATAAACTGGGAAATACTTCTCAATTGGTATCTGCAGTTACTGCCATAAATCTTTCCTGATAGAGTTTTCTTTCAAACATGCCTTTTTGTAGCATTTCTAACATGACTTTGCGTTTTCTCATCTCCAGTCCCGTATCATGTGCCTTGGCATATTGACCATGCCAGGGATGACACAGTAGTGTGACATTTGGCCAGTGATGTCCTGTTTTCTTCCATTTCTGGAAAGCAGAAAAAGCATGGTGGCAGGATTTCCAAAACTTTAGTTCTAGTAAGTCAGCTGGCCAAACAGGGGTCACAGAGCAGCCTAACTGTTTGCCATCTGAATTATAGAAGGCAATCAATATGAAACCTAGAATATTTTTCCCTGTGTACTACTTAACCTCTGTTTTTAGTATGAAACTCAAACTAGGACTTTAGTATCTCTTGGAGATGGAGGCAAGGAGACTAACTAATGTTATTATAAAGTGTCTGGAGCTGTAAGTCCAGGAGATGTTACTCTGGAGATGGCTCTCAGAGCAATATTTATCCTGGTAGAGAACTGAGGGGAAGGGTGAAGTTTACATGTGAATTTTTTTTTTTTTTTTTTTTTTTTTTTTTTAAAAAATACCTGGATTTGTGGTGACTCCTTGCTGAGAACTATCTCAGGCAGAGATAACTGGAGATAGGAAGGAGAAGGAGACAGTTTTAAATTCCCTTTTGCTCTTTCATAGGGACATGGACTCCAAAAACCATTAAAAGAGGGAATGTATGCAGAGAAAAAGCTGCAGAGAAATAATTATTTCTGCAATGTACAGAGTCCCACTGGAGAAACAGGCTAAGCATGTCCCAAAGTATTCTTATATGCAAAGGTTCGATAGTTCGAATGAAAAGAATTGTTACTGAGAAATGAGTTTGATTTGTTAATAAAAAAGGAGGCTTCTCATTTAGTTTTATTATTAGTTCAAAGAACCAAACAGTTAGGCTTCCTCTTTTACTCCCCTTATTTCCTTGCTTTCCCTCCGTTCCCTTTTTCATTTCTTATTTTTGTAATTTTCTCAGAGCTGGAGTAGTTTAAAAGAAAATGAGTCCCTCCATTTGGAGGGAGAGAATAGAGAGGCAGGAAGGAAAGACTTGATCATTGTTTTTCACTTCAAAACCTGTTTCCATTTTTTTAACATAAAAATGAAAATTTCAATTCAAATGGAAATGTACTATTCAAAACCTTGGGGAAATGAGGCAGATTTTTTTCCTCCTCTATTCTATAACATTTATCTTACCGTCTCTGTAGTGCATATCATCGTGCTAGAAGTCTCTACCACAGCCTGCTGATAGCAGTGGACAAAACCCTTTTATCAGATAGTGGATTCAGCCTTGTATCACCAAAGTGACCAGAGATTTGTCAGCATCATTTCAGCATGCTGGCTTGATCAGGTGATGCTGTAGAGATTCCTATTGCTGCTCTGCATTATCTTTCATGTCTTGCAATTAGTGCTATTCATACAAATGGCTCCTAATAATGGTATTCAAAGCCAAATTTAAACATACCACTAAACCATGGGAATATAGCACATAACAAGCTACCATGAAATTCAAGAAGTATTGGATCTTATGATCACCTCTGGCTCAGAAATACCTAATGAATGGTAAATGCAATTCAGTTCAGCTAAATGTTGAGTAATGAGCTCAGAAACAATGATGAAAGAAAGCTAATCTGGTGAAAGCGTGGCAACACAGTCAGTGAGGAAAGAATGTGGGAGTTATTAAAGGCATGTCTCCTAAAACTTTGGAGCAACAATTTAGGCTTGCTGCAAAGGAACAGTTTAGGCAAAAGAAATATGCAGCTAGAGGAAAGCAAGCCTTGTGCTTGGACTTCTGCAGCGGTGTACTGAGACAATTTCCCTTCACAGATTGGAAAAATTACTCAAGTGTGAGCCATAGGTTAATCTCATATTTTACCTCACAAATTTTATCTAAATTTATCTAAATTTATCACAAATTATCAATAGGGAGAAGGGGAGCTGTCAGTCAGATTAATGAAGAGTTATAACACCTTCCTTGGGAGGGAAAGTAGAATCATCATTAATTGTGGGCTAAGTGGGTCTCAAGGTAGCTCATAACCCTCCAATTAGTACCGCCTACGTGCATTGTTTGGCATGGAAGAGAGTGGGTCACTGCTCAGTCCTTCCACCTTTGCTCCCAGCCCAATTTAGGTATAACTCCAGTTATGCCCTTTTTTCAACTAGGCAGTGCGGGCAGTACCTGTGTGTTTCCCATCTTTGGTGCCTGGCCCTCTCCCACTGGGGAGCTCCCTTTTCTGCCAGCCAGAGCCTCTCAGTCTCCTCCCAACACCAAAAAAAAACAGAGGCATGCATCCAGGTGGGGAAGTGCTTCTGGAGCTGAAAGCTGAAGCACAGCTCTCCCAGCATGCAGAAAATTCCAACACGGCAGGGTTTGGTGTCTCACTGGTTGTACGGCAGGCTAGAAAAGCTGGGAAAAAAGGGTAATGAGCTTCCCCACCTGATGACAAGGAAAAAATGTCTTTTGGGCAGGTATTCATATTGAGATGGCTTAATTTATGCATCTGGTTCAGCCTTATCCAAATGATCTGGACCCAATATACCCCACAATACTTTGTTTTCTGAATATGGGTTACAGTTCTCTCCCCATTTCTTATTTCCTCCTTTCTCCCCACACATGGACAAAAAATGAAGATTTTTGAATCAGTGGAAAATTTTATATTTCCATTTGGGATGAGCTATAGCACTCAGTTTTTCAAAATATTTTGTTGTTCAAATAGGAGACTTTCTTTAAGAGCTTTCTAAACAAAATTTGGTCAAAATTAGTATTTCTGTGAAAGGCTTTTGACCAGTTTTAGATACTTTTATTGCAGCTTTCTTCAGTGAAGCATATTCAGTTAGAGAAAGTGTTTTTAATTGTGGTAAAAGTCAGACACGCAAATACAACCGAATGTGCTCTGCTCTGCTGAATGCTGTATAAATAGGATCAACTCAGCGGATGCAAAGCACTACCACATCAACACTTGACATTCATTTATTTTCTGGTGCCTGCACAAAGGACCTGCTCGCAGAATTGTACCGGGTGTGCTGATTCTCAGTTTCCTATTCGATCTGAAGAATACAGCAGTGGAGAAGGAAAATGAAGGTTGGAAGTCATAGGCACTGGAAGTTGATGAGGCAGTCTAAATTATATTGGAAATGTTAGTAGGGAAGGCAAAGGCAAAGAATGGAGCATATTTTGGAAAAAAGAAAAGGCAACATAAGAATATCTTTGCTATGTTTCTCTCCTTCCTTATACTCTAATCCTGTGATTTGTGTCTGAGAGAATTCTTTATGGAAAACCACATTTGCTATATGGTCTAATTAATGCTACCTCAACACTTGCTTTCTCTGAAAAACATGTGCATCTCCAGTCTATTAGAGGCTTAAACATACCTTAAGTAAAGTAACATGCTCTTGGCAAGGGTTAAACAGACACCAGCACAGTAGCACTCTGTTTGTCAGCCCCAATGTGTTCTGTAAGCAATTTATTTACAAGCTTTAAACTGAGGAAACTCAGCTCTCTATTAGTGATCCTTTCCTTCCCCTTCTTTTTTCAGCCTCTTGCTTGTCTTGTAAGTGAATAAACTGTGAGCAAAAACGCTGTCCACCTAAAATATAATTTGCTCTGCATGGTGGTGAATGAATAATTTATTGAGCTGTTTGAGTACAGCATGTCTAAGCATTTGACCAGAGATCCTTGACTGCTTGCATGGGTGACAGGGAAAACTCAACGTACTTTTTTGCCGTCAGCTTTTTTGGTGGTATAAACCTAAAAGTAGTGAAACTGTTAGACCTTCTAGCTCTACGTAGTCTCTCATGTGAGCCAGGATGCAGAGAAAATGACCATGTTTGGCAAAGAATTTATTCCATCAGTCTTTTGGTAAATTTATTTTAAGCCTTTTTTTTTTGTTTGTTTCTAATATACTTAACACTGCTCTCTGCACGTGGGATTGCAGGTGGTTATTGAATTTTTTTTTTAAATGTTGTGTGAAAGCTTCTGACATTATTTGATGTGTTATATTTATCAGTGCAGGGACAGCATTTGTGTCAGTGTTGCTGTGTATTCTAAAATGCATGGCACACAAAAATTATTGATCCTTTCAAGAAGCCCAAATGATTTTTAGCTTTGCCTCAGGCTCCATTAGCAATGTGGAAAATTGAAAAGGGCTCTCAAGAAAAAAATACCATAAGATTGAAACTTCAACTGAAGAGCTGTCAAGTGGAGAAGTACTTATGAATTATAATGAGCATGATTTAAAGATGACATTATCCTTTAGGCGTTTGGTTAAATCTTCCCTCCTATCATATGACTCACAAAGGTCCATTAGAACAAATAAAACCAAAATAAGAGCAGTTTTAGGAAACGTATTTAGAGGTGGTGCACCTCAAATACAGAAGGGATTACAGTGTGGTGTGCAACAGGGACAATGTTGGAAGAGTGCCAAAGAAAAGCTCCAAATTATGAGGCTGGCACAGAGCTCCAAGGTACCTTCAGCAGAAATTTTCTTATATGGCTGCAAAAAGATTATTATTGGTTTTCCCCTCTCACTTGTTTTTATGTATGTTGGACATTGCCTCCAAAACGTCGCAAGACTTTTCATATTACACTTCTCTATGCAGACGTATAACTCTGATCCATGTTTTTGATGGAAGGAGAGACCATTTCTGACACTGTCTGGCTTTGGTTGTGTATTGAGTTCTGTGTTGCATGCCATGTGGGGCAAAAGGAAACCTGTTCCTTTCTGAAGGTTTCTCAAACACCTTTCACAGGGCAGCACATTAAGAGATATGTTAACATTCGCTGGTAATAATATGAAGGAAAAGACTATTATTGTGAACTGTATGACTGGAATAGAGGGCCACAGCTGATCCACAGGACACTGCTTCCAGGAACTGGCCATAAATACCGCTCAGCAGTATTTCAGGTGGAGGGAATTATTTTTTTCCTTCAGGCTACAGGTATGTTTTCTATGTATTCAACTCTCTTTCATATAACTTTTATTTTCAAAAAAACCCCACAAAAACCAACCCTAAACCCTGGCAGAAGATTTAGAAAGCAGATCTTCATTTATCTTGATACTTAGGAAGAATGCGCTCACCTTTGACAAAAAAGGTAGAATTTTTTGTTAATTGCTCCCATGTTGACAGAGCAGATGAGAAATGCGATGAATAGCGGGTTCAGAAGCATTTCTAGGATCAGAAGAATGATTCCATCAGAGCTGTATTTTTGTGCTACTAATATCACTTTCCTGGATATCTTCCAGGTTATATCTGTTTAGGTTTGCTGCCAAAGGAAAATATTTGGCTTTACTGTTGTCAGCACTGTGGAGTCTGTGTGGATGCAGAAAGGCACACTGGATTTTTCTCAGCTTCCATGCATTTCAGAATATATATGCACTATAAAATCGCTGGCAATGAGCTATATGAAGCAAGAGAGGTCTAGCCCTTTCCAGATTCAAAATCACTATGTGAGCAGCCAGTTAGAAAAATCTTATCTTAACTTGCAAGTTATCATGCAATTCACTGAGGAAAAATAAATGCAGAAAAAAGAGCAGCCCTTAACCACCACCTCTCTGAATGCATCACAAGTACTGATCCAGCCTTCTAACACAGTTTAGTATTTCCTGGTGATATTTCCTCCCCCTGTACGAGCGTACATTTCATTCATGAGTAATACATGAACTCATGAAGCACCCATATTTAGACAGCTGTAAACTGAATTAATTGAAATGTGATTGATAAAAGCTTGCCCAGAGTGATGATATTACTAATTAAACTGTGATGCATTAAAAGTACTGCAAATCAGTTTCATATTATGTCATTAAGTATCCCAGTCAAAACGTCCAGTAGTGACTGATTGGAGCTGAGATTCCTGTACCTCCGTTGGCTTTGCTTTTACATGGAAGAGGGACGGGGTCTGTCCATGGGTGTTTGCCTGGAAGGGAGACTTGGGAGGGATTTGGTGTTTGGTTTTTCCCTGTGCTGTGTTATTTGGCAGTTGTTCACCACAGTGGGGGCAGCAGGTATATCGAGGAGGGGTCTAGCAGTCTCGTGAGGCTGTTGTCAGGTGCCCTGCCCTGCCTTGCCCTTCTCCTTAGGGGACTGAACCGTGCGTGTCTCTCTGCACATACGAACAGAGGAGCCTCATGATGGTCTCTTGTGTGCATACACAAATACGTGTTATTATGAAAACAAGTATTTGGGTCTGAATTTTAGAATCAATGTCCCAACAGAGGTGAAGAATATGAATTGCTTCCTTTTCTGCTTTGTTTGAAGAGGGTCTTCAAGAAAAGACCTTGCGTTTGCATCTTCTTGTTAGATGTCTGGCTAGCAGTATTCACTCTGACAAGTTATAATACTGAAGAAATGTGATTGAGAACTGGCATTTATCTAATTACCAAAACTTAGACACATGCTTTGCTTAAGGAACCTTTTTAGATGGCTGAGATCATATGAATCCAGCTTTTTTTTTTTTTTTTTTTTTTTACTTTTAATGATTGTAACTGTTTTTAAATTAAAGGCAAGGTTCCCGCAGACTTCATTACAATGTATGGGAGATAAAACCCGTCATTTCATTGAGATAAGAAGCACTTTTTAAATACTGCCTGCCTTCAGCACAGTGTTTCCCCCCTCACATTACTCTTCATCCCCTGATAACAGAGTAAGTGCTGTTGTTCTAAAATACACCGTCTCCTTTTCAGAGGGCAACAGGACACCAATCTCCTATTCAGAAAGCTCAATAAAGCACCTCCTTTAGACATTAAATTCCACATTAGGACATAATCTAAGCTTGGGGAGAAATGAGGTCTTCTTGCCAGGTTTTATCTTATCGCTTGGGAAGCCTTTATCAGGGTAAATGGATAGCGTGGTAATTACATTTCTGAAACCTTTCCCCAATAGAAAATTATTTTTTCCTGATTAAAACCTGGTTCTCCTGATACAGGCTTGGTGCTTGGAAATAATTTTGAAACAGCTGCCAGCAGTTGTATCATTTCATCGTTCATTTTCAGGCCATTTTAAATCATGTTCATTGTTAGGACTTTTTCAAATTCTACGATGTTGCCTAAAAACAATGAACTTTCAAATCTTGAAGGAGCAATATTCCCATGATCTGTAAAGTGTGGCTTGACAGCAGTGTTGAAGGCTACTTGTTGTCCTGACTCTGCACTTTGGAGGAGGAAAGAGAGGCGGTGGCTCTTACCTGCAGCGCAGCTGAGTCAGCTGGAGCAAAGGGAAGGAGAGGGATGAGCACATAGAGAACCTGCCAGGGACTGGACTAACAACAGACCGAAGAAAACAGCCTATTTAGGACACTGTGGAAATATGGGGAGATTTGTTAGGCACTATCTCTAAGTTTTCTTTCCTTTAAAAAGTTCTTTGTTCTAATTTACCTGCAAACAAAAAGTTTTTCAGGTTGGAAGCCCATTTGGGTTTGTGGAGGTACCTCAGGGAGAAGAGGCAGGCACACTGCCAGGTCCACCTCTGGTCTTGCCATGATGGAATCCTGTTGGAGTAGCTTTACCAAGGCTGTGCATGGAGACTTTGACCTTGCGTGGATTTAAAAGCCTCACAGGCCTGTGTCTTTGCACATATTTGTCGTAATCCTCCTTTGAATTCCTGCATGTTTCATCCTGCTGCTACATCTTTTCAGTAGTCAGGATTGAACTTCTGAAGGTGGACCCTGCCCTTGTCTGCAGAGACTGGCACAGAGGGGATGGAAAGGCAAATGAAGGCCTAGGGGCACAGGGGTCTGGCCCGGCTGGCAGCTGTCATGCTGCTCTCTGGTAATTTCCTTGTGGAAAATATCACGCATCACGAAAATCAGCATCAGCCGTGCCCCAGGGACACCCTTGTCAGTTTGTCTTCTCTGCTAAGGTGAAGCTTGTTCTTTCTAGCTGCAGAAATTATTTCAAGATAAAAAACTTCATTTCAAGCAGCTTTGCCGCTAATGGGTGTTGAACATGCATACACCAAGGAATGATCGGAGAAGTACAAAGGGGTTTCTCCTGTTGGGATATATTCTACATTTTATTTTCAGGTACATTCCCCATGTCTTTACCTCTCTTCATACCTTTTTTTCATTCACATGTCTCCTTTAGTATGATTATAAACAATACAATATGAATATTCATAATTATATGAACAGGTGTCGTCAGAGGTACTGTACATAGTTTTCCTCAGTATTAAAGAAAAGTTGAAGCACTATTAGAATTTAAAAGAAGTTTTAGATCAGCGTTTGAGCTTTAGGTAGGAGATCAAAGCATTGCATGTGTTGTGATTCAGTGAAATTCACCCAACAAAGTGTATGGGGGAAAACATGGGGTTGTTAAGATTCCACAGGTCACACTGTAAGACAAACTCTTACTTCAAGGTCACTTCAATGGCTGATCTTTTTACTGGCTTGCTTTTAGGGTCAAGAAAGCAGAATTTCTTCATTCTACACCTGATGTTCCCCACTGCATTGTAGTTAGTTTGACAGACATTGAATCACACAAGTAAAATCCTGCAGATTTCCAATGTGAATTAAAGGTTCTGCCCCAACATGAACTACTAACATGGGCAAAAGTTCTCATTAATATAAAACCCAGCATGTTCCTAGCCCTGCTCTTGGCCTTTGCTTTTGTGACTATATGAGGCAATTTATCTTTAAGAATAAATAAATAAAATACAATGGCAAAAGATACTTAATGCATAGTTTTAGCTTAATAAGATTTAAAATCTTTGATCCAGTAGTCTTAAAACACAAAGGGAAAAAAGGACACTAGAGGACACTGATGATAAAGGGCAAGAAGGAGGACCCGGGTAACTATAGACCAGTCAGCCTCAACTCCATCCCCGGAAAGGTGATGGAACAACTTGTCCTTGGTGCTGTCTCTAGGCACATCAAGGATAGGGGGATCATTAGGGGCACTCAGCGTGGCTTCACCAAGGGGAAGTCATGCTCAACCAACTTGATAGCCTTTTATGAGGACGTAACCCGGTGGATAGATGATGGTAAAGCTGTGGATGTGGTCTATGTCGATTTCAGTAAAGCGTTTGACACGGTCTCCCACAGCATCCTCGCAGCTAAACTGAGGAAGTGTGGTCTGGATGATCGGGTAGTGAGGTGGATTGTGAACTGGCTGAAGGAAAGAAGCCAGAGAGTGGTGGTCAATGGGACTGAGTCCACTTGGAGGTCTGTGTCTAGCGGAGTCCCTCAAGGGTCGGTACTGGGACCAGTTCTATTCAATATATTCATTAATGACTTGGATGAGGGATTAGAGTGCACTGTCAGCAAGTTCGCTGACGACACTAAACTGGGAGGAGTGGCTGACAGACCGGAAGGCTGCGCAGCCATTCAGAGAGACCTGGACAGGCTGGAGAGTTGGGCAGGGAGAAATTTAATGAACTATAACAAGGGCAAGTGTAGAGTCCTGCATCTGGGCAAGAACAACCCCATGTACCAGTACAAGTTGGGGGCAGAGCTGTTGGAGACCAGCGTAGGGGAAAGGGACCTGGGGGTCCTAGTGGACAACAGGATGACCATGAGCCAGCAGTGTGCCCTTGTGGCCAAGAAGGCCAATGGCATCCTGGGGTGTATTAGAAGGGGTGTGGTTAGCAGGTCGAGAGAGGTTCTCCTCCCCCTCTACTCTGCCCTGGTGAGGCCGCATCTGGAATATTGTGTCCAGTTCTGGGCCCCTCAGTTCAAGAAGGACAGGGAACTGCTAGAGAGAGTCCAGCGCAGAGCCACGAAGATGATTAAGGGAGTGGAACATCTCCTTTATGAGGAGAGGCTGAGGGAGCTGGGTCTCTTTAGCTTAGAGAAGAGGAGACTGAGGGGTGACCTCATTAATGTTTATAAATATGTAAAGGGCAAGTGTCATGAGGATGGAGCCAGGCTCTTCTCAGTGACATCCCTTGACAGGACAAGGGGCAATGGGTGCAAGCTGGAACAGAGGAGGTTCCACATAAATATGAGGAAAAACTTCTTTACGGTGAGGATGACTGAACACTGGAACAGGCTGCCCAGAGAGGTTGTGGAGTCTCCTTCTCTGGAGACATTCAAAACCCGCCTGGGCGCGTTCCTGTGTGATATGGTCTAGGCAATCCTGCCCCGGCAGGGGGATTGGACTAGATGATCTTTCGAGGTCCCTTCCAATCGCTAACATTCTGTGATTCTGTGATAACGGATACCGTGCTTTGATGCAGTTGTTCTTGGAATTGTTTTCTCCCACTTTCTCAACATCCTGAATTTGAAAACCTAATGGGAAAATGAAGGAGGTAAATTTCCATGTTGAATTTTTGCTAATTTGTAAAGGCCAAAGCCTAACTAATGTACATTTCTCACTACAATGCCTCAGCAAGTTCACGGGGCTGTTCATTCGAAAGGCTCATTAGGGACCTAATCCATCTTGCATGCTGATGTTGTAATGAAAGTAAGAATTACAAGGACAATGAGATTTTCTTCATTTAGGGGAAAGAGGTGCAGAGCTATTAAAACTCTCACCATCCTAATTAAGTTGTGGAAAAAATATGGGTAGAATCTTCATGGCATTTACATTAATTGCACTTAGGCTGTGGCTAGTGATAATGGTTTCATTAATGCAAAAGTAGTTTTGGAACAATATATAGGAAGCTTCCATTAGATGGAAGGCTACCGCATTATATTTATTTATTTATATTAGCTGCTAGCCATAAAATGAATCCTATAATGATAGCACATAGACAAAGGTTGACTTTACGCAAGTTCACTGATATTTTACATAATAGAGAATTTGAATTTAATTTCTCCCCTTTTTTTTTTTGTGCGTGTGAGGAAAAAAAAATGTTCTCAAGTGAAATAACATGACATATAGGAGGAAATAGCTATCTTTAGTATGATGAAGTTTGTGGCAATAGCCCAAAAAATGATCAGTTATTTTCTTCCTTCCTCTCAAACTGTATTATGACAGCAACAAATTTCATGAAAATCTAAAATTCTTGCTTAAATGTATCAAGTTTTGCTTCAGTGTCTGCATTTGGGGGCTTTATATATCTGCCAGTAAGGGCTTTTCGAGAATCCATCTGGGTTCCTCTGGACAAATGGGAGTGATTTATGAAGGAAGCTTTAAAATGTTAAATACATATTTCATGCATTACAGGTGGGTGTGAGCTGCCTATTGATGGAGGTGGGAAGCATATTTAGTCTTTATTGCCCATTTGACATATTCACATTACCACACAGATATTAACTAATCATTTCCGTAACTCTAAGGTAAATTAATAAATGTTTTTAATCCCGTTTTTATACAGGAGGAAATGGATGAATTGCCTTGACCCTTGCAAAAACGGAGGGGCAGAGCCAGGAACAGCATCTCAGTTATTACTCACACATAACCTCCTATCAGTTTTTTCAGTTCACCATTACCATCTAATGCACTGAACTGACATTCATAAGGTAAACAGCTGTGCTAGCTGGAGACATCACGCCTTTCTTTTTTTTTTTTTTATGAGCCCCAGTGCCAGGCACTACCATTTTCACAGTTGTGCCTCTGGAGGGATTTGTGAGAACTTTTCCTTCACAACATTGGGACAACCTGTCTGAGCTTACTAAGCTGCAGTGAACTCACTCAGCAAGTCCAGTTGACTTGGCCCAGAGCAGACAAGGGAGGTGCAAGATCCTTTTTGCCTAGTATGGGAGAGGTAATATCCAGACGGCAAGTGGTGACAGGTTGTGGAGATGAATGACATCTTCAGCCAGTGAGGCTTAGGAGAGGTCATTTATTTACAATGTAAGAAATGAACCCAGTAAGTAAAATGCCTAATTCTGCAGAACTTGGTGTTTTCAATTAAACTGGTAGAGTTTTTTGATATATGAATGTCTCCTAGTCATATGCATTAAAAATACATAAAGATCATATACAAGAAAAAAAATGACCACAATTACCACACTGGCCAAATGTCATGGGACTCTGACAAGTAATGGGTGTCCTCAGATTATCCTGACGGACTTGCTCTGAAGCATAGCCCTGGTACCCCTGCACAGGGGATTCCCATCCAACGGATAAGTGCTTTATATGTGGTTTGCTGTAGCCAAGCAATAAGTATGACCCTGCTTTGGTGAATGTTTGATTCAGCTTATTTTTGAGGAACTTGCACGTTCAAATTATTGTGTGATAAGTGTAATACTTTTCTAATGAGTTCTTAAAACCTTCATAGCACCTGTAATTATCAAAGTTATTAACAGATACTGCTGTTCCAACACAGTCTATTAAGTATGAAAAGTAGCAATGCACTGAGCATCTGTTTTGATTTCTCTTCCTAGGTTTGTAGTGACACACCCTCCCCTATTTGCTTCAGTAGGAGCTTGTTTGATCTTAACTGTATTATTGCGAGTTGCTGTTCCTAGGAAGAACAGATGGTATATTTTTAAGACAGGCTCATGACCATTCAGTAGGGGTGAGTTTTGAGAAGACAGAGATTAACTTCTGCTCCAGTTATGTCCATCTTTAAGTTCAGAGCCAGCTCACTTAGTTGGAAAGTCGTGATGATATTTACTGAGTTTAGTTTGTAAATTTTGCAAATGACACATTCAGTGTGAAGATAGTAAAAGGTAGCCACACCTGACACCATTAGACTTCTGAGTGGCTTTCAGGATAGATGATGTATATAGCAATTTGATTGAGAAAAACACTGTAGGAATACACAGTAAATTAACTACATGCTCAGACAACAGTGGGATAGGATCTATTCTGCCTCTAGAGAAGTCCGTCCTTAGATTGGTTATATATTTACTGATATGGAGGGCCTTTGAGGGGTCTTACCACCTGTTATTAGTAATCTCATGGTTTTGCTTTTGTAGTATCATCAAAGGCAAGGAGAGAGATCAAACAATGCCAAACATCTCTTCTCTCTTATTTCAGGTCTTTTATATTTGTAATTACCTCTCTCCAGTCATTTTGATGTTATGGAGTAGGTGTCTGAAGCAGCTACAGTTATGTCTGGAATTGACAACAAATTGTTCATTATGTTAGGAACTGACAACAAATTGTTCATTGAAGAACATCCATACAGGATGTCCCAAATTCCTTCTCTTGTACTGCTCTAACTGTAAATAGACAAGTGCATTCTAGGGCTTATGTATTTGCTTTTGGATTTTGGCTGTAGATGTGGAACTGCAAACCCACTTCAACAGAGCAATTTGCTTTCTGCTACCTTTCTTCCCTTTTTATTTTCTTAGTTGCCTCTTGGTATTCCTTTGCAGCTCATATAATTTTCTGACTTAAATATAGCAAAAGGCAACAAGTTGATCCTACCAATACTGTCAATAAGGAAACAGACCAGTCAGAAAGTGGGAGGAAGTATATTAAGAAACACGTATCTCCTCTTCACTCAGATAATTATCTATTAGATTTTTGTGGTTTTAAGACCCCAAAACTCTTGCTTCCTGCTGCGTAGTTTAGGGATGGTTCAGATCATGAGAGAAGCTGTGCTATTGGGATGTCCAAAGACACTGATGGCTTGAGCAATCCAGGGGAGATTCTCTTCCAGAGCCATTCTCAGTTTTGCCCTGTATTTCCTCCTATATTGGAATCTCATAATTAATACGTCCTATGCATCGTTTCAGGTTTTTTTGGGTCATGCACATTTCAGGCAATTGTATGTGTAACTTTGAGACAGACAAAAGATTGGCAACAAGTGCCTCTAGTGTCGGAGTTTCCTTTCTTCCCTAATCTCATTTCCTCTTTCTGAATGCAGTTATTCAAGCTGCATGGTAGGGATTAAATTTATCCTTTTGATATTTTCATGTCCTACAGCAACATAATTAAGATGGTATTGCTATATTCATGGTTTGTTCAGTGGAAAATCCACCATGATCTTGAACAGTATGGTATGTGTGGGCTGACTTCATTCAGGGAATTTAAATTGGATCCATTTCACATAACTGCATATGGCAAATAATTCAATGTAAAAATAAACATCTTGTCCATGTAAATACCACTCATTTCAACTGACTCTTATTTTCATGTTTCTTTAGAGCAATTACTGCCTATCAAGTTGTTATATATATATTTCCTGCTGTCTTGGAAAGAAACCAAGCTGTTGGTTTCTTAGCTTTAATTTCTATTGCACTTTTAGCAGGGAAGAGTCTCTATGTTATAGTTACGGATAAGGACTAGCATTCAAATGAAAATACATTTTGTAATTAAGATTTATTAATAAAGTCAGATTAATTAGCAATATGCAGAGCTCATTGGGAAAAAACAGGAAGTTTTGAAGTTTAATAGGGGTTTATTAACCAGGATCATTCCTTCTTTAAAACGTCAGGAGGAGGAAAAAGTACAAAATGCACAAGGAAAATAATTGCACAGAGTCCATGTGAATGACTGTACACTATGAAAATTACTAGTGTGAAACAGTCATCCAGGGCTTATCAGTAAGAAATAGTGCCAAAAATCAAGAAGGTGCAATTTCTGGATCAAGCACAACAGCACAACCATCTGAAATTGCCACATGTTCTTATGGAAGTTTTGCCACTGCCTAACTACTAGTGAACTTCCTGAGTTGTAAATACAGGAGTCCCCTTTTGAAGTTGCGACTATGCTGATCCATGAAACAAACAGAACTGCAGATGATCCACAGCAGAGCCACATTTGTGATTTCAGCTGTGCTCTTGCAGTGCATTGATAGGGTATTCACTTTTTCTCCCCCTGAAGTTATTTGTTTTTCTCTTGGTGGATATCACAACTAAGAATTAATCCAGCATGGCTACATTTCTTCTGTATTTTTGATGGAAAAGACCCTCTGTGTGTTAAGAAAAGGTATCTTTTTGAGTGAAGTAACTAACTATAAAAAAAAAAAAATCTATCTTCCCTATGCTGTGTTACGTCTCTTTACAGTGATACTGAAGTGAGTGTAAAATAGTTTTATTCCACTTGCAATCAGATTTGTCAGTTAAGATCCAAAAAGGCATGGTCATTTATAAATTTCAGTGATATTTATATTCTTCTTATAGTCTTATTAAATATGAATATGTAGAGTATTATGTCAGATCAAAGATGGAGCTTCTGAAAGAGCTGTTTATCAGAAAGTAGACACAGCTGTGTAGCTGTTAGAACTTATGGACAAATCTGTGAGTAAAGCTTTCTTTGACCTACCTAGCTGTCATACATAAAATCAGTTTGAGACGCTATGATAAGTACAGAGGAAGGGAAACAGATCTGGAATAAGGAGATCCACAAAATTCAAAATTACATAGTGAGGGAGAAATGACCAAGAAGATTATTTTCTGTGCTATCAATAAAGTAATTTACAAGAGTTAAAGGCCATATGATAATATCCATTATCTCTAGATGATTAGGTACACATTCTAACATATTATGAAAGTATCTATCAGTGTCACCAAGAAAAACATAACATATTTTTACAGTGAAATATATAGCTAGTCTTGCACTGACTTCAGTTAAGCTGAAGGAACAAACTCATGTTTGGCATAGGATCATTTTTCTCTATAAATAATCAAATACCATGTTTCACAGCCAAAATGGACCACTGCAAGAGTGTTAAAATTTCTTCACCCGTATATATTAATGCACATGTGTTTCAGGAGCATTACTCAGACAGTTAGGACAGGTTATGGAACTACAAGAATCAGTAGCTCAACCTAACAAAGCACGTCTGAGAAATGTGTTTTTACAGAAGTATATGCTCACTGAGATGACTTAATTTACATGCAGACCTCAAACAACATGGTTGCTTGTATTAGGAAAGGAAGGCAAGGAAAGTAAGACGGAAAGAATGGAAAATCCTGAACTTTAGAACGTATAAGTGCAAGTGAAAGAAGAATAAAGTTCTAACTCTTAAAAATTTCCGAACTTCTCCAGCCAACAGCAGTCTCAACAAGCTCTCAGTTGTAGGGAAAAGCAAGTATTCAGTGCCTTAGAAAGTAGAGGGGATAGGAACCTACAGAATGATAATACATGGAGTGAGTAATTACAGTTGGAAATTTTCCTTCTGAAAAATGATGGGTTTTGCCATCTGAAGCTGCAAATGTCTTTTCCCTTTACCTCCTCTATCTCATAAATATCAGATACAATATTTGTGAGCCAAGCAAGCTAAGAAGTACATGTGTGATCATGTATAGTGTACATAGGGTTAATTACCATAATTTCTATATAAATAAGGTAAAAATAACCTGGAAAAAATTCTTAGAGCACATATATAAAGCAAGCTGGGAACAACCAAACATACTGCAAATGAAATGCATTCAGGATATACTTGCTGTAGCTTGTTGACAATACCACTCAGCATCTCAGCTATTGTGATTCTTTTAAATGGATTCATTTTTTTCACCTCATTCTCATTATTTTAATTGACTGAATGGACTTTTTTATATTCTGTGCTGTTTTTTATATTCTGTACATTCAAAATATTTTCACTCTGGAATATCCTTGTCTGAGAGTTTTCTTCAATGGAAAGTAAAGCTCATCTTTATAATTTTCTGTCTGCAGGAACACTAAGTGAAGCATTTTGTTCAAAATGCTTTACGTCTGTTAAATGCTTAGATGGGACATGCTTTGGTGCATCACAAAATTGGATTTTTAAGGTTCTTAGTGTGCTTGTTCTCTTACTTGGATCAGGATTTCTGGTTCAGTTATGTTACTCATGATATACTACTGTATCCCTCCTTTCTGATCCCACCACAGAGCATCACGAAAGGTGAATTCTGAACAGGGACTTTGGCTCTGACAACAACAGGGACAAAGAAAGAATCTCAGAACAACTCAAAGTGGTATAGTTTGATGTAGAAGAGAGAAAATAAGCCAGCATTTCTGCATTTCTCTAAGTTTGATGTTTCCTATTGTGTCAACAAGCTTTGTTTTTCCGTGTCATATTTATTTGGAATGGAATAACAAAATTCTAGAATTCCAAGAAGGAATGAAGTTTTCCTTTTGCTTTAAAATTTCATAAAACAAGTAGCAAAAAGACAGGACTGCTGAACAGCTGGCATTCTGAAAAATTAGATGTATGCTCTATTTCACTGACTACAATTGGACCACTTGTGTCCTTCACGTTTCAAGTATGCTTAAGTATGTTTTTGGACTGAATCCAGGGGTAAATGTCCTTTCAAATCCTATAAGTGGTAATGCAGAAATAAGGAAAGTCTAGTAAAATGGATTATGGCTGGATGGGGAAAAATGAAGGCAAGACAACTGTTGTAAAATCTTACTGAGTATGCAGAGACACGGAGACCAAGGAGAAATATTCACCTGGAAGGTTTCATGTTATTGCATGACCCAAATTTCTATGTTCACTTCCTGTGCCACGGTAGCTTCTTGAAGTGTTTGGTATTCAATGTTCAAGGTTTAAGTTTGCTGTTGAGATGTTAGGATGCTGCAAAGTAGATACAGACTGCTGCTTTCTAGTGCTGCATTGCAGTTCAAAGCACAGGAGTTTATTTGCAGATAATGCATGCTGGAATCCTACGGGACATAGGAGAAGTGAGCCTTGTTAATACTGTCATTTCCCAAAGCTTTACGAAGATACACTACTAACAAGTTTTCTTCACAGTCCCGTACTGTCTCACTCAATTCCCCAGGTATCAAACTTCCATGAACTCCCCAGGCTGCAGCCAAGAGCTCATATTTCCATTCTGCCCATTCCCGTGATAGTGGTGTAGTTTGTAATGTAATGCTTGGCTCACAACTTGAAGGCTAGATAAAACTTTGCATGAGAAAATGCATCCAAGTATCCCCCAAACAATAAATTGGAGTGGAGTTAAATTATTTGTTGCTGCTCCATACTGCTCAGAAAGCCTGTACAAGTTTTTTGAAGGAACAGAGAAATTGAAGTACTTGCAAAACAGCAGGGCAAAACTTAGAGATCTTGCTTTATAACAATTGAAACCCAGTTAACCCTACTCAGCTGTGACCAAGTGGCCATTTACACCTGGGCAAGGCCAACAGAAACCCAGGCCTGCAAAGAGGTTTCACCTGCTGGGATGGGATAGATTTCAGGGGGAGTTTTGGAGAAAGCAGCCTTGGAGAGGAAGCTCTTGAGATGCAGTAGTGAAGCATAGACTGAGAAACCACTGCGAAAGTGGAGTAGTCTGACAATGTCAAGTTTCAGAGGAGGCTTGAACTTGTACAAAGTAAGTGCTGTGCTGCTTTCCTTCTGAGTGGGGCTGCCTGGTGGGAAAGGTGGTGGTTTTCAGAAGTAAAAAGCCCCAGGTGAGAGCAACTCTGACTGGGAAGTGTTTTATGTCTTTTAGTGCAGTCCTGTGATACCCTGCAGCATCCTAGAAATGCCCTGTTATCCTGGGATGATTCAGTCGTGAAGTCTGATAGCTCTATGATGACACAAGTGGCAGACATTTTGGTCAAAAGCTGTTGTGGGGTAGTGTTTGGGGTGTCCTTTAATAGCTGGTTATTTAGTCTCTGATGTTCCTGGAAAACTAGCTTTGAGCTGCTTAAATCTGACTTGAGTATGGAGGCACGGTATGAAGTGCATGGAGCTTGGGCAGGTAGTGTGAAGTGTTGGTCTCTGAATAATAACCTACAGTAACAGTGTGGGTCTGGAAGTGATCTGTCAGGGGAAATAAAGCTCATCTAACTGTGGATATCTCGTTAAGCACATCCTGCACGAATGCTTAATACTGAAACTTTTAATGGGATCTGTGTGAAAACTAGTCAAGATAGGCATACAATACCTAGAGATAAAGACATTCTGGTGCTCAGAAAGCAATGGGGAAAGTTGTTAACTTCCATGTTCTTGTCTTCAGCCTCAAATAGATTACCAGCTTTAATTTGCAAAAGAATAAAAGGTCCAAAGAACTCTAGATTTTGAAAAGCCTTTTCAGGAGAAGGAAAGAAAAGCTGACACTTCTTCTATGGGGTGTAAGGGAAAGTATATTTGAAATAAAGTAATTTGGAAACTGTGGCCCTTATTAAACAATAGGAAAGGTATGAGACTAAGCTGAATCTGCCAAGAGGCCTGCTAACAGAGACAATTGCACTTAGGTGTGGGAAGCCAAAGTAGGGCTAAAGTCAGTGTGGTGACTGACCAAAATGTGCTCTGCAGGCACAGCTGAGAGCTGCAGGTGGGGGAGCCTGAACACAGTACAGGGGGAAGCTGAGACAGTCAAAATGTGTTGATGTTCTGTGTTTGCTCTTTTTTCACTGTAAATGTAAGTCAAAGCATGAGAGAATCATCTTTACCCCTGTCCGCTTTTTGCCTTTGCTGTTCTGAATAAAGGTGGTAGCATTTTGAGAACAGTGCCACCAAGGAGTAAGGGGCAACCTCAGTAATGTAAGTGTTTCAAGACACAAATGAATCGGTCCTGGTGCTGTAGCTTTGTCCACTCACTAAAAAATGATGTTCTTTAATCATAAATTGGCAATTGGAGTTTGTGTGCAAATGAATCTCTGGGGGAATGAAGGAGGCTAGATGCTCATCTGGGTCTGTCCTGCCCTCCATTTTGTCTTCTCATCTCTTATCTCCAAAAAACCCCAAACAAACCCAAAACCAAACAAAAAACCCCTCAAACCCAAAGAAACTCCCTGCCTTTCCTCCACAGCTGCTACATTAGTAATATGGTCACTCAAGGCAATACATACCACTGTTTAGCTGAGGATGTTGAGGTGGAGAGGATGTATTTGCATATTTTGTAGAATAATGCAAGATTATTACCTGATCTCTGGGTTTGAACTGAATGGTACCTCTGTAGACGCTGGCAGTGAATTTGTGATGGCTACAAAGCAGGGAGGTCACAAGCTGTGACCAAACCTTTGTTCCAGAACCTTGTGCTTAAGGTTAACACGTGGCAATTTCCCTCTTTGTGCTGCAGGGTTTGTAAATTTATATTGTACAAAGTACAGGAAAATCCTATTTCTTTTTAACAGCATAGTATGCACTTGGCATTCTGACTGTACCTCAATTTTGTCTGCTGCAGAGATTCTGTGTTCCTCTTATGAAATGTTTAAATAATAAAATGCATTTTTAATATTTAAATTGTTCAAGCTGTCTTCCTTAATTACTTGGGGGCTAGGAGCGTTTTGAATGTTTGCAACAAGTTGGACAAACAGCAGGTATTTGCCCACGTGTCTACTTTTTCTTTTGATTTTTTTTTAATGTATTTTTCAGAGATTGCAGTGCAAGTACCATAGCCCAAAGAGGCTTCAAATGTATAGTGCTGCAAACAAAAACAGCAGGAGCATGGACTTACAGAGTTTATGCCACTGAATGAGACGGGTGTCAAAAATAATGAGGCGAACTAAGAAGGTATTCTGTTTGCTGCCCCAAGGAAAAGGGGAAATTATGCCTATTATTAGCGAAAGGAACTGGGAGTAGAAATGAAGTGAATTATGGAAGCCTCAGCTGTAATAAAAGTTAGTAGTCAATAAGTAAGCTGCATCAGCAGAGAGAGAAGTAGCACACATTTTTTGCAGTATTTATTAATAAAAGGAAAGTCACAAAGATTAAAAGATAAATGACTAGTTTGGGGAGGAAGGAGTATCTTGTTTGTTGCAGTGTGTCCTGGTTTTGCCTGGATAAAATTTATAGAATCACTTTTCTGTTATATTGTGTTTCAGTTTGTGGCCAGCTGTGGGATGGTGATCAAGGCCATTAGCAGTGAAAGCCAGGGCAGCTGCCCCAGGTTGGCACACAGGTGTATTCTATAACATTAATGTCAGGTTCACTATAAATGGGAAAGCTGCTGGGGGTGGGGAGCTCTTTGTTTTGTTCTCCTCTCCCTCTTTCTATTCTCAGTGGTTACCATCCCTGGAGGCACTTGCCACCACTCTATGAGCTAAGTATAATTTTGTGTCTTTTGTATTATTATTGATACTGGTTTTCTTATTTTATTAATCCTGTTTAAATTTCAGCCCACAAGTCTCCCTCCTTTTCTCTGTTCCCTTTTTTGGTTGGGGAGGGGATATTGGGTGGTAGAACAACTGCTTGTTGTTTAGCCCTGGGTGCAGGCTAAATGGAGACACAGTAGAAACTCACTGAACAACAAAAACAAGAAGTGATGTCGATGAAATAAGTTGTTTGGGTGTTTTGTGGTTTTTTTTTCTTTTTCCTCTTATTCTTTCAGCTGAAAAGTCAGAGTGTAATTAGGTCAGTTTTTTTTGAGAAGTTAGGGTAATGAGTGATTTATCTAGTTGTTGCTGCACTTGAAACCTAAACTGAGTACTTGTTAGAACAGTCCTTGATAGCTAATTCGCCAGTTGAAGATAGTCGTGTTGTGGTGGAAATGTAGAAAAATACCTTCCTGACTTCTGAAGCTGTTTAATTAGGTAAAAGAAAAATCAGATAGCTACTAATAATCCCTCCCTCCCTCTATTTTTCACCTAAATCATTCTTATGCTAGCTGTAATGCCTCTAGCTTTGCTAGGATTTCTTATTGCTTGGTGGTTTTTATTGGTGCCGTAAGGTAAGATGTTTCTGAAGGACCATGTGTGCTATTTGGAGGAGGAGGTATGTGTAGAGATTCCAGTAATACATATTTATGCCTGGGTCATAGATGCGCCATCACCAGATCTCGTAGTGTTTTGTGTGTGTCTTTGACCTTTTGCAGCTGCAGTTTGGTCCCAAAGCATACCGGCAAGCTAATTGATGGAAAGTTGTATGTGATGGTACTGAACCACGATTTATTAAAGCAGTGGATGAAAGGAATCCAGACCATAAAGTCAGAACAAGAACTTCCACCTTTAGTGGGGAAGTTTAAAGAACTCATTACATCTGTAGCAGGTGGGCAGGGAAATATCAGGAAATGTTTTGAAACTGATAGATCTATGGTGTTTCCTGTGTTCAACACAACTGCTCACTTAAGTAGGTATTGCTTCTTGAACCTTTTTCTTTAAATTTGCAGCCCTTTTAATGCCTACTTGTCAAGAGAGACCACTGGTTATTGGTTTATCTGTTGTTCCTTGTTAGAGTGCTTGTTCTAGTCAAAAAGTCTGTTTCTTCTCCCAAATTCATCCAGGCTACATGGGGCAAGAAAATCATCAGCTAATCTTCCAAAATAATAGATAGTATGTGATGTAACACCTCCGTGCTGCAGTGGAGGGTGTGTGCTTTTTTTTCTTTAGATCTGGTCGCAGTATAACTTGCATTTATTACTTCCAGATTGGGTTATTACAGCAAGCCAGGTCCTTAGCACAGTGAATTGTTGAGTATATCCTATTGGTGTTTCACATAGTTAATTTCCTTCAATCTCAAAGCCTATTGATGGGACAAGATGTACTCTACAGTAAAGCCTTGCTCCGTTTGTGACTTACTGAGAATATCCTATTCCAAGCAAGCTCGAGGACGATCATCAAAAGACTTACAGAGAAAATAATCAGGTGCTTCTTTGTCTGAGAAGGGGTAAGATGGGATCAAAACCCATCTTGCTGATATGGAATTATCAAGTTGCAAAATGAAAGGAGGTGCAAAGATGAAAATCACTTGTGAAATCCTCAAAGCACAATACTCTATAATTCTGAACTGTTGTAGTTAGTATCTTGATGCTGTAGTGTAAGACACTCTGGAGATAATGAGGGTGTAACACAGGACTTGCAAAAAATATTAAGTGAATTTTATTGTTGTTCATTTTTAAGCATTTTAAATCATAGTAGCTGACTCTCAATAGATTTTTATGTTCCTTAAATTATACTTACTGGATCTTTATTCCAAAGCATTTGAATATGTATCACTTCTGTAATGCTTCTCTTCCTTGATGAAGTGTGCTTATGTTATCATTGTACCTTTGTGTTACGCTGTTGTATTTTAGCAGGACAAAGCCTCAGGAGCAAATGCAAAATTTTAATATACTTAAGATAGCTACTATCTCCCTCCACTATGGAGGAGAAATCACTCCTCTTTAGTGTGTTGAACTATCTCTGGGCTATCTGAGAAGCTGTTACAAGTGTTATCTTATTGTGTGTGTTTTAAACTTCTTATTTTTAAACTGTTTTTTTGATCCAGTTTGAATTTTTGGTCGAATTGGTGACAGGCTCGACAGTTGACTTAAGGTTTTGGTTTGTAGTTTGCGTTGGTGGTGTTTTTTTTCATTTTTCCCAAAATCTTGGTAAAGGAGAGGTTCTTTTTATGTTTATTGTCATAAATGAACTGCATTATAATTATTAGGGAACTGAGTGAGGGGATAAAGTTTGGTTTCCTAATATGTCAGTAACAGCTTCGGCCAATGTTACACAAGTGGGCTGTATATCTTACAAAATGAAGTGAAACCTTTTTGAAAACACTTCTTCGTCATATAGCAGCATTGAGAAAACAACTTCTGCCAAACCTGAAAGATTCTGGTATCCTGTTTGTGATTAAGTCTTCTATGTTGTTGTGCATGCACTTCAACTAGAACTAAGCTTCTCTTAAAAAAGGTGTTTTGTTAGTGAACTGCCTGTGCATCTTCTCTACCTTCCAGTTCCGTCTGGATGATGTCTCTTTGCAGTTTTTTCCCCAAAAGCTGGGTGCTCGTGGAGAGGATATGATGTTTGGTCAGGCTGGAGCTTTAGGGCTGGAAGGATAAAGCTACGATAGTTCCTATTTTACTTGCTTCTTATTGCCCTGCCCTTGTCAAAGGAGGTTCAGGTGCTCCAGAAGCTAGAAGTCAAGTGATGAAGGAAAGCTTTGATTATTAGTGTTGACGCTTAGTTGTGGTAGAGTTCAGTGCATGCAAGTATCAAGGTTGAAAAGTGTGTTTGAGGGGCAACGAGAAGGACTGGTTCCCTTGAATTCTATTTTATGTTCATATATTTGTAACAGAAAACACATGCTTTCTGAATTATGCAGTAGAAAATCTGCTGTGTTGGATGCTTGTGTTCTTACTCACATTGACTGTATCAGTGGTGGTTGTGCTTCTGTAATACAGTTGCTCGATATTTGCTCAAGAAGCCAAGCGTATTTCCAAGGAGTTTGTCTCTTCCCTTCTATAGTAACCAGCTACTGATGCAAATAATAAACATTCATGCAGTCTCCCTTTTTAATTCCTGACAGCCGTAGGCACCCACATTCTGCATTGTTCATTCCTGGCATGTTTAACTACGTTATGGCCTGTTCATTTAATCCTAAATAATTCAAACCAGCCATTAAGTTCATTCAGAGCTGTGCTTGAGTGCAATAGAGTGTGCCTGGGGAAGCTGAGGAGGTGTCTACAGTGCACCATGTCCACTGTCCACAACCAGATGCGTTTGGGGAGTTTTTAATGGGAGGTTGCTTAGCTGGCTTGAGGCTAGTAGCTCAGCAGCTTTGTGGCTCTGAGGTGGGTAAGCTGGTGGCTTTCTATCTCCAGTGCAATTCCCTGTAGAAACCTTTCTTCAGTCTGGCTCGTTGTTTTCAGAGAAAACAATGTGTGGGAGAAAAAACGGGGTAAGAAGTTGCACATCCCATGTCAATGTATGACCACTTAGAATAACAGAGAAATGAAACAATTTTGGGGAGGGAGGTGAAAGAAGGAGAGTAAGTAGCATATGTTTTACTGGTAACAGTTTGGAAGCTGCTGCTTAGATATGGAAACTATCAGTTAAGGCTTTTTCTATTTCTGAGTCAGAGCTTTCAATAAATTTTTTTTTTAATAAAAAACCCAAGCAAACAAGAACCACCAAAAAATGATACACCAAAATCAAATCTTTGAAACATAATAGTAGTTTTTCCACCGGCCTCATTATTGCTTTTCCAAAATTGCTCATGTAAATGTATTTCTCATTTTAAATTCTTCCCCTCTTGCAAATTGAACTTTATTTGCTTGAAAGTTTAAGCTAAAGAAAAGTCCTCTACAGTTTCAGATTTCCTTTCCAAAGAAAAGCCTGTAGACTGTCATGGGAAAAAATAATGAACCTACTGGCTTTAGGTGGCATATCTGTGGATACCGCCTTGGAAAGCGCTATATTCCTGGGGAAGGAAGGGCAGAACCATTGTAAAACCTCTCTTGAATTTCACCCATGTTGGAATGTGAGGAGTTGGTTTTTCCTCTTACTACTTCTAGTTTTTTACATGTTAGAGGTCTAGAATTAAAAGGATATAAGGAAGCATTTATCCATGTAAAAAATATTTCATATTTTTTAAAAAAATCTTTTAATCTTAAAAAAAAAAACACCTTTAAAATTTCCATATTTCATCTGATAGTTAAGGGGGGAGGGAAATATTTGTCATTCCTCCTATGTATTCGTGGGGGTAGGCATTTTTTTTGTCTTTCTTAAGATTATTTTTGGGTTTTTTTTCAGATGAAATGGGTTATGTCATAAGCCCTACTAAAACAGGCTCCTAGCATGAAAAGAGGTTTTGGTTTACATTAGCCTGCTGCTTGTCATGTAATCATCTGAAAAAGCAGAGGAGATGACAGGATTTTGAGAACTCAACTATTTAGCCTTCCTGTGATGAAACAGACCTTAATTTACTTATAAAAGTGTAATAACCACACTGTGTGGTTGTTTTTGTTTTTTTTAAAAATAAAAGATGTCCTGTGATGCCATTTTCAAGGGAGGGGCTTGCTGAAGGGGACACCAGGTTCAAGCTTGAATATATGGGTTATGGAGAAGAGAAGCATCAACACTGTCAAGGTTTGCAGACCCGTTTGTTTTTTTCACAATGGCCGGGGCACTCCAGAGCAAGGTTTACTCCAGCTGAAGACACTTTGGAGTGACCCTGCTGCGAGGGAAGGACTGCATTCTGCATGGCTCTGCTGGGAGCTCCTGGCAAAGTTTGGTGGGGCTTTTTTGTTTTGTTTGTTTTTTGGGGGGTTTGGTTTTTTGTTTATTTGTGTGGGGTTTTTTTCTGAAACTGAAGGTCATCTTTGAATACAACTCCTATTCTGCACCTCCAGCATCCAGGTTTTTCTAGAAAGCATGGCAGCTTTGGCCTGCACCTGAGGAGAGCCTGTCTTGGTTTTTACTCGTTTGAAGTTCCCTGAATGTGTAGAAATCACTGACCTGATTGTGCCAACTTGGTCTGTTCAATGATGCCATGTTTTAGTGGGAACAATACCTTCAACAGCTGCTCCCTTATGAGTAGCATTTAATTGTGTTTCATGCTTAGACTTTACACTGTAGAGCTCTGTACTTTGCGGGAACTGTTTGCTGGGGGGTGATGTCAGCAGTGGGAACCAAAACTGCACCTGGACCTTGTGAAATGATTGCCTGCCTTTGTCATTTTGAACCATCACATATTAAATAACTGTGAGGAACTGGTTTTGTATTTGTGCAGTAGCGTAGAAGAATAACAGCTTTCCTGGAACTTTATATGTGGGATGAAAAGTAAACTTTTATTTAGAAACAGCTGAAGCTCTTCATAGAGACCAGTTAGTATAGTCCATATTGGGTGATTGATTTATGTGCTCCCAAGTTAAAATAGATGCAGGAAAGAACACTAGGACTGTAAATGTTGTCCTCATTGTAGAAGCACAAAAGATTAAGAAAAGAGTTGAATGGGGCAATGGGGCTCTCATGACTTCATTTCAGTGTTCAAAAAAGTAGTTGACACCATAAATAGGTGTACCAAGCAGCTCTGTAATTGGCTCATTATTTATTTATATCAGGCACAAGTACGAACCAGTCCAACATGTTAGCAGCTGTTGAACTGTACACAGGGCATGGACTACATTACTGGCCCTATTGTTCAGTTTAAAATTAACATGCCATAATCCTCACTAAAACATCATATATGATATTTCATTGTGGTTATTATACAGTTCCCATTAAGGCAAATTGTGTTAGTGAGTTACATTTAATAATGCAGTGCGCTGTAACAGTTGTATATACTTCAATTAGAAATAAGATTATGCCTGTAGGACAACTTAGCAATTTGTTTCAGTCTATAAGAAGTTAAAGTAAAATTTTATAGGGAGAAGGCTTGTGTGGCTTTTTTGTTTGTTTCTTTTTAATAGTTGTGGATTAGCTGAGGTTTTTATTCTTTTTCGCACATCTTTGCCAGCTCATTCGTAGTCTTTCAGCTTTGAGGCTGAATGTCTGGGTGAAGGTGGAAGTAATGTCAGCAGGACAAGCTCTGTGAGGGGAAAATTAGTCAGTCCTGCTCTGACTACCTTTTATCTCTTTCTCTAAGTATACAGAGAAATTTATTTTCACTGCAGCCAATCTCTTTCCTTCTACCAACTTTAAATTTACCATAGCTCTAGAAATTTAAATTTAGTGGGTCATATTCTTATCTTAGAGGAACCTTGGGCTTCTTTTTGCTGAGAAAGTGGCTTGATAATGTAGTTGTTGTCATCCCCCAATACTGAGTATCACCTGGGATTTGATTAAGAACAATTTTCCTCAGTGCTGCTGTCATCAAGTGTTGCTGACGTAAAACATCAGACAGGTTCAGTTCTGGTATTGCCACTGTTTTCAGCATTCATCCTCGCCTAGCACTGTTGTGCATTCAATGCAGATCTGCCACAAAATCCCATATGTAATTGTCTGTGGAATTTATACATCAGCATGTTATACGTGAACAGTAACAACTGCATAAAATAGAATGCAGATACATGCTAATGGGTTCAAGTGGTTTTTTTTTCTGCTATTATGGAAATGTCTTTGTTCTACAGAATAGCATAATAAAAGCTGAATTTAATTCTAGTTATGGGGAGTGGAGCAACGTGTGTTTGTACTTGCATTACAGTTGAGGTGCAAGTGAGCGGTAGCTGGTTGTAAATATGTATTTTTGCTACAGATAGGTTGGCAGTCCTGCTAGCATTCAGATTACAGACCTGTGAGACAGGTGTTCAATACTGTAAGTGAATTGAAGTTGTATTCATAAATCTCTTGTGTAACAAGTAGGATTCAGTGATAAATACAAGAATGAAAAAGTGTAGCTATGTACTTTACCCCATATACTTTGTCCAGCTGTGCATACATAATGAATATATTTATACCCAAGAAATATTTGAGGTGGAGTCAAGGCCTCCATATTTGCTTGGTGTTGGCTATTGTAGATTCAGGAAAATTCAGTTACCTTTATGTCTTCTCTCTTTTTCACAACTAGACGCTTCCTGGATCAAGGCAGACCCTAATTATTTCACGGAATGTTTTCTATTTCTAATGTATTGAGAATATTATGTTCTTTTGGGATGATCTATAACTCTCATGGTGCCTTAACACTCTAACGGACAATGTCACTATCTCAATATAGAAGGGCGTACTTGTGCTCAGTTACACAAAAGCTCAGGGGCAATTTTGAAAAACACCAGCTGAAGACTATGACCAGGTGCTTCTGCTGTGTTTAATAAGTGTATTTATAGGGAAAAATTAAAAAGCTCATCTGGAAAGAAGGTGGCTCTTCATATAATCTCAAACCCTGTAATTACAAACTAGAGGTCAGCTACTTTAGTCCTTACTTATTCAATTTATACTGAAATAGCTAAGTACAAACTGGGTAGAAAGTAAGGGCCGGTTTGGTTCTCCAAGTCCTGAATTTTGTCTGCTGAATGGGAAAACCTGGACAAAAGAATTGGCTTGAGTTTAAATGATACAGTGAAACTTCACTTTGTTTTTCGATCAGAGAAAACATACTCCATGGGAGACTAGGATTTTGTAGATACTGCTTTTGATAAGCAGGAAATAATCACAGAAAATTTCCAGCAAGCTCTAGAAAAGTAAAAAGGTTATCTTAACTTCCACTTACTAGTAGTATACCTTAAGGGAATTAGATACAAAGAAGAAAAAATTTGATAACTTTGGTATGACCAATTTGAAGTCTTGTGCTGAACTTAGTAACTTGTTTGCAGTATCTTCTACTGTCTTATCCATAGTCCAGGACTTGTCCTTGTTTGCTTGCTGAGCATTAGGTAAAAATAAATCCTCCCTAAATATGTTAAATTAGTCTTTTGACTGAAATGGAAATGTGTCAAGCTGAGTTGCCAGCAACACAACTCGTCTTTGAAGGAGGTGTGGAAATATATTGATACTTTGTATGTGATCCACACTATTATTAGGAACAGCAGCATCATTATTTAAAATAAGTTAAAGACATAGAAAAAATAACTATACCCTTCACTATATAGTCTTGCCCATTTCTAGCTCCATCCAGCTTGGACAATTCAAGGTCCTGGTTAAAACTGGAAATACAATAAGATTCTTGCAAAATAGTATGACAGAACATATTCCTTCTATAGTGTGAGCTGAGACCAGAAGCTGCAGACATCTACTTTGTTTACTTTTGCATTATTTATTGTTTAACAGAAGAAATTAAAAGCCTCAAGTCATGTTTCTCACTGCGCAGTTGAATTGCAATCTGGAAGAAAGTGTAACCCTGTTTCTGATGATGAGTTCCATACATATTTATTAGTCTTCACTTAAAAGATTACTTTAAACCAGTATCAGTCTTGTAAAGTTAGCACAGATTTCTACTAATATGAAAACATAAAATCAGTTGACTTTCACGTGTGCCTGTGCTTATAATACTTGCTTAAATGATAAAAAGTGTTTTGAAACACCACTTTCTGCAGACCTTGAGAGTGAGTGACAACAGAAGTTAAGATAGTTTTGAATCTGATAATCTAAGACCAACTAAGCAGAGAAGATTTTATGTCCTAATTTGTCTGAAGGCAGGAGTGCTCTAATTCTCTAATTTCCTTTTACTAAAACCGTCCTAAAACTTTCATGGCTTTTGGAGGATTAACAGAACTTTAGTACATGTTTGATTTGATTTTTAGGTCTCAGCAGCTGGTACTTTACCTCAGACTGACTGTGCTTGTCTTTCCTCCCTGCAGACATGCATATTATAGAATATTCATTTTAAGATCTTCATCCAGGTTAGGTAAATCTTGGTAGAGAAATGAAAACATAATGTTGTTGGTGGTTGTTGTTGTTCTTCTTACTGTGATTTTTAGAGAACACATGCTTTGAGCTGTTTTGATGAAAAAGCTTTCTGCAGCAATTAAGTTGGAAAGGAAGGTGATGTAAAAAAAAATTAAATTTATTGTATCCAAAGCTATCTTTAAAACTAATCAATAATAGTAATTAATAGTATCCGTATTCTTTCTCTCATCCAGTCTATGCCTTTAAACCAATTAATAACCTAGTCCCTTGTACACAGGAGACTGAAAATAGGAGTAAATCAGAGCTGACACTGCTCTATATCCCACCTTTACACTGGGAAGTCTCTAAGTAGTTAATTAAGCCATCTCAGTAGTTCTTTGCCCAACAGCTTCTTCATGAGAAGAGCTCCAGGGTGGTGAAGGCACTTTAAAGTGTTTTCAGGACTGAGCCCTTAAAGCCTGGATTTTGCTGTAACTAGTGTTGATACTTGCAAGCAAAAGTTAATATAATATGATGTTACTTCAGAATTGTTCAGTGAACTGGTGTCAGCATCGGAGGCTGGTCAGTGGAGGCAAGATCAGAAACTACCTTTATGTGCTCTAAATTGAGGAAACCCCTTGCTGAGCAGCAGATACATGAAGATCAGTCTTCTCAAACCCGCGTGCTTGCTCATCTTGGTGCTAAGCCTCTCTCTGCAGATAGCAGGCAAATTTGTATAAGCTTTAACCCTTCCACGTAGCAGTACCTGTTAGAAACTGTCCTCCTACTTTTTCAGCCAACTACAAGATCTCCTGGGCACAGGTGAGAGTTGAAACTGCCTTTCTCTTCTATTTTCTACCATACCCACTGCATATTTTCCAATGGGAACAAAGACGAATGATCCTGTAGGAAAAACTCCTGAGGATGACGACCCTTTGCGTGTTTCACTCTACGGACTTTATTACACAGGCTTTGATTTTTGTCTTGGGCGCTGAGTGACCTAGGAGCCCCACTCTAGACGGTAATCCTAGGGCTATCTCATGGAAGACTTCAGATTCAAGAGGGTCCAACCAGCATTTCACAAACATCATTCATTCTGGCACTTCTGGGACTTTGGAACTTTTTGTTTATTTAAAAAAAATCCACTAGCTGTTGATTATAGCACCTTTAAATAACTCTAAATGTGTTTCCGAATTTATTTACTTCTCTATAGCAATGAACCGCGTGAAAGTGCTCTCCAGTGAAATAGCTCACTGCTTGTAGTCCATGTGTGCTTTGATGGCTGTCATTATCTGTGTGAAGCTCCACTTCGCCACTCAGTGTTCACTATGGAAATATTCACTGCTGTGTTGACAGTGATTAAGTACATTTAATTCCAGCTCGACCTAAGAGGGTTTTTGTTTTGTGCAATGAAACGCTCTTTAAAAGATATGAAATAAGGTAGCTGCCTCAGTGTGCAAATGTAAATTGGCTGCTATGTTGCTGCATTCTTTTTTTTCTTGTTTTTCTTAATTCTTTGTTCAGTTTTTTCTTAAGCTAAAACAAGCTTTAAAATAATTGAGATCCCTGATATTTTTTAGCAGAAGTAACTGTGATGGCAAATACAGAATCACAGAATTGCAGAGTGTTAGGGATTGGAAGGGACCTCGAAAGATCATCTAGTCCAGTCCCCCCGCCGGAGCAGGATTACCTAGACCATATCACACAGGAATGCGTCCAGGCGGGTTTTGAATGACTCCAGAGAAGGAGACTCCACAACCTCTCTGGGCAGCCTGTTCCAGTGTTCAGTTACCCTCACTGTAAAGAAGTTTTTCCTCATATTTCTGTGGAACCTCCTGTGTTCCAGCTTGTACCCATTGCCCCTTGTCCTGTCAATGGATGTCACTGAGAAGAGCCTGGCTCCATCCTCATGACACTTGCCCTTTACATATTTATAAACATGAATGAGGTCACCCCTCAGTCTCCTCTTCTCCAAGCTAAAGAGACCCAGCTCCCTCAGCCTTTCCTCATAAGGGAGATGTTCCACTCCCTTAATCATCTTCGTGGCTCTGCGCTGGACTCTCTCTAGCAGTTCCCTGTCCTTCTTGAACTGAGGGGCCCAGAACTGGACACAATAGTGCAGATGCGGCCTCACCAGGGCAGAGTAGAGGGGGAGGAGAACCTCTCTTGACCTACTAACCACACACCTTCTAATACACCCCAGGATGCCATTGGCCTTCTTGGTCACAAGGGCACATTGCTGGCTCATGGTCATCCTGCTGTCCACTAGGACCCCCAGGTCCCTTTCCCCTACGCTGGTCTCCAACAGGTCTGCCCCCAACTTGTACTGGTACATGGGGTTGTTCTTGCCCAGATGCAGGACTCTACACTTGCCCTTGTTATATTTCATTAAATTACTCCCCGCCCAACTCTCCAGCCTGTCCAGGTCTCTCTGAATGGCTGCGCAGCCTCCCGGTGTGTCAGCCACTCCTCCCAGTTTGGTGTCATCAGTGAACTTGCTGACAGTGCACTCTATTCCCTCATCCAAGTCATTAATGAATATATTGAATAGTACTGGTCCCAGTACCGACCCTTGAGGGACTCCGCTAGACACAGGCCTCCAGCTGGACTCTGTCCCATTGACCACCACTCTCTGGCTTCTTTCCTTCAGCCAGTTCATAATCCACCTCAGTACCCAATCATCCAGACCACACTTCCTCAGTTTAGCTGCGAGGATGCTGTGGGAGACAGTGTCAAATGCTTTACTGAAATTGAGATAGATCACATCCACTGCTTTACCATCATCTGTCCACCAGGTTATGTCCTCATAAAAGGCTATCAAGTTGGTTAAGCATGACTTCCCCTTGGTGAAGCCATGTTGAGTGCCCCTAATGATCCTCCTATCCTTGATACATTTAAAACTAGCTGGAGTCACAGAGAGGACGCCGTTTCCTGCATGTGTGTTAACTTTCAGTACTACCAAGAGATAGTTTTTGGTTTTTTTTATAGGTAATATCTTGTGGGAGAGGTGAATTAGCAGTCAAAAGCAGCCTTTATTATGACAAGCTGATTGCCAAGGTATGCAGATGAATAAGCTGCTTTCAGTGAGGAAACTGCGTTTTCTGTTCTCCTGCTTAATACCTGAATAAATTAAAGCAGTGCACAAACAAAAGCCACACTGGAGTTCATTCCAGAGATGTATTGGGACCAATAGGTCTTACTCTTTACTGAAAGAAGAGATATTCCAAAAAAAAGACATTGTGCACAGCCCTGTAGAAGAATTTTCTGATGTAAATATAGTCTCTTCAATATATGACCACAGTAAAAGTGCTTCCTCTGCTGAGCTTATCACCCAGTCACGTGATTTGAAGAATAAAGACTCAGAAAAATGTTAACCAGGGTAGCTGCCATTCAAAACATCTGTTTCTAAAAGTGGATAAAAAATAGCAATGGAATGAAGTAGCAAAGCTAAAGAAAAACATTTTATTGTATGCTCTTAGGAGGGTGTTTTTCCTCTTCCCCTTCCACCTCACATTTTAGGGAGTACTTAGAGCGTTTTCAATAGGTCTTTTTCAGCCCTAAACATGTAGAGGAAGTAGTGTAATAAAAATCAAAGTGAGATCTTATGAAAGGGAAAAGTGATATTTATTTACAAAATATTTAAGCGAGTTGATTTTAAGTGTTCATACGCTGCACTCATAGATTTAATTCTGTCACATCTGTGTACTTGCTAGCACCAAGATGAGCACATCGAAGTGGACTGGTTGCAGAGAGTAAGGGACACCAGCTGACAACTCCTTATCATGTCTGAAAGGTACCTTTTCATAATGGTGACAAACTAGTTTCTGGAGAGGTCCTTTATGGTATTTGGGAGCCATCAGCTCTTGCAAGGTGGTCCTGTGCCTCAGGATCTCGCTGACTACAGCTTCCATAAATCTTCATCTGGGTTGCTGCCTATTGTCTGGTTTGTTTTCTTTTTTTTCCTCCTCATTTTGATTATGGAGGAGGTCTGGCCTCCTTTTAGTTAACAAGAAAAGGATGGGTATACATGATATGCTGCAACCTTCTTGCCATCCTCCTGCTGGGAGGATACAGGGTCTTTGGCTGGTGAGCCATTGTGTTGTGGTCTCATCAGAGTGCAGGCTTTGTGGTTGTGCCATAAGCAAGATGTTCCTCTGTGTTCCTGCTAGAACCAATGCCCTGGGAATGGGGTCCTTCGTTATCAATGTAGGCTTTTTTTTCTTTCCCATTGTGCTGCTTTCTAATGCTTCACACATGCTTCCATTCATACTTCTTTCACACCAACCTCTAGATAATATTTGTGTTACAAAACTATATAGTCATTGGGTAAAACACTTGGTACAGGTGTACCGTTTGCTTAAGTTGTGTATAGGTAACCTCCTACTACAAACTACCTTTTGAAAATATTTTCTTTTCCCTCAAGCACCCAGAATGCTTATTAATATCTGAAAACTTAGAAGAAACCCAACCAAACAAAAATAAACCCATATGCACTTTGAGCATGTGTAAGTTGTTGCCTCTGAAAATTTTTTGGATTGTTATAGCTTCCTATTGGTAGCATAAAAATCCTTAAATTCAGTGTGCAACATTAAAATATAAAGTGATAAAGCAAAACCAGTTACTTTCTTCCGTTTGCTGAGCTGTGTTAAACCGTGTTAATTGAAAGGGAAGACATTGCTACAAAATTACCCTTGAGGGTTTATTGCTAGTAGTACAGTAATGTATAGAGTTGTGGCTGTAGCTGTACAGGCGAGAGTCTTCTAGGACAGGGGCATATCTTCTATCTTAATTTACCCCACAGAAGATCTTGACCACTGTATTGGTTCTTATTTGTTTGTTTTCTCCAGGAACAATTTTTGCAATGTTTCTTGTTTAAGCCTCTGTGTGGCACTTGCCTTTAAGACCTTGTAGCTGAAACAGCAGAGCAATTAAAAATATCGGAAGGATTCTTTGCAGGGGAGTATGGTGGTGGAAATAGGTGCTGTGATGTTGCTAAACTTATTTAAACTGTTTTAATTTAAAATCAGAGGTAGAAACTTCTGTGGCTTCTATAGGTAGTTTTACAGGGCTTGCATAATGCTTGGGGCTATGTGCAATTTTGTGGGAGTGGTGGATGATTGATTTTGTGCTAAGAGAAAGTGGTTGGTTGCATTTGTATGTGTTTGAGTTCAAATCCAGGAGTTAGGTACGTGGAAAGAAAACATTATGATGAAGAGTTGCTTTTTGGAGAATACAAAGTAAAGTGGAGGATGTGTCTAATTAGTAATTTGTTCCCGGGCTGTACTTTTTTGCCCCCCTTTTTTTTTTAAAAAAAAGTAATTTCAGTTCTTTGTGAAAGGTACTAAAGAAAAATGTTACCTTCTCCTACATCTTGCTATTTCAATGTGAAGAAGCATTGCATCTCTATTTGAAATAGTCAAGAAGAAAGAAATAGGAAAGATTAACGACCTAGAGTATTTGTTGGTTACGTTTGTAGTCTCTGTTTTTTTCAGGTGAATAGGTGTTTGCAACTTGAGGACACTGAATCAAAGGGCAAAACAGACTTTTCAGTTGTTTGAAATATTCTAAAAAGTGGATTTCTTTCTTGTGTCTGGTGTGTTAATTTTTTCTTTTTAATTGATTGAAATCTTTTAGCTCTTGAAAGAGGCAGGTTTTAGTCTTTTCCTAATTTACTTCCTTAATTTCCTTTCTCAGTCATATTCCTCACAGAAAAGTGAGGTGAGGAGTTGGAGGAAAAAATACTACTCAAGAAAAGCAGATATTATGCACTTCACTCTGGGAGAGAATGATTGTTCTTTTTTTAAAGTGAAAGTTGTTGATTTTTTCCTTTTATTGTTTGGTGTGTGTGGGGGTTTTTTTTTCCTTTATGCCTTTTTTGGAAGTGGGAAAATAATCTAGATGTTGTTGCACTTCTGCTGCAGTTATCTGACCATTTTGTTGGCCATAAAATTCTGTATATTGCAGTCCTATCCATGGAGTGCTGAGATACTATTGCTGAACTTCGCCTAGTCACTGGACTCCACATCTGCAGTTCTCTGATCTGTTGTATGCCCCGTGGAAATGTTTCTGAAGCAAGCAGGTTTCTTCATAGACAGCTGTTCCTCTGTCTGACTAACCCTTTACTGCTTGTTCTCTGGTCTGTGATACTTGGAGAGAACCACTGCTCTGTGGGTTAATGATGTGATAAAACTCTGAAAAAGTATTGTCCTGGTGTGTTTCAGTTAGAGTCTCAGGTCATTCATCTTTTCAAAAAACCCAACCTTTAAGTGGAGCCCGTTTTCCATTGTGTTTCCTTCTTTACTTGCCTTTCTTTTGATGCTGGTGGACAGCACCACTCCCCACACTTGGTTCTAGACCTCCTCATTCCAGAGTTGCATGATGTTTAGGAACAAACCTTGCTGGCTTTGGTAGGGGAGAACTGAGGGAGCTTACTGATGGCTTCAGCTTTGTGTGGCATCAGCACCAAGGTTTTTTGTTTGTTTTGGGATGTTTTTCCTCCCTAAAATAGTAACCACATATAATATCAGCTTAATTTTAATATTAAAAATCTTTAACAATCCATTTCTTCATGTCTGCTTTTCCTTGTTGTGTACCAGCCGTAGTCCAGAGTTCACAATGCAACATAGGAGTGTCAGTGTTTGGAGATCTTGATCGATATGTATTGTATCAAAGAAGTCTAATGAGGTTCATAGGGATGTGCATTTGCTCATCCTATGAAAAACGTAAAGGGCTGAATCATGCACAGGAGCCTGTGTTGGTTTTTTTGTTTGTTTGTTTGTTCCCCCCCAATCTTATCGGCACAGCTTTACTTTTGCTCGTTTACATAGCAATGCCACTCGGTGGCCTGGAGGGATCTTTAAATAACACCTTTGTTATGGTTCTTATGCAGGAAAAGTGCAGGAAGGAACATTTTCAGAATTGCATTTGGGGAGCTGGATATAGGCAGTGCTGACCCTGCAAATGTTCAGAGATGAAAATAATGGTTGGATTGCAGTAATTCACAGTGCAGGAAGGAAGCACAAGATTGCACATCAAAAAAAGTTCCTTGTGCATTTAAAAAATACTTTTAAGTTCTTTCTTTTATCTTTTTTGTAGTTTGCTCTTCTCTTTAAACAAAGCACCTATACTTATTCAAAAAAAAAAAAAAAGACCCCAAGAAACCAAACCCCCCCTATCCCCCCCCCCCCAAAAACCCAAACAAAAACCACCTCAAACAAGTTTTCCAGCACTTGATCTGACAGGAGTCTATTGTTTGGTGTAAGAGTGGCTATACAAAGTTGTAGAGCCTGAGTTATGCTGGAGGTTAAACAAGGTAATGTAACAGTCCCTTCAAGCTTCAGAAATGTACGGACCTAGATTCGGAGCGAGGCTGTGTGAGATGTATTACTAGGAGTTTCTTTCCATACCACCCAAAACTAATAGCCTACTGGTACTAATTGCAAGTATAAGTGAATTCTCTGGGATTTGTATTCATGTATTTGTGTCTTTTGAATTGGTAATGTAACGAAGCCTGCAGTGAAATGCCTTGGTGGAAAAGGTAGTGACAGTATTTGGTGCATCTAGTTCAGCAAATCAGAGACCTGTGATTCTCTTCCTTTGCATGTTGATGAAATCATCTGCAAAATCATGAAGAAATAGCCTAAAGGCAAACTTACTTGGGATGTGATGGTCCATTTTCTAGCAAGTCTAGCAAAAACCAAGGAGTGAAACAGTAGAGGACTGGAAGATAAGGCAAATGAGCCGTGGCTTGGAGCATTTTGTCACAGAGGGAGAGTCTCTTGCTGCACTGCAATCTCACGTTATAGAGGCACATCTGGAGGTCCTGAAAGTGGTTATGTTGTGGGCTTCTCCATCACTGATAGCTAGCTGATTCCCAGTGGCAGCAAAGGTGCCTTGCTGTACAGCAGCACACAAGGTGCTTCCACAGCTGCTTTCCAATAGGGAGGAAGGGAAGAGCCAGAAGCAGTAGTGACAGGGCTTTCTTCAGGCTTGGGGAGGCTTTGGCATGTCTGAGAAGCTTTCACTGTGAAGCCAACTGTTCCCTGATCCTTTTGGAAGAAGGGAGGAAGGAGGTCTTGGGTAGGACCTGTTCTGCAGGCTGTCATCTTTCACCAGAGAGCATGCTGAGGTGTGGCTGAACCATAAAAAGCTTCGCGACATGATGTAAATAATCTTTAGGTCTCGGAGGTTGGTGGGAGCTGTGGCTTAATGAAAAAAAGGGATGAAGGCTGTTGACTGTAAATGTTGATAGCTATCAAGAACAGAAACAAGCATCTTGAAGTATAAAGGACAGGAAGTAATAAGAAATTAGTAAGAGTTAAACATGGCCCAGTCCTGGAGAAGTTGTAAGAACAATGCAATAAAGTTGCTTGGTTGAACAAAAAGAAAAACATATCATGCTTGAAAATCAAACTTCGTTTTGTGCAGTGCCAGGTTGTTCCAGGTCTGAGCTGAAAACAGGTTCCAGCCTGTAGTTTGTTCGAGTCAGGTGATGAAACAAGAAAGTAACCTTTACTTGCATCAAACATACAAATGGCAGGTCCATTACAGAACTGTGTGAAAATAATTCAGATTTCCAGTGTAAGCTCTTAAAATGAGAAATTAAAAAAATATTTTCCTATGGAAGCCTTTGTTTAAAATATGTTCCTCAGGTGGAAATTCCTTCTAGAATATACCTGGGATTTAAATACATACATATTCCGGTCTCTTCCCACAGGAGGGGAATGCAGATAGATATCTTGAAGTTTGTTAGAACAAATGTTGGATACTTCTAGTTTACTGCAATACTTTCCTATTTTAGTTGTTGATTGGAGTTTTCTCAATACCCAGTCTGTTGAATTATAGAGAGATAAGCACAGTTTATTTCACATGCTAGGCTGATAGGAAGGTGTAACTGTATTTCAGGGTTTTTAAACTAAATATTACTGAGGTTGAATGTAAAAAAAATTATGGAATGTATTGGGAAAGAATGACTGATTTGCAAGATTGGAAATGAATGAATTTTCAAAATAAAAACAGTTCTAAAATCATAAAACTTTTCCACTTGGCCAAATTACCTATATTTTTATAGGGTATTTGTTGAGCTATAGAATGCTACTTAGTTAAAGGAAGAAGTTAAAACCAAATCTGTTTACTAGTGGTTAAAAAATAATATAAAATATGAAAGCAGGACTCGGAGATCTAATCCCTAGTTGTGTGATCAAAAGGCACTTTTCCTTACTGAGGTCTCTGCTGTTAAGAGAAGTGTTATGATAGTAAATGTTGCCAGAAATCCATTTGGACTACATAAGGTGTGAAAAGCTTAATTATGAATGAGTAAGCACACTCTGGTTGGCATGGAAATACAGAAGCTAATTTTGCACCTGTCACATTTTCACGCTGCAGTTGCTTGGCTTATTAGCTATTACTTTTCCACTAGCTCCAAAATCCAACCTCCTCCCTCTACGCTTCCAAAAATAATGAAGTTGTGCTTTCGGTAAGAGACACTGAAGAAATGCTTCCTCATGGGAAGTGGGGGTTCGTGCAGGACTTTGTGCCTTGCTTCTGAAAAGCATACCCTGTTTGAACACAGGTAACTTGCCTTTTGACTTCTATCCTTGGGCAACTGAAACTAAATGTTTCCAGATGACATAATTCAGAGGGCTGGAAAGTAAACAGACATTCCCGAAGTACTCTAGATTATTTTGTATAACAAGTTTTCTGAAGTGCTGCCTCTCCTCCAACTGTAGCTCAGGAGTTCTGGCCTGTATGATTTTTAGGGAGAAACTATTTTTGAGAGCAAACTTGAGTTGCACTGATCTGGATGGTCCTGTACAGAACCAGTGGCTTGGACATATGGAGTACACAGCAGAATGTGAGTAATAAATAAATCTGGCCATAGACTAGGGCTATACCTCTCCATTGTGTCCATAAGGCAGAGCTGTGTACAAGCTTGCAGAGGGAAAGATGTGATGCCTCTTCCAACTGGAAAAAAAATATTTTGGTTTCATATGTACCAAAAGAGGTAATTTCTTTGGAAGAAATGTAAGTAGTTGGACGTGAACTCTCAGGTAGATAGGTGTTCTTGAGACACCTGTAGTTTTGACAGGTGTAACTAATCCAATTGATGTCTGAAATGCTGTTAAAGCTTACAAAAGATTTTATTTTCAGGGCATGATTACATGTCTGCCTTATTTTACTACATTAACAGTATGAGTCAAGTTTCTAAAGGTTACCAGTGACATGAATTACTATGAAGCTGAGAGTGTGTGCAATGGCAACGTGTATTTAAAAAAAAAAAAAAATGCAGTTTCCAAGAAACGAAAGCAAAGCGCCTTTGACTTATCCATAAATTCACGACATTTCCATATATCTTGAAACAAGGAATCTTAATGAGTGGCTTTGTTTTTTAAAAAGTAAGAATGATTCAAAGTATGGAAGTTGTCCCATATTGTACATCTGTTGTGTAGTGATGAAACTTTCCATAGTCTTATTCAACTCAAACTTCTCAGACCAGGGATGTGAGAACATGCTTTCCTCTAATATTTATTGAATTTGATATTTGGGGAGGGGGCAGGGAGCTGGCTGATTGGGCCAGCAGTAGGGTACTTGACGCCAAATAACAAGAATAACTTGTATATGGCTTAGTGCATCTCCACAAGTTCTTATTCGAGTCAGTAAAGCTATATGATAGCACAAGTTGAGCATCATGATTATTCTTACAGGACTAATGTTGTAGCTCTGAATTCAAAGTGCTTTGCAGCTACCCATACGTGCCTTGTATGTACTGCTTGGTAGGCAGGTCTAGTGATGGGGAAAGGCAGTGCTATTTAGTACATTTTTTCCCCTGTGAATTTTCTTGATTCTACAATCTGTTAATAAAATTAAAAAGAGTATTTTCAAGCTAATTGTCATTAAATCTTTCAAATTTCAGAGAGGAGGCTCCGAGTCTTCAGCAGATGGTTGGAAATGAAATGCACTTTGGGGGGAACAGAGACTCTGCCAAATCTGGACCTTGCACAGAGCTAGTCAAATAAACAGAAGTGAGAGACAGCAGGGATGGTTTGGAATAGGCTTTATTATGGCCAGAAAGCTTCAGGCTGTGAATGACCTAATCAGCCAAAGCTCCAGACATGTACCTAAATTAGCTTCTATACCATCCTCATAGCACTCCATTTTGCTTCATTCAAATACTATACTAACACATTTGAGCTCTTTTAAAAGTGGAAGTTTATAACTCTTCTGGCTTGTCGTCTTCTCATTGTATTTGTCCTATTCAACTCTCCCAATGCCTGTATTCTTCATTTTCCTCTTTAGTTTCCCTGTCCTCTTCCCAGGCTCAATTCTGGCACTTTTCATGCATTTGATGAGTTTCAAATGGCTTGTTCTTGTGGTTCTACGAGAACAAGAAAAAGGAGTAACGCGAGCAGAGCTGCTCAGTGTTGGGATGCAATGGAGGGCAGTTCAGTTTCCACTTATCCCAAAGAATTTCTGTGTGACCTTGTCTCCTGTCTCATTTCCATGTTTGCAATGCGGAGATAAAGTAACATGCTTTGCCAGAGAAAGGGAAGGCATGCTTTATGTTATATAAAGCACCGTTCCAAAGTGATGTCTTGCTGTATGCATTTCCTGCCCTGCATGGTCCCTACTTCAGTTAGGACTGCTGTATGTTGCATGAATAACAAACAAGCTTAGACTTGCTTCAGTTCGTTTAACTAGGCTTGGCATGGTTTCATATGTGCTGCCCACAGACATTACTGTGTGTAGTCCTGCTAGGACAACTGTCTGCAGAGGGTATCTGTGAATGTCACAGGGACATGGACTTGTTTTGAAAACACTTGTGCAGACAAGAAACAAAAAGTGAAATAATGTGACTCTGATCGTATTTAAGCGTTAGCCAGGGCAATGACAAAATGCTATGGGCATCCTCCAGTTGAGAGCTAAATAAATGCTAAGTAGCATCAAGTTGGCGACCAATGTTTAAAGAATGTTTCAATGTGAAATTCTGTATGGCAATAGCTTGTCTGTCACTGTGTTGTGAATTTGGTTAGCAAACCTAATAAAGCCTAGCTTTATTTAAAAAATAGTTTATATATGGCTGTATAAACCTTTCTTACTTGATACTTCTTATTCATAAAAATACAGCATCATGGCCTTTGAATTGGTCTCTGCTTTATACCAATAGATAGGAACTTTCAAAACCTTTTTGTGGAAAGTAGATTACCTTTGAGAGTGAGAGAGGCTATTTAGGGGGGTTTGATGTGAGTATGTAAAAAGCCACTTGGATTTATGAGGTATTATTGCTCTGGAATTCAAAGGGACAGCAATTAATCTGGTGTACAAGGTGCTGGTTCACATTGCCTGAGGTGGTATTCCTAAGTTCTGGGACAACATTATCACAATTTTGGCATGAATTCAGTGGTTCACACAGTGATATGCAAGGGATCATATAATTTCCCTTTGTCCTTCTGGTTTCAAGTGTCCATTGTTGGAATGATTTACTGAGATTCTAATTCTCTTTACAATTAGTACGCATGTTTGAGCCCACCAGGTTTTATTCAGAGCCCATTGAAGCTAATGTAGGGGGAAAAAATCCCTTTGACCTCATTTGGCATTGGCTCAAGCTGTTTGTGTCTGAAGCTGATGGCTTCATCAAAATCCACTTAACCTTCCAGCGATGAGTGTGTGACAGGGACTGCTCAGGTCATTCTGGAGCTTCATGGGTTTGCTGGGAAGGGCTTGACCACTTTTCCTCATTATTCTCTTAATTATTCTCTCCATTTCTAGGTGAAAGGAGCAATTTGAAAAGTAGCAAAAGCCAGTGTGATATCTTGCACGGTCCCTAACAATATGTGGTCCAATCTCAGCATCTTTTGGGTAATGCAGGATTCATACAGTTTAAAAATGAGTGTAACAGAGAAATATGCCTTAGAATTAACTTCCTGACGTTTCTTTTATTTTTTCACAATTTTGAAAGTCCCTGAATTTGAAAAACAAATTACGCCCTTTCCCCTACTGTTATTCAGGCATATTTGTGGATCTTTCCATATTTTAGACATATTTCCGATAAACAAACCTACCCAAATAAACACCTAAATATAAGCAATTACATAGTGTGCTGATTTGGAACTGATTTTTTTATTTCCAAGAAAATAGGAAAACAAATACAGAGAATACAGATGGAGAAGAAAATGATCTGTCCTCCTTAACACTTCCCCAAAGACATGTAACAAATTTCCTGTCATCTTGTCTTCAGTCTAATGCTCTGCTTCATCACATAAACAAAAATTTTGAGATGGTATTGTCATATTAAATTTTTTGTCCTGTAGAATTAATTTAGGTGAGGCTCTTCCACTTCCATTCAGATTAGTAAGACACAGAAGGTGGCTTTTCATAAAGTTTTGCCAGGCTACAGCCCATCAGGACACCAGAAGAACTTCTTTATTCCTGAATGCCATGTTCTATTGTAAAATAGGATAGATTTAGTGAACCTATGAAGTGGACATTGCTTTTCTGCCCCTAAGGGTTACAGAAAAGCCTTACCAACGCTACATGAGTCTGGAAATAGTCCTAGGCGATCTGCCATAGGGGACCCTGCTTGAGCAGGGGGACTGGACAAGATGACTTCCAGGGGTCCCTCCCAACCTCAGCAATTCTGTGATTGAGTTCCATGCATGATTCTCTTCAGTGGCAAAAAAAGAGGAGTAAGAGCTGGTTGTTGACTCCTCCAGGGCAAAACTGAAGAGAACAGATCTCTCGCACCTTTTCATTGGGCTGATGTACTGAGTTCGGATGCTTGTGGGTCAACTGAGCTTTGCATTTCTTGGGGTGGAGGCCTTGGCCATGGAACTTCTGAAGATATGTTCCTGGTCCCTTTGATTAGCGCTAGTAGTGAGGAAAGCTACTTCCACCATTGAAGGGTATGTTTTTAAAGCAATGTGCAGGGCTTTGGTGGGTGTCACCATTAAGTGTTAACGTGCATTTTCAAACGAGGAGCCTCAAGGCTAGAGGTAACTCTTTGATCTTTAAAAAGCTTGTCACACAGAGGAGTGAGTTTGAATGTATGCTTATGTGTACGAACACTTGCAGGTAATTAGATTTTAGTTTCAGGGCTGCAGGACTTTGCAGAAATGATTCAGATTTCAAAAGGCTCAAAAGAAACATCAGTTCCTATTTATCTCGAGGGATTTAGAGGGGCATAAAATAAACCTTTAATGGATCGAGCCATGCTTTATTAATTGCTTTGTTGAAGAGAGAAAACCTGTGGGAGTTTGTGTATTAAAATGGGATGTGAACCAGCAGAAATCTAAGCAGGATCTGAATTTGATTTAAAGAGAGTAAGAAAATACACAGCTGAGCTTTCCTCTGTGTTTAAAAGATTATTACCCTAATATATACAGTTTCTTTTGTTTTTAAGGAAGCGTGCCTGGATTGAGCCATAATTATATGTGAAAGCATTTGAAGTAGTCATTCAGTATTGAAGGAATAGGATCTGTCTAAACAAAGTGACAAGCAATTAGGGAGCCTGGAGGAGTTGTCTGTTTGTCATATCTGAAAATAAAGTTATCAAATTATTACCCAAATTGTTCCAGATCTGACAGTTGTATCTGCAAAGGCTCCTTATAGTAACTTTGCAAAGATGGCTCTGTTTTGTATACTGTTTTTGACAGGGGGGCAGTGGGACATAGGTTTGTTTTTTTTTTCTTATAGAGACTTTTTTATTTTCCATATGCCAAGTTCATCATAAGGAGGACTAATGATAGAAGGTGAACCTTTTTCCGTGTTGGGTGAAAATGGCTTCTTTACACAAAATAAAAGGTAGCTGAACTGCTAGAGTTCTGCTGGCTTTTAAACTGATATATTAATCGATACTTTAAATTGAAATTGCCATCTTGTTGAATTTTCACTTTTTGCTTTTTTTTTTGTTGCTTGAATTTTCAACGTTTTTTTTAAAATGAAGAATGCCTGTTTTTATTTAATCCAATGTGAAAGAAATACTGCACTGCATTCCTTAGCGTATTTTACCTCTTCATTCTGTTATTAATGTTTGTGAGCTTGTTGCAGAACTAATTTTGCAGACCCCTAGCATGAATAGTCCTGCCATGTTCTGGTTACGTCCTTTTCCCTTCTTTTTCTATTATACTGTACCTGCATAGGTTATGAGAGTTTTCTTTCCAGTCCTCCTTTGTTCTGTGTTAAATCCAGGAGAGCTACTGGTGATCTGTCTATTTGAAAATCTTTGATGCAGGAAACACTAGATGGATTCAAATTATAATGATAATTAGCAGATGTGTTTATATCAAGTCTGTACCTTTGCATGTTAAACTTCTAGTTCATTTTGAACAGGACTGGGAAGTGAGCCACTAACCAGGCGTGACAAGTGTGGCCTTGACACCACCACTCTAGCTGGCTTCTAAGATTTCCACTAAGGAAATATTATCATTCTTTGGGATAATCAAAGGCATTCCTGGGTTCATACAGATTTTCCTGGCTACTGGATTAAACAGCATCATCAGTGTGGAAGAAGGGAACATGTATGCTGAATCCATTATTAATAGATAATATAAATATTATCCATTTATAGTGGATCTTTTTGGGCATATCTGTTCTCTAAAACATCTTCAGTATTGACTGAGGAGGACACTGTGCATGAAAATAAAGTCCAGTTTTTGGTCGTCCCTGTGGGTCCTGAGTAGCTCTGTGTATTCACCCACAGTCTTCAGCTTGTCCTCTATACCCTTGAGCGGCTTGCTTTCTACGTGAGTGAGAAACACCTCTTCCTCAAACTGTTGCTGTCCTAAGTAATGAGGGCAGGAAAAAATACATCTGGAAAGCTGAGTTCAGCAAGGCTCAAATCCTGTACAGGTCTGTGACTAAACTGGTAATTAAAAATATCAGTTCAGTATCTGGACCACAAGCTCGTCCTTCGTAACAGCTCTGGGACTGTATTTGAGGGTGATGGATAGGGTATCACTGGGAAAGATGATGCTACCATCACCCTCGTGGTGTGCCCCAGTCTTCTGACTGCTTGCTAGGGAGTCCTCTGTCCTTGTCTTTGCTAACATCTTCCAGTATATTTGCTTAATGTCAGTGAGTGGTGAAAGTTTCTCATAGTGTCAGGAAATACCTTCCACTCATAAGAAAATTCAATGACAGAGATGCCGAAGTGAGTCTAAAGTCATGGACCAGAACTGTAGTGATGTGAATGCTGAGGACCGTGATCAGTGTCATGGATCTTGTTCAGAGCATGGGATCGGAGCCGAATGTAGCATAACACTGTAGCAAAAACTACAGCATGCAGGTCTCAATTCTGATTCCCAAAATAATTGTGGTTAGTTAGAAAGAAAAATCACAATTTGTGTATAAACTCTCTTGCTTATTTAACAACATGTTTGATCTAACAGATCTATAGGTTTCTTTTCTCCTGTGGCACTAAAAATGCCATTGTGACTGATGAAGAGAGAACACACTGCCCTAAGAAATGCCTGGCAGAAATTTTCATCTTTAAACTGACATCAAAGCTGCATTTACCTTGCTTAAGAATGGCAATTTTTACCTTTTTTCAATCCAGTCCCTTATCTAAACCGTTAACTTGCATAGAAGAGTCTTAAAAATTGGTGTTTTGGGGCTAAATGAGGTGTTTTTGTTGGAGGTTATTGAGACATGAATGATTACTTATCATCCCTTGAAATGACATTACATTTAACTGCAGCGGTACATGGGCATTTACTACTGCCTTCATCTCTGTTAATCCTTGCTCACAGCCTGCAAATTGAATGTTCTGTCAGCCTTATGGGATACACTGAAATTCTCAGCATTATAATTGCTTTTCAGTGTGCCATCTTGCATGTTACGTGATTTGAAGAGGTTCTCTTCCAAACAGAAAATATTTAGTGAACCCTATGCTGTGTATTTTTTTCCCTTTAATCAGTTTTATCCATGAGTTCACCGAAGATTCAAAGGAAATATAAAAGTTGAATTCACTTGACCGTGATTGATTTGAAAATTCAAGTGACAGCCTCTTGGTTATTGATGACTTAAATTGCTGTGTATTGTTACCTGTGTATGCCTGTGAAATTCATCAACATTCACAGAATCACAGAATGGTTAAGGGTTGGAAGGGACCTCTGGAGATCATCTAGTCCAACCCCCTGCCAAAGCAGCTTCTATTGTTTGCTTAGAGATAGTGGCTGTAAATTTAGATGTGCATAAAATAACCTTACCAGACAAAGATATGGCATTGTCTGAAAGTCTTAGCAACGACTGCCTGTATAAATGAGCCCTTTTCTTTAGAGGTCTGTAGGAAAACAGAGAAGAAAAGTCTTGTTTGAGAATGAGAAAGCTGAAGCCTGATCAAGTTTCTCATGTGACAGAAGTTGCCCAACTTCACTGCCCTTCTGAAGTGGTTGTTGGGTTAAAGAGAGAGAGAAAGGGAATGGGGCATCACAGTGAGGCAGATACTCGTGAGCCTTGCTCCAAGACAGGGGGAAACTGTAGCACTGCAAAGAAACTGAGAGTATGTGAACCATAGTACTGTGCTGGGCAAGCAGAAGGAGATGAGAGCTTATAAAGGTCTAATTCTCCCTTAACTTCCCTTTTTACATTCATCCCTGAACTCATGGAAATCAAGGTCAAGTGTGAATCCTCAAAAGGAAACTCACTATGGGAATCAGATTCTTGTTTTTAATCTCTAATGTACCCCTACTAAGACACTGCACCTCCACAAAGGCTGAGTAAGGTAATAGGAGTCCTCACTTAAAGAGTCTGAGCTTATGTGTCTGTGGTCACAGGTGTGATGGGGATAAGCAGTTGGTGTTGAGATGCTCCACTGAAGTTTGCAGCAGTGCTGCTGCAAGCATGATAAATTTGAAGGTCACTAAAGGTGTGGGGAATAGCATAGATGTCAATCTGTATGAAAGACTCATCCAGCTTGGAAAGTAGTCAGAAGTATATTTCTGTCTCTTTGGGCTGAATATCAGGTGGTAGAAGGTGGCATGGCTCTACTTACATTGCCAAAGCTATTCTGTTTCCAAATAGGACTAGAAAACAGATTTCTTTTTCCCCAATGGTGTTAGTTACCTGAGATGGTCAACTCCCCCCACCCCTGCAATCCTGAATTGGATTCCATGTTCCAGTCAGCATAGTAACTTATTTGCTGCTGTTGTTTTGCAGAAAGTTTTTCTTTACTTCTCGCCTGTTTTGTGTGGTTTTTTTTTTTCTTCAATAAGCCTTATTCTCATTGAAACAGTATACACTCCCATTTAAAAAATTGTATTTAGACAACTTGGAAAAACTGCTTCACCAATGAATTCCTGAACAATCTTAACACTGAGTTGCATCAGCAGAAAAATTGCATCACCCCCTCTGCATTTTATGTTACTGAATGCCTATACTGAACTCAGTCCAGTTGCCCCTGATAATTCTTGTGGGTTTTTTTCCTGATAATGAGCCTAGCAGCCTTGCTGATGTGTGCATATGCGTTAACATTTTGATTGTATGTATTGTGATATTTTAAAGCAAATGCTGTTCTGTTTTTTGGAATCGATGGTTTAATTGATGGAGTCCTGAACTCCTCCTTCAGTGATGACCTCTGGTGAACAGGGCATGCTTGTAGGAAAGTCTGGTGCTTTTGAACGACATCAAGTTTATGTTTTTGTGAGTTCTCTAAAACTTCTGAAACTTTAAAAGACAGTCTTGATCTTTGGAATAGATCAGCTACTTTTTTTGAAATGCACAAGTAACAAGTCTTATGTAGGACAGGATAAAAAGGATGCTCGTGATGCTGTTTGGCCATAGTGAAGGGCCTCTGTGTCCTTGGATTGTATTTTCCATAACATAGCAAAAACTGCCCTGTGCCAACAAAATCACTCGCCTGTATTTTCCTGTACAGAAAGGCAATCTCTGGATATATTGCCCTGCCATGCATTGAAGGGATTTATACTGTCTGTCCACTAAAGTGTGTTACATGTCAAAAGGGCAAACTTCAGATATAAAACTGTTCCACCCACTGGGGCAGCTTTGTAGCTTTCTGATCTCAGGTCAAAGATCAGAACACTCTTAAATTAGCAGAACCTCACAAATGTGGAAAGAAAAGGCGAATAAGCACAAGAAGTATTATATTCTAAGTAGAAAGTAGTAAGAACCCCTGACAACTGCTGTTACACCTGCTGGGAATAAATCACAGCTTTGGACAATGTTATGCTTTTGCAGGTTTGTTCATTAAAAGATAAATGTTGACAAGCTGAGTCACCACAATGTTTTGATATGGTCTTTTTTTCTTTTACATATAGAAATAACAACTACTTTAGTAATTGCTGAGATCTCAGACTATCATCTTATTCAATGGATTTCTGTGATGGATTTGCCATTCATTTGCAACAGCTCATTCCAGTCCTAAAAAACAGCCTGTGATCTAATGAAGAGTGTATAGTAAGATAAAGTGAAGGGTACCCTCATTTTTTAGAGGCAGACATTATGACTCACCTAAATGGCATGGACTATGACATCTGAGAACACTCATTCCTTAAACATAAGACCATTTTTCTTTAAGTAATTTTTGTTTGTAATTGGCTTTGTCTAATGTTCTTCAACCCTCTTGAAAAAAGTGTTGCTTTTGCATATTAGTTTACTGGAGCTGCATGGATGGTTATTTGAAATTCCCATTTTGGCTTCACAAGCCCAAGTGTAATGTGATTGCTCTGTTCCTCAAATTTGACTCCTACTTCATTATCGCGAGTAGGAGTTGCACAGCAGACATGCTTGTTTCAGTAAAAAACAAACAAAAAACATCATTGAATTAGAGTTTTTTGAGAGCCCTTTGCATTGTTCAAAATTGGACTTGACCACTTTTTGTGAGACAAGGTTACATGTGCAGACTGTATCATAAAAGAATGCTCCATAAACGCACTGATTGAGTAATGCTTTTATATGTTGATTGAGTAATGCTTTTATATGTCAAGGTTTAGAGGCACATGAAAGAACACTTATGTAATTTACCGTTGTTTAGGAAGAGATCATTTTTAGCTCAGCTATTGATGTTTACTTGCAGTATAGTGAGGAAAGAAAAAGCAACATTGTTGCATTGTTAAGTACTTTCTCTAGTGTCTTATCTCGAAAAATCTGCCATGCTTTTCAGCTAACAGATGGAGTTCACAGCTGTGCATGTAAGTATAGCCAGTCTATAGTGGGAAAAAAAAAAAAGAGAAATTTGTCTTTACAGAAACAGTCTTTTTTTCTTCTTCATCTTTCCTAGAATGGCTTACTAAGACAATCATGGTAGTAGAACCTAGTAGTATGTGGTAGTCCCAATGAGATGCTTTGTGCAGGGAATCTTGATATGGAAACAATCTCCCAATCTCTTCTAAATCTGTAGCTGTACTCTGTGTTACTGTATTTTTTTTCCCTCACAGAAGTTCCTCCTTCTCCCATACACATATACATCATTGGACTGTAAAAGTGGAAGGTTAATTTCCACAGTAAATCCAAATATTTATTTCTTTACAAAGGAGAATTGTAGCTACAGAACGTAGGAGAAACACAGATGAAGTGGAAGGCATCAGTTGTCACTCCTGAGCGCTGTTAGAGGCATGGTAAAAAATGCACGGTTTATGTCTTTAAAACAAAGTATGCCATTAAGTGAGTAATGCTAAGAGGAATTTTATCTAGCCTATAAATACCAGTGAATCTTTTCAACTTCAAATTCCAGTACAGAGACAATTTACTGTTGCAATCAAAATGATGCACACAATTTAACTTCAACACCATCTGTAACTCTGCTGGTATTTTAATAATGAATAAAATTATATCTTGGCAACAAAAGTCCCACTTAAATAAAATACAGAATCACAGAATCAACCAGGTTGGAAGAGACCTCAGGGATCATCGAGTCCAACCGTTGCCCTTACACCACTGTGTCAACTAGACCATGGCACTAAGTGCCATGTCCAGTCTTTTCTTAAACACATCTAGAGATGGTGACTCCACCACCTCCCTGGGCAGCCTATTCCAATGTCTAATAACCCTTCCTGTAAAGAAATTCTTCCTGATGTCCAACCTGAACCTCCCCTGGTGAAGCTTGAGGCTGTGTCCTCTTGTCCTATCGCTAGCTGCCCGGGAGAAGAGGCCAACTCCCACTTCTCTACAACCTCCCTTCAGGTAGTTGTAGGCTGCAATAAGGTCACCTCTGAGCCTCCTCTTCTCCAGGCTAAACAACCCCAGCTCCCTCAGCTGTTCCTCGTAGGTCAGACCCTCCAGACCCTTCACCAGCTTGGTCGCCCTCCTCTGGACTCGCTCCAACACCTCAACATCTTTCTTGAACTGCGGGGCCCAGAACTGGACACAGTACTCAAGATGCAGCCTCACCAGTGCCAAGTACAGAGGGACGATCACTTCCCTAGACTGGCTGGCTACACTATTCCTAATAGAGGCCAGGATGCCATTGGCCTTCTTGGCCACCTGGGCACACTGCTGGCTCATGTTTAGCCAGCTGTTGATCAGCACCCCCAGGTCTCTTTCCGCCAGGCCGCTTTCTAACCTCTCTTCCCCCAGCCTGTAGCGCTGCATGGGGTTGTTGTGGCCGAAGCGTAAGACCCAGCACTTGTTCTTGTTGAACCTCATGCCGTTGGTCTTGGCCCATCTATCTAACCTGTCCGGATCCCTCTGTAGGGCCTTCCTACCCTTCAGCAGATCGACACTGCCACCCAGCTTGGTGTCATCTGCAAATTTGCTGAGGGTGCACTCAATCCCTACGTCTAGATCATCTATAAAGATATTGAACAGCACCGGCCCCAGAACTGAGCCCTGGGGAACACCGCTAGTGACCGGCTGACAGTTGGACTTTGCCCCATTCACCACCACTCTCTGGGCTCGGCCATCCAGCCAGTTTTTAACCCATTTAAGAGTCCACCCATCCAAGCCCCGGGCAGCCAGTTTGTCTAGGAGGATGCTGTGGGAGACAGTGTCGAATGCCTTACTGAAGTCTAGATAGACTACATCCACAGCCCTGCCCTCATCTACTAAGCGGGTCACTTGGTCATAGAAGGAGACCAGGTTGGTCGAGCAGGACCTGCCTTTCATGAATCCATGTTGGCTGGCCCCGATGTCCCGATTGTCCTGCATGTGCTGTGTAATGGCACTCAGGATGATCTGTTCCATCACCTTGCCTGTCACCGAGGTCAGGCTGACAGGCCTATAGTTCCCTGGATCGTCCTTCCGACCCTTCTTGTAGATGGGCGTCACGTTTGCTAATTTCCAGTCAGCTGGAACTTCTCCAGTTAACCAGGACTGCCGGTAGATAATCGAGAGTGGTTTGGCAAGTTCATTTGCCAGTTCCTTCATTACTCTGGGGTGAATCCCATCTGGGCCCATAGCCTTGTGGGTGTCCAACTGGCACAGCAGGTCACTAACCGTCTCCTCCTGGATTACGGGAGGTTCACACAGCCCCCCGTCCCGAACTTCAGGCTCTGGGGCTGAGTCTCCTGAGGACAACCAATCTTGACATTAAAGACTGAGGCAAAGAAGGCATTGAGCACCTCTGCCTTTTCCTCATCCCCTGACACTACACTATCCTCCTCATTCAGCAAGTGGTGGAGGCTCTCCTTGACCCTCCTTTTGCTGTTGATGTATTTGTAAAAGCTTTTTTTGTTATCTTTGACTGTAGCAGCCAAATCAAGCTGTAATTGAGCTTTGGCCCTTCTAATCTTCTCCCTACACAACCTGGCCACGTCCCTATAGACCTCCCGAGTTACCCGACCCTTCTTCCAGAGCAAGTAGGCTCTCTTTTTTTCCTTAAGTTCTAGCCTAAGTTCTCTGTTTAACCAGGCTGGTCTTTTTCCCCGATGGCTTGTCTTCCTACAGACTGGGACAGCCTGCTCCTGAATATTTAGCAATTCCCTTTTGAAGCATGTCCAGCCTTCCTGGACTCCTTTGCCCTCCAGGACCTATTCCCAAGGGACTCGGTCCACCAGCCTCTTAAACAGGCTAAAGTCAGCCCGCCGGAAATCTAAGGCAGAAGTTCTACTCTTGCCCCTCCTTACTTCCCCCACTATCAAAAACTCTAACATTTCGTGGTCACTACTCCCAAGACAGCCACCGACCCTCACATCTCCCACTAGTCCTTCTCTGTTCACAAACAACAGGTCAAGCAGGGCCCCTCCTCTAGTGGGCTCATTTACCACTTGCATGAGGAAGTTGTCCTCCACACATTCTAGGAACCTCCTAGATTGCTTCCTCTCTGCCATGTTGTATTTCCAGCAGACATCCGGCAAGTTGAAGTCGCCCACGAGTACAAGGGCCGGCGACCAGGCGGCTTCTGACAGCCGCTTGTAAAACACCTTGTCCGCCTGCTCATCCTGGTTGGGTGGTCTATAAGAGACTCCCACTGTAATGTCCGCCCTGCCGACCTTTCCCCTGATCTTCACTCATAAACATTCAATCTTGTCATCCTCACCATCTTCCTCAATTTCAACACAGTCCAAGCACTCCCTAACATACAGCGCTACCCCACCGCCTCTCATGCTTCGCCTGTCCCTCTTAAAGAGCTTATAGCCATCCATAGTTGCACTCCAGTCATGAGAGTCATCCCACCACGTTTCTGTGATGGCAACCACATCATAACCTACCTTTAAGTTCCAAGCAAGGCCTCCAAGAGGAAGCTACAAGGCCTCTGTTTTACCCTGAAATCTCCTTCATATTTACTATAAAATAGATATTTATCTACATTTAAATAGCAAGCTGTGGACAAAATGTCTGCGGGATTCCATGAAGCCCTTGTTAAACTACCTCTGAAGCTCAGGGATTGTTGAACAGGTGAGGTTTTGCACAGCTGGTCACAAGCACTCCTGCTGTCATTGCACAGCTTGTATCTGGTTCACCAGAGACGTATGAGTGAGGTCTAATCCAGGAGCTCTGTGCTGATGTGCCAGTCAGTTTTTTTTCTCAGATATTTTTTCATACTTGTCACAGATGTTGAAGGCCTTCACAAAATATAGAGCTTAATCAGATATTTGGACAAAAGGCCTTTTCTGAAGGTCACTATTTTATGGACTGTTAGCTAAAGCTGGTGTTATCTGGCATGTTTCAAAGAAGTGCAAGAGTTTTAGCGTCTAAATCTCACTTGGATGGTTTTGAACTGATAACATTTTTTTTAAAAAAGATATGGTTTTGGGCAAAATTGGGGGAAGGGGAGAGAAGATTTCCTTGTTTTCACTTGGAGAGTGACTAAAGTTACAAGAAAGGGATCAAAACCAATAAATCAGACAACTTCAAATTAGATTGGCAAGTTTCTCATTTGTTTTTTTTGTTAATTTATCATGATTTACTAAAAATAAAAAGTGAATAAAATTAGAAAAATCAAGTTGATATGAGTAAATATTTTTCACTTCAGAAGCAAGGTTGCTGGTGATGGTTCTAATAATACACATGACACTGTAAATGCTATCCATAATTGCCTGTTTGTCAGATATAAGCATAGTCAAGGTCAGCACTCATTTTTCAAATGCCAGTCAACATCTGTATTGTTATGTGATTTGCATGAAGATGATGGCTTATAGGTACAATTAGACGCTTTTTAATGTGTTTCTTTTTTTCTAATTATCTGGTTGGCAAGGAAACATAGAAAACAACTGGCTAGTAAATGCTTTTCTTTGTGAATGTCCAGATATTTTAAATGATTCTGTAGTGTGGAACTGTCTTTGTTAAAAACAATGTTTTTAATAGACATATAATGTAGTTGACTCAAAGAAGCAAAGTTTTTATTCTGACGGGCAAACTGCCAAGTCAAAAGGAGCAGGGTCAGAAACTACAAACCTGGGAACACCTGGAATAAAGGTCCATTTCTGTCACATCAAGTGAGGGAGTTGAAGCCTCTTGAAATGTGGGTGCTGGGATTGCATGGTGGGAATCGGGATATTTTGGCTTTGCTTATAGTTTTACCATGGGTCTTCTCCAACCTTACATAAGCACAAAACGTTTTCCCTCTTTCTTGTCTGCACTCATCACAAAAGGAAATACAATAATAACATCCTTTCTTAGAGAGTTTTGTAATCTTGAGAAGTGTATGTTGGGTGATTATTTTGTTGTTATTTTGGTGGTTTTCTTCAATTCTTCCTCCTTATGGAAGCAGGGCCTAGGGGATGATCCTCCCTGTACATGCACGTCCTACCTTTTTGAACCCACTGGCCTATTTCAGCTAAGTTTTATAAAGATATCAGTCTCAAATCTGTACAGTTCATATGTGTAGTGTCTCTGACAAGGGATGCGTCAGAGCTACTCTGCATATGACCTAGATTGTTGTGCATGTACAAGTTGGCTGATATGTCCTAAGCACTTTACTGTACTTTGAAATTTCATTTGGCATGTAAAAGCTGTGCCATGTCCTGCATTGTAGGTCTGCATGCAGAGCTGTCAGATGCAACCTCCAATGTTGCAAGGTGAGTTTTGACTGAGGGAAAGGCAGAAGAATGACCTTGCATCTTGTTAGCGTATCCATTCAAACTGCACTTGGAGGAAATTCCTGCTTGCACTCTAAAGTCAGTCAGTCATTACTCTCTTATATTTCAAAAGTTGGACCGTATTGATCCTGGTATTCTCAGAAATGTCTCCAAATTGTTAATGCTGTCCTAAATCCTGAAGCCTTGAAATGACATGTTTTTATAGTTAGATATGAATTCAGGGAAGATCCCCGGCAGTAGTGTGTTCTTGTAGTTTTCCTCAACAAAAAAAAAGATCCCAGAATTTGGTGTGAAAATGATCTTATAATGCTGTAGCAGCAGAGATCCAGGTGAGTGTGTCTGGGGATGGATGCAAAGGATGTGGAAACATAGACAAAGCATCTGGTAGGTAGAAGAGCTAATTGTCACTTCCTAGGCTGGGGCCTCCAGAGATCCCAGGGAAAACTTTAAATGCACTGCTCTGAAATAGTTTACTCTGGCTGCTGTGCTGAGACACCTGGTGTCCTGCAGGTATCCAGTCATACCATCGGGAAAAGTGAGAATCCAGAGATTATCACTGTGACTCTTGTCATGGCCAACTTGTGGATCACAGGCTGATGTGTTGAGTATTCTCATGGTCCAGGAGCAACCACAGGGAACTGAAGAGAACCAGCAGTCTAGACACTATTTAAATTGAGAAGTCTGCATTCAGTTGTTTTCAACTTCAGGCTTTAAGTGATGCTGAATAGTCATATAAAACTGTTGCGAAGACCTCGAACCTCCTTTTGAGAGGTTCCCAATCCCCCTGCTGGGTTTCATAGAACACAGAATTTTGAGTGAGTTTGGTGCCCCGATGCACTTACCATTCAAGATCTCTGTTTAAATTACTGTTCAAGTCACAAGTGACAGTGAATTTAAGAGCCTCATTTTAATTTACAGATTTTTTTTTTTTTTAAAGTCCAGAAGAACAATTATGGCCTGACCTCACACCATACTAGGGGGCACAGCACTCCACAGAACTTTCTGCATTGCGGTCAAAAGTTCTATTTGAGACTCAAAGGCTGAAAGTGATAAAGAATATGTTCAGGACCTTGGTAACTTGTTTTGTTGGCTAATTATCCTAATGGCCAAAACATCAATGGCATACTTGTCCTTAATTTGTCTGACTTGCAGATCTTGTTAGGCCTTTTTGCTGATGGTAACCCAAGAGACGGAAAGGATTTCATAATTAAGTTTGCTTTTTGAGGTCCATTAGTCAATGCACTGATATAAATTATATCGATTGCACTGATTTTTCATATAGAGCTGGATTTTGATTACAACAGTATGTGGGCTGTTCTAGAGAGTCATTGCAGAAAGAGATGAGAAATATTTTAATGTAATCCTGCTCACTATGGGAAAGGTATCACCCAATTTTGGATCAGTCCTAAATTTGCTATAATTACTATAAAGTAATTTTTGCTTTAATTCCTTGTCTTTTGTAGCCCTGAAATATCATTAATGCATTACTCACTGCCTCCTTGCCACCCCCCCATCCTTGCAAATTGTATGTTTTCTCTGTGAGTGCAAGATGACTGTGGTGCCTGAGAACCTGCTAACCTGCAGGACTTATCCAGTAATTAGATCCATGTTCGCTCCATGGGAGATTCAATTAAAAATGAGAGGGTTTTATTATTATTATTCCCTACTGAAACCGCACACTATGTTCTTGAGCGTGTGTGTGGCAGCATTGTAATGAGCAAACTTACTTTACCTAACTCTACTCTTATTCAAACATGGGCTCAAAAATTCAACTTGAGCATTATTAGCCTAGCCCATCTGTCTTCAGGTGAGGATGTGAAAGTAAGAGGGGAAAGATGTAGTAGACTACTCATTTGGGTGAACAAAACTAATTTGGCTGTGTATATGTGTGAGAGCTTGGGGAAGAAATCAAGGAAGTGTTCAGTCAGGCTTTGTAATCGCAGTGTAACATAAGACTTTTGTGAAGCACTGGACACGCTCTTACATGTTGCAAAAGGCCAGGTGGCATATCCCTGTGTGTCACTTCCATACAGAAGTATGAAGTTGTAACTCCTACATTACGTTTCTGTTCTGTGGACAGCCTTTCCCGAACACAGTACCTAGGGTGTTCTCTAAAGTCTGCCGGGCATTACTACATTCTTCCAGTGGCTTTTGCAACAAGAGTCAACAGTAGATCATCAAATTACATTCTCTGAAAGGAAAACATTTTTAAGATTTTCGAGTATGCGATGTCTTAACAACAGCTCCCATCCAGCTGCCATCCCACCAGACTGTCATTCTGGAGGGTAAATTTCAGTCTCGCGCATGAATTCAGGCACAAGTGTCTCTGTCTACTAAGTAGAAACAAACACTACCTTGAAATAGCACAACTTGGCATATTTGTTGCTCGTGTGATGACCACTGTATGTTTTGTTTTCTGCTTTTCTTTTTTTTTTAGATAATTGTGATGATGCATTGGTATCTCCCTTACCTTCAACAGCCCTTACCAGTTCCTCTGAGCTCTTCAGTACTCACAGTCCCAGCTTTGCAAAGCTCAACAGGCGAGATGGTAAGGTTGCAACATGAAATGTCTAAACCATTCTTTTTAATCACATTTACAAAGAATAACTTTTTATGCTGTTTGTATGCAGTGCATTCAGAGCCAAGTTGAATAGAGGTGTTAATTTATGCTTCTGAGAGCTCTATTTAGGAGCAATTCCTTCCTTTGTTATAGAAAATTTATATTAAATTTGAAGCTCTCCACTTCTCTTGTAGAAACATCCTGAAGGAAGTTCAGATAGCCTTTTGCTTTTGAAGAGAGGTCTCAATCTTTAGAGCTTGAAGGTCCTTAGGCTTGAGACCCTATTCTAAAATGTAGGTGTTACACAACTCTGCAGAAATAGTGAAAATGAATGAAAAACTTTGCAGACATTTGCAATGAGGAATGTTTGAGGCCCAGATAATGAGTGCACACACAAGGTGAAACTATTAGGATCAAACTTGGTATCAGAAAAGAGAAGCTAGCAGTATCTAGGACACTGCATTGCAAATTTGGGTTGTTTGCTCCCATCTCATTCCCAAGTTAGAGCCCAAAAAGAGTAAAGCCCTGTGTTATCACATTACATATGATTTTAATTATAAGAAACACTGGAAAGTATGCTACTAGAAAATAAATGAGAATTTTCCTAATTAAACATAATCTCTGAGAGTCTGCTTTGATCAAACACTGTTTGATAAAACAGAAAGAAAGTAAAGGGGTTTCTCTTGGATGCTTGGCACTAATGTTAAGGAGTTGCTAGGTCATTAGAGAAGTGTTAGATGGGAATTACTGTATCATACTTAAACTCCTGAACCAGAGTTCCTCAGCAAGTAAAAGGTGATATGCTAGTTGCTCAACATACAGAAAGTTGTAAACATTGAGCATGATATTTGAGTTTGCCCTGGCTTTCCCTCCAACTGCTGGCTGGAACAGTGAGTAGACATGCTTATGTGATTTTGCAAATAGCTCTAGTGACTAATTTTACCTGCAGAAAAGAGGTAGAGATTCAAAGTCAATATTATTGCAAGTTGAGCTCTGGCTGTACTGTATTTTAAAGTTATATTAACAATATCTAAAATAAATTGATAATGATTGCAATTTAAGGGCAAAAAAATGAAATAGGTCTTATTTAGGAGTGCTAGAGTAGTTTTGCCACGTAGCAGGGTGTAATGTATTCTAGTTCTTTAGACATACAGTATCGCATCAGCAAGGTCCATGCCATCTTCTGGCACAAATTGTAAGAACAGGAAGACGGAGTATTGAAACTGAGCCCTAGCAAGGAAGTTATTTCATGTTTTGAAGGCTTATGTGATAACTGATGAGCTAAGCCCAACACAGCCATTTAGAAGCTAAATTCTACCTTGCTTAGTTCTTTTGTTGCACAGACTAATAGAAATGCACTAATGTAGTGCCAGCAGAATTCATATGGGTACTTCATCTTGGGTTGGAGGAGCAAGCAGTGGTAAATGGTGGCTGAAGGAACTTTCTTTGGCTGATACTTGAATGCAAACAGTAGATATCTTCGCAAGAAATAATACGCACTAACAAGGACTGTGCCTTGGCTTTCTAGTAATGTTGGAGTGTTTTGATGAGTTGGCTTAGCTTTGTTTGTAATTGATAACAATGCTGCAAGTAACAGTGCCGCGAGGTAGAAAGCCACATAAATATATTTGTTCATGTAAATATGAATGCAACAGGTGAAGATGAATTTATAAAACACAGTCCAGACCTACATCAACAGAAAGTTCTAATTCATCAAATTGATTCAGTAACAAATAACAATAACTGAAAGGCTGTTGCTGAAAAAAATGCCTGCAGCAGTGAAATGTGCCATTAAAAAAAAACAAACACACAAACTACCCATGAGTAAAGCTTTGTATGAACCGCTGAAAGCGTTCAATTAAAATGCTGATATATCTGTACTGGTAATAGTAAAGCAGTTAGTGTAATTCTGATAAACATGATTCTGAGGTACAAAACATATTCGTTACCCATGAGAGGGATTAATCAGCTTTTTTGTTTATAGTAAGTAAATAATGAAAAAGAATAAGAAAACTGCTACAATATGACTGTATCGGTTGAGCTTTTTCAATTCTCTATTAGCTTGCAGTCTGAGTAGTCAGTATGGGCAATTATTACGTATGGGAATATAAAACATATATAATGTCAAAAGAAATTTGTTTTATGGCCAGGAAGTGTTTGATCTGGGCATTAAAGTAAAACTCTGCAGCAGCAAAGCACTTAGTTGCAGCAGGAAGTCCAGGAGTTTGTAGCACAATATAAAGCCAGTTCAGCTGCTTGTAAGGCACAGTAGGGTAGAAACAAGCGTTTCGTTTGCTTCATATTAGTAAACTATAAATAAGTATAGGCATCCTGAGCAGCCCTGTGGAACATCAAGGAGCATTGACTGCACAACACTGGGCTTAAGTGCAATTTTTGAAATAATTATGGCAAAATGTACAAATGGTCTGAAAAAGAAAAAAAGTATTTGATCATATTTCTTTGAGTCATACAGGTCTCCAACTGAGAAACCATCTGATCTTTGTTCTCCTCATATTTCTAGCATTATGATTTGTTGCCATGGAGAATATGAGCAATGTATCAGGTTCCTGTGGTACTGTTTCTCCACTAGGACATTTTCTCCATACTATACTGAACCTCTACCCTGAAATGTTCCACATAAAACGTGAAATGTGTGAACTGTGAGGAATGATGGTGTAGCCTTTTCTCAATGCGCAGAATCCTATCAAGGCCAGTGTGAACATGGTGGGCAGAATGGGAAAATTACGTCATTGTTTCTAAGGGTCATACAAAGTGCCAAGCACATATTGACTTTGAGCTGTCTCCCATTGACTGTCTCCCATTTTCTTCAGAGAAAGGCAGTGTGGCATCTTAATACATTAGTACTTTCCAGATTACCTGAAAGCAAATGTACAGAGCTGGTTGGTGTAATAAGAGCCACATATTGTCTGTTTTGTTTATGCCACACTATTAATAAAAGGTGTATGGTCCTCTTCCATTTCCTTTTGCCCAGCTGCAGGAAAATGGTGTCAGGACTGTGCTCGTGTCTGTTTAAAAGAGTTGATGTCCTGTAAACATTGTGTCTTCAGTAGCTTTGTTGCCTTCGCATCCTACGTTCTTGTCTCTTGTCCTGTGCCTGCCCTGACCAACATTTCCCAGAGTGAGCATCATGGGCAGGCAGAGAAGCAAATGGCTGTAAAAGAGTTGCTATACTTTGGATGTGCTTTTTTTTTTTTGCTAATTACTAAATAAACATATGGGGTGGGATGTGACACAGTATAAGGAATGATGTGCATGAAAGAAATGGGCAGACACAGTTTGTGCTGGAAAAAGATGCCAATATCTCTTGTGCCACCTGCTCTGTATAACAGCAAATTTGAAGGAAAAAGAACATTTATTGATTTTTGGCACTCACAGTAGTGTTTGGTGAGGATTGAGATACTCTCAAAGTAAGCAGAAGTTATGTGCTTGCTTAATCCTTGACTAGCAGAAGTGAGAGAGGCCCAACAGGAAAAGCTTTAGTTCTGCCCTAAGTGACGCAGACGATGCAGGTTTGTTGTTGCAGGGATTTTAACTGCCTTCCTTATAAGGCAGTAGAATTACTGTCCATCTGTGAAAACAGTAATGGTGGAAGGTTTGGGAGAGGGAAATTTTTGCCATGGGAAGGTGTGTGAAGCAGTTGCTGTTATGTAAAGACATGGTCTGTAACCGACAACATCTCTCCTGCAAGACCAGCTTCTGGAGAGGTGATGCTATGAGCAGGTGACACTGCTGTTACGTCTAGACGGACATTCCCAACAGGCAAATGTGCTCGTGTGGAGATATATGCAGTTCAGAGGTGCCATGTAATCTGGCTCAAGCTCACCACAGATCTCCAAATTTCCATTCAGTGTGTATTGTTTGTTTGACTGACTTCAAAAATATAAACCTGTGTGCCGTACTCAAACTGGAAAATAGTGGTGCGTTGTAAAGCAGAATACTTTTGTGGAATGTATGTCAACATTCTGCCACTCCTAGCAACAGAAGGGGAGAGACCATAAACTACATAGATGCTAGTTATGATGTTTAACAAACTACTGGAAAGTACCTGTGTTAGTAAGCTTGGCTTAACAACTTATATGTAAACTAGAACAGAGAGAAAAAAGATTTTTTTTCTTTTTTTTTTTTCTTTTTAATGAGAAACTCATCAAACAAATTACTTGTTATAAGTCATTTTCCTCCATCTGGTTGTTGCTGTTCATGTTGTAGAAAGACTGATTGACGAGACAATGAAGTAAAGATGAAAGTGCCCACCATCTCTTTTAATATTTACTGAAACACCTAGAATAAGCTCTTTGGAGCATTGAAGGGAACAACTTTGTTGCCACAGATATGCCAGAACTCCTGAACTTAATTTCTATGTCCTGACAGTTCCTGGAACAAACTGTAACTAAGCAGCAACTGTCATGTTCCGAAATAGACATTTCAGATATTGGCTATTACAATCCAAAGGAAGGTTTCCCTTGGCTGCTGTGTACACTAGTCCCAATTCCATGTAGGAGAAATATGCAGCTTGTTGTCTTTGAACACAGAAATATTCCTTATATGGCATTTAAAATAAAAAAAAAGATAAAAAGAGAGGGGCAGGGAAGAAGAAACATTGATAGGATTTTTAACAGGAAGTATTATAGTCTTATCTAAGCTATATATCTGCATAGCATTAAAAGAGAGATGTGACGTAGTCAGAGAATTGGGTGATGAAATTCCTAATGTTCGCATTAGAACTTTCATGGCATGCTCATAGGGGAGAGTATTCTATCTAAGGTAGGTAAAATAATCACAGTGACAATGAAGACTTCTGTTGTGATGGAAAAAGACAAAATAAAGCATGGCATTAGCAAGCAGTATGCATTGGTTTGGTTACAAACTATTTTCCCTGGAGAGTTCTGGTAGAGGAAGGAAGACTACTCAGTCTTCCAGGGGAGCAGGGACGATACTCAATTCTGGTTATGGAATAAACATGCTTCTGTTTCAGGAATTGGGACTAAACCCTAGCTTAATGAACTGTAAATAACAAAAATTGTAATGCCTATTCTTAGACAAAGGAATTTCAGATGTGAGTAGGCAAATCTATTTGTGGTCCAGGAAAATAAAGAACATTTTTAAAGGGCAAAGTTATTGAAATTGACTTCTTTGATATAAGCCACATCTACTGATCTTTCAGCTCAGTTCACTTCAATAAACTATTCATGGAGCAGCTTTGAGACAGATCAGTTAATAAGATTAAAATATTAAGGTAAACCCAGCTACTTATAACCAAGTTTGGTGATGCTGTTTCTTTGGAAACACGTATTTGGAATTATTGTTGTAGTTTACATGAAGAATTGTTAATGCTTTACTCTCAACTCTGAATTTCCCCCTTTCCTTCCCAGTGTGATTGTGTTCACTGTAATCTCACAGAAGTGCTTTTTGTAAGCTTGACTAATAACGGCAAAACATATAAGATGGTGGGTTGCAGAAGCAGCGACAGCCTGACAATTTGCTGCTTTAGATACTTCATTAATGGCCTCCGCGCTCTTCGTAGCTGCATTGTTCACTTATTTGTAAGGCTGAAGTGAATGCTAAGTGTATACAGAGAATAAAAGTGTGCAAGTAGAAACAAGTCAAAAGAAAATAAACATAGCCTGTAATTTAAGGGTGTAAAAGAAAGCAAGAGAACATAAAATAATATATGCCAGTCTGGAAAGATTGCCTTTTTAACTGCAAGCTCACATTTATTGTAGGGAGTGAAGTGGTGAAATCAAGCAGTGGTTGCAGTTCTGTTTCACTGGCTTGGCATTACCATGAGCCTGTTTAACCCTCTCTAAGAATTCAAGGGATAGTACATATCCTTACTTTTTAAAGGACAACACACATTACAAGCTATCAGCTCCCATGTGATCGTGACTTCTGAAGTCTCCATTCCTGAATGGAGAAGTGGATTGTGGAAGTGGATAATTTGCAACTCGTGTTTGTCCTTATGAAGATCTTGTTTGTTCTTTTGTTTAAGATAAAATATATGCTCACTTAACGTGCACCTTGCGTAAGGAAGAGGTTACTTTCCAGTGTGAAAGCAGTCCTTTTAGTGGTTCAATCAAACAGTCTCTAGCTTTACAGTGTATTATGTGAATTGTATTTACAACCTGTAATTAAACCATTCTTTCAAATACTTAATAGGGCACAAATCAAGATAAGTAACATTTTGGCATATCTTTCAAAATATAGCAAAAAAGAGAAAATGTCAAAGCAAATTAGAAGCTAGAAAATCATCATTCCCAGATTTGCAGAAGCATGCGAGGAGGGAATAGATAGGATTTTTTTTGTGTGTGACTGAGGATGTGCCAACCTTACTGACATTTGTCCTCCTGATAAAGAACAGATTTCCTTAAAATTTCTTAGAAATTCAAAAATCCTTTTTAACTTTTGGTTAATTAAGAAACCTTAAGGAAGCACACCCCATGTAGTGAATTTCCTAATATTAAAATATGAACAAAGAGCTGTGTGTTCAGGAAGTAGACTCCTCTGCGATGACCTGAAATAATAGCATGGTTCTTTCTGAAGTATAATTTCTTGTGCTGTCATTGTCATCTAAATTATCCTTATCCAATCTCTTTCAGGAGCTGGTGGCTGGTCCCCGCTGGACTCAAATGAGCAGCAGTGGCTCCAGGTTGATCTGGGAGACAGAGTGGAGATTGTCGCTGTCGCTACCCAGGGCAGGTACGGGAGCTCAGACTGGGTAACCAGCTATACGCTGATGTTCAGCGACACCGGCCGCAACTGGAAACAGTACAGACAGGACGACACCATCTGGGTAGGTCTGAACTGCGGGTGCCTTTGGCCCTGGATCTTTCTGGTTCAGGCTCATTTTGGCATTTGGAAGAAAAAGCTTTGGTTTCAGATCAGAGGAGTGCTGCAGTGGTGAGAGAGCAGACCTGAGTGACTCTACAGGATGTTTTGATCTAAATGGGTTATGTCACCGACTGTCTGTGTAATACAAGTTTAGGCCCTCAGGACGTCATTGTTTGTCAGACTATGAGGATGCTCGGGGCGCACAAAGTGACCTGCATGCTTCTGTGCCTGGTTGGCTTTGATTGAGGCACACCAGGGTAAATAGGGCTAATCACCTACACACTTTCTCTAGGAGATACAGAAATTAACTCTGTGTCTTATGCACGATTGCTAGCCAGAACAACAGATCTCGTGCTGGGGGAGGTGGGTGGTAAATTGCTCCTTGGCTGGAGAAGGCTGGAGCTGCAGCATGAGTTGTGGGGTGATTTAGCTCATGCACTAAAAGTGCTCAAGGCTTTTCCTAAAATTTTAACGCAGACTTGACACTTGCTGTGTCACAAGTTCAATGTGTGGCCGTGCCAGGTGCTGTCAGTAGGACTGTGTGCAGTAGCAGTGCCACCTCAAGTGTGGATGGAGAAGTTTAAAAGTCTTCCTTTTGTATGGAAAATATGAATTGTTAACGAATGGTAACATCCTCTCTGTGCTGTATCCTCTTGTTCTGAGGATCAATAGCCCTGGTAGCATGATAGTATGTGATGGTAAATGAAACATACTCTTCATGAAAATAAAAGGGAACGTTTTAAGGGTGACCAAGTAGACTTCTGGTTTTGTCTTAAATTCTACTTTGGTTAACACCTTGGCTAAATGCTGTGTCGTAAAAGTAGATTTTGCTTCCAGAACATGATGACTGCAAATGAGGAGAGTTGTAGTGCAGCAGGAAGAGGGGAGAAAGGCTGCTTAATTTTTTCCTGAGCATGTTGCAGGCAGTGAGGGGTGCATTTACAAGGAGGTTAATTTCTGCAGTTTTAAAATGCATTGAGTTGCCACTGTCTTTGTTTTATCATGGTTTGATTTAGGGAAAGCTAGTGAAATCCTCCTTCCTTTAGAAAGGCAACTTTGTCCCAAAGATGGTCATAAAGTTGTCAAATGTGTCTCTGCTTCACCTGTCACTTAAAAAGTTATATTAGGCTTTGCTTCAGATACTTATACCTTTTGTTTTTGGTGTGGTGGATGTTTTTGTGTTTAAATTTAAACAGTGGAATTTCATTCTGGACTGAATATAGTGATTATTTAAGCTCTTGACTTCTATCCTTGGGACTCAGAAATACAGAACTGAAGTATTTTTACAGACTTGGTGTCATTAAGTGCTTCCTCCCTGAAAATATTATGTGCCTTATATTAAGATAAATTAATTTTTTATTACATGTCTAACTTTTCAGTCCTTTCCTTTTTGGAAAGCCTTGACCTTTTATTTTCTTTTGTAAATTTTTCTTCTTAAAGGGAAACTTGAAAAGTCAACATGTAGAATTTACCATAGCAAATCTTCATGCCCTAAGAATCCAATTTTGTGAGTTTCTGAACTGGCACCTAATATTGAGCACAAGAATAAGAACAAGCCTAGCAGGCATTTATCAGTGAATTAGGATTTATGAAGAACCTGAACTCTCATGTTTTACTAAGTGATCAAGCATGAAGGTGATTCAGAGCGTAGACCCTGACACAAGTTCTAAAGCATCAGTAGATCTGGAAGCTTGCTTTCTGAAAGGGTAATTTGTGTATGCCATAGGCTACAAAGGGTAGTTTTGTATATATATTTTGTATATAATTGAGGAAAAATGAAATAGAATTTGGATGTGGAAAAGGTAGCACTGGGGGAAGGATCTGGATATTTTTCCCCTCACATGGGTTTCTACAAGTCACACTGACCATGCAAGTCAGTAACATAATTCGAGTCCAGAAGAACGATTTGCTCCACGTCCCCAGGCAGAGGGCTTGAGGGATTGTTAGGATGCAGCACCAAACTTTGCTGTTGGAAGTATCCGATAGTGAAAACCCAAAGTGAGCTTGTTTGACATTCCATTAGACTCTACAGTCCACCTAAACTGGCAAGTCTCATTGACACTTAGGAGCCTGTATGCCTGTGCATGGAATTAATGAAGATCAAGAATTCCTTCTGTACAATTTTTATTCTAACTAAAGAGAAAGTTGATTCTTTTTTCCTGGCACTTTTGGATTTGTTTCACTGAATTAAATTAGATCTTGAGAGCCATTTGGAGCACAAAGAGGAAAGCCAAAGAGGCTTTCAGAAGCGTGTATAGAATTGTAATATCAGATTTTTCAGTGTTTGTTTTTTTTAGCAGTAATCCTTTCCTTAGGCTTTTTTTCTAACTAAGAAGAAAAATAGAAGTGTGCTGTCCAGCCGTATGTTGAAGGTTTTTCTATAAAAGTCAGACTGTTGGATGAAACGAGGACCAGCACACCATGGTGCTTGTCTTAAACATCTGGGCTGTTAAATACTGTAAGGGTAGTTCTGCATTGCACCCCTCTCGGAAAGAACCATCGCCCTTGACTTAAGGGGGGGCAGTGGAGTGGACCGTTTCACGGGGATAGGAATGCAGCACCCCAGGGTAGCCTCCACTGTCACAATCTGTGTCAGTGTGCGCTGTGCCAATCTGTCACAAGATTGGTAGTTTCAGCCTTAGGAATCTGCATTCCGTTCTTTTTTTTTTTTTTTTTGGCAGGGTGGTCTGTCAAAGCAATTCAAGATAGATGTCAGGGCAATGTGGCAAGTTACCAGGTTACCTCTCAGGCACAGGTGTGGAGGAGTTAAAATCTAGGTTGTTGAAGAAAATACACCACTTCAGATATCTCAGATGGTTGGGTGGGAAACACATCCCTGCCCCTCCACAGGCTTTAACTTTGAAACTTTTTTCCGCTGTCCTTTGGACAGGGTTTTAGGACTCTCTATGTCCCTCAGGACTTGGAGCTTTTTAAGATTTTCTTTTTAAATTTTTGTGTGTAGCTAAAAGGACTAGAAGTTTACGTACTTCATTGGTTTTTTGTTTCAGAAAGCTGTGCCGTTCCTAACTTAAGAGGTGGTCAATACTGACTCATAGCTCAGATGGGGCTGTAAAATCTGAATCATTGCATGGAGATCATTAATTGATGTCTGCTGTATCAATATAAAATATTGATATGCACTGGACCTGTCAGGTTTGCTGATACAGCTTCTACTTTAGCAAAACTATCTGGAAGTTTGTGCTTTGCTGTATGCATATTACTGAATGTCTCACACCAATTGCTCGTGGGTGACAACTTATCATTCATTTACAGCTGTTGTAAAGGGAGATTGAGTATCAGTATAAGGGACCTAGATAGTCTGGTGAATTTGTTTGTTTTCTGAAGGCAATATAACTGTGTGGAGAACCATTTCACAGAATAATGATATACTGAATTGCTGAAAAGAAGGGTGTAAGAAGTACCTGGGCTTCAAGGCAAGCTTTTGATTTCAAGTAGAAATTTGAAGTTTCACTTTGGTTTAATTTGTTTGCTGGAATGCAAAGGAAAACAAGGTCTTGAAATTTCTTGTCCAATATGTCTGTTAAACTAAAACAGGCAGAAATCCTTAATTTCTATTCAGCCCAAGTCAGATTTGAACTGCAATTCCTCCCCACCCATCTGCATGACCCAGAGACAAAGTTACGGAGTATTCCCAGCTGGCTGTATGGCAGTGCTCTCTTAGAGGAGAATGTCCTGGCCCAGCCTTTCCTCGCTGCATGTCATGGGCTGTCGGCCATGTTTGGTGGAGACAGCAGGAGGGCAGTAGCTCCTTTCATAATCCCTGCGTAAGTCTGCCCAGATGAAATTTTTCCTAATCATGTCTTCACAAATGTCTGATGGTCCATATTGCAAGTGGTGCTCCTGAGGAGTTTTTTCCAGCCATCTGGGTATAGGTTTTGTCCACCCATATGGAATATGTGTCCTTCAGTGCCCCTGAGACCTGGGTACATAAATTCTATATTGGGCTGCCGATAAGACAGATGTTTGCACACCAGTATATATGACATATCACTAGTAAAAATCCCTTTTTACAGAGATTACAAGGCTTGTTATCCTCCTCGCACGGCATGCATACAGCTCCCATCAACTTCACCGTTAATGAGCAATGCATAGACAGATCACGAGGAGAATCAGAAAACCTCTTGCATTTTCACTCAGCCTGTGTTTATGATGTTACTAAATTCTGCAGCTGGAGTTGAAGACAAGACAGATTAGCCATTTAAAACCAATTTTCCAACCCCATTTGTATTTAAATAATCTTGTTACAAAAGGACTCTGTGGTTCAGAGCAAACTAGACTTATAATTATATTTTCAATATGGATAAATCAGCTGTGTGTGGACACACTAGCTATTGTTTGGGAGACATAAAACATAAATCTTATTGCTTGTAACAAGTAGATGATTTTTCAGTGTTTTTAAGTGTTGAATAATTCAGAATTTACTTTACCTGCATACGCACCACAGCTTGAGTCAGTCCAAATTATGTATATTACTAGGACAAAATTGTGGGCTGTGATATGATGCTATTTCATTTTAGATAGCAATTTTTGCTGTGTTGAAAAATGCTTTACAAAGCTCAAAAATGCAATTATGCAGGAAGACACAAAGGAAAGGTGATGGAGTAGGCATAGATGTATGCAAGAAAAAGAGATGTTTAGACAAAGTTTTGAAAGGAGAGGGGAAGTTGTGAAATTGGAGATAAAGGCAGACTGCTCTGATGGTGGCAGAGAAGGCTCTTAGAACAATGAATTTGTGCAGAAAGGCAATAAAGGGGAAAAAAAGGCATAGATAGCAAGGAAATACTTCATACTCTGCAAACATATGCACATACTTCCACATATTAAGCAGAAGTTTGGAGTTGACTGTTAGTTGGTGAAACTTCTCACACATCTGAACATGGAAGGGAGAAGATGGCTTTGGGTGGAAGGGGGACTGTGAGCCCTAACCCCAAAGCTGGATTACAAGTTAGGAAGTGCATCTCTGGTGTTGGACCATGACACCTGGGTCATGCAGGATACAGAGCAGAGCTTCCCCCATGGAGAAGTGCCACGGTGTCAGTCCCACTTCTTGTAGGTGTGAGGGTGCTGTGCGGGGTGGGGCTGGAGAGTTGACAGGAGGCTGAGGATGCGTTAGGAATATGTAATTGTCAGGAGAGCAGGAAAAGTGTTTAACAGAGGTGATAAAGACTCCTTGCATCTCTTTTCCTCGGGAAATCTCTTGCTTGCACGTGTGAGCTTTTGCTGAACAAGAGGCTTTTCTAATGAAACCTAGAGGAGGGTCATTCTTAATTGGCTTATAAATCTACAGGAGTGCCGTAAACTTTCCCAATTCCACTCTAGCTGGATAATGATTGTGGAACTGTTTTGGTAAGTTAATTATCGTGAACAGAGTTAGAATATTAATCTTCTTGTCAGATTTATAGTTGTGCTAATTTATTCTAAAACATCTTTTATCTCCAAGTCCTAATGCCCTCCAAGCAAGGCCAGAGCAAAATCCTACCTGTAGTGATGAGAAGTCCTACATTGTTTGCTTGGATTAGAGAATGAGTTTCTGCTTGTCCTGTTACAACACTTCCCACTGTACTAGTATTCAGATATATTTAATCTCCTCTGCACAGTGATTATTACCAGGCAAATAGGTGTTAAACAGTAAGTATCTATGGATTGTTTTCTTTTCCATCACCTTTGCTCTAAGAAGGAAAGAAGAAAAAAATGCCAATTGCTACTTTCAAGTAGGAACGAAGGAACCAATTCACTCTTGCTGCAGGGAAGCAAGGTTTTCAGAGGTTTTCACTGCTTTTCCTATAAGAGCTGTGTTATTAGAGGTTTTGAAGAGGCAACCATTACCCATTTGTTGTATTTGGGACTGTTCTTATTTAAGACTACCTGATTCTTAGATGCTGTTTGGATGTTACTAATTTGCATCTAATTCTGGTTTATCTTACTGAGCTGGCTTCAAATGTGGCCTTTGAGCATGTTCTCAGGAAATCTGTCTGTCCTGATACTGCTAAGGCAGTCCTCCCATTAGGAGGATAATTCAAAGTGTCAGTATATCCATTTTTGTTACGTGCACTCTGTATGGATTTATGCCTGAATAAAATGGATATACTTAGATTGCAAATTATCCTTTAGTGTTGAGATACTTGAGTTAGCCTTAAGCTAATTGAATTTGGTATGAATTCTGTGACCTTACAATGTGCTTTATAGTTGATTAACTGTAAAGTGATATTAAGGTGGAGTCTAGAGAATTTAATGCTGATATTAACATGATATCCATCAATAATGTCTTCAGTAATTCTCCATGCTTGGTATTTGGCAGTAGTTCACCCTGACCTGGGAAACTGCAAGAAACATGGTTATTTGCAGTCTGTGCTATTGTCACTGACCTCCCAGTCTTACCCCTTTGCAAGTTGCCTGAAATTTACTTTTTCTGTAACCATTTAACATAGGAAGACTGTGAAATGTTCCTTGATTTCTCATTCCTACATCCCAGATCTTCTGTACAATCTTGTCTCTCCACTGCTTCATGTCACCTATAGGGAGTATAGGCTATGACTCTGTAGTGTTGGCCCTAACGGACTGTAGTGGGAAGAGTGGTTGGTATGGTTCTGGTTGGTGAAGTCTGACCCTAAAACAAACATGTCTTCCAACTGCCTCCAGCAGATTTGTCTGCCACAGCCAGAAAGCTATTGTTTTCCCTTCCAGGCATCTGCTAAGAAAGTGAATGTTAGTGGCAGCATGCGAAGATGACTAACGCGGAAAATAGTGGACATTTCCTCTCAGATGGGGGATTTTAGCCAGCAACTCTTTCATATCAGTAGACCAAGTTTCATTTTTCTTGTTTGCAAATTGTGTTCTATGGTATGTGAAGCTATAAATAGGTGCGTTTACAAATTATAAATAAATATGGAACAAATAGTGCTTTAATCCATTTGTAGTTTCACCTCTGGTGAGCAAATGACCATTTGCAAATGGACTAAAATGAGAAAGCAGCATAGAGCAAAGAACAAACGGTAAAGCTGTTTTGCTAAAGGAAAATGCATCATTAATTTGTTCGTAGCAAACAATTTACAAAGATTAGCTGAATAAAAACATCCCAGGGATAAGCACTAAAGCTGATCCACCCACAGCTGAAAACCATTTTGAAACAGTAATAGTTGGATTGACTGCAGTGCTGCAGAAAGAAGTTACCTGACTCCTCAAATTGCTTCCAGAGCTATACATATTCAACCAAGAAAGAGCCTTTACAGAATACAACATGCAAATGTTTTTCTTCTACAATTTCCCAGTGAAGCCTGTGCTAATTTCCATAGTCCTTCTGGGTCATATTAATCAGGATTGAGTGGTTTCTGGGGTTGCTATCGAGATCTGGAGTTTTATAATCTTAAAAAGTCTGTTCAAATTGAATGATTCTAATGCAAACAGCTCATATGTATTGTGTACTGCTTGAGCATCTTGGTAAGCAGCCAGACCAATGGCTACATGCACAAGGAGAACCACTTGACAAGGAGTTGTTTGTGTGGAGTACTTACTGGGAAGGTGATGGGACCTTTTGGGGCATTTGCTCATGGAGTACCTGGAGACAGGAAGACAGACAGACAGACACACACACCCACCCACCCACCCACCCCCCCCCCCCCCCCCAAAAAAAAAAAAAAAAAAAAAAAGAGCATTGCTAGTCATCACTGGATATGCTTCCAGAGCTCAGGTCTTCAGTGAGTTTCTTTGTAGTTGCTTGGTATATTTTGGAACAACTGAGAATGGCTTGAGTTGTCTTAACATCCAGTTCTTTTGGGGAACTGGCTAACAAGAGTACTGTGACTGTACTATCATGTACTATAAAATAAGACAGGTTGCCCTGCTGCTGAAAAGTGTGTCACTTCTACTTATTCACTCTTAGATTAGATTAAGCTAAATAAATAACTAGGTTATCAGCTCTGCTTGTTTCTCTTGGAGTGTTCAGGTTTTCAGTAACTGCTATAAGATTGTACGTATTTTGCTCTGAGCCCTGTCTAAACTTTGAATTATTCCTGTAGCAAGAAGCTCATTGACAGAGGAGTAGAAACCCATTGATTGTGGCTAGTGGAAATGACACATAAGAAGAAGACGCAAGCTATAAACCACTGCAAACCACTCCAGGACTGGGCTTTTATTGAGATATTAAACACTGATAGAGTATTGGCTAGGCAAAGGAATGTGATGTTATACAGACACCAGGTTTAGTGATAAGACATGCTAGTAAACTGCTGAGCATCTTGGAAGGAGAAGAGGAGAAAGGAGAGAATTACTGTGATACCTGAAATGGAGATGAGGCGATAGAGAAGGAGGGAGACAGGCAAAGAGGTTGAAAGTGATAGTTAATGCCCAGAGTTTTTAATACCTAAGATGGAAATAAAGACCTTTTTCATCTTCAGTCAGTATCAGCAGAAACAAAGGATCTCTTATTTCTGCTCATCCTCTTCTTGGTTAGCAGATTTATATACCACTTTAAGTTAATATACTTGATGTTTCCTACTTTTTTTTTTTTTTTTTTTTAAACCTGCCAGTACCTGTCCTGGAATATTCCAAATCTGGAAATAGTGTTTCTCTCTAATGCCTAATATAGACAAAATAGAAATATTTAACATATTTTATTAGATATGTTGCCTAATTAAGAAAGAAAGAATAATTAGTGAGATTACTGATATTTTTAAAAAGGAATACAAGTATTGTTCTTAGTATGGAGGACCTCTTTTACTACATTTCATTTCCAAATGTGTGGTGTATATTTTATATTCTTTCAGTGGCTTCCAAGTTTTAGTGAATGAGAATTTTAAAAACAATTATATAATCATTAATCTTGAAGGTCATTATACCAATTGTACTTCTGTTTCTCAAAGCTGTTTCTCAGGGGAATGGGGAGGGATAGAAATCCTTAGAAGATCTCTTGAGGTATGAAAAAATGTAAGAACAAAAATTGGTATCTGCAGAATAAATAAGCCTGTCCATGTTCCTTTGAAATTTAACATAACTGTGAAACTTGTTAATATGTGTCTGACACTTTTGGGGAGCTGCCTGTTCTGCAGGATTCAGCATGTTTGTGGAGTTAGTAATCAAAGATAAAAAAGTGTGAGCAAACCAAGATAGAGAGTAAATCCTGAAGCAGTGTTACTTGAAGAACTTTAATCCTTCAGGGAATAAGTATGCATGAACTGGGGGTAGAAATGCAGTCCTGGAAACATGATAAAAGGTTCCACGTATATACCTTTACAGCTTGGAGGAGAGATGAGATTTGGCTCAAATAAAAACTAGTCAAGCTGTTGTACTCAGGGGACACTTAATGTGAGTCACTTTTATTTTAAATATGTGGTCTCCCACATCACTGATAAGAATGAACAAATCTTCTCTGGAGAAGATTCTTACTTTCCTGAGATGAGGTTTGGTAGACTTTGGAGAATTTATATGGAAAGACTGACTACCTTGGAGTATTTCATGTTTAGGTTCAGCTCTCAAAAATGATGATTTCATTTACAATAGCTTCCATTTGGAAATTAGACCTATCAGTTTAATAGGTTTAATCTAGTTAGGAAATTAGATCTAATCAGTTTAATATACATGTCATGGTTACCTCAGGAGGGTCTATGTCTTGATAGAAAGTCAAGAAAGCATCCAAACTTGTGCCAGTTAATTTACAAAAGCTGATCCAAAGGAACTTTACACCTTCCACTTCGGAACTATTTTGAAGACTAAAGGAATTCTGGCAATGCCTAGCAATTCTATATAATCTCGTTCAATAAATCCCCACAAATCTAAGAGGTGCATGTCCTTTTGGCACTGGGATGATAGCTGATTTTGGCTGATGCTTTCAAATCTTTTTCTTGGGTGCTGTTGGGGGAGAATTGGGGGAGAATTGAGATTCTTGAGATTGCGGGGCAGGATTTTTATAGTAGTATCAAAGGAAACTGCAGTCTAACTTCTGGATCCAGGTTTTCTAATTCTATTTTATACTTTGTTGTCATTGGGAGACTTTCTAAACATCTAAAGTCTGTCCTACGTCCTCTGTGTCAGATCCAAACTTTTGTTTTCCTGTTAGTCTCTGGGCAGAGATGCTTGCACTGCACTACAGAGCTGGTCCACAGTTACTTAGCTCCCCTTGTCAACTCCTTCAGACTGAGAGCATTTGTATGCCAGTCATAGTATATGTGTGCTGGGTGAACAAAATCTTCCCACTAGCAGTATCCACTAATGGTAATACTTGCAAGTTGCATATGTTTGGCAGATGAATCCTGGTGCTTTGTCTTTTGGACTTCATTTAAAAAAATAAATAGGAGAAGCAAAGAAAAAATACTGAAAAAATGCCTCTTGAAAAGCCTTCTGTAGACTGTTGCTCAGTAAATAAATACAGATATAATTCATTCAGGAGAGCAGATAGCAAGACCCATCCTCTTTGAAGGTTATCTTTCAGATATTGCCTTCTTGCATCAGCTGGTGCTTCAGGGAAAAGGTTTTCTCTCGATGGAAGAGAACACACTTCAGTATTTTTCTCAAAAAGCAGTCTCTGGGGAAAAAAAACCCTATTCTTTAGAAATTTAGGAAAAATTTCCACCTCATTGCTTCTAAGTTGTTTTGCATTGGAACCATTGTTCAAGCATATGTCTCTGTGTTCATTACATGTCTTTACAATAGGTAGTTTTCCTTGCTTTTAATTTGGGTCCCAGATACATATATTCAGGCTTTTACATGCATCCAATATGTGGTCCTTTATAAGCACTCTCTGATCTGTTTAAACTTTGTAATTTCAGCTTGTTTCTTGTTACAGGATCACAAGCACACAAATAAAAACATAAATGATTTATGCTGAAGAAGATTTGGAGTTAGTACACTGATATATTTGTCCTTTCTTGATTTTGTTTTCTCTGGAAGGCAAATCAAAACTTTATTGGCTTTGGTGTTGAGAACAGTTCTGTAATGTCTGAGCAGAGTTAGATCCTTTCCCAAGTTTTTTAGTCCTTTACGTCAGTGCAGACAGCTGAAGTGTGCAGCTGACTTCTGTAGAGAGCACATTGTGTTAACAAATTACAGTCAACAAACCATGACAAATTTCAGTCAGCCAAAGCAAAAGCTATCCCTGTAGAATGATTTTGACAATTTCAGGTAGTTGTGATTTGTATGGCAGTCACGTAGTTCATGATTGACACACAGGTAGCAACTTCTTGTTGGCAGTAAACCTCAAAATTAGGTATTATAGTAAGGAGAAAGCATTCAGATGTGCTCTCCCATCCTGCTATATGCAGAACCTGTGGGGCTCATAAATATGCACAAAAAAGGGAAAGATAGTCACCCAAATCTGATGGCCATAGAAGTCATGTCTAGTAGCTTCTGGGTGTGCTGCTGAATTTCCTCATAGGAGGAGGAAATTTTGTGTACTGTAGGAATGCAAAAGGCATCTTCACAACTTCTCCTACTTATGCTGTTTCCAGGTTTTTTTTTTAATTCTTTCTCCCATTTACTTTTTCCCTTAACTACTCATCTGTCCCATTAGACTGGGCCACATTAGACATATTAGACTGCTTTTGTTTTGTTTGCTTCTCCAACTTTTAGTATATATTATAGTGAAGAGGATAGCAAAGATTAAAACCTAGATAGCCTTTACTTTCCTATAGAATGCAGAGGGATGTTTAATTTCTCTGTGGAAATAATCAAGTGGAAAATGATCTAAAGACAGTTATTGAGGTTTTGGAAGTTCTCAGTATCTCATTTTTAGCAGGGCCACTTGCTGTTACCTCTGCTTAAAGCAAGTAGTAACTGATGTGAACAATGCTTCTAAAATCTGTGAGGTTATTCAGGTACAAGTAACCACTTCATCTGAATGAGATTTTAGCTGTGATCTTGGCAAACATATGGCCACTTAACTCATGCATTTACATTTGCAGAATGAACCAAGAAGTATAACAATTTAGAAATGAGGAAATCTGAAATGTTGATTCCAAATAACTCCATAATAAAATTTTGGGGGTGCCAGGATTCATCCCACACCGTAATTAGGTATTGAACATAATATATTATAGAGTAGGGGCTATAAAATTATATACTTGCTGAACTTGAAAGCTACTTACTTAATTTTTTGCATTGCTATGAAGTTTGTTTCTTTTTTTTTTTTTTTTTACCTGGAAATGTGTCTCTCTGCCTATTGTTCATCTTGAGGGCTTTCTTCTTGCCTATATTTTGTGGCTGGCCAGAGCCTTAGAAGGAAATGTGTATTTGCAGTCTGATTTTTAAAACAAGCTGCAGCAGCACATTGCCATGATACAAGCCTTGACTTCCTCACTATCCTTTGGCTAGCTTTGTTTCTTCTTTTCCCTCTACTAAGCTGGAGGTCAGCTTTTAGTCCTTAGCCCTAGTATTTGAAGTCTTGTAATGGTGTCTGTGTTTATAATCCATGGGCATTATTTGGTTATAGCATTGTAAAATATGTGCACTATTTCAGCCTGAGAAATATGTGCATGTGGTAACACATACATCATTCTAAAGGTTAACAGAAATGGTGATCTGCGAGGAATAATCTTATGAAATTACAGATTCACAGATATTTAAGGCAGGTTTGAAGAATTATTGGCAAACATGCAGAGCAGTTGTGTATGTGTGTAAAAATAAATTAAATTCATAGGACAGTGGAAAAGCAAAGGGAAGGCAGAGTTTCAGGTGGCATTCATCCAGCCATATCTGCAAGAATGCAACGATAATGATTTATAATTACTTTGATGAAAATAACAATGATTCTGCTGCCACATTTTTACCATAGCCTCAGGAGTATAAGTAATTATGCGATGATCAGTTGATTCTACATATTCACAAATTTAGCTACTAACCATAATTGGTTTAGTCCCTTGGACTTAGTCCAGACCCTTATTTCATACAGTTGGTTGTAAAAGGGAAGTGGAAGGAAGCAAATTCCTCTAGCTGCATATACCAAATCAAGTTGGTTCTACACTAACAGAATCCTTATTCTCAAGTGAATGGTTGTTTACTCTTCCAGGTTTTAAAAAAGGCAACAAACAACAACAAACAAACCCTCACACAGAAGACACCTACATTTGCTCTTTGGAGATGCTTTCAGTGGGTATTTAAAAATAAGCGTATTCACACTTTAGAGTACCCGTTTTCTGCATTTTATCTACGTGAAAGCCAGGTGTTCAGTGATCAAATTAGACTGGATTTGGGGGCTTCAGGTTCCATGTTTGGTTTCCATGCCCACCAAAGCCTTTCCCCCTGGTGGTCCCTGTCCCAATATTGTCATTCAAGGCAAACTTTTGCTGATTTCGTGGCCTCCGAAGCCCTTGTTAATTAGAAAGCCATTTTATCTTAGACCACATTTTTGATAGCTTTGTAGCTGTCAGAAAATATTTTGTCCCAGCCCCTCCACCTTCCCCCAAAAAGATCCTACCAAACTTTGAAAACGTCATTGACTTTGAGGTGTGAAAAGAAAGAGGCATGCCTAAAGGTAACTGGTGGATATCCATGTATATAGCCAAATTCTTGGATATTACCACACAATTGCCACATTATAGTTGCTACACCAATGTTGCTGCTGTTTTCTGTAGCATTACAAAGCAACTGGAACCTTCTTGCTGCCTTCTAGGGACCCTTATGCATTCAGGCACAAAACTTAATGCAGCATCAAATGATCCCAGAGGATTTCTTTGTCTGGACAGCTGCAGGAACAGTGATAAACAAGACATCACAATGCCACAGATGAAGTAGCAGTACAGTCAGTCCTAGATGTCTAGCAGCCCTAAACAGTGGGCTGTGGCCTGTCTTTTATCAATTTACCTTAAATCCTTTGATCAGACATGTTTCTTTATCATATGTTAATCACTACCTTCCTGACTCAATCATACCTCCTAGCTTTCAAACACTTGGTTATATAAATGGGTTCACTGTAATTCAGATTTGGCAAATAGGCTGAAGTTTTTCCATGTTCTTTGTAGCTAGGTAAAGGCCGAAATCCCAGAATTTGTATTGCTCAAATTACACAGATTTTTTTATCTGTTTGCATCCATATGCTTCCCACTACCTTGGGCCATTTTTATAGGTCTTGATATATCTTGGACCTCCTTCAGGGATGAAAGCACACCTGATCAACAACAAATGCCTTATCTCCTGAGGTTTTCCCATGATAAGGTGAGTGGCTTTGGCACAGAGCTGCATTTCCCTGTTGTTTTCTGATCTTCTGGCCCAGTGAGCCAGAATAAAATGGCTCTTTTAGTACTCGTGAACAATGGGAGAAATTATGGCTCCGTAGTGAGGCTTTCTTCAGATGAGATGCAGAGCTGATCCCAGGTCCTTCGCTTCCAAATGAGCACAGGTGTTTCATTCCCAAGGTACCTCTTTTTTGATATGTCGCATTCTTCTGGTCACTTCTGTCTGTAATGACACCAAGAGCACTTGCTAGCATTGGAGAACACTGACTGTTTAGTAGGTCCAGCTTCAGTAGGTCTAACATTAGGCAGCAGAAAAATATCTGACTGCTTAGACTTGCAGGTCTGGGCATCCAGAGAAACAGAACTGTAGGAAACTAGGGAACCTTCATGCCAAATAGTCAAAGAGTTTAGGAATCTCCTGGGTCAACCAGATACTTTGCTGAGAAGTTTAAAATCACAGTTTTGAACTTCAAAGGCTTAAATCTGCTCAAGTCCTTTTGCAAGTCTTTAGATGAATCTAGTTTTATGGTTACATAAATTTTGGGGCAGTTGTAGAAGAGAATCTGTTCCATCGCGAAAGAATTGTAATGAAATGGCAGTAGACTTAGGCAGATCAATACCACTCTTTTGTGCAATTTTTAAAATCTAAAGTTGCAGCAGAAAAGCCAGTTATTGCAGTGCTACTTAATTCAATTAGTAATAGAGTGTGTTGATTGATATTGTCATAAATAACAAACTGCTTCTTGTGTGCCTCCTCACCACCCTATCATATTATGCATACAGGCTAAGACAAAAAAAATAGCTACAGCCCTTCTGAGCCTCAGGCTAACAAGCTGCTTTATTGATTGCACTTGTTGTGAGTAATCTAAAGCTAAAAGACAGCAACCCATGGAATTTGTATATAACCATCATAGGCCAGGTTTGAACCCACCATATCTTCTGTGTGGGTAATGCCTGTAGAAGCTATGCTGATGTCTAAGCAGCTGACATGTTTTACTGGAAACCAACTGCAAACAGAAGACTCATGCTCTGAGCAATGATTGGCAAAATCAATCTTAATTAGGCTGCAGATATTCAAGGCCACTTCTAAACCTGAGCCTTTTCTTGATCCCCTTTAATTATGTATTCAGATCAAAATGACATCCTGAGCTATTATCCTGCTTGTTAAACCCACTCAGTCACTTGTTGTCTGGGCAAACACATCAACGTCTTACAAAGCGGCATAAATGGTTTCCTCTGTCAGTCTTCTCACTGTGGGAGCTGCAGCTGTGTCCTTCAGCATCTTGGTTTCCAGAGCTCATTGTAAAACTTCAGACTTAATTTGTTCAAGTTGCTTTTGCACTCAGACCATCCTGAACTGTCATTTGGCCTCTTCCTCAGCTGGACTCCAGAGGCAACTCCTTTCTGGGGGGTAGATCAGAGCATTTTAAAAGTATGTATAAATGAACAAAAAACCATCTCTTTCTGTTTGCCTCTTTGTTTTCATCTCAAATATGAGCTGCCACTCGAGTGACTACTCATTCCCTTGCACTTCCCAGGAAGAGGCAGAGAAGAGCATGTTAGGGGTGGGAGCTTAGTTACTTGAGTTTACTAATTAGCAGGGCTGACATTCAGGAGCAAGAGAGGAGTAAAGGCAGCTTAATCAGTGTGCATTTCGGGGCTAACTCAGTGTTGTTCATATGACCTTTTCTTTAAAAATCTGCTGCAGACGCTGATTTCTTGGGCCTCTGTGGCATACTGAGGTGTGAGATGATCAGTGGCACTAAGCAAAACACTTGAGCTTAGAATAAAATCCCCTCAACTTGCATATGGGTGAGATAGCAGGTGGAACGTGAAAGTAACGAATCTGTTGAAACTGTATTTCTAATATATTGGGGTTTTTTGTTTTGTTTTTTTTTAAGAAGGTTGAGCAGAGTATTGTGAGGCAAGGCACCGTACTCCTGGGGCTGCGCATTCGATAAAAAGTTAAACTATATATGAAAATGAAAGCTAGAAAAATTGCAAGTGTTAAAATAGGTGCTACTGCGGGTGCACAATGGAGGTTATGCCAATGAAGGTGTTTGCTTCACATGGAGATCAGCACATTTCAGTGTTTATTTAGACCAGTGAGTCATCTTCCCTGCTTATAGAGACTGTTTGGCAGAGCTCCTTGTGTAGAACCCCTTCCTCTTTTCTTTCACCTTTCATTTCTATTTTTTTTCCTTTTTTTTTTTTTTTAATGCCCGTCAGTGTAGCTTTGCTGCTTTTATTAGTCTTTCTTGCAAAGTTTTGCTGGATATAATTTCCATACATACTATTTGTTGTAGTGTGTTTATTAGCTTTTATAGCACAGGTTTTATTGCCACTTAGCTACTAAACATTAATGTAGTGCAGACAAAAATATATACTTTGCTACTTACTCTGGTAAGTAGCAAAGGGAAGACTTCGGTGCCAGTCCTGTAAGAAACGGCATTGAACTCATGTTTTCAGGAATAAAAACCAAGACAAGAAAAAAAAAATCTCAATTTCATCAAGCCTAGTTCTCTGAAAGTCACTGTATCCTAATTTAGTTAGAGGACATATAGTCACAGATCTAGAGAGGAGTTTTTTCATTTTCCTTTGACTTTAGGATGCAACTGAAAATTCTAGTCCACTACTGCTCTCAAAAACAAAGCTGTAAGAAGAGCTTTTACTTGTGTCTGTTGTACTGGACCTTGTGATTCATTCTGTGACCCCAGGGTTCATTAACCCTTGCGTGCTGCAATTTTCTAGTAATGTTTGAGGCTCTTGTGGACCTGCTACACAGTGAGAAAAACTAGCGAGCTCTTGGGAAGTACCTACAGAATAATGCTATTCATGTGCTAACATGCTGTAATTTAGTCTGAATTTAATTTCTTCAGGCTTTGGTAATAGCTTGGTTTTTGGTTGCTCCGGTATCAGTTCTGACCGCTGGTGACTTCGTCACTACTATGAACTAGAGCAAATGTCCAATTTTCAAGTTGCTCTCATCATTGAAAACATTTGTACAGGAGTGAGACATACCTTGAATTTCCTTCAGGAAGGTCTTGACAAGTGTCCTGGCCAAAATGTCAAAAGCAGAACCGAAGAGGTAGAGCTTGGAGGAAGAAGGGCGTTGTACCCTGGACAATGAAATGCTGGCTGATGAGAATGCAAGGCCTATTGTGTGCATGGATGCTTATAAGTTCTTTAAAAGTCTGTTGTGTATTGGTATTACCTTTTACTCTCTTTCATCTTTTAATCAAAGAGAAAGGCTTTACTTTTTTTTTTAACTAGATAATAAGGCAGTTTAGTAAGGTTTACGGTTTTGGGCTGCAAACATTGCAGATAAGGGGTTTTTTTTCCTCTTTTTTTTTTAATTTCAAATTATAAAAATTGAAAGAAGAGAATAAAAAGGTTTTTTGAGCTGAGAGAATGTTAGGGCTGCCTCTTAAATTCATTACTGTATTGATAAATATACACATTATCATCAATTTTCAACATGTAGCCCTGTAGTGCTGTTAGTACATTATGAATCTAGAATTCTAAATAATTCCCTATTACTCACTTTAGAAAATAAACATTGCAAGCTTTACCAGGAGTACAAAAATACCTCTGTCTTTTCTTATATTCTATTTGTGATCCTTTGTATTTTTTGTTTAAGTTTTGACACGTCCTGGATTTACCTAAAGAGAGAGAGAGGCTTTTTAACTTTCTCTCTCTTTTTTTTTTTGTTTTTTTTTTTTGTTTGTTTTTTTGTTGCTTTCTGGGCAAAATCATGACCTTCAACTTCCCTGCATCACTGCTGGCTAATCACCAACTTTCAAATTAATATTCTTCTATGTAAGTGATTACTGCAGCATGACTTCACAGAGTTTGCTTGAATTTTAGCCCAGATTCATGTAGGTTTAGATTTATAGTACATTCTTGCCAGGTGTCCAAGAGGGATATTTCCTCTTCCTGAGGTTATCAGATACCCTCAGAAGTAACATGCACATTAGCTGTAATGTTTTTCTTAGTTTTCATGATCTGAGTTGCCCGCAAGCATTAAGAAACATGTAATGATGCTCAGGATCAGGGCTGGATCTGACCTTTTAGTACCCATGGCAAAACAGAGGGTAAACAAATCCCTTTAGAAAGGAGTGAAAATTAATTCCACTCCACCTCCCCAAACCTGCCAAAGGTTGCTCCTCATCTGGGCTATTAAAATGCTTGTGTTTGCAGCCTGAGAGAAAATTACTTGCTCTTGGCAGAACACTTCTTTCACCCATCATTAGAAATTTGTTTCTAAGGTCTTTTCTACCTGCTTTCTCCAGATTACATTCACGAAAGTCACGTTTTGCAATGATAACTTGGTGGGGCACTGAATATTTGAGATAATTAACTACTCTATCTTTGATATGCACTTTAGTTTCTTTTTTTTTACAGTGTACCATTATCTTTTCCAGAAGTACTGTGTTCTGTTTCCAGGCATAATGATTTTCCATCTACACTATAAGCCATTGTTTGCAGTAACACAAATACTTTGTTTGCAGTTTTAAACAGGTGTGTGAGAGTTGTTACTGTAAAGCCCAGTACTTTGTTACAGCTGCTACCCAGTAAGGGATAGGCAAGAACCAAACTTCTAGAAACTGGAGCACAAACAGAAAGAAGACTTACCTGAAGACTTACAGAAAGCTAAAGTAAAATACAGGAACAAACTCAATGTTTCTTAATGGAGTGTTTTACTTATCAGATACCACTCCATGTCTAATCACAGTTTAGATGGATGGATGCACAAAGCCTAATGCTGTTTTCTCTTGGCTTTTTGTTTAGGAAGTGAAGGGAAACTCCCATCAGTGTTCTTAAAAATAGATCAGACCTTTATGATGAAAGAAACTAATATATTTGATTCTTTTTTGAGAGAGATGTGAACTAAGAGATTTCTCAAGGTTCTTCAGCCACCCTAAATGTAGGACTTTGGAGAAACTATAGAGCACATCCACCCATGCACCCTGACTTTGTCTAGCCCGAACATCAGCATGAGCCATATCATACTCCTCCTTGCCATCTTTCCTGGCTTACTGATTGCCACTGGAAGTCTGGGTGCATTGGCCTGGAAGAGCACGTGGTAACTTCCAAAAGTCCCCCCAGTGGGCACAAATGGAGGGCAAGGGAAGTGGGTTTGCCTCGGAGGCTCATTTGTTCTGAGGTTCAGACAGAGCATCTGTAGTTGCATTTTCAGACTCCAGTAGGGATTTCTGTAAAAACAGTCTATTAGCAGTTGTGACTGGTGACTTCAAAAATGCCCTTTCCTTATTGCAGGCTGACATGTGTGTGGTAAACTAACATTTACGACAGTGAAATACACCACTGTCATATTACAAGATTTTGATTTGCTCCAGGAACCGACTCTGTGACTCATCAGCATTTAATGTAAATAGGATGACTTGTTTTCTCCAACAGAGAGTAAAAATAAGAATGCAGTTAATGTTCTTGATAAAATGTATTAAAGAGAAATTCTAGAAATGTGGGGGGGTTTTTTCACCCCTGAGTAGAGCAGTTAGAGATGACAGAACAAGAAGATGCAAGGAAATTGTCCCATGAATGCTGAATTTTCTTCCTGTTACTACCGTAAGTTAAAGATACACAGGACAAACTGTAATGGTAATCTTGTATTGCTGAGATATATATGTAATTCAAAAACATAAAAGTGCTGAGCAAAATCAGTGTGTTAGCAATGCATGTGCTATCAGAAGAAACAAAGCATTACATCAGGTGTCCTGCCTAAGCACAGCCTGGGTGTGCATCTTGTTTATACTTTCTCTTCTGGTACCTACTCCTGAGAAATGTGCAGCTTTGGTGTTTTCTCTCTCCCACAAACTCTCCACTCAGCAGATTTTTTTTCATTATGAAGCATTTGGAGGTTTGCATTGCTTGACATATGGATGGAAATTTTATGTTTGTATTTAATCAACCTGAGGTATGTTCTTGCCCAGGACTGGCGCATCTGCTTCAGACAAAGTGTAGACTGGTATTTCCCCTATAGAAATGACAGTGGGCAAGTTTCTGGCGTTGGCACCACACTGCATAAAGCAGTTCTGCAGTTCGATTGTTATGATGGGCCTTCTCTGTTTTCAGCTCCTGTTCTACACATTTCAGTTTATCTTGACAATTCCCTTCCTTCACCCCATTCTCTACCATATTGCAGAGAGGTCTCAAATCCCCAGAAGAAAATCTCCTGAGAGCATGAAAGTAGTTTGATATCATTAGATCAGTGAAACAGTGTTATATGTGTAAAAAGCTCCCTATAGATTTCGGTGTTGTTTCCGTTCAGACCCTATGTGTAGTTTAGGACTGTACTGTTAATTTTGCTATTATTGAGTGATAAATTCACTCATCACAATAGGGAACACTCAGCTGTGCATAGCGCAAACTCACAAATCTATTAATAGTTACATTCAGACTCATAACTATGTACAGATATAAATAGCAAGGCTACAAAGTCAAGCAGAAAGTTAGGAAATAGCAGAACTAGTTGCCTAGGCAATGTTAGTCTGGTTCCTTTAAGTATATGCATTTTGATCTAGGACTTAAGGGTCAGATTTTTTTTTTCCTGCACGGGTGATGCCTAGGGGGGGAAAAAGTAGCTACAAGTTTACTAACTCTCATACGCAGTGTAAGATAACTATAAGGGGCTCTTGCAGAACTCCTGCTATAACCTTTATCTTTATTGCGTAGACGGAAGGAAAGGTCAAGATCTGTTCAACTAGTATCTTTTTGTGACAGACTTAGTGTTAGCTCCATGCTTTATATACATAATGTGTCTGCAGAGATTGCAAGGAAAGCAAACAGACCTCATCAATTTCTCTAATGATTCCTCTGAAAGATACTTTTTTTTTTTCTTGGTTTGTATTTTTAGCTCACTTTAACAACACCTCTATTACCAGGCTGTCAGAGACCTCATACCTAGAATTTATGTTGGCTTTCATAAAGAAAAATTAGATGCTGTCTCAAGGACAGGCTCTACTTTTAATGTCATTAAAACTAAATGAGTTATTGTTGATATTCACTGAGGAACAGCAAATAGAATTAGATGGAGAAAAATCTTAGTGATAAGAAGATGTGGTGGCTTAAACTGTCCACTGCAGAGAAGAGGTAATTTGTAAGCCCTGCTTTCTTTAATGTATATGTAACCTGCAGTTTATGCTGTGGCAGTTGGTTCTATTAATCCTAGGGGAGGGATGGAGGTTATGGAGAAGAGGTGTGGATTTTAGTTATAATACTCTGAATTTCTCCAGTAGCACTGATTACATGCTGGGCAGTTCGGCCCCAGGCGTCCTTGGCACCTCTGACTGTGGCAGAGGAACAGGCAGGGTGGCTGGGCCCCTTGGCTGCTGGTACCTGTTCCCTGTCAGAGTGTCCGGAGGAAAGCAGAGCTCACGTAAAGAGGGAAGATTTTAAGCACGGCAGTGAAAGATGGTGTTCATCAGCACAAGACTAAGTGATACCTCTGTTTGGAGGTCTGTATCTTCATGTTTCTTAGGGTATAACTGGTTATGACTGAATGCTTTTCAAGTCTTATTAAGAAAATCTTCACTCTCTATTAGGATAAAGAAGCAGAGCTGGGGCAGGAGCATTTCACACACTAGAGGATTCCCACATCTGCACACTTTACATTTAAATTTATGCTCTTTGATTTAAACTGTCTGGTTCTGTAAAACAGGGAGGAAAGAATCAAAGTGGGGTTGAATATTTGCCTGTTCTTACCCGGCTTGCCAGAGTTATAGAAAAAGCAGAGTGCTCTGTAGGAGAACCGTGTGTTTTATAAAACTCTGGGAAATGGCTGTTTTCTATGGTAATCCCACGTGTTTGTATATCTGTGGTACAGATGTCGTCAACTTTGTTTCTTGTGTAACTGAGAGCTCTTTAGCAGTTAACTCCAAAGCTGTAGTGAAGCTGAATACGGAGATCCCACAGAGTATTCTAAGGGCTCAAAGTGTCTGGGGAAAAAATGAGGTATTGAATTTCCTGGTAGGCAAGAAAGGGCTGCATATTTCATCTTATGTCTGTGGTATGAAGACTGAGAAAGTCTTTAAAAGAAAAGCTCAAAAGCAGATGCATTTATATATAACATCTTAATGTATAAATTTTTGGTTGGGGCATTGCAGAGAGCTATTACAAATGAAGAAGAAATGTTAAAAGAACATTATTAAGCTGTGAAGTTAGAAACCTGAAGGATAGAAGATGTCATTGCAAACTTAATTAGACTCCCTAATGTGTATGCAGTAGGAAGGGTTTTAATTACCTGATCACAAACTATTCTTTGCACAGCATCCTCCACTCCTTTCAGCATAGAAACCAGATAGTCTTTAATTAGCTGAGCAACTATTCAATATTTTTCTCCTCAATATGCGGCCTTAAGTTTTATTCACTGTATACTCTTCAAACCTAGCTCCAAAAACATAATTATTCATTTCTTGATGGGAAATTCTGAAGTACACTTCACAAGAAAATTTATTTCGCAAATATTTGTTTATTTTCACACCATCCAAAAGGGATGATGGGTTATTATGATTTTTCAGGCAGTGAATTATGTCACAAAGTATACATTAATTTGGAAGCTGTATTTTAGGCAAATAAAACTGTCTTTCAGCAGATTATATGCATTTGAGGAAAATTTTCAGTTTACTTTCAGGTGCATATACTACCTGGTGAAGCAAATCAGATCACAGTATTTTAAATAGGTTTTTATTTCCTCCAGCATAGCATAGGCTGAAAACAAGACTTTGACCTCTTTAAAGAAAAAAAACAAGCGAGAGCAAGAATGTGTCTTGTGCCACAGAGAGATATTGCCTCTCTAGCCATGTCATTAAGGCACTAAACCACTATCTTTGAGATGGTAGAGAGCTGCATTTAAAATTGTTGCTGTGAATGAGAAAGACCAACCGTGGTGATTAGTGAGAGGTACCTATCAAAACAAGCATACCTTTTCTGTTCCCAGGAATGGATACTTGCTCTGCATTTAAAAATTACTGGGTGATATACAAGCATACTCCTGGCAGCTGGGGCCTGAACCTTTTGCTGATGAGGAGAGTTATGCTTGCTCCTTCTTAGCATTTCCATCTGCATGGTTTTCCTGCAATTGTACCCTTTCCACAAGGTGGCGTCACCCAAATATATTGTGGCAAAGTAGTATAAGTAGTTGCCTGAGAGGCAGGAGAAGTGACCTGTCATTGGGAACACTGAGCCAGTGTCTCTTGCTTCCAGATGAATCTCTTAATAACAGGATTAGTGTTTAAAGCAAGGGGATGGAGGCACCAGCACTAAATGAAGAGAGACAGCTCTCTATCCCTTAAGGCACAATTGAAAACAAGGTCCCACGTGGTCCTTCCATTTCCATTTAAAAGCCCACATTCCAGGTGCAAATAAGGGTCAGTAAGGATTTCAGCCTAAAATTCCCCAATTGTGATTGAAAGCCCTAAAATATCAGTTATTCTGACTTGTTCTCATACTAGACTGTAGGAACTCTTACCACGAATCAGCATTTTTTTATTAAATGTAAATGGGATTTTAGAACAAAACCCTGTTATCTTTTGCCTATAGTTTGTCTCCATAAAACTGATATCTCATAATTGGTAGTTCCTTCTGTCTCTGAGGTGCAGGTGGGATTGAAGTGTACTTTCCTAGGCCTTACGAATGAAACATTTTTTCTGGCGGCTTCTCCTCTTGCTCATTTACTGCTGACCCACCAAGTTCTGCAAGGATGAAGGTCTTAGAGGCAACACCTGCTTTACTGAGGAACTGCATATAACAGTAGAGCTTTCTAGGAACATTCTCTACTGCTGAGTGAAACCAGGGTCCTGCAGAAATGATAAATGACCATGTAATAGAGAGGAGGAGAGGAGTCCACAGTAGTCTCTATGGCACAGAATGCCGATATTTCCTAGCTTTTTAATTATCTGCTTTGTAGCCTTAATATTTTTGACAAAGGATGGTGGATGGATAGGTGTGCATGTATTGATGTACAAGCATGTAGATATGTGTATGCCCATGCTTTAAAAAAAAAAAAGTGGAATAAATAAGCCCTGTTGTGTAGTGTCATTGAGTCTCACGTGGGTCAAAACTAGGGTGAGAGGCTCCTGTCTGCTGCTTTTAAATGTCTGCAACAAGCAGGAGCACCTTGTTTTACCTTGTCTGACTACTGGTAAAAGGTCCTGAAAAACTAGATCAGAGGTTTTTCAGAAAGACTACAGAAGCAAGGTGATAAATTTGAAATGAGAATGGCCACAGTAAAATGACATTATTTCTTCTGGTCAGCTCTATGAATTCATCAATCCTTTGGATTGGCTAAACTATTTAAATAATCTGCTCTTTATCTGTTGGCAAGGTCTAGAAGAACAAATCCAAAGGGGAATATAAATCTGAGAGGTGCTCTCACTTATCCTTCCTAGGATGCCTCCTTACAAAGTAAATTCTGTCCCTTGGGGAAGAAAAGGATTAATCTGTAATGGAGAATTTAGGATGCTAATTGCTAGCAATTCTGCCTTCAATCAAAAGTGTACAAAGCAGCTACAGGGAAGAATAAGTCGTCTCTGGATTACACTTAAATCCACTGAAATGTGGCACTCCAACTTGTGTTACTCCAGGTTTAAGCAAGCATACATCATTTGAACCCAGCATATATATTTTATTTAGCCCAACCGAAAAATACAGAATCACAGAATGTTAGGGATTGGAAGGGACCTCGAAAGATCATCTAGTCCAATCCCCCTGCCGGAGCAGGATTACCTAGACCATATCACACAGGAACGCGTCCAGGCGGGTTTTGAATGTCTCCAGAGAAGGAGACTCCACAACCTCTCTGGGCAGCCTGTTCCAGTGTTCGGTCACCCTCACCGTAAAGAAGTTTTTCCTCATATTTAAGTGGAACCTCCTGTGTTCCAGCTTGCACCCATTGCCCCTTGTCCTGTCAAGGGATGTCACTGAGAAGAGCCTGGCTCCATCCTCATGACACTTGCCCTTTACATATTTATAAACATGAATGAGGTCACCCCTCAGTCTCCTCTTCTCTAAGCTGAAGAGACCCAGCTCCCTCAGCCTCTCCTCATAAAGGAGATGTTCCACTCCCTTAATCATCTTCGTGGCTCTGCGCTGGACTCTCTCTAGCAGTTCCCTGTCCTTCTTGAACTGAGGGGCCCAGAACTGGACACAATAGTGCAGATGCGGCCTCACCAGGGCAGAGTAGAGGGGGAGGAGAACCTCTCTCGACCTGCTGACCACACCCCTTCTAATACACCCCAGGATGCCATTGGCCTTCTTGGCCACAAGGGCACACTGCTGGCTCATGGTCATCCTGTTGTCCACTAGGACCCCCAGGTCCCTTTCCCCTACGCTGGTCTCCAACAGCTCTGCCCCCAACTTGTACTGGTACATGGGGTTGTTCTTGCCCAGATGCAGGACTCTACACTTGCCCTTGTTATATTTCATTAAATTTCTCCCTGCCCAACTCTCCAGCCTGTCCAGGTCCCTCTGAATGGCTGCGCAGCCTTCCGGCGCGTCAGCCACTCCTCCCAGTTTTGTGTCATCAGCGAACTTGCTGACAGTGCACTCTATTCCCTCATCCAAGTCATTAATGAATATATTGAATAGAACTGGTCCCAGTACCGACCCTTGCGGGACGCCGCTAGACACAGACCTCCAAGTGGACTCAGTCCCATTGACCACCACTCTCTGGCTTCTTTCCTTCAGCCAGTTTACAATCCACCTCACTACCCGATCATCCAGACCACACTTCCCCAGTTTAGCTGCAAGGATGCTGTGGGAGACCGTGTCAAACGCTTTACTGAAATCGACATAGACCACATCCACAGCTTTACCATCATCTATCCACCGGGTTACATCCTCATAAAAGGCTATCAAGTTGGTTAAGCATGACTTCCCGTTGGTGAAGCCATGTTGAGTGCCCCTAATGATCCCCCTATCCTTGATGTGCCTAGAGACAGCACCAAGGACAAGTTGTTCCATCACCTTTCCGGGGATGGAGGTGAGGCTGACCGATCTATAGTTCCCCGGGTCCTCCTTCTTGCCCTTTTTGAAGACTGGAGTGACATTCGCTTTCCTCCAGTCCTCAGGCACCTCTCCCATTGCCCACGACTTAGCAAAGATGATGGAGAGTGGCCTAGCAATGGCTTCCGTCAGCTCCCTCAGCACCCGCGGGTGCATCCCATCAGGGCCCATGGATTTATGGACGTCCAGATTGCTTAATTAAGTGTCGAAGTCTCGCTTAAAACAAGTAAACAGTCTGTACCTTTTTGGTGATATGGGGGATTCTGAGCCTGTTTGTTTCATTCTTCTAAATCTTCATGTGACAGGAAATAACAGAGCTTCACTGCAGTGTCATGGGATCATCAATGCTGATTCACTTCATTTATAGGTGAGAGACTCCCCCTCAAATATCCTTCATAAAAAAATTATGCGACATACAAGCAGGTTCTAAATGAAAATATTTTTCTTTATTAATAATTTTCTTTTTTTTTTTTTTTTTTTGGGGGGGGGAGGTAATATAAAAATCTGTCCAGTCCATTCGTTTCCTTTTACAAGCTGTTTTTATTCTTAAAGCTTAGCATCCTCACAACTCTTCTGTTCCAATATTTCCTCCACTGTTTAGCTATTACAGTTTCTATATATTTTGGAAACCATTACTGCATTTAATTATGGAATATTTCTTTAATTTTTAGCACTTTTCAGTGATCTCAAGTTTCTTGACACCTACAATTAGTGGTAATTGCTTGGTGGACTGTGGATAATGGTTTTCTAGCAAGAGAGAGATGATATGTTTTTATATTACTATTACTTGATAGCATTTTCACAGAAGTATAAAAAGAGTTCTCAGCTAAGATCAGATCTGTGTGCTGCTATGCACCACAAACATTCATCAAGTGAGATGATTTCTACTTAAGAGAAGTTGTAAGTAGGTGAAAAAGGCTGACAAGGTATTATTACCCCTGTCTGACAGATGCAGAGCCAGTACCCAAGGACTGTCTGGATTAAGCGTCAAAAAAATACGTGGCTCTTCAGGTCCTGGTGTGCTGTGTTGTTCAATCCAGTGACCTGGATCTGGAGCATGCTAGAAATTTCTTATGGTTTATGCAGTTAAGTTTCTTTGTCATGGAAAGTGGGATGCAGAAGCAGGGGCAAGGTGGGTAAGCAGTCAGTATAGTGTTTTGAGACAAGGCCAAGGTATTCACATGAACCAAGAAGCTTGGTAAGTGCACTTCAGAAGTCACCAGAGAGACTGTGCCCAGCCTGTGAGCCCAAGTATGTTAAACAACAGACTGGTGAACTTTTTCCTCCTAGCATTTAACCTGCTAAACACCTGTAATGGCTAGTTCTGAAATATTTCAGTCTGGTTGTATATTGCATCTGTAATGGCTTGACCCTGGCTGGATGCCAGGTGCCCATCAAAGCTGCTCTATCACTCCCCCTCCTCAGCTGGACAGGAGAGAGAAAATATAACAAAAGGCTTGCAGGTTGAGATAAGGACAGTAATTGCTGAGCAATCTCCTTGTCGCAGGCAAAACAGACTGGAATTGGGGAAATTAATTTAATTTATTACCAATCAAATTAGAGTAGGATAATGAGAAAATAAAACTAAATTTTAAAACACCTTCCCTCCAGCCCTCCCTTCTTCCCAGGCTCAACTTGACTCCTGAATTCTGTACCTTCTCCCCCACAGCAGTGCCAGGGGGTTGGGGAATGGGGGTTGTGGTCAGTTCATCACATGTTGTCTCTACTGCTCCTTCCTCCTCAGGGGGAGGACTCCTCACACTCTTCCCTGGCCCCAGCGTGGGGTCCCTCCCATGGGAGATAGTCCTCCATGAACTTCTCCAATGTGAGTCCTTCCCACGGGCTGCAGTTCTTCACAAACTGCTCCAGTGTGGGTCCCTTCCATAGGGTACGGTCCTTCAGGAAGAGACTGTTTCAGTGTGGGTCCCCTGCGGGGTCACAAGTCAGGCCAGCAAACCTGCTCCAGTGTGAGCTTCCCATGGGGTCACAGCCTCCTTCAGTCACATACACCTGCTCCTGTGCGGTGTCCTACCGAGGCTGCACGGTGGATATCTGCTCCACTGTTAACCTCCGAGGGCTGCAGGGGGACAGCCTGCCTCACCATGGTCTTCACCATGGGCTGCAGGGAAATTTGCTCCAGCACCTGGAGCACATCCTCCTCCTCCTTCTTCACTGACCTTGGTGTCTGTAGAGTTGTTGCTATCACATATTCTCACTCCTTTCTCCAGCTGCTGTTGTGCAGCAGTTGTTTTTCCCTTCTTAAACATGTTATCACAGAGGTGCTACCACCATTGCTGATGGGCTCGGCCTCGGCCAGCTGTCATTGGCTCTGTGGGACATGGGGGAAGCTTCTAGCAGCTTCTCACAGAAGCCACCTCTGTAGCCCCCCCTGCTACCAAAACCTTGCCATGCAAGATACAGCATCTTAACTGGCAAATGCCAAAGTCAATCATATTATAAAAGTCAATCTATTATAAAATGCTTAGTCTCACTGTCAGTAGAAATCATGTATTTTTTAATTTTAACTTTAGGAAAAGATAAAATCACAATGCTACTTTATGGGAATAACATGATGCCTTTTGGAGAGAGACAGACAAATTTCTTCAATTCAGTAAACACTGGAGGGTCATGTGCTCTGTTCCTCACTTTGATGGGATCGCAACAGCTTGAACTTGGCTACAGATGCAATAGCCAAGCATGTCACTTTGTGGCATTCGTTTGGAAGGACGCTACACAGGAATGCTGAATTAGCCATCCTCCTGTGCGACCCGAGATGAGCTGGAGTTGAGTGATTATAGTGTCAGAATGAGAAGTAGTTCAATGGCATATAAGGGCTATAATTTCTGTGGATACCTCAGGACTTGTACAGCACGGGCTCGCCTGTTAGTGGAGATCATTTGTGAGAGGAAATATGATTTCCCGACAATCTTTAGTCATGTTAAATCTAATTAATGTTTTCGTATTCATTGCTGAGCATTATGCAGACTTGGCAAGTCATTAAGGACAAAGCAGAGTCACTTTAAGAGATACTGAGCATTGAAACACAAGAAATTTAGATGCCAGATTTAAAAATGTAGATACCAGGGTCATAAGCAGGAAGTCTGTGGGATAGGTGAAATGAGCATGCTGCTGTCTTGGAAATTTTGGTGCCAGGTTGTAGCCTGAGTGAATCTTTCTACTTCAGTTGCAGTTCAGTTTAAAGTGTCATATTACTGCAATAGATTAGATGCATTTTCTTGTATGCTCCTTCAAGGGACAATGGAGGATAAAGCAATTGTGGAAAAACTCATACTAGCTGTCTGCCTTTCTGTGCATTATGGAGTTTAAGCTGTCCCATTTTTTTTTAAATGTTTGCTGTCCATCTCCTCTGCCTACCTGAATGCATTTTAATACACCTATTCACCACTAAAGCCAATTTCAGCAGTATTGCTGCTTTTCTAAAAATAGACTCCAAGAGCATCTTTATTATCTGCAATGTGCATTGTTTGTTTTAATAGGAAACTACTTTGCTACAGTACCATTTCTTAAATTACATCTTACTTTAACAACCACATCTGCCCAAAACATAATGATTGTGACTGAGGAAATACAGTTCTGAATCATGAATTGGAAGGCACAATAGGTTTAGGTGCAAGTGAAACCAGTTTTTGTTTTGCATATACACACACACAAAAACCATTGAGAATTGTGATTACAACATGCAGTGTCTTCCATTTATAGCAGTGCCAAAACAAACTTCAAGTGTGCATTACAGTATGTTCTAGTGAAATGAGCAGAATTTCAGTGATGAAACAATGTATTGCTGAGAATAATTTTAACAATATTCCTTAATCATATTTTCAGAAGGTAATCATCGATACACATTCAGCAGTTGCATCATGGGTCTGTGAGTGTTGTCATCCAGAGCAGCACAAACGTCAAGAGATGAGCTGGCTTTGTGCATCCATAGCAGTGTATCAGCCACTGCTTGTTGCTGAATAGAGTCCCTTGCTCCATCTCATGCCATCTTGCCTTGCAAATCCAAGTGGGTTGCAATAGCTTCCTGCAGTGAACAGGCTGAAGGCCAAGGCCTGGCAGAGCCTTCATGAAGGACTGGTGGAGAACATTGGGTCAGCATGATCAAGAAAAGTTAGTGGTATAGTAGATGCATAAACAACCTTGCCAGTGGTTGTTGCAAGCACTTATGAAATGGCTTTCATACTTCCAGTGCTTGATAATGGTAGAGTTGGACATCCCGAGAGAGTCTGATGGGCAGAATTTTCAGTGACCTAAAATAACATTGCAGATAGTAAGGCAGACTTTTACTCCTCAATACAGGTTTTTGATTCCTCCGTGTAGGTTAAGTATGATTCTCACAGCTAGGAATTTTGGAGCTTTGATACCAACTACACCCCCCAAAAAAAACCCCCCACCAAACCAAAACAAAACCACCAAACTGGAGCTTTTGGAACTTCCTTGTGCTCTTCTTTTGAGAACCAGTATCAGTACTTTGATTTGTGTAGTCCGGGTAATGTTTCAGGCCCTGTAAGATCCATATTCCTCCCAGCAAGCATTCAGAAGGTATTTATGAGACTAAGATCGAGGGCAAGCTGCAGATCCTTTGCAATATTTTGCTGTCATTCCTGTTGAGGAGAATATAGTTCAGCTTGTCGTACAAGAAACGGCTGTCCCTATAGGAGCTCTTGAGGTAAGAGACTCCTGTTCTCCTTACATATCTAGGCAATGCAGCAACCCATAGAAAGAATTAAAAGGTCGTTACAATAGCCTAAAAAGGACAATAAGATCTTAGTTCCAAGTTGACATTAATTATGTTCTGATGAGTTCATAGTGGAGCAGTTACTAATAGTAGCACATTTCAGAAACAAGGTATTGTCACTGGGATATTTTTGGCTGGAAGTAGTTATGATAGCAACTGATGGAGGCTTTGTATTAAGGTTCATGCAATGTATAGTTTCTTCTTAAAATATGAGAATATCAATTTCAATTCCTGGTATTGTGTTACTTAAAATCCCCAGGTGTTGGTGAGATTATAATCACAGAATCACAGAATCACAGAATGTTAGGGATTGGAAGGGACCTCGAAAGATCATCTAGTCCAATCCCCCTGCCGGGGCAGGATTGCCTAGACCATATCACACAGGAACGTGTCCAGGCGGGTTTTGAATGTCTCCAGAGAAGGAGACTCCACAACCTCTCTGGGCAGCCTGTTCCAGTGTTCGGTCACCCTCACCGTAAAGAAGTTTTTCCTCAAATTTAAGTGGAACCTCCTGTGTTCCAGCTTGCACCCATTGCCCCTTGTCCTGTCAAGGGATGTCACTGAGAAGAGCCTGGCTCCATCCTCTTGACACTTGCCCTTTACATATTTATAAACATGAATGAGGTCACCCCTCAGTCTCCTCTTCTCTAAGCTAAAGAGACCCAGCTCCCTCAGCCTCTCCTCATAAGGGAGATGTTCCACTCCCTTAATCATCTTCGTGGCTCTGCGCTGGACTCTCTCTAGCAGTTCCCTGTCCTTCTTGAACTGAGGGGCCCAGAACTGGACACAATAGTGCAGATGCGGCCTCACCAGGGCAGAGTAGAGGGGGAGGAGAACCTCTCTTGACCTGCTGACCACACCCCTTCTAATACACCCCAGGATGCCATTGGCCTTCTTGGCCACAAGGGCACACTGCTGGCTCATGGTCATCCTGTTGTCCACTAGGACCCCCAGGTCCCTTTCCCCTACGCTGGTCTCCAACAGCTCTGCCCCCAACTTGTACTGGTACATGGGGTTGTTCTTGCCCAGATGCAGGACTCTACACTTGCCCTTGTTATATTTCATTCAATTTCTCCCCGCCCAACTCTCCAGCCTGTCTAAGTCTCTCTGAATGGCTGCGCAGCCTTCCGGTCTGTCAGCCACTCCTCCCAGTTTTGTGTCATCAGCGAACTTGCTGACAGTGCACTCTAATCCCTCATCCAAGTCATTAATGAATATATTGAATAGAACTGGTCCCAGTACCGAGCCTTGCGGAACTCCGCTAGACACAGACCTCCAACTGGACTCTGTCCCGCTGACCACTACTCTCTGGCTTCTTTCCTTCAGCCAGTTTACAATCCACCTCACTACCCGATCATCCAGACCACACTTCCCCAGTTTAGCTGCAAGGATGCTGTGGGAGACCGTGTCAAACGCTTTACTGAAATCGACATAGACCACATCCACAGCTTTACCATCATCTATCCACCGGGTAACATCCTCATAAAAGGCTATCAAGTTGGTTGAGCAAGACTTCCCGTTGGTGTAGCCATGCTGAGTGCCCCTAATGATTCCCCTATCCTTGATGTGCCTAGAGACAGCACCAAGAACAAGTTGCTCCATCACCTTTCCGGGGATGGAGGTGAGGCTGACCGGTCTATAGTTCCCCGGGTCCTCCTTCTTGCCCTTTTTGAAGACTGGAGTGACATTCGCTTTCCTCCAGTCCTCAGGCACCTCTCCTGTTGCCCATGACTTAGCAAAGATGATGGAGAGTGGCCTAGCAATGACTTCCGCCATCTCCCTCAGCACCCGCGGGTGCATCCCATCAGGGCCCATGGATTTATGGACGTCCAGGTTGCTTAATTGGTCCCTGACCCAGCCCTCATCAACCAAGACAGATTCCTCCTCTATCCTGACTTCTTCTGAGGCCGCAGGGGTCTGGGGCTCCTCAGGACAGCCTCCAGCAGTATAGACAGAGGCAAAGAAGGCATTCAGTAACTCCGCCTTCTTTTTATCCTCTGTCTCCAGGACCCCCACCTCATTCATCAGTGGGCCTACATTGCCTCTAGTGTTGGCTTTACCTGAAATGTATTTGAAGAAGCCCTTTCTGTTGTCCTTGACCTCTCTTGCAAGGTTTAATTCCAAGGAGGCCTTAGCTTTCCTAGTTGCCTCCCTACATCCTCTGACAACAGACTTATATTCCTCCCAAGTGGCCAGCCCCTCCTTCCACGATCTGTACACCTTCTTCTTCCACTTGAGTTTGCCCAGCAGTTTCCCTGTTCAACCATGCAGGTCTCCTGGTACCCTTCCTTGACTTCCTACCTGTTGGGATGCTCTGATCTTGAGCTCGGAAGAAGCAGTCCTTGAACGCTAACCAACTATCTTGGGCCCCCTTACCTTCTAGTACCCTGTCCCATGGGATTTCCCCTAGCAATTGCTTGAAAAGGCCAAAGTTGGCCCTCCTGAAGTCCAGGGTTGTGATTCTGCTAGCTATTCTGTTCCTGCCACATGAGATCCTGAACTCTACCATCTCATGGTCGCTACAACCAAGGCTGCCCTCAACCTTCACCTCTTCAACCAGACCCTCCTTGTTAGTGAGGATAAGATCCAGCAGCGCTCCTCTCCTAGTTGGCTCATCCACCATTTGCTTCAGAAAGTTATCATCAATGCACTGGAGGAACCTCCTGGACTGGGGATGGCTGGCTGAGTAGGCCTCCCAGCAAATATCAGGGTAGTTGAAATCCCCCATGACAACCAGGCCCTGTAATTGCGAGACTGCTCTCAACTGCCTGTAGAAGGCCTCATCACCCTCCTCATCCTGATCCGGTGGCCTGTAATAGACACCCACAACAGTATCACCCCTGCCAGCCTGCCTCTTAATTCGCACCCACAAACTCTCAACTCGCTCCTGATCTGCCTCTGGACAGAACTCAATACATTCTAGCTGCTCACTCACATAAAGCGCAACTCCACCACCTCTCCTTAGCGGCCTGTCTTTCCTGAACAGGACATAGCCATCCATGACCACATTCCAGTCATGTGAGGCTTCCCACCAAGTCTCTGTAATTGCCACTAGATCATAGCCCCCCGACCGAACATGGATTTCTAACTCCTCCTGTTTATTCCCCATGCTGCGTGCATTGGTGTACAGGCATTTCAGGGAGCGAGCTGGGCACACCGATTTCATCCCAGATTCACCCGCTGATTTCACCCCAGGGGGATGGGAGGCCTCCTGGTCTACCTCAACACTAGAGCATTGCCCCAGTGGTGCAAGCCCAGCTACCACCCCATCATATAAGCTACATAGAGACAGAGGATGTCTCTACCCTTTGTATATTAAGATCTATTATTTCAGTATTCATCTTCTGGTTTCAGTGGAGTTGCAGAACTCCTACAATTATTTGCAAGTACCCTCATCAGTACCTTCAGCAGAAATAGGTTGTGTGCCATTGTTCTAGAAGCAATTGCTGCTAACGATGCACTCAGTGGTAGGCAAGTGTAAATAGCAAATAGAGGACTCAAGGAGAAGTGGAGACTAAAGACAATTTTTTTTTTCCTAAACTTTACTCCTGCTGTAACCCTGTGTTCAAATTCTAAGTGAATTAAAATTTACTGGCATCTCCACTGGTATGCTGGCGTAAAGAGGTGCTACTTGTTAGATTAGGATTGGGATTTGAGGCAAACTGCAGGTCCTTACTCCACTGCCCAACCCTTCCTGCTTTTGAAGGTGAAGAACCTGATCCGAGATATTATCTGACTTTCTCAGCTTCCAAAATATTTAGTTTTGAATTTTACTCCTGTCAAGGAGATGTTTAAAAATATGCTCTGGTTTTGATTTTTGTTTAAATAAGTAGGTTGTGACTTGAGATAAAGGATTGATTTTTACATCCTGCTTACAGGCTCCTGTTCTCACCTTGGGCAAGTTTATTTGTGGTTCAGTGACCCATTATAACAATAGGGATGAGAATTGTCTGCAGTCAAGCTTTTGTCTTGTTGGTGTGGACTGGGAGAATTTTGTGGGAAAGGATCGTCCTTTGAAATTCCTGGCCGAATGCAAGCTGACTTCTGGTTTGGGGTTTCTGTATTCGAGTGAAATACTTATCAGTGTACTGTCACATCATCTGGGATAAATGGTTGAATAGCTAAAAATTTGGTGTTCTTTTTCCAACATCAGTGTTTCTTTATTTCATTTTTTTTCTTGTTTAGTTTGTTTCCTTCATCCAATATTTAAAACTAACAAGCAAAAGCAAACACAGAAAAAACTTGAAAGGCTAAAGATCAAACAAATGAAAAAACCTTCTCACTTATATAATTCAATTAAACACATTCTTCCCATGATGCATTGAGGAAATACATTATTACAGACACAAATCACTTTGTAGTGTTGTATTATTAACTGCTTCTGGGGCCAGATGATACATCTGCCAGATTGGAAGGAAGAAGCCATAGGATGTAATGTCAATTATCCTAATTGTTATGGGTCCTTCAACACTAGGGCTTATGTGAGTTCCCAGAAAGGGGATGCAAAGATGTGTATATTTGCACATTGCTACAGGCCACGTTCCTGGGTGGGGGTCAGCACCAAACAGCCTGGAATTTGAGGACTGAAAATGTCAGATCGTTGTACCAAGGAGACATGGGATGCCCCAGGAAGCAGAGGGGTGGTTTTGACAGTGTGAAGTCCCAACGGTGCTCCTGTGAATGAGGGGTGCAAAAATTCAAGCACATTTCGGTAGCAAATAGGGATTTTACTAAGATGACAGTGCTAGGGCAGAGAAAACTGCAGGAATTATTTGACAGTCATTTTGCTTTGCTGATTCAGATATCTGTAGATTTCATTGAACTGCCTTGTAAAATCATCACAGCAGGAAAAAAATGGTGTGGAAAGGATTAGGTGATTCAAAGCAGTCTCAATCTGTCGGGCTCAGGCGCGAGGAAGAGGGCGGGTATCACCAGCACTGCAGCTGGCTGTTAGGAGTGTTTAGTGGTGTCTTGCTCAAGAACAGAAACAATATATCACACTTTGAGAAATTAGTGATGAGAAGAAGCCAGTTTTTTAGTGCATATCCCTTTATTCTGAAGCCTTCTCTTCCCCAGTATTCTTCCCTAGAGATTCATGCCAGTTGTTTAAAATGTCTTAAACTTTAGGATTTCTAGATCTTTGGAGAGAGTTTAAAATGCCTTGGAGATCTCCCCAGTGATAGCTGTGCACGCATCTGCCTGAGTATTAAAAATAGAATATTTTTATTTAATTGGATGTTGAAAAGCTAAAGATTTCTCACATCACTCAGACGGCAGATTCAAGATCTTACATATGTCAAAACAATGCCATCTGGGTTTGTTTATATTGCTGTTAGCCTTTTGCAGGAGTCCAAGTGGCTATTTGAAAACCAGTATAGCATCAACCTAACAAGTAAACAGTAGGTCTTGCTGCAGCCCCTTCCAGTTTCTTGGGCTGACATGGAGAACTGTTTGCTTACACAAGTGCTGGATGAGTCCGTGTTAGTCAAACAAAGTTGTGGAAATGAATATAATGTCATAAAAAAAACCCTAGGAGGACATACAGAATCATATGAATTAAAAAATTGAGTTGTTTAAACATTCTCATTCCCTTGCCTTTTTTCTTTGACTCTTTCACCTCTCAATCCTTTTGTATTATATGGGGATTAATTTTATTTTTGCATTTACAAATGGAAGGTTTATCCAATAGAAGATTGAGTATTTTAGGGTGTTCCACATAACTAAAACATTTTATTTCTGAGTTTAAAAAAATAAGTTCCTGCTTGAAATAACAGAAATCTGGTTTAATTGATTGAAGGTAATTAACAAGATTGATTGCTCATTCCCCTGCTAATCTAGTTTAGAACTGTAGATTGTACAAGTGGTAAATTTGGATGGTTTGCAAAGTTCCTGGTGGATCTTTGATTCGAGACTAGGGTTTTGTAAAGAATCGTATGTTAAAGCAAAGCTGACAGACGGTACTGTCTCGCCTTTAAAGAGACCTCCAACTCAGCAGGCAAAACTCACAGTTTTTCTATTTGTCTAAGAGGCCAGCAACCTCTTACTTTTATGGTAGTTTGGGAGAGGAATAGTTCAACAAAGCTCACAGAACTCATACAAGAGAAATTAATACATAATGAATGGGATCTCTAGGGCACAGATCAGGTTAATCTCCAACAACCAAAGGAGTTTCTAACACTTTATAGTCAATAGGACCCAAAGTCCTTCCAGCCCAATTTAATTTTCTTTTTGATATGGCAGAGCTCACAGGTAGGCCTCCCTGTCTCTGTGCTCTCACTTGCATTGTCTAGATTGGGGCACGTATCAGCTCAAGCGTTGTCCTAAGCACCAGGCTTGGAACTTGCCGTGTGCAGCATCTGAAGATACTTGAAGAAGTTTTTATTCAGCATGATCTGATAGTGCTGTGAGTGCTTATGATAAGGAAGTGTATACCTTGTGATATTTGACCCAATTGTGGTGAAAACTAATGCCAAGGGTGACCTTAGAAATAAACCATGCCTTTTCTATCTACTTTTATGGTACAAAAAATGAAAGAAGAGTTCATCTGTTTAAAATGTTCATTTCTGTTTTTCTTTAGTAGATAATGGTAGCTCTCATTAATGTTAAAGAGGGCATCCTGGCCCTCCTGATTTCTACCAGCTGCTCTCCACAGGGTAAGGGAAGGCTGGTAGCTGTGGGGCCTGGAGGCTGGAGTGTTCCCCACCATGCCCCTCTCCATCTGTTTGGATTTGGAACTGGAAGTACCGTTTGGACTGCGAACCTTGGAGAAAGTCAGCACTGAACAGCGAATCCCTGAAAGCTGCTGACCGTGGTACTTTCCATTGGGTGTGATAAAGCCCTTTGGCTTGGAGACAGAGGGGAAGATGAATAAGTGATCATCCTTGCTGGGATGCAGCTGAGCTTGTTTTGTCCTGCCTAAGCTGTGGCAGAACAATGACACATATTAGATGTATTAAAGAAAGGGGCTGCTTTTGTAGCACCAATCTAGTCAAGGACAAATGCAGACAAACAAGACTTACACACTTGTAAACTGGGCAGTATATAGGGTGCTGTGAGCGGTGCCCCCTAGTCCTCACCCCCGGTGCACCATCTGGCAGGCAGCCATTGGCCGGGGGTGGGCTGGTCATGTACTGACTTCTGCTTTAAAGGGTCCCAGGCGGCCAGGCCAGTCGGGATGGCTCACGTGGCGTAAGAGCATGCAGCATGCTGCCTATAAAAGCACGCAGCAGCAGGTTTCGCAGGGAATGTGGCCTGGAGCGGTGGTGGCTGGGCAGAGGGACCAGGGTACCCCGGGGGTCGGGATATCCTGGGGGTTGGGGGCACCTCCACTGCCGGCTGCTTCCTCCCGTGACTGAGTGCATTCTATATGCGCACTGTGAGCTCGGCTTATGGGGATCCACCCAGTCTGCAATGGATCTGGGTTAACGTGAAGTTGTGGTTGTAGAAACAACTGCGCTGTGTCCTGGTTCTACCAAGGGTCCCTCAAGACCACACCTGTCCCCATAGTGGTGAGCGGTGGCTGCCCATGGGCTCCTGCCTGGGAAGCCAACATGGGGAGATGGTTGGTCTTGTGTCTGCCATGTACCGCTCCTTGGGGGAGCATCCTAAAACCTTCAGTGCTAGTGAAAACACAAGATTTCTTTGTAAGAGCCATGCAAAAATATTCAAGTAATATTTTCCTGGTCAGTTCTTGAATGCTATAATTCTGGATGAATTTGATGCAGAAATGCCCATTTGAAGTAATGAATATATTCAGAGAAATTAGGATGTCATTAAACTAAGCTGTTTTATTCAGTAGTATTAATGCCCATTAGCTACTGATGCTTCAAAAGTGTGATACAGTTTGTAAGGACAGTCAGCTAGGAAGGAGTGGAAGGAAACCAAGGGGCTTGTGGTGCAAAACCTGTGTTTAATTTCCAAATAGTCTGTATTTGATTTCCAAATAACTTTGCAGTTACAATCTCAGGTTCTGACTAGTCAATTAATGGAGAAATTTTCCTTTTGAAAAACGACCTGTGTCAGTACATTTTTTTTGTTCAAGGGAAAGGAATATTTTTGGTGACATTTTTCAAATAGAAACTTTGAAATCAAATTAAATTTTTGTTGTTTTTCAGATTTCTTTTGTTCAGTATTGTTGTTGGAAAATAAGCCAATGAATAAATAGTCCAGAAATAAAATTAGTTTTGTGGGGTTATTTTTAATGCACAGTTTCCTATGAAATGTCACCAGCTCCAAATAAGAAATTTCCTTAATCTTGTTCATTGGGGGAAAAGAAGTAGAGGTTTTTCAACTTCTTTGTGAGTAAATGCTCTGAGATACTAAATAATTATGAATCTCAATGTACCCATCCTTATCTAAGAGCTTACATATTTTATTAGTTTAGTAGTTTCTGTAGTCTTTTTTTTTTTTCTTTAGAGTGTTGGTAAAGAGATCAGCAAAATTTAGCAATAGATTTGACATTTCACGTAGACAGAACTAACAATCTGACTAGAAAAGACATGTCCAGGAATCCCCAGCAAAATGAAAGCTGCTGGGTCCACAAGTTGTCTGAAAATGCTGTTAGATTTTTAGCTGTCATCTGCTAGTAAACAGGAATAATACTTCCCCAATCTCCTGTTATGTCTGTCATTCATGATTTTATAGCCATGTGTTGTATTCCACTTCAGACATCATTTTTTCAGGCTGAAAAATCCTGATCTACTTAATCTTTTCACATTCTAAAGGCATTTTATACCATTGGCCTACCTTCTTGCTGTTTTCTGTATTTTTTCCAATTTAGCTGTGTCTTTGTCAGATGAAGAGACAAAAGCTTCACCGTTTTCAAGTTGTGGTCACATAGCTGTTTAATATATAATGTCATATTGATGCTTTCTGGTTGGCTTGTTCTCTACTTTTTCTAGTAATTCCAAATATCCTCTTCGGGTATTTGGCTATGTTTGAGTCCAAAACTGATGCTTGCATCCAATGGTTTACAAGGCTTAAAGATTCCTGAATGATGGTAGCGGATTTACAACCTATTTCGGGGTGTGTGCATGGTGAGGATGATTTTGTCTGTGTGCTTTGGTACTTCATATTTGCTGACACTATTCGTTTTCCATCTTAGTGCCTGATCATTCAGTAGCATCAGATCCTTGTGCAGCCTTTCACAGTCAGTGTTTATTTTTACAACCCACCAAATTTCGTGTTATCATAAAGTTGTGGCAGTTTTCTATATTCCGTACTTTCTTTGGTATGGCATTTATGAAGTCAAGAAATAGCATAGATCACACTAGATCCCCCTAGTGTCCACTAAAAATTTTCTTCCCAACCTTTCTTTCCTATTCTTTAAGAAATTACTAACCCATAAAGGCACATTCCCTTTCATCATATATCAGCTTGCTTTGTTTGCTTTTTGTCTTTCAGTGATTTTCAACAAAAACTTGATGAAAGTACAAGAGCATGGTACTTTCAATTATACCATCATTATCAATACATAAATTGATTCCTTTGAAGACTACTAATAAATTTGAGGTCTGCCTTCCCTCTGAAAAAAACAAGACATTTTAGTCATTATATAATGATCTGCCTGTTTGCTTATTCTGATTTTTAAAATAATTTCTACTGATTTATGGATTTATTTGTCTGTGGGTACTCAGGCCTGTCTCAAAGCCCCTTAAAAAAGTGATGTTGCATTTACGACCTTCTGTTTCCGTGGAAATGAAATCAATTTCCTTGATAGGATAGATAGATGCCACAGCTAATAGTTGAGCAACTTTCTATTGAATTTCCTTATGAGAGAATATTAACTGAGCTTAGAGGATTGCTTCTGTTCATTTTATATGTTAATTCAGTACTTCAATTTAAACTGCTTTTTCTCACCCATTCTCCCAAAAGAAAGAGCTTAGAAATATGCTAAGTTGTATCCTCCTCGACTCTGATGCGAAGAATTCATTTAACATCTCAGCTATGGCCTTGTCTTCAAGGCTATCTTGCAGACTTTTTCCCAGGTTTTCTTCCTATCACTTGTTTAAAAAGGTATTTATTGCTAGTTTTTATGCCTTATATCCAATTACTTACAATTTTTTTAAGTTCTATCTTATGCTGGTATTCTGTATTTACAGAGCTGATCCTGATACCCATTTTTATCATTTAATTATGACTCCTTGTTTAAGAAGGAAGTCTTCCTACTTCAAATAGCTTCTTTTAGTCTCTCATTTTACCAGATTGTTTTTATTTATTTCCTTGTAAAGAAATTTGTTTTCAGAGTAAGTGACATGTATTTATTTTGAATCTCTAATATACTGACTTTAAAAAACCTCTATGGTGCTTAAAATAATTTATCCTGTTGTTACTTTTAATTTCTATCTAACAAGTCCTGATTTGTATTTATTTCCTCTTTTTGAAATTAAGCTCTGCTTTAAAGGAATATTTGTGTGTGTGTAGCTCTGCACTTGGGTGTGTTGAATTTCAATGTCATGTGGCCAGTGCTGCAGAGTAGCTCCGCAGTAGCAGTGTTTTCATCCTGAGTGCTGCTTAAGTTTAAAGCAAGCATTGTGTCCGTGTGTTAGGTACATGGCCTACCAACTCCAGCAATTGTGCATTTCTATTTTCTAAAAATCCGAGTTTAAGTCACTATGATGATTACCCTCTCTTTTCAAAGGTGACAGAGGTCTCTGTTTTCTCTGCTCATGGATCTTTTTTTATTGCCTTATCTACCATTGTGTGAAATGATAACATCACCTGGTCATGTTCTTGATAACACAGATCTAACACTTTAATGTGGAAGAATTTCAATCCATATAGATATTAGGATGACCAGTAGTAACTCATTGTCCCTATTGGGTTCTAACCTTTCTTTAAAACATAGCACTTTTCTTTTGCCAATGCTTCCCACTCCATCCTTATGTCATTTGTACCCTGCAACTGCACTGCCTCCTCTAAATGTCTGCTTTCCACTAACATGTCTGCTGCGATATGTTTTCAAATACACAATGCATTCACCCAGGTGAGTTAGACTTCCAGAATTAGCTTGTGTACATTTGACGTAACTCTAGAGACCTGTATTGACATGCTGTGCTTAGATGAACTTGACTTCCTGAGACCGTGCTTTATTGGTTAAGATGTGCGCATTTTGTCCATTTCTGTCCTCTTCTGTAATTAAGAATAAGGAATTTGGCTCAATTCATTCCTCAATAAGTCAACACAGAGGGAAATCGGACTCTTTGAGAATGCTAATCTAAGCTTCTCCAAGGATATAATGAAATAAAAGATCTGGGAGCCTGCAGAATAGCTGCATATTCTTTTAGTCATAATATGTTGATTTAGTAGTGGTCTAAATAACTGATGTCTTAATGCTGTGTTTTCTCAGCATGGTCGTTAAAGTTATACTGCAGAAACCTGATGAGTTCAAATGTGCATGAGACTACAGTATTGATGTAGATGCAGTTAAGTACATATCAGTGTCCTTCTTTATTAGAAGTTAAATTTGTATATTTGCATGGTCCTTTTCTGTTTGTCAGAAAATGAGCTCATCTTTGTTGAAGACTGAACAGAGAACATACATCCTGGTACAGCTTATTATGCAGGCCTCGCAGTATGCAGAAGTTTTGAAAGGAAATACTGTAATAGGTTAATTTTCCTCTCTGTGGGTTGCATTGTCTAAACCATTTATTTCTCTCTTCCCTTCTTTGTTACTTTTCAAGGTGTAGCTACTTATACTGCTTTCAGGAAAAAAAAATGTTAATTTTTAACATTAATGGACATTCACAGAATCACAGAATGTTAGGGATTGGAAGGGACCTCGAAAGGTCATCTAGTCCAATCCCCCTGCCGGGGCAGGATTACCTAGACCATATCACACAGGAACGCGTCCAGGCGGGTTTTGAATGTCTCCAGAGAAGGAGACTCCACAACCTCTCTGGGCAGCCTGTTCCAGTGTTCGGTCACCCTCACCGTAAAGAAGTTTTTCCTCATATTTAAGTGGAACCTCCTGTGTTCCAGCTTGCACCCATTGCCCCTTGTCCTGTCAATGGATGTCACTGAGAAGAGCCTGGCTCCATCCTCATGACACTTGCCCTTTACATATTTATAAACATTAATGAGGTCACCCCTCAGTCTCCTCTTCTCCAAGCTGAAGAGACCCAGCTCCCTCAGCCTCTCCTCATAAAGGAGATGTTCCACTCCCTTAATCATCTTCGTGGCTCTGCGCTGGACTCTCTCTAGCAGTTCCCTGTCCTTCTTGAACTGAGGGGCCCAGAACTGGACACAATACTCCAGATGCAGCCTCACCAGGGCAGAGTAGAGGGGGAGGAGAACCTCTCTCGACCTGCTGACCACACCCCTTCTAATACACCCCAGGATGCCATTGGCCTTCTTGGCCACAAGGGCACACTGCTGGCTCATGGTCATCCTGCTGTCCACTAGGACCCCCAGGTCCCTTTCCCCTACGCTGGTCTCCAACAGCTCTGCCCCCAACTTGTACTGGTACATGGGGTTGTTCTTGCCCAGATGCAGGACTCTACACTTGCCCTTGTTATATTTCATTAAATTTCTCCCTGCCCAACTCTCCAGCCTGTCCAGGTCCCTCTGAATGGCTGCGCAGCCTTCCGGCGCGTCAGCCACTCCTCCCAGTTTAGTGTCGTCAGCGAACTTGCTGACAGTGCACTCTATTCCCTCATCCAAGTCATTAATGAATATATTGAATAGAACTGGTCCCAGTACCGAGCCTTGCGGAACTCCGCTAGACACAGGCCTCCAAGTGGACTCTGTCCCATTGACCACCACTCTCTGGCTTCTTTCCTTCAGCCAGTTCACAATCCACCTCACTACCCGATCATCCAGACCACACTTCCCCAGTTTAGCTGCGAGGATGCTGTGGGAGACCGTGTCAAACGCTTTACTGAAATCGACATAGACCACATCCACAGCTTTACCATCATCTATCCACCGGGTTACATCCTCATAAAAGGCTATCAAGTTGGTTAAGCATGACTTCCCGTTGGTGAAGCCATGCTGAGTGCCCCTAATGATCCCCCTATCCTTGATGTGCCTAGAGACAGCACCAAGGACAAGTTGTTCCATCACCTTTCCGGGGATGGAGGTGAGGCTGACCGATCTATAGTTCCCCGGGTCCTCCTTCTTGCCCTTTTTGAAGACTGGAGTGACATTCGCTTTCCTCCAGTCCTCAGGCACCTCTCCCATTGCCCACGACTTAGCAAAGATGATGGAGAGTGGCCTAGCAATGGCTTCCGCCAGCTCCCTCAGCACCCGCGGGTGCATCCCATCAGGGCCCATGGATTTATGGACGTCCAGATTGCTTAATTGGTACCTGACCCAGCCCTCATCTGCCAAGACAGATTCCTCCTCTATCCTGACTTCTTCTGGGGCCTCAGGGGTCCAGGGCTCCTCAGGACAGCCTCCAGCAGTATAGACAGAGGCAAAGAAGGCATTCAGTAACTCCGCCTTCTTTTTATCCTCTGTCTCCAGGACCCCCACCTCATTCATCAGTGGGCCTACATTGCCTCTAGTGTTGGTTTTACCTGCAATGTATTTGAAGAAGCCGTTTCTGTTGTCCTTGACCTCTCTTGCAAGGTTTAATTCCAAGGAGGCCTTAGCTTTCCTAGTTGCCTCCCTACATCCTCTGACAACAGACTTATATTCCTCCCAAGTGGCCAGCCCCTCCTTCCATTATCTGTACACCCTCTTCTTCCACTTGAGTTTGCCCAGCAGTTCCCTGTTTAACCATGCAGGTCTCCTGGTACCCTTCCTTGACTTCCTACCTGTTGGGATGCTCTGATCTTGAGCTCGGAAGAAGCAGTCCTTGAATGCTAATCAACTATCTTGGGCCCCCTTACCTTCTAGTACCCTGTCCCATGGGATTTCCCCTAGCAATTGCTTGAAAAGGCCAAAGTTGGCCCTCCTGAAGTCCAGGGTTGTGATTCTGCTAGCTATTCTGTTCCTACCTCATGAGATCCTGAACTCTACCATCTCGTGGTCACTACAACCAAGGCTGCCCTCAACCTTCACCTCTTCAACCAGACCCTCCTTGTTAGTGAGGATAAGATCCAGCAGCGCTCCTCTCCTAGTTGGCTCATCCACCATTTGCATCAGAAAGTTATCATCAATGCACTGGAGGAACCTCCTGGACTGAGGATGGCTGGCTGAGTAGGCCTCCCAGCAAATATCAGGGTAGTTGAAATCCCCCATGACAACCAGGCCCTGTAATTGCGAGACTGCTCTCAGCTGCCTGTAGAAGGCCTCATCACCCTCCTCATCCTGATCCGGTGGCCTGTAATAGACACCCACAACAGTATCACCCCTGCCAGCCTGTCCCTTAATTCGCACCCACAAACTCTCAACTCGCTCCTGATCCGCCCCTGGACAGAACTCAATACATTCTAGCTGCCCACTCACATAAAGAGCAACTCCACCACCTCTCCTTAGTGGCCTGTCTTTCCTGAACAAGACATAGCCATCCATGACCACATTCCAGTCATGTGAGGCTTCCCACCAAGTCTCTGTAATTGCCACTAGATAATAGCCCCCCGACCGAACACGGATTTCCAACTCCTCCTGTTTATTCCCCATGCTGCGTGCATTGGTGTACAGGCATTTCAGGGAGCGAGCTGAGCACACCGATTTCACCCCAGGGGGATGGGAGGCCTCCTGGTCTATCTCAACACTAGAGCGTTGCCCCAGTGGTGCAAGCCCAGCTACTACCCCATCCCCCTTCGAATCTAGTTTAAAGCTCTCCGAATGAGCCCTGCTAATTCCTGTCCCAGAACCCTTTTGCCCCTACGACAAAAGGGGCAAAAATGCCCCTTCATCCTAAATGCCTTCATCCTAATATTTAAAAAAAATGTTAGGTGTTTCTATTTCTTGTTCTAAAGGCAAACTCTTTCGTGGATCCAACTCCTGGGTCCTTTCTTTCACCTATGATCAGGAGATTAAAAAGAATAAGAGTGCCCTGTGTGCTAGATTTCACACTCAGGAGAAGGACTTGTTAAGCAGCTATTGTGTTTTGTTTTGTTTGGATTTTTTTTTTTTTTTAATCCCTCCCATCTTGTTTTCCGTATTTAAATGGGAAATATTGGTACCATTGGAGAGACTGATAAGGTTTCTAGTTTTCAAGTGTTTTGCCTGGCTATGGTTTAGGGGAAAACTGTATGGAAGTGAAAGGAGAAAGGGCAGCTTAAAAGAAGTGTGGTAAAAGAACACTCTGGGAAAGCAAACTATCCAATTAGTATTAGCATTATTGACGTGATATTTTAAAACATAATTCTACCTTTCCCTTCACTTAATGGTTTTCCTTTCACTTAAGCCATAGCTCTGATTTGATTTCTTTAAAAGTATCCGTTAAGGTAAATCTTGGGCTGCAGGTCCATACAGAAACAAACTAATTTTCTTAATATTCTTACATCTCTAAAATGGCGTGTGAGGCTCCTGAACCTAGTGTCATGGAGAGCAAGGCGTAGAAATATTTCCACACTTCATTCTTTGTTATTTCTTTCTTAAATGGAAGTGTACAGCAGAGGATGACAACTAGCAATCTTTGTTTGCCTTCCCATATGTGATCCATTACAGCTGCTTAAAAACTGGTGATCTTTTTGTGTAAATCAGCATCACATACCTTGCTGTTAGAGGATGCGAAGACATAGTTTCTCTAAGACGATCCTCCTTGGTGAAAGGACAAGAATGCAGCTCTTATCAAAGGTCCTAGGGACAGTCCATTATAATGCAATCCAGTTTACATATTTACAGAAACCCCTGTTGTATAAAAACTCCTTTTGTTGCAAGAAACAATTTCCATGTTCCTTTCCTTATGTTCAGCAACACAGTGATCATGCTCATTTTGAAATACGTCTTTCACAAGTCCTCAAATTTCCAACTCACTGAGCAGTTCCCGTCCTCTTTCCATTTCCAAAATAAAAATTATGGAGCACTTTTTATTTAAGGCCTACTGTGATCTTGGACCTGCTGAACGTATCGTGACTTCATTTAATGGCCTACCATAAAAACAGTTACAGGTCTTTTGTGTATGCAAGCAAAATTTACACTTCAGAGTCAGAACGCCAGGCTACCTCCTCCTTGGATCACTAACAGGAAGTTACTTTTTTTGTGGTGTAGTTTAGAGAACATGATGATCTTCAGAGCCTACTGCTGAGGATTTTTTGGTGTAGTTGGTGTAATACAATGCGTGGTTGAAACTTAATGGGCAGATACACGTTTGGTAGACATTGCACATATGCCTGCAAAGATGTTGCAAAAGCTCCTCTTTTCTCCTGTTTCAGGAGGAAGTGGTTTCTTTAAGTTACTTTAGTGTCCTGGAGATTAAATTAATGTACTTCAATGACGGACGCCAATGTGAAAGTGGAATGACAAGACTCATGTAGAATGCTGCAAACATTACAGTAATGGTTTTGTAGGAGGAAGTTATGTCAATTAAATTTAACCCTCCTGTGGTAAGAGAGAAGTCAATGTAACTCACTAGGCCAAGACTATGGCTGATGCACATGAGCGTGGTTTCACTGCTCTGAAGGGTTTGGTAATGATTTATACAAATACAGGTGTAACTCATGGTGTATTGACACAGCAGAATTTGCAGTTTAACAAGGCATGGTTGAAAAAGCCTAGAGAAATACATGGGCAACAAGATGTATTTTTTTTTTCTAATTTGCAATTACATGGCGTTTTTGTAAGCAGAGCATAACAAACCTTAGAATCAATCACTATTGTTAGTGTTATTTGTAACATTATATTTATTTACTTTATGATGATGGCATTCCTGAGAGAAGATCTTGAGTAAGGTAAACAGCACCGTGAGATCAGTCTACAGTGCCCTTTTGTGATGTTAACTGTTGTTATCTTGGCTAGGGTGTGCACCTTCTCCTGTTCAAAGGAGAGAGAAGAAATACAGAAGGCAGTGTATAGCAAAAAATATGAGTGCATGAATGTGCATTTCAGTGCATTGTAAAACACTGGAGAGAATCAAGCCTACCTATTTATCTTCCACAGGATGTTACTTTGCTGATCCAAATGAAAATGCTATCAAACTTCGTAACAGGGAAATAACGTAAGATAATGAAGCACAATATTCATCTGAGGTCACTGTTGCATGGAATAACTAACATGTCTCTGGTGTCATCTTGCTGGATCTGTCTGGCAAGTTGTAACCGGAGAGGTACCAAGTGTACAGCGCTAGCTATTTAAACACACTTTGATGAAGCTTAATACAGGGAAGGTTCCCAGAGTTCCCCAATGTTGCCAGACGTAAACACATTCACTGCATTGTTAATCCCACTAATTTAATGTAAAGCATGAAGGTCTCCATGAGATTTATGCAAAAGAACAGCTGAAATCTATGATTAATGTTGGCAGTGGAAAGAGCAGTTTCAGTCTGTTGGCTAAGGTTAATCTAGTCAAGGTACTGGGGAAATATTTATCCTTTGCTGGGATATAGCTTAAAATACTATCTATATGTAGGATTGCTTTTAAGATAAAGTGCAGGAGGCTGAGCAGAAACAGGAATTAGCTGCCGACTTTTAGCTTAGACTTGTAATTTACGGGTTTAATTTTGCTGCTGCTTGCTTCCATTATTATTAATTTATGAAGCAGTGATAATAACAGAGATAACAGCTTCACCTCCAAGTGCTTCAAAGACAGAACTGATTCTAAAAATTAAAGATAGGGATCAATTCTCCATCACTGAAATGCAACGATATGTGAGGTGCAACATCACATTTTTATGCCAAGAGTGTCTTAGTAGGGCAGGGAAATTGCACTTGGTCCATTGCTGGGAAGAAGGGCAGCCTGCCTGGCTACAGGTTGGATAAGACACTTGGGCTACATCTGTATGAGTATATAGAAGAGGACGGGGACCATTTTCTAGTCCTGAGGTCAGGTGATGTAGCTTATATATTATCCATTTGGTATATTCTCTTTTATTCAAAAGAGATCATCATACCCAAGCTGCCTGTTGGGATTGGTCTCTGGTGGATATGATACCTCAGGCTTTGCCAAGGTACAGTCTGGCAGACTCTGGAAACAGATTGACACTAACTAATTCAAACTGTTTGGAGATCAGACTGTCCATTCCAATATAGAAATCCAGCATTTTGACAGGTGCTGCTGACCAAAGCAAGAAAAGAAATTAGAATTTGCTAAGGGGAAATCAGAACAGAATAAAAAGAAAAGAAAAAAGCACAAAGAATTCAAAAGTTCTGCAATATTTTGTTTCATTTTCTTTGGTCTAAATAGAAATATGAAGTGACTCAAGAAGCTTTGTGCTTTTAATGTCACCATCATTAAACTGATGTTTTCTGGATTGATACAGAATAACTGTCTAAATACTGTCTAAAACAATATTAATAGATTCTTAATGGATAGTCTTTTAAAAAAATTAAAAATGTTTTCTCTTGCAAAATATTTTGATAGTATAAAATCTGTTTTTATTGCAAAATCAGTAAAAAGCACAGGGATAATAAAAAACAACCTTCATATAACCGTGGTTTGCATTGGGCAGTCATCTATCTGAGGCTAATGATGTTGTTAACAGTATTTGTTCCTGTATTTGGAAAGTAACTAACCAGAGAGAAGGGGATGCATTCAGTGTAATGGGGTAGTTCAGAGGCAAATAACCTTTCCACTTGAGCAGATTATTCAAGGAAGTGATGAAGTGGTATGGACCCTGCCACATTATTGTGTCTTCTCTCCTCTGGACTACTCTACCACATGCAGAAACTACCAGTAGCTCAGAGGTGACTAACTAATGCTCAGGAACCGAGGTGGACATTGCATTGCTGAAGCACAGCAGTCAGTCCCTCAATAAGTAACAAATTTAATGCATATTTCCCAGTAGGACCCTTGCTTGATAACCCTTACTGCAGCCGTTCGTTTTAATTCTTACTCTGTAGGGAAGTTAAACCACCTCTTTGTAGACCAACTTTTTTTTTTTTTTTTTTCCATTGGGGTGGAGGAATGGGAAGGGGAGCTGTCACTTCCTCAGATAATCATGGGAGGATAATTTTGACAGATGCCTCTTGTGTTTTTCCAACCTCCTGCTCCTCCCTAATAGCAGCTCTGACACTGTGCCAGGGGATATTGTTTTTGAGGTTCTTGTCAAGGATGGGTGTTTCAAAGAGGAAAACGTAACTGCTGTCAGGAAAGAAGGAAAGAAACATAAGCAGAATGGAGGCTTCTCTTTCTGAAGGTACAATAGACTTTAGACTAGCTAGAGTCAGTGTTCAACCTGGAAGGGAAAACATGAGCCTGGAAACAGGCAACTCAGCTCAGAATGTTGTTAACCAGAAATGACTGGTTACCTTCTGTCATGAAGAACATGGTGCATTAACAGGAAAGACAGATGTGAAGTAAGAATAGATGTTTGGAGGCGAGTTATGTGCTAAGAGGACACATTCTGCCCTCCGGTTCCTGGACCAGGCTGGCAGCCGTTTTCTCTTGGGCTCAGACTGAAACATGCTTGAATCAGTGGAAAACGATCCCATTGACTCTCCAAAGCAGGCAAGTTGCTTGTACTTGAAGTAAAAATGTACTTCATTTTTCGAGATTGATTGAAAGACAATTTAACTTGCTGCTTGAGAAAGAGAAGTGAGAAAACACAATACGTAGGTTTGCCATCCATGTGCCAAATGTGGCTGGATGGTAGGTGAAAACAAAGATCTAAACTGCAGCTCTTTAAGGAGCTAAGCAGTCCTCCTTGTCATCCTTTCCTTCTCCCCATGGTCTGACCCCCTCTAATAGCAAAAGGATTTTTGAGGCCGTGTGCTGAAAGAGGGCAACTCCCAGGGGCCAGGTCCTGCCGTGAACCCCTGTGCTGCAGAGCTGCTCTTAATGCACCCTCCAAATGAGGTGGAGCTTTTAGCAGCTCCCAGTCAGGACACAGGGCGGTTGAGATGACAGCAAAGGTATTTCACTGTGTTTCTTCATGGCAAGATATTAACAGTTCTGGCTTGATGTGTGGGGCAGGACTTTTTCCATTACATAAGCAAAGCAACATGTAGGAAAAGTGAAATCGGAAAAGAACATTTAGACTTTGAAGTTGTATTTTTTTCTCTTCAACGTTTCCTCTCTCTCTCTTTTATTTTTTTAACATCTGTGTGTAATCTCTCTAAGTTTTAGGGCTGGGCTGAGGTTAAGGGGAGAGTTTCTAGAATTGCATGAACTGACAGTTGCTTTTGTTTTGCAGTAGAAACTAAACAGACTTTTAAATTTTCATTGTTATAAAAAGTCACCACAAATCTGTCCAGGCCCAAGGTGTTGCTAGCAGGGACTGAGGCTGCTGAGTTTCCATATGGTGCATTTGTAGCTGTATTGTGTCCTTGTCACGGTAACATTCAGTTTCTTTCCACACATACAAGCAGATATGAAGGACCCTTACTGTAACTTGGTTTCAGTCATAGTCCCACTGAGTAACGTTCCAGGTAACGCAAATTTGAGCAGAACTAAAATTCTGTTGCCTCTGGAGAAGGTAAAAGCTATCCTTGAGTCAGAGTTTATTTCAACTTAGAAAATGTGAAAAGCTAGGCAATGCTTTCTTCCTCCTGTTTCAGTTTTTCATGTTGTTTCTTAGTTGGAAATTCATATTTTCTTTAAAGTACACGTGCAGTCAAATGTTTGAGGAGTTCCTGGGAGGCATACATGAGGAAGCATGTTCTGTATCAGTGCTAACTCCTATCCTCCTGATCTTTCTCATCCAAGTAAGGAAATTTAAAAGGGAGAATGCCATTTTTTTACTCCAAGTATAACAGTTTTGGGATTTATGACAGGTTTGGCTGCTTTTGGTTCCTTCACTAAGCTGCTGGATAGTTTGAACTAAGTGCACTCCTGTCCTTATTTCTTTATGCAGCATATTGCGATGTCATGGGTGAGATTTGAAGGTGGAGTGCTCTTTTGTGTGCTTGTATTTCTTTCAGTGAAGGTTGAAATGTTGTAAATTGCTAACATCTGTGTTATGTGCCCTCTGCACATTCATAATCTGTTTTTTTTTTTTTTCCCCTCGGTTCAACAGAGTGATTTTGGCAGAAATGAGAGTATTCAATGCGTCTTAAAATATCTCCCCTAGAAGGCAGTTAACCTCAGGTCTGCCTGCTCACCGTTCAGAGCTGATTGTGCCTATGTTGATGCTTGCATACTCATTTTGAACCCATCCCATTACCTACCTAACAAAGTGGGCGAGCAAAATATATTCAACAGAGTCATTATTGGAGCCGCCTTCTGCTGCGCCTTAAATAAGTTGCCATTTGCTGTGCAGAGCGTGCATGCAGGAGAGACTGAGATAAAGTCCCGCGTCTGATGATATCTGTTGAATTGATTAGGCTTTCGTGAGCAGACGCTTTTCTTGCACCCAATTTCCACTTGTCTGTCTAAAGGTGGAGATCAGTCTAAGAGTTTGGCCGAAGGACAATCTAAAGTTTAGCACATCAGATCTCACTGGTATGATCTGGCATAGATCTGAATTAATACATGAGATAGAGTAACAAATGTGTGTCTGCAGGGTTCTTAAACAACTGTCATATTTCACCACAGTTGCATGACATTTTCCTGAACTGCCCTTGAACAGCTTTTGGGATCCCCCTGAATGGGAGACTTGTATAAACAGCCCATTCATTTGAATTGTTGTTTTTCCTGAAGGAGTCATACATCCAAATTCCAGGAACACTGGTGGTTTTGAGATTTAAACTTCTTTTTAATCTAAACTGGAATTCTATCTTGTTCCACTTCAGTATAACCCATGAACCAGGTGGGTTGAGCATTGGGAAAAACATTGTATATGCTTGTCTCTTTCTTATTCTTCCCTACATTGCCGACCGCCACTCCAGAAGAGGCAGCACTGGACTGGTCAGACCCTGCTCTAAACCGCTGCAGCAGTTCTTACCTTACTATTTCTTGCCAGTGGGACCTGCCTTTGATGGCTCATAAAAAAAAAAAGCATCATAAAATATTACTGTAGTGCCATGGTCTGTGTCACAGTGGGGCACCACACAGCCAGGCATCGTGAAACAAGCTGGGTCCTGCCCATGGCAAGGTGTTAACCTTATAGGCCCTAGTGCTAGGGAAAAGCTTTTGCCTTCATGAAGCTGGTGGTAATATTTGGCGCTAATGGAGCTTTTTGATTCGTAAGCCCTGTAGAATGCCAGAAGCAGAATTTTCCAGGTAAATCATCAGTCTGTTGTGTTTACAGGGCTTGTAAGAAACCACAGATTTCAGTGTTACATTGCATGGGAAATGGCATGTGGGTGCTTTGTTTTCTTCGCTAGTTTGTCGTTTTGTTCCTGTGAATTAATCCCTATCAACAACAAGTTGTAATAGAGGCCGTTTCTCAAGAGGAAGTATTTCTGCCATTCTCACTGATAAGTTTACTGTTAATCAATATTTGAACCTCTAGGGCTAAGAAATCTGGTACCACCTCCTTGTTTCATCTTCTTTAATGGATGGATGATTTCTGTGTCAGCTGTGGATCTAAGTTTTCAAGTGACCATCTGTGGCAATTGGTATTATTCAATTAATGGTCTACAGCCTACAGTCAGTCCATAAAACATCGGAAGGTGATCTGTATAACAGTGGGAGTTGGAAGCGAAAATCAAAGCAATCCTAAAGGCATACACAATGACACCCTGCAGTTAGCAGCAAGCAGTGTTGTGCCAGCTGCATGCAAAACCATCTCGTAGGCCCAGGTCGATGGGTACAGCATTGCCTGTGGATTTTCCCCCTCCCAGAAGTTTTGTTGGCTCTTTCGTTATTACAGAAGCTTGAGAAACACTGCTGTAAGGGATATACTGGACTTTGAAGGGTTCATTTTTACCAACATGACTGTTTCAATGTGGGAAGGTTGTTTACATAGTTGCAAATTCGGTTTGGAGTCAGCTGATTTGGAGGCTGGATGTTGGTAATTCTGGCTCTTCCTTGAGGTGTTGTGAAGGAAAGTATCTAGCACAGATGCCTGTGGGTGAGCACCTGGGTCTGCTTGCGGATGGCAGAGTACAGCTGTCTCTGTTTTATCTGGCAGGACCACAAAGCTCCTTTGACTGCCCAGGCAGTCCCTGGAGCGTGTGGTACATGTCATCTGCCTGGAGGCAGAGGACTGCCTGTGTGCACAAGCAGCGGTGACGTTCCCGTGTGTTATGCTTGGGCGTTCGGTTTTCACAAGCTTTGCAAAAAACGTCTTTACATGTTTGCCCTGCAAGAAAGGTGTCAAGACTGCCCTTAGCAACAGTTACACGTAGTTGCGAACTGCCTCTACGATTTTCCAGTGGCCGCAAGGGCCCGCTGATCACAGCAAGCCGCAGTGTGCCGGCACAGGCTGCGTTCCTACCTGCTTTCCAAGCAGGAATGCGTGGGCTGTTTAGCACACAGTCTTTGTAATTGCAAGGAGGTATTTCTAGAGGTGCTGTGCTTTGCAACTTGATCTTTCCCCCAGACTGTTTTCTTTTTTGTATAAAGCAAAAAATGGTTACCTTGTGGGCCTGTGATGCAATGTGCAGTACTGACAGCCTTGCGTATGAGAGTATTATAAAAAAAAAAACCCAAACCCACAGACCCTTGTTTCACTGTATTACTATATTAATTTTCACCTTTTGCTTGCCTTCTGGTCACTGCATTTTAAGCTTTTCTTCACAACTGGGAGGACTGGAAACTCTTTGCCCCCGCCCCCCCCCCCCCCCCCCCCCCCCCCGCCCCGTTCTTTTTCTTCTTTCTTCCTCCTTCTTTCTTTTTTATCTTACAAAAAGTGAGATTTTTACATAATCACAGGATTCCAAGAGGATGAGCTTTCTAAGAAAGCAAACAGAAAAACAACACTCCCCTTTGTCCATCTTATATATCCATGAGTGTCTTAATAGATATGTGAGTGCTGCCACAGTACTCACTGTGAGACTTACTCTCTGCTGACAGTTTCAATACTGAGGAGAACAAGATTTTCCATTTGAAATATAAGGAAAAAACCTCTGAAATACTCTGCTGGAATTTGAATTTAGCTCCTGTCTGGAAAGCAGTATGAGTAAGCCCCTTGAAGTGCTACTTGTGGCACTCCTCAAAACATATCTGATGGGCAAGGCTGCTGAACTGCTGTATGTGGTTAACTCTGAATTAAGATCAACAAGAATCCCCATGCAAAAAATTTTAATTATATAATGTAGCTGAATTTGTGAGAGATTAACTGTCGCATTAATACTTGTACAAAACAAGATCTTGTGCATAAAAAGTTCAGAATAAAAGGTGCAGGATGAGCAAAGCTTTGGGGACAGTTGGGATAGCCGAATTATATACCCCTTTCAGCCTGATAAGCTCTTAATAAAAAGAATTTTACAGATCACATATTTTGAAGAGTCCTTCTTCACTTCATTGAGGTAGCTAGGGTTGTGAGAGATCGTTTCAGTAAAATTGTTCCTCTTCAGAGGCAAGCAATACCAGCAATGAAATGTACTCGCGAAGCATGTTTTAAGAATTGAGATATATGCTGTCTTTTGCATTCATGACAGGGTGGAAAATAAGGCTTATTGCATATAAGGGAATTTTCCTAGCTTAGAGTTTTTAAGGTGAAATGAAAAAAAGCATGGTATGGTTTCAAAGGATTGTGCCTTAGAAATGTTCAAGGATTTTTTTTGTTGTTGAATATAGTTCTAATAAAACATTAGCACACTGGGTTTAGTAAAACAAGAACACATTGAATTTGAAGTTTTACACCATTTTTAACCACATTTGTGAAAAGGTTGGAATGCTTGCATTTGAGTAAAAATTTAAACAGCTGCCAATTAGTCCTTTTTTTTTAAAGTGGCGATGAAACCCCCAATCTCTTTAACTCATCCTTTGTCTGTCAGGAATGAATTGTAGATCTACTTTACTGGGGTTATTCTGATTTGTGGTTGCAGTTGTATTGCACAGTTGAATGGGGTCAGATTTTGAACTCTAGAAGCGCTGAAAACTGGTGCAAGTTTTTGTGATGAAATTTTTATACTTGCAAAGCAAAGGACCTCTTACAAATAGAGCCTTCCTGTGAGATTATTTTATTGTGAGTTCTGTCTTTGGTTTTCACATTTTACAAAACTCTTAGCTTCAAATTTAAACCCTACCTGACTTACTCAAATGTTCTGAAGATAGCAGGAAGTCTGTGATATTCCTAGCCCAATATTACAGAGTAAGGGTGTAAAGATGAATTGAAAAACTTCAGGTGGGATCAGAGCTTGAATGCTTGTCTTAAGGTTTGTCTTTGAAATCCTGCAGTAATTCTTCATTTGTGAGAGAATTTCCTCTTGTTGGGTGCTAATTCTGAGTAAGGCCATTAATTCTGGCTTGCAGTTGCAGGCAATTAATCAAATAGGCAAGAAAAAAAGGTTAAATTATTGTTGTTTGAAAGCTTTAACTCTGTTGGGCACAAACAGTCAAAATGCTGACTCTCCCGTGTACTGACACAGGCTTTCATCTCTTCCTGTGTCTTGCTTAAGTTTTCTGGAACATATCTAGGTGTACACTTTTCCATTTTTCTTCCCAGGCTCTGGCCAACCTCAGTGCCTTGTGACCATCTTTTTCTACTACTCTGAATGCACCAAAGGCTGAACTGGGCCCCATCCTTCACTGCACTGAAGGGACTGTGGGTACATTAGGGGCTGATGGAGGATTGTGGTGCAAAGGAATATCCTGGGTTTGGAGAAATTATGCAGCATCTTCTGTAACAAGCCCATCTACAGCCTGCTTTTGTAACTCCCTATCTATGTTCACCCACCCCGCTGAGGTGCTCTGTGTGCTCCTGTCTCCCTCCTTTCCGACCCCCTGCAAGAGACACTTGGAAAAAAACCTTGACAATCAATATAAATAATTTTAAGTAATACGTGAGATGGAGAATCAGGAAGAGGGGTGGCAGTTCGCATCCTTAATTCTGAGTTCAGCATTCACCTCTCAGTGCCAAATGTCTCACCAAGGCTCTCTGTCCTTCCAGGTTTTCACAGGCAACAGCAACGCTGACAGTGTGGTTCACCACAAACTTCTGCACTCCATGAAAGCCCGCTTCTTGCGCTTCGTCCCTCTCAAGTGGAATGTCAGTGGGCGGATAGGACTGAGAGTTGAGGTCTTCGGCTGCTCCTATAGTAAGTGGCTATATCTTAACTCACATTTTCTCAAAGAGCTTTTTCTTTTTGTTGTTGCTGTCAGTGCTGTGGGAGGGGTCCAGCACAAGTTTTATGAGTTAAAATGTAACATGAAATACATAGCCATCACTTATTTATTCAGTAGTTGTTCTTACCCTTCTGCTTGAGGATGTGCTGGCCATCTAGCTCAGCTGGTGAAGCTTTCTGAGCCCACCACAGGGAGATTTTCTTCTTCTTGTGAGTGCAAGGCAGTCAGATGCTGCAACACATCCCACCCCGCTGGAGGGCACAGAGCGACTTGGGATCTTTTGTAGGGCCTTATTTAGGAAAGGTACGACTTTTTCCTTAAAATAGTTCATTTTTGTTTTAAGGCAACTTAACTAGTTATTAAGGAAAGTGCTGTGGATTGTGCAGCTGGTATTTCTATTTGAGGGTGATGACTTTATAGCTCCAGAAAGCAGAGAACTCATCTGCTGCTTTAACTGTTTTTGCATGGGTGTTTTCTTTGGCAGTCATCTATGTAACATGTGGTTATGATTCTTTAAGATATGGTCTGCGGCACTTTGTCACATGGGCTTTGAAGCAGCCTATAAACATTGTTGCCTTGGGGCATTTCAGCCACGTAGTTCTCTTGGTGCACTGCTTCAGGTGTATGACCTACCAACATGGAAGAGTGTCAATGTAAAGGAAAAGGACCAGTGTTGCTCCCAGGCACAAAACAAAAACAAGTCCACAAATAAGGAAATACAAGTCCAGTATTTATTTCTCAGGTGGCTGTGGGTTTATTTCTGAAATGGTCAAGTGTGACTTGAGACACTGCTGGACAGAGATGAGATTTTGCTGGGGAGAGTTCAGGGGATTAGCAGCATTTTACCATTGAATTCAATGTGGTGTGGCACAAAGTCACCATCATGTGACAGTACTGTATTTGTACATCTCTGCGTTTAGATTACATTCTAATCTGCTCCTACCAAGTGCAGAAAGCGGGTTGTAAGATAAAAAGTGGAAAACCCTCTATTTGTGAGTCTTCTTAAATTCATATGAGCAGAATCAAAGAGCAAAGTGTCTTGAACCTTTTGATTCACATGATCCCGTTGAACAGAGACACAGCTCCAGGACTCTTCAGTGGCCTCACCACTACACTCAGGTCTTAGGACTGATTCACGCGATTTCACAGGAAGATCCCTATTATGGTCTGTGTGTAGATCTAAAAGCTCCCTTCAGCTTTTTTTCAATGCTGCTTCTCCACCTACTTTGATGTTCAGGCACTGCGGACTACCATTCGATTAAGTACAGACCTGCAACAGCCTGGTATGGATGGATAGTCACTAGGGCAAGAGACCTTTTCCAGCCCTACCAGCAGACCTGGAAATTGAAACCTATAAATCAAAACTAGCTGCCCTTGATGACGTCATTCCAAAGCAGCTATCTCATCTGTTTTCAAAGAGCTTTCTTCTGTTAAAGATGACCAAGCCTCTGTAGTAAAGATTGTGGTCCTAACAGATGTGCAACAAAAAGAACTGGAACTGAAGGTTGAAACTTTTGTAGCTGAATGTGTTTTGGTGTTACATCATGTGAAATACTACATGGGCACTACTTTCATGTCAGATTGTGGTGGTATCTCCTATGATACGACTTCAAGGTGACATGCGGACTGAGTTTCCTTGTGCTGATATCATCTAAGTCTTCCTCTTTGTCCTGTACCCTGCAGTTACAGGAAATAAAAATGGTTGTGCAGAATTAAGGTATGAGATAGAAGGAAGACAGAAAAGAAATAAAAGGATTCATAAAAGTTTTACAGTGTGTTGAAATATTCATTCCGTTTATATAAATGTGCCATTCAAATTTCTCTCTGGCAAATTGCATATGCCAAGCAATACCTGTCTACAAGTTTTGCTTATATAGTTCCACAGACTTGGCTACTCCTAACCCAGGCACTCCAGCACTGTATGAAAGATGTATGATCATTTATAAAATGTTATCTTTACTGTTATACTGACAGAATATCTGTGGCAGATCATGAGCTGTTGTACACCTACGTAACTGCATTTTGTAATGTTTGGCAGCATACAGACTCATCCACCATGTTCGATTCTGACACAAGAAATATATTAATAATTTGAAAAGAGTTTAAAAAAGGACAAAAAAAACCAAACCACTAGAGACAAGCTGTTGGACAAGCCAGGAAGGAAATGGAGCTAGAAGAAGAACAAATGGCCCAAATGTGCACCATCTCTAAGAGATGACCATTCATGCAAGTGTCTGCGTATATGAAAGAAGGAATGTGAAGTTGGGAGTACGAACATTATAATCACCTACCTGTACCAAAGGCTTCAGGTGATACAAATTAATCTGAAGGAACCTAATTCCCAGTTATGCCCAATCCTCTTTAAGCTGCTTGGAATGACTTAAAGGCTGCTATAGGTAAATAAACCCAGAGTATTTGATCTTAAGTCCACTGAAGTTGAAGAAAGGATTTCTGTTGGCATTTTAGCTTTGGAACCAGATGATGCTGAAACGCTGGCTGTCCATTGCATCTTTCAGACAAATGCTGCCCTTGAAGCATGACACCTGATCTCAAAACAGAGTTCTTTATATCAATATCTGCGGCAGAAAACTGTGGAAGTAAAGGTTTCGTTTAGAGGCAAGCTGTAATAAAGCTGGAGGTCCTTTTTGTATGTGCAGCAGTATTCATTGGTTGGGTGAAACAAGAGTCCAGGGACACTGACAGCTTAGGCCATCTGAATTTCGTGAGCTGCTGCACATCTGTTAAAACCCTGGGACTACTACCAAACATCCAGCTGAGCACCTCGCTGTGATACACCAGGGCATGCAAAATAGCCTGTGGTTCCTTGGATGGTCTCTGCTCACATCAGCTCCTTTTTAACCTTGCATATTTGAGTAGAAAATGACAGCTGTAGGAGAGGTTTTCGGCTTCTCTGCTGCTTAAGCATTTTTGTGATTGCAGAATGAGGTGAATGTGACACTCTTGTGCCAGTGCAAGGCTCTGACCTGTTTTTGGAGTATGACTGTCCTGCACAGCCTACTCTGCTGAAGAGGTCCCAGGAACACAATCTTGTGCAAACTTTTGGCAAATGCAGCCTTCAATGATGACTGTTTAGCAGGACGAATGTGGAAGGCATCAGGTCTTGTAGGTCACCAGACACTGCCAGGACACAGTAACAAAAAATACTGGAGAATCATATTAGAGATTAACTGCTGTGTGCAGTGGATGCCAAAGTGGCTAAATTAGCATGTGATTGCACTGTGCTGCTGGATGGCACTCACTGTTGTTTACTACTCCTGCTACAAGTAATTTACTGTTATGAACATATCCCAAAAACTCTGTCAAACAGAGAGCTTTCTTCTTTCTTTTTTCTTTTTTCTTTTTCCTGTTTTCTTTTCTCTTTTCTTTTTTTCTCCCCCTCTTCTCCCCTTTTTTTTTCTTCCCCCCCCCGCTCCCCTTTCCTTTTCACCCTCTAATTGGCTGCCAGTTGACAATGGTTCTTTGGAACACAAAAACATGTTTTTAACAGTAAAGCTATTTGCTTGACCTATCCCATACCGATCGAAGTACCTTGTGCAACAAAGCACTCCAAGGCCTTCAAATCAGCTGGAATTCACAGATGATGTGCTAATTGTTGTTTACTTTCCTACACAGAAAGTATGTATTTAAATGAAAATTAATTACATTTATTTGAAAGTCCTGCAAAGATTTCATCTCACATCCTCAAAATAGGTACCGAAATAGGAATGAGGTGATCTTGATCTGAAAACGTATGTTGATGTTTCCTGCTCGGAAAAGGTTTTATGATGAGTTAAATGGAAATTTCCATGCAGAGGTATGTGTAAGCTCTCACTGTCCCTTTGCAGCAGTGGCTCCAGAAGCAGTGTGATTGTAACAGATAACCAGAGCTGCAACAGAGGATATGTTCAGACAAATGGCAAACCAGTTGCTTTGGATGCTGGGGGTGGTGAGGGGGAATGGGTATATCTTTATGGTTGGTAAAAGTCTTGTTAGCTTAGTGCAGGAAAAAAAAGTCTGCTGACAGGATATTTATAGCTGCATTGAAGATGCTGGTCATATTCTGTAACTGGTTAACAGCCCAAAATGCATCAGCAGAATCAGGTGTACGTGTGGTTAACAGGCTGGGAAACCACAGGAGAAATAATGATAAGGGTGTGAGATGGTATCTTCTGCTTCTGAGAGCAGAGTTCTTCATTTGCAGTTCAGGACTCCCGATTTCTCATCTTTTGCAGTCGTTGTGCTCCGGGGAATATGATCTGATATTGTGCTTTTTGATTAAATGATATTTTTACTGGATCTTTTTTTTCCTCTCTTTTTTTCCTTCATCCTCTCTCTTGTCTTCCTATGAGATAGCAAAGAACACATTGCGGAGAACCACTTAATGTCTGATGTTTATTGACCAGTAGCGTTTGTAACCAACTGTGTAAGATAAATACCCAAATGATTGCTTACCAAGAGGCAGACAGATTTGTGATGGGAATAAAGCTGCACAGCAGAACAGTCACCTTTGAGGTGCTCATCCACATTCATCCCTTGGATTGCATGTCTGAGAGGGGTATGGAGAGGGAAGTCAAATTGCTCACTCAAGCCAGTAAGGCATGACTGGCCAGGAGAGACATCTGTTCAGATCAGGAACAGTCCTCCTCCCTCCTGCAGTGAGCTAAGGCTTCTGTTCATTTGTGCAAGACCAAAAGCTTCTGTCTCAAATTGCAACTGTTCCTAGAGGATATTTTTGTATTTTGGAATAACTTTGCCAGGTGTTTACTTTTTCCAAAATAACTAGGAGGACTGTCTTTGTAAGTACGAATGTATCCCCTCTACAGCCAGGAGCAGATTGCTGCACAAGTGAACTCCATGCTTTCACATTGCTCCCAGCCTGGCTCCTCTCAGCATAGCTGGTCCCAAAGGCTGAGCCCTGTGGTCACATGTTCCCCTTTAAAAAAAAAAAAAAAAGATTAATTAACCTGGTAATCCACCTTCAAGTGCCTGTGTTTCCTCCCACCCCCAAGTAACTTCAATGTTTGGATCTGTATTGAGAAAGGAAATTCAAATGGAATGACATAACCAGCACCCCTGGGGCCAGAACCTCTACCGAATTTCAGAGAAGCTTGAGGAATTATTTATATTTTATGGGAACTTCTTCACCTGTAAGCAGGAGTATGTATGTATTTATAGCAGAGATGTCTGTCTGAATTGTTGGTTAGTGGAAAATAACACAAAAGAAGCGTCTTTTGCCTTATCTCACCTTTGATGGGTTTTGTAGCATTGTTGATGAGGACAGTGTAGAAAAGTACCCAGACTGAGTAAAGTATGTCTTCAGGAAGAATAAGTAAACCAGCAGGCAGTGCAGAATGAAACCACTTGTGTTTTAGTTTGTCATTCCTACAGGTTTTCTGAGACTTATAATGCTTCTGATCCTTGTTCTCTTGCTGCAAGTGGATTACGGACATACATGGACTAAATAAACACTAAGCAAACAAGCAGGTTTTCTGGAGTGACTGTATTAGAATTGTGCCGTATCTTTCAATTTTTAACAGGAAGCCAACGATTTGTTGTCACACAAACTGCCACTAATGACTTTTGGCTGCCAGTGTTAGCATTTATTTGACATATTCCCGTTTCGCTCAGGGCTATTTATTGGCCAGTGTTCTCCCAACTGATAATTAGTGAAGCAGAACTTTTCAGAAACAGGTTTTCCTTTGTGTTATACTCTCTAAATGTCAGTGGTAGGGCTCTTCAAGAAATTTTGTGTTATGCTGTGGCTTAGTGGAGAGTTAAGAACAAGGACTGAAGTGTGAATTCAGACTGGTTGAAGGCTTGGATCTTAAGAAGAAGAAAAAAGGGCGGCTATTATGGCAATGTTGAATCAGTGCTCTCTTACAGTTCCTTTGTTTTTGAGAGCTAGGAGGAAAATCAGCTTTAACTGCAAAATACACTGGAAATCAAAGACTAACTTCTTTATAAGCTGTTTCCTAATACCTGCCTGTGTTAAAATGAAACCATTTTTATGATACACTTGCAATTTACTTTAAACAAATTGAAGTATTTAATGTAGCTAGGGGAAATTCGTAAGAACTAAACTACAAACGTAATTCCATTTATAGAAACTGGCAGTTAGAATTTATAAATTCCCTTTATAGAAACTGTTGATAGAGAGAAATCAGCAATTCTGAAGCAACTGTTGCTGAACACCTAATTCAGAAGTAAAAAACAGTAAAAGCAGATGGCATTGAATACTTTTGTATTGACGATACTTCCTAAACTAGCAACTGTTCCATGTAAGATGCTAAATAGCATATTATAATTCTGACATCACAGAGAAGAAGATGGTCTTAGTTTATTCTGGGGTGAATTTTTCCTAGGGTTGAATTTCTTTGTAGTTTTATTCTCATAAGAAATAATCAGTTACCTTTTGATTTGGAATGGAATCAGTTTTGGAGTGACAGAATTTTGCACCAAATCTGAATTTTGACCTCCCTGCAAGTTTGTAAGTGTGCCATCAAACTTCTGTACAAACTGTCATACTGACCTGCAGAAGTTACCAATGGTAGTTTCCATGGTAACAAATCACTAACAGGTCTTTTATTTTCTGAGCTTGTAATAGTTGTTAATTGCAAATCTCTTTAAATCTTGGTCCAGTTTAAAAAAGAAAAAAAAAGGGAAAAAATCCAACCCCTATTATTTCTGTTTTTAAAGAGGAGCAACTGAAACTACCATTAATGCTCTAAAGGACAGAAGAACTCCTTAAGGGAGCTTGGGTGACTTAAACAACCAACTTTAATCACAATGCAGTTGCTGACCTGGAAGTCTTGATTGTTTTGCATGGAGCTTTCAATTATTTTTCAAAAGAAAATGGAAAACTGATAGCTTTGGATCATCATTAAAACATGTGGTTTGCAAACAAAGATAGTCTATGCTCACTCTTCTTGATTACTGTGAAGGTATCCTTTGTCTTTATGCATGTATCCCAATAGTTATGTAGCTTAGTAAACCCTTGTTCAGATTCTTCATCGTCTGGTTTTCCTAATTTTTAAAAATTTTCTTAACAAAAGGAAATACCAATTGACAGATTTACTATTTACAAGTAGGTATTTTATCCATAATTTTTGCATTTAGATAGAAACTGGAATTGTATTTGTATATGTCAGTCACATGTATGAATACAGAGAATTAGTATTTAAAGCTACCTGAAATGTTCTGGTTATATATATATTTTTAAAGAAAATTTATTAAAAATACATTTTGCTTTAAATACTACTTTATTAAGCAAAGAGAGTACTGCAGGCTGCTGCTGCCAAAGGAAATATTAATTGCAGATGAAGAATTGAAAGTTTGTTTCCCTATACAGTGATTGTGTTTTAGAGGCTGGCTGAAGGGTAAAATATGTTTCTAATAGGATTTTCAAAGGTGTGTAATCAGTTTAGATGCCTAGTTCCCATGAAATCCCTTCAAAAGCTTTTTGAATTGATATTTGACTACTCCTGCCTAGTCAATTTGCATGCAGAAACATGGTTGATAAATGCCCATCACAAACAAGCAGCCAACACTCAGAGGCTAAGATGATGCTTATTTGGATGCAAAGGTGTATGTAGGCAGGGCCAACACGCAGAAACAGGTCAACAGATGCTTGTGAAGCTACAAAAAGTGGAGTGAGAACTAAAGTGTTCAAAGTAGTAACATCCTGGGTGTGGTTATGAGACAAACAGCAAACGTGGCAAGGGGTGCTCTGGAGAGCTGAATACGATGGAAGGTGCCTGTTCTGTTCTAAAAAGTTGAGTGAGAAGGCAGTCTTGCATGAGAGAGAGAAGGACAAGTGAAGAGGAGTTTTGGTTTTACCCTCGTGTTCCCTTTCCCGAGGCAGAGAGAGAGGATTGGAAAGGGGTGAAATGTGGTTGCCCAGACACCATGTACATCCTGGCGTGGATGTATGCTTCTGAGAATACCTGACTCCAAGTGATATTTGAGAAGTTCCTGAAAAAATATAGTCCCTCTCCTGATGCTGCCCTTCTTTATTTTGCAATCTTCTTTCTCCCAGAGTCAGATATTGCAGACTTCGATGGCAGAAGTTCACTCCTCTACAGGTTCAATCAGAAGCTTATGAGCACATTCAAAGATGTGGTTTCCTTGAAGTTCAAGAGCATGCAGGGAGATGGAGTCTTATTCCATGGAGAAGGACAGCGTGGAGACTACATTACCTTGGAACTGCAGAAAGGGAAGCTCTCCTTGCACATCAACCTGGGTAAGGGTAATTAGGATTATTGGTTCACATGTTACTTGTAATAAGGATTGTCTTGGTTTGCTTTTATAAATCTATTGTTTATATTAGGCAGTATCTAGAAACTCCAGATGAGATCAACAAAACATGCTGTGTGCCTCAGACAGCTCACAGCTTAAATACAGGTTAGAGAAGGTGGGAGGGGAAGCAAAAGACAATAGGCTTGACTGATGTCATGCAGGACATGATAGTTGAGCCAAGAAGAGACCTTGGCTTTGCTAACTAGTACCGCCGAAGGCTGAGCTGCTCAACGACTACTTTTGAAGTTTTGCTGTTTACTTGATGATGCTTTCAAGCAGTGATTTAAAAAAAAATGTTCTGTTTCTTCCCCTTCCTCCTTTTTATTGTTATTTTTTTTTTGAGAATAGTATTCCCAGGAAGTTTGGTTTGGAGTGCAAAAAGTTTATTTTTGAGTTGTGTGTTATTTTTTCCATTCTGTGATCAGAACTGAGATGAGAATACAGAATTTAAATGAAAATGTTCTGGTCAAAACATTGTGCACACTGGTATTGCTTTGTTTCTGGAGATGGTTTCAGTTGAAAACTGTGAATATCAGGAAGGCCATCACTGTGTGAGCATGTTGGATCAGAGGGACAGGTGAAAGGCTGGCTTAATTTCTTTATGTAGAAGGATGCTTGCTTTTTCCTGGTGAATACACTAAAGCACTTTGATAATGGCAGGAGCTACTGTAGTATGAGCAATCATACCCCCTCTCCTGGCCTTATTACAAAATCTTCATTAGCTTCATCTGTGGGTGACCCATGGTGCTGGCCTCAGCAGTCCCTGCTGACTCATGTTTCTCATACTGAGGGGTTGGAGTTGGGCAGAAGTTTCCTTGCCTGCATTACTGTATTTTGGTCAGCACAGGAGCTGCACTTACCCTGTTTGGGTATTGAACTTGGTCTGAAAACCCCCATGGCCCATTCAGATGGAAAGCTGAAACAGAACCCCTCCCTCTGTTAACCTTGAGGGTGTGGGTAAGGAGGGGAGAGAATTAAGGTCCAAAGTTTTCACTGCCATTCTCAATCTTAATAACTTTGAAGAATAAAGTAATCTGAGACATTAGCAGTTCATGTACACGGTGCTTAGACTGCCAAGGCTGGTTTTAATAAAAATGGGAGATGTAGTATCTATTGATGTGTAGTATTAGAGGGGCAGATCTCAGACTAGAAATTCCAGAACACTTTAAGAAGTTTGTCTAGAGCAGATAAAGCAGGCAACAATGGAATATCTATTTCATTCCCCTGTTCATGAATTGGGGAATTAAAAGAAATCATAACTAGTGGGAGTAAACTGGAGGTACTAGAACAGAATTCATAGATAATGCCTTCTGCATTTTCCCCCTCATGCTTGATTGTGTTTGTTTTAAATGTCAGTAACAGTTTTCCACAGCTCTTGGATTTAATTTTTACATAAGCTCATCAATTGTTTCGTCTCCAACTGGTATTTTCTTTCTTTCTTTCTTTCTGGTCAGTTCATCAAAGAGTAGAAATGATAATGCAGCATTTTTATGATTTGTTACTTGGATGTTACTTGGACCAAGTAGCTACATCCTGAGCCTCTGAATGTAGGATTCTTTGACACAGTTGATATTTCCTCCTCTTCCAAATGTTTCATACTAGGATAAGAATATAGTATAGTTAAATATATTATGTTACTTCTTCCATAGTAGATGCTGTTGTGAATACATAGTCTTAGATAAGAGGTTTTTTTCTTTCAGCAGTAGCCCCAAATATACAGATTTTAGCCATATAAAATCCTCTGTGTGCAAGGGCAAGGGTTTTGATGTCTGCTCTTGAATCTGCTCGCATGTTGCCTGACAGTTTTGAAGCATGTGTTCTCTGCATTCTGTTGGGGTATAAAAAAAGAACACACACTCCCTTTCAATGAGAGGCTCTGAAGTGTTCAGACATGTAGCCAGCCGGAAAACAGAAGAGTGCTTGAAATCGCTGGCGTTGGGGCCTAAATATTTTTATGACTCTTGATCTAAACTTTTGGAGATCTAGGCCGGGTTTAAGAATCTTTTTGAGCTGAAGGGCACACTTGCATTCATGTTGCTTTGTCGACTTGTGGCTTTTTTTCTCTGAGAATGGACATTTCTCTGAATTGGACATTGTTAAAATACAAAAAGCACACAGTTGAAACTGAAATGTTGAGAGTGGTCTGTTAAGGTGAATAGGTGATCTTGGTGCAACCCAAAGGGAGCTCTTAAAACACCAGGGCCTCGAATGCACAGCAGAACGAAGGGCACAGGAAGAGTGGCAATTCCCTGCATGCTGCGATGCGTGTGTGCAGCATCGGGAGAATCTCCTGATTTGTAGCAAGGATATCAGGGGAAAAAAAGTGTATGTGTGTGCATGTGTGTGTACATACATATATGAATAAGAGGCCTAAAGAATCTAAGGTAAGCTTTGTCAAGGGTCTGTTTCCGATGGGCAGAGCTCCAGTGTGTACATAGGAGCATTGCTCTGTGCTCACCTTGAGCCTTCATGCTTCAGTTAAGGGCCTGGGGGTAACTCTGGTTCTCTTCTGCCTCTCTCTGCCCCTTCAGGGGACTCCAACCTGCACTTCAGTAACAGCCACACGTCCGTCACCCTGGGCAGCCTCCTGGATGACCAGCACTGGCACTCAGTTCTCATAGAGCGCTTCAACAAGCAAGTGAACTTCACAGTGGACAAGCACACCCAGCATTTCCGAACGAAGGGGGAATCAGATCACTTGGATATTGATTATGAGGTGTGTGAAGCCCTTTAGGTTATAACCTGGGAGATGAAGCTGAACTGGTATAAAATGAATGTGATAGAAAACAACCACCCTATGAGCTGTTTCTTTTCAGCAAAGATCTTTTCTTCATTTAACATTTCCTTTCCAGAGAGTTCCGTTCATAGTTAACAAACATAGACTATGTCAGTGCAACTAAAGACAGTCTCAGAAAATGGCCAGACTCTGGGCAAATATGCATTGGATTGCGCTTACTCTTCAAAGTATGGCAGACTTGGAGCTGAACTAAAAGGTATAGCCTGGGTTCTAGTCAAATCTTCAGGGAACAACTGCGTTTATCTGTAGGGAGAGATGCTGTGTCATCATATCCGATACGATTTTAATGGGATCATTGCGCACCATCCCTGCATCTGATTGACATGACCATGGGGATACCAGCTCTGAGTTGTGTCTCTATCCATCTGCCACTTGCTCAGATTACAGCTCTCCACACAGAGATGAGCAGGTAAAGACTGTTGTCTTCCCACTAGGAATGGAAGACTCTGAGTACAACTGTCAAGACAACTAGCTCTGATCCAGGTACCTTCACATCTGGGGTTGTGATGCAGAGTATCCTTGTCTAGGGAGCCAGAGCAGCTCAGCCAAGGGAAGGACTGAGCAGAGGAAGCATCCTGCCTGCCCATAAGACCTGAGGCTGGTGTGCTCCCCTGTCATGAGTCCAAGGTGTGGCAGAGTGCAGTTTATATCACTCCAGCAGTTCAGTGCTTATGGCCGATAGTTGGTAAAAAATACCTTAAAAATCTTTTATATCATCATATCTATATGCAAGGCAGTTCCTCATCTGTTCCCTCCACCAATGCACACCTGCGTGCAAATTACACATGTTCATTTTTATCCCCATGCACTTGTCTACTGAGTCTTGCTAGCCCGCAAAGCACAGGGTCATACTTGCACAGTCAGAGCCATCACCCTGTCTGGATGCGTTGAGCTGGCATCGTTCGTTGCTTAAGAGACCAGAAGTTTCCTCTCCACACTTTGGATTCATTTCTCTGGAAAGGATCGATTCCCAGCACACCTGAGGGACAGAAGCAGATGGCTCGGCAGTGGCAGGTGCCTGCTCTCTGCTCCTCTCATGTTCTGGCTGAAATTCCTGTCTTTGCATTTCACAAAGTGGAGTGGAGAGAGTGGTACCTGTGCCCTGGCACTGGTGTACCAAATCAGGAGCACATTTAGTAGGGACAACACATTAAAGCAGTGAGATTCTGGAACAGCTTCAGATGGAACTAGCAAGGGCCAAAGCTGTGACTACTTTTAAGATGGAGTTGAGAAAAGCCAAACAATTGAGTCATCAGCTTTCCTAAGTTCAAAGTAATAAAATTCCTTGCTTCCTGCTACGAGGTTGATGCCAATTAGGGAAAACTCGGGCTCCAGTGTAATTTTCAGAACACTTTTCCAGATGTTCCAAAAGAGGGAGCATGGTAGAGAAGATCTTCAGCTGGTGTATGTCAGCACCACCAGTGACCTCTGTGGCACTCGGTCCCAGTCCCTGGTGCTTAGTTTTTCACACAATGTGTTTTCTTTCCATTTGCACGGAGACAATCTTTCAGTCAAACATTACAGCAATACAGTCTACTGAAAGTTTATCTCAGCACACTTTAGGGATTAAAGGCCTTGCTGAGGGTAATAAAACCATTAGTTTAGTAATTAAAATTATTACCAATCACAGAGGAAACAGTTTTCTTAATAATGCAGTGGTATAATTGATATTGACTTTTCTGGTTTTGAAACGCAGTACAGAGTCCCTAAGCAGGAGACTTAAAGAGTAGAACGTGAAAGAAGGAAAGTCTGGTGTTTTAAGGAAGAACTAACTCTTTTGGAAAAAAACATTGCTACCACATAAGCCCTCATGCCAATAACAAACCTGCAAGTGATATAAAGTAGCAGTCTGTTCACTCTTTATTTCCCTGAAGTGATCAGTTAATACAACTGAGGTGCAAGTTCATTAAGGACTTATTTTCAAAGAAGTGCTTTCAAGGTTATCCAGGGAGGTTTCATTTGCTTATGTATCCCAGCTAGTTAGGTGGAGTGGGAGGAAAAATAACTCCCATATTTCCCTTTTTTTTTTGTAATAATGAGCAGAGCTGAGCCATTAGGAGTTGTGACAGAGGAATAAGACTGACCAGGTGCCAGCAGCCGTCAGCTTGTCAGTGGTGCCCAGACAGCAGCGCGTGCCCTTGCTGCAGTGGATGCAGCAGGATTGCAGCACAGCTCCTGAGGCGCTGGAAGCACTGTCAAGTGTGGTGGCTGCAGGATTCCTGCCTGCATTATATCACTCACGATGCTGGTAGCTGCAATGGGAAAAAAAGAATAAAAAACCAGCAGTACCACCAGTAAGACTTGGCCACAAAGGCCAGTGAAGCTAACTAGAAATGAGCTTTGTCAGCTGAAAAATCAAAATAGGCTTGTCAGAAGTTTTTTGGGTTGTGAGGTTTGATTTTTGTTTTGGTTTGTTTTCTTTTTCTCCCCACCCCCTTAGGAATCTAAAATAATTGCACTCCAAGGATTTTGGAAGCTTTATTTTCTTAGGCTCTTTGTCCTCCCGGGGCTTTCAGCCCTTCAGATAAGTGATGAGTTGTAATCTGCACAATACTAATGCCTTTCAGTATAGAGAACAGCACAGCAGAAGTTTTGTTTAAATGTGTAACCTGCAGAGCTTCTCCATTACACTGCTCAGTCCCAAATACCACATGTGAGTATTGTAAAGACCAAACCACAGTGAAATTTAGGAAAAACAATTGTGAGGTGCAAATGGGGTAGTTTTTGTGTGTGATACTACCCTCCACTGGCTGAAACCACAACAGTTCAGATACATCTTGGTGGAAAGGGATGACTCCAGCTCACAGACAAACCCAGTGCTCCATGAGCAGGAAAAGTTTATTCCCCCATTGATCGGCTGTTCCTGGCCGCTGTGGTCTGTGGGAGCTGTGAGCTGGAGACCACTTAAATGTTACTTTGTGTGTTGGGTGTTCCTCAGTGGGGGGCTGGTGGTACTAAGCTGATGAAGTGGTGTGTCAAGGCACTTAAAAGCTGTTTCCAAATTAGTGAGTTGTCTGAGGCAGCAGTGTTTCTCCAATAGCTGTAATGCTATGTGACCTGTAATTCCACTTTTGGGCAGCCAGGCCCTGCTTCGTGCCCTGAGATGATGATGTTAATATGACTTGGTTCTTAGATAATATCCTGGCTGGCTGCATGGAGTGGGGCTCTGCCCTCTTGATTTTGGGTTGATAAATAAATACTGTTCTTATTCTTTCCAAAAGCTCAGTTTCGGAGGAATTCCTGTCCCGGGAAAACCAGGAACCTTTCAGAGGAAAAATTTCCACGGGTGCATTGAGAACCTTTATTACAACGGAGTCAATATAATTGACCTGGCAAAAAGGCGCAAACCTCAGATCTATACTGTGGTAAGAGACAATAATGTATGCTTTCCTTCTTTACTTCCATGCTGTTGGTGCTGCTGACTGCACTGAATGAATGGAGTTCAGATTTAGATAGCTATGGGCATAATTAACTCGTTAAAATGATATTGCTGAAGCTAATATCAGCCAGCACTGACTGCTGTGGTGGGAGTTACTGAAAAACACAGGTGGAAATGAATACATTTCTCTAACTTTCCGGGTGTATTAGAATTTGTTTGGAGAAACTTAAATTCCTTTTACAAGACTAAAATGTGTCTTTTTTGATGGCATCATAGAAGTCATGCTGATTTCAAGCAGTGGAACAGGCGTCCCAGGGAAGTGGTTGAGTCACCATTGCTGGAAGTGTGTAAAAGACGTGTAGATGTGGTAGCAGAGACATGGTATAGTGGTGGACTTTGGCAGTGCTAGGTTAACATTTGGACTTGATGGTCTTAAAGGTCTTTTCCAACCAAAATGATTCTATGATTCTAAGTCAGAGAGACTTTTTTTTCTGGTTAACTCAGATCAAATCTTATTTTCTGAACCATTCCCCATCACAGTTGTGGAGTAGCAAAATTTTATTCTGCTATATGAGTTGGTATTACAGAGAAGAAAAAATGTTTCTTTTATTGTTGGAAATATTTTCCGTTGTGCCGCCCCTTGAATTCAGTGTATTGGCAGTTCTGAGAACCATTGATCTGGTACTAGTGTCTCTAAATGTGGGATGGTAGAGGTAAAGCAAAAGGAGCAATGGTTTATCCCGCCTGCTAACATAAAACATGAATGTAACTTCACACCTAATAGTGTCCAAAATTACAGATATATTTAAATATATCATGAGCAAAATAAGGAACACTTTATTTCGTAAGAACAGGGAACAGTACACTCCATGCAGGCTTGTAAATAATTAAGCGCTTGTTTAGCTTGTGCTTCACTCCTGCACCATGCTTTGATATCTGCCTTTTGGCTAATACTGTGTCTTTGGAGAATGCTGAGGTGAAACTGTTTCTGGCTCTCATGGCATCTTCTAGTTTGTTTTAATGTGTATAAACAGACTGAAGCTACAACAAAACAAGCCAGAAGACCACAAGAAGTCCTTCCTTTCCTCACTTTCCCTACCCGGGGCAAGGCTGTATGCACATGGAAATGGAAAATGGAAAGGTGATGGGTGAGAAGTCCTGCATTGCATTGCTGGCAGGCAGGACTGCCTCCAGGATGCTCCCCTAGCCTGGGACTGAGAGACTTTGCTTTAATAACCTCGAGTTTGATTGCTCTGACTCAGGACTCTAAGGCACAAATCTTATGAACTGTGTTAAATTGCTTTTCCCCTCAGCTTACTTTCTAAGGGGAGGGAAGACCCCTGATCTGCTTCTTAGGTCATTAAACAATTGTTTGTTTTGCCAGCTGGGAAGTAGGAAGGCCTTCCTAAAGGGGAAAAGAAAAACTTTGTAAAGTGCTTTTTCTCTGAAGGATATTGTCTGGGTATAACGTGGCCCCAAGCAATGAAACTCTGTTATCACAATATTTGATTCAGCCAATGCTAGATCGAAGGTTTAGGAATCCTACTTCTTTCATCAATTTAAGGTAGAGGTGATGTGCCCCCATCCTTCAATCTCCCTCACAGAAGTGATGATTTTAATGCAATATTTTTCAAAGGCTGGCTGCTATACTGCATTTTGCAAGATTTATGATCAGCTGTGTGCTGTGTCTGTGACACTTGTGTATGCAAAGTGCATGGAAAATTTGCCACACCCACAGCACCTCATAATCTTAGCTGAACCTCCTTCTGTAGGAAACAGCCCCTGTCAGACTGTTGTTTTCCAACATCCTTTCCATCACAGCTATTATCTGCTCTAGCAACTCTCAGGTACTTCCAGCTTTCACAGGCTGATCGCCCTCTCCCATCTTCCTGCTCTTCCCCACTCCATAGCAATTTACTTACTGAAATTAAAATAACTTGTTCTTGCTAAATGTAGTATTTTGCCTGCCAGACTTCCTCTGCACTACATGCTTTTATTTGAAGTTCATAGAGGTTTTCAAGCAACAATCCATATCTCCAGGGAGCTGCAAGTTTCTCTGCTTGGTGTCTTTGTAGTTGCTAAGGTTGTTTGGAGTGGAAATGCAATGAAAGGAACAGCACAGAAGAATAATTAAATATAGCAGGGACTTGGAATCACGCTTCTTCCAACAATGTGTTTTGTACTTGTGTTCCCTCCCCTCAAACTGGAGATCACCAGAGATGGTTTTGCATTTAGTCCCCAAAATACCTTTGTCTGCTAACAAAATATATTTGAGGACAAACTGGCTGGTTTGGGGTTAGAAAGTCATTAATGCTCAGAGACATTAGTGTTTTTGCCTCCAAAACAGAAGGCAGACTTCAACACTCAGTCTCTGCTTCGTTTTCTGTGCCTTTGTGAATGTTGACACAATAAGTGAGCCAAACTTGAGGGTTTTCATACCCATCAACTTTGTTTTTTTTACTGTTGACATCCTTCTCACAAGCAGGAGAACGATACATCAACTTTAGAGGTATAGATTTCCTCTTATGAAGTAGCTCCTCATCCATATAAATCATGGTCCCAAATCAGCTGCATTTAAAGTCAGAGGAAGAAACTACAGGTTGTCAATAACAGAGTACTGTACTATGTATCGTATTCTTGGGTGGTGGCAATGATTATCATTCCGCCTGTTCTTTTCTGTAACTCATTTGCAGTTGTCAGACTTGCAATAAATCCCCTTGAGAAAACATCTCAAGATAACGAGGCAGCCTGTCTCTTTGAACTGGAACTTGCCTTCAGAATTCCATTTTTATATCGCCTGATACTTAACCTCTCGATGTGGTAGCCCTATCTATTTGGACAGGCTATCTATCTTCTCTCTGGGTTTCTTCTGTCCCTGATGGCATGTTGTGTGTTTTTTTGTTGTTTTTTTTTTTTTTTCTCCTCTAGGTCATTGAGTGTAGTGAAATGATAGGAGATCTTTTATTTGCTCTCTGAAGCGATTACTGGCTTTAATTGCAAGAGGTTATGAGAAGTCAAATTTCTGTAATTAACCACTGTCATGGTCATAGGACTGGAACCTTGGGAAATGTCTGCAAATAATACTCTAAAGATCTGTCCTATTTACTAGCTGTCTTCTCAGTGCAAAAGAAGTGCAGATTGCCCATTATGAGAAATTGTACAGCAGCTACTCGCACTTCCTGGGCAAGTAGTTAGGGGCAGGAAAATGCACTAGTAGGAGCCACATTTACAAGAAGCAGAAGAGGAATTGTCCTTCACAGAAGGGTTGATATCTGGGATGGTGAAGTCCTCGTTGAAGGATATTGTGCTTGTTAAGAGTGTATGTAGATGCAGGAGGAGATGGGACAAGTTCTAAGAAGAGAAATCCATTGAGAATTGCTAAATATATCTGGCTGAGGGAGTAGTTAAGAGAAAAATAGCTATAGTATCCTGAAAATAGCTATAGTATGCTGGCCACCAATGTTTACCCACTGCTAGATTCAGGTTACACCTTTAGAAACTGCCCTAATGTGACCAGGCTCTTAAGTTTTTTCATGTGTCACTGATTTGTGATGTCAAAATAAGCAGCTGTCTAGCTGAAGAAAAGAAATGAAGAGGTCATTAAAAGATGTAGTGTTTGATCTTCTCAATGCTCCACCCTATGTACTCACTGAAATTGAGGAAAACCTTATCCCCCTTTCCCTTCCATTACCTTCGGCTAATAGGAATTGGAGTTGTATTTTTGTTTAGCAGAGCAAACCCTGCACTGACTTGAGAGGAGTGCAGGATATTTGTAAGGAAGAAGTTGTCAGCCCTCAGATATGCTTGAATTTCTATGTTGGCCTGCCATGTTGAATCTGGGAGTGACAATTCAGCACAGCAAGGGATGTGGTGACATGTAAATACATCACTGTAGTGCCTCAGGGAAATAATCAATTGCCAGCATCAAAGAGCAAGGAAAAATACCTAGTGACAGGAGAATGTAAACTAATAATTCATTCCCTTTATAGAGAATCCAAACATGCTAGTTTATTAAGTTGATTTGAGATATCTTCATCTTGAGGAAAATTTACTTGTCTATGCATGTCTTGTTCTACCAAAGTGCTATTGCAAGTGTTGCTGTGTCTGTGAATATCAGGCTGGTGATTCATGAAGGCCTCTACTACGGTTTGGAGAACAAGGAGTTAAGAGAGAGAGAGAGAGATTTTTTTTTTTTTTTTTAATTTTTATTAGTTTTTGCACTGCAGTCAGACTATAGGAATCATAAATAAAAAATGTAGGAACTATTTAGTGACATTTTTCACAACATCCTATAGGACTAAGTTGAATTTATTTAAAAAAAACTTTTATCCAATTATTTAATGAAAGCCTGAGTCAGACATACACATTAAAAAGAGAACTGAATTTGCTGTTCTTTAGGTAAGGCAGGTGAACTCAGATTCCAGAAATATTTAGTTCCTTTAAAAATAGCTTTTTACGGTTTCTTCTATCTTCCTGTCTGCTCTCTGGGTCTTCAGATGAGTCTGCTTTATATCCTACCGGCAGTGTGGAACAGTATGAAAGTCTATATAAACAGTATTCATTTTAAGGTCCCATTTTATTGTTGCTGAATGGTTTAACAGGATTATTTTGAAATAAACTAAGTGTGTCACCTCAATCAAGGTCTTGAAATAAAGTCTATTTAAATCAGTTTTTCCATTGATTTCAGTTGGCTTTTTCTACAATTCTAAAGACTTTCAGTCTGTAAAAATTTAGTCAGCATGTAGCTGCAATAATAAACTTTCCTTTTCTTGATATAAAAGGTTTTTTGTTAGAATTCTGATAGTTGTGATGACCACAAGTGAAGCAAGTCTTCCAGGGAGAGAGACCGTATTTTTTTATAAGACTAGTTGACATATGCAGAAAAAAAAAAATGACACATTTTTGAGCAAACAAGGCCTTTTTGAGAGCCATCAGCCTTCAGCAAATTACAGGTTAGAAACAATTGTTCAGAGTTTAATTTATTACATTATCTGGGTAGTCAAATTTAGTGAATAGGGCAGTTAGTACCTTCTGAGCAGAGGAGGATGTTTCTAGGTGGGAGGTGATAAGGCTGTTAGTCCCTGTAGGAGAGGAAGAGAGATGACTAATTATTGTCATTGGAGTTAGCAGGGAATAAGGAAAATTGGGAAGAATGTAACTTGCTATAAAGCCAAGGCTTAAATGTCTTTTCTAAGGTCTTATTCCAGTTTCTAAGGCCCTGGGAACTGCTTGGTACTTGGCTGCCCGGCATAATTGAAAGGGGCGAGCTGACCCTGTCACAGCCAAGAGCCTGGAGTATGTGCAGTTCATACCAACCATTTAGGCTGATGCTGTGCTATGATACACAGACAACTGGAATTTAAAAGAGGAAAATCTAATAAAGAAAACTAATAAATAAAAAAGCTGGTAAGAATTGCTTTCTTTGCACTTTTCTATTTTAAGTTAGATGTGGCTCTGTTTTCATCATCATCATAATAAAATCTCCACGCTACTGTGTTTTGTTCCAAGTAATAAAATGTAGTAAGCTGTAGATCAGTTTACCCTGAACTGGAACAAAATTGGGCTTGGATTGTGCTAATTTGCCAGTTTGATCTAAGATGTCTATCTTGCTCACTTCTGGCAAGGTGAATTTGAAAGGCTGACTTCATTCCTGCTTTTTGTTCAAAGGAGGGAAAATACTAAATGGTCTGTTTTGTTTGTGTTTCCTCCTGTGCTCTTTTTCCCTTTTCCTGTCTCTCCGAGGGAAATGTATTTTTTTTCCGAATTAGCTCTGTATTTTCTTCCATCTTTTGCCAGAAACTCTTAGCTATTGTACCATATAATGAAACAATAATATACAGTTACTATGGGCTTAAAAATGGTAAAATCTTTCATCCCACTTCTGCCTAGTAACACAGTCAGTTTAGGAGTCTGAAATAAAGGAACATCCAGAAATGTCTAGCCAAGCATCTCATCCCTAATTCTGTCATGGTCACAATGTTTCAGTTTTTTGGAAGCTTTGTTTTTTCTTAAATGCTACTTTTTCCACATAGGAACATTATCTTAATGTAAACAACTGAATTCAATGTGATGAACAATTGCCTTTTATTGACATACGTGATACCTAGTGTGCATGAAGATAGGACAGTTCTCTATCACAGGGTTGATTATCACAAGGATATGCTAGTTTCAATGCAACTTGGATCAGGAAAGCATTCAGATTTCCATCATGAAATTTTGCTCAGAGAAAGAGAAACTCACCTCAGTATAGGAACTTCTCTTAGAGTATGAGTCCTGCTCTTGGGGTGGACTAGTTGCTCACTCAATGAACTAGTCCCAAATCAAGTAACACCATGCGTCTTGGTGCTCACACATCCTGTTTGAAGACAGTTTGCACCAGTATGTCAGTAGGCTGGAGCTGGTGTTTCATTTTGATTTGCTTTTCATTCAGTGCTTAGCAATGTCTTGATTTGAGAAGCACTTGAAATCTATGTGTGTGTCCTGACATCTGTTCTGCTTGAGATAGTCAATTTTAAAACAGGATTTGAAGGGACCTCCCCCATTCTTAAAATCCAGTTGCTCAGAGCTGAATGACAATCTTTCATCTTATCCTTTTAAAAAGGCATCAGAGGTCACCTTTTCCCTCTGTTACTCTCTTTGCAAATTCATCTGCAACCTCAGTCTCTTCAAAGCTAGAAATAGTCCTCCAATTTCCACGCTGGAGAATCTTGTCAGATTACCCACATTTGTATCTCAGGCGGGCCTGAGATTTTAGTCCCCTTACCTGTCATATTAAATAATCTTTTCTAATCCTCTGCAGAAAACAAGATATCCTTTATATTGGATAGTATCCATAGAGTGTGATTAATGAGAAAAGTAAGTGCCCATTTGATGCTCTAACCCACAGGTAGAATGAGAGCTCAGAAATACTCATTTATTGTTCTTCCTGTTCAAGCTGTGATCTTGGCCTGTATCCTTTGGTAGGCTAAATGTTGAGGGTTTCAGTTCAGCTGTCAATTTGAATAATTTCCCAAATACATTCTACATTTAATTAGTAGTCTGTGAGAGCGAGGGGGATGTATAAGAAACTTGTCACCGATAGCCCTGACTGTGGTGGTGTAGCAGTCTTCTGTCTTCATTCAACAGTACATAATATGACATGAAGAAAGGCCAGAAAAGACTGGAACGATTTACTAAAGTTATACAGGTTTTACCGAAGTCCCCCAGAAGTCACTGGAAAGACTCCAGTCACTTTTGGATGAGGCTTATGGCTCAGAGGATCTTCTGTGTAATTCACTTTTATCCTTATCACTTAACAACTGTGTTCTTTCATTCTCTTTTTAATAGGAAAGTCTCTGATTCTTCCTTAAAATGTTGTAATATGCTGTTATCTGTTCATTCAACATCTTGAACAACAACCACATTTGTAACCGTACTCCACCTGCAGAAATCTGAGTGCTTGCATTGTCTTGAGACAAGTGTCATGGCAGCTGGTGAACAAATTGAAAATACCTCCATTGCATTTTTAGATTCAGAAGGTTCCTCTTGTAAGAACAAAAAGAACTCTCTTGGAAAGATTTCACTGCTTATTAGAGGAGTCATTAATCAGTCTGGAGACAATGGACTTGATGGAATTCTCAAACACCACATGATAGCTGGAGTTTCCAGCAGCTGGGTAGAGCTGAGCATCTTCTTTATTTTCTCTAGGGATTAGACTCTTCTTATCCCATTTCCTAGCCAGTGAGCTTTTACTTTTCAGTTAAACTGGGTTCAATTATAAAATCAAGTGTCTGCCAGAAGTCTTGCATATACCCTGGAGAGTTCCAGAACTGCTGCCAATTAAAGCATAATGTTCCTGATCAAATGCACGTTTAGGGGGAGCTGTTTACTTTTCTGACTTAGACCTGCTGGAATAATTTGTTTGAGAATAGCATTCAGGGCAAATTTAACAGTTTTTGTAATGGGAGCTTATCCCTCTTCAGTGGATGAACATTTTTCAGAGTAACTGTTGTATTTCTTTTTCAAATTTTCATGCTGTTGTCTCTAGGAAGATAGGTAGCATTGGTCAGTGTAAGGATGTCAGCAGCTATTGTTTGTGTGTATTAACTACGGCATCTGGTTTTGCTCTGTGATGCTGCTTTAAGAAGATTTTTCCCTCCTAAATGAGTTGAACTGATTTAAGTTCTTATGGCATCAATTGGTTTATTTAACATTTTTCCCAAATGTTCTGACTAGTTTTTAGCTCTGACTAAAATTAGTTATTGTCCCTTACATCATGGAGATCTCAATTCTTGAATAAGAGTAACAAAAGTACTTTGTTAAAAGAACCCCCCCCCCAAAAGACAAATGTCTCTTTCTGTCCCCCAAATGTACCTTTTTTGTCATGTACACAGAATATTGCAGCACTGCATTTATGTGTTCCCAACTGCTCGTTCTTGTGGCAGGTGGAATCACATCTGCTCTGCTTCAGTGCAGTCAATGGAAAGGCTACAGGGCCTGAAGTCTCACCTGGTTAAGCATAAGTCCTGCCCATATGTCCCAGAATTGGCCATGGGTTCAGTCAGCACTCTTTGCCACTCCTGTCCCAGTACAAGCCTTGACCTTGTATTTGAGCCCATGCATATGTATCAGGGATACTTTGCTATGATGCTGCTGCAAACAGCTGAAAGCGTATCGACTGCACGAGGTGCTTTACTGGATTATTTTATGGTCATCTGAAAGTTTGTTGTGCATTGCAAACATGTTTTTTCATTTTAGCATTCACATTCTCCGGCACCATTAAGTCAGTCTAGGCATAGCTTGTTCTGCTGATGGGTAAAATCTGCAAAGAGCTTTGAGACAAAAATCCTATCTGAATGTTGCAAATCCTCCCCTCTAGAGTCTTGCATTTTGTTACAGCCTCCCACTGTCAGTGAAGCAAATTAGATACTTGAGTGCAGACTCAGAGAACGTTTGAACTTTCATCCAAGCTCCGGCGTTATGTATGTATAAAATCTATAAATGTCTTATTACGTTGTGTGAAGTTTACTTGAATCACTGTAAATGTCTAAAATGCCGAAGAAAATTTGTCATAGGCGTTTTAAATGTCTAAACCTTTAAAAAGCTCTAGACAAAGTTAACCATATTTGTTTATATCGCTACAGTTGACTGTTTTGTGTAATTTGTCATGAATTCAATTGAAAATGGAGATGGAAATATAATGTGGACAAAACCCAGCAGGTAGTAGAAACCTTTAAAAGGTTGAGAGCAAATTTCTATTCTACTTCCCACCTGACTAATGTTCAGGTGAGTTTGGATAAGCTTTGGATTATATCTCAAAACTTATTCTAACATGATATGCCCATGGATACCTTTTGCCATTGCTAAATCTGGTATGTATCATTCTGCACTTAACAGGGCAGGGAATACATAAATAACTTGATATAGATATATATCTGTCAAGGGTTGTTTCATCCAGTGATAACTCAGTCTCTTTCTGGCACTTTATTTATTTTCCATTTTAAAATAAAGACTAGAAAGACATTTGAAAGTGATAGAGAACAGTTCCATCAGCTGCCTGAGATTTCAGAGAGGAATTCCCCAAGCACTGTGCAACTTCCTACACATCCATCAAGTGCTGTTCATTATAATTATCCTGTTAGAGAGAGGTACCAGCTCTGATGAGAAGTGGTGCCATAGAGAAAGCCTTTTACTCTGATGTTTTTATCAGATTCCACTTGGTATTTTACAAAGCAGCCTAGTTCAAAGCAAACTGGCTGCAACAATCTCCTGGTGTGGCTTTGAAATACGTGGCTTCTTAAATGCAGCCTGGCTTTATATATTGTTAAGGTTTTGTTATGTGGCTTGAATGACCTGGTTGGGTGATCTACAATAACTGAACAAAACGGTGGAGTCGGTTCGTCTGCCAACTACAGTGATACATGCTGGTACAGATTCTGCTGACTGCTTTGAGTAAATGTGCTACTCTTCTGGGCAAATAGCACCATTGATTTCAGAGCTGGATGACTGAGGTAGTCAGCTAAGTTTGGCATCGAAATGGTGTTGGATTTCACCATGCTTGCTGTGTATGTACTGTTTTAATAATTCCCCAAAATGCCCTGTGGAAACCATGAGACCTAGAACTGGCCAGGAGATCTCACTGCTGTCTCATCCCACTATAAATACTGTATTCAAGTGACTTTTTCTTTGAGGTTTCTTACGAATTTTGAAATTATTTCAGAATAATTATTTTTAATTATTTGTGTTATTATTATTAAGTGGACTTTTATTATTTGCAGTAGCACAGGGCTGTGTCACTGTGAGAAAAGAAAACATAACTAGTAGTACTACTGCAAGTTATATATTGAATATTTGAATACTCCCAGGAAACTTGCCTCATGTTTCACCCCATGTAGTAGATTCAAGTAGACAGGGATTTTTAACTTTGAAGGTTATGTAGCATCGGTGTAAATGGCCAAAAAAGTAATGTCATTAATGGCTGCATTTTGGATTATATTTAGAATAAACCTAGTCTGTTTGGTTGGATCCCTGTGCATTGGAGAATGTTTTGTCTTTTTTTCCTTGCAAGCTTGCCTTGTTCACACCCCTGTAGTCCCATCAGTGCAGTCAATGCAGGACATTTGTATCACATACTGCAGCACATGAAGGTTGTAGTGGGTGCTAGTGCTTCAGTGTCGATTTCTGAAGTCAGCATAAATCCAGATGAGTTTGATTTTAATGACATAAAGCTAAACTTGAGCTTGAAATGGGAGGTGCTGGGAAACACAAAGCAGATGTGGCCAATTGGAAATGGTCTTGGCTACCAAATGAGCCCTTCTGCACCCAGGCATGGTCTTGATATGGGATATTTGGACATGTTTAGATCCTTTTAAGAATTGAGGTTTTGATTTTTGATCCCCCCCTCTGCCTCCATTTGAGGTTAAAGTAAAATTTTGAAGTCAGATGTTTTCCCAGAATGGACAGATATATTTCTTAATGAGTTCCAAAGATTTGTGTCTGAATAACAATACCTATTTCAGCCTTAAGGGCAGTTAGAAATCCAATGAGCTTATTTAACTGTGGATATTTTGAGAAGACAGACAAAAAAATTGTCATGTTGATTATGTTTGATTTTATTATTTGCAGGGCAACGTGACCTTTTCCTGCTCAGAACCACAAATTGTTCCTATCACCTTTGTCAGTGCCAGTCGAAGCTACTTACTACTACCTGGCACTCCGCAAATTGATGGTTTGTCAGTCAGCTTCCAGTTTCGAACATGGAATAAAGACGGCTTACTTCTGTTCACTGAGTTGTCTGAAAATTCGGGACCTCTCTTGGTTTACCTTCATAGTGGGAGATTGACACTACTTATTCAGAAAGAGACGAAGAACCCAGTGGAAATCAATGAAGGTACTTCAGTTTTGTTTACTCTCGTCTGTCCCCCTTTAAAATACAAAGGTCCAACCCCACAGGATGAAAGGATGGTGAAATACAGAAGCACCCAATCTTCCTTTCTTTTCAAATTTTCTCTTGCTTTCCAGTGGTAGAACCCCCCTGTGCATCTAAGCATGGGAAGTTGGCATCCTGAGATCTCCAGACTGAATGTACCTGACAATTAGCTCAGCCTCTGTGTTCTTAAACAGTCCTGCTAAATTTTCTTCAGTCAGGTCACATGAAGACCTTCTTGTTTCCTGTCCTCAGATTGTGCTGAACTCAGCTGGGAGCTAGCTCAGCCGCCGCACCATTCCCCAGCACAAGATAAGGCAGCCTCAGAGCTGATTTTCTTCCTCTGAATGTAGCTTTACACTCTGCCTTTATGCTATGCTCAGAAGAGATACTGTGAACTTCCTCTCCTCACACTCCCTGAATTGTCCTCCTTAGACAGTTTGCCAGTTGCTTTGTGCAGCTGGCAGGATGCAAGAGGGTGAAATGGAGTTGCCTCTCTGACCTAAAATTCAGGGGAAATTGCTTGTAAACACTTACCAGAACAGCTATGCGTTGGCTCTCAGAGACAACAGGGAAACAATTTCAGACTTTACAACAGACGCAGGACCAGAGTGGCACAGCTGCCATCCCAGTGTGATCTATATAAGCCATGCTGGCATCCCAAACAGAAATGTTCTTAGCCCAGGGCCTCTGCCCATCCCTTGCTACTATGCAACCATGCTGGTTGGGAGACAAAGTGACCCGCTTAGTAGATGAGGGCAGGGCTGTGGATGTAGTCTACCTAGACTTCAGTAAGGCATTTGACACTGTCTCCCACAGCATCCTCCTAGACAAACTGTCTGTCTGGGGCTTGGATGAGTGGACTCTCCAATGGGTTAAAAACTGGCTGGATGGCCGAGCCCAGAGAGTGGTGGTGAATGGGGCAAAGTCCAACCGGCGGCTGGTCACTAGCGGTGTTCCCCAGGGCTCAGTTCTGGGGCCGGTGCTGTTCAATATCTTTATAGATGATCTAGACGTAGGGATTGAGTGCACCCTCAGTAAATTTGCAGATGACACCAAGCTGGGTGGGAGTGTCGATCTGCTTGGAGGGTAGCAAGGCCCTACAGAGGGATCTGGACAGGTTAGATAGATGGGCCTAGACCAACGGCATGAGGTTCAACAAGAACAAGTGCCATGTCTTACCCTTAGGCCACAACAACCCCATGCAGCTTTACAGGCTGGGGGAAGAGTGGTTAGAAAGCGGCCTGGCGGAAAGAGACCTGGGGGTGCTGATCAACAGCCAGCTAAACATGAGCCAGTAATGTGCCCAGGTGACCAAGAAGGCCAATGGCATCCTGGCCTCTATTAGGAATAGTGTAGCCAGCCGGTCTAGGGAAGTGATCGTCCCTCTGTACTCGGCACTGGTGAGGCTGCATCTTGAGTACTGTGTTCAGTTCTGGGCCCTGCACTTCAAGAAAGATGTTGAGGTGTTGGAGCGAATCCAGAGGAGGGCAACCAAGCTGGTGAAGGGTCTGGAGGGTCTGACCTACGAGGAACGGCTGAGGGAGCTGGGGTTGTTTAGCCTGGAGAAGAGGAGGCTCCGAGGTGACCTTATTGCAGTCTACACCTACCTGAAGGGAGGTTGTAGTGAAGTGGGAGTCGGCCTCTTCTCCCAGGCAACTAGTGATAGGACAAGAGGACATAGCCTCAAGCTTTGCCAGGGGAGGTTCAGGTTGGACATTAGGAAGAATTTCTTCTCAGAAAGGGTCATTAGACCTTGGAATGGGCTGCCCAGGGAGGTGGTGGAGTCACCATCTCTGGATGTGTTTAAGACAAGACTGGATATGGCACTTAATGCCATGGACTAGTTGACAGGGTGGTGTCAGGACAATGGTTGGACTCGATGATCCCTGAGGTCTCTTCCAACCTGATTGATTCTGTGATTCTGAGACTGGGAAATTAATTTTCTGAGTAGGTTGGATTACCCTGTTTCCAAAGGTGAATGAGTAACAGAATGATGGAACTCAGATGGAACTAAATAATAATAATAGTTTTATCTAAAAGAGCAGCTGCTTAAAAATATGTAATATTAAAATATTCCCAGTACAGACTAAAAGAGGGCAGATGTGTCTATTAAAAGAAGCACAGATAAAATGTGACAGAGTTGTCAAAGCAGATCTGTTCTCTATGCGTGTTTCATTCCCCTTTATGATAGAAATGTAGATTGCTACAGCCGTATCTTGCTGCAACTGAGTGCTGAAAACTGAGTTTCCAGCCTTTATTGCAGTCCTAATTAAATTGTTGACAAAGCTGAGACAATGTCAATATTTGGTTGGGTGTATTTGTTTTTATGTAGTTCTGAAATCATGAACCTGAGCCCAGCCTTTGGTGCTATCCAAAACATTGCTAAACTGCCTACTTATGCGTGGAAAATATGCAGAAATTGCAAATACCATGTTCTGCAGATGTCAGGTACTCACAATAAACTCATGCTTGCTCAAGAATGGACCTATTTTTGCCCCAAATGGGACCTATTTTGTTTTGATATCTTTTCAAACTTCAACAACATATTTCACTCCAAAATGGACTTGTTCTAGTTGAAAAATCATCCATTTTTCCTGGGAAGCCAACCTCTTATTCTATGGAAATTGTGCATGCGTTAACAGCCATTGCTGTGGAAATTGTCTCCTTTTCAGATTCACAATGAAATGACTTTTCATACACATAACACCCACAATTTTTTTATTTTGTTTTGAAATGTTCTCACACCTCTTTGTGTCACTAAGTGCTCATTTGTTTCTCCTGAAAGCTACATTAACAAAAAATATGCCATTAGGGAGGGGACTAAATACTAGTTGTCTGTGCCTCATCTCGATGACTCCAGCCTGACGGTAGCGTATTTTGAGCTGTAATTAGGTTACTTTTGATCTGCACCATGGTGTGTGAGCTCAGAAACTTGCCCACTGATTTTCATGGCTGTCAGAATGGAGGATGTGGAGTTTCTTTGTAACTTTGTGGTGGTATTTCGAGAGCCATGAGATGCAAAACTGATTTTCAGAATAAGGAAACAGAGATTATTTCCCACTTTGCACAAGTGTCTAGAATAGAAAGAGGCTACTCAGTACCATAATCTCTCATGTAACTTGATAGGTTCCTGGTCAGAGCAACAATCCCAGCTCTCACAAGACCCATGTTGAAATCCAATATAGAAAGGCTTCGGTACATCCATCAATAAGACTGTGTGCTAACTTACAGCTGAAGGGTTTTAAGAAACACAAATCCTACTGGTACCTGCTGGAGTTTGTCAGATTTTATATTGGAGACTGAGAACAGGGTATGACCATATCACTGAATCTCATCCTCTGCAATCTCAGGCATGTGTTTAGTGCAAGAAGCTCAACAGAGATCATCTTTGTGCATTCTTGTGAGCTATAAGCATTTTCCAACAGACTGAAAATAAGACATAAATACCCACAAAACAATAATAATGTCCTACCAGAAAGGCAAAGGACCCTCCTAGCTTGCTGAGTGCCTGCAGTACCAGAAACAGGTTAGATTAAAATGTGAGATGACCCACTTAAATACTCTCAAAAGCTTTCTCTTTCTTAGAATCATAGAATTGTTTTGATTGGAAAGTACCTTTAAGTTCATCAAGTCCAACCATTAACCTAGCACTGGCTAGCACTTCTTGGTCCTTTTCTTCTATACCAGTTTGTTTACCGAGGTAATGAGTTCTTTTCAGCTGCCAGTTCTCCCTGTTCTGGGGTCAGCTGCACATTTGTGGTCACAAGTTGAAAGAAGGAGGAAGTTTGAAGAACACAGTTGTCTCCTGCATCTCTTTTGTCATTCTGTACTTGTATTTTGCCAGGCACCAATCTCCACGATGGGCTTTGGCATTCTGTTAACATCAATGCCAGAAGACATCGCATTACCCTGACTCTGGATAACAATGCTGCCACTGCTAGCCATGCAACCACTGTCTCAAGGATCTACTCTGGGAACAGCTACTATTTTGGAGGTAGGTTGTTTTAGACAGATGCAGAACAGTTTTTCATGATGCAGATCCTCAGGTGGTCACCATTGATGTCTTCTGAGGTGCACTCTTGTTTGCAGTTAAGAGCAAATGTTGTAATAACTGATTTTAGACCCCCTATTGAGTTGCAGTGCATACAGCACCGTGGGAAGATCAAAGGGTCTTGGTCAAACCTGACAGAGAACGAGCAGAACTGCTAACACAGCTGTAAAAGTGGACTACTGGTAGTGGTAGCCAATGGGTACCTACATCTAGCTGACAAAACACACAAAAGCTACATAGCTGTATTAACCACAAGTGGTTTTGTCTAGTTAAAAGGCCTGAGGACCATTTGTATTATTAATATTCCTATAGATATCACTGTCCTAATCAGGCTCAGTGACTTTAGACTTCAGAGCTTAATTGACATATGGCTCAGATCTGCAAAGGTATTTAGGTACTGTGCTCTCATGGAAATGAATGTAGATTTAGCTCAATTTTGAAAATGGAAAGAACAGTCTCAAAAAATACTACCTTCTGCTTTTTGGAGTGGAAGCATAAATTTTGACAAAGGGAGTGTCGTCAACTGTCTTTTTAACTAATGTATTTCTGTGCAGTGCTTACCGCAGTGAGGCTCTGACCTCGATGAGCCCTCTGGATACAGCACTAAGTGAGGATGCACAGGAGGCTTTGGATCTCAGAGCTGGCCAAATACTGAGGAAGCTCTGACACAAATGGTTTTCTTGCTTGCTGTCCACAGGATTTCTTCCTTTTACTCTGTGGATTGCCTCAGCAGCAGAATTTAACCCATAATGATTTTACAATTTGCACAGCTTTTTTTATGGTAGTCAGTTGCAATCAACTGTGGAGTTTAAAGATGGAAAAAAAACACATTTTGATTTTGATTAGCACACGTGAAAACCACATACTCTGATGTTTCCAGTGACTGCGATCTCTTTTTTTTTCTCTTAAAAATTACTATTTTTTTCTTACTGAAGGATTTATAGCACAGAAGGTTGCGTAGCACAAGGAATGAAAACACTCGGAATAATGAGCCTCCGAGTTCTTGCATCAGGAAATCCCAGCAGAAATACATGAACATTCCAATATTCTTCTCTGCCTCTTTTCTTTTTCCCACAGGGTGCCCTGACAATTTCACCAATTCCCAATGTTTAAATCCCATTACAGCTTTTCAAGGCTGTATGAGGCTCATCTTTATTGATAACCAGCCCAAGGACCTCATTTTAGTTCAGCAAGGCTCCCTGGGGAATTTTAGTGATTTACACATTGATCTGTGTGGCATCAAAGACAGGTAATTATTGTTTCCTCTTTCTTATATTTGTTCTTTTTTTCATCTTAGTGGTTTATAAATACAGATTGCATTAAGTGAAAATTCTAATCTGCCAACATTATGGATATTAGGCGTAATAGATCTACTAATAGAAAATATTACAGCAAAGAGGAGGACTGAAGGGGAAAAGGTTTCAATTACATGAGGCTCTCTTCATATTTACTTGTAGGAAATAGAGTATGCAAATTCAGTCAAAATACAGATTGATGTAAGGATTAAATTTTCTGCATAAACAACATTTGATTGCTTTGAAGTTCTACGGGGGAATGAAAGAGAAGGAAAAGATATTTGATTCATCAGAACATGTCATCCCCTTAATATACTAGCTGTTTTTGCTTAAGTAGATCATTTACAATTTCTCCTGTTAGCCATTACAGCACAGCACGTTTATAATGAATATATGGTACGCCTCATGTGACATACTGCCCATTCAGTAGGACAGTATAATGATGAAATGTCTGTATATACCAGAGACACATTTCAGTTTAAATACTGATCTGAATCCCTCCTAAGATGAAACCTGATAGGAAACCCAGATTTTCTCATGAAGAGTAGAGAGGAAATAAGCAACCAATTTTTTGGGGAAGTATTTCATAATTTCTCCATTGCTTCCTGTGGATTTTTAGTGTCTAAATATTTCTTAATTATTTCTGCAAATGTGTACTTTGAAATTAATATGTAGAATAATAGGCTCTGATTTTGTTTGGTTTTTTTTTTTTTAAATCTAGCTTAAGTTCTGAAAAATAGAAATGGAACTGCTGGTGATTTCATGTACTTCAGATAGTTAAGGGAACAGTAAGCATATTTTGGAAATGCATTAGAAGCTTAAGCATTTAACGTATTTTTTTCAGACATGTTGCTTAAAGAGGTGGAGCTGAAGGCTAATCTCTGTTGCTTGCTGTAGGAGGGATCAGCCTGCTGGAGCTGCAATCTTTTGAAAAGTGGGCAGAACTTCTGTTATACGAGACCTTTGTGTTCATTTTCATATGTTCATGTTAGTTAACTTGTATGGAGAAAATACTGACTCTGCTGATCAAACCTGTTTCCATGTTTAACAATGATTGAATTCAGGAGGATATGACTTTCACTCTTCGTGTGCCAGAAATGGTAGATGGAATTGATAAGATGCAGCTGATTCAACATAAGGAAATAAAATTTAAACTTTCCTGAGAATTAAGAGAAAGAAAGTATTTTGCTGTTTTCTTGAAAAAACAGATTCTTTAAGATCGAGTGAACCATTCAAAAGCAACTTGTGTATTTGTATATTGAAACAGAAGAGAATGTTTCTGTTGTGATGCAGAGGTGCTGCGGGATGTCTCCAGTGCCTTAACTGTCACCAAGTCGAGCTTACAATGTAAATCTGTGGTACTACTGCAGATGTCTTCCTCATCTGCAGTATGCTAATGATGACAAGCATCAGTCTGATCATACCATACAATTATTTAGGGCAATGATCCAAATATAATAAGAATAGTGGCAATTTACATAATCATTGCCTTGAATATATCACACATAAACAAAACTTAGATGTGATCCAGTGAAGATTAAAGCACTCTCTTCCAATGCAATTCTCTGGACAGCCTTAAATTTGCATGTCTGTCCTTTATGATCTAGGTAGATCTATAGTAGATATGATCTATAATAGTTATAATCATATAGTAGATGCGATCCACCTAGATCATATAGTAGATATGATCACAAAACCAAGGTAGATTTAAAAAAAAGGAAAAAAAAGGTTTGATTTACAATTGGCAAAATTGATTCTATTATGACTGGATTTGGTGTATAAGTCGAGATGCCCTGAAGGGGAAGAGCCTGCAGCGTAGGAAAGTGTTGGGCTCAAGTTCAGAAATTTCCCTTGTCATGGAAGGGCGCGAGCCTCACTGGTGCCCTGAAGTGTTCTTGTTCAGTGAAACACCCAGTGGTCTCTCCCTGTCTGGCAAATCCAATAACTGTGCTGAAGCTGTTTTGCCAGGGAAGAAGGAAGGTTTTATTCGTTTTTTTTTGTCCAAATCATAGTACGCATTTTGCACATCTGGGACGCAATCTTGAGAGAGGTTAAATTTATGGAATTGATTTCACAAAGTTAAGTTGTTCAAAGATTTACACAGTGAAGTACTGCTGGTGCAGTACTGAAGTCAAGAGTGGTCATAGTAGCAAGGGACAGTTGGAAAGAGGATGAAATTCAAAGAAAGTAAATAATGAAAATACAGACAAGAGGCAAATCTTTTGTTATTATTTTACCAACACAGTTGATCCTAAGCCAGTGGATGAGCTGGGGAAAGACTGAACAAGAAAGTATTCATGAAGTGTGGTCCTGGTAACTGTTTTTGAAAATTTTAGGTTCTGCAAGCCTGTATTATGGCATAATTGGTTGCAACAAACTATAGATGGAAAATTTGGGAGAACATGTGGTGGGTTGGCCCTGGCTGGATGCCAGGTGCCCACCAAAGCTGCTCTATCACTCCCATACCTCAGCTGGACAGGGAAGAGAAAATATAATGAAAGGCTCATGAGTCGAGATAAGGACAAGGAGATCACTCAGTAATTACCATCATGGGCAAAACAGACTCGACTTGGGAAAATTAATTGAATTTACTAACAATCAAATCAGAGTAGGATAGTGAGAAATAAAAACTAAATCTTAGAACACCTTCACCCTACCCCTCCCTTCTTTCTGGGCTTAACTTCACTCAGGAACTCTCTACCTTCTCCCTCCCAGCTGCATGGGGGGATGAGGAATAGGGGTTGCGGTCAGTTTATCACATGTTGTCTCTCCCACTTCTCGCACTCTTCCCCTGCTCCAGCTTGGGGTCCCTCCCACCGGAGACAGTCCTCCATGAACTTCTCCAACATGGGTCCTTCCCACGGGCTGCAGTTCTTCATGAACTGCTCCAGTGTGGGTCCATTCCACAGGGTGCAGTCCTTCAGGAACAGACTGCTCCAGTGTGGGTCCCCCACAGGGTCACAAGTCCTGCCAGCAAACCTGCTCCAGCATGGGTTCCTCTCTCCATGGTGCCACAGGTCTTGCCAGGAGCCTGCTTCAGCGTGGACTTCCCATAGGGTCACAGCATCCTTTGGGCATATCCACCTGCTCTCATGTGGGGTGCTCCACAGGCTGTAGGTGGATATCTGCTCCACCATGGACCTCCATGGGTTGCAGGGGGACAGTTTGCCTCACCATGGTCTTCACCACAGGCTTCATGGGAATCTCTGCTCCGGCACCTGGACCACCTCCTTCTTCCCTGACCTTGGAGTCTGCAGAGTTGTTGCTCTCACATATTCTCATTCCTCTTTCCTCTGGCTGCTGTTTGTTGCGCAGCAGTTGTTTTTCCCCTTCTTAAATATGTTATCACAGAGGCGCTACCACCATTGCTGATGGCCTTGGCCAGCAGTGGGTCCATCTTGGAGCCAGCTGGCATTGGCTCTATCAGACATAAGAGAAGCTTCTAGCAGCTTCTCAGAGAAACCACCCCTGTAGCCTGCCCTCACTTGCCACGCAAACCCAATGCAGGAGATTTGAATTCAAATCTAAAGACTCTATTGCTGTCTAGTCTGCACACTGTACCCTTGAGTATGTTTTCAAATCTTGTTCAAATTGGTTCATTGCACAAAATATCTGACTCTTCCAGTCACTGCAATTCAACTAGTCACCGTAGTTCAACTACTGCTCTGTAATGTAGAAGCTCTGGACTATAGGAAACTTGGGGTCTGGCTCCAGGCATACAGTATCCAGCTGCTCATTCTCTTTATATAAGGAGTGTTAAAACTCTGTAAAAGCATCTTGTCCAAGAAATGTTATCTCCCCTTTCTTAATTATAAGATTTATTGCTGTGTGCACTGTAAAGCACTTGGTTTTGTAATTTTAAGGCATGTGGGAATTGTGTAGCTTAATTAACATGTAAATGGGACATTTGTCTTAGTTATCTAAGCAAAAAACCTCTTTTGAGGAATATGCCTCTATTTAGAAAGCAGTTTATTTGTTACAGGCTTGTGGGCCAAGCTCTTTCAGACCTGGGCTCTGAAAGCAGTGGTTAGGCAGCTCACTGCAACTTGTGCCTGCTCTTAAAAAGAGAATTAATGACTTTGTTTGGAAAGACAATAAATTGGGACTACTATTGATGCCAGCACTATGTTTTTGAGAGAGAATCTAGTTGTGTAAGCATATTATACACACACACACACCCCAGGATTCCCTGTATAAAGTGATAAGCCTCCATTAACTTAAATGGAGCCATCTCAAGCACTAAGCCTTAATATCTCATTGTGTCTCATCTCTAGTATTTGAACTACATCTGTGCTCAAGTGAACTTGGCATGAATGCCTTTTGTCTCCCTGTATTTATTTCTACTTTTCAGTAACTATTTCTGAAGAAATAAATGTTCTGTCACTAGCTGAGCTATCAAAGTACACACAAAAAATGGGGATGTCTGTAGAAGTATATAGTTTTGCCTGCTTTCCATTTGGTAGCTGGGGAGACAGTGCCAAGTGAAGATGCTTTTGGAGACACAAGTGAACTTGACTGTGTTGCTGACGCTGCTTTGAGCAGGGTGCTTTTGCTAGAGGCCTCCAGAGGCTCCTTGCAGCCTCAGCAATCCTGTGAACAAGGCCACCCAGTAGCTGCTCTGGTCCTGGCTGAGTAGGCAGTTCAGGATGTATCTGCGAGAGCTGGGATTGGCAGATAACACACAGAAAACTTATGTCTTCTGTGCTTTCAGTAGGACATTAAGATGTTGTACAGTCTGGAGTTGAACACAGCAATGTGGACTGTCACGATGATGGAAGAAGGCTAGATAGCACCATCTCCTATTAAGAGACTGCTTGTTTCTAGCCCTCAGCTGCAGTGCCAGCATCACTGCTGCTGTATGCCAAGTAGTCTCTGATTTGCCATCCCCTTGTATGGTACCTACATGTTGTTCTTAGGTGACACGTCCTGTGCAAGGAGAGGCATCTCCAATCTGTTCATATCAGAGCTGTGTCTGGTACACAAGCCCTGCAAAGTAGTGCTGTATTCCCTTCTTCACCTCATTAAGACAAAGCTGTTCCTGCAAACTGTTCCCTATTCCTTGTGGAACAGGAAAGTAGAATCTGTAGTAGGAAGCAATTTTTCTTGTAGTAATGCATACTCTTGGCATTATCCTCACTGCCTGCCTACTGTTAATCCAGCTAACTATTTTCTTTCCTTTTGTTTGTAGTATGTATATTTGCTGTGGTTGTACAAATGCACAGATTGCTCGGTCTTTTCTGAGGATGTTGCAAATTGTGGTGCTTACACTGCTCCTGTTATGAAGTGTTAGAGGTCATAGCTGCCTGCAATGCATTTATTGCCATTCCAATGAGAGGTAAAAAAAAAATGAGACAATATTCTGCTAAGCCATAGAGGTTTGCTCCATATTTAAAAGGAAGTGGATTTTATATTTTCTCTCTTTGATGATGCCTTTTCAGGATTTCTGCTTGGTTAGGAGTGCAGGTGCACATCAGGGGTTGTTTGCTTTACACTGAATAAATAAGTCAGAAAATACAGTTTCTTACAGCATGCTGGCATTTCCCCTCTGTGGCATGGTGCAGAGCAGAAAGTAACAAGGCAGAGATGTCTGGAAGTGAAGGTGCCATGAAGTCATTGAAATCAAAGATTTTTTTTTTTCTTTTTTGGGGAGGGAAAGGGATATCTTTGAGTATTATGCAGTGTTTTGCAGCAGTACATGTACTACACTGACCATCTCTGACCAAAAGTCATCTGGTATAGGCCCAAACAAATAAATGCAGACTGACTTCGGATTTATTTTCAGTTCAGAATGATACAGATTAAGTTCATGGCTACAGGGACCATACAGACCTCACTCCTGGTGTTTTGCACTGTAAGTGTTTTTAGGAAGGGAGGCATCTTCTGGGGGTGACAATATTAAACCTAAAAGCTTCTAGGGGAAAGCCCGAGTGGTAAGAATGTCTAACGAGAACAGAATAATGCTTTCTGTCTTTGGCCCTTAATCTGCAGAGAGGACGACAATGTCAAGGGGTGGGGAGGTGGCAAGCAGCATAAAAAAATCATTTGCTTCTCATAGATGCTGTAAGTCAGAGGGATTCACTCCTTTCTCTCGAGCTCCACTCTTGAGTCTCTAGCTTTAAGTGTATGGCCAGGCTCCCTGTCCTTCACCTTCAGATAGTGTGTTAGGGGCTTTACAGATACAAGCTGGAAAGACTTTCCTAAGTACTTCTGGTTTAAAGAAAAAAAACCCCACACAATCACAACAGGATGTCTTTTTTCTAATGGTGTCTTCACTTATGCATTTCCCTCCTCAGTATTTTACAGTGTTTGCAAAGTCGTCTTGACCCTGTCAAACAGCCTCTTGGAAATGGGTTAGGGATGTGGTTACCGAAACTTCTCACTCAGCAGGGTAAGAAATGACAGCTCCATCTAGTGCAACGGCCAGCTGGCCAGTGTGGCTGATGCAGAGCTCTTCTTTCACTCTTTGTAACCCTGGTGAAAGGCACAAGGCTGCTGTCCCTAGGGATGCCAGTGCTTCCCTTCCCTAACTAGCACATATGTGCGGCAGAACGGAGGCTTGAGTCTTCTTATGCCTTCTCAAACTGACAAATCTGAGTCTGTTTCTTTGGGAGAGTGGTAACAAAATATTGGTTTCTCTAGTGCTCATACTGATTCTCTAACCTGAGGATTATTCAGTGCTGTGGTGGGCCATAAACTCAGATCAGTTGCTATTTTCTTCATGCAATGTTTTCTCTTGATGGCTTAGAAGGAAAACATGCTTGCTGCCATCCCCTGATCTAAGAAGGACCCCTGAGCTGTAGTGCTGATACCAAAATACCAAGCTCTTAGCATCTACAGCCTTTGTTTTGAAATTTGGGGTGACAACTCTACAAATCTTGAAATACAAAACAGAGCTAGTGACCAAATGTGTCCGAGTGAGGAGCAGCAGGGGGATGAGCAAACCTTGTGAAGTAAACACTAGCCAGGGTTGCCACTTGGTATTTAGCTGTCCTAGGTTCACTAGCACTCAAGCTTCTGAATTTGTTCTCTATAAACACATTCAGAACCCAAGCTCTTTCTTGAATGGCCCTGTCTACATGAAAAGACACAAAATAGGTCTAGAAAACATCCCCTGCAAAGAAAGATTGTTTAAGTTCTGGTTCTTTAACCAGAAAAGAGATTGCTGAGGGGAGGTAGCATAATGGTCTTCAGGTGCTAAAAGGCTGCTGCAGCGCAGAAGGGAATATCATCTTTTCTGACCAAGATGTATAGGAGAGCAGCTATGGCATAGACTGCCTGAGGAGACTGTCAAGTCTCTGTCACTGGAAGTCTTTCAGAATAGATTAGGTGAGTTCTGTGAAAAATAGCAAACACAGGTACGGGTGATCCTGCCTTGGGGTGTGAGCATGGACTCAGTGATCTTCTGAGTTCCCTCCAGCTCTGTGCAGTTCTGTTGCATACTCTCAGGTTTCTCCTCCAGCTGGAACAGCTGTGTCTTGTTCTTGCCTTAGGGGTTCTGAAATGCCAACAACAATAACGTTGCTTAAGAAAAAAAACCCTCAAAAAAAAACTTTGGGAAATATCTTTCAGGAATTCAGCTCAGGATTTCTCGCAACTGTGAGGAAGCTCATTTGGTAGATGTATCTCTCAGACACTCTAAGGCAGTGCTGTGGCAGGGAGTAGGGACCATGTAGCCCATAGGTATGGTTCGGTGTTGTGGTTTTTTTTTTTTTTTTAACTTGAGATGTATATGTTTAGTTTGGCATGTAAGGAAATGGAGCAGAAACAGCAACACTTTCTACTCGTTCATCACTTCCCCGATTTGCTTTTTGATTCTAACGATGCATGACTCATTTTTACAACTGCAGGATGAAGCTCTGTGATTGCAGAATTTATTGCCCTGTTTTTTCTTGGGATTTCTTCTTTGCAGATTCCGTGATGTCTAGAATGATGGTTCAGCTCAGACTGTGTATTTTTCTTTGATGAACAGTAACTTGATTTCCTTCTACTTGGCTCTGTTTTCACAGGATCCTGTGTCGTGTTCATTTTGAAGTGTCTGTCACTCTTTCAGATGTGGTCAAAATGAGGGTGAGAAGTTTGTAAGCTCTTAGAAGGAGGCGGGGTCTGAGGCACTGGTTAACTATGGGAACATATTCCCCTTAGTACATCAAGCTAACAACTGTGTGTTGATCCCTTCACAACCTCTATTTCAATTGCTAAAAGATGAAACGCAAATCCAGTTGGATGTATTCGCTGACCTCAGCCTTGGCCTGAACAGCCCTTTGCAAGAAGTACATCCTCTCTGGGCCACTCAGAGGTGGTGCTGTGTGCCGCTCTGACTGTAAGAGTCTGTCATTCAGGCCTCACGGCTGTTTCTAAAACTGACACTCTGTTCTTTTGTGTGCCACAAACTGTTCTCTACAAGGAGAGGTTAAATAGGCTAGGACTCTTCAGCCTGGAGAAGAGAGAGCTAGGCAGGGTTGTGCGATGAGGAGCAGCATGAAAGGAGGTGAATAATAAACAAGAATTTGCTGTTTCTCACAAATTCAAATCCTACACAGCATCAAATTGGATGTTGTTAGATCCTAGAGAGGTCAAATATAAAGCAAAAAGCCAGTAAGGCATACATGAATCCATAAGCCACAGATTGCTGGAAGCTGGCAAAGTGTTCAGTGGGATACTCTTAAACTTATTTCATCAGCATCTTTGCTGTGACACTGTCAGAGTAAGGAAATTGGAGGAGAGGCACTGTTGATCTGAAATGAAGTCTGGATGGAGGTGATAATCTTAGAACTAGGAAGTCCAAGTTCCTTACTGTTTTAAAAACATCCTTTTCATTGTGGGCAGTTCTTTGTACCTCCATTGTTCAGAACAAAAGTATATTTTGTCATAGCTGTGCTAATCTCAAAATACATTGGAATCTGACTGTGAATTTTGCCAAGTACTAATTCTTTCTGCACTGTATTTTCTCTTCCTACATGGCAGTGGAATAGTGAGGGTGCGGGTCTGTCCGTGTGTGGGCAAACAATGGAAGGCATAGCTTGTGGGATATTCAGGCAGCCTCTCATTTAAAAATAAATTAAATGGGTAGAAAAACAAATATGCAGATGCTGAGAACTTGGCCACACTGTTGAGAAGCTCTGGGATTTCCCATTCAGTAATTGGCTGGAATGACAGATTTTGGAACTAGAAATACTAGCTTCAGTCCTGAAGCTGAGTTTGTTGTTTGCTGCAGCTGGCATCCTGTTCAGAGAATAGATGCAGGAATGCGGGCTCAAGAGATATTGCAGCTCAAGAGTTACCATGGATATTAGGAAAATGTGCCAGAAAATCATTAAACCTCAGTCCAGAAACACTGTGGATTTCCAGCCCTTCGTCATACGGCACAGATGCTCCCTTTGGGCTAAGCAAGGCTGTCTGCTCTTACAGCAGATGGACGCCTTGGAATACAGCAGCAAGGGCTGTGGTGTTGCCTGCAGCCTGAAGACACGGGTTGATTAATCTCATCCACTTCTTGTATGTAGCGGGAGAAACCGTTTTCCAACATTAGTCACGGAGAAAATTCCATTTCCAGGAGTTCTTGCATTCCATGTGTACACAAAGAGGTAAGATCTGGTGTGGTTTCCCCTACCAGCTCCTACAAACTCTGTAAAGATAAGCTCTTAGGAGGCATTGCAGTTGGGACAGCTTGTGCCAAATAGCTGTTGTAAGGAAAACTGGCCTCGTTTTCCTCTGACTTGACACCTCTCATGGAAATAGTCTCCTTTGCCCCTCAAGATGGTGCTAAGCAAATGGTTGCTTCCGCCAGGTTTTTGAGGCATATGCTTAGATGTGTCACATCCTCTTGAGACACATCCTTAACGATGATATGGGTTACATTAATGCTTTTGAACTCCTCAACAACCATTAGAAGGATGTGGCATTTAAGTTGACCAGTGACAGAGAAAACTGTGTTAAGGAGCCTGAAATTTCATATGATTCTGCTATTCCTGCCAGAGCTGAAATAGCTTGAAACTGTTGACTTTTTGGTAGCAGAGTTTATCTGGATAGATGTAGGGCTAAGGCAGATGCAGAAGCATGGTGTTGTACAGCAGTTGTTACGTTGTCATAAGTTTTATACACCATTTGTGCTTGTGTATATGAGACTAGGTAGTCTTGGGATTAAGAAGGCCATTTATGTGTTGAACCTGTCTTTATTCATAAATGTACTATGAGGGTAGTCAGAGCCTGCTTTCCTTTAGGCTCAGATTCTCATAAATGCATAGATAAATGCATGCGTTACTCTCCCTGCTAGGAGTTACAACTGCTAGGGTACTTTAATCTGATTGCTGCAATTCATGTTGATTTTGCGCTGATGAAGCTTTGACTGGGTTGTCCTATTTTTACTTGGCTAGCGCCCTGCCCTCGCTATAGCAAATACTGACAGTACTTGTCAAGGACAATGCTGGGAACTTCAGTTCCCTTAAGTGACCTGGGGGGAGGGGGGAAGGAGGAAAAAAAAGATTCATGTTGAATCCACCTTGGCAGATGGACGGATGGTGCATCTGATGGGACATCCTGGGAATTCCAGAGATCTGCAATGAAGAATGCAAACCTGACCTCAGGTATCTTCTTAGGAATCCTGGCAGTGTTTCGTTTTTGTAGCATCAGCGGGTAGACACAAGCGCACACGGATATTGCCATCCTTATTAAACCAAGATTCATCTGCATATTCCAATTCTCCTAGCAAATACAAATAGAGAAAGCAGCATGTGGTATACATAATAATCACTGCGATGGGATTGGCAGTAACAGTTTATCTCATTAGGGAGAAGCATACTGAGTTGATTTATGAGTTTGCTTCCCTGTCCTACTTGAGTTATGGAGCACAAATAGCATCCTTAGTCCCTATCCTTTTATCCTTACCCATGTTTTATCTGTGAAAATGCTTCATAATATTTTCTAAGCAAATTAGCTTAAAGTGTTCTTTTTCTTGCTAAATAGAGCTGACCTTTTAAATCCTGCTTTATACCTACTTACTTTGTAGATTCCATTAGATTTTACTATCAGTTTTTACTTGTAAGAAATAATTTTTGGCATTTTCCTCCTTTTATTACTGAACTTAACATTGCTTCATGTGTTGTACTGTCAAAATGGGCCTTAGGGAAATTAATTACTATTGCAGGTGAAGGGTGTTAGGATAAATCCGATGAAAGCACAGTCTCTTTTTGCATTTCCCAAATCTCTAGGATTTAATGTATGCCCTGTGGCAGAAGCCAAACTTTATATGATTTTTTTTTTTTTCCCCCCTGAAGTTGGCCATGCAGATGAGAAAATATCCTGGCTAATTATGCCCAGTGAGTTTTAAATTTATTTATTACAGTCCCAGGCTGGGATTGAAAAACCAAACACTTAATATTGCATTCACCCCCAAATAAATACCTGCAGTGCATTGCAGAAGGAATTAAAAAAAAAAAAAAAAGACAATTTGGCGTCTATTCTTTTCATTCTCTCTAGTATTGCTGTTTTTAGTATATAATGTCTTTTCTGCAGAAATGACAATTATTTTATATTCCAGATTATTTTTCTCTTTGTGAAAAGTCCTGTTAAATTTTCTGTTCTTGATTATCTAGCAATGAGTTGGACATTCTTAGATCACACTTCTTGAATTTGGATGGTGATCAAAACTGGACCTGTTGAAGACATAAGAAGGGATGTCATCGGTTCTCTTTTAAAACATTCTGATTTTTGGTAAATCCCAAAGTAGATTTGAATATTGCCTGCCTATATCTTCATCATCAGCCAAAAAGAAGCATTTATACTGCACACCTTCAGATGCTGGAATACCTGGATCTTTTTCTAGAATTGTTCCATTAAACGTCACGTACAGGAGGGGCTGTCCTGGTTAGTTGTAAGGATCTGATAGTCCAAGTTATAGTTCCTCTGATCTTTTGTGTCACCTTAAAAAGATCACTTCAGTCCTGTGAGTGATTATTTTACCCCTCACCTTTTCTCTCTCACACGTTTCAAATGTAGGCTCCAGTGGACATGTTTACAAATAGCACAGGGCATGCTGAATCTTCAGGTGCCCTTTCAGTTTCTATTTTAATGAAAGAAATTGTGGACAGGTTTTCAAGAAGTTTTGCTTTATCATGTTTGTGTTGGTACTTTGTAAGACACTGACAATTTGCTTTGTGTTTATGCAGCAAAAATTACAATACTTTTAGAAATGCCTCTTTCTTTTTCATCAAATTGTTCTTAAAGAATTTATTTTTCTCTCTTTCTCTGTGCTAAAAACAAAGCAAAACACTGGAAATAATCATGTGGAAATGGAAGGGATAAAATATCCTAAATTCAAACTATGTTACATGGCAGGGAAGGAAAAGGTGAAAAAGGTATCTCAATGACTTAATCCCTTGTAAAGATCAATATAGAGTGGGAAAAATAGTATTAGAAATAGAAGAATACATGATGTTCTGTGAGAGTAAAGAAACTCTCGGGTCCTTCGCAAAAGTATGCACATACATCACAAATTAGACATGCTAACTAATGTAATTAAACCATTGCAGGTAGCTCCTTTTGGAGTGTGAGTCTTGGAAACCCCCTTAGGACCACCCAAATTTTAGGGTGGAAGGGCAGGATGCAGAAAAACTGAGCAAAATTTAAAAAATCCAAACCCACAAACACCCAAAATTAAAGTCCCTGCAATTCTGAAGACCATCCCCACGTCTTCTCATATCTATTCCAATGTTTAAGCTTAGCCAGATAATGCAGGTAATGACAGAGCTTCTCTCTCTGGCAGCTTAAGGGCTGACTGACAAGTGTAATAAAACCATGTAGAAGAATTCCCTGCACTTGGACTGGTACATGAGCTTTGCACTGTCAAACAAACTTGGTCTGTGGTAGTTATAAAAAAGGATATGTTTGTACAAAGCAATATCTGTAAAAATAGGCGATCACACTGGAGGACACTGCATCTGAAGAGGGGGGAGTTTTCTGTCCTTTGTCTCAGTTTAATGTGAATAAAAGTGAGTGTTCAGATTGTTTGGACAATGCCATGAGTCAGTTTTGCCTGCCCTGCCTTGATTTTAAGGCTTTTTGTTTTACTTGACTTTGTTTCGTACATGCATGACCAGCTGCAGAAAACAACAATTCAGCTTACAAAGGGTGCACTGGTCTGTAGAAGTACTGTATTTATTTCCGAGCAAAATAAAGATGGGTTCTTCAGATTCATCTGCCGCACTCACACCACTGCATCTGGATACAGATCGTGTTTTAATTTAGTCTTCTTGTTTTCCAGATAAATTTGCTTATTTATTTCTTTTCCTGTGAAGCATGAAAATGGTGCTGAATTCAAATCTCATTTACTTGATGCCACTGCAGAGTAACTAAGAGCTGTGCTGATCTGGTCCTTTAAAATGTGTTTACTAAATGCTGTAAAGGGTAACTACAGAGCTGATTTGAGCAGGGTGAACTCCTTCCTGCAACTGCAATGACTTGTACATGCGGAAAGATGCTGGAGTTAGAGATAGTTCACGTTTGTCTTTGTTAAGGAGTGGTGGGACTTCCCACTAGTGCTGGAGAGGGGGTTTGTCCTGAATGAGACCCCTGTGGAGAAAGGCGGCAGTTTGAAGGTTGGTAGGGGGCTACTTAAGTGACTTTAGGAATTCGACTTCAGTGTGGAATCGTGTTTCTGGGGGTACCTGAATAGAGTTCACCCCCATTGCTGTTCCTTTAGAGTCAAAATTCATGGGATGTGCAACCCTGTGGTAAATTAAAGGCCAACTATGGGGATGCATGTAGGATATAATATCCTGTCCTTGTTTGTTTGATTTTTGCAGATGTCTTTTGTGCTTTTGCTTTGCAGGATGGCTTGTTTGTTTCCCTTTTTTAATTTTCAAATTTATTTATATAAAAGCTTTTCTGCTGATGCCAAGCCAAACTGTCGGCACATTTACTTCTATTAAAAATGTAGGTGTTCTAACAACAAAGCAATCAAACCTTAAAAAAAAATGCCTTTTATCTAAAGCATAGATAGCAGGCTCTTTTCCCTCCGTTCCAGCCAATTCCAGCACAACCTCCTCCCATAGTTCTGTCCCAGACACATGCCTGAGGGCAGTTGACATCAATGTTCAGATCTTCTAAATGTTCCTCTCACAGTGGTATGCAAGTGCAGAGTCTGAGAACCGAGGTGTCCAGCAATGGAAATAATAATATATTTTAAAAGTTCAGTCATTAAACTTTGCAAATCTCAGAAAGAAGAAAAACCTACCTCTGTGACAAATTATTAAAATGACAAAAAATGCCTTTTTTATCTTAGATTTTTTTTACACCTATTCATTGTGGTAGAGTAAATGATTTCCAGCATGGAAAAGAAAAATTGTCTTTGTTCATGTTACTCTTGTTTTGTTTGTACTCCTTGACTTCTCATAATGTAATAAATTTAGGGAAGAAAATGTAGATGGCTTAAATAAGAAAAAACTAAAGTACGCCACAACACTTTTTTAAAAGTTGTTCAGTTTTCTACAGTTGCAAGAGGAGAGAGAAGTTAGGAGGGGTGGTGGTGAGGAGGGAATGTGTGCTGAGGAAAACCAAAGATCTGGAGTGTTAACTCTTTTGCAGCCTGTCTTAATATTGTTTTTACTCACTCTTTCTACCTCCCTCCCTCTGGTTCTGGTAGTTCTCTTTTCTCCCTTTAGTTAAGGAGACTTAGCCCACTATTTTGCTGCAAACGGACATCCAGGGAAAAATAAGAGTGGGATGTGCTCCTGTGGTATTCTTTTCTAATGCTCTCTGTTCTTCATTTGTTTTCCCTTTGGTAAATCCCTGAAGTCGTTGCACATTGTCTATGTAGTAAAATTGGTGGTTTTCTTTTCGAAACTCTTGTCTGGTCTCCCCTTGAACCAATTTCTTGTATCTGAAATAACCTTTGGCAAGGAATTTCACAGGTTTACGGCTCAGCAGAATAGGGCAAAATCCATGCTGTTGCAATTGGCCTCAATCTATTGAGTTTAGGGGAAAGACACCATTTTATCAAAGCAAAGTATAGGCTGTTACAGTAACACCATGAGTTTCATCATACATGCATGCCTACCATATGAAGTCATCCCTGTTAATGTTATATTTTGTTAATTATACGTGAAATAGCCACAGCCCATAAATAGGAAAACATGCTGAAATAAAATGAATTTGAGATAATATTTAGGCAAATGCTTTCTTGGTAGAAAAGCTTCTAAATTTCATGTGTTTTCTTCTTATGGCATTGTTGAGTTTTAGGGACTTAGTTGTCTCAAAATGATGCTTATCAATGGCCTTAATACTGAGGATGTGTGCTCCCTTTTTCTTTCTTTCTCTGATAGTTCTCCTTTTTTCCCTCTTAGGATAGAGAGTGATGCAGGCAGGATGTGTTGTGCTGACTATAACAAATCCTGAGAGGTGCTTATTGAAAGTACGGGGTTTATTTCCAGTCAAGTGTAACATCAAATACGTAAAACTCCTTCAGCCTTCCCACTCAAGTAATTTTGTCATTGTTATTGCTTCATCATTCCTATCAAAAGGCCAAATTTTGCCCTGTAATGTCTATGCAGTTTGTCCTTTGAATTCAAAGGAAGCACACATACAGTTTTGGAGGTGAATCTAAGGACAGTGAATGCTTTTGTGCAGGCTCTGCATAATGCTCACTTAGATGACTAAGGTGTGTGTTTTCCAGCTTGGCTGAAGGAGGGAAAATATAATTTGCTTAATTTATTGTTTTATAAGATTCATTCACCATGATGTATTCTATGAATTAATCTGGAATCTGGAAGATCAGAGTCCTTGGTCTGTCACAAACTGTCTTAGGGAAATCATTAAATTTCAAAGTGTCCTGTTTATGATACTTCCAAAAATTGTGTTGCTCTGTTTGTTCGTTTCAATTGCAAATAGGTCAGGGGCTGCCTGCTGCAAGTTTTTGTCTATCAAACCTTCTGTGATACCACTGCATTTTTTGCTAAAATTGCTTGATTCTACTAGAATGCAAATATTAATTTATATTTTAAATTGTATGTATTTAAATCCTCCAACATGAGGATCCAGGACAGTTAGCAAATGGAACAACCTATTATTTATTTATGCCTTGATTAATTTTAATCATAGCTATTTCTTAATTTTGAGTTCTCTGACAATTAGGATAAATTTTACTTCTAATGAAGACAACTGCTCAGCTAGAATGGGATTATGGTAATTATTAGAGTTGCAAAGAAATTTGTTTCATAAGCTCTTGGAAGAGTTAGTTATCTGACCAAAAACAAGATCAATGTGGTTGGTGCTAATTAAAGCAAATAGACTAAGGAAAAAATAAGGTTTAATTCTGAATTTATGAATATCATTAAAAGCTCACATGGCTAGTTCGGCTTGCGTTTTGTGCATTGTTGGGGGAAGAAAAAGTGTCTGCATTTGTAAGACAAGTAGAAATGAGAAGTGACATTCAACTTTGTAAAGCCTGTGAAAGGAAACTCTTTTAAAGGAATAAGTGTGTCTAAGCCTCTGATACAGGCCCTTGGCAAACCACAAATGACTAGTAATTAGCTCTACTGCATTGGGTTAATTAATAAAAGGTAGCTTAAAATAGGCAGAAAGCATATTTGTCCATTACTCTAATGATGTAAATTATGATAACACTGTACTGTTCTTTTACCTCTTCAAAGAGCTTTATTAACATCAGATGTTTCTTGTTGCTAGTACCCATGTGATGTGAATATAGCTGCTGGTGTTGTACAGGTGATATAAGTGAATTTTTGTCATCAAATAGCAGGCAGAAGTAAAGGCAATATACTGAGGGCAATAGCAGGCATGAACAAAACACAAATACGAGCAAATCTGATCTTACAGGCAAAATTCATATATAACAGCATAGTGCTGTTGAACCACTGTGCTTCCCTGCAGCCTCAGGGATGAAGCTGTTGGGGAGTTGCTGGTTTGAGAGATCGTGCACCAGCCAGTCCTGTTAGTGCCATCCTGTAGGCTTTCTTCAGCATCGACCCAAAGCCTCTAAATCTCTCTTTGCCATTGCCAAGAGTAGATGTAAAGGCAGAGGGGCTGACTGGGCTGTCACTGTACCAGCAGCGTGCTAGGCTCTGTGAGATCATTTCCCAGCATACCATTAAAAGCCAAAATCTTGTCCCTTCTCAGACTTCCTGCCTTCTAAGGATGGGGCAAAACCAACAGGTTTGGCCCTTCCCTTTGTTCCTTTCTTGTTTTAGAAAAAAGATGTTCTCCACAGCACTGAAAAAAGCTCCCTGGTGAGCTGGAAAACCAGGCACGCATTTCCCATTCTCTTTCCTCATTTTGTATTTGAGCCCAGTGATTAATAGAAGTCATAACGATTTTTATACGACAGATATATCTTATAATTGTTTTAAAATGCTACAGATAGTTACAAATAACATACCTTCTTCTTGAATTCCTTATGTCTCTAGTATTTGAATAATAAATAATTATTATAATTGAGTAAGCAGTAATAAAAATGAATTAATCTTCCATATTAATATTTTTATATGATCTTTATAATTTTATGTACAATGGTATAAATAGCGATCAAGTAAACCTGAGTTCTAGAACAAATCTCAGACTCACACTTACACAGACGAGTATGCGTATATACGCACATACTTGCATACAGCGTATTGAGGATGAGAGGTTAGTCTGATCGGCCTCTGTCCATAAACAAGGATCTGTGTTGTCAATGCTTGGCAGCTCTAAACAGCCTTGGACTCAAGTAAGTTGATGAATGCTTGGCTGGCAGGGCTCCAGAGGCTGGTGAAGACAATGGCTGTTAGTGACATACAGGTTCTCTGCTTGCATGCATGAAATGTGTTTTGATTGTAAGGATTCTAGAAGAAACAGACTGAAAGCCACAGTTAAGGGCAATATGCACACTTAAATGCAAAAATATATTTCCTAAGGATGAGACGAACTACAATAAAATCATGTCTTCAGCTAGTACAAATCCTAGGCAGCATCAGTGACTTCACCACTAACACCATTGAAAGATCTGGGCCATAAAAACGGTTTTGAAGCTCAATTTACATCAAAGCAAACTCTAATGGAGTGCTGGTGTGTATGAGATAAATTGAGTGTCTGTTTTCTATCCGCCCACCCATCACAATTGAATCAGTGGTATAAACAAGTTACTTATTTTTCAAAAGTCAAACATACAGTGTAAAAGAGATTATCTAATATACAGATTATCTAATATACAGTAAGGGGGAAAATAAAAGGAAAGAAAAGGCAAACAATGGAACAATCTCTGTTTCCGTTTAGGCTGGTGTAACTCCATTGCACTGCCTGCATTTACACCAGTGTAGTTCAGATTCTTGTAGAATCTTGTAGATCAGCTTCTTGTCCTGGAGATTGAATTCATCTCCCACAGCTTTTGTTTCTGTTCACTTCCCAAGCTGCATGCTGTTGTGCCTCTTTTTTCTTTCAATAATTTGCTTCACAATATTACTTTAGAGGCATATCAACTAAAATAAGGGGGAAAGAGAGAGTACAGAACTCTCTCTGTTCATTGAAGCATATTTTTCCTCTCACTTCTGAGATTATCATGCTGTTTGTGTTAACACAAATGTAACAGCCTAATTTTGATAACAATGATGCCTGTTTAATCAGAGAACAGGGGATTCTCCTTTGAAACAATATTTCAATAGCGTTTTCACCTGTTACTCCTCCTTCTCTGTGCTCAGAAAGTTTGTGACACTTTAATTGCTAACAAGTGGAGGACAAGAGGAATGTTTTTATTGGGAGTGATCTTTATCTATTTGCTGGATACATTAAATGTTATCTTCAATGCTCGTATTTGAAATGAATCACAGATCAGAGGAATAAGTAATTATTTCAGGTATTACACAGTGATTCAGTCTTAGGAAACTCTTGCCTGAATGAGAAACAGAGACAGTTTTATAATTATTTTTTCCAGCACATTATGTTTGCAGAAATATTTATAATTGCATTTTTTTAAAACTGTCTCCAATTAGATGTTTACCCAACTACTGTGAACATGGAGGAAAATGCTCTCAGTCCTGGACCACCTTTTACTGTGATTGTAATGATACAGGCTACAAGGGAGCTACATGTCATAACTGTAAGTAAATCCACACATACAGTGTTTTCTATTACAGCTGGTATGTCAAGATGCACATTAAACTATGGAGGAGCTTTGTGAGAGGTCATATTGTATTATAGGATGTAGCATGTCCTGACATGGTTCGAACAGGTCAAGAACTGGGCTGGGAACTCACAGGAATCCGTTTGCAAATATGTATGTTTGTTGACAAATATTTTGGAGAAAACAAAATCAGATTATTTTAACTAATTTTCCACATTTTTTTCTCACATTATACGTTGATTTGGAGAATCTTAAATTCATTTATGTTACATACACATCGTAGACACATTGGTTATTAGACATTGAGTTGAATTTGGCTGGGCTGAGCTGTGTGATTTTAGTCTGTGTTTGGGGTACATCAATTTTGGCACCATGGGGTTCTTTGTTTTTAGATTATCCTAAAGTTCATGTTGCAAGAACCCAGTTTTCAACAGTTTATAATTTTGGAATTTTGCTGAACTGTTATTTGGGCTGCTGCTGTTAGCAAGGATACAGTATCTGAAACAGTGGCAGTACACGAAGCATTCAGCTACTGAAATCCACAGAAAAAAGGAATATTAAGATGTTTTAAAGGTTTTTTTTTAAAAAAAAAAGTATCAAACAGTAGAGGCACAGCATGCTGGGAATTCTAATAAAAATAGGGAGAGAAAGGGAAAACAGTTAGAAAATGAAGGTAAACTTCCTGTTCTATCACTGGAAATAAATAAAAAAGAATGAGTAAGAATAACAATTCTAGGAATACAACTATAACCACTCCAGGTGTTTGATGAGCACTGGGACCGCAGATAGGGTGATTGGTGAGAGATGCATTTTTTAGCTTGTTAAGCTAAAAAGCAGAAGAGGAGAAAAGGTACTTAGTGGTTTGAAGATGAGAATATTGGCAACAGTACTGTAATTCTGGAGACTTTAATGGTTTGCTAATTAATGGTGAAATCATCTGTGGTGTGGGGTCTGCAGCTGATGGAAGAGGCTGTTGAGAGGTCTATTCATAGATTTGTCACCTGAACTCTACATTGTAAGTAGAAAAGAAGCTAAGGGTTTGGTGCAGAAATCATGCCAAGCCAGATGAAGGATGGGGAGAAAAATGCTGTTTATAGTTTTGAAAAGAGGGTTTACTTTTTGTCCAATGCTTTTGTTGTTCCAAAAACCATCACCCCTCTTCAAAACCTCCAAACCTAACCCAGAGTATGTGCAGTGATTGAGGCCATAGCAGATGATGATGGTTGGTACAAAATTAGATGGCCAAATCAGTTGGTGAAGAGGGAGAGGCTCCTTGGGGAAGGAAGAGGCCTGTTGCTATTGACCATCAAAGGTGATTAGGGATGCTAACCTCTAGGCTACATCTGCACTGTCATATTAGCTTGGGGCCTGAGGCTCACTATGTCTATGCCGGCTCAGTGTGGCTTGTGTCCCAAGGAGACCATCTCATTACTGTAGAGGACTGGTTCATGACTAGTTTTCCCCATAGACATTTCTCTGGAGATAGTGAAGCCTCCCGCTTCTGTGAACTCGTGTCTGTGCTCTCAAAGGCACATATATAGCTGCAGTTATTTAAGGTTCACTGATATAAAAACTACTCTGGAAAATTTCTCAGGAAGATGTTGTGTTAAGACTTCCCAGCAGATCAAGCTGTGCACATGTGATGTACAGCTATTCAGATGCTCAGCTTATTTACAACCATATTATCAACAGCTAATTTGATTCCAGCTAGATTATAGAGCCAGCTGCCCTGTAAGCCAAGCAACACTGATGAACAGCAACATTAGTCTGGAGAAATGCATTCATGTGCTTGAAATGTGCGATGAAACCATTTCAAAGCTGGTGAGCTAATGCAGACTGTTGATAAGAAACCTGCAGAACAAGAGATATTATCGCTTTCAGCTGATAGTAGTTGATGTGCAGGAGTACCTTGTAGCAGGTGAATGAAAGCTGCAGATCTGATCACAGCATAACTCCAGAATATCCTCAATGTACAGGCCAATCATGTAATTCAGTGTAGTTCTATCAAAGTAAAACATCTAATTTCTTAAGGTTTGAAACATTATCTCAACAGATTTTGATTTTTTTACTAGAATACTGAGGCTGACAGGCCTGAAATTGAACTTGTACCACTTTGGAGAGGCTATTTCTTTTATCAAACTGCTCTTCAGACCCAAGTCCGTGCAGCAACAGTGGAAAGATTTAACTGTCGATCTGCTGCAAGTCAAACATAGTGTGAATAGTTTAATTGTCAGCTGTATTTCTTTCCTATTTGAGTTGCATCAGTGTGGTTTCTGCCTCTTTTTGGTGTGATGTTTGTAAGAGGTGGGTGCCACTGATTGAACAATGTGAAAAGACCCATTCCTTGCTATGCTTTCAGGAAGAACTGCATGATATGCATCTGCAAACCAGAATTAATTGTTTTATGTTTTACCAGCTCAGACTGGGAGACCTTACCATTTTAAGAACTGAGATCTAAAGATACATTGTCCCTAACCTACTGTCATCATCTGTAAAGTGTTGCAATACTTTTTGTGGTTGAAACATAAGCAATCTTACTGGTTTTGTGCAAATATTTGTGGACTACGCTGGATCTCGCTGTGAGGTTGTCCTGATTTCACTGGGATTTTGTTTCAGTTTGTGGCCAGCTGTGATGATTAGCAGTTAAATCCAGGGCAGCTGACCCAGGCTGGCCCACAGGTGTATTCTGTATCATTAACAATCAAGTTCACTATAAAAGGGAGGGCTTGCTGGGGAGAGGTGGGGCTGGTTTTGCTTTCCTCTTTTCTGGCCTCCCTTTTTCCTCATTGCTGACGATTGCTATTCCTGGGCAACCTGCTGCGACTCTAAGTATACTTTTGTGTGTTTTGTGTTAGCATTTATATTGGTGTCTTTATTGTATTAAATATGTTTAATTTTAACCCACGAGTCTCCCTCTTTTTCCCAATTTCCTTCCTTGGTTGGGGAAGGGACATTGAGTGAGAGAAAAACTCCTATTGTTTACCCTGGGTGCGGGCTAAATGAAGACAGAGGAACAGCTAACAATACAGACTATCCCTGCTCTAAAGAGTTTGCAGTTAAGTTTCTGAAGGGAAAAAACACGCTGATGCAGGTGATGAAGTGTCAGAAAGACTTCATTGGCATCATAGGTGGTAGTTTTTGTCTACCAGGTACATAATTATTGCTAAACTTTCTTGTAGGCAAAAAGTCATAAGGTAGAGATTAAAAAGAGGAAGAAATAGAATGCTCACAGGCATGAAGGAATGACGTGGGAGAAAGTAATATCGTGCTTGTTTGAAAAATATAAGGCTATGGCCAGATGAGTTTGACATTTTTGACAGGGTAAATACCAGTCGTGACAGGTAGATAGGTTGGAAACATGCCATGAAAAGCAAAGAGAAATAGTTTGCATTTGATGCAACAGAGAGGAAATAGTGGCAGGGTAGAACAGTAAGTTGATAGAAAACACAGCTGGGACAATGTTTGCATGACCACATCAGATATGTGGCATAAGACTGTGTCTGTCATGACTGAAAATATGGGTATAGTTGAAATTCAAGACGTGTGGATGAAGCAAAAGTGCTCATCTCGATATGTATAAGGAACTAGTTAGGTCTAGACATGGCCCTAATATAATCTTCCTAGAGGCAGTCACCTTTCTGCAAAACTCAGGTGTCCTCCTGCCCACTTAAAATCTCTTCTGATCCTGAAAGCTCCTAAACTGTCGCAGGAGGTGTAGCAATCTACCTCATGCAGACGAGGGTCCACCACTGAAAGGGTGTAGGGTTATGTCCTGTTAAAAAACTATTGTGTGGCAGGCAAGTTTCCCCTGAAGTCTCATGTGGTCCTGCTTCTGTTCTCCTCTTCTCTGAACTTAGCTGTAAATACAAGTAAAATAGTGCTAAAATTCATTGGTGTTTTCTGGGTTTCAGTAACATATGGGAAGAGACTGAATGATTTCTAAACAGGTTGTTTCTTTCTTGCAAAGCTTATTGCCTGATGAATAAGTCCATTTCTCTGTTCAGTAACAGTTAATCCTCCTTCACAAGCTGCCACATGGGGAATATTATCAATACCTTCCAAGTCTTTCTTGGGGTTGGTGTTTGTTTTTTCTTTTCTTCCAATGGGGAAAGAGAATTTGGATTTACACCTCATCATTGCAGCTTCCAGTGCAATTCACATCTTCTTGCTGACTAGTCACAGCACCAATTAACAATTGTGTTTTCATCTCTGTACTATCTGTAGCTTGAAAATCCAAAGCATGTGCTAGTGCCTTGCTGTCACAAATGCATGTGGACGTGCAATTTGATGGGAAATGTAGAACTTGTGTTGACTGTACCCGGGTACCCATTTCACTGCCCGCAGTTTGGGGCAACTAGCAGTCATGGAATAACCCTATAGTATATTAAACCAAAAGTAGGTGAGTTACATTTGCTCATGTATGAGTTTTGTTGTGCCTTAGTTTCTCCACCCCTGTTGGGAATAAGATCCAATTTGCAGGTATATTAGAAGGTGTGTGGTCTGTATAGTCTACTGAAATGGTATGGATTCTTTCCTTTGAAACTACTGTTTGCTTACTGCTCCTTGAGCTGATCTGTAGCTAAGACAGTGCTTTGAGAATACAATCTTATTTCGAGTCTCTAAAATGCATGGTTTTGCGTTTTGGTTTATCTTTTAAATATGCTTCACACAGCTTGCATTTAAATGGGCTGGAAGATTAGCTCAGCTGAAGCCTTTTAAACAATAGATACTTTCCCCATTTCTGCAGTGCGGCACCCTACTGATCTATCAGGTATTGGAGTACTCTGATATAATCCAGATAGGCAGGAGAGGATCCTTTATGTAATCACATGTGTGAACTATTGCGAAATAGATAATAATGTAATGTTTGTTTTCTGTTTTCCTCTTTTAGATAGAAACACTGATGTTAGTACACAGCTTGGGAAAAAGGCCTGGGTGGGATTCATCTCATCTATTTTTTGCTGTCTGATACTGTGACATCTAATCTGAGATAGTGGTTTGCTCTCTCTCTCTCTCTCTGTAACAGTGTGTGAGCTATTTTCAGAACTTGACTAATCTAACTATGAGATAGGGTGTCCATGGTAAGTTCATGGACTACCTCTGAAATATGCCAGTGCCTGTCATCTATAGAGGGAGACTGTCTTAACTTAGACATACAGTAGGCAACTGAAGCTAGATCAGAATTGTAGGTGTATAGAGAGAGAGGAATTACAGGTGTATATATATACAAAATATTTTAAATTGAAAGATCTTAGTTTAAAACCTGCATAGTCATCTCTCTCATACTCTTAATTCTCCTTGTAAATATCATGTGATAGTGAAAGCAGTAGACCAGTGTAAAATGGCCCTGAGATACAGAATGTTATAACTTTATTGCAAGGTAATTTTCAGTAATCTCCTCTTTCTATGAGTTATGTTAGTCTCTTAGAAGGGGAAGATGAGGCTTTCTGTATTTCTATTATTTTTATATATGATAGTTTTCAGATGGCCTTTAGTCTTGAGTGTGTTTTTTTTATTCCAAAGAGTGCTGAACATTGATGAGAAATATAAAATAATGGTTTTATTCTTCATGTTCTGGGGATGTCAACATGTCCCAAAGCTTTGCAAGGTGATAATTAACAGAATGTAATTTAATTCTGGATATTTGCTTCGGTGTGTGATCTATCTTGCACATGCAGGCATGTGTCTTATCGGCCTACGTAATTGCTGGAGGAAAGATCCATCCAATAATGGAAATGTCATATAGTCATTGACGTGACATAAACTTAACATAACTTCAGGCTTTGAAAATGTTTTTTTTTTGTTGTTTTTTGTTTGTTTTTTTTTTAATATTAATATGCTTACTGCATATATAATTCTTGATCTGAAAAGCTTAATATAGCTTCAGCCAGGTCGTTAGCCCTACTGGAGCTGCACCTTAAAGCACCAGCCATGGATTTGGTAATTCTCACGTGTTCCAAGGTAGGGAGCTGTGTACACAGTTTGTTGACTGGGCAAATGAGGTTCAGAGAGCTTCGGTCTGCCAGATATCTAACAGTGGGTCTGATCATGTAATTTGCATGTCCTGAGTAGCCCGTTTTCCTGTATGAGATTCTTGGAATAGGTTTTTTTCATGTGTATTTAAACACATTGGTGTTCCTTGACTAACCAAAACATGTTTAATATTCATATCAAGCCTTCAGTAGTGTACTTGGTGTTCCTGCATATTTTTCTTCACACTATGCTTCTGGCATATGAATTTTCATTGTTTATTTTGTAATAAATTACTGTCTTATTAACGCTTTCCCTTCAGTTTGTGTATCTGTAAGTTGTACATCTGCACTTCTCAGTGGTGTTCATTTAAAAAAGTTTTTCTCTTTGCTTGACATTTCCTTATAAATAACACAGAGAATATTCCACTTTGGGACTTCACTGCAGAACAGAGTATGTGGGGGGACTAACTCAATCCCTTTTGAAGCCTGCCTTTGTCAGGTGTGACCATCACCACAGGGGCAACAAGTACTTTAGAGAACAAAGCTGAAATACCATGCTTTTGCACAGTGTCCTTCGAGTCTTTGATTTCTCCTTTCCCTCCAACACTGCTCTTAAAATGGTGTAGGTCTCCCTGACTCCTTTTATGCAGTAGCAGGACTTGCAGGTCACCCTGCACCAGCACCGGGCAGGGGCCACTGGGGTGCGTGACTGGCACAGCTGCCTTCAAACCTCAGCAGGGAAGCGACAGGGGAGGACAGGCTGACATGACCTTTCGTACCTCAGCCAGGGGAAGCCTTAGCTTGGATGGTAGGAAATTGTCTAATTCCCAAGTGTAATGGAAGGATCCCTCCCGAACATCCATTTAGGTGTCATTGTGGTAAAAGTAATTTTAAAGCTATCTATGGAAATAACACATCCTTTATCAGATGAGTTAAATACATATTTTAAAAAGGAAGAATAAGTCATCTCTCATCCAGGCACATCACAGCAGATACTGTATTAGTCTGTCAACAACAAAGCTGTCAAAGTCCAGTTTTCAAGAATACAGATTTCATTTTCTGGCATTTAACAAGACAATTGTATTACAAGGGTGAGAATGACGATCATTCCCAGACTTCATTGCCTTTACTAATCCCTCTGCTGTTGGAATGAGAAGAAACCTCCTGTTGCATCTTGCTTTATTTGTTATTTAGAAAAATCCTTGATTGAACACTCATTTCTCCGAGTCTGTAAGAACAAATCTGTCAGGCATGAGGTATACAAGCAGAGGGTAAAACAGACATCTCCAATCTGCCCCCAGGAGCTCTGAGAGTTTTGGTGAGAATGCTTAATTCGGTCTGTGTTGGCATTTGTGCATATCAATTTGTCCCAGGTCAGTCCAGGGCTAGTTGCAGATCCTGACAGAATCCCCAGCACTTACTGGACTTTCCAGTCTAACCAGTACATCAGATTTTGTGTCAGAATACAATAATTATAGGAGTTATTATTACTCTTTGCATCTAAGGTGCAAAGAATTACAAAACAATGAAATGAGTCCCAAATGATCTGGCAGTAAATATTCTGCCTACAATTTTTCATGACTGTGCAATCGTTAGAGGTGGTAAAAGCAACATGCATCTCACTGCTGCGTTTTAGCTGGGGAGTGGACAGTGTCAGCACCTCCCAATGAAATCAAGAATTAAAGTTCTTTATGTCTTTTTAATGTATTTTATTTATAGTATCACCATAAAATGTTATCTACCTCTGAGAATTTGAGAATTATCAGCTACTTTTATTAGATTATGAGAATCCAATCTAGAAACAGCAATACTACAGGATTCGTTTTGGTAACCATAACTAGTACAGCTCAAATTTTGAATCTCCAGAGCATTTGCAATGAAATGTGTGTGATCAGTTTCACAAGTAACTGGAAGTACAGTAGGAAAGAAATACTGTGAATTTTAAGTTTTACTTTTAATTAATTGTATTTTTTGAGGAAAGTTATTGTGATGTCCATTAAATTTGAAAAGGACAGAATCCTCTGATTAAAAAAAAAAAACAAAAACAAAAACAAATTGCTTTTGATTTGGAATTTATGCTTTTGGTTGTATCTATGCCAATAACGTACTGCTGGGTGGAGGGGAGAGAGGTTTACCTGGCCTGGTCTCCCAGTAGTAAAACTGAAGTCTGGGTATCATTGTAACCTTTGCATTGAGTCCAGCAGCCAGCACTATTTTAAATATGGGTAAGGGGTGCATCTTACTGGGTGAATAACAAGTTCATTCATCCATTGAAGAGAGGAGGCTTTAAATATGTTGCTCCCTGGGGATTATTTGTAGCAGTTCAAGTCTTTGCACAAATAGTCTCTTTTTTTTTTTTCCTATCTGAAATAGAACTGGAGGTGAAAAATGAAATTAAAGTGGTCTGACAGAGAGCAGAGGTTTTATAAGTTAGGAACATGGGGGCAAAGGAAATAGAGTTGTTAAGTACTCAGAAAAACTGAGACCAGCTAAAGGCTTATCTGCCAGGGAGCTCCACAATGCAACAGTAAGTATGTGCTTAGTGAAGGCTGTCATGGAGACTGCAGGTGAACTGGTTAGGGTAAAAGTAAGACTGGAAGCCAAATGTCAATATGGTAACAGCTAGTCAGTGAAAAACAGAATAAAAAGGTGTTTTATTGGAAACAATGGAAATTTGACCTTTGTGCTCAGCCATGTGCTGTTAAAGATTTCAGCTACAGCAGGGATACAAACTCTTCTGGTTTAAGGACTGCAATTAAAGCAGTTGGGTTAACAGGTTCAAGATACTTCAGACAGCTGAAGAGCGATGAAGTTGCTTATATTTAAAACTTGTCAGGCTCTTGCAACATATTGAATCAAGGCTGAAGTTTCAATTGCAGAGCCAAGCTAAGAGGGACACCAGCCTCATCGGACCTGACTGCAGGGTGTAGAGAGCTACTGCGTGTGCTCTGGCTGACCAGCTGTAAGGGTCTTGATGCAGGAATTAGAAAATGAAATTCTGTAGTTGATTTTACACAAAAGGTCAAAATAGGTTATTATAATGACATTAAAATCTCTTAATGCCTTCCTGGCATTGAAATCTGAATCATGGATCTATAGCTAGAACCTGGATCAATCAAAATGCATATTTATAGTTTTGTTGGGATGCTTCTGTAGGGATGTAGTGTGTGTGGCTTGAAAAAGTACGGGATGTGTAAGTTTCAGATCCATAATTTTGATTTTTGAGCTTATGAATCTGTATATCCCAGGATATGTAAGAGAACATATAGAATTGGGTGATGTTGATCTGATTGTAGATAAAGTATTTATTTTATAAATGCTGATCAAAGTTTGACAAACCATTTCTTAAGCACCTGGAAAGATGAGAAGTGAGAACTAAAGGAAAACATGGCCATCACGATCAGTGAGTAAAGCAGTGTTCAAAATGAATGCTCTGATGGGATGAGTTGTTGATCTGAAAAGCTAGTTTAATTTGAGATACTAAAGGCTGAAAGAGATACCTAAGGGAGAAATTTGGTATATGTGTTTCACAAAGGATTATAAGGGGTTGGGAGATAGATATCTTGCACTCTGTCAGTATTGTGTATGCCTGAACACCATCAGCACAGCTCATCCTAGCAGGTAGGCAAGAGCACATATAATACTTAGGGAAGCAGCTCTTGGTATGAAGAATGGGGCTCTCAGGCTGCATCAGTTTCAGTAACTAGCTCTGTAAGGATTTTAAATTTCTTGTGAAACACAGCAATAGCCTTTAAAAAAATTCTTTAAAGAGCACTTCAAAAATGACAGTACAGGCTCCAATGTTATAGCTTATAAGTGATTCTGGGAAAAAAAAAAAAAAGAAAAAAATAAGCAATAAAAGTCATCCAGTCTCTTTGTGACCAAGTAAAACAGATATTTCTGATGTCCAGTTTCCCTTACTAAATCTGGGACCCTGGAGTCAAGCTGTTTCTTGTTTTGTCTTCCTGAAATAGCCACTGTTACCAGCAATAGCCCATCAGCCAAACTCCGCTCGTGTGACACCTTTTACACTTTGGTTTTTGCCTTGTGCTGTAGTTTGCCCTAATGCTTTTACCTGCCATACCTGACTGTGAGGTCCAAGCCATACTTGCAGGGGGGTAGCATGGGTTCATGTGTGCTGCTGACATCTCTTTCCATCGAGCAGTAGCGTAATGCAACTCCATGAAGCAAACAGCTCCATCCTGACTGCCTGCGGGAACTTGGTGGCAGGAACTGCAGTGCTATTGCTGCATGGCAGTGCAGCTCGTTCCCAAAAGGGCCTGAGGAAATGCAGCAGGGGCTGAAAGTCATAAACTCTGATTTTTCAGTGGTTCTGGTTCAGTGAAACAAACGTTGCTGGAAACTATCATTTTATCTTCAATGGCTGGTATGAGTCAAAATTAGTCCCAAAAAAGTGTTGGGAGGGTTAGAGAAGAAAAACTGATCTTACTCCTTTGAGACAAAAGACAACTTAGAGGTTTCATTTTTGTAATTATGTTTTCAAAAAGTGCTGGATTAAGCTTTTTAATGAGAAAACAAGCTTTGCATGAGCAGTCTATAAGGACCATTATTTTTTGTTGTTTTGGTACCATTTTGGTGAACATTTTAAAATTTGAAAACAAACTTGAACAAATGTAAGTATAAACACTATTAAAATGCTTCACATAAAGGAATAAAATCACTATTTTTTGTTTGTGTTTTGGGTTTTTTAAAAAATTTAAAAATAATGCTTGAAAATTGTTGATGGATTCTACTCTGAACTGATGAATACCTCACCCTTATTAAAAAGGTGTAGATACTGCAAATGTTGACATTAAAATGTACGCATTTGTCAACAGTTCCATAATGACGCTTGATGCTTGCTTTTTGAAAGTGAGGCCCTATTACATGGGTAAATGGTTAGTGACTCTTTAATGACAACTACAATAACGGTTTCCCGCTGTTCCCAAAACGACCACATCTCCCTCTACATCAGAGAAGTCTGGCACAAAACAGAAGATAAATGTGAAGGCAATTTTCAAAGTTGAGGCTCTGGGGTCTTAACAGTCACAGCTGACTCTTTGGTTTTTACTTTTGTATGATATTTCTGATTGCATAAAGAGAAGAATGACTGCAAAGAGATCTTGTCTTCCATTGAACCATAAAGACAGCTTCAAGTTGTTGTCACTGGAGTAATGGGGCCTTTTTCAGCAAATGGAATTGCATAACTTTATTCTGAAGCAAGCATTTGGCTCAGCCTGCAAAGATGTTGAGCAGAGCTTGGAATGGATGGTGCATTTGGAATGTCTGGGGGGCATCTGCCAGTGACTGGAAAACAAATATCATTTTCTTCTTGATGCATTACACAGCATAAAATAGCAAAAAAGAGAACTAAAAGCGATGGCTCCTCCAGTCTAGAAGTATGCAGTACCGAATGCTTAAGATACACACATGTGAAACTTTTAGCATGCAGCTACAAAATAAGCTGTCCACCAGAACAGTTTTTCTCTAAGTTATGATAGTTAGAATACGTTTTCTGTTCTAGAGCTCGAGTTTTATAGCCTTTTCCCACTTCTGCTACTCCCTAGCATTTACTGCTGGAATTCTCGTATAACCAAAAGGAAAACATACCAGGATGATGGATTTTCTTCTGGCAGACATTACTGTAGTTTCACTAAAGCTTGTGCATCCTTTCTGTTTTATACCAGTTGAGCACTTCTAGCCTGATTTCTAGCTCTATACAGCTTTTTTTTTTTTTTTCCAACGTTGCAGTGACAAAGGGGCCATCTAAAGGTGAGTAGAGCATCTCTGTTTGCATCTGTTCACATTATTAATAGCTGAATCTTCACATCTTTCTTTATTCATTTGAAAGAAGTATATCTGGGCTTCAGCCAAAATGACAGTCAAAGAAGCAGCAAAACACTTAGAAAAAGTTTGTGATGAAGAATGAGTTTCTTCTAGCTGTGCCAGTTGACTGAGAACATATTAGTTTTATGTCTCTACCCCTTGCACCATCCTTTGTCTTCAAAAATACTCAGTAAACGATTCAGGGTAAGCAATTGGCATATTCTCTAATCACAGAATCACAGAATGTTAGGGATTGGAAGGGACCTTGAAAGATCACCTAGTCCAATCCCCCTGCAACAGCAGGGTTACCTAGATCATGTCACACAGGAACACGTCCAGGCGGGTTTTGAATGTCTCCGGAGGAGGAGACTCCACAACCTCTCAGGGCAGCCTGTTCCAGTGTTCAGTTACCCTCACTGTATAGAAGTTTTTCCTCATATTTATGTGGAACCACCTGTGTTCCAGCTTGCACCCATTGCCCCTTGTCCTGTCAAGGGATGTCACTGAGAAGAGCCTGGCTCCATCCTTATGACACTTGCTCTTTATATATTTATAAACATTAATGAGGTCGCCCCTCAGTCTCCTCTTCTCCAAGCTAAAGAGACAAGATAAAGTGTCCTGTAATGATGATGACAGCAAATTCGCTAAGTGAACTGCAGTTTGAGAACTTTGCAAATTGATCAAACCATGATTCCTTGATTGCTTACTTAATTGCCTGTTACGGTCTCTCTCCTGACCCTCCATGTCCTAGTTGCTTTTGTCAGCACCTTGGCGACTGAGGGACTCTGTTAGCGCCTCAGGTTGTGAATAGTGGAAGAATAGGTTCTGGTTTGGAGATTTTATTTTATTTGCATTTAATATGTACTCTTGGCCAGCTATCAGAGGAGGAATTTAGAGATTTTCTGGACTCCTACAGTGCTTTCTACAGCAATGACTGTCAGGAAGAAGCTTTCTTAATTCTATTTATTATAGGTTGGATACTAATTCAAGCACTGTATCACCAGATGCTGAGTACCTTAAGCAGCTTCTTAACTCCAGGAAGGGTAATGCTGTGCATATTTAGCACTTAGTGATGCTCTGCCTGCTAAAGATGTCAGGTCGGGAGAGAAATGAACAAGGGAAAAGCATATTTCAGTGAGTGGTATAAATGATTGACTGGTAAGACTCTTAATTCATAGCCAATTTGGGATTGGAACCCCTAGAACTGTGATTCTGTTTTGTTGGCAGAAGTGAAGAAATATCCAGTTTTTATTAAAATCTGAGTGATGAACTATCTTACAGCATCCTTCAGAATAATAGGCCGACAAGGCTACTTCAAGCTGGCCATTTAAGCCTTTCTGAAATTGTTTCATTAGAGAATATACCTTTAGGGAATGAGGGGAAAGGAGGAATGTGAGTCCATGTGTGCACAAGGGTGGGAATGAGGAACTATTCCTGCTGGTGCAGAGCAATTGCTGCCTTCTGCAGGAGAGGCTGGGACTGCGTTTCAGAAGTGGCAAGGAAGTGCTTTCCCTGCACTAGGTCTGTAAATCTCCATGCGTTCCTTCAAGATGAAAAGCACTGGGAACTTTACGGTTGTATTTACAACCTCAACACAGAAGATATCGTGCCATATCAAGTTTAACTGTACTGCTCTGCTGCCTGAAGAGTTGAGGGGGCATGGAAAAAAGATTTGCAGTGGTTAACAAATGGGTTGTTCACAAGTTCTTCTGAGTATCTTCCAAATGTGTAAGTTCCTGTGTTTGCTGTATAATGATGTACGAATGTGCAAATAGTAGCTAAACATGCCCTTAAAATTAAGGGGTAAGAAAAAGATAGATTTGACCTCACAGCAGCCAAAGATGATGTCCAAATATGTTTCTGTGTGTTCTGCTCCTGGTAGCACTGCAAAGCTTACTTAAAGATTAGGGATAATTCTATTTGCTTGTGTTTCCATTACTGTGTCTTCCAAATAACTCTGTCTCATAGGAAGAAAAAAGGAAGTCTTGATCTATCTGCTAAGTCACTCTGTGTTTTTTGTTGTATTTGCTGACAATTAGTTGAACAATCATAAGCTATTACGGAGAATAACCTTGTCAGTATAATCAGGTTAAATGTTTAAGTGGGTGGAAAAAAATCAATCCTCCTGCAATGGGATTTAAGGTTACTATTGTTCAAGATCCAGGATCATACATGTGACTTTCTCATACCTCTTAACTGCCTCCCTGAGGGAGTTTTCTCTTTGCGCCATGTGAAGTGACAGTTATGATATCTTGCCTGAAAACATGCCTCAAATACAAGGAATTGTACTGGCCTCTGGGATTTTTTCCTGCTGTTCTTGCTCTTGGTGACCTGCTGTGCTTGTTTTATTAATCATTTGGATTTTCATGGGCACTAATCCTCCAAAAGAAGAATATTAATAAGCAGAGAGAAAGAGTTGGTTATATAAAAATAGGTCTAAAGCATAAGGATGTCACCCAGGATGGAGAACATATCTGAGCTTGGGCTTTTCTGCTAGGGAACAATGGCTTGTTTTCATTTGGGTGGTAGTGGTTTATAGCTACCTGTTAACAATATCCTCCAGGGAAGCTGAGGACTGGCAAAAATATCTCTCATCTGCGTTGACAAGACTTGAGCACATGCCTAGGTAGTAAATCATGTATACATGTGTGTATGTAGTGTGTATTAAGTTCAAGGAAGTTAAATACATGCCTAATTTTGAGCATGGACTCAGGTCCAAATGCAGTAAACTCTTTCACATGCTAATCAGCAGTGAACCAACAGTTTATGTTATGATAATGATTAAAGCAGTACTCATGTATAAAGCATGTCTATCTGTTTTCTTCTTGTTTGTGATAAAAATCACTTTCTCTCTTTTAAAGCTATCTATGAACAATCTTGTGAGGCTTACCGACACCAAGGGAAGACGTCAGGTTTCTTCTACATCGATTCTGATGGAAGTGGACCACTTGGACCACTCCGTGTTTTTTGCAATATAACAGGTAATGACCTAACCTTGTCTTCGGTGCTCTATGTTGGTTCTAATATTATTGATGTGTCTATCACTGTACTACTATTAAGAAGACCTCACAATCATAGGTCTCTCAGTAGTGGGGAAAAAGCAGAGAATGTGTAGTAACTGAGGTTTGACTCTAAGATGTTTCCTTAAATAGGATCCATGTAAAAGTGAGTTTTAAACGAAGTTTGAAGGACTCCCCTTGTACTGTTGCTAAGTGGTATTTACAATGGTATTTGCACCTTATAAAGGGTACTGCTGATATATGTTCCGTAATACCATAACTTTTAATCAGATGTTTATGTTTTTTACTGAAGATGTAGAAACTTAGAATTCAAGGCTTCTTTTGTAACTGAATGGTTTCTCTGCTTTACTAGAACACGAGATCTGGGAATGATTATTAAACTCCTTCCACTGAGCTAACTGTAAACCCTTTCAGTCTGACTTAAGCAGGAATACCTCCCCTTTTACAAGTGTGCTGCCTTTGATGTCCCAGAGAGTAGAAACCTTGATTGTCCTGGATACCTGTATGGAGGAGAAGGCATGATGCTTTTAGGAGGAGGGACATCAAAGAGACAGGTAGCAGAGCAAGAGCCTGGCAAGCTGACCTGTTGGTTGAAACTTTGCAACCTTAGAGTTCTGTAGTTTTAAAATAAAAAGTGTTTCAAACGAATATACCTGTCTGGCAAATTCTTCCGTTAAGTGCGTCCTATTTTGTATATAGGACTGCAATACAAGGGCATCAGAAAAGATTACATAGTCCATGTTGTGGATTGGGATAGATGGTAGAGTGTCCTTTCTGCTTTTTATTTTTGAAATTGAGAGATTTCATAGACTGTTGCCTGTTTGGCATTATTTTCTTCCTGTATCCAGGTGCAGATGAAAGCATATTTTATTACCCATTCTAAATTGCTAATTCTGTTTTGAGATACTTTGCCACATATCACCTCCACACTCAGTCGTGAAAACTAAGGACTCAGGACTAATATTCGTATTTTATCCTTAATCTCCGTGTACTTAAAGTGTCTCAAATTAAATTTTCATTTTGATTTAATTGAGCAATCATTATGTAAATTAAATGCACACCAGTTAATTATTAAGTATGTTTTTTATTCAAGTATAACAAATATTTAACAAGATGTGTCTGCTTCACTGTTGTTGGATCTCGTAAGAATTGAAACAGAGTTTCACCTTTCTGTCTGAATATCCTTCCTTGATCTCCAGTATGGGAAATATGCTCATTTTTACTACTTATCATATAAATATGTGTGATCAAAACATTGTCAGTGCTTTTTATCTCTGCTGAAGGAGTAGGATTTTTGACAAACACCTTGCAGAAAGCATCTGCTTTCCTCAAATAAATTTTATCTGGCAGAAATCCAGAAGGCATATACCTGATTTTCTCTCTATCTGTAATGAACTTGCTGACATTGTTATTTTATTTTGGTTATGAGAAAAGTGGAGGTGGGGAAAACTGACAGAACCTCCTAGCCTGGAAAACTTTTTTGTATTTCTTCTTTTCCCCTAGATGTCTCATTTGAGGTGGGGGAAGGTCATTTGTCACAGGCATCTCTATTATTCCTATTGCATAGAAGAGAACTGAGACACAGAAAGACATTACTATTTTACAGTTGTCCAGAGAGTTTGAGGTACAACTGGATTATGCTTCTGTATCATCTAAATGTGGTTTGCTTGCCTTAATCACAAGAGCTTCTTTCTGGGAATACACTGTATTTTTATACTGATAAAAATTGTTTACAGTAATAGATTAAGTGCAAAGTATGGAAAAAATAATACAACTTTATGTTCACAGGGATGGATTCTGAGTTTGTTGCTCTTTTCAGGTATTATTTCTGCATAGTTTTCCGAAAGTATCAATATTCAGGGAAAGTGAAAAAATGAAATTCTATGTTGTTATATTAAGAACATACAAGGAATAGAGACAAAAAAGTTTTGTTCAGTGACAAATCCATATCACACCTCCTGTGAATGGAAAAATGTAGATGGTCAGAAGCATGGATAGCTTCCATGTATGGGGAGACTAAACAAGTTAAAAAGATGGTGGAGGGAACTGCTACAAGCAAGCATGGAATGCTTTTCTCTATATGTGGCATAGAGAAAGCAAATAGGGATTGATTCTTTTTCATCATAGGAGCTAAGGGACAGTTAAATTATTAGATAGTAAGATTTGGGGTTTTTCTGTTTATTTTCTTTTTCCTGATGCAATGAATAATTCAACTTGAAACTTACTACCATAGGACATCAAGAAGGCCAATATATCAACAGAGGGGGAAAAAACAGGCTGGAAAAAGACGCAGTATTGTCTGATAGATTCAGAAGGTGCAATTAAATGTGGAGGTTTAGTTGTAGCTCCCAGCTCAGGCAGCTGTGAGGCAAAGATCACTGGGAAATGGGAATGAGTTTCAGGAAAACCTTTTGCCTTCCCTCACTTCCCTGGGTATCTGTTCGCCCTCGAAGCAGAGGTGGGCTCCTGGGCTAAATGAGGCTTTGCTTTTACTCAAGCTGGCAGTTCTTGTTGTATACAGTTCAAGAAGCAGTAACCTCTTTATGCCCAAAACGTGTTCAGGCTGAAGAAATTGGTGGTGGAATGGAAAATCTGGGGGAATGATTCATTTAGTGCTTTTAAAAGTAGAGGTGCAGTGAGCTAATGACTTCTGGGAATTACAGTGCCTTGAATCTGTGAAGGATGAATTCAAAGAAGGACTCGGATCATCAGAAATGAGCAGCATCATTGCATTTAGAGAACAGTGTTCCTTAATGTTCACATACATTTGTTTAAATTTCTTTCTAATTTTTACCTGTTTAATCAAACAGATAGGGCTCTTGTTTGTAGCCAGTTAGTAACCAGGGCAGATTAACACCAGCTTTCTCACATATTGGTGTCTGGTCATAGGCATCCATTATGTGATGTGGATATGGGAAGTATCAACATTACAAGTTAATTTATTGTGTCTATGGTCCCAGTGATTTCTCTGCATCCTGTCAACTTTAACAGCCCACTGCTGAATAAAAATTCTGAAGAAGAAACCAGAAAATTGCAGTTGTGTGTGTTGCGAGGGAACTGGACAATCATACAAAGACTAAGAGGAAGAGAGAAATAAGAGAAGGGAAATTTTGCAGGGAGAAAAAAAAAGAGGAAAAAAGTATTAAAAAATAGAAAGCCAATTTTCAGCATGGCAAGAAATTTAACAGTAGAGTGTCACAGGATATCTGCTGATACCAGAGTGGGTAAATGTATTTATTGTCTGGAGAAGTGGCTGAAAAAGCAAGGTGACAAAAATTGTAGATGACATGCTATTATTTAAGTTGGTCAAGAAGAGGGAAGAGTGTGTGAAGCACTTTAGAAGGATCTTATCCTGAAGGCTTTTTATTTCTAGTAAAAGTAAAATATGTTGTTAAAATAGAAGGCTGTCAGGAGCAGTAATGTACCTAATTAAAGGCATAGAAAGATATCTGTACAAAGAGAGGTTAAAAGTAAATAATCCAGGGCTATTCAGACTGGGAAGACCCAAAGTGAATGGGCTTCATTGACAGAAGCAATATTCATTTGCATTTTCTTACAACAGGAATAAAGACGACAGTTCAATGACAGTGAAAGACAACAAACTCAAAAGCAGATTAAAAAAAAAGACAACACCCTATTAACATAATGTTTTCTTCACCTTATATATCCATTATACGCAAAGCAAAGTCACTTTCACAGGGAAATTCATCAATTGTAAGAAACAATGCGGAATCTACACCAAATATGCTTGTGCGTGAGGGAAGTGAACCAGGCATATGTGCCCAAACCATGATCGTGTTGAGAGACACCACGAGGATTTGTGTGGGTCCATGCAGGGATTATTAATTTGGGATGATTGTGTTCAGCACCATGGGAACATAGCTAGCCTGTTTCCAGGGCCATCTGCATGGCAATGTGAACTAACTCTGCTTGCTTTACCTGTGTTCTCCCATCATCCATGGTGCCCTACGCCCAAATTTTTTGCATGACGTACAAAGAGAACGTATCCTCTCATGCTTTGGGGTAATGAACAACAACCAGCGCTGGGAAAGAAATTTTTGCTTATAAGCAGTTTGTTTGATAATTAGCCCAGTTGAATTAATCTTTACTTCCCACTGCAGTGACCGATAACAATCAGTACAGAAAATGGCTAATGGACACTCTGAACCTCTGGTCTGGCAGTCTTTCTATCATTGTGAGGCTTATTCTTTTTCTCTTGTTGCTTAGAAATCTATTGATCTGTCTGGAGTAATACTTAAATGCTAATAATCATATTCTTCAGTGCAAAGTCTATAGACATGCAATCTATGTCCGTGTACTTGTTTTGCTGCCCTGTATGCAAGGTGTTTGTAATGACCTTTCCTCATCTCCTCCAGAGTAAATTTTACCCTTGATATCTGAAAGATTTGCTTACAATACACTTAGTCATTCTTTACTGATGCTGTTTTACTGCATGCAGACCCTGGGCTACAAAATCAATAATGCTTAGAAATTGCCATGACTAGATCAATGGTTAATTTTATCTTAGCCAGATATTTGTCCAGTCCTCAAATAGTTTGCCTGGTTTTTTTTTGCTTCCCTTTTTTTTCCCCTCTGGGGGTGCAGACTGGGGAAAGACGAGTCCTTATCCTAGGTCTTGCTGCTAGTCCAAGATCTGTTTTTGAAACTGCCATATTGAAAAAATCATTAATGAACAAAAATGTATGTCTCGTGGATCATCCATGTTTTGCAGTCTCCTCTCAAAATGCGGATATTGCCTATTTTCTGATGAAAGAAAAGTAAAGCTTTATTTTCTCTGTCTCAGAAAACTGTATAGAAACTGTGTTTAAATCTCAAAGTAAGAGATTCTAAGAAGATGTGAAGGAGATTGCCAAAGTTATACTTGCAATTTTTTATGTATTGCCTCTAGCCCTTTTTTTTTCCATTCAGCTAACAGTGGTCAAGATACTATTCTTCCATATAGTACATATTCCGTGGCATGTAAAGAGGATTGAATTCAGGAGGATACAAGCTGTGTTTGTAGCTGAAGTGTCTAAATACTTGAAGTGTCTGAATAGTCCCACTTACAGTACGATATTTGGTCAGCTATTTGAGGAGAATACTGTAGCAGTTCAGCTTTACTTACTTTGCTGTGAACAAGGAGCAGACTGGCGTAACAGAGATGGACTACTACAAAGCAGAGCTAGCTGGACCTCAGTCCTTGCAGTAGGGATCCCCGTTGATGTTCTCAAAATAATTGTGGAACTGATGGTGTTACTGTCCACGACATCCACCTTTCCCTTTGTTTCCACCCAAGAATCTCAGTTCATCTTCTTATATAATTTATTAATCCATTTTTCATAAGAAATCATCTCCTTTTACTTTGTAGAGCAATTACACTGATACAGAATCACCACATGATTCAACCCTTGTTACATTTCCTGTGGACTTGGCAGACTCTCATGTGGGAAGGAGGGCTGCCGCCGGTTAGGCTAGGGCAGTAACAGAGAGGAGAAGGAGGAGGAGGAAGTCATGCCCTCAATTCTGGTTTTATTACCTGCAACTACATAATTGTTGGACAAGAACTTAAATGGTGAAACTCCCTGAGATTCTCAGAATGAGCTAAATAAGATTTTACAGGTTTGAACTTCTTAAGGAAGCTTTTGGAGCGCCTTCTTTGTTTGCTTTTTGTTTGTCTTTTTTTTTTTTTTTGAGTGTACCTTGCAGCTTACTCTCTGTAATTGTGATTGACTTTCTCACTAGAGAAAACAGTGAATGGGAATCCTTTACAGAATCACACAGAATCACAGAATCAACCAGGTTGGAAGAGACCTCAGGGATCATGGAGTCCAACCGTTGCCCTTACACCACCCTGTCAACTAGACCATGGCACTAAGTGCCATATCCAGTCTTTTCTTAAACACATCCAGAGATGGTGACTCCACCACCTCCCTGGGCAGCCCATTCCAATGTCTAATAACCCTTCCTGTAAAGAAATTCTTCCTGATGTCCAACCTGAACCTCCCCTGGCGAAGCTTGAGGCTGTGTCCTCTTGTCCTATCGCTAGTTGCCCGGGAGAAGAGGCCAAGTCCCACTTCACTACAACCTCCCTTCAGGTAGTTGTAGACTGCAATAAGGTCACCTCTGAGCCTCCTCTTCTCCAGGCTAAACAACCCCAGCTCCCTCAGCCGTTCCTCACTGTTTAAATTAAAGACAACTCTTAAAGATTTACAGTTTATCCCCTCAAACACTACAGGTCTTTTGGCACACTGTAGTTCTGACAGTTTATACATTTCTGTTTTGAATTTTCATTAAGTATTCCAGAACTTTATAAAATGAAAAACCTTTAGTGCTTATGTTGTGTCAAAGGCATTGCGCTGTCAACAGCTGCCTTGCTGTTTTCAGTGAAATTGTTGTTTCTGATGAGCATCACAGCAGAAGTCCTGCAGGCCACCTTCACTGTCACACTCACAGGAGGCCCCCAAGGAAGTTTTAGTACAGAAGAAAGTAACAGTTCGTATTTTCCTCTACCCTTTACCTTTTAACCAAGGGTTATGGCAACTTAATCACTCTTCTGCCACATTTGCAGTGCTCAGAAGTTAGAGATGCACTGTGGCTCTCTAAAAGTCACTCCAGCTGTCTCAGTTAAAGGGGTGGGTCCCTTTGCCCCAGACATGGGTGTCTAGTGCCATGTTGGAAAACTGTAGATGTCCTGCCTAGCCTCCTGGTGCAGCACCAATCTCCTGTGGGCTCCGCTTCTTGTCTGCCAGGCTTGTGCAGCTGTCTGAGCCATCACAAGGCATATGAAACAGTAGAAAAGTTATTATATTTAGTCTCTTAAAACTTTGCTTAGATGAAGGAGACAGTCAGAGAGGACTGCACTGTTGTCACACTTGCAGTGAGTGTGAGCACAGTGGAGAAGTGTCCATTTTGCACTAGAAAGAAGTTCAGTGACTTCCTCTTCAATTTTTGGAGAGGAATATTTCTCACTGCTTGTTTTAGATAACCCTGTATTAGAGGAAATATGGAAATGGAGGATCATTGAGAAGCGGGCTGGCAGAATAACCGTTTGCCATCTCTGGACTTCAGCATAACATGGGGGATGAAGGTGCAAGGGGTCACAGAAGTGTCTCCTTCTCATCCATCAGAGCCACCTGGCGTGGTCATTCTGCTGACAGAGATGCCTCTAACCATGGGCTCAAAGTGAGCAAACCTCGTGTCTGGGTTATAAGAGAGCTGGGAACCCAGCTCTTCCCTCTCTGCCAGGGCTGGGGCAGCACATCTGTGGAACCAGGGGTATGATACCTTCCTGGTGCAGGCTACTGACTGCCAGGAAGAATTTACAGACGGAGAACTGTTCCAGGCATGGGCAGCCCTAAGGAATGTACACCAGCAAGTGCAGTCTGCCAGTACCATTGGAGAGTGGGCTACATGCGGGACTCGGGGCATGGGAACCCCCCCAGAACTGTATCCATAGAAATGCATCGTGGTGCTTCTGCACTGGCTGGAAGTGGCTGATTCAGAAACTAGGAGGAGGCTGAAGAGCGCAAAACAAACTGCAAAATCACATATTGCGGGGTCAAACAGCAGAAAAAAAAATGGTAGACAGAAAAAAAAATAATGGATGGGTTTCATAGGAGACTCAGAAAACACCTCCTGGGAGTCAGTGAATTAAAGCTGTTTGTGAGAAGAATTGTCTTTTCATATTCTTTGAGGGGTGTATGTTAGAGTGGCTGAGTTAAACTGTCACTGCAGCTTAAAACAGTACAGTGTTCAAGGAGGTGAGTCTGTCTTTTGTGTCGTTACTCCTGTAGTTATAGGTACAGCTTTCAGGACAATATTTGGCATTCAATGTAGAGAACCATGAAGCAAATGCATCATACGAGCTCTCAGGGCAATTTTTCTCTCTCTCATGTAGCATTTACCGTATGTTTGGCTTGTTGGCAATTTAATCAGTCTGAATAATCTTGTTTTGTGACAAACCTCCTAAATCACCAAGGAGTGATGCAGTTTGTATGGGTGAAATATGCTCCACAGAGATATTTCAAGTTGAAGAATAAAAATGAGAATTAGACAATACAGAACTCATTGAAAGCCAGTTTTCCAGCTGCTCTAATTTCCCACAATTTAATTTGTGTGCTGTCAAAGCAACTTGGAGGCTTCCAGCAAGATGATAGAACTATGGGTGAGGCTAAACAGAGGGTCTAAAATGTGCTGAATGCATTGCAGTCCCATGCTGTAAAAACATCTCCTAGGACCAAATACAGGCAGCATAATATCCTAGTAAACTGGACCATTAAATAAAACTGTGAAGTCATAAAGCTGTAGCATTACCCTGAAATTAAACCATTGTCACCTTTGAATTATGGAACAATTTAACAAGCATTTAGGAGACAGCAGGATGACCATGAGCCAGCAGTGTGCACTTGTGGCCAAGAAGGCCAATGGCATCCTGGGGTGTATTAGAAGGGGTGTGGTCAGCAGGTCGAGAGAGGTTCTCCTCCCCCTCTACTCTGCCCTGGTGAGGCCGCATCTGGAGTATTGTGTCCAGTTCTGGGCACCTCAGTTCAAGAAGGACAGGGAACTGCTAGAGAGAGTCCAGCGCAGAGCTGCGAAGATGACTAAGGGGGTGGAACATCTCCCTTATGAGGAGAGGCTGAGGGAGCTGGGTCTCTTTAGCTTGGAGAAGAGGAGACTGAGGGGTGACCTCATTCATGTTTATAAATATGTAAAGGGCAAGTGTCATGAGGATGGAGCCAGGCTCTTCTCAGTGACATCCCTTGACAGGACAAGGGGCAATGGGTGCAAGCTGGAACACAGGAGGTTCCACTTAAATATGAGGAAAAACTTCTTTACGGTGAGGGTGACCGAACACTGGAACAGGCTGCCCAGAGAGGTTGTGGAGTCTCCTTCTCTGGAGACATTCAAAACCCGCCTGGACGCGTTCCTGTGTGATATGGTCTAGGCAATCCTGCCCCGGCAGGGGGATTGGACTAGATGATCTTTCGAGGTCCCTTCCAATCTGGGTTATACAGTAGAAAATGTGGCTGCACTCTCGTACTGGGTTTTGAATGACTTTCAGCTTGTGTGTACTTTGAAATTTTACCAGGCTGAGAAAATAATAAAATAATAAAGGGAAATAATAGAAGGTAAAAATAAACAGTGACCTTTGCGTGGAGAACAGCTTTTTCATTCTCATTGCAAATTCACAAGTGCGGAGAGAGCTCATTAAATTGAGTAAACAGGAAAAAACATATAGTATGGACAGATGTAAAAAGATAATTATAACTTCTTTGTTGAAATAAAGGAAAAGAGAGCCTTATTTGCCCGATTTAACAGTTTCTAGATATGGAAATGGCTAGAAGGAGCTAGTGGCACTTAACTTGGTTTGCATCTATGACTACAGTGTCGCTGCCTAAAAATATAATGAAAACAAACCAAAAAAAGAATAAAGTTGTTTTTAAAAAAATCCCCAATCCTTGTATTGTGAAATAGGAACAGTATTTGAAGCCCATTTTCAAAAGCCGTAGGCGTAATCCGTGCAGAGGTATGCTTCTGCAAAGGCATATGCAAGTCATGGAGCTAAGTTGCAGACAGCTGTTGCACTGCTTTCTAGCTGTAGCGATCTGTGTGCATGTCCAGATTGCAGCTACATTTCTTACATAGGTCCCGAAGCATGCCTGCAGTGCACGCTCCCAGATTGTTGTCAGTAGGCTTCAGAGTACATGCTGATAGAGTTGTAAGGGTATGATTCCTTGACCTAATTCTGAGGCAGGCAGCTGTATTCTGGGAGCAGCCCAAGCTAAACTTGTGCGTGTGAATTTGAGAAAATTGTGTGATCTCTTTCTAAATGCTGCCGGGTTTGAGGTGGAGAAAATGGTGCTTGAAAAAAACCCGAGTTGACCTGAATGGTGAGGGTCTTCAGAAGAAAGGTTGTGATTATTTTTGTGTGGTTTTCTGATCTACGGAAGCAGGTGCACATGGTCTTGCTATTGTCTTGGAAAGGTTCAAGAATTTACTGCCCTCCAGCTCTTAGTTACATCTCCGTCAGTCAGCTGAGATGCAGGAGGGAGCAGCATCGGCTCTCCTACTCTGTCCAAAGCACACTACAGTTTAAATCATTTTCAGGTTCATTGCTGCATGTAAACAAAGGGGTATCCTTTTGAAAGAAGAAACTTTCTCTGTTTTTTTTTACTGTGATGTGAATGTAAACATTATTATTCTAGCAGGTTGTGTGTGACTTTGTGAACGTTACCTAGCCCCTCTGCACCTCACATGCCTCTTTCTAAAATGGAAATACTTGTTCTTTCCCTGGGAAGCGGGAAGAGGCACGGCAGAGATGGTTGAATACATCTCTGTCCCTTTTCCTTCTCTAACGCTGTTGCCACCAACTCTATTGTCTTGCATCTGCAGTGTGTTGGGCTGCCCTTCTAATCTGAATACTTCCTTTCAGACTCCAAGTTTTTAAAGCCTCTTTTGTTTTGGTTTGGTTTTTTTTGGTTAAAAATAAAAAAGGTAGCAGAGGATGTGTTTCTCTGTGCTCTTTCTACACCAAATGTGCATAGAGAAAAGAAACTTTTGCATGGCGGTAGCTTTTGCCGTCCCAAAGGTAAGCTTGCTGGTGCTTGTGACTTTCCTTTTACTAGATCAGTGAGCCAAACGCATATGGTTTTTTTACTTCAAAGATGGAGCATAGAAGGAATCTTTGAAGTGACCAGCAAAGCACAGATCTGATCTCCAAAAGTAATAAGTGTAACAGATCAGGCATGTGTAGATTAGGCAATATCTGAAATGTAACTCTGGAATTCTTCCCTTCTGCTATTACTTTTTTTAACTCTTTTTTCCAATCTACTTTCTAAATCACAATTACTTTGAGTACAGAAAGAAACTTAATTTGTTTTTCCTTTCCCTTTGCAAACTAGAGGATGGAAAATCTGCAGTTAACTTCTTGTTTCTAAAAGATCCTGTGGAGAAAAACCGTTCTTGAATGTCAAAGTTTAGATCTCAGAGGGATGACTGAGTGCCGCTATAATGCTAACAAGACCATTGAAAATTAATGAACAATCACAGAGGAAAATAAAAGGCAGACTTGTCACATTGTCTGTCCAACACACTTGTTAACTAGCGCTTGTTGCTAACAGTATGTTTGCCGATGTCTTGTCCAACCTCATTTCAAACATGTCAATTAATTACATTTCCAACACTTCTTGGGAAGACTGTTTTATGCTATGCTACTTTTAATAAGTTTTTCCTAGTAATCCTTTGTTGCTTCTAAATTACAAGATCTTGATGCTTTTTTTTTCAGGTACACACACAACACCTTTCCTGACATACAAGTACACAGCCTGGAAAGCACAGTAGTGTTAACCACTCCGAAACTCTAGCATTAGGCTGTTATACTTCCTGAGCAGCACTGTTGCCACTGTTGTGAGCATTGATTTTATTGCAATTTCTCGAAATTATGTTAATAATTCTCAGTGGGGGGAGGAGCTCATAATTGCCCTTCTGAAATTTCAGCAACCAGTTCATTCTGTCATTTCTTGGTTTTACATCTCGCTTACAGTATCAGCAACTTCATGTTTGTCATCTTAGTCGATTTTTCAGTGAAGGCAGGGGTTAAACTTCTACCAGCTTTAGTGAAAGTTAGCTCACCCTCAACTGCTTCTGAAAAATCCACTCTGTTCATATCAATCCTTGAGAGAACAAAAGAAAAAACAGAGACTGTGGCTGATAAGAATCACTACTTTCAGACGTACAAGATGTGTGTTATGAGATCATTGAATTATATTGTGTTGGAAGCAATATATGTGCAGGACTGTGCAGGGTATTGTGCTACAGTGTTGACTGTGATTACAATCACTGGGGCAAGTTTTACAAGCAATAAATGCGTAATGTTTCTTGTGATTTTAATCTAACTTTTGTGTATTACACATTGCAGCAGTGTTTCTTTGAGCTCCAACTCAAAGGATCCACAAGCAGCATCCTGAACTTAATAAGAACCACAGAATACAGATCTATGAGAAAACTTTCTGTCTACCATCACAGAAATAATGAGTATTGTGAGTGAATGTATGGTTTGCTGAGCGTAAACTGTCCTTACAGTTAATGCCATACATTACTGGGAGAGTAATTTCTCCATAACTTGCAGCCAGGTCTTGGAACAGACCTCTTTAAATAGTCTCCAGATGGTTGTTGTTACTTGCCTGTCATCTGAATGCCTCCATAATGGCAATCCATTAAATCATCGGAGTGTCTTTGCACAGAGAGTCCATATAAGATTTTTATACACCTGTTAGACTTCTGTTGAAGTAATCTCTGGGATATTGTAGCTCAGTGAAAAATACTTCAACTGCAATGCTTTGCAGTGGCCACGAAGCTACTGGGCTCGTCATGTCAGTGTATTGGGGAGTAACTGGAAAGCTCATGCTCTGCATGAACTCAGACCAGGTAATCTGGTAAAGACATCTGAGTACTTAAATGCACAATTTTTAAGGTTGGTTTAGAAAGGATCCGGTTCAGCGTTATCCAGGATTTCCCTGTTGAAAGCATGAGTAACAAAATAGAGACCTCATCTAGATCTTGCCTCTTCTTCTGTAACTGTTCATACGTTTCTGCAAGTGATACTGAAATCTTCCTCTGATCAAATGATTAAAATTTATTTATTTATTTCCTTAAATTTTTGTCCTGTCAGTATCTTGTATCCTCCGTAGGCAAGCAGGGTCTTTGATAAAGAGAGAATTTACTGAATGTAACTCTTAATAGCATCATGGAACACGTGCAGGGCTCAGTCCTGTGAATCCTCATTAAAGAGTTTGCCTTTTACTGTGGGTCAACTCGGCAGAGTGGCCTTTCAGGCTATCCTTGTTACCTTGCCCATTGCTATCTCACCAGAACCAGCCAGGAAGCAGCCTCCCTGCTAAGCTAATTGCTTCTAATTGCGATATTCTCTTTATCATGCCAACTCCAATGCTGGTCATGAGCTGGGTTGTTACAGTGCAGATTGTGCTTAAGCCTAGATTCTGCTTTCTGTCATCTATGAAATCCCTTGCTCTGCCAGTAAATCCAATGAAGGAGATGAGAATGGGCTTCCCAGCATGGAAAAGCATCAACATTTACAGTTAACTACAGATGCGAAGTCATATGTTGTTCTGTGCCATCAACCAAGCAGAGCATCACTCAACTTATATGTAGAAAAATCTGAGAACTGAGTAAACTGAGTGGTCTGACTTCCAACTGGGCGGTAAGAACGTACTCTCAGTTTTAGCTTTCTGGCAAGAGTTTGTGGTTTCTGTTTGTGGTGAGTTTGTGCAAGCTTATCAGCCACAGTTCTCCGCTACCATTTATTGTTATAACAGCGTGGGTTGTGCTCTCAGGTACAGCTATGTTTGCAAAAGATGAGTGTTACCTCTATGAGCCATATTATTATGTCTTTTCTCTCAAGGCCAGAGCCAGCTGAAAGGTATCTAATTTTCTTCAAATGCCCAACAATATAAGATGCTGAAGATCTCCTGTGGTTCCTGGGAAGCTTTCTCTCCTGCTCAGCAGGCTCTATAGTTTTTGCTTGAGCTGGTTCAGGGAGAAACATCTGTGTGGGCTACACTGACCTGTAATAGGTCTTCATCACAGAGTGACCATTTCAGAGCCCAGGGTCCTGCTGATGCTCTCTTCAATGCAGTAAAACATTAGATTTCAATTGGATTTTTGTTCCCTTCTTGTTGCAAGTTTTTTGCTGTTAACTTCCCGTTCAATCCTTTTTCATTTAACAGGAGATAAGATCTGGACTGCAGTGCAGCACAACAACACAGGGCTAACCAGAGTGCAAGGAGCTGATCCAGAGAAGCCGTACACCATGTCCTTTAACTACAACAGCAGCGCGGAGCAGCTTGAAGCCATGATAAACAGTGCAGAGTACTGCGAACAGGAGGCAGCCTACCACTGCAAAAAGTCACGTCTCCTGAATACCCCGAGTAAGTGCCATGATCCCAAATGTTACCTGAGCCCTGCAACTGAGGAGAAGAAAAACCCCAAAATTAATAGTAGCAATACAGAATAGAGTGAAAGATTGTTTACTTTTTGGATACCACTGTGCAGTGCCTGTCCTCTGATGCAAGAGGGTCAGAGCTCTGCAGGGGACTTTCCACTCTTAAGTTTATATGTACAAAGGCTCTGAAAGCTTCTACGATGGAAAGTACTACTGAGAAACCAGAAATGCTGTATTTAGCTGATGGTAAATGGATGTGTTTATTCATTTACAGTTTTTAATTGTATATTAAAGATTGGAGCTTGCTCCAGACTTATGATGTTTCTGGAGAGGAGGGGTTTACCCTCTTCTGAGTCCCACAGCCCTGAATATGATATTTAAGGTGCTTGGTAGTACAGTTTCTGGGACAAAACTAATTTTCCCCTCAAGGTAGAAGGAATAAGTCTTTGCCATGAGTTAAAGTAGCAGCAACAAGAAAACAGAGGGTCTCCTCAGTTTGTATCTCTCTGTGGTACCAAATTTCCAGACGGTTGCCTTCCACTTGACTCTCTCTTGGGGTCAGGATTTTATGTTTGTTTATCCAGAGAGATGAATGATATTAAGGGCAGGCTTCTGAATGTCTTCAAAGTTTCATCTGGTTACTTGTAATATCTGTATGGTCCTGGTGATTCTTTCATTGTTAGCAACTCTTAACTTTGTTAGTAAGTTAGAAATCCCACAGAAAGCCTTAAGGGGAACTTGCAGTGGGAGTTCCTGTTGTGTTAAAAATATATTGCCTAATGAGATGTATCAAAAACCTGCCTGGTTTCAGCAAAGTTACTATAACAATGTTTATGGATCCAGTAATCAGATGCCTTACAGTCAGTCTGTTTTTAAAACCTGTGAATTATGTCTTTTCTTACAATCAGAATTTACCAGCCAAGAACTTCTTGTATTGCTAATCATTTTTCAAAGAATGAAATGTTAATATCAGCATCCAGGGTAAAGCATAAAGGGAAAACTAAATGCTGGCATAACTGCTCATAAAGAGGGGGAACTAATGTCTTACAAATACTTTCAGTGTTGCTGCCTTCTGTATGCCACACCACACTTGACATGTTATGAAGATAAAATCACACAGTGATTATTTATGGAATTTTTTTTAAAGGATGAAGGCCACAATATTAGAGCAGGTCTTCATGTGTTTACTTTTACACAGTTCTGTGAGGTACTTGGTCATGTGTTTGCAGAGAGGTACACTATGAGTGCATTTTGAGATACCTCTTGTATGTGGTGCCTCTATAAAGCTAGGGACAATTCTTAAGGATCCAAACGCATTTCTCCTTTAAAAAAAATAAATGTAGTAGTGATAATCTTGTGTAAATCGACAGTGTATAAACTATCATGCTTCAGGGCTAAAGCTATCTACCAGCTGGCAGACTGGATAAGATGATTCCTGACAGGCAACTCCTTCTCCACTTGTCCAGGACCAAAGTTGTGACTCTGACTCATCAAGGAAGAGGATGCAGGGATGGTGTCCAGCAGCTCAGCTTGCACTCTTGCAGCTGCCACAGTGCCACTGTGGTCCTGACAGCTGACCACACAAGAATTGCACAACTCAACTCTTTAGTACAGCTCCAAGTGATAAATCAGAAAAAAAATTATAATCCAGTGCTGTGCATGTGGCAGACACCATCATTTTTTCCTCTTTTTTCTTCCTTTTGTATTCTTTTTAATTACATTTCAGTTTTTCGTCCTGAACTTTCTCAGTAGCCTAAGGCTGTAAGTTTGACAAGATGTGGAACATGCTCAAGAATAAATAATTTGAGTTCTTGAAATGACAAGATATGGGTAACAATTTGTTCTTAGCTGAGTATTAAGTGTTTTGAAATGATAGAAAGGCATTTTTTTCCCCAAAGCCTTAAATAGCTCTATTAATTGATACTCATTTTGAGGTGAACTGCTGCTATATTATAGAAGAGCCTAGAGACCCAGTGGTGCTGAACAGTGTAGGCATCTTGAAGAGTTCTAAGATTTAAACAATTTCCATTCCTAAACTTGAAGATGAGCTACAAGTGCGAATAAGCCTGGGGTGTTTTGCTGGACTCATTGCAGAAGACTCTCACCTGTGTTGTTTATGCCCAGAAGTGACTGGAGGGAATTTGATTCGGGGCCAGAGCAGCAGAACAAAAATCAGAACTCTTGAGTTTTGTTTCTTGATTTGGCCTAGGCTCTTGGATGCCTGAAGCACTGTGTTCTTTGTTGCCAGGGTATCATAATGCATAATTACGGTTAATGAACCACACTTCAGGTCTTCCTTCAGAAGTCAGTATAAAATGCACATGTATTGATGACAAGGCTGTGTTTGGAGGCCAGCAGGAAACATTACGTGACCTAATCCAGCCTGCTGAATATCACCACTCATTAATACCTCTGGACCGAACCCAGCGGTGAATGCTTGATGGAAGGGCATCTCCCAGAGGTATATCTGATCTTGACAGAGCTAAAAAAGTTCCCCTTCCTGCAAGGAACTTAATCCATTTCTGAGCTTCCTCTTGTTTTGGGCTTTGTTCTTTTTTTTCCTGAGAGATGGAAGGCATGATTAGGATATCTCATCATGTGCCTGGGCAAAGGGACAAGCATGGCACTCTGGACTGCCTCAGAGAGAAACCAAGGGAGGCTCCTGCCTTGCATAAAATTGTTCTAGTTTATATCAAGGAATTTGTCTTTCCTCCCTTCCTACTACCTCTTGCCCTGAAGACATAGGCAGATCCCCAGTGGGTGTGATTCAGCATAGTCTCCCCATTGAGTTACTTCGATTTACATCTTCAATGTGACAGACATGCAATCTGGCAGTTGGCAAAGGAGTTTACTCATCTCCACCTCCTGCTGCCTGGAACAGCCTTATCAGTTCTTACTGTCATACTACGGCTTAGCTGCAAGCATGTCTTTGAAAACTAAAATTAAATTGCCCTGAACTGCTTTTTTGTACATCTCTGACATCAGATAGATTTTCAGGTTTGTGAACATCAGAACAGATGTCTGTTCACCAAAGGAATTAGCTGACTTTCTTATGGTGCTGGCAAATGAAACATAATTTATGACCAATAATTGCCAGTCTCTTGTGACTTCTCCATGTCTGTTGGAGAGACACGCACATAACTGGAGCAAATCTGACAGTTGGCATCAATTAGGAAAGCCATCCACACTCTTAGCAAAAGGTTGTGGATTTTACCACCACCTCATCCTTAGAAGCACAGACGGAGACAAGCTAGCAGGAGAGGAGGGGAGTGGGCAGGAAGCTTGGGCTGCCTCTAAATGTGCTGTCTGTATTCACGGGATCTGAAAAGAAATTTAGGTCCCTGGGGCTCTGATTTCCTTTCTTTGTGGAGTACAAGGATAGATGCATGTGTGCATACAAGATGTTTGAAGGTATGAAAGCACTTTATTAACTGAACAAACCCTCAGCTCTGACTGAATTTGCTCAGTTCTCTAGAAGCAGTGGGTGTACTCAAAGGCTTAACGTTTGGGAAGCTGCCTCACATCAGTATATCAAGAATTTAACACAGTGATGGCTGTATCAGTGGCAGGATAGCTTACCTTACAATACTTGGCTGACAGTCTGTCAAGTTTATAGTGTATTTGTGTAGGCAGGGACTGAGAAAAGATCAGTCCTAGAGCAAAATCAAAGAAATAGGAATGTCTTTAGGTGGCCTTTTTTTCCTGCATTCTTCCTTATTTTTCTCTTTCCGGTAGAATTCTCACACCAAGTCACTTTAAGCTTTGATTTCAAATATCCATCCTAAACTACGCACCTCTTCCACAGAATCACAGAATGTTAGGAATTGGAAGGGACCTCGAAAGATCATCTAGTCCAATCCCCCTGCCGGAGCAGGATTACCTAGATCGTGTCACACAGGAACACGTCCAGGCGGGTTTTGAATGTCTCCAGAGAAGGAGACTCCACAACCTCTCTGGGCAGCCTGTTCCAGTGTTCAGTCACCCTCACCGTAAAGAAGTTTTTCCTCATATTTAAGTGGAACCTCCTCTGTTCCAGCTTGCACCCATTGCCCCTTGTCCTGTCAAGGGATGTCACTGAGAAGAGCCTGGCTCCATCCTCATGACACTTGCCCTTTACATATTTATAAACATGAATGAGGTCACCCCTCAGTCTCCTCTTCTCTAAGCTAGAGAGACCCAGCTCCCTCAGCCTCTCCTCATAAGGGAGATGTTCAACTCCCTTAATCATCTTTGTGGCTCTGCGCTGGACTCTCTCTAGCAGTTCCCTGTCCTTCTTGAACTGAGGTGCCCAGAACTGGACACAATATTCCAGATGCAGCCTCACCAGGGCAGAGTAGAGGGGGAGGAGAACCTCTCTTGACCTGCTGACCACACCCCTTCTAATACACCCCAAGATGCCATTGGCCTTCTTGGCCACAAGGGCACACTGCTGGCTCATGGTCATCCTGCTGTCCACTAGGACCCCCAGGTCCCTTTCCCCTACGCTGCTCTCCAACAGCTCTGCCCCCAACTTGTACTGGTACATGGGGTTGTTCTTGCCCAGATGCAGGACTCTACACTTGCCCTTGTTATATTTCATTCAATTTCTCCCCGCCCAACTCTCCAGCCTGTCTAAGTCTCTCTGAATGGCTGCGCAGCCTTCTGGTGTGTCAGCCACTCCTCCCAGTTTAGTGTCGTCAGTGAACTTGCTGACAGTGCACTCTATTCCCTCATCCAAGTCATTAATGAATATATTGAATAGTACTGGTCCCGGTACCGACCCTTGAGGGACTCCTCTAGACACAGGCCTCCAAGTGGACTCTGTCCCATTGACCACCACTCTCTGGCTTCTTTCCTTCAGCCAGTTCACAATCCACCTCACTATCCGATCATCCAGACCACACTTCTTCAGTTTAGCTGCGAGGATGCTGTGGGAGACTGTGTCAAACGCTTTCTTTCCCTTTCTTTCCCTTTCTTTTTCTTTCCCTGAGCTTTCTGCCTGTCCCTCTTAAGATCTGTCAAGTCCCAGTATTATATGACTTGCACCCAGGTTTCCACCTCCTCTTCTCCCCTCTGCCTCACAGCTAGACCTGTATCTTGGTGCTAAGCTGCACCATGTGCCATCTCCAGGTCTGTGACACCTTATGCCAGTGAGCTATTTGCCCTCACCTGTGAACCACTGCATTTGCATTTTGTACCTCTATTATTGGAGGGAAAGATGCAGTGCTACCTCACAGCAGGGAAGGTGTCCTAATTTCTGAATTTAGACTTTAGTTTACACTTAATTCTGCTGCTGAGACAGTTCAGTGGTGTTTTATCTATGCCCTGTATGTTGCTAGAGCTCTTCATCTGTGCAGGCTCCCTCTTTAGTTCCAGATGAGCTCTCCAGTGGTGTTAGAGCATAAGATGATAAGAAATGTACTGCAGGGTCCTGCCTCCAATAGTGGTTGATGGAGAAATGCAGCTTAGGGTGAGTACACAAGTCTGGATGTCTTCAGCACATCCCTCAGTATGTTCCTATCACCCACAGTTGCTCTCTTAAGGGCATTAGAGTTTATGCCATTGCCAGTCCCTTTTAGTATCCATTGTGGATCTGGTGTTCATAAATTTGTCTAACCACTTTTTGAACTTTATTATATTGTCTGCTTCTGCAGCCTCCTAGGAAAGCAAGTTCCAGGAGTTCCCTGCTTGCTGTGTACAGAACCACCTTTTTCTAATGTGTTTTAAACTAACGTTTTACTTGGCACACTGAGTTCTGGTATTGCAGGATGCAGTGAATCACAGTTCTGCACTCATCAATGCTTTTAGTTGCTGCTCTTGGACCTTCACTAGCTCTAGTATTTTTTTTCACCAGAAGTCACTCACAGTATTTGAGGTGTGGTTTGCACCAAGGTTTCATATAATGAGGACACCACTTTTTAGAGCAGTGTAAATCTCTATGGAGAAAGGAGCGTGAAACATGGGTTCTGATGAAGTTTTTTTACAGATATACCATGAAGTGATATAAATTGACCCATAACAAGCAGTCATTTACCACTGGGGTTTTGCTCACTATTATTTTATGCCTTTCAAGTATAATTTCCATTTTATCATTCCAGGTACTTTAAATGGTTATTGCATTACCAGGAGACTATTTGTCACTGCACAAAATAACATAGAACAGGGCAGTCTGCCCTCAAAAAGTGGTTCATATTGAAGGGAGTGGTGGATAGATGGCAGGTGTAGATTGTATGTTGTAGTTATTCTTGGGTAATTAGGGTCCCTTTCTTGAGAATGATTGACTTGCCATCTGTGTTTCCACCACCATACCTTGTCTCTCCCCTCCAAAGTGGCAGTGCTGACAGCTGCTCACAAGCACAATTTTAGGTAAATTGTGCTATATTTAGAGACTTTTGAACAGAGCTTTCCCTAGTAATACAACATGCCCCCTTATTTGTAGGGAGAGATTTAGAGGCCATTTCTAAAGATGCTATATTGTTAACAGTGTGCAGCTCATTAAAATGCAGATGGTCTAAGCAGAATAAAAAAAACTTCTGTGTGAGGGAGGTAACTTGGCATCTAGCATGCATGCACCTGTGATTAATGGAAATATCATTATCCCAATTACTGACCCTTTACTTCCCTTGCCATGTACAATCCCTTCTGACTGGCAGTGAGGTAAAGTGTACTATAGCTGCCAAGGAAGGAATTTCCTCTAGTCCTGTTGTGCTTCTCTCTGAGATCACAATGCAACCAAGAGGCCAAGCAATGGGAAAGACATTGGTGGCTTCTAGCCCAGTGGGAGGAAGGCATGCTCCCTCCTTGAACCCAGCTATAGGAGAGGACAGGCTTAATGCTACCTGGTATACTTCTGGAGTGACACCAGAAGGGCATGAGTCTTCTGGGACTACTCCGGTGAACACTGGAGCACCGTTACCTGTGTTTGCTTTAGATACATTATGTCAGGTGAAGTTGAAAACATTTCTTGAAGTGGGCACTGATAGAGTAGTGAGGAAGGAGCTTGTATGGGTGACTCCTGTTAGCTTCTGTGGAATATGTCTTTCATAATTCTGCTGTCCCTGGATATTTCTGTTGGTTTTTTTTGTTGTGGGTTTTTTTTCCTCCCTTGAATGATTTTTTTTTTTATTTTTTTATTTTTTTTTTTTAAGTCTAAGGAGCAATTCTGGAATTATACTTCTATTATTTATTTCTTTTTAAGAGTCCTTTTACAGTTTACCTAGAAAACAAATTCATCAGTCCAAACTGAATAGTTCTACTGTGTTTTACTGACATGGAAAGTACTTCTTCCAATACACAGGAAGCTTGTACCAGGGGAATTAATGAAGACACACAGGACAGGTAAATGAAATGTAAACCTAGACAATACATTTTGAGCCTGGAATTTGCAAGTCATTGTGTGAACTGTTATTGGTGGTGCTGTGAGGAAGTCAGTGCTGTGAACTGATGCTGGAAGATGTTTGCTTAACCTCTGTAATGTTAGGTTGGGACTTTTGTTCCTGAAGAACTTCTGGTTCGGAGTAAAGTTGATGATATCTTTTTCTCAACCTGTGAAACCTATGTAGTGGTATAAGTGCTTATAGTTCAGTAACAAAGAAACCTTGAGTTGAGGGAATACTGCAGTATTCCAAACTCTCAAATAAGAGTTTGGAAATGGATAGTTTTATGAGACACACATGTGCCAGAATCAAACATGTCCTAATGATACCTCTGACTTGAGAGCCCCAGTCATATAAGCTATTCATACAGACAGTTCGAAGAAGGGAAGACTTACACAATTTTTTCAGGCTATCCCAGCCAGCATCCCCTTAATCATGAGCAGTGATAGTCTTTTTTAATTTCAGGACTCAGCATATTGTTAACAATAAATAAATAAAGGCAATGAGAAACAAACAGCTAATCTGTGGCTTGTTATATTAATGGGTCATTAGCTATGACAGCAACCTGTCCACCATTCAAGAAAGAAAGCAGTACTGCTGCCTGAGCAGAAATGTGTGCCTTTTCCCTCATTAGAGCCACAGCGGGGAGCGTGTTCTCATCACACTTCTATTTGTCTGCTTCATTCTGCTGTCCTGCTTTGAGCATCTTGGGCTCCATTAGACTCAAACTGTCTTACTGACATTAAACTAATTTCTCTGTCAAATTTGGGCCAGCGCTGAGAGCGATGTTTTCTGATTCTGAAGAACAGAAGATGTAAATCATAGCGGTGGAAGAGTTCTCAGCTGACCTCTTCTACCAAGATGCCACATGAGTGAAGCAATAGTAATTTACATTTCTATTCACATAATCTTTGAGGATAACAAAGCATTTGGGGCTGTAATCTCTGAGTTTTCTGTGTTTTGGGTTCATTTGACTGCTGGTTTTGATCTGTGGAAAAAAGTACAGGCAAAGCAAGACACTTCCTGAAAATCAGATGGAATAGAGCAAGTGAATGGGACAGAGCCCATATGCTTTGCTTTTGCTTTAATTGGTCTGACCTATCAAGGAAGACAGAGGTATTAAGAGGTTATGCATGAAATTAACAGTGGCATAATTTAATTATATAGTGTAATTAGGAGAAAAGAAAATGTAAACATATGGAAAAAGGAGTCAAGTTTTTACTATATATAGATTGGATTAGGCTCAGATTCATTGCTTGGGAATCTTAATTCTGGGAATTTTACCCCCATTACAGTGTGAAGATAGCCTATGGGAAAAGTATTTTCTAGTTTTGAAAGTGTGAAGTCAGAGATGGGGGAAAGGAAACAATGTGGATCAGCTGAAGGCTATATTTTCAGGTAACTTTGTGCTTGGTGTTCAAAGAGAAACAGAACAAGAGCCTTCCCTAAGAGTATTTAGTTCAATGTTTTGCTTATGTGAACCATCTGGTGTTAAGGGAAGCATAAAAGTACCTCTTCTAAGTGTCTGTTACTCTCTTTTTTAAAAAAACAAAAACAAAAACCAAAATATAGAGGGTAAGCAAGCATGCTTGGAGAAAATGTCTCCAGACCTTTGGGGAAAAAAGTTGTGTACGTCTTCCCCTCTCAAGAAATATCTAAAAGCAATTGAGAACTATTTACCTCCCCCCAACCCAGACTGATTTGGGGAAGATCAGATCTGACTGAGACTTGACAAGTAGCTAGAAAGATGTGGTGATCTGAAAGAAAATAACCCTTTTAAAACTTTCTTTAGAGAAGATTTTTCATATCTGCTGGGCCAGAAAGATTGAGAACAAAAATGAAAAAGCTTTTGAGCCTGAATTTGTTCCAAGCCCCTTTGATAGGAGGAAGGCTCAGACTTTAATGGGGACTGGTTTAGCCAAGGGCTGTGTTCTTGCCTGAGCTGTCCAGGACTCAAAGCAACATCAAGAGCTATCTTCCTTTGCTCTCAAGAGCAGAATTCAAAAGTCCCAGAAGAAAACTTTTTTTTTTTAATTAGCATTTAGAAAGGTTAACCGAGTAATCTGTGCATTCCTCCTCTAAACGTAGTTTTCTTACCTTGTTTAGCAGAAAAGAAAATTGAGGCATCAGGCTGATGATGATGACAGTTTCATCTGAAACTGATATGGGCCATTAGATCTATTTGAAAGTACCACCCTAAAACGAATGGCCAAGTTTGTGTAGCCACAAAAAAGAACCATAAGAAGAGTGTTTCCTCCCAGGTTAACATTTCTGAAGTTTGGCACTCCAAGTGTGAAGTTTATGTAGGTGCCTCTTGTGCCTTGCCCTTGTGCTGCTAGTGGAACAATGAACATGTCATCCCTTAGAGGTACATTTGTTTTTTCTAGTGAACTGATTAACACAGCTATGGTGATTTAGCAAGCAATGCATGATTCTGTGTATTTTTATGCACCTACCAAATTACAAGGGAGGTAATGGTGTTTTCAGATGGGGTACAATGGGATGTTTGGTATATTCAGCCAGGTAAAGCGAGAAAGCTGTGATTCTGTACTGTAGCTCAGGAATAGTATCATCAGTCTGAAGCATCATTCAAGCTTCTAAATATCTTCCTCTTCATCTCCCAGGCAGTGTTCGGATTTTGCTTTGCGGCAGTGGTTGATTGTAAAGGGAGTAGTGTGAGAACCCCAAGCCTACTTTCCTTTATCAGACACTCGGATTCCATATGGACAGCCCTGTCTTTCTTGTTCATAGATGTTTTGAGGAAAGATAAGCTCACCTGAGAATGAGTGCAATGCATTCAGAAAGTGTTAGAATAGCCATGATGGCTTGAATCTAGGTATGGGTCTGAACACAGCCAGATGCAGCGAGCAAGGATTCATAATCTGGTGTTCAGAGTCTGTGTCCAGTAATGCCGATTCAATGCTAGAATACATCCCACCATTGATAGGTGGCTATTCTTACTCACACTAATTAGACAGACCATTACAACTATTCTACCTGTTGCCTGGTCATACCTGTTATTGTAGTACATGGTGTAGTTGTATGATATCCTTTGTAAAGGGCAAGAAGGGACTCCCTGTGATTAAGAAACAGTGCCCTTGGTTTTGGAAATTACCCCTATTAGAGCAATTGAAAGCAGGCCTACATTTCTAGGAAGGCATCCATGTAGTCTTATTGTGGCTGTCTTAAAGTTATGTATTCAGCCCAAAGCAGATGCCCAAGTTCTTCCAGAGAGATATGCAACTGACGGTGATATTTCAACTTACTTTAGATATCTTTCTAAATAGGAACTGATCAAACTGATTAAACATTGTATGTTCTCATGCTTCTGCCTAGTGAACAGCATCTCTTCCAACTGTACAGTTTGGGTTATTTTTATCGGTGCTACTGATTTTTGGCAGTTTAGAGCATTGTTTCTTTGTTTATTTTGCTAAAACACTAGTTCAATGAATGGTGGAGTAACAAATGATGCTTTTTTTCCCTATGGTTTTGTACTTTAGTGTTGAGCTTCTGTATGGATTGTCTGATAGCTACTGGGGATTGAAACATATTGTAACCTTTTCTTAGGTTGGGTACTAGGAGGATCTCTGTTTCCTGTTTAGGCAGTATGTGAAACCTGGAGGAACATATTTCTCAGTCAAATGTACTTCAAATTGGCCAGTGGGTTCATGAGTTACTTGAACAATGGGCACATGTGTGCCCAAACATTCACATAGCGTGTTCCAATATGTCTCATTTTCCTAGAAAATCAGGTAGAGATTAATATCTAAAGCCCACTAGAATCAATAGAGTTCAGAGAGTACCATACAGTTTCTGCTGACTCCAGGTGTCCCAGTGCTAGAAGGAAATCTTAATTTGGGCTAAAATGAGATGCAAATGCACATATTTTCTCACCATGCCAGATACACAAATGTCTGTCTCCTCCTCAGCATAGGAACAAAAACTTAACCCAGGTGTACATCCTAAACTCAGCTGAACTTCATCAGTAGCCATCGGTCTTTCATACATCTTTGGACACACGCTGCTGTGCTAGATTCAGTGCCTGTCTGCTTCATGTGCTGCCTACTACTTTATCCAGGATTCTTACTTCCATGTCCCCCTTTTCCTATATCTTTGGTTTGCCAAAAAAGTTTAAAATTACATGTCTAATTTACAACTTGTAGTGATTCCAATATATTAACATTAATAATGCATTAAAAGTGCTTCCAGCAGCTTAGTCTGCAATCAGTAGCCATTTTCTATTTTTCTTTTTGTTCAGACTGTCTCATTCAATGTGATCAAGATGTTGGTAGTGGCACTTGTTTGGCAGGAAAGAAAATATGACAACAATTCCTGGCTGTTCTTTTTCTCAATTTTGTATTACCTAATTCAAGTCTGACAGGTTTGTTTTACTGATGAAGTCCAAGCCTATCATGGAATGTTTTAAAAAATGAGCAGAGATCTGAAAAGTTGTTCTGAAGAAAAACTAACATCAATTACGTGATATGTTTTTTTTACATGCTAACTCTTCTTTTAGTTGCTGATTCAAATGGTCAATACAGTCCATAAAATTATCCATTGATATAGATAGAGTGCTCTCTTTTTGGGAAAGTATGTGTTTGCATATATATGTAGATATGTGCAGATAGGTTAGGAGGAAAAGAAGAGTGGAGGTTGACTGTAATTAACTTCTTGGGGTAGATGGACCATTGTCAGGCTGGGTGCAAGACAAGTTAGTGTTGGTTACACTTCTCCCCATTGAGCTAAAGGCTTTTCTGTACATTAGCATTTGTTTAGCTCCCATTATCACCATGATTTCAAGCTCTCAGGTTTTATCCAGATGAAACTGTTTTGGTGTGTGACACAACTTTAGGGGCTGTTCCTCAGAGAGAGATCTTCATGACTGATTGCTAACATAATAGCAGAGGGTGGATTCTAGGACAAGTTGTCTTCTCCTGAAGTAGGCTCTGTTTCAGCTCTCTTTGGCTTTTTCTCTGGCTATGAAAAGTCAGTTTGGTCCATTTGTTTTGCCACTTTAATATCTATTGCTGAACTGGGGAAGGTCCTCCTGGCAATGAGCATTTTTCAGGTTCTGGTTTGGGTTCCTGTTTCCCAGAGCCTCTAGGTTCAAAGCAGTGCCAGCTTTCTAGGTCACTTCATTCCTAGTGCACATTTATGTTCTGGATTCAGACAAAGAGATTGTGTTGCATTTTGTTTACTGCCTCTGTGAGACTTGCTAGGGCCACCAGTCAATCTGCAGAACATTAGAAGTACCTACTTAATAGGGGCAGAATTTTATTTAGTGAATAATTACATCCTATTACTGCTGAAGTAATCACCTTAGGCACAACCAATGCCTCCAGAGGGAGGTATGTTCTTTCCAAAATGCCACTCTGGAAAATTCATTTTACTTTCATACAAAGCTCCAGAATCTGTCTGACCATATTGTACTACAGGTTGTCATGTTTTCAGAGGATGAAGTTTATGTTCCATGAAATATGCTATTGCCAAAATTAATAGGTAAATGAACAAAATGAAACAGACCATTAGAACCATTGTAATATCACAGTTGCTGGATTGTGGCACAAAAGCAGAAACTAATGGGTAAACATAATCATATTACAGTGGCAGGAGCTATCAATGTATAGTACACAACTGTGGTTACACAATGGAAAGCATTCGACCGTTATGAAATATGATTTAGCAGACAGGCCAGTTGTAGGTAATCTTTGTTAGAACAACACTTTCCTTGGCTAGTTTGTTTTAGCTGATGGAAAATGATAAATGGCAGCTATTTTTTTCCTATCCTACTGGAATTTCATTTCAATTTCACTTCCATAATTTTCATAATCCTTTTGTATATTATTCTAGACCACAACACTGAGATTTTTATGTTTGCAGAAATGTTTCTGATGCATGAACAGATAGTTCTTGAATATTCATGCAAATAGGAATTCAGCCAAAGGTCTTCAGAGTAAATGTTCAGTCTAACACCTTGAAGTCTTTTTGATGCCCTTGCCTTTTATTTCTGCTCTAAAACAACGCTTCATAATTTTAAGTGAACACTCAAACAATATCTAATCAAGATAAACAATTCATAGGCTGAACTGTGTTTGTATAACATGATTAAAAATCTTTGAATAGCTAAGATAATCATAACATTATATTAATGGACAGCTTGAGAGAAGCTACTACAATATCCAATGATTCAACTAAAAAAAGAAAAAACTTGAAGATATGCAGGATCAGTTCCATTGGATTCAGTGTATTTATACTGATTTAGGCAAGTAAGATGGTGGATTAACTCCTTAAATTCCACTTTAGTGTAAAACAAACCATAAAACACAGACACACTGTAAAAATTCAGATACGTAGAGAAGCTAACAAGTTCATCTATAGCTTGTTAATGCAGTATTTGCAATCAGAGTCTAAACACTTCAGCACTGATAGACTGAAAAAGCCAATACTGTGTTCCTATAACAGAATAGACAGGTATACCCTGCACAACTGAAGTAGAGGTGGGTGGAGAAGCATCTTTAAGTCTGGTTACTGGAGCAGTGCAATATAAATTAGAATACCGTCTCTGCCCATTTTTCAGAGCCAGGAAAGGGATTGATGCAGGAGCTTCTTCAGACCGCTGTGCCACTCAAGAGCTTACCCATGCAGAAGGACTTTTTCAGTGACTAACTAAAATAGATTCAGAACTGCTTTATTCTGCTAAAGTGGTTCGAAGTAGTTATAGCACAGGAGAGAGTTGGGTGCTCAACTGCTTAGCTTTTTCTCTCAGAAGTTTTCACTCCATGCATATGCAAAAAAAAAATCGGTTACTTTGGTCTTCACTGAGCAACATCTTTTGAGGGAATATGTAGTGGGGAATTGAGTCCTAGTAACTGGTTACAGGGAAGGCTGAAATGGTTCAGAGCTAGCCTGGGCAACAGCCAGCATTGCTAATTGCATCCTTGGATGGCAGGCCAACCAAGGGTTTCTATACACAGCAAAATAAAACTGTGTAGAAGTACCTGAGCTATTTTAGATCATGGAGTTCAATACATGTATTTTAACATACTTTTCAACAGCACATAAGTGTTTCCACTGAACAGTATGTGAATTTATATAGCTACTGCCACCTGATACATTAGTTGTACCTGAGTTTTGACTTGACACTAGTTTTTACTGGATAGACACACTTCATTGCTTTCACCCACAGAAAAAAAAACAAGCACAAACAACTGAGGTTGCAAATACAGAGGTAAAACTTGAAATGTTAGTCCTCAAAGTCCTGCTTCCATTTATCAAGAGAATGTTGTCTTACTGTAATACAATGTTACTTAATATGAGATATTGCTATGATGAATGTAACCCATGACAAAACAGTGAAAACATGAATGCACTAAATGCAGAATTAGGTGACTAGTTGAGTGATAATATATTGCCTAACCTAATGAAAAGACATTACCTTTAAATAATGGACCACATCATAGATTTAATTATCCCAAGGCAAGGTAGTAGGTGCTTCATGCAGACAAGGTCAATTACCTTATCCAGAAGACTCTGTTTGAAGTGTATTATGAATAATTCACAGACATAGAAATTAGCTTTGAAAAAGTGTCCCAGCTATAATGTCATGAAACCATTCAATTTCTTTTTTAATGTATTTAAGACAACACCCAAAGGACAATTATGGCTGCTTAACTGTAAGTCTATTTAAATGACAAGAAATGACAATTGTGTGGTCAAATTCCCATTAATGCATTATGCAGAGGGAACCATTGTCCTCAAGGCATAATGGTATCAGACCACAAGAAACTGATTTCAAACCTCATCTTGTAGTTTTAAATGCTGAATGAAATTTGATCAAAAGATTGATTCATTTATTAACCTTTCTCAATAGAGAAGACAGTTGTTGCTGTACTAGCTTTGTTTATTTTGTTTATTCAGAGCTTTTAGTTCTTTGGTTTTCTGGTGTGAAAACAAAGGTCCAGAGTGATTGACTAACTTGTATGGTTTTGGAGAATCTGAAAAACCCAAAGGTGGAACCAGAACATTTAATTTTCCATCTTTAATCAAAAGACCAGTCTTCTGCTATAAGCACTAAATTGCACTGTTTCTAAGACAGTATTGTTCCAATCTAGGACTATTTAACATTAGAGCTAAAATGATGACAGCAGCCATGGTAGTAGAATGCATACTCGCTTGACATATGGTGACCTTAGGTGTGAATTAGAAATGCAATAAACCTGTAAGTCTGGGGAATAACATGCTCAGCATATTTTGATTCCACAGGCAAAACAATAACCTTAGCTTTCTCTCTTTGACTTTGCAATAAGTGGTAACGGCCAGGGGAAATCCCTCGGGGTCTGCAGTTTTCTAAGATGCCTGGCAAGAAGATGGCTAATTCATCAGGTACCTCAATTTAAGTGTTGAAATGTAATAGTGACATTTCATGGCCTTTGAGTTTACCTGCTTTATTTGCTTGAAAGGGAGAGTTCAGCAGAATTTTAGAGGGTGCTATAGAACTGCATATCTAATGAGGCGTACAGCCAGCCTAGTCCTGTTTCCATTCACGTCAATGTCAAGAATCCCATTTAGTTCAGCAGGAGCAGGCCTGGGATCCCTGGCACTTTCAAAAGATGGTTTGAATAAAGGGGAATAAAAATTTGACACAATGTCTATTTATATAACAAACTGCTAAAATACATGATGGAGTAGGAAACCACCACAAAGATACAGGAAAGAAAACTTCCATTAAAGCAAACATACTGAAAAATAGAAAGCATGGGAGTTGAGTTTTTTAGTATTCTCCATCATCCGTCTTTTCTCCAAGGATCAATTCTCAAAAAAAAAGCTTAAGAATTCCCTTTCCTTCCCCTTCACACAGTCATTGGCCTCCACCCCAGTGGTTTCTGGGAGGACTTGATAAAGACTAATCTGAGACTAAGAGACTTGCTAGCTGATGTACTTATTTGCATGAATGAATGTGAACAGATGTTTACATAGTAGTGTTAACTAGGCCAGCTGTTTGTGAGTCATTTATGCATTTTATTTAAAAGTAAAGCTGTATGGTTAAAACCTTTACTCACAATGTGGAAGAGAAAAGAAACCCAAATTCAGACAAATAAGTTTCATCCTGTGTGAGGGGTTTGCTTCCTTTACGCACATCAGTTTTCTGTATCTCTGAATTTACAGCATAATACAGCAGCATCTTACCTGAATCTCTGGACATCTTCACCTTATCTTGACCAGTTGCATATGCGTGGAAGAACACTCACAGCACAGCGTCAACATTGCCAAATGTCATTAGTCTGAGGGCAAGGGAAGGAAAAAAAGCAATACTGAGATGAGGGGAGGAGGGGAAGGCTGTCACTTTTTTTTGCAAGATGTTGCATATTACTGATTTTTTCTGCAGTCTGTTCTATAATGAAGCATACATCAGGGTAATGTTTGCCTTTGCATTTGTTCTGCTCTTCAGATGTGAGAAAAAGCGTAATCCTTAGGAGTGTATTACAGCCATAAATGTGTAACTTACATTTATTAATTCCTTAATGTAAATCTGAGCAGAATGCAGGCATATATATAAAGAGAAGAGCTTGGAGGGAAGGGCTCTTGTGTATTTTTAGAAGGAGTTTGCCCCTCAGGGATTCCCATTTTGTCCAATCTAGGACTGGCTCTAAAATATGAGTCTTGGATCTGATCTTGTGCATTACTTCATTTCCTCTGACCCCTGGTCTCCTGGGTCTCCGTGTCTTGAAAAGAAAGCAGGCAAACGATGTAGAGAGTTAAATGAAGTGATTGATTCCAGTTACTTTTTGCGTAGCTGTTGGTGAACTCTAATGACATATGTTAATGTATACCTTGTCAACATCCTACGCTGGTCTTAGAGAGACTTACCTGCCTCAGTTGTATTGTTCCCATCCAAGCATCACTACATGAGAGAGATGCCTACATCTCTCCAAACCAGTAATAGACAGGATTTGTAATAGGTTATACTTGTCTTGAGGAAGGTACATTCAATTAAGGAGCCTTACTGTTGGATGGAAAGATGGAGATGTATGTGATGATCTTGTGGGATTTTGATTCAGAGCCTTCACAGAATCACAGAATGTTAGGGATTGGAAGGGACCTCGAAAGATCATCTAGTCCAATCGCCCTGCCGGAGCAGGATTGCCTAGACCATATCACACAGGAATGCGTCCAGGCGGGTTTTGAATGTCTCCAGAGAAGGAGACTCCACAACCTCTCTGGGCAGCCTGTTCCAGTGTTCGGTCACCCTCACCGTAAAGAAGTTTTTCCTCATATTTCTGTGGAACCTCCTGTGTTCCAGCTTGCACCCATTGCCCCTTGTCCTGTCAATGGATGTCACTGAGAAGAGCCTGGCTCCATCCTCATGACCCTTGCCCTTTACATATTTATAAACATTAATGAGGTCACCCCTCAGTCTCCTCTTCTCCAAGCTAAAGAGACCCAGCTCCCTCAGCCTCTCCTCATAAGGGAGATGTTCCACTCCCTTAATCATCTTTGTGGCTCTGCGCTGGACTCTCTCTAGCAGTTCCCTGTCCTTCTTGAACTGAGGGGCCCAGAACTGGACACAATATTCCAGATGCAGCCTCACCAGGGCAGAGTAGAGGAAAGAAAGGTTTGTCTTTTATCAGCTGTGATGAAAGTCCTATAGTAGAAAGTTACGTTGTGCATAAAGATCTTGATTCTTACTTCATGAAGCTTGTGGTTGATTGAATGGCTCTGACAGTGGTTCTTTCTCTCACCACTGAATACAGAAGGCACATAGATCTAACCATCTCAGTTAAGTGCTGAAAATTAGATGAAATGAACACAAGATTAATTACTCCGAAAATGAGGACTGTAACCTTGTTGACTGTATATTCCATGGGAAGAAATAAAATTAAAAGAAGTATTTGATATGCTCATTGCAGCCTATGTGATCCTCACAAGTGATGTGGCAGCTGGAGTTCTCTCAAGAGTCAAGAGCCGTGCTCCAGTGCTGCCAAGAAATCAATGACTGAGGCCAAGTCATCTAATGCTGGATTGGAATAAGATACCCAGATCTTGCCCAGAGGGCAGGAAGTGCTGTCTCTGACTGTTAAGCTTTGTGGCTGACTCTTTGATACTGAGCATATGCCAATGCATTTCCTAGAGCCGCTGAAGTGCCCAGCCCCACTCTGCAGTGTGTGTGTGTGTGCGTGTGGTGGGGGAAGGAGTCTGTGTCTCCACGTGGTTCTGTTCAGTGTTTGGAAAAAGAGGAAGGACTGGTGGCTTCTCATGGTTGCATGGCTGTCGTTCTTCTGCAGCCTCTGCCCATTCCAGTATTTGACACAGTGGTAAAGCAACGCTGAGTTCTTCCTTCTGCTCCAGGAGCAGAAAACTGTCTCCTGAACTGAATAATAATCTGTTAGTGACAGTAGAGCTACGGAGCATAGCTGAGCAGTTCATATTCTATCCGGTACAGTCTGTGCACGAATGTATATACACACCCATCTATATATACTTCTGTGTGCTACAGTTGTACAGAGAAATATACAGGAATCTGAGACCAATTAAATAGCAAAAACTAAATAGAAGATCTATTTGAAAGATGTAAACTCATTGCTAACGGGGTAAAGAAAAAATGAGCTGCAAATTGATTAAGCTGTTCCACAGAGAAGAAAGATTGTTGTCATCCTGACCTTTAAAGCTGGTCAGGATATATCAATAGGAGCATCTTCTGAGTACAGTATTCTATGAATTTTCTCATTTATATTCTCTTGTTTTTCTCCTTACGTGCTGGTTTGGAGCCAGTTCATTTGATGGTCTTGCCTATACATATGTTCTGCTACAGCTGCATTTTTCCAGAGTGCCCAATTTCACAGCACTCCAGCCTTCCTTAGGATGACAAATGATGCCCCTGCTGCTCTGACCAACAGAACTGTAATTGTAGCCTGAGACGGGGACAGCTGAATCAACGCCATGCTGCAGTTTGGGTATATCCTTAAGTTGGAACTTGACTGCATTTGTTTATTGTAGTCGAGTTTCCGATTCCACCACTTAAGGCTTTGACTGCTGATGTTAATTGTAACATTGAGGAAAGCAGAATTGCTCAGCAGTTGAAAGCCGTGTCAAATCAGCAGTTATTTATTTACCATTGCTCTGTAATGTGTTGTAACACATCAGACTATAAAGAAGTTTAATGAGTTGCAGTAACATTTGTAGCCTCTCGGAGATGCTGGGATGCAGTTCAATGAGGTTTTTTGATAAAGCGCTTAAAACTGAACTTTCTCCACTGCTGTGCTGGACGTTCAGATGGGTGCTGTTATGATCATAGTAAGTACAAATGAGTGCTGTCTTTTGCTGACTAACACGTTTTGGGAGCGAAAACCAAACAATCCAGTTCAACTTGCCCTGTGAGATTTCAGTTCAGTAGGGATGTGACAGAAGAGCAGGAGTGGCTAAGAGCATGGTTTTTACTCTGATGGTCCAAGCTGCCTTGATGGCTCAAAATTAGTATAAGACTCGGAAATGTGCCTGGATTATTCTCTAAACTCTTTTCTGGGTGCTGGTTTAATTTTTTGGTTGTTTACAATGCTTGTCTTTTAGAGTACAGCAAAGATACTGCATACTCTGCACAGGGACTTTTTCAGCTGTTTAGCATAAATTTAAATATACTGCTTTTTTGCCTTTTTTAAAAAAAAACAAAAAAAAAAACCAAAAAACTCTAGCTTTTCATATAAAACTGCATGAGGAATGATACTGAATTTCCCTCTTAATGAAGACGCTTATTTGCCCAATTAATTTTGCAGGGAACTTGAGATGTTCACATCTCATTTTCCAAAGGATTCTTTCCAAAACAGAAACACCATCCTAATAATATCTGAGAGTGCCACTGTCAGTTTTAAGAAAATCCCCTCATTTATTTAATTAGGGATTTCAGCTTCAAAGTGATTAACAATATGTTATTACCTCTTCTAATTTATGTTCTATTAAGACTGTTTTTCTATTTTTATTCTCATTCAGAAATTCAGCATATTTACTGATGATATTTTCTGATTTCTTTGAGATCAATCTAAGCTATGAAATTCAATAGTTATTATCAGGCACTTACAGGAATCAGTTAGTGGTTACACTTCAGAAAGGCACTCTGTGGAAATGACATTGTCCCAATGACTTTCTGATCAGATTCACTCCGTGTAAATAGATGTTATTCTCTAACTGTCAGCCATGCTGTATTAACCTGGGAGCTGAAAGACAAGGTGTGTTCTTGTTGCTTCATGAATCAATATTGTTAATAAAGAATCTCTATACCCAAATTTAGTTTTTATTATTCCTAGAAGCTGCCATTGCAAGTACAATGGGAACAAAATTAATCTGTCTTGTGGAGGGCTGTCAAATCAGAAGACAGTCCATTTCAGTCACTAGTGACTGTATTGGTACAAAGTGAGCTGGAGGGAAAAAAAAGTAATAATAAGGATACGTTTCTCATTATTAATGCTAGCAGTTAAAGCTGCATATACAGGAAACAGTTCTGTTGCGTAAGATAATTCCATTTTTACTCAGACACTTTTCAAAATAAAGTTGGGAGAGAAGAACTGTTATTAGTGTATGTAGTTTCTCCCAAAGGACCAAGCAAAGATTGCTTTCCACAGCATGTTTTTCTGTAACTTATCCAGTCTCCTATTAAATGTCCCAAATGTCCCCATTTTATCTATTTTCTTTTTCTAGTCTGTCAAATTTCATTTTGCTGTGGGCATGATCCAGCAAACCTTCCATGGGTTCCTGAAGAATTGGATTAAACCTTGTATTAATTCCACTTGACTTTACTCGAATTGACTTGTGTCCATAAATTTGAGCAACCTGCTCTGAGTTATGTTCTGGCTTACACACTACCATTAGGCCAGGCTGTATACCTGGGTTTTTGTGGACTTTCCTGATGAAGGGCTCAGGCTGGTAGGCAGGTAAGAGTACAAGAGCCTGGGAGCTGTGCAGAGCTGGGGGCTTTGCTCCACTGTTGCACCACATTGAGTGCACAAGGTGCAAAGTGCTGCAGGTAGGGTCCATCTGTTACTCTTCATCTATGCCCTATCTCAAGAGCTTGAGCTGTCACGATGGATCTTTCAAAAGTAAATGGATCAAATATATAATTAATTTTCCTTTTTCACCCCCTTTAAAAATAGATCCTTCAGGCCTTTATTTCAGTTGCTGCATACCTGCAGATGGTGCTTTTACCTGTCGCAGTGACAGCCACAGAGTTTGTCTAAGGAATTCTTTACAACTCAAATCTGCTTTAGAAGAGCTTGAAGTGGGGGGCTGGACTAGATGGTTTCCAGAGGTCCCCTCCAGCCTCAACCATTCTGTCCTCCTGTGAACAGCCTGATGCTCAGTGAGTGCAAATCAGCAGACTACCCTGATTTTGCTGGAGCCAGATGCGTTTATACCAGTTGCTGGATCTGGCCTTTTTTATCCCTGGAAAATAATAGTGAATGAATGAGCTGCAAAGTGTTTCTTCCTGGCAGTCTTTCGTGGGACAGTTACTCATAATGTAGTTTTTACAGTTCTGTAACATCTGTTGTCTCACTTCAACATTTCCATTAATGATAGTTGAATATTAAGTTTTCTTGTGGTGAAATGATTGATTTACTGTTTGATGCACCATTCACAGTCTTTGATGCTTCAACTGTTCCCCTCTGTCCTCTGTGATATTATTTCTAGGGTCTGAAATTCCTTTCCTCTATGAAAACTTAAATAGCATGTAGTAACAAAAACTTCTATGATAAACTACTTCTCTCACTTTACAGTAGTTTATAAAGGTGCATTAGTTCAGTAGTCTCTCATTACCCTGTATCCCTTTCACATCTGTTATAAAACACTTCAAAAAGAAAACTCACTTGTCTCTTTCATGCTTTCCTCCAGTCTGTGTGGTATATGGTGATCTAAAACCAGGCCACCTCAACCGGTGAGCTCATAAGGTAACATGGGTAAGACTTCAGTAGGATGTTGAGAGACTGGGCTGTATTAGTAGCTGCATACAGGGTGGCTGCAAATGTCACTCCTGTTGTCTTCCTCAGGCGCTAGAGAGCCACTGAGGAGCACAGGTCTGCTGCAGATGCAGAGAGCCCCAAGTCTTAATCATGTGTGATCCTTCCATGGCATTTTCACAAGAACTGGAATGACATGATCTGGTTTATCTTCTGTTTATTAATCCATTAATTCAGCACTTGTTACTATTTACTCTCACTAACTATTTTTATACTTATGTGAAAGAACTGTTTAAGAATGAAAGACCATTGTCCTGGGCACTGTATTGAGCCACCACAGGAGATGGCATACCAGTGGAAATGCATGAGATGATACTGGTGAAAGAGGATGAGAATGAACACATAGGAGCTGAATGAGCAGTGTGAGGTCAACAAATGATGGCATCATCGTATTGCTGTTATACCTATGACATAGAAAAAAATATCCAGACATCTACTGAGCAGGACTTGCTCCTCTGGACAGACAGGGTCATGCTGGAGCCCACTGGCTTATCCATGGTCATTGTTCTCTTGCAATTGAATCCAGGCCACTGATGGGTTTCTGATCCCAGCACAGACTAAGGGTGTGGCAGGACATAAATCAATGTCATAGGCCTATCTGTTGAGGCAATGCAGGGCTTGTTTATCTGAATTTACCTGGAGGAATTAGGCTAAACAGAGAAAATGGGAAAGGAAAAGGGGAATGAGGAAGAGGAAAAGGAGTTGAAAGCAAGAGGGACAGGTTTGAAGTGAAGCTGAGCTGGAATACAGGAAATAAAGGAAACAAGATATTTTTTTGTTTGAGCAGGGTAGGATATCCAGTCCATCTTCAGTGAAACTCCTGCGGATTCAAAGCTGATATTTTCTCTGTTTTGTCATTTGTCCCTAAAAGCTGTAATCGTATCTGCATTTTTGTTTTTGGTTTGTTGTTGCTTTTTCTTCCTAACCTGCATGCCTTCAGCTGTTCCCATAGTTCCTGTTGCTGGCTGGAGTCCCACTGTCATCTTTCAGGAAACTTGTCACTTGGCCAGAAATTTATTGAGAAAACAACCCAGCCTGAGCTGGCAGAGGAGAATGAAAGTACCCATAATATTTTCAGCCTTCTTTGGCCTTCAGCAGAGACATTCATGAGGCATAAAGTTTTAGTTTGGATGTAGATTTAATCTTCCTCAGCATATAAGTGTTTGGGTCTGAAATCCTTATGCCTATCCTCAGATCTGTCTCTCAAAGGGCTGATGATGATTTTGCTCTTACAGAAGCGCTGTTAGTGTGTGATGGCACAACTCTGTCATTGCAGCTCAGCAGTTCTGCTCATTAGCCTCCTGTTAAATCTAGAAGAAGCAAAGGTCCATGTTTATTTACCTTTCTGCCCATTCTCATCTGTGAGAGTATCTTAACAACTCCAGGAAGAACAAAGCACACTATGATAACAGCTGCTCCAGAGGGAGATGCAGTTTCTCTACTTAAGAGAAAGAGATGCAGACAAATGGTGCTGCATTTTTTTTTTTTAAGCAATTACTTCAGGCTGGAACTCTGTATGAAAGCAGTACACCTTGGCAGCAAAGCTGAATAATGAGAAAGAAAATGTCAGCAAAGTACATTTCTTTCCCTTTTTCCTAACCACTCTTAACAAAATAATTTTGAAATGAAGGACAGATTTTGTGACTAGATAACATTTGCCCAAGAAGTAAGTTCACTGGCATTAACAGGACTACTTCACTTTGGGATAGCTGCTCTGAATAAGGGTTACAGGATCTGACCAGAAATCAAAACCAAATTCAGTGTGAATCTTAATACCACTGGCCAGCACCATTGCAGTAGCAGGGTGGTGTCTATTTTGCTGCAGTGTCTGACCAGCTGTGATTTCCAACGCAGTCGTGTTTGTCATCTCTGAAAATCAGGGCAGTGGTTTGTGGGTTACAGTTTTAAGAAAGAAAAAGGACAATAAAACTGAATTGCTCAGTTGCTGTGGGGAAGGTTTTGAAGGGAAGAAGTGTTAGACAGTCGTTATGGCTGTACTGAAAGGAGAAGAGCCAGGCATAAACCAGGTGTGTGTCCACATGGAAGCAGAGCAGTATGGTACAAAAACAGCTGGATGACTTGGTGGCTCACTCAGTGAATAATGTTCAAAGGAATAATGTCATTGGGAATTCGCATTTTTTCCCTGGTTCATATTGCATATATTAATTTTTTCCAAGATAACCCGATCTTGAGTTAAAAACAGGGGTTGGTTTGTGAAGTGCAGAGAGCCTGCCACCTCGGAGTGCGGGTGTTGCTTCCCTCTGGCTAGAGCAAAGCCATGAGACCCTCACTGGGGGCTGTAAACCAAAGAGCAACTTAAATCTCAGCATCAACTTCAAAGAAGGGGCAGCACATACTGGTTAATGCAGCACAGCCTGAGTTCACCCTGCTTTGTGTTACTAGTGTATTCTCTCAGAGGTGTGAGCTGTTGTTTAAACCAATACAGATTCCAAGTCATTAATACCACAGACCTCTTTGCTGAACAGCCTCTAAGAATATATTAATTCTGTGTTATCCAGTAAATACAGAGTATTTCTCCAATTTGGCCATAATTTTGTCTAGAATTATTATAAACACTTTGATTTATTAAAAAGTGTATTTTTTTTCCTGTTGGAAAGGCCAAAGGGGAAGAATTTGGTTTTACTTCAGTTTAATGTTTAGAATTCTGATTTTAAAAGCTAGAAAAATGTTGCGATGGAAAAAAATCAAGCATGGGAAAACAAGACCTTGGTAAACTCTTACAAAAAAATATTGAGTCATGGTTTTCACTCGTTCTCACTCTCTTACCCTGTTTCTCCTTTTTTTGAAAAGCCTTTTTAAAAATGGATTAGATGAGATCATAATTTCTACTCTGGATTGGCCTCTGGATGCGGTTACTTAGGTTGAAATTGCCTCATGCACATGTATGTGTGTGTGTATATATATATATATATATAAAAGACTGCTTGTTTCACATAATGTTCAATGTGTCAGGTGGGCCATTTGCAGGATTTGATATTGCTGAAGTGGTTAGTGCAAACAGATATTGCGGTAGCAAAGAATGGCTTTGATTGCTTTATGTAATTCTGCAATCAATATTTTCCAAGTTTTCACTATCTCTTGATATGTGAATCTTTCCTTTTAAGAGAAAACAGCACAGATGATATAAATTAATCTACATTTTCATCAGTGAGGTGTATAGATGTAGTATTTAACAAATTCAGTTCTGCTTAACTCAGTTTGATTTTGGAGAAAAAACTGAACATGAAGACTGGCAAGAGAATGTTGTTTCAATGCAATATGGTTTTCAGTGTTTCAACAGACAGATGCAAATAAATTGAGTTGCTTTGTTTGTGGAAAAGACCTTTAACTGACCTGTTTCTGTAACTTGGGTCCCCCAAAAGCCTTACCTGTGCTAGGGCTATGTAATTACTGGGTCAGACCTTAGATTTATGGAACACAAGAGTTTAACAAGGAATCCAGTTTATCTGTTATATTTCCATCATTAGATTTTTTTTTTGTTGCAATAACAAGAACCACCTGGCAAATGATACAGACAAATCTTGACAAATATTTTAAATATAATAGTGTTAAAAAAGCATAGCTTTGTTTTAACTCATGTATAAGCATAAAAGCAAATGCTAAGACTTTCTGCCTGTATAAAGGTAAACTGAGTCCAGTTGCTTGGAATTTATATACATAGTAATTTAGTCCTAAATGCTGTTGGAATATGCTGTTTCTCCCCCTCCTCCAGCTTCTGAGTGCCTATACAAATAATTTTTGAAAAAATTCTCTGCCATTTAAAACACGAGCAAGCCTAAAACCTTTAAAAATAACTTGTATTACTAGCTATGTCAATGCCTTCCAATACAGAAAATGAGACAACTGTCAGTATAAGGGATATTTAAGAGGAAAGAAATTCTCTTGTAAGCTGGTAGAGGGACACTGAATATGTGTTCAGCCACTCTTGTCACTAGAAGAGCCAGATACGCATTGCAGGTGAATTTGATCTCAATCTGCATCTCCTTCCAAGGATCATTGGAAACAACCTCCATATTTTTGCTGTTCTCTTCACAGTCCTCAGCCTCTGTGCTTGTGAACTGTACAGTCTGTGCCAGCCTTGCTTCCGCTGAAACAGATTTCATACAGAGAACTAACAATGAACAGTTTAGTTAAGCGCATTGATAGAGCAGGTGCTGGAGATCTGCTGAAGAACTGACATCTGAAAGAAGCTTACTCTCTGTGCCTTGCTGGATGGAGAAAAACTGAGTTCTTGTCCATGTGTTTCAGTATTGTGTATGTCAGGGTTTCCGAAGTCTTGCTTGGCTATTCAGATACATACACGCAGTAGCTGTTGAATAGACCAGTAGACCACAAAGGACCAGCCTCTGGAGACAGGTAGAGGGAAACATCAAGATGATCAATTGAAGATGAGACCCCTTATTCTTTCCTTTCGTAAGACCTGTGCCAACCTTACTTTCTGCAGCCTGTGCCTGGCAGTGTGAATGAGGAGCAGTACTTGGTTTGATACAAAATAGTGTCTGCCTGCTCAGTTCTTTTATTCAATACCATATTAAATTATGGTAAAAACAGTTATGTAAATATCACAGCTGTTTGTAGAGTCTTCCAGACAGCATCATCACAAAAAGGGTTATTGTCCTCTGCAGGAAATAAAAATTTTTTGCCTTTTTTGAGGATTTTGTTATCAAAATTAAAACCTTGCAAAGGCAGCTTGAGCAGTATAAGAAGAAATCACTTGAAAGAAACTGGTCTCTGTTCTTTTACTGGTGAATTCAGTCACTTGGGGCTTTTTTTGCTTTCCTTGGTTTGGGATTTTTTTCACACATATACTCCTTCAGAACCATAGTATGGAGTTCAAAGATAACCTTAATGAATTTATTATTGTAGATTTTTTTTTCAGTTCCAAATAGAAAAAATACATGGAAAATAATACTTTTATTTGTGCAGTAGGCTTTTGACTACCTTTTTGACTAAATAACATGTTACTAGGTACAATGTAAGCACAGAATGAAGAATTAGTAGTGCTTCTTACTAAATGGACTTTTTAGCTTAGAAATTTTAAAGTGGAATTCTGTGACCTATGTAACCATTAGTTTATGGAACCATGTTAACTGCTTGATTAATGTCATTGACTTAGTCTGTGGCTTCACCACAGAAAGGAAATTAATTCATTTTGAGGTAGTGGAGAATTGCTAATGCTTTGAAAAAATGATAATACCATGATTACAGCAGTGAAGATATTGCAAAAAATGTACAGGGTTAGAAGAAAGAATCTTAATCAACACCTGTTGGCCAAACTCAATCTCAATGCAATGAACCCTCCAGCTCTACCAAGGTATAACAGTGTAAACTTTCTGAAAAGAACTGAGGGATAGATTGATTGGCATTGCTAGTGAAATATTGCGTTACTTCAGCATTACAGGTAGATAACATACAATATATTTTTCAGTAATTCCTAAACACTTTGGACGTTGCTGAAGTACCTTAGATTTAAGAGCTTTGCCGAATACCTCTGTGATTTCTCATGTGTTAAAAATTAAGCATGTGGAAAAGTTTTGAAGAATCGGGGCATAATTTTCTTTAATACTACAATTGCTTTCTAAGGGACTAGTTAGGGAGAAAAATTTACTCATCTTGAGTAAAGAGTGGCAGAACTCTGCCTAATAAATAGAATTTTTGAAAAGACACTGTTTTTTTATAGTCTGTTCCCTTGACAATCTAAGATTGTTCCTTATAATGTTGAATGCTCTATTTTTTAGCACTATATTTAATTTAGTTGTAAATTACTCAAACTGTGGTGCTTCTACCAGTTTCCCAGTCTATATCATAATTCTGAATGTGTATGTGTTTGCTTAGTATTGCTCAATAAAATAAATAACAACAGATCTGAAAAAGACATCAGAAAGCTACTCCTTAATTCCTGTGAATGATTGCTTATTTCACTGTTGTGTTTAAGTATATAATGATTTCTGCCAAAAGAATCTGACACAGGTTGAATTTGATTAATGAATATCATTATTTGCTGATGGCCTGAAGGATTTATCTTTATCTAAATATTTTTTCCAGAATGGGCACTTTTAAAATTAGGTTAAGCATTTCTGTATATCTATTTCAACTCCTAGAGAAATCACCCTTTTATTCAATTAACATTACTATTCCAAGCTTTACCAAGTAATTCTCCAATAATATAGTATAGACCTGTTTCACTGGCTGCAGCAATCAACTTCTGCAAGAAAATCAGCTGAAAAGAAAGAAAACATAGATTTGTTGACAATAATATGAGAACTAAAATGAGCATGCACATTTTTGTAAGATGAATCCTTAGATATTCTGGCATTGTGTTTTTCTAATGAGTACCACTGGGTATTGGTCGAACTCTTCATGTCTTAATTGTTGGTATCATGAGAATGGAGTTACTCTTCTATTTTTATTTTCCTTTTTTCATTAATTTACAGTTCAGCAGTCTAAGCTTAGAAGGAAAATAAATATGAATTAATTTTGCCAAGTGATTCTAAAACTCATTTTAATTAGTCCCTTACACACTTCAGTTAACCTTGATTGCATTTCATATTTTAGACTTTCTTGCTTTGTATAATGAGGAATACTCCCTAATAATGTTGGTAAAGCAGAAGAATAAATTGATACATTTTTCTACATCAGCAGTGCGGTTTATTTTTCCAAGCTCCCTTGATCAAAAAGTCTCGATATGTCAATTTTGCTAAATTTTGCTACCTACCTGTATGTGTAACTGATTACATTTCTTGATTTAAGGATTATGAAGTCAATGAAAAAGTTATCTGAGCTGGAAAACAAAGTCAATCTTAGCAAAATGTTAATCCGTGGATTTCATTACATCTGAATCTGCTTACTGTATCTGACTATTAATATTTAATGCTTGATGTATAACGGATTATGAAAATTAAACAAAAACTAGCTTCGTTTATATAAATACATAGATCTTAGAGCTCAGGTATATAGAAAATAACTTCACAGAGACAAATTAATTCCCAAATAGGGAAATCTTTTTTCCCACTTATCTCCTACCTGAATCCTTAATCTAGGATGTTTTAATGTCTTATGGAGCTTTGCATTTGCAAATTACACCCTTGGAGAGCACATTAAAATCCCTAGTCCTGTTCCCTTAGAAATTGATACAAATTTTGGTCTTAGTTTTGAGAGGAACTGTATTAAGCCCACAGTAACAGGTCAGTTTGTGTGTTATTTCTGAAGATTTTTGCTCTTTATACATGAGTCTTAAGGTAAATCCTGCTCTAAGAGCTAGTTTCCATCATAACGAGTAGACTCTGCAAGAGGTCCTTGGCCAATGCTGGGTGGTTCAAGGCAGCAGTGTGAGTCATGACAGGAGAAGTATTTTCAAACTCCTTCAGTGATCAGATCTCTCCCCTCTAGTGTCACACAAAAACACTGGATACCGCTGATGCAGACAGTGGTGTTGGGTTCGCATGTCAAAAGTCTTTGCAGCTGAAATGTGCCAAGGTTCTCATGGGTGATTGGCACATGAGCCCTATGGGGAAAACATCTGCTCCTCAGACTGAACAGGATTACCACAGAGCTGTTGCTTTCTCAATGTGTATTCCATAAAAAAGAACTTCAGCAAAGTTTATGGTTTGTTACTTTGTCAGTAGTTCTCATCTTTTCTTTCAGTATTATTTAACATGTCCACCTCCATTCTCTTTTTCATTCTCAGGAGAATCCAATTTGCTTATCAAGTTCTTTTTCTCTCTCTTTTTCTCTTTTCTCTTTTTTTGCCCTCTCTTTCCCTTTCATCCAGATGGAATGCCATTTGCTTGGTGGGTTGGCCGTGCCAATGAAAAGCATCTTTACTGGGGAGGATCTCTTCCGGGTATTCAACAGTGTGCATGTGGACTGGAAGAAAGTTGTCTGGATATGAGATATTTTTGCAACTGTGACGCAGATAGAGAAGAATGGTAATAATTTTAATGTGTATAGTAGTGTCTGTGTGAGAGCTGGGGATAGGAAATAGGGCAAAAAGGCTCAAATCTTTTCCTGATTCACAGCTTGGGAAGCTTGAATGGCTTGAGTATGGTCAAATGAGAATGAAAGTCAAACTAGAATTTAGACTTCTGATTTCATCTTAAATTTCTTATTTGAACCAAAGACAAGATATCTGGGTAAAGCTGGTTGCTGGCATGAGCTGTCTTAAAAAAAAAAAATCTTTGTTGTTGAATGCTAAATCCAGTCATTTTATTTGTTTAAAAATTGATTCAATTGGAGCATTGCATTAATAAAGGCTCTAGGAGGTTGGCACATGGGTATACATCAGAGCAGAAAATTCAGGTATAGACAGCTGAAGAACAAGAAATCTGTCCTATCAGAGAGACTCGTATTTTTCTTATGAAACGGTATATCTGATGTGCCTTAATTTTCTTTTAGGTTGGGTCCCAAGCTTTTTAAAGTCAATGGAAAGAATTCCTTTGACTTCTTTAGGTTTTGGTCCGGTTTCCATAGGAGGTTTTAGACTTACAGCATGAACGTTCAAAGCCTTCCTCGGGTTCAGACCTTTGTTGTGCCTTGATGCTGCATGAATTTGCGAAGGCCACCTCACAACCTTCTCCCATTCTCTGCATCTTCAGAGACTCTCCAGCAGCTGAGAGCTAGTTGGTGAACTTTCCAATTAATTCCATGCTTGTGTTGGAGGAGACAGAAATGCCAGATGAGTGTTGTTGAAAGTACGGTTTGAAACACTGTGAAAATACATGTGAAAACACTGCTTCACACTCGCTCCCTTCTGGATCACTCACTGATATGAGCTGCTGCCCTTTCTCTAAAAAATGATATTTTAACCTTGAGTAGTTCAGAAATTACAGATAATGAAAGCAGACAAGAAATGTCTTGCTGCAATAGGCTACTGTGTTTGAAACAGTGTCTGAATTATCCCTGTGAAACCTTCACTTAAAAGAGAATGAGCAGAAAGGTACTGTGAGGGGTCTTGGAAAAAAAATAATTCAGAAATGATTTGTCAATGTACGTGTTGGGCTTTTTTGGTTGCTTAGTTTCCAGACTGTGATTATTTGCTGGGACCCTTTTATCCCTGGGGTCACTATTCATTTTCAAAAATCATAGCTGTAAGGGGATTTCTTTGGGAAGATCTCTATGTAAATGTTCGTTTATGAATGTGATTTGTATAGAAAGGCCTAGCTGTGCATATTAATCTATCTTTTCTTTAATGTTTGATTATCAGAAGCACTTTGGTGAGGTTTGCACATGAGCATCAAAAGCATCTGATTTTGCTGGTGCTTGGCTCTGTTCATAATCCACATTTCACTTTTCGGTGAGCTGCTACTCAATCAGAGCAGGGTGTGTTACGCTGGCAGACCATTGGGGTTGTAGTCTGAGATTGCAGGACAACGCATCACTGGATTGTACAAACCAATGCAAGTTGAAAGTTAAATGCAGTTTTATAACATTTCAGTTGAGTCTCCTAAGGAAATGGGACCTAAGCAAGTTATGCTGTGGGTGTTTATCTCCATTTGCCCCCTTACACCAAATGATTTTGAACAAGCAGACACATTTCAAAGATCTTTAACAGGGAAGGAGAAATCTCAAAAGTATTAGAAATTACACATTCTATGAAAATTTATGCCAGACTGAGGAGAAAAAGCCAATTAGAACCCACAAGAAGGAAGTTGAGGAAGCTTACACTTCTATTAGATTTTGGAAAAACCCTCATGGAAGAGAGATGTCAGAAATCATGCTTCATTAGCTTGGCAGCTCACAGAGCTACTTGCTTCTCCTAATTTCATTATAATAACAGGATATGCCTAGACGTTTCCTCAGCTAAACTGCCTGCTGTTTGTTGGTTTGGGTGTTCAGGTGTTCTGTTTTGATTTTCAATCCATTTGAAATTTGGAGTTTGGTGGTATTCTAAATTGCAGGTTGCCTTTTTAAAAGCTAAAAAACCCCTGACCTTTACAAAGAGTTTCTAAACATAAGAAATTTCACGCTTCTTGAAGATTACTTTTGTGTTTCTCTGCTAGAACACTGACCCCCTGATATATAATGAGCATTTGAATCTGAAACCTGCTGAGATCTGAACTGTGACTTTAACCTGCTATACATTTTATTGGAAGGAGCAAGACAGCAGTAGATGCATTTATTTGCCTTAGCGTGAAATAAAATGGGTGCTGCAGAGTGGAAAACAAGAAAATCATTTTCTCTCCTTTTAGATAAATCAGGCTGCTCAATGCAGCTCTGAGGTAGGAACTCACCAGAATAGCTGGAGTGTCATTCTGAAGAGGAGACAGGCTTAGGATTTTGCTTTGATTTGGTTTCCCTAGGCTAAGTCTTGGGTGCAGAAGGAGCTACTACTTTCTTAGAGCAGAAAAAAAAAAAAACAGAAACCAAGAGAATACAGAGCAGAAAAAAAGTTCTGAACCAGGTGTTTGGCAGAACACAGTATGCACCTCTAGGCATGCTGACTTTTAAATAATATCCAAGTGGACACCTGAGCCAGTTACTACCTCTGGGCTCTTACTTGACATGACACCAGGTTAGTCCCCCTGGAGTTATTCTGGCCAGATGAACAGGAATATAATTGGTTGCATGCTATATGGGGAAGGCTTTTATATTTTTCACCTTTCTTTTTATTAAAGCATTCTAGTGAAAAGTATCTTTTCCATCCAGCTCCTCACCATACTTCCAAACTCTGCAGTATGATGACAGCTAATCCTGTCACTGCAGAATAGTGGAGCATCTTCATGATATTTGCTGGAGAATGGGAGAAGACCTCTGCTGAGGGAGCAGAGGCACAAGTTGTCACCCAAGCAAGGGATCTGGAAAGGTGTTAAATGCGACTTGACTGTAGTTTATGCATGCCTCCAAAAAAGACAGATTCGTGACTTTTGAAAGCTCTTGCTAGTGGATGGGAACATTCATAGAAACCCAGTGGCTGCAAGCTGAAGCTAAATCTAGTCCAGAAAATGTTTTCTTTCTTTCTCTTCCCCTTCCCCAACACTGAGAATAGTTAACTGTTGGGACAAGATATGTATACATGAGATGGATTTGCCATAGCTTCAAGCACTTACCTTCAAAGTGATTGTCTTTCAAAAAATATGGCCTGTTTCAAACAGGAGATGCATTCTTAATGCAGGCATTATTGGGGAAAGGTGTTAAACTGATCTAAATAATAAAGCATTTCTGAAATGCAGACAGGGTTGTGTTATCTTCAGTCTGTTATAGAGAACCTTTGAATCCTTAAATACCTCTCCCAGGTTGTCTTTCATCTCAAGCAAAATCTTCTTGCCTTGGCAATGAAAGTCTTGCTGCTCACCAGTCCTTTCATTTAAATGGGAGGAACCTCTTTCATGCCACAGTGGCACATGACTGTCCTGAAGTCCATTTGCTACTTTGGTGTCTCTGTCTGGAATCCATTTTCCACTCCAAATGCAAAAACTTGATGGAAGCCAGTCATCAAACGTATTTCTTACTGACTGCATTTGCCTGGAAACCTTATGAACTTGGAGAACTTTACAGTTTTTTATTTTGTAGAGAAAGAACAGCATCTTTGGAAGTCATTTGGTACAGGAAGTTCAGGCATCTCCACAGAGTGTGGTGGACGGTGTTGTTTCTAACCAATAGCTGATTGGCCATCTTTTATTTCTATTCTCCAGTCTTATTATTCAAATTAGAGGAGTATCCTCCTCTTTTATCTTCCAGAACAGCCTTCTTCATTGGGGAACTAAGCCTTTGAGTTTTTCCATTTCCAAAGTAACATGTATTCATCCCTTACCATGCCTTTGGGGTACTGTAAGCAACAAGGAAACCACATTACATGAAATGAAGAGGGGTGGGGAAGGGAAGGGGGATATTACTGTTGTCAGACTCACTTTGGCTCCCAGAGATATAATGAGTATATCCATCTGTGTTCAAGGAGGAGCAAAGCCTCGTGGAAGCGAATGAAGACCACTTTGGATGAGCTATATTTATGCAAAGCTATGCCAGAGCCAGGATACTAAAACTGGAAGGGCTGAGAAGAGCAGGGCAGAGAAACCCAGCCACTGACAAGCCCAGATTTGACAGGTTTTGTTTGCTCGGCCACTGTCCCGCACTGAATCTGTTCCCCCAGAAGCAGTGCAGGCAAATCCTCAGAGCCTATGAGCTCATAAATAAACACTGCCGGAGGTGACCTGGCCTGCATAGAGCTGTCTTGGATATCTGCCTTCATGACTGCATTTGTCAACAAACTAGAAAAGCTGCCTGCAGAGAGCTGACTGTAGCAGGCCCCTGAGGTGTCAGGAATCAGTTCATTACTATAATTACCAAACTCTTGCTCTGTACCTCTTCTCTAATTCAGCAAAATATAGCCAGTGCATCTTGCCTTCAACTATTAGGTATGTCCCCTTCTGCTGCTGTTTTTTTCTTTATCGTGACTCTACGTTATTGTACTCAGTAAAGCATTTTTGGATGCAGCTGGTAGGTAAGATAGCAATTAAAATGTATTCCTTTGGATTATTAATGATATGACCTGCACAGGGCTCAAAACTTTTTCTGATGGAAGCCTGTTTCACTGGCCTGTTCCTCATGTGGTTCATTGACATCTGCTGATGATCATATTCTTTTCCTCAAATGTACTGTATTCATGAAAATCTGTACTGAATATCTGAGTTACTGAGGCTCAGACCCCACCAGAGTTTTCATTAATGTACAAGAAGAAAATGTACCAATAGGGAATCATATGGGAAGAAATTATATTTAATGGCACCACTGCTCTACCATCTGTTAGAAAAAATATGGAAACAGCTACCTAGAGATTACCAATTTATGATGGTTTACACTGTTAGGATACCATAGAGTGAGGGGTGTTTTTTTGAGCATGCTTTTATTAGTTGCCACGAAGAAGAAAAATAGTCTCATAATGTTACCAAAAAATAGTTATTTGTCATTTACAGGTAAGACTACCTGTGCTACACCTTAAAGTATCCAGTTGCTGCACTATCACCTTTAATATTGCTGCACTTGCAGTGAAATTTTTTTTGTCTTTTTTTCCCTTTACCCCTCTCCCCCCATACATAGAGCATTTGTTTGATGTGTAACATGCCTCATAGCTTATTGAGGAAGTCCTTTGAGTAGATACAGACATTCATCTTCAGACACGGATAAATAGATGACATCCAAATGTATTTAATACCCGTAACTAAAAATATTTCAGTGATTTAATTTAAAGGGCATTATTGGATTTGTTTTGTTTTGGTTTTGCTTGTGGGAAGTACAAATTGATACAACCCTTTACACAAAGAGCTCAGAGAAACATCTGTTCATTGAGGGTGCTTTCCACCCTCTGAAAAACATTGATTTTTATCTGAATTTGTGCCGAATTGAGTGCCAAGTCAGGTAAGCAAAAGGTCTCCTTCCCAAGTTTATTAATTTATTTTTACCATTTTCTACATGTACGGGACTCTTTTCAGGAAAGGCATAAAACCTGTTTTGATCTGTGTGAAATCAGGACTTAACTTACATTCCTGGCCAAGGAGTATCATCCCTCCAGGACCTTCCTACAGGCAGGACCCACCCTTAGCTCTCAATACAGAGGAGTGGAGCATAGCATGGTACAAAAGGCATGCTCAGTGAAAGTGGCCATGGAGTGCTATGTGAAACGTTCTAAGAGAAATAAAGTAGTGGTTTTGGCTAACCTGAGAAGCAGCTGTGGAAAAACAAATAAAATCTGGTTTTAAGTGTATGTGGACATAAGTATAAGTAAAAACTAGCTCTGGGAACAAATATAAAAATAATGAACCTAATAAGGTTTTATTTTTGTTTAAAATCATCGTGCAGATGCTTTCTATCAGAAAATAGCACCTTTTAGTTGAAAACTACAGTACACTAAAAGTGATCCCCAAGCCCCCTTCTGGCAAAATTCCAAGTATTTTGTCCAAACTCTGGAATTTTGTAGTGCCACAGCAGTGCCTCCAGGAAATTATTGTACACGTACATGTAGCTCTCTTTGTCCTCTCTGAGGTTTAATACACTATAATTGAGAGGCTGCCATGGTACACCACATAAAGAGAAGAGGAATTATGGTGCTTTGTAAGAAATGGAGTCTGAAATAGGTTCAACTTAAAGAATATCAGGAATTTAAGACACTCAAACTTTAGCTCCCATGAGGGCTTGCATTAGTGTCTTCAAATCTCTTTTCTGCTTTTCTTAGCTGAAACATCAAAGGTGTTGACTTTTCACCAAAAACTTGATTTCCCACCATGAAATAATAATAATAAACTGTAACAATAGATATGTTGTTCCTGTCATTAACACAGTCTCTGAAGAGCAGAATGTTTTTCTGATAGGTTTTATTTCAGCGTCTGCTTGTATGAGAACAGGTATCCTTACACAAGTCTCTTTCTATGTGTGAGAGAATAAAATACATAAAATGTGCTGTTTGAGTTTCAAGAGAAACTTGATTGAGTTTTCAAGGCATTAACATAAAAGTGAAGATTTTTATTAGATGTGGAATATTTTTCTTTCTCACAGTGGAGCTATGCTACTAAAGTTCTCTGTGACACTGGCATATAACTAGTAAAAACTCAGTCATAAAATTCGATATAAAAGAACTTCATGCAATATAACAGAATATCTAATAAGCAATGCAGTTTTCAGAGATGTGGAATGGATATCTTTAAAATGTCACCATTTCATTTTTTTTGTAGATATCTTCAGTGGTAGCTGTAGGAAGATAGTGATTTTTATTTTAACGCTGATCATAGCTAGTCAAAAGACTGCGCTATTTTTTGAATGAAAATAAATTTGTAGGAAACCTCCCTAAATATTTTGTGATTTTTTTTGTTTTTAAAAAAGCAAATGCCAGCTTATTCATTTGTATATTGCATATTTTATGTTCTCTTTCTATGCGTCTTGCTGCCTTTCTTTCATTCATTCTGCTTACTCTTCTTCCACCCACTGAAATGCCTTATTTCATTACCTTCCTAAGAAATATTCAAATGGTTCAGCTTTTGTTACAACTGTTTCATAACCTGTTGAGAGCATTTACACTAACTTTCAACAATTGATACAATAAGCTTTATGAGTATGCTGCTGAGAGACCTCCGTGAAGAGATTTGGAGGCCATGTATTTTTGATTCATACATGGTATTTTTCCTTTTGAGTCTGTATTGAAGACATCGCTCTGCCTCATGCCTGGGAATTTCATCTTGCTGCACTTTTGTAATTATCTGCATGTCAGACACTCACTGAAGCAAGATAAAAATGTTAGGATTGGAGAGGGTACCTCTCCTTTTCTCCTTGGAATTATGAGACAATTAACTGTGCTGCATGCAATTAGAAACAATGAAAAATAAATGCAGCCTTTATCAAAAAGATCAAAATACCCCTTCTATTTTTTCTAACATGAATCAGAGTAGAGCACTTAGCCAAGCAAACATCTGAGGTGGTGTGTCAGAGCACACCTGCAGTGTTCATCCTGATTATTATTTCTTTGTTGAAGTCCTGTGTCCCTTCCCACAGCTGGAGCTATAATGAGAGGTATGTTTGTGGAAGGTGGTATTACAAGCAGCATATAGGCGGTCTGGGATCCTGCCTGGGATGTCAGACTGTTTGGCAGTGGTATCACTCAAAAAGTGATACCCAGTCCCTGAGGTTTTGTGTCATACATGCCTGAAAGAGCAGTGGATGTAAATTTGGGATTAGTGGCATTTTGGATCTGGTCATTGTTGCCATCCCCATGTGCAGCATGTAGTCTTTCACCTCTGAGCAGACAGATGAGTTGAGTCCAGACTCTGCATGCAGATTGCTGAGCCATGCACAGCTAGGGATCCTTTTCTCCAAAACTATTGAGAGTTGGCTCCATGAAGGATTCTCTGCCAGGCTTATGTGCCCAGATGCACAGCAGACCTCAACCCTGAGGAAAAGAGCTAGGAGAAGAAAAACCTCATCACTGTGGAGATAAGATATGGTAGCACTTGCCTCTCTGATCAATTGATAGAGAAATACCTCGAGAGGGCAGTTTGGCTCTGGTAAGGTCAGGGTTGGATGCCTGAGGGACTCAGTTCAGTTCCTGAAGTACAATGGGATGAACGCACATCTGTATACCCTGCCAGAGTCAAAGCTCCTGAATCAGCTTAGGGACCAGAGGGCTGCCATGTAGCGCTGTGCTGCATTTTGGGGCAACAGAGTTGCTGGGGCAACTCTGGGAGTTCTACCAACACACTCAGAGTAGAAACAAAGAAATACCTTTAGGTATCTTTCTTTCTTTTCTCTTCCTTTCTAGCAGCCATGTGTAAGTTAGTTGCAGTTGAAGAATAAGCCCAGCTGATACAAACAGGAGACTGTAGTTTGACGATGAAGTAAATCAGCCTTCAGTATTTCAGCTGCTGAACCAAAATTTCCACAGGCATGTACTGAAAAGGGCTGATTCAGTGCAAACTTACTCTGCCAATTCAACCGTCTTCGCAGTGTGCTGTCAGTTGTGTACCAGCCATCTTGAAGCTGGATCGGGTATTGTCTGGCTGCCCCGTGCTAACAGCATGCTGGATCAGGTATTGCATGTCCTCTTCCTACTCAGATAAAGCCTAAAGCCAGCATAAATGCCGTTATCTGTCTCCAGCTAACTTAACAGAAATGCAAACTTGGACTTATACCTGATCCACATCAAATTCATCCTGCTGAGGAAACCCAGGAGAGCCCAGTTTACGTTAATGCCCATCGGGCAGAACGGCAGCAGCAGTCTACATTGGCTTCAACAATCATTCTGCGCAGCTGAAATGTAGTCACAGTCCATACCAGACAGCATCATGTATCCAAGTACAGTGTCTTTAGGGGTCAGTATTATGTATGAGCATAGAGCACACACATGTACGTATGTATCTTAAGCAGCGTATACCTGTCATAAGTCTTCTAGGTAATTCTGCAAAAGACCTTTCATCTTTAAGTAAGCATCTTTCAAATATTGCCTTGTATAAGGAATGCCGGGGATTTTGTCTGTGGTTAACCTGTCTCTTTCTGTTTGTTTATTATAATCCAGGACAAATGATACTGGCCTCCTTGCTTTCAAAGACCATTTGCCTGTAACTCAGATAGTGATCACTGACACAAACAGATCAAATTCTGAGGCTGCTTGGAAAATCGGCCCTTTGCGTTGCTATGGAGACAGTGAGTACCAGCTCTTCTCAATTTCCATAGTCACAGAATGTTCCCTCTTTCTTTTTTTTTTTTTTTTTAATATATTTATCTGATAAAAGGTGGCTTTCCACGTGCAGCTCGCAGCTGCTGCCCTGTGCCAATTAACTATAGAGAAGGGGGTTGTGCTTGCAGGGCAGTTCTGGAACGCCGCTTCCTTCAACACGGAGGCCTCCTACCTGCACTTCCCTGCCGTCCACGCTGAGGTCAGCACAGACATCTCCTTCTTCTTCAAAACTGCCGCAGTCTCCGGAGTGTTCTTGGAAAACCTTGGGATTAAAGACTTCATACGAGTAGAAATAAGCTGTAAGTTTCACCATCAAGAAATCTTGGTATATTTACCCAATTTGACAAGTGCAGGGAAGTGGGAAGGACATATTTTCTTCTGTCTTGAGACAATTGGAGGTGCCTGAAGAGGATAAGATGGGAGACATAAAGACTCATAAATCTAGACTTAGCTACCTCTCCTGTCAGATTTTCCCTGTATAGCCTTGGTCATTACACTTCATCTTGTTATGGCTAGGTTTATCTTTCTTAAACAGGTGACTGAATTTACTTTTTCAATATTGATATTTATTTTTTTTTTCTCTTTAGAGAAAAAGCTACTGGTTAAATGTTCCTGTAGACTGTCATTTTAGTTGAAAGATGAAAAATTTAATACAACAACTCTGATGGTTACTTTTATTTCTGTATCAGCAACATACCCAGTCTGATGCAGCCCTAGTGTTTCAGAGAAACTGAGTGTGTATGGTACAACTATGAGGTGAGAGCCTATGAAGGGCAGGATGCTAATGCAAGATAAGTCAGTTACAGTTGTAATGGGCCTTGAATACTTCAAAATCTAGTAAGTGACTGCAATATAACTGCTACTCAGCATATAAAGGAGAGTAGCAGGGAACTTAATCAGTGAAGTTTTGCCTTACTCTTCTTCTGATGACTTCAAGTATTCATTAGTGACAAAAGGGTACCATGGTTTTCACATGAAATATGACTTCTGTCTTCCAAATTCTGTCAAGCTTAGGGAAAACAAACTGAGTGTTATGCATTTTATAATATGCTTATAATAATCCTAACATAAAAATTAATAAAACAGGGCCCCAAGGCCCTTCGATTCATTAAACCAATGGTAAATGTCATGGTGCATTATTACAAGGTAATGAGGTATGATTTACTGTTAATTGCACATCAAAGTCCAATTTGTTTGTACTTCGGTGTACTGCATTTCATTCTCAGGGATATAGAAGTAAAAATGTCATTTTGATATCAAATATAACAAATACTGCAAGCAACTAGGAGGATTGTTTAATGAAAGCTTTTGTATCTGTGTCAAAATCTGTACTCCCAGAGAAATGAGTTATTTAGAAGTTTGAGGAACGTCTTGTCTTTTAAACTTCGGCTTCTCATTAGTAGTTTGGTGCTGTGTTTCTTGCTGCCAGATGGAATTTACAGCCTAAAGGCCTTATATCAAGGAAGCTCCACAGACCAGCTGCTTCGAAGGGAAACGGCCTTTTAGCAGATGCAGGGGCTCAGAATAGATCTTTGTCTATCCCTGTGGAGTGTTTTCTATCTTAGCTATCTAAGAAGCAGCTTCCAAAACCAGACCTATCCAATTTGTTAGGCTTGAAATAACAGAATTTTCAATCTACAGCCTTCTCGTTGGGCTATCTGTGGACCTGGTTCTTGGTCTTTCTGGTGTATTTAGCATTTTAGGAAGAGGAAAAATAATCAGTAACAAGAGTGTTAAAAAGTTCTGACCCCTTTCAACCTTCCAGCAGAGCAAGATGGACTTCTTTATATGGCTGTTGTTTTTCAATTATCATCCTGTTTCTAGGAGCCTTACTATCTCTGGACATGTGTTACATATGCCCCTTTAGGATCACCAATTAGCTAGTTTTGCTCATTTGTCTTTCCTTGCTTCCTGGGTCAGGCTTATTCAGGCAAACGAATACTTGTAGGATTCTCTCCTACCATTTGCAACCAAGTTCTGTAATTTTTAAGTACATGCATTTTGAAATATTTAGTCAGAAAGAGCTGCTTCATCTTTTCCCCCATCTTAGCATTATTTGTCCAAAATCTTTTGCTACCATTGTGTGACTTTTGTACAGCATTTGGCACTTTTACTTCAAAAAGAGAATAAACTACAATTTCTAGAACATTGTAATTGTTATAGCAAAAAAGATGGGTACCCACAGCCAAGCATAATCACAGCAGAGATCAAACAGTGAGGCTGCAGGCTTACATTTATGTATAAGCTGCTGTGTAGGAGATGGGAAGTAAATGATGCTGTACTATTTGCTGACATAAAAGTTAATGGACCCTATATTTATGTAAGATTTCTTGATGTCAAAACCACGATTTAATTCAGACCTTCACTTCCTCTTCACATCTGTTTATCTATTCTAGCCCCCAAAGAGATCACCTTCTCCATAGATGTTGGGAATGGCCCCACAGAAGCCACTGTGCAGTCTCCCACACCCCTGAATGACAACCAGTGGCACTACGTCCGAGCGGAGAGGAACCTCAAGCAAACCTCTCTCCAGGTGGACAGACTCCCCAAGAAGGTCCTGGAGGCACCTGCTGAGGGGCATTTCCGCTTGCAGCTCAACAGCCAGTTATTTGTAGGTAGGGACCATTTAAGGGTTTCTGTAGATATATACAATATTTCTATGTCCATACCTTGCTAATGCTATTGTTTCACCATTGAGCTTGCATGTGGTGACCTAATTCTGCATTCTCTTCTTCCACTCCTGCATAGTCAACATAAAGTAAACCCAAGCTACTTCCTTTACACTCAAAGCACTAACTATATATTAACCATACTATACCAAATGGTATTTTTAGGGTCTAAGAATGCTTGAAACATATTTGCCAAAGAATTCATATTATTTCTTCTTGTGCACCACTGGCTGTGTAATTTGCTGTAGGAAATGTGATCTTTCTTTAGATGTAAAAGGCACAAATTCTTCATATAAGTTTCTGGGGCAAAGCCTGATGACAGTACAGTCTTAAAGACTGTTCCTTTAAGCATGCCTGCCAAAAAGCTTATTTGGCCATAGAATGCGTGTGTGAGAGAACTATGGGCACAGTCAAAGTAAACACAGTTATTTTAACTGAAGGTTATCTTTCAAACGAGGTGGAGGGAGGAGAGAAAAAAAAAAAAGAAAAAACAAATCTGTTTGCATATAGTTCATTTCCCTGTCTCCCTTGCAAATGAAACCTAGGCTGGGACCAGCTTGTATTTGATAATATAGTCAGGGATTACAAAGGGACTTCTCCATTTTCTGTATTCAAACAGTATCTTTCTGAGTCATCCTCTCAGTGATGGAGTGGGTTGTAACCTGTTTCTTATTCAGGGCCACTCAAATAAGTACTGATTCTTTCCTTAGGATGCATTCTCATATTTAGCCGAAATGCTATAGCAAACCTCAATCTGTCAATTCATTTTAATAAAGTTTACCCATGTATGCACACCCTTTGATTGAAGAACATTTTGGGGTATTTATTTGAGCTTTTTATACTGTACGTGTGCAGTAATTACTGGGCTCTGAATGTAAGGAATGAATCTGTTAATAAACAGATATAGCTGCATCAATGGCCAGGAGTCCTTCCCACATAGGTGTTGATTTATTCCTAAAATGATCTCTGATAGACTCAGCTGGAGGAAAGTTCACTGAAGAACTCACAGAAGGGAGGCTTAAGACTGTCACAGTGCAAGGTTTCTGTTTTCTGGTATGAAGCATGCTGCTAATCACTTTTTTCTCAAATGCTAAGATGATCCTAAGAACATGTTCTGGGGGAGGCCAGGCCTGAAGGCAGTAGGATTGGGCTGCTAGACACCTTAGAAACATCAGAGAAATTTAGCCAAGGTACTGTTTCCAGTTAGAAAACTTAGAGAATTTATAATAGAGAAAAATACACGCATTTTGAAATACTTAGAAAGAGCTGCTTCATCTTTTCCCCCATCTTAGCATTATTTGTCCAAAATCTTTTGCTACCATTGTGTGACTTTTGTACAGCATTTGGCACTTTTACTTCAAAAAGAGAATAAACTACAATTAGTGAAAGAACAATGGTATCTACCAGGCGGAAGACCAAAATGGATGTGGGAACCCAGACAGAGCTCCCACGGAAGGAGGCAATGGTGCAGGTCGCAGGCTGCAGGGAATGCTACAGCGTCTCTGTGGTGTCAGGGGGCTGTGTGCGCTGTGAGCAAGTAGATGATCTGCTCGACCGAGCGGCACAGCTGCAAAGCCAGGTTGAAAGGCTTCAAGCCGAAGTAGAAAGGCTTAGGAGCATTCGGGAGGCTGAAATGGAGATAGACTGGTGGAGCCAGGCTCTGCCTTCCCTGCAACAAAAATGGGAGCACCTGCCGGAGAGCTCCCAGGATCGAGGGACCCCTGTACTCTGCCCCTCTCAGGTGGAAAACAATAACCTAGAGGAGACGAGTGAGTGGAGGCAAGTCTATGGCCGTGGCAAAAGGCGAGTGCCCTCCTTGCCTACCTTGCCTCCACAGGTGCCTCTGAGCAATAGATATGAAGCCCTAGTGGAATACAGCCGGTCCAATGGGGATGTGGTGGAGAGTCAACCTATATCAGAGGTCCCACCACAGTCAGAAAAACCTGACAGGCGTATAGCTACCTCCTCCACAAGGAAGAAGAGAAGAGTTTTAGTGGTTGGAGACTCCTTCCTAAAGGGATCTGAGGGCCCAATATGCAGAGCTGACCCCCATCACAGGGAGGTCTGCAGCCTGCCTGGAGCCCGAATCAGGGATATCACCAGGCACCTCCGCAACCTGGTGAAGGCCACAGACCACTACCCCCTGCTGATCTTCCAGACAGGTGGGGAAGAAGCTGCATCCCGTAGTCTGAGGGGGATGAAGAAAGACTACAAGGCCCTAGGATGGTTGGTGAAAGAGTCTGGGGCACAAGTTGTTTTCTCCTCCCTCCTTCCATTTTCAGGTGATGACGTGGGATGGAATAGTAGGATTCTCTCTATTAATGCCTGGCTACGAGACTGGTGCTACAGGCAGGGCTTTGGGTTCTTTGATAATGGCTGGTTTTATAAGACACCAGGCGTGACCGTAATACATGGGAAAGGTTTATGTCGTAGGGGCAAAAGGGTTCTGGGACAGGAATTAGCAGGGCTCATTCGGAGAGCTTTAAACTAGATTCGAAGGGGGATGGGGTAGTAGCTGGGCTTGCACCACTGGGGCAACGCTCTAGTGTTGAGATAGACCAGGAGGCCTCCCATCCCCCTAGGGTGAAATCAGCTCACTCCCTGAAATGCCTGTACACCAATGCGCGCAGCATGGGGAATAAACAGGAGGAGTTGAAAATCTGTGTTCGGTCGGGGGCCTATGATTTAGTGGCAATTACAGAGACTTGGTGGGACGCCTCGCATGACTGGAATGTGGTCATGGATGGCTATGTCTTGTTCAGGAAAGACAGGCCACTAAGGAGAGGTGGTGGAGTTGCTCTTTATGTGAGTGAGCAGCTAGAATGTATTGAGTTCTGTCCAGGGGCGGATCAGGAGCGAGTTGAGAGTTTGTGGGTGCGAATTAAGGGGCAGGCTGGCATGGGTGATACTGTTGTGGGTGTCTATTAACAGGCCACCGGATCAGGATGAGGAGGGCGATGAGGCCTTCTACAGGCAGCTGAGAGCAGTCTCGCAATTACAGGGCCTGGTTGTTGTGGGGGATTTCAACTACCCTGATATTTGCTGGGAGGCCTACTCAGCCAGCCATCCTCAGTCCAGGAGGTTCCTCCAGTGCATTGATGATAACTTTCTGATGCAAATGGTGGATGAGCCAACTAGGAGAGGAGCGCTGCTGGATCTTATCCTCACTAACAAGGAGGGTCTGGTTGAAGAGGTGAAGGTTGAGGGCAGCCTTGGTTGTAGTGACCATGAGATGGTAGAGTTCAGGATCTCATGAGGCAGGAACAGAATAGCTAGCAGAATCACAACCCTGGACTTCAGGAGGGCCAACTTTGGCCTTTTCAAGCAATTGCTAGGGGAAATCCCATGGGACAGGGTACTAGAAGGTAAGGGGGCCCAAGATAGTTGATTAGCATTCAAGGACTGCTTCTTCCGAGCTCAAGATCAGAGCATCCCAGCAGGTAGGAAGTCAAGGAAGGGTACCAGGAGACCTGCATGGTTAAACAGGGAACTGCTGGGCAAACTCAAGTGGAAGAAGAGGGTGTACAGATAATGGAAGGAGGGGCTGGCCACTTGGGAGGAATATAAGTCTGTTGTCAGAGGATGTAGGGAGGCACCTAGGAAAGCTAAGGCCTCCTTGGAATTAAACCTTGCAAGAGAGGTCAAGGACAACAGAAAGGGCTTCTTCAAATACATTGCAGGTAAAGCCAACACTAGAGGCAATGTAGGCCCACTGATGAATGAGGTGGGGGCCCTGGAGACAGAGGATAAAAAGAAGGCGGAGTTACTGAATGCCTTCTTTGCCTCTGTCTATACTGCTGGAGGCTGTCCTGAGGAGCCCCGGACCCCTGAGGCCCCAGAAGAAGTCAGGATAGAGGAGGAATCTGTCTTGGTTGATGAGGGCTGGGACAGGGACCAATTAAGCAATCTGGACGTCCATAAATCCATGGGCCCTGATGGGATGCACCCGCGGGTGCTGAGGGAGCTGGCGGAAGTCATTGCTAGGCCACTCTCCATCATCTTTACTAAGTCGTGGGCAAGGGAGAGGTGCCTGAGGACTGGAGGAAAGCGAATGTCACTCCAGTCTTCAAAAAGGGCAGGAAGGAGGACCCGGGTAACTATAGACCGGTCAGCCTCACCTCCATCCCCGGAAAGGTGATGGAACAACTTGTCCTTGGTGCTGTCTCTAGGCACATCAAGGATAGGGGGATCATTAAGGGCACTCAGCATGGCTTCACCAAGGGGAAGTCATGCTTAACCAACTTGATAGCCTTTTAAGAGGACGTAACCCGGTGGATAGATGATGGTAAAGCTGTGGATGTGGTCTATCTCGATTTCAGTAAAGCGTTTGACACGGTCTCCCACAGCATCCTCGCAGCTAAACTGGGGAAGTGTGGTCTGGATGATCGGGTAGTGAGGTGGATTGTGAACTGGCTGAAGGAAAGAAGCCAGAGAGTGGTGGTCAATGGGACAGAGTCCAGTTGGAGGCCTGTGTCTAGCGGCGTCCCTCAAGGGTCGGTACTGGGACCAGTTCTATTCAATATATTCATTAGTGACTTGGATGAGGGAATAGAGTGCACTGTCAGCAAGTTCGCTGATGACACAAAACTGGGAGGAGTGGCTGACACACTGGAAGGCTGTGCAGCCATTCAGAGAGACCTAGACAGGCTGGAGAGTTGGGCGGGGAGAAATTGAATGAAATATAACAAGGGCAAGTGTAGAGTCCTGCATCTGGGCAAGAACAACCCCATGTACCAGTACAAGTTGGGGGCAGAGCTGTTGGAGAGCAGCGTAGGGGAAAGGGACCTGGGGGTCCTAGTGGACAGCAGGATGACCATGAGCCAGCAGTGTGCCCTTGTGGCCAAGAAGGCCAATGGCATCCTGGGGTGTATTAGAAGGGGTGTGGTTAGCAGGTCAAGAGAGGTTCTCCTCCCCCTCTACTCTGCCCTGGTGAGGCCGCATCTGGAATATTGTGTCCAGTTCTGGGCCCCTCAGTTCAAGAAGGACAGGGAACTGCTAGAGAGAGTCCAGCACAGAGCCACAAAGATGATTAAGGGAGTGGAACATCTCCCTTATGAGGAGAGGCTGAGGGAGCTGGGTCTCTTTAGCTTAGAGAAGAGGAGACTGAGGGGTGACCTCATTAATGTTTATAAATATGTAAAGGGCAAGTGTCATGAGGATGGAGCCAGGCTCTTCTCAGTGACATCCCTTGACAGGACAAGGGGCAATGGGTGCAAGCTGGAACACAGGAGGTTCCACTTAAATATGAGGAAAAACTTCTTTACGGTGAGGGTGACCGAACACTGGAACAGGCTGCCCAGAGAGGTTGTGGAGTCTCCTTCTCTGGAGACATTCAAAAGCCGCCTGGACGCGTTCCTGTGTGATATGGTCTAGGCAATCCTGCCCCGGCAGGGGGATTGGACTAGATGATCTTTCGAGGTCCCTTCCAATCCCTAACATTCTGTGATTCTGTGATTCTGTGAATTTAATGACTGGGTAGAGTTTTGCAAATTTTTGGTTGTGTCTTTTTAAAGGAGTAAAAATGAAGGATTTATCATAAGTCATCTATCAGATACGTCATATATATTATCTGCTTACCATCTGACATCTGAAAAGCAGTATCATCCTATAAGCTTGCTTTTCTGCCTCAGCAAAATAAACAGGTTACCTGAATGAACTTCATGGTGTTTTTAAAGTGACATAATCGATGAATTGCATCATGGAAATCCATGTTAGTTAAGCACCTCAACAGAGAAATGTGCCAACAGGAACCCTTTTCAGCAAAGACAAATGCAAAGCCCTGCACCTGGAGAAGAATAGCATCATGCATCTCTACAAGCTGGGGATTGAGTGGATGGGTAGCAGCTGTGCAGAAAAAGGTCCCATTGATGTTGGTGGAGACGTGAATCTGTACCTCATCTGAACGTAGCTGTGCTTTGAGGAAAAAATTGGACCAGCAGATCTCCAGCAGTGACTTCTAACTTAAATTTTTCTCTGATTGTACTTAATATTTACAGTAAGCTCTAGGACATAGTTACTTTATCTCAGCCAAGAGGTGAAAAGTTCTCACTGTGCAGAAAATAGCTTGCATTCAGTTGTCCATCCACACTTTTACTAAAACCTGAACAAAAGGGACAGAAAACCTAATGTTTTTAGGAGTGCTTCTTCATCCCTTAGCTCTGCCATATTGAAGGCCAAAACTGTCCGTGACTTCCTGAGTTTTCCTAAGAGCAGTCAGAAGAGATGGAAACCTGGGCAGCCTCCTGATTCTGACACTATTTGTCCCCAGGTGCTCCAGGGAAGAGTGGCAGAAGTTTAACAATACACAGATGTGGCCTAACTTGTCTCTACTGAAGGTCTCAATACCTCAAGCATATGGAGTGAATTTTATCCCATCTGAAAAATAAGTACACAAACAACGTTATAAAAAAGAAAGAAGCAGCAGCACACGATATTTCTCTATACTCTCCCTATAATTCACAACACATTTGTTTCTGCAGCATTCTGCATACTGACAGTGATTAAGGGGTTTCCACAATTAGTATGCACATTCTTAATTAATAATCTATATAACTGATCTGATTTGCTATTTTTAAAATGTTCCAAATACTTTTTGATCAAATCTCCCTGTTTCATTCAATTTAAACACGGAACTTTTTTTCCGCACTGGAGGTACTAGTCATTAAGATATAACCTTTTTTTTTCTTGATTCTTCCCCAGAATCAATTCAAATATTTTGTAAATCTCATAAATAAGGCTCAATGTGAAAATTTAATTTAGTTTATTTATCTTCTGGAAAGATTTATTGATCCTTTGGGATGAAAGAGCTATATTAGTATCACGTAGCATTATGATGATGATCGAATGGAGATCCACTGTAGCTTTCAAACTACGGTTATTTTCCTGTTGCTCCAGAGACATCAGCCTATATGCAGTATATGTGATGTGTTTTTTTGTCTTTTCCTTTTAGGGAGTTACATACAGTAGATCACAGATATAAAATAAATTTGGATGTTTATAAAATTTGACTACAGGGGCAGTTGGCATGTAACAATTTTAAAGGAGTTCTGCTAATTTGGACCAATTAATTCCTTGTCAGCTGTTTCTGCCTGGTTTATAAATGAGTTGTTTACTTCTGTTTTGGCCAGATTTTTCCTTCTTAACCCCAAAACCAGATACATTTTGGACTGTATGTAATAGAAGAATATGGCTTTTAGGCTTTTATGTTAGTTTGTTGGGTTTTTTTGAAAGTTGGCCTGTCAAACAGACTTTTTACTTTTTATGGTTTATAGTAAAGAAATTTGAACAAAAGCCTTCTCCAGCAATATTAACAAAACAATCAGTTGTAGGCAGTTGTGGAGCTGTGCTTCATTTATTCCTGATCTGGTGATACTGACACGTTGTGAGGAATGTAATCAGCCTTTAAATACTTCATAAGTATGGGAGTTAAGAAGGCCTGACTTGCCTCGGAAGTTTATCTTCAGATTGACTGACTTAGGTATTTTAGGAGATTTAGGCTTTTAGTGAAGATTTTCCAATGACTAAGCACAGAGAAGGATTTCTCTTTCATGTGTGTAGGTTCTTTTATGTCCAGTAAGGGATGAATTCATGCTTTCGTCTTCCTGAGTGGAGACCTTGATGCTGTTTCTCTCTTATTTACCCTGCTACCAGGTTTCTTGAAATATGGGAGAACATAATATTCTCTCTCTTAAATTTGGGCAAGGAATTTAAAAAGACTGGATTCAGAGATAAAAATATACCACATGTGTGAGCAAATACTCTTTTCCATAAGAAACCAAACTAAAAAAAACAAATCACAACAGCTGCCTAGTCCTTTTAGATGGAGAAAACACTGTGAACTAATGCAAAACTGTGTCCTGAAGACTGTGAAAAATGTGAACTTGAGTTCTCTCAGAGGGATACTAACTGATATATACTGACAGTGAGTACAGTGTTTGGATGTTATGGTTGCTTATTCCAGCAGAGAAATCCAGATGTTCAGAGACTATAGCAGAACCTGGGAGTCTCACCGTGACCTGCATTGTCCCTGTGTTAATTTTGAGTTGTGGATGTTCTTGAACTTAAGCCTGTCTGTGTCATTGCTAGGGTAAAAATCAATTTTCAACTTGCTCTACGTACTTAGGTGTAACCATGGGTATGTTTAGTGTTCTTAAACTGCATTTCTGTGGAGTATCTGAATGTTAGGCATGTCTTACCAGGCTTGAACTCACATTACATTACTTGGATTAATGGTACTATCTGCAAGAAAGTTTCTTCACTCACTTCTGGCCTTGATAAGCATAAAGTAGCTGTAATTCACTATCTGCACACTAATACACCCAAAAATACTTCCATTTTGGAGGTGGTGCAGCATCACGGATAGAGAAGTTCACACAAGTTTTACGTGGAAAGATGCACTCACGCCGAGATTTCTGTTTGCCCCAAAGTCTCTTTTCTACGTCAGTATTTTATAAAAGGGATCAATAGAGCTGAGAGTCAGATCCTTCTTCCCATATGCTCATACTATTTATTGTATTCACAGAAAGGCTGGAATTTGGGTGTCATTTCTTTCCGCACCACCCCTTCTCCATTCAGTTCTGCCCTGCCACCTTTCATTGCGCTGTTTTGTGTCTGATTCAATGGTCTTGGCTGTTCTTGCATCTTGCTGACATGATGTCTGCCCTGCACATCTCTTCTCTGGGGGTTGTCCTGCTTGGGGGAGCAGAACCTAAGCATTTGCTCTGGCCAGCACACCACATAGAATGTGTAAGAAATTGTCATTGCCTGATGTTCCCAGGATTCCACTGCAGTGATGATTTCTTACACGTGCTGTTCAAAACAAACCATAGAAAATGGCTACCTTCTTATTGGATCTGCCTGGAGATAAAACTAAAAATAGGAGAGTCAAAATGGAGGTATTAAAATCTAATCCCTCTCCTTTTATCTACTCATCCATAGCAACACATTGTGACAGGATTCAAATTTGCAATTATTGTTTTATTCCATCACTTCCTATAAATATCTGACTGTATCCAGTTATGGTTTCTCTCTGTTATGGAGAAACAGTTCTGCATACTCAGTAAGAGACAAGAGCGTAGAATAAGAAACGTTTGAATGATGAGCTGTTGTGTTAAATGTGTAATTGATTAACAGGGCACTTATGTATTTATCTATGTGGTACCAGAAAGAGTTTTTCTATGGCTACACTTGTTGCAGTGCAGTTGTCTCCTGATATCCCTGTGGTCTTGGAGGAGGTCTATCATCATTTCCTCTCATGATGTAGTCAGATGAAATTTCGTCTTATCTAGTGGAGAAGGCGTGTCTGTAACACTTCAGTATGGGGAAAGGAGCAAAACTGTCCTCGCAGACCTCTTTGAGAACAGGATTTGCACTCAGACTGGTAACATCAGAGAAGCAAAATACAAATCGTAAGAAGTTACTTTGATGCATAAGGCCTTGATCAGAAGTTTTTGTGCTGTTCATTTGGATGTTAAGGAGACTAGTAAAGTTAAGTGCTTGGGTTCCTGGTTTTGTCTTGGGAGCGAGGGAGCAAGGACTCCTTGCGTGAATCTCCTCTGTCTGTTGTAGATAGTCCAAATGCAACATACCCCAGAGAGAGTCAACATCTGAGAAACTTTGTTTACTGTTGTTGTTTTTAAAGGAATCTGGAGACACTTTGGGATATTTTGGAGGCCAGGAGGAGGAATTAATGCTTAACGCCTTGTGTATCCTGACTGCTTTGTATATCTTTCAGTTTGAGACTAACAAGTGTGACTTGAATGTCTTCTGAGGAATATCATAGCAAGTTCTACTCCTGAGTAATAATAATGATGATTCTTATACTCCCATGCCCTTTCCTTTTTTTTGTGTCAGTTACATAAAGCAAGAATGCTCCTAATACTTATTCACACTGCTTCAGCCTCCCTAATCCAGTTCTTACCAACAAAAAGTCCTTTGCTTTTTAAAGCAAATCCTCAGTTCATTGAGAGAATGTTAATTATTTAGCCAATTGTGTCACCAAGCTACACTATGAGTGCGCATTTGTGAGCTTCTTGCCCCCTTCTCTCAGAGTCTCTTCCTTGCTCCAAGGCTTCTCAGTAAAATTCAGCTGCATAAATACCTTGTTGAAAACAGCATGGCTCATTTGACTGTCACCTCCACTCAGCGAAGAACACCCTTAACCTTGGTGTTTATGGTCCTGAGGCTTATCCTAAAATCTGTTTTCCCAAACAAAACATTTAGGTTGGATCCATGAAATTGTCCAGTCCAACAGGCCTATTACAGTAGGAAGAATCTGCGCAGCCTGATTTGGGGAAAAGTTTTGTTTGTTTGTTTTCAGTTTTTCTCTTCTCCCAGGAATGTATTTGAAGATTAGGTCTAGTCAATTGAAGAAAACTGCTCAAATGCCCAAATAATAAACAGATTTGCTTAATCAATACTGTGTGGATCTAGGATCATATAGATGGTCTCTGTTAAGCTCTATACTCTCCAGACATTAGAAGAGGAGAATAGTGAGAAACTTACTTTACATGGCTTTCCAAAGTGCTTTAGAGAGCAGTAAGAATATGGGTAGTGCAATAAACATGACATCTGTGGAATAGTTAGCAATAGTTTGTACTTAGTCTTTAAATGTTACAGCTAGGATTTGTATGTATGCAGAGAGAAGAGGCAAGGAAACTGTCGTTTGTCCTTGTAATATTTGTGGTTACCTCCCATGCAAAAGGAAACAAAGTAACCGGTAATATTAAAGACAGAAATCACATTTCTACTTATGTGGACATTACTGAAAATTCTGTATGGTATGTTTGGGTTTGGAGCAAAGACTTCAAAGGAAAGGATTGTGTGTGCACAGTGCAGCAATGCAGAAGGCCCAATTCTTGTGCTCAGAAGGCCTTTAAAATAAGTGAGTTAACATTTGATCACCTGGGAAGAATAGCTGGCTAAAGAGGAATTTGAAAATACTTGTTTCTCTGAGAAAGGCATCATAAAACTAGCATGAAATAACCTGTCTCGCATATACTGGCTGTAGTTCAATTATTCTAATTCAAATCCAGTGTTTCTCCTGCTATTAGTGTACCAGAAAGAAAAATATGCTAAAGTGGTATAGCAGAACAATAGGGTTTTGGTGAGACTGCTTTTTAGACTCTTGCTTCAGTCTCTTGTTTGCAGAAGTCTTGCTTTAATTAAACAGTTTATGAAAACACAGATGCTCTTCTGCAAGGACTTATAAAAAGATGTAATCTCTTATCTCATGCACTTTGATACAGAACCAATTTCTACAGAAGAATAATTTGGAAAGATAACTTCTTTCATACTACTTTTGCAGGAGAATCACCAATAAAGCTAGCATTTCAGAGCCTGCAAATGCTGATAGTTCCTGAACCAGAATTAGATTTCTTAGCAGCAATCAAAATTGCGGTATCTTCAAAGGCAAAACATTGGCAACTGCCAAACAAAGCCTACAATAACAAAAATGTGATATTTTCACAAAGTACTCTAACAATCATCATTAATATTGTTCTCAGAGACCACCTCTTACAGAAAAAACATCTTCATTGTAACACTTAGCAATTTCATTGGGCAGATAAGAAGCTAGTTATCTTGTAGAGACTGAACTGCCCTCTTGTATAGATCCATACAGCTCTGGTCTTCAGGAAGAAATGCAATTATGTTTAACAATTGCAATAAATAACACAACTGTGACCTGAACTCATGTTTCTTGCCTATGACAACCATTCACATGCAACATCAGGTTGGGCAGTCATGCATAAATTCTGACTCAAGTCATTTCCCTTCAGCCAGCAGGCCTGGTGCTGAACATGATTCATCCCTGCTATCTGGACTCATCAGCATGTGTAACTCACCTGCTGTTGGGATTAGAGTGTTATTTATACTCTGTACTATGGCAACAAATAGAAAAAAAAAAAAAAAAAAAACATTTTAGGTTTGGATTTCTCATGTATTAGGTGATATGCAGACATACGATAAAGAAGCTAATCTTTTTCCCAAATGAATTTGCAGTTTAAATGCCAGACAGGGCAGTAGATAAGGCAGGAAAGAGAAGAATGGCAACAAGAAAGTGTCACATACAGCTTTTTAGTCCTTTCATAAAGAAAAATAGAGACCTTTAGTTTCCAGGGCTGTCCATCTGACATCTTTTGCCACTGTATGTGTTGATATATAATAGATAATATTTTTAAAAATTCATGGATTCATATTTGTACCTCTGGATTGGACTTCACGTCTTTGATTAGTGTGCAGACTCACCAATGAATGCATGTCCTTTTTTCTTTCTCTTTCAGGTGGAACAGCTTCCAGACAAAAGGGCTTTTTGGGATGCATTCGATCTCTGCATTTAAATGGACAGAAACTTGACCTTGAAGAGAGAGCTAAAATGACACCTGGTGTTAAACCTGGATGTCCAGGACATTGCAGCAGTTATGGTAACCTGTGCCATAATGGAGGAAAATGCGTAGAGAAGTATAATGGCTACTCCTGTGATTGTACCCACTCAGCCTATGAAGGACCTTTCTGCAAGGAAGGTAGGCAGCGAGCTTAGATCCTAAGTCCTTAGTGGTCTCTGAATTACAGCACAGTTTCACCCATGTCAGCTTGATGCCCCCCATGTTACAAGAAGATGTTCTAATATCAGGTGTCCCTTCAGAATCACTAAGTGTTTATCTTAAGCAGGCTCTAACGCCTCCTTTTGTTGACTTCAGTGATAGCCTCAGAAATTGAAATGGTATTAGTTGTACTATTAAAGTCACCACCTACATCGCAGTATGATTCCTGTATTAGATTGCATATAACTTGGCCCAGATATTAACAAATAGGGCTGAAATTTTTCATAACAGTTGTCTGTCCATGTCTGAATGTTTAGTTTGCTTGGTTTTAAACCTCATCCAGCTTTGCCCACCTTAACAAAATCTTGACAGCTTTCCTTTATAGAGTTTTGGAGCAATAGTTTGACAAAAAGAGGTAGTCCTTTTATGTTTTTTTGCCATTCCTGTTACAACCCATCCAAACATTAAGAAATTCTAAAAATAAGCGTGTAGCATTCAAGGGAAAACTCATTTGAATGGTTCGGTCTCTGGTGAAAGTGTCCTCACTGAACCTTTCCGGTGGCTTGTAGGAGATGTTGCCAACACCAGGAAAAGGAGCAGGGCGAATAAAGAACATCTGGTTTAGATAGCATGCTCCTTGAGAGAGGAAGGAACTAACAAAACTCCTGCTCAATAACAGCAAGGTGCAATGTCAGTGTTTTAATTTCCACAGCTGCCCCTCATGTCACAAACGTGACAGTTTTACTAAGTGGACTGCATCATCTGCTGGTGTAAATTGGCTTAGTTGTACTGCAGTCCACGGAACTATGCCCACTTACATAAGCTGAGGATTTGACACCGATGCCACGAGAGGCATATGAAATAATCACATAGTGTCCTGTCAGGAGATGCTGCTAGAGAGGTGGAGCAGTTTTATTCAAGAAAGTACTTCCAGTCCGTCTCTAGCTGACTTTACTGTGCCTCACATTAGAAAAAAACTGCTGTTACCAAGTCTGTGTATTTCGTGGCCAGACTATGTTGTGTTTATTGAAAACACAAGTGTGAGTTCTCAGGATCTGAGCATGTACGGGTAGATGTTTCTCTTCTTTTAGAGGTACCAAAGACAGCTTCCCTTACTGGTTGTCTTTGGATCAATGTGTTGCTTTAATTTGTTTAAAAAGGAGACTGGAAAGGACAAATCCATTGTCTTTACTGTGGGGACAAGACAAAGAATATTGCCTTACATGTCAACTGTCAGAAGATGGTGAATCGAGCATTTATTTGGCTGACAAACATTTTGGCCTGTTCCATCTTGTAGAGCTCTGATTCCAGCACTAAAGTAGGCTGTCTCCACACACCATCATTCTCTGTGCCAGACAAATAGACTGTAAGGAAGGACACACTGTTAGTCCAGTTTAGGGAACAGTGATGTAAACTGGGTCAGAGGCATTTTGCAGCGTTCTGGTTCTAAGGTAGCGAACTCATGCCCATGCCTGTCTGGGATATCTGAAAATGCAGTAGCTGAAATTATTCCCTTGGTTTATATATTCTTTCAGAGATTTCTGCATTATTTGAAGCCGGCACTTCCATTACCTATATTTTCCAAGAACCTTATCCTGTCACAAAAAATGCAAGCATCTCAAGCTCTGCTATTTATGCAGATGCTGTCATGTCCAAGGAAAATATTGCATTTAGCTTTCTCACGGCACATACTCCAAGCCTTCTGCTGTACATCAACACCTATTTTCATGAATATTTGGCTGTGATTCTCTCCAAGAATGGTAAGTACTCTTGATTTGCTACCAAAGGGAGACCAGAGTAACTGTGTTTAAGTTTTTTGTTAGAATAGTATAGAATTCTGCACTGATTTAAGTTCATTTCTGTGTCTGCAACTTTATCAACTTCATGGTATTCAGTTAATGAAAATGGCCGTCAGTCTTGTTTATGCCCGTTTATTTGGCATTCAGTGCTACACTTGCCTATTCAGTCTTTGAATAATCATGTTGTTGGGGCTTAAAATGCGCTTTGACTTTCATTTGGCAAGACTGTACAATAGCAATTCCTTGCTATTTATTCCACATTGAGATCCATTAAGCCTCCAGCATAAGGGAATGAGAAATACCAAGAATGTACAAGAACGATTGGTGCAGAAATATATTATCATTTTATCTTTTGCATTCTGTCTTGGCACATATATTGCTCTTCACTGGGTTGTTTCAATGGAATATAGCCAGTACGCCTGAATATTAAACCCAGAAAATTTCAATTTTTTCTAGGTGCACTGACCAAAACATGAGGTGTAAATCCACTTGCTATTAAAAGGTACATGTTGTGTGGACTTTCTGAAAACATGTAAAGCTTTTAGGGACGTAGACCCTACGTCTTCTCAGTAGGACTCTGGCTCCTGAGTCCTTTCAGTGCTTTCAGAAAACTCATTCCAGACAAACATCATCCTAGACAAATAAGGATGTTTGAATTATTCAAGAGTTATTCTGGCACTGGAGCACTGGAAGTGATGAGTAAGCATATTGGTGAGTCACTAGCCTGTGGCAGAACAATAGAAAGTTAATGTTATATCGTGGAATATGTGCATTTGACCGAATGACCCAGACCACTCTGAAGCCTTGCAAATTCCAAAATAGTTAAGCTTTCAAGTATCATAAAATGAAACTATAAGGAAAAAAAAGCAGATTTTATTCTCTATATGGGCTTTGCAGTAGTTTATCTCCTGGTTATGTCATGTGGCTAGCATTTGGTCTGGTATGGGATGAGCACCCAAATCCCTGTTTGCAGGAGGGGTGGCTGGGACACTATCAGCCTGGTCCCATCTCCTCTAAGTAAAATCATAGCAGGGCTGTGGGACTACTGAGGAAACCCTCTCTGCTCTCTCCTCTCCATTCCAGTCCCAGATTTCCATCTTGATTTGCTCTCGGAGGCAAGTGTTTATGATTTTCATATATATGAATATTCCAGTGTGTAGCTCCAGGGTGGCAGAGCCCCTGCTGAGGTGAAACTGGAATCTGCTGCTCAGTTACACTTGGGTCTCTTGATACCACTCAGGCAGTTGAAAATAGCCCTAAAGTGAATGAAGATGTAATATCCATTTAAATCACCTTTACTGCTGCCAGAGTAGCATAAAATGACCTTAGAAACATGAAGCAATTGACTTTTATTGATGAAATACAACTACTAGCAAGCTATAATTGGGAGGTTCTGGAAGCGGGGACTTTCTAATGGTGGTTGAGGAAGGGGTTGGGATCAGAACACCAGGATCTCTTGTAGCAGCTTAGCAGGAGCACAGATAAGCCTTGTATTTTGGCAGCTGCACCATCTGCAGATCTCCGCTTTGGTTCAGACAGAGATAGGGACCCTCACTACTTCTGGAAATTAGGATGGAGCAGCTCTCAGCACACTCAGGCAATTTAGACAATGGTGCTTTTCTTAGATCTGTATCTCTATTTACTCACTCGTTAAATGAAAATAACAGTAGTTTAAAGGGTTGCTGAGATGTCAGGCTCCAAAATTCTGCACTGTAAAATGTAGCACTATATGCAAAGAATTATTAAGATAACTAGCTGACCTTGGTTAACTCCTGAAAGTCTCTTTCAGGGTTGCTCTGTGCATTCTTTTCTGTCGTTCTTTCAAGACATTCATTTTAGTCATGTATATTCTCTGCCTTTTGTCCCAAATGTAAGCATTTTTTTAAATCTCATATCCTCTCATTTTTTTAGTCTTGTTGGAATTGAAATTATTCCAATGAAAATAATGTTCAGATATGTTACACTTTCTTCCTCCAAGAGGTTTATGCTTGCTATAAAGTTACTGGACTATGAATAATTATGTCCTTTGTAGCATTAAAAGTGAGTGCGATTTCTTATCTCTTATTGGCTCATTTTCAAGGAATCTTGCTGAGTCTGACAATGTATAGTAGAACCTAAGCAGGTCCCTGCTGGATAACTGATTGGTTAAATAAAGGCTAGGCTCCTGGTGAAATGGGAATGGGCATTCTCACTTAAGAAGTGAGCAGTAATATTCTTTGCCATAATTCCAAGACCTTTTCCACTTGTTAAGAAACTATATTGGAACAGTCTAGGTATACTTTAATACTTCACCTTTTGTAAGTATTTTTCAAGCTACTACTCAAGTATTCTGTTATTCCTCTTTTCTATTTTCTACAAAATAACTAGGCAAATTATTATTTAATAAAAGTGACACTGAGAAGAATGTTTCCAATAATTCAGATTTCCCGTGTTGTTAAATATTTAACATAAAAGAAGTGAAAATGCCTGCAAGGCTTATTAATAGTTAGACTATACTGAAAGGGACTTATATGAAAACGAACTTGTATAGGCAGCTATGGTCTAATTCAGTCCTGTAAAATGAATTAGTTTCAGTAAAATTAATAAGTAATCACATTTAATCCCAACACACTGTCAGTCTGTAAAGAAGGTCATATCATTAGAAGATACAGTACGTACTGATTGAGACACGAGAATTGTGGTAGAAAAATGATTCGAGTTACCCAACAGGCCAGTGTCAGGTCTGAGAAAGGAAATAAAATCTCCTCATCCCCTCTCATGGCTTTACTTACGCAGACCAAGCTGCCCACACAGAAAGCCCTTCCAGTGCTTGGAGTCTTGGGGGGCAGGTGGTTCATGAAGGAGGTAAAGCTGCCCAGAGAGGTTGTGGAGTCTCCTTCTCTGGAGACATTCAAAACCCGCCTGGACGCGTTCCTGTGTGATATGGTCTAGGCAATCCTGCTTCGACAGGGGGATTGGACTAGATGATCTTTCGAGGTCCCTTCCAATCCCTAACATTCTGTGATTCTGTGATTCTGTGAAAGTTATGACAGATATTGGGTACCGCCATATGTCAATGTAGAAGCTACAATTCTAGATCTATAAAAATGACCACCTCCTCTAAAATTAGATCCTCTGTAGTGCCTAGCAGCTAATATTTCTAGAAACAGTTCCCACCCATATAACTTACTGATATCACAAGGCTGTTCTTAGCTCTGATCAATGGGCTCATTTCCTGGCAGCTTATTAATAAGTTTTCAGAAGTTGATGTTTTTAAAGATGACTTAGGGATTCTTTCCACCATTAGTTAATACTTACACTTCTAAATCATACATGTGCCTTTGAAAATTGTATGCAATAACTTAGCATTGCCCTCTCCTTCCCAATCCTACATATTGTACCCATTGATTTTTAAATTACACATAAATATAGGTATGTACGTATTGTATATAGATGGATGTGTATATGTGTATATAGATGGGTATGTATGTAAAGTTCACATAGTCTCATTGATCCCACATCCAAAAGATTAGCAGTACTGTAGTAATTGGCAGTGTGTTTTTAATATCAGTGATGTAGAAATTTTAAATTATACTGCCCCTTACTAAGCTAAAGAAAATGGGTAAACAGCTCTAATTAGTCTTTTCAGTGTAGCAGTTCACAGAAGTTATTCACATCATGGGAAGCTACTGCCAATAAAAAAAATAGGTTTTTTACTTTCTCAGGCTAAATTTTCACTGTACATTTTTGCTAATTTACGTGATCTCACCAAGTTACCAGTACCTTAGTATTATAATCCACTTGCCTTGATCCCTAAATACGATAATTGATGGAGGAGAAAAATGTTAAGAAAGAAACTGTTAGTGCTTCTCCTTTCTCCATTGTTCCTTTCCCCTGCAAGTAATCAAATGTGATATGAATATGATGAAGTATGTTGTCTAGAAAATGTTTTCTCAGGTGTTTGATTCTCAGTGTTGTTGACTTTCTCTGCGGAAACAATGATTCCTAATCTAGAAAGACAGCAGATAGCCAGCATCAAAGAAAAGAGATAGAATCTCAAACTATCCTAAAGTGACTGAAAATTTATCTGTATTTATTATCTGATCTCACAAGAAACTAAACCATTTGAGTCCTTTTTTTTTCCTTTGTTTCTATCTGGCACCTATTGCCATCACAGTGAGCTCTGTTCTCAATTTCTTTTGGAAAGAAAGACTGTAAAGTTATATAGGAAAGATTAAAGACAAGGAAAAAAAACACGGTTAAAAACAAAAGTACAAATGAAAACAGCTTGAGTAATTCTTCTATTAGGTCTCTGATTCTCAGAATATAGTAGCAGGGCCTAGATCAACCCTACTGCCCTGTCCTATAAGGTCTTGAAATCAGCTGATATTTGAAGTAAATAGGAAAAGAAATCAAAACCTGTAATAGAGGTGAGCTGAATTAACACTCTGCAAAAAAGAAGAAAATGTCATCAGTGAGAAGCTACTGATTTTTTTCTTTTTAATAAACTAGAAATCTACTATAATCTCCTCCTCTCTGTGTATCAGAAGCAGCCTTTCTGTTGAAGGCATGTTTACTCTCCTTATTGTTTTTGCCTTGCAAGTCTGTCGTGCTGCACCTCCAACAACTTTTCTCAAGCAAAAACAAAGCTTTTGTCATTCAATGGTAAAGAAAGGCAAAAAATCTAGTTCAGTCTTTGTGGCAAAGAATCTTTTGATTCTGTTCATGCTGTGCACTCTGGAGTTCAATGGGGCAAAGCTAAAATTATTAGAGAAAATAGGACTTACTGAAATACTAGGGTGGGTTTGGGGAGGTGATTTTGCTGATTCTTTTACTTTACCACCTTGTGGGTTTTAGTTTTGGGATGTGGGTACCACTGGACATAACTAACTGCTGCAGAAAGACCCTCTAGGATATGCTATTGCTAGTGCAAATTATCTCTTGAGAACACCTTCCGGCTTACAGACTTTCAACACCCATTGAACAACCTTCACAATTTATGTGACTGAAGTGGAAAATGGTGCCAAGGTTCAAGTATAGTTATTTTTAACAGGAGCAGGAAAGTGAGTTGTGTTGGGAAGTGTGGGAGACACCTTTGTTGAGTTGACTAGTTTTCAAGCAACAATCTGTAAGTGACTGAGAATTGTTCCCGGTCTAGCCTTGGTTCACAGCATTACGTCATTTCGTGTGGCAGATAGGACTGTATAGCTTCTAAATATAATTTCAAGCAACTGTTGTAGTTGGCCCTGAAATCTTATGTTATTTGCTGGGTGAGGGGGCAGTGAGAGATCAGGAATGGTGAATGTAAAAGAAATTTTCTCCAGTTGCCTGTAATGGGAGGCTGGCTGTGGCATAGTTAGTAGAAAGGGTTGGGGTGGCAGGAGATCTCCCAATCAGTTTCTTTATGTAAATAGAGAAACTTCTGTGGTTAGAAACATCTCCGGTCCCTTGGATGGTTCCCTGCTGTAAGCACACTTCGTAGAGAATGGGAATGCTGATTAGAGTTTTCAGTTCAAATTCAGCACTAAAAAGTCTTTGAGGGAAGAGGTGGACTTGGCTCCCCAAACCATTTTTTTTGTTTGTTCTAGCATATAGCACTCTAAATCCCTATGTGTGCAAGACTAATTTTAAAGGAGAAGCAGACACAACGTTCAGCCAAGGACTCTGGCAGATTTCTTTATCTGCTTTCCAAGAGGAGAGAACTGAAAGATCTGCCTCATTAGCTGAATTCATGGATATGTTTGTACTCCTGAAGATCATTTTGCCGTACTGAAGGGTCAAGAGATGTTCTGGAGACCCACAAGGGAAAAACAAGCGAACTGTAATTGGATTACATCGAGCAGGAAAGGCTGAGCATGCAGTTAATAATTGATCTGTGCTCTGCATGTAAACAGACTGACTTTGAACATAGCGGTATATGGCATAAAACCCCAGACCACTGGCTGTAGATAATCAGCTAGGAAGAAAACATACATTCCCATTTGCTTGGAGGAGATGTGTATCTCCTGGAAGATTTAAGTTCCTAGCTCACATTTTGCAGTTGAAAAGTCATTTTTATTGTTGGATTTCTATGGAGATGTCCTGAAAGGGGTGAGGAGGAAGGATAGAGGGTCACAAGCTCCTGTGTTTAAATGGATGCTGTAGATATGTATATGCTCTTCAGTAATTCTGAAATGAGGGTCTTTTCACAACCCATTTTACTAAAACCTTTAGCCCTGAGGATTGATAGTAGTCATTTTTCAGTTATTCTTAAATTGTGAATTATCTGCATTGTGGATGTAGAGAGCTGTGTAGTGAGAGCTGTAGTCCAGCAGAACCGCTGGCTCAAGTGCTGCCTTGGAGCAGTGTAGCTGTTTCCACGCAACATAGAGCCCAAGCTAATAATACTTGAAAGAGCCAGCCTGGATCCAAGCAAACCTCCTTCTCTGTCTTGCTTGTAGTATCCCTATTAGCATGTTAATTTTTCCTGTAACATATCAGTTATGCTGACTGGATAATGAAAAGGTGAATTCGTCTTTCTTGCCTGATGAAATTGGATGTTTATCACCTTAGTCTTTACAAGTAAGACTGGCCTTCAGGAATCCCAGGCTGAGACCAAGGGGAAAGTCTGGAGCAAGGAAGATGTACACCTGGTGAAAGAGGATCAGATCAGGACTTAAACTGAGCATACATAAATCCATGGGCCTTGGTAGGATGCACCCACGAGTGCTGAGAGAGCTGGCAGATGTCAATTCAAGGCCACTCAAGAGGCAATGAACACAAACTGAAGCACATCAGGTTTCACCTGAACCTCAGGAAACTCTTTTTTACTATGAAGGTGACTGAGCACTGGCACATCTTGAATAGAGAATTGTGAAGTCTCCATCCTTGGAGATGTTAAAAAGCTGTCTGGACATGGCCCTGGGCAACCGACTCTAAGCGTCCTTGCTTGAGCGAGGGGGTTTGGACAACATAACCTCTAGTACTCCCTTCCAACCTCAACCATTCTATGATTCTGTGAAAGACTGCAGAAGTATGCATTTGAAGGTAAAGCAGTGAAAGTGTGTGTGTATAAGCACATATTTTGCTATAGAAAAGTCATCATAATGCTACCATTATATGGTTCTTGTACTAGGATTGTTACTAAGGAAATGTTTCATCCTTCCTCTAATTTTCCCCAAAGATGAGTTAAGAACATGAGTCAGTTCTTTGTATGCCAGTGGTTGTGACTTGTTATGACACCCAAATCTTGAGACTTTGCTATAGTCAGGAGAAGTTCACTGATTAAAGGATCCAGCTTCTCCAGTCACAGAGGCTGGCATAACTTATGAAGTAGGCAGTGCTTAGATGGACTTAGTGATCAGAGGAGCAGAAGATTTCCCAGAGATTCATGACCAGCCAAGCAGTGTCTATAGATAGAGTTCAACAAAAACAATGTTCGTTATCCTCAGAAAGCCATTAACCCAAAAAATTCTGTGCTGTCTTTATTAAGGGTTAAGAGTCAAAAGGAGGTTTGATAAGAGAGGCATAAGATCATTTTTCTCTAGTTTTATTTAAAAGATTATTGCTTACTTTCCTGCTCCACAGACAGCATGTAGTACTGAAATTGATTGTTTCATTTTTTCTCTTCAGACCATCTTTTTCCATGTTCTCATTGCTGAACATTATGGTTATTTGTTAGGTCAGTGTAAAACAAGTCCTTACTTGAACAGGTATCTGTACTGCCAAAACTGAAACAGGAATGGTTGAAAGATATTAGGAAAAGAATGGAAACCATGAGCCAGGGTCTCAGTGAGGGCAGGCTGGTATGAATTCCTCAGGGTATCACAACAGAGGATCTCAGTCTTTTTTGCCTGCGAGCTGTTCACACAGAGTTAGTGATGATGCATAATTTACAAAGCCAAGTTGAACGTATGGAATAAAATTCAGAGCGTGATACTTTTTATTTCATTCACTGAGTAAAGAATAAAAGCTCTTCCTGCCAGCCTGGCTGCTATGCTAGTCTTAAATGAAAAGTACAGCATAAGATGAAAGCCTGTCAAGATTTTTCTACATGCAAATCATGGACCCTACTGAATGTCCAATCATGAGAAGACTAATGGCATCCAGTGTGTGTTTAAAGACAGGAGGAAAGAGATCTGAGCATCAGAACCAATAGTATTGTACAAATAGCTTTTGTTAATGAAAGGTCTTAAAGTGACTTTTAAAATTCCAAAGAATATGTAGAAAAGGTATAGGTTAAAATTTACCAGAATAAATCTCACCATCAGAAAGCAGGTAATTTCAGGGAGATTTAACTGTATCTGATGCCCTCTGCTCTTTCCTTCATATTTACATTCAGTCACCTTCAGGGAAAAAGGATAATTAATGTAGCATCACCATGTAAAAGAAACAGCAACCAGTTCCTTCACCAAAAAGAAGTATCTAGGAGTGAAGAGATAATGATAATGACTAAAGTATTTTTTTAAATTGTTGCTCACCCATGTTATTTTCAGAGGGATGTTAACGTTCATCTGTTTCACCAATGGATAAACAGTGACACAAAGAAGACGATTTGTCAGCACTCATCAAGCTGGTAGATCCTGAATTGTGGAAGTGCTGTGTCCGTCACCTCCAGAATACATAAATACATCTCTGTGTCTGCTTACCTACAAGCTAAACTGGAAAGACAGTGTTTATTATTATCCCACATCCATGGGTTAGCCCTGTTCCCATTTTAGGCCCAGCCACATCGTCATGGACACAGGCTGTTCTGTTTAGATGTGTGTTCCCCTTAAAATCACTGGAATAAGCTCTGTGTTTAAGCCATTCCATATGTGCATGATGAGCTCTATGACTCTGGTCCTCTGGGTCATCTGTTAGACTTGCAATATTTTCTAGCTTTGGAGCAAGAAGCATCTGCCAGTGCCTTTTTAATTGCTGGTCAGGCTGTGTTAAGCCAACTGGCAGCTAGTGGGAATGAGATGTCTGCGAAGGTTAAACACATTTGTCAGTCACATAAGGGAACTAGCTACATTTGTTGATGTTTAAGTGACATTCTCAATCTGGCTCCAGCTGCCTAGCAGGATTGCAAAGTGAACTGAGGTCATCGGCCTCCAGCTAGGCTCCTTTAGGGGCTTTTGAGGGTGTGTTTTTTTCTAAGTTGGAGAATACAACATGAAAGTGGTTTTTTTTTAATATAGAATGGCCTGAATATGATCCTTAAGTCCTGAATGTCTCAAATGTTTATTGGGAGGCATTCAAATAAGCACCAATATTTTTCACTGCCATGAGAGATTACAAAAAATTGGAGGATTATTTTTTTTTAACTCTATAAAACAATGTCATCTAAGCAAATACAGTAGCTGAGTAATCACATCAGTAAACATGTTCAACAGTTTCACCTCTTTGTTTTCTCCATGCAAAACAAATAGCAGAAGTCACCTCCTAAAAACATGCAAGTACTTTCTTAGTTAAACGCTACTGGCCGCTGAAGAGATGGGCTCTGTTCTTTCAAATCACCAGCAGCACTTCCATTGAAGAGTAAATTTGCTGAGTAAATATCTCTGGGGAGAAACTGCTAATTAACAAGCGGGTTTCTTAGCCAGCTGCTCCTAATGGAGAAAGTGGTGGTTCATTTTTAAATATCTAGGCTATGAAGAGGGACACTGTCACGCTGAAGCTGTGCAAGTTGCCAGAGAGATATTTTGTGGTAGAGACGACTGAAATCTGTCATGCACTGTTCTGCAATCAAAATGAACAAACATTTCCACCTTACAAGCTGCAAATGCCTTCTGGGCTAAATACTTTAATATTATTAATTTTTTTTCATAATAGCAACATAAATAGCCTCACTAATATATTCCACCATTTGTTTAATTAGTGCCTGCCTTAATTGTTTTCTCTTAGCTATAGTTCAGGTGAGTGCTGAGTGTGGGATGTGGTGGTGTAGTTAACATCTTACAGTCTGATGAGGGTGACTGCTGGTTTGAGACAGCTGTAAGATGGTCTGTTGGCCCTAAACTCCTTTGTTTCTGGGTGCCTCTGAGGCAACGGGACATGCAGGAGTAGTCCAAGGCCCTTTTCGTAATGCAGTGTTTCATTATTTTATACATACACATTTCTCCCAAATCAGAGTTGTCAGCTGCCCTGATTTAAATGATTTTTTCCTGATGTTACGTGATGCTGATAAAGTTGTATGTTTTATGTGTGCCACCTGCATGTGCTCCCTAAACTAACCTCAGCTTCTTCGAGTAATGCAAGATGTCTTGCCAGCTGCTCCAGCCAGTTTAAGTCATTAAAAAGTGCTATTGAAGTTGGCAGAGATGTTGGGTTCAATCTGGGCTCATTTAAAACCAGTTTCTGTAAGTGAAGGTCCCGCAGAGAAGTCTCAGACTCCAAGTGCATGTCATTTCCTTCCTTGCTGTTTGGTTCTTCAAGGCTAAATGGCACGAGACCTGTGGTCCTGGTGACATATGTGACAAGAACCTTGCTTATGAATGATAGACCAAATTCCTGGTATCCATTTTTTTGTTTTCTGCAGAGCTGCTTTAACCTTTTTGCCAAATATCTAGCAATGGGTGAGATCTTTCAAGCCAGGAAGTCTTTTCCTGAGCTACAATACTCTTAACGTTTTCCCATGCTCCCTTTTCCAGCTGATGATTTAAAAATTACTATTTGATTTTCAACAAAAGCTTTGCCAGTCCAGAATGAATGTAAAGTTAGTGGACATACACCACAAAGCCGCCAGATGTTTCCGACATTCCACTCAGGCACTGCTGTAGACACAGGCAAAAGAAAGAGAACTCTCCTGTTGACATAGTCAGAGAAGGTTTTGGACATAGAATATGTAACATCATGGCCAAGGTATTTCTTTACACTGTGCTGTTTGGGAATATTTTTTTCTTCTTCAGGCTGAACACTTTGAAATGTTTAACCAGTTTCATGTCCTTGTTACCACTAGACTTAAGAGCTACTACTACATCTTTCTTATCCTCAGCAAAAAGATAGAAGCAGTTTGAAGGTGCCATGTTATTCCTGTAGCTGCCTGAAGGTTGGTTACACTGACACTGACCATTAGTGTACTGCTAAAAAGTACTAACCCCGGCCTCCATCACTACTGAAGGAGTGTCCTGGGAGTGTTTTGTTTCAGAAAAGCCATCCCCAACCTAATCACAGGCATGGGATGGCATAAATACTGCCCTTCGTCTCTATTTCCCAGAAGCTTCCCTCTGCACAACGGGACCCCCAGGAATCGTATTAAAATGACTCTCTAGCTGTTTGATATCACCAGAGAGATGTTATTCAGCCCTACAGTCAGATTACAGGCTGAAGACCACAGTGATGTGTAGCAAGCCAGCTTTGATACTGGTAGTGGTCTCCTCACAGTAGCATGGCAGCCCACATGGACTCATTTCCTCCAGAAGTGGTGAAAAGAGGCCACCCTGCACTCTGTAACATTGTGGCTAAACTATGCCTGCTCCCCTCTTGGACTGTTCTGGAGCTAGCCCAGCACATCTCCATGCTGATCTGCAGTCTGCAGAATTTGAAGCTGAAAGGGATGACTATAATAATCAAGTGTGAATCTACTCTTTCTTAAAACTGCTGGGCTAATATGCCTAGAAAAATTTTCCAGCCCAAGTCCAAAAACATGATACCTCTCTCTTTCCTTCCCTTTCTCTTTTATGGACTTAATAGAAATGGCCTCCAGCAATTCCACATACATTAGAGAAGGAAGAAAACACAACAGGCGGTGCATTGCTTGAGCATTATGGCACTCCAGGTGTGCATGCTCAGACACAGGGAGCTGAAAAGAGGATGACAGGCATGACTGCAACAAGACTGCCAGAAATTACGCTGCTCATGATTAGTGTGAATCCCTATTGTGAGGCAAAAATGATGCAAAATAGAGAGAGAATAGAGAATAGGGAGAATAGAGCTCGTTTATGCACAGATTTTTATTTGCAGTTAGTGACACTGGGCTGATGGAGAAAATCAATGGACCATATAATCAAAATTCAGAGGATAAAAAAAATCTTAATAATAATTCTAATTAATAATCCATTTGTTTTGCCTGTCAAGTAGCAAAATGACAATGTAATCTGCCAGACAAATTATTCTGTACTGTGAAAACAGAAGTTACAGTACTGAATGCAAGCCAAAATCAGCTCTCAGCTACACTGGTGTAAGTTCCAAAACACCTCTGGAGAGGTGAGCCCAGGTACTTCTGGTTTATATTAATGCAAATTTGACCCCAGGCAAAATGCCAAGTTGAATTCAATGGTTTTGAAGAGGAGCCATCCAAAAAAAGTTGCCATTGGAATTCAAAGCAATTTGATAAAATAAGATACTATTCACTGATCTCTTTAAATGATTTAAGGTAAGATTGTACCACTATAGAAAGTAGGATCTGTTCTTAATGGATGTCAAGAACCTCCTCCATTGTCTCCCAACAAATGGAACAGATGGTTTCTGGTTTAAAATCAGTGCTTCTCTAATGAAGTCAACGGGTAAATGCCTGTTTGCAGCAGCTGAGAGCCTAGATAGATTGCATATCTTGCTGGCTCTCTTTGAACACAAATGTGCTGGTTACTATGTTGGTCACCTGGATATAGTAGTACTATTTATATTTTATATACTGGTGTGTTCATAGCATGTGAAAAGAGCAGAAAAGTTTTTTAACATTTACAACCTAAGCAACTAGTACAAGGTCACAGACCAAAGCTAGGCCCTGTTCCATTTTTCACGTTACACCCCTTTCAAAGGCTCCAGGTAAGAGGGTCTATAAAGTACTTCTGCTGGGACATGATTTTTAGTTTGGACCAGCCTGTTACACTATCACATCTTAGTTTCAGCTTATTCTGTGTGCTCATCTTAGCTGTGGTGTGCAGGATCAGGCAACCTTTCCATTTTTTATCGACGCTCCCACTGCCCTAATGAGCAAGTATGAAGAAGGTCCCTTAACTTCCTTGCACTTGGGCTTCTTTTCTCGTGTATTTCTAGAGTAAAGTGATTGTAACATGTTTACACTGTTATTCCCTGTTGATGCATCTTTCATTCAGTACCAGAAAATGGGATTGTGATTTAAGTTTGGACCTTTAAGTGTGACATTAATGGTGATAGACAGTAGCTCCTTGTCCTGGCTATGCAATAAGGGGATGGGAGCTTTACGGTATGATTCAGGGCAGCTGAATCAGGACCTATAATATCACACTGAATAATTTAGCAGTTGATACTGACCTTGATCTCTTCACAAATTCCCCTCTAGCATCTATGACTATGTGTGAGAAAGTAAATGCCTTTTATCTCTTTTTTTTTTTTTTTTTTTTATTTTCACTTTAAAAGCTCACCTGATCCAGCAGACCTCTCAATCAGCTAAAAAGCCTTCATCCTAGTACTTCATTCTTATTTTCCCTCTCGTTTTTGGAAGCTCTGTTTCTATCCTCCAAAGCTCAGAGAGCAGCAGTGCTCATCTGGAATATACTGAATGTTACAAAAAGTGCAGCTCTTAGGAGCCTGAGCAGCCAAACATCCTGGTGAGGGAAAAAGAGGAGAGATGATCTTAACTGGACTACCAACATCACTGTGAATGGTACAGGGGTGGCAAAATTCTCCCTCTGCAGGAAATTTATACATTGTTTTAAGCTCTTTATAAAGTGGTTTTACAGTAGCTTGTAGGACAGCAGAGCTGACCCTATTGAGGGAGGACTCGCAAGGCTGAAGGGAGCAGGTACATCTATACTATGTAGTGAAGGAGAACTGCCCCATGTCCTTTCTCACTAACTCTAGTCCTGCAAGCAGACTTGCAGCATTAATACAGCTGAATATAGGAGCCAAACAGGGCTGCTCATTCATCTCATTAAACAGCCAGACTGCTTCTGGGCTCAGAGGTGCCTCTGAATAACGTTGCAGTGCATCACGCATATGCAGCAGCTCATGTAGGTGTACCGCGGGCTTCTCTGACATGGTACCGCATCACAATGTGCACACAAGCGTTCCCTCTGCAAACACTGAAACCAGTCCGAGAGCTAAATCGGTGTGAACACATCCCTCAGTGGCAATCAGTCAGTTGGCCCCTGTCATTCAGCATAGGTAACGTTTGCCTGTAGCCTTCTGCAAAAATCTAGTGATGCTTGGAATAGTTTGAACTTGTGCTAACATAAGCGCTGAAGGAGATAGGAAGCTTTTTTATGATGATTTTCACAACAGGGAATAAATGAAGGACCCTTCACTCAGGGTTGTAGTGCTGTCAGCATTCATTTTCTACTTGGAAGCAGTAATAAAGTAGCCCCAGAAAACCTTTTTAACTCTATAGTACCATGGTTGTTCCATGTATTTTTGTTGCTGGTGCATAAAAAGAGCTCCAAAAGTTCACAGAAGTTTTTTCTCCCTGCTTCATTCCTAGAAAAGTAAGCTTGAAAGGATTTTGTCAGAACAAGTTCTTTTTCTTTTAAATGATAAATATATATACACATATATTCCCTGTAGTCATTTGTGGAAGGATGAAAATTTATATTGGGTTCCTTGTTTTCTTGTGCATTTTGATTTGTTATGGGACTGTTTTTTTATCAAAAGTCACAATGCTTTTTTTGACACAAAGACTGAAAGAGACGTTTGGCATTCATTTTTGTGTGAATTATATTTATTTCTTCAAATACATTAGAACACCAAAGTAAAAATATTTTTCTGTATAATCATTTACAATATATCTTTTCTTTTATTGTATATAAATCATAATGAGCCTGGGCCTTTAAATGTTTGAAATTAAGTTATTCTCACAGTTGTCACTGTCTTCTGCATTGTCTGTTATATCTTGATGAAAAGGAATAGTAAAATCCACCAATATTAGTTTAATAGAGCAGTGCAAGACCTGCGTGCCCTCTGGTGGAAGCGATCCTTAAAAGACTAATGTAGATCAGCTCTTGTGGCAGTGCTAAATGTCCGACCTGCAGACAGACACACTCTCCTTTGATATACTTAGTTACTCAATTAAGTTACTCCATAGCAGAGTTTGTTAGCTAGTAGGAAGGAAAACACTTCCAGTGCATTATTTTTTTCACACTTTTTATTACAGTTTGAACTCTTTCATTTCTCTTCAACCTCTTTGTTGACTTTTTAACCTTGTTACTCCAATGTAATAAAAAGGAAATGAGTTATATGTTGTGTAAAGGTATTGAACAGTATCTCATTATGGACACAGATTTTATACGTAGAATTTTGCTCTGCTTTTAAGGAAGTTTACAGGTCCGATACAAGCTGAGTAAGGATGGACTCCTCATTTTCACCATTGACTCTGGAAATTTTGCCAATCGAGAGATGCACCATGTGAAGATTAACAGAGATGGCAGAGAGCTCATCATTCAGGTATGCCATGGCTGTTAAATAATACTTCCTGCCACAAACAGACCCACTGATTTCAATGGCTGATCACCAGCAGGAGGCAAAGGTTTCACACTGATCTCGTGCAACCAAAGCTGGTCCAGCAGTAGAACAGCTCTGTGGGTTAGACCAAAGCTCCATCCAGACCCTGCTTCAAAGAGTGCCCAACCATGGTGTTTTCTTTAGAGTGATCCTTCCCTTGTCTCTGACAATCTGTGAATTAGGAAACACCTTTGGCCAGAAATTTCATCTGGACCACTGGAGTGGTTCTGGGGCTTAGGGGGATGTCTGTGTGACCTGTGGTCCCAGAGAAAGCACACAGTATGTATCATTAAAAAGCTGCCAAAGGGAGAAAAACAGCTGAGGAATGAGCACCTGGGAATGTAATTTCATTTAGGGTATGTGCCCCGAGGGAGAATGTGACTCCAGCTGCCTTATCCTCTCATAGAAAAGGAAAAGCTGAGGGGATGCATGGTGCAGCCACCATGTGCATGACAATGCCCTATCCTTTTGCCAGAAACAAGCCATGCTGACAGTGACAACCTTATGAGAGACAAGAACCCTCCTCTGCCTTGTTTCCCTGCATTGCCTTTTTTTCCAAGGCAAGGGAGAAGAGGGCCGTCTTACTGCTCCTTCTGCTTTCCTTCTGAGGCTAATTATAGCAGTTCATATTCCAAAACAAATTGGTTAGATCTGGGCAGCAGTCATTTAACAGGTAAGAGTAACAGAGTCTAAAGAGAAGCTGTGTGTTAAAGGAATAGAATGAGAAGGAGACAGAAACACAGGCAGTGCCACAGTTTTTTTCTCTACAGTTTCCGTTTCTGGGTGGTAAAATGATAACACGGCACGCAACTAGGGTGGGTAGGCCTGATTATCTAGGAAGGAGGTTTATGCTAAAAGCCAGGGGTTTTCTCAAGTGCTAGTCTTCTATTTTCTGCTGCACTGTGGTTTTCTTCCATGCAGAACTAATTCTTCACATTTCTAGAGAGGCCTCCTTTGAGTCTATGCTGAAGTGACTAGACATGGATTTTGGAAAGCAGGCGTATTTCAGTGTCAAACATTTTAAGCTTTTCTGCAGGGGAAGTTTCTTCAAAGCCCTTTATATGACTATTCTGGTGTACCTTTCAGCTTCTCATGCTAAAATCAAAGCTCATTCACTTTGCTGTCTTTAGAAACTGAATCACACTTGGGGGCAGAATTAACTGATTTGCAGCTGAGAGCCTTCCCAGAGGTTTGCAGTACAGAGAGATATAGGAGTGTCTACATGCTGTTGTAACGAACTATTTTATTGACCTCTTCCAGGTTGATCAAGTTCTCAAACTCAAGCACAACTTTTCTGAGATTGATTTTAAGGCCATCAAATCACTCACCTTGGGCAAGGTCACAGGTTGGTTCTACTAAAAATATTCCTGATTCATCAGTTGTTATAGTGCTGGAGTTAACCTGTGCTGTGTGTTGGGTTTTTAAAAGGATTGGGATTTGTTTGTCTGACTTAGCTGTAAGGGTTGGCCTGAGCATTCCAGTGCTCCTACTTGTATATCTCATCAATGCAAAAATTTGGCAGCTTTACTTGTTTGCACTGGTAGCAATATTTACTTCTCCCATTGCTCCCTCCTATAAAATGATTCATACTGCTTGTGTGGCTGCACAGGGTGACATCTTAGCTTAATGATATCATTTTGCTGACTACAGCTTGCTCCTCTCAAGCCATCTCTGCTTCCTAATGGTAGGAAGAACAGCACTGTGAGCCTTTGTCCTCTCTACCCTTTCTTTACTGCCAGTCCTTTTCCATTTGAATTCTGCAAGGAATATTTATATTACATTCAGCACTGAGGCCACAATTCTGCATGCTCTGTGCATAGACCTTCATCTTTACCCCTCCACACTACAAAGCCATTACAAGACCAGGAAAACTGCCAGAAATTTGGAAAGTAGAACTCCTATATTTTGCTGTCAAGTATGTTATATTGCTTTATATGAGAGTCTTATTCATTCCCAGTAAGATTCTAAATGCTTCCTTGGTTATAGACATTTTAGTCCTTAGAATTGGACCTCCATGTCAAGCCTGACATCTGTTTAATTATTGTAATTTTATACACTTTATTAATAGCACCCAAGGCCTGTGGGACTGGTAGCTAGACAGAAACAACAGACATCCTCTAGCATCTACTTGTGCAATATAATTGTATATAATGACATCAGTGCATTCTGTACCAAGTTTTACTAAGTAGATTAAGGGCAAGAACTGTTTTTCCCCTTAGTTAAAACAAACTAATGTTTGTTCAGAATGCAGCAATCTTCCAAGTCTTCGTGGACAGATTTGGGGACCTGATCTCATTTTGGGAACTATCAGCTGTAATGCTGAAAATCTAAAAGAGCACTGCTCGTCATGATCTCTACGTAAAGCTCCAGCTATAGATACCAAATCAATAAACCAAGACTTTTCTAACCAGCAAGATGGAACATAGCACAAAGAACTTCAAATATGTAGCGAGCAAGCTGACAAGGTGCAGCTCAGCATCGTGTAGAGAAACTAGATTTAGTCACAAAAATATTATTAACTTCACAAGTACAAGGTTGTTGCAAAGCCAAAAAGCCCAGATGTATCTCTAGATGTCTGGCATTCAGTTCCACTGAACACACAGACTTGTCTCTATACAGCTTTTAAAGGATACATCCTTCTGTTCTTTCTCTCTTGCCCCAAAGTTTATTGGGATTTTGTTTCAGTAATAATAATAATAGTAATAGTTCATTTTCTATAATGACACTAGAGCCATAAACTTGGCCTTCCAGATGGTGGGAGATGTTATTGCTGTACCAGAAATCACACAACACATCCCAGAAAGTCACTTTAATTCAAGTCTAATCCTAATTCTGGTTTCTTCTTCATATGTTAAGTGAATTTCTGCAAACTTTTTATTCCATGTCAGGATTTCATTTTCTGGGTTTTATCCCACAACTGTAGCTGTGCTGAGTAGAGTCCTTGTGCCCTCACAGAATCACAAATGCCCTTGAGTCTTCTCCTCTCCAGGATGAACAGTCCCAACTCTCTCAAGCCTCTCTTCCTACGAAAGATGCTCCAGTCCCTTAATTATATTTGCAGTCATTCACGAGACTCACTCCAGTAAGTCCATGTATGTCTCCCACTGGGCAGCCCAGAACTGACCCAGCACTCCAATGGTGTTACACCCATGCAAAATACAGGGGGAGGATCATCACCTTTTCTCTGCTGGCAATGCTCTTCCCAAGGCAACCCTGGCTGCCAGGATGTCATTGGCTGCCTTTGCTGCAAGAGCACATTTCTGGCTCACGGTCAGCTTGTTGCCCACCAGGACCCCCATATCTTTCTCTGCAAAGCCGCCAGCTGGTCAACACCAACCAGTGTTGGTAGATGGGGTTATCTTTGCATTACCTTTGTTGAACTTAATGAGGTTCCTGTTGTTCTATTTCTCCAGCTTGTCACTGTCTGAATGGTGGCACAACCATCTGGTCTGCTAACTGCTCCTCCCAAGTTTATATCCTCTCCAAACTCACTCAAGTTGCAAAGTTTATCTGGGAAGTAATTTCTTAAAAATCATTACGTAGGTGCAGTACAATTCTTATGATTTCTACAATAGCTTTTCTAATTAAAAGTTCACAAGAAGAAAATGGAATCTATACATTGAAGAGATCACAGAACAATTCATCCAAGAGGGATATTATATTGTAAGAGATGATAACAGCGTAATTAAATCAGAAGGGGTAAGTTGACATTAACTGACATACAAAAGCTTCCCTAAAGAAGCATCTCCTTCTAGAGAGTTTCTATGGAAAAGACTTAAGCCCATTTTTTTGGTGGAAAGTCATTCCCTTTTTTAAGCTCACAAGATCACAGTAAGAGTTTGGCTACCCTAGGCACTTCAAGCTATCCGAGCTCTAAGCCAATAATGCCATCATGTCTCTATCAAAAAGAGACCAAATCTATTCAGACTTTTTCCCCAGCAATATCATTTACAATGTGATCGTAACACCATGCTTAAAGCCCTGTTTTCTTGATGATAATACTAACTAAATAAGTGTCCGAGGTAATCTAGAAATTTTATTTTTAGTCTGAATTCTTGCTACTAATTGAGTATTTATAAAACCCTTTGTATATATGTATTTATACATATATATGTATTTATAAGTATAATTGCACTAATTGAGGTGATTTTAGCCATCTGCTCCTGAGAAAAGCATGTATTGTTTTGCATATCATCTCTCCATCTTCTTGCATATTTTCTTCCTTTTATAGATCATATTTTGAGCATGCAAAATCACACAGGGCTGGCTGTGTTGTGACAGATTAGGATTCAAATGTCAAAAATTGTGATATGTAACAAATTTCACATTGCAGCTCCAAGCAGTGCTTCCTTTTCGAGGAGAAACTGACTTTAAGAAAACATACTAAATGCATGCCTGAAATTATCTCCACTAAGCCTAACAAAACAAAAATTCTCAAATGTTCCACTTGACATGAAATGTTCAATTGCTGGCAAGCAAATCCTGGCATGTTCTGCTCATTCCTGGGAAAACTTGTGAGAAAAAGTACCATTGCTCTTGCTGTCCCTTGCTTTTTCAGAAGTGTCTTGGAGGTGCATTGAATGTCTGGAGCCTGTCTTCTGTTCAAGCTCATCCTTTTTTTTAAGCAAGAGTCAAACTAGTTGAGCTCAATGGTTCTAACCAGGAAAAATTTTTGTTGTTCACTCCGCTGCCTTTGTGGCACGTTCACACCAGGAAATGAGATTATTCCAAAGATGCCTTTTTGTGGGTTCCAGTCTAATCCAAGATATGCTTTCTGCCCTTTCTAAATTAATTATTAGTATCAGCAATGTTTACTGAGGTTGTTGAAGGATGTAGCAGCATATTTTTTGAGCTAACTACACAGTACCTGCTAGTCAATTCTTCCGAGACAGATGCAATGTGGAGACTACAACAGTCTTTTACTTCAAGATCATGGGCTCAAATCTAGTGACAATGTCCAAGAAGTAATCTTGCCAGTGCTGTTCAGCACCTTGCCAAAATGAGGTGATGGATACACTTTAACTCCCACAAAAATCATCTATTTCTCAGACTCAAAAAAAGGAAGACCAGTGCTTCAGCATGTGGAGTAAATTACCCTTTGCGCTTCTGCCTGCGATTCACTTAGATTAGTTAATTAATTAGGGCATAGACATTTAAAACAGGCAATGTCTGCCCTCACTGACGTTAAAAATAAATTTTGGTTAAGGAAGTTCATGATGGGCCTTCCTGGATGTAAGTGAGCACACAAGTAAACTTTGGGCTCAGATTTAAGTTTAATGTTTGTAAAGAAACAACAAAAAGTTTTTGGATAATGTTTATGGTTCCATTTTCTACAGTGATATCTTTAGAAAGAAGGTCTTTTGAGCCACTCTCCCTGCACGCAAATAACACACTTCATTTCTCTTTGCTTCCAGTTGCCTGTCATATTAGTTATCATTTACTATGTCAGTTTGCTGATACATTGCTGAGGAGCTTAATACTTGGTCCTAGAGAATTCCAGCAGAATTCTATTTATGATGAAAATTAATTCCCTGTTACTGAGATATTAAGACTTAAAATTGCTTTATTTATTTAAGATCTTAAAACGAGTGTGTTGTATATGGCAGAGGTGCACAAAGAAACAGCAGTGGGACAGGATGTCTGTTTTGGTGAATAGGAATGAATCAGCAGATAATTATGTTGATAAAATCAATAAAGTTTAAAAAATACAGCTACATGTTAGACGTAATCCTTGTTATCTCAGAAAGCCATTGCAAATACATGGAAAACAGGAAAGCAAAACCACACAAGACTTACTGAGCTTTGACACTGCAGACAGCTTCCAGGGAGCAGCTAGAGGACCGAGCAAGAAGACAGACCAACTTATGCACAACTTAGCAGACAAAGCTTAAAAATTACTTCCTAAAAATATGGGTAAACTTAATTTGTGGGGAATGAATTACTCAAAAACTGAAAAAGATTGCCTTCTCACCTGCCATGTAGAAATCATCCAAACTAACTTGGTCTCCAGCACCTAGAACAGAAATACAACGCTAAAATGTCAGAAGATCAAACCAAGCCACCAGCAGCAATTCAGGGTGATTTTCCAGGCCAGTCAAATGCATGGAAAGATTCACAGCATTATCAGGTCAGAGGAAGGCCACTGAGGTTTCATGTGACCTTGCTTCAATACAGACCTTGGAACTTCACCAAGTTGCTTCTCTTACTGAGCACTGTGTCAGGTGGTGAAAATATCTTTTGGAAAAACATTTTATTGGGATTTAAAGACTCCAAGTGACAGAATGGCCTTTAATAAGCCTTTCACAGAGGTAACCATGTCGTAATCATAGATTCACGTCATCAACTCAAGAATTCAGAGGGCAGCATAAGTCATTCACATCCAAGTTGTGCAGGTTCCTTGTTGAGAGCAGTGAAAGCCCCACTTTCTGAAAGACATAAGGCATGCACCTAAAGCTATATAATAAAGCAAACTTTATCTGTGAACATGGGATTTTTACCAGAGGACTCTGGGGTTGGTTTTGGTTTGTTCTTTGATTTCTTATTTTCAGATTTCAAAGCCTTTCAACAACAAATCTCCTAGTTCTCATTCATGCAAAGCTTACTTTGACAAAAGACTCCTGGAATTGGCCCTTAATTTGACTTTTTAAAAAAAAAGCTTTCAAAAATACTGTATCTTAGACTTTTCAAACTACTGTACCATGAAAGAGGAATTCGTTATTTCTTAGGCTTTACCTTTTGCATGTTGGGGCAGAACAGAGCAATTTAGATTGCCCGATGTCTAAAAGATAACAACAAATCCACCTTTTGTGTCAGAGCTAAGAAAACAGGAAAGGCTGAGAGTAGGAATGTTTACAAAGGGTTTTATAAATTCAACAAAGATGGCAAATACTGTAAATCAATCTTTTAGTTTTATATAAGCCTTCTTGTGGAAACTTGGAAACAATTCTTTGTCTGTTTTATAACACCCCTGCCAAAATCTCATTAAAAACCTGAATTCAGCCAATTCCTACACACCTTGAGAAGAGCAAATGTCAATCGCTGTAAGGCTACAGCTTTTCCAATGGCAAAACCTCAGTTTCCCTTCCCATCTCTCTTTCTTGCAGTTACTCACAGCCCAGAGGCTGTTCCCATGACAGCTCTGCAGACTGAGCATGTCTCCCGTAAGACCCTTTGGAGAGCAAGATCACACTGTGCCTTGCTTTGCTGAGAAGCAGCCAAACTCTTCCACTTTATACTTCCACAAAAACATTCAAACATAATTAGAAATCTTTCTCAGCTAATTCCCTCTGACTGCACGGCATAATAGTCACAGATCTTGAGCACCAAAATAATGTGTGATTTGGGCTAGTTTTGATATTTCTCTGTATTTTCTTATATGTAAAAGAAGTTTACATAATTCAAGTAGCAATGTCAGTTATAAGAGAAGGTCTACTTTTTTTCCTAAAACCTTTTGGCTGAGAGCTTGTAAAGTCATGGGTTTTGAATGATAGTGGAAAAATTTGACCTTATTTTAAAATTTACCATCTTACTCTTTCAAGCTTTGAAAATAGACTTGAAAAGCTGGAATCCTTATTTTCCAATGTCATTGGAAGTATGGTAGAAGTTTTTTTCATTAGCAGGTAATTTTTAAGACTTTGAATAACTTTTGATACTGTATCTGTGTGTATTTTTGGTTTTTTTCCTTGTTTGATTGACCTAGATATAAAGCGCATGATGTTACAGACCTCTGAGCAGTATGAATTTCAATTTCTGGAAAGTAAATAAATGAGAGCTTGGTGGAAGATGGCTTCACTGTCCTTCTCTGACTTTCCCAAACAATCTTTGATATTAAAACATTTGGAACTAAATAAAAAACACTTAACTTAGAATTGGCTTTCTCTTTGTGAAATTTAAATGAACACAGGCCTACAGATAAATTAATTGCTCTATCTCATCTTCAGGCTGAAAAAGAGCATGGAGATATTGGTTTTGGTTTTGATTTAAATGAAAAGAGTTATCGTTTTGCTTTTTATTTCATTAGCGGAATAAAGCTACCAGAGTGAGAGCCTGGCTTATAACTAGGAGGATTCCTAGGAACTCTGATTTTAAAAACATAGTAATGTGATTTGGTGGATCAGAAAAGTAAGCTGAAAAATAAACTCTTGAAGAAGGGTAGAAGCCTATATGAAGCATTGTATAACAGACAATAGGGAGCAGGCTCCTTCATTAAAAGAGTGGAAGAAGTAGAATGCCTTGAAGGTATGGTCCATATGTGTGAAACTCATGTTGTTAACAGATGCAAAAAAAGGTAAAAAGCGTCATCCACAGGATCCTGTGATAGTGTTGCTATTTTTACTGTTTACTATTATTATTTTTATTACCATGGTTAGCACCTATGATGTGTTAGATATTGTTTAGAGAGTAGAGAAAATGGATGAGGAAAGAAGCACAATGCAGGCTTTTATGTCCAAGCCAACTTGATTCAATGTAAGTAGCATCGAAGAGGAAGGACTGGGTCAGACTACGGAGAACTTGTAGGCTGCTGAAGGAGAATTTGAACAGTTGATATTGGATGAAGAGAAGTAAAAGGGGTGAGTAAGGCAAAAAAGGATTAATTTTTTTTCATACTTTCCTAAAACAAATAATTCCCATAGTCTTTTTCTCTTGTATTGCAGATAGTTTGTCACTGGACCCCGAAGTCTCAAAGGCAAATGCCTATGGTTTCACTGGCTGCCTGTCCTCTGTTCAGTACAACCACATTGCTCCCCTGAAAGCTGCCTTACGCCATCCCAGCGTTGCTCCCGTGACTGTCAAAGGCTCCTTGACTGAATCCAACTGTGCATCCATAATGGAAGCCGATGTGAACACAGTAACCACAGTATATTCCTCATCAGGTACGTCCTGCCAACAGGGGAATGGGGAATTTAAAGGATACTGTAGAGTGAGGTTTCCTTCCTTTTTGCTGTAATGCAATTGTGATAGTATAAATATTGGAACTGAGAAGTTGCATTTTGCGTTGGAATTAGGAGTGTTGAGGATGGACATTTAGTATTAGCCAAGGCCCCTTTAAAACTCATTGTACTAAAAGTTTTCAGTCTAAGTTCCTGGATTGCCTAAAACATGCCTAGAATACAAAAAAACAAAAGTCCAAAAGCCATAATGGAAATAGCATTGGAAGTGTGGTGATGCACCTGATTTGCTATTCTCATCCACCCTAGATAGCTCCAGTGCTGCAGATCTCAAAGGAGAACATAAACGTTACACACATTCTGTATCCCAGTGGTGATCAACAATAGGAGTCATACAACAAACAAGTCAAATTAGTTCCCACCCTAGCAGAAACGAATGAAAACTCCTTGTACAAACCCCTCGACACATGTGCGTGACTTCCGTTGAATGCTTGTACTTTATTCTCTGAGGCTAAAGAGAAGGAGCACTACTTGAGCGGTACCAGTAAGATGATCCCAATAGTTCATTTGTCTTTTGCAATCCTGAAACTATCCTCTGGGAATCTTAACTATTTTGCATATGTGAATTTGTATGCAGAGAAGGAAACTCAGTGCAGCTGGAAGTGTTGTCACCAGGAACAGGGGCAATCAAGTTGCTGCTTTAGTTACCAGTGGATGTGGCAGAATTCTTAATGACCAGAAGGGGGTACAAATTAAGGGCTATTTTTTGCCCCTTGATATCTGAAGCCACTTTCTCTTTTCTGATAACTAATAAAACTCTGTTTTAGATCATATTATGTTTTCTTTGACATTTGTACTTGCATCAAATCCCCTTTTCCTGCAGCCTCTGCCTAAGATACTCAGCAGAAAACAAATAATGCTATTAGCATCCTGCATAGGGAAAAAGGTTGCTGATTACTCTGTGGAGAGTGGCTGCCAGTGTGTGTGCTTCTTCCTACCCCCCAACTTTCTTCCCACCACTCAGAGTTGTCTAAGGTATCTGCTCTGACACACAGAAGAAATGTGTCTTGTAAATATCGAATGGGCAATGATACTGAAAATATGAGCTGCTTGCACTGTGCTCTGTCACAGAATCACAGACTGGTTTGGGTTGGAAGGGACTTTAAAGATCATCTAGTTCCAACCCTCCTGCCACAGGCAGGGACACCTTTCCTCTAGACCAGGTTGCTCAAAGCCTCATCCAACCTGGCCTTAAACACTGCCAGGGAGGGGGCAGCCACAACTTCTCTGGGCAACCTGTTCCAGTGTCTCACCACCCTCACAGTAAAGAATTTCTTCCTAATATCTAATCTAAATCTACCTTCTTTCAGTTTAAAACCATTCCCCCTCGTCCTGTCACTACTTGTTCTTGTAAAAAGCCCCTCTCCCTCTTTCCTGTAGGCCCCCTTCAGATACTGGAAGGCTGTTAGAAGGTCTCCCCGGAGCCTTCTCTTCTCCAGGCTGAAGAGCCCCAACTCTCTCAGCCTGTCTTCATAGGAGAGGTGCTGCAGCCCTCTGAACATCTTCATGGCCCTCCTCTGGACTTGCTCCAACAGCTCCATGTCCTTCTTATGTTGGGGGCCCCAGAGCTGAACGCAGTACTCCAGGTGGGGTCTCACAAGAGCGGAGTAAAGGGGCAGTATAACCTCACTCGACCTGCTGGCCACACTTCTTTTGATGCAGCCCAGGATGCCGTTGGCCTTCTGCGCTGCAAGCACGCACTGCCGGCTCATGTTGAGCTTCTCGTCAACCATCACCCCCATGTCCTTCTCCTCAGGGCTGCTCTCAATCCATTCTCCACCCAGCCTGTATTTGTGCTTGGGATTGCCCTGACCCACGTGCAGGACCTTGCACTTGGCCTTGTTGAACTTCATGCGGTTTGCACAGGCTCAGCTCACCTTGATGATCTGATTTTTCTAAAGAGTTTAGAAAGCAGTAAAACCTGAGGCTCAGAACTGCAGGACAGAACACAGAGCAGAGTGTAGCATCTTTGGACTTATATACGTAAAGCTTAAATCAGTTGCACTCTATTGTCAAGGTTAAGCATGGTTACATCAGAAATGGAGAATTATTGTAAAAGCTTATCTCTGTCTTTGCCGCTCTGTGCTTTAAAATATGATTTCCTCTCAATATGATGAATTAACTGACACTATTGCCTCACTATTCTCAGTGGATTTGATTAAAGCCTGAATAAGATCTTTAGAACAAGTTAGTTCTGAAGGCTTCATGTCTTTATATGCTATAGTAAGAGCACTGGGCGGTAGATTCTTGTTAAAAAAAAATTCCAATTTGTAGCAAATTATACTTTGTATAGATGTACTTGAGAATTACATTTATACATGGAAAGGACACATTTTAAGAAATAAAAGGAAGACAGAGTTAAGGATTAACTTTCAAATTTACTGCTCATATCTCAATTCATCAGTTCCTGATTTCACATTATTGAGTGTCTGAGAAGAAAAATAGAACTTCAAAGTTGACTGTACATGTCTGTGTTGATTTTCTAATGTACAGATACAACAAAAAAGCCCTCTAGGAAATCTCTCTTTAAGTGTGTGAAAAAAGCTTTCTATAGTTATAACTTGATAACAATTGAAGCTCTTTCCTTCAGAGAGGAATACTTGTCTTCAAGAAAGTTTCCTAGCAGACAGATATGGAATAAAATCTATCCCGTCATGGCTCAGTTATCCGTACACACTCTTTCTGATTAGGAAACACAAAATGAAAGGTGACTTTCTGTGGTTTTGATATTTAACAAAGATCTGCAAATCACTGTCTTCCTTGCTGAGGCATCTGTAGAAGTTTCTGTATTCTGAACTCTACACTGATGGCATAGAGATAATGGACTTTTACTATGCTTTTTTTCTTATACTGTAAATGCCAAAGCAGATTCAGCTGTGTGAATGATTGAGTCTTGAGCTGTCTACCCCAGCTGAAGAGCAGTTCCTCATGCATTTAAAGTAAAAGATGCCAAAAGATGCCAGATACTTTCTGATAAGTCAGAAACGACACAGAAAAATTTTGCTTCTGAACAGCAGCTTAAACTATGCAACTCCCTGTCTCACTGTGCTAGTTGTGCTGGACTTGATATTTCCAAGCAAGGAGTGTTACCAAAAAATAGTAACCAAGAAAACTCTCTAAACTAAATGATAGTTTAGAAAGCCGACATTGGTTTATTGCAGCGCTGGGTGCATGGGGGATCTCTCCTCCTAGCATGCACACCTAAGAACAAAAGCTTGCTCCTTATATACATAATTCCAAGAAAAGCCCACCCAATCCAAAAAAAAAACTTATGCATAATACATTATGTAATGCATTACGTAATGTCTTTACGCATGTGTACTAAATTGGGGAAGGGGTCTTGGGTGGTCTCTGGGGGTCGCTGGTGGTCGCAATCCCCCTTTAATCGTGCTTGTGCGCAAGCGTGGTCGAGGCCTTCTTGTTTACAAGTACATGTGTTCTCAAGAAGAAGATATCATTTTGAACTTATCTCTCCTCTGACACAAGAGTTTATGAATCAAGTTAATTTTAGACATCACAAAGTTGTTCTCTACAGTTTTGTTTTGTCTTTTTGTCCCTTTTATAATTAGCAGAGACCTTTGTTTTTCTGGGACGAAGTGTAAACAGCATGAATCATTGTTTACTAGAACCTTGTTATCAATCCCATAAACAGACTCTATCTACAAAACATGTAGTTTGCTTCAGAACCTATTGTTATTCTTTATTATTCTAGCTAAAAGGAAAACTATTGACAGGAAAGCTTGTTCTGTGTAAAGGTAACACAGAGCAGGCCTTTTAGAGCCTACTCTGAGGCCTACTCTTGCTAAACCGTTGCTAACTCTGAATCGTCTGGTATCAGGAGGAACTGACCAGGGGTGTACTGGGACAGCCTTGGCTGTAGCAACTATGAGATGGTGGAGTTCAGGAGGAGGAAGGAAAAAAAGCAGAAAGCATGACTGCAACCCCAAACTTCAGGAGAACAACCTTTGACCTGGACATGGACCTGCTTGGAAGAATCCCACAGGATACAGCCCTGGTTAGAAGAGGGGTCCAGGAGAGCAGGTTCAAGGATCACCTCCTCCAAGATCAAAAATGGTCCATCCCAATGAGCAGGAAATCTAGCAAAGATGGCAGGAGGCCCAGAGAGGTTTTGAAGTCTTCATCCTTGGATATATTCAAAATCCAAATGGATACAGCCCTGAGAAACTTGCTGTAATAGACTGATTTGAGTAGGGGTTTAGGACTAGGTGATTTCCAGAGGGGCTTTCTGACCTTAGCGATGCTTCCAACCTCAGTGATTCACACTGTAATGTCATCAGTTTTATCTAAAGGGAGGAGCATGTCCTGTCAAGGTCTCATACGAGACTCAGTATTGCTTTTACTTGGCTTCAAAGTTTATTGTGTTCCCACTGGAGATGGTTCTGCTGTCACATGCCATCTGCTGCTCTGTAACAAACCTTCCTCTCTGTGTACCCTGATTTTATTTCTCAGGTAAAACGTAATTCTTAAGGCCTATGTCTGTTGGCCTTCATTCTGAAACTGATCTCCAACATTTGTTCTGGTTTCCTCTCAGAATTCTGGTAACAGTTGCCAAAAAAAAATGGTGCTTTAATGGCATTTAGTGTCAGATCTTACATAATCTTTTAGGCATGAATGAGGTCTTATATAATTTTTAAGGTAGAAATTTTATTTCATGCTTTTTTCATACATAGTTAATAATCTTTCATGACTATTCAACTAATACTGTGCACTAGATATCACCAGCTGGAGATTTTTCTCTAGTACAGGAGGACTGATGTTCAACAGATGTAAATTTTTATTGTAACTGATTTCACTGGCACCAGCTGAGGGCTGGGGTAGAAAATATCTCGCCTAACTTCCAGTATCTGAAAGTTAAATCATCTTGAGTCTAAAATTATAATTACTCTCCTCTTCTAGTTTGTGGAAAGAAATAGGCAAATCATACTGTCCATCTTTGACAGACATCTTAGGGTATAAAGTATCTGTAGGTTCTTTTGCTCTGTGCCCCCTTTAAGAACCTGAACAGCCCAAAGCCACAATCATTACAAACTCACCACCTCCTGGTACACAAATATGAAATCGTTGCTTGTTTCGATAAAAAACATCTTCTTGGGCAATGAGATACCAAAATGTGGCTGAGTCAGCTACTAAGGCAAGGATGTTCAATTACAGTAAACCTTGCAACACCAAATTTCTCAGTTAGGCTTCCACCTCTTGCATCGGAAAAATCAGTTTGGCAAAGCGATATAATATATAGCAGAGACAGTCATCTGTAACTCCCACATACATCCTCTGTATGATAGCCTGGAGGCTTGCAAAGGAGAGAAACAGTGATAGGAATCTCATCAAAGAAGAGGGTTAACTGAAAGGAAAAAAAAAATGTGAAGGTGCAGAAAAGCTGGATTCAGATAGCAGTAGAAAACACAGCACTTTCAGAAACATGCAGGACTTAAGTACATACACTGCCATAACTCCACTGGCTTCAGGGAGGACTTGAACTCTCAGGTTTGGATCTGAATTTGAAACTGCCAGTATGTAGACTGTTTGGCCGAGTGTTTCAACAAGGGAGCTCCAACATCAAGGACCCTTTAATAAAGGAATTCATTTCTGACCCCTCTCTGTTTTGAATGCAATATGACCACTGCATTTCTGCAATGGAGAGAAAAACATCCTTTCCTAGAAGCTGTCCCAAGCAGCAACTGCTTCTCTTTATGGGATTGAATTTGAGTTTATATCTACATCTACAAACGTAGGTCAGGTCTAAAGCTGTCTAGCCTTCCTTTCCTTTTGGTTATTTCTGATATGGTTTCTTAGGTATTTTTTTTTAAAAAAAAAACTCTGAGAAAAGCTCCCAGTGGGCTATTTAGTTCAAATGTCTGATTCCTCTACTGATACACTGAGACAACACTTTCAGATGTTAATGTGAGCCTTTCTGTTTCCTTTTAAATATACCCTTAACAGACTTTGCTCCTGAAGATGTAAAAGAAAGTTGTCCTGCAAACCCACTTTATTTTTCAGAGAGCTTTCTGGTTCCATTCTCCAATCCCCCAAATCACATCTTTTGAAAACAGATTAGATTCATGAGGGTAAGAGGACGTTTCTGCCTAAGCCACAGAGAAAATGAATATAGTTGATACAGAAGATAAATCTTGTTTTGTTTAACCAACTGCAGATCCTTTTGGGAAGATAGATGAAAGGGAGCCTCTCACCAATGCAGTCAGAAGTGATTCAGCTGTGATTGGAGGTAACTTCATTTTTAAAGATTACAATTGAAAAATAATTCTGTTGAGGCAAGCATCTAGGGTACTTTAATTCTGGGCCCTATAAAATCCTGTTTAAGTTTTTTGTAATCTAATGCAGGTCTAGTATTTGCTGTATTTATTAGCATATATCTGAATCAAGCTACCTAGATAAGCACATGCATTATGTATGAAGCCAATAATGGTGGCACATGATGTTAGATGTCACCCAAAAAAAGGCATTATGGATTGTCAAGAACCTGAATCTTTTAAAATGTAGCCAAAGTCTTTATATATGCCTGTTTGAGCAGGCGAGTTGGACAAAAAGACCTCTAGAGGTGCCTTCCAACCTCAACCATTCTCTGATTCCCTGTGATTCTGTGATCTAAGACCCAGCTAACTACTAATTGTTTTACGCACCACTCTGATGAGAGCCTCAAATCAGTCAGTGTTCACACATCCTGTATTTCTTGAGCTCTGTCTTTGCAAGCTGGTGGTGTAACGGAACTCGCTAGGTCATATGAAAGCATTTATATACTAGGGAAAGTTGTCCTCACAGCTTCATGTATGGCTTTCATTTTCCTTTAACAACCTGGAAGGCAATTTATCTCTGTTTATTTTATAGGATGCCCTGTAGGGAGCTGCCTTTGATAATATCTAGAAGCTATAAACCAAAGTGTACAAGGCTCATGCAAGGTTTCCAGAGATAACACAGAAGAAAATATGACAGAGCAGGAATTTGTATGAGCATACAGATCTAATTTTTAAAAAACAAACACACTGACCCAAATTTACTTCCAGTGAAAGCAGAATTTGACTGAAATTAGAAGGTCAATTACATCAATGCTTACTGCTTTAAGTCTTACTCAAGGTGACAAAATAGAAATAAATACCACCAGGGAGGGTGTGATAGAGACATACGATTGTGTCCAGACTGAGATGAACTGATCTATCATACCTATTAGCTGTTGTGCATTGGTAATAGATTTTTGAGGTAATTGGGGATTTTGGTGGGTTTTTTTTTGTTTTTACTCTTTATGTCCTTTTTTTAACTCCTCTTCAGGTGTAATAGCAGTTGTGATATTCATCATCTTTTGCATCATTGCCATCATGAGCAGATTCCTCTATCAGCACAAACAAACACATCGAAGCAGCCAGACAAAGGAGAAGGAATATCCGGAAAACCTCGAGAGCTCCTTTAAAGCTGACATTGACTTGCAGAACACAGTGAGCGAGTGCAAACGGGAATATTTCATCTGATGGACAATGCAATTTCTTCTTACTCATACTCCCTTAACCTTCCTTCCTTTATTCCTTTCTTCTGTCCTTTTTTCTTTTTGTATTTTTTTTAAACATTCATTTTTTGCTAACTTCTTTTTCATTTGGAAAAGACCACCCTCACAGTGCCTCATTCTCTGCACAAGAACCTGGCAGTCACAATTTACTTCTGCAGCTCAAGAGACCTGTAATCCCACCCTACACAAAATAAGATCCACGTGCACACCTGGTTTCTGCTGTGGGTTCCTGGATGTTTCGAAGTCCCTACATTTGTTTATGTTTTTCTCTGGAGCCATTTAATTCATCACTTTTACACTAGAGCTGGACTATATAAAGTAGAGGTAAAGTAGCTGAATACGTAGCTCTACAGATACTGGGACAGGATAGAGGGAAAGAATGAAACCAAAATGCCTGATTTATTTTACAGGCTCATTTACATCATAAAGAACTGGCCAAATTCTCAAATGATATGAATTGATATATATCTATTGATTCAAATGGTGTTACATTAATTTATACCAGTTGAGAAGCTAGTAGGAGGTAAGGAAAAATAAAACTGTCCTCGTTAAGCTCCTTCCCCCAGCCTCCTGTCCTTTTACTGTAACTTTTAGGCTTACCAGTACTTTTCCAACAATGTATGTATCAAAAATAAATGTCATTCCTGTGCACCTCTTTCACCTCCATCTCATAAGGCTGGCTATGTAGACCCAACATACTCTAGCATAACTCTAACTGAAGCATGGAAAATAGTAGCTTGAATCTCCAAGGGTTTTAGGAAGCTGATAGGACTTAGGTGCTCTATATTTGTCTGAAATGTTAGAAATGCAGCATATACCTGTTCATACCATATGGAGGATTATCATGTGCTGAGGTTAAACACTGTTGCCAATGTGGCAAAAAAAAAGTAAATAAACAAGAAAAAACAAAAATAGTTTAATCTTAAACATGAATCACACCTTCTGCCAATTCTTCTAAAAAAGAAAAAAAATCCAACTACCAAAAAAAGCCCCCCAGAACTGCCTAAAAGATTGATTGTTATTTCCTGTTTATAGAAATTGGAATATCTTCTCCAAGGCTAAATAGAGAGAGTTCTAATGCCACGTCTAAAAAGGTTAATATTTAATCAACTCTGTTTACAAGGAAGCACATTAGGGAAACAAGTTTAAAAAGATCCCAAATACTCTACTTCAAATTAATCTTCTCTCCTGTTTCTGTCCTTTCTTGATTGGGAACAATATTTAAGATTCAAATCTTGCCCATTTTACTTGTGCTGCATAGTTTCAGTGTGAGACTGAAAAAATCTTCTTTTCAGCCACAGACATCCTAAGAGTAAGAAATGGAGAAGTCCCATCAAGGGAGGTTTTTCACGCCCTACTTGTGTCTGTGTGACTTACTGCCTTTGCAGGGCTTCTGAAGAGTATGTAGAATTTGCTGTCGGACTTGAAGGTTTCTGACAGGAGTTGAATCAATCCAACAACTAAGAAAAAAAATATTTATTGCAGTACTCTTCATAAGAATTAATTCAAGACAATTAATCGTGCAGCTGAATCTCTTTCTTTCCCCCCTACACCCTTATGCAGTCATCCTGGGGTTTCCGCATGGTGATCCTTTTTGCATAGATTAAAACCAAAGAATCACAGCATGAGGTAATAACCCAGCAAACTAGAAATGAGGTTACACATGCAACAGGTGCTATTTCTCCAGGCACTGCATTGCAAAGGTATGTAGCTGGTTATTTTTTTGATGGGAGGAGGGGACAGACAAGGAAGAATAAATAAATGAGACTTTGGATATGGTGATTCTTTACCACTTTTTTGGAAGACTTTATGAGAAGTAGTGTCCAGTAAAGACAAAGCAATTTTGGAATGATATCGCTCTCACGTGAAGAGGGATATGGGAGGCCAGCCCCATAACCAGAACTCTAATCAAGCAATTTTATAAAGCCATTTATATTGAAACTAGTGTTGGTGCCATTCTTCCTCGACCATGGTTGACAACAGCCCTTTTACCTCATGCTGGCTGTTTGCATGATACATGATTACCTGAGAGTGTTTCTGCATGATGAGATATGTAATGACTCATTAGCAGTGTTCCCTTTATGTTGCTTTACCTTTTGTGTGAAATCCTGGCAAATCAATTCTCTTTTCTCCTTCCTTCCTTCCTTCCTTCCTTCCTTCCTTCCTTCCTTCCTCCCTTCCTCCCTCCCTTCCTCCCTCCCTTCCTCCCTCCCTTCCTCCCTCCCTTCCTCCCTCCCTTCCTCCCTCCCTTCCTCCCTCCCTTCCTCCCTCCTTCCCTTCCCCCAGATAAAGCTGCTTTGGCACGGCAGGAGGGGAGGAATAAGCAAGCGCATGGGCTTCTCTGCCTATGTTTGAGTTATCTTACATGAAATAGCCTCTGTATGAGACCTCTCTGAAGTCCTAATGTATTTAATCGGCTTTATGAAGAACGGAATAGGAAGGAGGGGAAAGCCCACAGGTGTGTATTTTTCTCTAGCCAAACTAGCAGATACAAATCATCCTTCTGCTTTCCTACACATTAGTTTCCAGGAATGAAATTACTACAAAGTGCAACAATAAAGTGCAAAGCAGCTCCAGCAGTGGAGTTTGCTGGAAAAGGGAGACTGAGCAATGAAGCAGAGTCCTCTCGTTTCTCAAGTGACTAAATTACTTTCAACCACCTTAGGGCCTGATTCTGCAAGATGCTGAGCTTTCTCAAGGAGGATCAAGTTCCCATCACCAAATGTAGATATTAGTGTTGCTGCAAACATTTCAGATACAGCTCAGTCCTGGGTCAGAGAGCAGGTGTCAGTGGCATGCTGTGTGCAAGCCTGGACCTGGCAAAACGGTGTCAGTAGTTTGTTTGTCCATTTCTCCTTACCCTCGTTTAATATAGCCCGGTCTTGGGCTGTATTAAAAATTAGGTATGTTGATGTGCATCTGTAAAAAGAAAAAACTGCACATACGTAAATACATGCATGAGTACACAGAAACACGTGCATCTATACCTATCGATGTAATGAGATGTGAATATTTGTATGCTACAGGCCTGGACAAATTAACACATCTGTATGGTCTTGCCTTTTAAAATCCTATTGTCTAGATCAAGATGTCAATATTCTTATTAAAAGGTGGCTAAAAGATAGTGTATGAAGTACCCTAATGCTAACTTTTTTTTTTTTTTTTTTGTTATAATACTTTCTTTAGTGAGGGCATTGTCTGATTTACTTCAGTACCAGTTAAAAGCAATTATTTTTTTTTTTTAAAAAAAAGAGAAGAAATGCCATTTTGGAAAAATCTACCAGCATTATAATTGCTTTCATTTTCCACAGTTCCAATTAGACCTTTTTCCCATCTGTTACGAACCATTTCTACTATTTTTGTTAAAATTGCTCTTTAAATGAGGGGTAGGTCTTTCCTTTTTTCTTGTAGCTATCATTCTAGATAACATTTTTCAGTAAACGTGGGGAATAATACTTTTTATATATAAAAAAATGTCGGGATTTATTTTAATAGAAAACCTGAGAGTATCGAAGAATTTATTGGAGGTGTTGTTTGAGTTTTCTTCCTTCTCCCAAGACAAGTTTCATAACAAAAGTAAGGGGCTGGTTGAAGGATACTAAGTCTCTCTTTTTCTCCTGGTGATGTGGTATGTAACCTCTGAAAATTATTATCGCTAAGCAGGGATTTTTAGGCTATGAAATTTCTAAGTTACTTAGATATGCAAATTCCTGTTTTTCAGAAATAACTTGGCCAATAACAGCCATGCTTATAAAGACATTTAGTCATTCAAAGTCTGAGGTGGATGCCTAGAAAGGACTGTCTGAGAATCCTGGTGTTGGGCTGTGGAAAACAAATGAAAGCTGTCTGTCAGAAAGCTACATCCCACTAACTTTCAGTGAGTCATAGGCTGCCACCTGAGTGAAGTGTGGGCTTTCAAAGGAATTTAGTCTCCTGAGAATGTGAATCAATGCTTAAGTGACTAAACAAGATGAGCACTTAAAATAATTTCAGTTGGATTTCTTCTTCTGCCTTGCTGTTAGATGTTTTAATGTACTACAAGATATTTAAATACCTTTGAAAAGTCAGTCTCGTTTCTCTTTTGTAAGTAAAACTTTGGTCCTAAGTAAGCCACCTATGTAATTTGCAGTATTTCATCTGTCCTCATTCACTTACCAGAGACAAGGCAGTGTGTTTTGAGTAAATTTTTAACACATACACTTTTTTTCTTTTTCTTATTCTTGCCATGGCACAGTACTTAAGGTATATCTGCAGTGAAAACAAAGTCAAACAAAAGACAGGCTTTTAACTCACATTGGCTAAACCAGAATTCTCATCTGGGTGAACATAGCTGTAAAAACAAGCCATTTAGGTCTGTACTGTTGTCAGATTGTGTTCAGTCATGAGACTCCCCTGATGTTTAAGTTAAAACTGATGGCTGAAATTCAAACATGAGATGCTTTCTCTCTTCTTTATTTTAACCTGATCTAGCCAGACTTAACCCATCCTGTTTAGCAATTGCTTAGTTTTTACAGTATAAGCCAAACCCTTATTTTAATTTGATGTTTGTCTATATTAACATTTAGCTGATTACATATTTCACCTATTGGGTGAGGAGCAATCAATATGTCATATAGTTTCACTATGGTGAGGGGATAGGAATCTTCTCCTAATGAAGTCAGCTATCGATTTTGCTGAGCATAAGATTGAGTCCTAGACCTATGGAAGCACGGGAAGATTGCTTTTATCTGAGTCTTTTGGGTTTGTTTCATTTTGCATTTGGTTTTACAGGCTACCTGTTTTACACTCGTCATCCAGTCCTGTCTTGTGGTCAGTGAGGACAGGGCAAATGTCTCAGACATCCTTCAAGATTAAGTGAATCACTCTCTCATGGTGCATCTTTCTCTCCATTGATTACAGAGACAGGGTAGGCTCCTGGCAATAGGTTAGCTACTTCTAGCAGAATTTGCCTGTATATAGGAATCTTACACTAGTCTTGCAGCTCCAGTAGACACATCTGCGCAAGTCTTAAAAGAGACTTGTTTTTTATTGAGATGCCAACTGGGATGAAGGAAGGACACCTCCTTGCGTCTAAAATTACACTAGATGTCTCTGCTTAGGAAATGTATGTGTCTACTTATAGCTGAATACATGAAAATCAGGTGTCAAAGCACCCATTTGAGTCAGTGGCCATCTGATCAGTAATCTGTGGGGTTTGGGAGAGGATAGCTCTCCTTTCAGTCTTTTCTAGATCCAAGATCCATTCATTGCCTCATGTGGGAGCTTTGGCAGATAGCACACATGCAGACATATCTACGTAGATTTCATAATCTAAAGCTAACTCAGATCCCTAAGATGCCTTTCTAACTCTGCGTGTCTGGTGCCATTTGAGACGAACTAGAGGATCTCTGCAGCTCCAGTAAGTATGCGTGTCTCCTGTCTGTCATGTCTCATATCTGCTAGCCCCTGCTGTCTGATGCCAGCTGGCTTTTCAAATTACAGTAAGTGTCCCTCCAGAATCCCTAAATTCTTGATGAGGTGAATCCCTGAAAAAAATCCCATCTTCAGAACAAAATCAACCTTCCTTTCCATCAGTGTAAGCCAATTGGTTGAAGTGTGTTCTTCACCTCAGATTAACAAGAGTGTAACAGGAGGCAGGATTTGACCCCTCTGTGCTCCACCATCTCATACCATTGTTGTTTGTTGCCATCATCTACACAAAGCTTGCACTGAAGAAGACCAGTTTCAAGTATTGTTCTGCACTGCCAGCTTTTTACAGGCACAAAGGGTTTTGCTGGTTTTTTTTTTTCCAGAAAGCAACACTTTGTAAAAGACTTGAGCAAAAGCTGAGACCTTGTAAGACTCTCTAAGACAAGTGCTATTTCAAAGCTTTCATGCAGTTTTGTAATGCCTACTTATCAAACAAGCCAAGTGATACAGTTACATCCCTGCCAAACCAGAGCCTTATCCAAAGTCTTCTGAGGTTGGTGGGAGGCCTCTTGGTTGACTACAGTTAGAGCTGTGCCATGCCCTTGGGGGTTTTGGGGGTTTTCTTCACAAGTTACTATCACAGCTTTAAAGCATAATTTGTTCCCTTTGGTTCTGCACTTTGCAGAATTTGTCCCCTTTTGGTGTGGGTGGCCCCCTCCTCCATGCTCCTTTTGCACATGAAACTTCTAAACACACTCTTCTTTTGGGTCTGAAGTAGCTTTTTTCTTTCGTTGTTTATTTTGAGTCATGCATATAGGAGTTTGGATATTTCTATGTATTGGTACTTATTTTTGTGATCTTTTGCAATAAGTTACTCTGACAAAAACAAAAACTGGGGAAAAAAAAAAAGCACACTTTCTGGTGAACTATTGTAATTTGTAAGCTCGTTGTTTGTTGTTTGTAATGTACTGAGTCTACAAGCCGAGCTAAGGAAGGATTAAGGCAACAGTTTGTGTTGACAGTATCACTCTATATCTAGTTCACCTCCATTTTCTTTTTCTCTCCTTTTTTCTTTAACATGTGGAGATATCAAATTGGTGGTAGGAGGCAGAGGAACTTATCTCACAGTTTTAACTAAAGTTATGATTTTTCTCCTGGCAGTCACAGAAACGAGAAATTTGAAGAAATTGAATGATTCTTAAAATGTCAGCTGGATGTTTGGCCAGAGGAGAGACTGCACTCCACTGTGGAGATGTAGTCACCTGGAGTTGGTGACCTGTAAGGGAGAATGGGGACATTAACTCTCCAAATTACAATTGTGATGAGGTAATGCAGGAGGCAAAAGCTCTCAGAAAGGTTATGCTGTTGGAAACCAGGCATGGTAACCATCAGGTGAATATGAGGGTTCCAGGTCTTTTGCCACAATTCATTTTTGCCATGGAATGAATTATTAGTTAGCTTGCCAAAACATAGCCTTAATTGTCCTGATGATCTGTAAAGTATCTGAGATGTGCTTCAAACATGGGAGAGGATTTCAAACCTCTGGCTGATAACAATCGGTGTCTCCAGTTAGATCACTGGAGCTCTCCCTGATACCACAAAGAAGATTTGGGAATGGTTTCCCTCAAATAATCGTAACATTTAATGAAATGTTGGGTACAACCGGTGATCCAAAGAATGGTGTTTGCTTAGACTCTCCTCTCCTCATCCCTCCCTCACTTAGGATGCTTGTGGCAGCTTTTTTCTAAACTGCTGGCTGCTGTTCACATTGCAATATCATTTGGTTCTTGATATCCCCGTCATTACTCTCTTCATGGATTTCAATCCCACAAAGAGAAACCGTCTGATACGCTTTCTGCATGGGAAATTATTTGCTCACTTTTGCATGCCGTAGACCTTTATAGTTCCTTCTTGCATCGTCTAGGCAAACCATTTTCTGACACGTTTTGTCGTTGCTGCCAATGCTGAGCACGCATGTTGTTAAGAAAGAAAACTGATTCTGTCTGAGGTAAAGCTTAGATACAGCCAGTTGCAGCCTCATATCCCACTCACGACACAGAGAAGTACTTGGACACCCAAGCCCACTCCATAAAATTTCAGATAGAGGTTAGGAGAGCAAGCAGGTACATGTTTTTTCAGGCATCCAGCCATAAAAATCTATACTCTATGAGTTTTGCAAATGAAATATTTAACATAGACCTTTATATATAGATGACAGCGAGAAGCTAAAAATTGTAGTACCTGACCTGCTTTGAAACCCACTTCATGAAAGAAATAGAGCCAGCTTCAGACCTGGTTGTAATCCTGTTGAGGTCAATGTAGATACATCACAGATGAATTTGTCTTGGATTGCCCTTGGCAAGGGCAGTGATGATCTCCTGCAAACTGGGGCTGACATATATGAATTCAAGTCAGGGCCTTATATTTGTCATCCCCTACTGCTGTCAACAAGAGTTTCATTGACTGCAATTGTGTGTGTCTTCTAACAGAACTGTGGATAAAACTTGGGATAAGGCAATGAACTTCAGCTCCACTTAAGCCCATGAGGTGGCTTAAGTCACCTTCAGGAGCTTCTGGAACTGTGTGTGTAGGGGGAAGGGTGGTCTCTGGGTGGTGTGTTGCCAACCAACTTGGGAGCCCACCCACTGACTTTGGAAGGTTTTTATGGGATTTTAATGGGAGTTCATCCCTGGGTGTACTGTATCCTACTTGAAAAATGAAGGCACACTAAAAAGCAAAAAAAAAAAGAAAAAAGGCAAAAAAAGTAGCTTCACAGGCTGTGAAAGCTAGCTGAGATTAAATACTTATAATAATAAAAAATTGGTTCTTTCTACAGGTGAGCCCTTCATCATTCATTTTACTTTGTTCTACTCAAATTATATTAAATAAATCTCTCAGAACACTGCTCATTTCAGTAGCAAAGCAAAAACAATGGGGTTTTTTTCTTTTTATCATCCAACCAAGGGTAATGCAAAAGTCTCTCAGTTACAGTAAAAAGCAAAATGGAGATTTAGATTATTCCCCTTTCACTATCTGGTTTTCTAAAGAGAATTCCACAGGACGTTGCCTCAGTCCACGTCAGTTTTGTAGACAATGTAACACGTCTTAATACACTGTTCGGGGATTGGAAAAAATTTAGCCTTAGCTTCTTTTGTTTTCTATGGTTACTGTTGTACAGAAGAAAGACTTAAACTGTAAATAATGTATATTTAATAAAAAGAGATTTTTTGTATGAATTTGTGTGGAAGACAAATGCCTCCTCCTGTGTTTTTATTTTATCTTATAGCTGAATGGACATTAAAAAGTGCTGTTTATGGGAAAAAAAATTCAGGAGTTTACATGTTAACTCGAAGTCAACATACCTCATGGGGTATTAATAAAAGCTGAAGTGTTCACAACCTGGATTTATTGGTTTCAGCTATTGCTGAAAGTTATCTTCAGAAGATATCTGCTCGTCGCTCACATCCCTGACATAACTGATTAATGCTAGTTGGCAGCGCCTACCCCAGGGTCCAAAAGGGCACAGATGCCTAAGGGGTTAAAAGTCGCGTTTGGAGACGTGCTTTAGTTCTGGTTACAAAACATGCACAGTCATAGCTCTGTAGCTTTCCAGGTACCCGTGCACACATACGTACGCACACATACATACACTCTCCCCAGCCTGCAATGCATAAACAAGAAGTGTGTCCTGCTGTATTCATGTATCCCCTCATGTAACAACTGTACTTCTGCTTGTCACAGGGATCACACTCGCACACTGCCACCATCACACATGTCCCGAGCGTGATGAACTGGACCTGGCTCTGTCTTGGTGATTCTGCCTTGGCTTTATGCTTTCACTCTCACTGATTATTCCCCCCCATCCTGTGGAAACTGAGCACATAAATCTCTTCGTCTCCTTTGAAAGACACAGTCTTTGATACCATCAACCAAGAACCAGTAAGCACTGACTTAGAAAATAGCAAATCCTAATTAAGTACAAAGAGGAGGACTCTGAAAGAGTTCCACGTGCTTGGATTTGGCACAATCCCCATTCCAAACTTTCAGGGTTTATGCATTCTCTGTTTCAATCAGCCAAAGACTTTTATATTAGCAGAGGAGCTGTGGGTCTCATTATCTTAGGAACTTCTCTATGAGTTTTATTTTTTTATTTTTTTCATTTCTGGATGGGCTGCCATCTAGAAGATAAGAGTTAACGAGTGTCTGTGGTCCTGAGTGGAGGTGTGCTATCCGGCGGTACAGCTTTGCAGTACCTACATTGGAGTTCTACAGACAACAGTGCAGGAGTACCCATCTCACAGGGTTGATCCAGCCTACCACAACTGTCCCAGTCCACAACGATCCATGCAGCATGCAGGCAAAAAAGCCACCTTATCACTTGGTTAGTTATCACTTGATTTAGCAGAAACTTTGGGTTACAACGGATCCCATACCAAGTTACTTTTCTTAGTAAAAAATGAGCAAGTAAGAGCAATACCCATACAAATCTTCCAGCCTCCCTTCTTCATAGCTAATATACTTCCTGAACTCTCATGTGATGAGTTAGAGACATTATTCAGAAGAGTGCATTAAGTAATTGCCCTAGTATAATGGAAATGCATATATCTATTTGCCGGCCTGGTAAAACATCATTAATGGCAGTTTGTGGATAGTTAGCCATGTCTGGAAGAGGGGACAAAATATCATTGTGGGTGGCAAATACAGTTGTCATCAAATCTCCCTCTTTCTCAACACCTACTTTCCTTTTCTATCAGGCAGAATAAACAAATTCACCTCTTTTGCAGCATTGGCATGAGCAGGAAGTGGTTTATGTTACAGCTTTGTTCCTTCACCGGAAAGCCCATTGGCAAATGCATATAGGCAAATACCATTAAGTGAGCACTGCTGTGAAAGAAATGCTGGAAAGCCCAGCTATAGTTAACTGTTGTATTCTTTTTGCTTTTTCCCCACAGCATGAGTATTAGGCTGCTGCGGTTAGTGCTTATTTTTCTATACCTGTTAACCTAGCAAGAAATCATAAAAAGCAGCCATACGAGGTCATATTGTTCCTCTAACATCCCATGCCAGTGATGTCCTTAACTCTTCTTAGCTTGAGACCGTTGCTCGCTCTTTCTCAAAGCCTAAGTTACAATAGCCTTTGCCTCAATTTAAGCCCGTTACACCTTGTCCTATTCCCAAAGGAGTGGAAAGAACAGCTCGATCCCCTCCTGTCATGCAGCAACCCTTTTTCTCCGTTTAACAGCTATCTTATCCCTCCAGCTCCCCACACACTTCAGCCTTCCTTTTTTTCAGACAAACCAACCACACTTCCCTTACAGCTTTCCTTGCTTTTTTTTTAACCCTATACAATCACAGAAAGCAGCCTGAAAACAATGTAATGCTTAATGTTACCTGTTGGGGTGTCAGAATTCACTGTAGCATAATTAATCCACAGAATATTTTTTTGTTTTTCCTCCTTCCAATATATTTTCCTCAGCCCTACTCCCTGCACCTTTCTCTCACAAAATGTCATCAGACCTCTGGCAGTGATGGTGGAGCCAAGCTATGCTGCAAAGCCAAAACACTGGTGGGGGCACCAACAGTATGATTTAGTCTACTACAAGCAGGTCACACACAGCAAGTATTACAGTGGCAAGAAATATTTCACCGTGTGATGGATTACAGTGCTTCTGCCCCATTAGGAGGTACAAAGGATCAGCCAGTTGTCCAAAAGACCAGTTTTTAGTTCATTGCCACTTTGCAAGGTGTTGGGCAATTCACTGTAAAATAAAGTGTAATAAACAGGACAGAGCAAGAAATGAACAGGATCTGATGGAGAGAACGTGTGGATGACCAATGTATGAAAGGCAACAAGCTGCTACATTAACAAATGAAGGAGCCAGCATGAAATAGTTCAGCTTCAATAACCTAACCTAGCAGTCTGCTAGCAAGTTTACATGCTTAAAATGAAGAATTTTTTTTCCTGAACAAAGGATCGAGCACTTGAGCAGAATATTGGCCTTGAGCTAGGCATATAAGTGTTAACAAAACAAGTGAATCGTACAATGGACTTTTTACCTCCATATGGACATCAGTGCTAGGCAGTGGTCCTAGGAGCTGATGCCTAAAATATCATAGGTCCCCTGAGACAACTGCTGGAGATGGAGTGACAGAATTTTTTTCTCACAGGCAGCTGGGGAATTTGCTATTTCTTTTAGATTTTTGGATCCCATCCTAAGTCTTGCTTAGTACCTTCTGTTCTTTAAGGGCACCCCTCACCTGAATTTGGTAAAGGAGTGAGAAAACCAGGAACAGTTTCTGTACTGATTTCTCTCAGTCATAGTAAGCCATGGTAAATAGTCATACGGGCAGGACTTCTCTGCTCCAGGATACATCTAAACCCACACACGTACACTGTCTTCTACAGGTAGGATGTGCCTGAGCTTTATGCAAACACTTGATTAAGACCCAAAGTTAAGGCCTATTTATATATACCACCCCCCCCACCCCCCCCCACCCCCGAGAATTCCCTGGTCACACCAAATATAGTCAAGCACTAAGCTGTGCTTTTCTGGCTGTTCCTCTGCTTGTGCAGCAGAGAGGAGCTGCCTTGCACAGACATCAGCTTTGTTTCCTACTACTGCTGGTGTCCAGGATGGAGGAGCACCTCAAGCCTATACAGTTAAGCAAAATCTCCCTTCATTAGTTCATCCTGGTCTCCTAAACAGCTGCCAACTGATGTGAAGACAGAAAGCTACCTGCTTCCCACTGAGAGGAGACCATTTTAAAAGTGATAGGGAAAAGCTGAAGTTGTGGCTCTGTCTCTCCCATCACCACTGCCAAGAGTTCAGTAAATATTGCAGTAAGAAGGTTATTGCAGAAGGAAAAGATTTCCCCCGCCCCCGCAGAGCAGATTGATGAGCAGGACCCTTACGATCTAATTCAGAGGCTCCTTAGCATTATCAAGCTAAAGAAACTCTATAGCCAAAAAGGAGAGGCTATTAAAGGGACTCCATCTGTCTGCAAGAGCAGGACATGGTCCTGGGATCTGAAACTCAGCATATTACTTTGAGACACTGCTGTGAGAAACAAAGAGAATCAGCCGCTCTTCAAGATCAATATTGTTTTATATATACATACATATGCACTCCCCCCCCATATATATACACACACATATGCATAGATGAAAATACATATGGCTACATATATGTGTGTATGTATATATACATACATATGTGGGGGGGGTGTATATATATATACACGTATGTATAAACATATGTATTTATATGTATAAGCCCCCCCTCTGGCACAGGTTTCCACTTCTCAGCCAGTGAAAAGCCCCCCTGATCCCTATTTCTACGGAATAAGACTCCTTCCTTCACAGCAGGAGGACCTGGTTTTGCTGAAGCAAAATCAGCAATGTTGCTTCTCATCCTGTACAGTATTTAAAAGCCTAAATCACACTTGCTGCCTGGCACTAAATACCCACAAGGCTCGTGCATTTGGGACCATGGCTCATGGGCTGAGCTGCTGAGTCCAAGTACAGCGAGGTCAAGGGAAAGACTGACTTTGGAGGCTGCTTTGAATCTAAGTAACACCTGGGATTAGTATGGTGTGTACCTAAAGGAATTTAAAAACCATTCTTATGATGGCAATAATGAGGATAATTAGTGACTGTATTATGAACCACTAAAATAGACAGGAGATAAAAAGACACAAATTGGCCGATATATAAATACAGTGGTTTTTTTTTAAAATCGCTGCTTTATATTTGCTTCAGACACTATCTTTCCTGTGCCTGTCGTGACCCTAGCATGGCTGCTGCCCACTGGTGAGGTTACATGTTGATGCAATTAAAATAAATAATAAAATACAATAATTAATAATATTTCTTTCCATTATGAGAGATTAGTATTAAAAAAAAAAACAAAAAAAAACAACGAACTGATCATCTTTGTGGAAGAGGTTGAACATCTCAAGGAAAAGAATCAAACAGCAACTTCATTACACAACTGTCTACAACTGGTTTGGTTTTTTTTGGGGGGGGGGGTTAGCACTTTGTGAAGATTTTTCATTAAGTGGGCAGCTCTATGAGAAAGACTGTGGAAATGCTCTTCAAAAAAAAAAAAGCAACAGTTCTCTGAAACACATCAAGTATGATCTGCAAAACAGGTGCCTGCTGCCATCAGAGCTGGTGGGTCCAGCAGCAAGACAGCCCTTTGTAGATAAGGGAATCGTGTTTTAAACGGAGCCTAACTGGAGGGGAGCCCGGTGCTCCTGAGCTCAGGCATGCCATGATTTTTGAGGGGCAATGGGTGTCCCCAGCTCTGTGGGCACTGCTGTTCCACCCCAGTAATGGCAGACTTGGGGGAGCATCTACAGAACTATTTCCCAGGATGGAAAAATGGGAAACATTCACAGCAGCACTACCTACATGTACCAAGGAAGTGATTTCTGAATCCGGAGCCATATTCAAAGTGGATTTTTCTGGGTAAGGATTATCTTTCAGGACCAGTCTGTCAATGTATTCATGTAAACTAAACAACAGAGGAGTTTGCTGCCCTGGTAGGGAATTAATGAGACAAATTTGCATTAGATCTGACAGTGCTCTCATAAAATGCTAAAATCTTATTAAAAGGCTGGTGACTGACTGAATACTTTTGAGGCTTTATGCATTTGAGGCCCAAATCTCCATGATGTTGTCTCAACTATTGACATTTGCCATCTTGTGCCAAAAAAAAAAAAAAAAAAAAAGTCAATGTTTGCTTGTCTCAGACTAGAGCTTCTGTTATCGAATGTCTGTGTGGTCCTTTCTGAGTCTAGTAGAAGAAAAAGTCTCTAGAGGTATATTGTGAAGAGCTAACTTGTGGGCTACCAAAATACAAAGATACAAGCTTGCCCTTGCCTCCAAACATAAACTATGTCTCATACACTATGGAAAGAGATCCAGAACCAGGACTAAAAAGAAATGTTCGGCTGCAAGGATTTGGATCAGAGCAACTTCCAGTGATGTTCAGAAGAGTTTAAATTTAAGGTGCACTAATTTAATCCGTTTGGGCATGATCATTGGGCATACACACATGCGCACAGAGCACATGCATTACAAACTTAAATACAACACACCTTTGCACACTTTCAAAACATGATGATCTCCTGCAGTGTGCAAAGCTTTGCAGTGCAAATGCCCATTTTAATCAAATCTGTACATTTTCACACACAAAATCCAGTGAAGTCACAAGCCTGCCAGACATCCCTCTGACTTGTTGAACAGCATGAAATCTGGATGAAGTTCCCTTTTGTATTCTCAGTGGAAAAGGCTGAGAGGGGAGGAAAACAAGCTTGCTGCTAAGCATCTGCACCTTATGGGCAAAAAAACAAATTTCAAAGGGGAACTGCCAGAAGGCAGATTTCTCAGAGGTACGGCAATAAGGGAGCAGTTCAGGTTTAAAGAGGCATTGAACTAAAAATAATCAGCATAGTTAAAAAAATATTGAACAGCTGTTTTTCACAGCTAATGTTCACCATATACAGGCTGGAGCTATTGACATTCAGGTGAAAGAGTGAAGCTGACTGCTTTTCAAAAGACTTACAACTGAGATGTCAGGACAAACTGACATTGCAGCTCAAAACTGTCCCCCTGCCTTCCTTCCCCCTCCACCTTGTCGCAACTCATATGCTTCAGGAGCCTTTAAGTGGTTCATCAGTACCTGAGTTAAAGTCCCTAGAAAATCAGCAGGAATCTTTCCAATGACTTCAATGAGTCAAAACTATCTTCTGAGTGGGAACTCTACTTTTCCCATCTCTGTTGTTCCGGTGGCTTTCCTATCGTTAGCCAAAATTGTCAAATAGCCCAGCTCCTCGTTTTCAGTAACTTCACTTTTTTATGTCTTGCTCCCAAAGTACTTGAAAACTGCTTTTCTGGAGACACTATGTTTGCATTTTTATTTTTATTATATTTATATTTATGTTTGTGTTTATGTCTTTTTTTTTTAATTTCTCAGATATGAATAGCCTCTACTGCTAAATAGGTGTCTTAGTTCTCTCCACCCAATCAAAAGGTCTTTCCACTAGTTTGCACTACAGACCAAGCTATTCAGAAAAAAACAAATTATACCATAATAAATTCCTTCATAGTTCAGTGGAATTACGCTAGCGAAGAATTACTTGCCCTTCACCTCATTATCATCTTTATAGTACAGTCAACTAATGCAATGTGTGGGCCAAATTTACTAGTAACTATTAAGGACTAGATCACCTTGAGAGCTCTGCATTTATATCATTATAAACCTGATGAAATTTAATGCTACTCAGCAATGAATCAAGCTCAAAATTTCCACTGATTAAAGCTGAGTTGTGCTTTTTAGCCCTCTGACAAAGTTCTGTCTGAAATAAAACAACATAAAATAATAAATTATTTTCTACCTCCTGCATTTACTTATCCTTGGGGACCTGGGAGAAATCTGGTTTGGGTCTTTTTTACTGGTTTTTTCGCTGTTTTTTTCTTCCCCCTAAGTCCCCAAAGCATTAATTAACTGCTTATATTTTTCTTCACCAAATAATAGATAGTGACACAGTTTGTTAACCTAACTAGGGCATTTACCCCAGAACTAGCATCCCTTGTTATTAATACACAGCTTCCTTGGGATTACAGTTACAGTATTACCTTCTAAACCATTACCACAATATCTCAGGAGAACTTTCCCTAGATAATTTCTTAGCTTACTCACAGGTTTGTTTTTTGAAGGGTTATCACTTTTTCAGCTTTGTATAGTCTTCTGGTTCTGCTGAATGGCAGACAGGTGTCCTCTGAGGGCTGAGAACTGTCTTGCATCGTAACACCTGTGTATTCTTGCCCTCACCGTCCAGAGAAACATCCAGTTTTCTTGGTTTGCTTACTTCTGCAGTTATTAATTTTACTTCTTCATCTATTCAATCTGTGCTCAAGGGTCAACTAGAGGTAAATAAGATCTCACTCCCTTTCTCTCTCCCAGCCCTCTCTCTCTTCATCTGCCTTTTCACCTCTCTGCAAGGAGAAGGTTCTAAATGTTATAAAATATTTTAGGATTTAGTCCGGGAGGTTAAATTAGATGATCTGATCTCTCTTCAGGGTTTAGATTATATAAACGCAGGGAGAGGTGATATTGTAGCATAACCCCTGAAACCTGTTCCACTAATTGTCTCAGTGTGTGACTTGAGTAAAATGTTTAGTACCTGCTCCAACACAAGCTGAAGCCAGTAGGAATATTGCTCTAGTTTCAAGGAGTAGAAGACGACCAGCTCCTTCACCCCTAAGGCTCTCTGTGAGCTTGATTTATGGAAAGACTCTCACTGAAATAATTGTGTTTGAACCAATACTCTAAGGCATTATAAAGTGGAAATTCAGATTTGGGTCACCAAGACTGGCCGCAAGGTTTCATGAATAAGTGTTTCTGAAGCTGCCTTACAGGAAAAGGTTTATATAAAAACAAATGTAAATCTGGGTAATAATAAGAATTCTGGAGGCACTTTTTAATGGAAAAGCATTGATTTATTTGAATATAAACAATTTACAGAAATGTGAAGATTTTATCAACATTTTCATGAGTAAATCAGTCATTCAAAATCTTCTACACAGTATGAAATACGTTATATTAATAAGGCTAGAAAGAGGTGCTCAGATGTATTATATTATGTGGCAATGGAGTAAAGGTGAAATTGTTTGCGACTACGTGAAGGAAAAACAAAAACCTCAAAAACACTGTGCATTTTCTTCATGATAAGTTGTCAAAAATATTATTCAGGTGTTCATTTGGGATGAAAAGGCCCTTTGCCATGCCAGGCTTTCCAGGTGACACAAATGCGTAGTTTTGCCCATTACTCTGGCAACATGCTAGCAGAATTTCTCTCACATTAAGGCATGCTGTTTGCCTCCATCTACAGCTCTGAGGTCCCTTGTGGTGGAGTTGCTAGGAAAATGGTAAGTCAAAGCTATGAAAAATTATATAAATTCCATACACACACACCCCCCTGATATTTTTCTCTTTTATTTTTTTTTTTAAGTCACAATAAATATCTCCTGCCTAGCCTTTGTCGTATAAAGGAATAACTGCCTATGGTACATTTAACTTACTAGACTTCTGTAGTGCAGAAATAGCATGAAAAAAACCCCACACCTGAGCAAGCTAACTCACAAGCCTTTCAACATTACAGCACTGGTGGCAGAGCTTTGAAGAAAGTGTGGGGACTGGGTCAACAAGGGCAGCAGACTCTTTGCTACCCTTCTGTCCTGGTTTTGTGGGGATAAAAATTATAGAATCACTTTTCTGTTATATTTTCTTTCAGTTTGTGGCCAGCTGCGGTGTGGTGATCAAGGCCATAAGCAGTGAAAGCCAGGCCAGCTGCCCCAGGCTGGCACATATGTATTCTATAACATTAACGTCACAGTCACTATAAATGGGAAAGCTGCTGAGGGTAGGGGGGTGTTTCTTTGCTCTTCTCTCTTTTTCACAGAATCACAGAATGTTAGGGATTGGAAGGGACCTCGAAAGATCATCTAGTCCATTCCCCCTGCCGGAGCAGGATTGCCTAGATCATATCACACAGGAACTCGTCCAGGCGGGTTTTGAATGTCTCCAGAGAAGGAGACTCCACAACCTCTCTGGGCAGCCTGTTCCAGTGTTCGGTCACCCTCACCGTAAAGAAGTTTTTCCTCATATTTATGTGGAACCTCCTCTGTTCCAGCTTGCACCCACTGCCCCTTGTACTGTCAAGGGATGTCACTGAGAAGAGCCTGACTCCATCCTCATGACACTTGCCCTTTACATATTTATAAACATGAATGAGGTCACCCCTCAGTCTCCTCTTCTCTAAGCTAAAGAGACCCAGCTCCCTCAGCCTCTCCTCATAAGGGAGATGTTCCACCCCCTTAATCATCTTTGTGGCTCTGCGCTGGACTCTCTCTAGCAGTTCCCTGTCCTTCTTGAACTGAGGGGCCCAGAACTGGACACAATATTCCAGATGCGGCCTTACCAAGGCAGAGTAGAGGGGGAGGAGAACCTCTCTTGACCTGCTAACCACACCCCTTCTAATACACCCCAGGATGCCATTGGCCTTCTTGGCCACAAGGGCACATTGCTGGCTCATGGTCATCCTGCTGTCCACTAGGACCCCCAGGTCCCTTTCCCCTCTGCTGCTCTCCGACAGGTCTGTCCCCAGCTTGTACTCATACATGGGGTTGTTCTTGCCCAGATGCAGGACTCTACACTTTCCCTTGTTATATTTCATTAAATTTCTCCCCGCCCAACTCTCCAGCCTGTCTAGGTCTCTCTAGGTCTAGGTTTCTCCTCCCTCTGTGTCCTCCTCCTCTTTTCCCAACAATTGCTATCCCTGGAGTGACTTGCCACCACTCTATCAGTTAAGTATAATTTTGTGTATTTTTGTATTAGCATTGATATTGGTTTCCTTATTTTATTAAATCTGTTTAAATTTTAACCCATGAGTCTCCCTCCTTTTCCCAGCTCCCTTTCTCAGTCAGGGAAGGCACACTGGGTGACAGAACAACAGGTTATTGTTTAGTTCTGGGTGTGGGCTAAACAAAGACACCTTCCCTTAAAATAAATGACTCAAAGCAGTAAAATAGAGCATCATCTCTCCCTGTAGCAGACACTTCCCCAGCAGCCACCAAAGTGTCACCCCACATGTTTCACTGCAAGATATCTGATTTCTTCAAATGGCATCATGAAGCACATGGAGGTATAGCTGCTTCAGCATTGATTCCCACCACCATCAATAGTCTTAATTTAATGCTCTTTTGCTGTTACCACTCTCCAAAGACCATCTTCTGCTCATGTTGCCTTTCCTGTGCAGTGTTTTTCTACAGAAGCTGGTAGGGATGACTTGACCAGAAGGGGAGGAAACACCACTGCAAGGCAGGGAGCTTCAGGCGAGGTCCTGTTATCCAGATGAATCTTCGCCTAAGGTTTCTGAGCCTCAAAGACAAACATTGCCAGTCTTTCAAGAGTCATAAGATCTCTGTATTGGAAGGGAAATATAAGGAGTCAAATCTTTCCAGGGTATATTGAAACAAAAGATTTGTGTCTTTCTCTCTTTTGTAAGAAATTACAGGTCATCACATTACTGTGGTTTAAGATAGTCATGTCCCAACAGTTATCCTTGACCAATTTGTGACAGAAATAAATCATCTTTCCTTAAGTGAAGAGCAATGTTCTTCTGCCTGCCGTGGCACAGGAAAGCTCAACACAGAAGAGGCAGGGCCCGTAGCACTGCAGTGGCTCCACGGGTTGGTACATAGCTAGCCTAGGCTGCCCATCGTGTGTCATTTGAGGGTCATACAACTTTTAGCTTTCTTTTCACTTGCCAGGTGTGTGCCTGCCCAGTTTGCAAAGCATGGCTGTCCTCCCTCATTCTGAGCAGTGCATCTTTTAGTATTCAGAAGAAAACACAATATCTGTAAGCAAAAGCAATGCCTGCTAATAAGACCACTGTGTTTTCACCCACACCAGCTGCAGCCAACTCTGAACTGGTAAGCGCAGCTGCCTCCAGCAGCCAGGAGATTCCTGTGAGGTGGCTCCTGTAGGGAGTGTTACAAAAAGCTTTACTGACAAAATACTGTCATAGGGTGCACAAGAAGAGGAGGATTTATTATGCTACAGAGTCCAGGAACAGCACTGCATATTCTCATGCGCCATCTACTGGTATTTTACCTGGGAACTACTTACACGTGTACAAACATCCTTTATCTTGCCATTCAGGAGGGTGCGGTTTTGATAGTTTGGTGTTCCTATGAGTTTCACACAGCCATGTATAAGGCAGGAAAAGAGAGATCCTTCTTTACCACCTGGGGAAAGGCAGCTGCTAGAACCGTCTCCAGGAAAAGCTTCAGTCAGGTTTTCGTTAGATGACAGCAGAGAATTCAATCAGAACGTCCAAAGCCACACGAAACTAGACTTCATTTGTTCTACTTGTGGAAATGCTTGCTTCGCTTTCTTCACCCATGTGAGGAAAAGCCTTGAAATACTGCAAGCATATTCAGTACCCAAAGAGCTCCTGGATCATATAACTAAATCCCCAGAGTCTGCAAGATTGTTTTCTACAAAAGCTCTCTAAACGTTGTGCTTCTCTGAACACAGTGGAGCAATACACCTTTGTTGGTTGACTCTGTTATTAGCTATTATTTTCATTAGCAAAACTAATTAAAAGAATATATATTATTCAGTTTTACTCAAAACTGTTTCTTTTGCCTTTTTTTTTTCTTTCCTATCTTTCTTCCCTTTTTAAAGTTAGTTAGTTTTAGAAAAGAACCTTTTTTCTTTTCAGTCAAAACTTTGTTGAATTTCAAGCACGTTTGCTAAAATTTTTGATATCTAAGCAAAGGATAACTACTTACTAGAAAAAGCATAGAGTTAAAGATATCTTCAAGGTACCTTTAGATAGTCTCAGTTCTGAAAAAATTCTTTGAAGATATCATTCCAGCTCTCTCACCTGGAGACTTTCATACCCTGAAGTAGCTCACAGCATCTACTAAAGAAGTGTTCAGAGCCTCAGTGGCAGGTGTCTCAGAAGTCGTTATGATAATGCATTCCTAATTTCCGAAGACTAATGGCTCCCTGGCAGAAATCATCTTACATGATATTACTGACACATACAGAACATGTTATTGGTGTTGACCATCTTTACCAATTCATAATGGCCCTTAGTAGGTGGGTAGCATTCAATATGTTTCATAGACCCACAGCTCCCACACATTGATCAGGAGACTGGTTTCTTCAGAGGACAAAAAATATTACACACTTTCATCTCCCCTCAGTAATAGTATGCTTGGAAGTAGTTTAAAATAGAAAGGCATAAACCCCTGTGCAGTGTCAAAATATCTGCAGGCACTGCCTACGAAACGTGGTTTGAAGGATTCCTTTGTATACTCTCACACAGCAAGACAGATCCTTATCAAAAGGACAGAGTGGTTTTCAAATCATGTTAAAGAAATTAGGACTTGAAATAAACCTTAGTAGTGATTGTCACTAGATTCTTTGTTACAAACTCCCAAGATTTGGTGAGCTTTCTGTGCAGAAACCTTCCTTTACCCAAGAAGTCAAATATCTGCAAAACAGACTGTACAGATCTCAAAAGATGATTTTTGCACCAGTAATGGTCCTGACGTGTAAAAATCTATGTCATTTCCCATGAAGGAAAAGAATAAATCATAAAGTGGGAAAAAGTGTCCTGGATAACAGGCTCGGGAATCAATCTCCTCATTGAGGAGTCGGACCTCAGTGCAAGGCACTGCCAAAGGTTCATCAGCAAACCTTTACAGTACCTTGTTCAAAGTAAAGCTCCCATGTGCTTTGTCACTTGTGAGAAATTCCAGCTATTAGTAACTAAAAAAAAAAACACCCACAAACACCACACTGGTGATGTGGCCCTTTAGCTCTTGCCCCTTGAAATTAATGCTAACCCTCCCTTGTATCATATGTCCTGTAGGCAGAGGAGAGTTGGCCTGCGGCTAACGAACTTTCCAGTTTAGGATTCAATACAGGCTGGGTCATGGCCCAGGCTTATCAGAGGTGTGACAACTTTCTGCAGACAAATTAGACTTTCTGACTTTTGGTCTGACCTTTGTAAAGGATTTGCTGGCTGTCCCATCTTGGTACAGCTTTTTGGGGCAGAAGATTGATTTTACATTGTGCAGAGATGGTGCCACTTGTAGAGGTCCTAATCTTACATTGCAATTCAATATAATAAACCACAATTTCAAAGGAACTTCCTGTAATATTGTTGTGCTACTCAAACTGGCTGCTCTCTATTCCCTAGACCCCAAACAAAACTAATTGCCACAGCATCCCTCAGTACAACAGTTACGTGCCCATACGTTAATTATAATGAAAATGACCTTTTAATATTAATAATACGTGTATTTTTTCAGCTGCAGTTCCCTGCATGTTGGAGGTTAGTGAGATGCATATAAAAGAGAAGGATGAAGGTTAATTTGCTTCTCCTGTTTACTGGCTAATCCTAAAATCTGGGACATTAGAATAAGGAAAGAACAATTTGAAATGCAATCAACTTGCTGAGAACTCAGTGGATAACTTTTTTTTTAATTATTATTATTAATGCTTTCCTCCCATGGAAATGCAGTGCAGAGAAGTTATCACTACCAATGCAGAATGGCAACAGCACATCTGTGCACCAAAGGTCAGAAAAGATTAAAAAAGCAAGTCCTATTGGGGTGTTTTGTTAATACCTGATTCTGGGTCCCAGGGAAGCCAGAATGAAACTGTTGAGCCCCAGAGACCTCATACTTCAGCTTACCTAAAAATACCAGGGATAAGCCAGGACCTTTCCAATTCATCAGGGATTTGTTTTCTTTCTCAGCTGATTACTGGAGCAAGCTTCCACTAGAATAATCAATGCACTCTATCCCTAGCAGAATTTGTACCAGGAAGTGGTCAAATTTGCTTAAAGAATGGTCAACACCTGAGGTAAATGTCTGCTGGTGCCTCTGAGATCTGAGAGATCGAGTCTCTAATACAGATAGTTTAGTACTCTTATGCAAAGGAAGCCCATCTCTTTGTCTAAAACCAGCCAAGCTCCTTCTCACAGAGGTTCTTAAAACCACCAGCCTCTCCTCAGAGTGGATGCCAGTATCAAACACCTTTAGCAAATGCCTAATTCAACACTGAACACTCTGTACATGAGGGCTGCAGTCATTTCTAATTATGTCCTTTATTTAATACATTTTCATCTTTGCTGTTGTTAGGCCTCATTTGGCTTTATTTTGCTTATTCCTAGTTGCCATTTTCACCTGTACTTCTACCTAGATTTGTTTGTTTGTTGTATCCCCAGACACCCTCATATTACCCCTTATCATCCAAATTTGGGAGAATCAGAATGACATTTATTGCCTATCTCCAGCCAATACAAGCATCTTCTGCTGCTTTGCAGAAATAGTGTCCACCTTGCAGCAGAATACAAATCCTCTTGGATACTTCAGTCGCAGCATCTGTGTGGCTGAACTCAATTTATGAAACTCATGGGCAGTTAGATCTAGTTGGGTCTGTTTGAAACGATAAGGAAAGAGGTTTGGTTTTGTTTAATTTGATTTGATTTAGGTTTTTAGTTTGTTTATTTTAAATAACCTGACCTGGAGATTATCGCACTTGACATTTGGACATTCAGAGATCTGTTTGGATATGCTGTATTGTACCACAGTGTGGTATGGAGCACAAGCTCAGCAGTTACCTAAAACACTGCATGCTTTTTAACCTATGTGTGTGTGTGTGTGTGTGTATATATATATATATACACACACAAGCTGCATCTGCAGAGATAGCCCAAGTGTGGCCATGTCTCATGTATGTTTGATGTATCATTAAAGCAGCAGCAAAGTTCAGTGTATTGCACCAATTCCTATCTTCATCCAACACTGACCTCTCCCAAAAGCCTTGGCTTACTGGGCTGCTCAGCATCAGTCCCGTGACTTTTCCAACAGGCGCAAATGTCTATGATTAGCTACACTGCTGGCTGGGGTGTGCTTGACCTCCATGCAAAGACTTTCTCTCCTACGAGTTTCACAGCTCTCAGCCATTTCACCACACAGTTAACGTCATTCACCCTCCTTTTACCACAGGAAAATCTACCATATGTTTTCACAACATGCTGGCCATTCCATAAAAGCAGCTGCGGAGTAGTTGATGCTGCAAATCCTTGCCCTCACTTGTGATATTTTGTTCATGTCCCCATACACCTTATCAGATCCAGCCTCTGTGTTAGATCGCATGCCAATGAAGCCCCCCTTTACAATTCTCAGCAATGACTGACTAATGTTCCTGCTCGTTAACCCCTGTAAGCCTTAATGAGCTTAACTTCTATTTCTCCTTACTCTTTTAATCCATAGACTATCACCAGTTTTCACAACAGTCTAGATATTTGTTAGTTTTTTTTAATTAGCAGCAGCTAATTAAAAGGACAGTTGCTGGATAAAAAAGGAAAATGATTGTGGAAGTAAATGCATGGGACTGCTGTATTGTATCAGGTCAGTCGAAACAGAAAAACTTGCAATGGCCTGGTAAGAAAGCAGCACTTCTACAATTTATATAAATATACCTGCGTGTATATACACATGCTTACACCATGTAACATAATTCAGCCACCTGTGTCAGCTGGGCAGGAGGAGAATACTATCTTTCCCATTCAACATATCAACCACCTTCATCCCAGGTCCACTGGCATTTTGTGAACACAAATGTTGCCCAGGAGTTATTTCAGCCACCAGAGAGATGAATGAAACCATCTCTGGGGCAGAAGAAAAAAAATCACTCAGTAGCGCGCAGTAAATATTTGAAGGGGCAAGAAAACAACAACAAAACCAAAACAGAGTGCAGCATCTAAATGAAGATATGGGAAGATGAGGCAAGTAGGTGCCCTATAATGGGATCAGGACAAGTGAGCTAATCTAGTCACCTGCATAGACAAGAGACAGTGTTAAGGTCTGTGGCTGGGCAGCATTTGATGATATTCACTGGGTCCCCCAGGAGCCAGTAAACAGCTATTGAAAGATTTCTTTATTTTTAACAGGTAGCCTTTTTCAGGGTGTTGACCGTGGCTCAGTCCAATTGCATCTATATAACAATTTCAATCCACAGCTGAATGCTTACAGATTTGGGGGACTGCCTTAGCTGTATTGACAGAGATAAGTTTCAATTAATAATGAAAAATACTTTATAATTATAATTTGAGTATTATTTTTCTTAATTGCTATAAATGTCATTGTGGTTAAGAGACTATATTCAGACTCTCAAAATTATTTAAAAGTCTAATGCCAATTTAGGTCCCTAATCCACACTGATTTCACTGGGAATTAGAGAGTAAAACACCTTTAAGAAGCTGGGATCTAGTTCTTGTAAGAAAATTAACATATACCCTCAAGAAAGATTATAAATTATTTGACATGAGATATTCCAAAGTCAATGGCTTTAGAATGCATTATGTTTTATAAGTGGCTGATTTGCTTCAATATCTTGAAAACTTTTAAAGCGAGATACATTTTCTGAAGACATTATCTAATTATTTCTTAGCCAGTTCAGAAAAAGTAGTGTACATACACACATACATGCACACACAGATAGATACCCATATGTACAAATATATATGTATAAATAAACAGGATGCTAACACTATTTTGTATTTTAAGAGAATTTTTAAAACGTATGTATCCAGTTCAATAGACCAGGTCTACAACACTCAGCTGTACACTTCTCTAGCTATAACATTTTGTTTAACATTAACTCTGGTAAACGTTATGTTTAGTATTAACTCCAGATCCTATACAACATTCTTGCAAGTCAGAGTAACTCTGATCCTGTTGAATACATGCAACATTAAACCTGTTGAATTTAATCAGGAGACCAAAACGTGTCAGTTCAACATGACCACAATAAAAAAAATATATCCTCTAGAACCACCAAATTAGGCCAAAAAAAATAAGGCAAAGGGATTTTTTCCTTTTTATTTTTTTTTCAGAAGATTTCAGTTTTCTGTAAAGTGGATGTTCTGTACGTTTTTGGTAAAGAAAAAAAATAACATAACCCCCAAAGTTTGGCATATGTTGTGAGTGAGAAGCAATCTGATTGAGGTCTTTTTGTGCACAGAATAACTTAGTGTTTCAATTACAGAGCTCCTCAAGATTTAAAAGCAGCTAAGTATCTACTTCTAACTGCTGGGAAATAAACCTTCTGTGTGAAACGTGAGTGGAAAAATTGCCTGTACTGTGTTAATTCAAGCAAAGGGAACAGATTCCCAAATGGAGAGTCACAGTCCCTTTTCACTGGAATTTAAAGGTGGACAAGTTATAAAAATTTAGGGTATTCAGTTATTTCTTTCTGTGGTCAGATTAGAAGGTTTTCTGCTGATTGCTTCTCTGCTATGATGCCTAGAAGTCTGAGGGAATAGAAGTGTCAAAGGTAACCCATAGAAAGTTGAAGTTCAAGTGTTTCAACTTCCAGGCTTTGTGACAGTCTCTGCCCTTTGCTGCCCTTGATAGGGACCATGTAATAAAAACAATTGAAAAAAACCCGCAAAATCACTGTTTGTGATCTTTGAAAACAGACTCAAACAAGGCTGCTGAACCTTCCTGAAACAGCCATGTGATGGAAAGCAGCACAGTCACCAATTGTGCCATGGGGGTTCATAATGCTTTCAGCAGAGAAGATAGTTTGCTCTGCCCTTCTCCTTCATCCTCTCCATTCCTGTGGATGTCCATGCACACCCCATGGTGCTCTCCAGTTCAGCAAACTTTGGGTTCAGTCCAACAGCAGATTACAGAGCCATGGCATCGCACAGTCAGTCTGCAACCTACCAAATGACTGAAGTCATGCCATAGAATGCAGAAAGTAATTGTGCCTAAACACCACCTCCAACTGACTAGACTCTTCTTTGAAGATACTTACTAGTAGGGGAAGAGGTGAGTAAGCAGCCTTTCAATTCACAAAAAAATCCTCATTTTCTTCATTCAGGGAAAAATCTCTGCTGTGCACAATACAAAGCTCTGAAGTGAGGTGTGGTGAATCAGTCCATGTCTTCACCTCACCCACAAAACTTTCAGGGTGATATCCTTTTTGTCTGGGCTGAGTACTAAATGACAACCCTCTTTAAGCAATTTGGTGATCTTGACTTTCATGAAACAACCGAGAAATCCCTTGTTTTCCAGAGTAGCTGTCATTCAACATTCTATACATAGATCTGCCAGAGATGTTTCTCCACATCTTTCTTCTTGCTAAGGGGACTTTAGGGCATTAAGTTTGATGAAAATTATGTAGAAGATAAAAATTGTTACAAGTATATTCAGAGCATTCAAAGACCGGTGTGTTGGTTAAAACGCAAAACTTTGTTTTGAGAGACAAAATTACATATTTAAAACTTTGTTAGAAGGTTATGAAATGGGCTTAATTTCCATTTAGAAAAATCTCTATATTAATTTTTTCATCTGAACTATTACAACCTTCCATTTACTAAAATACAATTCATTTAGTTATGTCAGTATTTATATGACATATCTCTTTGTCTCAAAGGTATGCTTTTCAACCAGAAGACTATTTTCTTCTCATTCAATAATATGTTTCATTAGGTTTGAGCAAAGAGCGGTGCTCATCTGTTCCTTGCTTCCTTTTAAGAAACATTCTAGAAGGTCAATATTTGACTTCATCTTAGACTGGTTCAGCAAATGCATTACTGAAATATTGCTTTAACCATGGTCATTTTCTCAGTATTATGGCTAAACTTTTATTTATTTAAGTGCATTTGTTCTCAAAGACACAACAAGTACAGGGCTTTTATGCCCGCAGGATTCTTTATGTGAAATAAAAGCAGCCAGATTGGAAGTGTATAGCCCCAAGCTGGAGTTTGATCTCCAGTGACTAACGCTCTTCATTCGGGCATGTCCCTCCATCAGAAGTGTGGCCCACGTGGATCCAGTCAGAAGCTGTAGTCAAGATCTCTGGTGAGGTCAAAGCCTGTGTTTTTCAGTCCTGTGAAAGTACCACCTCAGCTGCTAAGCATTTTTGGACAGAGTACAGTGACTTCCATGTTGGTGATCCCAAAACCAGTAGGTATCGAAGAGAAAGTGATAGCAGCCAGGGCACTTAGACAATGAAGTCTCAGAAGGTGAAGTGACAGCAGTGCAACAGCATGATGTGTAACACAAAGGAAAGAAGAAGGGGATGAGGTCAAAATAGTTGGGAACCAGTGCCCTAGGTCCTTGCAAATTTTTTGAAGGAGCAGGTTGAGTCAGAGGACAGCTACCACACACTGACCAGCTGAGACTCTCCTCACATTGAGTTGAGGTCACCTTGCAAACTCTAGCAACTAAAGACCCCATTCAGTAAGACATTCAGGTTTAATTCCATCTTGAGTAAACAGCTTTGAAGCTCCCATCCTTCACTAGCTGCAATATGTCAGCTATTAAATAGGTTGTTCTCACCCTTCTTGTCTCACTGAGCAGCAAGAACGGGGTAAGAAGGAAACAGGATAAAAAAAACTAGGGCAAGATGCTGGATAATCAAGGTACTAGCTGATTTATTTTATCTGCATGACGTTGGAAAGTTCTGGGTAACAGCATCCTAAATTAACTTTGACGGATACAAAATAATACTAAAGAGGTAGTTAACAAGGGTTGTACATACTTTTATTGCTTCCCTGAGTCATATGGGCACCCAAATATTTGGAGTTACTTTGACATCCACCAGTAGAAGACAGCAGTTAAACATATTAAAAAGCGTAAGTTCCATTTAACTGCAAAGATAACTACCGACCTATCAGAATTTGCAGATTATGTTTACATCACTCAATTGCCTGATTTTTCTGAGAACATATTTTCCCATTCAGAGCCACAGCTCATATGAACTCTATTGCCTACCAACTAATTTATGAGTAAGAAGCTTTCAAGTGTTTAATTGGAAATCTCTTCTGCTGTCACTATATTACATTCATACAGGAACTTCATACCAAATACTTTCAATGAAAACAATTTCTAAATCAAATTATTTTTAATGTTGTGAATTTTTTGCACATGAATAAGTACCTCAATTGAGATGTATAAAATCAATTAGACCCCTATTTATCTCTGCTTAGCAACTTGGCTCTACTAATTTCTTAGGTCACTGTGTTTCACTTCGGAGCTCACTCTGTTCCTACATTGTGATGATTGAATTACTCAACATTTATTTTATAATGCATTTATTTAGTGGTGCCCTTTCCAAGCAGTTTCCTTTTTATCTGATCCTGAAAGCTCTGAAATATTCTTACATGAAGCCTGGAGACTGCCATAAAGAAGATGCATTGGTTACCTTTTAGGTGCTTACATAACTCAAAAATTCTGAGCAATAAACAATCAGTAATTGTCAGGAAGAGGAAAATTTCTTAGTTGTTTCCCATTGTCCTATTAAAACTTACATTACAAACACACCTGGTTATTTGGCACTTCTTTTTTTTTGTCTTTTTTTCCCCACCTCCTGTCTCAGAAGTGGTCACCACTTTCAAATTTTATTTCACTTCCATAATGCACTCTCTCTTAAGCTTATGTGTTCTTTTTTTGTCATCTGGATACATCCTACAATGACTCACTTTGTGCTGGACAGAAGAGCATGTTCTTCATTAGATAAACCTTTTTTTTCATAACACATATATCCAAAGAAGAAAGTTATCCTTTCAATGCTGCACCAGTTAGGTTAAATGCATTACTGATGTTCAGAGTTTAAAAGTCTAGAAGGATATAGAATCATAGGGCTGGCAGGACGCTGAAAAGTAATCTTGTCTTAAGGATAAAATATAGCTATATCATGACTAGCAGATGTTCGTCCAGCCTGTTCATACTCATTTCTGGCAACATAAACTATTCTGTTCCATATGATTCATGAGCATAATTGTTAGCATTTTTCCTAATGTCTAACCTATGGAGCTGCATTTTGAGCCTAATACTTCTTGAGCTACTTCTCTAGGAACATGGACAATGGGTTGTTTGCTTTTTATGTATAATATCTATATATGCATTCTGCAAATATTCGATTTTGCATATATATTATATACATATATTTTCTATACATACACTAATTATATATGCATATATGCATATCATCTATTGTATACATATTTTATTACATATACTTATATTCCTTATAGTATATATAATTTTTATATTAATATATATTGTATAATTTACATATACATTATTTATTATTTATTTTCATTTTATTTACTCAAAGTTCTTTTTTGCTTTCCCCCTGCCCTCTGTGTTGACCAATGTTAGTCATCGTCATTTGAGCCATGAACAATCAGCAACAAAATGTGTTAGTAACTTTTATGAATTACAGTTCAGCTGAGGAGAAGTCAACACCTCTGTGCATCATGTATTCATACCTCACTTACTTAGAACAAAGATGTCCTGTTTGACATCTAATTTGTCACCTTAATCTTAAAGGTCAGTTGTTCTTAGCTTCTTACCTCAGCCTGAATATCACATTCTGCTGCTGAACAAGTTTCAAAGATATCTAATCTTGTTGATATCATGGTACAGTGGGCATGATGATGAGGCATGAAGAGGATAAAAACATCAGAAGGAACATTAATTGCATCTTAATTTTCCAGTCAGTATTTTCCAGATGTCCTGAAAAACATTAGTATTTGATACCACATTGTGAAGCATCATTACTGAACTACAGAACATGTGTCTCATCCACAGTTTGTAAAAAAAAAGATATTTTCTCCTCCCTAGTGAAGTAATACAGAGAGTCAGTGACACTGAGCTTGCAGGAAGGGTTCACATGGCATAGGTCTCACCTCCTTTAACTCCAAACACTTGCAGTAGTACCAGCTCTCAATAATTTATTGTGATTCTTGCAATATTTGTAGTATCTCAGTTCACAGAAATGCTAAGCTTTTTTTTTCTGAAAGAAAATAAGCGCTTGCACATTGGGGCTATTTCTTTTGTTTAGCGTTATTATTCCGAACATAGAAAACCAGAAAAAAAAAAGACACAATGCATTTTTATTCTTCTTCTTCTTTTTTTTAAAGACTCATAGTCTGATAGATTCCCTAGATCTTGAATTCCACTGCCTGAGTCAGTTCTGCATGTTTGGCTGGCAAGAATCCTGACTTATACATCTGCAGTGGATACATCTGAATTTCAGTGCTTTGATCAGCCAAACTGGGGACTCCACCACTGTGAGCAGCTCCCTCGCTGCCCACGTCCCCAGGTTTAGTTCAAAAGGCTGTGATCCACTCACACATCTGGAAAACATGACTCCAGGGCACACACAGTGCTACAGACACAGAAACTATATTCTTATATGACTTTTAGCTGACTCTCAACCACTCTTGTTATGCTAAATCAGATCTCTTAAGTGATTTTATTTTTTCTGTTTCTCCTGTGAGCTGGAGCTTTGGAAAAAAAAAAAAAAGCTCTCTTCATTTTTTCCTGTTTACTCTCTCTTTTAACATACTGTATTATCTCCTAATGTTAATATATCTTGACTATACAGATCTTAAGAATAATTGCTATCAAAATTAATAGAAAATTACCTGCTTTCTGTAGCTATGTTCCTTTGTTAATTTGGTTTTTTTTAAGTGTTCTACAGAATTCTATTCCAGAGGAACAATATTTTTCAGTTGTGTTATTGGTTAACATTAATAAAAATTAATATTACTGCTTTTGACCCAGATCTATGAAAATTCCCACTAGAGTATATTCTGTCTATTTTCAACGTCCGATTTGAGCTACTAAGCTCTATTAAGAAATAGAGCCATTTTTGGAAACCTGGGCACACAATGCCTTGCTGACTTGATGCCAGAACTCCTTGCAAATGCCACCTGGGAAAAAAAAAAAACAAACATATTCCACTGTTACACAAACAAACTGAAATATGACAAATCATCTCAAAACAAACACCCTGGAATTATTGCACAGTTAAACTTGTGCTTTCTTGCCTGGCAAATTCTCCTTAGTCATTCATAAAGAGGGAACACAAATCCTGGTTTTGGAAACTGTTAGAAAGGAATAGAATAGTAAAGCTAAGGGCACCTTAATTAACGGTATATTTCTACCTGAAGGGCACTTTTAGCAAACAGTTAATTATTTATATCACAGCACTGTTAAGAAAGATCAAGCCAGGCTCTGCTTACCTTGAGGGTTGAACTTTCAGGAGAGTTTACCATAAGTCTACCTTTGTTTCCATGGAGTCTGCACCTATTTTATTTTGTCTTACATTTAAGTAATAGGATATTCGGTGTCAGAAGAGCACTGTTTCTGTTTGTATAGCATGCAGCACAACCGGGTCTAGTTAAACCCTTTGGATTCCTGTTTCTGTGGCAGTAAGGTTTTCTGTTTGTTAATTCACTTCTGGCCTAATAGATCCTAAGGTTGCGAAGCACTGTGCCACTTTGTACATTAATAATAATAATTATGAAAACAATAGAAATCATACACTGAGATTGAAAGGTCTTTGGGCAAGGACTTGTTCCTTGGTAGATACGAACAGTAGAGCAAAAAGGATTCTGGATTATGGCGAAAGCACGTACTACTATAGCAAAAATAATACTTCTAGGGACATCTGGATCTAAGAAAGCTGTAAATTAAAACCATTCCCCTTTCTATGGACTTCTAGATGTCACCTTTTAAAGGGAGAGGAATCACCCGTGTGCAGTTAATACTACTAAGTTAAATGGAAATGAACCAAAGCAGTACAGCTGCATTTGAAGCCAGAATCATATATTGCTACAGTATTTTTTTGTGGTTCTGTAATAAGGGAAAGTGTCTCTTGGAGCCATGCAGAGAACAGCAAATTTACTATAACTGCCACAGACAAGTGGGCATGAAAAATGATCAGTTCCTAAAAGCTTTTAAAGCAGCAATGTTTGTCCTTCTTGGCTTTATGAAGGTCATAAGTCTCTCTGGTATGATCTAAGAAATGCTATAACAAGGTTCACTTAAATGCAGCTGTGTCCTGAATCTGTGCTCAGAGAGACAAAATGCCTTTACAGAAGTAGCCACTCAACTTTTATTTGCAGGAGACAATATTCTGCAGTGGACTTGTTCAGAGATGCTGCCATCTCCAGACCACAGTCCAGTGACAGAATAATATATAGGACTTTTCCTGACAGGAAAGCACTGTCCAAAACTAACATCATCTTCATTCACTATTTACTTGGCTTAGACATCTCTTTACTGTGGCATCACTAGCTATACATAGTGTGTACACAGATACACACACAAAAATATGCATCCATATTTCTATATATACATATACATATACATATTATATATACATCTATACATGCACAGAGACATATATATCTATATGTACATTCTTGATCGATTTTAGATATTATCTTGGGTACCCTACAGTCTGGCCCAAGCAAGGGAACAGGCAAGGTTTTGCAACTCCCAACACAAAGAAATGAACAAGTTAAAGTTGACTTTTCCTTCAGGGAACCAAGCTGCAGCTGGTCTTTACCTGCCATAGCTAAGTCCTGTGTCAGTGGTGACTCAGCTGTGCTGGACATAACATGAGGAAAAGGAAGAATCGAGGCTCCATCCAGACCCAGTTGCATGGCTTGAGGAACTGGCAGCTCTGTAGGTGCCTACGTATTCCTGCTTGCTGTACATTCAGTCCTGTACATCACTGGACATTCAGCGATATACAACTAGTCTTGTGCAAAGCCTGATAAAAAAACTTGGCAAATGAGAGGAGTGACTTTCCTTAATGGGTTCTTCTCTGTATCCTTTGTAATTGCCTTGTACGTGGTGAGAAGCAGTAGAGCAGACACCTTGTATAGTGATTGATGATCCTGTTCAGTGCCATTAGGTATAGACTGTGGAGTCACCCCTTGCAATGCTATGTTATTACAAAGGAACAGCTGCCATCAAATATCTCCCAAATGTTGGAACTGATACCAGCAAGAATAACATCAATTTGAGCATCAGAATGGTCCTGGTTATAGAACTGCTGTTATTTTTCCTGAAACTACTTTTGGAATAAATTCAAAAAATTATTCCCCTTTAGAAGGGACCTCAGCTTGCTCTCTGCTCTGCTGCCTGTTCCTAATAAAAGTCATTTCCTTCCTGATGGATGTTTCTCTGACCTCTTCTTCAATATGCTCAATGATGGAAAATTCACAACCTTTCTCAACAGTCTGATCCAGGGCATTGCCTGTGTCAGTATTCCTTATCTTATTATCCTTACTATTAAAAAATGTGTGTTGCAGTCAGTACAAGGTGAAATTCAGAAGACAGCTTTATCCAGCTGAGTTCTTGGGCTCAGAAGACACAAGTACGTACACAATGTCAGAGAAAAATGAAAATAGCAGCTTCAGCAATACCTCTTTTACCTGACTCTTCCATAGCACTTTTCCCTCGATAGATTTCCAAGGACTTTATAAAGAAGATCTGTCTTATAGCTCCTTTTTAATAGATGGGGTATGGGGGGCAACAATCACAGTAATTTGCACAATTCCTCCATCACTTCACTAGAGGGGAGGGAAAAGGGGACACAAACATTTGACTAAACACCATCTGTTTTGATACTTCATTCTTTTGAAGCAGTTTTGAAAATACTGCCCCAAATGACCAAGGAAGGGTGAATTACAGTCATCCTAGGTAAAGAATCTGATCTAAAGTACATGGATATCAAGATATACCTTTCCATCAACTTTAACAGGGGTCAGATGAGATCCAGAAGCCTTAAAGTAAGTATTTATAGTGCTGTTAGTACCGTGGCATAAAAACCGATTTGCTCAATCATGAATAATGATATGATCTCAACCCTTCAAAATAATATGAAAAACAACTCTTTTTATCACCCAACACTTTTATGCTAATACTTAAGTCAAGTTATGGAGTTGTGAAGTATGTTATATTGTTCCAAACTAAAGTTTGAGGATTAACCTTTCAAAGGAGCTCTGTAACAAGAAGCCTCAGAGAAATGTAATGTGAGCAATCTGGATAGCCTGGGATACAAAAACAATCCAAGTTAACTCATCAATGCCAAAGGAGCAACTGTTGTTTCCTGTTTTGCCTTTACTTTAAAGGTATGGTGATTCCTTGTCATCACACACTTGCTGCAAGAAGGGATGGATTCATAATAATATGTCAGTTTTAGAGTGAGATACAAAGCAAATCATCAGCATACTGTCCTTAGAAGATAGATTATTTCAATTTTAGACTTAGGGAAACTGGGACAGTGAGGATATTGTATCAGTTTAAGAAATCAGACCAGAATTTCTGGCTTCTTTATAGCCCACAGCCATATTTAGATATCTGAATTGAGCCTGGGAGCTCCAGGTAGAATACAGTGTATAAGCATAATTTGTTCTCTGATAACGAACATAAACCTTAAGGTCTTCCTAAAGTCTCATATCAGATCATTCTCCATTCTGTATAACCCTTAGATTCCCCCATAACAACTCACCACCCCAAATATAGAGACTTCTTTCCGTTCCATGTCTGAAGGAGATTTAAGCCTGGCACTTACCTGAGCTTAAATTTTTCTGCAGTTTTTTTCATATTTATAGAGGAATGGAGGCACCAAGCAGAGGTAGCCTGCTGGAAACAATCCCAAAATTTCTGTTCCTGAATTCCAGGCTTCATCCAACTCCCCCTCCTTCCTCTTTCTTTTCTGTAAGTAAAAACAGATACTATGGTGTGGTGAACCAAGGGCACATGCCAGCATGCAGCTCAGTGAGAGAAGAGCTGTTCCATGGGCTTGATTACAGAGCAGCTGAACTTTCCTATATGTTCACTCTTCAATACATGCTCACGTAATGAAGTGCACAATTGCAATTGTTACTGTGGGGTTAAAAGACATGATTTAAGAAGAAAAGTCATGTCCTGCAGACCAGGCTGGAAAACCACCTCATACTACCAAAAGGCCCATAGACATCACAACTCTGCTTTTTCCTCATCAATTTTTTTCCTTTTTTTTTTTTTTTTAATTCACACTCTATATTAAAGGTATAAAGTCTCATTTGGAACCTGAAACCAAATCCAAAACACAATAACAGTCACAGTTAGCTCAGGGGAAGTATGAGAAACAAGAACAAAATCACAGTTTCTGACAAGTATGGATTCACAAATCAATGGAGACAGGAGAGAAAGCAGCACCAGGCTCACTTCAGAAGTCTGTGCTGTAGTTTGACAACAGGGAGGCTGGCCCATCATCTAGCCATTCCTTCAGCTATAGCAAACTTTGAAGGACTGCAGAATCACTGGGTATGTGAAATGCCACTGCAGCTACATTTCACAAAAAAAAACCCACAAAACAACAAAAAAACTCACACACAACTTTCTAGTTGCTAATCCAATATAAAGGAATTCCTGGCAGCTCTGAATAAGGAGGCACAGTCTGATTAAGGAATAAGGAATAAGGAGGCACAGGCAGATTTTCACAGTCTTCCCCAACACATAAACACAAAAGGATCAGCTCGAAAAATTCGTTTGGAGATCTCAACAACATAGAGGGACAGCTGAGCTCTGAAGAAAGGCTGAAAAAATATACGTAGTTCAACTGTTGGCCCCTCAATACCACTTCTGAGCATGTTTGTGAGGAAGGTCACAACTCTTGGTTCCCGTGAGTCCCTTGTTGACCAAAGGAAGCTGTTAGGTGCAGACTTCATGAGCACAGGACACCTTTATGCATAAAGTCATTCTAGAATCACAGTCCTCAAATGTGTTGGTAAAATCTCCTTTTGCCACGGAATACAAGAAGAGCTTTGCCAGGCTTTTCCATGGATCTCAGACTGTGCACATGAAGCAAAGGTGGCAAACTAGCCCTTCTTTTGCCTCAGAAGAGCAAGACAAATCAAATTTACAGATGTGAATAAATGTCATGCTTGCTGCATAACTATCCTTAGCTAGTGTAGGAAAGCAGTGTAACTCAGGCTGTTGGCAGATTTGCCTTTACATAGAGAAAAGAAATATGTATTTCTTTGGCTTCCTTAATATATTCCTAATATTGATGCATGGAGTGACCTAGTGGCAATGCAGCTACCATCCTATAAATATGGAGTAAAACTAAGATACTTCAATGCATTTTCTGAATAAGAGAAAAATATAATATTATTTAATATAATTTGCAATGACACAGTTGGAAGCTCTTTAGGAGACTGTAAAGGCTAAATTTAAGACTGCAGGGACTCTTAACTTACTCTTTTTAGGTTACTGTCATAGTTTCTGAGCACTTATTCAGAGAGACAGGATCTCAAGTCTCATTGAATTTCAAGCAGCATTTGGATGCCTCACACTTATCAACTCTTTTCAAAAGTACAAACCAAAGAGAATGGAAGAGGCAATTTATCTATACTCAGATCACTCCTTCCACACTAACACCTTGATTTTATCACTGGTAAAATACTTAAAGTTTTATGATTGAGGAATAACTGAGGCAAACATCAAATGTCAGTGGTAGGAAATATTTCAGCATGAGATAAAATCCTATTCTGAACTATGAAGTATGCTTAGAAGAGAACTGTAAAAGTGTCTTAAGTTTATCTTTTAATCTTTGACATGCTCAGGGGTTGACATAAAGATGTAAGTAGACTGGCCACTTCTTTATTTTCCCTAAACACAAGAGCAACAAATTTAATGGTCTCTACAACGTACTCCCAATACCTCAGAGCTGAACAAATCTGCAATTACAACAACAGTAATAATAAAGAAACAAAATTATTCTGATTCTCTCTCTTGAGGCCAAAGGAGTTGGGTACTAAACAGCAATTTACTCTTGTAAAAGGAGTCTTATGAAATGGATAACAAGACATGTGCCTAATTTATACTAGTCACAAGCCAATGGGTGTTCACCCTTGCATACTGGCACACAAACACATAGACATACTAAGTATTGCTCAAGATGCTAGGAAGTTAAGGAAAAAAAAAAAGAAAAAGTAAAATAAATAGGTTCTTTCCACATAACTCCCCCTTTCCTGTTGTTGAGATAAACAACAACCAGTACCGCAGTTCAGATTTTGGAGCTCTCTGCAGTCAACTCTGAAGAAGTTGCTTGCAGGCAAAATAGCCCATTGTGCAACCTCGCCAAGAATTGTCTTGGTATGGCAATAAAGAGGAACACTGACACAAGAAAAATGTGCATTTGTTTGCTTTAGAGCTCACATAGCAGTTTACAGCAGCAGCAGGCCAAATGCTTGGAATTCAAGGCACCAACACTGTGCCTGATGAGATGAAAATTTCATGTCAAATAAATGCTCAAGTGAGACAAGTTGGTTTTATTTCTACTTTCTAGAAAACTCAGTGAGAGATGGCTGATGCCCCCAGTGAAAGCTGCCACCAAAAATCAGCACATTAGAAAATTTACCCTGGCACTTGAGCTATTTCCTCAGATTAGAACAGGAAATCCTGCTAGAACGGTTGCAACAGTAACCACCATGGAGATGATGAGCAGATTGGATTGTAATTGCAGTGCATGTTGGAATTATATCACTTTACACCTGTTAAGAATATCTGTTTTCTTGCAGTAGAAACTACTTCCTTTCTTTTTTTCCTCCCCTCTGGCTGTTTGTTACACACCTGAAGACACAGCTTTACTGACTTAGAAGGGAAGATCCCCGACTTCGAGCAGAGATCCCTGAAACCAAGCATTAGCGCTTTGTGTTTGTTAGGAAGATATTAGCCTTACACATTTCAAAAGAGTTTTGACTCACAGAATACCCACAAGCTGTTAAAATCTGCCTCCCAAAAAAAAGTTTAGAGTATATCAAAGCATTCTGCTTTGGGATTTCACATATATATCCACAAACATGGGGAGACAGTTAACCCTCATGCTTGTTTCAGTTGATCAGAAAACCTCTTCCATCTCTTAGACATATTCTAAATGCTTTTATCATTAACAAATGATTGGAGTAGACACTTTGGTGAAAGCCTGTCACCTACTCCTTGCCACACTTTTTTGCTTCGATGATAAATACAAATTATCACCCAAATGTATGCAAAACCATATTAAAATTTTGACATTTCAAATACTGTAGCTCATTTTACCTACATGAATCCACTATTTGAGTGTGAAAAAAATTTATTTCTTGCCTCCTTCGCTATGTTCTGGCTCACATACATTATATAACATATTGCTAGAATGTGGCTAATTTGAAAGGATACAGTAGCATAAACTCCAGAATGGCCTGGAGACAAGACATCCTACATCCTACACGCTGAGCTATTGTCAGTGTTCATAGCCAAACCCCTCCGGCTACCTACTGTTTAGCAGCTCTTTTAGCATCCCACAGTCATTCATTCATTTTTCCTCACAATGTTCCCTGTGAGGTAAGTCATGTTCCTCAGTTAAAAAAGGAAATTACTAAGCTATTCAGACGGAGTACTTTTGAAAAGGAATCCATATTATCTTAAAACAAATCAGGTCTTTTAAATTTTGTTCAGCTATTTGGAGGGGGTTCCAGACCTTTGCCCCTCTGAAGGGCAGAAACCATCATCCAATTTCTATTATAAATGTATCCATAGTTAGTTTATGCTCATTTTAAGAAATATAAACATTGCCTGGTTTTCCACTGCCTTTGTGCCCTCTGGGTCTTCACCCTTTTTTTTGCCAAGCTAAATAAATTAAGCATGATTGGTTCCTGTGAAGAGACAGCCATTTCCTCTTCCTCAAATCCTTATTGTCAGGGAACCGAATGCTTTTATCTGCACTGCCTTTGGTAGCTATGTTTGAATTTGCAGAGCCAATACATGGAGCCAGCTGTACCTACACTGCTGGTGGGGATAAAGCCAGCAAGCAGACTGGTCATCTCCCTGTTGGGATACTCCAGACTGGAGCCACAGGGTGTGCAGTGTGGCTAACAGGGGACTGAGTGTGAGGCACAGCATCTGAGCTAACATGTTCATACAGACCTTATCTAAAGAGGAACTGAATAACAAGGCTGAGCTACTGGTGGAAACCTATGGCAAGACACACCAGCATCCTTTCTACAACACTAGGCCCTAACTATACAGGTTAATTTCTGTGTTTTATAACCCTCAAATTAGACTGGGTAGGCTAATGGTTTATAACTGAAATTCAAATTCTTTTTTCTTTTTTGCATGAAGGTGTCACTAGAGGTTGTCTCTGTATGTTAAAACCAAATGAAACCTCTAGTTGTGTCCAGCAGTAGCATCACAAAAACAAAGAAATCAAAACCAAGTGAGATGTAACACAGTCAAAAAGACCCTACTTTATGTGTACCCAGATTAAGCTGTTCTTTGTAAGGCAGTGGAGTGAAATTTAATGCGGTCCCATTCAGACCTCAACTCTGCACACAGTATGTACATGACCTTGCGTAAGTCACCCACACACAAAACTTCACAAGAATTTAAGTACCTGATTCCCAAGAAAGCCGGTGGGCCTTGGGCACCTGAATCTGTGAGGATCTGGGACTAAACTAAAATGTGTCTAAATCCTCCATGTGTTAAGAATAAGGTAAATTGATTTTCTTCTACCATTTTCCATTGTTTTCCTGTCTTCTCATATCCTAAGATCAGTAGGACCAGGACTTTCTGCTCCTGTATGTGGATGGAGTCTCAACTGAGGGACAAACTTGATCTATTTTCTAAAGCTTGTGGATATTGCTTGAACAAAATCATTATCATTAATGTTTTACTGAGGAATGTGGGACTGGATTGCCATGCCTTATCTGCAATAGACTCTGACAGCACATCTTTCTCTGCACCAATGGACAGTTAAGAAACAACTATTATTCACCAGTTCTTCTCTAGCCTGGTTTCTTAAGACACAGAAAGTTCCTGTGATCATCTGACATTTATGTGCCCATCTGCCTTGACTCTACTGGCCATTTCAACCAAATTTGTCACAGACTTGAAGTTACAATGTTCCTACAAGTTTCATGATAAGGTAAATGAGTGAGATAAAAAAATAGTTCTACCTTCTTTCTGGAACTAATTTATCTTTAGCATGATCATTGCCTCAATCGTGTGTCAAGAATCTCAAAGACAGACCAGATTCCTCATCCTAGTCAAGGAACCTCATTATGATAGATACTCTACAAATATATAAGTCTCAACCCCAGGCACTTTGCAATGTAAATGAAACCAATCCCATCTTCATGATATTGAAATGTCTCAATTTATTCTATTTTTAGTTAGAACTAGAACTTGCAGATCCTGCTGTATAAGAACAAACCGAGTGAAACAAACATAAAATCTCTATGAAGAGATCTGGAAAAAAAAAAAACATTATTAAATTCAGGGGTTTTGAAACAAAAGAAAACCAAAATAAGCTAGGTGAGAAAAAACATTTTTCTAGGCCAGTCCAATTTTGCAAGAAAGGAAAGGTCCAAAAGGCATTAATTCTACTTCTGTGTTATTATCCCCAAAATACATCATTGCAATTTGGACATATAAAATGTCTTCAACAAGCTTGGAGAGTAACATGTTGACAAAGAAATATGTGTTATTCGTTTGAGCTGCTAGGTCACCCACGGGACAGCAATACAAACAAAATAACTAATATAGCCAAAAAACAAGCAAGTGGTTCAGACTGTAGGCAGAGTAGGAGGGGAAAAAAAGAATCGCTAACGTAATGAAGAAAGACAGAAAATGAATACCAGGTTGAGAAGAAACGTGTTTGCAGAATAGGTGTGTCAACAGAGATAGCTGCATAGTTCATCTAAATGACAATATGGATGTTCTCTCCTCAGGCTCTGTTTCTTTCTCTGTCTTGTATATACATTTTTTTCTGTTGTTCTTGCTTACAGCAAGTTGCTGGAAGGGAAACAGTGTGAACCAATGATTACTATCTCACTAGTCTTTTAAGTCTTCAGACTTCTCACCTCTCCAGAGGCAACCTAGCAAGAAACAAATAATCACTTCAGGAAACGTGGTATCATGGTAAAGAAAAAAATGCAGCACAGGGATGAATGTTTGTGGTTTTCATTCAACCCTTGTTAATAGATAGTTTAAAAGGTGAAAGGTGTTATCTCTGGGGTTGCAGTTAAGTTATGTGCTTCAGCTGTTCCCCGTTGATTATTGTTTTTTGCTATTTCTCAATGACCTGCCAACACTCTAAGGAATCGTATATATCTTATTTCAGCTCCATCAAACAGTACTCTGATGCTTTTTTTCAGTCACAGCTGTGACAACAGGGAGTGCACCTGAGGGGAAAAAGTGCAGGAAATCTTTCAGTGCTCCCATTCAAGAGAAAGGCATGTAGAAACAGAAATGCTGAGATCCACATGTGGGCAGGTGAAGCCTCCCACAACTGGAAGGATCCTAGAAGACATGCCAGAAAAGAAAAGCTGTATCTCAAACATTAAAATGTCTTGAAGGTGCCCTATCCTTAGCAGTTTCAGAAGTCAGTACCCAGAGCAGTCCTTTGATAGTTTTAAAACTAAAGATCTACAATAATTTCTGTGAATCATTACAGGAGCTGAGGACATAGTTGAAGGGACTCTCACTTCCAGAATCACAGTCATAGGGAAACTTGGGCTGGAAGGGACCTCTGGAGGTCTCTAGTTAAGCCTCCTACCCCCAGCAAAACTGTCTTCAAAATTATGGCTGTTACAACTGTCTCAGGCCGCATGTTTAGCTCAAGCAGGACAATTGCATGCCACAGAGCTTGCCAGGATTAGGAAACACTGTGATGTGCATTTGACTTCAGAATTGTATTGCACATGATGATGCCTGGATACAGCATATGCTGATGGTTCCCATCTGTTCTTCAAAGGAAATCAAGTGAGTCCCTGTAAGGTTTTGTTTCCTCTTGCCAAGGCTGATCAAATGGGGATGTTTTGAATGTAGGCTCTTTTCTACCCTTCCACTGCCAAAGAGCACTAAGCATAACATAGGCAGGGATCCACAACAGTAGCACTGATGGATTTATTAGGAAATCTTCCTCCAAAAGTCAATCATACAAGAGGAGCCTTGAGAAGATGAGACAGTTGTCCCTAAAAGAAGTTCAGCAGTGATCCAAGATCCTGCAAAAACATGGGATTCCTTGGCGGGTTTTCAAATACTACAAACCAAAACTGCATATTTGCAGCCTGAAGCCTGCAAAAACATTTAATTTCAGGAAAATTTGTCTTTCAGTTGCAGGGTATTTTCTTTTAATAAAGAACTAAAGATTCAGCTTAGAAAACCAGAGACAAATCCTGGGATATTCAAAATGTGCTGAATGCTGCATGAACACTATTACCACTTAAACAGAAAGATCAGATTGACTGCTTTTGAAAATCTCATCCCCAAAGCCAACCAGTGTTTAATCTACCCCTCAAGTCCAATACTAGTTCATGTTCCAATAGTTTTATCAACTTTCTCCTCAGAAACATTTTGCTCACCTTCAGCTCACTTCTAACTAGTCTCTCACTACTTCTATTTTTTGGTGTCTGGAAACAAGAGGCATTTGAAAAACCTCAACAGGATTTCCTGCTAGGCATTAAGTACTATTGCAAAAAGAAGCTGCCCACTCTGCTGAAAAAAAGTAGAGATCAAAACAATCACTTTCCTTTCAACATGACACAATGAAAAGAGGCAAAATGTTGAGAGAGAGTGACAACATTAAGTTACGAAATTGTCCATATTTGGAAGTTCTATTTCTTTACGTCCTCTTTGGTTAGTTAGAATTAACTTATGGAAGTCTTGTCCAGTAACTTAAGAATACAAGGTGAAGTTTTACAAATATTTCTCCTAGGTTCTTGCTTGATTTTAACTTCTTGTTCCTAAATTTGCTCTTTTTTTGGTGTTGTGTCTTTCCCTTTCTCCCGAAACAAGACAAAAATCCAAGATCTGAGTTGATTCACAATGTCTACATTACCTGCCTGCTGGGAAGTAGTAACCATACATTGTCAAGATCACATTTACAACTTGGAAGCGATAAAAAAGCAGCTCAATGTGACAAGTCAGCTTAGGCATATTGGGAAGAAGAAAAAATAAATACTTTTTAAAATTGAAATTGCAAGCTCACCTGCTGCTGCCTACTAGCCTCAAGATTTAATTGTGACAACTGCACAACTGCAGCAGCAGCAACATGCTGCAAAGGCCTCTGCTCACTGCTTAGGCACAACTGAAATGATAGAGCCTGTGCAAACTATAATGACTGTGAGACTTCTTCCCCATAGGTAGTTTCCATTTGTGGTGATACCTCTTCAAGGCAAGGCTGGACATGAACAGACCAACAAACCAAGTACATCAAACCACATATATAGGAGGTGCCTGGTTGGCTCAGATTTCTAGCCCAAAATCCCTTCACTGACAGTGACAACTGAATTTACCTCCAAAGCTGGTCAGGGGACAGCAAGGGAGGAATTACCAGGCCAGCTAAAGAGTTCGTGGCCCCCTTCATCTCCCAAGAAAGGCAGGACAAACTCTGCAGCACATACACTGTGAGCTGCTACACTGCTGAAGAGACCATGGACTGTGGACAACTAAACTCAGATGGCCGTAAGAAAAGCAGATGATGCTGTAGACCTAGGAACATAGGACGTGCAGCAAGAGATTCCTTCCTGCCACGTATTTCCAAGGACATACTGGAACTGGGAAAGGTTCAGAGGAGAGCAGCAATGCTTAGCAAACATATAGAAAATCCTGTGGATGAGGAAAGACCTTGGAAACAGGAGGACCGTGAACAGTATGGTTGGGAACGGATTGTTCACCTCTTCACAAGTACAAGAATTAGGGTATGCTATGTGAAGCTACTAGTTGCCAAGTTCAAAACAAACAGAAAAAAATAGATTATTTGCCCCACAGGGTATAAGAGACTTGTAGACTATGTACCTAAAGGGTGTTGTAGATGTTAATAGTTTATATGCATTCAACAGCAGAGTGATTAAGTTCGTAACAGAGAATCCACTGACGATTATTATTGACATGGCATTTTGGAGTGCACTGGGGGAAGTGTCGTATATGCTTGTGCCATTCTTAATCTGCTCTAATCATTTGCTCGTGACCACAGTTAGAGACTGGTCTAGATGGAATTTTTTTTCTTTTTTAATTTGACCCACTGCATCTTTTCTTACATTCAAGGAGGTTGGCCATAACCAAGGTAGCTTCAATGCACTAGCATCCAGCTTCCCTATAAGAAAATGCCAGCAGGGCAGTACTAACCAGCATGTGTCACTGCACTGGGAAAGTCTGACAAATATTGAGATTAAATCCCCTTCCTCTACCCAAGTTCAGATATTTCTTGCTGTCATGCTTTCAAGTTGCCATGTAATCTCTCTGCTCCCTTTAAAATGACTTTTTAAAACATTGTTTTGCAGCCCTTGTTTCAGACCCAGCCACTTGGTAAAAGGGAACACCAGAGCTGGAGTGAGAAGCTGCAAATGGATTGGGAAGCACAGCTCTTACTGAGATTTCTGGAGAAGGCTTTTTCTATTTGGTTTTGTTTGTTTTCGGGTTGTTGACTGCAAACAGTGTCTGTAATAATTCTGTGCCTAATTTGATTTTCAAGCTGTTAAAGACCTGGCACAGGCATAGCAGGTTTTGTCAGCACTGAGGGATTTTTCATCTGAGAGACTAAATTAACTCTGTCTTTTCTTCCACACTTTCCTGATCAATATTGAAAAATGTGGAGCAAAGCAAACAAAAACCAAAGGTCTGACCATGCAGAGGAAGATGAGCAATTAGATCTTCACTTTAGTCTGACCACTGGAATTAGCAATCCTTAGGGTGAGACACAGACTGAGATACCTGAAACGAAGGTGAGATACCCTGGGTTGCTTTTGCTGAACTCTTCATTATCTGACACTCAAAAAGAATTCGTCTGGAACAGAAAGTATTAAATCATCACTCACAATAAACCATTGCTTAGAGAAAATTAAATACATATATAAATGCAAGCACTTACAGTTTTGCTCCTGCTGAGACACAAATGCCAAAATTCAGAGCCTTATAGTTAGCTGTACTTCAGTAGCATAACAAAAGTGATGAATTCACAGGCATTACTCAGAGATATACTGTACCTTTGGATAACTGAGTAAACTGAAGATATTTCATAAATTATGTCAGACATGCTGCACAGGAGGGCGAGTGCCATGGGAAATCCTGCCTTTTGCTTAACATTTCTGAATGTGTCGGTCAGGTTCGAGCTCTGCTCAGAGCTTGCTAAGCACCAAACACTGCTATAAAGAAAGTTGTGGTGACCACTACATAAACAGTGCTTAACTGGTATGGTTAAATACAAACTGTAATGAAAGCACTTCAGCTATCAGTTGCAATGAGCAGCATGCTTAATACAGTCTTGGAGGATCTATATAGAAAGAGAAATAAAAACAAAAGCAGTGTTCTGAGACTGAAGAGACCTGGCTTCAGATCCTGGTGCTTCCACAGGACTTTTGCCTGACCATGCACAAGAGGCCTTATCACTGTCTGTTTTCCCTTAGCGTTAGAGCATCCAAGCCCAGGGGAGGTTCAGGTCAGCTTTTGGGAGCCCAGGCATGGCTGGTCTACTCTAGTGTGTGCTCACTTCACCTCTCCGCGACTCAGTTTACCATCCTTGAAAATGACTAAGAGTTGTTTCCACTTGCCTAAGCAGCTTGTAAATCAACTTGAGGACTTTGAACATAGCAACTGCAGCAGTTTGGAGCCTGAACTTTCACAGTCTGTCATCCTTGTTCATCGGTGAGCTAGATTTCCTAGCAGGCCTTGCATTTTGTGAGATGCCTCACTGGAACACATTTTGGCCCATGTTTTTGTGATGGGACCCTTGCTTCCTAAGCCATCAAAGACTGAACATATGGCGTGATGCTAATAAAGGCTGAAGATTAAGTGGTGGTGTTTTTGACATGCAGGACCACTAATTGCTAAAGAGAATAAGCTTTTGAATAGCCTTGACATTTTCACTGACTGCACACCTGCGGATGCTGTATTTTCGTCCCTCATTCCGTTTCCAGGAATTGCCTACAGGAAGGGGGAAGACAAGGCCCTTTTTCAGGGCTCTGACCTTCAGAGAGAAATGAAAAGAAGGAGGCTGGGTTCCCATGCACCCAAGTAAAGGAGATAAATCAAATCTACTGCAGAGGGAACACACATAGGGGGTCCTTGGTATACTAGGAAGGAGAGGTTGAGAGACAATATACCTTTTATCAGGCAGCCTATTAAATGGCACATTCAGGAAATTTAAAGTGTCTGTGATTTTATCTACAGGCAACTTTATTTCTTCTCTCCTGCATTCATTTCTGAATGGAAAGGCAAGGAAAAGGACCTGGGTACTTATCTATCTGCAGCAGGGACCAAATTTGTGACTGGTTTTGTAAAGTTCAAGTCACTACTGAACTAAACATTCAGTTTCTAGTTTAAGCCATGTGAAAATCATTAACATTTTAAATACAGTCCTGACCCAGGAGTGGCTTCCTGAGGAGAAGTCTGAAGAGACAGGAGTGCAATGAAGACTCACCCTCCAGTCTTTTCATCTTGTCTGGTATTGCACTCAGCAGAGCAGAGGGTGCAGCATCCTCTTGCCTCATCCCCAGACAGCTGCTGGCCTCAGCTTTTTGCCTGTTTAGTCAACAGGAGTCACTCCACAGGAGTCACTCCACTGATTGCTCCAAAGGGTAAATCAGACTGCCCCTACCAAAAAATGGTATGTTGGGCATTGTGTGAGAAGACTGAAATCTAGAATTTCCTGCACTGGGACATGAGCAAATTTCAGTTCATTCAAACCTGCACTGAATACAAAAGGCAATTTCGTAGCCTTCATAGTTCAGGGGTGTTGTAATGCATACAGAGGGCTTGGGAACCACTGTAATTGCTTGGAAAAAGATTCAATTGTTAATTCAAAGGCCAATTATTAATACATATAACAATATAAATTCAAATGCAAACACATCAGACAAAAACCATGCACACTTCTGAAAGCGGAAGGCAGCCGTGTGTGTAAGCAGGGTAAGTAACATACTGCATTTGTCTGCACTGAACTGAAAGGATAAAAAGAGCCAGGAATCAACATCCATACCCTCCCCACTGTTACATGTCAGCCAGAGGGAAATAATTCATGTGACGATTAATAATAAAATTGGCTTTCTAAAGAAAAGTTTGATTTTTCCCAATTTAATTGATTTTGCTTTCAGTTTCTTTTCTACTTCATCTCCTTGAATGAAGCGCCAGAGGCAGTAGAATAGGTACTTCAATACCAAAATTACCCTGAAAAGTAGCTTAATCACACACCTCAAGGTTTTCAGAAAAGAAAGTATCAAGTACAGAATATTTTGACACTTGCAAGGAAGAAATGTTTTGAGTTGGAATAGCTGAAAACTTTTTTTGAGAACTTCCTTTTTTATTTTTGTAATTTTATTTTACTTTTTTAGGTGGGCTCTCCTTTCTGGGTTATGTCTCTGTTGGTATGTCAGTCTAAACATCCCACAGACCATTTTAAGGACAGGATAGCGCTGCAGTTTCAACTTCAGTCACAAGGCAATGCTGAGGAGTGGGGTGATAAGGTGATCCCCAAATGGTGCCACATTTTGCCCTGCTCTCCCCAGAGTTCCTTTGTTCCCACAGTGAATGGGAAGGCTCCTCAGTACAGAACACAACCTGCTGCCAACACAGTGCAAAAGCACAACCCAGACTTCTGAACTCCATTTCAATGCCTTCTTTAGTCCCACACTTCTGAGACCTTGAGCATTTGTGTTCAAGACAGAAAAGAGGGAGAGGCAGCTCAACTGACCTGCCAGCTTTCAAAAAGCACTTGAGTGGATGAAAAAAAAATAAAAATAAAAGCAAACCAGCTGATAAAAGTGTAACTCAGAGATTTGATAGCAGCCAGGAAAGAGCATTGCTGAGTGCTGATTGCAAAGTGATAGACAGAGGTTTCCATTTCACACATTGTCATACTAATCTTGCAGTCCCAGTTCCACAACGTCAGGATAGATCCCTCATACAAAGAGGAACAAAAAAGGAGCAAAAGAGGAGAAATAACTACACAACCCAGGGTAGGAAACACGGAAAGGGAAGGGGCGTTTGTTTAAGTGTTCAGCAATTTGCAGAACAGAGAATTTCCATTCACAAACTGATGTTCCTGATGATAAAGGCAAAAAAGGCAAGATGAAAACAGAAAGTGTTTTTTGGTGTAGTTTGAGGAAAAGTTCCATCTGCAGGTATAATTGACACAGTATAAATTCTAAGAGTACAAATGCCAAGAAACTCACAGGACTGTCAGAGAATCAGAGGATCCTCTTATGGCTCATCCTAATCCTCTGAGACAGTTGCCTGTATCTTGTGAAGAGCCAGGGCCCTTCAGTGAAGAGGATGATGACATAACAAAGACCTTTGTAGCTTTGCTCTTAGGAGCCTTTATAGGAATGCGCAGAATGAGAAAATTTCAAATTTAGTCTGTCCACAGAGGCATCACTGACAATACACAAGAGCTGAAGTCCACAACAAAAGTCATCAAGAGCCTCACTGTGAATGGAAGCAAAAGCTTATTTAAGGAGTGGGTGCCATGGAGAGACGTTGGTGACTGAAAAATAAAATCAAGGGCGAGGCATGAGGGAAAAGCCTGGATCACTGATTTTCCATAGGATAAATAGAGAATATGGTGTGATGTAGGAAGGGATGTAATGCAAAGCAAAGAACTGAGCCAGCAGAAGTAGGAAGAAAAGTTACACGCTAAGGTGAAGATCTGTCCCAATGTTTCCATCTATTTGTAAAAAAATGTGAAAAATATAGAACATACAAGACATCATGGAGAGGCTAAAAGGATAGAAATGCAGATATCAAAAAATATGAGACATGAAAGAAAAAGAACAGCTGACAGGACAGTGGGCAGAGTAAACGGTAAATGAAGTCACTATTCATTTGGATTCTGATTTCTGCTTTTCATCTCCAGCAGTAAGATGCAGCATTCAGGTGCATCTTATTCCCTAAAAACACCCCAGACTCTTTGTTGTTATAGTCTTAAAAAATGCATGTTTAAACTGATGATAATTCACAAAAACACTCATGCCAGACTTAATTTCATTTCAAGACATCAACTGAACTGGAATAGAAAACCTTCATTTTCTTAGCAAAACTTTGCACCTCATAAAGGTTTTATCCGTTGCTATGGCAAAGGCTTTACCCAAAGGAGTTACTTGTAGAACACCACAAGAAGGGGGAATTTTTCAGTTCCTTTTACATACACATTTGCATGCCCAGACATTTTAATTTAATAATATTTTCCCTTCATCCTTCAGAGAGTTTCTTTTATTCCTGAATAAACTGCATGTCTATATCAGCAGTATGGAAGGATCCATTCTTATCATCTTCCCCACTGTAAATCAAAATCTGCTTTTAATTATAGAATATCAGCTATTTCTCTTTGATGACATTCAAGTGCTTATTCCAAATTGAAAGAGCAATAGACCAACTGCCATGGTATTTTCATACGTAGAGTGATGACCTTTTTAATATGATTTCATGGAAAAAATGGAGTTACATTCATCAGGTTATATAGAATCTTGCTGCTTCTTTTTTCAGACATTCCACTTTCAATTCACTATGACATTTGACAGGAGACGTAAAAATGTCAGCAGATCAGGTTTTTTTTCAGCCACCTCATCTGACAAGAACTCCCCCCCGCCATTTCTTTTTACAGTGCTATGTTGTTCACTCATTTGAGCCTACTTCAATTTGCTTATTAAATATGTAAGATCTTCTTTATGAACCAGGAGTTGAATCATGTAAGATTAACACAAAGCCCTTGTGAGAGGATTTTTTTTTAACATTATTAATATTAATAGTATGTGCAGCTCACATATTTTTGTACTTTCCAAACCCAAATGTCAACAGTGGATAAATGGTACTTTCCTTCCTTGTCTTCTTTGTCTTCTTCAAAGAAAGGATGACATTCAACTTAACTAAAAGCAAAACTTCACACATTTCCAGCTAAGTTTCAATTTTGCTCCCAAAGAGTCGTGGTTATAATGGACTGTCTTGCCTGGCCATTGGTACAAGAGGAAGGGTAACCTGAGGAAATGGATAAGAAGCATAAGGACTTTATTCCTTGAGTTGACTTACGCAATGTCATAAATCACACAGGTCTTAATCAAGTAAAGGATTTCACTAATGACCTAATGAGAAGTGTTATGACAGTTAACTAATAGGAACCTGGATTTGAACCCTTGCACAGGACTGAAGGAAAATTCAGATGCTCAGGTGGGATCCAAAGCAGACAGCATGTTGAGGAGGAATTTCTTAGACCTAATCAGTAGGCAATATGAGGGAAGAAAAAGCCATCTTTCATCCCCCTTCCTGTCAGACTGAAGCCTGAAACATGCTCCTGAAATGTTGGCTTACAGGATCTTTTTTTTTAAAGAGCTTAGCACACTTCATTCCTTTCTTTCCAAACTTATCTGGAGGAGGAAGTATCACGTACTTGCCCTGGATACACAGAGACTTAGCAGATGAGGGTTCACTGAAGAAATGGCTTCAATTCTCTGCAATGTCTGACCTGACTCAATTTCACATCTCAGAGAAGTTCTACAGTGAAACATTTTGACAATTATGGTGGTGTTATCTCTGCACTTCCCCATCTCCACTTCTAACTTTTCCGTGCTGTGTTTGCCTCCTGCTCACACAAACTGCAGCAGAACCGCTCTATCTGTGCCTGGAAGGCAATGATAGCAAGCAGTGGGGCTTGGCTGCACTTCACCAGCCTTGGGCCGTGCCCCTCCGTAGGAAACTGTCCTGAGGAACACATTAATGGATTACTTTATTGTCAATGTACAAACAACCCTGTTGCCCCTTTTAAAAAGGGTCCCTCTGTTCCCTTCCCCAGGATTGTTATTTCCTCTACCACCAGCTAAAATACAGAACTAATTGTTAAATCATCTTCTAAAACCAGACATCCTTTCTCACAAAAGGAGAGACATGCTAATTGGCATGCAAATCCTTCTCTCTCTCTCACATACTGTTGCATGATCAATATAAATATTTCCCTCTACACAGAGGCAGCTTCAAAAGGGAAAGACCAACGTATAGTCTGCTACCTGTGTCACTCTAGGGAGAGAGAAGATATGGAAAAGCATCAGGTAGAGACTGAAAGAATCTGAGTCTTCTGTTTATTTCAAGTTTTCTGTAAAAAGAAGAGAAAATCATCATTACCATCCCCTTGTTCAGGTACACCTTAAAAGAAAGCAGCAGTATTAATCTAATCTCCAGAGGGTTCTCTCCACATTCACAAGCTGTTCTGTGTGACTGCTAATAAAATCCATAAACATCCAAATTTATATTTTAAGACCACAGTCCAGCAAAAGAGAATGAAAGTCCACTATGATCATGTTGGATGTATGGCACTGAACCTGTAAAAGAATAAAAATACTTTGCAGTATTATAGACCTAATCCTGAACCTGTCAGATAGGTCAGGATGAGACACAGTTCTCTTCATTCATACTGATACCAAATGACAGCCTGTGCATAGCTTCTGCATTCAGAAATGACCACAGTGATTGTCTATTCAGACGTCTTGTTTAATTCAGGATGGGCAATTCTTCCAAGCTTAATGTTTTTAAATATTGACATTATTTCTTTCCTTCTTTCTTGATCTTCCTACATATTTTCTGCTTCTGATACACAGTAGTCCCTGAACCAAAAGATTTAAACTAAAAAAAGAACCCAAAAAAAATTTAAGTGTAGGAAAAAATATGACATGACTAGAAGAAAGACACACTAGAGTTGTAAGGAATGAACTTGTTCATGCTATACTTTCAGCTTCATTTCTCGGGCTGAGTCCACCCTCAAAATTTTGAGGCACTGATCTAAAGTCAAAGAGATTTAAAAATTAATTTATCTTAACCACACACTCTGAAATGTACCTTGAAAGATGTAACCCATTGGGACACCTGATTTGAGGTGGTTGTGGCTTAGGCTTGGAGTCAGTAAACAATGAGCAACTCTCTCTTCTGTGATGACTATGAAAACCTTATGTTTGCATATACAAGTAAATTAATCTGTGTTCTGGGAATGAGTCAAAGAAAATGAAATCAACCACATTTATAAGCATCTTGCGACCTTTACCCATTTCCCTGGAAGAGAAATAAAATGAAGACAATTGTACCTTAGTTTCCACAGAGTTGTCTGGGTGTTTGATAGGAATCTGACTGGGAAATGATACCAACAGCGAGACAACGAGAAAACCCATTTACCACTGTAACACGTGCTTGGTTTTGAATGAGTTTAAATTACCAGTGATGGAGTAGGGTTGTCTTTCTCTCGTCTCAACCTCATAACCAATGTTTAGACTCAACTGAAGTTTCCATTTCATAGTAATCAAGTTACATGGAGTCAAATTGTTATTCATGAATTCAAGGAGGTTAAGACTTGAGATTCATTAATGTGATATTGTCAGCCACAGCGAGCAGGTCCACAGCCTAGAACAGAGTGGTAATTGGTAAATCTGAATGCTGGGTGGTTAATGGCTGTTTATTAGCCTCTAATACATTCTGTGTTATTTAGTCTTACAAGATTTGACACTAGATATTTCTACTGAGTCACAACACCCTGACAGTTCACCTTTCTTATGCATTGGTGGACGTGTGCCAGAGCTTAACTGTGCTATTGAGGAAAAGAAATACAAATCACCACTTCGTCTTACACCTGCTGCCGTGCAGTGTGATCTTCCCCATTTGAACACCCAGGCACTTAAGGAGCAGCCCTGAAACCTGGGGCATCATTTATAGACAAGGCCGTGTCAGGTCTCTCGTTTCTATGTGTGTATTGAGTAACCTGTCGGGTTCCGGATTAAGGTCTGCCTTAAAAGTAAATCTAGAAATAAAATGCAGACAGCCCACGTGGGGCCCGCCTAATTAGTAAAAAAGGAATAAATCTAGAAATAAAATGCAGACAGCCCACGTGGGGCCCGCCTAATTAATAAAAAGAAGTAAATCTAGAAAATACAATGCAGTCAGCCCCCGAGAGGGACCCGCCTGATTAGTAACTCCAGTGCAGCCCATGTGCGGCATGCCTGGTTCAATGCAGACAGCCCACGCGGGGCCCGCCAAATTATAAATCACCCAGTATGCTTAACCTGCCTGCAGGTAAAGCACCCCCCCAAAATCCTGACCCGAAATAAAATAGATTCGAGATCCTTGAGTTCGGACAAAGCACAACCGAGGCACGGTATCAATAAACTTAACTCTGACTTTATTAAGTCCAACAATGAGGCAACCCAGTGAGCAAGGAAGGGAGAGAGAGAGAGAGAGGAGTAAAAGAAAGAGATGAAAAGAGAACAGTTGAGAGGGAAAGGATAGTCACCACCCTGGGATCCAGCGACGTCCCGCGGGATCTTTTGTTGCTTCTCAGAAGATGGTGGTGGGGGCCCGCGTGGTCGGGCGATCTGGCCTCTTTTATAGAGTTTTTCGGCAGAGTCATGTGACATCGAGCCGCCAGTCAACAGTTCGCACTAATCACAGGTCCGAGGGCGGGACAGGTCCAGTTCCTGCGCTGTAGGATTGGCCCATTGCCAGGCTGTTGCCGGATGTGACTCTCCAGAGGCGGGTGGAGGGCGGAGACCTCAAGTCGGCGCCTACCTGATTGCGTCATAAAACGTCGCCAAGGTCAGGTCGGCGCCTACCTTATTGCGTCATAAAAAGTCGCCAAGGTCAGGCAGTCCGGTAACTCCACAAGATGGCATGTGAGCACATGGCATAGCACGGTTTCTGAGACAATGCCGAAAGGAAGAAGAAAAAAAAAAGGGGGGGCACACGGAACAGATCCCCACATAACCTCAGTTTCTTTTGGCCTAAATCAGAGTTAAGTGTTTATTCCTTTCTTAGGGAAACTACTCACTCGACTGTTTTCTCTAAGGAAAAAGCAAAATAAAAGTAACAAAAACATGCTCATGATTTCTCTGGAACTTATAGTTTTCTCCATCAAGAGCAAACTCTTCTTTTTACTTTTGAAGCACAAAATTTTACAAGGCATCAGTCTGTAATAGAAATATCCCTTTTCACATCTCGTTTTGATAGTAAGATAGATTGCTAATGTGAAAGTTCGCAAGAGCAAGTCATATTCACAGCATGACACTCAGGTAGGGAAAGAGGCATGTGTAAGGCTAGACAGGATTCTGCTGAGTCACCAGGTCCATCGCAGGCTATCAAAGTCCTGTCAACAGTTGCCACCTCATATAATTCCTTACATTAATGTAGCTCTGTGCTTATCTGCACTTACATAGTCATGTTTCTCATCATTCAGTACAGGAAACCCTATCATAGCTCTGAAAATGAGGTGGTTTTTTTTCTGATTTCCAACCTAAATTCATTTATGTGTCCTTTATTCTTTGTCCACCTTGCCATTTACCTCATACTCATCCTGCAGGTTCTCTCTCCTGAGGAATTTAGAGAGAGCAGTCCATAGCCCTGGGCGTATTAGGTTAAAAAAGCAAAAAATCTTTCATTCTTCTGTATAATGTCTCCAGTACCTTGATTGTTCTCTCCACTTATTTCAGTCTGAATTCATTCTCAAACCTAGGTGAGCAGAAAAATATATAGGGAATAAAAATAAGAACTATACAGGCTTTACATAGGGTTATTAATACTTTGCTATTTGTGTTGCAAACACTTTGCCTGAGACATGGTAGAGCAATATTTGCTTTTTTCCATAGGTGTTATATAGTCATACCATGATTGACTAAAACATCCAGGTTATTTTCCTTCCCTCCTGGTGCCGAATATTGACAGTGCCCAACATTTTGTATTAGTTCTGACATGCACGACCTTCTGTTTCTATTACTCTAGGACCTCAAGGTCACTCAGTAAATTCTGTATAGCACATGGATCCTTCTTCTTTATTGGCATCCTTTCTACCTTTGAAATACTAGCACAGTTCAAAAGCATTCTTTATCATGCTAGTCATAATGACTAGTGAAATAGTATTAAACAAGATGGAGGTTTGAGGACCTCAGCTGCAAGCTGCCTTCAGTCTAATACTTTTCCTTTGTTGTATATCAGTTTCTTATGCACCTTACAGTCCTACTAATTCTGTTCCTTTTCGTCTTAATTAATCTTTTATTTTACAGTAAAATACGACAAACTTCACAGAAATCTAGCTAGGTTAGATCTATGGAAGCTAGACTGGCAGGGAGCTTTTCATGGTATAATGCTATTGAGATGCTTTTTGTCAAAACTCATAGAAACATTTAAAATGAAACCTAAACCAATCAGAAACTCCCTAGATTTTATGTTTTATAGCATACCCTGGATTCCTGCCTAGTTTCTCAAAAGGGTGTAAATATGTATCAGGGCCAAGGTTTTTGCAAAATTCACAGCACTACAAGGTTTTGAGAAAAAAGAAGCAAACCCAGGCAGTTGGAGTACGGGCTGTTCAGATGCAAACCCAAGTCAACATCTGTGGATGCGTATCCTAAGCCAGTGTTAACTGAAGGTTTTTCAAGGAAACTTTCTGGTGTTAAGCTTGTATAAAGCTCAAAAGCCTAACTATGAGAAAATTAGTTTCCATGTGTATTATAAACCCAACTGCTCTTTATGAAGTGTATGTAACAAAGGTATTATGCATATAAATTAACATTTCAAAAACATGATCACATCTCAGAAATATGAACTGAGATTGAGCCTATGAAAAGACACTGAGATCTTATTGAGAGGGGGTGGTTTTGTTCTTAAACTGCATACCATCAAAAGAACAGCAAGAACAATAAAATAAACAATCCAGGCTTAATAGGTTTCATATTGTGATACAGTGTCATGCATATTAATCACCATAATGAAACTTATCCCAAATAATTCACATGCTGCATAAACAGCTTTGTAAAGTGATACGTTTAAATTTTTGGCAAGAACACACTGTTCGTATCCGAGACAATTAGAGCAAAAACTGCGTCTTTGTTCCATTTTCTTCAGACTAGTTTTCTTCTATTCAAATAATAGGTTTAATAGACTCTAAAGATGGACCCTGAGGAAACAGTATGAAAATCCTCCTTTTTTTCTCAACAAACAATGGACTGGGAGGAGAGTGCTACACCTTGCCAAAACGCTCTCACACCTGACGGGTTAAGCCTCCCACACATGGTGGGTTGTCAAGCTCTTCCAAAATTATCGCAGCAGCCTCCCTTCATCCGTGTGCACTGGTGGTATAGACAATGAAAGTGACACAGTTACTTTCATTATTAACTTCATTATATGATCTGTAACATTATTAACATCAAGACTGCAAGTACTGAAGGTAAGCTGCTAATGTAATCAGCATAAGAAAAACACTGAAAAATTGTGAATAATATGCTATTTGCATAAAAACAAACTCTTATTAAAATCACAGACAGGGCAAAGAACTCAAAGGTAAACCCAGAATTTATTCAGTAAAAATCACAATAAATTGTACAAAATCTGGAATAGGGAAAGTGTTTTTCAGAGGTATTTTTGGCAGTATGTTATTCTAATTAATGAGATTCATTAGTATTATTGTTGTCATTCATATTGCAATTGCTTCAAGTAGTCACAATCAAGAACCAGAATCCTGCTGAGGTAAACTGTTTACCCAAGTGTAAAACACTGCGTTTGCCCCAAACAGATGATAAGCTAAATTCAGTGGGACAAATACTTAAGTGGTTTGCTGAATGGCAATTGATTTTAATATGTGCTTAAAGTTAGTCTGTACTAAACAGTCTTTCTCTTATTGGGGTTTCCCCCATGACTTTAAACTTCCTTTTGGGCTATTAATGCTTCTGAAAATTATCCCTTCTTATTGAGTTATATACAGTATCTAGAACAATGACACCTGTGCATGGCTGTGGAGTTTTTAGGGACTATTATAATATAGATACCAATGGTGCAGCCTGGATTGGTTCAGTCAAGTTATTTGATCAAAATGGACCTTTAAAGCAAGTTGTCTATAAAAGTCAGGTCTTTGCCTTTTAGTGTTTAACCACTTAATTCCTCTGGATCAGAAGAAAGGAATGAAAACTTACGTTTTCAACAAAGGTTTCACTGTGTGTGACAGCTTAGCCTGTCCATCTGAAGCCTAAACTGGAACTATGACAACTCTGAGACCAAAGAAAACACATTCTTCTCTGTCTTCCTCCTTGGCTTTCTAGGCCCTACAGGTCCAAGTCCACCTCTGTTCTAAGAGGAGAGCTGTGTTCATTTAAGTGCCATGTGGCACTCTTACGCCCAGACTTATACTGACCCCATTCAAGTGTGACGAGTCCTTGTAGTTATTGCAACGCTACAACATACTCCATGAGTTCTGCCAACACCCAATTACTCCAAAGTCCATTTCACACAAGTGTTGATGCTTGCCAGGCAAAGGAACCGCCATGGGCCAAGATTCATGAAGGTATTCGGATACTGAACCTCTTTGAGATGGACCTATATAACTCTGTTCCCTTCCTGGCATAAACTGCTGCAACCTCCAGGTATTTGTAGTATTTATAAACTAGTGGTTTCAATCACAGCATGGACTCCATCTCAGTTATTAAAGGTAAGTGCTTAAACAATGTATATGTCTAATTCTACCTATGTCATAATCAGGAGCTAAGTTAGGGTCTTTGAGGATGTGATGACTGTTTGTTAACAGCAGTCAGCGGTGGGTTAATTTTAATGAGAAATCTCAGGCACTGGAGACCTCTGTAATTTGCTGTAGCACTTGTTCCTCAGGGGAACTGATTCTGAATAAACTTCAAAAAATTCATCATAAAAATATTACCATAAAACAGGATAAGACACGCAAATCCCTCTTCAAGAAAATAAATAAAACATCAGGTTTTATCGCTCTCCTCTAATTAACATGGCAACCTTTCTATTTCTTCTTGGAGCCTCCAGGGCAAATGATGTCAGGTGGTGACATGATGCAAACACCCCCATGAAAAAGGGAAGCAGCTGGTGTGTGTTCAAAGGGGGAGTTATTTCCTAGCAATGCAGACTCCTCTGGAACTCATCTCACACCTTCTGCAAATAAATAACTTACACATGCTGACAATATGTCACCTTTGGAGAAATTACAGTGTGTATAATATGCAAACTTTATATAGTCACTGTGCATTTTGATTTCTCCTCATTTATAGAAATGGGAAAGACATACAAGAACATAAAGAGAAACAGAGGACTGGGTAGCCACAGGCAGACAAAACCTTAATTAGGAAGTGAAGTCCTCATGTGACAGAGGAAGATACCCACATCTGACATTTTGATAATACGGTTATTATCAAATGGAGGTGAGAATGAGTTACACTCCTCTTATCCCAAATCCATATCTCTGCAGCACAAGAAACAGTTGTCATGATAAACATATGGATGACTATATCACCTGCATGATAAGAAGGGTTAGATAGTGGTGTCCTGGCCAAACCAGGACAAGTGGGATCAAAACAACTTCTCCGGGCCTTAAAATCTGTGTTTACTTGCTCTATGTCTTAATGTGATAGATACTATCACACACTCTGAACTAACCAGATAAATATGGGTCTTTCCATCCACTTCCTGAATAAATGGCTGAAGTCTGTCCCCAGGCTTCTCCCCTAAGGCAAGTTCGATGGCCTGAATGTTGTTCCTATTGAACAAAACTTACAGAAGATAGCAACGTAACAAGTGATCCTCAATAAATTTTGCCAACAGAAAAGCTTTGTTGATTATTTCTTCATCTGGGCTTAGGCAGGGATCTGATTCAAACGTTAATGGAGTAGGAGTCTTTCCCTTGAGTTCAATTGTGCCCAGATTCCAGGGATTATCCTAAACTGCTCTTGACTTCTTTGCCAAGTCTGTGGCTGGATTATATAGCAAACAGTCCAGTGTCCATGGTCCACCCCTTTTGGTAAGATTTCTCTGCAGCTTTCAAATCCTGCCTAAGCGGGAGCATATGTAGGTTGCAAACCCTGATGTAGTTGTACCGAGCAGTGATAGCTACACTTGTGTAGTATTCACAGAATCACAGAATCACAGAATCACAGAATGTTAGGGATTGGAAGGGACCTCGAAAGATCATCTAGTCCAATCCCCCTGCCGGGGCAGGATTGCCTAGACCATATCACACAGGAACGCGTCCAGGCGGGTTTTGAATGTCTCCAGAGAAGGAGACTCCACAACCTCTCTGGGCAGCCCGTTCCAGTGTTCAGTCACCCTTACAGTAAAGAAGTTTTTCCTCAAATTTAAGTGGAACCTCCTGTGCTCCAGCTTGCACCCATTGCCCCTTGTCCTGTCAAGGGATGTCACTGAGAAGAGCCTGGCTCCATCCTCTTGACACTTGCCCTTTACATATTTATAAACATTAATGAGGTCACCCCTCAGTCTCCTCTTCTCTAAGCTAAAGAGACCCAGCTCCCTCAGCCTCTCCTCATAAGGGAGATGTTCCACCCCCTTAATCATCTTTGTGGCTCTGCGCTGGACTCTCTCTAGCAGTTCCCTGTCCTTCTTGAACTGAGGGGCCCAGAACTGGACACAATACTCCAGATGCGGCCTCACCAGGGCAGAGTAGAGGGGGAGGAGAACCTCTCTCGACCTGCTAACCACACCCCTTCTAATACACCCCAGGATGCCATTGGCCTTCTTGGCCACAAGGGCACACTGCTGGCTCATGGTCATCCTGTTGTCCACTGGGACCCCCAGGTCCCTTTCCCCTACACTGCTCTCCAACAGCTCTGTCCCCAACTTGTACTGGTACATGGGGTTGTTCTTGCCCAGATGCAGGACTCTACACTTGCCCTTGTTATATTTCATTAAATTTCTCCCCGCCCAACTCTCCAGCCTGTCCAGGTCTCTCTGAATGGCTGCGCAGCCTTCCGTTGTGTCAGCCACTCCTCCCAGTTTTGTGTCATCAGCGAACTTGCTGACAGCGCACTCTAATCCCTCATCCAAGTCATTAATGAATATATTGAATAGAACTGGTCCCAGAACCGACCCTTGGGAACTCCGCTAGACACAGACCTCCAACTGGACTCTGTCCCGCTGACCACTACTCTCTGGCTTCTTTCCTTCAGCCAGTTCACAATCCACCTCACTACCCGATCATCCAGACCACACTTCCTCAGTTTAGCTGCGAGGATGCTGTGGGAGACCGTGTCAAACGCTTTACTGAAATCGAGATAGACCACATCCACAGCTTTACCATCATCTATCCACCGGGTAACATCCTCATAAAAGGCTATCAAGTTGGTTGAGCAAGACTTCCCGTTGGTGAAGCCATGTTGACTGCCCCTAATGATCAGTATTCCCACACTGCTAACAATATTTTGAGGAGAAAGACAGCTGGTGACGCAAGTCAGACTGCAGCTGAGAAGTAGAGAACATTCAGCACACAAGGGTGGTCAAAGGAGGTCAAAGTGCTGAATATAATGGTCCTTCTTCGTTTGCTTTCCCACGCATTTTGCCATCGAACTGACAGCCATAGGGCTATGTCAGCATGGGGGTGCACTAACAAGTGAGAGCTGAAACCACATAGTTCAGGCACACCACTGCTGACATGTCTAGTGGAAGCACACAATGAAGACAGACTGAGACCAGATTTGGCTCTGGAGGAAGGTCCTACCATACAGCCTGGGGCAATCTGTGTAAATGAATGATAACATGTGTACAAAATAACTGTCCCATATTAGCTTATGGCCTTGTTTGCTTGGGAACCATTAGAGAGGTAAGAGATTATAATTAGTAGACAACAGATAATTATGCCAGTGGTAAGGAAAAGGTAGCTGCTTTCTGGATATTATAAATGGCAAAGCACAACTTGCAGTGCAAACTACCAGGAGACAAACAATGAGACAATAAAAATTTCTCAGTGTCAGACCCTTTGAAGTCACTGGTGACCACATAAAATTTCTGCCTTTATAAAAACAAATCTGAAGAGAAAAGGTAATACCTGAAAGCATAGCTGGATTAGGGAAATGAGTGCAGCTGTATTGGGGGAAGTCTTTAGGATGTGCAACAGACAAAGCGAAACACCACCACATCCCTTCTGTCCTGAGAAGGACCGAGCACGTACCAGAAACTGCTGATTCAATGTGGATTTTTGCAAAAGGTCAGAAATTTGTAAGCATCACAAATTGTATGCAACAAATAGTCAACCACTTGAGGCACTGATGAGAAAGAATAAAAGAAAAATAATTTATAGTGCAAATAATTGATGGTTCATGATTGAATTCAATATAAAATGTAATAAATTACAGAATCACAGAATCACAGAATGTTAGGGATTGGAAGGGACCTCGAAAGATCATCTAGTCCAATCCCCCTGCCGGAGCAGGATTGCCTAGACCATATCACACAGGAACGCGTCCAGGCAGGTTTTGAATGTCTCCAGAGAAGGAGACTCCACAACCTCTCTGGGCAGCCCGTTCCAGTGTTCAGTCACCCTCACCGTAAAGAAGTTTTTCCTCAAATTTAAGTGGAACCTCCTGTGCTCCAGCTTGCACCCATTGCCCCTTGTCCTGTCAAGGGATGTCACTGAGAAGAGCCTGGCTCCATCCTCATGACACTTGCCCTTTACATATTTATAAACATTAATGAGGTCACCCCTCAGTCTCCTCTTCTCCAAGCTAAAGAGACCCAGCTCCCTCAGCCTCTCCTCATAAGGGAGATGTTCCACTCCCTTAATCATCTTCGTGGCTCTGCGCTGGACTCTCTCTAGCAGTTCCCTGTCCTTCTTGAACTGAGGGGCCCAGAACTGGACACAATACTCCAAATGCGGCCTCACCAGGGCAGAGTAGAGGGGGAGGAGAACCTCTCTCGACCTGCTGACCACACCCCTTCTAATACACCCCAGGATGCCATTGGCCTTCTTGGCCACAAGGGCACACTGCTGCCTCATGGTCATCCTGTTGTCCACTAGGACCCCCAGGTCCCTTTCCCCTACGCTGCTCTCCAACAGCTCTGTCCCCAACTTGTACTGGTACATGGGGTTGTTCTTGCCCAGATGCAGGACTCTACACTTGCCCTTGTTATATTTCATTAAATTTCTCCCCGCCCAACTCTCCAGCCTGTCCAGGTCTCTCTGAATGGCTGCGCAGCCTTCCGGCATCTCAGCCACTCCTCCCAGTTTTGTGTCATCAGCGAACTTGCTGACAGCGCACTCTAATCCCTCATCCAAGTCATTAATGAATATATTGAATAGAACTGGTCCCAGAACCGACCCTTGCGGAACTCCGCTAGACACAGACCTCCAACTGGACTCTGTCCCGCTGACCACTACTCTCTGGCTTCTTTCCTTCAGCCAGTTCACAATCCACCTCACTACCCGATCATCCAGACCACACTTCCTCAGTTTAGCTGCGAGGATGCTGTGGGAGACCGTGTCAAACGCTTTACTGAAATCGAGATAGACCACATCCACAGCTTTACCATCATCTATCCACCGGGTAACATCCTCATAAAAGGCTATCAAGTTGGTTGAGCAAGACTTCCCGTTGGTGTAGCCATGCTGAGTGCCCCTAATGATCCCCCTATCCTCGATGTGCCTAGAGACAGCACCAAGAACAAGTTGCTCCATCACCTTTCCAGGGATGGAGGTGAGGCTGACCGGTCTATAGTTACCCGGGTCCTCCTTCCTGCCCTTTTTGAAGACTGGAGTGACATTCGCTTTCCTCCAGTCCTCAGGCACCTCTCCCGTTGCCCACGACTTAGCAAAGATGATGGAGAGTGGCCTAGCAATGACTTCCGCCAGCTCCCTCAGCACCCGCGGGTGCATCCCATCAGGGCCCATGGATTTATGGACATCCATGTTGCTTAATTGGTCCCTGACCCAGCCCTCATCAATCAAGACAGATTCCTCCTCTATCCTGACTTCTTCTGATGCCGCAGGGGTCCAGGGCTCCTCAGGACAGCCTCCAACAGTATAGACAGAGGCAAAGAAGGCATTCAGTAACTCCCACCAAGTCTCTGTAATTGCCACTAGATCATAGCCCCCCGACCGAACACGGATTTCTAACTCCTCCTGCTTATTCCCCATGCTGCGTGCATTGGTGTACAGGCATTTCAGGGAGCGAGCTGGGCACACCGATTTCATCCCAGATTCACCCCCTGATTTCACCCCAGGGGGATGGGAGGCCTCCTGGTCTACCTCAACACTAGACCATTGCCCCAGTGGTGCAAGCCCAGCTACTACCCCATCCCCCTTCGAATCTAGTTTAAAGCTCTCCGAATGAGCCCTGCTAATTCCTGTCCCAGAACCCTTTTGCCCCTACGACATAAACCTTTCCCATGTATAACTGTCACGCCTGTTGTCTTATAAAACCAGCCATTATCAAAAAACCCAAAGCCCTGCCTGTAGCACCAGTCTCGTAGCCAGGCATTAATAGAGAGAATCCTACTATTCCATCCCACGTCATCACCTGAAAATGGAAGGAGGGAGGAGAAAACAACTTGTGCTCCAGACTCTTTCACCAACCGCCCTAGGGCCTTGTAGTCTTTCTTCATCCCCCTCAGACTACGGGATGCAGCTTCTTCCCCACCTGTCTGGAAGATCAGCAGGGGGTAGTAGTCTGTGGCCTTCACCAGGTTGGGGAGTTGCCTGGTGATATCCCTGATTCGGGCTCCAGGCAGGCTGCAGACCTCCCTGTGATGGGGGTCAGCTCTGCATATTGGGCCCTCAGATCCCTTTAGGAAGGAGTCTCCAACCACTAAAACTCTTCTCTTCTTCCTTGTGGAGGAGGTAGCTATACACCTGTCAGGTTTTTCTGACTGTGGTGGGACCTCTGATATAGGTTGCCTCTCCACCACATCCCCATTGGACCGGCTGTATTCCACTAGGGCTTCATATCTATTGCTCAGAGGCACCTGTGGAGGCAAGGTAGGCAAGGAGGGCACTCACCTTTTGCCACGGCCATAGACTTGCCTCCACTCACTCCTCTCCTCTAGGTTATCGTTTTCCACCTGAGAGGGGCAGAGTACAGGGGTCCCTCGATCCTGGGAGCTCTCCGGCAGGTGCTCCCATTTTTGTTGCAGGGAGGGCAGAGCCTGGCTCCACCAGTCTATCTCCATTTCAGCCTCCCGAATGCTCCTAAGCCTTTCTACTTCGGCTTGAAGCCTTTCAACCTGGCTTTGCAGCTGTGCCGCTCGGCCAAGCAGATCATCTACTTGCTCACAGCGCACACAGCCCCCTGACACCACAGAGACGGTGTAGCATTCCCTGCAGCCCGCAAAATTGAGGTCTTCGTAATGACATGCAAGTCCGTTTATCCTATTACAAAGGCAATCCCAGAGAATTTCGTTTCATCCATTTACCATCATGGAGTACCTTAGTATAGCATCTTGGCAAATGTTTAATTCAAAAGACAGCACTTCAGAGTATGTTATGACTTGTTCTACAGATTAAAGAAACATAGCTTAAAATGGAACTTGATCCAGGATCTGGGCTTTCTTCTGATTTCATCAGAATTGTCAGGGTCTGCATGAAAGGATGATTTCCAGGAAAAACAACAGCAGCAGCAAACAGCAAGTCATATTAGCATTCTGACTTTGATGGACTGTTTAAGGAGCATATGTTCCTCCTTGCCAAGATGCTTGTTTTAAATGACCTGAAGTATTCTATGTGAATTCAGCTACACAGCACAGACGGTAGAAGGGTGAATACTCTTTTTTTTTTTTCTTCAAAGAAAGCAGCTCTGGAACAGATTGTAAGTGACACTGGAACCTAATTCACATCCAAAGAGTTCTAGTTTGCTGAAAGATGTAACATCGTACGTGTCATATCAACTCTTTGCCATTCCTTCCACGGTGCGGATTACTGTCTGAACTGATGCAGAATTAGCAAACCAGTTGTGCTATCAGCCTAATAAACAGCAGTTTATAGCTACAACTAGGTGCAAATTTCCCAGTGACAAAAAGAATAACCACAAGTTCCCAGTTCTCTGAATACTAAATGGTGAACTGTGAACCACTTTTCTCATCCTTTTGTCCTAAAACTGTGAGTCCTGAGGTTTTTTCTTGTTCAAATCCAGAGCAGTTGTTCTTCAAGCTTTTCCTGCCATGTCAGTAATGCACAGACCCTTCACATATTTGTATACAAAATGAGGACTGTAGCCTATGTTCAAAAGATTTTTTTTTTTTTTTTTTTTGTGGAATCAAGCAGTCTATTGTATTAACAAAGGTATTTGCAGGGTACATTTAACGATCTGGACATGATTACTTTGAAGACTGATCTACAAAGGGATTTTCAAATAAAACAAGCCAAAAGAGAAAACAGTTCTGTTCTTCATCCGATCAATGTGAAAAAAAAATAAATGGGCTAGCTTTTGTTACAAAGTGAATGATGTATTCCATGCGAGCTGGATCTATTAAATATGTCAAGACAATAAATATGCCCATAAACAGATAAACTGTCTATCCATCCAGCCCCTGTTTCTACTATGAATGACCTTTGAGGGCAGGAAGATGTTGCTAATACAGTAACAACAGAAAGTTTCAACACTTTTCCAGCTCCTCTGTGAAGCCTTGGAGACATTTGCCAGAGACCGAAATTTTGATCAAGTTTGTATGCCCTTTTACTCTGAAGAAAAGGAATACGCCCTGTACAAAATTGGGTGATGTAATTTTCAATAGTTTATAGTTGCTTTGTCTTCTGTTGCAGGTAATGATCTACAGAAATAGCCCCTCTGCATTTATACTTCAACATTCATGTTCATTTGAAACTTATGCACAAGAATGTTTTCTCACTATTTGTTTGATGTTAATCAGCATAAAGAGTGATAAGAAAGAAAATGTGAAGACTTCAACTTTAAAACCAAGTTAATTACCAAAAAAAAGGAAAGAAGAATGTAGAAAATAGTATAAAATGACTTTTTTTTTCCTCTCTCATTGCTCTAAAAGCAGAAAGAAGCGTTCCTGACTTTTTTTTTTTTAGCATTTTTTTTCAATTTAAGAATAATTCTGGAACACTCAAGCAAGACTACTTTGGCAACTGCACCAGAGATCTAGAGAGACAGAAGCAAGAAGTCCGTTATATTCACTACACATTTACACCCAGGCACTGTAACTTAACAAATAATCTCAGTGTGATTTCAACAGCATCAGAAAACTGCAACATCATTGCAAATGCAACAAAGAACATCCTGTCATAAAAAAAAAACAATAATTGAAAATAAGAAATCAATAGGTTTTTAGAAGGATGATAGAAGAGCCAATGAAATAATTTGGGTGGAATAATACAAGACACATTAAAACAGCCTTACTGGTGCATGTCTAGGTGCCAATACTGTCATTTAAGGTGTACCTGACCTGAAGCATTCTGATTCTGATCAATATGTTCTCCTTTCTGCAAAAGAGATTAAACCCCAGTGATATATGACTACTTTTTATCCATGTTCAATATAATCACTGATCCACCATTTTCAATCTGCATTTCCAAGGACATGGTAGAGGTCCCTATTTAATCATTCGTCAGACTCAGAAAGGCCAAAGAGGACAGTCAATAAATACTTGTCAATAAATACTCTGGAGGCTGGGCTAGAGTTAGCTTTAATTTCCCACTGGGAGAACTCATTGTCCATGCCTTGTCCTGGAATGAGAGCGCGAAGTGTGTAGGCTCTCCAGATGTTTGTATATAAATCAAGCAATGCAGACTGTATGCAGAACATGTCTTCAGAGCACCAGGAAGTGGGTCTGGCTGCAAAAATCCATGGTTAAAATCCTTCCTGGAATGAGTGATGGATTCTGTGGACCTGGCAGCTGTTGGTTACAACCAACAAAACGTTCTGATCTCCCGTCTGTCTCTGATCTCAGCTCATGGATTTGCCATCATATGAGAACTAAATAAAACCACCTAGTTTTCAAAGACAAGATGTCTTTGTATTAATGAAAGAGAGCTACGCACCAGCTGTAGCTTGCTGTATTAACATGTGCTTCTCCTCATTGCTCATCATAGCAGTTTCTAAGGTTTTTCACTCAATGCAAATCAAACACACTTGTGAACTTCCCAGGCTATTCGTGCACACATAACCAAACAAAACCCCACTACTATCACACAGAACAGCAAGCATTCTTATAAGTTTCTCATCCCTGAAAATATCTGGTGGAACAAGCATGCCTTATACAAATTCAAAACAGAACTATTGTTTGTGTTGTATTTTAAATATTATCAAGAACCACGTGTGCATCTGGTGTGGTGGAAAACTTAAAGGTACACAAAGTCCTTGCCACAGGAAGTGTATGCTGTCACTACTTGTGCTGGTGTGTGACTGTGGATGGTAATTGGTTTGCTCAGTACTTCTTTAATGCTTTATATGGCACTCAGATGCTGAATGCACTGAGCCTTCCAGTGTTATCAGTGCTAAAGAAGCTCTAGAAAAATTCAGAGGACTCCTCTTCTCACATTAGCATTTTACTTGCTGAATGCTTTATGTTACCAAAACCCAGCACTGGTATGATATAGTGAATGAGTATAGCTAGCAGCGAGAGTATGCTGGAGTATATGTGTTAGCATTTTGATGTGCTCAAGTGGTCCTTTCCAGGTGTAAATTTCACAGAATCACAGAATGTTAGGGATTGGAAGGGACCTCGAAAGATCACCTAGTCCAATCCCCCTGCCGAAGCAGGGTTACCTAGACCATATCACACAGGATCACATCCAGGCAGGTTTTGAATGTCTCCAGAGAAGGAGACTCCACAACCTCTCTCACATTTATACTAGAAGACACCAGGATACAGGCTCAAGGGCACCACTTGTGCTCAAGAAGTTTTCCCATTGGCCAAAACCATGCACCAGGTTGCCATCGAGAGAGCCCCACTTGTGAGGTGGCTGCATTATCACCTGCCAGGCAGAGATGCAGTGTGTATGCCTGGGATTGGCAACCTGCACGAGCCTCTGCTGGCACACACGTGGCAAGTACATGCAGTTCAAGAGCTGTAATGGATTGTATCAAAACAAACCCCGAATCCTCCATTTTTTTTTTGCACTGCACTGGTTGGTAATACAGAGAAACCTGGGAATCCTACCTTTTACGTACTACTGATTCATGCAGTAATCACAGGCAAAGCTTATGCTCAAATGTCAGCGAATAATACACCTAACACATGTGACCCTTAAATAAGCAGCCTGAATTTAACTGCTGCTTGTCTCTGACATTTCCCAGTGGCATCTTTATACTGCAAGCAAGGTGTTATCAGCACTTGCTAGAGACCATACCAGTGTGTCACATCTTTGCAAGGATCACAGAAGCCTGGAAAGAGTCTGAAGGAAAGATGATAGTTCCGTCATTTCTGTTTTATCTAAAACCATTATGATTTTGAGTTCCCTTTCCCTTGGGATGCAGCATACAATTGGTTGTGGGATATTTTTGAAAGTGACACAGTGTGATTTAACACAAGAATAACTGAAGAAGGCTTCTGCTTGAGTTGTAGTTGGTGGTAGTTACTGGTATCAGTAGATACACTTACACAATAAGTTCACTCTGCAGAACAAATAATGCTGAAAACTAACAACAATACATCTCTGCTTCAGGGACTGGAAAAAAAGAAATGGCAGGATGTTTCAGGGTAAGTTTATAAATAGGCAAAGATTTCAAGGTCAGCCACAGCAGTGTTGTTCCTAAGAAAATTGATTTAAAAACTCACTTCTAAAATTTGGGTATATTTTACACTGGAATTTGGTTTCCGGTAGAGTTTAAAGGATCATCCCGTAAGGTCAGTATTTCTGTTTCCCATGCCTGGAGTCAATAAAGGAGATAACTATGGTATTTTGAAATCCTCATGTTATTACTTTGCTCAAGTCACACATTTTATTTTAATTTGGTTGCTTGCTCTGTGATAGATCCCATCTTCCCTTCTCTCTCACGTACAAAATGGTCGCCTAAGGATTTTTTTAGTGACAGGTCCCAGATCACTATGAGTTGGATAGAATTTATTATACTTAGCACAAACAGCAATTTTGGCAGTATCTGTCAAAAGAGTACAAGTGATATCTTATTATGAAAAAGTATGCAGACTGAAGGAAATATGAAGTTTCAGTGCATTGCTTCTCAAAGGAAATGACCTGCCTGGCCATATTTTTGCTCATTCATCTATGGTGGTTCTTAGCTGTTGAGTTGCCAGGTTTAGGAAATCTGATGTGAGAGCATGTCACTACTGGGCTGGATTCCTAGTAAGTGTAAATTAAATTTCAGCCCCTCAAATGTCATATCAGGAACCAGAACATTCTTTTAGAGACCTAACTCCCATAAACAATGAGCAGGTGCTTTTACGTAAATAAAACAAACGAATTAAAAATATATTTCTTATTTCTTTATGATTATAAAGCAAAAATTAACATGACCTCAAGGCCAGGTTGGATGGGGCTTTGAGTAACATGGTCTATTGGAAAGGTGTCCCCTGCCCATGGCAGAAGGGTTGGAACTAGATGATCTTTAAGGTCACATCCAGCCCAAACCATTCTATGACATTATGAGGAAAAAAAAAAGGAAGAGAGCAGGTGTACCATAAAAAAAGGCTAACATAAAAGAATTCTAGATGATAGTCTATAGTTTATATGTCAATAAAACTAAACCAAAATGTAAAGTAGCCGTTCAATTTAATAATTTTTAAAGACTGAGATGTCAGCTGATCATTTCCTCCAGCATCATCCATAGCACAGGCTAAATAACTTTGACTGGTTTACTTACTATTGGCTCTGAATTTGTGCATTGGAGGATCTGAGACAACTATTGCCTGCATTTCTACATCAAGGTTCTGATTCTGATTTGACCTAGTATTCAAAAGGTTTCTGGTCTTTGATTTCCAGGGATGGAGAATTCAACATATCTCTAGATTAATTACTCCAACAATTAAACTACCCTGTGTCTGAAATGGGCATCCTGTCCTTGGTATAAAATAGTCTTCAGCTTACTTCTATCAAGTACTGTTTTCTGATACAAAACAGCAGTCTCCTTTAGAAATCTTTTCACTTTGTCAGTATTTGTTGACCTTATCCAAATCATCTCTTAATCCCATCAAGTCTAAAACCCCAAAACAGCTGCACTGTCCCGATTCTCCTGCTCATATCAGGCCTGCTGTACATCTTTTTGTAGGTCATTTTTGAACATTTCCAGTATTACTGGAACTCCCCCCACAAAAATAGTCCTGTCCCTCCTCAACGAAAATGAAGCATGAACTGAAACCTTTTTGGTCAGCTAGACCCTGTCAAACTTTGAAACTACAAACACATTAGTTAGATATCGTATCACACCCACATGTAGAGTTTGTTTCCTAGCAGTCAGTATTACATTTCAGAACCAGTGCTTGGTGATATGTATACTGCCCTCTGAAGAGCTGTAACATTAAATAAACTGAAATGGAAAAATGGCTGCTTCTTCATCTTTGTCCTTTTGGTATTCCTTTTTCATTTTTTTAATGACAAATACTTGCTCTCCTTCATGTTATGTTTAGTAAGGTCTTTGACTCCTGTACTGAATTAAAACCTAGCAGCAGATCTGTAAATATAATTTTATTTTTAATCACAGTTTCTGAGACATCACTCAGCAGTGAGCCAGTGCTGAGGAATCTACTCTGAGATCAGGGCCCTCATTTTCAAGGCGGCATCACGTGGTGATCTCAGCTGAGAGCCTGTGAATCCTCTGGGAATTACCTTCTGTGAGGGAAAAAAAAAATTCTCAACCAAAAAAGGAAGTGTAAGATGTGAATTTTTCTCCATCCGTAGGTTTTAATTTGATGACAATCAAAGATGACATTTGTACATGTGCAAAAAGAAACAACAAAAAGAAAAAAGAATATGTCCAAACCATAGGAATGCTTGATTTGATATTCAATATTTACTATCAGGCTGGTCTTGTTCATTATTAGGGCTTAATTAACCTACTTAGAGAAACACCAAATAATATGTTCGAAGACTCATTACCTACATTTATGCTTAACTTTAAATTTTTGCCAAAAGTTAGGATGAAATGATTTGCTGAAAAAGGATGAGTTTAAACACATGCTTAACTGACTTGTCAATTAGGGTATAATTTCAGGTCAATAAAGATCCTAACTTCACCTAACTTATTATTAGTTTTGAATTTGTGCTTTGAAGGATCTGAGACATCTATTGTCTGCATAAAACATTAAAAATATGAATCCAGAATAAATCATATGCATGATAGATTTAAAATACCAAACAATATGTAAGATACTGAAAAAAAAAAATTTTTTACTATCTTGTTACTGTGATAGTTTTATGCATTAAACACAGCCCATTCTTGTTAGGAAACATTAAATACGACAATATTTTCTGAGCTTGCATAACACAAGAGTTAGGGAAAAATATGCATGTTGGTTGATAATAGCTTCAAGAGCACATTTTTTCTCCTTTTTTTTTTTTTAACTCCTTAAAGAGGATTAATCTTGCTTTGTCTGGTGCTTAGTAGCCAAAGACAATAATGTGTATGAAATTAAATGGGAATTACTTTAGAATTTTAAAAGAAAAATTGTTTTGGGAATAATGTTATAAAAATGAGGTCAACTGCTCGCACTGAACAGCAATACAACCAAATCCAGAACCAACAAGCAAGCAAGCTCAGCAAGACAAGGATCATGAAACTGCTTTTAGAAAATTACTACTTTTCCAAATTTGCAGGTTGAATACTTAATAAAAGAGAGATTTGGGATTTGTGCATGGATTAAAAAAAAAAAAAAAGATAACAGGTAAAGATTACTTTGAGTTAATGAGGATTCAGATCACCTGCAGTACACAGGCAGTCACGGAACTGAGTATAGTAAATGAACAGGAGAATAATAAATGAAATCTGTTTAAAATTCAGGGTCTTGGTAGGAAGTAGGTAACTAGTGCTCAAAAGAACACTATGTTGCAAGTCAACAGATCTATCTAGTTTCATTTTGAGGATAAGAGAGGTAACATGAGAGAAGGATTGGCTCTACCTGACTCTCTCCTAACAGATGCTTGTCTAACTTTTTTGGATCCTGTGTGTCCCTTGGCAATCCCTCACTGCTTCCTGATTCCCACTGCTAGAAAGCTTTTCTGAGTGTCTAACATGCATGTACCTTGATTCAGTCCAAGTCCGTGGCATCCCAACCTTTCCTAAGAAATTAGTTTATTCTCTTTGCCTTTTCAGTGACCTTTTTCATAATTGAGGAACACCACAGCAACTTCCTATGCATTTCCTTTCTCTGAACTGAAAAACCTCAAATTTCTTCCATCTTTCCTCATTTTATAACTTTGGACATTCTTGTCCTCTTCCAGACTCTCCTCATTGCACACCTAGTTACAGATGGATGGCTTGGATAAGAAAAAAAGGTATTATCCCTATTACTATTGTACAGAGACATTAAATGCTTTGCTTGTAAGAGTTTCAAGGTGGGAACAAGGCAAATTTGAATGTGGAAGAGATCTGAGCACTTTTGGAGAGCAATGTCTCTTTTAGGACTTTCCTAAGTAAGTTTAAGTTTTGCAGAGAATTTGCCAATCCCCCTTCAGTGATCACTCCAGATAATTCAACATCCACTGAATTTATTAAAATCTTTTAATTGATTTTGAGGGTCTTTCAGAATACTTGCTCCACCCACTCACCCAGTAGGCAGCTGAAGGTTGTGAGCTATTAGGGAAGAAGTACTAATGAAACTTTTCTATTTCTAGAGTTCTTTCATTCTAAATGAAACAATTAGTCATCTTTGAGCTTTAAAAAGATTAAGACTTTTTGAAATATATTGGCCACTTACACAAACCTCTCTTTCCATTGTAATCACCTCAAACTTCACTATTTACCACACCTACACTATTCTTTTATGTTTTATATTCACTGCAATACTGTAAGAAAACTCTTTGACCTATGTCAGTAGAGGAAAGACATGCACCTGTTGGAGCGAGTCCAGAGGAGGACCACAAAAATGATCAGAGGGCTGGAACACCTCTCCTATGAGGAAAGGCTGAGAGAGTTGGCGTTGTTCAGCCTGGAGAAGAGAAGGCTTAGGGAGACCTTGTTGCAGCCTTTCAGTACTCAAAGGGGGCTTATAAGAAAGATGGGGACAGACTATTTAGTAGGGCCTGTTGCGACAGGACAAGGGGTAATGGTTTTAAACTAAAAGATGGTAGATTTAAACAAGCTATAAGGAAGAAATTATTTATAACAAGGGCGGTGACATACTGGAACAAGTTGCCCAGAGAGGTGGTAGGTGCCCCATCCCTGAAAACTTCCAAGGGCAGGTTGGGCAGGGCTATGAGCAACCTGATGATGATGTCCCTGCTCACTGCAGAGGGGTTGGATTAGATGACCTTTAACATTCCCTTCCAACCCAAACTATTCTATTATTCTGAATATAAATACAGACTAATGTATCTTTCTAAATAACATAGTGATATGGAGCACACATATCCAGAACTGGGTCATATCTGGCTGTGCATAATAACTACAGATCAGATACAGGGTGTGAAAAGAGGAAAAAAGAAAGCTCCAAACATTCTATCACCATTTTTCAGGGAGAAAAAAATCCAGAGACATTTTTCCTTGTAGGTAAGAGTAGAAATGTCCTGTTTTCACTTAGGAATTTTTTTAACAGTACAATCCAACTTCTGATGTGGATTTTCTACTTGCTTCTGTGGGACCTGGATTTTCATTTCACCGTTAATCCCCATGAACACATCCAGCATAAGTCTTACATATCAGGTAAGCCCTTTACCTCTTATAAATGTGACTGTAAAACAAATTTTGGGCCTGACAAGGGGCTCATAGAAGTCACAGTAAAAGTAATTACTGGGGGATTCAATTCTTTGTTTGTGAAGGGAGCGTCAGACAGCTGGTAATCTGTGTTTGACCTGTCTTGATGGAAGAAAATGCAACCTCAAATAGCAACTGGAATGAGCATCGTCTTGCTCGTATATCCTGCCATTACACACACAGGCTTCCAGCCACAGATAATCATGATAGGCTAAAAGCAAGTCTTTCTTATTTAGCTTCAAGCTTTTTTTTTTTTTATGTTTTTTTGAAGTCACAGCTAGTAATACCCATGACAGTGTTTGTAAAAGGAATAATTGATTGTGGTCATCTTTAAAAACTTTTCAGGCTTTTGTAAACCATGCCAATATAATAACCAACAGATCAACAAAAGATCAATCTTCCGCACAGAGAAGCCTCTTCCCTCTCTGCCACCCACTGAGATAGCTGAACAGTGACCAAAGACGTACATGTACACTGGATATTGCAATTACCATGGGAACAAAAAGAAAAAACTGCAGGTGAAGGGTAGATAATGTGATGGTCAAAAGTGAACAGGAGAGATATTTTCTGAGCTGAAACAAATTATTTAAAAGTAATAAAAAGTAGTATTCCTTTTATTTCTGCAATTTGTAACCAAGAATGACCAATTATTCAGCTTTTGAAAGGTTCAAGTTCAAGAAAATATACAACTCTGTCACAGTGCTTTCCAAACCATGGATTTATAAGTTTTTACACCTTGGTATTAGCAATATTTGCAGAGGGAAAAACAAGTAACAGTAACACAGTGTTTGGCATGAGGTCATTGGGATGTTCTTCCACTTTGCTTTGCCATATTTTATTCTGCTGCCCCCCAAATTGCATGCACATTGTTGTTTTAACTACACAGGAATATTCTTTTCAACTGAATTATAGCAGTGTGGAAAAGTGATTACCTTTGCTCACAAACAAGCAAACTCAGAAATCTATAATCTTTTTGTTGGAAAGCTAGTAAGATGCTGAATAAAAAAAGAAACAAAAGCAAAAAAAAAAAAAACAAACCAGCTTTTTGTTCAATGTTTCCTCTTCCTAAATGCTAGCTTTGCAGATGGATGGATAGTTTCCCAGATATATAAACAGAAACAATTTCTCTAAAGCGTAGTGCAGTCAAAATAACAGGAGAGAGGCCAGGATAACAGTTGCAAACAAACCTAGTTCTCTTATAGCATTTTTCCTCTTTAAAGCACAAACAAGTCGACAAACAAGGCATCATTCTTTTCATTTTGCAGAATCACAAATCAGCTGAATAAAAAAGAATTAAAGAACAACTGCATACCTAGAAGCATATATACCTGCAGTTCCAACTATACTGGCTTAGTAACTATGGAAAACTAGGAGACTATTGTCATATCAAAGAAAAAGCATCAGATGCACTGGCATAAGTTCAACACTAAGTGCACGAGAGGTGGGAACAGATAAGGGAGAGCTATAAATAAAAACAATAATGGGATAGATTTGCTGCTGTTGAGGTGCCTCTCTGATTCCTGTGTTAAATGCTGACTGCAGAAAAATGTGAGAACAGACTGGATAAAAGGGTGGGTGGTCAGTCACAGAGACCTCACTGGATAAGTAGAGGAAGGCTGTGGAGGGTTTTGGAGGGAGTACAAAATATTACATGGCTCACAGGAACAGGCAGGACTGATAAAACACACTGATGACTTTCTTAGTGGGTTTACAGATTGATGGGTCGGCATACTGCTCTTTTAATGTAATCTCAAGTAGGAAAAAGTTTAGTGTATTTGTTTATGTATACTCGTACCATAATAAGTAATTCAAATTGCACCACATCGTTGGAGCTCAACATTTGTTATTATGTTAATATGGCAGAGATGGTGTTGTAGAATAAGCAACAGCATTTTTTGTACATATCACTGTAATGATTATACTGATTGGATATAACAGTCCACAAATCTGAAGTCAGAGAACATCAAGTTGCCCAGCTCTGCTTTCTTTAATGCAGATCTGGACTAAAGTGACTCAGCTGTTAAACTCTGAAGGGAACCACAGATTTGTAGAGCTCAGGTTCTTCTGAGCTCTTGAAATTTACTCCAAATGTCAGATTTAAATCTGCTATACAATAAAGCTTTGAAGTTAGAAAGTGTAAAAAGTAAAAGGTTTAGAGATACAGTAAGGGCGCTTTTTTTTTTAGATAAGTAAATCAATACGCTAAATTCAACTTCTTTTAGAGAGATATAAATGCAATGGATTAGCTAAAGGTGTTTCTTCTTGACAGCTCTTCAGTTTAAAAAGTCACAAAGTTGAAAACAATTCTACTAATGGAAAATAATATTTTGTTTTAAAATCCTCAATTTATATGAATATGATTTTTTTTTCTATACTTTAAGACTGAAATTTCCTCTGCACTCACAGACCTCTATGATACTGTTTGACCGGGTATTAACTTTTTTTCATCCTGGGTAAAAATATTTTTAACTACTTCTGTTAGTTCTTAAAAATAATTTTTCTTAAAAATAAAGAAATTAAATGTGTTGGACAAACATGGATGTTCTGTGAAAAAGCTATTCTATCCACAGAGGCATTTTGTCAGAAAAACTTTTAATCATAGCTTTTTGATCAGTATTTTTATTCTTTAGTATTTCACTCACTGACTCCTTTGTTTCTTTATCTGTTATTTCTAACATTTTTTGAGTCTCAGACAATTAAAAGACTTTTAGTGGAAACAACTCTGTTCATTTGCAATTTGGGCACCTTGAAGAAAGCAGAATCCAACCAACAAGCTCAGTTCTCCCTGGTTCATGAAGACCCATATTTCTCACCGCATAGACACCCTCCAAACACTTTGTGATAAGAGATTTCACACCAAAAAGCAGCAGCAATTTGGGAGGCAAATGGCATAGAAAATTCAGCTAATGCAAGATTATAGCCTCCTCCTCTTTACTTTTACCCTTCCAATGCTCTCCTCCCTGAAGGCTCCTAGTACAACATGAGTCATCTAAAAGTCATTGTAAGTGACTGAAAATTTTCATGAACATGGAATAGTTTCCACTGACTGGGAATGGCCAGCCAAGACCTATCAGGTTTGTCAGAAGTTCAGATGAGAATTACAAAAAACTGATTGACTGCTTGACTATTTTCCTGTCATTCATTCAATTGCCTTCCTATGCTAACTTTCCTCCTAGCACACGAGCTTCATTGCCTCCCCAAAGAGCAGTTTGCTGAACCCAGTCAACATTTTCCAGGCTAGGGAGGTCTACAGATGAACAGGTTGAAAGATATAACTGACATGCTGGCAGAGAGCAAGCTGGAAACAAATCTAAATTTTGTCTTTCAGAGTGGAATTTTTCTTGTGACTCCTCTATGAAAAATAGATTTTTTTCAAATGTTACTAAAATTTCAGATTTTTTTCCTCTCTTCTCACTGCCAAGAAATGCCAACATTTTTAATGTATTTTTATTTCTCAGCTTTCCTATAACTCTGCCTATGGAAATGAATTTGAACTTTGCTTATGCGAGAGGAACAGCTGTATAGTTACTGCTCTCAAGGGCTAAATGTATTTGGAAGATGTGTCAGAATTATAGTACTTATGGCCATAGTACATATTTCCCAAACAAATAACATTAGGTGTGTCTCAGGTATTATCCTTTTATATTGACTTTTTCTTATCAACTTATTTATTTTGCTTAATACAAGTGCATGCAAACATATACCATTCCAGTCGTAAAATCACCCCTCGTCACCCACCAGTACCATCTTATTTACCATCAGGGCACCATGCAGCTGTTACACAGCTACCCAGCACAGGGAATAGAGCAGAATCCAGGCCTTCTGTAACAAATGAACGACAAGAAGGCAGCAGAACCACTGTTTCAATTAAAATTGTTTCATGTGGAAAACAGAGAGGAGAGCTAATCAAGCCTTAAAGCCAATGGACACAATGGCTTCTTGGAATATGTAAAATCCTCCTTCTATGCAGAGCATTTTCATTTTTATCAGTGACGTCTCACCCCTGAAATGAGTTTCAGAATAGCATTTGAGTTCAGTATTATTTCTGTTTGTTCACATTTGTAATAGTCTTAAGAAACCTATCAGGGTATCGATAAATAAAGTTTCCAGTTCAGAGTTTGAATTTCCATACATATTAAATGTTCTTTCCCGCCTTTTAGTAGCTAAATACAAAAGTCAAGATATGTGAGTTTTTATTACCATATTCAGCCTAAATTTTCTATGTTTATTTATATCCTATAGTCCTGGAGAAGACAGATGTAACAACTTGAACCTCACAAGCTTTTTTTTTGATCCAGTTGTATGAGCTATAAATTATAAAGCTTGTATTGAAGATTGACTACTTGTCAAGGGCAGTGACTTAGAAACAAAGACAGAAGCAAACCAAACCAAAATGAAATGTATAGGAAGAGTTTTGGAGTCTAAAATTATGTGCCTTTTTGTTATACTGTTCAAAGACAGAGATGCCATCATCAGAACAAAAGCTGAAGGCTCCAAAAATGGTTTCTAGTAAATGAAATCAGAAGTCATAGTACAACAAAAGCATACATTTTTTGCAACAGCCTGATTTTTCCCTGGTACTTATAAGTGGTTATTTGACAAAGCGATGAATTTTTAAGGTTCTTTCATGTTACACACAATAATTTGATAAAAACAGTATATATGAAAAAACAAATTTCTCCAATAAAAATAAAGTAATAATCACATGCACCTGGAATAATAATAGTTAATTAGTATTCATTATTTCTTTCTTGAATGAATGCTAATATGTTTTTTTTAAAAATAAAATGTGAGATATCTGTCACTCAATGAGATTTCTTTTTTCCAAACAAAGAAACTAGCATAGCATTTCTGGCTTTCATAATTCATACATCAAAATATTGGATGTTTTAAGCCCAACAACATTGAAATAGTTGAGACTTCTGCCTTCATTTTCCTTTTCTTGCTTTTTCACTGTTTTTAAGTAGATTTTATTCCTCGTGATTTTGGAGAAAAGACAGAAAATCTGACTTAAGTGCAAATTGAATACTTTGCAATGATAAAAAAAAATCCATAAAAATCAAACTAGGCTTTTATTGCCATTAAAAGAACCCTCACACTTCTCTAGTTTCTCATAATCTCTTGGGATCTGAGAACGTTTACAACATTTTGGGGTAGACACTACAACTGCTTCTTAATACAATCTTTTTTAAGAAGCCTCAATATATGTAGCAGCACATAGCTGAAACCTAGTAAAATATAATATCAACATATTGAATAATATTTAGCTTAGCTGAGTTTTTAGTCAGTGGAATAGCTGCATTGTCAGGGGAATGGGAAAGACCTGTCATTTCCATGTGACTGCACTAAATAAAGCTCCCTGTTCACGTAGTAGGCAGTTTGGGAGCTTTCTGCCAGTGGTAGGAGGATATGCAAGTTGCTGATATAAAATAACGCGTTCGAATTGCCCACCAAGCCCACCCTGGAGGGCTGTGGGAAGCTGCCAACCCATTGCGGTCAAAATGCGCTCGGGCAGTCTTCCTATCTGGGAACCATCCGGCACAAACCATACATTCCGTGCTGGCTTCACCTTTTTGTCACAAGTGTTTTTGCAGGGGTCCTGTCCATGCTGTTTGTGGAAAGAAGCCACAGGGTCTGGCCCTCCACCAGTATTTCTGGACATGGTGGGAAGAGACCAACATCCGCTGCCCAGAGCAGGGCAAAAAAATCTCTCTGGACCTCAGGGTAAGGATTAGCCCTGGCTCAGGCAGAGGCCACACAGGGGTCATAAGCAACACCTAAAGCAGAGGTGGCCTCCTCTTAGGTCAAGTCTGTCTTTCTGCCTACCTGGTGAGAAATGGAGACAGGTTGATGTCTTATTCCCTTTAGTCTTTTGAAAGTGAATATTTTTATTTGGAAACCCTCTACTTAGTCTTAACCAATTCTTTCTCTTTTTTTAATGTTTACTTCTTCAGCTGCTGAATTTTTATGCTTTTTAAACATTATTTACTAGCAGAGACACAAAACAACTTAATGCACAAAATCCAACAGATTATTAAGATTTCAAAGCAGGCTTAAAGTGCACTTGAGTGATACACTGATACACACTACTCTCTGATACCTGTCAGATATATAAAGATTACTAAGGATCTTCCCACCCACTCTCCTTAACAGGTCCTTAAGAATCTGGATTTATTGTGACATGCTTCTATCATCTTTTCTTCTTAATTCTCCGAGATTCAACTCCTATAGCTCTTTTTACAAAACTTTAATGGTTTAGCCCTTGAAGTCACTGAGCTCATTGCACACTGCCAAAGAAAGGTAAGATGGGAAGGAATTAATTCTCATTACTGTGAGAAATACTGAATGGCAAAATATTCTTTTAAAACCCATGCTTAATGTAATCACAAATTTACTTAGAATCACTTGAAACTAATTTAAGTGAGAGATGTCACAAGCTGAAATGTCATTTGTCACAAGTTAATGTCATGCTATTTCTGGAGAAAACAAATTTAGTAAATAGCCTGATTAAAAAGGATTTGTCACAATGTAAATAAATGAAGTCAAAGAAATCAATTATGTGGTTTACATACAGGCAGTGAGATTTCTCTAGGGCCGGAAGAAAGAGTATCAGCCATGTGGAGAGCAAAAATGGGCCAGAGAGATTCTGTGATTGCCAGCCCTGTTTCCAAGCTGGCTCCCAGGCCAAGAGGCTGCAGAGAAGCATCCTAACAACCTCAAGTCACGAATCACACACTGCTTGGTGCCAGCCAACACAAAACACCCACTATCTTCAACCTTTTCAACAGGAGCTTTCTCTGAGCAAAGAAAGAGTAAGAGGTACACCAGAACAGCATAATTTATTCTCTAGATCTGCTTTTTTCAGAACAAATCTGCGCTTCAGATATCTGCAGAACTGGCCAGCAAATCTCATGGGAACCATATTAGCAACATTCCAAGTGGAAAGAGACAACGAGGGAGTTCCAGAGCCTGCTTTCCCTTGCAGCCAAGTAAATCAAAATGAAATTTTTCTCAGGGGGACGGACGACATCTGAGAATCAGGTTGTTTGAGGACAAATTGTCTCTTGCATCTTTTTGTTTCTATAGAATTTTTTTTTAACAGAGACCCACTTTCACTGAACACTTTTCGTTTCCTAAGCTTTTTGTAAAGAAAAATGATGAAAAATCATGGAAATGTCAACAAAACACAAATGCTCATTTTTCTCTGCTCCTCTCAAAGGAAGAAAAAATAATCATCTAGTTTTGACTGCAAGTTGGAATCCTTTTATCCCTGTTCTGAAGAACCCAAGATTCTTGTGGCTGTGGTAAAAATTACAGTCAAAGGGACCGATCAAGTGCTTGCACTAGCAAGCAGCAAAATTTCACCAACTCTAGCTGGTACAAAATGGCAAAATTCTTATGATAACAATGAAATTAACAGGTTTAAATTATTTCTCTGAAAGTTGCTATTTGGATCTTCAAAGGGAAGATATCTGCCAACATCACTTCCCACAGAAGAGAATTCCCAATAGTGTGTCTGATAAATGTAACCTTTCATTTTTGCTCATCTACGGCAAGGGTACAGTTTCTCAGACATATTCATTATTCAGAATTCTACACTGTTTTCTTTGCTTCAAAAATTAAGCCTATGGGTTATTATGAGCTATTTGAGCTATCATTTCATTCAAAGGGTCAGAGGAATCACACGGCACTGTTTCCATAGTCTCTTTGATGGAGCACTAGTTTAGAATCCTGTTTCCACCACTACATGCATGGCTTTGAAATTCCCTTTCTGTGATTGCTCATGCTAATGAAACTTGTTTGGTGTGATCTTAATAGAAGGTGAAGTTCCTGCTGCTTGTAGCAGGCTGCTGCATCATTTTAGTCCTTAAGTACTTAAGGCACATTTTGTTTCTAGAAGAAAAAGATACATGGTCCCTTTCCCAAAGGGTTTAGAATCATGGAATCATATTTTGTCCTATGATGAGACAATATCATGCAGAGCCATATCCTAGGTATATACAACTAAATATACATAGCAATTAGTATAGAGATGGTAAGATTTTGACTCAAATAATGAATGTGTATAGACTTTTTTTTCCTCAGAGCTTTGTTCTAGCTGTGACAATCAGGAAGGTCCTGAGTATCCAGTGGTCATAAGATAAAAGAATACAACTCTTAGCACGGCAACAATGCTGCTTTTAATTACTCACGTTAAGCAGGCTTGCAACTCCATCTTGGAGCAGAAGGAGATGCTGCAACCCTCCTTAACCTGCCATTGGGTGAACTGTGGTTTTGTTGCTGCTTTTGTTGTGGAAAGATGAAAGCAAGCCAGAGAATGACTGGAAGGGAGCTAGTGGCTGGCTTCCTTTGCTGGAAAAGGTGCCGACGGCTATTACATCAGGTGAGTACTGGTTAGAGTGCTGATCTTCAGGGGAAGCCAAAGCTACAGTTACATATAAATAAAAAACAAACAAAAAACCCCCACAAAATTTGCTGCTACAGGAGACTGGAAGCAGAAAGCAGCAGCAGCTTTAAAACAGAGAAAATAAATCATGGTCAACAGGTCCCAACAGATTCCAAAGGGAACACGCAAGGATGTGCCTTCCCTCATCACTAACCCAGTGATTGCAGATGCAGGAAAAGCACAAGGAGAACCGCCAGCAGACAACACTCAGGTTCACACAGTCTCCCTGATCCCTTCCATGACAGTCCCAGGCATGATGGACCCTTGGCCCGATCGAGCAGGTCACTTCTGATGCCTTTAAAAAGCCTAGGACCCTCCCCACTTCCTCAGCAAAATATGGATCTCCTCTTGAGAAGTTTCCTAGCCTGAAACAAGCTTGTCAGGTGGACATACTGATTTATTTATGTATCATGTAGGCTGTGAGTACCAGAGGCAAGTCTGCACGGGGATGTATAGCACATTAGCTGGCCATGAGCCCGCTCTGCACGCAGTGAGAAACAGAATGAGCTGCTTTGCATTTACTACCAGGAACAGCAAGCACTCAGGCAGTGACCCCAGGATTACTTGCTCTACATTCACACCCCTATTTATCTCAGATTAACTAGTTCATGCAGCTACATCCTTGGGCTGCTGCACTGAATATGAAAGCTATTTGCTTTTTTCTATTTCCTTGCAAAAGGCCCCATCATCAATGTGTTCTTGTCTAGGGTATCTACCTATAGCATAACTGATTCCTACCTGCCTTGTGAGTTACTCATGCATGTTTATGCTACTTGTAAATTTTAGAAATGTTGTATAAAATGCTGATGTTCTTTCCCTTGGATAGAGGTTGGGTGAGATTTCCTAGCTCTTGCCCTCCTGGTGTAGGCAGAGAAGTGACAGGTATGATTCCCTGCTCCCAGAAAAAGTGTGCCCATGGGAGAGGTGGCATCTATTTGTAAATGTGACAGCATATACTGGGAACCATAACATGTCCTGTGGGACACAAGGAAATCTGAGCATCAGGTAAATTAAAGTCACATCATCTTACCCATCACATGAATCTGACCGCCAGAAATTTAATGTTATATGCTCCAATTTTAGCAACAACAGGGACACCGATTTGAGATGTCTCTTGTCATTTGCATGTTGCTTCCAGACCTGCACAGAGCTGCCTGCACTTCTTATCATATGCAAAGAAGGACCTGGACATGTCAGGGAACCATGGCTAGTGATCACAGTACTCAAGTTAGACATAACAGGATTTATATTGCAGGCTGCCCTGACATCCATATACCTTAAAATACAAGAGAAAAACTTTTTTAGTATGAGGGTGTCTCCATTTAGCCCACACCCAGGGCTAAACAATAAGCAGTTGTTTATCACCCAATGTCCCTTCCCCAACCAAGAAAGGGAATTGGGAAAAGGAGGGAGACTCATGGGTTAAAATTTAAACAAATTTAATAAAATAAGGAGACTAATATCAATGCTGATACAAAGCACACAAAATTATACTTAGCTCACAGAGTTGTGGCAAGTTGCTCCAGGGATAGCAATCATTGAGGAGAAGTAGAGAAAGGGAGCAGAGAAGAGAGCAGAACAAAAAGAGCCTCCCCACCCCCAGCAGCTTTCCCATTTATAGTGAACCTGTTGTTAATGTTATAGAATACACCTGTGGGCCAGCCTGGGGCAGCTGCCCTGGCTTTCACTGCTAATGGCCTTGATCACCATACCACAACTGGCCACAAACTGAAACAAAATGTAACAGAAAATTGATTCTATAAATTTTATCCCCATGAAAGCAGGACAGAGGGTGATCAAGGACTGGAACAGGCTGCAAAGAGAGGCTGTGGAGTATTCATCCCTGGAGATGGTTAAAAACAACTACACATGGCTGTGGACAACCTGCCCTAGTTGTTCCTACTTTGAGCAGGGGGTTTGGACTAGACCATATTCAGAGGTGCCCTCCAACCTCAGCAATGTTGTGATTCTATAAAAATATGCTTAATGCTATTCCAGAGCTGTAGGATACACTGAGTGATGTCCTGCTGCTCCTTTAGAGAGGTTCTGGTACCCTGCAGGTCCTGTTTCCCCTTGGCTCACTGCACACAGGCGCTCAGGTATCCTAAGGCAGTCCAAACGGCTGCACACCCCTATGCGCTGAGGGCTCAGTCTCACACTCTGCCCCAGCCTCCCCCAGTCAGTTTTGAAAGCAGTTTTCAAAAGAAGCCTATGGGCATATGCTGGAGCTCTGAGTTAAAGTCCTCACTTGGGAAAGGAGGTGAGGGCTATGGAGGCAGCACAGACTGTCTCTCTCTCTCTCAGCTCCACGTCTCTCCTCAAATAGATTTTGCAAATCTAATTACTCTTACTACTAATAGCAGACTGACTCCTGATTAGTTTTTGGATTTTTTTCCTCAGCAACTGAAAATTGTAGAAATATTTATTTAATGAATAAACTGGGGATTAGCCTGGGAAAAAAGTTCTGCACATTTTTCAGCAAATATTTCAATAAGTTTCCTTAAGATATACTCATAAACCTCTAGAAGTCATATCACCCAGTTCTCATAAATTCATGTATGGGCTTAAACTTTTACTCAAATATTCAATTGTAAGTGAATATTTCAGATTTAATGTAGAGAACAATTATTTTTTAATAAAAGCTCTGTAATACTGATTCCCAATTGCTAACCGTTCAAACGGGAGAAACAAAGCCTTGAAGTTAGAGAATCCAATGCAAACAGCTTGAATGTTGAATCTCAGTGCTCAGTAAATGCTATCGCTAAAGAAGATATATACAGCCAGCGAATCATCTTTCCTCTTCCATTTTCCCCTCAAACTTCATGCTTCAGTGTCCCTAATTATTCTCATACTGAACAACTTTGAGAAAACGGCGATCTGTTCACCAGCAGTCCACAAACAGAAGGGAAAAAAAAGTCTCATTTAAAAAAAAAAAAGTCTCATTTTCAAAAAAAAGTGTGTTATACATTGTACTTAGCTCTGCAAGAGAGTTCATATTAACTGTGGCAGATAGAATTCAAGCTTCTGCAGAACAATAAGGAAATAGGGGGAAAACTATATTTAACCTAGTTTATATTCACAGCCTCCTACGAAGTGGGAGAAATAATCACTTGAGATCAACAGAGTAGGCACAGATATCATAGCCTCTTGCTATCTTGCTCCAGGTAGGATAAATAGTAGGCACTGAACACAGCTTACATGGGCATAATTTTAGTGCTGCAGACAATGAACTACAACCTAATTTTAGACACACTCCTGCGAGCCTCAGCTGTGCTTCTGTGCTGGGGAGCGGGTGCCCGATGTATATGCAACAGCTTTCTGTTAGGAAAATGTCCATACACTTCACACGCAGTTCCCACTCTTCTCCATTAGCCCATGATTAAGTGTAAATGACTACAAGTCCCCCATAAAATTGCAAGATCTCAAATTTTCTAAATTCTCTGCACTTGGGCATGTGTGGGATTGTATTAATATTTTAAATCACACAGGAAAGCGTAAAGCAGACTTATACATACCTCCTTTAAAATGGAGGGCTTCTGGGATAGAGCGATCATTCTTGCCAGGTGTAGGTAGATTAGGGTATGGCAACCGGAAAAGCTTGGGCTGTAACGGAAGGTAGGCGTGGCGAAAGGAGCAGGAAGTGCAAGTATCGCGCGAGTTCATACGAGAGAAGACGACTATATAAGGCTGTTGTGCAGTTAAATAAATGTCATTTCTTGCATCCTCACATTGGTGTCTGTGCTCAATGGCCCTGGGTTGCGGATAGCCTCAGACCAGCCAGCAACCGAACAGAGCTTGCCGCAGACAAGCGGCAACAGCCAGGTGTAACAGTGTCTGCATGACTTATTTTCCAGTATACAGCTGTTCTTGTATGAAAGTATTTTGGAGCTTAAAAATAGCAAGATTGTTCCCATTGTGTTCCCCTTCTTTTTGCCCAGCAGCTGTTTGGCTGGAAAGTGTCACCAGTACACAAGAAAACAAGGATAAGGGAACACCTTCACAGAATCACAGAATCACAGAATCACAGAATGTTAGGGATTGGAAGGGACCTCGAAAGATCATCTAGTCCAATCCCCCTGCCGGAGCAGGATTCCCTAGATCATGTCACACAGGAACGCGTCCAGGCGGGTTTTGAATGTCTCCAGAGAAAGAGACTCCACAACCTCTCTGGGCAGCCTGTTCCAGTGTTCAGTCACCCTCACCGTAAAGAAGTTTTTCCTCATATTTCTGTGGAACCTCCTGTGTTCCAGCTTGCACCCGTTGCCCCTTGTCCTGTCAAGGGATGTCACTGAGAAGAGCCTGGCTCCATCCTCATGACACTTGCCCTTTACATATTTATAAACATTAATGAAGTCACCCCTCAGTCTCCTCTTCTCCAAGCTAAAGAGACCCAGCTCCCTCAGCCTCTCCTCATAAGGGAGATGTTCCACTCCCTTAATCATCTTCGTGGCTCTGCTCTGGACTCTCTCTAGCAGTTCCCTGTCCTTCTTGAACTGAGGGGCCCAGAACTGGACACAATACTCCAAATGCGGCCTCACCAGGGCAGAGTAGAGGGGGAGGAGAACCTCTCTTGACCTGCTGACCACACCCCTTCTAATACACCCCAGGATGCCATTGGCCTTCTTGGCCACAAGGGCACATTGCTGGCTCATGGTCATCCTGTTGTCCACTAGGACCCCCAGGTCCCTTTCCCCTACGCTGGTCTCCAACAGCTCTGCCCCCAACTTGTACTCATACATGGGGTTGTTCTTGCCCAGATGCAGGACTCTACACTTGCCCTTGTTATATTTCATTAAATTTCTTCCTGCCCAACTCTCCAACCTGTCCAGGTCTCTCTGAATGGCTGCGCAGCCTTCCGTTGTGTCAGCCACTCCTCCCAGTTTTGTGTCATCAGCGAACTTGCTGACGGTGCACCCTATTCCTTCATCCAAGTCATTAATGAATATATTGAATAGTACTGGTCCCAGTACCAACCCTTGAGGGACTCCGCTAGACACAGACCTCCAGCTGGACTCTGTCCCATTGACCACCACTCTCTGGCTTCTTTCCTTCAACCAGTTTACTATCCACCTCACTACCCAATCATCCAGACCACACTTCCCCAGTTTAGCTGCGAGGATGCTGTGGGAGACTGTGTCAAATGCTTTACTGAAATTGAGATAGACCACATCCACAGCTTTACCATCATCTATCCACCAGGTTACGTCCTCATAAAAGGCTATCAAATTGGCTAAGCATGACTTCCCCTTGGTGAAGCCATGTTGACTGCCCCTAATGATCCCCCTATCCTTGATGTGCCTAGAGACAGCACCAAGGACAAGTTGTTCCATTACCTTTCCAGGGATGGAGGTGAGGCTGACCGGTCTATAGTTACCCGGGTCCTCCTTCCTGCCCTTTTTGAAGACTGGAGTGACATTTGCTTTCCTCCAGTCCTCAGGCACCCCTCCTGTTCCCTACGACTTAGCAAAGATGATGGAGAGTGGCCTAGCAATGACTTCCGCCAGCTCCCTCAGCACCCGCGGGTGCATCCCATCAGGGCCCATGGATTTTTGGATGTCCAGATTGCTTAATTGGTACCTGACCCAACCCTCATCTACCAAGACAGACTGCTCCTGGCTTCTTCTGGGGTCTCAGGGGTCCGGGGCTCCTCAGGGCCACCTCCAGCAGTATAGACAGAGGCAAAGAAGGCATTCAGTAACTCTGCCTTCTTTTTATCCTCTGTCTCCAGGACCCCCACCTCATTCATCAGTGGGCCTACATTGCCTCTAGTGTTGGTTTTACCTGCAATGTATTTGAAGAAGCCCTTTCTGTTGTCCTTGATCTCTCTTGCAAGGTTTAATTCCAAGGAGGCCTTAGCTTTCCTAGTTGCCTCCCTACATCCTCTGACAACAGACTTATATTCCTCCCAAGTGGCCAGCCCCTCCTTCCATGATCTGTACACCCTCTTCTTCCACTTGAGTTTGCCTAGCAGTTCCCTGTTTAACCATGCAGGTCTCCTGCTATCCTTTCTTGACTTCCTACCTGTTGGGATGCTCTGATCTTGAGCTCGGAAGAAGCAGTCCTTGAATGCTAACCAACTATCTTGGGCTCCCTTACCTTCTAGTACCCTGTCCCATGGGATTTCTCCTAGCAATTGCTTGAAAAGGCCAAAGTTGGCCCTACTGAAGTCCAGGGTTGTGATTTTGCTAGATATTCTGTTCCTGCCACATTCCTTAGCTCCACCATCTCATGGTCACTACAACCAAGGCTGCCCTCAACCTTCACCGCTTCAACCAGACCCTCCTTGTTAGTGACAACAAGATCCAGCAACGCTCCTCTCCTAGTTGGCTCATCTACCATTTCCATCAGAAAGTCATCATCAATGCACTGGAGGAACCTCCTGGACTGAGGATGGCTGGCTGAGTAGGCCTCCCAGCAAATATCAGGGTAGTTGAAATCCCCCACAACAACCAGGCCCTGTAATTGTGAGACTGCTCTCAGTTGCCTGTAGAAGGCCTCATCGCCCTCCTCATCCTGATCCGGTGGCCTGTAATAGACACCCACAACAGTATCACCCATGCCAGCCTGCCCCTTAATTCGTACCCACAAACTCTCAACTCGCTCCTGATCCACCCCTGGATAGAACTCAATACATTCTAGCTGCTCACTCACATAAAGAACAACTCCACCACCTCTCCTTAGTGGCCTGTCTTTCCTGAACAGGACATAGCCATCCATGACCACATTTCCAGTCATGCGAGTTGTCCCACCAAGTCTCTGTAATTGCCACTAGATCATAACCCCCCGCCCGAACACGGATTTCTAACTCCTCCTGTTTATTCCCCATGCTGCGTGCATTGGTGTACACCTTCAATAGTTCAGACCAAAGCCTAGTAACCCGTCTCTGGTGATGACCAAAAGAGATGCCTAGTGAAGAAGATAAAACTAGACCATGCACATTTCTTAGCCTCCAGTCATTTTCAGCTCAGGGATTTTCTGGAGACAGTTTTGTTTTGAACCTGAGTCTGAAAGAAAACCCCTCTAACTCTAGAAACCAATAAAAGTTATGCCTAGAATGAAAACTAACAAAGCTTTCAAATATATATCCTGAAAATCAGATGTGGCCTGTTACAGTGAGGCCCATAAATGAGTGGTCTGGTTTTCAAGGTCTCCATTAGAAAATCCACTGGAACCCAAAGAAAACCCTGGTGTGTGACAGCTCCAGAAAACAAACAAACCAGTCTTAGACTCCTAATATATGAGTCCATATGCGTCGACATAAATATCTGGAAAGCTGTGCTCTACCTATCAGCACCATGCATCAGAGGGCAGCCAAGAAACTTGCTTCTTCCCCTCTGAATATTCATCCATAAAAAAGATACCCTCCCTACCTGGGAGGAGTGCTCTGCCCCCATTCTCATGCAAGGTTAGTAAGAAAATCAATTCCGTGTAATTTCTGTAGCTGGTGCTCTGTCTTGGGAAAGGCATTCTGCTCGCTGTGGAGGCTGCAGTGAGATAGTCTCTATCTCTAAGAGATACTTTTTTTTTTTTTTTTTCTTTAAATGCCAGTACACTTGCCAAAAGGCATTACTGTTGCAGAAAAACTCATCTCTAATATCTGCATCTTATTCCTAAAACAGTTTAGCTTTTTATTGCCACTGTTTATAGAAAGCCTACAGTAATATAAACGGCTTTCATAAAAGTTGCCAGGTTTTTAGCAGCATGCTGTGCCTCCACAGAAGTTACAACAATTCTGCTGCTACAAAATAGTATCCAATTGCAGTATCTACTGGCAGAAGCACAAATTGTTCTCTTAGGTTGGGCATTGCTGGAGTAAGATCACATTTGCTAACTCCTTTTTTGTTGTTGTTTTTGTTTTTTTTGGCATGATGAAATGTTCCTTTTTCTTTTGCTACATAAAAAGGAAGGAACAGGGAGATGTTTGGGTTTGTGCTCTGTTAGGAGAATGATTTTGTTGTTCTTATGATATGGGGCTTAATTATACTTCCCTGCTTGATGCTTGTGTTAGAAATTCAGCTTCCCACAACCGTATTTCTCCGTGGAAGGCATACAGTGTGTCTAGAGAAAAAAGAACTTCTCTTGTTACATGATGCCATGACGTTGGACAAAACCACTTGTTCTCAAGCACTCTGAGGGACTGCCTGTAAATCAGGATTAAGCCTATTTTCTCTATAATCCAAACCATATATAAAGCAGCTACCATGCTGCAAAAGCTACGTGGTAGAAGAACACTGATAAACCCCTGTCCCAGGAGCAAATATACAGACTAGCTTTGACCTGCAGAATGTATTTTACTGTGTAATCAGAAAGCTATAAAACTACAGTCAGACATCCCAAAACTGAAAAACTTCCCTTTGCTAGTGCTGAATAAAGATCATCTCCCTGCACTATCTCATGTCCTGCACTCATTCGTTTCTAGGCGATACATCATGGTCCTTCACACGTGTATTCGGGGTATAACATAATTGATTCAGTAACACAAAGGCAAACCCTTGCCAGTCTCGTCTCGGCCTTACCACAAAGCTTTTGAAAACTTTCTGTCACTGAGTTAAAGCTTTTGTGCATTTCTGACCTCTCTCCCTCTTTCAAGAGAAAGCACCACTTCCTAAAGCTTACCAAATCACAGCTGCGATCCCTGCAAGTAGCCAGAGATGTCTCATTTGCAGTACAGCACTGCAAGATGAACTGAGCTTTCCCTTTAGGACTGAGATTAGGATTTGCTGGGAAAAGATCTCAGTACCTTAAAAGGATGCGTGTTTTTCTAGGTTCACACACTGTTTATGATGGCCTGCCTGGAATCTGGCTGTAGCATAGAATTTCAAATTTGTTTTTCCTCTAGGGAGCCAGAGTACTAATCTACAGTAACACAGGCTGTAGGAATCTAATCATTGTACCATGACCCCAAATGATCTTGTTATGCATTCAGCTTCTGCCCAGTCTGTCTTAGGGATTGACAAAAGTTTCTGCAGTCCAGAGATAAGGAGTGTGGTCACATCCATTTATTCTTACTTTACTAGCCTGGAGACAGCAATATATTCCAGTCACTCAGATGAGAGACTTGCTGATGAGCACGTGGGAATAAATGGGAGCCAGTGAATTGTGTGCAAAACCACAATGTAGATATAGCGAAGGGTAAAACATACCTCCACAGAGACATGTTGCTGAGAGAAACAGAAAGGCAGAGAAGGTGGCAGCATCCAGCTTTTGGGGACAGTTTGGACTTAAATAACAAAAGGCAGCACCATCATTTTCAAGGACGTTTCCAATCAGATCTGGAAAAAGTTCTGAAAGCAGAAGGTGGTTTATCCACCATTTTCCTTACTTTATCCCATGGTAGTGGCTTCCTGTAGGCTTGGAGAAAACAAGTAAATATGTGGGGAAAAGAGAAGCTGCTTCTCACATACAATGATGTCAGCATCATTGCCTTCCCTGAAATGGCAGATCTGCAGTGAATAATCAACGCATCTAGACATGTACTTTCACCTCACTGGCATCTCTGTCCCAGGCTGGTGGAATCACTTCTACGTTATCTTTTATGGACACAATGGTATGAGAGGCCTGAAGGAGGCAAAAATCTGCCTCTTTCTCCTTGCTTAACACTTTTTCATGTGTTTGGTTCAGATGATGGTACTGAACTTTCAGGATATTGCATGAAATCACTACATAAAATTCAGTGAGGAGTCAGAGAATGTTCTAGAAGTCAAACGCTTTAAATGCACTTGCCCTATCACTCTCTGAAACTTCAACTCTCTGCTACCTATGCATCCAAACTACTCCATGCTCAGCTCATAAAAGTGACAGCATGTGACATCACTACTTCAATACTGACTGGATGGGTGTCTTTCAAGTACCATAAGAAATCTTTCCCTACCTGCACAGCAATGCTTACCACATTGGTAGCATGGTAGCAATGCTTACCATGACTGGTCAGTTTAGGTCATTTCCAAAGTCACAGCAACTGGTCACAGTTTTCCTTTGTGCTTCCTGGTACATTTTTGTGTTGCTTCTCTAATGACTCCTGACTGCATTGTCTGTCTTTTCCACCCAGCAAGTTTCTCAGGAAAGCAAATCGTCTGCCCTACCCTATACATCCCCCATCCCTATCCTATCTGCCCACAGATCTGCTAGGATACAGCACAAACAAGCAGGTGAAGCAGCCTTCAGCTTCACTAAGTTACTCCAAGTAATCTAATGTATCTTCAGGAGACAAAGTCTGATACAGTATGAACTGAGTTACTTTGATTCTGGCTTAGTGCATTGCCAGTGAAATAATTATCATTTAAAGGTTAATTAAAGAATCTGCCTCTACAGGTTGTGAGGAAGGCACTTAACAGCAGGAACTGAGCTCAGGAATTGTCGGGTTGTGTGCATAATACATAATGTTACAGGCACTAAAAAGCATACATCTTCCAGCCTCACTCTGATCTTGCCTGCAATAGAGTAAATGCCATCCATCTCTGGATTTGGTGGAGCTGTTCTGAATTTATATGTTATGCAGTACAGTATGCCCAGGAAATAAAAATGCTTTGAAGAAATCAATTCCATCATGTCTTTTTATCTACAGCCCCACACACAGCCTGCTCCTGACATAGAAAGAGTTGCACAGTTAAGGCTTTCTGAAGTTACTGGTCACTCAGCACTGTTCAGCTCAAGACCTGGTCAACGACTGGGAAGGACTGACACATTACAGGTCAGAATAACTGGGGGGGTTACCCATGCTTTTCTTGTATGAGCACACACACACAGAGTGTCCTTCAAGGCTTGTGGCAACCATGCTTTGAACAGAATATGGGAGCTGATGTGCAGGTGCCACCAGCTTTCAGGAATTTTGCATCAGATGCCAGTGCCACCCCTCCCACTGATGGCAGTTTGCAAATAGGAAACAATTAGCTGAAAATGCTATGAAACAGGACAAGACCAGTAATCTCAACGTGCAGCCTGTGTGTGAAAAGGGGAAACTGGTGAGAAAGCAGAGCTGTTAAGGGATGAGATAAGGGAAATAATGTCAATTAAGAGAAGAACAAGTTGGAAAAATGGAGTCCCAAGAGTCAATATGAAATGAGAGAAGGGAGAAAAAGCAGCAGGCAAGAAAGAGTTCCAAAATAAAGTGAAAATACAGAGGTAACATTTATGAGACCCACATCTCTAGGGCAGCTGCTCAGTGCTTTTCCCTCGTTAACTTCCACTCTGTGTCCTTCTGTTTGGTTTTCTTTGCACACACTTCATTTGATCTCCAGCAGGCTGAAGGTGAGAACTTTAAAAAAATGCTGTTGCCAGTTTGGAAACAAAGCAGCAACTCTAATGAGCTGCCTGAGATATGTTTTTGCAAAGTCAAACCTCAAAAGGTTTTATTTACATGATGAAGAGCAGACAGAACAGCTGTGAAACAGGAACAATCATAAACAACAGCAAAACCAAAAAATATTTCAATGGAACCACATATTGAAAAAATATGTGGTATAATTATATATATATATTTCTAAAAACAGGGAAGCTTGTATCTTTCTGATAAATAGCTACTGTCTATTGCGAAAGACTTTCCTGTAACAGCTACTTACTATTTTCTTATTCTTATTTTACTACAGGGAACCAGCATCAAGGATATGATGCCCCTACATTTAGCAAACATTTAACCAATAAATGTTTAATCATTTAAGAAAAAGCATCATAAATAAAATGCTTTATGAATGAGAATCGTCAGGGAGTAATTAGAACTCTTAATGCCTACAGAATAAATATGACATCCTCCTGTTTCAGAATCACTCTCTAACTCTCCCACAGAGCAGAAATACACAGGAAGCAATTAAGCAAGGAAAAAAAAAAAAGAAAAGAAAGGAAAAAAAAAAGGTGTATCAAGGGGAAACACTTCTGAAGTTCAATCAACAAATTTCATTGTACCATGGGACTCTGAGACCCCCTAGTGAGCAACAGACCTTTTAACATAAATGATCTTATTTCAGGTGAAGTATTCTACTTGGACATCTTTTGGCAAGAAATAGATTCAGCTTTGGATTGTCAAAGTTATCTCAGCTGGTGTAAGAAAAAAAAAGAAAACACAAAGGAAAAGGAATATGGCACTGAAGGGAAAACGCTTCCAGTATGTCCATAAGGGTTTGCTTATTGCTGTGAGTCTCAGTGTGCAATCAACTGGGTGCTCACCAGAAGCCAGTGGAAAAACCACCAAGCTGGAAAGCGGAGACAAGATGTGACCGGGACTTGAACACTGAGAAAACTGAGTCATTCCGGTGTCATTCTCCATGACCAGTAATGTCATTTGTCATCTCTTGTTGATTTTTAAAGAGAAATTTAACAAAGTCTTATGGGATTTTCAATAAAAACAAAACCATCCACATTTCATCTGGAAAGAGGCACCAAAGTGTCTGATAATTTTTCCAAATTGTTCTCTTTTATTTCATAAAATGTAACTAGAAAGCCAAGCTTCACAGATAGCATCATTTTTAAAAGTCATTGACAACATTCCCACAGGATTTTAAAAAATCATTTTGTACAAAGCTAAAGAGACTATTCTTGCACAGGCCACAGAATGAAATGCCCTTCTCAGACAGATCCAGTCCATTTCAGACCTCCTTACCAGAGTGCCAAAGCAATGTTTCATACACAACACATCCCGTGCAGCACTACAACAGACCATGAGGGGGTTATGCAAACAGATTACAGGCTGTTTCCTTACATTTCTTTCTTCACAAATAATTCAACTAGTGAATGCTTTGAAGTTGTAGACAGAACATCAAAATATATCGTAGAAAACTATAGCATTTGTCAGTCTGCACATTACATTTTTGTAATATTTAAGTTAAAATACAAACATAAAATACTGAGTACAAATGTATTCTCTTTATAGATGGAAGTGAATGGACAACCTAAGTTTTTTCTTTAAAAATGGATAATACTAGATGCTTCTAAAGAGATTAACAATCTAACCCCTAGTCTTTTTTTCAAGAATTAAGTATGAAAGCTTGGAAAAGACTTCCTTTTAGGTCAAGCTAGGAGAAACAATGTTGTCACACACCTATAAACAAAGCCACCTGTTCAGAAAAAGTTCAGAGTATTTCCTTTTCTATAAAGAAAATGGGACATATTTGACCTCCACAACATTGTATGGGATTAGTTCTTGAAAAAAGGGGATGTAGAGAACCAGTGGTGAGGAGTCTTCTACCTGTCACAACCACAGGCAAATCACTGCATCTCTTTGTGCCTCAGTTTCTCACTGGCACAAGACTGCTGTGAGGCTAAAAGTCTTAAAAACATGAACTCCTAATTGTTTACTAGAGCAGACCTCCAAATTCTTCCAGTGGCTTTAGCAAACCCTTTACCTTGTTTTGGGGAAGAACAGGAGAGAAGATGACATGAACATCTTGACTTTTCAAATAATTTCTTTTTTTTGTCTTGCAGCCTGGTAAGATTTGTTTGATCCTCCTAATCCAAACCTTTAATTTGATGTGGCTGCCTGTCATTTATATCAGTGAAATCAAAAGGACTTTCAAAGGAAAAAGAAGAAAACAAATTAGAATAAAGTCTTGCCAATCATCCTCCCTGCTCTGTAGGAGTCTAATTTGTGACTAAATCTGGTAAAATCCAAGCTAAATAAAATACAAAGTGATGCCTTCTTCCTTTATCTGTGGTGAGATACAGTGTGGTCTCTGGTTGTATCAGGCATGTTATTTTCTTTAAGCAATCCAGGTTAAGTTCACCCTTCACGTGGATTCAGCATCCTCCAGTGATTCAGTGTGTACATTTTGCCCTCTCTAACTAAGCAGAGGCTGAGCCAAGCAAATGTGTAGTGCTCTGTGCTGATGTTAATTTTCAGATCTGGTCTAAGAACAAAAAACTTAAAGGGTTCATTAACTAATTACTACCCTGATTTAATATAACATAATGCAGAAAATGGAAAGGGTCTATCTGGTTTGTTTAATGTAATAATTAACATTCCAGAAGAAGGAACAAACTTCATGTTATTTAAATTCACAGATTATTTAAATTTAGGAGAAGCTGCAAACACCACTCAAGGCAGAAATAACAAAGGACTAAAAAGATTGTGAAGAAGAGCGAAAGAAAACACAAAGAGATTCAGCTTAAGAAATAACGTCACAGGCAGATAATACACAGAAGAAAGTTATCCTCCAGGTAAATAGATAGAAGGAAGTAACTGCAAAAAGAGTTTTCAACATTACAGGAGGGTTGCAAAAGAAATGCCAGTTGTACCTTTGGCACAGAAGAAAAGGATATAAACCTAATTGATTTCATTAGCAGCACCATCCAGCTGAACCCGTAGCCCTATGTTGGTATGTTGTCGGGGTTCAGGGAAACCTCACTGTGCAGGGCATTGTACGGATGCCCTCCCTAAAGACCAGCATCTTCTTCCACTTAACCACCTGCCCATTCCCCTGTGCCTTCTCCCTTTCTTTATTCCTCTGCTATTTATTTCTTTTCTCTATTTCATCTTTATAACCTCACACTTGACAGTGTTATACGTACTGAGAACAGGCTGGCAAACAAGACAGCTTATAAAACTACAAACCCAGTTGATGACTCAGTAAAACACTTGGTACCTGGGAATCTGTATAAACTTTAAGTCAATAAACTACAATCACAAGAGAGAGCAGGTTAAAACACACACACCCCCCAAAAAAGAATACTGTACAGATTTTTTTTTTCTTTTTAATGGAAAGGAGTGTCATATGGAAGGATTGGGAGAAGAGAGGGGAACATTTTCGATAATCTTTTCATTGTATTTCCCCATCTTGAGCTCCAAAGCTACTATTGTGAACAGTTTTGAACACCCGCATGCCACAACCTAACCCCACCATTTTCTTTTTTTTGAAAGAAAATAAAAAGATAAAATTAATTTAACAGGCTGGTGATTTGACCTCAATCCCATCCTTCAGTCTCTGTTCTGACATGCTGCTCTAACAGCTAAACCACTCTCAGGCACCTGGTAGTCAAGGGATCCAGGAACCGGAACCAATTATGCAGCCCTGTTTCTTCATGAGACATTACCAGTACTGTCTGTGCATGTGACTGTGCTTCTCGAATAATTTTTTTAGCTCTTTGGCAACTATCAATAAAATTTGACAACAGGATATTAGGCTGAATTATATTAATTTCTTAAATGAAGATAAACAGTAACTAGCCAGAGGTAGAAGAACTCTGTAATTGTCTCACAAGAAAAAAAAACAAACAAAAAAACCCAACCCCAAAACCCAGAAAACTGCACTATCAATTCAAACATTATTGGATGGCAGCAAACCCAGAGGAGAGAGGAAAAGGGATGTTGAAAATAGCCCATGTGCTGAAAAATATTTAATAATCTCTAAGCTTATTAGGGACTGGAGAAGTTGGACACCATAACCAAACCCATGGAAACCTGCCTTTATTAGTGCTTGGCACACTTGGCAGTTTTGAGATCTGCATTCAGACAGGCTTGTTTGTGGTCATCAGCTCTGCTGGAGACACACAAAAGTCACTGTTCAAGTTTCATCAGTTGAAAAGCTCATTACTTCCCATTAAAAACAGATACACAGCATTTTGTCTCACGTGTTCTCAAGAAAAAAAAAAACACCTCAAGCAGTTGTTTTTAATAATATTTCTGCTGTGCTCTGTACTGTGAACAAGTACAGAGCTCAGGTCCTATAGATTTTGCTCGCAACAGTAGGAGACTTAACACTTAACTAAGTTAGAAGAGGTCTTTACATATCACTGCTACAGCTGTTTATTACACTGAAGCCCTCAGATCTTCTATAAGCATTAATTTTTCAGTAACCCCTTACTGATCAAGCAGAATATGCACGTGGACTTCTCTGAGCTATACCTTTCTTGGATTTGTGATACAAGCCATAATCTGCTGAGGAAATTTCTCTTCTCTTTACGAGTGCTGATGATATGTCCAATACTGAAGGAAAGAAGTTGACATGGGAGAGGATGCATCACATCTCCAGCTTCAGGGACTGCTGATTAGGACACTTACAATTTCACCAGCTGAGCTAATAATTCCTCCCCCACTTCAATCATAGAGCTTTTCACAGCGCTAACTCAATAGCTAAATATTTTGTAGTGACATATTTCTTGGTCCAAAAAACGACACAGAAAACGTAATAATATTCCAGTTACAAAAAAAAAATAGAAAACAAGCCACATTATTTTTCACATTTGAGCTGTGATTTTTCTTGTCCCTTTACACCTTGGACTTTCAGCATCCTTTCAACAAATGATTTCCCAAATGGGGCTTTTACAAATAGTGTAATTCTGGAAACACAGACATCAATATTTTTTTCGTTAGACAGATATGAGAGTGCAGGTACAACGTCACTTCCATTTACTCCATTTCAGTGAGAGGTCACTGATTACAGCACCATCCTCCCAAATTAAATATCTCAATATACTTTCAGAGGGTGGTCTCTTTCCAGACAGAAGCAGCTTTGCATGCAATCATTGACACCTGCAGGTGGAAAATATGAAAGATAATCACATCCTTATAAATAAGCTGTCCTTTGTCAGTGTAAATAGACTAGCTTTCAGCACAGGGTTATTTTGACTTTGTGTGTGTGTGAGGGGGTGTTGTTTTTCTTTTTTTTTTTTGTTTTTTTAACATAATCAGCAAGAAAATACAAAACCTTGTTGCATTCTGAGTAGTACTTAGCGAGAGAAATAAAAAGAGAAAACACATCTTAGCAAGAAGATTACACCATAGCAGAATATAATTATTCTCTAGATCTTTGGTTACCCAGCACAACAAATTAGAGTTTGGAACCTCTGAAAGCTCTTTAACCCCAGTCAGGTTTGGGGAGGGAAGCTGCTGGATAATTTTTTAATAGAAGCATTTCAGACATATCCAATTACACCACGACATTCATTGAACGATTCCTATGCTTGTTAGCTTGTTATGCCAGTGTATAATTTGGGGAAAATACCTTTCACGTGGTTTACCCCCAAAAAATTTCACAAAGGTTAAGAATAGCAAACAGTCATCTCTTGATCTGAAAACATAAAGCACTGTATAATTGCTACAAGACACACCCAGCACACATTGATTTTTTGGATAAATCATCTCCTGAGATGAAAACATAAATCTGAATTGTGTGTTCTGCTGAACACAAATTATCCAAGCACTCATTTGAAGTCATGCCTTCAAGTATGCTGCTTTCCTCAACTCCGTTTAATGTTACCTTTGTAACTCAGAGTAAGAGATAGAGAGAGATGAGAGTGATCAGTTAAGTCTGGTCTTCTGCACCTATAATATGTTGCTTCATTACCTCATCAGACGCAACGACTTTTGCTTGAAGAATGAGATTTTTTTAAATAATTCAAAGTGGTGAAGCTACCACCACCCGTGCTCAGAAAGGTCATCCGATAGCAAATCTGACAGGCTTCAATGTAATGAAAAGTAATTGGGGCTACCAAAACAAAGCGTATCTTCCATTACCTGAAATCTAATCCTCCCACAATCCAAGTGTTTTTTCTAGTTATCCATACAAAATAAAGACCGTATCATTTGCTCTAAGCTTTTCAGAGGTTTGATCCAAATCATCAGGTTTAGCACAGTCTTTGAACAGTTTGCCTCCAAATTTCATGGTGCAATGGGGAAATTTGGATACAGAACAGATTCTGGACAAAAACTGCACATTCATTTGTAAGACTGCATCAAAAGATTTGGCAACGCTGTCAAAAATATACAAGCCATGTTGGCTTCCTACCTCTTAATCATTCTTTTACATGCCTCAGAGGATCGGAAAATAAAGTTGAATAAGTAACAGCTTACTCAGGTCATCACAGTAAGCAAATGTTCCAGTTCAAAATAAAAGCCCTAGATGTGATTCCTGAAGTGATGAACTTTGCTTCACCTGCCCTATCCCCAGCAAACTTGGAAATGGAATATTTTTATACCATACAAAATACTTGCCTTGCTGAGGCAAAAATGCCTGTGGAAGGTGTGCATCATACTCCAAGTACTTGTCTTGAATTTTATCTCCCTGTTTGTGGACCTGTAGTAAAATGGTATCAAGAAAACAAAACAACAGAAAACATCAAACTCTGCAAAATAAAGCTGACATCTTGGAACTTCAGGTAAAATCAAATCTCTGGTCCCTCTCTTCCAGGGTAGAAGAGATTAAATTCTTCCATTTGAACGTGTCTGACTGCCAAAAGGTTTAAAAACTCTGAAGATAATAAGGAGAGAGGGCATTAACTGCTCAATAAAACTTCAGCATTCTTTCCTTCATTTCTTGAAGAAACATCCCATTTCCATACATTATTTATTATGCTGCTGTTTTCTTGAGCAGCTAAATTTGCTATCATTTCCTTCTTTATTTAAAGTGATTTTTAGTGCTGGTAAAGCACCCAGCTTGGCACTGCTGCCATGCCTATTTGTAGTGCCTAGAGATCTCTGTATCCAGAGTGTTGCACTAGAAGATGTGAGAAAGAGCTGGAGGCAGCATCACACCACATATCCCTTCAGTCCCACTCAGGGTACATTATTGCCTGGTGTCCTGGGGGAACGGACATGACAACCCAGAGGACCTTTTGGGTCTTCTATTTCCTAGCAAGCTATCCTGGTGGCAGTAAATTGTGGGAGTTGTTAGTCAACCTCCCTCCAACAGAGAGTGAACGAAGTGCAGGGAGATTTTCCCCGTGATGCATCCCTCAGATATAAATTTTGATGCATGATTTCTTTTCAGTCCCTTTGCAGACCACTGCAAGTGATAATGAGATCCCCTGACATGCTTTCTTTTTTAGGTAAGCTGACAATAATGGCTCACTATCCATCAGGGACACAATCTCTCCCAAGAGAGTGCCCAACCATACCACCCTCATCTGCTGAATAATAGGATAGGAGATAGCTGCCTGTAGCAGATGGTACTTCAAACAGCTTCCCAGCCTGCAGCCTCATATGCAAAATTGAATACACTAGTGTAAAATATCCATGCTGGGGACTGCCCTCTCCTCATTTTGAGGCACATAAGTATGAGCTGATCACTACAGTCTGGAATATAGTGAAGCTGCTTGGTTAGTAATAGGAGAATTTTTTTTTCTGAACTGTGACCATGTTTTGTCTCTTGCCACCCAGGCCTTACAAAGTCAGAGCTAAAACTCTTAACTGCCTTTTGGGGAAGCAGACCCAAAAGGATGTTACAAAGAGCACCAAAAAACACCCTTGGTGTTAAATTCATGCTTTTCAGAATGAAAACTGAAAGCTGGAGCTAAATATGCCATGACAGAAATGAGAAACAGAACCTGGATTTCCCTCAGTGTTAATCATGATAATTGATCTTCAGCTCCAAGATACACTATTTTTTGTAATGGCAGCTTAGCAAACCTTTCAGATCCCCAGCACAGTTAGTGAAGAAACAGAGTATTTTCCCCTTGTATTTCATGTTACAACCTTGCTATGAAATGCAATTTTTACCTTATTATTGACTTCCACTTGTTTGTTTCAAAACTACCAAACCAGGCTTTCAAAATGCACATTATCCTACCCCTGCTCTCTAGACCCACCACGAGACATTGCATTCACCAAAAATCAACAGGGCTGCAGGTATTTTCTATTTCCAGTTGCTGCAGTTCTGCTTCTCCCCGATGCAGCAAGGCTAGATACTCCTGAAAACTTCACCTGATTATACAGCTCACAGAGGCAGCCTATGGCTGGCAAGCCTGTTCTTGTGAAATTGGGTGGTCTCTTCTCTGCACTTTGATTCTCTGGAGTCAGAGAAGACAGACAAGGATCTGCAAACCAGCTATTTCACCCAAGTCCAGATTCAACAAGGTAATTTGGGAATCCTCCCCTCCACCCCACTTGTTTCACTGGCAGAGCTGGTGACTGGATTTGAAAGCAGTCTGTAGCAGGCAGCTATACTCATCCATCAGGTTTAAGATCTTACAATCATGAATGAAAATAAAGAAAAAGAAAGAAAAGCATTTTAGCCTAACCCACAAAGAAAAAGCAAGTAAGGCCATTAATTTTTTACAGAATCAAATGCACTCAATTATCTTGCTTTTGTACAGGAAGGAGGAATTGCAGTATAAATTGATTTGAGGTGGCTGCTAAGAGAGCAAAAGGGAAGGATCTCAAACTCAGCTGTTTCCCACCATTTCCCCTCCCCCCACCCTTTATGCACTTTAATCCCCTGCTGCAAAGAGTTTTAATAGTGATGGGGCTGCGGTGCTAATATTGATAACTGTATAGTGCTGTGCCTATTTGTCAGTTTAATGATTATGTACACGAGAAAAATTGTTGCCTTTCTTCAGAGGCTGATGAGCTCTTCAACACATTATTACCAGAATAAATGTGAAAAGTAAAGTAAGAATTTTCAGTGGAGGGAGTAATTAAACAACCTCACCACTGAATTTTAATTAGTGATACAAGGACTATTTCATTGCTCAGCTCTAAATGTGCTTTCTGATGCGGGCATAATATCTAAATAGATCTCGTGTAATGTTCCTTTTGGAAGACAGGGGAAGAGCTCAGGTTTGAAGCAAGAGGAACATTCTCTCCAAGTCAAAGGCCTGTCCAAGACTAGGTGACTCATGGCAGTAGCATATTTTTTTATTTTTTTTTTTTAGAAAACAGCACAAAAGGGAGTGATATGGCTGGATCTGCCTCTGCAAAGGTTTCAGGGTCACAGAAGCTGGACATCCTGAACAATTTAGAAGAATTGTCAAGTCCAGGTCAAGATTTTGTTATTGGTTGCTGGATCCTTAGCAAGATCTGCAAAAAGGAGTGCTCTTGAGGAATGACAAAGTGCCAGGAACATTCAAGAGCGCTGGTGGAGCAGCAGTTTGCAGATGTTCCAGATATTTAAAATCCGAAGACAGAAGAAAGTTTGACTAAACTAAAAAAATGCAGGATAATAGGGAGGAAAAAATTGAGGAAATTCTAAGATATAGGCTCTTAAATACCGGTGGTTATTAATGGGACAATTTAAATCGTGATCAATTGACTGACCATCATTTAAATTTTAAAATATATGTCTAGATTGTCTTTCAAGAAGACTGAAGAGAAGCCATAGATTTACTGGAGGAAAGTGAAACAAGGACTACTGTCAATATTATACAGAGGTGGGTGTGAGACTAAATGATAAAAAAAGTCCATCCTTACCCTTGCACCCTTAGAAATTCAGAGCACAGGAACTAATCTTAGATCAAGTCTTCTATAATAATAATAAAAAAAAATGCACTTTATGCCAAAAATCAAACTCCTCTGAAGGCTGGGTAGCTCAAACATTTTTTTATTTTGCTGTCAACAGAAAGCAAGGTAGACTGTCAGACTGGTTGTTATAACCCTGTAGTTACCAAAATTTTTGCCCAACAAATCATTGTCAACCTTCAAAATTTCTCACAAAATACCTCTTCCACGTTTTTAAATCACTCTTTTATTTAAAAAACCCTCACAGTAATATTGTATATGTAAGGTGTACTTTTACCATGACCTCAAAGGTCCCTAATGCCTGTGCACCATGCCTAACATTGTCTTGTATGTTGTTGTACTGGTATCCTGCTGATTTATAATGGCATTACATCTTTTGTTATGTGGAGAACATTTTGCATGCACAATAAACTTAAAATAATTGTTTACATAAATTCAAAATACTGTTTCATAGCCTTGCATTCATCTCATTGAGATTTGTATGGAACAACTTGTTGTATGTTGTCCATTTGTATGGAACACCTTGAAAGGTGATGGAACAACTTGTTCTTGGTGCTGTCTCTAGGCACATCAAGGACAGGGGGATCATTAGGGGCACTCAGCATGGCTTTACCAAGAGGAAGTCATGCTCAACCAACTTGATAGACTTTTATGAGGATGTTACCCGGTGGATAGATGATGGTAAAGCTGTGGATGTGGTCTATCTCGATTTCAGTAAAGCGTTTGACACGGTCTCCCACAGCATCCTCGCAGCTAAACTGGGGAAGTGTGGTCTGGATGATCGGGTAGTGAGGTGGATAGTAAACTGGTTGAAGGAAAGAAGCCAGAGAGTGGTGGTCAATGGGACTGAGTCCAGTTGGAGGTCTGTGTCTAGCGGAGTCCCACAAGGGTCGGTTCTGGGACCAGTTCTATTCAATATATTCATTAATGACTTGGATGAGGGATTAGAGTGCGCTGTCAGCAAGTTCGCTGATGACACAAAACTGGGAGGAGTGGCTGACACAACGGAAGGCTGCGCAGCCATTCAGAGAGACCTGGACAGGCTGGAGAGTTGGGCGGGGAGAAATTTAATGAAATATAACAAGGGCAAGTGTAGAGTCCTGCATATGGGCAAGAACAACCCCATGTACCAGTACAAGTTGGGGGCAGACCTGTTGGAGACCAGCGTAGGGGAAAGGGACCTGGGGGTCCTAGTGGACAACAGGATGACCATGAGCCAGCAATGTGCCCTTGTGGCCAAGAAGGCCAATGGCATCCTGGGGTGTATTAGAAGGGGTGTGGTCAGCAGGTCAAGAGAGGTTCTCCTCCCCCTCTACTCTGCCCTGGTGAGGCCGCATCTGGAATATTGTGTCCAGTTCTGGGCCCCTCAGTTCAAGAAGGACAGGGAACTGCTAGAGAGAGTCCAGCGCAGAGCCACGAAGATGATTAAGGGAGTGGAACATCTCCCTTATGAGGAGAGGCTGAGGGAGCTGGGTCTCTTTAGCTTGGAGAAGAGGAGACTGAGGGGTGACCTCATTCATGTTTATAAATATGTAAAGGGCAAGTGTCATGAGGATGGAGCCAGGCTCTTCTCAGTGACATCCCTTGACAGGACAAGGGGCAATGGGTGCAAGCTGGAACACAGGAGGTTCCACTTAAATATGAGGAAAAACTTCTTTACGGTGAGGGTGACTGAACACTGGAACAGGCTGCCCAGAGAGGTTGTGGAGTCTCCTTCTCTGGAGACATTCAAAACCCGCCTGGACGCGTTCCTGTGTGATATGGTCTAGGCAATCCTGCCCCAGCAGGGGGATTGGACTAGATGATCTTTCGAGGTCCCTTCCAATCCCTAACATTCTGTGATTCTGTGATTCTGTGATTCTGTATGTAATCATATGTTTATATGCTTGTATATACTATACATGTATAAGTGCAAACCCATGATATTACACAGTACTAATGGACGCAAGATAACAGGCTGCAGAATTAATATGCAAAAGCCATTAAGTTCCTGAACACACTGCTATGATGAAATCCTTAATAGGATGTAGACTGCTGAATTAATAACATTCATTGTGATTATAGTGAGGTGCCAAGACTAATTGGAAAAGGTGTTTGATCATAAAAATAACTATCAGGATTTTTTTTCCTAATTTTTTTCCATAATGAATTTAAATGTGCAATGAATAGAGAGGGAAAGCAGGGGAGGTTAAAAAAAATATGCCTGGTATTGTGTGTGTTAGAAATACAAGTTAAATTAATTGCACATTTATTTCAACAGTCCTTCGTGTTTTGTCAAATTTCTGTTTTTAAAGCCCCAGTCTAGATCAATCTTTGTGTAAGAACAATACTTTTAATAGAGTTACGTACCTGAGCAAACCTATTCAAAGGTTCTTCACCTCTACGGTTGATTTGCATGTAGGGAAAAGCCAGGCAATTAAACTTTACATCAGAGTAAATTCTCGTTCTCCCAACTTCTTACTAGCTTGCAGCCTACTTGCCTTTCAAATGCATGCCTTTGGAAGGAGAAACCAATAGATTTTCTTGTTGTTTAAAGAACTGGCAATATGAAACATGCTCCTGATTTCATACACATGATGATTGACAGTGTCAAAAATACTCATGAACAAAAAAGACCAGAATAAGAATAACAATGCTGGGTTGTTTTCAGTGTAACTGTTTAATATTTTAAATCACAATTAATTTACGATAAATATGAGAAATCAAATTAATTTCCACACTTTTTCCCTTTTTTTGTTTTTCGTAGAGGAAATTCTTTTAAATTGTCCTTTCCTAAAAAACACTTTCAGGAGGCAGTCTTCAAACTAATTGGAGGGGGTGGAGAAATCTTTGTGGACATTATTACTTGTGATATACAAAGAGCAGCTGCAGATAGGATCAGTAGATCTTCCTCATCTGGTAGCCAGACTCGAGTACTTCATAGACACTTCTGTAAAAGGTACCTCTATGGAGTAAACAAAACGATCTTCCTAACCTGATCTGACTAAAAGATTAGTCCTGAAAACTAAAAATTTGATCTTTTTAAGAGAGGTTTGTGTACAACAACTGGTTCAAATGATTCAGATAAAATCTTCCTTCCCTCCCTCCAGGATAGCATTCCACAAGTTTGTTGTGCAGTGCTTAATATAATAAAACAAAACAGAAGACACACATTTCCTTTAGTCTGTTTTAATATGCTTCTGGAGAGCTTAATTATTCCTTGATTATGTAATACAGGAAAACGGAAACACGAGCAACTGGGTAACCTTCCCTCAGAAATCTGTCATCCTCCCTCAGTTTTTCTTTTTATCTTCACTCCTCCAATGTTTTCAGTCTCCTTTTTTAGTGAATCCTTCTCATACTTCCTATCCTTTTTATTTCCCTATTCTTACCCCCTACCTCTGCAATAGCCTTAGAAGAGCAACTGGAAATGCACAGGCAATATACCAGGAAAAGGTCTTTTCCGGTCCATCTTATCTTGCTGCCCTATGTCAGCCTATGCTATACAGCCTGCCTCTTCTCCAGAGATAGAACGACGCACCCAGAAGGAGGCAAATGAAAGACTTAAATCCCTTTGAACTGCACTGCAGATGTTAACCTATTTCCTCCTGTGTCTCGAGCAGTCCAGCTTCAATTAGGCAGGAGCATTTGTTCAGTGATATAGGTCACGATGAGAATATCTAATGATGGGTCACCGACATTGTTTTCTTTTCCTGCTTATATTCTTTTTTTTCAGCTGACTCAGAGTCCTTTAAATATGTAGGTGTTAAACTTCCTATTGCGTGACACCATCATTCTTTGCTGTTGAAGCACAGCAGGTTTTTTGGTGAAAGGATTTTTTTAAAGTACCAATTACCTGAGTTATATGTATTAAAACATATATATAAGTACACACACACATGCTTCTAAGGTCTCCTGAGAGTAACTCGTGTCTCCAGACTAGATGAAATAAGATCTTATAAGATTCTTATGTGACAAGATCACAATTTGAGGTTGGACAGTTCCAGGAAACACCTTCTAAGTGTGGCAAAATTTAAATAAGTTGTCTTTACATGAGGCTTAGCAGTATCAGAAGTAATTTGTAAAATATATAAATATTTTATTTTTTTTTAAAGTTGCTAAAAACTGAGGTGTGTGAAATTCTAGAGATTCAGACAGTTCTTGCTACAGTCTCTGGCACACAGAGCCTGAGTAGAAATCCGCAAGTTCTATGAATTTTGGATACTCAATGAAAACCACCACTTAAGAACTTGCAAACACATACTTCTCTAGAATTGAATGAAAAAAAAGTTATTTTCATCAGTAAATACTTCTGAAATAGTGTAATATTGCAACTGAAATGGGGTTCAGTTTTTTCTATATTTGTACCAGAATTACTGGAATTTTCTTAGTTACTGAAATTCTTCATTTCATCTTTAAATGGACTGTTTATTACATTAAAACTATATCATAATATAAAAGTCAAAATGAAACATTGAAATAAAATGTTTTAACCTTATCAGGAAGAGACATCTTACTAAGGTAGTTTCTACATAAATAAAATAAAACAAAATAAAACAAAATAAAACAAAATAAAACAAAATTTCCTCCCTTCCTTCATAAATTGTATGATAATATAACTTTTTTTTAATTCAGTACCAAAAGAAATTTGGAAACACTGGAATCACCTACAGTGGAAATTCCAAGTTTAAGACAAAATGTCCAGTCTCAGCACTTTTTACATATTACATTGAAGACCAGTGCACTTTAAATAGAGAATTTCAGAGCTAAAATTGGTTCAACTTCATTACATTATCTTCTCATGCAAATACGTGGAACATTGCTTTTCTGATTCCTGTATAAACATTGCATATTAGACAGATCCTGAAGTCATCAGTCATTGTTCAATAGAAAGATGATATATCAAAATAAGAATATCAAGAGTACAAGAAGAAGAATTGGTGCTCTTGAATCAGACACTTCAAAATAAAATACATGAGGTTGAGTTCAAGAAAGATAGCTATACTATTTCACTGTTCTCTTCACAAAAAAGAAAAAAGATGCAAATAGAAAGAAGCACAGCTCCCAGAGGAAAGAGACACTTGCTAAGCCTAAAGGCTTTCTCAGGCTCCTCAGACCCTTATTGCAGTTCATAACAAGGATTATTTTACAGAACTTTTAGTCTCTTATACACACTCTCTGCATTCCTGGTACAGAAGAATCCATGTACAGCAAAGACTGGAAAAGGAAAGTCTCTGCAGATGTTCAACAAATGACATCAAATACGGACACCAAACTTAAAACTAGAAGCGTATGAGAATATACTTGGTGGGGTAGCTGCGAATAGGATGCTCTGGAGGATATTACTACATCAGCACACAATGTTCTCATAACAGTAATATATCACTGGACAAAGAACAAGCAACCTCTTAATGAATACCACTCAAAATAAAGCTTGCAATTATAAGATGCGTATTTTAGTTGACTCCGGAATATCCCTTTAAGATACAAGACATAGTGGAAGCAATCACGGCAAAGAAAAGCGTAGACAGTGGTAGATGTTCAAATACACGGAACTGACATGAATTCAGAACTTGAGGGCCAGGAGAAGAGGGAGATCAGGTCAGTACTGAAGTAGAATCCTCATCCTCACATGAGTTTAACACAGGCAACTTCTATTCAAAAATCAACATTGAAAATTATTTTTAAAACTCCTATAATTTAGTGCTAATGATATCTATGTAACTGAAATTTTAATCTATCTGTTTGCATACTCCATTCTTTTTCCCCCCTCACACCTTTGGGAGAGGAAGTTGTTTCATTCACTTTAGTAGTACTTGGACCACACTGTGTATAAGCATATGTTTTGGTCCTTGCGATTCATATTTGTAAGTAAAGCCAATGTAGCACCTCATTTAATTCTGCACTTTAGGGCAATGATGTACCCCCGTCACTAGTGCTAAGGTGGGGAAAGGGATGTGTCTTACCTAGGAGTACTACAAGTAACAAACCTGGCTGCTTTAACATCCAGAAATATTTTTCAGATGGTGGTACATAACATTAGATTTTTTTTACTAACCAATGCAAACATATTGGAGGAAATTTATAAGGTACAAGAAGTTATTGAAAATTTAATCCCTGCTGTATTGTTTTTGGAGTCCTGCTGTAGTCATAAATGCTGAAAGCATAACAAAAAGTAAGTAGGTTTTGGGGTGGCTTTTTAATGTTTAACGTTTAAAAAAAAGGGGGAGAGGGGGAGAGAGAGAAAGATAAATGCCTTGGGAATTATTTTTATTCTCGCAGAGTTTTCACTACTTGTTTAATTTGGTTCCCAGGCTCTGTCCCCTTTTAATTCCCTTGTCATCCAGAATCTATTACAGGGAGCTAAAGCCCTCATGGTACCATCTGGCATTATTTAATATGTAACACCATCTTATAAATCAAATAATAATTTATAATTAATCAGACAATTTGTATTTTAATAATCAGAATCTCTATTAGAAAAAAATGGAATCTATTAATGCACCATAACATTGTAAAAATATTTATGATCTGTGGTTGTTCTTCTTCTCTCTTTCGCTGTTTGAAGACAAATACTTTAATTTCAAAAGCCAATATTAATTAAAATGCACCTTAAAATATAGTACAGGAATTTTTCCAAAGTTTTGTAGGAACATACCATTCCAAAAAATGGATGTTTTAGAAATGAGTACAAACAGACAGTTGAACTGGAAATGGTTTTCCACTATACTTGCTGCCTATATCAGTCATTACAGACACTGCACTGTGTTCTGCATCATTGGAATCACCAGCAGGAATTCTTGCCCTCAGTTTAAGTATCCCAGCCTTACCCTCTAGTGCATCCAGCTCTATCTAATGTTTTTACCAATTAAATGCTGTATATGTCTATTCAATATTTATCTTTCTTTCATCCTATCACACAAAAGACAAATGTTGATTGGCATGGCAATAGGAGAAAAATAGGATATGGGTGTTTTACTACAAAATGGAGTAAAATCCCCTCTTTTTTTTTCAATATAAATTATTGGATAGGTACTAAATCAATGTTTTTTTCAGTCTGGGAGAATTCAGTTGGGTTTTAACAAGAGACATAGAAAAGGCTAAAGATGAAAAACTAGTAATAACTGCATCATGCTACTCCACATTACAGTCTGAACTCTGGGTACCACAGTATCAAGTGCACAAGTAGCGCATCAATATACATAAACAAAATAGTTGAAGATATTTGTGGCCTGAATATTCCACTGCTATAAAACTTCTTTCTAAGACAGTAAGTTTCACTTCAGGGGACTCCTGCTTCCACCCTCCACGAACTGCTGCCAGTGGCTGCAAGACAAAACAAGGCTTACGTGAAATTAATGAGAACTACAGAAATGGTAATAGGAGCAGCAAGCGTCTTGCAGCAAATCCTGCTAATCTTCTTGTGTTCAAAAAGGCCAGAGGAGAGGATGAGGAGAAGAAAGACTGGCTGGAGACATGCTTTAACTCTCTCCAACAGAGCAAACTAGAGCGGACATCTGAGGCTTCTCACCTGCACCTGTGTAACAAACCATGACATTAAGCCTGCAGGGAGCCACACTTGCACAGAGTTTAATGCTAGATGCATGCTCACAGGTACGATTGGGAGGCAAAGTGATAGAAGGGAGTGAAAATGTGAGGAGGTGCTCTGAATCTGGCCAATGTCCCCATCCACATGAGGTCATATGGCACCTGAGCCCAGTGACAGGGAAGCAGGTACGCTGCCAGCAGACAGGGTGTCTGGGTCAGTCTGGCTGACCACTGGAAAACAGGCACTGAAAAAAACCCAGTAAATTTTACATCCACTTTCTCATTCTAGCCTCAAACCTGTGCTTTTTATCTAAAAGTTCCTTCAATGTTCAAAATCTCTTTCAATGAGACATTCCTAACCATATTTTCAAAGAAGCAATATTCATTTACTTGATGGCTTTGCACAGCAACAAAAAGACTTTATGGGGCCCTCAAAAACCACCTCGTAAGTACTAACTTACATTAATCTTAGAAATTCTCATTTTTCACCCTTCCATAGATCTTTATTACCAAGATACACATGAAACAGGAACTTCAGGGGGTGTTTAAAGTGCATGTTGCTCTCCTGCATCTTCATTGCATGCAAGCATAATCCTCTGCTTGTAATGTCACAGTTGGTGCTTGCTCACAGAAAAGATTAATTTGTCAGAAACAGAGGATTACACATTTAACAGGGGTACAGAGAGGTGAACAGGACATATCCCTGGGAAGGGAGCTCCACTGGCATGCAGATCTAACCCACAGCTCCTCACTCGCTGAGATTATATGAGAGAAGAGGTGGGGTAACCAGTGTAGAGGAAAAAATAAAAAACAGAGATAATGCTAAGCATTCCAGTATTATTTCTCTTTAAAAGCATACATTGAGGTTACTATGGAGAAAAGAGAAGTGATTGGAGAAAACAGGATCTCTGAGCTAATGCAGACCTGAGCTACCACGTCCACACTGAGTGGTACCACACAAATGTGATATTTAAAAACTCCCTATCCCTCAGCCTAATTAACTCTCGCTAAGAAGTGACACGGCACCATTCTTTAATTGTATGGAGAGAGAGAAATCCCACTGGTCAGCCACAGCAAGGTGCAAAGGAGGTGAGATCCATGGGACCCCAAGTGAAATGCTCATGAAAGGCAGCAGTTCCCAAACGTAAGGGGACTTGCAGCTGCTGCCTCTGGTAAGAACAACAGAGACTTAGAGAGATAACAAGTGGCACCCGGCTTCTTTGAGAGGCAAAACCTCTCTGTTCATTCTTTGGACACTCTGGGAAAGCCTAACTCAGATCACATTAGAGAAAAAAAGAAAAAAAGTCACTGTAGAGAAAGGATTTCTGTATAAACAGAAAAGCCTCCTTCCATGCTCTGCCAGTGTAACAAGGATTTTAGAAAACAGCAGCGCATGTGAGTTTATTTACCTTCAAATCCATCTGTATTTTCCTCTCCCAGCTTCTGGAGCTTTTATTTACTGTGTAATGAGTCAACTAAGGGGCTAAAATAATACACACAGCTTACCTTTTGCAAGGCCTTTTTACAAACGCTAGTCAGACACAGAGAAGTCCCTTGTCTGTTGTAATACACGTATAGTCCCCAGTTACCAAAATACCCACAGCAGCAACCCTGAGAGCAAGCAGCACGGTGACAGGGGCTTTCTCTGCACTCCATCCCCTTGTGTTTTCAGGCTTCCTTGGTCAGCAAATGTAGTGCATTAAGCAGGAGACTGTGAAAATGGGCTCATGTATAGTGAGGTAAATCCTTGCATCGTATTCTGTATCACATTCATGACATTCAAGGGTTCACGAATTTTGAGTTCAATCACACTGAAGTCTCATTACAGCATTTCAGGGAGCAGAACTTGCACCACTTAAGCCATGTGGCTACACCAGTTTGTATCAGGTGAACACGTAGCTGGGGCTACAGAAAGAATCTTGAGAGTGGATCAATGAATTAGAGCAGGAATCTGTACACTGCACAGCTGTGTAATGTGAACTGCTAGCAACTGCTCTGGCCTCAGCTACAGGTGTGTGTTGGTTCTTTCACACTTGAGCAGTGAGTGGGGAACAAGCCAGGCTTTAGGCTTTGTAATACTGCCAAAGTGAAGGACAACTCATTGGCAGCACCATTAGCTGAAACGTAGGCACTGTCAGCTAACGGCCTTTGGCCCTTGGTGGAAAACCCATGGGTCGATGGGAAATTCTGCTGAGGGGTTTGAGCAGCACTTGAACTCTGAATGCAAAGTGCAGTCTGTACCAAATTAAAAGCCTGCTAAAATTTGCAATGAATACCGTGCTCACATGTAATAAATACTCACTTCTTGTATTTAACTGAAGCTCTTCTGCTCTTTCAGTTTGGGAACTCATAAGGGACATGGCCTTACGAGCCCCCAAACATCCCAGGGAAGCTTCGCTCTGCAGTTCGAATATAAACTTAAAGCCCCTTCCAGTTTGGATAACTGGAGCACTTGACTGTTCAAATCATACGCATAAGTCTTTCTTGAATTGGGACTTATAGGAGTATGTGTATCACTACTAACAATGACATACTGTATATTATTGCAGGAAGAGAATGCCTACAAAACTGCAAGTTAACCTGCCACTAATTTATTACTGCTGGCACCACCTTGTACCTTAAATATTATATAAATTTACTTTTCAAATACTCCTTGAGTAAATATATGTCTAAAGGGGAATATATTATCAGATGGACATTTCAATGAAATATTTTATTTCTAAGGTAGGACGAATGGAAAGTAGCTAAAGAAATAGGCTGATAAGATATGCAGTCAAGGAAAGCACTTTCATAGCAGCAACAGCAGCTGCATGAATGACTTGCAGAAAAGAGTAAGTTGTGTTTGTAAATAAGGATGAGGACAACATTAATAGATGTGTTTAATTGAAACCTGTAAAGCCAGTGAGATTTTTATGCCCTACACTTTAACATTTTTTTTGTTCCTGTGAAAATGATTGGGAAGAGGGTAAGGGGAAATATGCGCAAAGCACATGGTGCTGAGTAAAAGACAGAAAAGCCATCCTACTTCATGTTTACGTATTTGCTCTCAGAAGCATGGGTCTAACTCTCAAGAAATGCATCCGATTTACATATGCACAAGCAAGGGCAAGTTCCCGTTGCTGTCGCTCACGGGATCTGAACCTTATGGAAAGCAGCAGCTCGGGGTGATGACAATGGGATGTTTCATAGGAAATGCTATGAGTTGGGGGCAGCTCTGAGATCCACCAGAGATTAGTTTTTGCTAGTCCCTGTTCTACCATCAGGCAAGAAAATTCAGTCTAAAGCCACAATCACATGCTGGGTTTTCTGTATTTAGTCTAAAGTGGGAAAGAAGCAGTTTTTTCCTGGGAGAACAAATGACACCATGACTGTTCACTGGTCACTGGGCCTGGTCCAGGGTGGCTTTTATTAATTTTTCCACTGTTATTCATTTCTTCCGCTTAGGCTAATTAGCAGTTTCTGTACCAGATCCAGGAGTGGTCTCAGCATCTTTGCATCTCCTGAGACCTCCGTCAGACCCTTTGGCATATGTTCTTCCTTCCCTGACTGCACTGCATACATTGCTGCCTGCCTCCCCCATAGAGAAGGTGAACCCCAGGTGTTCCCCTTCTCCTGCACAGAGTGTCAGCAGTGGGGAGTGCAGATGACTTTTCTGGGAAGAAAGATTGAGGATGAAGGGAGAGGCAAGACACAGGCAAAGAACCTAACTTCTCCCAGTTCTCACCAGTTCCTGTAATGGTTTGAAAGACCTATGAAGAAAAACTAGATGGCAGAACTTAAATAGCCTCTATGGTTCAGCTTTGCACTACCTTCTCTTACATGGTTTACTTGTCTTGGAAATTTGACTTTGCATTTTCATTTTACTGTACTTGCAGTGGTTTCTCTGGGGATAACTGCAACGTCCCTGCTTTTCATGCCTTTTTTTTTTTTAATTTAAGAATACTTGATATATCCTAAATCTTAACTTGACCTAACATTTATATGCTACTTGAAAATTTATACTAAAGCATTCGTCTCCAGCTGCCTGAAATCTAAAGCATTGTTTAATGGATACACAATTTGCATGTGTCCAGTTTGTGCTGTAAATAAAACCTGCTTAATCACCCTAAGGAAGTGATTCCCTCCTTTCTCTTATATCCCCCATAAACCTCTATCACCCTTACACTGTGGCACACTGTCTGAAAATGTTATATGCCTTCACTCCTCCAATGTTACTTCGTAAATATATTCTAAACCTAGCAGAAAAAATACTTCATCAGATGGTCAGCTTGGTAAAGTATTTTACTTCTAAGAGGGGATGAACAGCAGGCAACGAAAGAAATACAGCTATAATAAAAGACACAGGCAGTGAAAAGGCTGTGGTAAAATCAGCATAAATGTCACCCCCCAACCAGAATAAATTTTCTTTATAAATAAATACTGTGAGAATAACATTAATATCTTTAGCTGAGAGTGGGAAAGTGTAAGAACAGTAAAAACTGCCCTTGTATAAGCATATTTTTCTCTTCTAGTGCAGGAGATATAGGACGAGAGTTATGGTACTTATTTAATTCCAGCTTGTTCCATGATGGGTTTTTCAAACAAGGCCAAGGATGGCTACCGTTGTGTGACTTGAGCAAGACAGGGGTAAACCTCAACTGCCAGTTAGCTGGTTTGGTAGTTAGCCAGCTTCATTGTAGTGTTTCCTGACTACTGACCTAGTGCATGGTACCATCTGGTTTTATTCACATCTTTAGACCCTCATTTGCCTCCTGATTTTGTCTTGTTTGTTGAGAATGTTTGCAATTTAGGGCCTTAATTAAACATATACACAGCACCTCTCCCACCAAGCACTTCCAACAGCTGCTATACCACAAATCAAAGTGAAGGGTATTTGCACTCTGCATTACATTTGATGGTGAAACTGAGTCTGAGGTAACTGAGGAATATTATCAATCCTGTGCCTCTTTCTCACTCTCCCCACTTTTTTTAAGTGTTTTTTTTTTAATTTATTTTTAAAGTCTTTACAACTAACAAACACACCATTAGCAGAGTAGGACAGGAGTTTGATTAAGTGGTAAAGAGAATGAATATATGTAAGGTTGATAAGATGAAAAATACAGCAGAAAAGCAAGCATCAGACAATGCCTGTCCCTACTAGCAAACAGAAACTAAAACCTCTGTTCTAATAGGGCTAGTGATGGCCTTAGATGGGAAGATATTCATAGAAGACTGCTGACATAAGAACAATCTGTTTTTTACTGGTACTAGAAGATAAGGTTACGGAAGAAAGAAGAAAAGCTGAAAACCTGGACCAAGCAAAATAAAGAGAATCTCTCTGTCCAGCCTGGTTGCTATATTAGTTTTTTTGTGGGACAGGGAAGTTAGGATGTCTTTTAAGACGGGGAAGACCTGCTTTCAATTCCCTGGTGCAATTCAAAGCCCTCCTGTCACTCTGAAAAAAATTAATTTGGCTCAGATCTTTAAAGATACCTCAGATTTCCAAATATCACTGATTTAAAGAAGATATTGACTTGAAAATCAGATAAAATTAAAATTAAATTGAAGTTGCTGAAGCAAACAAAGTGGAATAACAACCAAATTAGAATGAGCCAGTGCAAACACAAAAATCAACCTTAAGCATTTTTGCTTGTTGTATGAAAAAAATAAGAGGAGGGGATTATTCTTCTTTAAAAGAAGAAAACAAGGGCCCAGGATTATATATGTTTTTCAAACTTTTTGCTGGCTCCTGATCATCTGCATTTTAGATGGGCTTGTTCATTATGTCTAACTTCAAATTTGCTTCATCACTTGCACTGCAGCAGCACAGAGGGAACCCCATACCAGGATCCCAAGGGACCTGGGAGGGCTGGTCCTATGGAAAGGCCTTTGGTCTCAGGTTCAGTGAATCTGTTTATTTAGATACTGGTTACAGTCCAGCCACACTAGCTCAAAACTTTGTACAGACAAACATACCCTCTTCCCACACCCTTAACAGACACACAGCTGCACCCACAGTAAAATGCCCGCACCTTCAGTCTAAACCTCTGTGATATTCTCTAGTTTTTGACTTGCATTACACAGACCGCCGACTGATGCCCATCCATACAATGACATTTTAACAGAACCCTAAAAACACCCTGAGGTCCCTATCTGAAACCACAAACCCTCAGTTAATAGTCACCCAGACCAAGAACGACTGCACAGATGGAAGAGTCCTTGCTTCAATTTCCATGTTTAATCAGAAACATGGAAGAACATTCTTTTTTTCCCCCTTAACTACAGGCTTCCTCAACAAATGTTACGGGAACATCTGCTGTAGCAATACCTGGAATGTTAAGGCAAATAGTGTGAGTACCGTCATAGCTTTTGGATGGGTCTGCAGAGTCCTAGCCTTTCTTCTGGTCTTGTTCATCTTCTCAGCACAGGAGATCAGTGAGAAGGGAAAGGAGGCAGAGGAGGGGAGATGTTGCAGTAGCAGGGGACACAGGTGAGAAGCTAAGCTTAAAGAGAGATTTGGAAGGTTCTTTTCAGGGAGTAATTCCTCTTATTGCATGATTCTTCCCTCTCCCTTCCCCTCCCCCCTCCATCTTTTATTCACATAATTTGTCTCACACCCACAATGACAAAACAATCTTTCACATGAGAAAACTGATTAAAAACTGCGTCCACGATAACATCTTTGGCCTGCTAATTCTTCAGATGCTTTGTAACTGACCTTGAATTTGTGACTTCCCATTTGCATTTTGGTTTTGATCTGTCTCTGTGTAATCAGAAGTGCAAGAAATCTTAGGAGAAACAACCCCTGGTCTCATTGCTTTCAGCTACTTCCTTTATCAGGTGTACATGCAGCCCTGCCATGTGATATAAGAGCCTGTTCTGGGGACCTAACACCTTTGATCTGCCCTATAAATTTCTTCTGCCCTTTTTGGCATGTTGCTTCAGTACCAATAGACATCCTCTTGAACACCCAGAAGGGCCAAGCTCTCCAGGTTCACAGAATGACAAAAGTCCTGCTCAACATCTGCAGACCTAGTCAGCACTGAACACTGAACCTTGTATACACAATCTTCCGAGGTTTTGTAGTCAACTTTTAAAAAAAGACAAATGTTGTACGAATAGTGCTTTTAAGATCGTTATACCTTGGCCTAGGTTTTGGTATTTTTCTCCCTAAAAACAGAGACTGGAATGACACGGTGTTGTCATCCTGTAGAATTACAAGCAGGTGAATTTATGCAGAAGATGCCAGTCTTGCTACCTTCCTCAACATGGTGAGGAGACTTTTGTTTTCTCATTGCTAGAAAAAAAAAACCAACCACTTTTTTCTTTTTCACATATAATGACAGTTATACTTCCCCCTCTTTGTACCCCCAAAAGCTATAACCATTCAGCCTAAGGCAGACATCTTTTGGCATGGAAAAGGTCATGTTTTACAGAGTAGATGGGGAGAACAGAATCATATATGAGAAAGTCTTTAGCAAACATCACTGTTGAGACATTTAGACAAACTCCGCACACAGAAGGGAGACAGAAATGACACAAGCACATGTCAGAAGCAAGGTGTTTATAATAAATATTGTCTTCCCCCATCCATTTTCCCTTCTCACTCCCTTGTTCTCTCAGCTAACAAGGTAAAAGTGAAAAGTCAGAAAACAATGGAAAAAAAAGAAATCTAACTCCTGCTCCTGTTGTTGAATATGTTTCCTCACATTCACAGCACTGAAGCTTGTTATGGGCATACTCCTGTGCCACAGCACATTAGACCATGCATGAATCCTTTGGTGGTGCCTGCTCATATGGTCTAAGCTAGAGAGAAAGCCAACAACGCAAGCTAATATTTCAAGCTATGTCCTGATGGGATACCCAAAGCAATTTCTTTCACAAGGAGCAGCCATCTTGCAGAACAGAAGCAGATGGGTGATCTCAAATCACTTCAGAGACAAAACATGGGAAGTTCACAGTGTGCCAACCACAACACTACTATCTATTCCAGTGAATGCTTTAATGACTGGAAATATTCTCAACATATATTCTTCTCCACCTTCTTGTATTAATAATAATTACATAATGATAGACATGTAAATATATCTGCTTTATCTGTAAAGGAAGCTCCCTTAAATTCCCTGTGTGCCTAGCTCATACGAGCACACGCTCTAGCTTCAGTTCTCCAGATCACATTTATGTCTTCTCTGTGCTTCTGAGGGCCAGTGCAGTCATCAGTCTTGCCCTGGTTGCTACTCTCAAAGGCAAAGCAACACACTGAGAGTTACTAATCCAGGAACATACAGTTCATCTAAACCATAGCCTTATCTCTGTCCATGGCCACTTGTCAGATGCTTTTTTTTTTTTTTTTTTTATTTGAAAGAGTCAAGAATTTTGAAATATGATTCTTTCTGAAAAATTGTCTTTAAAAAATATTTTCATAACTGCTTAATTTAAAATGTAAAAAGCAGCCTGTTTTCCAAGTCAGTGCTGTTGCTTGCCAGTTCTGTGTAGAAGAACCAGGTCACAAGACATGCAACAGCCACCCGGGTTATCTTTACCACGTGCTTTTTCAGATAGGTAATCGATATGAACTACTGTTATTTTGTGCATACTCACTGTTTTTCAGGGATGCCCAGTTTGCTCACCCCTTCACAGTATCTCTGGCACATTCCATTTTCATTACTTTCTGCTGAGCCAGAGCTGCTTCTCTGGATTTGCCCACGTTATTACACCCCCACATGATGTCAAGTTAGACAGTATGACCAAATAGCTCAGCTCTGGGGGTTCATATCCAAACACCCCAGTGGAAACCAGAGCAATGCAATGCTAGTTTGCACCAATTTTTCTTAGAGCACTGGATTTTCCCTGCCTTCTCTTCTCAAGCTGCTAACCTAAGGACAAACCCATTCCCACTACAGTTGCAGGAAAAGAAGAGCAAAGCTGGAAACACATTGACCTCTCTATCAAATCCAGTGGCCTATACAGGGACAACATCCCCACCTGATGACTTCTGGAGAACTATCCCTTCCAACACCCTCCATGGGTGAGCTGATCATTGCAAGACAAAATAACCTGCTCACCCCGATCCACGGATCTTTATGGCTCTGGTCATGCGTTTCCTCTGCATCCTTTGCTCACACAGATGGACTGAGACAGCACAAATATCATTGTACGGATTCAGGTGGCCATGCCATCAGAGATGCCCTTCACTTCTCTTCCTGTATCTCACCGATATGTTTTTTTGGGACATCTCTGCTGCCAGCTGCCAACATAAAGCCAAGGTAAATCATCTGCTAAGTCGTATCATGCTTATAGCTATTGTGCCAAATTAAATGCGGGTGTAAGCACATGCAACTCACAGCCATGGCTGGCTGTAATCCATTGTGTCTAGAAAGCAACATTTGTTATACTCCCAGTGCTGTTTTTATACTGTTACCTTAGTAAAGCCTACAGTTGGTGTAAATCAGCACGTTTTCATTGCTGTCTGTGGATCTATACTGACATAATTCTTTTTCATCTTTATCTCCCATCAGACTTGTGATTCTGCTCCTATATTTCCTGCTTAGTTACGTTGTTCCTGCCTGTGTCAGGCTCCCTATATCAAAACCAGACTATTTTTTGTAAAAGTTTTACATGTATAGTGGACATAAGCATTGCACTGGGGTGGAGCTGAGCACATCTAGCTCAGCCTCCCAGCTCCAGCTGAGGTCTAGAGCTAATTGAGGGATATAATAATGAGGACATATTGAAAGCAATTTTTTTCCTCAGTATAGTGTCATGATTTATCGTAATTAGTGGTAAAGAGACATCTGGAGTTAGAAGTAACAACCAGTCTACTATTAAGAAACATGAATTCGTCTAACCCTTCAGTGAACCCATTTGCACTTTTGACATAAAAAGAGATGAGTGTTTTGTTTGTGTCTGCCAGTAAGATGTGCAGAAACCTTGCACAGGGTAGGCATGGGAACGAATGTTTCACTTCTTGCCCCAAAATGAGTGTATCTGAAGTTCCCTTTTACAAAGTGAAACTCAGAGACTGAAAATAGTCCTACTACTTTGAAAGGAATTCCAGAAAGGAGAAAAGAAAAAACGTGAAATGAATAAGGTCTGTTTTTCCCCCCCCATGTTTTTGCATTTAATTTATTGGAGGTAAATGGAAGTTGTTGGTGCACAGGACTATGTTATGCAGAACTGATGGGAATGTAATTTCCCCTTCACCAAACTGGAACTGTTGCACTCAAGGTGCCTATCCATAAGACTGCTTTTTAAGGCTTCTCTGTATCTTTGCCCACCTGAAAAGATGAATCAAAAACCAAGCCCAGACTTCAACACAGCTTTTAGGTATTGTAATAGTTCTGTTTCGTCAGCAATGAGCAATTCAGCAAGGAAATAGAGTAATAAGAAATTATAAGCCAGAAGCGACTGTCTGTGAGACAAAGTTTCATTAAACCTGCAGAAAGGATTACTGCATGCCAAGTGTCTGCTGTTTTTCTAGCAGCAGCTGGCTCCAGGTGCATTCTCAAATGTTACACATTAATCCAGTTCCTTTCTAAACCTAAGCTTCTTTCTCTTGCCCTACTAATCATACCATGAGGTTCAGATCAGAGCTTGCTCCTTGACCTGCACAGAAAACTCTTTGGAAAATGACAGGCCTCAAAATGGTGTGATCTCACCAAGTAATGTATTCCAGCCCTGTAATTTATTTTTTCTGGTGTGTGTTCATTAAATTGGCTTCCTGTCAAGTAAAGCTTTGGTTTTAAAAGGCTTCCTTTGATATTCAAATATTTACAGACATTCACTCCCGCTTGCTTGGTTGGAAAGCTGAACTATTTCTTCCTCTCTTCAGGTCACCTGTCCCGGGCCTTCTGGTGGCTCCCACAAACATGTTTGCAAATCCCTGGGTGATCGAACTTTATTTTGTTCCTTTTTCACATGCAGCTAACCTTTGAAAATCATTTCCAAAGGCTATTCTGAATAGCAGAATCCCAGCTTGACTTTTTTAGGGTTGTGACATAAGATGTATCTTTAACACACATTCTGATTTTCTTTGCCTTGCCTTTTCTTTGATAAGATTTTTTTCCTCTGGTGTTTTGCTTTGTATAACATTATGCTCTTCGTGACCATACGCCATTTTCTGATGACTTGCAGCTAAATTACTTTATTGTAAGCAGTGCCTTGCTATTATACAAAGCTGTTCATTGCTGAGGGAGGATGTATGCCAGCAGAAAAAAATAAGAAAATATACAAGCGATGACCATCTAATCTTCTCCATGGTGGAAAAGGAAGCAGGTTTTCCTGCGAAACACTAAATGTTCACCATCATTGGGTGCAGCGAATGTGGTGAGCAGACAATTTATAAGAGCCAAGAGACAAAGGGCTTTTAGCTGGAGATACGAGAACTGGTAGGACCTTGTTGTTTTGACTCCACAGAATGCCTTCTTCAAGCAGCCCCTGAGAAGAGGTCTTGGGTGGTTTATTGTAAAACATGGAATTATTTGGAGTTTTACCTGATACCATTGACATCAGTGGAGATTTCACTAGTGGCTTCAGTGAATGGATGGCCAGGTCTTTAAATACTGCAAATTATACATATGCAGGAGTATAGGGGGAGTGGCAGAAGAAAAGTAGGCATTATCACCTAGTCAGGAATGGTATGATATCACTTCATGTATCTGAGCAAAAAGGCTGATCTTGGCAACTCATACATCCAGTGGTGAGAAGGGCTGATCTAGACATTTGTTCACAACACTTCCATTAATACATGGAGCCAGATGAAAATGTCATCCTAGGATGATTTTTCTTCATTTATTTTCTTTTTCTATTTTTGACAGCATTTTTTGTGGAGAGAAGACTTTGTATCCTGTCCCAAGCCACCAAGGACACAGCCAGAACCTCCTTAGCACTATACAAACAACTGCCCACAGATGAGCAATAGAGGCTTACAGAAATTGATGTGGATGTAGAGTCCCACTTGTCTGTGATTTTGCCTTATGACTAATTAGTAAAGGTCAGACAGACTATCCTGAACTTATATAAATTAATTGTGAAGTAAAGAACACAATTTCTGGTAGGATCCAGATTGCATTGACGGGTCCATAACTTTGTGTTGCCGGGCCATGATTCGGCACTTGTTTAAAGATTAGCCTATTCATCTAGCAATTCAGGTCCTGATTTTGACCTCAGAAATAGAAACAAAAGAATGTGTAACTTTAATAAGCTTGGCATTCCCATGAAGTCAGGTCCACATAGGTCTGAGTGGTAACAGAGTATGGTTTAGTCCACCATGAATATAATATTAACTGCACATGAGGTATGACCAATTGAAATAGTCACCAGAAAAAAAAAAATCCAACAAACTTAATTTTTAAAAGCATCCACTGCATCCTCAAATATATTGACCACATCCCCATCTGATACAAACTGATTCAGTTCTGCTGGCTTCAGCAGAGCTCTTCTAATCTACATTAGCAAAACATGAAGACCTTTAACTACTGACTACCCTGCTGTGTTAGGGACCGCGCCTTTGATACCTACTCCATTGAAAAAGATTCCAGATCCACTCTGTGTCAACCACAAAAAATATCTTTTTAAAGAGACATAGCAAGAAAAGGAAGGACTGACAGCAAGCAGTTTATCTAATAAAACATGAGATCAACAGATTTTGAACACAAAGTTAGAATGTATCACTAGAGACATGCAGATTATCTATCCACATCCTAATGAAACAGCAAATAGAGGATTTTTAAAAACAGAATGTGTGTGTGTGTGTGTTTGTATATACAGTGCCTTTGTGAAATCCCACGGGGAAAAGTAATTATCTGTAGGAAAAAATGACCTTGTGAGACCAGTCTGCCTAGTAGCAGCTAACAAATTTCAGCTGCTATCATAAATTTATGACATATAAATATCATGAGTTAGCCTAGTGTGGAGTCTCTCTTCTGCTGAGGGAAATTCTAGCTAACTAGAGACAGCACAATCTGCTCACTGCCCTTGGCAATAGAAAAAAATTCAACAACAAAAAAAAAACCCCAACCCAACCAACCAACCAAAAAAAAAAAAAACAGGAAAAAAAAAACATAGCAAAAGTGCATGACTTTTTGTTTTGGAGGCTGAGACCATTTTCTACTTGATGTGGTCCAACTACAGCATGACAGAATCTTGTTGATGCCAAAACGTATATTTTATATTCACAAGCAGAGAGATACCCCATTTGAAGATTTTCCACTTCCCATCACAGCCGACACTGGACAGTCTACAGCTCTCACAAGGCATTTCATACTTTGCAGGATCAGAACCTACGCACTCATACATAAGCCCATCCAACACAGTTAACTAAAACTTCATCAACATAGCAACTCACAGACACATGGTCAAAGTCTAAGATAGGAGAAGATGACAGCCCAAAATAGGTATGTTCTATTTGGAGACTGACCTCATATTGCAGCTCTTCTGTCTTCTGATTCGTTGGTAAGATGCTACATACTCATTTTTGGTCATCTTACTTCACAAGTTTACCTCACAACATTTTGACAAGATGCTTTATTTACTAACAAATAGAGAAATTTTTTTTATGCATCCTTAAAGTTGGCAAAGAAAAGTCCTATCAGCATATTAACAATCTATCTGTGTCTAGACTGATATGTAAATGTGCACGTTAGCAAAAAATTTTACATAGTTAGTTTGTGCTAGGAATTACTATTCCCTTTTTTTGTTCTCCAATATATTTTAAACTCAAAGAAGGAAAAGATATTTAAGTCAGTCAGACCCAGGCACAGAGTACAACTCGGTTTTTAGTTTCTCATTAACAGTGTGTCAGAGGAACTGATTTATCAGGAAATCTGTCTTCCTGGAAACAGCATTACAAGAGCACCTGTAGTTTTCTTTCTAATTGATTTAGCAATGGAACTCTGCCTCTGGTTCATCTCCAACAAAAAAAAAAAAAGTAAGTAGAATCTATGATTACATCAAAATACCTATTAAGAGATCGTGGCATCCTCAGAAGAAGCATAAGGAAGTAACTGGAGAAGGTCAGTTTGTTGGTATCCCTTGCCAGATGTCAATGGCTCTTGTGATGTGTGAAAAAATGAAATTCAGATCTAGTGTCTGCAATATCTGCCTACATTTCAATTCACTTGCTGACATACTAATTTGAATGGTTAATTCCTTAAAAAGGGACAGTTGCCAAAATGCAATAAAATGGTATTTTGTTGAATTCTGTGTTGTTATTATTAAGGGTATATTAACATCACACAAATGCTTAAAATATTGTAAGTAAAAGAAATGTGGTAATGCTGCAGAGGAAGGCTTGGCTCTCCCTCACAAATCAGTCGTTACACCAGGACCTGATGGAATTTTACCACAAACTTTCAGGTTCACTTAATTTAAAAGACCACATTTTTCTCCCTGCAAAGACAGAAGCACTCAGAAGTGTTGCACACTGCCAAGCATCAGGTGGGGTTTTGGAGGTCTTCAGTGGTCGCTGAAAGCTGATAAGTTATTCCTTGTTTTTTGATGTCTCAGAGGATGCATTTAGCAGTTCAGGGAGCATTTATGGGCTATTTTGGAGAAGCTCAGACTAGCAGTGGGATGCATGTATCACAAGTGCAAATATGGAGAACTAAGCAGACAACTGGATTTGGGACCACCAAATCTGCCACCACACTGCAGCATGACCTAGAGCATTGCTCTTGCTGTGCCTGCTTCTGTTTCCTTTCAGTGAGTAAAGATCATGATTTTGTGTTTACCCATTCTTTTCTAGCTCTCTGAGAAGAAAACTGAAATAAACTGGCAGGAATTCAGACAGCCTGTTGAGCCAGCAGAGATTTAACCTCCAAGTGGGTCATGACACCAACTGGTTGGTGACAGTAACATCTTCAGCTGCTGGGGCAGTCAAAAGGGGATGCATCAATACAGGCATCCAGTTCAGAAGTGCTCTCACACCCAAGAAAGTACTGAAATACATGTATCTTCAGCACGCCCCATTTTTCCATTGCAGTTCTACCAGGTTTTCATTTTTGCATAAAAGTTGTGCTCCCCTAAACTCCCCCCTCTTTTAAGATTATATTATTTTGGAGGGAAGCACTGTGAAAACAGCTTCCTCTTGAGGATGCCTAGGGCGGAAATTAGTCATTAATCAACTGAATCCCCACAGAACCACTAACTTAATGCAGTAAAACGAATGATGGAAAGAAAAATAAATGGTTTCAAATTAAACAAAGCAGAAATATTATATCAACTGAAACACAACACACAGAGGCTATTCATGTAAGAGAGAGAGTTGAGGAGTCCTTTTTAGATTTATTATTTGGATTATTAATACTGATGGGTTTGGGAGAAGCAGTGAGAAAAATCAGTCTTCCATCCTGTGGTGCAGAAACCAAATATCATGCAGTCTAGAAATAAATGTTACAGATGTTGTTGTGGGTTTTTTTTCCCCTTACTTTTCTTACTTAAAGAGGAACCTGTGTAGAAGTTTCCTGCCACAAAAAGACATTGTGCACCTTCAGGATTTGGAAGACGAATCCTGCTAAGGGGAAATACATCCTAACAGTTCACTGTACAAATCTAACCTGCTCTTTCAGGGTAGGAGAGGGATAGAAAGAAATATACTCTTTGGTGAAGTGTTTCTGTGTTTTTCTCACTGAAAGAGGTTTTTCTTTAAGGAAACCGGTCCCAAACAGGTCAAAAGGATTGGATGCAACATAGTGATTCCCAAACTGGAGACGTCTCTGCACCTGAGGGTGTGAGAAAATAAGCTTGTACGCTTGGAAAATGAAAACTGGTATATGAAGCTTGGCATGCCCTGCTGCTGTCCCTTTATGGGGACCAGTGCCCAGCAGTGATAAACTGCTCATAAACACTAACAAACAGCGCATATGGCAAGTAAGGTATTATTACACTTAACTCTGTAAAAGGCTTTATAAAGAGATAACACAGCGTTCAAAAATGACATTACCATCTTCGCTATCTGTTTTAATTTCCAACCCCTCGTAAATCTCAGAGGAAGAAATCTGATACTCTCTCAGCTGAGCTCTCTGGGTCTCCTCCCACCGGAGCCGGGATTCAACTTATCAGAACAACTTGTTGGAGCTTCTCTTGAGCCCCACGTTGGGCGCCAATAAATCTGTCACGGTTTAAAGCTGGGCCGGCTATTAAACCTGTGGCAGACGCTCTCTGTTAACCCTCCCCCCCACCCGAAGGGAAAGGGAAAGGGAAAAGGGAGAGACTTATGGGTTGGAAAGTTAAAACAGTTTTAATAAACTATAATAATGAAAAAGAGTATAATAATAATATTGGAATAATCAAATATATACAAATATATACAAAACCAAGATCGAGCTCCCCCGACGTCAGCCACGTCACCACTGGCACTGCAGGGCAGGCTCCAGGAAGGCCCAGGCTGGGCCCAGCGATGGTCGACAGCTGGATTCAGGGATGCACGGATCGGGATCGGGGGCAGCAGGAAAACGGACAGAGTCCTTCTCAGACACTGGCCAAAGGCTCAAGCCGCAGAAGCAGCCCGAAGCAGCAGAAACACCCAAACACAGCAGAAGAAGACAGGGAAGGGGAAGAAGAAGGGCCGAGACCCTCGTGATCCCCCCACTTTATACTGAGAATGACGTGTATGGGGTGGAATACCTTCGTTGGTCAATTTTGGGTCACCTGCCCTGTCCGCTCCTCCCTGCAGGTGTGACCCCCCTTTGGCTCTTCACTCTTAAGCAGTGAGGAATTTAGCAGTGACCTTGGTTTCTCTAAGACTAAGTACAGCAAGAGCCTTTCTGCATAACATCCCTACCAGTGCCTCAGTGATAACTACAAACTTCGAGTGTTATCAGTCCTAGAAGCAAACACTGTCTGCAAAACATGCAGTTAGTTTCAGAAAGTGCAGTTACTTAGAAGAGACTTAGCTGAAAGTAAAAATCACTGAAAGGAAAATTGGCCTGGTTTAGGCCAAACCAGGACAGGTACAAAGACATTCTCAGAGCCTGAAGCCTCAGTTCATCACACCTGGTGCCACAGCAGCAGCTGAAAGCTGGCAAAACCTCTCTGCTTCCCCACAGCCCTGTCGTGCTGGGAACATCGCATCCTCAGTTCATTATGAAAAAAAATAACTTCTAGCAACACAGGGGCAGGAGAGGGAATTGAGGACTGAACAACCTCAGGCCTTCAGTCAGGCCCCACTTATGCTCTTTATGGTTTATAGGTTTTGGTTGGACCCAGGAAAATTAGCCTCAAATTAAAATGGGCTGCTGTGAGCTTCATTAGCTGTAAACAATCCATGTTTCATTAAGGGGTGAGAGACCAAGCACAATAACTGCTCTCCTAGGAAAAAGTTACACTAGACCAACAACTGGATATTAAAGGTATAAAACAGGTAGTACCACAGTACAAGAAGGAAAAACCAGAGCTGCAGAGATGCAAATTCTCCCAACTTTTTATTAAATACGCTGTAGCTTGCAGCTGATGAAAATTTCAGCCACTGTTGAGAGAAGAGATTAGGATTTCAAAAAGCATTTAAAATCAGTCCAGTTGGGATCAAATACTATTTCTGACTGAATTTGCATATAGCCTTTCAGATCTAACTGCACAATGAAGAAAGGAACATTTTGAGCATCCTTACACACACCTTTTTCCTTGAGAACAGGTTCTTGTAAGTCCTTTATTTTGGTTGTGTCTAAGATTTCCCACACACTCCCTCCTCCATACAAAGAATTCAGTTTACACTTTCCTGGCAGGGTTAAAGAGACCGCCCCAGGAACAAGTTGAGGTGCAAGTGAATAAGATTCAGACAAAAGAAACAAGCTGTTGTAAAGGGCAGCCCCTACCCCTGTACCAAGCAACAGGGAAAACTGTCTCTAAGCTCTTTCTGATGCTTCATTCAAATGTGTTGGTTTCTCCACACAGGAGAACTACCCTCTGGTTTGTACAATGCAGTGCAAACTCACTGCTTTGTGTACACGATTTTGGATAAGCAAAAGCAGCAAGCATGCCAGAAATCTGTTTACCCTATGCAAACAGTGCTACCTTGTATTGATTTCCTCAGTGCATGTTAACATAAATCTGACATTAGCATTAGCTTACCCGCCACTCCTTTCATTGAGAGCACACTGATTGACAAGCTGTGTTAACATAGGATGTTTTCAGACTAACAACTCTTGGTCCTCTCTACACAGTGATGAGGCGCCATTTGCCATTACCCATCAGTTTCCCTGACTGAGTGCATCTTTTGTTCGTTTTCTCTTTTTTGGAGGCTCTACCACATTATTGGTCTGTTTTTCTGGTTCAGTTGTAATACTTCGCTGCTACACCAAGCAGGAGAAAGATCCGATGAAATTTTTTTTCCGCCTTAGGATCCCAACAGGGGTGACTGCAAGAAATCACTCAGGAGACAGGCTGTCACTCCTTTAATTTATTAGATGTCATGTAACCACTCAACTCTCATTTAGGTACTTTAAAAACAACTTGTCTCTGCTTCCCCAAATGGAAAAATCACCAGGCTTATTCACAGTTTATTTGACATGTTTTCTCTCAAGTGGAAACCAGGTCCCTCTCTTCCATTCTATACGATGACTTCAAACATGCTTTAAAAAATTATTTTAACTGTTTTGCACAGGATTATACATTTTTAAGAGGACTTCTCTTTTTAGTCTTTCAGGTAGAAAAACATACACTAACATTACTAATATATTTTGTGCCACATGTTTCTATATTTTTAGTTCTAAAAACAGTCTGGCACTAATTCCATTGTAGGGTTATGGGTGTTTTACATTTCTACTTTAGCAAAGAAAACAAACACAAACATTGCAATTCATTCTTTAACCCACCTGTTAAAATGTTGTCCTGTAAACCATTTGCCTTCCCTGGCTTTGGCCTATTCAAGCCAAATGCTGACCACCAGTCACACTCACTCATGTGATGTGTCAAAATGATAACACAAGGAAAATTCCATGGGAAAACAAGAGGTACATGAAACACACCCCCCTCTGAAACACATGGGAGCACTCTACAACCCAGACTGCCAGCGTACCCCGTATCCTGCCTCCATGTTGTGGCTTTGCCCCTAAGGTGGGTATGTATGTACCTTGGCAGGAGTTGTCTGTTCACAGGACCTGCTATTGACTTCGTTTTTAATGTCATTTTTGGTACATAGCAGTTATTCTTTGCTTATAGATGCTTGTCCCAACCTTTTTCCTTCCTTCTAAAAAAACAGGGAAGTGACTTTGAGTACATAGTTAAAATAATAATTTTCTAAATAAAAACCAGATAATTAGCAACAAGAGCATTTGAAAAGGCAAGCACTATTAGAAAAACAAGTAACAAATTAGAAACCTGAAGAGTCATTGCTGATATTATGACAAGTTGTCACTCTAAAACCTATTATAAATAAACAGATTCCCAGTAGTTATCGGGGAATTGGCAGTTGGATGTAAGAAAAGGGAAGGGAGAATAGGAAGAGAGGGAGATATTCTTGAAAATATGGAAATTGGTTAAATGCTACAAATTAAGCAATTTGTATGTCAGCCCATGAAGCTATACTGACAGAAGTCTCAAAAATGGGGCTCTTTTTCCCCCTCCCTAGTCAGTAATAGCTAATAATCAGTCCCAAAACCTAAAAAATCCCTCTGCTCATGAGCCGGTGGTTTGCAGAAACATGCAGTTGTGTTACTGGCTTCCACAAGGTGGCCTCTTCCAGTAACTTTATCCAGCAGTGATACCTCTACACAAGCTGTATGTCTTGTAGGCACAGCCTTATTTCTGCTTTTCCCTCCACCCCCTTTCCCTCCCCTAAAGGACTGGGCAGCACATGAGAAAGACAAAGATCATGAAAAGAAAGTGCCCCTCTAAAAACTGTGGTGCTGTATCCCACAGAAGCCAATCCTCAGATTATCTGAAAATGCTTAGACCCTACCGGTGGTAATTAATAACAGTAATAATAATAACTTGGACCTTCAGGTTAGATGAGCCCACCTCGATCTGTTACTTTCTCTTAACATCTCCAAAGTCCCATGCTCTCCATACTGATTCTCCAGAATTATCACATGCCCGATACTAGCAAAAGGCCAGATGATTTCTACCATAAACAAATATATCTAGAAAAAGTATGGAAACACTCCTGATTTGTGTTGGCAAATATTTCCCTAAGCTATTCATGCAGAAAAGACAAGATGTCTCCCTTGTCTCAACTAGCAGTGCAAGCAATCAACAATCACATTAATCAATTGAGGCTCTATATTTATAGTACAGTTTTTCATTGAATTTGTACCAGAAATGATCAGAGTAAGTGAGTTGGCAGATCTCTTTTCACATACCATGGAGAAGCCTTCACAATGAATAGTCCCCTGCTTTTTTTCTTTTTTTTTAAAAAAAAAACCCTCTTTTAATCTCAAGTGAAGCCAATATGGCTTTATCAAAGCTGAAACACTGAAGTCAAGTGTCAGACGTTAACACAAATGTCAAGTGACTGCAAACTGCTGGATGGAGAGATATTTTAGTGATTGCAATGCTGGCCTCAGATTCAGAAAGCCTGGTTAAATCTCATCTCTGGTGCACAGCTCCTGAGTGACTTTGAACAAGCTCCAAACTTCAGGTTCGCAGCACTTACAAAGGGCCTGATTTTTCTTTACTCCTCCTCTTTGTCTCCTTGTCTATTTGGCCTACTTGCTTCTTCAGCACAGAAAGCGTAGCTTACTATGTGTTTATAGTGTCTCACACAGCGTGGTTCTATTTCTGTAGCAATATTCAGTTTTACTGTAACAGAATAAATGGAGCAAAGAGAGGACCTATACAAAGAAAAATACTTCTAATTTAAACCCAAATTCTTCACCTAAAAGTAGCAGTTCACAGAACAAGTCCATGAGTAGCTTTAAGTCCAGGAATGTAATGATTGTCCTGTCTTTGCTATTTGCTAGGAAGAAGCACCAAATTCTTTTATTGGCTATACGCAGGTTTTTGCAAGGAAAAGAGATAGATACAACGACCTCCCCAGTGAAAGAGAAAAGCCTGTCCTTAAAAGCTGGAATCTTCATGTTTCTGTTAGTGCAGTTTCCACAATGAAATTCATAAGTGGTTGATAACAGTTTAAAACAGAGAGTTCTTTGTGCAAAGCTCTATGTTTTAGTCGAGGCACAAAATATCTTCCAGACAAAAACATGTTCTGCTGGAATAAACAAACACAGATCAGAGAAAAGACAAACGTAAAAGAACCCTCTGGGTTCCAGCAGATTGCAGCTTACAGGTGACTGTATTTTCTCCCCCATGCAGTCTCCTTTTAGCCATCAATTGCTGTCTTTTCTTCTTTTAAACTCCCTCCTCAAAAGCTGCAAATCTACCAGAGTATTTTTATAAGTGAACACTGAGGACTCGTTATGAACTACTTTTCTGTGCCTAAATTAATCCCTGGCATTCATGGATGAATTTGGAGGCATCAATTTTCCCTGTAGGCGACTGTTATGTGGCATTTCAGAAGGGGGACAGCAGCTGTCAATGGATTATAAATTGGGATGCCAGAGCTGCAGTGAGGCTGAAGGACTGCCTAAATGCACAAAATATTGCGCTGGCCTTTATGGAGTGAAAAGAAAAAACTAGAAGTCAGAGATATGAGCTACTGTGCAGGACTGGACAGGTCTAGAAAAGTGATTCTACATTTTTTGGGTAGAAAAAGTTACATCATATGCCATCAGCATGCATGAGGACAGCAGAAATGAGACAGAAGGCATGAGGACAAAGCAGAGGGCACATGTTATCTCCTGACAAGACTGTTTGAAGAAAAATGTTTAAAGTTTTATCAAAAACAGTAAGCAAAGGTGTTGAGTCATAATTTTCATCTCACAAAGTCAACTTGAGAGGAAGGCAAAGAGATAGGTTAGGATCGGTTCCACAAGGCCTCCAGTTTTGTAGACACCCTTCTTAGGATGATGGGAGAAGTTTTTTTCTGAAGATTGGTCTTCTGTTTCAGAAGGACCCTGGATAATTAGGTTAAACTCAGCCTGCCAAGACAAATCCCTTGTCAAGCAAAGTCTGAGATCCTGACCACTGACACCTTCCTCCTGTCTCAGTTCTAGTTTTTCTGTGTTTTTCTTGTGTCTTCCCACCAGCACTTCACCAACCCTGCAAAATCTAAGAGAGATCAGGCATTCCCAAACAGGCAAATATCCCAGAATAGTATATATCCCTGATATCTGCTATGGGGAACAAATTCCTTTAAACTACCTTTCAGAATGAGGTTTTAGAGAATAGTTTCTTACAAGATAAACTTGGAAAAATGTGAGTAGCTTCTGTTCTCTACTAGTTCATCTTCTAAACATTTTCTTAATGAAAGTTTTCAGTTTTGGGATAAAAGAGGGGTAAAATAAAGGAAAAAATCCACCCTTGTTCATTTTTTAATGAATAATGAAGGGAAATTCAGGGCTTTTTCAGTCCAGACTATTTTCATTTCTTTCCTCATATTTTCAAAAGCAAATGTTAACATGTCAATTCAGGTGTCTACACACTGGCAGATATAGTGTTATTGCAGATCCCTTAAGGAGCCTCAGATGAGGCTAGCAGGTATGGCACAGCACCTACAGAATAATTACCCCCGTTCTGCAGTGTTGGCTGGAGCCTGGTTATGCTACTATCTCTGTATTTATGCTCTGGCAACAGAATTGGTGCCTAACTATAATGGTTGCATTGAAAACAGCAAAAACAAAACATTGCTTAACATCCAAAAGTCTCAAAAAAAAATGATAAGATGTTTTAAAAGGAAAACAAATGCTCTTTAACACTTTTAAAACTAATTTCTAAAACTAGCTGAAACATGGTTGTGGAAGAGTTAGAGATTTCTGTGACTGAAAATCACATTAACCTGGTCTCCGACCTCTATTTACATCCTTCACATGAACAATTAGGAGCCTGCACAGTTCTTAACACAAACTCACATCACCATTTCAGTGGAAATAGGACTGGAGTCCTCTCCTCTATCAGCCCTATTTACCATTGCTGTCTGAATCCAAAGTCAGGAAAAAAAGTGCCAGCAAAAACAAAACAAAAAAGAAAACAAAAGAACAAAGAAAAACAAAGACCTTACAAACTCTATGCACTGAAGAAAGGTGAGTGCTTTTATAGCATCTCTTTACCTGAAGCTTTTATTCAAATATTGGTAGAGGCAGTGAAGACTTATCCAGTGATTGCACTGCACTTTGGGTTAGATTATAGATGTCAAAACACTTTATTAAAAGATATCTGATCAGAAAGCCACTTTTGAGGGGTACTTCACTAAAAAAGATACAGGTGTATTCAGAAGTGTGCAGAAAAAAAAAAACAACATGAGAATATTTCCCCTCACTTAAAGTCCCAGACCACACTATTTTGCAAAGACTCATAGAAAATTCAAATTAAAATAAGTTTTGACTCCAGCAGAAAACATTAGTTGAAGGAGACACTAACCTTAAGATGAACTAGCTTAAAAGAAATTTCAATCTTTGCTCTTTGAAAAGGAAAAAAACATGACCAAACCTTACATTATCTTAGCCTACAAAGTTGTTGAAGTGGAAGTATGAACTATAATAGCATTGGGATGCATTTTTTATTACACAAATTTATTGACCATAAACTTTGGAAATGTTTTATTATTATACAGAAGTGCCAAGCATCAATCACTTCCTTGTGAAACAGCAAGGAAAGAAGATTGACCTCTATGGCATTTATGAAACAGTTCAGGATATATTTGCATGTTTCCCAGAATCCTACAGCCACAAAATGACCCAGAAAGAGAAGTTGTTCTGTATGGTCTGGTCTGGGTGTTAGCTCTTTGTTGCTGGATTTCCTAAAATGGAGCAAATTCAGGATGTCTATTCAAACAAGCTTAAACAAGCTTTAACATGTGAATTTGACAATCCTTGTTGAATTTATAATCGGCAGTGATCTGACCCCCCAGAACATGAGCCAGAGCTGGCTTCATGACAGGACATCAGGACATTGGTACTTCTGGAGGTGGTCTACCCACTTACAGGAGTTCAAGCTGTTTGTTTAGTTCCTCCAGATCTGCTCCTTGAAGGGCCAGGTTTTTCAAGCACCACGGATGAGTTAGACACTCATCTCAGATGGCTTTTAAGGGAAGGTGGACAGAAGGTGGCAACATGCTGTCTCTTTGAAAGTCCCCCTCTCTGGCTGTGTACAACAGCCCTGGAGATCTGCAGGGGCACTTGGATCTCAGCATCTGTTTCCCACAGCTGGGAATTATGTCTGTGCTTCCTCCTGTGCTTCTCAGATTTTCAAAAGAGATCAGGTTCTGCATCAGTATTCAAGTAGGGCATAAATTACAGGTTGGAAGGAAAGGTATTCCACAGGAAATTGCTTCCAATCTCAAACCAGCACAACCCCAATTTAATTATTTTCCCCGACCAAACAGCACAGCCCATAATCCTTTCTCTGTTTTTGTGGTCTGTTTTTGCTTGAATGCAGGTCTATGACTAGTCACGGATGAGTAGCATTGTTGGATTTTTTTTTGGGTGGTGATTGGTAGGATGAATTACCAGAATTGTAAAGTAATTTTATTTTTGTCATATTTCTTTTTATATTCCAATACCTTAAAAAAATAGAACAAATACACACTCCCAAAATACCAAAGCACACACTGTATTTTCACTCCTGATCACAGGATGAGAAAACTAATGTCCATTTTTAGCCCTAGAAATGACTACCAACACCTCAATTTTTCCAATCTATATTTCAGAGTTCCTCACACAGAAAAATTTCCAAGTATTTTCAGACACCCATTCCCTGAGATGCAAAGACACTTATACAGACACTTAAAGGAGACACCTTGTTTCAAAATTCAGTGCATACAGGAAGACATTATTAAAGTGTGCAGAGAAGCAGCTAGCCCTGTTGTCACAGTATGTTTAACCAGCCAAGTGACAACAGAACAGAAGAAATATTGCTTAAGCCTCTATATTCACGACATCTTTTTTGTCACTTCTTTTCTTAAGCTACTCTTGGTTGCTCAGTGTATTTAGCAGACATTTATCTCACTCTATCAGCAAAGATTAAAGACTCATACTACCTAGTAATCCAATTACCCTACATGAGAAAAGCGAATGTATCTTTGGTCAGTGCACACAGAGCTCCAGGAATCCATCACAATAGAAAATGAAATTTAATTAATTGTGTGCTTTGGTTTAGCTTCATCCACATCGTTATTTCATTCCTTTCTAATGGATATGTTAGCAGAGATTTAATAGTTTTAAATGCACAGAACCACTGGGGTCAGCTTACCCTAAGGTGAGTGTTCGGATAATTACATTTTTATAGAATCGTAACTGAAAAAAAAGTTGCTTGTGGTGGAAGGCTCAAAAGAGAGGAAGAGAGTTACAGAGCCTTGGGATAACACAATACTTATGCAGAAATCTGAGTGTTTCACCAATTCCACTAATCCTCATTTTACTTTTAGGGAGAAGGGGACTCCCATCATCATTTTTTGCTACTTGAAACACATATTTTCACATGACCTATTAAAGCATCTGGGTGAACCCCAAAATAGCACAACACTTTTCAGAATCCCAGAGGCAACTAGTTATCTGGATAAGGTCTGGTGAAAAAAAAAAAAAACAATCACCCCACAGCATGTTGCTATAGATAAACAGGTTGGCATGTTATCATGACAAGTACACTGGGGAGCAGACGAAGGGCCTGTGGTCCTACATAGGGCTATTGTGGAACCACACTGGGTCTCAAGGCTGGAACAGAATCACAGAAGAGCTGAGAGAGCTATTAGAGGACAAGCCAACACTTGTGTAAAGCAGCAGAAACAAAGAAAGCCTCTCGATATCATTTAACAAATATAGTGTTATGAAGCAACTTGCCTACAACTGACACGTCAAGTTTTTAAGATAATGACAACCAATGGCTGGAAACTTAAAACAGACAAAAAAAATCATCACAGTAAAGTTGCAAAACACACTGTTAACAGCAAAGTGATTAGCCATTAGGAGAAACTACTAATAGATGTGGTAAAGTCTTCATCATCTGTGACTGTTGAATCAAGGCTAAAAGCATATAAAATATATGGCATAACTCAAATAGAAGTTATAGGGTAAAAATACACAGAATGCATTAAACAAGATATCAGATTAGGCAGTAATAAATTTTCTCCTCCAACCTTGAAAGTAATTGAAAACAACATTATTTTCTTGAACTCATTAATTCTAAACAAGTCCTTATAAGTATCTCACTGGCTCTGAATAGTTTGTCTTTAGGAAAAGAACACTTTTTAGCCTTTAAATGTTTAATATCTTGTTTAAACAATGCTTCGACTTTGTGATATACCAGAGCTTTAGGAAAGGAATTGGAAAAGAACAACAAGATCTGTCTCACCAAATAAACAATCATGAATATCAACATTCATATTTTCCCAAAGCATATATGAAATTTAGTTACATAACTCCACTTCTTTTTAAAAGGCAAAATCACCACCCATGATGCCCATATGTTTTTAATAACTGAATGCACTCTGTTGTCTCCTTCCACCCTTAGTGTTTTCCTTGTTTTCTTACAGTGTAAGTTTCTAGGATATAAAGCAAGCCTCCATCAGCCTTCATCTATGATGAACACAGAGTTTGCAGTAAAGTGTTTTCTTACACACAAACCTTACTCATGGGCCTGACTGCTCCACGGGAGTCAAAATGTAGGCATAGATAACTACAGAGATTATGCTTATTATACAGATCCACATATATTACAAGTCCAAACTCAAAGCCCTCCCCCAGAGAAATGTGATAAAATACCTGACATGGCAAAAAACCCTACCTTTACAGAGCTACTGAGCTGCCAGACTGTTGCATCCAAATGCTCCATACAGAGAAGCTGTGGGAAACTGCTGTATTCCCATGGTAACAATCAGAACAGCATAATTGTCACACAAACTCATGCTGTGTTTGTGTGTGTGGGGGTATATTTTCTGCTGTATTTTGAACACAAGGATGTGGCATATGCTTCCAACCTTTAGTCTGGGGTCCAAAGCCAGTTAAAGACAAGAGAAAGCAGCCAGACTGCAGATCATTAACAGCAGCAGCTCTACCAGTGTCATGTCTATCCTCAATACAAGGCAACATGCAGCCAAGGAATCTCATGTAGGATAGGCTCAGGCCATAGTGGAAAGAGGATGTTAAACCAACCACCAAACACTGTTTCATTTGTTCTGAGGGTGATGTTCCTAGATCTTAATGATACTTTAAAAAAAAAAAAAAATGTATATTTGTAATAAATAAAGGCAACCTGCCCTCCAAACACACATATACATACAGTTTCAGGCACATCTGGGCAGAAGATTCACACACAAACTTAAAGAAAATATACTTTGTCTTTTTCTGTGCTGTTCTACAACAAAGCAGTGTTAATTTGACATTGGGCTTTGTTTCCCGTTGATTAAGTGCCAAATATAATTGAAATTTTGCATTCACATTAGAAGCTACACACAGGTCATTTTAACTCAAAGTTCAAGAATATGAAAGGCCCGAGACAGAAAAGAGAATCAAGGACAAATAAAAAAGAAAACAAAAACCAACAACAAAAACAAAACCACAAAGGAGACAAGGACATGATGACAGTTCAAAGAAAATATAACACAAAGATGATTCCATCTGTTTGAAGCTCATGCACTGATACTGAATTTGCCTACTTTATGAGGTCAGTCTTAAAGATGGATATAAAGGAAAAGTTAGTCAAAAGATCAATTCTGTTCTCCAAGTTCACAGCAGGTCCACAGCATCCATCAATAAAATAAATGATGAAGTATTTCTTGTTCTGTAGAGTGCGGCCTTAGAACTAGTAGAATAAAGCATTATAAGGAGAAAAAAAAAAAAAAAAAAAAAAATCACATGAGAGTCATGCAAAGCCATCGTAAAATCGAAATTCTTTGGAGAACTTCATGAATGAAGCTAGAAGATGACCCCTTTGCACCACAAAAGAAGTTCAAAAGGGCATCCCTACAGGTATTTCACAACCAAGACTTTATGTGTGAATGCAAAACAAAAGTGCCACTGAAAGGCCTGCAAAATGAAAGAAGGCACAAACTTCTATGTTTTCTTCAAAATCGCTGCTTACATCTTTTCCAAAATACAAAAAGGACTAAAACAACATGAGGTTTACTTAACAAAGTGCAAATGAATGAGATCTGAAGTGAGCGTAACTGGTCAACATATCTATTCATAAAGCAATTACAGAAGAATCAAGCAGTCTCTTCCTCTGTAAGTAAAATATTTTAATGAATAAGAACTGGAAGCCTGCAGAGTCATTTTTCTTACTTTGTCTTGGAGAAAGAGCAGCTCACTGCAGACAGACTGCAAAATATTGAAAATACATACCTGTCTGTAAAGGACCAAGGCAAATAGAGGTAGACATCATCAGTGAGACCTTAAGAGGCTACACACAGCTTGCCTTTCACCGTGTTCCTCAAGGCCCTCATGCAATTCCTTCTTGAGGGAAGGTGATTCTTTTTTTTTTTAATCACAAACTCATTATCTCAATTTGGTGCCTACTTGCTAATCTCCTGAAGATGCAGTGGTCTAAATTTAGGTCCCAGGTTTTCAGCATCAACATTGACTACAGTCCCCTGTTGGCATTAGGTATGGCAATTTGATTTCTTTCAGTGATTCTGCTTTTTGTTTAACAGGTGTGTATGATCATTCTGAACCCTTTAAAAAAAAAAGTTTATTAGAGTTTCTTCCAGGCTCTTAAAACTTGGCATATATGCTATTGAGGCAACAACATCAGAAGTTCCATGAATCAAAAAAAGCTGAAAACTTACATAGGTTTAGATACCAACCAGAATAGTCATTGATATGCAGCAGTTAACTAGTCTTATTTTATTTCCAGGAAAGCAATGGAGCTTGATTTTCTACGACACACAACCTATCTCCCTAAAATAGACATTTCAAGGTAGTTGTGACTTTTAATTTCTTTTGTTATTGCTTTTGTTATTATTCACTGTAGTCAGTCCCTTCAAGGAGCTGAGCTACAGCTTGGCAGCTGCATCCTCCACCAACTTCAGTGGGATTTGCAGGTGTTCAGCAACTGCCTGAATGTGGTTCCTTGATGTTTTAACAGCTATGCTATGCACATCATTCTCACATAATAGAATAACACCTTGGAAAGCAACAACATAAGTAGGCTGAAAAACACTGTTGTTCAAGTCTGTTTCTCTTTTTCTTCTGGATGAAGATATGTCGGAAACCAGAGCTTATTTTCATATTTGGTTTTGTGTAGGTACTTGTGAGTCATACTGGCTCTCACTGGTTTGCCCTTATATAATTCTAGTCAAATATCTTCCACTTGAATCTCTTCTACTTCATCTCAAAAGTGATTTACATTTTTCTGCCAAGAACAAGTTTACATGCAGTAATACAGCCTTGGACATGACCAGCAATCAACACGCCTCAGATGGGTCTCACAAAAAGGTTCCTCAAGATCAGCCAAAGCACTAATTGTAAAGAAATTGAATCTAAAAGTAGCATGGGGTGAGCCAATAGTATCTGTAAACAAGAATACACCAGTGATGATTAAAGAGACTGCAGGTGTCATTCTGAAGCAGTTCCACCATTTACTATGATTTACTCATATGTCCTTGCTGGTTAGAAACACCAAAGCAGCCTAAACGTAATATGGCACTTGGGGGTCCTGAGGCAGTCTCTGCCTGCAAAGACACTGCCACCACTCAAACAAGAAATCAGCACAATAGAAAGAGGTGTGGAATTAAGCTCCTTGCAGGTTTCGTGCAAATGTTATCCCAGCCAAAGAACGATGTCCCTCATGTGCCCTTCTTAAGTGGTAGCATTAAGGGTGAGGTTTGAGCAATGGAGCTGACACTGGTTATGGAACCGTTCTCCAGACCTGAATTATGAGAGGCTGTTAGCACCTTTCATCAACATGCATCATATTACTTAGCTAATGGATCTTGCAAAGAATCTACAATTTTTCAATATTTTTCCTGTTATTGTAAAGAGATGAGATTCTGCTCCAGGCCACATATGAAAGAGGAAAAATTATGAGGAAGAGACATGAATAACTGAAGAGAATGTGAAGAAAGAATGGGATTGCTCTTACTTCTTTGCCTCAGCAAGGCATATTCTTCCCCTTGACAAAACTAGAAGTTGCCCTGAAAGAAGCCAGCTGATGCTACCTGGTGAGCAAGAAGGAAAAAGCATTCAAAAGAAGCAATACTTGCAATTAAAAACTTCATTTTTTTTACTTCTTTTGACACTGTATCAGCATTCATTTTTTCTTAAGCCTGAATGCCTGAAGTGTTACAAGACATTTATCTGTCTTTTAAAGAAAAAAAAAAATAATTCCTGAGAGTGGAAAACTAAACAATACTTTCAAAATATCTGTGATTCTAAATCTCTTTTTAAAATGAAAGAAGTCTTACGTAGTGTCACAGATGTGAAACCTAAGCAAAAAGCAAAACGTTAAGTTTTTACACAGAGTTTACTCACATTTTATTAAAGGAACTCATATAGCTGAAAACAGAAGAAATTTCTCAAAAAAAAAAAAAAAAGGCACCTAAGTAAGCGGTCTGGATCCTTCTGAAAAATGACCTCCGTGAATCCTAAAAAATGAACCAAACCCCGCTTTCTCAAAAGCACTATTTTTTAATACTACTTTTAACACAAATTTTAGCAATCCAATCTGTCCATTTAAGACAGAGTCACTGAATTTATCACCATTTAAACCTGTGTAAACACCATACAAAGTCACGGGGTGCTTGAGAACAGAGAATCTTAACACAGAGGCAGTCTGCCACCATTTGCAGGCTTAGATGCGTTGTGGCGGGTTTCTTTGCAAATTACTTCCACCTTTTTCTTCTGATAGAAACTGATTGCAACTTTCAGTGTTTGTCAGCAGACATATGTTATGTATATGTTATATATGCATATGTTTTTGCTGTTCATTTTGTAAGGAAAACCAAGACAAATCTAAGAGCACATGAACTCCCTGCTATTTGTAGACCTGACATGAAGTGCTGTGAGAAGTTAAAAGTATCCTTGCTCTGGGGAATTAACTTGGAAGTTTAAAGGAAAGAAACAGATTGGTAACACTACCTCCATAATATTTCAGCAAATATAATCTAGATTCCCTTCCCCTCTTTTTTTTTTTAAGTAAACAAAAGTGGTTAGATAGATGTTTAAACACAAAATGAGCACAAGAGAAATTATAATCTTGTAACTACCATACCCCTGTCTGCTGGATTGAATCCTCAGGGCACTATTTAATATTCAAATGCACAAAAATACATTTAGATAATGTTAGGGTTGGGCTGTGCCACAAACCAACAGATGCTGGGCAATTCAAAGTTAAGGATAACACTTCATCACCACTGTTCTTAACAAGGGTAAAGAAAAGCATGTAAATTAAGGACACAATTTCAGCCTTTCAAGCGAATTCTTCAGGGTTTATTGGTCTGTTACAACCGTAATGGTATTTTAAGCACAGTTTCCTGCATGTTAAATGCCAAAAACCTTCTCTGTATTCAGACAATACTAATTTTACAAAACTGAAAGAAAAGCAGTGACAAAATTGAAGAATCAGATTCTCAGTGAACTGCTAAATAAATCACTGTAACAATCCTACCATATTTTTGGGAGGGGAGTGGGAAGTAGAGTGGGATGGTGTGAACATCTATGTGATGCCAAACGCAAACACAAAACGTAATGCTTGACAAAAACTAAAAAAGAATGACACTGAAATACTACCCACAGAGGGAACATAAAACATAGTGGAACTGATTCATCTGGCATAGATAGCTCTGTCTAAACCCGCATTTTATAATTCTTTATTTGTGACGTAAATACACTAACAGCAGTAAGAGTAAGAAAGCATCAAACTTAGATGAACAGTTAGTTCTGAGACAACAGTGAGTCTTCTAGGTATTTATTTTAAAACATAGAATTGAAGAAAGTTATTTTCTCATGTGCAGAGACTACTTGTATTCCTGAAAATCATTAGATTTAATAAATGATCAAGTAAACAAGAAGCTAAGTGGTACAAAGTACTGAACATCTCCAGTACGAGGTTACAACTGCAGACAGTGTTGATGTGATCACTTCTTTGCTTTTTGCAATTCATTCCAGTTACGTAATTTATTAACACCTGAGAAGCCCACATGACCCTCCCATATATTTTTACAGGAAAGAAAAGTGAGATCACTTCCTAGTCATGCTTGATCCTGTTTAGAAAAGAAGAATGAAAGAAAGAAAAACTTCCTGAAGGGTAACAATATTTATAACTAAGAACTCAAGATTTTCAGGCTGCTCATTAGTTGAGTCCCATCCATAACACAGGACTATATACATAGAAATTTTAAAAAAAATACAAAGAGAGAAAAAGAGACGAGCAATGAGAAGCATGAACTTTTGTAGAGGACAAAGAAGGGAAAACATCTAGTTCAGGAAAGACTGAAAAGGCAGTACCATGAATGTAGGATTGCATAGTATAAAAAACATCTTCAAAGTATCTGAAGCTTGAAAAGACAGATGAAGTCTGTGAAACTATATACATCCATATAAAAAACTACCTAAAAGGCACAGGTATGTCTGAAACATACCTATCAAGACAAAAAATTCAACTGTATTTTTGCAGGATTATTTTACAAGTCCAACATACCTTTTCCTGAATCCATGCTTTTTATTTCAGTGCCTTGTTTAAAGAAACCATACTACACAAGACATTTACGTAGTAGCTGCCTTTAATGTTAAAAGAAAAAAAAAGTTTTCTCACTATCGATGAAAGTTTTAGGCTTCTTATGTAAACTGGCATACTTCAGACAGTTACTTATTTCATCCCACAACAAACTCAGTCAGATATACATATATTCTGGGACAATAGGCTAAGGAACACCCAAACACCATAAAGAAAAAAAAAACCACACATGAAACAGAATACTCACCAGGTAGAAGCAGGCAGACAGCAACAGGTCACAGCGCTACACCTACTACCAAAAAAAAAAAAAAAAAAAAAAAAGTCACGTCTGAGCCAGCTTCACCCCAGCATGCAACAGAGGGGAGAAAAAAAGTTTCTGTAAGAAGACAAATGTATGTGGATGATCTTGCCAGAAAAGGCAGTGTTCCTACCTTGCTATATTGGTTCAGAAATAATGTGTAATATAAAACATTTAAACTTGTTAGCAGTGGCAAATTTATTCCAGTTCTTATGAAGAAAAATTTTCTTTGGAAAGAAGTGTACCTTTTTTTAGTGTCACTGAATTCTCCTAATAAAATAATTTGAATCAGCAAGTGATAAGGATGAATGAAGTCAGCCTAGACTTCCTTGATTCTAGAGGATGTGAACATTACGCTATCTAAAGTTAGCATATGAAATAGCTATCTGATAAGCCACAGAGAAAAATATTCATCAGTCTAGCCCCAATCCTTCTAAAATCCCTCTAAAAGAAAAGAAATACACTTACATCCTACCAATACTATGTTATTTTTAGCACATGAGGTTTAACATACCATTTGCTTTTCTTCTTTTCCTTTTTTAAATATATGCTCCTCAATGTTTTTTTCTCTGCCACTTTCAGCCTCCAAATTCTGCTTTATGTGAGCCTCACAGCTGGGTGTTTTCCTCTCTTTTCTTGTATTTCATATTCTTTAGATTTACAACCTTTGAAATCAATAGTTACATTCTCAGACAAAACTAATGCAAAAATACATATTCAAAAAAAATCAAGATGCATCTTAGCCCACCCTGGCAATAAAGAGAAATTGCTTTGCCTTACCTTTTACAAAGTTAAGGCAGCTGAATAAATACATAAGTGGAGGAAAAAAAAAGAAAACAGCTGAATCCCATAGGTATCACTCCCCCTGTTGTGCTCAGTAGCAAAAATTGTGGGAGGGGTGCAAAATACTAAATAAGTTAGCATTTTCAATTATAGTCAAAAATTAGAAGAAAACAATAATAGGGAAAAAACATGCTTCCAAATGGAACTTGTTTGTATGCATTTCCTAAGCCCTCCTCTCCAAATTGATTGCAGAAACATAAACAGCACTGAAACTATTATTTGCAACTGTTTCTTACACCCAAGAGAACCCAAATGTTTCCTTTCTCCCTCAGGGGCATCGGTCCCTGTAGCAGAATTTCAAAACTTGCCGTTAAATTGGAGGGGGGCACAGGCAGTCCCCAGAGCGAGCCCACACGTGTCTGGACGCGTTAAGTTCAACTACTTCGGTTTGAGTAATTTCACAGGACAGGTTTTTCAGGCAAAGCACCGAATCGTGGGGAGCTGCAGGAGCCCAGCAGCAGCAGCCAGGCAGGGGCCAGCAGGATTGGCCCTTTGGGCGAGGGGAGGATTTCCACTCTGCAGCCTCCTCTAGCAGAGGCAACACCGCAGCCCAGGAGATGCTTCCAGCCTGGCAGCACCTCCCCAATCTCCCTGGTACCCTGAAGTTGTTGCACAGGGTGTTTTCTCACCCTGCAGCAATTTACTGACACATTCGTGGGAACTGCTGTGGGTTTTGTTTTGTTTATCGTCTTGCTAATGAAGTGTTTGTTTGTGTGTGTGCAAGCCCTCCGGAAGAAACCTCCAATTTATCATCCTTGTGTTGACATTGCTTCATCTGAAGCCTAAACACAAGCAGAGACTGCAGAGAAAGCTTGTGAGTGGTTAAGTGTTTAATACCATATCTAGTACAGCAGTAAGAGCCAGTGAAAAAAAATATGGTTTAGGTGATACGTACCTGTCCAAATCACCACCTGATTAGGACAGCTGCATGACAGTTAGAGCAATGTTCTTAGTCCTATAGCTTGGTAAGTGTATAAACAAAACCGAAAAATATTCCAATAACTTGACCAACATCGAGCATATCTTATGTAAAGCCAGTTCTCTTTTAAAAAGGCAGATTATTCAATATATCTACCTGTAGCAAGCTCAAGCTTGTTGGAAAATTTGCCCCCATATAGGAGAAGGAGGCAATGTACTGATGAACAGAACTGCTGCTGCTATCCAGGAGAAATAAAGTGAAAAAGAATAGGAAAAAGAAATCAATCTCCCTTATCGCTCTCCAGCTGCACATCGTGTTTCTGTCTGCCATGCTTATATAGGAAAATCATTGTATTATCTTTCCTCTTGTGAATAGTCCCACTGAAGCATTTATGAAATGGAGGATGTATATGGCTCGTCAAAGGCTATGACCTTGCAGATAAATCTGTATACCTCCCTGAAGAAGTCCATACTGTACTCCTCTTGTATAGATCTGCTCCAGAACACACGGGTTCAGAGTTAGCCCTATAATATCTGGGAGCTTTTCAAGTTCCATTAGAATTCAGTCAGGGAAAAAAGCAGACTTTTAAAATGGTTGTCATGTCCCTGACACCAAAGGCACAATCCTTTCCATGGTACTTGTAGAAGATCCACAAAGTTTACAGCGCTGAACAGGCCACTGTGAAAGGGATGTCCAGTTGTTACTCTGATCCCTAGCCACTATAACACCTGCCAGCTTTATATAGAATGTGTTTAGTTGTGAGGGCTGCCAGCAGAAAGAAAAAAAAAAACCACAGTGAAGAAGCTTTACATCAAGAGCTGGAGCCCAGAGGTTCTGGTACTCTGAATTCTCCAGGGGGGTGAATTTTGGAGCAAAGTGGCCTGGAGGCAGTCATTCCTCAAAGGGAAAAATGAAGTAGCTTTTCTCTCTCTGCCAGATCTCAAGTGATGCTCTGGCAGAAAGATGGACCACTGCTTTTGGAAATGTCTTCCAAATCACCCTAGGCATACTGACTAAAAGCCAGCCGCTTCTTTCTAAGGCTGGCTGTTATGAAAGTGCATCCTGTGGTTCATACATCAGTTTGCAACTCCTTCATCCCTATATCCCTCACCTTCACTTTGGATTTGGAGAACAAGTCCAGGGGAAGCTGATTAGAAAAGACCCAGGTTTGCATCCTGTCTCCCATGACCACTGACATCAATGGCAAGAGCTGCTCCCTGTTTGTAAAGGAGCATGAGGTTGAATGGTGCAACACCTCTTCACCAACGTGCCAGAGCTGGTGGACTCTCCAGGAGCGTGCTGTCCCTTCCACCCAAACCTGAGAGCTCAACAGCATCATATAAGTCTCATCCAAGATGTCTGCTTTTTATTGGCCACACCCCTATTCTTCAGCACAGAAGCAAAGTGGCATGGATGCAATGGGGCACTATCCCAGGCCTTGGCAGCAGCTGCTGCCGTCCCTGGGCTGCTCTCTGTTAGTCCCCTACCTGCCTCTGTCCTTGCAATAAACGAGGATAACCGCAGCATAGACTGCTCCAAGAGGTGGTGCACCCTCCAACCGCCCTGCTAGTTTTCCCAAGTATTAGCCTTTTCACCTCTTTGCCCAGTAAGCCACTAACATTAAAAATATTTTTAGAGAGCCATTTTTATAATAAAAACCATCCTATTTTATAGCTAACAGTGAGGGTCCTGTAAACAAAAGCAGACTTCATGCATGGTAAAGAGGCCCAAGCAACACCAGAGAAGCTTTGACAGCTTACTGCAGCTCAGGATCTTTCCCCATTTCCTCCCTCACCCCCCAAATCTGTAGTCATTCAATTAAGTGCCTTGGGATTTGGGATTGAAAGGTGCTAGGAGTATGCCAGTCATCATTAGTATAATTATCAGACTTAGACATTATGCATTATTTATTCCAAATATTTATTCATTATTGTGTCCCAGATTAATGTAAGCTACTTGAGGCAAATCTATTTCTTATGGAAGTATTAGTGAGAGAAATTCTGAAGTAGAAAAAACAAACGAACAAACAAAACAAACAAACTTTGCCAAGCTCCTTCAAGGAATGAGAGAGAAAAAGAGAGAGAGAGGAAAAAGAGAGATAAGAAAGTTTTAATAAGGTGATTGATCTTAAAGCTGTCCGGTTGTATTATTGCCAGTAAGCAAGCCCCTTCTGGGAGCACAGATGTTGATCTAATATGTTTGGTCCGTGATCTAATTTAATATGTTAGATCTCCTCTTGGTAGACAGTAACTTTTCTTCCAGTTCTTTGGGGGAAAAATGAGAAAAAAAAAATCATAGTTGCCAAAGCTGTGTGCTCAAGATTTTTTAAGTGAGTAAGCTTTGACTCTTTACACTTTTAAAAACTCAGAAGGGATCAGAAACAGTGGAATAAGAAAAAACGATTCATATATCCAAATGATTCCTCAGTATAAAGACCAGCCTTGACCCGCTTTGCACTCTTCAGCTATCTTTCTCTAGTCTCGACATTTGAACTAAAAAGAGAACATGTGTCCATATATGGCAGTCCTTCCACACCGCTGGATAGAAAAGATGGGATTTTGATCCTGCAGAACCATTTACTTGGCAGCTAACCATAATGTGTCACCTCTGTTAGAAATCAAAACTCATATGGGCTCAGACCTGCAGCCAGCCACTGCCAGGAGATGCAGACACTCATGTAAAGCAAAATCAGCGTGCTTCTGTCCTTCCAATGAAAGCTCCCCTAAATCCACAGGAACATAGTGTTACCGAAAAAGAGTAACCAAGAAAACTCTCCAAACCAAATGATAGTTTAGAAAGCCGACATTGGTTTATTGCGGCGCTGGGTGCATGGGGGATCTCTCCTCCTAGCATGCACGTCTAAGAACAAAAGCTTGCCCCTTATATACAATTCCAAGAAAAAAAACCCACCCAATTAAAAAACAACTTATACATAACACATTATGTAATGCATTACGTAATGTCTTTACACATGCGTACTAATTTGGGGAAGGGGTCTTTGGTGGTCTCTGGGGGTCGCTGGTGGTCCCAATCCCCCTTAAATCGTGCTTGTGCGCAAGCGTAGTTGAGGCCTTCTTGTTTACAAGTACATGTGTTCCCAAGAAGAAGATATCGTTTTGGACTTATCTCTCCTCTGACACAAGAGTTTATGAATCAAGTTAATTTAGACATCACAAAGTTGTTCTTTACAGTTTTGTTTTGTCTTTTGGCCTCATATAATTAGCAGAGACCTTTGTTTTTCTAGGACTAAGCGTAAACAGCATGAATCTTTGTTTACTAGAACCTTGTTATCAATCCCATAAACAAACTCTATCTACAAAACATGTAGATACTTCAGAACCTATTATTATTATTCTATATTATTCTTAGCTAAAAGGAAGATTATTGACAGGAAAGTTTGTTCTGTATAAAGGTAACACAGAGCAAGCCTTTAGAGCCTATTCTTGCTAAACTGTTGCTAAATTGAACCGTCTGGTATCAATAGCAGCAGCTGGGCAATATCAACCTAATGGTGTACCCACCACAGTATCCTTTCCCAACAGCAAATGTCAAGGGGCAAATATAGAATTAGCACATATATTGTGATATTTCCTTGGAATACTCTCCCAATTCCCAGTGATCTACAGGCCAGGTATTTTTTAAAACAAGAGTGAACTCAACAGCTGAGTATTACCAGGAATCTATTTGAATCTTGATTTATGACAAGGAAGAAATAAAAAAGAATTATGTTGTTGTGACATAAATACACAAAAGTTTCCTTCTGACAGTCTGTAAGGGAGAAGGTGAGCAGTGGGTTAATTGCATTCTGATGGGAGATTCTCTCTCTCTCTGTTTCTCTTCCTCCTTAATGTTTTCAACACTTTGCTGTTAGCTTAATGCAAACGGGATTTAAGTAATATGTATTTATATTCTTGCTGGCATAGTTCACATCAAGGTTAAAGACAAGTAATCAGTAGTCTACCAGCCAGCTACAGGCAGAAGGGGCAGTGAGAGAAGAGTTTCTGGTTTACAGCAAATGAAGCTTAAAAACTTCTTCAAAGGATTTAAATGAGAACCAGACTGGTGTTTGCATGTAAATGACCAGTGTGTTTTTCACAGGAGGAGACTGGTGGATTTGAGCACACCAATCCACCACAAATGGCTCCCATGGACACTGCTGAAAGCCTTCTCTTGTCCTAAGGCAATGCAAAGCAGAAAAGTTCTGTCTGACTTCTTTCAACCCAGATCATTTAAAAGAAAGAGCGAGGAGGAAAGTTTTTGACTGAAGGAAGAAGAGCTGATCACAGATTCTTACTGAATTTTATAGTTCAGAAAACTGAGACACAGCAAGGATAAATGACAGCCTGAAACCATTCCAGCCAAGGACGGAAATCAGCTCTTCCAACACAGTCCTGTTTTCTGCCCTTACCCCCTCCTTGTTGATCTGGAACCATTGCTTGCAGAGGTTGAGCCTCTCCAAATGTAAAAAATACTACCTGCTTAAATCTAAGGTTTAGCTCCGGGAAAGTAGGAATAAATAGCAGGTTCAAGTTCTCCTTTGTTTACCTGAAAGAGAAGGGGAAAAAAACCACTTTCTGTTGGTACTGCTAATTTTGATAGAAAATAATAATGTTGACGAGGAAGAGAATGATCTAAGTGAAGCCTTAAAACAATTGCGATGATGACATGAGCTCTCTGCATCACACACACTCAATGCAAATGACTACACATATTGAAGGGGGATGCCAGGAGCTCAGCAACTGCAAAGAAGTGAGAAGTTTACTTAATGATGAGCAATTATTTTAGCTAATACATATTTTATCTTTTGAATAAAGATTTTTTTTCTTTGAAAAGTTCAGTTTTTCTATGGAAAACATGAGGAAGAAAAAAAGCAGATTAAACACTTTTAACTTTTCAAAATTATTTGGAATTCAGTTCAAAACAATGTTTCAGGTTTTCATTTGATGCTATGACCAGTAAAATTTTCTCTGAAGAAAGAGCCTTACCAGGCTCAGGGTTTAATCCATCCTGACTTGATTCAGGTCTACAGGATTAATATAACCCATATTATTATACATAACCAAAACGATTCTATGATTCTATTTAAACTACCTATAAACAGTGATAGATTCTGGCTACTGTAACATTCCTGGAACACAGGACAGCATCATCACATAGATTAATATTGGTAAACTGAAGATTCATTATACTAAATTGCTTTCCCAGTCCTGCAAAATGTCCGTGATTAATCATGGAATCATAGAATCACAGAATAATTTAGGTTGGAAAAGATCCTTAAGAGTCCAACCATTAACCTAACACCACCAAGTCCATCACTAAACCATGTCCCTAAGTGCCACATAGAATCACAGAATCAATCAGGTTGGAAGAGACCTCTGGGATCATCAAGTCCAACCATTGCCCTGACACCACCATTTCAACTAGACCATGGCACTAAGTGCCATGTCCAGTCTTTTCTTAAACACATCCAGAGATGGTGACTCCACCACCTCCCTGGTGGAGTCACATGTCTTTTAAATATCTCCAGGGATGGTGACTCAACCACTTCCCTAGGCAGCCTGTTCCAGTGCCTGGGAATTGAAGCCACATCTCCTGAAACTTAATTCGGAAACACATACTTAACTTCGTCTCCTATTCTATATGTACGCTGGAAGCAGCTGATGAAGCATTACACCCCATTCTATCACCTTTGGATGGTGAGCACTAAAAGCCAAGAGGCTAAATTTGAATCTCTGAGACTTTCATGTCATAAATCCTTTGCTTGTTTCAGATCAGAAAATGTATTTAACAGTTGTTATAACCATGCTATGGAAAGCTCTACTTTTTAAAATCTCCTGTAAGAGCTTGCAAAACACAAACAGGGCAAACAAGACTAAAGAAAGAGACACAGGAAAGAAGGAGCAACTTGCCCAGAGTTGTACAACATCAGTTTCCATAGTAGTGATGAAGCAGGTTAAGCATCTCTTCTCCAAATTCTTTAATGTTGAATATTCTCATCTCTTTTCGTTTCATCTCCTTTAAGGAAAAAGTTCTGGCTGATCTGAAAATGCTCAATACAAGTCCCATCTTTTAACTTCTGTCCTTTCATTCATGCTTGAATAGCTCAAATCTCTCACCTCTTCTTTTTCTTTTCCCTGCGTTTAACTGCATTGAACACTTCAGTTTCAATTATTAAATCCTCAGCGTGATTTTCTTGTGCTCATAGAAATATTCGAATGTCTTGTCCCAGGTTAAGCCCACACTGGAAAGTGAAGAATGGAAATAGTGGGGAAAAAAAAAGAAAAAAATGCATACCCACAAACCCTAAGCCACTTGAATGGCTGAGAAATGTTTCTTTGAGATGGAAGTGCTATCGTATGGCAGAAAGGACAACGGTGCAGAAAAAACCCAATTTTTTTTACACTAACAAGGGGCAGGAAAGTCTACAGACAAAGCTGATGAATACAGACTGATTGCTGGTGGAAAGCTAGTGTAGTTTTGCTGAATTTCTACTGAAGTAACTAACATGAACTAACTTACTGTGCCTACCAAGTTCTTAATGCTACACAGTCCTGAGCACCCGTTAACTGCCTCTCTATTTACATATCTATAGGCAGAGCAGGGTATTGTAAGTTTAGCACAACACGGCAGAGGAAATTCAATTGTTCAGGATCTGGTTCTTAAAATAATGTCGTCTGAAACTAGAGATCAGACCATACTCCAGATGAAAAAACGTGATGACTTATGACCATTCTCTGCAGTTGTGATCAGTAGTAAGATACAATAGAATGGTATAAAAAGTGGTGTAACTTTCAGATCAACTTCAGTAGTTCTTCAACAGCATAAAAGACACCTTTCTAATTAAAATAGAGGTAACGACCTAATGTATCTTGATTCTTACGTCATGAAAATGAGACTTGCTCCAAGACTTTCAGACACACATTGGATCTTTCTATATCCAACTTTCCCAGTTTATCGAAGCTGCTAAGTCAGCAAAAACATTGTAATATTTCATTCACTATGTTTTAATTCTGCTGAAAAACCTATTCAATTCTCCTTTAAGGTTTTGAGATTCTTCTACATGAACCTGTCAGCAGTGAAAAGCATTGCTATTCAAAAGGAAAACACAGCATGTCTCTCTGATAAATATCAGAAAAGGCCCTTGGTGACAGCAACGCACTTCATTTATTTATTTATTTATTTATTTATCTATTTATTTATTACATGAATGCATTCAAAAGCTTTCATATCATAAAACAAAGCATGGCAACAACCTATGGATATTCCCCTAGCTGGGCCATTCCTCCTACCACTTGGGTCCAATGCCCTGTAAGTTGTCATTTTCAAATGTCCACATCAGTTCATCCCTCAAAAATTCAAGCCTCTGCAGTATGTAAGGTCTGCTCACGTGACTCCACGCTCCTCATCTTCCTGAAATTTAGATTTCAGCTGTCAGCTGAATGGCAAACTTCTCATTGAAATGTCATTTCACACATTGCTATGTTTCCTCTTCTCCCCCGCCCTCTCCCTTTCACTAACAGAGCTGTTTTGAATCTAGATAGTTCTGATCTGTATGACAAAAGGGTAACAAGACCTAGCTAGAGTGTACATTTCATCAGCTGCAGCAGATGCTTTCAGGTAGACAAATGCTGGATGCTATCTGATACCCAGACTGTTTCTCTGAACACAATGGGGGAACCTGCTTCTACTCTCATGCATTTTCAAAGGCAGATGTAGCTCCAATGGGTGCAGGGGAGTTACTCATCCACAAGCTTGGACTCATCCAGACTTTCTACTTTCGGGAAACTGCTGCCACAAAACAAAAATACATCCCATGTGGATCAAAGTAAGCATGTAGACAGAAAGCCCCTGGCCAACAATTAGATAGCTGGCAAACCTTGGAATAATGCCATATAGAATTTGCTAGATTTTAGATAAACTCTTAGATATACATCTCTTTTTACTGACTACAGAAGGAATTCGTAGTACACAGGTTCTTAACCCTCTCTTAAATGCCTAACTTTAGGGTGGTTTAGTTTGGTCTTAAGGAGCCTAGCTTTGTGAAGCAGATGCTTTAATGGATCACTGAGGTTTGCGAACTATACTTCTCAATCAAACCCAAGTAGATTTAGGAGTTTTTCTTCCATTAGTGGTGCTGTGATTGAAATACCCCTACACTGGAGTCTAGTTCCATTTCTGATGCGCTTGGAGGTCTGACACTTCCAAGCAGTGCTGCTGACTGTGCTGCACAAACAGAAACACTGTTTTAAAACTGCAGTTGGAGACCTGGTGGAGCCCCCTTGATGCTTATGTTTAGGCACCTTAATCCTGCTCAAACTGTGCAGAGAATCAGTCTGTCACAATACTGTCCATCTGATCATGTCGCGGAATCTCTGATGCGAGTGTGCCTTTGCAAGAGTGTTTCTGACACAGGCTAACTGAGAGCTCAGCACCTAAAAGCTAGCCACACGCTGGACCTGGCCAGACACTGGAAGCCTGGTCTGAGAGTCAGTACAGCATTATTGTTCCACAGGGCTTCCAGATCGCAGTAAGCAAACCTTGAGCACTACCTAAAACCTTGTCCTACCCAAAGGGCCCTGCCTTGTGAGCATGGCATGAACTAACAGGAATTGTGAAGTGGTGCCTTGGCTTCTGGGACGGAGAAGTCGCAAGCTGGTCAGTGCCACTGGTTCAGCACAGCTCCGCTCTGACTTATCGCTCAAGCTGCATAAAGCTAAACTGCCTCAACCTAGATCTGTGCCTGAGTTAATAATCAGCATATCCGATTAAACTGCATTGGGATCTGAGCTCTCTCACATCCAACTAGCTCAGGTATTTCTGTATTGCTGAGGTAGATGCAATTGTGAGTCAGAAATTAAATCCTGTTTCCTTTGTTGTATTCTTTATGTAATGATGCTATAAAGAGAAAATAAATATGTAAGCTCCAGGCTTTGTGCTTCCTCAAGAACACCATGTTTTCCTTGATATGAATAGTAATTAACCAGGGGAATGATTACCAAGAACTGTAGTGTTACTGGGAATGTTAAAGTTAAGACAGGTTTACATGATTTTTACTTAAAGACATAGCTAAACTTAAACAGAAATTCAATCATCAGGGAAATCCTACAGGAGCAGGAAACACTAACTGATCAGCACAGTTTCTCTGCAGATTTACAAACCTGTGAAATTCCCCAACTTTGGATGGTTTTCAAACGACTTGCCCAAGGCCACATAGGGGATGTGTGATGGGCAGGAAATGTTCTCCAGCCTTAGCACAGTACTGGTGCTTCCCAGGCCCTGATCCCAGGTTGCTCCAAGAGCAGCTTCTGTCTGTCTTCATGGAAAGAGTTATTATGGCAGATGCCAAAAGATGGTGTTCGTGAATGCATTTTCAATAGGGGAATCCACAGGACTCATACACATTGCAAATGGCTCCCAGGAACTCTTTTCCAGCTATTGATATCCAATTTTTTTTAAAATAAAATAATTTAAGCATACTCTGTATTTAAACTCCAAAACAGAACCAAGTGTCTTCCTAAAGTAACTGAACTAGAAGAGATGAAAAAGAAAGAGAAAATCAATAAGTCTGATATCAAAATACTTTTCCTTGACAAGTGCTTTCTTACCACAAGGAAGAAAAATTTAGGAATATATTTTTTTCCCTGATGTGTTGGCAAGACTACTGAATGTTACATAAAGCAATGCTGCAGGTTAAAGACTGAGGTTATTCATGTAAAAAATGCTCTGACTTTGTGCTGCTGCTACATTGAAAAGTAAAACAAGTTTTAAACGAGCATCTTTCTCCTGTGGAGATTTGATTTGTTTCTTGATATTCCAGGTCATGGAGCAAAGGCATTAGGACGTCAAAAAAACCCAAACAAAACAAGGGAGAGGGGAAAAAAGGAAAATAACACTTGCAATGTTAGAGTTTGGATGCCCTCTAACTTGTGTTTATCATGTGTTCAGTAAACACAGCAAATACTTAGAAGGAAACTATAATTTGTAAACAAAGATAAGGTGCCCAGAGGACTATTTACAAGCAGAATATGCAAATTCTTATTGCAGTCCAAAAAAGATGAGCAGTTATGGTTTAATAAAATATTTTGGGTGTTTTCTCATGCTCCTGAGAGTGTGTTTGGGTGTTTTCCGTGGTCCTGCTGCTTGACTTCATCCATAGGTGATGGAAAGAGATTTGTTTCCATCAGTCACTGAAAAGCTGCACCATTTCACACCAGGGAAGTTTCTCTAATGTAATCCTCCTTAAAGTTCTTTAAACTAGGCTTTAGCTCTAAAAGCTAGGACAATAGTTATATATTGGTCCTTTCCTGCAAGTGAAGTGCTCCATAGTCAAATCCTTCCTTTATATGTGGTGCTACAAAGAGAAATCATTCTGACAGCAAATGGCAGCTCCTGGTTTCAAACCGTTGCTCCTTGCATGGAGCAGACAGAGAGCTCCTGGTCTCCTGCCATGCTCTTCCCCATTCAGGGGGAGTTTTTTGGGAAGGGGGAGCCACCCAGTGCTCCTTCAGTGCAGTAGTGTAACAGACCCTATGACGGGAGCAATAAAATCTCACAACAGAGATATGGGAAGCTTTATAGCTTCTGGTGTTTCTGAGCACACCATGTAAGAAAGGATCAACTCAGACACTGGCCAAAATGGAATTCCACAGGATGATGCTAAATTTGACAAGCTTTTCCTGTTTGCAGGCTGCAGATCTCAGTCTAATCTTTCTACCAGTTATTTATGGGGAATATGGACCAAAATCACCTATAATGTGGCAGAATATTTAATACCAAGTACCTGGACTTCGCAGCATGGAGGCATCCAATCCAATATCTATACACAGTAGCATCTTCCCAGCCAGAACAGAGCAAGGACCCTTCCTTATTTCTCATTTCAATTTTGTTGCTTTTGAGTAGGATAACTTCTCACGAAAAGAATAGAAGCGAAGAGGGGCTATAAAGCCCTTGACAGTTACATCTGGGCAGTGTAGGGGTACAAGAAGTGGAGTGTGACGGAAAGATGTGCCATTGGAACAACTTCATTAAGGACTGAATATTTTAAGTGTTTGCTGCAGGAAGTAGATGGCTTCAAGCTTGGAAACAGCATTGATTAACATTCTGAGCAGCTCCTGCTGCTGAGGAGAAAGACAGATAATCTCACCTTGAGCCTCTGAGTATTGTTGCTTTTCTGATTATTCTTCCACAGGGTCATAAGGAAGTCTTAATATTACAGTGCTGTTAGAAGATTTTCAGTCCAATTAAAAGGCAAATCAGCAGCTATGTATTTCTTTTGCCTTGACAATTACAACTAGACATAATATATATTTGCTGTGTAAGCATAAGAAAACCCTAATCAAAAGAACCCATTAATTATAGTTTGTTATATAATGGATTTATTACGTATATTTATTATAAGTGAATATCTATTTTGTGCTGATTTATCAATCTGCTGTTTGAGGAAATGACAGGAGAGCAAGAATCATAATCCAATTTCTTATTGCTGCTCTCAAGCTGGGTGTACAAGAAACAAAGATAAGTGTGGGCATTTGACAGTCACACTACCTGGCATCATGCATCACAGAATGATGTCTTGGTCCGTTTCTTTCCCACCTGTAAAGAAGAGAATGGTTCAGTCTACCACACATAATGGAAGAATGAATTCGGTAATCTAAAACGTAGGTATCTAATCCATGTTAGTCACATCACCTTCCACTAGAGCCAACAGAGAAAGATTATCTTCTGAGATGATTAATCCAAGCCTGAGAGAGGTGTCTGAAACTGAAGGGATTTATCACCCTCTCCTCCAAGTACAGAGGGAACTTGGACAAGGAGGTCAGATTAGACAGGTATCTTGTAGATAGCCAAGGTCAGGGAGATGAATGCTTGCCTGCTCACTCTTTATAGACATGGACTCTCATTAGATGCACCCATTGCTCTTAGAGTAGTGGAGGTCTGTCCCTACTGTGGCACAGACAGCAAACATCAGTAATATTAATCAGAAACATCCCTAGTCCCTTATCTCAGACATTTATCTGAGCAACTGTGAAATACAAACTGCAGTACAACCAGCATCATTTCACCTCTCTCTGAAACACAATGGGTTTTGCAGAAACTCTGCAGCCATTTAACTGTGCATGGGAACTGCTGGTGAAATGGTAACAAGTCAGAAGTCTCCACTTGCCTAAGGCTGAAATGGAAAGAGATGAGTGAAACAACACAAGAAGAGGGTAGCTCAAACTAAAAATTCACCTTGGAAGTCATCGGAGCAACCCTCTTTGTTTAGTCAGAACTGGTTGGGAATGAGATTTGTCACTGGGATGAAAGCAGGTAAAAGAGCAGCGTGATTACACATGATTACAGAATCACAGAATCACAGAATCACAGAATGTTAGGGATTGGAAGGGACCTCGAAAGATCATCTAGTCCAATCCCCCTGCCGGAGCAGGATTGCCTAGACCATATCACACAGGAACGCGTCCAGGCGGGTTTTGAATGTCTCCAGAGAAGGAGACTCCACAACCTCTCTGGGCAGCCTGTTCCAGTGTTCAGTCACCCTCACCGTAAAGAAGTTTTTCCTCAAATTTAAGTGGAACCTCCTGTGCTCCAGCTTGCACCCATTGCCCCTTGTCCTGTCAAGGGATGTCACTGAGAAGAGCCTGGCTCCATCCTCTTGACACTTGCCCTTTACATATTTATAAACATGAATGAGGTCACCCCTCAGTCTCCTCTTCTCTAAGCTAAAGAGACCCAGCTCCCTCAGCCTCTCCTCATAAGGGAGATGTTCCACTCCCTTAATCATCTTCGTGGCTCTGCGCTGGACTCTCTCTAGCAGTTCCCTGTCCTTCTTGAACTGAGGGGCCCAGAACTGGACACAATACTCCAGATGCGGCCTCACCAGGGCAGAGTAGAGGGGGAGGAGAACCTCTCTCGACCTGCTGACCACACCCCTTCTAATACACCCCAGGATGCCATTGGCCTTCTTGGCCACAAGGGCACACTGCTGGCTCATGGTCATCCTGCTGTCCACTAGGACCCCCAGGTCCCTTTCCCCTACACTGCTCTCCAACAGCTCTGTCCCCAACTTGTACTGGTACATGGGGTTGTTCTTGCCCAGATGCAGGACTCTACACTTGCCCTTGTTATATTTCATTAAATTTCTCCCCGCCCAACTCTCCAGCCTGTCCAGGTCTCTCTGAATGGCTGCGCAGCCTTCCGTTGTGTCAGCCACTCCTCCCAGTTTTGTGTCATCAGCGAACTTGCTGACAGCGCACTCTAATCCCTCATCCAAGTCATTAATGAATATATTGAATAGAACTGGTCCCAGAACCGACCCTTGCGGAACTCCGCTAGACACAGACCTCCAACTGGACTCTGTCCCGCTGACCACTACTCTCTGGCTTCTTTCCTTCAGCCAGTTCACAATCCACCTCACTACCCGATCATCCAGACCACACTTCCCCAGTTTAGCTGCGAGGATGCTGTGGGAGACCGTGTCAAACGCTTTACTGAAATCGAGATAGACCACATCCACAGCTTTACCATCATCTATCCACCGGGTAACATCCTCATAAAAGGCTATCAAGTTGGTTGAGCAAGACTTCCCGTTGGTGAAGCCATGCTGAGTGCCCCTAATGATCCCCCTATCCTTGATGTGCCTAGAGACAGCACCAAGAACAAGTTGCTCCATCACCTTTCCAGGGATGGAGGTGAGGCTGACCGGTCTATAGTTACCCGGGTCCTCCTTCCTGCCCTTTTTGAAGACTGGAGTGACATTCGCTTTCCTCCAGTCCTCAGGCACCTCTCCCGTTGCCCACGACTTAGCAAAGATGATGGAGAGTGGCCTAGCAATGACTTCCGCCAGCTCCCTCAGCACCCGCGGGTGCATCCCATCAGGGCCCATGGATTTATGGACGTCCAGGTTGCTTAATTGGTCCCTGACCCAGCCCTCATCAACCAAGACAGATTCCTCCTCTATCCTGACTTCTTCTGAGGCCGCAGGGGTCCAGGGCTCCTCAGGACAGCTTCCAACAGTATAGACAGAGGCAAAGAAGGCATTCAGTAACTCCACCTTCTTTTTATCCTCTGTCTCCAGGACCCCCACCTCATTCATCAGTGGGCCTACATTGCCTCTAGTGTTGGCTTTACCTGCAATGTATTTGAAGAAGCCCTTTCTGTTGTCCTTGACCTCTCTTGCAAGGTTTAATTCCAAGGAGGCCTTAGCTTTCCTAGTTGCCTCCCTACATCCTCTGACAACAGACTTATATTCCTCCCAAGTGGCCAGCCCCACCTTCCACGATCTGTACACCTTCTTCTTCCACTTGAGTTTGCCCAGCAGTTCCCTGTTTAACCATGCAGGTCTCCTGGTACCCTTCCTTGACTTCCTACCTGTTGGGATGCTCTGATCTTGAGCTCGGAAGAAGCAGTCCTTGAACGCTAACCATCTATCTTGGGCCCCCTTACCTTCTAGTACCCTGTCCCATGGGATTTCCCCTAGCAATTGCTTGAAAAGGCCAAAGTTGGCCCTCCTGAAGTTCAGGGTTGTGATTCTGCTAGCTATTCTGTTCCTGCCACATGAGATCCTGAACTCTACCATCTCATGGTCGCTACAACCAAGGCTGCCCTCAACCTTCACCTCTTCAACCAGACCCTCCTTGTTAGTGAGGATAAGATCCAGCAGCGCTCCTCTCCTAGTTGGCTCATCCACCATTTGCATCAGAAAGTTATCATCAATGCACTGGAGGAACCTCCTGGACTGGGGATGGCTGGCTGAGTAGGCCTCCCAGCAAATATCAGGGTAGTTGAAATCCCCCACAACAACCAGGCCCTGTAATTGCGAGACTGCTCTCAGCTGCCTGTAGAAGGCCTCATCGCCCTCCTCATCCTGATCCGGTGGCCTGTAATAGACACCCACAACAGTATCACCCCTGCCAGCCTGCCCCTTAATTCGCACCCACAAACTCTCAACTCGCTCCTGATCTGCCTCTGGACAGAACTCAATACATTCTAGCTGCTCACTCACATAAAGAGCAACTCCACCACCTCTCCTTAGTGGCCTGTCTTTCCTGAACAGGACATAGCCATCCATGACCACATTCCAGTCATGCGAGGCGTCCCACCAAGTCTCTGTAATTGCCACTAGATCATAGCCCCCCGACCGAACACGGATTTCTAACTCCTCCTGCTTATTCCCCATGCTGCGTGCATTGGTGTACAGGCATTTCAGGGAGCGAGCTGGGCACACCGATTTCATCCCAGATTCACCCCCTGATTTCACCCCAGGGGGATGGGAGGCCTCCTGGTCTACCTCAATACTAGAGCGTTGCCCCAGTGGTGCAAGCCCAGCTACCACCCCATCCCCCTTCGAATCTAGTTTAAAGCTCTCCGAATGAGCCCTGCTAATTCCTGTCCCAGAACCCTTTTGCCCCTACGACATAAACCTTTCCCATGTATAACTGTCACGCCTGTTGTCTTATAAAACCAGCCATTATCAAAGAACCCAAAGCCCTGCCTGTAGCACCAGTCTCGTAGCCAGGCGTTAATAGAGAGAATCCTACTATTCCATCCCACGTCATCACCTGAAAATGGAAGGAGGGAGGAGAAAACAACTTGTGCCCCAGACTCTTTCACCAACCATCCTAGGGCCTTGTAGTCTTTCTTCATCCCCCTCAGACTACGGGATGCAGCTTCTTCCCCACCTGTCTGGAAGATCAGCAGGGGGCAGTAGTCTGTGGCCTTCACCAGGTTGGGGAGTTGCCTGGTGATATCCCTGATTCGGGCTACCATGATTGGCTACGACGGCTACGATGATTGTCGTCTAGAACACAGTTATTAGACCTTCCACGTGTAGCAAATGAAGGTTGAGAAGTTTATAAATCAGTTTTGTTCCATTAATTCATGGGGCTACTCCTGAGGAATATAGTGCTTATATTTATGTATGCTTTGTGTGATTAAGAATTGACAAGGTACTGGTGAGGGGAACAGAGGCAGGCCAAAATCAGAAATGCCAAGTTAAGCCCCAGAAATCCCTCGGGTCTATAGCACTATGTCTCTTTCCTCTTTCAGGCAGGAAAAAGCTGTTCACAACACCACACTGGAGCTGGCGTCATGCTCCTGAGCAGAGTCCAAGAACACGACCAGGCTGCAAAGGATACTGAGCATGAGCTAAGAGCAGATCATACGGATCATCGCTTCTTTAGACCTTAAGAATCTCCTTCCTTCCCCTTCTCCTCCCCAGCCGCCGTCACACAGCATTTCATACAGTACCAGCTGGGGAAAATGAGCAGCAACTGCTCAGTTTGGTGAAACCCAAAAAGACAACACTGGTTGTGCAAGGCTGGGATACTGGGACTCCAGCTTGGCTTGGCACAGGGACTTCTAAATGTCCAATATAAAAAAAAAACTAACGAGTGAGTGAAAGCATGGGTGTATATATGATCTGGGTCCTGGTGCGAGGACAGTCATAAGACACTTCACCCAACCACTCGCCATGGCTACTTTGAGCTTTGTCATTCAAAATTTGTTCTATATGTTAGGGACATATTTCAGTAGTTCCCAGACTGGCTGTGAATGTTTCCAACAACAACAGAATGTTTCCAATAAATTATGCTGGTGGGAATCAAAAGCTGTTTGGAGTGATCATGTCTCAGGCCCTGCTGGGTCTTCCTCAGGCGTGGGTTTTCCCTGGGAGTGAAGACATTCTGAAAGCCATACGGAGATGGTAACCACCTCCCGCATGCAGAGTGAACTTGAAATGTCTATCAATTCTTTCCCTGGCTTAATGTTGAAGCAAGAATATCGATGTCTTTAATTGGTTCCCATGTCCTGGGGGCTCCTGGTGTGCAAGAAATACCTTGAGGACATGAGTACTGATCTATTACAAGAGGTAAGCAATAAAACAGAAAAAAATATTAAGAACCAAAGGGCACTGAGTGGTTTGCAGCCAGCTCCACTGCTGATATCAGGTTATGGCCTTTAGTACCATTCTGCATTTCAGAAAGCTTCTAATGTGCACATCCATTGTCCTGCAACAAGTTATGTTTCTTGCCTACCTGCTTGTTACATCTGTCAATCATGTGCGAAAACCGATGCCAGAAAGTAATCTGACGACGTTGTTATATTCAATAGCCATGATAAGGATGAACTTTAAGGCTCAAAGGGCTTTGGTGGCAGCAAACCATCCACAGCTTGGATCCCAGCATTTCCTGTCAGGCTAACTTTCATTAAGTCTTAACCAGCAAAAGAAAATGAGAGAACCTGAACAAAATAGAAAGAAACTAATATTAAAATGTGAACTTCTGACTAGAGCTAAAGCAAGTCTCTACTTGCACACAGGATTTTTTTGTAATCTTGCAGGGAGAGAAGACGGTGGAGAAATTTAAGCAGAGAATATAATTCTCCATTTTTTATGCTCTCTTGTCTTCTGTTTGTATTCCTAGAAAAACAAGCTGGCTCTGTACCTACATGAAGAGATTCGTGTCCAGAAGGCTGAGCCACGCAGGTGCCTTTTTAAATCTCCTATCACACTGGGAAAACTGCACCTTGGTGGGAAGGGATTTTTAGAAAAACCCTTTGGCCAGGCCAGGGAAAGGAGTAACTTTACATAGGCTCTTCCCTATGTTTATTTATACCTGACTGGGAACAACTTAACTTCACAAGAGGGGGAGACAAGCAAAAAAGAGGCGTATGTTCTCAAGTGTTATTTTACCTGTCCAACTACTAACATAATACCTTTTATCAGCAGCTATACCTAAGACTGTCTCAGCAAATAGATGACAACTTTAGCTGGAAACAAACTGAACAAACTTCATTAGAATCACTGGAGTCATTAATGATTTAAACCCATGAAGAGTATTTCCCAATATAATTCTTCCCTTACTTTGTAAGGAAGAATAATGTTGTAGTAGTAGTAATAATAGTGGAAACATACAGGTGGAGAAGTGGGGACTTGGGGAAGAGAGCCCATGACCCCCAAAGATGCTGACCACTGGACTGAGATGGTGCACACTCACACTTCAACCTGCTCCATAGAAAGTCTGTCCATGCTGGATACCAGGGCTGCAGTTGTGATCAGACAAGTAAGATGGTGAGCATGATGTGTGTATACCGCCTACTGACAGCTGGGCTTGCCTCATTTCTTTAGACACCCCAAATCCAGGGTAATGCATCCTTCCAGTTATCAGATTTCCTGTGCTATTAAAAGCAGAGAAACATGTTAACCCTTCCCATCCTTCTGATAAACCTGCACAGACAGCCTCTGCGATGCCAGCTTAGAGGCTGGGAGTACTCTGGTTAATGCAGTTATCTCCCTGAGGACTCACGTTGGCTCACTCAGAGCTGACTGCAGCACTTCTCAGCAGGGTGACACAGGGTTTACATTGATCCTTATTCTCCCAGTGTCTTCACAGTTCTGTGCAATTAGGACTGAGACTAAATTAAATTATTAAATTAAATTTATACAGAAATTTATTTTCCCCCTCTATCCCAAGGAACAGATGTGTTTAAAGCAGCAGCCACAAATTGTTTCAGATACAGATACACTGTAGATTTTGACAGCAGTTTCAGCACCAGCGACTGGTTTCAGCTTTTTTCCCCTAATTGGTTATCATATTGTCATCATGCATTGGTTTGCTGAGATTTTTATCTGGAGGTGAAAAAAAATGTAGGAGAAAAGCTTTAATTTGAAAAAAACCCTTAAATAATGGGTTTGTGGGCACTGACACAACACACTTAAATTTAATTAATATTGGATATGTGTCCCCAGAAATCTTGCATGAAACATTTTAAATACATACATATAAATAAGTAAAATTTTTCTTACCTAAGGGCAAAGCTTTCATTTACCTAAATCAATGCCTATTGATTTATGAATGATGTTTGTGTCTTTATGTATTACATCAGCTTGGACGGATTCTTTGGCTTTTCTTACTAGGTTCACTGGTTTGTCTTGGAAGGTAGTATACTTTGTTCAAATATGTGCTGAAGGCAACAGCAATGCTGCTCAAACATGCATTGTCATTCGCTCTTCCCCTTCAGTGTTTAAAATAATACCTCTGTTTTAGACGCTCGTGTAATTTAAATCAGACATGAAAACAAGTTCAGAAATACTGGCCTGGAAGGAAGGACGGACCACATGGCAAATCCAAGCGTGTTTGTAATCCAGACAAAGGTTTGGCTTCAGATTTCATTAAAAGGTTAGCAAAATGTCAGCCTGTCACATCTTATTAACAGTAATAATAACAACTCACACTTTTGAACGCAAATACCATCCGCGTATTCTAAAGCTCTGAGCAAATGTTAGCATATCAGCCCTAGAAAGACAACGTTTTCCTTTATAGATTGGGAGAAACCGAGGCAGGAGGAGCAGAAAGAATGGAGGACACCAGACCGTGCTCAGAGATGTGTCAGAGGTGAGAGCAGACAGGTGAGAGAAGGGAGACCCTACAGAGGAACGAGTTGGAGCAGCCAAGGCAGCATCAAGTGTGATCCGGGAAGGGTGTCTTATTATTTTAATGTATTTTATTTTTAAATCAGATCTAGATCTGGTGTAAAACAGTGCTAAATTTAATGGTACTACAGCGGTATACAGAGTCCAGCCCAGCTGTCCGGTAAACATCAGCAGAGTTTGGTAACAGATTGGCAGAGTGGGTTTTTTGATCTGCTTCATACTTCCCAAATGCTGAAGATGTCCTTTGCTTTAAAAAAAAGGCGCAACCAAAAGCAAATCCAGCAATAACTTTCACTAACTTGACTCTAATTGAACAGTCGTGTGTGTAACCATTCTAGAGATATGGTGATTCCTGCAATCACCTGAAAGGAAAGAGGCTGCAAGAAAAATAAGCCAGAGACACAGATAAGAAGATTTTATTCAGCTTTATTTGACAAGTTTTATTACACTGAGAAAACATAACGTATCTAATCTCTTTGCAGCTGTTGCAGCCCTTCAGCCTTTATTACTTAAATCCTATTAGATATAAAATTGTTTCTATCTGTCAATGGCATGATATCTACTTTTATTATTATTATTATTATTATCATCATATTCTTGCAAGTATGGCCATGAACATAATTTCTGGTCCATCTTCTTACCAATAGTTAAGGTTACCCTGCGATGTCCGCCTGTTTAAATAGCCTACTTTTTCAAAAGTCCTGGAGACCCATGTGTGTTGTTAGTATACACACAGTGGCACTAAATAAAGCTCAGCAAGTAATGAAAACCTCTGCAAACAAACCAGTATAGCTAATTATTTCTGTTATGGGTGCTGAAATTCTGTTCATATTGGGCTCAGCTGCATGCTTACCCATATGAAGAGCTTGAAGCAGAGACTTTCATCACTGTACACAGGTTTTTCAATTTGTCACTTGTAAAACTTTAATTCTCCATTTTTCACAGAAGGATGAAGGACATTCTTTTTCCAACTGGAATTCCCATTATTGCAAATAAACAATGTTGCTGCACTGCCTCTTTCTCTCCTTGTCCCTAGGATAACCCCTGCTATGATTCATCAGACCCTCCACTCCTCACTTAGCAGGATGCAAGGGACGTCCCCACCACAATGTCCCCTTGGAAGTGAAGTCTGATGGCTCCTGGACAGCCATGACAGCAGACTACCTGAATGCTCTTCCCATGAGGTATGCACGCCTCATTTTCACATTGACACCATTTCATTCTTGAGGCAAAAGTTTTTACTTGCTGGGAATGTGATTTTTTAGCCTCACTGCCAATGAAAATTATAACAGGGCAACATCAAAATTCCGTTACAGCTGGTTTTAACAGATGGTTTTTGACCAGATGTTCCTGCAGCATCAGCAGGTTAAGGCAGAAAAAGTATAGGAGAAATAATAAGGCAAAGATGTCTTGCTCACAAACCTCCAACAGAATAGAATATAACATTAGCATCCCCCAGATGCCTGCTCTTGCCTGCTCTGGGAGCATCATATTCATCCTGTGAAAAAGGGCACTTTCATGCTGAAGAAAATTAACATTTGAGATTCCCAATGCCATAAAAGTTTAACAAATGAGTAAGACACTGATTCTGGATGCATAACAATAAGGAAGGGGAGTTGTTTTCTCTTTTGCCTATTGTTTTCTATTGTTATTGTAATCTCTCTTTCTCTCTTTTTATTAGTTTAATTTTCTTTTGTGTAATTTTGTTTTTATGGAGCAGATTCGTCCCTGCTGTACCTCTAGTAGAATTTCAGGAGAGACAAAGACATCCCTTTGTGTCTTCAAGAGATAAAGAAAACATTAATACCTTTCTCAAAGCTTTCATATTTAGATACTATGGGCTTTTTCTGTAGCTTCTCTTTATTGACTATAATAGTCATAGCCAAGAAGTGGCTCATGAGCAGTTCATGATCTCGTTGCTTATCAAATGTGCTGATTTTCTGACTGCATATTTTAGCATGCTGAAATGTGAAAGACATTAATTTGGACAGCAATATGTATGGAAATTAAATGAAAATTTCAGGAGCTGGGAGTTGATGCCTCAAGCAGGAACAAGACACTGCGTGGCAGCCTATCTCTGGTAACTGGCTCCCACAGGAGGCAAAAGTTTCTGTCTCTTGCAGCTTTCCTACTGCGTGATGTGCAGCATCTTGCGAAGGAACTCTGTCAAGCCAGTGACCTACGGACTAGAAAGCTGGGCAGCCCTCCAAGGTGGGCAGCAGAGAACTGGGAAGCTGGATGAGATCACAGACATAAGAGTGACTACATCCAGAAGCAATCATATCTTCCAAGAGGATAAAAAAAGACAGAGGCAAGGGTAGGTAGGGTTATGTTCTGGAGAGGTGAAACTGTATCACAGAAGAGTGAGAAAGTGAGAAAAAAAAAATGCAGCGATAGCCTGTATTTGGAAAGATGTGGGTATGTAGTGGGGGAGTTAAAAGTTTAGGGTGTTGGTTTTTGGGGATGTAGGATGTGAAAATGAAGAGTGGGGTAGGCCTCAGTCAAGTGGAGATTTCCCTAAATGGTGGGTTGTGAAGTCTGACCCTCCATGAAGCTGAGACTCTTTATTTCAAAACACCTAAGTAAATACATGACAAGTACGTCTCACATCTTAAGACTCGTTTTTTAAGCATGTCTTTTAATGATCTATTGGATCAATGTTTGCAGGCTGTATTTCTGACAGTCACCTGTGATTTAGCTTTGGAGATAGGAAGTCTGAGGACTGACTACAGAAAGCCATGATAATGCAGACACAACCAGAACTGAACTTTTGAAGATCTCTTCAAAGGACATAGATCAGGTCTAATGAAAAAACTTAGGCATTTAAGACTGGACTTGAAAGATTTCTTCACTTCTAAGTCTTATGCTACAATATAATGCTAGTTAGCACTCTAGTTTAGCAGTGTCTAATCTCATTAGGCATTTGTATTTCTGATCCAAAAATTCCCCGGACAGGTTTTTAACAAGCCATGACCATAGAGGCTGTTTGTGTGCTGTCCACTCTGTGTGCAAGGAAAGCAAAAGGAACACATGCAAGGCTACCCTTCGGGGTCTCCAAATGAACCCCATCAAACCCTGCTTCACAGAGTGACATTTAAGGCCTTGCAGGGTCAGGGGCTGGGATACACCTAAAGTGCAAGGTAAGCATCAACTTCACCACAAAACCATCTGCCACAGCAAGAAGTCATGCCCTTTCACCTGGAGGGTGCCCCACCACTGTGCTCTGAGGGAAGGAGAGAAAGACATCTAACACCTAGGGACAAACTCAACAGGACATATGAGATCAAAGCAGCAGTGTACTGAGGGAAGAACATGACTCTGTAGCGCAATAGTCAGAGCACAACACATAGCAGGGTATATCTAAGGCAACTGAGTCACGCAGGCATTTTTTAAATTGTTTCTGTTTATTTATCTCTCTTTTATAAATCCAACAAAACTCAATGTGAAGTGCATTCACAATTTCTAGACCACTGACTCATGCTCTTGCTCGCTTTGCTTTCCCTCCACTGGCAACCGGGCTGTTTGCTGTTGAGCTGGTGCCTGTTCTGCTTAGAGACCCCAGCAAGTGAAGTAGAATAAATGTAATCCACTCAAAATGACAAAATTATAAATGGCTGCTACAACCAGAGAGCGTGGATTGTTGAGGCCTGAAGCCATGAGCCAGCAGTGTGCCCTTGTGGCCAAGAAGGCCAATGGCATCCTGGGGTGTATTAGAAGGTGTGTGGTCAGCAGGTCAAGAGAGGTTCTCCTCCCCCTCTACTCTGCCCTGGTGAGGCCGCATCTGGAATATTGTGTCCAGTTCTGGGCCCCTCAGTTCAAGAAGGACAGGGAACTGCTATAGAGAGTCCAGCGCAGAGCCGCAAAGATGATTAAGGGAGTGGAACATCTCCCTTATGAGGAAAGGCTGAGGGAGCTGGGTCTCTTTAGCTTGGAGAAGAGGAGACTGAGGGGTGACCTCATTAATGTTTATAAATATGTAAAGGGCAAGTGTCATGAGGATGGAGCCAGGCTCTTCTCAGTGACATCCCTTGACAGGACAAGGGGCAATGGGTGCAAGCTGGAACACAGGAGGTTCCACTTAAATATGAGGAAAAACTTCTTTACGGTGAGGGTGACTGAACACTGGAACAGGCTGCCCAGAGAGGTTGTGGAGTCTCCTTCTCTGGAGACATTCAAAACCCGCCTGGACGCGTTCCTGTGTGATATGGTCTAGGCAATCCTGCTCCGGCAGGGGGATTGGACTAGATGATCTTTCGAGGTCCCTTCCAATCCCTAACATTCTGTGATTCTGTGATTCTGTGATTATAAAAAACAGACTTTCTCCTACAAGAACTTTCAACAACTCAGCTTTGCTATTTTTTGTGCTCAGGTGCACATACTAAAACTAGGTTCCAATTAATAAGTGATGAGCTTTTATTAGACTCCTCAACACTGAAGTCGTGGTTTTGAGCACACCTGAAATTTAGTCAAATAAATAGCTCTATCTTCTACATGTGAATTTTGCAATAACATGGTGTCACAATCTAGGCCATAGGAAGAAGAAAACATCCAAGAGTCTTCTTGAGATTACAAAGAAGTATAGCAGGATTTTTTTTGTCAGTTTTGTATAAAATGATAGAAACATATTGTGTATTCGGACAAAAGAAATAAAAAATTGCATGTATTGGAGCATTATTCTTAGCATTATAAAAAACATTTGTGTTTTGACATTTGATGCATTACACTCAGAACAAGTGTACCATTCAGATTTTCAGTCTTAAAAAATAAGTGAGCCATACTCCAAGGATGGAACACAGTGTCAACTGTCTGTAACTGGGACATTAAGTAATTATATGGTACTTAGCACAGAAAAAATGCAGTCCAAGCAGTAACCAACAAATTTTCATAACTCTCCTCTGAGACAGAAACCGCATCCCTACTTTGCAGATGGAAAACTAAAAAGAAGGCAAAATCCTTATTGTTCTTTAATAACTATGACCAAATGATTATGTTGTCAATCATGCAATCCAGCTTGCTTACACAAAGTATAACACAAGAATTATAAATGGTTTCTGCTAAAAAAAAAAACCTAAAAAACTTCAATTCTGAACAAAAAACTGCTTTTCTCCTGGCTCTGGATTTAGGCTAGAAAAATCTGTATGAACGAAACGTACGTTATCAAAGATATTATTATGCCCTCAGAATGATGATGTGACTTTACAGAAACTGGAGTGCTGCTTCTGAAATGAACCAAATTTAGTCCATCAAAACAACCTAATTAATTTAGTAAGATTTAATAGCAAACAATTTTCCTCATCTCTGGAGGATTTGCAAAACTAACAGGTGAGATTTAATTATACAGAACCAAGATTTTCAGGGAAGGACCAGAGCTATCTCCAGCTTGGGCCACTTACTCTGTTCATAAAGTATTTCTGAGCACTGGTTCCCATCAAAGCTACGTCTAACACTGAGCATCTTTATATAGAGACTACCAGAGTCAGTCATTTCTGTATCAATATGAGTTTTGGATACCGAAGGACTCTTCAAAACTATGCTCTGTGAAGCAGGGAATACTTCATCTTTCCTGTTTATGTTATGATAGGGCATTCGAGACTGGAATAAACCTGTGTGATGCACAGAACATTTTTCCAGGAAGAAATAGGATGGCTTAAAATCACTACGAAGCCTCATCTAAATCAGCAGAGCTGCTGAAGAATATAATTTCAGAGCACCTGGATTTGAATTCCTGCCCTTTCCTTGGTCCAGCTCTTGTTATGGCATGAGAGGGATCAGGGCACTCTGGAGAGTGAAGATTTTAAGTTAGTTTTCAGTCAGAGCAGCTCCCTGGTCTGACTCGTCAGAGACCTACACCGTCTCTAGGTGTGGCAAAAAGGGGATGAGGGAATGAATAGACTGGGATGAAAGCAGAAGCAGCAGCACCCTTGTCATGAATAGCTTGAATTTTAACTGTGTTAAATCCAATGCAAAAATGCAGCTATTGTATCTGCCCACCAAATGAACAAAACAAACAATACAGGCAAAGGCAGCAGGAAAATAAAAATGGCCAACAGCAAAACATCAGCTTGGTGATAGCTAAGAAAAGAAAACTGTATCTCTCAGCTCTATAATTCAGTCCTAATGAGCAGCCTGTTTGAAGCAACTGGGTTTTAGATGATATTTGATTATTCATCAATTAATCAAAAACATGGGCAGTTTCACTAATTTTTCAGCCAAAAGAGGTTGTGGAGCTGTTACCATAAACATGCACGGTAATGCTATGCACTGCTTCAGAAAAAGGAATCTCAGTGAACTCAGTAGAGAAAGGATTTGGCTGAGGCTCAGAACTATTCTTTTGTGGTTTAGAAGTTTGCCAAACAAGAGGGGACTTTTTGGAAAACCACCATGCTGTTTAATCTTTATTATTTAAGCAAAAGCCAAGGGTTTTGTTATCACTCAATTTGACAATCACACCACTCAAGTTTTGTTCCTGTTATATATATATACACATACATACATATATGTGTGTATGTATATGTACCTATATACACGCACATACATAATATATACTTAAATGGTCCCTCTTTGCCTTTTTTTTTTTCATTTTCTAATCCTTTTTTTTCATTTTTTGAATGTCTCACAGAAAGCCTGGCTTTCTATAACAGTCAGACTTCTCTGCTTTGCAGTGGCTTGTGCCTGAATTTAGCCAGCTTTATAAACTGCTACGCACTTAATTACACTCTCCAACTGAGTAGAGTTTCATCAACATATCGGCAAGGTGTTTCAACACTGGTAATGGTGGAATAAATTACTGATGCTTTAACTAACTTGTATATCTGGTACACTAGCTGTAGAAGGACAGCCAGGAAAAATATAACAGACCCAGATTATCCTGTTGGTTTTCAATGCTGAGAACCAGGCTGGCTTGGATCTCCATTTCATCTATTCAGTCTGATTTTGTTACATTTGTGATCCTTGATGTGGCATACTGTGGAAGCCTTTAGACATTTATCTTCCTAACTCTTTTTACAGGTGGAAGACAGACTCAGAGAGACTAAAGGCTTTTGAAAACTTAACTCGGGACCACAAGGTGTTATTCCCCTCTGCTTTTTGTCACCAGTTATCACCCCTGGACACTGTAAAGGAATGTGTGCTTATGGGTTGGACATGAAATTCAGAAGACAGCATATTAGCCTAAGCCACCCGTGAAGCTGGGCTTACATTTGAATGCCAAAATGAAGCTTTCAAAACGTGTTGGGCACATGTTCAGTCATGCTACCTCCACCAACGAAGACAGGGAGGCAGGGCGGGCACTAAGCACAGGAAGATCGGCGCTGCACCAGTTTGCTTCTGTGCACAGAAACCAGAGCTGCAAGGGCCACATTTTTGATAAGCAAGATGATCCAGCTTTATGGAAAGATGTGTATACATTTTTAAGTCTGTTTTGGCTCTGCACCTATTCTGACAGCATACCGTAGCTACCTTGACTTGGATTGCAAGCACACTGGGACTGCACGAAAATTTGGTCTGTATTAGATCGTGCATTGTGCAATGTTCACTGAGAATATTGTCCCCAGGTTTTAATCACGTGAACACGTGTTATTTCTCATGTAACACACTACTGGATTTTTGGCTTACACACAAGCAATATTTTCTTTAGTATTCTCCTATAAAATCTTGCTGTCTTCATAGAGAAAATCTAGTTTTTATGACAAAATGTTGATTTCTGGCTGAAGGCAGCTTTTCAACTTTGTAACATGAACAGAGTAACAAAATTTCAATCACTTTTCCCAGATTATTCCTTTCTGAGGGAATTTTCACAAGCATATTTTATTCATACAAGATGATACGAAGTAGTAAATGGAAGCGACTGAAATATGTTGCCGCTCAATAAACTATCTCCAAAACTTGCAATACAAAACAAGTTAATTTGCTTTTTTTCTTTCGTATTAACCCAACTGCAGCATACTTTTGAGATGTAAGCAGCTGAACTTGTGGGGCTAACAGGAAGGAATGACTGTCAAACTGAAGTCTGCATCCCTTCTATATACACACACACATGCATTTAGGAAGCCTTTCCTTGTAGAAAGAAACAGATGATGAACTAAGAGGTGGACATGCCAGCAAGTTAGAAAAGAAAATAAATCCCTGACATGAGCTGTGTTGTGAACACACACTGGCAGAGAGTAAAATATATTTCTTTCAATGTGAGAAGCAATTATGGAGGGAAAATGGAAACTGGTAGGGTACTGACTGACCTTCGCTCCTGGTAAATAAGAACCTGGCAGCAACGTGTTTCCCTCAGAGATAACCAGTTCAATAAAGCAGTAAGGTGGGGGGGCAAGGATTTTTATTCCCCGTTGCAGAAACACCTGTCTGTACTTGGATCCCAAGGGCAAATAGGGACAGAGCCTCCTGGATATAACATATTAAAGAGCCCATCACCTTTACAGAAATTTCACTGACAAAAAGTACACTACCAAGCAGAGAGCGTCTGCTTTTTCCCTTGCACAATATGGCATTTTAACAGCAAGACTAACATCAGTTTAGGCCTCATAGGGAAAAGGCATTATTATATACACTTAACATTTCAGGAGGAACTGGTGTAATCAGACAATGACTGCTCAGATTTCAGCTTTCGCTCTACTGAAGTTTTCAAAATAGCAACAATTCAGCAATCCCCAAATGACTGTCTCTCTCACAAAGCATGAACCAGAATGATGACAAGGCCTCCAGTAAGTCCTTTCCTTTGAAAGGTTCTGTCACTGGCATAAGAAATACTTTGCCATTTTCTAACCCAGCTATTTGCACACTAGATATGTTTAGGTATAATTTCACTTCAGACCCCGCAGCGGGTGTCAAGCAAATAGAACGTATTGGCTGTGAATAGTTCCTTTATGTTCACCTCTGCCCACATTAACATTTAAATAATCTGGTCCACTCACTGGGTTTGATGGGATCTTTATGACTAATAACCAAAGAGAAGTCTGAAAGCTTTCCGACTAGGTGGAGCGAGTCCCAATTACAAATACATCATTGAATATCCTCATACGTTGGTAAGTGCATTACCTAAGGGAGAAGTTCTGTAAAAAAGCCACAGATCAGTAACACCCATCATTCAGCGACATTGGTTCAGCCCTGAAATTCTCATCTCACCTCCTGAGGGTTGCTGGATTTGTCTTGGGCATTTCTGCAGTCAAATATATCCCAGTCCTGACCCTGATTAGTTTGTAAAGTCCGAGATCATTATTCAAGTAGCATGGCTTCAGGCTTGTTGCGACTCTAAAATGTCCACAGGGAGGAGGTGGATTGAAAAAGTGTCATTCACTGAACATCTTCTCTAGGTTGTCCTCAAGACAAATTTGCAAATAAGTTTTCTTTGAATGCAGATGTTAATATGCAACACGACTGACTACCACTAAGAGGTTTGGGTAATGTAAAGATGAAAATTCATCTAGTTGGCAACTTTTTCATTCTTTTTTGCCCATATAAAAGCACATTTTCAAAAGCTGTTAAATGGAGACTGCTCAGAGCATCACCTCCCAAGCTGTGTTTTGTTTCTAAAATACAGTATTTACAGGGGTGAAAGAGATAGAGATTCTCATTCAAGAATTTGTCCAGTTTTCCCTCAAAGCCAGGTAAATGAATGATTTCCACAATAACCTTCATTAAGCATTTTCACAATTTAACTACACCTTGTATGAAGAATCACACCCTCTTTGCTTTAGACTTGGCCTTCACTGTTTTTGTTTGTCACTCATTGCTCCTTTTCTTCCCTGTGCTTGTTCCTCAAGGAAATCTGTCTCTGATATGAGGCACAGCTATGCAAGAGGAGGGTGAATTTTGGGGTTTGGCAGCACAAGGAGAGCCATTAAAATGCTGCACAAGGAAAATTTGCCTTCTCCAGCCCTTTCAAGTTACTTGAACCCTGAAATTTAAGCTTCATGGAGCAGGATGAGTGACAGTCATGCAGCAGATGTGCATGCCCAAAGCAACAGTGGTGATGCCCACAGCTGTGACAAGTTTGGGAGTAGGAGGGAGGCTGTTGTGTGGTGGGCACCTCTGGGATGCAGACTGAGCTGCAGTGAGGCAGGAGCCAGACACACAGGTCTCCATTTCAGCAGAGGAGCAACAGTAGGACTGCACGCTTGGCAAGAGAAACTCAGACAGGAAAGAAGCGGCTGTTCCTGAAAACAAGTACAGAGGAGATAAACGGCAGGTACTGCCAGAAGCTTTTATATGGACACAGGCTGATGTCCCAGTCTTTCAGCTTGCTGGGCATAAAACACCCTCTTTCATCCCTCTTTGGGATGAAATTAATGAGGAAGCCTAGCACAGAGTGGGAGTGAGTTACAGGTGATGGATATCCAGGCTGGGGGGTCTGGGCACAGCAAAACTTCAGAAAAAAAGAGGAAAGAAGACAGAGTTTCTTCACTCTCAGGAAACATTGCAGAGTGCTCCTCAGGTGATAAAGTCTTTTGTTTTTAGTACTATTATTAAATTCCAGCTTAGGATGACCATCCCTCCCTGTCTTCCTCCCATATTTTATTCTAACTAGGAAGAAAAATTAAACCACAAGGCAGTGTTGCTGTCACAACTTTCCTTGACGATATCTAGTGACTTCCATGGTAGAGCTTGACCAGATACAAAAGTAAAATGAATGTAAATATGGCAGAAGAATCTGTTGCTAATTAAGTGAAGTGGTTACACGAGAAGAACAATGTCTCATCACTCAACGTAGTTCCACAACGGTCCTGGCTTTCCAACCTGATCCAGCTGATGTGTGAGTACAACACTGCCCTCGCCTGGCCATGGTCTGCTCTTCAGAGCCTTACAACAGCAGCTGAACCTGAGGACCATCAGGGAAAAAAGGTAACCTTCACACAAATATGAGCTAATCTTTCTCAGGAGCTGCTTTGTTCTGGCTTGGGCTGCACAAACTCCTCCAACTCCTTCTCTATGCCTCTGCTCAACATCAGTCCCAGAGGTGCTTCAGAAGCTAAGGAAAGGACAATTTCTGCAGGGTCTGTGCTTCTAGCAGTGCCCCTTGGAGGCTTTTGCACCTCTGGGCCCTGATGCCAGAACTGTCCTGGGCTGAATTTCCTCGTGGCCCATGCATGCCCCTGGGAGAGCTTTGCTTCACCTTAGTGTGCAAGTGGCATAGATGCTTGAAGAAAGCTTCCTCGAAACCCAAACAACATCCTTCTGCAAACACCCAGTTTATGTGTCACACTCACCATTGCAAGCATTCACGAAATCCATGACCGAGTCATTACCCCAAACCAAATGAATTACCTCCCAAACGAGTGATTTCAGACAACAGCTAAATGTAGGGAATTTAGGACCCCCCAGTGATTCCTGGTAAACGGCCTTGTTGTTGGAAGGGGTCTTCTGTTTGTTTTGAATGTATCCTCTCATCACCACCCTACTTCAACCTCGCTCTACAGATTTCTGGGAAATATCTTTAAGTAAGGCAAGATATTTTCAGCAACAATTTGCTACCTTCTGTACTGGTCTGCTATCACGTTATTCTCTGTTTTAAGATCTCCGAGTTCAGAAAAGAGGAGTTCAAGTAAGAAAGATAAGAGACATTAGAGATGGCCTGAAAAACAACTCAGCAGCTGTTCAGCCAATGTGCACTGTATGCAAATGTTGGGGTTGATTCCTATTTTCTTCCAAAGCCGTGGTTTTCATCCAGTTTTACCGTCAAATGACAAACAGCAAGGAACAGCCACAACACCCCACCTCCAGCTGTGATAATTAATAACCTGTCAAGACAGGGATCTGGCTGTCTTAGGAAATCTAATGTCTGGCTAGAGGTGATGAAAAATACTGAGAAACCAGAAATGAGTGATTAAGAAGTTATGCTTGATGAGGGAAAAGAAAAACTTTCTTAAATAAAACAATCTCCTTCTATATGCATGCATATTTAAATGGCATTAAATCTTGTTCAAGGAGTTCATTTTCAAAGTAGAATGAAATCCTTAGGGGAAGAGTTCTATAAAATGCAAACTGTTCCTATGATTTCCTATTCACTTGTAAAGGCTGCTCAGACATGCTTATTCCTGCAAAATTAATTATTTTTACTTATAACCAAAGCTCACTGAAGTTCATGGAAAGTCTTCCACTGATTTTGGCAGGCTCTGAATTTTGAAATAAACAGATTTCATTCACTTAAATGTTGAATATTCATTTTACAAGAGGGTAAATAGACTTAATTCTGAAGTCCCCCTTCAGTCTTACTTGAAGAGTAGACCCATCCCTTCAGCATTATGGGACATAAATCCCATGATCAAGTCACACTGATGACCTCTACATGTGGGCAACCACAGATGCTCAAGTCTACTTGACAAATACCAAAACAACAAAAAATCTGGTTTTGTCTCGACAAGCACAGCTTTGCCCTTTATCCCATGCCTTCAAACCCAGATATCCCTGTTTTAATCCCTCTAGTCACCAGCCCATCAAAAGGGACTGATTCAAAAGTCTTCTTGCTGTAGAAGCTCAGTATTAGACCATCATTGCCAAAACATTCAAAATCAGTCTGGGTGATGAGCTGAATTAGCCTGTGAGACCATCAGTTGTACAACTAGAAAATATACAACTGATTTTTCAGCAAAAACAATGTGACAAATTTTCATCCAGGGATGTTCCATGAGAAAATCAAAAACACCATTTTACCCACAGAAAGACTCAGTTTGTAGGCAGCCTTTAAAGAAAAATGTACATATATGTGTCCATACATATATACCCCTACAAAGAGAGATATAAAGTGAAAAGCCTTTCCTGCACACAAAAATTAAGTTGAAATAGATTTGTTATTTGAAATTTGTGTCACTCGAGAGTCAAAGGCAAGCACATATGGAGGGAAGCAGCCTTTCAATTTTATATTGCAAAGCACCCAGCCCTCCGAAGAAATATGAGGAGAACACAGAAACTAATTGAAACTATCAGGCAGCTTTGACTAAGTGGGATGTGATTAGCAAACTGGAATTTGTCCAGAGCATCCTGGTCCACATTTTCACTCCTCTCTGCCTTCTTCCTCTCAAAGTGCCTGACTCTAATCTACCCCTATACAGCTGTAGTGTTTAACTCAGCTTTTCATTCCACTGAAAATAGTTACATATGGAGAACACCTGTTAATCGACTGTGCTAATTTAAAAGGGGAAAAAATCCAATTCAACTTTGCAACATGTTCCCATTAAGATGATATTACAAGTTTTAATTAATATCTTGATTAGATACTATTATTCATAGTTCTATTCCAGTCATTGGGATCAAGTCTTCATTGTGATATTGCTATTTTGACACAGAAAAAAAATGACTTGTTAGGTATGGAACTTCTCTTCCTAAGACAGATGTATTTCAGAGTTCAGCTAATTGAAACACTGCATGAATAAACTGGTAGGGATGGCAGTCCTTGTTTGCAGTTTGGCAGGGTGCTTTATCTTGATGACAACTACAAATAACATGACCAAGAGAGATTAACAAACAGAACTAAATGCAAACAATTAATAGCATTATTTACTCAGGCAGCGATACTTGTGGTATGAACTTCACCAAATGGTGAGTCATCTGCAACATTCCGCTTGTGAACAACTAGATGAAATACTAATTTTCATGAGAGTAACCCTTTTGACTATAATGTATATTTTTATGATAGAAGCACTATTCCTGATTTCAGCACAGCTATAGACAAGCAGAGTCAGAGTCCTTTTCCTCCCAAACACCTTACGCACACGAACAGCATCCTTGATTTCCAAAGAATCCCCTCAAAAGCCAGTGATGCAAGTAAGGACTGCAGACTCCTGCTCTTCAAACCCTAACCCTACTGCCCTCACATATAGTAATATCCCATGCCTCATCCCTCAGAGCCCAGACAGAGCCTTGCTGGTCAAACTCAGTGTTGGGACAGAGGACAAACTCACAAATGGGGTCAGAGGCTGCCCTAGGAGACCCCATGCGCCCCTCATTCTGCATGCATTATTATACACCCTGGAAAAGACCAAAACAGCCAGAACTGGTTGGCAAGGTATGAAAAGGCTGACTGGGATACCTTCTTCTAGGCAAAAAACAAGCAGATTGGGAAACTCCCCCTGCCCCTGAGGGGTGAGTCTTTAAAGTTGGGGTGCCCTGAGCCTGCTGTAGTGTCCGCATGTGGGGTGCTTGTGAGGTAGCAGTCTCACCTTGCTGTACTCTTCCCGAGCACATTTCGTTTCCCAGTGTGGCATTGCACACAGCCCGCTGTCACATGGGTATTAAACAAGCAGAAAAGACTCAATTTCCTTCTGTCAGGGCTTTCCATGCTGCTGACAAACAGTAGTCGACTGACATTTAAGTGGGAAAAGCTTGGCTTTGAAGCCTCAGAGGATCCGTGCCCTATTGTTTCTCGCTCGCTGGCTTTGTTCACACAAACCAGGCTGAAATGTGCTGCCAATCATAACAGAGGGTGAAAAATCCTCTGCAGCATTAAGCCAGCTGGAGATGCTTATCCTGACCTGCTCTCAGAGGACACAGAGGCACTGGATCCATCCCTGTGGGAAGGGAGAGGATGTTGATTCCTGGTTTTACCTCAGTGATTTCAAGAGGCTTAAAGAGAGACTCCAGAATATGAAAAAGGCTTTTTTTAGGTAACGAATTGATAAATGTAGTGTTACCAGACAAACTTAGCCAAAAAAAAAAAACCAAAACCAAATAGAAATCATACATTGAAAAGTGTTCTCGGCTTAGTCACTACGTTGACTGCACAATTAAGCATACTAAACAACTGACCTGGTTTCATTGTTCTATTCCTTTGTCCTAAAAAAAGAACAAAAAATGAGGAAGAAGTGGAAGAAATGCCCAGTTTACTTAGGCCACTCCTAAAACGGAGGGAAAGAATAGTGGGAATTGAAAAATGGCAGGAGTCGGCATCCAGACTCTCAAAAGGGAAATTTTGCTTGATTTCATACTGGAGATCTTGGGGTGGATCCAAAAGGGGAGTAATCTACACACAAAGTTCTCCCATTGAAAGTTAAAATCCAGAACACTCCTGATCGCAGAGGAATTTAATCCTCTCGTGGCTGCAGTTTGTGACCTCCCTTGATCACAAGAGTTACCCTCTTGGGTAAATCTTCTCCCTCAGCACAGCTGCAGACACCATCAGCTTTTACAGACCTGACAGACTAGTCCAAAACCACCGAAGGGATAAAGAAATTTCTCAGCCTAAATCCCCCTGGATCTCAGTCATGTAGGTGAAGGTATGCTCTGCTCTGATCCCAGCACAGCAAGTCTAATGCACACCAACAGGATCAGGCCCTCATGAAATGTAACATGAGGACTTGAAAAGCGTTAGTTAGACCTTGAAATATATAAAATATATTTAACATTCTTTTTATATCCCCCATCTGGTTTATGCACCTTTAGGATTCATGTTTTCTAACACATCTCCACAAGCGCAGTACTCACAAGCTATCTTTTTTTAAATGACAGCGGAGGTTCGGGGTACATGTGTAATTTCACAACTGAGGTTATGTAAAGCAGTCATGAATTTGAATGAGGATTTCTTTATGGGTTTTTAAGGCACATCCAATAGGACCCAGGATGAATCTGCAGGTTTATCTTTTCTTTTTCCTCAGAATGACTTTGCTATGGTCATAGTTTTCTCTAAAAGAAAAATCGCTGTTCCCTTTTCATCCCTTCCTCACCTAGGAGGAAAGATACAAATAAGCACTGGCTCAGACCGATTGCCAATATGCAGCCTTCAAACAGGAACGAAGGATGTAATAGAAGTGTTTGTACACAGGACGACTGATACTAAACTCTGTATCCCTCTTCCCTGCATCACTGAAAATTAGTTTGAGAAAAAGCATTTACCACACCTCAGGAAAGAGATTGTGTTGCTTTTTGTTCAAGACTTGAGAAAACCTTTACCCATCTTTATACTTTTCTTTTGCTAAATAACTGTTTCGTTCTGAGTCCCTTAAATCAATTCAGCTTGTTAACTCTTCACAAACTGTTTCTACTCGAAATAAGAGCTGCATTCTGCTTTGCGAGCACCCTGGCAATATGAATGCTCAGTCATCATCAACATCTTTTTGTCTTTTTTTTTTTTTAACTCTTCATTCAAACTTCTATGCATGGTCAAATTTTCTCTCTCTTTTCTTCCTTAACACATTCAGACAATTGGCCTATGTTGTGTTTGGTTTTATTTCCCCTTGGATTAGACTTTAAGAGAGCCCAAAATTTCATTTCATTAAGCCCGTATCTTAGAATAGAAAGTCCTTCATTTATATAATTAAACCTCTTGTAAAGACAAATGCTTCTTTTTTTTTCCCCCTAGGAAAAAAAAAATGGTGAAGATATGTGTTAGAAGAACAGTCAGCTTTCCAAACATGAAAGCTTCCCCTGTTTGTTTGATGTCTTAGTTTCTTGTTGGACTTTCTGTGATGAAATAGAAGAGGTTCTCATTATCATGTTGAGATGTCAGCTCTAAGAAAAAGGCTCTTGGGCTTTATGAAAAAATGCTGAACATCCAAACAAAAGGATTGGCCCATGAAAGTACCCCAGGGCCTGATTTGCAGTGATGCTCACAGATGCACAGGAGGAGTTAGGAATCTGGGAGAAGAAACTGGGTGATTTTCCTCAGAGCAAGTTCTCTCAATATTGAGCTTCACCCGCTGTTCAAAGCCTGCATGCCTCCTTCCATCTGTGATTAATAATCATAGATCTTTCTTGACAGTGCAGAGCCCTTAATTAAAAAGCAAACAGGATCTGAGAACAAAATTATTTCTTTCTTCGTGAACTGAACAAACAGAAGAGGAGAAGGAATAGTATTGGCACCAACACTTTTTAAGATTATAATTCAGGTGTCAGAGCACTGAGGGTAGGATCGCAACATTTCATTCCCTCCCAGACCTTGATGAAATGTTGAGGTTGTGCTATGCAGCTGGTCAGACTGAACAATATCCATCAGTTATGGTACTTTCCTTGCTTCAAAAGTCTGATTTTTTCTCATTACAGGTGAAGTAACAGAACTAAAACCATCAGCCTTTCCATATTTAGAAAGCAATTATTTGTGTCAGATTCTGAGGGTTAGAAAAATACTAAGAAAAGCTGAAACACAAATATTAACAACCACCTATTTGCCAAACAGCTGTAGAGTTGGGAAGGAAAAGGGATTTTCTTTGCAAAAAGTCAGGACTTTTTTCTTAAAATGCTTCCAATTTTATTGTCATTGTAATTATATTCTTTCAACTGCTATTACTTTCCATTAAGTATTTGCAGAAATATTTGAGGAGAAACTAATTTTGCTATTCTTACAAATATGCTTATTCTTAGAATATACTTTCATACATCTGAAGTTTTCCTGTCTTCCCCTCTCCATTTTCCCTTTGTCCTCTCTCCATATTCTACCTTCTTTTTCATTTATGACTGCTGTATAATGAGGAAAGCAAGCACAAATTCATGACAGCAAACGATTCAAACGCCCATACATAAGAATCAAAAGTGACTGCATAAGGCACAGAAATTTATGTTTACAAAAGCATTTCATTTAAACTGTCTGTGTACAGATTCTGTCTGTGTGGTTTCCTCAGAGCCTTAAAGCAGCATAGGAAGCGAAGACGTAATGTAGATTATATTTGACGGATTATTTTGCTGCCACACAGAGAACTAGAAGGCAACTTAGTTTATACAAAATGAGCTAGTACACAGAGCTAATAGAAAAATAAACAATAAATGAAATGTTATTTCGCTCTCCTTAGTGAAAACATATTATGACTTTGAATACACATATGGATCTCCTCTGTTAAGTAATAAGGTGCCATTCTTCCCTGCAATAATTTTCAACCTAATAATCTCAGTTTGAATACCCAACACACAAGCAAACATGTTGATTATATTAACATTTATGCTTATTCAACAAAAATAAAAGTTATTTAGCTTTTATCCTTGAAATGATTTTTCTCTGATGCTTTATTCAGAAACCAATATGCATCAAAATAAAAAAAAAATAAAAGGAATTTAATTCCTTAATAAAGGAATAGAAATATTTTTATTGCCACATGCCATCTCAAAATTCCAGGTATTTTCTGAGCAAACTCAAAAATACACAAAGTAATCTTGAAATAGTTTATTGGAAATAATTCTTATGATTCTGCAAGTACACTGACAAAGAGAAACAATAATAACAATGCTGTCCTACCAATTGTGGAACCTAAATTCTTCTACATAATTTATAGATCCAAACAATTAATCCAAAAAGTGTGATCCTTCAGCATTTTAAGAAGTATTTTTCCATTCTGCTTAACGTACCACTTAGACCTAACAAAGCTGTTAATACTACTACCTGGACAGTTGAAGTAGTTTTATAGTATTAGTGCCATTATTTACCATCAAAGTATTTTGTTACATGGAAAGATATAAAAAGTTTCTCCCTCTTTTATCAGACAGCTGCAGATATAGAAACATATTTTAGATTAGACACATACTATCTGTACAACAGAGACTCCAGGAAGTATTTGCCTCACAAATTAATTTCTATATTTGCAGAGAACCAGAAACTAAATCCAAGGTAATTTCTTCACTATGGTCTGCTGAGTGCAGAAAAATATAACAACACAGAAACAGAAATATCATTTATCATTTACTTTTATTTTCGATACTAGTTTCATCCTCTATTTGGAGCAGGTTGACCTTGTAATCTCCATTTGAGGGAATTAGATGACTGGGAATGTTTCTCAGCTATGTAAAGGAATATTTCTCACACAGCTCAATCCAGAACCTTCATTACAAAATGACATTAATATTCAGACTAAGCATTCCCTTCTGAGAGACAGCACATTGTCTCAGGGGAGATACAAGGCAGAATTAGAGCACATCTGTTTGCAAGGATGTCTCAGAAGTGCTACGAAACCATTGGTCTCCTTTTCCTCAATCCCAATGCTTGCCAAAATTTTGAGCACTTCAACTGAATGTAAAGCTAGAGAGCTTGGTATAGCTATGTATGGGTGTTGGACGGGATGAGCTCCAGAGGTCCCTTCCAATCTCATCCATTCTATGGTACTTCAGACTTGCTCTATCCTCTGAGAATAAACCATGTCCACTGATTTTCTCCAAGCAGCAATGATCTAACAGAGGAGGAGAAGGTTTCATAGCCATGCAAGTATCTTTTGTCATGCTCTGCATGAACATGGAGGACACCACCTGCCCCAGCTCACACTGTCTCCTGGACAGCCCTGTCCAAGGATGGTCTTTTAGTTATCAAAAACTGCAATCATATTTACAAGCGTAGGTAGCTTTCCAGTGCTTCCTAGTAAGTATATTTTGGGAAGGGTGGGCTTGGTGGTTGTTTTTTTTTCATACTTAAAGGGAAAGCTGAAAGATAAATATTTGTGTGCTGGCTGAGAAGATTTTATGGACCATCTTTTATCTGTAACAGTTGCATATAGAGAAATGCATCAAAACAGCACATAGCCCTCTAAGCTTTATGTCTGGGATTCAAACTTAATAGTAATTTGCATTCCTGTAGTGCCTAAAAATTCAACTAGTTTTAGAGACATGATTAAATCCAGGTTTGCAATCACTTCTGAGCCTGAGACATTAACTGAAACAAGCATGTGAGAGCATTCACCGTGGCTAAAATCCCCTTGCATCATATGATTGCAGAAAATTATTGATAGTTAGGACAGGTCTGCATTTTATTCCTTCCTTTATTCACAAACATTGCAGTGATTTTGGTGGAGTCCTCAGTGTAGTGAATACCTTTATTACAGTTGCACACTGGTGGATGGCACTGTCTTGGAACAACTTGTCTCATTTGCTTTTACTATTTGGGGGGAATTGAAGAGTGACAGAGAGAGAATTCTGCTTCATTTTTCATTGTCAATATTTTGGTAAAGAAACGGATGTAATGGACCCATTCACAGCTAAGAAACAAGACATACATTCCCAGATCTTCAGGCTCCAACTGGAGAAATGGGAAAAAATGGAAGAGCTATATGCCTGCTGCTTCTCCCTTTGAACACCATGCTTCATACCACTTAATCACCAATGGATATTTAAGACAAGGTCCCCTGAATATACAATGATTTGATCGTCCACACTGATCAGATACCAACTGATCCTCCCTGACTGGAAGGATTCATTAACTATCATCCAAATTTCCTTTTTGCCACATGCTTTTGAGTTTATTTTCCTGCATCAAATGGGAATTTGTTCTTGCTCAGTTTGTGCAGTGTACTCGAGTGCTTTCAGATAAATCCTCTAATAATTTGATTAAGTAAATGCATAAACATATTGCAGGACCTGCAGGAATTTGCTTCAGGAGTTCAGCATTTCCCCAGCTTAAGGCAGTGCATAATTGCCAACCAGAAGCAGCAACATAGCTGCCTTGATAGAGAGAAGTTCAGAGCTTGCATGCCTCCAAGATAATCAAGGTAAAGAAAGTATCTTCAGGCAGCTGCTGTTTCCTTGCTTGGCCACTCCTCCCATGGCTGAGGATTATAATTAACATCACAACCACAGAAGATTTTGCAGGTTCCACGGCTGCAGAGTGAACCACATTGGGCAGCACCTTTAGGAACAAGGATATGTGGTTTCACCACCACAGAGGGATTGCGCAGCATCTTTCAGTGTCAGCCTACTCCATATTTGCTGCAAAGGTATAAGCACTACAGAGAAGGTAGCATATACTGGTGCAACAAGCATGGCAGAAAAAGCTGCAGGGAATCAAATCAGAGCCCTCATATCTCAGTGCATCATATATGCTTCCTGTCAGGCACGGGCCTTCATGTCTCACAAACACTAAATTGACTGAATCCTGGCAACACTCCTATGCAATATGGGGTTGTTATTCCTGTTTTACGAGTACAAGCAAGTACTATGCAAGCCTCATAGAGCATCAAATCCAGAGTTACGCTTCAAATTAGACACCCTATTGTTGTTTATTTTGATTGAAATGAATGGAAACTGGAATTGAACTCAATTCTTCTGAGTCTTAATCCACTGCCTACCAGATCATCTTTTGCAACATATCTTTTGTTTTATCTCAAACACACACAACTCACATCTATGGCTTTCTCCAGGACTAAGTAACTGACACCAAAAGAGAATGCACTAGTATATATTGTTACAAACATGCCATTTCAGATTAAGAGTCTGATATTCTGAAAACAAATCACTACCATAGGAAACTTTTCCTCTCACAAAGGAACAGTTTCATCTTCCTTTTGTATATGAATCACGAAAGCAACATAAGTGATGCAAGCCATATTTGGAGACTTGCATACCTTTATGTCAATTCTTTATCCTCGTTGTCTCTAAGATGCAATTGCAAATTATTCTCTCTCCCTTTCTTCCTTATTTGTAATTAGAGAGCAGACAGATGGTAGTAGCTCACTTTAAAGTGATGTCTTTATTAAAACACTTCTTAGTAAGTATGCTGCCTAACAATTGTGCACAACAGCAAAGAAATTACTCTCGTTACGGGCAAATCTCAGAAGGTTTCCAGGTTTGTAGTAGAGAGACATCAACAACTCAAAAACTTTGTGAGACCAGTACAAAAATTCCAGAAGCCACCAACTGGGCTGAATGGTGTCTCAGGAACATTACCTCCCCATGAGGTCTATGGAAACACTTTGTTGTCAATCACATGCCTATAAAAATCAGGAGTCAGAATTTCTCCCTTCAAGCTTCCTGCTTCCAAATTTAGTAGTGGTTTAAACTTTAGACCTCTGAGCAGAGGCAAAAAGGGAGTTATATTTGCTATTTGGTATTTGAAGCTTCAAAGAGCAACTACCTAAAATCTGTCCCATGTCTCCCTACCCTTGTAAAGAAACATAATCCAACTTTAAAAGCCCTAGTGGCACGTACTATTCACTGATTTTGTGGCTTCTTTCTCTTCTATTACAGTGCCTTGCAACACATTACCTGCCCCTGATCCTCGAACACTCCTCTCCATGTGCCCCTTTCGCCCTGTGCATCCCCTGCAGCTCTCTCTGTTGTCCACCCCACTCCCTGACCAGCCTCAACTTCCAGTCTCTCTCTTTGGCTTCTAGTGTCCACAACCCTGAACCACAGAGTGGTAATTTGCTTTAAACACACAGGTTTCTTTCTGAAACCCAGGGAAACAAGAGTCATTTTTTTAGGGCTGACCTCATAAAGAGCAGGGGAACAGGTGTCATCTTGATGTCCTTGGCTCTTATTACACTATTGGCAAATGGCAACCTTGTTACACAGGTCAACGACAATCCAAAAAACACTCAAACAACTCCCTCTTCCAAATCATTATACTTGTGATAATATTTCTAAAAAAAAGCCATATTGCACACTGTAAGAGCCTCTAGAGTCCTCATTCTAAACACACCCCCAGATACACCTGGCACTGGGTGCATCCTCTTGACCAGAGTCAGGCCAGAGATTAAGGAGGCCAGATACCTCTGAGATACGGTGACAGTGGGCCAAAGTGTTCACCCCCAGGAAGACTACAGTCATACTGGAAGCAAGAGTTTAATCCTTTTTGCATATTGTACTCAGGAGAAGAGAGTCAAAACTCAGAGTTTTCTTTTGTTTTGTGATATTGAATTGCAAGGAGAGAGCACAGAGAGGGGTGAAAAATAGTTCAACTCAGAGAGGGTTCCTCCCTAGTCCAGTTTATGCTGCTCAGTTTAACTGAGTGGTACCTCCAAAACAGTCCAGCAGCAGGCTGAGCAGAGCCTTCTGTCGGCTTTTCCCAGCACCTTCACTTCAATTTTATTCCACCTGAAAAGTGTTGACCTTCTGATACTGTCCTTTAGGGAGCAGCAACTAATTACTGACATCCTTAGGTAAAAAGCCCCATGATTTACAAACACTAAGTACAGGCTCCAGCTGTTTAAGGGTGCTGAAAACCACACTATACGGATGTCTTGGAGTATGTAGCACGCAACATTCATTATCTTTATGAAACAGTAGGTAATACTGTGGACATCAGAAAAAGCATACAAGTCTAAGGTCTTTTTATGCAAAAGGAAAGAATGAATTCTCCAGAGATTCTCATCTTGAAACATGCTTTTGCTCATAGGCCTATCTATATGTGAATTGCTTTTAGCTTTCTGTACTTGCTACAATCTCTCCTCCTTAACTCAGACGTGTGAAGGAGACAGGATTTCAAGGACTAATTCAGGAGTACAGTGAGATTATATTTTGTGGCACAATTCTATAGTAACTGGGTGATCAGTAGACACTAGTGTCTTAATTCCAGCTACTGACCACTAAATATTTTAATTTCTCAGTGTACCTGAGTTCTACACTGGGAGAATTTTCTTGTATATTTTTAGAGCTCAGTTTAATCACCTAAATCAGCTAATGACAGTCAGTGCTGTAAACAGAAGAGATATATTCTCAGACCTGTTAAACATGTTTATTAGTAAAAAAATAAAAATTGTCAGAATTTACATATGGAGATTGATTGTATCTTTCTTCTATGATTTCCACTAAGTTCTTTTAGCTAGAAAATTATATTCTAAGCCTATGATGACAAGGGTCAAAATATCACCACCTTTTGCTCAGAATAAGAACATAAGGTTCAAGAATACATTTTAATAAGGCATATCCTAACAGCTTGCTTAAACTTCAGTTTTTCATTCCAAAAACTTCAGGGTTATCTTTATCATCTTCCAGGTAAGCATTATTTTATTATATGAAAAAGGTAAAAGGGATACTCTGAAGACTTATTTTCAAGACTTTAAAATAAACGCTTGCCTCATTATTTCAATTTGCTGCTTTTCCCCAATTGATCAAACAGGTTTTGTTCCCTTCTCTCTCTCACTATTTTTTTTTAATTTTTTTTAAGCATTTCTCTTTTCTTTCCTGTCATCTATTATCAGCTCATGAGTCAGGATTCACATTACTAACACGGATCTTGCAAATGAATTAGAGTGGCGTAGCACAAGAGAAGAAAGTGAGCAGTTGCACTACTTCAGCATTGATGTCTGTGCCTGGTTCTCAGTTCTTTGGGATGCTAAATCCCATAGCGATTGCTAGATCTTACTGTAAAACTGGATGAATGTTTTGTCCCAGCAAAACAGAACATGCCAATAGATGCATTAGCACCATGCTGCAATAAGGAGGTAGTCTAATAACCTGAACAGAATGTGAGAACTGGATGTCAAAAAAGGAACAACCACAAATGCTCAGTAGATGTTTAAGTGCTTTCTTGGATGAGGGTCAAAGAACTCTACACATGGAATGAGGTTGCACAGTGGAAGCCTGAATCAGTTACCACAGAGAATGTGAAAGTGAATGTTTTTAAAACCTCTGTCAGTGTTACGTGGAAGTGTCTCCTAGGTTTTGGTTTCTCCTTAATTATTCAGGGAGTAAGCAGGAAATTTTTTTCTACAGCTGTTTTTTTTTTTTAACTTCACAGTAGAGACAATCCATAAGTATACTAATTATGTCATTATAGTGTGATTTCAGTGAATCAATAAACACTCCTCCATTTATCATTGTGGGCATAATCTATTTTAGGATGGCATCTAGCTGGACTGAACTGCAGAAAGAATGAGTAGGAATGTGAAAATAACTAGACTCCCTGTTCCTCAAAAAGGTTTGAACATGAAGAAAGATCTTTTATTGATCAGGTTATTTTTCTCTTCCCCTGCTGCTCTGCTTTCTTGCACAGTGTAGCATGAGAAACATGAATTGCACACATTAACTGAAGGGCATGATTCTAACTATTCAGCTCTATTACAGAATCACAGAATCAATCAGGTTAGAAGAGACCTCTGTGATCATCGAGTCCAACCATTGCCCTGACACCACCATGTCAACCAAACCATGGAATCAAGTCCATATTCCCCACTAGGAAATCATAAGAATTTCCTCTACCCAAACAGTAACCATCAATATGCTGTGATATTGAGAATAAATACTTTGGATTCTCAAGCCATTCAGAATAAATATGAAATAACAACTAATTAAAGAGAATTAGACTTTCAGATTAATTGGTCATATTGTTCAGGTAAGGGATTTCACTAAATCCATTTATTAGGGCAAGTTTCTTGTACACCGACACCTGGGAGAACAGTACTCCTCTATCTTGGAGTTAAACTGAAGTTTAATCAGCATGTGACAAGAATATAGTCATCTCCTGTATTTAATTGGACAGTCTTTCAGTTAAGTGGCAGAAGAGGGATGGAGAGGCTTGCAGAAGCCAGATGTGAGGAAGGACAGCTGGATAAATTGTTCTCTCAGTCTGGAGATTTTCTGCATATATACCAGAAGCAGAAATCCCTCATGATGAACTGGCAAAATAAGACATGCCTGTGTAAATATAGCCAATAGAAATACTTCTCACTCCCCAATTTATTACAAAACAGCATAACTTCAAGCCACAAAATCTAGGGTGTGACCAAGGAGACACAGGAGAGGTCATTGCCATCATCCCAGGGCCTTGTAGGAGACTCATTAACAAAGAAAATCTCCTGAGCTGTTTTCATCAGCTGTCCATAGTCCATCAGACATAGAACTTCCCTTGGTGACCCCAGCTACTCACATCTTCCCCTTTTTGTTGGCAATTAAGAAAAAATCCCTATGTCAAATGTTGGTCTAAATAACAAAGGCTTTCAGAAAAAAAAAAGGTGTTCTTCCTGTTGTTCAGGTGGGAGCCTAAGGAAGAGAGGAAATCAAGGGATTTGTGCAATGTCATATCCCTAATTCTTGGTAAAACTGGAAAGCTGTCCTGAGTCTCGGTTCAGCATTTTATCACAGAAGAATTAATCTTCAATGAAATGGTTTTGTAGTAATTTGCCCAGGCTAGTTTTTGAAGAAGAAAAAAGCTCCTAGTGTTGTCCCATGACTCCAGTCACTAGACCACTAAGATTTCCTTTAACATTTTATGATGTCTTTATTTCATTGTGCATGTTTTATCTCTATCTAATTGCATTTGTAAATTGCTTTACGCATCCCAAAGCACTTAGAAGATTGGAGTTACTAATAAAGTATAGGAGAATAAACTAGGAGAAATAATTACTGAAATATAGGATCCAATAACTTGGAAAATCAATGTAGAGAAAATGTTGAAGTGGAAGATACACCCCTTGTACCTATTTAGGGCAAGTCGTCAGAGGAGGGGCAAACTGGAAGAACTGAAAAGATAATTTGAGTTTGATTCATCTTACTAAAAATAATATGGCAAAACTTCTAGAGTCTTGCTGCAATACAGACATATGTTTAAGCACAATAAAGCTGGGAATTGTGGATCATGCATTTGCCCTGCTAAACTGCATAAAATGGGGGGATATCACCACACTAACTGGGCTGAAAGCTGCTGAGAACCATGAGGTGAGGAAAGAGAGAAAATTATAGAACAAAGAGGGACTAGGAGAAATTGCCACTAAGGAGGGAAGAAAGGACGCATTTGGTCTTATATCTAGGGAAGACTGACCTGACATTTGAGATAATAAAAAATGACAGCATGAGGTACTGCACATATTCATTTTTCAGCCTGCAACATTATCCTCATGACTTTTGCCATATTATGTTTACTAAGTAAGGTCAAGCATGTCTGAGTGTGTGGAGGAGAGACAACCTGGGAACATAAGGTTGTGCTGACAGCAGGAGCTGTCTATAGTACTTTTCCCTCCAGGGCTAAACTGAGCCAATCTCTTACAGCAGTGGTGCTGTTGGAGGAAGTGGACTTCCAGTTGCAGATAAAAGAGGAAACCTGGGTCTTAAAACCTCCAGGGCTCTCTCTGCAAGACGTATTCATACTGTGGCCAACTTTCCCTATTGCTTGGATGCACATGATCAACTGAAACAAATGAAAGCTACCCAATAAATGTTGTCACCCTCTTCCTCTAAAAGCTTGGAGTCCCTCTCCAGCTCCAATTGCTCCAAAATGCACATTCCACCTCCCCGACATTCCTTTGAGGATCAGTATTGCAGGAGAAACCACAAAATATTTATTTATAGCAGAGCTACAAGAACCTACTCCATCCTTAAATATAAACAAACCAGTTTGAGGAAGGGGCATGGAGGACTAGACATGAGCAGCGCTCTGCAGGGAGCAGGCTATAGGATCCCCTGTCCCTCACAATCCACTACTTTTGACCACACACCATATACCAAAGAGCAGCAAGAGCCAAGGAAATGGTTCATGCAACTATCTGACAGAGGAGAAACTGTGCTGCTGCTGCTGAATCATATCTTTAGATATAACATGTGAAATGTTAATTTTAGTTCAAAAAAGGAAACATGAGAAAAGTATTTGTTATTCAAAAGGTAAGACTAGATTTTCTCAGTGTGGCTTTTTTAGAAAATGAGTTTATTTTTACATATCTTAATTTAAATCTAAGTGGAAATACTGTTGTATTATACAGACATCCCTGAAACCAACCATCATGACTCTTTATATGCATAAAGCAAAAAATCCAAGAGCTTTCTTTTAAAGTTAACAAGGGTGACTTATTATAAGAGCAAAATGAGAGGTGATTTTGTGAAGACTTCATCCTGGAAGGTGCTTAGCACCTTTATTTCTTACTATTATCAAAGAGAAAACTAACATCTTCCCAAAGGATTAACTGTCTTACAGTATTGGTCTAAAATTTGAAAAAATGCTTTCTGATAAGCCTGAACCATGGCACAACATATCCTGTTTTAGTGTGATCTCTATTTCACCTTGTTTCAGCTTACCACAAATCTCTAAAATTTGAGACTTTCAGAGGGAATTTGCATTGACATCACCAGGATGATTAGAAACCTTCAGGACAGAGAAGCAGTGTAATGAAATAAATGGCAGATCCTTCATCAGAGAAAGCAGATACCTTACAGCTGGGCTTCTTAGAAGAAAGATTATAGGTCTTAAAATGGAAGTGGAAGATATTTTCAGGGCAAGAGGCCACCACCAACTCCTCAGAGAAGAATTATAGAAAAAAAAGAGAAGAGGAATTTTCCAAGATGAATACAGAAACTCTTAATTCCTTGCTTCCCCTGAGGAGCATACAGTGGTCAAATGCTGTAGATGTGTCTAAACTAAGGCTGAGGGGAGATTTGAGGATTAGACTAAGTGCAGGGTTTTTTATGCCTCTGCAAAGTGCGTGTACAAAATGCCTTTCAGCCTTGAAACATTTCATAGCCACTTTTGCACAGGCAATAAGAATTACAGGAGGCAAAAGGCCAGGGAGAATCAAATCCAATGTCTGTTGTTAAACACAGTTTGAAGACTCTCTATGAGATATTCAAAACTCAAATGGACAAAGCCCTGAGCAACCTGACCTAGTTGGACCTGCTTTGAGCTGAAGCAGGGTGAACAACACAACTTCCACATGTACCACTACCTAAATTATTCCATGGTAAATAATTCAGCATCTTCATTTTGTCCTGAATGTTATTAATGTGAAGACAAAAAAATCTGAATTTACAGCAATTTGCTTTTTTTAGAAAATTATAAAAGGAACATCATGGATAAAACAGAATAGTCCTTTTTTCCAACCCCCCCCCCCAATTAGATGCATACCACATGTCCCCAGCTCCCCACAAAAACACATTTCCTAGGTTTGCCCAAAATCAAAAGCATCAGTTAAAAATAAAGCATTTCTGGCCAGAGCCATGGCAAAGTTGTGGCAAAAGTAGAGTTTACTTCAGTCATTCTGCTAAGGGTGAAAGTGGGGCCTGATAAATACACTCAAACACAGCCAGGTTTGGGGCAACTATCACTGCAGCTAGCTCTCAGGAACATTAACTAAAGCCCTGGTAGAGCAGCATGAGCCTGAGGCAGGGAGAGTAGCTGGAAAGAACCCAGCATAAGGAAAGCAGAGAGTGTCAGGGTGTCAGAGACACCCAACTGGCTGATTATGACTATTTCTGTCTCTGGCTGCTTCAGAAAAGGAGTTGCTTTTGCTTGGAAAGAATACCACTGATAAGAATGATGCAGCAGTTTCTACAAATAGAAAGTCCTCTTCTGAGGCCATACTTAAGCATTTAGCTTAGGAAGCAGAAAATTAAAACTTCTGTAGAAACTCTGTTTATAGGTTCTTCTGTTTCATTCACGGGAAAAAAAAAAAAGAAGAAAAGATTAAGTAGATCAAGTCTGATTTATTCACCAGAAGTGATTTTGATGCTAGGGTTTTCTGTGATAAGCTGTCTGTAAATGCTTTGCGCTGGCCACAGTTAACATCCCAGCTGTATGGGTCTGCCTGTATCAAACTGAAAAAGCTTATTTCAATCTTCCCTCATGTGTCAGAAATATTTGTTAGTAAAATAAAAGGTCAAATTAGTACTTAATCCATGTCGATGACGTTACTTTAAAGTTGCTGTAAACATGTCCTGAAAGACTGAGGGTCAGAAGAGAAACAGGCTCTTGAGAATATTGCAACTCATTGACAAATTGATTGTGGTCTTTTAAGTTCAGTTGTGTCTAGGGTTTTCCAGAACTTACTGTCTTAAATGAAGACAATAACTCTTGCTTTGAAGGAAATCTTGAAGCTTTGGCAGTCACTGATACTTATTTTGGGTCTGAATTTGAAACAAGCACTTTTTAATTCCTTTAAATAACAGCTGACTGATTACAAGCCTCGAACTTTACCTCTGTTATTTATGGAGACAATGCTCTTTCAAGCAACAAAGCAAAATTACAAAGGTTAATTACATAAATAACAAACAAACTTCCTCTTGGAAGATCTATACATTTCAAGTTTGAGTTGTTTTGCTATGAACACCTAATGCATAAAATTGGTGCTAATATGTTGGCTGTCAAAGGACCAACAACCTTGAGTGTGTAGCCGCTAAAACTGTACATCTAAAGATCGCAGTGATGGCTGGTCTTATCTGTGTCTGGATGATTGTAAATTCTGCTTGTTGAAATTTTCAGAGGTAGGCACTAGCATCAACAGGTACAATGATCTTGCAGACATCAACTGACATCATTAGAAAAGAAAAAAAGACAGGTTAGACTGGCCACATTCTTTCAATTTGGTAACCTGGCAGGACAGATAGTACCTTTCACCTCTGCCTGCTATTCTAATCAGAATAAAATTGGGGTTTATTATATATTATACAGTACTGTCTTATAAATCGTCCAAATTAGAAAGAAGAGTTAAAAGGAGACAAATATGACTTCAAAGGATATCTCTGTAAGTGTTCTGGACATGTTTTTATCCATTAATTTTTTGGCATTATTCTTATTTAGGTAAAAAGTAACCACTTGATGTGCGAGGTGGTTGCTTTACAAAAAAAACCAACAGACCTATGTATCATTCCCTTGTCTGAGAGACAAGAAAGAAAGGAGTCTGAACAAGTATGAAAGATTCCCAAAAGCTTTAGCACAAAACCTGCTGATGACATAGTTATTGCCATGAAATGACCTGCACTGGGATAGTATATACATCCCACCCCAGACCTCAGGGCAAGCAAAGAACCTCTAAAAGTAAAAATCTGCAGGTTCTGACATACATTATAATCTGTACTTAAAGCCACTGTTGCCTTAGGATTTTTTTTTAATTAAAGCACCTTCTTTGATGTCTCTTTTAAACATTTATTTCATATGTAGATTGGAGGAGCCCTGTAAAATCACCCACTAGGAGGAGCTCAGAACTGGATCAAGGAAATCATTCCTATCTGAAGCACAATTCCACGTAGATAACCACAGAAAATCCTTTCTGCTGGCAGGTCATGTAAGGTTCTTTCCATCAGAAACTAGTGGCTTCATTGCTTTTGTGATTTATGGCATCCTAGAGCCATCATCTATGGATTTTTTTTTCTTTTTTGAACAAGATGTTTGTTAAAGTCTAAACACTCTTACAAAGGTTAGGACCAGATGAACTGTGAAATGCTTTCTTCTTCTGAAGTGGTACCTTCTCTGACTTTCCTGGATAGAAATACGATCTACACACATACAAAAACACAATAACATCATTTCCTTTTGGAAATATCAGATTGATTACGCATATGTAAATCAACAGGAAAGCTCACATGAAGGCAATTTCCTACACTTTCATGAATTGTTAGACTTACACACAACTAATTTGCATGTGCTTGGAGAAGTGCCAACATACAACAGAAGTACTGGAGGCAGGTGATGCATTGCTAGGTATCCAGGTGCTTTGGACAAATGGAAATCTAAATCTTGGATGAAACTCCAAAACAGAAAGCAGAGAATGATGATAATGAATCTCAGACATAACTTCTTTAAACCCATGCTGTAACCCCAAATCCTGATCTCACCACTTTCTTCCTCTGCACCACAATCCTCCTGCGTGTTTCCTCACCGACTGAAATACATACTATAGAGTACTGGAGAGACTGTGCACCTCATTCAGTGTGCCCAAGCCCATGTCCATGTCTGCAGCATCCCTGAGGGCTGCAGCCCTTGCACTGCTTGGACTGGAACACGGTGTCTTTGTGGGATTTATTTGCTAAAACCTAGGGAATTACAGAGCATATGTGAACCAATTTCACAGAAAGTGTTAAAAGCACGTCCCTGGTTTTGCTCTAAAGCACAGGCATATCCCTGCATTTTCAGCAGCAGAATGCAACTGCTTCTTTTAACATGGGTCAATGTATTTCTTCTTCAACTTCTTCTCTGGATCAATTGAATCCACACAATTTAACACTGAAAAATTATACTACTTTCACCATTCTCTCCTGCAATGCCTCCTCTTCTTGATCCTCAAAAGGAAACAGTCATAGATGTACTCCTGCTGCAGTTTTGCATCTATCACTTGAAGACAAGTAAAACACTTCATACTTGTAGCTATTCTCCCATCTTTTAACCCACTCAGCCACAGTTTTGCTGTCAAGATGGTACATGGGGTCTGGTAAATGGAAAAAAATCATGTGCTGGTGTGCAATCCAGTCTATGGAGAATACACAAAACAGCTGGTTTGATACCATCCTTCAGATGTCAACTCCTGGATTTAGTCTTAGAGTTGTCACTGCTTTTACAATTCTGTTTTGTTTCTTTCCTCCTCTAAAGAACTCCATTATAAAAGTGCCAACGTAAGTTTTATAAGTTAACTATTTCTGTCTATATGAGTGAAAGACATTTGGAAAAGCACTAAATTTTTATGTCATACGGAAAACCAAATAAACCTTATTCAAATACCAGAGGTTGAAAACAGATATTAAACATGTACACATTCAGCAGGAGATGACCAGAGTTAATATTATGGTTTGATATATCAAACTTCTTAGGCACAGCAAAGTAAAAATGATCCCACAGAGTAAGTAGTAATATTTTAGGAAAGAGAAAGAAAAAAAATATATATCAAAAGTCATGCTCATTTTGAATTCCAGAAAACTTTTTAATCATGCTGATCTTTTTTTCCTAACTAAATGGGCCTCTAGGGATTTCAAGATTCATAGACAAAATGGAATTGTTTTACATCTCCCAATGACACAGAGAGCTTTGGTACCACTGCAAAGGGTTGAAGGCACAAGAGACAATCACAGTCTTGACTTTCATCTTCTGTCGTTACCAGAAGGCAAGTCTAGCCCGTGGTCAGTATTTTACCTTGGCTAAAATCAAATCTAGGGAAGCCAAATGACTGCTGGGGTTCTCGAGTTTCATCATTTTCTCAATATTTTTTTTTTATATTGAGAGACTAAAGACCGTATGATAATTTACAAGATTGTCCCTGACACGTTACTTTCCTGACAAAGCAATCATTTCATTGCAACACTTCCACTGAAATGCACAGAAGCTACCTTTTCAAAGGTGACTGTAGCTTAACAATCACCTCCCCTAAATTTGTAGCAAAAAACAAAGAACACCATGAACAACCTGAAAGCAGACTAAGATTTGCACATTTTCTTTCTATAGGCATATATTTCCAGCTAGATATAATGGAAATAATAAACATGATTAGTTAAGAAAGTTGTTATTCATAATAGATCAGAACTCCTCAGAGCAGGGAAGTTCTTGAAACTCTCTTTTTGGTCTTAGCCAGGGAAGCACATAAACATTTACTGGTGTGAAGACAAAACTTGAGCCTTTTTGAATGAGCGACAAGCAGAGGGAAGTTCACTTGCTTACAGTAGGTCCTAAGTAAATATGGTGAATATTGCAGTCTTTGATGATAAAATTACAAACTAAGTAACTGATGCTGTGGAATTATGTTATTCATGCTGTACAGTTTCGTCAGGGAACAGCTCCTGTTGCTGAGTGGATGCTAATTTTAGCTGGAGGGCAACAAAACAGGATGCCAATGCAAAAGAAGTCCTGAAGTTTCAGACACAGATTCCGCAGTGCTATGAGCTAACATTATCCCACTGAACTATACTGATTACCATCAAGTGAGCATTTGATTCATACGGGATACCAGCTGAACTTTCAGAAAGTGCAATTTCTTAAATAAGAAACATTTGTTTATATTATCTTCATTGATCTTTCACTAGATCCATAGTGGTGATACAGACCATTCATAAACACTGAAAATCTAATTCTATCTGGTTTTGCTATTGCACATATTCACTCACTTATTTCTTCAGGTTACAAAAATCATCTCATCTTCTGAAACCATCTGTCTTCCATCAACACAGGCTGACTGCCTTGCCAACTTTAATCTCTGGTCTTTCTCTACTGTTTCAAGTCATTAATCAGTTACTTCCATCATTGTAACCAATGGTGACCCTATCTATAATCATCTTCTATGCCTCTTTGAGAGCTTGCTATCCACCAATGTCAGTGCCACTTAGGTTATAAAAATGTGCCAGCTTAAATACCACACATGCATTAATCACTTGACAAGCTTTTGCTGTTTCAGTTTGCTGAATTCTAGTTGCAGCTATGCATCTTTTATGCAGAACAGTATTAATTGTAATAATAGTAAGACACTGCTCCAGAAAAGCTGAGATAAAGGAAATTAAAAGATAATGAAGATTGCAGTTCTGTATCATTTTTTCCTCAGCAGCCTGAACACAATGAGTATTCCCCTTGTTATTCTCGCTGTGCCAGAGAAGAGGAAGACAAACAAATGTTTAATCTTGATAATTCAAGCCAGTAATAGATGCATAGATTTGAGGCTAGAAGGGATCATTAGTTCATCAAGTTTTCCTTCACATCTAACATGCCAGAGAATGTTAGCTTTTACTGCTATGCTGAGCCAAAAAGGAATGAAGACAGGCTGAGAGAGTTGGGGCTCTTCAGCCTGGAGAAGAGAAGGCTCCGGGGAGACCTCATAGCAGCCTTCCAGTACCTGAAGGGGGCCTACAGGAAAGCGGGAGAGGGACTTTTTACAAAGGCAAGTAGTGACAGGATGAGGGGGAATGGTTTTAAACTGAAAGAAGGTAGATTTAGATTAGATATTAGGAAGAAATTCTTTACTGCGAGGGTGGGTGAGACACTGGAACAGGTTGCCCAGAGAAGTTGTGGCTGCCCCCTCCCTGGCCGTGTTTAAGGCCAGGTTGGATGAGGCTTTGAGCAACCTGGTCTAGAGGAAAGGTATTCCTGCATGTGGCAGGGGGGTTGGAACTAGATGATCTTTAAGGTCCCTTCCAACCCAAACCATTCTATGATTCTATGGTTCTATGAAATAAAGGATCCTGATGTTTAACTAAAACTCATTTTTTACCAAGAGACATACAGTCTTTACTTGAAGGAGGGTTGCTAGCTTTGCTAAGAAACAACAACAACAAAAAAAAAGCAAGACAACTAAAAATGAAATTTGTGCACATCACACAATGCTTCAGTTCTTCTGCATCATTACCAGTCTCCATTTCCCTGCTCAATTTCTACAGGTGCGCACACACTGACTCTCCCTCCTGGACCCCTCCTGCCCTCCAGACAGCCCAGCCTGACTCTCCTCTCCCCCACCCCTCTATACCTGTTCTGCATCTACTCTCATCTGCCTCCACTCATTTACTTTTCCGTCCAAGAAATTTGTGTGCAGAGGCTGGGGTATGACAGTACCTGGGCTGGTAATGAAGGACCTGCAAGAACGTCATTCCTGTTTCCTGCCTGACCACTCACCTCCTACTGCCAGGGTGTTTTTGATTTCACCTAACAGGTTCCTTTTCAAAACCTTCTACTTTCAGAACAATGCGACATTCAATTACTTTAAAACAATAAAGGTTTATAGAACAGATAATCAAAAACTCTGTTAACAAACCTTGTCTGCAGACCCCATATCTGCAAAATCCATAATTTCCTCTGGCAGTTTCTTCCAATAGCTAAATCTCTATCTTTGCGACTTCTTTCTTTCCTTTCCTCCTTTCCTTCCTTATTTTTATTTGAATCGGACTGGAATTAATTCCCTGCTGCTGTTCCTAGTTGTTTGTAGGCTTTTCTGTCCTAGAATAAGTATCAAACTCCAATACTATTAGCATTTTTTTTTTAGCTTTTAAAAAAATTGTGTTGGGAAAAGAAGGATTCCCCTCACCCCTCATAGCCTCAGTATCTTCCTTCTCCCTGATTTTTCCTGTGAGAAAGAAGTAGGGAAGGAAAGTGGAGAGGAAATACAAAAATATGGGAAAAAGAAAACTTGAGCTATGAGTTGTTTTTGAGCAGTGTTGTTCTTGGTGCAGCTAGATATCACACAGTACTCCTATCACTGGATCTCCTCTGGCTGCCCTCAAAACACAACTCCCTAGTCACTTATGCTAGCCAGCGAGAACATTCACAGTTCTGCTGCTTTTATCTGCCTCTGTCCCTTATAGCAGACTCAGACCCCACTTGCCATCTTCCCCCATCACACACATTTTGTTCCCATCTCCCCTTTCATATGAAACATCTTTGCTTAACTATTCTGCCTGTGTTCAACCTGTTTTTAGAGCAGGAAGCTCATGTCTCAGAAAGCTTGTTTCATTGATTTATTAAGTGAATTAGAGGGAGTACCTAAATCCACTGCTCTCACAATTTATGTGGAGAGTTAGGTATACAGTTGTCATCCAAGCACACAGCAAAGGGAAAGCTTTACAGTCTTGCTAGTAAGGTCACCTCCCTCCATATGTTTTCTGTAGCTGATGCCACAGTGGAAGATAATATCACACCAATGTGGACAGGCAGTTCCATCTTGGGAACAGCTGACAGGGAGGGCCCAAGAGGACTGCAAGTTCTAGCACAGGCAGGACAGGTTGTCCCATCTCTGCATTTTGCTTTCTATTTGCTTTGCCCATTTAAACTATAGAGCATCTAATCAAGCTTTGTCAGTGGAGACCTGGTCTTTACAGTCCATCCGAGTTTAAAAAAAAAAAATCCAAATTCAACTACATTTAATTCAATTGACTTCCAAAGTGAATTATGTTAAGCCAACCTAAAATGGCTTTAATCCTCTTCAACAGTATTATTCACAGTCTTAATTCAGGTTAGTAATCCACTTTAAAATTAACAAGTTTACTTGATTTCAAAGACCTGTCCTCAGTATTGCCTCACAGACAAATCCTTGCAATTTTACAGGTGCTATTAGTTCACTGAAACATAGTGAAACATTAGTTCAGATACCAGCTGCTAAATCCATTTTTTTTCAGGAAACATTATTTTTTCTGAAGAGCTCAGATTTAGAATCAGTTTTCCTGATTAAACTATCAGAAGAGAAAGTACTACATGAAAGTACTACGTAAAAGTACTTCTAAATACTTATGCATCTGAAATATGATGCCACATTCATAAATCATATAAGGGCAACTCAGTTTGACAAGTGACAAAAAAAAATGATGATGTTATCACAAAAAATATTGTGTGAAAATATTGAGATATTATTGATTATTAAAATGTATTTCAGGACTTTGAGAAGCACGTATACTAACTACCACTATTGCCGACCATCTTCATACTGCTATGAAGGCATGCAGCATAAAAATAATGTCTAGTCTGCAACATCTGGGTTTAAAGCCAGTTGTCGCTGCAGTTCTCGCTTGCCTGATTGAACAGCTATGGGTTTTGAATCAAGAAAGCTATCAGCTGACACTAACAAGGTAACAAGGGTTAAAGTACTTTGAATTACTAAATAGCTGGGCCACCATTTAACACCAGACAATGCTGTTGAGTTACATGTTCGTTTATTTATGTTTCAGTAAAATATTAAAGACTTCTTTCATTTCCTTCTGAGCCAGATGCTCAAATCTCAGATTCAGTCAGCAGAGATCAAGCTGTACTTGTGGCCATCTAGAAGGAGGACACACTGAGAAAACCTGAGCTCAGGAGGATATGAAAATATGTACTTACTTATTGCCTGTGTAGGCTGGATAAGGCCATCCTCTATGCTCACCAAGACTTGTTTTTGGGCATAAAATGAACAGCGAGCATTCCCACAAGAAACAGCAGCTGTCCTACTACCTGTATGTAAGTTTTAAGCAGCATAAAACACCACATTTGACATTTACATGCTTTTTTCACACTGACCACCTAAGTGGGTTTGTGAGGTTATATAGCTTTGCAGAAAGATCAGATGATTAAAAAACAAAACAACAACAACAAAAAGCCTGCCTTATCCTGAAAATCTCAATGTTTCAATGTTTTATTTTCATGCCAAGTTGACAAGAAAGCAAATATCATCTCAGGAATCTAGGGAAAAATGTGGCTTGATAAAGGCTGTCTACTAAAACGTGACATTTCAAAAAGAAATTAATTTAAAAATACCTGCTATGTAGAATTACTTTTCCCTTTATTTCATAACTTATATATTACTGACATACAATTTCAGACATGATACAACAATGGATGTTTAATGACTACAATAGTTGAAGCAGTCTATTATTGTTTATAAAACTATTAAAGGAAGTTGCTACATAGAATAGAATGAAGTATCTTTCTCTAATTTGTAGATCAAAATAAGTCATTTCTGTGAAAATGAAATAAATTATTTTTCTGACAAATATCGTGATAATGGAGATTTTTTTGAAAAGACGTATTATGAAAATTTAATTTTTTAATGGAAAATAATTTAAGAAAAAGTATCTGACCATGGTACCTTGCAATGTCCTTTTCTGTCAAAATAAATGTCCTGAATGAAATTTCTAAATTAATTTTAGTCAGTGTTCATGGAAATAATCATATATCAGCCTGTCTTTAAAAAGATAAAAATGTTATTTCTCCTTGGACTCCATTGACATCATCATAGGATTTAATCTTATACAATATCCTAACAGAGTATATACCACCTCATATCAGTTGACTGTCTGGTCCTCAAGGTCAAATTTAATTGGTATAGAAAAACACCTCCTATTAACTCTGCTACTGTTTGTGTTTGTGCCAAAGTGAATTTTGCTGTGTGGAAGTTATTAGAGGATTAAGTCACTGATATCAAAATATTCATCTTCTTAGAAGAATTGAAAGATATTGGATTTAGAGTAGACTTTATGGTAATTTATTAAGTGATAGAATAACTTGCATGTCTACTTATTTTGAATAACTGCATAAAATATCACTCTAATTAATGGAATAAATTAGTCCTATGTTGTCTATAAAACCTTTATTTTTCTATTAACATTTTGTCTTATAATTTATATGCTTAATCATATTGCTGAGAAGTAAAAGCTGAAAGTATGTTAAAGGAGAGAAGGAATTCTCAAGTCTGAATGATGATACAAGGAAGCCTTTTGTATAGATGCAGTGCAGTGGTATATCTTTATAATAAAACACAGTGTGCTCCAAGAGTACTACCTCCCAGGTGCTACATGGATCTGGAGAGAGAGAAGAGGGAAGTTTCTTTTAGATGGGGGAAACTTCAGCTATAAAGATCTTCAAGTCATGTCCCAGAATATTTAATCCTCAATTTTAAAAAAGTATCAGAGTCAAGGTTGCATCACCAGGAAAGCTGAAAATACTTATTTTTCAGTGAAATAAATCCTTTCCCTGTGAAAGGTGGAGATGTCACAACATGGCAGGGATCCACGGCTGGATCATGAATTACAGCTATGGAAAAGACATAATATATGGAAACCTTATAACAAAATAGCAAGATTTGGCCATGGTGAGAATGCAAGGCAATCTTGGACCTAACCAGAGACTGCCCTTAGACCTAACCAGAGTCCACGTGAAGTCTAGATATAAGGAAGAAATTTTTTACAATGAGGGTGGTGAAATACTGGTTGCCTAGACACGTGGTAGATGCCCCATCCCTGGAAACATTCCAGGTCAGTTTGGACTGGTCTCTGAGCAACCTGATCTAGTTGAAGATGTCTCTAGTCGCTGCAGGGAGGTTGGACTAGATCATCTCTAAACAACCCTTCAAACCCAAACTGTTCTATGATTCTATGAAGTCAAAGATCACAAAGTCAAATAGTTAAAGTGCCTCCTCCCCACCCCGCTTTTTTTTTTTTTCTCTGAGATCAACAGATATTTCTTGGTGAGATCAGAGTTGTAAGAGTTGGTTAGCAAAAGGGATTGTCTATTCTGCAATTATTCTGACATTCAGAAAAAAATTCTGAACTGGGATTAAAATTACTTTTTCTGTCAATTTTTAAAATGATACAAAGCTGCTATGATTTCACTCTGGAAACACCATTATAGTGTAAGAATAAAAATCTTCTCTCTGGAAAGTATCCCCACTACCATCCTATTTATGACCAAAACATGTCATTCAAGCCTGACCAGAGAAAACAACCTAATGCCATTCCACACACACAACCTTTTTTTTTTGTTTTCCTTTCATGAAAAGCGCACTAATTTTAAAACAAAACAAACAAACAAAAATACCCCAAACCCACACACATACACCAGCCATCAGGCTTCCCAGTGTTAAACAGGTTATCTGTATTGCTACTGCTGCTATTCTAAAGAAAGATACACATTCCCGAGACAGAAAAAAACCCTCATTTTTAGTGAAAAAGAAAAGGGCCAATGTTTTATGAAACACTGCTTTTTGTCCAAACAGCTATTCCCTTTCCCAATCAGAATAATTATCTTTGCCCCTGTGCTCACAGACTTTGAATAACCTCGGTAGCTTCAAGACAAGTCTTGTCAACATAACTAAGATCAGAACCAAAAGGTGTAGAAATGCACATTAAAATGCTGCTGGTCAAAACAATTGTTTTTCTGTTCTCTTTAAGAGAACTGCCCTGCAGTGAGCAACAGTGTCCTTTACTCTGTAGATTTAAAGACCATTCAGGCAAACATAGAAATAAAGTTTCTTTTTTTCATGTAGGGTTTCTCTCTCTGTACTAGATTTGTGAGGGTTTCCTACTCAATTTGTGCTTTTTATTATTGTTTGGTACTTTCTTTTTTATTTTTATTAAATCATTTCAACATCTGTGCTTCAAAAAATTGAAAACTAAGTTCGCTGTATTCTCAAATTATTTTCACATTTATAATAGTTTCCATTCCAAAACCAAAGAATGAATCATCCAAACTCAGAGCACCTGTAGTTTTTTTATTTCAAGATAAGTAGTATTTTAAAATCATAATACTTGGCTATCACATACTCTTTAATCCATAAATAAGATGTAGCATTTCCCTTCTGAATTTTGATTTAATATTGTCATCAAAAATAAAGAAAAAATAACCCATTTCAGTAAGATACTAATAACTATAAAATTAGAATTCTGAGTATATCAGCCTAAGAACTGGTATTTGGCATCACAGCAAGAGCAGCAGTTAAGAACTAGAATGGAGTACTGGCCTTAGATGAATCTGAGATGCAAAACCCTGCCATTTCTCAGAGCTTGTCAGGCTTGTGATATTACTTATTCTAGTGAAACAGCAACGTCTTCTTCTGATGGTGAGCCAAACAAGGTCATAGAAAGTGCCAAGCAGAAAACATACATAAAGTGTCCCTACCAATAGCTTCCCACTTGCAGTTGTACTTGATTTACATAGGCAGTAGAACTGGACCTGAAAATGCTGACTTTACACCACATAGACCCAGTGTAAAAAAACCATGGTCTTAAAACATCCAAACATACTGGGCTACACTGATGGTTTACTTTAGCAGGGATTCACACTTTTAACAGTATCTGGAGTAAAGATTTCAATACGTAAACAGGCACAAAGGACAAAATTCCCTTCCCCTGGTTTTCACTTTCAGAGGCGCTGCACAGAAGCAGTCTCAGCTACTCACATGGCAGCTGGGCACTGATTAGACTTCCTCATCAAAGCTAAAGTGCAAAAAATCTTCCTTTTTGGCAACATAAAACCATTAAACATTCTATCTTCAAACACTACCAGTGTTGTTTCAGCAGCTGGATTTCTGAAGATGTCCCTGGTCCTTCCACCAACAAACATTCAAGAAGTAGCCAGCCTACTTTGTAGGTGAAATTCAAGGAGCTGTATTAGAAATCAGTAAGATCTCCCAAACCAACTTCAAAAATTCAGAAGTTTTTTTTTCAGGTTCAAAACCATGCCTGTTGCTCATACTTCAACTTCTACTTCTTTGAGTCATGTTGCTCTGCAAAATGACTGACACTCTTTACAAGAGGAGGAGAACCCTAAGTACCTGGCCTACGAGTCACAGGAGAAAAAAACAAACATAAAAACCTGACCATCTGACAGAAGCCAAAAGAGCAGAAGCTCCTTGGTTGCTAACAACAAAGCTGCTTTTGATTAGTATTTACTTTAGAGAACTACTGAGCATGGAGGTCCTTCTTTTGTTGATAATCACCTTCTGTCTCAAGAGAAGTAGATCATCCATAGCATGATGAAGCTGCATTCAACACAGCCTTCCAGATTGGGTTTTTCAGCAAGCAAAACTGGTGTTGCCCCACTGACTCCAAAGGGCAGCTGACTTGGTGCTGTGCCCAAACACAACAGCTTGAGATTTGGCTCTGTGAACTCAGTATTTCTGGGATGTTTGCTTCTTTCTGAACACACCTCTGATGTCTGCAGCATTGGGCCACAGTCTTCCTGAGTTCAGATTTATCATTCTGAGGCAAAGATTTTATTAGATAGTATACAGATATTGCACATGATCTTAGTTAGAAGGCCATGCAATTAATGATGAGTTAGTTAATTAATGGTGAATGTTGTAGCAGGTGGCAATTCTACCCCAGCTGGTCCAGCCACCTGCTAATAGCTCTGTGTTAGCCTGGCTGCCCTGTACCTAGCACTTGGAGAGTGTTATCTTGAACTGCAATTAAAGAGATGTCCTTTAACTGCAGTCCCTTTAGGGAAGAGAAGGTCAGGAGGCACCACTCCAAATTCCAAAACACTTCTTTTTACAGAAGCACTTTGTAAATTTTGCATTGTCACTTCAATTGGGGAAAAAAATCCTCTCTATCAGTCTTTTGCATTAATATCAATAAATGTGTAATTTGCACATAGGAGTGCATATACATAATAATGACAATATTATGTATAACTGGGACAAAGAGAAATGAAAAAAAAATTCTTGGCTGCCCAGAATATGAACCCATTAAGTATTAAAGCATGTGTAGAAGGCTTGTATCTGCAGTGCTAGTGCCTCTGATCCATCTGATGGGGGAACTTACCTATCAGAAATTTCTGGAATTAAGACCATGAGGTCATTCATACGCAGACACACCTCTTATAGGAAGCAATCTCCACATTTACCATGAAAAATATTGCCCTGAAAAGTCTTCACTAGAGCCGTGTCCCTCCCTCCCTCCAGGGGCTGTGGATCAGAAACAATGGGAAACCACTATAAATGTGAAAGACCATACTAGACCTCTGGACACAAAAGGAGGAGACAAACTCATTTTATACGTATAAAGCAATTCTTCAAAAAGCCATGCTCAACTGGAAGAATACCATGTGAGATGATGAAAAAAATTCAGCAAAATACCACCCATAAAACCAATCCTATCTCCTTATTACCCCTTCTTTCCAAAAATACTATTGCAAAAAAAATTTTGAACTAGTGATAGGAAAGGCCATCTCCATCCTTCATCAAAATTGACCATTTATCACTCCTCTTTGAAGTTTCTGGACTAAATACTTAAGAGGTCACAGTGAGCCACCCACCACGTGTAAATATTCATTTGTGCTGGTTCATCATAAAAAGAATAATTCAAACAATTACAGATTGAGTTTTGGGTTTTTTCCTTGCCATCTCCAAACAGAAATTTATTTTAAACGTAGCACATTTTTTTGCTTTCTTTTTTTCAAAATAAATTTTTCTTCTGGGTGAAAAATATCTGTAGGAGTCCTCTATCTCCTTCTCAACAGGCAAAAAAGGGTCAAAGAGAGATAGGACTAAAAAAAAAAGAAAAAAAATCAAGGTGTATCACATTGAAGCTATGATTTCCCCCCTCTCCCTTTTGGTCAAAACTGAAAGTTTTGAGGACCAGGAGAACCTACATTCTTCAGCTTGGAAATGAGAAAATGCTGTGATCACTTTTTTTTAATCTACTGAACAGAACAGACCAGGGAATGTCACTGGGGGGTGGGGTGCAGTGGGGGGTGGAATCTACAGGCAGCTCATATTTTCCTCTGAAGTTAGAACATATATTTTAGAAAGCCATCCATTTTTATATATAAAGATTCCAGATAACATAGATCTCACTGCAGTTTTAGATATGCTTTTCCAATAGACAGCTATCCCTCATTGTGAAAACTGCACACCCTATTTCTAATCAGACTGTCTCTGCCTTCTCTTCCAGCTATTGGATTTCATTATGCCTTTTTCTGATAAACTGAAAATCCTTCTGTCACCATTATTTAATTTGTCATTGCTGAGGAATCCCTTTCTATCTCATGTGCACTTTAACTGGAAAGTATTGCACAGATGGGAGGGAAAAAACTGCAATAACCACTCACCACACTGCATGACAGCTCCTCCTGGTTAAATGTAAGTGGCCAGGTACAAGAAAAGCACATTAATAAATAAAAAGAGACCTCGAAAGGGCAGCCATTTTAGTAATGATATGGTAATTATTAAGACAAGCACTTGCAAGAAGGAAGCAGTATCCAAATTTTATGAGAGCATGAAACCTTGTCAGATTCCCCTGAATTTCAAAGTTAGAGCATGATACTTGAAATGACTGTAGTCTGATGAGACTATATTTCTTGATATGCGTGTATATACACATTTATTGAAATTTCTCACTTTTTATTATCTCTCAATAGCAGGGAACTCATACACTCTTAAATCTCTATCACGTGTTTTAATGTTTATTTTATAATGTGATCACATTGGTTATCGGAGAAATCACAGAGAGTTGGAGAAAATTGTTAATAGATTGAGGGGAAAAAAATGTTTTTCTTATATTAACTCTTCACTGGATCATAGTAATTCACCATCATCTACCTTCTCCCTCAAGAAAGATCAAACAAAAACTTTTTAAAATTTTAATTGCAGCATCAGAGTTTTGCGATGATATAACTGCCTTAGTGACTGCAAAATGCCATGAAATACATTTGACATAAAATAAAATAGATAGATTATATTAATAGTAAAGTTAAAATGGGATGACTAGAATTCCCCACAGTTCTTTGCTGGCAGGCTGAAGGTGGAAGAAAATGGTAGTACAATGTCAACGATTATTCAGCATGACAAGTCAAAAATTATTTTCTTATTTGACATCAATAGACAGTCTTAAAAGCTCAAGGCTTAAGTCAGTTATTAAGAGACTTATCCACATTAAGCCACACAGCTGTCAAATAAGGCTGCATGTCAAAGTTTCTTCTGAAGCAAGGACAGTCAGCTAAACTGCATACAGAATTTCAATGGGAAAATGCCCTTAATAAGCCCCAAGAGTTCATCTGTACTCTCTCCAAGGCTGTGAAAGGAGCTTTTTGAGTATTACTGAAACTATAGTTACAGCCTGCCAAAAGGCAAAGTTGGCACATTTGAATTGCACTGAAGTACAAAAGAGTGAGAGTTCTAGTAATCAGCAATATTCATTGTTTAATTGCTGTCACGTGTGCAGCCTGAAGACCAAGAGAAGAGAGGCTGCAAATGCCATGTGGACACTATAACCATGAGATATAGCAGGAGAAGTTCAAGGCCTGCTGGTGTTCTCAAGCTCAAAAGCATTGACACTTCTGAACCCAAATAATTATTTCCTGATTACCACTTCCTCTCTACAATGAGCAGTTGCACACTCACTCATGTATTCACAGTGGGACAGATCACTCCTCTTTGGTCTTTGTCATCACTTCCAAGTCCTCACACCCTCACCATGTGGTATCTTCTAGACTTTCTCCATATATTTCCTAAATTAACAGGTCCTAGGGGCAGTGATAGCAGCAGGATGCCCCCTCCTTGCACAAACCTTGTCTCCTAAACCAGCACGGTTTATGCTGTTGTGCTAGCTGTGCATTTATCTGGCTTTAATAATTTTTCATCCTCCTGGCAAATTTCACCCAAATTTAACACAGAAGTAGAAAGACCCAAGATGATAATTTTCTACACTTCTTTCTAATGGTTAGATGATTGAACAAGATAACTATTCTAATTTATTTTTCTAGTTGAGGAAAAGACATGCCAAACTCATTCTTTACATATTTAAAATGCATAAACTAGCTGGTCTACCTGGGCACGTATGATGATGGCTTGCCAATCTGCATATATGTAGTTCTTAACCAGCCACAATATGTCCTGTTTTAACTCATATATGTAAGACGTGGGAGAACATAAAAAGTAATGATGGGGATTACAGAGCACGTGGAAAGCTGGAATGACACTAGTGCAGAGACAGGACATATGAAGTAAATACATGGGAAACAATGTTCAGATGCCCACTGTTGTGATTTGTGCTCTCAGTACAGAAATATGGGCTCAATGTATTTTAGAGCTTCACAAAGTTTACTGTCAGAAGAACATATTCCTGATTATTACTGGGCATGGTATGTTAACCAAACACTTAGAGATGAATCTAATAATTTAAATATTAAAGCATTGCAGTCTACTGAGAACTAAATTCCTCTATTTCACAGAAGAACCCAAAAATTACACAGATGCCCAAGGCCACGGTAGTTGCCCGGAGTTAACAGAGAGATATGCCAAAGTTTTCTGCTGATAAAAAATTATTCAGAGTGGTAAAGAAGAGGGCAGACTGTGTGGAAACGCTGAAGAGTCTTATGATTGCACCATAAAGTGGCAGCTTAAACACAGCATTTATCAGTACAAAGTAATGCATTAAGGGAAAATCAATGCCAGCTTCACCAACACAACAACAGGCTCTGAGATGACCATTACCATTAAAGAGCGAGATCTTTGGGTTAACTGCTGAGGTCCCTGTTAACTGCTGCTGGACAGCTCTGCTCCCACCTAACACTTGTATAGGTGCTCCCCAGCACCAATTGAGCAGCAGCCAGCTGCTCAGATAATCAGTTAAAGTGAAAAGGTGCCTGCCCTTTCCAGCCAGAAGCCTGGCTTTGTCTGCAAACTGCGCAGTTTAACTGCTGAAGTCCCTATCAGCCCTTTCTGTTGGGCTTCACACAGTATACAAACCAGAACTGGTAATCTGGATGCAGCTTCATAGCTCTGTCCTCAGAGACGAGATCAATTCCCTCCTTCTATAGAATAGTACCTTTTTACAGTAAAGCATTTCATTAGCTTTTTATTGTCATAGCAGAATCTAAGATAAACAATGTGTTTTCTTACAAATTGCCATGTTAAAGTCTATCTCCTGTGACTGCAGGTATAGCCCCAAATCCTTGTTCTCAGATATAGTATAGACGTGTTAAAAAAAATGGTTAAGACTTATTATTTCAAAATAAACCTTGCTAAATCTGTGATCTGTTAATTGGGTATTTCAGATGACTCTTCAAAATGGCCTTTCCTCCTCTTTTCTTCCTACCCTGTCAGTCACAGTGCTGTCCTTTGCCATTTCACAAAGGATAAAAAGCAAGATGAAAGAGGAAAGAAAATAGAAATACTATACCTGAAGAGAAGTAAAAGGAGTCAGCTCGCTATTCTCAAGTATCTCAGGGGAAAGTCAAGTGCATCTTGTGATTTTGGAGAAAGCACTGGAAGGGAAGATGAACAGGTTTTGTTGAAGGAAAGGAAACTTCTCATGTTGTATAGAGCTAATCGAAAGCCCTGACTCACGTGATCCACAGCCTCTGTGGTTTGCTATAAACTGATAAAAAGCAGCTATCTGACTCTTGTAACAGAAGCGACTTGCCTAGGCAATACATAGCTGACTGAGGAGGATTTTGTGTTGAAGAGGCATGAGGTAAGATTTACCACTTGCTATGCATAAGATGTGGCCACTACGCTCATTAATTCCTGAACTCACTTTATTTTAATGCTTACAGGGTGGTGCAACATTTATTTCACCTTTAAACTGAAGTTGTCATTTGCCTCACAATTAGATTAATGAACACTCAGGGAAAGCTCAACAAATGCTAGAATCCAGAACAATTGGAAAACACTTCGGTGTCCATCAACAGCCTGTATTTTGTTGAGAAAATGCAACTGTTTCATTGGTGGCCATAGGAGAATGTGCGTGCTTTGTCTAATTTTCCGTGGCTTTTCTCCATGGGTACAGCAGTCTTCCCACATCCCTTTCCTATACTCCATGTAATAACAAAATCACCGTGCTTGAGAGAGCGTCTCATATCTGAAGAGGCTCAAAGGAACAATCTTACTCCAAGGTCCCTGACCCTGATTGATTCCATCCAGCTTTAGTTAGTAGCGTAGTTTTCCTACTCTCTGTATAGTAAATGGCAAACACCTCCAGAGAGAGATTCAGCTCTCAGATCTGAGTTGCTACTCTGCAGGTGGCTGTCTTCCATTAATAGCCATTTATGGAGCTACAGGTGGTTCAGGTCTTTGCTTACACTCCCCAGGTAGAGCGGCTGAATTGTGATTTATATGTTCAAACTGAAAAGGCCAGAATCCCCAGTTCATGTACCCTGAAGGAACCAGTGTTTCACATTGTAAATGCAGCATGCTTTTCCTGGAGTCAATTGAGTTGGTAACAATACAGTAACTAGAGAACATCAACTGTAGTAACATAAAACTTAGATGAACTATCAGCTCATCAGACTTGTCTTAGAAGCACACATGCCTTTAGAGCAAACATTGAAAGAAAGAATACCTTAACAGAGGGAAATAGAAGACATGATAGAAAGCAGTAGTCTTTAAGGTAGATTACATCAAAATAATCTATGCTTCTCTCTGATAAAAGTCCTAAATTTTTCTGGATAGGATACATGTATTCTTCTTCTACATTAAATCCACTAATTATTTTTTCTGCCTAGATTCTGATGAGATGTTTTATCTGATACAATAAAATATATATCTAGATAGGTGAACAAGAAGAAGATTTGTAATATGGGAAAGGAACTAAAGGAAAAAAAATACTTGTCAGCTCATAAATGGGAGACATATAGGTCTTCATAGTAGGTAGGAATGCAGGGAATACAAACAACCTCAATCTGTGGGGGGGATTGCACAGTCATGTGGCCAATCTGCATCATATGATGTGAAAGCACACATAGCATAAGATGGTGCTGCCAGGGATGGGGGCTATAGACACATTTCCTCTCTCTTCTCCAGTATACCTAGGCCTGAATACGCCAATTAAATGTTCTTACGATCTGAAGCTGAGATGTATTAATAAACTCTGTGTAGACTGTACTATCATAAAGTACAAGGTCATACTCATAGGGATTAATAACAAAACTATCTGATATATGCTGGTGTCTTATGAATTGGAAAAAATAGAGGGGAAAGACCTTATGTGTATTGGCAATCAGAGGATGATGATGAGCAATTAATCTGGTGTGACCACAAAAAGGCAAATGCACTCCTAGGATCTAAAAGATGAGATACTTCCAGGAGTGATACAGGATTACTAATGACATTGTACAAGGCTTCATCCAGAATATTGCTCATAGTTCTGACTGCCTATATTCAAGAGAAATGTGTTCAAGTGTTAACAGATGAAGAGGATGGCTACTAGGATACCCAAGGGAACTTAGAAGCCATTGTAGAGACTAAAAGACCTCACCTTGAATAGCCAGGAAAGCAGAGGCAATACAGCTCTCTTCAGATACACCAAAGGACTGAAAGGTAAAGGAACTTTGAAAGCTCAAGGCTGCTGCTAGCAAGGGAATATATTAGCACAGCCTGGCTCTAACGAAAAGTAGAGAGAAAATTAGGAGAAAGCCTAAGCATGAGAGGTTCTGCTATAGCCTGTTTGAAAAAGCATCAAGGGGAATATTCACTCATTCTAAGGTGGAAAACAGTCACTTAGTGAGAGGAATCCAATGAAACTGTGAAATCATTATAATGTAGGTCCTGCCCAATCATACATTAGCACAAAGCTCTATATACTTCTGACCTCCACATGTGAAAAATCTAGTGATAGTTGACCAGTAGCTTCAAAAATCATTGGAGAGTGGACAGACTGACAGGGAGCCTTGTTTGTTTAGCACACCATAGTAAAAGCCATTCATGTGACTGAAAATCTTTCCACAGAACTCGGTGTAAGACAGTGAGCAAAGCTGATGGAAAGAAAAACCGACAGAAAGAAAGCAGCTTGCCCAAAGGACAGAGAACACAACTGGTAACTAGAATGACTGGTTCCTGTTAGGTATCTTATCACCTTGATAGATACAATTAGAGAAATGACTTTTCTTTTATGTATTTAATACCTGTTTGTAAAATAACATCAGATAGTATTCAATCCCGGTAAAAGTGATAACAAACAGTGATAGGTTGGAACCAGGATCTGTTTTATAAAATGATCTTCGAACAGATTCATGATAATTAAACCACTTTAGTAATTTTATTTTTAAATACATGACAGAATATATTATTATATGGGTTTAAAATATATTGTTCTAGGAGAATAAATGTTTTTTTATTCTTTTATCTTTTAGATAATCACTCAAAAACTAAACAGTTTATATAAATGGTATAGTTGCCTAAAACAGCAAACATACTTGATTCAGAGGTCTCTTCCAGATTCATATGCCAAGAATGTGTTTGTGTGCTGACATGGATTTTGTGCTATGATTTGAAAGCCTTCAGAGTAAAAAGTGCTATCTACTATGAAGTAAATGACAATGAGTGCAGTAAGTCCATTTTTATTGAATCGTTTCCAAAATGCATATGGGAAATATTTCATATCTGTTTCCTCAAGTTTTTCCAAAGGACTTTTCTGTTTCACATTTTAGGGACATTTCTCCGGTGTCCTCAGTGGATTTTCTGTCTACCTAAAGATGAGGAAACAAGAGTGTTTTCTTCAACCCACCAAACTGTCACCCTTTGCTTAAAGACAATTGATTCATTATTACCAAATTGAGCTTGAATGGTAAAATGGTGTCTGAAGGTTCTTAAAAAAGAAAAAAACAAACAAACAAACAAACAACAACAAACCAAAATACAAAAAGATTTTACTAAAAGGTTATGTATCTACTGTACATCACCTGAACATAAGTAAAACTACACTTCTTTTAAATCAAAACATGACAAAGGGAGAACATCCAAATCGATATATGGAAAATGTAATCCTACAAGCTGTCAGAATCACAAATAGAGAAGATGAATTTTAAAGACAGGAAAGCAAACATACTCAATGCGAGAAAGGTTACTGCTGAAAGGACTAATCTGACTTTTTAGAAGAGCAAGGAGAAGATATTACATGTTGACCTTAGAGCATGTCACCAGTTGTTCTTTAGAAAAAAATGTACCAAGTCCTAACACTCTTTATGCTTTTCAGCGACAAAACTCATCTCAAAACATCTAGCCTGTCATCTATGCAACTTTGCCTTTACATACAGAGCTTCTAGGTGAATATATTTATTGCTACAGATTTTCTTGCTGCTTTTGGCCAAGACTTCAACAACAGATTCATGTTACCTTAGCATTCCTTTTTCTTTGTGAGGGCAGTGAGACCCATCTTATTTTACACAACAGGACTCTACCTTTTGTGAGTATCAATAAGTAAGCAGATTTTGCACCTGCAAAATCAGATTCACAGTAGATTTGCTTTAGGATTAGTACCTAGTCTGAACATACATAAATAATATAGATCTACTTTATCAGACAGGTGCAACCAAAAGTTACTTTTAAGTTTCTGTGTACCTGGAATTAGTGTCAGTCTTCTAATAGCCAGTCTACTAAAGAAAAGAAAGAGCACTATGATAAATAGCATTCCAGAAAGCTTGTGTTCCAGCTGTGTCACCTTTATTTACCAGGTCCCATACCTAGTTTTCAGCTTGTATAACATCCTGAGAAACCCACAGACAGAATAAAGAAAAGCATGTGTCTATCTTTGCAGCTAGTCTATAAAACACAGGTATGATTTAACAGATACAAATCATTTCTGCCTGAAGAGACTTGTTAAATTGCAGTCTTTTGATTCTAGAAAGAGGAGACTGCGTGACTTGCAATTTAGTTCTAGTTTGCCTAAGCACTGTATCTAATGTTAATTGAAAGAGTAGATTATATTAGACAACATTGCAGGAAATCTGGCTGGATTCCAGACAAAGGGGGAGATGATGATAGAGCTGTTTATCTTGCATGAGCTACTCTGAATAAAATATCTAGCTTAGCCCTGATTACTTTTTCACTCAGACTGAATGAATCCGAAGTTTATGTGATCTATCCAAACCCCTTGAACTTGCAAGATGGCCTGAAGATCATGAGGAAAAAGCCATTTTGCTGTTTCAGTGTTAGCATCTGTACTTTCCTTTAATGGAAAGTAATTGAGAGACATTTTGGATTTCCATAGAAGAGAGACAGCAACTAATTGAGACTTGACATTCTATTTTTCATCAGACTCATTAACATCCCCAGCCCTCACCTGCAACCAAGCCTCAATCTGCACAATGCAAGAGAAGACTTTTACAGAAGAAATGAGCTCAGAATAGCAAAGTTCTGGATCAAGGAAGTAACTTTGAGATCAGTTCTTTACTTGAGAAGGGAGAAAAGAAATAAATAAAATCCTGTCTTTAGCTCTTTTCTTTTGCATTTCAGTTCAGGATGTTCTCCAGTTAGAGCGACAGATATTCAGCATCAGGGAGTGATAGGTCTTACATGTCTTCTATTGTCCGAGTACCCTCAAGTTCACCTACCCCACAAAACATAAACCCCACTGTTTCTCCAAAGAAGTCACTGAACTATCGAAGAATAAAAATCCCAGCCCATCCTTTCACCACACCATCCATCTAGAGTCACAGGCGAGAGCTCAGGACAGCAGGAAGTAATGGGGGACGAAATCTATTCCCTCTCTTAAATAGAATAAGTGAGAGGAACAGCTTTAGTTCAATAGCTGGACTGTTGCTTCAGTGATGATTTTCTCTGGTAATTAATTAGCTGTTATTATTTGTAAGAGACCATGGATACATATTACCTTAAACTGTTACAACTTTGTCATGAAAAGAAAACCTTCACACATGTAAGAGCCCCCGCAGAGTGTGGTGTTAGCTGATTAATGCAGTCCCTACACTTAAAAAAAACAACAACAAAATTGAAAAAAGAGGAGGAGGGAAAAAAGGAAAAAAGAAAGAGATGACCTTGAAATTCTTCAGCTGGGACCACAGGATGTGTCAAAGATTGCAGCAGGTCCAAATGAGCATGCAGGGAATCTGACACCCTGCCAGCAATGCAGAACAGAAACTGCCCAAGAGAAAGACCTAGAAATCACTAAACTAACATGACTGGAAGACACATTCCTTAGAAGTAGCACTTTTCTGTGCCTTTTCATGTTGGAAATTGTTATAGGTAAGAAGATCTACAGAGAAGGATGATGGAACAACATCAATTCACTAAGACTACATGGTAAAATAATCTTTCTATTTTTATTTTTATACAGTGCTGAGAAGAGCCTGAAAGTAGCTGGTATCTATCACTCTTTTTAGCTGCTTCAACAGCCCTCAGTAATCTGCTATCCAAGCTCCTTTGATTCTTTAGCAAATTTATCCTTGTAATATATTTGCAGGTTAAAGAAGTGCTGTAAGCCCTCTTGATAAAAAGAAAGCAGATGTAAAAACAGCTAGTTCAATATCAAATAAGGAGACTGTGTTGAAGTCAGGAATGAAACCTAAATTTCCCTAGCCATAGCCCAGAATCTTAACCCCTGACTAGCTGGCAAATTTGAAAACATTTTCGTGTCTTTATCAGAGATCCCACATCAAAATCAGTCCAAGATCGCAGGGTATTTCATAGCCACAAAAGATGGACTATTTTGGAATACACTGAAAATCATTACATTTAGAAAGAAAATGGTAACAAGTAAGGGGAAAAAAAAAAAAACACAAAACACCAGCTGTTGCAATTTTTTTCACTTAAATACTTTTGCTACATTAATATTTCCAAGATGATCAGGATAAGACTTCAGGTATTTTGTTCAGCAAGTACCCTTGGACAGAACCAACCAGATACGTTTTTGAAAAAAAAAAAAAAAACACAGCTTTGTAAGCAGGTATTGCAATGACTGTAAAAAAGATGAACCTCAGAGGAAAAAAAAAAAAAAAAGGCAAAAATAAGATTTTTTTTTTTTTTCTACAAAACCAACAAAAGCATTCAAATTATGTATGCATTTAGGAGAATAATTCTGGCAATGGTTGAAATTCACATGGTCTCAAAACTGATTTGATAAATTAATGGGAGAAAAAAAAAAAGTCAAGTTCTACTAGATATTGCTCACTAAAAAAGTCTGGAAGACTAGCTGGGAGAGAATGTAAACGTATTAGAAAAGCATCATCATGTGTTTGTCTTACTCATATGCCAAGATGATGTCAAGGCATCTTCTACTGGCTGCTTTTGAAGAACTTGAATTAGAGGCACCTTAGGTGTGACCAGGCACAAAATTCTTAGTATAAACCATTTACCGTGCTCATGTCATTGCTTACTTCTGCTTTGAAAAAGATTGAATGAATTTTAGGGCTACACACCCACATGTTAAGTATGACTAGTTTTGGCAGATCTGAGGGACTGAGTTATTGAAGAGCTCCATTACAAGGACACAGACTGAACTGTAAAGGTTATAAAGAGACATATCCAAACTTGTTAATAGTTGCTTTTATGAGAAATTTCTAGTGAAAAGGTCACTAAAGAGCCTGACTTCTCCCCTGCTCCAAATTATCATGCAATTGTGCAGCACAATGCCTGAATTACAGGAAGTATTAACAATGAGAAAATTAGAACAGCTAGAGAAAGTTCATAAAAATCACAGAAGCAGCAAGGTTAATGTTATATTTGTGGCCTTCCAGACAAGGTCAAACAAGGAATACAGGAAGAATAACACTACATATGTATTACCCTACATTATGTTGTACATACATGCACATATATATGCATACACACACATATATATATGCATGCATGAATGTTTTATTCTTATCTATAACATGTCTCCTTATATATTGGAGAAAAAAGGTCAATAACCCATTGATTTACAAAGAACGTGGATAGCCCAGTATTTCAATCCCACTGGTATATAACAATTCACGCTGATGTAAAAGAGAAGAAACATAGTGTTGGATGAAGCCTTAGGTTAACTCTTTGTTTTACATAAGCCACTGCAGCTCATTCACTTTCTGCGAGCTAGGCAGCTAGAAGATCTAGCCCTTTGAGGCCCAAGTATCTCACTCTCTTTAGTTTACCTCCATGTAAAAAGAAACAACACATTTGACCTTTTCCTCTTTTAACAGTTTATGTCAGATGTCTAACAGAGAAAAGGCAGAAAGAAAGATAAATTTTCTTTAGACTGTGATGTAAAAGAACAGCCCTGTTCTTCACTGTGAAGATTAGTCTCTAATGGCCTGTGGCCAGGGAAAATCAGGTTAATGAAAGCCTTTTTAAAGTAACTTCCATCCAATATTCAGACTGCGAGAACAGGGTGGAGATTTTGTTCAACATTTACAGAGGGTAAACAGATATTTGAAATCATTCCAGCAGGTTATATATTAACACCAAATACAAATTCCCTTTCTTTCATTAAATATTGTGGAGGGTACAAAAAGCCTTTGCGTTTGGGGATGGCATCATGTGATGTGGAAACACATATCACATGGTTAGGAATAATGGAAGAACTAAAAAAAACCTCAAACATTAGAGCCTTGCTTTTCCTTGTCGCCTTGGCTGCGCTAAATAAAATTAAGCAACCTCAGGTCATGTGAAATGAAATCACTGGTTTTATCTGGTCCACAAGTTCCCCATCCCAGTAATAGATAACAACTCATCTTCACTATCCTCAAATTAACTGCTCCACATTACAGTGTAAATACAGCAAAGTCACAGGTGGAAACAGACAGCATAAAAGATAGGTGATATTCCCTCATTCACATTGATGGTGGGAGTCTCTGCCTGATTAACCTGGCAAGAGTATAAGACAGCAAAGCAGAGAACTGAAGACCCGTTTTTCATTGCTACCAGATGCATTGAAACCAAACTAAAGACATATTGCAGCTGCGTTGTAAAGCAGAGTCAGACACATCACTGATATGACCACAGGGACCTGCTCAGCGTTATCTTCTGATGCAACTGTATTAACCAAGACTACCAAGAAAATTCAAGTCCTTTTGGTTTCTTTTCTTGGTAAGTATGTGTTGTTTTGGTGGCTGGTGAGCAGAACTAAGTAATACAAGTACTTGTTGCTGTATTGACTTTTAGTAGCCAGCATACAAAAAGAGCAGGTCTCAGCCCAGACAGTGACAAGTTAAAGGCTCTTTATTAAAGTTGTAGATCAGAATGGAAGATCTACTCCCTAGCAGGGTTTCAGGGGATATAGGAGGATCTGTATCGTCTGTTTATTTATGGTATTACTTGAACAATTTAACAATACTCTGTATTGGCCGTCCTGCTTTCCATCTGGTCCTGGGACTCCTGGTCCTCCAGGCATTCCCAGTAACTTGACTCAGTCTCAGCACTCTAGGCTGGGAGGTCATCTGCTTGCTCTAGAAGCTGTTTCTAATGTTTGCCTTGTACTTCTCTCCCAGGAACAACATTCACTCAACAGTACAGGATGTTGGATTTATGCACAGCTTTCTCTATCCAGCCCAGCAGATAGAAGCTTAACATTGCACAAGTATGGCCAAACAGCCCACAGTGGGCATTCAATGGTCCAGTAGCCTGAATCAGCTCCTTTCCTAAACACATTTAATCAGGCCCTTCTGCAGTGTTAGTCATTCTCCTGCCAGCCATCGTCCTCTGTCATTCCACTAGCCCTCAGTTCAAACAAGTCAATGATTTTATGCATAGCTTATCACACTTTGAAGTCCATCTTAAAATCACTGTGTGTTCAGTTCATGCTGTGTATCTGTATTTGCTGTATTTGTGCATTGCCCTGTCAGCGTCACCTTCCTGCGCACAGATCTCCAGCCCTTTCAGTGTACAAACCTTCTGCTTTCGACTCTCTCACTGTTTATCCGTCACAATCTGACTCCCCTTTGATTCAATTGCACAGCAACAATAATGAGTTGATAAACAGCTGCTCATGTTTTGTGGGCCATCTTAGCTTTACATTAATCTGTATGCTTGTTTAAAAAAAAAAATCTTAGAAGAGAGTCCAATGCTTTTTGCATTGTGCTTACCTGGTTTCCTTGTGGTCTGGGTTCGTAACTCAGGCTGTCCTCACTTTAGATCTAGGACAAGGTTGTTCTGTTGCCTTCCAGGTTCTTCAGTTGGATCTATAATAGATCACAGCGTATTTGCAAAGGTCAGCCATAAAACAGAGAACAATTTTCCCAGCTCTGTGATCACTGATTAGTTAAACGTCACCCACCTAGCCATGCCTCACCGTCACATTGAAGAACTGGACCATTCTTTTATGTCAGAGTCTAAAGACAATTTACCTTTTCCACTTTTTCCTCTATTACTGTTGTTTTGAGAGCACCAGCCAAAGCATTCTTTCTCATCACAATAGTAGTGCAACAATATCACCAAAAATATTGGTTCTTTCACTCAAAATGCTAATGTTTAGTCTGAATGTTTCACTTAGCTGCTGTTTCTCTGCAGCCTTTTAAGGGTCAGCTTAGGCTGCATATGCAATAAAAAAGATCCAATGTTAAGTCAACACAACTGAACAAAGATTATTTTTTTTTTTCTTAGTGGGTGCATGCTTCAACTTGAAATAATCTTAGATTTTAATGTTGAAAGATAACACAATTATCAGGAGCAAATACTGCAGCTAAGTCTGGACAAATACCTTTTCCTGATGAATATTCCTTCTTTTTCCTTTCCCAAACACTTCTGTTTTCCTATCATTACTTTTGCATCCAAAATTAACTGATAGATTTAACGTTACTGTTTCTAACATTTACTGACAGTTACCTTAATATTCCATCCCACAGAAGGCATAATCTGTTATGGGCCAGGTAAAAGAAGAGTTTGTTTTGCAGGGATTCCTTATTTGATGGGTAAACGATACTTCCTACATTAATAACCCATGATCAGAGTCTGATGAAAATATTGATGAGAGAAAGACTGAAGTTTAGGAAGATTTTTCAAAACCGTTTTATTAAATAACCAAATCCGTAAGTGGCAACTTCTAACAATAATCAGACTTAGGAAGTTCTGCTTCTGCGAACATACATAGCATTCAGCTTCGACAGCCACTTTCTGCAAAAAACTGTTTCAGAAAGACACCTTGATACCTTGTATGGACACCTGCGGAAAGGGCATGGAAGAGAAGTAAGGTCTCCCTTCTGCAAATACATCTCATAGTAAGATCTCCCTCATCTGTACAGGAAGGGAGTTACAGCACCACCTTTACTAGAGCACTAGAAACAGAGCTGCTTCTATCCAGGTAATAGAAGTTCCTAAAAAACACCAACCCAATGAACAAGATGTATAACTTCAGAAAACATTTTTACAGTATTTGTCATGTTGTATTATTTGAAAAAATAAAAGATATAAACAAGACAAACTCTACAGATAGTTGTAACTTTCATACATCCTACTGGAATAGTTAGAAATATCAAGCAAGCTTCTGCTATGGATATAAGACGGTAACAGCTGCCCTTTTTGTGTAGCTTATCTAAAGTAACATTTGTATTACTTAAAGCACATGGAACTTAAGGAATGGAACATACTAATCCTACAGGTAGTCACAGTTGGCCGTAATTATGAAACATGAAGTCTCGAGTATTGAAAACACCTATGCAGACAATCTTCAGTACTCAACAAGGCCCTTCCCCAGGGTCATTAGGCACAAGCATTTCCCATGTTCATCATCATGTGTGTTAATATATTTCCTAAGATCATGTATTCTTCTTGTGTACCCGAAAATAATCGCTTTTTAGATGCTAAAACTGCAACCTTCTAAAAATACTTCATATCAAAATCTTCACCAAGCACAAAAAAAAGCCACTAATTAATTACTTCCAGTTGGTTGAATTAATTATTATTCCAAAAATGCATATGCTTAGGGGGAAAAAAAAAACCTGTCAGCTTTTTGACAGTTTGATCTAATACCCTAATACAATATGCACCAGTGCCACATGATGAATGGAAAACTAAACCAAAATGGAAAATACATAAGAGAGAGAGACTGAAAAGATAAATTATTTTCTTATTTGGACATCTCCTGTTAAAAAATTATACCAAAACACTGCTTCCTAAAGTTAGTTGAATTCTGCATATACAGGCAGAGATGAAGCATTACATAAAGTATCAAGCAAGTTTTTCTCAATACAAAGCCTGAAGAATCTTTTTCTCTTGCAACAGCTGCATGTTAACAGCATCATCCAATGTAAAAAAAAAAAAAAAGAAAAAACAAACTACTCTTAAGAGTATTTTAAATGTTTAAGTATCACCCTGGACAGAGTAGATTCTCTTTCCAAGTTTCCAGAACATGGACTTTAAGTAAAGCTAGTAAGTAAAAACAGAAAAGCATTGAAACAACCACATAAATACCTTCTTTAGAGAAACATCCAAGCTTTGAGACTGAAGAAACAAGGGAAAAGGGAGAAATAACCTTCTCTCCAATTCTGAGCAAGTAGAAGTGTGACTCTTCCAGTCCTAGAAGTCAGCTGCAGTCTGGTAACTTGCCACTGAAGAATTGCCCTCTGAGGAGGGGGATGAAAGGCTTTGATAAAAGGCTAAAATGTGTATATTTCATAAAGGAGACAGACATTTCTCTCCTCATCAGAAACAAGGCTTGTCTTTCCACACAGACCTGTGTATTTGCTATGTTTGAGCTCTGTTCCTTGGTGTTCATCTCCAGGCACTGTATAACTGTTGCTTTTTCCACTGTTTGCAGATATCCCTCCTCTTTTCTGATAGTTAGGTATAGGTTTTCCTCAGCACACTTTCATGATCTTTCATGGTTTGTGTCCTGCCTCACACGTCTCTTTTACTTTTATCTTAGTTTGGCACGTCACACACAACAGATACTGAACCAATTAATAGGAGCACAGATGTACTTTGTGCTCATCAATAGTCATTGCTACCATGTCATTGCCCTGAACCCTGGAGATCTCCCACGCTCTTCCCGTATTGCTTCTAATGACTCTTAACCTAACAGCATTTTATAAGACCTAGAGAGGATAAAATATGTTTTAGGGTTGAAAGAAACAACACCATGTCCCACGTCTGATATTTCCTACCTACATATTTCAAGCTGACAAGATAACATGAGCGAGACTAATCTCACATAACTGTAGATGTCTGTCTCTGAGATAGTTTTCCTGGTTCCTTTTGCAATCAATAGAAAGAATTGGACATATTTAAGGTACAATTCACTGAACCTCTCTCATAGACATCAGACAGATCTTTTGGACATCTGCTTTAAAGCAAGGTAAATTGCATCCTACAAGCAGCCGTCTTTCTCCATCAACTAGAAAGGGAGCCTACACAACAAACTTAGAAGCCAATATCTAAACATCTACATTTATGTAGGGATTCCCATAACTCCTATACTTGTGGAGAACACCTTTATGTGAAGAACATCCCAGAATATACAATTAGTGGTAACAATACTAACCTCAGTGATCTGTAGCTTGATCTTATCCCTATCATAAGATGGGGAGAAAGACTCCTATGACTGCCTCCTACAAGCCTATCTCGCCTTATTCTGAAACATATGTCACTGGTCAATGCTGAAGACAAGATATTGGCCAGTGTGGAACTTGGGTCTGATCCAGCCTTCTGATTCCTGCATTAAATCCTAACAAATGTAAAGAAAAAAGAATAAACAGTTTGCTCTAGGATATTTTCCAAGGAGAAAAAGGTAGATAAATAAGCCTCAGAAAGGCCAGTTCAGTCTCATTGAATATCATTTGAAATTTATCACTTATTCCAGCATTACCACTATGCAAATTTCTACAAGAGCTGAACGTGTGTTTGATTCATTAGCACATAGTTTTGCATTCACCTTCCATGGGTAGGGTTGGGCTGAGTACGCAGAAATCAAATGCTTGCAGACTGCCAATTAGAAGGATTTATTGCATGCCTTTCGGGAAGAATTTAGACATAGCTATTCCAAGGGAAATACTCAGAAAGCGTGTATTCCTCTTAAACATAGCTGCCAATGGGTGGTAACAGGCTGCTGAGGCTATTTGTTAGTACACAATAGCTGATTAAAAAGCTTTTTATTGATTTCTTGAGTGAAAGTTTGTGATTACCTTCATTGCTACCAGTATTATGTGCTAACAGCAAGATATCAGAGTGTTGGTAAAAAGAGGTTTTCCTTTTGAGCTAAGACAGTACCTAGTACTTAGAAATCAGTTCCGTCTCATGAGGAAGCTTTCATTTTTTGACACTTATTTTCAGCAGATTTTGAGCAAGCCGAAAATACTTTTTTTTTAAACAGAACAAAGATACAAAAAGAAACCTCCACGAACGACAAGAACTCAGCTGTGTGCTTACTGCAACTGTATACAGAATCACATCCCTGCTCAAAGCAGATGAGTGCACAAACAATTCCCACAGTGCATGCACTCGCTCTTATTTTTGATAAGTTCCATCCTTTGCTTCAAAAACCTTAACAAAATTTCATAGAATTCAGCATGCCATAACAAAACCTATTCAAGCCAACAACACAACAGTTTACAGCCTATTTCTTTTCTTTTCTTGGGTGAGATTTCAGGAGGGTTTTTTAAACTTGATTTGTTGTACCAGGTATTAAAGCTTCAGCCGAATATAATTTTTATCAGATGGGAGCAGCCAAAAAAGGGAAAGTCAGACAGAGGTGAGATGAAACCTAAGGAAGATACAAAACCAGGTAAAGAAATGGGCACAGAGATAGAAAAATACAAGACCTTTGGGAGAAGCAAACAAAACAAATGGGTTCTAAAGGAAGCAGTTGAAAAACACAGACCACTTCAGAGAGAGCTGTTCATCATGACATTTTTTGGATGGATTGAACATTGGCTAAGCTATAACAACAATTATCCTGTCCCTATTTTGGGTGGTGCTGAAATCTGAAACCACATTTCTCCTTTCTTCCAGATATACAGTAACACTCTGAAATTATAGCTCTTTAAAATGCATTAGGAAAAAAGCACCTTGGCATCAGTTGTTTTCATTTTCAGTACATCTCTAGCAGATTTGAAAACGTCACAGCATTTCATGAGCATCCTCATTATTTCAGTCCTAGAAACGGTGGTCACATCAACTTACAATATTGTTTCTGAAATTTAATAACACTATGCACAGAAGCTGCAAAATAAGGGAGTTTGCAATGGAAATATTATAGATAGAAATCTTAATTAAAAACTTGCCCCATCATAAGCCACTGAACATCAGAAATCATTTAAAATATGAACAATTTTCATAAAAACACATCCACATGAATTGTATACTCAAACCCCCACATTTTTCTGTGCCTGAAGTTTTCTCTATTTTTTTATTACTATTTTCTCATACTGCCTATAACTGTCTACTGAAAAACAATCTGGAAATAAAAGCAATGTGATTCACATTGACCCATAAGAGCTTCAAGTGAAAATGATAAACAAGAAACAATGATAAACCAAAAACATAACTCATCACATTGGCCACAGGGAAGCTGTTTTTTTCCTAAAATTTCGTGTTTTACATCCACTCACCTGTTATCCTCAAGTTCTTCTGCACACTGCAATCTCTTCCTCACACCTCTGTCACTAAACAACCCTGATGATACCCCAGATTCCAGTAACATCTCTCGAGCCCACCCTCTCAGTAACTTCAGCTCTATCCCACGTCCTTAGCTGAGAAATAAACCCAGTTTGCTGTGGTTGGTGTTGAGATTTTGCATTTTGACTGGTGCATTAGCCATTCCCAAACTAGACAAGAATCGCTAAGAGTTGATTTTTCTGTACCTTTCCCTCTGCAGGTATCCCTTGTCTCCTAGCACTTAATTTTCACAAAACTTGTAGGAAGTTACTGTCTTTGAGACCTCTGCTGTATTTTATTGAGATTAGCTAATAAATTTGAAAGTTATTAAAGGGGCTAGGGAACTGTCAGACCTATAGTTTGGTCATAAAAGGCTTCTTTCCCTAAGAAGACAGGCTTCCCAATTCCCATCACACTCAAATCACAGAATCACAGAATCACAGAATGTTAGGGATTGGAAGGGACCTCGAAAGATCATCTAGTCCAATCCCCCTGCCGGGGCAGGATTGCCTAGACCATATCACACAGGAACGCGTCCAGGCGGGTTTTGAATGTCTCCAGAGAAGGAGACTCCACAACCTCTCTGGGCAGCCTGTTCCAGTGTTCAGTCACCCTCACCGTAAAGAAGTTTTTCCTCATATTTCTGTGGAACCTCCTGTGTTCCAGCTTGCACCCATTGCCCCTTGTCCTGTCAAGGGATGTCACTGAGAAGAGCCTGGCTCCATCCTCATGACACTTGCCCTTTACATATTTATAAACATGAATGAGGTCACCCCTCAGTCTCCTCTTCTCCAAGCTAAAGAGACCCAGCTCCCTCAGCCTCTCCTCATAAGGGAGATGTTCCACTCCCTTAATCATCTTCGTGGCTCTGCGCTGGACTCTCTCTAGCAGTTCCCTGTCCTTCTTGAACTGAGGGGCCCAGAACTGGACACAATATTCCAGATGCAGCCTCACCAGGGCAGAGTAGAGGGGGAGGAGAACCTCTCGTGACCTGCTAACCACACCCCTTCTAATACACCCCAGGATGCCATTGGCCTTCTTGGCCACAAGGGCACACTGCTGGCTCATGGTCATCCTGTTGTCCACTAGGACCCCCAGGTCCCTTTCCCCTACGCTGGTCTCCAACAGCTCTGTCCCCAACTTGTACTGGTACATGGGGTTGTTCTTGCCCAGATGCAGGACTCTACACTTGCCCTTGTTATATTTCATTAAATTTCTCCCTGCCCAACTCTCCAGCCTGTCCAGGTCTCTCTGAATGGCTGCGCAGCCTTCCGTTGTGTCAGCCACTCCTCCCAGTTTAGTGTCGTCAGCGAACTTGTTGACAGTGCACTCTATTCCCTCATCCAAGTCATTAATGAATATATTGAATAGTACTGGTCCCAGTACCGACCCTTGTGGGACTCCGCTAGACACAGGCCTCCAACTGGACTCTGTTCCATTGACCACCAATAGAATGTATAGAACAACTTCAATTAATCCGCCACATTTAGCTTATGGATTTTCCAAAGAGGGAAAGGAAAGATGTTACATTAACAGAGTTAAGTCCCAGCTATCTCAGCTGAAATCAGTAAACTCTAGTGCAGTAATAGGTATGATGGTCATTTTGAACAGGGAGAGACCTTCCCTTACACAGAGGAGTAACAGAGAATGATACAGCACTCAGGCAGAGTCCTTCATGCCAACGTTATGGAGACAGAGGAAGAAGTCAGAGTTTCTGCAAGATGTTTGTACATGACAGCAAACTATGAAGTTAAACTAGAAAGAATGGAAACCCTGTCTACCAGCACATACAGCCAGTATGGATGGCCCATCCTATGTATTACCAACTTGGACATTTATCTGTGGTTCCCAACATCACCTACAATCCTCCTTTCCAGCCTATTGCTAGTTGATGGGGATGCTGTTCCTTCTAGTTTACTCCCATGTGGCTGGGAAAGGAGCCCAGATTGATTTCTGACACGTCTTTAATCTTACAGTACAGTCTCAGATAAATTTTTGAGCTAATTTATGGAGTTAATATCTTATGGACAAAGAGTCCCCTCCATTCTTTTCATGACAGTATGACTAATAAGAGGAAGACACTCAAGATATTGCTAATGAGTCCAGAGAAGGTAAAGTGTTAATCAGAAAGAAAAACAAAATGTGAGGAAACATGCACTTCAAAATGAAACATAACTGATCTCAACAAGAATGTCTGAAGAAGTTAGTGAGAAAAGGCATTAACAATCTAGGAGATGGAGACAGTCACTTTTTTCTCCCTCTCAGGTTTTTTTCTTTTTCAGTTTATCTGTCATATTAAAATCTCTTACTCCCAGGCTGTTGTTTAGAGATCTCATTAATCAAGAAGTAGGAACATAACAATGAAGAAAGAAAATAGACTTTGATTCATAGATGTTTAAAGCTGCAAGAAATTGTTCAGACTATTTATTTTGATGTCCCATATAACAGAACCACTCATCTAGATTTCATGAAGTAATTCCGGTAGTGTAGGAAAAAGAAAAATCTTACACATAAAGTGTTCTGAGATTCCTTATTCACCCCACACATATATACACAAACTCAGAAATTAGTTATCCAGAATATTTACAATAATCCAACCATCCAGAAAGCAAAAAAAAGAATCAGTGTCAGTGAAGAATTACAAGAAAATACTGCCAGTTTCCCTTCATGCCTTGGATGCCTTCAGCCCAGAGGTAGGGGAAGGATGTTTCAGAGAAAATGACCTTATTACCTACAGATATGTTTGTCACACTCTCCGTCATCAAGGAGCTCTGCCTGTTCACTGTGAATGTTAATTTAAACAACATAACACCAGATGATGACAAAACTAGAAAAGAGGTTACACTACTCTGATTTCTGACATTTCCTTCTTTCTTTTTTTCTCAATTCCAGCTCCCACAGGGATCCTGCCCATACAAATCTAGGATATTTTTTGCATGTTTTCATTAGGGACTGGAAGATCATCCTATCATCAAAAATAAAGAATACCAGAAAAAAAACTTGAAGTGAATCTCTAAACATACATCAAACAAATGTGGACACTGTGTATCTCTTAGGCACATTGATAATGAAAATAACAGTAGTTACAACAGAAGTAAAGGTTGGATTCAAGACAGAAATAAGACAGTGTCACACACATCCAAATATTTCTTCCCATTTTCAATAATACATTATTGAAATAATGGGTGGGAGCAGAAACACAGGTGCACATGGATGGAAGAAGTTGCTTACAAGAACATGAGAGACCAAGGAGGAACTGGGCACCCAGACCAAGTGTCGAAAACCTTCAGCCATTAGAAGACCCCACTCTGCCATAGTCTGTTATGTTCTTCCTCATCCATGAGATTCCCACAGCACTCTGCTCCTCCTGGGAAGAGTTTAAATTAAATTTAGACATCTTTTTACATCTTGAAAGGAAGGTAGGTCAATTCCAGATGCACAAATCCTTCTGGGAGATGACTAGGTAATGCTCCCCACACCACGGCTGAATTTGGCCTGAGGGCCTGATTTACAAAGGAGATTTTATTTTTTATCTCCTTCCTTCCCTTTGAGTAAACCACTTTTACGTGACTTATCTTGCACTGAGAAGGAGGGGATGTTTTCTGTGAGCTCTGCTGCTGAAGCAGAGTTCATAAATACCAAAGAAGAAAGAAATGCAGAGAAATGGCAACAACAGTGAAAATGCTGGAGCAAGGAAAAGAAACAGGATAAGGAGGAGAAATGCTTGGGAAGATCATTTAAAAGCTGTAAAATAAAGCTATTTGTTTTGCAGCAATGGAAATATCTGAAATGAGAAAGCAATTTGCAGGCTATTTGGTCTCAAAGCTCCAGCATGATCAAACAAATATGCCTACAGAAGAAAAAAAAAAAAAGATCAGGATCTTTTCGTGCTGTTAAGATCCTCTTCTCCCAGTTTCCCACCTCACTACAGAATTAGATATGATGAACTCACAATATTACGTTTTCCTGCAAGGTTTAAATGGCAGCCCCAAAACAGGCTACCGCTCAGTCTCAAACTCGGGGGCCACATATCTCACTTATCCAGCACTCCTGAAGATTGAGAATTAAAGCTATGAAACAAACCAGCTCTCCCCACCCTTTCAACATATTGCTTTGTTTTTGCATCTGAAGGTCTCCCCCTTCCTTATCACTTTCCTTTCCCTCCTTTTCAACATCCATTATTGCTTATACCAAAGGAACAAACACAAGCCACCACTGCAATGAAAAAGGTCGTCACTCTCAAAGCAGGCAGCTGAATACATCGCAGGCAGGAGATCGTGTATTTATTTCACAGATGGACATCAGGATACAGACAGCAAGTAAGAGGCCATTGTTAAACATACTGGAAGGAGTCTAGTGGAACTAACCAGAGCCCCCCTGGAATTGTTGCAGATTGTTGTTGAACACCAGAGCACTGTCAGAACTAAGCAAAATTTGGTTAATTTGGGTTTAATCATCTTAACACTGAAAACAATTCCTCTTTTCCTGGTTACAGCCATACAACAATGAAGGTGTCTCAGATATTGCTACATCCTTTCCATCAAGGTAACTGCAGTTTCACCAGTAGTTGGCACTCCTTTTGCTGCTGACAACTACTAGGAGTTGACAGTGATTCCATAGTCTTTTTATGGGACATTAGGGGTTGGTTTGGTTTTGTTTGGGTTTTTGGTTGGTTGGTTTGGGTAGGGTTTTTTTTGCACAAACTATTGTATGATTATACATATATCTGGAAAGTGATCCTGATGATTCTTCTTCACCATCATTGACCACACACTGAGTACAAAGCTTGGGCACCTGCTTCCTGTTTCACAGCCTTGTAGACATCCAGAGTTTCACCACTGCATTTCAGCTCTTAGAATTTTTCTTTGGCCCTACCCTGGCAGATATGTATACTGTGAAACAATCTGAATTTTGGTGAACCAGTAAAGATATCATAGGATGATGTGTTCCAGGTGAAACAGGCTAGTTCCCATTCCTTCAGCTTCGTGTATTTCCAAACCAGATTTAACACACAATTTCTGAACTTCCGTTGCATTATGGGATTGCCCTAATGATACAAAGTATCTTTGACAACAATATACCATAGCCCTACAGATATAGTAGGATCACATATTGTAAGGGAATAAGAAGATGACTTAAAGCTGATTTTCAAAGGGACAGCAGTTTTGGAAGAATTAAAGGTTTCACGGCTTCTTAAAATGGGAAAGGCCTTTAAGAATTCTTTATTGATGTGACCAAAGAGTATTGTGCTGATACTCTATTAAACCAGAAGTCTACCCTAATAAAGACTAGAATAAGAGAATAAAAAGCTGGAAAAGAAACACAAGTATTAGCTTAAAATTATATACTAAGCTACAGCACCACACACTTTGATAACATTTTATCAGGACATCAGATGTATGTGACATCAGTCAAATGCAAAACACCATGTCACTTCAACAGACGCATTGTTGAATTAAAATAAAATATCTGCAGGTATATATATAATGCCATCTTAAAAAAATATACTCTGAAAATAGTTTGAAGTAGAATAGATTCAAATTGCACTGGGTTACATGCATCATTTTATCTTATTACAAGACATAATTTTTTCCATCTGTATTGCTGCCACAAAAAATTGCTAAAACTAAAGGCACACTTCTAGCACAGGAAAAAAAAAATAGAGAAGCTACTTTATCAGATTTTTACGAATTATCCATCACAGCAATATGCTGTTTCTAGCACGTGCTTATAGCTGTTATTTAGAAGACAGCAAAGGGCAAAAAATAGTATTTGAATAATTGTAGAGTGCTTTGCATAGGGAAAAGAAAAATTCTTTTTGGTCATTATGTGATCAGCTAATGCCCTGAGGCATGAACATAGACTAACCCAATCTAGCAGGTAAAGCTAAAAATTTTATGGATGATCATAAAGTTAGCTGGCGCTTTTTAAAAGTGCAGATATACTGGTTGATTCTGACCTCCAACATAACTTAACAGTGCTTTGTGAAGAAATATTTCATTTCATTTGCTTGAAATTTACCCATGGTTAGCTTCACGTGACCTCACGTCCTGTAATTATGAAAGAGTGTAAAAAGTCTGGGACTGGTTGGGTTTTTTAATATACCCTTTATATCTCTAGTGTTTCAATTAAAGCTGTGCTAGACTGTTTCTAATGCTAGGAAATCTTAAATTTTGCAAAATGTCAGGATGCAGTTTATTTACCACACATCAACATAACACATTTTCCAAAATCCTGCTTGTTTACAATCCTGCTAGACTTCAATATCATGTGAACACTGATTTGATTTTAAAATGTTCTTCACCTTTGGAAGCATTTTTTGAATTAGGCTCCCATTGATTTCGACAAGAATCTGGTCTTACTTTATATGATTCAATAAAGTAAGGGTCTACAAAAATCTCATTTTGGGAGAAGCACTTACTGACTGAGACACTGGAAAATGAAAAATCAGAGAGCACCCCAGTCCCAGAGGCATGATATTCATGGAAAGTCATGCACTGCTGTACAAGGTGGGCTTCAGGATACCTTGAACTTGAATATGTCTGGCTCAGATTTGCTGGACTCTTTGGGAAGTAAATCCACTGCAGGTTCTTGCTGTCATCCCAACACCCAGTCCCAGGTATGCCACCTTTAGAAAACACCTGCTATAGTCTTGATAAACCTCAGTCCTGCCAAAAGCAGACAAAATTGAACCCCCCCTTTCTGAGTCTAAGGTTCATGTTCTGCATAGGAAAAATCTAAGCAAGAGATTAGTACCTTCAAGGCAAAGAAGATTTTGGACCTTATTTAGGGTTGGCATATTCCCATTTACTACAAGAGTTTGGCTAGTAGCTCTTACTAGTCAAGATTTCACTCTAGCATTAGATGCATCCAAATCAAACTGGCAGCGTATCAAAGTCAATACACAAAAAAGCTCCTGGAGAGAAAAAATGCTAAGAAAACCCACAAACAAAACAGCTCTACTGTTATATACCTATCGAAAACAAACAGAAAAGGTGCTCTGCGTAGAGTCTGATAAGTAAAATGTAACGCCAGCAGTACCAGCATAGCACTCCATCCCTTCCAATTGTCATATTATAATATGACTGTCTTTATGATTGTATTCCAGGTTGCAACACTGTCGTTTCAGATCGGGCAAGAGGTACATGACTGAAGAAATATACTTCAGAAATAACATCTCCTTGATAGTTTCTTGAAGTGCCTTAAAAAATAATTTTAAAATAGAATGATAGGAATATTTGGGGAAAAAAATGAATATGAAGAACAACACCGAGGCAGGGAAAACAGTATATCAAATTATGTGTCATTTCCCCAGGGTGGTGACCCATATGTACCAAGATTTACATGATTTTATATTATTATCCCAGACAAGCTGTAGTCACTGTGGACCCTACCAGTTTGTTCCTTCCACTGTTCTCAGCACTTAGTCAACTTTTCTGAAAGTTTCTCAGATAGAACTGCTCACGCCTTCCACTTACTTTCTGTGACACCCAATTAAAGTACAGTTGAGTGGAAAAAGACGAAGACAATTCCAGAATGCAATAGGGTGAGAGAGAAGCATCAGTTCCTGTGCAAAATGGTTTGCTACTTAATGATACACTGAAAGGTTTTTACACAAAAATAATCGTTAGAATAAAAATATGCTGCTTACTTAAGACTAAAAATGTTCAGGGCTTTTTGAGTCCATTGAAAGAAATTTGCTCTAGATATGCAGAAACATTTAGTAGGCATTTTACTCAGTTGTGGAAGTTGAGGATGTTGCCTTCCAATCAAAAATTCTTCCATATTAGGTAGATTTTCTTCCGTCCAAACTATATGTATCAGGTCTGATCACCAAAATTTTTGGAGCAGCCTACAGGTTGCTTTGAGTTACACTGGCTGACACTAAGATAGTAACCCCAGATAGGGGAGGAAAAGGCGTCGGAAAACTGGACATCTTAGTCGCTCTTAATTTCCTAAAACCCATTAGAAGGCCTCTAGGTGTGTCAAAGATATCACGTGTGTATGAAGGAAAACAACACACAGAAAAGCCACTCCTTGATTCACACAACAATGTTACATAACCTCCTTGATAAGGAGGCATCTAAGTCATACACTAGTTTTTGTTGCCTTGTTGAATTTGGTTAGATATCTTAAACACCATCTGGCTCTATCTACATAATTGTAGACAGAAAAAGGATCTGGGCTGAAAATGGATCACATCTAGTTCCCTACAATCTTGAAACCTTACAGATATTTTTTTAAAGAAAACTCCTGACAATTAAAATTTTTACTATTTGATAGTCTCCAGAAACACATTAAAAATATTTATCAATAGTGTCCAGTGAAGAATAAACATAAAAACTTTGTTGTATGCCAACAGATATCTTGAAGATAGAGGTGTTTGGGGACAACAACATTTCATAGACAAAATTATCAGGTCAGTCTAAGTATCACATTAATTATTATAAGCTATTAAGCAAATATCTTTATCATTCAATAATATCAAGCCTATCATTTCAGATGCAAACATGCTTCTGCTAGTGCATTTTTTTTAATGCAGGTTTAAGGATTGCTCATTATCTGCTTGGCTTGCCAGGGGAAAGCAAAAAGGCTGTTGAACCTGTCCTATTGCCATGGCCTACAGTGTCCATGGGGCAGGGCTTTGCAGGGAGTATAGAAACACCGTGGGTGGGAAGTAGTGGCCTTAAGGGGTTGTAGGTAGGAATCTGTTTTCACCTCCTCTGAGTTTAAACACCAGCCTGCTTAATCTGAAGAATTCCTTATATATTCCAGAAAATAGCCTGTCTTCCTTTCTCAAAGTTTTCTGATGACCATGACTTATAGAGTCAGGTCCAAGCCAAGCTTGTGTATTTGTGTCCATCACTTCAAGTGTGCACACAGATAGAGTAATGAAAGCAAGGAAAAAAACAATGTCTTAAGCTGAGGAAAAAACAGAAGAAATTTTCTCAACTCCTATGAAGGTCCTACATTCCTTTGATTTTGAAGACCTGCTAAGAAATAATTTGGGGCATATTTCTCAAGGACCAACAGAGAGAGGAGACATGTTTTAACAAAATCTATTAGCAGACAATAAATCACACTATCTATCATATTGTACCATTCATTCATGCATCATCTAACAAGATGACATTTAATACAAAATAAGAATGATGAAGGTCACAGGAATTTGCACAATTTATTATTAGTGTCAAACCATATTAGTTTAGCCAGTGTTTGACTAAAATTTGCCTAGGATGACTGTCTCTCTGAGTAAAAGGTTATTATCCAGTGGATATTTACCTCTCATACTCAGTCTTACACTCTGAGAACTGACTGTAGGGAGTTCTCTGAATCTCACTGGAAAAGGGTTATTCAGGTCTCGTGTAATGCTTCTGCCTCTGCTTTCACTTGCTCTTTCAGATCCCTACTCTCCTCAGTGGTCCATCTAAGGATTATAAGGAGATGCAGGAGCAGTGCTATTCTGTTGGGAAACTCTGCCAGAGAAACACCCTTGGGAGATGAAGATCTCCGTTTGGGGATAAAAACACATGAAATGCACGAACAATGCCTTTTTCAAGAGTACGTTTGAGAGCTGACCTGAATAATAAACTGCAGGAATGAATGGCCTCTTTGAACACAAATCAAAAAAGATTCTACTTAATTATCAACCCATCTGATGGTTCTGGGATCTGCTATTGAAGAGGCCAAACCACTTTAGTTCTTTGGTCAAGACAAATATGAAGTTGTAACAAATCCCAGTCTTTATTGAAATCTGATCCATAGCAATAATTAACACAGGTCTAAATGCAGTAATTGTTCAATACTTCTCAGAAATCCAGTCAAAGTTTATTTCCTCTAAGATTCTTGCCACAGATTTTGTTTTTTTTAAATCCCTTTTCAAAATACCACATTTGTGTTCCTGTGAAGGATTCAGATACTGCCCTCATCCACCTTTAATGAAGTTGTCAGAGTTACATCAGGGTTAATTAAACCCAAGAACAAAGCTACAGTGTGGCATGAACAGGATGTTTCATGAGCCTTGGATATAAGGATGAATAATATTAAAACCTGAGAAGCACCTCTCATTTCCATAGTATTCCTGCAGGAATTGGTTATTCTAGCTCCTTGTCCCCCATTATATGACAAAGTTTGTCCAGAATACTTGACATGAGTTCCTCCTTCATATGGAATCATATAAACATCATTTATATCATCCAGTGTTTATTGTGGGGTTAAGCTATGTACCTCTGGGTTAGAAACAAATCTAGATGGAGTTTCCATGGATTTGTCATGAATGAAGTTACAACATCTTTGAAGAGAGGGGGGAAAAAAAAAAAAAAGGGCCCTTCATCCCAAGCAATTTTAAGTCCTAGTGTGACATTCCTACCTATGAAGGAATGTTAATGTTGTGAGAGCACAAGACAGAAACCTGCAGAAAGGAAAACTCATCCATCACTACAGCTAAAGCTGGAAGGTCTTTTCTACTTCAACCTTTTTTTTTTTTTTTTTTTTTTTTTGATCAGGAGACGACAATACTTTCTTCCAACTGAAGTTTTTCAGATAGATAAGAAAATTTTTTAACTTTTTTTTTTTTTAGGTTTTCAGCTAAATCAGTCCCCTGATCTGGCTTACTAGGTAATCATACCAATATTAGATCCAGCACAGGGAGTGTGAGAGAAACAAGTGACCAGGGCATATTTTGGTGACACTGCCTATTGTGGGTTGGGAGTTTCAGCCACTCAAGGTCTGCGCTGCCGTCTAGGGAGCTCTGCCCAAAGGAGGAGCACCAATACACAACAAGCACTCCCATACATCTGCTTGGGACCGATAGACTTAAGAATTATCCAATAATTCTTATTTCAATTTTCATATTCATTATTTCAATGGAGTCAAAATTCCTCAGAAGTTATAGGTTTCAAAGTTTCAGAAGGAGGGTCAGCCTCATATGTTTGAGGAATAGAACATGTATCAAGTTGCAAGAGACATTCTCCTTGCTCATTTCCACAAAACTTCAGAAGAACCTTTAAAAGTCACTATATGTTAATGTTAAAAACATTTGAAAACTTCCACTAAATGATCATACAAACTACAATGCAAAAAAATGTGCATTGAATGCAATGGCCAAAGAGCTGCACGGTGAAAGCTTCTACTTTGTGATTCAATGGCAACGCGACCAACCCCATGTTATTTTTAGGCTTCTGGAGGGTTTTTTGTTTAGTTTTAGGGTTTTTTTTGTTTGGCTTGTTTTTTTTTTTTTTAAACAGTTTGCCTGTTATCAAAAGTGACAGCAATGTCTAATACCAGGCTTTGCACAATACATCACAGCAAACTTTGATTGCTTCTAACTTTGCCAAACAAACTCTTGGGCTGCAATTTCCCAACCTTTGTCTCTAACTCAGGTAAAACATATTGAGAAAGCTTCAGTGACAACATTTCTGTAATTTCCAAGAACAAACATACAATATAAAAAGAGATAAGGTTTTATTAAAGTGATACAAAACTACCTGGCATTGATCCTTCAAGAAACTTTAGTGCCTCCATGCTTTAGGGAGGGGACTTGATACCTGGCAACTGCATTGAGTCTGATTCAGCTGTCCAAAGCTTTGATACAGAGAGAGATCAGGCACTTAGGAGCCCTAAGAGGCACCTCAGAAATAGTGGGGTTAAAAAGATAAGGGAATTAAGCAGATGTGACTTGCTGCAGATGTGAAGTCTGTTCCTGAGCAGCATCCAATGGCTCAGGCACCCTCTCATGCCCTGCTCATGGCTGTCATGACCTCATAGATGATTAATAGTAAGACCTTGTTTTACTTGTCGTTTACACTAGGACTATATTGTGACTTCAGAACACCTTAAGAGCCACTATTTCTACTACAGAGAAGTTTTTCTAGAATTATTTTCCTTTGATAATGGCACCAGGGATCAGCCAGCTCCACTTTGCTGGGTTCAGGAAAAATCTGTGTCATCATCATTTCCAGCTCCTATCTGAGCTTGTAGTCCAAATTCAAAAAAAGAGGTAAGTGAAATGTACTCATTTATTCCACTAAATTTTGGATTAAGTAACGAAATCAAGGCCTCTCATGAAGTCAAACAAACTGTGTAACACAAACATGCTTCTTCGGTGGCCTGTGTACCTGGGCGACAGTGTGCATGAAGAACTTGTAGGCACCAGGAGGGATGAGCCAGAGTCATTTGTTCACTGTAATGGGATGACTGAGTGTTCTTTCACCACCTTCCCTAAAGGTCAGCATATGTTTGTGTGGAGGAAAAGAAACAAACCCACAAATTAAAACCCACTGCTAAGTGTCCCAGCAGTCACTCAGACAGAGCTTCTAGGTTGCAAGTAGTCACCCTTTTGCATGATATTTTTCCATCTGCACATGATCTCATGAAAAGCAAAGCCATTGCTTCAGGAAAAAAGCCAGTCCTCAGGCACTAACAGACGTCATTTAGCGTAGATTGCTGCAGCAGTTTCAGACAAGTTATCTGACCTTGCACAGAGGAGCACAAGGAGTTCTGCCATAATCTCTTTCCTCAGCTTTCTACAGGGGCAGTAGCTAACAGCAGAACAGCACTAATGTACTGATGGGAGAAAAGTGAAGAGGGAATAAAGTCTTAAACCATCATAGTTACTTTTGCAGAAAAGGTCTGGCAATAGCTGTTCAGAGTACTGTTCACACAGACCGCAGCCTGTGTTGAGCATCAGAAGTTTGGGAAGTGATATGACTTTCCCTACCAGTGAGGCAAAATAGGTAATTTCACCATTGTCGAAACTCCCCTTACCCCAGCTTGGGAAGTCTCTCTACTTGGGTGTGATTTAATAGAGTTCCTTCCCCCTGCTCCACTTCACAGGAGAAGAAAGCAGGGATGTCATCCCTGAATACCATTTCATGTATTTCCTCTCCTCCCTTCCCTCTCCCTCAGTCATGCAACTAAAAAGTCCACTATACCTAAAAATCAAACCTGCAAGAGAATCTATGGAAGTGTTCATACAAGACCCTCACTATTGCATTGCCATTTGTATTGCTTATAAAACCAATGTGACTGACAAAAGCCTAACCCTGCAAGTTACCTCTCACCCTTCTCCCAACCACTGTATCCTCTATTTTCCCATCTTTCACCCAACTAAACAAGTGGGATGTCTCTAAAATAGGTTGTGACATGAAAGCATGGCTTTCTGAGACAAGTCCTAGCCAGAAAACCAAATTTGCTGCTCTGAGTTTGAGTGGTCTAGCAAATTTTGAATCCTATAGTGAATCTTCTAGCCCAATAATCTAATTTCAATTTCTAATGTGTTGAATGACCTTGTTCCTTTACTTCTCCCTCATAACTTTAACTGTTACTTTTAAATTGTTTCTGCAACAATTTTCTCAATCAAAACATCCTCAATATTAAGAAAAAAAAAGAGAAAAGTTTCTAGGGTGAGATTCTGTTACCCTCTTCATGCTTTGCCTTGTATATAACAGAGGAGATTATTTATTTTTCTTAAAACTTCAGCACATAGGATCTTCCTGGTGTGTAGAGGTTTGGTTAAGCGAGAAGGGGCACGATCTTGTGCCACTGAGCAGTCTGAGCAACCCAGGCTTTGAGCAAGGGTTAAGCCCAGAGCTAGCGACCTTGGACTCCCCTTGAACGGTGCAAAACAAAGAACCCCGTGGTGCTTGCTTCGACGGGAAGCAGAGCTGCGTCCGGGAGGGGGGGGCGGTCACGGCTCTGAGTATGTAAACCTATGGACCAATCACAAGTGCGATCGGGGCGCATGATTAGCATGTACTCAGGTTACCGCCTATATAATCGCGGCGTGCTTTGCAAATAAACGAGAAGCTTCCATACTCACATTGAGATGTGTAGTTTACTCCGGACCGTCCCCCAGCACCTGCGAGCGCGCCCCCCCCGTTCTTCCCCTTACTTCAACTGGTAGCAGAGGATGGTTCCCTTCGGCGTGCTCTCTCCGAGACTGCGGTAAGCAGCGAAAAGGAGGTGTTGGGAAAAAGACAGCTGGGAGTGGTGCTGTTCGGGTTCAAGAAAGGGCAGAGCAGACACTGGAAGAGTTGGCCACTCAGCTCCCAGAGTTCAGGTGCTGTTCAGGTCCAAGAAAGGACAGAGCAGACACTGGTTGGTGCTGTTCAGGTCCAATAAAGGGCAGAGCAGACACTGGAAAAGGGGCAGCCATGGAGATAGAGGCTGCAGCCGCGCTACTTGCAGGTACTCTCTCTAAGAGAGGGAGCGAGACAGCGGAGAAACAGCTAATTAAGCTGATAAAGTTGGGCCAGTGCTGGGGACATTTTAAAGACACAGCGCTTGTATTTTCTGTGGAGGAATGGAGAGAAGTGGGAGACATTATGTGGGAAAAGACTGTTGAGAGGGACCCCGAGGAAAAAGAAATTAAGGAGGTGTGTGAACTCTGGCAAAATGTGATAGAGACTTTAAAAACTATGAGGGCAGAAAGAGAGGTCGCCCGCGCGGCTGCTGAGATGCGGCTGTCGCCGCCGGAGCCCACCCCCCCCCGCTAAAACAGAAAAAACTCGGGTTCTGGCTCGTTTCTTCGGGTTACCGGCAGTTAAGGGCATGTCAGCAAACATAAAGCCATCCGTGGCTGAGCTCCGTACGGCGGTAGAAGCGGCGAACTCCCGGGAGAAATGGGGCAGCAAGAATTTAGAGGAGGAGGTTGCAAACAAAGGAACACGTGGCGCTCCTGGGACCGCATGGCAAAGGGAGCGGAAACAGGAGGGGGAGGGGTGGTCAGCTCTTCCGGATGCTGCGCGGCAGGCCGGCGGAGAGGTGGGGGGGCTCATCCCCTCCGCGCTGCCGGAGTACCCGCCCCTTCCGCCCTCGCCCTGTCAATCAAGATCGACGACATCTACACCACCTGACCGTGGGAACCCAGAAACGGATGTCACGAGTCTCCTGCAGCAGGTTTTGCGGGAATTACAGGATTTAAAGGTACAGCGACCCGAATTAAGAGCATCCGCTCCTGGATTACAAAACAGAGACAACTCCAGGGATTCTCCGCTTCCACCTGCACCTAGGGCACCGAGGTGGAGTGGGGTGATTCGTGATGCCATATTAGAAGGACACTGGAGTGCAGCTGCAGATCTAGGAGGAGTAGGAGCTTTTCCACAGAGTTTTCTACAACAGAATTCTGTAGAATTTTTCTACAACAGAATGGAGTACAACAGAATGGAGTACAACAGAATGGAGTACAACAGAATGGAGTAGCTACTTGGGAACCACATGATTGGAAAATTCTCCAACAAATTCTCCAACAAGCAAAAGCTGCAGTTACGCAGTATGGAGTAAAATCAGACGCTACAAGGAATATAGTCTCCTGGATTTTTTCTGCCGATCTTTTATGCCCGCATGACTCCCGGAATTTAATGAAACTGTTGCTGACACCTACTCAGTTCCTGTTGTGGGGTTCAGAATGGGCACAACGAGCAGCCAATGAAGCTGCACGGAGAACGAACGATCCAAATGATCCTTTACATGGAGTTACTATGGACATTCTCACAGGACAAGGAGCTTATTCTACGGTGCAAGCACAGTTACAGTTACCAGCAGTAGTACTACAAAAATCTGCACAGCTTGCATTTGAAGCATTCCAAGCCTTGCCTGGCTCCGCGATCCCGTCATTCGGATCGGTGGTTCAAGGAGCTACGGAGAAATATGAGAACTTTATTAATAGACTATGGGAAGCCGTAATGAATCATCCTGATCTTGATGAGGATAACAGGCAGCAGATGTTAAAGATCCTGGCTTTTGATAACGCGAACAGACAAACTAAACAGTTGCTCGCTAGCTTACCTAAAGGTGCAGGAGTGGAAGAAATGGTGAAGCGAGTCGAACGTGCTGATATGCAGAGAGCTAACAATACCGCTGCTGCTGCCGTACAAAGTGCTGTTAAGGAGGTGGTTCAACCTTTGGCAGCGCTGGTACAACAAAGAGGGACACAACGACCAACACGAGCCGGACAATCCTTTCAAGGAAATTGCTATCGATGTGGAGAGAATGGACATGTCAGAAAAGATTGCCGAGCTGCTGTCTGGTGTGATACCTGCCAGAGGAATAATCATACAACTAAGGCGTGTCACGGAAACTTCCAAAGGAGCGCGGAGAGGGGCCACGTGAGGAGACAAGTCAACCCATCATACGAACCAAAGGCTTTTTACAACAGCACCAACCAGCAACCCGAGGAAGCCTGGGGTTCGATGTGGAAATTACAGTAGATGTCGCCTCGCGAAGTCAAGAAGTACAGAAGGTCCCTACTAAAGTACAGGGTCCGCTAAGCGGGGATTTCGATCCCATGGGAGGACTTTTGTTAGGACGATCTTCTGCTGGTATAAAAGGACTTATAATACTTCCAGGAATCATAGATGCAGACTATACCGGGATCGTATATATTATGATGTATACACTTAATCCACCTATGTTTGTGCCAAAAGGTAGTCGAGTTGGACAAATAATCCCCCTTTCTGCCTATCAACAAGGTGCTAATACGACTACCTACCGTGGAGATCGTGGATTTGGCTCCACAGGACCAGCGGTATGTTTTACCACGAGAATGGACAACAGACCAAATATGTCAATCACAATGTCTCAAAACAACACTCGTATAAAGGTACAGGCCTTGCTGGATACAGGTGCCGACGTCACCATTGTCAGTCGACGCGTCTGGCCAAGGAATTGGACACTAGAAACACCTGGTTCACACATTGCTGGTGTTGGCGGGAATTCTATGACAGCTGTTAGTCATCAACCTGTGACCTTACACTTTCCAGAGGGACAGCGTGTAACTTTGAAAGTTTATGTCTTGTCCTTGCCTGGGGTTTTGGAAGCACTCATAGGGCGAGATGTTTTAAGTCAGATTGGTGCGGTTCTTACAACCACCCATTTTTGATAATGGCCGCTGGAGAGCAGTCGCCCAATCCACCCTTGACTTGGTTATCAGATGAGCCTGTGGGGGTTGACCAGTGGCCTATGACTGAAGAGCGACTGCAGATTACTAAGGGACTGGTGGAGGAACAGTTAAAAGCAGGACATATCAAACCCTCAGTTAGTCCTTGGAATACATTCATTTTTGTCATCCCTAAGAAAAGTGGAAAGTGGAGATTATTACATGATTACGGAAAATTAATGAGCAAATGCAAGCAATGGGAGCATTGCAACCAGGTATTCCGTCACCTAACATGTTACCAGCAGGATGACATATATTGATTGTAGACTTGAAGGACTGTTTTTTCACCATACCTTTACATCCTCAGGACACCATGAGGTTTGCCTTTTCTATTCCTGTTATCAACAAAGTGGAACCAGCTAAGAGGTATGAATGGGTAGTTCTACCGCAGGGCATGAAAAATTCACCTACGTTATGTCAGCTTTATGTGGCATGGGCACTGAAACCATTGCGCCAGCTATGGCCACAGACTATCATCTATCATTATATGGATGATATTTTGTTATGTCAGGCTGATCCTTTTTCAGAAGAAAGTCTCCACAAACTAACAACAATGTTGGCGGAGAAAGGTCTCGTGATTGCACCAGAAAAGATTCAACGAACTGATCCCTGGAAATACTTAGGATGGACAATTTCGGATGCTCAAATCCGGCCTCAAAAGGTGGAGCTACATATAGATTTGAAGAACCTGAAAGATGTACAAACACTTCTCGGAGATATTCAGTGGGTCCGTAACTGTGTCGGTATCTCGAATACTGAGATTGCCCCCCTCACCGAACTGCTGCGACGATCACACCCTGCTGACACCATACAGCTGCCTGAGACTCAACAAAGCGCATTGCGGTCAGTCATTGCCAAATTACAAACTGCATGGTCCTCGCGACGCATTCATGAACTACCTGTGTCTCTGCTTGTAATTAACAGTGAAAATATGGTTTGTGGTGTCATTTGTCAGTGGCAAAACAAAAAGGAGGAACTCCCCCAGGGCTACAACCAATGCCACTACAAATGCCACGATAAAGATGAAGCTTTTTGGGTGTTGGAATGGGTATTCCTTAGTGTACAACCAAAGACAAGCATACAGACTAGACCAGAAGCCATAGGGGAACTAGTGAGAAAGGGTAGATCTAGGATTATAGAATTAACGGGACTGGATCCAGCGGATATTAGTATTCCTGTTAATGCTGTAGACCTAGAATGGTGGTTCCGTAATTCTCGACCCATTCAGGAGGCGTTTTTGGGGTACGAAGGAAGAGTCCATTCACAGCAACCGAAAGGCAAATTATGGCAGATATTACAGAAAAATCAATGGATAGAAAAATCTAAAGTACAGAAAACACCAATAGTGGAAGGGTTAACGGTCTATACATATGCGGGAAAGAAACAGCACAAAGCGGTGTGTGTGTGGCAGGAAAAAGGGGATTGGGTACAACACATGCTGTATGGTCAGACCGATGATAGTTCCAGAGTCTGTAAGGTATCTGCCGTAGGCTGGGCCTTAACAAATTGGCTGGATGGGGCTATAAATATAGTCACAGATTCTATGTACGGAGCAGGTGTCATCCCACGATTGGAGGAGGCATTGCTCCGAAACACACAAAATCCCCGCCTTGGGCAGTTATTCTTGCAGTTACGGTCTATTATGCGACAACGCAGTGCGCCTTGTTGCATAATACATGTGCGGAGTCATCAATGGGATCTTGGTTTGGGGAAGGGCAATCAGGTGGCAGACTCTCTGGTTAGCCCTGCTTGCCATATTCCTCCTTTAGACAAATTTCAACAAGCCAGACAAAGTCATGAGCATTTCCATCAAAATGCAAAAGGAATACAGAGAGAATTTGGAATAACAGAAAATGAGGCAAAATCTATTGTTCAAGCATGTCCAAGGTGTGGGGCTCAGGGACCAGGCACTGGTATTGGTGTAAACCCGAAGGGTTTGGCAGCACTTGAGCTATGGCAGATGGATGTAACACATATTCTGGAGTTTGGGAGACAAAAATATGTACATGTCACAGTAGATACTTTCTCGAGGTTAATCTGGGCATCTGCAATGTCCGGAGAAAAGGCGCAACAGGTTTGTAAACATTTGTTGACGTGTTTTGCCGTTATGGGGGTGCCAGAACAGATCAAAACAGATAATGGGCCAGCATACACCACCCAAAAGTTTCGTGTATTTTTAACATGCTGGGGAGTGAAACATGTTACCGGTATACCACACTCCCCGACAGGTCAAGGGATCATCGAACGCACCCATAGAACCATAAAGGAATATTTAAGGAGACAGAAGGAGGTAGATACTGATCGAACATCGCGGTTGCATAAAGTGTTGTTTACTTTGAATTTTCTGTGTTTAATGGGGGACCAAGAAGAACCACCGGTTGTTGTACATTACCTGCAGTTGAAATTTAATAATAACACCATTATACCTCAGTTACAGGTGATTTATCGGGAACCTGCTACAGGGGAGTGGAAAGGACCGGTGCCAGTGATCCTTAGTGGCCGGGGATATATGTGCGTGGCCACCGACCAGGGACCACTTTGGGTGCCGAGCCGATCAGTAAAACCACACCTCCCCGAGAAATCGGATGGGTGATGGAACTGGTAAAAATGGTTCTTACAGGAGTTCTTGTGATTGCAGTTATCTTGTTAATGTTACCATGTTTATTTTCTTGTTTGCAGAAAACGTTAATGGAACTTGTAAATCAGGCCTGGCTTGCTCACAAACAAGAAGGGGGAATTGTAGAGGTTTGGTTAAGCGAGAAGGGGCACGATCTTATGCCACTAAGCAGTCTGAGCAACCCAGGCTTTGAGCAAGGGTTAAGCCCAGAGCTAGCGACCTTGGACTCCCCTTGAACGGTGCAAAACAAAGAACCCCGTGGTGCCTGCTTCGGCGGGAAGCAGAGCTGCGTCCGGGAGGGGGGGGCGGTCACGGCTCTGAGTATGTAAACCTATGGACCAATCACAAGTGCGATCGGGGCACGTGTTTAGCATGTACTCAGGTTACCGCCTATATAATCGCGGCATGCTTTGCGAATAAACGAGAAGCTTCCATACTCACATTGAGATGTGTAGTTTACTCCGGACCGTCCCCCAGCACCTGCGAGCGCGCCCCCCCCGTTCTTCCCCTTACTTCACTGGTGTATATATGGGCTTATTTAGATCTCAAACATTAATAGCCATGTGCAGCTGTAATTTGGTTATGATACAGTACTGTAAAGTCACTGTAAACAGCAAATGAGGAAAAGTAGGGTGAAAGCATGGGCTTTAATGCGGACTCCCTTTTATGAAGATATCAGCCATAACAGCTAAGCTGAGGAAGAAACAAACAAGTACCAGAAAAAGCCTGGGTAATTTTTTACCCTGAGATGTGGAGGAGCCAGGGCATAGTCTCAACTTGAATTACAAGCTTGCTCTCAAGGAAGTCCTGAGCTGGTATTTCTGTGCCCTGCCTCTTACTCATGTCTGGGAGCAAAGTCAGTCTTCTCTCAAGGAAGAGAGCGCTGCACAGCAAAAGCAGGTCAGCAGTGATGGTTTCAAATATTAGGTAAAATCAAGTGTAGAATCCCTTTTCTTAGTGTACCAGAATAGCACACAGAAAACTTCTTTTCATATAGATCATTCATACCCAGGAATCGTATTTTGCAACAGAAAGAAACGTCACTTCTGAACATGAAGATTTACAGGTGATGAGCAGGATGTGAATCAGAGCTGCATGCAAACCTGGTATCTCTCCTCTCTTCAAGAATTAATTACCAGGCTGGCTATTCCTGACCTCCTAAACCTCAGCTGAAATCAGACCTTATCAGGGAAATAATCAGAACAATGGGAGAATTTTGGAGCTCTACTTTTCTTAAAACAAGACAAATAAGACAAAGTGCTAATAAACAAAACATTGAGTTTTCAAACGCAGTTGTTTTTCCTGATTGTATTGAAAATGAATGAAGTTCATTTTCAAGGATAAGAGCATTCTTTGAGCCATATACCTGTAACTACTTGAATTTGTACTTCCACTACCTTTGGAGAGATTCATTATTTTTTATAATATTCTAGCTGCCATTCAAATCTCAAACAAATAATGAATAATGTAAAATCAATTGTCTATAAACAGGTTTACTTATAAAAATCCATTGAGTAGGGGTAACCTGGCTCAGGTTTTTTTTTTTTCCTCATTCCAGTTGCTCAGGAACTTTTTTAATCCTAAGGCTCCCAGGTAATTTATATCCAGCAACCAACTTACAGACTTCATTTGATCAAACAGACTGATATGAATGATAAATTTTTTAGATTGCCGAAACATCCAATCCTGACAGTTTTGAGTTCCTCTGAATGGTTTCAGGAGTATCTCTTGGGGCAATATTGCTTTTTATAGCTTCTTAGCTATGAAAAATCCATACTCAAAGCATGCTGAAGGATAATAAGCAGCTCATAGATAAGTTTGGATAATGGCCTCTGATAGCATGCCAGCCATTTTGCCAATGCCACAATAGCTCTGTTGATTATGGTTGTTGATTTTCATATTTAAACGTAGTAATATATCTCTAATTACAATTACGATCACCTCTAGTGATGTAGAAGCTACAATGTAGACTCCAACAAACTTCAGGAACATTCACATAATTGCTCACGTACTACAAGAATAAAACAATATTTCATTTAACATAACTAAACTTTTTCAAATACATTATATCTTGGCATTGCTATCATGCAGTTCTAAACAGATGGATTTCCATATGTCTGTGGTACTTTTCAGCCTGCAAACAGCAAAGTTGCAAGCTGTGTTTCCATTTAAGATCATGTTCTCAGCTGTGTTTCCATTTAAGATCATGTTCTCAGCTGTTTGGCATAAGCATCTTGTAGTGCAGGTCTTTCCCAATATAACGTGCACAGTTAAAAATTATAACTTTTTTCTTCTTTTTTGTTAATATATAAAATGTAGGAATTTACCAACATTTCAAGTCTTTCAAAGACTACTGATTGATTCACAGTGAAACTAAAAACCTAGTCACATTTCCCTTGTGCCTTTTTCACCATCACAGAAGTCAGACTGCATGAAACCTTCATCTATATGCATTGTGAAAACATTTCTGAGCCTGAAAACAGGTAGAGGGGAAAAAAGTGCAATGCCACTAACTTCAAAGCAGCTAGCCTTTGAAATCCATCAAGCAAAGAGAAACGATAAGGCTTTTTTCATCAAGAGCTGTAGACACGTTGGTAAGATATCCTAGAAATATCCCCAGAATCATGCCTCTAATAATTTGTTTCTACACCAATGAAGAGCCAGGCAAAACAGAAACTTAATGGAAATGTTTGGGGGTTTTGTTTCCTTGTTTCTTTTAATCAGTGTTTCAAGTAGTTTAATTTTTGCCCCTTCAAAGCACAATAACATTTTTAATCGTTCCCTGACTTAGTAAGAATCCTGTGGGTCTACCGAGCTCATGCACGTACACCTCTGCTCTAAACTGGACAGCTCCTCTCACAGTATCACCATGGTTTTAATAGAAGACTAAAAATACAGTAGAGAAGCAGCTTGCACCTCATCAGTTCACAGTGCTGGGGAGACAGCATTTGTGCACTTTTCTTACAGCATACCCTAGTTCTGCCCTCCTTAGGGACCAGAGAGGCAGTCTGCCTGCATGACAGAGGTGAAGGCAGAAGACTTTATTACAGACAGCCTGAGGCTGTAGACTATGACCAGTAAACCCAGAATTCTGGCTTTGTGATGCATAATTCCCCTTTTCCAAACAAAACAAAACAACAAACAAGACTGAAATAGGATATCCCACCTACAGTGTTCTTTCTGGTGTAACAATTCTGGCTGACAGAGCAATGCCAGAGCACACCTAAACTGCAGCACCTGGAAGAGCATGAGCTTGCTCTCTCTTTAGCATGCTGACAGTTCTCATACATTACCCAAAGAAGCACTACTCAAACTCTTACAACCTGAGGTCACAGGATATTGAGACACCTTGAATACAATTCCCAACAGCAAAGCCTACTGCTGTACCCAAGCAAGACAGCTTGACTCCAGCTCACAACTGACACAGTTATCTCCTTTGTGTAAACAAAAATGTAAGAATGTACCAGGTATAAAAGAATTGCCTGCATGGTTACCCTGGGCAAATCATCCTTTATTTGTTTGTCTAATTTTTTGTTTTGTTTTTATTTATTTTGATTTTTTGTTTATGTCTAATTCTTATTATTTGTTTATGTCTAATTGATTATTAGAGCTGCCTAGATGTGATATATGATAACATGAGAAATGTCATCATGGGGCAAAAATAATCTTTTACATGATGGCAAATAAAAGCTTGTTTCCTCTGTGGAAATCAGATCTATTTAATAGAAAAGAAAAGGTCAACCCTACAATTTTCTTTCAAAAAAAGAAGCAATAAACTGAGAGGTTTGGAGCGTTTCTGACTAGCCATAACGAGAGTTTCAGGTTCTAGAGATAAATACGTTATTTAGAACCCACGGCGTCTAAAGATTCTTTGCTAACCATATCATCCTGAACTTATCTTGAAATCCAAGCTTTCAATTTTGTTTCCTTTGAATTATTAGTTCATTGGAAGGCACATCACCGCAAAAAAATCCTTAAAGTACAGGAAAAATATTCACAAGTTTTAATCAATAAACTGCATGATTTGTTTTTTTCAGTGGCATGGACAAGATGTTCACATCACGTGCCAAAAAGGTTCTCTCACCGGGTAAATTTAAATGAGAAGTTTTTACTGTCTGCAAAACAAATGAAAACTAAATATAATTAATCTCTGATACTATGGAGACTATCAGTATTTATATCCCACCAAATATGTGTGCTTTGAAGTTTCTGAGACCTCCCAGTGTAGATTAGCATCTCTTCACAGAATCACAGAATCAACCAGGTTGGAAGAGACCTCAGGGATCATCGAGTCCAACCGCTGCCCCTACACCACCCTGTCAACTAGACCATGGCACTAAGTGCCATGTCCAGTCTTTTCTTAAACACATCCAGAGATGGTGACTCCACCACCTCTCTGGGCAGCCCATTCCAATGTCTAATAACCCTTTCTGAAAAGAAATTCTTCCTGATGTCCAACCTGAACCTCCCCTGGCGAAGCTTGAGGCTATGTCCTCTTGTCCTATCGCTAGTTGCCCGGGAGAAGAGGCCAAATCCCACTTCACTACAACCTCCCTTCGGGTAGGTGTAGACTGCAATAAGGTCACCTCTGAGCCTCCTCTTCTCCAGGCTAAACAACCCCAGCTCCCTCAGCTGTTCCTCGTAGGTCAGACCCTCCAGACCCTTCACCAGCTTGGTCGCCCTCCTCTGGACTCGCTCCAACACCTCAACATCTTTCTTGAAGTGCGGGGCCCAGAACTGGACACAGTACTCAAGATGCGGCCTCACCAGTGCCGAGTACAGAGGGACGATCACTTCCCTAGACCGGCTGGCTACACTATTCCTAAGAGAGGCTAGGATGCCATTGGCCTTCTTGGCCACCTGGGCACACTGCTGGCTCATGTTTAGCCGGCTGTTGATCAGCATCCCCAGGTCTCTTTCCACCGGGCCGCTTTCTAACCACTCTTCCCCCAGCCTGTAGAGCTGCATGGGGTTGTTGTGGCCAAAGTGTAAGACCCGGCACTTGTTCTTGTTGAATGTCATGCCATTGGTCTCAGCCCATCTATCTAACCTGTCCAAATCCCTCTGTAGGGCCTTCCTACCCTCCAGCAGATCGACACTCCCACCCAGCTTGGTGTCATCTGCAAATTTGCTGAGGGTGCACTCAATCCCTACGTCTAGATCATCTATAAAGATATTGAACAGCACCAGCCCCAGAACTGAGCCCTGGGGAACACCGCTAGTGACTGGCCGCCAGCTGGACTTTGCCCCCATTCACCACCACTCTTCATACCAAAAGTCATAAACAAGTCACTTGCACTCCAAGAAAAACAGTCATAGCCATTACACTCATCACACATAGTTGAACACTTCCTCCTCTAATTACATTCAGGGATCAATAATAGAAATGTACACTTTCTGATCTGGTATCAAAAGAAGACAGACCATCAGAAGTGCTTGTACTTCAAGAACAAAAGAGAAGATATTTTTGTTTAAGTTGAAGTTAAACTGAGCTGACTTAAACTTCTCTCTCAGCACTGTCCCCATCATCTTATTTGATGAGGTACACAAATATCGTACCAAAGGATCTTCTCATGGATTGCTGGCTGATCTGGAAATTAGAAACCAATGAAAACAAACATGAAAACTTACATTTCCAGCAAAGTCTTTCCAGGAAAGAGATCTGGACAAGTCTCTTCACATCTGAACTGAAATCTATCCCAAAAACAATCTGATACTCTATAGGTAGGCAGCTCCTCCAGTAGGGAAGAGGATTTTGTTGGTTTGTATTGCAGGTCTTAAGGATTAATCAGATAATACTGCTAAAACCTTACTCTAACACACTGTTGGCATATGCACAAATGACTTGCATCATTTCCCACCTCAGTGTAACACAACGCTGGCACGAATTAATGCACTAAGTGGTAGCTCCCACAGATTAAGCCAAGAACTGAATAGCCAAAGAGGAGTTGCTTACATGGGTCTACTAGAACTACCAAGGAGGGGTGGGGAGTGAGTCATGGTCAAGGTGAAAGGAAGAGGATTTTCTTTTGTTGTTCATGAGGCTGAACATCTCGATTTTATCCAGGCAGAAAATTTGGTATCTGTAATTCCAATACTTAAATAAATAAATAAACCACACCACACAACAAACCCCTAAATCAACACAAAAAATCTGTCCTTCTCCTATAGCTTGGTTGCTCAGAACTGCAGAGAAATCCCTGTTTCATTTAAATAATTCAAGGAGAAATTGGCTTGAAGGCTTTAGAACATTTGAAGTCACAGTGCCCACACTCTTGAGATACCAAATAATGCAGCGTAAGAGGAGATTCTCCTGCACAGCAAGGTAAAAGAAGGAAAGACACTTTGAGCTTCAAGAGGACCCTGAGGATGATTTTTGAATCTTTTCTGCAGTTGCCTGTCTGAATTTTCAATGACTAAAGGCATCAGAGGAATAGATGTATACAGCTGTGCTTTCTGCCTACTGTTGACGCTCTCCTGGGAAGTAGTAAGCAGGCACAGATTAAGGCTAAGCAGAGCATTCTTTGGACAAAGGTGTCTGACTGCAACAAAGGCGTCAGACACACCTCTACTGTTGGCAGTCTCTTAGAGAGCGTGCAGCAGCGCACTTCGAGAGTGGCTGGTTGGCCCCTGGGTGCAATGTCTTCCCTCATAGTGCTGGCACAATGCTGAGGCAGTGGCAAATACAAGTCCATGGGAGCAAGAGGAGCAGAAACATGACTGGTAGGAAAAGGCTGACAGCTGAAATATTTTTGATCTGATCCCTTTTCTTTCCCAAGTTATAATATTCAAAGCCCTGGCCTGGTGAGAGGTTTTCAGCATTGGGGAAGTCAAAAACTACAAGGTGACCTAGCTTCCCCTCCCCTCTCCCCCCCCAAAATGCTTTATTCATCTGACTGTACTGTTTTGGTATGTCTTCTACGGACTACCTATGTAAGAGCAATCCTCACACCTTCCTATTAAAGACACCAGCTGGAAATGCCAGCACATCAGAAAAAGTGACAAACTGAATCAGTTTTTATTTTGAATGTAAGAGCACATTTCTACAGCACTGCCTAAAACACTAATTCAAAAGAGAAATACAGTAACGAGACCAAGACAAACTCTACTCTCAGGAAGCCAAAATAAATCCATTGCCTCCTGGATTTTCATATGCACACAGGAGAGCAGAACTTTGGTTTAATATCATTATTTCTGACAGCATCATTGTTCACGTAAAGATGGGCTGAGGTATTACTGGGCCATAGGACCCAATTTGCATTCTGACTACCCTGAATCACAACTATGAGTCCATGTCCCAAATGCATGGAGACAAGAGTTCAAGTTACATTTCCATGTCAGAGAAGCAAAGGAGGAGCACTCAGTTTGTAAGCCAGTGTGCCAAGGCTCAAAAACCCATTGTGAATATCATCAAGGAAAGCCTGCTCAGCCTGCTCATCTTGCTTGTTTGTCAGCTTGAACATGGATCTGGAGAAATTCTTCAAGCTGTACAACTCAAACTATCCCCTTGTTCCAAGGTAACAATTTACACTAATGGTACATTACACAAAGGAGGTGGAGGAGCAGAGGGTGCTGGAAGTGGCCACCTTTTTTCTCCTAGGCACAGCAAATCATTCCCAAGCAATTCTACAGCTCTGCCAGTCTATCTCCATTTCAGCCTCCCAAATGCTCCTAAGCCTTTCTACTTCGGCTTGAAGCCTTTCAACCTGGCTTTGCAGCTGTGCTGCTCGGCCGAGCAGATCATCTACCTGCTCACAGTGCACACAGCCCCCTGACACCACAGAGACGCTGTAGCATTCCCTGCAGCCTGCGACCTGCGCCATCGCCTCCTTCCGTGGGAGCTCTGTCTGGGTTCCCACATCCATTTTGGTCTTCTTCCGCCGGGTAGATACCATTGTTCTTTCACTGAGCTGGGAACTACCTGTTGGTGCCACCCCTGGTTCACAGCTCCTTGGCACCTTCCTCGCCTTGTGCACTAGGAGGGAGTCAGTGCCTTCCCCAACGAGCTGCAAACGACTGCAGCCTCTCCTGCCCTAGGACACACCCAGTCACTGCTGACTCACACAGGCACTGCTGAGTCTCCCTCTCCAGGAGGCTCTTTATCACCCAATCAATCAATCACCCAATCAACAGGGGGTGGTGCATTTAAATCGCTTAAATCACCTGCGGTGCCTCCGGCTACGCCCCCTCCTCTCCTGATTCGTTGCCGGGAACCTCCGGGTCCAGGGTGGGGGGGTGTCCTGGTGACAGGGGTGTCCGTGACAGGGGGAAGCAGCTCGGGGCTGCTGCTCCACAGGGGTCACAAGTACAAAAACCGCCCGGTTACAGCCCGATGCCGCCCTCGCCCCCGCACTAACCTCAAGTCGCTGTCGCTGCTGCCGCCGCTGTCAGCTGTCAGCAATACATTTGAAACAAAACAAGAAGAAAAACAGAGCTAATGTCCATAGAAAGGATATTTGCAATATGTGGTGTCTGCCACTAACTAGAAATTAATGAAAGACTGACAATTTGGGCAAGAAACTGTAAAACACAAATGAAGATGTGTTTACATAGCTCTGGGGGAAGACGATTCCAGCTTAGCTTATTCTCTTGTATTTAAAGAAAAACAAGATTCTTGTAAAGGTGGCTTTCTACCATTGTAGGAGCATTCCTATCTGTAAGCCACTAACTAAAGCACTGTCAAGTCAATATTACTTTAAAACCTGAAGCATAACCACACCCTGACCAGCCACAGGGGAGATGCCAATATCACACGGGGTTGTTTAATTGGTCCTGTTCCCAACATGTGTCTTGTGACCCTGGTGGGAACTGATCCTTTAAGGTTTCTTGCATCATTTCTAACATATTTTCTAACTTCTACTCTGTTTGGCTCAAGGTTGATATTTCATAACATGAAGAATAAACACAGGTGGGCTGCCAAGCTGCCTCTCAACAGTTTCTGCTGACAAAAGGGAAACTGAAGACAGCAGGCTGGAGGTGTCTTTGCAAAGCTTGGCTTTTTTTATAACTGTTTCCTCTTCTTTTTAATTTGAAAGATGGTCTTGAGTTTCCTCTGGGGAGTAACCATTTTGGGACAGTCTCAGAAACTGGGCAGCCCCAGCACTGAGCTCCTGCCTGCAAACAACTGCTCTGTTTTGCTCACTTCTGTGCTTTTTTCTCCCCTCTATTCATTGATCACTATCTTTTTGATGATACCATTGCAGACACCCAAAAGGAATTTTACTCCCTGTCTATTCTGTGCAACAAAACTCCTCTTCTTTCTGCTTCCAGAAAGCTTACCAAAAATTAAAGGCTACTGTCAAATTTGTTGCTCCTTTTTCTTATCTTTTTTGAGATTTCACACTGCATCATTGAAGCTGCTACTGACTTGCCTAGAATCAGGTTCCAGGATTTTTTCTCCAAAGTGTCCCAATTTCTCATCTTGAGGTATTTGTTTACAAATATTTTTTTCATAATATCTACTTTTGTCCCACATTTTTCCATGCTGAGGCAGAACTAATATTGCCATCCCATCTAGTGATTTCCAGATCCATTCATATCCCCATTTTTCCTGGCGTAGAAAAAAACAGTCTTTCTTAAAAATCATACACTTCTAGAAGAAAAGTATGATCCAAGTAACAAATAGTAAAGGGAATACAAGGATGTTTTTCCCCCTTTCTTACTTCCCTAGCATTTCTGCAAAGTTGAAAGCATTGTTTCCACCCTAAGGTGGTGCTTCATGCAAACCAAAGTAGGTATGTCCTGTTCAGACTTCTCAGCACTCTTATTGTTTCATTTCAAAACTAGAACAGGACCAGAACTGAACTATGAGACAATTATGAGAAGGTCAAGTAATAAATTTGGAAAACATTGAAATTAAAATTGAAGCACTTTGGCAAAACTCAGGTAGTTTAAAAGAGAATTTTCTTCATTCATCCAGAATCTGTGTTTTATTCCCAGGGAAAAGAGTGAAAGTAAATTTTAAAAGTCTTTGCTCAGCTATATTAGTCTCATCCATAAACTCTGTAGACAACTAGTGCATGAATGATTGAGTAAGAGAATTGAATATAAATTCTCATAGAGCTGAAACCACCATTGATCTAGTATTCTCTCCAAACTGAACAGGAAGAGTATTAATGACTGCTAGGATGTTTCAATGGTGCACATCTAACACAGAAAACAGTGTTGTTTGAATATGAGGTGGAGTTCCTGGTACCTAAGATGAGACCCCTGACTAAGCAGTACTGTCCTTAATTGAGTCTGGTACTCAAAATGCAGCTGGAGAGTTCATATCATGGTAAGACACCTACCCAGTACACTCAGAGTCAAAATTAAAAACTCCATGTTAAGTATTGCCTTAATATACATTAAGACAGAACCCAGAGTCTGCCAATAGATGTCTTCAAAACTGCATTGAGGTTTAGTACTACGATACTTCAAATAGTCACAACCAAGCGTATATGAGAAGAAAAAAAAAAACCTGCCTATAGTCAATTGTACCAACAGAATTAAGCAGCAAAGAAACAGCGAGCCGAGTAGAAAATTGGTCAGAAACTGGAAATCAAGTTGTAACAGGTAATGGTTTATGAAGGAGGCAAACAGGGTAGAAATGATGTTTCTTGTTCTCCATCTCTATCAATTATGTAGACGAAGGAATAAGAACCTGCAATTCACAAATTTGCATAAACATTAACATAAGAAGAGATATTGGCTTCTAAATGCTGTCCTGGCAGCACTTTGACACTGAAGCTTAGCAAATAGAATTTAATACAGATAAGTAGACTTTGCATAATGGAAGTTAAATATTAATTGTAACCACAAAGTAAAGAGCAAATAATGCAGACAACAGATATTAAAAGGATTAATGAAGTGTAATAGATTGTTTCTCCCCAGCTGCATTGTAAGAGCAAGAAAATGGGAGAGTAAGGCACTTGGCTGACCACAAATCCTTTCTAAGTTATGCTACACAATAAACGAAATAATCTATACTTACTGTACTAAATTCAGTTTTGACTCATTATTTATAGGAAGATATTTAGGCAAAAAAAAAAGGCGCAGGGTATGTGTTAGCCTAGTCATTGTCAAATAAGAATTACCATGAACTTGTGTTTCCTCCTCTGTTTCAAAAGACATACCATTAAATGCTTAATAGTGGTTAGCAAAAAATATATATTGTTATCAGCAGGTTTGTTATTTCCCTCACAGGTGCTTATTTATGAGGGCTCCCTTAGGTTGGGGTAAAACAGATTCATTCCCTGTATTTCTTCTAAGTAAACACATTTGTGATTATTATTGATGGGAAGAATTATGAGACAGCAGTGCAGAGAAGGGATCATAAACAAACAGTTAAGACTCACCAAGCTATATACAGACACAAATATGAACAATGATGTTGCTAACAGCTAGTAAGCATACAAATTTGATGCTCCTATCATGTTGTGTGACATTAGGGTCAAGCATGTGAAATAGAGATTTGTATAGCTCATTTAGAATCCCCATACATTCCTTTTAATGCAGCATTGAAAGGCTTCTAGTGGAGCCTGGAATACAATATTAATGTGGTAAGCCATTTTATGAATAACAGTGCATTGTCATTTTTAATAGGGACAGGACTAAACCTTAGGAAGCTTATTTTTATATTAACCTATTTTTTTCCTCTCAATCTATCTGCCTGTGAATTATTTTCCTGGGTCTGGACTATTCTTATCCCATTCTCCCTAGTTTTTCAAATTGCTGGTCAGAGAGTTTTTTAAAAAAAATAATTAAAAAAAGAATCAAACTTTGTCCATCAAAATATGTTACTTCATTAAGACTAAGATTCTGGATTGAAAACCTGTGAAATTTAACAAAAAGGAAGAGTCCGCCTCCCCTGCCTCTCAGTCTGCCTTACTAAAGCTTTAATTTACGATAAAAAGTATTGCTTGAACAAAACCAACAAACATGTGGTACATCTCTTAAGATTTATGTTCCTAATGCTTAGATAGGCAAAAATTCCTTCCCAACCAGATTCCCAAACTTTCAATTTTTGTTTCAGCGACAGGGACACATCTCTGCCAAATCCATGAATGCTACTTATGGAAGAGACCCAATTTCAAGTTCCTGTTCAGAATCAAAATGAGTTTTCCAGATGTCCCACAAATACTCTAAAAAGTAGCCTTTTCCAAAAAGCAGCCTTTTGCAAAGTGGAGAAAGAATCCCCTTCATAGCTTTGATGAACAAAAACATCAGATAAGTTCATTTTCACTCCAACATGCAAACATGGTTCTAAAGTTCTGAGAGATTTTACCTCCAAAGAAGTGGGTGCTTTTCTAGTCAGTCTCCCACCTAACCTTGAAGTAAAGAGGCTGTTAATGTTTTGAGCATCAGCATGGTCATACAGAATCTCTAACCTTAATAGTTCTGCAGGAACATGGTACAAATGCATGTCTGTCAAAAAATTAGTAAATATGCAAGACTTCTCTCTTGATGCTTTTAAGGAACAATGTTTCCACATATTTAGGAATTTAACTGCTAACCAGTCTTTGTTAATAAGGGTCTTGATTACATTTCCCCCAAATGATGATCCAGACAACCTACTACTATGCTAATGTAGTTTATAATATAAATAATAATTTATAATAGCAATAGACATCTCTTAAAAACAGGTTCCAACTGTACAAAAAAAAAAATCTGTTTTTTTTTCTAGAATATCCTAAAAGCATCCCTGTCTGCCAAACTAGTCACAGATAGAAAGAAAACTGGAGTTTTACCTAAGAAACCTGGAGCTGCAGTTCTCTGAGGGACTGAGGACCATTCCAGATTTCTCTGTTTGGAGACAGTACAAAAGTCTTACCATTTATCTCAAGAGGTATTAATTCAGGAGTAGAGTTTAAGAAAGAAAATTTGCAAATGCTGGATTCAAGTACAGCTTTGTTTCTTTATAAATGAGTCAATGTCGTGTCATGGACATACAAGATGAGCCAAGATGCTTGTTTCCACTTCAAAAAGAAAAAAAATAACTTTAGAAAACAATATTTAAAAAAAAACTGCTGTCCAGTTAAAAAATCAATGCCAGTACTTCTTTACAAGACTGGCATAATAGATGGTCCTGTACAGAACTCAGAACATGATCTTTGTATTTTTGCTAATGAATGACTGAGCCAGTAATAGAAATTTTGATAGACAACGGTGAAAAAGAGTCCTATTCAACTGCAGATTGTATTTGTATCCAACACAATGCAGTTTTCATGATGCATTGCAACCCCAGGCATAGTATATCATCCGAACAACACGAATATGATTACAACTCAGAGTCAAAGAACGACTCTACAGACCACCCTTCAAATAGAAATATATATTAAAAAAAAAACATTTCTTTGCATTTGAACTTCTAGATTTTATCAATAGTTGGGTCACAGCTGCTGAGCCAGATTTGCAGCTAATATAATTCAACATAGCCACTGGACTTCCAAAGTACATCAGAAGACTGTTTGCATCACTCATAGCGAACTAAGATGAGTAAAGTCTCCAGTAAGATTCCAGCTGGTCACCAAATCTTCATCCCAAAGGTAAAGGCAGAGAACCAGGTGTAATGGGGTATGAAAAAAAGTTGATTGAGCACAGACTATAGAAAGCCATTGACCACGGAGGTTGGATTAGATGATCTTTGAAGGTCCCTTCCAACCCAAACCATTCTATGATTAATATCTAATTAGGAAATAAAGTGAGATAAGTTTTCAGAAGTGTAACAGTCTAAAATTCAGGTGCCTACTTAAACTAAGCAGCTGGATATCCTTTACTGTCAGAGACAAGTAGCAGATCAACAAACCAGCTTTCAAGTGCTCTCCAAAGACAATAGGCAATGTTATGCACTTATTTAGGTCAGATGCCTAACTTGCAATGGGCTAAGCTTTGTCTGACTTTTTGCAAGTAATTGACTTGATTACATTTCACTACCCCTTCCATATGATCCATTACAATCAATTACACAAACAATACATACTTGGTACAGGACAAATAATTTATTGTACATTGAGAAAATTTGGTTTATGTACAGAAGTTTGAGAAAGTATCAATCCTAGTATATGATTTGGAATTGGAAAAAAGAAGAAACACTGTACATTGTAATAGTAATACGAATACTTCAAAAAGAGAGCAAGCATTTAAGTCATCTGTAGAAGTGTGCAGCATAGACAGAACAATCTTCCTATATTAACAAATGACATAGGAAAAATGCTAACACCCAGAAACCTGAGCTGCAGCTAACTGATTCCATTTCTATCACTTAAAGCAATTAAAAATTTTGGGCAGGAGACTGTAAAACAAATTTATCCAAATTATAATTGAATAGGCAATTGGGTCATAGCGTAAGTTCTCGCACAACCAAGATTCCGCACTCAGAAAAAGTGCAAGTCTCCCACACAATCTTTTGCAAACATTCTGATCTCTGTAAACATCCCCTTTACCCAGAACTTCTCTCTACATGAATAATAATAAATCTTTGTTTTTGTAGGCAGGTTCATTCCAATGACTTCCAGTGTATCAAAGATGCAGCAGGTCACAGTTTCTGCTTAGATTCTTTTAGTACTGCAGGGGGGCAGCAACTTAGCCAAGAAAGGACTACACCAGTGACAAAGTTTCTATTCTGATATTAGCAGACCTGTACATGTGTGTTTAGGAGACATTCTGGAAAACAATGAGAGGAAATCCTGTCTGAATACTAGCAAACAAAATTTAGTTTACTTGCATACTCTATACAGGGCAAGTGAGAAGCCATAAATGAGTCTGGCTAAATGGACAAGCCATGTCAGACCCAAATGAATGTTCACAAAAATGATATCAACCCCTTCTTCCCTACAGAGTTCCCGAATACAAAGGTTATGTGTTGCAAGCACAGCCTCATGAAATCTTGTATTCATAGAAAAGCTTGATTTAATAACTATGGCCCATGCCTTCAAAGGCTTCACTTATCCATATGAATTCCCCATCACTTATGTCAAGGTGAATTATGATCCAATGACAATTTTCCTATACGTTCCCTAGACTTTAAGCTCATGGGTTTTCAGATGCCACATGAATCAAGCAGGCATAAAAATTAATCCTGCATTCAGAGACTGGCAAATGTACCCATTTATTTAAAATTTGCTCACATGGCTAGATTTATTTTTGCAAAGGTCTCTCATAGGACAGGATTAATCTAGCCCTTCCCTAGCAAACTTCATTACACTCTAACTAACATTGCAAAGCACCCTATCAAAACTCAGAGACAACGCTGAGCTGTGGCAGTTTTGGCTCTGTTCTCATGCTGAGAAGATAAGGGATTAGAAAGCTTCTTAAATCTAAAAATATCTCTCAGTCAAATGATTTTCCCAATTAAAAAAAAAAAATCCAACACAGCCCTAAAGAGATAGTCAATAAACAGTATAATCTCCAAGCAGCAAGTGTTCAATGTATTCCTGTGTGGAGTACCAGAGACACTTATATTTTGTTAATACCCTAACTCAAGACAGGATGTAAATAGCTCATAAGTCTATTTTAGGTCTTCAAAGTAAAGTAAGCTTTATTGCCAACTATGTTCATTCATCTTCTCTTTCCTCTTCCACATGTCAAAAACACAAAACCAAACAAAAAACTCACCTGTCTCCTGTGAGGGGAGAAGGGAACAAAACATATTTGTGTGATCTGGTTTTATTCTCTTTCAACAGTTAGCAAGGGGTGACCATGCCCTAAAGATCAATTTATCTCTCTTCCAAGTGAGAATGAGAGAATCTCCACTTCATTAGATGACTGAATTCACTGCATGTTTCCTCATGTGAGCTTCAACTTCAGGTTTATATAGCTAATGGTGAATGCTCCAACAGGCTGTGTCACAATCATTCAGAAAAGGTCCCCCAGCAGAATTCCTCAAGAAGTAGAAAATATAGTCAGTGAGAGACACTCTTTGCCTCTCTCCAATACCTAAAAATATAAGTGAATTAGAAATATAAAGCTCCCATAACCTTTTCTTTATGGGCAGAAAAGGTCTAAATTGACTGTCTCTAAACGGACCGACCAAAGGTTGATAGGGGTGCAGATTTTAGGACAAGAGCCTTCCTGAACAACAGTGTCTATAACTCTTACCATGTTCCTTCCTTCACTGAAGCATCCTGTCTGCAGCAGAACTTGAACTCCTCTTTTACGCAGACACCAAAATCTAAATTTAGGACCTCCAGCAGAAAAATCTGTCATTCAGAAGACTAGTCAGTTATGTTTAATGGCCCAGGATGTATTACCTGTTAATAAAATCATCTAATGTTGTCTTCTGGACTTGAACTTTACACAAAAAGATGGTGGATCATCTTTGTTGGTAAGGTCATATTAAAATTTTACTTTAGCTCTAGATGCTTATCTACCTCAAGCCACAAAGATTGAATGTGAGTTTAAATACTAGTCCAATCTCCATTCTCAATGCTGATCTCAGAATAACATTTTTTAGCCATGATTGATTTTAATAATGAAATCAAGTCCTGGAATTCCCTAATTACATGCACAATAATTTACTCTCAGCCACAGTCTTTTTGCATCCAGTAAACTTTGTTTTGCCACCAAAATAACTCTAATGCCTTAAAAGGAGTTAACGTACCTAGGCAACACGACGCTATTTAGTAGAACCCATCGAGACACATGAATCAAGGGTCTTCAACTCAAGATGTTCAAACACTAGGATATAGTGTACCAAAAGCTTTGTAGCCTTAATTTATTTACCCTGTTCTATGTATTCATGGTAGGTCATGAAAACTGTGTTATAAACAGAGCACACAGAACAAGACTTTTGTGAAGATGAGCCCATAGAGACAAACCTTTGTTTTCTAAATCGAAGCTCCGCTGAAACAGCTGGAACCTCTAGGTGCCTATGCAGAACTTGGGCAGATGGGATTCAGCAGCAAAGGTCTGCCTCAGACACATCTGACTTCATAATTACCTGTGTCTATTCATAACAGCTTTTAAAGTCCTGAGGATGATGACACTAGGACCCCTGTATAAGCCCTTGACTGTTCTAAATTTTAAAGGGAGCTAATTTGCAGAGACAGTCTATCCTTCAATAATTAGTGTTTCACTCCTTACTGCAAGGGCTGAAATTGAATATGATAATCTAACAAGATAAAGGGCATCATCTGGATTATTTCATATATGCGTATTTATATAAACAAACCCAGGCAACTTCATTAAATAGTCTTGCAAGTATCAACTTTGAGAAACTCAGTTGCAAACAGTACAGAATAACTGACTTCAGCCACTTTCTTCCCTTAGTGAAATGTCTGGGTTTCACGGACTATATAAAATCATTTTAAATGATGAATTCCAACCATGCCTGCTGGGCATGGTGAGAAAATAGCAAAAAGATAAGCAACTGTAGTTATGCAAATCTTCCCTGGTTTATCTTTTGCTAAGGTTAACAACAATGCAGCTGCACCAAGTTTTATACTATGAAGTATAAAAAGGGAAATGCCTATGGTAAGCAACCATGATGAAAGGACAAAAAAAAAGAAAAAGGAGCTTTATAACCTTATATGTTATGTGCATAAAAGTATTTTAAACACATTTGATCTCTTCCAAAAAGAGCCTGTGCAATCATAATCTTAAGTTTTCAAACTTAGTTGTAAGCAACTGCAATATCTGACTTCTCCACAGTTTTCTCCCATTCAAAGCAGAAATTTAAAAGCTCATTTCCAACCTTTGTTATTTCCACTAGCTCCTATTAGACCTGTTGATGGCCGTAAGAGATGTAGGATAAAATTCTGGCCCAACTCAGCTATCGTAAAAAGCCTATTGGTTTCAACAGAAGCAAGATTTCATTCATGGTCAAAGGAATTAATTTGGTAGGGGTCTGTGCCCCTACTATCACTGAATCTTACTGCTAACTTCACTTTCCTACTGTGAAAGCGATCTTGTTCTTTTCTTTGAGGGTGTACATTCACACAGCATAGCTTCCAGACTGAACTTCGGTTCATTTCCTCACTCACAAATGCCACTCCAGCAGCAACTACCAGCTCCTGATTTCTTCCACATTAACCCCAATAGGTTTTCGTGGCTAGCCAGTTTCACAGGATACACAACCCACTTTCTAGCTGACTTGGTTACAAACGCTGTCTCACATGTTTTGAGCTTCATGGAGCAGTTACAGTTACCAGAGAGCCGGTTCTTGAATCCACAAACCAAAAATGGCGTGGCATTTTCTCTTCAGTGCTTGATCATTTGTAGTCTGCTAAAAAAAAAAAATCTTAAAGGATATATTGATGTTTAGAGAGTAGCAAAGGCAGGAAGGGAAGTAGTCTCACCTGTTTATACTAGATTTGCTACTAAGATACTAACGGCCCCACAAGAATGGGACAGAACCTCCACAACTTTTCTGATGTTTATTTATGCAGCAAGTAATTCAATAAATTATTTCTCAATTCTACTATTTCTCTTCTCCCCGCAACTACCCCAACTAGTTCCTAACTATTTTCTTATCAGAACACTATCCAGGAACTTTGTAGATGATAGCTTCCACCAAAATCACTAATCTGCTTCCACAATTTTCACTGATCCCCAGATTTATTAAGCATATTGTCGTCTTTTACCAAGAAACTTATGAGGGTTTGTTTCCTGTCCCCCCCGCCATTGAGAAGTTTCTTTCCAGGCTCCCAGGCCTTTGGGAAGTTCCAGGCCTAACACCTATTTACATGTGTTAGATCAGACAAGAAGGAAGATAAGAAGAGACAGGCTTCAGCTAGCAACAACACAAGAAAACCCTCTGTATTAACAGGTTATACAATAGACTCACTCCAAAACCCTTCATGATGCTTAAAACAGCCTTCAGACAGAAAAAGGCTGATGCCTTCATCCAGTGGCCCTATGGGTACTTGGATAGGCATTGGGAAATTGCATGATCTTCACTGGCAAACAGTAGACAAATTTTTTTTTTTTGCTTCATAAGACAGAGGAGAAAGTCACACCCCAAATATTACGATACTACTTTTCCCTATGCAGAGAGCAATATTTCAGCCTTTGTCAAATGCTCACAGACTCCAGCCTCATACACACTCAGTAAATCTCATTTCAGAGCAAAAGCACTTATAGTATCTTGAAGCTGCTGCCACCAACTGAGAAAAATGAAATAATTTATTGAGAAGAATGCAGCAAGCAACACCCCCAGCACACACCAGCAAGACCTCAATTCCTTACTTAAGCAACATCTCCTCCCTCGTGCCCTCCCTATTCCCTTAGTACAGGGACTTACAGGGAGAAAGCTGCAGCCTCAAAATGGTTTTTCAGTAGTTTCACATCACCAATAGCATCAAAATCTGAACACTAGCTGTTATAAATCAGCAGTACTGTCATGGCTTTGAAACTGCCCTGAATTACAGTGGTGGAGGATCTAGTAACACACATACTATATTTTCAACTCTTGATATAATCCAGCAAAGAAAGAAACCTTCATTTTCACAGCACACCTGAGAACAAGCACATAAGTAAGCAATCTGCTTAAATTAAAGCTACACACTGCATGCAATATTGTTTACCAATTCAAAGATTAACAAAGTTACACTAAATTAGAGCTCTGCAGATAACAAAACACATTAAAGGGAGCTCTTTTGTTCCACTGGTATTCTCTAAGGTACTTTTGAGACAATAAATCAGGATTGGATTTACATAGAACATTTAGCAGACTTATGCATGATGCACTGAAACAGAAGAAAGATATAATTAAGCAGTGACATGACAGCTAACAAATGTGTTTCTGGGCAGTTACTGCATGCCTCATGTGGCATTATGAGGCACCAAAGCCAAAAGCTCAGGGTACATTAACTAGAGAAAGGGGCCATAATTCTCTCCAACGCTGCAACCTGCCACATTTCCTTGCTATTTTGAAATGCAATTTGTAAATTAAAAATAAAGACATAGGGGGGGGGGGGGGGGGAAGGAAACACAATCAAGCCTATGCATTGTGAATAAAACCATGAAAATCACAGTAGCCTACAGTTTCCCAAATTCCACAGCTATCCAATAGTAAACCACACGGTAAACACCAAGGACAGATAATGAGGTTTGACATCCAGTGTTAGCTTTCCTTTTACTCAGAGAGCCAAGTGTAAACGTTAGACTGTGAGTAGCAGAGTGCAGTGGCATAACCTATGATGGAGTTATGAAAAAATAGTTAAACAATAATTAAAAAAAAAAAAATCAGCAATACAGCACTCAGCAGGTTATTCAGAAGGACTTCTTTGACTAAGTTTTTTCATGTGCTAAGGCAGATTAATGCTTCTTCAGCCTGAATCATAGCTGTGTTGAGAAAAATGCACAGTGATACTGCAGCTCTGGAAAATTTCATTCCTTGGCAGTGTATGACTGCAGCACTAGTCACTTAAATTCAGCACCACCAGCTACTTAAATTCAACAGCAACTGTTAATGATTTAGCACCTACTGGCAGTTTGTCCCCCTTAGCCAGTAAGCAGGGCTGCAAAGGTCTACAGGCCCCATCATGCTGATTAGCAGTGATTAACAGTGATTAGCCTGCATGATCCAGGATTTATACACAGCACAGGCTGTGCTGGAAATCAGTCTCCATAGCTGGGATTTAGATCTGAGCTGCTGGGGAGGACGTCCCTGATTTGCTGGTTGTCAAAAGCAGGCAGCACACCAACAAGAGTCCAAGCACGTACAAAACCCCTTCCATTTCCAGCACCAGAGCCTGCTGCATCCTCAGTGAGCCATGCCAGAAGTGATTCCTCAACATGCCCAAGTATAGAACTAAACAGGGCAGTGTAAGTCCACAAAGCAAGTCCTACTAAGGGCCTTTTCAGAGCCTGCTCTCTGAAGAATACAGTGTGTCAAGCCACAGGAAAAAAAGTCCTTACATCGTGAATCAGCCTGTCACACTCAACATACTGAGGGCAGTGTTCACACATCTCAACTATAAGCAATTATACTGGCCAGACAGGTTAACCTCTTTATCTCTCTAGATACACTCCAGAGTCAATGGAGACAGGTCACCTGCCGCTTTGCTTCCACAGAGATCAGTGTTGTAAGTTCAGTGCATGAAGTCTGGTGTCTCAAATGCCCCTAACTCCTAAACCTCACCGCTTACTGATCTGTTCCTCTAAATAGCATTTCAAGTAACCTCTAGCTCTTTCAGGGCAATGCATGAGTGGTGAAAGAACTTTGACTAAGAAATTGAGTCCATCCCACATACAAGCCTAGAAGTCTGCTGAGGGACAAGGCTGAAATTTTCCTTACAGGCTTCCAAAAAAAAAAACAAAACCCAACAAACTAATTGGGGTGGGGGAAGAATAATCAGAAGTCGTTTTTCTTTTGTTAAACTGACTTCAAAGACTGTCACTACCACCATCAGGAACAGGCAACTCATTTATTTCATACTGCACCTTTTTTATCTGAAGACATTAATTGTTTTGATGCTTCTTCAAGAATCATCTCAGAAAACTCTAATATATATTTGGATTTGAAAGTTTATGCTTCATTAATTGCTAAGAGACATTTTAAGGGTTACTTTTTTAATACAAATATTTTTAAACTTTAATTTACAGGAAACTATAAGGTTGGGGCATTTTGTTCTTAAATTGCCAGTTAAACTGAGAAATCAGCCATTTGCACAGTTGTTTTCCACAACAAGCCAGGAGGGCAGCAAGGCAGCTCAGCTGAGGTTGAATGTTGTCTGAGCATTTGAACACTCCTGGTACATGGCTTTGCTCAAGCCCCGCATCTCAGGGTGCGGGGTGGAAAGGCAGAAGGCCAGTGCAGACCACTGGAAGGAATACAACCTCCTGGAGTAGGTGTACAGGAAGCCCTTCTCTGCAGAGTTTAAGAGTTACAACTTTACTCAAGCTCCATCAACTCAAATGTCTAGCTCTGGACTTTTCAGTCCCAGTCCATAAGCCAAGATAACATTGATCATACAGAGCATAAAAATCTCCTAAATTCATGCGCTGCTTTGTTATAAAATCCTCTTCTGCCTCCCTCCCCTTTTGTCATTGAAATAATTTGACTGCATTGGTGCTGTAATTAACAAAGTCAGGCTCCCCTGTGCAAATCATCTGGGTAAGCACTTTCTGTCTTACACAGGAGTCATCACAAATGCCCCTGATTACTGCCTACAGGACAACCTGGAGAAAATGTGAATTAAGTGTTATTGCATCTCATTCAACTACCTTGAAATGAATTTCAGGTGTTTCATGAGCTACAACAGAGAAGAGAGTATTAGAGTACCCCTCCCCCCAGAAATAAAAAGGTTTATACCTCTGCTGTCTCAAGGACTGTGAAGTGCCTTGCCCAAATGAGAAGTAGTTAAAATAAGAGTGTATTTTCATGATAACAACAAACAGCCAAATCAAATAGCTCTCAACAAAGATGTTACAGAAAGAACAAAGAGACCTGAAGCATGTGGTGCAGCTACATCAGACACCAGATGGAAAAGCACAATATGAGAAGACGGAACATTTAAAGACAGAAAGAACTTCAATTAAAAGACTAAATCAATGGGTGGCTACAAAGTATAATCTTTAAACCTTAAATCCATTTAATACCTTTGTTAGCCCAAATCCTTACTCTAACCCACTTGTCTCACTTCCACAGAAGCTGCCCTGGGGCACAGAAGAGTTTGAATTGGAGGAATGTGGATTCTCTGGTGTGTACCCCAGAACTGAGTTCAGCCCCCAGCTTTTCTCTCCAGGGAAGCACTCACTCACTCTTCTCTACAATTGTATTCACTGATTGGTTCCATTAAAGAAAGCCACACAACCAAAAAGCCCCCCCAAAAAACCAACCACAAACCCCAAACAAACAAAAAACCCCCACACAAACACACCCCACCAAATGGTCAGACCACATTAGCCCTGATATATCTACCCCTGTCAAATTTAGTTGAAATTGAGCAACAAGTTCATAAGTTATTAAGCAGAACTGACAGGCATGCACATACACACATGGACTTAAACTTAATTTTCTCAGTTACACTGGCTAACAATAATATTACTAATAAAGAAGAAAAGCCTGAATAGCAGGCACTAGAATTTAGCTTTCCTACTCCCAGTCAAAAAACCCTTATCACCAGACTATAATATCATTGCAAGTTTTCTTCAGTTGAAGATTTTTATCTGACATACTATTTAGGAGCTCTTCTCCTGTTTTGACAGTATTATTTTTGTTTCTGGTTTTACACAGGTTTTGGGAGGTAGTGTCAAGTAGGAGGGAGAAGACTGAAGGAACTAGAAAAGGAGGGCAAAAAGAGAAAAATCTTTTGTTCACCAAACTCCATTGGAAAGGTTGAACACAGGATAAATTTCAACTGGATCATAGGCTCCAAAATCCAGACTGCGGAGGGCCTGGACACACCAAGCATGACAGAGAAACCCAACTCCTCTGCAACAGAACTTATTCCAGAAAAAGAAGCAGAATATCCATTGAGGGTCCGTATCCTGCTTCAGCTTAGCAAAGAGGTTGCTAAAAGGCAGTAGGGCACTGTTCACCTTGAATACTTGTATAAAAATATATGCATATTCAGGGATCTAATATATGCTTATATATAAAGGATATAGATTCACAAGGAAGCAGCCTGACTGTACAGAAAAGCGCACAGCAATACATCACAAGCCCAGTAAAGGAGAATGTCACACTATAGAAAACACAGGCAACACACAAGTAAATAAAAGACCCCATTGCCCTATTTTTCTAGGATTAGCCTTTCAGCAGATATGCAAATACACCTGCAATCAAGCCAGGTCCTTACAGCACTTAGTGAGGATATTGGATTTTTTTCCTCTATCAATGCCACTACTTCTGGCATAGCTATGGTCCCACTCATCTGGAATGCAAAATGCAACTGAATTTCCTGCAGTGTCCCCACTCATCCCGTATATCTCATGATCTCACAATATTAGCATCACTTCTACAGCAACCACAGCTAGCAATGTACCTTCTGGTAAACATTGCTTTGAAAGGGAAGGGCAGGAAGGGCTAAGGAACATGTCTGCATGAAGGCGTGATCGCTCTCCAGGGACCAGGAGTCCAGGAGTGTTCACTCATGCTCTTTTTGCTGCAGTTAAGAAAAATAAAGCAATATGCTAGAATGTCTTAATGAAAATGGAAAATAAATTGAAAAGCACATGCTATTTTTAACTAAGCCCATCATTTATATCACTAGGTGTGGGAAACATGATCAGCCAACTAGAAATAATCCAGCTGGTTGGAACCAAGCGACAAAATGCTCATCCACCTGCTACATAATAATGGGGGGGGGGGGGGGGGACAGAGGAAGAAAAAGTGCCCCTAGTTCTAAAGAGTTTTACTCAAATCCTACTACCCTACTGAAGCAACAGTGGTTCATTTTGGCCTGTAACTGAAGCAAAGATAATCTTTGCCAACAGGGTGGGAGTGCAGGACAGAGAATGATAAAAATAAACTAGACTGAGATTTTAAAACTCTTCCACCCCTCATACATATCATACTTCAGTGTGGCTCCCAACCCTATCAACCATCTTGCTGAATTCACAGCCACACACAGCCTACCACTTCCAGTTTTATCACCAAAGCAGGTCAGTCCACTGCATCTACCCTATGCAATTTTCCTGATGCACTGAAGTCCCCAACTAGTCCCTAATGCTCACCTCATCATCCCAAGAATTCCTCGACAGGAAACATTCAAGATCCAAAAACATCTTACAAGTGTAGCAGAAGCAGAGTCCTGAAGGTGCAAAGGATTTTGACTCTACTGCTTATCTTACAAAATGCTTGCTGCTCTCCCATAGTGCTTTGTAAGTACCTACACCAGGTGGAGGCACTTTCTCTGAAAAAATGCAATTACCGACTTCCTTAACTGCCTGCTGATTCTTGTTTATGAATAACAGCCAGTCTTTCCCCTCTAGTTGTCAATTAGCACCTCCAGTCAAAAAAGAGAGAAAACCACTGACCGACTGTATTGTGACTTTGGTCAGGGCTTTAATGCAGTTTCTTACATTATAAAGGGTCGTATAGAGCAAATATCCTGTTGTATCTAGAATGAAAGTTAACTGCTATTCATTGTGATTCTGGGAATCAAAACAGCATGACTACACTAGAAAACAATGTTGCTTGAAAGGTGGTAGGAAAGAACATTTTCCAACCATTTTTCACTTTTGCCTTCTTTTTGATGAAAACAGAAAATACAATGACATTTTGCAACATCATGCTGTTTTCAACACTCTCTTATATCCAAAAAGAAATATCTATACAATTGAAATACTTAATTTCATTTTGTTGAAATGAAACATCCTGAAAAAAATAATTTGCACGTTTTCATCCACATCTTCCACTTATATTTTTTTTAAAGACACTTAAAATAAAAATATTTTATTCAACATTGACTAATCCTTTTTTTTATGAGATTTTAGAAATGCCACAAGTAAAATAATGAACAAACAAAGCACACAAATATCTTGAGCTGAAACTTCACTGAAATCAATAATACTTGCCATAAATCGATTTGGCACCAGTACATTTAATGTATTCCTCATAATTGATATGATTCAAAGTATTCTTATGCACAAAAATAAACAAATACATACTCTGTGTCTCAAAAGGACTATTTTAGAGGGAAAAGAGTAAAACTTCAGAGAAACAGCTTCTGGTTCTTTTGACATCTGCCATTCAAACACCACATGTTTTTAACATTCCCTCTCCAGTTACCAAGGCTCTGTATACCCAGCCTGAAAACAGGTGAAACAACCACGGTGTAACATTTGTAAGGCTCAACAAAAAAAAGCAAAGTTTTAATAGCTTACATTTATTGATGCATTTCCTCCCAAAGTATTTTACAAACAGAGGACATCTGCGACATTTTATAGTTGGGGAAACAGGTTCAGAGGTATAACAACTCGTAAAAGAACTTAATGAACAAAGAGCATACACAATTCAGTCCTTTTGTTCCTCTTCTTTTACCCTGAGGAAGCACTCCCTTTTTGAGCTCTTTGTTAAAAGTGTCAGTGTACTCACAGAAATATTAGTCATCTCTTTACAGTACTTTTTTTTTTTAAGCTAAACTAACACTTAGTCTGCCTTCAAAGAACAAAAGTGGTATGTTGAAAGAAGCTTTACAAGGAATCGGAGAAGCCTCTGTGGACTTTTGTCTAATATCTCTACAGACTGGAAACAGTGAGCATGATGTAATCCAAACAAATATTTTTCAGAGTGAAAAAGAGGCAAAAGGGGACATGAGCATTGTCTGGCACCGTCTCACTCCATAAAGCAGCACAGAGACTGAGCAGCTGCACAGCTCCTCCACTTAGATCAGGGTTGGATATGGCCTCACCATTTTGGCTTCTCAGATTTTTCTGGGGGTTTTAAGCTCTTCACATCAAACTAATTGCCTGACAGTGGTAAAGCTCCCTGATGAATCATTTGCACCTAATTTGGCTAAGTACTTAATGTAAAAAAGAATTGCTAAAAATTTTTAGAAATCAAAAAACCTTTGACCATTATTTCTTGAAGTAATTTAGAGTCTCTCAGTAGGCAACAGAGAAAATTATCTCCATAAATATCAGATCCATTATATTCTGATCAGTGACTAAAAAGTCCTCTTTTCCCTCACTGTCCTGCCATACTTATTTGCCTTGTAACAAGCTGATAAACAGAAGTGAAGTAACAACAGCAAGGACTGATTTGTTGATGCTCCCATCCACACAGAGACACACATTGTTCTCTGAACACCTCTGTTTCTGAAATAAATACTCTTTTGACTTGCAGTTTTGCTCTTCCAAATCTATTAAAGGCTTCATTAATTACGTTGTCTGTTGAAATATTGTTAATGTTATCCTAGGAATGAGATATTTTTTTTCCTGCTATACAAAATGTTTTTGTAGGATCTGTTAAACTAATGTGGGAGGTGATGAACACTTCAGAATAACACGTTCCTGTTTTTCAGGATGCTAATTTTAGATATGACAGAGAGGAGATTCCTACAGAAAAAAATAGAATAAAACATAAATGAATAGTGTATTTATACTTTGGGCTTCATCCAACATCTATCAGAGTCAATGGAAAGGTGTCTTTAATCCTGGAGGAACTTGCATCTAGCCTTATAGAGACTCAGAGACTATTTTTCTTTTTTTTAAATATGTTTCTGACATCCTGTCCTTATATTTCTTTACCCCATTTAAGAAAATTGATGGCAGCTGATGCATTATACCATACCTTTGAAGACTAAGGTACAAGAGGGTCCAGAGCTTACTCCAGAAGAGATTTAGGTCCTCAGAAAAAGGAATCCAACTTGTCAAATGGTTGCATATTCAGCACAACCAATTCCCATCCACCAGCTGCACATCATTGACTTGGGAGGGACTTCCAAGTGAAGAACAAGATACTAACAGTAAGACTTATCCAAAGTCACTGAGAATCCCTGACCTAAGGTATTGTAGTTCTATATCATCTCTTAAGTTCAGATAACTGTTGAATTTATCATGTTATTGGACCTTAGTATCAGAAACATTGGGTTCCTTTGAGTATTTCCTAATGGCCAGGAACAGAAGTTAACACAAATGTCAGTTTCTACATTTTTGGCTACAATTTTAAAAGTGACAAGAAAAACCCAACAACAACAACAACAACAATAAAAAACAAACAAAAACCCCCAAACAAACAACAAAACACAAACAAAAAAACCCCCACCTTTCCACACAATAAATATATGAAAAAAACAAGGAAATCCATGTAGGTTCTCATAGGTTTTCAGCATGTGTAGTTCCCAGCATCCCTTTGTCCACATAGTTAACTAAACTGTATATAAGACTCAGGTTTCTCTCGTGTTCTTATAATGAGGAACTAACAGGGAGAGATGGAACAGAGATGTGCAGATCCACACTGCACTGACCAGAGAGATGAAGTGCTCTTAGAAACATTGACTCTTTCCTTCATTCTCAAAGTAATAAGGTAAAGCAAATTAAAAACTCAGCAGTTTCTAGGTTTGGAAATTGTTTTGCAAAAGTTAAAACTTTTCAGTTGTGGTTTGAGGCCAAGAATGATTTGTGTCTTCTTAACACTACATATTAATCTATGCAGGTTCACTTGTTTAGATCTCTCAGTATAAGTGAAGGCCAGAGCAATTCTTCACAGAGAGCTGCTGTAACTGCCTTGTGTAGAAAATTGGCTCATAGGACTAACCATTGGCAAAAAGCCAAAAACAATACTTGTCTATGGATGAAATCTATTAAGCTTGAAAGAATTATAGGTGAGAGCAAAGCAAGGATCAATGGTGCAGTGTGGGCTTCTTTCAGATGAATATATATGGAAGTTACATGAGAGAGCTAAAAAACTCTCATATTGCAGACAACATGAAGAACAGTAGCAATGAAACACTTTAAAGAAAATGTTTACTAAAAGGCATCACAGGATTGCTGAAATGATCAAAATAAACAGATGAAGTCAGATTCTTCTCATGTTTTTCTTAACATTTTATTCTCATATCCCACAGGAAAGCCCCTTCACACTCAAGCATTAAAAAAAAAAATACAAACCAAACACCACCATGCCACTGGAAGAAGTGGAAAGTTTAGAGTAAAGAATTTTTTTTAAAATTCTTGATCAATAGTGATGGTGAAGTGCTCTACCAGAGGATGACGTCTCTATATAAATAGAGAAAAATATTTTTCCTTGAAGTTACCCCAGTATAATATTAATAAACATTTAAAAGCATCAAAGAAATGCCAAGTATAAGAGAAAATAACACAGTGAAAAGAATTCTCCATCCAATTTCTACTGTGTTTTTTAAGACTTTGGGAAATAACATTACAAAAGTAATCTAACCTCAGTCTTAGGACTGTGGATCACTTTTGTCAGTGGGTCAAGCTGTTTACATGCATACTTTACAATGGACATCTCTACCCAGCCTCTCTGGCATTGCAAGAAATGGGCTGTGTATTTGCAGCTTAGAATGAGAGTCTGCTTTCTAATTCTAGCCAATTAGAATTGGGGTGGTGGCAAGAAACTAATTGAAATCAAACCTGAACAAGCTGGTGACACCTATGTAAATTAATCAAAAGACTGACATTTAATTTACACTCAATGAAGATTCTGTCAACACTTGTGAGATATTCCCAGTGCAATCGGCAGACGAGTTGTCCCTTCTTCTTTCAACCTAAACTTACAGATCATCCTATCTACAGTCACTTGGATACAGCAAGATCGATGAACTCTTCCATAAGACTGGAGGCATTTTACTTTCACAGATTAAAATAGTAAGATATCAAATGGTCTTGAAAATCATCAGCATGAATATTGTGATTTCTGCTGCAGAAGACTCAAGATAAGACCACCAGTGGCAATCTAAACTACCAATATAAACCAGACCCAGGTACAGCAACATTTGGTCAAACCAGGGACAACAGCTGCTCTATTTGCACAATTTAAATTACTGAGTAATATCAATAACTAATTTCTAATCTAGATACCATGATGTCTAGGGAAATACAACTGCCAGAAGTGTAGTACAAATTACTAGTCTACATGTACTGGGGGTCTGTCTACTGCAGAAGACTAATGAAGACTCACTTCTTGCAAAAGGCTGTTATTGAAATCAGCATTTTCTTGTGACTCAGCAGCTTGCAACATGTATGGTTAATATCAAATCAGACAGGCTGGCTCATCCTATCTGGGCTATAAAGGAAAGAGAAAAGGTTAAGCCAGAAGCCTATTAACTCTCTTGCTGATTCATGGCGTGCTTTGTATAATTTCCTACAAACATACTTTCCCAAATATGGAGAAATCATTTTTCTTTGCAAAATTATATAGATTCCTTGAATGATTAAAATGCCCTTTTCATAAAGACATTAGTGCCAACTATCTGATCGTTCTACCAACATGATGAGAAGTGTTAATGGTAAAACAACTAAATAAATCAAGATGACATGTTGCCCTTCTTCTGTACTGATTTCAAAGTGATGCTGTCACACATCACTGAATTAAAAAAAATCCAAACAAAAAACAGTACACTCTTATATCAGTCAAACATTGTGACACAAACTGGAACAAGTCATAGAATTGAAAGCTAACATCAATCATGAGGACTTTCATTCTGGCCATTGTAAATGCAAAAGAAAAAAACTGCAACCACATGATTTCTCTCAAAATTCAGTTGTCATAATATGAACTTTTATTTCCTGGCTTTTTAAACTGTTTTTAATCCCAATCATTGTTTATAGAGAGGTTATGTATATTCCCAATGTAATAAGTGTTAGTTGATTACTTGCTTCCTTAAAATAATAATAAAAATAATAATATTAATATAATATAGTATAATATAATTAAATATAATTTTGTGTATATATATATAGTGTATATATACATAAAAGCATCTCCACATCTGAACCCCTGATTTATGGATGAATTGTTGTCTTTAGAACAATTTAACACTTAGCTGTTCTCCAAAATACTTTTGCCTAGTTCTAGTCAGTCTTATGACATACCAGCTATTGCACGACAATAAATAAATAAGATGTAAAATGAAAAGGATTAAGAGGCTATGCTCATAATTTGCAGGAAGACTCGAGTTTGAAAAGATTGGAGGAGATTTTTTGCCTGAGGGTTGATCACAGAGTTCTGGAAAGGATTTGTCAAGTTTTACCTCAAAATTGGCCGACGGACATAACAGCTCTTCTGAATCCATACATTAAACAATCATGCAGTCAGATTATTTAATAAATTGAGAATAAAAGATAACAAATGTTCCTGCAATGAAGAGATCGTTCTTTAACCTTAGAAATGGCTAAATTCATCACAGATAGTCTTTGTATCTAATAATCTGCTAATAATGCCAATTTGTAAATTTTGGGATATAACTAGAAACACATGTGACAAGGAAGCATGGAAATCCAGAGATGAGCATTTGTTCACATCATTGTGGTACAACCACACAACAGAGACGGTAACAGAGGGCAACAGTGCTAGGAGGGCTTAAATGACAAAAGAAATAAGCATGAAGCTTTCCAGTAATATGAACGCATTTGCCATGGAAAAAGGCTGGGGAGATTATTAAACAGAAGGGTGAAAAAATAGACTTACAGAAAGTGCTGGTGTTTATAGCAGCTTGAACATAACAGGAGGAAACGAATGAGTCACCTAAAATGAGAGCAGTAGGGATTAAGTTAGCAGCGAGTTTGATAGATGTATCAGTGGGGCTTTGATCAAACATGAACAGAAAGTCAGCAATAACGAGATAGGTTTTGGCATCCCTGATGGTTAAATAGTACTCGAATATGAGAGTAACTCACTGCAGTCATGCTACGTGTATAATATATATATATGACCAATGATGTTAACAGGCTTCATCCTTAAGGACAGTTCCACCCTGTGTGCAGCCAGAATTCCTTTACTCGAGCATCCCGGCAAAGCAGGTAGAACAGGGCAATGCAAAGAGAATTAAGACCTCTTCTCCCCAGCTCTGTTTTCACCCTTCTGCCCCTCCCATCTCTGAAAAGAAAGCACAGGTCCATCAGTCAGCTGCAACTGGCCTCAGACAACTGCAACACTGCCTCACTGGTTGGTTGGGTACTCTGCTGAGGCCTTGCTCTTCACCCAGGGAAAACAGGATGTTTTTCCAAGTCAGTATATATATACACGTTTACTTAGTTTTCGGAGGTTCCTGGTTGTTCCCAGATTAGGAGATAAATGAAGGTGCAATTTTGTGTGTGTACGTATGTAGGGAAAACACTTTTTATTTTGGTGCTACAGAAACGTGTTTTCAGTGTGAGTGTGGATCTACAGGCATGGTAACTACATGCTTTTATCCCTCAGTAACTGCACTGTGTCTTGGCCCCCTTTTCACTGTAAATCTGTATTAGTTTATCCTATGGATTCCCACTCGTGGACCCTTACCCACAGCTGCCAGCAGTGAACAACCTAAGGTATAGAGTCCCCCATATCAGCATTCATCTCTGTTCTTATGTGCAGTGTAATCATGGCAGGGTGAGTTGTGGGCCTTAAAGGTTAAGCTTTGATGTGTTAATGCTACAATATGTATGCGAGTGAGTTCAGAAACATGTACCATGCAAAATTCCTGTCAAATATCCTTGCTGGCAGAAACAGGCCTAGAACATACGTGCTCTCATTTGTGCAATGAGTAGACCTAGCCTCTTCTCAATATTTTTGCATCCCAATTTCAGCATTTTTTATCCTCACAACTTTTGAGATTTTTTTCAATCATAACAAAAATGTTCCTTCTCTGCCTGTCAGGAAAATGTATTTTCATCCTTCTTTGGGCAAAATACTATTTTTCCTTAAGAACATCAGCAATGAAAAAAAAAGACAATCCTACAAATCAGCCTAGACTTACAGGCTCATCTCATGGACTCACTGCACTGAAATCATTGAAGGTCACCACAGGATTAATATGGATGGATTAAAATAGGTAATAGCAATGTAAAAATGGATGGCGCTGGGCAGGGAGAGGGAGGGAAAGGATGAAGCTTTTAATTATTTTTCAGTTTGATGAAAAAAGAAGTGCTGACCATGATGTATAACAATGTTATTTTTAGAAAGGAGAGAAAATTGGTTTGTTTTAGGAGTTTAAACTGCTTATATGAAAGTAATTTATGAGTATGTACAGTGTACAGACCTTTCAGCCCGGTTTAAGGAAGCAGTGTGCATTGAATTGCATGTGTTTGGGGGTAGGCTAGGGGAGAGGATAGGGTACCAGCCCTTCCCCATCTCTTTGGGATCTGTTGGACAGTTTTCCGTGAACGTGACAGAAGTTAAAGGTCTCACAATAACACCTTTCTGAAGGGGCTGTGAAAATGGCCAGCGCCACATGGATGCCCTTGAAGAGGCGAATGCCACCATGCAAATTCAGCCTTCATCAGGCATCAAAGAATTCACACTGAAGCTGAGCTTTGAGATCCGAGTTCAGACAAAACCAGCCTCCTTTGGCGGATCCTATTCTTGGTGCCAGTTGCTAGAGCCAGGACTCTTCTGGTGAAATAAATTAATTCAACTAAATCTATTGCCGTTTAGCCAGAGAAGTGGACTAATAAGCACTAGCTCATGTGATGTCACCTCAAAATTGCATTTGATGCCTCTCATTCAGAGAGGGATTAATGGGTGATGAAGTGAATGAACAGCTGACTGGATTTTTATCCACTTCTGCCTATTTTTTTTCGTATTAGGGAATGACTGTAAGATTTTGTATTAATTACTTTTTGCTAAAAAGGTATGACACATCATTGACTTCTAAAATAAAACCAAGACTCCTTTAATCCAAGTACTTCTTTTTTAAGTACCCTATTATCTGGCAAAATAGCTGTTCTTCAAACCTCTTATTTGCAGAGTACATTTTAATTCCGAAAACTCTTAAGATTATCCATGTTCCTTTCTCTGTAACCATACAGCAGGCTTGCAAGATAACTGCTACAGTGATAAGATACCCTAGCCTGGATGAGGGTGCTGCTGAATCATAGTGAAAATGAATCTCTGCCACATGATGGACAAGAGGCAGGTGGAGAAAATTGGGATCATCAGTTGTGATCCCATAAAGAGAGTAGCTGAACTGGGAACAGAGTCAGTGTCTGCACGACAAGACAGTTCTTCAGCTGGACCTGATTGCCCAAGATAAGTTCCAGTTTCATAGTTGCTGATGTCAGAGGGGCCAGGCAGAGCACAGATGAAAAACAACCTGTTTGGGCATATAGGAAAGGTATATCAGGGCATCAGCTACTGGAAAAGTTTGAAGAATGTTTCTTTCTGTATGGACGACAAGTTCTATGATAAGAAGGATTTGTCTGTTATCAGCATGTCTATTGCCGAGACTTGCACCTGTTTGCCAAAATATAAATGGCTTGAATTAAGACATCTTTGCCAACCTCTCAGCTGTCATAGACAAGGTCATTCAGAAAAAGAATTCCTCTGACATAACTGCCTTCTTAGAGAACATCTCTGCATTTTTTTATCACCTTCTCCAGGTCTTTTAGGAGGGATAACATTACATTTAATACTGGATATCCCTGAGTGCAGACATAAAATGTGTATTCATATCAGAGGTAGTCATCCCAGGCTCCCCCTTAACTATATGATATACTGTGGAGTTCAGTGCATAATTTGAGCAACTCATGTATTATTCTTATTTTAAAATCCATTTTTTTACTAGTTCTCAGAATGCCATCTGCTTTCCAAGTTGTTGGTTTCCTTTGGTTTGTTAATTACTTTTTTCTTTGATAGTGAGACGCCAATCTATATTTGTGTGACTTCTTGGTTGGATTATTGACATTTTCCTTTGCTTGCCTAGTTTTAATTATGTAACCAAGCCAGATTCAAGCTTTCACTCATTCCAAATTTGCCTGTGCCACTTTTCCCTCATTTTGCATACATTTTACGGAATTCTATTAAACACTCCATTGATTTTAAAATCCTTACTTTAGCATTTAAAACTTTTATGTGCTCTTGCTTGCTGGGATTCAGCAGAACTATAAGATCATGAATTTTTCTTTTTTTTTATTTTTCCTTGTCTTCATTTCAATCCAGAGTCTCTTATTGTCAAGTCTAAATCCCTTGGATTTTTATACCTAACCTTCAGAAATCACCCTCAAAAGCTGCTGAGGAAATCAAATCCAGATTAAGTGTGAAGTGAGTTTTCTTTTCAAATACAGATCCTCATACATTAAGCTTGCAGGAAAGAAAGATGTCCCAATAAGATCAATGGAGGTGGTTGAGTTCTCTGACAAAACAGGTGCCCAAATACCTGCGCCACCCCACAGTGGAAGGTTTAGTGCTACCGAACCGTCTCAATAGTTGTAAATCACCATGTTCATTATATTCAACTTGGCAGACAGGTTCTTTTGCAGCATTTCCACAAAGCAGCAGATTTCATGCATGTACAAGCATGGGACACCCCATACTTTGTGTCCCACAACATACCCAGTCCCTCTGCATGATGTTTCAGGCATCAAACATGCAGAACAGGTGGGATGCCGGTACAGGCACTAAGAGCCCCTGCTCGGAAGAGCTCTTCAAGGCAGCAGCACCTCAGTTACAGCTTTAAATGGTGGTGTTTGGCTTTCTGTATGTTATGTGACCTGCCACTTTCCCATTCCTTTTCCCCCTCTCACTACCTGAGAGCAATGCTTGGGGTTCCACAGGTTGGTAGAGAAGAAATTTGGACTTTATTCTGAGTGCATTCAGCATGTACTCTCTGTTACCTGGGATAGTGCTGCAAGTCTTCAGGGATAAAATTGCATTGCTAATTGTCCAAAGAAGATTAAAACCAGGAGTGATTAGCAGAATGCATGATTATTTTTCTGTTCCTCACTAGTACCAATGACCTGAAGTATGGGGAAAAACGGGGGGGGGCGCGCTCGCAGGTGCTGGGTGACGGGGTCCGGAGTAAACGACACAATCTCAATGTGAGTATGGAAGCTTCTCGTTTACTAACAAAGCATGCCGCGAATATATAGGCGGTAACCTGAGTACATGCTAATCACGCGCCCCGATCGCACTTGTGATTGGTCTATGGATTTACATACTCAGAGCTCTGGACTTAACTCTTGCGTAGCTCAAAGCCTGGGTTGCTCAGACTGCTCAGTGGCACAAGATCGTGCCCCTTCTCACTTAACCAAACCTCTACAATGACCAGTGTGGCCCTGAAGTTACTGGTGTGATATAAAAAGTAAAATCAATTTCAAGATTTGAAGATAAGCAAGGAAGTATGTACAAATTGAAAATGAATATCAAAAAAGAACAATTTTTCTTTCAGAAAAAATAGCCTAAACATATCACAACTAAGAAGAAACACTTAGAAAAAGACAAGCTGTCTCAGGAATCAGAGTGTGAAGGTAACAACAGGATAAGGAAAAAATAACAAAGATATTGAGAGATAGTTTCCATCTTATAAATAAGGACTGTGGACATTTGCTTAAAATTTATGTCAGATGCTCACAGATGGGAGGCAAAGCATTAGAAAGATCATGAATAATATGGGAAAATGCGTATTCTGATGTGTATAAAGTATGTGTGCGGAAGAGGGAGGGGAGGAATGAAAAGACAAGGGAGAAATTCTGTAAACTCTCAGGTCCAAGTCAGAAGAGATTTCAGTGAGAAACAAAACCCCAAAACCTATCAAATTAGGAGCACTGTGGAAAGAAGAGACTCAAGAGATGCTACTTTTCCAAGGGTAAATATATCACATAATACTGTACTGTTGCCATGAGGAGGGATGAATAATCTCATAATAAATCAGGAAATTATTAAGGCAATTTAAGGCCTCTATTAGAGTCATGGCTTGGGAGCCTCAGCCAGCTCAGTGGTATGTTGCAGCATCAAACATGTAAGCATGCAGTTCTGAAGAGCTCCATGTCAAAAGTTAAAACTAACAGGTGATAAAATTCAGGCTAACAAAGAGAACCGGCTGTTTTGGCACAAAACATGTGAATAATCCATTACCAAACAGCCATCACATACCATCACTTACTTACCACAGCTGGATGACTAAAAAAGTGTTTTCTCTTGCTAAAAGAAAAAAAAAAACAGATGAGGAAGAAACAAGAGGGGAGTAAGAGAGGGAATTAGAATTTTAGTCTAATAAAAAAATGAAAAGCTCGATTTTGTTTCTAGATCTCTAAAATGGAAAAAATAAACCAAAACAAAAAGCAATAATTGCCTTCATTTAAAAAAATACAGTCATCAGATTAATTTCAGCATTTCAAAGCAAAGGAAAATGAGGTGTTGTATTTGGAAAATGTTCAAAAGAAACTTTTCAACTGCTAAATAACAGGTTTGTTTTTCAGATCAAAATATTTTTGCCAAAGTTGGCATGAATTAATCAGTTATTGTTCTAAAATATACATTAAAAAGAAAGTTTTAGAAAATGGAATATTAGACCCCCAAATATTGCCCATATCAGAGGACAGCCCGATGTCTATATTCAGGTCTATATATAAACACTGACTTCAAGCAGTCTACTGGGTAACCTAATATAAAACAAATGGTACTTTTTATACTTTCCAGAGATAGAGAAGGAAGGGATACATTAAAGCTGAGACACAGAGCAGCAAGGCACAAGTGATTGTCAGAGCGATGAAGCTGTATACTGTCAAGGTGTAAGCAATATATAGAAAGGGGGAAAAAAACCTGCAGGTTTTCTAATTTGTCATCTAACTTGAAGGCTATACATTCTGTAAATCTTGAATGAAATCTTTTGTAGAGGTAGTGATTAGAAATGAAGGTTTTAGAAATTAAATTTATTTCACTAAATGGAATTCCAAATTTAAAAAATCATTTTACCTTAAAAAACCTTGCCACTGACAACAGAATCCTAAATGAAAAAGCTTGTCTCCTTTGCTATTAAAAACAAAGCACTTTCAATTTACAAAGACTGGAGTGAAAACTCAAAAAATGGAACACAAAATCAAAAAGTACATGATTCTCCCAGGAAAAGAAGCGTTTTTTATTCAACTCTTGAAAGCATCCCAGTATTAAAGGAACTATGAAATTAACATACTGTTACATATCACATCAATGACTGAAAAATTCAGTAAGAAACCTTGTTCCTACAGAATGCATTTTCAAGGCAAAAAAGCCACTGCAAAACTTATTTCTAGTGTTACCATGAACTGTTCTTAAGTATGTGACCGGACTATTAGTACCCAGATAAGTATTAGGCCAGCTCTGAAGAGCTGGGTGTTTTTTTCCTGTCAGGTTCCCTTTTGTTCTTTCTATTTTTAATAGACAATATTGTATTCCAGTTAATAAAGGAGTATTTCAGAAAGACAGATAAATCCTTGCGTGGATTTCTCTAAAACACGCCTTTGAGAGATCCTGAGGATCACTGCCATTAACAAGTATTCTCTGGGTTCCCACCAGAGTTGCCTGCCAGCTCACGACATCCTGCAGTTGTAAACTAAAAGTAGCCTAAAAGTATAAACTAAAAGTATGGAGTATTATTCCATAAGGTTTGGACACCAAGGAGGGGAAACAGAGCTGAAGAGGTCACTGGTTTCCTCAGTCAGTGCCTCACTTGATGGGCAGACAGTAAATCCTACAGGACTTGTCACCATGCAAAAACCTAATAATGGTACTAAAAGAAAGATAATGTCTTATATAATTGCAAGAAGCCCACCACCACCACACCAGCTCAGCTACCAGCATTCCAGATGATACACTCATTTGCAGAAAAGAAATTACATTGACTTTGGAAAGTACACTAAGATTTCTCCATACAAAAGCCCACAAAGACATTCTTCCCATCTTGTCCCAGAACTATTGCAGAATACTTTAAGATTCCTGTTCAACAAAGCATAAAAACACACCTCTAAAACAAAACACCATGATAATTTCTTGCAGTGAGTTAGATGGCTAAGAGACTTCTCAGCTTTTCCAGTTAAGGCATGAGGCTATCAGCTGTTGACAGGTGGATGGTAGAGCACCACTGCATGAAAATTTGGGGTTTTTTTTTAACTGGTTTGTTGGAAAGGCAATATATCTATTAAATATCTGATCATTAGCCTGTGTCTCTTCTGCCTCTGATGGTGAAATTATGGGATGGACATTTTCCTCCCTCAAAACTTCAAAATTTCATAAGCTAATAATAAGTTCAGCAAAAGATTGTGGTGCCCAGATTTGCATTCAGTAAAAACCTCATTCTCATGGCTACTCAAAGTTTCAAAAGCCATAAGACAGATTTATTAGAGACTGCTTAATTATCTAATTACTACACCCAATAATTGTACATCTTCAATAGTCAGGAACAATTGAATTTTTTTCTGTTTTTTTTTTTTCCCCTGATATCTCCAGCACTGCCAAAACCTATGGCGTGTATTCAAAAGCTTATTTGTTTATGCGTATGGCTTGCATATCTCAAGGCTAGATGCATAAATTTTTAAGAGCTGACATGCTCTTCAGGGAAAAAAAGTTCCCTCTCTGAATTATTCTATTCACTTTGCAGCTATCCACTGCCACCCCTTGTTTCTCTGCTCATTACCGTGACTGCAAATGAGTTTGTCAGGAGAAATATAATTTAAAGAATGAGAAGGTGAACATAGAGGGCATCTCAATAACTCAGCAAATACACAAATTTTTCTTTTTAAATCCAGAGATAAACCTTTTTCTCTAGCATTCTTTTAAAAAGGAACATTTTTCAAATCTTTTGTGGAAAAAAACAGAATAATTTTTACATGAATGCTCTGGAAGCTATTTTGCCTTGCCATACATGGGCTTTGCCTTCCACATAAAGAAAAAAGGATCATCAGAATAATCACTTCTGAAGAGGCTTAGTATTTCATTATTTTAACCTGTTCCAACTCTGAAGTGTGGGTCAAATAATTTGTTATTTGGAAGAATGTCTAAGTCTAATCACAAATTCTAACAAATGAAAACCTTTGCAAATCTCCGTTGATCTTAGTGTGCACGTGTGTGGGGGGAAGGGGGAACGAGACAGCAGATCATGCTCTGAACAAGTTTTGCTGCCCAAAGTAACACCTTAAGAGTTTTTATCATTTTGTGATATAGTTTATCCTCTTCCCGTAACAAAATGGCTCTAGCAAACAGGCCCATGGAGAACTGGCAGTGGGTCTCATCAGTCACCTGCAGTTCTGGCCCTCCCTTCAGGAAAGCGATTATGCACCAAAATGGATACAAGCAGCTAGTGATGTAAGGAGCTGCTCCGGTGAGCAGAATGGAGAGGTACCATCATTTTATGATAGAAGTTTTACCTAAAGCTGTGAAAGACCTCTCCTCAGATGAAGTCCAGTAGCTTGGATCAAGTTATTTTCCCTAGGACATGCCAAGGAACAAGTGCCGCACCCTGTGCTCCATTGAAGCCATGCCTGTCTGCCCCAGGAGACCCAGTCTCTGGTCTTCCAATTTCACTACCAACAGCAAGTGTTGAAACAAGACAAAAGGAGAGAAGTACTTTCATACATCATCAGGATAAACTAAGCCCTAAACTACGCTGAACTCACCCAGAAGCAGGTGGAAGTGCATTTAGTCTGTTCATTGCACTCAGCTCCATTAAGCAGTCAAAGCTACCATCTTCTTCCCTGGCTGAAATTTGCAAGTGGTCTTTAGACAGGATCCAAAAAATCACCTCTCTTCAATTTGCTGACCAACAAATTAGGACAGGAGACACTCTGTCTTGCTCTTGGCTTGTGTTATGTTTCTGCTGTTATTTATACTATGGCAGCACTAGTCCCTGTCTGGATCAGGTTGTCCCTTTGTCAAAACCAGGAGGTCCCCATGTAAGGTGCTGTGCAAATATACTGGTTGTCTCCATTCCAGGTATTTTACAGCAATCCCTGGATGCCTGCATTTATTCCAATGACTTCTTCATTTTCCCGTGCAAATTTTATTACCCTGTTGTTAACTAGCCTGTGTATGTCAGCAGCATTACGTCTGCTGCCACTAGACTCAGGCTGTCATCTGAGGCAAATGATAGTCTTTCTAACTGGTTTAATACCCTTTCCTAGAGACCTAAGCCAACTATATCCACTTGTGTCACAAGAGGAAAGGTACGGATGGATACCACAGAAAAATCTGTGTGATGCCACTTAAAAGTTTGCAGTGACTTGTGTGTCTGAAGCTGTTATAGGCAAGACCTGTTCTTGGGACAGATAATCCCAAATCCATCAACTAGATTGATTCTCACCTCTAAAGTGGTCTAAGACATAATACTGTCTGAGACGGACTCATGTCTAAACCTGGCTGGTAATTTCTTCTTTCCTAGGTTTACAAATCCAGAGGAGAACAGCTCCAACAAAAGGCTGGTGGACCTGACCGTGTCAGCCTGAGTTGAATTTAATTGCACGAAGTCTGTCTGGGGTTTTTTTGGCCTTTGTGTTAGTTTGTCTTTCTACATTTCTGCTGCCAATTTCACGCCTGACCAGACAAACCAACAGACTTTTTTTTGTTGCAAAGTAAGGCAAGTCAATAAATAGACAAGTTAAGAGGAAAATATGCCCTAAATGACACCTCCTTTTCCTCTGGCTTCATTATCCTAGTGCTCCCCATCAGCTTCCAGATCGTGTTGTGACTGTGATGTTTCTTGTCTCACAAATAGACCGCAAAATCCTTTAGGTTAGGACCTTTCTTTCCATCACTTCATAAAAACATCAGCCAGACCAGCAGCACTACATAAATACAATAAAATAATGATGATAATGGAAGATAGTAATGATTAAAAATTCATACCCTCCCTAGACACGATATCAGGAGATGTTCACAGCTTCCCAATTTGACTCAGAAGGGATGAGAAGATGTAGCAATACAGAAAAGCCAGGCAGAGAGATATGATTGGGGAAAAAGCAACAACAACAACAAAAAGAAAAACAAAGACTAGTTCAAGGAATCCCTGGAGAACTCCAGCTTTTGAAGTCCCTTGCATGCACTCACAGCAAGAAGTCTGTGACAGCTGCTGCCATGTGTTTGATACCCTCCCGGCTGCAGTTCTGTCATTTACCAAGCTATCCTGTCACCAGCGAGCATAGAAATAGAGTGTGTGTTACCCCAGGTCCCATCTTCGTTCCTCAGAAAGTCAAAGCCTATTCATAGATCAGAGCTGTTTCAAATACAAGTATGAAGAAACAGACACACTGTCAAAGTAGTATTCTGGGCTTTTCCCCTTCCTTTGCTGATGCTGTAAGAATTGGACAAACATTTCCAGATGAAAAACATTTTTAGTTAAGAAAATGAAGAAAAAAATCAACTTAAAGTGCAGATTCTGCAACTTGGGAATATTAAGTGAATTATTTTTACTAAGTTGCTCAGGTTTTAAAAAGGCAAAAAAAATCTGTAGAAATGAAAAATTACACTATAAGATTTTGTAAATGTTTTTCTGCCTTGTCTGTATTGCTAGACTAAGTGGCTGTTAACAGACAGAGAATTATATTTGTACTCTAAGTAGTCTTCTAACATGTCACTGGATGGCTTCCATTTCATACAGGGATGTGGTCAGAGTTTTTTGCCTTGTTATTGTTATCGCCTGTCCAGATGCGCTCCTCTCCCTTTCCACCTTTAAAGCTGAAACACTGATCCCAGCAGGAAGTGGGAGAGATTGTTGGAGTGGTTTTTTGCTTTGTTTTTGTTTTTTTTGTTTGTTCTCTTTCCCCCTCCAAACCAGAAATTGTCCTTTAAGTCAGAAATGCCTCCTAGAAGGCAGATGTAAGTTCACATATCTTGGTGACAGAATGTGTATCCTTTTTTTCCATCCATCAATGAAATTCTGAGTTACCAGCCACTAACACTAGCACCTTCCTGTGAATGTTTTATCGGTGCATAAATGCTCATCATAATTGAGATTTTATTTTTATTATTTTCATATAAACCTATTTCACATTTAGCAGTCACACATCTCCAGAGACTTTAATTTAAGGAAACAATTGCATTTCCAGTGCAATTCGAATACCAAAGTTAGAGATTCAGGAGTTACAAACAAAATCGAAACAGTCTAATTCCTGCTACAAGTTCTGAAAAACATCCTCTCTAAAACCAAGACATTTACATTGCATTAAAATGTTTGCAAAGCTCTAGTATTTTAAGGCCTTGGTTTGTAGGTTGTTAAGAAACATGCCTGCATATATAAACAGCCCCAGTATTATAAATCAGGTAAGTGTAACATTAACAAAACTGGGAACTTATACTCATCAGTATTACATTGAACACACAAGAAAGGACAATTTCCAGGCAAAACAAATAATTTCTTTAAATGTTTTTCTGTATATATCTAAGGAATCATCAAATTAATAAAAAAACAGCAGAGTGTCTACGGGGTTTATGTCCCCATAGAAAAAATGTTTCAGAGAGTCTAATTTCTTTTTTTATGGCAAAAGCAGTTGTTATTAAACAATTGGAACTTAATTTTATGCTTTCAAGAGGAGTACTTATGTACAACGCTAGTGTGCTGCAGAAGTCTTATTAGCTTTACTGAAGTGTGCATGCATAATATATAGTTGCTGGAAGTGAAACAGAACTGCTAAACTACACAGGTGGGAAAGAGCTGGAAAGAGAGAAGGGAGAGAGAAAAGACTAAAGTATCTTTAAATGTTGTCAAAGCTATCTCGAAAGTCTCTACATAAATATGTACATAAATATGTAATGCCCTTGGCTGTACCAGTTTTGTGTTGCTAAAGGCAGATTTAGAAAAATAAAATTTTCAGTAAAAAATCCACCTTCTCCTATTAGCAGAAACCAAATTCTGATATTCTACCCTATGCTGTGACATCCTATTATTTCATCAGGGTGTCACAGATATCTTCTAGGAATTTTGCCAGAGTGTTTGAAGGTCTTTTTGATTTGTTGGACCCTTTCTTTTCTTCCACACTTTCTTATTCACCTTTTTTTTCCTCCCAGGATTCCAATTTCTAATTCCTGATTAGAGCACAAACTCATGTAAAGGAAATGTTCATGAGAGACAGGATACCATCCTTCCTAGCCACAACTTTAATTAATTTTTTCTTCTCATTTCTTTCTGTCCTTTGATATGTTTTCTTAAAAATGTATCAAACTCTTATAAAAACTCTTGAGGCTGTACTCAGTGCTTCCCTAACATGCATTTTGGCAATCAGTCCATGCTGCACTAGAGCTATCGATCTATCGGTCTTGTTCTCTTTTGTATTGCTCTTTGCACCCCTCTTCTTTTCTGGATTGGGAAGGAAACACCAGTGGACTGGGTACCAGGGAGGTACCGGATCACGGAGGATTATAACTTTGAGAAGGGCAGATTCTCCCCCAGAAAAAGAAGAACAGACAAGTGATATCACTATTGGGATGGCAGCATGACAGTCATGAGCAGTCATTAACAGACATTAAAAAAATAGATTTTACTCAGTCACCTTGAGACTAGGGCACTCACTAGATACAGTCAGACATAAACACAAGGCTGGTGAGAAACAGCAGGTTATAGGCCATTCTGGAATGGACTTTTCTTTTCCCATTAAAATTGTTCTCCTTTATATAAACACATGCCACTATTTTAACTAGAATGGGGGAAAAAATGAGTCTTCCCCTTCTAAGCTGAGTGATTTTGCTGCTTCACGAAGTTCATTTACCATCGTCTTCCTTCATGAAGGAGAATGAGATGAATTTCCCCTCCAAACTAGCTGTGGTTGGGAAAGTTTGGTCACTGAAGGATCTTTTACATTCATTTTAAGCTCTAAACTTCTATGGCTTTTTAGATTTCCAGATACCAGGCATTGGCATAATACCTCTACTACTTTTTTTATCTTTTTTTTTTTTTTGAGGGTGATGCTGAAGAGCAAGGAAAAATCAAGTTAGGAAGAGTCTCACAATGGTAGAAAAACAGTCACAGAAATTTCTTCCAAGTCTGGGAAAGAAGGTATGGTTGTGGGATTCAGAAAGCTCAATCTGTTTAACTGCTCAGAAGAGTGAGAGGTAACTTGGTTGAAATATGTAAGTATCTTCACAGAGAGGAAGTATGGTGCAGAAAGAACACACTAATCTTTTGGTGAAAGGCATTGACCAGAGCCTGGAAACTGAAATCAGGTAAGAAATAGCTAGAAATTTGCTACATGCATGCTTGACAAAGAGACCAACCAAGAAAATCTTGAGGAAAAGTGTAGAGCCTTCATCACCTCTTCAAAGCCATTATTCAATGTCTTTCCTTAATCAAATCTTACTTTATGCGCTGAAACTGTCTGTTACAAGGAGAACTGGGTGGAATTTAACGTCCTGTGTTATACAAGCCCAGACATATACATCTCAGTCCCTTCTAGCTTAGACAAACCTGGAACTAATTTCAAAGAGGAGTAAACTAAACATTGGAAAATACAATTTCATCCTGCATTATCAATCCTGTAGACTGGGATAGCTGACATTGTGAAGATCAGCTCCATTGCTCAAGGCCTTGGCATTGCAAGAACATGGCTGAAAACTCAGCAATTTTACAAGTGTGTATCACTTTCCATTTCTTGAATCCCCAGGATATAATCAGCCAAGATGCCATTTATTGATTCTTTTAAACTATTCATGGTGATAATGTGATGTAACTAGAATACCCTCTCATGTTTCTAGACCTAAAACTACATTGAAAATTAGATGGTAAAAATTGCAAGCTATAAATATAAGGCACTACCGATTTCCACCACAAAAAAAAAAATCAGTGAGAAGTGATGCATTTCTGAATGACTATCATTTGGCCACCTACATGGTGGAGGAGAGCAACTGTTTAACAAAACACATTGAAAAAAATTATAAAACACTCAGTTCATTAAAAAATAAGAATAGTGTGTCCAGCTGTAAAGGGAGTGGGAATATAATTAGAGAGAACAGAGACACAAATTGGAGCAATCTGTTATTAAGAAATAAGTTGAGAATTTTCAGGCTTCTTTTTTTTTTTCCACAGAATAGGAGAGATGAAGAAGAATCTAAATTATTTAGACTGCCTCCAGGCTACATATGGGGAGCACTATTTTAAAAAGCTTGGGTCTGTGCTCTGGGATTTTACTGAAAGGACAAAATAAAACCCAGTTCCCTGGCTGGTAGCTCATTAGCTGCAACCCAGGATTTGGGCCATTACCTGTGACCTGATGATTTATTAGGGAGCACTGTGAAAATGCTGGAGACCTGCCATGGGTTTGTTATATAGTGTGGAGCTACCTGCTGTACCCACGTCCCTCCCACTGGGTTCCATCTACCCAAAAACTAATATCGAGCTTTGTGATAAAAAAAAAATGCTGGGGCTGTCGAGGAAGTGACACAGAGGAGGGCAGTGTTCCAGAGGGCCAAATTAATTTCCCTAGGGATCCCCTGCTTGTAAAATCCCATAAACAAAATGTCACTTTTCATTCACTAAGCCACTTTGATTGCTAACAGCAAACACATGCCTTACTTTGGCATAAAGCTCTGCACCATCAAATTAAATAATGTTGGGTTGTTGGGGTTTTTTTTCCCCTAACAATCTGTCTCACACATTCCTTGGCTGCCTTTAAAAGTCACTTGTAAAGTTTCACACTTGCACGCTGCGAACAGCGAAGCTGGAAAGCTTGGTATCTCCAAGGATCAATAAGCTTTGAGTCATTTTGGTTCAACTGGGGTAAAGCAAGTCCAGCAATTGACAACTGCCATCTCATGGTGATTGCAGGAAATGCAAAGGAAGGTCTCCAGATGATTCCTGATGGTTGAGTGGGAGCGTCATGTGAAGACCTGATAAAATTACACATTGCTTACACTTGAAGATCCCAGGGATTCAGTAAAAGAAATTACAGGTGAAATACTGGTGGTCACTACTGGTATAACAACAAAACTGGATCCTAATATGCTTTTATATCACAGTGTTCCTTAGTGTCAGCACCCAGTTATCTACAGAAGCGTATACTAATGCCAGCTGAAACAGTATATCAGGGGGCTGGGTTAACAAAGTCCAAATCTGTACTGAAAACCTGGCTTACAGAGGAAAAAGCACAATATAGGCACCCTGCCAGGGTGAGTTCCTACAGCAGGTCAGGGAAAATAATTCTCAAAAAATAAAGAAGTGTTAGTGTTCAAGGGGCTGTTAAGAATTAGAAGTTTCTGGGAAAAGAGAACAGGTTTTGAAGAATTTCCTCAAAGCAAGAGAAAAACTTTTAAAAATCTGAATAATTATAGAATAACACTGAGAATAAAATGTTTACACTTAAAGCAACATTAACCTCTGTATCCTTCTGTGGATGTTATAGGAAACATATTTCTGGGACCTTGAGGTCTTAATTATCTCAGAATACTTTGCTCAAAGAAAGAGCGAAATATCCTGGACTTCACTGTGCTTCTTGTGGGAAGGAAACCAGCCTGGAAACACGGCACTTTCTTTTGGAGCAGAAATTAGACTTTTAAAGAGTGCTAGAAATAACTCTTATCTAATCAGAACTAAAATATACGTTTAGACCCACAGGGGAAACTCCACACCTCTCCATCAGCCCAAACTGTGTCTCCTTCCCTGTTTCCCTTGAAGAGCAGCAAGTGGGTCGGTCTGTTCTCCACAGCCTCTACTTGAGCAGCTGAGTGCCACCGCCAATTTCAGTTCAAACAAAGCACACATCCACTCTGCCACATTAACTGCACAGTGATCCAATTACCAGTGCTGCCTGCCACACAAATCCATTCATATTATAAAAGTCATTGGCTGATACAGATCTGCAGTGTCCAAAAAGACACATGTACAGTTAAATTTACATATTTTTAGTAGGCTTTTTTTCTCTTCTCAATTAAAAAAGTGATAATAGAAGTTGAACAGAGGTAGATGTTGGTATTATTATGTGGACACAAATTACATTGAGTGCTGATTCCAATATCTAGCACTATTAGTCCCACCACCTTATCTAGAAATAATTAGGTAACACCCTCCTGAGAATAGCAGCCCTGATTCTTCTCTTTCTTACAATAAAATTACTCAGACTTTACATCAGTGTAACTAAGAAAAGGATTACCATCATTGCCTACAGTTTTAAAACTCCTCTAGCCTGCTGAGTGAGCATAGTTTTTCAATGCAAGATATCAGGAACTGATTTCCTTGGGAATTACAGAGCATAAAACCTGAAGACAGATACACACTTAGCAGTAAGCCCAAGATTACGTGTTTGTACTGATAACAGGGAAGTAAGAAAAAGAAGGAAACGCTTAGCTTAAAATTTGAGCATATGGAACGAGCGTGCATGTTGAGGGGGAACTTAATTATTTCCTGAAATGGCGTTTTCAAAATAGCAACCATTTCCTTTTCATGCCCTGATGCTTTTTCCTTGATACTTGTTTCTTTGGTTCATTTTCAACCCCCACCTGCCACTGAAGCAGCAGATAGACCTAGTCAATAAAGGCTTCAGGATCAGCCTGTCAAGCCAGGAAACCTAGGTCCTATCCCTGCTGCAGCCATCTGCCTCTGAAGACAATTAGTCTTCTCCAACACAAGGATATGATTTTGCCAGCATTATTCAACTTTATCTTACAAAAGTGCACTTACCAAGAAAATAGAGTCAGATACCAGAAACATCAGCAAATCATCCCAATCTGAAAGGGAGATCTATCAAACCTCTGCCACTGCTGACCCTTGAGGCACTTATCTTTGTACATGTAAAACACCTCTGGTGCTTTTTGTGCCCATTTGTAGCATTGCCAGGAATTGCAAATATTTAACATGAGGAGCCACAAAGTTAACCCTATATCTAAAACATAAACTGCCATCTTCACACTCAGCTAACTGGTCTTTGGGAACAATCGCAGTTTCAGTTCTCAGATTATAACTGGTTATTTGAGTCTGGTGTGGAAGAGAGAGGAGACAGTGGTGGTGCCTCTCCAGCTATTAGCTTGGTGGATAGTGCTGCAATGAATAGCAGGGGACACCCAGACCCTAACCCAATCCTTCGCCTGTGTGAGTTTGAACCCACAGTGCCTGCATGCATGCTCTAACTACTAGCCTAAAGCATATTTCAGTTGAGAGTTTTCTTGCCCGTGCTTATCAAAGTAATGTCGATTTACTTGGAAGTATGAAGATGTTAATGAGCAGAAAGAGAGGGGTTTTTTGCATTAAGCTGAAGATAAAACAACACCTCATCACTGAGTTCCATTTGATTGTTTTGGAAAGGTTGGCACCAGCAATTTACCAGTCTCAACAATGAGCTCTGAAATCTAGGCAAACTATTTCTGAATTTCCATTCATGTTGCATGACAACCTTCTCTCAATTATACTCATGCACATTTGCATATGCACATGCATAATGTATTCTATAGCCTTCCATACCACATATCCAAAATCCACCAAGTTTCTTCTTTTTCGGGCAAGTCATATATCTACCTGTCTCAGAGCATCCTTCTCTAAGGCATATCAAGACCTGACCTCTCTCCCTTTTTCAGTAAGATGTGGTTTGCAGACACCAGTCAGGTCAATTTGCTGTGCCACAGGTCAAACTCCCCAAATGAGTAACCATTCTTAGGTAGCATTAACACTAAACTCCATCTTATCTTTCATTACAGGAAGGATAGAAATTTGGCAAATGTAAATTAAGGGGTCCTTCGACATCTAGATTGACTGAGCCTTAGTAAAGGAAACATAACTGATCTGGCTAGGTCATGAGAGCATGCCTGGCTTCTTCCCTTGCTAATTTTCCATTCTCCTCCAAACTGCTAAGCACAATTTCACATCACCCTCAAAGGACATGGTAGCAAGAGGTGTCCAATAGCTTCTCTCAGCTAGAAGGTAAAAAACTAAGTGAGACAAAAAGGTACATGGAATGGGCCCTTTTTTGGTTGGCCTTCTGCAGTTGGATAAATATCAGAGGACAAAACACAACTATCCTGTGGATGGGGAGGAAGATCGCAAACATAGGCACCCTGCCATTTCTGGGATATATACATTACACCAAGATATTTTTTTGAAGTACGAGGGAGCAAACTACAATTTATTCAATATTGTCAGTAAATCTAAGTTTAAAATGCTTCATGGAAATAGAGCCATCTGGGAGCTTTTTGAAGACATGTTGCATTTTTACTGCTATTTGTAGAAATCAGTTATTCAGGCAGATTTCTAAATCCAAAATTTGTGATTTCCTTCCCCCACTCATTCATAGAATGTTTCTTGACATTTCAAAATGAAGAGGGGAAAACTTTTTGTCTCAACTTTGTTTTCAAATAGTAGAGCCAAATGACAAACATAAAAGCATAGAAACAGGATGCGTTGAAACAAGCATTTTGAGTGTTTGTTCCAAACTGAACATTTTAAAATTCTTAAGTCATGACAGGAAAATTATTTGAGGACTCAAAGATTTTGAGATGGGAAGCAATTTCTCCTCCTAGTTCCAGTGAGTAAACTGTTCAGCATGCAGCAGCTATTTTATGCTTTTCCATTGCACTCCTCCCACACTCAAAGTCAAATAAATAGAACCAGCTTCAAATCTGTCCTAAATATCCATTTTTTACCACATATCGAATGCAGAAAGTATCTAGGAAGACAGTGTATTGACTTTATTTATCAAGTCAAATGAAGAACATCAGAAACGCCTTTTGCTGAGGTCCTCTGGTTGTCATCATACACCCAGCTTTCAATCACGGTACACTTTGCAGCTACACACACTCTAGAAACATGGTATATGGTACACTGATAGTCCAGATTTTTTCCTCTTCCCAGTCCCATCATGTTTCTGATGTTGATTCCCCGCTCCACCCAGCCTCTCAACAAGGGAAAGAAAGGCACAAAGTATCCCAAACATTTAAACCACAAAGTAAAAATTCAGCACTTCAGCCCAACAGACACCAGAACATGAGAATTACTGCCAAACTGGTAGGAGTTTTCAGTCCTAAAAAGCTCCAGTTAAACTCAAGAAAGAGAAATTTTTAACTGGCCTTTCTCCTGCCTGACTTTCATTTCTCAGCAAGCTTCACCGGCACTTTGAGGACTAAACCAGAGCAATTAGCTTTTAGCCTTCTCTTTTATAGCTAATTGCCCTTAAGGCAACTGCAAGTATTCCCAGGTGTCAGCTTTCTGTGGTGTTTATGCAACTCCAGAAGAAAGCAAGCAAAGACACTAAAATAGAAAAGTTCTTCAGCTCACGTATACATAAAATGGAAGCTTAAAATGCCAACAAGGCAAGATGATCATTAATTTTCTATGTATATCACGTTCACTCACTGAATTATGCAATGTAATAGCGTTACAAGCAGAAAAAGCTTCTTAAATACAAGGATTAAAAAAAACCTCCTCCAATTTCTTCAACACCACAATGACCCCTAATGGGCACTTGAAATCCTTTAGCCACCAATTAAAGCCCTTGAGAGTGGTTTATTTTATTTATTATTTTTATTTTTTTTTTCCTCTCTTGACATTCATCTAAGAAGTCTATGTGTTCTTTTGTCTGAAGCGGAGGTCACTACACTTTGCAGGAAACAATTTTCTGATGCCTGGAAAAGGAAGGTTTCCTTTCAAATCACTGTAGTTGGACTCACCTATTTATGCCAGCAGGAAATATGGCCACAGGTCTGGTTCTCAACTGACATTACAATCTGGTGGTTTGTATTTTAGGTCCCTTCAGTGGTGTTCCAGCAGAGGGTGGTGCTGGGGACTCCATATGTCCCTGAAGGAGGAATAGCTGAACAACGTGAACCCACACTGCTCTGCTGCTGTCACTTCATAACCTCCAGCATATGCAAGGACACATCCCTGTCAAGCTTCCACCAAGAACAAAGATCGTATTTCCCAATTTGAGTCACTTTCAAATTCTGTGGGGCTAACAGATGTTGACTAAAACAGCATTTGTTTTTAGATGTTAAGCTGCTCTGGACAAGTCTAGTATTTCTATGAGAGATGACTCGGAAAACTCTGTTATTGTAGACAGAGTCAAAGGTGTCAGACTTGTAAATACTCCAAAATTTAGGACTTCCGACCATTATCCCATCACTTGCCTGGGAGTTTTCCTCACTGATTCTGATTACCAGAGCAGACCTCTCTTATTTTGCTATCAGCTTGGGAACAAGACTTTGCAGATCAATAAAACTATTCATTCAAAGACTGGATGGTATCTGACCTACAGCAAGATGTCTTTGTAGAGGCAATCATTATGTTTGTTAATAGAGGTGTCCACACAGCACTTCTATGCATGACGTGAAAACTTCTATTTCCATGCAGAAAAAACTTAAGGAAGGCAAAGCTAGAAAAAAGAAGGTTTCGGCATTTGTGACACTGTTAAGGGTAGATGCTTGTGCATGCTCAGTAACTCACAAATCTACTGGTTTCAGACTAATTAGCAATCTTCAAGCAGTCCTGCTAAGCAGGTGGCAAACTGGAATGCATTGTTTTCCTTTGGTGCCCACATTTCACAGCGCACTGTTAATGCCTTTTTATTTGTATTTATTTTTTTTGCTCCTCTGTTTTGTTTTATAAATGTTCAGAGTACTGCACAGCATTATAGTACACTATCATTTTTCAAGCCATTAAATGTTAACTTCATTTTCTTGTGTGAATTCTGCTTTGCTCTTTTAGTTTTGTAATGAAAAATAAGTACAGGTTATGCAAGCAATAACCCCTGTGTAAGCAGCAGCTATCTTTTTAAACGGTTTATTATGCCACAGTCTGGTACTCCATTAAATATAGATTACAGACTGTTGAATAAATGAATATCAACTAAGCAGCCCCATCCTTCTGTACATATCAATGCAAATAATGAATCGTGGCACCTCATGAAAATGTATAACCCAGAAGAGTGGGTCAAGAAGTAATTACACATTTGTCTTATCTTATGCTTCTTGCTCTCAAAACAGCAAAATACATTTGTGATGGTTAGGGGACACTGAGAAAGAACTTATGACCCGTTTTTCCTAGAAGGTGAAAAAGTATTCTTTCTCATAGTTTTATTTAGATGTGTTTAGATTTTCAAGTATACTTCTTACAACACCCTTTGAAAAAGATGCTTTCATATGTAAGGGTCTAACTGAAAAATGTAGGTTCAATATATCAGACTGCCCATGTTATAAATAAAAGAATAACTGTATGGCTCAGTTTTGGAAATGTAGGTAATTATCAAATTAAATGGGACAGTATATGATTTTGAGATTTACTGTAGTCCATTGTGCACAAAATCTAAGTGTACTTGTTTATGTACTTATAAACATAGAAAATGTACCTCTTAGTCCTGGATAGAAATCTGGATAGAAAACATGACTATGGCACTCTTTAGAAACAAGCAAGATTAAAACTGATATTGATTACAGATAAATAAAACTAAAATTTGGAGACTGGAATTTAAATTATGCTTGCTCAAAGCTGAAGTAGACTAACCTGTTGCATATGGAACAGATTAAGAACTGGAATGAATTAATCATTAGATTATTAAAATAATACCACTAACGTGAGCTATATAACAGGAAAAGTCATCTTTAGCTGCTCAGGAGGAATTACCTGCTGATCCCAGCTTGAGTAAATGGACTCAGGGAAGAGACTATATCAAGTGAAGGGAAAAAATAAGCTCAACAATTTATTTGCTTAAATATCTCGTGCCCATATCTTCTAAGGCAAGTTTTCAGCTGCTGACAACTGTCACAGTTGCCCTGATTTCAGTGTTGACTTGCCAATTCACCCTGCTTATGAATAATAATTAGATCTGTTGATAAATTAATTTCATATTAATGTTAAAAATCTATTAGTAGTCATGTTCTTACAGGAATTTCTAATGTTTCTGCCAGAAACCTGGGGAAAAAAAGTTCAGCTTTATAGTATGAGAACTGAAAGAAACTTGATTTTTTGGCTTGCAAGTCCTTTGTTAATATTTTGTTAAAGGAAAAGGCACCAAATTTTGTTTAAAAAGACACTATTCATGCAAATAAGCTAGATAATTAATGCATATATATTTCCTGGCCCTCCTCCTCCCAGCCAGCTATGGCAGTTAATGCCTGGAGCCGTGCAAGCCTTTAAGAGGTAACATCTGTGCAGTACAGGTTATATTGTGACCCAGTTAAACCAGCACTGAGCACTTTTCAGACACTGACTTCCTCTGGAGTACAGCCATGAAGGTAGGGAGAAGGGGAGAACAACGATTGTTGCTAAATGAGATCAATATTTTTATGTTTATTTCCAGCACCTGGACCCCTACCTTGGTGACTAGTGGGAAAAAACTCCAATTATTTTTTTTTCTGCCTGCATCAAATCAGAGGTCCCACAAATTGCTCAAAATTGAACACAGAACAAAGAATAAAAGAGCAAACTGGGAGAAAATAAAGCATAGAAGCAATTCTATAGTCTACCTATCAACTATTCCTTATTACACATGGTGGATATATTCCTTTCTAGCCCATACAGATTCTTTGTTGTCCTGTGCTGCTCTTAGATACAGTGTTTTGTCAAGTCACAAATATGGACTGCTAAAAAAACATGAGGTTTATAACAATTTATGGCTCCAAAATTGAACCAGTGTTCTTACTCATTAAAAGAATGCAGAGGAAGCGGACTTTAAATGTCCTTAAAATTAGTGTCAAGATACACTTTTTAACCACTTTTTTTTTTTGGTGGGACTGTGTCTTTCTTCTAAGATTTCAAAATTCACTTAAAATTTGGGAAAAAATGCCAGTACTTCTTTTTGAAAAGCAGAGAAATTAAGGCACAGAGAAGAAAAGGCCAAGGTCACACAGCACTCCAACTCCATCATCTGTTTTTTCACTCTACATCCTTACCATACAGAAGCACAAACTATCATTAAAAACACTGAGTGTTCTGTTCATAGCCATGCACAGTCAAGGAGCACAAATCAACAACCACATGCCCCATATACGGTCCTAGTTATGTTGTTTCCAGGAGATTTTCTGCTGACTACATGTATCTCCAAATAAGTACCATACACTGGCAAATATTAGTATTCCCAATTTATGGGCATAAAAATGGGGTCAGAGTGAAGATAAATTGTTTAGGCAGCATAATAGAGTGAATCTGTAGATCAGAATGAAAAAGTATCAGTCTAATGTTAACTCTTTCTCCATCTTCATAGTAAGCACTTATATATTGCATGTACATGGAAAGACCTATATATAGTTACATTTGCACATGTGAAAATACACATATACTTAATTCCTAAAGAAACGTAAAACCACTTCAAGTGCTTCAGAAACCTTACTTAAAGCTTATTATTTTTCAATGACTGAAGGTGCTGTTTATATTAAGTGCTTGCAGCTGTGCTTTCTTGGATGCTCAGTGGTGTGGTGTGTGCTACTGCAGACAGGATGTGTTCACTGGTAAAGAGACAACACTGAAATTCAAGGTGTGTGGGAGTATGGCAGGAGAAAGGTGGCAATTTCATCTATCACAGCTGATGCTACCCTGTTTCTATACAATTTCTCAGGTCAGTATTGTAAAATATAACCTAGCACAAGGTACTGATCAAGCTAGGGTCTTCCTCCATATAGACATATGACCAGTGAGATTACAGAATCACAGAATGGTTAAGGGTTAAGGGTTGGAAGGAACCTCTGGAGATATCTAGTCCAACCCCCTGCCAAAGCAGGTTCACCTAGAGCATGTTGCACAGGGTTGCGTCCAGGCAGGTTTTGAATACCTCCAGAGAAGGAGACTCTACAGCCTCCCTGGGCAGCCTGTTCCAGTGCTCTGCCACCCTCAAAGTAAAGAAGTTCCTCCTCATATTCAGACGGAACTTCCCATGTTTCAGCTTGTGCCCATTGCCCCTTGTCCTGTCACTGGGAGGCCCAGAACTGCACACAGTACTCCAGATGTGGCCTCACCAGGGCCGTGTAGAGGGGCAGGATAACCTCCCTTGACCTGTTGGCCACACTCTTCCTAATGCACCTCAGGATACCATTGGCCAACTACACTGAGCACCACTGATCACAACCCTCTGGGCTCTGTCGTTCAGCCCGTTCTCGATCCACCTCACTGTGCACTCATCTAAGCCACACTTCTTGAGCTTTCCTATGAGGATGTTATGGGAGACAGTGTCAAAAGCCTTGCTGAAGTCAAGGTAGATAACATCCACTGCTCTCCCCTCATCAACCCAGCCAGTCATGTCGTCATAGAAGGCTATCAAATTGGTCAAGCATGATTTCCCCTTGGTGAATCCATGTTGACTACTTCTGATGACCTTCTCCACATGCTTAGAGATGGCATCCAGAATGAGCTGCTCCATCACCTTTCCAGGGATGGAGGTGAGGCTGACCGGTCTGTAGTTGCCTGGGTCCTCCTTCTTACCCTTTATAAAGACTGGAGTGACATTGGCCTTCCTCTAGTCCTCAGGAACCTCTCCTGTTCTCCAAGTCCTTTCAAAGATGTTAGAGAGTGGCTGGGCAATAACATCTGCTAGTTCCTTCAACACTCTTGGATGCATCCCTCCATGGGGCCCATAGATTTGTGGGTGTCCAGTTTGTCTAAATGACTCTAACTTGATCCTCCTCAACCAAGGGAAAGTCTTCCTTTCTCCAGACTTTCTCTTGTACCTCCAGGGTCTGGGATTCTTGAGGGCTGGCCTTAGTAGTAAAGACTGTGGCAAAGAAGGCATTCAGTAACTCAGCCTTCTCTGCATCCACCATCACCAGGGCACCCTCCTCATTCAGCAGCAGGCCCACGTTTTCCCTAGTCTTCCTTTTGCTGCTGATGTACTTGAAGAAGCCCTTCTTGTTGTCTTTGATGTCCCTTGCCAGATTTAATTCCAAGAGGGCCTTGGCCTTCCTTGTTGCCTCCCTGCATACTCTGACAACCTTCCTGTATTCCTCCCAAGTAGCCTGTCCCTTTTTCCACATTCTGTAGACTTCCTTCGTCCATTTCAGTTTTGTCAGAAGCTCTTTGCTCATCCATGCAGGTCTCCTGCCCCTTTTGCTTGATTTCTTACTCATAGGGATGCACCGATCTTGAGCTTGGAGGAAGTGATGTTTGAATATTGACCAGCTCTCATGGAACCCCCTGCCCTCTAGAGCCCTAACCCATGGGATACCCCCAAGGAGGTCCTTGAAGAGGCCAAAGTCAACTCTCCTGAAGTCCAGGGTTGTGGTCCTACTTATTGCCCTGCTTCCTCCATGCAGAATCCTGAACTCCACCATCTCGTGGTCACTACAACCCAGGCTACCCCCAACTTTCACATCTCCAACCAGACCTTCGTTATTTGTTAACACAAGGTCTAGCAGAGCACCTCTCCGCGTTGGCTCCTCCACCACCTGTGTCAAAAAGTTATCGTCAACACTCTATAGGAACCTCCTGGACTGTGGGTGCCTAGCTATGTTGTCTTTCCAGCAGGGCAACTCCACCTCCTCACCCTGCTGACCTGTCCTTCCTAAAAAGTACTTAGCCATCCATGACAGCATTCCAGTCATGAGAGCTATCCCACCATGTCTCTGTAATTGCAATGAGATCATGGCCCTGCAACCTCACATAGGTCTCCAGTTCTTCCTGTTTATTCCTCGTGCTGCATGCATTGGTATACAAGCATTTCAGAGAGGTAGCCAAGCATGCAGATTTCCCAGGAGAGGTGCAAGAGGATCCGTGATATCTATACATACCCTTGAGGCGGTTGGCCTTCTTGTTCCTATCTTGGGAGGCAGCTAAGGAACCTTTCTCCCTGCTCTGATTGGCCTGGCTTATTCCCCCAATAGAGGCAATGGCATGAGCATTACCGCTCTGGACCCCTCCCCCTAAGTCCTTCAGTTTAAAGCCCGCCTCACCAAGTTGGCCAGTCTGCTGTCAAAGATTCCCTTGCCTCTTTTAGACAGGTGGATCCCATCCCTCCCTAACAGGTTATAGTTGTCAAAGAGTGTCCCATTGTCATAAAAGTCAAAACCCTCACGATAGCACCAACCACGAAGCCAAGAGTTGATTTCCATTATACATCTATTTATGGTTGCCCCCTTTCCTCTGACATGTAAAATGGAGGAGAAGATAACTTGGGAACAAATATTCTTCACTTGCACCCCCAGGGCTTTGTAGTCTTCCTTGATCCTACCCAGGTTCTGGTTCGTGGTGTCATTCATGCCCACATGAAAGAGAAGCAGAGGATAGTAGTCCGATCTCTTAACAAGTTGTGGCACCCTCTCAGCAATATCTCGCACCTTAGCGCCTGGAAGGCAGCATACCTCCCGTGATTCTCTGTCAGGTCGGCAGAGGAGCGCCTCAGTGCCCCTCAACAGAGTCACCCACCACGAGCACTCGTCGTTTCTTTTTACAGTATCCACTGTCTGCTGCTAGTACAGTTACACCTTGTGGTTCTTGCTCATGGGTATCTGTAACTGTTAAAACTTCATATCTGTTTTTGGTTGTGATACTGGAGGGTGGAGACTGAAGTGGAGTCTTACTTTTGTGGGTCACCAGGGTCCAAGGAGCCTCTTTCTTAGTGGTGTCTTGTAAGGGGGAATGATGTTGACACCACCTATCTATCTCTGCCTCAGCTCCTCTAATGCTGCGCAGCCTTCTAACTGTTTACTTCAACTCAGGCACTTCACGTAACAGATCATCAACCCGTGCACACCTTAAGCAGATAATTACCTTTTCACCAGGGGAAGGGTTGGGGCTCTCGTTGCAGCCTGCCACCTGTACTGAAGTCTCTTTCCTTACTGGCTCCGTCTGGGTGAAAGCATCAGACTTCCCAGGGGCCTTCTCTGCAGAAACGCTGGTTTTGGCTCTGAGGCGAGTGCACACCACGATGGCAGGGGCCTGAAGCACTTGCCTGGGACGTGGGCCCACAGGTGGTTTGCAGGGCCCTGCCTGCCCTGTCTTGCCGCGCCGCGCCGCTGTTTGCCTGCTCCGGGTTGCTCGCGCTCCCCAGGGGCCCTTCAACTCTCCTGCGGTGCCTCCGGCTCCGCCCCCTCCTCGCCTGATTCGTTGCCGGGAACTTCCGGGTCCAGCCGGGACGCGGGGCTGATGCTTGGGGGGCCCTGGGTACGGAAACCCCCGGTACAGCCCGATCTCACCCTTGCTCGCTGCTGCCTCGCCGACTGACTGATTGTATTATGATTCACTTTGTTATCTATCCAGATATGATAATATAAAACATAAACCTGAGATTAAAAAACAAAAACATAGAACCTACATAATACACTAGTCTTTCTTGTTTTATTAGCTGAAATGCACGGGTGATTCTGGGAGTTGTTAAAATTCAAGAGTGCAATAATTATAAAATGCAGTAGGCAGCAAATCTAATGGTAAAGAAGGAATGTAAAAAGTAATGGCTAAATCAATAGCACCTCGGTCCTGGAGTATGTTTACTGTGTCTTATGTGAAATATCAATAATTATTTATAGCGTGCAAAGACATCTTTAGTGTTCAAAAGATATGCAGAAGAAAAGCTTCACATAATGAATTATATACTTAGGTATATACAGGCAGTTCAGTTCCATTTTTAATCCAGGCTATTGAAAATGTCTCCAACAAGCTCCATAAAGTACTGCTGCTGCCTGCTTTCCAGATCTGCCTGTACTTGGGGCAGTTGCACTTAACCCAGCCGCCTCCCTAGCTGCTAGGTTCAGACCCACCGTTCCCACTCCAGCCTTACCCCCCACACCCTCTTCCATCCACACAAGAACAATTTCCCTTGTATTAAGATCTAAATCTTAAGATTTGGGTTGAGTTGGGAAGAGTGTCAATGGTTTCTCAACCTTCAAGTCTGCAACCAGTGTCCAGGTATAGATTTCAATTTGCCAAAACTCCGTCAGTTTGGCATCTCTTCATGATAGGAAATATCTGTTTCCTTAGACCCATTGTCATAGTGTGGATCACATGTCTAAGACTGATCACCATTTGAGCAGGTAGATACTATGTGACCTATCTCATAGAATCATAGAATCATAGAATGTCCTGAGTTGGAAGGGACCCACAAGGATCATCGAGTCCAACCCCTGTCCCAGCATAGGACAGCCCCAGAATTCACACCATGTGTCTGAGGGCATTGTCCAAATGCTTCTTGAATGTTGTCAGGCTTGGCGCCATGACTGCTTCCCTGGAGAGCCTGTTCCAGTTCACCACCCTCTGGTTGAAGAACATTTTCCTAATATCCAACCTAAACCTCCCCTGGCATATCTTCCTGCTCCAAAGCAGCCCCTTAATAAAAAAAATAAGTGGTGATGGTCACTACAGTCATGTCAGTCTGTTCCCAGTGCCTTTGGAAATCAATGGGAGGAAAGCATCTGAATAACACTGTAAATCTGAGCCAAAGCTATTGTGAGTTTGGCCAGAAATTTCCTAATGTCCCTCTGAAGACAAACCACTTCAGTACTTACAAATTTGACTGATCATAACATATGCAATATAACAAGTATTTCCCATCTAACGTTCAGTTCCATATTCCAGAACATATTTCAGATCTTCCATACTTACATGACTGTAGTGCCCAAAGGCACAAATCATCCTTTAGGCTCTGTTGTGCTAAGAGTTATTCAAGCACTCAGAGGGCCTTTTCCCACACAGCTTACGAGCCTAAAATACAAGCACTGTGCACACACTGGAAAAATATGGTTACAGTCACATACATAAAGGTTGATATATTGATACTTCATGTTTTATATAAATGGTAGAAAAATAAATGTAACTGCCAATAAACTTAATCTGCTATTCATCAAGCTCTCATTTGTTTCCCTATTTTATAGCAGAGGGGACACTGGAGGAGAGATTTGCATTTAAAAAAGCCTGTAGTAGCCTTATGCATCAGCTGAGGAAGCTCTCTGATGTGATATGCCAGACAGTACATTACATGTCAACAAAATAAGGGCATGTAATACAAAATATTAGACATACTCGGTTCAGCTAAGACTGCTAACCAGGTCCTAATTTCTAGCTCTCTTCTATAGAGATGGAACATTCTTAAGAAATTATTTCTGTACATTTGGTCCCACTAGTAAAACATACCTTGCTCCATTTGCACTCTTCCATTCATATAATGCCTGAATGTCACAAAGTATTTGATAAATATACTCTCGTGTTGCAAAAGATTAAAAGATTGCAAGATTGCTGTCTTTTAACAAAGATCTGTGATGCCAGAACTGTGATGAAGTTACACAACATGATTTGACAACCCAGGACTAACTAAACTGTGGTAGCTACCACGTGCATATACTTAGTCTAGAAATAATTTCCCTCACCTTAATTTACCCTCACTGGAATCTGAAAGAAGTTTTCTTAAATTTTATTCGCCACATGTAACAGCACTTCCAAGAATGGCTATTGCAGCTCCGTTGCTGGGCTGGCTACACGCAATAACCTGATGGAGCTCCTCAGCTACCATCCAGATCCTGAAAATCATCCACTCTTTTCGGAAAAAAAAGGACTGTATACTATGTTAATTAAAGCAGAGGGAAAAACAATGCTGTGACCAGACAGATGGCAGCAGAGGAGTAAGGCAGGAACACTACTCCTTCAGCTCTGACAATGGTACCATTTCCATCTGCTTTTCACAGCTGCAAGTCCAGAAGCAGGCAGGGCACTTATTAACTATGTGTCTACTTGGACACGTGTGGATACCAAAATTGCTTTCATATAGTGTCCATCAACAGTTCCAAACTTCCTTTTAAATAAAATACTGCAGAGTTTGGGTGACTATGAGCCTGGTATCTGAAATCCTGATTAATGCAACAATTCTACTACACAACTGATAAAAAACCACAAACAAATTTTCCCAAGAAACTTCCATAAAGATAAGCCAAAGCTGCTGAAATAATTTTGCGTGGGGGGATGGGAGGAAAAAAATCCAATTATAAATTTAATGGTATTTGAACCAGTCAACCCAGAAAATATTGTTTTGCATGAAAGGGAAAGCTGGGAACTTTGAAGAAATTTTGTCTTTCTTCTGAGTATTGCATGATTAATTAGAGATAAGACATATTTCAAAATGCTTCTTCATTTATTTGTCATTCCCAAGAGTTTATTATTTTAACTTGGTTCTATGAGCAAATTTAGCCTTGTAAAAGAGAAACAAACCCCCCTATACACATAATTTTCTTTCTACTGGGGTCCCTTTTTGTTCAGTTTGCGCTGGAGGGTTTTTTGATGGGGGAGAAAGAGTATATCTAAAGATGAAAACTATTTTTCAGATTATCCATGATCCATAAATGACATATTGACATGCTTGCTTGAAATGTAGGATGATATTTTTTTATCTATAATATGTATTTCTCTGTTGAATTTTCTTATTATTACACTGGAGTGTTTCTATAATCTTCCCAGCTTTCTAAGATTCTATTTAGATACCACAGTATGAGCAAAATTCTGCTGCTATTTTGGGAACTGCAGTCAATGGGAATTTTTGGCGTCAGCATCTTAATAAATGCATTTGTTTACAATTCATGACTTCTGAGTGTTCCTGTAACCAATCTTTTAAAATATTGGATAATTTTAAAATATTCTAATGAATGTTTACTAAGAACTCTGCTTCATTGTTTGTCTAGTCGTGTTATTTTCTTATAGTGTGTGACAGCTCAGTGCTTTAATATTCCATACAAAATTAATCCATTTAAAAGAAAAATGTAATTACACATGAACTTCTTACATAATTTTAAACTAATTACACCACAACTATTATTAAATTATTCCTACATTATCATAAACCTCCCAAAAATGTAATTTTACTGTTCAGCTGATATTTTATTATCATAAAATAAGTTTCTCAATAGATACAAATTAAATCCTTCTATAAGACAGTGAGGATGAATACCACTGATTTGTAATTAAAAGGGAAGGTTAAGTCATTTAGGCCAATATTTAATACTCAGTGTGTACTGATTGGAAAGGCAATGTTCTTAGCTGCATAGAGACTCTTGGACTGAGATTTAAAGATCTTGATAGTAGAAATAAGGAACTGTGAGCACTGCAGTTCGATCTGCACATGTACTCTATGCTAAAATTGGGAGATCATAGGCTAACCACAGAGATTTTCTAGGGCCTGGTGAGACCCTTCGTTAGGAAGTTTTAAAATGAGTACAGTATTACTGAACAACAGACCACTGTAGGACGTCTTATACAGGATGACTTATGGATGACTCCTTAAAAATGAACAAAAATCGTCCTTTTCATTCGAAAAGCCTAGTTTTGGAAAGACAGGAAACACTAAGGCTGCTAAAAATATATCAGAAAGAACTTTCACAGCAAACTGAAAAATTGTTAAAGCTTCTGTTTTCGATTGGTAAAAAAGTCCCATCTAGTCAAGCAAGCAGCTGTGACTGTGATTAGGAAGGTATTTTATTACAGGTATCTAGAATTGCTTAGAGAGATCTATGATTGCCAACACCTCGTTCCTCTTTCTTTTGTTGGGCCTTCCAGGCATTTCCCCCCCAAAATCTCTTCCATTCCCTAGTTTTCAGTGGAAAATATACAAAACCATGCAAAAGGAAGACTGAGAAATCTTTAATCTCTCCATAATTTACCCTGTCTGTCTCCTGTCCAGGACAATTTTCAGTCTTTCCCAAAATCTTTTCTGTAACTAAGAGCCATTGCCTAGGTCTCCAGTAGGGGGCTACAGGGAAATGTCCTCTCAAGATTTGCTTTGCCCCATCTCCACTTGCAGTTTGTTGCAATTTTCCCTCTCCTGGCTGGTCCTTCCTGAGCCATGCTGAGATAGAGGCATAGTGCCAGTCTTCAGGCTCTGACCCACATTTCCCAAAGTAACAATTCTATGGATTGATAAATCCAATCTACACTGCACTGGCAATAGTTGCAGTCCTTATTTTTCCCACACAGCAAAATAGTGGAGGGCAACACATTGGTTTTATTTTATCTGAAAGAACAATACATTGGTTTACTGTTGCCACACAGTCAGCTTAACCTTGGTTGACTTTTCTTTTTGTTGTCTCCTAGATTAAGTCTCTCCCAACAAGGTAGCATGTGGCCTTCTTTCCCAGAGACTTTGCTGAAAACAGGCTGTGCAGCTTCTTCTGTGAAATAAAGACCCTGGCCTTCCTTATTTTTGAAGCAGGGGACATATAACGCATGGTTCTCTTTTCCAAGAGATGTCTCTTCAGTACTCTCCCACAAAGGCCCTTTCAGGAACCAGCCAAAGAGAAAAAGTTCAGGCCAGCTCATATCCTGACCGTGCAACTGGCCTGAAGAATTGACCCTCTCGTTTGACTTTGTTCCTTTCCCCCTCCTTGCCACCCACCTTTTTGAATGCTTTCCAGTGTCTCTAGCTGCATGCTGTCCATATCTCCCGATTTAAAACTCAAGTTTCGATTAAGAAAAAGGACTCTTCTGCAATCAGTCTGGACAAAACAATTCCCATGACTCTGTTTGGGGCCATGTGGCCACCTACTACTCCTCATGTCCTTTGCAAGCTCAAAAGCCCCAGCTTGCTTGCTTGCTTGCTTGCTTGCTTCCTTCCTTCCTTCCTTTCTTCCTTCCCTCCCCATCCTTCCACCTGAATCATTTTGCACCCAGGCTAGCAGAACATGTCCTCACAAATGAGATACCCTCAGTCCCACAAGTACCTGGCAAGCGATGGAGCCCTCTCCCTGGATAATTGTCACAGGAGGAAAGTGGAAGAATTGCTCTCAGGTGACTTGAACAATCACAGTAGACTAATAGCATTAAGCAACATAACTCTTAGGTAAATTACACCCCTTCTTTCCCTTTCCTCATCCTTCTCATTTGTGGCAGGGAGAAAGTCTGCGGGTGACAATTGCTGCACTCTGACGTGAGTTGTAGATGGGGCTTCCTTCACATAACCTCTGTCACACCTGTATCCATATTCAGATACTGTTTACATATAATGGCTCAAATACATTCTATTGCTCTTGAGGGGAATGGAAAGCTAGTAGGTGTCTGTCTTCACAGAATCACAGAATGGTTAAGGGTTGGAAGGAACCTCTGGAGATATCTAGTCCAACCCCCTGCCAAAGCAGGTTCACCTAGAGCATGTTGCACAGGGTCGCATCCAGGCAGGTTTTGAATATCTCCAGAGAAGGAGACTCTACAGCCTCCCTGGGCAGCCTGTTCCAGTACTCTGCCACCCTCAAAGTAAAGAAGTTCCTCCTCATATTCAGATGGAACTTCCCATGTTTCAGTTTGTGCCCATTGCCCCTTGTCCTGTCACTGGGAGGCCCAGAACTGCACACAGTACTCCAGATGTGGCCTCACCAGGGCCGTGTAGAGGGGCAGGATAACCTCCCTTGACCTGTTGGCCACACTCTTCCTAATGCACCCCAGGATATCATTGGCCTTGCTGGCCACAAGGGCACATTGCTGGCTCACGGTGAACTTGTTGTCCACCAGAACACCCAGGTCCTTCTCTGCAGAGCTGCTCTCCAGTAGATCAGCCCCCAACCGTACCGGTGCATGGGGTTATTCCTCCCAAGGTGCAGGACTCTACACTTGTCTTTGTTGAACTTCATGAGGTTCCTCTCCACCCAGCTCTCCAGCCTGTCCAGGTCTCGCTGAATGGCAGCACAGCCTTCTGGTATATCGGCCACCCCTCCCAGTTTTGTGTCACCAGCAAATTTGCTGAGTGTACACTCTGTTCCTTCGTCCAGGTCATTGATGAATAAGTTAAACAGGACCGGGCCCAGTACTGACCCCTGGGGAACACCACTAGCCACAGGCCTCCAACTACACTGAGCACCGCTGATCACAACCCTCTGGGCTCTGTCGTTCAGCCCGTTCTCGATCCACCTCACTGTGCACTCATCTAAGCCACACTTCTTGAGCTTTCCTATGAGGATGTTATGGGAGACAGTGTCAAAAGCCTTGCTGAAGTCAAGGTAGATAACATCCACTGCTCTCCCCTCATCAACCCAGCCAGTCATGTCGTCATAGAAGGCTATCAAATTGGTCAAGCATGATTTCCCCTTGGTGAATCCATGTTGACTACTTCTGATGACCTTCTCCACATGCTTAGAGATGGCATCCAGAATGAGCTGCTCCATCACCTTTCCAGGGATGGAGGTGAGGCTGACCGGTCTGTAGTTGCCTGGGTCCTCCTTCTTACCCTTTATAAAGACTGGAGTGACATTGGCCTTCCTCTAGTCCTCAGGAACCTCTCCTGTTCTCCAAGTCCTTTCAAAGATGTTAGAGAGTGGCTGGGCAATAACATCTGCTAGTTCCTTCAACACTCTTGGATGCATCCCTCCATGGGGCCCATAGATTTGTGGGTGTCCAGTTTGTCTAAATGACTCTAACTTGATCCTCCTCAACCAAGGGAAAGTCTTCCTTTCTCCAGACTTTCTCTTGTACCTCCAGGGTCTGGGATTCTTGAGGGCTGGCCTTAGTAGTAAAGACTGTGGCAAAGAAGGCATTCAGTAACTCAGCCTTCTCTGCATCCACCATCACCAGGGCACCCTCCTCATTCAGCAGCAGGCCCACGTTTTCCCTAGTCTTCCTTTTGCTGCTGATGTACTTGAAGAAGCCCTTCTTGTTGTCTTTGATGTCCCTTGCCAGATTTAATTCCAAGAGGGCCTTGGCCTTCCTTGTTGCCTCCCTGCATACTCTGACAACCTTCCTGTATTCCTCCCAAGTAGCCTGTCCCTTTTTCCACATTCTGTAGACTTCCTTCGTCCATTTCAGTTTTGTCAGAAGCTCTTTGCTCATCCATGCAGGTCTCCTGCCCCTTTTGCTTGATTTCTTACTCATAGGGATGCACCGATCTTGAGCTTGGAGGAAGTGATGTTTGAATATTGACCAGCTCTCATGGAACCCCCTGCCCTCTAGAGCCCTAACCCATGGGATACCCCCAAGGAGGTCCTTGAAGAGGCCAAAGTCAACTCTCCTGAAGTCCAGGGTTGTGGTCCTACTTATTGCCCTGCTTCCTCCATGCAGAATCCTGAACTCCACCATCTCGTGGTCGCTACAACCCAGGCTACCCCCAACTTTCACATCTCCAACCAGACCTTCGTTATTTGTTAACACAAGGTCTAGCAGAGCACCTCTCCGCGTTGGCTCCTCCACCACCTGTGTCAAAAAGTTATCGTCAACACTCTATAGGGACCTCCTGGACTGTGGGTGCCTAGCTATGTTGTCTTTCCAACAGATATCGGGGTGATTGAAGTCTCCCATGAGAACTAGGGCTTGCGATCGTGAGGCTACTTCCAGCTGTCTGTAGAAGGCCTCATCTACTTCCTCTTCCTGATCAGGTGGCCTGTAGTAAACCCCCACAACAGTGTCACCCATGTTAGCCTGCCCCTTAATTCTTACCCATAGGCTCTCTACTTGTTCTTCATCCTTCCCTAGGCTCAGCTTGATACATACCAGTTGCTCTCTCACGTAAAGGGCAACTCCACCTCCTCGCCTTGCTGACCTGTCCTTCCTAAAAAGTACGTAGCCATCCATGACAGCATTCCAGTCATGAGAGCTATCCCACCATGTCTCTGTAATTGCAATGAGATCATGGCCCTGCGACCTCACATAGGTCTCCAGTTCTTCCTGTTTATTCCTCGTGCTGCATGCATTGGTATACAAGCATTTCAGAGAGGTAGCCAAGCATGCAGGTTTCCCAGGAGAGGCTTCATTGGTTTTTTTTTGTTTTATCCACCATCACCCCCCCAAAAATACCCCTGCATACCTGTCATGCCCAACCAGCTGTCTTACCGATAAGTCACAAACCCACCAGTCAGGTCTAGTTTGGCAGATGGAGGAAAACTGACTAAAATTACAGCTCCACTCTAATATCCACCCTAGTATGTCCCCTCATCCCCTTCCACCAACTGAGGAAGGACTGGAATCTGCTACAGATCGCTGGAGATCAGCCTATGGCTGTGCACAAGAGGAAGACCTCAGAGATGGAAATTGCCACAGCCCTGTCACTTCCTTTATCTGTGCCAGAGCCTTGGAAAAGCAGACCCACCTCAGTGATGACAGAAGCGTTGGAGGTGCAGAGCAACAAATGCTCCTAATGGGAATGGGGATTTTTACTTAGAAGCCACAATTGTCTCTTTCCGGCTACCCCCTCCGACCAGGGACTGCAGCAGACAACCTAACTGCTGCATTCAAATCAGGTCTTTGACCTTTCACTTATTTTTTGGCAAAAGTTAAAGAAGCGGTGGAAAATTTAGCAGTGTCTGTGTGAATCCAGACAGAAAGCGCATCTGTATCCTGCAGAGTCTGCAGTTTAAGTTCATTTTGATTCTTAAAGCTCTCACTGTCTCCTTACATAAGTGTCTTTTCTTGTGCAAAGACCAATATTAAGATCCTCAGCTGAAATAATCTTTACAGTTCTGCAGCTTAAGATAAAACTGACAGCTTCTCTCAGGTTTTATTCTTCAGGACATAAACTTGGGGTCAAGAAGGCATTTCTTCCCAAATGATAACATTGCAAATTTGGTTCCCATCAGGATTTTTTCTTTTTCCTGATCAATGCTAGCATTATAGGGCTAGATTTGGCACAACAGATTTGTTCAAAAGTATTTCTGGGCTTGATTCAACTAAAGCAAACAGGAACCTTTTCTTGACCTCCTCCCTTACACTCATCCTCCATCCTGGACACCGTTCTTAATAAACAGATGAATGAGGGCAAAATCCTTCCCTTATTCCATCTATCGTAGTTGCTTTCTGCACAGAGCATCAAGTCATCTGACAAAGTCCCACAGGGTGTGGAAAGGTAAGGGACAAACAGCAGCTATACTGCATTTAACTTTGTTTTCAAGACGAAATGCAACTATGCACAAAAGGCTATAATAAGATCTACTAATTTCTTCTTCTTTTAACATTTTACTTACCCGGAGTGAAGAAATTCTGCTTCCTTTCTATGGGTTGATGTCCTGGTTTGGCCTAAACCAGGCCGATTTTCCTTTCAGTGATTTTTACTTTCAGCTAAGTCTCCTCTAAGCAACTGCACTTTCTGAAACTAACTGCATGTTTTGCAGACAGTGTCTGCTTCCAGGACTGATAATGCTCGAAGTTTGTAGTTGTCGCTGAGGCACCGGTAGGGATGTTGTGCAGAAAGGCTCTTGCTGTACTTAGTCTTAGAGAAACCAAGGTCACTGCTAAATTCCTCATTGCTTACGAGTGAAGAGCCGAAGGGGGGTCGCAGCTGCAGGGGGGAGCGGACAGGGCAGGTGACCCAAAATTGACCAACGAGGGTATTCCATCCCATACACGTCATTCTCGGTATAAAGCGGGGGGATCACGAGGGTCTCGCTCTCTTTCTGCTATGGCTGGTGTCCAAGGAGGACTCCGTCTGTTTTCCTGCTGCCCCCAATCCCGATCCGTGCATCCCTGAATCCAGCTCTCGACTGTCGCTAGGCCCAGCCTGGGCCTTCCCGGAGCCTGCCCTGCAGTGCCGGTGGTGACGTGGCTGACTTCAGGGGAGCTCAATCTTGGTTTTGTATATATATATTTGTATATATTTGATTATTTCTATTATTATTATTATACTCTTTTCCATTATTATAGTTTATTAAAACGTTTTAACTTTCTAACCCGGAAGTCTCTCTCCCTTTTCCCTTTCCCTTTCCCTTCGGGGGGAGGGGCGGGGGGCGGGGGGATAACAGAGAGCATCTGCCGCAGGTTTAATAGCCGGCCCAGCTTTAAACCGTGACAGTTGAAAGCATACTCTCTCTTCTTCTGTCAATATATTATACATAGACAGGAGTCTTGTGCCTTTGAACAGAATTAGACAGTGCTAATTGTAGGGAAATATTTTAGAACAAAACTAACTCATTCTGACGTTTTTAGTAAAACATTTCATTATCTATGTAAACAAATGTGTTTTCTTTGTGTTTTAACTATTTTTTTATTTTAAAATATTTGAAATCAAAATAGAATGAAGAAACCTTCCCACCAAGACAAAGTTATAACAAATGTTTTGGAGATTGTCAAAGCAAAAAAACAGTGGGTCATGCAACTCTTGTCAAACCTGACCTGGGAACGGAAGGACAGATTCCTTGCAGACATGTATCAGTAGGGTTCAACTGTCTTCAGCAGAGCTGTTTTTATTTATATCAACTAAAAATGGATCTGAAATTTCTTGAAGGGATAGTAATCTCTGCAAAGACTTTTTTTTTAAATCTCATTTTTATGAGAGAACCTTATTATTACACTCTGACAGATGTAGCAAGGCAGGAGGGTGTGACCCCATATTTTAGATGCATGAAAGCTGCATTCAATTATTAAGTATGATTTATGCTCCTCTTATCAGTAGGTCCATCGAGGTATCTCAGTGGATACCTGTGGCAGGAGGATTGGAACTAGATGATCTTTAAGGTCCCTTCCAACCCAAACTATTCTATGATTCTATCTATTTATGTATAAATTTAAAAAGTAGTAAGACTTAAGCTGTAAGTGAGCTTTTAATACCAAAAGGTATTTTCCGTATGGCTTCCCCCTTCTGAACTTTCCCTTTTTGTTTCAATATGAAACACAAGAAATGTTTCATTCCTTCATAACTCTGAGAAAATTATCTTATTGCAAGTCAAGTGTCTTAATTTGAACTTAAAAGAGTTTAAAAATTAATTAGACACAATTAAGAAAATTTAATTATGCATGTAAGTAATGGATGAACATTTGTCACAGCTGTCAACAGGGAAATCTTTTTCTTTTCTTAAGTATCGATGACTATGCATATGGGAGGTTGCAAAAATGAGGGAAAACTCGGTGGATGGGAGATTAGAGATAGGAAGGGTTGAATAACCTTTCTTAGCTTTGAAAGAGAGGGTGGTACTTAAAAAACTGAAGTTTACAGTGACCAAAACTGAAGGAGAGGAATAGAAAGACTATCTGTAACAGCATGAGATTTTCCCATCTATATATAATACTAATAGACTCTTCTTAAAAAAAAAAAAAAAGCAGCTTCCTCTGCGCTGCAGACTGCCATACAAGTTTCAATGAATAGACCATGCCTGAAATGAAGTTAGAACACAGATGGCTTGTAGCTACATGATACACTGTGAGTAAAGGCATCTCCAACATCAGAGTAAATGTCAGATGCCAAAACAATAGTATCAGAATGCCAAAATGATACACTCAGAAAAATATGGGAGCTTTGAAGGCTTTTTACCAGAATGTTCGCAGTACATTGTAAGTCTGGAGTCTTTATGGGAATAGTGAAAAATAAAAGTGATACTTTCCATCCATCTTCCTCAGTTGTGCCTGTAATACTCCCAAACCCCTTATTTTCTTCCACACAGTGGGGAGAAGACAGTGAATTTCCCAAAAAGAAAATTCAGACAAGGAGAAACTAAACCTACTTAGAAGTGAATATCATATAAAGGTATTAAGGATTAAGCATTTATTTATTCGGATGAGGGCTTGGCATCCCAGTGCCTTTAAAAATCTAGCCTAAGTGACTAGACTTGGGTCATATAGAGACTGTAGCAGGACAGAATCTTAAGCCAGGATTCAGTGATCTGTTTTGTCTTCAGAGCATTTCCCACCTGCCTTATCCCTGTAAGCTTTCAGCCTCCAAGAGCTACAATATCAAACAAAGATTAGAAGTAGTATTTTTTTTAAAAAGGATTAGTAATACCAAATTTTTGTGTAACTAGCCAGATTCAGAATTCTCCATTGCTGAAGCAAAGAAATTGCTGTAATGCATCAAGGTGTGTGTGTGTGGGGGGGGGGGTGTTGTTTTGTTTTTTGTTTTTTTTTCCCCCAGAAGCAGGGGGTGTTTTTATTTTCCAGAGGAAAAGAGGTGAATTTGGGTCTGAAATGAGTAAGGAGTGTTAAGAGGGCTAGTATGACCCATTCCCATATTTTAAGCTGTCATGTTGTGCTACCAAGTGTGGGATCATGTCAGCTCGCGTCAGTCAAACTGTGTTGCGGTGCGTAAAGCAATGTGGTAGATTGCCAGCCAGCTGTCCTTAACGCGTGACCGGCTGAAAGCTGACAAACTGAAACAACATTATGGGAAGCTTTAAAGGACAACCACAGTGATTAGTGTGAAGACTTGAGGCAGTTAAATAGTTGTTTACTAATGAGGGATGGAGTATGACAAACTCTTACCCTGCTTGCCTGGCAGAGTCAGGGAAAATAGATAGATCCCAGGCTGTGTTAGCAAGAGGTGTCCAAACCTCTGCTTCGGGGCTGAGAGGAGTGCAAGAGGCTGAGGAATAGATGAGTGGCCAGCAGGACCCACAACCACAATGAGTAACAATGGAATGGGTAGAAAAGGCAATGCTTTGCACATTGTTCAGTCCATTAATGGCAAAATTACAGGGTGCCTAGACAGGGAACAAGATATCTACTTGTTAAACGTAGATTTAATTAGACATCTTACTTAGAAGGAAAAAAAGCACGTGAGAGAAGACAGCTCCTAAAAAAATCCCCTGAAGACAGTTTGGAAACCTACCCTTTAGCTAGTCTGAAAATAATAAATTATACTCTGTTTACTTGTTTAATCAGCCAGTGTTACCAAATCCAAGTTTTTCACTATGACTCTTTCAAAAATTCACTTTCCTTAAAACTTCACCTCCTGGAATGCTGTGACAAGACTGTAAACTTCTGGTCTTTCATTTGCATAATTCACTTGTAGAGGAATATAGGTGGATGTTTGGAAACCTCTGATGCTTTCATATTTTAAGATAGTTTAAATATTTTTAATGCATGTAGTCTTGTCAGCTTCAAATGTCTTTGTGAGAGTCTAGGCATTATGATGTTAAAGAAAAGCTAGAAATTTTAACTAAAAAGGAAAGTTTTCAGAATGGAAAGACAATTTAAACATTGATCTCCCTTTTGAAATGTGGGTCTAATTCACAGTTTTCAGAACCTCGTGTTGAATATGTTTATTATATAACTGTTGTATGGTTTAAAAACTACCAAACAGGGAAAAAAATAGGGCAAGATAAAGACAGCATCATGAGGAAAAGCTTTTTCTGGAATATTTCCACATATTTTAATGGAACTACTTACACAATACAGTGATGACGGATGTGTGCTAGAGTAACACAGCTGGCCTCAGATGGACTGTCACCAGTTCAGCATTATAACAAGGGCAAGTGTAGAGTCCTGCATCTGGGCAAGAACAACCCCATGTACCAGTACAAGTTGGGGGCAGACCTGTTGGAGACCAGCGTAGGGGAAAGGGACCTGGGGGTCCTAGTGGACAACAGGATGACCATGAGCCAGCAGTGTGCCCTTGTGGCCAAGAAGGCCAATGGCATCCTGGGGTGTATTAGAAGGGGTGTGGTTAGCAGGTCAAGAGAGGTTCTCCTCCCCCTCTACTCTGCCCTGGTGAGGCCGCATCTGGAATATTGTGTCCAGTTCTGGGCCCCTCAGTTCAAGAAGGACAGGGAACTGCTAGAGAGAGTCCAGCGCAGAGCCACGAAGATGATTAAGGGAGTGGAACATCTCCCTTATGAGGAGAGGCTGAGGGAGCTGGGTCTCTTTAGCTTGGAGAAGAGGAGACTGAGGGGTGACCTCATTCATGTTTATAAATATGTAAAGGGCAAGTGTCATGAGGATGGAGCCAGGCTCTTCTCAGTGACATCCCTTGACAGGACAAGGGGCAATGGGTGCAAGCTGGAACACAGAAGGTTCCACATAAATATGAGGAAAAACTTCTTTACGGTGAGGGTGACCGAACACTGGAACAGGCTGCCCAGAGAGGTTGTGGAGTCTCCTTCTCTGAAGACATTCAAAACCCGCCTGGACGCGTTCCTATGTGATATGGTTTAGGTAATCCTGCTCCGGCAGGGGGATTGGACTAGATGATCTTTCGAGGTCCCTTCCAATCCCTAACATTCTGTGATTCTGTGATTCTGTGATTATTTTAAAATAAAGAACTGTATTTATGCAGAGCATTGTATCAACACCTACAGAACAAGAGGACAGACTGCTTCGATGGGACAGACAGATCTTACCACTCTACACATTCTCCTGCTGCTCAGATGTGATCCAGCTCCAGTGTGGAGACTTTGGATGTTAGTGTCAAGTGCCCCTGGGAGGACTTCTGGCTGGCTGTACTCAAGGGAGGACAAAAGAGTTCAAGTTATTCAATGTTTGTCAGTAAGAACATGCTCAGACAAGACATCTGAGCTGCTTGTAATCCAAACAGACCAGTAGCTCAGTAAAAGACATGAGAAGAAATATGTTGCACAGAGAAGTGTCTAGATCTACACAAAAACTGGGGCGGGGGGGAATAGCACAGAAAATAGGTCTTTGCTATGCTTGTTTTCATCAGTGCTGCCTTCTAAATCTATTACCATCCCTGAAAAATGCATTTACTTCATGGAAGTATATACAAGAAAAGTCATGAACTCATGCATGACCCCAGTGAAATAAATTCAAGCCACAGTAGAAACTTATCTTGCTTTGTCAGAAACCCTATATAAAGCCCAGCAATCTGCAGCTGAATTAGGCCACAGTTTTTAGAAAGGCTTGTGATAACTTGCATGCATTGACACTCCCCTGAGACTTACCTCTGCTCTATTGGTACCTTACTTGGACTGTCACAAGGGAGAAAAAAGTGGTCCATTTTATTGGATCTTATTTGCCTTTTTTTTTTTTTAATCTCCAGCTTTCAGTTGTTTCATCATTATCTGCTGGATCAAAGGACCCTTTAGTGTCAGAACAGATTTCCCTCAGTTAGGAACAAAGCTCATGGTAGACAGACACCTATCATACTCCTCAGTACCTGTCAGTTCTACTGCCTCATAGTTTAATTTTCTTGGGATAATTGTTAAGTCATTACTCACCCCATTAAAAAAGCCCTACCTTCCCCTTCCTAATAAGAGATCAGCAAGAAGTTAAGACAATTTAAGTAGCTAATAAATAACAGTCCTTCACCACCTGCACAGTTCTTTTACTTATGCTGTGTTATTTATTTCATGTTCTCTCAGGAGTAGCCCTCAGAAAAAGTTCCAATTCACCCTCCTCTGAACCTAAACTGACTCTGATTGGAACAGTTTTCCTGCCTGAATTCATTATACATGGCCTACTTTTCTAATCAAAATAATGAAGGCTTTCCCCTGTCTTCTACTTTGGCTAAAACCTTTCAGTATTAACCTTGCAATTACCACGCCTTCAGCCACATATATCTCAGACACCTTTACCAGAAGGGAATGGAGAGCCTGATTCATCCACCACTATTTCCAGGCAAAGCTTTGAGTCCCATTAGTGTCAGGGCAAGCACAGAGATGAAGTTTAGGAGACATGTGGTTCATGTTGTAGCCATTTCCCTCCTGCATGACCTTGGACAATCACCTTTCCCTTTTCATGTTTCAATCTTCCTTGCTGAAAATAGAGATAATGACAGGACCCTGCTTTCCAAAGTGACTTGAAATCTACTCATCATTATGTTCTCAAAGAGTGAGAGCTTTCTCTGAACATTACCAATATTAGTCACTAGTCTTAACTAAACTCTAGATGGCTGACTGGCTGCCTTTTGAGTGTCTTCCAGTTCTCCAGGTCTAATGAGTCCTCTTTCTTCTTCATGTCTTCCACATTCCTCTCTACAATGTAGGAGTCCTTGACTACCTTCATGCAGAAGCTGCTAACTCTTTCCCAGCTTGCTCCTCTGTAAAATCTTTCTCTATACAGTGGCTGGGTTTGTTATATCCTCTCAGAGGTGGGATGACAAATGCTATGTCTACACGCACCAGTGGTGCAGTCCTATAGTAGCAGAAGTCAAGAGCAACTGAGGAACCAGAATGCATATTATATATATGTGGGAAGAGGTGGGAGTTACTGCAGACTAGGTCTGTTCTTGTCCTGTAGCCTAACATCATTAACAGCTGGATAGCACTGAATGGCTGATTTTCATCCAATAGGAAGTAATTTTCTGTGCTCTGAGACTGACACGTGTGTTAAAACGAAGTACAGTAAGTAGGGATGATCAAGAGGATCAGAAGTGCACTGCTGATAGGAACTAAAATGCTTATGTAGATACAGTCTCAGTTTTCAAATAACGGTCACAAGGTGGAATTATACAATATTTTAACTGTACTTTCTGCTTTAGTTCACAACTTAACAAGCTGATGTTTTCAGAAAAATAGTCATAACAATTTCAGGACCTCCTTTCTGAATTGTAAAAGGACATTTAAAGCACATTAATGTATGTGTAGTTAGAGTAATTCACTTGTGGGTGCAGGCTTTTGCATTTATCTGCACTAAATTTCACCAGTACTTTTTGTTGCCCAGTTACTGAGATATATCTGCAATCTTCCTTGTCACCTCCTCATTAAAATGGATTGTCATGAATAAAATCATGCCGCATTTGCTATGTTTTTATTCATCTCTTTACTATATAATCTAAGAAAATTACAAACTCAGGTTTTAGTATGGATCATTGTGGCAACCCATGAGACCATTTATTCAGTGTGAGAACTTACTTTTTTGTGCCCCTATCCGTCCTTATATTTTAATCATCTATTAAGGTATGATAACATTTTTTATTACTGTATAGTCCTTATTAATTCCTTTTATTTCACAACAGATTAGTTTCATTAAAATCTTTTATACTCCTTACATGTATTACTCATTCATTTGTTCACTCTCTTTGAAAAACTTCTGTAAGTTTTGAACTTTTCAGGGAAGAAGCTTCCTTCACAAAAATTGCTTTGACTCTTTCCCAGTATGTCATATTAATCCACATTTTTAATAATTCTATTATTTGCTACAGTTTCTACCACTTAACACAGAATAAGAATCACATTTATTGGTTGGTAATTTCCTGGAGCCTTTTTTAAAATTTAGACACCACTTTCCATTCTCCCTTACTATTAGGCCATTTTAGTGGGAGTTTACAAACCATAGCTAAGTTCAGAAATCTCACAAGTGAAAAGAACCTTATCTTTGCAACTATTAGTGTTCAACTGTTGCAAGCCCTCTTCAGATGACAAATAATTTTTTAAAAAGTCCTCCGACCTCCTTTTCCTTTAAATAGTGACTCCTTGTACCAACTATTTTGCATTGCAAACAGCAATGCAACAAATTCATTCAGCTACTGAGGTGTAGCCTCATACTTTTTGATACTTCATTTAATCTTTGAAAATTTACTGGATTTCCTTGAGCTCTGGTAAATACTTCTGCTTCTGATGTGTTTGGGAAGTTTTTTGCATCATTTCTATGATTTTAGAATTACACAGTTCTCAAAGTTCTTAAACTTCTTTGTCAATCTTTTTTATTAGTTTTATCTTTAACTCAATAGAGTTGATGCTCTTTTCAGGCTGAATGTCTTCAGGAAGAAATAAATGAGCATTCTCTGGCCAATTTTTATAACCAAAATTAGTGTTTATCACTTTGAAAGCAATTGAGTCACACTTACACAGCATCCTCTAATGCCACTAAAGTTAATTTATAGAGCTATGAGATTCTATTCAAAATATCTTAGTTAGAACACACTCTCTGTCATAGCATAGAATAATTTCCTGAATGTACTTGAGTCAGAAAGCTCTGCACCTACAACTGAAGACAAATACCTGATGGTCAGTTGAATACCATTTTGTCAACCTGAAATGTGCCTCAAAATGTTGTAGAGATAATGCAATAAAAACCAGAAAATTGCTCCTGTTGAAGTAGTCACAAATCTTTACACCATCAGTCTGTTATTAAACAAAATAACCATAAAACTGCACATAAAAGCAAAAAAAAGGTAATGTTGGATCCGTGGCTCCTTGAGGCTTGCTTATGTAAAAAAAATCTGAAAGGGATGAGTGACTAAAAAACAAAAGTGGGCTTTTTGCTATCACTCCTCTTACACTCCCCCATATGAGTAATTTGCACCTTCCATTCAAATGTATTGAAGCCATAACAAGGCTCAGATAACAACTACAAGACCTGGGACACTACTGATCTGAGAACACTAACAGCATACAGTGGCGTACATTAAGACCACTATTCTTCCAGTGAACAAATTCTTTTTGATGAAGATGTACCAGAAAGTATTTCATCTAGCCTCTAGAATGTATGGAATCCATTAATTAAAGTTAATCTTCAGAACAGTAAGCTCAAGTAATATTTGTTTTCTGTTAAAATACCCTCATTCAGCACCAAAGTACGATGAATCGCACAGGTCTTCTGCATGCAGAAAGAAGAGAATACCTGTGAAAATATCCACCTCAACAAAGGTGAAAAATACATTGCGTCCCATCAGCATTAATTCATATGAAGTCAATGGAATTACAGTGGGGTAAAACCAGCTGTAAATAAAGAAAGACTCAACACTTTTATCTAGAGATTATTTTGAAGAACTTTAAAAGACACTGTCATACTTGTCTTTATTCCCAACAACTTTTAAGAAAAAAAGTGAATGCCATTACAGATGGTCTGCATTCTGCATGTGATTGGAATTATTTCATGGAGTTAATTTCCAGCTTTTAAACAAAAAGACATTTCTGTTATTTGCTTTTTTATTAGTTAAGCGTTACTTCTGTCATAAGTAAATTTGCTGGTTAAGTCCTCTTCAGCATAATGTACTTTATCACATTATAGCAAAAGTAATGCTGGAGAAAAGCTGAATCTGTTGGAAACATCCTGATGTCAGCACTAAGCCCTATAAATATTCCTCCTGGCGTTACCCAGAGCAGGGAATTTAAAATCAGCATAGAAGCTCTCTTACCTTCCTACTGTCCCATATTGTCCTGGGAACATCCTACGACCTTCATGTACCTTTGTGGGAAAATCACTCTTAGTGCTCAGTTAGCCCCAATAAGGAGGAAGAATGAGCAAAAAGTGAAAGTTAAGACTACTCTAAGGAGAAATTTCTCAATGAAGAGAGCTATCAAGCTATAGAAAGTTGTCCAAGGAATAAAAATCATGCTGAATATGAGAAAAGGTACATGGTCTTCTAAGTAAGGTATGGAATCTGAATTCAAAAGCTGTCAGCTTGACTTTTAGCTTTGACCCTGTCTTCATATATAGCCCACATGAAGTCCCTCTGGGCTTGACATTCAGCAATAATGCTCCCACTGACTTCAATAGTGCGAGCCCCATTAGCTCTGTGTGTATGAGAGAGTCATAATATTCCTCCTTTTTGAGGAAATAGTAGGAAACAGACTCCCTGGAAATTACACAGTCCATTTGGTCATCTAACGCAATTTACTTGGTCAGTTTAAAAACTTCAAAATACATTTGAAAGTTCTGAATATTTTTTTCCCAACATATTTTAATGTCCTTTTAGTTAGACATGTCTGAAAATATAATACCAAACAATCCTGTATCCAGAGCTCACTCCTGCAGGTCCCACACAGCTATTGAGAGTTAAATATGGATACCTACTCTTTACATATGGTATTCCAACTGTGTAACATTCACTTATGTAAGAGTAATTTTATTTAGTCTATGTTTCTCATTTGTATATTACAATATCATATAAGACACTCAGAAGTCTTACTGCAGACAAAACGTGACATTTACCACTTTCCTCTACCTGTTTGATTAATCTGTAACATTATCTGAGTAACGTGTAGAATATGTCATTGGTGCTACCTGAGTTTGCTTTCAGGTCAGAGCCAAGTTTTTCAGAAAAACAAGAGCATTAGTATACTTGCTTTCTTGGCTTAACTGGCCAAAAGTTTGTGTACTGTTTGCACTTTCCAGGGTCTGTCTTTCTGCTGCACTACCATATTAACTATTCTCAACTCTCTGAGGACCACTGATTCCCTAGAAAATCCAGTGATTCTCAGCTCACCATTGGAAATCCAAGGGACAGTTGCTCATCCACTGGCTGTTCTTGGTTTTCTGGAGCTAATTTTGAACGCTTGTTCTAATGGTGTGAAACACACAGCCTTGCCCTGACACATAGCTCTGTGTATCACTGGATTTGCCATCCCTGTTTCTCTGTTCAGGACTGCACAGTGCAGAGCAAACACATTATAAGGAGACGATCACACAGCGGTGACAAAAGTCACAGCTGTCCATCAGTATAAAAATAAAGGATACAAGCTGAGCATTTCTTTTTATTTCTAGAATAGTTTCCTCATGCAGTGTGCAGTCCACAGTTGGCAATCATCTTATACCCTTACTCTTATTGTGAGCTTTTAAATTACTTTAGCTGTACACTGACCATGCATGCAAGTCCCAACCATTATCTGCATGAGGTGTTCAGGTCCTCTTGTAATTTTTCAAATGTTGTCATTTCCTCAGTGGTTTGTTCACCACCTTAAAGGCCAAAAGCCCCTTTCAGAGACTCTCGTTAGTCCCTTAATTGTCTACAGACATCCCACTTGTTAATTTACTCTCTTGCCATATTTTGGGCACAGTCAACAGCTTTGCATAATTCCAGCTACACAGCTACCATAACTAGATTTCCTATTTTCCAGGCCTTCCTGGGATCACCAACACACTGCTACTCAGAGTTGTCAGCCAAGTCATTCTGTGGTGGTCTTATTAGTCCTAATGTTTTCATAGAACATTTATTTATTTCTGGCTCATTATCTGTTCTATTTAAATGGTAAGCTCTTAAGTAGTAGACTCACTAATCTGTAGAAACATTGTCCAGTACATTAAGGCTATTAACATCACTGGCTATAATATATTATTATTGTTATTAAGCATAATAATACATATTCAAGTCTGTATGACATTTAAAGCAAGATGAGATAGCCCTGGAGTGTGTATATTAAGAAAATTGTCATCTAATGACTGCCCAATAGAAGACGATAAAGTCCATTAAAAGCACGTATTTCTTTGCTGCTTTTGACACACCATCAGATTATTGGCATCTTCTACTGCCCAACAGAAGATGATAAAGTCCATTAAAAGCACATATTTCTTTGCTTCTTTTGACACACTGTAAGATTACCATTGGCCTACCCCAAATAAAGCCGCTGGGAATCTTTCTACTTAGTTCATTTGGCTAATGGTGATCGCTGGTTTGACCACAGAAATAGACAAAACTTCATCACTTTCACACCTGGTATTCTGGGCTGTAATATTTCACAGAACAGGGCCAGACTTAAATTACTGATATATATATATATATATACAAACATACACATATGCACACATACGCTAACATGGACAAAGGTGTTCCTTGCTCACAATCTATTCTCTCCCAGTGCCCAAACAAAAGTTACAGAAAAGTAAGAATGGTTTCAGAGGCAGAGGTGTTCAAACTTTGATGTTCCTATTCTAGTTAGGAACCAGACTAAGACTCTCAGAAGTCTTCAATAAGTAGAAGATACAGCTTCTGCTATGAAGCTGAAAAAAAAAGATGAGGAGTGATTTTCTTGTTTCAGTGGAATCATTCCCACTGCAGATAATTTGAAACTCTTCCTGTGAGCTCTACAGTCCATGTTAAATGATTTCTTGGCTGAACTATCAAGCATCTCCATAAATCTGCTCACCAATTGAACAAGGGGGCTCTCCAGGTGAGATTTCAATAGCATTTAATCCAAGAGGCAGCAGACATATGAAGGCATGTGCAACACTAACTGATGAGTTGGGTATTTCTTTGTTATTACTTGTTTGTCCATGTTTTCCATTCTTTGCATTGTCCCTTAAAACTGCTTATAGAATAGTGAATTCTAACCTGTTGCCATTGCTCCCCTCTCTCCTCTTCTGCATGTGCAGTACTTTGGAGAGTGTTGTGCAAGCCACATCAAACATCTCAAGAATTTTACAGCATCCCAGATCCTTACGTCTTAAAGATGTCTTGGAAATATTTACCTTTCCATCAATAGGATTCTAAGGACTTTCTAAAACTCATCCTCTTCTCAAATTATTTAACTGAAAGATAAAATACTCCCAATCTCCCCTAATTTCGAGGAATCTTGTCCACAAAGCCTTTCAAAGGTTGAATTTTCCTAGGGCTGCTGACAGAGCAATATCTCCTTATTATAAGCTCCACATGGTAGGTAATGGAGTACCGAATGAAGAGCAAGCCACCACTTCTTAATCAGTTCTGATTAAAGGGTTAGTGAAGTTCTGATTCCTCATGACCCTTTAGGCCAAAAATCATAGCCTTAATTACAGTTAGAGGCCAGGCAAGGTTTCTCATCTGATATGCTTCAAGACACATGGTTTTAATCACAAAATTGCAGTGCTGCCTCATTTAAAAACGAGAGAGTAAGAGGCAGAGAAAGGAAAAAAAGTCCCTATAACACTGCTAATTGACCTTAATCTAATGTGATGTGCAATACTCTCAGCATGCAATTGTGGCAGGAACACAACGTAAGTGTAAAAAAAACCCTTCTTAAAACTAAATTAAATTTGAAATAGTAAATTAAATTATTACCAATGTCCTCAAACAAACCTCTGCATGCTGAAATTTATTTTGAGATTTCCAACTGTATTAGAGGCTTGCTACATGACAGCTGTACCATACCTTGAATACACCTCAGAAAAGCTATTCAGACTCAAGCTCACATCTTCATTATCAGTAGAAAAACTCTCCTGATTGCAAAAGATGAGTATATTCTATCAGACTGGCAAAAATGTTCTTTTGGTGGGTATGACGTCTCCTGTTACTTACTGAACTGCATTAATTTTTTTTTTCTTTTTCTTTTTTCTTTTAAACAACTACCTCTCATTCTATAAAAAGTCCCAAAAAATTGCATTTTGACTTCAAGTACTTCAAAAAAGGCTGTGTCTGTTACACTGCACACAGAACTGAAATAACAGAAAGTTCGAGACCTGACTCTTGTGCAATTATACTAATGCAATTTAATGGACAGTACTCTGGAGGAAACAGTCAGGAATTTTGGATCCTGTTCTTGTCTCATGAAGTCATTTATGTCCCTGCCTCTCTGAATTCCCTCTTACCTTTTATCTTCTGTGCCTATTTCAGCTGTACTTTCTTCTGGCAAAGTTTTTGATTTTGTAACATGTTTAAAGGATATTTCACCTGGTCAATCCCTGATTGAGTCTTCTAAAGAGTTGTGTGAAAAACCAAGCAGATAGGTAATAAATTATTTGCCTGCCTGTAAGTTTATGAACCTGATGAATATATAGCATGTCTTTTATTCTGTAAGTAATGCTATGTTTTAATTGCTTTGATAGGAATGGATAAGTACTCTTTTCTGTGCTGGTTTTGGCTGGGGTAGGGTTAATTTTCTTCCTAGTAGCTAGTAGGGGGCTGTGTTTTGGATCTGTGCTGGAAACAGTGCTGGTAAAGCAGGGATGTTTTAATTACTGCTGAGCAGTGCTTACAGAGAGCCAAGGCCTCTTTCTGCTTCTCACACCCCCCCCACAATGCGTAAGTTGGGAGTACAGAGGAATTTAAGAGGGGACACAGCCAGGACAGCTGACTCCAAATGACCAAAAGCATGTCCCATACCATATGACATCAGGCTCAGCATATAAAGCTGGGGGAAGAAGAAGGGGCAGACTTTTCGACTGATGGCATTTGTCTTCCCAAGTAACTGTTAAGTGTGATGGAGCCCTGCTTTCCTGGGGATGGCTGAACACCTGCCTGCCCATGGGAAGTAGCAAATTAGTTCCTGGTTTTGCTTTGCTTGCTGCATGGCTTTTGCTTTACCTATTAAACTGTCTTTATCTCAACCCATGAGTTTTCTCAGTTTTACGCTTCTGATTCTCTCCCCCGTCCCACCAGGGGGGGAACGAGTGAGGGGCTGTGTGGGGCTTAGTTGCCAGCTGGGGTTAAACCACAGATGACTTAGGTATAAAATGGTTTTGGGTGAGAATAGCCAATGAGTTAAATGGTATGGTATTAATTGCTATATAACACCGTATATTATCACTTCTATGGTGGCTGTATGCCATATCAAGGGTATTACAGTTAAATCACCCAAATTAATAAAGAATGAACTTTGATGCAACAGAACAAAGTGCAGCGATGATAAAAGTTAACAACAGTGGTGATGGAACCAGAACTGGCTTCAGTGTGCAACAGTCCAATGTGACACACCATCATTCCTGCCCTGAAAGACTGTTATGACAGATGGAGCCCAAAGTCATGGACTGAATGAACTCAATGGACATTTTATAAGGATGGCCTGTAGACTAAGGGAATGATATCTTTGTGTATATATCAAGAGACAGGAGAGGTGGTGGTGATTAATTGAAATGTATTGGAAGTGTGGGACCTGAGCATGACATAAATGTTATAAAATAAGGGGTGGATATTGTCCTGGTTTTGGGTGGGACAGAGTTAATTTTCTTCCTAGTAGCTGGTACAGTGCTGTATTTTGGATTTAGTATGAGAATAATGTTGATAACACACTGATGTTTTAACTGTTGCTAAGTAATGCTTATCCTAAGTCAAGGATTTTTCAGTTTCCCATGCTCTGCAAGTGAGCAGTGACCATTCTAAATCATTCTATAAGTAATGCTATGTTTTAATGGCATTGATAGGAATGGTTAAGTATTCTTTTCATACCTTTTGTATTAAATATTATGGAAACAACAGGATTTACATGTGAAAAGTTAGAAATGGAGAATTCTGCTGATTACTGCCTACTAGGCAATGTATTTTTGCACATTTATTTTTCTAACAAAGTTTTCCCCTTAAAACATAGTCTATAGGCATGTGTACCAGTATTTCATCTAGAATGTTGTTAATGGTACCAAGGGATGCACAATCAACCCAGTATATTCTTTTCTACACAAACTGATTTTCAGCACTATTATGGCCAGGCCCAGTAGCTTTTATGTAATATTAAATAGATATATATATATGTAAATATGTATTTATATGCCTTTCCTTTCTGATCACTTTGGTACCTCTGCCTGTTGTCCTCTGTTTTTCATGATCAGATATAGCTAACTAACTAAATAGTTCTGTATTTCAGTAATGCTCTTAACATTTAGTTCAAAGATCTTCATTGTTGTTTAGCTTCAGACATTATAACTGAACTTAGTGACCCTACAAAGTCTTTTTAATGCTCTTACAATGATCAATAAAGCTTTTATTCTTACTACCGTGTTATTATTCATAGCAAAATACTTAAGTTTTATTTGTGTAGATATAAAAAGTAAATAAAAGCCACTGGGCTGATTTTCAGAACTGCTGAGCAGCTAGGATTGCCACTGGAACCAGCCTAAGCTGCAGTCACCATGAAATAAACAGGCCATTTAAAAAAAAAAAACAAAAAACAAACAGGAGAGGAGCTTTCTTTGTATAGGAAAGTTGAGTCACGGTGTGCTGTTGACCCCGAAAAACCAAAAAATAAGATTAAGGGAGTTATAAAGACATGAGGGGTGAAATATGGACCCAAATGAACTAAATGATAAAACCACCATGGATTATGGTGAGGACAAGATTCCTCCTCCTCAGGATTTCAGTTCAGGAAAATAATACAACCTTCAGTCACAGACACTCGGTTTATCTGGGATACATGTGATGAAGCATATTTGGCTGCACTTCATTTGAGCTATGTAAGTTTAGACCTAGATCCAAAGAAAGATAACAGAAAGATGCCCTTGTGCCTTTAGTGAAAGTTGGTCTGAGCCCATCATCACCATATCTTAATCACTTTAAAAGAACTGGCTATATTTGTCCTGTCATGTGCATTTTAATAGTTTATACTCTCTTTAAAGCTCAGAGAAGACTATCTAAAAAGTTGTTATATTCATTTCCTAGAGTCTCTTCTTTGCCTCACTTATCTCTGTCATCTTACTCTGTATGTTTTCTTCCATATAATCTACTAAGAGATGGACCTTCCAACAACTTACAACAGTGCACATATATTAAATTGTTCTTTACATTTTGCATTACTCATATTTTTAGTCCAGACTGCTGCTGTACTGGGTGCTATGAAAATGCCAAATAGAAGGGTGAAATTTGCCCCACATAATTTAGAGTGTAAATATAAGATAAGAAAGATAGAGATGAAGAAGCAGCAAGGAAACAATAAAAGAGTACAAGGTATTGTAGTAGAAAATAGTTTTAGCTCACTTACAACCCTAATGATTATGTTTTTGCAAGCATTGCAGGAGAGGAGGGCTATGAATATCCGTGTGGAAAAGAACAGCAAGGTAGCTCTTGCCATCTCAGTGCGTGAAGCAGCACGGCAGAAAGCTCAAGGTTTTGTTATTTTTGTTTTCCAGGAAGTTAACAGTGCACAACTGAGATAATTTGATGAAGTAATGAAAAGAAAGAACTAATGTGTAAAGTATGATATGTTAGGGATAGATCGCAGAAAAGCTTTGTACTATTCTTGACACTTCACATTCTTCCTTGCATTTTACCCACACATTTCTTTCAGTGGTAGGTAAGAGAAGGACAGATATTGGTTTAGCAACTCTGTTCATGCTGTTTGTGAATGTCCTATCTACTGTGGGTACTAGTTACCTGTTAAGGTTAATTTCTTCTGTAACAATGTAGATTAATAAAGTCATTAAGCTCTTCCTAGAAGATGAATATTTTTAAGAAGAAAATACATGTTGCTCTCTTCATTGACTTCAACGGGTTGGGACTAAGTTCACAAGACTCATCCTACACCTTCTCTTCCTCTAATTCACAGATGGAGTTTTCCAAACAGGGTCTATGCTACCTCTCCTGCAGGCTTGCAGTAGACCTAGACTTTTATTCTTTTATTTTTTTTTCCTCCCTGATGGAGTGACAATTCCTACCCCCAAACCAATTATCTTTCAATTAGCAAGTAAAATTAATTTTCACACTTCATATGCTAACATGAGAATGACAGAAATGCTTAACATTTGTTAAATCTGTCAGTGGAAAAAAGACAAACGTGACACTAGATTTTAAGAAGAGTTTAGTGTCTCAAAGCTCTGTTTTCAGTGAAATGGTAACTGGACAAGGATGCTCTGTATCCTATCATGTTTGGAAAAAGATGGAGTTCATATAGAAAGCACTTGCTGGTTTGCTTTTGAAAGAAATCTCGTCAAAGATTCAGGAAGAGACTCTTGTCTGGCATCTGATTCTTTGCATATTTGCTTTATTACAGTGAGGGAAAAAATGTCTAAATTACAGTTTATGCCCAGGACATAATCAATATGGATTGAAAAAAAAACCAACATTTTGCAGCTCCACAGAGACTGGAATCTAATGACTTTCTAGTAGAACTCGAAGCCAAGTTTTTGGTGGCCTTTTATAGGGATTTACCTATAAATCCTTGGATTCCTTGCAACCAGTTAATAAATTTGAGGTCATGCCTCAGTGTTTTCCTTGCTAGCAGCACTAATAAATATTACCCTTTATTTCCTCTCCCTTATTTCCTTATTTTAAGAAGGAACTTAATATCTTTGAGGCCAAATGTATCAATACAAATTGGTTAACAACTTTCAAAACTTTTTGTGATAGTAAATACAAACTACGAAAAATGGAAGACTGAAACTGACAAGTACCTAAATGCTGTATTTTCAGGAAAAAAAGATCAAATTTATCCCTTGCTTCTGATGCAGCATTAACAACTTTATGATATTTCAAACCATAAACATTAATATTATGGTTTGTTAAAAAGAACTTTTATAACTAGGAAAAAACAAAATAGCTATTCCTTTTATTTTTTTTTTTTAGATTTATGTGGAGCCACAGAAAGCCATTGAATATTTGACATAAACTTAGCAGAAACTGCTGGAAAACTCGAAATGAACACTAGGAAATGGAGCACAGTAACACAGTTAGAGGCAGCATAATGTAGAGGTGTCAAGAATCCAAGCCAGCAAGCACAAAAGGTGCAGCTCAACACTGTCGTGACTTACTGGCTCGCATCTTAATGCAGTGCAGTCATGCTAGCCCAAGGCTGTCTCAAGTCTGCTGCTAGGATTTATTAATTTAAAGGCAGCTCCACACTCCACAAGGAAAGATGTCTTGTACTCAGTGCACCCAGCTCTCTCCTTCTTCACTGCCTTCTGGTTTTAAGGCCAGTAAGAAAAGAGTAAGAGACATTTTGCTAAGAAAAACTTATTGGAGGAAGGGAAGGGTAAGGGACAATAGGAGGAGAGAATCCCCATTTCAGAAGCAAAGCGTTAGTCACACCTGGAAATCCTAGCAAAGTGCTGACATGAATGCTCACTGACAGGTGCCTAAGTCAACCAAGTGGAAAAAAGTATCTCCTTTCCTATTTCAGAACTATTCCTAGAAGTATTTTTTACTGACATTTAATGTAACAGAAATCAGGCTTCCAATCATCTCTGACATCTTCAGCTCCCACTGTTTATACACAAAATTACAAGATTTCTAGGGTCAGTGTAACATTTTAGAAATTCTTTATTAATTTCTCTGTGAGGTGTAACTCAACTCTGCTATTACTGAAGACTCCATCCTAGTAGGAAATCGTTACGTTGTGTAACAGAAAATGAATATTCTGGTTTTACTCTGATGTTAATTGCTGCCTTCTCCCTAACTAGATGGCAAGTCACCTTTACATATTGTTACTGCTAAGTGGAGAGAATTATAATATTATTTTAATTGATTTGTGAATTATTGAACAGGGTTACGAGTGGCAACACCTTTCTGACCGGAAGAATTGATTACATACTCTGTTTACTATTTACTATTTTGTATTTTCCCATCTCATGCTCCTGTTTGCACATGATTATTCAAAAGATACTTAGAAACAGGAAAGTAACATTACCATTTAGATCAATTCATGTGAAACATGAACACACGAAAATATTCTCAAGTGTAAAACCCCAAAGTTTATGGTGGGGAAGCATGAGAAAAACACCTAATAACAGACTATTGTATGCCCCTGAAAAATCAGTGGATCATAAAACTGTAGGCTTGGAAAGCACCTCAAGTGCTTATTCTGTCCCTTCTGGTAAACCACGGTGAGATTATCCTTACCCAAGCCATTTCTGCCACATTTGTCTATGCAATTCTTAAGGACTTCTAACAATAAACAACACCCCATGTCTTCCCTCTTTAACCTCTTCTAGGGCTTCACAATCCTTGCTGCCACGTATTTTTCCAGGCTGCAATTTCAGTCTCCTTTCCTGCAATTTAATTCCTACGCTTCTAAGAGAACAGCAGAGTCCTTGGTAGCTATTCAAAGAGAGAGTAAGGTTTTTTCAATCACCTTTGCATCCACCTTATAGTAGTTTCATCAGAAAAACATTCCTTATCTTGCTTTTGAGAAAGTGATGTGAGAAAATATCAGAAGGTTTCCTATGGTCAAAATAAATGACAATATGTATTTTTTTCAGGTACCAGCTACTAGGGAAGGCTTACCGACTAAGTAAGTGAGTTTAATGGAACTGGGCCTTGCTGTTGCTCTTCCTTATTCCCAGCATGGTGAACGCTGTGTATTCTCTGTGGTTACTCTCAGTCAAATTATCTTCTTCCCTGACATCCTCAATGAGCCATTATCACTTGATTAGAATGAAACCTACAGAGTCTTCCTTTAATAGTTTTGGCTACCTTCAACATAAAAATTATGAGTGTTGATGTACCCCATTCCCGGCAGATGTCTAGGTAGTTAAAAACCCTTGCCAACACCAAATCCTGGACTCTGCTTTGTTTTTCAGTGTTTCACAAAGATGTCTTTTACCCGATATCCTCATTTTGATGGTTCAAAGTAAATACCCACCTTAACAGCCCTTATGGGGTTTCTCTGGTTCCTTACCACCCAGAGTTTTTCATCAGGTCTACCTTGCACTATAAAGCTGAGTGTACAGTAAGTATACTCACATGGTTGCTTGGCACACACAGGTGCACACCCTCCCTCATACTTCTCCTTCCTGAACAAGCTCTACCCACTTATTTTAACCAAGCCAGTGACTTCAATTATCCCAATAAGTCTCAGCTTTTAAATTAATTAATTAAATAAAATCAAATCATGCTTTTGTTTATGTATAAGGAATTCGAGGTCCTTTATTAATTAATAGACAGTTTTGACATCCAATAGACCAGCTCACTACTCTCTTCATCCCTTCCTAATAAATAGGAAAGGATTCCTGTTCTAATAGTTTTGCTTATGTAATTACAGACAAGCCATTTTCCCCTCTCTTTTCCTCTGTTCTTCTGCCTTTCTTATTGTCCTGGTTTGGCCTAAACCAGGCCGATTTTCCTTTCAGTGATTTTTACTTTCAGCTAAGTCTCCTCTAAATAACTGCACTTTCTGAAACTAACTGCATGTTTTTGCAGACAGTGTCTGCTTCTAGGACTGATAACGCTCGAAGTTTGTAGTTATCGCTGAGGCACCGGTAGGGATGTTGTGCAGTAAGGCTCTTGCTGTACTTTTTCTTAGAGAAACCAAGGTCACTGCTGATTCCTCACTGCTTACAAGTGAAAAGCTGAAGGGGGGGTCGCAGCTGCAGGGGGGAGCAGACAGGGCAGGTGACCCAAAATTGACCAACGAGGGTATTCCATCCCATACACGTCATTCTCGGTATAAAGCGGGGGGATCACGAGGGTCTCGCTTCTCTTGCTCGCTCTTGCTCTTTCTGCTATGGCCGGTGTCCAAGGAGGACTCTGTCTGTTTTCCTGCTGCCCCCGATCCTGATCTGTGCATCCCTGAATCCAGCTCTCGACCGTCGCTAGGCCCAGCCTGGGCCTTCCCGGAGCCTGCCCTGCAGTGCCGGTGGTGACGTTGCCGACATCGGGGGAGCTCGATCTTGGTTTTGTATATATATTTGTATATATTTGATTATTCCAATATTATTATTATACTCTTTTTCATTATTATAGGTTTATTAAAACTGTTTTAACTTTCCAACCCGTAAGTCTCTCTCCCTTTTCCCTTTCCCTTTCCCTTCGGGTGGGGGGGGGGAGGGTTAACAGAGAGCGTCTGCTGCAGGTTTAATCGCCAGCCCAGCTTTAAACCGTGACACTTATCCATTTAAATACTAGAGTTTTTCAGAGGAAAAGTTAGTTTTTACTATGACTGCCCAACACCAAGTACGACAGCATCCTAACTTCACTTAGGGCTATGGCAAAGTTTCTTCATAAGAAAGTATCTGTTGCTCTCCCCAAAATATGATTGAAACTGAAAGCTCCCTGTGGCAAAAAAGCAGAGTAGTCTGCTTACACTTTCGTCCCTTCATACTCACAATCTCACTGCAGTTCAGTGTGAAAGTTTAGGTAATTAAATGCTTTTAAATAACATATGTGCATGTGTGCTGTCATTACCTTACATGTCTGTAACCAAATTTTAGCATTCAGTGGAAGTAGCACATCTGTTTTTCAAGGCAATTAAGTTATTAGATACAGATTAATTCAATAAACCTGACAGATGATATGAGAATTTTGAAGTATAATCAATAAACCTGGAATGTGAGAAATGGAAATTGGATTTGGAAGATTAACAAAGCCTGCCATTGAAAAACTGATTTTTGCACAAGTGATTGGCTTAATCAGAAGTCCCAAGGGGTCTCCTGCAATAGCTAATTAATAATATTGGTTAGAAACAAGTATGAAGAAAATAGAGTAATATTGAGGAGCAAAGTTCTCAGCTTCCCTTCCAAGTACACCAAAAATTGTTGTCTTACTTCACAGGTTTCAGGAAAATAAAAGCAGCTGTTTCCTTGCGTCTATGCTGCAGGATACTGTGAATTCTTCAAACTTCTTTTAGCCAGAGTTCAGAGTAAGAGCTGAAAAGACAGGTTTGAAGGAAAACAAAACAGTGCTACTCTACTAAAGGCTCAGTATTGCAAAGTAAAACAAGACTCAGAAGATTTCTGTGGGAGGGAGCATGGGAAATCACTGCTTTCCCAGCATATCTTGCAATCTAATGGCCTTTTTACAGGGATTCTTTCCAGTATCAGAACAGAACCAGCCCATAGATGATTTATGATTAGGGTCTTCAGCCCAAAGTTGATTATCATCCAAATTGTAGCCCTTTTAGAACTATTTATGGTGTTAATTCTGAAAGCTTAATGAGTCTCTAATGAAACACTGTTAACTATAGCAAGCTTCCATTACCATACCTTCCCCTGTCAAAGCAAGAGCTACTCCTGTACTAAACAGTAAATGCAAGCATGATCTGGAAAGCTCCTGGCTGCTGGAGCATGATTGTCTATGCTACTAAAGTGTGAGAATGTGCATGTGTGTTTGGGTTGCTGTAACCAACACATGCTGCAAACAATTCCTCAGCACTGTCAGCTCAGGTTTTTGGGGATCCTTAACAGGCGGTTTGTATGAAGTTCCCAGTTTTGGAGACCAACATGCTCTGCAACTACAGACCTTCAGTGCCCAAACGAAACAGGTTGTTTAGCAGTAAAGACGCATCTGACAGAGGACCAAATAGAAGTGTTTCGTGATCTGATTTACACTATGGAGGAATTGCTCCAGACAATGAGCAGATTTTCAGGCTGTTTCTTTCTCTGTTTTGAAAAACAATTTCTGTTCTTTTTTTTCAGGGTTTTCCCATTCACAACAGCTATTTAAGGAAGGAAACCCCCCAACAGCCAAGAACACTTTTAGCAAGAAAAAAATTGGAAAGTATGGGTCATATTGTTCTTTTTGTGCTAGACTGATGAATATGAAGGATCTTTCCCCTAGACAAATAAATACTTTGACAAATTTATTACAATCTTCAAGCAAGACTTTGGGAAAAGAAAGAAAAGACTGGTGCAAGTGTAATAGTTCAAGTAGATGAACTGACTTAAAAGAATCTTTGGATTTTTTTTTAAATCTGAGGCAAAAAGAAGGGGAATTTTATCCACCAACTCTATAAATATGGTTTCTGGGAATTTCTTCTAAAAGTAATCCAATTTTCTTTATTTAGCTGCCTTCAGTGTCAACAAATGCTGAATTATGCATGAAGGCTATGATATTGTGATATTCACTTTCAGTGACCTTATTAAAAACAGAGAGAAATCAATATGGATTGCAGTACTGAAAAATGCTGGAGTGCTTAGCGATCTGAGAAAGCAGCAAAAGTCATGTTAAAAAAGTCAGAGTCAGGTTTGATTTTAAAGATTAAGTGAGCTCATGCTTCAGAAACTTTTTTTTAAAAACTGTTGGTCTGCATTAAAAATTTAATAAAAATACCTTTGAAAAGGCATTTCTACTTTTGTTCCCTGTTATCACTGCAGTCTCATTAACTTTGCCATTGACCTTAATTGAGTTCCACATTTGCCTTTGGTTTGTCCCAACAGTGAGGACCAGGAATAAAAATTCAAAATACCGCAGGAAGTATTTCCCTATTAGAGGCAGAACACCTTTTGGGAGTCACCCTTATCCCATGTCACAACAGTTAAGTGAAAATACTTTCTGAAGAGTTTTGTTCCATGAGCTACTTTTCTCTCCTTTCAAATTCATTTTTACCTTTGTCCTCCAGACACGCTGTGCCAATGAGTTCCACAATTGAATTAGTCTCTCTGGTGGAAAGGTAATCTTTGCTTGACCTGGTTACCTTATGATTGCATTGGTTCCTAGTTATTGTCTTGTAATAAAGTGAATAGTCTTTCTATGTACATCTTTTCCATTATATTTCATTAATTTCTACCATATCCTCTGTAATTCTTTTCTTCTTATTCTACTCAATGTCTGTTTGATCTGTCTACATATGTAAGTCATTCTATCTTTTTGATCTGCCTTTTTGCCCTTCTCTGTACTTTTCCTCATGCTGTTAAATCCTTTGAGATGGCCAGAATTGTGTTCAGGATTCAAGAGATGTCATAGACTTAGACAATGGCACAATGATGTTCTGTGTTTTGTTATATCGTCCTTTGTTAATAATTTGCAATATTTAATTTGACAATTCGTTAGCTTTTGAGATCTGAGCTGAGGTTTCCAGTGAATTATACACAAATCCTTTACATCTAAAAAAATTTTTGTCCATATTATAATAAAATAATACTCATATTGCTATAGATTAGAGCTAAAATTTCACAACCACCTACTCAGAATTGCTAAGATATCTCTCAACAGACCTCAATATCCTTATACATGGAAGAATTCTGAAAAATCTAGCACTGAAATAAGGGGAAGAATAAAATATCTCAGTGGATCCAGAGGAGAGATGAACTAGAGACAGAACTGTCAAGAAGGGAAAAATATAGTACTATACACCAAGTCAGTAGTAAATTAGAGGGAAAAAGGGCTGAGTTAGTAAAGGCAGTGGGACATAGGAGATGTTAGGGTAAATAGTTAATTAAAATGCAAAAGATGAGTCTAACTTAAAGAAATGAGGAGTAGTTTGAGACAGTCATGATATTTGGCCACTTGAAACCTTTGTGATTTATTTAAATAAATCTCTAGTTTCCAAATTACAGCCGTCATTGATACACATCATGACTGAACTCAAATTGCTGTCTTTTTCCTCCAAATGGTTCTCCTGCCAGGAGGTTTAAAAACAGATGTTGCTATCATACTCTTTTATAACCTTTCACGTAAAATTCTGGCATCAGATCATTAGAGAAATTACAGTGATGTCAGGTACCACAATGGGTTAAATGTATAGAGAAAAAAGGTAGTGTTTTGTACAGTAACAGTGCTTTCAACATTATACCATAGTCATAATATTGACCTTGTGTGCTTTGGTCCCTGTCCAAATCATTACAGTAGCTTGTGTTGGAAGTTTCCTTTGGGCTGCTTTTGTTTTATCAGTTTATCATGTATTTTCCCAACATGAAAAAATGAACTGTGAGACTAAGTAAGCTCTTTTGTCTGAACTAAGAGACAATGCATTCAGATCAAGCCTTTGACAGATGAGAATGTCAGTCAATGAGTATTTAAAGAAGAACTTATCTGAGAGTTTTCATGAAAATTTTACTTCTAACCACAATAAAAACCTGAGCTAAAGCCCAGATAAACCAATGGATTTTGTGGAATTTAGTAGCCTTTGGATAAGGCCTCAAATGTTATCCATAATTTAATTAAAAGTAGCTCCCTTTGCTTGTTTTTTTCTTTCACCTCATTTTCTAGCACAGTCTTCAGAAAAAAAGTAGGAATAGTTCAGCATTTAGGAAGTGTACACCTATCCAACTTACTTAGATTTATCGATCACAGATTTATTTTTTTTCCCCTAGAAACAAGGCAATAATCATGATGAGTCAGAAACCTCATATCTTCACTCATTTTTTACCAGAGTAACAGCTTTGACTTTGGCAGATCATGACTGTTCTAAGAGGATATTGCATCTGGAGAGATACTTCTAGGATTAGCATCTGTCTGACTTTGTCCCGCCCCTTGAACACCATATCTGTGAATCACAGAAGCAGCTGATCAGAGCATCATGGTGCTTTGATTGCACTCTTGGAGATGCATGAAAGGAAGGACCCTCTTGTGGGTAAATCAGTCGTTGGAAGCACTACAGAGAAAAATTCTGATTCCAACGTGCAACAGTTATATATCTGGCCTCAGACTAAACTATAGCTCTGTACCTCAGCTTCCCCAACTGCATTAGAAAGCCTCTACCTCGAGGCTATTGTGAAGGTTCATTCATTGATGTTGATTGGTAGGTATTATACAAGCAAAAAGCTTTGTCAGAACAGTTGTGATAATTCTTCTGGTAATGGTGATTATATAGAGAGATATAAGTATATATTGCCTAGGTGGCTCAGTTGATTACTATAATGATGTAAAAATCCCAATTAATTGCATACAAATAGTTTACTTCAATAAAGCTTTTTGCAGAAGTGTTGAAAACGTGGTACCAGCATTATTAATCAGGACTGCTAAGCATACCAAATCTTCATCCACTGCAATTTATACCAAAAACTTCACGCAAGCCAATAAAATAAATTATTTTCTTGAGGTGCTTGGGATGGTTTGCTTGTTTGTTTTTGCTAGCCAAACTGAGACCTAACTGAAAGAAGTGACTTCCATGTGGACTTTGCAACTTGGAATGAAGACACCAAAACAATGATTTAACCTGTGAAGGACCTGGCCTTCACTCAGCTGGTAAAGGAAAAGAAAATAATGAAGAGGGTCTGCCATAGAGCTAAAGTCTCAGTGTAACAGGTTGAAATCACAGATGAAGTAATTGGGTAACTGTTATTTCTCTCTGCAATTATTGCTCTAATAAGGGTTTCCCTCACGAGCAACCACTGGGTGTTCAGGTCTTCTAATGAATATTTATAGTATATGGTAAAAGAGATATGTTTCTCTTATCACGAGATCTCTTTGAAGGTGTAGGCAAGTTAATTTGTCAATCAAAATAGAAAATAATGGAGAAAATTGTTTTCTCCTTTCATATCATGAAAGCACTGATCCACAAAATGTTTTAATGAACAAGAATAGCACTTACCTTGACATTTGCAAGCTTATTAAAGATTGCATGAATAAATAGTGGGAAATAAACATAACTTTAAGCGCTACAACCAAACTGAAGCATGACATTTTTATTTCCTTAAGCCTTGGATCTTCTAGTCATTTGCATTGATGACACATCAGAGCCTCTAGGACTCTGTTCTTGGGTTTAACTTTTCATTGTTATTTTGTTTCTGTGAACTACGCTCTATGGTGTTTTTTAGAATTAAGTCATTCGCAAAATTGATCCCATCTGAGCTTTTTCTTTCTCTTGCCATACAGCAGTATGTTATAACACTGCTGCAGAGAGCACTGATTTCTGCAAAAGCAGGTTGGGAAAGCATGTTGAAGAAGTATGAAAGCCTCAGGTTTGGATGCATTCAAAATTCACGTAGATGGATGTGTTTGTATAGTATATTGTATTTCTACATCTTTTTTCAAGTGAGCACAGCCTTGCAGAGTATAGGAACAGAGAAAAGCCCTCTTCCTTACTTGTAGGAAATGTTTGATTCTTCAGCCAATGTGACCATTTTAGCTGCTAAACTGGGCCCTGTGTTTCCCTCAGCATCTTCGTCTATTATGCCTTATTTTTGGTCCTTTGTCCCTTCACGGTAAAAACCAGTTTAACCTTAGAATGGTTGCATTTTGTGGTTTCCTTGGGCTGATGAAAGAAGAGTGGGGCAATAGACAGGTTCCATATATTTATTATCTTCTTAACATAGCACAGAGCTATTAGACTTTGGTAATAATTAAAAACAATTAACAGTCTGGCTAGTCATTAAGCAGGCATGTACTGCATCAAAAGTTATATACTGCTTCGGGTAATTGAGGAAGACGTATACTAAAAGAGTCCATCTCCAAATCACAGATCAAATGCCTTCACTGCAAATCTTGGAAAAATTACATAGATGCTAACATATGGCATCATCTTCAATGTCTAATAAAGAGATTTAATGGGATCTTATTTTCTTAGCTACTGAGAGAGCTGATCAGAATATTTGTAGTCTGTGATATTTATGGAAAATATGTCCCAATTTCCAATATGAACCTGATAGCTAGGAACTAATTTGTTATTTTGAAGGCCTTTTTTTGTGAACAGCTTTTATGAACATATTTCAGGTTCAAGATCATTCTTCCTCCTCCAAGGCACACAGAGGCCCCAAACTGAAATTGGTTTCTGTGAGGTTCTCCCCATTCTACTGGGACCCTGGTTGACTTCTGTGCTTATTCAGCCCCAAGACTAAATCTAGATTTGTGATGCATGACCTTTGTAGGTCCTTTGTATTCCCCAGGGTTTTACACAGTGTGCATAAATGATGCTCAGGAGGCTCTATGAGGTTACATGCAACATACTTTGAGAAACTGGCTTGAATGTTGGTGTAACTTCTTCACCTTTCTGGTTAACATGCCTCTCTGTTTAGCTGCTGAACACCAATTTTTTTGGCCAGCTACCATTTTTCTTTTGAAAGACAGCTGTGTTTCATGCTCTCTTAGTTATAAAATACTTCAAGACAAACATTGCTTTAAACTACACAGAATTATTTTTATTAAAATACAGCAGTCCTCAGTGCATTTACTGATTGTGACCTTTCTTCAGTACTGATGCAGGTGTACAAATGTCATTTTTTGTTTCAAACATTGTTTTCAAGGCTACATCTAAAGTGCTTTTTTTTTGTTTTCCCTATTCTTAAGGATCTTTTTTGCTTCTCAGATCAGAACCTCTCAACTGAATTTCCTTTCAGTGATGGAAACCAGACAAAATCTGTTCCTTTGCAAACAAAAGCAACCAACTCTTCCTATCCTTTATAACACTGAAGCTTTATTCCACAAAGAACACATATGAAATCTATTCAGTTTAACATTCCACTCAATGTTACAGACATAAAATATTCCTGCCCCCAATAACTTTCTCATGGCCACAGAAGTTGCTTAAAATCTTCCCAAATGGCTTTTCAGAAGCTTAGATCCCTGCTTATGAAGGCCACTGTCTAAAGACCAGGTTCAAAATTACAAATCTGATCACATGTCTCCTTGCATCTGCCATAGCATCCTCCAACCCATATTTGTACTGATCTATCACCAAATTCTGGAGGCATTGTTAAAGCAAATTGATAACAAATCCTCTGAAAATGCATTGAAATTCAGATCCACCTCTGGTGAATATTACCAGGCGTAAAACAATGCTTGACAGAACTCATTTCAGCACCTCAAGGTATTTTCAATACCAACAGTCACACTCAGCTGCAGTTTCAGAAAGAGGAAAGGAAAAGCATCAAACTATGTTTCATTAAAAGTTGAAAAGGATTGATCTTCTGACTGCTGATAGTAAAGCCATGTGGCTGGAGACTACTAAATAATCCTTCACTGGAAGGGCTACAGAGTTCCCTCTCCTTCATCTTCTCTCCCATTTTGTCTTACTTTTCCCCAAAAAAGTTACCTTTGTCCTTATAGTCAATCAGCTACAGACTTCTCTTAAAAAAATAATCTTCACACATGTGAATCTGTGTCAGCATTCTTCATGTAGCACCACAGTCATGGATTTGCTGGATAAGCCACAAGAAATTTTAGCAGAAAGGCAAGTACTTTGCTGTATGTTCTGCTCAGAACTACCTAGTTAGGAGCTGCAAAATATAGCTGTACACATATATATTCTCTTTTCTAGCTGAAGGAAGAGACTGTTCTCATCCTTTTCGCCTAGATTTTTTTCTTTTTTTTTTTTTTATTTTATTCCTTTTCCCCTCCTTTTAAAAGAAATATTTTGCAGGGACTCAAGCTGAAATAGGGACTTTCTTTGGCACTAGCAATCTTCTAGTACCTATTGAAATTTTCTCAAGTTAAGGACAAGTAATTAGGACACTAACTAGTAACACACACACAAATCAAGACGCCCTACTGAACAGCCTCTCTCTACACCACTTTAATTGTTTTTTATTTGTTGTGCTTAATTTGGTTAATTGTTTTCCTTTGTTGGCTTTAAATCATCTCCAGGAGTGCACAACTCCTTTAAGATCCTCAAGTGATCCAAGACAGCTGCAGCAATTAGCAGCTATCAGCCATGTTCCCCACATAGCAACTGGGACTGATACATAACTGGGCTAAGGCTGCTAGCAGATATGCAGTGAAACCTGGAACTTCACCCTTTTTCTGAGGCAACCAGAGCAAAATCATGATCAGTCTAGATAGTTCCAAATCTACTGAGACTTTCAGTAACCATCACTAATGTTCTTCACAATGTTGTCCGAGCACTACTATTTGAAGTCTTTGTCAATATACTCCCTGCCATGCTTTTGTTCAGTATTTTATTTGAACTAACCATGCCAGGATTCCTCTCCTCCCTGCTCTAATTGCATGTGTGGTGCCCAGTACAGTAGAGTCCCAACATTCTGGGATATGGGAATGCTGCCGTAATACTTGAAGACAAGTAATAACAACAGAACAGCTTAGAGAAATGTCTGGGGCTAGCAGACAGGCTCCAACTGGAAAACAACATCTCAACACACTGGAAGGGAGGGAGTTGAGTTACAAACTATGTTTTTGGGCTAACAAAGAAACAATAGATGAGTCTATCTATCATTGAAAGGAAGAACGAGCAGAAACAAAAGAGAGGAGTAGGAAAAAGTGATCAAACCAAGCAATATCTCTCTAATACAGGTCCAGCTCACATGTGACAACATGGGTTGAATACATCAAACTTAGATATTGATGATTCCCAGAACTTCCCCAAACAGATGTGCATTTGTTAACCAGAGCATAGTTCTTCATTACAACAGATTCAGTTTGTCATTCTTGCCTCCAACTACATTTACTTGTTCTTCACAGCCCTTTCAATTGTCTCAGGCTATTTCCATAGCTAGTGCTCAAAATTAATCTTCAAAAGGGTAAAATACCAAAAAAGAACAATAGAATAGGTCAGAAAGCTAGTACTTATACAGAGAAGCTATAACAACTTCCTGGAGAGCAGTCTCCACTGTTATATCACATTTCAGACCTGCTTCCATGAAAAATGCCAAAGCGTGAGGTTAACACAAAGATGTTGATCTATTTTCTTCAGAACTCCCCACTAGTGAACAATCCCTGTCTTAACATCTCTTTTAAAGAAGGGCCAAAACCCATCCCTGTCCTAAGTCATTGATAACTCTAGTATTTAATTAGATATTTAAAGCCTGTGTATCTAAGCAAAACAATGTACCACACACATAGACCAAAAGATAAAATCTTACCCTCCCATTGTCTAATTTAATTCTTTAGAGGGCATTTCTAAAGGTTGATACCTCTGATATCTGAGCCTTGATTCCCTGAAGGATGACTGCTTCATAAAGGGTTCTTTCTTTTAAAAAGTATTGGGGGGTTATTTGTAAACAGGCTTGTGTTTCAAAGAAGAATGTCTTTATTCTCCATTGACTCAGTTAATATATCAAGTCACTGTCAGTAATGCCAATGTACTCTACCCTTGTGGGGCTCACAGTGGATTTCCAGTGTTCACTACGTGCCAGGTTCTGCTCTTTCTTTTGTGCTTGAGCAGCATGAAAGGGAAGGGGACTCCCTTAGCAGACCACTCCTAGATAGGATATGTTGCTTATTTTCTTCTACTGGGTCTCTGGGAAGCAATCTTCAGCTGTTAATTAACAGAGGATTACTCTTCCCTTCCTAGGGACACAGCAAAGCAAATCTGGACTCCATTCATCCCACATCCAGTCCAGGGATGCTTGCTCTCAACTTGAAACTGCACCAAAGACACTGAAAAATTAACAATTCATCCTCATAGAGTCATAGAATAGCTCAGGTTGGAAGGGACTTCGAAAGATCATCTGGTCCAACCTTTCATGGGAAAGGGAGCCTGTGTTAGAGCACACAGGGAAAGCTTGCTACTGGAATTTTTGTGCGAAAATACACACATGTACAGAAAACATAAGCACTACTATTTATCATTTTAAATCACTCTCACACTGTGGGACAGCCCATGGGTTTCAGTTCATCCTCCACTAGATCAGATTCCTTTGAAGGTTTCCAGCACTTGTCTGTAGCATGCTAAATGCATGATTTAAAATGAAAACTAGTAACATGGGTTTTCATGCAAGGAAAGAAGTTCAGTGTCATTTGGAATTATAGTTTTGGGAGCACTAGTGGACATGAGATACTGGGCAAAATAAAACAAATGACCGTACAGCGCCTTGCACAGCATGATCTCTCTGTGTTTTTCCAGCATCTCTCAATCTTCCAGTTTAAAAATAACAACAGCATGTGTTTATGATGCAGGATAATCTCTCACCTCAAGCAATCTGTGTGCTGTTTTGTCACTGGCTTTGTTCTATTAATATCCTCTTTCTATTGCTACTATTATGTGTCCAACTTCACAATGGCTATTTTATGCACTTTTCCTTCAGAGGAAGCCTAAGGACAGCAACTTTCCTTCAGAAAAGCCTCTTTTTTTTTTTTTTGTCAATATTATTTCCAGTTTAGGTTTGAGTGGACCTGCAGTATAAATAATGAAATATGCATTATCCATTGACCAAGTCATAAATACCATGGTATCTCAGACTCTCAACCCAACCATTTTATTCTGGATGGAAATGCTTCAGCAAGTGCTGAGGCTACAGTCCTCCATCTCACTTAGTGACACACCCCATCATACCTGGTACCTCCACATCCTGCACAAGCAATTCAGGTGATTCAGAACTGCAGGGACAAAAGAGGTGTTCAAAAAATGCCCAGTGGAAGGAATTTAAAGGATTTATTTCTATACATTGCAGTTCTTAGGCCTAGCAACTGAGATCTTGTCTCTACTGGCTGCAGCCACCCTTATCTCAAGTGTTGGTTTCTTTCACACAAGCACTACACTTCTTATGCCAAGTATCCAAAGTATCCAAACTCTGCTGATCAGTAAAGCACCTGTGTACCTGAGCAAGGACAACTTCTAATGTTATCAGGAACAGTAAGCATGTAAAGGGCATACAAGTAAAGCATCCTACACTACAGCAAACTGGCCATAAATACATCCATACTGGAAAGTAGAGAAAAATTTACAACTCTCACAGCACTGAAATTCTGGAAAAGCCTCCCACTAGTGAAGGAAAGGCACCCCTCAACGTCTTTTTATTTTTAAAACTGAGTTTGATCAGTTTATGAACAGCACTGTATATAATAAAAAGAGTTTGGACTTGATTACCCAGGAAGTATTTTCTAGTCATATATTCCCCTGAAATTAAGGATGTCTGTTTTATTAGTTTAAATGGAATGTGTAATCCCTCACGAGGTTTCAAAATCTCATGCTTCTAGTTTACTTTCTAGACATTTCCAATTCCTTCAGCACTTTTATTCTACCTGGAACAAGAATTTTATAACCTTCTTTTTTTTTTCTGTATCTGAGCAAATTTTCATGGTTCCCTTTAAGGTTAAGGCACAGAAACTATCAGCCTGGTCTCCTGAAAAACTGAAATGTCATCATAGTTATTTTATTTATATATTGCATGATGAGGGAGCAAACTTGAAGACTTGGTTTGACCAGTGCGGGTTCAGTTACGTGTATCTGACTCTATAGAGAGGTTGATATTATCACACTAAGCAGTGCAGACTTTTCATTTATGCTCTTAGGTTTCCTAATCTCTGTTTCACACCACCCCACAGAAAGATTCTGGATATGGGAGAACCTTTGACCCCTCTAAGAGTGAAAAAGGAGGAGGATAGGAGGATGACAGGCATCTGCTACACAAAACCCTCTGCTTGAGGGGAGCACCTACTCTGGACTCTGTCAGAAAGCAGGGAGGCAGGAGCTTGTTCAGTACAAGTTGTGCTTCTCCATCCCTATAGCAGCTAGGTCCCATAGGGCATCCTTCAGCAGCAGCATGGACCCAGCATAACTGCTCCATCTGGCAAACCAAGTGCTTTATCCTTTTTCTCCAAACCCTCCTATTATCTTTCTTGATCATTACATCCATCTACTCTCCCCTATCTCATTTCTAAGTAAGCAGTACACAAAGTGACCTCTGTGTGTAGCCACTAGGACAAATAAGCCAGTTTGTAGCCAGGAGATGTGCACAGCCATGTTCAGTACTATGTCAGTCAAAATACACATAAATTGTGTTTATGCACAATACATCATCATCTATTTGGATTAATTATTACAATTTTTTTCTATAGGGTCACTGAATATGCACAACAGCTAAAACACAACACTATGTACAGACATGTTTCGGCCTCTATTCCATCAGTCCCATGGAAAGTACACTGCATTTCATTATTACATGACATGACATACTCAGTCTTATTGTTCAATGGACCACGAGACACGGGAACTACAGTTGTCTCCAGACAGCTGGGCAGTCAGGTAGACACAAGATGAATAAACAGATAATTGTGCTGAACTGCTTATTGATTAGCAACTTTTCAGCCTTCCAAGCCAAAAAAATAAACAAGAAGCCCAAAACAAACAAACAAAACCCCAGATGCTTAATCTGCAAAAAATGGGCAGGTCAAGCCCATGAAATCAGGTGACTAGGCCAAGTTAATACGATATACCTTGACCATCATGGCTATAGGAAACCATCACTAACCCAAGATAGTGGCTTATGTTCCTTCACAGGTGACAGGTATGCACTTCATCCCACATAGCATGTTTTCCCACAGTTACCCACAGCCTGAAGGGCAAAAACTCCTAGAGAGCTGTAACTAACTTCTACCTTTCCCACTAAATCTGAGTTCTGTGTCCTAGCTCTTACTTAGGCTTGGGTTTTCTCCATGTTTAAAAGGAGAGATTTATTAACAAAACTCCTTAAAGGCAGGGGTTTATGAAACTTCATGTTGCTTATTTCCCAGGGTTATTACCCTCCTTACCCAAAGCCTGGGGTATTTCATACAGCCACTCAGAGTACAGGCAGAACCATATCACTCTCTGCAGCCAACATAAGGAGCTTTACCACAGTAGTAGCTCACATTTCATTATGACTTTCATTCACATTTTCAGAGTAGGGAAACCTCCTTAAAGAATTTGGGACATTTTTTATATAGAAAGTCTGACTTGGCATCTTATGAGCAGCCTCTGTAGTCCCATCCTATTTTGTACCAGTATGTAGAGGACTAGCAGTCCCACAGTTCCCATGTAATTTTCTTACAGGATCTTCTAGGAGAAAAAAACCACCATCATAGCAAAACAAAAACCCAAACAACCCCAATCTTCTATGATGAATTTGGAGTCTGAATACAAGTGAAAGGCTCCAAGATAAAAGGCAATAGGCTCATTTTCTAGCATGGAGGAATCAAGCTGGTCAGAAACAGAAACTTCCTGAATTAAAGTAGCAAAGCACTGGAATCAATTCCCTGGGAAAGATGTTGGCAGCTCTGTCACTGGATGTTTTTATGAAGACAGACATAGGTAGAGTTGATCCTGCATTGGGATGAGGGAATAGAAATCCCTGTAGTTCTATTCTCTATGATTCGGTGGGAAAGGCCTAGAAGACAATATTAATAAAAATGATCAGCAGTCTCCTGTGAGAGAAAAAACGCTTTAGCAGACCTTCACCTGGCATTAAAGTGTAACGCAATTGCCTGGTCTTTTTAATAGCCTTAGTCACAATTCGATATTAAGGCAATGTGATGGAATGTGCTTGGTTAAAAAAACATAGCTATTTCCTACACACTGTGTTTATGAGCATTTTCAGAAATTGTACAGGTTTTCTTTCCCCACAGGGAAGGCACGCTGTGATTTATGGACTGTAATAGTGAGCTTAATTGGGAAGGAGATATCATTGTTGACAGCTTTGTCTTCGCCTGATAAATAATGGAATAAATCTGCAGGGAGCATTTACTCACTCCCCATCAGGGTTTTGGACAGTGGCTTTTGGAGGTCACACACCTTCTAATGTATTTGCAGGATAGTTTGCATGCTGAGGCCATTGCCACTGCATCCTTGAATAGCTGTAGCTATCCCTGGAGCCCCATTGGCTTCATCAGTGAGGTTGTCTGTGGTCAAGATAGGAACTGGATAACAGAGGAGAAAAGTGTTGGACTATGGTGCAGATATGCATCTACATTGTGCAATGGAGTGTCACACAGACATCCCCCACCCCATGAACCTTGAGCCTACTACAAAGTCCAGAGATCTGAAGACTGATCAGATGGGTCTAGGGCAATTTGGCCCAGGACCAGCTTCAAGCAAGCACTACATGAATGAGACTTGCCAGAATCTGAATATGAACAGAACCAGAGGTAATTAGCTTGGCTGTCTATCAGCCATAGCCTTAGTGATTCTAGCTGGGGGGGGTGTTGTTAAATGGGTCCAGCTGGTTTGGCATTTGTTGTTTATTTAGTGACAAAACATTAATTTAGAAGACAGCCATGTAAGCTTTATCTTGAGCACATATTCATCGCCACTATTGTTTCTGCTAGTGTATTTTTCCCCCCACTATGATCAATTTCAGTCATTCAGGACTGAGTTTATGGACCCAAGGGACCCAAATCAAATGCGTCCATATTGTAAGAACAGAGCTCAAATGAATGATGTATCATTTTCCCTGTCCCAATGGACAGCTAGCTCACATCAGGCTGGGGTCTATGAGGTTAGGTAAGGTGATGCACAAGATATCCTAAGTCAGAATTCACAGTTCATAGGCCAGACCCTGAAGATTCTTAGGTAAAAATAGAATCCATTGAACTAATGGACAACTCAAGCATGAAAAACTACATTGTTGTTTGCATGATATAAGCCACATGCTTCTCAGCACTAAGTCCGCGTTACTTATATTGACAAGTGCCTCATAAATCATAGAATCATAGAATCGTCTTGGTTGGAAAGGACCTTTAAGATCATCAAGTCCAACCATTAACCTGGCACTGCCAAGTCCACCACTAGTGTAGGCTGTGGCAGAGGCGACTGAATGTCACTGTGATTCTGGGCAATACATTCCTGCCAGTATAAGGGCATGGTTTAGTGTTCTGAGCTGCAGTTCCTCTTCAGAGAAGACATTTTTAAGATCACATGTTCCCCGTATCATGTCCCACTGTTTCTTAGCTGGTGGTTTCCATTTGCTGGTCCAAGATGATTCAGCTTGCACTGTGAAAGGAGTCATATCTCTGTACTTTTGCAGGGCAAGTTCAGAAGAGAAGACACAGATTACAGAAAGGGCTGTAGAGGAGCTCTACAATCTACAGAGTCCTCCTATAGCTGCTCTGCTTCCCACTCCACTGTACATAGGGAATGTCAACACTTCCTCATATTTGGGCTTTCAGCAACCAGATGCATGCTTTTCCTTCTTAACAGAAGAAAGCAGAATGAATCTATTTCATCTTATTGTATTCTGATTCCAAAAACTGTCTTATTGCTCTTAAACATCACTGATTGTCCTGGTTTGGCCTAAACCAGGCCGATTTTCCTTTCAGTGATTTTTACTTTCAGCTAAGTCTCCTTTAAGTAACTGCATTTTCTGAAACTAACTGCATGTTTTTGCAGACAGTGTCTGCTTCCAGGACTGATAACGCTCGAAGTTTGTAGTTATCACTGAGGCACCGGTAGGGATGTTGTGCAGAAAGGCTCTTGCTGTACTTATTCTTGAGAGAAACCAAGGTCACTGCTGAATTCCTCATTGCTTACGAGTGAAGAGCCGAAGGGGGGTCGCAGCTGCAGTGGGGAGCAGACAGGGCAGGTGACCCAAAATTGACCAATGAGGGTATTCCATCCCATACACGTCATTCTCGGTATAAAGTGGGGGGATCACGAGGGTCTCGCTCTCTTTCTGCTATGGCCGGTGTCCAGGGAGGACTCCGTCTGTTTTCCTGCTGCCCCCGATCCCAATCCGTGCGTTCCTGAATCCAGCTCTCGACCATCGCTAGGCCCAGGCTGGGCCTTCCCGGAGCCTGCCCTGCAGTGCCGGTGGTGACGTGGCTGACTTCAGGGGAGCTCAGTCTTGGTTTTGTATATATATTTGTATATATTTGATTATTTTTATTATTATTATTATACTTTTTTTCATTATTATAGTTTATTAAAACTGTTTTAATTTTCCAACCCAGAAGTCTCTCTCCCTTTTCCCTTTCCCTTTCCCTCTGGGGGGAGGGAGGGGGATAACAGAGGGCATCTGCCGCAGGTTTAATCGCCAGCCCAGCTTTAAACCGTGACAGATTTATTGGCGCCCAACGTGGGGCTCGAGAGAAGCTCCGACAGGTTGCTCTGATAAGTCGAATCCCAGCTCCAGTGGGAGGAGACCCGGAGAGCTCAGCCAAGAGAGTATCAGATTTCTTCCTTTGAGATTTACGAGGGGTTGGAAATTAAAACAGATAGCTAAGATGGTAATGTCATTTGTGAGCCTTGTGTTACCTCTTCTCTTTATAAAGCTTGTTTTACAGTTATGTGTAATGATACCTTACTTGCCGTATGCACTGTGTGTTAGTGCTTACGTGTGGTTTAACAGGGCGTGCTGGTCAAAATGTGTCGTTTCGGTATGGGTTGTGATACTGATTTATGTCGTGATAAACTGGGCAGTCATTATTCCGATCTCTTATCTCTATGATACAATGATGGGCAGCTTTAATCGCGAATCCGTAGCTGCGCACACCGGGCGTCTTTTAACTGATTTTGATAGTATCTGCTCCTTTTTTGCCAAGCTGATTCCTGCAAAATTCGAACAGGGCATGTTGTTATTTTTGGGTGTCCTGTATGTGTTACTGGTGAGCTATGTGATTAGATGTTGGTGCAGCAACAGCGGGAGGTATCATGCTGCCCCTGTAACCTGGAGAAAACACCGAAAGAAATCAACTAGTAAAGTGAAGGATGATGACTCAGAGGCTTCTAAGGCAGAGCCAGCACGGGACCCAGGTGAGGGCCCTTCTCAGTCAGAGTCAGGGCCTGACACAGAGGGGGGTTTCCTTGATCGTCTTTTTAAAGAAGGCCCATTACACAAGAAGGACAAGAAAGGTCCTTCTAAAGCAGAACAATCACAGGAGGACTCGGACTCGGAAGTAGAGATAACCTACCACTCCTTATCCCTGAAAGAACTGCGAAATATAAGAAAAGATTTTAGACGTTATGACGGTGAGCCAATAATTACCTGGTTGCTCCGATGCTGGGATAATGGGGCAGATAGCATAGAACTGGATGGTAGAGAAGCCAGACAGTTGGGATCCCTGTCCAGAGATGGTGGTATTGATAAGATGCTTCCAAGAAGGTCGAACAGTATCAGTCTCTGGAGGCGACTCTTGTCAGCTGTAAAGAGCAGGTATCCCTATAAAGATGATGTTATGAGCCACCTAAGCAAATGGACCACTATAGAAAAAGGTATTAACTACCTTAGAGAACTAGCTGTGCAAGAGATCATTTATAAACACCCTCAGGACATTGTAGATCCTGTAAATCCTGATGAAGTGGAATGCAACCGATCCATGTTCCGGAAGGTTGTGAAGAGTGCTCCACCAACACATGCCCATACATTGTCAATATTAGTCTGGGGAGAAGATGCTATGGCACGACCTAGTGTGGGCGAAATGGCTAACTATATGCGACAGTATGAAGATAGTATTTCTTCCCCACTGCAGGCCCGTGTCTCGGCTGTGGAAAAACTGACTAAGGAAAACAAAGACTCATTGAAACAACTGTCAGACAAACTGTCCAGGATCGAGAATAAACTTGACTCTCTACCTACACAGGCCCGCGTTGCAGCCTTTAGGAGGCAACGCCCTCCTACTGGACTGGCTCAAAGGAAACAGAACACGTCACGAGGTATCCTGTGGTTTACCCTGCGTGATTATGGGGAGGACATGAACAGATGGCATGGACAACCTACCAGTACCCTACAGGCACGAGTACGTGAGTTGCAAGCTAACAGAAATACCAGAGAGAATTTTTCTAGGAGGATGGCTGCTCCAGTTACCAATGAGCAGGACCCCAGTCAGGGTAGATGGGCCTCAAATCCTTTTTTTCCAAGAGTGAATAGAGGAAATGAAGGTCCAATCCCCGTGAGCAGCACGAATCCAATCTTTAATTAGAGGGGCCCTGCCTCTAGCCAGGAGGAGGAGAGGGATAACCGGATTTATTGGACTGTGTGGATTCGATGGCCTGGCACATTAGAACCACAAAAGTATCGAGCCCTGGTAGACACTGGTGCACAGTGCACCCTCATGCCATCGAATCATAAAGGGACAGAATCTGTCAGTATCTCGGGAATAACAGGGGGATCTCAAGAGTTATCTGTATTGGAGGCCGAAGTGAGCCTAACTGAAAATGAATGGAAAAAGCACCCCATTGTGACTGGTCCAGATGCTCCGTGCATCCTTGGCATAGACTACCTTAAGAAAGGGTATTTTAAGGACCCAAAAGGATATAGATGGGCCTTTGGTGTAGCAGCTGTAGAGACTGAGGACATTAAACAGCTGTCTACCTTGCCTGGCCTCTCAGAGGATCCTTCTGTTGTGGGGTTGCTGAAAGTTGAAGAACAACAGGTGCCAATTGCTACTGCCACGGTGCACCGACGACAATATCATACCAATCGAGACTCCCTGATCCCCATTCATAAACTGATTAGACAATTAGAAAATCAAGGAGTGATTAGCAAGACTCGCTCACCCTTTAATAGTCCTATATGGCCAGTGCAAAAGTCTAATGGAGAATGGAGATTAACTGTGGACTATCGTGGCCTAAATGAAGTTACACCACCTCTGAGTGCTGCTGTGCCAGACATGCTAGAACTTCAATACGAACTGGAGTCAAAGGCAGCCAAGTGGTACGCCACTATAGACATTGCTAATGCATTTTTCTCTATTCCCTTGGCACCAAAGTGCAGGCCACAGTTTGCTTTTACCTGGAGAGGTATCCAGTACACCTGGAATCGACTGCCCCAGGGGTGGAAACACAGTCCTACTATTTGCCACGGACTGATCCAGACTGCACTAGAAGAGGGTGGAGCTCCAGAACATTTGCAATACATTGATGACATCATTGTATGGGGTGATACAGCAGCAGAAGTTTTTGACAAAGGGGAGAAAATAATTCAAATTCTTCTGCAAGCTGGTTTTGCCATAAAAAGAGGCAAGGTCAAGGGGCCTGCCCGGGAGATCCAGTTTTTAGGGATTAAATGGCAAGATGGGCGTCGCCAGATCCCGATAGAGGTGATCAACAAAATAACAGCTATGTCCCCACCAACTAACAAAAGGAAACACAAGCCTTCTTAGGCGTTGTGGGTTTCTGGAGAATGCATATTCCAGATTACAGCCAGATTGTACGCCCTCTTTATCAGGTGACCAGAAAGAAAAATGATTTTCAGTGGGGCCCTGAACAACAACAGGCTTTTGAACAGATTAAACAAGAAATTGTGCATGCAGTAGCCCTTGGACCAGTCCGTACGGGACAAGATGTTAAAAATGTGCTCTACACCTCAGCTGGGGACAATGGTCCTACCTGGAGCCTCTGGCAGAAAGTGCCAGGGGAGACTCGAGGTCGACCCCTAGGATTTTGGAGTCGAGGATACAAGGGCTCTGAGGCCAATTACACTCCAACTGAAAAAGAGATACTGGCAGCATATGAAGGAGTTAGAGCTGCCTCAGAGGTAATCGGTACTGAAGCACAACTTCTCCTGGCACCCCGATTACCAGTACTAGGCTGGATGTTCAAGGGTAAGGTTCCTACTACTCATCATGCAACTGATGCTACATGGAGTAAATGGATTGCATTAATTACACAGAGGGCTCGAATAGGAAACCCTAATCGCCCAGGAATCTTAGAAGTGATCATGGACTGGCCAGAAGGCAAAGACTTCGGAATGCCACCAGAAAAGGAGGTGACACGTGCTGAAGAAGCCCCACCATATAATGAACTACCAGAGGATGAGAAGCAGTATGCCCTGTTCACCGATGGATCCTGCCGTCTTGTAGGAAAGCATCGGAAGTGGAAAGCTGCTGTATGGAGTCCCATACGACGAGTCACAGAAGCCACAGAAGGACAAGGTGAATCAAGTCAATTTGCAGAGGTAAAAGCCATCCAGCTGGCTTTAGACATTGCTGAACGAGAAAAGTGGCCAAGGCTGTATCTTTATACTGACTCATGGATGGTGGCAAATGCCTTGTGGGGGTGGTTAAAGCAGTGGAAGCGAAGCAACTGGCAGCGTAAAGGTAAACCTATTTGGGCTGTTGAACTGTGGCAAGATATTGCTGCTCGGCTAGAGAAACTAGTCATGAAGGTACGTCATGTAGATGCTCACGTACCTAAAAGTCGGGCAACTGAGGAACATCGAAACAACCAACAAGCAGATCAGGCTGCTAAAGTGTTCCAAATAGATTTGGACTGGGAACATAAAGGTGAACTATTTTTAGCTCGGTGGGCTCATGACACTTCAGGTCATCAAGGGAGAGATGCAACATACAGATGGGCTCGTGACCGAGGGGTGGACTTAACTATGGACTCTATTGCACAGGTTATCCATGATTGTGAAACATGCGCCGCAATTAAGCAAGCCAAACGGTTAAAACCTTTGTGGTATGGGGGGCGGTGGTTGAAATATAAATATGGGGAGGCCTGGCAAATTGACTACATCACACTCCCTCAGACCCGCCAGGGTAAACGTTATGTACTTACCATGGTGGAGGCGACCACCGGATGGCTGGAAACATACTCTGTGCCCCATGCCACTGCCCGGAACACTATTCTGGGCCTCGAAAAGCAAATCTTGTGGCGACACGGCACACCAGAGAGAATTGAGTCGGATAACGGTACTCATTTCAAAAACAGTCTCATAGATAACTGGGCCAAAGAGCATGGCATCGAATGGGTATATCACATCCCCTATCATGCACCAGCCTCTGGGAAAGTTGAACGGTATAATGGGCTGTTAAAAACTACCCTAAAAGCAATGGGGGGTGGAACCTTTAAAAACTGGGATAAGCATTTGGCACAAGCTACCTGGCTAGTTAACACCAGAGGATCTATCAACCGAGCTGGCCCTGCTCAGTCAGACCTTTTACATACAGTAGAAGGGGATAAAGTCCCTGTGGTGTATGAAAGGAATCTGTTGGGAAAAACTGTCTGGGTTCTTCCTGCTACGGGCAAAGGTAAACCCATTCATGGGATTGCTTTTGCTCAAGGACCTGGATGTACTTGGTGGGTGATGCTGCAGGATGGTGGAGTCCGATGTGTCCCTGAAGGTGATCTGATCTTGGGTGAGAATACTTAATTCTGAACTGCATGATGTTAATTGCTGCATAATACTAACAGTGTTCATAAGTGTCTTTCAGGTTGAAGCAGTGGTGATGAGACCGGAGCTAGCTGCAAGTGGCGTCCAGTAACCTCCTCGAGACTGACATCTTTAACCTGCAACCCGTGGGCACGAACTGTGACAAAGCTCATATCATCTCTCCTACCCTGGGAGACTCCTAGCCAGATGGAAACCCACAATCCTGAACTAAATGAACTTGATGAACTTTTTTTTTGTATAGAGATGAATCATAAACTAATGTTATCTGTATATATTTTAAAATGAAAAGTTAGTGGTGATCTGAGTATGACGTGAATGGTATGGAATAAGGGGTGGAATGTCCTGGTTTGGCCTAAACCAGGCCGATTTTCCTTTCAGTGATTTTTACTTTCAGCTAAGTCTCCTTTAAGTAACTGCATTTTCTGAAACTAACTGCATGTTTTTGCAGACAGTGTCTGCTTCCAGGACTGATAACGCTCGAAGTTTGTAGTTATCACTGAGGCACCGGTAGGGATGTTGTGCAGAAAGGCTCTTGCTGTACTTATTCTTGAGAGAAACCAAGGTCACTGCTGAATTCCTCATTGCTTACGAGTGAAGAGCCGAAGGGGGGTCGCAGCTGCAGTGGGGAGCAGACAGGGCAGGTGACCCAAAATTGACCAATGAGGGTATTCCATCCCATACACGTCATTCTCGGTATAAAGTGGGGGGATCACGAGGGTCTCGCTCTCTTTCTGCTATGGCTGGTGTCCAGGGAGGACTCCGTCTGTTTTCCTGCTGCCCCCGATCCCGATCTGTGCGTTCCTGAATCCAGCTCTCGACCATCGCTAGGCCCAGGCTGGGCCTTCCCGGAGCCTGCCCTGCAGTGCCGGTGGTGACGTGGCTGACTTCAGGGGAGCTCAATCTTGGTTTTGTATATATATTTGTATATATTTGATTATTTTTATTATTATTGTTATACTTTTTTTTTCATTATTATAGTTTATTAAAACTGTTTTAATTTTCCAACCCAGAAGTCTCTCTCCCTTTTCCCTTTCCCTCTGGGGGGAGAGGGGGGGATAACAGAGGGCATCTGCCGCAGGTTTAATCGCCAGCCCAGCTTTAAACCGTGACACTGATATACCTACTTCTGAATGTTGCAAACTGCTCACTTTCCTTGTGTAATTTTTACTCTAAGATTATGGCAATTTGGGCTCATTAACATTTTGTTAAGGTACCAACATTTCCTCCTCAGAAGAACGAAAAGTTTTTCCTCTTAATGTGGGAAAGCCCAAAACAGTTTCCTTAGTTATTGCCTTTTGTGCTATCTTATCCACCCTCTGAAAAGTGTGCAGACTCCCTTCCACTCAATTCAAAATGCCAGGCTGAAATTCCTTGTTCCCTGTTAACATGCTAATGCATATGAAACAGCAGCCCAAATTCACAGATTACTCATTTCAGCCTTGAGTCTAATGATCTACCAATTTATTTTTTTTCCTTTCTTCCAGCAGACACTACCTACCTATTTAAGACATGAGAGCACAGCACAGAAATAAAGGCATTTCATTATATTTTAATATTCCATCTACAGTTTCCCAAGGTTGCTTCACTCTACAATTATAGCAAGACAACAAAAGAAAACCTCTTCAAACCATTCAGGGAAACTAGAAGTAGTTTCTGTGTGAAGGTTACTTTCACATCACAAAAATCCAGGTGTGGACCTTGCCCATAGTTGTTGACTAGACTGAAGTGGTTTTCAACAGTTTTTAATTTATAACATCTGTTCAGACTGTCACATTGCTAATTTAACCTTATTGGCAACAGGCTTATCTTGGTTTGTTACCATTAACAGACCCCTAGAACTAGCCATTGGGTACCAGGTAGAAAGCAGTGCCTCACACCACCACTGTATTTCTCATAATACTAAATATTAAATTTGAACTTAGCTGAAAACAGATTTTCAAGAGGTTGTGGAGGGAAGCATGTTACCTCATCTTGCTCCCAGTAAAATAAAACAGCAACATTCAATTGACCTAAGGTTTGATGCCTGAGTTCAGGTGAACTGGGTCAGGTATGACACTATAATTCATAGTGAGGTTTGTGCCAACTGGTGACACTTTTCTGAGATCATTCTGACCTTACAAATCATTTGTTGTGCTCATTGTACCAAATCTCCCACAATTACTCATTCTTACATGGTACGCACAAGCTGGTATCGCACATGAACAGAACCCTTCAAGCTTTGAACGCAACTGCAGAACCCCAAACTATTCAGAGATTAAAGTTAGAGGCAATTCTTAGGCATGCCGCATATCAATTGAAATCATAATTCCAAATCAGGAATCCAAATCTGCCCAGTTTGCCATCCTTCAAAAGTAAAAAAGCCCACAGGAACAGACCTGCTGATATTTCACATACCTCCTAGGAGTACACAGCCAGAAGGAGCTGCTCATGTCATCTTACTCTAACTTTTGTTACCATAGATAATTCCCTCACATGATCCTTTTACAAACTGAAATTCTGTGAATGGTGTTTCTTTTATGGTATTTCATTACTTTGACCTTGTCTTTTAGGCAGGAAGCCCTGAAGTTAACACAAACTTAAGTAAGTACAGTACACAATATTAGGTGGTATGTTGGATGCAATAAAGAATAAGGAAAGATTGAATAAATAAATCGTATCACCTCATCTACTGCATCTGCGCTGTTCTATTCACTCCATTCCCAAGTGACACTGCAGCATTAGAAAGGATTTGAAAAGGAAAGAAAACAACAGCCTGGGAAGCACCCTTACATGAACAGAGATTTTAAGTGTTGGGGAAGTTTAGTCTAGAAAAGAAATAGATAAGACAAGGTGTAATAAAAAACCATGGAAGAATAATCAGTCACCTCAAACTTAGATTTGGAATTCTGTTATCCTTTTCTCATAATATGAAGATAGGTATGAACATGGTGCTTGAGATGCAGTTAAAAATTTCCACAAGACTGTAAACCTCACTGCCACGGGATATCAGTGGGCAAAAGAGGTTGGAAAGATTCCTAGAGTGACTTCACATTCATAGAGATAAAAGTTTATAAAAATTCAAATTAGTAATGGTGAAAAGAAAAACATCTTACGAGATGTGAAAGACCATTAGTGATGATTTAGACCCCACGGCATGTCTTCTAAGAAAAGATTTGCCAGCTTGCACACCCAATTATGTAAAGATACTCAAGCTGCAAAAGGGATTATAATAACTTATTTGATTAGCACCTTCCTTGGATTCACAGAGAATCCTCCTAGACAAGGACTTGCCATTTTTTCCACTTAGCCATTTCCTCTGCCCTGTTTCCCTCTCCTCCCACTGCCCTTAATCTTCATTTCTGCAACCTTAACTCCTAGAATGGTGACAGAAGCCAGTGGCAATATTTCTTTCTACCGTTCCATTATAGGTAATCTCTTTCAATCTTGCTCAGTTTAGCAACAGGAGGACAATAAAATGTCATCTGAGAAAAGCACAAAGAGAAGGAGAGACTGATGCACAAACAGAATTTATTCTGCCTCAGAGCTAAAAAGAGGGGATGGGAATCAAGTCCTCAAGTGTTTCTTAGGGCACTGTCTCCTCTTTTTCTGTGTCCATTAACCCAGTAGCATGAGTGCCATATAGCGCCATTACTTCCATCTCTTAGGTCCTGCAGTTTAAAGTTCAGTAATAAGCTTGTGTTTCAAAAATGGGAGCATCCAAGATGTCTCTAACTCAATATGCTCTAGGGGAAATGAGTGTATCTTATTTTATTTCAGTGAGATATGGGACATTCTGTCTGGTGTACAGAAAAGCACACATGATTATTAGAGGCAGCATTTCATAAATTGCCTGCCTATTACCAAGTTATAGCACAAATACCTGGGGCGGTTGACTCACTACTTGGCTTCTGCCTCTGCTGCTCACCATGTAAAAATCAACTTTCTGTGGACTAAGCAATTGCACAGTACACAGGATACACACTTCCATGTATCTCTGAGAAGTTTGTATGCAGGACTTTCGGTTTGCCCCAGAGACAGAGTTCAGTATCTTAATACAGGATAGTACTTGTGCTTGAACCACCCTTTCCAAACAGAGATGTTTTCTTTTATAGAAATGGCAGATTTGTTTGTCTCATAGGGCATTTAATGGGTTTATAAACTGAAAGACAACAATGTGATCCTCAAGACTGACCTCTTGCATATCATACAGCACAGTTTCTCTCAGCAAATCTGTACTAATCCCCAAGCGCCCTATCCCTCCATAGTGATTTGAAGTGACAGAGAAAGCACATCCTACACTAAGCTCTTCAGTGAAACTTACATTTTGAACTTATCCTTGATTTGACTTCTTTGTTAGTTTGTTATGCTTTTATTTGCAAGGTGGACAGATATCAAAATTTCCCCACTAAACCACAGTAAGCAATCAGTTTATTCCTACTAATTATTCCTTAATTCTTAAATTATTATTTAAGTATTTGTAGATGTTCCCCCAGTTTAGAGTGTAACATTGAGTGCCTTCACTTATTGGGTATTTAGTCTAGATTTTTCGGGGCAAATATTAAGTGCTGTTCAAATACCAACTTGACTTTGAAAGATCACTCTGTTTATGAGTCAGAGATCTCAGTGGATTGACTCCAAAGAGCAAAAGAAACACATGTGATTACAATCTAAAGAATATTTTAACATTTAAAGGAGGCATTCACATCATCTTGCTGACATTCAGACAGAATAGCTATAACTGCGCAGGCAGATTCCCAATTAATCAATATGCCTTCATTAGATTGGGATAGATACAGCTCCTGCATCCCCCCAGCAGGGAGCCTGATGGTGACAGACATCTGTCACATTCTCGCCCATCCTGTGCTGCTGCCACTGGCGGACAGAGTGAGTCCAAGTCAGGTCAGAACTCTCCCTGTAGCATTTTCCAGGTTTATTTTGTACCTGACTGTCTGCTCCATACCCCAAGGCCCTTCACGTGTTTCTCATCTGCATTACATCATGCATCCTTCCAATGCTTTTTCTCTATTTCCTTATCCCCTTCTACACTCTCCTCCAGATATTACCTACAGCATTTGCCTTCATCCCCCACTTCCACCCACCCTTATTCTCCTTTCTATTCAAGGACCCTGCATGATACTCCTCATCTCTCCTCCTGCAACACGTTCCAACCAGGCAGCTTCTCTCTTGCCATGATCCCTGTTGATTTTGACTCCTCTTCCACGCTTGACAGCAATGATCCAAACTTATCAATCAGTAACACATCTCATTCTTTACCTGCATATTTCCTCACCTTTACAAACTTGTCTGATGCACACTTCAGGTTTTTATATTGTACAATGTGTTTACATACACTGTATACACAATCCTAAAACAGAAGAGACTGCAAACAACATGCAGACAGTTGTCTTAAGACACTAGGTCCAGATATAACTGCTTACTTCCCAGGGGCTAGCAGAAAAGTCTCTGGATAGGGAGTTTAAGAAGGAAAATAGCATCTCTCATGATTTATGATACACCCTGTAGTCAGAATTTCACAAAATGAAAACTAATGTAACTAGGTCTTTAACAATGCTTATGTAGTCAGAAAAATAGTCTCTAAAATGTGTGCAATAACTCCACCTGGTGATTCTCAACATGATATTGTCAGGCTTAAAGCTGACTCTTATGAGAAACAGGGGAGCATAGATGTTATACAAAGTCCTAATCTGTAATGTAAGCAGCATAGTTCTGCATATAATAAGCCCTACGCTTTGTTCTTAGCCTTTCTTTGGCTTGACCTGTAAATCGCATTTCAGACTTAAAACATGTATAAATTGGAAAGCAGTACTCATCCTGCCCTCAGAATATATATCAAGGGTTTGGTATGATAGTAGGAACTATGCACATCTTACTGGAGATTGTTGAACACTTATTAAAATAACTTCTAAATTTAAACTGTCATATTGATAAGCAGCATATAAAAAGCATCACCACTTCCATCATAACTCGTTCTTCATGAATGAACCTCCCATGATCCAGGAGGAGACAGTTAGTGACCTGCTGTGCCAGTTGGACACCCACAAGGCTATGGGCCCGGATGGGATTCACCCCAGAGTAATGAAAGAACTGGCAAATGAACTTGCCAAACCACTCTCTATTATCTACCTGCAGTCCTGGTTAACTGGAGAAGTTCCAGCTGACTGGAAATTAGCAAACGTAACGCCCATCTACAAGAAGGGTCGGAAGGATGATCCAGGGAACTATAGGCCTGTCAGCCTGACCTCGGTGACAGGCAAGGTGATAGAACAGATCATCCTGAGTGCCATTACACAGCACATGAAGGACAATCAGGGCATCGGGGCCAGCCAACATGGATTCATGAAAGGCAGGTCCTGCTTCACCAAACTGGTCTCCTTCCATGACAAAGTGACCCGCTTAGTAGATGAGGGCAGGGCAGTGGATGTAGTCTACCTAGACTTCAGTAAGGCATTCGACACTGTCTCCCACAGCATCCTCCTAGACAAACTGGCTGCCCGGGGCTTGGATGGGCGGACGCTTCGATGGGTTAAAAACTGGCTGGATGGCCAAGCCCAGAGAGTGGTGGTGAATGGGGCAAAGTCCAACTGGCGGTCGGTCACTAGCAGTGTTCCCCAGGGCTCAGTTCTGGGGCCGGTACTGTTCAATATCTTTATAGACGATCTAGATTTAGGGATTGAGTGCACCCTCAGTAAATTTGCAGATGACACCAAGCTGGGTGGGAGTGACGATCTGCTGGAGGGTAGGAAGGCCCTACAGAGGGATTTGGACAGGTTAGATAGATGGGCTGAGACCAACGGCATGACGTTCAACAAGAACAAGTGCCAGGTCTTACACTTTGGCCACAACAACCCCATGCAGCACTACAGGCTGGGGGAAGAGTGGTTAGAAAGCGGCCCGGTGGAAAGAGACCTGGGGGTGTTGATCGACAGCCGGCTAAACATGAGCCAGCAGTGTGCCCAGGTGGCCAAGAAGGCCAATGGCATCCTGGCTTCTATTAGGAATAGTGTAGCCAGCCGGTCTAGGGAAGTGATCGTCCCTCTGTACTTGGCACTGGTGAGGCCGCATCTTGAGTACTGTGTTCAGTTCTGGGCCCCGCACTTCAAGAAAGATGTTGAGGTGTTGGAGCGAGTCCAGAGAAGGGCGACCAAGCTGGTGAAGGGTCTGGAGGGTCTGACCTATGAGGAACGGCTGAGGGAGCTGGGGTTGTTTAGTCTGGAGAAGAGGAGGCTCAGAGGTGACCTTATTGCAGTCTACAACTACCCGAAGGGAGGTTGTAGTGAAGTGGGAGTTGGCCTCTTCTCCCGGGCAACTAGCGATAGGACAAGAGGACATAGCCTCAGGCTTCACCAGGGGCGGTTCAGGTTGGATATCAGGAAGAATTTCTTTTCAGAAAGGGTTATTAGACATTGGAATGGGCTGCCCAGGGAGGTGATGGAGTCACCATCTCTGGATGTGTTTAAGAAAAGACTGGACATGGCACTTAGTGCCATGGTCTAGTTGACAGGGTGGTGTAAGGGCAATGATTGGACTCGATGATCCCTGAGGTCTCTTCCAACCTGATTGATTCTGTGATTCTGTGATTCGTTTTCCAGAAACGAAGAATAACAGTGCAGCTGACATTCAAAATGCAAAACCGAGAAGCAAATAGACCAAACCTCCCCCACCTTTAAAGCATCAATTCCAAGGACTGTCCAGGCTGGTCCTCCAGAGGAAATTGATTTTTGATACTAGAACCACATACTATTGCAGATTGAAAGGCAGTGTATTGTTATCCTATAGCTGTAACAAAAACATTTCTCATGCCTTTCAGACTAAAACTAGCGGTATTGAGCTAGGTTTTCTTGCCTCTCATACCATATCCTTAATGTAAAAGTTTTCAAAAACCTGCACAGATCCTTTCAAGGCAGACAATTTGAAAAAGACAGATCTAATTCTCTACAGTATATTGTCAAAGTTTCTAAGCTTTAATCGGAACCAGCCAAAAATTGTTTGTGTATGCACATCCACATACATGTATTTGAGACTTCATTTCCTACAGATTCTGCTAGTGAGATTTCTCAGCCTATTGGTAAGTGATACTGTCATACTCTCATCAGCAATTATAACAAGCCTTGATATAACATATGAAAAATCTCAACTATGAGCACGTCATAAAGGTAAAAAACACTTGAGTTAAAACAAGGTTTTCAAAATATTTCCTTCTTTTCAGACAGTATTTTTCTCCTTGCTTTTATGGGGAAGAAAAAAAAAATCTTAAAATGTTATCAAAACTCTTATTGGTTTGCAGAACACATCAGTAGAAAATTGTCTGACATTGAAAAAAAAGAATCTCAAACATCTTTTATTAATTAGATTGTACTTTGGAGAGCACTGACATAGAGCTGAAAATGTAAATCATCACAGTAAAAGACCACTTGATAAATACTTTATCCCTACTGAGATGTGTAAAGCTGACTATATGAGGAGGAACAAACAAATATACATTAGAAGGAAGAAGAGATGTTCTACTTCAGCAAATTCAGGTTTCTGTCCTCTTTGTGACTCGAGGTGGTTGATTGAACCTGCACGGGTAGCTGAGCTGAATCATAAGATGAAGTTCTGTAGAAAAACCATCTTCTAAGAAAAAAAAAAGAAACACCACCACAACAAAAACAAACTAAAAAAAAACCAATCACCAAACAAAAACTCATCTGACTTGCTCTAGGATCCCCAGAAATATTTCTAATATAGTGTATTTGTTGGGGAAGGTGGAGGTGGTGGGCAAGGGCTGTGTAAGTTTCTTATTGGAACACTTATCAAGTCCATGTAATCTCCTCATGTTATAGGTGCCTGTCCTGTTCCTCAGATGCTAAAGCCATTTCTGTATTTACCTGAACTGTATATTTTTTATGGCAAGGACTGTCTGGGCATATCAACACAAACAATTGTAAAAGAGATCGCCATCTTGTATTGTGCCTCCATCAAAATGTTAGAACATGATCAAAATCTAGTCGCAAAGCTGAACAGCTAGCTTAAACCAAATAGCTAAGGTGCTTTTCTTTATTGCCTTTTTTTTTAATGTATCTATAGGAGATGCAAAACACAAATGTCTGGATGGGATGAGCCTTCTGTTTTTTCCTCCAGTATCATTAATGATGCCACAAGTCATTACTGCCTCTGAAGCGGATGGAAGTACAGCACATGTGTGACTCCTAGAACCATGCCTACACTGCTGTGAAGGAGCCAAAGGAAAATGAAGCTAGTTCAAACAGTCCTTTCAGAAAAGTAATTATTTTTCTTAATACCATACCTGGATCAGAAAGGAAAAGCCAGAGCATGCTTCATCCCAAGTCACCCAGAAGTCAGAGGAGTAAACAGAAAAATGCTTTGCAGTACAGAGCTGTGCAGAGACACTGAATCATTAATATTTACACAGCAACGCTGCACTGGCTTATCCACTAATGTGGTTACACCATTTCTAGCTACATGCAGCATTTTCCTGTTACTGCACAAAGTCATGATCAGACACTAACATAGAGTGACAATGCACACAGCAATCACTCTGCAGGACTCTGAATGTGCACAGCCACAGGTATACACATCTATAGTTACTCAGTACATTGTTTATGAACTGACTTTGGGGTATAGGGCATTTTGGGTTCAGTAATTTCTCATTCAGAAGCGCTGCCCACCTTAGTCTGATGTACTATTTTCCTGCAATAGCTTCTTTGTAACCCATTCGCTTTACTTGTGAATAGCAATGCTCATTTTTTCCCTTATCAAAGCCACTTGTTAGTACTTCTCCTTCACTGGCGGATTTGTCTCAGTTAAGTTTAGCTGTCTAGAGAAAGTGTAGCAGTTTAATGGTTCACAATCAATGAAAAGAGATAGGAGCCTCTGGAGATCGATTCATGTCAGAGACACATCTTAAGATGGACTGACACTGCTTCCTTCTCTTCACCAATGGCACATGAAGACTGATCTGACAGTTAAGACTACACAGCTATTTGTTGGTTTAAGATAGTTCTTCTGCAGATGGTCCATGCATTTAAAACAAATAGATTTAAAAAAAATCATTACTAACAGATATCACAATGTCAGCATGAATGTTTGGAGCACTTAACTTCTCAAAGTGAAGATATACTCACCAAGAAATTGGTAGTTGCCCAGACACTGTCCAATGAATAATATGACCCCACTGAAAAACAGTAAATGTGCCCCTTTCATTCACAAAAGTATTTCTGGATCATTCCACAAGTTCTATCCATCAAGAATCACCATATGATAAAGAATTCAATAATGGCAGTCCTGAGCATAGTGACATTTTTCAAGTCTGTAGCTCCTGGATGTATGACTGTAGAAGTATCATACACATGTATTAAGGCAGATGTAAGCATATTTGTTTTTATTGCTAGCAACAAGTCCAGAATGAGTTCATAAAAAGATAGAAATTGTATGCAATGTCATTATATCAAGCATGAAAATCTGACATCTTCCGTAGTTAACAATTTATTCCAAATGTTTACTTATTTTAAAACGTTAGAAAAAATAAACTAACAATGTCCTTCAGTAATTTCAGATATAACGGTCCACGGAAAATATTCAGTGGCAAAGTATGCATACTGAAGAACTTTGTATTCCAAGATGGGGATAGCAACATGTTATATTGTTAGCGAGAGAAAAACCTACACACATGAAGCACAGAGTATCATCACTTTTACACTTGTCCTTGTCCTGCCCTTCTTTGCTCCCACACTTCAGTGACCCAGCAGGAGGAAACACGGAACTCTCAGTCCCAAGTAGGCTGTGTCACTCACCAGCACTAGAAACTGTATTGAACCTGATATTGTTAGCAATTAGTCACTAATAGCTCTGCAAATGGCTGTGATTTCAGAGGAACTGCCATCTCCCACCTGAGTCTGACCCATGATCAACATAGTCCTGTAGCTTTTCAAGGACCAGCACTGAAGGCTTTATAGTAAGTTGCAAGAAGCTTTTGAAAATACTGTTGAAGTATAGCTTAATGTCTCAACTCCTGCTGGTAAATATCTTTCTGTTCACAAAAATATAGAAACTCTAGAAACATATCATCCACTACAGGGTAGTTATTACACTATATAGATTTTTCAATCCTATTAAAAAAAATACAACAATCTGCTGATGTCTTCCTTCTCCTATCAAGTTTATAACACCTCGCTTAACTCTCAACTTGAAAAAGAAAAAACAGTCTGACAGATCAACACAAGAGCTTGCCCATAACCATGTTATTCTATAGAATAGTTGAGCTTGAAATTGCACTGTCCTTTTTATTTATACATTATCATAGATATGCTTAGCCAAGAAGAAATCAAAATCACAAATGCATTTTCTTTAGCCTGGTGCATTCAGTTATTATTTCAAACAGGACTGAATCCCATGCGGCTTCACTATCAGGATAGGTGACAAAAGCATATTAGGATTTTAATTCTCACCACTCTTTTAGGTTTGATTATTTATAGACAGACATAAAGCAGAATCTATGATACTTATGGAACAATTAAGACATAAAAAGCCAAATTCAGTCCTTTCTTGCACTTTATGAAATTCTGGGAGAAAAATCTCTCTAGGTCAGTGAAGAAACCCAAATTAACCCTGGCGTGTTGAAATTAATGCCCAAACTCACCCTCATATTCTAAAAATATATTATTGATTATCCATGTCCTTGAGAAATTATTGGCACATACAAGCTCCTGTGATCTGTTTATTTACCTTTGCCAGTTTAAAAAACACGACCCCGATCCTGTGGTTTGCTTTATGTAAGTAAACACATGTGTGCCAGGCACTACTATGAACTTCAGCAGAAACCTTCAGTTTCTCAGTTGAGTGAAATTCCACAGTGGATCTGGCTGAAGGAACAAAAGTAAGAGAACAAAAGTCTTCCTTCTTTCTACAGCCCTCCTGCTATGTTTGAAGTTCCAAACTGAGCTATATATACTTTGCCCAACCATAGGTACAAAGCTCTTCACATCTAATGGCTTACAGCCAAGATTTCTGGCTTTTCTAAAAGACCCATCAGTGGACCAGCTCAAGAGCTTCCAGCTGTGATACTAAGACCTGGTGCATGATAACAAGATGATCTCACGTCACAGCCTACAGGGGCTTGATGTATTTGTTATGTCTTCGGTTAAGTCCATCATATTGTTGAATCACCTGTAAATCCCCCAGAAGAACTGCAAGGGCTCTAACAGACAGGCTTGCAATACTTTTCCCAGGTGGCTTCAAATGTGACTGACCCCAATTGTTTGCCATGTTCCTCAGAGAGGAAATACCTCCACAGCAGAGTTTGCATGCACCTCTGCTTCAGCACCTTGGGTTCACTGTCCTGTGGGTGTATCACACACAGGATTCACAGCCTGGGGTGGAGTAACCCTGCCCCTGCTCCCTGTTTTTTTTTTTCTCTGGGAAGGGCACTCAGAGCCATGACTTGTGGAAAAAACTTCAAACCTCAAAGCCAGACAAACAAGGAGGGAAATGGAGCAGGAGGAGATAACACCAATTTGGCATCCAGTATTATTTAATTGGGGCAAGTGTCTTCATCAATGGCTATTTTAAGGGAGGACAAAAAGGAGGCTAAACTGGCTGCTGTCACCCACAGCTGCTAATTTGTGCTGAGAGATAGAGTAATATAAACTGCATTGTTAATTTCAATATTATGGAAATTAATCCTCTCATTTGAACAGCAGGAAGCCAAATTACACCATCACATGCACAAATAAATCTGACATTTTGAGAATTTGACATTGCACCACTGAGAGATGGTTCCAGCAACAACCCCCACTTCACAGAGAGAGAATAAAGGTGTTTTCCCTGGACAAAGACACTGATAGAAAAGCAGCCAGATCCTCAGCTGATGCAATTTGGCAAAGGTCTCACAGTTTAAAGAGAACAGCTGTGATCTGCCTCACAGAAACACAGAGAATAAGGAAAGGTGCATTTGTGAGTGGGAGGAGGAAATATCTTTCTAAACTAGCAAGAGAAGTTGCCACTGGACCTACTGCACCTTCACATTCCAGCCTCAGTAGATTCCATGCATGTGGGTGCTGCCCATAGCTACCATAGGGAACTTTTGTCCTAAAAACATAGCATCTCAACAGACAGCACAAAACTAAAATAGGAGAGGTAAAAAAAGTCTATCCGCAGTGATACAGCACTGAGGGTTATATCCTCTGTTAAAGCCACATTGTATATCACTTGACTTGAATGACAACTGCAAAATGCCTGAGGAACATTAGGGTTTGTGAGGGAAAGTATTTCGATCATTTTTAGCTACTTTGGTTTTATTCAGTTAAATTTAATTGTTATTCTGTATTTAAGAGTCAAAGAATTTAATATAGATTACAGATTCCCTGGGAGAGGGGAATAATCATCTGCTAACTGATTTTCACTCATCCATTTTTCTCTCCTTTGCTGATTCAATCCTTTCCCAGTTTTTATTTCTAAATGCCAACTTTAAAAAGTTACTGAAAAAACTCACATCTTCATTTATTAAAAAACAAATAACAATTAGAACAATCACAATTTTTACTGATTGATTAGTGAGGAGTGCTGAACAATTAGCATGTATTTCAGCAGCTAGTATAATCTAAACTGTTGCTGATAAACAGCCTGATTATAACCATCCAACACATGCTGCTTATATCCAAAGCACTCCTATATATTTTATAAAACTCCTACAAACAAATTAAGATTGAACTTTCACTTAGGAAATGTAATAAAAAGAAAACTGAGGTCTTTCACAGCAAACAGGAACTTCACCTGCCAATTCCAGCATAGCAAGATCTACATTCTATACTTAAAAATGAAAAAGTGTGTATTCTCACCTGAATCAAGGAGCTTGGGCATTAGGAAAACATGCACGTGTTCTGAAAAGAGTAACAAAAAGAGTCAGCAGCATCACCTGACATTCCGTTTTAAAAAAGTTGCAGAATTCCTCCCTCTCCCTTTTTCTTCCCCCATAGAAGTTAGTTAAGCATAACCTTGTTTGTAGTTTGTTCTTTCATATAGGAACATAATTCAGATCTGAGCTGCGACAACATGCCTTAAATACAAGGCAGCTGCTTATATGATCTGCTCATTAAGTGCAGCATTCCAAATGTATAGAAAGATGCCAAGGTAATTAACAAGGCACAAAAGCTTTGAGGGGTTAAAGATGCAATAAGAGCTCAGTTGAGATTCATCTTTCAGTTTACAGGATAATAGAAGTCTATGAATGTAGATTTCATTTAAAAATCTCTTTTCTCTCAGGACATCCCAGAATTATTCTTTTTTAAAAGATTTAAAAGATTTCTACTCTTATAGTTTCCAAAAAATGATTTTTAGTGCTCCTAGGATCTATTCCCTCTCCTTTCCCTTAAGCTTCAAGACTTCTTAATAATGTTTCACAGAAAGATTTAAAGATTTTTGAAGTTATGAGCTTTTACTATGTTATAAGTAATTTTTACATCAACAACCACCTCCAAATGTCTATTTCCCACCTTCTCCTCCACTGTAGAGCCTCCTTACTTTTCTACCACATACTTCAGCCTTAACTTTTCCAAACCTCTATACCATTACCTTGCATGAAACAAAAGTCCTTCCCATTGTTATTTCACGCTAATACTCTTTTATTTCTTCCTTGGACCAGCTAGGCAAGCAGAAAGCTAAAACATCTGGGCTAACAATTTATTTATCTTATCTTATCTTTTTTTTTTTTTTTTAAGCTCACAAGATACACACCATCTTCTCCAGTAATGTTACATCAGAAGCCTAGATGAAGGGATATGAATCATGGGAGGAGAATTTAAAAGCCACACTTGCATTAAGAGGAAATAGATCTCTTGTCACAGATGCAATTGCTTCTCCTTTAAAAAGCAAGAGAAGAGGGTTTCTTACAGACTAGTTAATTGGGTACATTTCACAGCTTTCCCAGTATCTATTTCTTATTGTGCCTGAAGCTAAACCCCTGGGGTCCTACCATCTTCTCAGTAGCAGGTTCATCCTTCCCCATTTTTTCGTATGAAACTCTGAGTTTTCATAGTGCAGCTGAAGATTGAGTACCTGAACAAAAAGCACTAGGAGAGAGACCTCAGAAAGTAATCATGGTGCTGGCTGGAAAAAGTCCTTTCTGTGTTTAACAATACAAAACCAAAAGTAAAATCAAAATTAAGCCGAGGTTTGGAATGACAATTTTTGGGATATTTTTTTCTGCCCTGCACTGGCAGAAAATTCTGCCTTCCCTCCACCTGCAAGGCTTGCAGCAGATTAACCCACTGGAGCATTTTCAGGAGCATGGGGTACTAGACTTGAGTATTCCCAGGCTCAGAAGATCTTCAACCAAGTCTGGAGAGAGGCTGTGTTGGGCATCTGGCTAAAAATTTGGCCCCTTTTTGTAAGTGGTGGCACAGGTTTGACAAGGGAGAGATTCTGTAAAATGTGTGATTAAGACTCTTGCTGGGATACAGAAAATAATCTCTAGAATCAGCTCAAAATCAAATTAAGATCATACCTAAACATGACTCCTCCACAGTATAGCAGAGCTCCTTAACTCTATAATGTACCACAGTTTCTCTTAAGCACCCCATTCCAAACTAACCATGTGGCACCTCTGCTTTTACCACCATGTGGCTGGGCCTGGGGAGGGCTGCTGATGCTGGCCAGGATCCCCTTTGCTGATCCCTCTCCTTCTAAAGACTGCAAAAGGAGTCCAGTTGGATTTAACTTCCAACACAGTTGTCACAGTCAGCCTCCTAAAATTATGAGGGATAAATGTGGGCCTTGAAGCCCTTTTAAAATTTAGCTGTATTGCCATTAGCCAGGAGCAATAATAAACAGCTCCCTTTCTCTGGCGTCAGGAAGGGAGCATCACATGGAGATGAAGGAATTTTATAATAGGCATAAACTGCAGGATTTCTTCTTTTTCCTTAGGGTGCCTGGTCCTGAAGGCCCTTCAAAGACTGAATTACAGTTCACAGATGCTGACTTTGTTAAGTTTTCATCTGGGGGAAAGAAAGAGAGAAGAAAATTAAAATACCTAACAGTTGTGTCTGCTATATAGAGAAATGATAAATACCAGATATAGATTTTTCCTTCAAACAAACCAAAGGAGACTGAAAAAGCACGAGTCTTGTTCTATTTCTTATCGTAATTGGTCAAAATTAACTGACCCACAACAACATTAATAATAGCAATAATAATGATCTTGATGATGATGAAGAATCAATAGGGATAAGCATTATTTTAAGAAAGACTAAGAACAAAATATACACCTGAACCTGAAAAATATGAAACACGGGGAAAAAGAAAACAAATGGCCATTTCAGAAAGAACAACAAACATAGGAGATAAGTCATCTGAGTGACCACTGAAGTAGGGAGAAACAATGAATTTAAAAAGCAGATGGATTTCCAAGTCAAGGGTAGAGAGGCCTGAATGAATCAGCAGACAGAAGCAACAGCAGCGGGGAAATGACCATTAAAATGTTTAGTGGCCTTTCTGGAAATGTGAAAAACTCAGCGATTTGCGATACTGTTTTCTCAATGCCTGGCCATTGCTTCATTCCAGTGATTCGCTCAGGCTCTCGCTGTCTCGGCTGTCTCCCCAGCCACCCCACAGAGCCCATGCAGCGATGAGGAGCTGTCAGCAGCTCACAATGTCTGGATGCATCCAAGGGCAGAGGGCACAGGTTTGTGCTGTCAAACAGCAGGATGCACTGGGATCAGACATATCCAACACCGATCTCACAGGCTATACATATTTATGCATTAATGCACGGTGGTGGAAGTGGAGATGCAAACCTCCTGGAATGAAGACTCCTTGTCCAGAGTTACTTCAGTGAAAAAGTGCTTTCCTACTTGTCTAATGCTCTGAGACGGCTGGCAGAAGTATCACTGAAATTACCCTATTTCAGCCACACAGTATAACTGTTCATATTCATCACTACACAATTTGGTCTTTACCTCAAGGACTCACCCTCTGCATTATACATGAGGAATTTAGTCTGTCACAGAATGTATTCTCCTGTGTCAGCCACCTTCCATCCCCAGTGGTCTCATTAAAAAAAAAAGAAATATTATCCTTACACAAGCACATTAAGAAATGGAAATGTGTGAAGAAAATAGCTGAATAATTCAAACCGCTCCTCAGATCTTCATGACCATTTTAATGCATATAACCCTGATTTGGGCTTACACCATTTTTTAAAGATGCATTTGCTTTTTTTTTTTTTACAAGAGTTCCTAGATAAAGCAGAGAATTAGACCGCCCATTTTAACAGAATAGATGCCCCAAGGCTTTTTAAATGCTGCCTTCCCAGTCTCCCAAAAGCCTCATCTACAAGACTGGGAATTCAATTCTGATGCATCAGAATTTCTGCAGATGGTGCAAGCTGCAATGTTGGTTTTGGCAAAGGGGCATCTTTTTTTCTAATAGATAGGAAATAGACTGAAAATGCTCAAGACATCTATCCAAAGCAACTAAATGTTCAGTAACAAATTTTTGTCTCTTCCACGTTACAACAGAATCAATGATCTAGAAGGGGAAAGCTCACAAAACTATTACTTTTGTTCAGCCCTCCTTCACTGTTTTATTCTCTGATCATTTTGGTCATTCACTTTCCAGCATCCTCCTGAGTCTGGCAGATATTTAAAAGCAGAGAAATGAGAAAAAGTCTCATAATAAAACTGCTGTTTGCTAAAAAATATACAATGTTCTGGCTGATGGGAGTGTAAGACATTTCTGCAGCACTGGGTCACCTCCTACTTTAAACTACTTTGTTTCTTGCAGAAGGTAAAATATGAGTAAGCTTTCATGAGGTTACTACCCCTACAGTAATGACAGTCCTATTTCCTCTTATGGTTCCATGCGTCATCTTTTCATCAGCAGAAAATCTCGTTTCTTACTTCTGTATGTCATTCACTTCCATGAACACACAGATCCCACAGTCTAAATGTGACAGATTTTTGGCTGTTTCCTCAGAATATCCAGTGGTCGGGATTTAGTGCTTGGAAACAACTCTGGGAAACTCTCTGCATGCCTTCTTGGTAGGCTGGAAAAATCAGAGAATCAGAGAATCACAGAATCAATCAGGTTGGAAGAGACCTCAGGGATCATCGAGTCCAACCGCTGCCCCTACACCACCCTGTCAACTAGACCATGGCACTAAGTGCTGTGTCCAGTCGTTTCTTAAACACATCCAGAGATGGTGACTCCACCACCTCCCTGGGCAGCCCATTCCAATGTCTAATAACCCTTTCTGAAAAGAAATTCTTCCTAATGTCCAACCTGAACCTCCCCTGGCAAAGCTTGAGGCTATGTCCTCTTGTCCTATCGCTAGTTGCCTGGGAGAAGAGGCCGACTCCCACTCCACTACAACCTCCCTTCAGGTAGTTGAAGACTGCAATAAGGTCACCTCTGAGCCTCCTCTTCTCCAGGTTAAACAACCCCAGCTCCCTCAGCCATTCCTTGTAGGTCATACACTCCAGACCCTTCACCAGCTTGGTCGCTCTCCTCTGGACTCGCTCCAACACCTCAACATCTTTCTTGAAGTGCGGGGCCTAGAACTGGACACAGTACTCAAGATGCGACCTCACCAGTGCCAAGTACAGAGGGACGATCACTTCCCTAGACAGGCTGGCTACTCTATTCTTAATAGAGGCCAGGATGCCATTGGCCTTCTTGGCCACCTGGGCACACTGCTGGCTCATGTTTAGCCAGCTGTCGATCAGCACCCCCAGGTCTCTTTCCGCCAGGCCGTTTTCTAACCACTCTTCCCCCAGCCTGTAGTGCTGCATGGGGTTGTTGTGGCCAAAGTGTAAGACCTGGCACTTGTTCTTGTTGAACCTCATGCCGTTGGTCTCGGCCCATCTATCTAACCTGTCCAGATCCCTCTGTAGGGCCTTCCTACCCTCCAGCAGATCGACACTCCCACCCAGCTTGGTGTCATCTGCAAATTTACTGAGGGTGCACTCAATCCCTACGTCTAGATCATCTATAAAGATATTGAACAGCACCGGCCCCAGAACTGAGCCCTGGGGAACACCGCTAGTGACCAGCCACCAGTTGGACTTTGCCCCATTCACCACCACTCTCTGGGCTTGGCCATCCAGACGAGAAGAAGAATATCTGTGAGAAGAGACTTGCAAGGATAAATCAAAGTGTGAGAGACTTCACTAAACTAGAGCAATTTTTATAGCATTTAGATGACACCGCAGCACTGTTAACCAGAGTGTAAATGATTGAACAGGTGATGAATCCCTTAGAGGAAAAAGCCATTAGACATTTTTAAATCCATAAAAAAACAGTATTATGTACTATAAAGAGTAACAAGATGTCCTTTTCTTCCCTTTCTAATACAATCCTCATCAGATTACTGCTATACAGTCTTCCCAAGGCATTTTATCAACACACACCAAACAACCCGTGTTGAATTTCAATATGATTATAAATTAGCATTTGAAGTGAAATGCTGCTGATAGGCTCCATTTTCATCCACATGTGGATCTCATCTTAGCCTACCAAAAGAATGCAGAATGTAGTTATTGGCAATTGCATTTGACATATCTTTCACTTCCCAACCAACTCTCCAAGAAGATATGATTTCAAAAATCCAGTGAAATCCTTTTCTCCATGAAGTTATGTCTCCATAAAAAACAGTGGCTAGGATATTCATTTACAAAGGACCCACTCTCTGTCCTCAGGCTGCTTAATATGGACAAGAGACTCCAACACAAGTTTTCTGTCTTTCCAGCTTATTAGATCTCCTCAGCTGTGTCCTCTGAAACTGTCCAACTTTGTTTAACTAATTAAATAACCACTGGAGCAGTAACCTGGCTTTCCTTTCTCATGCTTGACTTCCCTAACCTCTTTCTTGTCCAATGAATGTTTAATTACTGAGGTAAAGTGAAACATATGCAGGAGAAGAGATGAGGAGAGCTTGCCCATGGCATGCATGATAGCCTAGTTATTCAGGCAGTCTGATGAGCAAGTGGGCAAGATAGGTTTAAGCACCTACTTCAAATCTTCTGAACTCAACCTTCACAAAAATTAGGAACCCATTCTCGAAAGTGGTCTGTGGCTAATTAAGAAAGAAGTACAGTCCCGTTAGCTTAGTCTTTTGAAACTTACTTAAGACTCTAAGCTAATAATTTTCACTTTCACCATCACCTTCCACACCTGAGATGCCCCCATGCAGCCCTTTAGGTGGTCATCCACTATATTTAACTCCAAGCTCTGCAGATGAACTTTTAGAGTTAGAAGACTGACTTCTTTAGGCCTCTGTGAAAATTGGTAAATCTTCTTCCAGGAGAATCTTTTTCATAGAACACCAGGTATACAATCACTAGTGCAAAAAGTTCTGTCATCTGCTCTGTCAGTAAATAAAAAAATATCATCAGTAGAGCAGGTACTGAATGAAAATAAAATCTGCGTAGGTCTATAACTTATTAGGAAAAGACAGTACTCTTTAGAAAGAAATACAGGTTTTAGATGGAAAAATGACCTTTGGTTTCTTCTCACTTACTCTACAGGTGTTAGGGGCTGTAATCTTCCACTACAGGGACTTTTAGTCAGAATGAATTTGGGCCATGAATCAAAACCCCATGCAGAAGAATGAAATCAAATCTCACTCTTGGTCCTTAAATCTGAGACATATTAAAATGTAAGGAACATTGTGAAACTCTGGGTCAGTTTATACTAGATATTTGTTTTTAGCAGCTCCCCATGAGAAATGAACTCATCCTAGGGCTCAAAACAGCAGAGGCCAGGACCCAGCTGAGTACACACTGAAGCAAAAGGATAGCTTTAGTTATGCCTGTGGTCCCTTGGCTCTAGCAAGCGTCATTCTACATTATGGAGTGCAGGCAGACCTTCCCAACACAGAGGAGGAATGTGCTGACCTCGACCAGCTCTAACAAAGTGTAAATTTTAACAAAGTGTAATTAGGATTCCATAAGACTACAACCTCTTTAACAACTCCTTCCAATGATATTTTCTCCCATATCCATTAAGTTTTCAGAAGCATCCATATTGAATTGCCCTTGTCAAAAGACAGTAAATCCCCTGTGGAAGTTTTCCTGTGTCTGCTGCCCAGGACACAGGTGATCCCCGAACGACCACATTGCCACTTTCATGCTTCACATTCTGCTTCTTTCCTTCTTTCACAGCAACTGCCTCCTCTCTCTTCTCAGCAAAGTAACCAGCTGTCTGCAATTTAATTGGGACAGTGAGAACTGCTCTAAGACTTGACTGCTTCAAGCACACAAGCAAAACCTTCCCTCTTAGTGCCCTGCTGAGGCTGCCGCTTCTTTGACTTGAGGTTTTTGTTTGTTTGTTTTCTCAGCCCGTTGCTTCTCAGCGGTTTCTCTCCTGTATGAATTCTGCTTGTGTGTCCTTTATAGTCTGGGAGGTAAGCTGAGTTTTCATTTTCTCTGAAGTCTTGCAAGTGTTCTCTAAAATAATGCAGGTCAAGGAAACGGAAGCATGCTTATTCCATAGCTGAATTTGCGTAGCAAAGGCTGCTTTAACCCAACCTGCCTGTCACAAATGGAAGTTGTCACAGATCATTCTAAAGGAAAGGAAAACTGTATATTGGATGGATAGTCTCCTTGTCTGTTATCTCAGTCGTCAGCCAGAAGGAAAAGGACCTAGTAGAAAAGTGACAGCAAAATAATGATGTTTTAATCGCTTGCTGGATTAGGAACAATCTTTCCTATGGAAAGAGAAATCTATTGTTAATGCTGATTATTGTAAAGTTTAGACACACTGTTATCTTCCCTCCAAAATATCATGAGCCGTGTTTTGTTGAACGCTGTCTTTTTGGGATTCCATTCAAGAAAATAGTGAAACAGAGAGCAGGATTGACTTCACTGACGTCAACAGGACTATTCACACAATTACACTGATGTACACAGTTAAGAATTTGCTGAAAAAGGCTTAAACTACCTTTTCTTATTCTTTAATGTTGCTTACAATAATGTGTCCCACTATTTCCTGCTGTTTCTTCTCTATTTTCTGATGATAACAGTTCTTCATCTCTGAGTTGCTAGTGTGCCTGTTGTAGAGAAACAGAAGTAATGAATTAATTTGCTTGGACATTCTTGTCTTTACCTGATGAAAGAGGTAATAACCCATGCAAGTAAATCAGGCTTCCTCTCTCAATTAAATATTCTGTTTCAGCTTAGTGTATTTTTTACACAATTTGTACACAAGACATGTGCATACCAGGCTGGCAGATGAAATCCCATCACATTCACTTCTTCTCTTGTTACTATGAGATGTCATATTCGCTATAGAAGAGGAGATGCTGCCACCCCATAATAATAGCAACCCTACTGTAAACCTGCCACTTCCTAGAACACGTAAGCAGTGTACCCAGGCCATACTAACAGGGAATTCCTTCAGTAGGTACCTTATCCCAGCACTGCAAGAAAGGAAAGGTGAAACATGTCCCTGGCAAAGGGATGGAAATGGATCCAAGGGTGAACCCATGTCCTGAGACTCCCTTGTGAGAATTTGCACCAGACAGCATGCACATACCGTAACAGCTCTGACTGAATGTCGCTGCCTACAAAGGGAAGGCATTATTTAGAAGCAATGCCTCTAAAACACGAGGCTTCCTCCAAAGCCCTTAAAGCTCATGGCATACAGCAGGCATGGCCACTGCATAGCTAACCCCTTGCTTGTAGCTCCCATACAGACCAAACACAGCTCTGATGCAGGGTTTCATCACCAGCAGTGATTGAATAATTAAAATTCCTCTCTGCTAGATGAAGGTAGACATCAGGGCAAGTCCAAAGGCACTGAGGAGTCCTGTGCTCCATTTCCATACCCACCTACCCCAGCGCTTCCTCCACAACAGCTGCAGGGAGCTCCCCTTGTGAACTATTACTGCCCCAGTCCATTACTTGTCTTGTGACTCGTTGTTCTGAAGGTACTGTCATGTAGCTTAGCGAATTGGGAACTAGGACATCTGTGATGTACAGGCAGGCCTGGAACAGTGGGAAGTATTTGTTTTCCTCCCACCTCAAATATTGACCCCCTATTCCTGGATAATGAAACTCCTCCCTTTCAGAAGGCAGATTTTTATATGTGTTCTCACAAAGACAGGACCCTTCACTTATATAAGGAAACCCTTTCTTTTCCTTCATTGTGGTTCGTTCTTTTGCTTTCTTATCCTAAACAACTCTTTTCTTGAAACCTAGAGCACAAAAGGAATATTCCAATAGGCTAAAAATATGCATATGTCTTGTTCCAGTGGCAAGCCTGTAGCAGACCAACATATCTGCCATTCTTGATTGTTGCCCAGCCATGTGGTAGAGCAACTGCTTAGAAAAGGGGCACAAGCCAAGTTCTGAGGAATGATTGGTGTGAGCGTACTGAATATTTTTACCCAAGTGTTCTGTGATCCTGAGCTAACACAGTAGAGACAGAAAGGCGATAACACTGCCATCTCCTCTGATGCCCACTCTCCAGCAAGTTGTAAGAAACCGGAAAGCTCTTCAGGAGGTATGTTTAATGGGACAACGAGCTAAGTGAATATCCGACATTCAGAAAGTTCTCATATTTTGAATGAGAAACATTTTCAGTTCTCACAAGAATGAGTATTGCCATCCTTTTCAGACATTTCTGTATCTGTGTCTGTCTGAGTATTGCAGTCTCTGTAGTGCATAGTATAGGATCATGATGGGCAAAAAGGCAGTATTATAATAAGGAAAAATAGCTTCTTCTCATTCAAAAACCTCTGTGTGAACACACCAGCCTGTGTTACATATGAGGTCAGATGAGGAGTATAGTGTACTCTGGGCTTAAAATCTTCAGACGCATCTATCGGATGCTCATTCTTTCCATAGTTCAATTAGATGAAGTGCAGACAGATAAAGGATTGCATCCTATGTAGGACAGCAGAGAAAAAAAAGAAAAAAAAAGTTTGCCCAGTTCTTCTAGTTACTAAGCTACTGTTACCTATGTCTTTAATGTGAAAATATTCTCTAATGATGTAACTACTGATTACATTTTCATATCTATCATAAACATGGCATTTATTTTCAGGATCAACAAATAGATTGTAAGTGATCTGGCAGTGTGGAGCACGGCACTATATATGATCATTATGTTCTGCAAGTCTCAATGCAAGAAGCAGCATTTGTGCTAGCAAGGAGACACTAACTTTTCCCTCATCTTGTAAAAAAATTCCAAAACCCCATTTCAGCTTTGCCTAGAGCTTCTGATTATAATTATTTTTTCTATTTTGATGTAAGTTTTCCTGCAATTTCAAAAGTAGGTATTTTTAATTTGCTTATCTTATCATTAATTTACATGTCACTCTGGGTTTTGTGCTTCTCTTCTGTTTCCCAGTTTAAAATCTTAAACAAAATGAATGTGTTTAATAACCTTGCTGCAATCTAATAATCAATTGGAATAAATCTTCATCAGGTATTTTTTTTTAAATTTTGAAGCTCCATCAAGAAATAACACACAAATTAAATTCAAAACAAAAGAGATTAGAAAATCTGGATAATTTTTCTTGTTGTTTTTTAGCTTTTAGTTATTTGCTTTGGGATTATGTTGTTATTTTTTTCCAGGTCTTTATCTTTGCTCTGTAGGCAAATAGCTTTATGAAAGTATTAGAAGTGGCCTTTTAACAGCTAAATGGGATAGAAGCAAAATTTCCATTTTATTCAAAAGTGCCTTCACAAACTGTGCAATTTGCCTTATCCAGCCAGTTTAAATTCAAGGCCTTTCTAGTGATATCACACTCAGTCAAATCCGACAGGTTATTTCCATTAAAGTTTGGGGTTGAACGGAGACTAACTAGAATGTCGATTCAATTGTTAATATTTCTTTCTAGCGGCAGAATGCAGTAGCTTGGATGAATTTAAGAGGATAAAATTTATAACATTTCTGGAATTGAAAAGCTGTTTGTTTATATAGTTCAATTGTTTAAATAAATAAAATAATATTTCTCCTGATGCCCTTAAGTGATGTTTTCTCTGTAATTGCCTTTAATTATTTTTGCCGGCATGGTCTTAATAATTTGGTACTGTTATCATTTGTTCTTTAAAACATTTTGTTGTATCCTTATATCCTGAGCAATTTTTTAAATGATCAATGCTTTTAACTTACCATTTCCTGTTATCTTACTAAAGGAAAACACACTTTACTGTTTAAACTCACGAGGAAAATATTGTGTATTTAACATCTCCCTGGCATCAGTTGCACTTTAAAACTTGTTTTGTTTAACCTAATGTAGTGGAATCTCATTCATTTCTTTTCTGTTTCTTTCCCTTTAACTGATACTCTTTGTCAGGATCAGCTTATTACTGGAGGAGGGATGAGAAAATATCAATTATTGCAGGTCCTCGATTTTGTTCTTCACCTATTCATCTTCATCTGAAGAAAGACAATAACATAACTGACAACTAAGTGCTTGTGTGAATCAAAGGATATTTAAATGGGAAGGAGTGGGCTTATCCTCTAAAAAAATGTGTATTTTCTGCAATGAGAGTGTAACGTTAAAATGTAAAAACGTAATATTATAAAAACAGATGGAGTAGACAGGCAATTTTTATCCAAATACAACTTAAATTCTCATGTATTGTTAATGTTTACCATCCTCGTAGCTAACTAATCAAACATTATTTGAAAAATTTTATATAATATATATAACATATTTTTGACAACTAGAGTCAAGTTTACTAGCATGCAGAGGACAACTTAAAACTCTCATGAGACTAACGTCACATGTGAGGCTTTTCAGAGACTGTCTTGAGAGGGCAGATCTCAGGTTTAGGATGAGATTGAAGCTTGAAAAGTTAAATCAGACTTCTTAACTGTTTCTGCATTGATCTCTGTCTATGGATCAATAATTTCCATCAATTTCCTAGCTGTAAGATCCTTATTGAGTTACATTCATCCAATTCTGTGACGTGTTTTGTGGTCAGTGATCGAGTTATCATTTGTGCCAGTCCTCTGTCTCAGGAAATCTAAAAAACACCTTTGCAAAGCAGAACAAAAAAGATGTATTTGTAAAAATACAGACATGGTGTGTACACATGAGTGTGAACAGCCAAGTTAGCACGTGCAGACTCACTGCTCAGGTAAGAATGTACCTGATGAACTGGTCAGAGCTAAATGCCCTTCGGAAAGGTTGTGGAGGTTTGACACTAGTCAGGGTGATTTTGACAGGCTAACTCTTAAATTTCAAGTAGTAGCAATACTTAATTCTGCCCTCTTTCCAAGAAAATAGTAAACTGGAAGCTAACATTTTGGTCACAGCCAAATGATCATCCAAGTAAAAATAACTTTTTGTTTTCTTGTTTATAAATTGTATTTGTAAACAAGTTTCTTGTTTCCTGTATATTTTCACTCCAGACACTATTCTTGGATTTTGATCATTTAGTGAATGATGTGCTGCAATATGTGAATTTTGGTATTAGCTTATTTCAATTTTCTTACCTTTGACTCCTTCCCTTTTTGGCTGATTTATACAGTGTACAGCTAGAGAAGGAACTGCAAACAAAAAACACGCAATAGACAACCTGGAACTTGTTTTCAGGGAACATTCAAGCATTTCAGCTTAATATTTGCTGCTCATAAGTATTTTTCTCTGGCTATGCTCTGCTGCCCAAGCGTTCCCAGCAAGTAAACGTGGCACCATTTGAACACGAACAAGATGAAAAATGACATCATCACCCTATCTTATCATATGCCAAATTCAAACATATATTCATGGATTTAATTTTTCCTGTTATTTAGTTATTATCTTAAACAACTTACCAACCATAAAGTCAGGTCTATGAGCAGCTATCAGGCTTTGAATGCAATAGTTATCCCAGAAAATCTCTAAATCTCTGTGCACCAGATGATGTAGAGCAGGATAAAACACAGAGGCTACGTAACCAGGGAAAGAATCATACTACACTGCCCAGCCTGTACTAGGTTTTCCCTAAGCATCCAAAATTGACCATTTTGGGGCCACTGTATTAATCTAGCAGTACTCTTGGTCTGAGAACAGTCATTTTTTTGTTCTCATTTTCTTATAGTTATTCAAGGAATCTAATCAATATTGTTTCCGAAATGGAACCACTGAAAAGATATACATATTTTTTAACAAAATCACATCTATCTCTAATTTATTTGCTAGAGTCCAGGTCAAACTTTAAGAAAATGGAAGTCCTCTTCAGAAAGCAGTTTTGAACAACACCTGTGAAATACACTGATGTCTTTCTGGCAAGTATGAGCATGAAGTGGATGGGTTTTATGACTTTCTCTTTAGCATGTTTCAGCAGGGTAAATGTGTATGCTCCTTTACAAGCTTTTTCAAGACCAAATATGTTTCTCTGATGTGACTTGAGGTGTCAGAAGCTGTTTCAAATGGGATTTAGCTGAAACTCATGTAATTTCATAGTACGGTTTTAGATGCCTTCAGACACCATATGTGGCATCCATCTGCAACTCCAAAAGCACAGAGATCTTCCTAGGTTTTTGTCTATCTATATTGCGTGTTAATGAAACTCTGGGTAACCATAGTAAGATAAAGGCAGGACCATGCAAGAATGATACATTCCTAAGATTTTTAATAACCTTCAGTAGACAGCTACATCCTCATCCATTCATGATTAGGTATGATGGATCCAGGTATCACATCAGTGAGTCCACACAGACAAATTGCAACAATGACCAGTTTCAGACATGCAATCTCATCAATTCCTCCTGTACTGGAATTTTCTAACCTAATTTCATAGCCCTGGAAACACAGCAATCTATCTAGGTGTATTGACTGGACTGAATTTATGCAGGTCATTTGAAAGATAAAGGTCACATACATACCAGGCCTCTGGACCACACTTATTAACAGCATCCTCCTGACTTTCAACATCATTAGTGTCATCCGGACCAATGCTGGAGTAAATGAAATGTGGCAGAACAAAAGACTGTTGCCAAGAGCATAGATGTACTTAAGTGATACACAGGGAGGTGATACACAGGGAGGTTCAGCCTTATTAGCCCCTGAAAAACCACAGTGTTCCACAAAGTCAGTAACCAGCATAGCCTGTGCACAGGACACTGTCCAGCCTGGTGATTTTATAGCACTTTTAAATAAAGAGAGAATAAAAATAAAATTGTTGACCTGAGGTTTATACAGCAATATTTATATAGAAGGCACAAGTTCTCGACAGGGGCATATTTATTGCTATTTAATATTCACATTTCAGGAGCATGCAAAAGCCAAACTGACAGAGAGTTCCTGGTGAGAACTATTGTACCTATGTTCATTATTTTTATTTTTGGAAATAGCTCTGGATAACTAGTGAATTTCTTACAGTTGCCTGGAATCTGTGTGTCTGACTCAATTGTCAGGGACTGAGCAGCTGCCTGCAGGAAATACATGGCCAAGTGCAAATGCTTTCTGATTACAAAATTATTACTCTGTCTCTGAGACCTGTATTAAATAGCTCTAAGCATAGCCAAAGCTGGCATGGTATTACAGTAATGCTTTCTTTGTAGCTCTTGTCAACATTTGATGACAGACAAAAAGAGAGTTTGGCAAAAATTGTACCTGTGCTCCTGCAAAAACCTTTTGGGAGTCATTTTTGTCAACATTTTCTATTAAAAAAAATACATATATTCTTAACTCCCAAAATTTCATTCCCAAAATGTTATTTCAAAACTTGAGAGCTTTGTCCACTGTCTGCCATGACCTTGAGAATATATAGGCAAAGTCTACTTGTAGGTTGGACAGTACCCCTAGGCAAACACCAACCCAATTTGCCATTTAAACTACACAAAAAAATCCCTTGAGGACAAGCTAGCTTAGTCTTTATGCACCAGGAAGATGTATTAGCCAGGTCTTAATTTGTTCAGGTGGATTGTTGCGCTGATACAGATCCAATACTTCCAGATACACAGCCCCTGTGACATCTCCTTCACCCTATAGCATTCAAAGTGGGGCAATGTTTCATCGTTCAGCTCTCATGCTCCCAGTCTTCTCTGTGGGTTTATATTTCCCATGATTCACCATCACCTTCTCTGTTGCATGCTTACCATGTGTATTATAAGAATCCTGGCATAACAAACAATACAGAAGAAACAATTCAGTTGGGAAGCCCTGGCAACAATGATGAAGGGAAAATGCAGGATATTCAAACTTCCAAAAAGTTTGGTTTTTTGCAGAGAGGTTGTGGAGTCTCCTTCTCTGGAGACATTCAAAACCCTCCTGGACACATTCCTGTGTGATATGATCCAGGTAATCCTGCTCCGGCAGGGGGATTGGACTAGATGATCTTTTGAGGTCCCTTCCAATCCCTAACATTCTGTGATTCTGTACGGTCAGAATTCTTCAAGACTGAGGCTTTCAAGAAAACAAAGGGGGAAGAAAAATAAAATTAAAAAAAAAAGCCTTTAAAGACTTTTAAAAAATATATTCCAGATAAAAATTTCCAGCAAAACTTCCTTCACTTCAGAAAAGAAAGTTATTTGCACTTTTACATTCCAGACGTGGAATGCTGAAGAGAAGACCTCCCTGAGAGAATAAACACATGCCAGTGCAGAAAACCATACCAGGAAGGATTCAATTTGTTATTGAGGCTTCTTCAGATTGCTGGTTTCACAGTACCCATTCAGATACACATTCTTGCTGAGAGCTTTGTTTAATGTACACTTCAAAAAGGAGCTTTTAGTGCACTTCTTAAAAATAAGATTCTTTTAGAACTTTGTAAAGCTTATCATTTGAGCTACATGTCACTGAAAAGTAAATGTGAGGTTCAGTTGTCATGGATAGCCGAGACTGAGGGACTCTCATGCTCGATCGCAATCCCCGTGTGTTTGCTATAACTACATAACACATATGGGGACTGAGGCTCACTTTAAATTCATTCATGCAGTGCTAGAAGATGTTATTCACCCAGAGGTGAGTTGAGGGGAAAAGACACATTCTTCTGCTTTCATTGCAATTTTTCTATCATTTCTATAATATCCTGCTGGAATGAGGAGGCAGAGACTACAGGGGAAGTGTAAAATGTTGCACCAGAGAAAATTTAGAGAAGAAAATTACACTGGTGACATCCTCTGGGAGTTGTCTAGTCCTTCCTCTTGTCCCATGGCAGGATGGGCTAATCTTAAACCATTCCTGGAAAGGACTGGTTACATGGATGGAAACTCCAGACTGTCATAGACTAAACAGCTCCCATAAGTCAGTCCCCTTTCTCTTACAATGTTGTTTCCCAGATATTTAAATCAAATCTCCCTTGCTGAAATTTAAACTCAGTATGCCTTTTTCTACAGAGGCCACAGAGAATAAATTATTTCTTCACCTCTAGCAGTTGTTTCTTACACATTTGAAGACTTCTCTCATGTCTTCCCTCTTCTTCTTTCCTAGATTAAAGAACCCACAAATACGTTTGCCCTTTCACAGTATATTGTATTGGCTAGTGAAATCCAGGAATCAATTACATAGATTACAAGGGACTTGAATGACAGCCTAACAGGATATAATACTCAATGTTGCATCTGAACGAACAGCATGTGAATACTTATTTAACATCAGTTATTTGCCTATGATGCATTATGGCTTTATCTAATTAATTACTTTATAAAGTGTTTGATTATGATAGCAGTGAATGTCTTTCCTGCCCATTCTTATCACTTGCTTAAAACTATTCTGTTCAGCTGAGATATACATGCATCTGAGAGCTCATTTAGATACTAGGTACCAAACAGTGGATTCTCTTTCCTGGGTTTTTTTTTTTCAGAACCTGTTAGCTGATGATCATAGCTACTAAATAAGGCCTCTTCATACCTACAGTAGATCAGATTATTCAGAAGTCAAATAACAGGAAAAAAAAAGCAGCCTGAAGTATTTATTCATTTCCCCATTTTTAAGATCTTTCTCATCTTTTCTTTCTTTGTGCCAAGCCTTCAAGATGTAATTGGAAGTGTTGGATACACTCCTTCAAAAATGTTCTCTGAACAAATTACCAAGTACCATTCTGTGAAATGAATGGATCACAAAGAGCAGCACTTCTTCAAAGGAAAGCAGGCAAGCTGATATTCAAGTATTTGGTCTTTTACTGGTTGTCACTTGCTTTGGCAGAACATTCATGGGAACTTAATTATTTTATTTCCTGACTGTTTCCTGAGCAAGGCTCTTTATGTGATTCTCCTAATTTCACTGTCAATTTTAATCGAATGTTTTCATTCATTCCTGTGTAAGTTTCATTTTAAAGACATTCACATCTGGGAGATTGCTTGGTCTTTGCCAAACGTACTCTCATGTCTACTGTTTTGTGAACCATTATTGCATTAGGATTCTTGCTCATCAATCATACATGTGTACCAGCCTACATCTTTAAAATGTAAAGTCCAGAATTATAACAAAGAAATAAAACTTGAAAACCCCAGCAGATCTATAAGGCCAACAAAGAAAAAATTTGCTTGTTCAAAGTGAGGTACATCATTTATATGTTATTTCCCAGTATCCTTAGTCACGTAGCAACAAATTGGTCATGTGTGAGCTGTGTTACAAAGTATTTATCCATAAACACAGATGATGGGTTCAGCGGAGGTCTGGCAAAAGTGTTTCATTCCTTTGTACTGAGCCTGTGAGCTCTATCATGGTGCACAGCAGTGTGATCGGAGCTCCTGGGATCAACATGGGTACCAATAAGCTTAGTGACTCAATTTGCTTACTGTCCTGACATAGTAGTGAAAATGGCCTTATGAAGCATCTTGGATCCCTACATCAATGATAAGCTTTATATCTGAGCCAGAATCAGAGAAAGGAAACCTTCAACCCACATGGATCTGAAATTTGGGAGTTTCATAGCAGCAGGTTATGGTGCATCCACTCAGACCCAGAGATAACAACCAGGAACTCCTGAAAGAGCTTTGGTTGTGGGACATGAGTGATACAGAGGGACTTCAGGAGAATGGCAATGTTTGTAAAATGTCTGTTAAAGGGCTAAAGCAGCAAGTGGACTGTATAACGCTCTCAGTCCGAAACAGTTTAGCATTGCTGTCATTTACCACCTTTACAGGGCACTGTGTGAACATAAGATACATCCTCTCATGCCAAATCTCAAGAAAACAGTTACAATGGAAAGATGCTAAGAGAAGCAGCAGAGAGCTGAAGGTAGCTCCTGAAGGATCCATCTATGAAAAGTCAGGACAACGTTGTCTTTTGTAGACTGAGGCCACGCTGATGTTTGCTCCTGAAGACAGTAGCCCCTGGATGATAAAGGAGTAGGACTGCTCCAGGTGTCTCTGTCCACCCCAAATTGCAGAATATTGACTGACTGATTTAAGAAGAACAAACAGTAGCGTATGAACCCAAAACAGTCTGTGCAAGGGTCATCCTCCTTCTACTGCTGTTAATAAAGCACAACAATTGCAGGGGAAAGACTCTCAGACCTCTTATATAACCCAGCTACTATGATGGGATTTCTTCTCTCCTAGCAAAAGTTATACTTAGTTAGCAGAAAAAAGAAAAAATCCCAAAATCGGCACATATTTTGCTATTATTTTCCAGATTTAAATGAAAGGTGAAACTGAGTATGGAAGAATAATTAAATGCTGTAGTAATTATATTGATTAATACCAGGATCATGTCTGACATTTGTAATATAAACTGAAGGACAACCCACAATATGGATATCTGTGGTTATCACATTTCTTAAAGTGCCTTCAGAGATTAAAATCACTAGATAAATGTGAGTCATTACACAGTTATCTTTGTGTTTATCTCTTTTAAGATTATTTTTGCAGTGACTTGAGAAATAAGGGAAAGAGATGATGTTTGGATCTTTTATGAAAAGTCCTTTTTTTTCCTGGCTGTTTCAACATCTAAGCAAAGAGCATCTAAAGAGACAAACAAAAACATTCTTGTCTTTCGAGTTCAGAGCAATGCACACAGCTGTGTAATATATTCCTCTGCTCGTGTGCAAGGTGGACACATTGTCATCTTGCAACTTTCAGCCCTGGGGACCAGCTGTCTGTAACCCAAGGTCTAGTTCAGTTCAGCACAACTTTGTGACCATGGCTCAGTTTCACTGAGAAAATTGTTGTTAAGGTGTGAGAAAGCCCATGAGCTATAGTCATGCAAGATAAAAAAAGCAAAAACAGAGACATAATTGTGATGGTTGAGAGGGAAATAATTAGGAGCTCAAGGATTCAAGAGGAAAAATACTGTCAAGAAAAGCTGAAACTCCTAAAGGAAAAAAAAAAGGGGAGAGAGGCAAGAATCAGAATATGTTTGATTGACAAACAGCCCCCTCCTATGAGTAGTGGACATCTGCCTTTCCTCTCCATTCTCGTGATTGCCTGGCCAGAAGGGACATCCCAGGTCGCTCAACAGAAGTGATGAGCTTGTTAATACTTAGACTCACAGCACGAGTCCTACTCACCTACTGTGTGTACCTGCAAATAAACAATTATACTCTTAAACTCAGTAATATCTTGACTGCAGGATATTACTGATTTTACATCAGCTGATCTAATAAAATATATTACATTTGCCAACAAATCTGGCTGTGATGATATCAACCTTTCCTGCACTTTCCTATCTATTTATATTCTATAGTCAGAGTCAGGAGTGAAAGAGGAGACCACACTATAATGAGACAGCTGAAAAACTGGTGATACTAAAATTTGTTATTAATTTATATTGGTTTTTCAATGTAAAAGCAAAAGCAAAAGCAGTTCTGAAACATCAAAACATTCCAGGTTTGATTATTCTAAGAATCAAACTTGGAGATTTTTCAGGATTAAAGTGGCTTCATATGTCAAGACACCTTTTTATTTTACAAAACCGTGTGTCTAAAAATCAAAACATAGTTTATTATTTGGGATTTTTTTAAAATGTTTTTGCTCATCCAGTATTTCCCTACACACAAAAGAGTTTGATCCACCCAAATCAGTTTCTGGATTTCTGCATTTATTTATCAGAACTGCAGAAGCACTAAATGATCAATTATTCCAACAGCTCAAATTCTACTCCATATGGGCAGGATAATATGCCTGTCTGAAACATTTCTTCTGTGTACGGGCCTGCCTCAGATGATCCCCTCCAGAAAACATGAGATATGCACCATTTACTTGTGAAAGCACTGCATTGTTCTCATGCTGTCAGACAGCAGTTTTGTTACACCATACTTTTTCTCCCAGCAATTTACTTCCTTCTGGATTGATGTGCAAATTCTCTTACAGAAGTCGAGAAATGCTGGACCCTTATCAAAGTGTGAAGGATGTTAATATAATGCTCACCAGGATAAGGGGATAATCCGTGCATACTTGGTCTGTTGCATATCTGCACAGGTTTGTGAAAATGTTGGACAGAAGCATCTGTTAAATAGGCATCTACTTCAAAAGGACTGGTTTCTTATTTGCTTGATAAAGAGGAGAGCTAGAGCTCCTCATGATAAATATTGCACTTAGTAATTAAATTTTCATATTTACAAGGTCCACATAGTAAAAGTTCTAAATTAAATAACCTTCATTTGCATACATTTCAATCCAAAGGGCATCATTAGAGGACAGTATCTCCAAGACAATAATGAGCTGTTTTCATTAACCATGCCCTAATGATTACAGCAGGCTTGTACTTCAAGAGTCGTGAGACAGTTACCCAGGCGAGACGAAAGAAATAATTGTACATCTTTGTCTATTACCCCTTCCATGTAAGTCACTGAGTTAGAAGGCTATTTCCTGCTCCTGGGCTGATGTACTCAGGAACCTCTTGAAAAAGATTTAATTGAACTTGGATATGGTATGGATAAAGGATCAGGAAATGAAGTCTGATCTCAGTTACTGCTCTGGAAATCTGGAATAATGCAAATGAAGTATTGTAGGATGGAATAGACTTTCATTTTCTGCCTCTACAGTACTGAATACAAACAGATCCTCTAATCTGCTTGATTCTTCTTATTTTTGCCAAATAAAATTATGTTTAAAAGTACTAAAGGGATTGACATGTTTTTTCCTAACCTTGCAATTGTCCGTTCATTTTTCAAATGTAATCTTTTGATCTATCATCACAGTGTAAGAAATTTAACTTTAAATTTAGAAAAATTGTTATTCATATGTGACTAGTCTTCCACATTATTTGACTTATTTTCATATTTTTCCATCCAAGAATGATATGTGATATTTTTTGCTACTGCCAGGTCTATCTGATTTGTGTTTGACAAGTATATATTATCCCCCATACTGCTAAGCAGTTATCACTGAATAGTAGAAAGCAGATCTATAAAGGCTTTCAGTCAATCATTTTGTTCATCTTTTGCCCTCCATAGATCAACTAGATCTTTGTTATTCCAAATGAGTGTTTGTCCAGCTTGCTCTTTAAAGGCTTTAATGATGATAAAGTTTCCACAGCCTCCCCAGGCAATCTATTCCAGTACCTAATTACCCTTACTGTTATAAAGTTTTTTTTTTTAATGTCTAAGTTAAATTTCCCTTGCCACTATTAAAAAGGCCATTACTTTTTGTACTATCCACAGTGGACATGAAGGAAAGATTATTCACTTCTTTTTTTTGCAACAGCTTTTTATATGTTTGAAGATCACTATCATGTTCCTTATCCATTTCTTCTTTCTTTCTTTCTTTTAAATCAAGAAATTCCATAACTTCATAGTGTATTTATAAGCCATATTCTCAGACCTTTCTTACAGGTCATGCTTCCAGGGTCTTACATTATTCTCATTGGACTCTGGATATTCTTCAAATGGTCCATACCTTTGCCAAAGTGCTGTGCTTAAAATTGGGCATAATGTTACAGCTGGTGTCTTAACATTTGCAGTATCACTCAAATAGCATTGTCAGTATCTGGATAGCTGTAAGAATATTTTGAGTTGTATCTTTCTTTCTCCATTTATAGTTCATCTGTTTTATAGCAGATTCACACTGTGCTAGTATTTTGAAACTGCAGAAAACAGGGACACTTCTTAGCCCTGGTTTATACCAACTCAGGATTTCCTTTATTAGCTTCATTCAAGCCATCCAGATGTTTACCATATGTTCATCCACTTAGTGGTTCTGCTGGTTTAAGAAAGGACATTTTTGTTACGAATTGCTGGTCACATGCTGAGTCAGTTATTGAGGCTCCAGACATAAGAGTTAATGTAAGCCCTACTAACATAATTTCATTCTGTCACATAGCCATACCCTAGCATCTCTCAACATTATTCAAAATTTGGATCAATCACTAACGTAGCAATGTACATATGTTAAGTATATTTAAATAATATTCATTAACCTACTATTCATAGCATCTCATCCAAGAGGGGCTGTCATGTGCCAGGAATGGTCTTGCTTCCCAGGTTCAGCTGTATGAATCATAAATTCCATCAAACCCATGCAGATATTTTCACAGAACCAGAGTGTTGGCTGGAAAGGACCTTGGGAGCACCTCTGGTCTAACCTCTGCCTTGAAGGAGAACTCTCATCAAATGGATCCCTTCAGCCATGACTCTGTTTAGATACTATTTTCTTCAGTGGTGATGAAATGAGAGCCCTGATTCAGTGATCTAATGAAACATATGGTTAATGCCATTCTACAACTTCAATAAAGTTGCTCATGTACTTAAATTCAAACTCATGAATAAAAACCTAGAAATTGTAACCTATTGTCACGGTTTAAAGCTGGGCCAGCTATTAACCCGGTGGCAGATGCTCTCTGTTAACCCTCTCCCCCCCACCCTAAGGGAAAGGGAAAAGGGAGAGAGACTTACTGGTTGGAAAGTTAAAACAGTTTTAATGAACTATAATAATGAAAAAGAGTATAATAATAATAATAGAAATAATCAAATATATACAAATTTATACAAAACCAAGATCAAGAGCTTGGAAATCCTCCTCAGGCAGAGTTGCTCCCCCCAGCACGGGCAGAGGGGAAAATGCAGTAGCTCCCCCTGCCATCACACCTGCAGGCTTTTAACTGGAGAATTGGCAAAGCTGGTACCAATCAGTGGAAGACAGGAGGGCCCCTCCCTCCTGGGCCCCACCTCCAGGAGGCAGTGGGTTAGTGATAAATAGGAAAGTGAGAATGACATGTATGGGATGGAATACCTCGTTGGTCAATCTTGGGTCACCTGCCCTGTCTGTTCCTCCCTGCAGGTGCAACCCCCCTTCGGCTCTTCACTTGTAAGCAGTGAGGAATTTAGCAGTGACCTTGGTTTCTCTAAGACTAATTGGCCTGGTTTGGGCCAAACCAGGACACCTATAAAAAGCAGAGTTTATACTGAGGTTGAGACTATACTGGGAGAACCACCTGCAGAGAAAAGAAAAAAAAAATGCACCAAATTGTTTTGGGAATACTGCAAAATTGAAATAAGCCAATCAACGTGTTGTGTGATGAATGGCGTCGTTCTGTGTACAGGAGTCTTTCTAGAGGTTTTCTGGCTTATTTAAATGCCTACACTGAGAGAAATCCTGTCCCAAGGTTCCTGGGTGATTAGGTCACATGGAGGAAAGTGTCTGCTCCAAGCACGAGACATCAGTTCTGCTCTGAATATCACAGTTATTAGCTGCAGAGCCCGCGTCCAGTCGCCAACCTGCCAAAACCTCGATCTTCATCAACTGCCTGTGAAGCATGCTGTGAAAGGCATTAACCGGTGATTATAAGAAAGACTAGCTCAAGACTGGAAAAATCATCATCTGAATAATGTTCCTTCCTGGAGGAGGACCAGCAAGCCAGTCCTCACTACACCCATCTCCTGGGTCCTGGCAGGCCCCATACCTACTCCCTGAGGACAGAGCCCATACTCATATCATTAATTCTGGCTCAAAAACCCAAACAGTGAACATCTAGCTAAAAATAACACACTGATGGCTGGTTTGAAAGTGTATGTGCTCTTGTTTGCCCTCTGTAGTAAGGGGAAAACCGGGGGAGGCGCGCTCGCGGGTGCTGGGGAACGGTCCGGAGTAAACTACACAATCTCAATGTGAGTATGGAAGCTTCTCGTTTATTAACAAAGAAAGCAGTGGTTATATAGACTATGCATATGTTAATCACGCGCCCCGATCGCACTTGTTTGGTCCATAGGTTTACATATTCAGAGCCGTGACCACCCCCCCCCTCCCGGATGTAGTTTTGCTTCCCGCGAAGCAGACACCACGGGGTTCTTTGTTCTGCACCGTGCAAGGGGAGTCCAAGGTCGCTAGCTCTGGGCTTAACCCTTGCTCAAAGCCTGGGTTGCTCAGACTGCTCAGTGGCACAAGATCGTGCCCCTTCTCACTTAACCAAACCTCTACACCCCTCTTCCTCTCCACATAGCTCAGTGTCAGCAACCATCCACGCAGACACCTGTGTGCCCAAACACCAGCCCATTCCACCTGCCTCACCAAGTTTTGACATTTTCAACCTTCTAGTGCTTGGTGTTTTTCTCTTCTAACCCTCCTGCTTGCACCAAGGCCACATCTCAGAGTCCGAGTGACTTCCCAGAAATCTGCTGCCCTCACATGGTCACTAAAAGGGTTCACTGGGGCAGAGCGATACAGTCAATGAAACCAAGTCTTGCTTTAATCAGAGCTGAGTATAGTTTTCAGATGCCAAGAAGGAATCGGGCATTTCTGTAGAACTGGACAATCTCGGGAGATTTTACCAGCAAATCGGATATAAAAAAAAATATCTCTGTCTGGTGCATTTTTTTCAGTGAAGAAGTTTGATCCTGGTGAAAGCACAGTGAGAAAAATCCAAATGAACTGAAGCATCATCCACAGATAACCATAACTATATGTGTTACCATAACCCTAAAACAATTTCAGAATATTGAATTTAAACATTCTACTTAGAAAAATATCAGAAGGAGAATGTGGCGAACTTCTTGAAATTGTTCATTTTTCATTTCTCTTTTCCTATTCATCCTCACAATTTTGTATCAATAAATGCATTTGTATGGTAAATTTCAGTTTTACTGAAATATTGTTCTATTTCAGAAACAGTATTTGAACCAAACGTAAATAGATATATCTGCTTTGAAAACAAAAAATACTAATTTCTGTAATTTCCATTAAAATTTCAGTTAAAAGATGAAGCAAAAAAAAAAAGCATTGCAATGCAAAAAAAGTTAAAAAAAATAAAATTCAAAATTATGTTTAAGGGTTTTTTTAACCTTCTTTTCTGCCAACCCTAATTATCTGAAAAAAAGCAAAAAATGCAAAAAAACATTCCTTTTGGCTGAGGAATATAAAGCATCTGTATGCTTAAAATAAATATGCATGCATATCTAACTGATTCATATGCTCCTTCAGAACAGCTTTATTCTTTACTTTTCCCCATCTGTTTCAGGGATGAAAGGAACAAGAAAGCAGGGTCCATACAATGGCTTAAAAAACATGTTTCTTCTTTCTTTCACCTTAGTCTTGTTCTGCATCTGATGTCAATTCTTTAAAGACACAGAAAAAAAATGAGAAAAACTCTGAAGTACTTCCCTTCAGTGCTTGCCATTCTCAATAGTGCTGCACACTGCTGTTGAAGGTTTTATATTAATAAATTACACTTTAAATTATTCAAATTGGTTTAATTAATTTTTTTCCTCTGGAGGGGTGGCTCTGTAAAATCAAACAAAAGAATTAGAATTGGTCAAGAAACATGATCCAAACTAACACGAGATTTAAGATTGTCTCTAATGTAGTCAAATGAAAATCTGCTTCCATCCCACTGTGACCTAATGCTGAAGAAACATATAACTGGAGTTAGAGTGAATATAAGATTCACAGAAATATCAGAGTTGTGATACCTACTATATTGATCAGCAGTGGTATTTGTCCTGACTAACTGAAAAAGAATATAAACAATTCCATCAGTGGAGTTATGGAAAACATGGCGGGCAGTTTCCTTTCAGCCCATGCTGAATCTGTGATTCTGTGAAAACATGACGGGCAGTTTCCTTTCATGGCATTAATCCTACATGACCCAGTGTCCATGACAGAATGGATTGGAGTCTCAGCTACTTTCCCTGGGTGCTTTTTTTTAGATTTTAAAAATGACAAAGGTGAATAAAAAACAAAGATCTTGTAGCAGGTCTGCTGTGACTATAAATCAGTAGAGCCCTGCTGAAGTGGAGTGAGCTGTTTTCATTTACAGCCGGGGGGACTGTACCAACAAATTATACTATGGCAGAATAAGCAAAAAGAAAATCAGAGGAAAAAAAAAAAAGATAATTTATTTTTAAAGAGAAAAATAAGTTAATTGGAAATATTTAAGTTTGTCAGTTAAAATTTACAGAAGTCCTTTGGGGAGTTGGATGGCAAGCTGTGATTCAGCAAATAGCTGTTTTCCATCACCCACTTGCTTCTTAACTGCCTCAAAGTCTGGAGTGTCAATTACCCTTATCATTACCTCATGAAGGGCCGGATAAAACGCTCCATCATTCACTGATCATGAGTAGTGCATGGGCTGTAAAGACTCCAACTAGAACATTCACTCAGTTATGAGGATAAACACAAGGTGGCTCATAAGGCAAAAATATAATAAACCAAAATATCTGTTGCATAGACCCTAAATAAACAAATGCTGTTTCGCACATTTAATCTAGTGCCAAGATAATAACACTGTGGAATCAACTGGTAAACAGGTGTTTAGCCTTAATATTCACTTCAGTGGCAGAAAGAGGTCTTTTGTTTACCATATTTTCATTTCTTTTCAGTAGATTTTCCACTGAGTAATAAACCATTGACTGACTTATAGTTCAATGGCACTTTGTAAATTAGCAAAACAATTACGTTTTATCTAAATGATAAAAATGGGTGTAGAAAAAACATGAGGAGTAAAAGTGCAAAATCCCAGGAACAGGATAACACGTTTAATGTCACTGTTATTACTGAGTTTGGGAGGGGAATTTTAGTATTTTCTTAAACTTGAAAAAGTTTTCTCTGTTTTCTCTTCTTAGTTTCTGAAGGTTGTGAAGCTGGCTAAAGAAATGATAAACTGAAAATCATATATCCAGTCCCATGTGACCTACTGTGGTGGTACCACTGTCTCTGATCATCCACTGCTAAAATAGCCAAGCAGAGTTTTCCACCATTAACCAGCTTTAATCAATTCTTCAGTTGATCTGTTTTTCCATACAGTAGCTTTATACTATACTATACACAGGTACATGATTTTAAGAGCATTGATCTTTAAGCTGATCCCAAGAATCCCTGCACCTCTCTGCAGTACTGACTTCTGCCAGGCCACATCCACTGACAGCAGCTTTGCACAGGGGTCATCATATTGTAGGTGAGCATGGTGAGTGGAAGGGAAATGCAGGCTACAGCATCTATTTGATTCAGACTTGGATCTTTTGACACAATTTCATAAAACAACAAAATAAACAAAGTTTGTTACTGTTCCATGGCGGAATAAGAACACATTTGAAAGTTTGTCACAAAGTGGACCTGTCAGGTCCTTGCCAGCTCTACTCCTCACAACCTCCTGCTATATGGGAGCTGAAGTGATTCCTCAATGAAAAGGAGGATGTTGCTGATTCTGTCAAAGCTAATTTAGATGATATCCACAGTATCACAAAAGATAAGAACTAAAAAGAGAGGCACTGTTTTCTACTTTTCTTTTTTTTTTTATTACAGCAGAATTTCCTAGTCTCTCACTGTTGTTGTAAAATAAAAGTTACTGTTTAGAAAATTACTGTTCAAGCTACCTCTTGTAAACTAGGTAGCACACATTTTAAGATATTCTTTCAGAGATTAAATCTGAAAGGCTCTCAGAGGTCAGGAGACACATTGCTTTAGAGACTTAAGCATTAAAGAAGCAATTAATTACCAATTATAAACAAAGACAGTTCCTAAATGATTTTTAAAGCCACAAAAAATGAAAATGCTTCATAAGACAATTAAAAGATGCACACCTTCAGCATAGCTCCCTGCATGGCTTAGACATATTTTACCTCTTAGTACCATCTAAGGCTATTCTCTAAGTTTCTAACACAGACTTATATTATGGAAGGAAAGCTTTAAAGGAGACTTCACCTTGTCTGAACTGTCATTTTTTTTTTAAAGTGCTGCTCTATTTGGAAAAAAAAAAGCACTTTTCTGCTATATCTTAACAATTAATGGCAATCCAAAATCTGCTGAATTCTCAGATAACTTTTTAATGAATGAAGAACAAAGGTAATTTTTACCATCATCTTATATCTCCGAGTTTCTTAGAATTCAGTCAGGTTTCAGTTGTTGGTGGAAACTGGAATTGCCTCTGTCTTGCACTGAAATGGGGCTTACAGGAGGAAACAACGGAAGAAATAGAAAGTGCAGAGATACTCTATGTATCTAGACACTTCAGTGCTTCAGGAGTTAGGCTGTAATCAGTATCATTTGCAGTTATTACATGGTAAGCAAAAGTTGGTTAGATCATGGCTACTTGAAACAGTCTTGGATACTGAAAAGAAGTAGACAGGGAAAAGAAGAATTTTTGATAACTTTAGTGGGTTTAGATCAAGTTCCTTTGCATTCCTACAGCAGATAATCTTTCTTGAGCATCTAGTGTGGGGATGGGGCAAGTGCGAGTTTCTAGAATAGCTCTTACTAACTTATCAAAGTGGGATTGTAACGTAAATGAAAATGTAAAGGTTGTCATAATACAAACAACATCAATAGCAAGTTCTGATGGTAGCACCAGCTTGAGGACAATCAGTTATTTAACAAAGCTGCAGGAAAAAATGCTGTGAGAAATGCAATGCACTGGGGCATGTAGGGAATCAGTCTGTTGTTAAATTCAATGCAATCTGATAAGCCAAAGAGAAATTACTTTTCTGCTCTGCTTTTACCTGTCTGGAAGGGATACTGTGATGACAGAAGCAGCCTTTCGGTATCAGTGTCTAGAAATAAAGACAGACATAGACTCAAATCTGGCTATGACTGACCAATTATTTAGGTACAACAGCACTTATAAAAGGCTGAGAAGCCCCCAACAGGCCTCCCATAGAGATTTCTTTCCAGAAAATGAGATTTTTCACAATGTGATCCATAGAAGGAGAACATAGTGTTATATCTACAGCAAGTCATGATATTCAGTTTTATGCAGTACAGCAGTGCCCAACAAGTAGAGCTTCAATGAGTTAAACCCTGTCCTTGGTTCTGCCTTTCACTTGCTGCCTAATGTAAGTCTCCACTTCTGCTGCTCTCCTTATCAATCACCTTTCAAAACAGTAAACATGCCTTCTCGTGCTTTTCTATCATAAGTTTCTGTCTTCACCTAGTCCTCTAAATACTACTGGTGCAACAGTTAATTCATTAATAATGAGAATAAATCTATGTAAAGCAGCATAGATGCAGTTCTGCACAGGCTGACGTATTAGCAAGGCAATGGAATCAGTAGGTTTATAAGGACGGCATGAATCCTGGTCAGGACAAATGAAATTCTGTGGTGTAAAACGGACTTACGTTGCTGTTTATAGTATGGTCCAGCTTAGCAATGGCCAAACACAACACAAGCATAAAGGAGAGTTTGAATGCTTAATAAAGAGTCTGTTCTAGGAAAAAAAAAAAAAAAAAAAAGACATCCATTTATTCTTTTTCCTACAGCCTGCTCTTGTCAAAGGAGATAACACTTGCCTTTAACAGAAGATGAAATTTGCCTGCTAGTTTGTAGGTTATTGAATTGACCTCTGATTTTCAGGGATACATTTGGAAACTTTACTTCTTTTATGGGATTTCTACTAAAAGATATAAGAAATCCCTCCAAGGGTATTTACAGTGACTGGTTATCTGGTGTTGACATTAATTGTGCTGGCATGTTTTGCCGAACAGCCTCAAGTGTAACATTAGCTGAACTGTAAGACCCTTCCATATATAATAGTCTAGCTTAATACACTTCATAGACATATCCCCTGCTTTGTACCTATCGCTCAGCTGAAAGAATCTGGGCAATTTTATGCAGATGTCTCTTGGGCTCAGCTCTGTAGGTGCATTCATAGTGATTAAGGATGTGCTTTTATTTGCTACATATCAGTATACTACATAGGCTTTTTTTCATAAATCTGCTCTCCAAAGAGAAGAAATAACTTTGCAGCAAATATATCTTAAAATCAAAATATCCAACATCCTATAGCAGAGCTGAAAAATTTTCATGTTACAGATTACAGTCTCCATATAGATACAGCCCTTCTTCAATTCCTACTCTCATGTATGTACCTTTTTTGTGGTAGCTACCTCAATTATCAACATTAAGTTAATCACTTAGGGTGATATCAATCAAAAATACACAGGATGAATTCTGATGTAAAATGAAACAATACCTTGGCTGTGTTGTTTCATTTTTCACCAGTTTTATATCTTCTTTTTCTTGTGGTTTGGGACTGTAGTCTTTCAACTCTAACTTACCACTCTAGAGGGCTCAGGGTCCTGCCACTATAAAGAGTAATGTCAAATCTTGACACAGCTAGGAGGTGAACATGGGATCAGCACTGTTGAGTGTGACCACAACGGCATCATGTCAGAGCAGGTCATTTCTGCAGTGGACAGTGTGACAGGGAGGTGAGGTAGCAGTGTAAGGTGACAGCCTGCAAGCTGTAAGCGCTGGAGCTTTTCAGTTAGCACTCACAACCAAATGGACAGCACCTTCTGCAGATTCCCTTTATCCATGTTTTGTAAGGGTTTATAAATTCTATTAACCTCATAACTTGACAGTTTTGTAGTTTATTGGTGATGCATTATAAATTTATTGAATTATTGTTATTGGAATGCTAACTGAATTGCTTATTCTGAATTTAGGTTAGGAGTTACCATAATCATGGAGTCTCTATGAAATGATGGTACCGATTATTTACTCGTTTGTCGATTTTAATAACACACATCAAAGGGGAACAGGAGCCCTGTTCACTTAGAAAAATGAAACAAACCCAGACTGCTGAGACTGTAAGTGCGCATCAGCTTGTTCTCCAAAAAGCCCAATTAGCCCCCTTCAAATTAGCTATCGGTTCTTATATAGCAGAAGTAAGAGTTAGTCAAGAACAGTGAAAACAGTAATGGGGATACACCTTTGAATTTTCTAGTTGTTTTAGTGCATTGCAACACATGTAAGTGCATTCGCATTCACTGAGGCTGCATTGGAGAATGATGAAAAAGAAATTACCAAGTGATTTTGACATACAGAAATCAGTAACAGAAGATATATCCCTTACTATCAGCAATGTACGTAAAAATGCAAAGCCTAGATTCACGTTTTACCAAAATCCCTACTATTTTTTCTTTTGTTCTAACATGTGTGAAAAATAGAATAATTTCTACTTTTTATATAAATTATTTTTGCCTGACAGTACCTTGATTAGAGGCTTTTTTGGTACTCTGAGGTTTAGAAGTGGAATACTGCGAGAGATTTAGGCAGTTATGGAACAAATAGCTGGATAGTTACTGTAGTGACTCTAATGGAATCACATCCACTCCGACAAAATCTCAAATTGTCTCTGCTGCTTTCATTAACAGTCCCACCACACTCACAATATTAAACATAATCACACTGAACATCTCAATGGAACTGATTAGAGTGATTATGTTGTAGAACAAGAAAGAAAAGAAAAACACAACTGTCCAAAAACAAATAGAGAGCCTGACTACCAGGTATTTATTACTCCTGTATGCAGCAGGGGTGAGCTGCAAATGGAGACTTTCCTAAGCAATCTCTTGCTATTTCTGCCAATATTAAGTTTCAGTTCTCATGACAGCCTATGTTACATTGCATTTTTATTTATCCATCACCACTTTAAAAGCTCTTGTTAAAGCTATCAAGCAGAGGATAGTTCAAGACAAAAAAGTCTACCAGAAGCCAAGTATTTTAAGGAACCAATCTGAAATCCACAGGATTTCAAAAATTCTTTTTCCGTGGTGGCAGGCAGCTTCATTTTCACAAAGTAAACTTGCTCAAAAAAATTCATCCAGGAGAATGGGAAATCACCAGGAATACTAAAGGTCCTCTTTGGTAATTTTTTTCCCATTTCAAGGTCTGAAACACCTTGGTTGTTGTATGGGCTCCCAGTGCTTAAAGGCCAGCGTGGGAAATGTGGAAAATCACTATGCCCAACTGGAAGTAGAATCCAAGAGTTATATACGCAACATTACAATAACCTCAATGGATAAATTTCGTGTCTCTCCATCTTGCAATGGAGTGGAATGAGGAAGATAAGTGTCGTCTTCAAGTCCAGATGCTCTCCAAAGTGGGCAGAGAGATGCAGTCCAAACACTCACTGTGAGCCCAGCAAATCCCACTGGCCTATGCATTGGCAGTATATCCTGCTCTCCCAAGGCACCTAGCTCTCATCACTTGGCATGAGAGCCCAAACACCAAGTTGCAGCTTTGGGCGCTCTTGCAACAGCTCCAGCCATTGTCACTCAGTTTTTCAGCCTGGCCTCCGATGCCTTCAAGCCTCTCAGGACTCATCATTATTCTGGCAAACACACTCAACATTAAAGTGTTTCCATCAACTTTGCCAGTTGTGGATCAATCTCAATGACATGGATTTGAAGGCCTTCATATGTTAGGACTCTTGAATGATTACAGAAAACTGTCATGCTTGTTTCAGAGGGAATTCACAGAGTGATGACAGAGTTAAATATGATGAATGGAGTGTTTGTAATCAACAAATTGAACATCTACCACTATCAGCAAAAAGGGATCCTCCAGCTTAATAGGAGGACACTGTGGTTTCCCAGGTTCTTATGTTCTTTCCCTAAGCATTCACTACTGGCCCTGTGAGAGGTACACTGGTAGTACTGGTGGTGCCTGGGCTGGACACCAAATGAAGCTATTTTCCTCATTTCTTATTAACAAGAAGTAGAGAACAGGACACAACTGACTAAATATTCTCTGTTGCAATCTGTCACTTAAAAAAAAAAAAATAATAGCCACAGATCACAAAAGGAGGTATGAGTGTGTCAGGTCATTAATATCATCTACCATGCAGCAAATTGCTTGTCATGCTTCCTTTATACTCATTTATGACTAAAGAGGACTGCTTGAAATGAGAGACAATAAATATTTCCCATACAGCCTCATTTGTTAACAAAGATGAATTCTCTAAGTTTCCTACAGCACTGAGGAATTGAATCAAAGAGAAGAAAATTAAAGAAACAAAAAAGGACATGTACAAATATACGATCATGGAAACTTCATGGACTTTGACATTTAAATAATTGAATTAAATAGTGTTATAAATCTTATATATCTTATTTCAATTCAGAATAGGATGACATCATAATAGGAAATAATCATAATCATCAATATTGTTTTTCTCTATCGCAGAAAATAGCATATGTGTAACGGAGACTGATTGGGAGGTAAGCATTAATATTTTTGCAACTCCAAAAACTTCAGATCATTGCAAAACATCAGTGAACTGTACAACTCCACATCTCACACATTATCTTAGGATATTACCACTTCCAATTTGTGAATTCAAGAATGGCATTAGGATAACTCATACTCATTTTTCTTCAGAAATTTTTGGGTTTCCTTCTCCAATCGTTTTTTTTTTTTTTTGTGGTCCCAAAGAAGCTTGAACTTATCATATTCTTTTGCAGGAAAAATTTCATGGGTGGCAAAACTTGAGTTACAGAGTCAAGTTTGGGTATTCTGCTGGTGAATATGAATAGGTAATAGCACAGCAAGCATTCCATGGTATGCTAAATATCTAAAATAAGAGTAGAGCCCAGAGACCCCAGAATACATCGAAGCTGGATGAGATAATTGTGCTTACTGAAGTAAAAACAGAAGTATGTTCTGAGAATGTGTTGAGTAGGTGAAAAATTTCATGCTTTTAATAAGCAGTTCTGATAGTTTCAAGCTGTGTTTATGAAGTGTATCAAAAATGGAAAACTGAGTCAAATATCAGAATCTATGAAAATGGGACTGGAAGTTGCTGCATCGTACTGGCCTTCTGCTTGTAAAACTACGATGAAATTGGTTGTTCATCTTGAAAGTGAAGGGAGAGAAGAAAGCCTCTGGCAATATACTGTGGTCACTGCAGTAGTATGCCAGGTTAATCAGAGCTCACTGCATTTTAGTCATTTTGCCTGGCGTGCTGCAGTAGCCAAATCCCAGCCAAACAGACATTGACACAAAATAGCATGCTTCATCCCAGTGCCTGCTTCAGGTAACTAGTACTTCAGCTGTGCAAGTCAAGTTTAGGAGTAGGCCGCGTCTTTATGATCTGTTTCTTACCCGTCTTTCATTCTCTGTATCACTAAGACATTTTGATATCACTGTCATTGGAGTATCAGAACATACTGTGGTTTGGGTTGGGTTGGATTGGTTTCAGCTGGTTTCTCCAAGAATGAAGATCACTGGGCAGAAGACTAGAATTTAGGAGATTATAGCTGCTAGTTCAAACACTCACACTGCTCAAGACACTAAACTTCTCAAAAAAGTTCCCTAGCTGTCAGTATCTTTTGCCTCATATGCTGTTGGAGATATTTTAAAGCACTTTGAGGATGAAAGGATGTATGTTAGGTAGCTCTATCCCTCTAAGACTACCAGATCATTTTGTTGCATGTAATTGCATGCATGTTCTGAGATATAAAGAAATATGTGCCATGTGGACTCCCGTGAGTTCAGTACAGAAACCATTTCAGAGAAGTAATTAAGATTGCTGTCTATTTCTCAACATTGCTGAGCTTTCCTTCCCCCTTGCTTCTCCTTTTGCCTTTATTTAATCCTTTCATTCTCTGTTTTGTATAAATTCTTTTCTTCCCTTTCTGTGACAATATTATTCCCACTTTTGTTTCTGGGAGCTTTACCTTTGATGTGAATCTCATGCAGTACCTGGGAGCTTGTTGTGGTCTGTTGTAATGTCAGACCAGTTTTGGAGGCATCTTTAGTGGAAAGTCTTAATGCTCAGATCTAAGGAGGAATCATTTCTGTCCTCCTGACCTTTCTGGAGCTTGCTGCCCATCTCTCTAATAAGAAAAGTTACCTAAAAGTAGAAGATATGTGGCGATCCGTCAACACCTGCCAGCTCATATGGTAAGGAGAATGTACCTCATTAGCAAACTTCCCAAGCTTTTAATCCTCATTCACCAAAAGTTTCAACCACTTCCAAGTTATATAAATCTGAAATGCAAGACCTGATTCATATCCCTATGAAGCTGAAATCCTCTTTGAGTTCAAAGGGAGTATCATGAGTGTGAAAAGTTGCAAAGCATCCCAAAATTGATGTACCAGATACTCTGCTGATGCAGATAGATGTTGTTCCATTGATTTCATCAATGCTACTCCAGTTTAGTGCTGAAAAAACAGGTATAGTATATGTTAATTAGGTTATAGTCTCTGAGGGATTGATTGGTTTCCATCGATGCTATTGGAATTGGTAAGGAAGAACATCAACAATCTAACTCACAGAATTGAGATAAATGATATGTTGTAGTCCTGGCTCTACCTTACTGGACTTCTATAAATAACAATTCCCTCTTTAGATATTTTTTTTTTTTTTTAGAAATTCAGCTCAGAGTGTTGGTGGAAACAAATACATATGATATTGGTATGTGAGTTTCTAAGAAAGATGATAATGAAGTATGGATGCAAGATTAAATTATAAAATTCTGTTAAGAAAGTTTTGCGATAGTAAGCCCTTTTTTGCAGAAAAAAAAAATCTCCCTTGACCTTAATGAATTACAAATCTAAAAGCAAAATGTTCACTTGCTTTAAGAACTGTTTTAAAAATACAGATTCTTTGACCAAGTCATCACTCTCATAGTCCTTAAGTAGCATATGAATATAACAGCCCAGGTTGTTGGGAGACTTTATCAGACAACCAGAGAGTGTTAGAGGCTTTATCAGACTACCTCCAGCAGTCTCTTCCCTAATAAGTGATTCTGGGATTCTATGATTCTTAGTTTTCCACAACACTCATTATTATTAGAAATCTCAGGTGAATGCTATGCTATGTTTCTTCCAAACATGTCCATCACATGTAGGATTTTTTTTGAGGGAAATACCTCAAAACCTAAAAATTTTAATACAAAAATGCCAGTAAGGTACTCCTTACACTTTATACCAACCTCACTAGTTTTTAATAAAAGGGCATAAGATAAACTCCACAAGTGGCTTTAAGTAGCACTTTTACAGGAAGTGACAGTGCATGACAAAACATGGACTATTCTTATCCACTGAGCATAGTTACTTTCTGAGGCATGAACATTGTGGCAGGACAGTTCAGGATGCCATTCACCCTGACATCTGCTGAGGAGGCATCATTTCACAGTCACTAATTACCTGAGATGCATCTCCACGGCTCACTGCAATTCATATAAGAAGAATACGACCTAGCCCTGTGTGACCTTGTCATGGCCACACACCATAGTGCTACACCAACAGGGATAATAACTTATTATAGGACTAATTAACTTACACTGGAGGTAATTCTTCTCAGCAGGTACAATTAGGACAAGCATAGTACTGCACTGATTCAGCTGTACTTCTTCCAGTCCTTAAATAAGCTCATTGAGCTCTGACAAGGCTTCACTGAAGTACACATGCTCCGAAGGAAAAATGAAGTCTTTACATACGTGCATGCATGTAGATACCTTTAAGTTATATAGATATATGTATAAAATAAATGTATTTTGATTCATACTTTTCCTTAATTGACATTGCACTATTCTTCAGAAGAACAAACTACTAGCATAAAATACTTCGTGACTAGTAATAATTCTTTTATTCATCAATTGCCTCGTGTCTGGAAGTGTGGTGATGATACACTTCTGTCAATAAGATTCTCTGGAAACAAAATAAAAAACCTGCAGGCATTATATTTAGCATCAGCTCAGCTCACCACAGTATACTGGTCTGACTTGCTTAGTAGTTATTTCTTTCTATTCACAGTGAAGGTATGGACACTTGATTTATCTCCATAAGGACAATGAAGTGTGGTGTTTTGGAGAAGGGTGGTGGGACACACTGATGAGTCTGTTGTTTGGAAAGAAGAGCTGTAAGTACTGGTAAGGCTTTACTGATCCTTTTCCTTTTTTCATCACGAAAATTCTATGAAAGTCAAGAGCAGAGAAAAAGAGATAGCTTACACTGAGCATTTCAACTTAAAGCCATAGCTTCTGAAGATGTCACGTTTCTACATTCACTGGGGTTCTTGTAGAGCATCATGGCCTGTCCCTCCCAGGCCATGGTAGTGACTTTTTCCATTTACCAGGGGATACTTGTGTCCAAGTCATTCCAAGAAAATTTAGATGATCAGGTCTTGAGGAAACATCAGTTTTCTGTATTCATCAACAGGACATTCTACCACTCCCCAAAATGTAGAGAACTGTACAGCATAAAACACTAAAAAATTAGATGCCCCTTTGAATAAACAAAGGAATAAACAAAGCTCTAAGAGAATTCATTGACCATGTGCTCAAATTAAGCCAAGATGACTTTGCTACCAACAAAATGTGACCCCCTTCTCTGCATCTTTGCCCTTCAAGAAAACAATGTTCCTCTCCAGATAGAAATTTGATACGTTTTACACTCAATGCTGTTCATTTGGGATTTATTCTTTGGATCATTTTTCTTCATGCTGGAGACCTATTAAAACAGCATAGTCATACAAGGAGACACGCACCTAGCACCAAGTAGACAAAGCTTGCCTTAACAAGTATTGAGTCAAAAGGGCTGAATTTTAAAATTGCAGCAGAAGCAAAAAAAAAAAAACCAAACCTGAATCTAGATTTACTGAGGTCATCAGTCAGTTTTGATGTCTTCCCTTCCTTACTCATTTAATCTACTATTCACTGCTCTACCCTTCCCCCAGCAGATGATTTCATACTTCAGAGTTAAACCCTTAGATCATAACACTGACAGCTGCTTTCTATCAGCAATTCTGATCCAGTAAAGAAGTCAGGTTTCATAAACACTTGTAAGAGAAAGGGATAATTGAATGATATGATGGTGGCATCCAAACCTCAGTTCTAGCTTTAAGAAACTTCATAGTATATTCAGGAACCTTCACACATGAAAATTAAAGGCAATAAAGTGAAGATAGTTTTTATTTGGCAGGTGCTGATTTGGAACAAGAGATGTTACACAGCAGGATAATAGATTTTGACTCAGTGGAAAGGATAATTATAGAATAGAAGAAAACAAACTGAGGATATCACTAAATAGGGCTCTTATAAGGACAGGTAAATTATCTATTTGGTTTAATTTTATTTCTTCCACTTATTATTTGTTCTACTATTTTATCCATGTTCAAAGTGATAATTATAGCTTAATTCACCTTCCATTTTTGTTGCTGAAAAGCCAGGTGCCTTGTCTCAGATGATCATCTAGGCTCTGCATAGTTTAAACCAGAACAGTGGTGTCTTTAGGCCATCCTAGCCTGAGACAGATGGGATACCACACAAGTGGATTGGATCATCCTTTATATTTACCTCTCTCTATTCTTTGAGAAAACAGGGAACCTTTAGACTGGATGACTCATTCTTACAGGGTTAAAGTTATGTGAGATGTATCCTATTCACAACAGTTCTTCATGAACACTCTCTTCTCAATAAAGATGACATAATCTATCCCTCATGTGAAAAGTTTAAAAATCAGGAGTGCTAACCTTCCCAGATTTGGATTTGTATCACCATTAAATGTAGCTTTCACTTATCAAGTGTGATTCTCTTATGGAGAGCAGCCACAATGCACCTTGCTTTGGAAGAAGAATTGCCCTTGAATATGAAGCTAGTATTTAATAAGAGTCATCATTATAAATCACTTTACAGAAGCTGGTGAAAAGCCATTCCTGAAACTGATAAACTGTACGTACATGCTTCTGAACATTCACAGCAGACAAATTTCCATCAGTCCATGGGGTCACAAGAGAATTGCAGCAAACAAATTGTTCTCTTTCTCTTCAGCTGCAGCAGCAGTTATCTTAAAGGATACTAAAGACTCAGGCCAGGGACATGTGCCACCTGTGAACCCAAGGAACTCAATTTTGTCCCCTCCCACTCCACCATTTTTCCTTTCACAAATCCAAAGACAGTCCCCAGCCCAGCTTCCTTTCTGGCTATGAAAAGTCCTGCTGGACACCATCTGTATCTGTGACCCAGCTGTGGAGAACAGAATAGGAAGTCTTCTCAAAAAGAAACACCTTCAGGGACAACAGAGTTTCACAAGTTTCCTCTCTCTCTCTTTTTCTCTTCCTCTTTACTAAATATGGAGGCAGGTGGGTTGAGTCCAGAATGAAAGCTGGATATTTAAAGGCCTATAAACAAGGAAGCCTTAATTGTTTCTTGTCCTCCAAATAATCTATGAGAATAAATATCAATATCATCCCTTTTTTTTTCCCTCTACTTACATCCAGCTATTGTAATTCTGTTTACATTTCTTTTGTGATTTTATTTTACAGCTCATCAAAACAAGAATGAAAGAATAAGGGGAGCTGGGAACTGGAGAACATGAGAAACATGTAATTAATGAAGATGAAGCAGGTATACACTGGTTTGTTGTGGGGGAAAAGAGGTAATAGCTTCATTCTTTCCTAGCAGGAGTCTCCAGCCTTTTGCTTTTTAACTGAACTGCCTCCAGTTTATCATGCTTGTAGATGTTTGTCAAATTGCTTCTCCTTGATCAGGACACAGAGTGAGCTCTCAGTGAGTTGTCCAGCATCATGATAAGCATTCTGAATAGCTTGTGACTTTTGACATCAGAAATAAAACATAAAATCAAGATTTCCATTGTCACAAAGTGGTGGGTCCTAGCTGCAGATTTCACCTCAATACACCCATGATTATTATTTTTTTAATGACTGGGCACATCTGAAAGGTTTGAACTATCCTATGGGAAAGAAATGTTAGAAACAGGAATTGAGGTGCAATTTAGATGTTTTAACCTGGACTTCACTGGTTTCCCAGAATGCAAATTTCAATTCAAACACAGCCTGCATGACCAGCCTCTGTGTGTTCAACAGCACAGTAGTTAGAGCTAACATCTGAGCATATTCAGGTTGAAATCTCAGTCCTCTTGGTGAGGGGAAATTCTCAGATTCCAGGAATCGTATATTTTGGGATTTTATTTCCCCAACAACTACATGTTTGAAAAGGTCAAAGGTTTACAGTAATTAAAATGAAAGATCACAGAATCACAGAATGGTTAGGGTTGGAAGGGACCTCTGGAGATCATCTAGTCCAATACCCTGCCAAAGCAGGTTCCCCTAGAGCATGTTGCACGGGCTCATGTCCAGGCGGGTTTTGAATATCTCCAGAGGAGACTCCACACCCTCCCTGGGCAGCCCGTTCCAGTCCTCTGTCCTCCTCAAAGTACAGAAGTTTTTCCTCATATTGAGATGGAACTTCCCATGTTTCAGTTTGTGCCCGTTGCCCCTTGTCCTGTTGCTGGGCACCACTGAGAAGAGTCTGCCCCCATCCTCTTGACACCTGTCCTTAAGGTATTTGTAAGCATTGATAAGATTCCCCCTCAGTCTTCTCTTCTCCAGGCTAAACAGGCCCAGCTCTCTCAGCCTTTCCTCATAAGAGAGATGCTCCAGTCCTCTAGTCATCTTTGTAGCCCTAAGATAACTTTGAAACCTTGATAACATTTGGAAACCTGAAATTCTTTATCTCTATTCTGCTTTCTTAGTAAGAAAAACACGATTATTAGTTGTTTTAAACCAGTGTTGAGTTCTTGATTCATGCTAATTTTGAACTGATTTGACAACCGTATGTGATTCAGGAATCCAGTTTTATAAGACCAAAGATGTATCATCTTGTTGATTTGATAATTTTAAAGTCTATTATTGTCTGTTCCCTCCTCTTGAAAGTTAACTTTGTTACCTAAGAGAAAGGTGAATAATCCATTAGAAATCCCATTTAGTGTGTGTGCACTCTAAGTGTGGGAAAAAAAAGTAGAATTACCAAAAGTCACTATATAAAATAAATGGAAATTATTGCTACAGGCAAATGCGTATACAGCTAAGAGCATAGTACACATAATCCAGTTATAAATATAAATACAACTTTCTGCTTTATGGTTAAAAAAGCAATGTTTGTATCAATTCTGAAGCACCTTTCTTATGCTCATAAAAAATAAAGCAAGTCTTCAGTAGGATTTAATAAATAATAAACAGACAGCAGTCTAGTGGATGGAGGTGATGAATAACCAAAAGGAAGAGACTACATACAATATTTGTGTATAATTAAAACACTGAGCTACTGCTGGTCGATTTGATTAATGGCACCTTCTTAATTATAAAGTGTCTTTACTTATAATTTAAGACTACAACAGAATGTCTTTTGCTCATCCAGAAGCATGAGACAGTGGAGAGATGAAGTATTTTATTATCTTTCCTGAATAAAGATGAGTTCTAATATAAGGCAAGCAGTGCAATGCCAAAGTGCACAGGAGGTTAAGGAATCTACAGGTTAGAACTCATAACCAGTAGATGGCACTCATTTTATTTAATTCCATTTAACCAAACTAGAACAAACTTCCTTTCTCTCCTGCAATTATTCTATAGTTTTTTTAAGATAAAGAGCAACTTTTGCTGAAGGAAAATACATTTTTTGGAGAAAATATTTAAAACTAAGCTTTTAAATTACAAAACCAGACAAGGAAACAAGAGGACAAGGTTAGAAATAAGCCAAGGAATGGTACAGACCTTATCTCAATTTAAATTAAATGTTTCTGGTAGGCCTTTTTTTTTTTTTTTGCCAAAAATTACCCTCTAAAAATATTTTTAAGTTAATGAAAACCCATTTCCCTCCTATCACCTTTTCAACCAGCAGATTTATTGCAAACCAGTATCATTGTTTGAACTGCAGAAATGTCACTTCTCAGTTTAGACTGGAAGCTCTCAACATCTGCTCTCCATATCAAATTGTGCATATAGCCCCAGTCAGAGGCAGGGTCCTCTTGTTTGATGTCAGTAAAGCTTCAGTTATTCCATGACTCAAATTCAGCCAGAACTGCTACAAGAGCAACCCTCACCACTACATCTGTAGAGGGACAATTTAATTTCTATTCTAGAAGCTAACAACTAGATAAGGAAATTCATAAGCTCATCAATAAGCAGCTACTTTCACACCATACCCTACTGACATCTCTAGAATTACTTGTGCAACCATTCAGTCTATAGAGTCCATCCACTGGATCAGCATGTCTTTTTTTGCTTATACTCAACAGTTCCTTAACACATGGTTGGTACCACTGGAACCGTGAGGGTTATTTGCAGGATATGCACTACTACAAGCTGGTATGACTAAAGGCAGAAGGAAGGCAGCATAACTGAGTTTTAGGTTTCAGGACCCCAGGCTGGTTTCATGTTTCCTGGAAAGGGAGCAAGCTGGTAGCATGGCAGCTCTGGATACCACCCAGGAACAATGAGCAGAACCAGTGCAGACAACTGAGCTGCCAGCTACTCACATAATTTTCTACAGCATGGTGGGCTTTCTGTAAATTCAATTTAAGTATTAACTAGATCTTAGTTTATTTACTAAACTTTGTAGTTAGGGAAAAAAAGGTAAAAAGAAGGAAGCATAACAAACTTGAAATAACATGTGCTTTCATAAAGTCACTCCAGGGTTTAGAGAGAGAAAAAAAGTTACTGCAATGTTAGAACAATTTTTTTAGCAAGCAAACTGGATGAAGAAAATAACCTGTTCTACAGCTAAGATATTGCCCAGCCTTTAATCTCTTCTGCCTGAACAGACTGATCAGTGCCTGTTTGGTGGAGTTTTAATAGCAAATACCATTTCACAAAAGCAGGCTGTGAAATAAGATTCTTCTTGAAACACAGACGAAAAGGTCTGAATTTTTATGGAGTGATCGAATTTACTCTGGCTACTTCTGGTACAAAGGTGACCTCTAATAAAACTGAGTTTATGTCCCAGCTGTATAGATGTTTAGGAGGATGCTATTACATTACTTTTTTTCCCCACCTCTAGCAGAGTATGGATTGGATTAAGAATGGAGGAAGTCCCAAAGACTTAACCTTGCTGTATTTGACAGTATTTTCAATTAATATCTGCACAAGATTTAGAAGAAACATGCCTAGATGAAACGTAGTTTCAAAGACACACACTGTGAGACTTGGAGATCTGAACTTTTACATCTGGCTGTTATACATATCATGTAGTAAAGCAGAACCCAACATTTGTCTTTGTTCAGAGTTACCTGCCAGTCTAGAGAGACAATGCACAGAGCTGAGCAAATAAATAGTGCTGAAGTAGACTGTAAAAGGCCAAGGCTGGGTTGAACAATGCAGAGTCTAGGAAAGCAAAGGCTCTGCCACTCTCTATTCCCATCCTAACAAAACATGGAGAAGACAGAGTATTGTGGTCAGGCACCCCAGAGATTTATATGTGACCTGTCCAGGTACGTGAACTTGTGTTCATTTATTTATCCACAGCCATAGTTTGTTGTTGATACATGCCATCCAGCTAGGCATGCACCTGTCTGGGCAGTCCGGACTTCCCCAGTCTGGAGAGCATTGAGGATTTCAGTTTAGTGTTGGTGTAGTAAGACTAGGTCTCATTAGAGATTGCATTGCTTTCTAACAAGAGTCAGACTTGCCAGCCTGGGAAGTTAACAGTTTTCCTTTAAAAAAAAACCAAACGCAAAAACCAAAACATTGTCCTAAACCAAAAGTCAACAAGACTCAGTCTGTCTTGCCATGGGTACAGGACCACTTGAAGTGAATAATTCTTAACAGACATATTGGAAATCAATTGAAAATCTTTAACCTCTGAGCCAGCCTCATTACAGGAATCCAATACACTCTCTGGTGCAAATGCTTGTCAGATACTCAACTAGATCAGGATATGATGGGCACTTAGAAAGGAACAGAGTCATTCACTGTGAAGATCCCTCTTCTCCTTTGTGTTATTAATTTCTACATATGTGTGATGCATTAGCAAAATGGAGATTCTTCATTCTTTACTGCTTGGGAAAGTACAGACATTTGGGGCTGAAGAGATTTATCTTTTTCACATAGTAATGGGCAGCTTAGTATTTTCAATGACTGATTTCACTCATTATATTAATATTTAATTATTTCAGTAAATTAATATTTTGTTCTCTGGTCTTTTGAGTCTTAAATAAGCCACCAAAGACAGAATTAACTATTTGATCACAGAAGGAGTCTAGGTTAAGCAGTGTGTGGAAAACACTTCCACTGCTATTCCTGCCCATCCTTTTTTTGTATTTCACAGAGGACTGTACAACTATTTTGGTAAGTGAGCAACAATTCTGGTGCCCCTCTTAAGGAACTGAGTTGGGTGTTTCTGTCTTGCACAGTATGAAATAGTGCTGAGATACCCAAACTACTTCTGAAAATGTATTTCCCAGATGATTTGCCCAATGGTACTCTGTGCCACCACTACTAAGTTGCCCTAAGCAAGCCAGCTTGGCTAGCTGGAAACAACTTTCTAAATATAACTCTCTAAACAGAGAGCGGAAACTGTCGCAACTACTCAACCTTCATATTCCATGGCTTTTGGCAGATCAGTGGCAAAAGCCAGGCAGGGCTTTACTGTGAAAGCATTAGAAAAGAGTTGTCATGGCAATGTTTGAGATTATTTTTTGTTGGTGTCACATGGGTAACAATTATTGATTACTGAAGGTTTTGTAAACAAGCCCACATATTGTCACTGTGGGTGGCATATTAATTATTAAGTAAACAAGAGAAAATAAATGTGTGCAAAGTATTGCTATTACAAGCAGTAGGAGCCATTTATCATGGTGCCATATGAATTCAAACTGAACTGAAGTGATAATTGAATCCCTTAGTTAATACCATTCCTCTAGCAGAGGATCCCTGGGAAGCATGATTGTTAATTGATTGCCTTATATGATTAAAAATGTAGAAATAAACAATATTTCTCATATTGTTCTCATATCCTCAGCAATATTTCACATATTTCAGTTTACGCATCAATTAATTTACATCAGGAATGGTCTTTTCTCCAGATTAATAAAATAGGATATTGAGATTTGAATATTATATTTAGTTTTTTCATAGTAAAATGTTCTCTTTGTTCTAGACAGTTCCAATATACAACACAAGATGCTTCACCGTTGTTATCTGTCTGGATTTTTATCATGGGATTTGCAACCTGTCACAATTTTTTTTAGAGCTCATTTGCAGGAATCATATCGTTATCAGACAACCTCAACTTTTATTAAAAAGTGAAAATGCATTCTACTCCTCATAACTTTGGCTACCTGCAAAATGTCAACCTGAAACAGTCAGTAGCAAAGAAAAACAGGAAATGAAGTTTTAGGATTTAAGAATGGTGAAGGTAAGTACTGATTGCTGAGCACTTGTGTCACAATGTGCTTTTACTTTACACTGTCATTATGCTATAAATGAAATGGAAAAATCATAATGGAAATAGAGCAGTAATGTAAGTCTATTTATTCTAATAAATCAAGACTCCAAAAAATGATGTGATTTATCTAAAGTCTCACAGACTGACTGTGTCACAGACCAGAAATAAACCCAACTTCTTTGTCACAAGGCTGCCCTCCTTTTCAGTTCAGCATTACCCAGTGCTGAGTAATGTAAACTGACAGAGTTTGTCAAAGAGGTTAGGAATCCAGTACCCAAAGAAAGGCTCAGACCAGATCTGCTCAAACAGTATTGCCAATAGCTGAAGACAAATACAGTGATATAACAGTTGCTGTTCAATAATTTAATCTCGAACTGTTTTGCCATGACTGAAATAACATTTCATGATTGCATTTAGAAGACTTAAAAAAATATGATTCGATAACTGCAAACCACATGAAAACATTTAAAACAGAACTTGTATTTGCAGACATTAGGGCAAGATTATCTTAACAGCTCAACAGCCCTCCATCAGCCTAGATGATCATTGATAGAGAAATCTTAATGAGTCAGCTAACATGCAACGACAAGCGGTCTCCCTGATAATGTTTAAAAAGGATCTATTTATTCTTCAGGCTCTGTGGGAGGATGGGATATGTTCTATGGAGAAGAAATAGATATAAAGGCCCTGCATTCCAGTTTTAGCTTAGTGGCCCTGTACAGTTGTAACCACTATTTCAGGGTGTGTAACTCCCATTGATCATAGTTTATGAGCATGAAAAAAAGGAATTTTTTCTTCAAACGTGCAGGGGTGAATATTAGAGAAAAATTTATTTCAGAAATCTTGCAAAGCTCATCAGATCAGGAAAGAGAAATAATGCCACATGACTTTTCAGAGCAATTCCCTACAATCAATAAAGTGAGGATTTTTTCATTGTTTTAAATAGTTAGTTCTTCTTGAACCAAGGCCTGAACCACACTATTGGTGCTTTGTAGGGAGCAAAATCTTCCCTGGCTCCAAGTCCCTGGTGAGAGGTTTTCACAAGCCACTGTGGTCTTTTCCTTCATATTCCTGTCTAATTCTTCGGACATAACTGTGTTTTGACTAACGTCATATTACTTTCTTTCTCTGCTTCTGAGTAATTCTATCTTGTAGTTTCTTTCTGTTCCTTGCTAACCCCAGAGGAATCCTACTTTGAAAAACAGATAAACCCCAGGCAGGCAGACATATGTCCACTCAGTGAGCACCTGTTCCCTCCGCTGCTGTTCATGACTTCTTACATTGGATTACTTCCTTTTCTGCCTCGCATTACCTGTTCCTTGTTCAAAATGCTAGCACAGTTTACCTCCCTGAGATTTTTCTCCTAGAAGTCAGCAGAGTTATTGGCTCCCTCACATCTCTCCCCAATGTGCTAGCACCTCTTGAGGATCTCTTCTTGCTTTTCCACAGAAAAAGACTCCCAAGCCAGCCGTCTTCCTCTTTGGGTTTCTAGACTTTCTTCCTGCTCTATGATCCTTCATTTATGAGTCCCTCATCATGCCATCGTTTTTCCTGAATTGCTTCTGCTCAAGAAACCAGATATACTAATTACTTACTTGTCCCAGTTAACTTTTTCAGTTGAAGAGGTATAGATATTTCAGGGTTACTGAAGATAATTCTCTGGATCATCAAAATTATAAAAAACTGTTTATTGCATGTGTCTGAGAAATTTCTGTAAAGTGGATTCTGTAAAAGTATTTATGTGCATAAGTGTTTAAAAGTGTCTCACTGGACTGCAAGCATAGCATAGCAGATGCACTCTTGTGGAAATTAGTCCTGCAGCTCTAGTTACCTCCTTAAAAAATAGCCATATCCATGTTTCCAGCAGAATTCTTGTTGGAAATTTTTTTTCAGCAGAGTTCTCCTTACAAATTAACCAATAAAAATAGATTTAAGTTCAGGCAAGTAGGGCAAGATATATGTATTTGTGTGAAAGACAACAAATTCTAGGCTATCACTTATTTTTGTCTCAGAATAAACATGTTCTTCACATTTCAGCAGACTAGTATACTTGAGAGCTTTGAATCTGGATCTCAGATTTCAGGGAAGAGGATGTGCACTGAACAAAAGGAAAGGTTTGCATAAACCCAGTCTTAGATTTCAAAAAACTGTTCTGAGAAGATAGGCTTCATTCCCTACCCCAAAGACATTCCTGAAGTGAAAGGGAACCATGCCAACAATGTTCCTTTTCTTTACCCCTGACCAAAATATGGCCCAAAATCTTTGAAAACAAACTCACTGCAAGATAAATTAAGTCTATTTAAGGAACCCAAAGTAGTTATCATTACACTCATTACAAAAGGTCAGCCAAGTTTTACGAACTCCTACATCAAATTTACCCTGTAGCAAACAGTACCTTTTTTAAGCTGATCCAGAAAGAATGAATTACTGGTAATTTGCCAAAACAAAGTGAGAACTACTCACTTCCTCCATCATTTTAATACTCGTAGTTTATTGCTGGTGTAAATAGGTTTATAACCTTCCGATATGAAGCACAGACATCTGCTCAGCTTAGCACTAAACATCTGGTTATTCCAACAAAGCATATAATTATATTTAATGGATGAGAAGTGTTTGATGGATTACATTCAAGTATCTGAATAAGACAGTTATGCATAAAGACTATTTGCATGGATTAGCTTGACAGGCTAACAAGACACAGTAGAACATTATTTTATTTGATAGTTATACTGATTTTGACTGATGTTCTGCATTGCAGAGGCTGCAGACATTTATTTTGGTTGCAACTACAAATTCTTTTAATTTTATTTAGGCAGCCACAAAATGTATACATTTTGATTTGTTTGACCATCAAGTCCAGTACATTAACACTGCAAGATTCCTGTGTTGTACTTTGACAGTGGGTCATGTTTTCCAAACTTAACATTAAATGCTGAAAGAAAGAATCTTGTATTCATAATCTATTGTCATCAGATAAAAGATAGTTCTGTCAGGAAGCATTCCTTGTGCAGAAAAAAATTGGACGTTTTTCAGTTAATTGATGTGAGCAAGTAGCTTGTCAAAGGCAATACAACAACAGATTGTCTTAAAATGAGAACTATTGTTCTAGAAACATTAGTAGAGGAATTCCTCCAGGATTACTTATTTTCATTAAGAATCATGACCAAAAAAGTTGGAGTGCTCTAATTAAGTTGAAAAGCATTGTTAATAGAGGATGATCAGAATACCAGACAGGAAGAGCTGGATGACCTTGAAAATGCTAGCAGAAATGGGATGAAACTTAATTGTGTAAACCACAAGGTCACATTCTTGGAGGCTACTAACAGGCTATAGGCCATGAGCTCAGAAAATGGAAATGACAGAGAATGAGACAGACATTTGATGTAGTGAACAACACTTTGAACTACATCAAAACCTCAGACACAATCCTGGTTGGTAATCAGGCAAACTTTTTCTATATGGACAGAGAAATATTAACAGCATGATATGGGGAGTTTGTCTGGAAGATTGTGTACTGTTCTGGCCATCTGCCTTCAAGGAATACAAGATCAAACAGAAGCAGTTACACAGAACACTGATAGGCTGACTGGAGGCATGGAGAGCTTATCACACATGGATAGAAGAGTTTGTCCTTTTTGCTCTAACATAAGACAGTCTGGGAGATTCTAGAACTGCTCCCTATAAATACATCCCAGGGAGAAAATAAATCTCCAAGGAGAAAGAAGAGCTAAAGGAGATATTTAAATTAAGTGATAATTTGGGACCATTAATACATTGACATAAGCTTGCCTTGAATAAATTAAAATTGTAAATTAGCAGACATTTCCTACGCACTAGGCTAGTAAGATTGTAGAAGTGGTTTCCAAGAGTATCAGGGTGTAAACAGTTTAAGACAGACACTAATAAATTTCTTAAGGGAATTATATGACATTGCTGTCTATAACAACATAGGCTGGGTTGAGTGGCAGAAGATGTCTGCCAGCCACAGGTCTTGTATTCCAGTGAAAGCAATAACGAATGTAATTGCATTACTACTGAGTCACTACAGCACTATTACTACCAACCATTGCTTGGTTATTGACACTGCAGAGGTCAATTGAGTAATTCAATGCAGGTATTTGGCAAACATCTGTTGAAAACTACATGTCACTTTTTGTAATATAAGGCTTTATATGTTAGATAGTTTCGTACCAGTGGTAAAGAAAAACATTGTGGACACTTTTCTAAAGGGTAGGATTATTAATGTTATTTGCCTTATGAGATCAATTGAACGACTGACTTATCCCATGACACTGTGGACTGGGTGTCTGGAAAAAACTTCAGCAAATGGTGTCAGTCACAACCAGGAGAAGGACAGGGACTTGCCGAGATTAATTTTCCCATTTCTTCCTCTGAGATATGGTAGTTACTTGCTGCCCTTTATTCAGAGCACATTCTCAGGCTACATTAGCACATCTTTTACAGATGAAAGAAGAACAAAACAAGCTCCAAAACCAGAAACATTCAAGAAATCAATCTTGCATAATGTGTTTTCCTTCAGAAATGTTAATTCATCCAGATAGATAGAAACATTAGGTGGGAATGCATCCATATTGATAGGAATTTCTTCCAAAAAAAACAACCAACCAACCAAACTAAAAACAAGTGAAACCCCTCCCAAAAACCTGACATACTTAAAATGTTGTATCAAGCTAAAAATGGGTTTGCAAAAGTTTAGCTGACCCTGAACTAATATATTCACCCCTGAGAAACTTAAACATCTGAATCTTATTTGGAGCAAAATTTCTAAATCACATAATTTACTGCCACAGTGAAATTCCCGTTCCCTCATAGCACCAATTAAAATATAAAACACAGTGTACACAAAATTCAGATCTTCACGGAAAACTCCTGATCTGCTACAAAGATATGCAGTCCTGGCTCTCCCTTTCCTATTTAGAAATAATACTTTTTTTTCATCAAGAATTGCATATTGATAAATGAACAAGTGATCACTGTACTTTTGGTCACTCACAATGGTTATTTGCCATCACAGCTGATGGAATACAGCTAATTTTTAGTGACTAGATTTTGCAGACCAAAGTTCTGAGAAGATGTGAAGGAGAAAGTCAGGAACACACAGTATGGACAGAACATTTGAAATACTGGGTGAAGTTTTTCTTCGCTGTTACAGCTGACAAAGGAACTCCCTTGCCCTCTCAAAAATAACAAGCACAGGTCAGTGTTATGAAGCTATGATTTTCATAGGTCTATCTTATTTTCTCAGGCAAACCACACTATTCAAGATCATGCAAACAAAATCTGCTCATGACTACTGGTCTTTGGCAGTCTTTTGAGTAAGAAATCTAGCTTGAAGAGCTGTGATGTGTAATAAATACTAGTATTGAACAGTTAAAAGTTTAGTGTGGCCAAAATTTCTAGTCTAAGTACTTCTGTATATAATCAGCATGTTCAAGATTTTCATGAAGCAGAGGCATGCCAAGGTGAGGAGATCTTAACAGTTTGCATTTCCTTCCTGACTCTGTCACAGTTTCCTTCTGTCACCCAGCAAATTACATGGTTGCTTTGTGCTACTGTTCTTACCTTTGTAAAAAGGGAATAATGGTAATTCATATTTTCCATCTCTGTAGCAATCTAGGGCATAAATACCTTGAGCCTAGGGCAATCTTTCACCATCTTTTTGATAAGGCACAGAGTACAAAAAGGTTTCCATGGATTTGGTGCTTCTTGGCACTGGAATTATACAGATTTTATGTTCTTCATTTCCCTGGAGCTCCATTTCTTCATTTGGTTCTGAAACGGGTGCTTTGTAAAAAAAGATTTTTTCAAAAAGGGCTTTAAAATATTTTTAGTTATTTACCACACCAAATGGATTCTAAAGAGCTGTTACTGCCAGTCTACTCTTCTTTAGAATAGGAATGCAAAGAAATAATTATTTGTGTGCTTTTTTCTTTTGATCTGATGATGCCATGAAATATATTTGTAATGCACTACATTTAAATGTTTCTGTATTTGTTTGCATTTCATGTGTGTATTTGAAAAAAAAAAAGAAAAATAGCATAAAACCAAGCTTCCAATCTATTCTGCAGTCCTCCCAGTGCTCAGTATTTGTACTTAGCTATATCTCCACAGTGATAGGACTGGCAGTGCTTATTGTTTCCTCAGCTCACATCCAAGTTTTCATTTCCTACCAGAGACACCAGCTTCACACGACCTATTCTCAGTGCTTTTCCGTTCATGATAGTCAGCTTTGCCATATACTGATAAAGATACATGGCCTACCTACATTCTGCACATAATCATATGCACTTTCATTTGTGTACCAGCTACCCAACTAGCTAGGCAGACTTTTTCTATCAGCTCTTGCATCTATGCATCTTTTAACTACCCATCTCTGATTACATCATCTTTCCAATAACTTTGTGTTCCAAGACAGCTCTGAAGGCGATAGTAACAAATCATGCAAGAATGCAAGCTGAACAGACAGCCTGTGCTACAGTCCTGTTGGAAATGAAAATGAAATAATCTGTATGGATGACATTTTAGTAGCTGATTAGTACAATAATCATACTGAGTGAAACCTTTTGTTAAAGAAAATTGGCAGAGTCTGGGTCTCTAGGTTTGCTGATTCTTTATTGAAGCAACTCAGAGCTGGACCACCACCGCAGTGAATGGTACCTGGCTCAATTTCACTTTCATTTTATATAGAAACTAATAAGTAGTTACATCACAAACTTCTCACGAGCTTCTGTTAAAAATCCACTATTTCAATTCCTCTTTCTTCCTTCATCAAGAGTCCACAAAAGCCCATTGTCAGGAGTCCACAAAAGTCCATTCTTTTCCATTGGTTATCTGATCTTTATGTTCTGGTTCCACTCCAGCTCCGGTCAACACCCCATCCTTAATGTTCTTGCTGTAATCAGTGTCCCATATTGACCCGGGTTGACCAGAGTCTGGTTTCCGCTGCCAGCGTCTCCTAAGTATTAACCTAAAATAGCTAAAGTCTATTCAGAACTTCATTACTATTAATGCTTATTTCTAAGCATCCTATATTTCTTTTAAAGTAAAGAAAAGGTTAACCATACATCCTTTTTAATAAAGGCATCAGAAGGTAATACTAGGCCTACTCCTGCTTAGCTACTCATAAGCTTTGATTGATGATTTGTTCAGTCATAGGTCAGGATTACACAAGGACCTCTGAGAACAATATTCATGGATTGTGAAAGCCCACCTGTGTTTTATCAGATTGACTTATATTTATTATTCTATTCTTAATTCGTGAGAACTTCTATAACAATTTATATGAAAATTTCTACAACACCTTTGTTGGGGGAGATAATCTTTTAAGGGTCCAACATGATTCTGGTGAAGTAAAAACATTCAAATGTCAAGTGGCTTTTATTGAAGTCATCATATAAGGAACTAGAACTGTCCTGGGACAAAGCCATTGGGCTGAAATTAGGTAAAATTCTGAATTTTATTCTAATTGTGGTATGTCTTCTGGCAAGAGATTTCAGCCCAGGTAATTCAGCAAATGTAGTTGTATCATCATCTTCCCAGACCCACTTGCTTAACTACTTTCACACAAGTTTACTAAAAAGTCACATTTGGCAGTTGTTAAAACCACAGATGAATGCAGAAGGCTTAACATGTTAGATCCAACAGTCTAGACCCTAACACACCTTACCAACACTCATTCACTATTAGTACAAGGTGTATAAAGGGAAAGATAGAGCCATCATTTTTTTTTATTGGAAGTAGCACAGCCAAAAACATCTAACCAAAGATCCGAGTACTGAAGAGGAGCACAAATCGAACGTAATAACAGGATATGATGACGTGAAAATCCATGTAGAATTCTGGTATTGGATAGAGCAGAGACCAGAAGAAAATGGACACCCTAATGAATCAAGAGAGTAGCATGTCCTCCAGAAGAAAAGAACCTATCAAGAGATTCTTCATCCCTAGGATGAGCACTCACCATATGAAAAGACACAGGAAAAGTCTTAACTGATTCAGCACCAGGGTGTCTCTAGCCAGAATCCTCCAGTGAACTCCAGTGAACTCTTAAGAGAAAAAGAACAATGCAAGTACATATGATACTTGCTCCCTAATACTCCCCCCAACCTCCAATTATTTTAGCTCAGGGGATTTTCTGAGTCTATGTTGTATGCCTACTTCCCCAAAGGTTGTCTCTTCCAAACTCTTATTCAGTCTTGAACTCACACAAACTTTTTGCATCTGCAGCACTCCCTGGCGAGAGTATTGGAGGAAATGAACAGCCATTAGCACAAGGTTAGAAAGAAAAGTAAAAAAGAACAAAATGCTATCAATTATGATATCTGTCCAAGACTTTGCAAAACTATCTCAAAATATGACCATTTCCAGAACTGTTCCAGAAACATGTCTTATATTGCAATAATGCTCCAGCCCTTCATAAGCCAACCAGTCTAATGATCAAATTCAAAAATTACAGTCATGTAGACACTGATACCAGTCCAGGACATTGTGATGAGTATTTTAGTAACAGTAAAGGGAATAGGCTCTGAGAAACACAATGTGCTTTCTTTGGTAAAGTGGAGGTCTTCCTGAGAGTAACTGACCCTTGCAACACCCCATCAATGCCTGGGGTACATTTGCAGCTACTTGGCTTTCTAAAATCAAGGGATGTCGTTCATCTAAACACAACTTAATTCCAGGCATTTCAATGATGTTATAGCAGAGGTCATACTACACAAAGATCCCTTCTACAGGCTTGTGACTTTTTTTCAGATGCAGCCCTTGCATATTTACTGAGAACACAGGGACTTTTTTTTTTTAAAATAAAAAAAAAAGAGAACAGGGTGTTGTTCAGTGGGACTGACCTGGCTTAGCAGATGTTAAAGATGCATTGTTATGAAAAAAAGCAATAATTGAAACCAGCTTCTTTTCAGCCAAATGTTTCTCTGCTTCTGGACAAAATAAATGGGTGTAAGGGAAGACGACAGTGCATGTCTCCCTCTGTGTATAGATCTATGCCTGTAAAAGGGTTTCCTTTCAGAACAGTAAAGATATCAGCGTTTGTCTCCTGGAATGGGTAGATTTGCATTCACTTTTATAACTTCAGTAAAAGCTAGCAAGAAGCTTACCTGTGATATTGTGTAGCACATGTATAAAGTCACAAAATTCTCAAGAACTTTGCAAACAGAATCATGTAGCATGCATGATAGAGTGTGTCCTTGCTTCACCAAGGCAGACAAAACGACCATGTCAGCTGCAGGACTGAGTGTATGGGCAGTGGCGACAGCCATCCTCACTTCCCTTCAGACACAGAAGGAGCTTCCAGTATACTTCAATTAAATGAGAGAGAGACCTGAACCCTAACTTCTGAGCTGAACACACTGAGCACATAGGAGAGTGAAACCTGTTCTGGAAAGAGTATTCTCACTTTGCAAACTGATCCAGCAAAATCAGTGCCCAGGCACATGGCATGCTTTGGGTGACAGGCCAAAAACCAGCCTGATGTAATCCTTGATCCAGCTCTACGTACAAGACACAAGGCAGTGCATCCTGTCTGTATGCAAAGCAATTTAAACTCCAGGTGTCCTGTACTGCCCCACTCGCTCTTAGGGCATGTTTTATGAAGTCCTGTCTGGAAAGTACCCCAGTGCTGACTGGACTACTTGACCTTGGCAATGTTCTCACATTGCAAAAGCAAATGAGCTACATGGTGGTAGGCATACAGCAAAAAGAAAACTGAGAGATTTAACTTTTGTGTTCACATTCTTAGGTCAGTGCTGGCTTGCCCTAAAATATGCTTAAGCCTGTGTCTGAGCAGAGATTTGCACCTCCACAGTGTAGATGTGACATAAGTTTGGGGAGGCTGAAAGCAGTCAAACAGTATCTACCATACTGCACAATAAATGGAGTAGGAAAAAATGTAACTAAGGATTCACAAGCAAAGCCATACATCCTGTGAAACAGCGCTTCTTACACACACTTCAGACAGAAACTTTGGCACCTCCCCTTTTCATCGTCTTAGGAAAAGTTAAAAAAAATCTTTATGGCCAGGGCCTGAATCAGTTTCTCTGTGAGACACTGATGTCTCATTCCTGAAGCTCACACAACCACCCCGTTGTTATCCACAGGAATCATCTTGTGGAAGCACTTGGCTTTCCACACCAGTACCTGCACAGCTCCTTTCATCCCTCCACTGTCTTCTGGTTTTGTTTAATTGAGCCAACACCTTCCAAAATCATTAGAGCAGCACAAGAAGAACACATCCAAGCTGTGGGACCCTGAAATCAAGTGCAGAAGGCAGGAAGGAAACTGTGTGTATGCATGTGTGTGTGTGGAGGGAGGAACAGAAGAGGACTCATCTTAGAAAAAAAAACAAAAAGAATTAAAAATGCAACAACCTATATGTAATGTGACCTGTTTTCCTGAGTTGCCCACTTCTCAGTGCCACAGCTTCAGTGAGTAGCTGCTTTCCCATTATTATAAAAGGAGAGAAACCACCCTAAGGAAAGACATTCTCTGCAGAAGCAGCATGAGCTGAAGTTTGCTTCCCATCTACACATATGGTACACATTTAGTCCGCACCCAAGGCTAAACAGTAACCAATTGTTCTATCATCCAAGACCCCTCCCCATCTGAGAAAGGGAATTGGGAAAGGAGGTAGACTTGTGGGTTGAAATTTAAACAGATTTAATAAAATAAGAAAACCAGTCTCAATACTAATACAAAAGACACAAAATTATACTTAGTTTATAGAGTGGTGACAAGTTCCTCCAGGGACATTAACAGCTGAGAAGAGAGAAGAAGGCACGTAGTAAGAAGAAAAGCAGAGCAAAAAGACCCCCTCCACCCCTAGCAGCTTTCCCATTTATAGTGAACCTGTCATTAATGTTATAGAATACACCTGTGGGCCAGCCTGGGGCAGCTGCCTTGGCTTTCACTGCTAATGGCCTTAATCACCATCCCACAGCTGGCCACCAACCGAAACAAAATGTAACAGAAAAGTGATTCTATGAATCTTATCCCTGCAAAACCAGGACATAAACTGAACATCCAGCCACACTACAAGTGAGCGGATGTGAATGCATGTGGGAAGAATAATGAATCAAGATTAATCAAGATGCTACCAGGTGGACTCCACCAGTTGACCATAAGCTGAAAGCATTTGGGGGCTACCTTTGCTTTCCTGGGTGCCTTTGCTATTGAATTTCAGTAAATAAGTAGAAAAACAAACTACTTCAGAACAAGCTAAAGCCTTAGCCATAATTATATTAGAGATTTAAGATCTGCTTTTGGAGACCCCAATGTCTCTTTTCCCAACATCTAAAGAGCATGATGAAATAAATGTGTCATTGTCACTAAATTAATCGAATATTCTTCCCTAAACAGTATTATCAGGAAAATGAACTGCATTCTCAGGAAATCAGAATGACTAGTTGCCACTTTAAAAAGCTCAGATAACAAGGACCAAGGCACATGCAGAGAGGACAGAGAAGCCTCAAGCCCAGATTCTTTGGAAGAGTACTGTGTGCATTGGGAGATGCCTCATAAAAGAATGAGTGTGAAGCACGCAGCTAGCTCAGGAGAAAATCATGGCTAGAAGAAACATGCCTGGGGAAGATACAAGTGGAGATTAAAGAGATAGGCAGGGGCTGAAGTGTAGTGATCTTTGCTACAGGGGATATAGACTATCCTAGTGTAAAGGTGAGAGATTCCTTTTCATCTTGAAATAAAACTTATCTGCACTTGACAGGGGAGTCATTTTAAGGACTAAAAACAATATCAGTTTTGTTTTCTCCTAAGAGAATACACACCCACGGGAAGAGACACTTAGAGGAGGGGACAAAGCAGCTAGTAAGAACAGAAAGATCTAAGAACAAGAAGTGATCAACAAAGTAGTAGATAAGAGTCATTATTCCTCTAGCTCCCTGGATACCTGAAGTTGGGAAATTAATCATTTGAAAAGAATTTTATTCATTGTAGGCCATCATAATTTCAAAAGCTGCTAAAAGTGGCAGTAAGTACGCTATATTGTTGAGGGAATAGAAAATTTTGCAGTTTAGTAAGAGACTTATTGAACTTCAAAGTTAACTACTCAAAGGGTAAGACTGGGTTCAATAGCTTATTAAGAAAATACATATATTAGGGCTGTCCCTGTAAGATAAACAGGAGAGAAGTAGTACATCAGATGGAGAGAAGTAGCACGCCTGCTACTTCTTCACATTAATAACACTTCTAATAAATTCTCACTAAAATTTTAGAAAAACTTGTACTTTGAAATCAATTGAAATGTGACAAAACTATACCATAAAGCAAGTGTCAATGTTTTCTTGTTAAAAGAGAATAATATATTGTGTGAGGTTCCCCAGGAGTTTCGCAGCCTGAGTTATTAAGAACCTGCATGATGGAATGAAGAATATATGTATTACACATGCAGACAATGTCATGCTGGAAGGATCTGGTAGTTCCACTGAAGTTACCTTGGATGTAGTGTGGGGAGAACCTACTTTTCCTTTTAACCAGCATCTTGTAACACATCTCAGAGAGACATCGCTATGATAACTGAACTGTGTTGCTGTGTGCATGTATGTGAGGGTATTTGTCCTCAGCTCACAAGGAACATACATGATGAGGAGCACAGTGTCTAACATGAAGGAAGGGAGAGGAAAGATTTCAAAAGCCAAACTGTTATACTCAGGCTACCTCTTTGTAAGTTTGGCAAAGCTTACACTGAGAACAGTTTCACCTTGAGGGAGCAGAGATCACTGAGGAGCTCTGAGGACTGCAGAGGCATGAGTAACATCTTCAGCAGAGAAAGATTTTCTTCCTCCTGCACTGTTACACATTCATGTTATTTTAGATACAAAGATGCACATCTGAGAAACCACATTTATAAAAATACAAGGCAAGAATGAGAAGGTGAGAGGAAAACAACGATAACAACCTGGTATAATACAGAGGGGACAAATAACTGCACAATGTCAAGTTCCACTCATTTCTACTTTTCCAAGAAGAATGGGAGCAGGGGATTACATTTGCAGGTGCACTGATGCTACCAACAGCAGATGTGTATTCTCAAAATGAAGAAAGCTTTGAGGTTTACTCATACAGACATCTTTAAGATGTAAAGTCACAACACAGTCGGAAGGGAAGGATGGTACCACCACTGTCATTCAGAACTGGGCACCCCAGAGGAGTCAAGATATACCCAGGATGACCTATTTAGAAGAAAGCATTAATGTGCAGTAGGGAAAAGAGAGCACTTGGCAGCTCTGTGCTTAAGCACCATTCAGACTGGAGCAGGAGAGAGACAGCTGAAGGACCATCTGTCCTGGGAGGAGAAGCACAAGCTCAACCACAGGCACAGCAAGTCCTACGACTCAAGCACTTTTCATCCAAACATCCGCACAGCACAGGTCACAGCCTCTCTGCTGCCCTGGGATGAGCAGAGCACAGGATACCTGCTGGAGGACTGGGCTGCAGCACCCACAGCTCTGCTCGTCCCTGCCATACAAGAGTTCAGGCCAGTGTTGAATCTGGAATTATATAAAATTTGTGGAAGTCTGATCTTAGGAGACAGAAGCGGCTAGAGTGTTTGCTGAAATCAGAAAACTGCATTTGGCTTTTCTTCTTTCATTTTTTCCAAATTGTAGAAAGACTCAGAAAGAACAGAGGGATGAGGCATAGGCTGAAGCTTTGATCTGACTGGACTAGAAATCTCAAAAACCTTTTGAGTCAACCAACAGCCTCTAGCTGTACTATTGCACTGCCAAGCCCAAGGAGCTCTCTTTGCTATGTGGTTTGCTATACTAACTTCAGTCGTGTGCTGCCAAAATGTGACAGGGAATTTGAGCCATCTCATGTCCCACTGAGAGTCTGAGAAAAGTGAGTTCACTTCACCTCGTATTAGATCGTTTAGACAAAAGGCAAATTATGTTAGGAGATGTAAATTGCTAGTGGCTCTTTCATGTCTCTAGTAATACTATGCAAACATGGAGACTCAGTGGTTGAGGAGGAGTTTCCCTTGTTTTGTTTTGCTATGAAAATTATTTATTTTAATGTTTCTGTTTCATTACAGGGGAAAAAAAGTTTTGCTTTTTTTTTTGGTGGGAGAATAAGATTTTAATTGTATTAGCAAAAAGCCAGAATCTTGGTTCTTGAATAAGCAGGTAAAATTATTCAAAATATTTGCATATAATAAGAAGCATATTCGTGTCAAGGGGGAAATAAGTCATCAGCTTACCTTTCACTATAATCAGGTAATTATTTTTTCCAAACCCAACATTTTACTAAAAGACATGTGACTGATAGATGAAAAAGGAACTAACAATGTTCTGTGTTTCTTTTTCTCCAAAAGGAATAAAAAATTGATGTGAACCATTGGCTAAAATGAGGTTGGCCATTTACAGAACAATTTTTACAAGAGCAGAGTTTCTATTTCCTTTTGTTAAACTTGATTAAAAAATGAGCCTCCTCTAAATTGCACTTAAGGGTGATTTCTTTCAAATTAGTGAGATTACAGGCAGCAAATTGATTCCTTCTAGTCATTAGGTTTAGGCCTGACGAGTGCAGAGGAAACTTTTACTTGTCTGCATAGGCTGTGCAGGAACTTTTGATTCTGTTCATTCCTTTTTCTGAACACAGAAAGACTTTCATCAGTTTCTTAACTCAGTACCACAACTTAGGCCCCTGAGCCACACTATGCCCTGTTGTGACAGTTGTGCAGTCCTGGTTGCTGGATGCACAGCTTAGCCACCTCCCAGCTGCACACAATAACAAAACCTGATGTGTTTCATTCCCTGCATTCCTCTGGGATGACATCCCAACCTGGGCACAGAGGGAACCTGGGTGGACTGGTCTGGGTCATCAGGGGATCAGGACTACCCAAGATGCAGTGTAGACATAGCCATGGTGCCCACATAACTGCCGTCTCACTTACATTATCTGAGTCCTAGCACCACTGAAGCATTGCCACATGACTCCGGGCAAGCAGGTGGCAAGCATCCTTGCCATCCTGAAACACCATCTAGTAACACTAGTCAGTATAAACATGTGTCACGGTTTAAAGCTGGGCCAGCTATTAACCTGGTGGCAGATGCTCTCTGTTAACCCTCTCCCCCCCCGCAAGGGAAAGGGAAAAGGGAGAGAGACTTATGGGTTGGAAAGTTAAAACAGTTTTAATAAACTATAATAATGAAAAAGAGTATAATAACAATAATAATAGAAATAATCAAATATATACAAATATATACAAAAACAAGATCAAGAGCTTGGAAATCCTCCTCAGGCAGAGTTGCTCCCCCCAGTACAGGCAGAGGGGAAAAGGCAGTACCTCCCCCCAGCACAGGCAGAGGGGAAAATGCAGTAGCTCCCTGCCATCACGCCTGCAGGCTTTTAACTGGAAACTGGCAAAGTTGGTACCAATCAGTGGGAGACAGGAGGGCCCCTCCCTCCTGGGCCCCACCTCCAGGAGGCAGTGGGTTAGTGATAAATAGGAAAGTGAGAATGACATGTATGGGATGGAATACCTCGTTGGTCAATCTTGGGTCACCTGCCCTGTCTGCTCCTCCCTGCAGGTGCGACCCCCCTTCCGCTCTTCACTCATAAGCAGTGAGGAATTTAGCAGTGACCTTGGTTTCTCTAAGACTAATTGGCCTGGTTTGGGCCAAACCAGGACAACATGACCAAAATACCCATGACCTTGGGAGGTTCCTGTGACTTCATACTTCACAGAGTCCACAGGATCAGGTCTGAAAACTTTGTTTATGTTGCTCAATGTGGAGTCCAAACGTTCAGCACTTGCCAGGAATGCTCTCTGCAAAGATCTCTCAAGCCTTCACATTGTGACTTTCTGAACATTCTGTATTTCCCTGAATTTTTCTTTGAAGTGCAATTTTCATCACAGGCAGTAGTGGGAAGCTGAGAATTCACAGATCCCACAGATTTAATGTTAGTTTGCTTGGGAAAAGGATGGAGCAAAAATTGCCTAAAAGCTAAATAAGCACTTTCAGATTAATAAATATTAATAGCAAAGCTTTGCACTTATAGAGCAGCTTCCATCTGGAGGTCTTGCTTGGCTTCATAAATATTAACAATCCAGTTCCATCAAAATCTATCAGAATATTTCCACTGGGAGTCTATGAAAATGGGCCTTGGTGTCGTGTTTTTTTGGTGATTATTATGCTTTACCCCTTCTGACTCATAGCAATCCTGTTCCTCCTTGGATCTTGTCAGGCATTGGAGCACGTGGTCTGAAGAGGCCTCCATCTGAACACTTCTCCTTGATTTGCGAGCTTAATTAGCCCTGAAGTGATTCTTTTTTCAAGAGGTGGTGACTCCCCTTGTGTCTGTTTTTCCTCTCCTCTACAAGCATGAGGGAGAGCTGGTCAGAAAAGTGTTATCATCAGGAACAAGGATATCTGTTTCATCTGGAAGTGCGGGCTATTCCTGAAAGCAGGATTAAAAGCCCTTCTTCTGTTATTTCCTGAACCCCTCATCTGTTAACCATTTCCCTGCTGCCAGTGGTCGCCTGTGTTACAGAAGGGCTCTGATCAGAAGCAGCATTAACATGAATCAGATCTTCATTAAAAGAATGCTCAAAATGATAAAGCAGATGGTGATGTAACACCTTGAAAGGAATCATATCTGGTTTTCTTTTTCCACTTGACTTTGCCTGATGGCAGCACTTCCGTGAAAAGTCAAAACCCTGCAGTGCAAGTTGGCTGGATGTGCGCCTCTGGGAGAATCACAAGATCCTGGATAGTTCCAAGGCATCACCAGAGGCAGAGCTGCTGCTTCCCTTGACACAAGGTGACATTTGAGTTGTGAAGTCAGCAGGAGCCCAGAGCTGCCACCTCACATAGAAGCCAAATTTGGTCAGTCGAATAACATTTGTTTTCCCGTTAGGGTACTTTTTGTCTTGCTCATGCAGGTTATTTGCATATTTTACTTTCTTGCCTTTTTTCTTGCTTCCTCAAATATTCATTGAATAATTTCTCTCAGGGTATCCACAGCGCCAAAAGACAGACTAGCATAACTCTGTGGAGAGTGAATTTTCTGTAGTATGGTTTGCTGTTGATGAAGGGTTTGCTTTGTTTTCATTTCATGAATGCAACCACTGCTCTAGACTGTGACACACTGCTGGACACTTTTCTGGTTTTGCAACTTCCAAGTATCTGGTTTTAAAATATATTTTAAAAGACTTTTGACTTTTTTTGGTATTAATGTTAAACAATTTGTTCTTTTCATGCTTGATTTACTTTACAGAAAAATAAATATTTGAGTCTGGATGTTAGCATGGAAGATTGTTTTCCCTTCTCCCACTTCCCTCATCTCTAAATGAACAAACACATGGTCAAGTAACGAGTTCATAGGATGACTTGGCATTTATTTTGGAAAAGAGGAAAATAATGAAGAAAGGAGTATATTTGTTAAAAAAGTCAAATACATCATGACTCATGCATTCAGACAGGAATCTAAGATTCAACGTTAATTTAAAAAACACATGCAAAACAACATTGTGGAGTAGTTTGATTCATCATGCTTGTAAAACAGAAAAAGTCAAAGAAATTTAATAAACGTCTTTTTAAAAAAATCACTTCTGCACCACAAAAGCCAGAATGTTAGCACTGTCTGCAAGGTATTCAAGCCTATAATGTGGATCAGAAGCCAATATCCTTGCTAATAGGGAAAGAGTGGGAGAATCATTTCAGTTGTCTTGTCCTTAGTGGTTTGTGTTATGGTTTTTTCCTGAATAAATGGTTTCACAAGTGAGCTGTTCAAGTAAATTGCCTTTAAATTACATAAAGAATTAATTGTAAACAACAGGACCTTCACAGTTTAAAGGAGAAATGTTAGTTTGAGTTCTTTCCTTCTTGTATGTGAAAGCCCTGAATAACTTGTAGAACAACATGCACACAATATAAATGCTGCAGCATCTTTGTTTCCTTAGAGAATTTGCAGATTGACTCAGTATAAAGTCAATCCATCCTCAGCTAGTAGTCCAGCTGAGCCCAGGGGGTGAAATTATGTGATAACTTTCTACAGTACCCTCCATTGCTGAGGTTTGCCTTTAAAATCTAAGTATTTTATCATCAATCACATATTAAAAGTGATTCGTATATTTTATAAAGTGGTAGCTAAAACCAAGCCACTCATGGCTACCAGAACAGCACACAACCTGCAAAGAGGGGTTAAAGGATTTGTGCTTGTTTAGTCTAGCAAAAAGGAGGCTAAGAGTCTTACTGGCAGTGGTCACTATCTGCTCTTATTATGATACTTGTGTTGTCTTTTTTGAACCAGGGGAACAGCAGCACAAACATAGTGGGACCAGGGGCCAGTCCCTCAGGTAAGCGTCAGAGATCCAGAGTCACAGACAACACAAGTCAGCCAGCTTGACCTATTCATTCCTTCTGCTGGGTGAAACTGCCAACATTAATTCACACCAGAGACCAGTCAGACCAAGAAAGTCATTGCACATAGACTGGCCATCAGCTGCCAGGCACTAACAATGCTTGATTCCTACATGACCCAACTAATTTCCCAGATAGGAAAGAATTTGCACTTCACTGACTCTTCTGTGGACTAGCAGGTCCTGCCTTTCAATCCTGCCTAGAAATATAAATAGCTTTAACACATTTTTTTTAACTGCTCAGGATTTGACCGCTGACAGTGATAACATGAGAGGAGAAGTAGCCTTACATGAAAGTAAACAGCCTGAACCTTCTGAAAAGGGAATTCACTGCTGAAGTTTCACTGTTAAGTTCATAACCACAAAACCTAGTTTATGTACCTCTCTCTGCTCTCAGAGTACCAGTCTTCTCACCCTTCCCAGGTGCCCCAGTGATTTTGTAGGGATTCCTCCACAAGGGTCACTTTTTCCTTTTTCCTTTCTTCTTTTTTCTTTTTCTTTTTTTTTTTTTTTTTCAACAGAAAGAAGACACAAAGCACATGAATGGCATTCAAACTCCAGGAGCTCTCCTTTAGTCCCCAACTAGGACATTTATGCTCACATGGACTTCCTTTACCTGCACCTTTGCAGGCTCATTTTAGCCACAACCACCACCTCCTGTATGGATTTTCAGCACTTTTGCTGAAGCAGCACTAGCATCAGCCACCGGGACTATGGATATCCTTTCCTCCCAGTCAGGGTTAGTAAAAGCAGGAGTGCTGTGGCCTCGATTAGTGTGACAGAAAATGCTCCCAAACAAGGGAAAGAGCAAAAGAGAGGGTGCCAGGATCAGGCCTTTTCTGGATGTATTTTCCTTCCTGTAACACAATCCCTTTAGAGCAGGGCTTGTGGGTGTGTGATGTGTGGCATTCTCTTCCTCCACTGTGTTTATTCAGGACTCAGCCCCATGGACATCAAAACTAAAATCTCCCCTCACAAGCCTTTGTGGTGAGTCACCCACCTACATCGTGCTTAGATGTGTATTGCAGGCTACCTGAAAGTCTCCCATGTAATACAGAGGAGAGTTTATGTTCCTGGCCCTTTGGCCGCCATACAGTGTCAGAGGGACATTTCCCAGCACACTTCTGATTCATGAGAGGACCCTCTTTGCAACAGAAGCTTAAGCAATCTCTTTTCCCCTGCTGGTGACCAGAGCTCTTGTTCTTAATGCTGCTTACAGATATTAATCTCTTTCACAAAATTGTCTTATCTTGCTCCCATAAAGGAGACTGTCTGTGATGCATCTGGGAACGCTGGAGATTAATATATGTTTATCTGAGCCTGCGTCTTTCAGGATGCCTTAGCTCAGAGATAGGAGAAGGATGCTAGACCTTTTGTTTTCTCCTGTGAAGAAAAATCCAGGCTCGGAGAGGGACTGAAAGACTTTAAACAAGAAAGAAGAAGGCTTGAGGGAATGTGAAGAGTTCTCACTTTTTTCTTGAGAATAAGAAAGCAGGAATAAAAAGAAGCGGAATCAGGTGAAAAGGAAAAGAGTAAACAGGTGTGACAGGTAATGGAGAGAGGTAATGAAACAAGGCCAGAGCGAGGAATGGAGGAAAGGAAAAGGAGATGATAGTTTTCCAGAGATAAAGTGCAGGTCTAAATTCTACAAGCCATTATCTCCTTCTGGATATCCCCCTCAGGATGTTTTCCAGCAGAAGACTGTATGAGGCTGCATCAGTAACAGGTTGCTGTCCTGTGTGGGCAGGGATGTGGTTGTGCAGGAAGCCCAGTGCATCCCTAGGAGGATGGGATGACTGTCCATCTGCTTGCCCTGGCGTTTTGGCCCTGATACTGGCTGGGGTCCCAGAGCTGCACAGGGAAGAAATTGGGATGGCAAAATGGTAAGGATAATTTGGCTGGCTGATTATCCAGGCACTGCTGTCTCCTTCCTCTTGCTCTGGCTGCCAGATTCCTTCCTGCCTCAGTGATTGCAAAGCTACTCTCAGTGAAGTATAGGAGGAGAGGAAGAAACCAGTGCAACTGTTAGGGATCCCAAGACATCATCCTAACCCCATCCTTTCCTTTCCCATGGAGATAATTCCAGCCACTGTTCTCATTCTGTTTTAGCTTCAGGCTCCTTGTATTTGGGCCTCCTCATGATAAAAGTTAGGGCTTCCAGTTCAAGTACAAAGAAAAGAGAAGGAACAAATAGTAATACTACTAATAATAGCAATAATAATAATAATAATAATAATTTGGAAGATGTTATATGGTGCAGAATGAGCCAGAGATAAGAGAGCAGGAGATGAAAAAATGGCAGGAAAATAGTCTGATGAGCTTTTAAATACCAAGGCCTAAGATAATCAGGCTTTTTCCCAGGGATTTTTGTTATCTTTCTGCTTTGGTTGCATTGTGTTTTTTTCTCAATGCAAATACAAAACCCAGAGCTCCTGCTGACATGGAGAGATTCTTCAAAATAAATGCTAATATGATCTACTTCACTTCCCAGAGACAGGCTCTCATTTTGAACACAGTTTGTGATAGTTCCCAGTTTCACCCTCCAAACCTCAGAACAAACTAATGAAAGCTACAGCCTGAAAAGAGAAACACACACTTCTAAATTAAGGCTTTAAAATACTCTCTTACAAGTACTTAAAAAGAAACACAAGATTTGTGTTATTGTCATTATTATTGCTTAATACATATCCAGGGAATCTAATCTAATATGCCTAATCTAACCCTGCCTTGCAATGTTGAAGTCCATCAAACCAAATCAATTAACCAAGTGGAATTAATTAATTCCTTTGATACTACCCAATTTGAGAACTGAGTGAGTTTTTTTAAACCTTCAAATTGGCAGCTGGAAGAAATTATTTCTTTTAAATAAATATGCAAATGAAAAAAATGTTCATGCTGAAAAGAATATTCTTTCTGTCTTGATCTAAGATTGTTTAGGCTTTGTCCTCATATTGTAATTTTTCATATTATTATAATCTTTTTCTCTCTCTACCATTCTAGCTGTTGGAGTAGAATATACCTATTATTTCAGGCTCAAATTAAGCCAAGGCAATAAAATGTTTAGAACAGAACTTAGGTATGGCATTAGTAGCATACTAAGGAGCCCTCTTCTTGATTAACACTGGCTGGTGTAGTAAGGGCTCTCACATCACATCATAGCACTGTCATTGTCAGGTGACTACATAACCCTTTAGACTGGAACTGCATTCTGGTCCTGTTACTTCTTGCCTTGGCTCTGTGACCATGGAAAACAGAGCTTTATACATACTTGTATATTTGTGATCATTTCTCCCCTCAGGCATCTTTTCTTTTGGCCAGGTGCCTAAACCACCATTTTTTTCTCCCAACATTTTGTCACAGGTCATGTTTACTAGAGCAATGATCATTCACTCAGTCTCCCCTGAACTCTCTTCAATTGCTTCATATCTTTTCTGCAGTGTAGTGTAGAAAGCAATAGATGGTAGTTCATCTAAAGCCTTGCCAATACTCCAATAATCTTCTATATTTTACAGGTGATACGCCTTGCTTTTCCCACAACATCATGAACATGACATGACTTGTTCAACTGTTACAACTCTTCAACTGTCTGAAGAACTGCTACCTATTCCCCATCTTCTGTTTGTGCACTTGATTTTTCCTTTCTCACTCTAGTGTCTCATGCTTTCTGTTTTTGTATTATGTCATCACAGATTTTTCCGAACCATATCTCCAACATACCAGAATTAGTCTGAATTCTTATCTTCTTCTCCAGTGTCTTTGCAAGTCTTTCCCAGGTTACACTCTACAGTTTTAATAAACGTTATTTCTATTTCATTATGCAGGTTATTAATGAAAAAGTTAAAATATTTGGGCTATAGGCCTGCAGAATTACATGCAAAATAATATTCTCTTTGAAGATGGAGTCACTGAATCACTACTTTTTCTCTCAGTTGATATCCACTGGGTATTAGTTTCATCACATCAGCTTCCCTCCCTCAGTTTCCCTTTACTCTCTCACAGAGTCCCTGTGTATCCCTTCCCCACTAGCACTTTTTTTTTAACAACTGAGGATGGAAGACGGGAACAGGTTTGACTGTTCAGTGTTCCACAGTGCCTACTCACAATTTTGCTGGACCCAATTTCTCCTGCTTCTTCACTTTGCTGCTAGGCTGATACAAAGTGCACAAAGCCTCACCTCATTTTTCCTGGGGCCTGGGAAAATATATCTTCCTATTAAAGAACATAAATAGCTTCCTAGTATTGTCCCACCAATGATGAACCCAGTCATTTCCTTCTTCCTGGATGTACAAAAATGTTTGTCCAGCCATGCCAGATTCCCCCTGTCTTGTTATTCATGGATTATGGCGATATGCTACTTGTAGGGGAAAAAAAATCAAAACAAAAATCTAGTCCAGATATATCAGTAAAACTGAGCAGAATAAAGAATTGAATTCTAGACTATTCAAAGACACCTAATCTAGTAAAATCCTTTTTTTATTGTAATGTGCCAGTCACTGTGCTTTTATTGTGCATAATGTATTTGCATATATATACTTGCGAAGCGTAGCTAACATTTCCAGATCATGTTCAGACCACCTACTGCAGCATCTAATGTAGATTTAGTCTATATTATATCTATTGCCAAAAAGCAATGAGCAATATAGATGCAGATGGTGAGAGTCACATCACAGATGGTGAGATGCACATCACCTAGCTTGTAAAGTCTTCAGGGTTAGCATCCAAACCTAAAGTAGGTAGTCTAGACTCCCTTTATGGACAGTGGACAGAAATAGGAATTTCTCAGTTGCAATTTGTAACAGCCTAAATTACATGTTTAAAAAGGATTACAAGAATCATGGCCTGGAAACACCTATTGCTTTCCTTTAGTCGTAAAAGGAATCAATATGATCAGTATATCCATCAATATTACACATATCCAAGCTTGGAAAAGAAGAATCTCAGCGGAAAGCTTGGAGCTGATACATGCCAGATAATCCACAGCCAGAAACAAAAGTTATGTCCACGTTATTGTCATGTCTTGTCCTACTTTTCTTTGCTGACCTGATGGGAATAAACACAGCCCCTGGAAGTGCCACCACTCCCTGGGACCTGGAATTAAGGTCTGAAGTCCCTTCCCTTTGTCCTAATTGTCAGCAGAAGGGTGAAACTCAACTGGATAGTGCGACTATTCGAACTTCCAAAACTGAGTCACAGAGGACAAAATATTAATTATAAGTTCATATGACTAGCTTTTTTCTATGAAGCAACCTTCTCAGTTGCTAACTTAAGTTGAAGTGATGTGTTACCAGGAAAGTGAAGGCACGTATCAGGCAAGGATCTTTAAGAGTACATCACTTTAAAATAATGTAATGCATGGTTTTGAAGGCAAAATACAGCATCCTTGGAAGTGCAGGGGAGTGGATGCGACTTACACAGATTTCAATAGGATCTTTAATACCTCATTATGCACAGGCAGGTGGTGAACAAGATCAGTGAAGGCAGGGAAAAGGACCAGGGGTTTAGTATGCAGAAGTCCAAAGATGTAACTTTTAAGCATTACAAGTACACAGAAATCATTGCTGGTAAACACAGCATGAGAATCTAGAAAAAGCAAGCGGTCTGTCATTATTTATCCACGCTTTTCTTAGGCTTGATTCTGGATCGCTACAATTAATGGCAGCTTTTTGGAAAAAATGGGATTTGGTCAAGATATGTAGGATCAGATGTTCAGTTTGGAGAAGTGAAATCTTAAGTGTACTGTTTGAAACAATTAAAATATCAGATAATTGCAAATGGTACTCACTAGCAGGGAACAACAAGCTGATGAAGATACAGATTTCCAAGGTTTCAGAAAGCATACGACAATACATCAGAGAAAGAAGACAAACAAGCCCTCAGATAAGTAAAACCCCTCAGTTTCTTTTAAAGGAACTGGTGAGGTTCTGAACAAGCAATATGACAACAACATCCTATTCAATACTTTTGTGTTACATAGATACAGAACCATTAACAGCACCCAACACAGACCCAGGCCTCACTAACAGACAATGATATATGAATGGATAGAGGAAGAACAGGCTTATGGTCTAAAACAGGGAAAGGCTCCAAAATGCTCAGGAGAATAAACATGTTGAATTTAGGAAGGAAACTGCTAAGTGATTTCGCTACCATTTCAGATACCTTAAGGGAAAGTGCAGATCTTGCAAGTGACCCAGCTGGTTTGTCTCTGTGAATCCACTTGAATATTGGTCCTTTCTTTCATGGATCATCTCCAAAAAAAAAGTACTGGAAGCAAAGATCTGCTGTTTTTAAAGTTTGTCTACTTCAACAGGAAAAAACAATGAGATGGTCTCTCATTTCCTAGGAGAAAAGCAAGCACTCAGCTTACTTCACCAAAAGGACAACACATTACAGAATCCAGAAGAAACATATAAAAATCTTCAGCACTCCTTTTGTTTTGGGACATTGCCTTTGTGTATCTTTCTGACCGGATATTTAACATTGTTTCATATCGAGTGGTTGCATATTCTCCTGTATTAAAGGGCACTAAGCAGAGCCTTCATCTTTTGTAAATCGTAATGGCTAAGCTACCACAGTGCAAATATATGACTATGGACGTAACTGATTTGCAGCCACTCAGGTGAGATACAAGTGGACAGATTACATGTCAGTCTTCAGCACTTAGAGGGGTTGAATTGTATAATACATGCTCAGAGATGCCGACTGCTCTTGTGGCTGGTGGTAGATTATGATACCACAAGAAAGAACAAGTCTTCCAGAACTGGAACTTGGTCCCACTGTGAATGTGGTGTGTTGGACATACACATGCAGAAAAGTAGGGGAAAAAGGTGGGTGACTGTTGTGCGTATACAACTATTCTTTTGTATGCATAAAGCGTGTAATTACATTAATTTCATTTGCACATTATATCTTAATTGACTATTGTAGCAGCAAACCTCACAGATAAGATGATGAATTTTTGCCATACTTACAGACATAATCTTACCCTCAAATTTTTCAGTGATTTGGGGTCTTGTATTTATTTCTTTAGTCTTCAGATATTTCTGCATGGACAGGAATTAAAGGAATTTCTAAATGTTAGATATAGAATTATCAAGACCCAAGAGTTTTAAAAACATGAAAAATATTTAGCATAGGAAAAGGAGAAATCAAAGACATTTAAAAAGGCAAATTATGACTCAAGCTTTTTGCCAAGACAGTTTTTATTGGTACACTTAGATAAGCAATCACATAATTAGATATGAAAAGCTATAACAGGATTCTCTGCATAAAGGAATAATAAAATACCTGCCCTGACCTTGACAAAGCAACCTTTTTCTAGTGAAGGAATCCACCAGCAGCAGTCCAGAGAAGTAATACCAAGATTCATCATTGATACTGCTGGTTTGGAAGCTGCCTTTCTGTCAAAACGCTTTCAGTGACAGTTCATCTGCATTGGTCTCAATCTTTTTCTTCATCGTCTCCCAGGATATATACCCCTTCTGGTGAAATGTGTACGTACAACTCAGACCTTTGAAGCTTACTGGGAAATCATCACCTGTGCTCTATTACAAAGAGCTTTCCTAGAGTGTAGCATTTGGTTCCAGAGTCTGCAGCCCCATCCTGGGGCACGTGGCACCACTTTGATACAAGCTCCTTCCAGAAAGTTCATTAGAATTACACATTATATAATTCAAACTGGGTGAATTCAGTAACAGGTGCCCTCAGCTTTGAAAACAGATGCCTCTTAAATAGCATGCTGACATTAGAAAACCCAAAGTCCTTTGTGAGGACTTCACAAAGCATAAAAGGAAGCAACATTAATACATGGTTTGGAGGAATCTGGTGGCAAAAAAAAAGAGCAGATATTAAAAGCAAACATTAAAAAGAAATAACAGTTGTTTTGAATAGTTGCTACAGTGTTAGGCATTGGGGAACTGTAAAACTTCCTCAGCCATTCTTGTTGCTATTGTTTTCCTACATTGTCACTCATACCCAAGCTGCTGTAGTAATTTAATTTTACTTTAGTACACTGCTTTCCGAGCCCTTCTAATGAGATAAAAATTTGACAGTGTTGAAACTTGAGGTGACAATTTGCAAGACAGACCAGACACAGATTATGAACTGCACAGGTTATGAGCAAAAGGGATGAGGCGGGGGAAAAAAAAAAGGATATTTTGCATTCCTCAAAGTCAGACCAGAGAAGAAGGATCCCAGTTCTCACTATTGAGAAGTATGCAAGATAGTGGGGAGCTGATTCAGCTCATGACTATCCATAAAGTTTGGTTCCAAGACAAAACCGGCTTTCTGATTACATTAAACAAGAGGATGGCTGCCTTGGCAGTTCACATACTTGAACCGTGCTCAGGAGGATGACCGGTTTGAACTTCATGGGTGACATTTTACAGGGAACATAGAAAATGCCTATATTGTGTGAGGAGAGTGTGCCATGAAAAGCTAGTTTATTTAGTAGCATTATGTCCAGAAGCAATACAGCTGTGGAAGTACAGAGCTTTGCCAGGGCCGCTTTCCTTTCTAGAAGAGCTCACCACAGTATTGGCATGCCTACCCTGCTTCCTGACACCCTGAATGACAGATAGATCATCTCATTCAGAGGTAGCTTGGTTTACTTTATTGCATGTAAAGTACTTTATTTACTTTATTACTATGGACAGAATAGTCATCGTCTCCCTCTGCTCCTCCTTTGCCTGTTTCTAAAACAAAGGAGAATTTCTTTCCCATTCCTTTTCTGGAGCTCTTCCTCACTTCATATTTGTCCTGCAATACTACCTAATTTCCTATTGTTTACCACAACACTACATGCTACAATACTTCAACTACTATTACTTTTTATCTTATCTTTACTAAATCATATGATTACCTCCTGCTTCTCACTTTCATGCACCAAACCATCCTTTGCTCCTTTGTTTGCCGTATGTTTTGTCAGCACGTTTGTTGGTAATGCCACAGCCTTTTGAAAGCATTTTGGGAAAGCAACAACAAGCAGGTTACTTTTGGTAGAGCACATTTTGTCACACCAGGGAAGAAGAGGTTACATCACAAGGACAAATGTGTCATGATTTCCAGGGGATACCAATCTGTTTAGAAACCATAACTGCAGGTGCGAGAGAGCTCGTGGCATCGCACTAACGTCCACAGCAGGATAGCAGAGAAAGCCTGTAGTGAACAACTCTACAGTGAGAAACTTAGATGACTTGGGCTCATGCTGAGAAAAGTAGTTGTGCTAAAGTCATGGAATAAAGTAGGAAACAATATCCTCCTACTCAATTGTTCTCTCTGGGTAGTTTTTAAGTATTCTGAACCACAGTTCAAAATCTCTTTTATTTCCAACAGAGCTCTATAGTTTTACATCAGCAGAGAATTTGGCCCTCTCTCTTTTGCACAGGGAGAGGTTATATTAAATTTAACACCTAATATCACTCTCAGTTACATAGTGATAAATCTGAAGTTACTCTACTCTTTTGAGCTCAAATTACCGAGTGCAAATCCAATAGGCTTATCCTACTTTTACAGTGAGATAACGGAAAATAAGCTGCGCTTCAGGACATTAAGACCAGAAGTAACATACAGTAAAAGGACTAATCTTGAAAATAAATTTTGAGATTGTACAAATGCAAGAAAAAAAATCTCCATAGGCAAGGAGAGAAGAGTTAAAACACTCTGCCTGGAATTGCAATCTATTTTCTTCTCCCGGTAGAAGCTGTCCCAGACCTGATATGCCAGCTGCTCTCTCTGATATATGTCTCCTGCCTCCCCATATGCTTCATGTATATGCTTGCATATCACTCTGCAGTCAGCCAGCAGCTTTAAAATGTCACACTGATAGCTTGCTTGGTGGCACTCCCCACCCTCTGTGCTCATGACTTCATTTGTAGGTCTCAAGTCTACTTGTATGCATATAAAGGCAGAGTCAAGGAGGTGGTTTACAGTTAATTTCTTGAGCAGTGCTACAACAGCAAACTCTGGAGCAAGCTAACACAGATGGTTTCATCGGCCCATGGCCTATAGGGACAGAAGAGAGAACACTATCATGTCATCAGTCTCTCTGCCCTTTACAGGCCATAGATTTTCACTGGTTGATTCACAGATTAATATCTTCAAGGCCACTCAGGCCACAGAATGATATTGAACTAACAACTTCTGTTTGACTAATAAGTCTTCCAACAAGGTTTCTGTAAGATTTCAAGAAACAGGAAAATTAATATTTTTTCTTAGTACTTTGTTCCAAATCTTGACCGTAAAAAATTGTGGGTTTTTTTTTGCATTGTTACAGAGTAAATGCACAATTTAATGTTAACTCTCATTAACCTTTATCTTACTAGATTCAAACCTCTTTTTAGTACCTCTTTTTTCCTTCCCATGGAGATATTTGCAAACAATTGTATTACCTCTCGATCTTTTTGATAAGCTAAACAAATGTATTTCTGCAGCAAGGCATTGGTCTTGTATGAATGATAAACCCAATGTACTTAAAGATATCTCTCTACCATGCTTTCAAAATTGAAAAGAAAAAGGTCCTCCATGATGCTGCTTCTTGTTTTCCAAAATGTTGATAAGACCACAGAAGTTAGCTCAAGCCACCACAGTTCCCAGAAGGGTAAGGTCAGCCATTGGTTTTTCATCTCAGACTTTTTATAAAGATCTGCAGCCGATGAGATTTTTTTTAAAAAGTGAAAAGACACATTCAGTTTCAAGCAGTCAACTTGCCTACCCAAGGAATTCAGACAGTCTCAGTAAGAGAGCAAAAGTCCCGGTACAGTCAATGGAGGAAAATTACATGACACCAAAAGAGAAAAATGACAATATTATTTGGTGGGGGTGGGGTTTTTTTTTCAGGTGAATTGCACCCTTAATAGCTTAGGAGGACAAATCATCCCCAGTAATCACTGTAAACCACAATGGCTTTCTACATAGACAATATCTGGGTAGTCTATTAAGTGAGATCAGATACCAGCAAGACACTACCATTTTATTTTTCATTTTATATTTTAGTTGAGCTAGATCATTTACATGAGAATTCATCCAGATCCCCTAGATATCTTTAAGCACTTCTTTCTCTCCTTTATTTCTGCACCTACAAAAAGTACACAGCAATATTTGTACAGACACCAAATGTGTGATCTCACAGCCCAATGATTAATTATTTTAGGCTATTAGATACAGCAAAATTCTGAAACTTTGAAGGTACTACAGAAAAAATATTATTTAACAGTAGCTAATGAAATTAAATTTCCTAGGGGTTATTCCCAGTTCTAAATTTGAAAGAAGATAGTTTTATATCTGATACATGATAAAGATGGATAACTTACTAAGTATTTGCAAATACTCTTCTTTAGTAGAAGTTGACTCCTTCATTTGAAAAAATTCTACTCTTTTATTAGAACTTATACCTCCATCTCACTATCAAAAACCATATCTAAAGTTGTATTCTAAATATCTACTAACATAGCGCTAATACAATATTGCTGAGTAAATTTCTGAATATATTAAAGCTGAGAGCAACCATTCTTACTAATGCAAATATTAAAAAGGACTACAATGACTAGAAAGCAGTAGATGTTTTCAGAGAAACATCAGGATTTGAATTAATGTAAAAAAAAATAATCAACAGTAAAAGAAACAAAATAAGCCAAAATTTATTTGGCTGTAATTACTGTACTTTTCAAGCAATTAAATCTTTTATGGCATTACATATAATATGCAATAACACCACTTTATTTAAATTTAGTTAAATTATAAGCAGGACATTTCAGAGGATATCTGACAATTGTTTTTTGAAGTTAAAAAAGGAAAACAACAGAAGATGATGGCAGGTGAAATTTCAAATTATGAAATATTAAAACAGTGTTAGTTAACACAGGGTATTTATTCATGCCACATGGTGCATATAATCTGTTACACTTACTAAATGAGGATTTTATTGCCCACTACTCCTTAGCATACCAGCACTTTTACATGGTAAAGACAGGGACTCTGTCGCTTTGTATTTGTTAAGTATAAGAGGGATGGCCTCTGTGAGGAACATGAAATGGTACCAGAATGCAAATAGCAAATTTAAATATTCCTAGAAATGCTGCAACATCATCTATGCCTGGATCTCAGCAAAGAAGGGCGTTGTATTTTTCCTTAGAGGTGTGTCTTCATTTAGCCCACACCCAGGGCTAAACAATAACAGTTTTTCTCTCATCCAATGTTCCTTTCCCAAGTAAGGAAGGAAATTGGGAAAAAGAGGAAGACTCATGGGTTAAAATTAAACAGATTTAATACAATAAAGACACCAATATAAATGCTAACACAAAACACACAAAAGTATACTTAGCTACAGAGTCACAGAAGGTTGTCCAGGAATAGCAATCATCAGCAGTGAGTAAAAAAATGTATGCCAGAATAGAACAAAAAGAGGCCACCTCTCCTCACCAAGCCCTCCCTTTTATAGTGAACTTGATGTCAATGATACAGAATACACCTGTGGGCCAGCCTGGGTCAGCTACCCTGCATTTAACTGCTAATGGCCCTGATCACCATGGCTGGCCACAAACTGAAACAAAATCCCAATGAAACCAGGACAAGGTGAGACAAAATTATTGGACGTGATGCTATTCATCACACTTAATTTTAGCCATAGAATGAATCACCTTCTGGAAACCTCTACCTCCTCCTTTGACTCCAGAGGGAATGCAGAAAACTGGAACAGATTATGTGACTAATATCTCAGTCACTGAAATTACACAACATGACACTAACCCCATATCTTTAAAACACTTCTTCAACAGACTGACTCATCATAGAGTCTGAGTATAATTAGGAAATTTAATTTGGGCGATAAGGTAGAGGAAGTATCCATATATGAATATTTATAGGAAGCCTTCAGTAATCAGGAAAATCTTTAAGCATGCTTTAAACTTGGAAGGAGACCTAAGCATGTGCTTAAAATTAAGAGCATGCTTTGTGTTTTCTTAAATCAATGTAGCCATAAGGACATTCTTCAGTGCTTTCCTAATACGGGCTTGAGCTCCCAGAGACGAATCCGCAGCGTAGCGCTGGTGCCACACCGAATTTCTCCAGCTCTTCTTTCAGTGTTTGAAAAAAACTGACAAGATCCAGTGATCTTAGAGATTTCTGAACTTAGATCTTTCCCAAAACTTCCTGATCTAAACCAATGCCATTCCTGAACTCTCCCTGTCAAATCTAGATCTCCATTCAGCCTGACTTCACAAGCCAAAATTCATATTAATATACTTGGTAGAGAAAAGATATGTTTAGATTATTCAGATATTTTTCCTGTAGTTATGTTTATTGTCCTGACTTATAACTTCCCGGGCAGGTCTTTGATTTAATAAGGAAGAAAACTATTTCTAAATAAAGCATTGCAGATTTCACTGTGAAGTATGTATATGTCAGTAGGCTTTGCTTGCAACTCATTACAAGAAAGGAGTAATCTCTACATACTGTCAGTATAATGCCTACCATGTCCAACAGGAACACAGGGACAGTAAAAAGTAGATCTGTGGGAGTGTTGCGGAATCGACAGCTAAAATTTTCGACCATGTTCATACATGTCATTTCAATATGTTTCAAGGAAGTCTGTGACATTGTATCCAGAGTGAAACATTTGGACTCTGCATTCAAAACAAAACAAAACTCGCTGTATAATTTAGTCAGCAAAAGCATTCACTGTGTGTCCCAGTGCCTGATTATTTGTGAGTGGGTCTGGTGAGCTGTTGCAGTTGGGCTGGTTGCCATTCCAGCATGTGCAGTTTGAGAGTTTTTTGCTTTGCTTTGGTTTTTGCAGCTGTATATTCTTCTCCTCCCGAACGTCAAAAATCTTGAAGTAGTGCCAATCAGATACAGCTGAATTGCCTTTGCTGCAGTAAGATGATCAGCATGCAATTTGTTATTAGAATAGACTGTTCTAAATGTTTACTCCCATCACAGCAGACATCTACATCCATTTTTGTATAAAAACTTACTTAGCACAAATAAAAGGAACAGCAGATTAGCTGGTTTTAAGACCATATCCTATTTTAGCTGGACTCACTGGGGAGTGGACCTCAAGGATAGCCACATCCAGTACATTTAGTTGCACTATAGGAACTCTTTCTCTCCCACTCCCGTACAAAGCTTGTAAAACAAATTTATTATCAGTGGCGTAGAAACCTCACTTAAATGAGATGAATATTTCACCGTTTAATAGAACTACAAACTACCCATTAAGCAGGGGTGACTGACTTTCCTTTAAAATTAAAAGAAAAAATAAGGCACCCACTTGTGTCTTGCTAAAGGACAGTGAGGAATCACATGTCTAATGCTTGGTTTTGGCTTTGAGACTCCTCCCCGGAGCTCTGGTTTTACAGTCACTTTCTCATCTGCTTAATTACTGTGAATAGTCTTTTGAAAGCAATGGGTGGAACTGTCTGCAGGATGTTAGCAAATCCAGTCACATGACTGCACTGGGAAGACACGTGTTCATATGGCAGGGGTCAAAAAACGTGGTTTTTTTTTCCTTAGAGTACACCAGTGAGCAGATAAGAAAAATTTATTTCTACACTGTAGCTGCAAGGTACACCAGGATTTTAGTCAGGGGTCCCCGGATCCTATGTCTATTGATTTAGGAATTGTTTAGAATAAGATTTAATTTAAAAAAAAAAACAAAAACACCAACCCCAAAACTAAACCAAACCAAAACAAAAAAACCCACACAAAAAGAGCCCAAAAAGCAACAATACCAGACTAAAAATGTTCATTGCTTTGGGAGCTCCCAAATTTCATCTTTGTGGTCCTAAGGGATGCCCTGCATGCAGGATATAGTAACCACTTGCCACTTTGGGAATGACCTGCAAGAGCCCAAGTTTTTGCAAACACTACAGGCAGGGACCAAAGGAGAACACACCCTGAGGAAGCTTGGGAGGACCCAGATCTGTGCTAACTCCTTGTAAGCCCTTTCTTCCTACTGCAGTGCTGAGTTATTGGTGAGATTCTAATGAACTCCATTAGGATTGCTGACTACGTCTTCTAGTTATTTAATTAATCACTTAACAAAAGAACCAACTTGACTAAGTCAGTAAACACAAACATCTTCATGATTGCTCAGACAAGTTGCAGAATAAAAGAAAAAAATATGCGAGTTTAAGGTTGTTTTAAAATAAAAACAACTAAAATCACATGACTCGAGAAAAATGAAGTTCAAGCCTTCCTTGGGCTAGGAATTTTGTGGATTTATTTTTAAAGCAGTGATAGGAGCAGTGCTAAGTGGCAGTGTTTCAGGGTCATCACGCACGTCCTCATGGTGCCGTAGTTTCATTCAATATAGCTATGTCTATCACATGCCAGCTTTGTGCTCAGATAGAGGGTTGAAACACTAAACTCCGCAGTGAAGTATCTCTGCTTTTATAATTAATCCAAGGCTATGGAAAGCAGTCTGATAACAAAAGTGAAGACCATTACATCATCAATATGATGAGGAAGGTATCTAGCACATTTATTATAAAGTATGCTTGTCAAAATTCCCAGGACAGCATTAATTTGGTAGGGTAAGTACCTCTGAGTATATTTAGCGTTCAATCCTGCATAGAGTCTGCCAGTTGTGGATTGACCAGAGGTACAGAAGAGAAGCAAGAGTTTTTTGCTCTTTCACTTATAGAAGAAAGTAGTCTTAATCTGATGCCTTTTTCGCCTGAGAGGATAGTATGTGCAGGATAAAATTAAGAGCAAATACCTCAGTGTTATTGTATTTCATGAAATATCATCTGCCAATCTGACTGTGTTTGGCTCCGTGTTGCTGCAACATGGGAAGCAGACTCAGAATGGATTTAAAGCACACACACTTATCCATCACCTTTGTTAGATGTATCCCAGCTACTGCTTTGGTCAAAGCATCCACACTGTGATTAGAAAGATCTCAACTTTGGATGTGTCCCATCTGAGCCTGATCCATCCAGACTAGAAAGGGTAGAAAACAGGCTGAAGCCCTTGCTAAAGTACAAGAGAGGCTTAGGATCCAACCTCCCAGACAGCTCAGACTGAGTCAAACCCATAGTTCATGTTACACAAGGACAGTCCAGGTGATGGACAAGCAACCTTTGAGAGTATTTTGACCTGCACTTTAACTAGCAGAGAAAGCTTAATTTGACACTTGGGTAACAAAACACACCAGGCTCCACAGGCATCAGGACTCGACTTTCAATTTTCCAGCCATTTTGGAGTTATGCAATGACCTAGAAAAAAACCAACTTATTGAAATTATGCTACAGATAATACAGTTCCAACTACGTAAACAAGAGTGATGGTCTTCAGTCAAACTGAAGGTCTAACTACACTAGATCCCCCTAGGAATGATGACTTCCAGTGTTTAATTCTGTTTTGTGTGAGCAAGTCTTCCCTTTTGTTTGTTTTAAAGTTCAGCATGATTAACTTTATTTTATTTATCTTTTAGTTCTTTTGTTATGAGAAATGCATGTACCAAAGCCTGCTCTCAGATTTCTTGAACTCAGCAAGAACCAATAGTATGACTCACCACCTCCACATCTACCCAGCTTATGTTATCACTGTCCCAAATGTGCACTATCAAACAGCATGTCAACATCCTGTTGACTGGTCTAGAGTATGAACAGATGACGTGCTTTTCAGTGGTATTGGGTATTAGAGAGGAGGAAGGAATCAGTGACTCTAAGGTATCTTTTTGATCTTCGGACATGACAACATTATATATAGTCACAGAGAACCTGCAACATTTTGTGCACTGGGCTCTTGACCTTACCCATTTTCCATCCACGGTGTCATTAAATGAACTACCGTTCACAGAAAGCCAAGCACAGAGCTCTAGAGAAGATGTAGAGTATCCTTGTATTTCTATTTCACAGACTGATGGCATGTTTTGTGAAAGATTTGTATTGTAGTGACACTGGAGGTTCCCCTGAGAACACAGATACTTTACAGACATAAGTGGAAAAGAACTTGCCCCAAATAAACTAACAGCCTAAGTGGGGATGCCTTAAACACAAACAGGCATGCTACATCCTTTAACTGTAATTATTTGTGAGGTAAGGCAAAGCAGGGGGTACACTGTGTTCCAGGGATAGGAACACAAGCAACTAACGATAGGACAAGAGGACACAGCCTCAAGCTTCGCCAGGGGAGGTTCAGGTTGGACATTAGGAAGTATTTCTTCTCAGAAAGGGTCATTAGACATTGGAACGGGCTGCCCAGGGAGGTGGTGGAGTCACCACCTCTGGATGTGTTTAAGAAACGACTGGACATGGCACTTAGTGCCATGGTCTAGTCGACAGGGTGGTGTCAGGGCAACGGTTGGACTAGATGATCCCAGAGGTCTCTTCCAACCTGATTGATTCTGTGATTCTCTGATTCTGTGAATATATCTCAAAGGTTCAAGTAGAAGTCAGAGGAGTGGTAAAAATAGAGACATATGCATGAGATACAAAGTAGGAAGGAAAGTGTCTTATCTCCAGAGTAAGTCCTTCTCTTTTGGTCTTATGTGAGGGTCAAGAACTTGTTCAGTAACAATTACTGCTATGACTGCAGACAGAAAATTCCTGCTTTGTACCCCAAGGATTTCACAAGTTAGTTGCACTTACAGTCACTGGCAGCATAGGCACCACATAAAACATGAGTTACACTAGTATCATAGTCTATCTTGGGTAATAAGTCTACTTTCTACTTTGATCCCTTTTGCATGGTCACAAAGGTTTCATTCTCCATTACGTTCTCCAGGCCTGAGCTGGCCCACACAGGGGTTGGGTAGTCTATGGCCAGTAATCCCCACACTCTTAGCACAAAAATAAATGGGAAACAGGAAGGAAACAAGAGAACTGAAGTAAGGGAGAAGATCCTACCACACAAGGTAACAAATAAATAGACTATTATTCCTTCCAGAGATGGAGAAGGTAATCAGTAGAAAATGGTATTTCACAGGGTGTCCAGAACCAAATGCTTTCCTGAAGCATCTCTCATACAAAGTGTCCCTCCTTCAGGGTTCAGCCTATCAACTTCTGCTGCACCATAGATATATGTCTCCTTGACCTGCAAAAAGTCTTCAAAGTTTGGGATCCATCCCAACCACACACAACCACACATATAGCTCACCAGCCTGGCATGTTTAAGACAGTCTGAAGTGTGTAGCCAGCAGAGGAAAGGAGAAAGTTTCAACACTATCTTTCATGCCAGCTGGCCAGGTGACCATGGCATGCGGCCTGGTGGGACACACTACTGGCTCATGCAAAAGTGGCCATCAGTGCGGGCATGAGGCCCATCTTGAACTCACAACCAGGCAAGCACCGCTTCAGCTGCTGCTACATCCTCTCCTCAAAGGTCCAGGTGGTGGATCCAAACACCCTCTCTGAGGCTGGGAGGCTGTGCAGGGTGGACAATGAGGGATATTACTGACAGCTTTCCACTCAGCCTCTTTCAATCTTGCCCCAGTTTTTACAGGCTAAGATTACACTTTTTGCAAAGACAGGTATTTCTAGTCTGATGTCCTATTGTTGTCAGGCATAACTTCCTGAAGAGAGACTTTTTCCTTTGGCTTATTTATTTATTTTCCTTTGAGTGCAGCCTAAACCCTCCCTTCCCGTTGGGAACAACAGCTGCGGCTCGCGGCACCAGCTTGCCAAGCCTGAACGACCGTGAAATATCATTTATCTTGGAGCAAGATAGTATCAAAAGGAACAAACGTGTGGGCCTGACTATGAATTCATTACACATCTGTGCTTAAGAGGAGAAGGATAAATTGCAGTATCAGAGGAAAAAGAGGTCCCACTTCTGAGCTAAAACTCTTGGACCTGAAAAGACTATCACATCTGAAAGCCCTACTGAGGCAAAAAGGGAATTTTGGTTTCCTTGCTCAGAAAACACTCTGAGCTTTCAAAGGCTGGCGATACAGAAGTATTCACCAGGACAGGAAACCGATACTTCTTCTGTAGGATAGTTGGAAACATGATGGCCTCAGAAGATCAAGTAATTGGCTGATGAAAGCCACACGGCTGACACACACTTCTCAGCATACCTGTGTTATCCCACAGATCTGGTGGATCCTGTATGAATATCTTAGTGCTCAGATAAAAAATGCTTTCAGCTACCCTTGTGTTATCTTCACCCTTTCACCTTTGTGGGGGGCTTTTTTGCCAGAAGGAACCACTGTATTTAAAGTTTAGGAGAGAGTTCAGAAAAGCTGGAAATTAATGATTAATCACATATTTTCCCCACCACCCTCCCACTCCCATCTTTTCCTCTGGGTTCCTTTGGTGCCTCCTGTCCCTCAGGGGCGGCCAGCTGAAGGTCGGGGAAGGCAGAGAACACTGGGCTCCTCTTTGTTTTGCAACCCAATTTCAGGCTCCTCCGGAAGCGTGCTGGGCTGCATGGAGCTGTTGTGCTTGCTTCCTTTTCCAGCCTCATGCATTTCCCATTAATGATGAGTGGGAAAGGTCAGGGAAGGTCTCTTTAATGGCCTGCAAGCCATTAAATGGCTTGGCAAGCAAAAGCCTTGGGAAATGGAGGGCAAGCAAAAGCCTTGGGAAATGCATCCCAGGCGCTCTGATTTCCTGGGTATCCCAGTCTTTTCAATAAGCAAAGAAAGACATCCTATGAAAAGGGACAATATCAAGGTGTTAAAGGGGACTTTCCCATGTGGACTTGGTTCTGCCAGAACCCTCTTATGTAAACTTGGTTATAACTCTCCCAGAGAATTTGGTGGTAGGAGAGTAGCCTTAATAAGGACAACAAAGACAGATGCAGGAAGTGTTGCATAGATGTAAAGGGGTTAAGCACTAGGAGCTAATCAGGATAAGTTTAGGGCAGCCCCCTTGGATGCGCATATGCCATTTTGAGTAGTCTGCACAAAACTACTGGGAAGGATCTAGACCACTGGCACTAACATAATGAAGCCATCGATACCTTCCATCCTTCAATTCAGTTGCAGTGGCTGAGAAGTCTTTTCTCAACAGCAATTCTGAAATTTCTCAGGGATCAGGATGATGAAAGATTTAAATGTAATAAGTTTGTATGACAACAATTCTCATGCTCCAGGACAGAAAGCCCCAATTTTACATGTGCATGTCATGCTTCAAATATAGAAGAAGTAGTAATAGATAACACGTCCATCAGTATTTTCACAGAGAAGCTATCTGGTGTAAATCAATTTTGCGCTATAGAGTTGAACCCAGCAGAGCAACGTCAGGAGTTTTTGCTATTATTTTTCCCTCTTTGTTTTGTGCCTTGCTTTGCTCTGTCTATCACTAAATGTTCCAGGGCTCTCTACCACAAGCCTAGAGTGTGGAAAACGCTGACCGAAGTCGTTTACTGTATCCGAGCTCACAAACAAGCTGTTATTTGTCATTGGCATGTAAATAAGTCACTGTTCTTTCCATCCTATAGCTGTTAAATAAATACTGTGAACCAAGTTCGCAGCATTGATTTCTTGTAGGAGGTCACTGAGATGATTTCACAGAAATATCCTGTGACAGTTTTGCAAAACAGGATGAGTTTCAGCCTGAATTTCATGACTCTGTATTTTTCCACTTCCATTCTGATGGTTACTGTGTTTTTGCTGTCACAGGCAGGCAGTTAATTTATCCTGACTCACAATGACCAGGAAAAGGAAAATTTTGTCCATTCTTCTTAGCATCTAAGAAACATGTGTTACACATTACTTGGATTTTAGTACAACCTAGAAGTCCTAGCCCATGTCAACCACAGGCTGTGTATGCACGCTAACAACAACTACATACTGCTGATTGCAGTATAGCATGCAGATAGCCAGACAGCTTTAAATGGTAACAACATAAACGAGGGAGCTGGTAGCCTAGTCCAGGCTGAAAAACTTGCTGCAGAGTATGAGTAAATTAACCCACGCAGACCAATAAATATATCCTATTTATAAACAATGCCTGCATGCAGATTAAAATAAAAATACCCAGACTGGGAGCAAATCAGTTGTATCATATTTATTCTACAAATGACAAACTGAGACAGGGATTAAGTGCTTTGCCCAAGATGCCATAAGAAGCCTGTGTCAGAGCCAGGACTGGAATTACTTGTGCCTCATCCTGTACCGCATCCACAGGTTCCTTCTTGTTCTGAGCACAGAGTAGATTCATGCTATACGCTGACGTAACTACTCTGACCCAGTAAATGTCATTCTCAATATTTTCACCCATTAAAAGGACAGAACCAGTTAGACTGTGAGTGTTAAGGATGCTGCTGGGCAATGAAAATTGAAAGCCCTACTTTTGATCTCACCCACTGATTATAGGCATTTTGGGAAGGGAGTCAGCAGCAAGTTTTACGCTTAAAAGAAATAATATCAATGGTGGTGGTAGGGTTTTGGGAAGCGAATCTAATAGGTGCATTTATATTTGTCTAAGAATGAAAAGAGCGTTTTCTTTCCACTGGTTGCTGGCTAGTAAAAGCAAAGGGGTGGAATACATCCAACTTGCAAAACTTGAATACAGTTACTGCTATCTGCAAATGGGTGCCCCTCCCCGCTCATGTGAGCTACACAGGCAAAAGAGAATGACACATGTGCTGTTTCCTTTTCCAGTTGTAAAGGGGTCAGGAGCCAGGCAAGGAGAGCCTGAACAAGAGAAGCATTTTCCCGGGCTCTTCCAGCTGTTCTGTTCAGTCCTGCCGTCCGTTCTGAGCAGGGAAGAGAGACTGTCAGCACAAACAAGGCATTTTTCAAGGCGTAAATTATGAGTTACCAAAACAATGCGACATCTCCACCACGTGAGTACCTTTATCCCCCCCTCCTTACAAAAAGAGTGGATTTACCAGTCTGCCGCTTAAGGAAAAGATCGTCTAATGCGTTTCATATTAAAAAAAAAAAAAGAATGCCTGAGACTAATCCTGAAGAAAAAAAGTTGAGATGAAACTGTTTTCCTTTTTTATTCTTTGTGTTTGTGCGTGCGCATGTGTGTGAAGAACTGAAACAGGCTCAGCAAACTCGGGCTCCTGAATAGGACCGAGCAAAGTTAGTAACATTTCCGCCTAAACCCTGGCTTAGAAAAGTTTCGTTTGAATGTTTTTCCCTCCCTCCGCCTTCAGGAATGAAAATACAGAGCATTTCAAAAGCATACTGACGCTTTGCTAAGATATTAATGGTGCTGCCTAACTTGTGTTTAGGGTCTCAAGCTGTCTGTGTGTAATACGAGATGCAAGCCACAAACTGACGGTCTATATTTAAAGCCACAATGCGTTTCTGCTCCTGGAAATTTAGAAACGTGGGCTTAAGGACAAGCAAATTAGTTTCTCAGCAAGAGAGGGTACAGGAGAGCAAGTCCTCTGCTGGCGTAAGTCGGCATATTTCAGTAAATTTGCCAAGTGAGAATTTGGCCCAAACAGCCAAGCGAGAACAGAGGCTTAGCTGCAGCATGGTAGCGTTCATTTTGAGACAGTATTAAGAAAGTGGAGGGGAAGGGGGTGGATTCTGATTTGCTAAGCTGAGAAAAGTCAATGGGAAAATTCTGAGTTTTCAGTGCTGCAATAGCAGCTCCATATCTCTTTTATGGCTTTAGTATAATCTTTCCTGCTTTAATTCAAGCCCGTGGTTTTGTATTATTTTTAATAAACAAACTGCCAATAGCAGAATTGTTTATCATACTGTGGATCAGTAATGAAGGCAGAAAGTAGAGACAGCATTGCTGGGAGCTGCCTGCGATTCAGGGTTTGATCCAGAGATTGCTGCAAGAATATTTGGTTTGTATGGATGTTGACACTGACGATGTTTCCCAAGCTCTGAATGTGGCAGGCTGATTCAGCTGAAATGACACAGTGAGCAGCACTTCTAGAATCCTGACCAGCAATTTCTATTTACCCTTTAGTCCTTTTTGCAAGTTCTAACCAACAAGAAAAATTAGATGCTAGCTTTATATTAAATTTTATTCTATTTTATTCAGCAGTCTAAAATATTATAGCTTGTTTTCTATTGTTTCTATTATAGCTTGTTTTCTATTATTGATAGGAAAGAAACATGCAGGCTAATTCAGGATTCTGAGTGTTTGGGTTTGGAAAAGCTTGAGTAAATTACTGCCATTGGTGCTCTCCAAGCATGTGCAGGAGGGTGGTCTTGACTCATTGAGGTGCATTTTGCTCATTGTGCAATATCTACAAGGGTCTGGACTCAATCTTGTATCTTTAGTGACAGGCTTGGCCAGGTGACAAGTCCAGGACCAGCTCTACAGTCCTGAATACATTACAAATCACTCCTCTGACAGACCCAGGTTGTCAGAAGACCCCACAGAAGGCACTAGGGTGCATCCGGATGAGGAGTTAGCACCCCGTCAGGCCTTTTGTCCATTCATAATGAAAAAAGGCTGATGCATCAGGTTGTCTTGTTTTTTTTCCAAAATCTAGGCAGGAATTCTCATCTTCAATCATTTTAAGATCATATGATTGCCAGTGAAAATAAATGGCTTGCAATCTAGCTAGAAGTAGTATTCTGAATGAAAAATAGTGACTATCTAGTCTTTATTTGCTCTCATAATTTCCCTTACTGATTCAGATGGGATGTTCCTGTATTTTGTCTGTCTGTCTCTCCTTTTGTTTTTTAAATTACATGGATCAAATTTACAGATTAAGAGCAAAATCAAATTAGAGGGAAATCTGATAGTTCTGTATTCCTGTATAATGCAAGTTTGGTGCATTGTTTTTATAATGGTTGAGGTTCTGGGGGGTAGGTCTTGGGAAAAAGGTCTTATTTCTTAGTAAAAGTCCAGCAATTTTTTCAAGAAACAAGATATTGAAAGATAAATGCATTGACAGGCACTGCACAGCATGGCAGCAGATGTTTGCCAGACAGGCAGAGTAACTGGGAAAACAAATTTGCTTCCTAACCATAGTGAAAATCTTTGAAATGTGTGTAAAAATGCATAAGAATCAGCAAAAAACATTGACTATACTGAACATATTAATTCTTTGCTGAGTATCTGCAGGTGAGACCACAGAGCAGCTGCCTACTGATGTAACCCGAACAGTGTTCAGTTACCTAATTGCTCATGTTCTTTGCTTATCTCCTTGTATTCACTTGCGGCTGATAAGGAATTTTATTCATTCTATAAATACAGTATGATCCTGGCAATCCAGGTGGGAGTAGACTACTGCTTCAGATTTAAAATATTCAGCTCTGTGAACCCTGCAAATGTATTCTGCCTCTATACAGGGATGCCACACCGTCTAATCTCGAGCACTTCTGATGTCCAGCTCAGATATCCCATCACTCTGAGTGGTCTCTGTCTACTCAACAGAGAGGCAAGGGAGCCAGTAATTCAGCCTGCTAATGTTAGGCAGTGTGTGTACATTTACTCCATTGTTCATTGGTAACAGACGTTTGTGTGTGGCTGGAATAAAATTGAATACCGAAGTAGAGAAGTCTGCTACCAAAGCCAAAAATGGAGTTGGGCTTCAATTTTGTTGGCCGGGATTCAACACAATATTGTGCTGTGAATATAACTCCAGTTTATTTTTCTTTTCTTTTTCTTCTTCTGATATAAAAGGGATCTAGCCTGACAGCAGGAACATGAACTTCCTGATTTTTACGTGCATCATTTTTAAATACATTTGCTTTCTCCCACCTCTGCTTGGATGTACAGGCTTACTACAAAATCTGAGGAATTCCACAGGTTTGGCAATCTCTGTTCAGACCGCAGGTTTTGCCCTCTTCCTTTTAGACTGTGGTGACCCAGTTCCAAGGCAACGGGACAGCTTAAATGAGGTGAAGGACTTACGCAAATAAACATCACTGGGTCAAAGGTTCAGTCTGGGGAGGCAGTGATCTATGCAAAGCCATCTTTGGGGGGCAGAGGTGTTCATCCCCTTGGAGAAGGTGCTCTGCACCTTACAGGATTCAATCTGTACTCAGCATGCTGGAAACGTTTTACTTGGGTGTCTCATACTCCAAATGCCAGCTGTCAAAGGAATTAGTGGTTAAGGAGAGAATTTGTGGAGGCTTCTCTTCCTCATCACCTACCAGCAGATAAGGTCTTTCTTCTGGGTGGGTAGGGAAGCAGTGCGCTCTCTGACATGTAGAAGAATTGGCCCAAAAGGAAACCGGGGGCAAGACTGGACCTCAGGCCATGCACCAGCTGCAGAGAGAGGAAGAGGGTCAGGAACAGGGTGAAGCAAGGCAAACCTTGTGAGCTGTGTGCTTTCCATCTGCATTGCTGGCTGTAGTCCAGCCCAGGTGCAAACCCTGCCCTGCTCAGGGGGAGCAGACCCTCGTGCTGCCTCTGTCCCACGAGCAGGAGTTCTCGGTTCCATCATGCCCAGCTTCTCCACCTGCCACAATGACAGCCAGGACTTCTGGCAAAAAGAGTCAAGTATGTGTGGGCCGTCCCCTCCAGAGAGGCTGAGAGCTTGGCAAAGGTGGCCTCTGATAAAGGCAAAGCGACAGCTGTTAATGGCGAGTCTGGTTCTGAGAACAGCCTTGCCCTATCTTTAACTCATTATGAGATATATTTTGGGGCTGCAAACTGATCCTTTAAATGTTCCTGGAGCAATACTGCTACCTTTCACACAGGGCCTGTGAAAAGCCGCAAATGGTCCTCGTAGACTTTTAATCATGTTATTCGCTGCCTTGGCAATAGATTTGATTTCATTGCCCTTAATCAACAGAAGCACTTGTCTGTGACAGTAACTAATAAACAAAAATAGAGGCTATTGATTAGGAAAATTTTGGTCTTCACTGGTAAACCTGTAAACATTTATAAGCAAGAAAACCTATAGATTATAATAACCTCTCATTTTTAGCATAGAAGTCTCAAAATGTATCCCACAAGCATTTATGTAAATTGAAGGCCTCTGCTTGTATATTTGTCTCCCACCACTGTGCATATGAATTGGAAAATTTAGCTTTATACCCCAGGGCTCTCCTCGACACCCTCATTGCCTGAGATGTCGATGTGAAAGTCTGTAAATGGAAAGGCTCAGAATACACCTGAAATTTCAGTAATTAACAGCAAAAATGTTGGCAAACTGTTAAGCTGGAGGGAATGGGGGGGAAGTCCACTCAAATAGGAGCCTGCTTTTTTAAAATGCACAGTTCTCAGCATTTCTAGGCACTGCTTTTCACAAAAAGAAAAGAAAAAGAAAAAGAGAAAAAGAGAAAGAAAAAGAGAAAGAAAAAGAGAAAGAAAAAGAGAAAGAAAAAGAGAAAGAAAAAGAGAAAGAAAAAGAGAAAGAAAAAGAGAAAGAAAAAGAAAAAGAAAAAGAAAAAGAAAAAGAAAAAGAAAAAGAAAAAGAAAAAGAAAAAGAAAAAGAAAAGAAAAAGAGAAAAAGAAAAAGAGAAAAAGAAAAAGAGAAAAAGAAAAAGAGAAAGAGAAAGAGAAAGAAAAAGAAAAAGAAAAAGAAAAAGAAAAAGAAAAAGAAAAAGAAAAAGAAAAAGAAAAAGAAAAAGAAAAAGAGAAAGAGAAAGAGAAAGAGAAAGAAAAAGAAAAAGAAAAAGAAAAAGAAAAAGAAAAAGAAAAAGAAAAAGAAAAAGAAAAAGAAAAAGAAAAAGAAAAAGAAAAAGAAAAAGAAAAAGAAAAAGAAAAAGAAAAAGAAAAAGAAAAAGAAAAAGAGAAAGAAAAAGAGAAAGAAAAAGAAAAGGAAAAAGAAAAGGAAAAAGAAAAGGAAAAAGAAAAGGAAAAAGAAAAGGAAAAGGAAAAAGAAAAAAAAGAAAAAGAAAAAGAAAAAGAAAAAGAAAAAGAAAAAGAAAAAGAAAAAGAAAAAGAAAAAGAAAAAGAAAAAGAAAAAGAAAAAGAAAAAGAAAAAGAAAAAGAAAAAGAAAAAGAAAAGCCAATGATTTATACAGTAGTTGTTCAAGATTCAGGTTATGGCTGGTTACGTGCTTAAGCCTATTAATATTACAGAATTGTGCAGTGTCTGCATCTCATTGCTGATACTGCTGCACCTTTCTTTCTAGGCTCTTGAGGAATATACGCCACATCCATCACTTCAAAAGACTGAGTCCAATCAGCAAAGCCTTTTGTAAAATAGGCTTTCGGGACTGCATTCTCTAATGAAAGTCTGTTTGTGTGTCTGCTCTGTGGGGTGCCTGTCTCTATTGTTGGGGAGGGATTAGTATTCCCATAGCATAGAGAAATTCAAGCCAAGAGAGGGATCTGACTGTGCTAGGTGCTGTACGGACACCCTTTCTTCAAAAGGCTGGTAGCCTACATAGAGAGCACGTTACGGGTAGGAGAGAAATGACTGCTTTCCAGGGGCACTGCTGGAGAGGCAGCTTTTGGCTATGGGAAGGCATTTATAGCAGCCAGGAGGTAGGAATTAGATTGATTCCAGTAGATCCACGGGGACAACAGCTCTTTGCTTCTCACTCTCTAATTTTGTAATACAGGCTTAGGAAAAAAAATGTAGCTCAGAAGCCGTTTAGCAACTGGCCTATTTGTTTCCCACAGATCACAAAACTTTTAAACATGGAGTTTGGCACTAGTAGGATCTTTGTTTACATTTTTTTGCTTCACATCCAAGTTGTGATAGGAAATGCATGAAAAATCGGGATGCTGCAGTGACAAGAATACATGAACACCTCAGCCGGGAAAGTATTTGGACAGCAGACAGACTGTGTTTTACTTACTTCTGAAAGACTTAAGTTCCTAAGTCAAATGAATTTGACAGTGTTACCCCAGTAATGAGTTGATGAAAAATTCACCAGCTGCTAAGCATTCTGAAAAACTACTCAGTGAATGTAGAAAAGTGGCACTTGGAGAAATCAGGTTTGGTTTGCCAACAATTTATGAACACAAATGGAGAAAAGGACTGTCTTCTCTCGATAATTTCTTTGTAACCCATAACTCAGCTACAACAAGTGATGGTACAGCAATGTTATAACAACAAGCGTGCAGCTCACAATTTGTAGCTGAAATAAGATCCGTACTCTGTTTCTCCAGGAGTCAGCATGATCTAATTCACACCCAATTCCTGTGTCTCCAATGTTAGCATGGAAATCAAGTGCACTGTCTGTGCTATGCTGCTCCCTTATTGCAGATGTACCTTGCACGTGTAGTTTCACCAATGAGACATCTGGCTAAGTGATTTTCCTCTTAATTAATCTTCTCATCTGCAAAGGAGGCCAGTTTCTCATATCTTCTTCTCTTCTGACATATGTTTCACCACAGGGTTCTTCATGATGAAGCAGAAAACTTCACTTAAAATCTCAACAGGTTAAACTTGTTCTGCTGCATTGAAGTTTTAAAGTGATATTTTTTCCTTCTCCCTCCCTCTCTTTTTCATCTTAGGAAAAAAAAAATCAGTTATTTCATGAGGGTCTACCTCTTTCTTCTTCAGATAAGCCCTGAAACGGAGTTAAGCTTTTTATCAGCAAGTTGCAGGGGGGCTTTTGAACACACCCTGAGACAGCTCCATGTTATCACGAGTGATAAATGCCTATTTTACTGGGGACTGCATGTTTAAAATGTCTACTTTTACGAGGCCGTCCACATTATAAAGACCATGTGTGACAAGGTCACAGCAATGCAGAATCAGACATCAAGTCTTTACATATGTGTGGGTGTTTAGATTGGCAAACAGAGACTATTTTAGTAACATCAAACCTAGAAAATGGATTTGAATTCTTTATATACATACATATGCACACACACAGTGCATATATATGTAACATACTGTATATCTATATGCATACATATACAGAGACATACATATATATATACACACCACCCTTTTCATTACTTATATGGCTTTTCACTAGTCAGACTTCTGAGTATGGAGAGTTTTATTTCCCTGACCACATCGCTATTCACAGACCAATTCTCACAAGCTCATGTTTCCCTTTTTATATGACAGATGCCTTTGAAAGCAGCAGAAAAAATGACTAGATTTTTGAAGGCTTCTCAGAGGCATAAACTCAGTAGCAAGAAAGAGAGCAGGAAGATATATATATATATGAGAGTTGGAAAATATTACAAAATATCCTTTTTATATTATATAGTAAAACATCAGCAAAGCAGCCTTATGCAAGCTATCCCTTGCAGATGCCAGATTCAGGTGTGTCTCTCCTGACTGTATATGCAGTCAGAGCCTAGCAGCTCACGATGCTATAGAGACATTGAATCACACAAGAAACTATTTAAAAGGGGAGAACCCAGATTAGGAAAGGCCAAGTCTGTGCTCTTCTTCAGGCAGTGAATGGTGCAAGTTTAAACCTCAAGTGGGCAGATTTGATCAGATTGTTACTCCAAGTTAACTTGAGTAGGCAAATTTGTTCTCTGTACACAAGAAAAATAAGCTTGTTTTCTTTGAAAAAGCATACTTACTAAGACAAAAGCAAGATGCTTCTCATCTGCTAACTGGATACTTCAAAAATTTCAGTACTTAATAAAGGATGAAGAAGCAGCTCCTGATGACCAACCTTAGCTAAACCAAATAATCCTTAGTTAAAACAAATAGCCTGCAAATCACTTAAACACAGGTGGTTAAAGAGTTACATGTATGATTGAGCAGAGAGAAAAAATATTTCTAGTGGTTTGTGAAGAGTTACCATAAAAAATGTGGTCATCCAAGAATTCAGGAAACTTGTGCACATTTTCAAAAATTCTGAAGAATGTTTAAAATGACACTCTGGATTTTTATATTTTATTTCTGTCTTCTGGGATCTATATGGGTATATTGTTGAATTCTGTTTTCAAGGTTTTGTTAACGTGTATTAGGGCTAGAAATTTACCAATTTATTATGAAATTACATTTTCAGAAAATTCTATTATTTCCTGAGACTTTAATAACCATCACTCATGAGCTAGCAGAGGTTGGTCTTCTAAATGTTGATGGTTCATTTAAGTGTCATGAGCACAGTCCTTGTCTTATCCAATACAGTGAGCAGAAAATTAAATTCTTGATGTATCCATGATACAAGGATGCTCTCAGAGAATGGACCAGTCTCTGTCATTACCTCTCTCTCACATCTGACCTCTCAGGTTGTCTAGTTCAGATATCCTCTGCACCTCCTAATCCTTCATATGTGTCCCTTTCTCAGCCCACAGGTAAGTGTTCATATCTCAACATAGGAGAGAAACACAGGTCCCAGTTGCTAAATACCATTTCCTCCCTTTTTTCAAGGACCTTTTACAGTCCTGGCAGTGAGAAGGAAGAAAAGCACAGGCAAGGAAGCCATAAATCTTCCCTTGTCATCCTCTGGGCTGAGGCCTTGTTTCCTCTGGGCGTGACACCCTCTTCCATCTCCCTCCTTCTTCTCTTCTCTGTTGGTTTCTCTTTGCTCTCTCATCTTCACAGCTTGCTATGAAGCAACAAATCCCCCCTCCAGATCTATCCTGTCATCACATAGGAATTTTTATTTACCACTGAGGACATGCTTTTTACATCCTGGATCACACAATTGGGAGAGTTTATTATTGTCTGTCTCTCTTGAATTTCCATAATTACGTCAGTGGACTTTGATTTTTGGAGCCTGTTTCATAGAAATCCAATTTTCTACTCACTGAGCTCATTGGAACTTTTTTTTTATTTTAAAGAAGCCTATACTACCAATTACTAATGGCAATTAAGCGCTTGGAAACAGGGGGATATACACAGGATTAGGCTGCATCCCTACAGAGCAGCCTGCATAAAGGGTTGAGCAGAGCAGACCAGGAAACAAAACTGCCGTTGAGAGCCATGCTTCCGTTCCAGCTTCCTCTTTGCTTTGGGAAAAGGGGAAGTAATGTTTTTTTTTTCTCTTTTTCAAAACCACTCAGTGTGCTCTGCACACTTTTCCTATTACTCATCCTATCCCTGCTCCAGTCTTGAAGAAGGGTCATGAAGAAGAGTGGAGTGAATGGCTTCTGCTAACATCAGTATGGCCAAGAAGAACGGCACCAGGTCAGGGAGGAAAAGGGTTCTTTGTAGGTCCTTCTTGGGCAGGCTATGTCCACCTAATGGAAAAGGACCAATTCTTGTGAAACCTTGTTGATTGCCTTTGGCACTTTCCCAGCTCCCACTGAGAGGTGTCTTCTCCTCCATACCTAGAGCTCCAGAAATGGTTAGTGTCAGAGCCCTAGATTATCCTTAAAAAAATGAAAAATCACCTTCTGTCTCACCTTTTGTAGAGATGAATGCATCTGGTCCCTCCAAACACCTCTCCCATGCTGCTTACTTGCCCACCCACCTCAGATTATCTCCCCAGATTATGCTCCCTCCTTCTCAAATTAACCACACCCCACGCTGACCCAAGAACCCAGCTCCCATTTCTACTTGCTTGCTGTACAGGGGACAATTTGAGATTACTTCAAGTCCAAGCCATTACCACAAAGGCAGTGATGCATGGTGACTTCATGTGGTGAGAGATGGAAAAGATGGTGTTGTACAGCCCCAGAAAGAAACTGGTTTGCTCATAGCCTGGGTTAGCCAAGTCTTTCCTCTGTTTCCAGCTCTCCAATCAAGGTCTCCTTCCTACTCATGATTAATAACAAGCTCTTACCGTTGTTCCTCTCACATCCTTCCCATTCCTTCTTAACAAAATACACTCTTCTCCATTGCATAAATGTATCCTTTTCGCTTTGTTTAGTCTGCAAATTCCTCAGGACAGAAATAATCTCTCCTCCATCTCCTTTCTGCCAAAAATCAACAATTATTTGCCACTTCAGTGCTTATGATAAGGGGCACTGACCACATCCATTCTCCCAAGTTACCTCATCAAGTTGCTCATTCTGGGCAGAGATTTAGGCCTCCTGAAGCATAAAGATAAAATGGAAAAAAACAACCTTAGGTATGACATCAACTGGCAAAGCATATCAAGTTGGAAGGACTTCAGGATTTTCTCCTTTAAAATATTTTTCCCCTAAATGTATTTATTTGTATTCTCTGAGATAGCCTCTAGACCGTGGAGATCAAAGCAAGCTGGAAATCCAGCGGAGATTTTAAGTGCATTAAAGGTAGCGTGTTTCAAAGCCACATGCCTGAACGTTTAAGCACCATGGAAGAAATGAAGTAGCAGGTGGTAATACATGTAAACATGATTGTTCTAACCTTCATACTTTTCAACTTATCAAAGCCTAACTCTGTGACACAATGTTTGACAAAGAGCAAAATTAAAGGGTGCTGTGTGCACACACAGACACACAGGAGAGCATAAAACCCAGGGACACCAGCCAGCTTTGGTTTTCTCTTGCAGCCACATTTCTGGTCTTGTAAGTCATCTAGAGCAATAAGGATGTGGATTTACCAGACTTATGTGGAACCTGTCAAATCTGAGCATGAAGTGAGTGCTTCTTGGGAGATTTGAATACAGAAATGTAGTTCTCTGCTGCACATTTTTTCGCCAAGGTAAAGAGTATAAAATGCCATCCGCTACAGACTCGTGGCATTTCATAAATGACTGCATGTTGTGAATAGAGATAACCAGTCTTTAATGTTCCTCATTTAGCAACTGAAGCATTGTGGAAATATTTTCAGGTAGTTTCAGAGAGTCAAAGTGAGACAAAATTAGGCTATTTTTCTTTTTGTTACTCCTAAAGAAATGAGAACATAAGAGCAAGAGGTATACACCAGATCTGACACTTTCCTAGTAACTTTTGGTGCCTGTTTTCTGACCAGGTCTAGCTGCAAACAAAAAGCTTCATCACCTGAGGTCCTGGCATGTAAACAAATAGTTGATCATTTCTGTCTCCTTCACGTTTCTGCAGAACTTCTCAGGAAATGCCTTACTCACTGCAAATTATCATTGCATTGCCTAAAGCAGTGATGTTGAGATACTTGTACCCTAGAATTTGAGATTGCTCGTATTGATTTCATTGGACTTTGGAGCAGAATTTGCTGATTTGAGATCTTCACTTTTTAATATTACTCTGCTTCAAACCCCTTGATTTAGCTCACAGCAGCATCATCTACTATCATCACAGATTTTAATGAAGGCAAAGTGATATATCTGTGGTAACTAGAGCTCTTGTAGGAACCACTATTGAAGACGGGGTGTAGTGGGGAGCAAATAAAGATAAACTGATCCTGTATGCTCCCAAAGAAGAATACTTCCTGCTGATTCAAGGTTCTTGCACATTAAGAAAAGATGTCTGTGGCTCCTGAGCTCATTCTCCCTGTGGATTAATGATCCATAAGGGACTCCTTGTACCAAGGAGGAGTAAATCACCCCTCCTGCTTTTGGCAAGCAGGAATGCAACTGGGGAGATAAATGCTTTTGTATTTCTCTGGACGTTGCTGTTGCTCCTCGGTAAAAGATTTCCCCTTCTGGAATCCATTAGAGTCTGTCAATCTCAGACAAAGACTCTTCTTCCTCCTCCCACGTTCTGTGTGAGATGCTTAATCTCTGCATCCTGGGGACATAACCATTTGTGAGCTGGAAACAGAGCATGAACCAAGCCCTTCTCCTCCTGGGGTACCTCCTCTGATTGCCTCTGCTTGCGATGAATGAAACCTTTCATTTCAACAGCATCTGACTTGTGTCAGAAGGTTCATGACTGACTGTAGCAACAATGGGGTGGCAGAGGCAGATGAAACTGTTTAAGATATGTCATTGCTAAATAAGTAAGGATCACCTTTAAACATGGGGAGAAAGCAAGAGGAGGTCCGACTGCATGTCATTTTTTAAAATAAAATGCAGCCTGGACTTTTTCCCTCCACTTCTCTCTATGACTTGCATTTCCTTTAAGGAAGAGGTCATGCCTTCTCTCCCAGGCTGCTACGATCCTTCACCAGGCAGGAAGCATATCCTGTGCCCTGTTTTCTCCTGAGGCTGGTAGCAGAGCAGATGGGAGCATGACTTCCGTGTTGCTGCTTCCACTGTGCTGTTTTTAAGTGACTTGAGTACCGAATCGCTGGGTAAATATCCCTCCCTTTCAAGTGTGGTGCTGCCCAGACCCAGGACCTTGCAGAATCTGGCAGCTGCTGGAGGTGGCCAGAAGGGGAAATAGAAGCTACTCCCTTTGGAGGTCTGGGTGCCCATTTTTGTCAGATATGAAATTGCAGCAGTCACTAGGAGAGGGGAGAACACGTCCTGTAATCAAAGATTGTGTCTGTGATTCATTCCAGAGGAGAGGGGTGTATTTGCCTCATTGAACAAGGAAAACAGGCTTGGAAACTGGAGCATCTAGCACATGCCATTTTCCACCTAAGTGATTTCCTTCACAGCTCACACCTGAGAAGAGGCTCTCAAACCTGAGCAATGTGACCTCCTGGTTGTGCCCCTCTGCCAGCAGCACATAGCAAGGTTCAGGACATGCAGGTGGCTGAGGGAAGTCTGCAAGGGACATACTGATAAATGCGGGTATCCAGATTAGCAATTGATTTTGTTTGCCGCTATTTGGCACATTAAGGTAACAGCTTGCTGTCTGTGGGCAAGAACATCCATATCCCTAAGAGGATGCTTCTCTCCAACACTGAACATAATCCTGGGTGAGGGGAGATGTAGTAAGAAATGCAAAATCAGTCCCTTGACAGGCTCAAAGCCGAGGCACCCTGCCTGTGGCTAAGGGCTGTATCGTCCCTCCAGACTCTCAGAGCACACATATCGGTCTTTCCCATTCCCCATCCTTGCTGGGATATTTCCAATCCATCTTCTAGCTAATGGGATTTGACACTGATTTTTCCCATTCTTTGTTTCACTGCCATTGCACAATGAAGCCATGTTGTGGCATTACTAGAGCTGCCTGTGTGTTTGCCTTGGCCCTCACCAGCTGGCTGTTAGGTCACACCAGTATTAAGAAAGAGAGACTTTCTTTCCCAGGGACACTGCCACTTCTTTCCATCTGCTACAGGATCCATGACAAGTGATTGCCAAGATAGGTTTGATCCTGATGGTGCTGGGCATTCTTGCCTAACTAGGACTTACACACTTTTTCACCTCTGCCCGTGAAACTGCTGTAGTGAGCACGGAGCTGATGGTCTGTCTTCCCCATTAGAGCCAGTAGCAAATGCCTGATGGAGAGTTAAAGCACAAGGCAACCATCTAGGGGTCTGAGGCATGGGAAATTCTTGAGCCACAGTTAGTATTCCAGTGTTTAAAGGGTTGCCTTGGGGTATAAAATGACCATGGTATGACCATGAGCCAGCAGTGTGCCCTTGTGGCCAAGAAGGCCAATGGCATCCTGGGGTGTATTAGAAGGGGTGTGGTTAGCAGGTCAAGAGAGGTTCTCCTCCCCCTCTACTCTGCCCTGGTGAGGCCGCATCTGGAATATTGTGTCCAGTTCTGGGCCCCTCAGTTCAAGAAGGACAGGGAACTGCTAGAGAGAGTCCAGAGCAGAGCCACAAAGATGATTAAGGGAGTGGAACATGTCCCTTATGAGGAGAGGCTGAGGGAGCTGGGTCTCTTTAGCTTAGAGAAGAGGAGACTGAGGGGTGACCTCATTAATGTTTATGAATATGTAAAGGGCAAGTGTCATGAGGATGGAGCCAGGCTCTTCTCAGTGACATCCCTTGACAGGACAAGGGGCAATGGGTGCAAGCTGGAACACAGGAGGTTCCACAGAAATATGAGGAAAAACTTCTTTACGGTGAGGGTGACCGAACACTGGAACAGGCTGCCCAGAGAGGTTGTGGATTCTCCTTCTCTGGAGACATTCAAAACCCGCCTGGACACATTCCTGTGTGATATGATCTAGGCAATCCTGCTCCGGCAGGGGGATTGGACTAGATGATCTTTTGAGGTCCCTTCCAATCCCTAACATTCTGTGATTCTGTGATTCTGTGATAAAACTTTTTGCATTTACCAGAGTTTCTCATATGAAATATTTTAACCTCCTGCTCATATCCAGACTCACCACTTGGCAGGACTGAGCCTTACCTCCCCCCTCTGCCCTCGTCTTCAATGAGCTCTTTTAACTTGAAATTGAAGGAATTCAACCTTGGGAGCTCAGCATTACTGAAGGCACAGCTTGTGTCACAGAGCAAGGCACTCCCTTGCCTTGTTCCCCCAGGTAACCACAGTGCTTCCAGGAACCATGCAGAAATGCATGTGGTCATGACTTTGTCCTTTTGTCCCCTCTAACAGCCAGCTGTGCAGCAGGAGCCAGCCCCAGCAACGGTAAAGGCTGTTGCCTGAAGCTGTCCATGCAACTCAGCACAGCACAAAGGTGCTGTCATGCCTAGCCCCTGTCTGGGAATGCAAGCCGAATGGGTCTCTGCCGCTCCCTCTTCCCTCCTCATTCAGCTGAGCTCCTGCTTGTCAGAAAAAAGTGTTCAGTGTAAGGCTTTAAGGAAGCAAAGCCAGACTGCTGTGTATCTCCCTTCTTTATAAAGCACATGCATACCCTAGGCAACATTTCTTGCTGACTGTCTTCTGAAGGGAATCCCAAGAGCAAAGAATATAGTCAAACCTTAGAGCTTCTACTTGTGTGTTTAACTCAACTCTTGTGGGGGTGGCAGGGGCATGGGGAAAGACTACCATGTCTCATGAAAGTACCTTAGTGGATTTAGAAACATAGCCATCAGGTCTTGTGGAAGAAGGAATTAAATTTGACAGACAGGCCCTGTGAAAGCGTGGGCTGTCTTATCCACTTCTTTCAGTTTTCTATTCCATCTATGCAGATGGAACCAAAAAATGCAAAAGGGATGTGGGCTTTACTCCTCTCTGACTTGTAACAGATACATACTTGTGTCCCAGCCTTGCCCTGACATAAAGTACGGCACAGCTCCCCCGAAATAAACTGCAGCTCACACATATCTCAGGGTGGAACTTGGCTCTTAAACAAAGTTTAATGGGAGCCTGCTCTGGCTGAACTCTACTTATGACTTCATATTTTCCAGGGCTGTGCTAGTGCTGTTGGTTTGTTCATTTTTCTTTTTTCTTTTTTTTTCATTCTCTTTATACTAATAGGTGTTTCAGTGCGATAACTTGACCTTATGATACTGTTCCAAAGCAGACTTCTTTGGAGGCAACGGTAAATAGTTTGGGTATGTTATGAAAGGGCTTTGAGAAATTTACAGGCTCTCTCATGACTGCTTGAGAAGGCAGATTTTTGCAGCCTGTTAGGCAGTGTCAACTGGTGAATTAAACTGGGAAATTAGAAAAGAGAGAGGATGGACAGAGGCTGTATAAGATGACGTTGATGATAAATCCTTGGTTCTCTCATGTTTCTAATAGTCATAAAATAGAGATTTAAAAAGCTTTCACCACGGGCCCAACTGAGCAGTTGGAATGTGTGAGAGATCTGCCACCATCTCCAAAGGGAGAAGAAGCAGTTTAACAGAGAGAGTTTTTGCAAATCCCACCTTATATGTATAGCACTTGGTATTTCACTTTGTGTGTTGGAAGAGCGCCCTGCTTTGATGCAAGTCTAAATGGGACAGCAGTGACTGCTGCTGCTGCGTGTCTGTGGAGCGTGATTGCTGCTGATTCAGCTGTGGAAGAGCAGCATCCCTCCAGGCAGGGAGGGAGGTACAGGGTAACAGCTCTGCCCTAGGGTCCCTATTTTGACAGCTGAGAGCAGGCCTTTACTTCTTAGTGCATTCCGATATATACTCAACATAGAGAATACCAAGCCCAATTTTTTCCATGACCTTCTGGAAGCACTGTATTTCAAAAGAGACATTTGGCTGTGAAAATCTGGAGTTCTCTGTTCTGTTCAGACTAATCTAGCAAGGAAACCTCCAGCTTTATCCAGCTGTTTTTCCTCTTACACTTCTCTTTTGGGGAACGTGTTTTTTTCTGAGTGCAGATTTATAATGTACTTCACCTGCCCAAAACAGCATTCCTGCTTTTTGCCCGCTCTGTCTGCACCAAGCAAACCCCTCCCTGTTAACAGATAGACCGAGACAGTCAGACCACATGGTGACTTGGATCAGTTTGCCAATAAGTAAATACCCCCCACCTCTTTCCTGTTGGTGGGCTGTTTTTCTGCTGGATCAGCTTGAAAGGAAAAGAGTCAGGAATGAGAATGCCCTTCTCTGCTGGAATATAGCAGACAGCTCAGATCTCAACAATTCACTCTCAGCATTCCTGCATGTGTATTTCGTCCATTTAGGAAAGGAGCAGCCCCAAGGCTCTACAGTAAGTCAACATACGTTGATCAGAGAAGTGCCATAGCAAGCATTTGTTGCTATTGAAAAGTACTAGACCATATTTCTTTGCTTAATGGCACACATTAATCCTCCATTGAATTGTCAGGGCTGTCCAAGCTGAATCTGGCTTTAAAGGTTTAAAATATAGTCCAAACTATAAAAAGGTAGCATTGTGACCATAAAAGGAGCTGAAAAAAATCTCAGCAATGTCCCTTTGGTTTTTCCTTTGCTGTTTAAACCACTAAGGACAAGGTCTACAAGCTTTGAAATGGTTGCCAAAAAATGGCATTTTTTAAATTGATGACCAAAACATGAATATTATCCAAGTACCCACTGCTACTTCTGTTTTCAGTTCGGTTTCCTGATGAAAAGAGTCTTATATGTTCCTGCTGTATATCTGTCTGCTTAATCATCTGTTCATCCATCTGTCACTTCCCAACAAGAACTCTTGGATCTACTGACCAGTTTCAACCAGATCTGAGGCAGAAGCCTCAGAAATTATCATTGTCCAAGTTGTATGAAAATCAACATTTGTCTACAGAGAGCCATTCAAGCAAGCAGTAACACAAAAAGGACTCCTTGTTAGCAGACTAAACTTAATGGAGTTCTTTTCTAGTTAGGAATGTAATAGTATCAAATTTTGGCATGATAAGGTTGCTTGCATAAACATGACTGCAACTTAGCAGGTAGAAGCAGAGTCTAAGACACTGTTTAAGCACCTATAGGAGAGATCTAGCCCTTCTGACCAGTGCATGTTGAAAGCTCTGCAAAAAAGTCTCTGACTATAGAAAGGCTAAGCCCTCAGCACAGGCTTTGAAAAGGGGTGGTTGAGCAGTGCTAACAGTAATGGTTGGGATTTGTTTTCCCTAATTATGGACTTCAGAAAGCTAGGCTTCTAATCTAAGCTAGTCTTCTAATCTAGACTAGTCTTCCAGATTTGCCACTTGGTTGATGGGAAGAAAAATTCCCACCCCATCCCCCAGGATTTGTCACACCTCTGTTGGAGCTGAATGGATCTCCTTGCAAGAAGACATGTCAGAATAGAATAGAATAGAATAGAATAGGGTAGGATAGTTCCAGTTGGAAGGGACCTACAATGATCACCTAGTCCAACTGCCAACTAGTGTCCTCTCTGCAGCACCTGTGGAGACAGTTTAGGTCATGTAGACTCCTTTCCAGTAGACAAACATCTCACCAGGCTGGTTATTATCTCTCCACCTACATGGTACTTACCACTCACATTTCATTAGGAGAGAGGAACATTAGTAATGAGTTGTTAATGAATCTCACAACAGTGTAAGTCCAGCACTGAAAAACATTCAGTATATGGCTTTAATGAAGGTTTTTTTTCATGCTCAGCTCTGTTAACGTGTTCAATATGCTATTTGTCAAATAGTGCCAGATAACTGTCCAAAAATAATAGACAAGCAAGACCTTTTTCTTTACTTTTTTTCCTCTTTTTAACAATTATTGCACAATCTGTCTAGAATTGCTCAGATGAATGAGAGATGATAAAAAAGTTTTGCTCAGCTCAATTCAGACTGCTTGGACTGATACGTAAATGATTTTCAAATAATAAAATGGGCTTTGTCTTTAAATGGAGCAGATATGCAAAAGAAATCTGCATATTCATTGCAGAATCCTTGGAAAATGAGAAATGTTGTTTCCCTGAGCTATTATTTGCCTTGCAAGTTTCTAAGGTGTTTCAATATGTTTTATTTAATTTGTTTAATATGCCCAATATTTAAAGCATGTGGAAGATTGTTTCTACTAGAGATAGCTCCATTAATAATATTAACCTCATCAGTGCTCCAGGAAAGATCTCTTTGTCCCTAAAGAGCATATGCTAAACATCCTAACATTTCCACTTGCAATGCTTAGTAGACAGTGCCTTAGGCAAGCACGTGTATGAGTTGGATGTAGCTGAATACAATTCATATCAAATAAGCTAGGGGACGGAGCACAGAGAACTCCTGTTTCCAAGAATTATCACCTGTTGGACTGCTTTGCTACAAAATATTGGTGATGGGAATGACACATAAAGGAAGAAGCCTGCCCATGCTGGGAGAATGATTATAATTTTCTAAGGATAGTAGCCTGGCACTACATGCTTTGAATTGTCAGAATAATAGCTTGGTGCATAACTGCAGGCTTTCGCCAGGTTCCAGGTGATTTCTAGATGACATGACCTGTAATTTGATCATGTCACCTGTAATTTAAGCGCAAGGTCAAGGTTTCTCCTCTCAGAATGAGAAACAGACATTTATCAGCCTTAATAGAATAATGGCAAGGTTTCTTTCTTTGCATGTCAATGTTCATTAAAATAAGTTCTCTGCCAGCAGCAGAACCAGTGAAACACTCTTACTTTTGGATTTATGTCTCTGTTCCCTAAATCCCACCCCCAGTATACACTGGGTCCCTTCCATAGCAGCTCCCCATGGGGAGGGGAAGCACCTTGCTGCAGCTCCTCTGGATCTACATGCATGGTGACTGGAAAGCACGTGGTGACCAGAGAACCAGCTGCTGCTAAGAGCTTAAAATTGCTGAGTCCTCTCTGCCTTTCCTTCGCTGATGAACTACTCTAGTCTACCTTTTCTCTCCAGCCTACAGTTTTCATGAAAATTGAGGCAAAGTGCTTATCTTTGCCTGCTCTCCCTTGAAAAACAGTTGGAGTTGAATAATGGAGTCAAAACTTGTAAAGGTTGCAAGGACAGTCAAGAACACAGCAGCAACAGAGAAAATCAGTGCAAAAATGCTGCTGAATATATTCAATGGAAATATTTCAAATACTAACAAACAATTCAGTCTGCCTTAGGGGGACTAATTTTAACTGTTTGTCTTGGACAGTACCACATCCATAAAAAGGGTATGTTTCAAATGTAAACTAAAACCTAATCTTAAGAAGTTATTAAGGTCATAAAATCAAGCACAGCAACATTAAGAAACACAGAGATCACCTTGTCCTCTGGTGACACGGTGAAAAGGCCTGAGAGTCAGGACTGAGGCTTGTAGATCTGTTAGGTACGAATTAAAAGCGCATCTTGGTAAATAATTACAAGCAGTTTAGTAGTTAAATTGTCTTACTGCATCATATAACCATTTACGCAAGGGGTTGGGAAGGAATTCTCATGTCCTCCAAGACCTCTTGGCCTCTGCCTTTCCGCTGAAAGGTTCTGGCTCAAATTTTTATGCTTATGTTTCTAACATGCGAAGTTTAAGTCAGCGCGGTGTGCTTCTTTCATGCACTGTTTCTCAAGAATTTCAAGTTAAGTATCTGTAGCAGGTTGTCAGATGGTCTTTCACTATAGTCAGCTCCTTTGATTACATATGATCATTTGCAGCATTTGCAATGGTTAATCAATTAATTCAGCAACTCCTTTCCATTCAGCTTTGATCTCAGTGAACGAGCAAATGGCTGTTTTGTTCCCATTTTTATTCAGCAAAAATGACTAGAGCTTGAAATTGTTGACTTTGGAGGAAAGTCAGGCAGAAATTATTTGGCAGATTCGCTGGATATTTAATGTTTCTTTCAAAACCTCCTGATTAAAAAGCCCTCAAAAGGAGTACTCTGTTCTGATGAAGAGAGGGGAGGTGGGAGGAGGAAGGACACATGCAGGAAAATGGCCTCATCATGGACTGTACCTTATGGAATGATTCACACCCCATTTGTCACTCCTTCTTTAATGAAGCAATACCGGGTCAACTTATCTTCCTCAGCAAGATGTTGTACATTTGGAGCATGAGCCAACTTTGATGGTTATGGAGGAAAAATGTAAATGATGTCCTGGTTACATTAACATATTTCCATGGAAATTGAGGAACTTTTTTTGCAGTGATATGACTATAAACATGAGGCAGACAAAACAGGGTACAACTTGAAGTTGCCACATGCAATCCTAATCTAATTAAACTAATTTGATAATGCCCTTTTATCCTCACTATATTACAAAGAGTGAAAAGTCTTGAACAGACCTTTATTTTAATTGAATGAGAATAGGTTTTGGCTTCTCAGAATTAATGACAAAATACTTGGTATCTAAGGTAGAAAGAGGATTGGGCCCAGTACACTTTAGTTTTGTAGATATTTTTAATCTGCATTATTTACCTTACATTTGGAGCACAGTCCATTCACTCACCCAAAAGATCATGTGGTTTTTGTTGTATGTCACCATTATCGTCCTTATAATAATTTAGTATATAGTTGGAAGCCAAATTATTCTTTCTCTTGTCCAGATTGACAGATGAGAAACTGTTCCTTAATTTTGAAAGAACAGCTTTGATATGTTTCATTATCTAATGGGAGCTGGTGATGGCTTTTTCAGCAGAATGCATCAAATTGATGGGTTCAGACTGATGACCCTTCGGGATGAGAGATGCCAGCTCTGGCAGGGCACTGCACGCTTACTGGCAAATATTAAAATAAGTAATGTTGGTTTTTTAATCCAGAAAGGCTTCAGTGTGACACATCTGATATTGTAACACAGGCCAGAGAGCAGCTTGAACAATTAACATATTTTTAATGTGAAGTTTTCAGAAGTTGGTTCAACTCATTTTTACACATGCAGCTGCAGTGAACCAGTTCTAACTGTAGCTTGTAAATTAAATCGGTATGCTAAGGTTAATAGAGTAAAATGATTTTCTCATGAATGCAATGTGTTGGCAAGGCAGAAACATAAACAAAAGGGCAAGGAGGACATACCACAGTTGCATAAACAATGGAGATGTTAAGACTTCGTTAGTTCTTCCATACTAAATGTGTGGTAAGAAAAGTCTTGCATCGGTGATGACAATAGGGACACATAAGACCTGCTTTTACAGTTGAGAGGAATGATGACTGCAGAAGAACATATAAAGAACAAAAAGAGCCCCATGAAAAGGAACAGTTATAATAAATACATTTTTATATACGTAATATTAAAAAATAAAAAATTGCAAACAATCTAGTAAAGGTCTTTAACAATTGCAAAATCTTCCTGGTGGACTCTGTATATTCCTCAATACTTTCAGAAGTTTATGTTTTGCTGAACCCAAACAAATTCCTTTCTATCATCTTCAGTGAAAGCACTTAGATCAATAATGAGTGTTTTTGAAACCCCACCTAAATTCTGTACATAAGAAGGCAGTTTTCCTTTAAAATTACAACTTCTTAAAAATAAGGCAAAATTAGTATGGTATGTTGTGTTAGGTCAATTGATACAACCCCAAAAATAGACAATAATTTGCTAGACTCGGTATTACTGAGTAAACTGTATTTCATTAGTCTCCAGTTATCCTTAAAGCTCTCTTTCAAATGTATGAATGTATGAAAGAACAATCAATACAAAGGCAAAATCCTTCTCTGAATTACATTTATATCTGGCCTGAGTCATAAACAGGGTGTTATTCAGTTTGAACATCTCCCTTGTTTACTGGAAGTGCACAGATAGATAGTACTAATATTTAAGACAAAATCGTTAAACATTTGATAGATGAATTCTCAAGACACATTTCAGCCTACAGACTGCAGACTGCTTACGCACCACTTCCTGCAACAACACTGTCAATGTTTGAGATGGTTCTGCAAAGCACGCCCATGGATACACCAAGACAAGGTTGGGTTGTTCCTCACCTGGAAAAGTCCCACCAGCAGCAATGTTTTTCATAGGTGGTTAGGTAAGCTGATTAAAGATGAAATCTTTAATGTGTGTTTCCTCGTCTATACACCTAGGAAAGCCCGAAGAAGGAAATTGCTGCCCTAAGGAGCTCAGCTCATCATTCCCAGGAATTGAATGAATTCAAGCACTTCTTATGCAATGAATAGGCACATTAAGAGATAAAATGGGTTGCCCAAGAAAGCAGTTAGAGACATACTTGAGTGTAATTTAGCAGTCAAGGCTTCGTCTGAGATTGTAACCACAAGCAGGCAACAATGGAGCATCATGATAAGGGATAGCTTAGGCTGCTAAGAATCAAAAGCACAAGCTTGTGGGTAGGAAAATCCTGAAAGGCAGGAGTGGGAGCAGTGCTGCCTGGCTGGTGTTGAGTGGCTTTGAAAATTGTGTTGTAAAAGCTGCTTATCACACATAGATATCTGTATACTTGCTCAGCTTGACTCACCCACTCCAAAACAGCAGTATCACAGCTGCAAGGAAATTGTGACAACGTGAGCTGTAATCTTGGGCTTTTCTTTCTATATTCAACACTACTTAGCAGTAAACACTTGTCCAGCTTTAGGCTGGAGCTTTATCTTGGGAAATGAGAGAGACACTGAGAAGCTTGGGGTAAGGTCTATGTTATCCCATCAAATTGCCCTTGTGGATTATACAGCAGAGATTTGGTAGTTCGCACCAGTAGATTAGATCTATCCTGTAGTATGATTCCCACATATTCATATCAGATGTGCCAAGTGGGGATCCCTTTGCAGGTACAGTTTTCCTTTCATACCTTTTCCATGTGTAAATCCATAACAAGCAAACATGTAGGTACTTACATTGCTACTTACAGTGCTGACTGCAAAACCACTAAGGGCACAAGTACAGAATTTTTTTTCTGGAAACTCCTTTAGCAGGTGAAAATGATGCCTGAAAAGTTCGAAAGCTTGAACCTCTCTGCAAGTTTATCATATGCCACTGACAGTAGCCACAGAAGCACATTAAGGCACTATTTTCTGCAGGTTGCAGGATCTAAAAATCTGTGCTTTCTATGCTGGATGGGAGAAAGTATTTTGGGAATGAATATGCCCTTTCTCATCACCAGGTAAATTGAATGGCTTGTCAGTTTGGATGTCTTAACATGGTTATGCTTATAATGTAGCTCACTGATAAGTCTTCCATCTTTAACAGGATTCCCATATTACTTTGTGTTTTCCTTAAAAACCTGTTTCCTGTTGTCACAAAATCATGCCAAACCATCAGTGTTCATCTACAATGCACATTTTGTCTTTGGTATTGCAGAGAAGGGCTGGAAAGTAAGACTTGAATGAAGCTCAGGTATGAAAGAAAGGGCAAATTTTAAAAGTTTTAGATTCTGTTAAAGCCAGTGTCATAAATTTTGAGCAGGAAGTGACTTATGGCTTTTAGTGGTTCAGATTTGTAATTTAAAGAACGAAAGAAACCATTACAACTGCCAGGAGAAAAGCATAGCAAAACAAGGAGAGTGCTGAACCTCAAACAAACATTTTCACTGCTGGACCTGCCTCCTTCAAACAAGTGCTCCTCAGCCAAAATGGAATGGGATCAGTTTATACTAGAAAAAAACCTTCAAAATTAATAAACGTCAAGTTTTATTGGAAAATTGCACCTGGAGGAGATGGTTTAACAAATTTACCGACGAATTTAGCAGGAAAAATTCACCACTAGCTACATTAACATAAAAGCTAGTTGTACTGGCTTTTCAGCTTTGAACTGCAAAGCCAGAGATCTGCTTGCAGTATTTAATTCAGGAATATTCCTGGGGCTTTCAGAGGCTGCTGCCTTCTCAGCATGATTTGAATGATGAGAGTGAGACAGGTAGTAATTGTTGTTCTATTGCAAAATTCCTTATCTGTAAGTCATGGGCAGAACTGGAATTTGATTAATTTCAGGTCATGGCATAAAGGCATTTCTTTCCCTTCATTCTGGCTTTTAGAAACATACTTCCCAAAAACAGGCAATTTGATTTGTATGTTCTGTTCTTGATTTAGCCAACTCGTTCTGATGGCCAGAGATTTTATGAAAAACAGGTTTTCCCACAATCTTTTGATTTCTGTGTGTCATGGTAACCAATGGCACAAATAACAACACATCTAAACACTTTCGGGACCAGATTGTAGCTATGGACAAGGGCCAGTATAACAGTGAGAGGAAGTTTTGCAAGAACAATTTAGCAGCAAATAACACAAAAGATGTCCTTGAAACAAAGGAAAATAACCAAAAGAGATGCAACAGCAGTTACAGAAACACAGACCTCTGAGTGCTCTGCAAGCAAAGAGCACAATAAAGAAGGTACAAGAAGGCCAAAACCTACAACCATTGTTCAGCTAAAAATTCCTCCAGTATGTTAGGTATCTTTTCTGCCTCAGAAAGTGAAGATTCAGTCCTACAGTAAAGCAGTGTATTTCTCACATAAACTGAGCTGAAGATAAAGAGAACATGCTGAGGTTCCTGGCCAAACATGGATTCCCCCCTGCCTAACAATACAGTGATATTGCCATGAATCACATAGCTATTTTTGGACAAAGTGAAATTTCAGGAACTGTGAGACAGGCATGGAGGGTGCCTCTATCTCCTTCATCATCCTTGCTCCAAAACTGATCTGGGGAGCAGACCCTGGAAACTTCTGGACATTGGTGGTAGCTGCAGTGTCCTAGCACTCTGGATGATGCAGCAAAAGCCAAGTGCCACCTGGGAGGACAGCAAGAACTTTCTGTGGTCAAAAGTCGATACACAAAGGAGAAGTCAGACTCTCGTGCTTGCACTAAAATGGGAACTGCGGTGAGTGAAACCACATCATGGTGTTAGCTGGTTGCTGAACAGCACAGCATTGTCAGCTTAACAGATCAGTGCCAAATACATGATAGCTCAAGATGGGTCCAGCATTCTTATGAAAACTTAGGAAGTACAGTACGGAAATGAAAACTTTTCTGCAAAGTGATGATACTGTAATGCATTATCCAAAAGCACTTTGGTGGCAAGTACTAGAGACAAGGCACCTGCTTGTTATCTGAATCTGAGAGGCACCTGGGAATGACAGGAAAGAGCAGAGAGTTACTCGCATACCTTTTTATAATTAAAGGGATAATGATTTGATCTGGAATTAATGTTTGAAAGCAAGCTGTGTGGCTAGGAAAGCACTTCAGAATTCACACCTTCAAGAATGTGATTGCTGTAGAAGAGCCTGCTTTTTTGGCATGCAGCATATATTTGATGTATAAAGAAATACAGAACAGTTTGACCTTGAAGCAATTAATCTCTTCTGAGGCACACGGGTTTTGAATGGACGTAGACACAATTAGAGGTTTTAAATTACACAAGGCGTGCTCAATCTTTCCATCAGTGTATAGCTGGAAGAAAATGTGGGAAGGATCTCTGGGGGAGAGGAAAGTACTCCTACTTTCTAGAAAAAGCATCTCCCATGTTTGGAAAGAGGGGGATGGTTTGAATCTCAGCTCTCCTCAGTTTATTGCAATTTGATATAAGAGACTGGACATGAGTAAAGAGAAAGCTGCTGACAGTGTCTTATCCTTGCATCATTTATCACACATTTAGCCAAAGAAGAGCCAGATATCAGCCGTAGTGCCACTGTTGAATTTATAGAAGAATTAAGAATTAGCATTTTTACCTTTCCAGAGAACTTTTCTATCCACTGTATTTACCAATTGGAAACAAAAAAGACCTCACATAAAGCTATTTGCCTTTTTCAGAAACCAATATAATTTAGAATTGTATAAGTAGTACAATAATAAACAAAGAAAGGAGTGTCCTGTCATAAATCTAGCATGGAAAAATTCCAGGAGCTCATCACCTTCTCAGGCATCCACATAATTCAGGACTAAGCAGGCTGATACCAATGGCATGAAATAACGAGCAGAAAACAAGATCAGAATTGTACCCTGATCTACTATGGAGAAGCTAATGAAGAAATTCTTGTGTATATGAATTTACTTTCACTTAAGGTCTATATCAGATAATAAGGAGAGAAAAATCCTCACTGTTTTTTTAGGATTTTTTTTTCCTCTCCCCTTTAAAAAAAAATTGGCTATTCATTAGTTAGTTTGGATATTTTTAGTAAGTGCTATAATTAAGATCAAAACATAATTCAAATTCTAACTGCACTTTCAGTAGCTTACAACTTGTCAAACCAATTTCTTACTTCTTAAAAGGACATGGTCAGGTACTTCTTCTTTTGCATTTAAATTGCAAAGTTTTTTTTAATAAGTTATAATGCTGTAAAGAACATAATTTGATTTATCAGCACTGAATTCAGACTTACTCTAATTGACGACCGTGTTTTATAACGTACAAATAGCAGGCTTGCCTTGATTCCAAACGTAGATTTAAAAGAAAATAAATGTTAAGATTAAAAACAGGATATTGCAGATAAATAAATACTAATTGAAATCAATAGAGTCAGATTAATTTGCATCGATTCAAGATCCAGACCATACTCTGAAGAGCCATAAATGGGAACATAAATAGTCACCAACATTTTTTCCTCAAAACTACCTTTCTGAGAGTAATCACAGTACCTGAACGCTCTTAATTTAATCATTCACTGGAGGATGTTATAGGTAAGTGCTCATAATAAACAGTAGGTTCTTCCCTGAGGGGCATGACAGTTTGCATAATGTGTTAGCTGTTTATTTTCCAGTGTTACAGTGACAGAAAACTGTTACAGTACAGCTAATTCTAATGAGATGTTTCATAAATGTCTTTTCCTAATGAAAGGTCCTGTTTAAGTTCTGAGTTTCAGAGGTTAAAATAATACAGCAGCACCAGTACAGTCACTGCTGTTACATATGATGCAATTCCTTTTTCTTTAATTAACTTTTGTATGTTCTAATCTATTTATAGAAGAAGACATCGAGAGCCCCACAGCTGGAACAGATGTGGCTGTTATTGGAGGTAAGTAGCAGACTGTACTAAGCAGCACCGTTAGAATTAAAACAGCGGGTTGGTTGATTTCTTGCATTTTGCAAAACCCCTACTTTGCTGACAAGACAACAGGAACGGCACAATTAGAGTTAATTAGGCCAGTGGGAAATCTGCTCCCAGAGGGGCTATTGGCAAGATAAGAGATGAGATAACGAGCATAAACCATGTAGTGAGCAGTACCACCCCCATCCATTCCTCATTTTAGGACAAAGTACCTAACAGTCCAGCAGCAAAGTTAACCTCTGATGTTCTTCATTATTCACTGGGCCAAGATTACCATTTAATACAGAACTGGTGTAGCACCTTTGATTTAAGCCATGCTAGCTCATACCAGCTGAAACTTTATTTTTACAGAATATAGCATGGTGCATTTCCTTGTGTTCCATTAAAGCTCTCTCACATATTTAAACTAAATACAGTTGTCAGAATAAAAGAGCAAAGCTATGTTCACAGAAAGAATCCGTCTTTTTATTTTATTGTGTTTGTTCATTTCCATGCTAACGCACTAATTTCAGTCATTCACAAGGGGGTATACCAATCATTAGTGCAAATTGGTGAGGTTCTGCTATATTTCCCTCAGGTCCCATCTCCTGTAACTTTAATTTCAGCTTTCTATGAACAAGTAGCATGTAAATTGATTTGTACTTAGTCCCTTAGGCTTATTAATATTGTGCTACATCCAAAGCCTGTTAAAGTCTTTTGTGTCAAGGGATACCAGTGAGGTCCTAAAAACTGATGAAGCCCCCACTGCAATGATGATATTATTGTAAACCTAAAGTTCTTTGTATAAGCAATTTCATTTCTGCTAGCAGTAACTTCACTTTCCAGAACCAAGCACCGTAAAATCTGTGGGATAACATTGCAGGCATAGTTTTTAAGACAGAGTTATCATTTTTATTTAGCCTGCTAATATTCTGTCCATTCCCGTTTTCATGCCAATAGGGTATCCCCTCTCAGTTTACTGATGCTGATAAATCTAAAGCTTTGGAGATACCTATTCCTGCCACGTATCTTGAACACAGGGGACAGAAGAGAGATACTGTCTACATACCCCTCATTACCTCTGCAGAATAGTAGGCATTTCCAGGGAGCGATTCATCTGACCAAACATAGGAATTCAGTTCTAGAAGAGGAATCACTCCCCCGCACAATGTCCAGTAGAGGAAGGCCAAGGGCAGTAACTCAGATAGAGACTACTGAACTGTAGATTCCTACAGTGAGTCTGATGAATTCGTACCTATTGCATCCTCACATTCCACATATGGGGTTTTCCTATGAATGTCCTGTTCTGGTGCTTTTTATTGTGTATTTCTTTAATGTTTGGTTTACTCCTGGAGTCATGTGAATATATAATCAACTTAGTATCATGTACTTGCATAAAATCACAGCTAAAGAGTTTATAAGCACATCCCAGTTGTATCCAAAAACTGTTAAAAAAAATTAAAAACACACAAGTTGAATAAATTTCAAAATGCTTCATTTTCAGGATTCTTAAGTGAATAATTTGCTCTGAAGGGAAGGGGATAGAGCTTGTAATTTTTTAACAATGGACTTGTCACTGGTGCCTCTCTTTTATGGATTTCTACCTTTCACGTTAGAAAAGGAAAAAAAGGAAAGGGCTCTGGGAAGCAAGGACACCCCGTGTTATCTGCACAACCACCCCTGGAACTTGAATTTACTTTCCTTCACTAGGAGTGCTTCCTTTCACTGGTCCTGTGCACATTTGGGTTACTTACAGAAATTTTTGTCCAGTCAACACATTGCTAGTAATTAGCCTTAGTCCAGGAGACAGGAAAGATCTACTCAGAATCCCTTCTTCCTCCCAGGTGTCATCTCCACGTTCATTATGATCAGACTTTCTTAATTAGAGCACAGCATGAAATGGCATCTTGCAAATACGGAGCAGTACTGCAGTCATACAGCTCCTGCTATCTGTTGAATGTCTCCTAAGAAATACTCAGTGCCCTGTACTCCTGAAATTGAGTGCACTCATGGAGGCAGGGTCAAGTTGCCTGCAAACTCCCCTGAGTATATGTTACCAGAAGGATGAAAGAAACCTATTGGTTTTCCTTTATGTTCTCTTATTTCTCCTCATTTTCTAATTAACTTTTAGCTCCAATGAGTTCAATCAAATCAGGCCATTTATTTGAAAGCAAGCTAGTGAGACTTTGACCTGCATTCATGCAGTATCTATATCCCATCTTGGTTTTTGCAGTATCAGACTCTGTTCTGACTCTGGCCGCTGCAACATGTGAACATCCTATGATACATGGACTTTTCCCTATCAAGTAATTCAAGTTGTGATGCCCAGCTGTGAGATACTGCTCATATTTTATTACTGACAACACATTCAACTGGTCTCTTTCCTCTAGGTGTGATTGCTGCAGTGGTATTTGTCCTCATTTGCCTGCTGGTGGTGATGGTCCGGTACATGTACAGGCATAAGGGCACCTACCACACCAATGAGGCAAAAGGAACTGAGTTTGCCGAAAGCGCAGATGCTGCTTTGAAAAATGACCCCGCTCTCCAGGAGACAGTGGATGAGAGCAAAAAGGAATATTTCATCTGAGAGGCAAGGATTTCCATGGAGACTTCCCCAAGGGAATCAGTCAGAAATGCTGCATCAACAGAAGTGCTAAGAGATGGGTAATATGAGGATACAGACAAGCATGCTATTTGAAAAGTATCCCTTTACTTTTTTTGTCACTGTGTTGTTTCTTTTCCTCTACTGGTGAAGAACTAAATGCCAGATACTTGCCTGTTGATTTTATTAGCAACACAGCTGGTCACAGTTGAAATCAATATCAGATAAGAAGAAACAAAATCTCAGTATGAGTGATGTACCAAAACCAGATAAAGATAGCAAATGTCAAGCCTTGACATTTGATGAAAATAGCAGATGCCAATGGAAAACATCCTCTTAGAGTTAATGATGCATCCTATGCTGATATAATACAGAACTACCTGAAACTGAATTTCAAATGGTCACAAAACAAACATTAACCTAGATAAAGCTGATGTAGCTGGAACAAAAATAGCTTTGTAGCCCAGACATGTCCCCCCTCCCCTTAAATGTGCAATTTTATTGGCACAGGGGAGTTTGTTTTGTTTGTTTGGGGATTTAGATTGGGATTTTTTAAAAATTTTTTGAATTTTTTATATATAAAAGTCAGAGACATTTCAAAGAAATAAAACTGTTGGAAAACATGGAAAATATAAGAATGAAGGATTTATTTCTAACTTGCTCTGCACGTCAGCTTGAGAACTGCAAAATGTTGGAATTTACTATGTAGTATATAATAGTTAGTAGACTTACAAATATGATTCCAATTAGTTGGTAGGTTCCCTTCACGCATGCACAAATAGACAGATATTAAAAGGTAAAGCATCTTGGTTTGAGCAGGCCTTTTGAAACAATGGAGCTCAGCTAGATTTTTTCATGTAAGATATTTTTGCCTGAGTATTTATTTATTTATTTTGCATTGGAAAATTCTCTTGAACACCTGCCAGCAGGATTTTGGATTTTTGCAGGGAGAGGAATTCAGTTCTGGTGCAGATACTGATCTTTTACAAAGGCAACCATAAGACTGCCACTATAAAGAAGCTTGTTCATCTGCATCTCGCTGGCTTGTATTGATGTCTCCCTCTGTATGGCCTCTCTATGTCCTTCGCATTGTGCTAGATAAGAGAATTACACTGACTATCAATGTTTTATTATAAATAAATAAATAGATTAATAGCGGTGGGTCACATGAAAAGACCTTATTCCTCACCTAAGAATCAACGGTGACTCGTTTCTTTACCCCAGTAAGTTGGCTTCCTAATTGAAGCTCACAATTAACTCCAGAAATAGGATAATTGTTCTCTGCACCTGCTCATCCCCAGCTGCGATGGTGCCTTGGACTACCGAAAACAGAGGAGAAATACACGATAACAGATAAGACACTGATGAGCTCTGCTCAACTCGATATGTTTTTTCCTGTGTTTTGATCTATATATGTGTGTACATATATACAAAGCCATCTACAACTGTGCTTTCAAGACACTGTTGCTGATCACTTGTGCTCCCTTCTTGGCATCAAAGCTTGGAAAGCTCCTGGACTCCAGTATTCATCATCAACACTGGCCACAAAAATGCTGTACAGAAGACAGATCTGAACAAGAAAATATTCTGAGGACCCGAGCGAAGAAATTGGATATTTTTGTATTTTCAATCACAATCTCAGTCTTTTCTCAGTACCTGAAGGAGATAGACTCTGAATTATTCTTAGAATCCTGATAGCTTTGATTTTGAATCTTAAATCCCTGTGTATTTGCATTGTAACCAAAGAATATAAAAATTGTGCCAAATTTACTAAATGCTTAATGTATTTTTTGTAACATACGATTGCACAACCACATTGTATTCTGTGGCTAGTGCAGTATAAAATGCACAAAACCCAGCACTAGCAGAGCTCAAATATTTTGATATTATGCACTTGACTGTTTCCTTCTATGATACATTACTATTTTAATCTTTTTACTACTTTTGCAAAAGGAATCTGGTTTTATTTTTCTAGGACAAGTGTTGGAGAAATTCACTAATCTTAGCTCTAAGACTGAGTTTGTAAAACTGAAGTCCCCTGACCCTCCAGTTCAATAAAAACGTAAATATTTCCTCTGAGGACAGGGTAAACAGGGTGACTTGAGCTTTGCTGCATCTCCCACACAAGGCATGGGTACATCAAAAACTTTCCTCCAGTGCTAGCAGAACCTATAGAGGACCACCAGCCTTTTGTTCCTCGTCTTATACTTGGCTGACAAACAGTCCAAGCTTACAGCAACAGCTTCCCTGTTGGTAACGAGCCGCTTACAATATCTGTGAAGCAGTGACTCTGGCAAGAGCTATGGTTTCAGTTAATTTATTTTTTTACAGTGTCCTTTTGGATTCCAGGGCTTTGTGTATTTAGAAATGACTCAAGCATGCTGAACAGAGAGAAGAGATGGTTTGTGGAGATTTTGTGTTTATTAGGTTTTTTTCAGGACAAATTTTGCTTTGTAATGAAGAAAGCTCATGACATCTGATGACTGGCAGACTAACGGCCTGATTCTGCTATTTTTTACTGGTACAATAACTCTACTGTCTTGAGTCATTCAATTTAGTTGTAAAAGAGTGCATTACAAACTTCCTATAACTTTTAGGACTAATTAGCAAAACATCTTTCTGCAAGGAACATGTTGTGCTAAAACAAACATTATGTACAACGCCGAGATGTCTTGGTTGGCAGCCGTAGCTTTTCATCACCGATGATTAAATTATTTTTACAACTTGCTTTCTAAATAGGAGAATTAAGGAAACAATTTCTTTTTCCCCCCACATACTTTTATCCCAGGTCCCTCCATTGCTGTGGCCTTTTGTCCTGCAGCTCTCTGGTGCCTCATTTCCCCAGCCATGACTGCCATTCTTGTCTGCAGTCCCCCAGGCTCCCAGCTGGGTCCCCACTGCCTTCCCGATGGCAAAGGATTGGCCATTTACTTATGTATTTATTTATTTTTATCAGTGAAGATACTCTGTCCCTCTCTGCCAGCCAAGAGCCAATTTTCACAAAGGTTTTAGCTTTAGACTTCCAATCCTGTGTCGAATTTTATCAAACCTGACCAGCCTGACCTGAGACTAATTTACAGAGTGATCACATATGCTACGTTTTCACAGAAAACAAGTCTAAAAATGGTACTGCAAGCTCTCTAGTTAGTTAGTGATATAAACCTCTAGTTTTCGCTAAACAAGGGAGCAGAATGACAATCCCTCAAGCAACTCAGTTTTGTCCTGATGCCTTAATGCCCTGTGAAAGCTTGTTGAATCCCACTTTGCACAGAAAGTCACTGGCCCCTGTTTAGAAGCGTAAGTATTTTTCAATGATGTAGAGGGAAGCTGTGCATCAAAATGGCCAATATTTTCTGGAGTTGGAAGAGAGGATAAATATGATCTTGTAGGAACATAAGACATTTTTAAGGATATATGGAAATGACAACAGTTAAATATAATATTTCTGATTACATTGGTGAGCTTTAAGAGTGGTTCACAGAGCTTTCAAATTCTCTCTCTGAAAAACATCATTGTTTGCAAAACGAAAATAATCCCATTTTAAACCACCTCTTCTTGTCAAGATTTGAAACCAGGCTTCACAGATTCAATATTCTACCATTCTGCCTTAACATCTGGAACTCAATTTCTTCTAATTTTTGGAGGATACTTGTACAGTTCTCCCCTGCACAAAAATGACTGCTTGCCAGTGTCAGCCCCTGTAGCATCATTACAGCTCAGAAGAGTAATTCTGTCCAAAAGCAGACAGTCCCAAACACGTATCTGGCCACCCATTACTTGGACCTGGTATACATTTAATTCTGAGGCTTGGTCTCTATCATTCCAGGTTTTCCTGAGGTCCAATGTGCCATTGCACATTAATGCAGTCCCAAGGAGCATTTATTCAGCCACTAGTCAAGATGACTATGTATATTTTTTTTCTTTTTAGAAAAACAGGACCAAATTACTTTGAGGGACTATTGAAAATAGTACCATAGGATCCCTCAGAACATCAACACTGATTTTTCTCTTAAATCAAATCTCAGGATCATTGGGGAAACGCCAGTACAGGAAAATAAAAGACTGTTCCCTTTCAGCAAGGAATGCAGACAAGGTGCTGAAACATTTATAGCTGCAGGATAAGTAGGGTCGCACCATTAGATACAGCTTGCGAGGATTCCTCACAGAATACAAGAAATGCTGAGACAAGACGTAAATCAGTAAAAAGATACAGAGGGTGAGAAGGTAATTAGATGCCAATAGAGACGGAGAGCAGTTTTTCATAGAACAAAATAGATACTGCCATTTGGAGAAATCAAAGTGTATTTGCTGAAGGTAACTGCTGACAACAAATGTATTTGAATTGTATGAGGTATTTGAATTCCTTGCATGTGCAATCCAACCAAAAAATGCTGGTAAATACATGCCAAATGACTACTCATGTTAAACTTATTAAGAGCTGTTTATAGCATTTTCTAAAAATCTCAGTTCTTCACATAAGAAAGCTTTGTGTGTTTAGAAAATGTAGAAGCTTCACAGCAGCTGTTCATATAAAACAGAAAGCTAAAGAACCCCTGAACAAGCAATGAACACACATCTGATGTCTGGAAATTCAGGTAGTTAATAAGGGAAGCTAATGATATCAAAGAAAAACATATATGGTGAGTAAAAATTTCAACCATATTACAAAGAAATAGAATGTTTGTAGTAGTAGAGGTCCTTGTCTAGTTCAAGAAGGTAATATTGTCAGTGACCGGAAATAACAGATTCTTATTCTACATGACTGTTGCCTGTGTGGTGGGATAAAACCCCACTGAATTCAACAGGACAATAATTTCACTGACTATATTTATCCTTCCTGCAAAAAATTGTATTCCCACCCATGTCAGAAACAAACACACTAAATTAAAGCAGAAATCTTTATAATGGCTGATCTTTCAGAGTAACCTTGTGTCTTCACACCATTTTTCTGTTGTTTCAAACTGTATGATGGAAAGTATCTAATATGTTGTATTAAAGTCTATTTGAATGGCAGCATTGCTATGACAAGAATAGAGAACACAGAGATTTCAAAGCTTATTGCTGATTTTATGTTAAAGCTGCCTATAATGTTTGTATTTACCAAAGCTATTAATACACTGCTGGTGTAAATCTAGTGTATTTTGAGTTGGAAAGAAAGAAAAGCTAAAATATGAAGAAATATAACTTCATAATTAAAGTTGTCATTTTCAGCATTTAAAAGACTGTTCTCATATTTTCGTTCCCTTTCAAAATACCATGAACTTTGAGAATTGCCAATTATATTGTTTTCATAAGAACATAGATCATAAAGGAATAGTAGGCTAGAATTTTTCTAGCAAACCCTAAATTTTTCATGCAAACCCTAAAAGGCATACTGCTGGTGTTTGCATTAACAAAGAGAAGCTTTCAATAGATCTAAGGAGGGGTCAAACTTCAAATAAGAAATGAAAGAATAATTCTCTCTGAAGGAACATTACCCTGTGGATGCCATTGTGGACCTGTACACTGGTCTATTATCTAACACACAGTATTCTTAAAAATTCTAGACAGGTTTATAAACATCTAATGGGTATTTACTGATGGATGGCCTGCCTTCCACCCAACTGCTACCAAATGTGAATATTTCTGCTTTGTTCTCCATGTTTTCCATACAATTTCTGTTTTATCTTAATATATTCCTAGTTAAAGAATAATCAGAGGATATGCCTAGTATAATATGTACTGTAATCTTGCCTCTGCCACCTCTTTTTTCAAAGATCATTGCTGTCAGTGGAAAAAAAAAACACAGTAGGTCTTTAACTGGTGTGTTATTGGGTCAAAATGATGCCTCAAAATGATGAAAACCTGGAGGCTACCAGAAGAACAGTGGTTCATCTAAGTTTTAATATCCATAAATGAAGAAGTTGTGGTAAGAAGAGCTTTTCCTATGGGCCTTTCACGTGCCATAGGACTTTGATGCATAGGACCGCTAGGAGGCCAGCAATAGCCAAATGGTTCATTAGCAATGTTCTTGCTGGGATGACAAGCAGAGGGGTAAGCCTACTGAAGACACGCACTGGATCCTCCATTATTAGCCAGCACATTATGGAAATTGACCTTGACTTCATCCCATATCTGACAATGGGATTCAGTGTTATTGGAGGTGCTTCAGCAGCCCAAATCTGTGACTGCTTGTACTGTTGTCAGTGGCACTGCATGGCATACAATTCCATTGAGATTGGCCATTGGCTGTTTGCCAAGAACTAATGAAAGTGTTTTGGGACCAAATTCATCTTTTACAGATGACCAGTAGTTGACAAGCTTACATCAGAAACAAAGAAGAAAAAAGAAAAAATACCAAAAAAAAAAAAAGGAAGCACATGAAAATAAGTTTTCAGCAACATGTGCCATCACGTATTAACATGTTATACATACATATGATTTGCTTCACACATCTTGTGTCTTTGGTGCTGGACCTAAAGCCTCAGTACAGGATATTTTGATTACACTGAGAAAAGGAAGGGCCCAGACCTTGCAGTAATGAACCTGCTTCGCAGCAAAGATTTTAATTAACATTTTTATTTCAGCTTAAAAAAAAAAAGGTGTAACACCTAAACCTTTTGCAGCCAGTCTTGCTAGGGCTGCACGTAGAAAGGTTTCTAATTTCTGACATTTAGCTAATGACCAGGAAGACCTGGTGGTCACTCAGTTTCCAGTATCTTGGAAAAAGTGTTTAATCTCCCAGAGGGGTTGCTAGCAGATTCACTTGAAAGCCTCAGTATGACATATGGATATGCTGATAAAATGCAACTCAACACCACATTCTTGGTTACTAGGAACAATCATCTTTATTCATTCTAACACCTAATGGAGAGATCAATAGCATTTTAATAAAGCCCACTGTAAGTCATATTTAACTTAAATAAGATTTTATATTGTATTTCAATTAAATTACACTTTCTGACATTCTTTACTATCAATTTCTGCTTTCCTCTCAATTCATAAATTTTTGTTTCACGAATGCATGTGTGACCCTCAGGGGTCTCCAAACCTTTTATAATATTCTTGTAATGTTACGCATAAATACAGCCTTGTGCTCAGAAATCCTTCTACAGAGCTGAAATATCTCCATTCCCATCTGTTCAGCAACAGCACAACTTACCTACCAGAACAGAAGTGGAAGAATCAGAGAGATTATTACAGCTCTCAGTTCTCTGGTAAAGGGATAAAGACCACTGTTGCATGAAGGGAGCTCAGGACTCTCTCAGTCTTTCTTCTTGCATGACATGAGTGATGCTTCTGACACCGGGACATAAGAAAGCAGAATGAAGAATGAAAGGCGCTGTGCAGATTCAGGAACAAGCTGATTCCCCTGAACAGCAAGGTGCTGAACACTTGCCAAAAGTTAAACCACAAGAATTAGTCATAGAGACTTCTACTCAGCCCCCAAAGTGTTATTTTTCTTAGTCTTCCCATTCCATACCTCTCTCGCCTTCTTCCCCTACCAAACATCTGGCAGCTGTGTTTAAGTTTATCTAGATCTCTCATCTCTGCAGCTTCACTGACTGCAATGAAAAATAAATTACAGGCCCAAGGAGAAGAGCAAGTAGTTCAGGATCAGATTACTTTAAACCTTATCTGACCTACCAAGTCAGCTTAGTCACTGTCCTACTCAGAGGTGTAAGTTACATGGATTTTGAAAGTCTGTCCCAATTTTTTTCATTTTCCCAGCCCTCCAGTCCAGTTTTTGTCCTCTCCCGCTGCAGTATCACAAAGTTTCTGTTTAGGTTCTGGCTGACATATTCATAGATCCAATCTTCAGGAGAGGGAGGAGACTGGTGTTGGTTTGGTTGTGGGGTTTTTTTCCATACAAAAAAATCTTATAACTTGACAAAACAGTTTTGTCAAACCCACCCAAAACGGCGCATTTTGATAAGGAAGCTAATGGCGTAGTCAAGAATGAAGGTCACATTCTCAAAGAAGGACTGCCTACCTACCCAAAGCAGGGAGACACTGCAGATTTAAAAGAAAGCATTAACAGAATATTGTTCTGACATGGATCAAACAACACCTTTTCTATAAACCAATTTCTTGCCCAAAGTTGAATTGTTTTTGAAAAAAAAATCACCTCTTAACTCCTCATAATTTTCTCCTTTCTGCAATAAAGAGTAAATAAATAATCAGGATGATGAAAAAGCGTTTTTAATCAAACAGATGAATAAGAGGTCATTATTCACTAAAACTATTTCCCAACAGTTCTGTGCTGTGTAGTAAAATTTGATAACATTGCACAAAGGCAAAGTAATATTTTTGTTTCATCTTCCCTCTGCAGTAACATCTATGGAATGTGTTTATGTCTTTTTATCTAATAATCATTTTTCTTGTGCAGTGTCTTCCCAGGTCTTGCCCTCTCTCTCTATGTGCACCATGTTAAGGCGGAGCTAGGAAAATATATATAATCATTCATTGCCTAGCTCTGAGTCCAGGCAGGAGTTCACACCTTCCAAGGGCTGTTTTGTTTTATTGGTATTATTATGGAAAATTAAACCCCTGAGAAAATGCTCTGCAGTTTCTTAAAATTGTATAGTTAACGTATATATCTCTGTAGTCACTATAGAGAGTATCTACAAGAACATATCCTTGGTTTTTATTTGGTAACAATCTTCCAGCTTTTGCAAACATTGTCTTCTCCACCTTGTTGCTGTGAGTGCAAGTTTAAGACTATATTTCTTCAGTCTCAATTTTCAGCCAATATTCTTCCAGAAAGCCTGAAAAAATTACATCATCATCTATCAGTGCAAGGCTGCATAAGGATGCATCTGGGTCACAGTACATTCTGTTGCTAGCAGTAGGTTTGTGGGATGTCCATTTCATTTTAGTTGGCATCATCAAAGCTGACCTTGGCTTTCCTAACTAAAGTTGGTTCTGAAGGAAACCAGAAAACCCTTTGGATTCTGCAAGTAAACCAGAAATCTCCCGTATCTCAGGTAAAGCTCAATGATTCCTAACAATAACAGGTTTAGTTCTCTATTGTCTTCCACAAAGGTGAAGACTTCTGCAGTTATACATGCTGGTACCTTAAAAGCCATTGGTCATAAAGAGAACTGAAATGGTAACTGTTACAGTTAAAAGCAGAAGCTTCTCCAGATTTAGCTAAGCAACTAAAAGCTTCCAGCTTAGACTGGTGCCTCTCTCACATCCTTAGATGGTCAGGAACACTTAATACACAAGAGGTGTACTGGTATAAGCATGCAGTGAGATAGCTTATGAAAATACAAGTGACTCCCTGCACATCTCTGTCCACTAGATCATGATATATAGTCAGCAAGTATTCCTTTTCAATAAAACACAAATTTTAGTTCTCTTCTCTCTGCCCCAACAACAAATTGGCATGAATATTTTGTCCCATTGCAGCTAGAAAATAATTTTTAGGAGGCTCCCTTTGGCTGTACAGTATCTTATAGACAATACAGAGGCACCAGAAGCCTTCTACAAGTTAAAGAACAGAAAAATTACTTCCCCGAAAGAGCAGTTACATTTGTCCATTACAGTCTATTTGCTTAAAGACCATCAGAATAAAAATTATGCATTTTCTGAGAATTATAAAGAAAAGTATTTGAAATATCCATTTGCAGCAAATTAACAATGAAATAGTTAAGTGTTGGCTTATTTTTCTAGTGGTTTCTGGAGTAACAAGGAGCCAGCACTCCTATTAGAAGTATTTCCCTTATGAAAAATCCACTATTAGTTAAAAGCAGTTGACATGCATTGTCATAGAATCATAGAATCGTTTTGGTTGGAAAGGACCTTTAAGATTGTCAAGTCCAACCATTAACGTAGCACGGCCAAGTCCACCACTAAACCATGCCCCTAAGCACCACATTTACATGTCTTTTAAATATCCTCAGAGATGGTGACTCAACCATTTCCCTGGGCAGCCTGTTCCAATGCTTGATAACCCTTTTGGTGAAGAAATTTTTCCTAATACCCAATCTAAATCTCCCCTGGCACAACTTGAGGCCATTTCCTCTCATCCTATCACTTGTTACTTCAGAGAAGAGACCAACACCCACCTCACTACAACCTCCTTTCACGTAGTTGTAGAGAGCGATAAGGTCTCCCCTGAGCCTCCTTTTCTCCAGACTAAACAACCCCAGTTCTCTCAGCCAATCCTCATAAGACTTGCTCTCCAGACCCTTCACTAGCTTCTCTCTGAACGATATACCCTGACTGCACAGCACCTTGCTGAAACAACCTTGCAAACCACAGAATTTCATATTCCAGCTAACAGGACAAGATAGCAATACAAATTGTATTTCTTAAGGTCTTTTGCTAAGCCCATATAGAAAAAGTTAAGCTTTCAACCACTGTACTCATTAAGACCAGTGGGAACAAAATCAGGGAATGATTTGTATCTCCAGGTGTGTATGTCCTAATTTTGGATGGATCATTTGATAGAGATACAAGCAAATACCTCACTTAGCTTCATAAAGAGGAGAGCGTTTAGAGTCACTCTGATGGCCCCAGGCTTGCACAGCTTTTTGTGGCTGTGGCTCTGTTTCAGAGCAGCTGCTTCACCCACTGTTACCACAAGGAGCTCCACTGTCTCACGTCTCTGAGATCTGCATGCAACCTCAATAACTTCCACATCAACATCTGCCACCAGCTTGTGAGGGCCATCAGCAACAGACAAAATGCTTTCCAGAGGATCTTATCTCTTATTGAACCAGCAAAAATGGACTTTGCAATAGCTTTAACAGCAGCTGAAAGAGGCTACAGATGCTGGGCAGAGTCCATAACTTGCAGCAGCAGCTGGATCAAATGCTGTAAAACTGGAGCAACCCCTGGGCTCGAAACACTGTGTTAGTGGGTGAACATACAAACACATGGACCTGGGAAGGCAGAGAAGCTCTACTGTGGTACCTTAGGAACCGTGGAAAGGGAACTCATATCACCTAGCACCTGCGCTGTGTAAATACAGCTATATACTTGTGATTCAAGAGCAGCCTGTCCATGAAGACAGGCTGAAGTAACCCAGCACCTATCTGTGGGCATTCAAATTCAGTTACAATATAGTCTGAGGGATATCTCATCTGACAGTTGAGTCAGATAAGAGTAGGAATTGATAGTAGTCACTCACTATGAAGATCAAGCTGTGGACCTCACAAATATTTTATCACTGTATAGCACAGGAATTCTCTCCTTGAAATTCTCTGCACCTGCACACTGATAGGCAAAGTCCAGACAGGATCTCCCTGTAAAAAGCTGTTTTCTTGTTGTTTGGATCTAGGGATTCAACTCAGCCCACAGGCAGCTGGTGTAAAATAACACAGATCCCTTGACTTCAGTGAAGCTACGTTGACATAAAAAAAACTAAGCAATGTAAATTGATCAAGGATCTGATTCATGAACATGTTACAAATTGACATCTGGGTGAAGAATAGTTATGAAAAGGCTTGAATCCAAGACTTAAGACTGAGTATATTTTTTGGTTAGGTTTCCAACAGCAATTCATGTTGCAATAGGTAAATTGGAGAATTAAAATGACCTCAAACACAGCAAACGAGCAGCGTCTTTGAAAACAGAGGGATCTGATCCTTTCTAAATTATATTGTCAGAGTCTTAATTTTACAGAACTGATGGCTTTTGTTTTATCTCCTCAGCACAGTTAATCTGACAATGTGCTACTGTAATTATAAGCCAAGACAAACTTGCATACATCCTAGGGAGAGTATTTTTTAACAGAAAAAAAGAAATACGCTATTGTGCATTGATGACTTCATTAAACAAACTTCTCAGGATTTTGGGAGGGGGGCTGAAATGATGGGCAAGAATTATCTTCAAACATCTGGGAGCACAGCACAGCTGGCTCTCCTTTGGAGCTTGGCACTCTGTGTGCTATGAGACATACTTGAGTATATAAGAGAGACTCTTATAAAGCTGAATCATTTGGGCAATTAACACTCAAAGCAATTTTCACACAAGCCCTTGATATATGAAATTTGAGTTTTACATAAGTGGCAGGCAGGCTTCAGTATGCAGACAGCTCTAGCTTTGCTATAGCACTCCAAGGTTTATGAAGGGGAAAATGGTTTCAAAGACAGAAGGTGCTTTAAACAAGTTTTTCTGCTCATTTGAAAAGGAAGACTTACTGACAATGTTTTACTATTATGGACTTGTCCAAAATTAGTTACCTCACAGGAATATTCAGATCAAGGGGGAAAGTTTGCATGTTACAGAATCACAGAACCACAGAATGTTAGGGATTGGAAGGGACCTCGAAAGATCATCTAGTCCAATCCCCCTGCCGGAACAGGATTGCCTAGACCATATCACACAGAAATGCGTCCAGGCGGCTTTTGAATGTCTCCAGAGAAGGAGACTCCACAGCCTCTCTGGGCAGCCTGTTCCAGTGTTCGGTCACCTTCACAATAAAGAAGTTTTTCCTCATATTTATGTGGAACCTCCTGTGTTCCAGCTTGCACCCATTGCCCCTTGTCCTGTCAAGGGATGTCACTGAGAAGAGCCTGGCTCCATCCTCATGACACTTGCCCTTTACATATTTATAAACATGAATGAGGTCACCCCTCAGTCTCCTCTTCTCTAAGCTAAAGAGACCCAGCTCCCTCAGCCTCTCCTCATAAGGGACATGTTCTACTCCCTTAATCATCTTTGTGGCTCTGCGCTGGACTCTCTCTAGCAGTTCCCTGTCCTTCTTGAACTGAGGGGCCCAGAACTGGACACAATATTCCAGATGCGGCCTCACCAGGGCAGAGTAGAGGGGGAGGAGAACCTCTCTTGACCTGCTAACCACACCCCTTCTAATACACCCCAGGATGCCATTGGCCTTCTTGGCCACAAGGGCACACTGCTGGCTCATGGTCATCCTGTTGTCCACTAGGACCCCCAGGTCCCTTTCCCCTCCGCGGCTCTCCAACAGGTCTGCCCCCAACTTGTACTGGTACATGGGGTTGTTCTTGCCCAGATGCAGGACTCTACACTTGCCCTTGTTATATTTCATTAAATTTCTCCCTGCCCAACTCTCCAGCCTGTCCAGGTGTCTCTGAATGGCTGCGCAGCCTTCTGTTGTGTCAAACATTTGTAATGTAGAACACATTACTTGTAATGTAGAACACATTACATGTGTAATGTGTTCTACATTACAAGCATATAATGTCTTAGAGGACTAAAGAAACAACTTTTAATTTATTTTTACCTCTTGCACAAGATCTTACATTGGGTGTAAGCTGGAGAATGTCTCTTAAGAAGGCACAGATATTTTCTTATATTTTCTGTGGACAGAAACAGCTTAAGATAATGGCAAGAAATTGAAACGGAGAAGAAAAAAAATATATTTCATAAGTGTAAGTACTTTGGATCAAAATTCCTGGAAAGTTACTGAAAAAACATTTAAAAATAATACTTTAAAGACCCAACAAAATTTAAGTTGTTTATTAATGTTGAAAGGCCACATACAATATAGTTCACTGACTCAGAATTCCTAGAGATCTGGGAATTGACTGCTATATCTATAATGCTTAGAATGTGTAATCCTGTTCATATGGCAGCCAGAAATTATCACAGGCAGGTAAGGAAGGTAAAATTTGGGGTTAGTCACAGACAAGAAGATTAGGAATAGAAAATAGAATTTGTTCTACCATCATCCATAACCCAAGCACTTTGCAAAGTAAAGACATCATCCTGAAATTTGAAGTATAAACTAAGAGGAAGAACAAGTTTCTTCTCCCACCTCTTCAATCTGTGAACTGCAATATTCACAAAATCAGTTTAATTTATTTTTCAATATTTATATTATTTTTCTCATTTTTTTAATTAAGTGCAGGACTGAGTAAAATAGAAAACAGAAGAATAGTCTAAATTTTGATGCTCCTTTGGTTCTGCCAGGAAGTGTTTTCAGATACTCTTTGAAAGGGAATATTGTGATTTAGTAGCAGTACAAGGAAGGTTATTTAGAAGACAAAGTTACACAGAGCATACGCTGCCCACCGCTCTGCTCTTATATTATCAGCTGGTTTTGATAAAGCTACTCAATTTCCACAGAGATAACTGAGAACAGAATCCACCTGAAGACCCCTGGCTTGATTAGAGTTTTTAAGTTAGAGTTGAACCCTATCTTAAGAAGCAGCCTTCCTATCAGTAACTGCTTCATAGTAAGAAATAGAGATACACAGATCCTTTAGACCTAACAGAAAATTGAACAGAGATGCCTTCGAGAGGTAGACCTATGCATCTGAGGTATCTCAGAAAGCCTGTATTTACTGCCTAGTAAGGTCAATAACAAAGACTTTATTTATGCATTGCTACTATGACTGACAATAGCACTTCACCATTAAGTGCCTCAAACTCATTTCAGCCTAACCCATATTCTACCAAAGCTATTTTAGGCTTCAATTACCAGAAGCTTTTTATCAATGACTTTAAACTCCCAGCACACCTTGCTTCTTGGCACTGACTCAATCTCTACACACCTGAATTTCATTCCCAAAATACTGCTATTATCCAAGAATCATGAATCCTACCTGTCACCTAGGGTTTGCAATCTAACACAGCAACTAGGTGTTAAATTTCAGTGCTGGCTTCCACTAAGAAGCTAATCCACTCCTATTTAGTAAATAGCCACAGCTGGGGAGAAGCTTTTATAAGAAGTTTTTCAGTCAGTCCTTTGATTTGGCTAGAGGGATGCAAAATAGAGTGTTTTTCATGTGGGTTTCAGAATGCATTTGTAGCCAACAATGAAGTATGGAGAAAAATTTGAAGGAGGAAAAACTGCAGTGTGAAAAATGCAATGATGTTTAGTGAAGAGCACCTAAAAATAGCTCTTCTCAGAGAATAGGATACTCTGAATTAGAAGAGCAGGTCCAAATTTCTGCATAATTCTGTATGGCTATTCTAGATAAGGCCGATTTTCTGGAAGAGCAGGATACTTAGAGGGGGTGCAATTTCTTCCACCCTCCTTCTCTCTCCCTGCACACCTCACCCATTGTGATGTGGGCTTCTCAGTCAGATCTCAGCATTGCACCATTCCCATTGAGACACGAGCTACACCTGGCATGGCTCAAACACTCTGGTCTGTTGTAGGAACAAGTACACTGCTGGGCAACACCTCTCTGCCCTGCTCTCCTGCTGCCACCCTGCTATCAACCTCTTGGCTGCATCCAGCCCTTACTTGCTACTAGAGCAGCTGCTTCCCACCAGTGAATACTAAGTCTGGTTCCCTGTGTAGCAAGCTTTTCTTTCAGCTTATTTTGTCTCTAGTTGATTCAGGGCAACAAATCTCTCACCTTCCTCACACTGATATCCCAGTAAACTGCATAAGCAGTTAGAGGCTAACTCTGGTATCATGGGGAATGTGTGTAGCTCTGTAAGAAGGTAAGCATAACATAAAAGAGCTTCACTGGGTCAGAAAAAAGGCCCATGTAACCGAGTACCTCATCTCCAATTCTTTGCCAATTGCAGACACATAAGGGAAGAATACAAGAACAGAGGAAGGTTATGGTGCAATTTCTCTGGAATATACTCTGAACATTTCTGATTTAGGGATTTCCTATATCAGAGAAAGGTTGTGTTTTCAGATAGTAAGGATTTTTCTTCCATTAACTTATAGGGTAATGTTTTGAATTCATGTAATTCTTTGTGTTTCAGACATTCTGAAGCAAGAAGCTATGCAGCTCAACAGCACATTTAATAAAGCAGTACTTCCTTTTCTTTGTTCTGAACCTGTCCGTGATGATTTCTTAGCACAGCCCTGGTAGTCTTTGCATCAGAACAGATGACCAACAGTTATTTCCATTTCCTTCCTTGGTGGTCCTCATGCCACTTGGAAGCCCTGTCCACCTTCTGAGTGGCTACTTAAGACAGCTACAGTAATGTGACCTGTCCTGTATGACAGAAACTACAGCAGCACTTTCAAATAATGTGAGAATAAATTAGCTGGAAAGTTATATTCTTTAGATTTTTTTTTATTGTTCTCAACTTCTGTTAAATGACTTTTTTTAAAGCTTGACAGCTATTCTTTGCATAATACAGTCATCAAGCCACTGCCTTTGTGGCAGCAGCTTTATTCAAGAACACTCTGCAATCCATGACTTCTATGCAACAGACAGCATTTTAATCTTCATGTTATTATAGACCACTAGAGGGTTTTCAGGACTGTCTACACATGTAGCTTTGATATTAAAAATAGATGTTTGGCTTCCACTTTATGAAAAGCTGTTCTCTTCCCCAGATAATTAACTGTTGTGTCAGAACTCATTGGACTGAACTAGGATAATTTGCAAGGCTAAGTCCTGATGGAACCCTAACAGACTTGAGCCCAAAGTTTGTCTTATCTTGGATGGACTTGCTTATAGAATCCAGATAAATTGGTGGCAGGAATCTCTGCTAACACAAAGCAGCTGCAGACTGGAGACAGGATAAATTCTAGTCATGGAGGTGACACATTTCATACTAGCTGCCTGCATGGGAACATTACCAAAATGTTTCATCTACATGTCACTCTCCAGTTTCCTTTCACAATCACAATGCTATTCTTTACCAAGGTTAAACAAGACTTTCCATGTCTTTTCATGAAAGAGTTCTGCATTAGAACCAGGGAATTACAAACCTGAGCTGTAGAGTTCCTAGTCAGCCTTCCTATGGTGTATCACATAGGGGAGCTGGAGGTAAATATAGAATTGCTCATCAGTGAGTGAGACATGATGAATAAAGGTCAATAAGGGAAGTCACAGATTTTGCTTTGAAAGTTTGGTCCATTCAAAAAGTGCATTTTAGCTAAGTGAAGTGTAGTATTACTGATCTAAAGATAAGTGAGGAATCGAACCCTAGTAACCAGTGAGTCATGTTTATAGTTCATAACAAAGAAGCAACTCAACATACTTTGCAAGGGTGATATAATGGGTGAACAAACTCATTCCTTGGAAGCACCAACAGGCAAGAACTGCAATGATTTTAGTTCCCCATCTGGCACTGCTCACCTGATGCTGGCACATTTCCTGCATACTGGAATGGCATGTCCAGTTCTAGTGTTGACAGTTTAAAGAGGATGTTGAAAAACTACAGGGTATGCAGGGAGGAGACACAAACATAGCTCAAGAGATGGAGAAAAATATTTACAGGGAGTGAATTTGATCTTATCTCAAAGAAGACTTAAGACAGACATGATTAGTGCATTAGTAACCTTCCTGGGGAGAAAACAGCATGTACAAAATGGTCCTTTAATCTTGCAGAGAAAGGCATAACAGACAATTTATGGAAATAGAAATTGAGCAAATTCATATTAAACATTTTTTAATGAGTGTGATTAACCATTGAAATTCACTGAATCAGAGCATAACAGGTTCTTTTTCTATGAAGCTGTACTAATACTTAAAAGAAGCCAAAGCTCTCATCAGCAAAGCCAGAGTCTTTCTACCTAGATGTGGGCTAAATAGATCACACTCACACTTCTATGGCTTCAGGTCAAGACAGGCTGTGTTTTCTGAAGTAATATGTAAGGCAAAACACAGCACAAGCTACTGGACTTCATCCAGGAGTAACAGTGTGATACTGACTGGCCAAGCACTGGGACTTTTTCATCCAAGGGTCATGTTTTAGTTAGCAGATCTACAAATCTAGACAACCTTACCTGTTCACAAAATGTCTTGAATACCTGTACTTGCCCAAAGCAAGCTTGCTTGCAAAAATCATTTACCTGCATGGAGAGCAAGCACTGCAAGAGGTAATAAAACCAGTATTACAACTGTGCCTCATGCATGAGTGAAGCCAGTAGATATTGCCTCCTGGAAATAACAGTGCAGGAGGCCTATCAGCTGCTCAGGTACTGTTTAACCTGCAGGCATTGTTGTTTGTGTTGCTTAACACAAAAATTTATTGCAGTGTTATTGCTCTCCCCAGCAGATATAGCACTGCTAATTATCCCATCATGTAGTCACTTTGCAGGGATATAAATAGCCCAGTTAGTGTCATTTTACATTATCCAGCAGAGAATCTCCAAAGCCTGGGTAGGACATAGCAGTTGCTTAAAAAGAAAAGCAGGTCACTTTGAAGATGGATGCTGTAATTTCTCCCCACACACTTCAGATGTTACTGTTTTCTTGAATTAAGTCAGTAGAGGAGGAAAATGGGAATGATGAATAGGATGATGAAAGAAATTAATTAGTAAATAGCCCTATTGCTGAGAATTCACAAAAAGCAGAGATGTAGAGGCTGATGTGAATATTTGCCTCAGTATCTCCTAGATACTATACTTCACAGTTCCCCCTTCCAAATTAGTTCCATAGCTTTCATCCTTTTTACCTCCCTACAAATGGTCATGTCTCCTTGGTGCCAACAGAATGGCTTCTTCTAGTGCCCTGCCTTAAGGGCCTCTTATGCTTACCCTTGAGGTCCACCCCACAGCTGAGAAATTCTGCTGTACCTGAGCTGGACTGCTTACTCAAGTAGGAGGTTCAATGCAATGGCAGACTATATATGGGAGATTATACCTGATAAACGGGACTCCCAAACTTCAAGCTGAGATTTTCAGTCTACAAATAGATAAAGAGGGAATTATGAAACCCAGGCTGGTTTGGACTATTTGTGCACATGCATACATCTGAAACAGCTAGAAATTCTGGACAAATGTCCCACATCCTCAAACTCTGCCTAGATAAGATTTCCAGGTAGTAAATATATCTAAATGGGAAAAAAGTGTTCAGAGTATTACTATTATTATAAGTATCTGTAAGAAGAGATTAGAAAAACTATGAAGTGCAGACCTAACTGTTGGAGAGGGAATTGACAAAGAAGGTTATTAAAACCAAGCTGAGCAAAGGAAAATGTAGGCAGTCTTAATGAAAATTTGCTGACAGTAAGATACTGTACTAAGTAATAGAATCACTAAACAGAGGCAGTACGGGCCTCATTGCACAGCTGAAGAATTAAGAGAATAATCCCAGTTAGATACTTGGAAAAGGAGGTGACATAGGGGTCTGAAATTTGTTTTATCTTTTTCTGAGTTTTGCAATCATTGTTGGCACTGTAGTCCTTTCATCTGCAGTACATCTTGTTTGTGCTGTCTCTCTGATACGCAAGCAAGATCCATTTACTAGGAACCACATGAATTTTTACCATAGCCAGCTTGGCTCCAGGAACAGCATTTGGTTTCCCTGTGGCTGAAGGCTGGACGTTCTCCCAGCAGCAGGTTGCCATACATCAGCATAGGTAGCACAAGTTACCAAAACAATGTCTATGATCTTCCAGGGATACTTCCTTCTGAAAGACTGGCTTGTTCTGCTTGTTTTCAGGTTGGTAATTTTGCTTTAAGACACTGACTCCATTTAGCCCACACCCAGTGCTAAACAATAAGCAGTTATTCTATCACCAAATGTCCCTTGCCCAACTAAGAAAGGGAATTGGGAAAAGGAGAGAGAATAGTGGGTTAAAATTTAAACAGATTTAATAAAATAAGAAAGCCAATATCAATACTAATACAAAAGACACAAAATTATATTTAGCTCAGAATGGTGGCAAGTCCCTCCAGGCATAGTAACCATCAAGAGGAGAGGAGAGGAGAGAAAAAAAGCTCCCTCCTCAGCAGCTTTCCCATTTATAGTGACTGTGACGTTAATGTTATAGAATACACCTGTGGGCCAGCCTGGGGCAGCTGCCCTGGCTTTGACTGCTAATGGCCTTGATCACCATCCCACAGCTGGCCACAAACTGAAACAAAATGTAACAGAAAAGTGATTCTATAAATTTCAACCCCACAAAATGAGGACAGACACCTAAAGAATAAATATTTTCCCCAGTGTTTCTTTTACAATTGAGTAGCCATATGGGTTGCTACAGGGACAGCAGTTGATTGACAGCAGGAGAGAAGACAGTCCAGCTCAGAGTGCATCAAAGGGTGGTTCCTCTCCCTCAGGATATGGTCCTCACTCTAGAAATCTGAGACCTTCTGTCCAACTGCAACCACAGCAAAGGAATTAGGTAGTCAGAATGTAATAAGGGGGTCTTGATAAGGAGATGCGGAGTCACTGTGAATTAAGGGGAACCTGGATGAACACCTCTTCAAATGTCCTCATGGAAAGGACAACACCTCCATGGAAGTATGTCCTTCCCTCCAGATTGCATTTATTCACATAGCATGGTCATCTAAAAAAGTGTAAAGCCAGAAGAATATTGTCTGGAACACTAAGGAAATGATTCTTTGCAAGCAGAGGACTGTGCAGCCTCTGTGGAAAGAGAAATTTCTACAGCGTTGGACATGAAGTTCTTCCCCAAATTTGCACTGAACTCACACACATGTTGTGTCATAAATTCTTTAAGGTGAGGAAGTGATTTGCAAGCTCCAAAGCAACCTTAGGATATTATTTTCTGAGCAAACACCTCTAAAATGAATGTTGTAAATCTCATCCGTTCTTTGAGATGACACTCAGCCACCTGCATGTTTCAAGGCAGAACCAAATTTTTAAAAAACTTGCATACAGTTGCCCAGGGAATTTTTTATGCACATCTCAGGCTCTATTGGGACCTCTATTGGAGGTCCCTTCCAATCCCTAACATTCTGTGATTCTGTGATTCTGTGATTTGCTATGCAAATTGGATAGCAGCATGCCCAAAATAACCTACATGTCTGCCTGCCTATTTGCAAATAGAACGATGTAAGTTAATAGGCAGCAGAAGACGTGGGCTCCACAGCAAAGTACATAGATTAACAATTTATAAATCAGAAAGACCTCTCTATTGCTGCCTCATAACTCAGTTGCCCATTGAAATTACCTCCCATCTTGCATTCCTCTAGCAAATTTGTTTTTCTTCTGCCAGTCTTTCTAACAGCACCATTTGTAAGTATGCCACCCCTCTCTGGGCCAGCTCCAGAGCCCATTGAAGTGAACAGAAAATCTCTCAATAGTTTCAGCAGCCTTTGGAGTAGGCAGGAAATAAATAGGCATATTGCATACATTGTTCTTTAGAGGCTTTTCTTCATGCCAAATTACTCAAGGTACAATTGTGAATAATTCAGAAGTGGTTTGATGGAAATGAGCACGTGTCCCACAAAGTCTAGAGAGCTGGAGCTGAAGCCCAGGAACTCAGAATGTAGCATGTACTGTGTGGTTTTACTGACACTTCAACATTTTTCCAAAGATTAGTTCACAGCACTTCTCAGGGGACTCAGCATAAGTAGTTGTGACAAATCAGACAGGATAACCCTTTTTACCACATTACCTCCACTCTTGCATTTCACCTCTAACAGCACTGCTGTGATGCTCATCTCCTTAAGCTTTTTGGTGTTTTAAAGACAGCTGGAAATTCTATTAACCAAACATTTTTTCCATTTCAAAAGAAATGCTGCTTTCTTTGGAAACAAAATTTTTAGCAGGAATGAGTCCATCTAGATGAATCTCCTACAGGAAAAGTATTTTCACTTAAAAAAAAGAAGAAAAAATGTTGAAACAACCTATTTTGATGTGCCTGACAAAAAGTTATATTTTCCATTCCATCAAAGTTCTAATTACAGATTATTTTTTAGCAAAATAAATAAAACTGAGCTCACTACTAATGCTTTGAAGTGATCATAGTGACATTTTTTTCTCACATCAATTCATTATCATAATTGTTTCTGTTAATGCATTTCCAGATTTTGCGCCTCTCATCTAGTTTGTGCACTGAAAATGTGACAAGATTATCTCTTCCTCCCCACCTCCTGCCCAGCTTCCTGGGATTAGGAGAACTGACTTTTCACCCTTCATGTTAGGAGCGCATCACACCTTCTGTTATTTCGTTTGTGTCCATGCAAGCTGCTGCATTTTTAAATCCTTTAGCCAAGCAGCTTTCTTATACATCCTAAATCAATGTTGCTTAAAGGAATATTGCAATTGGTCCCTGCCCTTTTCTTGAATGAAGTGGTCACTGCAGCACCAGTAACTCTGTTCTAAATATGCACCATGCCTTGGACTCAAAGCACTCTAAGCATTTTGCAACCCTAAATTTAGTGTTTGCTGGTCTATGAACCCAGCCCAATGGGCAGTACATGCCAAAAGCTCAGGCACGTTTCCTTGCCAAGGAAACACTACAGTATAGATAAGTGAAGAAGAAGGGATTTCTGTACCTCTCCTGGGTTGCGGTGCAGGGGTTTTTCTTCCATGTGAGTGCAAAAAGAAGGACACGGACTCTGGGGTAATTTTTGCGGCCACCCTCCACACCTGGCATAAATGAGTTTCTATTTATCTCAGTGTGGCTTTATGAATATTGGACTAAGAGTCTGAATGACTGAAGGGTGTAGGAAAAGCATAAGCCATGTATATCAACATAATCAGATTTTAGACTTGCAGACCTCGGGGATGGCTGCATTTGAAGTCATACATAGTTGCAAGGGAATTAAATACAATTCTCTAATACCTGATCATAAGGTTTGGTCGAGGACAGCAGCATTGTTCCCATTTATTACGTTGTCAGGGTTTAAAGCTGGGCTGGCTATTAAACCTGTGGCAGATGCTCTCTGTTAACCCTCCCTCCACACCCGAAGGGAAAGGGAAAGGGAAAAGGGAGAGAGACTTACGGGTTGGAAAGTTAAAACAGTTTTAATAAACTATAATAATGAAAAAGAGTATAATAATAATATTGGAATAATCAAATATATACAAATATATACAAACCCAATATCGAGCTTCCCCGATGTCGGCCACGTCACCACCGGCGCTGCAGGGCAGGCTCCGGGAAGGCCCAGGCTGGGCCCAGTGACGGTCAAGAACTGGATTCAGGAATGCACGGATCGGGACCGGGGGCAGCAGAAAAATGGACAGAGTCCTCTTTGGACACTGGCGAAAGGCTTAAGCCGCAGAAGCAGCCCGAAGCAGCAGAAGCAGGCTAAGCAGGCAGAGGCCCCCAAAAACAGCAGAAGGGCCGAGACCCTCATGATCCCCCCGCTTTATACTGAGAATGATGTGTATGGGATGGAACACCTTCGTTGGTCAATTTTGGGTCACCTGCCCTGTCCGCTTCTCCCTGCAGGTGCGACCCCCCTGCGGCTCTTCACTCATAAGCAGTGAAGAATTTAGCAGTGATCTTGGTTTCTCTAAGAATAAGTACAGCAAGAGCCTTTGTGCATAACATCCCTACCGGTGCCTCAGTGATAACTACAAACTTTGAACGTTATCAGTCCTAGAAGCAGACACTGTCTGCAAAACATGTAGTTAGTTTCAGAAAGTGCAGTTACTTAGAAGGGATTTAGCTGAAAGTAAAAATCACAGAAAGGAAAATTGGCCTGGTTTAGGCGAAACCAGGACATATGTATAAAGGACTTAAGATCATGGGATGCTTGGTAAAATACACATGAACTGCTCTGCAGTAAGCACCTACAAGCATCTGGGTTTTGGGAAGGGCCAGGAGTTCTTACCTCTCTCTCTGAAAACTCTTACTCCTTCCTTTCAATAGGATTTGGAAAGAATAATAAAAGGAGTGAGCTTTCAGCCACCCTCAGCCTAAATCAGCATCTTTCCTATTGCTGCTGGGAGCTCGTGTTGTGACAGGTCATTGCAAGATCTGTAAATGCAAAGATGAAAGCGATTAAACCTCTTAAGAGAAAGGCAGATAGGATAAAGCTGGAGGTAGCAGCAGGATGCCACAGGGTGGGAGGGGAAATCTGGAAAGAAACCTTGAGATTTGCTATTCCCTGCCTGGCAGGGCTTGAGCTGCTCTTGCCTCCCTAAGAAGGCTTGCTGTTTCTGTAATGGGGTTGTTAACATTTGAAAGCTAATTATCCTTCCCAGAAAAACAGACAAAAAGAGAGATGCTGGGAGAAGGTGAAGCTCTAACAATGTGAAACCTTGCAGAGCCATATGACAAGGCCTCTCCCCATCCTGTCCAAAAATACAAATCTGAAGAGACTCTCCTCTTCTGTCAGAGAAGAGAGATGCTGCTATCCTATCTTACCCTAGCCTATCATGTGAATAACTGTTTCCTAACTCTTGGTGTTCTCTAAGTAAGTAGTTGTCTAAGCAAGTAGTTCTCTAAGCTGTTTGTAGGTGAGCCCAGAACGAGCATGCACTGAGGTGGTCATCACTCTCTGGCTTTCAGATTTTGAGCTTTAGTAAAAGTTAAAGCAGTGTGGGCTTAGGAAAAGGGACACTAATTTTGATTCTTTCATCTGGGATGATACATAACTAATACAGGGAAAACATTAAATTCAAAAACCTTTCAGAAGTAAAATAATAGTTTTGCCTAAATATAAAATTGACTTCCTGACTTAAACAAAACTAAATATCCCAAATGCCAATTTTGTCCTTTTCCATAAAGAATGTTTTCCGTAAAAAAAGTGCTGCTTGCAGAGGATCACAGTTCTTGTGTGTCACGCCCCATCTACTCATGTAGTGCAGGGTGTCATAGCATGATTTCATCTCCAACACTGCGCTATGGAGCACCCCGTGTCACCCCCATGATACACATCTCTGCAGGCACAGGAGTTGTTGCTATTGAATTTTGCAGGCTATTTTTAGCCTTCATCATTTGCTCTGCATTATAATTGGATAAATCTGGCTGAAACTGAAAAGTATAGTAATTTGGTACTATTTAGTCCCCAATAACTACAATATATGAGCCCAAGTCTGTATTGGGGACTCTGAAAATTGTGCTGCTATTTCTTTGGGATACTCCCTCAGCTGCCATGAACAGGGCCTGTAAGTCTGGCAGGCAAACTCTGTCAAACACAGGGAGACTATACCCTTAGCTCTTTGATCTATAGTATTCATTAGTATTCTGCATGTTCCCAAGAAATTGTTGCTTTGATTTTCATCTGGTTTTGTTTAAGTATGTTTGAATTCATGGGATGTTTTGATTGTCTCTTCAATATTTTTACACACAAGCTCTTTGCTATAAAGCTGCCATCTGTGTCTGAAATATACACCAAGCATGCTGGAGTTTTCCTCCCTAGAGAGCTCCTGTTCTCTATGAAACACTGAATAAAATTCATATGGATATTTCAAAGCCAAGTAATAAAAAAAAAGAAAAACGAAAATAGCTTTTGCAGGATTGAGGGAGTCAGATTTAACCATCTTTGCTAGCATTATGTCATCCAAGCAATGTTCTCACTGCAACAATAAAAATATTGTTGCAGTTAGCCTGTACAATTCATCTTCAGATTACACCACAAATATTAGGAAGCTTGTGCTACATGTGAGGTTTACACCCTTCAGACCAGAAAGGCATTGAGGAAGATTTGGCTTGTACAACAAAACGGCAGCAAACACTGAATAAATCTCACGGGCACCACTCAATGAGTAATGATGGACATTTTTGGTGGCTGTAATTAATGTCCTTTCATTGTCACTGGACCAGTCCTAACCTCTGATGCTGCACTGGGGACCAGAGGGATTGCTTTACCGTCACTTATCTAGTCTATCCACTGAGAGCATGTGAGGACCATTGTAAAGATGAGACTCACCACCAGTTTGGGTAGCAAAACTTTTGATCATAGGCTCTGGTAGGGCCAGCAGTTACCCAATGGGACATCCTAAGTTTTCCAGCGTCCTTAGCATGCCACTTAGACCTAGACCTAGCAGATGACCATGTCAAACCACCAACAAGACTTTTTCTTAACCTGGGCAAGCAGTGTCACACAAGCAATATGGACAAAGGCCATCTAAGCTGATTCAGCCCTCTGCTTTAATCCACAGCCTGGGACACTCTCATGTAGGGTTCCTCCTCTTTCCATTAGTAATATTATAATAATGCTCAGAAGCCCATTCAGGAGCCAGCTGCCATACTGATGGACATCACGATAATCCCTCATGATGGGCTGGACTGGCTGCCATCTTCTGTAAACTTCATTATGAAAAGAATTGGCTCCACTGTGGATTTCTTTGCCCCCCTCAACTGGAAAGTCTGGATAATTAAGGCTAACTCTGGTCACATGCAGTAAAGACAATCACTCTCGCAGGATCTTCCAAAGATTTGCATTAGAGAGCAGTAAGTTGCAGGGCTGTGAAGTGACTTGCTCCTCTCTTCTGCTGATGGATGAAATGAAAGGTTCAGTGCTTGCTGAAGAGAGAAATTGTAGGTGCACAATGCTGTCTTCAACAGCTACACTGGGAAGATTTTCTGATGCACTTCTTGGGACCTGCTGCAAAGTGCTACGTCAAGCAGCTTGTTCACTACTAAAAACAGCAATATGCTGTATCGGACCTACAGATCTCAGGCATTATGTTATGTGTGTGCTTGGTCAAAGCCCCTGACTCTCGTGTTAATTAAGAACACAGTTGCTGTTCTCATGACACAGCAGTTACTCAGTTATCTGAGTTCCCTGCAAAATGAGAACAAATGCTCCAGCTTTGGAAGATATGCCATCATTATTTAGTTTGTAACACAAAGCAAGTAGATAGAGCAAGAAGCACTGCAGAAGAGTTAGTTCTTCATCATAGGCTTTGGCAGAATAAAATCTAGGCAAGGAATTGCCCATAGGGAGCAGATATAGGATTTCTTAGAAGGAATCCCTGAGAAACACCAGTAAAAGAGTGTATTTGTTGACTTCATCTGTCCCAGGCCTGGCTCATGACATTAAACTTTGTGTGACCTGGAGCAAAAAGAAAAACTTATGACCTCTGAGCTGTGAAAAGATACTGGGTCAGAGTCAGGGAAGGAAGCTTGGAGTCCTCATTTTTCACACCCTCCTCTTCTAGCAGTAGGTAAACCACCCATGTACCATAATTGAAACAGAGAAGTCCTTTCACTTTAAACTGTGTTACAGCTTTGGTGCAAGTTGTTTATTTTCATGGCCCGGCACCTTTGAGGGAATAGAAAAATGATTGTTACCCTTACTGAAAACCACGGTTTTTCAAGCACTGTGTACTGTCCTTGTTTGTCTCCCACAGCATCCTCCTAGACAAACTTGCTGCCTGGGGTTTGGATGGGTGGACTCTTCAATGGGTTAAAAACTGGCTGGATGGCCAAGCCCAGAGAGTGGTGGTGAATGGGGCAAAGTCCAAACTGGTGGCCGGTCACTAGCGGTGTTCCCCAGGGCTCAGTTCTGGGGCCGGTGCTGGTCAATATCTTTATAGATGATCTAGATGTAGGGATTGAGTACACCCTCAGTAAATTTGCAGATGACACCAAGCTGGGTGGGAGAGTCGATCTGCTGGAGGGTAGGAAGGCCCTACAGAGGGATCTGGACAGGTTAGATAGATGGGCCGAGACCAACAGCATGAAGTTCAACAAGAACAAGTGCCGGGTCTTACACTTTGGTCACAACAACCCCATGCAGCTCTACAGGCTGGGGGAAGAGTGGTTAGAAAGCAGCCCGGTGGAAAGAGACCTGGGGGTACTGATCGACAGCCGGCTAAACATGAGCCAGCAATGTGCCCAGGTGGCCAAGAAGGCCAATGGCATCCTGGCCTCTATTAAGAATAGTGTAGCCAGCCGGTCTTGGGAAGTGATCGTTCCTCTGTACTCGGCACTGGTGAGGCTGCACCTTGAATACTGTGTTCAGTTCTGGGCCCCGCACTTCAAGAAAGATGTTGAGGTGTTGGAGCGAGTCCAGAGGAGGGCGACCAAGCTGGTGAAGGGTCTGGAGGGTCTGACCTACGAGGAACGGCTGAGGGAGCTGGGGTTGTTTTGCCTGGAGAAGAGGAGGCTCAAAGGTGACCTTCTTGCAGTCTACAACTACCTGAAGGGAGGTTGTAGTGAAGTGGGGGTCAGCCTCTTCTCCCAGGCACTAGCAACAGGACAAGAGCACATAGCCTCAAGCTTCACCAGGGGAGGTTAAGGTAGGACATCAGGAAGAATTTCTTCTCAGAAAGGGTCATTAGACGTTGGAATGGGCTACCCAGGGAGGTGGTGGAGTCACCATCTCTGGATGTGTTTAAGAAAAGACTGGACATGGCACTTAGTGCCATGGTCTAGTCGACATGGTGGTGTCAGGGCAATGGCTGGACTCGATGATCCCAGAGGTCTCTTCCAACCTGATTGATTCTGTGATTCTGTGATTCTGTGATTCTGTGATATCATGAGACACAGCAGAAGATTCAGAGCTTGTTGATATCGAGTTTTTCCACTGACTTCCATGGGTGCTGGATAAGTCCTTTATTCAGCTATTTTATGAATGTTCAGCATTAAATGTTTCTTTTTTTTACAGGGTTATTAGTGTATAGGTCTGATGTACACAGGATACTAGAAAGCATTTTTACTACCAGCCCTCTGTTTGAACCAATGGGCAGTTTGGTATATTATGGTCCATTATTTTTGACTGAGGCTCTAAACTTCACTGTAAAAATGCTGTCTTTGTTGTTAGTTTGCTATCTTGAATGTTGCCATAAACACAGGTTCTTGCCAGCCGGGAGACAAGCAAGATAATTTCTGATGATCTGATGAACCCCTGGTTACTCCCAGGAAAGAGTAGGATGCCTGAGCTGGGATCACAGTGATTTAAACACTGGACTGAATCAGGAATGGGGCTGTACAGTCCTTCCAGAGATATATCTCCTCCTTGGCTATTTACCCACTGTATGCCAGTGACTCACACGTGGAGGGATAAACCAGAGAGACCCCAACTCTGGTGAGCATGGCATTTATGGACCCTGTGTTACCAACGTCGTTTTGGGGAAAACTATGGGTTTATGCCAGCAGCAGCACTGGAGGGAGAGACGACAATCTGCACCTCACAGCAGATTCCTATCAGCTTTTGAATAGCTCTACTGCATTTCACCTTACAACTTTATCGATCTATAACAAAGAAATAAGGAAAACTTACAAGACAAGAAAATGACACTATGCAGCCCTGTTAAATGCAGTTTTGGCTCAGAATTTTTCCTAGCCAGTGATTTTAAAAGTTGGCATGGGTTTGAAAAGAGATTTGAATAATTAATGAAAAAATAAGAAGAATGTAAATGGGAATGCTAAATATGACGACAGTAGCCCTGGAGGTTGGGACAGCATCATCTGTCTGTGTGTGTGGTAGCACACCATCTTGGAGTCTCCTATTGGCACCATTGTGGACAGGATCCACAGAATCACAGAATGTTAGGGATTGGAAGGGACCTCGAAAGATCATCTAGTCCAATCCCCCTGCCGGAACAGGATTACCTAGACCATATCACACAGGAACGTGTCCAGGCGGGTTTTGAATGTCTCCAGAGAAGGAGACTCCACAACCTCTCTGGGCAGCCTGTTCCAGTGTTCGGTCACCCTCACCGTAAAGAAGTTTTTCCTCATATTTAAGTGGAACCTCCTGTGTTCCAGCTTGCACCCATTGCCCCTTGTCCTGTCAAGGGATGTCACTGAGAAGAGCCTGGCTCCATCCTCATGACACTTGCCCTTTACATATTCATAAACATTAATGAGGTCACCCCTCAGTCTCCTCTTCTCTAAGCTAAAGAGACCCAGCTCCCTCAGCCTCTCCTCATAAGGGAGATGTTCCACCCCCTTAATCATCTTCGTGGCTCTGCGCTGGACTCTCTCTAGCAGTTCCCTGTCCTTGAACTGAGGGGCCCAGAACTGGACACAATACTCCAGATGCGGCCTCACCAGGGCAGAGTAGAGGGGGAGGAGAACCTCTCTTGACCTGCTAACCACACCCCTTCTAATACACCCCAGGATGCCATTGGCCTTCTTGGCCACAAGGGTACACTGCTGGCTCATGGTCATCCTGTTGTCCACTAGGACCCCCAGGTCTCTTTCCCCTACGCTGCTCTCCAACAGGTCTGTCCCCAACTTGTACTGGTACATGGGGTTGTTCTTGCCCAGATGCAGGACTCTACGCTTGCCCTTGTTATATTTCATTAAATTTCTTCCCGCCCAACTCTCCAGCCTGTCTAGGTCCCTCTGAATGTCTGCGCAGCCTTCCGGTGCGTCAGCCACTCCTCCCAGTTTGGTGTCATCAGCGAACTTGCTGACAGTGCACTCTATTCCCTCATCCAAGTCATTAATGAATATATTGAATAGAACTGGTCCCAGTACCGACCCTTGAGGGACCCTTGAGGAACAACCCCTGGTTCCTCTCTCTGAGTCATTTATGATAGCTAGATGCAAGTTTTTTTATGATAAACTAGAAAAAATATGAAGGCTTCCAGAGACAGAAGCATATCAGCAATACAGCCAAGTAGTGAAGATCTGTATAGCTTTTTCTTCCTTTAAAATCAAAGCGGATTTCACAACTGCCCACTTTACACACTTTTGCAAAGCTCACCTCTGCAGTGGTATAGTTAATAAATAGTTGTGCTTTTTTATCTCCTGATTTGAGAATGACAGGTGTTTATATGCTTTAGAAGATTTCAGTAGGCCTTTTTTCAATAAATAATAGGTCAGAAGCCTTTTATCTTAAGCTCTGACTCCCAAAATAGATTTTTAAAATGGTAGACTTGCATGCAGATGGATAGCAGCCCAGGTGCCCTGCCTGCTTTGCTGCAAGAGAGCTGGGCCAGGCAGTGAGGCAATCAGGCCCCCCGGAGGGGTCATTGTCAGTAATGAGACTTTTCCATCCTGCTCTTTGCTAAGAGCAGGGAGCTATGGAGGAAGCTCATGTTTCTGCTAGGCTGTGGTGCCTGGGCAAGGCTGCTTCTCTGAACTGTAGGCAAAGCTTAATATTGTCACCCAGGAGATGGGGAGGGCCAGACTATTCCTGCTGCGGAAAGGGAAAGGGGGCGAGGGGAAAAAGAGTGGGGACGGGAGGTGAAACTGGTGGCATTGAGGTGGTGAACTAGCCATCAATGTGTCTCCAGGTGCTCCTTCTTCTTCCTCAGAGATGACAGCAGCAGTCTGATACTACAAAGATTTGACATGGGCTTCCTCTATGGACTGGTGAACAGTCCCTGTGTATACAGCAACCTGCAATAAACAGGTTTAACCCAACAGCACTCCTGCAAAAACTGGCAAGAGCCTTTAAAGTTTCGGGAATAGTGAATCCTGAGGTGGGGTAAGAGATTGCAAATGCAGCATGTCCCACCAGCTCTGCTGAGCCTGTAGGAGCAAGAGGTCATTTTGTCATGGTTTGCGTTCAGTAAGTGTTCCTGGACTTTCACTGTGTTTTTAAAGGGTGGGTATTTTGAAGACCCTATATACCCTTTTTTTTTTCCTCCCACATCACCAGACAGCTATGATGTTTCATGTTTTTTCTTGCAGAGTTACTTGTGCTTGTCACTATGATCAGGTGAAAAAAACAGATACCTTTAGCAAATTGTTTTAAAACACACCAGGGAATAAAAGTAAATCAATTAAGGTTAAAATAGCTGAAAATCAAAAATCAAACTCATACTTATTCTTAACAATTCCTTCCATCACCTGTTTTAATTCAAAAAGAGCCTCTTTGGTTGAGAAGGCTATTATCATCAACAAATGTATTTCTTTTTAAAAAAAAAAAAGGAAAAAGAAAAGACCTGTTAAGTGCTGAGTGCTAGCAAGTTTAATTGGCCAGGATTAAACATGCTTTTACAGAAACACAACAACTACCCAGGAGGGAGAGGGAAAAAAAAAAAGAAGCTTCTGTCTATGAGGTCTGTTTTATGTATTGAAATTCAGTAAGCTTTATCATTCAGGTGCTGTGTCTCAATAGTTTAATCCAGGACCCTTTTCCTGGGTCTCTTCCCACTGGTTCTCAGTCACAGATTTGGGGTACTGCTTTGGGTTACTTTTAACCCAAACCAAGGACAAATTGGTCACTAAATGGAAAACTATAAATTGTCAGAATGAATTAGTATTTGGCACAAAGTTCCATGGTAGAGACAGCTGGATGAAAATACAGAGTGCTAACTTCATCCTAATGTTACTACACTGACTAGTTGCCTTCTTCTAGTACACAGCAAATGTGATGTGCAACCCTACTGAGGCAGTTCAAGCCAAGGCACTTTACCTCATATTCACAATGAACTAAAAGTATATATGTGACTGGTTACTGCTGTTCAGCTGATGAGTGGTAACATGTTAACTCCTCATTACTCAGTCATGTCTCATTGCTCTTAAACAGGAGCTTAAATTTTCACCATAGCTCATGATTTGGATGACAGAACTAAAGTCTTGTTCGGAGTCAGCTTCTCAACAGCTGGCCTCTCTGGGGTAGATGTATCTGGAATAGGTGTTGTCCAAGAAATCCAAAGTCTTCCTCATTATTCTGATGAAAGCAAAAGAAAACATAATAAAATCTCCGAGAAAAATCACTTGACATATAAGATCTCCCAGTCCCCTGTTAAAGGTTCCTTCCCATAGAGCTCTTGTTTCGATGTCTCATAATATTCATCTGAAAACAGTGTGAGACTGTGAATCTTGGTCCAAGTGAAGCCAAACTAGAATAATTCAACGACTTCTTTTAAGCCTGCTTTTGAAAATTCTAAACCATAACTTCATGTTTCTTTTCAAATCTCGACATGAATGATTTGTTCAAGGGAGTTTGGGGAGAAGAAGTAATTGTATTCAAGTCTCCATGACTCTTGCTCAATGCCATCATTTCTTTACCATCCTTCTTGGCAGGGGATAAAGCACACAGCAGAATTAATAGAGACTCACAGAAGGGCAGTGCAATGTGTTAGTCATCTGTATCTACTTCTTTGACTACAGACCTTTTCCATCTGGATCTACTCATAAAAACCCTCAAAGCTACAGCTGGAAATGGCTGGTGACTCCAGCTGTGCCTCTGTGATACTGGGAAGATCCTGCTGAAAAATTAAAGCAAGAGGAGACTGATGGTCCCTTGATTCTGCACACACTGACCCCAGCACCTGCCTCTGGCTTCCTCCCTTGCTGTGCTTTGACATTAACTAATGTGTTCTTGATTGCTGCTGCACTTAAGCAAATGAACTAATGCAAAGTTGTTAAATGCAGAGCAAACAATTAATTAAACACTTTATTTTTGTGCTGTTTAGAACAGGAAAAATAAACCAAAATGTGACTTTCCTACCCAGCTATTGCCATCTCTCACACTTTCTTTTTTTTCCAGCATGGCACCCACTCTGCAAATGACCTGCCTTTTCATAACATAGACTTAATGGCTCAATAAACACCACTGTGTGACAAATAGGTTCGGTTAGTTTCTCAATCTCACCCCAACTGTTTACAAAATGTTTTGTTGGCATTTAGGGCTCTGTTTTCTGGAAATATGTGTCCTGGACTTAGTACATGCTAGAAGATACCTACCCTGTTCATGTCTGTAAGGTCAAAACCTTCCTCCAAGCAGAGTCCTCCTAGTGACGGAATTGTTAAGTCTCAGAATTCATTCAAAGTAAGCTTTTATAGCCTTTAAACTGGGAGGATCCTTGATGAGGTAATTTCTTTCTGGCATTAAAGATTGTGTACCAAGAACTGTATTCCACAAGTAGATAAACCCCCTGGAGAGAATCAGGATCCCTGTGTGGAAGAAGCTGCAGATATAGAACAATCCATTCCCACAGCTTTGAACAAATACTAGGTTTAGACCCCTATCTTCTGTGCATGGTAGCAGTTCTACTGGTCCACTTTGCAAAGGAGCCATTCAGAAGTGGGAAATTCAGGAGCAAAAAGATAGAGGGACCAAATAATAGAGGTTGACCAAGTTTTGAAACCAGGTTTCCTAACCACATAAACATCCTTTCTGAGGGGTGTGTTCTGTAAATCTCTCTTCATCTATCCTCAATTTTCAGGAGGCTTAAAACTCAGTTGGAACATTTCTTCTGGGCTAAAACTTGTATCAATGCTTTTAGTCAGAAAGCAATTTTATTTTGCATACTTTGAAGAAAAAAAAGGTCGTGTGAGTGATCTCAAGCTTGCAAAGTTTGAAACAAACAAAAAAAAAGGACAAAAACAAATTGAAGTTGGTTTTCCTGAAGATGCTCTTCAGTATTTACATAATGGGTTTGTATTTCTGAAAAGAAAATTTTGCAGACCATTGAACCACAGCACAGTGACTAAGTGTGTTTGCTACTAAATCATTCAAACCAAGAGTTATTTAGCTTTTAGAAGAAGCAAAACATATTGTTGCGTAAGGCTCTGAAAGGACTATTACAGTTTTTGTGCGTCATTAAAGCAAAACCCCCAAATAAACCCTTAGTACGTAAGTTGGGAAACCATAGCCTGTAATGAAGCTATAAATATTTATTATAGCAGAACTACAGCAAGTGAGAGGCAGCTTTGGCCTAATAGTCTATAATGAAGCTGGGTAGATAATCTGAATATTACAAAGTCAAGAATTTACTGAAGCTAAATAACAGAAATCTGCTATGCAAGTAAAGCAGCTAGAAATATGGGAAGATACAAACCTTGCCACTGTATGGGACCAAAGGCGGCTGTGCCCCAGCCTTCTGCCTCTATTAGGGGTCAGCAGCAAGTGGTGAGGGCCAGCAGCATCTCATGACATTCACAAACCTCTACTGTCTCAAGCAGGTCTTGTGAGAGGACAGTCCTTCCTGATGCCTCTTCCTGTCCTTCCTGAGGTTATCTTTCAGCCTGTGTCCCACAGAACTCCGTAGTTCCAGAACAACCCTTGAACAGGCTGATCCTGTTCCTGTCTGCATATCCAAACCGTACCATCCCTATGCTCATGTTGTATTGGAGACATGGGCACAGCCCAGATCTAGAGATGACATTAATGGTGTTTTCTGCCCTTGTCTTTTTCTGACAGATGTTTTTCTTTCTCTGATTTGACTGACATTTCTGTATTCTGATTTGGCTGATATTTTTCACCCCTGCCAAGTATAGTGTAGTGTTTGCAGGGAAATCTGCAATGACTAATTTATCTACAGGCGTAGATAGCTGGAGTTATTTTTCCTGCTGTGCATTACTTTGCACCTAGCAACACTGAATTTCATTTACCATTTTATTACTCAACCTCTCCATTTCATCCATCCGCAACTATTAATCTGCATCATCAACTTCAGGATTGCCAAATCTAAATAAATTTGTGCTAATGCAAACTCTGTCACTTAACTACTCCCTGCTTTTCCCAGATTATTCGTAAGTATCATGAACAGCTCCAGTTCTGTGGTATCTTTCACTCTTCTGCATTGTGTTGTGACCACTTTTAACAATGGTCGTTGCAAAGTGATGACTTTTAGTAACCAGGGATTAATTTATGGGATTTTCTATCTTATCTCACAATGACTTTATGTTTTACCCAAATATGATTACTTTACTTCTTTTTTTACCCCAGCAACTTTGTTTTACCTTCCCAGAACACCCTGAAAATCCAAGCATATTGTATCAGCCTAAGGCATCCTTTTCAACACATGCTTTGACTTCTTCAGTGAGCTATGGTATACATAACTTTCTCTTCCACTGACACTTCAAATTTAGACCTTTTTTTTCCAGATTCATTCCCTGTATAGGAATCTCTTGATTTCCCCCACAGTAAACACAAAGACAAATAGTTTATTTAACTTTTCTGTTTACTGTCTTCACTGGGCCCTTAGGAACATTCTGCAGTTTAGAGTTCACTAATAACTCCCCAAATAAGTAAAACTGAGAACTATATCCATCTCTTATTGCTTCCAGAGGTAGTAACCCAGTCAATCTATCTGCATATTTATAACTTAACCAGGACAAATCTTCACTCAAGACAAAAGTTCAGATCCGTAAAATGCTCTTGACCTTGAAGTCCTGGTGACTGAGTGTTCATTTAGTCACATCAGGCTGTTAGTTTCTACATCACATAAATGGTTTTGGGCAGTTTTCCCCCCTCCTTCTATATTCTAGAGTTTGTTTTAAAAGACCCGTTCTTTCTGAAAAATTCAGAAGGCTTAACTTATGTCATATAGCACTACATAACCAATTTGTTAGGTTTTTGATTTTTACCTTACATCTATCTTGTTGGGCATTTTTGGGTTTTGTTTCTTTTTTTTTTTTTTGGTACTTTTTTTGTGAGAGCATTGTGAAATACAAAGATACAGATTATGCTGGCACCACAAAGAGCAGGTGCCTGTGGGTGACATGCAGCTCTGTGCCATGATGCTGTGCAGGACTGATCTCAGAGTTGAAGGACCCCAAAGGCTGCTCTGATTTAATCAAAACAGCAGCCACTACTAGTTGCAATTATGTTGATGAAAGGTGTACACAGGCTTTGAAGGTCTACCCTGTGCCTGTGGCCGCACTGCTTCCTTCATAGCACAGAACAATTGGTGATGCAGATCTCTTCTGTGCTCCTCCCTTCTGGGCTGGGACAGACCTCCCCAGGCAGCTTTGGGTGGTGTGAGGGTAAAATACAGTGGGCATCAACATATGGCTCCTCAGTCCCTGGCAGATCTCTTTTTTTTCTTGTTTTGTGCAGGAATCATACCTCTTCTCAGTGAGAGGACAACACAGTTCCTAAATCTGTCTGGGACAAACTGACACAATTCTTGTAACGTCATATTCTAGTTAATGCTGGTTATAAAGAGGGCCCCATTTATACCAGATTATATCATCTGCATTTCTAGGCTTCAAGTTATTAATTCATCTTCTAAAGTAAATCTGTATACACAAGCCGCTCTTCACTGGAGAAAATAAACTTTGGCAACAGTTTTTCAGTCTCACCCTCCCAAGGTTGAATTTCCTGAACATTAGTTTTTGAAACTCAACAGGATCTTTTAAAATTAATGAAGCAAAATCTTCCATCTTCTGTTGGAGAATGTTTAGGATTTAGGGGTGGATTTTTCTGGCTTTTGAAAAGATGTATATTTCTTTTAAATTCCCTTAAGACAACACAAATTGTCTTGATCTAAATAATATAACCTTCTTGCTAACATTAATTAATCCTCTGTTACAGAAACACATTTTCCTACAGAGTAGTTCTCCTTCCCTCTGGTAACGCAGTCAACCAGAAAAAAAGAAGAAAAATCATATCCCTCACACAAACGTCTGTGAGTGTGCACACACACATATAGGGACACCCCCACAAGAGTCTCTAGGAGAACTAGGAGCACATGGACACCAGAGATCTGCCTCATTTCTTCTCCAGATCAGACTGTCTGTTCCCCATTGAGGATTCTGCAAACCTGACTGCAGTGTATAACATTGAAGTTAAGATCACTCTAGTTGGGAGCACAGATAAAATCAATGGCTTATAGCTACTCGCATTTATCAGTTGAAGTGGTCAAATTCTTTATGATATGTGATCCATTGAAAGGATTTATTTGTGCTTGATTTCTCTGTATTTTCCACTCTCAAGCCAGTGAGCAGATCACAAATTTTAGAAAAGCAATTTCTATTCAAACAAGGGATTTGCTTTCTTTTTTTGGTGCTGACCTATATACCCAGGACTGATGATTTGACCAAATCACAGGAAGCTTTTATTTAGTTTTCCACCACAATTCATTTGGCTTTTATCATTGGGAGGTCTAGGAAAAAAAAATTATGGCTTTGCAGGTAACAAGTTACTGCACATCATCTAAACTACGCTGAATGACTGTGTAAGTGTTAATACACCCTGTCCAATGTGTGGGAAAGGGTGGCTTCCTCCCAATCCATTTCACCTCTTCATCAGAGGACAGCAGTGCACCAGCTGCCTGGTGAACTCAAGCAGAGGGGCCCTGCTAGCTCTGTTGCCAAAAGAAATATCCATGGAACCGATGCCTCGAGCAGCATTGCCATGGCAGCCTACAGCAATTTAACTAGCTAGCAGAAAGCTGGCTTACCACATGGTAGCAAAAAAAAGTGAAAACAGTTAATTGTTTTCGTCTGGCTTAATGTGCTGAACAGGCCCAACAGAAGTCTGCAGGAGGGCTGGGATTACCAGAGGGAGGAATGTGAGCCTGGGATGGGGGTAAGGATGTGGCGATCAGTGGATGGATTGGTGAGGGACACTGTGTAACAGCACTCTTAACAGAAAATGTATGTTAATTTCTAAGATATGAGCCTCCTTTTGGCTTTGGATGTTGATCACAGCTTGGATGATGTGCAAGAATCTGTCAGACCATGATCTTCCTATGCTGATGCACTCGGTTTTCAAACAGATCACCCGAATTACTTAGCATTGTTCTCTTGCTTTGACTAAACTTATGACACTAATGAACTACAAGTAGCACACAGAGATAAGCAAACTGGAATGAAAACAGTGCTTTCAAATTCAGCAAAACCTATTCTACAGTCCTGTTTGTCTCAGCAGTTCCCACACCAGGATGCCTTGTGACACAGAGCACATCAATGTCATAGCAAGTTTTGACTGATTTCCTCCCCTCCTCCCCCGCCCCCAAAAAATGAATCAATAGCAAAGCAGCTTTCCAAATGCTTCTCAAAAACAGGTTCATGACTCCATGGCTATCCTAACAGCGGACAATTTCCTTGACTCACTATATTCTGCCCCTTGCACCATGGCACCATGTATCCTTACGTGCCAGGATAGTGTGACAGTCCTTCTTCCTTTGACGAGGGGCAGCAACCATGCCGAAATCTCAGAGCTGGGGGGGCCAGGCTCAGGCTTTGGATGGTAAATAACCTTGCACAGGATTTATTACTGTTGTGAGCCTCATTCATCAGCAATCTCTCTAGCAGACCCTGACACCAATCACAGTTTCCCATTCTGAGGTAGAAGGGAGCCCTTTGATTTCATCCCCAGCATCTTCATATTAATTGTTTGGATTTAAAATATTATGCAGAGGAAGGTGCATAGACCAAGACTGCTGTTTATTTCAGCAACCCTGGCAACTTCTCTACATTTGCCATCTGATCCAGAAATCACTTTACCTGGAGGCTCTCCTTAGCATTCTCCTCCCCAGCTTATAGGACACGATTCCTAAACTCAGTATCAACCCTCAGGATCCGTAAGAGTTAATTCTTGCCCCCCGTATAGTCAGCAGTTTGAAACTGGACCTGACTCTGTTTTTCAAGAACTGCTCAGTGGAAGCAATTGGTCAAAGGGAGTTACATGGTACTTCAGATCACACGATGACCATGATACTTTCAGTTCAAGGGAAGGATCAACAGTCTTACTCAAGGCCAACCCACCTTTGCTCCCTCTACAGCCAAGGACAAGCATTAGTTGTAATTCCTAAACAAGATACCTATCACATATTCAGCCTAGATTCTCCCGCCATATTGGACAAATAATACCATTTTCCAGGTTTGGACATGGACAGAGAAACAGTTTGAGAGATGGGAATATACAGAAATTTTGGTTTTCTTTTTCTTCATTTTTCAGGTCACTAAATGGTTTAATGTATTAACAGCAAGACCTGGACACTAGTTAATTTGACTAGCATGTCACCTTAGTAACCGTACAAAATATTTCAATCACTTCTGAAATGTGCCTCTGTTCCATAGGAGGTGTTGGGAACTGCAGTAATAGTTTGAGGCAGCCAGAACATGGCATCTCCAGCTGCTGCTGCCTCTCCCAGCCTCCTCTCACCTGCTCTGAACACACCTGAGAGGGGTGCAACACAGGCTAATGACTAAAATGGAATTAAAATTAGTATTATGAGGATGCAGAAGATTTAAACCCTTTCTTGAAACCTCCTTGCAATCTGAGGCCAATAATACCCTGAACCTGTCACCCTCTCTTTTCCCCTCAATTTTAGCTGTTGCAGCTCATTGTACTGTAATTATGGCTCTTCTCCTACGCTGTTTTTTATACTGCACCTTGGACTTAATCTGGTTCTGAACAACACAGCAGGCTTTTTCTTTAGAAAGTCTATTTCATGTCTCTGACAATGCTGCTCTACTATAATGTGTGAGGCCATATTACAGGGAGAAAAATACACCACCACCACCTTGACAATATGCAATAACAGAAGCTAACGTGCTAACCCTTTGGCATTACCTGGGCACATAATGTTGGATCAGCAATGTATCCCTATCCCAGAGTGTGTAAAGCAATTCAGTAATTACCATTGATTATGCTCTTTTAGTAGGCTATTTAATGTTACGATAAAACAGACTATGACAGGTCAGGCTCCAAATTAGAGCTTGGATTTCAGCACAAGGTATCGGGGGAAAAATTTTCCACTGCCAAAGGCCAGGGTGATTCTGTTGAAGCTAGCAGGGCAGCGCTGCTCCTGCTCGCTCAGGTTTGGGCACCCACCCCACCTTCCAGCAAACACCTGCATTGCAGAACTAGCAACATGCCAGTGCAGGACACCAGAGGTTTCTGATGTTTAGGGTGCTGGGGGCAGCTGTCCCTGCATGTGGCCCTGTCAGCCTCACTACCACTGAACCTGTCACTTCACCAAGGTGCTTTCACAGCTGCAAGCTGCTCGGCTGCCACCCTTCTAGTATGGCTCTTAAGTCCTTCCTTAAGTACCTTTTGCCCTGCCATCCCAGCCTAATCCTGCTCCTGCCTACTATAAGGATTGAAATGGCTCCTCTACTCACTAACCTCAGCAGCAGATGTTATAAACAGATCCTCTTGCTCCATTTCCTAAAGAAAGACAATATTTATTAAAGAATTACATTGTAAGATACTTAGCGTCAGCTTTGTCTCTTGCCTCCCTTCACACACATGTGCATACAATTTAATACAGATACCTTTATAACTTGGCCGTGCCTGCCAGTAACCTCATCTGGCTCCTTTTAAATAAAGAGTTTGAGAAGAGATGGAAAAAAGAGCATGAAAGTGCTATCAAAGTATCAGGAGATATTTGACAGTCAGGATGTAAAAGTTTTCCAAGAAAGACAGAAAAGCCTAAAACAGAAAAAGTTCCATTTCAGCTGAATTTCTTAAAAACTCAGTCTTACCCCCAAGCAAAAAATATTTGTCTGTAATCAATTAGCTAACACGCACATTAATATTAACTTACTTTGAAAGTTGTTCCTTAGTAAAAAGGGAAAACAATTAGGGTGTAACTGAAGAAGCCGAGACAATCAAGCCTTTCGATGGGTGGGAACAACTATCTATTTCACTGTAACCACAGCAAATAAGGGAATTTTATATCATCACACTGTGTGTCTCTTTCTAAAGAATTCCTCGGTCCTAAAGCATTTGTTTTCCTCAGTCTCCTTGACCTGGTTTTGTTCCTGATATATTTATGTTTGTAACACTGGCTATGTTTGTGGCTCGTTTTCCTGTTTTTCTCATCTCAGGCCTGACACTGGTGATCCTTTCTCTTTGATTTCTGGAGCAATATATTCCCCAGCTCTTTCAGTTTTCTGACTTTGGATTGCCTTGGTTATACCTTCTGCTGTGCACACCAGGTATGAGACCTTATCCATCAGAAGTCACTGGCTAGCCTAGTTGTGCATGCAGTGTGTTTCTGTACCACCTGGCAGGGCTTTATGCCTGAACAAGCTCCTTTGGAGGACATACTCCAAGCTCAGGGGTTACACATCAGATTCTGAGGAACTGCCCTTTGGAGTTAGGTGTCTAAACTGTTAGCAGATCTCTGACCTCTCTCCGTGGCTCTGGCCCCATCTAAAACCTGACCGACGCACTGAAAGCATCTAATTTCCTCTGCTAGCTGTGAAAAAGCCAAATTGCCAGCTGAGGTACCCCAGGTAGATGGGGAGCAGCACACAGTTCCCCATTATACAACAGGGTTGATAGTCCTGCTGCAAATGTTACAAAGATGAGACCTTCACATACTAGTTTAGTATGGAAAGTAGAACCATCACAAACTGGATCAAAAAGGACCTTAAAAAATCCTCTGCTCCATTATCGAAAACAGATAGGCAAAAACAACTTCTGCCATTCCTTGACTCTCCATCCGTCTTGTCTTTCCTTCTCCCTCTCATTTTCTCTGTTCACTTCTTCATAGCTCTGTAGCCAGCTTCTTTAACCCCTCAAAGCCCCTGGGAATACAGTCTCACTGCAAGGTACTGCTACTGAGAATAAAGTTGATTGTAATAAATAAGGAGGCAGAAAGCTACTGCTAATGAAACAAAATGCCACGCATAAGTCATTAAGTGTTGAATCAAATTCAGGCTGCATAGCCAGCCTCAATCTGTTTTTACTGATGGTAAATGATGGGCTTATATAATTTCCAGCATCCTGATGGATGATACGACATCAGTTGTTTAGGTTGAGGAAGACAGAGTGAAAAGGGTGCCTTTTACTGTTCTTATTAAAAGGCCAATTCCTGTACGGTGCTGAGGGCTCAGGATGGCTCACCGCCTTTCTGGCTGGACTCTCAGCTTCTCCAGTGTTAATAAAAGCTGCAGCGTTTTGGAGCAGTTTGGTTTGGGTAGTTTGTAAAAGGTCCCCAAATGCAAACTTGAGGATTGATTACCCTTGTCTGTTTTTAATGAAAATTAACAATGTGGGTGGAAGTAGAGTTTTATAATTACCAGGCCACTGAAATTAAAAATAGAGGAGACATTCCCCAAACCTTTGAGACACCATTTCCCTCCAGCCAGGTTCACCACTGCATGGTGACTGAAGGGAGACACGCTCTGCTGAAGAATCACTGTTCTGCTGCAAGGGAGAGAAAATAAAAATTAACCTCTGATCTACAAAAGCGCTGGAGCTGCTGGCAATTAAGATGTTATTTAATAAGATGCCATGCTTTGAATCACTAAAATGAAGGGTTGGAGGAATCTCTCTGCCACGCTGCTTCTTTCACTGCTCTCAGACTCAGACATGGAAGCCACCTGAGGAGGTTAGAGAGCTGTAATTAAATTAGTAAAGCATGGCCTGCCTATTAGAGAGAAAGGCAGAGAGACAGAGAGAAAAGTGATTGCAGGTAATTGCTGGACATACTGCTGTCATTTAACTTTTTTCCTTTCTGAGCTTGAGACTGGTAATTTTTTTGCTGCTTTTGTGCTTGACAGGATCTTCAGCTAGAAATCACCAACCAAGCCGCAATTTTTCATCAAAAGTTAAAAGAGGCTGAGATGACAGTAAGAGTGCCAGCTTCTTTCAAAAATATCTAGATATTTTTTGCCAGGTGACTGAAAATGTAAAAGATTTTTCTGATATTTTTTGTTGATATAAAATGCCCTTTTCTGAGAAAATTAAGAAAAGAACATTTTTCACAGCTTCTCTCCCCACCACCCTCAATCCAGTGACGTAAGTCCTAGTTTGTTCAACAGCTTAACAGGGAGTCAGTCTTATAACTCACAGTTCACTATTTGAGCCCAGGGCAATGATCTGCACCTTTTCATATAAGAGTGTCCTGGGGTTTACCCAGGACATAGCCCCAAGTTGAGGAAGCACAGACAAATGTGGTCTTTGTAGATGAGCAGCATATTCATGTAGTTTGGATGGAACCCAGCTCCCACCACAGAATTCAGATCTGCACCAGGCTTAGGGTATTTGAAAGATGTGAGACCTTTGGATGTAGGGATTTGGTTCACCTTATCAGAAAAAGAATAGCCACCTGCAAGATTTAGAGCTATATCCCCATAATGCCTTTTGAACTTCTCCAAAAGTGTTTTGATCCGGAATCTTTGGTTCAGACTCACCTACATTTGCTTATCAGGTTTGGTTTCCTTCCTATTTAGAGCACACATATCACAGCTTGAACTCCCTGGCCTTGCTTTCAAAAGCTGTAGGGCGAACTACAACTCCTCCTAAGTAAAAAAATGAAACACTGAGTGAGTCTGTTTCTGATTTTGCTAAAACTTTCCTAAAAAGTGGGCCTTAAAATGGCAGTGCTTTCTCTTACATAGCAAGACGGCTTTCAGTTTGGATGTGGAGCAAAAGGTTAAGACAGCCTGCAAAAAATTTGGGGTTTACCACACGATTTGGAGAAAGCAGACTTCGGCCATGGGGTCTATATATGTCATAGCAGCACCCCCAGGCATCCCAGGTGAGAAGAGCAACCATGTGCTGGGTGTTGAAGAGGTAGAGAGAGAGGGTTGCTGCTCTAGACAACTCAAATATTTTTTTCTTAGTAAGATAGAGGGGGAAGCAGGCTTGATGACCCATCAGAGAGGAATCCAGTTTTCCTGATTCCCAACCTCGATCAACACATGACTTCACCAGACAATGAAAGAGAAAAAGCAGCAGGCAAAACCGAGTTCAAACTTTTGCCTCAGGGACTGTTGCAATTTTCTGTTCTGGGACTGCCTTCCCCTGAAGGTGGTATTAGGAGGAAGACACTTTTCACTCTTCTGGTAAAATGGCAGCAGGGAGCAGGTCATTTCTATCCCTCGCAGCTTTTCAGCTCTCATGCAGACAGATAGCCACGCTGGGAAAAGCAGGAATTGTGGAAGACTGGCCTTAGCATTTCTTTTATCAGATGGCTACCCATTAACTGGGTTAGTGTGCCCTCGCTATCCATCTCTCTCTCTCCCATGTAGTTCACGTACTACAGCCCTCTGGAAGAGAACAGGCATGCAAATTCATGGGACTCCTTGTGATGAATGCTATCACTTCATCGCTTTGAGGTTTTGTTAGTGGTGGGGTATTTCTGTCTTTACAAACCCTATGTAAGCTCAAATTTGAGTTATGAAAAACAGTTTGACTTTCCCTTGATTTAGTGCAGAACACGAGCGTTGCTCACTCCAGCAGTTGCACTAGGGCTTTTTCTGTCTGTGGTTCTGAGAAGGGAACTCTTTGGGAGTATTACATAGTTGAGTAAACAAAAGAAACAACTGTACTAAACTGTACAAACTGCCCTAAAAAGCCCTGAGGCTCAGAGAGAACAAAATGAAGAGGATGCGTTTAAAGTCCTTACATTTAAGAGAATTGCAGATAATCTGTGACTGTTAATGGTTTGACTGAAAGTCATTTTCTGAGCACACTGTGGGGACTGATCTTGGACCCTTTGGGAGTCCAGGCTTTCAGTGTTCTGATGACACGGTTCAGTATCTCACAACACTGGCACAGTTTCATGTAAACCTCAATTGGACAATAGCAGAGTCCCTACAGTTTCCTCGGATATCTAGCTCCATTTTGAGATAAATCCTGTCCAGAGGAGCACAACAGCCCTGGAGTGAAACTCTCAAACAGACAAGGAGTGCTGCACCCAAGATCTGGAAACATATAAATGGGAGAGCCAAGAATGATCCTCAGTATCCATTAAATTACTTATTCATAGATCCCAGACTAAATTAGCAAAGTCCTGGTCTGAATCAGAAGCCAAATTTAAAAACATTTTGAGAAATTTCCCTCCAGTGCCCTGGGTCTCCATTTCTGTGGGGATGCTCCGGGGCTGGTTCCTTCCACCCTGCTCCTGCTGGGAGCTTACACCATGGCCTCATCCTCAGCCTGTGGCTTCTCACAAGCTATAAACTGTCCCTCTGCTTTACAAGTGTAATGAGGCATTTTGTGGCTAGACAAAGCACTGATGTATTTTCAAAATTATACATTGCATGAATATAAATCTGTGGGTTCAAATGCACATGAGAACTAAAAACAAAATATTTGCCTGCATTTAAGTGCTTCAGTCACCGATCAGCTGCAGAGACAGTCCTTGTTTTGACCAGTATAAGCAAGCCAGATGGGTCAGGCTGTCCTGGCAGGATGAACAGGGCAGTGACTAATTCATGGGTATCACTGTAACTCCCTTTAATTCTGGATCAGCACTGCTCAGTGCTGCGAGTTACAGGCAGTTGTGCTCATGCCTGGAAGCTGACAAAAAGGCTACCAGTGAAGCTTTATCATCCCTACCCAGGGGAACTGCAAGTCACACTCATTTCTGGACTGCAGCAGATATTTGTGTGGGCTTTGGTAATTCCCTTGGCCAAGAGACAGAATTGCCACATAGGGGATTCAGCACAGGATGGAAAGTATATGACTTGGGCATATTCATCATCTTTGGTTTTTTTCTTCTTCTTCTGTGTTCAGGTTAAAATCTCGGTGGATTTCCCCAGTAAATTTACTTTAATGAGGCAAAAATGCAGCCATTACATTTTATGAGGCAATGTCTGTAGGTGGCACCCTTCCCGGGTAGAAGAGCATGCAAGCTATTAGGTATGCACTTCCTTTGTCAGTCCCAACAAAGATGCAGAAAGAGTCAAGCTGTGACCATGGGTTAGAAAGGATGCCCTCAGGTTAACCTAAATATGTTAATCAATTATGTACTTGAAGGGAAAGGGAGGTTGGCACCCAAGAGGAGTAGAAATGCTCTTAACAAGGAGAAAAAGATTACAGGAGCTGAGAAAGAGAGACAAGCAGTTGGCACCTGTGGAATAGATAGAGGTTATCAGATGACAAGGTGAGAAGGAGTTTGTCACAAGACATAAAATCAACATATTTTTTGAGTTTCCATTGCATTGGTGCAGCTGGGTATCAGTGCACTTTGACCCTGCCTAAGCAACACCCTGGCATGGAAAAAGCCTCTGCCAAGAGGATAACCTGCCTTGTCCCCACTCCTTGGGAAATGCTGAATCCATTTCCACATGCCATGCACAGAAGCACAAGATCAAGCTGATCTGCACTTCAGTCGAAATTTTGCAGTTATTCCCCAGCTGTTATATTTCAGCCTTAGGGCATCACATTAGGGGTGAATGGCAGTTCTTCACTCTGCTTGCTCTCCTCCAAAGAGGGTATTTGTTTGTGTGCACACTACACCTGGCTTGCTTGTTTGTGCCTTTGGTTTGAGTAACTGTCTTAATCTAAATTTCAAGGCTGACACCCTGCCTGACCTTTTTCTGTTCACTTCTGTATGTTGTGTTGCATCCAGCCTTCTTACTTTTTGTTTTAATTAAAAACTACAGAGGCTTAACAAGTCATTTCTATATCAAATTTATTTCAAAAAACAATATGCATGCATGCATGTTTATGTACCATAGGATTTAATTTTTGGTTTCTAGTACTCTGTTGCACGAATATACACTAGAAAGATTTATGGAAAATAACTCACTTAAAATATTTATGTTTTAGTTGAAAGTGTGTCCCCTAAAAGCATTGCAGCACCTACTGGTTTTCTCACCAGTGTGACAGATCATCACTCTTTTTTTACCCCTCAGCTGCTAAAGCAAACTGTCCTGGCCCTGGATAACAGTGATTTGGTATCCAGGTGCATATACACATGTGCAGATGCAGCAGGTTTAATTGCTGTTTGCTTTGCAATTTAAGCCTCTTTAATTTTCCATTTGTTAAATGAGGAACATGCAACATTTATGTAATTAATTTGCTCAAATAGTTCAGCAATTAAGCTCACCACCTTAGTATCTGTTTCTGAGGTCACCTCAGAGTGGCCTCCCTGGCTACTGCAGCCCTGAAGTACTCCTCCTCCCCTGTGGTGCATCACCACTTTCTCCAACAGAAGTACATTGACCTCCTTGAACTTTTTCTCACACCTACCTGCCAAGCTAGTTTCCAACTGAACTCTCTGATCCTGTAATCTCATTATCCCTTCTTCCATGGCTCCCTCACCCTGCCCTCTCAGTGTCCTTGCTGATCTCTAGGTCACCTCCTCCCACGTCCATCCATTCTCCCATCTCAGCCTTCACCTGACCTGTCTACCTGCACCAGAACCACCCGACACTGCTCCGATGATTCCTATGCTGCTTAGCAGGCTGCTGTGCATCTGTTGTCTCTCTCAGGTCCTTTGTTCTCTGATACCATCTTAGGACCACAATGGCAACTAAACACTTGATGCAAGAATTATGAAGGTCCTTTCATGTATATCTAATCTAGAGGACAGATGTAATAACAAAAATATCAGGTCAAACTCTGAAATTTTCACTGCAAAAAAAAAATGTGCAAGATTGGAGATATTGGTCAAGACTTGCAAAATATGTTTTGTCCTGATGTGTTAGATTTGGTTATCTGGAAAGTAGGAATAGAAGGCAATCAAACCCCTTCCTGGTTGTGAATCTCTGAATTATGTGTTAATAGTATATGTATCAACATGTATAACAAGACCTCCAGAACAAATACACAACTGACTATTCACACGTATCTATCAAGTCCTAAGGTTTGCGTGTGTCTGTGATGTTAGTGACAGTGACGCTGGAAGGAGGAGAGGATCAGCTAGCATACAGGCACATAAGGACTTATGTCATTATGTCAGGCTTTCATGTCAGTTAATGGTTAAAATACGTGCATAAAAACTCTGTCAATCTGATAAATTTTGAGTGGCTGGTTGCAAAAAAGACATTTTTATCTTCAACAGTTTTGAAATTCCTGTATATTTATTATAATAAAATGTTCCTTTCACACTTGAAATAATTCTTTTGTCTGTCAGTTAGCTATTTGGATTTTTTTCTTCTCGAACACAAATGAATCATGACTGTTCCTTGGCTGGCAACACGGATAGTCTTTATGTTTCATAATGCAATAAGAGATTTTCCTAGGACGCATTTGTTGTTTTTTCCTTTTTTTCCTAAAGTCATCTATTTGTTACCCTTAAGAAAGAACTGCCATAAAACATGGTTTCCACTATGTAATTTCAGCTCCAGGCTTTGCCCTATTTTGTTAGTGGAGCCCAGAGCTGGCCCTAACTCCAGATACGGCACAGAGCCATGTACTGATGCCAGACCATAAGGCCAGACCTCACACTGCAAAATTCACAGTTTCTGAATATTTCTTGCTCTGGTAAAAGCCTAGAATTAAATCCAGATGCCTTGTGACCCTCCTTGTTCAGGCTGGCCTAACAGTGTTTTAGGTAACGGGGTGTTGCTGCAGGGCTTTTCCCTCATCCATTTTCACTTTGTACAGTCCAGGAAATAGTATTTTGGGTTCATATGTCATAAACTCATTGATGCAAGCAATATATTGTTGATAGAAAAAAAAAACACAACAAAAAACACCTTATGCATGTTCATCATCTGAGTTTATTTGCGGTAAGAAGTACCTAGTTGTTTTGCCGCAGTAAATTAAAATAGAGATGTATGAGTTCTCACCATTTAAATTCACCATGGATCACTTGAAAAATGAACATACCAAATAAAATACCCTGGGTCCTGAACCAACTACCTTGTGAAGCCTGGATGTTCCAAAACCAGCTCTGCATTATATGTCCTTGAACTTTCTTCATATTTTAATTTTAAGCACAGCTGTGCATGGTTCTAATAATTGATCCCTTCTGCATCTTTCTCACAGGAAGCAAATCATACTCAATCTTGTGCATGTACAGTGATCCCTGCCAGGGGTTTAGCCTTGTATTTTCTGTGCTTTTGTCCTAATTTTGTTGCTAATAGTGATAATGAGTCACTGTTGATGAATCACTCAAACTCATTGATAAGTACAACAATAATACTTAGCAGTTCCACAGCACTGTGAATTTTCAAAGGCTATTCCATATTTTAATTGTCTCTAGAGCATGTCTTGGAGTAAGGTAAGCTTTAATACCCTCATTACAGACCCCCTTATAATTTTTGGTATATTAATCAGAAGATGGCAATGAAACATTGCATGAGAACTGCAAAATCTAAGGACTGACATCTGTAATGTTATATGACTTCAGGAGCTCATGAGCCAGAATACAAAACTGAGAGTATTTGATGCTATGGATCAACATGCATTTTGTGCCAGTAGAAGCGCAGTGTTACCTTCAGAAAGTGTCTCTGCTGCTGTGTCCCAGCTAATCCCAGAAAAAAAGAAAAAAAGCTAATTTTAGCCTGGATTTGTTGCCCCGTGAAATTCAGTAATAGCCCCACAAAAGAAAAACAGTGGTAGCATTAGGAGGGGAGAAAACAGAGAGCAGTTCTTGTCTTTCCATTGAGTGACAATAGCAAAGCTGATTTAACCAGTGCCCATATTCTGTGGTCATCTTGCACAGGAGGAGCTCTACTGCTGCAAAGAAAGCTGCACCTGATGTGCAGCTATAACATCCACATTAAAGCAAGGGGGCTTATTTTCTTCAGGGGGATTTTGAAACCAATAGTTGAAACATTACATTACTTATCAGTGGATTAAATATTCAGCCACGAAAAATAACAGTGAAACGATATGATCAAAAGTTTTCTTCCAGTAATAGCACTTTGAGTATATGCATTTTGAGGGAAAATATCCTATAATTTGGGATTTTTGTAAAAAAAAAAGGAACTTTTACATATATGCATATATTTTCAAACACAGTAATTGGTAAAAACATTTTCAAAAGAACATTATAATGTTGATTTGAAAACTTGCTGCTGGACCTGTCATAAAGAAATGGTCTCTGAAGAGCTTCATGGACCTTCAGATTGACCAAACCTTTATCAGTTCTCAATGTCTCAAAGTTTAAAATCAGCTAAGGTTTATTTTCAGATCCCAAGTATGGAAAATATTTTTTTTTTCCTTGTGAAGATTTTCTCACAAGACAATGATCAAAATTCCTTTGAGGATGTAGGAAAACATTTCAGATATCTCTGGAAAAGCAACATTTGCAGAGTGAGAAGCCAAATATAATCTTGCCCAGTGATCAGCCAGTGTTAGTTTTGACAGTGTGATGCCTGCATGACATCCATTTATCTATTCGTGTGCCTTATGTTTAGAGCAGAATGTAGCTTAGCTTTGCAAATGGAATGGGAATAAATTATTCTAATTGCCATCAAAATGTTTCTATTTAAATATCAGCTTCTGCAGTGGTTTGTGAATGGTACCTAAAATGGCATGTGCAAGGGCAGCTTTTGTGACTGTACAAATGTGTGCTGCATGAATGGATGCTGTGAAAAAGGGAAAGTCCTAGGGAACTAAAGCAAGCAGGAGCTTATCCCTTTTGTAGGCTGTTGTGTAGTTTCACTTTGGTTAAATTAATCAGTTCTGGAGGAAAAAAAATATAAACATTGTTAGTTATTGTTCCCTTCCTCAGCAACCTCAGGATTCTTGGTCCCGTTTTTCTGTAAGTAGTACCCATGATGATTGCTGTCTCTTTCTCCCTCTTTCAAACAGAGTATATTTTCTGATGGTAACCAGATATTAGGAAAGACTTTTAGGATGAGAGCTATGGAAGCTACAATGCAGCTTCGTCATTACAATATAACCTTGGGTCATCTGCCCCTCAGTTGTCCAGAACTTTCTATTACCCAAAACATGTCCATGTCCCCCAATATCTATTAATTATGCTGCCAAATCCCGTGGATTTCTGAAACCTCTGTTATCCAGGCTTATTCAGCTTTCCCTATGGCATCTGGATAATCAGGGCTTTACTGTATTTCATTATTTTTCATAACACTTTCTGCTTTTCAGAGGGCAGAAGCAGTCTCTCTCTCCCCCCGCTTTGCAGAATGCATTAGACTGCCTAAACAAATGGGCCTGGCTAGATGGGAAATGCAACCTCTCTCTGTCTCAAATATTACTTTACATTGTTGTATAGTGCCAGCACTACAGATTTGTCTGCAGAATACACAGTCAACATATTCAGCAAGACCAAGATGGGATTTTTCATTGCCATTCACATCATTAAAAAAAAGTCTGATAATTAAGAAAGTCAAAACAATCATCAAAACTCAAGTAACCATCACTGGATGCCCTGTTCTCTCACCAGTCACTGTAACAGCAGTTCCATGGTACCTTTCAGAAATTTGCCTGTTTATTCTCACAGCCCCTGTCAGGAGGTAAAGAACTTTCTTTTCTGCACACAGAGAGCTGAGCACCAGCAGCAAGAAACCACAAAGCACTGTGGAGGCAGCCTGGCATACAGCTGCAAGTGCAGCTCCGCTTCCCAGCTCTGAGACCCAAGACTGGCCACAAGACAGTCCCAAGAGATTGGGAAGAAGTGCTGCTGTGACGTTTTGTGATTAACCAGCAAGACCACCTGGAAGCTTCCAAATGCTCTTCATTTGCCTTGAATTAAAGCAGAATAGCCAGAAAAATGTCCACAAACTGGGGATGCACAGAAGGGTAAACTCTTCCTAAGTGATCCAAGATTATCTGAAAGACATGAATGCTACATAGTTCAGGGTCCTATCCCTGCTAGTGACCGTGATTTGAAGCTTAAAGATGGATTAAAAGGACAGGGCAACACATCCCTGGGGTGGTGCTCCCTGCAAATCAAAGGCTCAAAGAATTATCCTGAGCCTCAGGTTGTTTCTTTATGCATAAAAGCATTTCAGATTTTTCTTCCTAGAATTCGTCAAATCTCTTCTTGAACTCCTCTGTTTGAATACATCCCGAGTTCAACAGTTTAATGGTGCACAGTGTGGGGAATTAAGCATATCTTTTCATTCGCTTTCTGTCCACTGCCTCACAGTTACATGGGTTGCCTCCTCATTTCCTGTATTGTGCAAAACTATCTGTAACATTTCTTTATTCATATTCTCAGTGTAAGTCAGGATGTTACTGACCTCTGCCACAGCTTCATGGGGTCAAGGCAGATGGGACCAAGTAGATGAACTTCAAACTAAATAATGGGAAGAGAGTTATGTGTGTAGACTCCAGCCCCGCATATATGGCAGAGTGAAAGGAAAATCAAATATACAAGAAAATAGAAATTAAGGGAATAGAAGTGAATAGGAAAATGAACAGCAAAGAGAAAGGAAGCCTAGTACTGCTGAGACTGACATATTATAATGATCACACTGGACCAAAACAAACGTCCTCACTGCCCAGTGGTTTACACTGGCTCAGTCAGCGTATAATAACAGAGGCATGTTATTAGACAAACACATAGTGAGACTCCCCAGTTGTCAGGATGGCAATACAGTTGTTAAAATGACCTTGCCTGGCCAGGTCAAGACATTGAGGATTACCAGTGAAACTTCGCATGTTAATCCAAGGTACACAGGCAATAAAGAAGAAGTCCTAGAACAACTGATGCTGTATGTGAAATCAGACCTTAATGGAATAACATAAACATAACAAAATAATGACTATAGTTATAATGGGTTTGGAAACAGAAAGAAAGGTAAAGATGGCTGAGTGGCCTTGCTTGATGTGGCAGAATGAATGAAAAGGGGTAGGATGAATAAAATAGACTACATTTGTGTAAAATTGCTTACGGGAAGGACAATAAGAGATTCTATTGAGTAGTGCAGGAAGTTCGTTACAGATGCTCCCCCCTCCAGGTTCAGCATTGGCTATGAATAGCAATTTCTGTAATGTTATTAGAGGAAGAGAGAGGCTAGTGAGAATTGTGTCATTAAGGTAGACTGGCTTCCAGACATATGCTGAAAAATAAATGCGACCAATAACCCTGAGGCTCAGATACTGCTTCAGGTGACAGGTAACAGATTGGGCCACTAAGCAGTGAGGATAGAGTAGAGATGAAAGATGATCTCAGCATGGTCCCGTGTACTTTGGCTCAGTTTTCAATAAGGGCAGTGGTGTCAGCCATAGGGACAAATGCAGGGTGAGAACAAGAGAGCAGAGAAAGCATGACCATATCTGAGACAGAAGGAAAATTTGGAACTGAGTGAGATAAAGCCGAAGAAGTCAGACTGTCTTCACCCCACAATTTGGAAATTGCGAGTAAAAGGATTTTTAATACATCTGTCAAGTTTTTATGAATGGGACTATATGCTTGGACAATAAAAAATGTACCACCTGTACTGAGGAAACAGGGTTAAGAGGAGAAGGAAAAAGGAGCTTTGCAATTTCAAGCTTCTGAATCTAACCTTAGTAACATGCAACAATTGTGGCCTCTCCAGGGAAATACTTAGGCTGAAAAATAAAAAAAAATAAAATAATCTTCCCTGTCTAAGAGACCAGTGAAACTAGAAAGAACAGCCAGCCATAGGGACAGCTAACTTCCTAACTGGAGTTGGGATGAAATATGATTCAGTGTATGAAAGAAATGATGTGAAACAGTTACCTGCAATACCAGGGAGCTGGATGCAGTAACACCAGCTGTCCCTTCCATTGCTATCACCATAGTTTTTTCTGAGCTTTGATATTTGAAGATAATTAAGTGTAAATATTACTCTCAGATTAGGACTTTATCTACTGAAACCAAAAGGCAGATTTGCAAATCTACTTGTTAAATGATAAAGTGAGTCTCTTTAATCTTGACAGCCAAAATCCTTGGATGTTCTTCGAACATCTCAGCCTCAAATCTGTATTGGATGTATTTATTTACTTGAAGTGAGGCACATAATGTAATACCACCTTTAAATAGGAACTTAGTCAACACTGTATTCGCATTACCAACTCTTATTCCAGGTACTGCAGGTTGGTACTGTCAGTCAGGAGAGCTTTCTCACCATATGCTCACAGAGGAGTTTCTGAAGCATTTTCCAAACCCTTCATTCCCACTGCTGCTGTTCCTCAGTTCCCCAGTTTGCTCCAACCTTGGGATCTCATTTCTCTGGCCAGGAGGCACTGAGGCACCAGCATGGTTGTAGATTTTAGTGATCATCAAACATAAAAGTACTAACACTTATTTCTGGATGAATCTCCAAAGGTATGTCAAATGGCTGTTCCTGTTTCATGTACTTCACTTTCCCAGCAAGGTTTCTAAAGAATAAATCAATACAATGAAGGCACTTTGTCTGGGATGTAATAGCCAAAAGATACATTTTGTCCTCAAGCAACTATATGTAATGAAATACGAAGTTTTTTAAGCATTCAAATAGTGACAGCCTTTTGGGAAAAAAAACAAACATCAACCAATCCTCTTACTTCTCACCAATCAGAGAGGGAATGACACCAAAAAACTGTATAAACATGGCTGGTGCCAAGTGCTCCAGCAGCCTCGAGTCTGTGTGTGTCACCTTATCTCATGAACCACACCATCAAGAATTCACTTATGCAATGGCTGATCACTACTTTCAGGAGAAAATGTGTGCATGTTTGTAAGGGGCTGGGAATGGGAGGTTTCGGCAAATACAAAGTATTTTCCTTTCCTCTCCTTGCACTCCTGTCCTCACACTGAACAAGGTCCTTGCTTTCATTGCCACCGTCCTCTGTACACTCAGCCTGTATTACAGAGCTCGCATCTCTTCAGTAACCCTATTCCCACACCCTTTACAGCAGCAGAAAGTGGCTTTCCCTCTTAAAATAACACCTTCTGGTACACCTTGTAAAAAGGCTGTGGAGTTCCCATTGTTTGAGAATGGTATCTGCACGTAGTCAAATAGCTGACTGATTAAGAAGGTCAGTAGACGGATGTCAGGAATACAAGGCCTAGTTACTAGGTTTTGTGAGACCAATTAAAATAAGGCGTCATTGTTCTGCATGACAAATGGCTTCCTCTGGCTGTTCTTTGCCTCAGTTCTTGGCATATGTTATCTCTAACTACATTCATCTCAAGGAGAGTCTGAAGTACATTTTTTCTACAAGCGTGGCTTTTTTGTTTCACTTAAAATGAGTCTTCGCTTTATTTCTGAGGACTTCATGCTGCATCTCCCAGAATGTCATGTGCTGTAAAGCTCCTCCCTGCCCTCCTTACATTATTTTTATAAAACAGAATATATCTACACACAGCAAGCCCTGGAGAGGACCTAAAGCAGGTGAAGAAGTGACTGAAGCCCTTCCCCAGAGCCAATCTATTATGAACAATACGGGCTCCTCTCTCTCACTTTCTTGAGATGTCCATTAGTGACACTGTCTGATGTGCCATCAAAATACAGGTCCCTTGCTGGAGTTCTGGCTCTCAGACAGGGCAAAGACAGGATTTTATCCCTTTAAATGATAGAGAGGGAACAGTAAAAAAGGAGTGCTAGAGAATAACAAGGTTTGTGGAGGGGCCAAATTGCTACAAGGAAATTAAAATCTGGGAAAGGAAGCAAAGCATGAGGTTGCCAGGAGAAGGTATCCACTTGCAGCTGGCTAGGGACTAGAAGAAAGTTAAAGAAAAGGAGAACACACTAAGGGTTCTGGTGAAAACAAGTTGTCAATAAGTGTTTCAGATTACAGGGTATATCAGATTGTGAGAGGGAGAAAACAGTGCTTCTGGAGCAGGGCAGCAGCTTGCCTCACTATTAGGAGATGTGGTAGTTTGTAGTTAACGGAACTGTCTGTCCTGCTGGCACCTTCCTGCTCTGCTCTCGGCACAGATAACGGTTTGCTAGCTTTGCAGCAGCACTGTGTGCTCTGAGTTAGTTAGGAAAAGGGACTACTTTCTAGGGCAAGACAGGTAGCAAAGACTACAACAGCAGACTTCACCAGGATGAGGGCAATGGCTGTGGAAGCAACTTAAGGTATTTCCACTTCCTGTGGAAATAAAAGGGTTAAATTTGCCCCTTGAGGTCCAGAGAAATTCCACCTGAGAATGAATTCCTTCAAGGCAGCCCTTACTGCAAACCGCCTAACATCTAACCGTCAAATGGCTGGGGCAGCAAGGCATGTCCCACATAGCCCAGAGCGCCAAAGCAAGGGGGATGCAAGTCAGCAATATCAGCCCAACCACCTTTTGCTCTTTTGCTTCCCCGCTTGCACAGATCTGTGCTCAATTTACCCAGCACAGGTTATGCCACTGTTCTCATTTCATAGGATATTTGGGCTGCAAGTCTCACGCATGCAGCAAAAGAAAGGCAAGAAAGATGGCTCATCTCAGTGCTCGTTACCCACAGTGCTGGTCAAAGGGTCAGCGGTGGCTTTGAGATCTTGAGATATAGCAGGTTATAGGAATGGGCTGGACAACTCTTTTCAATAGCTAAAGAGGGAAAACTGTCTGTTTCCCATTCACTCGTTCACCTCCCAGCTACCTTTCCATCTCTGAGGAACTAGAACTGCCCAGGTCATCAGAAAGTCTGCCAAATCAAACAAATATACAGAAGTGAAAAAATCAAACCAAAAAGTGGAACCTAAAACAAAAGGGAGGTCAAAATGAAAAATAAATAGAACAACAGTAATGCAAGCTAGAAATTGCCATATTGAGCTATGCTTAATATTAATATGGAAAAATAGTGGGTAAGAACAAACAAATAGCATAAAAAAAAAAGACAGAAGATAATGAAATCTACTATTGTCAATGACCATGTGGCATTACAAAAAGTATGATCAGAAGACTAAGATTTTTAAGTACAGTGGAAAATTATGTTTTCAAGCTTAAACCGAGACAAAGATAGTGACTGGAGTTGTAGTTAATAAACAGGAGAATGAGAAGAGAAATTAAAGAAATCACAAGAGGAGAAGATAGCAAAAATTCAGAAGTTCTAGTCATTAGTTATTTTCTGAGTGCTTTTTTATTGTGTTTTGTTTTGTTTCTCCCAAGGAGAAGAATACAGATGATGGAAGGAATACGAGGAAGGAATATGTTTTGAATTGTTTAAGTTAGGACCTTAAAAATACAGGAGAAAATAATTATTATTAACAAAAGAAATCAGAAAAATAATCACAATATTTTCTAAACGAAACCTTTTCAGCAGCTGATGTTGGGTGTTACGTCTTGAAACTAATGTGCACTTTCATTAAAGGCACAAAATGAACTGAAACATAAAAAATATTTCAACAAAGCAAACAAACACCATTTTTGTGGCAAACAAACCATTCTGTTTAACCCAGAACTAGAGGGGTTTAGGTTTGTTTTGCCTCTTAAATTTCCAGGCACTGAAAATTTCCAGGATGTTTTGTTTCCAAATGAACTGAAAATAATATTTCAATTCATTTACTTTGAATTATCATAACTAGTAGGGCATCAAACAATTATTTATTATGGGGTTCTAAGCAGAATTATGAAAATGAAGAGTTGTACAGATTGCCTTGTTTCAATCATTTTGCAGCCAGTCTGGAAGGGTTTCCTGCCTTTTAGAAATTATGCTAAAATGGCTGTGCAGGGAAGGGGATTGGTATTTTCCAGAATATCAGTAGGTGCAAGAATTTTCAGTCCTAGGCATTTTGATGCAGAGTTAACAGAAATGGGATCCATCAGCCTTTAGGAGAGAGAGAGGGATTCTGTGTGAAAGAGCTAGCAAGGAACAACAGAAAATGGACCAGAAGGGGGAAAAAAGGAGGAGCAGTATGTTCATATCCATCCAACCCTTCCCTCCTCCCTTCCTCCACAGAGTTAGGTTAAATGCATCTGCAGTTACAGAATCACAGAATGGTTGGGGTTGAAGGGACCTCTGGAGATCATCTAGTTCAACCCCCCTGCTAAAGCAGTTTCACCTACAGCAGGTTGCACAGGATCGCATCCAGGCAGGTTTTGGATATCTCCAGAGAAAGAGACTGCTGCTGATAATTATTACCAATAATTAATAAGTCTTTGCACAAATTGTCATGCTCTTAATCTGCAGGGCTAATTATGAAAAACAAAGGAAAGTGTCTAAATTACTGGAACTAAATTATTAAAGAAAGAGCATGAAACATGCTTGTAAAATAAGATGAGGGTTGTGTTTTCATTTTTAATGGTAAATACATATTTGCTGAGATGATATTTAATGCAGATGTCAACAATGTAAAGAATGAGGGAAACAGAGACAAAAAACCTATTTTGTTCATTACACGGAAAACAGAAAATGAAGATTATCTTTCCCAGTAGGGTACCGAATTGGAAATGAGGACTTCCTAGTTCACAGGAGGTCTGGGACATTTGCAGGTGGAAGGGTAGTCCACCAGAGAGGAAGATGTCCCTGTTGAGCGATACTGCCTCTAAGTTTACATAAATGCTTTTTTAGCTTAAATCATGTTCTTGATCCCGTTGACTTCAGTAAGCCTATTGATATGCTGAGACATTTTCATTGCTGAAATCAAGGCTAAAAGTATTTCCTAACACACACTCTGAGGGATTACTGTTATGTGGGATAGCCTAAGCAATGTGCCCTAATCCAAGTGGGAAGCCTATGGCAGAACTTGGGCTTTAAAACAATTCAATGAGGTTCTGGGTTAAAATTTTACATACTTTTTTAGGTGACTATTGGATAGCTCCAGAAGTAGAAAGATGTATTATTTCAGATTTATTTCTATTTTATTCTATTTTTAAAAGTTATTTGCTATTCATTCAGTGGTGTCCAGCCCTTTCCTTCTGTCTCTCACAACAAACATTCTGATAGGGGAAAAGTGGCTTTATAAACATTCAAGAACCTGCCAGCTCTGGGTTATGGGTCTGAGGAGAGGAAAGAGGAAAAAAACACAGGCATATAAAGAAATACTCATAGAGAATGCAATTCAGGTTGAGGAAGTCTGTTGTATTTTTCAGATCTTTTGCTTACTTCCTTATAGATGACACCATTAAGAGAACGTGGTTATTTCTACAAGCATCCATCAGAGCCACAGGAAATTCAGACTGAAAGTTAATATGTAAAAAAAAGAGCCCAAATTTCCCAAAACGTGGCAGCTCCCAGCAAATGCACACACAGCTCTGCCAAGAGCATAACTGACTTAGGAGTTGTTGTGTGGTAGCTGGGGAGGCATCAGGCAGCAGCACAGCTGGTAAGGTTGCAGGCAAGCTGTGATTTTACCTATTTATTTTAAAAACTCACAGCCTTGTCAGTGCCAGCAATAAGGTAATATTTTTAAGGCAATTTCCATAAAGAAAAAGGCCAGGATCTTTTTTTTCTTTTTAATAAAAAGAAGGTTTTAAATTGTTATTTGAGACGTTTACACATCTCTCATACTCCATGATGGGTCCTTTAGGGGATCCATATCACTGGAGACCAACTTGTCAAATGCTCCTTTCGCTGCTAAGACACTAAACTCCATGTACTGATTAGAAAAGTTTATTCCCTTCCTAGTGAACATAGTGCATCTCATTATGAACTTCACATGGAGTTTCTAGGGCAAGTTGCTTTGGAGATCAGACATGAAGGTGTGGAAGATGTTCCCAAAACCTTCAGAGCCATGAGTACCCTTCTTTTTAGCTGCTTCTTAATTTTATTCCTAGGATTCACAATTCAGAAATAGCAGACCCAAAACAGTTCAGGTTTCGACAAGCAATCCTCTGCTCAACATAAGCCTTTTCCTTTAGACAGATCACTGTGATTTTTTTTAAGTGTGCCTCCTGAAACAGGAAAGAAGAAATGGAGTCTACAGTGGAAAGCTGGCAAGAAATCCAATGTCTTTTTGGAGAAAAGGTACCCATGGTACAGTAGGCATACGTCTTTGTTAGCTATGTTTAATGCATTATGAAAGGTTTACAGATGCTCATGGACTGCATACAGTGTCCCAGTGAAGCAGAATTCATACAGAGTCAGCTCACTGGATCTGTATTGTCCCAGGAGACAGAAAATGAGGCCACACTAATGCTATGATTTAGAGTGTGTTTTTATTTATTCCTAAATGTAATGAGCTTGTGTAGCAAACAATTCTTCTGCAGAGAAAAGATGTACAATCGCTTGAAACTAACAACACATTAAGTTGACTGTTAATGGAATCCTGCTGCCTCTTATTGCTGTGTGTATAATAATTTGACAAATATATTCAGATGTGTCGTGGGTTTAAGACTCATTCCATGTCTGTTCTTTTTCTGCTAGCATGGTCTAATCCACTTAAGAGAGGATAATGAAAAAAGGCCTGATAAATCCTTACCTAGAATTTGTAATTTGTATGAGCTTTTTGCAGCCCCCAGTCCAGTTAGTTTAAAGCTAACTCAGGCATCTCCCATAAGCTGCAGCCTGTTTTCCACATGGCTCTGGACACCGTGGAGACAGAGTTAACTTTCCATTTAACAAGACAACTTCCGGCAGGATTTTTCTGCAAATGGAGCAGTGTCAACCCCACTTCTGCCAGCTATGCCCACTAAAGAGATGGAGGTGCCAGGAGGAAAACAACCAACTTAAATCCAAGGTGGCTGAGCAGTGGTAGGGGTGCACCAGAGTTCTTGAAAAAAAGCCTTTGGTGGGTCCTTGCAAATAAGTGTATGCCTGACTCTAATGACCATGACCACTGAGATAAGACAGCCCTTGAATGTCATTGTGCATTTTTCGGTAACTATCGTTTTCCCCTGAGTTTGTTTGTTGCATAGATTTTTTCCCATAGTGCCAGAAATTACCACAAGCTCTGTGTATACCCGGCACCATGCTTCCAAGCCAACCTCTAACTCCTGCTCAGCAGATCAGTCCAAAGCCAACCTTCTCTCTAACTGGTCCAACATTATGATTCAGTATCCGTCCCAACACCGTCAGAGCACATAGCAAAAGCCTCACTGTCTTCATGAAAGTCAGGAGTTTCTTGACCTTTTCTGGACATCTCCAAAATATTTGTGGGGTGAAGAAGTACCCCGATAAGAACACCTTCTTTGGGACCTATCTCTTTCTCCTAACCTCCAAGCTTTATCTTTTTCCCTTCTGTACATCAGGCCACGCCAGCATCATCTTTTGCAGTGTGAGAGTGTCACGGTTGCCTGGAATTTCTCAGAAATATGGTAAGTCTCAAGAGTCTGAAGCAGATGGGCAGAGTAAGGCTGCATGGCAGGGGGAGAAGAAAAGGAAAGGCAATAAGATACGTACGTTTGTGTCATGCCATTCCTGCCCATTGCAAAGCCTCTGCAGCAAGTGACCACTGGTGAAAAGTGGCTGTCACAACCAGGCAGGACATAACAGGACCAAATCAAGTTCTGTGTTTCACTGGCCTGTCTCATGTCAGGGGACTATTGCCTGCCTCAGCTCCCGCTCGTGCAACCCCAGCTCGCAGCTGTTGGAGGGACAGAACTGCAATGGTCACTCACCAGAGGAAAACTCTCCCACTTCCTAATCTCAGTGGGGTGGAATTCACACCAGTTTCAACAACAGCAGAAAGCAACTGATCCCTTTATCCTCTGCCTGGCCCCATCCTGCATCCCTCCCATTTGTGTGGATGGGCCCCTCGGGGCCTTATAAGCCTGTCTTCATTGAAGCCCTGATCATGGAGGCTGATCCACTTAGCTCAGCATAGCACTGCAGCCTCTATGCTGCAGCACAAGCCGCTGCAGGCTACGTAATCACTATGTGCAAAAGATCAGTTGCCTCACACCAAATAAAACCAAGATGAAACCCAGTCCTCAAAGAAAGAGGGGGAGTATCTCCTGGCACATATGGGGAATAAAAAACCAGTCACCAGAAAGCGACCATCAATTACAGTGATATTAAGATGGAGCAGAAGAAAAGTTAATCAGCACTGAGCTGCAGAGGATGCTGGATTAGTCACAGTGTTTCCTTCAGCCTTTCTTTTCTCTCCTACCTGCTGTTTTTTCTACTGACAAGTAAATTTCTCCAGATACAGAAGTTTTGTTCAGACTTTGGTGCAGCTGTAAGGTCAAAGCCTCCCTTTTTCCCGTACTGGTGAGTAGATGCTGCAAGAGCCATGCTGGTGTACAGGAGAAACCTTCTTTTTAACCTGCCCTCAGTAAATCCTTGCCTGTCTCCCTGTCAGTTTGTACAGCCCAGAGCACAACAGAGTCTCTGAAAGGTGGGTGCAGAAAAGAGGTGGAAAGCTCTCCTTTTTTGCAGAGCATGTGCCAAGGAGAGGACTGTAAGCTGCGAGGGGGACTTTGTTCCCACTGGAGTCCTCACCCATCACCCAAGCCAGTAAATGCTTCTTTCCCAAATACAGCAGGAATTGTGCTCACTGGTGACCACTTTCTTTCCCAGCAGCTCCACTGATGCAGACCCAAATTCAAAGCACAGTCAAATTAAATGAGACTAAATGCCAGCAGGCAATATGGGTCTCACGGGTGTTTTTCCACTATCCACCCATCCCTGTTGGTCTTCCTGTAACCCCTCAACATTGTTCTGGGAAGCAAGATTGTTTTTTCAGAAACAGAAAAGGAAGTAATCGGCTCCCTGGAAGCACCAGAGAAGAAGCCCCACACCCATCCCTGCATGCCCACACCACCCTCTGGGGTAAGGTCTCAGCAGCAAATAGCACTGCCATGTAGGGACAGATCTGAAATGGAGCCATCCCAGCAGGAGGTTCCAGACCAGCATCTCTCATGCAGGAGAAATGTGTTTCTCCCTGATTAGCCTTGGAAATTTCAACTTTTGCATCCAGGACTTTGGGTTGAACAAAGAGTCTTGAATCCACATCCTTTTTCCTGGCTGGCTATACTATGTATGTATATGGGTTTTCCTCCATTCCCAGTTTGGCAAAAAGCCCTGCAGAGACAAAAAAATACACACAAAAAGGAAAATTATTGTTGTGCTCTATCTCAGTAACTTGCTGAAAAAAACCCTTCTCAACACTAGGCAGCAGAAAGAAAAAAAGCTGTTTGAACAAGACAGCTGGGTGTTGGAGTACAGAGCAAGCGTGTTATTTAATTCAGTTTGTCACGTTCTCTCTGTCTTCCCCTGCCCATCTCACCAGGATGCTGCTTATCTGGCTAGTGGGATGCAGGAAGATTTATCCCACTGGCTCCTTCACATTAAGCCCTCTCCATCATGTCTTCAGTTCAAAGCACTGGACTTTTGCAGAGCACTGGGCTACAGCTTCTGTCGGGGTCAATATACATGTCAGCACCTGCAGACTCTGACAGTTTTCCAGGGAGCAAAAGGTGCATAGACAGAGAGCTGAGGTACAAATCGTTCCTCTTAGGAGGTTTCAAAGGTCAGAAGAGGGTTAAAATTGATTTGGGTTAGCTGATCTAAGAGACACCCATGTATCAAAATTTCCTGGAAGCAAATGCTGGTAGTAAAGGTGTTATCTCTATTCCCTGCCTCCCCAGAGACAACAGCAAACGTTGGCAGTGAGGTTTACCTACCATTTTCCTGTGCTCATTGTCCCTCAGTAGCTAGTAAAGACAGGAGACACCTCGTCATCCCCGCTGGGTGAACCTGCCTCTCCTTTTCATCTGCACCGTGTTTGGCCGATTGATGCTGCATGGGTCTGCCGCTCCTCTGCAGTGCCAAGCAGAAGTGTTCTATAAAGTCAGACTACACTAAATATTTCAGAGGAAAATGTTTCACCAGAGGCTCCTCATCAGTCCCAAATTTCACGCTGTTGGAATACAATGCACAACACAGGTATGTGTTGTACATGCAGGAGAGGGAGGAGAAGGTGCAGCAGCTGTACTTGCCCAGAAAATGTCAATACACTCCCCACTGCCTGCCTGCCCACGGGGACCCCCGCTGTCTGAGCCTTTCCTTCGTTGTGCCATAGTGTCTAGGAGCAAAGGTACCTTGCTGGCCACGTGGAGTCAAACATCTGGTTCCTCCCGACCTCCAGCAGAGATCCAGTCAATTCATTGTGTACCCAACAGCCCTGAGTTTTCTCTTTGCCTGCCTGGGGTTTAGACAGTGCACAAGCTTTTTGTAAAATGCACTAAAATCCAGCTCCACCAAATCAGGAAAGAGGGACTGTGGGATTCTCCATCTCTGTACTCTCGTGTGGGAGGCTAACTGATGTATCAAGCACCTCAAAGAAGGATTGCTTTGGAGGTGAAGAGAAGGATTCCTCCAGATCTCTTGCCTGTATTACTGAAGAGTATTAGGAGCAGGACATAGTCAAACAGCTTAATGGAGTTTCAGGACCAAGATGGAGCCTTTTTAATAGATGTCTGTCTTCAGTACCTCCACCAAAAACAGACATAGTAAACAGGCATCTTCCTGAGACAGCTGAACCATACAGAGTTCCTCAGCCCCATAGCACACTCCTCCTCACTTTCAGTTAAGAAAGCAATCTGACACAGGCAGTGTCCCAGCCTTTGTCTTTCCTAGACCGCAAGATTATCACAGATCCACAGCTCAGCAGTGAAAAAGCCGAATCTGTCCTAGCTCTGATATCAGACTCTGGGAGCTCCCTGACAGTTCCAGGACACCCCATGATGTTCAGAAAAAATTGAACAAGGTTATTAAACTGTGTGACTGGTGGTCTATACTAGTCAGGTGTCCTCTGGTAGAGACTACAGACAAACAGGACTTCTATCAATCAGCTATGCATTAGCTGGTGCCACAGGTGCCATGTGCCACAGTGGCCATGCCAGTATCAGCAGCTGGAGCAATACTCATGGTTGCCCAGTCTGGTTTGTGGAGGTTTTTTTTCCCACCATGTTCTCTAGCACAGTTTTTGCATGTGCCAGCAAGCTTTTGCTGAAGCTCAGGAAACAGACTGGAGCAGAAACTGTGTCTGTTAAGCATTGTGATCAAGACCAATTTTGGGGGGAAGAGAAGAAGGTTTGGGATTTTGCCCCTAGAGCAAGAGAACAGGTCTTTTCTCATTTATATTTTGTACAAATGTAACCTGTGAGTCCAGATGGCTTCACTAGATTCTGCGCAATTTCTTAGTTCACATGTATTTGTCCAACTGGAAGAAACGTCTGGCCCCAGCCACCTTCCAGGGGCCATCCCCATGAAGAAGGTCACCTGAGCAGCCCATGCCATCAATCCCTATCCCACTTCACTTGCAGTGACCAAAGACAGCAAAGACCTGCTACCGATACCCGTTAAGCTAATCTAGTTGATTGTGACTGAAGCAAGTTACAGCCTTCCCCCCAAGCAGCTCAGGTAGCAAATCTGAGGGGACACCAACCTCCAGCCCTTGTGATGAGCAGGTGGAGATGGAGTGGAAGCGACAGCATTTTCCAGAAGCCTCTGTACAGAGTGCAGCTGTCAATCAACATCCTTAATTGGTAGTAACAAATCTCATCACAGCCTGGTGCCTCAAAAAGCCACCTTCTGTGTCAGGGAGAGCTGCTATGGGGGAGGCTCGGGGAATACATAGCATGTAAAGATCCCTTTTGATGGGCTCGGGGTCAACTGCCATTACCATCAATTATTCATCATTCCCATGTGGACTTAAGGCAAAAGAGGTATTAAAAATTTACATCTCTCTTTCTTCCCACTCCTCCTCGGTATCCTCACCTCTTAAGTATGGCTGGTTAATGTGAGCATTTGCTGTTAATTAGCTGTAATGATAATTGCAAAGAAAGTACAAATGCCTTAACTGGGGAGATGTGATGTGTGTCTCATTAAACTCAGACTAATAGAAAATTCTTCACCTTCCTCTCTTTTATTCCAGAATCTCTGAGCCCACATTAATTTAAGATTTATTACAATTGAAGATACAGGGCTAGATATCTATCTGCTGAACATCTCTGAAGGCTGTGATGATTACATGATTTATGCAGTTTTAGGAAAGAGTAATTCTGGTATATTATAATAATTTTTATTTTGTAGACATTTAGTTCTTTAAAAAAAATTAATTAGCCGTAAATAAATGTAATAAATGTAATCTTTATATATTATTTATATAAAACATATATATTGAATAAACAGTTTTCATCCTCTGTGTGGGTTTCCATTTTGCATTTGCTGAAGTTCAGGAGAGTACCATCAAACTAGTCCACCTCTGTTTTCATTTATATGCAGTTTCCCTTTCTGGTTGTTAGCAGTGTAAGCTGCTCCGGCATAAATAGTGCACAGGCTTGAAAGTCCCCTGGACCCCCTTCCAGTTCACAAAGCCTTGAGTCTGTTACAGTTCAGAATAAATTTCTAAATTCCTTTTGCTCTAGAAATGCCCAGCTCAGTGAGAGGTATGTTATACAAGGTGGTAGCAATCACAGTGCCGTTTCTTCTAATTCCCATTTCCTTATGAACTGTCACTTGTATTGCGTGCCTATAATAGAGCTGATGAAAAATTTTCCACAATATTTCTTTTTTTTCTGTTGCAAAAGGCTGACTGGATCCAAGCCAAAATGCTTTATGGCAGTTTTCTCAGATCATACCCAGAATAGCCAACACACCCATGATAAAGCTACTCACCTGGGATGTCTCATACTCAGTGGAGCCCCCCAGGCTACAAGGCCGGTCTTTTTCTGTGACTCACTGAATATTTCATTATTTATACTAAGTGGAACAGCTTCAGGAGGAGAGATGGAAAACGCTTTCCATGTCAGGATGACAAATAGGCCAGTAATTCATTCTAGGCTTTGCTAAATTTTTTTAAAAGAAAAACTTGGGCTTTGCATTTAAACAATTCAACTGCGTCCCAGTCAGGGTACCCCAGCAGTTGGAACAAAGAGAATAAAATATTCTTTTCAATGTGCACCTGGCTGACACACTCTTGTGCTGCAATATAAACCTGAACATATTACCAAGCTGTGTCCTTTTATCCAATCGCATCTAACTCACACACGAACAATGCAGCAGTTGGGAATTCTCAGAGGAGCAATTGGAAATAGACTGGACTGAGCATATTTGCAGTTCACAGACGTTGCTCAGAAAATGCTGGGCTTAGATTGCTTTGCATTTGCCCCTTGGAGACAGAGGACCTTAAGGCATGGTGGAGGATCACTCCTCTCTCCTGCTGACCTCCAAACTGCACAGGCAAATTGCAGAAGATGCTGGTTAGCTAAAACACAATTTCATCGGGAAAGGGGGTAAATCAGCAAGGTGGAAAGTGAGAAAATCTCAAAACATAAAAATGGCCATGATTGCCAAGAAGAGGAGACAGTGCATATAACCCACAAAAATGTATTTTTAAGTTTGACATATGGCAGGTGAGCATTGTCAAGAAATCCAAATGCCTTCTTATTTTTTGCTTCTTGCACAAAACGCTGTAGAGATGCACTAAAATCAGTGGGGGAACATCGAGTGGATTCATCTGCCTTCTGAAAGCACTGGACTTTGCTGCCCGTTTGAGCAAGGCTGGGCAAAAAGCTGAGCAATCTACCCTTGAATTTGCACTTGCATTGCAGTCCTCCCTTGGCATGTCCTGATAAGACCCTCTTGCACAGCTAGTGGCTCCTAGACCCTTCACCGTGCAGGAGTGTAATGTCCAGAGAAGAGTAAAGACTCATTTGATTTGTGTATTCACCTGGGCACCAAAGCTCAGGTCTGTCTTTCAGGGCACACAGAAAACACCAGTGAACCTACTCTCAAGTTTAAACAACTGCATAAAACCCTAGTTCATCAAAGTAATTTAGCACATGGGTACTTAAGCTGGACTGAAGTCTCAGATGAAATGGGATGCTGAGTAGGTGCAGTAACTCATTCCTTTGTCAATGGGGTTTCTGGAGTCAGTGCTGTTAGGTTAGCACCAGCTGCCAGGAGCTGCCAGGAGCAGGGACCCTATTCGCACCACATCACCACCTTTTACAGCACTTTAGAGAGTGTCAGGCACTTGCCTTAGAGGAAGTGACGAATGAATCAGGTTTCCCTTTGCTAAGGCTGCCAAATCACAGCTCCCACTTGGTGCTGTATCAGATCCTCCTCTTTGGTGCCTGACAGGTTATGCCAGCTTTTCTCTGTTGACTGACCTGGGAGCCAGTGTCTGGCTGTCATGCAGCCCAGGTGGTCCAAATCAGTTGTGACTCTAATTTAAACACTAGAGTCTGGTATCCATCCTAGGCAAGTGTATGGCCTGGGTGCTGTAGGAACTAGCACACTTTTCCATCCCTCTCTAGCACATATTCATTAGCCTAGGAAGGAAATGTTTTGCAAGTCCCACATTGTCTCTGCAGATTCCAGCTATGCTTCCACAACAAAAAACCGGAAATAAGAATGATTGCAGCACTTGCAAAATGGTATTCAAGTGAGAAAACAAAATCTGTAAACTTATACCATGTAAATTGTACAGCCTCCAACCTCACAGAGGTTTTTTGAAGAATGCACTTTAAATAAAAATTATCAATTAGAACTAATTAATCTTCCTATTACTTTCCCTATCAGCTTTTTAAAAGTCAAAGGCAGGTTTATTTTCCCAAAGCAATGTGTTAGCCCTATCTCCCAGGTACTCTTTTTTCAAAGCAAGCCCTAAGAGTCATCTTGCAATAACATATTACAGGAAACATAATAGAGGAGAAAGTGAAGAAGCAAAAAGGAGACTGTGTATTTCTCCAGAGAATGTAAGTGTATACTACATAATCATAAACAATATCCAATGACGTAAACTCTGCCATAAATACTCTCATATGCAGCATTCTTTAATCGTGATGAAAGGGGAAACTGGGGCTTCCTTGGGGGATGGTGTGTTCTCATTTGTAATCATTTCTGTCTTCTCACCATGAAGCATTTTATGTTTCAACCAGTTCTGTGATTTTGCAAAAGCTTAAAGAAAAAGAAAAGGTCAGAAAGGTGGTGAAAGCAGGAGAAACTTGGAAATATGTTTGAAGCCAGTGGTTAAAATGAAAATGCAGAATCCCTGTATGAAACCTGTCCATTCAGCAGATCATGTCTACAAAGGACCAGTATCTCTATTTGACACTTTTAGAGGTGTCACTGTAGTTATCCAGGCACATTACTACCACTGATTGTCCTCCAAAGACTCCTTTATTTCGGTGGAGCTTTGCTGATCTGCCTGGCTGCAGGGCTGCCTTCAATTCTCAGACATAACATAAAGCAAGGGAAGCAGTAAACAGCCCACCAACAAAAGAGTGTCTTTTGCCTAAAAATGGTGTGTCAATTTCAGTGGAAAGTGTGTTAATTTAACTGGGAAGCAAATGTGTACCACAAAGAAAAGAGTTCTGCTATAGTGCAAGAAACCAACAAACAACATCTTCAGACAACCCATGGAGGGGAAGAGTTAAAACCCCAGGGCAAAATTCTGCCTAAAGTAAATGCTGTTTGACAGCATAAACTATAATTATTATCTGTGATTGTACCCCTCATTAACAAAAATAGCATGTAATGCAGTAGAAATCCAAGCTTATTTCAGCACTGTTTTTCATAAATACAGATAACATTCTAAAACCTGTCAAATATGTGGTTTTAAATGCATTGCTGCCTGTCCTTCCACAGCATCCCAAAGGTCTTGGCAAAGTCTGCATCTAGTCCTCTGAGAACTGTCTGCCTCAGTGACATGAATTTTTCTCAGTGTGTATTGAGGAACAGGTATGCATACACCAACACGCAGACAGATCTGGGAAAAAATCCTGATCTAAACTTACCATTCAAGAAGTGTGGTGAGAAAAATATCTTGGTAACAATTAGTTATGAGCTTCACCTGAAGCCAGGTGACTCAGAGGTTGGCAGGGTGAAGGCACAGCACACCAGTTTCTAATACCACTGATATACACCTGTCTGCATCACATCCAGCACCTTTGATTCTTATTCCTGAACAAGCTGGTGTGCAGCTGGATCTACCAGGGACACTGCCTTAAGTGCAAGATCAGAGTGAGCCCTGTGGATTTGTAGTGAAAGACTTTAACTGTTTTACTACTGGCTCATGGAGTTGTTCAACAGCCTAATTTGAAAGCCAAGTCCATATTATAGCAATCAGGTATCCTGATGAATTACAGGAAAGAGAAAATTGCAACAAGTAAAGACATCATTCTTCTGGCAAACTCCCTCTATGTAAATGAAGTTACACTGGCAAAATAAACTTTTTTGACAGAAAAGTGTCTGTCCTTCAAACAGGTAATTTATCTATAAGTGCAAAAGCCCTGTTACCAAAATAGATCAGACCTGCACTAAAGGCCTTAACCAACATCTCTCTCCCCGTGTAACCTTTGTAGTGCAAACCAGCCCTAAGAGGATCATCAAAAACTACTCATAAAATAATGATAGATTTAAGATTAGCAGAGATCAGGATCAGATTTGGAGGGGTTTTTTCTCTTTGAGGAACTTACAGGGAAGCACAGTGATCTCAGTATTAAAAGCAGGGATTGTGTCCTTGAAATGTCAAAACATGAAAGAATGAAAGAAAAATGATACCATTTTTGAAAGCTTCATAGACCATGTTCTGTGAAGTATGTGAGGACTTGCTTAATTTTATGCAAGTAAATGATTTTCTTGGAAAGCATCAGTCTTTAACCGCACACTTAACTACTTGCTTTATTATACTTCTAAGAAATAGCACCTGCTTCGTTTGGTGAAGACTCTTAATGGATGAAAGAATGACACCTGAATGATATCAAGTTGGCCTCATTCCCTCTCATAGAAAGGCCCTCAAGTCACATGCTTTGAAATAATAATTTTCTTCAGAAGAGCAGGAAGATGAGTGCTCCCTTCAAGCAGAAGTCAAAGCCCATCTTCCTGGCAGAGCAGGGAAACAGAAGAGTTGTCCTAAGAGTGTAGGCGATATGAAAACATCAGTCAGGTGAAACAGGGAGGAGGCACTAAACTCGCAAACCAAAAGAGGAGAAGCAATAAAGATCCAGATTCTGAAAGGGATTTAGGCACATTTCCTAGGAAATGCCCAAGGAAGTGTTGCAATGCCTGCAGAAGATCTGCCACTGGTTTTTGTCACCTTTGAACCTAAAACTAAAAAAGTCCAGGAAATCAAAGGGAAAGTGAGCATTTAAAGAGGAAATAGGTTCCAAAATCCATTTGGAAATCCTGTCTGGGCAACTTAGCAGCTCCCAAATAGTCCCAGGTGGCTAGCGATAGCCCCACAGGGATGTGACTTCTTACCTTGCACAAGCAGGCAGTCGTGATAAAAGACCACTTTTATTTCCCCTGTAAAGAAAAGTCAATGTTCATTTGTTTGGGAGGCCTCCTTGACAGAAAGTTTATCAGCCATGAAATTAGCCCTTCATGCTCTCTTAAGCCAATAGGCCAGGACGGAGGTATCTACTGCACCTGATGCTTGCAGTTAGTTCTGATTAGCAGCCCCTCATGGATTTCAAACAGCAGCCTCCTTAAATGCAGGCTGTAAAACTTCACTGGCTGCACTAAATCAATAGGGAGGTGAGAGACGGGGTTGGAAAAGAGAAGGGAGAGATAAACAGACACTAAAGCTACAACATTATTATCTGCTTTGGCAAATAGCCACCAAAATTGCTCAATATACTCTATATACACAAACATATACTCACTGCACACATAGACTCTGCTTGGCAAAGCAAAAAGGAAAATATCCCTTAAATAGTATGTTAGTTCTCTTGGGCAAATAAGAAGCAAGCAGCTATATTTAGAAAGGAAATAAAAATGTATTGTAAAGCCCTGGAGACCTATTATGGCAATGCCCTCTGCACTTTCAGTGCTTAGAGGATTCTTATTTACTTGACTATGTGAGGATTGCTGGAGACTCATGAAGTGCCACCAGGAAATCCAGGTGAGCCTGCAATCTCCTGGTGACTGTGGGATGTGACCATTAGCCACCCAAAACTTCACAGCAGTGCCATCGCAAGGATCACATCCCTGCACTGTAGGAACTGTGACCCCCAAGGATACCTCAGAAATTTGTAAACTTTGCAATACTGAGTTGGAAATAGAAAACCAATCTTGGGAATAATCCTGATCTTTTAAAAGAGGAAGGAGAAAGCCTAGACCTAATGTGTGTGATGGATTTTTGGGGAGAGATTCAAAGGACCTGATGCAGAGTCCACTGACTGGATCAGCCCCTGACATTACACAGGAAATCAGCAACACAGTTTAATACAGGGAGAAAAGGAGAATAGAATGTAGATTTCATCTCATCTGATTTTCCACATCTGTGACGTAGACAGCTCTAGCTGAACTAGTGTCCCTTTGCTGCCAGAAGAAAATAGGACTCTTTAATTGCAATTCACCTGACTTATATTTGGATGAAATTATTTTTGCTCTGAAAATGTCTATTTCTGTCTACTGACTGTAACAGAAGCATAAGGCAAACTCCATTCAGAGTTACAGTGACAATGGGAGAGACTGACACAGAGCAAATCCTGTTAATATAAAGAGTTATTAGAAAATGTGCTATTTTTTACACTTTGCTTTAGATAATCCTAGAGAATAGAACAGAATTGATTTCTTTCTAATGACATTTTATTAAATAGGCTTAAAAAACCCTCTCTGTCAATCGTATAGGAAGTACCTTCAGAAGGAATTTGCTTTGACTGATTTAATTTCTCTTCCACACCACAAAAGTCTTCCCTGTAGATTCAGATCAGAACCAGGGACTTTCCCAGAAGGAATCTGAATGATTTTGGGTCACACATTGATAGGATTGCATTTTAAAGCATAATGAAGTCACCTGAATGGAATGAAACAGGATGCACTAGGGATCGGCTGAAGTCATTCTGAGATTGGGTGAACTTTTCCACATTTGTGGACTGCAATCAAGGCTCACAGCAAGGTCAGCATCTTGAAAACCCAATGGATAGTTCATTATACCTATTCGTCTCGACCACATACTAAGGAGTACAGCTGGGGCAGACTGTGAGTGTGGGAGCTTGACACTTTTAATACTAGCTCAGCATTCCCCTCTGCTTCTATGCACCCATGTGTAAAATTAGGATAATAATATTGCTTTCTTCTTCCTCACCATGGTATTGTGACTATTAATTAGTTAGCATGTGCAAAGGATGGATAAATGCTAAGTTTTAATCAGGTCTTGATGAGCTTGGGGAATGCAGCAGGGTCTGAGCAGAGGGTGGAAGAGCAAGTCGTACTGATCCCTTCTGCCTGGCACAGGATGATGCCAATGGCATTGCCTCGCCACAGACTCCCTCCTTGCACCCCTCCAGGTGGCAGCTCTGGCTCTCAGTGGAGGGACCCTGCTTGTTTGACTAGCTGATTCATGACACCTCCAGCCTCCCTAGCTGATGTGACTTGTCTCTGGCAAAGGTCTGGTCTACACTGCTTCTACTAGGAAGAGCACAGTTCGGAGCACCATTCACCAACTACTCCTGTTGCACCCACAACCTTGCTAAATTTCTTGCTGCTAGATGTTCACAGGGATTAAAAGCGGGATTCAGTTCCACCTAGTATTTTTAAAATGTATGATTAAATCGGATGGCCAGCACCTCTTCTATACCAGCTAAAGGAAACTAGTGGAATGCCATGAGTGGAATAGTGCCAAGGGTTTGCATCTTTACACCATAACCTTATTCTCCTCTCTTGGGGACTAGTGGCTTTCCCCTTCCCCCCACACTGCTGTTTGGTTGGGGTTTTTTTTTGCTACTAAGGATAATTTACAATTCTGTAGTGATTAGTCCCTTTTGAACTGAAACAAATATTTGTACTCCCTATATTTTCTCCAGGAGCATCGCCTACTGTATAAACTACTGGAGTGGGCTGTCTTTTTGCTGCTACTTCTTTGACCAGGTCTGATATTCTGAGACCAATGATGTTGCCAAGGACAAAACTCTCTCTGTGCAATTCTTCACAAAGGACAGAACCAAGTTCCACAGGAAGCCAAGCACAATATTCAGAGGTGAAAACTGGGAAATATATGTAGAACAAGTGCTTCTGTTGTGGGTGGAATAGAGAACTCGGGAAAGGCAGAAGCATAACCCCCTGAATTAATGATGAATCCCAGTACTCAGAGATGTGTCTTTTAAACAGCCTTTGATAACTGGCCTCTCGGTAGCATGTAGTGCACATCCTGAAATAATGGAATGGAAATCAGCATCAATCAACACAGCATGAGGCTCCTTATTCTCCAACAAACACATATCCTTGCTAAACACTGGTGGCTGTTTGTCCTAAATTTAACATCAGTTAGGACTTGATCCTTAGCTCTGCCCGAAGGGAGGAATGTCCTCCACACCCACCCAAGTCCATCAAGAAACACAGAAATATCTCAACATCTCTTAGAAGACATTCTGCAGAATCAGACCCTTAATAGTTTGATAGCTAGAATACTAACATTGCCCAGAGCACTTAAACTGATAAACACTCAAAGACATCCCTGTACATTTATCTAAAACAAAACAGGGGCAACAACAACAGAGGAAAAAAAGATGCTATTGTTGTACTTCTGTGTATCTCGAGAGCCAGCAAATCTGCAGCAGAGACAAGAGGGGCTAGTAAGAGGAGAGAGAAGAGGCAGCATTGATGGGGAGAAACGTAAATAACTGGTGTGAACATTCACTTCATGTCAGAAAGACAAACTGGGCTGATTTTCTTTGACTATCCCAGAGAGGAATCAAGTCTCATTTTATTTCAGCTTCGAAAAAAGAGAATTCGGCCATGTTCCTCCTTTTCTAGTGTAAAAGGGAAGGAAAGTTTCTCACATCCCCATCAAGCCGTTTTGCTAGGCTGAGGAGGAAGGCCTAGCTTTACAACAACATGCACCACGCTATGTCCCTGCCTCTGTCCTAAGCAGTTTGCAAAATGTTACCAAGTCTCCGCAACCACAGGCAAATACGTCCGTATTCTCTATATGTCCACAACCCTTCACGTTCAGCCCTTTCTCTCCAACGCGTTTGCAAAATACTTTGTTGAAAGTCAACTCTTGTGGTAGGGATGGGCAGCAGATTTATCTTTTACCCAGTCTATTTCTTCTCAGAGCAACCTACTACAATAAAAAGGAAGGTGATCCATGCGCAGATCCAACTCATGGAAGTAAGGAAGCACCAGTCTGCAAGTACCATATAGTGAGCAACACACAGACAGTGAGACTGCTATCAAGATGTTAAGTAACATTAGGTCCTCTGACTGGAACTGGAATTTGTGAAAATACAGGGATGTAAAGGGATGAAAAGGCCCTCCTCAGTGGTGCCATCACACAGTGAGATATGGAGATTACAAGCATACCTGAAAGGGCTTTACTGTCACAGAGAATAATATCCTGCAACAGACTCTGCTCTTCCCACTTTGGGAAAAAATGAGAAATGGCCGTTATCAGCTGTCCATCATTTTGGCAGCTGATAAGGAGAGGGAATATGGTGCTCCAGCCTCTTATCTGCACTCTTAACTATGACAGACCCGAGCACAGCAAGTTTGACCTGCTGCTCCTGGCAGCCACCAGCAAGTGCCAAGTCTGATATGGCTTTTGGAGGTGAAGGCGGCAGTAAGTTCATCACCTTTGAGATGCAGCCAAAGCAAACCCCACTGAGGTCACAAACAGGGAGTTTCTTCCCTTGTGAAACCAAGAGAACTCAGCTGAAATCCACTTAAGTCATTGAATTATAATTGTTATTCCAGAGCATCAGAAAACACAGAATATTTATTTCCCTCATTTCTTATCCTTTTCTAGGGTTTAAGAACAGGGACAATACAAATGCTTTCATTTTTTCTTAGGAATTAGACTCAGAATATTCAGTGCAAATTAAAGAACCAGGTGAAAATTTCCCAGTAAAACAATAGCCTGCTGGAAAGTGCTGAGCTGATGAAATGCAAAGTTTCATAGTAATAACTTGATTGGGAAGTTTCACAGGAAAAATTTTGCCTAAGTAAGGTCAAATGTTTAATTTTCCATCCATCTGAAAGTTTCTCATTCAATTTTCTATGTTATAGTAATGTTTGAAATAATACTATTGAAGATAGTGTTATAATACTATAATACTATCTTCTTGCCATGGTCAACTTTTATCTAAATTAAACACTTGGAAAAGTTTGAAGTGAAACCTTTTAAGAATAGCTTTTCAGAGTATGAGAAAAAATATCTATAATGTCAATAGCAAAGTTTAAACATATAGGATAATAGTAACAAAAGTGTAGTAGTAACATTACTTCCCTATTTAGTTTGCCTTATAATTTCGGAGGAACTGGTCTTACCTTTACAGCTATTTCTTTCTTCTCCTAGAGAATTTCCATGTAACTAACCCATATCTTGTCTCATTCTCAGAGTGATTCTACCTCTTTTGGAGGCTTTCAAAGCCTTCCCAGGATTTGATCAACAGGAGTCAAACCCTCACCTATGTTCCCAATGGGACTACTTGGATGAGCAAACAGGAGACAGCATTTGCAGAACTGACTGTTGAGTAATTACAACAGACAAATATAGAGCCCATGCTTAGGAGTCTGGGCAGAGAAGCCCATTGAGGTAACAATAATGAATAATAAAAAGTAATGAAGGCAAAAAAGTAACAAGTTCTGCAGCTATGCATTAAACTCACTCCATCTAGAGTCCAAATATCCTCACAACTCCAGCTTCAAAGTGGACAAAAGTGGGTTGTACCTCAGCTGCTCTCATGTATACACAGTCCATGCTTAGCTAGCCCAGGCATGCTTGGTGGCACCCACTGGGCGTGCAAGGCCCTCATATCTGGAGGGTGTGATCCAGCACATCTGTCTGATCCACACATCTGTCTGGAAGGCATGTATATCTGATCCCGAAGGCTAACAGAGCGATGTCCTTAGAAGCACGACACACACCCAGCATTGTGTTTCTGTTTAAACTTAGAGCTCAGGCACTTATAAAATAATAAATCACCTAAAAAAGTCAAGGAAGAAAAAATCCAAAAAAAAAAAAAAAAACCGCGAACAGCTTGAATAGCAATTTACAAAGTTGCTCAGCGCAGCAATATTTAAAGCTGTTATTCATGATATGTCATTTTCAGATAAGTTAATAAAGAAATATAGGAGAGAATCAATTTTTAGTAATCATTACCATGTACAGTAGTGAAACCTCCAGGCTATTCAATTAGTTCTAGACCATAATTATGACCCAGGAACAAATTGTATAAATCAGCATTTTTTTATTTAACCATACAAATCAGACTCTGATCTTGAGTGCAAATCAAGAGTTGTATATTTCATGGCTCTCGCTGTCCCAGAAAATAGGCTCTCGAGGATTCGAGCCCCTTGAGGCATAAACTATGCACACTTCAAATTCCACAGGGATCACAGTAATTATAGTAATTTTTAACTCAACATGTCACAGTGCCCCAAAGACACTCAGGTTCATTAACAGCATGCAAAAAAGGAAAGGTGAAACCAGCTGGCTGATCTAGCAAATTCTAGGTCTAAGGTGGAAAAGCAGATTTTAAGAAAAAATACAACATCTCAAACCCACCATTCCAGTCCAGGATCAAGCTCACCTGGAGAAAGCTACAACAAAGAGAGGAGCCAAGTTTCCTATACCTTGTAGCACTTTGTATTACTAGTGCGGTTATCCTCTGTGGATTTCAAAGCATACCCAGGTTGCAGCATTACATTTACTGCTTTAGTCTTACAATGTATTTTAGCAGACTGCCCAAGGCTCAGAGGTGAAGCTGCTTACTTAAGAACATACAGTCAGCGACTTTCAAAAGCCATAACCTGAACTCAGGAGTTCAAGAGGTCTCCATACACTGTAGCTAGGCACACACATGAAGAGATGCCAGCAATTCACAGTCCCTCCCACTGGATGAATTCACAAGATCCTTTTCAAAAATCAGTGGTAACTTCTTTGGGGTCCCTTGTACTCTTACAGAGCATTGATACCAGCAATTTGGTCAGCTCGCTGCTTCCCTCCAGGGCCTCGGTCTCTCTGTCGTTCTTGCTGCATATATGTTAGCTCACTCTTCAGTTTCAATCTGTAAGGTGTACACGTGGCCCTTGGGTTCGCATTCCCAAGAGCAAGATGAGGATTTTTCATACCAGACACCTGTGTCCTACATGCCCCGCAAGGCTCAGAGCTGTCCCTCCAAACAAATAAACCAGATGTAAGCATGGTAGCTGAACAGGTGAATTCACTGCCCAGGAGAAGGAGTTACTGTTATTAACCAAAGAAGAGTTCAAGCCCCAGGTTTTCTTCTTTGCTACATTGTTTGACTGCAGCTTCGATTTCACCAGTTTTGAGTAGGCAGATTGGGCACTATAGTGATTAAAGTGATGATTAAGTGATTGTTTCCCATCACCTTTTTACTTATTTAGTTTAACCCATTGTTATCATGCTTTGGATTCTAATTATTCAGTAGACTATTTTAATTTTAAAAGTATAATTTATTTGAAAGTAAAATGCCCGTGGCTATTGCTGTTGACAGGAGGTTTATGATCTTTTCTACAAAATAATATTTGGACCTATGTTGTCATTAGACACCAATCCTGCCAACTAGTGATGAAAGAAATGAGCCCCTCTCTGTGACGATATTCTTCTCCTATTTCAGCAAAAGTCTGATGGTTTTCAGCTCTGTCTCTGGCATTATTTTTATATATGTTCCCTTAAAATTAAGGGAAAGTAGTCAATGAGGAAACACAAGGAGCAACATGACTTCAGCTGCAATGTCCTAATACTGCACATACTGTCTTGCTACAATATGTTTTCACCCATAGCCAGGAAGGTGCTAGAAACACAAAGAAATAATAAAACTAATCATAATATTTTTTTAAAAAATGAAAAAGGCAATACAATTTGTATCATATGTTCAAGTAGAATCAGACTTTTAAAAACTTGCAAACGTTTGGAGATTTTTTTTTTTTAATAGAGGGAACACTGTGACTTCTGCAAATAAAATCTAGGTTAGGAAATAATTTCAGCTAAAATGAGATTTGACCACAATGAATCTTCATAATAAATTGTGAATGAAGCTCTTTATTTTAACCTCCCAAGATATTTCATTACCATGTGTTTAAAACGCAAGAAAGTAGGCAATAAACATCCATCTTCGCATCTAACAATTTAATAATTCTTCCCAGAATGCCTTCTTTGCAGATATCTCTTTAAAAAAACCTAATCACACCAGATATTCAGACCAGTTTCTAAATCAAAAAAGATGAACTAAACTTTCAGACTCTGGAAAGTTTATCTAAATTCCCACACAAACAGCACTGTTAACTTAGAGTTAGCTAAGGTCGTAAGTGTGTCATCCTTATACAAAAAAACGTGACAAAGACATAGCAGTTAGAAAAGCTTAAACATGAAAAAGAACGGATATAAGCAGTTTAAGCACTTCACATAAATATTCCATTGCCTTTGTATTTCACGCTTTTTGTTACAGACAATATTGACATATGATACTTCACCTTATACATTCCAATAACAACTTCAAATCCATTCTTTGAAATATATTCATGATACCTTTCAATCCAGATTCATATGCACTTATATTGTTGACAGTTTAAGTATATAATTTATTGGCACTAAGTGCCATGTCCAGTCGTTTCTTAAACACATCCAGAGGTGGTGACTCCACTACCTCCCTGGGCAGCCACTTCCAATGTCTGATGACCCTTTATAAGAAGAAATGCTTCCTAATGTCCAACCTGAACCTCCCCTGGCGAAGCTTGAGGCTATGTCCTCTTGTCCTATCGCTAGTGCCTGGGAGAAGAGGCCAACTCCCACTCCACTACAACCTCCCTTCAGGTAGTTGTAGACTGCAAGAAGGTCACCTCTGAGCCTCCTCTTCTCCAGGCTAAACATCCCCAGCTCCCTCAGCCATTTCTCATAGGTCATACCCTCCAGACCCTTCACCTGCTTGGTCACCCTCCTCTGGACTCACTCCAACACCTCAACATCTTTCTTGAAGTGCAGGGCCCAGAACTGGACACTATTCAAGGTGCGGCCTCACCAGTGCCGAGTACAGAGGAACACTGTAGTACAGAGGTCACTTCCCTAGACCGGCTGGCTACACTATTCTTAATAGAGGCCAGGATGCCATTGGCCTTCTTGGCCACCTGGGCACATTGTTGGCTCATGTTTAGCTGGCTGTCGATCAGTACCCCCAGGTCTCTTTCCACCGGGCCTCTTTCTAACCACTTTTCCTCCAGCCTGTAGAGCTGCATGTGGTTGTTGTGGCTGAAGTGTAAGACCCGGCACTTGTTCTTGTTGAACCTCATGCTGTTGGTCTCGGCCCATCTATCTAACCTGTCCAGATCCCTCTGTAGGGCCTTTCTACCCTCCAGCAGATCGACACTCCCACCCAGCTTGGTGTCATCTGCAAATTTACTGAGGGTGCACTCAATCCCTACGTCTAGATCATCTATAAAGATATTGAACAGCACCGGCCCCAGAACTGAGCCCTGGGGAACACCGCTAGTGACCGGCCGTCAGTTGGACTTTGCCCCATTCACCACCACTCTCTGGGCTCGGCCATCCAGCCAGTTTTTAACCCATCCAAGAGTCCACCCATCCAAGCCCCGGGCAGCCAGTTTGTCTAGGAGGATGCTGTGGGAGACAGTGTCGAATGCCTTACTGAAGTCTAGATAGACTACATCCACAGCCCTGCCCTCATCTAATAAGCAGGTCACTTTGTCACTAGAAGGAGATCAGGTTGGTCAAGGAGGACCTGCCTTTCATGAATCCATGTTGGCTGGCCCCGATGCCCCAATTGTCCTGCATGTGCTGTGTAATGGCACTCAGGATGATCTGTTCCATCACCTTGCCTGGCACCGAGGTCAGGCTGACAGGCCTATAGTTCCCTGGATCATCCTTCCGACCCTTCTTGTAGATGGGCGTTACATTTGCTAATTTCCAGTCAGCTGGAACTTCTCCAGTTAACCAGGACTGCCGGTAGATAATCGAGAGTGGTTTGGCAAGTTCATTTGCCAGTTCCTTCATTACTCTGGGGTGAATCCTATCCGGGCCCATAGCCTTGTGGGTGTCCAACTGGCACAGCAGGTCACTAACCGTCTCCTCCTGGATTAGGGGGAGGTTCACATAGCCCCCATCCCTAACTTCAGGCTCTGGGGTCCGAGTCTCCTGAGGACAACCGGTCCTGACATTAAAGACTGAGGCAAAGAAGACATTGAGCACCTCTGCCTTTTCCTCATCCCCTGACACTACACTATCCTCCTCATTCAGGAAGTGGTGGAGGCTCTCCTTGACCCTCCTTTTGCTGTTAATGTATTTGTAGAAACTTTTTTTGTTATCTTTGACCGTAGAAGCCAAATCAAGCTCTAATTGAGCTTTGGCCCTTCTAATCTTCTCCCTACACAACCTGAGAACATCCCTATAGACCTCCCGGACCCTTCTTCCAGAGCAAATAGGCTCTCTTTTTTTCCTTAAGTTCTAGCCTAAGTTCTCTGTTTAACCAGGCTGGTCTTTTTCTCCAACGGCTTGTCTTCCTACACACTGGGACAGCCTGCTCCTGAATATTTAGCAATTCCTTTTGAAAGCACGTCCAGCCTTCCTGGACTTCTTTGCCCTTCAGGACTGACTCCCAAGGGACTCGGTCCACCAACCTCTTAAACAGGCTAAAGTCTACCTGGCGGAAATCTAAGGCAGAAGTTCTGCTCTTGCCCCTCCTTACTTCCCCCACTATCGAAAACTCTAACATTTCATGGTCGCTATTCCGAAGATGGCCACCAACCCTCACGTCTCCCACTAGTCCTTCTCTGTTCACAAACAACAGGTCAAGCAGGGCCCCTCCTCTAGTGGGCTCATTTACCACTTGCATGAGGAAGTTGTCCTCCACACATTCTAGGAACCTCCTAGATTGCTTTCTCTCTGCCATCTGGTATTTCCAGCAGACATCTGGCAAGTTGAAGTCACCCACAAGTACAAGGGCCGGCAACCGGGCGGCTTCTGACAGCCACTTGTAAAACGCCTCGTCCGCCTGCTCATCCTGGTTGGGTGGTCTATAACAGACTCCCATCGTAATGTCCGCCCTGCCGATCTTCCCCCTGATCTTTACCCATACACATTCAACCTTGTCATCCTCACCATCTTCCTCAATTTCGACACAGTCCAAGCACTCCCTAACATACAACGCTACCCCACTGCCTCTCCTGCTTCGCCTGTCCCTCTTAAAGAGCTTATAGCCATCCATAGCAGCACTCCAGTCATGAGAGTCATCCCACCACGTTTCTGTGATGGCAACCACATCATAACCTTCCTGCTATACAGTGGCTTCTAGCTCTTCCTGTTTATTGCCCAAACTGCATGCATTGGTGTAAATGCACTTCATCTGTGCTAACGGTCTTGCCCCTGACACAGGCCTGTTGCCTCTAGGTTCATTTGTGGTTGCCCTGGTCTTATCCCACTCCCCCATCGAACCTAGTTTAAATCACAGAATCACAGATTCACAGAATGTTAGGGATTGGAAGGGACCTCGAAAGATCATCTAGTCCAATCCCCCTGCCGGAGCAGGATTGCCTAGACCATATCACACAGGAACGCGTCCAGGCGGGTTTTGAATGTCTCCAGAGAAGGAGACTCCACAACCTCTCTGGGCAGCCTGTTCCAGTGTTCGGTCACCCTCACCGTAAAGAAGTTTTTCCTCATATTTAAGTGGAACCTCCTGTGTTCCAGCTTGCACCCATTGCCCCTTGTCCTGTCAAGGGATGTCACTGAGAAGAGCCTGGCTCCATCCTCATGACACTTGTCCTTTACATATTTATAAACATGAATGAGGTCACCCCTCAGTCTCCTCTTCTCCAAGCTAAAGAGACCCAGCTCCCTCAGCCTCTCCTCATAAGGGAGATGTTCCACCCCCTTAATCATCTTCGTGGCTCTGCGCTGGACTCTCTCTAGCAGTTCCCTGTCCTTCTTGAACTGAGGGGCCCAGAACTGGACACAATATTCCAGATGCGGCCTCACCAGGGCAGAGTAGAGGGGGAGGAGAACCTCTCTCGACCTGCTAACCACACCCCTTCTAATACACCCCAGGATGCCATTGGCCTTCTTGGCCACAAGGGCACACTGCTGGCTCATGGTCATCCTGCTGTCCACTAGGATCCCCAGGTCCCTTTCCCCTACACTGCTCTCTAACAGGTCTGTCCCCAACTTGTACTGGTACATGGGGTTGTTCTTGCCCAGATGCAGGACTCTACGCTTGCCCTTGTTATATTTCATTAAATTTCTCCCCGCCCAACTCTCCAGCCTGTCCAGGTCTCTCTGAATGGCTGTGCAGCCTTCCGGCGCGTCAGCCACTCCTCCCAGTTTGGTGTCATCCGCGAACTTGCTGACAGTGCACTCTATTCCCTCATCCAAGTCATTAATGAATATATTGAATAGTACTGGTCCCACTACCGACCCTTGAGGGACTCCGCTAGACACAGGCCTCCAACTGGACTCTGTCCCATTGACCACCACTCTCTGGCTTCTTTCCTTCAGCCAGTTCACAATCCACCTCACTACCCGATCATCCAGACCACACTTCCTCAGTTTAGCTGCGAGGATGCTGTGGGAGACCGTGTCAAATGCTTTACTGAAATCGAGATAGACCACATCCACAGCTTTACCATCATCTATCCACCGGGTTATGTCCTCATAAAAGGCTATCAAGTTGGTTGAGCATGACTTCCCGTTGGTGAAGCCATGCTGAGTGCCCCTAATGATCCCCTTATCCTTGATGTGCCTAGAGACAGCACCAAGGATAAGTTGTTTCTTTACCTTTCCGGGGATGGAGGTGAGGCTGACTGGTCTATAGTTACCCGGGTCCTCCTTCTTGCCCTTTTTGAAGACTGGAGTGACATTCATTTTCCTCCAGTCCTCAGGCACCTCTCCCGTTGCCCACGACTTAGCAAAGATGATGGAGAGTGGCCTAGCAATGACTTCCGCCAGCTCCCTCAGCACCCGCGGGTGCATCCCATCAGGGCCCATGGATTTATGGACGTCCAGGTTGCTTAATTGGTCCCTGACCCAGCCCTCATCAACCAAGACAGATTCCTCCTCTATCCTGACTTCTTCTGGGGCCGCAGGGGTCCGGGGCTCCTCAGGACAGCCTCCAGCAGTATAGACAGAGGCAAAGAAGGCATTCAGTAACTCCGCCTTCTTTTTATCCTCTGTCTCCAGGGCCCCCACCTCATTCATCAGTGGGCCTACATTGCCTCTAGTGTTGGCTTTACCTGCAATGTATTTGAAGAAGCCCTTTCTGTTGTCCTTGATCTCTCTTGCAAGGTTTAATTCCAAGGAGGCCTTAGCTTTCCTAGTTGCCTCCCTACATCCTCTGACAACAGACTTATATTCCTCCCAAGTGGCCAGCCCCTCCTTCCATGATCTGTACACCCTCTTCTTCCACTTGAGTTTGCCCAGCAGTTCCCTGTTTAACCATGCAGGTTTCCTGGTACCCTTTCTTGACTTCCTACCTGTTGGGATGCTCTGATCTTGAGCTTGGAAGAAGCAGTCCTTGAATGCTAACCAACTATCTTGAGCCCCCTTACCTTCTAGTACCCTGTCCCATGGGATTTCCCCTAGCAATTGCTTGAAAAGGCCAAAGTTGGCCCTCCTGAAGTCCAGGGTTGTGATTCTGCTAGCTATTCTGTTCCTGCCACATGAGATCCTGAACTCTACCATCTCATGGTCACTACAACCAAGGCTGCCCTCAACCTTCACCTCTTCAACCAGACCCTCCTTGTTAGTGAGAACGAGATCCAGCAGCGCTCCTCTCCTAGTTGGCTCATCCACCATTAGCATCAGAAAGTTATCATCAATGCACTGGAGGAACCTCCTGGACTGAGGATGGCTGGCTGAGTAGGCCTCCCAGCAAATATCAGGGTAGTTGAAATGCCCCACAACAACCAGGCCCTGTAATTGCGAGACTGCTCTCAGCTGCCTGTAGAAGGCCTCATCACCCTCCTCATCCTGATCCGGTGGCCTGTAATAGACACCCACAACAGTATCACCCCTGCCAGCCTGCCCTTAATTCGCACCCACAAACTCTCCACTCACTCCAGATCTGCCCCTGGACAGAACTCAATACATTCTAGCTGCTCACTCACATAAAGAGCAACTCCACCACCTCTCTTTAGTGGTCTGTCTTTCCTGAACAGGACATAGCCATCCATGACCACATTCCAGTCATGCAAGGTGTCCCACCTCTTGATCAGCCCTGCCAACTTCTGGGCCATAACCCTTTTCCCCTTCTGACTCAGGTGCTCCCCATCCAGCATAAGCAGGCCCGGTGCCATGAAAGCCACCCCGTGGTCAAAGAACCCAAAATCCCACCTACTGCACCAGTCTCTTAGCCACATATTAATCATCTGTTGTGTTTTCATAGTCCTTTCCCTATTTTCTCCTAACACTGAAGGAATGGAGGAGAATATAACCTGTGCACCTATCCCCTTCACCAAACACCCCAGGGCCCTGAAGTCCCTTTTGATTGCCCTGGGACTTCTCCCTTCAATCTCATCCCTACCCACCTGGAATACTAATAGAGGGTAGTAGTCAGAGGGCCTCACCAGTTCAGGAAGCCTCCTGGCTACATCCCTTACCCGAGCCCCAGGGAGGCAGCAGTCTTCCCTGTGAGTTGGGTCTGGCCTGCATATGGGGCCCTCCATTCCCCTGAGCAGGGAGTCACCTACAGCAATTATTTTTCTCCTTTTTGGAGCTGGTTGCAACCCTCCTAGTTGTTTGCTTCTGTTTATGTAGCCCCTTAGAAGGTCCTTCACCTAGATTCATGTCTTCCTGATGCTCAGGAAGACGCTCAGGTTCCAGCGCCTCATACCTATTCTGCAGGGGGACGTGGGGAGGAGAGAAAGGCCGGGATGGGATTTGCCTACCACCCTGAGCAGGGACCTGCCTCCATTCCCCCCATCCCCTAGGTCTCCTCCTGCTCCTTGTGGAGGAGGAAGAGGATCCTCCACTTCCCGGGCAGCATAAGGCCGGTCTGTTTTCCTCAGGGCAGGCAGGGAACAGCACTGCCTGCCAATCTCTTCCTCAGATGCTCTTGTGCTCCTTAACCTTTCCACCTCCTCCTTGAGTTGTGCCACCAAGGAGATCAGGTCATCGACCTGTTCACACCTCACACAGGTGATGTCTCCATTACCCTCGGGTGCCAGTGCCAGGCTCGGGCACTCCCTGCAGCCTGCCACCTGGACCTCCGCATGCTTCCACGGCAGGTCCGTTTGTGTTGCCATGCCCTTTCTGTCACCCGCAGAGGACTTAGGGCCCCGCCGAGTGGAAACCATTCCTGGACTGTCCTCTTGCCCTGATGTGAGGAAGACCGCACCTTCCTGCCCGCCTGCCCTGCTCGCCCTGCCCGCTTGAACTGCCCTGCCCTGTCCTGCCGCTCCACGCCCCTGTTTGCCCGCTCCGGGTCGCTCGCGCTCCCCAGGGGCCCTTCAACTCTCCCACGGTGCCTCCGGCTCCACCCCCTCCTCGCCTGATTCGCTGCCGGGAACTTCCGGGTCCAGCTGGGACGTGGGGCTGCTGCCCAGGGGGGGCCTGGGTACAGAAACCCCCAGTAGAGCCCGATCTCACCCTCGCCCCGGGCTCACCTCAGTCGCTGTCGCCGCTGCCGACTGACTGTTATGGTTTCACCGAGTTTTCTTGTTGCTGTTGCATGAATGACGGGGAGAGAAGGCCACTGCCAGCTGAAAGCTGTCATTTGGAGCTCTCACCAAGTGGTGTGCCAAGCTGTAGCAGAGCATTAGGCTAGCTTGTTCGAAAAAAACAGGCCAGTTTGCCATCTAAACTACCTATGCCCAAAAGAAACATCTTTCAGAAACTGAGGTGGCTCTAGGTAGATGCAGCAAGAGTGATTTCCCCAAGTCCCAGTCTCAGGATGGCTCTGATTCCGTTGCCTGCTCCATACATACAAAGGCTCCACTCCTGCAGCAAGTGGATTAAGGACATTTTATACACTGGTGGTTTGTATCTCACCCAGCCATTTGAGGCCCATCATCAGAGTATCTCATGCTCCTGAGCATGGCTTTCAGGTTAGGGACACTGGAAAACTCCTGCTTCAAGCCAAGCCAAAATCCTGAGAAGGGGCAATCCCAGAACAGATCTGTCAAATGGAAATATTTCAGCTGTTGTGAATCTCAGACACACAGATTCCTGCGGTTATTCTGCTAGGCTATTTGTTTGTTTCTCTTCAAAAGGGCAGGCTTAAAATTAATGTCTTTCAGACAGAGATTGAATTTAAATATAATCAAACGTGTTGCTTTGAAGCACTAATTTTTCTTGTTTAAATTTTTATAGATACATAGCGCTGAAGCAAGTGTTTTTCATGTTCGTTTCCAAAGTAGGTCAGTCTCTGCATGGCCTGCCTATAAAGGAGTTGACATGAAAAACTGGATGTAAAAAACAACAGATTCTGCATTCTATCTGTGGTATACAATATTTCAGTTGGAAGATACCTACAATGATCATCTAGTCCAAATTCGTCTGCATTTCCTTTCCCTAACCCTCAACCTCATCTACCGTTAAGCTCCAGATCCCAGTGTTCTCAAAATAAAGCTGCAGCTATGCCTTTTCTCAGGCACAAAGGCTTGCACAGATGGTAAGGAAGAGCTCCAGTCCAGCCACTGATCTTCTTACTTCCAACCGAGCCACTGTAACTATGCCTGTGTTGCCATCTCCTATTCTAACTTCAGGATATGACATTAGGGTCTGAGCACGAGGGTGATGGCAAACACATTATGGTAGGGCCTTCTTACCCCTCACTTCCTCTTTTGGGGCCACACAAGCTGGAAAACTCATAAATAGAAATGCGACAAGTGTCATGACTTTTTTCACCCTCCCCAAGTTACCTAACTTCCTTAGCACAGAGCACTTTGAACGCAGGATAGATGAGGTGCTTAGTTCAGGCATGTTTTCTCTTTCATTAAGGTTTATAAGCTTTTCTTTCAAAACTGATCCATTGTACAATGACTAGAGGAAAGAAAATCTTTGAACTACTTTTCTGGTCATTGTATCCTGTTCTCAGCTTCCAGACTAAGGTTGGCAAGCTGAGCTACAGAAGGTATATTCAAGGGAAGACAGACTTGTCTCTAAATAATTACCCTTATTAACTAAAAGAGTTTAAAGTGTGGGTGCACAAAGTCATTTTAATGTTTGGTCCAAACCCAGGTTTGGCCTGGTCAGTAGGAAGAAAAATATTAAAACGGACTTGCAGAATCACAGAATCACAGAATGTTAGGGATTGGAAGGGACCTCGAAAGATCATCTAGTCCAATCCCCCTGCCGGAGCAGGATTGCCTAGACCATATCACACAGGAACGTGTCCAGGCGGGTTTTGAATGTCTCCAGAGAAGGAGACTCCACAACCTCTCTGGGCAGCCTGTTCCAGTGTTCAGTCACACTCACCGTAAAGAAGTTTTTCCTCATATTTAAGTGGAACCTCCTGTGTTCCAGCTTGCACCCATTGCCCCTTGTCCTGTCAAGGGATGTCACTGAGAAGAGCCTGGCTCCATCCTCTTGACACTTGCCCTTTACATATTTATAAACATTGATGAGGTCACCCCTCAGTCTCCTCTTCTCCAAGCTAAAGAGACCCAGCTCCCTCAGCCTCTCCTCATAAGGGAGATGTTCCACTCCCTTAATCATCTTCATGGCTCTGCGCTGGACTCTCTCTAGCAGTTCCCTGTGTTTCCGCTCTGTGGTGGAATGAATATCCTGCAAGTGTTTCCTTTCTTGACTTCTAAATCAAGTTTGGCACAATGTAAGTGTGGAGAGATGCAATATTGTTTCTGCAAAGGAACAGTGACCAGGGGGATTGAAGTTAAATTATGAATTAAAAAAAAAAATATAGCTGCATTTATCTACAAATCCAATAAGGCAGGGTGTTGAATATATAGCAATCATAGCACAGTTTAAAGCAAAATGAAAATCTGTCACCATTCCAAGTGTGAATTGGACTTGAATGGTACATTATAAAATTTGATACATGGAACAGATTAACGTTTAAAAACATGTAATACAAAGCTTATTACCCAATTTGACTGTGAACAGCCTCAACAAACCACAAGCATATGCTTACTGTGATCTCTTAGCCTTTTTGTTCTTTCACATTCCCAGCTAATATCTTCACAGGGGGTACTGAGATGAGGGAATGGATAATGAGAAAATTTTCTTGGATCTAAATTGGAGGATGATATTATTCAAAAGGATGGATATTTTTATGTTTTTTGTTGTGATGATGTTCTTACAATGGTGCTGTATGACTTGGTATGCAGAGGCACCTCAGTTTACACATTACTGTAATTCTCCATTATTCTAATCTGCACATTTGTTGGAAAGTTCACATCTCTGACCTCATATTAGATATGTCTATACTGGATATTATGGATCAAGCAGAGTTTTGAAGTCCTGTGTCACAAGCCAGATCCAACATGAAACCAAGCTAGAGTAACATTGAGTGTGTGTGAATAAATCTGCCTTCACCTAATACAGCTAGCTACCTGGCTATCGCTGACTAGGAGACTATATAGAACTTTCTTGTGTCTGTTTGCAATTTGGTAATATATTCACTGGAAGCTGTTCCAGGTTTGTTGGCTTTGTGACCAGGTTCAAGAGAGACAGGTTATAACAGAGGGGATTTGTGCTGCTCTTCTGGCATGATGAGTACCTGAGAATAAACAATCTTGTCATCTTCAGTGTATTTTTCTCAGCGTAGGTATCAATGTGTAAATGTTAGGACTGTCAGACAAAGAAAATATATACTGGTGTCACATATTTGGCTTCATGATGCCATCCAAAATACAGATCATAGGACACCATGCCAAGACTTAAGGCAAAGGCTGCTATCTCTGCATGATGTGGTGTCAGGCTAAGGTCAGCCTTAGATGAGGTTGCTGAGAACCATCTAGCCTACGGTTCCTCTGACCTCTGAGGGATTCCTCTGAAGGAAATGCCTTTGTTCATTGTTGCCTGCAGAGCAATATAATTTCTAAATTGCCCTATGGAAAGAAATGATAGCACTTCCATCAAGTGGCCAGGCCTGTTGCCTCCACGCACAGAAAAGGAATGGAGAACTGAGGTCCACAAAAATAAATTGGTCCTTACATAATGAATGTTTTAATGATCAGTTTTTAGGGGATGTTCCCAGCTAAAGAATCCATTACCCTGAGTTTTGGCTTCACATTTTTTCCGCTTTGTAGGAAAAGGGTAATGTAAGCACCAAGACAGCATACCTTGTGTGAGGAGCTCCTCAGCTGCTCAAAGATTTTCCAGTTTCCTTCACTGTCTTAAAGCTCTACTGGCCCAGGGAAAAACTGTCTTCCAGAGCTCTAAAATTATCTTTCTGTGCATGAATTGGCAGCTGATCACTTTGGACACCCATCCATTTATCTCTCAAGCCTCACTTATGCTGATGTCAGATCATCTTCAGCGTGACTTTGTACAGCAAGCAGTTATGCCATGAAAGGCTCTGGAAAAATATCAGCAGCTCTTCCTCTATGCCAACACAGAGGAGAGTAAGGATCAAGGTTATCAGTCATCACACCTTTCACAAAGTTAGGAAAGCAGTCAGACGTACTCTTTGAAAAGGACAGATTCATTCTCTCAATGCTGAAGGTCACACAGAGTAGAGTAAAATAACTGATCTTTACATGAAAACTTTCTCTCAGGGATAAGAGAGCTTGCTTTTAGGCTCAGTCTTTGTTAAAAGGTGGAATTTCCAGAAGGAAAATCAACCTTCTTTCCCATCATTTGCTTGCCTCATAAAATATGCAAGAGAGTGTTGGCAATGAACCCTGCATCAATTCATCAACACACCATTCCTGAAGCTTAAACTTTCATTGCAAAGGAGAAAAGTCACCATCTGATAGTAGGTTAGATCTATACTGATGCTCTCAGTGCATCAATAATTAAGCAGGACTTTCAACCACATCATTTAATACAACAAAATGTTTCTTAAGAATTGTGAAATTATCACCCACAAAGAAAAAAAAAAAAAAGAATTACCAAGATTATAAAGAACCCATCACACTCAGTGGCCTATGTTCAGAGACACAGAGCATTCCTTCTACTTACTTTAACACAGCAGTAGCATTGAATGGCTTCAGGCTGTAATTAACAGCACAAAGCTCTCTTTACTTGGAGACAGGATAACAATTCAACAAAGTATATCCATATTCCACAGTAGGCTCCTGAGATTCTCAGGGTTTAAATAGCTTTTAAACCAAAGCTAAAGGAAGTTACACAAATTACAGTTAGTACAGGTGAAGAGAAGCAACAGAAGCCAAGCACTAATATAGGAAATGAATGACTGTAATTAATTCTGCTGGTGTAACCTGCTAGCTCTGATCAAAAATGCTGCAGTGTAAGTTGATCTCTGCAGTTCTGAGGCTTTTGAAACATTATGTACCAAACTGCTTCTAAAGCAAATGCCATCTATTCTCTTGGAATAATACTACAACGTTAGAAAAAGAAGCTGGTAGGATGCTCCTGGTTTTAGAGCTTATGCAGAATTGTTTGGGAAGTATTTCTGCACATAGAGAAAAAAAACAGAGAATTCAGGACTATTCTGCAAAGGCCAGATGCTCATCCTTTAACCTGCAAACTTTGTGCAACAGTCAAGGACAATTCCTCCAGGTTTTAGTCCATTCCTGGAGACTTTTTAGGACAGAGAGATGGAGGACACACAGGTTGGATGAATTGTTCTAATTGTGGTAGTCTGCTACCAGACCTCATCTTTCCTGGGGGCTTAATCTTCCCTGCTTTTGTAAATGGAAAGGGAGAAGGTTAGAGAACAGCTGTGCTGTCACAGGTGTCAGTGCTTAAGGACATTTTCACATGATCACAAATATCTGAGTCACTCCAGGTCAGCTCTGTTGTAGCAGACCTGTAGGTCACTGCTATGAAAATGATCTCAGACAGTGTCTGTTTCATTGCTTCTAAAAGACACTAGTTTTTTTCTGCCTCTGCAGAAAACGGCCTGGTTGTAACAAATAGACTGGTCTGAATTTCTGCTTTGGGTGAGTTGTCTGATGCCTGGAGACCCAGGACTAATTGGTGGAGTTTTTAAACAAAACTACCGCAAGGGAAAAAGAGCAGCCTTGTAAAATAATTCTGATCAAGAAGCTTACAACATCTTGGACTCTCTCCCTCATGGTAAATGAGCCCATTCTCATTAAGCTGCACTCATAGCACTATGCAGTTGTTAGACTGAGATGCCAGGCACTGGATGCTGCAGAATTACACCCATATCTGCTATTTCCAGGTGAGAAAGGGAACCCCTTATGGCTGAAACAACTGAGCAGGATGTATGACAAGCACCCAAAACTGTAGATTCCCCGTGAAGTTGGAAAGCCCAGTCTCCATCAACTCAATCGTTCTCTGCCTTAGTTTGTCATGTCTAAAAATCAGGCTGAAAAAGTCTACTCTGTTCTTCTTGGCTATTTTTATTACAAACTGAGTAGGAAAGGAATTTTCTCTCATCATGTGTATATCTAGTGGCTGTCACAAAGGAATCCTGTTAGCTCAGATTTTGGGCATATTCTTTTGATACTACTGCTAATAATAACAGCAAAAATGACACTTCTCCTGTCAGCAGCTTGATCCTCAGTGTACTAGCTTCCAACTCATAGTCTCACTAGCTTCCTTTTGTCCTTGGGAATTAAAATGGAAATCTCAAAGCAACTGCAGCAGCAAGCAGTGGATAACTACAATCAGTGTAATACAGAGGCTAGAGCATTTCTTCTGTGGCTTTTTTTTAACTTTACTTTCTTGGCACATAAATATGGATTTGTTACTAGCTGAGTTGGAAGGAAAACCAACAAGTATGTTTCTAAGCCTCTGCAGCAAATCTTTTACCTCCCACACGGAAAAGGTGAAGGATCGATATTTAAAACAGGGGTTTGTTTTTAATTTAAAACCAATGTTAACTCAAACTATGCAGGACTAATTCAATTATTATCAGTAAGAAAAAGGGTAGCTTGTGATATCAGCTTTTCTGCAACCATGCAAGTTGGCAAGAACATTTTTTGAAATAGCTGAAAAGTGACCTAAAACATCCCTTTCTGATTTATTTCTGTTTACTGTAGGTGCATTGTCTCCATTCCTGCTCCTAAGGAGGGAAAAAAACAAGCTCAGAAGCAGCAGCAGAGCTAATACTGTTGTAACATCCCTTCAGATCTGTGAGTCTGTGTTCAGGGCCAGCTGCAAGTTCTTCGCCTTCCTTCATCTTCAGATATGCCAAATTTCTTGTAGGAAAAAGTGTCAGCTCAAAAGTACAAGAAGCATCAAAGCAGCCAGGTCAGCATATACCCTGGGCATGCGGTGAGTTTGATTTACCCTGCACTGTTTCTCCAAGGCTGTAGTTTCACAAGATGCCGACTTCGCAGAAGAGTACAGGGCGTTCCTATCCTGCCCCATTCTTCTCTCCTAGTTTCTGCTCCTGCTCCCCCTGTACAGCACTCTCTTGGTTTGCTGACCTAGATATTTGTGGGACCACAAAGTAAACTGTATTATTAAGCTTAAAAACTGTCCTTTATTTACTCTTAGGCGACCTTTACCTTTGAATTGCAGGTATTATACAATTGTGACTCGAAACGTGAAGACAGAGAAAAGCAGACTGCTGGAAGATGTACTTATTATTTAGTAAATCCTTACCTGCCTCTCCAGATTAGAATTATTTAGTAAATCCTTACCTGCCTCTCCAGATTAGACATTTAAACTGGTTTAAATACACATGCCCCCATTATGGAAGGTAGCAAGAAACAAACCCTTCACCTCAAAGAGATCAGACACTCAATATAAGATCATTCATTAGCATTCATTAACAATTCTGAAAAAAAAATTCAACCATAGGATTTTTTTTTTGATGTGATTAACTACTGTTTAAATCAAAGCAAAAGCAATTCAGAAACAGAGTCCTGGATTCTCAAAAAGAGACAGGCCTGGTTCACAAGAGTAAGATTCAGTCAAAATAATAAAATACTTATTAGAGAAGGAATTGAAGACCAGGATTTTGCTTATCTCCTTGTGCCAGATAAGTGTCATCTTCATCAAATTACACATCTATCCCCAAAATGAAAAGGAAGCAAAAGTTTTGGAAGACTCAGCTTCAAGTTTGCTGAGGCAAATGAATTATGAAGCTGCAATGTAAGTGTTGTTAGAGGTACATGTCAAGGGTGACATTAAAAACTTCTTTACATAAGGCCTGGATGAATTTGTTTGCTGATGAGCAATCTTGGGGAAGTTGCAAGAGGCTGTAACAACAGCACGTAACATACTTGAGGAATGGTTCAGGGAAAGGTTAACACTTGAACTAACCCACATCTCCACTGAGTTATGTTCAGAAAATGCCAGGATTGAAAAGCTAGGCTTCTAATGTTAATCTTTAAATCCAGTGCTCGTGTTGAAAACATGTATACCTTGGCAATCTATGGCTTATAAAACCTAAGAAGATTGATGTCAAGCAAACAAATGTTGCTGTAGTAAAGAAAGGTGTTAATCACTTCTGCAGAATAAAGATGGATCCCATTCATTTTAAGAGGCCTGGCTGACCAAACAAAGTACTCTACTAAATCTGTTTTGGGGCACAAACTAATGAGAAGACTGGACAACAAATGTCCTCAAAAAACCCACAACAATATGTTGACCAGTTCATAGCAGCCACATGAGAGTAAATTGTTTACTTGGATCCTGTTCCTACATCATACAGCATCTAGCTCATGGTAGTTAGAGGATGTTAATGCAAAAGTAGGAAAGACTTTTGGAAAGGATGGCTATGTTTCACTATATTGCATGTTTCACACATTATCTTCTCCTTAACATCTTTCTTTTATTTATGCAATATCCCAGCCCAAATTTCAAAGGATTTTCAGGAATTGCAATATCCCTTGGAGAAACATGTAATGGGGCAATGAAGTATCCCTAAAAAAACTTTATTCTAAAAGTGCTGAAAACACTTTTAATAGAAGGAGATTACTTCCAGGGTGGTTTGTTCAAAACAAATCATACTGCCACTTCTCTTTAAGTCTTTATTATTTCTTATTCTCTAAGCAATAATATAGGCTTATAAGAAAGAAGACCACAGTATCAGGCAGCTAGTACGAAAATCAAAGAATACAAGCATTTAATTCATGCCATTGACACCATAAGACAGCAGGGGGAAAAATGCCGCTCCCCTGTCTGCCTCAGATTTCTCAGCCTTAGAGAGCGACTGAGTGCTAAAAAGGACAGAGCACTTGGTGCTCTCTCAGCTGTAGCTGCCAATGCTGATACTATTTCTGTCCTCTGAGCAGAATAGCAGCCACAACAAGGTTATGGTCACTCATTTTTGGAGATAACAAAGCCAGGCATTCCCTCCTCTGGGCTAATTAAGATAGAACAGAGCCACAGCCATAAGAGATCCACAAGGAAAGGAGAGCTGGTACCATGTGGCAGGCTGAGTTCCCATAGCAGAATACCCGTTTGTGAGTTGGCTGAGCTCTGTGAACCTCCTGTATTTTGGCACTGCTGCCCATACCTGCTTGGGATGAGCCAAATAGAGACAAGTTTCTGGGCCAGCCTCTCTCAGCTGCAATTTAATTTATTTTTTTATGATGGAGCAACACACTATAAAATTCAGAGCAGGGAGAGAGGACCATTTTTATTTCTCAGCTAGGCAGAAGAAATGACACATTTGTCCATGTGAACCCTGTCAATGTTGCCGCTGTGACCAGCCCTTCCTTCCCATGTGTTTGCTAACCAGGTCTTAAAAAAATACATTACTGAGGGTTTGTGTGATTGAAAGCAGCCTGGTGAGAACAGGGTATAAAAGGAGCAGATTGAAGATTCAGCTTTTACATTACCCTTCTGGCTAGGTCTCAGGCTTTCTGGAGACTAAGAAATAAGGACATTCTTTAAGACAGAACACTTCCCCTATCCTTCCATCACTCCTCTGTATTTCATGACCAGTTTGATTGACCATTTCATGACCAGTTTCCTATGATAAGGAAAAGAAATAATCAGGTTGGTTTCATAGTTTCTTAAGAATCTGTTTCCTATTAGCAAAGAACCAGCTCAGAGCTTTATCCCTGGCCACTTGGTCAGCAGCTGCATTTACAGAGCACATATATTGCCTTGAAAATGGAAGGAGCCATCAGGAATAATGATTCCTGATGAATGAATTCCTGAATGAAATGATAATGATTCCTGAATGAAACTAAGCCATAATTCTGGCTCATAGAAGTACAACAGAAGACCTAGACTGGACAACCATTAAGATTACAACAGGGCAAAGAGGCTGAGTATGTTTATATCAGGAGAAAGAGAGCAATGTAGTTCCAGGACCCCCTCTCTGTCCTCCTCAAAATATTTCATAACTTCCCTGTGTACGCTTTGTCTCCAAAGTGAAGAAGAGAAGAAAAGAAGACAGCTCAGTGCCCATGTCGCTAAACAGTGAACAAAAAGCAACACAGCAACGCTATCAATGTGACTTTAGTGACAATGGTTAAACCTTGGAATCACATTTATCTCTCATTCTTCTTTTGCTGTAGTGGAAAGAGTAGTAATGCATGTCATTGGATTGATTGTCACAAGTTATTGCCAAATAGAAATTAGTGAGCTGCAGGATGGATAATGCAACAGTCATGGTGGATTAAAAATCTGTCGTGTTTGATACATCCTGAGTACAGCACCTGTTTACAGATGTTATGATGTTGGTCAGATGATCTAATACTCGAGTTTTATTACAGGGCAGAGAACTTGAGTACAACATTAGAAAGGGATGATGCTCCAGTATGGAGAAAATCAAAGTATTTTGCAGTCAGTGATCTTTTAGGAACTCTGCCAGTTTTGCATTTCTGCAGCCAAAAGGCACCCATTCTGAAGATAACCCAATGGCAACATTAGCTTATGGTCCCAGCTGTTTAAGTCTGGAATAATTCTAGTGACATCAAATACTTTAGGGGAGTATTTCTTCTTTAAGAGCAAAAGAAATAAACTTCTGGAGAAGACTGGGATACTACTGATAGCTCTGTATCAGAGCAAGTATTAGTTATCCTGCTGGAGATAACTCAGACTCGGATCTGAAGATGGGATGGAGTGGACTGTCTAACTGAGTATAGGTGAGTTCACTGCACACAATTATAGGAAGGAAAAGGTGTTAGTTAAACAGAGCAAAGTTGTAAAAGAATGTTTAAATTCTCACTCCCCTCCCCCCCCTCTTTTTTTTTCCAGTGAGTTTTGATCTAGGAGGTCTAGTGAAGAAGGAAAACATCTATCGATCACAAATCACAGTAGTGCCTGCTATGCTCAGGTGGTCACTTTTAACACTGCATTCAACTGAGTGCAGCACCTTCAGTTGAAGAAATTTGGGATACTTGAAACTATGGGGGAAAACAGCTGAAGTCTGCTCCTCTTCCACCAGAGAGCATTAAGTGTACTGAACTGCCCAAAGGACCCTGGTGCAAAATTATCAACAGAAGTGAATTAAAAATCCTCTTTAGTTTACTCTTCCCCTGTTTTTCTCTGATCCCCTTCAGAAGAAGTCATGACTGTACCTTCCTGCTGGATTTGAATAATGAAGGTCTTGCAGATCCTCTGAGCTTTTTTAGCCAGTTGCTAGACAAAAGAGGTCTCCAGACATCACCCCACCAAATGCTCGTACTGGAGATAACAAATTGCATTCCTAAAACAAGGAGACAAATGACGGTGAACAGGTTTCTACCTTCCCCTTGGACCTGGAAGGGTGAAGCTGAACATATTATTTCAAGCTCTTCAAATGAGAAAGTTACTTTGGTTCCACTGGAATTTTTTTCTCTTTTTTTTTTTTCTTTATTGCTGGGGGAGGTTAGCACAGAATATTGACAAGGTTGAGAGCTCCAGGAGGTGATAGGAGAAATTCTGTGCTGCACACATAATAAATTGAGTAACTAACCACCATGTCTACCCTTCCAGCAAAGCTGCCAAACTCCAGCAATCCTAGCTTCAGAGTAAAGTCATTTCCGTATCACCTAATGAAGGATGCATAGACAATTGTTATTACTATTATTTTATTAAAGAGCCACAGGCACCAGCAATCATCAACCTCATTACAACCCAGAAGGAACTTGTTGAAAATCATGCGAGGGTAGGGCAAGAGGAGTTAATTGCCCACACAATCCTCACCAGCAAACTAGGACTCTGAAGAGTGTTATCTTTCTAATGCTATTTGTGAGGACAGAGTCAGATTTAGTTAACTGCTTAATGCTCAAGTATTCCTGTGAGAGCCTAGTTTGAAGGCAAAGAGAAATAGGGCCCAAAATCTGACTAAGCTGCACTGACTGTAGTATTTCAGAATTGGCTCACAGAAAATCTGTCTCTGAACTGCTCTGGACATGCAGAGTTTGGTATAAGTCTCCTCTATCTACTCCTTTTGCAAGTAGAGATTAATCTCTATTCTTTTCCTTTCTGTGAAATCTTTTCTCAGCCCATAACATCTGTAGGAATCCTCCAGACACTTAGAAAGCTCTTTAGATTACTGTCACACACTCAAACACGACATACGTACACCAGAGGGAAGTGCCTTCCTCAGCTACTGTCATGTGGACAACTTGGAAATTATTCTGAGCGAGGACCATGGAGGTGAGAGGGGCCCAGCTTCCCTGATCGGTGACTGGCATCTGCACTTGGGGACTGCAGAGCAAATTCCCCACTCTTAAATGCTCACACCCTGCTGTGGAGTTTCAGCTCCTTGCTATAGGTAATCCTCCCTGAGCAAAGGGAAAGGAAGATAAACCCTAGGACAACATTGCGTTAACCACAAGGCACTCCATTAATGGCACAGATAAATAGCTGCCTCCCTGCGCCATTAAATCAGACCTTTTATGCTGATCCACAGCCTGCTACATATCAGATAGAAATGTTTTGCTGTCTTTCAAAGTGGCTCACATGGCTTGCCCCAAAATCTGCCTGGCACCAAGACAGACTTGACTGGAAAGACCTTCATTAAAGTATTTTTTCAGAAAAGCCTGAGGACCATGAGAAAGCTTGTCCAGGTGAAAGAATGTTTCATTTCTTATTTCAAGAGATAAATTCATGAGTTTGTTCCATCTCTAACCTCAGCCAAAGATGCAGTGACTTCTCCCAGGATATAGGATTTTAAAAACCCAGCAACACCTTAGGGCTTCATCAGACAGAAGGCTAAAATCTTCGTGTTACTGGCCCTGAGGGGAATTTCACTAGGAGATGTATGAAAGCTTCAGGGAACTGCTCATGCTGGTGAGGTGATCACCTTTAGAGCAAAGGTGCTTTAGAACTCAGCACACTTGAAATTAAAGTCTTCAGGGAGAGGCGAATGCAGCAGGAGATGGGCAGAGCTGAAAGCACATTTCACTCCCCGGCAGATAGCCAGGGCTACTTAATGGTCCTGCTTTTTTTTTCCAGAAAGCCAAAGGCTTTTATAGCCATACTCCATATGCATAGAAAACACATCTGGGAGGGAACAATAAAAGAAACCATTCTCTCCAGCCTCACCTCCAATACTTGTTGCCGAGTCTTAAAAACGATGCTGCTTCTTTTTTCTTTTACTTTCTTTCTTTCCCTCCCATCATGCTTAACTTACAGGGCACCTGGAAGCTTGACTTTGAATCACTCCCCCCATTATTTGACTCTCTTGAAGTTTCCTACCCCTGCCACTCCAAACTCTTCATCTCCCACAGTCCTTCCCTCCTCAGCCTGCTTTCCACCAGCACACCATGCCCTCGCAGGAAGAAGCATGTTTTATGTATGACTCATTGAACACTAAGGTGCTGGTGCTGCTTGGCATTAATTTGCTGCCTTGGTAAATAATTTACAGCTTCTTAGCTGGAGGTATGAAGTCAGAACAAGGCAGCCATCAGTGGAGTGTCACAGGTGGGTTACCCACCCAAACAAATCCTGCCTCACACCCTAGGGTTTTTTTAACTCAGTGTTAGTCACTAGCAAATTTAAGCCCATCAGATCTGAAGTCTCACCCTGTCTCTTACTACCATTTCTTCTGTGACAGTGCCTAGAAATCACATCTGTTGATTACTGAAATATCCTGTTTCAGGCAGCAGGAGTGTAACAAAAGGCCAAGAGCATAATGAAAGGCCAGTCTCACCTCCCCACAGCTAGTCTAGGAACTAGGAACGGCAAGCAAGTACAGTCTGGTCTGTCTGTCTTTGCCTTTGATCCTTGTTTTCTTCCACTCATTTGCTTCCTTGCCCTGTTGCACCCAGGCACCTGCACGCAGATGTCCCTGGGTGTCTTCCTGGAAATATTTGTTCAAGTCACCCCTTACCCTTATACTTACTCTTATTTCTGGCTGAATCACATTGTCCTCACTGCCTCAGAAGCAGGACATTTCAGGAGATACATGCGTAGGAGAGAGAAGGTAAAACATAAGGAGGCTGCAAATTTGCAGTGTGTAGGGGAAGAGATGATGACTAGAGAAGTAGGAAAAGTAGGAAAGGGGATGGTATCATATGCCACAGAGTAACACCTGGAGCCTGCTGAAATCAATGTGGAATTTCCCAGGAGCATCACTCCAGCGATCTACCTGCAAAGCCCCACACTGTCTCAGTGATGGACAATTTTCCCAACCTCCTACAAGCTCCGCACACACTAAAAAGGGGCAGATGCTGACGAACTTCTGTCTCCATCTCTGATACACCTCATTCCTATGTTCTCATCCTTGCAGATGGATATTCACCTAACTGCATTCAGAAGAAAAACCTAGCCTCATTTTTTCCAGCTTGGTTTTCTCTCCTTGTTCCTGTCCTTAGTGCTGAAGGTGATTTTGGAGCTTAGTTTTCTCTGCTTAGCATCAACCAATGCTGTGGACTGGTACAGGGAAGAACTTGTTGCTGTAAATACAAGTGTCTACAAATGAATGGGAATAAATATGCCTTGTTTGCTTTATCTAACAGCACATTAGCATCTTGCTGAGGAGAAACAAACTACACCAAATAGTCCTTGGGAAAACCAGAAACATCAGCCTTTGGACCCATCATGGTGCACACACTGGAGCAATGCAAGGGAAGCAAGTGTGCCCACAGACAGCAGCCCACGTGAGCCCCACCTAAAGACCTCTCCTGCCCAAGCTATTCTGCCAGTAACCCCAGGTGCTACCCATGGCTCAGTGCAACCCCAGCTCTGCAGATGCCCTACCAGTCTCACCCTTTGTAAAGGAACTCAACACTTGGCAGTGTTTCAGCTCAACATCAGCAACATTACAGCCTCCCACCAAATTAACCTGTGTCTAAGATGTATATGCTAATTCCATCACCTAAACCAAAGCTCCCTACAGCATGTGTTACAGCATCCTCTGATGGCAGCCAGTAGCAGGGATGTCTGCCGTGTTCAGTGATATCTCACTGGCTGTTAATTGCTTGGAGTACTGTGCTCTTCCATCCCAAATATCTAATTTAGTGAAAATGATAGTTTGCGTTACAGGGAAGGTTACTATAACATATAACAACATTATCCTAAAACTTCCTAGTCTACCCTGATTAATAGCATTAATTTAGATTTAACTAATGATTTTCCCAGGATCACAGCAGGATTAACAAATGCGGAAATCCCGAGAAAGCAGCAGGTCAGTCCAGCTCATGTACCTGTAAAAATACTCATGTCTTTTTCTCTGCACTGTGGCAGGGTTGCAGAGCAGAAGGACTGGCTCTGTCGTTGCAAGACAGTGAAGTGGCAACACTTTTCTTGCACTGAAGACTGAAGCTGCAAGAGCTGTAAACATTGCTGCTCTGATGTGGGAAAGTGGCAAAGTCCCTGTGGGGTGATTACGTCTCATTGTGCTAAACACAGGTAGTAGTGAAGTGTTAATTTCTCACACCAACATGCACACAAACAGTTCAAATCGTGGTCTCTCATTAGAGATCACTGGCTCTATGCTGAGACATTTCCCATTTGTGTGACAACCTCCTCTCTAGCTAAACAGGTGTTTGGCTCAGCAGAGGCAGTGCCAGACTGTCACACCAGGCTCTCATGTCTCTGCTCAGTAGCTGTGGGGACCTGATTTGTGCTCACTCTGAAAATGGCGATAGGATGAGTTGAAGGAGTCAGACTGAATCTGTGCTTCAGCAGTGCACTAAATGAAACTCAGAGATCACCTGAGATAAGTCTGAGCTGCATGGGAGTTATTTCAGAATAAAAATGACAAGGGTGCAAGGACACCAGGGTAAACAACCCATCTCACTGTGGGGTTGGCTGGAAGTGCCTGGATGGCAGGTTTGGTGAGCGATGTGCAGTACTTTACAGAGATTCCTTACTCGGGGCAGAGGTGAGATTACTTTTTGGAAAGGTAATCTCTACACTAATGTTTAGTAATAATAGCACTTTGCCCTTAATTTGCATGTCTCAACTCAGGATCAGACTCAGAGGAAATAGCTACTTAATAGCCTTATGAGAAGAAATGTATTTATTAATTATATGGTATTATTGGCAGACAATGACAGGGGTGTTACCCATGCCTTCTGTCACAAAGCTCTTTGTAATCAGGGCTATATTGGACCAGATGCTGCGTAACTAAGCAGTTAAGAACATGTTGTAACCTGAACAAGCATATACCTTAAATGCCCTCAAATTATTTAGGCACCTAACTCAACACAGGCACCTAACATCTGCCTTTGGCTTCCATGTACACAAGCTAAGGCTCCAAGTATCTAAATATCTGTCCTTTGATAAATTAAAGAAATAGAAAGTTATCCCAAGTAAGGATATTATGCTAGAGAGCAGATTCCAAGTGAGCTCCGGGGACCTTAACTCCCTGGAGCTAAGGTCAGTTAACAGGCTGACCTTAACTGGTGCAAAACTGTGTGGCGAACAAAAAGCTAATTTGATCCACCCTACAAGTCCCTTGCAGCTTGGAGGAGCAGGAATAGGGCTCAAGAGTCCTGTCTGGACAGTCTTCCTCACTCAGGAACACAAGCATCTTCATCCTGAAACCCGGACTCAGAAGGTACTTTAAGCAAAGTACAGCATGTGGAAAGCCAGCCCAAAGCCGCAGGACATCAAATGGATTTTTTACTATCTATCTTTGCTCAGTTTTGACAAGTGTGAGTAATGTGAGCACTAGAGCATCTTCCAGCTGCAGGGAAATTATTTAAAAGAAGTGCTCAATAGCCATTGTATGACACATTCAGGACAGGCTGTGAGAAGGAGAGAGGGGGCAGAGACGATCTTCATCCGTGTAAAGAAAATACTGTCTATCCCTCACCTTGCTGAACAACAGTTATACCTGGCAAATCTGACTATTTATTGCCTCGTAGGCTGTTATACAAAGATGCTAACGCACCTGCTCATCAGGATGAATGACAGCAAGGCTCGTGAGAAAAGCAGACAGTTAATGGGTGCAGTAAAGCATATGATACTTGTCAGGGCCAATCTGGCTGACAACTGTGTTGTGCTAGGTCTTCCCAGGCTGGCTGGAGAACGATAAAGCAGGACCCAATCTCTAGTCTACAGTCAGCCTTTGCTGGGCCAGGGGAAGGGCAGGGCAGAGGCAGCTGTTTGCAGCAGGGCTCGTGCGAGTCGCCTCTGAGAGACCCAGTGCTTGCCTCTGCCAACAACAGGGATTCTTCCGCATGCTGTGATTTCTCACCCATGTTGTATAATTGCAGTGTACACCTATGCTCTTTGAAATGCCCAAGAAATAGCCCAGAGGTGTTTCTCCTTTACATGATGCCTAGATATCCCGCTAGCATAAATCAGCAGTGCACTCAAGGCATCTGGGAAGGCAGATCTTCAGCCGATGTAGATGGGTGCAGCCCCACCTGTGAGATCAGTGCTGCAAAAGTCCCACTTCTGCACATCATTGACAGCTCTGGTAAGGCTGACCATGTCGGTCTGGTTGTTGGCTATGGAGAGGCACCCTTCCCAAGTGGGTTTTCAGTGCTTTGCTCAGTAGATGGGAAGTTTGTCTGAGACAGAGAGGGCAGTGACAAAGCCACTCTCTTGTCTGTCCAAGCTTTGCAGAAGAGTACAGAAATGTCTGTCCTTGTCTTCTATGTATAGACCAGGCTTCCTTTAAGCTAAACTGAAAATGAAAACCACTTCAGCTCCTTGGACTGCAGTTTCAGTAAAACTGGGAATCAAGGCTCCCCGAACAACAGGACTGGCTTCAAAAGAGAAGGAAGGAGAGGTTTGCTTGATTTACCTTCTGGATTTTAGATTCTGGGCTCAAGGATTTTTAAACTCTTCTCCACAGTCATGAGCGTTGAAAGGTTACTCGAGTAAAACAAAGAAAAAAAATATTTTTTTTTTAAACCTACCTGCTATTTCTATTACAGCAGAGCCTAGTCTGGGTCCCATTGCATCCCAGCACACATACAAATGGAAACAGCAAAAAGCCAGGAGAGGAAAATGAGAGGAGAGGACAGAGAATGGCTTCAGGTCGCCCTGGAGCAGTGGCAGGATACAGCCCAGCTCACTTCAATATAGAGTAGGATGTCAGCCAAAAGCTCATGCAAAGTTTTCAATGACTTATTTAAAGTTACATTTGCATTATTGATGTTGAATAAATCTCTTTCAATACCTGTAGACACATTTCCTAAGTGATATACCTCAGCAAAGTATTGTGTGACTCTGTGCCTTGCACATGGTATTGTAGTCTAACAGTGTGCTAACACCCATGCTTTTCTTTGACTGAAAAAACATGAAGAAAATATGGTTAGGAATTGGAATTGGTACCTACTAAAAGCCAGCTTCTGACTGCTTTCAAGACAGCTTTATTTCCTCCAGCATTCACGAAAATGTTTGGGATAAATATAGTAAGGAATAGGAAAGGAGCAAATATGTTTAGTCTGGGTTTTCATTTAGGATCAGATTTTAACTCTAGCAGAGAAGAGAGGTTCTTTACCCAGATATTTTACTGCAGACTCTGCGAGCAGGCAAGATCTGACCCTGAGTAGCTAATGCAATAAAAATCCAGCCCATGCAATAGTAAATCTCCTGATTAATAATGGACAAGGAAGCTGAAAGGGGAAAAAATAATAAAAGAGTTAGACTGCACAGAGACTGAGCTCAATTTTTATGCTGAACCTCCATGGAAAAATAAGGGATGCCCTTCCCACAGGTCTGCAGATACCATCGAAGGTGTTCCTATTCATTATAGCAACATAGCAGGTAGAAAATAAAATTGGGCGATTTCCGGGGCAGAGGTGGACTCATTTTTATGATCCTGCCATGCTGCTTTTTGATGGTCTTTGGCTGGTTTAATAGCTCTGCTTTGTATGCTGCTGCAAGATGAAAAATGTGCCACTTGCTGCATCAAGAGAAAAAAAATATCTGCTTTTCTCAAATTAGACCGAAGAGGAAAAAGGAAGGAGAAAAAGTCTGAAGGGGTCTATGACAGCAAGGGGCCTGTGACAGTAAAGGGCCCTATATACACTCCCACAATAGCCGTCAGTTGAGAAAGTCCAGGTTTATTGGCAGCTGTGCTTTTCTCTTCTCTCTCTTCCCCAACCCAAAGACTCCCATTAAACTCCCATTCCCATCCCAGAGACCCTGATCCAAACCTACTCAAGAAAAAAAGGATAATTTATTTTGGTTTTGGCAGATCAAGCCCAGGATTCAGGAGCAATTGTAACAGGAGGGAAGAAACAAATTCCATTGGTGACAGAGCAGTGATCTGGGAGTGGAGGATAAATGACATGCAGGTCATTAATTTGTCACATGGGCTCTAAGGGGAGGTCAGTATAGGGGATCTGAGTTTTGACTGTGTGTTGGCTTCATTTACATTTTGACACTTAGATATTTAAAGCAGTGCAAGAGCATTATTAATGAAAAAAGTGTGTGGCTCCGCCCTGTCTTGTCAGCTCACAGCAAGCATAGTCAAAGGACTCCTGGCAGTTTGCAGAAACCACTTCTAACACCCCCATGAGCTGAAGTTGTCACCTCTGCCACTGCATGCAAGCCCTTTCTTTCGCTGTTGTAATCCAGTGTGTCCCCCTTTTTGCCCCATCACCAAAGCTGATGAGAAGAGTCCTTCTAGATGAGCTCTATTGAAGTACAGTAAAATCCAGCACCAGCCCCTTGTATTTTTCTAGACCTTTTGCTCAACGTCAAGAGGACAAAATATAAACTAGAGCATTGTGTAGTGGAAGTCTGAGTTTTGGGATTTGTTTTTTCATATAATTTGCCAGTGTTATAATTCTCATTAGTGCAATGAGTAAATAGGTGCTTTTCAAAGCCTCATGTATTCCTGAGATCTGGAGGACAAGGAAGTGAGTTTCACTACTTAATACTGTTTACACCCTTGGATGGGGGCAAAAGAAAGTTTATTTTTAAATATTTCTATACTCTTTCTCTGGAGTGACTCCTACAAGTAGAAAACACCAAGAATAATGTCGATTTTGCCTCTATATACAGTACCTTATTTTCTGCCCCTTTATCAAATGCTTGTAATATGTTTTCCCCCAAAGTTGAACAGACATTGTTCTTCCAGCATATGGAGAAAAAAGCGCTACATCAAGACCAATGTGACACTTCACTTGTTTACTTATTATACACTTGTATACTACTCTCCTTTTTTTTTTCTTTTTTTTTTTCTATTTGCAATGTAAGAAGCAGAACGAAACTACCTAGAGATCTGGATGCAGATAAATAGAAATCCATGAGGTGTGGAGGCTGCCTAAATTAACTGCAAATGGACAGGAGTGTCTCAAAGCTCTGACTTCAGCATCAGCATTTCTCATCTAAGTGCCCAAATGCCTTGTAGGCATGGTCATTTATAAATGCAACAGGCATAACTCAAATGGGGAAAAGTAAACGTACAAGAGGGAAAAAAAATGTGTTTTGCTCACATCAATAACAAGGTAATAAAAGAAACCACCTGTGAAGAAAGCCATGATTAATGAAAACAAATAAAAGAAATTGGAAATATAAACTATGGCAAAAGGGCTTTAGTTTCAACAATTTCAAAGTTCAGATCCACTAGTAAAACACGACATAAAAGCTTGTAATATGTGGAATAAACAGGGGTATAGAGGATGAAAAAATTGTGCCATAAAAATAAGAAGGCTGTTTAAATAAGATGCACAATACATAAACAAAATAGCCAACAGTGCTATAAGATACTAAGGAGGAGACATCTTTGCTACAAACATTTGTCTGAAATATATGTAATTAATCACTTCTGTGGTTTGCAACCTAAACTCCTAAAGGGCTTCATGGTCCTTTATTCTGGTCTGTTGAAGGACTTGAGGGATTGCAATGTCCCTGGAAATGTACACTCTATCAGCACAGCAGGAACTATAGGATGTCTCTGTTCAGTCACGATTGCAGAAAATGCTGCAAGGGGTTTGGGTGTCTGGTCAAACCCACATCCCAGTCTCTGGGCTTCTTCCCAGTCCCCAGGTTTCACCAGCCTCTCCCTTTCAGGGATGTAGGTGGAGGTCTTATCCAAGACTGCAGACTTCTGCACCGATCTGATCTCAGGAATCCTCATTTTTAGCCCAGCTGTGTGAATTTCTGCATTAACCCTACAAGCAACTGAATAACTCAGCTCCTAACAGACCTCTACTGAACAGGTACCTGTTCACTCAGCCTCTGGGAGGGCAGTTAATCATGGAGGAAAACAATTCCCACAGTGCCTTTGGTTCAGCATATCTCCGCTGCTCTGCCCTGATGGGCTTTCTCAGGCTAAAGAGACCCTTACTGTCAGGTGCTAAACAGACATATTTTAAGGGACAATTTCAAAAATCTGTGAAAAAATATGGTTGATAGTACATACTGTAAAGTCTATTTGGTAAAAGTAACAAAGACATTCACTCCAATACCTGAAGAAAATTATGGTGGGGGTTAATTATAGTGCTCTAATTTTTATTGTAATACTTATGCCATAGTAATGGACCAAAAATTTAAATCAAGACCTTGTTGTGATAGATGCTATACAAATACAGAGTGAGAACACTGAGTCCCTGCTGTGAAAAATGTATTTATTCTTCACTGAAGACATGAATTCACTGACACGTGTCTTGATAGCACAATGGCCAATTAGTTAGTGCAGTAGCATCCGTTAATTAAATTAAAATTTTTTAATTGACAAATCATGGATCCTTGGACAGCCTAAGATAAAAATGGGTATTCCTTGCTGCCATTGCTTGTTGAGCATTTCCTAGTGACAGTCAGTCCCCAAAGGCACCCAAGGCTATGGTTTATTCTGAGGAGAGCATCCCCAGGGTGGTGGTAATCAGTATTTAAGAGAAAAAAAACCCTAAAAATATCACATTTTTGCAGAGAGGAGTGTGGAAGGGAATCCCTTCTCTCTGAGAACTGCACTTACATCTCTGAATTCAGAAGCCATTAGTGGATACATTTGTACTTGTTTAGAAGAAATCTTACTTTCTCAGCATTTTACTTTCTCAGGAATATTTCATGGTCACAGAAAAGGCCATCCTAGTTTTTTAATTTAAAAAAAAAAATTAATTATGTCAGGTCCAAAAATTCTGTCCTAATGAAGTTCAAAACCTTTTCTTTTTCCCAGAGCATCATCTTAAGTCAGTTAATGTTCTCATGACAAATCCCCAATAAACACCTTCAATTATTCAACTCCCTGGGAAACCTGCTTAACAGCATTCTTATCACATTCATTTCCCTGCTGATATGATTCTAAAACATCACTTTACAAGATGATCATTAAATTGTTTGTCTCTGGTTGGTGTTTTAAGTGTGAAAAAAAAATATACCAAGATATCACTCCAGATGGTTAGTCCTGACGGCTTGTCAAAAACACATGCATATTGAGTTTACATGGCCACAAAACATAACCCTATCAGCAAGGAAACTGTCTGGCCGGAACAAAGGATGGTGTTCAGCTTGAAAAGATAGAGTTGTTCTTCCATTTCTCACATCAGAAGACAGTTAGAAGAAACATTAACTGACTGTAAATATTGATTCTTTACATTCTCTTGCATGTGGATTTTCAACCATTGTTTTAGTACTAAAACACTTTAAAAATCAAAAGAAAAGGGGAAAAAGGAAAAATATATAAAATAAAGCAAGACAGAAAACCCTGTAGGAATGGTTCTCAGAACAACTTAAGTGCAGAAGGAAGAACTAAAGATTCAGTCTAACTTCCCCAGTTTTGATCTTAAAGTAAAATAAAAGGTTCACTGGAGTCAGATAAAGACAGATGCCAGTTAGCAGTAGTTTTACAGTCATGCAGCTCAGTTGAGACTATGCTATATGTAGCAAGGGACAGGCCTGGCCTTGAAGGACTTGGTGCACAGTGCCCATGTTGTAGGACAGTGATGGAGAGGTGGAGGAAGGTAAAATGCAGGTTTTGTGACCTATAGCCCTTACAGGCAGAAGGACCTAAAGACTCCTGAGCAAGCCACAGGCTGCACAAAGCCCTTCCCTAGACGTAAATCTGATGTCCTTCAACATAACAGTCCTGCTTTTCCCTCACCACCTTGAATAGGTGAGGTCCATGAGCATGCTGTCTATACAGACACCCCTGAGGACAAAGGACAGGAGCATAAAAAGTGTCGATTCATTAAACATCAGTCTTGGCAAAAACATGTTCTGTTTTTGATGCTTGCAGGGCAACTTGGGGTGCCCAAGTGATGCCAGGGGAGGGCTTATGATGAGAACATCTGGGAAAGTTTCTGTAACTCCTTTTGTCTTGACCAATTCAAGAATCTTATGGAAGAGCTATTCTTACTTGCTTCTCTCTTTGGCCCTATTTATTCCCATGAACAACAAAAACATATGAATGTGAAAAATACCAGTGTGTTTTACATTTATGGAAAGTGGCTCACTTCATGTGGTCCCAAAGTTTTTTCTTGGATTTCAAAGGAGGCAGAACTGGCTGCCAGTGGCTGCAAAAGGAGTACAAAAATAACCCTTAATTCAAGCGCAGTATGATCACTGAGGCTTGTAACCATCAGCTATGACATATTTGCACCTCCTGTTGCCAGCATGTTCAACAACATGACTGACATATTTACCCATCACAATAAAAAAAAATCAAATAACTTGTTTAGCTGAGCATATAAGATAGGAGGCAGTTGATCAAAACCTACATCACATCAAAAATTATCCCTAAAGAGGTGTGAAAGAGATACAGATCAAGCTGTCATCTCCCAGACAGTCTGTCTGCTGTAACAGGGGCTGTCAGACAGACAGGTTTGAAAACATCAATGGCAATGAATTGCAAAAGGGACCCTGGTGCCATGGAAAACTCAGGCAACTTCTATAGCCTGCTCACTGTGGTCCCATGGGGTTGGAAGCAGTGTCCTTTTATGATTGTTTCTCTTGAGGCACAGTAAGACCCTGGGTTTTATTGAGCTGCAAATGCTCAGGACTCCTCGGGACATGGGCACATGAGTGGAAATGATGGAGTTACCACAGTTCATCAAGTTGCCATCTGTCAGTGAAGACGTTGAGGCATCGGGAATGACCTTGTGAACACTACTAACCTACCCCCATTAGAAAGGAAAACGGAACATAAACCGTGGCGGTTTAAGTTAATAGATTTCATTTTACAGCCAGTGCAAGCATGAATGTGTGCTCAGTCAGTCACACTGGCTCAGCTGACGAGCAAGGACTTCATACGTTGCAGCACTGTAAATGCTTTCCATCATGTGCTTCTGTCCTCAGTTTCAGTCCATCTATCATTTATCAAAGTTATTGTGCCCTACACTTGGCAATTTTCATTTCCAAAACAGGTCATATCCAATATCTAGAAAACCACCCCTCTTCAGAGACAGAAGTAGGCCTATGTATCACACACCTTCACCTTGCACTGTAGTCTGAGGACTATAAATTGATTAATATTTAAGTTTTTAGACAGCACTGCCTGTGCAGCTTCTGCCACAGATGTTGGAGCAGAAGTCTGCAGGTGACACTTGACTGGGTGTGTATCATCACGAGTATGAATGACAGAGGGCCTTCACTGCATCACACACAGACAGCCTTGGAACACATGCACAACATGCTGTGACAGCTTATATTCCTTTTCAAAAGTCTACCAGAGAAGATCCTATCTCATACAAAAGCTCAAGGGTTAGAGAGCTCATGCTGAGGAAACTCATGCCTACAGCTCCCACTTACCTGGTAAGTGCTGTAACTCTTCAACTCATAGGAGAGGGAGGAAGAAGGGTCCTGGATGGAGGAAGGCAGTCTTCTAAACTGAACCTCAGACTGAAAATCTGGAGCTGCTTTTCACCCATAGGCAGTTGTTATTCACTGTCCCTCCTCTGCCAATATGGTTTTCTGTGAGAAACAAGGTCTGTGTTGCTGCCCTGAGAAATACAGCTAGGCAGTCCTGACCCTGAAGGTGTTTTCAGCAAACGGGCAATGCCTCACCCTGAGCAATACTGTAAAACTTGGACTGCATTTAGTGGGGTGTTCCTCCTGAAACAAGGGGCTTTCCATGGTGAGTGGGTGAGTGGAGGAGCAATGATATTGAACTGATCTGGGCTTTACCCAAAAAGAAACAGACCAAAATCTGACCATACCAGCTACTGCTCCAGCTGCAGTAAATCTCTTGCAAGCTCTCTCCTCCCGTCCCTACCTCCCACTAAGATGCTTTTATTTGCATGACCATATTCTCAAAAACGTTGAAAAACTGTAACTTGGCCCGTTGCTGTCAGTTTCTGATTGCTCACTGCGTAGAGATGCTCTTCTACCTGAATCAACTACATGGTGCCACAGCCTGGATTTCTGATTTTGATGCTGTTGTCTTTTTCTTGATAATGCTTTCTGTTCACCTGTGCCATATGCTGCCTTGAATTTATGCTGCTGTGTTTTATTAAACCTCAGATTTTCCTTTGCCATTAAAGGAAAAATAGAACATTTTAAATGGACTGTGAAATAAGGTAAAGAAAAGTTTAATCGTGCTAAAATCAATTCAGTGAAGTGGCTTTATTAATAGTTATTGCGTTCTGCGTCACATTGCTTATTAAATATTGTACATTTTGGAAACTGTACTATTTTGTACTGCAGTTACATTGTACTTTAGCAAGCAGCCAGTTCCCACTTCATGCAAGATTTAGAGAGACATGCTTTTTGTTTATTGACAGACCACATCATTGGAAACACAGAAATCATCTTGCTGCAGAAAATTATGGACCATTTAGTACAGTATCCTGTCCCTGGCACAAGGTCTGGTACCGTATTCTCAGGAGGAAATTGTAAGAGAATTCACAGCTGACAATTATGCGTTACCTTGTCTAACTCCTACCCATTAGATGCTGGCTTACGTCATGATTCATAAACTTTTCTATTTATTCTTCACTTTTATGCATCAGTTTATGCAATTTTGAACATTCCCACGCACTATGTAAAGAATCTGTATGTTTTTCATTTGTACTGAATGCTAAGATGTTAGTATAACTTGAATCAATGAGTTGCTTAGCTTTATTATGCACATTGGAAATAGTAATTCTTTTTTTTTCCTCCTTCAAATGACTAACTTTGTTTGTTTGTTTGTTTTGGAATAACGAAGGCATCTCAGGCATAAGTCAACATCTCATTATAACTAGACCTATATATCAGAATAAAAAGTCCTTACCTTGTGGCAAAGACCATTTTTCTTTTCACTTTCCTATATCACCTTCCTCACGTGTGCCCCTCCACTTTCTTGTTCTCAAACCAGAGCACCTCATTTTCATGTAGTCTTGTAACATATGAGTTTTATGGGGGGCGGGAGGTATGTGCATTCAGAACCCTCAGCATGGACTTCACAGTCATTAATTTTTATCATATACAACTAAGCACAATGACTTTTAGCTAACGCAGAGAGGGACTAGTACTGCAGATAGCCATTACCTCCTGGTCCTTCCAATCACTCACCTGAAAATGCTGTCCCTTTTTTGAGCTCCAGCTAAAGAATATATACACGTTTCTTGGGTTCCTGTGTAGTGAAGTGCTTATTAATCCACAGGTGGAAGTGGGCTCTTGTAGGGGAAGGATTCATCTGGGAGAGAGACTAAATACGTAAAAAATATAGCTGTAGCTTCAAAGAATGGTGAGGCTATTGGCTGCTGAGAATGGTGATAATTCAGAAATATTTCTCTTTCCTTACTTCACTTTAGCCTCTTTCTTATCAGGATAGTCTTCTAGGGAAAAAGACTTATGTGGTTATATTGTGTGGGTGTGCATCTCTGTTGATCACTTTCCTGTTTCCCAAATAACTTTTCACTCCTTGGCCAACTTAAATACAATTTAACAAAGGTATTAAGTGTTTCCAGAAATATACAAAAGGAATATCATTGCACCCCTATTTTTCTTTGCACCCCTCAGTTTTTCTTTGCTCTCCCTGACTCTTGCTCTCTTCTCATCTCTCTGTCCCTCTTCCGTCTCCTCTAAGTGACAAGGAACCGCTGATAACAAAGCCTATCTGTGCTGCTTACAAGTTTTAGGAAAATAAAACAGCCTGGAAAATGAGAGACTGTGCAAGTATTACCAGTTAAAAGAAAACTCTCATATCACTGAATCCACAATAATTCCACAGCTGGTCAGACTCAGTGCCACGGTTTAAAGATGGGCTGGCTACTAAATGGATGGCAGATCCTCTCTGTTAAACCTTTTGCCCCCAGAAGGGGGAAGGAAAAGAGAAAAGGGAGAGAGACTTACGGGTTGGAAAGTTAAAACAGTTTTAATAAACAATAACAATGAAAAAGAGTATAATAATGGAAATAATTAAATATATACAAATATATATACAAAACAAAGATCAAGCTCCCCCAGTGATGATCCCGTCACCACTGGTGCTGCAGGGCAGGCACTGGGAAGTCCTGGACTGGACTCAGCAGCAGACAGGAACTGGATTGGGGAATGCACAGATTGGGATCAAAGGCAGGAGAAAACAGACAGAATCCTCTTCGGACACCGGCCATAGAGAACACAAGCCTCGTGGTCCCTCAGCTTTAAACTGAGAATGATGTGTATAGGGTGGGATACCTCATTGGTCAATTTTGGGTCACCTGTCTTGTCTGCTCCTCCCTGCAAGTACAACCCTTTTATGGCCTTTCACTTGTGGACCATAAGATACTTAGCAGTGACCTTGGTTTCTATAGGAATAAGTATAAGCAAGAGCCTTTCTGCATACCATTCACACTGTTACCTTAGTAATAACTATAAACTCCAAGCGTTATCAATTCTAGAAGTGGACACTTTCTGAAAAACATGTAATCAGCTTCAGAAAAGGCAGTTACTCAGAAGAAACTTAACTGAAAGGAAAAAATCACTGAAAGGGTAGTTGATTCTGTTCTAGTCCAAACCAGGAGAGTCAGTTTCGCTCATGTCCACTTGAGACTCAGAAACCATCCACCCGTCCTAAGTTACAGTATGGATTTTATTATGTCATCGATCTTCATAAAATCCTAGTAACTTCCACATAAAGTTAATTGGTAAACATGAATTGTCTGGTTCACGTACAATATGTCTTCGCAATTAATTAAGAATGCTTCACGTATGGTTTGGTTTCTTTATGTCATTACTAGCTTCACGTCTTTAGTGTTTCTGAGATAATCTTGTAGCAAGGAGTATAAGAGCCATTCCTGTCCAGGTAGAAAGGTTTTATCAAAGAATAAAGTTTTCCAAACTTACTAGATTCAGCTGATCTGTACAGTTGGTAGGGACATGACAGGTATTGCTGATCTGAAATCTCAAAGACCATCTCTAGTTCTTAGCTTTCCCCCCCAAGATTTGTACCTCTTTTCTGATTTCGCCCCTACAAAAAAAAATAGGAACCCAAAGAAATGTAAAGTTCAAAATTGCCTAAACTGCACCAAGTATTGCCTTGTTCATTTTACCTCAGCTCCCAGCTGCTATCTGTTCTCTTATCTTTGAGACTGAGAGAGGTTTGCCCCATAGACATTTGCATGCTGTGTTTGTTCATCACCTTGTAAAACAAGACTCCAATGCTGAGTGTAGATTTTGACAACCTGAAACATAAATATGCAGTACAACTGAAAAAAAAAATTAATAAAAAATTTGGACTGCACGTTCTGGAACTGACTGATGTCCTGTGGTTCTCAGAGTCCGGTAGCTCATGAGATCCTAATTCCCAAAACTCATGTGTGAAATGCAAGGCCTAATGAGAGAACTGAATTCCATAAAAATGCAGGAAATGTTTCCAAAAGCAGAAAAGAGGAAGACTCTTTGATGTGGATGTTAGGGAAGCTGTTAATTTTTCCTTAGGAAAGTTGTGAGAATCCTTTATTGGAGGGTATTTAAGAAGTTGCATAGATACCTGTCAGATGACGGCCTAAGCGTAGTTTATTCTACTTCCTTGCAGCCAGAAGAATCTGGTGACCTCTGCAGGTCACACTCAGTTGCACGTGTCTACAGTGCCATGAAAAGCCAGAAAAGCAGTTATAGTCATGTCTCCCACACTATCCTATAATCCTGCTGCTTCTGTGTGACACTAAAAATCAGGAATGTATAAGCACATTACCTCTGTAAAACCCTAACAGTCATCTTTTTGGGTCATAAAGAAAATGTCTTTTGCCATTCCCAAATTCTTGCTGGTATTTTTCTCCCAAAAGCAGAATTTGGACCCCAAGCTAAGAAAAAGTTGGAGACTTCATAAGCACCAAATATATTCATGCTTTTAATTTTTTTGTGGAAATTGATCAGGTCCTACAATGATAGCTGGATTCCAAACTATGTGATACACGGATAAATAGAAATCAGCAAGAATAGTCATGGATCCAGACTCCATTACATATCGATTCAGAGTCAGATTCTGACTCACGATGAGGAATTAATGCTAAATAGTGAGATTTTTCAGAAAAGCTAAAGGATGCTGCTCCTACCCAGTGTCCCACTGGGTAATCCAGCCTTATTATTAAGTACGTCAAGAGACAGAGAAAAATGTTCCGCTTTTAATGAAGAAGAAGAGTGCAAAATAGTTTACTAAATTTCAGCCATGGCATTTAAACCTATTCATGTGATTCAAACTCATTTACTTCCCCTGAAGTTTCCTGACAAGAACATATATTTCCCTGGAAATGTAGCATACTAAAGCCATTGTAAATAAGCTACATGAAAAATAGTGCTTTTATTTACATTATGATTTACCAGTCTTAGCTCCTTATCAATCTAGGCTCCCTGTATGCTTGCTACAAGGCTGAACATGAATCAACGTTTTCTCTGGGTGTCTCTTCAAAACTTTATGAAAATCACTTTCTGATCATGGGGACAGCTGTTACACTTCATACTTGGTCTGTTATTTCCTAGTAGGTGGCAGTAAGGAAATGAATCCTTATTCTAAATAGGTTTTATTGACATGCACATACAATATACACCCACAATGTTCTCTGTAGGCAATATCTGAAAACAACAACTTGCAATTGGGTGCAAGTTGAATGACTGTTCACGCTAGAATAAAATGGAGATATGGCTCATAAACCCATGGTCTTGATGGCTGGTGGTCATTACAACTCCTGCAGAGTTATTTTTGCAAGTCTAGATATGTATATCCTGTGCATTCTTGTATGAATTCTCTCAGCAGTTTCCACTGAATAAAGAGTTTTCCTTCACTTCTGCCTGCTCATTGTATGTGCCTTGAAACAGTAGTCATATTTTGATTTTGACACAACTACATCTCCATCATCCCTATAAAAGGGTAAAATACTACTTGGACAAACAAACAGTGTTTGTCCAAAACCAAACAAATGGGTCTGGTTATTCCCCATGAAGAGAAAACCCATTGACTTTCTTGGAATGATCCAACTGTAATTGAAAAGAAGCATATTTTAAATGGAGATGTACAGATGACACACAGAGAAAGGAAGCTATGTTTTCATTAGTAAATGTTAAGTTCTATTGAATTAATACAAAACCAATGTTATAACACTATGTTTTTAGCAGAAAGAGATGACAAAAATCTTGGGAAAGTTCCAAAGCAGTACTTGTGTAAGAAACGAATAAAGGAGAAAATGTATGTCCTAACCAAGGTAAGACTACCCTTGTGCCCAGATCTAAGCAGAGAAACAATAAGATATGTAGTGCACTCAAAAAATTGTCATCTAAATGGGAAAGACAGAGGAAGTGCTAATATTATCTCCGTAACAAGAAAAGAACGAGTAAATTGACCAAGCCATAGAAGTGGAGCGAGTCCAGAAAGGGCCATGAAGAGGGCTGGAGCACCACTTCTATGAAGACAGGCTAGAGAGCTGGAGTTCTTCAGCTTGGAGAAGGCTCCGGGGAGAAATTATAGCAGCCTTCCAGTACCTGAAGTACCTGAGTGCCAGAGTACCACTCCAGGCTTTGGCCTCATCGCGCCCAGGGAGCATAACACTGAACTGCTCCATGATGGGAAGATGGCAATAAGCAAAATGAAAGACAAAGACAGAAATTCTGATTTCAGATCAATGGACTCCCTTTTTGTTGTTTTTTAATGTAATTAGAGTTTCCTGTTTGTTTTGAATTTGCAAATGTTAACATGACCATGAATCCATGCATGTGTACTCCTTTGCTCTACATCCTATTCTGTGCTACCAGAAATTCCAAGTGGACTTTCAAGACTGTGCAGGTTTCTCCACCTGCTTTTCCTTCAGCATTTTCTGTGCTCACTCAAATTGCCTTCCCTCACTCAGATGATACAGTTGTCTCAGTCACGGTAGTAGATAAAACAGACGCCAAGAAGGAGAATATCTACAAATATGAGCAGCATTTCCTTTCCCTTGTTTCTTGAAGTGATTCCATTTGTGTCTATCCTGTTTCTGGGTATCATTAGAGTATTCCCAGGGTATTCAAACCTCTAAGTGTAGAGACCATTATGAGCAAAATCCTTCATCTTTTCTTTCTTTTTAAGATGATGATATAGAAGATGATTTTGTTTGTTGATTTATCAAGAGCAAGTAACCATTTATAAACTCTCCAGACAGCTGCCTTGCATTTGCTTCACTTCTCTCTTCAACCTGACATACATGGTTTTACTAGGCACACCAGGAGGGCCTAACAGCCAAAACAAGGTGTTTAACATGAGTTTTCTCATTGTGCAGTAATTAGATCCCTTTCCCTTATGACTTCCAAACATGATTGAGTTTAATTTGGATTTTAATAGCCGAATATAATAGGGAGATGACTGAAAAAGAAGGGTCACTATGTCCACTGAATATGTTCAAAGCAATGACTCAGAAACATGTCTAAAACACAGGTTCCTGAGATGGTAAGGACTATGAAGTCTACATCTTTTGTGAAATTTGGCTTGTTTGACCAAGCGATGTAAAAGACAAGAAAAAAAAAATGCTTGATTATTACAGATTCTTCCAGGAAATTAAGACTGCAAAGAAAAGAGCTATTTGTGATACAGAACAGCATTGGTCATAGGAAAAAAAAAATCTGACTAACTGCCAAGAACAAACTAAAGCAATAAACTAGATGGAAGTTCTAAAAATTCCCATGTTCTGCAACACTTTTTCACAAGGACAAGCAGAGCAAAAGTTTATAACTAGTTTGGGGAGGGAGACAGAAAAAGGTATCTTTCATCTGGTTCTTTAGCATAGCAAGAGACTCATTTCAGAGATGCTTTTTCCAGGCCTCCATGTGTGACATGGTTTCCTTGAGCCATTTCAGAAGCAAGTAATTGAAGTCAAACAAACACCCATTCCGCAAGACTATGTCTATCAGTAGGATTTGCTCTCTTCAAGGATGTGCAGATCCAATGGATGCTGCAGCACTGGCCATATGTTAGGTTAGACTGCATTGTATGGATCACCACAGAAGTCCTGATTTCTTTCTTTATATTTTCCCCAAAGGAAATAGAGATTCCACTAAATGCAAATTGCCGTCTGGCTCAGACCAGGGCTCCTTGTCACCTGTGTTCCTATCTCTGAAACACTGGCAGCTTCAAAGGAAGCTTTTTGGAGACCTATATATTAAAACTGAAATAATACAGTGACAACTTCTGGCCAAGCCTTCATTAATGAGAGGTGTTGTGCCCTAAAGCATGAGGATTGGTATCCTAACACTTTCTTTTTCCACCCTATAGATGTGCAATGGAGGGTCTGTAAGTTGTCAAAATATCGCTGTTCTTCCTACCAAATTCTTCTCGTGGGTGATGTCTAGTGTCAATGAGTTCCAGTGACAAATTATGTTCTGTGAGAAGAACAAATACAAAAAAATTTCCTTTTGCCAGATGTAACTTTAAATGCAGCCCACGCTTCAGTCCCCCCACCTGAAAAATTGCTTTTGTGGAGGTGTTAATTAAAACCATTCACCATACGTTTATGGGACAAGTAGGTTTTAAATCAGCCAGAGAAAACGACTTATTGTTATTAAACCCATAGGTTATAGCATGCCTAAAATGCTCATAGTCCTAAACCCACTGCAATCTCTGTTTCAAGGGATCCTAATAAAAAAAAACATTTGGATACCATTACGGTTTGTAAATAACAGTAATCTGTTTGGTTGTCGCAGGTTGCCTATAGGCTTTTCTCATTTCCATACAAAAGTATTGAAATCAATAGTCCTTGTTGCCCAACATAATTTCCATAATTTCTAAGAATTGCTTTGATTGTTTCCTTTAGTCTTTTAAAAATCTTCATGCCAAAACTACATGGACATTCTTCCTATGTTAATTTTTACTTTAAAAGACTCATCCAAATCCTATGAAAACTGTAGCTACTCTAATGATTGAATCAGACCCCAAAAACATTCATTGTGTGCACAAAAATGGTTATGCCTACGATATCTTTCTAGACAAAAAGGGAAGAGAGGTTCTTGGCCCTACACCAAGTGCTAAATGGTGTTAGTGGGGTCCTCATACTTATATGGATCCCTCAGCACCCTCTGAATTTTCTTCTCAATTCCCTTCTGAAATACTTTATGGATGATATAGGTAGTAAGGAACAGGGAAGAGAATAGTGGGATGCAGGAAGCCGGTGGCAGAGCAGTCTGTGGTTTTCTAACCTGGATTAGTGCCCTAGCCATGGATATATTACCAAGACCTAATTTTAGGCAAGTAACCTGCCCCCCTTTGCTTAAGCATTTTGAAAACTCTAGGTGTCCTGTTTGGGAGACACAAAGGAACAGGAGAGGAGCCAGGGTGAGTGACAGGAGACATTGGAAGGAAAGGGGAGTATGTAGCAAAGTATTCGGTGAAATTAAGGGATTGCTTCTGAATTTCATGTGGAAAAATGCAAATGGTGAGATGAGTTAGCCTGCAAAATAATGTGCCAAGAAAAGTGATGGGGGCACCAGAGCTTGAGACGTTTAAATTACTTTGGATAAAGCACTGGGGTATGGAATATAAAGAGCAGTCACAAGTGTGCTGCATGTAACTTAACAGCTCATTTCCCTCTCCTCGGGGCCCAGTTCCTCACTGCCCAAGGACAGGCAGGGTCCCTCTGGCCCCAGGACATGAGTTTCCAGTGCTGTGCTATTTCCTGACAGCCACGGGGCTGCAGGCAGATGGGGAGGATGGGGGGAGGGACAGGCTTGTCCTGACTATTCAGCTCTAAAGAGTGTCTTCTTACCCCAGCACTGGCTACTGCGTGCACCAAATGGGACGGAGAGCTGTGCCACTGCTGTAGGACAGAGCTGGGAACAGCCTGGGAGGGTGTTCTGCAAATATATGATGTACCCTTTTGTCCCTGTATGGGTGATTAAACCACAGAATCACAGAATCACAGAATCAATCAGGTTGGAAGAGACCTCAGGGATCATCGAGTCCAACCGCTGCCCCTACACCACCATGTCAACTAGACCATGGCACTAAGTGCCATGTCCAGTCTTTTCTTAAACACATCCAGAGATGGTGACTCCACCACCTCCCTGGGCAGCCACTTCCAATGTCTAATAACCCTTTCTGGAAATAAATTCTTCCTGATGTCCAACCTGAACCTCCCCTGGCGAAGCTTGAGGCTGTGCCCTCTTGTCCTATCGCTAACTGCCTGGGAGAAGAGGCCAACTCCCACTTCACTACAACCTCCCTTCAGGTAGTTGTAGACTGCAATAAGGTCACCTCTGAGCCTCCTCTTCTCCAGGCTAAACAACCCCAGCTCCCTCAGCCATTCCTCATAGGTCAGACCCTCCAGACCCTTCACCAGCTTGGTCGCCCTCCTCTGGACTCGCTCCAACACCTCAACATCTTTCTTGAAGTGCGGGGCCCAGAACTGGACACAGTACTCAAGATGCGGCCTCACCAGTGCCGAGTACAGAGGGACGATCACTTCCCTAGACCGGCTGGCTACACCACTTCTCTCCCACATCTGTCTCCCTATCACAAATGTTTCTTTGTGCCCATCACCCTCTGCTCTGTCCCAGGACAAACCTCAGGCTCAGGAGCCAACTACACGTACAGAACATCTGTCTTGTGAGTCCCTCACCTTTGCAGAAGATGTGGCTGGTTTGCCTTCCCAGCAAGGACAGACAGGCCTAACCCCAGAGCATGGCAGCTGTCCGCTTGTGAGTGATTAGCCCAATAAGAAGAAAATCCATAACAAGAAAATGAGGGCAAGCTCTCAAGCTCTGGCTGTAGCTTGTCCCTATTGCTCCTGTCTTGGATGATTTGTGTTGTGTTACAGAGATCTTTGTGCTCCTTCCCTCATCCCAAGGGCCACTTGCACAAGAGGATTCCAGGTCCATTGCTTTCTGTACTTGGAGACTAAACCAAATCCCAGTGGCCATAGACTAGTCAAACTCCTAGTGACAGACAGGCTTGTTTCTTCACTGCAAAATCTTTCTCGCTGGTAAGGAAGCCTGATGCATTAAATGGTAGGGGTCATGGTAGATATTGTAACATATTCAGAGAGATCTGGGTAATCTGCAGGTATCATTCTAAGCTACAAATAGTTACAGAAGCTTTCAGGGCTCCATCAAAGCTTTATCCATCCCATTTTATTCTCAGCATCAGTCTGATAATAGCCTATTGGAGTTTCTATCCATTACTTCTCACTCTGCAGGCAGATAGTGGTACATTTGAAAATAAATAAATGGCTTCAAAAAAACTGCTTTCCTATTCTTTGCTGGGAAAATAAAAGCAGAGTAAGAAACAGAGCACAACCTCCATGACTACAGTACATTCAAATTGCTTGTAAATGTTCAGAAGGCAGGAGAGGGCAAAATTAAAGTGATATGCAAAACCCACATCCCACCCCCTTTTTCAGTTTATCCTGAACTGGGATGAATGCGATTTATCATGTGGCTATTGCGTGGATAAGAAGAAAATGTCTTGTGATAATATTGTAGCTGAGGGAATCCCCTTTGGAAGTCTTTCCACATCAGGCAGACAGACCTACTTAATCTGCAAAGACTGAGGAAGCCAGGCCAGCATTACAGTAGAAAAGGAGCACTCCTGTTCATTTTGTGAGATGAGTTCAAACCACCTTTGCAGGAGCATGTAATAGCAGGACTTACTGTGCTTAGATTCTAAGCAATGTGTTATAGCCCCCATAATGCTCCACAGCTAAGAAATTCACATCTGCGTGGCATTCAGCTGATCCCAATATCTTTTAAGTAGAAAGTAATTCTGGCTCTTTCATTGGCATTTTTGCTGCATTTTCTGGACTTTGTTACTCCTTCGTGTAAAAGGGACCTGATGGTCAAGTTGCTTCAGTTAGACTCCCCAGACCTGAAAGGCAATCCTTTTCCAGACTCTATTCATACTGATTCTGAGTTGGCCTGTTTGGATGACATGCATTAATGCAAGCATATGGACACCTCAAGACCTCTTTGCTTTAGCTAGTACAAGAAAACAGAGCTCTTGCCAGAATAATTTGTGTTTCTATGCATTTCGCTTCCTCAATTTCCTAGCCATCGCAAGGTGTGCCATGAGCATTTTCTGGATATTAGATTAGATACCAACAATGGGTCAAGGAACCCGCTCCATTCTGCATAGACCTGTACGACTGTTCTTTCAACTGGCCTTCCCTGCTCAAACCTCCTCAGGCATGACTGGTGAGAGAGCATTTTTAATCTCCAGTCTATAGTCACAACATTCCCTGACAAGCCTTAGCATACAGTTACAACCTCTCAGTATCTGATTCATTGTTTAGTTTCTTCTGCCTCCCCCAAAAGTCCAGACTTCAAAGAATGGTTCATCTTGAGTTGAGGTATTCTATTGTCAAGCAGGCTTCATTTTAACAAATGATGATCAAAGTTTATCATTCTCATTGCTAGCCTTGTACTAGCCCTGCTCTAGCAATGTAAAAATGTCTCCTTTCTTTCTAATTTTGGCTCAACTGGGAGGCAAATGAAAGGAAAAAAAAAAAAGCAAAAGCTCCACATTCCCTTACAGAGTTTTTAAAAGAACAGGGATCCACGTAGTGAGTTCCCACTTTCAAAGAGAATTCAAAAACTGAGCCCAGAAACATTCTCCAAATTGCCACACAGTGCTTCAAAGCTCTTTGCAGCAATTAAAGTACTGATTTGATGTTAGATATTAAAGAATTTGTTTTAATTTGCTCATTCTGGGGAATAGTTCCATGATTCCCAACACCACCGTGGAAACAGGATGTTCTGAACTATTATTATTTGATAAGGCTTGAAAAAGTGCTGTTCTTGGAGGTCTTGTTTTTTGCATCAATCATCTCATACTTTCCACAAGAATTAACAAGTTACCTGTGTCCTTCAGTTCTTCAGTCCCTTCCTCGTATGGAAGGTCTCAAACCACAGAGTGAGGTGGAAAGCAGCAAAAACTAACATTGCCTTTTCCAAACACAGTCTTAGATAGCTGTAATATCTGTAGTTTATTTCTCTGCTCAAAAGAACAGCCACATGTGAAAAAAATATTTTGGCTGGGGAGGGCATGAGCTTTAAATCCCTAATAGTAGGATACAATGAGAAAACAAAATCTTAATGTACTCTGTTCACAACAGCGAATCTAAAGTAAGCCAGTCAGCATTTGGTAAAGAACAGTGCGCTGACTGCAGTCAGAAAGAGCGGCATCTTCACCTTCCTAACACAGTCTCTCAAGTGTTGAATGCAGGGGGCCTTCTCCTTCCTCCTCCCTCCTCAATAGACTGAGAGGGTCTGATGGGACTCGATGCCTCATGACCCACACTGAGTGATCACAGACAAACGTGCTCCTGCCCACACAGCGATCAGCTTGTTCAAAAAGGGGGTAAATCGTTCTCCAGGACAAGGTTCCCAAAGGTCAAGAGAAGAGTCTGTGCTCCAAAGGGTTAAGAGAAGAGTCTGCGCTCCAAAAGGCCAAGAGATGCCTTGAACATGCTCTGCAAGTCTCTTGTAGGGAGAAAATGCTAAGGGTTCTTTGTTTTAATACAAAGGAAAAAAAAAAAAAAGAGAGAAAAAGATTTTTTAAACACCAAGGACAACTAAATTGTGACTGTCAGCAGCTTCTCCTTTCTGATTCTTCCCCTCTCACTGCCTACAGATAGAAATCCAATTACTTTGATTTACAGCTATTCCATGAGCAACTTAGCAAGAAGTGACTTGTACAGAATCCCACAAACTGAAACCCCATATCTCTCAGTTGTTTTGAACCACAGACAAATTCACATCTGGATTTGCCACTCCTGTAGAATGGCAGGAACTAAGCTTGATATGGTGCATCCATGACTGGCAATGCACAGTGAGATCCAGACATCCAGAAGTTCACATCCAGTGGATCCAAATCATGCCTCCTTTTCTTCATCCATAATCAGTACCTTAAACCTTACATCATTTAATTTTATACATGCTGTCATCTTCTACCACATCTCTTGCATGTATTTTAAAGTGAGTAATCATTTTATCTACTCAAGAAGCTAAGCACACCTCCAGTCATCCGCACCAGCTCATGCCATAAGAACACACAGCCCATGAGGATTATGAGTTCAATGGTACCTGGTGTTCATGGTCAAATACTGTAATTCCTAAGTGGTTTCTGTAGGATTTGAGCAACATCAAATGACCTTGGATCCCATCTCTCTACCTGAACACCACTGAAGAGCAATGCTGTGTGGAGACTGTCAATCAGAGTTGAAGATATCATTTGATTTATTCCAACTCATAACTCTGCTGGTAGGCTTTAGGAGGTTTCCTCCCTGGTTTTGGTCACACCAGTTCTCATTCGCTGATTAATTTTCTGTTGGATGCCATGCCTTGAAGATTGGTTAGCTGCTACTGAGTGGCAGGTCATTAATCACAGGACAAAGACAATTGCTCTTTTAAAGGAAATTCATGCATTGCTTTTGGATGCAAAATGAAGTCATAATCCTCCAATGACCACTTCTGAACCTGTCATATCATCAATAATGATAGGCTTCTGAAATGTCATTCTTTGCAATGGTATTCCCTTGAGGAAGAAAAGCAGGAAGGGGAAATGACGTAATTCTGCTTTTTCAAAATTTCTTTTTTTTACTTTTCTTTCTGGCAGGTTTTCTTGTGCCTGTTTCCACAGTGAAACTAACACTCCCCCTCTAATTGCTGAAATTATCTGTGTTGTTTGCTTTATTACAGCTCAGGCAGCTGACATGGGAAGAGCTGGCTCTGTAATGATGTCTGACACTGTGTGTGAAAAGAGGAAAGAGAAAGAAAATCACCAAACTACTGAGAATTAAAGTAGCTCTTGTTCCAACGTGTTCACTGATCTGCTAGGTTTGCATATGTGGTTGGGTTGAGGTGGCAAGTAAGTTTCATTCAGCAGTTTGATATTTATTTTAGGGAGCTGCCTTCTTTTTGTTTTTATCTCTGAAAAGTGCCTGGAGACAGTCCTTGAGATTGGATTTTTTCATTTGTCTGCAATACAGTGTAAGAAATGCTGCAAAGGGCTAACTCTGGGGGTAACCAAGCAGAGAAGAAGCTTATACCAGATGTTACAAACCAGCCTACTGGTGGGACACAAAATGCTTAATAAGCAAATTTAAACCCTTCAACGTTTTCACTTGGAAAGGGAAACCAGAGTTTCTGACCCTAGAAGGTCTTGTAGCTCTATGACCTACCTCAGGGCTTTGCATCACAGACACATGTGAACATATTGGGCTACGAACTTCAGCAGACCAGCAGCTGAGTTATTCCCGCAACAAGATCAATCAAAGAATAGCTACAGAGGTGATGTGGGTCTGGAAGACCCTACAGACACCCCAAAGTAGGCTATTCACACGTCTGAATGACAGTCCATAGACTGAAATTGTTTCAGGATGCGGCAGGGAATCAGGAAACAGTTTAATAATTATTTTTCTATAAGTCTTCTCCCCTCTTTTTTTCACTACTTTTTAAGCTTCACAGAAGTTATTTAATATCAATGCAAAATAAATTTAGGGGAAAAAGTTCTAGTATTAAATTAACTTTTCATTGCGTTTTAGCATTTTTAATCCAGCAGACAAAAAAATCATTATTTTCTTAAATTTAATTAATTTACTAAACTCCTCATGGTTCATTGAATTCAATCCTGTATCTGCGATCTTTCTGGGTCCGTTAAGCTCCTGGGGTTCAACTTCATCTCCTCTAACTCATAAAAATCTCATCAAAATGGAAATAAAATGCAATTTTGAACTTGCTAATGAAGGGAAAAAATGTTAACTTTCCAGTGCAGTTGAATTAATGGATTATCTTTGCCAGCCCGTTTTAAAGTAGAAAACTTTCACACTGGGGCAAACTTATAAAAGTGGGAATAATTGCACAAAGAGGCATTAGCTGTGACAGTAATTTTCACTGCTCTACTCTGCCACTACTTAAGATATTACTGCAGTAAGGTTTCTTTCCCTTGAGCTTGCTTTGTCTTCTGTCCAAGCAAGATGAATATGAATGTTCTTATAGCATATCACATATTGTTATTAACTGCAGAAATAGTCCTAGATGTCAAATGCTCATTATGGCTTCAGTTCAGTAAAGCACAGAAAGCCTGCAAAATGTTAAGACTGGGGAGTAATCGTAGGTTATTGGTTTGGAGCAAGGAGTTTTGAGGGATGGAAAGTGAAAGTGGGCTTTAATTACTTAAGCAAACATTAAAGTTTTTGGGGGGAGGGAGGGGTGACCTTTTGTTTTGGTATTTTTACAAATCAGGTGTTGTTTTATCACCAAATAACATTTTAGTTTGCTTCCTACATAGTCTTGCAATTTCAGCTTGGTTTGGTATCATCTTCTGATCTTAAATCAGGGCACAGTAACAGTTAGAGACTGCTAAGTTCCACTCCAGAAATATCTGCTTTCCAATGCTATAAGAAACAGTTTGGGTTTCTTCTAATCCCCAAGCATACAGAGGAGAACTCCCATCTAGAAATTATAGAACTAGTCATATTTTTCCTAGAAATTCTCTTTTTTTTTAATTGACCCCTCTAACACAAGACTTTTTTATCTTGTCTTGTCCATTTTTTACCTTTCCTTGAAAAATAATTTGTATATATTGTTTGTATTTTTTTCTTTACCCATAATTTTGTACTGGTTCGTCTCCTTCTAATCATAATCCTTTTCAAGATCATTTCCCCTAAGAAATAACTGGCAAAAGAGAACATTGAAAAACACCAATAAATTAAAAAAAAATTTTTAAGCCCGCAGAAGTACAAAAAGGATGTGGAAGAATTGAGAAAAGTATTGAAAGCAGGATAAAAAAAGAAAGTAAATTGCTTATCTCTGAAATGAAAACTAATTCAGAATTCCACAAGTAAAAAATGTAACTTCTCAAATATTTTTAACATAGTGCAATATGCATTTATAAATAGATAATATATATATTGCTCAAAAAATAAGTGCTCACTGTATTATTTTTACAGTCATTATCATCATTATTATTATATGCATCATGCTTATGGACCAAGCCAGACTAGGTTAATGCCTGTGCAAATCATGCACAAGCAGTGATCAGATCAATGAGTTTTTCTTATTAATAGCACTTAATTACCATCCTCTAAACACAAAACCTGAATGACAGATGAGCAAGTCTTTAGGAATAACGCTGATTATATTTCAGACAGACAAGGGGTTGATCTAATGACCCCAGATCCATATTTTTTTCTCCTCCTCATGTTTCCTTTCTCCTCCTTATGTTCCCTTTCCTGGAGAAATCACACATGGCTAAATGAGGGCTTGGTAGGGTGCGGGTGCTGTTCTTTGAATTAATGCATCGATATTTGGGTCTCAACTTCCTTGGCAGCATCTTTTATGTTTTCGGTGCTTTGTAGGCTCTCCACATCTGCACCACCTGAAATATGGTGACCAGACTTAAGGCCTGGCATCCCAATGAGGCTTTGCTGAGTCCCAAGAATGGTTATCTCAAACAGCCTGCAAGAAACCTCCCTAGTCTGTATCCTGAAATGAGATCTGCATTATTTGCATGGTCTGAAACTGCTGTATTTGTCATCCTATCTACTCCCACCGTTCTCCCTGGGAATACTACCTGGCTAACTTGTATTCTCCTTTATGTTTACACTGTGGATTATTCCTGTCAGGCAGAGCACCTTACACTCACCTTGTTGAATTATGTGTTATTTCCTTTTCCAAATCATGTCTCCATCTTGGTTCTCCAGCACATTTACAGTCTCTCTTCATTCAACATTAGCCAGAGCTCAATAGTGATATTTTTATTCCATTACCCCAACTGTTAAGAATGCTGAATAACTTCAGGACAGCAGCTTGTGGCATCCCTCTTAATAGACCCTTCCAGTTTAACTACACATAGCTATTCTCCCTGTATGGTTCTCCAGTCTTTTTTAATTCACAGTATAATACTTTCACCTAGACCACTCTTTCCTAGCCTGTTTACCCATGCTGTGCTCAATATTTCTTTGAGTAAGCCAAGGGAACCAAACCCATAGCTCCATATACTTGTTCCAGTATCATCACTGTTCACCCATCTCATTTAAGAGTGAGCAATCCAGTCCACTCAAACAGATCTTTAAATCTTCAGTGTTATCACAAAATGGAGATATCTTCCAATACCAGCTTTTTAGATGCTCTAGCTGTTAATTAGTCAACGGTGTTAATATCATTGTTATTGTTATTAAAGCTAATGCCAAGAAGTTCCACCTGAGGAGTGGGTGACTTAACAGCTACTAGCCAGCAAGCACCTGTGGTTCATTGACTTCCAGTTCTCACAGGTAGATAGATATACACCATCACCTCTGCAAAGGATCTGCTTTGCAAATGTCTGAGGGTTTCTATAAAAAAAGGTCTTGTCTGAAACAGGTTGACCCAGCCTGTCTTTTAGTACTCTCATTTAAATGTTAAAGCCAATTTTAGATTATTAACATTCTGTCTACATTTCACATTTATCTCTCCTAGCTAAAATATCAGGAAATAGTCTAATTGGACCCAGTCTCTATAACTTCTATTGTTATAGTCTCTTTCCTTTTGTCTCTCTTTTTCTACACCTTTACACAAGGCAGAGGAAAATTAGCAGATTTCTCAGGAACAGTCCAATTAATAGTGATGTATTCTGCTACCTTGACTCACAATGAGAAGTCTTTCACATTGCTAAAGTACCTGAATGCACCTTTATAAGCATTGTAAGCAACCTAGCCATATTGTGCAACCAGCATAAAAGATAAGACTCCATAGGACTACCACCAGCCCACATGGATTCTCTGTGGTTGCCTGCTTCTCCCGTTGAGTACAGACATCAGGGTGATCTCACTCTCATGTTAAATACTGAAAGATAAATTGAATAAATCTAGATCATTTTCTTTTGTTTGTTGCCTGTCCAGAATGGGGGTGTAACCAGTGGAAAGAAAATAAACTGAATGCTCTGATAATCTCTTCTGAATAACCAGATCATCTGAGATTACCTGGCTGTGTCATTACCTAATGTCAGTTAAAACCAAAGGCAACAGGGATGCAGGGAACTATATGTGGCACAGAGAGGTGATCTGGAGGAATACAGCTTCCTGGCTCACTCTGTGTGGCAGTCCCTGCAGCTACTGCCAACCTAGCAACACTTGCTGGTTGCTTCCTTAATCCCAGCTCTTGGAGTCCCACAAATATTTGGGATCTCAGCTATTTTTTAAAGCACTCATCTAGTCTGAATGAATCAAAAATAATCTGGCAACCATGATCTGAAAGCAATTTCAAGATTCAAAACTCAGAAGGAAAAGGAAAAGAATCTCGTAAGTATTCAGTTTTTAGAAACATTCATATCTGAAGATGGTACTGAGTGGAAGAGAACAGCTGATTCATTATTTCAGAATACTTGTTGTCAATACCATCAGCTTGGGGAGTGGTTGAGTGCCCAGACTACCCATAGAGACAATATGTTGCAATAGTCAGAAAAAAAGCCTCTGAAAAACAGGTGTAAAGAGTTTTTGTTTGCTGTTTCACCCCTGCTTTGATCACACGTAAATCCTTTTTGTCCCTATTAAAGCCCATAAATATCAGGCATTCATTTCTCCACAGATTTGCTCAGAATAACTCAGTAATATCCAGTTACTTCTATTCCATTCCAATTTTTTATTCTCTCCTTTCTTTTTTTTTTTTCAGACTATAGTTTTCCTTGGAACATGAGTGTTTTGGGAAATCATTAAATTTTAATAATTTACTGCCATTAGTTTGTCAAAACTCTTAATCTTCCCCACACTCACACACATACACTCCTCTCGACCACTGTAATTATATTGGTTTTATATTTTTGACTTTATTAATTGAAGAAGTGCGTTAAAATTACCTCTACCCCACTGGGGTCCCATTGTTTGCCTCACGGAGATTTTATTCAGCTGGTGAATGATAGCAATTAACTTGTGCCCTAATTATTAAATGATTCACAGATATAATTATGTGTTTTATGTCAAGCTACTGATAAACTGATAATTAATAATGCTGCTCAGACGGATAAATCACTTTTTCCAAAAGAGTTGTTTGCTACATTTGTACTTTTGGCCATAATTAGTATTCCATTGGATTTGGATGCAAGCTGGGAGAATTGTTAATTTGAAAAGGACTGTGGTTTTGCTGGGTGTTATCATGCTCTCTGCAGAAAGCAGACTTCTCTAGCCTTTAGAGGGTGGCACTAGGACTCCAGCATCCCAGCCCTGATGCTACCTCTAAAAGGAACACCCTGGATGAGCCCCACTGCAGTGGATGTTTCCCTGTAAAATGGGACTCCTTTTGAGCAGCTCCAGCTGAGCACCCAGCAATGCCTGGCAAAAGACTCCTCAGCCTCTTGGCCTCTTCCCTGCCCAAATTCAGTCCCTGTGACTCAGAAAGTCAGGAGGTTGGCAGTGGCTTGGGGATGTGCTTCCCAGAGGCCTGTATTCCCCTTTTATGACACTGGAGGCAACTGGTACCACAGAGTGCAGCTGCCTTCCCCTGCCTTTACAGAGCCTCAAAGTCTGCAGTCACCACCTCACTCCTCAACACACATCGAAACACCACCGGTGGAGCTGGAAAAGTGGATACTTTCTCCCTTCTTGTGCACCTGCACATAGAGAAGCAATGTCCACCCAAAACATCATTCATGACTCAAGCCATCATCTTTACCAGCCCACAATAATGTCCCAAAATACAAGGCAGGCAAGCTGTCCCTGCAGAGCCTGGGTCCATTGTACCTTGTACCACTGCACCTGCTGTTTCTCACAAAAAAACTTCCAGTCAAGTTAATTCAAGATGTATCTTGATGTACTGTCATTTAAAACCAGGACTCTAACTATAAGGAAAATCATTCTGGGAAATGTATAATGCTGTGTTAAAATGCATTACCTTAAATCATATCCTCTTACAAACAGCACGGCAACATTTGAATACATTAAATTTCTATAGCCTCAGTTTGGTAGCCTTCACTTCAGAGAGTGAAGATTGCACACGTTTCCCTGCTAATTCTCTTAACAGGCAATATATGTGATTGTAGCTCGTATCTACATGGGACTTAGAGACACCCCTAGCCCCTTAAAATCAGATATTAAAGCCATAATATTTACACAGTTCCTGTGCAACAGATCTAAAACCTCAATAGCCAACACAAAAGCTGTGTGTCTCTTTCCTAAAACAGCAGAGAGCAGAGGTCAAAGAACTTGTCCAAAGACAAAAGGAGGATCTGTGGCAGAAACAGAAATCAGCTAAACTCGCCTGGGCAATATGCCTGTGCTTTCCCCACAGGAAAAGCGTTGCAGCAAATTCTTTTAGTCTCTTGTATTTGGGGATTAGTTTTCTTATTACTTCTGTGAGAGGTCTTATATAAGGACAAAGAAGACAGAGTGATATTGAAATGTTGGCTACCTAAGTGAATAAAATTGTTTAAATTTGATGATTGTATTTAGACATTTATTGAACATTTGAATGACTTCCTCTTTCAGATTTATGGCATGGCAAGGACAGACAGAAAGAAACACAGACTGAAGAATGAAACAGAAAAGTAGTGATACATAGCTTATCACAGCCAGATTTCCAGATGTTTCTTGAAATTTGACACATAGATTTTTTTTTTTCCTGAAAAAACTTGATGGTCTGCAAACAGCTTTCCCAGCCTATGAAATTTGTTGCAAAAGGGAAAATGTTTCCCATTCCAATTTGAATGAAAATTTCACATTTCAGAACATCTGTATATGAAAATCTAGGGAAGAAATCTATGAATGGATTCATATCTCTACACTGGACTGATTACATTTCAGCATTTTGGCTCTGAAAAAGTTTCTCAGCTCAGAAAAAGCACAAATGAAATCCTTTCACCATTTCAAAACATTTTCTCTAAAATATTTCAAGACAGAATAATTATTAAAAACCCCTACCAGCTTCAGACAAATCAAGACATTTGTGTGGAAAACAAAACTATGGCTCCCTGAAAAAAATTACCCTTTGACTCTGTTGGAAGTCAAGACCGAAAACACTTACAAGTGAATAGGGTAGCCAGTGCTGATGGGAGCAAAGAGGTTGTCCTCAGAGATGCACGAGCATCTCTTTCCTTTTTAAATGAATTTCTGATACAAATTGAAATGTTTGACCTGATTAAGTTCCTTCTGCTCGGCACCTCCCAGCTTTACTGCGAGCTGGGGGACTGTGAAAGATGGATGATGTTCACCAAAGTGAACAAAGGCTCTTCCGCTTAGGCAGAGCTCCTAATCCCATGGGCTGATGGTTTCTGAGACCTTCAGATGCTACGGCTATAATCAGGCAACTGTGCTAACAGTGAGAATTGTACAATCTGGCCCAGAGCAAGAAACAGTACATGTTGGTTGTGCAATGTGACTGACTTAATGCTGCTGCAGGAACCTTAATACTTTAATTTTTTTGCATTTCTTGGCTGTTTTTAATGTTAACTGTGCAATCTTAATGGAACTGTAATGAACTCCTTTGCTAGACTGCATTTACAATGCTGTGCTACTAAATCTTATTTCACACCTTATTACAGCCCTTACTGCATGAAGCTGCCCAAAGTCATCAAGCACAAAGTGGTATTATTGTGCAGACAGTGGAGCTTAACAAAAATGGCCTAAATAGTAGGGCTGATGGTGGGTACCTTACAATACCTGCCTTAGAACCAAAAAAAAAACCAAACCCCTGCCCCATTCTTGTACCTGCTGACATTTCCAAAAGGATACAGATTCCCATACAATTACATGAGACAATTTATGCTCTCATGGTTATGTTTCCCCTCTCTCCTTACCAAATATGAATGTACATACATCATATCCAGGCACAAAATCTTTGCAACTGGAAATTCTGAGTTTCCAAATGCCTGAGATACCCCAGAGAACCCGAAGGAAGGAATTTGGCTGGCGCTGGCACTGCGGCAGCACAGGACTAATCCCATAGAAGAACTTAGAAATGGCCAAGGCAGAGCATAGAGCTGAAGAGAATTGTCAGAGGATGGCATTTCACATTCATTAGCAATGTGTCATAAATATGGTAATTTCTGATCTGCCTCCGTTTTGCTCCTTGGGATGGTAAAGTGTGAATGAAAAGCAACTCTCACATTCGATTAAAATTTTAAAGAGATACCATTGGGTATTACTGGTGCAAAAATGAAGTTTTAGTTAAAAAGTAAAAAACATGAAGGAAAAAATAAATTAAAAAATCTCTCATAAGGATAGAAAGGTACCCTCCATTCATTTTAGTATTTGGAAGAGAGCAGAATTCAACATTGGTTTTTATGTTATTCTTCTTTTTAAAACTGAATCTTTTATAAGATGTAGATCCAAATACAACTCATTGCAGGTAAAAATGAGTTCTGAAAATTGGAAGTGGTCTCAAAATAGAAGTGTTGAACCTGATACTGAGGGAAAAACAGCCATTATTCTGGGCGAGTTCTATTTTTTCAATGTAGAAATGAGCCCAAGTAGTTTTTGGATATTTTCTGGGTTTTCTGGGATTTTTGCATATCCAGCCAGCCCAATAGTTTTAACAGATCTGATCCACATTCAGAAAAATCTAGGCAGGCTCATAATATATTTGCAAATCAGCTGTACCCCAGATCTGTAGTAAGTATCATGCTGTTGGGAAATGCTGAACAGACATACTGTATTCACGCTGTCTAGCTATTCAGATCACACACAGTAAATCCAGCTGAAAGCTCTGGATAGATTGCACATGCTCCAGATAACCAGGACAAAATGATGGAAATTGTCCAGTAACATCTCCAATTTAGAATTAGAGATTCTAGCAACCCATAGTAGAGGTTATTTATGATTTTTGGCATTTTCTGTATAACCCTCATTTCTGGCCATCAAGTCACTGCCATTTATCAGAAAGAAAAAGAAAGAAGTAAACAAAAGCTTGAAAAGCAAAGGAAATTTTTTTTAAAAAAGCCACAAACACACATTTCTTCTTGAAATAAAATCTGATTTTTAAGTCATTAATGATATTCTACTGCTTTGAGTTGGCAGAGCCCTGCCTCCTTTCCCCCAATTTGATGTGGTCTGCATGGCTGTTTTACAGGCAAGTGCTAGCTTTAAAGGTTTTTTAAATCTGCAGAAAGTCTTGGATTTTGATGTCTAAAAAAATCTCTATGGTGATGGATGAGCGGGCCACCAACAGGTGAAGAGATCAAAGACCCATGATAATTGCAATTTAGCAACAAATGACAAAACAGAAGGACAGGAATGTGTGAAATGAGAATAAAGGGAAACATATAAAGGAGCTAGTTAATATCTAGTTTCCTGGGTTTCTAATGAGTCAACTTGGTGCAGGATGATGAATTACCTGCCAGCTTTGACTCTACAGACAGAGCAGCATCACTCTGAACTGATATTCATCCATGACAGGGAAGAGGGAAGGTGGTTCTTCTTAGGAAAAAGTTTATTGCCACTTCCAAAAGTAGCATTGCTGTGGACACAAACCTGGGAAAGCTGATTTGCATTTCACTATAGCAAAGGCAACCCTCCTTTTCAAGCTTTGGAACAGTGACAAAGCAGTGACTTTATGCTGACACGTCAAGCAGACTAATGCGAGACATCTCCATTACTAGTTCTGGAAAGAGCCTCAACAGGACAGTACCTTGAGGGGAGAGTGGATCTGGGCATGAGCAATGCCATGTTATGGTGTGACACAGCCCATGCAAATCTCAGAAGTGTGTTTTTCTCATATGTTGATACCAAGCCCGAACTTTCCACATTGTATCTCCGTTCACTTTAAACAGCTGCTTGATGCTTCTCACGGGGAAAAGCCCTGATGAGGAGGTCTCTGGGCAGTTACCTATGAAAATCACATCCTCAGAGAATGGCTCCCAGTCACCCATTAAAGTCAGTGGCCCAGATGTGACTGCAAGCACATTTCCAGTCATCTAACCTCACAAGGCAGTAAACAAAACCCATCTACATGTTGCTACTACAAAACTTCAGCCTTGATATGGCAAAGTCAGATTCTAATCTTGTTGGTACAAATATCACAAATGTTACTCTGCTTTCAAAGTGCTCATAGTCTGGCCCTTCACTCTTATTTCTCCCTACATTCCTTAACCTTGTACTCATTTTTTTCAGTTGAATGCCTTCACAGTGAATACTTCATCCTCTTTTTTTATTATTTTTTTTCTCTCCAGCATTTCTCTAATGACCTACTCAGAGGAAGAGCGAGGGCTGAAATATTTATGTATGCAGGTGAAACTGTTCTTCTAGTTGCTCTTAATGATGTTTGCTTCCATTTCTAATACCCTCTCTCCCAAAATGACATGTGTGATCACCAGGCTTAATAATATTCATCTCTTTCGATCTTAATAAAACTTTACTAGGTTTTCTGTCTGCTAGCACATTTAATCCTTCTAATACCTTTAATGCACCTGACCCTGTCTGTTCAACCTGGATGTGAACAGATTCTGGTTTTGAATTTATGTGTGTCTTTGATAAATTTACTCTCTAGATACTTAAAAAACTCCTTTAGTATACATACTGATGATTAGACTGCAAATAGAATTAAGTCGCTCTCAGAGGCTGGTGTTGGGCAAAAGGCAGAAATGTAGATATCTGGATGAGTCCACTTATTACTTTGATTTAATCTGATCATGATCTTGCCCACACACATTAGGAAGTAATGTCTGTCTCCCATGATTTTGCTTGGGCTAATTATGCTCTTAGGCTTTGTCAGGCCACTTGATGTCAAAGGTTCAGCAATTTGCCTCTCTTCCCTGCAAAACAACCTGGAGACATGTTGGAATTGTCCAAAGGTTTTTCTTCATGTTTGTTCTATGTTTGGAGGAAGTTCAAACTCTCACCAAAAAAAAATCTTTCTGAACACAGAAGGGCTGAGTGAGTACTAATTTTCATGGTATTTTTCAGAGACATTGAAATGTTCAATCTTAATATATGGCATCTGTGAGCTCTGCAGTACCAGCCTAGCCTGCAATGGCTAGGAGTCTGCAGATGTGATTTGGAGCAGGGCATGGCTGGCAGTCTTGGGATACCAGAGAAGGCAGCAAGACTCCTCTTTTTCTTAAATTCATCCTGTAGACTCAGAAACCAACATAATTAAATTTGCAACATGAGGAGAAAGTTTTATGACACTACAGCTGATTCTGCCTGGAGCAGGAGGTTGGACTAGATGACTTACTGAGGTCCTTTCCAACTTGAAATATCCTTTAATGCTAAAGCCAATCTCATTACATTTGGAGGCAAAAAGAAAGGGAAAGGGATCAGGTAATGATTTCAGAGCACTTATATTTTGACAATTCTGGAATCCTTTCTTAATTTTTAAATATATATTTTTATACTATATTCATACATATACACAAACATATGCAGGGCACCTTCTGATCAGTGCTGCCACAGCAAACAGCTAGAATAAAACTTGTCAAGTGCTCAAGCACAATGGCACATGAGGGGAAAAAGAAGAAAAATTGAAACTGCTGTGAAAGGGAGTTTGTGGTAAAGCAATTGGGATTCTTGCCTTGCAAGTGAGAGGTGGGCAAGATTGTGGGAGAAGGCTGGAAGAAATTAGGAAAGAGGTTGCAACAGAAGAAGATCAAAGCTGATTTTTTGCCCACCTGTTCTAGAGCAACATAAATGGTTCTGTATAATTGAGATTTTACTATGGCTGCTTAAGCATATTAGTGTTCCAGATTTTTTTTCAAGCATAATTATAGCTTCTCTTCCACCAAAAAATTCTTCCCAAAACAGGCCATCTTTCTCTTTTCTGAGTACAGGAAAGCCTGTCATGGACAGGCACTCATGAATTCATGGCTTTGTAAATGAAGCAGAACTTGCTGTTACCTATTGAGAATCCATTTCTACTTGAGTAGTGATCTACACTCAGGCTTGCCAAGGACCTTTCTTTTGGTGTTAAGAGGGTTTGTAAACATTTTGCTTCCCTTATCTTTGTTTAGACTGACAGGGAATATAAAGCGGTTTTAAGTGCAGAATAGCTGCAAGACCACCTCCATTTTTCTATCAGACATATTTTTCCAGTGCACTGTGAAATGGCTTCACCTACATCCATCTCGATCAGGGTACTGGCCAGGAAGCTGTGTTGTGCCCACCTTTGTCAATTTTGTATTCAGCGGGCACAAAGAGAAACCAAGGTTTAATGATCCAACCCAGAATGTTAATACCTGTTTCTTTGTCTCACACAAGCTCCATGTATGTTTGAAATCTGGCAAGTTTTCACCTAAAAAGAGCGGAAGACGGAGGAGAACTGACCAGAAAGCAGTACATCAGCTGTGTGTTGCTTGGGACAGCATAACTGGCAGCCCAGAGGGCTTTTTAAATTAAAATCCATTTTCTGAAAACTGACTTTGCATGCTGTGTATCAAATAAATGAGCTGGGCATCTGATAACTTGCTCAGGTCTGAGGCTGGGAACTGATCAGTGTGGAAACACTAGAGACAAAAGAATAAACCCAGTATCACACTAGCCTGGTCCCAGATTCGCAGAGGTTACAGAAGAGTCAAATTTATCCCTCTTTGCCTTGTGTCTAACACTGGTTTATTGAAGAGAGTTAAAATCAGCAACTTTTACCCACTCCAAAATGGAACATTCGTGTTAGTCCTTAATTAAGAGGCTCTCTATAGTTACAATAATCACACTCATTTTAGCAGGCAGCCCAGTTGGAATAAAACAAAGGTCCAGAGCTACGAGATACAGACAATAATGAAGCAAGAACATGCAGTAAATTTGGAAGAACTGACAGCCTCTGGAGGGGGAGTAGTCAGATATTTTGAGTGGAACCTCTGTCATAGTAATATGAGCTTAAATGAATTTATTTGTGCAGTTCTGGAATTATAGTTGCTGTAGTACAGATTGGATGGAAACAACACCATCTCCAGATTAATTTTTTTTCTTTTGGCAATTTATTAAGCTGTAAACCCTGAACATTTTTATAAAAATACAGAAGTACAAAACAAAACTCTGTGTGGTTCATATTTTATTCAACAACATTGCCAAATAAGAGACATCCCCTTTAGGGAAAAAAAAATGCCACTTCTATTACATACTCTACTTATTTCTCTAACATCTCCTAGATGATTATTTGCCAAGAAGCATATTATGGGACCATCATTTTTCCTTCTACTTTCCAGCACAAAGGCTGTTTCTGCTTCTCAGCAATAAGAGATATGCTGCCTCTTCCTACGTTTTCTTTTTGTGTGTGTGTGTGTGTGTGTGTGTGTGTATGTGCTGGCTAATTCAACCTGCATTATAAGCAGCAACTCTACATGCCAAGCAAGATGCTCTACAACTTTAACATTGGGTTCTTTCAGAACAGCATCCCCAGAGGAGTGACTTTATGGGTTATTAGCAACATCCACAGAAATAGCAACAGATATCCCTGTCCCGTCCTTCCTATGTATTATTCATAAGGCTGTAGATTTGTCATGATAATTTATTGGGTAAATCACAGACTCCTCTCAGTGGGGCATAGTCTGTGGGCCTTGAGGACAATAATAGCAAGTCGTGGACATTGCACAATATGTATTAAAGTTTTAAGTGCCACCCCAAGGTTCAGGGAACATGCGTTGGAGTTTCTCTCCTTAAAGATAATCCAGATAAGAATGAGAAGAAACTATGTGTATCAGGAAGAATTTATACTGATTTTGTAATGTGAATATTCATCTGGTAGAAAACAAACTGGAAATCATGGAAGCATCACAGAACTTAGCAGGTGATAACTTTCCTTTACTAATAGACAGGGGTGTAGCCAAATCATGGTAGGGAAATGCATCAGATCCCATTTTCAGTTCACCAAATCATCAAAAATTGATTTTTCCAAAGACTCAGGTGCCTTTGAACTGAGAATCTAAATCCCTTGTGCTCCCTTGAACTTCCTTGGCCACATTAAAATGAAGTAAAAGTTAAAAAATTCAACTGTTCAGAAAAGTACAATTGGATAGTATACATATTTTTATCTCAAAAATAAGAAAACAGAAAGAAAACACCTTGCAGAAAGAAAAGGAAAGCATACACATATATATGAAACATATATACGTATGAATTTGAGTGACATTATGAAATCAATATACCTCCAGTGCTTTCAAGTCTTGGACCCTAACTCATGTACACTTGTTTTGTGCTCTGTGACTTTAGAGACAGTAACTGAATGATGCAAATTCATCAGTTCTCTGTCGGTCTCTTGGATGCCACAGAGAAGGTACAGAGAGGAAGAGTAGAGATACAGAGATACTCAGGGGTTTGGAGTAGCTTCTTCAGGAAGCAAAATTAATAATCTGGGACTTCTCAACCTGGAAAAAGATGACTCAGGAGAATGTAACAGAGGTCTATAAAATCACAAGTGGCACAGACAAGACAAATAACAAATAATGTATTTGGTATTTCCCAGCACATGACAACCAAGGAAGCAACCAGAGCAAGCATAAGAGCGAGCTTTCTCAGTCAGTACATATTTGCAGTGTGGATATCTTTGAGATGAAAATGTAAATAGATTCAAAAAGAAATTAGACAAATTTCAAAGAGGAGAAGCCCATCAGGAGCTATTGATCCTGATCAGCTAAATTCCCCAGCTTAAGAAGTCTTATAGTGCACTTTTGTGGATGCTGAATAGACATATCAGAGGAAGGCATTTATATTTCAGTACAAAAATTAAGGAACTTCAAATTAAACTAGAAGGAGGCAAGCTTAAAACAAGTGTGTAGTTCCTCTAAGAGTGTGTCATCAGGCCGTTAAACTTAGGGTTAAAACAGTTTATTTGAGTTCAAGGGGAGACCAGAAAAAATAGTGAAAGGCAAGTTGATTGAGGTTCACCATTGGGAAGTCACAGATCTATAAATGCTTGAGTAATATTCAATGTAATTGTCATACAAAGTTCCTCTATTCTTACTCACTCCTGCTACCACCACTACTGAAGACAACCCCTATAGGATTTGACCCCAAACAGCTATTCAGATGCTAGGAGTGGCTGTGGGTCTGTAGTGCAGTGAGTGGAGGTGGGGGGGGGTTGTTGGATTGAGTGCTGAAAGGGTTTAAGTGGAGTTTGATTCAGTTTCCAACCCACCGAAGTCTATATGCACATCTGCCCTGTCAGTCAGTCCTCTGCATACAGGATGAAACTGCACACTGCTTCTGAGCATTGAGAAACGCTTCAATGAAATAAGGCACAGAGCTGCTGCAGAGCTCATTGTCACAGACATAATATGAAAGATAGGATAGCTTTTAGGAATCAAATACATCATAAAGCCAAGTAATTAAGAGTATATGTTCTCTATACAGCTTAGGATCAGATCCATAGAAGTATTTGGCCTCCTACCTCTCATTGACCTCAGTAGTTAGGATCCTAAATACCTCCGTACATGACAGCCTGGAAGTGCTGGTAAAGAAAAAAATCTAGATAAACAACCAGCAAGGTGGGAACAAAAAGAAAAAATCTCAGTATTAAGTACAGCAATCTGGGAGTTTCCTAATCAGTGCTTTTTTTCTGTGGCATTTATCTAAGAGTTTCTTTGGCTGCATTTGTCTACAGAGGATGCTATGGCTCCATCTCCGTAGCATTCCATGGCCAAGCAGCAGGAAAAGAATGTTGTCTGGTAAATGGCAAAAGCAATAAATATACCTGTCTGAGAACAGTCAATTCTGGTTTGTCATACTTGGGCAGACCATATCAAGTGATGATTTCATTGTGCTACTCAACAGTGAATATTCCATGAACAGAAAGCAAGTGAACCCTGTGAAAGCTCAAGATTGACAAACAATGTTTTGATTCTCCTCCCCACACATCCTCTCCAATGAGTGAGACAGTGAAGCACAAAGGAAGCCGCTAAATATTAGTAATGCAACACTGATACTGAGAAACAAGAAGAGCAAAAGGAAACAGGGAGACAGATGTTCTTGCATCTGTGGTCAGACATAAACATCTTGGGCTTTACTGGGAAAAGGGACCAGAGCAGAACCCTTGGGGATAGCCATCACAAGCCATGAAGTTGGTTGTGGGTTCCCACATAGTCCTGCTTTGCTTGGTTCTACTCCACATTGTGGGCATCTTAGATTCTGCCAAATCCTGGCCTGAGGATCTAACAACCCCTCCAGTGCCAGAATAGACAGTGCCACAGTTGGTCTTTGCTGTCCCAAATCAATGAGCTGGCACTCATCAGCCTTGCCAAGAACAGGGTTTTCTTCTCAGATTCTCCACAAAGGGGGGATATTGCAGGAAGTGTTTGACTCATAGCAGTATAGAGCAAACCTCACACCGGCTTCTTTGTGGGAATAACCTGAAGCGTTCCCTGATTGGGAAGTGGATGTTCTCTTTAGTGTTCACAAGGCCTATGTATTCACCAAGGAGGCCTTTAACCTTAAGCTGAGAAATTATTCAGATGCCAAATAATTGGAAATTAAACTACACCGCAATGGCAGGAGTTAGCCCACCAACTTACAGATGGTGTAATATCCCCACCTTCCTCTGCAGGAAAAATCAAAGTATTCCTATTTTTGTAATACTTGTGAGCTCAGACACGACTAAGACAACAGTGCAGAAGATTATGATCTTACACTGAAATATCATAACCTTCTAAGTTTTACCATTCTTTAGCAATTTTCTCATTCTCACATTAAGATGTTCTTGTGAAACTGGAAACGTTGCCTTCTGGTTTCCCAGATAGTCCTAGCCTCACTTGTGAAGCACAGTATCTTTCCAATACTTGTGTGTTTGCAAAGGAAGCAAGTATATTTGTAAGGCACATCTGACATCTGTAGATGTACAGTTCATTAATCCAAACAGCAGCTCTTCTGAGCACAAAAGCTTTTGTGTTTTTTTTTCCTAGCCAAATTGCCATGCTCTGTATATATGTTCAGGTGTTATATCTGAGAAAGGTAATTACTTTCCAAAAGTGCTATCAAGGCTCAGGCACTCTCCTCAGCGCATAAATCTGAGGCAGCCATGCATCTCTTCAAACCTGAGGAGGCTGTTTGAAGAAATATAAAAACTCTGAATTTCCTTTTTCTTGTTTAAACAGCTGCAATTTCCTCACAGAGGCAGTGAGTGCAGAAGCCCCACGTATATAGTTTGTAATGCAGTTCTGAATCAAGCTCTTAAGGATTATTAAAGTAATCCATCTTAATTATAGTGAAAACGTGTTACTGGCCTTACATAATAATGCTTCATTTATAATTTCCACGTAGGTCTGCTTCCCTCCCTCTCATGCTTCCCTCTCTCCCCTACAGTATTTTTCCTTTATCTGCCTTTGAACAGAACTACTTGATACCTTTGAAAAGTGGTAGAATATTCTTATGGTGGCAGGATGACCCTGTAATTAAGGCAGAGGTCTAAGGAAAATGACACTTAAGGTTCTCTTCCTAGTTATGTCTTCGGCCAAGGGTCCCTGCTTTATAATCAACTTCTGGTCATCCTTGCAGTCCCAGCCAAGATCAGAGAGGAATGAAACGAAATACCATAAAGGCTCATCTCTACCCCAGTCTAAATACGTTTCTCTATCTGTCCTATCGTTTACATTACCTGTGCTATAGATGCTAATAAATTATGGCTTACTCAAATGGAGGATGTATCTCTTAAAATCTGGTTAATGCAATGAGATCCTCAAAAGTAACAGCAAATTATTGTTCTATGCTAGAAGAATGATTAGAGGGCTAGGACCGTACTTTGATAAAGGCTTCTGAAGATATACATCCCAAGTGTCTCTGTTGACACCACATCATTATTTCCATTCATATTGGAGTGAGGTTTTGTGTTCTGTGCAGAAAACCTGAGATTCTACTTTGGGTTGTGTTTTTGGGCCTGCCACAGGTTCCTTGGGTCATGCCATGCCCAACACTTGCACCCCAGCTTCAAAATCTGTGCATAAAATTTTTGCTGCCATGCACCTCCTTCTTCAGACAACAAGGATGCACCCAGAGGCATCAGGTATTTTGCAAACATAGACTGAGACCTAAGCAGAAGCATATGCAAACTTTTTGCTCAAGCAGTTTTAAATGCGAAAGTCTTTGGTAAGCCATGCTTCAGTTCTCCTGTTTATAAAACAATGAACAAAATAACTCAGCTGTCCCTCAGAATTTGAGTTATCACTAATACAAGGTCATGTTGGTTTAAGGTGGTCTTTGAGTTGGTCAACAGACATGCTACTTAGATTTAAAACTGAAAAAAAAAAAGTAAAATAAAATATGCAAACTATGAGCTCCTTTTTTTCAGTTTTACACTTGTACAAAATAACAAGCAAGGAATTGTAATGCTCTCAGAGAGCTCAGCTGACCACAAGGGAATCTTCTTCTTGACAATTCAGGTGACCTCATGAAACACTCATTTCTTCCAGTCAATTGCAACATGTACATTATTTATATTAATTTCTGTTTTAATTAAAGTTAAGTCATCTATTATTCCTCCACCACATACAGCAGGGACCTGATCCAAAATGCTTTTCAAGTAGAGGGACTTTCTTTCTCCTTTTCCTTTTGAGTTTCTTTTTTTTTGGGGGGGGGGAAGGGGGTTCTGATGTGATGTATTGAAAAAAAGGAAATCATCTCCATTTTATACACACAATGCTTGGGAAAATAGGAACACAAAACTAATCCCCTGGGGTTAGCTGAGAATTTTGCTTCACATAAATGTTTACCTTGCATATGTTCTGAGCATACTGCAGTCAATATTAGAATGGAATCTTCAAGCTTAGATGCCTTGCCTCATCTATGTGGGAAAGGGAAACCTAGTCTGTGGCAAACCCAGCTACAGATCAACATTTCCAAGATTAAAATTTAATTGAGTCAATTATTCTTCTCTTGCTCTCCCATGGAAGAAAAGGTTAAGCTAAATTTAAATAAGCCATGTTGATCTCCACATTATTCATTCAGTCACTGATATATCACTGTCTTGATAATTTATGGGTTCTAAAAACTACCTAGATGTTCACCGCCCATCCCAACATCTTGGGGAATCATCAGTTAAGATGTCCCTTGGTTTCAAATTCGTTTCAACTGTGATAGATTTGTAAGAATTGATCAAAATTACTATTCAATTGTTTTTTCACATGGAGCTCTCTGACCTCACTGCATGATAACAACTTACCTTTTGTGGTGATGTGGATATCTCCAAGCTGAAGTTCCTCAAATTAAAACCCCCACTATTAATTCTAGCAGTGATTTCATACTGCTGCACTTGTAAGTCTACCTTTTCATGTTAGCCTTACGTAAAATCTCTTTTCTTTAGGAATGTATGACATTTTGGCTTTTGTTTTTAAGTGCATTTTAAGCAGTCTTTTCAAATATAAGGAACACAGAACCTAAGCACCATTTTCAAAAACTATTTAGGTACTGAGACCCATGCTCTGCAATGCATTTTGTCCCACTGAAATCACTAGCGCTGCTTTGGAAACCTTAGCAACCTATATGCAAGGATTCACTGAATCTACATCTAAGAGTCAGCATCAAGTCTAACCATACTATCTAGGCTGCCTCTGAGTTGAGTGAATAGAAATTTAAGCTCTCACTGGCATCCCACCCATCTTAAGGTGTTTGTAAGGCAGAGGGAGAGAAATTGTCTTCCTGGCGGAACTCACATTTCTCCTATGACAACAAAGGGAACATAGACAAGGAACTTTGACCAGAAGAGCAGTCCTATGTGCAGTTTCCAGCAGCAAAAATACAAAAATAGTTTATAAAACTGATGCTGTAACCCCTGTAGTCCCCAAAACCTAGCTTTTTTGTCACTGTCCTAACATGCACTCTCATGATGCAAGGAAGAATCATATTACTTACTGCACTGCTGGTAGTCTCACAACTACCAGTGCAGCCAAATCCTTCTTTTACACACTCCTGTGTCTCTCATTGGTAAAACAGAGAAAAGAAAGAAAACAATTAGAGATATAACAGATCCACCCAGCACCAGGCAGTCATAATAATGTATTTTCTTTATGACACATCCTACAATTAAATTACTGTTAAAATCAATGATCCATACATGGATACTTAACATTTCACCCACAAGAGTTATAGAGAGGGAAGAAGAGGGAGTGAATAGGCAGAGGAAGGTATTTTTGGATGAGTGCGGGTCACGACTCCTCTATTAGGTCTTGATGACAGGTCAAGATCTGCAAACAACCTTCCGTTGCTCCTGCTGAGTTTGTCAGCCATCAACTAATAATGAAGGCAACAGCAGCCTTTAAAGGCATAAGAAGAGGAGGCCAAAAGATTTGCGAGGGAAAGCAGCACTGAAGCTATCATGAACTTACTGAGCATACAGAAGCATGTCAATCATTGTCAGACGCTCAAGAGATTAAAAAGGACACAAAACCAAAACAAATGACTTAACAGTGCAAGTCATTTAATGACTTACCAGTCATTTACAATGACTTACCAGTGTAGGTCATTTACAACCAGTAAGTGGGAAGCAGTGGGAAGCAGTGATTCTGAGATCTGTAAATGATTTACACTGGTTGTTAAGCCACAGGATTGCCCAGACTACCACCAACAGAGCTCAGGATCATTACTTCCCACTGCTGGTGGGTTGTCAGGCTAGAAATTAGAAAGGCAGCTGTCCTTGAAGGACCTAAAAGGCAAGGAGAGAAAGAGAAGTGTCTGCACCCACCAAGATCAAAGTATTGTCTGCTCTCAGCTAAGAGGAGACTTTCTGGAAGGCACAGGCACCACCTTGACCCACCCCACCACATGATTCATTTTTTTACGCCATCCACGAGGTCTGACTTCCTGGACTGGGGAGACAATGCTGTCAGGGTGGATAGCTTTTCTTGCCAGCAGCCCAAAGGGTACATCTGGTACAGGCTTCAGAGGCAGTCACTTCAGGGTGGAGATAGGGAGGAAGAGGAATTTGCCATGTGCGGAATTGCAAAGTCACATGTCTTCACTCCAAGAGCAAAGAGTCTTTCTTCTACTCTCTGCCTTGCTTTGCAAAAACTTCAGCTACACACTCACAGAAAAAACACAAATCACAATGTGCTCAGCTACTGTGCTGTGTTCAAGGTGTTAATAAATAATTGACAGTGGCTCCCAGAACAGACGATGTCACTGTTGGCCCCCATCAAGTAGAAGACATTTGGGAAGTTTTTGTTTGTGTTCTTTTTGTGTGTTTGATTCAATTTTCTCCCCTACTTCCCCCTCCAGTTGCCCTAAAGCTAGAAGAATATTATAAGATCTGTCTCATCTGGTATCTGTGACAGGTACAGTTCTGCACGCACAGCCGTGAGGAAGCAAGAGGTCTCTGAGTCTCCTGCAGCTGGCTGACGAGTGTGAACTAACTCCATCTCCATTGCAAGGCATTTCAGATCCAAGAGAGAATTGCTGCTCAGCAGGATCCAGGCTGTCCTTTTCCCAATCCTCCGTTATTTATGGGCTTTATTTTCCTACGTACTTTGTGCTGCAACATTGGGAGGTGGTAGTGGGGGAACATGAGAGCTGCCTGCCTGGGTCAGCACCGGCATACAGAATCCTGCTGCAGTCCGGCACTGTTCTATATCCAGTGCCACACTTCATGAACTGCTCAGATGCTTAAAAAAAGCCTTATCCTTCAGGTTTTCCTTTGCTTACTTGTTTACAACAGCAAAGGATATTGTGAGGGTGGGGTGAGCTGTGACCAGCACTTTCTGGGAGCAGAACTGTCCTGGTTTGGTATAGACTGAGGAATAAGTCAGCTTGTTCTGAAATGGCAAAAAGGGTTCCAGATTGTAGCAGCTTGGCACAGCCTGATATTATGAATCACAAACAAATTTTTCATTGTTCTTCTCCCTGTTTTCAGGCTCATGTGGTTATGTCTGCACCCTGCATGGCTCCTTGAGCATTGCTGCAATGCAAGAAATCACGAACAGCAGCACAGCCCAATGGTTGGTGCCTCTGTCACTACCCTACTGCACGTCCGAGGGCTGCTCACATACTTAGTCTTATCTGTCCTTCAAACTGTTACAGTTCATGTCACGGGAGTTAAGTGTCTCTGGCCAGTGCAATGATGCTGTTCAAGTCACCAGAAAAGCAGATAAAACATTCAGTGCCTCCAAACTGGGTCTTTTGGGATGTCTGGACACCCCTGAAACCCACAGCCAAAAGCAAAACCAAAGATGGGTGCAGTCAGGCATCTGGACATGATCCCCCAGAGAAGCCCCTTCATCTCAGGTTGAATGTCTCAAAGGTTTTCATGGTCTTAAAAAAGGCTGTCGCTAGGCTGAGCACTGCAGATGCCCCTTGACATTTCAGGCATTCTCTGCGGTGACAGGCACATGTCTTTGAGGACAGCTCAGGTGCAGAAGGGTGGCCAGTGCACTGGTTTTTCAGTCTCCATTTGCTAATGGAACCTGAGAGCAAAAAAGACACAGGTAGTTCTTCATTAAAGTCATCTGCTCACTCTGTCTGTTTATTTCCATTTTTAAAAGGCCACCTTCATAACTCAGAGCAGTCTACCCTCCTTGCTGTTACCACAGAGAATTTCAAGCAGGCTTAGACTTTATCCTCTTTCCAGACTAATAGATCCTCGATTTCAAAACACCACTCTGCACTCTGCAGGATACGGGGAAAAATTGCAGCAAGGGGATGCTCTATAGAAAGAAAAGATTCATGCTTTCCAGAAGCATAAATACACAACACACAGGCTACAACTTTTGGCTTTCCTCAACTTAGCCCAAGATGTTTTATTGCAAATTTATGATTGCATCTTGAGTACCAAGGGTAGCTTCTTGGCCTTTTTTTTGTTGGTTTTTTTTTTCCCCAGTTGACAGATATCTGCCCACATCTTTTGCTCCTGTCTCTGATTTAAAGTTGTCTTTGCCAGTCAAATTTAGTACTCGCTCTTTCCAAGACAACTGAAAGTAAGACCAGGTGTGGGAGAGCAGATGTGAGTTATGTTGTGCAGCTTGTGTCTGCATGACGCCTGCCAAGGATGCAGGGTAGTTATACTGCCTGCTTCCCTTGGTGCCTTTTGCAATTCTGAATAAAAGAAGGAATCCACCAATAAGGAAGGTTTCAACCTGGGATTTTTTTTTTGTTTCCTTTCTTCTTAAGCATTTCACAGCATGAGGTACTGCTGATTTTAGAAGAAAATTGCCCAGGTCCTAGGTAATATGAGGACAAGCCTAGACTGAGAAGTAATGCAAGTCATCTCCTGTGTATGCTTGTTACCTGTGCTTGGGGACCCTGTGAACTGTGCATGTGAGAGGAGCTGCTCGTCTCACATACACACCTTGTTGGGGAGAAGTCAGCTCACAGGTGTATAGTATGAAAGCACTGGGTGAGGCAAACAATCCCTTCCCTGCCATACAGCCCCAGCTTTTGCGATCTGCTTAGCAGAAATTTCCTGAGCCAAAGGTTGTATGCCTGTATCTGTGTTAATAGCCTTGGATGGACGAATGTGTCCAACTGTTTGGGGGTTTTGACCCATTACTAATTGGTAATACTTGGAGCGGATGCAATTAGTGTTCCACAGCTGAGCTCTATGCTTCTCTGTAGCTTTGTTTTACCCCTGTTGCTTGACTGCTCCACTGGATGCTCTTGTGTTTTGGTGAATTCCCTGTTCTTCTTCAGGCTTCTCATGAGACATGTCTGTCAAAGGTCCAACTCTGTCACATCAGTTCCACAGTTTCTTCTTTCATTTCAGCCTCAGACACCTGGGAAGGGCCTGGATCTCCCAAGAATGGAAATTTCCCCATGGGAAAGGAAGGGTTATTCCAAAGAAAGAGCAAAATTCAACCCCAGAGACAAAAGATCACAGTAGCCTGGGAGGATACATCAGAAAAATGGGACCCCACAGGTGGGTTAGGACATGGATGGATGCCCTTCTGGGAGGCCTCCGTCACTAGCAGCAGTGTCCCAGGTATCTCAGGCTCTCCTTGGACAGTAGAAATAGCTACCGGCTCTAAGCAAAGCCAACTGCAGGACTGCACCTCTTTTGCCAACCCTCACAATCTGCTGCCAACTGCCATTGCTAATGGACCACCCCGGCACCATGCCCACCTTCTCAAGGCACTAAGCACAGTGCTACAGCCCCAAGCCCGGTGGGCTGTGTCAAAACCAGATGGGGTGCATGGGTGATTCACCTGCAGCTTTCTGCCCCATGCCAGCACTGCTGGGTGCAGCCATCCTGTGTAATGTCTGCAAGAGCAGTTTGTCGGTAGCAGATGCCTCCCATAGCCAGGACAGCTTTCTTAGAAAGTGCTTGGTGCTTTCTGTAGAAATACTGCAAGTTAAATTCAGACTGAAGCAGGTAGTTTGCATGGACAAAAATAGCACTCCTAATTTTGGGCCAAAAATATACATACCTGGGAATTGTCTGTTGTCATGGAAGATATTAGGGAATCTAAGCCAAAGCGCAAACTCCTACAGACATCTTTCATTAAAGCACCAAGCACAAATATCACTTTTTTCTTTCTTTTATTTTTTTTCTTCCATTCAGCACTAGCTGATTCCTTACAACATACCCAGGTATTTTTCACATATTTGTGGCAGGGTATTTTGATCCCAGCCCATCTCTAATAAGCAGATGAGAGAATAACCCTTCAGTTTTCTGCTTTACAGTTGCTATAAGGAAACTCATAATTCAGTCTTCATATACAGCAAAGTTCTGATGAGATTTAATGCAATTGTAAGTTCTCTTTATGTACATACTGGGAGCCAAAGGCAAGGCTGTGAATTCATTTGCTGAGGGACATTTACAGTCCCTCCCCACAAAATAAAGACAGAATGTTTCATGCTTTTTGGCAGAAGTCTGATGCTTACTTCAGTAGAAAATGAATAAATAATATGAGAAGCATAATTTCTTTTAGACCTCTTGCAATGCTTTATGTATATGTTATCTATTACACATTAAAGCATCCTAGTTAATTTCCTGAGAAATGTATACATGATGCAAATTCCTAAATTGACAGGTATTAACAACAAAGAGGCTAGAGAAAGTTCTTACTCAGATCTCAGAACCTGTTTCCAGCATGGGGAACACAGAGCTGAAATGTTTTATCAGCCATTTTATAGCCAGGGAACTCGTTTTTAGTAAGCATCTTTGCAGGGTGTCCCTCTGTTTCACCCTTTACAAAACCTAGCCCCTGTTGAAGAAGTTTGGAGCTTTGAAGTTTTGGGTTTTGGAAAAAGAATTCTAGCAATAAAATTATAATCAAAGCAGTTCCTCTCTCCTTCCCAGATGATTTCAGGTCACGAAATTGTGTGATGTGGCACAAAAGGCTACACATCTCTGCATTTTTCCTGTGCATTTGTTGGGGAGAAAGTTCAGACATGCCACTGATCCTGAGTAAATGACCCGAATCATGCAGACATGATATGCTTTGCTTAATGGATAAGGTTAGATAAATGCATAAATCTGTTCCAGATCATTGCTGGCAGGGTTCCATCAATACAGATTCATAAACAAATCAACCCTCCTCATTTGGAGGGCCTGGTTTGCTACCATTGCAATTTTTGAACCTTAGTATTACTGAAATCACAGTAGCGTAAAACCACCAGAACAGAATGATATCTCAGGCCTGGTTTGCTCTCATCTCCTTCCTATGAAAGTATATTAATAAGCAATTTGTCTTATCCCACAAAGCATCTAAGAAGGATGATAAATTACCAACATAACTGTAAGACATGTTTGTGAAGATTGAAAAAGATGGTGTTATTTAACGTTATGAGCTAACCTCATGATCTATGTTTAGTATGCACGCTTAGGCCTTTCCATGGGGGGTATTTACGAGATCACTGTCTATAATGGCTTTCTTTAACATTAAGTTGGTCCTCCACCCACATTCTGGATTCCTAATGTATTTCATTAGCACTCCATCTCTAATCATTTCAAGGAAATAAAGTGTGATGAGTGATTACCACTCACCTCTGTGAGACTGGAATTCAGCAGGAATTTTCTTCAAAGTTGCTAAGATGTTCAGCATCAGGTTTTTTTCTGATGGGAATATAGTGCTTGAGTGATAGGAGAGCAAAAGGTCTATTTGCTGCATGGTCCAAGTGACAGGCTTTAAGTGAGAAGAGGTGGGAGGTGACGCTGATATTAATAAGTATATGTGGTGGTAATGTGACCCCAGAGCACGTGCTCTTGTCTGACATGACAGCTAAGGGAAATCGTCATCTCTACCCTCCTGCTGAAAGAAGGAGCCATGGAGAGATGCTAGCTCTTCTGCCACTGTCTTTGGTGGGAGCACAGAAACATACCACACCTTCCAGACCAAGGGGCATATCTTGGTTGTCTCCATTCCGGGGGATCCTCTGGGGTCTTTGGGATAAGCTGGTTTTGCCTATGGTGAAGACAAGAGTCATGACACAAGGCCATCCCAGCCCTGGTTCACACTTGGGTCCCCTGCTGTGGGGGGCAGACCATGGAGCAGAGCCCATGTAGGAGCTCTCAAAAAGGCGATGTGGACAATTGGAGGAGCAAGAAGCTGGGACAGCATCACCAGAGAGGGGACACAGTTTAACCAACTTGCCTTGGATGACAGTGGGAGAGTATGCGAGAGCAGAGCTCAGATCTCAAGCTCCTTGCAGTGTCTGAGGGGCAATCCCCACATCACGGGTTGGCCCCAACAGCGCTGGTGAGGAGCAGAGTTTGCAGCTCCAGGAGACCCACTGAACTTCCTGTGCTGCCAAGCTGGAAGAAGCCTTTTTGTCCAAGGCTAGCACAGCCAGCTAGCAAAAGGTGCAAATGTAGTGCAGTGATTACCCATGTTACTCACTCGATGTTGCTTTTTTGTGTGCTTGTTCAGGGCTGCCAAGCCAGCCACGTTCCAGAGAGGGGAGATTTGGAGAAAATCAGGAATTTAACATCACATTAAGAAGCTATTTACTGAAACTGTGAGATGCCAAATGAAACTTGGCATGAAGTAAAACTGACTGTATCTCATTGCCTAAATGCTCAGACTAATAATGGTGTTTATCTGTTGAGTACAATGCAAATTTGTAGTGCAGGGCACAGCAGAGGCCTAAAGTACAGGGTGTTCTGCAGCAAACTCAAGCTATTTTCAAGGCTTCAGATTTGTGAAACAGTTTGCTGCAATTGCTAAGATATAATAATCTTATTAATCAAAGCCTGAAAATCTTCTTTTTTTGTTTATCCTCAAAACTTTCTGAGAAGCATAAACAAAAATCGTGAGAATGGTACAAGGTCATATTTATTGTGATTACTGTTATTACTTCAATCAGCATTACTATTATTATTTCTCTCTACCCAGGATCCAGACTGAAACTAAAGAGTCATATTTGAATGTTATCACTCTCTTCAGTATTTTAGATGTGCCCATTAATGCTGGTTTTGGAAGGATGCTTATCCCACAATAAAACCAATTTCTAATTGACATCATGCTGCTTTAATATTCCCTCTGGCCTTCTGCCCTCCTGGGGTCCCAGTGTGCTGCAAATGATTTTTGCTCCAGATTTTCTTCAGCTCCTGCCACATTTTTCAGTCTCATTTTGGATCTTCGATCAAATTTCATCACTGAGTGTGAGGATTAATTCCACCACACCACACTCTTCCTCCTTTTTCCCATTCAATAGCATGTCTCCTAGCATGTATTACAAGAAAAACATCCACCAAAAAAAATGCATCATATTTTTATAGTCTTGCTTTTTCAACTTTATCTGATGTGTGGTTCTTAAATCTTTCTCGAAGTCGAACCGTCAGCTATACTTTTTCATCACCTTGAGAGTTTCAATATGCCGCACAGCCTACAGGACAGGGAGTCTGGTCACTCATCTGTGTGTTCTTTCAGACCCACATCCAGTCAGGATTACCAAAACAGACGGTAAAAGAAAACTTCAGAAACTTCAGCCTGTTTTCCAGCCCCAGCCCCAGCCTTTCCCTCTCAGTTCTACCCACAACACACGCACCAGGAAGAAGTATTGTAGACAAGGCCCAAAAAAGAGACTAGTTTCCATATAGTTATTCTTTTGCAGGCTAAGAAAATTCCAAAAATGTTTTAGAAATTCCTCCACCTTTCTTCGTTTGAGCAAACCAGGTAACACTTTCTGGGCAGCTCAGTCAAAAATGCCCCTTTCTTGTGTGTTTGAAAATATATTGCTTCTGCCTACCAAATAAATGCAGATTGATTTCTTTGAACTAATTTCCTCAATAAAGAGACAAAAGTAGTAATAATGAGGAAATAACAAAAACAGCCCAAAAAGAGGAGTCAGTCAATTAGGCTAAAGTATTTCACATAGCAGACTTCTGACCCATCTGGTTTCCCTTGGCATTTTGAATTCAAGCACATTTTCTTCCAACCTGCAAGCTTAAATGATCACATACTGCCCAATGAAATACCCTCTAGATTGGATGATACTGCAAAGTACTGAGCACTTAGATAAATAATTTGTGCCTTTCTTCAGGGCAATATGGGGTGCTCATTCCCTAAGAACCTAAACAATTTCCTCATACCCCTCAACATCCTTCTAATGTCATATTTATGAAATCAAGGGCTGATCAGGATTAGCCTCTGCCAGCCTCAAAATACCTTTCATAAGTAAGTTAGATCTGGTCCATGTAATTAGCTAAACTACAGTTTAGGCAATTACACTTTGTAAACCTGAATTTCTCACAGCCCCAGCTATATCCTCTTTTTTCCACCACCTCCGTCACCTCCTTTGCCTCATGAAAGATGAAGGAAAAAGAAGAGTACAAACTCCATCAGTGCTTTCAGTCTTTAGGTAAAATGTTGAAATGGTGACATTTTTTCTGAAGCAAACATCTCGGAAAGAAATGTCATTTGCAACATTTTGGCTCAATTTGACTTTAAGTTATGTCTGTTTGTGCCACCAGAGAACTGCAGCCTGCATGACCCATGCCCCCGCAGCCACCAGCCATACTCTTCCAGCAGCAGGAAGCAGAAACTTGAGGTGCTTGACAAAAAATTCACATTGAGCATTGCGGCAGCTCAGGCAAGCACAAACTGACCTTGAGGCAATCTGAAACAGCATTTTATCCTGATTTTCTGACACTCTCTTCTTTCCTCCCAAAAAAAAAGTAAAGTCTACATTTTCCTATGGAAAATAGCCATTAAAAATACTATAAATATTTACCAATAAAACATGGAAAAAAAAAAATTCTTTAAGTCTCAGTGGAGCTAGAGTGCTACAATCCCACATTCTGCAAATGGTTAGTGATGTCCACAATGAATCAGCCTCCATTTCTTTAATTGAGTTTTTCTTTCTGTCACCTTTAAGCAAAATAGGGTTGAGCATGTATTTTAAAGAAGGCTTTAAAGCACTTTGGAGGGTAACATAAAAGAACATTATTTCTCCTGAAAAGTGCCTTAGTTTTTTAGAATGCAGTAACTACATCAGTTTTTAATCAGACAGCTTGCAGGCCTTTAATTGAATATGACTCTGTGTGAAGACACTTTCTTTGCTGAAGGAGAGATGGTATTTTCTGTTAGGAAATTTGTATGCTGTGTGAAACATTGTGGGTATGACGAATCAGAGATAGATCTGATTTTTCCATGGAAAATGTCACGAAAGAAATCATTGTCATTCTCTCTGAGACATTTTAATGTTTTATTTAAAAAAAAAAAAAAAATAAAAAAATTTCTGAGTTTTGCTTACATTTGAGTTCTTTCTTTTTGCAAAAACATCTTCAGATTAGTGCAGAAACGTGGCATACATAACATAAAAAATGTTTACAATTTAATTTTCTGTCAAAAATAGTTTAGATGACAGGATATTTTTCAGTAAATCCTAGTGAGGAAATTTTGAGTCTTTGCCTTTCAAGTTATATATCTCATTTGGAGATTACTTTAGTCTCTTCACTGCATACTGCATGTAGGTTTGGATAATTTCGTTGAGAACATAGTCGGCACATATTGCAAAAAGACAAGTGAGGAAAAACGTTCTTATTATTACATTTTATTACTCTAAAATTTAAAAGGACCATCAAAAATGAGCATAAAATTAAATGAACATAGAATTAAATAATCATAGAAACAGAAAAACAAGGAAAATCCACTTCCTTTTGGTGCATTTTCTTGTTGTAAGACAGTATTTTTCTTTTTTATTTTATGCAAAGTTTGCTGCATTTTGGAAATACCCATGTGTTTTTCTTTATTAGATTATTTTTTATGTAGGTGAAAAATAATTCACTATGTGGGCCATCTTGTCACAAGAAGTGCAAAAAATGTATTCCGTTCACTATGTCCAGCAAAAGTGTAAGGGAAAGTGACACATCTCATGCTCTGCTTTGCTTTGTCTTTTTCCCCCAGGTACAAAAGTACAGTAATTTTTAGGACAGCTCTGCTGATAAATTCATAACCTGTTCTCTGTCTCACACAGTTAAAAAAAAAAAAAAGGAAAACAAAAATTCTTTCTGCTTTTGTTGAACTGACAAAAATCTCAGTGAATTTGATAGGTGTTGATAAGGCACTGAGCAAATAAACATCTGCTAATTCTTGGGATGTTAGACACCAACTTTTCTAGCAGAGTGCATGCTCGTAAGAACGGCTGCTCTCCAAAGAGTGTCTGCAGAGGAGTGCAGAATAGAAACTAATCACATGTACACGCAAGCCTCACATGGCCGCCTCCTGCCTTGCCTTGCCACCAGAGCCAACAGCACCTTGTCGTGGGTAGGTTTCCCTTTGCTCACCTCAAGCAGGGGAGCAGAGGGGTTCTTCGCCCTTTCCCCACACCCATCGCCACATCCGACCCCGGGGAAGCCCATGCCAGGAGGCTGGAACTAGCGTGCCCAGTGCAATGTAGTATCTCTCCTTGGGTGCTTATAAAATCCTGATGTCCATCTGGCCATCTGTAGACAGCCATAAGTGCTCTTGTGAGGCCATAGATACTTCACTCCATCTCTTGAAGAAAAGGTCTAAGCCAACTGCATGTGTGCATACTTATCCCATCCTACTGTGGGTAAGTGGGAGCCACAGCAGACCTTTGTTGCTTGCCACCAGTCCCACCACCATAGTCACCACGAAAGACACTTTTTTTTTCTGGTCCCCTTCTCTTAACTCTTAATAAGTGACCCCGGAGCCCCTAAAGTTCCTTCCCACGTCATCCTATAGAGGTATCCTCTGCTGCAATCATCTGACAACCGATTTCCCGAAAGCTCCGTGACATTCAGATGCATTCCCAGATGTAAACGTTGATAGCAATCAGCTTTAAACCAGCCTTTGCCCTGGCAGATCATTAGACTGTGAATAAAATATGGAGATAGATACCTGGATTTCTGATCAGCGGTAGGTATGTTGATGACTTTCATGTGAGGCACGAATTGTAAGTGTGACAGGACTCATTATCTATAAATCTCTTGTTGGATTGTGGTTAACTTTCCATGGTAACAAAGATAAAACACACTCTCTCCCTCATTAGCTGAGCACTGACAAAGCACTGCAGGGATCTTTCAGCTGCACAGAAAACATCTGCCTGGATTAAACTTCAGGAGATCTCTCACAAAATCTTTTCATCTGAGGCATCTCTCTGGACGAAGTCACACATGGGAGAGCAAGGTCTGTTCCCGGCCCTGGGGCAGCACAGCCACCTTCACACACTTGGTTCACACTGATCCACAGTGTCTCAGACCCAAAAAGCAAAGCTCCCCCCTGCAACAAGCCTCCACTGAGTCAGAAGTACTCAACTCACAGTTGCAAAAGTGGGATTACAATGGGATTTTTAAATGGGATTTCAAATATGGCTTCATCATCTTCTGTGTCTTTACTTACTGAATAGGCTTCAGTTCACGCATCCTCTGGAGAAGCTCAACCCATCTGTGCAGTTTTCTCTCTGGCTTCATCATGGTCTCACCTGCTGCAACAAATTACCTGTAAATTTCTATAGTGCTGTTGGATGGCCTCTTTCTGCCTCTCTCCTTTCAATTTGCCTTTGGTGACCATGAAATATTGGACAAAACCTCCCTCTTGTGTGCTCAATATGCTGGGACCTCAGCTTTTTGTCAGAGTTGTGTTGTGTTTCCTTTCCTGTTGCTCTTACCACATGACAGGGCAGTAAAATCCTTGGGGCAGGGATTGCAGGTTGGCAGCCTGCTTCCACCGCTCTGGGATGAATGCAGTGCTGGTCGTTAACTGAAACCCAGAGACGCTGCTGCTGTACAAGGATGCCTGCACCCCATTTGCATTCATGAATTCACACATTAGACAACCTGCATCCTTCTAAGAGCATTTCTCCCTGAAAATAAATCTTTAGATAACCACATCTCAGAAAATCTACACAAAATCAAGGGCAGAGGCTCTTTTTTGGAAAAACAGCAGAGGCTCTGAAGGACCAAAGAAACGGCTGGACAAGAGAAGGTTGTGAGGTAAATTTCCCCTGATATTATCGTAGTATGCTCATGTTGCTGCTGATTCACAATTTTTTTACAGATTTTTTAACAGATATTATTAGTTATTAAAAGATTAGTAAGAATATAACTATTTCTAGGAGTAGAGAGTGCAAATATTCTTGTGCAAACAGCAAAAGAACAATGTGCAAATTATGTGGGCTGTAGCATCCTCTCATGGGGATCTGAAAGACCAAATGAACTAGTTTTTCTGCTGCTGTGCCCTTGTGAGAGGCAGTGACTAGAGGGTAATTCAGAAAATGGAAGATAAGTGCTTCTGGCCTCCAGGTCTGGCAAGTCCCTTTTCCATCAGAGGAAAAACAAAAGCAAGAAAGCATTTATTGAGACCAGGTACAATGAAGGAGGAACAGGGAGGTGAAAGGAGACAAATCTCTTCCTGTTGTTGCTGGCAGCAGCAAAGTCCGCTGTTACAGACCAGGAAGGCGATGGTTACTTTCTCCAAATAATCTTGTAAGTTTTTTGCAAGGTATTAATCAGCCCTCACAATCCTCCAGGTGGGTAAATAGCACTTTCCATGTTTATCAAGTGGATACATGAGTTAGTGGATGACACAGAGATTAACTCAGATTCTTACAGTAAGTTAGCAATAGGTTTATAAAAAGCACCTCATTGCTCTGAGCTTTCACTCCTAATTCTTGCATGCCTTTCTGAAATGGAAGCACTTGTACCTCCAATAGCTTTTGATGAATAACAAATAAAACCCACGAGCCCTCCTATTTGGCCATAAACACTAGGCTGCTTGGTCCTGACCACACTTCTTTCCAGAGCCAGGGGTACTGCCCAAGGATCCTGACTTTCTCGCTCTAAGCAGTGGACTAACCTCCTACCCTTGCTGTGACTTTCTTCTTCAGCAGCTGATGTGTCTCTCTGAGCAGCCCACAGATCAGGGAAACTCATAACAAATGGTGGATGTCCTCTTCAGAAAGGACTCCGTTTGGCAGCAGTGGTCACCATTGCATTTGCAATGTTTTTTTCCTCCATTTCTACTAATTAAGCGCCTGATCCTGGGACGTGGCAAGCAGCTCCTGAGGTGTGCTGAGAACCCCTCCCACCCAATGGTACTTGCTACAGAACCCAGGAGACATTGCTTACACATGTTACCTAGACTGCTCTGCCTTGCTTGTTTTCAACCCTGAGAGTCAGATCTAGGAACCTCCACATTTTAGTGGCCATCTCTCAAGGTACCTTGACTCTTTTCTCCCAATCTTATTATAACTCACTTACACCTCTTTCTAAGTTTGTCTTTGCCACTTTTTATAGCTTCTTTGTCTTTGCTGTACCATGTTATTGGTCATGCTGATGACAATATTGCAAAATGGAACTGGAAATTTTTAAAGTGACCGATAGTGTAGAGAGGAGGCCTAAGGGTGAATGAAAGACAAGCCAGCATATGTGGATTGTCAAAGAGGATCCATGTGCTTGTGCAGAGGAAACCCAATAATAGTTAACTTTTATGGGTTGCAACCGTGCTGATGTTCCTCTTTCCTTCCTTAATCACACACATTTACCTTGTATTGATGCTGGGATGATTTGTATGCCATGGGTTTCTGCTGAATTTCAAGAAGAAATATATTAACCCAAAATGAATAGCATTGTGTCAGTTGAGAGCGAGTATTTATTTCTGGTGTGTTGCATTTCTTTTCTGCTGTGCTGTCAGATTGTCTGCAGGGCAGCAGCACCCGGCATAGCAGGTGAATCACTGCACTTCATTCCACAGCATGATTTATACTTCTCTAGTTTTGGTCATGCTGTTTCTGCCTCTTTTATTTATTGCTCTTCTTACAGGTATTACACTAAAGACTAGGATCTTGATCCTCTGTGCTCTCACAACTCATGGCACCATTTCCATGCAAGTCATTGGATTGGAATGGCTGATTTACACCTAATTTGTACACCAGGGCTGTTTTACATAGAGGCAGAGTAGGCAGTTGTCTACAGCAGCAGATTATTAAGGGCTAGAAAACCAGAGCCTTTAGCAAGCATGAAGGAAGGACACCACCTGAGACACCCAGAAACAACTATGCCATAGTGGATGGCTTGGGCTTCCTCTTCCTTGATGGTCTCAGGGTCGTCAGACTACTGAGAGCTTATACCTGGTAGAAGGAGACACAGTCTTACCAAGCTCTGTTCTCCGCTTGCCTCTACCACTTCCCAAGGGAGGTGGAGGTTTCCTGTCCCCTCAGAACCTCTCTTCCTCTGGCTGTCAATCCTGCACTGCCTGAGGTGGGTCTGGCAGACGTGCTCAGTACCAGTGTAGTATGGGAGTAGAGGGAGGTACACGGTGGGGCCAGGCACAGCACAGGAAGACCTCAACTATCTGTTATAGGAGCCAAGGAGGTTTCACAGTCACAGCCCCTTCACCTCTTGAGAAGGTCAGGTTTCAGGGTAACCGCTCTATTACAGCCTTAAACATTGAACTATGATGAGAGCAAAAGATATTACTCCATTATCATCTTTGGAGGTTACACTACACAATTTTGCCTACGCATTAATACACCTTGTTTCTTGTAAATGGCAGTGCACTCTGCAGCTGATGAGAATCTGCTCCATGCTTGTGCCTCCCAAATCCTTCAAGGATTATCACTGTTTGACAAAGAACTTTGTATTGCTGGTGGAATGCAGCCAACAAGACTTTCTTCTTCATCCACTCCAAAGGCATTAAATCAGAGCAGCCACAGGAACTGATCACAAGAACAAGCTTGAATCCACTTTTAAACACCATTATTAGTAGCCTGGCTGTTGGCTGAGCGCAGCCGATACAAGGGGCTTCATATTGCAAAGCAATTCTTGATGGTTATTAAATTCCTAAGGTCAAAATAAAATCATGCAAGAGGGGTGTGCAGGAAAGTCACCTAGAAATTTCTACAACTGCATTATTAATTGACCATATATAATTTCACTTGCTGGCAAAGTAATATTTTGTAAACAGTAGAAAACAGAGATGTTTGTGGAGTGAGGACTGTCTCTTTTGTTCTGGGTATTTACAGGGGCTGGGAGAACGAGTATCCTTACTACAAGATAAGCAATAAAGCTGTGTTCCTAAGGCACTAACAGGAGAAAATAATGTGCAGGCAGAGAAGAATATGCAGTTGTATTTGCAAAACAGGAAGCCTTCAAAGCTGTTGTTGAGTGCTACAAAGAGGACCATTTTTAACTGCCTTCTCCATTCTCATAACTAAAGGAGTATGTTCCCCTTGTTCTTCTCTCATGCAATCAATCCTGGCGAGCAGCCATTTAATGTCTTTTGCAAAGCAGGATAGAGCTTATATACTAGCACCTATATACTAGGACCTACATACTAACTTGAACTTCCCAATGTCCTATAAAAGTTCTCCAATGGAAATCTGGGAATCTTCTTACATTTCTACTAGTCTTTCCACAATATTTTTTTTTGCTATGCTCCACTTCAGTGCTTGATAATATGATGCCTGCTGCTACCCAGGCTGGACTTGATGACCCAAGAGGTCTTATCCAGTCCTACATTTCAGCATGTCATGTTTGTGACATTTCTAACAGGCTGCCACTGATGCATGAATAACCCCAATCAATCTCTTGAGAGATACGGAAGGAGAGGGCATCAGATCCATGCAAAGTGCAAAAGCAGTCAAAACTATCCTAAAACCTTCAAGGGGATAAACATCACCCTTTTCATGACCTTGAAACCTGAGAAATCCCCAATACAACTGAAAATGGATAAGAGAGGTTTTGCTTTTTAGTCATCCAGAAAGTGAAAATCCATTTGACAGGTGTCACAACATCCTGACTGCTGACTAACCCCCAAGGACCACAGGCAATGCGTTTAGTTGGCACCTTGCTACTGCAGGTGTCAATCCCAGCCAAAAGGAAACCCCACACCAATGTTCTTGCTCAAGGTCCAGTGTGGAGGGCAAGCAAGGTAACTGAAAGTAGCAGTGTCCCTGAGTTAGCTCTGCAGACAGAAAAGCTCAGATGGTCACTCCACAGCTACTGAAGGGTGGGTAGGTAAAGCCTGGAAAAATACAGCCAGTGTTTCTCTAATAACAGGCTTCTCTCTCCATGAGCTGGTTTTATGGCATCCATCTACTGAACTTTTCTGGACTGCCAGTGAAAAACAAAGAAAAACCCAAGTAATATTTTCCTAATTTTGTGTGACAATAGAAGTGCTGAGAATCCAGAATTTTCTCATAGGCTGGACATTTTAAGTATTATGCAGGTCCAGCAGTAACACTTGTGTTCAATTTCAAGGAGAGTTCCTGGGAAATAATGTCAGTCATATTCATGTCAGCTTCTCTATGCTGCCTTGTTCACTGAATGTCCTCTTGAAACTTTTATTCCCCCAGTGCATTCTTCGGTCAACCACTGCCACTGAGCTGGCAACGTATAAAACGAGAAGGAAGTGAACAATAGAAAAATAATTAAGAGAAACAACACTGTGAGAACAAGCTCTGGAAAGAGATTATGAAAATGGACCACTACCCTCTTGATTTTTCCTGAAGGCTGCATACCTACCATGCTCCCTATATGTCTATATGCCACAGTCTATATCTACAGAGATTTCATGTTTGTGGAACTCTCCTGAAAAGGTGAATATATTTCTAAAGAAGGTAACATTCTATCTTGCGTCAGTTATGCATAACCTTTTTCATCCCTGACTCCTATTTACCCGTTTGTGATCCCAGCCAAGAACAAAAACTTGTATCTGTAGACTGTTCTGTGAAGCAAATTGCTCTGACCAAGAATTTCAAAAGCCACTTGGCACAACTTTGTGTGTTCAGCTTGAGATTTTTTGCAGATTTTCGTGACTCTACTGGAGAAACTTCTCTAAGATATAGCAGGTGGAGACTCATAAATCAATCCTTCTCTGAAACTCTTGGGGTTTTTTCCCCTTGTTTGCTTTGCGATTTAATTTGTTCTGAGGCAAGCTGTAGAGAGGTGGCTATTAGTATTCCAAATACCAGGAATAATAGTTAGAAACACAGATTTTTACTGCTTAAGGACATCAAAGAACTAAACGGATTTCCTGGGTTACTACATTCATTCCCTGCTGTGTGTCCTAAAATCATAAATTTGTACAGTTAACAATCTCCAGTTTCCTGCTCACGCTACTTCTTTCCCAGAATAGATTTCCATACTACTGAGAAATCCTCCCACTTTCGTGATTTCTTGCAGTGTTCCCAGCAAACACAGAAGAAGAGCTACCTGCTGTGCTTTGTATTTGGTCACCCTTCAGCTCTGTTTCTTCCGGGCACCAGCCATTGTTCTTTCCTCATAATTCATTTTCCAGCCCTTTTACTCTTTTGCTTGATTTCCCTCTCACTTGTTACAATTTGACCTCTCTATTTTAAAAAAAAACACATTTTACCCCCAGACTGTCTCTGGGTAAGTTTGCAATGGCAGTGGAATAAATTCCCTCTTTCTGCTTGTAATACATGATACTTTTATTAACACAACCCCAATACAGCATTTCCCTTTTTTGTGACTGTCATTTCCAGTTTATCATCCCCACTATAAATCCTAGCTCCCCTGTCCTTCTCAGTGGCACTGCTGCCTCTTCAGGATGATTATGAACTCAGTGGTAGACTACCAACTACTTAAAAGCAATAAAAGAGATGTGTTGCACTTTGTCTCCAGCTCAGGATATGTTGGGTTATCTATTCTTTATTGGCTTTATTCCTCTCTTCTTTTTTTTCCAGCTTCCAGCAGCTGCTTGCAACAATAGCAAAGATAACAATGAAGCAGCTAAAAATGTTGTTGTTATTTTGATTTAATGAGCCCTCTATTCTGTAAAAGAGTCAATTCTTCTCAAAAATAACATCAGTTCTTCCTGTAAGACTATAAGAGGAAGTGTAAAAGTTTGTGAGAGTAGCAGAGTGTTTTTCTCGGTCACTATTCATCCTTTGGGGACTGATGGAAGAACAAAAGACATATGTTGTTTGATATCTGGTAAACCTAGTGCAGGGAGTAAATGATTTTGATAATTTCAGTGGCAGCAGAACAAGATCTTTTATGTGAAAACAAGGACTCTCACTACTTCTCACATAACGACAAAACGTTTTAACCATAAACAGGGTTAAATGGTGTCTCTCCAGACAAAAAACTCCCTGCAAAGAGGGACAGGCCACAATAAGGATATGTCAGGACACAGCAGTCGGAGCCCATGGCATGGGACAGCATCCATCTGTGCTTACTGAAGGTCTGTGGATCATTCAGAGTGGAAACAGTTTGCACAGGAATGACCAGGAGCGCAGGGAGATGACAATTTTAAGGGCAGGAACAAATAACAGATAGGTCAGCAGCAAAAAGTATTACTCTGTCTTTGCCTGAGCTTGCAGGTGGCATTGTAAAGAGCACAGAAAACATTACCACAAAGAGGAACAGTGGATAGAGGAAAGTCCAAAGGATCAGTCAGCAGAAAAATGTATCTTCCGTAGATATGGCCATTTACAGAATCACAGAATCACAGAATCACAGAATGTTAGGGATTGGAAGGGACCTTGAAAGATCATCTAGTCCAATCCCCCTGCCAGAGCAGGATTGCCTAGATCATATCACATAGGAACGCGTCCAGGCGGGTTTTGAATGTCTCCAGAGAAGGAGACTCCACAACCTCTCTGGGCAGCCTGTTCCAGTGTTCAGTCACCCTCACCGTAAAGAAGTTTTTCCTCATATTTATGTGGAACCTCCTGTGTTCCAGCTTGCACCCATTGCCCCTTGTCCTGTCAAGGGATGTCACTGAGAAGAGCCTGGCTCCATCCTCATGACACTTGCCCTTTACATATTCATAAACATTAATGAGGTCACCCCTCAGTCTCCTCTTCTCTAAGCTAAAGAGACCCAGCTCCCTCAGCCTCTCCTCATAAGGGAGATGTTCCACTCCCTTAATCATCTTCGTGGCTCTGCGCTGGACTCTCTCTAGCAGTTCCCTGTCCTTCTTGAACTGAGGGGCCCAGAACTGGACACAATATTCCAGATGCGGCCTCACCAGGGCAGAGTAGAGGGGGAGGAGAACCTCTCTCGACCTGCTAACCACACCCCTTCTAATACACCCCAGGATGCCATTGGCCTTCTTGGCCACAAGGGCACACTGCTGGCTCATGGTCATCCTGTTGTCCACTAGGACCCCCAGGTCCCTTTCCCCTACGCTGGTCTCCAACAGCTCTGTCCCCAACTTGTACTCATACATGGGGTTGTTCTTGCCCAGATGCAGGACTCTACACTTGCCCTTGTTATATTTCATTAAATTTCTCCCCGCCCAACTCTCCAGCCTGTAATTTAGATGATTACATGCCTCTTCACATCACTGTGAAATACCTGGCTTCTCTATGTGCTCATTCCAAGCTGACTCTGACTCATCTATTAACTAGACATATTGCTCTTCACAGTTTTGCAGGTCCATTTACATATGGTGAAGATGAGAATCTCTTTCAAAAACATATTCGATCTTAATAAAAGCATGTCCAGCACTGAAGAATCCAATGTAACCTTTGGTAGCTTTGTTTCACAATTACCTGCCCTAACAATTAAGAAAACAATTTATTTCTTGTCTGAACATTAAGGGTGAACCATGCCTTCTGATGTCTGATCAGGGAAACTTTCAGGTAATGACAATTTATTATTCGCAAACATTTATTTTTCATGAAGGCATGATTCCTTTTTTCTTCATATTCTTGATAACTTAAGATTTATAAAGTAGAATTTTAATGAATGGTTTAGAGAACTGGTAGTCAAGACAAATAGACTGAAACAGAATAACTAAATCTAGGAAAAGGGAGAAGGTGGAGATTATTTATGTGAGAGCAAAGATGCAGGACAAATGTAGAAGTTATTACTAAAAAAATTATGATCCTGTAAATTCAGATGTCTCCAGTCACTAGAATCAAGTACTGGTGTCCTGGGCTTAAGAGTCCTCAATTTCCACTCTTTTTCTGCTAGACAGAAAAGCCATCTTTTGCCAAACTTTCAATGCACATGTATTTAGTTATTGTTGTGACTTCTCTCTAAATACACTTCATGATGTTACGGCAGGCACAGGTCTCCCACAGTTCTTGTGCCACCACTGCCTACCCCATACAGAAATCTCAGACATGGTATCATGTCCCAGGTGGTTCCAGGTTTGTGGCTTAAGCAATCAGTCTGAGTCCCTGTCTCACATGCAAACACCAAGCATTGAACATTTATATCTAGAGCTGAATCCCACAGAAGTAAATTTCAGTTACACAAGCATAGGTCTGTAGTACCATTTGAGACATGCACTAGGGCTGCCACAGATGGCTCAGTACCTATAGGAAAGTTATGCTATTCTGGAGCATAGTGGTAAGTCAGGTAGGTTATACACAACATTACACTGTGCCAGACAGCGCAGAACTGAAATACCCACACAACCTACTGTGTGTCCAGGAGATCAGTCCAATTAAGATCAATCAGTTTGTTGATTAAGGATCTATAATATTATGCTAAGTCAGAGAGGCAAAGTTTATGATTCCAAATCCATAACCTTTGATTTTGTCACAGGTGCTGCAGTAGCTCAAAGCAAAGCCAGATTAATATGCAGAAATCTCTAACAGCATTTATCCTCGCTGTTGATTACACTTAACAAACTTCCCATCATGTCACTTAATTCCTGCCTACCTCCTTCAGAAACATAAATTAGAATGTCACCTACAAGAACACCCTTCAGAAACTTTCCTTCAGAAACAGTCAGAAACAGGGTCAGCATTCTTGGAAAAGAAAAGCAGAGAAGAATGCAGAATACAAGCCTCATCTATGTTTCCTATGAACAGGAATGGGAACCAACAGCTTAATGAATTGCAAAAATATTTAATGAAACTGTGGTTTGTCAAAATATTTACCCAAGCTCCCAGTCTAACTAGTAAAGCATTACAGAAGTTTGGTTTGTTGCTTGTCCAGATGATACTAACCCTTTATCCTAATAAACACAGATACTAAAATCAACATGTGAGTAACAGATGAGCCACCAGAGCTCTGAACAGGTTAGTTTTTGTATCACAAATGGGCTGTTTATAATCATAGGGAGCTTTACATAAGCAAGCTGATTTTGTTCCTCAATGGCTTTTCAATTTGTCCTTTTTATTTATAGCCATCTCAGGCACTATACAGTGTAGACATACCTACAGAACAAGATATCTTATGGTACCATCCCAAGACAGATCTCCTACAGTACAGCTATTCATGTCCTATTGAAGGCAAATGCAAAATTTTCGTTGATGCCTATGTTTATTGCTTTTACTTCCAGGTTTTCCTGTGCTGCTTTATTTGCCACAGAGGGATGGTGTTGTGACAACAGATGCTTTCTGAGATCATCAGTTAATGCTGCATAGTCCCACTTGAATTCCTGGTTGTCATTTTTTCTGTCTGTCTGATTTGTGCATTTCTAAGGTATTCAACTATAGCAGCATCAGTTACTCTGGAAATGATTAGAAATGGAACAAATACCCAGGTTTTGCGTTGACTTTTAAAAGCAATCCTCCCCTTAACACTGAGGTGGTGGTAACCATTGGGCTCAGAGCCACGCAAAAGCAGAATTAATCTTTTGTGCCATAGGACTGTGTCAGATGCCATTGACCTTTATTGAAGCACAAACATACGTGAAATATGACCTCAGAGGAGAGAATGAAAGTATTAGCATTGTTTAGTCTAGAAAAGAGTAAGGAGATACATGACAACAGCATTCAAATATGTAAAATGTGGCTTCAATGGGCAATCTGTTCTCCAGAAGCCACTTGAGAGAAGACAGAAGTATTGTGCTTGAAGGACAATAAGGGAGGTTTAGACTGGGTGTTAGGAAAATCTTTCTCAATGTAAGGATGAGGAAGAACTGGGAAGCAGGAGAAAATTGTTTGTGTAAGGCTACCTGTCCCACCTACCAGACAAGGATTTCCCAAGAATGGTTCAGGTCAAGCCACTCCTGTTCAGGGGCAGCAGACAGGACTGAATGACAAAGGGAAATCTTTTCTATATTTTTAGGATGACATGGTGCAAAAGAGGAGAGGAAAGAGTGGCAGATCTGTAACAGGTTGATATCGATGTGAAACTTCTGTTCCAGGTGCTCCCATGGAGAAGGCAGAGGCTGTGCACATGCACTTACTTGTTATTCCTCCCTCTGGATGAAAAGGACACATGTGTCTCTGAGAACAGGATCCACAGCCAATATCCGTTGACTTGGACCTTGATTAATTTTGAAACCTAGTGCCAGAAGTTTCTAAGTTAGATGTTATATTTGAACATTGGTGACAAAGAAACGGCTGAAGAGCAATTTGGCATATATCATATTGGAGAGGGTATCTCTCTAAAGACAGTATCGTCTAGCTTTTTGTGATGTGCTTCTTAGTCCCCTTGTATTTTGTCGTGCAGCTGGAGGATGTGATCTTAGCCAGGGAACTGCTAAATGATGGCAAATTCACAGCACAAGACAAGCTCTATCTCAGCAAATGTTTCATGTTGTCTAAGTTCATCTTTCTCCCTGAACCTCCTTTGTAAACAGAGAGGGGCAGAATGTAGATTCCCTGTCAGATAGCTGAATCCAGTTCCTGTCACTTTCCAGTTGGACTCCCCCTTGGAAAAACAGGAAGCAAACTTTTAATATTGAAATTGCTGAGCTGGGTCCGAACCAAGCTGGTGCCCTGGTGACATTTGAGTAGCAGTGATTTTTTGTTGTTTTCAAGTATGACTTTGAAGCAGCAAGATTCAGTGCTCCACATCTCATATTGATTTTGGCTGCTGAATGTTTTATGACAAGGAGTCGCCCTGCATGAATTCTGAATAAGAGATCAATAGGCTGCTTAAGATGTCGTGCTGTGTTTAGCTGACTGACGCGCTTCCTTTCCATCACCACCACCACTCCTAACCCTTTTCCCTCAACATCTTGTTCCAGCTCTGGGTTTATTTCCATGTGCATCCCTTGAAAGGTTTCACCCGTGGTGTTATTACCTTTCTGATGTACACACTAATAGACCGGACACTCAAATGCCTGCAACTTTACTTGTTATCAACACAATTAGCACCAGGGCATAATCGGTAGGAAGGAAAAAAGTGAGTTCACAAAAAGCCCGCTTTCCTTGCATCTTCAAAGTTTTCATCCCAAGAATGGATTCCTAGAAAAAAATTCCTTTGCATTAGGAGTACATTATGTCTTATTCTCTTTCCAAAGAAATATAGGTTTGTGCCATATTCTTTTTTGGGGATATTCTTAGGGATTTCACTAGACTAGAGTGGTCTAAATTAAATGCTCTTTTGAGCTTATGGAAACAGCTGTGCTGTTTCTCAAACTTAGCTCCCCAAACTGTTCTGGGTCTGGGAACAGAAGTGCTGTAACACAGCCAGAGAATAGCTCCCTCCTCTGAGAATCATGACTTCTTCCTCATCTATGAGCTCAGAAGATAGTGCAATGACAAGAGAGACATGAGAGGAGCACCAGTGGTGAGGTGGAGACCCTTTCACTGAGAACTTGACCCAGATCAACCCATTTCGTAGAAACAAACACATCACATGGCCAGTACTTGACGCAGCTCACTGCAAATGGTGCTTACCACAACAAAGCAGCACTAGCCTCACAGCTTTTTCAGCTGTGCCACAGCTCTAAGGAGGCAGTAGGCAGGGGCTGCTGTGCCTCCTGGAGGTCTGGGATGAGTAAAGCACCATCTGGAGCCCTGCCAGTAGCAAGATGATCTGTAAACCCAGATTTCTAAGGCTGGAAACTGCATCACTTTGCCCCAGGTTTGTCATTTCCCCTTCTCATGAGCAAGCTCAACTGCATTCCTTAATCCTTCATGGAAGCAAAATGCAAATCTGTGCCACTGCCTTGAGTCAGTTCAGGTTCAGGAACTACTCATCAGGTTAGATTTCAAGGGAGAAACAGAACTCCCACCACTGAACTCTTATGTCCCCTCCTGCTTACGCAGAAGGATAAATTTTGGTTCAAAATCTACATTTAAATTTATGAGCACTGAATAAATATCCTAATGATTTTTTTTTAAGAAGTGTTGGCTCAAAAAAAATCTTATTCTGTTCTGTTACATTTGTAGTGGAGGAGGGATTAAGCAACAGAACTCAGTTCCTATCCCAAATGACTGTCCAGGGTTTAGAGGCCATGGTGCTTAATCCAAAGACTATTAATGAAGCAACTAGGAAGTCATTTTAGTGACTTTTGTGTTAATTAGCTCCTTCAAATTTAAAAACAAAAAAGGAAAAAGCACAACATGAATCTCAAGAAAAAGGAATCTGTCAGGCAAACAAGTCAGAAGAGAATGCACATCTAAGTATATCTGTTCTGCGCCATTTCCAAGAGTAATAATTAGTCATCAGTCATTAACAGCAGCTGCAGATCCCCTCCTTCTCTGTTGTTATTTCTTCATCTTCTTTTCCCCAGAAGGAGACAAAGCAAGGAGAAAAGACAGTTCCAGATAATTCTTATAGGACATATTTTTACTTTCCCAGGAGTAGCTCCATTAAAGCCTTTATATAATAGAGTATTGTATAACTTATTATACTGACATGGAACAGCACATCACAAGAGATGCTTGTGGTCATTTTCAAATCTCTCTCCAAAATATTTTTTAATTTTCTAGCCAGGCTCTATAATAGATTGGAAAATGTGATCAGTCTTACATTCAGAATAGAACCAGCAAAACTGAAATCAAACAACATTTTGTGTTTGCAAAGTGAATCAAATATTTCTCCTTTATGAGAAATGTTGACTTCCTTTAGAAATCTCTTTCATTAAAAATGTCTTGAGCTTTCCACATAGTAAAAACTATAAAACTTTGTTTATTGTCTTTATGATTGTCAAAAGTGAAGAATTCTGAGGTTTTCAGTTGGGAAAAAACAACTATAAAAGAACATTTTAAAATCATCTCATTAAGCCTTTTTCATACTAAAATATCATATTTCCATACAGTTTTATTTAATGCCTTATAGTCATCAGTAATCTCAATAGTATCCTTTTTTATTAGCCATTTCTGGCCCATCAAGAAGTGGGTGACTGGGCCCTGGAGAAATCCCAGGGGCAGAGCAAGGAAACACCTGGGGTTCTGAAGGGTGAGAGATGGCTGCAAAGAAAGGCAGTGTGGTACAGGTTTCTCAAGAAAGAATAAGAACTGGGACTGTGGACAACATCTGTCCCTCTCTGGATATGAAAGAGGTAGTGCAAAGGACCTGTCCCTTCAGTTGTGAGGAAGGAATAACATCAGTTCCAACTACCACAGTGCTCCACTTAACCCCGGACCCTGGTGGGATGGGCAATGAGTACAGAGATTTTCAGGGGAGACTGTAAGAGACTCATGGCTAAAAGCCTTTAGCAGCACATCAAAAGCTGTAAAGGCACCTTTTACTTAACCAGTGGACGGTGTTGTATCAGACAATGTTGCAGACCAGTCCAGTATTTGCCAGGCGAGGAAATTAGTAAAAGCTGACCTTAAAACAAAGACTGCATTATTTGCATGTAACCTAACTTACATCATGCAAACTGAAAACTGAACTAGGCTGAGGCATTTTGAAGACTGCAGCAAGTAGATGGAAACAAGCTTCTGACTGAATGGAAGTAATCATTTTGCGTAGTGGCTAGGAGTGACTATGGGGACAGGGAAGCAAAGAAATAGTGAAAGAAAGAGAATCCTGAGCCTACAACATCAAGGAACAGCACGACATCAAGGTACAATAGAAGGACATGAGAAATAACACAATAACTCAGACTCTTTTACATACATAGATTCAATCTAATCAAATCTCACTTAACTGTGGCTTGCATATTTGTAGCAGATGTTGACTTAATTAAACATCTTCAGTAGTTAGTGAGAGTGAAATCACACATTTGATGACTGCTGATGTAGTATGTGACTCTAGCTGTGCTTTGCTGTGGTGATTTGTATTAACTATTTGCCATACCATAGCAGTTGCCATGCCCACCTCATTTACAAATCAAGGGTTGAGAGGGCAAAGTGTTCCCTCAATTGCCTGACCCAGTTGGTGAGAAGCAGAGGCCCTCGGCACACAGCAGCCGTGACTTCAGGAGAATAGATTTGGAGTGACTTCACTCAGAGAATTCCTCTTCCACAAACACTTACAAGAGCATGACATTGGAGTTAAGGCATTGAACTTGAATGCAGACTATCTGATCAGCATGGCCCGATTATAATAGAAAGAAAATAGGGATCACGGAGCCACTAAGGAGCCTTGTACCTTGGTCCTAAACTGAAATCCAGATGTGTTTCTCAAGAGATACACCACTTTTCATGAGCATGAGTACATCTATATAGGATCCTCTCAAGGGTCAAATACCTCTCCCAGGACTGAAGGAATGTCCCCTTTTACACCACTTTAGTGGGCTTTTCAGGAAGGCAGGTTAACTGGTCTTGAGAATAGAAGGAAGACCTACATTGGAGGTGCAGAGATCCTGAGAGCTCAGGAGTAACCTGCAATGGTCTTAGCCATTGTTACAGCAATCATGCTGCTGTCCCACATGTGCTATGTAAAACTGCTCATCTCATCTGAAAAATCCTTGTATTTATTTAAAGTTCTTGACATGGCTTGACTGTTACTCCAGTGTTTCTATAATGGACACAGGCAACACATTTGGTAGGCACCAGATAAAGTATGCGAGCATCCTCGGAAGTCTCCCTTGGATTTGCTGCTCTTCAAGTAATTACTTTTGCTTGTGCGGATGCTTTAAGCTTAGTGTAATCCAAGCTAATGGGAACTGGCAGAGAGAGCACAAAAGAGACCCCCCCAGATGGAGAAGCATAAACTAAGCATGAACTCCACATGCTTCTCCTTAGATGTTAATTGTCCTCAATTGTAATACAATGTTCTCTGAGCTAACTGATTCTCAGATGAAATCTTTCAAAGCTCCTCTTTAGAAAGGACCTACACTGTCTCCTGCTGGGTATAATCCTAATGGAGACTGTGCTCCCCTTCCCTACAAAGAGATTTGACCAATCTCTCTCCCAGACATAGGGATGGTCTGGCACAACAATTCTGCTCTCCCACATAGAGCGCTTAGAGATGCTTTGATATTCCTTGATATTGCTATGAGGCTCAAAATTCTCCAGGCTTTTAATCTCTCTTCAGGGGCTTTCTCCAGATCCTCTGAATATAAAGAGCTACTGATATATTCAGGCAAATATTTACAACGTCACACTTTACAGCAGGGCTGAGACTTCCCAAACTGTCTCTTGGAGCTGAATGACCAGTATCTATGACTGTTAATGGCAATCAATTGCCTCAATGCCCCACACAGCTTTGCAAATAATCACTGGAGTCCATCGACTTGTGAGAGTTCCCTGCTTTTTTCCTCTCTATTAGTTACCATCGGTTACTGGAACAGGCTCCCCAGAGAAGTGGTCACTGCACCAAGCCAGTCAGAGTTCAAGGAGCATCTGGACAATGCTCTTAGTCATATGATTTAGTTTTAGGTAAAGAACTAAATCATAGTTCTTGAGGTAGTCCATAGTTTAGGTAGTCCTGTGAGGAGCAGGGAGTTGGACTCGATGATCCTTATGAGTCCCTTCCAGCTTGAGACATTCTATGATTGTGTGATATCAAGAAAGTTAAAGTCATGGAACATTGTGTCTTTCTACCACAAAATGGTTTTGAAATGCTATACAAAATTTCTACTCACACAGACATATGTCTACTTCAGTAAATTTTCAATTTTTCCTTTCAAAATAATTTTTGTATTTGGAAAGATATTTTCTTTGATATCACAAGTGGCCAACACATGTCCTCAAGTCTTGTAAAAAGTGTCAAGAAACTGGATATAAGGACTAGTGTAATCAGGATGAGACCAGTGTTACATGAACAGAATTCTGACGCAGAGATAAATCCCTTAGCTTACAGGTTTGGGGAAACTGCTTCTAGTTTTCCTCTCCCCTAGAAAAATGTATTTTAAACCTCTCTGCCATCTTCCCCCCTAGAAATTATTTCAGTCGTAATTTATATGGAAAAAATCAGGTTTTGGTCAAAAGATAAAAGACCCAACGTTTTCAGCTGCAAACCAGGTCAACAAATATTGACAAAAATGCAAGAATGAACCTGGAAGAGATATCTAAACTTTCTCTAAAAGTAAGTATCTTAATTTCACTGTCTCAAAAAGAAGTTTCCTGGCAAAAAAATGAAAGTATTCTGTCCTTGTTTAGTACTTCATAGAATAAAATTTTCCTGCAAATTTCAACAGGATCTGGAGTGAGATAGGCTTTTATAATTTTTCACCATCTAAAGCTATTGACTTTTAGGGATTAGGATGGGGTTCATCACAGCTCCCTGAACATTCAGCATTTCTCCATGGTTGACCTTGAAGGCTCCCACCACAATCAAAGGAGGAAGAAAAGTATATTTTCAGAGGGGATTTATTTTGAGGCAGGGGTACAACAGTGGTAGAAAGAATCATACTGTAAAGTTGCTTCTTTCTCTCTGTTAATATTTTTGGAAAAATTTAAAGAGCACGTAGATGTGGGTGGTCAGACTGGACTCTTTCAGGAAACCTAACCAACATAAGAGGGAAGGAGAAAAAAAAAAAAGAAAAGTGTTTAAAAGATGAGAAAGAAAGTGTAGGAATAAATGGGGAAGTCTCACAAGGGATGGAAGTCAGCAGTGGAGTTCCACAAAGGTCTGTGTTAAGAGGTATGCTGATAAACATATTCATATATTCCGTCGAAAAGGAGACAAGCACGAAATAACAAGAGTTTGCTGATCACAGAATCACAGAATCAACCAGGTTGGAAGAGACCTTTGGGATCATCGAGTCCAACCATGGCCCTGACACCACCATGTCAACTAGACCATGGCACTAAGTGCCATGTCCAGTCTTTTCTTAAACACATCCAGAGATGGTGACTCCACCACCTCCCTGGGCAGCCCATTCCAATGTCTAATGACCCTTTATGAGAAGAAATGCTTCCTAATGTCCAACCTGAACCTCCCCTGGCAAAGCTTGAGGCTATGTCCTCTTGTCCTATTGCTAGTTGCCTGGGAGAAGAGGCCAACTCCCACTCCACTACAACCTCCCTTCAAGTAGTTGTAGACTGCAATAAGGTCACCTCTGAGCCTCCTCTTCTCCAGGCTAAACAACCCCAGCTCCCTCAGCTGTTCCTCGTAGGTCAGACCCTCCAGACCCTTCACCAGCTTGGTCGCCCTCCTCTGGACTCGCTCCAACACCTCAACACCTTTCTTGAAGTGCGGGGCCCAGAACTGGACACAGTATTCAAGGTGTAGCCTCACCAGTGCCGAGTACAGAGGGACGATCACTTCCCTAGACCGGCTGGCTACACTATTCCTAATAGAGGCCAGGATGCCATTGGCCTTCTTGGCCACCTGTGCACACTGCTGGCTCATGTTTAGCCGGCTGTCGATCAGTACCCCCAGGTCTCTTTCCACCGGGCCGCTTTCTAACCACTCTTCCCCCAGCCTGTAGAGCTGCATGTGGTTGTTGTGGCTGAAGTGTAAGACCCGGCACTTGTTCTTGTTGAACTTCATGCCGTTGGTCTCGGCCCATCTATCTAACCTGTCCAAATCCCTCTGTAGGGCCTTCCTACCCTCCAGCAGATCGACACTCCCACCCAGCTTGGTGTCATCTGCAAATTTACTGAGGGTGCACTCAATCCCTATGTCCAGATCATCTATAAAGATATTGAACAGCACCGGCCCCAGAACTGAGCCCTGGGGAACACTGCTAGTGACCGGCCGTCAGTTGGACTTTGCCCCATTCACCACCACTCTCTGGGCTCGGCCATCCAGCCAGTTTTTAACCCATCCAAGAGTCCACCCATCCAAGCCCCGGGCAGCCAGTTTGTCTAGGAGGATGCTGTGGGAGACAGTGTCGAATGCCTTACTGAAGTCTAGATAGACTACATCCACAGCCCTGCCCTCATCTACTAAGCGGGTCACTTTGTCACTAGAAGGAGATCAGGTTGGTCAAGCAGGACCTGCCTTTCATGAATCCATGTTGGCTGGCCCCGATGCCCCGATTGTCCTGCATGTGCTGTGTAATGGCACTCAGGATGATCTGTTCCATCACCTTGCCTGGCACCGAGGTCAGGCTGACAGGCCTATAGTTCCCTGGATCGTCCTTCTGACCCTTCTTGTAAATGTGCGTTACATTTGCTAATTTCCAGTCAGCTGGAACTTCTCCAGTTAACCAGGACTGCCGGTAGATAATCGAGAGTGGTTTGGCAAGTTCATTTGCCAGTTCCTTCATTACTCTGGGGTGAATCCCATCCGGGCACATAGCCTTGTGGGTGTCCAATTGGCACAGCAGGTCACTAACCGTCTCCTCCTGGATTAGGGGGAGATGATGACATGAGTTATCCAAGGTGACAGGGAATAAAACAGATTGTGAAAGATTACGGAGGGACTTTAGAAAATTAAGTGACTGAATAGTGAAATGATAGGTGAAAATCAATGTAAATAAATATAAAAGAAATACAAAATAGTGCATGTGGGGAAAAACAATCCTCACCACATGAAAAATGATGAACCTTAGCTGATCATTACCATTCAGGAGCAAGACCTTGAAGTTATGACAAATAGTCCCATGAAAACATCAGCTCTGTGCTTGGTAGTTGTTGAAAAAAAAGCAAATCAAATGTTAGGCATTGTTAGGACAATAATAAATGAAGCGGCAATTGTGACTCTGCCTCTAAAAATGCATGGTTCAACCACTCCTTGAATAGTGTGTGCAGTTCTGGTCCTCACAGCTCTAAAAACGTATAGTGGAACTGGAAACTGCTTTTCACACAGAGCATTCTAGACCCAGGGAACTCCTTTCCAAAGGACAATACAAGTGTGAGGGTTCACTATGGATGGTAAATTAATCTAGTCCTGGGGGCAAGGTTGGACTTTGAGTTAATACTTTTGTGTACCCTAAATTTTCCTCCATGACTTGATGATCTATCAGGGATTCACAACATCCACATACAAGAGCATTCCCCTCCAGAATTTTATCCCTTCAGACTTTCAGCCCTGGTATTACCTGCCAGCTTAGCAGGAATTGTGACCTTAATTGGGAATAGCACTGTCTGTTATTAGCTTACAATGTGCATTACTGAAATGATTTGTACAACCCGACTGCCACATACAGTTAAGGAGAGTCACACAAAAACGTCTCATTAAGTCCTGAAATCACCCAACTCCCACACTATTTCGTAACAAGTAATTATTTAGGCAAAATGCCTTCATGAAAGTTTTGTTCAGTGCAGTGTCATCATTTATGAAGCAACAAACTTTTCTTCCCTGGGAGTTAGACATAATTTAGCAGAAGGGCTATTTATCTTTTAATCTAAATTCTTTCCAGCTCTTCCTTATTTCATTACTCCTTTTATCATGTCTTTTCTGTACTTAAAACTGAAAATTCATAAAGCACAGGATTCTGTTTTAACTTGCATATCTCATTTGTCATTGACAAGCAGAGATGATAAGATATTCTGCAAATTTTTAGTTTTGAATGTTGATGAGCCTTCAACATTCAACAAGAGAAGGAACTTCCAAACTATCATGTATTTTGTTTAATTTCTTTTTTGTGTTTTGTCTTTGTTGCTTTTTATTTTAAGAGAAGATTGATTGCTGCCACCCAAATTAAAAAAAAATATGCTCAAATACAATAAAATAGAAGGAAAAAAAGAAGTGTAATACAAACAAATAATTGGGTGCAGACGGCTGGGGAAAAATTGCTCTGCTGTCCCAGGAACAAAGGCTTACATTCTATCTCCTAGGACACCTGTGTAGTTTAGTTCACAAATATTAGTTCACAATGTGGTTGTTTTAATTTTAATTATCTTAATTTAATTCTATTCTTGCACCATGATAAATCTAGAAAAATTAATTGTTTTTACACTTACATAACTGAGATTAAAACTTATCTCCCTATAGCTATGACCCTCAGATACCAGTCCTGCTCCTCAGTTCTCCTTGTAGTCTATCTATCTAAAATGGGATTAGAGGACAAAAAAATCCAGGCTACTTGTACAAATAGGAAATGGAGGTTCTGCTCCAGTGGAGTTCTGCACTGCAGTTACTGGGGGTCTGTCTATAAAGTACAGGGGGTGAATAAGTTCACAGGACGTCGTAGATCAAACTTGCTATAAAGCAGGTGATCACAGTCCATGCCAGCATGAGTGAACATGAGTGAATAATTTTGGATAGTCATCAAAAAGGAAAATGGCATAGTAGGATGTAAATAGGATCATCTTTGGCAAACTACATTAGTCCTGCTCAGTACTGACAAGGTCTTGACTAAAGAATTGTGTCCAATTTTGAGCACTGCACACCACAAAGGATGTTAACTAGTGTGAAGGAGCACACAGCAGAGTGATGGTGATGGTCAGTTATCTGGATACAATAACTCATGGGGACAGACTAAACAAACTGATGCTCCTCAGTCTAAAGTACAGAAGGCAGAAAATATGGTTTTGCACACATGAAAAGCAGCTCCAAAGAAAGAAAGAATTCTCTACATGGCCATTGAGAATAAGACAAGAAGTAACTAGATTAAATTGCAGCAAGTAGATCATGCTAGGCGTAAGAGGTAATATTCTAACAACAAGGACAATGAAGAGTTGGTCTTGATTGCCTGGGGACTGAGGTTTGCAGCATTGGAGGTTTTCTTTAAGACCAGGCGAGACAGGTGTTGGGGAATAAAGTTTAAACAGAAAATTCCTGCACAAGGAGTAGAAGAATGAAGGGCATGACCATCAAGAGTCCCTTCTGAGTCTCTTGATTCTGCAAAATTCATTACCCCAATGTCTTCAGCTTTTACACTTTTGTACTTTTTTTTTAACTGTGTGACTGTCTACATACTCATAGCTGTGCACCACAGTGCCATGAGCTCCAAAATGTCCAGCACCACCAGTCTTTGTTAAACCAGTCTGTTCTGCACAGACAAAGGACCACTTTGTGGACCAGTATGCACTGGATTTATTTGAACCTGAGATAATTTTTCAAGCAATCATGAGTCTCCATGTCAGAGTCCTGACCTGGAAAATCTCTAGAGCATGAAATCAGCAGTTATCTGCCTATAATATTTTACTTTACACAGTAATATACAAATCTGTCCTATTTCTTTGATATGAGGCTCTCAATATTAGGAAGCTTGGTCAACCATGAAATAGGGGGAAGCACACCTGTAAGAGCAGTATTTACATAGTGGGTCAGAAGAAAGTAAACAACCACTAGACATGATAGACAGTTCTGATCTGAAGCTAAACCAACCAGCGAAGGTTCATGTCACTGCTCAGGGATTTTTACGCCTCTGTATTTATTTCCTTATTTACAGGGTAAGTGACCTGGCAGCCATTCGAGGAAGGCTCTTGTTGCCCATCTCTACATACATACTGCGTAACTAAATGAAATATTTCCTGTTGCCATGGCTACTGAGTGCTTTTTATATTTTTCTTCCCTCCTTTTGCTTCCACAAGCAACAATACCTGCTAACCAATTAAAAACCAAATAATACAGGGACAAGTAGGAATACAAGGGTTTCACATGTGTCCTTATCTCTGGCTTATTTGAGTGCTGGGTGGCTACCAAGAAAGGGACTTTCAAGTTTAGAGGTTTCTAACTGAACTAATAGAAGAAACCACACAGATTTCAGAGCAGCAGGATGCGTGCAGGGCTTTTGATGCATGATACCATCTTAGGCAGCTAGCAAAGTACCTGGAATGGTGCATCAATTCTGATCAGGTTTCAACTCTTGCATTCCGACAATCACGGATTATCTCGCTATCCCCACCTCCCTGGCCCAAGCTCATTATGTAAATAAGCTCCCTTCAGAATGGATCAGGTCTCTATGTCCTTGTTTATCTAAGTCACTAGCTGTCAAGCCCAGACAAGACTGAGCATTAATGTTTGTGTTTGCATCACAAAATCCTACTTTTTACCTGGGTAACTGAGTTAGATAAAAAAAGTATGGTTTAAAAGAATTGACTTTTTTGATCAAATACATGGACAAATTCACTAATAAATTTACACTGAAGGAGTTCATTCAAAGATAGCACTTCTGAGATGTTTAAGACACACCTATTAGTATCAAGGAATTTTTCAGAATAATGTTGATCAAGTGGACCAACAGGTGCCACATCAATCTGAAGCTGCCATGGCCCAGAGCAGATGCAGCCCTGGTCAAAAAGAGGTGATAGTGCAGGCTGTGCACAGTAGGGACCTCCATTTGCCTGCCTAAGAGGGCAGGCACAGTGGGACAGGTGGAATGGGGCCATGCCAGATATCTTTGGGCATCACGCTCCCTGTAGGCAGAAGTCTGTGTGTCGCCAATGCACTACAATTAATATTCATGGTCCCCCCACTCACACCCAGCTCTGACATTTCTATGGGACATCAAAGTAAAGACAGCAAATCTAAAACTAGATTGAGTGCACAGGCAGAGCTAGCAGACTGGCTTGGGTCCTTGGGGGATGTCCCACAAGTTGATCCTTCTTTGCTTTCTGTTCTGGAGCAAAACCAAAACCTTTCCGCCATTCTTCCATAACAAAGTTGTATCAGTTAGCTCGGTTTGGGATCAGAACCCTAGTTTGGGGGTTGAATGAGACTTCTGCAATACCATCTGGTGCTTTAGGGCATTAGATCTTCTGTGGCCTAGGAGGAGCAGGTGTGTGGGGAAGATATCTTCTCCTGCACAGCCAAATTTTTTAAAACAATAGTCATTCTCTCCATTGACCAACAGAAATTATATTGAAATTGCATTCAGCCTTTTTATGTTAAAAGTTACACTGCCCAAGATAAGCAAGACTCTTTGTGCTATGCATGAGGAAGATTGAACTTCTTTAGGTCCTAAAGTGTGACACATTTTTACAGATCCTGATTAATTTTTTCTGTGCTTTTTGAATCCTGTCCTGTCCATTTTCTTGATTACTTCCTTTTAGTACCTCTCCTAATAGTCTTACAGAGGAGAAACTGTCTCAATACTCTTGGATCGTTCCCTGCTCAGACAGCTTTATCAGCACCCAAACCCCCAAGCTGCATCCTCTCTGCAAGTTCATCTCCCACTGCTTATAAGTGACTATTATTTCTAAGATTTTTTCCAAGTTCATGACATTTTAAGATATGTCTTATATCATATATATACCTCATAGGATATACCTCATGAAGTGTTTGAGAGTCACTTTTTGGTGTGTGTGTGTTGATAGTGGATGCCAAAGTAAACTGTAAGAGGTGGAGAAAATCAATAGAGAAAGTCAAGGAATTGTGCCCAAGTTTTCTGGTGCTTTCTCCATTCTCCGCCTCCCCCTGATATAGGAGAAAGACTGCCATAATGCAGAAGTCATCACAGTTATGTTTTTCTTACCTGGTCATTGTTTCACAGGGAAGTCTACCAACACAGAAGCAAAATCCATCCTCAAGTTTCGCTGGAAAAATGTGTCTTTTTACTGCCACAGTCTCACAGCTGACTCATGCAGGAATAATCAAGCCCTAAAGCAATTAAGCTACTTTGGCCTTTGTAAGGCAGTTTTAAGAGACAGATCCATTTCAGCACAATTCAAACAGCACAAAGAAAAGCTTTTATTATCCTGATTTATTGAGTTTTTCCATTTCCCTTTTATTTAAGTCCAATGTCTTGCATTCAATTTAATGACAATGATTCTGTAAAGCATTAAAACATCCTATGACTATTAAAGGAACATTTATTGAGGTCTAATAAGATACAAATCAACTTTTCATTTAAGTGCCTCAAAAATAACACAAGCAATAAATGGTTGATTATATATTTAATGATACTGTAACTTATACTGTACCAGTAGAAAAAGCTTTTGCATTTCCAATTTAACACTATTAATAGTTGTTATCATTAGGGAAATTTTTATTACTATCATTCTAATTGGAAGTAGGAAGTTAAAATTCATCTTCATTTAAAAGCAAATAATGCTACTCAAATGCTCAATATGTACATATAAGCCTTGGGAATTTTTCTGGAATATTAGAGTGGTCTCTTTCCAAGCATGGATATAACACAGGACTGGAGAATGCCATTGGAAGGCACTGTAGGACTCATTTCAGAAAAGGGTGTTCTGGTAAGAAAAGCACTATGGCCCAAATTCTGACATCTGACTTGTGTACACTAGCATGTACAGAAGAATGCATGAAAAAATAATTTCCAATGGTAGAATCCAACTTTTATCCTTAGTCCTGGAAAAACTACATTTTCAGAGTGTATCACTTGTCAAGGTGGATGTTGAGACTGTCATCTTCTGTTTTCATTCCATTGCTCTGTTCTATGTATTTTTTTCTTTTTCTCCACTGTAATTTTTAAAACTTCACCAACATGACAAAGTCACAAAATTTCTTTTTGCTAATCCATGAAAATTTGGAAGGACCAAGAAAGACAACCATAGAGATAAATCTTTATAGTGCATTCAGTTGGGAAGGAAAGAAATAAATTGTCAAAATTATTTCAATCTCTGTCCCCAAAAAGAAATGAATATTGGAAAGATTTTCAGGAGGAGTTAAAATTTGGAAAGGAAAACTTTTATTTTGCAACAGAGAAACTGAGGCACAAAGAGATTAAGTAGCTGGCAGCAAAAATGACAACTGAAAGAAGCATTTTTAAATCTTACTCTATTGTCTTGACTTAATTCTGACATGAAGTGACTAACGTGTCTTATTTTAGAGGACACTGGACCATTTCTCTGTATTCTGATTCTAGCTCAGTTTGTCCCTACAATTTAGGTCCTCAAGTCCAACGCCCTGCAATCCCAAGAACCAATGCAATAGAAATTTCATCCAGAAGTGTCTTTCAGGCATCCCTTGATGAACCACTCCCTGGTATCTCATGATAGACTAAACTTTTAGGAAAAGACCAAAAGCCACAAATATTGAGCAGTATAGGAAAGGGAGAGAGGTAAAGGCTATCACATTTTCTTATGAAGCAGACCCCAGTGCCACCTGATATCCATCACAGAATCACCCAGGACACAGATACATTGCCCAGTGCTGGTGTCCTGTGGAGTCAAACCCCATGGAGGTTTCTCCTGGGGTAGAATTTCCAGCCTGGGCCTAAGGAATCTCTAAACTCTTTAGCTTTGTACAAGAGTTGTCCTACATTACTTTATACATTTGCACTTTACTTACAAAGATACTGAAATGAACAGGCATGATGATGGAATCCACTCATTATAAATGACAGAGATATGACTGTCTATGGTGATCTACTGTGTGTTACCATGATGGCAACAGATTAGCCCCTCGCTGCTTCTGGTTCGCAGTTCGTGCATTTATTCTCTTCACCCCCTTCCATTTCTAAGAAAGTTCAGAGCTGATTTATTTTATATCATCTGCAACTGGCTCTAAGGAAAGGTAGGCCACTGTGGGTATGATTCACTGACAAGCTTATTTTCTTTCCTAAGAATTGATTTAACTATAAAAGCAAAGGATAAGACAGCTATTGAACCAGTCAAATGATTTAAAAATTGGGGCCTGAGTGTTTGATCTATCAACAGACATCAGCAATGAGATTAAACCTGCAAGAAGGCAAGGACTTTATTTAATTATTGTTTAAAAGCCTATGAGAAGTTATTTACATTTGAGACAAAGATTAAAGATGCTGTGAAATTTACTGTCCCTGCACTTAACAGGGGAGCATGGCAGAGTGGAGTCTTGGCATGCTTGCTGCCATCCCTGACATCCTGTTAGCTTGCTAGCATGAAATATGTTCAGACAGCACAGTAATATTCGTAAAGCTTATTGGGAAGGATATCAAACCATTCTGTTGTTTATTCAGTGAAGCTGAAGCACATCACCATTGAGGTTATTCTGTGTCTCACTTAAACGTCTTGGCTTCCCTACACCCTTCCTTTGCAAAGTGTCTCTCTCTTGAAAGACTTGCATCTACCTCCGTGTTCAAACTGCTTTGCACCATTTCACTGTTCAGTAATGTGAATTATCCAGTTCACAGCTAAGATTCAAGCCATAAAAGCAGATATTTGTAGTTTTCTACAGTCCACATATGTTGCAGAAAAGCATATTTAGAGAGTCTGGGGAGAATAAACGGGCAGCGGCCCATGCGATTGCTGCTCTCCTGTTGATCGCATTTTACTTGCTGTCAACCTCTTATCCTGTCCTGTTTCATTTGTGTCATTCACCTGTTGCATCCTGTTTGTCAGACTGAAATCTTACATGGCCACAAAATGTAATTTTGATCATTCAGTCTCATAATCAAGTTACTAACAGCATCAGCTCGTACATATACATTTGCTGCAGATGAAGAGCATATAGATTATTAACATTTCCTAAACATGGTCTAAATTTTCAGCAGTTACAGTTGATTCAGAGTGGCTAGTATCTGAGTGCCAATATGATCCATTTTAAAAGGTCTTGATCACTGAAGGAAGGGAAGACTGAGCACTCCTTGGGGTAAAAAAAAAAAAGAGAGACTTTTAGAGGTTGCAAGGTGAATGCTTCAATGCTTTGAAAATAATGCATCTAAAAGCATGTGTGTTTCAGACATTTTAAGCACGAGCCATGCCTTACTTCAGAATAATCATCTTCTCCACACAGAGCATTACAATAAAGCTAAAATGCAATCAACAGAAAGAGAGATAGCATGTAATATGAAAGATGGTACATCATGATATGTGGTACACTGGGGTAAATTCATATATTAATGTAAAGGTGGATCCCATTAGTGTCTGGTGGGAGTGTTTTTCTGTATCTGGTAATTTATTAATGCTGTCTTGCTACCCAGAACTGTATTGACCAGATGACAGAAACACCATCCCTTGCTTGATTTCACATAACCACTTCCACTTCTCATAAAACACATAATTAACTAAGGAGGGAATACTTTTTAATTAAAGCCAGCTGAAATTAATTAAACACTGGCTTTGCAGGGTGCTCCTGGTTCTGCTCGAACTTCCTTGCTTGCTCAGAACGAATCTCAGCTAGTTGTTCAAATGCTTTCCTCTGCAGGCTGTTAAATGAATGACAGACAAAATGGCTCAGCAGAACTGATTGAAAATAAAAGTCATAGAATGATGGAATCATTTAGGTTAGAAAAGACCCTTAAGATCATCAGGTTCAACCATAAATCTAGCATTGCCAAGTCCACCACTAAACCATGTCCCTAAGTGCCACATCTACATGTCTTTTAAATACTTCCAGGGATGGTGACTCAATAATTTCCCTGGGCAGCCTGTTCCAATGCTTGATAACTCTTTCAGTGAAGAAATTTTTCCTGATATCCAATCTAAACCTCCCCTGGCACAACTTGAGGCCTTTCCTCTTGTCCTATCATTTGCTACTTGGGAAAAGAGACCAACACCTCACTACAACTTCCTTTCAGGCAGTTGTAGAGAGCAATAAGGTCTCCCCTGAGCCTCCTTTTCTCCAGACTAAACCACCCCAGTTCCCTCAGCCAGTCGTCATAAGACTTGTGCTCTAGACCCTTCACCAGCTTCGTTGCTCTTCTTTGGACACACAAACAATCAACACAGTCAACACAGAGTGCCATGAGAATAGCTCAGGTATTTTTTCATTTGTTGGGATATACTTCCAAGTGGAGGAAGTTTCTGGAGCAGTGCTACAAGCCCTAGATATGGGTGGCCAGCAAGTAACCTCAAATGGGTTTGAGAGAGCTGGTGGGCTGGATTCAGAGGGTGCCATGAAAAAACCTGTCAGAGTTTAGGCTTTCAGCAAAGAGACTGGGTGCTGTGCCAAAGGCATCCTTTTGTCAGTGTCTGTGAGATGTGGCATCACTCAGAAGAGACACCTCAAGCAAGCATGGGCGGTTAATGACAGAGTCTTAAAACTGCACTGTGCAATCACAGCAAAGGCGGACTGTAAAGTGTCAGATCTGCACAGGTGCCAGCTCAGCTAACAGCAGGAGCATTGAAATCCCAGGGAAATTATATGAAAGACAACAAATCTGGAATATGTAATAACTGAGTCATGCAGGAAACAGGGAGAGAAACAGAGAGGTTTGGCTTTATTACTGGCACTTAAGACCAAAATTCCTCATGATGGCTTCAAAAAAACCCTTGTCGTCATCTCTCCAGGCCTCACTGTGCTCAACATAGCCCATCACCAGAGTCCCCCATGCACTGGTGTCATGATAAAGAAGTGCTCAGCTTCCTAAAACAGCCAGGGTGGCTTCATTTTACAGTCCGGGATGGCTAACCCTCCAAGTTCTTCTCATCAGTAAAGGGCAAGCAAGGGAGAAACAATAGTAACCACGAGCAATGCTACGTTTTCTGTATTAAGGATTTTTCTGACTCCTCCTTTGCTTTCTAAAACCGCATGGGAAATAAGTCCAAAGGCTGTTTCTCCAAAAGGAGGGAACTCTGAGCCTGCCTACTGAGTAGATGCAGATGCTTCTGGGTGAGCTCCATTTCTCCCTTGCCCTAGGAAAAGAAGCCCAGGAGATGCTGAGCAGAGACACTGAGACCACCCTGCAGCACTGGAACAGGAAGGGAAATGGTTAATAAACTACCTCTGCTCTGGGGCTGCGCAAGGGCAGCCCTCCGTTTCTGAAACCCAGCAGGTACCTGCACTCTGCATGCACTACAGGGACCGCAGCTAGCTCAGGGGCTGCATGATGCAGACATGCCATAGCAAAAGTAGATCACAGGGGCAGGGTGGTCTGTTTGGCCATTCCATGGCTGGAGATTCAGTACCAGCAATTCCACATCCAAGAGCTGTGAAGATGCCCTTGTGGAAATCAAGAAGAAAGATCAAAGGCAGGCCTGAACAAGGAATAGCACTCTCTGAAGTTACTACTTTTGTGCTTCATAGCCTAGTACATCACAAGGTTTTTTTAATTCTTTTTTTTCCTTTTTTTTCTCTCTCTCTTTTTTTTTTTTTTTTGTGATGTTCAGCAGAGTATCTTCTTCTTTTCATCTTATTTGATGGATTTTCCCCTAGTTGTTTCAGTCCTTTCATTCCCTGAAACACAGATTAGGGTTACCTTGTTTTCTCCTGTTAAGGTGGCATCATGAACCTTCTTGCTGTATCATGGCATGATCTCACACTGACAGCTCTCGAGAACAAAGCCCTGCTTTAACTGTGAGTTCAGTTTCCAGGGCTCCACACCCATAGAGTTCAGTTAAACTCACTGAGGTCTTGCACCTCCCTGTGGGGGAGAGGACAGGGTGAGCAGCTACTGAGTGGGAGGGACAGAGAATATCCTGAGCTGAAGTCGGGTATGTGCCATATCCCTCTTTAATTCCACTTTAAATTCAGCCTCTGAGCTTATTCAGGGCATGCAGTGTGTTTAGTGCTGGCTGGTACTGGAGGTACACAGTACCTCCGGGGTAACCATGGCATAAGGAATAGAATGGAAAAGAACAAAACAGAACAGAACATTGTATTCATAGAAATAAGAGAAAAAAATTACTTTTTTTCTAAGGTAGAGAGAGAATCCTATAAATTCCAAATAAACTATTTCGGGAGGAGGATGTTGACATTTTCAAGAGGAAAACAAAATTATAAACTGATATATATATTTCATATATAGAAACTATTATAAACTTACTTCTTAAGAGATCAAAGAAACCTTAACTTTGCCCCAGAAATGAGCACAGGACAATGCTAAAACAGCTGTGTGGCTTAACTGGGTAGTGTGTGCAGTGCAGGGCCTGTGCTGTGATGTGCCCAAGCTCCCCCAGGCTGTGGCTGGGATGTGATGCTGCAAACCTGCATTGCAAAAGGCCTCTTCCAGGTCCAGGCTCCAGGGAGGTGAGAGGTAGGGGCACTGAACCCCCTCAGACAGGGGAGGAACCAAAGCGCAGCACCACAGCTTTGTGATCCCCATTCCCCTCCAGATCATCATCCCTGGGGCAGATCCAGCAAGGACATGGCTAATTTGGTCTCCTGCTGTCATGCCCACCTCTGTGGGGAACTTCTCTTTTAGTGGAGTTCTCATGCTGGTCCCAGCTGTCTGCCCATGTGTTCCCATGGATCTGATCTCTCAGAGCAGGGGAGAACACATCTGGAAACTGCTCCCCATGCTGCAGACTCCACTTTAGGACTGCCCAGATGCACAGGCAGTAGTGCAGAGGAGGCAGAATATCACATCCAAGTTAGGCAAAAGCACAGATGTGAGCTCTCCTCCTTTTCTCATCTTAGCCAAGTCAACATTCACCTTCTCCCTTGTCAACAGGGACAAACGTCTTTTGATATTCATGGCAGCAGAAAGAGCACAAGACTTCAGCTTCCTAAATCATGACCAGAAGTCACTGCCCAAGTGACGAATCCTACATATAAATGGAAGTGTCTAAAAAGATACACTTCTTGACCTTTTACAGAAAGAGACTCATCTGCATCTCAAATTCAGAAATTGTGTCTTTATTCCATTGGCCCTTCTCCATGTCCAGCAGCTGCCCATGATGACCAAGACCCCCCCATCACAGTGCCCCTCTCCTACTTGAGAGTACAAATGGGTCTCAGCTCAGTGCCTCCACTGTAGGAAGATGTAGTGGAGGTAAATCTTCCCTTGGCTTCTCCTTTCACTTCCAGGAGCAGAAAAGACCCTTAGGTGAAGGAGCCAACCAAGGCCTTTATTACAAGTGATACCATCCAAGCTTTCTGCAGGGAGCCAGGCTGGAGTATACTGATTACACTGAAGAGCTCCTCAGAGAAACACAATGGAGTAATCTAAGCGAAATGAAGACTGAAAGCAGTAGTTAACAGTCTTGCATTATAGCCCACGGAATAGAAGGCACAAATACAGTAAATTACCTGTAAGATGTCTCTTTTCCCTAGAATGAATGACTTCTAAGATACTGGCAATACAGAGAAATGAATGAAAGATTCTCCCCTTCTGTCTTTAGACAACTGAGTAATAACTTACATGCTTCCTTGTACAGCAATATTTTAGTCAATATTTATAGAACAATGCAGTAAAGCAGCTTCAAATTTGTTCCCTATTTGATAATAAAGATGGTATTCAGATTTCTAGTTGCCTTTAAAAATGTCTAATCTTCTGTTTTTATGTGATTTCAGCCTGAATACTTTAGTACCAGAAGAAAGCTTGCCCCAAACATATGAGGTCTCAAAACATCCAGAGAGGAAATTTGAGAAGCAAAAGAAAACATTCATGTGTGCAACCCAGACATTTTACCAAGACAGGTCAAAACTCAGGGACAAATCTTATTTTGTATCCCTGTTGGTGATTATGATATGATAAATAAGAAGGTGCTAATTACAGTTATTACTGTGGCAAAAGTTTCCAGTCCTTCATTCTTTCTGAGTGCCTTGCTCTGCCCCACATTCAGCAGTTTCAACAAAATCCATGTGCCTCTTCTGCTTCTTTTCTCAGTTTGGACTGGGTGGGAGTGTTGATCTGCTGGAGGGTAGGAAGGCCCTAGAGAGAGATCTGGACAGATTAGATAGATGGGCCGAGACCAATGGCATGACGTTCAACAAGAACAAGTGCCAGGTCTTACACTTTGGCCACAACAACCCCATGCAGCACTACAGGCTGGGGGAAGAGTGGTTAGAAAGCAGCCTGGCAGAAAGAGACCTGGGGGTGCTGATCGACAGCCGGCTAAACATGAGCCAGCAGTGTGCACAGGTGGCCAAGAAGGCCAATGGCATCCTGGCCTCTATTAAGAATAGTGTAGCCAGCCGGTCTAGGGAAGTGATCGTCCCTCTGTACTCGGCACTGGTGAGGCCACACCTTGAATACTGTGTCCAGTTCTGGGTCCCGCACTTCAAGAAAGATGTTGAGGTGTTGGAGCGAGTCCAGAGGAGGGAACTGAGGGCCCAATATGCAGAGCTGACCCCCATCACAGGGAGGTCTGCAGCCTGCCTGGAGCCCGAATCAGGGATATCACCAGGAAACTCCCCAACCTGGTGAAGGCCACAGACTACTACCCCCTGCTGATCTTCCAGACAGGTGGGGAAGAAGCTGCATCCCGTAGTCTGAGGGGGATGAAGAAAGACTACAAGGCCCTAGGATGGTTGGTGAAAGAGTCTGGGGCACAAGTTGTTTTCTCCTCCCTCCTTCCATTTTCAGGTGATGACGTGGGATGGAACAGTAGGATTCTCTCTATTAACGCCTGGCTACGAGACTGGTGCTACAGGCAGGGCTTTGGGTTCTTTGATAATGGCTGGTTCTATAAGACACCAGGCGTGACTGTAATACATGGGAAAGGTTTATGTCGTAGGGGCAAAAGGGTTCTGGGACAGGAATTAGCAGGGCTCATTGGGAGAGCTTTAAACTAGATTCGAAGGGGGATGGGGTAGTAGCTGGGCTTGCACCACTGGGGCAACGCTCTAGTGTTGAGGTAGACCAGGAGGCCGCCCATCCCCCTGGGGTGAAATCGGTGTGCCCAGCTCGCTCCCTGAAATGCCTGTACACCAATGTGCACAGCATGGGGAATAAACAGGAGGAGTTGGAAATCCGTGTTCGGTCGGGGGGCTATGATCTAGTGGCAATTACAGAGACTTGGTGGGACGCCTCGCATGACTGGAATGTGGTCATGGATGGCTATGTCCTGTTCAGGAAAGACAGGCTGCTAAGGAGAGGTGGTGGAGTTGCTCTTTATGTGAGTGAGCAGCTAGAATGTATTGAGTTCTGTCCAGGGGCGGATCAGGAGCGAGTTGAGAGTTTGTGGGTGCGAATTAAGGGGCAGGCTGGCAGGGGTGATACTGTTGTGGGTGTCTATTACAGGCCACCGGATCAGGATGAGGAGGGTGATGAGGCCTTCTACAGGCAGCTAAGAGCAGTCTCGCAATTACAGGGCCTGGTTGTTGTGGGGCATTTCAACTACCCTGATATTTGCTGGGAGGCCTACTCAGCCAGCCATCCCCAGTCCAGGAGGTTCCTCCAGTGCGTTGATGATAACTTCCTGATGCAAATGGTGGATGAGCCAACTAGGAGAGGAGCGCTGCTGGATCTGATCCTCACTAACAAGGAGGGTCTGGTTGAAGAGGTGAAGGTTGAGGGCAGCCTTGGTTGTAGTGACCATGAGATGGTGGAGTTCAGGATCTCATGTGGCAGGAACAGAATAGCTAGCAGAATCACAACCCTGAACTTCAGGAGGGCCAACTTTGGCCTTTTCAAGCAATTGCTAGGGGAAATCCCATGGGACAGGGTACTAGAAGGTAAGGGGGCTCAAGATAGTTGGTTAGCATTCAAGGACTGCTTCTTCCGAGCTCAAGATCAGAGCATCCCAACAGGTAGGAAGTCAAGGAAGGGTACCAGGAGACCTGCATGGTTGAACAGGGAACTGCTGGGCAAACTCAAGTGGAAGAAGAGGGTGTACAGATCATGGAAGGAGGGGCTGGCCACTTGGGAGGAATATAAGTCTGTTGTCAGAGGGTGTAGGGAGGCAATTAGGAAAGCTAAGGCCTCCTTGGAATTAAACCTTGCAAGAGAGGTCATGGACAACAGAAAGGGCTTCTTCAAATACATTGCAGGTAAAGCCAACACTAGAGGCAATGTAGGCCCACTGATGAATGAGGTGGGGGTCCTGGAGACAGAGGATAAAAAGAAGGCGGAGTTACTGAATGCCTTCTTTGCCTCTGTCTATACTGTTGGAGGCTGTACTGAGGAGCCCCGGACCCCTGAGGCCCCAGAAGAAGTCAGGTTAGAGGAGGAATCTGTCTTGGTTGATGAGGGCTGGGTCAGGGACCAATTAAGCAACCTGGACATCCATAAATCCATGGGCCCTGATGGGATGCACCCGTGGGTGCTGAGGGAGCTGGCGGAAGTCATTGCTAGGCCACTCTCTATCATCTTTGCTAAGTCGTGGGCAACGGGAGAGGTGCCTGAGGACTGGAGGAAAGCGAATGTCACTCCAGTCTTCAAAAAGGGCAAGAAGGAGGACCCGGGTAACTATAGACCGGTCAGCCTCACCTCCATCCCCGGAAAGGTGATGGAGCAACTTGTTCTTGGTGCTGTCTCTAGACACATCAAGGATAGGGGGATCATTAGGGGCACTCAGCATGGCTTCACCAACGGGAAGTCATGCTCAACCAACTTGATAGCCTTTTATGAGGATGTTACCCGGTGGATAGATGATGGTAAAGCTGTGGATGTGGTCTATCTCGATTTCAGTAAAGCGTTTGACACGGTCTCCCACAGCATCCTCGCAGCTAAACTGGGGAAGTGTGGTCTGGATGATCGGGTAGTGAGGTGGATTGTGAACTGGCTGAAGGAAAGAAGCCAGAGAGTAGTGGTCAGTGGGACAGAGTCCAGTTGGAGGTCTGTGTCTAGCGGAGTCCTGCAAGGGTGGGTTCTGGGACCAGTTCTATTCAATATATTCATTAATGACTTGGATGAGGGATTAGAGTGCACTGTCAGCAAGTTCACTGATGACACAAAACTGGGAGGAGTGGCTGACACAACGGAAGGCTGCGCAGCCATTCAGAGAGATCTGGACAGGCTGGAGAGTTGGGCAGGGAGAAATTTAATGAAATATTACAAGGGCAAGTGTAGAGTCCTGCATCTGGGCAAGAACAACCCCATGTACCAGTACAAGTTGGGGACAGAGCTGTTGGAGACCAGCGTAGGGGAAAGGGACCTGGGGGTCCTAGTGGACAGCAGGATGACCATGAGCCAGCAATGTGCCCTTGTGGCCAAGAAGGCCAATGGCATCCTGGGGTGTATTAGAAGGGGTGTGGTCAGCAGGTCAAGAGAGGTTCTCCTCCCCCTCTACTCTGCCCTGGTGAGGCCGCATCTGGAGTATTGTGTCCAGTTCTGGGCCCCTCAGTTCAAGAAGGACAGGGAACTGCTAGAGAGAGTCCAGCGCAGAGCCACGAAGATGATTAAGGGGGTGGAACATCTCCCTTATGAGGAGAGGCTGAGGGAGCTGGGTCTCTTTAGCTTGGAGAAGAGGAGACTGAGGGGTGACCTCATTAATGTTTATAAATATGTAAAGGGCAAGTGTCAAGAGGATGGAGCCAGGCTCTTCTCAGTGACATCCCTTGACAGGACAAGGGGCAATGGGTGCAAGCTGGAGCACAGGAGGTTCCACTTAAATTTGAGGAAAAACTTCTTTACGGTGAGGGTGACTGAACACTGGAACAGGCTGCCCAGAGAGGTTGTGGAGTCTCCTTCTCTGGAGACATTCAAAACCCGCCTGGACGCGTTCCTGTGTGATATGGTCTAGGCAATCCTGCCCCGGCAGGGGGATTGGACTAGATGATCTTTCGAGGTCCCTTCCAATACCTAACATTCTGTGATTCTGTGATTCTGTGACCAAGCTGGTGAAGGGTCTGGAGGGTCTGATGTATGAGGAACGGCTGAGGGAGCTGGGCTTGTTTAGCCTGGAGAAGAGGAGGCTCAGAGGTGACCTTATTACAGTCTACAACTACCTGAAAGGAGGTTGTAGTGAAGTGTGAGTCGGCCTCTTCTCCCAGGCAACTAGCAATAGGACAAGAGGACATAGCCTCAAGCTTCGCCAGGGGAGGTTCAGGTTGGACTTTAGGAAGCATTTCTTCTCATAAAGGGTCATTAGACATCGGAACGTGCTGCCCAGGGAGGTGGTGGAGTCACCACCTCTGGATGTGTTTAAGAAAAGACTGGACATGGCACTTAGTGTCATGGTCTAGTCGACATGGTGGTGTCAGGGCCATGGTTGGACTCGATGATCCCAGAGGTCTCTTCCAACCTGATTGATTCTGTGATTCTGTGACTAAAGCAATTCCTGCAGGCAAAGCACATGGGTTACACTCGGATATGATAGCTATGGCTGTGGGAACAGACAAGCACAGAGCTCCTTTATTTTCCTTCATCAGTGTATACCTATTTCCTGTTCTTCCATTATGTCCTATGCTCATTACTCAATTTTGAACTGCTGGAATAAAACAGATATTAATCTGCACGGAAAAGTGTCCTTAGCACTATTCATGTTTTAGTATACTGTATTGTTTCCTTCATCGTTACAGGTTACCTAGCATTCACCTCAGGTTCTCCAGCTCTTTCTGTTCTGCCCGTGATACCTCAGTGGGTGAACTATCAGCAATCTCACGACACCTTTCCCCTCTTCAAATCACTTATTAAACCACATTGTATTCCTCAGAAGTGAGTAAAGCTGGTCATATCCCTACAAAAGGATTTCTTACTTTACTGTTTTTTCTGACAGAAGCAGATAAAACCATTCTATTTCTCTTCTGAAACTAATTTCCATTTTAAACTAAGGGAAGGAGTCAGTTATGAGCGGGGTTATCTGCGCCACCAAACTGAAATGCACATGTCAAAGTTAGCAAGTCTACTTGAAAAGGCTGAACTTGGACAAATTGCAGACCAGTCCTGCAGAGCCACCACATGCAAGACAGCCCAGGACCAGGGCACTGAAATCCAAATCAATCTTGATTTACAAAAGCTGTGTATCAGACCATGAGGCATTAGCCCATCCCATTGTAACAGCAAGGTTTTCTACCTCACCAGCTGTGCTGCTGACCTTTAGACCATGCACGTCACCATGTTAGCTGAGCAACCACATTATCAATCACCTCAATAATAATTGAAGTGCGGTAGTCAGTGATACTGTCCCTGACTTTATTTAGATTCATTGCTTGTGGAGCCGTGTAACCCAGGGTCTCCTTCCTCAATGAACATCACTGCCATTATGTTTCTTTTGTTCATTCACGAGTTTGACTAATGTACAAATTTCTTTCAAAAACACTGCAAGAAAAGCCAGAAAATGAAGATTTTTTGCCTTGATCTATTTAAGATAGTTCCCTCTGGGTAGATAATAGACAATTAAAACTCCCCAGTATGAGTTAACCTTTAACAAAGCAGTGGGCATGTAGCAGACTTCAGCAGGAAGCAGCTGTAGCAACATGGTAATAGACACCCTCCTCTGTGCAGCCAGTCCCCACTCTGCACATGATGAACCGTCTGTCTGAACAGAGGGTCTTTGGCTCCAGCACCTGAGATGCTTTGGTACCATCTGGACCTCAGTGCCAGCAGCCCAGAGAGAAGGACTGATTTGTTAGTCAGTGTTTTCACATCTTTAAATCCTCCCTCCATCTCTCCAAACTGATAACTTACGTTTGATTCATTACTTTACTTCTCTAAGAACTATTGATTTTTTAAAACATAATGTTTCCACCTGTTTGACAGAGTGACACTGACAGTAGAGAAAGCACAGAAATGGCAACAGTTAACTGCCTAATCCAAAGTGTATTGGAATTAATAGAAAATTACCCATGGTCTCCAACAGGCTCTGGCTCAGGCCTGAAAGATGAAGGGGTTCTGGTAGTCATGAGTTATTCTTACACTGTATCTCATGTGGTATCCAACAGGACCCTGCCGTGGTATCTCAAGAAAGCAGCAAGCAGCTCAGTCTGTTCAGGACTGTGAGGACTTGGCATCCTCTACAGCCATGGGAGGGAAGAAATCATAACACACCTAAAATAAGGTTAAATAAGGCAGACACAGTCCACAGAGAGCAAATGGAGCCAGGACCTAGCATTGGTGTGTCTCAACATGCATATATCAGTCCTCCCTGCCAAATGCACACACCACTTGTAGTTCATCTAAAACCAGAAGAGATGGGTTCTCCTCTCAGCTCTGCCCCAGCATCGTGTCTGTGACATTTGGGCTCCTGAGCTTAGTTTTCCTTCATAATGAAGAGAGGACCTTCATGATATGTTTCCATAGTAATATTTGGTTAAGGAAAAATGTTGGATAACTTTCCTCACTCCCTACTGGTTGGCTGCAAGACCAATGCAAGACACTTTCCAAAAAGACTATGAGCAAAATCTAAGCAAACACTCCCCAGTTTAGGCTTTCCCTTTCTCACCTGTGCAAACTATAATCCTCAGTCAGGTCTGGGTCATAGCATGTTGATGAGTACCTCTGTAGTCACCAGTAAGTGCCCACAACGTGGCACTCAAGAAAGGGGCTGCAGCTTCATCAGTACATTCAATCAAGATGTAATTGCAGGAGCCATTAGATTGCAGACAGCTCCTGCACTCTGCTATCAAGATTGTAATGATACCTCTTGTTTTGCTTTTCAGCTATCATTTTGGTAATGAATAAGGGCTTGTGGAAGCATTTTACTTTACAGACAGGTGATGAGCCAGAATGGAGACTCTGTAGTGCAAGGAGGCACCAAAAATTTATGAAAAAATGTGTTTGGTGTGCACTTTGGGGCTCTTTAGGGGTTTTAATTATGAAAAAGTATTACAAAACAAATCTATTCCCTAAAAGAAACATCCCTTGCCTCCTATATATGGGCCAATTACAGAAATTCTGTTATGCCAATTCAAATATTCTGCTGAACAGGGAATGGGCAGTGAGCAACCCGAGAGAAAGTGAGCAACCCTAGTGTTCACTGTTACCAGCAACTCACAAGAACTATGCTTGTTAAGTTGTGATCTGTCTTGTTAAACACCAAGCACGTAGCTCAATGACACTGCATCCTAATTATGAATCTTCCCAAAGCTGTTAGACTTGAATGGTGCTTGTCAGCGTTCCTGGAAGTAGGGGAAATATTTGTAAAGGGAAAGAGGTTGCTCTGGCTTTGTTTCTTTTTCAACTGCAAGGGAGAAGGTGCAATTTTAATTCTTTTATGAGCATGACTTGGCAGGGACAGAGAAAAGATGCAAATGCCTTTTGCACACATTTTTTGTGCAGTAAAGTGCTGGGCTCAGCAGATTAGTGTCTGCCCTGACCCTGCCGCAGATTTTACAGACACTGGGACAAGTTATTCCCTTTGTTTGTCCTGCACTGAGCAGGCTGTTAAACTTGAGGAAGGTATCTTGGGTAGTAATCCCAGTCAGCAGATTACTTCCTTGAGGAAACGTGGAGCCTGAGAAGAGGAGCAGGCTACACAATGGAAATTGTGCTGTGGTTTTTCTATGCTCTGCTGTCTCTCCTCATACCTTTTTGAAAATCCTTATACTTTTCATCCATATTTTTAAAGCATCTGGAATTTGGAGTGGCATATAGTAAAACAGAATAGATGGGTACTACTGTCTATTTATAATGCACTCGTCATTTACATAGCAAGGTGCTGTTGGTTTTGTGCTTATAAAGTCTTTAGCTCAGAGAATCAGCAGCTACTGCTGTTTGCAGGAAATCTTGATGAATAAGATAGTGGCAACAAGAGTACAACACTCATTTTCTGTTCCCAGTTGTACCAATCCAGTCCTTTTCAGCATCCCTAATAAAGAAACAAAGAAATCCTAACTGTGATGCTCACATTAATTGGGACTGAAATATATACTCTAGTCAACAACCATATATGCAGCTAGCTTCCTTGACAGCTTCTGGCCCAAGCTGTGAAAATTTCAAGGCTGACATTCCCTCATGATCCACTGAACATTTTAAACACAGGTGATAACAAATGAATGGTGGTTTTGAAATGACTTCCTAAAATACCCCACCTCTGTAATGCAGAGATCAGTGCTCAGAGTGAAGGGAACATCTCAGCCCAGTCACCCATGGGACCATTGGTCCTTCCTCTAAGACAAGCAAGTATGGATCAGGCTGGGATTGAGTGGCTTTGGGTTTGTAGGGTTTGGGACTTTTGACAATGGGAATGTTTAGAGAGCAAGTTCTGCTACAAGTCACCTCAAATGAGGGCATAAATGCAGGACCTTGCTGAGGGGTTCCACTCCCTCATGGTGATGGGACAGGTCTGAGGCTGAGCCTTTGCCCTGCCGAGTCCCTCCTGGGGGTGAAGGAGAAGGGATCACACTGACACCAACACAGAGGATGAGGCTTCACTGCAGGAAGTTCATGTTCACGTCACTCAGCAGATGGGCACGATCCTGTCAGCTCCCACTCCTGCCTTCGAGGAGGGGAACAGATGTGGTTTGATAGTTCAGGTCAGGAGATTGCTTAGCATTTTCTGTAAAAGAATAAATATTTTCGTCTGGAAAAACAATGGGGTCATGCTTCTTTCTGGCAATATGATGACCACTGTGATTTCTGCAAACTGACAAATTTCACTGAGCCTTTGAAACTGGTAATTAACCATTCATTATTGTAAGGGGGGGAACAACGGGGAAGAGCAAATTGAATCTTAACTACATTCATTGTCTCAGCACTAAACACAATTACAACTGCCTTACTAGACACCTTCAATTTTCACCATCATTAAATAGAGACATATTTCAACCACTTATTGAATACATCCTAAAATGAGACCTTCAGTTTAGAAAAAGGCTTCTCCAGAGCCAGAGTTTTGCCCTCCTGGGGAGCAGATTCACTCATTCAGTGACTGGGTGAAGCCAGCTCCTTACACAGTGCCCCACACCTGTGCACATCCCTTAGTGACAGCCCTTCCCAGTGGCCCATTGACCCTCACTCCCTAAACTCTTTTCTCAGTCTATCAGTGCTAACAATATTTTTGCATCTATTTTGAAACCAAGCTCTAATAAACTCTAAACGTTTTTCTCCTCCCATTAAATTCATCAGCAGTAGACACTAGAGGGTGCAAAGACAAGCCCCAGGTGCCTCATACAGCCTTTTCCTCTGCACAGGAGATTAATTTACGTCAGATCCCAATTTCCCTATCAGCCTGTTGAGCTGAGATCCAAGACTGCAGCTCAAGCCCACTGATATGTACTTCCAGGACACAGTTTACACTCCTGTTGCCCTTTTGATAGGATGATTGACAATTTCACAGATTCTTTCACTTCCATTTGTATCAGCCTCTTTCTCCTCGTTACCCCCTGCAGAGAAGTAAATGAATTTGAGGCAGTGAGGGTCTTAACCGGTCAAATGCATTTACAGTGCCAGAGCCTCCTCAACATTAGACAAGTTTGCATTGCTATAAACCTGACTAGATGCCTTGTGACACCTCCCCAGCAGGAGAGCCATTGGTCTTCAGCAGCAAGATTGACCTTGGAAAGTTCACACTGACCTCCCACTGTGCGAAATACAGCAGAGATGCAGGGGATCCTGCCACGAAAGTGAACAAAGATCAGATTCAATTCAATTTGTGTGATTGCTGCAACAGCCAGCAGAAACAGCCTTGCTAAGCTTGGAGAGCAGTTCCTGAACAATCCATGGGGCAAAAGAAATAGATGTTTTTTTCCAAAATGAGTGCCAATCAACTGATGCTAAAAATACTGTTATTACTAATTCTTATTTTGTATGAGTGCACAAAGAGATCTCTCTTGTGAAGTATTTGGGTAGGAAGGAGAAAAAAATAAGCAGACCTGCAGATAAGTTTACTTTGCAAAGCCAGACTCACTTCGGCCAAAAAAAAAAAAAAAGCAAACCACACATCTAGTAGTTAGGCTTAGAGCCTTTCCTGAAAAACACACCTTTTCAAGCACCAAAAAAACCCTCAATATCTGAGGGACAGTGTATAATTTTGAGGCAGCTGAGCGTGCCCTAAAAACCACACAAGCTTCTTATTTTAATTAGGGGTTGAGACAAATCCATTGTGCATGAGGGTGGGTGTGACACAGCCCCACCTTCTTCCTTCATTCTGGGAACCTGGGGAAAGCAGTAAGGACAAAAGCCACTTCTTTTCCTCAGAGTAAACTTTGGAGAGTGGTGTGGGATTCTCTCCAAGGCATGCAAAATGTTACTGGCTATCTGGTAAATTAGCAGGAATATTCTGTCTTCCTTATGTGTTTTGGTTTTGTTTGGGCATTTGTTTGGGGTTTTTTGTCTCAGTGCAAGATTTTGGGAGAGTTTCTCTGAAATTCAGCCTCAGAAATCTTTGCTTTTCAGACAGATTGCTTTGCTTCTTTCTCCTTCTGTGTAAAAAAAAACGTTTGTTTAAATGAGCTTTTTTGGCTATAAGATTTCTGTGTATTACCTCGCTTCAGCAGTGAAACACCCTGTGTGGAAACTCTGAAGGGCCTCTGGGCTATCTGTAGGGTAGTGAGGATACTGGAGGTTTGCACCTAGAAAAAGTGAATTAGGACACTGAGCAACCAAGTACTGAAATTTCAGGTAGCTCTGTCTGATGCATCTTCTTTTTCTACCTGAGGTTCATTTGAAATTTCTCCAGGCCTGGTAAGTGCCAGGAAACCCACAAGTAGAGGCCTTGATGATAAGAATGAGCTGCTGCTTCTTCATTTGCCTCCAGATACCAATAAAGTTGCTCCAGTAGAAAAAAAAACAGGAGATGCCCCAAGAGTCCCTACTCCAGTTAAAGATGGAGGAAGCAGAGCAAGGAGATGGTCCTCTGTCTTGCTGTTATCTTCCCAGATGCCTGAGCCCTCAGCACCACTTGCACATTGCTTGGTGGCCTGGCCTTTCTAGGCTTTCATTATACAACTGACCTTCTACATGAGTTATTAATTTCTGGACTTCCCACTGATATGGTTAGTGCACAAGCTAAGACGCATCTTAGCAGCCGTAAATATTGTGAATCATAATACTTGCATAAGCAAGCTGCTGAGGTGTGGTCTAGGTGGAATTATTGAAAAGTGCAAAAATTTTTTGGAAATGTAGCACTTTGTGTCAAACATCATTCCAGTCCCATTCAATTCGACATTAATGAACTGGATGAAGGAGCAGTTGTGCTACTTATTGAATTTGCAGAGTGATACCAGGCTGGAAGGGGCAGCCAGCACTTTGGAGGAATGCATCACTGTCAAAATTATCTTGAAATTTGTGGAGAAATAGAGGCAGCAAAATAATTCAAAGATGATGAAAAAATCTGAGGTTCTACAGAAGCAGCCACAACTGGATCTGCAGGTTAGGAAGGATCACAAACTAAGTACTATAATGTCATACATGAAAGTAAACTTTATTCTGAGATAAATATATAAGGGGAAGGTCACAAGAAAGACAAAAAAAAAGGGTAATTCCTCCTTTCTGGTGTGAAGTAGCAAAGGGTGGTACATCATATCCAGTCTGGAACAACATATTTAAAAGGAAAAAAATGTGAACTGAGTGAAGAAAGGGGAAATGAGAATACAGTGGTCTGTGGACTTGAAAACACGAGCTGTGAGGAAAATCTGAAAGAAGAGTTTTCTCAGTTGAGTGAGGAGAGGCACAATAATCTTCAAATAAATAAAAGTTGTGTACGGAACAAAAGATCATTGGCTTAAATTGTGACATGCATGATTTCTGGGCTTAATTCAGTCATATAAACACAGATGTTTGAAGCCATTTCAGATGCTTCAGTGTATGTGACACATTTCTACAAGGCTGCGAACATGGCACAGGACCTACAGCAGATCAGGCCTTTATGGAGAGGTAGCTGGAGATGGGCTGGCCAAATGAGCAGCCTTGGAGCATGGTACCAATTAGATGACCTCCCAAAGTCTCTGCCAGACGGAGTGAACATCCCTAATTCAGTTGATATTCGTGCTCACACTCTCCCTCTCTTACCTATAGGTAAGTAGGGTTTACTGGGAAACCTTAAAGCCTGTGCCAACACAACCTCCTAGAGGAGCACCAAGGTAGGGCCAACCAGAAGTGAACTCCAGACCCCTCAGAGTATCTCCAGCCTCCATATTGTTGCTGTTGCACATAGATTCACAGGGATGAAATGTCTTCAGTAACTATTATTTAGTACGAGGCATTAACATGGCTGCGGCATGCAAGATGTGGCTCTGCAGTACAGGAATTTCCCCCACAGCTGATGTATTGGTTTGGTGTGACAGCTGTCAGAAGGGGCTGTACAGTGCCATGTGGACTGGTATGAGGGGGACGCTGCCAATGTGTTCCTTACTTATTTGGATGGCTGCAGTTAGAGGATGACATACCAATATATAGAGGAAGGGAACCACATAAGAGAGTTAAGGATAGTTTACACATACAGGGAGCAGAAGCATGAACAGGGCACAACAATCCACCCTAAAATTTACGTTTCCTATTCCAACCTTTCTTTAATTTTTATGTTAACTCCCTTTCTCCCTCCTCCACTCTCTGGCCTACAAGAGGAGCAAGATAATTTGAAGACAATTTTTAAAGAATATTTGCCTTGACCTGGGAAAAAAAATGGAAAATTCACTCTGTTTGTAGAGGAAGAAGGAGAAGGACTCCACCTTAAATGGCCTTAGTTCAAGCTATTAGCATTGCTTCTGCTGTAATAGGACTACATTTTCTTCTCTGACTTCTCATAATTCAGGCCTAAAAGCTGGTGGGAAAAGGAAAAAGGAAGAATTTATTTGAACTTTGCAGCCATCCCAAAACCTCTAGATTAACAAACGTTTTTGTGATCTGTGAAGCTCTCAAGGCACAAGTCGTTAATGCACACGACCAGCTTCTGGCTAGCAGCAAGGGCTGGGGAGTGTGATAGCCACTTGGCAAGCAGGGCAGCCTCACCAGGAAACATCAGAGAGGAGGAGAAACTCGATGTGCAGAGACTGTTCAATATATGGTTACAGACAACAGTTTCTGATGTCTTTTAAAAAAATCAAAAAATTAAAAAAATTTTAAAACCTTCCTTCAGCTTCTCAGCAGAGACAGCAGCGTATTTCATTTAGAAACAAAAACATACTGTTTGTCACATTTCCTTCTTGCTGCCAGGAGCCTCGTGGTGTGCACAATTCCTGGGGCTGAGTTTGGCACCTCGTAACAGCCCTGCTTGCTGAGCAAAGCCTGCCCTCTCGTTCGGGGGAGTGCTTTCAGTCTCATGTGGATGGAAATTAGGAGTCACATCCCCGAGGGAAATCAAGGGGTTGAAATGGAGGCAGATATTCAATGCTGTGCAGCTGCTCAAAAGCTGCCTGAGGGCAATAATAAGCCTTGTGCTGGCTCATGCAAAGAGGGGAGCTTAAACTCCACCTTTTGCAGAAACAGCAAACATTTCTCAAAGAGAAAAGCTCACAAAATATCAGACTATAAGGCCCTTCCATCAGGATCCAAACAGTCACAGCATGCCCTCCTCTGCCTATGCAGAAAGGTAACTTAATTTTTCCTCTGTTTCTTCACTGTCCAATTGGTGCATAAAACCATCCAGCAACTCTGTTTCTAAGATATTATTTAGTAACCCGGGCATGAAATGTTGGGAGGGAAAGTGCCTAGGTTGGCTGAAGTAGCATCTAAAACTGAAAAGGCATCTAGATCTTCTGTATATTTAATGTTTCAATCAGAAACACAGTATCCATGCTTCAATTTAAAAACAGAGAATCTCTAATCTTTGCAGTACTGTGGGCTGGAGACCACAGTACAAAAAAAAAAAAAAAAAAAAAAGAGTTGGGAAGACTATCATAACCACTTAATTAGCTGCTAGATCAGCCACTGTAGCAGAGCAGGATATATTTGGGAGACAAATGGGATTTCAGATTTCTGTCTTACAGTTTTACGATTCTCATCATGGAATAAAACAAGTGAAATAACTTGGAGTAAAATACCAGAATAGGTTTTACACAATGCGTGATTTCCCCTCCTTCTCTCACCATTTTCTCTTGCCTCAATGCACTCTCCTATTTAATGGAAACTCAGCACTTTTCAAAACTTTTCAAGTCTGAAATCAATACTAAAAAGCCATTGCAGAAGCATTTGGGTAGTAAAAATCTGCAGCAAGTTTTCATGTTTCTGGCATGAGTAAGTGTGGAGGGCTCAGAGCATACCAGGGAAATATCTGTGCATCATGAATGGGCTTCCTTTACGCTGCAGGAAATACAAGAAGAAAGATGGAAGAAAGACCGTAGCACCTGAATTTCCTACCTGTCATTGTTATGAGGGTGCAAGGGGCGGGTGTGCTGTTAGTGCTTGCCTCATCAATGGATGTCCAAGCCATGGCTGCCCCCTGTGCTTTGCATGCCTGAGCTGACACTTGATGCTCCGGCCCTTCATCTGTCATGGCTAGAACCAGTGAAAGGCTGTTGGCCAGTTGCACTTCCCACCTGATGAGCCTCATGTGAGATGTCACCTGCTGTCCCCATGGTGTGAATATGTCATCCCTTAAAGGAGAGTACAAAAAAGCCCAGCCTGTCTGTAAATTACTCTGCAGCCTTTCTGCCTCCCTGAATATTTTGACCATTGCACTGTAATTTTCCTCTGCATGCTGCAAGTGCTCTGCTCTTCTCTGATGCTGTAGCTGTATCAATAAGTCACGCAATCTTTCTTAGTGGGTTCACTTCCGCATGGCACCCCTTGCAATGGCCTTGAAAAGCAATATGGTAACAAAGCTGCAGTAATCTCTTATATGTCCATCCACTTCATTTATAAACCAAAGGAGTCAGATTGCTCCATAAAGGTAGCTTTGATGTAGATGCAGCAAGATGAGATGGCCTCACCTTTCAAATATTTCCAGTGTCTGGATTCAAACTCGTGATGAACCAAGAATGGGAGAAGTATGCAGACCAATTTCAGGACTACATGGTTGGTCATCAGGGTTAGAAGCAAGTGAGAGAATCATGTGCAATGATAAAATTTCAGTGTAATGTAGAACATGTGGATATTTAGCTTTGCTAAAAGTGAGAGAATCATGTGCAATGATAAAATTTCAGTGTAATGTAGAACATGTGGATATTTAGCTTTGCTAACTAAATGGGTCAAATAAATGACTTGGCTTTATTCTTAAACTAATATCTATCTTTCAAGTCCATTCCCTAACCTGTTATTTTAAGGGGTAAATGCACGAATAGAGTTGCTTTTCTTTTTTTTTTTTCTTTTTCTTTTTTGACTCAGGATACCCATACGGCTATTGTGTAGTGTTAAAATGTTTTTTTTCCCCGTTCTCACTGTGTTTCTAAATAACCCTACCTGCTGAAGAGCAATTGACACAGAAAATTGCTGTGTAAGACGATGAACCAAAAGTCTATCTAGCCCCATATCCTGCCTCCTTGCCTCAGATCAAAAGCAGATCTCTAAGGAAAACGGTATGTAATAATACTTCCTCCAAGGACTCGCATCCTGGAGCCGTGTGCAGCTCAAGGGTTTCAAATGCTTTGTATTGAATCATTTGCAGTGGAGAAGGGTGTCATTTTCTGCATTTTCCTCTGATATTCCTTATTGGGAATGTTTTCTATCTGTCTTTCATACAGATGACATTTCTTTTCATTCATTCTTTGCTGTGATCCTCACTTCAAAAGGAAAAGAAGCTTGGCTAAAGAATACTTTGGGCAGAGTTAACAAAACAATTGGAAATTATCAAAAGATATTTCAGAGGTCTGATGAATATTTTCTTCATGCACAGACTTGAGGCTCTGTTATACACTTACTCAGCACAAACTCCTATGTCTTTCAGTACCCTTGGTACTTCAGACTGGACAAGAAAGCCAGAAACATCTTTGCTGCCTTTTTCTAATTGGCAGCTGCTATCTTGGATGTTAATACTTTGAAGAACTCTGTTCTCCTGACTGTTCATAGTCATTATTTCCATCAACTCTCTCACAGTTTTCTAAGTCTCTCATTTCAAAATGCTTAAGAAATTACTCACTGGCAAGAGATGGCTAAGCAGGGGACAGTGCTGGTAATTTAGGAAAACTATACTCATCAATGTAGCAGCAAAGTTTGGACCTCAAATAATTAAGAAATGATAGAACCCTCTGAAATGTGCAGGATGCTTTAAGCTCCCATCAACTTGTTCTCAGCTGGAAGCAAGCCTGTTTCTAGCAAACTCTGCTTTACTACACGGATTTCTAAATTTCAGATTTATAAGACTGCATTTATGACAGATCCCTGACTCCACAGGGACAAGCAGCAGTTAAAGAATCATTTAGTTTCACTCTAGGCTCTGGGGTGTATTTTGGAGCAGGCTGGGGTAGACGAACAACTTTGATGAACGTGAGGATGCTGTAAGCCCCTGTCAGCAGGTGTGAGCACCAGAAGAAAATGACGGCCATTAATACAGCACTGGCTGTTAAATTCTAAATGAGCCTGAATGCAGTTCTCCGAAATGAATCTATTTCCTTTTCTCCCAGACTGTAAAAGGTCTCTGTGCCTGACAAGAAGGAGGGATGCTGTCACTGTCAGAGGAAGACTGTTATCTGTAGGGGAAGTCTTTACCTTATCTTCACTTTCCAGTAATCAAGCAGTTTTTATGAAGAGGTCAGGAAAGGCTGGTGATACAGCTTCTTCACTGCAGGGAGACAGCAGGGCAACATGGATTTTGATGGAAAAAATGCACGTTGGGTTGACTGAAAGAATTTGCGAGTTTATAGTTTTTTGCTTTATCATCGTTTGTAATTTACAAAAAGCCGAAGCATTTTAGTGGCTTGTTTGCACGGTGAGTTTCTACATTCCTCTTCAAAACAAACAGGCTTTTCCAAATTTCTTTTAATAAAAATCTTCAAAGTAGGTCTAAAGAAAAGAAGATCAAACATTGAAATAACTTCCAAAGTAACATAAACTTTTTTTGTATTAAATGTTTGTTTCTGGCAGATTTTTTTTAAATCCTTTTAGAATTGAAATAAGTCTCATGTTGCATGCTTTTGCAGGGCAGAGGGCAGTGTTGCTTTTTCCCGTCTGGTTACAAAGTCAGAAATTTGCACAGTTCTAAAATAAGGCTGTTTGGCCCTTTCCCCTGGAAAGTTTTGAAAGGACAGCTGTAAGCCTGAACATGTGCTCATATGAGTATGAGTGCAGAGGGGGACTGTTTTGGGAGTGATTTTATCTCAGGCAGCTCTCTTTAGTGTCTTCCATGCCTGCCTGGGAAGCACACAACTACACACGAAATGCTGTGGTCATGCCTGCTTGTGTTCAGGGCCAACTAAAAGAAATATATTGTCATTGCGCCACAAGTGGCTTGTGTCGGTTCTGCACTCACACAAATGAAGCTCCGGACCTGGATTATCTAAAGGCTCCCTCACAATTGAGATGTCTGAATTCATAATTCTGCACCTGAATCTCTTGTTCTTTTTCTTCCTCCTGCTGGTGTGCCTGACACAAAGGAACACAAAAATAAATCTTCTCGAGACCAGACTACAGCATTCTCTTCTTGTCTACTAAAAAGGAGCATATGGTTTTATTCTGCACCTGGAAATCTGGACCACACTTTCAGTCTGCCTCCACAGACTCTGGCTCACTTTTTGAATGGTTCTATAAAAAACCCTCTTAAACTTGTTCCTTTATTACTGAAGAAATAGTGAAGTTGCAAAAAAAACAGGAAATTCAAAAGTAAGGTAAATGCACTGTTCATTTAGACCCAGATGTTGCCGAGACTTTCGGAACAGTAGGTGACTGTGGGTACTTCAGTGTGCTGTTGTCTCATTGTATCCCTCTGCATCCTGCATTTATCACTTCTCCTTTCAGCTGGTCTGTGTGCCACTGCAAAGGTCCATCCTCCCCAAGCCCTCTTCTTTTTGTCTGCTGTTGTAAGGGCCGTGTTTGCAAAGAGCAATCATCTTCAAGGAGAGGCTTTTCTTTACATATGCACCTTTTCTGCAATTCCTGCTGGGTAAAATAGCACATCCTCAAGAAAAAGCGTTCCCTGCAGCCATTTAGAAAGTCTCTTCACACACACCAAAGGCAAGGAAGTACTTATTCTTTCTGTTGGCTTTGCCACAAATCAGTAGAGGCAGTTATTGCTGCCTGGCAGGGCAATTGAATGAAGAGGTTTTCAGAGGTGGTATTATAAAGGACATTGACCATTGATATAAACCACTCCTTAATAGCTTTCTCTGAGTTCCCTTATCAAGACTATGTGCCAAATAGCGAGGGCCTCACGCTACAACCAAAAATCAGCAAGGGGTTCATCTTCCAGTTCAGTTCTCCTGGTAAACACAACTAAGGACAGAAGTACAGTAGAATAATGAGGTAAGGGATCTAAGTGATATTTAAGATAGGACCCGTGATGTTAAACTAGCTCAGATACAAAAATAAAGAGCAGTGTTACTGAAAATCGTTCTTGTGCTGACGGACTGGACAAACCAGCAGACACACTTAGACCTATAAATAACTTATCTGCAAACTGGTGCTGTGGCGGTGCCCCTCTTAGAGGGGCAATGGGGTTTGTTATAATAAAGGTAATCAAAAAGACTGAGGTATGATTACCTGAGACAGGAGGAACAAAATGAGGCTTGCTGTTTTGATATTCTTCAGCTTGCCTGTAAAGGCTCGTTATAGCCTATTTTGTCTAGGAAAACAGGGTTTCTGGACTCCTATTATCGGTCTGAAAGCCCAAACTCTGAGTCTCCCCCCAACAATAAATTCTGAAAGCATCATTTGACTTCAGCCAAATTTGACAGAGGATCAGAGCTCTTAAATGCCCACCTACAAGTTCCATGAAAACCTACAACACAAAAAGAGAAGAGCCTACAGATATCCTCACCAATGAGAACTCGGTGGGATGAACATGTCCTTTCTTAGACACCAGCAAGCTCAGTCATGAGTCACAAAGCTGTACAAATAAGGTTTCGTTCATTGTGCTGCTCTCAGCAATATTTGTTTATCTAAATAAGCACATGTGATGAGATGCTTTGTAGGAGACGCAGGGGCTGGGTGACATTCATGAGTAATCAGCTTCTCAATGAGGCTGGAATGCACGGGCCTGTGATTAAGGTGGACAATCGGGGAACAGAAAGTGAAATTTCATCATCATGTCAGATGCGTGCTCACAGGGTGAGACAGGCACTTCATTTTCACCTCTCTATTCTGTCTCTATATCCAGAAAATGGACACAGTCATTCAAGCAGAAAGAAGAATTTGCAATAAATGATGTATTTGACTTTGGTCCTTCTGACTTATAAAAAGGAGACCACTGTTTGCACTTTTGAATGGAGTTAGTGTGTATCCTCTGGAATACCTCCTTTGGCCACCCTGTCACCTTCTAACAGTTCCTACAAAGGGAGAGAAAAATGAGCAAAATGTTTCATCCAGAATGATATGAGCAGCTAAAGTCAGGTTTGTCCATCTACTGTAAGGTCCATGCTCAACCAGTGACACTCCATAGATGGAAAGAGGTAGCTCTGAACCCAAAAATAACTGGTTAAAACATGAGGTTCCATTTGTATCTCCAATAAACCTGTTCAGAGATTATTTCACATGTTGCCATAAGAAACTTAATTACATTTCAGTTAATAACCAAAAATTATCTCATAAATACATCTGCCAATGGTTATTTAATTAACTTCACATCAATATTGCATATCAACTAAACGCCTAACACCATCTCTTGATTTACCATATTAATAAGCAATACGTGTATAATTGAGTTGGTTATGAAACTTCAGGCCCATCTAGTATTCTGGAAAGGCAGTCTGTCCAAGAAGAAGCAATTGCTTTTTCTTTACCAAATTAACTTTAAGATCAAATTATCCAGTGACATAATGCCATGTCATCAGTGTAAATATGCTGACAGAGAAAATCACCTTCTGATCTTACCTTCAGCTATTTAAGAAATATTTCCAGATTTAAAGGACACATCTTCATTTTTTCATTTTGTGCTTCAAATATATTTGTCATCTGTTTATGTGGTGTTTACCAACATGGGTTTCCTAAAGTTTAGACTGGAAATGAACCTGAGGTTGAAGAAAATCACCTATGATAAAGGAGCCCGACTAACTCCATTAACTGATCATTTGGCCAGCTTGGTTCCCTTTGCTGCTTTGCTTCTGTTGAGCATTTGAAGGGGAAGATGACACTTGGTTGTACCATGCCTTGACTTTCAGCATTATAACCCCATTTCTCTTTTTGCCACCCAGTACCAAAGCTGTGCTGATTTCTGCTGCATACCTAGAAAAGTTTCCTCCTGCAAGCAGCAGACTCTACCTGCCAGTGCAAAGGAGGTGGGATATAAGAAAACACGTCCACAAATCAAGCTGTTGAGTAATCCCAGTGCACCAGGCAGCATGAATGCTGGCTGCTCCAGAGCAGGGAGGAAGTCTAAATTTTAATGGTAATGAAGGTGGGCAGAGAAGAATAAATACTGTCAGAGCCTGCTAATTATGAAAAGAGATGGATGGCTGCTGTAAATCAGTGTGCTGTGGGGAGAGAGTCTTGAGACAGATTAAGTTATTATTCATACCGGGACTGTTCAAATAAATCAATGGAAATTCCATCAGCAGCAGGTTCCATTTTTGTTTCGCTTCTTGATTTATGGGTTATGCCTTTGGTCTTTTTATCAGAATCCCCTTCTGCTTTATTCCTAACAGGTATGTATAATCTAATCTGAAGCTACCAGATACATTCTTGAGCAAAAAGATTTTCATAAACAGCCCAGTAACATGAGAATTCACAGGGAAAGCTGCTCTTTGTATTTCAAACCCTTTCAAAGTTCTTACTGCATTGCTTTTTGCTTACATTCGCTACTAGAAAAGCAAGGATTAAAATAGTAATTTCTTCCACATTGTTTAGCCTGGTCTTCTAAGGAAACAGTATCAATGCAGTTACTCCATGTGACTCAGCCCTTCCACAGAAGATTTTTTTTCATTTTTTCACCATTTTCAACCAAATTTGGTGAAGGATAAAGGTCTTAGGGACACTGAGTTCCAAGTGTAACAAAAATAGGCAGTTGGGAGAAGACCCCAAGTGCCCTTATGAATAAAGTATAGCACTCCAGCTGAAATATATTATGAATAAAGAAGAACCTAAGTGTGAAACAGCCAGGGACACAGGTCCTGAGCTGTGACATTCATAAAATTATTTGCTTGCCTATTTAGATGGCAAATTCTCTGTAATCGTGTCTGTATTTCTGTGTTGATGAACAGCATCTCATGTGTCACTAGAGTCTCTAAGTACTGCCATGGGATAAACAATAAATGACCCAGTGCATGGAGTCAGGAAGCCCAAAAACATTGTATTGCATATTTAATCTCTGCTTAAATTTATAATTACACAGCCTTACCTACCCCACTAGCAATGTCACAGGGTCTAAATATAGGTAGTGCTGTGAAGTCTTGGTGGGTAGTTATGTCTACCAGTTTTTCTAATGACGGTCCAGATGCAGGAGAAAAAGCATGGTTTGTATAGTCAACAGATGAATACCCAGGCAGTGCCTGGAGAGCACAACCAAGCATGGAAAGTAGAAGAATTTCAAGGATAACCTGATGTGTTTGACAGAGAGCAACTAGCCACCTCTATTGAAAGGACAGGCATAAGGAGGCAGCAATGGAGCCCAGACTCCTTTAAACAACAAAAGCAAGCTAATGGGCTGGGCATGGATAGCGAGCAATGAAGGCAATAGTTAGGGACCAGTTCACACCCATAGAGACCTGGGTTATCATCAGGCAGGTGCCTGAATGTGTACTTGAATGAGCCAACCTCTACCTGTTAACAACTGTTTAAAATTATCTCTGACTACATTATAGGAACAATGATGCTGACAGTAGTAAAACTGGATGGAAAGCATTTATCTGTTCCTGTCTCTTACTAGCTTGACAGAGCCATTCATACTAATCAAAGAACCTGCCATACCATGTGTGCTGCTCCTAAGTGCCCTCTTGCTTTGCAATTCTAGCATTTTGGCAGTCTGGCATAGTGTGATTAGATGCCCCGTTCCCAGCAGAGTATTTGCAAATCCAGTAATTGTATATCATTACCTCCTTTTGTTGCGCTGTTGTTGCCTGTGCACTAGTTTACCTGTGGCTTTGGACCACTTAAATTAGTGTTAGAGAGGGCTGTCTTTAATGCTCTTCTCTCCAATGGTTTGTTTGAAGCAATGTCCATACATCTTTGAGCCTTGCAAGTAAAGCAGCATGCTGCAGAGCTTAATTGAAGAGGAAATTAAAAAAGAATTTTTTCCCCAGCGAGCTGAGAGAGTTGCATACTGCTGAAGCTGATGGGACGAGATTGATTGTCTGATGCTAACAGGCAGAAAAAGGAAACTTTTGACAGAGGTGGGAGAGCTATAGTTCATTAGGGACAGCACCATTAAAAAGGACATTCACTTATAATCTACTCAGGTTTTTTTATTATTTCTGTATCCAGCAGTGTTTTAAAGTAATTCCCATCCTGCCTCCTGCTGTAAGCTTGGAAGTAAAAGAAGCAAGTTTTATACATCAAAGCAGTACAGATAGTCCCTTTTCTCTCCCATGAACCATTAGCACGGGACCACCAATACCGCCAGGTCATGGCTGTGCTATTTCCATCAAACTGCTGTAAATTATTGCAGTCTCTCATCCAATTAGTCTGGAAAAGGCACTAGGACATGTCTTCCAGATGATTCCTACCAACACCCACATCCACCATTTCCCATTTTCTGGAGGTGCCAACATGAGGATTAGTAGTCACCATGTCAGAGCCCTCAGGACTCTCTTTGCTGTCTGTAAATGAGTGCAGAAGGCACAAAGCAGCTGCCTATAGGATTTTGAAATCGTTGTACAAGGCAGTTTGTAATTAACCAATGATAATAGAGACAAGACTGTTGGAGATTTCTTTTCTCTCCAAAGTAGCAAAGCACTTAAAAAAGTGCCATTTTTGCTGAACAGAATGCCACTGCAGATCTCCAATAAATGCTGAAAATCATCCTTGAATCTGCTGGACCCTGGGCTGTCATGGCAGGGGACGCACACCCAGCGAGTGCCAGCTGCACGAGCCAGCTGTACGGGGTGTACACTTCTCTATGACCGTTCACTCTTGATACGAATGACATCCTCTCTTTTGAGAGCTTCCTTATTCCAACATCAGATGTCTGGGAATGCACCCCAAGAGTGTGAGGCTCTGCTCTGTCTTCTGTGGTGGCCAGCCACGAAAACATGACCTCAAATTTGGGGACCAGGACAACAATAAACAGCAGCTACCTTGGCCATGAACACTTTATCTGAAAGTGATAGACCTACTCAGGCAAGGGTAATACAACAGGTTACAACATTCTTTAAATCAACACTCACATAACTATAAGATTATCGCATTCAACTACTATTGCTTTTCCAATTATTTGCAGCTAGGATGAATGGGAACAACCTCCAGCTGGAGCCCAAAACAAGCACCTCCAGTTCCAGTGCAACACACTCTAAATACTTCACCTGTACAACTCTACAAAACACATTATATATGCCTGCAAGTAATGAAGCACAACTAAGGAGGAAAAGTATGTTTCCACAGAAAACATATGCTGCAGATTTGGCCCAATGATGGAAATCAATTATTTTCCTCATGGTGTTTTAGTGATATATATAAAAGTGGTTGAAGACAGCAATCCAGTCTCTAGTAAAAAAGTCCACTCCATGCCATACATGCACAAAATGCATTCATGTTGTAACCACGCCATTTTAATTAGGGCACAGAGGCCAGGAATTTATATTTTTCAAAGAAATGCTAAGAAACATGGAAGCAGAGAGAATAAGCACCTAGATGGCTGCAGTCTGACACATTGTTCCCTGAAGGTAACACTAAAACAAAGCCTTCATTTCTCATTGAAATTTGTTTTCTCTAAACACACATGCAAAATTTTTCACAATGTCTAAATCCTTCTCTCTTCCTTAAAACATGATTGGAAGGATTTTTCTGCAGTATTCATAATCTGGCAGGGCCACATAAACTGTGATCTAAAACTCCAACACAGGGCATCCAACAACAGCCAGCTGGTTGCTTGCACACTGCTGAGCAGCCTCGTAGCCAGCACTGCGGCCACTTTTGCTTGCATGTACTTTACGTGAAAGGGATGGTGAGGGTTAGCTTTGGGTGACACAACTGGTGAACCTAAGAGGAACCCAGCACCTCGGGGTGTGCCCCAATGATAACTGCACTGTCATGTGGGTGGGCTGTGTCTCTCTGTGGTGGGCTCTGTCTCTCTGTGGAGTACTTGTTTGGCAACCTCCCAGTCTCCCCTCTGTCTCTGCAGCAATGTTGTGCGATTGAGATCATGCAGGCTGTGCAGCTCAGAGCCTTTCCTTCAAGGACACACACACTGCAAGGACACCCCACTGCCAGGACACACAGGATGGGCTGGCAGCCTGGACCCAGGCTGAGCTCAGGCTGCCTCCAATAGAAATTTAGAGGCACAGTACCCCTGTTCTCACTGCTCTGTGTACTTAAAGAGCACTTTGGTGACTGGACTTTCATGCAGTCGGGAGCATTGGTACAAAGACTGTACCTGAGCAGAATCATAGTATTTTGCAGCAGCGTAACCACTGCCCTATGACTGTAGTTGGCTGTAATTCTCCCTGGGAGGCAGAAGATCAGGCCATGCCTCAGGATGGATGGCAAACCATTTTCTTTAGGTGACGGTAACTTTTCTCACAAAATCATGCACAGAAATATTTAGATGGGTCCTCTGCTCCACCAGCAAGGCCACTTCTCTGCACAGGGTTACTTGCCTGCTCTCTCTACCAAATCCCCACCTTTTAATGGTACCTAAATTGGAGTTAACCCCTTCTCTTGATATGACGCACCAAAGGGAAGATCTCTCCCTTTCCTTGACATGTCCTTACGGGGATGCTTTCCCACACTTCTCTGTTGCCTACACAAGCCAGATAATTACGCTGAAACTGCATCCCCAGCCCTCCATGGACATATAGATTAACAGCCCATGTGGCTTTTTCTCTTGGCACATGCTGTCAGCTAATCAAGAATCTCTGGTTTTGTATTATTTCACAAATATCACTCCTTTCCCTGGGATCATTTTAGCTGCATAATAATGACCTGTAAGTGCCAATTGTAATATTCAGCTGACCTTCAAGGTAAATTGTGCTTTGCATTTGCCTTACACACTTTCACAGAAATGTAATCCTCTGTCTAACATAAATGATCATTTCCGAAGAACATAATGGTTCTGAGGGCAGACAATAACTGGCTGCAATTTGCTTCATGAGCAACTTTATTTACATCGACAGCAGCAGAACTAAATTGAAAGGTCTGCTCTTTGACTGTGGCTGTATCTGTGCTAACACCAAAAGTCTGTTCAGCTTCAGGAAATCAATTCACCTTTGATTTAGCCCCCTCTATTATTAACACAAGAATAATACAGAATATAGATTTCCTGCCCAGATGAAATGTGAATGTGTCTCTTCATGCCAAGGCAAGCACCACCCAAATTATTGAGAAATAACCATTTGATGGAGGGACAGTGTACCTCTCAGAAGGGCTACGGATAGGATTCATACACACGGAGCTAGCTGGAGATAACCGCCATGCAGGTGTACCCTGGGACCCCTGTGGTGGTGTGTTGTGTGACTATTGGGTCATCTTCACTGCATGCTAAAGGCAGCTCTGAGGTAACCTTCATGGTCAGATTGGGCTGCCACATAGACTGCAAGTGGCAAGCTAGGTCTTAGGTGTGATGGGGTACATGGCCCGGAGCAGACCCAACTAATGTTGGGAAGGACATATAGTACTCTCTGTCTTTCAAAATGCCAGCGGTCACTTTTCCAGAGCAATACAAAGCCACTAGACTGCATGGTCTAAGCAGGCTACTCAAGTGGGCCAGTACCTGCCTGGCATGGAGATAGTGTGGGATGTCTCAGGCTCACAGTTCTCTCTCAACTCTCCATTCCTGGTGGGACTTCATGGCTGCAGAGAGAGATAGTTTTGATGCCAAATACACTCCAATTTTTAAAAAATATTCTCGTTCAAATGTTCATATTACTTTTTTCCTTAATCAGAAGGATAAATCATTGGGTGCTGCACAGAAATTAAGGGAAATGGTTTGCCATTTTATTTGCACAAAGATACTGTATGAGAGACCCCAGTACTCCTGGTCCCAAAGGCCCTGCAAATTACGTAGAAAGTGAACAGCATGTGAACAGTGTAGAGAACAATAATAAAAGCTTTGTGGATTATTCAAGAAAAGGAAGAGCATCATGTCCATTTTATGAGTGGCAACTGGAAGCAACGAAAGACTAAATGAGTTACCCAAGGTCTTTTGATAAGTACATTACAAAGCATTTTAACTGTTAATCTAGTACATTAACATGAAGTCCATTGCTGTGAGTCAGAACATAGTAGCAGTGAGGGTGCTGAATTTAGGAGCTATTCCAATTTACCCACAATGAAGACTTGGTAAAGGTGAGGGAATCACATAGTAAATTACATTTAGATTTTGCTATGATGAAAGTCTATGAAGAAATAAGCCCAGACAAATTCAGGCTAAACAAGTCACAACAATCTGCTGGCTGATACCATTGCTAGTACAGCAGTAAAGAAATATTAAGCGTCTCAAGGTCAGGAAAAAGAAGCTTTCATTGTGAAGACTGAGAAAGGGAGAGGAAGCCTGTCTTAAGTGCTCCAGCAGCTCCTTGGACTGTCACCAGGAAGACTTAAGACTTTGCAAGTACTCTTTGACCTCCGTCATGGGGAGTGATTGAGAGCTGGTGGCAATGGTGTGAAGGTGACACACAGCAAGGAGGAGAGCAAGAGAAGGGGCTCAGTGCAGCAGTGACACTTGCACATACAGTCATGGGCTGATGTACAGCCTTACTTACTGGTGTCTCTTGTGTTCTGGAAAAGAACAGTAAAAATAACTGTTAATAAAAATAAATATACCTTAATTCAATAGTGACCTAATAAAAAAGTATAGGAAAAATATATTATTGAGTTTCCTTTTTTTTTTTTCTCCAGAAAGTATATAAATAGTCATAAAAATGTCAGTGGAAGAGAGGGAGCTGAGTGAATAAAAATTAAGAATCTGGTGATCACAAGAAATTTATAACCAGGACCCCAAGACATTTTGCTGTTATTTTGAAGTTCATTTTGCACCACAACATGGACTACAACTCAGAGAGACTCCAGAGCTAGTGGCAGCAAGGAGTCAGGCCTGTCAGACTGTCCATAGCCCCATGCTAACATGAAGCTGTGCTAGACGTGTGGTTTCAACAACAGCCAGCTCGGCAATCCATTCTCCCAAGGAAAGAAGCCATGGCACAAGCAGGTGCAGTAAAGGAGGAAGGGAAGGACACATGCAACAAGGAAGCAAGAGTGTGTCTTGAAGAAGGCGGAGGAGGTAGTGGCGCAAGAGCTTAGGAGCACCCACAGCAGCGTCATGTCAGAGGCCACCCAGCTGTTTGTTCGGGGAAGTTGGAAGTGAGCAGGATCAGATAAAAGAGCTGAGCTGGCACTGTGCATGATCACTAGACCAGGTGCTGCATCTCATGCTAGGCTAGAAAGGTCTGGAGCAGCTCCTTCTCTGCCCTGGGGTGGAAGTGGCAAGAACATCTCTAGGACTTACCGAGGGCAGACCACCCCACCAGGTCTTTGCCCCTTGTGTAAAAGCTCCCTGAGCCACATGGACCCTCCCTGGAGCTAACAGTTCAGGCAAGCAGCCCATAGCCCTGGCAGCCTTTCCCCATCTGAGTTGTACCCTAGAGTGCGAAGACACTACCTGTGTTATTTCTAAAGACAATTATTCATCTCATTACCCACACCCCTGCAGATTTATTTCAGAAAGATTTCAGAAAAATGTTTAACAATTACAACCAGATTACAAACAATCTTTTTTTTTTTAATACGATTAAAATTTTGTATCTAAACCCAAAAGGTAAACATTTGCTGGCTTCCTCAATGACCATTTTTATATTTTAGATCAGCTCTATTGTCAATTAGCCACTCTTCTGATGTAAGGATTCTGACAGCAAGAGTAGGACAGATTTGTAACAAATGCCTCCAATTTAAAAGCAGAAAAACACAGCAGGAGCAAGTGATGTCCAAATTATGAAGACCACTTCAGTTCAGTCCAGGATTGTAATCACGGTTCCATAGAGGGAAGGAAGATGTGTGTCCTATCATTATAGTAGGACATTATGCTATCATACATTGAACATATATTCCCATAGAAGGACTTTTCCTTCATCAGGACTTCAATTTAAAGGGCTCTGCTGTATCAAGAAGTGCTGTTCATGTCTGAGCAATGCCGCATGATTTAGACATTAGATGCAATCAAATCTATTAAGGAGTGCAGTTTAATAATCCGCATCCTCTTTCACTTCATTTTGTATTTATTGCCACAGTATGCAGCAAATGTGAGGCATTTTATGGCTAACAAGATTCAAAAAGGTAAAAAAAAAAAAGAATAGAAGATGGTTTTGTTTTGCTGGTTTCACACAGTTCATAATGGGACACTCTGCACAGTGTGAGGTTCACAGAGCTGGGCTCATTCCAGGGGGAAAATAGTAAATGTGTAATAGGTTTATAATCTGTGAGATACAGCTGAAGTGCCTTGCTTTCAGCAAATGGGTCCTGGAAATCTTTCCTTTTTTTCCAGTTTCAGACACACTCATGCACATATGGTTCATTAAGTCTTTTTGCATCTTGTTAAGTCACATTAAGGGAAGGTAACCAGAACAATTCCTGTGCCTGCAGAAGGTTTAACCAGTGCTGTACCCTGGCCTACCCACCAGCAAAGGACAGTTGCATTCCCAAAAATCTTAAGGGTAAAAAGCTGTTACAGCAAAGCATTTAAGGAATGTCTCAGCTGTGTTTCCATCTCCTCACAGCTACTTACTTGTATAATGTAAAGCACTTTCTGAGCCTCATCTGCAGAGCTCTAACAGGGTGATGATGAAGGAACAGAAGGAGAGCAGTCTCCTTCCCACAGACCTGCCTGAGCACTGCTGCTCACGAGAGAAAAGAGAACTGGCAGCTGAGTCCCTGCTTGCTTCCACTGCTCCATAGTTACCTCTGGGCAACTATTGCCATCGGTGGTGGTGTATCTCCCAATTTTGCATCCATCCAAGAGAAGAGCAGCATGAGTAATTTCTGATCACACCTTGCTGAGCTGGACGTGATCAGATGTCCATCAGGAGAAAGCTTCCATCCCATCGGAGCCATCAGCACCTCTGTTTCAAGCCAGTTTCTGGCCAAAGCAACATGGAGCAGGTGGTTCCTCTGAGAGGCCAACATCTGCAGGTCAGCTGCAGCCACCCACTACTCTTCCAAGAGCCGTAAAATTGGGAACACTCCTTCTTAGCCGAGTCATGTCATAAATACATTGAGGGGGTTGTTTTGCCTCCTGCTCCCATTTCCTCAACTCCAACAGTGACTTTTAAAACAACTTTGCCATTCCTCCACAAAAAAATTTAATAAACACCTCACTGATCTTTGCTACCAATAAATGGCAGTATTGTAAAGTATTGATACAGAAGCCCAGACCAATAGGGAGGACAGGAGGTGCATGTCCTTCTCACTGCACTTTACCCTCTTGTCAAGTGTGGTCGGGGCTGCTATTTGGTCCTGTGGGAGTTTCAAAAGAGAAAGGACAGTTGTGATGTTTTTTGCTGAGCTTCCAGCTTCCAGAAAAGCTAAAGCTAAAAAAAAAATATCAGTTGATCATAAAGTAGTGGGGATATTCAAGGTGGAGGAGCTTCTTCAGCAATTGAGGCCATCTCCCTTGAAAGCCTGGCCAGCAGGTTTGACTTCTGTGTTTAAAATTTTCCCAGCATAAGAACATGCCCAAAGTCTGCTACCAAAGAGTTTTTAGCACACAGAAATCTCCGTAGTAAATTGCTCATTCTGCCTTAACCTAAACAAGTTCCTTTTGTAGATATGAGATGCTGGATAGATGAGATGCAGATGAGAGGTGAGATGTAGATATGAGATGCTGGATAGAGAGATGCTGGAATGAACAGGATACAGGGCATGAGCTCTCCTTCCAGTCTCACAGACCAGACTTGGAGGTATATGTTCCAGGGGGCCTAAAAGGGGACCATAGCAATTCCTCGAGCTATGGCCCAGGGTAACCCCCCCCCAGTGGTGTACGCTGGCGATGTAGCCATTGCAGCAGGCAGTCCTCACCACCACGATGCTGGCTGAGCCATGTCACAGGGCTGGACTGAGGAAAGGTATGTACATCGTTAGCAAACCATGCCTCTGATCGCTGCATACGTAATCCATCCATCCATCCACCCCACGTGCCACAAACCAAGCCAGACAAGGAAGATATATTTTCCTGGGAAAAGGGAGGTTTAGCCCATCCTACTCAGTCGTTTTCTAATTCCTTCTGGTTGTAGCTGAACGATGTTTCTCAGGAGAGCCCAGCCAGCCAGTAGCTGTCAGTCTCAGCACTCAAAGTCTTTTGTATCTGCAGTTATTTCAGTTGCTGTACCTCCATGACAAGGCTGATTGATAAATTCAATTCTGACTGCAGCAGGACTGGGTGACAGCTGAAAACAAAAAGTACAAGTGATCCTGACAGTACCTCACTTTCAACGAAAAGAAAAGGCAAGGTAGGAAAATGTTCTTGAGGCAATCTTGTGAAAGGGAGCTGCTGCTGAGCCACTGCATTCACCGGGGTTTCCAAAGGTCGGTCTCACCCTCCCTCTTTCCACAGCCTGTCATACACCATCTGTGGTTCAGATAACACAGCCTTCATTGGGCTCCCCACCTGTCTCAGCAAAACCTGATTACATATATTTTCCTTTTGTGGACATTTCCTCTCCTTGTTCTCTTCCTTACCTCTATGCTTTCATTCATCTCAAGATGGTCAAAACTGTTGTATACTCAAGGGTGGCTCTTGTCCCAGGAACAGCTAAATCCAATCCCACCAGAACTTTATAAACATCATTAAAATCTTTCTTTTCTGGTCTGCCCTGATAGTGACCTGCAGTTGTGGTATCCTGCAACCAAGGTTTAAGAGAACAGTAGCATACAAAGGAATAGTATCACTTATTGAGATAACACTAGCAAGAAAATAATATTTAGTTATTGTGAAATAGGAAACAGAAAAAATGGCTATTAACTTGCACATTGTAACTCCTACTCACATCTTTTCATAGTCAGCCCAGTTGCTGCTCTAGAGCATGTCTAGACAATAGTGGAAAACAATAGTATCTATGGAAACTTGTTGCTACACGTAACAAGATTTCTTACACATATATATTTACATATATATATTTATAAATATTTTCATTTGTATATATGTATGTATATATGCATGTCTTTTACTAACTCATTACAGAGTTCCCATGCATTCGTGTGCCTGCACAGTAGCCCTTGGGGGGACATGGCTGGCTGTGCTCAAAGTTGCAGACAGGCAAGTGGCAGCTTGGGTTGAGTATAGAAAGGGGCACATAAGAGAAAGTTCAGAGTCCTTTGCAAGGTAATGTCGATTTCAAACTCATAATAATATTTTCAAATATTCTAATCTTGTTAGGTATTATTTTGATAATTAATAATCTATACTGATCTTATTTCATATAGTATCGATCTCTTAAACCTCCTTTGCATTATACATGCATGTGTGTGTGTGCACACACATACAAAATTCTACTACAAATTTTTCTGCTGAGATACCACCAGCTAAAATGTATTTGAGACACCACTTTTTATTTCCTTACATGAATGTCAAAGTTTAACAAATCTTTCAAACACGTGCTTAGTTTTGGAAGCCTCACTGATTGCTGTGTGACTATTGCTGAGTCTAGAGTTAAGAATATGCTTGAACCAGACATACGGTGTGTCTCTCTCACAGTCTCCTATGGGAATATGAGCATTACAAGCTAAAAAGTTACGCTCCTCTTTTATTCACTTTGGGATTTTTAAAAAGACAGTGAAAAAATACTTACATAATTAAATATAAACAAAATACTGCATCTTGTATATATTCCCGGTTCTCAGTATTTTAAATTGCTCTGTGGAGCCCTAGGTTCCTGTTGTGTTGTTACACAAAACACAAACATCAAACTGTGTGCATTAACAGGATTGCTGTAGGACAGATGTGTGAGATGTTCCCTCTCTGCCCTGCTGCAATGCTGCACCCAGGTTTGGAAACTGTTCTTTGAGAAAGATGTAACCTAACTAACTTAAAAATAATTATCAGCACAACAAAAAGGAACATCTAGAAAGTCTGACTTAACTTGGAAAGACCAAAAGAAATGAACTGGTTTAAGTCTAATGACTGATTGAAAAAGAGAGGAATTAGAATAGCAGATTTCACATGCACTGAAGGTAGCAGTAGAGTGAGTCACAAATAAATAAATGCATGTCCACTGTAGATAGAAGAAGGTATTGACTTAAAAGCAAACAAGAAGGATTTAAGTGAGACATCAGGAAAAATCTGTCAAGGCCCTGAACAGACCAACATCTCTCAGGAACAGTTTGGGTAAAGCTGATTCTGCCCTGGGGATGGATCTGGGCCATGTGGTGTGTCACTGTCCCTTCCTCTCTCACTTTTCACTCCAGAAGGTGGTACCCCTTGGAGGAAGTTGTGTCCTAGAAATGTTTTTCCAGCCATTGGAAGTAACATTACTCTTTGGCAGTGCCAAAAGTGACTGGCCAATTTAATAATACTGCTTCCCCCTTTCACAGGCTGGGATTTCAAGGGGATCCTAAAGTTGTTCAAATTCCTCAGACATTCAATGAGATTTGGGCCTTTGAGTGCTTCTGATTTTGTGTTTGTTGAAATAAAATTGCTATTTCAGGCATTAATATTACCAACATCTTATCTAAGCAGCAGAGCAGTAAGCAGGCTACCCTCTGTTCTGGTTCACTTTTTATCAAGGGCATGTCTTGGTGACTAGGAAACGATGGCTGTGTGGGTCCAAACAGTAGGAGAAGCAGTCCTGGTGAGTCCCACTTGAGTTACTAGGTCTTACTCTGCCTACTCTAGGCATGATTATGAATGCTGAGTAGCATAACCAGCTGCTGGGTTACCCATTGTGGAAATGGGAAGCAACTAAGTTGGACGCTGCAAAGAGTGAACTCCGTTTCATGGTTGACTCCAGGGTTTGTCGTGACCGAAAAATGTGTAACTTCTTCACCTTATACAAGCAAAAGTCATGCTGGGGAAGAGTTGGAGAGCGGTATACAAACTGTGATACAAACTTTTCCACATTATGACATAAAGATGCAGGCTCTGTTTTAGACCACTTATCCCTGAAATTTTCTTCTCTTTAGTAAACTGTAATTGTTTTCTACCATTCAAAACCATCCAGATACATCCTCTTATGCTGAAATAGACCACCCTGTGCTCTGTGCACAAAAAAGTAATTGGCTTTAAGTGCAAACAGAGAGCTACCTAAATAAAATCTCCTTCCTAGTCTGCACAGACAGGCAGCAGAAAATGGGATGGCTTTGGGGGTGAGATGTCTTGCAGAGAAAAAAGTTTCTGGAAGGTCACTCCCAGCAGGACAGAGATGCATTAGAATAGCCTGGTATTCAAGCACCACTGCTTATTTCTAAAGAGAGTGGCAATTTCACTTTGGTTGTCCCGGGAGATAATAACCTCCTTAAAATAGAGCATTTCACACTCTTCTGTAGGGAAACCGGTGACTCCAAGGAAAATGGGCAAGCCCAGAGCAGAGGGCATCTCTGCACTATGCAGAGAGCATCTTCATCAGCAATGGGGCACAAAACCCACTGAGATGCAGAGAAGCCCTCACACTCCCTTGGTGTTGGCTTGTGCTGCTTCTCGTTTCTGTACTTGTCGTGATCTGAGCTTGATCCCCCGTTTGGCCCTCCAGTGTTTTTGTGACTCCAAATTGAAAATTAGTTAGTAATCCAGTCATTAAATTCACCTTACTTGAGACCATATTTCTATCGCAATCAAGCCACTAATACTGTTAATATTAATATTATTAATATTGCTGTTAATACTCTGCTTCTGAGATTGAGCAGAGCTGCGTATGGGTTTTTTTCAGTAATAAGACACCCTCCGTTGGTTTCTAAACATCCCATTGAAACCCTCAACATACTTGAAGCTCTTTTTTACCCCAGTCTGTTATTTCACCCTGTGGGAAAGACAAGATGGAGGGAGGGGGAGAGGGTAGGAGGATAGGAGAGCCAGGGAGAGAACAGAAAGATCAAGGAAACCTGTGCAAAATCCAGGCACACCACCATCAGGCACTCAGGTGTGTGATCTGCACCACTGTCGGTCATAGCAAGCCAATTAGACTTCTTCAGCACTTGCCTACTCATGAGCCTGAATACCTTCTCTTGTTAAAGCGCTGTCAACAAAGAACTTTGCACTGAGCTGTCCAAATATTCTATAATTAAGATGAATTAGCAAGTGGAGAAGCAACTGCAGCAAGAAGTAAGAAGGAAGCAATTGTGCAGAATACTAAATTCCTTCCTCAAGCTTTAAGTCTGAACTGACAGACTTGTGCACTTTCTTCTTTGCTAGCTTTTCTTTTCCTCTTTTTTTTTTCTTCTCTTTCCTCTGCTAACAGAAGAGTGAAAAGGACACAACCCACTAGCTACTAAAGTGAAGCACTTTTTCTTTTGTATCTTTTTTTTCCATGCTTCTCTTTACAGAGCCCTTTACACTCACAGAACTTCTCCCTGTTTCCTCTGAAACGCTGATTAAACCAGAAGAGTCAGGTGTGATGGGAAGCAAGTGAATAGGGGAAGTGTGTTCCTGCCACCTGGAGTCTGAAAGCACTGCTCTGGTCATCAGAAAGTAAGTGCCCTTTCTCTAGGAGAAAGCAGAGCTTTAAATGGCTTTCAACCTTGAATTTGAAGTGACCATAACTGTCCTCCAAGAGACAGAAAGGGGATATTTCTGAGCCTAGATGTTCTCTTCTGTCATCTCCTTTGTGGTCTACTAGCAAGATGTGATGTTTGGATGTGTCAGACTCATGTCCAGGAGCAGCTCTTTCTTGGCTTTCCCCCTGCAGGTCCCGAGCACAGTGGAAAAACTGAGCAACCAAATGGCAGCAACAAGCCTGCATGGACATATCTTACCCTTAGAAGATTTTTCAGTCACAGGGTCCTCAGCTCTCAGAAAAGCCTGTGAAATGCTGCTTCTCTAGCCCTGTTTGTGCTGTTGGCTTCTGGAACTGCTCCCCACAAACAGCAAAACAAGATATAATAGACAAGATAGACACTTTGGATCTAATTCTGGCAGCAGAGAAAGTCTGGGCTGGGCCCATGGGTGCCAAAACCCTAAGCTCCTTCCTTGAACACTATTTGGATGATCACAAGACTCTTTACTCTGTAGGCTACATGTTTTGGAACAGTTTCCTGATACCCCCAGGAATGTGGGCAGATGAAAGTTGGTTTTCTGGCCTAGGAGAGAACAGGTTGCTCAGTCCAAGACAGCCTGAAACCTCTCAGGAACTACTGTCTAAGTAAAGAAAGTCTATGAGGTTAAGGCAGCAGCTGAAGTGGATACTTCTAAGGATTGCAACTCCATATTTTGATACTTACCTGTCCCTTCAGTCATCCTTTAGGGATATAGATCCCAGGAGAGTCCTTAGGCCATTCCTAAAATGATTTGCTAGATGTGACTGAACTGTGTCAGAGGCATAAAAAGAGCTTTGGTCAGCAGGGGTTTCTGTTCACAAGAGAAAGGGCAGTTCTGGAGCTGGCGTAGAGACTAAGAAAAGAGGTTTCTTTCGCTTGGGGTATGCAATAATATTATTCAATTTAAAAAACCCCTCAGATTGTTTAGGAGAACTTTATTTCCTATTGCTGTTATGGGAGGTTTGGGCTTTTTCTCCTTATGGTGGATTTCTGCTTCTCTGATGCAGGACATATCTTTACTCCTTGGCTAATAAAAGCTCTTCATTTGGCACATGAAATGGGCCATTAGCCTTTAAAAAAAAAAGTAAGATGTTACATTAAGTGTAAAAGACTGTAAGTAATGGCTTGTTAGGGCAAGGTGGATCTTTTAGTGTGGTTTCTACACATTTCTTGGTGGGAGGTAAAAGGGGTAATGGGCATGAGGCAGCCCATTTTGCTGGTAAACAAGTTAAAGAATCTAGAAAACTGCTCAGCTTCTTTCACTCTGGGAAAAAATCTTGCCCAGTTCAATCGCCAGCACCCTCCTTTCCCAGAGAGCTCCTGTGATCACATTCAGCCATTCAAAGATGCTGAGAAGTAATGGCTGCATGGGAAGTTCAATACAGAGAACATTCAGTATCCAGTCACCCCTGGCCCCGAGGTTCATCATCATTGCAGAAATGTAGCCGTGTTCCTCATTACAAGCAAGATTGATGTATTTAGATCGCCCAGCGTCTCTCCTTAATCAACTATCTAATTTTCAGCCTTTGTATTGAGGCTGAGGAAGGGAAGAGGGAAGGAGGATATTGACAGAGTTCTTAAATACTGTAGCAAAAAACCCACACTTGTTAATCATTCTCTTTATCTGATTTATACACAAAAAATATAAACTGCTCTTCCCTTCCTCAACTCCATTATTCCTTCCAAGATTCACATTGCAAAGAGCTAAGATCAACTGCAAAAAAACCTTGATGAAGTTTCACATTGGATTTAGGTTCTCTGTAGGGGATACCTCATTGCAGCAGTGTGCTGACTTAACCCTTTCTTAGCTTCTTGGCTGCAATAGACTGAGCCTCATCTCTCAAGCACTATTGGTCTGTCTTATTGTCAGTCACAACCCCAGCAACTTTCCATCCTTTTGGTTCATTTTGACTACATTTGATGGAGGAGTTTTTTGTCAGCAGATAGACAGAAATGTTGGGTAGCTCCTGCTGGGAAACCCAGGGACTGCAGTCCCAGAAATCTCAAGAGCATTCTGACTCCTGCAGGCTGGTGATTTATTTCTATGTCTCTCTGGAAGAACAATGTCAATAAAAAGTTATTACAACTCTTTCTTTTCCTATAAAACCAAGTCAATAAGATATTGCAGTGGTTTGTTTTAAAGGAAAGCCTAGCAGCCAAAACCACACAGAAAAATAAGAAAGAGGCCAGGAGGAATCCCCTAAATACAGAAGGTCTCTGTTTATCCAAGTGTGTCTGAGGCAGCAGTTCAGGATCTGAATGTCATATAGATGGACTTGATGCACAGCCTAGATGCTCTTATGGTCTATCACAGCAGCACTGGCTACTGAAGTGCAACAGTCCCCCCCCAGGTAGAGCCCTGCTGCAGCTCTCCTCCCTTTGGGCCATAGACAAGATCCTCACAGACTGAAATCACTGTACTAGATTATTCTTCAGTGGTGGATTTGATTATTTCCAAGCCAGAAGTGACCTAACTTGATACTTTATTTGCTGCAGAACATTGAGATTTATGCTGAAGAGCTAGTGCACTTTGCGCTGAAATCCAAACAGCAAGCAGAGCTGCAAGAAAAGTATTACACATGCTTTACAGCTGAAGTATGGAACAGAACTGCCTACAAAATATGTCCAAGGTGATCTTATTACCTGTTTGGTGGACATTCCATTGCCTGTCTGCCTATGTCACATGCTTTGTCCATATCTTAGCATATCTGAATGCCTACTGAATAGAGTTGCTTAGCAGTGGTGTAAATCCTACAGTTTGACAGCTGTGAAAAATCCCATCACCCAAAGATCTAATTTGTGACATGTGTTGTGCACCCAGCAAAAGTTAGTCCTCACTCAAAATTGATTTCTGCTGCTGCAGTATTTTGTCTGTGTTGCAAAAAGCCTTCCAATGAGTACAAGTCTCTTGCATCTTTCATCACCAACATGATATGGTTCTCCAGATAATGCTTCTTGGACCACTGGTGTTCATTTCTTACCACAATCAACCTTTAGCTAAATTAACAGCATTTGTTGGGAGTACTCACAAGAACTTGTTCAATTTATATCAGCAACCACAGTACCAGAAGCTTTTGTTTCAGCTGAAAGAATATGAGAACAGATGAAATAAAGTTACTTGCTTCACACTAGATGTACTCTACCAAGCCTTCACTCTTTGGATCACACAAAGCATCTGGAAAAAGGTGGAACAGAAGGAAGGAACATTTACAAAAATATTACTGTCCAAGGTGTCTTTCCATATCCGTGGTTTATATGTATACTACAGGTATCACAGAGAGAGGAAGTGATGCTGAAAGGAGCAGATTGGGAGAGAGGGTCTGTAACCTAGCAAGCTAATCCAGGTGACAAACTGGACGGACCGTTCCTTTGCTTACATAGTCCAAATGAAATATATGCATTTCCCAGCATAGTAGAGAAAAAAAAATATCAGTCTGGTGTTCACTAACCTCATTACTGTATAACTGACAGCAGAAAGAAGCAGGGATGGGCTGGTTACAGCCAGTCCATTAATCAGGTCCCTGGTGAAGCATCTCAGCTAGAGTTAAAATTAACGTTAGCAAATTAATTGGGACTTCACAATGGAAACCGCGAAGCATATGGTGTCAGCTAATGGAGAGGCTGTAGGGCTGAAGCCTCTGAAACTTCATGTCTTCCTGAAATCTAATTAGACCCTAATGGAAGGAAGACTGAGCGAAGGCTCTTAATTGAAAATTACACATCCAGTTCAATCAAAGCCTGCTTCCGTGTTGCTATTAACGGTCTTTTAAAAATCGCTGAATTCTACAGTGCCCTTGCATACAAAGTGTTCACTTACAGAGAGCAGCTGTATGGATAATCAATGGATGCCTCAGTGATGGATTTGGACCTGTTCTGTAATAATTTATGACTAGTGCGTATTGACCTGGTTACTGGGATGTTGTCTGTATGAATGATTATATGGTTTAATTTAATAGGAGTTGTCCAGAAAGAACAAACAAGCAGGTAAAAATGTCTCAAGGCAAGCCACTCCTTGGCAAACATTTCAGAAGTGTTAAGAGATAATGCACAGACAAGAAACAGCCTCTGAACAGTCACGTTACCTAAAAGGGAAAACTTTTTCCAAAGAAGGAATAATTGTTCTCCAGGTGGTGTATAAAGGCCTAGACTCAGTTCCACCTAACTTTGAACATTAACAAAGGTACACAGATTAGTGAGTGAAGATACCCAAATCTGATTGCTGTAGGCTCCCCTCTATAACTTCTGTGCTGTTGCAGAGCCCAGTACCAAACAACTTATCTAAATGCTACTGGAAACCACAGGACAGAGATAGCGAGCTGCTATCAGAAAGGCAGCACAATATCTCCATCAGGAACAGCAGGAATTATGACTGTTGCACTTTGAAGGTCCAGGCTAGAATTTGCTTAGCAGGGACTGCTTGGTGAAAGCAAGGTCAGAAGCATTAGTGTCGTCTCAGACCTTCAAATGTCAAGACTTTAGAAAGTTTACTGAGTTCTCAGCCTCATGACTGAAACTTTTCATGACAAGGCAGCTGAAGGCAACTCTGCTCAACTGTGTGAATCATTGCACTTTCCCCTTTGGTACACAACCCAAAAGTACATATCGTATCTGTCTATGATGTGCTCTGTGAAGCAGCCTCTAAATTTGCTTGCTTGCATTTAGCAATACAGCAAGTTTATCTTCTGTTTCCCTTTCCTACAGCTCAGTTCGCCTGTCTCAATGTCCTCATGGCCCCAGCACTCCCCAAGCTTTGCCACGCCACTGCTCTGCCTTGCAGGCTTGGAGACCTCCTTGCAGCTTCCACAACTTCTCCTGCCAGTTTAATTTTTTATGACTTGGTTTGCCTTCACTCTCAGCAGTGGTTGCTGTGCTCCTTCTCATATCAACCAATGGTTATGATGCATCCTATGAATTTTTGCTCTCGTGAAACAGCCTACTCTATCTGAAAGGCAATGTTTCTTCCTGTATCAGGATGTTTTTTCCGAAATTGTGTTTGTGAGTCCTGTGTAACTCACAGATTTCTTTCCACTGTTGAGACTCTGGCACAGCGTTACATAAAGGCTCAATGTCACTGGTTACCTCTGATGTGAATTCTCCCTTCAATATACTTCTGTCCCTCTCCTTCTCTTGGTCTTGAGGTTTTACAGGCTGTGACAGGAGATGCATGAGCAATCATTTGTTCATGGTTTGTCTGACACTGACTCATGGCTCAGTTTGATCAGCTCAAGTTTGGAATGGATCAGAATGGGTGTGATTCTTACATCAGCTTGAGAAAGTAAAACTCCAGATCATCTTTTCAAGTTCTGGGCCACCAACATTTTCTACGTGCAAAACACACTATGTACTAGAGAACAATCTATGTCTAAAATCTAAATACTTAAAGCTGTCTGGATTATTTCACTCTGTATCCCCTCCACTCACGTCATAAAATAGGACTCAACTGCTGCTTCATGCAGCAGAGAAAGGCTAAAGCAGTCCATTGACAAAACCCCAAGAGGCCCTCTCTATTTCCACACAGGGATTTTTCCTCCTCTTGGGCTGTGCAGTGCAAAAATCATGGAAATTATTTTCAAGAGTCTCTCTGCAGTGACTAGTGAGCAGCTATAGGGACAGTTCTTCTGCTTTAAATGGGGACACCTTAATGAATCCAGGTACTTTAGTGGAGACTCATTGCAATGCTAGATCATCTTGTGAAATGCAGCTGGCAAGCCATAATGACAGTATGAGAACATAACTCAGTGATAACTTGTAACTGCTTAACATAGCTCGAGGAATAACAGTGAAGTAAATACTCATCCCATCAGAGTTTTTTATGAGTTTTCTATATATGTCTCCATATATATTCCAGGAGTTCAGTAGGTAAATAATTACCATGCACAGGTAATTAGCAAATTAGTTAAAATAACTGTACCAACAAAGGTAAGTAATTACTGCTAATAAATATTACGTCTGTGTATATTTATATTCCCACAGCCAGTTCTGCATTGATTTACAGATGGTGTCAAGCAAGCATTATTTCTTTCTGATCCAAACTGAAGAAACCTCTACTTAGGGCAGTGTGATCTTACATCTAGGCCAGCTCCATGTAGGTGATTTACATCCCAAGCTTTAACATAAAGCACATCACCAGTCACTCTCCTTCCCATACACACCCCACTCCAAACCAGCCATATATATCCATTACTGAATGCTCAAATCACCTTGTGTTTCATTAAGTCAAAACCCAGATTCCTCTTGGAAAAAAAAAGAGGATGTCTCTTTGTCTCAGAACGACAAAGGGTGGACAAACAATAGCCATTGGTCTTTGACTCTCCCTGTTGTCATACTGTTCCATTGACTCTATTCAGGAGTGAAGTCATTTTACCAATATTTTATTCCGTAGTTGAGAAACACTCAGGTGTGCCTGCCCATCATCCATGGGTTTATACTGGAAAACCTGCACAATGACACTCCATCATGCAAAGTATGGGCAGTGTCTTGAGTACCGTATACTGGTAACATCAGACAGAGACATAACTGGACCAGTGCCAGGAACCTGAAGGCAGGCAATTTCCAAACAGATACAAAGTGAACATTTTAAGCCATGTTTAGGGCTGTTAAAGCACTAACAAATCAAAGGAAGTCATGATTCCTCCATCTCTTCATGTCATTAAGTCAAGACAGCAGGCACTTGATTCATTTCAATTTCTTTCTTTCCCCAACATAAGTTTCCAGGCAGAAACTAGGCAGCTCCACTCCTGTGAGTTATTTGCTGCTATTCCTGTCTAGTCCATCTATTCTCTTTGCTATTGCTTCTTCTGAAGGTATCTTCTGGGTAATCTCATATCTTCTTTAATTTCCACATAACTCCTTCATCTGTGTGTCTGGACGTTGCCATGTAGAGCTAATTCCAGATATGTCATTTCCTTTTGATTCAAGTGAATAAACAACTGCAGGGGGTTATTTCCACATCTCTTTGTTGGTGGAAAAGTCTTCCTACCCCGTGTTAAGATTCCTTCATAAGTTTTTATTCTCCAAAGTGTCTATTTTGTCCTGTCTAGCACTTCAGCAGTTTTCCACATCTCACAGCAAAATGTTGTATTTGAGATAACATTTAAATGGGAAGTTCTCTTGCTTTTTGTAGTGCTGTAGGTTTCTGACTAGAAATCAAAGAGCTTTGATCTATTTCAGTATGTTTGAGGAGAAAACAGGTCAAATTCTGCAACCTAAGTTGAACAAGATGCTGGAAAAGGTGGTTTAGTGATCTTAAAAATCCATCTGTCTATTAATTAGCCCACTGGAAAAAACTCTGATTTCCTAAGCTTTATTGTAAGACAATTTCTAAGCTTCATAAGATTGACCCAACCAATATATAATACGTAAAATGAAAACGGGATTGGACATGACACATTGCAACTCAGATGCCCCCTTCAATCCAGTTCTGGGCTACCACCATCACGTTTCAGCCTGTCTCATCAGACTGTCAAGGCAGCATCTTTTTTAGGGGCAAGATCCCTCATCTTTACTCACTGAACCAACACCACACTGGGATCCAGTGAGAATAAATGCCTCATACCAAGTGCAGTGGAACTTTCTGATAGTTTGTGTATTTTCATAGGGCCCATGAAATTTGGGTTCACTTCTTCCTGAATCACCCTGGTCAATTCATTTCACACTTTTGTCCATCTGCAAAATGGAAGTAATGGAAGTGATTTATTTTGTAAAGTGCATCAAGTTGTTTTCATGGATGATGTGGAAGAATAAACGTTTCAACAAATGTTTCTTATTATAGAATCTGGGCCTTTCTTCATCAGATATTAACCTGCAAGCTCTGAAGAAACTATTCTTTTGCAAATCTACACCATAGTTGGGAGGTGGGTAATTATCCTAATTACAGGTAGTGGGGGGTTTATTATTACTTTTTAGGTAACAGTGGAAACTTAAACATGGTCTTCTGACTTCTCTGGCTTTTCCCACTTCTTTTTCTGTCCTCTAATTGAAGCCTTTTTCATAGAAAAGAAAGATTGGAAGAAATGAGAAAATCAGCTAAGAATTAGAAATCAGAGTAAGGCTTTCACAAGAGCTAATCTCCCTTTGTCCATCTAAAACCACCCTCAGAAAGAACCTAATCACCTGCCTTAGCCACTTGTCCTGGTTTAGCCCAAACCAGGCCAATTAGTCTTAAAGAAACCAAGGTCACTGCTAAATTCCTCACTGCTTATGAGTGAAGAGCCAAAGGGGGCTCGCACCTGCAGGGAGGAGCAGACAGGGCAGGTGACCCAAGATTGACCAACGAGGTATTCCATCCCATACATGTCATTCTCACTTTCCTATTTATCACTAACCCACTGCCTCCTGGAGGTGGGGCCCAGGAGGGAGGGGCCCTCCTGTCTTCCACTGATTGGTACCAGCTTTGCCAATTTTCCAGTTAAAAGCCTGCAGGTGTGATGGCAGGGGGAGCTACTGCATTTTCCCCTCTGCCTGTGCTGGGGGGAGCAACTCTGCCTGAGGAGGATTTCCAAGCTCTCAGTCTTGGTTTTGTATATATTTGTATATATTTGATTATTTCTATTATTATTGTTATTATACTCTTTTTCATTATTATAGTTTATTAAAACTGTTTTAACTTTCCAACCCATAAGTCTCTCTCCCTTTTCCCTTTCCCTTAGCGGGGGGGAGAGGGTTAACAGAGAGCATCTGCCACCTGGTTAATAGCTGGCCCAGCTTTAAACTGTGACAGATTTATTGGTGCCCAACGTGGGGCTTGAGAGAAGCTCACACAGAATCACACACAGAATCACACAGAATGTTAGGGATTGGAAGGGACCTCGAAAGATCATCTAGTCCAATCCCCCTGCCGGGGCAGGATTGCCTAGACCATATCACACAGGAACGCATCCAGGCGGGTTTTGAATGTCTCCAGAGAAGGAGACTCCACAACCTCTCTGGGCAGCCTGTTCCAGTGTTCAGTCACCCTTACAGTAAAGAAGTTTTTCCTCAAATTTAAGTGGAACCTCCTGTGCTCCAGCTTGCACCCATTGCCCCTTGTCCTGTCAAGGGATGTCACTGAGAAGAGCCTGGCTCCATCCTCTTGACACTTGCCCTTTACATATTTATAAACATTAATGAGGTCACCCCTCAGTCTCCTCTTCTCTAAGCTAAAGAGACCCAGCTCCCTCAGCCTCTCCTCATAAGGGAGATGTTCCACTCCCTTAATCATCTTCGTGGCCCTGCGCTGGACTCTCTCTAGCAGTTCCCTGTCCTTCTTGAACTGAGGGGCCCAGAACTGGACACAATACTCCAGATGCGGCCTCACCAGGGCAGAGTAGAGGGGGAGGAGAACCTCTCTCGACCTGCTAACCACACCCCTTCTAATACACCCCAGGATGCCATTGGCCTTCTTGGCCACAAGGGCACACTGCTGGCTCATGGTCATCCTGTTGTCCACTAGGACCCCCAGGTCCCTTTCCCCTACGCTGGTCTCCAACAGCTCTGTCCCCAACTTGTACTGGTACATGGGGTTGTTCTTGCCCAGATGCAGGACTCTACACTTGCCCTTGTTATATTTCATTAAATTTCTCCCCGCCCAACTCTCCAGCCTGTCCAGGTCTCTCTGAATGGCTGCGCAGCCTTCCGGCATCTCAGCCACTCCTCCCAGTTTTGTGTCATCAGCGAACTTGCTGACAGCGCACTCTAATCCCTCATCCAAGTCATTAATGAATATATTGAATAGAACTGGTCCCAGAACCCACCCTTGCGGAACTCCGCTAGACACAGACCTCCAACTGGACTCTGTCCCGCTGACCACTACTCTCTGGCTTCTTTCCTTCAGCCAGTTCACAATCCACCTCACTACCCGATCATCCAGACCACACTTCCCCAGTTTAGCTGCGAGGATGCTGTGGGAGACCGTGTCAAACGCTTTACTGAAATCGAGATAGACCACATCCACAGCTTTACCATCATCTATCCACCGGGTAACATCCTCATAAAAGGCTATCAAGTTGGTTGAGCAAGACTTCCCCTTGGTGAAGCCATGCTGAGTGCCCCTAATGATCCCCCTATCCTTGATGGGCCTAAAGACAGCACCAAGAACAAGTTGCTCCATCACCTTTCCAGGGATGGAGGTGAGGCTGACTGGTCTATAGTTACCCGGGTCCTCCTTCCTACCCTTTTTGAAGACTGGAGTGACATTCACTTTCCTCCAGTCCTCAGGCACCTCTCCTGTTGCCCATGACTTAGCAAAGATGATGGAGAGTGGCCTAGCAATGACTTCCGCCAGCTCCCTCAGCACCCGCGGGTGCATCCCATCAGGGCCCATGGATTTATGGACATCCAGGTTGCTTAATTGGTCCCTGACCCAGCCCTCATCAACCAAGACAGATTCCTCCTCTAACCTGACTTCTTCTGGGGCCTCAGGGGTCCGGGGCTCCTCAGTACAGCCTCCAACAGTATAGACAGAGGCAAAGAAGGCATTCAGTAACTCCGCCTTCTTTTTATCCTCTGTCTCCAGGACCCCCACCTCATTCATCAGTGGGCCTACATTGCCTCTAGTGTTGGCTTTACCTGCAATGTATTTGAAGAAGCCCTTTCTGTTGTCCTTGACCTCTCTTGCAAGGTTTAATTCCAAGGAGGCCTTAGCTTTCCTAGTTGCCTCCCTACATCCTCTGACAACAGACTTATATTCCTCCCAAGTGGCCAGCCCCTCCTTCCACGATCTGTACACCTTCCTCTTCCACCTGAGTTTGCCCAGCAGTTCCCTGTTCAACCATGCAGGTCTCCTGGTACCCTTCCTTGACTTCCTACCTGTTGGGATGCTCTGATCTTGAGCTCGGAAGAAGCAGTCCTTGAACGCTAACCAACTATCTTGGGCCCCCTTACCTTCTAGTACCCTGTCCCATGGGATTTCCCCTAGCAATTGCTTGAAAAGGCCAAAGTTGGCCCTCCTGAAGTTCAGGGTTGTGATTCTGCTAGCTATTCTGTTCCTGCCACATGAGATCCTGAACTCTACCATCTCATGGTCACTACAACCAAGGCTGCCCTCAACCTTCACCTCTTCAACCAGACCCTTCTTGTTAGTGAGGATCAGATCCAGCAGCGCTCCTCTCCTAGTTGGCTCATCCACCATTTGCATCAGAAAGTTATCATCAATGCACTGGAGGAACCTCCTGGACTGGGGATGGCTGGCTGAGTAGGCCTCCCAGCAAATATCAGGGTAGTTGAAATCCCACACAACAACCAGGCCCTGTAATTGCGAGACTGCTCTCAGCTGCCTGTAGAAGGCCTCATCACCCTCCTCATCCTGATCCGGTGGCCTGTAATAGACACCCACAACAGTATCACCCCTGCCAGCCTGCCCCTTAATTCGCACCCACAAACTCTCAACTCGCTCCTGATCCGCCTCTGGACAGAACTCAATACATTCTAGCTGCTCACTCACATAAAGAGCAACTCCACCACCTCTCCTTAGCAGCCTGTCTTTCCTGAACAGGACATAGCCATCCATGACCACATTCCAGTCATGCGAGGCGTCCCACCATGTCTCTGTAATTGCCACTAGATCATAGCCCCCCGACCGAACACGGATTTCTAACTCCTCCTGCTTATTCCCCATGCTGCGTGCATTGGTGTACAGGCATTTCAGGGAGCGAGCTGGGCACACCGATTTCATCCCAGATTCACCCCCTGATTTCACCCCAGGGGGATGGGGGGCCTCCTGGTCTACTTCAACACTAGAGCGTTGCCCCAGTGGTGCAAGCCCAGCTACCACCCCATCCCCCTTCGAATCTAGTTTAAAGCTCTCCCAATGAGCCCTGCTAATTCCTGTCCCAGAACCCTTTTGCCCCTACGACATAAACCTTTCCCATGTATCACTGTCACGCCTGTTGTCTTATAAAACCAGCCATTATCAAAGAACCCAAAGCCCTGCCTGTAGCACCAGTCTCGTAGCCAGGCATTAATAGAGAGAATCCTACTATTCCATCCCACGTCATCACCTGAAAATGGAAGGAGGGAGGAGAAAACAACTTGTGCCCCAGACTCTTTCACCAACCGTCCTAGGGCCTTGTAGTCTTTCTTCATCCCCCTCAGACTACGGGATGCAGCTTCTTCCCCACCTGTCTGGAAGATCAGCAGCGGGTAGTAGTCTGTGGCCTTCACCAGGTTGGGGAGTTGCCTGGTGATATCCCTGATTCGGGCTCCAGGCAGGCTGCAGACCTCCCTGTGATGGGGGTCAGCTCTGCATATTGGGCCCTCAGATCCCTTTAGGAAGGAGTCTCCAACCACTAAAACTCTTCTCTTCTTCCTTGTGGAGGAGGTAGCTATACGCCCGTCAGGTTTTTCTGACTGTGGTGGGACCTCTGATATAGGTTGCCTCTCCACCACATCCCCATTGGACCGGCTGTATTCCACTAGGGCTTCATATCTATTGCTCAGAGGCACCTGTGGAGGCAAGGTAGGCAAGGAGGGCACTCGCCTTTTGCCACGGCCATAGACTTGTCTCCACTCACTCTTCTCCTCTAGGTTATCGTTTTCCACCTGAGAGGGGCAGAGTACAGGGGTCCCTCGATCCTGGGAGCTCTCCGGCAGGTGCTCCCATTTTTGTTGCAGGGAAGGCAGAGCCTGGCTCCACCAGTCTATCTCCATTTCAGCCTCCCGAATGCTCCTAAGCCTTTCTACTTCGGCTTGAAGCCTTTCAACCTGGTTTTGCAGCTGTGCTGCTCGGCCAAGCAGATCATCTACTTGCTCACAGCGCACACAGCCCCCTGACACCACAGAGACGGTGTAGCATTCCCTGCAGCCCGCAACCTGCACCATCGCCTCCTTCCGTGGGAGCTCTGTCTGGGTTCCCACATCCATTTTGGTCTTCTTCCACCGGGTAGATACCATTGTTCTTTCACTGAACTGGGAACTACCTGTTGGTGCCACCCCTGGTTCACAGCACCTTGGCACCTTCCTCGCCTTGTGCACTGGGAGGGAGTCAGCGCCCTCCCCAACGAGTTGCAAACAACTGCAGCCTCACCTGCCCTGGGACACACCCAGTCACTGCTGACTCACCCAGGCACTGCTGAGTCTCTCCCGTCTGGGCAGGGACTAGTCCCTGTCCTCCAGGAGGCTCTTTATCAACGGTAACAGGGGGTGGTGCCTCCGGCTACGCCCCCTCCTCTCCTGATTCGTTGCCGGGAACCTCCGGGTCCGGGTCCGGGGTCAGAGGGAAGCAGCTCGGGGCTGATGCTCGCGGGGGGCTCAGGGGGGGCCCAGAGTACGAAAAACCGCCCGGTTAAGCCCGATGTCGCCCTCGCCCCCGCACTAACCTCAAGTCGCTGCCGCCGCTTTTCGCTTCTGCCGCCGCTGTCGACAACAGGTTGCTCTGATAAGTTGAATCCTGGCTCTGGCGGGAGGAGACCCAGAGAGCTCAGCTGAGAGAGTAACAGATTTCTTCCTTTGAGATTTACAAGGGGTTGGAAATTAAAACAGATAGTGAAGATGATAATATCGTTTTTGAATGCTGTGTTATCTCATCTTTTTATAGAGTTTCTTTCACAGTTGAGTATTGCAGTGATGCCTTACCTGCCATGGGCGCTGTGTTATTGCTTGCTTCTTATGAATGTTTACATGCAGTTTAGCAGTGGGCGCTGGTCGAAATGTATTGTTTTGGTATGGGGTTTGATACTGATTTATGCTGTGATAAACTGGGCAGTTACTATTCCAATCTCTTATCTCTATGACACAATGATGGGCAGCTTTAATCGCGAATCAGTAGCAGCGACTTCATCTGCACGCTCCAGGCATCCTTTAGCTGATTCTGTTAATGATTACACTTCCAGTTTTACTTCGGGAAATAGTACCTTCTCCTTTTCTGCCAAGCTGATTCCACTAGATTTTGCGAAATTAGGATGGTGCTGTCTAGGTGGCATATTTTTATTTTTGGTTGTCCTGAATGTGTTTCTGATGTGGGATAAGATTAAATATCGGTGCAGGGAGAGTTGTAGGTGTTGTGCAGCCACCTCAGATCCTACAGCGTGTGCTGCTGCTACAGCCGCTAAACCCACTGAAACCTCGGCAGCCTGCACCACAGCTGCTACACCCCCCAAGATGGCCACTGCAGCTACTCAGACTCTCAGCACTCCCACGACAGCCACTGCATCTACTCAGACCCCAGCATCTATCAAATCTGTACCAATCGCTCCTGTAACCAGGAAGAAATACCAAAAGAAATCAGCTTGTGAAGTGAAGGATGATGACTCAGAGCCTTCTAAGGCAGAGCCATCATATGACCCAGGTGAGGGCCCTTCTCAGGCAGAGTTAGGGCCTGACACAGATGGGGGTTTCCTTGATCGTCCTTTTAAAGCAGACCAATCACAGAAGAAAGGTTCTTCTAAAGCAGAACTATCACAAGAGGAGGACTCGGACGTAGAGATAACCTACCACTCCTTATCCCTGAAGGACCTGAGAAATATAAGGAAAGACTTCAGCCGTTATGACGGTGAACCTATTATTACCTGGTTGCTCCGATGCTGGGATAACGGGGCAGATAGCATGCAATTAGATGGCAGAGAAGCCAGACAGTTGGGATCCCTGTCCAGAGATGGTGGTATTGATAAGGCGCTCGCAAGAAAGTCAAACACTATCAGTCTCTGGAGGCGACTCTTGTCAGCTGTAAAGAGCAGGTATCCCTATAAAGATGACGTTATGAGCCACCTAAGCAAATGGACCACTATAGAAAAAGGTATTAACTACCTTAGACAACTAGCTGTGCAAGAGATCATTTATAGACACCCACGGGACATTGTAGATCCTGATGAAGTGGAATGCAACCGATCCATGTTCCGGAAGGTTGTGAAGAATGCTCCACCGACATATACCCATACATTGTCAATATTAGTATGGGGAGAAGATGATATGGCACATTCTACTGTGGGCGAAATGGTTAACTGTATGCGACAGTATGAAGATAGTATTTCTTCCCCACTGCAGCCACGCATCTCGGCTGTGGAAAAACTGACTAAGGAAAACAAGGACTCATTTAAACAACTGTCAGACAAACTGTCCAGGATCGAGAATAAACTTGACTCTCTACCTACACAGGCGCGCGTTGCAGCCGTTAGGAGAAAACGCTCTCCTACAGGACCAGCTCAAAGGAAACTGAACACATCATGAGGTATCCTGTGGTTTGCCCTGTGTGGTTATGGGGAGGACATGAGCAGATGGCATGGACAACCTACCAGTACCCTACAGGCACAAGTACGTGAGTTGCAAGCTAAAAGAAATACCAGAGAGAATTTTTCTAGAAGGATGGCTGCTCCAGTTACCAGTGAACAGGACCCCAGTCAGGGTAGATGGGCCTCAAATCCCTTTTTCCAAAGTGTGAATAGGAGAAATGAAGGTCCAGTCCCTGTGAGCAGCACGAATCCATTTCTTAATTAGGGGGGCCCTGCCTCCAGCCAGGTGGAGGAGAGGGACAACAGAGTTTATTGGACTGTGTGGATTCGATGGCCTGGCACATCAAAACCACAAAGGTATCGAGCCTTGGTAGACACTGGTGCACAGTGCACCCTAATGCCATCGGATCATAAAGGGGCAGAATCTATCAGTATTTCAGGAGTAACAGGAGGATCTCAAGTGTTATCTGTATTGGAGGCCGAAGTGAGCCTAACTAAAAATGAATGGAAAAAGCACCCCATTGTGACTGGCCCAGATGCTCCGTACATCCTTGGCATAGGCTATTTCAAGAGAGGGTATTTTAAGGACCCAAAAGGGTATAGATGGGCCTTTGGTATAGCAGCTGTAGAGACTGAGGACATTAAACAGCTGTTTACCTTGCCTGGCCTCTCAGAAGATCCTTCTGTTGTGGGGTTGCTGAAGGTTGAAGAACAACAGGTGCCAATTGCTACTACCACGGTGCACCGACGACAATATCATACCAATCGAGACTCCCTGATCCCCATTCATAAACTGATTAGACAATTAGAAAATCAAGGAGTGATTAGTAAGACTCGCTCACCCTTTAATAGTCCTATATGGCCAGTGCGAAAGTCTGATGGAGAATGGAGATTAACTGTGGACTATCGTGGCCTAAATGAAGTTATGCCACCGCTGAGTGCTGCTGTGCCAGACATGCTAGAACTTCAATACGAACTGGAGTCAAAGGCAGCCAAGTGGTACATTGCTAATGCATTTTTCTCTATTCCTTTGGCACCAAAGTGCAGGCCACAGTTTGCTTTTACCTGGAGAGGTATCCAGTACACCTGGAATCGACTGCCCCAGGGGTGGAAACACAGTCCTACTATTTGCCATGGACTGATCCAGACTGCACTAGAAAAGGGTGGAGCTCCAGAACATTTGCAATACATTGATGACATCATTGTGTGGGGTGATACATCAGCAGAAGTTTTTGACAAAGGGGAGAAAATAATCCAAACTCTTCTGAAAGCTGGTTTTGCCATAAAAAGAGGCAAGGTCGAGGGACCTGCCCGGGAGATCCAGTTTTTAGGGATTAAATGGCAAGATGGGCGTCGCCAGATCCCGATAGAGGTGATCAACAAAATAACAGCTATGTCCGCACCAACTAACAAAAAAGAAACACAAGCCTTCTTAGGCGTTGTGGGTTTCTGGAGAATGCATATTCCAGATTACAGCCAGATTGTACGCCCTCTTTATCAAGTGACCAGAAAGAAGAATGATTTTCAGTGGGGCCCTGAACAACGACAGGCTTTTGAACAGATTAAACAAGAGATTGTGCATGCAGTAGCCCTTGGACCAGTCCGTACGGGACAAGCTACACTGCAGCTGGGGACAATGGTCCTACCTGGAGCCTCTGGCAGAAAGTACCAGGGGAGACTCGAGGTCGACCCCTAGGATTTTGTAGTCAAGGATACAAGGGCTCTGAGGCCAATTACACTCCAACTGAAAAAGAGATACTGGCAGCATATGAAGGAGTTAGAGCTGCCTCAGAAGTAATTGGTACTGAAGCACAGCTTCTCCTGGCACCTCGATTACCAGTACTAGGCTGGATGTTCAAGGGTAAGGTTCCCACTACCCATCATGCAACTGATGCTACATAGAGTAAATGGATTGCATTAATTACACAGAGGGCTCGAATAGGAAACCCTAATCGCCCAGGAATCTTAGAAGTGATCATGGACTGGCCAGAAGGCAAAGACTTCGGAATGCCACCAGAAAAGGAGGTGACACGTGCTGAAGAAGCCCCACCATATAATGAACTACCAGAGGATGAGAAACAGTATGCCCTGTTCACCGATGGATCCTGCCGTCTTGTAGGAAAGCATCGGAAGTGGAAAGCTGCTGTATGGAGTCCCATACGACGAGTCACAGAAGCCACAGAAGGACAAGGTGAATCAAGTCAATTTGCAGAGGTAAAAGCCATCCAGCTGGCTTTAGACATTGCTGAACGAGAAAAGTGGCCAAGGCTGTATCTTTATACTGACTCATGGATGGTAGCAAATGCCTTGTGGGGGTGGTTAAAGCAGTGGAAGCGAAGCAACTGGCAGCGTAAAGGTAAACCAATTTGGGCTGCTGAATTGTGGCAAGATATTGCTGCTCGGCTAGAGAAACTAGTCATGAAGGTACGTCATGTAGATGCTCACGTACCTAAAGTCGGGCAACTGAGGAACATCGAAACAACCAACAAGCGGATCAAGCTGCTAAAGTGTTCCAAATAGATTTGGACTGGGAACATAAAGGTGAACTATTTTTAGCTCAGTGGGCTCATGACACTTCAGGTCATCAAGGGAGAGATGCAACATATAGATGGGCTCGTGACCGAGGGGTGGACTTAACCATGGACTCTATTGCACAGGTTATCCATGATTGCGAAACATGCGCCGCAATTAAGCAAGCCAAACAGTTAAAACCTTTGTGGTAGGGGGGGCGGTGGTTGAAATATAAATATGGGGAGGCCTGGCAAATTGACTACATCACACTCCCTCAAACCCGCCAGGGTAAACGCTATGTGCTTACCATGGTGGAGGCGACCACCGGATGGCTGGAAACATACTCTGTGCCCCATGCCACTGCCCGGAACACTATTCTGGGCCTTGAAAAGCAAATCTTGTGGCGACACGGCACGCCAGAGAGAATTGAGTCGGACAATGGGACTCATTTCAAAAACAGTCTCATAGACAACTGGGCCAAAGAGCATGGCATCGAATGGGTATATCACATCCCCTATCATGCACCAGCCTCTGGGAAAATTGAACGGTATAATGGGGTGTTAAAAACTACCCTGAAAGCAATGGGGGGTGGAACCTTTAAAAACTGGGATAAGCATCTGGCACAAGCTACCTGGTTAGTTAACACCAGGGGATCTATCAATCGAGCTGGCCCTGCTCAGTCAGACCTTTTACATACAGTAGAAGGAGATAAAGTCCCTGTGGTGCATGAAAGGAATCTATTGGGAAAAACTGTCTGGATTCTTCCTGCAATGGGCAAAGGTAAACCCATTCGTGTCATTGCTTTTGCTCAGGGACCTGGATGTACTTGGTGGGTGATGTTGCAAGATGGTGAAGTCCGATGTGTCCCTGAAGGTGATCTGATCTTGGGTGAGAATACTTAATTCTGAACTGTATGTTGTTACTGCATAAGTATCTTTCAGGTTAAGACAGTGGTGATGAGATCGGAGCTAGCTTCATCAAGTGGCATCCAATAACCTCCTCGAGTCTGACATCTTTAACCTGCAACCAATGGGCACGAACCATGACAAAAGAGAGACTGCTAGCCAGAGAGACTGCTGAGAGACTGCTAACCAGATGGAAACCCACAATCCTGAACCAAATGAACTTGATGAACTTTTTGCATAAAGATGAACCATAAACTAGTGATATGTGTATATATATTTGAAAATGAAAAGTTAGTGGTGATCTGAGTATGACGTGAATGGTATGGAATAAGGGGTGGAATGTCCTGGTTTGGCCCAAACCAGGCCAATTAGTCTTAAAGAAACCAAGGTCACTGCTAAATTCCTCACTGCTTATGAGTGAAGAGCCAAAGGGGGCTCGCACCTGCAGGGAGGAGCAGACAGGGCAGGTGACCCAAGATTGACCAACGAGGTATTCCATCCCATACATGTTATTCTCACTTTCCTATTTATCACTAACCCACTGCCTCCTGGAGGTGGGGCCCAGGAGGGAGGGGCCCTCCTGTCTTCCACTGATTGGTACCAGCTTTGCCAATTTTCCAGTTAAAAGCCTGCAGGTGTGATGGCAGGGGGAGCTACTGCATTTTCCCCTCTGCCTGTGCTGGGGGGAGCAACTCTGCCTGAGGAGGATTTCCAAGCTCTCAGTCTTGGTTTTGTATATATTTGTATATATTTGATTATTTCTATTATTATTGCTATTATACTCTTTTTCATTATTATAGTTTATTAAAACTGTTTTAACTTTCCAACCCATAAGTCTCTCTCCCTTTTCCCTTTCCCTTTCCCTTAGCGGGGGGGAGAGGGTTAACAGAGAGCATCTGCCACCTGGTTAATAGCCGGCCCAGCTTTAAACCGTGACACCACTGCCTCTGTGAACACAGAGGGAGCTTTTCCTTCATTTTAATTGTCTTGATTCCTTTTTAATTATATTCCTCTATTCTGCTCAGTGCCATCAAATACTGGAAGAAGACATTGTATTGCAGCCTAATGCATTTTGGCTGAATCAAAACTCCTGAGTTTTAAGTTTCTTTCCCCACTCACAGACACAAAAAACCTTCCTTACTTAATGAAATTTTGTCAGAGGCCTCTTGCAATTTACACAACCACTTGTTCACACAGTCTGGTTTTGCAAAGGTTCAAATCACAGAATCACAGAATGTTAGGGATTGGAAGGGACCTCGAAAGATCATCCAGTCCAATCCCCCTGCCGGAGCAGGATTACCTAGACCATACCACACAGGAACGCGTCCAGGCGGGTTTTGAATGTCTCCAGAGAAGGAGACTCCACAACCTCTCTGGGCAGCCTGTTCCAGTGTTCGGTTACCCTCACTGTAAAGAAGTTTTTCCTCATATTTATGTGGAACCTCCTGTGTTCCAGCTTGTACCCATTGCCCCTTGTCCTGTCAAGGGATGTCACTGAGAAGAGCCTGGCTCCATCCCCATGTCACTTGCCCTTTACATATTTATAAACATGAATGAGGTCACCCCTCAGTCTCCTCTTCTCTAAGCTAAAGAGACCCACCCTCAGCCTCTCCTCATAAGGGAGATGTTCCACCCCCTTAATCATCTTTGTGGCTCTGCGCTGGACTCTCTCTAGACATCTGCTTCTCTAGGAACATCTGGACATCTAGACTTCTAGGAACATCTAGACATCTGGACATCTGCTTCTCTAGGGTTAGCTTCCCTTCGCTGCCTCAATAAGTAAAACCCAAAGCTTCTGACTAATTTGATATGAAACTGAGTTCCTCAAATTGAAGATAAGCATTTTTGTTTACTGCCAGTTGATAAATTAGGAGTGAAATGACACCTCTGCCATGGGCAGAAGAGCTTTTCAAATTGGTTGCATTTCTTAACACATTTCACATCTGGGATTCAAAACAGGCAAACTGGCTGCAATGCTTTGCTTCTGGTGTGTGGGAAATCTGAGTGAATGACAACAGTGATCCACTCTAGTCTAATAAATCTCTGACATGATTAGCTATAAATTTAAGAAGTAAAAAGCACTTTTGCCAAGAGCAATAAACAAACATAATAAGAGTAAAAAACTTCATACATAGAGAGTTAATATTTTTCTTTTAATGTTTGCTCATTCAATTTTGTCTCCATACTTTCAAGCTGGGTAGAGAACAGCTTATTGGAAAGTTGCTTAGTGCTAATATGAGAGTGAAATGACAGATGGATCCCAGTATCTCCAACTGCACATATTCGACAATGCCTGGGACAAGGCGACTCAGAAAATCAGACCTATTGTTTTAAAGCAGGATTTCTCCCACACAGACTTAGCTTTACAAATCACATATTCCACACTTCCCACAGAATTTCACTGCTATTCTTTCAGTTGCTCCTGAAAATATTAAGCACAAAAAGCCTTGAACAGTATCCCCTCAAAGGAACAGACACTCAGCTGAGAAGAGAGATCTCAGGCTTTCCTCTGCCACTGTAGTGTCTCTACTGTAAATCTTGTGCTAGAAACAAGAATTATCTCAGACTACATGTGCTGGATCAGACTCCCGCAAGACCAAGAACAATTTCAAAGTTTTTTGGAGAGTGCCAGGTATGTGTTTTCAGTCTCCTTTCCCCAAAAGAGACACAGGTTGATAGAAGCAATAAAAACAAGGCAAAACTCATGAGAATCATGCCTCTTCTCATACTACTCTTTCCCATAGCAAGATGGAGAAGGAAAAAGCAAACCTCACAAGGCAGATGTTACAGGACTTAACACACAATTGAAGGACATTCAGGTAAGATCCTAGAAATTCAGGCAGGATCCTAGAAATTCATGACTGAAAGGAGCTCAATAGGATTTGCTCCATCCGCTTAACTAAGTGGACAGAATAGACATAGTTTATTTCCTGTGAGAGGTTTATCTCACCCGTCCAAACAATTTCAGGTCCAGGAACCTACAACCTTCCCACATTATTCACCCCAATAGTCATCTGTGCTTCCAATTAGAGAGCGGTACAATATTCCAGTACAAGAAACTAGCACATAGAGTACACTGGAAATAGTTGCAAGTTTTAGTAACATGATGCTGTACCTCAGCAAGGAACAGTTTTCAGGAAGCCCAGCTCAATGTAACGGATTATTAGACCAACCCATAAATCTAAAAAAAAAAAAAAAAAAAAACACCAAAACAAAACAAGCTTCCATGCATACAAAGCCCCTCACATCCTTTCATGTTGTTATTCACCATCAGTGCTCAGACTTTCAAAAATGCCTGTGCAACTTCAGCACCTACATCCAACATGAGATCAGTGAGACTCAAACTCCTAAATCTCTTGGGTGATTCTGAAAATTCTCTTTTTATGAACAAATTCATCCTTTATGTGAAGCAAAATCACAATTTCCACTTCTACCATCATCATCTCATTCCAGGAGCTGTCTCCATAACAGCATTCAGTAAAAGATACTCCTCCACCTAAAATGGTCACTGCCATATATTTCTCTCATGCATGGACAGATTAAAAAGCTGCTGATCATTTCTCTTTGAGGGAGTTAAAATTCACAGAGGTCCACTATACTGAAGAAATTTTACAGGGATTGCAGAAGAATACAAGCAGCAACGAGACATTTAAGCCTCTTCCTTCTTTTTAATCTAAAAACTATTTCCAGTTATGAAACAGGGACTAGAGACCTCATTCGCACTGCTTCTGGCAGCATTTCTGTTCCTTTTAGCTCTTGGCAATGCCTACATACACCTAGAAATGCAGAAAAAACTTTCTGAGAAGAGATTCTTCCAAATCACATTTGTAAGTAAGTGGAGTAATCCATGCTTGACCTACATACAAACCATTTTGAGCTTCACCACTGAAATTCAAAGTGGCACCTGCCAGTTAACAACAAAATCTCCTATTACTTAAACAGGAGAAAGAAATTCAATTTTATTTGGAAGTTCACTAAGGATACATCTATATTGCAGGGCATGTGAGTGGCATTTTCCTGATCAGTCTGAGTGTCCATGTCATCTGGCTGGCTTTTGCAACCCAGGCAGAATCCTAGGAAAGGCTGACACTGAGCATGAGCAGAGTAAAGCAGTTGTCGGGTAGGGCAGCAAGCTGAGAGGGGCAGGAAAATCACATCCTGAGGTGTGGAAGAGATGCAGTAGCCACAATTCTGGGCTGCCTCAAAGAGGAGGTCTCACGGGTGACACTGTCCCAAGCGGAGAGGCCATCCAAACCAGCCTCTCCACCAGGCAGCCACAGCCTCAGTACACCCATGCCTTGTCCCAGGCCAGCAAGGAGCCAGCAAGGGACAGGCCATGCAAGGAGCAACCTTCCAGTACCAGTGGGTCTTGTCCCCCATGCTGAGAAACAGCAAATGGCTGGAGCAAGTTCTTGATGCCACAACATTACTGGTACTCGAGGCAGCTTGCTTAAAACCATTAGACGTGACTCCCGTGGAGCTCATCATGCTTTCCAACAGAGGTATTCTTTAGGCAGCTAATAGGATATTTGGACTATTACAAAGCCAACTGTCAAAGAAAAATAAGATCAGGCACTGAGAGCTGTCATAAAGGAACTGGAGTCTGAAGTGCTTCACAGACAGTTCTTGCTGCTGACAAGGAAACGGCATTTTTCAGCTCCAAAATAGACTGGAAGCTTTAGCTAACCATGTCTTATGGAGCACCCCAGTGGCTGCACCTGTTTTAGTACATAGAGAAACCGAATTTTAGAGAATAAACTCATCAAAAAGGCAAGTTGAGCCTTTCTTTGCAAGTTTTCCAGAACTCTTGCTGTTCTGCCAGCATGCATCATGGGAGGTATAGCTGAACTCTTTTCTCCTAGAAGAACAGTATGAAGTACAGCTGCCTGGAGGTGCCACAGAGGTACTGCTAACTTAGAAAATGGTATTCACATTTTTATCAAAAACTATTTTTCCCCAGAAAACTGATACATTTCTTTTTTAAAAGCTAATTTTTTAGCATAAATGTTGTCTGGCCGTTTTTTCTAGTGCCTGAGTCCACTCTTGCTCTGGCAGACAGATCTTCAAATTACTATGCCTTCCACAGTCCGCCAGTGTGAACAAAACCTTGCACACTCCCTCTTTCCTATCCTCAAAGTGCTGAGAATATGAGTCAATTCCCCTGTATAATGCTGGCAAACAGCCAACCAAAGAGCCATCATGAAAACAGAAACACTCCCAGGGCTTAAATCAAAAATATTAGTCAGCCCAAGGTTGGGGTGATGAGTTAAAATGGAGTTCCTTATTACTTCAGTTTTCTTTTCATAAAAAGAAATAGAAAAAGAACAAAGAGATTCCATGGCATAGGAATTTCTTGCCATGCTGCATCTGCAGAGTCAAGAAAGCGCTGCGCTCTTAGCAAATGTGATCAGAGCAGACCAGTCCTCATTTTCTTCACAGGGAGATGGCTTACCCCAAGTCCCTCTGCAGACAGCTGCCCTCCTTCAAAGATACTCACAGAGCACTCCAGAACAGTGTGGTCTACAAAGCCTGCTAAGCTCCAGATACCCCCAGAGAAAACTACAGACCAAGATGGGTCTGCATGGCAGAAATTAGTGTGCATGAACAGAAGCACACTTATTTAGCCTCCAGTTACAATGCCAAATCACTCCCCATTTTCATCAGATGTCTGTCAGTACAACTGCAAATATTAAGACCTGACCATTGGCTCCTGCCCTTTAAGGGCAGACATGACTCTCAACAGATTTGTTTCTTGTTATTCCTTTAATTTCATCCATGCAGCTAAATTGCCCTCCTTCAGACTTCCCACCTGAGAGACAAGCTGTCAGTCTTCAGAGCTGAGATGGTTGACGCAAAAGCTGCTCTCTGCCTTTCGGTGCTTCTCTGGGGAACGATACTTGGCTAACGTGCTCTTCAAACCAGTAGGTTGGTACAAAAGCAATCCCAAAAATGGTCACTGCAGTGAGATAACAAGAAGGAAACATGTAACGGTTCTGATGATTAAGAGCTATGACTGCCTGTGCTTGTGATGATTTTCTGTCACTGGGAAACCTCGAATCAAGACTGGATGGCTTTTCCAGTCAAGCTGTTGATGAAACAAGAGTCAATACAGGGAAGCAGTCTCGTCCACCAAACAGAAAATATCAGGTCAGTCACAGTGGGGGTTTTTCACCTTCTAAATTAAGAAACAGCCAGACTGCAAGGCTAAAATGCATAAAAAAAATCTGGAAACAACCCCCGTAGAATGCACGTGCTCTGACAACATTGGCTCCAAGTGTTTCTGTCTGTTCAGTCTTCCAACCTGAAGGCAATGTTACTCCCTGTGTGAACATCATTTCTCTGTGCCTGTGTTAATGTCAAACCTCTCCAAGCTGATTCATCTAGATCCACAAAACACAGGCCAGTCCCACCTGGAGCCAGAGCATTCACTCCAGCACAGTTGTCCAGTGTGATGCTCCCAGCAGAGGCAGATCGCATCATGCTGGTGCATCTACCAGTGCATGCCAAGCTGGTTTGCAGTAATTCCTTACACTCTGCCCTTATTTGAAACCCAGATGCTCCATGTTCCCAGTGCAAAAAGGAAAGTTTGGTGTAAAGCATGAAATTCTGCCCAGGAAGAAGCATCAGCTCTCTCCAGGGCTTTGCCACTGTTCTTACCTGAAGGGAGATTATCATTGATGGGAGGTGTCAGTGAGCTCGCTACCTCATCCATTTTTTGTAGTTGTTTCAAAGGCTTCCTCTACCAATTGCTCTGGGACAGTCTAAAGCTGACTCCAGATGAAATCCCAGAAAGCCCAGAGATCACCCCCTTCTGAAGAGTCATCCATCTGTTGCGGGTGCTGATAATAACATATCTGGTGCCTATAACAATACTTGCAGCATGGGGGTTTGCTTGGGGTGGCCAGAAGGTTTTTTCTCAGTGAATGGTGGATAAGAAGCCTATTTTACCTATTTTACTCATAGCTTCCATGTTTTCCTTACTGTTTTGGCATAGCAGTTTCATTCCTTGCCAAAAAGTTTTCCTGCCCAAGCATTATGATAACACTGTGTTGGAGACATGCCCCTCCAACTCAGAATTCAAGTTATAATTATCGAGCAGGCAATGCACTTCAGAGAGAGAGCAAACTGCACAGCAAAGCCCACTCCTGCTGAGCCCAGCTGTGGAGATAGTGTTATACGGGACTTTTTTTCTACAGTTGTACCTATAATAAACCAGGACATCCTCCATTCTCACTCCAAAGATGACACTGCAGCAAGAATTACTGAGACACTTTTGGCCTGGCATCAGCAATGGTGTTGTCACATTGTGAGCACACCTTCCTACTGGTAACAAACAGCACCATATTGTAAGCATGAAGCCGACATATGTTTAGTTCTTACATATCCTTTGGGGTGTTTTACCTCCGTGATGCCCCATCCCATGGTGACTGTGAATGTAGATCCATTTCATTGTTAAGGGAATCCTCCAATTATTTTTCTTTATTATTAAGCTGTTTATTTAATAGTCTCACACTAAGTTATAACAGGGACTTGTGTTTGCATGGGCTAAAAAAACAAACAAAATATGAGACAACTTCATTTATTGCTGAAATCAATGTTAGCGCTAATGACAGAAGAGCTTTCTCATATTTACAGCCCCAGTAGAGTGGAAATAAGACGAACAGCAGCTCCTCCAACATCATCTTAGGAAACCACTCAAGGTGGCTATTATTTTTGTCTTCTAAGAGTCTGATTTACATAATCATTAATTAGGTAAATAGGGCAAGTATGACCCCAGAAAAACAGTCAGGGTATCATACTCTATTGGCTTACCACAACTGTGTTTCCAGTGACCTCATTGTAACATTAAATCATACCATTATTTTACCTAACCTGAAAAACAAAGTTGGAAGCCAAAAAAAACACTGCTCTTGTGGAATGCATTGGCTGGTTTAGATATCAAAGCATTTTTTCTTTCGACTTATTTAAACCCATTCCAATGACAATAAATTGACACATAAATTTTATTGCTATGGAGCCTACTTAGAAAAACAATACAGACACAGGACCATAGAAATGTTGGTGGGATGCCACCTCTGGAGGTCACCTATTCCTACCTACTGCTGGGAGCAAGGCTATTGTTAACACTAGAGCACATAAGCTGTGTCTTTCTTTGGCCCCAAAACAGCTGCTCTGACTCTGGTGCATGCCTATGCAATAGCAAACCAGGGCAAACTCAGTGCTCCTTGCTCAGGAGGATCAGCGGAGAGGACAGAGCTTAACTGGGGCAGTGCAAAGTGCCTGTGACCTGTCCCCAGTATATCAACCTCTTCTCTACCAGACTGTCAAACCTTGGTCACTGTGCTGAGATGTTTCATAAGAACTGACAGGAGTAACCCTTTTCCCTCTCAGCAAAGACTCCACAAAGCCAGCCAATATGCAGTGCATCTTTCCTGCTGCTAATTGCATTTTTTAGACACCGGGTCCCCTGAGGAATCAAAGAAATGCCTGTTGAGCTCAACCACACATACCAGAGCAGCTGTGTGTGGATACACCATGCCTCTCAGATCATTGCAAACTAATTAAGGGTTTCCTTCCCCACACAGATAATTATTATTATTCCATATGCATTGATTCATGAAAGAACTAGGCTCGGAAACAATAACACCCTTGCTTGTGGGGGAGGAGGCTGTCATATACCTCAGCCTTGGCTTCTGGTCCTTTCTGATAGAGTTTCAATGTCTGTCTGATTGTTCCTAAGTTGTGTCCTTCTGATTTCTTGCCCTTAGAGGAAGCTGTGCTAGAGAACATGGGCCAAAGCTGGGGTTGCCAGAAGGAACAGCAGCAGCAGACTATGTCAAATTTTTGAAAAGCTTACCACGTTCAAAGAAATCAGGTTTGGACTTCCCTGGGAGTCAAGCTTCCAAAAATCCAGGCCCCAGTTAATAAGAAAGATTAATAGCACCAAATACCAGAGACCTCAAGGGAATGTCATGTCATCTTGTCCAACCCCCTGCATAATGCAAATGAGATAATTCCATCTTGCACTCATTGTGGCATGAAAGCACGTTCCTCAAAAGGCAGCTTGCCTTGATTTGTCAACTTCAAAAGAGGCCAAATCCATACAAGGTTAAAAAATCCTCCTATTTCAGTTCAGAGAAAGATGGGAGATGTGGACTGAACTTTGCTTCATCTTATGCTTCAATTATTTGCTTGTCACACTTGGTTGCTGCCCAGTTTAGCCAAGGCATTTGGCTAATTTCTTCCAGGAGGAGGAAGTTGAGATCCACGCATGGTTTATTTGCAAATATGCATAAAATCAACTTCCTCTGAGTAAGGGTTGACTTGGGCAATCCTTTGTGCCAATCTCTAAGCTCCTGTTGGACATTTTTGAACAAAAAATGTTCAGTCATCCTCTGCTTTCTTCTCACTGCATTCTGGACTTATGTCTCATCTTTTGCTTCCTTTTGTCCACCTCTGAGTAGTTAATTTGGCTTCTTTCTCATTCTTACACACATACAAACACACACACATATCTGCTAAAATTAAGAGCTAAACAAGACCTGCACCTCTCTGCACCACCACCCACCTCTGGAGCACTCCCACACGTATCTTGTACCATGTTCCCATGGAGGAGGTTACTCTCATTTCTTATAGAAACTTAATCTACCTTCTATACCGATCTTAACTACTAGGTAATGGTAAAACAAAAGTGGCAGAAGTTTTTCAACCAGACAGTAGTCTCACTTTATGGGTATCCAACTGGCTAGAACTTCAGTTCTGAATACCAAGGTCAGCCCCCCTCAGGGCACCTCTGGGACCAGCTAACCATCTCAAGGGCAGTGTAACTAAGCTGGGATGCCTTGAGATCTGGTAGGAGTTCACTACCCTTAGGAAAAGGACTAACAGCACTGCAAATTAAAGGTTTCAGCCTGTGAAAAGAACAAGATAGCATGGTGACGTCCTCCCAAGCATCCCTCCCATGTTCAGTGGCCAACAGACCTTATTGCAGCACATCTTGTGTTTCATAAATGTTCTACACCTTGCTGCCATGAAAAAAATGCAAAGACTAGCTACATCTTGTGGCTGAATTCTGTTTTCTGGAGACTGGTAAATCTGGCTACAAAGTCCTGCACAAGACTTTATAACTGAAAGCTACCCTACATTTATATGAATGAGTTCAAGAACACAACACTCAGTTCCTTTCCACATTGCACATACTAGCAAAATACTTCATTCCTTGATTTAAGTATGAAAGCTGTTCAAACACAAAGATGACCCTTAATTATGGCTTTAAATGCACTTGGTTAGAATTACCTCCTTGCTCATCTTTGGAAAGTATAAGAAGAAGTAACACAATAATATGCAGTGCTGTAGTTCTGGAGTAATTGCCTGCTATGCTTGAACTCTGTGAGGCCTTTTCCAATTACATTTGTAGCTTGCTAATGTTTGGGGATTTTCCAGGATAAATTACATTAATTGTGTTCCTTGGATCTGTTTTCCACAAAAAGCCCAATAAACAGCAAGAAAAGGGAGGGAGAGAATTAAGTGGCGGAGTTAATTAGATTAGGCTTGTGCTGTAGTGAAGAAGGAAGATTCCACTAAATCCTATAATAGGCCCTAATGAGGATTTTATCATGCTTGTTAAACGGGTCATTTAGTTGTGTGACTGGGCCGCTGAGTGTAATGTAAAAACTGGTTAATAAAAAAAAAGTCTTTTAATTGCACACACAGGCAAAGCAATATCAGAAGAGTCCAGCCAAATGGAATAGCCTCCAACCAAATGTAGGAAAAGCTCTGCAGTTCCTGTTAATGGTGAACATGTAATGTGATTAGGCCACTTAATTTTCCTTGACTGGCATAAAAAATTAATGTTCCATGAGTGATTTACACTGGGGAACTTTAATAATCCAGATTGATCAAGATAGGAGTTACTTATTTTTCCTGCTTTATTTTGGTTTTTTTGTAGAGGGGGTAAAAATGAATGTAGATCTGGTTGCTCTTTAATCATCTGTACCTGTTCCTTTCATTGGTGTTTGTAGAAAAATCTGTAACAGAATCACTGACCACTCTGGCTAATCTTCCAGGGATGGGATGAGACAATCTTTGCATCTTGTTTTCAGGTAGCAGACATCCCACAGAAAAATGAGAGTCCTGGAAAATGCACTCCATAGAGTATGCTTCCTTATCGGTTTTATTTTTAATTTGAAGACAACGCTTCTGGATGTCCTGCTTAATACTGAGCACAAGAACCTATATCTGCCCTGACTTCGTCCTTCGTCAAGGGATGTAAACATCCAACACTCTGTTGGTTCTCTGGTCTCACACCACTGAGACTAGCTCCAAGAGACTAAGCTTAACAATGCAGACACATTTTGAGGCTAGTTTTAGTAAACAAGAAAAGAAGTAAATCTAGGCCATTGGCAGAAAGGGTGAAGATATCACTTGATCTACCTGCTTGTCAAAGTTTACCAATTTGAAATGAGACACATGGTAGAAGTCTCTGAGCTCAGAGGTCTCCTAATTCCTGGAAGCCTGTAAATGGTTGTTCCCTACAAGCTCCTTTCTTAGGTGACATCTGGCCTGCATGTCTTCAGAGGCAGTCCATCCCTTCCCCTAGCTGTTATTTCAGCCTAGAACTCACCATCACTATATACAATAAGGGAAGATATGTCCTCTGTTTGGCTCTGGCCTTTGATTTGGACTTCACTTTTCCAGATATGCTCCCAGAGATGTTTCCACTTGATGATGACTTCCTTCAGCATTCAGCCTGAGTAGTGTGATGACCCCCCCAGCTCACTGGCTGAGTGTTAGGGCTGCATCTCTGACACTTCCTTTTTTGTGCTTTAAAACACCAATTAGTTTTCTCAAGGCCCCCACTGCAGGGTTTGATTTATATCAATCTCTGTGGCATGTGACAGGGACCAGGTGGTGACTGAGCAGAAGACCCCTGTGACTTCCACCCGTCCAGCAAATGACAGCCTTTACTCCAAGTACCCCACCGAGACATACCAGCTGCTGCCGCCTCCAGCCCAGCTTGGTGGCATCCCCAGAGGCAATGATATGGAATAGCTGATCATTCATAAATGCCTCTTCCAGCATCCATTGGCTCTGATGCCTCAACAACTGAACATCTGCTGGGGAAAAGGAAAACAAGAAGTTCAACTCTTTCCTGCTTATTCATTCTACTCTAGTGATTTTTCAACCTCTTTCAGTTTGCAGGGGTCTAAGAGTATTCCAGTGGCAGCATGTGAAACCCCCTGCGGTGATTCGAGCCAACTGTTAATAAACTTTCTTTTCTTAGCTCCCTTTTCAGGGATGTCCTAGAAGCACCCAGAGACCCAGGACTAGCTACAGGTACAATATCACTATCCTGATCAACACTTTGTAATAACAACATAACAAGTAAGATAAAAGTAAAAATACCTACCCATTGAAAGCGTGACAACACCAACGCACATACTATTGGCATAGTAACTGTACAATCAGTTGTGTCTGAGCTTGTTTAAAATACAAGCTTTAACTGTGACAAATATGTTCCTTATAGAGCAGCTACAAGAACTGGCTTAATTTATGAAAGCTACCTCATTTTCCTTCCTTGAGTCCTTCTTACAACACTCCTGTGCCATAGCAGCTCCCCAAAACTATGCAAATATTAAGTAGTTTTCATTGCTTTGCAAGATTTATGTCCTTATTGTACTAAGTCCCCCTGTATCATTCTATTACCCTTTATTTACGCTTAGTTTGTGATCACTAAATTCCCTACTTTGTGTTTCTACAGTACTTGACACAATGGAGTCCTGTCTGTATCTGGATTTCCTTCACACCACAAATATGCAAACATTAAAATAACATTATCTCTTAGAAGTAGTTGCATTGTAGCATGGCTCTTGGGCCAAATTAGGGCAAGGAAGCTCAGATAAGGTGACTCCCAGATAAATAAACTAGCACTGCAGTTTGGCTTCCTTGCTTCTTTGCTCTATGAGTTTTCAGAGCTATGTTCAGCCAGATTACTATGGACCAGTTCTCCTGTCCATCAAGATATCTGCACAGCCATGCCAGTCAACATATAGAAATGATCCCTGTTGCTCACAGCCAGGCTCCAAAGTGCAACCCTGTTGGTGATCCTGCAAACAGCACCAGCTCCTGGTCACAGTCCATTTCTTCAAAATCACATTGTCAGTGAACATAAGGATGCTAAAGAGCTGGCTGTGATAGCAGGTTAGAATCATGCTTATGATCAAAGCCACAGCAACACCAGCCAGACAAGTAGGTAAACACACTCTGAAAGGAGATTTGAGAGACCCTTACCTTCAGCAGGGACTGCTGAAATGGTTAAAGCGAAGCATATGCTCTGTTGCCATATCAATAACCGTATTACATCCATCATACTACAACACGTAAATGCTTCTAGCTGGCTGGATAGCATATTGCCATTTAATGTTTCATAGCACTTCACATTACCCAATTCAGTCTGTTACTCCCAGCATGCAGAATTAAGTTCACTTTACCAAATCATTTTGCCAAGGAAAGGCTTCTGCTCCTGTTGCTGTAGTCATCAAAAGTAGCTATGTATTCATGTGTCTGTATGGGTGCATGCATGTATGTATGAGAGTATCCATCAGATACACAGCTATGACTAATAACACAGCAATGACTAATAAACACAGTCTAGTAAATACGATCTATGCAAAAAGATTCAAAGTATTGATGCCAAACTGCTTAGAGGACAGGGGAGAAGATCTGGTTAACAGTATTCAAATAAGTTAACAGTTGTCAGTGAGGAAGAGAAAGCCCCTTGCTTTAACTTTGGAGTTAGCTCTGCTTTGAACAGGAGGCTGTTCACCTGACATCTGCCCAACTCCATGATATGACATCTCCTTGTGTCCATTATGGACAGAGCAAAAACAGTGCGTGTAAATTCCTAAACTGTAGCAAAGGAGATTTAAATTAGATATCAGGAAAATTAGGAACTAGGTAGCTCAGGGAAGTGTGATGACTCTTGCAGAAGGGTTTTATGAACTGCATAGAAAAAAATTTCCCTGGAACAGCCTCTGGGGTGGAGGGATAGATTAGATGATCTCTTGAGTCTCTGCTGTACGTCTGATATCTGTGATTTGACACATTTTCTGACAAAAGCTGGGCAAGCAGGGTGTACTTGAAAGGACTGTACTGCTTCACAGCAGAGCAGACAACCCTGTGCCTTCCCTTCCAATCGATGAGGCTCCCAGAGCACAAAGTGCTGAAATAAACTCAAGTCATTTTAATTGGCACCTTTCTTTGTTTAAACAATAAAGAAGTAATATGGGTCACTTCCACTGTGAAGCAGCTATCTGTCAGACACAGAAAAGACTTGTATAACAACGAGAAGGAAAATGCTGACTTCATGTTCTCTTCTATTTTATTTGTGACCTGGACTTCTTCATTTTCTTCTGTTTTTTTCTCTCTGTCTTTTGCTTTTTTCCTCCTAATACCAAGCCCTGAAAACATCCTGGCTTGCAAAGCTTTCTTCCTACAGACAGTTGAAGCTGCTAATTGCAATCTCATCACTGAAACGCAGACCTGCCCTTCATCTATACTGTACCACTCCTGTCTTTCCCCTGCAGTTAATGAAGTGTCTCACACTGAGGAAGGAGTAGTTTGCAAGCCTAGCTTTCACCAAGATACTTACAATGCTGTGCTCACAGCAAGGAATTTGAGCCAAAGCACTCTAAAAATCAAAGGAACGAAGAACTGTCCACTCTTTTGTAACGTGCGCGGGCAGTGGGCTGCAAATGACTCCAGGTAACTGGGGATGACTGTATGGCACAGGCTTTGGATGCTATGTGCAGTGTCTCCCCTGAGCCAGGGACTGTTTATTTGCTTTGTCCCTGATGTAGCACAGCAAGTCCATCATCCAAGACTCATCTCTTTGCTATTTGTCAAAAGGTCAACAACACTCCGTGAACAAAGTGTGGCTTTTTCTTCAGAGGCAGAAGAAATGTGCTTCCTGGGGAAGAGCAAAGTACTTTGGCATGAGGGCAGTGATGCATGGGGAGTGGACCTGCCTTTCAGCTCCATTGCTGAAAGTGTTGACAGAAGCTACACTTGTGCCATGCAGCAAACTGAGTGAGCTTCCCAGCATGGCATGAAAGCCTGCGGCCACACTTGAGCTCCTGTGATTTGGAGAAGCAGAGGTTATTTCTTCCCCAGGGGTTTGGTTTGGCTTTGAAGTCTATCCTTCCAGTAACAGGTTGTACTGAAATAACCACCTTAAAATTGCTACCTAAATCAAACTGACTTGAGACCCTCTCTAAAAGTCCCTAGAAAAGTGGGCCTTAACATGTACAGGGGAAAAATTGCTCATAGCCTGTCTTTAAAATACAGCAGGGATGGAGGATGTCTCACAGCAGCATTAGTGTTAGACACAAGAAAACAGAACAGCCTATGGACCCTCTAGCCTAATCTGTGTCACACTGAAAGTCACCTAGGAGGATAAGAGGAGGGATAATCCATATGAATGAATAAACTTCTGATATGCCATGACAACTGCCTATTTTCACACTCAGTGCTGGCTCACGGGGTCCTTGCCTGTCTCTGCTGATCCGTGCCTGTCTGCCCCTGCATCTTCTACATAAATTCAGAGTTTGTACAACATCTGGGCCCAGGGCACCGCATCCCCTCAATCAGAGTATTTATTTAAATGCATAACTGGTGGCACTAAAAGAAACAAAACCAATACTGCACCCCCAAGAGAGACGCGCTCTGGGGGTTAGTACGTGGCAATATTTATGTTAGCACCTGATGTCTTCAGACATGGAAACCTGGCTGTCATTCCTGTCACAGCTGTCTCTGATTTCTATAAGAAGGGTTGAAAGGGCCAAACCTCAAAGAGGATTGCCAGATCCAGGCTTGCAAACAGAGTAAGCACAACCAACAAACATATGGGATTTTGAAAAAATAAAATATATAAAGATTGAGGAATGTTTTATTGCCTTTTGCATCCTACCGGGAAGGGTCCATTTTTAAGTCTTATCTCCAGCTATGAAAGCTGAAAGCTAGACACAGTCATCCCAAGGTCCACAGTTTAGCTATTCCTTAATTATCTGTGAATGGAGGCTAAGTAAAAGAAGGTCATGTGTGCTGTACAAAACCCACAGATGCAGAATTTCAGACGGTCTCTTCATCTCCATGGGAAATGTTTAGGAGTCAACAAATTGCAACTGTTTGGAAACGCTTTTGATTTATAAAGCTGTGAGCACCTAATCCATCCTTGTATTCTGACATCCATCTATGTGCAAGTTTCTGGCAAACACTTCTCAGGTTAAAAGTCCTCAGATCTTACTGGTTTAATGTAACAAACCCAAATTGTGCTGAAAGTGTTCCCAGCCATGGAAAGAAAGAGGCCATCTGCCCTCACTGAGTGCTAAAGCCCTCCTCAGATGCAGCCACCTCTGTGGGGAAAGTACAAAACTTTCCATGCTTCTTGTCACCAGGTGCTAAATCCAGTCCAAGGAGAAGTGCTCTTAGCCAACAAAAGCTTTAATTTTCACTCACTTATTTCTGTTAATGAGATGCATATATCACCTGCCTGAGATAGACTTCCAGCACTAGATGTGGGAAACGATTTCCCCACAAACAGCTCTGCCAACACATCTCAGCCAGGGCTGCCCTAGGGCTCATCTGCTGCTCCAGGTTTGGGGCTGTCCATGCTGCCTAGCTGTGTGGTCTCCACTAATGTCCCCTGGCTGAGACCACCTCATCCCTCTGCTGTATTGTACAGCTTTATTCTCAAGAGGTGAACGACTATTAACATATCTCACTGCTGCTAAAAATCTTAGTAAAAACACACACTTATATGCATACAGAGAAATCAAGAAATTAATCAAATTAATGGATAGCCCCTGCAGCACTGTAAATCCAAACATATGAATTTTAACATCTTCAGGAGTTTTAATGCCATTTTTCCCTTCTGGTATCTGAGCAGTATAAAACTCCAGGCAAGTCAGTGAACCAGGGAATGCAACTGATTTGAAATAAAAGCAAAATGGCTCAGGGGTTTAATTGTCAAAGCTGGGCAAAGTGAAGAAAGTAAATAAGCACTTTGTTATACAAGATGAAAAACAAATTGGAGCACAGTCCAATTCTGCAAACTTTCTTCAGGCAAAATTCTCATCATTTTCACTGGCAGGGGCATGTATGGGTTCCCAGAGTGGGACCGAGTGGATGGAAATCATCACGAGTTTCCAGAGCCACAGGGCATTTCTGAACATCAAACTGGAAACAGCCAGAAGCTGGGTGATTTTCAGAGCATTTCACCTGTATAAATCTGGGCTTCTTAAGGGATCTCCACCAGGGCAACAAAAAGTCTGATGTTGAAGTTGTGTTCCCTCAAACATAGGGTGGTGGCTGATGTGAAGAATACCGACCCTACAGTGGGTTGAATTCTTTTGATAAAATACTTGCTTCATGAAAGAGAAGAGTTTGTTTTTTTCTTTTAATTACAGGTGATATTTTTCACAGGAAAACTTTGTTTCAACTTAATGATCTTCTTTTTTTTAGTGGAGAAGAGTCAAATAAGAGGATTTTAGCTTTGCACTGACATTTCAAAAATGCCAAGAACATCAGCATTTATTTAGATCAAAGATGTCACTATTTATCAATCTGATATCTCAGAATCGGCATTTTCCAGAGCAAAAGCATTCAACAAAAACTTGATTTTCCTCATAGCTGAAAAACGCCTTTTCAAAAAGCTCTCCCAATTCCTAGTTGAAATGACTGTGGCCACCAGTGGCTGTGTGTCTCAGGAGTGCCCAGAATAGCCTGGGTGGGGGAACCTGGTGCAGTCCCATTCCTGGACACTTGCACAGCACAGCTGCAGTAGCATCCAGCTCCACCATGACTGGGAACAACACAGCACCCTCCCAAGTGCTCACCTCTCTCATCTGAGCTGAAGAGCTCCAGATCTGCCAAGATCAACAAGAGGCGCACTTTGAGCAGGCAGAGGAAGAGATATGCAACATCTTCTGCATTTTAGGACTGTAAATAGACAGAACAGACAGCACAGCCCTCACAATGAGGCTACACGGGTGAGTATCTATAGTAAATATAGGCGGTACCACAATGAAAAGACCCAGAACGATTAGGAAAGGACTACTCTTATTGAGGACTCAGCATTACTAGCCTTGTCTGCTGTCTGATGCCACCATGCTGCCACCGCTGCTCCCTTCTCCTCCATCCAGGTAGGCACTGCTGCCTGCTACCCATCCACGTGAAGGGACAGGGCCAGGAAGAGGGTCCCTCCCCATCTGGCAATGTTCATCTCCATCCCCAAGATGTAGGTGGGACAGCAGAGCAGAGCCGCTACACAACAGTCATAGAGCTCTGCGGTGAAGGAGGGGACGTCTGGCATAAAGTTGTCTGATAACACCGGGAAACTGAAGGAAGAATAAGAAAGCACTTCCCAGTGTTAAACTGGGCAGGCAGAGGAGCTGGAAATTCATACATTTTTCCTACCTAGACAACAGTTTATTTAGAGGCTGAGTCCTTACTAACTTGTTTGCCTGTCCCACCTCTCCCTTCTCCAGGTGGTGGCACTAAGGACGAGGCACATGATTTCCCCGAGGCCCGTTCACGTTGTGAGGCTGAAAGCTCCTCCAGAATTGGCAGTGCCGCTAAAATCTAATCAGGTGCTTGTGTGCAACAGACCCAGAAGCAATTGCAATCAAGCCAATTGCTGCATCTGATTACACATGAAAACCCTCGTGCCGCTAAGTGTTTTGCAGTCCTTAATAAAATGTGCCTGTCTTGCCTCAAATTGCATCAGGCAAGGTTGTTGGGTTTTTTTTTTTTAAATATTAAGAATTACCTGAAAGGAGAGAAGGAGGAAGAATAGGATGGAATTAGAAAAAGCAACCAGTGAAAACAAGGTAAATAGACGCCTAAAACGCACTCATTGCCTCATACGGCTTCATCATAGCGAAATGGGATCTTCAGGACAAACTTCATAGAAATCTCAGCAAACCCAAGAGAGAATACAGCCAGGTACCCAGAGCTCCTTTGCTGGCCTCATGACAGACAGTTGCACAGGGGGATCAAAGACAGTGATCAAATTCCTCAGGGAACAGTAGATTTTTGGGTTTGATGTGCAATGGGTTTTGTGGCTTGATTGTGTTTGGCATTACACGCACAGCAACCACAGTGCACACACACACACAAACACACACAAACACCCCTGTACAATGGCACTGCACAAGCCAAAACACCCAACACTTGTACCCCTTCTAGCTGAGTTTCTGTTTTTCCAGCAATCTGCACAAAGATAGGATGGGAAATCCTAACTCTGAATTTTCCTTGTTGGCCCGTCATTGAAAAGTTGTGGATTTTGCAATTGTTAAATCAGGACAGCCCATACTAGGGCCCCTAAAGTTACTCTCAATTTAAGTTGGGCCAGCTAGGAAAAAGAAACTGCATGTCTGTGATAACACTGGAGGAATCTCACCTGTGCTATGCTCAGTCTAAGTGGAAACCCACCGTTTCACAGATTCTGCAGGCCACACACCTTCTCCTCCAGCCAGTCCCACTACGTCCCATCTCCCACGCACGCAGTGCAGCACCACCGCCATCCCTTCCTGCTAAGGCCCTGCACGCTCAGTGCAGCCAGTCAGGATTTCTCAGACCTATTGCAATCATGGAAGTGCCATCCCTTGCCTGTCCAGGCACTCACTTCCACATCTGCTCAGCTTAGGCTCGCTGCCTGGTCCAAGCACCCACATCAGTACATGGTGTCTCCTGTACTCTAAGGAAAGTATCCACCAGACATGCAGAGCCTCAGTAAGAAAAGAAGGCATTTCCAGAAAGTTCCAGAGTGAAGGAAGCCCCAAAGAGGCTGTCTCAACATATGGGAGAAACAAAGAGAGATGGAGAAGAGGGACTAACGACCAAAAATGCCAACCACATGCATTTTGTTTTACAACAGAAATGTCTCAGAGTCGGATAAAGTCTAGTCATGGCAGAGGAATTTATATTGCTGAAATAATAAGTGAAAGCCTGGAGCTGCTATGTGTCCTGGAGCAAGAGGCCACTCACCCCTGCTGCAATAATTTGCAGCTGTGAAACGCAGAAGTCTGTAAAGGAGATATTCTGCCCCCTGCCCACTTTGGCAAAGGCAAAAAGGAAGCAAGGAATTGCAGTGGGAGAAGGAAGCATCAGCGCAATGGCTATTTCCATGCACACCCAACCTCTGCCAATTACAGCGGAGGACTTGACTCTATTTCCTGGATTTCATCAAGGAAGCAATTGGAGCTGATCAATTAATAACCTCTAAAATTTGAACCTGTTCCTTGTGGCTGCTGGTCAGGGTTTGGCAGAAGAGCTGCAGAAATCCATGTCTTGGAGGGGAAGCTGCAGCTGGAAGCAGAGACTTGCAGACACCAGAGCATGTCTTCTTCCAGACGTGAGGGTCCCTTGAGGAAAGATTGAGCTCAGCAGCCAAATTCCAGGGCAGGAAATTGCACCCTAGTACAATTAAAGAAATTAAAGTCATAAAATGTTTCATGATACTATAAAGAGTAGTGAGAATAGGGAATCATTAAAATAATTATCATTTTAACTTAAGGGCAAGACAACTAATAGCCAGAAGCACTACTTTCCTCTTGAAATGACTCAGCTTCCAGGAACGTGGGGAAATCTAGATGCTCTCACTCCTCTGTGCAGTTCCACAGGTCCATCATATCCAATTTATCCATTTGATTTCCTTGTGAAGGCCTTTGAGCCCTCTTCCCAAGTCCACCAAGATAATGAAGAGCCCTTCTGTGCTTTTGGAGCTGCGTCTGAAGTCCATTCACGACCACAAAGCAAAGGCACTGTAAAGGTTTACACATTCTGAGTGCTGGAAAAGGCACCGCTTAAAACATTCAGCAGACGGATGAGGTTGTGCATGCCTGTTCAGAGACTCACATCAGGAATTAAGCCTGCAGTGCTCATTAATAATAATGGGAGCTAAATGCTGCATTGCATGTGTCATGATGGGAATGGACTCCTTCTGCTACAGCATGGAGCTGTCCTAAACAGATTATTTAATTAGTATGTTACAGGTATTGATTCTGGGAATAAATATGAATTCAGTAAATATTGCTAATGAGCTTCTTAACCCAGCAGTATGTCCTCTGCACAAACCAGAAGCGCTTGCTCATTTAATATATGCCATATCCCAATACTGACAGGAAATCCTAAAAGCACTGTTAATGGCAAGAGCAAAAATAATGGTTGCCTCCATCAAATCTCTGTTTAAAGTTAACACATATAACTGGCCTTTCCATAATCTCATTTTAATGGATAGGTTTCTCTTTTAAAAGATGTTATTTTCTTAGCAAGCAGAATATAGGTGTGAGGATCAGGAATGGGCTTCCTGAGGGCAGTCTAGAAAGTAGGTCTCTGCTAGTCCTTGGATTAAAAACAAAGATCTACACAACTAATACTCAGTTTTCTCTGGGCGCAAGACTTCTCCCTGGGTAGAGAGGCCTCTGAGCCTGCATAAAGACCTCTCCCATATACCAGGATGAGCTCATGCCCTGGGTTAAAATAATATGTCCAGATCAGTCCTTCCATATCTCCTCAAGTTCATGCTTGCAACTCCCTTTCTTTCTGTGCTTCTTCTCATTCTGCATCTCATTTAAACTCATTCAGGAACTAAAATCAAGTGGCTGCTCACTCCTGTAAGAAGAGAAATATGAGTGCAGCAACAAAGAGATCAGCAAGATTTTAACCATAGATCTTTCTCCTGCAATGCACCTGAGTGCTCCGTGGGACTCCCAGTTGGTCCGCATAATATGAGCATTACCAGGTCCAACAGTGAGTCTCTCTCTGCTACCCATCAGCAAGTCAGACCTTTCCCAGATAATCCTATGCCTCTTGATTCAGATTTCTTCCTCCTAATGACCCATTGCACCACCAGATTTTGTATCTGTCTTGCCTCATATGTTTGAGTACTTCCAAATTAGGAAGGAGGAAGGTTTCTTCCTACAGCAGTAAAATAACTATGCAATAAATAGGAGAGGCTTTGCAAGGAATCTGTCCAATGAATTTGAACTTCACTTAATAGTTACTCATAAATATATATATATGAATAAAAAATTTTATCTTCTGGAGTATCTGCCTTTTTGCAAAGGAGAGATTCCCAAGCTTGTACATACGGCCATTAGCCGATGCTTTCCCATCTGCTCTTTGTAGGGAATATGCAGTCTTGTTGGTAGTATTCAATGTGGTAGTCAAGGGAAAAATCTCTGATCATTGTGCATTAGTTCAGTTTTTCTCTGCTCTGGCAAGTTTGACTTATCATTAAACATCCCAGAAATGCCAGCTCTAAAAATCATTTCTACTTTGATGTTATTTTCCACCTCTGAGAAATTGCTGCTCTCTTTCTGGGATTTGATTTTTATTAGAAACTTTTTTAAAGGCCAGAGAGCTAGAAATGCATCAATGAAGTCAAACAACTCCACCTCTTATTCAGGAACATAGCCAAAACCCTTCCACGTTTTGGCTGTTTTTTTGTGCACATTTTCCAATCCATCTTGTTCTCCCTTTTCTTTACTACATAAATGTATGAAAGGAAAATAGATTTTCTAGTCAAAGTTATATAAGAACCTAAGAACAGTCAGTCTGGGTTTTAACAATTGTCTAGTCCAGTATTCTTCCACAGCACATAAACGATGCCCATTGGAAGTCAAGTGAGCACATACAATACTTCCCCCCCAAGCACTCCTTTCATCCATGCAGTCATTAGCATTTTCTTTGTCTTCAGTAACACTCACTTCAGCATAATAACTAGTTACATGTAGTTCATGCAGCTCAAATTCAGTGTTAATTTATGACAGCTAGCTGGTGCTGAACAAGCCAAGTGCTCTTCTTCTTTTTTCCCGTTTATCTAAATGCCAGTCCACGTGCACCTATACAGAGATGTTGAGCAGAAGACATTTATCACCATTTCCAATCTCCCTTGAGAAGAGTTTTCGCTGCAAATGTTCCCCACCTTGTGTACCAATTAGTTGTTCTTGTCCAGTCATGTCTCCAGAGTGATCTGCTTGCTATCAACTGTATGGATCCACAGGCCAGAATCACTCTCATGAATAAATCCAAAGGCATGGTCAGTTATCAGGAGCATCAACACACTGGAGAAGAAAGCTCACTAAGGGAGAAAAAAAATCTTCTTATTACTTTTAGATGCCCTTTTGATCTTATTAGAAAGGAAACCGGGGGAACTAGAAAGTGAAGGGAGATAAGAGAGGGCTGGCTCAGGTTGATTTGATTGTTTTTTTTAAACCAGGAAATATATATACATTGTCAAGTTCCTGTTCCCACCTGGGAAATCTTGTGTGGCCTTTAAGCCCTGCTAACACAGAGTGCAGTGTTAATGCAGCAGCACCAGTTCCAGGACGGGCTGTTAGCACAGGAACATCCTCCCAGCCTGGGTTTGTTAAGGACCAGGACCACCACCAAGCTCATGTTTGGGTCTCAGACCTGCAGCCAGTTTGCCTCCTTATAGCCAGTTCATTACGGGACTGCTTCTGCTCCTCCTTCCTAAGCACTCAGCTGGACTCCAGTCAGAGCAACCTGCTAACTGAAAAGTAAAGGATGCAGAATCTGGCCTTGCATGTGCTTGTTATTCCTACCTGCAGGATGGAACAAGGCTTTCTTTTTTCCTATTTATTCAGGCATTCTAGTACAAGGACTTCAGGGCCTGATTGTTCTCTGCAAGCCTTTCTTATAGACCTAAATGAAGCACTGAACTATATAAAAATCATAGCATGGAGGCTCTGTGGAGACCGATCTTGGATCATTGCTAAGAACACTTAATGATCCATGAATTCATGAGGAGAGAGGGCCTCACTTCTCCCATGAGTCCATTTTCACTATGTAGAATCAGGCCCAAAGAAAAAGATGGCAATTTTCTTTCAGGAAAATTTCTGCAGGTTTGATTCTGCAAAGAAAACACTGAGATGAAAGGTAATTGAAATGAGTTGTTTGGTTGGCTGTGCCTTTGGCTGGATTTTCTGATGTCTAATAGAGAGTGAGCTCTGAAGCTTTTTCCCAAGCTTGGACCATAATATCAGCACACTCTTATGTAGACTCTCTACTGTCTAGCAAAAGCTGTGATCATGCACTGACAATACAGATAAATTCTCCTTAACCTCTTTCAGGCCACTTCTTTTTACAAAATGTGTAGGAACCAGCTATATTTGAGATTTCTACCCCTCTGCCAAATTTAGTGATAATCCAACCCACTAAAAAAAAAATCCATGCAGGCAGAAGATGGATGTCTAAGCATACACAGGCAGCATGGTCACACAAGCCAAGGAGAGCAAAGCAGGACAGAGGATTAGCTGGTCCAGGATCTTTCCTCCAATGCTGATCAACGCCAGCTATTTTAGGAAACATTAGAACAGGGCAAGCATTCAATGATGCTTCTCCAAGTATTTTTCCAGCCTCCAGGAAATTCTGTTAAAGGTTTTCCCAAACCAAAAGGGATACCCATCAAAGGGGTTTTTTTCTATGAATTTGTCCACTTATGTTTTACATCCATGTAAACTTCAAGCATCTACAGCATCTGCAGCAAGGAACTCCACAGCCTAAGGGTATGTTTTGTGAACATTACTTCTTTTTCTTTGCTCTGACTGCACCATGACAGTTTCATGCCCCCATATTGAAAAAGTCATGGGGCTGTATTTCATTAGATTTAAAAAAAAAAAAACAAACCACCATCCCAGTCAGTACAAGAAAGTATCTGGCCTGAAGGATACTCCAGAGACTGACATCAGAGCCTCACTAGGCATGTTCAAATATGCACAAATCTGAAGGTTACTAGTACTTGGTTTAACCATCCCCTGCGTCAAGAGCTCTGAAAAAATTCTGAGTCCCACAAGAGGAAAAGTAAGGGAATAAAAGCTGTCAGTCTGAACTCCCTTTCTTTCTACAAGCTATCCATCACATTTTGAAACATGAGATATTTGATTCTGGCTTTGGAGACTTTTGTAAGCTCTTTTCCTACATAAATAGCTGGGCTATCTTCTCTATGTACAGTATATTAAATATCATCCAGTGACTACTGGAATCAATGAAAGCACTGCATTTCAGTGCAAAATAGTCAATCAGTCTCCAAAAGTTGATCGTTATTAATCTGCTTTGAAAATCTAAAAATCAAGTTGCTTTTTTTTTTTGAGGCTTCTCAACACCTTGAAAAACTACTTACTCAGACCCTCAGAGTAGATTATTTATTAATCTGCTCTGAAAAATTAAAATAGAGGAAAAAAAATAACATTATCAGTGTCTTGAAGATTGATGAAGGTGATTTTCACTAACACTCTATGGAGGAAAACTTAGGGCTGCTAATACCGAATATAGGTCAATAAATCATTCTAGTAAGAGTGACCTAATTAACAGTCAAGCCCTGATTTGAATGCATGAAGCTTATTATCTTGACACAAGGTTCACTCTCACAGAAAAAAAAAAAAAAAAAGAAAAAATTAAAACTAAAAAAACTCATGGAAAACTTTCTGGGAGAAAAGTTTCTGGACAAAATGGAAAGCAGTTGTCTTCTGTGCAAATATTGTCGTTGGTTTCCCAGTCCTAGATTCTTCCTGAACAAGGGGAGATAATAGGAAACACTTTCAACTAGTCTGGTACAGCAGAGAGGTGGAAAGATCATCATTAAACACACAGATGGTTGTTATACTCCAGCACCAGAGACATGCTAGTATTATCCAGGAGAAACTATAACCTTCATTGTTTTGGCACTCATTGGTGATGACCACCTTTGTAAAAGCATCCATTGCCTGGTTGAAAGGATCCCCAGAGTGCAAAGGACATCAAACCACACAGAGGTTGTTGCATTACCCAGAGAGCATCTCCGCAGTGGCCTATGGCTGTGGAATACACAAGCACACACCCGACAAGCAGTCCTACAGACCTCAGGGACTGTGTCTGGAGGAATCAAATCCATTGCTTTGCCCCCTCAAAGAGGCCGAGGGCCAAAGTCAATTGTATGATCGCCCAGGTATCTAAGCGCAAAAATTTTTCACTAAATTATTGTAATGGCCCAAGGCTAAATCTACATAGTTTCTTTTTACAAATCCTTTCTTCTCAACTCCAATCAGTTGAAAATAATTTTGTCCTTGCTTTTGTACTAGAAGATGAACAATGAACAGGGAATATATTATGACAGATGAACAGAGTTGTATTTTTTCTTAATTACATGCAAATTCAGAAAGATTCAGACCAGAAAGTGACCAGAGCCTGCTCTTTGACAGACAAGGTGGGTTCTCTCTGTGATAAAAATGCCCACCATTGCATCCCCAAGTAAGCATCAAATATAAGGGAAGATAGCCCAACCACAGAGGCTCAGTTTTTGAAAGAAATAAATACAAGGTAGTTTAGACATAGTTAATCTGGAACTAGGAAATTATTCCTAGTAGATGGAGGAGAGGATTTTTAGAACAAGAAAAGTAGAGATTAGAAGTTTTGAAGCTGAAGCTTGATTATATCACAGAGATTACACAGTGTAAAAGCACAGGTGTCTGCAGTGGAGCAGAGCTCTTCTGCGTCCTGTAGTCCTGCCTTTACAAAATACAACTGTGAGACTATACACAAATATAAACTCATGTACATGGTTCTTTTACAGTCTTTGGGGAAGGTGGATGAAATTGGGAAACTGAATCCATTTATCTCACTAAATGAAAAAACCCAAAGTGGGATCCTATTCCATACAGCTCACTTGACTTAATTAACTAACATCTGAATTAGTGCTTGGTTGCAAACACTGCAATTCTAAACCAGGAGCCATAACCAGCAATTATTCTTTTTCTATTAGAGTAATTGAGGAGGGTGCCATTTGATTAGCCCATGGCTTTATTGATTAATTTATCATTTCTCTGTTTGCATTTGATTTTGATTGATTTTCTGTGCTTTTTGCGAATGAGAGGGTTGTCATGAATACAAAAGGCCTCCAAACACAACCACTACCACAGCTCATTGTCTGTTGTTTTCCTGATGTCTTCTTCACTGAAACTGCATCCTTTTGTTGTCCACCAGCTTTCACTCACAGCAGCTGCTGGCTGAACTAATGAGTGCACCTGGGCTACAGCTTGCAAAAAAGCATAGTGTCCTTACTAGTGACACAACAGGACAGAACAGCATGGAGTCACAGTGCTCCTTTGGTGTGAAATTAAGGTCTATTTAAACATAAGTCTCAGTGCAGCATGAAACCAGATTTCTGCAGACCTCTGGCATTTGCAGGAATCTCTGCTGATGCACAATAGTAAATATTTTAGGAAGGAAAAAGAGATATATGGTGGTATCATAAGGTAATACCATACCCATGTGGTGGCACTACCTTGTTCTGTTTGGTTTTGCAATGAGCAGAATCACACGCCATTGCTAAAGAAACCTTACTCCAGTTTTACATACAGTGAGCTCCTGGGGAAGGCTGCAGTGCAGTATTATAAGGCTCTCTTCTCATGGCTGGATTAGCAAGGTGTATTAGCAGAGCTGTGAGATGGTCTTAGGCAGAGGATTGGAAAGAAAGTCTCCTGTTTAAGCTCTGAGGAGTCTTGCACAGCATTTCTTAATCAACTTTCTTAAGCCTTTCTGTTACTCAGGATACGACTGGTTTCTGGGAGCATGGCAAGGTGAACTGCAACTTGGGACTTTGCCCTGATTTTGATGCAGACTAATCCAAACATCTCCTTACAGCCCCTCCATGCATTACTACCTCTTCCCCACATCACCATCCCTGATCATGGACCCATTTGTAAGCTTCTTGCACCGACACAGCTAAATGTGTTAATAACCAACCAGTAGGACGGCTTGCAGTTGTACTGAGCTTGGGACTCACAGTCCTTTGCTGCAGATCAGTTGGTCAATGACAGCTTGTTGAGCTGTGGTAGGTCTAGCACTGCTATCATCTGAGCCTAATAATCTTGGCTCAAGACCAAATGAATCACAGAATCACTGAATGTTAGGGATTGGAAGGGACCTCGAAAGATCATCTAGTCCAATCCCCCTGCCAGAGCAGGATTACCTAGACCATATCACACAGGAACGCATCCAGTGCACCTTGCTCATGCACTGCCACTTTCTTACAAAGCCCGTGGAAGAAAGCAGACATGTCCTTCCAGAAAACTGGTGTCAGGAAGCTCAGCATCAGCAGTGAAGGCTTGTAGTTTGTAACACAAAAGAGAAACCAAGCAAAAAGGGAAGGAAGTGCTCCATGTTGTCAGTTTACCGCAGGGTTTGGGTTTGTTTGTTTTCTGGTAAGACAGTGATGAATTGCAGCTTAGACTAATGAAGGGCAAGGGGTCTTTGGGACCTGAAACCAGCAGCCCTGAAACCTTTTGGTGTTCAGTGAATGGAATAGCTCAAAATTTAAAGCAGTAAAGAAATAATAAATATCCATGATTTATATCCTGCTTGGGGACTAAGATTTGTATGCAAAGCTGTTCACTTCTCCTCATTGCTTTTTAGTTCTCTGGCAAACTGTTCAGTTTCTTTGTGCCTAAATTTCTCCCATAAAATAGACATGACCTCATTTTCTGACTTTAGCTGGGACTTGTGAGGAAGAAGCGTCCAATATGCTTTATGACTGGAGTTAGATGAGTGGATGGATGAGGGGAGAGTAAAACAGAGTAGTAACAATCACATTACATGGCATTAGGTAGAACTTAATTAATACTTGTAACTTTGGTTAGGTTTGATTCTGCCAGCTCATTGTAGAAAGTTGCAGCCGCAAACTGCTCAGAACCATCTTAATGATCTTTATTATTTAAAAAAAAATAATCTGATAAAGCAAAAAGCTTGCAAACAGTTTGCTAGTCTTTTCATATTCACAGAATTCTTAGGCTAACAGTTATCTTAAAATCTCATACTAAAGAACTGCTTCTCACACATGTCCTTTTAGAACTTAGACTAATTAGTTTCCTTACAGCTCTAGTTCTTCATTATATACATATATATATGAAAGTTCTTCAGGTAGTCATTAAAAATTAATCTATATTAACAGCACTTCTATACATTTTAGTATCATTAAGGCCACAATACTTTTGTAAAATGTTTTCCCAAACCTTTTAAGGCTAATTGGTCTATTCATATCAAAACCTTGACCAAACACCTAGCCTCACAACCATCTCATCAAGATTTTCTCATCACCTGATATGGAAGAAGCCTTGTCATCCTCTAAACGCATTTCAGTTGAACAAATTAGCAGAATACATGAACCTAAAGCCTTGCACATGGAAGAAATCCTTTGCATTTGTCAGGAAAAAGTAATTGGCTAAAAGTAGCCAATTCCTATTTCTGTAATGCCAAACACTGAAGTTCCTAACCAGGCAGAACCTTTAGAAGTTGAGTTTCTTCCTACTTATTGTTACCAAAAGATATTACTCCAAAATTATAGCCAGCAGTATCCAATGGACACACAAGCAGAAAGACAGAGGATCTATTAAATCCAAACATACCATACATGAGTCATTGGAAGGAATTTGGTCTTACGATTAAAAGTTCAGCAGTCAAGAGACCGAGGTTTGATTTGTGACTCTTCCTTATGTCATTAGGAAGTCAATTAATAGTTCTGTGCATCAGTTCATCATCAGCAAAAACAGATACTATATTCTCATCTCCTGGGGGAAGTTGTCTTGAAGATAAATACCCTAATGCTAAGAAGTGTTCAGACACTGCATGGACCAATTGTCTAGCAGTTTATGCAAATAGCAGTACTTTGTGCTCAGTTTCCTGAACCAATGAGTGGTGTTTAATTACCATTCTGTCCACAACATTGCAAGAAATTAAATCCCAAGTGAGAACAGCTATTCTTTTGTTATCTCATGCTGCACTATCGAAAAAATTAGAGGGGCTGTGCTAACAGAAAATGAAACTGACTGTTAATGAGAAACAAACTTGAACTATGAAGATCAATTAGGAAACAAGGAAAAAAATTCAAGGAGGGGGGAAAAAATGCAGAAATAACCACTGTGGTTTCAACCATGTGGCAGAAGCAGGGTCCTTTAGAGCAGCGCCATTAGAAATTGAAGGTCGGAATTATGATTTTGCATATATGTGTCTTTGTATATGTACTTACATACATGTATTCATGTGTTTTCACATTTGTACACCAGCATCTCTTCAATTGGCAGTCATGAGTTCTTCATCCATCTCTCAAACATAGTTCACTGGAACTGGATATATCATAACATGGCCTCTTGCTAGTAATGGTTTTAAAATATAGAAACACAGAACAACATTCATCTGTGATGGAAAGTGGACCAAAGACAATAGATTCAGGCTAGAGACAGAGGAGACATAAATGTGGAACAGATCAAGAGTCTGAGCTTTTTGCTGTTTATCCCAATAGAACTGAATATGAAATATTAAATATTAACATGTTATATTTAAAAGAATACATTGAATTTTTAACAGCATGCCATAGCACTATTTGAATGTCACTTCACTCAAACCTAACAGTAAGCAAGCCAGAGAGATACAGAGAGGCACAACCCAGGTCTTCATGGCATTAGAATCTCATACATTAAGTTAATGAGGTAAGGATTAATAGACTTTGGAGTGTGATAAAAAGCACAAAAGCTACTGAGAAGTTGAGTATCTGGATACCATCTTTTAACATTTGTTGCTGTCATAGGATGCTGATGTACCCAGGATGATTCTTAGAAGACAGATAAGTAACTCTACTAGCTTTTTCAATAAAAGACTATACAGCACTGAATGAAGCCAAACTAATCATTAAATTTAAGGTTTCTGGAGAAATAGAGAAAGTGGGATATTCTCCTTTTCACCTCATGAAAGAAACTATAATGATAACAATCCTGTGATATCCATCCATGCTGCCTGGCATTATAGAAACCTTACCAAAAAGTAATTAAAGAGCCAAATACCACGCTATCTAATTTAAGATATCTTTTTAAAAGTTCTTAAAGCTCCTGTTGGGCTAATTCTGTGAGCTTAGGAAAATAAAGCACTCATCCTTACTCCTGGACACACAAAGACACAGGTAGGACCTAAGCAGCCCTTTTTGCCCGAGGAATAAAAATAGCACATTCCAATTTTAGATCTGATGCACAACAGAAAATGTCAGAAGGTCAACAAACATAATTAGATCCAAACCACAGACAAGCAGATCTTCACTTCAGCCCACATCTCCAGACAGCAGCAAGTTGGCAGAGAGAAGCTCAGCAGGTTAGCCATGTCCTCTCTGCTCACTTGCTAGAACAAATGGTGCTATTTCAGTCTGCCGCTGCTGCAGGCAAGAGATTAACTCTCAGGCTGATGAATTGAGAGCAGAACTAAATGAAACAACTCAATTTTTCCGTTGGGTTCTCTAATCACAATTCACCACCTAGCAGGAAGAAGTGTAATCTCAGATTTTTGCAGCCTTTCTGCTGGGTAACATGATTATGCTGTAGAGCCGTAATACAGTATAATGGCGTATACCTTTATGGAGCCTCTGACGGTTTAGTAGCATTGTAAGGGAAAGCCCAGCCCACGTTACCCATAGAGTATCTTCAGCCCCTGTCACGGACAAGTTAGGAAGATAAGACTTAGCTGATCAATACAGAGTCTGCAAAACCTCCCTGCAATGAAGCAATATGGGAGAGGTGAACTCAGGGTGTGACAGAATCAGAAAGTAATGCAGGAGAGAAATCCTAAAATGAAAGAGGAATAAGGAGTCACTGTCTGAGAGGTGAAGAAAGCTATATAGGAGGGTATGAGGTTGACCAGGACAGGGAGAAGCTGAGGGAGGATTTCAAACAGACTGAATTGAAGTTAGAGGAGAGAAGCTGTGGGGATAGGAGGAGGAGCAGGCAGGTATTCAAAGACAGGGACGAGAATGGTTGCAATGAAGAGTCTCAGTGAAGGAGGCATGAGAGAGCATATACGGGGCAAGGAAGAGAAGAAGCAGGATTGAGAAATTTGAGTTGAAAACAGACAGGGAAAGGAACTCCCAGTGGAAAGGCAGAGAAAAGCTGGAAGAAACAAAGAAATGGGTGCAAAGAAAAAGAAATTGATTAAAACTTTGGAGATGTGATCCTTTGGAAATGTCAAGGGATTGACATTCACTGAGGCACCCACAACCTAGTTCATTGTTGATTCTGGCTTTTGACAGGAGGTTCTGCTTTTGCTTCATCCATAACCCTACAGAAAACATCAAAACAGTCATTAAGATGTGACATATTTTCCATGCTTACTTTCTCTGGGACAGAACAGCAGGAACCTTGTTCCCAGAGAGAAGCTGGTGGTGACCTCTGACTTGGACAGGTACCTTCCCCATCCAAAACAGCCAAACCCCATGATCCTGGCAGCTCCCTACTATAGAGGATGCATACAGTGGCTACTAAACCCACTACTCCTCAGATCTTCTTGGTTTGCCTTCTCTGTGATTATATCGCTTTACTTGGCTCAGAGCAGCTGGCAGGAACAAGCCTGATGGATGTGTTCAAATTGCTCGCCTTTCACCTCCACCCTGGCTGCAACCTCTCACACCCGTCCATTAACACCTCCCAGTCTGGAGAGAGGGCAGAGACTGCTTCTGCCTTGTTGTTTGGCTGTTAATAACAAAAGGCATCGGATGGAAGCCTGCAGACTCCCTGGTGCTAAAAGGAAAGATAGTTCTCTCTGGCTTGTCTGAGCGCCTTTCTGCAGGCTGGTTTTCAATCGACTTTTTGGCTACTCTGGAGCACAGAGTTCAGGAGATATACAAGCCTGTTCTGGCACATGAGCGTTTCATCTGTTATCTAGGCAAGGTGGAAATAAAAGACTGGGCCACAGCATTCAACTAAGTCTTCTAAAGGGATTGGCTTCCTGTTCCCCATCAACAGCCTCAGGTCACACCAGGAAAGAATAATTGCCACAAGTTTTTTATGATCAAGCAAAGGAATTGCTGATTCACACTCTCCAGGCTCTGTGGTATGTGTAGACTGAGTCTAGAGCTAAACTGCTACCAAATAGCATTTTAGACCAAGGTCCCCAGACCACACAGCTGGAAATCCCCGAACTTGTGATCTTATTTGTGTTTCCTACAGGAGCTGCTGAGGGAGCAGGGCTGGTTTAATCCCTCCCGGCAGGCAGCACTCCCTGAAGTATGAACGACCTCTTGGAAGCAGCTCTCTACCCCCTCACCACTAAGGGAGACCACACAGTTTGATGTAGGTGTCTGCATTGTGGGTGGCTAAACTGGCCAGGTGAGCTCTGGAGACTGAAAAACGAAGAAAGAAAAAAGAAAACAAAAAACCCAAAACAAACCAACAACAAAACAAAACAAAACAAAACCAAACACAATAAACTGTTTGGGACTAATCTCATGATCATTATAGTGCTCATTTCACTGGTCTTTTTTGCAAGGCTTTATCACAAGCCATTTTTAAAAGAGGGGGTGGGAGTAAAAGGGTTATTTTTGCTTTAATTGCCTTAGTCAAGTGATCAGCTATTTGAGATGAAACAGAGCAAATGTCAAGAGGAGGGAGTGTCTAGATGCAGAAGAGAACCTTCTGCCTTGAGAATTAATCAAACCTCCACAGAAGTTCAGAAACCTTCCAAAAGTTTTTCCAGTTTTTTGATCACTACAGAGATCTTGTTTACAGCAATATATTGGAAGTCTGATCTTTAGAGTGCCCCAAAACAAAGATAACAATCTTGTAACAGATTACAGCGTACTCGATGCACAGTATCTGAGCATTAGCAGAAGAACTTGCTCTGCAAATGCAGATCCTTTCAGGAACTCATGGAACCACCTGAACCATCGGTAAACTGGAGCAGTCTGGCAAAACACAATTTCACTAATGCTACTAAGATGTTTTATCACAGTTTTCTTTTGAATGTTTTATAAGCTCCACACACCCATTAGTATGAAAATTGGACTCACATCTGCTCAAGAGCAAGCTGGAGCCAAGTTAAAAAGTCATCCTGTGTATAACACCTCTTCTTGGCAACCACGGTTTATCAGTATTGGAAAATATTATTTGTGGAAAGTTCATTTTGCAAAAGGCAGAAACTGTAGAACGAGAAATTCCCTGCAGTGTTTACTAACCTCAGTGGCCCTATGCAGCCCCTGCCAGTTACACCCACAGGAACCCCTTCAAAGATCAAAGAACAAGTTCATACCTTCTCCTACGAATCAGCTGAAATGCTCAAGAAAGGTGGGGTTTAGTTCATATTTACTTTTCCCTCCCACACCTTTTTTACTGTTACCATCTAAAAATCAGGAGGATGTGGAAATGTAACAAACATTTCTTCTCAGGCAGAGCAGAGATTTGAGAACATTGTCCAATTCTGCTCATACATTCAATAAATCCCCTAACTTCTAGTAGGATTACTTAGGTGCTGCATGTGCATATGTATCAGCACGCTTGAGATATAGGGCTTCACACTTGAATATAACACATTTAACATGATTTGCCATATGGCCTGGCAGCAAAAAAACTTTCTTAGTAAGGCAAGTTAGACACTCTTTCCTCTGTCCTTATTCTTACAAAGACTTAATTCCTTACTTCCTACTAAGAAGACAACAAAGCACACAAATTTTAGTCTGATGCCCAGGACATGGAGATTTCCAATGCCTCTGAAATGGCCGTGGTCCCAGGAGGATGGGGAAAGGACTTCAGGGAAAGAAAAGAGAGACTCATTCTTCCATTTTAAAGGTCCAGCCTCAAGACCTTGCACACAGCATGCTCAGATCCTCTGAGATGGGATGCAGTGCTTGAGAGGAAGGCTGTATGCTTATCGGAAGGGCTTTGAAATATATGGAAGAGCATATATTATGCTCTTCTGCAGCCCACTGCGTGACCAGTTTCCAGCAGAGCACTATTCCCAGCATGCAGGTAATGAGATCACACCATATCAAAAGTCAATTAAGACTTTGAAGCTCTGAATTCACAAAGACAAACTAATTCTTACAGTTTTTTCCTTTCCCAGGCTAGCATTTCTGGCAGGCATCTGAAAAGAAATGCTAACTAGGCACCGAGTAAATACAAACAATTACTGTGTTTTACCCATGTGTTATCCCAGCGGTACCTGGCATTTTAAGAGTTTAAAGTTTAATTACGTTTTTGCTTTTGGTACATTGGATAGCCATTCACCTATGAAGAAAAGCATCTGAGAGGGTTTCAAGCTCATTTAAAACACTCAGAGGCAAAAACTGCTGAAGCGTGTGAGGCTGGCTCTGTGTTTTGATGTGCTATAGAATAATGTATGGAATTATTTATGCATTCATGAAGTGGTGCATTTTCATTGTGCTTTCAGCTAACTTGCAAACTCCACTGGCTACATCTCAGGAAACCTTTCTCTCCCTGCTTGCTAACACTTCCAGTAATACGATGAATTTTTCCTTGCCCAATTGCACTGTTGTGTGGAAGAGATATTTGAAAGTCTGCCTAGGCTGCAGATGTTACAAGAAAGGGGGAAAGAGATGATCAAGAACATTTCAGTCACTCCACTGCTCACAGAATTGCTTATTTATTCAGATTTTCCACTCCCAACTTCTGCTGATCACCTTGGTTTCTGATACTTTTCCTGCCACTCCTTTGTGAGACAGGAGCTGGGGATGTCTCTGAATGCATTCATTAGTGAGGAGCCTTCATTACAGCATTAGGCTCCAAAGGCCATGTCCACAAGGTCATAACATGCTCCCCAAAAGAAGTCTGTCATGGCAGGCTGTGTTGAGGGGACAGAAATGGCCATGTAGAAGGCAGCTTTTGATTTTTGTTGGGGGCTGAGAAGCATGAGCAAAGGCAAAGAGCCACCAGTCCTATCAAGCTGGAAAGGCTGAGCAAATGGTATAGCCATGGCCTTGAGCTGTGAACCCTGCCACAGCTGAGCTAGTGGAGTAGAGCACTTTAAAACTGTCCCATTGCCTGAAGGAAATCAGGCATGAAAAATCACCAGCCTTCAAACCCCGCTTCAGCAGGGAGCCCACACCACCCTGGCCTGGAGGAGGCACCTGGAAACCAAAGACCACAACATGAGACCACAGAGGAAATTAATCCATGAAAGTCTTTCATATGTCAGGATGAAGCATATGCAGGTGTGCACACATTGCACTGTGCTTCGACCCCAGTGGTGGCTGCTTCATATGGCAGCAATGTGGGCTTGGAACTGCCCCACCATGGTGCCTGCATGGAGCTGGAGGCTACGGGGTTGGGGGAATGCCCATCACAGTGAATCACTGCAGAGGTTTCCTGCTCACCTGGTTATGTCCTGAGCCCCACGACCTGCATGTCGTTTGCCCCCTCCATCCCTCGCTTGCTGTCCTGAGCACTCGCCTGCAGCCACGGGCACGGAGCCCCCGCTGTGCTCAGCCTCCACCAGCCTGCGTTCCAGAGTGGGCAAACCGATTTCGCTAACACACGTCTACAAACACAGTTCTTTCTGCTGCGGTAAATCAACACAGCTCCACAGGATCAGACCAATAAAACATGAAGCAAGCTGGGGGTCTATTTCCTCTGCCTGAAGAGTGCTCCATCATGCCAAGTCATGATTACTACAGCCCCACGCCAGCAATCTTTTCCATTTCTCAGGTCCAGTCTCAGTAGTGGGGTGTAGAAGCATATGGTTGTTTGTTTTAATCTAATCACCATTTATTTTCAGTTATCCAGGGAAAAGAGAAAAATCTTTCACATGCACAAAGCCCTGTGTTTCTTTACTTCTGGCTATGAGTGGGCCGACTGCAGAAAGACAGAGCCTGGCCACATGGGTTCTGATTTGGGGAAAAGATGGGAAATGTGTTAGTGGGGAAGAAAAGTACAAAAAAGAGCACAAAGAAGCAGAGGAAAATATATGACCAAAGGGAAACAGCTAAAAAAAAGGTCTACGATGTCTTATACATACATGTATACATATATGACTATTTATATACGTAAAGTGGCTGTGTACCTATGTATAAAGGCATGCATGTATGTATAGAAAATTCCTTCCTCACCATGTGCGGGGTTCATTAGGAAAGCCATATTTTCATTCTGATCTGTGAGGGAAATACGTAGCCTGGTGCGATTTTTCAAAGAAGGTGGGGAGAGCATGTGAAGAAGCTAACTCCTACACTGCCTTCTCCCGCTTTCAGTGAGGCTTTTTTCCTCACTCAGAGCTGTCCAAAGGATTCACACACGCACACACACATATGCTGATCTCTTCGCTCAGATGCTTGAAAGGCTGTCCTGGCCACCAGCTACCCTCTAAGTCACAGGGGAAGCTTGTCTTTTAGCAGGAAACTTTATGAGATGTCTCTGGACTTCCTCACTGTTGTTTCAGGTTTTGTTACATTTTCTTATTTAGCTGCAGAAAATTATTAAAGAAGTCCAGCTCCTCACAGTGCCTTTCAAAAGCATTTCAAACATACCCCACTGGGCGGGGACAGCTGTTTTTCCCTTCTTAGGGAAAAAAAAAAAAAAAGTGAGGGGAAATGGAGTCCTTTTTTTCCACACTACAGACTTTCCTTTAAAAAGCCTCATGTGTTTCCAGTTCTGGCCAAAGTTTCATGGCACAAAGGCAGCATCTCCCCCATGGCCAGCAGCCTCAAAGAAGAAATGAGGTGGTTTGCAAGATCAAGTCACGTGCAGGCCACTGGATCTTGGGCAGGACTGGATTTGACTGTGGCAACAGATCAGGCTGCAGAACCCAAAACCATATACAGAACCAGGAATCCATCAATTTACACAGGACTGATGAGCAAACTGTCTTGCTGCTCTCCAGCTTTCTTTTTTGAGGACTAACTTCTCATCACTAGCATGGGATGTCCCCAGCTTGCACCAGGGAGCTGAAACTCCCACTAATTATGGTTAATCATTGTCAAATAACCCTTCAGACTCCAGTCCTATTGGGGCTGCTGCTGACATCAAGAAAAGGGATATTTTGGGATCAGCCCTTTCTAAACCAAGGGCCAGATGAGTAAATTTTCAGGCATTGGAAAGTTATATCAGAAATTATTTATAATCGTAGCTGTTACAGAGCAGCTCCAATTAAAACAAAATAGAACTGCTTTGACAGAAATAAAGGCAACTACAAAATAACCTTTCTGAGGCACTAGCATTCCCATGTAAGAGCCTGAAACCAAATCTAGACTGCAAAGAAATAGTTTTCAGAAAAACCATGCCACAGTCCATTGGCTGGGTCACACGTGAACTGAACTGTGACTCTAGGATCTAAAGACATCAGTCACTCCTGTCAGAGCAGCTTTAGTTGTTGGGAAGCAGAAACCAGGATCTGATCCCTGCAAGGGGACATAGACAAGTTCAGTCCGCATATTATTTGCTGTGTCTACCCTGACAGCTGGATCAGATCCAAGCCCCTTGGCCACCCTCTGCATTTACTGGAGGCTTTCAGCAACTGAATCTCTGCTTTAGCACAGTGGTGTGCCAGAATTACCAAGCCCTGCTGAGATCCCCAAAGAAGGGCTGGAGTAGGTCAGGGCAGCAGTAGCCGTGAGGAGAAAATGGCAGGTTTCTGTCAGTGTCCAGTTAGAGGGATTATGGCACCTCTGCGGGAACCTTTTCCTAAAATAAGCTAGGTAAAGATGTCATGTCTCTAAGGCTGATTAAGCGCCTGTCCAAGAATGCTGTCACTTGCAATTGGACATAAATAGTTACAAAGAAGAGTTTTGTGGCTGAATTAAGATCCTTTCTTCTTGGCCAGCAGTGGATACTTACTTTATCTTCTCAGAGAAACTCCTATACTGGATTGCCAAAGGACAGACACTGTGTTCAGCTACAGTGTCCCTGCAGCAACCTGTCTTGGTTCGTTAGGTCAAAATCACCCTGGTCCTGCTGCAGGATCTCACGTCTTCCAATCTGAAAAAGGACACCACAGAGTCAGGGCAGCAAGGAAAAAGACACTTCATGGTTAAGTTCTCAACAGGCTTAACTAAAATACAGCGAGCTGTGAACCCACCCAAGGGATACTCAAACCAAACCACAGCCAAAGCTCAGGCTCCAAATGAGGTTGAGGCAGAACATCAAGTTGCTGATCAGTACATTATTATACTGCAGCTGGGCTACAATAATTGTGCACACACTCTTCCCTAGCCTGTGGTTACACCCCAGACAATACTGCACGGCTTATCCCCTGGAAAAAAAAAAAAGTTACATCATGCTGCACACATTGCAGACTAAAAACATGTGAACAGAGGGGCAGTCACCAGTGCTCAGCTGCCTCCCAGTAACACGGTGAGCTGCTTTAATTTGGAAAATTGTCTAAGCCCCATATTTCATAGTATCTCTTTTAATATGCATGCCAGAGGCTGTTTCTGATGTTAGGCTGTGTAGCTTAGGGCTCTCCTGTGGTCTCTTAGGGAGCACAGTTTATTAAGTTTCCTGACAGCACCCTGTGCAGGTGCCGGTGAGGATCACAGGCATTACCCTCCATGCCAGGAAGACATGCACCGCTCCTCTCAGGACATCTTGCAGCCTCTCCAATTGTACAGGAGTGATCCCTGTGCTGTTTTATCCATTTTAAAGTCCCATTAAGGCTGACACTTATGCAAATGTAAGTGTCTCATCCTTATTAAAAGGGATGTTTAACTCTGAGCTCCTATAAGAACACATGTGCACTGTAGCCATCCAGGAGCCTCTCACACACCTTCTGCCTGCTGAGTTAAATGGGTCAACTCCACCAGCCACCCGCCTTCTTCCCTGTGAGACCACAGTCTGCCTGCACAAGGGGCTGAGGAAAGCCAGAGACATATCTACACTGACTGACTTGTTCTGTGCCTGCACCAAGGAAGGATGGACAGACATTTTAATCTTCATTAGCACAGAGCCCTGCATTTGAAAGGGAAAAATCAAACACTAGGAAAGGACAGGAGAAGCCTTAAAAATGAACACAAGGCAGCCTTCCCACCCCTTTTTTGTCATACAAGGAAAGGATGGTCTGATCAGGACTGTAAAGGGAGCTTCCCTTTTGTGAGAGATGTTGAGATAAGCCATTTTTCCCCATGCTCTCTCTCTCTCAGATGCCACTAAATGATAGTAGGGGAAAGCTAAGCTGCCATGCCTTTCCTGGAGGGATTTCCAGTTACTTTGCCTGTGTGTCTGGTTTTGGTCACATTGCAAGCTGTTAAGTGATCTCAAAAACCTTTTTGAAAGGTGATTCCTAGCACTGATCTCCTTGCAAAGAGGGGGAACTAAGTGCATCATGGTGAGGGACCTTGCCTGTGGTCTCTGGGATTAGGAATAACTGGAGCTGATTTTGCAGCCAGAGGCTGCATAGTCCAGGTTGGTGCTGTGTAGCTGCTGGCACCATCAGCTTTTGTTCCTGCAAGGAAACAATTATTTGATCAAGTGATTTCTCATACATATATATCTGGAGTGTACACATGGAATTAATTATAACTGCCTCCAATCTAAGCCACATGAAGTCATTAAAATTCATTCCAATTAATGGCAATGAGCCGAAAACAAACTCAACACCTGCAAACCAGAGAGAAATCAGTAGTTAAAATACTTTACATACCTTGGAAATTTTGCTGAAGCTTTAATGTGCAGAATGTGAACTGAAAATGGGAATTTCTCTGCTCAGACAGATCTTCCCAGATAAGGAGATCAGAGGAGTCAGTGCCCATGTAACCTCACTGTAGCACACTGCATGAGATGGTCCAGAAGAACCTGCCTGAGGGAGTTTGGAAGCCTTTCCCTCATCTTACAGCCAGAAGGAAAGGCACAATGCCATTAGAAGTGGCCTCTTCTGAGTCCCACCTTGAGCAAGGGCATGCGCACAGTTGTTTACCTGATCAGGGTCAGACAAGCAGGCAGAGTCTGCAGTCCCCCTAGCCCACACTGCTTCATCAGGGAGCTGGGAGACAAGAATAACCAAGAAACCTTGCTGCCAAAAGCAGGCACATGCTGGTGGTGAGAACAGCCCAACAAGCTGCTGTGGTCCAGCTGCAGCTGCCAACCTCTGCTCAAGGCATCTATCGATCAACTACAGCCCTCAGGGTAGGGAAGAGTGCCTGAAAGCATGAGAGTACACAGATTACTTGCAACAGCCCCCAACATAGCAGCCTCTCCCAGCTCTGCACCAGCCTCTGAACTAGAGGGGATAGAGCTGAGTACCCTCCACACAACCATTTCCCTTCCCAGGGTGCTCCCCAGCCAGCTCTGGAAGTGTTAACTCACGGGGACTTCACTTTAGTCTCACCCACATGAATATGCAAACTGTAGTAAAAGTACCTTGCTTTGTGTCACTCCATCATTCATAATCTGGGCTGATGGAGCTTGATGGCAGGAAAAAAGAAAAGATTAAAAACTTCTGAAATTCATGCAAACTATTTCCCGTGCTTTTGTAACACAGCAGCACTTCAGAGACAGAGCGCACATTGTGTTCATTCCCTCTCCTATCTGCAGCGTTGACATTTGCTTTAACGATCTTTTTTCATTTCTTCTCTGGGTGTTTGGTTGGAATCATCTGCATCTCTGTTCCCCCACCAGGAGTGAATGAACCACAAGTGCATTTTTGTAGTCAACTTAACAGACTGATTGACTTTAGACTAAGTTTCAGTATTTCCCATCTGACTTTCATTACCTAGAATAAGATGGTAAGTCAACCTGAACTGAAAGTAATTAAGGGAGCTTTAGAAGGGGTGGGGAAAGAAAAGAAGAAAAAAGCATTCACTCTTCAAACACATAATCGCAGGAAAATAACACAAAATGTAAACCACTTATAGATGCACCAATCTGGCTCTTTTATTGTCACTTTGAAGGCAGTAACTACGAAGGGCTAATATTTGTAATCTGCTGACACAGTAGTACTGCTAAAGTATGTTATTTAGCATCTTCCAAAAACACCTCCTGGGTTTATCTAGAGGTATCTGAAGGAAGCTTAAAAACCCCTTCCCGTTCAGACATTCTCCCAAAACAACGAATCAAGCAGGGTGTGGAATGGACTCATGTGTGTTAACATGTCCCCCATCTTGGATTTCACACAAAGTCAAGTACAGCCCGTCTGTCAGAGTGACCGGTTGCAAGATCAAAGGGATATGGCTCTAAGGGCTGTGTTCAAGGCCAAAATATCTTAAAGGTACCTTCTCCAACCTTAGGGAGGTTTATGGGCTGGTAGGCATCAGATAGATATTAAAGAGTGCTGAGGTAATGGGTAGATGGATGGACAGAGGGACAGATGTCTCTTACTGTTTTATTTTTTTACTGTTGTGCTGGTTTTGGCTGGGATAGAGTTAATTTTCTTCATAGTAGCTGGTATGGCGCTATGTTTTGGATTTGTACTGCAAACAGTGTTGATAATGCAGAGATGTTTTAGTTACTGCTAAGCAGTGCCTACACATAGCCTAGGTCTTTTCTGCTTCTCACACCACCCCACCAGCAAATAGGCTGGGGGTGCAGGAGAAGTTGGGAGGGGACACAGCTGGGACAGCTGACTCCAACTGACCAAAGGGATATTCCACACCATATAACATCGTGCTCAGCATATAAAGCTGGGGGAAGAAGAAGGAAGGAGGGGACATTCGGAGTGATGGCGTTTTGTCATCCCAAGTAACTGTTACATGTGATGGAGCCCCACTTTCCTGGAGATGGCTGAACATCTGCCTGATGATGAGAAGTACTGAATGAAATCCTTGTTTTGCTTTGCTTGCACATGCAGCTTTTTCTTTACCTATTAAACTGTCTTTATCTCAACCCACGAGTTTTCTCACTTTTGCTCTTTTGATTCTCTTCCCCATCCCACCAGGGGGGAGTGAGCAAGCAGCTGTGTGGGGCTTAGCTGTCAGCTGGGGTTAAACTATGACAACTGTTAATGATGGGAAACACTGTAGAAGAAAATCAGTACCTTCTAATCTTAAAGACAAGATGTCACAGACATTTGGTACCATCACAGTGAGATCTACTTCTGGACCTGCACTGGGCAGGCAGGATTTGTTGTGTAGCTACGATCAGTAGTAGGAGCTTCCAGCACTAGGAGATGACAAAGGGAAAATCCCAGAGAGCTATAAGGGACATCACAGAATCATGTTTGGAAATCATCTAAACATATTCCAGTTTGGTTTGGAAAAATTCAGACTCATGGGGACAACATGTGCTGGGAAGGCTGGTGATGTCACCCTGCAGCACTACCTGTTTCATCTCATACTTGTAAAAGCCTCTTTTCAGCAGGTGCCATTAAAACTCTGGTATTTGAGGGTAAATCAGGAATCATTTTGGTTCAGAAGCTGTTCTACTGAGCAGGGAGAGGGAAGACAGCAGGGCACAGTACACTCTGCCTCCAGCCTAGTGTAAATTGCACTCGGTCAAAAAATCACCTAATTGTGATTTCAACCTAGACCTTATGTTGCTTAAGCCACAAGGTCTCCAGGAAGAGATAACAGGCTCCATATACGGGCCATCATTCATGTTAACAGGGAGAGATTAAGCAGAAAAGACAAGGAGTGATGACAGCAAATCTCTAGGAATGAGGCAAGGACTGGGCAGGAGGAGGAATACATGCACTAGCTTGTTTGAGTCCTTACCTCGAACAGCTGATAAACTCCTGCCATTGAATCAGCTTTTGGTCACTCATCTAAATAACACTCCCCCTAAAGCAGAAGACTTCATCAGACAGGAATAACTAAGTGCTGATGTTAGAGCCTTCCTCCATCTCAGCAGCACAGCAAAAGATATTAAAGAGAAAATTTGGATCAGGGCTTTACTTCGGGGCAGGGCAAAACCACAAAGCACAGAGGTTGTCCTTCCCCCAAAACACACAGTGTAAACAGCCATTTCACTGCTGCAGCTGCCATGAGATGTCCATGAAAGCAATAGACTTCTGGCCACTGTGTTTTGCCTGTGATGCACAGACTGGAACTACATGTTGGATGTGCGTCCATAGCCTTTGGGGGCTTGCTTTGAGATAGCTTAACATGAGAAAATATTTTCTGTCCTGTTTCCAGGCAAGTGTGTGCTGCTGGGGATTTATCCTCTAAACAAGCTCCTCTGTCACATTAAAAACAGTCAAACCTCTTACATCTTATTACAAAGAAGAATGTGTCTTCAGATAGTGTGTTTAAGCATTCAACATAATGAAAGAGGATAATTTATACATCAAATAAGAAGCTGTCACTTTGCTCTCTGATGGTGAATGGTGTGAAATTCATTTCTTGTGATGCCTCCCAGCAGGAACTGCAGGGAACATGGATGTAAGCAGAGTGCCCTGGGTAGCAGGACTCTGCAAACCAGCATCCTCACCAGGCTGTGAGACTGCAGCACATCCTTTGGAGATTTACAAGCAAGAATTTCTGTATATGAGAAACAGTCAGGGAATACAAGTGTAGTGTTGTCTGCTCACCTGGTTTCTTTGTAGGCTCTTAGTCTGTGTTTGTTGCTGGTACCTACATGCCTTCCTGTCAGGTGAGAAATAATATGAACCTCTCTCATGCTGGGTCTTTCATTTGTGCTTAAGAAAAAAACATCTTCAATGTCTTGCTTGGTCAGGAACACATTTTCTTCTCAGTTTTATCGGGAGAGCAAGATCTGGCTTATCAAAGCTGCTGCAAGGAGCCATGGTGGTAAGAATATGTTATCCTCATAGCACACCTGGACTCCAGTGATATCAAAGCCCTTTCTGGAAACTGAGTCTCTCACCACTACATGGAGGGCCATTATTCTTCAAATCTAATTCTCAGATCTAACAAAGCAGATAGTAACAGTCCATCCTAAACCCTACACATAGACACCAAGTGTATCTATTTCTCTACCATCCACCATGAAAAGTCCTCCTGTCCTCAGGCTCTTTTTATGTCACATTTTGGCTCCAGCTTACATGGCAAACAATCCTTGGACAGCATGCCCCTGGTACAACACTGCTTGTCCCATGTGACATGACAGTGGCCAGACAGCCCTTTCCCACTTTCTGCTAATTTCTGGTGATGCCAGGTCCAAAATGGACATCGGCTATTCATAGCATTAGCTCTGGAAGCAGTGGGGACATGAGTTGAAATCTTTAGCAGTGACTGCCCTCTCCTCCTACCCCTACTGTTGTCCTATGACCTAAAGGAAAAAGCTTAAAATATATTTTTTTTTCTTGACTTATTTTTGAATTCGCTCAGTTTCCTGACCCTGTTCACAGTACCTTTGCACAGGCAGCGGTTGGCTGTGCAGCAAAGGTAAGACCAGGTGCAAACAGCAAGGGGAAGGAGGGGACTGAATACCTGACTTGGTATCCTCATGAAAACTTGTCTTGGGAAATCAAACCTGAATGTTCCCACCTGCTTCTGAGATTTTAACAACCCTTTCCTCCTAATTGTTTAACTGATTCATGTAATTAAACCAAAGTAGGACAATTGTCCCTAATGTTTATTTACCTGGAAGTTTGCTGCTTCTGTTTCAGACCCAAAGAAAGGATGTTGTGCCCAAAAGTTCCTTTGATTTTTTTTTTTTTTTTTGCTAGTTATGGCTCTTAATCTAATGATGAAAGATATTATCCCTGTCTGTCAATCTTGTCTTGTGTATTTATGGCCACTATACTGCTAGGGCTGTAGAGTTAGTTATTTGTCAATATCTGCTCACTAATTTATTTGTTCAGAATATTTTTCTTCATTTACCTGCAAGGCTGTTTTTTCCCACCTTCTTTTTTTTCTATTAAGCAATAGATCTTCCTTTATGACAATGATCCCAAGCACCAGAAACAGGGAAGAAGGCTCACACCATGAAAGCTCCTGGTTTGGGCTGCCTTCACAACGCAAGGCCAGAAGATGGGGGAGATGTTTCTTCTGCCTGTTCTAGTACAGTAGTTCTTGTGGGTTTGTGCCCCGCTTTCCATTGCAACCCTGTTCCTACGGTGTTCACTGACTGCTGTGCTCACCCACATCTCTCACCGGGCACTCCCCTACAGGGAAATTTGACTTCTTCAGGATTTCAACTTACAATACTTAAAAGAGGCCAGTTAAACTTGAACTAAATCTAGAGAAGCCAGGTTTGGTGCAGAAGCACAAGTCCCTCCTCCCTCACATTCCCTCTAAACTGTTTGTGTAAGTACAAGCACATAAGAGCTACAGAACTACATTTATACAGCCAGTCTCATATCCCAGTTGATGCCTTTAGGTCTCTAAATACCTTCAGAAAGCTGTCCCCAAGTCCAGTGGCTGGGAGAAACCCATTGCAGATCACCTTCTGAGCAGGACAGACACAGCTGGCAACCACAGCAACTTCCTTATTGGGAAGTTATCTTCATAAAGAACAATTTCAAAGCAATTCCAGGCTAAATAATAGAAAAAAAATCATGCTGAAAGCACAGCTGAGGTTGAAGGCAAAGGCAAGATGAGAATCCTAGGGGAATCTGGTGGGGCAAACACAAAGCCTTTGAGATGATATTGGGGAGTTTGGTAGAACTCTTCCCAGATCCACCAGGAATCTCCCATTTGACATTATGCAAATCTTTTACAGTAAAATCCTGAAAAATAAGGTTTATGAAGATTTATTCAAAAGGCCTTCCTTCTCTTTCACCCCTTAGTGCTATCTGTGTCATACAAGGAACTCATGGGGTGTTCATAGGCCCTTACTCAGGCTTGAGCAGAGCCTCTGGCTGGAGTCTTATCAATGAGAAAACGTGGGAGGGAGGGGGCTACCATCCTTTCAGGTTGCCTCAGTTGTACTCAGTGCAGGTAAACACCTCTCAGCTCCAGGGAGTTTCACCCTTCCTCCACTCGTCCCGTTTCTCAGCCTGATGACCAGTTTGGTCATTTGGGGGAATTTCAGCACCCTTCCAGGCCCTTCCAGCTGAGACAAAAGAGAGAGAGAGACTTTTAGACAAAACCGGCTCAATGGAAACACTAGCCTCTTTGTTTTTTTCAAGCACAAAAGCCCCCAAAACCTTTGATTTGGATTTGCTTTCAGAGGATATTTGCATGTCTGCAAAACACTGCCTGAATGCCAGGGCTGAGAATGAATCAGTTGGGCAATTACCCAACTGCTAATTTCGAAAAACAGAGCTGGAACGCGCTGGAAGGACAGAAGCCGCCAACCACTTTCAGCATGCATCGGAGCTGTTGTTCCTTTAACTTCAGAGGAGCCAGTTTATCTCCGCACCCCAGCAGTGAGCGAGCAGAGCGGCCATGTCAAATGCGAAATAAAAATGAGCAATGTCTATAAAAGAGAGATATCATGAGAATCTGCCACTTGGGAATAATGAAAGGCTCGAGCAGGTTGCACTGATTGTGCAACCTACCAGAGGCCTGTCAGCTTCGATAACAATGGCAGCCATCAATTCCTGTAAAAATGGCAACAGTGCGAATTGGAAATTGTGAAGCACCATTTAGGGTCGAAATGAGATTTTCTTCAGAATGCATTTGTCGGCATGTTCCCGCTCACTTGAAAAGCTCTGGACAGATCAGAAGGAACGTGAAGTAGCCAGGGTTGAGAGCTTTATTTTTTTTTTATTCCTCCTCCTTCTTACAAAGCACTTTTAAATGCCAAGAGCTTGCACAAAACAACAGCGGTTTCAAATTTGCCAAAGGGCAATTTGAAAGTGAAAGGTATTCTCTTCAAATTACCTTGAAAAATGATACATGTTATGAAAGGGGTTTACTTTTCAGAGTGTTAAAGAGATACCAAAAATCCAATTTTACTGGCAGATTATGGAGGCAGGGGGGTGGGGAGGAAAGAGCTGTGTAAAATTGCCAGAGCTCCTCTTTAGACTCCACAGATGTCTATTTGCCTTTCACAGACACCTACAATGAGGTATCAGACAGGACTGAAAGAGACAAAAAAGTTGTGATTGTTTGGAAAAATCTTTTTTGTTAGAATATTATAAACGAAGTCAGAAGTTCCACAAATGGTATGTATTAATAGTGGGGAAAGCACACAGCTTGAGACAACGCTCGTCAAACTGCCTAGAGAGAGGAAGGTTGAGCCAAAGAAGAAAATAAGTCTGTGACCATCTTTGTCAGCTCTAGATTACAGTATTTAGGATGCAGATTTTTTATATGGTTTTCTCCCCGCACCCTTGTGCATGGAAAGGGTTTTTTTATTTTCATTTTTGTAAACACCATGACATCTATTATTCCCCAAGGGAAAGAGCAAATCAAGTCAGCCTCTCAAATGTACGTTTTCTAACTGTAAGAGTGGATGGATGGAAAATAACAGTACAGCCCTTAGAAAAAGGAAGAAAAATTGAGTTTGGAATCTGATTAACATAATTGCTGTGTTCAGTGCAGAGGAGAAGGCAAACCTCAGGACTGAATTTTCTTCCAAGATGAGCAATGAAATGTAAACCAGGGGATGGGTTCAGACCTGATACAAAATAGAGTCTTTTGCTTGTAAGTCCCAGTTCTATTTTTCCTCTTTTCTGTGTTCTTGAATTGCTTTTGGTTCTTCAGAGAAAGAAGAATTGGCAAAAAGAGGCCACTTTTTGAAGAGCTTAGCACACTCAGTGTCCAGTCAGCAGACATTTCTTTCTCAGAAATGACAGAAGACTTCTTCCTTCTCTTCCAGGCCAGACTGGCCAGTGACAGCTTTGTCCCTGTGGCCAGAGATCACATTCATCCACCCAAACCCAAATGTGACAGTAGTGAATGACGCCCTCAGCCAGTTTCTAAGAGGTAAACTCTAACTGGAGTAAATCAGAGCGGTCAAATCCAGATCCCGCTAGGGACAGGTGCTCTGCGTGCTTATTTCAGTCCCTCAACAAGCACCAAGTAGTCAGACAAGGAGGTAAGACTGGCAAGAACTGGGAAGCCTTTTCCATCTCTCTATTTCTTGAAAACAGAAAGCAACAAGTTGCTTCCTCTATCTCAGAGAATCCTTTTTCAGGTGGAACCAAATCTGGCGGCCCCTTCCCAGAGGACTGTCCGCCTGCATTCCCCAGCTGTGGCCTTTTGCCTGTGCTAAGTCACAAGCCCCACCAGGAACTTTGTAAAGCTTAAGTCTGTGACTGCATATAATTTGTTTTAAGATGCACTAGTACTTGCTTTGCATAACAGGCAAGGGGCCACAACCTTGGTTAGTGCTCGCTATGAGCCCCGTGGAAGGAGAGACTGAAAGCACACTTACCTCTAACTTTCTCCTCCACCTGTGACTCTTAAAAGCACATCTGCAAGAAGGGAGCAAAGTTGGCTTTGTGATTTCTTTGAGCTCCAAGACCTGCCTTCGAGGGACAGAAACTGCAGCGTGATCGTGTGTGAGAAACACTGTATTCGTACAATCCAGTATATTGCAAATAATCATTATGAATCAAACAAGCTTCAGACAGCAACTCACTGCATTGCTTTTAACTTGTGCTTTCCTTGCCAACTAAGCTTCTACAAATGCACTAGGATTGACTGGAGAATTTCTTTATGAATCAGAAAGGCCAAAAGAAAAAAAAAAAAGGGAAAAAAAATTGTTTCACACTTCCCACTGTTGCTTGCTTCCTTTGCTATTAGAGCTTCAAAGTTCTATCATCAAGTAGGCTGCAGATCTGTGTTTTCTGATAATGAAGCACACATAGGGACACACACACACTCACAAAGTATCAATCCATTGCATCTGTCAACTGCAGCTGCCTCTTTCCTCCTGCACTGAAGTAAACAGTGATGTAGCTGAGATAACAGATTCAGACTAAGGGGGATTGAAAACTTTTTTGTGAATTTGTTACATTAGAAAGATTTCTTCAGTTTACAAAGCCAAACAAACCAAAATCAGGCATTAAGTCCTTTTGGAAAACCCTAATTTGTTTGTAACATCTGTGTATACATGTATGCACATGAATATCCTCCCACCACCAGAAGCTCTGACCATACCTGCTCTTTGAAAGCCAAAGTTTGTTGCTTCATGACTGGAAGGGAGGTTTCTAAGGAGAAAAACAGCTTGCTGCAGGAAAATAGCATTCATGATTCACATACGTGGCAAAACTGCTTCAGCTTGAAGTGGTAGGGGCATGGAGGGGCTATTTCCTCAGGTGGGATATTAAAAAGCCAGATATTTGACCATTTGTGGCAAGCACGGTTTGCCAGCGACTTTATCCAGGGAGGGCCTGAGGGCTGGTATTCCTCTGACTGGCTCTCAGCCTCCCTAATTACATGCTGCTCCCCGCTGGCAGCTGCAACTAAAGCAATTTTTTCACCTTCATATTTTATCCTCAGATGATGGCTTTTCAGTCTTACCATGTGTAGGTAACAGATGCTTCACTTTGCGGTGAAGAACATGTTTGACAGGTAGAGAGGGCAGCCTGGGAGAAAGAGCAGCTCCTTTTCCAACCAGAGCCCTTGGGTAGCACTTGGGGCAGGCTGGAGCCTTGGGTACCCACCTTATGGGAAAGCCTGGAGAGACTCAAATGGCAGAGCTGGATCTCAGTGATACACACAAGTGAATGGCATCAGGCTGTCAGCACAGCAGCCACGGTGAGACATTTGCAGGTGCCAGGGAGGCATGCTCATGCCTCTCTGGTAGTAGTTGCACACCACAGTCCTCTCCCAACACATCCCTATATACCCTGGGTGTCCTGTGCCATGCTTTGGTTGTTCCTTTCAGGTCATGGAGTGATGCAGAGTCAGCTCCCTTCCTCTGCCAGGGGACTTCTAATCATTTTTGTCAACTCCATAAACCATCTTTCAGTGATTCATTCTCACTGGAACCAAAGGGTTCAGTGAAGGCTCCTGCCTTCGCTTCCTCATCTGTCACCCTGCAGTGGCACAGTGATAATGAACGCATTAGAGACCGGGAGAGGTTCACGTGCTAGTAGGATGCAGGAGAAGGCTGGCACAGGCTTATTTCAGCCAGCTGGGAAAGAAAAGCCTTGAGAACAGCTTGGGGCTCAGTGTGTGTTTCTAGAACAGCAAGGGCGTGTGCTACACTATTCACCCATCTTTGATATTCCACTTCCATCATCGTCACAAAGAAGTAATCGATTAAAAATTAATACCCCAGCTCTGAGGTAGCAGTATTATTTCCCAATAAGTTTCTTGCCAGCCACTGCATGGCAGTAAATCTGACGTGACATGGTCATAAGAGGAAAAATATTAAATTTAATCCTTTTTTTTAAAATGTCTATTCAAAATTCACCCCCACACTCGCAAAAGTTTCCAGGTGTAGGGAACCTTGCCGTTCCTTTTTAAGCAATGTAAGGAGCAGTAGCAAACAAGAGGTAATTGGAGTATTTGGCTTGATGAAGCCTTTTGCAGTGTTTGGCAACACCCTCATCATTAGAAACCCCTCTTTTCTGGAGGGTACCTAAGCCTGTTCATCACATCACCATCTACCCACTGCCTGACAATTACTTTTGTGTTAACTCCTGGCAGCCTTAGAAGGCTAAATCTGAAGTGAGAAAGGTCTCATACCTCGAGCTACTAGTAGGACCTCCATTCAACCACTCTTTAAAATTTCTTGCTGAGAATATTCATAACCTGTAACACAGAATTTCATCCATTTCCCCTCCCTAAGGTCTCATCCTTCCCACTGCAAAAGGATGCTGGGAGCTGATACATTCTTGCCCCAAATCCTGGTGTTAACAGCTAGAGCAGGGTGTTTATCTATTACTAACCCCGTACCTCCTCAAATCTAGACTCTGCAGTGCCCAGACTGAGTTACTTACCTGCTGTGGCCCCAGTGACTCAATGTTCAGCGTCCTTAGGCCATTTGCTAGGTACAAGCAGACTCTGTTCGAAGTAGGGTGTTTCTAGGCAGAGAGGGGATTTAACAATCAAAGGAGGAAACAGCAGCAGTCAAAAGAAAATAATATTGACTTGTCAATTGTAAGCTGAAACGTCTAATAATAACCAATAAAGTCCCTCTACTCCCCAGCCTAAAAAACTTTGTTTTTTGGATTAACTCATAGCCTTGCCTTCATCCCTTTAATGTTTAACACAAAATATTAAAGCAGAAAACAATGCCCTCAGCTCTTTTTCAGGAAGCACTATAAAGTGTATCATAATCTGCCTCTTTATCTTTTCTCCTGGGGAAGCTTCTCTCTCCTCCCTTCATAAACCTTCCTGGTAAAGAGGTGCTGCTGATTATCTCCTGCTCTCTGTTGGACTGGCTTTACCATTTGCTTCCATTTAATTCTTTTTTTGCCATGGCCTTTTTGCTCTGAGGTTCACTCCCCATACTCTCAACAACCAACAAAACACCTGCAGAGTAATTTGGTTTTGGGCTGGGCACACTGTGTGCAATCTCTTTCTGAGGAGAAGTGCTGGGGTCCTTCACTCAGCTCCAACCTCGGGACAGAAAGTGAGATTGGAGAGGAGGAACCGTACGTGGGGAGGGATCTGATCCTTGCACACATGTGTACACACACATGGTGAACTCCCTCATCCAACAACAGCGTAGGCTCCTCCTGGTGTTGCTGGCCTCTGCCTGTGCCTGCCAGCCCCAGAAGAAACCAGTTCCTGTTTTACACTGCAACGCTGAAAGCAGAGACAACCAAGGGCAGAGTGAGCATCCAGCCTCCCAAGCGACAGCCCGGCTGCGGCACAGCAGCACGCAGAGCCCAGACCCCCTGTCTCGCAGTCCTCTGCCTAAACCACAGGGCTATTAAGCTAATAGGCATTAGTGTATGATTTTTCCCACAGGAGCATTTATTTCCTTGTGTGGTTAACAGCTCCGTCTTGTATTTCTCACTGCCATTGCTGTGTTGGCATTCTGCAAACCTCCTTATTTGCTGTTCTTTGCCCTTGTCTCTTGGGTTTCTGTCTGCACTGGGATTGAGGTAGACTGAGGCGTATTTCATCTTGCCTGCTGTAGTAATGATGTTTGCCATGAGAGAAAGGGTTTGATCAGGGAGAAGGAGGGGGGCAGGATTTAGAAGGGAAAAAAGCAGTGAAAGAAACATGAAGGAAACGCAACTCAGGCAGAGAAGAAGAGATTGAAAATGTTGATTTGAAATCTGATGCTTCGGAGAAATTCTTGGCCTTGTCTCCTAAACTGGAGCCTTTGTGCTCCCTTTCTAGCAGCAGCAGAAGCAGCGCAGCAGTGGAGACTTGTGCTGCAGACAGTCAACAGAATCTCTGATCCTCCAAAAAAGCAAATGCTGTCCCTGCTCTGAGGGATAAAATGCCCTGCCTGGATTTTGTAGGGTTTGCAAATCCTAGAAAACTGTGTTTGGCTCCATTTTACACACTGCTACTTCTCCTTATTCTTTGTCTTTTTTAATTTCAAGCCAAAAAGTCTCCAAAGCCTTGGAAAAATATCCCTGCTGTTTTATGCTTAGGGGAAATGAGCGCGGGAACAGAAAGCGAATCTTCTCTTTGATGGAGCCGTTTCCCCTTGGGCAACACCATGTTTGACTCCACATAGCCATAGCATTGTAGAAAACAGATTTGGCAACAAGTGGAGATGGTCATCCACCACCAGGACCAGCTCTGCCTAAGCACTGATGACACTCTGCTTTGTAAGCACAACGATTAACTCTGTTATGGCTCAGGGTTGTTACTTCACTGCACAAAGAGCAGATCCAAAGCACAGCAAGGGGAAAGGAACTGGCAAGGGAAGCCTGCGGCTGGGCAAGGAGCAGAAGTCATGACTCAAAAGCCAACTAACTGCTCTGGGCATTGCCAAAGCTCAGGGGAAGTCCCAGTGCTGTCTAGAACAAGTGGAGATGCTTTTCTTCCCAAATCAACAGAGCTTCAAGGATCTCTCAGGCCTTAGATCTGTCACTGCGCCATGATGGGATGATACCTCTGAGGCTGGAATAATCCTGAGTGATGCATTACAGAGAGGAAGCACACAGCTGTATATATGTACTTGCTTATACGTTGTGCCATGCAGCAGCATGCCTGCGACAGGACACCTTCCTACCAGGGCTCCCGAAATTCCCCACTGCAAAACTGACAGCCACAGTAAATGGAGGTGGTTTGGGATTTATGGTTCATATATAGATATATAAATGTATTTCTATATCTCTTTATACATCCTGAGGGCTGCCTTATTTCCATCTGGGAGCCCACAGACACATATATGTGCTTTTAAGCACATGGGCCACAGGTTCCACATAAAAAGCAAAGAGCATCCACACAGCAGATCTGCTGTTCAGGGGAAAGGCAACTGTACAGCATAGGTACCTTAAGTCAGACTTCACTGGAAATCCAGGGAAAATAAGGGAAATTCTTAAAATCAAGGTGGATATAGTGGACATGCCTAGGAAAAAATGTGATGTTTTATTGCCTTCATCTCTATTTATAAAACCATATCTAATTAGGTAGGTATGTACATTATATTAGATTAATAGATTTCATAGATAATAAATTGCACAGGAAAATAAATGAAACATATTCAGTAGACAGATTTTGCATCTGTATATCAGCTGCTTGAAGTTTCTGAAAGGCATAAAACACTGTCAATCATCCCCAGGAGACAGGTCAGTGCCGAGAGCACAAGTGGAAGAGCAACCAGCGCAGCACAAGGCTGTGTCCGTACCAGATACGTGTGCCACTGCTACCTCCCAGCCAGACGATGTCGAAATGAGGTGCTGTCCTTCAAAGGCTACACTTTCCTTTGGGACTGGGCAGCGCTAACGATCGATGGTGTGCCATTTTACATTGCTCCTTGTCCATGCTTCCTACAGAGGTTACACATTTTTTCTTTCTACCAGTCGCAGCAGAAATGTGTGTTTGGCACGTGTAGTCACTCGAAACGCACAAAACAGAAATAACCTTCTCTTCCTACAGGGCAGTGATTTAATATTGCCAGATGTGAGCCCAAACTCAGCCTTGCCGTAAAGCCACTTGAATTCCAACACAGCATGACTGCAGAGAGGTGTTACCGAACAGGGTTTTTTTTCAGTGTGCCCTTAATTAAACCCAGCATGGTGGGACACAGATTTCTGCAGTTTGCATCTGTGTTTTTTTTTGTATGAAACCCCTGATGCTCACTCTGGGGATACAGCTCCCTGCGTGTCAGCAAGAAAAAGAAAATCAAGCCAGGGAATGGTTCAAACCACAATGCAGCACTGCCACCCTGAGCTGCTCCTGCGGACGTGCAGACCAGAAAGGCAGAGCAAGAAGTTTAGCTGCATAAGGCAACAGGATCTTTGTGTTACCTGGTTTAGGCAGCAGCTCCCGTAGCCATGAAGAAAGCTCTCAAACTTCTTCTAGCTTCAGCAAGTTGCTTTCCTCTCTGCAGCACCTTTGGGTTACGCTACAGAAGCCACAGATGGTGTGGGACCCCAGGAACAACACTCCAGTCCCCATGTACTTGCAGCAGTGTGGGTGTACTCAGTGCTCCCAGCCTGGCTACTCACAGTTTGCAGACTCTCAGACATCTGCATCTGAAGACTGGGTTGTTTTGGAGACCTGAGCAGGGATCATGCTCCTCTACATATGTTCAAAGTCATCCCAACACCACACATCCAGCACCCATGTGGCTGATCTTCTGCCCTCTGAGGGTACTTGTGTATGGTTAATCACTCATATGTGGGGACTTACATGAGATTTCAGTTCCATATCAACAAGTGTTGGTCTTATATCAGGTGGCTGAACTGGAGTATTAGAAGTCACCTTTCTCCAATGATACCCACAGGGCTGAAGGGAGAACAGGCCTAAATTGGTGTAGATCTGCATAGACCTGACATGCCTAACTTCTGCTTTGGTCATGTGTCCACAAATGTAGCATGACTGCTCTCCTGCTGTGTGAGTGTATGTATGTACTTCAGATAGTGTGGAGGTATTGTGTGAACATGGGAAAGTTCAGTCCTGCTTTAGGCTCATGGGAAAGTACAAACCATTTCTGTCCACACATGGTGCAATTCAGCTCCCCACACCTAACCAAGCCCACCATGCTGGTGCAATCTATATCTGAGCTAGCTGGCTGAATTCCTCTTCAGTCAACAGGGACAACTTTGCCTGGCCTACGTTAGGCATCTACCACCAGATAAAATGTATTGTAACCTATACGTGCTTTCCTCTCCCCTCCTGGCACTGAACTGCTAGCTTAGTTGTAGACATCTTCTATAATAAGTTACCAAAGTGGAACAGATGTCTCTCATTCCTAAAGACCAAGTAATATGTCAATCAGACATTGCACCCATTTCTGTGCTGTCTAGATAAAAGCCTGTCAGGCGTCAGCTGCAACACGAGTCTATCAGTCCAGATTCCCTGGTTGTTCTGCATAGACAGAAAGTGAAGAGGAAATTTGACAGAGCTGTTCCTGAATCTCCCAACCTTCCTCAAGGGGAGAAATCCTGCAGTTCCAAAAAAGATGCAACATGAAGCACTTAAGGGAAAGAGACTTTGCTTGACACGGTGACATAAGGTCCTTTCCCATACCTGGGCATTTATCTACAAGCTGTGGCTGTGTCTCAGCCTTGACTGTAAGACCTCCTCTCCCTCCCCACAGTGTGCGCTTCCTCTTTGGCCAGAGCCACCCTTCATGCATCCTTCCCTGCTCCCAACCTGCCTCCTGCAACTTCCCCATGGCTGAGAGGCCACACTGCTTCCAGGGGACCTGACCACCTCCCGGGGACTATTTTGCCTGCTTTCTCACAGGGGCTCAGCCATTTCAAAGGAAGAAACATGCCTTTGCACAAGAGTGTCAGTAGCACACAGGTTCCCTGAAGGGTGGTTCATGGAGGTCTGCAACGTCCTGTGCAACACTCAGCACGCTGGCTCTTTAACATTTGGCTGAATTCAGGAGCAAAAAAAGAATTATATTCTTTATAATGCAGATGTCATTGCCATAAATCTGTCCTTTTATAAGTGCCTGGTGTGATCAGCTCTTTCACTACCTTTTAGCGTGGCCATAACCCATCCTGTGGCTTTTACTCACCGCGGGGTGTTGCAAATGGTGTTGCAATGGCTACTTTGGTCCAGCAGCCCAAGCACTTCTACACCACCAAAATTTGTTTTGTCACACAGTCCATTAAGGGGAAACGGTGCCACACTGCAAAGCAACTCTTTTCTACACCTGTAAAATCATATAAATCTACCAGTCTCACTGCCGGGAGTGACTACAAACATGCTGAGGGACTTCTGCAGGAAGCCAGGGCTATTAAGTGCTACTGACTGGACTTTAAAACACAGAGCGCTGCTGGTTCTTTTAAACTCTGTACTAATGACGGTAACACACACTCCCCAGCTCCTCATCTCCCTCCTTTTCTTTGGAAAAAGTGGCCTCGTCTTATTTTTTGCTGAAAAACACACCCAGCTGTCATTATCCTCTGCCCTTCTCCATCTGATGGCTGGACCACACTCCTGGGTGCGATCCAGCCTCAGACAACAAAATTTTTATCCTCTGAGGCTCAGGCAGCACAACTTGCTTCCCCATAGTAAGAAAACAGAAAAGAAATTACGAAGCTGGCAACTGTAGGGCTTTATCCTAATTACAGAGCTCTTTTCCCCAGCTGAGATAAGGCCTGTTAGTTTTTCTCCATCCCATTCCACGGACCAGTGACACCTGCAAGACAATTTCCAGACACAGCATGAGGCTGGAGTGGGGAGCAGGCCTCTTGCTGGGGCTCTACAGCATCCCTCCTGCTCCAATTTTCCCTCCCCCAAATGGAGAGCCGGGCTCAGACACTGCAGAGCTGAGATCTGTGTGAGATGTTTCTGCTGAAGGAAGGCAACTGTAACATGGTGGCAGCAGCAGGATCATAGTAAAAGCCCCTAATGCTGTAGCAGTAAGTCCTACACGAGCTGCAAAGGAACTGTTTGCAAGCAAGGACTCACCCCTGTCAAAGCCCAACTACCGAGCCAGCTGTGACTCTGGTTGTAGCAAGAGGAGAGGACAATCTGAATGTCATAAGGAACAATTAAGTCTGAAAGAAGCCAGAAGAGGAGGGCACGTCTTGTTCTCTACGTCTGACAGCTGAAGACGGCCTGCTGCCCTGTAACCTCGTATCTGAAGAAGTAGTCATACAGTGCTGTCTCTGGTAAGACTGACAGACATTTTATCCCTTCTGCAATGACATTTACAAGACAGACATGTTTCTTCCAGCCTGTCCCAAAGGGAGGATGAACCCCTAGGAGACACACATCAGCCTAGCATGATACCGGGCTTTTTGTGACAGGTTTCCTGCTGAGAAAACATGAACAATATTACTTCTGAGGATGAGATGCAGCCCATCTCGTCCCACAGGAAGCCCCTGGCTACTGCCTGACACCAGCCAGCCAAGAGAGAGTAACCATCACCCTCAGCCCACAACAGGCACCCACAGCCGAAGGTGCCCAGCATAGGGAACACCACGTCCACTTTGATGTAAAACCCTTTAACACACTGCTGAGAGATGCCACATGCAGCCACCACCTACACAGGGCTGCTGTGCAGGTACGTTGCCTTTGAGGGCAGGTTTTGCACATGCAAAATGGCTCCTCAGGCTGCTGCCTGCCCAGTTGGGATGAGCTCAGGCACGGGACTGGGCTACCCCTGCAGACCAGGGGAACGGGACAGATGTAAAATCCTCTGTAACAGAAAACCATATTTTATCTAAACATCTAAAGGAGACCAATGTGTTAGTAACTCTTGATAGAAACTGGATACAATGGCCATTAAAACCTGTTCAGGGACTAAAAAGGACTTGGGGTGAGGGACCTCTAAACTAGCCTCAACTGCTACATTCTCAAGAGCTCGGGCCTCCACGACCTCTTGCGATAATGCAGCAAGAGTCTGGCACAGGGCAAAGACCGAAGCCAGCTCTCCTGAAGCCTGCTCCAGCTGAACTTTCTTTCCTGACCCATCTACCCTTCCTTAGGGATTATCTCTAATATTTCAACAGCATCTAATCCAAATCCTTTTTCAATGGCAAGGACATCAAATTATACATTTATCTCGTTTACTCTACCTTGGCATTGGGTATTTTTGTAGCTTCCAGCTCTCCATGACACAAGGTATATTACCAATATTTCTTCTTACAAATGGGACTTTCCAGAAGCATCTCGGCAGCTCCAACACCAAAACGCTCACAATTTCAGTAAGATTTAGGCACAGAGGCTTTTCAGGCATTGTCAATCCCCGCAGGCACTTATCTGAATCTTCCAGCACCTAAACACCTCTGAAAATCCAGCCCAAACATTGCACTGTAGCCTCCCACTAGGATGTCTGAATCGTTTCATAATCGGCACAAAAACCCAGCAGCCCCCGTGCAATTATCCAGCTGACAGCTGCTTCCACTACAGCAGCACTAACATTTGTATGAGTGAGTATCAAAGTGGGAGAGCTTTTATACATCAGCTCAGGAATATTTGGCCAGAAGACAACTAAGCAGCCTATCAAAGCTGATGCATGTAACAACACAGATAACAGAAGACGGTTTCCAAGTACAACACAATGCATTCATTCACCCTTTTTCCCCCCGTTTTCTTTGCTTTTTTTCTTCCCTTTTTCCACTCAAGCAACTGCCTAGTGACTATCTCACACCTGAAGGCAGGCAAAGCAGAGGTGCTTTAGGACTGCCACTGCTGTGAGACACCCCATGGCTGTCAGCAGCAGCAGTGTATCACAAAGGCTTACGCTGGCTATATCTGTCTTGCAGAGAACGGCTGCTGAAAAATAGGTCTCTTTGCTACTGTTGTGCCAATGTGTCCCTTCACCTGTAGCCATGGAGAGCATAATTTTGTTTTCTTCAGCTCAAGATCTTTCTGCTCAGCAAGTGTGAGGGTTTGCACCAGCCCTGACCACAAAACCAACCCCTCAGTTTTAAAAACTAGGCTGAACACAGTCCTTCCTCTAAGGCCAGCAATGGCTTGTTGAAGCATCCATGCCCCTGGTCATACTGAGTAAGATGTGAAAACTGCTTGGATATAAAATGAACAGTACTATGCACAGGGCTAGGGAGGGCAGAGGCAGGAATTACTTTAGTGCTATATGTGCATGATGTGTTACATACATACATACATACATACACACACATGGGAAGCATTTCAGTTGCTGCAGCCTCCATACGGAATGGTGCAGCCATGATAGCTAATACCTTAGGAGTTGTGTCTTCTTCAGGCTACGTTCATTCCCTTCAGTAGCAGCATCATTTATACACTCATGCATTAATAAAAAGGGGGTATGGGAAGAACTATTCATCTCCTTGTGCAAGTGCTTTGATGGAACCTAAATGAGGACTTGCAGGAGTTAAAGAGCACTAGAACAGTGGAAAGTTCAAGTGGAAATGAAGAAAGGTTATTACAGATTTAACCAGCTGTATAAAACCCCCAAAGCTTAGAATTAAAAGCTTTTAAAAAGCCTTGGCTGGACGCACTGAGTCATCAAAATTTAAAGGCAGAATTATTTCAAAGGAGATGTTAGCCAGACCTTTAACTCAATGATGGAGAAAGAAGTGGGGCAGGAGAGGATTTTAAAAAGTAAAGAAAAAAATCCCTTCAAAGCCACTGATAGACTTGGGCTGGTCAAGCAACTGATTGCAGTACTTCTGAGTGGCCGTAAATCCCACACTTAATCTGCAGGGTGGAGTATGAGGAAAATGCACAACTGGAAATTGCATGGGAAGTTGCTACGAAAGGCTCGAATGTGCTGGGTCACCACACAGTCCCTTTCGGAGCAGCTCACCTCCCGAGGGCTTGCAGCTGCCGTGCCTGAGGTAGTGGTCCTGCGAGGTCTTTAATCCAATGACCAAAGGCAGCGGTAGACATTCAAAGCTGGGAAGGTCTGCCTGGAATTCGTGCTTCCTATGCTGTATCCACAGCTGTATCCCAGGAGTCACAGTGACCAACAGGACTGGTGTTGATTATCACTCTGAACATGGGCTTTCATCAATTTTTCCCTGCCCTTTCACATTCTTTAACCTAATTAATACAAGGACTACTGCATTTCAGGGCTGGGTACATCCTTCTTGAGATTCACAAACAGGGCTCAGAGAGAAACAGAAGTATAGAGAGCCCCAATTTTGACACCTGAAAAGTCTCCATAGGAAACTCTGTCTTTTGGGCGCCCTGATTCATATTGAAAACTCAGGGTTTAGTCCTTTCTTTTTCTGGCTATTTTAATATGATCACATCTAATTGAGCAGACAATTGCACTTTCTTTCCCCTCGGGTTTCTTAACGAAAGCTAAGCCCTACAGGATTCCTTCCTGCTGATGGAGGTGAAAATGGTGCAAGCCTGGGGCTCTTCTCCTCAGGAGTGCTCCTTTTATAAGCCAAACAAAGCTGGTCTGCACTCCTCCAGCTGCGTCACCTTATGTCAAAAGCTGTTAATTTAACAGAATCATAAAGTTTTGTAGAACTTCACTAACTTTGCTGAGAATATTTGTAGTAAAAATAACGTGGTCTAGTGTTTGGGGTTTGGTAGTACAGTTCTCACTTCCACAATAGCATTGTGTAATTAAAATCAGAAAACAGATGTTTATAATAAAATGGAAAAGCTGAAACAGGAAAATAAAGAAAATAAGAGTTCTGCGTTTGGCAGAATGATATTTTGCATTAGCTCATTGAAACTGAATTTTAACTTTTCATCTCAATTTACTTTTAAGGCAAATTTGGAAGTCTCAGGCTAGCCCACAAGTAGAAAATTAAACTTTTCTGTCAACTCCAATTCACATTCATCCCTGCATCATCTTCATCATGCAGAATTTATTTGATCAGGACAATAATGGCAGATGAAGACCCCATTTTTGGCTTTTGCCCAAACTTCCAGCATTAACAGACAATTCCTATGGATGGAGAAAGCTACAATTCCTGCAAAGTGATTTGGAAAACAGGCACACAGCTCTTTGAATCTGCTGCTATGGCTTCCTTGTGTAGTTCAAGTTCTTTGGCTTGTAACTAAAGCTGTTGCAGATCCTATGAAAAGCCCACTTACAAAGAGCTTGAGGATCAAAATGAATCACGATCAAGTAACAGACTACAGGAATGGCACCTGAAGGGAGGAAGCCAACAACACAGTCTAGTTTCAGGCAGAGAAGACCTTCCTAGCTGTCTCACACATGCATCACAAACCCATTTGTTTATATATTATTATTATTTGTGATAAATGGAAGGTGCTATAAAACCAAGGCCGGAAGAAGCTGTGCAGCTGCAATAAGATGCTCCTCAGATGGCTCCTCTGGTGAGACTGAAATGTTTTTGCAGAGCTAATTGCCTCATAAATTGGTTTTATTCTCCTGGCTGAGGCTAATGTCTTTATTTTAAAGTTAATAAAAAGAACTCAATTTGCTGATTGTTCTGGACTGGTACTAGCAAAAAGAGCTACTCAGGGACTCTGGAGGGACTCAGACAATTCCTCAAAGCCATTGCAGCTTGGATGCTAAGTGGTGACAAGCAAGGCGTTCCCCTCCTGCTATTTAATCTGCTTTCCAGCGATGCTGTCGCGCTGGGTGCCTTGGGTATCTCCATAAACGTCTGAGGGGGAGAGAATACAACTGACAGCCTCCTGTAGCAGACCCCAGGGCTTGGGAATTGAGAGCAGAGCACATGTTCACGCCAAAAGAGCATGTTATCAGCAGGCATGACATGAGCTATAGTGTCACAACAGCACTCAAAACCCAGCCTAGCCTCACGCAGATTGGTGCATGGTATCACGGCCTCCTTGTACCCATCCGTTTCATGGGTCAGTGCCATCAGCTAGCTAGCACACCACTTCAGTTAAAAGTGCATCCCTCCAGAGATCAAAGCCTGAACAACTCTGCAAAGGTTTGTCAAATGGGATCTGTACAGTTACACATAAAACCAATCCTCATTGACAAAACCCCACATGCAGGCAGGTATTCTGGTCTGTCCCACCAGCCCTAGATATCACCCACGGCCAGAACAGTGAAGCAAGTGGAAGGGCACCAGTATACACTTTTTTGCCCTTGGTCAGGTAAGATACAAGCTATTCCCAGCTGCTGATCCTTACCTTGACATCCAGAGTGAAGTGTGAACCCCTCACAACACAAACTCCCTGCCTGCCTAGCCAGGAAGAAAATAAACTCCTTACCCAACACACACCTGAATGAAACTCCCAGTAAGATCGCACGATCCAGATTTAAAAATCTGTGAACCTCCCTTTTGACTTATTTTCAATATTTCTTCTTTTCTGGTGAAAAAATTTGTCTTCATTGGGGGAGGAAAGTGCTAAAACCCTCTGTCACACTGGTGCTCTGAGCAATAGCATGAACTGGTTCAGGGTGTGCTCATCTTCTGAGGGGACACCAGGTCAACCGCCAGTACCGCCATGGCTTTTGCTCTTGCTTTAGATGCAAAGAATTTACCCAAATGCCAGTGTGGATAGTAGGGAATGGTGGTTAAGTGTTAAGTTAACCTTAAGTTAATCATCTTAAGTGGTTAAGACAGTACATTAACAGCACATTAGATATTGGTTCAACGATAGGACACAAGAGCTTTCAACAGACATCTATGAAACTCCCAGCACTGCAAACTCTCGGTGCCTTTACCCAAGGATGCCATGCACAGAGTGAGTTGTGTGACACTGAACCTGCCAGTGACCTGTTACCAGAATATCCATGCGGTCAGAAAGACTTGGAGGCAAGGCAAGAGCAGCAAACCCACCGTGTCCTCTTGCTAGAGAGGTGGCTGGATGTTCCATGCAATCATTGCAGCACCCTTTCGCCAGTTGCAGCCACCACGCATAGGGGAGCTCTTTGATAATCGGGAAGGTGTCAAACCTACAGCTTCCTCCATGGACACAAACTTCTCTTGAGTTAAGCAGGGACTGACTCAGGGAAGGAAACCTTAGCAGATATCCAAGGAGATTGCTTAAAACTTGTGCCCCTCAACCCCCCGGGCACTGAAAGGATCAAGTCCTTTCCTAGTGCTGAGTACAGGGAATTCATCTCTGATGCCGAGCTTCATTAAATAGAAATATGAAGTAAGAAAGAAAAGCTAATTAGATAGAAATGCAGAGTTACAGGATGCGAATGCTGATTAACCTAATAATAGACAATAATGCTGTTAAAGGGAGTTAAATGGTTTGTTTAATGGACGGAATGATCTATAGTATGCAATATATAAAGTACTTAACAGTAAACATTTAATTACCAACTTCAGTTGCATTTTTCTTCACTGTGCAGAGGAAGAGTGTTTCATAAAAATTACTGGATAGGAATAATTTACACTCCTGCAAAAACATCTGTGTCATATGGGAAAGAGCAACAACGTCTGCTTCACAGAACAGAAGAAAGCCTGAGCCACAGTGAGCAATGCTGGAAGCTGACAGGGGAGGGAAAAGCAAAATAAAATACCTGTCCTCCTGATCTGGGACATCACTGCCTCTGTGGGGCAGGACATACAGCCTTCCCTGACATGCCTGCTCATGGGAAAGAGGGCTTGGGAGGCAGAAGATGAGCATGAGACTTCACAAGACAGCTCCAGTAGCAACTTACTGAGGATTTAGGAAGGTGGCCACTTGTTACAGAGGAGCAAAGCCAGCTCCTAGTGTCATTATGGTGAAAGCTCTTAGAGGGATGAAAGCATCCCTCTGGCTAATGTGATCAGCAAGAGCAAAGCCATGGCCTCACCACTAAATCACCCTGCCTGCTCCCAGCACGGATGCTCTCAGTATGAGCTTTCCTCAGATTCCCTTAGAGGGGCCAGAAGACTGGCAGACGGAAGGCGTTCATCAGACATTCGGGATGTTTTGTACAGAGGTACGAGTGCCTCCATGTGGCTGGATCGCTGCACACCTAACCACAGCATCACCTTCAACAGCAAATACAGCATTTTGCAAAATCAATAGCGAGGTCTCTCCTGGAAGCCTCTAACAGAGATGTACGGTGGCAATCATGGACATTAGAAAGTGGAGGTTACTCCAGGAGGCTCTCACAGGTCTCTGGAGATTGGAGAAATTTCAGTCTGCAGCACAGGGGTTTCTGAACATGCTTGACTTCTGCCATAATAGTCAACATTGTGGCAGTCACAAAAAGTGCCCTAAAGGGGAACATGACCCCCTTTAGGACACAGGACAACAGGCTTGCACTGCTCCTCTTACTGGTGCAGCAGCAGCCCCGGTCTCATCATATTCATTTCACACCTTGGTCTGTGTCATGCTGACCAAATGACATGAATGTATGCAATTTAATTTTATTACTTTACACTCCTGCTAGAGCTCTTCTTTCTCCTACCTTACTGCAAAGCAGCTGGGACGGAAGCGACGACCTGCACTCGGTGGAGCTCAGCCCTCTGCCTGGCAGGGTCACCTCCACATGGAGTGGATCGTTTCATCCCGCTTAGATTTCAAAAAAAAGCCTTGCTTGCATGTCCTCATTACTGCACAGCTCTGTCACCCCCCTGCCTGATGCAGCATAGGTGGTACCTGAGTTAATATATAGAAATTCATGAGAAAGTGCTGAGACAAGCAGAGTACATGTGAAGAAGTCACTCAGCCTCGGTAAGAGGAAGAGCTCCCAAATGCAGGCAAGACATCAGATAACACCGCTGCTAGGAAAAGCAAAGCTGATATTAGATTGGGGCCCTGCCAGAGAATTGGGTACCTGGCTCCGATAACTAGCAAGTGCCCTTACAGATCTATCCTCACAGCATCTGAAAAAACGATCTCACCAAACACTTATCAGCAGCGCATCAAAACAGCTTACAAACTCTGCCCATCGCTCCTGGCAGAGGGCTGCACTGTGCCCAGTGAGAAGTGATGCTGCTCTATTACCTGCACCACGGGGCCGAGGAGAGCAGGCTGGCCATTAACTGCCCGCGATGACCTAATTAATCACGGGCACTTGCTGAATTCCTGTTCCCGCACCGTTATTAATGGCTCTGTGGATTGGGCCGTGCGGCAGACGGGCAGAAGAGGCTCCTCCACCTGCTGAAGCAGCAATCCTGCTCTGCAAAGGGCACCAGCTTCACCCAGCCAGCAAACAGGAGAAATTGCTGAGAGCTGCCCCAAGACCCAGTCTCCTCCTCCTTGGGGTTGCAGAGTGACTCCCAGTTCCACTCTGGGGCTCAAACTCCCTGCCACGGGGTCTTCCCAGGCGGGGTGGGCTGCCACTGAAGGACAGCCCTGGTTCCAACTTCTCCCTTCATGTGCGGATGCCGTGGAGCGACTGACACCAGTCAATGCCAGTCCCCTGCAGCACATAGTGCCCTGGCTTCCACCTTGCCCGCTCCCAGGCACGCTGTCCTCACCTGGTGCCGTGTGTGCCTCCTCTATCTGTAGAGGCTTCCTCTTCCAGCTGTGTTCCCAGAGCGAAGCCCAGCTCTCCTTGCAACATGGTGAGGGCTCTCAGGGGCAGACCCAGGGGCCCCTGGGCCTGTTCCTGCTCCAAACACGCTGCCAGGGCTCACATGGCCACAGCCTGCACATGGCCAACGAGCCCGAGTGCCGCTTGTTTGGAGCAAGAAGAAATCACTGGGAATGAATTACGCAGCTGAGCAGAGGCAGCTGACAATGAATTATGTACACTGCTTCCCCTCGTCCGCCTTCTCCCCTCCTGTTTTCTTTATATTTCTGGGTGATGGGAATGAAACTGCATGAGGAAGGGCAAACAGAAGGCATGCACGGAGCCCCCATGCCGCAGGGTTTCGCTCCTGACCTGCAAGATCCCAGCCCCGGCAGAGCTGGCCCAGCTCAGCCTGGCAGGAGCCATTGTGCCAAGCCGAGGCAGAGCCCGAGTCACCAACTGCAGCAATAGTTTCAGGGGCACAGCCTGCCTCTTCCCCTCCCTCCGCCACAAGATTTGATTCAGGTCCAACCCAGTGCCACAGAGGTGAGAGGCTAAAAGGCACTAAACCCTCCAGGCCGTCTGGAAACGAAGGAACCGTGCAAGCACAGTCTGGGCCAGCTCCCCGCGCTGGCTCTGAGGCTTGCACACCCACACGCTAAAGCGGAGGACTCTGGCAACCTATTCATCAGAGTGCTAATTGGCACCAATTTGCATCAGGTCATATTCCAGTCTTTGGCCAGCACTTGTTATTTACACACCGTGCTCTGTGTGCAACTGCGCCGAGCCTGTCTTGAATGAAGCATCTGAGGGAGTGGCCCCAAAACAGCCAGCTATGAACTGTGAATCCTTCTAATCCTGTCCCTCACTGGTCCCAAATCACCCTGGTTGAAGGGCAGAAACACCCCCTTTCTACAGGTGAGGAAAACGCCCCATTAAGAGCGGACCCAAAAGCCAGACTGGAAACTAAGACCTCACCCAGGTGTGCCAAGAGGCCAAAGGCAGTGGGGAGAAGTTTGGCCAGATGGGGTAGGGTGCCTATGTGGTGTCATATTGCCATCAACAAACTTGCCTTAGAGGATAAAGATCACATCACCTTGGGGTTAGTAGCTATTAAAAAACAAAGATCTCAAATCCTTCCATACATTGCATTTGTTTGGTGTCAGCAGGTCCTCACAACAGACCGGAACAGAGATGGCTGCTAGAAGTGTTTGTTCTGCTGTTGTACTTGTTCAGGAAAGGACCAGCATTGCCCTCTCCATCCCATGTGTTTGTAAGAACTCCCAGTGTTAACGGTGCTCCGACAAAGCAAGCCTCTTTGAAGCTACTCACCTCTTTGAGGAGAAAGAAGTCCTGAATTGTTTCAGCTTCTTAATATAAAGGCGGGAAAAAACAAAAGAGAGAGAGAGAAAAACAGACACTGGACTTAGGATGACACAAATTATATTTCTGAACATCGCCGAGAAACAAAATGGGACAAATCCATCTAGTACTTGTCACTGGAACTGAGCATCACAGCTCTGAATACAATGGGAATTGTTCAGCTTTGTTTAAACAAAACAAAAATTAAAATAATAAAAAAAACCACTCAAAACCCAAACATTTCCCAGGTCATTGTGGTTAAACTCAGAGACTGAATTAACAGAAGGAAAAGAGATTGCCAGTACATTGCCAAAGTCGTTGCCATTTGATTCAGTTAAGGAGAAGCAATAAGCCCAGGACTGCATCTGGCAGGTTTCAAGTAGGGACCATCTACACGAAATGCAGACTAGGGACAGGATTAGCAGAACACTCTGTAAGAACAGGTGAAGGAATTACAGCCATTAGACACATCAAAGTACAAGTTCATACAGACCAGTCTTCACAACTGTAGCTTCTCCATTTAGTTTCATAAACAAAATTTCTGAAATGGCCTTCTAATTCTCAGCCTGAATGTGTCACCGACAGACCCCAAGCTTTGCAAGGGCTGGTAGCACAATCCAGCTCTGGGCACTGCACAGGACCCCTTTCCGTCACAATTTTGCTACTCAGAAATGTCTAAACCAGAGCATGCAAGCAGAGAGGTGTCTGCACCACTGCCAGGTGTGAAGGTACCTATGTGGCAAGGAACAGCTTCCCTTTGGCAGCCCAGAGAAGAAAAGCTGTTGCTTGTTTTCCGGCTATCAGCATTATCAAGCTGCACTGTGCAGGATTTGCTGACGGACACATTTGTGTATCTTCTAGCTTTGCACCTAAGGCTGGTGGGACACACTTTATGCTACCATCATCCTCAAAGAGCACGGGAGAGGCTGGGAAGTAGGAGGAGCTGGAGAGTGGGGCCAGATGCTGAAAGACACAGAGGCTACTGTGTTAGAAGCACACAGGACTTGTCTGTGGAAGATCACTAGCTCTTCCCAGAAAGGGCTAAGAGAGACACCTCTGCATCCTCCAGCCAAGGACATTTGCTATTTTGGGGTATGGACTGCACAGCATCCAAAACATCTACAATGTGGCAGAGAGTGTTCAACCTGTCTCGCACAGAGCAGAAGAGAGGAAACTCTGGACTCTGTTTCCTTTGCAGAAGCGACACCTGTTAACGTATTGACCATGTACATCTATTTTGTTCTCAGACCTAAATAAAGAGGTTCTGGACCTTCCTGGAACCAAGAGGAGAGGCAGTCAGCACATCAACCCAAAATGAAAAAGATAATGTATCATCCCTCCATCCTCCCCCAGCATCTCCTTAGCCGCGGGCCTTTTCCCTTCAAGAGGCTGTTGCAAAACTTAACTGAGCTGATATTCCCATTGCAGCCAGAATATGGAGCCCTCACACTCACACCTGCTCCAGGTCATAAGAGAGACCCCTTTGGCTTGGGGGTGTTTGCCTTGGCCACAGTCTTTAGATAGAGGGACAGGAAAGGGTTCTGCAACCGTGAACAAAGCTTCAAGCACTGTGGAATACAGATCACAAAGCAGGACTAGCTCTGAGCAGCTGGAATGAAGCCTGCACAATCCCTTTCACTGCATCACCTTCACAGCCAAGAAACACAAAGGTGGTAAAAGCAGACAGTTGAGGAATGCCCAAGGAAAGCAGCACAGAGTATGCAGGAGCCTCGCCTGGAACAACACATTCATCTTTACCCTGGGACCTTTCCCTCACTCTATCTAATAAAGATATATTACTGACACTGCTAAGATAGAAAAAGGGAGAAAAAGCAATGCCTTATTTCCTTCTTATCACTTGGGCAAATGATAATTCCCACTGTACAATGGGATTAGGCTCAAATTGGAGTAGCATCATAAATCTATAGTCATAAATCTGTGACCAAATTGAGACCAACAGAGCAAGAAGCTCTCTAAGCCAGGCTACAAAATCAGTCAATGGTGTGGGATGAGAGATGCTTTTATTGTTCACCCAGTAAAACAATCCAGTGGCAGATTATTAGATGGGGAAAGAGCAGCTTTGCTCAGCCAGATACCAGGAAATCCCTGAAATGTGTCCAGTATACCTGTCAGTGGAGCAGAACTGGGCAATAGCCTTCTTTGGGTCCTCTTCAGTGGATAATGTATTCACCAAAAAATGCAGTTTAGGGTTAACTGAAACCAGTCATCAGATTAAGAAAAAAAGGCGAAGGCAAAAAGACTATTAACATTAAAACATTTTCTTTTAGCATTTTCAAAACAGAAGGTTTCACATTTTTGCTTCAAAGCAACTTTTTATAGCCCACATCATAAGTTTTTAAAAAAGTGAAAAAGCAACCCTACAAATGAATGCTTCGTTTCGGTTTGAAAGGATTTTTTTAAAATGTTGTGATTTTTTCCCCTTTTTCATTCCACTGAGAAAAGGAAAAAAAAAAAATTGTCTCAGGTCACCCTTACAACGTTTTTCCCAGATTTTTCAGTTCGGCCTGCAAACTGAAAAACTACTGTGGGCACAGCCTACTTGGGAGTTTACTGTCCCTCTTTCTATTTGAATCAGTCCTAAGCCAAAGAAAATGTGAAGTTCATTTCTCCAGGTAATACCAACCAGAATCAAGGTATTTAGCAGATGTAAAAATACTGAAAATGGGAAGAGCTGTGGCTGTTACAACGGGCTGAAGATGACCCAGGAGATAAGAGACCTCCTGGCTCCAAAAAAATTGCCATCTACAAGCTTCCTGCTATGCCACCCTACTCTCATATAAGGCAATTTATAAACTGTGGGTCCGATCCTGCATTTTCAGGATCTGACTGAGATGTGCTGACACCACTTATTTGCGAGCAATGCAAGATCCAGGTAACCCACTCTACCTGCTCTAAGCAAGAGGGTTTGGGGGTTGGGATTTTTGGGTCAGGGCGAAGGAAATGGAGAGAGATGCAACATCCTCCCCACTAGCAATATTTCAGCATCATTCACGTGACCTGAAAACAACGTCCCTTTTTTGCAGAGTGTTACCACTTCTGCAGGGACAATACAGTACTGGATAGCTGCTTTGCAAGCTCAATAAAATGAAAAGGCCTTAGGAGGATCTTTGTTGGGACAGTCATCTGGTTCAAACACAGCAGAAGACAACAAGAACAATAACAGCAAAACAACCCACAATAAATTAGGTATCAGCACAGCTTTCTAAATGCTCTAGAACAACTACTTGCAAGACAAAAATCACAGCTCTGGTACTTAGAATCTTGTCTTTTTTTTTTTTTTTTTTTTTTTTTAGAAAACAGTAATCCACAGGTTTTGCATAAAATAAACATTTTAAGCTGACAGGATTATGTTAACTGGATCAACCCGCTTTTTAATATATGTATGTCTATGTATATTTAAATGTATATTTTTATATGAATATTCTTTAAAGGAGTAATGGGAGTCACAAATGCATAAAAATAGGTATTTTGGAAAAAGAGTAATAATAAAGACAACGCCAGTGAAAAAGGAAAAAAAAATTCAAACACGGCAGTATTCTAAAGCAACGGCTCACCATACTATAACTTACGGAGTCCAGTCCTTCTGTATTGTGAGCAGTTACTCCTAAATACTATTGGGTTTTGTAACAGTGATGTAGAATATAAATTCCTGCACATTTAAAAAAAAAAGGAGAAGGGATTTGGGTATATAGGACAGATTTTGATGCATTACATTGCTGTAAATAACTAGCACAGATCATCTCCCAAGCTGAAAGCAGAAGGAACTCCAGCAACTCTTGCATTTATAAGAATATATTTTCTAATCAAAATCTGATCTGTACCTCTGAACTAAAATAAAAAAAAAAAATAATCAGAACAGATTGGAAAAGGTGGGATTTTCAGTAGTGTGTCAGCATTCCATGCTGCTTTGACAAAAGCCAGCTCCTAACAGTTAGGAAGATTATTTCAGAGAGTGATACTGTCTCTTTACAGCAGGAGGTAACCTCACTGTTAAAAATCCCTTCAAGGCAAAAAGATCATGAGGGTGGGGGAAAAAAAAGCCATAAAAAATTATAATCGCCCAACCTGCTGGCCAGCTGCATCAGTATTCAAGTAAAGTTTAAAGTACCTTTGTGGGACTTTAGAGTCTTGGAGGGTCAGACCAGCTTATTTTAACAAGTGTAATACGCACTTTGAAACAGCCTTGTCATCTGCTTGTTTAAACTAAAAAACAAATCTCAAAAACAAAGAGGAGCAAAGGAAAGGTATAGGAAAGGTCTCAGCATCAGTATTAGACTGCAGAGTATCTTCTTGACACTGACACTTTGATATTCTTGCCTTCCTTTCTAATGCATTAAAATATCATGAAGTCATGCAGCCATTTTAAATTAGTATTTCAAGAGTCCAGTCTTCATAGAGGTTAACTTGATCACCAGCACAGCACTGGAGAAAGCTTATCTAACAATATTTCACTTACAGAACTCTTCAAAGGAAAATAAGAAATACAATTCCACAAATAACAATGCCAATTAAAAACACAGAAAACAATTGTTTTTTCCTCAGTTTTTTTTTCTTAGATATTCTTTCAGAAAAAAAAGTTTCTTCCCTTATCTCTTTCTTTAATAGCAAATTTTCTAACCAGACAGATTTTAGAGCTATCCTCTATCTACATGAATCTAAGCTTTTCTGAAACCACCTACAGGGTTTTGGGGGCAGAGGATTCCCTCTCCTAAATTTCAGAGCCATCTGAATGGCATCTGCTTGGTTTGTCTTGTTTCTCCTCTTGAATGTTTCCATTCCCTTTAGCATTTCAAAGGCCAATACTACTGCAAGAATTCCTGTGACTGCATTTGAAAGAACTTTGGACTGAGCGCAGCTTCACACATTTCATCTTCTCCATGCCCTTGTCATGTCGTTTCTTCTATCTTCACATGTACCAAATCACAGTTTGTGTAACATTGTTTTAAAGGAAGAAAATAAAATACACACACACACATTGTATTGGTGAACACTACACACTAAATATTTTTTTTCAACAGCATAACAGAAAGTTTGGCCTACTGTAGGTTGAACATGTAGGGAAGGCTGAATTTTTACGGCTGCCATGCAAGCCATCTTCAAGACAAAACAGATGAACCCACCCAAGAGCAAATGCAGCTTCTACTCTCAAGCCATTAGACAAATACTGCCTTTCCAGGGATCAGACTGACATCTCGCCAATTCAGTCAATGCAGTATTTAGAGAACCACACTTGAGTTGCTTCTGCATCAGTCCTCTGAATCCAAATGCTGTTAATACCAAAGGGGGAAGAGGGTATTTGACTTGCCTTATTATTATTATTAATATGTATATATTTTGACAACACTTTGCATTTCAATTTACTTCTGAAACCTTGCCCTTTGAGAAGAACACACCCTTTAAGTTGACTTTTTTCCCAGGCTTCTGTTCCTTTAAAATTCTCTCTTCTCTTCATTTCACTGTTCTTTTTCAATTATCTACCAGAAAACTTGCTTTCTTCCAGCAGAAATGCGGTTGGTGGGCTTGGGCTTTCACTGCACCCGCTCTGTGAAATTCTCTGGGAAAACCCCTCGGCATTGGTCAAGTTCCTTATGCTGGATCCAGTCAGACTCCTTCACGCCCATCAGCCATCCTTCATCCTGGAGGAGAAGACAGAGATCAGATGCTGAGGGATAGATGTGAGCAGGGATTTTTCTTACAGAGTGCAGGCCACGGAGGCATCAAGGCATTATCAAAGCCATGCTCATATTTGGCTTGGAGACAATCCAGGAGGAGGATGGAGAAGAAGGAAAAAAATACTTTCATTCCCTTTTAAACAGGGAGAAGTCTACATCTCACCAGAGTCGGTACCAAAACTCCTATCTGACCCAGAGTGTCTGGAGACAGTGAAATTGTAAATAATTAGCAAGTGTAATAGAAACATGTCATAATTAACACCCACTGAAGCAGAAGAAATTCTGCCAAAGAAAGTCTCTAGAGCTACAGGATGGGAATCACCTATCTCACCTTTCACAATCTAAACAAGGGGTCCAGCATTCTCCATAGTCATAAAAGAGACAGGCATCTCCACAGTGTAATTCATCCCATTCACCTTGGGCACAGGTCTTTGGAAAGGACGAATCATTCCCTGGAGGTGCTCATCCCCTGCTCCAGTCAGGGCACCTGGACGATTAGCATTTTAGAGAGGTGGTACAGGCAAAATGAGTCTTGTTTGCTATGCTGAAATTCTGGTCTATGAGAACTGGGAGCTGAGGAGCTCAACCCATCTTCCCAAAACCCAGCAATCTGTTGGACTTGATGCAAGGTGAGGTTGGCAAAACTTCCAAACTTCTGCTACACATGATGTAAGACTCAAGGTATCTCACAAGGGTCCTCCCTAGCCACTAAACCTATACATCTATAAACAAGGATGAATTTTCACTGAGGCAAATTGAGTCCTGCCTGGTAGAATCTGCTCAGGAGAACCAGACTTATCACCCTCTGCCTGCAGGGTGCCTGGCATCAAGATTTCTGTTCCATCCAAAGCACATGAGGGAGATGAGATATTCAAGGTGGAAAGGCTGCACTGCTTGCAGCTCAAGTGTGCAACCGCTCTATTTTCTGCATGCCTTGGAGCTGCCACCATGGAAGCACCCCTTCAGCATGCAAATGTACCCACTCACGTGAATCACTTGCAGTGGGGCAGCCTATGGGTTAAGACTGCAGCGTGAGGCATGGGGGACCGCTGCCTCAAACTCAGCCGCCTGCTCTGCATCCACTCCTCTGGGCAAAGTATGCACCAGGTTCATTTAGAGGTATGTTATCACATTCAACTACGTAACTTGCCAGGGCAGAACTGCTCAGGCAACCAGATGCTCTAAGCTGTGGGGAAACGGGGCATGTGTGCGTGTGGTTCACACAGTTGTTCTGACACTTCTGCTTTCCTGGAACTGGCAGGAGTTACCTGGGTATTTACCCAAGGCCAAGCAATGCCTCCCTTGAAACACGTTCTTTAAAAACATACCTGCACAGTGCAGGAGTGATGCAGCCCTCACCAGGGGTGATCCATAGGGCACATATTGCCTTCCGCTGCCGTTTCGCAGCTTCTGCCCTCTTGTCCTGTTTTCTGCACATTTCATGCGGCAGCAGCTCAGACCAGCCATTGTATCTGAGTTCCTTCCTCCTTGCAGGCTGTACTGGGTGCCTGCAGGCCCAGGCAGCCCTTGCTGCTGTGTTAGATTTGAGCATTCAGGGGATGTCATGGGAATGGCATGAGATGGGAGCCCATCTGCAGCAGCCAGCTGCAGGGGCTGCGGAAGGACTGACGTGCCATAAATCAGGAAGACAAACGACTAGGCGGAAGATGCTGGGCCCAAGTGTCTGGAAAGCAGCTTCCAGCTCACAGCAAGGCAAGCACAAAAGCTCATCCATTCGCACATCGCATCTGTGCCATACAGCATGCATCACTCCCACTGCATCCTGCTACGAAGGGTCTCCTCAGCTGTAGGGATTAGACACAGGGACCCAGATTGACTCTTGCAAATTTTGACTCATGTCACTTAAGTGCCAGCTTAGAAGCGTTGCTGCCCTAAACCCTTTCTTCCGTCAACAGAGATGAATCCAGGGCTGGCTGATGTACCCACAAACTGACACCTAAACTGCAAGATGGGGACATGGATCATAGTCTATTATCCTAAGCTTCCTCCACTCACGTGCACAGTTCATGCACATGTTAAGAGCCAACATTTTCTGGCTGGATATGGTTGAGGTTAGGGAAATGAGCTGTAGCACAGGATACACTGTAGGAGGGTTAGAGGGCTTCAGTGCAGCTACAGCATCATGTTAGCAACACTCAGAGCTCACCCTCTGCAGCTTGGAGAGTCTCGAGTTCATGGCTGTTGCACCCACATCCAGCTAGAGTGCAAACACAGGGCATTGAAAAACTCTGCTCCACAAATGCCATCTCCTACCATAGAAACTAGGGGAGCTGCCACTCATTTCCCATACACAAAGCCTTCTGAGAAAGAAACACTCACAAATGTTTGTGCAGGGCAGTCCCACTCAGTGAAGAGTCTTGTCTCCAGAAGGAATCGCTGCCTCTTCCCCATACAACCCTTCCACCCACAGCACCTAGCTCTGCGGGAACTGCTGGCACATTATAGCTCCCATTTCACAAGCAGCAGCAAGATCTACTTCCATAATTCACAAAGCCAACAGCTGAGCCACAAAGAGGATCCACATCTTCTGTGGCCAGTGAACTACATCACCTTCCCTTTACCCCTTGTGGAATCCAGATCTTGTCTGGGCTTGGCCAAATCCAAAGGGCTGGTGACTACTGAATCAATTTGGAGAATTCCCTTCCTTTTCCAAGAAAAAACCTGGAGACGTGAGCGTGAATTTTATAACATCACCACCTCCCTCAGTCCAAGTAGTAAAACTGCTGCAGACTTTATCAGCTGGAAGCCCTCAAACACAGCAAGTGAGGAGGATTTAACTCAAGGCTTCTAGAAATAGCTCAGAATAAAGAAAAACATCGCCAATTAAATTCTGGTTGGAGTTGGACAGTAAGACTTCTCAAGGGCTGAGCAACCTGCTTCAGCCTTTAGTTCTGCTGCCATCTCCTGACCAAACACGGTCTTTTGGAAATAGCCATTGCTATGCTGAAGTGCAAGACATCACCCACAGCAAGCTGCTTTCTCAGACCTCCAGCATTTCTCAAAAGGGGAGAAAACATCATCATAAGTTGTGGGTCACTCCTGCCAATATCACAGTCTGCACTGCAGTGGTCACAGGGAATGTGCATCAAGTTTAGGAGCAGTGAGGAGGCAAAGTAAGGGGCTCTGTTGGGCTCCATGATCAAGGAAGCCATTGTATTGGCTCAAACGCCTTGACAGGGACAGGAAGTCACAGCTATTTCACATGCTTTATGCAGGATAACGTCTCCACTTTTCAATCACAAGCAGAGTCCTTCCCTCTGTTGCAGGAAGCCAATCTCAAGCTCAAGGACAACCGGCTCTCCCGCCAGCTCCCAGCCACAAACTGATGGCTCTGCATCCAGCCAGCCGACTGTTAGTGGAGGAAGAAGCAGCTCTGGAAATCCCCTTGGCTCCTCCCGGCCCAGGCTCACACCCTGTCTTCCCCACTCACCTGCTCCTCAGGGTTCTCAAATGGAATCACAAGCACCACGTCCCCGGCCTTCAGCTGCAGCTCGTCACTGTCAGTGGCCGTGTAATCATGCATGGCCTGGACCTACGAGGAGAGAAGAGAGCTTGGGTGAGGCCAGCCTTCTCTTACCCAGCTCTGCAACGGATGACAAGGCTTTCCACATCGTTGATTCACTGGATGATTCAGGTTGGAAGGCACCTTTGGAGGCCATCTGATCCAACCTGCTGCTCGAGGCAGGGCAAGCTTGGATCACAAATGCCACATCTACAAGAAGAACCACTTCCCTTAATCTAATGGCTACGTGCTTGTCCATACAGCCTTGCATGCAACTCGCCTTTGCCACAAGGGCATCCTGGTGAGTCTCATTCAACTTGTTATGCATCAGCACCTCCCTGTCCTTCCTTAGGAGGGTTGAATTCCCATGGTATGGGCCTAAAAACTTCACACAGTAGAAAGCCTGTATTCATTCAAATGGTGCCCTGTATTCTTTTTGCAGCTGGACTGCAAGAGTATTAGAGATTATAGCCTTCCATCTCTGTCACAGCAAGCAGGGAGAGGAAATGTAGAAAAGAGGATCTGTTTGGATCTTCAAGTGATTGTATCCTGCCATGTTTTCTCTTTGGCATTCAGCCTAATTCCTATCAACAGCTGCATTACAGCTTTTCTACTTCAAACCACAGCTCTCCACTTCGAGCATTACAGTCTATAATGCTGCCTGTAACCAGTCTAAGTGTGATGATGAGCCTCCTATTGTTCTTCAGGGTTTTGTCATTCTTCTGCTTTTGGTAGAAATTCCAGAAAAAAAATTATGCATGGACATGACTCAAGCAGAAGAAAAGCATTCCTATAGCAGGAGACTTTCATTTCTCACTTTCAGGGCATGATGCACTTGTGCTGTCTTGCTACCATATTCCATTATGCACGTTAAATTTGTGGCCTATCCTCACCCAGAATCACTCCCTCCTCCACACCTTCAAAACAAGCTGTGAGTGATCTTTGGCATATTCAGAATCCTCACCAGACTTTCCTGTCTAATCCTATATTTTTCCCCTGTTCATCCTGGCTTTCTAATTTCCCCAAACAGGAAGTCCTCTGTCCCTACTGGTGTTTCCAACTCTTCTTCATTTCCCACTTGCATCAAAGTTTAACCTTTCCATTTTGGAGCACAACAACTTATTTACTACCCAGTCTGTGACTGACACTACCACACCACCAGAGACAGAAATAACTGCAGCAGAGAGAAGGGGGGGTTTTGCTATACAGCACAGCCAGATATTTAGTCACCGATGCTATTATATACATCCTTTGAAGCATCTGAAACTGCATGAAACTGGGCTGCTGGAGAGAAATGTGTATCTCTCCTTCAACTTCCTTTCTCCCTTTCAATGCAGCATAGCGCATGGCCATGCTGAACAAAAGTAGTTAATTCATTACAGGAAAAAAATCACTAGGAACTCGGTGTCCCACCACCACACACTCACCTTGAACAGAAATCCTGGGGGCATGTCAGCTCTTTCAGACGAAGCACCTCCTTCCACAGTGCCATTGACGGTAGCAGGGAAAGTTTCCACAACGACAGCAGGCAGAGAGCTCTGGTAGGCAGCCACAGCCAGTGAATGGAAAAAAGCAATTGAGAAAAAAGAATCCAAAATTGCAGCTCCAAGTCCACCCTGGAGGCTCCACATCCCAACCCTACCCATGGCTTCAGTGGGTTTTCCCAGCACACCCATCAGTGACAAACACACCCCAAAGGACAGCAGAGGCAGCAGTGAGAAGGCAGGAGAGGTGACCACTGTCTTCCTTTGCTTAAGGCTGCAGAAGGGCAGAGAGGATTTAAAGTTTTTCTGCGACCATAATGCCTGGCATTTCCCATTCGCTGCAGTCAAGACGCAGTTCTTTTAGAGCCCTCGTGGAACAGACAACTCAAATGCAACAGCCTATAGGAACTAAGCGGGCATGAGACGGGACCTACTCCAGTCCCCTAAAAAGGTAGCAGTGTTAGGAAAAAAAAGAGGAATCCTGGATATTCAGGGGACACAGGCAGAGGACAGAGTAGGTAAAGTAAATGGTGAGCAAGAAGGAATCCAGTAGACAATGCAAGCTTAGCACAACATGGGCTGTGGGCTGGCTTCACAACATGTGTGAAGGGACAGTTCTTTTTGTGGATATTCCAGCAGTGCTTCGCCCCAAGCATTACACAGATAAAATGCAATGGCTAAGTCTGGCCTCTGAATAAGAGCATTGTAACTGCTGGGGTGGCAGGGATGTGTTTTTCCAAGCAGCCACACATCTCTTTTCCCAGCCCAGCCTCTCACATCTGCTGTATGACAAAGGAATGTGATGGAGAAAAGGGACTGCTGTCCCTCCAGGTGCCTACCGATTCTGAATCAGCTTCAGTTTTAGATGCTTCAGCTCCAGCTGCTGCTTCTGACCCAGCTGCTTCAGCTCCCGCATGGGCTGCTTCTGCAGGCTGCAATACAAAAGTCATTCAGGGGGAGAGTTACACTCATTACAGCTACGTGTGAGTGCAGAAAAGTGCAGCTCAGTCTGTCCAAGTGTTCTATGCTGTTGACTGCTGCCATCTGCTGACAAATAGGTCAGAAACCTCAGGGTCTTGCTAGGCTTCTGTCTCCCTCTTTCTCTGCAACCCAGTGAAATCACAGCAAAGCCTGCATCCTCTCACTCCAGCCAGCAGCAGGCAATATCACAGAGGAAATCAATGAAACGCCAAAAATCCCGAGCGCCTCTCTTTTCACGATCTAAATCGCAGACCTACTTTATACATGAACAGTATCTATTATTACATATAGGTTGCCCACCTGTATGTGAATACAAGTCTCCTTGCATGCCAAGGGACAAGGATCTCTCAACAGGCTACTGCCAAGGATTAACAATCAAGGAATATTTAAGTCTTTGCATACTCACAGAAACAGAAAGGTAAGGTAATAACGTGTCCAGATATGGAACTTAGTCTGGACCCAGCATCTACATGACATTAGCACTGAATAAAACTGAACTGAAAACTGTGCTAACTTACATCCAGTTTGATTTTAGGTAGGCCCAAAGAGTCACGAACTTGGATTCTGTTGTGAATATTCTAGTAGTACGAATTTGCTATGAATATTCTGCATGGTGTGTGCACACATGCACACATTCGCATTGGTGGAGAGGGAGTTTCTAATGCACAAAAGCTGCCACCACCAGGGAGAAATATTCAGCATCACCTACAGGTCACTGCCTTGCAGAGACTGTTCTAGGAAGCCTGGGGACAGGAGTTTCTGTGCACAACAAAACACCAGCCAAACACCTCTGATACACTTCCAGTGGTTCACGTTTTTATTCTCCCTTGCCTGAAGTCAGGCTAACTTTGTTTTAACACAAAATTAAAGATATTAATTTGTCCCTCCCAGAAACTGCAGCAACGCAGGAAGTAAGTTGGATCTGGTAGCATCAATGCTGCAGATCAGCCCCTTGGGAGACTGGCCAGGCAGCACCTGGGAAGAGTCCTGACAAGAATCTCAGGGGTCTCGTTTGCAGCCCGAGAGTCTTCGTGGCCAGTCTGTTCTCTGTATCAGATAGCACACACACCTCTTTGCAGAATCTAACCAGATACCCACTTTACACTTGCACAGCAGAGATTGCTATATAGAGATTTCCCATTTTTAATACATGTGAATAAACAAGCTTCAGCAAGCCTACATGCTTCATACATTTGGCAAACCCCTAAATACAACCATGTTCAAAACAAGGCATGGTCCAGATTTCTTAATGTTGCAACTCTCATAGTCCCAACCCTACAAAAGCTCAGCATGAAGCAACGACCATGGTAACCCTTAACTCTACACCCATCTGGCTACTAGCCATGCACTGGCACAACGCTCCAAGTAGTTTTCAAATAACAGCAGGAATAACGAAGAAATAAATCCTTGATTTAACAAGAAGCCATTATTTTTCCTCGCGTCTCCCCATCATCATGTCCACAGGCCTATACTGCCAGAGGATATTGCAAACAGCAGAGCTGTTCCCATCCTGCAGAGGGTTCCCACAGCAGCTTTGGTAGTGCTAAGGTAAATGTATGCATATGAAATGCTAAAAAGGCTTCTCCTGTTTAATTAGATTCACTCCCAGGTTGCTTTTTATTTGGATTCAGTGAAACTGGAACTGGGACAGATGCCAGCCCAACTCTATCTGGCCAAGCATGGTTTTGATGTGAGCTCCTTTTTAAAAAGCAGCTAATTTGCAAAACCAGTATTTAATAACCAGAGAAACTGAATCTAAATTAATCCCCTGGATTTCAACAAAGGGCATTTTCATGTCAGCTACTTATTTTTCTATTTTATGTACCTGTGGGCATCCCAAGACTTATAAAAGCATTTACAGTCATGGACAAATACTATAGGGAGAAGAGGAAGAATTGATCACTGCTGTTGCCAGGTTTGAAAGCTTTGCTTATTCTAACAGCAGCATCATGCACACCAAATGCAAGTTTCCTAGGCTGCAGAACTAAGCAAGTTCTGCTGCATCCAAGTTTCTGTGCAGGTGTTAACCTCATGGCATATGGGACTATGTAACCACATAACAAGTCTCTTCTCATCAACAGCTAAGAACAACATAAGAGCAAAAACACTTCAGAAGACTTGAAGAGCATGAGGATTCCCCAGCTATAGGGAGCTCTGCTCTTTAAGCGTGTATGGTATGCCAAGGTGACAACTGGCATGGTGAGAACATCATGTCTAGCAGAATTCCCCAGTTGATTAAAGTGTTCTTTGGGTGAAATCAGTTTCCAGGATCGGAGAAATGGCCCGAAACACTTTTTACACCCCAGACCATAAGCACAGCTCTATCAGATAGTCATACCTCACCCCTTGCCCATCCACTTGAAAGGCACAAGATCTTTCCTTGCGAAAACACAGCCTTCTTTTCTTTCTCACTAAGATAGACTGACAATGCACATACAGGGGAATGACAGATGTTAAACACTGATGGCTGATAAAGACACAAGGGAAACATCTTTCTCAGCATGACCCAAGCTCATATGAAGGAGAGCACTGGCCACAGTGAGTCCTTGCACCAGGCTCTCAGCAAGGGTTAAGTCATGTCCCCCCAAGTACTGACTCTAGGTGATGATCTGGCCCTTGAGAATGGAAAGGTTGGCAGGACTCGATTCCCCAGCATAAGCCAAGGACATGTGCTTAAATCTACCTTATGGGATACAGCCAGCTCAAGCAGCAGGCTTGAGTATCCAGACCAAGTGTTTTCTGTCCCCACTGCTGGTTGGTTGTCCAGAGGGGCTCAAAAGTAATTGTACTTGAAGTATCTTCCAATGGGCTAATCTGCAGCAATCTGAGACCTTCCCAGGGCCAATATATCCAGAGGGCACAAATGAGAGTCTGGCTTTGGTTCAGATGCAGAGCATGTGTAGGGTCTCCCTTGTCAGCATGCTCCAAAGCTGGGGTTGAGGCAGATGCCAGGTAAGTCTTGGGCCTGCGCTTTTGGTGTAGACACAGGCTGAGCTACTTCACATCAGCCTTTCTGGCAACAATGGTCAATGAACAGCAAACACCACAGATAATTCCAAACGTGTGTGTATACCCAATGGTACAGGCAGTAAGGATGAGGGTCAGCTGAGACATTTATGCATCGCACATAAGACCAAAAGGATGTACAGAGTTTAGGAAATAATGGTGAGTGGAGGCTGAGGATGATGCCACAGTGGGATTAAGTTTGAGGAGAAGGTCACAGCATCATGCCAAAGGAAAGATGAGTGAGTTAGCAGGGAAAGGCAATGGGGTTGTGTGCTGGTGGAGACATAAGTTTCAGAGCACCAGACCTGACTTGCAAACATGTGGCTGCCCCTGGGGCTTCGCAGAAGGTGCAAAAGTGGGTTCAACAGCACATGGAGCAACTTTGGTTTGGGGTATGCAGAAAGGAAAAGCAGCAAGGGAAAGGAGACAGGTATGTGTACAGAGATGGCACTGGCACATGCACAGTACATGATGAGAGATGAAAGCCATATGAAGTTCTTACCTCCCATAAATCCCAAGGTAAAGACTAAGCATGTCAAAGAGCAACAAAAACAAAACATGTTTATACGTGATTATTTCAGTGAGTACAAACATTACAGATGCTGATCAGACTGAAGCAGACATACACATTCAACAGCACTTATCTCTGCATGTTTGAAAAATATTTTTTTGGTACCTGAATTTAAACACCCATCCCCACTGCATATTCAAATTTAAGTATCAAGGCACCTGAGTAACGGTTTTTTCTACCTCTGGTATGAAGGGAGACAGCCAAGGCACATTCAGTTATCAGTGGCAGACCACATAGCCAGAAAAAAAAAAAACTCACGAGTTTGTGGTCCGTCAGGGTTAAATATGCTCCCATATATCCAAACCCATAGAGTTAGTATGATTTCAGAACAAGACTTCAGCTGATATCTTTGGATCAGTAGTGAAATATCTTAACCTCTTTGCCATAATGCCCACCCTATAGGAAATAAATTTGACTGCTTCAAAAACTAGGTGGTTTTCACTAGGTTTTGTACTGTGGTTACCACTAGAAAGTATTGATTTCAGAGTCTTTCTTTTAATGACTTCTAAAGCTAAAAATAAATACATTAGAACACCAAACATGCTATTGCTGAGCAGTTTTGAAAAATCCACTCAGTGTTTGTTGCTTGCTGAAAGGGTAACAAATAATTCCATTTTAAGTCAAATTTATACTCGTATCCTACACCAGTATACCCAATTATCCTAGATATAACTGGTGATTCAGAAAAACAAAATCCCAGTAAATAAATTTTTAAAAAGAAGCTTATCCTGGCATGCAGCTTGTTCTGTCAGGCAAGCAGACATGAAATGCCAATCTGCCCACTTAAAGTTCCAGAAAGTGGTAGCTTGCCATATTGGTGTGTATCAAACTATGATAATAACCAGTATTTTACAGATACAGTTTTTAATTTAGAAGAATCAAATGCCTAATGTTTGATCTCTCTAATAAGAGAGGTCTTATCACTACAAAAATCTGTCTCATACAGGCCTACTTGACATGATGATACTGGAAAAATACTGTAAACATCCCAATTAAGTTTATTACAAAATTTAATGGCAACCACAGGAAAAAAGTAACCATTTCATACATACGAAAAGTCTTGGTGAGGACAACAGCCAAATTCAGGATGCACTTCAAAGCCTCCAGCCATTTAGACATAAAATGAAGCACAGTCCACCTGCCTCTGACAAGTAGACAGGAGCAGGTACAGGCCAGACCAGAATCAGGCATCTTCCTTTTTGATGATGCACAGCACTATGCTCAGGGAGGAAGCTACTTCTTAACTATGAACAGAGGCTGTGTTATACCCAGAAAAAAAGGGCTTCACATCACTTGAATATCTATCTACAGCTTTATTCACGTTAAGTAGCTGCAGCCTATCAGAGTGTCTGCTTATTAAAAATTCCTTTGAGAGCAATTTATAGCAGGAGCACAGAACTGAGGCTGAACTCCCATCCACAGAGTAACAGTTTAAATCCATACAGCATACAGAGGATGCTAGTCTAGGGAGGGACATACATTAAGTTGAACAAGTTGTCAATCAGTAGATCATCAGAGCAAAGCACAAGCATCCCACAAACACCAAGTGCCAGACTGTGGCCAGGCCAATAGCCACCTGATTCTCACTGGACTTACACATCCAGCAGAGAAGACCAAAGTGCCCATCTGCAAGGCACAGGTCTGGGCACCCAGCCCAGCCACCCACAGCTCAGGTCCACATTATCATTCATGTGGGTGCAGGTTATGCCACACTTGTCAACAAGTCAGTTACAAAGGGAGAAGGAATTGTGATATGAACCAACCTGGGAGGCAGGCGTGGGGGTCTTCCCCACAGTGGCATCTGGTTTAATGGGATCAAAATCCAGATCCAACAGGCTGGCTCCCTCCTGGAAGGGCCCAGGGGCATCAAACTTGGCAGCAGTGAGGAAGAAAAGCAGTATGAGCATTAGACACACACACACACACGCACAGTAGAGGGAGGGTATGCGATATCCAGGAGCTAAGGCTGCAAGCGCAGAAGACATGGTGGCAATGCAAACACCTGATGTGACTCCTCACTACAATCACGGGCAGTTCGCATGGGTGACACTGTAAACCAAACCTGAGCCTTTTCCACAGGACTCATTCATCTTACCACCTGGCCAAATGACCTAACCTGCTGTGGTCAAAAGGATCACTGCCACTGACAACTCAGAAGTGCTTCTCTTATATTTATATCTGTTCCCCATAGATCATCCAGCTGCCTTTGTACTGAAGGCCCAAGACAGTCTCCCTCAGCCACATACAGAAGAGCTGCCATCTATACAACTTATCTCAGGAACACGGATCCAGGCAGAAAACCACTCAAACTGCTGGAAGGCAAGTCTGAGAGACCTCAGAGCTAACTCCCAAAGCTCCTAATTCCCTTCTGCCTTCTGAGACAGAAACACAGAATATGGCAGCTCACGCTAGCTAAGGGATTTGAATCACTCCCCAATCCAAAAATACTGTTTTCAATGGTTTCCATTTCTGGGCATCCCAGAAATATGCACACATGAGTCTTCTAACAAAGCATAAACTTGAGAGGCTTTGCTACTCTCTTCAAAGTCAGCAGAATAACTCCCTTTGACTGATTAACGCTCTAGCTAAAGACAATGATAGCACATTTGCTGATTACCCTTAATAAAACAGTCACTACAAAGGACATGAGTCATTAGTATTCAAAACTGAACTATCACTTTTGGTTTTTAGATTTAACCTAACCACTACAAGACAGTCTCTTCTACTCAGCTTCAGAGGAAGCTGCTGTCTCCAGGAAGTCAAGGAAGATTTGCCCGTTTCCACTGACCTACCAGGTCACTGGCCCTACTGCTTCAGCTACCTTTCCAGCAACACACAAAGTGTAACAGGTTAGTCTCCACAGTTATATCATAACCCCACAATAGAAAAACTCCTGGAAAGTAGGAAGAGACATCATTTAAGAAAAAGTCCTCTGAATACAACCCACACCACCATCATTTTCACCTTGTTTAGTTTCCTCTTACTCCCATTCTCTTACAGATTTTTCTCTCACTTATGAACATCTCTTTGAGATCCACAGGGATGAGGTCAAGGAACCAAGCCCTCCAACATCACAATAATAAACCCTGACCAGTATGCAAAAACCAACTGGCATTCTAGTATGCTCCTCCAGCACATCCAGGCCACCCCTCAGAGAGGCTCCAACCCCAATCTTTAGTTTTGTTTGGTAGTGATACATCAAAGGCTCCAGTCATGGAATAATTTTACCTGCCATTCAAGACTTACATGCAAGGGTTAGCACCCCTTGCCTTTACCCAGGTCTCCCACAAAACAGCTCATTGAAGCTAAGATGTCTGATGGGAATGGCCCTGGGCAACACACTAAATGCTAGTGGCTGTGGGGTGCTTCAGTGAAGATTGTTCTGGCAACCAGAGTCCTCCCTCAGACTGGAAGTCACAGCAGATCCCATCCTGGGTCAGAGTACTGATCAGGTGCAGAAGAGTACATCTGACTAAGGGCTGGTGTTCACATGGTAATACATGATACAAACCATGGGGCAGATAGAGCTGTCCATTATGACACAGGAGAAAGAAGCATAGAAAATTATAAGATAGTTGCTCAGCTGCCTGTGGTCCCCACCTTCCAACTCTGCTGTCAAATCATTCTCTGCTCTGCAAGCTTTACCTATTGCAATGCAAAATCTGACATGGACTTCCTTCCCTGCCCACTCCACCTCTGCTCCTCAGCAGCTGAGTGGAAGGTGGCAAACCAGAGGCAATGGAGCAGCATGATGCAAGGAAAAGTAGGGAATGAGTCATAGATGAGCACTGATAGAGACATTACTTGTGCTTTAACAAGCATTCAGGAAAAATATATATATGTATTTATATATTAAAAAAAGTAGATGCAGGTATCTCATGATACAGCCAGAAATCTGGTCAGGCTCCTGTATACATAAGGACTGCCATTCTCCTAGATCCAACACAGAATTCCCCAGCTGAGCATCCTCTCTTGCAGTGATGTAAATCAAAAGGAAAGTGAAGAGGAAAATACATAATTTGAAAGTGTTTTTCCTTTTTCAGGGCTTCAAAAGGTGCCACATGACAAGAAAGAAATATTCTGATGGGAACTGCTGGCTGGTGAAGAGTGACAGACTGTGTCAGCAGTCCTGAATTCACAGCAGGCACAATCCTGCCCATCCAAACTGGGGGCACCTATTCTCTGCAAAGAGAACTTCATGCAATTCCTGTTGGCCTTTCCTGTGCAGGTGTGGGCTTTAAACCACAAAGTCCATGTGTGAAGGCACAGAGAGCACAGAACTGCCTCCTCCCAGAGCTGGCACATGCCAGGGTCAGCACTTGGGGATGTACAAGAGCAGAAAACACATACTTCATCCACACCCAGGATCAGTGGGTCTGGAGAGAGCATATCATGGGATATGAGGAGAGCCATAATCCATGTGCATTGCTGCTGAACAAATGCAGTGACTACTTTCTGGCATCTTCACCAGTTGCATTTCTCCTGTTTCTTCTATGAATGAAAGCTCTCAAAGGGCAACGTGTTAGTCTAAGCTGCCTTCTAGCCCCCCTCCCCTCTAAGTTAGCCTCCTATCTAACCCTTTGCCTTCTGAGGTCCAATGCTGAGCTTGCCATCCTCCTTCACCTGACCAGGTTTCATGGCTTGACTCTACCAAAGAAAAGAAAGGTCAAAAGGAAAAGTTCAGAGGCAGATAAATATAAGGCAGGGCATAGCAGCTAACCTGCGAAGGGGTTGTCACACTTATCTCAGGGACAAAATTGTCATCAAACAGACTGATGATGTTCTCCTGCTTGATCTCCTTGGAGGGGGTGACTTTTGGAGGCGGAGGCACCGGAGGCCCTTTCCTCAACTGCATGCAAGTGAGCACACGGCCACAGCACAGATGGCGACACCCAAAAAAACCAGAGATAGGAACCAGGTTAGCCACAAAAACTGAGGGTGAGGGAAATCACAACCACAGGCACAGAGCAGGGTCCAATCAACTCCATCTGAAGAGAGAGGGAGGGAGGGTGAAGGGCTGAATTGAAACAAAACAAAAAAACAACCACACGCCTCCAGAGAAGGTTTGGCATCATTAGTTACACTTCAGCCGTGGGCAAGTTTCCCTCTGCAGAGGAGAAGCGTAACACAATTAATATGCATTGACAGGACATGCATACATAATTAAAGCATGTGCAACCTTCAAAAGAACCACTGGGAAGGGAGCAGATCAATTACTGAGAACACAATTCAATAGACCAGGCCAGCACTGCCTCCCTTTGCCGTACTTACCGTACCTAAGGGAATGAGGGATCAGACCCAATTTGTCCTATTATGGGTAGGTGACCATGAGGACAGACTCTGATCTGCCCAGTACTGGTTCCCTGGTGCACTGGTTATCAGCATACCATTAAGAAAGGCCTGAAGGAGCTCTTGATGGTGTCTTACCGCTGCTCAGCTTTAGGCAAGAACAATTCAAACTCCTGAGAAGCCATGACTGCTGTGGGCCCAACTCCGCTCTCAGTTTCACCAATGAGCATTGACACTAATGAAGTTGTGTTTTCCAAATGGAGATCCCAGAGAGTGCATAACAAAGTCTGACCCTCTAACTCTAACCCATCCTAATACCCACCACCATGCTAAAAGACTCAGCCTGACACTGCATCCACAACCCCGTGGGAAGCTGTGGTAGACCCTCCCTAGATTAACCCATCCACATCGTTTGCACATTTTCCTGTGCCCAAGGCTCAATGATCATTTCTAGATTAAATCAAACTTTCAGGAGCTGCTGCTGTGTTGGAACAAAGCAGTCATACAAGTTCCCAGCACCACAGCAATGCTCAGCAATGACAATGCTTTCCATTTACAGTGATATTTTAGTGTTACTTATCTTCTCATTGTACCTAGGATCCCAAGGCAGCAAGACTCAGAGACCTGATGACAGGCACCCAGTATATCAGTGTCAGGCCCAGATCTGAAACACAGCAATCCCCGACTCCTAATCATGTGTTCACACTCCTTCAGCATATAACTGAGCTCTACAAGGCATTTATTCACATCGCTAAGAATATGCTGAGTTTTCTACTCAGTTAAACTACTTTAGAGAGTGTGAGTGAGTATGCAAACACGTATTTTCCACTGAATAGCTGGCTAGGTGAAATAATGAAAGTAGTATGTTCACTTCCAGCTTTTCACTGTTTGCAGAAGGTGGCACGTACATATTTCCTGAGAACATATTTCCCTTCCTGAAAATCCCCTGCTTGACAGTTGCAAGGAGAGACCAGAAAGTTCAGGGAAAAGCTATTCTTAGAACAGAGCTACCATCTGCAGAAATGGGTGGCTCCAATTACAAACTCCAAAGTCAAAAAGATCCCAATTCTTCTGCTATTTAACTCTCTAAAATAGTCAGTCTCCTTCCTTCCAGTGCATTAGTGTCTCGGAGACCACCACTTCCACAGTGTCCAGCAGCCTAAAACCATATTTCAAACACAACAGGACTGCATATTGATGTTGGGTTATACCCAGAAATTCATCAAGCACAAACAACTTTGCCGCTTAGAATAAATCCTGTAAAACTTTTCTGCTGACTTTGATCCCACAGGGCTTTACCTGTCTGAATTCAACATAGTTGCACTCGTTTCAAAAGTGTCATTACAGTGTTTCAGTGGTGTAACTGAGAGCAGAAGCCCGACCTTTGAAATTTCACAGACCCCTGAAGTCCTGTGTCATCATCAGATTACTCAGTGCAGAGAGCTGATAGCAGTCGCTTCTTCCAAAAGACCAAAGCAAGCTGTTTTCGAGAATTAAAGGACAGTAAGAGTAGAAGAGCTATTTTTCTAGCACAAGGAACAGTTCAAACTTTAGTTAGTATTTCTTTTGTCTCTCCTGTTTTTCTGTGTTTCTCTCCACAGCCTTTGCTTATGGTTTGCATTAGTATTTCAGACAGAGAATTGTACCTGCTTGTTGCTTTTTGCTCCATCCTCCCCCAGAGGATGAGGCCCCTAGCCTCCCTAGGAGGACCCTAGAGCAAATCACTTACCCACAGGTCAAAAGTAATGCCACCTGTGAAGGTTTCAGCATTAAAGTTGAGCACTGTTGACAGAGTAGATGCTTGTGTTTTCCAGCCGGCTGGCAAGCTGACACACATTCAGTTTCTAGACTTTATCCATACAGACACCAGGCTTGGCTCTGAGTATGAAACCCTTGTCCTTGTCTTCCCTCCCTCTGAAGCCAGCTCCATCTTTTAGCACCTAGTATGAATATGGAGTGAAGCTCTTGTTCTTCACTGTAGTGAGGCCCGGGAGAATGAATTAAACACAGATTGGGAAAGAGCTGCCGGGCGGTGGCAGCATTAGCTGCAAATACCATTTCAGTCTTGCCTGTGGCCCATCTGAGGTTCCAGTCAGGGCTGCACTGGAACATTCTGCTTGCTCGACAAGGGGTGCCTCCAGCCCCATTCCTGCGGGCAGGAAGGCAGCAAGTGAATGAGAAAGCACTTGCAGGCTGGCAAAAACAAGGCTTATGTGTGCTATTTAAAGGAAAGGGAAGAAGCCAAACTCAGCAAGACAAGTCCACAGGCAGGGTGAGTGAAGTCTGCAGTGAACAGCTCAATAAACCTGTACTATTTCTTGCTGCAAATTTCAATCAAGTTATGGCAATCTGAAAAAAAAAACCAGGAAGGCAATTCTGGATGCACTATCCTCTCTCCCCGATACACATACCCTACTCCACAGTCCTAGCCAGGGTGGTGGCAGCAAAGCCACTCTAGGCTGTGCAGTGCTGAGCAGTGCAGAAACCCTGGAGAAGTCCTGAAAAGACACTCCAGGCATCCACACATCTCACAGGGCTGGAAAATACCCTTTTGCGAATGTACAAACATCCCCTTTTTGTCCCTAGATAATCCTGAAAAACAAAAATGCAGTGGAGGGAAAAAATATTGTGAGAGGCTATCCAGAAACAGGTGACAGCCTGCACCACAGGCCTGGATTTGAAATCACACTGCTATGTATGACAACAGCAAGGAAGTTCTGGGTTGCACCCATCTCTTTTCAGAAGCAATAGATTTTCTCTTACCAGTTTGGCCAGAACCCCTCTCAGCTTTAATTCTTCCTGGAAGACTCCTCCCTGGTGTCTCACTTACTGAAATGCAAGGATTGGCACCAGACATAAATTTGGCCTAGTTACTACTTTTCCCTACTAAGCTTTTCCCCCACTCAGCAACAGAGGGATGGAAGAGGAAGTGAATGTTTTATTCTCCTTAAATCCCAAAGTAAAACATAATATGATATGCTGAGTAGCAGGAGCTACATCTGCTATTTTAAGTATGCCCCTGGGTATCTTCTGTGTAAGGAAAGGACTAACAAAGGCCACATGGAAGGTATTAGACTCCATATAATGGACAGTCTTCTTTGTGGTACCCACATAATTTCTTCATAGTATAAGAATATGATGTTTTTATTTTTAGCATAATACTTTAACTTGGAATTAAAGTAAAACATCATGTAAAATACAGATGTTCTCCTTATCAATATTAAACTTTTTTCTTTGAACCTTCCTCAGTTACGGAAGTTTTTGAGAAGAAGCTGGACCATTGAATTCCAGAGGTTAATTCAAATGTAAAGAACAAACTTCCTCGCCTAGCTACAACTCCATCATCTCTGGATCTTCTTGGCCATCCTACCAGACAGCAAAATGTATTATTGGCCTTCCCTCTGTATAGGCATTCAGAGATAGCTTAGTTCTTCCCTGTATGATACAGAGATAACCAATGAGCAACTTGTATTCTCAGGAACCACTGAAGGAGAACAACCGTCATGTCATATTCTCTGTGCTCAGTAGCAGTGAGAGGTCCAAAAAAGCAACTGATGGATGTCTTCGAGTCATGGAGCTTGTGCCATCAACGGTCATTCTGCAGAGACATGGTCAATGTCATGGGGACACTACCTGAGATGGTGACTTTGGGATGCTTGCTCCAGGTGCTTCCAAAGTGGACGGTTCCAGCTCATGGTTGACAGTCTTGGTCTCAGGGCTGGTGATGGGAGATCCATCTGGTGGAGGTGAGGGGCTTTTATTTGCTTTCGCTGGGGTGCTGTCACTGAAGGAAGTGGAGAGAGAAAGGGAGAGAGGGGGAAAGAGAAAGAGAGAGAAGAGAAGTCTGAGCCAGGCCTAGGAGGAGTTGTGCTAACCAGCACAGATCAGCGGCCTCCATTATCTCTTTGCTTCACTGCCCAGACACGTGATGAAGACATTTGAAGCCTCTACAGCTTCAGAAGCATCTTTGCTGAGTCACTTGCAGTCCAACACACCGCAGCAGCATTACTGTGCAGCAGGCTACTCACTAAATTCCTACTTTGGAATATACTTTACCCAGACACAGAAAAACAAAAACAAAAATCCAACCAGGCATCCTTAATTCTGCGAGACTCTGATGTAGTGCCTGACATTAAATCATAGTCTTTTAATGGGAAGCAGATGGGGGAAGGAGTTCTGTGCAGCTCATTTAGTTTCAAATTCTACAGATAAGAATTTTTCTGCATGGTGGTGTACTGACACTTGCATGGGTTATGACTAATAGATTTGCAACACCTGAATTAAGGCTGTAATCATAGAATATCGTATTCCTCTATGTGGTACAAACTGGCTAAGCTGGAAGAGGGGCAAAGAAACGAGAGGTTTCACAGATCATTCCAGACAGCAAAGAAACAGTGACATTCTGACTACTAACAAAGATTTCTCTATTATGCAAAGTCTCTGCAGCCTTGTTTTCAACATTCAACTCCTTCTGCCCTTGCCTTTCCAGTTGGTCCTTATTCCAGGACTGTTTCTGACACACAGTAAAGAGGGATTCTTCAGGGAATTAAGATGCAAGGAGCATATGCCAATGGCATTTGTTCGTTCATAACTTGGCCAGATTTGGACAAATTTTTCAAAGGAATGGCAAGAGGCACATGCCTTTCCCTAAGGGCATGCCCTGCCTTCAAAGCACAGAATCATGAGATTTAGTAAAAAGTTGGTTACCAGAAAATTTCAACAGGGATAAAGGTAAAACCATTTTCCCAGCCTAAATTTCAGGAACAGCTGAATCGTCCTGGCTGAAATTCAGCTCTCCAAAAAGCAACTAATCAATTTACCTCAAGTCATGCAGAAGCATAGACACTGGTAGGGGATACTTTAGCAGGAGTGGTTATAGTTTGGCAAAACTACACAGAGCCGAAAACAGAATATTACAGAATATTGCAAAAGGGCTGTGCAACCTCATCTACAGGGAGTGATATTTGCCTCCGCTTATGAAGTTGAAGTTTCTGCGAAGTTAAAGGCCTTGGGAGAAGGCTGAAAGGAACAGATCCTTTCCTACAGTAAATCCTGGCATAGAGCCAGGACTACACCAATGCAGACCTGATTCAAGGGACATCAAGTTGACTATTTCTTTACTCTGTCCTAATAGAGCCCTGAGCTCCAGACACATACATCTACTTGCACTCGGATGCCCAAGGTGTGGTGGTCATTGGCTAACATGCACAATGGCCTCATTCCTGAACACTTGCAAGTAGGGGGACAGCAAGAGGAGAAAGGGATAGCAAGGCATTTCAACAAACCTCGCCTTCCAAGCAAGCATCTCCCCCTGCTCAGCATTCCAGCTTTCAAGCTCCCCGTCCCATTCCCTCTTCATTCACTTCACCCTCACCCATTCCCCCCACTTTCTCCCCATATCCACACCCCACACGCACATTTCCCCACAAAGCACTTGTTCTCAGGTCTGCATGCAGGTCGGGTGTTTCTGATGACACTGATGCCAGCAGCACACCATGATGCAACAAACCCAATTGACGTTCTCTGCCAGCAGCTCTCAAACAGGGGCACACACGCCAAGGGAAAAAAAGAGGGAAAGGAAGAGGAGAAAGAGAAGAGGAGGGACTAAACAACATGTATGCCAACCCCTGCAGCTCTTCAGTTTGACTGGATAGGCCTACAGCGTCCTTCCACAGGGGTCCCCAAAAATCACTTCAAAACAGTGGGTTGTGTGAAGGATTCTGAAAAATTGACAAGGCTGTGCTACAGATTAAAAGAAGTAATGGTTTGAGGGTGAAGGTAGGGAAGTCCTGCTCTAAATGGGAGTCACCAGCAAACAGCAGGAAATGACAGAAAATGTCCTCTGATGCTAGAGTTGGGGAAAAAAATACATGTTACCTTTCCTAGAGTTAAAAGCACTTTGGAGAAGATGATTAATATTGGGATTACTGGCTATCAGCTGGCCTACCAACACAAGGGTAGACTTTTCCTTCTAGGGACCTGAAGAGGCCATTTCTCCCAGTGAGAAAGGAGTTCAGACTTATTTTCAAAAGGCCATGAAACAGCTTTTTAGTGCCTTATTTCTGGTGCCTGGTAGTGACTTAATTTGGACATATTTTGGTAAAAGGCTCCCACACGAGAGGCAGCCCAGCTTCTTCCCTTCATCCTACAAGGGCTGAGAGGGCCCCACACTAAAGCCTTCATTAAGTCACTACTATTTAGAGCTTGTTTGATGTGTTGGCTGATCCCCCTAGGAAAATGCCAGTGCTAATTTTGGCTGAGCCTTTTCCAGCCCCCCGAGTGGCACCTTCATTCCTGCACTTGTTGCTTTGCACGCATTTAGCCAGTGCAACCAGCGTCAAGCAAGTTTGTCACCAGGATCCTCTGTCCATCGCGGGTCCCTCAAGAGCACACACTGCCCACACAGAGCAAAGTCCTGTCTCCAAATGGACTGCTTGCTCCAGGAAACACGGGGAAAAGCAAAAGCGTGGGGACTGTCCCCACTGACCAAATGTGAGTACCACAGTAAAAGCAAGTCAAAACAACAAGGTCATTGCTCTCTCTTCTTCCTTTCCCTGAGCAACTGGTAAGTGATGTCAAATCCAGGAATATCAGGCAGGGAAGGGAAGAGGGTGTCAACTTTCTTCTGCAAATAGAAAGCCGGGAACAGGGTCTAATGCAGTTACTGCAGCTGATGGGAAAGTCAGCTGATGGGAAAGTCAAAATCCCCCAGCCTCTTTTAGTGCTGCTGAGCTCCCAGATCCCTGATGGAGCTGCCTCATCTGTTCTGGAAGAGCAGAGTAACATCTGCAGATGGGGTTCCCGTGTGCTTGTAACAATCTGATGTTAGAAGATGAAACCTACTTTCCAATATGGTAGAAACAGAGCAGTCACCTCCTGGCAAGTTCTCAAGTTAAAGAGAAAAAAAAAAAAAAGGTTGGCATCTCAGCTAAGGCTCACATAGGGCCTTTTAGCCAGAAGTAGGGTTTTTTTTTATAGCACCAAAGCAGGCTGGAGAATTACTTAATAAACCCCCCGCCCCCCAAAAAAAAAAAAAACAAACCACACAACAAAAAGAGGGAGAAAGAAGGAAAAAGCACCTACATACCCCAAACATACATTGGTAAAAATGTACATTCTTGCTGCAGATCAAAGAGTGATCGAGTCCCAAACCCTCCCACCCTGTGCTAGGGGTTGCACATTTCATTTCTGTGACTCCAGCAGCTGCTCTGACAGCAGAAACCCCCAGCACAGCCAGGTCAGGCACCTTAACTGCTGGGCCAGTTGGACTTTATCAGGGCAGAGCAGGAGGACATTGTGGCTAGAGCTCATTGAGATGAGATTTACTAGCTCTCCCTCTGCTGTAGCATCCATCTGTTCTTAGTGACTGGAAATATTAAATCTCCTGCCCAGTGCACATACAACACTGGTCCAACCAAGGACCAGAGACAGACATCTAGAGAAGTACTCCTGTGAATCCTCCTTTTCCTAGAGTAGAAAACCTCAGAATAGTAACAACACAAGACATTCCTTCCCTACTTTTTATTTGAGGATATAAAACAAGATTTGTTGATCAGCTTCCCTGTGAAATTACCATTGTCCACCCTCCAACCTCCCACTTTACAATGGATGCATAGCAGAGACAAAGGGTTGTGTGACTTGCCCTAATCAGTGGGAAGCCAGGATCAGAAAAGCAAGGATCCCAATCCACCAGCACATGCTTTTATTGCTGGCAGGACATCATCTTGAGAACTATAATTATTTTTTTTCTTCCTATAAGGACCCCATGGAGGGAGTACCAACATAAAGACTAAGAAAAACAAAAATTAGAGGAAGTTTCCATGCCATTATGCAGCAATTCCCACTTTGCTCCAGAGCTTGCTCTTGTCAGAGTCCTTGACCTTGGCTATGGTAACTCTAGGCACTGCAGCAATACAGTTATTCAATGCCATCACTGACTTGAAAGGCAAGATGCTGATATCAGTCTTTATACAAGACCACAGGCTTCCTTTTCCTTCAGCCCTGCACAAAAATTTAAATGGATGGAGCACGATAATAAGGATCCTCAAGGACAGAGCAAGTAAGGAACAAAACTGAAAGTGTCCTTCTCCTACCTCATCATCTTCCAGCTGCAACAGGTAGATAGGATAGGACTTCTGTGAGTGAAAGACCTGCCTCATGGTCCTCCCTGGTCAGGCAGGGAGTGAGAATGCAACATTTCAGATCTGTTCAAAAGGGCATGTCCCACTAGGTAAAACTAGAAGTTGTTAATCACCAAATTTGCCCATATTTCCCATGGAAAACCCAGCACTGCGCTTTTAGTCACACAAAAACAACTGAATAGACGATGCCTGAGCATTTCGCACTGCCTTCTTAGATAAGAAAAGAAGCAAGGATTCAAACCAGGCACACAAGCAGTTAATGGGATTATCCAGACACAGAGAGATCTCAGCAGGACCCAGCAGGCTATGAACATATCGTATCATGCAAAGGACCCCTCTCCCATCACAGGGTTAACACGTGCCAGGCTGTTAAGAGTCCAGCAACAGCCTCTCCAGTTTTAGGAACTAAATCAAACATGTATCGAAATGCTGCTCTCCGTACCGGTACCTGCTCATCTTTTTCCTCAGCCTGGCGAACAGTTTAGTTTTCTTTCTGTTGAGGATGGCATGCAAATCATTTCCGTTACAAGATGGCACAGTCAAACCAGGGAGGAAAACTTAAGCTTCCGAACACCCATTTGCTTGGTGGCACAAAACTCACTGTAATCAAGATGACAAGATCTCCTCTCTCTCTCTCTCTCACACAAACACACAGATACACACACAGAAACACATACACACTCCCCTTGGTTCCTAGAAAGCTATGGCCTAGTTTGGAAAGGGCAGAAGAGGGCTTTTTGTGCCTGTCAAACATCTACACATATGTGAGCAAACTAGTGTTTTCCCCACTCTTTGGAATATGGGGGCCAGGGTGTACACGGAGAAGAAGAAAAAGCAAACTGTATAGACCAGCAGAGAACTGTAAATGTCCTTTTTTCACAGGTAAGCACAGCCCCTCACTCTCCCCTGTAAATATTGGTACACAAGAAAAACTCCCCATTCTCCTTTACTTATGCGATCTGTGTGCAGCCTTATACATGGAACCTAATCCCAGCAGCTTTCCTACTATGTCTTTTTCCAGTTTGTCCAATCATACTAGGATAATGCTACAGATCTCCTAGGTCTTCTAGGCATCTGAGCCCTGAATGTTCAAACTCTTTCAGAAATAAATCCCAAACATATGTCTGAGGTTCCCAGAAACACATCAGCTGCTCTGTGCTACTGTGCTACACAGCCAGCATCAGATTCATCAGCCACAGTAATATTTCTGTAAGGCCTCGCATAACTGCCATAAGGATGTGCACAGATAATTGCCTCTCTTCTCATACCTCCTCAGTCATTTCCTGACATTGTATCCATCTCCAATCCCCTTCCCAGTAGAGAAGGGTTAGGGAAGCATCTGCTCCTACTGCAAACCACAATAAGCAATCAGATCAGTGAGGGCTATTTCCTCCTGCACACTCTCACTCCAGCCCTGTGCCACGATGAGAGGCCAGATGTGCAGGAGAGACAGAAGTGCCTCACAGCATTTCCTGGTCACTGCCAAACATATTTACAACCCTGGCAAACCTTTGCTACATCCCTCTACAACACCCTCCTCCACTGTGCTCAGAAGGAAGAGAGTCGCTCTGGGGCAGGTCTGGCATCTCAGCCGAGATGCAGGGAGTAAGGGATGAAGCAGCTACACTGAGATTTCTACCTGCACAGGGACCTCTGTGTGTGTGCTTGTTTTTGGGTTTTAGGACCATGTGGTCTCATAGCCAGCCAAAGAGCACAGAACTGCAGCTGAGACACCAATTACAGCCCCAGATGAAGCCAGCAGTTTGTGGGGGCAGAAATCGTTAGGACAGGTAATCTATTCATTGGAAGCTCTTTCAGGCCAGACACTTCATGCCACAACAACGAACATGTCTGGGCCAGGCTGTCACTACAGCCTGCAATCACAAGGAAGGAGGAAGGAGCTGGACAAAGCAATGGCTACAGCCTTCATCTGTCCTGTTACCTCAACCTCTTCAAAGGGCCGTGGAGGATGCTGCTATCAGAGACAACATGGAACATGGCAACAAAAGGGTGGGCACCACAGCCTCCTCACAAGGCTCTGGTCTTGTTGGGTTGTGATGATCAACAGACACCACATGCTAACTTGGGAAGAAGATGTTATTTTCACAAGAGGCATTCCTACTAGCATCTTGGAAATTTGGTGTTAGCAATCCAAAATTCAGGGGACAAATTCAACTCAAATGTCCTCTTTCTTTAGAGCTGGCAAACACCATACACATTGCTGGAACAAGACATGCAAGTCATCTATGGGCGAGTGCAATAGGAGGTTAAACTGGGAGGAGAGACAAGGGAGCACAGAGGTCTCAACAGCTGATCTAGCCCTTCCGAATCAATGCACTCAGACCACAGCTTGCCCTTACTTCAGGCTGACTTCACCTCCTCCCTCCGTCAATACACCAATTGAGGACTTAGGCTGTGCTCCTGCTTACCCGGCACGTGGGATTAGCAGCAGCTGGAAGCCAGAGCCCAACACTGTTTCATCACTCACGCATTTGGATGGGAGCCAGGCAGCCTCATCCAGAGCCCGACCTCTCCCTCCCATCTCAGTGCTAGAGAATGTGCAGACTTGCACTTAACCATACAGGACTGGACCCAGCTGAGGAAAGAAAACTAAAGGTCTGGAGAATATTTACTCCTTGCATACATGCTGAGATCAGGAGGCCTCATATTAGTGAGGCTCCAACTACTTCCACAACACACACAGAGGAAACGCACCTCAGCTGGGTACACAGGAGGGGCACAAGGCTTTGGCAAACAGGTGGTTCCAAGTTTGGAGGGCCAAAGAGGAGGCTGGGGAAACAAATGGGCTCTTGGTGCTCAAGCTCACAAGCTGCAGGTACATGGTGGAAGCTTTTGAGGGAAAGCACAGGACAGGTGCTGGGCAATCGGACCCAGAAGGAAGGGCAGCTCAATACTACATGTCAGTGCATGGAATTCAACTTTAAAAAAGCAGAGCTGAGAGTCAGTTGCCTAAGTATCAGCACCTAGTGAAAGCTTAGGCCTTCAGATGCTATTCTAGAAAGGTAAGAGGTATTGCATTGTGTCACCCAACCCCAAGTGAAATTTTGGACACACTCTAGGGAGTCTTAGGAGGGCACTGGCTGGCTACATGCAGGTAGGCAAATCACTCCCCAACTGACAACATGGAGGTTTCAATACTCCTGGCAGAGACATCCCTGTCCCTCCTCCCCTGCTGAGTGAAAGACTTCTCCCACAGTTACTGACCTGGGCTGTGCTTTAATGGGAAAGGCATTGCCTGAGTACTGCTTGTCTAGACTCAGCAGGACATCATGGAGGTTTTGGTTCAACTGCAAAATACAAAAGAAAGAAAAAAAATGAGAGAAGAGCCCAAGTGCTAGAAGACAGTCTGAGCTGGCCTGCACAGGCTGACCAAACACAGGCTTGTGCCCAGACACATGCACATACTCAGCTATCCCAAGAGAGGACAGCCCTACATCTGTTTCCACTCCTCTGTGGGGTATGAAACACTAGAGCACTCAACTGTTGAAGAGCTGCTGGCACTTCGTGGGAACACTCTGTCTCCCTTACACATTATCCTCTTTGCTTTTCTATCACCTGCCCTCACCAGTGTGCTGCCAGGTACCATTGCAGAAGCAGGTAGAGTCTTTACGTAAGGGTCTGTGTGCTAGAACTGAAGCTTCACTCTGGATTTGTAGCCAAAGCTGTTCCTCAGACCTGCTTACAAAGCTTGGGATATGGCCATTTCAACTGTGGAGCCAAAGGCAGATAGACTTCCAGTCAGCAACAAGACTTGACTTCACAGACTGCCTGGGCCATCTAGGTTTGGGCAGGACCTGCATATCTTTGCAGAAATGTAATATTAGGGGTTAAACTCTCCCTGGCACTGATGGCTAAAATATTCACTCCAGACAATCCTGTTCTGAAACAGCCAATTCATAAACAAGATGAGATGCCAGATTTATCATTGGTAGGAGGAGGGATCCAATGCAATCAATGTTGGAGGCATTGTGCCAGCAACACCAACAGTTAATTGGATGCTATAGCAGTAATAAGAAACAGATGGTTCTTACGGAACAAAGCAAAAGCCCTGCTCTCATACAAAACTCCTCAGGAAAGAAAAATCCAAGCCATGATACAAGAAGAGAATTCCTGTCCAACAAGCATCTTTCCCATGTTTTGCTGAATGTAAGTTAGCAGCAACAAACTGATAATTATAACAATCCTCCCTATTCTTTACAATCTGTTCATCCCTCAGTGGAGAAGAGCAGGCTATTAATTGGAAAGGTCCCCATGAAATGTCAGCAGGGCTCAAAATTGATGCATTACACCAAGGCAGAGGGCCCCTGACTGCTGGGAATTGAAGGACTGTAATATTGCTTGTTGCTTAGCGGCTGTCCTGTTGTCAGGATGACATTGGGGAGGGGAGGGAATACAAGAGTTTTCCAGCTGGGCTCTCAGTCGCTCATCAAGATTAGTGCAACGTTTACAGAGGGCGTGCAACTCTTAGGAGCAGCGTACAGACCTAAGGAATTCAAGACTTCTCTAAGTTTTTAAGTGAAAGAACAAGAACATATTTGTAAATGAAAGCAGCAACGGGGGGCTTTTGCACAGGCTATTCCTGAGGTCTCTGACGGGTGCTGGGACACAGCACCAGTATCCAGCCTGCCATCACCAGGTTACAATGCTTACTGCTGTGATTCCCAGCTTGTGGCCAACTGATACCCCATGCAAGGTCCATGCTAAGCACTCAAATGCTTTTGGGTCACAGGGCAGGAAAGAAGCCAAAGCAGAGAGGTACTGCTGGGAAGTGCCTTCTTGAGGGGCTGGAGCGAGGCGGGTCTCAGTCTTCAGCCGACTTGCAGATTGGCAGATTCCCTGCTGTTTTCATCCCCACAGCTAGATAGCTGAGGGTTCACAGCAACTTGCTTCCAGGCAGCAGAGAAGGAGGCAAACAGATATCAGGCTGAGGGTGCCCAGGTTATAGGTTACAAATCCATACTGTAGATGAACTTAAAAAGGCAGCAAATGATAGGCTTGGAAGTGGCTTGGCTTCCCTTTCCTCTGTGGATCTGCAAATGAGCCCTGCCAAGTGACACAAACTCCCCACTGCTGCATGGCCCTGTGGTCTCTTCCCTGTGCTCCATCCCTTTACATTACTATCTCAGACAGCCTTTCTCCCAAGTGGCTCAGAAAAAAATAAGGGTTAACATTTTTCTCTGATGTAGGGCAAACGCTCTGTTTTCTCCAGACATTTTTTTCAGTTTTGGGTTTTTCTTTTTAAATAACAGTGAGGAGAGAGTATATTAGTAGGATAAGCTGTTAGTTGCCTTACCTTGCTCATTTCTTTATGGAAGTTCTCTTCTAGGCCTGCTATACTCTGGAATGTGTTGACGTAGAAACCAACACGACTGCCAAATGAAAAACGAGACAGAAGAACTCAATGGACACAATGATCTCCCAAAAAATTCAATTCTGCCCCTTCTGCCACCTCCTACACACCATTCCCACTCAAACTCAACTGTGTCAGGTCTGGTACATGCTGGGAGAGAAAGGCAGTAGAGAAGCATAAAGGGGGTGATGAAGCAAAGGCCAAGTATGGGGCAAACATGTCCAAGGTGAGGAGGAGACCAGGTGGAACAGGATCTGAATTTGCACTGGCTAAAGGGAGAGGGAGGTGCAGAGCAGAGGGGAAAGAAAGAAAAACAAAAAAAAAAGAAAAAAAAAGAAAGCCAGTGGTAGGCTGATGGAAAGGAAAAGGATAGAGGCTGTGACGCAGATGGAGTGTGGGTAGAGCTGGGGGAACTGGCAGGAGGATAGATATTAATTCACTCTGAAGTCCCTCAGCACCACGGTAAGCAAAAAAGCATTAACTGTTTGCTTCAGGGGCAGAAGAGTAAGAAGGCACAGGATATGCACAGAGAGCAACAGGAAAGCAGAAGGATCAGCTGGATAGCAGGAGCCTGTGAACAACCTGTGGCACCTCAAAATCCCAGCAGCTGCCTGCTGCCCTCCTTCCCCTAGCCAGCCTGCCAGCTGCCAAGAGAGTGCTGTACCAGCACCCAGCTGGAGGAACAGCAGCATAAGGGAGACGCTCTCTAAGGCCAGTGGCATCACCACTCTGTACACGGAACAACCCAGATGCCTGTATCCTTCCCAGATCCTTCCTCAACCAGACCTGCACACTGCTTTGAGCAAAGAGTCCTGACCCAGGCTGGGAGGCAAGGGGAGTGAAGACAGACATCAGCACTTCGCCTTCCCACCCTGCTGCCGCCCACTCTCTCCTTCCCCCACAGACCAGCATTGCCAACTCAGACATGATCACTGCATTTAAAAATAAGAACCTGGACACTCCTAAGATGATTTTCCTGCTTTCCACTGCGCCCTCCCCATACATCAGCTTCTGCTGCCCTCCAGTTCACCCTCCAAGCTAAAAGTTGGTCTGTTTCTTTCTCCTCCCTTTTCATCATCATAATCACTGATATGGCAAATCCATGGTCTCTCAAGTCTTCTTATTCTCTCAGCCCAATTTCCTCTGCCCAGGCTATGTTTTGTTAGACAGAGCACAACAGGACAGTTATAACCACTAGGTCCTCACTGGGTCCTGTGTCACATAGCCAGGAGCACGTTTAGGGGCAAGAGAAGGCAGCCACACCAGGATCCTTCCCTCATCTTTGTTCACCCAACTGTCCAAACCTGAAAGTGGCACCCAAAGCAGAGCAACCTGTCCTCTCTTTCCCCTCTTGTGTTAAATCTGATGCTTCACTGGGTGCTCATAAGCTTACATGTCAAGATATAGTGATCAAGGCATCACCTCTTGGCTCTCTCCAACACTGGTGACTGTATAAACCCCTCTGACATCTCATTTTCCCTTCATCAGTCAGCTGACATACCCACTCAGCTGCAGATGTCCCTTCCAGACAGCCAACTCCACACCCAAAAATCTTAGTGATCCAGCCTGCTCTGTCTGCTGCCCACAGCAGAAGCTGGGCCATTGTCCAGGAAAGATGGGCAGAGTTGGTGGGGTAAAGGGATTAATCAGACAAAGCATGGAAACACAGTTTCTCTTTGTGGTAAAACTGAGTTTTTGATGAGGATCATGAAGCAAAGCACAGAGAGCCCAAGGTGAACCTGGCTGGGGGGAATCCTAGGCCAGACTCTCTGACATGATCTAGAAAACAAGAGTAGACATCCAGCCCAAGCTAAGGAGAACAGTGATACAAGAGCTTCGGTCTTTGCTTCCAACCAGCCCTCAGAAAAACTTCCAGCACTCACCTATTCCATAGTGAAGGCAGCTCCTCCTGCAGATCAACGTTCATCTCTTCAAATACCTTCTGAGCCTTTACTAACTCTTCTTCAGCCTTAATAACAGAGAAGAGAGATTGTCAGCTTCAGCACAGACAAGTACCCTGCAGGGCTGGGACAACTGTGACTCTTAACTTCCTTGGGATACTAGGAAGAATTCTGGCATGGGGTAATCCCCATCCCAAATGAGTCTCCCAGGAGCCAGGGTTGCATCACAAGTGACCTGATGCCCCTTCAGCTTGCATGTGTTACTCTCAGGTTTTCTCTCAATGGATTTCCCTGTTTGGATACTCAGAAAGTAATTCAAGCATCCACTAACGTGTTTTGAGTTCTATAAGTTTCCCTGGCTTCAAAAACTGAATGGAGCTGGTCAGGCATTTCAGCCTCCAGCTTGGATACAGATGAAGATAATCACAGAATCATAGAATGTCCTGAGCTGGAAGGGACTCACAAGGATCATGGAGTCCAACTCCTGTCCCAGCACAGGACAACCCCAGAATTCATACCATGTCTCTGAGGGCATTGTCCAAATGCTTCTTGAATGCTGTCATGCTTGGCGCCATGACTGCTTCCCTGGGGAGCCTGTTCCAGTGCTCCACCACTCTCTAGGTGAAGAACCTTTTCCTAATATCCAACCTAAACCTCCCCAGGATATCTTCCTGCCATTCCCTCAAGTTCTGTCACTGGTCACCAGGGTGAAGAGGTCAACGCCTACTCCTCCACTTCCCCTTGTGAGGAAGTTATAGACTGCAATGAGGTCTCTCCTCAGTCTTCTCCAAGCTCAACAGACCTAGTGACTTCAGCCGCTCCTCGTACAGCTTCCCCTCTAAACCCCTCACCATTTTGGGTGGCTCTCTTCTGGACACTCTCTAGTATCTTCATACCCTTTTTATACTGTGGCACCCAAAACTGCACACAGTACTCAAGGTGAGGCCGCACCAGTGCAGAGTAGAGCGGGACAATCACCTCCCTTGAGCGGCTAGCAATACTATGCTTGATGCACCCCAGGACACGGTTGGCCCTCTTGGCTGGCAGGGCACACTGTTGGCTCACGTTCAACTTGCCGTCGACCAGAACCCCCAGATCCCTTTCCACAGGGCTACTCTCTAGCCTCTCATTCCCCAGTCTGTATGTACATCGAGGGTTGCCACGTCCCAGGTGCAAAATCTGGCACTTTTCCTTGTTAAACTTCATGCGGCTGGTGTTCGTCCACCTTTCTAATTTATCTAGGTCTCTCTGCAGGGCCTCTCTGCCCTCGGGACTGTCAACAGCTCCTCCCAATTTTGTGTCATCAGCGAACTTGGATAGTAGTCCTTCAAGTCCTGTGTCCAAATCATTAATGAAGATATTGAAGAGCACTGGCCTGAAGATGGATCCCTGAGGAACCCCACTAGTGACCGGTCGCCAGCCCGATGTAACCCCATTTACTATAACTCTTTGAGCCCTACCCATCAGCCAACTGTTCACCCATTGCATTATGTGTTTATCCAGCTGTATGCTGGACATTTTGCCCAGGAGGATACTGTGAGAGACAGTATCAAAAGCTTTACTGAAATCCAAAAAGATTACATTGACTGGCTTCCCTTAGTCAACTAGGTGGGTAACCTTGTCATAGAAAGAAATCAAATTTGTCAAACAGGACTTTCCCCTCATGAACCCGTGCTGGCTGGGACCAATGACTGCATTGTCTTCGAGATGTGTTTCAATAACTCCCAGAATAATTTTCTCCATAATTATGCCAGGCACCGAGGTGAGACTAACAGGCCTGTAGTTAACTGGGTCATCCCTGTTGCCCTTCTTGAAGACTGGGACAACGTTTGCCAACTTCCGGTCAACTGGGACCTCTCCAGATTCCCAAGAGTGTTGAAAAATCATTGAGAGAGGTCTCGCTAGGACGTCAGCCAGTTCTTTAAGTACCCTTGGGATGAATCCCATCGGGCCCCATTGATTTGTAGGGATCCAGCTGGAGCAGCAAAACCTGCACAAGTTTGGGGTTGATGGGAGTGTATCATTCTCACAGTCACAGACCTCAAGCACAGGGCTCTGGGGGTCCCAGCGCCCATCATTGGTGTTGAAAACCGAGACGAAGAAAGCATTAAACGTCTCCACTTTATCTATGTCCCTGTAAGTGAGGTGACCATGCTCATTGAGTAACGGGCCAATGTTATTTCTAGCCTGCGTTTTGCTACCAATGTATTTTAAAAAGCCCTTTTTGTTGTCCTTCACAGTACTGGCCAGCTTCAACTCTAATTGAGCTTTGGCCACACGAATTTCCTCCCTACAGTGGCGAACAGCATCTCTGTAATCCTCCCATGTTGCCTGACCCTGCTTCCAGGAGTTGTACACTTTCTTTTTTTGCCTCAGTTCAAGAAGATCCCTGCTCAGCCAGGCCAGCCTTCTGCCTCGTCTGCTTGACTTTCGACATTTTGGAATTGCTTGATCCTGTGCTCTTAGGAGGTGGTACTTAAAAAGTGACCAGCACCGATGGACCCCGGCCCCTTCAAAAGCTTTTTCCCAGGGAACCTTATTAAGTAGTTCCCTGAGCAGCCTGAATTCTGCTCTCCTCATATCCAGAGTAGAGGTCTTGCTGGCAGTCTTCCTCCTGTTACCATAAATTTTAAACTTGACGGCTTCATGGTCGCTGTGGCCAAGGAAGCCACCAATCGCCTTCACCCACAAGACCCTCTCTGTTAACAAGCAACAGATCGAGGAAGGCCCCTTTCCTGGTTGGTTCCCTTGGCACCTGAACCAAGAAGTTATCGTCCAGATGGTTTAGAAATCTTCTGGACCTGTTTGTACCAGCTTTGAGGTATTCCCAGTTAACATCTGGCAAATTGAAGTCCCCCATAAGGACAAGGGCAGATGACTTAGATGCATCCCTTAGTTCCTTAAAGAATAACTCATCTGCATCATCAACCTGTCTGGGTGGACTATAGTAGACTCCCATAACATCTGCTTTATTTGTTTGTCCTTTTATCCTTACCCAGAGGCTCTCAACTGTGCCATCGCCAACTGTAAGCTCCATACTTTCCAGCCCCTCCGCTACATACAGTGCCACCTCCTCACCTCTCCTGCCCTGCCTATCCCTCCTGAAGCGTCTGTAACCATCCATCATGGTGCACCAGTCACAGGACTCATCCCACCAGGTTTCGCTTATGCCAATAATATCGTAACCCTGGGACTGGGCCAGTGCTTCTAGCTCCTCTTGCTTGTTCCTCATAGTGCATGCACTTGCGTAGAAACACTTCAAATGCGGTTCATCGTGCCCCTGCCCTTTGCCAGGTCTCTGAAAGAGTTGAAATCCATCCCAAATGGTGCTAAAGAGTCCTCCCTCGTGGGGACTCTCTCTGCTAAGGTAAGGTCATGCCAAAGCCCCATCTCTTCTGAGGAAGGGAGGAGGTCTGCATCCTTGGCTGACAGAGCTCTGGAGAAGCAAGAAAGGATACAAAAAGCATGAGCTGTGCCAGCAGGAGGCCAGGTGGGACTGCTTGAGCATCAGGTTTTGGCTTCAGCAGTCTCACGTACTCTCATCCGTGAGGATCTAATACAAGAGCAATCCCTGGCTGGCTGTTGGCCACAAACACCAAAGGAAATATGCCTTGTACAGGACCTCTTTCTCCCGCTTGAGAGTTTAAATTTGATCTGTTCATTTGACCTAGACACTGACAGACCCCAACACTGATACACGGATTCTGCCAGGTTTCAGTGACAAAAAGGACGATCCTGGTTCCTGTTGCTGACAGCAGACACCAGCAACAAGCACGTTCCCCTTCCCATGTTTCTTCTAGGTGACCTCTTCCTCTTTTCAGTGCCCTGACTTAAAACTCAAAGCTCGGTAACTAAAACATTTTTATTCTGTAATTTGCAACAGAATAGCATGCTCCCATAACCCTGTGCAGTGGGACACAGGATGGCAAACCCCTGCATGAGCAACTTGATGACACATCTTAACAGGAAGGTCAGCATGAGTGCCTACTTCTGTGTGTGACAACAGCATGAATGTCACAACACCACAGGGCTCTGCAAAGAGCCTGCAAGCTCCTGGGAAGTGGGTCTCTCTACAAGCCTGCAGTCAGATTCCTACCCCTTCTATGAAATGCATTTTTATCTTCTTTGTGCCAGTTTAATTAAAGAAATCGAGCTTACTGCTCCTTAGTGACAGGTATAAGCAAAGATAAGATTGATGGAAGAAAGGACTTACAAATATTTTGCAGTTCAGAGTCCTGTTCCTCAGAGTGTTGTGTAGGATCCTTACACTCTCCATTTCTCTCCTGACTTATGAGCAAGCCATAGAAACTCCTACTTTTCCAGCTAGCTCCACCTTTCAGAGGGTCGCTCATTGCTGCCAAAGGCAAGGCTAAGACTTTGTACTCGAGATCAGTGTCCTGGTTTGGCCTAAAACAGATCAATTTTCCTTTCAGAGAAAGGCTACGGCCATACCACCCTGAGAATGCCCAAACTCGTCTGATCTTGTAAGCTAACCAGGGTCAGGCCCAGTTTAATAGCCAGCCCAGCCTTAAACCGTGACAATCAGGAGAGAAAGTTTCCCCCAGAAAAAGACACAATTGGGAGGTATTCAAAAGTTAAGCCGACTTTGCAAGGAACAGGCAGGGGAAGAAGAGGCCATGATGCTTCCACCCAGAAACCCCTGTATTTCACTGCTACACTCACTGAAAAACCCAACATTTTGAGAGAATTTGCACAAAACAAACAAAAAGCCCATTTAAACAGAGACAGAGTTTATGCTGGATCAGAGACGATGATCACAAAGACTCATTCTGCCTTAAAATCCCTCTACAAATGAATGTTTCTAATGCCACTATTTTAAAGGGAAGAAAAAAAAAATCCCAGTCCATCCTTTGGCTTTATCTTGTTCTAATTTCCAGACTAGACTGGAACCAGAATCAAGCCAGGAGATGAGGCACCATTGAATGCTGTTAGTTTTTCAGATACAGTGAATATTAATAACAGTCTTTCTCCTCTCTCATTTACCTGGTCCTGAAGGTCAAAGAACCTAGAAAGCAACGTGTGACTATTGTGACATCCCAAGGCAAAGGCAAAAATCAGCAACAGGCAACGTTCACTCTAGAGTAGCTGTAGGAATCAGGGATCCATCTAGTGCCTGTGGCTCAGCTAGTGCTCAGTCCCAGGTATAGCACTGAATTAACTCTTCACTCCTTTGTCAACCCAGGGACCTTCTCACCAGTGGGATTTATTTTGCTTGGAAGCAGGGGTCCTGACACTGGATAACCCTGACTGCTTCCAGATGGAGCCAAAGACATATATCAACTTGATCATGAGCCCTGCTAGAAGAAAAACCAGCTCATGCAGTACAGTGGGGAAAGGAGGAAAGACACAGGTTTTAGGGGCAGAGCCCATTGCTACCATATCTGTGCACTTTCTGTTTTAGCTGTCATCCTTGCCAGCCTGATGGAGAACTGAGGCAGAAGGACCTAATGTCCAGGTCCATGAAATGTGATCCCATAAAATTCTTCCTCTCCTCTCCCTGCCTGAAAGCAAGAAGGTTTGAGCAGGAGTTGGACAACACAAATGGTTTCCTGACCTTCCTCCTAGCCAAGGCTCAGAGTGCCAAGCACAATCAGTTCAGTTGTGACAGAGGGGGCGGTTATTCCCCATTACATTTCCTACCATCGTGCATCCCAGCACTCATTAGTGTCTGGCAATATCCAGCCTCGTGCTTTCAGGCAACCTGGCGACCATTTCTCTTCAAACACTGTGCTGTGAACTGTGGTAATTACGCACTGCTCAGTAAATAATTTTACGTAAGGAGGAGATCTGGGCACCCCACCCCAAGCCCAAGCCCCCACCAGTCCCACCCAGACCTGCCTCTCAGAGGGCAGCGTGGCCCAGGACTCAACTTGCTGCTTTTCACTGCAGCACCAAGGAAGTTCCTTTTTAATCTGTATTTAGCATTTCAGGGGAACTTAGCAAAAAGGCAAGAATTTGCTGCTCTAAGCCATTTTCCCTTTTGTTTCAAAAAAGCACAGTCACCAAAATTTGTAACAGAGAGCATGCAACAGCAAACCCCCCCGGAGACTTTACAGAAAACCCCCAGTATTGTTTTTGTTAGTATGTGCTAAAGGCCTAAAAAGCCAGCAGTTTGCACACTGGAGGGAAGGACTTGGTTTTACGGTAGAAATAATAGATCTTGCTGACCCCATTTTTGCTTGGAGTTTGTAAAATTATCATCAGGCAAGAAGAGACAGCAACACAGCTGTTGGTAAGCGGAAGGACTTTTTTTTTTTAGGCTCAACATTCTGAAGCTCTTCAACAAATGCAGTGTCATCAGCCTTCCTGCTTTTATCAAGAGCTTAATGAGATTTAGGGTTGTCAGTAACACCTTCAGTCTTGAAGTCACGCAAATATAAAAACTTAAGCTTTTTTTTTTCCTGCCTGCTCGTGTTTGTGAAGAAAAGCTGGAAAACCTACAGGTTCAGAATACAAACTAATCTTCTTTATTGAAATTTTTTTTGTTAGTCCCCAATCAAAGTAAAAATTAAAAAAAAAAATCAAAACCTAAAGACTCGCACAAGCAGAAACAAAAATTAAGGCTGGCAATAGCATTATTTAGTTCAAGAATGAAAGAGGAAAAACTTAAAGGAGAACTTAACTTAATTTGAAAATATCTGGGGTGACTGAAAATATTAATGTCACTTAGTAGGAGGTTAACACCCTGCAAGACAGCAGTTGGAAAGATTACATACTCCCTTCCCACCGGGCAAAGTCACGCAGTACAGTGAAATTATCGATGGACTCTCAGTAACCTGTCTAAGATCAGAGTGCAATGGATGAGGGAGCACTCACAGGCAGTGTTTCTCTAGGCAATCTGTGGCGGTGGTATTATACCCAGTCACCTCAGCCAGTCTGAGAAGAAGAAAAATGCCCAAGATCTGATTTATTTATTTGTGGCTTGAGAAACTTCCCGTACCTGCTTTCTAGTCCTCCAGAAATACCACCAGCCAAACAGACCAGTCAAGAACCACAACCATGCAGATTGTTCCCAGTATGGCAGAGGCACAGGAGGAAAAGCCCGTGGCAGCCTGCCAAATGTCCTTCTCCCTTCAATCAAGAATGAATACATATTTCCTCCCTTTGCTATGCATCTCAAGCAGGACTGCTAACAGCTCTTCTTCCCCCAGGCTTTACTGATGTGGTAATCTGTTCTTTTCCCTGATCTCCAGTCATAAACTGACTGTGAAAAACCCAGCTGCTTTATAAGGTGAGAGCGATTTAGTGTTTCTAAACTGCAATTCATTCACTGACAAGGAATGTGAAAACGCAGGAGCATCTGAATGAGAACAGATGAGCTTACCAGGAACTTGTGAGCAGGTAACTGGCACTCTCCCAGTCTGGGTAATGATTTACTATCCCTTGCCCGTTGAAAGCATTTTCTTCTCACCGTTTGTTCTCTGTCAGCTCCCTCTTATCCCTCAAGGGGCTCCAAGGTAAATACCGAGGGAGATTTCATCAGGAAGCCACATTTCTCCTATGCAAGTAGGATTGCAATTCTTAGTCCCTGCAGTTTCCTTGAGCTGCTCTCATGTCCCTCAAGATGCTATAACCTAAATGTTCGGTCAAGTTCTGCTACATGATGCAACCATGACCTCAACCTGGAGCTGTTCACATATATTACACGGGGTGCAAATTCCCTGGTCTGGGCCCACCTCTTCTCCTACGCAGACTGAACCTCTGTACACCTGGAAACAGCTCATTTAGACCACAAGAGCCAGGAGAGTGCCCATTTTGGAAACTTGGATTTTACCATGGGAGAACGTTGCAACTTAACTCAGCAGCCATAGAAATTCCTTTTGAAACAATGTGGTTTTGTCTGGCTTTACTCAACAGCAGAAATGCAGAAGCCATTTTTCCCAATGTTTTCCTCTTTTTTCTTTCCTTTTTTTTTTTTTTTTTTTTGAAACAGCAACAATAACAATTGACTGCTTCTCTTAGAAGAAAAAGAAAGGAATAATTAGAGGAACTACACTACATCACCTTCTGCCTTGGCGTTATTTCATAGCCTTTCTTCATCCTCATTTCATTTTAGGGGGAGAAAACAATAGTCCAGTATTAACACACCTGATTAGAAATCAATAGGGCAGGCAAATTCATTCATTGGTCAGCAATTTCCACATGTCCACTGTGGCTCAGGAATATCAGGGAGGGGGACTAGAGTGAACGTTGCCTAGAGATTAGTTGCATGGTACAATCTAGAGCCCAAAATAGCACATGCAGGGTTAGAGCCAGGTAGGATCAGCAGTCACCTGATTTCGAAGCAGATTAGTTTGCGCAACGAGGTGAGCTTGTAGCTTCCCTTGACACCACTGAGGCGCGGCTTTCTCAAGCAGCGAAACAGGCTGGGAGGAGGGAGCATGTTTGAGTGAAAAGAGAAAAAAATAAACAGAGAACAAGAGACACGCAAACATACATCTTTTAGGATTAAAAAAAATAAAATCACAACAGAGAGTGTATTTAGAGGCTGGGCCAAACCAGTATCACCAAGGCGAGAGAAAAAAACAAACATCCTGGGACTGATCAGTTATAAATCCTTTGAAGCATGCCAAGTCTAGCAGTAATTAATGCTCCAGTGTGGGCTGGGATACTGCAGACCAGCCAGGCAGCTGCAAAGAGCAACAGATATAGTTGTTAGTGACCTAGCACACAGAAACCATACTCCGAGTCATGACCGTGAAGTAAGAGCTCCTTAAAGAGAGGTCAGGATTAATTAACCACCATAATTATTTGCATGCAACAGCTGAAAGTCCACAGTGCTTTATTTTAATGGTGAGTTGTGGCAGGAGTGCTGAGTAGGAAAAGAACATCCATATATGTAGAGAAGAAAAAGAACAGACCATATAGCTCCAAAAAGTATTCATATTGCTGTTTGTGTTACTATACCATGAAACATCGACCAAGTCAGCTCCCATTTGTATGCTGTGTCGTAAACAAGATTTCTCTTTCCTAGGGGCCTGTCATCATATTCCAAAGTACCTTACACCGGAACAGCCCTACTTCAAAGGTCACATGAGCAAAATCACAGTCACAGGAATGGAGAGGTGAACTTCCTATATCAGCCTAGTGCACGCTGAGCCCTGGCTGCTGTCCACAGCCCTGCAGAGCAGTGTGACTGCAAGTGTGGGATCACAGGCTGGGCTGTGAAACCTGCCCATTTGGAAAGAGCATACGTACATAACTTCCAAGGACTCACTGCTCCCATCTTTACAGGATCAGGACAGTGCGAAGTGTCACATATTATCCCATGCATGAGCTTACAGCCATGCACAGAGGGTGGAATGATCTGATCCAGTGCACATTTTGGCTAACGAGAAGAGTCCAATCAAGTACTAAGAGACACTTGCACAGGCTGAATCAGGAACAGAGCACCAACTCCTAAATCTCAACATTTCACTCTTCAAACTGCACTATTCTTCATACTTTAACAAAAGAGCAACAAACAATCCCTTGTTAATAATGTCTTATGTGAGCATTTGGGGCAACACAAGCGAGTGCAGCAATGACAAAGGCGGCCAGCCTCTTTGGTGCAGAACACCGTGTACCAACCCGAGTAGATGAATTCCTACAAAACCATTTCCACTGCAGTAAAGACCCCACAGGCACATACCAATAACACCACCACGCCCCAGGGAAATTCTGCTCTTACCCTCAAACACATTGAAGTACTTCTTTGAACAGAAGGCACAACCAGCTAGGCCTCATACCTTGCATACAGAACCAGGACTTGCTTTGCCTTGGCCTTGGCTGCCAAGAGATGTTCACTGACAGTGGTGAATCTGAACCAACACAACAGAGACCATCCTGCTTTCTAGAACTGAACAAATAAGAAGGAAATACCTAGCCAACTTCACCAGTTCACAACATCTCTCTGCATAAAACATACCCAGTGAAGAGCTAGAGGTGTACTTAAAAAACACTCAGTAGGCAAATGCAGACCTCATGAAATGAAAGGATGGCTGCACATCCTTCTGCTTGCTTTACCTTTGCGATTTTGGTTTCATCCTTCTTCTTTGCAGTTTGCAGGGCTTCAAAATGGTGTCTGGCACTGTCATAATCCACAAGCTTCCTTCCTCGCTTCGCTATACGAGACTAAAAGACAGAGAAAAGAGTTGTGACAATCTTCCCCAGCAGCCAAAACCCCAAAGCCTCTCAAGCAAAACCCCACTCCTCTTCACCCAACCTCCAGAGCACCCCATGCTCTGCCTGCACAAGGACATTCACCTGTGCGACCACCATTCTAGAGGGAGCTCCTCAGGAGAGTGCAGACCCAGCCAGAGAAAGCAAAGGGATCCAACCAACAACAGGCCCCACCTCTGGATGACATTAATGTTTTCAGAACTGTAGCTGCGGTGCTTCCTAAGCTTCCCCGTGTGTCTGCATTCCACAGGCACCTGCTTTATCATCTTCAGGGCCTCCTGAGGGCTGCAAGCAGACTCTAAGTAACCAGCTCACAGCCCTAGTTTGTGTGGAAGCTCAAAAGATTAAGTTCAACATTAGAAGGCATTTGCTTTTGCTGTGCTGTCAACAGACTCATCCATACACTCAGGATACGCCTAGGACAGCACTTTGGACCCTGCCAGTGGTCCATTGTAACTAACTATTAAGCAAGAAAAGTGAGAGGGAAAACCTGTAGCACTGTGTCACTAATAGGCAAGACATACTGAAGCTGTAACAAATGCAAGGAGGGAGCCAACTGTGTACCAGACTCACGTTCAGGAATGGAGTCCTGATGGGTCCATGGGTGAGAATCCAGAATAGATGGAGTCAGGCCTGTGGCCTGATCCTCCATTACCCCTCTTCATCTGAGGTGCCTCAGGCTCTCTCCCTCACCAGAGATTCACCCAGGCGAGGCTCAGGCCCACTGGATTAAGAACCATCCATCCCCCTTAGACCCTCACCCCCATGCTCTCTACAAATACCTCAGACTATCCGGGTTGGAGCACGGGTCTTCCCAGCCTGACCCTAGCACCATTCCAGCTTGGAGAGCCAGGTCCAGTGTCAGTAATCAGCAGTCTAGAGACAGGCTGGAGAACTGGAGTGAAAAGGCACGGCAAGGAGCCAGAAGGGTTTCTAATTAACCGCAGCACCCAGGGAAATTGAAAGTGCAAGATGAAGAATCAGTATTGGGATTTACTTGCAAAAACAAAATCACCCCCTCCACCGCGCTTGGCAGGGAGATGCAGTCTCCTCTCCCTAGGCTCCTGCAGAGAAGCTGCAAAACCGCACTCAGGGCTGATCTTTCTGCCAGAGCAGCTGGGACTAGTTCGCACGTCTCCTACACATGCTCCTCTGCACTTTCAGCAAACGCTCGAGCAGCTTTGTGTGAGTCACGGCGGATCTGCAGGATCTCAGTCACAAGCATACCCAAACTCACTCTGAGAAAGGAATCATGAAGAAGCTGAGCCACCTCGCAGCCAACGTCACTATAAGACACCTCGCGGACATCACGCTGCCAGCCAGGCATGAAGACAGGATGTCACAGGGGGCTTTCAGCAGTATGACAATCTCAGAGATGCTAGTTAATGCATCTTCCACATGCACCAGATAAATTCATGATCTGGCCATGTGTTTTAAGAGACAGGATTTTTCCCCAAGGTCAGACTGGTAGAGATAGCTGGAGTTTTGCCCACCTCTGTGATACGGCAAACAGCCACTTCTAGGTTTCCCTGCCATCCCACCAGGGAGTTTGATTCAATGTCACCCATCTCTCACCAAGGTCACTCCTGCCCTTTTTTGCAGTCCCCAATCTTCTAACCCCCACCCTCACATTTCTACTTGAGTACGTGGAAATGCTGTGTGCTTCCTCCTGGAATAACCACTGATCACACGATTGCCTGTGATGGCAGTAATGGGACTTAGCGCAGTCCTGGAAGGCTGCAGGGTAGCTTCCTTGTATGGCTCTAGGATCGCTGCAGCTACCCACCACTATCTGATGGTAAAAGCTAAACTCCAACAGAGTCTACTGCTTTGCAATAAATCCATCTTAATTTAAGCCTCCTTTAAAAAAAATAAAATAAAACCACCAAATAAAAAGCCCAAACCACCACAAAACACTTCCCTCCCCCTACCCCTTACTGATACTGGTTTTAAACCTAGTAGAAACAGGGCACCAGTTTCAGTGCAAGACAGAAAATCGTCAATTTCACAGCTATTCAGAACTTGGGTTACCGTTTACCTTCTCTGGACTCACTGCAGAGACATGTACTCTTACTGTGTACTCTGCAACCTCAACCAAAAACTCACCCAGAAATACTATAGATATGCAAAAGTCCTATTCCAATAAGCTACAAATACTGACCTGCAAAGAAAGGATAAAGTACTTTTTGAATTCCCGTTTTTCAGGTTCGAGAAGACAGAGGCTTTGTTCACCCCTCCACACCCAACATTAAAAATTATTCCCTTTAACTCATAAAAATTCCTGACTAAAGGAATGCTATGTTTTCACATTCCTGCTGTGGATTCTGTTGGAAGTCAAAAAAATTCAAGGGATTTTTTCCAGCCCCTCAAGTGAAGGAGATTTCAGAATTTGTTAGAATTCGACAAAAAATAATGCATGCATGATCTAACTCATCATGCATTTGAATTACTGGGTCGTTAACAAAAAACAGGCCTTCACATAACTAAATTAAAATCATCTTCTCTCCATAAATCATCTCTCATTATCACAGTAATGCCAGAATTCCAGGAAAAGCAGAAAGTTTGCTTTTGTGGAAAACACAGAACAGAAAACAATTACCACAACAACCAAAAACAACTGAACTATTCTGTAAATTACGTAAGACTGGGGGTTTTTTTGCCTGCCATGCTCAAGAACTCTAATTCCTTATGTGAAGTCAAACTACACTTTTGCACAACTGTAGCAACCTTCAACAACAGTATTTATAAGAGTTTCTACCAGTCGAAGAAACCAGATTTGATTTGAGCACTTCTCACTGTTCTGGGGTAAGTAGGATGACGCATTCAGCTGAACTACCAATAAAAATATATTGACCTTTTTAAATTCATACCACTGAAAGTCCATTTTAAACAAATAGCCATCTCTGTGAAATATATGTGTATCTTATTGTGGGAACCAACAGAAAGCCAAATTCTCACTCATTTTAGGAAGGGAAGCAGAGGTGAGTAGTGCTCTCTTTAAAGCATTACTTAAATTGTGCACAAAATTGCTTTAACTTCCCGTTTTCTAGAGCATCATCTGAAGACTGAGAAAGGGACATTAGTAATAAACAGGTTAGTGGCACATTTGGAAGACAGAAAGGATCCATGGGAGCTCAGTGCCTAACACCTTGAGTTTTGGTGGAATTTCGTTTGTCCCAATCTTGTGCTCCTTTTAAAATCCCACCATAAAACCTCAGCGGGACCCCAGCAGAATTAAGAAATCGCAAAGATACTAAGCACAGCCAACAAGGCTGGTAAAATGTGTTTTGGACTAAAACAGTGCAGAAGTGTGAGTCTACAGGGAGCCTGAAATAAAACCTTCTGCTTAGGAAGCAGTGCGTGAGCCTCTGCGCTGCTAACTGAGGCACATGGCATCACACTACGGGGAGTGATCAGCTCTACAGCCTTGAGCTGTAGAGGCTCTACAAGCCTTTTCACCCTTCCTCACTTCAGACTTCCAGGGACAGAAGAGACTGGAAAAATATGCAAAATCAAGAAGCCCGAGGAGGCAGGGACACTGATGTTCAGGGCTCATTCCACAAGCCTGTGACCTGCCCCTCTTTGATACAGCACAATCCTCCTGAAGCAACAAATATTGACAAACGTTTTAAGAGGCATGTGGTGGGGAAACAGTTGTTTTCACTGGGAAGAAGCCAAGCTGATACTTCCCATATGGTGATATCATTACTAGCGCTTCCATATGGTGAAGACATTTCCTGCATAACCTTCTCAAAACAAACGGAGAGGAGAGAACTGTGAGGGAAGGGAGAGGACATCATTCAAACCCAGGTCCTCAGATACAATCTCCCCCAAAAAGACACCTATCTAGCATTCCTTCTTCTCTGCAAAAAGCTGGTTATATGCACAGCAGGACTTCAGGGAACACACAGAAATCTGCCTTTCATACCACCCTCTACCTATAAAGCACATTTACCACCCACTACTTCCTCAATGCTTTGTACTTACAAGGAAGTTAAAAAAACAAAGGACTGAAGACAGACTGAGAGCTTGCGAGTTACTGCTGACACTGCCCTCCTGCATACAATAGGAAATTTTATGGATCCTCTTACTTCACACTTATGTTTTCTCTTCAGTATCCTTCCCCTGGATTCTTCACTCTCACTTCAAGCCCAAAAGGAGAACACAGTATTTTCACATGACCCAAAGCTGCAAAGATTTTGTCTGCTCTGAAAGGAGAGCTTGCAGCAGCACAGCACACACATCCTCCTAAAGATGATGGGGATGCAAGAAATTGATTCTTATGAGGTTTCATCTGCTGTGACTCTCTAGATCAAAAGGTTTAACAAGAATCTTACTTTAATATCTGGAAATTGTCCAAGGTACGTATCCATGGTGAGAAGTGCCTGATCCACCAGCTTCTGATGGAAATCTGTCCAGAGGAGATCATTGTTCTAAAAAACAAAAGTAATGAGTTAACTATTAAGAACACAGAGTTCTGCATTTCTGCTTTTCTTCGTGAGTGCTATCGTCAACAATTTCAGTCCCCCAGAGCTCTTAAGAAATAGTCTTTTCTTTGGGAAAACTAAGGAGCAGATAAATTAGTTGAAAACAGTGGTCATGTCAGAAATGTAGAAACAGTGAAGAAAGCCTGATGTTGCTAACTCAGGTGACCTCTCCAAGGACATAGTGCCCTTTGTGAATCTTCCTTTGAGGGCCTGTCTTTCCCCCCACAGTGCTAGCCCAAGTCCATACAAGGGAAGGAAAGCTGAAGGTCAGGATGGCTTTACCTCCTTCTCCCAGCAGCCACAAAAAAATGAGACACCTGATACCACTAGGCACCATTTTCTGCTTTTCATTACAACACAGCTTTCTGGAGGATTACAAACAATAACAGAAAGCTATTCTAGCAGTTTTCAGCCCTCACACCACCTGCCTCCACAGCCCAATGGTGGTCATATCCAAGGCTTGCACCCCAACCTGTGCACACTTTATCCTTGATCTTATCTCAGGCACAGTAACTTCCCATCAACACCTTGGATTAGGTGGAAATTGCCCCTCTCTCCTGTTTTTCCACTTGAACAAAGGGTTTTGGCTAAAATATTCAGGAAAAATGCCCACTTTATTATTTATTATTTTTTGGCAGGAATAGCACTTTTCTCCTGCCTGTCTTCTCCTGATGGAGAGAAATATAAACAAAGGCATTAAAGGGGGAGGTGGAAGGCTGGAAATATTCCTGCCAACCCTCAGAGTAGCTACAGTTAGTTCTCAGGACTCATGCTCCCTTTGACCTCTCTGGCTCAAATTCTCTGAAGGGACAGTCTCCCAGGAGGTACTGCAGTGGCTCGGGAAGAAACAAGGCCAACAGAGAACCTAAAGCCAAACCAGCTGAATTACAACTCCATTATTTACTGCAACAGCACTTCCTAATGGAAAGTTTCCATGTTAATGCAAGCATTGACCTGGAAATGTTCAGGTTTTGTTTGATTTCTCTGCTTTGACGTCAGTATTTCCTGGGCAAGATGCAAATGTTATCTCAGGTGAGATTTTCTTCAGGAGAGAGCAGAGGAAGGGAAGAATCCCCCTCCTGCTCTCCTCTCTATTCCTTCCCCACTGCTCCAATGCCATAGACAGCTGCAGATAAGCCCAGTCCTGCAGTCTCATGGCAGACGGATCCACAGAGCTGAACTGCCACAGCTGCTGCTCAGCAGAACAGCTGAGCAAGAGAGCAGAGGGCACCTGCCTCCAGCTGGACCCACTGCACACACATGCCAAGGGGGGTCCAAGCTGTTAAATGACAGGCTGTGCCCTAAGCTCCACAGAAAACACCTGGACAAGTTGGACAGCCATCACTTCACCAAGGGATGAGAACAGCAGGTTGGGGTTAACACATGGCTCAGCCAAACAAGGTGGCAACCAAAATATGGCAGCTGGTGGTACTGCTGTGAGTGGGAATTTGTTGCAGCTACACAATGGCTGTTCTGACCATAGTTTGGCCATATATTTAGCCTCCCCTTTCTCTTTCACAGAGAGTAAGCAATACATCCAGTTGACCCTACTGACTCTCTTGGCATCCTCTGTCCTTGTTTAGCCACTGTTGGAGGAACAAATTGCTTGTGGGCATAAGCATACAGCTCTGTGTAGCATTCAAGCATCTGGGGACAGTGTCCTACACAGACAAAAGTACAGGCCACATCCTTTCGGCTTTCCCTTCTTCCCAGTGCTGAGTTTGTCTCTCCAATTTTTCTGCAGAGTCATATGCCTGAAGATATGTGGCTCACTGACACGGCTTCCAAAGCTCATCTCTGCTGACATACCAAGCCTGGTGACCCCACATCCTGGACAGTCTTACCTCTGTTATTTTATTTGTGTCATCTCTCCCAGGCCAATCCGGCTCATAAACTTCCTGCAAACACTCTGTCAGCTTCTTGGAGGCCTCGTGCATGGCTAGGAAAGAAGAGGGAACTGCTTCAGGAAGAAGTAAATGTGTGTTCCTCACAGTTTAATGCTCATCCCGAGGAATGGGGACACAGAAGGGTTATAACAAATGCGAAGCTCTTCTTTACAGAATGTCTGACCCTTGACAACACAGAGATGGAAGGTAACCGGAGGGACAAGGAACCGAGGATGCAGTCGCATCAAACCCTTTATGTTTGTCCTCCCCTAGCAGGAGACATGAGTCTATCCGCTAAGACAGCACCACCTGTTTGGCATCAAAGCACAACCTCATTCCATCCCAGCTTGTCCTGACCGATTCTGAAAGATCCCCCACCCAGACAAGGCTGACCTTTCCTACAACTCATGCGTGAGGAAACACCAGGAAGGAGATGGCTGCAGAAACCTCACTGTGTAGGTAAGCGCTAGAGGGGAAACAATCCTCTGCTTATGCAGACCTTACCTTTTACGGAAGCCAAGTAAGTTCGGAGGTCCTTCTGCAGCCTCGTGCCTTCGGACTGTGAACGTAAGAAGACCATTAGTTATTCTCTCATATAAAGAGAGTGTAAGAAGGAGTCAAGCATTTCTAAATAAAGAAAAATGGTCTTGCAGGTGGGTTACACACCAGCCCTATGACCACATGAAACAAATGTTAACAGGGAGACCACACAGCCCTCTGACTTCATAAGCCCACGGTCAGTGACCTACAGGCATGTTTGGCCAACAATACCACCAAGGTATCGAGTAACTTGATGTGGGTAAAGCTGTGATTTGCTCTTCCCAGTAGAGCCAGCTTTAGTGTTTTGTTTTCATACAAGCAACTAGAGAAGGTCCTAGGGGCAACAATTAGTTTATAAACCAAGGGCTAGTGGGCCTATACAACAAATCAACTGAAGGGAGTCTGTAGGATATAGACTTATTTTGTACTGGTTTGGGAGCAGTTTAGCTCACCACTTTTTTCCTGCCACACTGCAAACCAAAGCCCCAGTGCAAAGCGGCTACAAGTGACCTCTGACCTGCCCAAAAATCCTGTCTAAATTCTCCTGTGCATCAGGGCTTGCAAATACAAAGTTAATCATCTTTTTCTTTAGCTTCACTGTGGAGGTGGCCTGCGAGCAGCAGAGCTCATTCACTAGGAAACAAAGGATTAAAACCAGAAGCTGGGCTGAGTTTTGCCAGTTTGAGCCTTCAGATGACACACCTGAGTGCAGTGCAAGAACCCAGATTAGAAAGGGTCATGGAGATTTTTACAGCAAAGTTGGTTCAGACACGCACATGTTCACGCGCTCCCCATACAACTGCTCTCCTGCACTAGGATAAGCATACTCAGGCCCATTCCCCCTCTACCTTGCCATGTGTCATTGACAGTGGTGCAAAGCACACAGGGAAATACTCCCAAATCCAGACAGTGACATTATACAAACAGAAACAAAAGGAAGAGCAAGGCTTGAGTTGACCAATTCCACCACAGAGCATGTCAAAACAAGGGAAGGAGCAAACATTGAGGATACCTGTGCAGATAACCTCTGGAGTATGCAAGAAGTACAGAAAAAATTTGAGAAGCAAAGTTCTCTGTTATAAAAGGGTTTCCCTTACCCTGTGGGATCTCACTGGACCCCCACAATCCCCCAAAGTAGCTGTAAAAACAAGAATTCAGGAAATTAACCGCTACACCTCACACCTTCCTCACAGCCTGCTGCCATTCCCCCTCTTCCTTCCCAGTTTGTGTCCCATTGGGGGGCCCCCCAGCATAATGAATTTTGACAGCTGAAGACAACTCCAGAGATGGGGAGTTCACAGGACATCTCTGACAGCTGCCTCAGAGCTACTAGCTTCAAAAGCAGATGTTTCCCATCAGCCCTCCCCACCACTCAGGCATCTCTTGCCTTAACTGAGCTCATGCTGTGATCCCTTGTGCTCTCAGTGCAGCTGTGCTCTCTAAGCAGAGGCTAAATCTGCCCAGCTGTTGAAGCGGCAGTGCTAGCACAGCTTTGTGGAGAAATCCATCTGCTTCCAACACTATGGCCCAATTTGTTTTCCTTGCCTCGAAAGTTCTGGATGAGTTCACATTTGTTCTTTTCCTACTACCGTCAACAAAGGAAACAAGGGATAGGAAAGAGCTGGCCACTTTTATGAAAGAAAGTCAGACTCCTAGTCTGGTGAAGCATTGGGAACTGACCCAATGGGAGTACAAGAGGAAAGGAATAATGACCACATCGGCTGCAAAAGTCCTAGGAGTTCTGAAAACACAGAGCAAACAAACATAGAGCTTTTTGCTGGCTTAAGGTGAGCGTAGAAACCACCAGGGAAGAGGTGCCAGAGTAATCAAAGAGCACACACACAGAGGACCAGCAGGGAAGTTGAGGTGACAAGAAGCAGTTCAATCAAGCTGTAATATGTGTTTGCTTGTGCCCAATGGAGGAAGCAAGAAAAGCTTAGAGGAAAGCAAGTGTTGTCTGCCTAGAATTGATCCATGCTAGAAACCACAGACTGGAACTGGCAAGATCAGGTGTCAGAACACAAGAGGAAATGGCACAGAACTTATCATGCAAAATCCCTCAGATGGATACATTACCATCCTGAAGCTGTATCATTTTTTAAAATGACTAAATTTGAACATGCAACTTTGAAGTTATCAGAAACTAATCAGTAGGGAAGGTCCTCTGCAGAACTTCCCACCACACTTGGGCACTGAAATGTCTAGAACTTTAACTCTCAAAATTATAGCACCTAAAATCAGAAATCACCTCTAAAATTGTGCCCATACTTCCCTGAGTCCAAAGCAGCACATGACAGAACCCAGGCTCATCAACTCTTCAAGTCTCAATACCCAGTCCCAAAGTCACAAGGACAAAAGGATCCTCTGAGAGGTACACAAGCATCACAATTAAACATCAAATCAAGACTTTTAGATATACCACCCGAAAAACCTGCAGGTCAGGGCCCAAATACTGGAGTGTCCAATTGCAGCAATGCACAACTAGCTGCCTGCATTCTCCAGGCATCCTCAACACCACTTGTCTCGCCACGATGTGCAGTCAGCCAATATGCAGTGCTGCATCCTGCAACTGGAGTGGTCTTTCTTAGTCACCCCTTGCTGATGTTTAAAGTCAGAGTTGCAGCTGATCTCCTTGACTATGGGATTACCTAAGCTTCTTAAAAGTACCAAGCCTGTCAGGGAGAACGAATAGACTTTACAGCCTGTAAGATCTGCAGGCAGAAAGGTTTTCCAAGAGATGCCCATGTTCAGAGTTTTGCCATGAATCCCATTTCGCCAGCTTCCCTGGGCACCTGGAGTTCCCATCCAAGTCCTTCTTTGGCATTTCCATTGCTTTCACAGAATCACAGAATGTTAGGGAATGGAAGGGACCTCGAAAGATCATCTAGTCCAATCCCCCTGCCGAAGCAGGATTACCTAGACCATATCACACACAAAACCTCCAGGCAGGTTTTGAATGTCTCCAGAGAAGGAGACTCCACAACCTCTCTGGGCAGCCTGTTCCAGTGTTCAGTTACCCTCACTGTAAAGAAGTTTTTCCTCATATTTATGTGGAACCTCCTGTGGGCTTTATTTCTTCTTCACATGTAAAGCAACTCCCTCACTTGCTACAAAGGTTCCTTTTTATTATTTTAAGCATTAATGCTTTCCCAAGAAACTTTGGCAACTGCTTTCTCTCTGTGCATGCAGCACCTCCTTTCTTCAAGCAGGCTATAGCGAGCTGCCAAGTACAGCCACGACTCTGCATACAGACCTCTTGCAACACAGTTAGACATTGTCAAATACCATATAGAACAGAAGCTTTCAACACTCTCGAGTGCACATTTAAAAGATGCTTCCTAAACTCAGAGGTTAAAAAAAAGTAGGGAAGAGAGTTAAACTGGAATCTGGAAAATTAATCCACTTCCCAGTTATCAAAGAGCAGTAGGTTTAAGAGTGTGCAGAGAGAAGTTATAGAGGTATGGTTGAATCTAAAGATGTTAGAAAAATCTAATAGCATTGTAATTTTTAAATTACAAGAATGAACAAAAAAAAAGAAGAAATAGTGTGTGTCTCTCTGAGTAACAAAACTCCACAAAATGAAAGTAAAACTAGGACAGAAATCGAAGACCAGTGCCGATTCTGAACCCCATATTCATTTCTCATCCCTGCACTAACAAACTGCCTTAAAGCCTTCACACAGGGACAACGACACTGTGTCTTGATGTAGAAGTGACCGGTGTAAGTTTTTCTACTCAAACACACAAGCATCATCTCATTTGAGCAGATTTTGCCATACTTGTAATCACAGTGTAATTCAACCCTGTGAGCCTACAACACAAGCAGGTATAATATGAAGGACAGTATGTATAGGAAGATGCTTATTTAAAAATAGAAGTGCTATGCTTGGGAGGCTGGAAGAGCTCTCTCTCCAAAGACCTAATGAACAACCTATTACTTATAGCTCTTAAATTAAAACACAAGAGTGGTTTGGTTTCTTTTTGTGCTTTCTCGTTTTGTTGGGGAGTTGTTATTTACAATACCTTTCACTGAGCACTAGAGCTGTTTCTTGGTAGTAGACAGGTTTCCTAAAACCCTTTTTTCCCCCAATCTTTAAAAGAAATTCTTTCATCCTAACATTAGACTGCAAACCCTTCTTTACATAACCTACCTGGTTTTGCAGTTCCATTGGGAAGGATTTTTATTATCAGCAGGGATGTTCTACACCTGAGAGGGACATGTAATGTATGTTCCAGATTAGATTAATAAAGAGCTGGAAGAGCAGACTGTGGAATTATAAGGGGCGGGGGGGGGGGGAAGGGGGCAATGAAACAACTGCTCCAGATAAGCCTCCACTCAGCGAAACTTCAGAGCTGTTAAGACACAAAGCATGAACAACTGGTGAGAAGCTCCCATCCTGGGGTACCAGGCAAGCTGTTAAACTTGCTTTGCTACATAGGGCTGAAACAGAACCTGCTGGGTGTGAAGGGTTCTTGCCTGGACAGAAAGACTCTATCTGAGCCACTGACTATAATGGTCCACAGCCAAACCTACACTGCAAGAGCAAAGATTAAGCCCATGCTGCTTGCCCTGCAGGCTGAGGCTGTGCCAGACACCGTGGGGTATAGGCAGAGATGGATGCAGCCCATGCCAGCAGCAGCTTGTCTCTCATGCATTTGGTGTGAAACACTGTAAACCAACCCAGAACTTCCACACAAGTGACAGCTCATGAGGGTATCAAAACCCAGCTGTTCTGCCAGGCAGAAACACAACATGGTGCCAGGTGTAAGGGCTGCCACTAGCCTCCCACTCTCTGTCTCTCCAGTGAGTATTTCAAATGCAGGGGAAGAGAATCCAAAGCCTGGCACGTCTCGGGCAGGGCTGTGTTACACCTTTGCAGCAGGCCCCTTGCTCCCAGGTCTGTGGGGACAATTTCCAGGACAGACCCTTGTGCTGGTACCTGAACACAAGTGACACTGGGAAAGGGAAGGAGGGGGGGAGCCTTCGAATGAACTTTTTGGGACATTAATTGCAAAACATAATCTGTCATGAGGGGGTAGTATGAGGAACAGTTGTGCTGCTTGTCAAGCCTTCAAGAGACACAGGCAAGCCCTGTAGCCCTGCAGAAGCATGGTTATGTCCAGCTCATTTGTCACACAGCAAATCCATCTGTCTGAGCTAAAAAGCTCCTACCATTCAGAGTCATGCTCTTATACGAACCTCAATGGACAGAGAGCTGGGAAGTGCAATGCTTTCCCTTATGTCCACTCAACCACCGTTTGAGAGAACCACAAGACACCTTGTGTAAAGTGATTTTTAGACCTGCTCTCCATTCATCAACAGCCCACACATAGGAACATGTGTCAAAGTGGCCCAACACAGTCATTAAAGTCAGAGGAGTCTTTAATCAAGCAGCAAGCAAGGCCACTGCCTGGTCACACCCCAGCCAGCTCCACAGGAGAGCTGTTCTGTCACAAGCCTGCAGCAAAAGATCAGCTTTCCTCCAGATTTACATTTCCCACTGTAGCAGACTTTGTAAGGAAAGGCCACAGAAATCTCACATATAGCTATACTACACACACATATCATACATAAAAAATAAAAACAAGTGTGTATATGTGCACATATATTTGAAGATTTTTCCCCAGTCTGCTCGGCATCATAATAACTCCTCAGCCCTGGATATCCTAACAATCCGGCTAACTCACATTTATGGTTTGCCCTTTAACACAGGAATTGTTTTCATTTATTTTAGTAATAGGGAAACTGAGGGCCAAAGCAAAACCAAAAGACCCCAAGCAGCAAATGCAGAGCACCCTCCAGCTCCTTTGATAAATTTTTGGAGAATTTAGTTCATGGCCTGCAAGACAGGAAAAGAAATTCCTGGAAGGGGTACAGAGGCAGTGCTTCTTTAATAGGCTTCAGGGTGCACCACTGGAACCTGTGGCTTCGGAAACAGAAAAGCCATCCCAGACAGACAGATCAAGAAGTTTAGAATTGAGCATTTCAGTATAACCTTTAAAATGGCTATTTTCTGATTGTCGGTACTTAAAAATTATATGGAAAAGTCACACCTGGTAATGTCACGTCATCAGAAAGAAGCCAAACGGTATTCCTCTGTGTACAAGAGAATATCATTGGTGGACATGCTATAGAGATGTTGCATGAACTTCTGGAGCAACAGCTACTATCACTGCCAAGAGAATAAGCATTAGTCTCCAGAAATCTGCACTAAGATCCGGTTAGACGTAAGTCCAAGTCAGACTGAAAGATTTTCATTATATTCAGCTGTGGCAAATCCCTTCTCAGCCGGTTTTGCGACACATAACCACATCTGCTCAGTCTTAACAGAAACGATGCAGCTGCCACTAACAGCTCCAGAAAAAGGTACTAAATATGTCAGGGCACAAAGGGGCTAAAAGATTTTTGCCGCACCACCTTTGGTTTGGTGTGGAACGCATTTCCTACCTTGAAACAGAAACAATACTTTCCTTAACACCAAGCACTACAGTGCAAATCCCTTGAGACAACTGATGTTTTTCCCCTCCTCTGCGTGGCTGAAAGCTCCAGATAAAAAAAGCACACCCAGTTCAAGATATAAACCGACTGCTGTTGTAGTAGGAGGGTGGGGGAAAATTGCTACACTGTTAAAATATTTTTGTGAGCTAAAATATAAGGATGAAGCAGACACGCAAAAGAATAATGACTCAGGCCTGACACAGTGATTGTGCAAGGATGGGGAGGAAGTCAGATTTAGATCTTAGGAATGCATGTTCCCTTTTCACCATTTGCTTTCTTTGTCTCTTTTGCCCTCCGCTGCACTTAGGAAACTGCATCTGCCTTGTTCCGTTTTATTTTTGATTTCTAATCTGTTTCCCACCCTATCCATCTTTCAGAGACACAATGTTGCTCTTATGTCTCTGCTTCCAGCCCAGCAGGAAAAATTACATTACCAAGCAGCTGCTAAGTGAAGGAGCTATTTCTTTCACTAAACTTGGGTCTAGAACAAGTATTATTTTTCAGCATACACTCTCACTGACTCCATGATCAGGACACTGGAAGACACAGAGTAATTTCTCATAAGCGAACAGCTACAGTGTGGGTCACTTCAACAGGCCTATGGCATCGTTTAATTTCATGGGCTTTAACTGCATATTACAGCAGATGACTGGAAGCTAACCCTAAAAACCCAGGGTGTAATTACATACCACCAATTATCTTACCAGCTGTTTGTTAAAGTTCTGCACGCACTGTTCAAACTGCTCATCCTTTGTTTCATCTGCTTTCCCAAGCTTCTGAAGGACCTGCAGAAAGAGAGGAGAAAGAGAGAAGACTTCAAACACAGATATGGCAAAGCAGAGACAAAGAAACAGTTGCAAGTTTTTGCTCATGAGGCTGAAAGGAGGAAAGTTAAAAAGTCTCCCTTATTCTTGCACTCAGAATTTCTGGAATATTTCTTCATACAGTCATAGTTTAAAAAAGAACTTACAGACAAATCAGGATGAACTCAGACCTCTTACACTTTGCTGTACGGAAGAGCATGACTGAGGTTTGTCCTTCACTGGCCTAATACTTTCTGCAAACAAGGCAATAGCAACACAGTTGTTTATATCTCCTGGACCAGCAAGAAACAAACCACATGCCCTATATGCCTTATGTTGTCTGGTTACACTTATCCTCATTTAACACTAGTCTCTGGTCCAGACAGGGTAGGTTTTTTTGCTCCCAGAACAGCTGGACTGTCCTCAAACACAGAAAGCCATGCAGAGACCTCCTTAGAGAGAGAAGGTAGCTGGAGCAGTGAAAGTCCCACCTTCTTTCCACCTTTTCTCACTATGCACGTGCTTGGCAGGAGCTGGCTGTTGAGAGCAACTGGGGACCTTACACAGTGAGTCTACGTGACACTCATTCTAAGTGTCATGTCTGAGAGTGTCAGCAGCCAGCCCTGTTCCTCTCACTGCCTCCCTGCACATCACAGCTCCCCACAGCCTGTAACAAAATCCTTAATCAGACTACTTTCCTTATCACACTTCTCTCTTAATAATCTCTCCATGCAGCTAAGTGGATCGCTCCCAGGCTTGGAACAAAGCACTTCATTTTCTGGGCAGGAAGGCAGGTCCATTACAAGAGGGCTGGGTAAACTGGAGCTGTGGAGGAGGACAGCAGTTATTTGTCATGCTCCAAGCAACTCCAGCAGCAGGGAGACAAGAATGTAAATTATAGCTGGTTAAGCTCGATTACATCGTCTTTGTTAATCGAAAATAAAACCTGACCATGTCAAAAAAAAAAGCCTTGTCTCCCAGGGCCAGTAAAAACACAGAGAAAAGCCCATCCACTCCTGAGTCACAGGAGGTTCTGGGGAGCCAGAGGTGGGCTAGAAAGGGTGCTGAGGGAACACTTCGAAAAGGGAGTCCTCGCTGGCAAGAGCATGACTGTCCAAGAGGCAGAAAGCACTGGAAAGCTGAAGTCTCTCTTGCTCAGCTGAGCACAGCAGTCCTTTAGCCACAGGTCTCAGACATCATGTTCAGCCCTCTTGGAGAAAAGAGGATCAAGATGGAAAAGCAGGTGCATGTTACTGCCATCAGGTGTACAGGAAGGCCACTAGTAGTGTCTCTGGACCAGCTGCTCTGAGGGACTGCCAGGTAGCCGTGACAGCCACCCAAACCAGCTTCCTCCAGCTCCCCTTGCTACCCACAGATCTTCTCAGAGAACGTAAAGAGGATTTTTCCCCTGCAGGGCAGGGATCAGACTTTCATGTTTGGTCCCAAAATCGTACCACAGAATCACACAGAATCAGCCAGGTTGGAAGAGACCTCAGGGATCATCGAGTCCAACCATTGCCCTGTGTTCAGCTATACTCCCCTAGGCTACCAGGTCATACTATGGAGCACAGATTTCCCATCTGCTGGGTGACTTCCTAGATGTCCAAAGAGCCATAATGCCAGTAGCACCCATCACCAATAATGATATAAAGTATGCAAGCTGCAAATTCCAAAGCAGAATGACATTCCCAATGTGCAGATCAATAGAATTGTTGGGGATACAAAGAAGTTTTTTATGGGGCAATGCATCTGTCTGGCTAGTCAGGAGACAAAATGCTTTCAGGCCTGGAGGGGAGGGAAGGAGACTGTTTAACTGGGAGGAATCTAGAATATGTTGCCAGGGTCAAAGGTTGAGAACAGCCTCAGTGCTTCCTGGTGTAAAACACTGAGCAGCACCCACAGACTATTCATTGTGGTGGCCACACGCCTGCTTCCCACATGTCCAAGAAGTTAATCTGCAGTTCCACTGCTCCTCTGAGGACAGGCACACTGAGTTGGGGGTCATCCAGCCAGCTGGGAAGATCTTGTTCCACTATGCTCAAGTGCTCTGCACAAGTCCTGCAAAACGCTGAGCACTGGAAAGGGCTCTAACTCACAGCCTGTCTCTAAGGACAAAACTCCTGCTGCAACAGTGGTGCTCAGCTAAGGAGCAGCTCTGAATGAGGGCGGAGGAAGTAGTAAGAAACCCTGCATTTTTCCACAGTAGTGACATAGGGAGGGTGAAACAGAAGACTTGGGAACACCAGCAGAGGAATAAGGCAAGGAAAACAAAACCAGTTACAAGAGAGAGGCTGTGAGAAGTGAATCCCTGGCTACACCAAATCTTCCCCTGTCTGGTAGATGAAGGCTTGTGCCCCACACCTGCTGACCCTATAGGTGAGTCAGCCATACAGCCCACTCTGATCCCTTTATTACTTGCTATGACACAGCAGAGAGACAACAGCCCTGGGCTGCAGCAGGGCAGGGGTTATCTTCTCATACTGCTCTGCCTAAAAAACAGATCTGCCCCATAAAAACAGCCCAGAGGTGAAACCCTAAAGTCATTTGAGCAGCATAAAACAATGGCTCCACAAGGCTGGCCCTCAAGCCTGCTCCCAGCTCTCCCATCAAAGAGCCATACAGGCAAGCTATACTAACAAATCCCTCTGGACCCCCTAGACCAGCCAGGGATGCAGCAGATGGCCCTGGGGTGTGCTGCTGACCACAGGCATGTCTGAGCTCCCTGCTAATAACCTGTGAGCTCACAGGACAACTCCCTTCCCCAGGCTGGTACATGCCGTCATCAGTCAGGCTATTCCGGGTGAGCCACGGCTGCTCCCTCCCTTCCCCTGCGACCATCTTTAATCCTCCAGCTTGCTGCAAAGCCAGATAAAGTTCGGATGGAAACTACAGGCTCTTTGATAGCTATTAATGGAGCAGATCTACCAGGGTAAGAGTCAGGAACCCGCTGTGGCTCCCATATCTCAGGGCGATCAGAGATGGTGTGATCTGTCAGCTGCTGTCTGGAGGCAAACCACACCAGGCAGCGGGCATGGATCTGGCATTTAAAAGATTAAGAAGCAACCATGGCTCCCTGGTCTGCCCTTGACCTGAGAAGTCCTGGCCCTGCATAAGGACAGGGACCACCACAAGACGGTGCAAGCTAGAGTCAAGGAGGGAATACTTTGTATGAATCCCACAAAACACCTTGTGGGATGGATTTCAGAGAGGCCTCCAGCATTGCTGTTGGTTCCAGTCTTGGCTCACCATGGATTGACTATGACAGGATGAAAATGTCATCCCAGCCAACGTTTCTGGCCTCAGGCACCTGACATATTTGGATACTGAAACATCATTTTCCAGTGTTGCTCAGAAACCAGGTCTCTTCCAACAAAATGCAACAAGAAACAAGGAGATTCAGAGTTTGAGTGAAGTTTTAAAAGCACTAGGAGGCAAGATGCTATTAATAAATAAGTAAATGATCACATTCCTCTCATATCATGGATGTATTTGTAATTTGCTGTTGCAGGCAGAACTATTTGCAGGAAGCCTGGAATTTATACACTTTGAAAAGTAAGATAACAGAAGAAGTGACAGAGAACTCTGGAAATCCTCTGTATCAGAGATCTGGCATTCTGCCAGCAATGGTCAGAGAAATAAAGGTATGAAATAGCCTTTAAAAACAGCATCTTTTCCCAGCAAAATGGAAAGTTTGCTTAGGGAAATCCAAGCTGCAGGTTTTTCTCAAAAGCAAGACTGAGATTCACGTGAAGACTGATCATTACCTACACACCACAGTTTTGTCGGACTCAAAAGGAAGCATCTCATCTGGCTGCAGCTTACCCTCTTTTTTCCAGGTGTACAGGAGGAAGCATTCCCAAAAAGCAAATCCCTGCACTGCTTAGCAGAGGGTGTCCCATGCTCTGCTTTGAGCACTGGGCATGAAGGAAATGGAGATCTGTAGATCAGCCCTGCAACCACCAAACTCTCATGTAGAACAGCAATCACCACAAACACTTGCCAGCAGTGCAGCAGCTGCTAGCATCAAGAAGGAGTATCAGGCCAACCAAAATGCGGTTCTGCTTTGCTCTAAAAAGCAAGTGTAACAGATTCACATTTATGCTTTCTGATAGAGAAATATATGCCAGCTGCTTAATGCCCACACAGTTCTCACTCAGCACCTCCCTTTGCTCTCTTCTGAAATATCAATGCCACAACATAAGCCCTGAAAACCCAAATACTCTCAGCAAACACCATGTACACCCATTATGTGAACCTGTAACCTAATAAAACTCTACTTTTCATGGCATATGGGTCACTCAGGCCAAAGACCAGTTTAGAGAACGCAGGCAATTAAATAGGAAGGTAAAAAATAAATGCAGCTTGCGGATCCCAAATGGAGCTAAAATCTGCATCTGAAACATCTAAATTTCAGGTGGTCCAGCCCTGATGAAGGAAGAGTCATTAAGTCCACAGCCAGAGCAGACACAGCTTGAGCCCTCGCAGGTCCACCTCTTACTCCCCACTGTATCAAAGGAGGGGCTGCGGTTACATCTTACTGACATGGGCCTAATGCTCCTAAATCACTCCATATCCTGACCTTTCCACCCCTCAGAAATGATGCCTCTGACTTGCGCTGGATCTGCCAACTCCAGTGCATTATCTCCAACTACCAACTGGGCACAGAGCCAATAAATACTGTGACTAATTTTGAATTGCAACAAATTGGCATGTGCCAATGGGTCAACTAGCAGCAGAACAAATAAATCTTTGATCTCAGGCCACTGCCTGTTCTTCCATGGAAGAGATTATACTCGGAAGATGGGGAGAAGAAAATAGTATCCAAGTCAGACAGAAAGCACAAAGCCACGTAACTTAATAAAGTACAAAGCAAAGAAGTTTCATAAGCTTTTTTAAGCCTGGTCTCTTCTCTGCCCAAATGAAATGTGACTTGCTCAATGAAGCAGATTTGCACTCATGGAATAATTTGGTTTTTGCACTCAGACTCAGGGAGAAAAGCAAGAGCGGTAGCAGGAGTCCTGCTCCCCCTCCGACCCTCCCCGGGAGCAGGGCTCGTCCTCCTGCCCTCCGCGCCTGCCTCTAGGCTGGTTTTGGGGACAGTCTGGCTTTCCTCATGCAAGCTTGGCACAATTAAGTCTTTCTTTGAAACAATGGGACAAAGGAAGATGGGGGTGGAGAGGAAGAAGCTCCAAACATATTAACACTTCATTTTAAATTGAGAAAATTATTCCTGTGGCTGAGCAATCAGCAAGACCCTCAGATCACTGGAAGATGGGAAAGGGCAATGTCACCCTTGGCGCAGATAGAGCTTTTCTTGTTTGCTTCTTACTTGATGACAAGGTTCAATAGATCCTGCAAAGACAGGGCTAATCACTGGGCTAAGAGTTGAGAAATCAGGGTTCAATACTGCATTTTGTTAGAGACTTCCTGAATGACATGGAAAATCCATGCTCTATGTCACATCCATCCAGCTGTAAAGAGGAGTGTTTGTTCAGCATGTCACAGGGTCACCAAATTCATCCCTGGCATCCCCAGCTGGCAAATGGGAAACAGAGGTACAGAGAGATGAGATAACCAGTTTTGAGTGCTCCACTCCAGACACACTGAGTTTGATTTTCACATGTGTCCCTCCAATTGAAGTACATGAGAGCCTGCATGCTTAGCCATATTCTAAAACCCAATCTGACTAGGGGAAAAAAACCCAAAACAACTAAAACCATAATTTTCTGGTCACATTGCAGCGTTGAAGTCTCAGAACATCCTCCAAAAATATGCTAAGAGTGAAGAATTTAAATCATTAGAATAGATTGCATGGAGATCCTTTGCTAATGAAAGACACTAAAAAAAGTTAGACAAGCATCTCAAGTGTCATTTAAGCCAGATCCCACTCCACATGGGGGATGCGCCTTGTAAGGCACTTCCAAAGCTAGTCTTCCCAAATCCGCAAGATGACAGCAACAGAAGGTCAATCACTTTGTCTCCAAACAAACATCCTTCCCAAAAAGACCTCACTCCTTCCTGTATATCACAGTTGGAAGTGATATATCCAAGTGTGACTAGATAATAACGGCATGTATAGACTATCATCAAAGAAACACGTCACTGCCACCTTCCCTAAATGGCACCACATAGCAAAATTTCTGTAGGAGCAAGAGTCATGCTCAACTCAAATATCTGCCTCTGACAGATGCTAAAGAGCAGCCTCACCGTGACCTGCACCTTCAGGACACACCTCAAGTTTAACATGACTCAGTGTGGTCACATTGGGTTGCCTTACAAGGTTCATCTTTCTCCCTCACTCTGTAGTCAATAGGGAAAAAACCAGCTCATTCTGAATTATTTTCTGGAGAAACCTGCTTCCCCATAAAGGGCTCAGAGGGAGTTCACGACAACAAGTTTCACCAGGCTGAAATTAGCATCTTAAGAATATCCCTCTGTTTCTGATCATGCCAGGTGTAAGACAAGATGTAGAAATAAGCACAGCAGGTGCAGGACTTTTTTCAAGTCTGGTAGCTTGGAATGATGGTCAGCTTATCCTCAAGGCTGAGTCATAAGTAGTGAGTAATATCCCCAAGAAGGGGGTACACAAAGGACCTGTCCCACTTTTGAAGCTTCATGGTGCACCATGCTCATCTAAGAATGACTGCTTTATTTCAGTATTTTCCTTTGAATACAATGCTGAAGACTCCTCTTCTATGAAGTATAAAAGGAGGATTGTCTGGCTGCAGCAGATTCTTCTATAGCAGTTGCCATCCTTGTTCTGAACTCAGAAGCCTTCCTTGAAGCAACTGCAGGGTACAAGCCTGTGGCGATGGCCCTATGGGGACAACCTATTCCTAACTGCACCACGTGCTTCACCCAAGACCTCAAGCAAATCAAAGTTACTGTGCTCAGTTTCTCCTCATGGGGCGAGGCAGCTAGCATCCACCATAAATGGATGCAAAGACTCAGCTAGCTGCCACACAGAAACATCTCAAAAAAAAAAAAACATGTAGAAACATGTTAATCAATACTACTACGGGGAGGATATCACTTTCATATTTGCATTCACTGTTCTATAAAGGTACTTACATTACTTCACGATATTCACTATGAAGATTAATTGGAGCAAGCTTGTGAAATCTTTTGCTCTTAAGATGCTTCCTCCTGCACTTGGCTCCCTTTGGGGACACTTTTCTCAAGTTACAGGCTATCGAACAAGGGATTCACATCACTCATAGTACTGGTTATCACACAGTACATCATTATACATCGTACATCATTATCAAGCGTCCTAAGGCCGTAGGTAAACACAAGAACTAGGCCTAACCCTGACTTGTTCAGCCCAGGACAGCCAACAACGGGAAAGAGAAGGCTCTGGGTACTTTAGCTTTGCACACTGCTCAGTCTCCCATGTCCATCCCATGACCTAAAGATAAGGAATGGCACTGTGGCACAACAGAGTGGTAGCAAAATTGCAAAGTGTGCCCAAGGTCCAGAGACTCGCATTCTTCCCACGCTATAAGTCTAGTAGATCTCAGGCTGTTCCTGCACCTGTAGCTCAAGAAGCTGGCTCCCATGCTATGCTAGGAGAATTGCTGTCTTGCTTTGCAAGTCAAAATTGCCATGCTCAGCCCAAGATAAAGAGCCCTCTTGAACACAGGGCCAGAACCCCAATTCATCTTCTGCACTAGGAAAAAGGCCAGAGTGATTGTCATCACCCAGGTTACCTCCTTCTCTGTTTCTACTACTCTCAGCATCTGCAATAATATCTGCTGACCCCACTCCTTGTCTCAGCAAGACCAACATCTCTGAGGACCAGCATAAAGAGTCTCTTTGTTTCTGGAGTAGAATCTGCAGCAGGTTCCTCCTCGGCCCATTCCTACCCTACTGACAGTACTCATTTCTTTCTGAGGGAGGTACTAAGCGCTTCGCTTTCAATTTCCACCCTGTGATCAAATGACTTTTCTAAATTGGGCTTTGACATTTCCCTGCCTTAATGCCACTCGCTCTGGGAAGCCTTCATTACCAGGATCTGCTAACACTGTCTCTAACTATAGTATATTGTCAACAAGTAAATTAAAGGAAGAAAGTAGGAAGGAAAGAAAAGATGCAGCACAAGCGGACAGGCTAAAAGTTCCATACCTGGCTGGCACAAACTTCTTTGCAAAATCTCTCCCTCTTAGAGGAAGGAGTCTGTTGAGGACCACAACTTCCTGAGTATAGCATTTTTCTCCAAAAGTTGAAATTTCCTTATCCAGAGAAGTCAAGTATGATGACTTCAGAGGACTGAGACAATAATTTTGCCAGCCTCATTCTGCTTCCTGCTCCCCTGAGTCTGGAGAGTAATTCCAGAAACCCCATTCTTAGATACTTACCCAGGTTTGAGGTTTCTCCTTCACCACCAAAATTTATCACATTCGGCCTACATAGCCTTTCCACAGAACAGGCAGCATCTTTTTGCAAGCTCAAGTCACATTGTTCAGACAGTAAAGTGTAACTGCTCCAAACATCAAAGACAGGAGCTGAGGTTCTGTATGTAGGCACTCTGCTCCCCTTTCTTAAGGCAAAATCCTGTATGCTACAAGAGTCGGTCACTGCACCGGTGTCCATGTTGCTGAAGTTTCCTAAACATGCATATATTCACACATGTATATTTCTGTACAACTCACCAAAACTTTAGGGCCCTAACCAATCTGAACCACTGTAGGTGGCTGCTAACAGAAAACGCTGGAGAAGAGACAGTCCAGAGACCTGTAGTAACTCACTCGCACACGTACAGTGATGTGAATTTAGTCTGTCTGCAGACTGTATCAGCTGCATTGAAGGCTTGTCAGCATTTATAAATGTTGATGAACCCATGAAAGGTTATGCAAACTGTTATGGAAGGCAAAGCCATAATATTCCAGCATGCTATACAGAATAATACCAACAACACCCAAAGCATTTTGTTTATTTATCCAGCTAGTCTACAGGTTTCAGAAAGACAAATCCTCCAAAAGAAGGCAGAACCAGGCAAATCCTCATGATCTAGAAATAAGCAGTCATATATATAAACCAGTAAGTTAAAAACCTACTGAGTACCCTGAAATCTCCACTCTTCAAGTACCTTAATTTTTTTTCCTCTCTTTGCACTTAACCCTGGACTACTTCTTATAGGAAGCCTGGAAGCCCACTTGCCTATAGGTCTGAGCACTGGGCATCAACTGTCCATGGTTTGTGCATTTAAAAATAAAAAACAAGACACTGCTGCAACTTGTATTTTAGCTAGTACCCACTAGAGAACTGAGTTTTTGTCAGGAATTAGGGTGGTTCCAAAACAGCTGTCTGCTGACTGATTTCCATGACCCCCTTCTCTCCTAGGCATAGGCTTGAGTACTCCTTTGCTGCTCTAATCTACCACATTGCCTGGAGCACTCAGAGTAACAAGCCAACAGCTTCTATCTCACCTTTGAAACTTTCACGCTTAGAGCAGGATTATCTCTCAGGCTACTACAAGACAGTCCTTTTTATCCTCCCACCTTTGACCATACAAGTACCTCATACCCAATGCCCTTCGGCAAGCATTACACAAGTAGGCAGGAAACCAAGGTTAAACCTATCACCTACCCATCCTGCCTCCAGTGGCCAACTACTCCCTGCAACACCCCTGCAGCTTCCTGCTGCTACTTTATGAACAGTTTTGCACTACACATTAGAAGCATCTGATCTGTGAAAACATGCATAATGCGCAGAGACTTATGAATAAATGACTTTATTCCAACAAATGTGGGTTAAAGGAGCAGTGTAGTGTTTGGAGTTTTGGGGGTATTTTTTGCTTTGATGCAGAAAGGTCATTTACTGACCTAGCCCTCTTCTTTTCAGCACTTTCTCCAAGTTCCCAGGATATCATCAGGAACCTGAATTAACAGATGGTTTATTCCATACCTCCTGTATAGGATTCACAGCATGCTAGCAATCAGATAATGAGTGCAGTACAGACACCCAGCCAGTACAGAGATGCTTTAAAAAACATTCATAGTCTTTTACCGTATTCCAAAGGCTCACTGCTACTTCGCACACAACTGGGCTACAATTATCTAAATCTCAGCAAGTTTGATGGGTTGATTCTTGGCTTTCCACAAAACAGCAGTGGGACTTGTTCTGCAAATCAGCGTTCTGAAACCAAAAGGCACAGGAAGTACCGTGCAGCTAATTCCAGACTCGTACATTAAGGAAAGAGATAAAGATGACATTCAAGTGTACACAAAGCTCAGGGGCTCAGTCAATTTTTTGTGGCATCAGCTTTGGCAAAAAGCCTGTAAATAACAAGATCTTTGAAGAAACAGGCAACCTCTATATGCATCCCTTGCTTTCACTCCAGATAGCACTTTAAGTGGAAAAAAAAACTTGTTCATAGTACTTTTGAATGGATCCAGCTGAGTTTTAAAGAAAAAATAAAATCAAACAAAAAAACAATACAAAACCAAAAGTCCCAAAACCCCAAACTCAGATCTTCCCAATATCACTAGAATATATTTAAAAGCTACACCACAAGCACAATGTTCCATCTAAAACTTTATGTAAAGTCTTTTTTTTTTTTCAAACGAAAAAAGTCACAAATAGAATTGCTCCCCTAGCAGTAGTACAGTGGACAGCTAATCCAGTACTTTTATTAGCTGTCTTAGGAAAAGTTCAAAATATGCTCAAGGACTGGTAAAACAGATAATGTGGAAGCTTTCTTTTATGAGAGACCCTACAGTAACATCCTCTCAGTGGTCAACAGTGAAAAGACATTTCTGAACAAATCAGCAGGTTTTTTAAGTCATATGAACGGTCCCCAGATTTTCTTCAGAGTTTAAGAACGGATTGCCAAGCAGAAGCCCTCACCTTCCAACAACAACTACCGTGAACACATGTACATCAGGCAGGTTTGCTCTGTTAGCTACCAGCAAGATGGATACTGAACTTGGAGATCTTTAAATCTCCATGGAAGATACCATGGAAAGACTAATCCAGGACCACCTGGCTGGCCTGGCAGCAAATGCTTCCATCACTCCAAAGCTCAGATCCAGAATGCTTCACGCTCTTCTCCCAAAAGCACAAATCAAAGGTGAAGGGTACAAGGACACCTGACATACCCGTGTACACTACAAATGACATATTGCTTGATATTGCCATTTGTGGAGAACAGGCCCCTTTCACACTTCACCGTCCTGCCTACATCAGGCACGGATTTACCAGCAGTGTAAAAGGGGATGCTATCCCCATGTTAGCAGTCATGTATGTGTTCCCACAGCAGGCAATGACATGAGGAGTTCAGCTGCCCCCTCTTCCCAGCTAATCACCATTATGTCCTCTACTGTCCATCAGTGTTGCACAGACTTCTTAAGTGTCTTTTTCTTATGTGGCAGAAGATGTAAAAGCCAGCCAAGAGAGCCCAGCTCAGCTAACATCACCACAAGGCAGAAAGGGTGCTGTGCTGAAGCTCTGTCACACTTGCACCAGGCCACAAGGATTGCTGAGTGTCTGTATCTGTGAGTTTGGCACACGAAGCCAGAGAGTGGGAGAGGAACCTCAGGGTGCTTTTATTTCTTTCTTTCTTTTTTTTTTTTTTTTTTTAAAAAAAAAAGGCAGGGGGACCAGAAGAGAGAGGGCTCCTCCATATGCTAGAGTAGCAGCACTACGTTTGTTACATCCTTAAACTGGGTACAGGACATAGCAATTCAAGGAAAGTAGTTGTTCATGCTTATCCTCTCTCAAACCTTCATATCAAGATCTCCCAGCCAAGGCAAAACATTAACTGCTCTTTATTATCAATTCAGCCACTTCTGTCCTTCATGCAGTTTCCAGTTCTCAGATAACCAGATCCGATTCAAGTTCAGCAGCTTTTATTTTTGACAGTAGTCTCAGAGCTCAGTTACCAGCCTTGGACAACAGGGCTCTCTGCTCAGCTCCAGGCTGGAAGGGTGTCGACAGATACTGAATATATTACGAACAAGTGGATGTGAGCTGTCACTCCCAAAGGAGAAGGAAAAGGCACACTGAGGAAACTTTGTCACTATAAATCAATTGGAGGGGGGTCTGTTAAAAGATCCCCACCCTGCTTTTATTCGTGCTATGGACCATACATTCATCAGCATTAAAAACAGATCCATGAAACAATATGGGGTGACTGTTTAAAACTGCTGCAAAAGATCTCAAGGAGAGCATTAGGGAGGTAGGTGGCTACTACGCAATAGCTCAAAACATCTCTTTAATCTGACAGGTTGTGGAAAGAAAAAAAAGTTTCCCATTTCATCTCCCTCCAAGAAAGGCAGTACCAATCTACCACTAGTATCTCTACAGATGTCACGTGGAATACCTAGGGGTTTTGGTATTATCCCGTAAGTAGATACTGAAATAATAAGATTCATCAGATCAGCAGAGCTCTGCACCTTCCATTCACAGGAGTGCTGATGGACTGACTCCTCCCCCTCACCCACACCTGTACACCATGCCCCAGAAAATCCCAATCCAGGCAGCCCAGATTGCTGATTACAGCACCAGTGCAGCTGCAAGCTTGGTCTGCTTTGCATCATCGCTCACTGTATGCAACCTCAAGGCAAGAGGCCTTTCTTGTTCCAGATTTGTTTGATTACAATGGGATCCCAATCCTGGGGTTTTACCCTTCGGAACTGCTGCAGTACTTATGCATTATCACACTAACAAGACTGAATCTGGACCACGTGTCTGGCTTAGAAAAGGGCAGACGGGTTGCAAAGCACATTGAACTGAAAATCCTCAAGTCTCCTGCAGACAAAAGATGCAGCTCACTAGGCAAATATCAAGTGACAGTGTAAAACACTGCTAGGACTGCTTATGTAAGTGCAGTTTTACAAACATTAAGAGTAGGGAGCAAGGGAAGTGGAAACAGAGAGAAAAAGGAATGGTAAAAGAAAATCCTTTCCAGCAAATCTTTTTCTACCCATCACAGATAGCCAGTTGTTCCTGACAAGGAACTCAGAGGTGAGGTAAGGCAGATGCAAAGACATGTGGACTGCTAACATGATGGAGCAGTTCTGAAGGGCTTGATGCAATCAACTCCCTCTGCCTTGATCATACATTTGTGCCTCCATTTTAGACAAAAGAGGAGCCAAACCCAGGAACGTTCCTTCCCTATAATGTATGGCTGAAACCACTTCTCTAAACGCTAGTGTTGTTCTGAAATGTGTTCATCTGGTTTACAATGAACACTCTGCCTCCAGAGAGGCAGATGGCCTCTCTGGACACTACTTGCCATCAGACCTTTCTGCCTAAGTAACTCTGTTAGCACTGTCTGAAGTCACAGGTGAACTCTCCAGAAACACGTGGCAAATAAGTTGCTCATGATGTTCACAAAAGGTTGAGTTCCACCAGCTTTCATAGTCCGTTTTTCATCGTAATGCCAGGCTAACATAGGTGCAAATCCTTCAGACATCTAGTGGAGGATACAGAGTGTTTAGACCTCAGGGCCAAATCTAAAAGGCAGTTATTTCTAGTTGGGTTATATGACCTGCTGCCAGACCAGGCCTTGGAGAAGACAGTATCAGAAGAAAGTCATGTTCCTGAAAGAATGAAGGCTTACCAAATGGGAGACAAAACCATTCCCCTTTAGGTCATTCACCTGAAATAGGCTGCTAAGTGACAGTGACCAAAAGCTGTTCCCACTCAACCACGATTTAATAGTGTAAAGTTATGCACAAGCTCAGGACGCCTCTGGCTCAGCCATCGCTGGACAGGGATCTGCTCTCTCACTCACACTGTGCTTCAGCGCTACTTGCTTGAGGATCAAATGGGACAAGCTTCCCTGATAGTGCTCATCCTTCAAGGCAGGGCTGAGAAGCATGTTGCCAGCTCTGTTCTCCTGGGCTTGTCTGCTGTGGGAGGGAGGAGGATTTTTCTCTTGTGAGTGGGTTCATTAACAGGAGAAGCTTTTGAAAGAGTAACATGGATGCATGACAAGAAATGAAGCCTCAGCAGTCAGCTAAGGTCACATGCTATTTCCAGATGGCTTATGGACACACACCCACAATACATGTCATTAGCTGTGCACAGGTGGGACTAAGGCTACCAGCCAATTTCAAGTGCAGCTTGCCCAAAAAACACCCCCAAAAAAGACCCCATCAAACAGACAGCCCCATAGTTATGAATATTTACCACATATTTCATGAGAGCAAACCAAAAGTGCCACAGTAGGTAATAACCCTTCAACACTGTGATATATTGAACAAGGATCCACGGCAACCAGTCCATGAAAATCCATGCAGGTTTAACGCCTCCCTTTTTCACATTCTGCCATGGTTTGAAACTCCTGTTCCATTTTTATTCGCAGAAGCCCTCTCCTGCTTTTTTATCTTATTAAGCACACACATGCAGACAAACACAAAAATCACCATCTAAACTTAGACTGGAGAAGTTAGCTCTGCTGTAAATGTCACCAGGTTTAAGCCATGGCTGGGAGGAGAGCAAGTTTGTGTTACTGTCAGTCAAAGTCAGGCAGACACATATTGCTGTATCAAACACCATCGTCAGCTGTCTCCTCTAAAGCAAACGCAGAATCTATTCTCAGAACCTGAGAGCCCTTGCTGTGGCCGTTAATACCCAGAGGAACTGTCAGAAATCTGCAGCTCTCCCAAGGGCCTGCTCCACAGGCCACCACTTGATGTTACAGCCTCACTCTGAAAGGCTTGAAATTGTAAGTGGACCTGCATCACTCACGGAAAGCAAAAACATTTTATATATTAATAGGTGCATCTGCCTCTGGTCCGCACAACAGCACACAGCCTGGGCTCAGCTCACCTGCATCATCGCTCAGGTGAGTGCCGCAAAGAACCAGCATTTGCTTTTCACCGCCCCGTCCCACCAGTCACATCCTGTTACAGAGGGAGATGGAGGCAGCCTTGCACCTGCAGTCTTTCAGCTCTTAAAAGGGCTCTCTGAGAATGTAAGACTCTTTGGGAAACCAGTGGATTCTCAGTGATCTGGGAACAAACTCCATTGCTTTTGGCTGAACGATTCCAGGTTTGTGGCAGTGCTTGTGGACAAAACCCAGCTCACTCACTTCTGTTTGTACCTCAGACATGAAAGGGTGTAGAGAAGGAGAGGTCTTATTATACACTACGGACTCTAAATTTCCAATACAGACCTTTTAAGGCAGAGCAGAAACAGTCCCTAATGAAAAAGTAGAGTAACTGAAAAGCAGACATGATTTTCGGCTTTCTGCATGGAGCAAAGTTGGGCAGTACCTAAAGAAGGGGAGGTATATCCCACACCCTGGTTCCTAGGCATGCATATCACTGGAACTACAGCCACCAGCACCTGAGCGCTCCTTGCCCACCACATTACTAATCATCTTTCTGTTTATCCAATATCTGAAGACCATCCACTAAAAAGCACTTGCATGTCTACAGACATCATAGCCATTCCTTCAATCGTCCTCTGTCATCATAAGACTGATACAAATATCAGCCGTAATCATAAAGATTGCTAAGACACCCACGTGCTCTAGTGATATCATCCAGCTACTCTCTCCTGGCTTCTCTCTTGCTCTGTGATCTTCTGTTCATCATCCTCACATATTTTTATTATACAACTGGTACACATTTGTAGTGTAGAAGTAGTGCCACAGTTATAAGTGGTCTCAGCTCCTTCAAAAAAAGAGTCAAGCACATAGTTCTCACCCTTCCTGCATGGCTGACTTCGCCCTTAGCACATATTCAGAAGAAGTTCAGAAGAAGTTCAAGGGGCCTCTTGGAAATTCAGAGATCAGAGTCTGGGCTTCTCTATTCCCTCCTGCAAAAGTTGTGCAAACCAAAGTCCTTTTTAAACCTCTTGAGCTGTTACAACGCATAACCATAAACTTATCATGGCCAGATAAAAAACAAGAGCAGAGAGACGTAAAGTTACAAGGAGGGTAAGTTACCTTGCCAGAAATTATTAACTCCAGTCACATTTTCATTAACAACTCCTTTCCTATCCCATCACACTACTTGATAAGCTAAAGCCATCTGGTCTTTACACAGGTTAATGTTTCTCATTTAAAAAAAAAATGGTATTAGCTTCACTCCAACATAAAGAAAACTCCAGAACATTTTCAAGATGACATATAAACCAGTATTTGCAGGGTGGCTCTGACTTCATTCCTTTGACTGTGACAGTTGTGATGTTTACAGGAAGCTTGAAATGGAGACAAAATAAAGGTATTCTGGTCTGAATCCTACCCTGCTCCTACAATGGGAGCAAACTGCTGTGCCTTTCGTACTTGTGGCATAAAGGCCAGCCATGACCACAGAAGCTGTTAAAAGAAAGGGGAATGTCTGTGTTGTAACACACACTATTTAGCATAGATTTTATTTACTATGGATTCACCTACTCATTAATACTATGAACACTAAGTCCTCATGCTGGAGCAATCATTAGCAGCTTGCAACCTATAAGTACATGAGTAAAAGCAGCCCATGAGTCAGAAAGGAACTCGCCCTCCAGAAGAAAATCTGGTATAGCTTGTAGCTTCAGCTGTGATGTCCATTATACCCTTAATCAGGAAGTTCGGTATCACCTCTGGGTTCACCACAGAGCTAAGGAGAAAGCATCACTTTCTCTCCCACCACAAATTTCCACGAAATCTTTTTCATGGGTTCTCTAGGGGAATTTTCAGCTTTTTGTTTAAAAAAAAATAAACGAAACAAACCTTTTCAATAGGTTTAGTTTTGATTGAAATTGAGAGTTCCTACAGAAAACACTTGTCACTGAAGAGCTGATTTTGTCAAAGTTTTCAGCCACATTCTGTCATGATAATGAAAATGCCTTCATACCAACCCAGTTACAGAAGATTAAAGACCACCTGACTTGTTCTGTGAGTCATTTGGTGCTAATCTTATTATACAGGCTAACAATAAAATCAGATGTCTGTCCGGAGCCTAAAGGCCTTGCTGACCTTCTGTGGTTAAAGCATGCTTGTTTCTATAGCTAGCAGCACTCATGGGAAAAGGAAGGCCAGAACTGCATCTACTTGCTTTTATCTCCTCTTGCCCAAGAGCTTGTTTGCAAAGGGTTAGGAGGAGGCAGCCAAGAATAAGTCCAGGTAAAAGTCAAGCTCATCTCTAGATCAGAGCAAGACTCTTTAACCACATCACTGCTGTTTAATAGGTGTCATGCCCATTCACTGTTGCCCGCCCTTGGTTATATCACCACCATCTGCACAGCTGTGCAAAGTATCCTCTATCACTCAACACAGGCTGTGAAAGCACCACCAGAAGGATATCTTTATCTCCAGTGACCAAATCTGTCTTTGATGCCAAGATTTCAGTATTTCATGAACTTTTTTTTCATTCTCTTTGCAGTACGAAGAGCTAGTGCCTTGAAATTCCACCTTACATAGCTTAAGTCACACACTGGGCCTGTGTATACTAGGGCAAATCAAGAGACTCAAGGTGGATCTGAGTGCTTCTATCCAACTATCTGAGGTTATATAAGCTGTAAACCCTTTGCTCTGCACCACAGGGGAAAAGGATGTTTTCATGTCTACAGACCTTCATGATCTACCATGCCAAACAGGTCACTGTACATCTTCATCTTGCCCGCTGGCTGCTACAAAGCTGTCCCACTGCAGGTGAACCAACTTGTCAGACTACCTGAGAGCTGGTGTACGAGCATGCTTTTTGCCTAGGACATGGACCACAGGAGCTACCAGACATAAAACATCACCCAAAACTCTCAAGGACAGAAACAGTGCTTGAACCAAAGAAGCCCTCCCCATATCTAAGAGCGTTCACAGACTCTTACATTTCATTTCATATTCAACATGTTAAAATTGACATGTAATAGACACTTTGGATTTCACTGGATGACCAAGAAGGATTCAAGTATACAATCTACTTAAGAAGTCAGACTAAGGAACCTGCTAATACATCTCTGGTCTTGGACTCACTCTGCAGCAATTGGGACACTCATGTCCCAGCCATTCACAGAACTTTGCAGCTAGTTAGCCCTAAGAGGAAGGCGGCCAGATCCCTTTTCTGTTCAGTGCTGGGTGTGCAAGACATGATGGCACTGTAGGGAAAATACAGAGACCTGACTGCGTGCATCGGAACAAGAACAAACTTAGTGTGGTATACTTTCTATCTCACATTTGATACATCACAAGGATATCCACTAACAAGTCAGGCTGTGCTCTGAGACCAGCTCATCTTCTTAATGCAAAAGAAAAACAGTTCACCATCACAGTGACAAAAGCACCAAGCTGTGACCTTGAGGCAGATTCACCAGCGGAGCTCCCAAAATGCCAGCACTCCATTCAACTCACTCTGCTGCACGATCATCGGCAAAGTTTAACGTGAAATCCAAATAGCAAGAAAGGAGCAGACAAGCTTTTGTGCTGCTATCCAGCAGGATGCATTTAAATGCTTTGTTACAACTAAGAGGGCAAGTCATCTATGTTAAAACCTGCCTCATTCAAACATTAACTGTCTCCAGACAGTCATGTACAACTTTGGGTAATAATCAGTCTCCCAAAGAGCTTTTTGAAAAGCTTCTGCCTCTGGAACAGGGAGTACCATGTTTGAATCTTTATAATAAAAGTCAACATTTTAAGCATTTATTATTCCAGATTATTATGCGCAAGTCAGTGTGTCCTCCCTTGTTCCACACATGAAATACAGCAGGGGCCTTTTCCACTTGCCCAGCTCCTCGCAGTGGATTTGCTCCATTGTTAACTTGAGATTGACTTTTGTTTTGACAGTCACCCTTATCCTGGTGGTTCCTCATTCTGTTCCTGTTCTTGCCACTGCTGAAGTCAGGGAAGAGGCAGAACCAGCAAAAGAAGGGAACTAAGATTTCAATGACTAGAGTGATTTAAGGTTTTGTTCACCTACTCAGAAAACTAAATTCCCAGAGAATGAACCCCGCAGAGCAGAGTCCATATCTATGAAGGGGAACAGGGAGGGCAGTGGACGAACACATGAATAAGGCAGAAACAGCATCAGATGACCTGTTACTGTAGGAAGCATCAGAAAGTTGCCACAGCTGACACATGGGAGTTGCTGTAGCAGTTAGCTACTGCTTCTCTGATTGCCTCTGAAAGCAATATCAGTCAGGAGGTGAGATGAACTGAGACAGCCAGGAAGACATAGGCATCAGTCAGGCAACCTCCACCATGCATTGCCAAAAAGCATCCTTCTCGGCAGAAACAAGGGGTTCAACAAGGAGGGCGTTTGGTGCAAAGTCATCTCACCACTCTAGCAGCCAGATCTGAGCAGGCAATTTAGCTTTGCCCATGTTTGGATGGGCATAGTGACAAGCTCTCACCAACATACTGTGCTTCTAGTGGTTCAACATGGCCTGGATGGGGGTCACCAGGTTTTAATAAAGCAAGTACCTCCAAGAATACAGAGAACACATGAAAGGTACACTGTCAGCATTCATCTAACATCTTCAGAGTGGAGAGAAAATGCCACTGTTTTAGACCATTGCCACAAACAAATCTGCTACATTAGGTGCTGATCACTGCAGGACTGGGCCAAGAGGATTCCAGATGAAGGAGACCATGCTAGGAACCAAATAAAGGTCCAAGCTCACTCTGCAACAGTCATGCTAGGTTTTGGGCTGATGGTTGAACCTTTTTCATTTTGCAAGCCCCTAAAAACATTTTCCCATGAGGGTACAGACCCTCCAGAATTTTCTCGTACATAGAAATGTCAGGCAAAGAAAAGCAAGTTCACTTGAGTGACACACAGCATCACAAGCTTTATGCCTCGACCAAGGAGGCCACACCAAATGTCAGAGTTTGAGAAGGAGGCCAAGAGCAGAGCTGTTCCCCCATGCATCAGCTTCAGGGCTGACCCATGCTACTTTCTCATCCTACTCCATGCCTGCCATGGAGTCATGCCAGGTCTACCAATGCCATGTTTGGACAGCTGTATATCCCATGTTATACATTCAGTAAGGCTCCTAACCCAGCCACTAACCTTCACGTTAGGCAACACACGTGTTGTGACTGCAGCAAACTGCTGCAAGTAGGTGAAGACATACGTCCCTCCTCAGTACATGTAGGCATTTAGTATGTAGGCAGCTCCTACATACTAAATTTGGCTTGGCATGATTTTAATAAAAATGAATCTTAACAGCAACCAGCAAGTGTTCCACGGCAGCTGCTGCTATCCACACTAATAACTCAGGAAAACGAACACGATGTGCACACTGCTCCGTGCCTTCATTCCCATGAGGCAAGTGCCATCACCTAAATACTTCTACTATCACCTGCGAGAAAGAGGTGTAGGCATTGAGGCTGCCGTGAACAGTTACTGCAGCACCTGCCCGATTCCCCACCACGCTGGATAATGCTGCAGATACCTGCTGAGCATGGGAGACAGCGTTTCGAAGATTAAACAGGAGCTTTTGAGATCTCATTGGCAAGAGTCATGCTCTGCTGCCTCCCTTCCCCACCAGTCATGGACACAGAATAAAACCTCCCTGCTGGATCCTATCCTGACACAGGTTTCTCTTCCCCCTCCTTAAACAGCTCTGCGACCACAGCCAAGCAAGGACAAGAACTGAAGTGCTCCCACTGAAGGGAACAGAAACCCGAGAAGGGAGGAGGACTTCTTGTACCAGGTGGGCGTTCCCCAGCTCATGCCTCTGATCCCAATCTGCTTCTTCAACTCCTCTCCCCAGCAACCACTGCACTTCAGCATTAGTGCTGTGCAGCCTGCAGAGCTTCAAAAGTATTAAATGCTAGTGCTGCCTGAACAAAGACAAGTTTTAGAAAAAAAAAAAACAAAATAGCACATAACTGAGGCTTAGCTGCATAAAGCCATCTTTAAGACTTAAGATAGAAGAGAACAGGGAACAAAGTCTATTTGTTCCTATTGATTCACTGTTTGTTATCTGCACCTGGCTATAAAGGGTCATGTTCACCCAATATTTAGCTTCCTCTTGTGCAAACCTCAACCACCACTTTACTCACACCTTTTCTCTCCTCCCTCTCCCAGAATATGACAACAGGAAATACTCCTGGCCAGTGCCACAACAGCGAGCTGAGGGACACACATCCCAGGAGGCAGCAAAATCACTGCGTGATACCCTGGGAAGTGCCAAGAAGCACATCCATGCGCCTGGCTGCAGCTCCCAACAAAAGGAGCCTTTGTCCCTGTGGCTTTCAGCACGGCCGCACCAGGATCGACAGGGATCGATTCCAGCAGTGCTAGGAAACAAGATGGGGCAGGAAAGAATAGGCTGGGCTGCTCCTACCTTCTGTGCACCTCTGACTTTGACATGCAGCCCCCCTCAGTACAAGAGACCTGTGCTCTTAAGAAGGATACCATCCTAAAAACCTTCAGGCACTGGCCAGAGGATGTGGAAGCCATCGTCTGTGGACAGGTTATATATACAAAACATTCAAAAGTACTGCCACCTAATCACTTCCAGGTGAGAGATCTGATGGTCGCAGTTTCCAAGGTGAAAGCTCTACTCTAATTCATCTCCTGCAAGAAACAGGACCTTCCTTTGAAGTACATTCTCCAGCATAGATGGACAGAGCATCTCCTCCACCTTCATTTCGAGAACGGAACTATCCTGCTTGGGGGATGAAAAGAAAATTTGCCCTGGACTGGAGAATTCCCCAAAGCACAGAGGAGTCTTTGGAGACACCAGTTTCATGAATAAAAGCTTTCCCAACAAGGACACTGACAAGTCTCACTTCCCACTCTCTTTCCTGCCTCTACATCACTGTCTCCCCTTGTGCTAACCCAAGCATTTGAGCAGCCATGTGCTAAAAAGGATTGAGAAACAAACCTCAATTAAAAATAGCAATACAGATCCATGTTAAAAGTAACCAATGGTTTCTGATGTCCCAGCCTGGCTCACAAGGGGTGGAACTGATTTTCTCAGCAGCAGTGCCTACTTACGTCCTCTTACAAAGTGTTGGGCCATTGTTTTCACAAAGTCACACTGACTGTGAGGGTGCATCTTTGGCTAAAGGACTAGACTCAGTGGCTGGGCAGTTTGAACAGAATGTGTCCTATTTCTATCCACGAAGTCAGTCCCTGGAAAACACTTACTGAAAACTTTGGCTTCACTCACCAAGAGTTATTTCCAAACCTCAGTTTTCTGCACACTTTCTGTATTACTTCAAGATTTCACTGAGATTCAAGTGTCATAATAAAAAAAGTGGGAATCTCCTGTTCTAAGCCACATACAGTATGACCCAAAATTATGGAGATAAATCTGTAATGGCAAAACTCTAAAGCACTTCTGCATGCCCAGCTTCCATTTAACTGCTCCACAGAAACAACATCCAACTATGAAGCAGACAAAATTCCTTGGATTTTCTACCAGAAGGCAACAAATGCTCCCAGGAAAATGTGAAAACTTATGGGAAGGCAAAACTCAGAAACCAGAGGTTTCACAGGCATCATGAACTCAGTGTCCTATCTACCATATGCCTTTCATTTAGGTATAGTGAGTACCAAGAGTAACAGGCATGACTGAGCAGGAATTGCACTTATGAGTATCCTGGGTCCCTAATTCCATACAACCACTCCAGAGCACAGAGACTACTGTATATTGCCCAAACCTCTAATTAAACTTTTGGATGAGAGAAGAGCCAATGCACCTTGATATGTTATTTCCTCAGCAACAACCACAGCCCTATCATTAAATGCAGGTTAGGATCAAAGAGTCAGCTTCATTTGGAGTCTGGTCTGATTGCACAGCTGCCACAGGCAAAGGTTAAAGATGATGGGAAGAGAAAGAAAAATTACAGCAAGAAGGAAGTAGAACAACAACTAAACAGATATTACTGTGGAACAACATGGATCCTGAGAAAGAAGTGTTAGCTTGGAAGAGGAAGGGTTGCCTGTGTTTTGGCTTGTCTAGAATTAGAGGACAGAAAATCCAGAGACTGAGTTGTTGGATGCGACAGCTTAAGTTTTTCCAAGAGCAGGACAATACAGTCAAAGCAGGGGCACTTTTTCCTACAACAAAAAGGAGCTGGGAGCACAGCAACATGACCAGGCTCCTAGGGCTTCCCCTGGATCTCACTGAGGAAAGCCCTTCTTGGTAGCTGTCAAGGGCATCCAGACCTTTAAGCAATTGGCTTCCTGCCAAGTACAGTGATGGCTGGAGATTACTGTGGGGATTGAAAGGAAGATGTGATTGGAAGGAGCAAATTTAATGATGTGCAGCTGATGCTATCAAGAAGTTAGGTGCTTTGCTAAGCAGATGAAAGGAGAGAAATGTATGCAGAATCATAGCTGATCACCAATATCTCATGAAGCATAAGTATCCACCTGCAGCTATTTTTCCACATGCACCTGCCAGTGTACGTGAAATGCGAGGACATCCTCCTCTGAAACAAGCAGAACTTTCTTCTGTATCAAAAGAAACAAGTGCATCACACAAAAGCACTGGTACTGCCCCAGTGCACTGCCAGCACAAAACAAAACACTTTCTTTCCCATCTCAGACTCCAGAGCAGGGACATAAGCCAAAGATGCTTGCTGAAAGCAGGCAGTCCGTCTCTGCTGATCTTCACCACCACAGACAACACAAGCCTAACAAATTTCTGCTACAGAGAACAGGGCAGTCTTATCCGCATTATAACAGCGCTGTCAGGAGTGGAGCAGGCAACGTGCGATGGCTCGTTGCGCGTATGCACGTATCCAAAGACTTTTTTCACCCCAACACAGAATCACTTCCTCGTTATCATTTGCAGATGTCAGAATGAGACCTCTAGCAAACAAGTAACTTGCCCATGGCTATACAAGGAGTCTGCACAGTGGTAAGAAGCAACCCTAAATTACATGTAGGTCAATACTAAACATTAGCCTCTATTACAGAAGGAATGGAGAAACTATCACAGTTCCCTTCAGAACCAGGAAAAGCTGCACTGAAAAACTGCCTTTGTCACAGATGCTCTGTTTGGTTTTGTATAAATCATGATGCCTTTCCATATCATTACCTTTCCTTTCTGTCCTAGTGGGACTAGTATTCTCACATAGGCCCTGAGAAGGCAGGATAAAAATCAAGTGTATGATTTCACAACACCTGAACATTGTTCCTCACCATTGCTGAGACTATTATGCTATCAGTACACACTTGCAAGATAAGATTTCTGACAAGCCCAGCTATTGCTGGAGGAGACAAAGATGTTAATTGGGTTCCTGGCTCTCTTTCAGCCTTCCAGGTTTCAAGAACTGGGTGATGGTGAAGGCAGGATGAAAAACTGTTTACTTTTGCAACATCAAGTCAGCTTTGCACAGGCTGAATCTCAGGCACACAGGGTCTTTTCCTTGCAAAAAGCAAAGACACCAACTGTGTAGTGAAAGCCAGTCTAAAGGGTTCAAAATAACATTCCCAACAAAGTCAGACTTACTGCTTGAGAGAGACAGGATTGAAGTATACAGGATACATAGATATTAGTCCCAAGATATACCAACACAGGTAAATACACAACAGTTTCTCGAAGCCTCTCTTTTTTGCCACCCATTGTGTTGTTTAGCTAGAACTAGTTCTGAAGCCCAAAGAAATGAGTTGCATCAGTCCAGCATGCCTCACCGACAAAGCAAAGGACAGGGGAACTGAACATCACCTCCTGCTCCTCTTGTCACCCCTACAATACTCTCCCAGAGCAGCCACAGCTGACTTCAGCAGAGGATATCTCGATTTGCACCTTTTTTTTTTCTTTACACAAATGGCAAAATCAATCCAAGCCATCCCTGACTGACAGCTAGAAGAAACACTAGAGAGAATGACAGCAACAAACAGAAAGCAGATCAAAGGATTTTAGTAATGAAGCAGTACAGCCAGACAGCAAAGGCAGCAGAAAGCATTAAACATGAATTTTCGTCTCTCAGCCTGTCACTGTGAAAACACATTCTGTTTTCATACATCTTCCTCAAGTTTCCAGCCACTTGTTACCATTCCTGTTTATCCTGGCTACAGCTTCAGGACAAAACACTAAAAATCTATCCAGGCTGGCACCTGTGCACGGGGTTAACAGAAGCACTACCATTACCACTGGGGACGATACTCTATGATTAAAAATATCTTTAGAACGTTACTACAGTCAGAAAATTAAGGAAGGTGGCAGCAGGAGGAAGAAATGAAAGAAGAATTTGTTCTCTTGCCACACACTCCCTTTCCCATTTTTTAATCATCATCATCCAAAGACTCATTACAGGTGAGCACTTAAGAATGGCCCAAGAGCCTACACATCTTTCAGCCCCCAGGTTTCCCCTTCCCTTATCTTCCCCAGCTGCTTCTCCACAGAAAAGGTCTTATCTTGGAGGGGGTGGAAGAAACAGGAAGGGCTTAGATAAATACTCACAGCCCAGCTCTGATAAGCAACCCTACAATAACAAACCAGAGGAATTGAACAATACACTTTGCCTGAACAAAGTTCCCCCCAGTCCAACTTTTTTTTTTTTAACAGAAGGGGACATTAGTCGAGTCTTTGATTTTACAATGTTCGAGGCAGTCGAGGTTTACATTAAGAAGACATGTCTTAGTGCCACAGATCCACTAACAGCTCAAGGGGGAACAGAGAAGGAAGCTCTGAAGGCAGCAGGGTCTGTGCATGACAAGTTCACCTCCAAAAATAAGTACTTGTTTCATCTAATGAGGAAAAAAAAAAATGCTTTGCTTTCTGTTCTCCACTCCATGAGACAAGGAATTAGTCATCCCTTGAAGAGGACACCTGGTTCCTCAGCATCAGGAGGCTGAAAACGCAAGAATAGCTAATTCTTTTCTTGCCCCTTCAACCCTGACCCCTACTCATTCTAGCTAAAAATATCCATCAATGCTTTTGATACACTTCCACATGACTGGCTTCGGTCCTGTGCCATCCCCAAGCTTGAAGTATGTGCTGCAGGGTGCCTCCCCCAACTCAGCGCCAGCTGTCCCTTTGCCTCCCACTGCCCATCACCAGAGGTTGGCAGGCAGGTACTGCAGGCTCTCAAGGAGGACTTTATGTCCAAGGTCTGCCATTCCACTGTCCCATCCTGGTTTTCATTCACAGCTCCATTCATAATGGTGAACTTTCACTCACCCAGGAAATCAACTTGCGTTACTGTTACTTCACTGGACCAGGGGAACACATATCTGCGTCTCCAGGGCTTTGAGGACAGACACGCTTAGCATTGCACATGGAGCCCCCTGCCAGGGTCAGCAGTGGTGTTAAGAGCCTGTTCAAGGGTAGGACCCAGTCCCTGCAAACACGTGTTCCAGAAAGACAAGGCAGACCATCACTCTCTAGGGATTTCTTTGGCAATCCCTTTCTTTCCTGTCCTTCTAGAGTAGCACTTTTTCCAGTAAGAACTGGCACTAGTTTCACTTCCCCTGCAGAAAGTCTCATTTCCTCCTCTGGAAGCCCCACTCCAGCCCTTGCTCTCCGCCATTCTTCATTATCCCTAGCGCAGTTGGATCCCGTTCCCGCTCAGCTCTCTAAAACACACTTGTTCCTTCTACACGATCAGATCTTCTCCTGTGACTAGGAAACCATTTCCATTTCCTTCCTCATCAGCTTGTACAATTCCCACCACACTGCTGTTTTCAGCCACTAGACATCAAAAGGTTTCTGATGGCCAGGTCATTCCTTCATTCCCTTCTGCCACACGGCCTCCTCTGTCCACCACATAGATGGGCAACTCCTCACTAACCTTGCCCACTCATGGCCGGTACAGAGATCAGCCTGCTGTGCAACGTATGCTCTAACTGCCTTCCATTTGTGATCCCAGCATCCCACTGGGTAGGACTCTGCTCCTCTTACACCGTGGGAGAGGGCTGGAGCTAGAAAACATGGAGGTTTTAGAGCAATTCCAATTTAGCTGCCAATATCTGGAGGGACAGAGGGATCTTTTATTTTTTCCACATTTTATTCCAGAAGACTTTACTGAATACCTCAAACACCACCACAACTCACTAGTGACAATTTTAATGACCCAACTTCCCACGCAAGCACCTTCATATCTGCCTCCTCAAGCTCTTCAAGGCAGGACAGTTCCCCCAGACCTGTTTCTTTGGTTTACTTTTTCACAAGCAGACAGCACTGTTCTGCATAACAAGTCTGACAACTCAAATTCACCTCCTGAGCACCTCTCTCTTCCTCCAATTATCCATCAACTCCCATTAATCTGCCCTCCTGGATAATCAGAATAATGCTCTTTAAGCATACAACTATGACAGGGCAAAGCCACTCCCTGGCTGCAAGCTGCGTTAGAGGGCACAGTGACCCTGCAGGTAATGTAATTGGGAATATTATGCTCCAGAGCCTCCAAATACTCCACTTATGGAGTCAGCTCCCCAGAGCAGGACATGAGCACTGCAGAAAGGGCACTTTTGCTGAAAGAGTTTCCTGGCATACCGAGGGATCCCTGGCTGGATAGCAACTTACTGCAGTCCTGAATCAAGTGTTCCCTCCCCCAACCACCCTGGGCATCTTCTTACCTAATTTAAGAGTGACTTAGGATGAATAATTTATCCCTGTGTGGAAGGAAACCATCTTGAGAAGTGCTAGCAGCATCATTTTGCCCTCCTTGCCTGGTAAGTCGTTCAGGTCATTGGCATCCATACTGTACTGCAGTTGTCAAAGTCGATACATTGGGATACTGAAGGAGAAGCCACTCAGCCTCTTTACCATCACAACAGACTGCTTTTCTGAACGTTAACCACTGGTTAAAGGTGGTAGCACTCACCTTTGAGCAGGAACTGAAAAAGAGGCTTTGGCACCCATTGCAGGAGAAAACAAACTGGTGCAACACAAACCAGCAGAAAAGGAAAGCTGCTGTTAGCACCCATCAAATGCCATGAAATTAAATCAAGGTGGCAAGGAACTGCAACATCATTTTGCTTTCTCTTTTGTCCCAGAAAGAAAATTAGTTAGACTTCATTAATCTGTGCAGCCATAGCCTCACTCCTCACTCCCCTTTACATGCAGCAAGTCACAGTCAGCTTACCATGTGCATGAATGGACTGGGAGGGGGGATCTTTTTCATTCATGCCTGCCAGCCCGAGCTCTGAGATTTACTGTGAATTCAGCCAGGAGTCTGGCAATCAAGGGTAAAGACAAAGTTTCTTCATTTGACAGTACCAACTGATTTTTGCTGCCACTTACATTAAAAACAAAACAAAATGAAATGGGGGTGATGGGGGAGCCTTACCTGTTAAGACAGGCCACTAAGGCTGTGGTTATTTAAATACAGACAAAAATCCCTCAGGTGACTTTCAGAAATGACCAAGATGTAGCACAACTGGCCCAACACCACAGCAACAAAAGCTGTAGAAACAGGTGAAATATTAGTTGTTTGATCTAAACTGAAATCTGAGTGGAAGCAAAGATCTAACTTAAAAATCCGTATTTGTTGTTGCAAGAGAAAATTAATACACATTCTATATTTTTAATATCAGCCTTCAGAAGGACTGCTTTCCACAAGAAAACAGGCATACTGGCAGTTTAAGAAAATACACAGTACATCTCCAGGATGCAAGAGCTATTTTCCTCAAGGCAATTCTACAGCTTGTTTACAAAAACACACAAATAAATCCTCAGTTCTCCGGATGTTTTGCAAGCATTATCTCTCACCACCTTTCCACATGGCAAATCAGATAAGCAGAACGGCTCTCTTATGTATGTAACCACACCACAGGCTCAAACCAACCATCTCCTCTCCCACAGAGGGGACGCAGAAGAGGGACAAGTCTTGAGCTGGTCAGGGCCCCCGATGCACATACAGCACAGACCCAAATCCTGATGTTCCAGGGTTTTTTTATATGAAGATTTTATCCTCTTGACTGTTTTCAACATTTCAGGTTGTTTCTCCCTCTCTCTCCACCCACTGTTTTTGCAGTTTAGCTTCTAGCATTATTCAAGTCTAAATTAAGTCATGATACAGCAGGAGTGGTGCTGTGACAGACAGTATAGAAAATAAATTTCTCTTCTCACTGACATGACATCCTAGCTTGGTCTCTTCAGTCATATAGTGCTGTACTCACACACTTGCATGCAGTTCAGTGTCTGTCTACCCCTAGGCCATCCAAGAACCTTCAAAACCAGGTTCCTTTTAAAGGCTCCTGCTACACTAGCTGATTTCGTCTTGTTCTGTTACTCCTCTCTCTCGCCCCTTTCTTTAGGTAATTTTGCATTATGCCTGCCCTGTACGATGGGTACAACCCATGTGCTAAGCTTGTACCCTAGCATAAATTCAAAGGTTGGTTCTTAGCTATAACCAACAGTATGCAAGAAACTGAAATAAGAATTATTTCTTGTTTTTTCCTTCCTCAGATATATCTGTGTTCCTACCCCCTCACCCACCCCCAAACAGCTGACTGATAGATACAACATCTTCCCTCCAGGTCTAACTCACTGTGTTATTAAGCGGACTTTTTTTACCCCTTCTATAAATGTATGAGCTTGCCTTGCTTTATGGAAGTTTATTGGGAAAACATACTGCTTTTTAGTTATATTTTATTTTGCTTGACAGATTTCAGCTGTTAAAAAGAAAGCATAGATTTCTCCCTCTCCTACCTCTTCTTCTTCACCCCCCTATTTATCTTTAATAAGAACATGCAAATGCCCTTTTCACCACCCAAGCTCCTCAGAATAAAAACAAACCTGGCAACTGTCATTTAGACTTCACTTTCAATTTTTTCCTCATCTATTTTATATCCTTCCATTGAGAGTTTCAGAGAGTCAGAATATAAAGGAAAGAGTATGTAAAATTAAGAAGTCGGGTGCTAGCTACTGGTCTACTCGAGCTGAGCTGGGAAAGAGGCCACGGCCCCAGCTCAGGCACCACCCTGCTGCCCTGTGGCCCTGCTGGTTCAGCCATACTTGCATTGGGTCAAACTTGGGCTTACTTCCACTTTACAGAATCACAGAATGACAGACTGGCTGGGGTTGGAAGGGACCTCTAGAGATCATCTAGTCCAACCCGCTGCCAAAGCAGGTTCCCCTAGAGCACACTGCACAGGGTCGTGTCCAGGCGGGTCTTGAATATCTCCAGAGAAGGAGACTCCACACCCTCCCTGGGCAGCCTGTTCCAGTGCTCTGTCACCCTCAAGGTAAAGAAGTTTTTCCTCATATTCAGATGGAACTTCCCATGTTTCAGTTTGTGTCCCTTGCCTCTTGTCCTGTCACTGGGCACCACGGAGAAGCGTCTGGCCCCATCCTCTTGACACCCACCCTTAAGGTATTTGTAAGTGTTGATAAGATCCCCCCTCAGTCTTCTTTTCTCCAGACTAAACAGACCCAGCTCCCTCAGCCTCTCCTCGTAAGGGAGATGCTCCAGTCCTCTAATGGTCCTCATAAGGGTAGGTAATTACCCTTACCTCAGGGCAGTTCCTCTCTTGAGCACCTCAGATTGCTAGTCTTTCCCCTGTCCCCATGCTTGTTGCTGCCCCTCTAGTCCCCCCCATCCAGAACTTACTATCAAATGCACCTATTTGTGAGGACAGGCTTGAAAGAAAAACAGGTAAAGCAGCACAGTCTTAGAGTCGAGGCAGAAGCGTGCAGAAAGGAGGAGAAAAGCAGCAGCTGGAGATGACACATCTCAGTGGTAGATGTGGTTTAAGAGTGATGCAAAACTGCTGCCCCAGTGTGAGTAACTGGGTGAGTTCAAACTGTTGGTTTGACAAAGACAAGGTTTTATCTAGAGGCGAGCGGATGGAGACTCAAAGTGCTACAGCAGCAGTTGTGCAGGGCAGCAGGATAACCATTAGGAAGTGGTAACTTCTTCCTCCAGACCGAACTCAGAGCTGGAAGCAGGCACCTACCTCAAGAAGTGTAGGGGGTTAAGAATCTTAAGAGCTTAAGCCAGAGTTTTCAGACGTTGAATGCTTCAACCTTGACACCTTCATACCAGAGGTGCTGAAAACTCACAGCTTCACCAGAAGACACACAGGCTCTATTAGGGTTATGTAGACCATTCAGCCTTGGTTTGTCAAGTCTGGGGTGCACAGGCTGCACATCTCTACCACTGTACCACATAACTGCACAAGAGACAGACCACTGCACACACAGCTGTTAGGCGTGCTTGTGCAACCAAGCCATCTTGGCCATATGCGGTTGTATGCTTAATTCATAACTTTCTGAGCAATTTTTTTTCCACTTGGTTTGCTCTTATTCAAAGCAGGCAGGTAAAAACACTGAATTCCCCAGAGTTCCTGCTTTTCAGCAAACCAGAGACTGGGGAGAATATGTATCTATCAATACTCTGAAAGTAAAGCAGCAGGAAATGTCAGTCTCCAAGAAAGAAGGTAAATTTCCACCCCACGTTTTGTCTGCCCTGGCCTTAAGCCGGTACCAAATCAGAGACCAAAAAAAGTGGGCACAACTGTGGAGCTGGATAGCAGCTGCATCATCTCTCTGTAGTTAATAAGGCCAAATGGCATCACTTAATTCAGCTGGCATCAATGTGACATTCCAGGCAACAGGGCTTCAGCGACATCAATGTCTATTACTTGGGCAGGCATTTAACACAGCTTCATTAAACCCTATATATAGCCAACAGTAACACTAGTAAGAGGAACAGATAGCATAAATAGTACTGTTTGCACAAATCCCCCTTCTCAAGTCCTCTGCCACCTCCTCCTCTGCAACACTCATTTTAAATGCTGATACATTTGCAAGAAGTATTTTTATTTTTATGCAGGCCCTAATGCAAAATGAAGCAACCAAATCTGGACAAAACATAAAAGGCATTTGGGGCCATGCCTGAGCTGGAGAAAGAGATAAAGGAGCAGGTGTGTGCTAGGAGGGAGAGCAGCAGAGGAGCTGAACGATGCGAGAGAGGGACTCCAGAAGGGACAGGCTAGATGTAGAGCTCTCAAGAGGCTAGGAAAGCTCCTGAATGGGATCACGACCACCTTGCTGAACAAGGATAGCAGTTTCTCAAATGGAGGACAGATTTGGAACACATAACCTGCATGGTGGGCCGAAGGGAAAAGACACGGACATTTGGATCAATTGTTGGGACACCCTGAGCCAGAGGGCGATAGCTGCAAGGGATCAGACATGGGGGAAAGATTTAGGAATGGTGCCCTCCACAGCCAGGTTGGGTTACAGAGTGTGGCTTGTACCATCGAAGTGGGAACATATGGAGCAAAACAGATGATCAGCTCTTGTTGATTCTTCCCAAGCAGCTTTTAAACAGCTCTTTTTCCTCTCCACCCAAGAGGACTGCTTCTACTTCAGAAGAGCTGAAGGATGAGTGACAGCAAATTTGAGAACCGGGCTTGATGGGCCAAGTTCTCCTGCTGTGAATGGGTGTAAACCCACCGGCTTCTTTGCCAGAGTATTGCGGAGGATCTGGGCCACATTGTCTTTGGAAAGAAAAAGCACCACAGTGTGCTCCCCAAAGAGCCTCCTCAAAAATTAAGGCCTCAACTGGAGAGTTGGGACTGACAGCTTAGAAGACATTCCTGCTAAAACCACCCTAGCTCTAAGTTGATCACCTTCATCCAGCACGGCAACACAGCTCTTTTCACCTACTATACCCACAGCCTCATCATAAGGGCATCCCGCCCCAATTACACACGCTTTCTCCTTGAATTATCTATGTTCACCAAGAGTCAGGAAATAAGGAGAGCATAACCCACCAGCTTGGTAAAAAGTTCTAGTCTAGAAACTGACTCTGATACCCATTCACAGACAAGTCCCAGACAGAATCACACAGAATCACAGACCATGTGCAACTGGATGTAGCATACCACTACAGGGCTCTACGACCGACTGACCATGCCACCCTTCTGACTTTCGCTGACCCTCCCACCACCACACCACAGTCAGTCTCTGAACCCTTCCCTCCCAGCCCTGTACACACATCTGCTCTTCTTCAAAGAAAGCCAATCTCTTTTTCCCATTTCTTCAGCTTATGTATTTTCCTAAAAATTTTGCTGTTCAAAAATAACCTTGCACCATTGCCTACAAAACCCTCCTTAGTAAACCTCTGCAAAAATATCTGAAAACCCTTTGAAGTCTTCTGGAATACAGAATTTTACTGAAACAAACCAGGAGTACCTATATGAACTGAGACTGTCCAACATTTACATTGGAATTGTTTCAGGATACCTTATGTTACGTTGTGTTACGTTATAACACAATCACACTGCAGATACTAACAAATAATCCTACTGTCTGTACACATGATGAGGGAAACATTATCAGAGTGGCTACATTCTTTCAATGGCTCAAGTTTATTAACACACAGCTAGGCTTGGCTTTTTGCAATGGCTGTTCAGTCTGAACAGTCAGAAAAGAGAAAAATCTCTAGTATTCTCCTATTGTAGAAGTTGGTTCAATACACGGAAGAATAGTGTTTCTCTCCTCTGCTGAAGGACCTATACCTTAAGGAGCGTTTCAACGCAGAACCCAAGTATATTTCTCCATCTGAATGAATAAACTCTTCCCGAGCACCATTTCCCTCGTAGAACTTGCCATCCCCCTGAGCAGAATTTTTCCAAAATATATTTTCAAAGTAACCCCTTGAAACATGTTGTCCCGTGCCACAGTAACTCAATCCCTTTTTTGGTCTCTTGTGTCAGAATCAACATTTGGACCAGAGGGGTCATGTACCACCCACAGATGGAAGGAGGAAGTAAGTATCTCCCCGAGACACCGCTCGACTGCCTGAAAATTCAATGAGCTGAAATTAATGAGCTGAACATCCAAATTCCAGGAAAGGAATTCCCTGCACTTTTAAAATATACTATTTTTTCCCCTGAAGTTTTTGCTCTTTTTTTCCCCACAATGGCTGAGGAAGCGGGAATGGAAATAAGGTTGGTCCTTTCACACTCACACTCCTGGAGCTGATAGGATCAAAAGACTTACTATAACTTACAGGAATGGGTAACATTACCTACAAGACTACTAGAGAGCTACAGGAACAACATTTCTGTTAAGGAACAAGATGTAGAGATCAACATTTTCTTCAAATCTCAGTCTTTATACCTTATTCTGTATGTGTTCAGGTCTGATGCTAGTACCATTCCAAATAAATCCAATGGGATATAATTGCTTATTCACTCTGCAAATACCTTCAAACCCAGCTCTGAGTTTGAAGGTGAGTCATCCATTATTGTTTCTGGCCTGACAAAATGTGCAACCAAGCCAAGCAGCATGAAGATAAAAAAAAATAAAAAAGCATAAACACTTCTAGCTGTGTTTTCAAACACTGTAGTTATGGTACAATTGAAGTTCCCTTTCCATCCCCGCTGGCAAACAAGCACTGCAGTTCTGCCTAACACAGTTTCGAAGCACAGTGTTAGCAATTGCCCAGTGAAAAATGTTTGTACTTCAGCTATGTCAACTTCTAATCTCCCTCCTGAAAAGGTGCCTTTGAAAAGAACTGAGAAACTAGTGTGGCTCTTAGAGGAAATTTAACAAAAAGTTCTAAACCAACTTAAAATATACAAACCAAAAATGATCAATGAAGAATAACTAAAAAATAAATCATTTCAGAAGAGGTTACCAGCTTTCTGAATCTGCATGTCAAATTCTTGGAGAGAGGCCAGTACTTCAGACTTTGATATCTGTGTATCATCAAGAGATTAAATGCAGGCTGTGGTTTTCACAGAGGGATTAGTTGTTGTTAAGTACTGCTTTCCTCCTTATTGGTAAAATTTGCACTCTCCATCCTGCCTGGCAGCCTATATTAAGAACAAACTGCCACCTAGACTTCTCCTTTCTTCTAAAGAAAGGGACAAAAAGAAAAGTGACACTGTCTGGCTTTTGTGACTCTCCTAACTGCACCCCTCTGAAAATGCTGACTTTCAAAAACTTTAACCTGCCAGCCACAGGTCTGAGCAAAGTTTACTCCAGCACAGTCTAAAGAGTAGGAAAATCTATGTTATACATGCATACTTGCAGAGGTGTGAGCAAACACAGTACCTACTTCTCATTTCATAAAGCTGCTTCATAGTGATTCTGTGAGACTTCTGTCTAGGTCTGTGTAATGTCCCAAGCTCCAGCTTCCAAGTCTTCCTCAAAACATAACTAGAATCCAAACCTTTCCTGAACACAAGCGCCCAACATAATGAAGGAGAAACTTAGAAAAAAGGGTAAAAAGAAGGGAAAAACTAATTAAACAACTGTAATACCCATTCAGGTTGGACAGTTTCTGTTCTCATTTACCAGAGCTGTTCCTTCAGAGCACAGAACTACAAATCTAAAGAGAGGTACTTTCTGAGTAGCAGCTAAGAAACAAAACTATGCAAGCAAGTTGGCATAACAAAAATGTAACCTAAACCAAAAAAAGATTCATTAATCCTACTTTCTGCTAATAACTATATTTCCATTTTTTTCTCTAGGAATGAGGGACAGGACCTATCCTGCAGTACTTGCCAGCTTTGTGAAGATCAAGCAGCTTCAGAGGCTAGCAAAGCCAGGAGATGTTCCAAGGGAAACCTGAACTGCCTGAGGTCCATCAGTCACTTACATGCACCTGCTGAAAAAACACCTGCCAAGATTTATTCCTCCTTTGCACTGCTGCCAGCAGTTCAGGCGATTCTGCAGAGGTTCCTCGCTCCTGTTCTGAAAGTATTAAATAGTCAACTAATAGCATATTTAAAATTGATTTTAACTAGCAAGACAATGTAAATTACCTTCTTCTCTCTTCCAACCCCTTCCCCGTGAGAGATGCCCCCTTTTAGCTCAGCAGTATGAATGGCAGAATGGTACAGGTTTGCTGGCACTCATGCATTCAACATTGCAGGTGTTGGAGAAAAGCAAACGTACAATCCCTCAAGGGAAGGCTAAAACACAGGCTGACGTCAAAATGGACCTTGATGCTCTATTCCACCTGCCAGCAGCTCTCCAAGGAAGCTTTATCCATATTTTAATATTAGTTCCTATCTCACTGCTCTAGGCTGGAGAATGCACAGTCTCCTGGTCAATATTAATACAACCTTATCCCACAGCAGAAGCAGCTGGTCTGCACACCCTGGCTTTGCCAGCTCACTGACGGAGCTGAGCTGAGCTGTGGCCAGTTGAAGAAGACAGGGCTACAAGTCTGTTCTGCTTGAGCAAATCAAGTCTATCTTCATGATAATGTCAAGTTGCCAGTACAGCACTTCTGGGAAGAAACTCTGATCCCTGCACGTACAGGTAGACAGCCAGGACTGTAAGATGATCCTTGTGAAGCTGCAGAACTCACACAGCGAGCAGCTCAGGTGTCTGGTCACCATCACAACAGCAGGAAAAAAACAGCCACTGTAATACGTGTCAACCTAAGCTACCCTCTTGTCACTCCAAAATTTCTAAAACCAGAGCTTTATGACACATTTGGTCCCAAGCAACAGGGTCCTGTGTCTCTGTTCAAAGAGTCAGGAACAAAGGAAAACTTGCATTATTCACAAAGACCCCAGTCTGGCTAGATGCTGAACACCTCAGGTTGCACACAGCTTTCCTGAATGGCTTGGCTAGCCATGTCATTTGCTAGTCATGTGCCAAGAGCACCTGTGATGTTGCAAAAAAACATTTGTGCCCGGAAACACAAAACCTTGCTTAACGATGCACAATGGAGGGAGAGGACAGACACGTTTGATGGCACTCCCCTGATAGATGAGCACTGTAACACTAACTCCTATACTGCCTAGAACCTCACCAGAAGTCTTCACTGAAAAGAGATCTTCCAGATACTACTTTACGGACCTGATCTCCCAAGAACTGCACTGAAGAGGACTGGCTGTAAAACACAAACTTACAAGGAAGATAAAGTGACCAGGAACAGGTCTGGGCCTTTTCCAACCAAAAAATTCATCTGCTTGTGAGATTCTGCCTCTTAAAAGAAATCTGTTGCCAACACCCAGACAGAGGGGCACCTTCACCAGGGCACTGTAAGCGCCTTGCCAATCAAACTATTCCATGGGAAAGGAATCATGTGGAGCCTGGTTTCCTATTTCACCTTCTCCCTGCCCCATGTCGATTATCTTATACCCAGTAATACAGTCTGAGCTCATATTGGAATCATCTGTAAGTCAGGGGTATTAATTCGCATCTCCCTTCTCTATCCAGTGCCTGTTTTCCAGCAACCTTTACGCACAAAGTACTTTTGAGACTCAACCTGTCACCTAAGCCCTGCCATCTTGAGAAAGCAATCTAATAGATACAAAGTAAGAAGCCCTTTCCTTGCCTTTTGGGAAGTTCTCCAGGGAAAAAACCAAGTAAGTTTCATGCCAGATCAGCAAGAGAACAACTCTTGCAGCTCTTCCAGCTTTTTGTACTTCACTGGCACAACAAGTCAAACTGCATAGGGTAGGATGGTTTGGTGGCAAAGTCAAGCAAAACCCATAGGAGCTTTGAAGAGGCACAAGAATCCCAAAGGAAAATCAATAAAGAACTTCCTTCCTCCCAAGTTGGTAGATGTGATACTTCCTTCACAATAAGAGAGCTTTCTGCATCTACCATTTTTTATATAAAGCCTCCCTCCCCATCTGCAGAGGTTCCACAGATCAGGCAGCCTCTGACAGCTAATTCCTGAAGACAGCTGTATTTAAACTTGGTTTAAGGTTCTTGGGTGCTGCTCATTGGTATAGACTCCCACCTGCTTCAACAGGGCTGAGATTTCATTCTAGGTGTTTTCACCTGCCATGCTCCACCTATTGGAACATGTCTTATCAGGGCAAACTCAAAATGCAAGCCAACCCTTCTGCAAACCCTGTTCCACCCAAATCACAACCTGCTCATGTTCAGCAAGGGATTACAAGGGGAAAGAAACATAGCCTAAGGTTCTGGGAAAGGAAAAGATCCTTTCTGGACACAGCCTGTGCTGCTACAATTGTTACATGAGACAAATTAATTGCAAAAAGCATTGGGACATCAGGCCACAGTGCCCTGCCAAAAGCAGCCCTCCCCCTTCTTTTCTCGGGCCAGTGTCCTTGGTTATTTCTCCTTGCTGGGCTGCAAATTCTTTAGCAAAGCTTCTGGTTTACTGGCATAAATATCTTTTTTTGCGCTGTAGCAGGCAGGGAATAAGCATCAGCAAGCCTGGCTACCAACAACTACGGTCATACTAGCCCTGTGAGACCAGGAATACAGCCCAGTCTCCTTGGACTGTGCAGCCAGAGGAGAGCAGAACTTTGCTCTGACGGAAGGTTTAATCAGGGAAACTTTGCAAACTTTTTTTACTTAGTGAGTAAACATCGGTGGGATAAACAAAGTTAAGCCAAGAACAGAAAGCAGAAGTGACATCTCATGACAACATGGCAAGTCAGTGGCAGAGTCTACGACCTAAATTATACCCTCTAATGCAAAGGAGTTTGGATGTCCAAACTAAACTTTGACAGGTCCTGAAACAAAGGCTTCCCTTTTGGTTAGGGACAGAGAGAAAGACAAGGGGGTGCCTTGGTTTGTTGGTACATCAGAGTAAAAACATGAAAAAATATGACAGCCTATTCATGTCACAGAACACAGACTCCTCATTTTGCCCAGCTTTGTAAGGAAAAGAGAGCAAGACACCACCTCTCCGATAGGATAGGAACTTCCCACACTCAGTCAAAGTCTAGAAAGGGAAAAATAAGTTCATCCCTTTCTACTCTCCACACAAAAACAAACTCACGAGGAAAAACCTCTCCTTCCAATGTCAATTTTACAATTCATCTCCTTAGACATGTCTATTAATCTGTATGCAACTTCAATCCTCAGTCAGTGTCCGCACAGCCAATACCCCCTTTCCACTCTGAATCTCTGCCTAACCTGCTGGAGGAAAGCAAAGAGCTTGATCCTGTGACAAGGACCCTCACTGCCAGCCAAGCAACAAAACCCCAATTCACAGAATCACAGAATCACAGAATGTTAGGGATTGGAAGGGACCTCAAAAGATCATCTAGTCCAATCCCCCTGCCGGGGCAGGATTGCCTAGACCATATCACACAGGAACGCGTCCAGGCGGGTTTTGAATGTCTCCAGAGAAGGAGACTCCACAACCTCTCTGGGCAGCCTGTTCCAGTGTTCAGTCACCCTCACCGTAAAGAAGTTTTTCCTCAAATTTAAGTGGAACCTCCTGTGTTCCAGCTTACACCCATTGCCCCTTGTCCTGTCAAGGGATGTCACTGAGAAGAGCCTGGCTCCATCCTCTTGACACTTGCCCTTTACATATTTATAAACATTAATGAGGTCACCCCTCAGTCTCCTCTTCTCCAAGCTAAACAGACCCAGCTCCCTCAGCCTCTCCTCATAAGGGAGATGTTCCACTCCCTTAATCATTTTCGTGGCTCTGCGCTGGACTCTCTCTAGCAGTTCCCTGTCCTTCTTGAACTGAGGGGCCCAGAACTGGACACAATACTCATTCGCTTCCCGTACTCAATCCCCTCCTGGAACCTCACAGAGGAGCTACCCTCGCACTAGGATTGCATCAAGTCACCGAGACACTGTTTTAATTTGTTCAAAGAAGAAACATTTGTGGATGTGCAGACTGACACATCCAGAAAAACCACACTCTGAGCAAAACAAGAACTGTGGAAATTGGAGAGTTTTTTTAAAATTGATCACACATCAGAAACATAAATTTTAACCGGGATGATGGATTACACACACAAAGAAAAAACTTCAAATCCTTACTGGCAAAGTTTGAAAGAACTTGCAAGCACTAAGCTCTCTCCAAGACACCATGGCACTGGAGGCATTACAATTTTACTCCATTTTAAGCAGTTCAGAATTATGAAAGGCTCAGAGCAAATCCGAAAATCTGAAAATGCCTCAATCCGAAAATCCTTCAGGCTAATTACAGGATGAACCAAGCGCAACTTCCAGCCTAAATCTAATTGTTAGTTGGAAAGGATGATATAGGAGTTAGCAATGGTTTCATGGGTCCTTTCTGTTAGGTGGGTTCTTCTGGACAGAGGCATCAACTTATTTGATACGTTTAACTGGACAATGGGCAAATTATTGCCAAGTATTGTACTTGAGGCTACCTTTGTATAGAGAGAGAGGTTAAAAGGGTACACAGCCCATTTGCAAACATCATCGTCAACCATTCTGCCCCATACTTCCTGCAGAACTGAGAAAGTGTCTTCCAAAAATAGCCAATAGCTTTGCTGAAAGGCTCAAAACAAACAGTACTTCTGAAGGAATATCTTACATACTTTACATAATAGCCATCTCAGAAGGAAAAAAAGGATGTGTACAGTGTTTCAGTGCGCATTCTGCATTGAACAAAAAGACATCATTCTTTGCTTAACACAAGGCTTAAATTCACCATGAAGGAACTTGCTGAAGTCAAAGCCTCAGCGGCTCATGTTGGGAGATACCACTCTGAATGGAAGAATTTTTATCCTAGGTTCAAATCGAAAGAAGATATGAAAAGGAACACTGTCAGATTGTTTAAGCCTCATATTATACCAGCCTCAAAAAGGAAAATTCAACCCCACTCAGCATCCCTTCACCAAAATCTAATACATTTTTAAGTTCTTGGTCTGTTGTGCACCCATATCTACCGCTGCACACTTCTGCTTACCTTTTTTTTATATATTTTTAAACACCTGGCCCTTATCTCCAGCCACATGGTTTACCCTTCCTGCTAAACATAGTATCACGTATCATAGCTTAAAACAAAATATCACACGACTAACACCAGTATAGTGCCATAACCACTGGTGCCTTCCTCTTCACTTCTAATTCAGCTGTATCTTTCCTCACTAGCCGAAAGTTCACTTTGACATGCTTGCCTCAGTGAAAGTCTGTCCCTTAGAGACGAGGGTAAAACACCTAGCACTCCACAAAAGAGGAATTGTTAGAGATGAAGCTGTAACAGTATGAAGCAGCCAGTCAGACAACGAAGCAAGCAATGTCATTTTTTTCTTTTTTGAGAGCCCAGAGAGCAAAGTTGTTTCATTTGCGTTAGGTTAACAACAGCCAAAGGGCCCAGAATTTGTGTTAACTTATTAAACAAGTTTGTTTGTTTTGGGTTTTGTTTTCCTTTTATCCTTAGAGGGAAAAAGAGCTGTGCTTTTTCCTGTGTAAAGAGACAAACTGATTTCAGATCACACAAATTACCTGCAATACACAGCTAAACTCTCGATTATTATTGTTGTTGTTGTTCCCACATCCCCAGTCACCACCAGGGAATAAGCTAGGAAGTGAACTGGATCGCCAGTTGAGAGGAATTTGTGGAAAACTCTCTCCCCAGGCAAAGAACCTGCGTGTGTTCAGATAAGAAGCCGGGGAAGGGCCTGGCAGGCCACACTTGGCTCCAAGCTGCACCACTAAACGCAATAACTTCATCAGCAGGCCAAGGAGCTCAGCCTTTACCACCTATCTTAATATTAACTAAAAATGTGGTTGCCATCTGGTGGCTAACACAGAATGAATTTAGGATCTATGATGAGTTCAGGGTAGACCAGCTACCAGGAGACAGATTCCCTGTCCTGTTCCCTCCCGGAACCACAGTAAGGGGAAAAACCACAGATGCGGCCACGCTCCCTCGTGTACAAAGTGAAGCCAGGACCTTGCTGCTGCAGCCAGTTCCAAACTGGATGTGCTATTCACTTGGGGTTTTTTCCAAGCAGTCAGGCAAGTTCAAAGCACGCTCCTAGTCTCAGTAAATTTGCTTAAACCTGTGGAAGCAGCATCTGCAAAATTAGGCCCAACAGGTTTGGGTTGCCATTCTGACCCAGCAGCATTTTGTAACAGTGTCAGCAACCAGTACAAGGCTCAGGCCAGCACTGTATCCAATCCCAAACCTTCTAGATTAAATCTAGTTGCTAAAGATAACTCCCAGGAAACAAGAGCAGCAGTGGGCAGATCCTTTCACCCTCCCTCCCTCCCTCGAAGATGCACCAGTCCTTATTCAGTCAATGTCATCTCACAGCGAATCACTAAAAACCAAGATGAGCGTGCCGGAGATAAAAGCAGCTGATCAACGTCCTTGCGTAAAACATCCGATAATCCCTACAGAGAGCAGACATCTGGCATCAGATGCAGCATGCCAGAGAGATGAACATGAAAAGTATCCATTGCATATTCCTGGCACCTTTCGCTGGCACAGGGGTGGGTGGAAAGCAGTGAGAGGGCTCCCGGGATTCAAAAAACACCCCTCCCTCACCAGACATCGGCACTATCTTCAAAGACAGTATGGTTTTTGCCTTACCACCATTCCAAAATCTGGAGCTCGAGGTCAGTAAAGAAAGTCGCGAATGTCATGCCATGCTCTTAGAAGATAAGGACCCAAGTGCCCATCTCCTTTTTCCTCACTGTCTTTGAGGTTACGTATTTAGCGCTATCGCAAAATACAGTACTGCTCTTGAAATTGCCGCATAAAGCACAACCTAAATACCATGGAAAGCTGTTTCCTGCTGAAACATGAAACATCCACATATTAAAACAAACGCGCGGCGCTCTGTCCTCCCTCCCCTCTCCCAGCTCAATCCGATGCCATGTTTCTGCTCATCCCGAGCGGGCGGACGGACAGTAAATCCTTACAGGTCACAACGACGAAATTTTGCCTTCTCAGGGTGCAAAGGGGCCCTAAATCGCAAGGAGAAAAGGCAACTGCCAGACCCTCCCGGGGTGGGGGGGCACGGGTGCCGCTACACCCGCTGCGAGATGCATCTCTGCTTTAGGGAGAGGGTGTCATCCCCGGTACCCGCATCGCCCTCCGCATCCCGGGGAGGCGGCAGCCGCGCACCCACCCCCTCCCCTACCTTTTCCTGCGCCCGGGTCAGCTTCTTCTGGACGTTGCTAGCGATTTTCCCGGCGGTAACCCCCTTGCTTCCTAGCTCGGCCATCTTGCCTCCTCTTTTTAACGGGCGGCTGCGAACGACGGGCCGGCAGGAAGGGGGGGAAAACCCCGGCGGGCGAGCGATGGCCCCGGCAGCAGCCGCCACCGCCTCCCGCCCGGCCGCCCACCGCCTTTTAAAGGGACAGAGCGCTCCGCACCGCCTTAAAGGGGCATCCCGGCTGCGAGGGGGAAGAAGAACTGGGGGTAGGGTGTTTGCCGGATTTGCCTCACCCTGCCCGGAGGAGACAGGCAGGGTGGGAAAAGCTTGCAAGCATCTCAAGGATGGAGGTGGGATGAAGGGAGACATGTACATTCTTGGGGGGAGAGGGTATCTGTAAGTGAATCAAACCCCTCCTTTTAAAAAGCGAGCTGAAATTTCAGAAGATTTCATCCTTTAATGTACCAGCCTATGATGGAACCCAGGTAAAGGCCTTCACCTCAGCACTGTCTCTTTGAAAACTGGAATAATCAATAGACCAGCTTGTTTCACAGGAACATGAGGATGGCTGATTAGTTACTGTTTGTACAGAACTGTGAACGTGCTGTGGTAGCAGCTTTTTACATGGTTTTGGATTTGCCCGAGAATTTGGATTCAGCGTGGCTGCACGTGGTGGCTGCTTCAGTTAGGGAGTAATGGTGGCAGTGGAGTGAGATGCTTTGTGTGTCTCCACCGCAGAAGACATTGCAGTAACAGGGCATTTACCAGAAGAAAACCAACCATGGCTGCACAGAGTACTTTATATGCCTAACTTCCCCGTAATTCCTGCTACCTGAGTCGTGCTTTGCTAGATCGACTGTGCAAATACCTTTTGTGAAACTCTGTTCCTTTACAAGACAGGACAAAGTTCTGCTTCCTGGAATACAGGAAGCCACCTCAGCATTGTTATTCACATCCTAATACTCGACTGCCAAAGCTTCAGTCAGTTCCACACACTGGGGCTGTCAGGTGGTGGGAAGCTTCCTTCCTAACCTGCTTCTGCACTTCTAACTAGTCCTACTGCTTCTTTGTGGGAGCTTACATCTGCTCTGTGCACACACAGTAACCCAGTACAGTATCGACCAAACCAATGCTCTGCAGACAATTTAGATACTTAAGGAACTTGCATTTGCCTTTAAGATGGAGAGTTGCATCTCTTACACCTATTTTAATTGAAAGATGGTACCAAAACCTACCTGTGTTCCAAGACAATTTCACACACTCTTCATTTTGCCAGCTGAAGACTGTTATCTCCAGAGTTTCACACACATAGGGAGTAGTGTAGCACTCACTATTGTGATCTAAAGCAACAGAAAAATGTTGAAGGTGATTACTTGAGAGAGCTAAGCCAGATTTTTCATCTTACATTTCATTTATTGTTTCCCATTTCTGCTTTGGTACTATTTCTGTTCATTCAGAACTTGGAATAAAAACAATTGTATTGCCAGAGCCCTTAGAAACTGTGGGCAGAGAACCTGTCAGCGCCTCTTTGTGAGGCTTCCTGAGATAGCGCCTCTGCATTTCTTGCCTGTTATGACAATGGCTTTTTTTTGTTAATGACAAAAGCCCTCACTCAGAAACCAGTTTAAATCCATGGTATACTTCTATTATGTTAGTAGACCTACTATTCCTATTTGATAAAACACTTAGGCATGTGCTTTGGTTGTATATGAGAAAAGTGCAGTGTATAAGACATATTGAGACTCAAGCGTGTGCACCTCTGTGATGCCATACTGTATTGCAAACTGCAATTTTATTCAATTCCTTCCTGCCTTTACATTTAGTATTCATATTTCCGTGTGTTTTTCTGTAGATACACAACTGTATATTTGTCCCAAATGCCTCTCATTTTGCCCATAATTTCAGCCTTACTACGTATTTTCATATTACTTTCCTTGTCCAGTATCATCTATAATTTTGCAGCATCTCACTGCTCACTATCATCTGGAAACATAATTAATATCCCATTTTCTATGTTGCTTACTCCCCATCTCCTCCTCCTTAGCTGAGCTTTTAAGAGTGAAAGATGCACATGCGGTTAAACATTTGTAACATCATGTTTAAAAGAGCAGATGTTTCAGGGTCAGAGCACATTCCTGTCCATCCTACCTCATATATTTGCTTCTCCTGCTTAGGTCTTTTCTTCAGTGAAACTGGTTTTGAAGGGATTTTTGTCTGATTACGTCCTTTCAAGTGAAAAGCGAATGACTGCAGCACATGAGCTGGAAAGAGAGTCCATGGCAAACATCAGACAATTGCGAAACAAAAGAGGCCAGACACACACATTCACCACAATGAAAAATGATGACAAACTCTGTACATTTTAAAAGCTGGGATTAATAGCAAGCATCCACCTCTCAGCGTGAGTAATTTCCCAGTTATTTCTGTGCTCGATTGGATCAGCACCAAAGCTGGAAAGCATTTGCGGGGCTTCAGGTGTGTCGCAAAAGGTATTCCCCTAGCATGACCCAGTGAACATCACGTATGATGAGTGGCTATGCGTTTGAATGAACATATAAGCCATTTTAGCCAGGTGAGATAGGCTGAAGGCTGTTGCTTTGTGAACAGGAGAGGTTTCAGTCTCACATCTATTCACCATTGTTCTGATCTCAAGCTTACAGATTTTTACAATCTTGTAAAGAATTTTGTATGTCAATAGGATTGAATATAGTAATAAACATACAGGCTAGCAACTTAATGCTTATACTCATTTGTGGTTTGTGTCATTGTGAGGCAGAGCTGACTAACCTTTTAGAAGCCGTTAGTGACAGATTCTGCACAACTGGAGTTAAAAGAAATAGAATTTGATGCTTATATCCATCTCCTGCAATGAGATTCATTAGGTTCAGTATGTGCATAGTTGTCTCATTTATTCTAACACTAGACCCTAGGACACTTCATTTCACCTAACTGTAACCAGCTATGCGTATCTAGTTTAATATAAGCTGAGTCACCTAGGCTCCTTTTATAGTCACAAGAGAGAAATCAGTACCTCCAAAGGATGATAAAAGGTAAAACAGCTTCTAGAAACGTCTCCCTTCCCCCTTAGCTACAGAAGGAGGGAGATGAATAGCTTAGATAGCTGAAGAAAGCCAGGTGGGTTATGAAACCCACCTGTAGTCCATCTCCTTGGTGACAGTATGATTCATTTACACAGTTCATAGGGAAGAAGCAAATCTGTCAAACACACTAGCACAAATGCAGATATTTAACACATACATACCTACCACTGCTTTTTTATTGCTTTCTTAATTGATTAATACTCTAGTCAATAATGCCTATGTTAGGTCTCAGCCCCATAAGTGCATTTCACTTCTCAGTTGTCTCATTAAAGAGAGATGAACTGCTCACCTGTTTACAATTAAGCATATGCTTAAGTGCTTGCTGGGTTGGAGTCTATTATTTTGTAGTTAGGTACAATTTATTCCCTTCATTGCACAAATTGTTCTTACATGTCTTTTTTTTGTTAATTATTATTCCTGTTTTGCCAAGTTTGTCCATCTGGGAGCAGGATGTTTTCTTAATTATTCCTAATTTAAATTGGTATAAAATTTTGGTTTTTTAAAGAGTGATTTCAGCAATGTATCCATTAACATATCTTTATTTTTTGTGACTTGAACCTTTGAATTGTAGCTTGTGTGTTTAGAGCTACAAGCTCTGATAATCAAAATGTATCTGCTTCCCTGCTGCTGGTGGCAAAATCTTTCATGTATAATCCAATTCATTTAAATAAAATAATTTTTAAATTACGATAGTAGTGCTCTCTATCATTCATGAAACTAGAAGTACATGTTCTCTGTTCCAGTTACAGAGAAGATTAAAACCCAGTAAAATTTATTTTTGTTTATATTCAGCAAGGAGTTCTGATTTTAAGTTTATAATTATTGTTTTTTTAAAATATTAGTAGAGCTCAGTTAATTAAAGATGTTTATGGTAAATATAAATATATCATTATTGAATGCTTAAAATATTTATATTCATACTCAATAATATTATTTGCAATAAATTATTCCAAGAACTCTAAAGCCCTTCTCCCCAAGTACTAACACAATGCAAGATCGGTCTATTTCAGTCATGACTTCTTGTTTGTATTCAAAGCTGAGGTTCACATTTTAAACAACCCCAAAGCCTCTGTTTGTTTGGATCCATAGTCTTGTTCTGGCTCTAACTCTAGCCATAACACTTCAAGTCAGTTGGCCTCACTCATTGCCAGCACAACTCCCTTGCTTTAGTGATGTCAGTTGAAGGACTAATTTAAGACAGTAAATCCAACACCTTGAAAACAACAAATTACACAAAATATACTATGTAGCAAAATCTAATCAAGTTCTGACTCCAACCTTGCTTGCCTTAAACAGCCTGCTCCCTTTTGTCTTTCCATTGCAGTTCATGCATTCTTCTGGGACAACATTCAGAAAGAGTTTGCAAAGGTGACTTCTATCTTTTACTTTAACCTGATAACATTATCAAGGTTTCACCGTTGTTATCTAGTTTACCTTAACATTCCTTTCTGACTGACTATATTCTCATGCAAACTCTCCCTTTGTTCTCCCACAGAAAGCTGCTGGGAAGGATTAGGAAGTTTCTGCCATAAAAATAATAGATAAAACCTCGTTGATTATGTGTTCTGTCCCTTAAAACAAAAGCAAGATGAAACATCTTTGATTTAAAAACAGTGTCCAGAAGGAGTTCTCTCCCACATCTCTCAAAAACTCACAACTTCTGTTGAACCTCTTCACTATCTTGTTATGAGAAATAGAAGATGATGCCTAAATGACTCTTCTCATGTCCCAAACACAAAAAATACCTACTAGCATAGCACAGGGAAGTCTCCAAAGCTGAGAGCTTTGCCAGTCTGGTTCAGAAAGACTCACCCCCTCAGAAAGGGGGAGAGGCAGGAAATAAAATGACATTAAAACTTTGTCTCATATCTCACTGAAGACTGTTCCTTGATTTCAAGCTTGCTTGAATTCTTGAGAATTATGTGGTGTTCATGATATATTTTACTGGGACCTCAAAACTTCAGCAGATTTTTCACTGAATTTCAAAATTCAGATCAAATGTCTTTTCCATCCACATGCCATTTTGGATGCTTGATTCAGCTGCATGGAGCTATTTTCTGTTTTCTGCCTGTGGGAACTGGCCACCACAAAGTCATCTTAGGCCTTGAGTTTGTGGCAGATTAGGTACCCTTCACTGATAAATTGAGTAAAGAATGGAATGGGAATGGTCCGTAAGCTTTGCACAAATGCACTTCCAAGCATCTTACCAAAATTTCTATGTGCTCCATCGTGCAGGAAAAGAAGGGATTTGGCACATATGAAACAGATTTTTTTTAGTTTTTCATTATCATCAATCAACAAGGGAGCAGGTAAGTGAATCATGTGCTTGCTTTGGAAATTATTCTGGGAATTCTGGAAGCCTTCTACTATTTATTAAAATATGTTAAAAATTGTTATTAATTATGTACTCTAATAGATGGGCCAATTTATCCCTGTCTATAGCTATGGTAGAACACATGGCCCATCTGGTGGAATCACACAAAGGATGTCGTATCACCAGGATACCATATCAACAGCACAAAACATCAGTGAAATCCAGAAAATATTTTATATAAAACTTACCTCCACAAGTTTTCAAATTGGTGATAAACATACCAGGTAGACCTATGTAATGGTAACAGTTGCCCCAGTTGCAGTGTCTTCCTCCTTGCTTCCCTTTACTGATAGCCTCGTTTCATTTCCTTGGTAAGGAATCTGAGTGACTCATTCACTACAAATTATGCACAAGAGCTATATCACCTTCATTTACTGTAAGCTCACTGTCACTTCAGATTTGTTCAGTTTTCAAAATCATCCACCTCTTTGCTGTTGGTGTTTGGGATTTGATTTTTCAGAAAACGAGGACAGTAACCTTCCGGTTTGGGCGAGTGCAGTTTTCTGCATGTGTTCAATAGACCATTACTATACAATCTATTCTAATTAATAATTACCGACACTTATAATAGTTTTTTCACTAGCCCTGGACCAGGACTGAACTACAGAAAATACAACACAGACAAATGCAAAAACATGATTCTTACCTGTAACAACTCAGCCATTTCCACCAGCTGGCTTTTATCAACTCTGTTAAAGACTTTCATAAAGATTCAGTGGAAAACAGGGAAGAGCTCAAAAGAATTAAAGACCCACAGTAAGTAATTTAAAAGTTAACAGTGCATCTTTACAAAAACCACTCTTGGAGTCCTAGCTTTTATTACAGGTAAATCAATACAAAAGTTTGTATTTCCAGTCAAAAAATACAATATAGGAAAACAATGCTTCTGGATATTATAGGGACTTTAAGGATTTTTTCAAACTATGCATGTGCTTTGTTCTTGATACCATTATTTGGTGTACACTGAAGGTTTAGTTTCTAGTGGAAAGAAAAGAACAGGCTCAAGAGAATTAAAGTAGATGTTTACTGTATGTAAACCTTCATGCACTAGAATCATTTATATTATCTAGATGCCAGCTGCATCACTCAAATATTCCACCTTAAAAATAATGTGGGTCCACACATTGTGACAGTACGTGTTTAGAAAACCAGGAACGACGCATAAGCCATTTGAAACAAAAGAGCACGGAATCCCATCAAAATGGTTTTTAATGTGAACGGCTCTTTACTATTCCAACCTAGATTCTTACCTAAATTCTAAATACTGTACTTGATTGCTGCAGATACTTAGCTGTTTCGAACTTTGGTAAATTACCAGTTTTCTTTTATTCATAGACAAATATTTGATCTGTGATTGACAATGAAATTGACTTAGAATTGAGGGTCACCTAGTTAGAATTGATATGTTTCTCTTCACAGATTATGTGACATTTTTACATGTCATTCAATGCTCTGACATCTTGAAGTGTCCCTGCCAAATTCAGCAGACTTCTTATAGCTATTGCAGGTACAGCCCTGACAGTTTAAGAGGAAGGAGTGAGGATCTCTTTCCTGCCTAAGAGTGACAGGGCAATGTGGTCACAACCAGCATCACCTGGTTTGATATTTAGCAAAAACTTGACAAAAAAAAAGTGCAGTGATGAGAAAGTCAAGAAAGAGCAGCACAAAATGAGGAGGCAGTCTCACATCTCCACACCCAGGCAGATGTTTCACAGAACTGAAGTTACCTGGTCCAAAATGAGTACATGGTGCCAGACTAATCTTATTTAACCAGCTAATTCTGATTAACCAGATCAAACTTCTCGTGCACAAACCCGGGCTGAACATGTGAACTAAACCTGGATGCGTCTATGCTAGAAGCTTGAGCCTCTCATACTTCAGCTGAAGGGAGAGACTTCAACTAGTTGGAAATTTGCTGAGCTTCCCAAAGACAAGTCCCTATAAAGGAAGAAAGTTTCATGGGTTGCAATGCTCACATACACGTTTCAGTCTAAACAACAATCTGAAAATATCCAGAAATACCCAAATAGAGGAACTCTACATTCCATGAAGGAAAAGCTTTGATATTTCCATTCACTGTCACTGTCTGATACCTTTGAGGAAACAAAGGAACCTGCATGAAAATACATCAAATAAATTCTTGCTTGAAATGTGAACCTGAAACTGTGAAAACAAGCTATAATTTCCAGCTACTGCTAACGTTTTGCTCCCCTTTCTCAAAAGGACATTTTTTCACCCAGTGATTCCATCTTATATGCAAAGAGAGGAGTGAAAGAAAAACTGCTTATTGCAAACATTTTATTTCAAATAAACATTAAAAAGTCATTTAAAAAAAAGAGCGAAATCATAAACTCGTCTAATTTCTCCTATTCTGCCTGTATGGTTTTTGCCTTTACACTTTTTTTCCCCAGATACCATTTAGACCAGTGTTGTGATTTTAGAAATTTTGAATGTCTTATTATAAAAAGAAAAAAAAAAGGAATTAAAATCTCAGTTATGATCTGATCTTTTCAAATCCAAATGATGTAGTTCTTCTATATTCTAGCTCTGGGGATTTGGAAGAGACTGTTCCTTATCCACTCCTGCTTCACTGAGGTCATAGCTTATAGCTCTAATACTGTTGTAACACTACTGTGAGCAATAGTAGACTTCATACCCACAAATAGATATTAGAAATTAAGCCACTGCATACTAGCTACTCGTATACTCTGTACACTGACAGATCTCAGATGGTCAACATTTAGCAAGGCAGGCAATCCTACGTTCCCTAGACAGAGCAACAAATAGGTACAAGTCAGTTGCAAGTCCTACCAATGCTACATCTACTCATAGCTTCATAGGGGTGTGATAATCCTAGAAACCACACAATTCTTTCATACTGAAATTAAATATTCTCATTCTATATAAGAAACTTTTTAAGTTTTTTTTAGAGGGGGGGTGGAGCAGAGAACAAGAAGGTTTCACCTTGCCATTAATAAAATGTTTCCTGGAGATATTTAATTAATTATCGTATCCACAAAACTCACAGCAAACAAGTCTTCATCTTCTTATATAAATATCAGAAAAGATAGATATAAACACACACAATTTTTGGTTTTATACCATGAGGGATGGAACTGTGCCCTAGACATGTTTTGATAAAGCTAATCAGATCAGCTATGCTCTTTTTTTACAAGCTCCTGCTCATTGATATGGAAGGGTAGAGACAGTTCTTTGGACATGACAAGTACTAGTCCCCCATTTTCTTGCAATTAGAAATTCCTATCCATCCTGTAGGAATGTCCAGCTGACCGCGAAGAACATACTGAATCATTGCTGTCTTTTATATCTGTTTGTCTTGGCCTCTTGGTTACAAAAGGACTAGTCACTAAAACCACTAATCAGAAAGAAATAATGGATTCTCATTGTTCCTTGATCCTGAGGCCAAACATCACTCTTCCTGTCAAATTGTCCAACATTAGACTTCCAAACTTTAGACACCAAGAACATGTTGATAACCAATAAAGAACTGGAAGGTGTTTCCACTTGTTACATTATCTTAAAGACATCTAAAAAATAATGAACTCTTTTGTCCTAACTTTTTCTAACGCTATGCAGTTGAAATACTAGTCATAAAAGTGAAGCAAAGGCCCAGGAAAGATTTTTCTCCCCTGAGAAGTAGCCAATACAGTGGAAAAGCCTTAGGACCCTGACCTAACCCATCCCCTGGGAAACATAAGATTATTCCCCATCCACTATACATTTTTATGTAATTTAATTCATTTTATTTTTTACCTGAATTGAACAATTGATATTTTATCGCTTCTTGTGGCAGAAACTCAGTAATAGACCACTACTTTCTGTGCCCGTAGAATCAGGAGAGTGTGCTATTTGTAATTTTTTTCTAGCCAAATAATTGTGTGAATTTCATTTGCTCTCTCCCTCTCCCATAGGACTAGGTAGTGAAATGCCAACATCAAAAAGTAATTATAAATATATGTAATACCAAATTATACATCAACATAATTGCAGTAATTACAAGTACTACTCTTGCATTCCAGTGTGGCCCAGTGTCATGACAGATTAAAACATTAATCTCTACCATACATTCACCAACAATGTTTTATCAGTCAAGATGACCCAACGTCAGAAGATGCAGAAAGTAGAATTGAACACACCAAAACTGTTCCCTGTGGGCCTAAAAACTACAGTCTTGCAACCATACAAACATTAGAGACATTTGCTTTGATAGAGTAGCATGACTGAATTACATCTTACCTGTGTCAACTTAATCCCACATAGCCAATGAATGGATAAATGTAGCCATTCCCTGCAGTCTTAGCTGGTGAGAAGATGATTGATCAACTGCATCGTGATATGAATTAGAAAGCTTTGCCAGCTGAGACTCATGTCTCAAAAATCTGCAACAGCTGGGATTTTTTGTAAACACCTTTAAAATACAATGTAGGATAGAAGTGAGACAACTGGCTGCCCACACTTTCTGGCACTGATACCTATTTATATCACAAAACTAAGCTGACTAGCAACTAGTAAATGAATATTTCTTGGATGAATTTGGTGCTTACGTTCTGTGTGAAAAGAATTGTATGTTATTTCAACACAACTTTATCTGAAAATAACTGGTGTTTGATAGAGTTATCATCATTACTATGCATTTATTATCTATAAATTTATGACAATAACATAAAAGAAGCATCTATAAATGGCATAGTGAAATATTGATTGCTTTTTCAGTGGCATCTTAGATGAAGATTTTTAACCAAGCCTTTCCAGATATCTGTAACTAATTCCCCACATACCTTTTTGATTCTCTAATCATCTGGAGTTAATGTTTCCTTTTTCCATTTGGGATGAGACTATCTCTGCAGTATTTGGGAATCTTCAAGCAAATTCAAGTGGTTACCCCTATCTGCACAGAGGAGACAAAGACCTTCACAAGCTGAGCTACTGAGAGTAAAAGAGACTTGTCTAAATGTTTCTTAATCTTCTCTTTGTCTACACCTGCAATTGTAAACCAAGGTAAGCATTAATTCAGTTAGAAAAACAAACAGCTGATAGCCAATTGCCAAAAGGAAACTAGATGCTAATGTAAACATGGATGAAATCTTATGATATTACCTAAGAACTTATTTGAGGGAAGTTCTTAAGCATCCTTTCTTATCAGCTCCCCTTAGACCCAGGTCAAATATTTCTCTTCTATCATAAATTAGCATCTTTAATGTGCATTATAGGGGTTTTACTTAATTGCACACCCTAGATTTTCCATGTTACAATTTCTTTCATCCTAAATAAACTGACTTTTTGTTTGAGACCAGATTGCCGTAATTGTGGATGTGTCAACATCGATGTATTATATGTTCCTCCATCAACAGTTCCTTTAGCATGTTAGTCATGTTCTCTGTCTACAGTTCTGTGATATTTCCCATAAACACTTCAAAAAAAATGGCCTTTGTATGTTGGCATGCTTTCTAATTTTAAGAGCATCAGCATTTGCTATTGGGAAAGATACCACACGATGCTTCTATTTATTTTCCAGACCACTTGTAACAGTTACTTGCTTCTGTATGTTTTTTTTTCTTTAATGTATGTTCTATGTGAAACACTTTCATATGGGCATTGCTTTGTCTCATATTATTATACCTTTCCCAGTTTGTGTCCCAGCATGCACTTCAAACTGTACAAATCTCCCATGAATGCTAATATTCAGACAAATGATTAAGATATGCATATCAGGTCAGTTTGGTAATTGCCTATGTGCATACTCCTGGCTCGTGAGAGTATAACTTTGCTTAAATATTCTTTATTGCAGGTTACTTGCATTATTTTATATTTGTCGGGAGCTAAGAGCCCCCACAAACTTTCTGCAGTTCAGCTGACTAGTGGCAACTTGAATGCAAATTCTTATCTGCATTTTGCAGACAAAGAAATTTAACCTACTTTAAATGTATCCCAAACAGCTACTATTGCTTACTAGTTTCTTAAAGTTCTCTGAGCAATCTTGTTTTCTGAAAAAACAATGGTTAACTTGAGCAAAGTTGGGCAATTTCATAGCTCATGTCCTGCATAGGGGAAAGCACACAACTTTTTTGCCTTTAAGAAAAATGTTTCATTCTTACTTCCAAATTTGTCCATTTTTTCCTCTCAAAAATATAGAAACAATGCAATCTGAACAATCTGCTCACACCTTTCAGCTTCTGGTTTAGACACCAATTCTACATTTGACTGATTTGGAACAATAAATTGGTAAAAGCATATTTTATCCTGAAACTTAACTGTGGCAAATATTCTCCTGCAGCTGTTTATCCCTTAGACAGTTCCTTCCAGAAACCCAGGGACTCCAGCCTTCCTTTTATCTCAGTAAAGTGGGCTGCTTCGGTGAGTTTATGCTTCAATTTAACTGTTTCCCAACTAGGTAAACACTTAGCAGCAAACAGTATGTTTCAAACATTGCCAGGATTGGTACAATACTTTTTAAATGGTGTCAAAAGGTCTGCTGTTTACTGCAATGCAGGACTGAAATTTACAATGGTGCCTGAAACAAGCAACATACCCCCCTCAATTATTTCCTGTCGTCTTTACTCTTACCTCACCTAGGCTGTAATCTCTTCAGTGAAGGAACTGTCTGTATTTTGAATTTTGCATAATAACAGATAAAGTGTCAAAGCTCAATGATTAACAAACTCTGTTAAAGATAAATCTCAGCAGAAGGCATACAGGACTGCAAAGGCTGGACTTTCTCTAACGAGGTCTGCATGAAACTTTGGACATACTGTACTATTTGTTACAAGCAAATTCCCATTTTAAGCAAGCATATGCAAAAAATGAACACAAGTTGAGCACATTTACACATACAAGGGCTAAGAGTCCTTGTCAAACAAGTATAACAAAACTCCTCTATCTTTCAGAAGCTATAGTAATACATTGCTTTTAGCTATGATTTTTTTTTCCCATAGATACATAATCACGGACTTTTACTAAGGAATACTATAAAGGCAGCACCACCTAGTGGTACCAAACCCCCAGTGTAGGGTTTTCAGTGGTTTCCTTGAAGAAAATTAGTTTGGAAACCAGAGGGGAAACTCTCAGATGAAATTTTTTTTAAAATACCCACATGACATCTACATGTTTTGGTTTGGTTTGGTTTTTTTTTTTAATTCAGCATGAACATGAATAAATAATATTTTCAGGCTCTGGGTATACATTTACTTATTTTATGTGAAAGGGAAAAACATATGTGAATATGTGTATTAATCAGAGAGGATAAAATATATTTCTTTTTTGTGCATAGATATATATATATAAATATATTTTTTAAACGCTCAGGTATTAAAATAAGTACTACTGACACCTTCCTATCTAACATTATTATTTACTAGTGCCGGTGTAAAATTTAGATGAAAACCTATATATGAACAAGAAACATCCGGCAACTTTGGACCTCTTCCCTAATATTTTCCAACACCCATTCCAGTGAACGATAGCTTATCTTGCTTCAATATATACAGTCCATGACACAGACAATCACCTTGCAAAAATCAGACTGATCCAATATGTAACACCAGTTGGACTTGTCTTCCATAGTGATTGTATTGGCACATGTATTTATAAGTAGCTGTACAGTGACTATAACTTGGTAGCATTTAAAATTATCTTAGCATCTGCTTTTCACACAACCCTGTAAATCCTCTATTGACACTTCAGGAGGTGAAAAACCCTCCAATGCATCTCCCTCCATGGGAGCCTGCCATTGCAAACTAACATTGTTCTGGAAAAAATGAGAATTAATGATTTGTTATATCCCTTTAGAGTCTTTCTCTGGGCATGCACAGGGAAAGTTTGGCACTACCAAAGGTGTAGTGGGTTTGGGTTTTTTTTTTTGTATATGGTGCAAATAGCACACACATCAGGCACCCAAACTACTCTTGCCTCATCCCATTTCTCTCATCCTCCCCCATCTTACGTGCAGTCCACAGCTCACCTCTCTGGTTCCTTAACTTTGATCTCATATATGCTTCCATAGATTATTTATTTGGTATAGCCCCAAAGTCTCCACTCTGCATAGCCCTCCTACTGCCCTTCCCCAGTCCTCTGCATGACAGCACAACTCTTCTGTTTCTAGCTCCAAACACACCCCCAATGCCTACTTCTCTTATGTTCACAGCTGCCAGGCATGCTACTCTCCATCTTCACAGCCACATCAATGCTGGGGTATTTAAGGAGCTCATAAGTTTCATTCACCACTGGCATATAACTTTGCTGGAGTTGTGACTACTTCACCATTGACCTCAGAGATTCCCTCCACGCCTATGTACCTACAACAGAGCAAGAAAAAACAGAGCAGACTGACTGAATACAGTGATTCTAGTTAAACTGCCACTTTATAGAATTGTTTTCACCAAGCTCCATCATTTCATGGCTGGTTGGGGTTCTTTTTTTTTTTTTTTGTCTTCATAATTTCTCACAGTAAATTCATTCTAAACTCTCATTCTCCTGATGGCTTGAAACTTTCTGCACCAGTTTATTCATTGCCAGCTGGTGATACTTCTTTTGGGCAAGCATTGCCCTTTACCTTAAGAAGTAAACACCTTAACTTGAAAGTATATGAAGAGAGCATTTATTTTCTCTCTCAGTATTCACTTTTCTAGACTAAGTGAATATTTTTGAGGATACGTTTAGTCTCTTGCAGACATCCATGTTTCTGCTACCTGCTATCTAATCCGACTGGAAGGCATGTAATCAAGTCAGCACAGTTTTGCATCCAAAGAAACAAGTTCTCCTAAGCCCATCGTTACATGGCTTCCAGATGTGCCAGGGCTTATGGTCTGCTTAAACCACGGGGAAGCAGAACAAAAAGCATTGTAGTATAACCCTTTCTCCACTCACAGAAACTTTATTAAGCTGATAATCTTAGTAGTTGCCTTATCTGTTCAAATTAAACTCCACCTTTCTTGAACACATAATCACACTGTACCTAGCACTTAAGATGCAGTCTCACCTCTTCTTCCCCAGTTTCTATCAGAGACACTTCATCTCATACATCCTAGGCTGTATTTTTCATTATTCCAACACACTTACAATTTCTAGTCATCTGTGATTACCTAGGTCTTCCTCTACACATTTAATTTTCAACTGGTGAGCTCCTCAAATAAATTCTTTTTATTCCCTACATACATGTCTTTTGCTCTTAAATTCCATCCCATCTCTATTACATTCTGGGTTCTGTTGTTTTGGGTTTGTTTATACTTTATGCCTTCACTCTTTATATCGTTAATACCCTTCTATGTATTGAGCAATTATCATTAATCAAAACATTAAATTCGAATCAGTCCTAGGGTACTTAACTTTCCTCCAGAATGACAGTACTCATAATATTATCTCTCCTTCAGCCAGGTCATTACACACCTTAAATTCTTGTATGATTCTCCATCTTTTCTAGCTGAACTAGCAATTTCCCATGTAGCAGTGAATCTTCCAGTTCTATCCAGCAAGTTAAAAAGTAAGATGCTGAAGAAAAACGCAATTATAAATAGCAATTAAAATAAGAACCAGGACTTGTAAATTCTGTATAAATATTTTATTATGTATAAAAGACAACTTACATGGATAGATGCTCTATTAAAACAAATCGCAGGCTTTCTGTTTTCGTGAAAAAATTCAAATGCTTTTAAGAGCATTTTAGAACGCCTCTTCCCTCTTCTACAGTGATGTATTACTTACTGACTGATACCAAGTAGCAAATGTACCACAACATAGCAGTGGCTGGTATTTCTAACGATGCTACGACTATGCAAAAGAAGGGCACCATACAGAATCCAAATTTGGATTCAAGGCTTGGGCTCTTTGGTTCCCAAGTCAACAAAAACAGGCAGAGTTATGGAGTCAAATTCCCGATCTGCAGACTTTTAAACAGACCTTTGCAAAACTTCTCCTTCGGGATGTCAGCTGGCTCTGGCAAATACAACTCTCTTCATTCTATTTAAGACAGGGATAATTAGAAGTAACAATGGGAAAGAAAAAAAAAAGGAATAACGTGAAGCCTTGGCAAACAGCATCGGAAGGCAAGCTCATTCAAGGACAAAGCCCTCTGCAGATTACCTGTTTTTCTTATAGTACATATATACGCTCAATACAGGATTAACATTTTAAAGTCATCATGTAAGCATTTAATCTTCTCACAGATCAGATCAAGTTTGTTTAGTGTTATTATTTTATATACAAGATCCATACAAAGGAGATTTTTTGTTTTTCTTTTGTCAAGACCTTGAAAAGGCACTACAAAAAGTGACCAAAATACTACAACAACGTGACTGTAGTAGTTTGCTATGTGGAATTTCACGTACACCATTAAAAACTACAGTGTGTTATTTAATTTGTAACCTGTCTTTGATGACTTCTAGCTAGATGAGCAAAGAATAATTGTCATTTTAAAAACTGAGTTGCACAACTTTTTTCTAACTCTACATATGGCTGAAAAGTTTACGCCTATCAGTACGTAAACTACCTCATGAAAAACAGTCAGAGCCTGACATGTAAACAGTAAACTATACATAATTACATAGTTAATTTTGTATTAGGATAAGCAGGTTTGAGCATTGTTCAAGGCATAACATGGACCCAAGATATAAGGTTTCTCTCAAAAATGAGAACATAAGGTTAGTGCAGTGATACTGAAGTTATCGAAAGACTAAAGTATCATGCAAGAGAGACTTTTCTGTTAGTTGTCACAGGAAAAATAAAATAATAATTAAAAAAAACCCCTTTCAGGTGTCCATTCTTTGTATTAGACACTAGATAGTAAAAAAATCTCCAAATACTTCAGTAGTCACATTTACATCCTACAGAAGACAACTGTGCACCTGCCTATGGGTTCAGCATGTTACAGTGGGAAGTTTCCAGTTCTTACTGTTGAAGAACTGTGAAGACAGTTAATAGTAGTATTTTAATTAAATGATAAAAATGTAACAACTACTTCATTTTTATTATTTACATTTGGTTTTGGCATAATATTAGCTAGAACAGTGAAAGTGGCTTGTGCTACTCCACTCAGCTTATGCTTTGGTGATGAGGACAATGTCTGGGTTCATAATTCTACAATGTGACATTTAAACTTCTATTGTTAAGATTATTTTTTTTTTTTTTTAAATTATACAGAAACATTTAATGGGGATTATGTTTGGATAAATTTTTAGTTGTTCTGTAATTTGAGCATAAACAAAGTGACATAAATTGTATTTTTTCTGTCTTTACTTTTCATTTTACAGACAACAGAGAAATTATCTAATATTTTCAATGTTAGGTGGAAACTTTTAAAAAATACCAGAGAATAAGAAACAGGAAAACACAAACTCACAAATGCACCTAATTTTCACATATAATATAGTAATCCTCTTGCTCTCAAATAGACTCACTGAGTAGTTGACTTTTATGACAAAGCAGTGTAACAAAACCACTGAATGATACCAACAAGTCTGAATCTAATTTTGGTTTTTTTCAATGCATGCGTTGTTATTACTAGAAACCTTCCCAGATAAAAGGAGATTCCCAGTGCAAGAAGGAATTTTTTCAGTTTATTTTACACGTATATTTTCATACGTGTAATTATCTATTACAGGAGAGGTAATTTCTCTTATGTACTGCTAGAACTAAGGCAGAACATAATACTTGATCATTTTGCCAAATACGTACAAACCAGAGAACAAGCATGATTAAACATCCATAAGATGCAAGTCTGTTCCCATGAAAATCACACCATTGTTTCCAAAACATTTGAGTCTCACTTTCTGTCAGAAAATCTCACATTGATGGAGTTTCCAGGAGTCAAAAGTCCATGGGTTTTGGCATGAACTGGTTCGGTTTTGGGAGAAATTTTGATCTGAAAATTCTGAAGCAACTGTGAAGATAAACAGGACAAGTATTACAAAAGCTGCAAAATTACAGATGAAGACTAGACTTTGGAAAAGAGAACATAACAGACTGTCACAAACAAAATTTCTGTTGCCAATTCTGTGGAGTCTAAGTGCTACGATTCCCACACAGGAAAGAAAAAATAGTTGTTACAAGGTGAAGATTATAGTTAAACATCTTCCTCCTCTGATTGAGGGAGGACTGAGCCAGTCCTTTCTGAAGAATTTCCACAGAACTAAACAGTCTGAGCTATCAAAGAAACCAAGGTCTCTTTCAAACCTCGTGAGCTTCCTCTGTATGTGTTTTTGATTTCACTTCCTTTAATATAAATCAATATGTGCAATTATAAAACAAAGAAATGAAAGAGTCCCAAATCCCATCGCACACATTTCTCTTCCTGGGCAGGAGGAAACAGAACAAACATGAGACAGCAACTGTCCAGTGCACCAAGTGAAACAATCTTAATTGAAGGAGTCAAATATTAGAACCTCTCCCGAACAGAATCGCTACAATTCAATCACACAGGTTTGCTATATATTAAACCTCTATTTCCATACACTTAATGAAACTGAGTGAATCAGCTGCAAACATAAATCACAGAAATTGTGGGCTAAAACAAGCTTCAAGAGATTTATCTCACCTGTTTTGAAGCTGAACATAGAATACCTCAGCTACCTATTTTTAAACTTTCAAGAAGGAAATACCGCAATATCCTCAACTTTTCCTAGTATTAAGTCTCAAACTCTTTTTCCTATAAACTAAGCAATCTTCTCCTAGAAGGCATGATGAACAATATATTATTTTCCTATACATAACTGCCTTTTCAGTGTTAGGTGTTTGATCAAATTTTCATCTCATTCTTCTCTTTTTTAAACCTCTCATTCTTGTTATTCTCTCTGTCTTCCGAATTTCCTCCCATTTGACTATATTGTTCTTCAAATGCAGCACACAGGGTCAGGTGCATATCATTGTCTAGCTGAGGATTCGCCAGTGTTTGGTAAGACGAGTAATTTAGCTCCACTTTCTCACATACAACGTGTACCGTTAATATACCCAAGAATTACACTGCCTTGTCCGAATTAGCATCATTATTGTCAACCAATTTTTTACTATATCCCTCCAGTCTGTTTGTATGGTACTAATCACCCAGCCAGTTGGTCAGTAATCTGTGTTTATGCATTTGATTTCTTCTCAAGAGCAGTAACTTGCAACTGTCCTTAGTGAACAATTTGCTGTTGATTCTGGAACATTTCTCCATTTTTTTGTAATTCTATATTCATGTCCTCTGATTTTAACTTAATTCATGTCAGCTTGGTATCCTATGCAAACTCAAAAGTATTCTCTAATCCATTATTTACACTGTTAATGAAAATACCAATCTAAATCAAATGCAGGACAGACCTTTACAGAATTTTAATTAAATGCTTTCCCTGTTCAACAGCAAATACTTGACAGCTACTGCCTCTAGCTATTTCTTTTTTCCAACCAGTTGTGCATGCGTTTTATAGGTACTTCCATTTGGAACAAATTTTATTAATTTGGTTGTGAGAACAATGTGTAGGATATGTGAAAATACTTCCTGAAGTGAGAATATGTGATTTGTTTTATATCCACCTCATTAGGTAAGTGATCAAGTCAGAGAAAGATATCAGACTGGTCTAAAACAATTTCTCTTCGATCAGCTCCATGCTTCATGTGTTGCTATTTTTAAATCACTTAAATATCATCTCAATGCTTGTAAATAGGTTGTGTGCTAGTTTCTTTCCAGAAAGGAAAAGCAGGCTCTCTATTAGTTCCTTAATCCTGCTTTTCAAAAAGATGTAATTATGTTTGTTTTATCCAGCCCCCTGAGAGCTATCTCACACTGAGTTCTGGAAGACAGATGCTAATTGTTCAGAGATTGCTCTAGGAGTTTACTTATGGAAATTCTAAGGCAAATTCAATCAAGCTTTAGCTTTTGGTGTCTTGTAAACGACAAAAAATGTAGCAACTGTTGGAGAAGATTTCTGTATGATATGAAGCAATGGAAAACTATATATCAATATGTACTAACTAATTATATAACTATAAATTATGTATATTTAAAATAATAAAGTTAGAACAAGAAGGGACAGAAAACAACAGAACATAGAAAACCATAGGTAACCATTCTAATATACATTAAGACAGACTTCCAACTTGCTTACAAAAAACATCTGTACTAAATCCATACATTTCCTTAACGATCCTACCTTTACTGTTACTTCATTTGTACTATAAAGAATTTTTCTTCTGCAATGTAGTTAAACAAGTATGCTACATTTCAAGCGTGATTATTTTCAATTTTTTAAGCCTTTTCAGGATGAGTATGCTAGACAACACTCCAAAACAAAGTTTTTGTGCACTGTAAGATATCCAGAAATGGTATACATAGAAAAGAATCATACCAATATATTTTTCTTCTTGTAATGATGTTACATAGTTCTAACCTGAATCAGTGCAAGATGAATTTCCAGCTCTGCGATTCTTTTTCCTATACAACTTCGAATGCCATAACCAAAGGGGATAGAACCAAAATTGTCTACTCTGTCCAAATTATCTTTCCTCAGCCAGCGCTCAGGTCGGAACTCATTTGCCATTGAGAAATTTTCTTCACTGTATGAAGTAGTATAATGACAGAGTGCCAGCTGTGTCTGAGGAAATAAATTGTATTGATATTTAGCTAACTCCAATACACATAACAAAATTAAAAAGCATTTGTAATTACTGCAGTATGAGGTGATAAAAATTAAGTATCTTTGAGTAATTCTAGAAGAAAAAAGGATACCTAGAAAATCAGATCCCTTTCTCAACTGGTCAAATGAAATAATCTTCAAATTGTTTTAAATGTTGCTGGATATATTAGAGAAGATGCAGTGGGGAAGGAGATGGGGACAACAGTCACAAATATTGGGAATTGTCTCAAAAATATAGTATGAGAGAAAGGGAGAAGATACAGGACAATGGAAAAGGAAAAAATGGAGGATGGAAAGGCAAAGAAACCCACCTCAGAAAAAAAAAAAAAACCAGCAAGAATCAAGGTGATGATGTTTCCAAATAAATCCACGGGTGGGGAGGAACGTGTGTGGAATAATATTTAAATAAGTATATTAAGAATCCTGCTGTTTTAAAGCTACATTGCTCTAACACAGAAGTGCTATCATTTAAAATAGAGCCATGCAGTTCTACCATGATCTCTGTGTAATCTTTGATTACTATAAAGGAAAGACTCATAATTTAAAAAGGAAATTAAACTCTTTCTACAAAGGGAATTAATAAGCAAAGAGTTAGAAAACTGCAAGAATAATGAATGTTTTTTGAATCAAATTGTAACATTGCACAGAGATGTTATCAATAGTGTTCACCCTCAAGAATATTAAGAACGAGTCGTGATGGTAAATTTGATTAGCAGGTGAGGACCCAAATCTAAAAAAAACAAACAGCAACAAGTCAATTACAAAATCTATTTTTGTCATATAAATGGGCATTATTGAAATACTTTCCTCTTAATGCTCTAGCTTGGTGAAATCTTTTGAAATCACTGAAGTGTGTATATGTTGTAACAAATCACATTTCATACACAAAACTTAAACTGTGTTCTCTGCAGAGGACTGCAATAGAACTTTAGGTATCAAGGCAATACCCCTTTAGGTATCAAGTATCCTCCAACGATCAAGTCTTTTTGGGTCACTCTTCCATTTCCTGGCAATACTGGATATAACCTAGAGACAAATATTTGTGAGAAGTTCAACAGTAATAACTAATACAACTGAAAAAGTTTAGATTCCAATTTGCATTCACAAATATGCAATATGAATGCAAATGCATTCACAGCAAAAACGTTTTTCAAAAGTACAGAACACCTTGGAGATTCAAAGACCTTGAATCATCTGTGAGAATATGATTAATACCTGAGAAAAGTTATTTACTACCAACTGGAGGTTGAGCTATTTGGTCTATACATTTATTTGCTTTACACATGTACAAACATGCAACCAGCTGGTCAAGCTGGAGATGTTTCAGCACTACTGAAATCTGAAAAAAGCTTTGTTGATGCCTTCTCCAAAATCCTCTTACTCCCCTCACCTTACTATGAACATTATGTATAAGCACATAAAAAAAAGCATGTCACATGCCTTCAATTTAAGTCAAGAAGCTTAAAATGATTGTAGTGGCACTGCAAAGTACCACTTTGCAGTACTGTGTGGGGGAGGAGGTTGTTACCGTCCATGATACAGACTAATACTTAAAAGGCAAAAAGCAAGCTTTCACTTACCTACTTTAACAGACACATCCTACATATGTGATGCTACTTCTACCATACTTAAAAACATTAAACACTATATAAACTATCATATTTCATCTCTTGGGCATCCTTGGACACAATACTGCTACAATAAATTAAAGCAGAAGCAGCACATAGCAGTAATGAACTAAACACAAACTTTAGCATGGACTCAAAATCCATTACAACTACATGGAATTAATTTCTTTAATTAATGATTGCAGTTGTCTGCTACTTACCTCAAGGTTTCTTTCAGCACAGCTCTAATCAAAGGTAATTTGGGAACATCATGAGCAACGGGAACTTGGTCTTTCCCCAGCTTATTGACTATTTCCTCATAAACACGTTGCTGAGCCTCAGGGTGCTTTGCCAACAAGTACGTTGCCCAGGACAAAGTAAAAGAAGTCTAAGGAAGAAACCACAACCATCATCATCAAGTCAAACAAGATTAGATTAAAAATAATTTCAACCCAAGAAAAACAATCCGTTTTCAACTATGTTTTTTATATGTTTAAAGTTATAAAACAGACTGGCAATGATTCACATCTGGACTCAACGGGATGTTGTCAGACTTCACCATCCCCTCCTTCATCCCTTTTCCATCTAAAAATCCCTCACATATCAAAAAAACCCATGCTGATATTTTCCCAGTGAAATATTAAAAAGCAACAGAAAAAGCAAATGCAAACAAAACTACATAAACAATACTGAAACATAAAGAGACTAAACTGCAATGGATTAAGTTAATAGTTTTCAATATGTGTTTCACCTTTCTTCAACTTTGAGCACAAGATGATTTAAAGGAACCCATTATCTAATCCTCTTTCACTTCAGCTGGAAAAATTGCACTTCAATGCACATTTGTGGTTTAGGATACACTCTGAGAGCATAAACCCACTCCATCTGTACTAACATGGAACTAAGTAGAGTATTTCAACTCTTTATTTGTGATCCAATATTTACCATTCATTTAACCATGAGTTCCTGTGTTTGAGCTACCTGGATTTCAGGGACTACTCCATTCTAATACTAGACAGACTCAGGACATTTTGCTTCTACTATCAGCTGCACCTAAGACATTAAGGTTAAGCAAATGGCTTTTCTTGAGCCTGTTTCCCTTACAACCATCACTGAAGACAGAAAGTTTACCATGAAAAATGTGTTTTCAGTGTTCCTAAATATGTCAGAGAAAGTGACAACGTAGTCATTCTGTTCCTTACCTGTGTTGTTCTTAGTATCTTACAGCATTTAAGAGAGCTAAATTGTAACCTCTACCCTAATTTTCTTGAATTATTTTTAAATGTGTTTTTTTCAGCTCATATAACGACGACAGAACCAGTTTCACTTTCCAGGCAGGAAACAGTTTTATTTTCAGCTTCTCACTCATTGGCACAACAAAGCTTAAGATTATAAACAATGTATGGGTAAAAAAAAAACTTCTGGAAATGTCTTATTTTGGGCTTACATTTAAGATCAATTTAGAATGCAAATTCATCATGACAGTGACCTTTCATGTCTTGTTTTCAAACTAGGGTATAATGCTAGAAGTACAATTCTCGGAACCTTTCTTTTTTCTTCTTGTGCTATTGAGTGGCTGTCCTTTGATAAAATGCAACCCTGCTCTATTCCACTCAGAGCTCAGAGGAGCTGGAAATTGTGCCAGCTGCATACAGAACTTCTCTGATATAAACACTCTTTCTTCCCAGGTTCCCAGCTCCTTCATAACCTCTTAAAAACTAGCACTGTTCCAGGGACAGCCAAAATGCTTTGTAGCCAAAACCTGCCTTACAATTTTGTTGAAAGCTTTTATATTCCTCTAAACCTCTTTCATTTTCTATGATAAAATGAGATCTGAAGTGACAGCAGTAGGGGAAAAAAAAGGTTCCCTCAATTTCTGTCTTGTACTTGGAAATAAGGAAATCAGAAGTACCGTCCTCTCACAAAATGATTGTGGCCAGCTGAGAAAGCTAAGTCAAACAGAAAGAGAAACTCTGGTCGGCATGAACTTGAACACTGTCCTTTTAGTTTAATGAAAATTCTCTCACACACTAAAAATGGAAAATTAAGGGTCTGAAAGATTAGAAAATGAATGGGATGAATAACTGTACTTTACTTAAGAACCAAACATCAAAAAGCTCTCCAAGCTCATAAGCCCTTGGGATATTTAACCAATGGAATAATCTTCAGCACATAAATAAGCTTTACATATGCTCCTTATTTTGGAATTCAAAAGTATTGCTGTTGGGGGTTTTTTTGTTTTCTTTAGAAACCTTAAAAACTTTCTTAAATAAATAAAAAAAATCTTAATTCAATTACCCAGAGAGGTTTTTTTACTTCAAGGCTACTTTACTTTTTTACTTATTTTAGTCTTTTCTACTGTAAGACTATTAAACACAGTCCTACATAGCACTTTCTTTATCAAATTCTTATAGATTTCTTTTTAAAAATTGCTCATTTACAATAATAGTGTTCATTGATATTCTAAACAACTCCATATACATTGTATATACAATACAATAACTCATTTTTATCTTTTCTTATTCTGATTGTCATGCTGCAGTCAATACTAAGCTACACTGATTTCACATGGTAGGAAGGAAAGGTGGGTAAGAAATATACATGACCTTAACATTTCTTCAAATACTCTAGATGACAAATGAGAAGAATAAGGACAGATGGCCACTTAAAATGCTTCACTAGGTGTTAACATATCTCATACGCTAGCCTCGTTAATGCTGAGCCCCATCACCGCAGCTTTGCCTCAGACTGACTGTATGTTGCCAGCACAAGCATGGGTGGTGAGCTTATGCCTTACCCATGTTAGTGCTGGCCTAATACCACCCAATGGACTTCAGCACCAACCAGGCATCTGATCCATAATGTATGTCCCAGTTGATTTAATCAGCCATATGTAAAAAACCTTTACCAAATTCTACATATGAATTTACTGAACAATTTTTTCACACTAACTTTCAGCAGCCTTTTCTGTTGTGGTCTACCTAAAGAAGCAAAATACCAACCTGATATTCAAACTAGGAAAAGAAAATGTATGAAATTCAAGCCGAATGTAAAGACGATTGCTATTTTATCCATTTAATAAACTGTGGAACTGACTTCCAAATGACGGGTTCCTGTAAAACACAGCTAGAACAGAACAACACTGACTTCATTCTAGTAGAGAGAATGACTTACACAGTGCCGTAAGTATTTTCTATCATTTTAAAGATGTAATGACTTAAACGTGTCAGAAATTATGTCCTTGTAAACAGCACCTCCCCACCCCCCACCCACCCCAAAGATAGCTGCGAATGCTACTAGTTTATCAAAACAATTGTGCACAAGAAAAACCATAACAAGCTTACTGTGTCCACTCCTGCCAGAAGCATTTCAGTCATATTGGCATAGATCTCTTCCAAAGTAAGTTCCTTACTCACTAGGAGGTATGTAAGTAGCCCACCATTCACCACTTCTCCTTGGTCCAGCTGAGACTGAATAGCCTTCAATTTGTTGTCAACATGGATTTGACCTTTGGGATTCAAATAAAATTGTTAAGCCTCCATTTTTATTTTTCTGCTGGTTCCACATTCAGTAATGACATTTCCCCCTTATGCTACACTGCCTAGCCATAAAAAGACAAAATATTTGAATCAGTTTTCTTGGGGAAAAGATAACAGAGTGGTGGTGGAGGACCTTGGATACTCACGGTAAGGAAAGACAGAGCTGACAGGAACCTTGGTAGCTCACAGCACGAGAACACTGAGCACAAGGAAAGGACACAAGAGACTATAGTTTCTGACTGGGAGCAAAGGAAGCTCAAGGTCAAGTTTTTACGCCCACCTGGCTTGTTTTGTGATGACTCTGCAAGAAGTGGTGAACTCTGCAGAGCATGCTGCAAGTCAGCACACAGCAGCTGCTACAAGATCTTAGCAGCAACCAGAAGGTCAAAGTCACAGAACTGAATCACACTGAAGACAAAGATGAGGAGCATTCAGTAGTAACAAAAATTGAAAAACTTCAGTGAATGACATTTTGAGCAATTTCACCCACAGTCCCATTTATACTTTGGTGACTACAAACAGCATCTTCAGTGAAACAAGGGCTTTAAAAAGAGGAAAACCCCCTGGAAAGTTAATGTCTCACAGAATGAGCTTACAAAAAAAAAAAAAAAAAGAACTAGAATCAACATGTTCCTTTATGAAACCAACACAAACACACACATCATATACAGTGATTCTCACCATTTAATTCCTTCTTCACAAAGGGATTAAACAAAGAAACAGCATAACAAGTTTCAAACAGAACAAATTACTCAACAACAGTTTTTCAGCTGCTGTTAGGATAAAGCTGAAGCCTGTTGGTTTTAACCCACAAGAGGGAACGAGAGTGCTTTATCATGGGAAATAATTTAAAAGTGGCCGTGTAAAAAAGTATGCTTCACAGAAAACACACCTGTATCGGCATTAAATGGATTCCCTAATGCCTACTGTAGGTACATAGTAATTATCAAGCATATTAGGCATATTAAATGTTAAGAAAATAAAGAATCTACTATCAAGAAGATGTACACAGACTTACCTAGACAAATAGAGCTAATAAAGTAATAAATGCATGCAGCTTTCTAACATTAGAGAGGGGAAAAGGGTTCAAGGTTTTTTAAACACTCAGAATATTAAAAAAAAATATATTGCAAAGACAACTCCTTCTTCTTACTCACATGAAAACTGATTGATAAAGCAGCCTGGAATGCTTTATTCACAAAAAGCCGTATTGTAACACAACAGTTTACTTCTATGTCAACTTATACGCTTGCATGTGTATATATAAACTTCACAAAGAGTTTAATTAATTGCTAAAGTCTCATTTTTTAACTGTCTAGTCAGATCTAGTGGTGATTATTTGTCAGAGTGCCTGACTGAAAACTTGCTGAAGTCAACAAAACCACCCTCATTAAAATTTGAGTGGTTGAAGATAAAGCTTTGGCAAAGAACTGGGCACTAAAAGAGATGAAGACAAATAAAGAAACAGCAGTATAAAAGAGGGGAATATTTAAAGTGTACTGGTAAAATTCTTTTTCAGTAGAGTATTTTTTAAAACAGTTCCCTTGGCCAGTCTGAGTTTAATATGAAACTTACTTCTACCACAATGTCTTCTTATAATTTTAGAAGAGAAATGCAGCAAGTCCTGTTCAAACACACACAGAACCTGCAGAAATGCAGCTGAACTTTTCTACTACTAAATCTTACTAAATTTGAAGAGTCCATCCCAGGATCTGCAGAACTCTCTCCAGGGTTTTGGAATAAGTGGACGAAGCCATTTGGGAATAGCACCTGCATACATAGTGGTCTTAAACATACTAAACATCAACTCCAGAGCCTCAATATATTCAACAGTCTGCTGTGGGACGTTGTTTTCCAGGCAGCCCAACCGGCATTCATACAGAATAGTTGCCACACCTGCACACACGAAATCAAAGAATTTGCTATACACATGCATATATACATATTAATAATTTAAGGAATTACAACACTAACGTAATGGAACTACCTTCCAAAAATGTTTAGTTATTACTGCAGTTGGGAGCAGATAAAATAGAAATTTAACACACAGTAAAAAAATCCCAGTTAAACATTGTAGCAAGACAGTGGCTACTATGTCAATAATGCTCAGCATGAGAAGACAGCCAGGAATTCCACCAGAAGTAGAGCAGCCCTCCAGCATGTTTGCTGTGTTATGCAGTGCGACACAAACCCTGAGCCTGCTGTCTTGGCCTCTGAACACGCAGGGACGTACAAGTCCAAAGGCATTTCTGATAACTGGTGATAACACAGGCGTTTCTAGCAGTGGCTATGTCTTTCTTCATCATAAACTGGTAGTAAACAAATAATGAGTATGTATAAGCAGATAAAGTGCTTGAACTCTAGACAGGGATTTCATGGCACACAATATACTCCATGTGGCCCTGAAAAACAGCAAGTGTGTGACACTATTGCAAGTGACAATATTGACTTGTCTCTTGTTCCTGACTTGCTATAATTTCCTCAGATGTTTTGTCTACAGTATTGCAGTGATCCCTACTAGAAATACCACTCCCTGCCCCCAACAGTACTTTATACATATTTTTATTAAATAATTTTTTTTCTTCTCAACTCTGGATCATTTCTTCTATTTATCAAGTTAATTCTTACTCATCTATTAGTGTCCCTGCAATCTCTCAGCTCAGTTTTTATAAATATACCCAAATTATTAAATATTAGACAGAATTCAGCCAGAAACTGCCCTACTGGAGTTAGCCAAAATGTTCTCTCAGTTTGACAGTAAACCATTTTTAATTACTTTCTGAACATAGGTTTCTAGCAATTTTTCCTCCCAACTTGCAAAATCTGGATCATATTACCCAGTTTATTTATGAAAATATCATGTGGTACAGTACAAAAAGCATTCCTATCATCAAAATAATCTTATTTAATTATTTTTCTAAAATTCAGTGGGGCAATTAGGTAATTCACAAAGGTATATAGATAATTTGTCAAAGCCATTTCCATCAAGTCAAATGTTTTTAAATAAGTGTTGTGCTTTTCAATTCGTTAGTTAATAGTTTGTCCACATCTTTCCAGGAAATATTAGAATAACGGTTAACTAGATAATTAGCGTAACTGGTCTATTAACACTCTAGTCTCTTTTTTCCTCTGTTTCTCCTCTTAAAAACAGGTACAATAGATATAATGTTTAACCTTGATCTTGCCCTTCGTCAAGCTCTCCATAAATTCTCAAGTATATATATATTTTTTTTAAGAAACTTTTATTTTTCCCTGTTCTTTGCTTCATATTTCATTTATTGACAAAAATAATTTTAAAATCTGGCTATTTTCAACTCACTCTTCCTTCCCTAATTTTCCTCCCTGGGGAGATATTTTTCTATGCCTTTTATTTCTCTTGTGTCTCTTTCAGCAACTGCTAGTTCTTATGCATTCTTTTGCTCGTTACATGGTCTTTTCAAAAAATCTTACACACTGGTTCCTTGAACAGTTGACAGTGTAAGCTAATTAAAACTGCAATTCATATAGGAAATAAGTGCATGCCAGGCACAAGTTATAAATGAAAAGCTAAAAGAATGTGAAGAATTTAAACTAACCCATCAGTGAAAGTGAATCTGTAAGCTGAGAGTTTAAAACTTCATAAAATTGGTAACTCTTAGTTGAATTGCCATTTTTAGACCTTACGTAGAACAGACTCGGGTTAGTTTACCAAACAGTCAGTCAGCCATTTGATAGAGCATCTTCATAGGTGAGAAATTTGGAACTTCTTGCAAACCTGAAATTATTCAGCTGCCTCTCAGCAAAGAGTACCAATGTTTTTAAAAGGCACTACATATAACAAGACCAGGTGGTATGCAGTCAGTTGAAGGAATGCATGAAATATGAATCACTGTTAGATTTCTATAAGAACACAGGAAATGCCGTACTAGCTCAGGCTGGAGTTCATTTAGCGTTCTCTTATTAATGGTAGCCAGTGGCAGATGATTTTAAGGCAAGCAAAACAATCCCACACTTGCCATGAGTAGGCAGGGGAAAGCAGTATCTTTTCACACATTAAGCTATGAACAGAATTTAGATACATCACACAGTGATTTCCCATCTGGAATTTGGCCGGTATGTTGTTAAATTAACATGTCTGAGAAGTCACCCTGTTAGAAGGTCAACACCCTTATTCCTGGGAAGTTAATACAGAAATATGGAGTATTGAAACTGCTCAGGGCCTTGATTTACATTTCACCTATATACCAGCATTTCCACAGGAATTGTCCCTTAATACAAGGTATCATCTCTTTGGACTCTACAAAGGAATTCTACTGATACCTATTGCACTAAGTAGAAAAACACCTGAACATAGAATATCAAGCTTCCCTTTTTGGATTAATCACAATGGGATACTAGTCACTTGACAAAAACGCCTGACCATAAGCACACTGCTTTACTTCCATTTTCGTTACAGATGTTATACAGCCTGGGCTTACCTTCCATTGAATACTTGAAGAAAAGGTTGTTAACATTGGTCACTGTTTCCCCATCGTCCTCTTGTTTTCTGAGGGTGTGGATTCTTTTAATTAAGTCTGTGATAACTTCATTGACTCCTTCTGAGTAAACAGCCACATCTTTGGGTTTCAGAATTTTTTGCCTCAGTACACTTCTCATTTTTAGCCATTGTTCCCCCTCCCTAGAAGAAATGATTAATAATGTTTATACACAATTCTCCTGAACAATCACTAGCTGGGTAATAGCTTCACAATGAAACTTATGATAAATTATGATAATTTATATTTGGTGTTTTGCTCCTACATTTTTATTCTGTATTTATTGCATGTCCTCATTAAATTTCAGTGTTGCAACGTGTATGTATATCTGTAAATTAATCTTCGGTCTGAGTGACAGAACTTGTCCACTCAGTGTTCTGAATTTGACAAGTGTCTCTATATTAGTATTTTGGTAGTAGATAATACAAGGAATTTGCAAAATTTTCTTATTAAAATTACTTTAAATAAATATTTGAATGGATAGTGTGCAAAATTGCTTTTACCTAGAATTGGTTCTTAATTACCAAAGGTATCAAATCCAGATCTGACAAATTAACAATTTGAGCTAGTACCATAAATACCATTATTGATACATCATTTTCAGTTACCCTAATTCTAAACCTACACAGTAATAGGATAGTAGACCTAGCTACAGGGAAACAATTTACAGCTAGATTATCCTTTAGCTGAGCTATGTATTGAAATCTTTGTGCTGAAGACAAAATCCGAGTTGTAGCATCTGTGTGCTTCATATGAGTAGAGTATTTGGGAACAGTCGTTCCAGGGATATCTTTCAATTCCTTATGAAGACAGGCAATTGTCTTTTATGCATTTATTTTAAATCGCTATGTAAGTATTTCCCATTAAATTCTTTCACCTGGAGCAATGCTGCGGCAAGGTACAGAAACTTATTGGCCAGCAAAAGAATTTAATCTCTTTAACAGACATTTTCTGACTATCTCTTGGTATAAGTTCTCATTTCACAAACTATCAAGGAACTGTTAGTCTGACTCTGAGCTGCAGCTTAAGATTTGAGTCTGCAGTGCAATACATAATGCCTTTTGCCACCATGAAAGAAACAGACTGTCCATGACTCAGGAAATTAGTTTCCCTCTAAATAAACATCCTATGTCAGTGGGGACCGTGAGTAGTTCCCAGTGGCAATTAACCACACCCACATGCACTGCCAGCTTATGCAAGCTTTAAAGGCAGATAACTCTTCTAGAAATCAGCCACATACGAAACTATCTGCATGGGGGTGCACGACAGTGTGAATTTACCATACAGTGACTTCTCTGCATTAATCTGCTGAGGGGGCATTTTGGTGAACAATAAAGTTAAGCCAACCTGAGCCAACAAGTCCACACAGCACACTGCCAACTGGCTGCAACAGTCTAGATCTGAAGCAATAAAACCAAATTTGCGCAGTGCTGTGCCAAAGTTAGTAAGCCCTATTCTGCAATACTGCTTCCAGGTAAGCGAGTCGGCTCAGACATCTCTAGTTGACACACATTCCCCAAGAGTGGTTTTATGCAAGGTAGCTTACTCCACATTCAAGCTAAGCATCATTACCATTCCTTTGAAAATTTACAGCAGAACAGACAATTCACCATAACTTCCTGCCCTCTTCCCCTGCTCGACATACAAATTTCCCCACACAGAAAAGCCTGAATTTCTAGATGACCTGTACAGTCCTTCAGAAAATCACTAAACTTTTACAAGAGAACTTAGAAAATTAAGGAGTAACAACACTTACGCAGAAATAAGTCCCGTGGCTCTTCCTCGTAAGTCTCTGTATTCCTGCCAGGATTCCATGTTAGCTCTTTGTGGTGCTCTACCTTCTGCCCGGAGCACTTGAGCAACCATATCTCGATCTGCAATGGATACAACAAACTGGGGACCAAAGTGAGACTTGAAGATCTTTCCATATTCCTGAGTGTGTTTTTGCTACAATACCACCAACAAAGAGAAACAGAAGTAAAGTATTACTAAGGAAAAATAACACAAAAGAGACTGACAATTTGTCATACAGTGAATCCATCTATCATGTCTAGAACTTGACCCCCAGCCTTCCAGTCAAGGAATGGTTTGAAATGTCATCTAAGCATTACTGTGAAATATTCACAAGGCAAACAGAGAGGTCACACCATTCAGGACCTCTGACTGAAAAGACCCAAAGCTCTAAGGCACAAAGCGTGAGTGAAACCAAATACTGAGAAGATGAAAGGACTTGGGGCATTTAAAAACACATCTCTTCAGATCAAACAGGTTAGAAAGAATGTCTGAAAAAAATGAAAAACATAGAGGTAAATAGGGTGAAATTAACAGTAGAATACAAAGATACAATAATTTACTTTTCATGTCTTTTGTAAATAAAGACTTACTCGACCATTTTATTCTTTACAAAAAAACTACTTACAAGTTTCTCACACCTAACCAAGGATGATGACAGCATAGCACCTAGTGAGAAACTGCATTTTGGGAAAGCTTCATCAGCAGTGAACTTTAGAACGACATATATTAAATCTGCAAAAGGAAGGAAAACATGAGGTCTTATTCCTGCAGTGAGGTTTATTTAGTGACTGATCCACACGTTGTACACTTCAAGCTGGAGGCAAGCTATAGGCAATTAAGAAAGAGGACTGGAAAACATTAAATTATGTATAAAAAAATCCCAAAGCTTTTCCAGTAAGATTGCACTATCACTGTCCCATGAAATCTTACTGATTATTTCAAACAAATTTCATTCTGAGATGGTCATGAAATGAAACACCCAACTCCCACGAATTCACTTGGAGTAGAGGTACATCATCATTTTAGGGGGAAAAAAGGAAAACTGCAAAGGAATTCTTAAAGAGATATTATTAGGACTTTAGATTTAAGAAACCTTTAAATTCTAAAGCCTTTATTTCAGGATAAAGTAGAAAGAAAGTTAAACTGACCAAAGTTTAACTTTGACACATTACCTGCATCTAAAGACATCTGCTTGCAGAGTTATGTTGATTATAAATCAAAGATGTTTGATACAACTATACTAGTGAAAGTCTAGTGTTGACCCAAGATTAACTTATGATAAATATTTTTTTAATCAGTCTTGGTTACAGAGATGAATTGTTTAATTGCCAACAATAAGTTTAAGATACATGAATCACTCTTCAGCATATGCTACCAAGTGCTTATAAAAAAATGTAACTCTTTTTGCCTGGTTTCCAAATAAAACAAGAGCTGTGCAATTGTAGTCTCTGCCAGTCTCGTCTTAACTACTTCTGGAACACAATGGTCAATTTCAGTCAAGTTTAACAGAGTTAAAGGTCTCCTGCAATTATATTCTTACCATTTTCAAAAATCAGCATCTGGATTCAGATGAGACACACATATTAGTCACCCTGATGGGGGAAATGCTTCTCAACTGTTGTTATCATTTCTACTTGGTCTGCTGCTAATCAAACACCACATGCAGACCAATGTGCAAACAAGCACTCCCAAAACCCGAAGTATCTCTTGCTCCAGGGATATTTTAGGGATATTGAAACTGAACTTGGAGACAATTGAGAGCATGAGTCTTTAAAGGAAAGGATGAGTTGAGAGGTAAGTGCTGCAAGGAAAAGGCAGTGGGGTGAGGGGGATACAGGTCACCAGTCACAGAAAAACAGGTTCAACAAAATTTGCTATTTATGGAGCAGCTTGTGTTTTCCACTGATGGTGAGGTTTACATGGGAGGATACATTTCAACAGAAAATAAATCAAGTGTCAAGCCATCCAATCAAATAAATTAAATACTAGTTTTAAACCAGAAACAGACAAGGACAAGGTATTTGGACATCTCTTGCTTTCAACAGAATGATGTTCAGTGTATCAACTTCATGTTTAAAGAAATGCACGGAATTCCTCTTCCATATTTTCTATCACAACATAGGTTTTCTTTCCCTTGTTCCAAACCTTAAAAATATTACACTTTCTTGTCTTACATACCACTCTCGCACCAGACATTCTTTCACACATCATAAATCCAAGCTGCCAGCATCCAAAACCTCCCCCCTCACCTTTCTTTTCTTTATACTTGCACAGCACTGATGAGACAAAAAGAGATCTATCCCCATCAAATTAAAAATACTTTCCCTTTGTCATAACTGCTGTAGGCATTACTGCTTTGGCCACGACTAACTGGAATCATGTTACTGAGAACAGAACCTCCTTTGTGAAAAAGCGCTCGGCTTCCCCACCCCTTCTGCATATAGCATACGAATATTTGTGTGCACTGAAGGACATCATTTAAGTAGCTGTGCTGGTTACCAAAGGGTTTCAGATTAATTCATTCCTGATGTTCACTGTATTGTTAAATTTAACAGACTGTTATTAATCCAGTTAATGTCCATTTGCATCCAGCGTGTATGCAAACAGGGCATCTGTGATTTGTAAAGTGATTTTTGAGACTCTAAACAGAATAAAAACTCTAAACAGAATATTACAAGTCCTCCTTATACTTCCTTTTGCTTTCCTTTCTATGAATAACATCCATTAAAGAAGAAAATTTCCATATCAGCCAGCGGTTGTGAAAAGAATATACTGTTTAGGTGGTCTATTATTCGTTTTAATATTTGAAAAACTTTCACTGTTTTGACAGTGAAAGAACAGTGAAAGCTTGAATTCAATGGTAGTATTTTTTTAGCGTTATGATATTATGGTAAGCGCCTCTCAAATTCTGTGCACCACCACAGAGGCAGAGAAAAAAAAATAAAAATAATGCAACAAAAACTTTAGCAATCAGTTTCATCTGCATGTGTCTTGGTTAGCAAGCAATTAAGTTGAGCAATTCATCATCAGCAATCTAGTTTGGCTGCCATCAAACACAGCACAGGCTGAGGAGCCTAACACTTCTTTTTAGAAATACCAATGGTAAAGACAACAAAGCCAGGCATGCTGCTTTGTGGGTTTTTTTGGTTTGTTTTGTTTTGTTTTTTTTTTAGTGTTTCCTGCCTCTTTCTCGTGTTTTTAGGCCCTTTGTAAATCCTAACTTTCAAGTTTTGATCCTCAAACCATTTCAAGTTCTATCCTGTTCCATTTGGTTTCCCTTTTCTGTTTTTACTTCCCTCTCATGGTTTGTTTGGTTTTTTTTGTTTTGTGGTTTTTGGTTTTTTTTTTTTAATTTCAGTGATTTTCAGGCAGTAAACCTCTTGAGGCTGTCTGTGAATCTCTTCCTAGTTATCTGGGAAAGGTCACTAAGAAAAGCAAAATGATAAATGCCACATTTGAGGTATTCCCAAAGAGATCTGTACTGCCAGTGGAAAGCGTTATGGATCCGCAATGGGGAAATGGTGAAAACCACTGCTTTACTCCCTCAGACGCAAGTGCTCACTTCAGAATCACTTGGACTACGTGGGGAAGCGGTCCCAGGAAATGCACTATGACTTTTTAGGAATGAAACCCACACGTTTGGCCAAGCAACCAAAAAAGTCATCTTTGGATAGAGATAGGCCTTACGGTAAGACAGCTGCCCAAGCCAACTTCCAAGAAACGCTGTGCAGAGGAAGGACACTCGTTCGTCCCAGCCGTGCTCTCCCAGGCACAGATGACCGTGCTTCACCCACCTTGGCCGGGCGCGACTGAGGAAAGGGCCACGCTGCGGCTTGCGGACCACCACAGCAGCAGAGGTGCCCAAACCACCGAGGACACTTCTCAACCCTCACCCGGGCTGAGACTTATTTTACCGTCTCCCACCCCACCGCGTACTCCAGAGCTGCCGTAGCGCAGGTGACAGGAGCCGCTCACCGCCCTCCCTCCGCTCACCCCGCCATCGACCTCCCGCCGCCATCAGGCCCCGCTTCCCGCCACCCGCCTCCCCTCCCCCTCACCGCCCGTGGGGCCGCCAGAGCCGGCGGCAGCTCCAGCCGCCACCGCTGCCCCCCCGCCTTCTCCCCCCATCCTCCCCAGGAAGGTTTCAAACCGCCCGCCTCCTGCTGAGGGGAGAGGGGGCGGCAGCCGTGGGTCGGCCAGCGCTGACGGCAGCGGGGCCGGGCGCATCTACCGCCCCCTCAGGGGACCTATATATGCGAAGTATATTTATGTAAGGAGAGGCCAGGGTAGAAGCGAGGGTTGGAGGAGACAAAATGGTCTCTGACCACAGCAGAGGAGCGCCGGGCTGAGCTGAGGGAAGGAAAGCGGCTGAGTGCCCCCGCACTCCCGCCTGGCGGGAGCGCCTCAGCCGCGAGGCACAGCACGGCCGGGGCGCTCCCGGGTGGAAGGAGCCCGGGGTGCCGGCACGGCCTCCCCGTCAGGCTGGGCGCTGCCGCCCGGCATGCGAGGAAAGCCCACATTTCCCGGCTCCGCCCGCCAAAAATAAGTCCTCTGCAAGTTTGTGAAACAACCCAGCTCAAAAAGATGGGATTTCTTTTTTTTTGTTAGTCAGAGGCACCTACCAAAAAGTTTAAAATACGCATAAAGCTGAAACGGGGGAGAGCTCAGGGACTGGTGCTGCCGGCGAGGCAGTCACCCCACCGAGGAGGGAAAGGGGGGACTGGGGAGCAGGGTGTCGGCACGGCTCCCACGCCACGTACTCGTCGGCTCCTCACCGAAACAAAAGTGCTAAAACCTCCAAAAGCGCTACGGGAGACGGGGGTTGGATGGGGGACCCTCAGCCCCGGCCCTTTCGTAACAGGGGAGGGCGGCGCGGTGGTGGCTCGCTGCGGGGCTGGTAACGCGCTGGTCGAGCGGTGCGTTGTGAGGGGAGAAAAGGAAAGGCTTAGGTAACCCTGGCGTGAATAAAGCATTAAATAGCCGAGTAAGTGGTACCTGGATTTCATGAATGCGGCCGAAGCCGTCCTTCCAGAAGAACTCGTAGAGGTTGTAGAGGGTGTTGGGTCCGGGCATTTCTTGCAGGCTCTTCACCCTGCCAAGCTGGTGCGGGGGGGGCTGCAGCAGCTCCCCTGCGCGCCCCGCATCTGCCACCGTCTCCTCGCCTTTGTTCTCTGCCGCGGAGTTGTTCTGCACCTCCAGAGACTGGCTGCTGCAGAGTTTGGGCAGTTGGTGAAACCTGCTGACAAAAACCGCATGGTAAAAGTAAGTCCTCTCGCATTCAAGCGTCTGCTTGCATTTCATTGTCAAAACTCTCGTGAAGAAAGACATGTCTCGTAATTTCAGAAAGGTCCACTTTGCTCCTGCGGCTGCTTTTTATTTGGTTGCTCTTTCTTCACTGCCTGCTTTAACTTGTACAAGCAGCACTTCTCCAAACTCTTACTGCATGAGCATCAGTTTACACAGACCATTATTTAACGCTCCCTCCCCTAGGGCTGGAAAAGGGGGGTGGGTCTGGGATGAGACTTGAATAGAACGAACCTATTATTTTGTATAATTCAAATCAGATAAATTTACCCATTAAGCATGCGGCCAAAGTTTAGTTTTTCCCTCTTTCCCCCATTGGCTTGGAAAAAAGGCTCACATAAGGATTCCCCCATCTTTCTCCTTCATTAAAAAGGTGGACTTAGGGCAATTTTTTCTGTAGCATTAATTCATTCCCATATGTTATAAAACACTGTGTTTTCTCCCAGAAGGTCTCTTATTACCATTCATCATCCTGTAACATATATGGAAAACATTTCTGCATCTGCATCCACATACAAATAGAAATGGTTTTACACAGTAACCTTACAAACAGTTCCTGTAAATTACAATATCCAGGGATGTTATTTGTACTGCAGAATGATTTATCTTTTGGACAGGATACACTCCACAAGCAGCTTGTGTCAACTTTTGTAGAAAATAACCAGTGCCCTGTTTGTGTATTGTGTATTGTGCTCCACCACAGGTTTTCCTCAATTTTGCTGCATCACACAGAGAACTTGAGCTCCAACTTGTGTGTCAGTTTGTTTTGCACAATTTCTAAAGTGTTCATGCTGTCTTCATACCTATTTCTGTATAATTCTGAAGGCATTAGTGATAATCTGTAAAGTGTTGATTAGTTCCAGAAATTACATGGAAGAGACCACCTTGGTTTGAACTGAATCAGAAACTGAGGTAAAACTTGAGGACAGAGGAAAGTCTCAAGGAAGATCCACATTTCCAGAACTTAGTTATGAATAAACTGCTGGAAAAGTAAGTCTAGAGAGCTTAAAAGTTATTTGTGTTTGTTTTCCTTCTGTTTATTTTTCTACATTTATATTTTTGAGGCTGCAATCCAATTAAGATTTGTGTACATGCTTAATTTTACCACTGATAACTCCACTGAAATAAATCTATCTCTGAAGTTAGACATGTGCATTAGTCTCTGTTAGATACAGCAGTAAATACTACAGGAATAAAAGGCAGATGGTAAACAGTCTTAAAATCTATGAAGTACATACTAGTTAAAGCTAAAATAGTGTCTTTAAAATAGGCTTCATCATACTTGAAAGGGTCCAGAGAACAGCAACAGAAAAAAATAGAAGTTTTTTAAAAATGACATAAGGAGAAGGTTGAGAGAATTATTTCATCTGGGAAAGATGACTACCAGGAGCATGACAACAGCCTACAGATGTGTACATCTTTTGTTAAAAACAGAAGTATGTCAGAGAGAGAAGACAGAAAATAACGGGCTTAGTTTGTGGCTACAGATTTCTTTGTTAGATTTTCAGGTAGCCTTGCTATCTCAGATATTTTTGGGATATCTCAGATAGCCAAGGTATCTCAGGAGGTTATGTAATTGCTATCACTGAACTTTGTAAGAACAGGTTTGAGAAACATCTGTCAGGCACATCTGGGTATATCACAGTCTAGGTTACCTCTGGAGTTTCCCTTTTCCTCCTACATTTCTACATGGTGTAGCTACACTGTTTCTTTAATATTAATCTAAAGATGCTTTGAGAGACACAGTAACTCAGAAAACAAATACTTATGGGGAAAAGTATTAAAACCAGCCAATGCGTGTGAAATTCAGAACAAGTTTATCATCATAAATTAATGAAACGCTAATTCCCTGTCTCACTTCTGGACAGTGGAGGACAAGAACAACAAGGAATATCTCCCAGAGCAAGTAGATGCACTATGAGATGTCTGCAGGAGGATTTAAAAACAGAACATTTATTTATTTGACAGCAAAGATGGACACAAGCCCTAGAACATGCAAAGAACAATCCAAACTATCTAAATTATCTGCACTATCTAAATTACCGTTGCCATATTCTACGAACAATAACCACAAAAATTTAAAGCTATTGAACAACAGATGTCCCTAGATGGTAAGTCAACAAATAGAATGGAAAGAATAGGAATTAACTTTGCAATGAACACTAATATAATCCCTTAGCTATACATATTAAAGGTTATATTAGAATTTTTAAAAATTCTTAATCTCAGTACTAATAATTTGAAAATTATTTTTTTTTCAAATTTATGCAGTAGTTCTCCAGCTTTAAAAATTATATTCATAGTGTAATTTCTAGATTGATGGAGAGAATATATGCACCCTTCTAAGAACTGCTGCTCACAGCTATCAGTATGGTAGGTATTTTTTTTATTATTTTAAAGTCGTACACCATTAACTCAGTGTAAAGCATCTGCACCTGCTTGTACTAATATGCCAGTGAAATAAACTCAGATACATTATGCTGTAAAGGCTACAGTCTTGCAACTGGCAGTAGCTTTCTCTGGTTGTACATTTTTGCAGTTAATTCCATATTCAGACATCCACATTTTTCCCACCGTTACCTCTTTTCCAAGAAAATCATCATAGAAGAATGTGTTTCTAGCCAAGCTACTTTAAAAAACAGTTTCAGAAGTTTTGCCATGCAAGTACTTCACCAGAAGAGTACCTGTTTTCCCTCTGAGGAATTTCTGGAGGTAGCAGTAGTCCCAGCATAGGAACTGTGTTGTATAACCCCACTTTCACTCAGTCTTCTAGGCAGTTTACTTATTGTTAGATTTTTGTTTGTTTGCGCTAAAATGGTCTGAAACAGATCTCATTTAAAATAAACAAGTAAACACTCAGAATATGCAATTTCAGTGAAACAGGGAGCGGAAGACAGCGCTGATCATTCATAAGACATTCACTTCAGGAGACGCTAAACCACAGAACTTGTGTACAACGTGCAAGGCAGAAATACAGCACAGAGAGAGTGCTGTATTAAGAGTTTAATATTATAAAGCAGAGCTGTCTTAATTGCAGCCAAGGCAGCTATGCTCCTTCACATCTCTAGTGTCTCCGGAGGATTATTCATTACATAACTTCTACCTTGCCAAGCTGTTCTTAAATAGTTACCTTGCTCGCTAATGAATCCTCCAATGTAATGGCTACCTGTATACATTTACATATATTCTTCATTTACTAGCTCACCTGGTGTGGCATGTAAAACAGCTGCAGACCTTCTGGTCTCATTATTGGTAATCCTCAGCAAATTTTTAATATTAGTCAAATATTCTATGATTACTAGTGTCTCCATTGAGCCTGCACCCAGGGCTAAACAATAACCAGTTGTTCTATCACCCAACCTCCCCAACTGAGAAAAGGAACTAGGAAAAGGAGGGAGAGTCATGGGTTGAAATTTAAACAGATTTAATAAAATAAGAAAACCAGTATCAATACTAATACAAAAGACACAAAATTATACTTAGCTCATAGAGTGGTGGCAAGTCCCTCCAGGGATAGTAACCATTGAGAGGAGAAGGAGAGAGAGGAGAGCAGAACAAAAAGCCCCTTCTATAGCTAGCAAGCTTTCCCATTTATAGTGAACATGAGGTTAATGTTAGAGAATACACCTGTGGGCCAGCCTGGGGCAGCTGCCCTGGGTTTCACTGCTAATGGCCTTGATCACTGTACCACAACTGCCCTCAAACTGAAACAAAATGTAACAGAAAATTGATTCTATAAATTTTATCCCTGCAAAACCAGGACAACCAGCTATCAAAGTTTATATGTGCAGCTTATACAATCACAGTAAAGACAATTTCAGGAAAAAATTCTAGCTATCCATTGTGCTAAGTCTCCTGAGAAATTTGATGCTCTCTCTGCTGTCTGGACAGACTTTGTTGTTGTTTTTTAAGATAGCGCTCAACAATGGAAAGTCTAAGAAAGCTTCTCCCATTATTCACATGAAAATATCTATTAATGTAAAAAAAGGAAAACAAAAATTACAGGAAAACCTCAAAATTCATAATTAACTTTGAATAAGATTTTATACTTACTATCTGCTTTTAAAAAAAAGTGGAACGTATTTGCCATTTGAGAAGAGAGTCCTAACCAGGGAGCGCCTGAGACACCTCCATTACTACTAGAAAGTGCCATCAGCATCTCACGAACAAAACCAAAACCACCCTGTCCTGAAGAATTTCCAGGGTAGGTTAGAGGCTGAGTATAACAGAAAGAAAGAAATGAAGAAAGCACAAAGTAGCAATGCATTGAAAATTGCCAGTTTTCTTGGATGTAACAGAAGGATTCAAAGGGGAATAAGGAAGCCGTCCTGCAAATCTGTATAAAGAGCGCCTGCCTTGTACAAAGGAGCTGAGTGGATTGACATGCACAGAAATCTTCACATAGTACAGGTGGTGGACCAGCAGAAGGTCTGAGGACCAGGGGGCCTAAAAGGCCTACATGCTGTAGTTTGTCATAAGTGAAAAATGGATGACAAAAGGGTCACAAAATAGGTTATCAAATAACCCTGTTTTAATGTCCAAAAAATGTTTCTAAATAATAGGTATTTCTAGGAGGTTTGTTAGATGGAGTAGAAATGCAGAGCCACTAATAGATGCAGGCTCAGGTACACTATTACAACACTACTACACAATAATAATAACACTATAGTAACCCATCAGTGCAGATACAAGTTTGTTTTTCTAGGTAAATTATAGAAAAAGAATACTCCAAATAAAAATTGCCAAATTGTATGGTGGTTAAACAGTCAAATATGGGAAGCAAATATTTATGAATGTGAATAAATACATGTGGGCTACCGCAACATGGAATGTGTAATTAAACTATTTGCTTCTCTTTGCTGTGCCAGATCATAATTGTGTGGTTCTGTTTGACTTTCAAATTATACTTATTAATGTATGTATGTGCCACTAAGGTTGCTGCTTTACTGACAGACTTAGAATCCTTACTACTGCAGAATCTGAGTTGGAGATCAAACATGAAAACTGCAGCACATCAAATAATCAACATTATGAGTAAAACCCCAAATTTATGCTACAAGAGACAGATGAAGCTGAAATAACAGTTTCCTAGAGTGGGCTTGAAAAAAGAGAAAGGAAGAGCGAAGGAAGGAAACCAACAAACATTTGAAAGAGCAGCAGAGGGGTTTACAAAGAGAAAGGTTTAGGGTGTAACCTGAACTGGTGGAGGGATCGGCATTGCCTGGTCCCATTTTCCTCTGAAATATGATCACAGACTTGTTTCAGGTAACAGAAGTCCAGTAGAATTCCCAGGAATAATGGTGATTGTAGCAGCCATGATATAAAACCTCGTCAAATCCACGTAAACTCACCAAACCATAAAGAAGGGAGGAGTTATCCCTTCAGCACTAGCCAACCAAAACACATTTATGTGACTTGGAAGAGAAATATTTTCTCCTACTTCTACAACCTCCCAGCACGTGTATTTATCAGACGTCTTAACACCAACTCAAAAACACACTCACAGTTCTTCAAATTTAAACAATGACGTTTGCCCAACCCTATCGGTCTGTTGAGTTTGAAAAATTGTTTTATGTGACTAGTCAGTTTGGACTTTTGTTATTTCAAACAAGTTGGAGCACATGCCTCTTCACAGTAGAAGCGCTTCAATTTTAGTTAACTTTTGGTATGTAACGGGATCACAGTATAAGCTAAACTTGACTATCGATAATTTAGATTATGTATTTTTTTTGGATGATAATTTGTCTCCAAATCCACAGTTGCACTGTTCTCTCAGTCTAGACCCCCTAGTGGGGTCATATTAACTGTACTTTGTTACCTTCACTTAGTTATTTCTAAATCCGATTTAAACTTGCCCTCCTCTTTTCATGAACTCTGACAAAGTTCAGTTGAAGCTTTCTTTGTCTCCTAATAACATCGGTATTCAGAGTCAATGGTTACATTATCATCTTACCAGGAATTCTGTTTTCTTAGAATTATTCTCACTTTTTAATAGCCTTGGCTATATCTGGCTTGTAATTATTTGAACATTATTTTATGATATGTAAAACACAGAGTACAATACTTATTATACTGTATAACTGTTTAAATAGCTAATGCATCTACAAGTACAATTTATGGAATCACAGAATCACAGAATCACAGAATGTTAGGGATTGGAAGGGACCTCGAAAGATCATCTAGTCCAATCCCCCTGCCGGGGCAGGATTGCCTAGACCATATCACACAGGAACGCGTCCAGGCGGGTTTTGAATGTCTCCAGAGAAGGAGACTCCACAACCTCTCTGGGCAGCCTGTTCCAGTGTTCAGTCACCCTCACCGTAAAGAAGTTTTTCCTCAAATTTAAGTGGAACCTCCTGTGTTCCAGCTTGCACCCATTGCCCCTTGTCCTGTCAAGGGATGTCACTGAGAAGAGCCTGGCTCCATCCTCTTGACACTTGCCCTTTACATATTTATAAACATTAATGAGGTCACCCCTCAGTCTCCTCCAAGCTAAAGAGACCCAGCTCCCTCAGCCTCTCCTCATAAGGGAGATGTTCCACTCCCTTAATCATCTTCGTGGCTCTGCGCTGGACTCTCTCTAGCAGTTCCCTGTCCTTCTTGAACTGAGGGGCCCAGAACTGGACACAATACTCCAGATGCGGCCTCACCAGGGCAGAGTAGAGGGGGAGGAGAACCTCTCTCTTGACCTGCTGACCACACCCCTTCTAATACACCCCAGGATGCCATTGGCCTTCTTGGCCACAAGGGCACACTGCTGGCTCATGGTCATCCTGTTGTCCACTAGGACCCCCAGGTCCCTTTCCCCTACGCTGCTCTCCAACAGGTCTGCCCCCAACTTGTACTGGTACATGGGGTTGTTCTTGCCCAGATGCAGGACTCTACACTTGCCCTTGTTATATTTCATTAAATTTCTCCCCGCCCAACTCTCCAGCCTGTCCAGGTCTCTCTGAATGGCTGCGCAGCCTTCCGGCACATCAGCCACTCCTCCCAGTTTTGTGTCATCAGCGAACTTGCTGACAGTGCACTCTAATCCCTCATCCAAGTCATTAATGAATATATTGAATAGAACTGGTCCCAGAACCGACCCTTGCGGGACTCCGCTAGACACAGACCTCCAACTGGACTCTGTCCCACTGACCACTACTCTCTGGCTTCTTTCCTTCAGCCAGTTCACAATCCACCTCACTACCTGATCATCCAGACCACACTTCCCCAGTTTAGCTGCGAGGATGCTGTGGGAGACCGTGTCAAACGCTTTACTGAAATCGAGATAGACCACATCCACAGCTTTACCATCATCTATCCACCGGGTAACATCCTCATAAAAGGCTATCAAGTTGGTTGAGCAAGACTTCCCCTTGGTGAAGCCATGCTGAGTGCCCCTAATGATCCCCCTATCCTTGATGTGCCTAGAGACAGCACCAAGGACAAGTTGCTCCATCACCTTTCCGGGGATGGAGGTGAGGCTGACCGGTCTATAGTTACCCGGGTCCTCCTTCTTGCCCTTTTTGAAGACTGGAGTGACATTCGCTTTCCTCCAGTCCTCAGGCACCTCTCCCGTTGCCCACGACTTAGCAAAGAAAGTAAAAGTACAATCTGTGGAAGTAAGAGAGATTTGATCAAAGGCATTTAACTTTGCCCGAGTAACACCTTCAACTAAGACTGTACAGATAGGCTCTTCAGAATATTTGCAAGGAAGAAAAGTGTTGAAACGTCAGAAATGTAAGCAAAAATTCTCAGTGTAGTTTGAAATGTTTCTTCACTGAAAAAGCCATACAGTTAGTCACGATTTTTCCCTTTTCTGACTGTCCTCAAACCCATTTTCTGAAAGATCTTTTCAAGTTGTGAAGTTATTTCTTTGGAATTTTAAATGCTTTCTAAATTCCCATGCTTTTTCCTGAAAAGGGGACAAAATTGAACTTAACAGGCTATGAGGTGAGAACAGAGCTTATAGGTAATTTACTATTGAAGCAGCTTTAGTTTAAAAGGAAAATGAAAACTTTTCTCAATCTTGGGTTTCACCTACTGTCACATGACAACAAATAAAATCTTAATCGAATATTGTACAAAAATATATTTAAATCAGAGCAAGCTAGGCAATCCCAGGTGTTGATAGCACTGTGCATGATTTACTGTTTAGTGCTTAATAAAAAACCCCATGAACTGACTGCAACAAATAAAGAATTCAGGTCTACTGGCAGAGTTTTTGTAGCAGGTTTAGATCTTCATCCTATGCTTCTTATTGTGTACCACATCAAGTTACCCCGAGAATTACTTGCCTTGAAGTCCCAAGTTCTTAAACACACTAGAAAAAAGTAAGGCACTACTAAAAATTACGACCATCAAGAGGGCATAGGAAACCAGAGAAATAGAAATTGGGTGTCGTTCAGTGCTCTGCTGAGCTGTAATGCTGCTGAAATTGCCACCCCAATGTCACTGTGCCTTTTCAGTCTAGAAAGCCATCTTAATGAGTAACATCCTTCAAGCACTAAACCCTTCACAGACAAGACACTTGCTGGTTTGCCACAAGAATGAAGAGCACAAAACCACAAGTTTCAGTATTGTAGCCTATCAATCAGAAACACAAAGAACAGAACTATTAAAAAATGACAATTCCTCAAGAAGATTAAGTTTCCTTAGTATGGAATTCAGCCTAACTGAGGCGGCAGTCAGGGAGCAGAGTAAAAGCTTTTATTTCAGCCAGGAAACCTGAATTATGGCCAAGAAAATTGCACCTCCTCTGTCCACAGACTTCCAAGAAACAATGTACTTACCCCAAAGTTCACCTGCCTCTGCCATCGCTCATGGTCTGAAACAGTTTTGCCACACCAATCTGTTATTTTGCCCCCAGTTTAGTGAGAGTCCTACAGCAAACAAATCCCTTCTGGGTAATCATCTAGCTCTCACTGTTCATTTGCAAGTCATCTGGATCCATGAACTGTATTGCACCTTGCTGCTGGTAGGAAGCACGCAGTGTTGTTGCAAGCACACTCTCGTGGGGATAAAGGCAGCATCTCAGAAGGGTATGTACACAGCAGTGCAATGGCAGAAAGCAAGGTTTTCTTCATGTGCACCATTTTCAAGGCAAACATGGAGCTCTCAGCCATGTTGTTTTGAGTCTACTTAGCAAGGGATCTTGCTATCAGTTTATGCAAGAGAAGGACTGGCCAACAAGATCATCTGATAAAGCATGTGAGGACCCAACTGCACTCCAAGAGAGCTGGGGCCCAGGTTCTTTGGATTCAGGCTAAGGGCAGCAAGAGCCCACCACGCGCTGTCTGGTCACGGTGAAGCGTTACGATTGCAGTCTACAGTACTGCTTCAAATAAAGACACCCGCCTGACAAAATACAAAGCTGAGTTTTGTGGCTGAACAAGACAACTTAGTTTCCTAGAGGGCTGGGCTTACAGACCGATTCTGGAGCAGTCTATTGCGACCGTTGGGTGAGGAGTCGTACCTTCGAGCACTGCCAGGCTGCAGGAGTAGCGAGGGGCCCGTACAACAAAAGCCCCAGGAACCAGCACTGTTTCAGCAACTGACCCCTCTGGAAAGCAAAACTGACCATATTCCAGTACAGATGCTACTGTGCGCAGCAGAAACTGTTTTGTAGCGAGTAAATGCATACCAGTCTGCCACTCGCAGCTACAGTCTGGAGTAATAGCAGGCAGTAATTACTGCAGTAATCATATCAAAGTAATTAAATCTAAAGTTTGATTACCAACACACTATTACTGAAGCATGGAGTCATTCTCACGTCGTAAAATTATCATGCTTTACTTAATGCTGAAAGTACTGCATCCCACACAGACCCATTACTTAGAAGATTAAGATCATTAGTCATCACAGACAAGATTTACTGCATAAGAACTAGAGCACTGGCCTAAATCCAGCTACTACTAGTGCCGCAATTACAAAAATTAGTGTTACTATTAAGCCATTTCCACATTCAGTAGGTTTTTTTTTTCAAGTTTATGAAGAGTGGAAAATAGTTCCTAAGCAATTCATAAAGCACGTTAGAATTATGCAGGCGGATGCTGGCTGACTTGCTCAGCTATCCCATTGTCACAGATCCCTCTCGTTATACTAAATTACCATTTTTCCACTAACTGTTGCCACAAGAGCTGGTCCAAACTTCTATTAGAAGTAAATAATGGTTTAAAACTGGGGAGATGAAATCAGCACCAGAATATTGCACATTAATCTCTTCCATATAAGCCACTCAAGCACTGTCACGACTGGTCCCAGTTTGTGAGGCAGAAGACTCAGAACAAGAGAAAGAACCAGGCACTATAGGGTAGGGCTCAGAGACTAGACAAAGTTTAAACTGAACCAGATCAGTTCCATTTTCAAAATTACCTGATTCTGATACAGAGACCGAAAACAAGCACCATGTGTTCTGAACTATGCTTCCAATATTTCTAGATTCTCAATTTGTGAATTTATGCTAATAAGAAACAGAATCAATATTTTTCTGAAGCACGTTTGTCGTATAACCAGGATAGCTCTACCATACATACTCCTTCGGGTATGGTAAAGATTTATACTAACCTATTTTGAACCAACAGATCAAGATCAATGTTATTTCACAGGTAATTTCTAAAGCCCTACAAACTCCCAGCAAAAAAACCACTTCACAATACAATACCAAGTAGCACAACTGTTACAATTTTAAGCAGATGTTATTTAAAAAGCATTTTCCTGCCACAAACTGCTACCACCTCTCCTCAAATTTTCTAGAAATACACTGCACTCTTCATTAAGGAAAGAACCCCAAACTCAGGAATCTTTCCTTCACACCTCTGCTTCCAACTCACCCTATGACAAGTCAAAATGCTTTTTGATTCAGTAGCTTCTGCAGTGAACCTACACTGTTCAGCAGTTACAACAGTCTTATTGCATGGTTACTAAATAGAATATAAATGACAAGGGAAACAGCTTTTATTTTGGCAACTTCTCAACAGTAACAAGAAAATGAGGGAAACGGAGCACAGAATTTATTTGTATTTACTAATGCTTTCCTTGAGTTTACTTTGCAGACAGAGTCCCTCTTTCTCCTTGTCTTCGAACTTCCAAAATATTTCCAAACAATTTGTTAGAATGTTAAGATAGGTTAAGTCATAAGTATAAATTAGCTCCCAGATTAAAAATATTATGTAAAGTGCTCCTATCAGGATTGGTTCAGCTCAATGAATGATTTTTATTTAAGCATTCTAAAAAACAGTATTTTGTTGAGCAGACACAATAATCAGATAAATAATATTTCAAACATCAGTACAAACTTCATTTACAAAACCTTTCCAGAATTATTCTGAAAAAGGGTCTTTAGCTGATAAAAATAAATTCTATTAATTACCCTGAAAACCAGACAGCTATAACCAGGATCAAGTCACTGGACAATATCTTTCCCGTGGTAAGATTTAGTTCCTTTTTTCCTTTCACATTCACCCATGAAAGCACATATATTGCTAAGTAAATATGTGGCTATATAGATGCATATAAAAAAAGTCTTTTCAAGAACTTGTCAGAAATTTCAACTCCATATTTTTAATTATGGAAACAGGTACATGGATCCACGGTTTTAATAAAATGCACACACGAACGACATCATTTCCGGAAGCGTTTAAATAGCGGATGGATGTGTTTATTTGAAGATGCTTTGCTCCGTGCAGAGTGGTATTCCATGTAAACCGTATCATCTGCTCCTGACATAGAGCTCATTGTGCCCGTACGACGTGACACCTGCAAGTAAGGGGAAAAGTAAGATTAGATAGACCAACTCTAACCTACTGATGCCCACTGGCTACTGGGCAGCACTGTTCATTTAGTGACCTTAATGCCAACAAGCCTTAAAAGTTTTTTTTCTTAAGAAGAATTTCTACAAAGTAAGTCAGTGCCTGCCACTCACCACAAGTATACAAACATATGTAAGGTTTAATATGGAAAGACACCTTAGAGTGGGAATTCCTAAATTCAGCACAACGCCATTTAAGTAAAAATTAACCCTAAAAATTAATTACCACATTTTAGCTTGACTTTAACGTACGTATCAATAAATGTTTCAGGCTATTTATTTTTCTTATATCTGTGGCTGAAAATGTCAAACTACTACCTACAATAATAGTACTTCTCTTGAAAATGAACAGAAGTGGCCCTTATGCTTCTGTCCCCTGGGCAAGAGGAAATCAGGGCATGACTCAAGGAGCACAGTGCCACCACAAGAGTTTGTGCTGTGACATATGTGTATCTTAAAATGTTTTAAAATATTTTAATTCCTTCTGACTTAGAAGATTTACTTCAAAATCTGTAACAACAGATCTGTTATCTCCCTCAAATATGATGGAGAAGGACATCAACTCCATGTCTAAATTCTTTCTAGTGCCCAACAAGTGAATTACTCAAATAGCTAAGTGCTAATGCAGCATAAAAAAACAAATCTGTTCTCCAATGTTTCACAAAGACACTAGGGCATCAATGATGGCATCACGTTTAGAATTAAAATGGAACGGTCTAGTTCCGTCACATTTGTGGTCATCCTTTTCAAAACGTTCTTCATTACCTGAGCTGACTTTGAACCATATTCTCCAGCAACTACTTCCTCCTCAGCATCCAGGTCAGATGCTTGCAGGACTTTCTGGAGAAGCTGCTGCTGTTCTTCTTTGGATGAAAATGAAAGTTCTTCTTCTTCCATGCCGGCAAGCTTTGTTATTACCTAAGAAAGAGAGCACAGTACAAGGTGAGGGCTCTTCCTCCTCAGTGTTAGCTATTCAAAATCAAGACAATGATTTCTGATTCCATATCCTGTTGGAACTGCCTTCAACTTTTATTAATGGTCTGAACAGCTTAACACTACGGATAGCAAAGATACATGTAAAATCTTGCTAAGTGGTGTACATATATATACACACACCTCCCCCCCGCTTTGTTACATTCTAGCCGGAAATGCAAAATACAAACTTTTGGGGGAAAAAAAAAAAGAAAAGAAAAAATAAAAGCTCTGGACAGATGTCAGCCAAACACTGTCTCTACCAGCTTGACCAAGAACCTGACCAAAGAACATATAGCTCAGATGCATATTTAACTTACTCCAAGGTTAGCTTTATGCTGTGGGCTCTAGATTGGCCTAGTTTAAGAACTAGTACTTTAACAAAAATAATCCACTAGCTTCCCAGACACCGAGAATTTTAGCAATAAACATTGAGGAATATGGGAAAAAAAAACCCTAACAAATTTGAGATGTATGATCAGTTGTTGTGAGAGTGCAGCAACTGGCAACAAAGCATTAGCAGCAGAGCAAAAGGACTCTTTCAGTGTTTGTGTACTTAGACTCAAGGTAACTTTGCTGACGTGTTTGTTCTCTTTGAAATTCTTAGTAACTCATCTGATAACCATGGCTGCAGGGCACATGCCATCTACTGGCAATACAGTGCCATATACTCCATCAGCTGAAAAACCTCTTCTGAAGAACTGAAAAGCTCTCAAGCTTCTCTTATAAAGCTTTACAACAGGCAGCTTGCTTTCTTCATTAGAGCAATTTTGAAAATTTCACAGGAATTTTTCCTGCAGTTAAATGCATTCTGGTAAACATATGTTTATACATGAGACTCTCAGTTTTCCCACTATGTTTCCAACTTGAAGAGGTTTTGAGAAAGACATTCTCATTCAGCCGTTTCCCTTGATTAGGTAGTATTTCCCCTCCTCATCTTCCTTTTTCAGCTTATCTCTTGAGTCAATACGATTAGAAACTAATTACCTCAGTAACGTGGGCTGTATCTGATCACAAAGACTGACAAAAAATACAGCTTAAGGTAAAACAAATCCACATCAGATGCAAAGTACTGTTTTTGAAAAACAGGGTAGTGAAACACTAGAACAAATGCTCAGTGTTGTGGGCTGTTGCCAATGGCAATTTCTAATTTGAAAATGGATGTCTTTCTCAGAAATGTCCTAGTTTTAAGAACCCATTCAGGGAAGCAACCTGTCCTACTATATGGCTAAAGGAACGCTATGGTCCCCCTTCTTGTTTATTTAGAAGGGCATGTGCTATGATCATCTCAAAAATAATGAAAAAGGAGTCACGAAAAGCAATTTTAAATTGCATTAGCCTGTTTCCAGTTGTGGCTGCAAAACAGTGTTAATGTGATTCAAAGAATGGAAAGAATTCCCACCACATCATCATTTTTTTAAGCTGTTCAACAGATGCCAAGTTTAAAGTTATCCCCAATTCTTTGGCATAGTGAGTTCTTCTGCTATTGGTTTAAAATTTAATATATCCTACATTCAGTCTCTAAATAAAAACACAATACAGTAAATAACTAAACTATAGTTAGCTAACCAAAAAAACCTGCTAGCAGTCAACTTCAAGCAGTAAATTGTGATGACAAGACCCCTATCTAAGGAGCAAAAACAAAATATGTGATTTAGCAAAAAAATATTCCAGTCCTCTTTTTGATGAAAGGCAGTGAATGGAGCTATTGAGTGATGGCGAGAAGAAAGAAAGTCCTAGGAAAAAAGTGAAAACTGTTACCCTTTTAAAGGAGTAATGAATTTTTAGTAATTTAGGAACAAAAATTCTGAAGGAGAGGACAAGAGCACTGAAATAATTACCTAAAGATGAGGTAGAGTCTCTGTATTTGGAGGAATAAGAAGGCAAACATCTGCTGAGAATGACATACACATAGTTGATCCTGGCTTGGAATGAAGAAATACAATAGATGGTTTCTTGGAAGTTTCTTTCAGCCCTATTATTCTTTGATGCCAGTTATGACTAAGGCTTAAAGTTTGGCAAACAGAAGAAAATAGATATTCTAAGATTCTGTTCCTAAACTGCAAATAAAGAACATGCCAGTACTGGACAGCTAAAATGTTGCTCCAGATATTCAGTTGCCGCTTGCACGGCTTTTTTTCCCATATTACACCAAAGCTCCTAGGACTAGGTCTTCCTTGCAAAATAAAATCCCTCTATTTTAATCTCTCTCTTAGTTCTAAAATCCAAGGCATTCAAATATAAGTAAAGGGATTTCTCTAATCTTGGCTATAGCCACACAGGTGCAGTTGCTGTAATTAGCTGCAGCTTAGTACTGATCTACAATATTGTCAAAATAAATTCACTACAAAGCAAAACCAGGTTTTCACCTATAAAAACTGTGACATCTCTGTCCCGTGTAAGGACCCCCTTACACGGGGGGGGGGGTAAAGCTCTGTTTAATGGGCCACTGATCACAGAGCAATTATTTACTTCAGCATAGCTGCAGTTCAGAGAGGTTTTGCCCATAGGGATGTCCCATACTGCATGAAGAAAAGCTCATGAAGAAAAGCTCTTAAACAGCCAGGCTCAAGTGCAATCCAGCGGAGGCTGCTTGCCCTTGCACCTCCTGCAATCCTTGCATGATGCTGTCAACGCCATAAGCTTGAGTTTCTTCCCTAAACGCAGAAACGGGAGCCTTCTCTTTTATTCTTCTTCTCAGCAATGTTTCCTATCGGGAAGGCTTCTAATCACAGCAGGCAACTCCAGGTTTGTAAAGGAATAATTTACCTAAAAGCAAGAGCCATCACAACACTCTGTTGCCTTTAACAACCCAATAGATGAGCATATGGGGCAGGCCATGGACTGAAAGAAAAATAAATGAGATGCATCGTGAAATCCAGAAAACAGAGGAGCTTTGGTGGAATGAGATTTTATGTTTGGAAGAAAATGACATATGGAGATACATAATAAACTGAAGCACAAGGGGTGATCAATTTTCAAGCATGTCTGGAGAAATGAGACAGCATTCAGTCCTTTGCAAAAGGGAATTTAGGGGAGGCTTCTGCCTTTCAAGTCATGGTTCTGTTACATTGTCAACACCAAAAATGTTCTCTATTTTAAGGAATATGTTTTAGTTGTAGGTAGGAAGATTTCTACTCTGCAGTAACAGTCTTTTCCTGCAGTAAATTCTGTCATTTCTTAATCAATTAACATTCAACCCAGTGATTTTGGTGATACACTTCATTCCACACAGAGAAAATTAGAAGAGGAAGGTCAAACTGTTGGTGGAGGCTAAATAAGCACAGTTTGAAGACCTCCATTAGCCAGAACGGTTTCTGCTAACACAGAGCCACCGTATCAACATGTCTGCATCCTGACTCATTTTCTGTACTGCTGCAGGCTTTGGACAGCACTGTGGAAATGGTGCACAAGACTAGCGTGTGGACAAAGATCCCTGAAAGGTATTTCCTTCAGAATGGTTTGCTAGACACTTCAGACACCTAACGTTATGATTCCCAGAGTCAGATGTATGAATGTAGGATGGATGAATCCCGCCCGCTGTATATTGTCTTTAGCCACAAAGAAAAATATTTTCTCCCCATAGTGAAATACTGGTCTGAGACTGGAGTTCTTTGGAAATTATTTGTGACTTGTGATGTTTTGGAAGTTTGCTGAATTGCTGCTGGCCACTACGACATGAACACCTATCAGCAACACTTTATGCACAACCAGTACGATAATGTATAATAGGAGGCCTGCACAGATGGCCAATTGAAGAGCATGAACACAAAACAACTATACAAGTAATGTTCTGCTTCGCTCCCCAGTGGGTGCTTGGTTTGAAGTTAGAATACTTACCTTTCTAGAAGGCTGTACTAAGCTACTGGTATCTACCCTTAGAGTAATATAGATGATAAAACAATACTGGAACAGTTCTTGCTTGTGAGCAAAACCTTCATTAATATATTCACAACTGGAATTCTCAAGTATTCGAGCTAATACTAACATGAAAGAATATGAAAGTTAATATTCTTAGGTCACAAGTATAATAAATAGAAGGGACAAGTTACCTTGAAGCTATAACCTTGATCTACAAGAAACCGTTGTCGCTTCGTTGAATACGCCATTTCCTGAGTATCTTGGGATACAAGAGAATAAAAAAAGGCATTGTATTCCTCTGCAACCATGCCTACGAGACAGACACCGAGTGATTAGTTCCATTTGGAACACTGCAACCAAGAACAAAAAAGGACTGAACACTGAGAACAGGTGTTTAAATAAGTTCTCTCTCCACAAAAACAATCTGCAAAGTTTAGCTGCACCCGGACCTTACCTAAACTGACTGACGAAGTACACAGCATGGAAATTCCTACTCTTGTTCTTAATAACTTGAGAATGGGTGAAAAGGGAAAAACTGAAAAGGAAATGTATGCTAACACAATTACACTAGTGCTCTGAGAAGAACCTGCTTCTTTATTATGCTAGGCAAGGTAAATTATTATATATATAATATATATATAAATTATATAAAATATAAAATTATTTTAAAGTCTATTATGTAAAGAAGAAGTAAAAAGTCAAGAGCAAGGATTGCAACACACATCAGAAAAGTTCAATAAAAAAAGACAAAGGAAAAGTTTTATCAATGTAAAGCAGAGTTTGCAGTGGTTTTGCACTAAAAAAGTCGAGACAAAAATACTTAGCTAAGAATTCACAGCACTATCCGAAGCCCAGGATATACCAGGCTGCGTATAATTTATTTTTTTAAACCTACAGTCCTTAAGATCTATTACCCAAACAGCATTGGGTTCTCTTTTAAAAGACAAGGTTTCACTAAGACTTTGTTAACTCACTAACATGGGTTTTGTACGCATTTTCAAACAAAGCCTCAGCTGTAACAAGCACAAACTGCACATAAAATAAGTGTATGCAGATCTTAAGTGCAAGTAGAGAGGTTTTTAAGAATCATTTTTCTAAACAAAAAGCTCATTGGTTATGTTTTGCAAAGACACAACTAGTTAGAAATTAAATCCCTTTTTTAAAAGAAAGTAATCTGCAGTATCAAAAATGTGCTTTCTAGAGACTTGCTTTTTAGAATAATACTACGATTTTTTAAAAACTATTTCATGTTGAGGAAATTATCAAGGAATGAAAAAGAGAAAGAACCACCAAAGAACAAAAAGGTCATTTTCCTTCAGCTTTTTTTGTCCTTTGGAAGTTTTCCCAACACAAAGCTTTGCTGACCCAGAAAATGCTTCATTTTCCTTCACTGGTATACAGGCATATATTCTCTTTGACTAAAACATAAATCCCAGGACAATATAAAGGAGTACCAGGAACATCCAGTTTTTCTGCAGTTCTATGATACTACGATCCAAGGCCCAGAGCCCAACAATCACCTCATTTACCTTTTTTAGCTCTCAGCACTCGTCCCAGTCTTTGAGCCTCCTGTCTTCGAGACCCACCATGGGACGATATCTGAATCAGAACATTGGCTTCCGGCAGATCGAAGGATGTGTCACCCACCTGTAACAGAGAAGCAGCCTCTGAGCAGCATCTTATTTCCGTGTATCATAAACAGAGACTTAATACAAAGCACACCTTGGTGAGCTGCGATACAAAGATGTCAAATGCACAACATGCATGTAATAACTCACTCTTAAATAAACTTTGCTCTGAAGATGGGTACAATGACACACTGAATGTCATCACTTACCTTGGAAATGAAAATAGTGTTGATTTTTGGATTGTGCTTGAAGTTTTGTAGAATTTGCATTCTTTCTCCTTGTGCAGTAGGACCATATATATAGGGTCTGAAAAGAACAGAAGATATGCAAATTAAATCCATTCAAGATTTCTCAATCACTTCTTATGAGGTACTAAGACACCACGGCAGGGAGCGCAGTACACTTTTGAACTGATATAAAAACAAACCAGATTTTGGTACAGCCTACAGTTTGCTTTTAGCTTCTTTGGCTCTTTATGGCAGCTACCGAGTCGTTTGTGAAACCCTCTGCAGCAACCGAGTCTGCCAGAAATAAATTCTGACAGTTATGTTTTGCAATTATGTGCACCAGTGAAGCTGTAGATCAACAGACTGAATATATTTGCTAAGCCTACATGAAAGTCTGAAGGCAGCTGTTAAAATAAGAGATTTTTTTTCCTCAAATCCACTGAGTTAGCACATTGACAGCTGCAACCTTTCCTTCCTATTTAAACACTTGAAAACCCAGGCTTCTCTAGCAATGATACACTGAGTGTCACAAGCTGGTTGTTGGATGTTGTTCTGGGAAAATTATTTTTGCTTTTGAAGCTAACTTCTTGCCTCTCCTAATACCTTCTGGGCCTACTGAAATGAGAACAAGGTCCCAAACGTTCCATGGCCACAAGCAGCTCACAGTGGCATTTCACCTCAGGTTTCTAACGTTTGATGATGAATCACCTACAGCATTTAATATCTCAATCCACAAGGCTCACACAAACCCTCAGTCACCCACAGACTTCATGAGTAACTTGGGGTACTATGAATTTTCCGAGATTCTCTCTAGAGTCTGGCTGTTTTCTTCCTGCCTAAGTGGAGTTTTTAAAAAAAAAAAAAGGAAAAAAAAAGCTAGAAATAGCAAAGCCCACACAAAAAATGAGAGGTGTGCACGAGTGCACAGCCACTGCTTTTTCATCTGTTGCACTACTTTTCCAAATGCTTGTTAACAAGCATCTCCAAATAACAGGACTGAAGTTCTACAATTCCTATTTTGTTCACACTTCCACACATTATTTCTCACACAAGGAACCAACCTCAAATGTTTCATTTAAGTTTCAATATTGCACATACATGAGTGGTACCTGAACATAAACACGCAGTGCACAGTACTAAGATTTTATAGCCTTATCAACTAATTCCTGTTCGTTGGCTCCTCTTGCTTTCTTTATTACAAACTTTATTCTTATTCTTCTTTTACCAAACAATTCTAGTCACCTGTAATGTAATTCTTCTATTCAGTGTATTTAACCAGATTTTTAGAGAAACACAGCTAAAAAATTAAAGTGGCAAATGAGTCAACTCTGAAACAAAACCGTTATTATTAAATCAGTAGCATTCAGTAATATTTTTGAGCCTTATTTGAAACTTCATTTAATATTTAAATTGTGACAATTCTAATCCCCAACAAAACTTAAATGGAAGATTTAAACTGAAACTAAAGCATCTGTGGGCCTTCTGTTTCTTAAAGCCACCAAGAAGGAGCTCAAACACATTTTTTTATTAAGAATAGAATAACCTAGAACTCCTGGCTATCAATCCTCCATTTCAATCCCCCCCCCAGATCCTACTTGACAATGATTCATTAACACAAATCTGAGTACCTTCCTGAACCTATAACACCCAATGCTAGACTGATCTTTTTTTTTTTTTCTAAAATGACCCCTTTTCCTCACTGCAAAAAGAGGGATTTGCAAAGATAGATCCTTCTCCCATTAACTGACCTAACTATCAAAACCATAGAGGCATAGTCCTTCAGAAACAGTGATTTAAATGTATTAATAACACCAGTAAAAAGCAGCACATGAGCTATATGACACTGGATGACAGACTCAAGACAGAGTAAAAGCTGGCTAAGCGCATTTGAATTCTGTAGCCCCAAACATTACAGTTTTATTTAAGTAATTCCTGTCACCTGCACGGTCTTTCTCTGCCAGTACCAAGGGAAAGGGGGGGTAAGAGAGGAGCCGGCAGAGACAGCCAGGCGATGGCCATCTCTCCCTCCATCAGGGAGCCCAACCACCCCATATGCTTGAGTCGGGCAATGAGGAGTGCAGTGGGGACTGCCCTCCTGCTGGGCCAGCGCCGGCTGGCAGCCTTGGCCACTACCACCGTGCGCGCTGGGCTGCTCCCTCCTCCTTAAATATATAATTCCTGCCCCACCCAAACCAACAGCTCCCTTTGTTTCAGCATGCTCACAGCAAATTATGATAGAAAATTTTATAAAGACTCCCTCACCTTTACCCAGCACTGCAAGCCTCCTTTCTTTCTGACACTGACAGCCGTACAACCTGGAGCTCTGTACATTATGTGAGGAATGGAGAATTACCTCAAGAACACAGAAAGCAAGCACCTAATATTTCTTTGACTGGTTTTCCTGCCATGCTTCTACAGTGTCTACCCCACTTATCATCTGCTGTACTACTTAGCAAGCACCCCCTCCCAGCATCGCCTTTGCTAAAGGCTTTTTCTGTGGTGCACTGAACACTGCTAGAGACATTCCAGAGGCACCATTACAGCTAACCTCTGTCCAGACAGATTAAAAAAATGATGAAAGAGACCACAGGTGTTGGAATTCATCCAGCACCGTTAGCTCTGCTGACTATTTGATGTCGCAGCAAGCCAGCACAACACGGCTGTTAAACTACACTCAAAACTGATCATGAATTTTGGAAAGTATAAGGCTTGTTTGTGGTTTTGCTATGAAGTACTGCTGAAATTCCTAGACATGAAATCATACACAGTCAAAATGCACCACAGCTTCCAGCAAGCAAGGTGTTATTTGGGCTTGTCAAAGAAAGGATGAGGCCAGCTTCTAAGCTTACTTTCCCCAATAATTGCTCTGTGCCTGATCCTGGCAGATACTCTCCCTGATCATCCCTCCCCAAACCCTACAGACACACTGATGCTAACCCCTCATTAAACTCTATTTGTACAACCTTCCATAACTGCGCTCCCGTTAAGAGTCATTTAAGGTAGCTGAGGAGCTCATGGGAGCAATATCCTTTTATTAAACAATTACAGTAGTTCTAGGCAGTGCACTGGTACAGCACAGATCCCAAAAAAGTTTGTCTTGGGTTTTTTAGACAAGGTTAAGACCTTTTGAGAACCTGAAGAGGAACACCCTGTGTCCCAAAAGATCTTGAAAGATCCAGAGAGTATATATTTGAAAACCTTTGTCTCAGAGAGACAGGGGAAGCTACTATCCATTAAAGAAATAGTTCTAGTGATGCTTTTAAAAGCCACTCATTTTTCCACTGGCTTTTAATAATAATGAAATGGATGGAGAAATACAAATAGTCTTTCACAGAAATCTTGGATGAAAATTCCTCCGAGGCAAGTGCTAAACAGAGATTCTTTTCAAACAGTTCTATACCAAAATAACGTTGCAGTGCCAACAAAATCCATCGAAAACATACCCTCACGAGCTCCTTTTCATGTAGGAGTATTGGAGTTAAATGAAAGTATTACAGGAAATATCTAAAGCCTACTGAAAACTGTTGAGATTACAAGGCAACTTTCCAGGGAGGAGGAAAACAACAGTGCCATCATTGGTTGTGAACACTTACTTCCCAAGTCTGATTGCATACTCCTTCAGTGCAAACACGTTGTCAGCAAATACGATGATTTTATCATTCCGTCGCTCATGAAACTTAATCAAGAACTGGCAGGCTCTGAATTTATTTGGGTTCATGGTATACAGCAGTATCCGTTTCTTTGTTTTGATAGCTACGTATTCTCTATAAAATTCAGGTGACATTGGGCACCAAACCTAGAATTAGAAAACACACACACAAAGTAACCCCCCATTATTTATTTATTTTATTCCACTGGGAATTGAAAAGATATTGGGGGAATGATAATGCATTATGACTTTCTGTATGGCACAGGCCACAGATTTTAACACAGCAATTTCTGTGCCAAAATGAAAGTTACCGGTTGGCGTATTCTCCAGCACTGCCAAACTCTGTTTAACCTCATCAATATTCTGGCCTTCCAAAATGCTTTAGAAGGGAGATCCATGACAGAAACAGGCAGCAGGACTGGAACAAGACTGAAAGGTATTTTCTTTCTGTTTCATACTTAATAATTTTACTGAATGCTACTACTTTTTACAGAGCAATAATTAAGAGAATGAACTGTGTACTCTCCCTGTCACAGCAGTCAAAGCTTTTTCCATAAAAACTAATTTTCATCCATATTCTGAAACCTGAGACACATACCCACAAAGGAGTGACTTCTATTTTAACAGCTATTGAGTCCACAACTTCCAAAACACTAGGATTGATTAGAAGTTTTCAATGGGTTTCCCTAAGCAATTATTTTATTATGTAAATACATATCATAGTACTGCATAAGTCTAGGTTTACCAAGGTATTTTTTCTACTGTAGCATGAAAATAGAAGAAATTATGAAGTTTAGAAGTTTATGCCAATGCAATGATACAATCTATAGCATATAATGACACTATCTATAATGCATATAATTTAGAAGACATTCATTCTGTTGTACATGGGTTATTCCTCCATATCCATTGCACAGTACAAATTAACAGAATACTGCAAAGCAAAGCCTTTTTCATAGCCATCATTCAGCTAAGGAAGTTACGTGACAATTTACAGGCATTTATTTAAACAACCTGAATTGTTCTGTAGTGGTAAGAACTACTTTTCTGTTTCAAAACATTTTTTCTAGGGAGTTAAGTGCTAGATGAGACTTTTTTCATCCCTTGACTACATTAACAATAAATTTATGCATTGCTCCATTGTTATTGTATGCTGTCTGTATGGAAGATTTAAAATTCTTAAATCAGAAGAGAATATTTCAAAGTGAGAATGAGATATGAATACCGAACATTTGATTGTAGTAAAATAATTCATCTGTTGCTCAATGGCTCTGACTACATGGCAAACTGAATATATTTTGATATGTATTTGCACTCTCTTCTCGATTTGGAAACAGCTAAGATCTACTTCTCACCCCAACGATCCTTCAATTTTTACATTTTGCGAGACGTGCCCTCCAAGCCAAAAACTGAGAATGGCAGCTAGGAAAGGGATTATTTGCAAATTACAAAACTGCGAAAATATAATTAAAGAACATGCTTGTTCTCTCTTTTTAAACTTCTTTTAACCTTTTTAACTGTGCTCATTCCTTTTAAGACCAGTGAAAGAGTAGTACCTGCAATGACCACAACCTGCCTTATCAGATAGCAGCACTGCCCTCTCTTGCCACCTGAAAAGAACTGCACTTAAAGAGCAACCCAAATATTTTTCTTGACTAATTTGAATTTGCAGACTGGTTACTCTCCCTTCAACCTAGCTATTTTCTAGATGTTCTTCATTTGCTTTCTATTACTTAAAAACAGCTGTGGGTTTTTTCCTTCTACAACCTCCAGTTTGTACAAAGTTCAAAAGGAGAACTGCTGGCCTGCACCTGCATCTTTTATTCCAGTACCAGAGCTAGGGAGAATTGCATGAAACTAACAAGACAGGTTAAAAAAACCCAAACAACAACCAACAACAAAAAACAACACAAAAAACTCCACAGATAACAACAACAACAACAACAAAAAACACAAAAAAAAGAAAGCAAAAAACTCCCAGAAAAACCCAAGAGACAGTTAAGTTACGAAACTCCACCACAGCACGTTGTAGCTGCTAAAACTTTACTTCCATTCAATGGGAGTCCGGACAAGTTCATGAAAAAGAAACCCACTGATGGTTACACAGAAACCATGTACAGCTCATAAATGACTGAGGGTTTGGAGAAGTATCAGAAGTAGTAACAGATATGTTTGCCCTGTTCTTATATTCTTCCCTAAGTATCTTCCTTGACAATTATCAGACATGATATATTAAGTTAGACCTTTTGTCTGACCCAGAAAGGTTATTTTAATGTTCTCATGTGACTGTGTGAAAGGTTTCCACTTCTCTGATACCAGATTTTTCTCTCATCCATATGCTGGAAAGAACAGAGGTCACACCGTTATATTGGAAAGAAATAGTAAGATCCAGTCCGATGTTTTCAATGTTCACCCTCACACATTCAGGCTTGAGATAAGCAGGTGTGTTCTTAGGTTTTTTAAACTTTCTACTATCCTTCTTTGTTTTAAGTTACAATTTTCCTCAAACACTACAGACTGTCTACCAGTTGAAGTCTCTAAAAAGCAGCTTCCAGCATACCACTTGATGTTATGCTCACCGTAACATGATGTTACGCTACCACAGAGAACTGAGCTTAAGATACGAAGTCAAGTCAGACAACACAAACGTCAACTGCATTGAACCAGGTCTACACTACTGTTCACGTTTCTGAATGCTGACTTGGAGACAGCTGATCAAGCACCACAAACCCCGCAAAGAGAGAGAGTGCTGAAGTCACTCTGAAGAACATGTGGCTACTGGATTTGCCATGTGTTCATATCGACCAGCCACAGCCTTGCCTAAGCTACAAGGTAAATGAAAAGCCATAAGCACACCTGTTTTTCCCAGTTAAATACTTACAATTTGATACATCTTCCTTCAAAAAAAAAAAAAGTTATAAGCACACTAAGTAAACACTAGTAGTACCAAAAAGCAGAGCATCACCTCAGCACACTGGACTTTAGCAATGTAGCCACTGTTCTGCAGCTCCATCCAGTTGGCTTCATAGAGCTTTGGTCCGATCAGGAAGTTCAGGTCAACAATTTTATCATCTTCTCTGACCAGGGTAGCAGTCAGCCCCAGTTTACAATGAGCTTGTACAATAGTGAGCACACGTCTGAACATTTTTGCTAAGAAATGCAAGACAAATTTTCTGTTTACTTTCCTGAATGGATTTAGAAGACAAATACTGCAACTTAAAAAACCACTTTCATCAACTCTTGAACACAAAGCAAGACAGCACTGAGAAATTTTACCCCATTTCACAGACACTTTAATAAATCTATGTTACAGCAAAACTTCACACTGATTGCAGCTTTAGTTTACATCTTCAGTGTACTCTGAAAATCCCACTAATCCTTCTGGCATCTTTATTATTTCCAATTTCTCGAGAGAAAATTAATATATTCAGAGGTTACATAGCTTGTTTTAGGTCATATAGTATTTCATTGAAAGAAATATGACACAAGGACTCTTGGCTGACTGCCACATTCAGGACTTCTAGTGTATGGCAGAATTACTTGTCTTTAGTATTGCTAGAGATCACAGCTGGGATTCTGTACCTTAATTTTTATGAAACCAAGAAAGAACAGAAGTGAAAGAATGGTGGCAGCAACATGCTACTTTGATAAAATGGCAGTTAATCACGGCCTACTTCTGAAATCCATCATTTCTGCAGACACCAAATTATATTCAAATGAAATCATGAGAACAAGGTACAGCAGCTAACAGAATCCTGGGTGGTATTTTTAGCCAGGATTATTCCATAGACACCCTAGTACTACAATATTGCTTTGCAATGGTATAGATCTCAATTACATAGTAATTTCAAATACAACAGCTATTTCTGGACAGTAATCACTAGCGTTACTCATACTTTATGGAGTAGAAATAGATATTAAAAGCTAGCTTACAGTGTCACTACATCTCAAAAGAAAAGAAGGCAGATTAATTCCTCTCCTGTTCAAATTTTGTCTACAGCAAAGCTATACAAATGTATTTCAGGCATCTTAGAGCACCTTATCAACCTACACAGAAGGAGAAGGCACTTGTATTTTACACTGCCGTTACAGAAAACACAGTGCCTAATTTGAAGGGTTTCAGAAAACCAATGGTCAGCTAAACTCCATAGTATCGGGGGGAAAGAAAGAAAAAAAGAAAGTAGAATAAGGCAGTTTACTTGCCTCAAAACCATAAGCCACAGGTTTACTCGCTATATTAATCATGAGAAAGACAGCAAAAAAATGCTACGTCTAAAAGAGCGGAGTAACATTAACAGCGTATACAACACGAAAGGTGTGCACACCGTTTCCTTACCAGGGATAGTGTGTACTTCATCAAGTATCATAAGGCCCCACTCTTGACTTTTAAGCCACTCCATTACTCTTTCTGCTTCCCAGGATCTTTTCGTTGTGTGTCCCAACATGGAATATGTGCTGATAGCAACAGAACAGCCAATGGGCTTGTCTTTGGCATCAGAAGTGAACCGACATATCTGACTGTCGTCGATGGTGGACCACATCTTGAATTGGGCTTTCCACTGCTCCACAGACACTGCAGAGTTACCAAGGACCAGACACCGCTTGCGTACAGTACACGCAGCTGTCACTCCAACTAGAGACTTGCCAGCACCTGCAGAGGAAGAAGAGTGATGTTGGTCAGTCCCCTCACAGGTATCACTGGAGTAGGAGGGGATGGGGGGGAAGAGCAAAGGAAAACAGGAAAACTGAGAGAGGATATGAAATCATGTAAGGGCAAATTCTTCATTGTTTCTTTACTATAATAGTCTTAAAGACATGGAGTATTCACTTCTAAAAAAACAGCTGGATTGTCTACTGGACATGTAACTGTATTTTCTCAAGAAAATAATTGTAAACAATGGCTTTGCCATATCGAAGCCATCACTTTAGCGCTTTCTTAATTTCAAAAGCAGGTTACATTCCAGCTGGCTAAAGAAAGCTTCCCCTAGAGGTGATACCTCTAGTGGGATACCACTGCTCCATCAGCTATGTTCATTTCCCCACGTAGCAGGTCCTCAAATTTTTCCATTCCTCCTTCACACTTCTTCCAGCATCCCTTACGCACTCTCTCAGGCCCTCACTGTATCTCCCGTGTGCCTCCTTCACCCTTAATACCAAGGGCACCACCATGCATTCTCCTGTTCTCTCCCTTTTCCATTGCTTCCCACAGGTTGTCCCAATCTGCACATTCCTCAATTCTTTCTCAAGCTCTCCTCCCCAGAACTTGCATGTGCAAGCTCTTTTCTTCCTTGCACCCTCCTTTAAGCCCTCTCTGTATGCCCAGTTGCCCCCAGTCTCCCTATTGCCAACCAAAGAACAAATGAGTCCAGTGCCAACAGCTTTACATTTCACTGGAAGATCAGTAGAGCTGACTTGGAGGGACCAGTGAAAGCATGCTCGGTAATCTGAAGCTACCACAACCACAAATCAGTTCTTCAGTCACTACAGGGATACTGACAGCGCTGCTAAGCAGATGTCTGACAGCTCTGTCAACCGGGCTCTCCTTCACCACAGCCTCGCCACCACTCGCTAAAAACCAACAGGACTCTGCATACTGGTATCCCTAACAGTCCCTACTACTGTTTGAAATCTAAGCAGCTGTCACATACTTTACTACAGGCAAACAAAGAACAAAACCCCTAAAAATCAACTCAGCAACTTACCACATGGCAAGACAATAACACCAGATCTGGCTCGCCCATTCCCAAACATCTTCCTTAGGCTTTTCTCTTGATAGGGTCTGAGGACAGCTGTTGGTTTCAGATCTATATTAATATCGGGATTCACAGAATCATTTCTGAAATCATATTCTGCCAGCAAGGGGTACTCCAAATGGATACAACGCTTCTGAAGTTCTTCAATCATCTCCTGAAGAGGAAACAAAGCTTCAGATGGTAAATTCTCCAAATCTGAATTAATTCTTTTTTTTCCCCAAACAACCAGATTATATAGTACCATGTGAAGTTACATTTATTTTTTATGCTTATGAAGTTTGCAAGAGTTAAAGTTTATTCCAAAAACTTTATTCATGACCACCCCTGCCCCCCTCAAACATTTTAAAGAACAGTTGACATTAGAGAGGGCTATTTAGACAGAGGGAAGAACATGATGCATTAATCTCAGACGTGTTATTTATCTGGCAGTGACTAAACTACACCCTGAAGTCCTGCAACAAAGAGCTCAATAACAGACACAAAAGGTTCTGTGTGTTACACAAGGACCTACCAGAGATGCACATCTGTTATGCGGAAAGTCTCCAAACCCTGGTAATGCAGTTATTCCACCACAATGACAGGCTGATGCGATCACCAAGAGGTTGTTGGTTTCGTTTGGATTTTTTAAGTAAATAAAATAGCTACTAAGTTCTCTTTTTTAAAAATGTCTGTTTTCCCCAGTAAGGCATCATTAGAATCACCAGGTCCAAAAACAACTTGAGAAACTCTACAAAAGCCCTCTGAAGGTCAAACCAGGACTGAGCTCCAACCTCCTTACCAAGCTATGAAATTCGAACCACCAAGAGTTCCTCCTGCAAACATGAATCACAAAACAAAACCAGAAAAATAAAACCCAACCCAAAAACCAAAACAAAAAATGTCTTGCAGGCAGGGGAGGAACAGTCTGCCACCCTCTGTACTGAAGAGGAAGATCCTAAGATTTTGGAAGGCAACAGGAAAGAAATATTAAAGACTTCAGTGATCTCCCCTATCAAAGAGACACAGTACTTCACATGAAGTTCTCATGCTTATTTGCAAGTCCTGGGCACATCCCCCACAACTACAAGTGCAGAGACTAAAACACTCATACCTGCTTGACTTCAAAAGATACCGTCTGGGTTTCCTCCTCCTCCTCCTCATCCTTGTCCATCTGCTCATAAAACTCAAATAAATCAGCTGGGACATCTGGCTTATTCTGAGCATCTGCTCCCTGTGATGTTGATGGACCAAGGCCACCTTCATTGGATTTTGAAATCTGAAATAGACCGACAGGAATTTTCACCAAGGGTTTTGTTAGAGAGACACTCCTCCCCCCTAGTTTGGGCTCATTAAGGAGGCACAGATCATTGCTGACAGAACTGCTGATACAACAACCAAACAATAATCACGCCAAATTACCCAAAAGTTTATCTAATGTTAATTCAATCACTTTAAAACATGCCCAAACATACCGCTGATTTACTTGTGAATGTTTCTGTAATGAGCTCTGTCTCTTCACCCTCAGCATTTCTCAGGCGACAGTCTCTAATAACATGGTCTTGCAGAAGCTGCTGAATGACATCAGGGTGGGTACTTTCCACAAAATACCTAAAAATAAAGGACAAAGGAAAACATTTTTATGAACTAATCAACTGAGTAACTTACAGGAAGAGTGGCATGGATGCTTAGATCCATACCCATCCCAGATGCATTCTCAAGCGTCCCCTCTTGGGGATGGTAATTTTAAAATAAAGAAATTATGGCAATAAAAAAATTTTAAAATATGCCTCATATCAAAAGCATCACGTACTCTGCAGTTACGTGTCTCACTCAAATGATGTGTCTCCCAAATGACGTGAGTGAGAAAACTCCAGCAGAACTGGCTAGAGAGAGCTCTCACATACATGTCTTATTTGTGACACAAGTCAATGTTTTTTGAGACTGAACTGAAATGAGTCTCTGAAAACACTGGATGTGGTGTTTTAAAGTCCTACCCCCAGGACCAAGAAAGCCCAAATGACAAGAACCCCAAAACTGCAAAACATAAACCGTCTGAAAATTTAAGTTAGTGTATCCTGAAATTGTTTCTCTCCCTGGAGATTCATCAATAATGACGCAGGTTGGAGATCACAGTTAAAATGTGAGCCAAGGGAGACCTATGTCTGAGCTGGCACGGGAGAAAGCCTTTTCTCAGACACCTAGGATAAGGACAAAATTCTGCTAGTAATATTAGCGTTAATTTTTCCTGAAGCAGCAGGTTCAAAAAAGCAGCAGCACAAGCAGAGCATTAGACTATAGTCCCAAGGTTTATCTGTGTCTGCCAGACAGTGGAGAACTTTGCAAAAGAAATAAAAGGAGAAAGAGAAAACACGTGCAAGGTACAGACACAGGCTTCAGGTTTCTGCTGTCCCCTTCCCTCTCCTTACCACAAAATCACAGGTTTAGATAAAATTAGTAAGCTCTAAACTAGCTGACCTCTCAAGGCCCCTTCCAACATTATCTTCTATGTTTAAAACCCATCAGACTCAACCCAGGAAAAAGCAGATCTCACACAAGCACACACCTCTTGCCAGTGGATTTGCTTATCCTTCCTGAATAATGGATTACAAGTCAGAATACACGAGACTGAAGGTCAGCAGTACAAGACCTGTCTAACCAGGCTCACATAAATTAGGAAGGAATGAACAAAACAGTTATCTGAAAACCTTAAGGATGTATTGCAAGTCTAGGCAATAAAGAAACAAGCTAGAATATCAGATTCGCAACCTGCTTTTAAAAACGTAACAATAACCACCAGTAGCTCAGGACAGCCAAACTGAATTCATTGTATTAAATACTTTCAACAACTGAAAAAGTGACCCTGTATTGACAGATGCTACACTCGGCTGGGAGCTGTAAGACTCAACAGCTACTGAGACCCCTCAGTTATACACTGCCGTGCACGTGGAGGACTCCCTCTGCCACCCTAGTTAAGGAAGAAGCCGCTTACCTGTTATGTTTCAGTACCAGCTTCACCTTCCCATAGCTGACAGTACACAGCTACAAAGGAACAAGAGCAGTCATTAGGAACACGCAAAAGAGCCATTCTACGTTTGGGACCAAACGCTGCAATGCCCTTTAGGTCTTTGTGGGGAAGCATGGTATTGTCATGCATTTACTTGTGATGTTGCCATGCTTATGGACCCAACCTGAAAAGGTATTTTCAGAAGACGTGGACATCATCTCACACAGATCAGTCACAGACATTCTGTTTTTTATATCCAATTCCAATCTGCTCCCAAAACTGCAAGAACATACTTGCAGGATAAGGCAGGCTCTGTTTTATAGCGCCCGGCTCTTCCAGACTGCTTCCCACATCCACAGTCGTCTCCTAGAGCAAATCTGATGAAACTTTCCCCACGTACAATCCCTACCGGCTAAAAGCATGCACACAGACACTTCAGTATACTTTTTTTTCTTTAAAAAAAGGTATAAATCTCCCAGGATATATTGTGAAAATAGTATGTGTGCAGCACTATACTATAAAAAAAAAAAAAAAACAAAAAATAAAATAAAGCCTCTGTTCTCTTGAAACACTGACAATAGAATAGCATGGTAAAAACAATGAATGATTAAAAAAACACTAAATCAATTAAGGAGAGGCAGCAGGAAAGACTTTCACTAGCAGTAGATATATTTCCAATGCCCATAAAACAGTCTTACCTTGATAAACTGAATTATTCCATCCGGGACACCAGTCTTGCTCAGTTTTTGCAAATACTCTGTGATGTCGCTTGTTTGTAAGCCAACACTAACAGCAGCATACAGTGAGTAAGCAGTCAGCTTGTACTCGTGAATGTGAGTCGGCCTGCACACAGGCTCAGCAATGGCAACCAAAAAATCCTGTGCATATTTGTAAACTGGAGAAAAGGCTTCCAGAAAAATATGGCCATCAGGAGCCTACAGAAACAAAAAGAAATGCTGAAGGCATAACAGCATTAGTTCAGCAGAATAAGGAATTTCCTATAAAGCAGCCCTTATGATATAGGGACACTCCAGTCTTGAGGTGGCAATGCATCACAGGGTTTCAAAAACAAGTGTTTGCCCTAACAGTAAAGTTTCAGAAAAAGAATTTTGGAAACAAAGACACAACTTAAAAAAAAAAACAACCCAAAACAAAACACAAAACTAACATAAATTTAGCATACATAACTAACATACCTTACTAGAGCTATTCTTCCCCATCAGGATGTTGAAGCACTTTAAAAAAAACCAGCAGCTTTACACAGAACAAAAAAAACTAGCAAGAGACATGGAAGGAGACACAGGAACATACAGCTTTTGTCTTCTGAAACGGTCCAGATATTGATTTGTCCATGTCCCTTCCACGGCTCTAGGAATAAACCATGCTCAGATTGATTAAGCTTTTCCAGATCGACATAGAATCACAGAACGTTAGGGGTTGGAAGGGACCCAGACCCAGGCCCACGCTCTCTCCACCTGCGCACAAACCCTTTTTCTTGGTGTCCCCGCTTGACTGTGGAGAGCGCAGCGCGCTTGGCCGGACGGCTCCACGGCACAGCCCTGGCTCCGTTACTGATACCAGGCGGTTTAGTAAAAGTAAGCGTCACAGTAGGTCCTAAAAGGCCTACTCTGTGTAACCTTTAGACAGAATCAACTTTTCTTTCAGCAATTTTCCTTTTAGCTAAAATAACAGTATGTTCTGACGCTAACGGCATGTTTTGAAGACAGGGTCTGCTTCTGGGACTGATAACACTTAAGAGTTATAGTCATCGCTGATTCTTGCTTGCGCTTAGTCTTAGAGAATCCAACGTCTCTATTAAATTCCTCACTAATTACAAAGAAGGGCCAGAGATACGCAAGACTGTGAACAACATCTTTCTATTGTCTTTAAGACTTGATTCATAGATCTGGCGCCAGGAGTAGAGATAAATCCTGTAGGAACCAGAACAGGATCTTCTCCTTCGAGCTACCTGCATGTGTCAACAAAAAGGCCTTGACCACGCTGGCACAGAAGTGGGGTTATACAGCGGACAACATAACTAGGGGGGGATTGCGGCCACTAGAGACCCCCAGAGACCACCCAAGACCCCTTCCCCAATTTAGTAAGCATGCACAAAGACAATTACATAATATATTAGCATATGCATAAGGTTGCTTGGAATAGGTGGCCTTTACTTGGAATTGTATGAATATTCATTTTTCTATAATGTATATAATGAGTGTGCTTTTGTCCCTCGGTGTGCATGCTGGGAGGAGAGATTCCCCCATGCACCCAGCGCTGCATTAAACCCGTGTCGGCTTTCTAAACTATCATTTGGTTTAGAGAGTTTTCTTGGTAACTATTTTCCGGTAACATTACGGGGGGGCCCCGCAGAGCACACACGCTCCTGCCGGCCTGAGCCACAAACCGCACCGGCGAGGGCCGGACGCGCAGCAGCCGCCTCGCCTGCCCAGGCCTGCAGCCCGCCCTACTCCGGCAACCGCAGGTAACAGCAGCCGTCGGCTCTACAGGGAGGCGGGCGCGCCCCCACCGGCCCCCCGAGGCTCCCCGTACCACCCAGAGCGGACGCGAGGCGTGGTCGGCCTTCAGGGGCATCTGCTGCCTGTAGTCCTTCGCCCCGTACTCGTCCACTTTGGTGCCGCTGTCCTCCACCTGCTTCCCCGCCGCGGACGGCACCGCCTCCTGGGACTCCTTGCCGGGAGCTTCGTCTTCATCCTCTTCGTCGTCATCGTAATGGCGCTTCTTGCACCTCTTCTTCTCTGGAAGCGAAGACGGAGGTGGGAAGAGGCGGCACGGCCGCCACCCGGGCCCGCGGCACCCCAGAGCGCACCCCCCCCACCCCGCTGTCTCCGGCCCCGCGGCACCCCGGAGCGCACCTCCCCGCCCCGCTCCCCCCCGGCACCCCGGAGCGCGCCTCCCCACCCCGCTGCCCCCGGCCCCGCGCCGCCGGGGCGCTCCCCGCCCGCCCCCCGCTGCTCACCCCGCTCCTTCCTGCCCATGGCCGCCGCGCAGCGCCCGCCGCACGCCAGCGCATCACTTCCGCCGCGCGGGAGGGGACGAGGCCCCGATCGGGCCACCCGCCCGAGCGCCATCGAGTTTCTGTTCCCCACCACTCCCCCGCCGCAGTACGAGGCGCGGGCGGGCACGGGAGCGGGGCGTGCGTTTCGGCCAGGTACTAGGGGGGAAAGAGAAGGGGCTAAAGCATAGAAAATGATTTAAAAAATAATAATTAAAAATAGAGGTTTCCGCAAAGCACATTTCAAATAAAAAAAAAAGCCAACGGGAAGTTCACGTACAAGACTGACATTCGGCATTGTTCTAAAATACAAAATTCTTAAAAGAGAAATGACACTGTTGTCCCTACAGAGTGTTTTAATATATTTCTAAGTACAATTCGTGTCTGATTTTGGAAATACAAATACATTTCGAATGGTTAAAAACAAAAATTAAAAAAATATTTTGAACATCAGCCAGCTGAAAATATATTTATCTAGTAAATCATCTCTCAAAGCTTTTATATATTTAATTATTCTAACTAAACATGTACCCTTAAAAAACCACGTCATAAAAATGTAGAAATGAAATTGTGGAATAAGATTACTGGGATATATATACACACACATTCAACGCATACACAGAATTACAAGGGGGTGTCGTTTGGTTTTGTGGTTTTATCTAAGTTTGGAAGGTTGTTGGACCAACGGAACTAGTAAGCGATGATCCACTCCCCAGTTCCTCAACCAAGATAACCACAGGCTAAATTTTTAATTGTTTTTATCTTTTTTTATACACAAGATATTCCATGTAAAGCAGCAACAGCAGTGCAGTTACTGGTAGCAACATCTCAAAAGTAATAAAAAAACCCATACATCCAGACAGTAGTACATTGCACACACACGTGGATTCTCATACACCCATCAACAATTGGTCAGAGTATTAAATCAGTGTACAAATTAAATATTTCCAAAAATGTGCAAAAAAGTCAACGTTGATAGAAAAAAAACACCTTTGTGTACATACATTACAAACTGTGCCCAGCATTCAACTGAGAGTAAAAACATTTACAGTGAGAAACTGATAGATTAAATAGGGAATTTAACGGCTACATAAAAATGTACATTAGATCAAGAGTAAATTTACAAATTTTTATTCATAGCTTCATGAAAACTAAAAGCCTACGCTCAATTCATCTAAGTCTCCACATATTTACAGTGATATTCCATTACACGACTCCTGTGAGGTCTGAGATGACAGACACTATACTTTAATAAACTGTTCCCACTTTGGGATGACATCACCTTTCACACTGGTATCAATGAGGGATAAACCCTAGGGAACCGACAATCTAATGCCTGGTCAGAAAAGAAAACACAATTCTTGGTTTTAAATCCACATTATGCAACCTCTGGGGAAAAGGAGTTTTTTTTGGGGTAAAAGACATGAAAAACCTCTGAAATATTTCCCATGATATCCACTCTGGAGTTAGAGTGTCCTTTTCCTTCTCTCTTGACAGAAGACTCTGACCTCCAGTCCTCAGTGGTGGGCTCAACATTAAGGGCTGAACCATGAGATACAATTTTTATGTGTTTTAATCCAGTTCCTCTCCCTTTAAAGTAAGTTTATGAAAACTAAGACCTAGCCAAAAGCGTGACTGCTAGCATCAGTGCTTGGAAACATGAGAAATTCCGTTTCCTCCATCCCATCTACCCCTCAAATACCTACCCTACGTGTATATATCTCTAGAGAAAACCCAAGGGTTGCTTCGCATGGCCTGGAGCTGCAGAAGGGTGCAGGAAGGTGCCCAAGGGGCTCCGTGCTAGCAGGTGGGGACCCCCCAAGCCCCTTGGTGCTGGCTGCTGCAGGAGGGGGGAGACGGGCAGGTGCGTGGCACTGCCCAGGACAGCCGGCAGTGTCCCCTGGGCAGCCCTGCTCGCTCACCACCCCCAGCCACAGGGGGCTGCAGTGTCCTGGTCCAAGTGACAGGGCCCTAGTATAATGCTGTACGTTAACTCGCACCTAATTCCGGAGCTATCAGTGGGCACCACCTATGCACTATGTAAGTTATGCCAACTAGAAAGAAAAATAAACCGTGCAGGCCAAGTGGGGGAAATAAAAAGAGAAAGGAGCTCCTTTGTTTCTGACCAAGGACTTTGATTCACAAACCCTGGGCTGGTAGCAGTTCTGCTCGCCCCCTTCGGTGTGCATTTGTGGCTCCTCCTGAAGGCAGCACCGACAGCCAGGTATCAGTGGGTGACATTTGGCTGTCACGTCAAGCAGACTGCTTCCCAACAGCTACGAAATGTTCTTACTATGGCACACAGAGCAGTTCAGGTCACAAATCTACTTATCTTCATGGCGTTCCTTAAATGTCCCAAAGATCAAACCTGGCTATAAAAGTCACCAGGTTCAGTCACCAAGCTTAGGCGTTAATTTTAGAATGACAACAATAAGATTAAGTTAAAAAGAATTTTAAGAAGCAAACCCTTCATTTTAATGCTGGCATGAATTTTGCACATCAAAACAGCAACTATAAACACCCAAATCTCTTAAATATGGGCAGTGTCTATCACTTTTTATTAGTACCTGCTTTGGTCAGTTAGCAATAGCTTACTGATGCATATATATGTATCTATAAGTAACAGTACTAATCCATGAAACATCGCTTTTGGCTATATGTATACAGGGATAGAAAAACTTTGGTAATTGTGTGGGATTTTACACTGCAGACTTGTCATGAACACAAGACAGCAAGTTACCAGCAAGAAATGATACTGGCAGTAATACTTTTGCTTTTCCAGAAACACCATATGGACTCACATTGCAGCACACACATTATGCTTTTCTATATGCGTGACAAAGGCTTTCAAGATTAAAAAAAGTTAGAAATTGGTTCTAAATAACTGTAGATCTGACTAATTTGCTCAGGTCTCTGAAGCTGCTGTTAGACATTGCTCTATGTTGTCCCAAAGACTGGCTTGCTGTACTGCGCCCTACTTACAGGTGCTACAAGGCTTTCAGTCAAGACAACGGTAAGATGAGGATTATCCAAAAGGCACAGGAAAGAATTTCATGGGCACGATGCTAGCTGCACTGAGAAATCTGTTGATTTGCTTAGACACATCATATTCCTGTGTATTGAAAGTAAACAGCTTTTAATACAGTACCACGTTTACAAATGTACCAACTGTAATTTCAAGTCCATTAAGAACTCTGCTGTGGTCTCTACAGTAAACCCAGAGTCTCGTACCCAGAGCTAGGAAGCTAAATCTCGACTCTAACAGTATTTCTGTGAGTGCAGAAAAGTCCTTTTTCTGGTATGCGCATCAGTGTACAATCTCCAAAGTGCAAATACAAAACCTGTATTAGCACAGGAAGCCTTCAGGAAGTGCTCCAAAAACCACTTTTTAAAATTCTCAGTTCAAATGTCTGCAGCAGATCATAGCTAAAGTACGCTTTTCAGTGCAGTTAGGCGAATTCTGGCTTGGGCACATTGAAAAAAACCGTACTCTTAAGACTGTTTTGGTGACATGGAATTGTATGACATATTTCAATACGGTGTTCAAATATGAACAAAATTAAGGCATACAGATAAAAAGGCACTAGCTAAAAAAACCCCAACAAATAACTTTTCATTTTGTTATACTGAAAGGACTGTTGAGCTACAAATCGAATTGCAAATCAAGTTCAAATTTTAAGACTATATTTAAACTGTCAAGAAAAAAAGTCTACGTAGATTTAACTTTACAATTATTAGATCCATACCTTTTTAAGTCCTTACATGGATATTTCTATCACCCAAATTAAAAATAAACAACTTGCTCTAACACAACTGAAACTTTCAGTCGCACTCTGACAGGACTGTTAGTTACACCATTAAAACCATACTACAGAAGTAGCTAAACTTTTGTTACTTAATACGTGCAACAAAGAGAATAATAAAATTCTTTAGCAGATAAGTAAGTCCTTTGAAAATATGTGTACTCACTGTGAACCTCGGTCCTTGTTTTTTTGTGAGCATGGCTTCATCATGGCGTTTACAGAAAAGCAAAACAACCCTGTGACAGTATTGTTTTCACTGGCATTTTCTAGTAATTGGATTCAACAATTAAGAATAATTCATGATTCTAAATGCTGGTATCTTTGTTAGTAAGACAGTAGAAGTGAACATGGATCTTGGCTCTGCAGCCCTCCTCCCATGGAGTTCTAAGCATGCAATTCCATGTGCCCTCTCAAATTCTAGAACTGGGGGGTTTGTTCATTATCACTCCAGTAGTCAATATTTAATGGACCTTGTTTTACTACATTACCCCAGTAGGGGACAAACATTAGCCAACCTTTTGGTAAAAGACTGATTTAGCTTCACAATTATTTCTAGCTCAAAACATTTATGTTAGTAAGCATTTAATTTACCATAAGTTGCTTAAGTCAGTATACGAATTCTCCGTAGGGTGAAAAAAAAACCATCTCAAGCCTAATCTTGGTTAAATTAATAAAATTTTACTAGAATCACTGGAACTGGAAATGTCATCTTCATTTAAGAAGCGCTGTCTTTACGTTGGCAGCTTTCTGATATGTCAAAGAAATTAAGGAAAATGCATTCTGCAAATTCTTTTTCTCCTGGCTCCAAAATGCTCACTGTTGTCATGACTGAATGCCATTTTTTAGAAAAGGCACAAAAGCAGCAAACTCAATCATTCAGTAATTAAAAAATCACAATGAGGAAGGGATATTGCAATATACATGAGCCAGCACTATCTCACAAAAAGGACACGTTATAAGAAAACTAGGTTCTGAAAATTTTCAAGCTTCAGAGAGTGCAGTTTCTTTTTAGAATAGTATATTTAAATGTTATGAACACTACAAATAAACCTGGTTACATTTTCCCTTTAATGTCCTTTTTAGGTAATATAAAATTTCCTTACCTTTTCAGATATCACTGTCCACTACTGATTTTTATATACATTTTCACCTTGGTTTTGGTACTTCCTTAATCTGTTTGAAATCAATCATTTCAATTATATGATCTTTAAATTACCTACATAAACTACTAGGCTCTACATTAAACTTCCCATCCCTGCTGTCATTAAATTTTGCTTATAAAGCAAAGGTCCTTTACAGCAGAGTACATACCAATTCTTCTTAAAGGCTGCTTTCATAGCTTTTATCTAGTGACAGAGAAGAATTAAAAAAAAAAAGTCAGTACAAGCTGACTTTCCCTGGTCCGATTTGTTCTTCCCATGCTCAGAAAACCTTGCACGGTCGTGTACCCTGACCAAGAAAATTATAAACTGGGTAACTACTCACATAAACCGAAGCAGCCATCACTCTCAGTCTCAGGAGAGATGCCACCCCCCCCCCACAAAAAAAAAAAAATCATTCTTACTCCACTACAGGTAAAAAGATAGATTCACACTCCTACTTACGCTCTGGTACAAAATTTGGAAGTTAGCCAAATAAATACAGCAATCTCACAAGTGAACTGCCAGGGGGATGGGTAAGCTTATTGTTCCATCTCCATGCACTTCATAATTCTGCAAGTCCTCTAAAGGTGCAAAACAGGTAAAGCCTTGTCAGAGTGGACAAGGTTCACAGTACCAGCCCGCTCTGCTTTTACGAAACAACAAAAGGAAGCAATGAATCATCCAAAACAGTATACATTATTTCAGTTCTGTAGTCCAATAGTTTATTTCCAAATGCCCTTTTAAATTATGTTGTGTTCTTCTACAAAAATACGAGAGTTTGACTTTTCTGTTGTGAAAAGTCAGTTATTCACTACATCTGATCAGTACCTGGACTTCTCGATTGAGAAGCAGCATTTCAGAGTTTTACTTCTGTTCTTTTATTATACTCTTTCAGAAATGGAAAAAGTGGTTAACGTACATTTTGTGACAGTTGGAAATGTGACAAACACCAATTAGCTGGATTATCAGGCTGGATTGATCACGCTCATGTTATTTAATTGCTGGCTCTCTTGGCACTTTTGGCCTATTCTTCATACAATCTTTTGTGCTGTGCCTCCTTGTTCATGTGGATTAATCACTGCTACCTTATTAAAAATATAACTGGAGTCTTATCTTTCTCAGTGACTTATTCCTGGTCTTAAAAGCTGTTTAACTTTATTTCAGGAATTTTCAACACATCCTAGATGACCGAACTGTGCTACTAAAACAAATTTTAGTGCATAATGGGAAGAATTTTATATTATTCAGGCACTTGATGTTGACATACATTCCATCCTAGCGCCTCTCAACAGCTTTGAAAACATGATTTCTTATAGCTCATTCTGAATTAAGTAACTCGTATACTGCACAAGGATTAGTCACTCCCCTTCGTCCCCCAGCCAGTCACGGGATTGTGGAGGAGAACTGACTCAACATCGCTATTTTTTCTTACCTAAGATAACCGTCTTCCCTCCAAGTTCACGCAACAGAGGTTCTCTTTGGCAGATACAGCAGGAGGCATTCTCCTAACTATTTACATCTAACAGCCGACCCTTGTCTGTTATGGAAATTTTCCCCTTGCAGTAGTTGCTAGGAGTCTGGGTCCATAATCCATTTACCTGTAATTATTTTCCTATCAAGATAATACAATAGTTCTACACCAAAACCTCTAACTAATACATCAGCGTTGAGCTCTTTTTTATTATTCTCTTTTGGTCACATAGAAGTACTTGTTAGACACGCTGCTGTAGAAAGAGTTCCAAGTTCTTCCAGCTTTATCATTAACTGTCAGAACCGCGTGTTCCAGCTTAAACTGTAAAATCCAGAAACTGATTAAAATGCTAAAATATAATAAGAACTTAGAACTCCCTGCTGCAAGTACCTACAATATAAAGAAGAATCACAGAGAAGTAACCTTCTTGTCCTTTAGCTGCATGTCTATTTTTCCCTACACCCTGAGTCAGTCAGCGGTGTCAGAAAAAGTCACACAGTTCCTGACTGTCCGAGCATTTGTCTTTTTTTTTTTCCCCTTTAAATAAGGAACAAATATGTACTAAAGTGCTTTATCTACATGAACCACATCAGTACATTATAGAAACAAAAAAGGTTCTAGTCCTGCTGGGAGTGCGGGAGAGAAGATTCTCATTTTAGATACAAAATTTAGATTGTTTACAATCTAAGTGAAACAAAGATTCAAGAGAATATTCTCTCTCTTGTCTTTTTCCTCCTTTTTTTGTAAAAAATAAAAATAAAAGTGCAGTCAAATAGAAAATAAATGCAGTAGATGCAAGCTGAGTTGAGGCAGGCTGTTAGTGATAGTGTGCAAACGTGTGTCTTAGCAGTTCATCTGCAAATGGTCGCAGCTTGGCCTCGATAAAAATCCGTTTCAAGAAATCCCGAGCATGGTCGGAGACATGAGGTGGTAGCTGGGGGTTGGTTGGCTGAGTGGCAATTTTAAAGATGGCAGCCATTGCTTCGAACTCTGCCCACGGGGGCTTCTCAGTGAGCATTTCTACCACTGTACAACCTACGCTCCTGAAACAGAGGCAGAAGTGAAACAGCAGGTTACAACAGAGTTGTGCTCTTCTAGGAAAACAAGAAATAGCAGAGAGCTACTAAAATACCACAAATTAGTAGTGTCCACTTAACTCTACAGAGCAACTTCAGGGAAAACAGGTGTTTAAAAAAATTGCATGTCCATCTGTATGCTTTGCCTCAAAGTTACACAAATCACTACCTACATCTTCACTTTATGACTTCACTGGGCCAAAAGCTACCACCTCAGCGAAGACACATTTCCCTAGGCCATACCAACTGCGTTACGGCACTGCCACTACTCAGTGCTCAGCAGGCTGAGGCAGGCCAGGAGCGCTGCACAACCCTTGCAGCCCAGCTCTTCAGGCGCCTGCCGGATTTGAATGTACTTGAAAGCTTTCTTGTTCTTTATCACCAATGAATAACGTGCAAACGTGACATGGAAGTTGAAAAGTTTAAAACCGTACTTCAGTGGTGTCTTTTAGTTAAGGATACTAAAAATATACTTAGATTGCCAAACAAAATTTTAAGATCCTAAACAATCTTTGTATACAAAGCTTTGTTTAAAGGTTTTGGGAAGGCAGAAGGGCATGTATATGGCCAGAAAAATTGTTCCATAAGTCCTGCAAGATCAGCCTTTTCCAATAAAAAGCAAATGACACTGGAAAATGCACAGGCTGGAATAATTTCCCAATTTTCAGTAAGTTTTATGGCTTTTCAAGATGCTTGCAAGATTTATGGTTAGACAAAGGTACATTTCTTTACACAATAAGGATTTACTGAATGACAGAAGTCAAACTTCAGTATTTTTTCTTAGTTTTAATCAGGATTTTCTTTGTCAAAAAACATGTATTAGCCTTGGTACAAATACCTCAAAGCTGAACAAGTCAACTGCCTGAAATCTATAAGGCTGTTCTATTATTCAAGTATAGGAGAATAATTACTATGTGACCTGAAGTACACCAATTTCCCTGACTTTAGAAGTATTGCCATTGGTTGGATATAATGTGGTTTGTTTTTAAACACGCAAAGTGTTACTACTCCTGGATATGTACTGTTGCCTACCCATTATTCTGTGTGTTCACAGATTACCTGCAGTGCAAGGAGTCTAATCGCTAAAATCATCTGCCCACTGGGCTGAAGCTATGTTAGACTATGTCTACAACGTACCACAACGTACCACAATATTATACAATGTACCACAAACATTCATTTTTTAAATTTACCTTTTCCTCTTAATTCTTAAATATTTAACAACAACTAAACCAAATTATTTTTGATAATTCCCATTTAATTCTGGCTAATTCATCCTTATGTACTCATCTTTTAAGGGACCAGCATTTCATTTTCTGCCTTGCATGAAAGGTATTTCAGTGATAAAGTTTCATTACAGGACATGACTTAACTGATGCTTCAAAGCTTCACACGTTGCTTTCACCCAGTATCTCTCCAGGATTTACAGTCCAGTAATCCTAACTTCATGCAAGGTGAGTTCAAAGGATTCTTTCATGATCCCTAAATCAATGGGTTGAGGAATTGCCAAATGAAAAATTCCCAAATTTTCAGTGTTATACTCTCCAAATATGACTGTCAGTGCTCACACTTACCACCTTCTTTGGCTTAAACCCCAAAATGAAACACTAACTTCAGATAATGAACACCTGCACTCTGTTGAAAAAGAGCCCATTCTGAAATGACACCTTTCCGTAGAGAAGTTTTTTTTTGACATACCAGATATCTGCTTTTCTGCCGTACCCTTCTCCACTAATAACTTCTGGACTCATCCAGTATGGAGTTCCTGTGACAGACTTCATTCCTGTACCAGAGAGACATATAGTCTGCAGTCGTTTGCTGGCACCAAAGTCACCGAGCTTCACATTGCCTGCTGAATCTCGCAGAATATTTGCTCCTGGAAGGAAGGGAACACAGTGTTACATTCGTAAAAGGTCCCCTAACATTTTGGTGTGGAAAATGGTAACAGAAGTTTGGATTCAGTGATACAATGCAAGATCAGTCAAGTATTTCAAGCCAGAGAATTTACTTTCTCTGCTCATTCCTATTACTTTATTCCAAGGTTCAGAAAATAATGAATTGTACACATTGGTTTACATCCTAGGCCCTTTGCAGGAAGCGCATGAGCATGTACAAATTGACCGTGCTATCTCAACCTCTTTTGGAACAAAATGCTATTGATACAAAGTAACAGGAAAATCGTAAAAGTTTTAGGCAATACAACAGTGTTGTGTTCAACACACCTATTTTGCCCATCACCATCTTCGTACATATTCGTAACTTGCTTATGCAGCACTTGCAAGTCATCTATATCTATCTGCAAAAAGTAAGTATGTCTGTTTCCTCAAGCTTCCTGGCAGTAAAATAGAAGAAGTCATTTGGTCAGACAAGTCACCTCTGCCAGTCATTTCTTGTACCTGTGAAGTCTGTGTAATTTCTGTATGACTAATATAGGACAAAACTCAGTAAAAATAAACTTTTCAGTGATGATGCTTTCCTCTGCACATTCTATCTATTTGTAATGACATCATCTTCTGATATATTCAAAACAACACTACAATAAAATCAGAAAGAAATTTATCATGATTGTTTTGCAGACGGAGACTACAGAAACATTTTCAGAAGTCGGCTAGAATATGACAAAGGTGCTTCCTCCCCCCCCCCCCCCCCCCCCCCCTCAGGTTACAACAGTGACAAGAATAAATGATGGAAAGCAATCTCATTGATTTTAAGTCACTATTTTGGCATTTCAAACTTAATTACATTTTAGCACTTCACACAAAACTAGAAAATACTCTGTAGTAAAGAGCACTGAATTGTGCACAGAACTATCATTACCTTTAATATCTCGATGGACAATCATATTACTGTGCAAATAGTGAACTCCTTCCAAAATCTGCCGCGTGTATTTACGAGTCACGTTCTCTGTGAGTGCTCCATATGATTTCAGTTGGTCTTTGATGGAACCCTACGGCAGACAAGTATAAAACACTAACATTTCTAGAATCACAAGTGGGCTAATACTAGAGTTGAACTTCAATGAAATTTATGCCTGAAATGTAGACATTTAAAGTTGCAATACTTCTCTAGATCAACTTAAAAGCACAGATATAGTTTTACCTCCACTGAGAAAAATACAAACTTTGACAGAAAAGAGGCTGGACAGAGAAGTTAAGCTATTAACTTTACAACTGTCAAGCAGCTGAACAGTTCCAGTGTGATGTACAGAAAGAGAGAACAGCAGTATTTTCTCTCAAACACCACTCTCAACTTTTTTGACGGTTAAATGGTAATACTCGAGTTGGAAAAAACAGATGCCATTTACCCTGGTTAGTTTATACTCGGGGAAAAAAAAAAAAGGTCAAGAAAAAAACACTACATGCTGGAGGATAGTGCTTTATGTAAAAATTAAGACGTAAGCAAGTCTTGGTTTAAAATAGCATTAAATTAAAAATTCATGGGTTTGTAACTATTTCTGTATAACCTGGCTTTGTCACACAGAGTTACAAACTGCTAAGATTATTTGTGACACTGTCCTCCAAATCTCAGAAAAATTCAAGAAGCCCCCCAAAATAAAGCCCAGAAGTCACCTAAACAAACAAAACACCATCACCACAAAAAAAACCCACACTGCTTTTCTTCTGTGGATTCTTACAGTAAAGTAGAATGCCGTAACTACTCAGAAATACAGAGCCTATGTTTTTAGGTGAGCACATTTGATTTAGCTCTGCTGACCCCACTTGGCAAGAAAATGAAAATCTACAGTTTTCTGACCTTACAATATTTCTTAACAAAATAGTAGAACAGTTCAGCATGTACCTAGGTGCCACACCAAAAACAAGCACCAAGATTATTTTCTGTATGCGCTTATTCCTACAGCCATCTTAGCTACTTTTTGTTTTCCTGAAATAATTGAGGACTTGAGATGGTGACTACACAACAGCACAAGCTGAAGCGCAGCAAAAAGAAACATTCAGGAGTTTACTAATGTTAATATCTTTTCAAAGGCACTGCCAGGCACCTCTTATGCCAAAAATCAAACACAAAGAACTTTTGTACAAACCACTGTAGTTCTGAAAATCCCAAAAAGCAATGGAGAAGATAGGCTGTTGTAAGCACTTCTCAGTAGCCATCTTTGGCCTCTGTTTTTAACTTAGACATTTCTTTAACATCAGTGTACACTTCTGCAAAAGCTGTCTACTTGGGTGCTTGTCACATTGTGTAGAAACGATGAAGTGGATTGGCTCTCTTGCTTACCCCGGGCATATATTCCATAAATATAGACAGTGTTCTTTCTGGTGGATCTCTCAAGAAGCCATAATACTGAACAATTCTTTCATGCAGCAGATTTTTCAGCAACTGAATCTCACATTCAAGTGCATTTACTTCCTAAAAGCAAAAAACAGACAAGATGGACCACACTTGATGTAGTAATAATAATGTTTTGGATTTTTTTTTTAAAGCAGGACAGTATGTACATACTGAAGGGGTATGTAAACTGAGTACCAAAATACTCTTGTAGCTTATATATTTTATAACAAGAAAATATCACTATGAGATTGAAGGAAGTAAAAAAAAAATATGTCTTTTCTGTAAAGTGACTTTGGGATAATTTTGCTGTTATTTCATTGCTTCTCTTATTTTGAAGTTATGTTTGTTTCAGAGCACAGCAGATATCACCACTATGTACAAAAAATACGAATACATATAGTGCTTTCTCTGGAGCTACATGAAATACTGAAAATCTTGCAAACAGGAAGTAAGATATTTTGAAAGACTGCACAGTAAGATGCTGAAAAAATACTAAGCCACGAATTCAAACTTGACTGGATTCCAAATTTCACCAAGAAGTCTTTCATCAAAACTTACTTTTATCCATCAAAGACTATTACTGATACCCTTATACTTCTGAAATTAGAAGGAAAACAGGTATTTTGACACTGAAAGGCACACACTACAAAATGCTACGGCAAGTGCAATGACAAAACTGTTGCTACAGGAGAGATTAAAGTATTTTATATTTAACATTTCCAAAGCATGATCAGTTGTTTTGTTACATTTTGAAAAAGTAGCAACAACAACTACACTAGAACTCTACAGCACAAATGATTCTTGGCTTTTTTCCTTGATCCTACATCACTAGTAGCAGCAACTATAACTGGTAGCCACTCAATTCTGCAATCATGCTTACACCCATTGTTTCCCCGGCCTTGCTCCCCACAGTGCAGAACACAGTCCTAATGCAGGAAAAGTAATAATTCTTTTTTCATCCTGTAAAAAGCAGCAAGTATGGTTTGGGAAAAAAAGAAATGGAAGATTGGTGCTACTTTTAAATAGCTTCTCTCCTCAAGCGTCCAGTATTTAAAGAAGGACAAGTTCAATTTTAGAGAGAGAATAAACTGACAATGAAACTTTTGCTCTTCAGAGAGAAATACAGTGAATAACAGTAGCTAGCCCTGATGTCCAAAATTTAAGAAATGATAAAAAAAAGATAAGAATCTCAAACTGTCTTCATAGCCAAACAAAATATTCTCAGGAATTTATTTTCAGGAACACGTAAATTAGCATACATTTTTCTGTTTATAAATGGAACTTGTTCTAATTCCTATACTAGTATAAATAATTATCTATTTCAGAGCACATTTCATAGTGGATTGTTTAATTTTAGAGACTGAGACAGCACCAAATTAATTTATGTATGTTCACTGCATAAGGATATGTCTGGAAATTAAAAAATGGGATGTAACATTAAAATCAGGTAACCAAATTAATCCTCTGAGGTACTAACAAAACAGGATTCCTAATAAGGACATGAAAACACAACACGTTTTAAAACATCATCCTGTTTAAGGAAAGGAACATCAGTCTGATCTAGAACGCACCACTTCAGCAGAAGCCCTTTACAAACTCTCTTTGGTATCACTTACCTTGCTGGTTTCTGGACTATCAGGATCAAACTGAACTTGTTTAACAGCCAGTTCTCTTCCGGTATCAGCATCATAACACAGATACACTCTGCCAAATGCACCTTGACCCAGCAGTTTACCAAGTCTCCAGTTAGTTGGAGCTCGTGGTGCTGAAAATATAAGTATGTTTTGGTTTTCAAATGAGCTTGTTATTCAGCTGATCGAGAAAAACTGGAATACACAGAAAATAATTTTTTAAAAGACTACGTTTTTCAACAACAAAGACTGTGTGTCCTAAACCTCCCCATATAAGTTACAAAGATCAATAAAACTTCCTGTAAGATGGAAAACATGAGCTACTTAAATTTATTCACAAAATAATTTGTGGTAGAGATAGACATACTTAAAACAACTAGCAACAACTAATCTGAAAAACAGAAAAAGCATGTTAAACAAACTTAGTAACATTTTTTTTAAAAAATCAAGGCATGATTAAAATGTACCAGCTACTGAAGTCATCACAAAGTAAGTATATTTGCTCCTGAAATGCCACCACATATATAAAGTACCACTTAAGGTCTACAATTCATCAGAAAACTTGACCAACATCTGCAGAAATAAATAGTAACTGCAATCTACGTAACCCTTCTCAGATCCTCGAGAGTCTAACAAGTCATCAAAAATACTTTTACTAGTGTTTTGTTATCACAGATGCAAATTCCATGTGAAAATCTACATGAAGGTTGGCACAGTAAGCAATGAAAAAGCTGATGAGCATACAGTCTGGACTTTTTCCTATTAGAGAGATAAAAACATATTATTCAATTGCATGTATTTTGATGACACGCTTAGTTTTGACATGATATACTTGAAAGGTAAGAGAGTTTTACAGTGGAGTTCACAAAATGCCTTAACTTACAACGACTGGGTGGGCTGATGTCCATGACTGACAAGGTAGGATTGTCTATATCACTTCCCCTCCTCCTCATTCGGTTATCTTCATATTCTGGTGTAAAGACGCTGCTTCCGCTACTAGTGCTCAGCGAGTGATCAGTGGGACTGAAACTAACTGGTGATCGGAAGCTGTTCCCCTGAGTCCTTCTGGCTCTTGGAAAAGTTTTACGACCTTCAATGATACACAAAGAATACTGATGTTACACTACAAAAAAATAGTGCTATGCAATGCGTGTATGCAAGTACTTTATGAATTCCACATAATGTAGTTCAAATCTTCTACCACATATGATATGATGTAATGATCATGAAATTTACTGGTTTAACTTTCCACCTAGAAGAAAACAAATGTTCATCACAGATGTAAGTAAGGATGAGACTGAATCAAAAACTGGTTTATGTTTAAGTGACCAAAATTGGGACCAAATTCTAGAGCAGTTCTGAAATGTAATGAGCATGCTTCAGAAACCTGGAAGGCTGTGAGAGGAGAAAGGAAAATGCCCTGCCTCTACCTTTTACTGCTCCATTAAAGTGTAAATACCAAATTTCTGATAAATATGAGAGTAAGATATGTTTACATTCCAGTGGTGCCTAGGTTGGCATCTTCATCCTGTAAACTAATAAGAATTGAATGCAGAAAAAGACCTACGCATGGAATCAACAGGAAGACCACAAAAAAAAAAAAATCACAAACAATGCATAATTCAGAGATGGCTACAGCATTAGAATAAAAAAAAAAAAGGGCACTGATCTTCAAAAAGGTTAATTACAACCAGATGACTAACACAATTAATGTTACTATATTTAGATAACATGAACATTTTTAGGTCCGCATAGCTTGATGAAGTTTCAACCTACAGAACTCAGAAATAGCTGAAGGAGTCTGATTCATTAGGTATTACACTGGAGAAGGAGTTTCCATGGGACTGAAGAAGGCAGATAAAATATCTTTGAAAAAGTAGGCTCAGATTTATATACTAGTCTGGCCAATTTAAATTCCAAGAAAGATATGCAAACAAATTATTAAGCAGTTTTATAAACTACTGAGAAGACAATAAGGTGACAAACCAGGCATAACTGGTTTGTCACATGTAGCTAATCCAATTTCCCCACTTCATCAGGACATTCTCGTAAGCTAACTAGTGAAGTGTTGCATAGACCAACTTACTATGTAGAGTATGTCCAAGACAGACTCAGAGCAGTTATCAGTGTTTTCTCATCAAAGTGGAGGGTAACTTAAGTGGACAGCCACAGCAGTTTACCTTCAGTCCACTTCCATACACTATTTTAACCAATGATGTATATACGATGGAACATAATACACTGAAATATTGCAGATGACATCAAGTTAAGTGTGGCTGGAAGTCCGCTTAAAGATAAAAATCAAAATTCACAATGATATTAGTAAGCTGGAGATGATTCAGAAATCAACAAGATTAAATTCAGTAAGCAAGTACAACATACATACTTAAAGAGAAATTAAATGCAGAAACCACAAAGTGTAAAGTAATTGCTTGGCTAAAACTCATGTAGAAAAGGATATAGGAACTATAACAGACCACAGACTGAAGAGCAGTCAGTATGGTGACTATGAAAAAAAGTAAAGTATGGAATATATTAACATGACTGTTATATACTGAGTTATGGTTATATCCTATGTTATACATGAAGTGGCCATGAGAAAAGCCTCAGCTGGAGTACTCTATTGAGTTTTGGCCACTACAACAATGGAGAAGAGACCAGAGAGAAGAAAAAAAAAAAAAAAAAAAAAAGAGGCTTGTAAAAACGTCTAAGGTAAGGCTTAAGGCTTGAAAGCAGGAAACTAAGGAGAGAAAACAGATGTGTGTGTGAAGTAGTGTTATATATGGGCAGTGACCAATTTTTCACTGCTTTAAAATGGAGTAACTACTTACTAGTTTCATTTGCAGGAAATATTATTTAGAAGATAGAGAAAGGTAAGTTATAAGATAAGCTATCTTCGAAGTTAGTTACGTAAAGAAAATTAGTATCTCTTCTCTTAAAGTCAATTTAGAGTCTACTTAAAAGTGAGTGTGACAGACCTTTGCCTCTTTAATCTTGCCTTAGAGCAAGGGACTGGACCAAAGCTGCCTGGCAGTCCTTCAATTTGGTATTTCTGTGATTTTTGTAACAGAATTCCATTTATTGCTGTGCTCATTCCATACTGCAAATGAAACCATGTGTTTTTTGAAGAACTTCCTTTTTAAGAATTCTCAACTAGTGCTTGACACACCCTCAAGTCAGACAATCCTTCAGCTGCTCCTCTTTCCTTCCTTTGGAAATTTAACGTGTTAAATTTGCATCAATGTTATCACTCTCCAAATCAGTTTTGTGGCCACATCAGCAGGTGCTGTCTTGCATTCCCAACAACTGATTTCACCAGCTAATTGTTAATTCTCGATTTAAATCACTGCTCTTCAATTTTATTTACTCTTTTAATCTGAGAAACCGTTAATAGGAACTCCACCATATTTGGTGGTTTTTTTAAGCAAAACAAGAAATGACAAACTAACTGACATACCTACTTTGGATAGAAAAGGGTCATAAAGGTCAAAAACTTACACTCGATGACTCGTGCATGGCCAAAGATAGAGAACATTTTCATAGCTGTGCATATGAGTCATGAATTCTGTAATCCATGACTTTACCAGAGATAAGACTGCTCAGCAGCTCGATCAATCATTAGAAGTTTAGCAAGTGAGTGTGGGGAAAGAAGTTAAGCTTTCATTTTTTTTCCAATATTTTCATTCATTAAGATTTTACAATCTAAATTTTCTTCCTCACTTTTTAAGAAGAGAAAAACAGATTAATAAAGTACAACTCTTGCAGTATTCACACTTACCGTCATTGTAGTCTTGTTGATGATATGAAATATGGTATCTTCGGGGATAAGTCCCTCCCTTTCCAAATTTCTCAAATATTGGGATATCATACTCTACTAGAAAATAAAAAGATACGGTTTTAAATTTAAAACGTGACAAAAGCATATTAAATTAATCAGTTTGGTATTATAAACTTAAGCATGGGGGAACACACCAGAGGATATGCTTCAAGTTGAAGAATCAGAGCAAAAAAAAGATTATAGAACAAAAGCCACAAATCTAACAAATGACAAGAACTAAAAGGACATTCAGCCAAAGTTCCAAAGGATCAAGAATTCAATAGCTCAAGTGGTTTGTAATCTCTTGCTTAAAAGAATGTCAGAGGACAGCAGCACGCCTAATTACTCCAGTTTTAAAGAGGAATCCCGGGAAATTACAGTCCACCGTGAAAACTGGCGGAAAATATTACAAAAAATGAAATTTAAAGATGCATAAATATGAAAAATGAGTGAATGAATCAACACAGCTTGAATTACTAAAACACATTCAACAGGTCCTCTTTTAAAAATTACTAAAGGAGAAAAGTATCGATGCATAAATAATCGGTTAGAAGATAAGTACTTAAGATGGGAGTAAATGGTCAACAGTTCCACAGGAATCTGGGCTACAAGTCATGCAGTTTAATTATGCATGAATTCTCTGGACCGAACAATGAATAGTGAGGTGACAAAATCATTTGGAGAATAAAACCAACAGAAGAATTACAGAAAGCCCTTCAGAGTCTACGTGACTGGATGTTAAAATGGCAGATGAAATTCAATGTAAACTAGTGTAAAGGATTGTGATAGAGAGTTCCAATAAAGCAGCAGCTGAACTCTCTGTACTGGCTAAGAAGAAAATTAAATGCTGTAAATCATTAAGATATACTGAACAAAGTTTTGGTGTACTCCATTTCAAAGGATTAGTAAAACTGGAAAATATTTAGAAGTACAGAAATGATCAAAGATACAAAATTACTTCTCCATAAGGAATGTAGGCCTCTACACACTAGGAAAGTAATAACTCAAAAGGAGACATAAAGACATCTATTAAAAAAAAAAAACAAAACAAAACACAAAGGGCATACTTCTTCATAAAACACAGGAAGGTGAACAACTTGCCACAACATACTGTTGATACTGAAAAAGTTTATACAAATTGAAACAGGGACTGGAAAAATTTGTGGAAGGGAAAAAAATATATGTGTCAAATCACAGAAGAGCACCTTGCATTTGCAGAACCCTTAAGCTATACATGACCAGGAATATATTCTGAGGAAGGACTCCTACACACTCCTCTACAGAAGCCTGGTACTGGTTGTGGCAGGAGGAAAGACTAGGCCAGATGGACATTTTTTTCCTGACTCTATATACTATTCTGGTTTTGTTACACATCAAATTATGAGAATAAATATTCAATATCATATTAATGATTGCTGTCTATCCCATTGTTAAAATACCAGAGCATCCCACAGGAAAAAAAAAGAAAAAATATTGCAAGATCATCTTATTAGAAAAGTATCCGTAATAAACACAAGTAAACTAGATTAGGATTACCAAAGGCAAACTAATTTCTGTCACTTCCAACTTTTTTGGTATTTCTCTCTGCCACCTAAATGCTTCTTATACATAGTTTTAGTTTTATTTTCATTTAAAAGTTGTGCAATCTGTTAAGCACTCTATAATCCTTAAAAGAAAAACCACACCATCACACAGTTATCCGGATAAAGCTTCATAAACAAAATAAAAAGAAGCCTTAAAGTACATAATAGACCGAAAACCACAAAAAAATGCATATTCACTGGAAGCTAATTACTGTTCAACACGAAAATTCTGTAGCAAGACATGTCCATGAGAGACCTCAAAGCACTTTCAGTGTTACCCATTGCACTTTGTATACTGAACTAAGCACAACAATTTGGATTCAAGCCAGAGTATAGTATGAAAACAACATTAGTGGTGATGATTAATTTATAGGCAGAGCACACAGTTCTCCTTCATCCTTTCACTTTGTAGTGCTTTTAATTACAGAAGTCACGAGCACTTAAAATTGATCCTCATTTCACATAGGAGAAAATGAAGGCTACACGTACTGGTTTTGGCTGGGATAGAGTTAATTTTCTTCATAGTAGCTTGTATGGTGCTATGTTTCGGATTTGTGACCAAAACAGTGTTGATAACATAGGTATGTTTTAGTTATTACTGAACAGTGTTTACACAGCATCAAGGCTTTTTTTTTTTTTGTTTCTCACACCACCCCACCAGCGAGTAGGCTGGGGGTGCACAAGAAGTTGGGAAGGGACACAGCTGAGACGGCTGACCCCAACTGACCAAAGGAATATCCCATACCATATGAGGCTGTGCTCAGCAATAAAAGCTGGGAGAAAGGAGTAGGAAGGGGCGACCGGTCACTAGCGGTGTTCCCCAAGGCTCAGTTCTGGGGCCGGTGCTGTTCAATATCTTTATAGATGATCTAGACGTAGGGATTGAGTGCACCCTCAGTAAATTTGCAGATGACACCAAGCTGGGTGGGAGTGTCGATCTGCTGGAGGGTAGGAAGGCCCTACAGAGGGATCTGGACAGGTTAGATAGATGGGCTGAGACCAACAGCATGAGGTTCAACAAGAACAAGTGCCGGGTCTTACACTTCAGCCACAACAACCCCACGCAGCACTACAGGCTGGGGGAAGAGTGGTTAGAAAATGGCCTGGCGGAAAGAGACCTGGGGGTGCTGATCGACAGCCGGCTAAACATGAGCCAGCAGTGTGCCCAGGTGGCCAAGAAGGCCAATGGCATCCTGGCCTCTATTAAGAATAGTGTAGCCAGCCGGTCTAGGGAAGTGATCGTCCCTCCGTACTCGGCACTGGTGAGGCCACAGCTTGAATACTGTGTTCAGTTCTGGGCCCCGCACTTCAAGAAAGATGTTGAGGTGCTGGAGCGAGTCCAGAGGAGGGTGACCAAGCTGGTGAAGGGTCTGGAGGGTCTGACCTACAAGGAACGGCTGAGGGAGCTGGGGTTGTTTAGCCTGGAGAAAAGGAGGCTCAGAGGTGACCTTATTGCAGTCTACACCTACCTGAAGGGAGGTTGTAGTGAAGTGGGAGTCGGCCTCTTCTCCCAGGCAACTAGCAACAGGACAAGAGGACATAGCCTCAAGCTTTGCCAGGGGAGGTTCAGGTTGGACATTAGGAAGAATTTTTTCACAGAAAGGGTCATTAGACATTGGAACGGGCTGCCCAGGAAGGTGGTGGAGTCACCATCTCTGGATGTGTTTAAGAAAAGACTAGACATAGCACTTAGTGCCATGGTCTAGTTGACATGGTGGTGTCAGGGCAATGGTTGGACTCGAGAATCCCAGAGGTCTCTTCCAACCTGATTGATTCTGTGATTCTGTGATGTTTGGAGTTACGGCATTTGTCTTCCCAGGTAACTGTTAGGTGTGACGAAGTTCTGCTGTCCTAGAAATGGCTAAACACCTGCCTGCTGATGGGAAGTAGTGAATGAATTCCTTGTTTTGCTTTGCTTGCACATGCAGCTTTACCTATTAAACTGTCTTTATCTCAACTCATGAGTTTTCTCACTTTTACCTTTCTATCTCCCCCATCCTACTGTCGGGGAGTGAGCGAGCAGCTGTGTGGTACTTAGCTGCCTATTGGGGTTAAACCACAAGACTCCAAAATTAAATAAATTAACCGACGTTATGTGCCAACTTAGAGACGGACGTTACAGTCCAGTTTAACAAACTGTTGTGTGCCTCTATCCACCGCATAATTTGTTCTTTTCAGAGAAGCAGATACGTTATAGTACGCACACTAGCAGTGGTGTTACACACAATAATCTAGAAGAAAACATTTGGAAGATCTTATTTTTCATTATATCTTTTAACATGTGCATTTGGATTGGATTTTCTTGCTCTGTTTTCTCATACCATGTTGAGTTTGTGTAATATATTACCTCTCAATGTGAGATTCCCTTCTAAGCCCTATTATTTGCAAGAGGAAGAATTTTGGAAAGCTTGTATGGCCACTGATTTTGCCTACCTGAGAATTCCTGATGATTATCTGGATAGCTCTGTGCTCTTGGCATCCGAGATTTGGGATAGTTGTCTCTGGAAGTGTAAAAACATACAGCATTTAAAAATTGCTGTCAATCTAGTACTTAAACATTTAATCTTAATGTCTCACAATTCTTTATGACTGATGAAAATTTACTGGTATACAAGTTGCTGCACCTGTTATGTGGAACCTAATTTTGAAAATCAAATCTAATAGGTATGAATAATAATCCAAGATCAGTAACAATGGAAAAGCTTGCTTATTGAGCTTAATGCAGTAAGAAAGCAACAGGCTGTGTTAATGCGCAATGATATCAGTAAAAACATGAATTATCACAAGTAAAGCCGCAAAGGAGGACTGTTATGTTTAACACCTTTATGGCTAAACACAAAAGTTTATAGACTGGCAAAATCTCTTACATCTACAAAAACTCTTGAGGAAATATAAGCAAAGAAATGCAGAACCTTTTAAGGTCTCAAAATATTTCCTCTTCTCCCCATGAAAATCATAGGATTAAGAGAGTAATTTTATTGAGTTACAGAATGATGACGAATTTTTTGGTTCTTATATGATCACATGGTTTCTTACCTACACTTGGTATATAACTCCCAGCCACCAAAAGGAATGGATGGGATTGCCAGTCAGAGCAACCAATTACAGCGTATTTCCATAAACATACAAAACAATGTCCTCCTTTTTCTGGTAAGAATTTCTCTAATGTGTAACAGAAGCTAAATTGAAAAATGAAGTAAATAAAAAACAACCAAAAGAAGTTTTGAAGAAACAACATGAGTCAAATTAAGACTGCTTTGCTTCCCCCTCTTCCACTCACCCCTACCCAACAAAAACCTAGAATTTGGCATTTGGTAGAATTTCTATCCTATGTAGCTACACTAAACACTCTGTGTATAACCTATCACACTCCAATCACAAAATACTTTTCACGTCTATTGTTTTCTTGCTTGTGAAATGGAGACTTATTATTTAACTCAAAAATTTGTTATACCAAATGTATTTGTGTCCTCAAATCACATATTCTCAAATGAAATAGTACTATGGAATACTATAGCTCTGATTAATCACCACAGGCAATGATATCCAACTTTTTCCCTTCCTACCAATTAACTAAAATATTTAATTCGCAGTATTATTTGTATAGCAGTTCCAAATAAATGAGTAGTCAATCTGCGCAACGTAAGAGCCAAGGTTATTTGCCTGACTAACCATAAGCCAAACAGGAGTATGTACTGTTTGGCTTACCTGGTGGCTGAGAAACTGTGGACAGTGACAGTCTCAAAACACACCAACCTCCTGACAGGTCGATCAAACCAAATCTCCAGACCCACCACAGTACACACTGCCTTTTGCTAACTGACAGGTTTAAAAAAGGAAAAATAAGTAGAAAGTCTGCAATGGGAACAAGGGGAGAGGAACGGAGAGTAATTACAAAGAAAAGAGGGGAACTGTCTGTTGAAGTCTTTAAATGAGTCTACCCTCTTTCTTGAATTGGGTACCCTCAACCTTGGAAAAGGGAAGCTTACTTCATACAGCAGTACTAAATGTAAATTTGATGGGGCTGCTCACTGCCAGGGAATATACTTCACATATATGTAAGACTAGCAAAATTTAGTAAAAATTTTCAGTACGTTTTTGTACGATATGAAGTCTAAATTTTTGTGTTTCAAACACAAATCGTAAAAAAAAAAGCTATTTCTATTTTCCATGCATTGGAAAGCAATTAAGTTTCAATAAGCTTTTATAAGTGTTTATAACTTACAAAGGAATTTCTGGAAGAAACTCAGCAATAGCTGTCGCTCTGGAGTTACATATTACGAGTGATACATTATGCTATCTAATAAAGACAAATAATCAATGTAAGTAATCCTTACCCATCTAAAGGGCTGTCAAGTGAGGGACAGCTTCCTGAGCCAGAGTTTTCAGGACTGCTTAAAGACAATGGATCCAGCATCTAATAAATAACAAGCAGAGAAAGACCAACGAGTTCAATTTTTTTGTTTCTGCTTTGAAATGCCTAATAAAAAACAAAACCAAACCAGAAATATTAATTACTACAGAAAAAGTTAGCTGCCATAGTTGAACCTGGATTACATTCTTTTTCCTGAAACGATTCTGTCATTTTTCTCACATCTAACTAGATTATAGTTAAGGTATTTAATCCTGCATCATGCTTTGTACCTAACAAGTTGTATTGCTACATTCTTCACATATACACCATTGTCTCTTAACATTATATCAATATCTGCATGAGTAGCTTAACAGAACAACAAAAATAATGCCTCTAAAGCACACAAAGCTGAGAGAGTTTAAAAAAAAGTGTCGGTTTTGTTGTCATCAAAGAAAAAAATCTCAAATATAACACAGATCATGATGAATGCAATTTACATAATCTCTGTAGTGGTTTAAATTTGGCCAACCAGAAGTCACAGAAAACAGCTAAAACCAAATACTGTAAAAAGCTTTTAAACATTTATCTCTAGTTCAGTCTCCAACAGAGTTACACAGAATTTTAAATAGAACTGAAGAGAAAATGGGAGAAAGAGGGAGAATGCATAACATTTATAAACCCTCTCCCTTTTCACCCAACCCAAAATCCTGTTTCAAATAAAATAAACTTTCATGTGAAACTGGAGTTTACAAAAATACCAGAGACTTTTTTTTTTTTTCCCCCTAAAACCCTTCTGACAACCTAGTAATTGATGCTCACAAGCTGTGCGAAATCTGCCAGGTATCAGTTTCAAGAACACATAAAACTGACTGTCTAGGCCAGATGTATTACACAGTGAAAATAATAATGAACACTTTCTGTTTCTCTAATTCTAATCCAGAGAAAAAGAAAAGGATTGATAATAAAGAGCATCCTCTCGATTACCAGCTATTTCTATTGGCTGACATTTGTTTTGTTTATCTTGCACTACCACCCTTAAAGTCCTAAGTTTAATGACAGGCAAACATCACTCCCTTCTCTTTTACAGTAATCTGAAATGTTTTACAGATTTATTTTTCAGAAGTGGTGGACACAGAATCTAAATTTTGAATTATGGAATGTGACAATTTTACCAGCTTGCCTCTCAAAAACAGAGTAGAAAGCTCATCTGTTCTCTTAAAATGAGCTCCTTCCTAAAACGAACTTTGTTTTGGTATATTATATAACATTTATTATTTTCTATGAATTGGACACCAGTCTTTTGCTGTAAATTAAGCAGTTGCCTCTCCAATTTTTGTGGTCTGTGCCAAGCACCAATCAAGGACTTAAAGAAAGTGTCCAGAAAGTGAGTTTGTTCTCTGCAAACTCAGACACTTCAGTGAACTCTGTATAGGGGAGGACAACATTTACCATAGGTTTAACAATTATATTTCCTCTTTTCTCATGCTGAACAGTGGGTCCTGAAAAGGAAAAAAGTCCATCTGCTGCCAGATTAATTACCTTTATAACTTAATGCAGGCTGTGACAGATGTAGGCAGCACGGTTAACACTTGCCAAGGTGATGTGGCAACTTAGGGGGAAGGAAGCAAACAGAGGTGGTGAGTTCCCAACACCTCAATCTGGCCCTCGAGGATGCTTAGGTTGAACTAACCTGGCTTCCTATGAAAGTAAATTTCCTGTATTTAAACTTTGCTGAGAGTTTACACAGCAAATGCGTACATGACAGGTTACATGTTTCTTGAATACTCTGGAAAATGAAAGGACATCCTGGGCCTCAGCTCATCTGTCTGTTCCACCAGTCAGTGACCAAAAATGACTTTGCCCAGGCCAAAAGTAATCATCTCACTGAATGAATCCAGGCCTGGGCTGGATCTGACCACATGGCTATGTTAATGAATAGCACCCTGGTCTGGAAATTAGGAGATGTAGCCTCTATTCTCAGCTCAGTCATTAAAATTGTGCAACAAATTGCACAATCTCTTTGCCTCTATTTTTATTCTATCATCTGTCTCTCATTTAGTCAGCTCATAAAAACCGCTGCCTCTTGCCATTTGTGAATACAGTGCCAATGCCAACAAGAACTTGAAGTGATTCGGGTACGCAGCACTATTTTTTTTTCCCTCCTTAAAAATATATCTTTCTCCATTGCCAATTCTGTGAGCCATTACATTCTTCCATCTTTTCCTGCTGTTTTTAAGGACAATTTTGATATCCAGAGTGCAGGATTTTTATTCATGTTAAGTGTGCTGATATCCCCACCAAAAATGCAGCTAAATAAGCAGAACAAAATAGCATACATTTGTGATCCTCACACAAAAATATGACCGTGGAAAGTATTTCAGAGCTTACTTATACCAGGTCCATTGCCATCCCCTTGCCCCTACTCCAACACAGTATCACAACTGAGTCCAGGTAATTCCGACAGATCCAAACTCTTGTTTAAAACCTCCTTCAATTACCTGGGAAAATTGTAAAACTGGTCTTGCTTACATATCCTTCTCATGAAAATAAAGGGGTTTATGCTTTCTAATGTACACATCTCTTGCTGTAATTTGTATCTATCACTACCTCACTCAACTATCATGGAAATTAAGAATATTATCTTTTGCCTTGTAGTAACATATTTAAATAATTGAAGAGACCTACAGAGAAAAAACAGGTTCTACAAGACTAAACAACCACAATTATTTCAACCTTCTCTCATGGATGATGTTTTCCAGGGTTGTCATTTTTTTAGCTGTTGTTCCTAACAAATCCATACCCTTCTTCAACAGCAGTATTTCATAAATCCACCTAACACACACTTTAATTTTCATAGATCAGACACATACCTGATCCATACTTTCTGGAATGAATTCACCCTCACTGTTGATACTGGTGAAGGACCCATTTCGGGCCACCTGATGCAGCTCGTCTGGAATGTATCCTGGGGGAGGTGAACTCCTATCACGAGTATTAGAACCTTTCGAAAGAAAAGGGCTTGTCAGAGTCTCTTCACTAACCCAGAATCCAGGGGCTTTAGTCAAATGCTTCATGGGCACTGAGCCTGCCTGGATCACTTCTTGCTTCATAAATTTCCCAAATGCCTAGGCAATACAAAACTTAATGTACAGCATTTAAAATCTGTAATCCAGGAATTATGAAAAATTTGGGACAGGGTTGCCTCAATGGCATTAAAAAGAATTTTTATTATATAGCAACAGAAATATAATTTGCCTGCACATCTAGCTGGGTAAATTTCTTCTTTTGAAACAAAATAAAAATCCAAACCCTTCCACCCATGTCAACTAAACCTTTCCAACTCTTGAGAATTTCAGTTTTTCTTTGTCTGAAAGAACATGAATACCTCTATTCATAATAAAAGCATAATAAATTGCCTGAAAAATTATTCATTAAACTCTCTAGTTTCATAATTAAATTTGGAAGTTAACATCACATCAACTTTAAAACACGAATAAGCAAAAAGCTTATATTAATGTCAAAATAAGTATCTTAAATGTTCACACATTAAGATTAAAAAAATGTGGGAGTCCTCAATTGAGCAAGGAAACGCTTTGCCATATCAACAAACAGATTTTCCAGTAACTCATTCCTGAATCTGAAAATAAAGGGGAGTATTAACATCAGCTTTTTAGGATACCCACCAGTTACCTTAAATGATTCTACACAGATGTATTTACTTGTGATTTTTTTGGTTAATTTTTTGTATTATATGTATTTAAACGACCTTTGACGTGAAATTCAAAATCCACTCCCCCAAGTGCAAACTCTACTATAGAGTCATTTATGAGAAAGAGAAATTCAAACCGTCTGTGTTGAGAGCAAGATCTTCATGAAGAGAATATTACAAAAGAAGAGTTTTTACAATTAAAGATATTGAAATATGTAGCTTACCTATTACAGACAGTCGCCTTTTTCTGTCTGTCACACCAAACACTGTATTATCTAAATCTTCCAGTGAGGGCAAGGGTTCCACATTATTTACACTGGGTGACTGAAAATGCATACATATTGCAAACTGCAGTTATTACTTTATACTCCTGACAATGAAAATACTTCACTAACTTTTAAAGGCTTTGTGCAGCACGTTCATTTTTTCAAGGAGTCAAAAAGAAACTTGCTAATTTATATCAAAATTCATCTATTTTAGTAGCTCACTCTTAATATTTAAAAATAATTTTCAATATGTACTAGTATACAAATCCTGTCAATATCATGACTGTGATGTGTTAGATAATACTAAAATAACTCAGTATTTAGCCTATAGTCCACTGCTACTGTTTGCTACAACAAACATTTAACTTGCCACAAAGGAGTGTCACCAACATATGACAAAGAAAAACGTCATCTTTAAGAAAAGACACAAATTATACTTCAATATGAAAACTGAGGAAAAAGACATTTAGTATGTCAACTCATACCTGTGTATTTCCATGTATTACAAGCAATATCTTGAGACTCTTCATATGAACACTACGGTCAAGCAGTTCAACAGCTTTGTCCAGGTCATCCTGTGTGGTTAATGGAATTACAAGCTGCAAAAAGGGGTGGGGGAAATAAAAATTAAAAAAAGATGTCTTAAACAGGACACAAGAGAAATGAGGAAGTCAAGTGCAGAGAAACAAATAACCTGATGCTACCTTTCCTTTCATTCCAAACAACTTGAAAATAAAATTTATTAAATGATGCCTCAAGTTAGCACCAAAATGGCTGAAGTTCAACATTAACTCTTCCTTTAGATGCCTTCAATAGGTACAGCATGGTGGAAGAAGTCTTCACAATGAAGGAGCAACTATTTTACATATGTACAACTTAATATCCTACAAGTTTCAAGAGAAACATGTGCAACAGTGTCAATGTGTTTGCCATCACCTAAATTAATGCAAGTCTATAAGACAAATAAAAATAATCCCTATTTTATAGAGCATAAAGCACATTTTGGTATCTCACAAAATTACAGCTACATTTGCTTGAAGTTGCATCACTAAGAATTTCTCCATTGAAAGCCAGAATTTGTTAAGGAAGTGTATCAGGCATGATGTAATCCACATGGAACAACTGTAGCCCTCACTAGAATCTTACCTGGATCTAATTAATTAGAATTAACTCAGCATACATGCATCTTTAGAACAGAAAGTGTTATGCCATTAAAGTGCAATTGAGATCTGAGTTCTATAACGATTAAAATTGGGCTTATGTTTCAGGAGTGTAAATTACAACTTCTGCTTGTAAAAAAGGAACAGCATAATATAGATTTTTAAAAATTTGTTCTAATTATGAACAGTCTCAGTCAGTGATGGTCAAATGCATCAGCTGAAATACAGTACTTCTATACAAAAAGAAATGGGAATGAGGGAGTAAGGTCTTGATAACAAATGAGCGTACTCTTCATTTGAAGTTGCAGCTTTAATGCTAATGACAGGTTATTACCGTCACATTTCTGAATGGTGATGGGATGATTTGCCAACTAGTGCAAAAGTTGACAAGCAGAAAACCTGCTCAAATGCCTAAAAATCTATCAGAGGAAGGAGCTGAGGCTAAAGCATCATGAATGGTCACTTCTTCTGACCTTCCTAATCTCCAAAAGCCTTCTGTAGGAATTCTTCATTTTGAGGATCAATTTCACACAAGTGCCTGGTAAGGTAGCGAGTAACCAACAAACAATAATTACAGGCATTTTCTTCTGCAAAAATGCAGATTAGATACAGCAATTATGCTGTACATAACCAAGCACACGAATAATCCTCCCATGCACTTCGCTGACTCAGGGCAAAAACCAGAAGTAACTCTTAAGAATGAATCCTGCATCTGTAAATGTATTTCCTATTAATAATTCTATCTCTATTTCTAAAGGAAAGCTGGAAGTAATATTGATCAGGCATAAGTGGCTTGACTGTACTAGTACTGTTTCCAAGAAATCTTTGTTGGATAAACAAGCCACTTTAAAAGCAGCAACAGTTAAGCCTAGTTGTCCAATTTAAATATTACTAAATGCAGCATTCTAGCTATCACCTAAAAAGATTAAATCCTTAAAGAAAAAAAAGTGTACAAGAAAGGATAAATGTTACTTCAAATTCACAAACACAACAAAGCTCAAAGAGGTAAAGACTTCGTCAAAGTCACGCAACAGGACTGCGGCAGAGCAGGAAGACAATTTACCCATTCCCAATCAAGCAGGAGACATAATTCATTAACATGAGACTCTCCTCCTAGAACACTTCATGCAACTCCTGCCTATCCTAATTTAGGCAAGACTTGCATATTTGAGAACACACATATTAGAAATCTGGGTTTTTGTCATGGTAGTAAGTTTTGTCACAGGAGTGGTTCTCACTGCTTACAAAAGCAAATTTCAGCCTTAAAATAATCAATATTGAAGTCACTGAGAATTTAGAAGACACAGAATATTACCTCATTATTGCTGTAATGTAAATCCATAGTCTGTCCAAAAGCAACTTTAGCTTTAGCTGCAAGATCTTCAAGTTTAACAGGCCTTGGTAATTGCAGGATCCTAAAACACAATTTAAGTTATAAAGAATTTTTGTCCCTTACTTACGAAAATCTGGTAACTCATTACTTAAGAACAATCTTAGAACTAAATTTATTACTAAAACGGCCATAATAGGCTATGTTTTATTCACTGTCCTCCATATTCTGAGTCATTAGAAAAAGAGAAAAAAGCAGTTAAAAAGTTATAAGGGATAATCACGCATAAAATTAGATCTATTTTATTTGCTTGCATATTTGCTTCTTTCTTAACTTAACGCTTTGCATGCCTCCATTCCAGAGGCAAATTCTTCGAAACTTCTAAAATTTTCTCCTTCAGAAAACTAAGACAATGGAGTACCATAGGCTGACAAGCATAAGCATCAGAAAGGAATTACTCCTACAGTCCCCATTTTTCGGCAATCCAAAAGACTATCCTATCTGAGGAAGGTAACTAAATGTCGCCATCTTTACCATAACAAATTACGTGCTCGAACTGCTGAGTTTGAGCACACCTGAAGCACTGACTGTGCTTCAGGTGTGCTCCTGTAGAATGGTGCAGTTGTAGGTCAACAACTCAGATTTTCTTTTAACTCAACCTCTCATCCAACCAAATAGCCCAAAATGCCTGTAACTGACCATTTACTATAGAAAACTATTGTATTACTTGAGACATAACACCATTAAACAAAAAAAGTTTTTAGAAGTGACTAAGCTAGGGAGGTACATTCAAATCAGATTCAAAAAAGAGTGAGCACTCAAATTTTGTGAAGCAGAAAAATTAGCAAAGGGTAACTGTTCCTTTTATCACTGTTTCATTTGGTACACTGATTAGGGAACAATATTTCTTACTAAAATGAGGGTACAAGCCAGGCCACTTCCAATTAAAAATTAATTTGAAAAAATAAAATCTTAAAAAATACCCAACACCAACTCTCACTGTAGTTAACAATTTGTTTAGCAAGCCCGGAACTCTGCCCATCACACGGCACGCTCCTTGGTACAGAGTGCCACATTCACTACCGAAAGAAACTCTGGAATCACTTCTCTTTTCCACTTCCCTTTTTAAAAACTAGTGAGAAAACCATTGTGTAACTTATTTTTCTTGCATAATTTCATTATTTTATCTTTAGATCTACATGCTCAGGCAAACAAAAGTATTATAGCTCATGCTGAGCAATGAGCTTGGGCTGCCCAGTACCCCTAGGCAAGCAGGCTCAAATTACTTGGGACAGTCCAAAACAGAGCTAGGCCCATCAGCATAAAATCTTGGGAAAGGTATCTTTCCACACACTTACTTCATGCTTGTATTGATATCGAATTGATTAACTTAGTCCACTGTGAAACTGAATTAAGATAAACTGCAAAAATGCACTGTCTGTGCAGATTGGCAGTGAATATAATAGTTCTCTCAAATTCATGCTTCCGCTTGTTTCACAAGAAATTGCCAAGTAGAAAAGCCCTCAGTTTTCAAGGCTTTTGAAAAGACTTACTTCCTCCAAATTACTTAGAGCACTCAACCATTACTGATGCATTGTTACACGTGATGTTCAGAAAAGTAACAGAAAGAAGCTGAAGAATATTGATACCTAGGAAACTTACTACTATTTTACTACCCCGTGTAAAGAGAGGGCACACACTGTAATCAGCATGGATACACACTGATTTATTGCACATCACACTAAGGGCTGCCCACAAGTAGCATAGGTTTCATTCTGAAGCAATCTTTACTTAAGGAATTTACCATTTCTACTGACAAATAGCGTGACCAGGATATTATTTCCTTTTCAATTAAGTATTTTCAAAGATCTTATTCTATAACCATTTCTCTGTAGGTACAGTGAAGGTTTATGCTTTCAGAAAGAGACAGACAAAATGAGCTATACACAAACCAGTTCTGCATGGAATTGTAGATTGACTTCTGAAAAGCTTTTGAGCAGCTATCAGGGCAGACATATATAGAGACAGATGTTTGTATACTTTAAGCATGTATATCGTTCACCTCTCACACACACAATGAAAACAAGTTTTAACTGATTATTCAAAATTATCAATGAAAACAATCTAATTATAAAGTCTAACAAATTTTCCTATTACAGTTCTTAGATTGGTTGCTCCAAAGTACAATCCAATATTGAGCTTTAAGATCTAGGCTTCTTCCTCTGGGTGTTACAGTAACAACGTATTATCATGCATGTATTACGCACATGATGCAGCAAAAAAATCATTTGCTGGTCTACTCACATTTGAGATCTATGCTAATGATCTAAGTAATTGTTCTAGGCTACAAACATCTATCTGAAGGGTAAACAAATGAAGGATATTACATGGGATGTAGCTACAGTAAGATAATTCTGCATTTACGTATACTTAGAGCCCATATTTTAAACAGATTAATTCTCTTTAGTGTTCATACCAAAACTGAATTTAAGCTCAAACCACATACACTCAGATATCTGAAAACACTTTGAACAGTTTATTTGAAACTTTATGACAGGAAGCCCAACAAAATCCTATAAATAATAAAAGACAAGACCATTTCCTGTCTTCCCACCTTACCTTTTTTCACCTCGATGTTCAAATTTGACTCTAACATCATTCTGTAAGAAAAGAGATAAAGGAACCACTATTAGTTTGTTACTACCTCCTTTAATGAAGGCCATGAAATCCCATTCAATAATCCTACAGCAGAAGCAAAATCCTTAAACTGTCCTTTCTGATATACCAAGCATTTTAATAAGCTACTTCAGCTGAGGTATCTGATAGAGGCTTAAAGTGTGTAAAAAATACAAAAAATTATTCTGAAGTACAACAAATGCTTCTGTAAGTAAACACATTATTTTCTATCAATATATTTTAATATTATAACAGATTCATGACTTCAGATTCAGCGTGGAACTGATTACCAAAGAATTCTCCATCACGAACAGGCAGGTAGACTTAGCTACCATAACAGGTTTTTATGTACACTTCAGAGCTGAGTGTTCCAGGCTTAAGAAACATATCTTGTTTCATAAGCATTACCATAGAAACCCACACATGTAATTAAGCCAGCATTCACGCAATCAGTTTCCCAATAACAAAGATACCTGGACATATCTGCAGTTACATGGAAACAAAATTATTATTTTGCAAAACAATTTTAAGAATCGAATTGTATTAGCAACTGTTGCAGGAAAAAATAATGTATTCAACCACAGAGATTGTAGTCAAAAAACAATGTTGTATCTTCCAAAAGAATTACTTGATTCACAAGTGATTACTTTCAAAATTCACAAATTTAAACAGAATGACAAAAATGTATTTCACCCTCACCACTACCACATTTAAAATCAGCAATGGCTCAACTATTTTTCTTCTAACTTTCTAAGCATGTATTATAGTCAAATTATTTTGGATCGTATATGCACATTACTTCAATGTCTAAAGTCATAGCTCAGAAGTGAGTTATATGACACCAGCAAAGCACTGTTGTGTTATATACTGAACTCTTACAGCTTTTAAAGCACAGCATGAAAAAGATGTAGCCATCAATTTTTGACAGTTTAAGAGCCAAATATGTTCAAATACCTCTATCATTAATAGGTTAAAAGAAGACTGCACAAAATAAAAGTTTCATGAAATATTGGACTGCCGATTAAGGATCCAATCAAATAAACATACAGTTAATTCAATACGATTATTACAACGATTTGGGTAAAAATTCACATCATCTCCTCTCCTAATCGCTCCATATAGTAGTTCAAACCTATCAACTAATTTCTTACTACTTCTCCATCTGTGTTCAGTATCTGCAGAAAAAAAATAGAGCTGAAAAGAACTAACATTTCTAGCATATGAATAATCAAAAAATCCAGGGCAAAGATGCAGTAAAGGAGCTTAAGTACATTTCTGCTGCTGTACTGACATTCTTTAGTATGACATAGCTGACAACTGGGCAATCTAGCACACCTATAAAATTCATTCTAAAGAAGCATTCCAAATAAGAGATGCTGGCACACCTAGATATTTTAAAATAGTCTAGTACCAATCAAATAATGATAATAATAAATCTACAGAGAGTATCAAAACACCCCTATAATCTTCAATTTATCAGGATCAGAGTCATTTAAGCATACGCTATGATCTGGTCTGAAATGCCACCATTTGATTTTGCTGCTAATTTAAGAACATGAACAAAGAAAATGGCAGCACATGTAGGAGACTAATAGCTCATTCTGGTACGCTCACTGGTCTGGCAAGAAAAATAATTATAGAAGTCACAGCAGGACATTCCGTGTTCAATAGGTTAGTGAGGATATTAAAGATTACCTGTTTTTTAGGCGAAGATGACTTTGGTTTTCCTGTTTCTTGCTGAGGCAATACAGGACGACTGGCCTTATGAAGCACAGCCAAATCCTGCATGATTGAATTCAAAGCTTGCTGCTCATCTGCTCAGAGAAAAAGACCAGATAAGAGAAGTGTAAATGACTGTTACATTTGAAGTGCATTACTGTCTTATTTCACATTTAAGCAGGCATTATTCTAAAATCTAACAGTCCATATTACACTTCAATACATAACTGCCAAATTAAAAAAAAATTACTGCCATGTTGCAAACGTTTTTATTTTATCTATCATTAACAGTGCTTAAGGAAATAAACAGCTTAATCAATAAATACACTTAAATGGCAGGTTTAAAAAACTGAAGCCATAATATATTGACAACTCTACAGAACTGCAGGCTGTATTAATAAAAGGAGGGCAGGAAAAGAAAAATGTTTATCTACTTTGTTTCAAATAATGTCCATGGATGAGATGTTAACTAAAAATCATACTTCTTCCCCACCCCTCCCAATCTGTAAAATAAAGAAATAGAAAAGTAAGTACTTTTGAATCATTTTTCCTCTGTCCTGAACAGGTACGGTCATGCACATAGGAAGCATACACAACCTCCACTGTTGGAGCATCTGCTGACAGCCCAGAGTAATTTAAAAGAGAAAAAGCAAAAACAAGAACAAAAACTGGAAAAAAAAAACCAACACAAAAAACAACAAACCAAAACAAAACCACACAGAACTTTTCCAGGAGTGCAAACATAGGGTTTTTTAGGGCTTACAGGAGTAATTCACAAGGAGAAACAGAAGCACTGAACCCAGGGGACAATTTAGGGGCAGGAGTGCTACGCAGCTTACATTTCAAGTTCACATGAAATCCTAAATCCTAATGATCTGCTGCAGCTGTGATGGCCTGAGGTCATGCTAGACAAGGTTTGTCCTGGAACTGGGATGCTCCTTTAGACAGCAAAGCACTTAGGAGCTCAAAAGCCTGTACATCCATCACTAAGGGAAATTTATTTGTCACTAATATTTTGTATTAATTGCTTGCCACAGCAACAGTACTATACTCAACTTGCATCTAGAACATTGGATAACAAAATTTATCTACAAAGGTGTTGATTCTCTGCCTTCACAGTGGATGTGTTTGTTGAAGAACTCATTGCTAAGTGTTGTGATTTACTAAGAAGAGTATTTCTCAAACACAGACCCAAGAAAATCTCAGCATTAAAATCAGCAAGCAAGCATTCCAGGTATTCAGCAATGGCTAGAATTCCTTCACATTCTATTCAAATATAACCAAATATATTTGTCATATCAGGAAACTGTGGGATTTCAGTGTTCTAATTTAACAGATTCCTGACAGATCAGAAAGCTGCTCTGAAAATGAGTAACTTTGATCATCACTCATGCTGTCATTATTCATGGCTCTACTAAGATATGCAAATCCATAAAAGCAAGTTTTACCAGCAATATTTAATGGCAGAACTGAAGGCATTCTTGTAGCTCAGTTATTCCTTTCTCACACTTCAAAACTTGCCACAATTAAAAACGTTAAACTATTTTATTGTGTTATAGCCTATTCTAGTGCTGACCAATGAAAAAACAATTCTGTTCTTTTCGCAGTTGGTTGGAGGAAGTTTAATTCCCAGTGGTCACTAGGTAGCATATTTCACACAAAGGAAACCAAAGCATTGTGGCAAAGCATCTAAAGTTTACTGAATATCCAATATGACTTAATAGTCATTTCTTTCACAAAAAACATTGGAGAATATCAGAAATCTAGAGAGTGTTGTATTCCTAGATTCAGCTACTTTATTATTAAGCATGAGGTTAGGGAAAAAATAGCATAACAATAAAAGATAAACAAAGGCAATACAAAAACGTGTGTGTTTTGGTTGGTTGGTTTGTTGGGATTTTTTGAGAGTGAGCACCAATAAGTGATTACAATAACAACATGGTCAACTCCTTAAAAAGCATGTACAACTTGAAAAATCAACATCAAATTTAAAGTAATACAAATATGCTAGATATTTAGAAAAACACAGTTAGACCATCTACACAGTCCTGGCTTTGCACTGCAATGACACAAGACAATACGATAAAATTCTTCAATATAGACTTTGTGTGTTTTTTTTTCCCAATAGCCATTACCATTTAGAGCACAGTAAATATTGCTCAGTACCCTAATACCATGAATCTCAATTTCCTTTACCTGGACTTTTAAGTTACCGCATAGTGAGGGAAAAGTGCTATATTCCAATGGAAAAAAAAAAAAAAAAAAAGTATTTTGAATACTAGCAAAGCATCAGAACACTGCCTTTCATGTAGACACTACATTGAGTTACACAGCCAAAGCACACATTTCCTAGGAATCGTATTTGGTCTTCAATAGAAATGAAAAGTATCCAAATTAAATTCTTATATACGTTACACACACGACTTACCCATGATGGCAGTGAGCCTGAAAACTTACAACTTCAGGGAAATGGTTGCTTCATTAGCATTATTTTATCTCCTAAAATGCAAAACCAAAAATACAGTTATTGAAGTTGTCAAAGACTGTAAAACAGTCAACTCTTCACTGTTCACAGGCAGTTTTTCTAATATTCTACATGTCAAATATGCATATGAACTACAAATAAGATTGCATATGTGGAGACAACAGATATTGTCCCCAAAGCCTCGCTGGGCTCTGAGAAACATATATAGACTTTCAGAAATCACAAAGCCCGAACTAAATATTCTTCTAGACTTAAGCTGATTTTAGTCTCTATCTACACCCCCAAATGATGATTAGTAGCTTAAACAGCCATAACACTCTTCTACATGGGATACCCACTGCTCCAGATTATTAAGAACTGATTCTTTTTCTACAGGTTCCTTAGAACCTGGTGTTCAAAGGTCTGTGTTCAGAACTATGATATATAGTTCATATATATAAATCTATATCAAACTTACAGCACAAATCAAGAGGCATCAATACCTACTGATTATATAAACCAGACAACTCCAATTGGTAAGTTTTATTCATCATAATTCATCATAATTCAACATATCCCAACACCGCTGAAAGCAAGTGCCTCTGGAAGACAGCAGGTATTAACTTTCAGTATACAAGTTGTCCAGAAAATCAGAAACAGAGGGCACATTTATGAACAAATCCTGTCTATCACAGTATCTTGAACATCGGCCTATTGAAAAAAAAAATAATTAAGGACTAATTAAAATAACCTTTCTATGAGATGCTATGATGGAGCTTAACAGCAAAAAACTAAACACATATCCCTAAACAGACAATGAGATTCATTGTAATACACGCTACCACAGGAAGAATTCAGAATTTGTAATGCAAGATCATAGAAGAAAACTTTCTAATTTCTTAAGCAGCCACTGTGACCAAGTAGGTAGAGCCTATTCCCTCCTCCCTTTTCCTGGCTGCAGTGGACCATCCATCCTCTGACTCAGAGCTGAAAGACCTACCCTACTCTGATACAAGATTTCCCTGCAAGTTCATTCAAGGAGCTACACCAGCTGAACATGATTCATTTTTTTTTTCTTTTTTAAACGGAATTTGTTTTCTCATGTTTTAGTTTCTTACCAGTGTCAAATGACACCTGATGCCAGCACAGGGCCACCTGTGGGTGTACATAACTAAGAACAGAGGGGAGGTAGGCCAGCTCTGTCAGCACCAGCCAGTCAGGCTTCCTTGCTTGAATATTCTGCCAATTTTCTGGCTAACAACAAATTAATTACAATTTTCCAAAGGATTTCTGAGCATCTCCAGTTAGGTATCTAACAGTTTCTGGCATTGTGTCTCTTACATACTCATTTCATGAAAACAGTCTTTTTAAGCAGCATTCATTTCACCAGTGGAACTAGAAAGCTTCAAGTACTTCTGGCATATTTTTCAGAAAGAAACTTGGACTTGAGATCCATAGAAAGGTCTCTGCTGTATACTGCCTTCTATCTACATATCAGATGACTTATCTACTACTATTGTCTGTTTCAAGCTCCATAATAACCAAGAAGAGAGCAGGCTTTTAAAGAAGATCCAGAGGTCCCACTATGCAATCAGGAAATCAGTTCAGTTGAGAGAGCACGCAAGAGAGCACACTGGAACTAAAACAAAGCTGAAAATATGATTCAACTGTATTCACAGTTATGTACTCTCAAGTCTACAGACAGCCTCAAAACAGTACCTGAAACAGCTTCCAAGTGTTGTGGGAAAGAAACTCTCATCTAATGCTTTGTAAAGTAATAAAGGCTACAAGAGTGTGAGAAGTAGACCTGGCCTGGGCTGCACGCAGTGTCAAGACACAACCCCAACTTTTACTACTAACATGGTCTCCAGCCTCTTGATGCCACCACAGCAGGAGACAGAAAAATCTGTTTCAAAAAAATTTTAAAAAAAAAAAAAGCTTCTGTTGCTCCATAAAAGAAAAGGAAACCCGTGAAGATATAAAAGAATGGGATTTGTACTAATCTTCAGAGAGGAAAACAGGGGCTGAATTTTCATTTATTTGCCGAATGATGGTAGCCAAGATCACTCAAAATAAGGACGGAATCCTTGGGCCTTGCTCTCACACAAGATGCCAGGAGATCTGGTTTACTTAGTGAACTGGGGTTACCTTTATAGCCTTAAATATCACAACTAACTTTTTTCCCCATGTCTGTTTCTTTGTGTCTTTTGCATCCCTACAAGTCAAAAAAAAGCAAAACAGAACATACATTAACTTGTTTCCTATGGTATGTTGTTTGTATCAGCAGTAGTCTCAGGGGATCTTCCAAAGAATTATTCGCTAAAGTTCTCAGAAAACATTTTTTAATTCTGTATTTGATCCAACTCTCTTAAAATGAGAGCTAGTGTCATTTTCATAAAATGCCTGATTTAATTAGCTGTCTTAATACATTAAACATAAAAATGTGTTTCATGACTTTGGATGAAGTACTTTTGTAATACTTCCGTGTAAGCATTTCAAAGAAATACAAAAGTTCTGTGAGGCATTTTAAATCTTCTGCCACACTTTAAGAAAACAAGAACAAGCTATATCTCCAAACAAAAACACCCCAGATGTTCTTCCTCAACCTAGCTGAAACAACCAAACTTGAAGCTCAAAATATTTGAGCTACAAGGCTCATATAGGGCAGGCAAGCTGAAGAAGAAACATCTTCGGCAAGTTCCTCCAGGTACAAGAATTCATTCTTTAGTATTAATCTGTGGCATCTCTCATTATAAGACATAAGTTAATGAGTGAGCATTCATTTCTTTTCCCTTTCACTTCCTTCTTATTCCTTAGAAGAAAAAAAAAAAAGCCTAGAGGAACTAAATTTCTCTGAATAATTTCGGGACTTCTCACTTTATCATCCCTTTTAACCAAAATTCTTCCTGTTCAAATATAATTAATCACCAATTAAACACCTTAATATTTTTGTTAGCATTTAGTGTCACTTCAAAAATAAGCTAACAACATTAAAATTTCAATTAAACAGATGACCCAGATCAAACTTCATTAAGACTTCACCTTTGTGAATTGAGAAAACGCTTCTCTTTTTAACTGCTCATTTGCACAATGGACTATAACAACAGGGTGGTAACGGGGAGAAAGTAAAAACAAGCTGACAAAAATCAACAGTTGTTAAACAAAAAAAATACATTCAGTAGAAAGGGAAAAAAGTGTACTCTAATCCATGGTTACAAAGTAGCATTAGAAACACACACAAACACACACAAACACACAGTAGATGACCATCCAGGGCAAAAAGGAAGCAAAGCAGAAAACTGGAACGCAGAGAAAGATGCAGGAGAAGCAAAGGCAGCCAAAGCACAAGAGCAGATGCAAAGGTAGAATAAGATTATGTCAAGGTCTTGCAGAGAAACACAAGCAGCTTGAATTTGAATGCAATTAAAGAAAGGATAACAGAGAGTGAATTTCAAAAAGGTGATGATGTGATAAGAGTAGCAAACAAAGAAGAATATCCTAGCAACAGCATTTTGGATGTAAGGGTGGAGAGATGCTGATTCATATTCATGATTCACTTCCCATCAGCCACCTTCCGCAGAGCCTGGAAGTCCTTCAGAATCTGAGAAAGCCACTGAAGGAAGAAAATATCCAGGTGATTCCTGGAAATTGTTTTTAGCTTTCTCATGGCAAATGAAACAAAGCCTGAGAGCAAATAAGCCATGCAGACAATAATCTAGCTGTTCAAATACTCCGTGCTAATTGTCCACAGGCATACACTTCACCTATAATAAACGCAACAGGGTTAAGCTGCCTCTCGGTTTCTGAGAAATACAAGTACACAAACACCAGCATACATATTATATCATCTCTCATGACTGACTTGGTCACATTCAAAAACCTGTAGGCTAGGAAAAAAAAAAAGCTTTACCCTCACACAGCATAGGAAGAAAGCAAGCAGATGCTATATGAGGTGCATATTTATTAAGTGAGCTATAAAGGGTGTTAAGTTCTGTGGAATATAGCGATATAGTGTGCAGAAATGAAATGGTTTCTACAGAATCCAAATTCATAACAGAAGCACAATTTTTAAAGAGTAAAATTAGCTGTGGCTACAATGAGAGCCATAAACTAATCATGTGAGAACAGTAAAGGTAGTATATAAACACTTGAGAACATAAGCCAGCTTTCATGCTGCCTCATACGGTACAAATCAAGAAAAAAATACAGTGAAGCAAGCGATGTATCCTAGCTTGATTGGGTAAGGAATTCAGACTTACACAGCAGCACTTTACCTACACAGAAAGGTGCCTTACACCTTTGGAGTCCAAACCTGTTCCGATAGTGGGGCAGGAATATCAAGGATATCCACTCCCCACAAATTTTCACTAAAATAAATCAGACCAAGAATACATAGTTCCCCATTCTTGCACCAAAGCAAAGTGACACAGTGTGAACTCAAAAGAAGAAAGACACGCTATACTTATTCCAATCACAGGTAAAGATTAAATTGGAGATTAGACTATATTAGGCATAAGCAAGTTAAACCAAAATGACAAGAAACCAAAATTTGCTAGCATTGCTATTCAGAGACATACTTGTCTATAAAAAAATAGATGATACAAAGAGCCAGGTAAACATGAAGAGTGAGTGTTCCCAGGTAATTTTCCAGACTGTAGAATGGATAATCTGAATATAAAGTAAGACTACAAAAATTTATTTCATAGCAAGAAGAATTAGCCAGAGAAAAAGGTTTTACCCCAAAAATGTTACTTTTAAACAATCAAATGCTTGGTCTCACACAACCAACCTCTTAGAAATCACAGTAAGCAAGGCTGACAAAACCTCAAGTGATCACCTAGTCAAATCCACCTACTTAACCTTTAACCAAAATAATGTGCAGCCCTGCTCATCATTTTTTTTTTTTTTATTTCAAATCAAATAAAAATAGTGTCTGTGAACAAGACAGCAAATTAATACCTAAATTTGAGCTATGAAAAATTCTTCTGTAGAAGTTCAAAGCAATTGTTGGCATAAATGACAGGAACTTACACAGCATGGCAAGCACAGAAGAAAATTCAGTATTGTTACAAGACATTAGCAGATACCTAAAAGAAGGTAACTTCATAGAAATGAGTGTAAAGGAGAGGATTTTATATGGACATACACACAGATGAACCCTGGACAAAAAGCCACCCTTTTCAAAGAATATGAAAGCAGTAGCAGTAACATCAAATCATGAAGGACAAAAAAGAGAAGCAAAGAGCAGTAACAAGAAAAAATATTTAAGAGGTAATGGAAAGGTCTGTTAATAATTGGAGTCTAACAATAACACATCAGATGTGAGTTCAGTTTTAGAAAAATTCATATGTTTAACATATTGTAATAATACATATGAAAAGGTGTTCTCAGGGAAAGTAGAAAAGGGAGAGAAAGATTAAATCAATTCAAATCAAAAGCCAATGACACAATGATAAATTAAGGTAACATTTGGAAAACAAAACAAAAAAGGACTCAGTGGGTCAAATCTGGAACATTAGAATTTAAGTTTAACTGGTGAGTAAAATAACAGAAATATTCTTCCTGTCACAGTACTATGGGATCTTTTAAAATGAAAATATATTGCAGGGCAACGAATGGATAAAAGTTTCACAGAATCACAGAATGTTAGGGATATTGTGTCCAGTTCTGGGCCCCTCAGTTCAAGAAGGACAGGGAACTGCTAGAGAGAGTCCAGAGCAGAGCCACGAAGATGATTAAGGGAGTGGAACATCTCCCTTATGAGGAGAGGCTGAGGGAGCTGGGTCTCTTTAGCTTAGAGAAGAGGAGACTGAGGGGTGACCTCATTAACGTTTATAAATATGTAAAGGGCAAGTGTCATGAGGATGGAGCCAGGCTCTTCTCAGTGACATCCCTTGACAGGACAAGGGGCAATGGGTGCAAGCTGGAACACAGGAGGTTCCACAGAAATATGAGGAAAAACTTCTTTACGGTGAGGGTGACTGAACACTGGAACAGGCTGCCCAGAGAGGTTGTGGAGTCTCCTTCTCTGGAGACATTCAAAACCCGCCTGGACGCGTTCCTGTGTGATATGGTCTAGGTAATCCTGCTCCGGCAGGGGGATTGGACTAGATGATCTTTCGAGGTCCCTTCTTAGAAAAAAGCTGTTAAAACGTTTGATCCCAGCCGCCTTTGCAAACCTCAGGGAACCTTAAGGTCTGAAAGCCAGCAGGAAGGGATCTTGCCTATGAACAGCACACCAGTAAGGGCAGGAGCCACAGGGCAGTCATATTCTCCTCCTTAGTTCTTCCCCTGTCATGTGTCCCCTTCTATTCTGAAGTACTTTCTTCACCCCTTAATTTATCCCGATAGTGAGATTAATTGCACTGGACAGGATACACTGAGAGTGTCCACCTAGTTCTGCTGTGCTAGGAAAAACTGACAGAACAGAAGAACCAATCAAGCTCTGCCAGCTGATGCCCCGGAGCAGGGAAAAGAGACACAATCCAGAGCAGCATCTCTCACAATCAGGGCAGTAACTCAGGACTGACTACCTGTCCTGGACTCCGACAGCATCAGACAGAAACTGTAATCCCCTCTATTTTTCCCCTTACTGCTTGCTTTTACCTAGTTACCATCATTCAACAGTTCTATCCCGAACAGCTGAACTAAACCCTTCTACCACTAGAATGACTGTTTGGCAGAGTAAGGAACATAAACACATCAAATTCCTTTGCAGAAAGAGCATTTCTGGTTTATTTCCTGCAAAAGTACTTGAGTTTATTTCTCAAAACATTTTAAGTCTTGTTCCAATTCTATGTAGCTTTGTCAGTATACTTCTAAACCTTCCCCTGAACTTTCTTGTAATTAAACTAGTTTTTTGGAACCCCAAGCTATTTTAATCTATTGTACAGAGACCAAGCAACCTTAAACACACAGTACCATGAGCCAGCTACCACTATCAGCATAATGGGCTTCATAAAACAATAGCACCCAACTCATTCAAAGTTACAGGCTTTTTTTTTTTAATTAAAAAATATTAAGGGCAAAGAAAACCCCTCAGCTACATGTTTTTCACTGAATTTAGATGGTGAAATGGCAAGCGGTGATAAAAAACAGGAAGAAATAGCCAGTATCTATTTTTCGTCCTGGTTTTGAAAAAAATCAAGAGGATGTATCCAAACCACAGCACAGTGTTACTGGAATAGAAATTTCACCATCCACAACAACAAAGAGATGCAATGCAGTACTTGTAATATACTTCAGATTGAACATTTTAAATTAAAGATTCAGGAATTTACAAGAGTCTAAGACTCTTCACAAAATCAGTGGTTCAGTTTTCTGGACCATTGTTGGAAATATTTGGAAATACCTGGAAAACAAGAAGATTGTAAATATTGTATAAATAACTGAGAAGGGTAAAGGAAAGGGTCAAAGAGCTGCTGATTATTTACCTCCACATCAATTGAGAGTAAAATAATGTAATAATTAGCTTGGTTTCTACCATGGAATTAAAAGTAAAAACACAGTAAATGTCTTGATTTCAAGGATTATTATCACTGCCAAGCAAAATACAGCTTCTTGAAATGATTACAGATTAGTTAACAGAACTAACTACTGCAATTACCCTACTTCGGCTTTTCCAACATACTTGGCTAAATATCACTTGACATTTTAATAATTTGCTTTACAGTCTCAATTAACTACCAGGAAACTCAGTTGATGGATTAAAATAAAATATTTTGAGATCCATATTCCTATTTAGCAGAAAACATCAATGAACATGATTCCTAGTGTAACTACCTATAGACTGGCAATGATCAGGTAGGCACAATGAGATACACAAGTTACAGATTAAGCAAATTACCTGAATCATGTTTAAAAATAGTCACAGTTCAACACAATGTATTTAAATACAGTTAAATATTTTAAATACATATAATAATTTATTGTTAATTTTCCACCATTTCATATTAATTTTTATTGTGTTTAATAATTGTTTTTTTAAGAGATGAGCTGCATTTATGGTGCTAAAACTGACTTTGTGAACTTTTATCCTCCCTGCAACCAGGAGGGCACCACCCATTATTCAAAGTTGTATTTTATTTAAGTCTAAATATTGTGTTTTATTATGTTTATTCAATAATGTTTTTGCATTGAATGCCTTTTGAAATAAAGACAATCATTTAGGAAGTTGGAAAAAAGTTGCAGCTGCAAGATCAGACAGTTAGCAACAGGCAACTCAGAAGACTATTAAATCACAATGTATAATTCTCTAACATAAGTGCAATGCAAAAGTGAAGAGGCATAATGCAATCCTTGTGTGTATAAAACACAGTGTATGCAGAAGCCATCTTGCTTCTGTACACAACCTACAGATATACTGCTCAGTGCAGAACATCAGAAAGACTGCAGACAGCAAGCGTGGGATGGCAGAAGCATCGATACCTTTATTGCTGTTACAGATGTATCAGGTATCTCTACAGCGTCCAGACTTGAAATTCCTTAAACTGAAGAGTTTTTAAATCTTCCTGGCAAGCAAAAGAAGTGAATTTATGTCTAATTTAGCACAGAAGACCACACAGATTTACCTCATTTGTACAGATGCAGACATGATTTGGTATTTGTTTATATTCTGAAAAGAATGGTTACTAGCTGTACTCCTTCCAGAGTTCAATTTAAAAAAAAAAAAAAAAAAAAAGAAGAAAAAACAGACTTGCATAAAATACAACTTCTAATTATGGATGATGCCCTCCCAGCTACAGGGAGGATAAAACCTCAAAAAGAAGTGCTGTCAGCTCTAGCACCATAAATGCAGCTCATCTTTCAAAGTACTTTGAGAAACAGACTTCCAAATGAACTGAAGGATCCAACATGCCCAGTGACAAAAGTAAAACTGCATCCTACTCAGATTAAATCTTTAGTTCCTGCTGTTCTATAAACTGTAATTTGACACATTCGTATAACATTTATCAGCTTGATGAACAATGATCTTGACTCAAAGTTTAAAAGTGCTGGAAGGTTTGAGAATATAAGGACACAGTTTTTAAGGATTATTCTCATAAAAATGCAAAGTAGCAGATAATTTAGTTCAGGATCCATTTATTGCAAAATTATGCTTCTGAGATAAATATCTTAACACTTAGAGCAATATTCACAAAGAGTAACTGTAGTTGAGGAAAGCTACACTTCCTTTACAGTTGATAGGGAGAGATAAGCATATTTAGAGAGTTTCAAGGCACTTAAATGCAAGTTTCCTGCTTTGAATGAACCTCTCCTTTCCAAATGGTATCAAGTGCCTCTATTGGCTAACCATTCATAAGCCCACTCCACTTCGAGTGCACAAAAAAAAGATAAGACTGTAAGTGGCCTCAAACAGAAAGGCATCTACTTTCCTCAGCAGGATCTCTTCACCTAATTCAAGTTTCACAGAACAGCTCCATTTCCTATATCTGTTATTGCCTCAGCAGCAGCCAAAACACTCTGACAGGTCATTTCTTGACCTAACTGAAGAATGACTTTGCAGATACATCAAGCAAATCTGCCTTGAAAGTCGTGATGCTTTCTTAAGATGTGTTCATGATTCCAAGAAAAAAAAAAAAACAACTATTGTGAAACAAACATATGCATTTTAAATTGAGGAAGGGTCACAACAGCTGAAACTTGCGGACAGATGTCACAGTGACACCTTGCAAAACATTTTAGTGTTGCCAATTTTACAACAGAAGATACTGGCTACAAAGTGACTGCTCATACTCCTCCACTCTTATCCAAGACCAGATTTTATCACAAAAGTACGTTAAAAAGTAATAGACACAGTTCACTGGGCTACAAATAACTGCATCACTGCCTCCAAATCACTCCGGCATCTTGGAAATTTATCCCCACCACTGTGGTGGAAAGCCTCAGAGCATCACAACAGTAAGAATAATAAATTCCTTACCATTAGTTAAGCTATATGCTACACAAACTGATTAATGCTATTCACATCATAAAAACGTTTAAGGCTTACTCAGTATATTAAGATAACATTACAGTGCCCAGAAATATACAGAGTAATACACTTCTGTGATGTTTGTAACTTTTTACTATCTTATGTGAACTGCGTAGCCCCGTGTGTTCGTTTAGCCAGCACCTGGGGCTAAACAGCTTTTCTCTCACCCAGTGTCCCTTCCCCAACGGAGGAAGGGAATTAGGAAAAGGAGGGAGACTCGTGGGTTAAAGTTGAACAGATTTAATAAAATCAAGAACCCAATATCAACAATAACACAAAACACACAAAATTATACTTAGCTACAGAGTTGCAGCAGGTTGTTCCAATAGTTTGGAATGAGAAATATGGAGGCTAGAAGACAGGAGAGTAAAAAGAGCCCTATTCCTCCCCTGCAAGCTTTGCCTTTCCTAGTGAACTTGATGTTAATGATATAGAATACACCTGTGGGCCAGCCAGGGTCAGCTGCCCTTGATCACCATGGCTGGCCACAAACTGAAACAAAATCTAATAGAAACTTGCTTCTATAAATTTTATCCCATGAAACCAGGACACCCCATAAAAGGCTTCTCAAAGAAAACAGGTGTATGAAATTTTAATCCATACAATCCTATGAAACATGCACTACCCTGAGTGTTATAATCCGATTTAGGTGCTTCTGTTTCTCCTTCTAAAAATCTCAGTGGTGCTCTCAGCTTGGCACTTGCTGCTGTCATTTGGAGGCCTTCTGCTGAAGGCCCCACTACAAACATAACTGCATGTACCCTATCCAAGATCCTACAGGAGGAAAATGATTTTTTCTTTTGTATCACAGACAGTTCACAGCATATACCTTAAACGAATACAGTATATCTCTCTTCCTTGTGACAGAATTCAAGATCACCAGTTAAGCCAAAGAACTAATTGTACACAGTAAGCAAACTTAATCTTATCAGTACTACTGGTATTGACGATTCCTGCATTCTTCACAACTCTAAGAATGGAAGACCGTGCTACAACCAGTGACAAATAAATGAATTTTAAGAGCCACCATTCACTAGAAAAGTAAACCTACCACAAACTACTTATAATCTATGAACATTATTCTCTAAGCAAAAATAAAGAACATGAGGAAAAAATGCAGGCTTCCAGAAGAAACTGAGTATTGCAAACAAGCAGAGCATTTCAATTAATGTATGAGAGCAATTACACACAAATCATCAGTCAGATTTTGCTTTTGAGAACATACAGAAGAAAGTACATCCTTAAACTCCACTAACAAGTTCTATCCTTTTCAGTTTATCTTCCAGTTCTGCGACCATGATGGGTTGAAAGACAACTATTCTGGGAAATAAGCCAGAGAAATAAACCCACTCTCCATTTCTACAGCTAGTTTTAGTATCTATCTTCAGGTGCTAAAACCTGTTTTTCTTCAATATAACCATCACATTTGACAGCATCTTCCACTGAGAGCAAAACTCACTGATTTCACAGAAGCAGCAGTTGTGAGTTTTAATTGTGGCTTCAAATCACATTACTATAATTTCAAATCAAGTACCAAAAAAACTGCACACAACAATATATATGAACCTTTCCGATTAACATGATCTGCCTGGCATCTTGCTGTGACACCAGCATGGACAGAATCTAATTCTCTAGGGACATTTTTGTGTCTTCACTGTGAAGACATCTCAGTCTTATTTGCTATGTCTTCCAAATTTTGCAGCAAATCAAGGAGGAATCCTCCTCAGGGAACAGCCTTTGTTACATACTGTCTTACTCATTCCTCAAAGCACAGTTGTTCCTCAATGCACAGTTCTTCCTGCACACTACATAAGGCAGCGATACAATGAGGAAATGCAGAGTATGATAATGTAACTACTATTTTTCTCATCTTCTTCTGCTACTTTGCCATCAAGTTTTCCCACCCCATTAACACACCATCACCTGAAACTTCTACCTAAAATGCCTTTCCTGGCTCACACTCCAGTCTGCCTCTTCAATATCCCATGTGTTCTCTCCCCACCACAACTCAAATTAACTCTGTATACGCAGTCAGACGTTTCTTCTGCTATTTCTATCCTCAATAACAAGAACATGGAATATTTAAGTAGGATAACACATTCATGAGCCTTACAGATTTCCAACACAGCACAGAAAAAACATTCCTGAATCAATCTCCAATTCAAGATTAAAACATTCAGCAACGACAACAACAAAGAGCAATAAATTTAACCAGGGAGCCACAGGTATGAGTAGGGTCAGACCTCTCACTCTTGGAACTGTACAGAGGGCTCGACAATACCATTGAGAAGCCAGACAAGTGTGTACTTAATATACGTTAATGGAAACTGAGAAAACCTCATGTGCACGCATAGGTACCCTGCAAAATCCAAAAAATCTTTTTACCACACACATAACATGATTGTGCATCACTTTTGTAGCCAGCAGGTCTCACTGAGCAGCTCTAAATGGACAAACTTGTAAGCTTTTATCCATATTCAGTAGGCACTGTTTTTAAACTGATTAACCCACACAGGCCAACACATTAAGATATTGCTAAGCTATCAAGTACACCAACTCCTTTTCACTTTGTGCTTTGGTAATGATCTTTAGCTTCCTGCAAACCAGGAAAAAAAAACCGTAGTTCAACTTGATCCCTCATAATAACATTTAAACCAAAATGTAACAATAAAAACCTAGCTTTGTCAAAACACTCAAGAATCACATGCAAAGACAATGTATCCTCATAAGGTTTCCTTCTTGCACTTCCCATGGCACACACCTTAGCAGCAGGTACCAAATCAGTACCATGACATCTGTGATGCTACATAATTATACTTGTCCCTCAAGTGATAAAAATGTAAGAACCCTCATAAATACAGCTAATAATGTAAATAACTACAGGCTCAAAAGTTCCAGAGGAAGGATTACTATGTACGTGCCCACATCTAAAAACCATCTTTAAGACTACAGTGGCACTGCTAAGGTTGCAGTTCTGTCAAGGGAGGAGTCCTGCTTGTCTACAGTAACAGCTGCTTCCCAGCTGAACCTCAATGACAAGCAGGAGATCAGAGCAAACAGATGATCCAGCTGAAAAGATTTATCTTACATTTTAATTAACCATCAGCCTATCTAACTCATCTCACACTTCTAGAGCACCAACACCAACACAAAGAAAGGAGCAAGAACTCATGCTGGAACCACCCCTCTTGGCCACTGCACAGATTTGTATGTTTTAAAAAGATCTTTCAAAAGATGGCATGCGTAATGCAGGGATTCCAGGGAACTACAAACAGTTAACTGTGACCTATAACAAATAAACTAGAAATAATGGACATATGGATAATTATGATAGAGCAGGGAAGAGTAGATACGGCCGTTCCGGAAAGAGATCCTCACTTTCAAATCTCTTGGTGCACTCTGAACATGTGCACGGAGAGCTGAACTCAGTCACTATCATGGTTTACTTGTATTTCCAGTGCTGGAAAAGTCTCGCCAAAGGCTTTGTTGCAGTCACAGCATAAGAAAGAAAAAAGACCCTTGCATGAATAAATTGGTTAAAATATAGAAAACATAGGACAGACGTAGTTGGGGTTCTCACAAGGAGGGAGGATACCAGGGGGGCTCCACAAGAGTCTGTGTTGTTCAACATATTCTAAATTATCCAAGAAACAGGAGCATGGTGAAAAGTTTTCCAACACTACTGTGCCTATCAATCAATATTATGTTATTTGGAAGAGCAAGGAAAGGGTTGACTGCAGTAGAGGTGGTCATTATCAGATTAGGGGACTGAGCAATAAAGCAGCTGATAGCCAGCACAGATGAAAAGTGATGCAAGTTGGGAGGCGAGGGGGAGAAGGGAGAGAAGCAGTTCTAACTTTGCACATAACAAACCAATGGGCTTTGCACTGAATACTGCCAGCACTCAGAAATGAAAGTCAATGTTAGGAAGTATTATGAAAAAAATCAGTCCAAAACAGATCACTGTCTGCCCATCTTGAACATCACTAGCAGTCCCATGGCCTTCAGCTCTAGAAGAGGATGTGGCAGAACACAGTAGTTTCAGAGAACAGCAAAAGGTACAATTGAAGGCACAGAATTTGAAGGCACAGAATGGGTTCTACAGGGGAAAACAAATAGGCAAGTTAGGGCTCTCTGGTTTCAGAAATATGCAGGTGGAGAGAGAAAGCAATAAAGGGCTACAAAATCCTACATGGAACAGAGAGATAGATCGTTACATTGGACAGAGATGGATTGTTCACTCTCTTCCAAAAGAAATGTGGCACCAAAGGAAACCAGCACAAGCTAAGTTAAAAAAAAAAAAAAGAAGGTAGATTTTAACATAACAAAGAGCATACCTGTAGAATTTCTTATCAAAGGACATTTAGCTGCATATAAAAAAAAGGACTGACCAAGTTTGAGGATAAATATCCAAAGGTTACTAGCTACACAAAAACCACACCAGACTTAGAATAAACCTTTACTGAAAATAGTTCGGGATTGAAAGAATATTCAAGCTAACATATGCTTGCCCTGTTCTCACACTTCCATAAGTGTTCATTCATGCTCACCACTGGATGAAGAATACTGGATTATCTTTTGTCTGATTTCATTACGGATTAAGATTTTACCTAAAACTTGTCATCCACTTCACCAATAACATTTAAATTTTCATTTGAAAGTCTCATTTGGTATTCACGATAGTGCCAATATGACAGACAGGGAGCCTTAATAGATATTCTCTAAAGGAACTTGCTGTAGCAGCTTAAGAAGTCATTCACTACACTATCCACCTCAACCCTGCCTGAAGTTACTGCACTTACTGGTACCAGCAGCGCAAGGAACTCTTTTCTAACTACTACTTTATACCCATTCAGTTATCATCAAACTATTATGGAAAAAACAAAACAGTGCTTAAAGTTTTCCCATTCCAATTGATTTTTATTTAAAAAAAAAGTCTCATGCTGAAGTTACAATAATTGTGGCACTGCTAAAAATACACAGTGCGACAACACAAGAATTAAATATAGGTTGAGCTTTACCAATCAGTTTTCAGCAGTTAGGTTAACAAAAATATTTAGAGAGACAATTCCCATGTTTCTCAATAGAAAGCCTTATTTTCTTTAGATTTTCTTTAAAAGTTTAATTACTGCTTGTGTCAGTATTCGAGTTCTCTTTTTTTTTTTTAATTCAAACAGCAGCTTGATCCAGACGTTTTTCAGTTTTCACATCTTTGTTCAAAGGCGAGACTATAGTTCCCATTATCATTGTTCTGGTAACATGGCATTCAAACTGTTGGCATTTAGAGAACTCTTGTCTAAATTATTTTAAAATAATTTTGAGGATAGGTAAGAGGTAATCAACACTGACTACTTGAATACCTCTTCCTGCATGAAATGAAAGGTCTTCTTTAATAATTATTATTGGTGTCTGTTTCGTTTTTTGTGAAGGCAGCACTGCTGAATCCAGCAATTTGTCCTATCTGTGATCTAGCCTCAAAAATTATGGATAAAATCATTTACATAAGTCAGATAAAATGGAGTAAAGCCATGGAACATATTGAACACATCTGTTTCATAGCTGTCTCTGCAGTTCTTCCAGTAAAGCATGCCTAAAGGATAAAAATTTCTTCTACTATGTCATGGGACTGTATGACATCTCAAAATGGCAAAAGGCTTCTTCAGGTACAGTAACACTGACAGAAGTAATCTTAGCAATACGACTTACTTCAAAGGCAGCACATGTATAAAATAAACCAGTAAAGACACATTTTTGCCAACAGAAGCTGCATCTAACCCTAGGAGAACTTGTTCTCAATCAAGCTTCCTGTTGTAGAGCGGGTTTACATTCAAAAGCCACAGGGATTGTATGTGCTGGGAAATAGATGTGGAAGAGCAGAAACTGCACACTGTCCTGTAGAATAGCTTATTGAACAGTGATCCTGCTAAGTCTAGAAATGCTTAATATAAAACTAACCTGAAGTAAAGACTGAATTCCATACAGTATAAGGTTCTATTCTTCAGTAAGATAACTCAAATTCATACATATGAAGAGATACCTGATTTAACAAACACTAATACAAGCTCCTGTGTTAACAAATGCAGGAGCCAAGAAATTGATGTTGTTGGGAAAAAAAAAAACAAACCAAAACAAAACCCAACCATATGTGTGCGCATACACACACAGAATTACATTTGAATAAGGCTGTCACGTTACTTCTGCTGCAACTTAAAAAGTTAATTACTCTCTTGCTGTAAGACTTTGCCTGGGGAACTTTGAAAAAGATACAGACAAATCACACAGAGTACAGTGAGAGTTAACAACAATAAAAATCCTGAGAAAACATGACCTGTGAAGAAAAGGCCTGTTTGCACAGTTTAGTAAAGAGAAGTCTGAAATAAAAGGAGACAGAGGAACAGTCTTCACGTATGCAAACAGTTGGTGCAAAGAGTACAGAAACTGTTATCCTGCATGAGTAATAATAGTTGGACAAGAACTAACTGGCTTAACTAGCACCAAGACAGAGACTTAAGTTAAATATTAAGAAAAGCCTCCTAACTATAATGACAGTTACGTGCTAGCTATAAACAGACCAGTGAAGAGGTATGGTATTCCCCTCTTTTGAGGTTTTTAAGAAAACATCAGACAAATGTCTCTCAGACATGATTTCAGTGTATTTGCTTCTGCCTCAGAGTAGGGACTGACCTCATGAAATCCCTTCCCTTCTTACACATCTATCATTTCTTCATTTACCCAAAAGAGAACTGTTTATCAGTGTTATCATACCTGGCTTCAAAAGGACAGTCTTTGCAACATCAACAACTGAAACATTTGAATTTTATTACATGGCTGTTGTCAGACTGTTATTGTACTCAGCACAAAACATCTCAGGAACGCAAAAGCAGCATCTTTTACTACTGCAAATTATCCACAGAAGTGGACAAATGAGTGAATGGAAATACAGAAAGAGAAGCAAGTGAGGAAAAAAAAGTGAAGGACTCAAAGGAAAAAAATGGCTGAAAACAAATCTACAGCAAAGAAAAAACCCTCTAGCATAAAGAAAATTATTTTCCTCTTCTGAAAAACTAAGTTACAGTTTGCTGGTATAATTTCAAAAATATGCAATAATTTGAGATACAGGAGTAAACATAAGTAAAAGACTTCACAAATGGACAGGAAGATGTCACATCTACACAGGCCTCCCTAGATTACCGATTCCTGACTCTCAGTTTTTAAAGCACACTGCAGATACCCCTGCTTTGGCCTTGCTCAAGTAAGTCCAACTTCAAATGACCTCATTAAGCTGGGCTCTAAACTATGCCATCTGTGTTTTTGTGGGTCAAGTGTCTCCAGAGCTGTGGTTCCCACAGATGGAAATCAGTGCAGTATGCTAACACAGAACTCCATCTTTCCTTCACTCATTGTCACCAAACTTTCTGCAGCTTCTCAAAAAATACACTCAAGGTGAACATATTAAAAACATCTCAGGAAAACCTGCAAACAAGCATGTTAAGTCTAAGAAATTAGGTTAACATAAAGCCATAAGCTGCATTTGTTGTTATTACTACATTACTCAATCAAGATCCAGAACTGAGAATCACAACTAATGCACTTCATTCTGAACATGTCCCACTGCCCAATTACAGGTTTACAATGTTATTTTGCAAGATATGTGCAATTATAGCATGCATGATCTGTTTTGACCTATTCCTTAGCAGTACAAAATACCAGAATATTAAAATAGCAAATACAGTATTTATTCTTTTAAAAAAAGATTTTTCTTCTCTCCCATAGAAAAATTAGTGTGCTTAATAGAATTCACTGTTGTTTTTTATTTAATTTAATACTGTGTCAGTTCTACTTCAGAATTTTAAAAGCTTAAATATAGAAATTAAACTTTCAGGACAGCAAACTTAATTGTTTGCTAATTAGATAAACCTAGGTAGAGTCACTAGCCAATATACATATTTAGATTAGTTTGTCATACATATGAAAATAAGCTCTGCAAAAGTTAATTACATTGATCAGTCACATTTTCATCATTCATTTATTTTTCTCCAAATAGTAGTCTAAAAATAAGATAATGTTAACAGCAAAGTTCTAAAAAGAAATTATTAGAAAACAAATTCATTACTCCAAACAAATGCGTACCTCTCGATAGATCAGATTTGGCTATGTATTTGGGGCATCAACGAAGGAAATCACCCTATTATTCTCAGGTTGCATTTTGTAAGAAAACATTACTTTCAGTTCAGAGAACGCTCAGTTAGAGAGCCACTGAACCATCTGTCACAAAAATAAATTACATGTTATTCATTACTTTTGACGTAGTTTGCTGATGTAAAGTCAGCCTGCAGTAAAGATAATATAGATGAAAGACAAAAAATGAAACTTAAGATTGCAAATATGCAAAGCTTTTTTCAATAAGTTCTCCATAAATGTCATTATTAATAATGACAAGGTTTTAAAAAACAATAATTCTGATTTGTACCTAAATATTAACATTGTATTTTAGGAAATTGTAAGAAAAAAATGTAAAGTAAAAACTATAAATTTGAATTAAATTTACAGCATAATCAACATCCTTGCTTTCTCCAGAAGAAAACTTCATCTTTGTAATAAAACAATAAATCTGCATTTAGCCTCAATCGGCTTTAAGTTCCACAAGTCTGCACATTGACCAGCTTTCCTAAGAATCACAGCAAAGAACCACTGATTGGTTTATGACCAAATTTGAAAGGTTATTTATTTTTACCATAAATTATCGAGAGTTTTATCAACATAAAGAGAAAAAAAAAAGCTTCCCTACCATAATATTAAACAAGTTAATGCTCTCATCACACTATATTAATAAATTCTACCTGTCACAGATATCTACCTACTCAAATATACTATAAAAGCTCTCAATATTACCAAACGCCATAGCTATTTTAGAAAGTTTCCTCTGACAGTTTGGAAATCTCAGCAAGCCAAGACAAGCAATTCAGAAACATCTGTTTTCTTCACTGTAGTCTTCCATCAGTGTCAGGTAAACCACTGACACAGAGTTCGTCAAGACAAACTGTAGCCAGATTTTTCGCCAGCAATGAGTCAGTTTGACAAACATCACCTTGCTATTCTGCTTTATCAAAATACAATAAAGTCTTGAAAAAAAAAAAATCAAATTAATTACATACAGCCTCATTATCTGAATCAATATTCGGGTTCAATACATTTCAGTGGCAATCATGACAGAACACAAAGTGTAAAGAAAACAGGAATTATAGCAAGTCCTCATTTTTGAATATATTTCTGAGGAAAATAGTTGTTTAAAAAGCCACTGTAAGCAAAGGCACACACAAAATTTCCTCATGCAGTACTTTGGTTATTTTCAAATGACAGTGAAGTGTTTAGCCATAGGGTAGGAAAAAAAAAAAAAGAAAATTCTTCTAAGGTTCTTCACTGCAGCGCAAGTACTAACTCATTGCTGCCCATTCCCTTAAAACTATCCATAAGGGAATTCCACAGGAAAGAACACTTTCTAGGGTGTTCTGCTAATAAGTGCCACGCCACAAGAGAATCCAAGATGTTGTGCAAGACAAGCATGTAGACATTCATTCTGCAAATACTATGTCTTTACCATATACATGCAACACATTTCTGAAGGCCTCTCGCACTCTGCAATGTGCTGCATTGTTTAAAGAAAATAAATGTTATAGCTGAGAAATATTTTCTGTGTGGACTAGAAATACCCCTTATTTCAAGGCAGGCTTCTATTATCTTTTACCACCCTCTTAGAGGACACTTCCTGATACAATACAGCTTAGAACCGCTCAGCTTATTTAATGCTTTTGTCTTCTGTAATTCCACAGCCAAAAACTAACACCAGATTTATGAAGCAAGAGAGGAAGCCAGGAAAAAAAAAAAAAAAACACAACCTCGTGGGTGCTGCAATGCACCTCAAAAGCAATAAGGGAAGAAATAAACTAACATTCATTTTTTCCCCCGACAAAAATATCTCGCAGAATCTGACCTACATTCCCCATTCGTAGCGCTGCTAGCGCTGCTATCACTGCAGAGCAACGTAAAGACAAGAGACTACAGCATCAGCCTGCGATCACAGGAAGGTTTTCGGTGACATTAAGTATTTGTAGAGCTCGTACAATCCCTATGATTCTGTCCCCCTCAGCACCTCAAGTAACCGCATCGCCGCGTACCTCCACCTGGACAGGGACGGTGCCCCCGGCGGCCCCCAGTAGTGCTGTTCGTGCTCCCCCCCCAGCCCAGGCACCTCCCGGATGCCGAAGCTGCCCCCGGCGTCCCCCACACCGGCGGCCCCCTCCGACGCGCACTGACAAATCCGTCCCCCGAAACACACGCGCAGCCGAGGGCCGCCCCCCGCCCGGCCTTTCCCAGAGCCCCCCCCCCGGCCCACCCCGCCGGCACTGACCTGTGTCACGGCGGAGGCCGGGCGGCCGCGAGGGACCCCTCGCGCTGCCCGGCGGCGGCAGGCGCAGGCCCGGCTGGGCAGGCAGCGCGAAGGGAGCGGCCAGGTTTCCGGAGAGGAGCCCACCCCCCCCGGAGGAGGGGGGGAAGGGGCCCGGGGCCTGCCCGCGCGGGCGCACGGCGGGGAGAGTGACAGCAGGCACCGAGGCCGGCGCGGAGGGAGTCGCGCGCCGAGGCGGGCCCTTGAGGAGGGGAGCGGGGAAGGTGCCCCCAGAGCGCTGACGCCGCGGCGGGGCCGGGCCGGGGAAGGGGGGGGAGGGGTCCTGTCAGGCGTGAGGCGCCGGCGGCCGCCGCCGTCGCTGCTGCCAACCGAAAGCTCCGCCTCCCCCTCCGCCGAAACTCGTGACGTCAGCCGTGCGGCCGGCGGGCGGGAGCGCGTGAGACGTCACCGCGGCCTGGCGTCCCGGCGCACGGGCGGTGCGAGAGCACCAGCCCGCCCCCGCGCACGCGCAAAGAGGGGAGGAGGAAGTGGGAAGCCCGCGCCCAGGGGCTGCGGTGGCATGCGCACCAGCCCCCCTCCCCCCGAGATCGCGGGGCGGCGGCGGCGCGCAGGGCCAGGCCCCGCCCTCTCCCCGCCCCCTGGTGCGGCGGTACCGGGTCTCGGCTGCCGCCCGCGCTGGGAACCTCCGCGGCACCGAGCGGCCTGACAGGCAAACGGCCCAGGGCTTGCGTGCCTCCTGGGAACGCCTCTGAAGCGCCGTGCCGTACGCTATTGCGCAGGGAGCGGCCGCTCTCTTGTCAAGCGATTTTAGTTTAGGCCCAGCCTATCGCTTTTCTGCGGTTTTGGGATCTCTTGTTGTTCGAAGACGGGATGGGAACATTCACCTCGGTACAATCACGCTTCCTCCACAGCTTACTTCAAAAACAACACGCCCCTGACAAGCCCAGAGCGGCAGCCCTCGCCTCCACAGCGAGCACGGGGTTGCCCACGCTTTTCGGGACAATTCAAAACGCCGCTCTGCTGCCCTCAGGTTGCCCGTTTGTCCCAGCACAGTCTGAGCCTTCTCCGCGGGAGCCGCCGCCTTTAACCAGCAAGGAAGCGCTCCCCAATACGTAGCAGGACAGCTGTTACTGCTACCCTCAAAGTCTGACTGTAAATATTACTACGGCAATGTCGTTAGTTTTGTACAGATCTAAAAATAAGCTTACAGGCACGAGCCATTGCATACAAGATGCACGGGCGACCTGTCCGTGTTCAGCAATCCCCCTTCTGTGACCTGCTGACAGGCAATGCCTGTTCAGAGAGAGTCGTACCGAGGTAGCAGTGATCTGTGCTGCTGCGCCTGACCCTACGGCGCCGTAATCCCCGCTGAGCTGCCGCTCACCTGCTGCTTTCTGGCCATGTGGTCAGAGCTATTTAAGCTTTAAGACAATTAGAAGTTTGGAAAGCCTGGACAAGCCCTCAAAATCTACCCAAAACAAGGGTTGGGGGCTTTTTTTTGGCCACTGTAAACAAACCTGGTTAAACCTACTTGAACCAAAGTTTAAGACTTACATCGTTTTTATAGGCATATATAATTATGCAGGGAAGCTCTTTCAAATAGACAGTTCTTCAGTGGGAGAGGACCCCGAGCTGCATACCCAGGCAAGTAAACTTTCAGCTGGAACCACATATGAAACTAAAAAATTGCACATGAAGGCCCACAACCTGAGTATTTCAAGATCTTCCACTGAAACAGGCTGCAGATTATGATAAAACCAAACATTATCATCTTTAAAAAAAAATGATTGAAGAGGACTGTGCTAAAGAAAGACCAACTGATGAAGCATATCCAAGGAAGGCACAAGGCTCTGAATCACACTGATTAATAAGAACTCCAGAGCCAACATGAAGGAGACGTAGTCGTCCCTCAAAGCTAAAACACTTTGTTCCACAGTTGGCAAAATTGTCAGCCATGTTTGTGAGTCACTTGTCATGACCAAGAGCCTTTAACTAGAAAGCTAAAAAGGTGACCTTTTCTGCTAAATGATAGGGAAAGAGCCAAGAAAAATGCTGACGACGTGTGATGCTCCTGGACCATCAAGCAAGATCAATGAGCCACAGCTGCTTACACAGCTTTGAAAACACATCCAGTGTTTCCCTTGCCTTAATGTTCCAGTTCATGGCCATTTGTCAGTTTTAGCATCTTGCAAATGATTTTCACTGATGGAGGAAGGGTTAGTGAACAGCAGGTTTTGAAGACAGAGTTCCTTCACTTCAGAAGAAGCTAGCAAGGGTTGTGGAAAATCATCCCACATTCCTCTGCCCATGTGGTCCTTTGTGTTTCTGCACAAAGCCCGCATAGCACAGAGCACTCTCACTGCACTATGAGCACCATCCCAAGAGTGCTTCATGAAGAGGTGATGTACGTCCTGATAGGCATCAGTAGTGCTGTGCCATAATCCCTAAAACAGAGCATCTTCAGTATCAGGAGCAGGATAAAAAGCTAAATATTGACTTTGAGATAAAAAATATCTATCAACACTAGGGACAAGCGCTTATGACACTGGCTCACACTGAGCTCAGCCCAAACCCAGGGGCATGGTTCTGAGATCACGACATGCTACTGGAGCAAAATAAAGCTTATAGGAACAGTGTAATTGCTGATATGGAAGAGCATAAAAATAGATGACAGAAGTTGCAATAAAGCATATTAGTTATTTATGCATTCAGCACAAGCCCTACACAGGCAATGGAAGTTGGGAGGAGCGGGGGTGGAAATTACAGGGTAAGCACATCTTAGGATAGTCGACTCAAGCAATTGACTGAAATCTGGCAGTATGGCTCTCCCTGGATTCCAGAATCAATACCTCATTGCAATAAGAGGTTCTCACCTTCTAGACGTATTGCTTGAGGCTGACAAGTGCCTGTATTAGTTAACAGTAAAGCCATAGCTTCTAAACACTTTAAATGGGAACAAACCAGCCCCTTTTCGTGGCCATGCCATCATCCTCCTTTTCCTCCCCAAGTTTCTTTGTCTCCCCAGCACTCCTTCCTATAGCTGGCACTATATTACCATGTTACCACATTTTGAACTACATCCAGAAAAGGGTCTAGTTAAATAAGTGATTAATTTCATATCTTTTTAATCAAAAGGGGGGTTAACTGGAAAAGGACCAAGCTGCTGGAGACAGAGCAGATAAAGGAAGTCAAAATGGCTTCTTTTGGGAACAGCAGTAGTATAAAGTTTGTGATGCCAGGATGCTGTAACATGATCAAGAGTCCTTCTTCACCAGCAGGAGGGCCAACATTCTGTTTATAAATTTAAATCCAGCTCACATGCATTGAGCAAACAACAGTATTATTTCAAGATGTTGCTACTCCTACCTGTCTGCTGTGCTCCTCTGCCTTTCCATGACAGAAGGAAACATGCACCTGCCTCTCAGTAGTTCCAGTTCCTCCCAGTACAAATGCACAATCACTGTGAGGCTGATGGCAAAGGAGAGCAAGAACAAGTAGCTTGGGGAGGACAGTCCTAAACCACTGCTGGAAGATTCATTACACCTTTCCATCTAGAGCCCTAGACTTACAGATCTTAAGCAAAAAGTGGATTCTTCAGAGTACATAAAGCTATGGTTAGCAGTTATATCAACCAATTCCTTTATCACCCCAAAGCAGGAAAAAATCAAACTTCTACAGGAATATAAGCAAAGAAGCCCAGATTTCATTTTAAGATATTACATCTAAGTAAGCTTTTATCTGCAAACACTTTAAAATTAAGAGACTTAGGTTAAAATAAAAAAGAATGACACACAAAAAATGAAAATCAACAACCTTGTTTGCAATTCTATTTTGAACAGTCTCATCTCTCTGATAAGAGGCTTCATCTTCCCCTCTAGTAACTGTATTTCTTCCCCAGACTGGAATGTCCCATCATGCTTAGTATTTTGTATTTCAGGATGCATTGCCACTGCCCAAGACATTTAAGTTTAGCTCCAGAACAAAATAAATATAAAGCAGCCAGCTATTGACCTGTCTATAATACTGGGGAAAAATACAGCAGTCATTCAGGTACGGAGTCACTTCTCTAGAAAAAGGACACTATACATGAGACTGGGCAGCAGTACTGATAGGTTTGTCTGCTCCAACCCCATCACTGAAGTTTATGAAGCAACTCGTTTACCTTCAGGACTTAGCCGTATTCAGTAAGCCAGAACACAGGCACTGTTGACTTTACTAATAAGATTATTCCCCTAATGTCTACATTACTCAGCCATTTAAACAAGTCCGCTATTTGAGAAGGCAAGAGTAAACTAGGAGATGCTGATTAGAAGTATATGAAATTACACTATCTGGCAAATAGCATGCTTTCTTAAAGATTATACAGGATATTCTATACAACTGTTCAGAAGCCTAAATATAGCCATTAAAGCTTGTAACAAGCAACTGTTGTTCATTTACATTTCAAGGCAGATAATGGACCTTACTGCAGAGTGACACTGCACAGACTATATTCCCTTTAGCAAACATAACAACTGTTAATCTTTAAAGAATGAAGATTTTTACAACACAGACTTCATTTTACACTAAGTAAACCCCCTGAATAATCAAACTTAATTTTACGCTAAATAAATACTCTGAATAATCAATATTCTGCTTAACACAAAGAGTTTCTATAAAACATAAGGCAAGCAGAGTTGATAAAAATTCCCCTTTGTGGAACCACGCTGCTTTCATAAATGTAAAGTTCTACAACACATATTCAGATATAACACCAGACAGTGGAGCAAAGTAGCAGCACCCGTTTATCAGTCAAATTAGTATCTGATAAGGAGTATGCAGAATAGGTACAGGTTTAGCCAAAGGTAAATATTAAAGCAACTGAAAAGACATTTCTAAGAGAATGGTAAATGTAACTGTCATTCTAACATTCTTCTCTTTGCTTATTACAACTGTACAGTGCAGCAGATGTTTAAGTTTCAGTGTTCGGTCAATAAATCTCCTTGATTCCTCCTAAGGTTCCTCAGCCTTTTTCCCACAGTTGCATTCACCTCCCTTGTAAAATAAATAAATAAAATAAAATCAAGCCCCATTCTCTGAACTTCAGCTACCCAAATCTTACACAGGTTGAGGATGTTTTTGTTACCACACCCATTTTTTTTTAACATCTCAATGCCCTTTGATCAAGGGCTGTTTCTGCAACAGCTTAGGCAGAGCTTTGCTACAGCTGATATTATCTGCACCACTAGCAGCAGAAACCTGAAACATTCATGCTGCCAGCTGACACAACACTGAGTTTCTGCAAGGTGCTGCAAAACTTTTAAAATCATTTTAATCTGCATAAAAAGGGACCGAAGAGGCAAGGATCAAAATAAAATCTCTGTTCTGGGAATTAAACATTTCAAGTTCTCCCTGGTGCAAGAAGAAAAAAATGGAAAAAAAAAAAAAAAAAAAAAAAGAGGGGCTGCGATCATTGCAAAACCATTACAGCAGAGGAGTTAGTATCCTAATATCTGATATAATGTGATAAGCATTTTAACATTGTGCACAGTAACCCTCAAAACATGGGGCTGTTAGTATTATTACTGAAAAAAAAGAAAAAGCAAAAAAAGCAGAGAACACTGATGTTTCCCCTTCTCTTTTTGAGCATGTATTTTCTGTATTCTCACACTGTACTTACCCCTGGAGTATTTTGAGTATATTCTCCTGTTGCACTACGCTGCAGTGCATTAAGGCTCCACAAATGCTGTTTCAACTTCTTTCCAGGGAAAAAAGCACACGCAAGAACAAGCCTCTTCTAAAGAACTAGCTTAGATCTTCTTAATACATCCATTGCTTTGCTGGAAGTTGAAGAAGGCAAGGTCAAATAAAAGTTCCTTGTATTCAGTACAAGCAGAAAGGTTGGTTTGTTACAGTTCTTACTTGCAGAGGAGTTAACTGCAGACTGAACATGTCTCCCGCACAGGAGAATGCTCACCTTTCTAATGTTTGATTTCACTGAGATGAGTGATGCATTTCACCATCATTATGTATAAATTTCCCCTCTTTATGAATATTCAGACACCCGTGAAGTTAAAGAGGAAATTTGTAACGGTATAAAATAATTATTTGCAAGTTTATGCCCAAATCCTGTAGAGAACAGTTCTGGGATATAATAAAAGTAATTTAGTTTTATCATATCACTTCCATTTCACATCAAATCTACAGTCCACACGTATCATAGCAGCTCACAGTCAAACATGAAGAGAAAGTAAATTCCACAAGCCTCAAGCCTGTTCATGTTTAACCTTCTTTTACAGAAAGATGTTAGGAATGTAGAAATAATCTCTTAATAAACAAAATAATTTCACTTAAATGCAAGGGGCTAGGCTTCTAGGGTTAGTTATCTAACAGGTGCATTTTCTTCCAGGAATTCTCTTGCTGTGTACCCTGAACTAATATTTGCAATAATCAAAATACACCTTGTGCAAGAGGTTTGAAAAAAGCTGATTTTATATCTGTACAAGTTTTCTCACAACCACATAAATGACCACCCAGTTACTAAGGAAAGAGGATATACCAGAGGGAGAAAGCATTTTGGCTCAAACCCCTCCTCTCCCACAAAAATGGCATCAGATTTTCATGAAAAAGCAATCTACATGTACCTGTGTAAGTTCCTGTATTTTAATGAAAGACACAAAAGTCAAACATTTTTGCAGAGGACAAACAACTGGCAGAGACTCTTACATTCAATCCAAAATGAAGTACTAAAGAGGTCACTTCTATAGCAGCAACTTGAGTCCACAAATTTCAGTTGTTACAGCAAACACAGTCATCACTTATTTTTTATATTTTGATTAAAGTTTTCAGACATGGGAACGCTTGCCTTAAAAGTGAATAAAAAAAGAGTAATGACAAATATAGCCTCTTTGAGCAATATATTGCAAGATTTCTGTTTTTTTAAATTGAATCTCTGCATTGATCACCAAAATCACACCTATTTTAGAGACACTGATGAACAAAATTGTGTTAACATTGTGAGACAACACAGTATGGATAGAAAGCCTTTTAACTGGTAAATGAAGGATTCCAAGTTTCTCCCTTAACAGTACAGCATACTGCAGAAAGCACTGCAATATACACCACAGCTTTTGCATGTTAAATTGTTGAATCTATGCTGTTTTCCATCACTCTATGTTAAGGCTTAAGTATATTATCCGATTATTCTATTACCAAATTTAAGTTGCAGCCAGCTTAACTCCATTATGTTGTTATATCTGCAAACAATTCAAAACATTCCCAGTATGATATGCCATATTCGTTTGAAACAGTAATAACAGTATTCTGCCTTATTTTTAATGCTTTTCAGAGAAATACCTTCATTGTTGAACACTCAGTGTGTGGCTGAACAGAAATAGTGTAGAGCTAACAGCTACCTCAAGGGCTACTGATGCAACTAATAAGAGAGATTTAAATTATCTTCTCCCCAAATGTATCCAGAATAGAAGGATTTCAAAACATTCCCTCTCTGCCCCCTTCACTTCAAAATAAGTATTTTTTCATTCACTTCTGACTGAGATTCTTCATTACTTAATGCCTGTGAAAATGGAGAATTTGTCTTTCATACCTTCCCTTCCCAAGAGACTGAATGTTTTCAGGGCAGTGAGTGTTCTCAGAGAAGAAATTTACTATGTACAGCCTTTCAAGTTTTAAATATAACCAATTAAAATCAAGGCACTCAATATAATTATGTATGAGAAAAAAAATGTTATTACTGAGAATAACAGGCCCAAATCACAAAGCAAGATTATCAGCAAGTGTGCAATTGGGGATAAGGTGAAATCTCATTCTTTCACAGCTTTGGCTTGAACTTGCCAGAAAGAAGCTTCTTAAGCATTTCAGAATTTTTGCCTTTTGGTGGTGAGGGCCATCTCTCATGATCTGAGGAAAACAAGTAAAACAACATACTTAGTTGACTGAGGAACTAGGCATTTTACTTTTGTGTCCTCCCATTGCCCAACTTCAATCACTTGAAGGGCATTATTTTGTAGCCCATTTCTTACCAGGTATTTCTAGGATATGGCTATATAAACTTTGGCCACCATCCACGACGATGGTTATCCCAGTTATGTAAGAAGCAGCTGGAGACAGTAGGAAACACACTGCAGGAGAGATCTAACAAAAGAATGACAATTTTAATCTTTCTTAAACTGCTGGGAATTGTCAAAACGCTTGTAAAAACTTTTATGGGCAAGACACAGCAACATTTTCTACTTGGTAATGAAAACTGTAACAGTTGTAAAGCCATCTTTCCAGCCATAAACATCCAAGTACACAACAGATGAAAATCAGTAAGGTCTCAAAGATCAGCATCAGATGCCAAAAATCAAACAAATAAGTTGACCAGTTTGACATCAAAGATGCACATTCTTGGTGGAAGAGAGCTAAGTACTTTTAAGATACACGTTTTTCACAGTAATATTCATTCTTTCAGTCCTCCCTGATAGAAGCCAAGCTTTTCAGGAACTAACATCTACTATGACACTCTTTAGCTGTAAGAGTAAATTACATTTTCAGTGTAACAGTGACTACTGGTTAAGTCTCCCACTTGGTACTACTACACATTACTACAAATTTTTTCTTTTTTAATATTCCATCACAGTGCAAAATTAAGTCTTTTTTGTTCTCTATATAATAAAGTGGCTTCAAAATAGAGACAGAGAAGTAGAAATATCACAAATGCTCTGAAATACATTACCTCCTCAGGAACCGCTGACCTCTTGGCAGGAATCTTTGGTATGCTCTTTAACCAGAACATGGTACCTTGTTCTCCATAGTTTGCAACAGCAGTTTCTGAAAATACTAGTCCCTGTTTTAAAACAGCATAGTGAAAATTAAGTTTTCTTACATACGTTTAAACTGCGATCATTGTAAAATTATGAAGTTGTCATTACTGGGATTTTCTGAGGGATTAAACTATCTAAACAGCACTTGAATGCAAGTTTTTAAATTTAATGGAATCGTATAACTTATACAAGAAGGTAATTTGGCTGCTAGCCACATCTATTCAAGCGCAATAATTCAAATTATTCCAATTCTCCACTGTCACTTCAATAATTATGAAGTGGAGAGTATAAAGAAGAAACTCAAAGACTGTTTTGAAATTACAAGCATTTCATATTAGCTTACGGCAGAAAACTACAAAGCCCCAAGAACAAGCTCTCAACAGTTTCTTGTAATCTGTAAGAACACTAGATTGATTTTATTGTGAATTATGGAAGCAGACAGATTTCACAGAATTCAGACTCTCCCTACTTAGCTGCTATAGAAATAGAAAACGATGACTGTCTCTGCTCTGATGATTACACAGTCCAGTTTAGACTTGAGAGGGAAGATGAGGCTACAGCAATGGGAACACAGGGTTACATAGATTAGTTATGACAGAACCTTTGGAATTCAAGTTTAAGTAAGATAGCAAAATTTGAACTCATGCATGGAGCACATGCTAAGATTTCTCTTTTAAGATATCTGTGAAGTGTGAGTGACTGTATTTTGGGAACTAGGGAAGCACTCATATGTGAAACTATTTTTTTTTAAGAATGCATGGTTCCCTCTCTATGTACCCATTCCCTACATGTTACTCTGCTCCTATAAAGCAGTAACAGTTTTGTGTGGTTACCACAGACGTAGTGTGTCCATAAAGGTGACAGACGGATATAAAATATTACTGTGACTACAACGTGGATTTTTGTTACCAGCACAGTAACAAAGCTGGCAAATATTTCTTAAAGAGCCAAACCACTGAAGTGTTTGCTTGTCAAAAACTTCTTTTGACATGTGCTATAATTAGTATGATTCATTAAGTAGTTAGCATGCCTGAAAAATATATTCACATAATAAAGCTGTCTTAATTACTTACTTGTCCGAGACTTGATAAATCAGAAAAAACAAATAAACAGGAAAAACAAGCCAGTAAATCTTTAACAAGTCTCCAGATGAGCTGGGCCTCACAGAGGCTACTTAAGAGCCACTACCTGAATGATCGTCACACATCTGCCATTAAGCATTCTGTGCCACGCCAAAGAAAGCAAGCCAGGTATTTTAGGACAAGAAGCACAACAGGATATACAGACTTCCCACAAAGACAGTAGAAAGATCTTCTTAGGGACCAGTTAAACAAATCAGACACTTTACTGTGAGATAAGGCAAATTCTGAGCGTTGAAGTAAGTGGACAAAGTTTACCTTTCCTCTTTTGTTTTCAAGGGAGTAAATGTGCAAAATAAATCATGGTTAAAAGTGAAGATTACACAAATCCCAACAGATCTCACAATCTCCAATGTCAAAGCTAGGGCTTTGTCATGGTTTAATCCCAGTTGGTAACTAAGCACCACACAGCTGCTTGCTCACTCCACCCCACCCCGCCATGGCATGGGGAGCAGAATCCAAAAATGTAAAATTAATGGATTGAGATAAGAACAGTTTAATAATTGAAATAAAATAAAATACTACTACTACTAATAATATAATAATATTATGAAAAGGAAGAAAACAAAAAGAGAGAGAAGTAAAACCCAAGGAAGACAAGTGATGCACAATGCAATTGCTCACCACCTGCTCACCAATGCCCAGCCAGACCGCGAGCAGCGATCGCTCCTCCCGACCAACTCCCCCCAGTTTATATACTGAGCATGACATCCTATGGTATGGAATATCCCTTTGGCCAGTTTGGGTCAGCTGTCCTGGCTGTGCCTCCTCCCAGCTTCTTCTCTATAAGAAGCTGGGAGGACAGGGGCAGTATGGGAAACTGAAGAAGTCCCTGGCTTAATGTAAGCATTGCTTGGCAACAACTAAAACATCAGTGTGTTATCAACATTATTCTCATGACAAATTCAAAACATAGCCTCATACTAGCTACTATGAAGAAAATTAACTCTATCCCAGCTTAAACCAGCACAGGCTTCTATATAACCTCTGTATCTGCAACATCATGCACTAGACAATATAGCTGCTCTTTCTATATAGTTCCTTAAAACAACTGCTACACACTACCTACTTCCTCAGAAATGTGGCAGGCATATTTTAGTTGACCTGTACAGTGGTTTCCTGTCTGCATACATTTGATATGAAAAAAAATCAGAACACAGATTTTTACATTTAATTCCTTTGAGAGAAGGTCCACTCCAAATGCAGTCTTTTTATGCCTAAAACTAATCTAACTTAACATGTAGAAGACAAAGTAAAAGACAGTATGTGACACATTTAGAGATTCTCAAAATAACTTTGTAAACACAGGTGGAAACCATCAGCATACCTGAACCTCAAACAGAAAGTTTTGTGAACTCAGAAATAACGTAATCATTACTGAAACACAAAGCATTCGGTAATTTTATATCAACGGTTTGTAACACAGGTCACCAACTCCTCCCAGGTATCAGTTCATTAAGCTAGAAAAAAAACCCAAGAATGCTAAGTCAAAGCAGAAAGCAGAAACAATTTTATCTCACATCTCTGGCTTGTCATCCAAACAGTACAAAACACTCTCAAATGACCTGAAGAATGTAGACGAGGGAATAATAAATAAATACAGAAATAATCCACAAACAGTTACAGGCTATAGATTTTAAAATCCCTTTTGGTCTGAAAGTTTTAACCATGAACGTGTATGATGGCTAAGTTTATTCAGATTGTTTGCCATTACTTACGGGAGCAACGCTGTTGATTCTTACTCCGCTGTGGGCCCATTCTAAAGCTAGAGTCTTGGTTAGGTTATTCACTGCAGCTCTTGCAGCTCCTGTATGCCTATTGAGAAAAGAAAGCAAAAGAAGCATCTGCTCCCCCAGCTAACAGTTCCCAACGCTAATTCTACCGCAGCCTCACTAGCATAGTCAGATTAGCTTTCTATGGCTGGACCAACCAACTGAGAGAGAGAGAGATTTTCTAGTTTGTAAGTTTGACCACAGCTTCACAGCTGAAACAAGCTATGCTATGATTTCCTGTCATTTCTGGAAATACTTATCATCTCTTCCCCAACGTGACATGAGGTCCGCTGCATTCTACTGCAGGAACAGGATTATAAAATGAAAAACAACTCAAGGCAAAGTTCAAACTGTGTAAAACTACGAAAGGTAGGCTGCACAGGTAGAGCAACACTCGGAAGGACAGCGGTCTGAAAAACAGTTTAGATCTTCTGACAAACATGACTAAAATAAGCCACTATTCAAAATTATTATAGGTGGATGGAGATAGAGATGGCCATAGGCAGGGTAATCTCATACGCTTTGCTGCTATAGGAAACCGGTCTGAAATGATCACAGGGTTGAACAAATGCAGACAAAATTACTGCAGTGATGAATAGCAGACAGTGGGACTCAGAGAAAACTAACAGAGTTTAGTTCCTTTAGCTGAGCAAAACAGACTTAGAGGAGACAGATAAAATAGCTTCTCAAACACCAGGAAAGGAATAAGAAAAGCTTAAGAAAAACAGAAGAAAACACAACTTATTCATATGTTTAGGCCAGAAAGAAATAACCTCCAGGCACACTATGAGCAAACAAACTCGACTAGTTTTATGTTCAAAATTAACACTTATGAAAAACTGCATCAGGTGATTTTTGGCATGAGTGCTGGCTGGACTTGTAAAGGCAAGTCTTTTTCAATAGTACATTTCCAAAACAAGTATCAATTCAACAGAAATTTAATTTGAAAGTAGTTTTGTCTATCCATCTACATCCACACACAACAGCTATTTGGGAAACTTTTTTCCACTGTTATTCAGAATTAGTTATCTCTTGGTTCAACTCTCAAATATAGCTTCAGCATATTCACTGTGACAATTCAACCAGACTCAACCAGAGTGCAGAAACTCAAATAACTGTAGCTTCAGCACCACCATGTGGATCTCTAAATTTATTTTGTACAGCCAAGGACAAGCTAGTGAGAAAATATTCTGCTGTTCCTTAAAAATTTGAAATTTTGAAAACTTTCAAACCTGAATCAGGACAAAGAGAGGTAATGTAAAATTTGCTCAAATTATATTTTTATATTTTCTTCAATAGAAATTCAATTTCAAAGTTTAAAAAAAAGTAGTTTCAAAGAAGAAATTCAGATTTTTTCAATTAAGAAACTGTCAAAATGCAGCACTTTGACAACTTCAGAATTTCCTTTGAAAATAAAATAACTGAAACAATTCACTTTCTGAGCATTATTTCTCTTTCAACAAACTGGAACTTTTTTGGTAGAAAAGTTTCAAATCGGAAGACTCCTGCTCACCTCCATTTTGAGGGTAAAGAAATTTGAACAAATATAGAACACATACAGATATAGAGAGGATGCTGCATTTTCATGCAGACAGCTGTGATCGTTTGTGTCAGTTTAAAGAACAACAAACGTTGTAATATGTTACCCATGAGCCTTCTCCCAGTCAAGAAAGGAGCAGAGCAAATAGAACCAATTCTCTGCATCAGAGACCTTCTCCAAGATGGCTACAAAGTGAGAGTAAAAAGGAAAAATGGGAAATGTAGGCATTATGTGACTTGAAGGACAAAGCCAAAAGCTGTAACATACTAGAAATGTTCCTCCTGCTCCCCTACTCCCAAGTCCAACTCCCATAAAATGATTACACCATCGAGACCTCTAAACTGACAGTAGAAGAGGAAAACAACAGCTGCCAAGTTCTTGCAAACCCTCCAGAAATTTGGAGAGAGAACAAGCAAAGGTTACATTTCAGTGCAACTAGTCCCACTAGCGTACCATTTCCAGTGAAAACTTCACCAGCAAGTCTTGCTTCATAGTTTCTTACAAACAGGTTGACAGAGACCAGAGATATCATTTAGTCTCTACTGAATTAATAAGAGATCCCCACACATACAGCCAAGTGATACTCTTGATTTCTCTTGACCTAACTACTGTATTTCTATACTCTGCTGCTCCCCAGTGTACACCTTTCTAAAATGAAGTATTTAGGAGCAATTAGTACTTCTAGGGGAAAAATACAGGAAAATGTAAAAATAAAATAAAATATGTATTACGACATTCCAGGAAACCCATTTCTCACGGCAGCAGTAATGTTGACAATGACTCCTCCATGTTCCTTCATCCAAGCATTGTACACTGTATGAAGGAGGAAGATAATCTATAAATATCAGAAGAAATGCATACAAATGAACTTGCCAACTGGAAGCCAAATTTGGAGTCTTAACTCCAATTACACTGCACATCTCCTGTGCAGATTTAGATAAACAATTTGCTCTTTGTACCACAGCCTCACCACTGGATTGGTGAGATAGCAGGTGTGGTCTGGGTAAGACTCAATGTTTGTCACGAAGCCTTTTGGTGGAAATCTAGATTTCATGCTTCCATGTAGATTACTTTCATTTCCACATTCCTAACACTATCTGTTAATCATGTATCGTACTTAAATTTAACTTTAAATTTACACCCCTGATGGAAGAGAGGTCTTTTCCTGAGTTACACACAGGGAATACAGGCCACAGAAGTTAAGTGGTTTTCCCATAGTTCTTTAAGTGAGTATCCAAGCCAATTGACTCCCCAAACCTGGCCTTAACCAGAAGATCATACTTGTCTACATGTACATTTGTATATATGAACAAATGTAACACAGTTTAATGTAAAGCTTTGGATGAGATTTAGGAAAACAAATATCCACTGTCAGATAAGTGTGTGAAAAAAGAAGGTAGGGAAACTTCACATTTCTTGTTTTCGGGTATTGCTGTAAAAAACAAAACAAATAAACAAAAAAAGCTTAATGTTCAGTCCTTACCTGCTTTGCAGCAGTAGAAGGTCCCTGTCAGATTCGTGTCTATCACAGCATTCCAGCCTTTTGTACTGATGCCTTCAGAAGGACTTACGAATTGGCCCCCTCCATTATTCACTAGGAAGTCAATCTTCCCATGCAGACTCAGTGTAGATCTCACCAAAGCTTCTACCTGAAACAATATTTGTTAGTGTGGTATACTGATTAAGCTATATACCAAATTTCATTCTCAGACAGTATTTTCTCTCTCATATCCTTTTCACACGTAAAGAGGAGGTATCAGCCTTCAGAGAGGCTGGAAGATCAGTACTGACAGGTTTAGTCAGCCAAGAAGGACTGGGCTGAGTCCATGTTTACTTAGGAAATCTTCCTGGTATAATGTAGGTGCTACATTAAATAGCAGCACTGAAAGAAGATGGGGATCTAGCCGTTGAAGGTTTGTAAAAACAAACCCACACAAAAGCCTGCTACTGAAGACCTACTAAGATCTCCTGACATTTTTCACAAGGGTGGGGGTGCTCACATTGGATGCTGGAAGAGTTCCATATAAGGTAGCTACTGTTTTTTCCATCTGACCCATATGCCTGAGCATTTTAAATAGAAAACGTTAAGTCATCTTGTGAAGTTTTGTACATTCACTAAAGCTCGACGTATGAGCTGGCAACAGCCAATCTTCTTATGCAGACCAAGAAGGTTGGTTTGTTACCCTACAAAACATGAACTCTATAAAGTGCTGGAAATACTACAAGTTGTCTTCTTTAGCAAAAGAAAGGTGAAAATTTGACTAAGCAGACACCTTCTCTCTATAAGTAGGATGAATATTTACGATTAAGAGCACTGTCTGGTACTATTTACCTTTGGGTACTCTGAGAACGTGTTAACAGCAAATAGCAATAGACATTTTATTTACTCACTCAAAGAGCTGTCAGTGCAGAAAAGGAGTGGCTTAAGTTCATATGGAAGGAAAGAGAATCTAAACCTACCTCTAACATTGACCTAATCTGAGCTACAGGCTGTAAACTAAGCCTTCTGCATTGTCTTCTGCTTTGGAAGTACAGCAGTTTTGCCACACACACACTAAACACGAGAACTTCTGGAGGGGAACATATTCCAAAGCATTCAAAGATTTTACAGATACCAAAGCTGATGTATTTTTCCTATTACAAGATAGTAATAAGAACTCTATAGCAACTGCTTAATAATTCAACCTTTACCTCAAGAAATAGGGGAAATGGGACAACATGACTGTTTCCTGCTTACATTACATTGCTGCTATCATAACTAGATACCCTGCATCAGTTATTCCTACTCAAGCACATGTAAAAAGTTAATCTAGCACCTGTGGTCAAAGAAAATACAGACCAAAAAAACCTCAAAAATCAAACATCAGGAGCGATGCTGCTGCTGAAACAGATTTGACTAGGGGAAGGATATCAGTCAGCCTTCCTCTGTATTGAGTTAGCAATAGAAAACATCAGAAATAAAAGAATAAACAATGCATGATCTGTATCTCACCAAGAGTGTCACCAACTCAGACTTATAAATAGCTGCCTTACAGCTTTTGCTGTTCCTACAGTTCAGGATGGTTTAAAAGGATAGTGTGGACCCTGTAAGGATGCACCTCCCTGAAGAAGAAAACCTAACAGAGTGACTGAAGCCTGATTGAAAAACTAACGCCTGCTGAGAAAAAATGCCTTAAGAAAATAATTTTGATACCTAAATCACCATCTTTAAGTCCTGAATGGCATCTGATGACATCAGTCACTGCAGTTTGTGGGATGTAAGGAAAAAAAATGAGCAAAAAACCAAAACATCTGTGACAGCAGTCCCAAACCCATGACTTGTGAGAACCACCTTGCCACAAAGACTTCCAGGTTTGCTCACAACCAGAGAAAAGTAAATTATGTCTTGCTAGGCAGCAACAGTTATGCTTTGCTCAGCAATATCAAACTCTTCTCCCTGTCAGCCTGAGAATCTTGCTTTGAATATTGGTCTCCATCATTAAGTCACTGAAGTATGGGCTCATTTATGGAACAGAAATGGTTTCAGTACAAGGAATGTTTGAACAGACTAAGGCTATTCAAGTGGAGGGGGGAAGGGGCAGAGAGAGAAAGAAGGGAGGATGCTAAGAATCTTAAAAAAAAATTAACAGAAGAAAAATCCACTGAGAAGAGAAATTACAAGCAAGTTTTCAACAGGTGGACAAAACTGCTATAACATATCAATTCAAAATGGTTCACATGTCGTATCTTAAGAAACTCTGTTGTTGTTCCTACTTGTTGCACCATATTCTCAGGGCAATTAAAAAAAAAAACACAAACGCATATCAGTTCTGCTTTCCGAAAGCCATCAAAGGCTGGCAGGCTCTCCAGTGACAGCTCAGATGCTCCAACTGTAGCAATCTTCACAATGTCTTCTGTGTTGTAGAGAAAGCATCGTTGCAGGGCGTCTCCCAATTACAGTAAACATGATGACGGCAACCACCAGCACAGTGAGAAAGAGGGTCTGGTAGAACACATTTAAATCACAGTGAGAACTAAAGAACATTCTTTCCTGTTCCTAAATATTCAAAATCCACACAGAAAGAACTTCATAAAAAAGCTACTGAAGACTCTCTCCGGAAGCAAAGCAAAACTGCAGAAGCTATAGCTAACACAGGACGTTCTTCTGAAAAAGAATGAAAATAACAAAATCTGGCACTTCAGACATAATCAGAAGACTGAAGCTCTTCAAGAAGGACCTTTTTTTGTGAGACTGCAACTCAAAAGTATTATGCAGTAGCACACGTTCACAGATAACTGAGATGACAGTACTTGCTGATACAGAGAAAAGGTACAAATGTCCACATGTATTCACAGGTCACCTTGAACTTGAGTAAAACTCAACAGGCAAACTACCCACTACAGAGTGTTAGAGATTTGCTATTTGGGGACTAGAACTAGTAGGCATCCTTGCACAGTGATAACAGGTATTTTTACTTTGTGTTATTGCTGTGTTATTTTAAAGTAAGACAACAGGAATCTCTTATCCACAGCTCCCCACCAAGCCACACTCTTCCACTACAGGCTTCACGCAGGCAGGCATTAAGTATTTATAAACCAACTGAGACTATGCTAAGCTATAAAGTTTATTGGAAAAGAAAAGCTACTAGTGAACTCAGGCACAAGGTAAGTGCTAAACAGTACTGTATTGAGTCCACCTCAAGGAGTCATGTTTGTCAGATGATAGGTTTTAGCCTCAGGGTCTGGTCCAGCAGCAGTTGCTGCTGGAGCTTGAGTATGGAAAAGGGGACACTGCACACACAATTCTGAATTGCTGGTTTCAAGAAGAGCAGAGGCCTACTAGAAGTACAAGGTTTTATCTTCCACTTACCTAGATATGTCTTTACTTATCTAGATGCCAGTTAAATAAATGTTTGTCCAGAGCATATAGCACAAAGGCTTTACAAGGGCAAAAAGTTCCTCATGTCTGTCTTTCTCCCTTCAATAGATTTGCTGTAGCTCAACGTTTAAGACACACAAACACATGCTTCTCCCCTCCCAACACCTACAAAGATCAATAGAAAGTTCTTCTCATAATTGAAAAAGGATGGGGTCTTTCTCCTCCACTCCAGCCACCATTACATTAAGGCACTGGAATTAATTAATTAATTAGAACCTTGGATTTTGGAAAAAGAGCTTGGTTTGAAGAGAGACACACACACACAGAGCTCTGGCCTGAATCTCAGCAAGAGCAAACTGACCTGCTCTTGTTATATTCAACACATTATGTGGGCAATGCTAGAAAATAGCCAAATAATTAAAATCACTTCAGCTTCAGAATCACTAAGAAGCAATATTGATCACTATGTACACTCCAGACCACAGGATAAGGGACAGGTGCACAATCACTGCTTCAGGATAAGGCCCCATGAAGACAGAACCTAGAAGCCTCAGGTGCTCTTACCAGCATCCCAGAACCCTCTACTCTTCCATCTTTAAAAACAAAAAAAGGTTTGTTATCCTTTACAAAACATGCAACAGAAAACTAGCCCAAAGCAGCAGCAGCAAACATGTCACAGAAATAAGTCTGACAGGTTATGCAGTGGTTGAAAATCCTCCATCAAGCAAGATGATTTCTGGCACATTAAATGAAAAATAGGCTTTGTTAGAAAGCAAGAAGGCCTCTGAGGATGAAGACTGAGAGACTTAAAAATGTGAATTCATTAAGCTATTCCCATGATATCTGCCATCAAGCTTCTGCAGCAATTACTGCATTGCACCTTCTTTGACTCTTCCTCAGCCAGAAAGAGCTCTAACAGACATATTGCACTATATGATGAGGGATGAATCAATCTTCTAATGCTTGAATTTCACAGATCCAAAGTAAGACACACAAGAGGAATGAGCTGTGTCACCTTCAAAGTAGGTCAGTTACTTTAAGACTTGCAATAAGAAGAAGAAGAAAAAAATAATCTGGCAATTTTGAAAGCACTTTCATCTTTCTTAGATCTCCTCTATTCAAAGTCCCTCCCTCCAGTTTGCCTGATTATTAAATTAAAACCAGGACAAAATTCATAGGGGCCTTTAGAGAAATGCAGAACAACTAATGGAGATGGAGGGATGGAAAAAAAAAGGCATGCTACAGTAAGAATAGATGGCTTGTTCCTACAGGTGATCATGGTGGCTTCCTTTAAGAGAAAGATTTACTCTTAGAAAGGTTTCAGTGAGATGTCAGAGAGAAGGACACACTAAATGAATTATGTAGTTCTTCAGGAAGCTCCTGGGCTTTGTAGCTTGTGATGAATCAGTTCTGACATCTAAGGAGGCTTGAACTCCTAAGTTTTTTCCCTTGTTGAGACATTTATAAAGTCTTTCTCCTTCATAAATTCTTTGGTACTTGGTATAAGAGCCAAGAAAGAGGATGTAATGACTCACAGGGAACACTTGTAGAGGCTGTCCTCTCTACCCAACAATGTGCTTCCCTGAATCTCTGAGGTAAATACTCTTCACTCATACTAAGCTGAAACCAGAGAGTGAGTTGTAAATCTATTCATGAGCAGCATACAGAGCCATCACAATTGTACAAGTCTTGTTTCTTTCGGGAGGGAAGCCAGAAGTTTAAATGCCCTCTCACCTCATCTTCCACTGTAAACCGGAAGCTACTCCTGTATTTGTGAAAATGCTGAAGTGAGTTATATTGCTCTGTTGCCTCTACTCAAGATTTACCCCCAAGGCTAGAATAATTCTTCACTACATCTTTTACTGATCCCTGTTCCTAAGACTCGAAGTCTGAGGCACTGAATTTTAGGTAAATAATGGAATAGGTTTTGAAAGTGGATGTACAATGTTCTTTCAATAGAACTAAATGCCCAAAGGTACTTTTTCTCTAGTCTCCACAAGGCAATCAAATGCAAATTAGAAAAAAGTACTCACTATTCCTGCTTTTAGCAAATATAATAAATAAGCAGTAGTGAGCAGTGGATTGTGGAAAATCTGCACGTCCCTCAGTTCTAAATTCTGACAGTTTTTAGCAGTGTAAGTTACCGATTGTTAATTTGAGTTTATCTAGCTTCAACTTACAAACACTAAACACCTAAGTGTAAGGAAGTACTATCCTCACTACAAATTTAAAAGCTGAAAATTACTATTGGACACATTTTTTGTCCAATAGTAATTTTAGAAATTAAGTAACAAGTGGCCAGGATTTAGCAATCTTTAAGAATCTCAGCATTAAAGAACTAACAGAGGAGGACAGAGCCAGAAAAACAAGAGCTAAAGAACAAAAATCACAGGGTGTCTCTAGCCAGTAAAAATATCTGCTCTTGGAGATGGACATCTGGAATGGATAAACATTTGTTTAGAGGGTACACTTAAATTCTTATGTTAACATGCAACAGAAATTGCATTCCTTATTCAAAACTTCTACAAAAGGCTTACGAAATTTTCATAGTGATTTTTTTCTAACTAGGACTTCAACAGAGAGAAGTAAGAGCAGTTGAAGAACTGAAGTGAGTCAAACTATGAGACTGAGTCAATGACTGGAACATTCAAGACTGGTGTTTAATCTACCTTATTCCTCTGAACCCTCTCTTCAGTAGATACGGATATGAAATAACAATGGTTTATGAGAACTTTCACTGGCGGAAGGCTCTGATAGAGGCTTCTCCCATATTGTATGAAAGTTCTGGTGTATCTGTAAATGAGTAAAGCTTAAAACTAAACTGGAAACAAGACAATTCTATGATGAAACTACAGGGTAATAGCAAAGACAGAAGTTTCTGCAAGTATCAGCATAGCTACTGGTAACACAGAATAATCCCTAAACACTTTACACAGCACTATAAAAAAAGGCTTTAAAAGCACCTTCAAAAAAGTTTCCAAAGCCATCTAAGACTGTTTTGTCAAATATGTATTTAGCCACACTTAATAAACAGGAAACAAAGAAGGAATAGTAGTTTGCTTAGTGGCGATTACCTCATTTCACCATCAAGCCCTCTACCATCTCACAGAACACTGCAGCTCCCACTAAATCATTTTTAAACTGATGCAGAAATAAGATTCACCTGCAGAAGGTTATTAAGCATGCCAGGTCATTTTCTGCAAGAACAGTGACATGAAAGGAGGCTTAAACCTCTTTTCTCTCTGTACCTTTTTCTTTCCTGTAGAAATCACGTAAGTTGCCCTCTGACATCTGTCATAACCTATTATATCACACTGCTGATGCTAGTAAATACAAACCTAAAATTCACTGGTAGATGAAGTGACATACTGCACAGCCCCAGGGTTCATCTCCTTCAGGAGGGAAAGTCTAAGTATACATCTATAAATATTTTATTGCACAAGCTGTTCCATGAGGGAAGAATTTTATTTTTTATATTTGCTTTATGGTTGTATAGTAGGACATTTCCAGAATCTACATAGCTATTGAAGGTCATTAATATTTCTTTAAGTTATACTGGAATTTAACAAGAGACTTTGAAAGGTTAAGAAAAATGTAGCAATCAGTGTTACTGGAATATTTTCTAGCTGTTTGCAATAAGTTAAAAGTCCAACCTGCTGCTGGACTTCTAAATGTTTAATTACACAGATTAAAAAATTAGGAGGTGAATGCAGACTTCTGAAGAACCTGGATTAAGTACTTTTGCTCTTCATCTTCCATTTTTTTTAATATGAAGAAAAAAAGAAAAAACTCAGCTGGGATAGGAATAAAGTTTGTAACAAGGCACACCTCAAATTGTAACTGAAATTTGAAACACAGCTAAAAATAATAATATCTGTGGGGGGTTTTTTGCTCTAATACAAGCAAAACTGACAATGCAGGGCACTTGTGTCAAGTCACAAGCACTGAGATTCCATGCTGTGACTTCCTGTTTGAAGGAACTATTCTGAGGTCTCCATCTTCACAAGTTAACGCCCCCTCACTGCTGTCACACAAATGTGACACAGAACCATGCTAAATGGGCTCCGGCTCAGCTGTAGAACATGCCAGTTCTCAAGGCCTGCTTCTCCCAGAAATATCTGAAATACATATGCATGGTCAGAAAAATATTTGCAATTACAAACACTTCCTTGCTTAGGAGGCTAACAAATGGTCTTCCCCTGGAAAATACATCTTTATCTAGATCAATTTAAGAGTGCTTTACTGCACCTGTCCCCTGATCTAAGCCACTTTTGAGAGGGCCACAGAAGACCCTTGGGGATCTGAGAATTTATATACACAATATGCTTCTGACATGTTAAGCCCCAGAACAAGTTCACTAGTCTTTACCTCATCTTCTTTGCGGATATTGCACTGTACAGGAGTCACTTTGGCAGGACTCATGGAAGAAAATGTATTATTCAGTTCTTCTGCAGCGGCTTTTAATCGGTCAAATTTACGAGAGGCAATAACAACACTGCAACCTGTAGAGACAAAACGAAACATCCTTCAGCTAACATAGTTAAAATTACAGTTATGTTAGTTTCTTAATAACATCATGGAGATATCTTGTAGGATGTGCGTTTATTAGCCATTGACTAGAAGACACAGTGTTGAAGTTCTTGCAAGAGAAGAGAAATTACTGATGTCAGGTGCTTCTTAGCAAACAGATCCCATTGTGCCAGGAAAAGAGCAATCAAAAAAAACCATCCACAAGGTTCCCCCTCCTTCCTGCAGAAGGGAAGATAGCCTGTGAGCTGCAGAGTCAGCAAAGTAGCTTTCAGACATCACTTTTGCTGCCTCTGCTCACAGCTGCCCCATTTATCAATTACGTGATTTAAAGATGTTTCAGCAGGTCTTGATTACAAAAAAAATGCTTGCTCCTAAAACCACAAAAATAATCTTACTGTATGTCTGGCTGCAATTTTGACTAGCAGTGAGCAAATGTAATGCTCTGCTTTTTAACCCTATAGAGCCTGAAGGAAAAGATGGTAGCCTCACAAGATTAATTCCTATCTGCAGACTACAGACAGCAGGAACAGAGGCTTCCCCATGGCACCACCACACACTGTAGAATCCTAGCTCAGAAACGAGAGGAAAAAACTAGGCAGGAGCTCAAGCCTTCTGCTTTTTTCAGCATTTGGAGGCAGAAGGACTCAGTCTACAGAGAAAAACAATGCAGGTGCCAAATTAATGGCAAACACTCATACTACGACCAGTCTAGTTTCTTCTATCACACTAGTGGACTCAGGACAACTTTAAGGCTTCAGCAATTGCTACTACGTGGACTAAAACAGACTACCCTGAATTAATTCCTAGTGCAAATCCAGTGGCATGCAATTTCATACTATGGATAAGCAAATTACTAGCTTCCACTGCCAAGCAGGCAAGGAGGTCTTGCTCCCAGTTCCCTCCTTCCACAATCTCAGCATCCCAGCAGAAGCCATCCCTTCCTCACACCAGCTCCGGTGCTCATCTGCTTTAATATAAACCAATTCAACACCCTCAACCAGCCAAAAAAAAATGTTAACATCTTGCCAGGTGTTTTTTTTTCTTTGCTGCTATTTTACTGAGTGGAATTTGGCCTCTCGTGATCAAACAAACACAAGAATCAACTCCAAATAACTAGTGGGAGTAAAGAGCAGCAAGCTGTTCATTTGGCTCAGGCTGTCTTGTGAAACTATACATAAAACTGAAAAAAAGTAAAAAAACAGAGGAGCTGAATTCTTCCAGAAGGAAGTGCTGCAACTACATATCCCTAGGAATGGGAGCTTCAACTTTAATCAGTGGCCATCCTAAAACAACACAGGTAAAGATATTAGTCTCTGAGGTCTCCTGATTTTTTAAATTAAGAACTCCAGTCACTTGCACAACCACTTGACTAACGCAGAGTTCATAAAATGGTAGACACAATTACTGATTAACACAAAATACTAAATCACAGTAGCACAGTTATATTTATCAACTTAAGTGCTTGTTAATACACACACTGATACAAAATAAGGTTCAGTAGAAGACTGTATTTTTGCTGAATACTCTAACTGGGGGAGCGGGTGATTCTAACTTACTGAGGAACACTTGGTACCTACTGTACAAGCTGATACTACTTCACTTTTTTTTCTTCACAAAGAATCACTAGACCACTTCCTGATAGGGTTCGGGGGAAAAAGGCACAAGTTTCCTGATGAAAGGTTTAAATGCATCCAGAAGGCTTCAAATGAGACTGGTTATAAAAACAATGTACATCAGGACTAGCATTATCTGTCACTGCTCCTACAGGCATTCTCTGTCCAGCTGGCCCCTTTCCAAAAAAATACAGCCTAAAGTGCAAGCTATGCACGGAAATAGTTCCGGTCATTTTCTTGTCAAGAGTAGCCTGCAAGTCCGCTGATGAGGAATGTTACTGAGACAGTACTTAGCCATCGCTTTTTCCTTATTTTCTCACATGTGCTTTGTGGAGATTTGCGGCCTTGTTTTCTATTTAGGATGCTATGGACACGCCCTTTCGTTATTTGTAATCTGCTTGAGAAAAATAATGCAGATCAAATTAAGCACAATTTTAAGGTAACTGGGTAACATCATCAACCAACTGTGTGATGATGCTTAAAAAGCATCTCATTATGGCAGCATGTAAGGACACCTTAAAAAAATGCTTAGTTCCCCAGTAATACAAAGGTAGCAGAACTAGCCCTCACTTCAGCTCCACAGAGCAAGTGGAAAGCTGGGGTGACAAAGGCCAGGAAAGGCAGAGAGGTCTCCCAGCACAGTCTTAACAAAGGAAGCCCTTTACTATGCAGTGAAATGGCGTGGTGCACATTTCAAGAGCCCAAACCACGGGGAGCGTGGCACCGTGAGGCAAAATGCTAGTGCTGGTATTCTGAAAACAGTGAAACCAATCATGATAAACAACATGATCCCAAACCGCTCTGACGCCGATGATCCCTAGCACTTATGCTGAAACCTGCAGAAAAGGTGTTGCAAGGCGGATGACTCCGAAGACTGCCTTTCACTCCAGATTTAACACTTCTCTGTAAACAGCATGGAAAGAAAGCCCACAAAGCGCACACTGAGGATATACTTTAACTTCAGGACACTTCTGTCACCATCGCTGAGAGAGAAGCACCATTTCTCTAAGCTCACTGTGCGGACAACAGTTCAAAACCATACTACTCCATAAGACTCAGTTCAACAACCAGATAAATCCTCCAGTTCAGCAAGATGAAAACTCACTTAAGAGGGAGTATGAGAGAAAGGGTCCGGGTTTAACATAACCTCGCTTTGACCGCTCTATTTAAAATAACGCACTTTTAAGTGCCGGCGGGGCAGCAGACAGAGCCGCACCTCAGCCTCACCTCCTCCTCCTCGCTGTTCACGGACTCCTGCCACAACGGCCCGCCCATAAACTCCTCACAGACCCGCTCCCTGAGCGCCGCCGGCCCCCGAGCGCACGACAGCTCCCCGAGCACCCCCTGACCCGCCTCCTCACACTCCATCCCCCGCCTTCACCTCACGCCCGGCCCGGCTCCGCCAACCTTGCCCCGCGCCCACCTAGCGCCAGCAAGTCGGCGGCGATGGCCTTGCCGATGCCGGTGCCGCCGCCGGTGACGATGGCCACCCGCCCGCCGAACAGCCCCGCCGCCAGCAGCCCGCGCGCCGCCGCCATCTTCCCCCCCCCCCCCCTCACACAGCGGCCGCCACCACCCCCGCCACGTGACGCGCGGCCTCGCCCGCCCCCGCCGGGGCTCGGCGCCGGGGACGGCGGGCGGGCGGCGGTGCGTAGAGCCCCGGCTCAGTCCCGCGTCCTGCGGCACGGCGCAGCGCGGCAGCGGAGCCCCGCGGGAGAAGCCGGCGGGCGGCAGGTAAGGGAGGCGGTGTATCCACGGGTCGGTAACACCCGGGTCTGTCCCCGCGGTGGAGAGACCGCACGGCCGGCGCCTGGCAGGGATCGGTCCCTCAGGTAGCGTCCGGGTGCCTCGAGGTCGCCTCTGCCTGCTGCAGCCTCGCAGCAGACCCACTACCCCCCCATCCGTGGTCTCGCATGCTTTAAAGGGAGGGGTTTTCGCGTGTTTCTGTACCTTTTCGGGTCACCTTCCCCGCGGGAGGGCACCCTGGGGAGCACGGGGAGCGGAGCCCCTGCCCGGAGCAGTCGGTGTGATGCTCTAAAGCAGGCAGAAATGGCAGAGGAGCTGCTGGCGTTCTGCCGGGGACCCGCGGACGGGGAGTCCTTTCTCCAGGCGTGGACTTTGTCGGGAAGAGGCCGTGAAGGCTGAGGTGATACCATTTACCGTGTCCCTAACAGAGCCATTTTGTGTAAAATGCCTTTAGAGTGGTGGTTTTTTTTCACTTAAAATCGCCCTCAATAAGCTCAGTATTAATTATTCAGCTGGTACAGAGGACAGCCAAAGTTATTTTCTTCCTGTCCCCCCGTGAAGTGACAGAGCATCTTTGTCCATTGCAGGTGATTTTAACCAGCGCTGATGTGCCCAGGCGTGTGTGTGCGTGTTCAGTATCTTTCCAGGCATCTCCTCTGTCCATTTCAATGGAAGAGGTGTTTGAAAGTATATCTCAATTTTGTCCTGTTATTTTTGCTTTAGGGGAGATGGCTAATGTGAGAAGAGAGTAAGAAAAAAAAATTTAAAAACAGACACATAAAAGTGAAGTGGGAGGATCATTGAGTCTATTTTGGTTTTCTCATTTGTTAAATGGATTTATTTACTTTCCCCAAAACATGTTCTAAGATTTAATACTTTAAATCAGAGACAATTGTAAGATAACATCTTTATCCTGCAGTTCAGTGTGTTTCAAAGGAAGCTGTATACCCTCCTTTTAAGTGTAGGGAAGGGGAGGCATGGAGAAGTTAACGGTGTGTCCAGCCTCATTCAGCAAAGGGTGACAAGACAGGAATGGACTTCTGCATGGTGACTTATGCTGGTGAGGCAACCGTTAGACAAAGCTGCCTTCCAGGTGGGTTAATGTTTGCAGAATACGTTAATATTTTAAAGCACAGTGCTACTTTCTGGAGGCAAAACGTGAAGCACCGAGGGTGACACTGCAAGATTTTTTTTTCCCCACCTTTAATTATCTTCCACAATCTAGAGGTGCCACAGATAGCCATTAACTGTCTCTGGCTGCCCTACATATCTTGGGCAGGCCATATCAGAGCGATCATTAATTAATACCAAGAAGAAGCACTCATCTGTGCTAGTGAACTAAATCTTCATATTTCAACCTGCCTGCCATCCTGACTGAGCTGCAGGCCACCAAGGAAAATCCAGTGGACCTCTCTGCTCATATGACTTGCTTGATTTCAGTGCTGTTCCCAGAGAGCACGATCAAAAGATTTTTCTTCCCTATCAGGATAAATTGCATGCTTTTTGGAATTTCTCAGTAGCCATAAAAATGCCATAAATAAGGGGCTGAACACATGAGTTAAGGTTCTGTGAGTGATGGGTGGGAGGAGAAAGGGGAAAGACATAAAGACTGGAGGGTAAGGAGGCGAGAAAAGGAGACATCCATTCCTTGGCATTCAATGGAGGGTAGCCCCTTCTGGTACAAAATCTATCCACAAAGAACAGAGCTGAGATAACCAATGCTCACAGATGTTTTCAGCAAGGCAATGGCTTCTATTCCCTTGTTTTGTGGGTTGTCTTTGAACCAAGGATTCAAAGCATACCTTTGTGTGAATCAATTTTACTCCAGTGGTTGAAATCCAAAACTATTTAAGCTGAAAAGAAGAAAATCTCATTAACTGAAATCAATTTTAATCCTCTCTTCCGCTTGTACTTTCTGCTTGTTCATTTTCTTTTATTGGTAGCATTAAAATATGTTGGTCTGTCACTACATGCAGCCATAGTGGTAAATTCAGTAAGCAGAAGGCTCTTCTTACATATTTATGTTATTCTATAAACTCAATGTTCATATTCTTAATTTTTATGTGTTAGGAAATAGTGTCTGATTAGACAGCTGATTTATTTATATATTTTTTTCAGTATGTGGCAGCTTGCATTTCGAAGAAAATAAATCTGCATTTAAAGCCTCGGAGTCTTCATTTTCATTTTTTGAAGTTAAAAACCATCTGATTTTTTTCCCTTGGTATATCTATCACTTAAAACATTAACCATTCAAAAATCAAAATGACACATTTAGGAAAAAGAATTCATCAATAGTTTTTTTTCCAGTTGTCAGCTCCTTCAGAGTTGCAGGATTACCAAATGTCGTTCTTCAACATCTACTTTTTTAGTTATAGATTGAAGAGGAAAAACTAGATTTCCTGTTTTTACAGCTCCCAGATTGTGTCTTGGCTTTGAATAAACTAGTTCAATTTGTTGAGATGAATAGGAAACTGCATTTTCAGAAAAGGCTACTTTTGTCAAAAGCTGATTTTGTGCTTTGCCAGCCTATGGCTCAGCTATTCAGCTGATGACATCTGCCAGTCCAGTGTGCTGCCATGCTTTAAAAATCCTGGCAGCGATACATACTGTCTTAATAATTCCTTATAGCCTGCTGTCCTTCAGGGGCTCTGTGCCCTCCCATAGCTCGTAATCCATGTTGGCAAGGGGGAAGGTCTCATAGTTGTTAAATACCAACCTGATGTGAGAAAACAGATGGCTCCAAACAGGAGAGAAACCTCCATGGGATCCAAACCCTGGGAGAGGTATCCCAGGGCCAGCAGTCTCACAAGTAAGTGAGAGCAGAGGAGATTTAATGAAAAGCATCTCAGTGCCAGAAATAAAACTTTAAGGTCAAAGTGATTTCTGACAGAGGGTTTCTGCTAGTGAGCTTTCAGAAAAAATCAGGCTTGCACTCCAGCAGCCTCTGCTTTCCCAGAACCCACTCTCATGGATGCTTCAGGTTCATATCTTTCTTCTTCTGGGATATGAAATTGCATGCAGTGTAACAAGAATCATTCCTCACCCCCCATACCTGTTACAAGAAACGCCTGAATTGAGCCAAAACCAAACGAAAACTAGCGTGAGTTTCTGTTTCCTTACCTCTCTGGACCTTTCTGTGAGATTACGCAAAAGGCCTCTTTGGAAATTCCTGCTACTTTCACCTCCTGTCTGTGCATTCTCTCCTGTGGCTGTTTTTCCTTTCATCATCTCTCACCGGCAAGTGAGAGCCTTTGTGTTTCGTGGCTTCTGGTGTCCGTCAGAACACCTCCTGGTCAACCCCAGGTGATGGTCTGGCTCTCTGGTCGATTCGTCTCTTTAGGGACTTCCCCTCTGGAAAGGTACTTTACTCTCAGTGGTATATCGTGGGATTTCAGTCTACTTAGGAGATAATGAGGATTTTACAACCTTTCATCATTATCCCTAGAAATTTCATTCAAGTGATTAAAAAAAAATACAGGAGATACCGAAGACACCCCACTCAAAGCAGAGCTTGTAGTGACGCAAGATGTAGAATATCAGCATCAACAGTTTGAAACTGGTACGTAGACAGATTTTCTAAATAATCACATACCCCGCTAATACCATACTAATAATACTGAAGCATTCACTTGTCTGCAATTGGAAGTGCTGCATTTTTAATACCCTGGCATCATGGATCTGTATCTGCACTTTTATCCAATCGAGAGTTCCCTGAGCCAACTAATTCCTGCTGCTGGAGATACTGTCTAAGTATCTTAGATTATATTTACTGTGCAACGCATTAAGCAATCCTGAATCTCTCCCAGGGGAATCTTCCAGTTCTCTGTGCAGTTTGGCTCTTCAGCAACTCTTGGGCTGTAGCTGGGTGTAACTCGGAGAAAACTCTGATCTGAAGCCCCCAAGTATCTTGCCTAAATAAAACCTGCAATTGGGCTGCATGGCTGCAACTTCTTGCTCTCTAATTGCAATTGTTTCTGTGTGGTCTCTCCTCATTTTGTCTGAGTAAAGCTCTTGGGTGCTTGATCATGCCAGCAGAGAGCAGGGCAGGAAAGGAGAGGAGACTGAGATGGTCAGGGATCTTCTGAGTAGAAGGGAAGGAAAAAAAAGCCTGAGGTTCTAGTTTTTAGTTATTGTAAAGGTCAGGCAAGAGTCCAGCACACGTTAAAACATGCTGGTGAGAGCACTGCATGATTTCCTAAGGAAAGGAAACTGAGGTCTTGGAATTCTTCTCTGAAATAACCACCTGCCAGCCAGGTCTCTAGCTAGCTAGGACTGTGCTGTCTTGCATGAGCACAACTGCTTCACACCCACCACTGGTGCTTCATGGCTTTGCGGTCTTCAAACATAGCAACTCCCAGTGTTTCTTACTTGCATATGTGTTTTCTGTGTAGAAGGTGTTTTCTCTGCACTCTGGAAAGGGAGGTGTGGGGCTCAAAACTCTGCTTTCATGTACTACATGCTTGCTCTGTTGTTACTTTTTTCTAGGCATCTGCTTGGATGTTTAGAGGAAGCACAATACTGGTTTGATGTGTGGCTCCTAGTGCATCTTCCAAGGTATTAAACCAATAAAAACAAATGCTACACCTGATCCCAGCCTAAGGGTGATGCTGGGCTCAAGTTGGTGGGACCCACATGGTTCAACTGTTCCTATGGTGCCTTGTAATCCAGCAGTGACCTGGTGGATGGGGTAGGAATTACAATAAGCACCTGCTGTTTCAAGGTGCAGGATGGCCTGCTTTGACAAATGCAGAAGGGAGGGGTAGAGCAGAGGAATAGAGAGAGCGTGTCTCCACTTTATCATTGAGATTTTTTTCCTATGAGATTTAGGGACATCTGTTAAGTTTATTCAAGATTCATATCTAAACAACTTGGTTTGCTTTGAGGATTTCAAACCAACTTCCATTTCCAAGTCATTCTCCTTTTAGAGCCTTGGTTCTCTTTAAAGGCTAATGCGCACGTGCTATTTGTTGAAATTTTTTGCATAGTATAATAAACATAAAGAAACAGATCTCATCCCTGTGGAGGCAGTGGGAAGCTTCGAGTCCTTTGTCTCAATTTTTCTTTCCTCTAGCAGTCTGGACAAAGAAGTGGGGACAATGGGGAGACTGCGCTTCAGGCTTTCACTCTAAAAAAAGGTAGAACAGTACAGTTTGGGGATCTTGAAAAAGTTGGTATGCAAGAAAATCGATTAGGCATTTCATTTAATATAAAATAAAAATGCACAGCTATTCTTGTATGCCTTTTTCCAGCCTTCAGTAATACTGATCTACACAGCAGTTATTATTCTGTGACATTTGGAAAAGTTATGGAACAGAAGAGGAAAATAAAAAGAACTGATTCATAAAACAGATACTCTGTAAAATGTCCTTGACTTTAAAAAAAATCCTTTGAAAATGTCATCCAGAAACAATTTAGTGATACTTTGGAACGCCTCTCTTCACTACTTTTTTTTGTTGTTGTGTTGGCTGTATCCATAGAATACTGTCAGCAAACATTTGGGTGTCTCATGGAAGGATGGCAGGGAAAGCAAGGGGCCTGAGCCGCTCAGCATGGCATCGGGAGCCAGCGAGCCCGTAATCCACACCCAAGCAAGTCTAGTCTTGCTGCAGCTGCAGCTTCAGTGATGGTCAACCTGTGCTGGCCTATGCAGGTCCAGGTCATGGTGCCAGTGGGATTGGTCCAGAAGCTGCTCAGCAGCGTTAGTGTGGAGCAGTGCTGGCACTAATGCCACCTGCTGACAGGAGCCGTGGGACAGTGATAAATCAGAAGGACTGGACAAACTTGGGTCTGTCGGTGCTTGCCTGCAGAGATGCGTCACTTGCCCACTCCCTTTTGCTTTTAGCTGGAGTTTTTAGCACCCTCTGCTCCTGATGGGAAGGCATGGGGCGGGGGGGCTCCATTAGCGAATACCCATAAAGTTTCTAGTGGCATGAGTCACCTTCCTGCATTATCCCCTCTGCTCTGGTGCTCAGTGCTGTCTTCTGCTTCTGGCCGTCCAGCTTGAGGTCTGCTCCTGCTCAGATGCACACCCAGAGCATGGTCATTTTTCTCGTCTCTCTCTCTCTCAGAAATGAAAGTGTTTTGAAGCTTGTGGATTCAGCAGGGAGGAAAAGACGGGTGTGATCTATGAGCTGTGCTGTTTGCTTTCTCCTGCCTTGCTGGGATGGCATAGGTGGATGTTTCTCTTTGTGCCTCTTGCTATTGTTATACAGACAATGCAGCCTCACAATGGGCCACTGCCATGAGGGGTAGTTTTTCTCCCCTTCCTTAGGCATTCTTTCCATTAGAGGTAGCTGCATGGTGAACCTGATGACGGAATCTGTCTGGCTGAAAATAACATTTTATTTTCTTTTAAAATGAAAAAGGGTTATTTTCAGTGAGATAAATCCCTCCCTGTCAAGCTCACCACAAGCTGCACGGACGCTAGTACTGAGAGAGAGGGGCTGTTCTTGGCTTGCCTTCTAATGTGTCCTTCATCACAGCCTTGAGTATTTGCTAGATTCAAGTAACTATGTTATCTAGTTTGAGCTGTTTCACCATGAAATGGAGACAGATGTCCTCTGTTTCAGCAGGGTGATGTGAGGATGCATATGTGAAGGATCATGTGGAGTCATTTAGGTATTTAAAACAGATCCAAAGCTGTTGAGGGAGCCCTACAATTTGTCTCTCTCCCAGCATAAGGTCTGAATTAAATGTGCTTTCTTACATAGGTCTTGCCACATGTTTTTGTAGGGTCTGGGGCTGCATGTCCTGCATTAGACCAGCGCATTTTGTCATAACATGATTGACTGGTGACAGACAGATCTGTCCTGAACAGCTGGATGTATCTGATACCATGTATTTTTCATGTGTACAATCTGCCAGCAGATAACCCCTTTAAAAATACTAGGGATTGGAAATAGTCCTTTGGGTAACATGCATCCTCAGAAACACACGTGCTCATGCACAAAATCAGAGGTGGGGATGAGTGAAGGGATTGGGGATGGGGAGGCTATAGAGTAAAGGGAGTGGGCAAAGGAGGGTCCATGGCTGGGGAGCTCTCTCGCAAGGTAGGTCTCTGGGGTAAATTTCCCCTTATCTCCTCCCCATCCTGAGTAACTCACAGTGCTTCTAAAGCACAGGTTGTTTTTTGTTTCTGCAGGTAAGCCGTGAATGATGTGAGTGAAGACACAGTGCCAGTTCTTTTTATGTGTTGTACATTTTATGTGACTATAAAAATAAAAATTGATGCTTCTCACTGCTTACAGTCTACATTTTTTCCTCTCATGTCTGCTCTGAGCAGTCATAAAAAGGTTACTTGTGCTGTAGCAGGGATTTAAGATCAAGGGTTTTATTAGCTTGCGGGAAGGCTCTTCCTTCCTGTCTGCATTCAAACCAGATAATTTCTCTTCCAGATAATTTCTCTTCTGATAGCAGTAGGATCAAGCCCTGAAAATCAATGCAAAAAACTTCCTTTTGCCTAAATGGTGTAAGGCCAGGCTTTTAGGCTCCTGTTTTGTGTGTCAAAGACTAATACTGTCATGAGAAGCGTAAGCAGCAGTAGCTCTTCTGCATAGTAACAGAAGACTGTGCTTCTAAAAATTCCTCTACAGAGTATTTTTGCAGAACTGCCTTCCCAGGGTTCTCAATCTGTTTTCACACGGAGATTAATAACAAATTGTTTGGCTAATGAACTGCTCCCTGCTATCCTGAAATTTGACCATTTCTTTTCCTTGCCTCCCATGGACAGTTATTAGATTCCTGTCTGCCCCCATGCTCCCACGTGGGAGACATCACTAATATTAGATGCACAGCAGTTGTCAAATAAGCTTTGTGTACACTACTGTGATTTCTGCAAGAGCCCATTTTTTGTTCGCAACTACGGAGAAAATATTCCCAGGAAAAAAAGGACTAGGGCATGAACCTGTTTGATTCGCAGCATCCCTGCGGGATGTGGGGCTGATGGTGGTGTTTCAAAGTGCTGCATTCAGAAGGTCTGGAGGTAGCAGAGGGTATCTCAGCTGCTCCGTTGGCAGAAACAGATGAGAAAATAATAAACAACTACTGTGAAAACAGGCCTAAGATCAGGAGGGATCTTTGTGACCTTTCAGTCTGACTGCTCCCTAGTACAAGCACACATTAACACCTCTTCTGGTCAAGTACTGCTGGCTAAACTGCTGACAAGATACCCAGTCCAGATTTGGAAGTTTCCAGTGATGGGTCAACTCCCCACAGCCCTCTGTGATGTATATCAAGTGACACCTACCCACTTTGTTAAAACACATTCCTAATTTCTGGCCGTATTTGTATCTTTCATCTTTTTATCTTACTGTATCCTCCTCTGCTGGATCAGAGGGATCTCCTTCACCATGTTTTTGTTTCTGATGTAGACAGACTGACATCATATTTTACCTCCTTTAAGGCACCTTTCTGTGCCTTAAACAGAATAATCTGGGCTGCTTCACTTCCTTATCCCAAGGGCTCTGACCCAGCAACAGCAATGGCACTTCTTAGGGGCTTGTCCCCCATTCCCTCCCCTCTTCTTAACTCAGGAGCAAGAGAAGAAGAAACTGAGCTGCCACCTCTTATAACCTTGGTGTTGAGGCGTTTCTTTCTACTCCTGGTGGTAATTCACTGTGGCAGTAGCTGCTGTAGTGGGGGTAGGAATGTCAGACATAGCAAAATAGCTCAGGGATCATAGGCATCTTCTGGTCATTAATCAGCATCCCGCCTGACCGGTGAGCACAAGAACTGGACACAGATTTCCAGTGTCTATCTGTGCCAGATTCAAAAGTGACATCACCTTGCTCCTCCTCGTATAGTCAAGGTTGATATAGTCCTTTAGGCTTTGGCATCACACTGAGAACTGAGATTTATTTATCATCTACCATGAGTTTAACCAAGGTCACAGCTGGATAGACTTTAAGAAAAAAAAGCCCAACCACAAATCTTTGGCTGTAGCTTTGTGTTATTTTTAAATGTTACTGGCAAGTCGGCCCCTTTTCAAGGCAGTAGGGACTGAGCGTGGAACTACAGCCAGGAACTTTGGGAATCTAATCCCAAATCAACTTCTGTGTATCCAGACTTTTAGTAGATCATCCCAGCAGTGATGCTTTTGGCTTCTCTGTGGCTCCAGGTCTGCCTTCTTTTCACCACCTCTGGGAGGGGAATCTCACTGTTGTCTCAGGGGCTCGTTAGGCTCAATCAGGTGATTTTAGGATTTCATAGATGCAAAACATGAAGTTTTATTGTTGATCCTCAGAGAAAAATGTTACAGCCTATTGTACCTCCTAGATGAATTTACTACAAAGAGTGAGGTTTTTTTCATAGAATAAATTTATTTCATTTCCCCATAAAGGCATTTTTAAAAAACACTGAACGAAAGCTTACGTGAATTCCAATGGTTGTGAAGAGATCTCGGAGTCCTGCCAATGTTAACGTGTTAAGAGCCAGAGCTTGCTATCTTTGAAATCAGTGGATGGTTTGCTTTGGAGTTAAAGGGGGAAGTGGAAAGCAAAGCATTAGATTTCACTGTAAAGTTTCTTGCATATCCCATTCCTCTTTTATATTATGGTATGTGGAAAACTGCCTATCTCCACCCTGCTCCCAAACAGATGTCAAGGCCGCATTCCTCAGGCAGACGAGGTACAAGAACTGTATTGAGGAATTGCTTCTCATTAGCTCATATGTGGGTTTTTTTAGGGGGTGGAGGTGATGACATGCTTTTTCTTCTTGTTTTTACTCCACTCTCTGTTGAGGTTGGATTTTGGGATGGGAGGAGAATGCACAGGTAGTGATCTCGAACAACCCCCACACTGAACCATGCGTGTTTGGTACACTAGAGTAGGACATTCATCATCACTGCCCCTCTTCGTTCTTGTTTCTCTTGATCAACAGTGGAATATTTAAACCGAGTTGCTTCTAGGTAGTTCTAAAGTGCAGTACTTGACACTGCAGGGAGGGGAGAGTATTTGCAGTAAGTTTAGTATTTTATAGAGCTGTTTTTCAGTATGTCTGCAAATCTAGGCATACATTTTTGCACGGCAGGTGTAAACTCAGATGGCAATCTAAACAATCTGTTCCTAGCCATGTTGCAGAGCTAGCCGAGAAATTCCCTGCCCAGTGATTTAGAAGTAGTCCGACTTCCAGGGTATGCCAAATCTTGATTTTTTTAAATTCCATTTTATGTCTTCTGATAACCAGGGAAGATTTATTTTCTATAATGCAAAAACTAATCTGAGTTGTTGAGTTCTTTAAAGCCACATAGAGCCAAGTGGCCACAGTCTTAGGTGTTAAAGTGATACAATTAAAAGTTGTGTGTGTGTGTGACTGTGAGTGTACGAGGCATAAATAGTTGATCTAAAGTTCTGCAACAAATTTCAAAACAGACCGGCAAAATCTTTTATTTGTGGGAAGACCAGAACCATGCTGCCAAATCTAAAAATGCTCAACTTTTTTTCTAACATCTGTTCAAGTAAAACAATTTCACCAGCATTGTGTGGGGTATAAATTATGATAACTGTGTTTCTTAGTTTCCTTTTAAAGATCTGACTCAGATACTAGACAGAAGCTTAATTATTGCTCATGATAAATGCTCATATAAATGTTCAACAAAGCTCTTCAGAGTTGTTAAAATGTTATTCACTGTATTTAGATTTGTACCTAAATACTTCATGAATACTTGGCACAGTCAGTTTCTTAAATGTTACGAAATCTGAGAACCATTAATCTTCCGTCTTCCACGTTCATGGAGCAGGATTTGTCTGCCTTGATGTGTGTTTAATTATATGGTTTTTACTTCTTAGGCAGCTTTCCCATAGATAACAGTGTCAGTTGATATTGCTGTTAATTTTGCTTGAATGAGGAGTAAAAAACTGAGCCCTTATATGTGTTACAAAGATTTGAGAAGATTTGGGTTATTTTCCCTACACAATCAGAAGACTTTGCTGTGGTTTCCAATTCTCTCCCCAGTGAAGTCATCTTAATAGTAATTTTGCTTTAAATCCACTGTATATAGTATATTTTTAAGGTTTGACAGCACTACATAATGCTAAATTGGTAAGGTTTGAAGCATCATTCATTTTTATATCATTTGATTACTTTTTGTAATATCCTTGCAATGGTAGATCAGAAGACACTCAAAATGAGAAAGACTGGCACCAATATAGCTGTTGTAATGCAGGACAAGCTCCATGTTCCTGCTGCAGTTGTCTCTAATCTTAATTAGTCCCTTAATTAGTCCCTCTAATCTTAACTAGTCCCTTAAATTAGTCAACTTTTTCTTCTATGGTTTCATTTCTTCATTCTCATGCATGTGGACCAAAACTATTGTCTTCTGTTTGTTTCCAGCATTGCAGAGGAATGTTAAAATCACCCAATAAGCTGTGCTTGTTTAGTCTCTTCTTATAAATGTTAATACTTTTTCCTTTTCCAGTAGCTTTGGTTTGTTATATTTAAAATTGGAACCTGAGAATCAGGATTAGGTGATATTACAAAACATGTATGCATGTAATAAAATTGATATTCAAGACAGTAATAAGGATCTTCAGATGACATTTGGAACAGCTGGAAGTAACCCTTTATAGGAAAATGCTGACAATTTTTTCTGCGTAGTAAGAAAAAGACACTTTTTCAGCCTTCTCTCTCGTTTTAGGCTGGAAATGGAGTGCATAGTTTGGATGTCAGCAGTGGGACATCTTACCAAAACAAAGCATCCATGGGACTGTTGTCTAATCAATGACTTCTAAGTGCAGGAGCTGTTAGATTGGAAACAAGTGCTACAAGATGCCAACTGAGGTGCTTGAGAGCAGCAGTGGGATGGAGGAGACCGTGGAGAAAGAGACCAAGTCTGGAAGCCAGAGCCCTCACTGCAGCTCCATGAGAAGGGCTGTGGCAACCACTGTCACCTTTGATGGGGAAGCCACTATGGACCGGAGGAAAAAGAAGAAGAAAGAGTCCCGTCCCGAGTCAATAATAGTATATCGGTCAGAGAATGAGAATAAGGTGGAAGAAGAACAGGCGGATGAAGAAGGAGGGGAGAGGAGCTCTGAGGAAGGCTCCAAGTTCCTGGGTCAGTCCATGGCAGATGGTATGTATTCCTGGGAACACCCACTTTCCATAAACTTTTTTTGATGTCAGCATGCTCTGAGGTGAAATGGAAGTGACTGTGGGACCAGCCCTCTCCAAGACTGCAGGCAAGGAGATCTTGAGTTCGTACATGAAAACAGTCTGAAATAAAAAGCATTACAGGGTGATTTGGGGTGTCTCCTGCAGTTCTTCGCAGAGGTTGGTTGTTGCTGCACTCTTGGTTTTAAATGTATGTGCTGGTTGGGGTTGATCCAGAAAAATGCTGAGCATGCTGTAAGCCAATGATGCTGTGATCAAGCCCCTGTCCATGCCTAAAACAACTGCCTGTTAAGCGAAAGGGTGGAAGCAGATGGATTTAGTGGCTGTACCTGTGATAGGGAGTTTTACTCATTATCTAGGATTTGCTGTTGCCTTCCGTTTGCATATTCTCAGCACAGCTTCCTCTTTAAGAGTGATTATTTGGCAAGGTCATCATGAGGCATCTTGGAGCCACTTCCACTTCTGATGTCTGTCTTGGATACCCTTGCAGGGAAGAAGTGTGGGGGAGGCAGGTCCTATGGCAACAGTGTCAGGCTGAGGGGCTTAAATGTGAATGCATGCTCCTGGTCCATCAGCCATACCAGATTTCCCCATGATTCCAACCCCCATCCTCGTGGCTTATCTGCTGCCTTCCTATTTTTGTGGGCCACTTCAAACTGCTCAGCCTCCTTTTAAGAGCCTCTGAAGACCTCGTTCCAAGCTAGTCAGAATTCAGACCAGGAGGAAGCATAGAAGAGTTTATGGCCAGTACTACTGCAGGGACCGTCCTAAACCAATGTCACTTGGAAGCTAAGGCAGTCTGCGACTTTAACCACATCCCAGCACTTTCCTGTTTGGTGCCTTTGTTGATCCCTTAAAATGCAAATATAATTATATGAGAGTTTGTAAGGTTTTTCTAAACTTTGAAAATTAATTTGCATTGAGATACAGTGCAAATGTAAAGTGAAATATTAGGTATTCAAGTGTAACTCCAGGTGTGGATGTGCTTGTTCCATAACAAGAGTCTTAGTCATATTTATCTAATTCACTCCAAGTGTCCACACTGTTCAGGAATAAATCTGTGAAGGTACCAGAGAAAATAGGTGTACCATTTTTATTCAGTTACTCTGTATCAGCTCTTTCTCATATACTCTTGCAGCAGCTTCCCTTCACGTATTGTCCCCAGTGCAGATGCTGGAGTCTTCTCCCTTGTGATATCTGTCATCTGGAATTCCTGTCTTCTCCCTCATTAGCTCTTTTTCTTCTGTGATAATCATCTTCTTTATGCTGCATTGCTTCTTGCGTTCCATCTTTTTTAAATTTAACTATAACTCCATATGCACTATCAAATTGTCTTTGGGGTCTTTGGGGATTTACACAAAATATTCCGTACAGAAAATAAATTTAATGTAGATGAGTTTATCTGTGTTCTAGGTGTCTGGAACATGCCTTTAGACAGCCGATATGTCACCTTGACTGGAACAATCACCAGGGGAAAGAAGAAGGGTCAGATGGTGGATATCCATGTCACACTAACGGAAAAAGAGCTGCAGGAACTGGCTAAGTCAAAGGAACCTCCTAAAGAGGACATAGCTGAGAAGAAGAAGAAATGTGATGTTGGGCTGGACAGAGGACCCCACATCGTCCTCTGGACCATCATCTGCCTCCCCATCATTTTTGTAGTGTCCTTTGTGGTTTCATTCTACTATGGAACCATTACATGGTACAACATCTTCTTGGTGTACAATGAAGAGAGGACCTTCTGGCACAAAATCACCTTTTGTCCCTTTTTGATCATCTTCTACCCAATTATAATTATGGTTGTATCTTTTTCTCTAGGCCTGTACTCAGCTGTGGCCCAGGTAGCGTGGTCCTTTGGGTACTGGTGGCATGCTGTCAGGGATATGGAGAAGGGCTTCTGTGGCTGGCTCTGCAGCAAGCTGGGTTTGGAAGATTGTTCTCCGTATAGCATTGTCGAGCTGCTAGATTCTGACAATATCTCAGGTAGTCTCTCTGGCAAGAGCTCTGCGCAGGGGGTTGAGACCTCAGCAGTCTGAGCCTTTGTCCTGGCTGACTATTTTGGTCATATGCGAGTGGTTTTCACCTGGAAAATAACACACTGATTTTTTATATATATATATATATATATGTATTTAAACACAAACTTAATGAATAAAATATTGGGCTGGGAGTGCTCTTTAAATGTCACAGAATGCAAGTGTGCTAGTTTCACATGATCTGGGTGGGGATGTGCATGGCTCTCCAAGGATTTGTCATCTGTTTAGCTAATTACAACTTCTGGGAATGGTGAGAAAATCCAGGCCTGGGGGGCTTGGGCTGTTTGTGGGTTGGCAGAGATATATGCTGAAAAGTCCACTTCTGTAAAGTTAGTTATTTTTAGGGAATGGGATTTAACAGTGACCTGACGATTCAGTGAAAAGAAGTCTCTACTCGGGGGAGGACCTTCAGGACCTAGGAAATCATTGAGGTGAAGGCTAAACTGCAAAACGTGATGTTCCTGCAGTTTTCCTAGAAAGGGTCCTTTTCCAGTCCTTCTGACAAGTGCAGCAAACCTTCCAGGTAGGCTAACTGCTTAGACACTGTCAGAGTTTGAAAAATAGACCACTACAATAGTTGTGCCCAGCCTTTCAGTGGAAGAGGACAGCATAGCCTCCAACAAAGGCATGTGAGCTTACACTGACCTGAAACGCACCCATCACATGATGGAAGAGTAGGGCTTGCTCTGTAATGTGGTGCGTAGCAACCTGATGGTCCTGTCACCAAGCACCCTCAGGAGACTGCAGGTGCACAGATAGGTGCTTAGGGCACACCTGCATTTAATCTCTTGATAGATGCACTGCTAGGAAGGAATGGGCTACAAGAGTTGTACGCAACGTGCAGTGCAAACAGTTGCATTACAGGGAAGAAACATCTGCTGTGAGGAAAGGTGATCAGTTTGCATGTCACTGCAACGCAAGTGTGGACTGGTGGCACCTGTATTTAGGGAAGTGGAGTGGAAGATGCTTAGGATGGGAAGGTCTCACTGAAATGGTCATTCTGTTTTTCAGGTTGCTCTTATGGAAGGGCTGCTGGACTTTCCCTTTCAGAATAGGGCATCCCTGAGCCCATGTCTGTTAGTGCCAGTGCAAACTGCATTAGTGCCTCAGCTCTGGAAATCTGCATCCCCCACACACTTCCTGGTGAATTATATGGAAGAGCAATGGATGTCTGAAACATGATTAATTTTCTGAGTGCTGTAGTTCAGCTGGTGCTGCTAGAAGGTCTGGCTCAGCCCCAACCCAGAGGAGCCCACCATTTGCATGCGTGTAGGTAGATAATTCGTAGTGTGCAGTCAGTCGGGCTGCACAGTCACTCATGTCGTATAGGTGTTTCACTTCCCCAGTCTCCCTACTGGAGGGGGAGCTGCTCTAGTTTTAGGATGATAAAGAGAAGCATTCAGAAGCTGGATTTCACAGGAACTAGTGCTTTGTGTTGCATTTCAAGGATGGGGTCAAGACTACACTGGCTGGCTGTGCTGGTTAGGACAGCTGGGAACCTGTGAGGTATCAAGAAGTCCATCCGATGCTCTAGGCCTGACACTGGGAAATAAGTAAAGTCCCTGCTGCATCCTTGGTCTGTCCCCTTCTGGGAGGTCCAGCGAGAGCAGCCTCTTAGCACTGGCTTGAGGATTAACAGTGTGAATAGTGTACAAACCAGATATCAAGAGCAGGCTTGGCCCCACGCTTCACAGGTACAGCCAGGCAGTGTTTGCTGCTTCCTGATGCATAGCTTTCAGTGTTTACTGGCTACGTCTTTAAAGGCAATGACCAAATTCCAGAAAAAAAAATAAATAAAATAAAATAGACCCCAACATGTGAGGCAATGGCAGGTAATTAGGTGGGATTCAAAGAGTATGGGACTGGTTCGAGCAGTGAAATGCCTTTCATAGGGCTGTTTCAGTCAGGGAGCTTGATACGCCTCTGAATTAACAGAGAAGCTGAGGACAAGTCATGCCAGTGCTCGCAGTATGTAGTGACCCAGCACAGCCACTCTGCTTAATACTCCTCCACATGGAAATCGCAGTCTCCCACATGGCTGGAGGGTGGGAAGAAGTGACGCTTAACAAGCATTAATGGGAAGGAAGGCCCGCCGGCAAGTGTTCTCACGCTTTGCCTAGAGGGACACTGCTGGCGTGAAAGGAGTGGATTGTGTATCTTGGTCCCAACATGCAGCAAACAAGTGGGTTTGGGGGAAGGATGGCTGGCAAGTGTGTGTTGCTGCAGAGGGAGAAAACCCAGTTCAGCTGTCACTGCCAAACAGCAGCTGTTCAAGGCTAGACGAAAGGCTGGGGTCAGTAGCACAAAGAGCGTTCAATTACAGAGGGCTTGAATGATAAATACTAGCTCGTTACAGAATACAGCTATGTGAAATGTCTGCTGAGCTGTAGGATTTACTTTCTGAATTGCAAACAGCCTGCCAAAGTGGAGACAAAACCAAATCTGTGCCTCTTACTGCAATGTAAACACAAAGGAGCATCAGAGAAGTCTCTTACCCTCTCTCTGCCATGGCAGCTATGTTTCTGGGTTTGGAGGCCACCTTTCTGGGGATATAATTGAACAATCCATCGTGTGTTTTCTACTTCTTTACACTTAACCAAGCTTGCCTCTGCTTCTGCCGAAGTCAGGGTGTTCTGCCAATGATTTTGGTGGGGGCTTGTTTAAGCTTGGGGTTAGTTCTGGTGCTATTTGTAAGTTTTATTCAAACTTTTCTCAAAACAACTCTGGATAGCTTTCTCTCTTGCCCATGATCCCCCAGAGTGGTTTGCCTGCTGCAGAATATATACTCATAATCACTTGCTGTAATAGAAAAAAAGCACAAGTTTTTGTCTTGTTCTACCCTTGCTTTTAGAAACTCACAAGTAATTTCTGCTTATGTGCCACTATCAAGTGCAGGGAATTCCAGTTATTCTGACTATTGAGTGTGTTTCTGGCTGCTGTAGTTTGGATGTTTTTTTAAGTAAAGATAATGTGTGTTTGCTGATTGTTATTTTTAATTGCATTCCCTTTTCCCATCCTTGCTGGCCTGGGTGGAGAATAAAGATGTATGTGGCTTTAGAAGAGTGTTGCTCTCATGCTTCTGCTTGACTTTCTGTTAAAAACAGTGCTGCGGGATGGACGCAGTCATTCTATGCTAATAATTGATTACAAGTTCGTTATCTCTGATGACCCACTTTAAAGTGTGTCTGAAATGGATCTCAGTTTTACCTCTTGTTAACCTAAGCCTATCCAGAACTGTCATATCTCTGGGCTCTGGGTTCTTGTTTGTTTTTACTTCTTAGCACACAAGTGAAAACTTTTTGATTTAATTTCACTCATTGGGCATCTGTTTGGCTTTAGCCTGAAGGATCTGTAGGGAGGGACGTGCTTCCATACCAAAATAGGAAGTACATTTAACTCTATAAATATCGTCTGTGTGTCTGTGACTTGGAGCTGCTCTCATGGATCCCCCCTGGTCACCCAGTTCCTTTAACTTTTAGTCTCCCCAATTTCTTGACATTACACAGTAGCTGAAGTCTGTCAGAATGCATTAAAATAAAGAGTCACTTCAGTCAGGCCAACAATGCATTTGTCGCTGTGTTAAAAAGATGCCCTTGCTTTTAGTGAGCTAAAACATAAAACCTTCCCACAAAAAACAGAGCAGCTAAAATCTGTTGTGCTTTGCATCCCTTGAAATCAGGTATGCCGTGGATGAATGTGACCTGGAGCCCATTCAGATACAAAGTTTCTGCCCAGATGTGATCTCTCTGTCTTAGGGCTCCTTTTTCCAACCATTTCTTTAAGCTGGAAATTCAACTTCACAAGATAAAAAAGGATAACTAGTGAATTTGATAACATGTTCTGCCTGGCAAATAGGATAAAAACCCACCTCCCAGGCAACACGTTCCCTCAGGCCTTGATTTATTGCAAGTTCCTCCATCAGTAACATATATTAAGACCAATATATTTCAAGGTGCCTTTGACTATTTTCATATGTACGCCAAATTCTTTCTGCTCTTACAGTGATAAGGTAAGTGAATCAATTATTTCTACTACAAAACAACAGCAAACTGGTTTATTGTGATATAACACAAATGTAGCTTAATTTATTCTAGCTTGGTTTTTTGAATCACCTGCAGTTGCAATCCTAGAAACGCCAAATATTGTAAATAAACTGAATGGCTTTTACAGTGTCAATGCTGGGCATGAATCCAACAGCTCCTGGGGTAGTCAGCCTAAGGAGACCATACCTTTTATTCAGTCTTTCTTTCCAAAATACATTACTTGTCCTAAACTATGGAAGTGTCAGCTTCTAATGTATCTTGCTATGATGTATTTAAATGTATTTGTAGTGAGCCACCCTTATAATTACAGGCAATTACTAGAGTATCCTTCCATCATAATGGAGATTTTCCTTAACATTTTAACCATGTAAAAGTTGCGCGCAGAATTAATAAACACAAGCAATTTTAACCTTCATTAATTTATTTAAATGAGCTCCCTGTGACTTAAGAAATGAGCAGAAATAATTCCTAGTATCTGCATGTAGTAAAAAAAAAGTGAAATATTTGATATAGTAAGCAGTATCATCCCAGGGCACCTGTAGTGTCGTTGCTAAATGACATCTCAGTTCTTGTCAAATACGTGTTGGTAGAGCTACCTTTAGTGACTCAAAGCAGATAATCATTCTGACTACTCTACAATGCAATTACACACCGCTGAAGCGATGAACTCTAATATTGAATCAGGCTCTAAAGCAAGAGTTTCATGATGTGGTGGTGACTTCAGCCAGCCCCACGGTTACAGCAGGATTGCTCTGAGGCTCTAATTCCACCCTAAAATCAAGTCTCTTTTGATGGCTAAATGTGCCATTTATTTCAATAGAAAGTTATAAAAATTTCAACGTCTGCCTTGTCTAGCACAAAAAACCTGCAGAAATCAGCAGTTGTCATCTTGATGACTCCCTTCCCTCCAAGGAATTCCTGCAAAAAATAACTGTCAGGGAAAACGTGAAATTCTTCTTCCCCTGCCTCTCCATCTGACACTGTCATGTATCTGCTAGTGTCATGGGTTAATATCAATTTACACAAATAAACAAACTTAATCCCTTCTTTCCTCTCAAATAGCAGCTCCCTCCTTCACATTGCTGCTTTGTCTCCCAAAGCTGTACAAACTGGGAACTCACAAGAATTAAAAGCTTTAAAACATGATATCCCATCCTCCACGTTTGCAATGCTCCGTTTTTAAAGTGCATTAAGGCTGACATTTCTCTAAAGATCCAAACTTCCATCCTTTCAGTCTGATTTGCATCTGCTTCCAGGTACAGGCTAACAAATCGGGATTTAAAATGGGAACCTCTTTCCCAGCTTAGGAAGAGCCTTGTTCAGCAGCTGACGACTCTCCCCGTCCCCTCCCGCAGGCTGGTTGGGTTGGATAAGGAACAAATCCCTGTGCTATATGGATTAAATTGGACCATTAGCCAGTGTGTGTGTGTGCATGCATATGTGTATGATGCTGGGGGGGGGAGGATGAAACGAAGAGGATACTAAAGGCTTATCCTTGTGCATCCACAAAGCAAATCCTTCACACTGAGTTATCCTAGCTAGCTTGTCCAGAACAATCGCATTGCATGAAAGTGCTTTCCAGAGATACCGAAAACACAGCTGGATTGCTAATGGCTGCAAACAAAGACTTACTGCGCAGAGAGAGGTGAGACAAATACTGTGAAGCCAAGAGCATGTGGAGAACAAGACGGATGAGATTCTGCTGCTGCAATAACCCAATGTGAAATAGCGTCAGCCAATACAAGACTTCTGGGCAAAACGTTGTATTGCTGTGTCCTAGAATGCAGTCTGCGTTTCCCCCCAGTTTCTAAGGTGCCGTTTCATTTTATTGGCATCTATTTTGTACTTATTACCTCTTCTTAAAACACTGGCTTTTTTTCAAACACTATTTGCTACTCTCTTGCTGGGCTGTTGCTTTCCTCAAAGTGAGCATGGTCCTCCCTGGTCGTCTCCAGGAACTCAGGTGCTCAATTGAACCCAGTTGAGCCAAACTATTTCTATTGTAAAGAAAATCAGACCCTACACTGCTGACAGTCCTCTAAAATGTAATAAAGAAATCATCTGTTGTAACAGATTTAACAACTAATCCAGAAGTGTCTGCCAGAGTTATTTCAAGAGTAGAAACGTGTCAGGTTTTCAGTTTCTTAGCAGGGAGAAATATTTCACTTCTCATGATACCAGGCTGAGTGGGCCTCGCATTGCCTCCTTCAGAAATCCTTCGGCTAATCCATGGATTTAGAACTCATGAAAACATCATCCTAAGCAGAAACCCAGCTTAACGTATTTTAGATGTAGGAATAAATTTATAAATCTACCTTCCAAAAAAGTACAATGTACAAATAGAAAAAAAAAATGTATTTTTTGTTATTGTCTCGTTTCTTGCCATACCTTTATGCCGAAATTCCTCTGCAGCTGGCTGGTGTTTGCTGGGTGGACCCTGCCCAATTCTGCAGGCTGCAGTGCTGCCTCTGCCTGGGTGACTGGGATCATGGTGCCCTCCCGTGGCTGACCTGAAAAACGGGGGAAAAAAAACCCACTACAGTATTTTTTTTTCTGCCTTAGAAGTGCATCCAAAGACGGCCGCATACCGTGAAAGTGCAATGGCAAATACTAAGAAGTTACATAATGCGAATTTTTAATATATTAATATAAAATTAAACGCTCTCTCCCTGTTCCTTATGGGTATGCAATCTGAAGCAATCTTCAATCACAGGAGTTCATGCTATTCTTTGTCTGGCATGCCAGGCTTATAGAGTGGGGCATGTGAAAGCATTTAATAAGAAGCCAATGCAGCATTTTGTTTAGCCCTTATATTTCAAAGTGTGGCCAAAACCCATTTGTACAGATCATGCAAAGCGATGTCTCAGTAATACATGCCCCTGTAACATGTAAATACCTCACGTAAATACTTTTTGTTTAATAGCATGTGACAAAAATACTGATAAACTTATATGTGGCAACAAAGGCACAAGGATTTTAAAAGCTACAAATGTCTATGAAGTCTCAGTGCCCCTCTGAGATGCCTTGCAGCTGTTTTTTTCAGAACATTTAGCCTAATAAGGCATTTTTCTGTGTTGAAAGTGAAGCTCCTTTTGTGAACACCTGTGAGTGCTCAGCACTTATGCAGATCTGACTGTATCTCAAACTGAGCACTAAGAAAATGTGACTCACATAACCAGCGCCTACTGGTGAGAGACTTGGGTTCAAGTGATTTGTAAATCAGAACACAGGCAACCTGCTGAACAAAACCTGAGAATTTAATTCTTGAAATGCCATTCAGTTACCAAAATGATAAGAATTTCCTCTTTTGCTTTATGTCTCCCAATTTTTGTAACAAATGAGGCAAGAATCTTATGACTCCTTTAGTGCACAGCCCTAATTTTTTCCCGATATGTACTGAAAGAGGCTATGGCATTGCAGGACAAAAAAGTACCTGCTCCTGTAGTTGAACCTGTATCATAATATACAGACACAAAGTACTTGGTTAAGGTTGCAAGAGAAACTTTAATGTCAGAATTTTCTTGCATTTTGGAGCTGGACTTTTGCAACTTTAATGTTCTCTTTACTTCTTAAAGAAAAACACATTAAAGAAATAAAATAAAATTCCATTATACAGACTCCTTCTGACAGCTACATGGGTTTCAGCTGGGCTGAAACCTTTGGACCCACAGCATATGCTTCTGCCTTTTGAGCTAATTAAATAATTGACAGCTGTGGAAGACTCTCCATTTACAAAGGTCACCTGCAATCAGGCAGCAACACAATTAACACCAGCGGCAAAAAGTCATTCGAGATAAAACAGGAGAAGTCAGAGTGTGCTTAAACAGCGGAGATGTTTTCAAATCAGCTGAGCCAGGTGAATTTCATCCAAGGCAAATATAAAACTGGCTAAAGCAATTGGAGGAGCATTAATGATTTTCCTTGAAAAGATGGGTAAGATTACAAATATAACATTTACTTTTAAAAAGGGATGAGAGAGGGCAAAGATATCAGGGGCTTATAGACTATTCATGCTCCAGTTACTTGAAACTAGCATAACAAATAATTAAATTATTTATAGGTGCTCAGAAGACAATAAGTAAAAGGAAAAACAGAGTGTGTTGTTTTTTTTTTAAAGAGCAAAGGGTGTCAAATCACACTCCCCCCTTTTTTTTTTGTTGTGACAGAAAAACAGGCTTTTTGGATAGAAATTATTTACCTTGATTTTAATAAGGCTTTGATGCTGTTTTAATTGACATTCTCCTAACCAGGCTAGGAAGTTGTTCTGTATTTTGATGTATGATAAAATAGCTGCAAAAGCAGCTAGAATGTTATATACAGAGCTGTGTCTAGTGGTTACTCCCAGGGGTGGCCATCTCAGGCTGAGCATGACTTGGCTGAAGACAAAATGTGCTTATGAAATTTGGAAATGACACCAAACTGAGAAGGACAGCAATCACAATGGCTGAGAAGATTAGAACTAAAAAAAAGATCGTTGCAAATTTCATAAATGCTCTGAAAGAGGAGAAAAAAAAGCCAGGATGGAACTTTTTAGGCAAATGTGCTGTTCTGTTCATCAGGAATTCCCTGTTGCCTCTGTGGTGGGGTGGGACTAGGAGTTGTGGGTGTGAGTAGACTCATTTCCTTCCATTGCATGAACTAAACCGAAAATGAACAGAGCAGGTAGACCAACAGATGTGAACTTTTCAATCCCCAGAAGGATTTTTAAAAATTATTTTTCAGTTTGTTAAAGGCACAGTTTTGTAATGTGCCAAGTGTTCATGAGTCATAAACGGCCAGAGGACAAGCCCTGTGGACTTAGAGCTGAACCTCAAAGTCAAAGATCAGTTTTGCTTTAGAGAGTGAAACCAGTGTTTGAAATCTTTTCCCCGCAGGTGTATTCCACAGAAGCAACTAAGCAAAGACTGTGTGTTAGGCTTGTATCTCTTGTGAGGATCATCAGGATTCACTAAACAGACATAATAAATACCAGTGATAGCCTGCACTACAGTTTTGGCATGAGCTTGCAAGCAGGTGTTTGGAAACACCTCTTGGGAGAAGACAACACCTCACGAAGCCCAATGCAGGAAGATGCTAACAGATGTGCTTCTAAGCTCTGCTTTGCTTTGGGTGCCAATTTCCTGTCTACTTTGTCTTTCAGCTTGCTGCCAAGGTTGTACTGGTAGAAATACAAAGCTGATTGGTGTCATAGTGTCCTTGCCCTGCTTTGTTTATCTCTGTAGGAAATTCAGTTCATAATTCCTCAGTTTGCAGTTAGTTCCTGCTTCTACGTATGAACCCAGGCAAAGAATAGGTAATGATTGGAGAGTTAATTCTTCTGTGGAAAGTTCTGCTTAATGTATCTATTTCAATAAAACTATTGGGCTAGATCCCAGATGGCTACAGTATTCCTCTTTCCACCAGGCATTTATCCAAAGTTTTACTCTGTGGGCGATTGCTCCAAGGAGGAGAAAGGCCAAGTCATCTTTCTGCTTTTACATTGAAGCCATTCACATTTGCTCAGAGCTGCCATAAGCAGCTGGGTCCCAGCTGCAATTCCCTGGATAATACATTCCTTCTCGTAATAAAACAGGGAAGCCATTTTCCTCACTGCCTTGTAAAGGCATCGAGTGAAGTTAAACACAAGGCAGGCCCCTCATTGCTACTTCCCAAAAGCGTACTTATTTAATCCAGGCTGAGTTTTTTTGGGGGAATAAAAGTAACCAAAAAAGGAGTAAGCAGAGCAATAAGTGAGAGCCTCACTGGGATTGTTGCAAATGAGATTACATCTGATGACCCAGGAGGCCGAGTCCTCTGAGACATCACATATTTATTATTTATACCCAGAGACTGACATTCTGTAAAATGGAAATAGCTAATTAATCACAAGCAGCTTTTGGCAAGTGTTTACAAGCAAAGATCTTCAAGTCTTAATCCAGGCTAATAAAGCCCCAGTGCCCCCAGATGGATTGATTGGTCAGATCTGATGATTACCTATAAGGGAGGTCCGTGCAGGCTTGTGAAGGAAAAGGAAATGGGTATTAAAGTTTGTTTCAGGAATGATTAGCTAGTTTTCCTTTCGATGGTGGAAATAGCTCTGAGAAAATTTGGCAGCATGAAGGTGCGATGGGGAGAATGTTTGGGTTTATTGTTTGTATATTTTGCTGAGAGAGTTATAAGACCCCATTTATATGGGACTGAGAGCTAAATGTATAGGAAGATCACAGATGGAGTCTCATGGTTACAGGTGTCTTTAGTTTTATGCAGAATTTGCAAGGGAACAGGGTGTTGTACCTGGGCTGGGCACACCAACCTTCCTGCAAAGCAGGAACTTGTGCCCAAGTTCATGCCATTCTCTGAGTAATGTTTGCAATTACTGCTCTAGCTATGAGAGTTTGGACCACAGCCTGGGATTCAGCTTTTATGTCAAATCTAGGATTCAGAGAGGACTGTGAAGAGTTTTGTGTCAATGTTCTGTGCCAGCAGTCAGGGCTGGGCTTTTACTTCCCAACCCTGGCATAAAAATAAAATGTTCATTGATAATGATGCCTTGCAAAATGCTTTTCTGCTGGTGGGTGATAAGCCCTTGCTGATGAAGTTGATCAGTTCTTGTTTCTCTGCTCTTCCCATTTGTGTCTGTGTGTGTGTGAACATCTCTTGTCTTATGCCTAGACTGCAAGCTATGTTGGAAGTCAGTTGAGGTGGGGGATTGCCTGATTGTTAGCTCAAGGAGGGGCTTTTGGTCTGTGTTAAGCACTCCTAGGGACTACGATAACATCAGGAATAATAATAATAATAATAAGCAGACCTGATTTCCTTGGCTGATTAATCTGAAATCTCCTTAAAGACATTCAGGAAGACAATGCACAGCTTTCTCTTGCAGTTGCTGGGGTTTTTTTGCCTACAGGTTTCCCAAAAAGTGTTTGTCACATTGCCAAGCTGCTCTGTTCCTTTGATATGCAAAGTATTTTGAAGAGAGAATCCCTCAATTGCCAACATTCCCAAAGCATGGCAATGTAGTAAGGAGGGAAAGGGGATTTTTGTCTTCAGACATCACTCAATATAAAAAGGAAACGCTTGTGTTTGCAGGGTCTGTCTTCTGGTACAAGGTTTTTGAAGTGTTCACGTGAGATTTACACTTTTGTAGCTATATTAATATCCCCACTTTGCACTCTGTTTTGAGAATAATTATAGATAATAATGTGGTTTTTGAGATACATTGAGAATAGAAAGAACACTGTTAATGATATTCTCCAAGGATACAGGGAAGGTAATGCAGAACAAGAAGTACTCGTATATGTGATGAAATATTTGCCATCCTCTATACAACTCTGCTGATGATTCAATATCCAACAGGTGCCAAGATATACATGATATAGCATCTATTATAAAATCAGCAGGCTTCAGTTTCATCAAAGAGCCTGGATATAATTTGAGAAATTCTCTCTGTTAATGTTGGGAGAAAGCTAGAGCTGTGCCAATGTTTAATTAAATAAATAAATCTGCCCCACTGGTGATCCATGGGCAGAATGCGACTTATCAGATGCTTCCATCCAGCCCAAAGCCCGGTCCTGGTGGCCAAGGGGAATGGCTCCCTCAGCAGATGTGTCCTGGGAGACTCCTGGGTGCCGGGAGGAGGAGGCTGAAGAGCCCTGGGCAGACAGCCCTGGTGGGGTGGGTGACAGATGGGGTGAGTCAGGAGGTGCTCAGAGGCAGGAGAGGACAGGAGGGCCTCCCTGGCCCAGAGACTTGTCCTGCTGCTGCCTCTCCTCAGGGACCCCAGTCCACCCAAACCAGGCTTGTCCTTGTCTATGCAATGCTCACCCTATGGCCAAAATCGCAGATACAGTCATGCCTGCGAGATGTGGCACTTTGAGGGCAGCTGGGGGACGACCTGAGGGAGAAAGATGAAGGAGGTGCCCCAGCGGTCCCTCCCCTCTCACCCCCGCTGCGGCCTGCCCCGCACCAGCGACGGCTGAGGAGGCCGTGTTCCCTCACAGGGTCGCGTCACCCCCCTCTGCCGCCGCGGAGGCGGTGGGGGGACGCGTCCCCTCTCCGCAGCGGGAGCCTGGGGACGTGGCAGTGCCAGGACGGGCCCCGCCCCTTGTCTCGGTCCCGCCCGCGCCGCCGCTGGGAAGTGCTGTCCCTCCCGCGGAACGCGAGACGCCGCCGCCGTGTTCCCGGGGGGACGTGCAGCGGACGGGGCGCGTCGCCGGCCGGAGCGCTGAGCGCGGCGCACCGCGTCTCGGAACGAGCGGGATGGCGCGCAGCGGGAAGGTGAGGGGATCTTCCAGTGTCCCGACAGCCTCTGGGCACCCCCTCCCGCCCAGTGTGGCGGGGACGTGCCTCAAGAGCGGGGTGGGGGGTCGTGGAGGGGGTGCTGCCCGCTTGGGCCCGGCCGCGGCTGAGCGCCGGGGTGGGGGGAGGGATGACAACGGGTCCCTCCTCTGCGGGCCGGAGCCGCCGTGGCCCGCCTGTAACGTGGGCGGTGTTTAAGCTCTGGCCCTGGGCGGCTGCTTGTGGCGGTGGGTGTTTGCGCGACCCCGTGCTCGCTGTGGGGTGTTCCGGCGGCGCCTCGGGGTTGTGCCGGCGATGCCTTTTGCGAGCTGAACGCGGCCGGCCCGCTCACCTCGGCGAACTGCCCTTACTGCCAACGAGGCGGCTCGTCTGTACCGCAGCCAGCGTGGGGCGGAGCCGGCCCGGCTCGCCTTCAGTGAGCTGCTTTCGCTGTTAGTAGCAAACGGCCCAAAGCCGCGGCTGCGAAACCTATCCCCGAAACCGAGTAGCTCCTCCCTGTGCCGGCCTCCGAGCTGCTGCGGGTACAAAGATGTCTAATTCAAAGGGACTTCAGCGTTCCTGGCTCGGCGGCAGCTGCGGTTTTGAGCGCAGTGCAGCTACCGCAGTAGTAATTGCCATTGCTCTCGTGAAAATAATAGTAGAAATGGTTTTGCCCTGTTACAAATGCAGTTTGTTTGGTATGTTTAAGGACTCTTGTTGGTGAAAGCTGCGTTAAGCTCTCTTCTCATACAGGGCAGTTTCGTATCTGTTAAACACAGGCTTTGTCTGTGTTGAAGGCTAAAGTGCTGCTATAGCTATATTTCTCTTAGCTTCATTATAACTAGGTTCAGCACTGAGAGGTTAGAGATAATGGCAGCCTTGTTTTGTTTTCAGCTTTATCAGTACTTGAGCAATGCAGACTGATGTAAGCTCAGGTGTGACAATGTTGTCCTGCAATCACATGTGCTGAGTATCTTAAAAGCATGGCTTAGTATACTGCACCTGAAAATGGCAGTACTGGGTGCTCAGAGGTGAGATGCACAGAGGTTAATAACAGATGAAGAGACATACAGAGGAGGATTACCAAAAGAGAGACCTGCCCTCTTCCTGAAGGAGGATTCCACATACCTAAATAGGCACCAGGCTTGGAGTTTGCTGCCTTGTGGGACAGCACGTTAGGACTTGACCCTGGATCATTTTCTGTCAAGTAAAACAGCAGCTCTTCACTCCTGCACCTGCTCAGTTTCCTTGCTGCCATCTTGCCAGCTGTGAAGAGTATTTTACCTGTTTTGGACAACAGGATTAATTCAGCTGACAGCCATGGTGTTTCTTGAGGCAGGACAGCAACAAGCAGAGGGTCTGCAGTTACGGATGCTGGTAGAGTAATTCCTCAGGCTGACAGGTGAGCAGTAACAAGGCTCTTGTGACAACCTTGTGCAGCCCCAGTTATAGCCTCTATTCTGTTCTAAGCTTCAGCAGACCTAGTTGTCTCAGAGGCATTAATTCCTGGCTCCCAGGCAAGCCACTAGTGAAAGCAGAGTGAGGAATAGAGTGCTGAGACTGAGTATAACATGCTGGACATCTTGTGTTGTCCTGTTGCTAAGCCTTCTTTCTTTCTTCCCCTTGTCCTGTTCTGGGAGGATGCGGGGAATTAAACCGGTGCTTGTTAAAATGACCAGGGAGGCGTACAATATATTTTGGGAAAGGGAGGAGGATAAGAAAAGTGTTGGAGGGCTACTAATACAGAGCATTATACCGCTAATCTGGGCAAATTATTCTTATAAACTTGATATTAAGAAATATCTATTTGGGTCACAAAAAGAATCAGGTTCTTTTGGTTGATGTTTAAAAAGGTACTTGGAGTTATTTGCGTGGTCATATGCAAAAGAGCTTAGACCAACACCTTTTTTTTCTGTTCATCCCTTTTCTTTTGCAAAAGCAGACTATGCATCTCATGTTGCTTGATTCTCAGTCTTCTGATTTATTGCCCACATCCTTTTGGCAGCTTCACTTCTTAGAGACTGAATATATTTTGTATTTTAAAACAACATAACAGGTTCCAAACTAGCTAATACCTAACTTTCATGTGTTCTGGCAAACAATAATTTTTTGTACACAGTGTAATTTAAGCTCCTGTCTGTCCACCAGGAAAGATTGTGATGTATATTTTGTATTTTCCACTGAGATGCATGGAACATGGTACAGGATTAAATGATTCTCAGTTCAGTAAGAATTAACAGTTACTGTAAAAGTAACCAATAGTGACATAGTTTGATTTTTAGGTTTTGTATGTTCAAGGATCTGAACTAATCCTTTTAAGTAATTATGCTTATACTGGCCCTTTTACATTCCTATTCAGTATTGTCTTTCCCTTCTAGGCGGCCATAGTGCTGTGCCTGGATGTAGGCTTTACAATGAGCAATTCTGCATCTGGTGAGGAGTCTCCGCTTGAACAAGCCAAGAAGGTTATGACAAAGTTTGTGCAGCGACAGGTATGTGTGACTTTACATGTGATTAAAAACGGTTAAAAAGAGAGAGGAAGCAATGACATCTATGAAATATTTTCCTAACTTACTCATAATTGAAATAAGTGAGAAACGAGTAAGAATTAGTCCATTTTTATGCTGGAGTAACAGTGCTCTTTGTTTCTGCTGTACTTTTGTGGAGATGTGGCAGTTGGATTGGTCACTTTTTCTTTAGGGCAGTAGAAAAAAGTACTCTTCTCTTTCTCTAAAATGTTTCAACCTTCTTAAGATTTACCATACTGAAGACTCATTTCAAGGTCTGAGTCAGCTGCTTTTGTTTGTTTTATGCCAGATATCTTCATGTCAGGCTGTTAGTTTAATTATATCTAAATTAGTGAACTCTCTGTAAGATTACATTTTGGTAGGATAGCACTGAAAAAGTATGAAAAAGTAAATTCACTGTACTTGACGTTGTTTCAAGATTAGTTCAGCTTGCTTAAGTCTACCTAACATAGTTGTGTATGAATCTACCTGTTTTTTTATACCTGTTTTGTATTTTCTGTTTTCAGGTTTTTGCTGAGAGTAAAGACGAAGTCGCTGTAGTTTTGTTTGGCACAGATGGTACTAGGAATGACCTTGCCAGTGACGATCAATACCAAAACATTACTATACATAGGTCACTAATGCTACCAGATTTTGATCTGCTGGAAGACATTCAAGATGTGATTAAACCAGGCTCTGAACAAGGAGACTGTATCCTTCTGTCTTAAAGTACTTCTTGAACTGATTCAGCTACATAGGAGACAGGAAGTTAGTGAAATGCGCTCACGTTTGCCTCTGAAGCTTTAACTACTGTCAGAGTTCAGCGAACTTGTGGTTGTAAGTTTGTTCAAAAGCAGATTAGCTGCTCTTTGTCATTCTTTTAGGCTAGCAGATAGAGCTTGGCCTTAGGGAACTGTTGCTTTTATGAAGTGTTCTGTTAATTAGAGAGAAAAAAGGCAGCAATAATATAATTTTAGGCCTCAAATAAGGCATATATGTTTAAAAATAATGTTGCAGAACTTCGTTTATGCTTTTTCATCAAATAAAAATATGATTTATGAAAGATGTCAGCAGAAGTACCAGAAGCCAGACAAAGCAGAACAGAGGTTTATCAGATTGATTTCACAGAATCACAGAATCACAGAATGTTAGGGATTAGAAGGGACCTCGAAAGATCATCTAGTCCAATCCCCCTGCCGGAGCAGGATTACCTAGACCATATCACACAGGAACGTGTCCAGGCGGGTTTTGAATGTCTCCAGAGAAGGAGACTCCACAACCTCTCTGGGCAGCCTGTTCCAGTGTTCAGTCACCCTCACCGTAAAGAAGTTTTTCCTCATATTTCTGAGGAACCTCCTGTGTTCCAGCTTGCACCCATTGCCCCTTGTCCTGTCAAGGGATGTCACTGAGAAGAGCCTGGCTCCATCCTCTTGACACTTGCCCTTTACATATTTATAAACATGAATGAGGTCACCCCTCAGTCTCCTCTTCTCTAAGCTAAAGAGACCCAGCTCCCTCAGCCTCTCCTCATAAGGGAGATGTTCCACTCCCTTAATCATCTTCGTGGCTCTGCGCTGGACTCTCTCTAGCAGTTCCCTGTCCTTCTTGAACTGAGGGGCCCAGAACTGGACACAATATTCCAGATGCGGCCTCACCAGGGCAGAGTAGAGGGGGAGGAGAACCTCTCTTGACCTGCTAACCACACCCCTTCTAATACAGCCCAGGATGCCATTGGCCTTCTTGGCCACAAGGGCACACTGCTGGCTCATGGTCATCCTGCTGTCCACTAGGACCCCCAGGTCCCTTTCCCCTCTGCTGCTCTCCAACAGCTCTGTCCCCAACTTGTACTCATACCTGGGGTTGTTCTTGCCCAGATGCAGGACTCTACACTTGCCCTTGTTATGTTTCATTAAGTTTCTCCCCGCCCAACTCTCCAGCCTTTTGAGGTCCCTTCCAATCCCTAACATTCTGTGATTCTGTGATTCTAGCTGCTCACTCACATAAAGAGCAACTCCACCACCTCTCCTTAGTGGCCTGTCTTTCCTGAACAGGACATAGCCATCCATGACCACATTCCAGTCATGCGAGGTGTCCCACCAAGTCGCAGTAATTGCCACTAGATCATAGCCCCCCGACCGAACACGGATTTCCAACTCCTCCTGTTTATTCCCCATGCTGCGTGCATTGGTGTACAGGCATTTCAGGGAGCGAGCTGAGCACACCAATTTCACCCCAGGGTGATGGGAGGCCTCCTGGTCTGCCTCAACACTAGAGTGTTGCCCCAGTGGTGCAAGCCCAGATACTTCCCCATCCCCCTTCGAATCTAGTTTAAAGCTCTCTAGATTTCTAAAGATTTCTATATAAAGTATTTCTAATATTGCCAAATGTCACTTGCTGGTTTAAATGTTGTCAAGAGATTGCCAGATGCAATTTGCCTTTGTTGAAGGCAAACTTTCATGAAAAAATGGTATCATGTATTGAAAATACAAGTAAATTTTGTTTGTGGATTCAAAGTAACGTTGTAAAGATTAGATTGCTCTTTCACTGGACTTGAGCCTCCTCATTGGCAGTTAAAAGATTGTATGTTCCATACAATGGGGAAGAGACAAGATCGCAAAACAGATAAGTTGTATAGGAACCTCATGCACAATAGATATTTGAAGAGTACTTGTCTCAAAAAATTGTTTGCTTGTTAACTAAAATGCACGTTTGTCAGTGTTTGGGAGGGGGGAGAACAGAAGATTGTTTCATAGGAAAAACACTTTTGTGACATGATTCATGTTCTAGATGAGATTTTTCTTAAATTCGCTTAGTTCTGGATGCAATTATTGTGTGTATGGACTTGCTTCAGAAGCAAACAATGTGAGTATGTAACCCAAAGTCTTTTACAGAATTCTGACCTTGCACTTTGAAGCTGATATGATTTCTTGTCAGGATTACATTTCCAGTATTGTGTAAATACGGAAAATTTAAAAAACAAAACAAAACAAAACAAACAGCATACTACAGGAGTCTGTCCCTGAAGAATCTTCAGGAGACATCTAGCTTCTCTAGACTAAGAGCTTTCTGATGCAGCTGGGAACTTTGCAGTAGATTCATGAGAGTATTAATACCGTTATACAAGGCACAAAGACTTCACTTGGTGTCACATTTCTTGTGATCTATTTTCGAAAAACATTAATTCAGGTGCTAAAATGCATAGAAAAGGTCTACCAAATTTATAAGGGTGATGGCATATCTTACAAAGAAAAACAGAAAACAAAGCTAGAAAGGTGAGTTTGTTCAGCCTAGCAGCTGAAAGGCTGTGGGAGGTAAGGTGGCTGTTCGTAAATATGCGAGTTGTGGGAGATGCAGCAGGGAAAAAAAACTGTTTAAGCTGAAAGAAAATGTTGGCACAAGTGTTACAAAGCTGTCAATCAATGGACAACTGGAAATGTGACTGTTTCTAACATTTGGTGAACTAATGGTCCAGGGAAAGGAAGATAGCCTTACTTCCTCTCAAAACAGAGATTGAATATGTTGTTAAAAAGATTATATGGTCTAATTGCGAATGCAGAAGATGAGACTTAGTGATGCAATTTGTATTGTTATGATTAAAGTGTACTCGGCATGGAGAGCTGTATCAATTTAATGGTTAAAACTGAGTTGTGAATTAAAATCACTGTATTTATGGCAGTATAACCTTGAATACCTATGGAGCAACTGCCTATGTTATCTTGTAGGTAAGTTGCTTGTACGCACAAAACCCTTTCATACGGAGTTCACCTTCAGTTCAGAAATACTATTGGGTAAAAATTCAAGAAAATCACTCTTATGGTTGAATATCCAGATAAAAACTATATCCGTTTAAATGAATTTTGTTCTGTAGCTGGCAGAACTTTCTGATGTTTATTGTTACTACTTCTTAGTGTATTAAGTAGACTTTAAAGTCCATCTTGTCTAATGAATCTACTGAATTGGCTTACTAAAATGGAATCCCCACCAGCAACAGTGATTTAAAATACATTTTCCGTTTTCACAAGGACAGACTTACAGCTGCCAAGGAAATATCCAGTACAATCAATAAACAACCTAACATATTTTATTAGCATTTTATCTACATTGGTGAAAGTTGGCAGAATTCTATTCATTTAGGCATAGTTAGTGATTTATACAGACACAGGGCTAGAGTCCTTAATTTTAGGGGGTAGGAGTGAGTAGGGGGGAATCATATAAAGATAAAAACTTACCATAAATAATATGAGCAATGATAGAACAACATCTGCCAAGTAGGTTTGTTTGTTTATTTTTTTTACAAGTATATTACTTTGGTAAAGCTTCAATTTTGTAAGGAAAGAATTAGAAAAAGGCCTCTAGATATTTTCAATATATGTAAATGTTCTTTTTGTATTTTAAGAGGAAAGAAATTCGAGAAGAGACACATTGAACTGTTTACAGACCTTAGTAGTCCTGTCAGTGAGGATCAGCTGGAAATTATCATTGCTAACTTGAAGGAAACAGGAATTTCACTTCAGTTTTTGTAAGTATGGAAGTGGCTGTTATACACTATGCCATTTTTTAAAGGGAAATTACTATTCTTTCTTAATAACGATCTTGAAGGAGCTGGTGATCTGTTGATGTATTTTTTCCATAGTGGTGTACCAGTATGTAATATGATTGTTATAAGTACTTATATCAATTACACATGCTATGAGTTCCAGCTATGAACCATGTGCCCTCGATTAAGTGGTGTGCAAATATGCGTTAAGATGATGGCTTCTTCTCCAGTTAAGCTTATAGCTTAGAGCCAAAGTCTAAAATGGGAGACAAAAGATCTCTATAGAGAAGTGGGAAACAATGAGCCAGAAATAGCCTCAGAAGCAGTGGTTTTGTCACAGCAACAGCCTAGATCCTTTTAGGTAAGGGAGTTACTGGGAAGAAATAATGAGGTAGTGTTGCAGATGTTTATAGCCTGATTCTGGCATCAGTACAAAAGCAAGTCTGAAGAGAAGGGCTATATTCACAGTGACGAGCGTGGAAAATGGAAGCAAGGTCTTACATGTTGTGACAGGAATCCCTTGGCTGTCTTGGTATAGGTATAAGCATTGATTTGAAGAATCAATGGTGGTGCTGAGATCTGTATTAGTTGTTGCACATGATGGTAACATAGGAAGCTGTAGGCCTTCTAGTAGGAGTTTAAAAGTGAAACTGTGTGTGAATGTTAATGTTTGCTGTTTATAACGAATAATTTCAAGAAGAAAGTTAAAGCTGCAGTTTTACTTCTGACAGTTGTAATATTTACTTTCACCTAGATCCAGCATTCTGTAAGGAGCAATGTTGTGAACTTGATAAATTCATTAAAGCTATTTGTGGACCCACCTGCAAGATAACAGAGGGCTTAGGTAGGAAAGTGTGACTGAAAACCATGGGCTGATCCTCCACAGAAAAATTCTTTTTTGCCTGTGCTTGGGAGAGGCTGAATGTAAAAATGACAGACTACTCTCAGGTTCTGTCTACACAGCAAAAGAAGGTATGCTTGCAACGTGCCTTGACATGGCCATTCTAGGTTATTTGAGCTATTGTTGGCACTGGAGGCAGTGGAGACACAATACCATGAACCTGAGTACGTGCTGCCAGCCAGAGTTACATCATTCAGAGGTCTGGTATTTAGCCCCTACCTTGTCTCCGTACCTGTAGTTTGCTCTGCAGACTAGCACAGATGCTGCCACCACAAGTTAACGTTGCAGTTTTATTCTGTGAGATTTCTGATACATCTTTACATTTTCTTTGTCTGTAATGTGGCAAAGGAAAAGCCCCATGGCTAACAGAAGCACTAGGGAAATGTTGCTGTTACAGCATCAGCTGCAGGTTTGCACCCTGTCTTCCAGCCACACGAGCAAATTATGCTTTGAGAAATACATGTACAAATGTAAAATAGTCAGGATACTGATTTAAAAATAATTTCTTGCTAAACCTTGTCCTTTTGTTATAACCCATGCTTCCATCTCTTATGCCCTGTTTATTGATTGGGTTGTAACTTGTGGCAGACACTTGGTTTTCCTCCCTGTTATCAAGTGCCGAGCGCACGCTGAGCGCTGTGTAACTGAGTATTACACAGTTCTCATCACCGGAGTCTCTAAGCACTGTATAATGAAAGTAATGTAACTTTTATGTATCAGAGGTTTGAAGCTTTTTGCTCTTGTGACGGCTTGAAAATAGTTTCTCTTTGTCAGTGGATGCTGCTTCCTAAAAAGGTGCCAAACACTTTGCTGAAGTTTGATCTTTAATTCTGCGGTATGTGACGTTGTTGTGCATGTTGTTAACTCTGCTTATTGAATGTTGCTCCACAGATAAGTTTAGTGAGGACTAATGAGGTGCAAGTAAGGTAGAGATCTGTAGGCTGCTTTTTTGAAAACAGTACAATGCTAAAATTATTTTACTTTGTGGAAATGTGGTAAAAGGTATCACATAGCTCATTCAAAATTGGATCAGACAAAGATCTGAAAAATCTGCGGGCATTGTCAGGGGCACAGAGTAGAGGATCTTACACATCCCTCTCTTCTGTGGTTATTATACTTAGTTAACTCTGTTATATTTTGAAGAGCAGCAAAATGATTTTATCTATAAACCCTGGCTAAATTTTTAAGTCTGATTCTTGAAGTGCAGGAAAATGTGTCATCTTTAGTCAGAAATTCACTTACTGTTGTAAGCTATTAAAATCTCAGAGAGTAACATTTATTCCAGAAATACCTGGTAGCCCCACTGCAGAGAAAATCCCATTTACTGGCATTTAGAGCCAATACAGAATCACAGCCCTGGAATGGCCTTTAACAAGTCATCTAGAGCAATCCCCTACTTCAGACTGGGTCAGTCGTATGTATGTCATTGCTGAGCGGTGTTTGTCTAATCTTTTTATAAATATTTCCAGTGATGGAGACTCTTCTGTCTCCTCAGGCAGCTGGTTTTAGAGATTGTGGTTTGAAATGCCTTTGCCAGGTTGTTTAATATCTGACCTGACTCCATGATGTAATTTGAGTGCAGGCTGAATATGAAGAACCCATTGTTCCCTTCCACTCTGCAACAGCCTTTTGTATTTAAGACTGTCTTGCCCTCTGACTCCCTCTCTAAGGGCTTTATTTTGTTCAATCTTTTTTCATAGATCTTGTTTTCTAATCATCATTGTCTTTATGCCCTAATCCCTTCCTGTGTGAACATCTTGATGTGTGGTGCCCAGAACTGATGCAGCACTTGTTAGCAATCCCAAGTAGACCTGAAATACCGCTTCATGTGTTTTGCAAGCCATGTGGCTCTTCGTACATCTGACTGCAGCTAGGTAGAAATTGTTGATCCTGATACAATTTTTCGTTTGTTTTTGGTTGGTTATTTTAATTAAGAAGAAAGTCAAACTAACTGCTTCTGCTTGTGTTCTTAGTCTGCCATTTCCAGTGCATGTTGATGATGGAGGTGGAGATACAAGTGCCAGTGTACGTTCTCAAATGCACAGAAACTCTTTTCCAAGAAAGGGTTTAACTGAGCAACAGAAGAAAGGCATTGATGTGGTGAGGAAACTGATGCATACTTTGGATGAAGAAGGAGGACTGGAAGACATTTATACTTTCAGGTAAACTTGGCTAATCCTCTTTATCACACTGTAAATTTACTTTCTGATTTCTTCCCCAAAAGATGAATTAAATAATCAGTCACTTGACTTCCAGTTTCACTGAAATCAGTGAATTTTATAACTTAACTGTACACTAAGTCCCTTTCAAACAGCTTCTTCAGTGGCTTTAGAATAGGTAGAAAAGCTTACAGATTTCAGTGGAAAATGAATTTTCTGTATTTAAAGAAAAAAATCAGTTTTCTTCCATCTTTAGTGTTGGTGGATTTTGGAGGGAATGTTTCTATAACTGAGATTTCAAAAGCATGTTTTGGAAAGAATTGAAGTTTGTGACTTAGTGCAGGTGGAACATTTAAATTTAATGGTGGCCTTTGTTCCTTGGTCTCAGACTTCTTTTAGCTCACTGGTTTATCAAACTCCCACAAATGTTTTGAGTAATGTTGTTTGTTGAATCCTGCTCTTTAATCACAGACTACTGTGCCATTGTGCCAAACAATATACATTTTAAGCAGCATTCCTAATGCAAGAATTGAAAGATGGTTTTTCACTTCATGTTCCCCCAATGAAAGAATAAAAATATGTCTGTGTCTTGTTAAAGAAAATTGGCAGAGTCCGGGTCTCTAGGTTTGCTGGTTTTATTAACAACTCAGAGTTGGACCACCACCGCAGTGAATGGTACCTGACTCAAATTCACTACCGGTTTATATAGAAACTAATAATCAATTACATCATAAACATTTCATAAGCTTCTGTTAATAATCCACTAACTATTTCAATTCCTCTTTCTTTCTTCGTCAAGAGTCCACAAAAGTCCATTCTTTTCCATTGTTTAGCTGATCTTTATGTTCTGGTTCCGCTCCGACTCCGGTCAACACCCCATCCTCGATGTTCTTGCTGTGATCGGCGTCCTTAATGTTCTTGCTGTGATCAGCGTCCCGTCCTGATTCAGGTTGATCAGAGTCCGGTTCCCACCGCCAGTGTCTCCTAAACATTCAACCTTAAAAACAACTAAAATTATATTTAAAACCTTATCTATACTAATTTTTATTTCTAAGTGTCCTATATTTCTTTTAAGGTAAAGAAGAGGTTAACCATACATTCTCTTTACTAAAATCATCAGAAGGTAATACTTCTAGGCCTACTCCTGCTTAGCTACTCATTAAGCTTTGATTGATGATTTGTTCAGTCTTAGGTCAGGATTACAAAAGGAGCTTTGAGAACAATATTCGTGGACTGTGAAAGCCCACCTGTGTTTATTCAGATAGACTTATATTAATTATTCTATTCACTATTCTATTTCACCCCTATTGATTCTTGTCTCTCTAACTCATAAGAACTTTTACATTAATTATGTGAAAATTTCTATAACAGTCTGAAAAATTAGCTAATGATATATCCAAGACTTTTCCACATAAGTGCTGGCTCAGTTGGAAAACAAGCAAAATGCATCTATGCACCTTATAAAAGTCTTAATTTTATTGTCTTAGGAGTTCTGTTCCACAATTGCAAAGTGTGATCTTTTAGACAACATGTTTTTCAGGAAACTTAGTCGACCATAGCTGTAACATGATTATCAAGTGTAATTTTTAGATGAGGTACCTGTAGGTTTGCATGCTGTTATTCATCATTTTACTTGTGGGATTTCCTTCCCTCACCCTGTCCAACTGATCTACTTTGCACCTCAGCAGCGAGTTAAACTGTTATTTGAGCATTAGTGTGGATTAGTGAAGAAACGTATCACTGTGTATGTGTTCCGTACTAGTCAACAGAGCAGTCTGAGTCTCCAGAAAAAAGCAGGCGTTGTCATTGCATCAAAAGACCACACAGAAAAGCAGTATCTTTCTGGGCCCGTTCACCCTTTAGGATAATCCATATGCATGAAGCTACTATGTGACTTGGCCCCTTCTTTATATTTTTTTTTATTGCAGGCTCTTGCTACTGTATAAGCTGTCTTTGTGCCACGCTTTCAGGGGAAAACCAAAATCTGTGGTTAAATAGACATTTGGCTAATAGATTAAAGCTTTAGTTGTTTAAGTTATTTAAGAATATGTGAGTTTTAGATGCAGTTAAGTTGCTTATCAAGCTTTAAGAAGTTAGCGATGCAAATCTGTCATGATAATTTACCAACTCAGATACACAGATACACACTCTGTTTCCCTATATTCATTATTCATGATGGTAAAAATATTTCAACTTTTGTGAAAATAAATTAGTCATGCCAGGGAAGTAAGTGAGAAAATTTTGTTGTATTGTTTTAGGGTTTGATATTCTGACTATCGGACAGGAGGTACTTCTGCCTCTGGGTTTGGGGGAAGGGACTGGAAAGCAGAGAGACTTGTTTTTAAAACACAAGTTGAAATGTGCATGTACTAGGGTTTTATTGGCTGAGTCTTCTTTGATAGCAGGGAGCATTTTTCTTCTATAAATATAAGAAATTAAAGGATAGAGTTAATAGATTGACCTTAAATGACATTTTTAGGCATTTGACACTTAGGTATTTGATTTTCACATTCGTCCTTGAATGTTTGTGTTGCAGTATTTTTAATGATGTAGTAACAGATTCTTTTTGAAAATCCTATATTGGTGTCTCTTTGCTAGAAAAAGTAATTTTTCCTCCCTTCCTTCCTTTCCCCAAGGAAAAAAAAATAAAAAACGGAAATACAATGTTGATCTCATTATAAAAATCCCAGTGCATTTTATCCTTTCATTGTGCTTCTGTTAGAATTTAAAAAAAAAACCACCTGCTTATCCTAAGAAAGTTGAAAAGTAGAATACCAAGTTGAATTCTGTACTAATGTTTTTAGGAGTTGATCTTAATTTCTGCTAGAGAAGTGCTTTAATAAAGAGAGAGGTAGATTTTGGGTTTTATCATGATGTGAAAAAGGTGAGGTCAACACTATTTTGTCTTTGCTTCATCATGCAATATAAAAAATTTGTGAGCACTTTCTCTGCACTGGAATTTTATAGCAAAATAGCTGATACAGTTTGTATTAGCTGAGAGCTGTTCTGGGGTGCAAGCCTATTTGATTTCACAATAATATATTATAAATTACTTTTACTGTCAATTTTTAATTATTGGGCTTTGTTGCTTAAGGTTGTGCAATTGAGTTAGCACTCTTTGGTATAAAATCATTACAGTTCCTTTTTTTTTGTGTTTTATGAACTTGTGTGGATGCTGTTTAGGCTAGAAATGTTCATAGTAACTTGTTTCACTCTAACTGAATGCCCTAAAAATAATGAGTTCATTAGTACTGTGTTAAAAAACGAAAAAGCGTCAAAAGTTAATTACAACATGAACAAAATCCTCTAACTTAAAACTGGATTCTTTATTTCTTCACCTCCACTGCAGAAAACATTGTACCACTTCGAGAAGCCTTTTCTAATTTGGGTTGTTCCGCTAACTATATGCTTTAATTGGGTGAGCACAGATAAATGTAAAATACTTAATAAGGAATTGTGTAGTTTCATCACAAGACCTAACATACTGTCTTTGAGCCCTAATGTCACACCATCATAAAGGCTCAAGATGGGAATAATCTACTGTACCACCTCTTTTTTTCATTCTCTTTTCTGACAATTGTTAATGACAGGATTATTCATACAGTTTATTTTCTAATGCTTTATGCATTCTAAGCTGAAACAATTGGACTCGTGCATCTCCTTGAAGAGAGTGTATTGTCTGTAATATTTTATTACAGTTCACTAGAGTTCATTTCTGTTTTCCTGATTCCTTCATTTAGAGAGAGCCTGGAGCGTCTTTCGATGTTTAAGAAAATAGAAAGAAGACCTATGGCTTGGCCCTGCCAGCTCACTATTGGTTCTAATTTGTCTATAAGAATTGTGGCCTACAAATCAGTAAGTTCATAAAATCATATGTTTTAGTGTATTTTGGCAGCAAGTTAGGTGCAGCTGCATGTTTTTTTCCTTAAAGCTAAGAAAATAAAAGATAGGACAACATCCAAATAATTATGGTAGAGATCTCGTGTGTAGAAGCCAGTGCATCTGAAACTGTGGTTCCCCCAGCAACTCTAACTTCACTATATTGTACACATTATGTTAAAGAACTAAAATTCACAATGTACAGAAATAGAAGTAATTGCGATCTACGCTGTGACACTTAATGGTATTGAAGTTGACAAACCTAATTAAGAATGCTGTATTTGTGTGAAGCTTTCCATTCGGCATCAGTAATATGTCTGCAGCTCAAAGAGACTTAATATATACTTCTTAAGCCCTAGGCATGAGAGGAATTATGCACATGTGTATGTAAAATGGTGGGTGTAAATGTTTTACCAGCTATTGTTTTGAATTGCCTCTATTGTTATTTCAGACTTGAGGAAAACAGGTGTATTTTTCTGCTTGTTTGCTTTATACTGTTTGGCAGAGCTTGGGCCCAGTCTGTTTCCCTTACACTTTATATGGGTCCTTCAGACAGTAGTAGGGAGAAGTAAGTGTATTTAAACACAGAAAATGTGCAAATTTCCAGTTATTGAATAATTAATAGGTAACTATATAGTGTGGCAGCACTGATGGATCTGGTGAGATGGAGATTAATTGGTTTGTTACTTGAACCCAAGACTAAGAGTCTGGCCAATATTGCAAAGTTTCAGGAAGATGTGTTAACAAATTTGAAATATATCTGATTTCTGAGAGATAGGCATACTGGCCGTGAAAGAGATCTCTGCTGCTTGCTTTCTATTTATACTTATTCATAATTTTTGTTTTATTAGGATATTGTGCCAGACCTGTACAAACATGCAGTAAGAGTGCCCTCCCAAACGCGTTTACACACAAAATAAATGAAGCTTGGGAGAGTAAGCAACATGAACCGAGTGACTAGCCCGCTGTCATACAGCAGTTGGATCAGAGCTAGGAATAGACTTGTGGTATCTACTGATGCGATCTGTTCTGTCTTTTCTGTTTTCTGCCCAGTTCTCTGTTTTTCTTCTCATTCACTAAGTACACCGTCAATTTCACTTAAGTAGAGAGAAAAGAAAGCATTTTTCTTTCCCAGTAGTTAGGAAACATTCACTCATGGCAGATATTTATTCCTCCTTTCCCCTTCCAGTCCTGTAATGCAACTGGGATCTTTTTCTGCCTTTTGGGGAAGTTGCAGTAACATAGGGTATTTTTATCCTGTAGTGTAGTAAGCCTGATGCAAAACATGGGCAAAAAAGCTGAATGAGCATTGAGTCTTCTGGTATCTTTAACGTATATCTTAATGTTTTGCCAAAAGTGTTTATGTAGGTGGAGAAAGTGAAATACATAGCAAGCAAGTTACATGTTATCCTGTGACTAAAAGACTTCCACAAATGACTTAGCCAATGACTTTAATAAATAACCAAGACTAGTATGCAGTCAGTGTGATACAGTTCAGGTGTTAGGTCTCATACAGATGAAACAGTGTGCTTAAAGCACTGTGGTAGCAGTCAGAGGTGCATATTTGGGGCTGTCATTATTAGTCTCTTTATTGGCAAAATAACGCAGCACTTGATCTTTTTTGCATGTTCTGGTAAGCACTCTGGATCCCACTGAAATGTTAAACATTCCTTTTCTTTGAATTCTGATATAAAGGTCACAGAAGAGAAGGTGAAAAAAATGTGGACAGTTGTGGATGCTAAAACCCTCAGAAAAGATGATGTGCAAAAAGAAACTGTTTACTGCTTGAATGATGATGATGAGACAGAGGTTCAGAGAGATGATACTATTCAAGGTATGACTTTATGTGCACCCTGAAGACAAACCAAAGATAATGGCTTGTACTCTTAAATCACCTAAATGCCTTTTAGTTTTATACTTTGAAGCCTATCTGTGATCTTCGAATGTAAGCTCTGTAAGCTTATGGAACACAGAGACTGTTACGTGAGACTCTTTGTCTTCACATATTTTAAAAATTCTTACTTTTGCCAGTAATAGGAATAATAATAATACCACCATCTGGAACTTGGAAGGCACTACAGCTTCCTAAGCCATATTCTGTGGAGTACCATACCTCAGTTCTGTAGTGAGTAGTGCTACTACCTCTATTCTCTTTTCAGATCTTCAGTTGTACTGATAACATGAATACTTCCATAACACTGCTTTTTTTTCTAGATAAGCAACTGTTCTAGATATTCTGCAATTGGGAAGATGAAACCATTACAGGAAGGTTTAGTGTTCAGGAGTCCATTAGCTTTGCTGTTTAAATTCTATAATAGGTTCAATCTGATGTAGTGGTATGCAGAATACTTCTTTTATAACCTTCAGCTTCTTTCTGAGTAGAAATTCCTTGGAGGACTAAAGGGCCCAGAAACAGTATGAAATAGTTGACTTTTTAAAAATGGAGTTAAGCAAATATGTTTAACTTTTTGTGATTGTGTAGATATATTTTGTTACTAATTTTTTTCTTTCATTTGCTGTTTGATTCCCACTCAAGTGGGAGAAATGTATTAACTATAAAGGGCAGAACTATTCAGATAACAGTATAGAAAGAGCTGTCAAATGAATAAAATGATTTAAAAAATGAAGACAAATACTGTATTTTTTTTAAATTTAACCTCTTTCAATTGTAGCCGTTGTAGGTTTTTTGTAGCAGTAGCAGATAAAAATGTCCCAACTACAGTGTGATTTTCTTTGCTTCTTTAAGCAGAAATGATAAGTAAAAGCCAGTAGTCTGTGTTTTATAATTTCAAAAACTTTAGTAAAATAATAAAAAAAAATCACTTTTCATAGTGAATATATTTTGAAGCATTTGTGACCATTCTCTGCTGATGTCCTGACTGCCCAAGTTGGTGAATAGTTGTGGGATGCTAGTAAAAAGAAGCGATGAACAGTTCAGTGTGAACAAAAGAGTCCAAAAATTTCTCTATCAATGGTGTGATATTTCTTACAGTTAAAGAGCTGCTGATGCCTCATGGACTTTTGTGGACATTTTGAGAAATGTCATTATTAGACAATATTTTGCATTTGAAGCACTCATACTGAAATTTCTTTCGTGCTGCCTGTGTATTTCCTTTTCATTTTCTAGGAAAATTTATCTGCATATGGGTTTTTCATCCAGGGATTTACCTCTGTTCCTTCTGCTTTCTTCACACCTGAGGATATCATCCTTAATTGGTGACAGTATAATAAAGTGATGATGTTACAGGGAGGATATTGTAGCTTGAGGTGGGTGAATAAGCAGTTGGAACAGATGATACCTCTGAGAAACGAACAGCTTCCTATTTTGTGGAGATATCCCTGTAATGTAAGGCACGGGAAGTAAAACACAGAAATGCATAGAGAGACCACTTCTGCATACAAGAGTGTTTTGCTTTTCCATTGCATGTGAGGGTGTATCTTACTTCCACTGTTAACAGATTTTGTTCTCTGAATCTCTTCTGGTGTCATTTCCTGTCCGTGATTTGTGGTGTTTGGGGTTTTTTGTATTACATTTGCAGGGAGTTTTGCAGTCTGTTTGCTGAAATCTATTCTGATTGCTTAAATCTATTCTGTGAGCATAACTTTGTTGGGCAAGATGTTCAGTTCCCTTATTTTCTTTCCTGCTTTCTACGAGGATAGCTGTGTTACATAAAACAATGTACAAGGAGTGCAACTGCCATTTGTGAAGTACAAAATGTGTCTATGGGGTGTGTGGTTTTTTTTGTTAACAGGGAAAGTAATTTGATGAGCGTGTGTGGAGTGTAGCTGTGGGGCATGCATGCATTGTTAAAATATTCAGAGAGCTAATTTCGGTGTTAGAATTGTAGGCCCATATGCTTACCAGATGCTCTTCTCTTGTTCTCCAGGGTTTCGCTATGGGAGTGATATAGTTCCTTTTTCCAAGGAAGACGAAGAGCAAATGAAATACAAAACAGAAGCAAAATGTTTTTCTGTTCTGGGATTCAGCAGATCCTCTCAGGTACAGTACTAAACTTCCCGTTCAACTTTCCTGGGTTGTTCAAGACAATTGATTTCAGTTTGAATTCACTAAAGTTGTGGTGTTGTAGTGGGGTCCAATACTGGGAATGGAGCATGTGCAGTCAGATATACAGGGATGAATTATTTGCTGATTCCAGTACATGTAAACAGTATGTAGTCTTGTGAAGGAGAGAAGCTTAATAATGGCCATTGGGCCCTCAAGTGAAGCAAGAGCCACTGAACTGGGGTCTCTGCAAAGTGGAGACAGAGGTATTGTAGTCTCGTTTCATCTCGTGAACTTAAATAGTGATGCCAGATCTGCAACAGAAGATGGTCTCTCTTCTGTTCAGTTCATGCAGAAGCCTTTTTGGGCTTTGTCCAGCCACTAGTGTGTTCTTTTTAACAGAAGCAGCCTCTCCCTCAACATTGAAGAAAAGTTAAAGAAAGCCTGAGAACTGACTGCATTCGTTCTCGTTTCCATAAGGATTAGTTTGTGAACGTGATTTGCTTCTTGTTTCTACTATAACAAAAACTAAACGTAGGGAACACTTCATAGAACTTAGAAGGTAACGTAATTCAAAAACTCTTCATATTTCAGTGAGACTTTGCTGTTCATATTACGTAGAAGTTGTAAGAAACTTACGTTGAGCAAGTACCTTAATAAAAGCTATCCAGCACAAGGTGATTTCCTGCAGAAAATCCAGGGCTTAAGCATTAGGAAAGCCTTAGGCAAAGGCTTAACAAACCCTTCTTGAAGCAGGACACCTGAGGAGAAAGTAGAGAGATGTGAGTGCCAGTAACTGCTAGAAATATTAAGTTGCTCCCACTCTTTCTTCTCTGGGATATTGCACAGGGTGGCTGAAACTTTACTCTTCTTGGAATTCACTGCACCCAGTCCCCTTCACCACTCAAAACTGAAAGGAAATCGTAGGACAGCTCTGTGCCTTCTGTTCTGAAAGCTCCCAGCCTTCCTGCTCTTTGAAATGTCTCGCTGCCTAAACAAAATGGAACCCTTGACAAAGGCTGAGGAATCGTTACCTCTACCAGGAAGGAAAGATGCTAATGAAATAGGAAGTATCTGTGGGAGCTTACTGCCAAATGGATGTAACTAAACATATTTTTACTTTATAGTACACGTGGCACAGAAACCGGTGCATGTTGCTCAGTATGCCCTTAGACTACTGCAGTGCAGTGGTCCAAAGCATATTATTAACTGAGGAATCAGGAAGTTACGTTGAGTTACTGAAGTTAGAAGCCAGCCTAAATGGGAACTGTAACCTGGTTGCTCCTTGAGGACATTCAGAACTTAGTTTTGTTAAGTAACGTGAGAGCTTGTGTACTGAAAGTGATTGATCATGGAAACATATCATGCTTGAGCTTATATGCCCTAAATTGGCCAGGGCTGAGAGATGTTAGGGACTGCTGAATCCTGTACCAGAAACTGGGTCTAACAAGTGAAATGTTGTGTCTGAACCCAACGTTTCAATGATACAATTTCTTGCATCTTTTTGTGCATTATTAGCCTTCAGCTGGGTCTTACTGTCTTCATTTAATTCTGTAAGATGTATTTCACCATGTTCAGCATTTTCTTATGCTGGAGACTGGCCTCTTATTTCAGCTTGAAGTCTGACTTTTATTGAAAACAGAAACTAAGAGGAAAACGGATGAGAAGCATCGTGCTCCTTTAAGTGAGCCGTTGTTTCACATGGATTTTTTTTTGCCACCGTTATTCAGATAGTGTGGTAATACCTTCAAATACATAGTTAATAATTATAGGAATATAATTAGTTGTAGGAATACTTTTGATTCACATAAATATGCCTCAAAGAATTAACAAACTGGGTTTATATTTTTTCAATGCACAAAATATTTCTTGCTTTTGATAATTTTTATTATGTGCTTCTCTTGTCTGTGGATTGCATAACAAATAGGAATTACATCTTAAATAAAGTGTGCTCTGGTCCTGTAACTAGGAGTGTGAGTAATTGTGCCCAATAGTAGTTGCATAGTCCTCAGTGAAATAAAATTATTCACATGTGATTGCAGGATTAAAATTACACTGTATAGGTAATGATATCAGGACGTTTTCCACTACAACTGGAATTGTTAAGATCCGTGCTTTCCTTATGTTCTGGCTCCTGAATTTTATTGTTTGAAATCATAATACTGACACTATTCAAAAGTATGTTTTATATTAAATTGTTTCTTCTAAAAACTTTGGAGAAAATATAATTTATTATTAACTAGAGAAACTGGAACAGCTCCAAATACATAATTAAAGAAGGAATAGAACCACCTCATAGTATTTTTCTGAGTTATTCACATCCCTCAGGAAAGAAGATCAGAGGCCATTTAAACTTTGATTTTTAATTTATAAGCAATGCCACATAAATCAAGAAATGATACTTGAAAATATTACAAAGGGACTTTTTTTTTTTTTGCAAACAAAAAAGGTGTAGTGATACACACGTGTAGATATTTATACTATAATGAACATAAAGTTTCCTGAGCTTTTAAAGACAGAACAGCAAAGAATAATTGCAGGTAGGATAATCTGAGTTGAAGAATCGTGCTGTAATACATGAAATAGATCTGCTCTAGTGCAAGTTGTCACTGACTTCAGCAGTATTATGGTAATTTGCTAAATAATGAAAGTCCAGGTTAGTTTGGAGACAGTGTAATTTGAAGAGATTTTTCTTTAACAAAGAAAGGCCATTTTAACCAGTGTTCATGGTAGTGTGCAGTTTTTGTGCCAGTTTTTCCACTATTGCAGTCTTTTCTGGGTGTGTCTAACAGTCTCTGTAGCTCCAGCTGTTCTGCCAATGCCCCTTAATGAAACTATCTTTTTGGGGCCGGGGGGTGGAGCTCAGCTGTGTTCACAAACAGCATAAACTCTGCTGCTAACAGAACAGCTTCTTTGCCAGCACAGCTGTATATACTCCAGGTTGCTGTTGAAGTAGCTTTATTAAAGATGTGACTTTGTTCAGCTCCTTTTTGACGTGTCTTTGCTAGGAAAGTTTAATAGCATAGACGTGCTATCAGTTAGGTTTAGGTCTTTTGTTAACTACTGTGGTTTTCCACACTGACTTTTGAACTACTGCAGTGTTATTCAGACTGGTAACAGCTCCAAGTACCGTAGCCTTTCATTCCTGCCTGTAAATAGGGAGGTATACGAATATCCTGCTGAATGTGACTGGATATTCATATTGAGTGGTAAGAGAGACATGAAACATATACAGGGCTTTAACTTCTATGCATAATAATTAAATCTTGTGACTTCTCACTTGATCAATGTGTTAGCTGTTTCATAATTCGATTGGGCCAATCACATTAATGACATCTGATTTAGATCCAGCTAACTCTTTACCATTTGAATCTGTAGATCCCAAGGCATTACTACATGGGCAACCAGGTTCTGAAGGTCTTTGCAGCGAAAGATGATGAGGTAAGGTGAACTGAGGTTTAATGCTGAAGGTGTTTTGACATGGAACAGAAAAGAATAGTAGTGGCGCTTGAAATTGTCCCTTCTTTCTGTGTTAATAAAACGAATATTTTAATGCAGCTTACAGAAATATCGTTCCATTGTCCATTAGGATAAAAAGAAGTTGGATTAGACCCCAAACAAATATCATATCTCATGAATAATGAGAAACCGCTAAATATTATGTTTGTCCAAGGGCATGGGGAACCTGGAATTGGTGCTTAAGTCCATTCTTATGCAGAGCAACAGTGTGCACTGTCACTGTTATTTAGAACAGACCTCCAAATTATTTTAAATATTACAGGTAAAAACCTCACTGTGGTGCTCTGATGTGTTCCTTTGAGGGTCTGACTTCCCTCCCTTTCTCTCTCTCTTGTAATACTTCCAAGAGCTCTCCACACCTAGTAGAAAAGGTGGAACATGCTGGATCTAAAGTTTGCTCAGCTTCGAATGGATCCACTGTCATGATGAGATTTGACCTTTCTGTTTTTTCATTTTTTGAACATGAAAAATGCTTGTGTTGAAGTTATAGCTGAAATGAGAACTAGTCTTGACTAAATCAGTGCTGTTGAATTCATTGTGAAAGATGTATTTCAGCAGACTAATGAGAACTTGCATGACTCTAGATTTTTTTTTTTTTTCCTCCTCCCAGAATGCAGCAGTTGCTTTTTCTGCCCTTGTTCATGCATTGGATGAGTTGAACGTGGTAGCTATAGTGCGTTATGCTTATGATAGAAGATGCAACCCACAAGTTGGAGTAGCTTTTCCTTATATTAAGGATGCATACGAGGTATTTTTTCACGCTTACCTTTCTGTAGAGAGCCTCCATATTGATGCTTTACAAATACCAATTAATAAATGACCATATTTGAATGATATGAATTTGCAGTGTTACGTAATACCAGAAGAAGCCAATGTGGTTTTTCAGAGTGATTTTTAGGAAATAGTACCAACTCTTAGGACAAGGAGGTAATAAATAGTAATAAGAAGATTCCATAGAAAAAATACAAGGAAAAATAATGCCTTATGTGTCTATTAGTATCCTCTTATATTACAGACTTAAAGAATACTGATTTTTATTTCAATAACATAGTCATAATTTCATTTTGTTATCCTGGAAATCTCGATTTTTTTAGTATCTAGAAACAGTGTAATCACATACTTATGTAGTAAGTTACCACATCTTTCTTACCTTTCTGTGTACAATCCAAAGTTGCACTAGATTCTTTCATTTTCTTAAAACTACAGATTTATCTCCAGGTTGCTTGGGAGTACAAAATTTGAATTTTATAGTTGGTGTGGCATTTCAAGCATGTCCAACTATGCTGTTGTCATTAGGTTTCCAAGTCAACTGGAACTGAGGGGAGGAGCTCACAGCATTTAAATCTGTTGTTTAAATTCATATGGAGAGTTAGGAAGACAGTAGTATATTTATTTACTTGAAAAGGTTATTTTAACAAACAGGGGAAAGAAGTGAAGTCTCTTTCTTAGGAGAAAAAAGAAAGTTCTGTACACAGCAGAATCATATTTGCAATATTTTTTTCTAAATTCTGAGAGACCCAGAAGCAACACAGTATGTCAGAATTTTTGCAGCATATGTTTCCACTGATCGTACTTACGAGAGACTATTGAAAGAGCTAAATTTGTATAGCATGGCTAAGCAATGACGAAGGGGTGGGGGTGAACATAACAATCTTCAGACTTTTGAAGGGTATAAACATAAAGAATGGAAAGGAATTTTTTAGGGTTGTACCAACTGGAGGAGGTATTTGAATATAGAAAAAATCAGGCTGAGAATTTTAAAAGAACAAAACTAACTTTTGACTTTGAAACACTGTAAGCTGTGATAAAACCTCCCAAAGCACCAGTGTATGGGGCATTGAAAACTTGGCTGGTTGGAACTCTGCACAAGAAAAAGGGATTGGATGAACTGGGAGGTTTTTATTGTACCAGTAGGAAAATGAGGAGTGTAGCCATCACTATATTATAAAATAATACTGTGTTTTATTCTGCTTAAAACTGTGATGCTCTGTAAATATTTTATTGAAGTATTTTGATACATACAGATATTAGATCTTTGGATTTTTCTTATGTTTATATTGTCCTGATAAGGCACTTTGGGATACTTTAGATTTTTTTTTACTTCAGGCTCAGTTGTTTCTTTCTTCTTTTGTCTTACTCAGTGTCTCATCTATGTACAGCTACCCTACATGGAAGACTTAAGACAGTACATATTTTCATCCTTGAAAAACAATAAAAAATGCATTCCTACAGGTAAGATAGATAGTCCTTCGCTGAGCAACTGGACAAAGTAACCTACTTGTCTTCCTTTAAGACACTATAGAAGAGATAGAATATTTGACTTTCCAATGAAAACATAACCTTTCATTATTTTGGTTTAGGGAAAAAACCCCAGCCCTTTGGAAATACATTATGGTAATGTCATCTTGAAGCCTGTATCAAAACTTTGCCAGCTTAGTTGCAGGCTGAGCAGACTTGAGGTTTGCAGGCAGTCTTTTAAAACTGTCCTATGAAATGACTTCTGGCTCAGGTTATGGGATTGTTAGTCTCACAGGATCTCTGTGATAGACATCTGAGATTTGATCCTCTGTATCCTTTGATCTTTGAGTTCATTTGTTAGACTAAACAGCGAAACCTTGTGGGAGCTACAATATGTGATTAGGTAGCTAGAATTAGAGGCATCAGGTCTGTTCATGCAAAACCGGTCCTGTAGCCGCTTGCAGTATGTCCTGTTAATATGAAGTACAAAGGCAAAGACTGTATTTTCTGTGGTGGGTTGTTTTTTAAAGTATGCACTTGGTGGTGTCCAGATTCAGGTGGAGGGCGTCTTTGGAGAGCCATAGAACAGGCAGCCATACAAAGCTTGACTCGCTGTTCTGAGAATTTTGCACAGCAATGAGTGTAAATGGATGTAGTTTAAAATCCACTCCCACTTCTTTAATTTGTTATGAGATCCATTGAATGGGCATCTGCACATCAGGGTATATAAAGCATGCTGGGTTGTTTCTGAAACAGTTTCTACTTTCTTGCCCATAACCAGCAGTTTGAGAACAGTTCTAAAATCTGTCTTACCAAAGCAATAGTTGACTATTGTGAACTGTGTTAATTTGCAATCATAACTTTTAAAATTTATATTATGCCATTTAGTTTTTCAAACCAACTGTTCTCCTTATTTTGTAAGTGGCCTATAAACCTTCTGTTGCAAATAAAAACATCTTGAAAAAGAAGAAAAATGGAAGCAGAAAGGCAGCAATAATTGAGGTCTTGTGGGGAAAAAAAAAAAGACTTTATGACTTTACCTTGTAGTCCTTAAGTAATGCAGGGGTTTTATTACTGTGTCCATTATCCATACTCTTTATTCGCACATCTATATCTGCAGTGTATTTGGTGGCATGTAATGACTTGGTCAAAATCTCACATTGTGAAGTGAATATTTATTTATAAATTGTTTCAAGCAATGCATCCATCTGCAGGTGTATTTAATTTTTCTTTGTATGTAATTGCTGCCTTAGCGGATCAGTTATCTGCTGTTGACTCTTTGATTGATTCTATGAATTTGATTGATGAAGATGATGATGGTGAAACTTTTGAGGACCTGTTTAAGCCCAGCAAAATCCCAAACCCTCATTTTCAGAGGTTGTATCAGGTGAGATGAACTATATGGCGTTTTTTAAAAGCTTCTTTTGTTAAGACTTTTCACCTTCTATCTTTCTCTGATTCACGTTGGGAAGATCTGCATTGTGAAGGTGGGAATATAAATTCTTTTGCATTTAAGTATGGGGTAGCCAGTGATTTCGATGTTGTCCCTGACAGATTTTATTCTTAAAATTTCCAGTTTCCAGGAAGCAAGGGAAATTACACTTGTGCTGAGGTGTCTGCAATAGCATCAGTGATATTCACAGGCACCTAGACTAGACAAGTTAAAACTTGCTTGGGTATCTCAACAGTGTATTGCCACCATCATGGTACAGGCATAGACTCAGTCTTCAGCTTCAGGGCAAAGAAAGAAATTGACTGAAAATCAGGGATCTCTTTAGCTCCTCATTCTGTATCCCATCAAATCTTGAGCAGAGTCGCTTTTCTGTGCATTGTTGCATCTAGCAGTCGTTCCAAAACAGATCAGTCTTTGGTGAACTTGATCAGTAGTAAATGGTTAACATTGTTGACTTTTAAAATATTCCATTTGGGTGTCTGAGCTGATGCATTTTATGGGTGAGCAGAACAGTTCACAGTTCTTGCAGTTATCAAGCTGTCTACATTTTGATTTACATTACGTTCATATCATGAAGATTTTCATTGCAACTGTGAGGATGAGAGACTTAATTATACATTGGAATTCAAGTGTTCAAAAAAGTGACACAGCAAATTCAAAAATAAGGAAAATTACGATGCAATTTATGCAGCTGCAGAATTGTGTTGTATACAGAGCCATGGAGATATACTGAGTGCGTGACTCCACTCTGAAAATTGACCAAAAATGGTATTACAGCAACCATGTTCATCATATCTCAACAATTGCAAATAAAATTTTTTCAGTTTACAAGTAGGAGGAAGATGCTTTTTTAAATTAAGACGACTTACCCTAGCTTCAAAAGCCATGCTGCCTCAGTATTGCCAAAAGAAGCAAAGGATCTGAAGGTCATATATATGTTTCAGGAACACATGTAAGCCCACTGTCTTCAAATCCTACTCTGATTAACATCTGAAGAACTCAGTGTTCCCTTCAAGTTCTGCCAGTCATATTGACAAGACTGTGTAACTGAATGCAAGATTTGGTCAGTAGAAGGTTATTATTGGGCAAGAGCTTAAAATGGGTTGACCTCTGCGTGACTCCTGTTTTAAGAAGGCTTGTAAAGCTTGGGTATTACAAAACAAATATGGTTTTGCTTGTAAATGAAAATGTAAGAGAGAGAATTTTCTCTATTGTATCGCTAGATAAAATTTTGCATTCTTTTGGTTCAGTGGATGTTGCCTATCAACGAAAGATGTTTCTTTAGGTGTGCCATTTGTCTTCTGAAACAGTAGGATGGTGTCCCAGCAGTTAAGTGCTGCTAGAAGAGAGTAACTGCGTAACTCGCCAATTTCCTTAGAGGATAATAGGATTTTGTAAGGGTGAATGCTGCTGGTGGAAAAAATATTTATTGACTGTTTCAATGTACTAGGTAGTACAGTTCCTGTCCACAGTGCTTGGTGTTTATAAAGCCATAAATTACCAGTCCTTTTAGTGCTTTCTTTTGTCTGCGCACAGCCCCGTTTTTTTGTCTTAGTTACAAAACTGCTATTAATATGTATAAGATGCAGAAAGATTGTTCTCTCCTTTGCTGCAAACATGTTCCAGATTCTTAATATTTTAGACCAAGTGGCACTGCTGGTTCCTTAAGAACTATGAAGAAAAATTATACATCATCTTTTGAATGTAGCCACTAAATTCATTGGGCTGAGCAGGACCTACAGATGGTTTGGAAAAGTAACTCTGGGGAAAGGATGAACTCCCCGTTCATTTCCTTACTCTGTTGCCTCATGAAGATATTTGGAATGATAAGTGACAAGAGCCAGAATTTAAACAGAAACATCAAGCTAAATTATATCTCTGGAAGTTGTGGCAGGCATCAGGAAATGACAGAGTGTGTGGAAAGGAGTTGCTAATGCTTGCTGGAGTGGAAGATGAGGAATATCCAGAATTTCAACTTTTATTCTTTGCTTCCAGAAAAGCCTACCTAAACTTTCATAGCTTTTGTGGTGTCAGACTTCCAATGTCATTGTTTAAGTTGTTCCTCTTAAATACAGGGATTTGAAGCACATAAGACATTTGAGGAATTCAGTGCATTTTATTTGATAGCCAAATAAACAAATTGCTCAACAATTACTGTTCTGTACTGAGACAGACCTGGGGGGAAGGTTTGTGGGGATGGTGGCCTGCAGCATCGCATAGTTCATAGGATCCAGCTGCAGAGTCTGCATCTAAATATGCTGTAATGGGTCTTGTTAGACCACACATAAGTGACTGTAGAGGGCTGAGCTCGTTTGTAAGTGGTTGGACTGCACAATGATGTTCTTTCAAAAAGGAGAGCAGCAGGGGAACAGGAGGTAGCTCACAGAAGTGACCTTTCAGCAACAAGAAATCTTGCCTTTGGTTGAATGTAGTGGGTCTGTTGGAAGGTCATTTTGAAATTGTCACAAACTGGATGTAAATGGAACTCTAAGACACTTGTGTGGGGATTCAGTTCACACAGATTTAACCACCCTAAAGCTAACTAACTAGTGTAAACTGAGTTGTCCAAGTCTATTCCATAATCCATGAAAAAAGAACCTTGGGAAAGTAATTGATCCTTCTTGTTTCGTAGATCCTAAGTACATGATAGTTGTGGTTGTGTAGAGTTAGTAGGTGACTGGTATAGACTAGATGCTTATCTTTTAGATAGCGGAATTGATCCCCCATGTTCTAAGGCTTTAAATACTATCAGGTTCCTGTAGGATTTATAGATTTGCTAAAATACGGTCTTATAAAAGTGTGTTCCTAGATGCTGTGTGGAAGGGAGCAAGGCAGGATGCTTTCTTGCAGTATCACAGAATGTTAGGGATTGGAAGGGACCTCGAAAGATCATCTAGTCCAATCCCCCTGCCGGGGCAGGATTGCCTAGACCATATCACACAGGAACGCGTCCAGGCGGGTTTTGAATGTCTCCAGAGAAGGAGACTCCACAACCTCTCTGGGCAGCCTGTTCCAGTGTTCAGTCACCCTCACCGTAAAGAAGTTTTTCCTCATATTTAAGTGGAACCTCCTGTGTTCCAGCTTGCACCCATTGCCCCTTGTCCTGTCAAGGGATGTCACTGAGAAGAGCCTGGCTCCATCCTCATGACACTTGCCCTTTACATATTTATAAACATGAATGAGGTCACCCCTCAGTCTCCTCTTCTCTAAGCTAAAGAGACCCAGCTCCCTCAGCCTCTCCTCATAAGGGAGATGTTCCACTCCCTTAATCATCTTCGTGGCTCTGCGCTGGACTCTCTCTAGCAGTTCCCTGTCCTTCTTGAACTGAGGGGCCCAGAACTGGACACAATACTCCAGATGTGGCCTCACCAGGGCAGAGTAGAGGGGGAGGAGAACCTCTCTCGACCTGCTGACCACACCCCTTCTAATACAGCCCAGGATGCCATTGGCCTTCTTGGCCACAAGGGCACATTGCTGGCTCATGGTCATCCTGCTGTCCACTAGGACCCCCAGGTTCCTTTCCCCTATGCTGGTCTCCAACAGGTCTGCCCCCAACTTGTACTGGTACGTGGGGTTGTTCTTGCCCAGATGCAGGATTCTACACTTGCCCTTGTTATATTTCATTAAATTTCTCCCCGCCCAATTCTCCAGCCTGTCCAGATCTCTCTGAATGGCTGCGCAGCCTTCCGGCGCGTCAGCCACTCCTCCCAGTTTTGTGTCATCAGCAAACTTGCTGACAGCGCACTCTAATCCCTCATCCAAGTCATTAATGAATATATTGAATAGAACCGGTCCCAGTATCGACCCTTGAGGGACTCCGCTAGACACAGACCTCCAACTGGACTCTGTCCCATTGATCACCACTCTCTGGCTTCTTTCCTTCAGCCAGTTCACAATCCACCTCACTACCCGCTCATCCAGACCACACTTCCTCAGTTTAGCTGCGAGGATGCTGTGGGAGACCGTGTCAAACGCTTTACTGAAATCGAGATAGACCACATCCACAGCTTTACCATCATCTATCCACCGGGTAACATCCTCATAAAAGGCTATCAAGTTGGTTGAGCATGACTTCCCGTTGGTGAAGCCATGCTGAGTGCCCCTAATGATCCCCCTATCCTTGATGTGCCTAGAGACAGCACCAAGGACAAGTTGTTCCATCACCTTTCCAGGGATGGAGGTGAGGCTGACCGGTCTATAGTTACCCGGGTCCTCCTTCTTGCCCTTTTTGAAGACTGGAGTGACATTCGCTTTCCTCCAGTCCTCAGGCACCTTTCCCGTTGCCCACGACTTAGCAAAGATGATGGAGAGTGGCCTAGCAATGACTTCCGCCAGCTCCCTCAGCACCCGCGGGTGCATCCCATCAGGACCCGTGGATTTATGGACGTCCAGATTGCTTAATTGGTCCCTGACCCAGCCCTCATCAACCAAGACAGATTCCTCCTCTATCCTGACTTCTTCTGAGGCCTCAGGGGTCCGGGGCTCCTCAGGACAGCCTCCAACAGTATAGACAGAGGCAAAGGTGGCATTCAGTAACTCCGCCTTCGTTTTATCCTCTGCCTCCAGGGTCCCCACCTCATTCATCAGTGGGCCTACATTGCCTCTAGTGTTGGCTTTACCTGCAATGTATTTGAAGAAGCCCTTTCTGTTGTCCTTGACCTCTCTTGCAAGGTTTAATTCCAAGGAGGCCTTAGCTTTCCTAGTTGCCTCCCTACATCCTCTGACAACAGACTTATATTCCTCCCAAGTGGCCAGCCCCTCCTTCCATGATCTGTACACCCTCCTCTTCCACTTGAGTTTGCCCAGCAGTTCCCTGTTCAACCATGCAGGTCTCCTGGTACCCTTCCTTGACTTCCTACCTGTTGGGATGCTCTGATCTTGAGCTCGGAAGAAGCAGTCCTTGAATGCTAACCAACTATCTTGGGCCCCCTTACCTTCTAGTACCCTGTCCCATGGGATTTCCCCTAGCAATTGCTTGAAAAGGCCAAAGTTGGCCCTCCTGAAGTCCAGGGTTGTGATTCTGCTAGCTATTCTGTTCCTGCCACATGAGATCCTGAACTCTTACCATCTCATGGTCACTACAACCAAGGCTGCCCTCAACCTTCACCTCTTCAACCAGACCCTCCTTGTTAGTGAGGATAAGATCCAGCAGCGCTCCTCTCCTAGTTGGCTCATCCACCATTTGCATCAGAAAGTTATCATCAATGCACTGGAGGAACCTCCTGGACTGAGGATGGCTGGCTGAGTAGGCCTCCTAGCAAATATCAGGGTAGTTGAAATCCCCCCCAACAACCAGGCCCTGTAATTGCGAGACTGCTCTCAGCTGCCTGTAGAAGGCCTCATCACCCTCCTCATCCTGATCCGGTGGCCTGTAATAGACACCCACAACAGTATCACCCCTGCCAGCCTGCCCCTTAATTCGCACCCACAAACTCTCAACTCGCTCCTGATCTGCCCCTGGACAGAATTCAATACATTCTAGCTGCTCACTCACATAAAGAGCAACTCCACCACCTCTCCTTAGCGGCCTGTCTTTCCTGAACAAGACATAGCCATCCATGACCACATTCCAGTCATGTGAGCTGACCCCCATCACAGGGAGGTCTGCAGCCTGCCTGGAGCCCGAATCAGGGATATTACCAGGAAACTCCCCAACCTGGTGAAGGCCACAGACTACTACCCCCTGCTGATCTTCCAGACAGGTGGGGAAGAAGCTGCATCCCGTAGTCTGAGGGGGATGAAGAAAGACTACAAGGCCCTAGGACGGTTGGTGAAAGAGTCTGGGGCACAAGTTGTTTTCTCCTCCCTCCTTCCATTTTCAGGTGATGACGCGGGATGGAATAGTAGGATTCTCTCTATTAATGCCTGGCTACGAGACTGGTGCTACAGGCAGGGCTTTGGGTTCTTTGATAATGGCTGGTTTTATAAGATATAAGGCAGTAAATTCCTGTCTATTCATGCATTTATGCCATTGCTTATCATGGAATTAATTATGTGAAAATCCCACTTCCTTACATTCATTGACCAGTATCTTAGTGTGACCCCTGTTCCTAGGCTACATGTCTAGGCTGGAAATGTAAGGAAATTAGGAAGAGCACGGAGGAGCTAGTACATTGCTGACAACATGCATGAATAGGACAGTGAGTCTGGAAGACAGTGGCAGTGTGGGTTGCCTCCTAGCCAGTGAAGGTAGGAGTGGTTCTTGCTGGGCGCAGAAGGAAGAGGAAGCAAGGTTAAAAGGGACTGTTTGGGATTAGAAACTTCAGGATAGGTCTGTTCAACTTCATCTCCATTTAGCACTTGAGTTTTGATGGTACCTGCCATCTCAGGTTTCAGAGGTCATCATCTACTCTAAAAACAGGAACAAGTGGAGGCTGTGGTTACTCAGTCTGCTCAGGTCTTGCAGCTGTACACAGAGATTTCAGATGTAAAAGCCTGAAAAACACATTCACAACAGGGCACTTAAGTTTTTTGCTTTGTGACTAATTCAGTCCCCTAGTGTTGTTTTAATATTGTTTTTTTTTTCTATCACAAGAGCCATTACTGCAGCTTCCAGCAACATTTTTACTCTCTTTCAAAATAATTCTGCCTTAAATCATTACAAGTGTTTCCAAATCAGTAGCCTTGTATGACTGCCTCCTTTTGAAAGTATGCTCCAATATGGATTGGAATCTTAATGGCAGCATGAAAGCAAATCGGTATTGATGTGTAGCATATGGTCTGGATTTTCTTTATTGGCAGCTTTTCAGCATGAATAGAAGGGTTTTTTGTTTGCTTTGGTTTTGTTTTTTAAATTGGTGTCATGTCTGACAGCCAACAGGGGAGCAAATCTGCTGTATTCCTAGTTTAGTGAGTAGTTACCTTCACACTCATGTCTGATTCACCCAGTACAATGGGCTTGGAAAAATTATTCTCCCATGTACATCGCGTGTTTTTATGTATGTGTGTGCATGCACTGGTATCTGTGTATATATATGCGCGTACACATACATCTCTACTGCTATCCCACACTTCACAACATTTAAGAGATACCTACTTTGTTTTTAAAATTCTCAATGGAATTTCTGTAGCCTGCCTCATTAATCTCATCTCTTTCCCTCTGCTTGGCTCCCTGACTGTGTGCACTGTCTTTACACTTTGGTGAAACAGCCTTCTCCTCTGTAACTCCTACCATCTGTTCCAACTTTGATGTACATCTGTCAGGCCCCTTCATTCCATCACTCTTTTCAAAGCTAATTTGCAAACATACCTATATTGTGTGCCTTACGTGTGCACATTTAACTTCTCTCTTTCCATTTGCTCTTAAACTGGTGAAAATTTCTCTTGTACGCATACTGAGTTTTATTGACCAAGAAGAAATATTTTCTTTGAGGGACAATAACTGGAATACATGGTTGGGGTATATATCTCGTTGCCTAATTTGGGAATGTATAGAAATCTCTCTCATGTGACTGTTTTATAATAGAACTGCATTTTAAAGGTAAAGTGAAGTTAAAAAGCTGAATAGATGCAGATGGCTTTCATTCCTGGGATTTTCCTAATAATTCTCGTAGAACTCATTCCAGTGGGTGTGGGAACACTCATCTGCATCAGTATTCTTGTTTAATATCATTATTAATCTCTTTAACCAGCTGATCATATGACTTTCAATCCACTTGTGAGCCAGAATATTTGTCGGCAATATGAAGGTAGTTTCTTTAACATGGAAGATATTTTGCATTTACCGTATGGTATCAGGCATACAGGCATTATATTAAAAGCGCATGAACTAGAAGTTTTTCTTTGCTCAAATTTTTTCTTGCAGTGTTTGCAACATAAAGCTTTTCATCCCAATGAGCCATTGCCGCCAATTGAACAGCACATTTTAGACATGCTGGAGATGCCTCGTGTGGTAAAAGAAAGGTGTCAGTCTCCTCTTGAAAAAGTAAAAGCACTTTTCCCCCTAAAGGAAGTTGGCAAGAAAAAAGAAGAGAAGACTGCTCAAGACATCTTCAAAGACAAGTAAGCTGGAGAAGTATTATGGATTTTTTCTGAAACTGTTTTTTTTACACTTCAAATTGTTTTTGCTGGATGAAGTGGGCTCAGAGTCTTTTGAACATAAGATCAATGAGTTACACACTGAAAAAATACTAATGGCCAGAGAATATTGTGGTACGACAGTATGTCTAGGATGTTTTGTGAATAGTGGTGGTCTTACTATTATGGGGCAAGACACACCAAGGCCCAGTCTGTAGCTTCCTCATGTCTGTTGTTGTCACAAATTTGTTGTCACAAATCTATCAGTTTGGAAGGGACCTCAGGAGGGTTTCTTGTTCAACTTACTGCTCAAAGCAGGGTTACCTATGAGATCTAAACAGGTAACTCAGGGCTTCATCCCATCTGGTTTTGAAACATCCAGGGATGGAGACTGCACGTCCTCTCTGGGCAACCTGTTGCATTGCTTATTGTCTCCTGGTCAAACAGTTTGTCCTACTAATAGTTATAAAATAGTTCAAATAAGAATAACAGAGGGTCTAATTTAGTTCAGAATAAATGCTGCAGAGCTTTAAATTATCTGTAAAGATGAGTTTTCCTTCTCAGCACGCTCAATTTGCATTGTTCTGTAGCTTTCGTTTTGAATTCCAAATCAAAAGCAAAGCAGCTTCATTATTATCTGCTGTGCAATAAATCCGTATGTCTTGAAAAATCAAACTGTTATGCACACTTCCTGGAACATCTACTGTCTGAACAGTTTTTAAGATAGTTTTTTTGTTTATTTGTTATTACATATACTGTGTTTACTTTATTTGTGCTGCAAATATTAAGAATAAATCCTTAATTGCTGCTGCATTGGTACTGTCACCCCAGCCACAAGTCAATTTGCTCAAACAAAACCTGCTTGGAGCTTAATTTATTTAATGCCTAAAATACAACTAGTGAGACCCCTGGGATGCTGGAGAGTTCTCAGTTAGCTCCTTCTCCCTCCTTTTTGTCATTTTTAGCTCAGTCCTTTCAGCGCTAGGAACAATGTCTTTGAGCCATTTTGAGGCCTTGCTTAGCTGAGCTGTCATATATCCTTTACCTTGGGTTGCTAGAGCCTCCTCAGCATGTTATCTTTGGAAAGACATGGCACAGGACTTCTCACGTTACTGCTCTGGAATAACGACCACATTTCTGTATGCAGACTGGGAAACACCTTGGTTTTTATTTTGTTCATTGTTGAGTGTGCCTGTCCTTGCTCTGTGCCCCAGATTCTCTCTCTGTGTGTGTGTGTGTGTATACATACATACATTTATATGTGTATTTTAAAAAGTGATAGAACCAGTTTAAAAAAAAAAAGGCAAAACTTGGGTTCAAACAAGCTAGGGAGAGAATTTAAACAAAAAAGTGACCCATTACTGGTAGTTGCTTGAAAACATATCACCCCAAAGGCATCAATTTGACAAGCAAGAAGGAAAGCTATTTTGTTTAAAAATTGCTTTCCTTTAGAGGGGTGATGAAAGCAGCTATAAAAATAATTGAGATAGAAATTGATGTAAGGCATTAAAATGATTTTAAAAAATCTGTAAGGGAGGCAAAAGGATACAGACTCAACTATGCAAAGAAGAATGAATGGTAACAGGATTAAAAAATATGAAAAAACCTAGTACTGCTGTAGTGATGAATGGGAACAGTAGTATTGTCAGTACTACAACAGAAGTGTTAACTTTATGGTTTTGTTCTGTGTTTGGGGAAAAGCTGAGTGATATCATTAAATCACTTGATAAAGCACTGCAACAATGAGTAAGGAAAATGTTAAACATTAGATAACATTCAACTTATTAAAACTATCAGATCTAAATAATTTGCACTGAAGAGTTTTGAAAAGGTTGGCTAGAAGCTCTCTTGACAATTACTTTTGTTTTCTAAAACTGATTTGTGTCTCCTATCATCATATTGACCTGATTAATCTCTGCTTGATTTTTAAGGTCTAATGGGATTAAGGCAGCATAAATGTAGGCGTGATATCTTAATACAGATTTTATTATCCAGCATTTATTTGTTTCACTTTTGCTAAACTCTGTGTGTTTGAAAAATCCAGCAAAATAGAAAGCATTTAACTTTTTCCTTCTTAGGTTGGCTTTGAAGAGGCTGTTACCTCTTCCAGCTTTGCAGTGTGTGAGAGGCTTCTATATAAATGTAGAAGTGGGTGTTTTAAATTAATCTTGTATTTTATCAATTTTTCTCAAATAGTAGTTGCACGTTTCACAGTTTAAAAGTACTGCTAATCAGTGCATTACCAGTAACAGATTCTAAATGTCAGATCCTTGGCTGGTATAAATGGGTATGGATTCATTAGTTTCTGCTGTACTGCACTGATTAATGACAGCCATAGAATTGGTCCTAGGCAGTTAAATGCAGCAGCATCATTTACGTTTTCCTCCTTCCTCCAGTCCCAAAGCATTTTGAATCAGTAAAAATAATGCAGGGGGGAAAAAGACTTCAGGACATTGCAATTGAGTGGACAACACCTTTGGAGAAAAATGTTCTAAAAAATAATTTTCATTGTTCTTTGCACCTTTCATCAAACCACATCAATATACAAGAATTATGGTTCAAGTAGAAGTTCTAAACTCACTGGTGTTAGATAAGTATCAGTTTCTTCATTTTACAGACAGGCTTATCAGCTGTCCAGAACAATCAAGCAACTTGTTCGAGGTCAGCCAGAAAGTCAGCAGAGTTGGGAATAAAGCAAGGTATCCTATCCTTGTCCTGAGGCATGACCAAAGTCATAATTTCTCCTAGAGTGATAAGGAAGGTTATATTGGATGACAGGAGTTGCTGCAGAGAAGGGATTTCATTTCATTGGTGACAAAATTAAGTAAAGGACAGAGAAGACTACTGAAACAGTGGGATAAACACACTCCTCCCCTACTTTACAATCAGTGTCATAGAAAGTAAAAAGAAAGACTATGCAAGTTCTTTCTAATAGTTGATTGCTTCTGTAATGTGTAATGCAATTTTTAAAATCACTTCTAACCTTGTAGAATGCAAAATGGCACGTAGTCCAGGATCTCTGGCTTTGTCCCTACATCGTCAAGCGATTTCTTCTTTTCACTGCAGTAGTAGAATTTTTAAGAAAAACTTCTTACTTTGCTTCGGGATTCCTTGAACAGTAATACTGCCATTTAGATCGCTGAGTAGCTTTCAGTCATTCTTAAACTGAAATTGATTCTTCCGTGTCAGTAGCCTGTCACATTAAGTGGCACAGAACACAGCACCTGATTTTCTTCCCCTTTTGTGATTAGCTGGATTTTCTTCTGTTGCCAAGAAGCGCTCTAAAGTTTGGTTCATTAGATGGTACAATTAAGTTTCTGGTTTGAATGTATACCTTGGTATATGTTACCTGTGAGGGCAAAACTAGAAAGTAACCTAAAATCACAATTAGCTTTTTAAAAATAACAAGTAGTCTTCTGAAAGCATTTTGAGGTGTAGCTCAAAATGTCCTAAGAGAGTTCTTACATACTTAATTGGGGTTTGTCTAGCAGGTTTTGACTGCTGTAGTGGCAGTTTATAAAGCTCTCGTGTGCTGATGGAGATTATGGGTCATTAGACTCAAAAGCCACTGTGTAAACAGACATGTAGTAGCTATCAATTCCAAGACAGGAACTAGCTGGTAATTTTTGAAGAGTAAATTAATTTCTTACTTAAGTGTTAAGTAACATTGCCGTTTCATGTTAAGATAATCTGGTGAAAATACCAGAAGTCATGCAATACACTGTAAATCATATACTGTAAATTATCAAGGTTAACTCAATATAGAGGTTCCAAATAAAGTGAATGGAGGTATTATGTATTTAGAAAGGTGGAGATGATGTGTATGAGTAAATTCACTCCTGAAATAAGCATGAATAATCTCACACCTTCAACAAGCGGTGCCTTTGCTTTATGCTAAGATAAAGTTTGATCTCTGTTTCTGCTGTCTGCTTTGTGCAGCCTGTGGGGAAAAATGAGACATAGTGTAGTGTTAATTTGGGAACAGTTGTATAATGAAATTTTGTCCAGTGTTCGGTGTCTATTTCATAAATTTACTGACTCCCTACTTAGTAGGCAGGACAGTCTACTTTAAGTGTTTGTATTCATTTTTTTCCTCCTGATTTGCAGCAGTGAAGATGGACCCAACCCTAAGAAACCAAAAATTGAAGATGAGGAAGGTAGCTTTAGCATCATGAAGCTTGCTGAAGGCAGCATCACTTCTGTAAGCATATTTTTACAAATCTGATTATTAAAAGGGAAGATTAATTTCTCTAAGTGTATTATAGTGAATATAGAGAATTCCTGATAAAAGGATGGTTTGTAGCTGAAACATGACTGAAATATTGTCTACTTGTAGATTTGAGATTATCTGCTAGAGATTGTAAAGACAGCTTCCTCTGCCCTTAGGTGTATGTTAGCACAAGCTTCCATCAGTCTTGGATATTTTAGGACAAAATTCTCCCCTGGTGTCTAGAACTCTAAAGGGCAAGCCTGAGGATCTGAAGAAAACAGAATCTCACATTTGGGGTTCAGTGGTTGAATTTTGTTCTTGCTCTCTTTTGTATCATCTGCAACATCGAAGTTGCCTCTGTATATTTAATCAAAGGTATTGCTGTGATTTTGGAGACTGTTCTCTGCATTGATTGGAGTTCTAAGTCACAAATTTGGCTTCATCTTGCTGATAAGTTAAATGTCTAATTCCAGATATTGTATACACGGGTCAATGAAGCCTGTATCATAACTGTACACCTTCCTTTATTGGATTTTCTTAATTACAGGAAAAAAGGTGATTTAATATTAATTGAGATAACTTCACTTGTTTTCAAACTGTCCTTTGAGGTTGGTTTTTAAAATGCATGATTGAGATTTTTAAAAAGATTTAAATATTTTGTACTCCTAATATACACTTCTGATTTTTTCTGAAAAGTGGCTTTGCCAGATTTAAAAGAAACACGAAGAGCAGTAAGCAAGCTTATTGAAAGATAGAAGAATTATTTTGACAGCAAAACATAAAATTTACAAATAAACTTAGGAGAATTTTCATTCCTGAAAGGAAATGTTGAGCAATGTAATTTTTTTTCCTAGAATTATTGCATCTGCTTTTCAGTAGATGTTTATTTATCTTTGACCTGGTTTAGTTCCTTTGTAAGGTTTCTGCACTTGTATGCCCATTTAGAGCTTCAGCTTTAAGATGTCAGACTGGGCCAGAAAGGGTAGGTGAACTGAGTGCAAGCTTTTAATTTTGAGCTTCCTATTGGAGCAGCAAACCAATGATTCTGTACCCACATGCCTGGGAGCTCCCATTCCTCATTAAGCGTCTGTCAAGATTAGCGAGAGGTCTGTGCTACAGAAAGTCTCAAAGCTGAACTAGCAGATAGCCTGAATTACTGTGCTCCTGACCTCTAAACCCCAGAGAATATGGTTGGCTTATAAGAGCACAGTAGTAAGTGTAAGTTCGTCTTGCTCATGTCATAACTAACCTTTGCTAGGAGTGCTGCACATTAATACACATTGTAAGACTTTCATTTTGTGAGTCCACATGCAGAGAATTGTAGAGGTTCTGTTGCCGTATTAAAATAAACAGTAATGTAAAGATTCTTGTTGCCTCACAAGAATAAAGAGATGGATATTGGCAGATGATTGTATCATTTTTGGCCCTTTTCTAGGTTGGCAGTGTTAACCCAGCAGAAGATTTCCGAATTCTGGTGAGGCAGAAAAATTCTGACTTCAAAGATGGTAAATGGCTTTTATCTATCTTAATTATATGTAGTAGTATCTCCAGGGTTCAGTAAATGCAATCCATCTGTCTACACAGAAGTTTCTAGTGCTATGTGAGATGCTCTGGTGTTTACTACTTAGCTTCTAGTGCCACTCAGCAAAGAAAGGTGCCACTCATAATTCCCATGTCAATGTTTGCCTTCCCCATTTGAAAGTCTCAGATACCCATGTTTGTGTAAGATGGCACTAGACAGCTACATTGAGGAATCTGAGCAACTCTTCAGGTCTTTCTAACAGAAGATCCCTTGGTAGTGACTAACTGCCTCGTTCAAACTGGGTATCAGCTTCTCATCTGGCTTCATGGGATCTTTCTGGCTTGAAGTGGAGGGCTGTTGGCTGCACGCCATGTGAGAAATCTGTCTTTTGCTGTCTACTTACTCTGTTCTATGAAGAAATAAGAATCTGATGCCCGGGATTTACATCTTTACATGCAAATATCGTTTCTTACTGCTTGTTGTGAGCAAAAGAAAGCATGAGTGATTTTAGAGTGTAATAAGCAGGTAGTATGTGACTCAAAGACGAAAGCAGGATCTGTGTGCACCGAATTTATTCTCGGCATACAGCAAGACAGGGTTTTGATGCAGAGGCAAGGAAGAATACAAAGCACAGGTCAGCCACTGTATTGCATGCCCTAAGTCTGAAAATGCAAAGGAATTTTCATTTGTTTGTATGGTATTTCCCTACTGAAATAGCCATACAGAGATACATGTAATCCAAAGGTATCCTACAAAAAATGCACAGGATGGATGGGGTCACTTTAAAGGATGATTTGAAGTTTGTGGCAAGATAAATCTCATCTCCTGAATAGCCACTAATGTATCATTTCTTTTTAAAGAAAAAGATCTGCAGAGGTGCTGAAGTGAGGTGCTGGGTATTTCAACAAGGCCTTTGGTCCTTTTGGACAGAGTTTGAGGACGGTGTTGAGTAGTATACTGATTTGTGATACAGTCTGTTAAAGTCTGTATAGCTATTTCTTTCCAGAATTTCCAGACCTGTAAGCCAGCTATCCAGCTTTTTACATGGTTTTTGCATTAGATCCAGAAGAAATTGTTTATTGAAAAAATATTTGGACTTGTGTTCTCAAATCTCAGATATATTAAGATGCAGTAAAAAAGCATTGCACGATATATTAGAATACAGAAACTGTGAGACAGTTGACTACTTTGTTACGGTAATTAATTTTATCATGTAGAAAAGCTTTAAGGCAGAAATAAGTACAGTGATTACCCTTGAAGATGGTTTAACTAAAGACTGCTTAAATATGTCCACTTAGTAGCTGTGCTGGAGATAACTGCGGTACATGTTTGGATGGCGTCTGAAATGTTGAGCAATCTGCTTTTATTTTGCGTGTGATCTGCTCTGTAATTTTAAGGTGTAGTTAGAATGTAGTGCAGTCATCCATTTAAAGAAGAGATAGAAGCCACTATACATAAAGACATGCTCTGTGTATTATTTTTTTTCTTCTGCTTAATCCTTTTTCTGCTTTAGAGACTTTTAGGTAGTTTAATTCATAAAACCTTACAGGTATGTTTTTAGTGGCTTGCTGTATTGCATTCTGAGTATGTAAATAGTAAATTCTGCCGTAAAACTATTCAGTGTTTCTAAGGGTTTTTTTAAATATAATTTTGTATCTCATTTAGTGATGAAACTTTTTTTCCCTCTGCTAGAACGTGTGAAATGTAAAATGTTTTTGCAGGAAAGGGTAATCTGTGGCATTCGAATAGTTTATTGGAAAAACCCCCAAACAATTACATTATATGTGTCAGGGTGCAGACAGGACAGCTATTACAGAATCACAGAATCATCTTGCTTGGAAAGGACCTTTAAGATCATCGAGTCCAACTGTTAACCTAACACTACCAAGTCAACCACTAAACAATATCCCTAAACAATATCCCTAAGCACTACATCTACTCGTCTTTTAAATACCTCCAGGGATGGTGACTCCCCCACTTCCCTGGGCAGCCTGTTCCACTGCTTGATAACCCTTTCCGTGAAGAAATTTTTCCTAATATCCAGTCTAAACCTCCACTGGTGCAACTTGAGGCCGTTTCCTCTCGTTCTACCGCTTGTTACCTGGGAGAAGAGACTAACACCCTCCTCGCTACAACCTCCTTTCAGGTACTTGTATACAGCAATAAGGTCTCCCCTGAGCCTCCTTTTCTCCAGGCTAAACAGCCCCAGTTCCCTCAGCTGCTCCTCATACGACTTGTGCTCTAGACCCTTCACCAGCTTCGTTGCCCTTCTTTGTATTCTCTCTAGCACCTCAATGTCTTTCTTGTAGGGAGGGGCCCAAAACTGAACAGGTTGCATCCTGTTTTGCTTCTTTCTTGTATGAAAAGAGCATCCATTGTAGTCTTCCAAACTGAAGAGAGTCTACATTCTCTTTTTAAAAACGGCAGCAATTCCTTCTTCCTTCCCTCCCCACAAAATAGCAAGAGTCCCTCCATAGGGAGGAGAAAGAGCTTTCAACTGTTTGCTTAAGGGTGGATTTTTTTGGTAGATAAAGAAGTTGTAGCAATAGGAAGAGTTGCACTTTAAATACTGACAGTAGAGTGGCTATTTCATTAAGCTGCAGGTTAATGGCACACATCCTCTTCAGTTCACAGCAAGTCTCTCACCAATATTACAAAGTTATCAAGACCAAAGTATGGCAAGGGACTTTTTTTTTGGTTGAATTTTTTTAAACAGCTTGTAGGAAGCCCTGACAGTACATTTATCATCGAAAATTAGTACCAATGCACCTCCTGCAGTGGCCTCACTGGGATTTGATGATCAGGGTTTGTGCCACTCATAGCCTGTGTGCAAGTTAGACAGCCCACGTCTGAATGCTGGGTCCCACGGCAGACCAGAGCAGGAGAAATGATGCATTCACTGTTAGTGAGAAATGGGTCACTAATGTGCAAATAAGTTTGTTTTTTTTTTAAGAAAAACTAAGAGTTTCAAATTGGCAAGGACCTTAGGGATAGGTTTTGTGAGACTGGCACCTCAGTTCCTGAAACAGTAATGAACTTTGTTTTTAATTGACAACTGTGTAGTTTATTACAGTAGGGACCCACTACAGCTTACGTGGCGAGTTGTGTGTGAGGGTGTCAGCTTACTGGTTAATATTAGTTGCTTGTGTAACTGGTATTGTGTTTCCTCTCCAGATATCTTTACTTTGTTGTTTGCATTCGTGGCCAGAGAGATGTCATTTTATGCAGGTCTTATTTTGAGCAGGCTACAAGTGCACAGTCATCAGAAAGAGCAGTCTTCTGATAACAGCTTCTGACATTTTTGTCAATGAATGCAAATAAAATAGATTAGTTTGCTTGAGTGGAATCTAATCGTTACTCCCAAGGGTATACAATGAGTTTCTTCATTGCTGTGGCTGCAGAGAAGATTCTGAAATGCAGTGAGTGCTTGCCATCTTTGTAATGCCAAAGGAGTAGCCACATGACTACCAGTTCATCCTCTTTGACTATTTACAGATTTCTATCCATGTCTGCATTTCTGGAGAGCAGAAGGTGTCTCATACGAGGTGGTGTATACTCATATGCTTCTGTAGGAGACAGGATGCCTTAATGGGGGGTAAAAAAGATGCTGACACATGCATAGTGTTTTCTTTGATTTGTAAATTTTCCATGTGAGTTTATAGGCCAGATTTCATTGTGTCTTACAGGACACCTATCTGAGAACTTGATGTCTGAAGTCCTATAGTTGAAAGAGCTTTTTTTCTTTTACTGATTGACAGTGAAGAGAGACATCTGCAATGACAACTGCACAGCTTATGGACATAAGAAAAAAAGTCCAGACACAAATTGTACCAAACGCTCATTTTTATATTTATAGCAAGTTTGTTAATATTTTTATTCCCAGGCACTTTTAGAAAAGTAAAGTTAGAAAAGTCAGTAATTGCTCGTGTAGATTTCAGCAAATGTTCTGTTGTGTGTGAGGTGTCACAGTTTTGCCATGGAATGTAGATACCTTCTTAAGCAAAATGTAAAACACTGGTTTTGCACTGGATGCTTTGTATGCATAAAAGAATTGTGTATAAGAATTTGCAATAGGAATTTATTAGACAGTTGCAACAAGGGGAATATTTATTTCAAGATTTTCTGTAGAAATGTATATAGTTAGCTACCTTTCTAGACCTAAGATAATTTTTTAAAAACGTAGTATCTACTTTCACTTTTTGTTGGCATATGTCTTTGCAGTTTGTCTACATTTTTATCTTAGTGGATGTTTTTGTGTATTTCAGAGACTATTCATACTCTACTGCTAGGTAGGCCAAATGCAATGACTGTTGGTTTGATGAAAATCATTCAGTCACTGGAAGAGTATTTGCAAACCAAATACTTAAGTATGTAAAATCACTTTGAAATTTCCTGTACATCTGCTTCACAGAGAAGATGAAGCCAGATTCATCTTTGCAGGGCATCGTGATTGGGTGAGACACAAAGCTCTGAGTTGCAACAAACAGAATTTGGATTAGATGTTATGGGGCAGAGGAGGGGGGAATATATATAAAAACCACAATGATGGTAGTCAAACACAGAAAGAGGGGCCCAGAGAACTTGGAGACTCTCCATTTTTGCAGCTACTCAGAACTCAAGTCAGTGGAGCATTGAGCCACCTGATCCACAGCAGCCCTGGTTTGAGCAGGGATTTGGACCAGATGTCTTTCAGACGTCCAGCCTAAATAATTCTGATCCATACCTCCAGGCAATTTAGAGAGACCATTTCAAAATTGAATAGCACCTCGTAGGACACTGGAGTAGTTCAACAGCTCTTGATCTTAAAATTCCTATTTCTTGGCTTAAAGATGACGGAAGTCCTTAAAAAATTAGGACAGTTTTCTATTTAGAATCTTTCTCTTCAGTTACAAAAAGATGATACTTACAGAGCACTAGTTTAAAATTTATTATCAGGTGGTTTAATGGATTTGTCAGTGACTTACTTTAAGCACTGTCCATTAATACAAATCATTACCACCACCAGTGGATAAATCAAAAGATTGGTAACAACAGGAGTCTTTTGTCTACAGAAAGAGCTATTTTTTTTAACCTGATTAATTTTTTAGGGAGGAGGGGGAATCCCCAAGGAATTGAACTTGGACTATAATACAGCCTTATCTATTATTATGCTGTAATCTGGTTGGCATAGTAATCAAGACCAGGGAGTGAACTGAGCAAACATGAAAATATAACTACACTTTTGTACTGTAACTATTCAGAGATAACAAGTGAATATAATTGTTCATGGCATATTTCACAAGAAATAACAGCACTGGTGAATCTATTTTACAGTAGGGAATGTATCTGAATGCCAGTGGGGAAGGGATTAAATTCTATTAGAACTAAAAGATCTTATATTCCAAGATTTTTTTTTTTTTTTCTTGTAGTTCTCCTGCCTTTAATCACTATATTTGTTATCTAATCAGTCAGGTACAGTAGAAGAGGGAAGCAGAAGATTAAAATCTCTTGGGATGCTCTGCAGAACATGGTGGTTATTAGGAGTGCTGGAATTCCAGTTTATGCAAAATGTAGTTCATTAGTTCACTTCCTTAAATGTGTGTGGGGGATGAGGGAAGTTGGGAGAGAAGGAAAGAAAGTTGTCATTACACAGCAGTGGCCTGAATAGGCTGTCAGTTTGTAACTCTAGGACCTGTCCTTCAAAACCCCAATGCCTGAGATTTGTCTGGGACACATCAGAGTTAATGCTAATATTCACAACTTAGTTGAATGGACATCTGTATGCAGATCACAGCTTTCTCCAAAACCAGGGAGATCTGTTTTTTTGCAGCACCCAAAAACAAAGCATCACACTAATGGAAGGGCAGATGACAGGCACCAGGAAATCAACAAAGTTCTCAGATCTAGAAGTGTAAAGGAACAGAGTCCACTTTGGAGACCTTCCAGTTACAATCCTTATCTGCCATCTCTGGTATCGTCTTTGGCCCCCTGAAATAGTTTGTTAGTCTGATCGGAACACAGGAATTTTATCTATTTTAAATTCATCAGTCGTTGGCCTGTCATTTAAGGGAGACCCAATGGACAGACTCATTTTTAGCCAAGCTGTTTTAAGATGTTAGAAGAATCTGACGTAAAATATTGTTGCCATGTAACCTGTTTTCCTGCATATATGATGGTCTTTCAGTGCCTAGTAAAATATTGTAGGATTTTCTTGGTTCCTTACAACGTATTTCAAAAGGAGGCAACTTACAGTCAGTAGCAAGCAAAAGTCTTTTCTTCTGATGCCTACCAGTGCAATCAAATGGAAAAGGATTTAAAAAAAAATAAGTGCAAAAGAAGTAGTAGAGTGTCTGATTATTGTCAGAATGATTCCAGCGTACTGTTTGAAATTAAGACTTTTATTGCACCCTCGTAGTGCCTGGGGTTTTAATTTAACACATCAATGAAAAGGCAGCGTTTAAAAAAAACACCACCACCACTGAAAACACCAGCAGGACTTGCTTTTATTAGTGCAATTCATAAGAAATTAGAACATTTAATGAGAAAATCGTTAACCATGAAAAAAAACGGACTGACTTAACTTGGGGAGCTTAAGTAGTGAGACTTCAATTTAGTTTGGCAACTACTGGTAAAATAAATAAAAAGAATGAGCTGATCACCTCTGGAGCAGTAGGCACTTTAGCACACTTTCTTCTGTGATAGCTGCTGTTGGACAGAACCATTATCTGCCTCCTTTTCTAGAAGCTCTACAGTTTCCCACTCAGAAGGTAGTGGGAAAATATCAAGCATGTCTTGTTTCACTCTTTTCAGAGATACTGTCCTTCAGATTCAGTTCAATTAGGCATTTTATGGAACAGAAATATAACAGGTAGCATTATGTATGCTTACAGTGAGCAGAATGGAATACAGTATTTAAAAGATGTCTGCTTCTCCATGTGTTTGTTTATCCTTGTCTCTTCCATCATTCTGGCAAATTATTTTCTATGTTGATGTTTCCATGGCTGAAATAGTTGCAGTGACATCTATGCCTGTAACATCTGAACATAAGAAGGGCTATAGGTGGGGCTAAAGGTAATCCAGTAACCTGTCTTTAAGAGTACAAGAACAGGACAGGCAGATGCTGTGACTTGTCCAGAATGCTTTCCTGCATGTTCTTCCTCAATGGCAACATCACCTTTATTTTCACTCGACAGATTTCCTCGTTTAAGAATTCTAAGGATTTGTTCAAGCATTTTTTTAAGCTGTTAAAACTTCTAGCATCCCACAGCAGCCTGTGGTAAAGAGGTTAACTGGTTTTGTTTGAAGAGGTACTTGTTTTTCATTTGTTCTTAACCTAACTCTTTGCTCTTGTTTTGAGAGAGGCAGTGGATTATCACTCCCTAGTCATCCTTTTCACAGTGCTTCTGAGTTTACAGGTCACTGTTGTATGCTTCTCACACTTGTCTTTTCCCAGGCTGAGGTGTCTGCCAGAGGGTAAAATTGGACAGTTCCTCACCTGTAATTAAACATGAAGAAAATAAAGTACTAAAATCCAGCAGAACTTAGTTGGGCTTGCAGAGCTCTTGGTGACATTTTCACTTGTCACATTTGCAGTGTTTTACAGCTGTCTACCTTTTAGGAGCTCAACAGTGAGGATGAAACTGGTGTTCCCCTTCTTGCTGGTACAAGTCTCATTGTATACCTCTGCATCTCTCTGTGAGGCATGCACAGTTTATAATAGTTATCTCCATAATCACAGAATCATAGAATCGTTTTGGTTGGAAAGGACCTTTAATATCATCAAGTCCAACCATTAACCCATCACTGCCAAGTCCACCACTAAACCATGTCCCTAAGCACCACATCTATAAACACCATTGCCCCAATGAAAAATCATCAAACTACCTGTACAGAGACAAGATATACTCTAATGTCAGTAACAAGGTAGTCTTTTAACTGCAATCACCCTGCAGCTATTATTTTGACGTTATTACAGCTTCATTGTAAATTTAACACTTTCATTGAAATATACATGTGTTTCAGGATACAGGATGTTTAGGGGATATGCTTGTGTTGTAGAACATAACCTCCCTCAGCTTTAGGATCCCAAATGTCTTAGTTTTACTTTCTATCAAACAAACTAGGCCAATGCTTTTTTTCTTGGCTTTCAGGGAAAGACTTTTGCCTTGGCCATAGTTGGGTTTCTTCCTAGTATATCTAGCTTTTCCAGAGAGGCTGAAGTAATTGTTAGTAGCTTAGATAATGATGATCAGCTTAAGTAGCTTGTGGTGGTGTGGGTATGATTAACTCTTTTGATACCTGTGGAATAGAAAAAGAGAGATGTAAAGGAAAAATGTTTTTCTGCCTTGAAAGTGTGCAGTCTTTGATTTATTTATTTCTCCTCGTCTTTCAGTGAGTCAGCAGTTGATAAACCGCATTGATCAGTTCCTGGAAAATAAGGGTTCACAGTACTACATGAAAGGGATCAATTGTATCAGAGTTTTCAGAGAGGAGGCCATTAAGGTAACGTTAATATGTGAAAGCTCTCATCTCTTTCAAATTAAAAACATGATGGGCCTATTTGCGGTATTAGTAATTTGATAATTTCTTGCTACAGCAAAAAGAATTGATTCGTAGAAATATATTTGCATTTTATGTTTCTTTATTCTTACTGGAATGGAGACTAGCTTCTCTCGTATTATTTGCTGTTTGTTTTCTTTTAAACATAAAACCACAAGGCCTGTGACCTGATACTTGTAAAAGAAAAATAAGCAATCCTACAAATTTCTTCTTAAATAAAGCTAGTTACAAGAAAGTCTTTCTAGCTTTCTGAAAGGCAGTTTTTGTGGCTCACCTTTCCTTAGAACTCTTGGTTTTAGTAGAGATAAAAACCAAAAACTGTACTGACTTTTGTGTTCACCATGTTAGATGACTTCATGAAGAATTAAGTTTGCAGCACTCTCTAGTAAGCTACTTTAATATTTCTCTGTTATCATTGCTGTTATTTTTTTCAGCTGTCCAAGGCGCAGTGCTTTAATGATTTTCTGCAGGCCCTGAAATCAAAGGTGGAAGATAAAGCCTTAGCTGATTTCTGGGAGATCATGATTCAAGGTAGGATGGCATTTTAAAAAAAAAAAAAAAAAGAGTATTTCTAGTTGTATTATCCATTATGTAAGAGGAAACTCTGTTAGCAATGGGACATTTAAACTAACCCCAGAGCAGCATTTTGATATGGTTCATTCCTGCAGCCTGTTTAAAAAAATAGAAATCTTTCACATTGCAATTTCCTTTTTTGCAGTAATAATTTCATATCAGCAATATCCGTAATGCCTTGCCAAGTCTTGTTGAAATGGTAAATTAATTGTGGAACAAGAGAGACAAATTAAATGTTACAGGGTAAGGAGAAGAAGATATGATTTCAGCTGAATTTCAAAATAAATGGAAAAAGCTCATGCAGCAGAGATATAAAAAGATTCTTCCAAATTAAGCTTCAAAAAAGGCAGCGATAGCATTGAAATATGTCAGTGATCATTTTGTGTTTAAGCAACCTGAAGTACAGAATATGTGATAATATGACACCTACCTATGATTAAACTGGGAGATACAAGGCAGTGCAATTCCAAAAGACATACAGAGACTACGCAAGTGATAAATAAAGGAACATTTTCACCAATGCGAAACATGGTGGACTAAAAAAAAATTTTTACGTCGTACTCTTGTTTTTAATTGGAACCAGTGGTAAGAAAATCTGTTAAATGCCCAGCTGTACCTCTTAAGAGTGCATGCTATAAAATGCAATGATATGCTTTTTTATGGCGCCTTCCAAGGTGACGAACTCCAGACACTCTAATGTCTGCTTCATCCAACTTTTTCAAAATACAAGCTGGGAATTTGTTTAGCAACCCAAAACAACAGCACAAGACAACACTGAAAAGGATATTGTATTCAGTAGTATTATAGGGAACCTTCTCTGAAGAAGTTTGAAAAAAAACAAAACAAAACACAACAAACTTTGAAAATATGAAACTTGGCTCTTTCAAAGCCATGCTAGAATACTGTTTTAATAATTTTTAGTTGGTACAAGCCAGAGTTTTTAACAAACTGGAGTATATTTTTGAGGAAAAAAAATACAAATACAGAGATGATATTTTCGTACAAAATAGATTGTCTTCTCGTGAGAAGATGATAAAATTATGGTGCTTTATGCATAATCTAGCTGTTGCCATTAGGTAGCTGAAATTGCTTTCCACTTGCTGCTACCAAAAGCAGAAGTCCTGTTTTCCCTGCTTCGTGCCACATGACCCATCCCTCTTTTCTACCAAATGTGGCATGCATTGGGCCTTGTCGTGAGCAGCTGCCATCGCCAAAAGAGGATGGATGTGAGTTAACGAGTTAGTGGCTCAGGAGCAAGGCAGATCTGTTTGACAAGTTCACTTGTCTCATGCAACCTGCCGTGTAGTTCTAGGGGCATATTAAGGTGGCATTGCACCACTTACGCTGCTGCTGAAACCTTTATGAGTCTACTGTTCTTTGCTCCCACATCCACAGCTTCTTTATTCAGGCACAAGCATTCGTGTAGCCAAGTGATGAGCTAGACTAGAAAAACTATTGGGGTGTAAAAAGTAATTGAGATGTTTTTGGGGAGGTCACTGCACAGGATGGTGGTATTGGCACAACCAAGGAGCAAAGTCGGGGCAGGACCAGCACTTTGGTAGTCGGACTCTAGATAATCACAGCATAAGTGTTTGTATGTTAGAAGTTGATTTTTCTTATGCTATTAAGGACCTAAGAGCATGCTGTGAATGACTAAAAGTGTAATTTCTGGTAAATTTTCAGCATTTCATCTGTGATCTATGATTTCAGTGTCTCATTAGTTTGATTGTCATAATATTAGCAGCTTCCTAAATGGATACTTCCACAAGCTTATGAATATGCTCATTAATTTATTTTTATATCATAGTTGACTCATTTATGCAAGTCACATTTTCCTTTGAGAAATATTTTTTATTTTTGATGGTGATGATGACACATTCAGTAGTCGGAAGACTTTTTTCATTTCTAACATTAAGTGCGTTTTTGGGAAGCCTTCTAATGATATTTTTATATCTCTTTTTTTAGACAGAATTTCTTTGATCTCTAAAGATGAAGCAGGCGGAAGTTCGGTGACTAGTGAAGAGGCTGAAAAGGTATCATTTTTTTAATGAGCATCTATTTGTATAGAGCCCTTACTGTGGAACAGAAGATTCTTTCTTATATGGATAAATCCTTAGGTGAATGAAATAGGATCCATATGAAGGAAGAAGAGTGTCCTTTTACCACACAATTGAAATTGCCACAGTTCAGAGTAAAAGTAATTCCCTAACATGTAACACAGCATTTTGCTTTAATTGGTCTTTAGAAAGTATCTGAAAATATCCTCTACAAAGAACAGGAACTTAACGAACTCTTTGTAGTGGAACAGCAATAGACTCTTTATATATGCAAAATCACTATCTGAACTTCATAGAAAGAACTGTGATCTCATTGCTAGCACGAGAGTTCAAAAATCAGGATACTTTTTTGTCTAAAGTTGTTGTGAACTCTAGCAATATAAAGTTGTTATAGCTAGTTTTCACCATATATGCGATGATACCAATATTTTCCGCTTTATGCAGCTCTTGTGGATTGATGGACATCATAGGTGATGCTGGTATTATTATTGGTGATCATATTAGATCCTTTTGGAAGCAAGTTTTGGAGTATTTGCAGGTATTCTTTCTATAGAAATATAACACTTCAGTAACTGCAGTGATGAATGAAGGATGTCACAGTTACAAAGGAGTGAATTCAAACAGACAGAATGGTGCCTTCTGTTTGAAAGAAAGCAGAATTCAGAGTTGCTGTCAAAAATTGTATTTGTGTGGAGAGGATAAGACGGGCATTCTTGTATCAGGCTGCTAGCCATGATTTGAAATAGTTTAGGAGAAAGAAGGTCCTTGTATTACAGACCCCTGAAGGTAAACCTGTGGCTAAAATCACTAAGTACTTTGCAGAGAAGCAGCTTTTCTAAAAGATGCCACATTGATTTTCACAACTTTCAGGTCCTACATTAGCAGTAACCAGAAGGGGGTAGAATTAGGTTCTCCATGAGTGAATTAATGAGCGGGTAAAAGAATGTATTTTAGAAACTGCTTTTTTTCATCTGTAACAATTTACCTCAAGGTGAAGAAGGCACAGCAATGTCATGAAAATAAAAAGCTAACAAAGAGTCTAGAAAGCTAAGCACATGTGCAGAGTACAAATGACAGAATATGAAGGTTTTTTCTATAGGTGAAGGACCTACTGGCTGTTTCTCATTCACACATAATTGTATAGAGCAACTTTTTCCCCCAGTGGTGGTTTTAAAGAGTATCAGTTTTTGTTACATATTCCAAATGCTATGAATTTACTTCCAAAAAAGCCAGCATTTTCCTATGTCTACAGTAGATTGCAAAAATGGTTCATTTTCTATACTGAAGGTGATACCCTTCACTGAAAGGCTATATTGGATCTTTTAAAATATCACAGAATAGAGTAAGATACAAGTTTTCTTCACCTCTGTAATAGGTCACATGCAAGCATGTAGGTCAAGGGATTGGCTGTCAGCGTGGTCCTATGTGACACAAAAGGCTTTTCTCTTACAGGCAGATCACTAGCTGATAGCAGTTTCAGGACTATTTTGGATATAAGATTTCAGGTTTATAGGGTTGCTGAAGGAGAAAGGAAGACTTACAAGGCCACTTATTATAGAGGTAACATGTAAAAATTTCCATTTTCTTTTCAGTTGAGTTAAGTTATCCATGCCTATTTTCCTATCACTGAGAAAAATGGGATTAAGTAGGGTTTTTTTTTTTTTCCTGTAATAGTGGAGATACTGTTTTTAGAGCATGAGGATGATAGGTTAAAAGAGCAGAAATGTCAAGTGCTTTTTCTGGTTGCTTTGAGGAAGATAATGGATTTCAGCACAACCATTATATGTAATTTGCTTTGCATAAATGTAAAACAGGTTTTGGGAAAAAAAATTTTGGATGTTCAGCATTTGATGGAAAATTCAAGTTTCAATTTATTGCAAATCTTCATCATACATTTATTTAGCTTTTAGCTTTCTTTACCCAATTTAGTGTGGGAAAGCTAATTTTGAAAACTTTGAAAAATGTGCTACTTTCAGAAATACCATTTGACTCTTAATTAACTGCATAAAATGAGATTTGATCTGGCACAAAAAGCCTTTCAGAGCTGACAATGTCGTTAGCTTTTAGTTTCATGGTATGTGCTTTATATTACTACTAGATTGAGAACTTTTCCAGCAAAAAGATACACAGACATACAGCATCTTGAAATTCCAGTTCCTTCTGACCCTGTCACCTTCTCATTTTTTTTTTGCAGCTACAAAATCTATATGATAAGTTGAAGTCAGCACGTTAAAACATGAGCTTTGTCTGTGGAGTAAGCTTTCTACATTCTTCTTGGATATTGCTGTTTAGGATGTAGGAAAGGTCTGACCTTTGGGTAGTGAGACAACAAGGTACAGGTTGTCTACATCCTCTGTCTTTAGTGTTAACCAAAAGCAATGTATTTGCTTTTCATCCTAGTGGGTATGGTATCTGGCACTTTCCCACAAATGGGATGCAGCAGGTAACTTCTCAGTGTTTTACCTGTTGTCTAAAGCTGTCACTATTGCTCTAGAGAAGGATCAGAACATTTTATTTATGTAAAATAGTATTTAAGCTTCTTACAGTACAAGTGTATTGTCTCAGAGATTTGTAGTGCTCTGATAGGGATCCCATGACCTTTTACACAACCTCCATGGCTGTTGTAGTTGATGTCCTCACGTAGACAGTAGCTTGCTTTCAGGAGCCAGCTGTTTGCACAAAAGAGTACCTAAACTCTAAACAGGTATTTATAGCCTATTCAATGTAGTTATTTTCTAACTATCTGTTCTCTTCCATCTAGACGTAGGGATTGAGTGCACCCTCAGCAAATTTGCAGATGACACCAAGCTGGGTGGCAGTGTCGATCTGCTGGAGGGTAGGAAGGCCCTTCAGAGGGATTTGGACAGGTTAGATATATGGGCTGAGACCAACGGCATGAGGTTCAACAAGAACAAGTGCTGGGTCTTACACTTCGGCCACAACAACCCCATGCAGCTCTACAGGCTGGGGGAAGAGTGGTTAGAAAGCGGCCCGTTGGCAAGAGACCTGGGGGTGCTGATCGACAGCCGGCTAAACATGAGCCAGCAGTGTGCCCAGGTGGCCAAGAAGGCCAATGGCATCCTGGCCTCTATTAGGAATAGTGTAGCCAGCCGGTCTAGGGAAGTGATCGTCCCTCTGTACTCGGCACTGGTGAGGCCGCATCTTGAGTACTGTGTTCAGTTCTGGGCCCCGCACTTCAAGAAAGATGTTGAGGTTTTGGAGCGAGTCCAGAGGAGGGCGACCAAGCTGGTGAAGGGTCTGGAGGGTCTGACCTATGAGGAATGGCTGAGGGAGCTGGGGTTGTTTAGCCTGGAGAAGAGGAGGCTCAGAGGTGACCTTATTGCAGTCTACACCTACCTGAAGGGAGGTTGTAGTGAAGTGGGAGTTGGCCTCTTCTCCCAGGCAACTAGCAATAGGACAAGAGGACATAGCCTCAAGCTTCGCCAGGGGAGGTTCAGGTTGGACATCAGGAAGAATTTCTTTTCAGAAAGGGTTATTAGACATTGGAATGGGCTGCCCAGGGAGGTGGTGGAGTCACCATCTCTGGATGTGTTTAAGAAAAGACTGGACATGGCACTTAGTGCCATGGTCTAGTTGACAGGGTGGTGTCAGGGCAACAGTTGGACTTGATGATCCCTGAGGTCTCTTCCAACCTGGTTGATTCTGTGATTCTGTGATCATCTAGAGTTATAGTGAAGTTGTTTCTGAATTAAGGATGATGGAACTCAGAGTCATGGAATGTGGCTCTTCTTCCTCCCCAGCTTTCACAGACATCTTTTTATCTGGGGCAGGGTTGTTCCTGGCTCTGTACACTTGTTCTACTGCATTTTAATAAGAAAAAGAACATTTATAATTTTATAGTAAGGATATTGGTAAAGAGACTGTAACTAAAACTTGCAGATCGCTGGAGACCTTTTAAGTAAGAGTCAAGTATTTGTATTTTTCTTTTGCCATTCTAGCTAAATTATTAATTTTTTCACAATGTTAGGCTAAGAGAAAAATAATTCAGAGGTGGTTGTACTCCAGATGTTGTCTGTATGTTTGATTTCAGTTGTTATAGTATCTGAGCAACTTACCTTTATCTTCTGTTAATGGGTGCCATGCTTTAAGTGAAGGGCATATGGTGAGTTGTATCAGCAGCTATGGCAATAGAATTTTACATAATGAATTTTCTATTTTTAAAGACTGGCATTCTAACCATCTTGCATGTTTGAGGAGTTTTTTAAAATCCATGTCTTTGTTCATTTCTTAAATGTTAATTGAATTAAATGGGAAGCTTCTAAGTTCCACACAGAACTAGAATGTCGTACTGAAGAAATTTGCTAAACAAGCCATTCATCAGCTTACGTATGTATTCATATCAAGGGGAAGGCGGTTTGCTGTCCTTTAGCATTTTGTAGCTACACACAGTACTACTTTTTAAATTATCTTTTTTAAGAACATAAACATGGCCATACTGTAATGGACAAAATGTCCATCTAGCCCAGAATCCCGTGTTTGACAGTGGACAATAACAGATGAGTAGGGAAAAGTGTACAGGTGTACAATCCCAGGCTCCAGCCACAGATGTCTCAAGTACTTCGTGTGCTTGAGGTTGTTTCTGTGGACTTAGTAGACTTCAAAGGATTTCTCTTCTATGAACTTTCCCCATCTCCTTGTGAAACTAGGGACTAATATTTGCAGCATTCTTATTACAGGGTGTTCTACAGCTTAACCGTATATTGTCTGAAGAACCATAGCCTTTTGTCTGTTATTCAACATACTTCATCATAAAATCCTTTAAAAGCAAGGTTTATGAAATTTTCTGTACTTTATGATGATTTTGCAGGGTAGAAACCAGGACAAACTTCATTCATAATTTTTAATTACAGTTGTTTTGATATACAAAGGAGACATTCTGTTAATTTAAAATTAAGGGTCTGATTTTTGTAAGTATCATAAAAATACATTTGTGTTTTCAGTTCTTGGCTCTGAAAGAAAAGAAAAATGAAACTCTGCCTCCCACAGATGATGGTGGTGATGTTGATGATTTGGTGAGTAGCATAAAGACATAATGTGGCTTTAGAATTAAACTGTAACTGAAACATGGAGTGAGAGAGAGCAAGTGCTTCTTAAAGCAGTAGATTACAGTGCATGGCTTCAGAAAACACCTAAGGAATTTAGTCATAAAAGAGCCACATGAAATTACTTATTTGCTATTGCAGAACATAACCAGGTATGTAATTTCATGATAGCAAATACTATGTTATGTGGTAACACGGGTGTTTACATAGGTTAAATGTGTCCTCTGGTGTGTTTCAAAAGAGCCAGTGAGGCTGCTCATTTGATAGCAGATTGTTGTAATTTACTATAATAGCCTTTAACAAAGCTGGTAGATCTAGAACAGCTATTTATGTGTGTTGAAACTGAAAATAATTTTTAAAAAGATGTTTCAATCTTCTGCATTAACCTTCTCCATATAGGCTTGCTGAAATTCAAGGATTTAAAGTGATTTTTTAATAACTATTTTAGCCATTTTTTACAGGCTGAGTCATTACAGATCTGTCCCCAAGGCTTGAACTGATAGTGCAGACAGTTTTAAAGAAGCTTCAATAGCAGGCAGATTCCTACTTTTAGACTGTACTTTTTTAAATCTATAAATTGCACATATGATTATGTGAAGATGAGATTTTTAGGTTTGGTTTTGTACTTTATAGCAGCTTAGTATTAAGTTCTGTGCAATCCATTTATGTTACACGATAAGGATTTCCAAATTTGCTTTGTTTTCTAAGCACTAAACACACGTAAGGAATAACTTGAATTCAATGCTGTCTTCCACATCTGTTTCTTCTATTTGCAGCTGGACATGATGTGACTGGGTGATGTATAGTGACTACACAAGCAAAGTTCTAGAAGAGATTTCCCTGTGAGATGGGGCACAAAACAGGACGCTAATGAGAAGACAGTATATCCATCTTTATTTCCTCGAATGAGAGCAGAAGTCCCAGAGACATTTCCAGTCAGTATAAATGTCATCTGACTTTTCAAAACTAGAATAGAAAATTGAAATAATCTGAAGTATTTGTGAAGTAAAGATACCTTTAAGGCATCTAGAACAGAAGATTGAAATAATCTGTAAGTATTTGTGAAGTAATGATACTTTAAGGCATCTCTTTTTTTTTTTTTTTTTTTTTTTTTTCTTTAGCACACTGAATCTAGCTTATCCTTGGTATTGCTTTCAGCTAAACACTACTAAGTTTAATGAGAATCCATGCTGGTGCCTGAAATTCTTGTTACCTTGCCTGGGAAGGAAGGTAGAAATGTCACAGTGAGGTTACCAGGTAGCGCTGAATCTTTAGTGGAGGTAACTGCATAGCATTATTGTTACAAAAGGGAAAAAGTCTCTATTTTCATGCTTTTTTCCTATTAAAAAAACAGAGGAAAAAACCCCACAAAGGCTTATGGGGAAATAATTCTAGGCTAGGGAGTCAGAAAGTAATAGTTTAAAACGCACAACAGACTCTAAAGCACGCAGCTAAGCCAAGTGTGCTGATTTTGCCACACCACCCAAATCAGTAATTATGGTCATCTCTGTACTACAGGTTCTCTATCCTGTCAGCTCAGCAGCAGCTCAACAGACTCTGTCTCTTTTTGTTATAAATTTTCGTGTTTTGTTTTTTAGACTTTTTACTAGTACCGTTACTGTAGCTACTTCTGATGCTAAAAGGATGAGTGAATCGGTTATATCCCCATTTCATACACTGCAGATAACTGCTGACACAGAGCAGCAAAATCCATGAAAGCTGACACCTGTTATAGATAACTGATAATAGTTAACATTAGTAACCAAAATGGAGTACTGTCTTCACAGAGCAATCCAAACTAGTCAAATACTGCTTAGAAAGAGATACTGAAATTTGGTTACAGATCTGGTGAGACACTAATGACACCTTCACAGATGCTTGTTTGATACAACCAGATTCATTCCTTTAAAAAATGTTCTTTCATTATTGCAAATGTATAAACATACTGTGCAAAATGGTATTAGGATCATAAAAAAGAAAGAAATCATGGGCTGTAGTTAAGAAATGTTTTGGAATAGCTGCACTTTAAACTGAACAACGGCTACTGTGTGGGAAACAATTGCTTTTTGCCCCTACCTCCCTACACAGCATCCTGCTCTCTCTTACATCCTATCGTGATTCAGTTCATGCAGACTTTGAAAGGGTTTTGCAAGTGCGGATGGCAGGGAATAAGTGATCTTTCCAGACCTTTAGAGCATATGTGTCACCGGAAAATATTTCTCTGAAGTGTAAATAAGAAATATTTGGTCAGTCCATTGTTTTGAATGTCTTTTAAGGCCAATTTATAGACTATAACACTGGCTGTTTTTTTTTACATTTTGTTAATTTGTTTGATTAATAAAATATTTAAAAATTTGCTTTTGTCGTCTTCAGAACCATGTTTGCTAGAATCAGATGATTAACTACCTATGCAGTACCTAAGAGAGACTATCAAAAGCGCCGTTTCTGGGCTGTCTTGGTTTGGCCTAAACCAGGCCGATTTTCCTTTCAGTGATTTTTACTTTCAGCTAGGTCTCCTCTAAGTAACTGCACTTTCTGAAACTAACTACATGTTTTGCAGACAGTGTCTGCTTCCAGGACTGATAACGCTCGAAGTTTGTAGTTATCGCTGAGGCACCGGTAGGGATGTTGTGCAGTAAGGCTCTTGCTGTACTTTTTTCTTAGAGAAACCAAGGTCACCGCTGAATTCCTCACTGCTTACAAGTGAAAAGCCGAAGGGGGGTCGCAGCTGCAGGGGGGAGCAGACAGGGCAGGTGACCCAAAATTGACCAACGAGGGTATTCCATCCCATACACGTCATTCTCGGTATAAAGCGGGGGGATCACGAGGGTCTCGCTCTTGCTCTTTCTGCTATGGCCGGTGTCCAAGGAGGACTCCGACTGTTTTCCTGCTGCCCCCGATCCCGATCTGTGCATCCCTGAATCCAGCTCTCGACCGTCGCTAGGCCCAGCCTGGGCCTTCCCGGAGCCTGCCCTGCAGTGCCGGTGGTGACGTTGCCGACATCGGGGGAGCTCGATCTTGGTTTTGTATATATATTTGTATATATTTGATTATTCCAATATTATTATTATACTCTTTTTCATTATTATAGGTTTATTAAAACTGTTTTAACTTTCCAACCCGGAAGTCTCTCTCCCTTTTCCCTTTCCCTTTCCCTTCGGGTGGGGGGGGAGGGTTAACAGAGAGCGTCTGCTGCAGGTTTAATCGCCAGCCCAGCTTTAAACTATGACATGGGCATACAATGCAAACACTGAATATGAAAAGCCCTCTAAAGAAGCTGAGTGTAATTACTTGTTCTATTCTTTACAAACTCTGAACTTCACAACACCCCAATAAAATAATTTTTACCATTTTGCAGAGATGATAAGTCTTGGTCAAGACCAGACAGGATATAGAATTACTTTGCAATTCAAAATAAGTATTAGGGCTTTCTGCTTCTTTTGCACCAATTGACCATATTTTTAGAGATTATTGTTTCTGTCAAGCAATACACATTTAGTTCATGGAGTATTATTTCATAGGTCTTCTTATTACCTGTACAGCACATTTAGGCTCAGTATGGTAACTGAGTTGCTAGTAGTGAAGAGGGGAATGGGAGTTTATGACTCATAGTTTAAAGAAGTGAAAGCAAATTCTTAGAAGGCAAGCAAAGTGTCCTTTATTCTGCCCAGCCTTCTGGGTATCAGTCAACAGAAGCTTGTGATATGTCTTAGAGTGTATCAGATAGCAACCTGATTTTACACTTGTTCTTTGGCAAAGGGCCAGCTTTCAGGTTCTCATTAGATGACTGGAAGAGATCTTTCACTTAGTCTAAGCTTGCATTTTTAGTTATAAAGTCTGACCTAGTTACTCACTAGTTACATTGAGGACACTCATTCTGAATTGCAATACTGGCCAGTCTTCAGAAGCGGCAGAGAAGTTAGTCTTCCACTTCCGTATCAGACGTGGAGGAAACAACATGCAAATGTGTTTTCTTGCAAGCAGCAGAACATCCCCTAACCTGTAATTCATAGCCAGAGACATTGTCAAAGTGTCTAAAAAAAGAAAAGATGATGGCTGTGATTTTGTTACTCATTCATTTTTTTTTTTTCCCCTGGAAGGAGTGCCTCTCCAGAAAGCTCTTTGGGTGCTAATAATATGGGACAGTAACCTTGGTTAGCCTTGTTTGCTGAGAGATCAAAGCTTGTGATTGTTGCCTGTGTCTTTCTGTTAATCTACTGCCCTGATACTTCTTTAACTCATTGTGCAGCTTTGATGGAGGGACAGTGATTTCAGCATTATGTTTTAAAATATTTTTATGAAAGTTGATGCTGGGAAGAGGTGAAAGGGAAAGGAATGAAGAGTTCAGGCTTTTTTCCTCTCTTTGGCTGGCCTGGCAGCTTAGAGTACCAGCCAGCAGGCTAATCATCATGTCACATCAGCAATATCATGCATTGCCTAGTCTGCAAGTCCTCTTCCTTCTTCTTTTCACAGAATCACAGAATCACAGAATGTTAGGGATTGGAAGGGACCTCGAAAGATCATCTAGTCCAATCCCCCTGCCGGGGCAGGATTGCCTAGACCATATCACACAGGAACGCGTCCAGGCGGGTTTTGAATGTCTCCAGAGAAGGAGACTCCACAACCTCTCTGGGCAGCCTGTTCCAGTGTTCAGTCACCCTCACCGTAAAGAAGTTTTTCCTCATATTTAAGTGGAACCTCCTGTGTTCCAGCTTGCACCCATTGCCCCTTGTCCTGTCAAGGGATGTCACTGAGAAGAGCCTGGCTCCATCCTCATGTCACTTGCCCTTTACATATTTATAAACATGAATGAGGTCACCCCTCAGTCTCCTCTTCTCTAAGCTAAAGAGACCCAGCTCCCTCAGCCTCTCCTCATAAGGGAGATGTTCCACCCCCTTAATCATCTTCATGGCTCTGCGCTGGACTCTCTCTAGCAGTTCCCTGTCCTTCTTGAACTGAGGGGCCCAGAACTGGACACAATACTCCAGATGCGGCCTCACCAGGGCAGAGTAGAGGGGGAGGAGAACCTCTCTCTTGACCTGCTGACCACACCCCTTCTAATACACCCCAGGATGCCATTGGCCTTCTTGGCCACAAGGGCACACTGCTGGCTCATGGTCATCCTGTTGTCCACTAGGACCCCCAGGTCCCTTTCCCCTACGCTGGTCTCCAACAGGTCTGCCCCCAACTTGTACTGGTACATGGGGTTGTTCTTGCCCAGATGCAGGACTCTACACTTGCCCTTGTTATATTTCATTAAATTTCTCCCCGCCCAACTCTCCAGCCTGTCCAGGTCTCTCTGAATGGCTGCGCAGCCTTCCGGAGCGTCAGCTACTCCTCCCAGTTTTGTGTCATCAGCGAACTTGCTGACAGCGCACTCTAATCCCTCATCCAAGTCATTAATGAATATATTGAATAGAACTGGTCCCAGAACCGACCCTTGCGGGACTCCGCTAGACACAGACCTCCAACTGGACTCTGTCCCATTGACCACCACTCTCTGGCTTCTTTCCTTCAGCCAGTTCACAATCCACCTCACTACCCGCTCATCCAGACCACACTTCCTCAGTTTAGCTGCGAGGATGCTGTGGGAGACCGTGTCAAACGCTTTACTGAAATCGAGATAGACCACATCCACAGCTTTACCATCATCTATCCACCGGGTAACATCCTCATAAAAGGCTATCAAGTTGGTTGAGCATGACTTCCCGTTGGTGAAGCCATGCTGAGTGCCCCTAATGATCCCCCTATCCTTGATGTGCCTAGAGACAGCACCAAGGACAAGTTGTTCCATTACCTTTCCAGGGATGGAGGTGAGGCTGACCGGTCTATAGTTACCCGGGTCCTCCTTCTTGCCCTTTTTGAAGACTGGAGTGACATTCGCTTTCCTCCAGTCCTCAGGCACCTCTCCCGTTGCCCACGACTTAGCAAAGATGATGGAGAGTGGCCTAGCAATGACTTCCGCCAGCTCCCTCAGCACCCGCGGGTGCATCCCATCAGGGCCCATGGATTTATGGACGTCCAGGTTGCTTAATTGGTCCCTGACCCAGCCCTCATCAACCAAGACAGATTCCTCCTCTATCCTGACTTCTTCTGAGGCCTCAGGGGTCCGGGGCTCCTCAGGACAGCCTCCAACAGTATAGACAGAGGCAAAGAAGGCATTCAGTAACTCCGCCTTCTTTTTATCCTCTGCCTCCAGGGCCCCCACCTCATTCATCAGTGGGCCTACATTGCCTCTAGTGTTGGCTTTACCTGCAATGTATTTGAAGAAGCCCTTTCTGTTGTCCTTGACCTCTCTTGCAAGGTTTAATTCCAAGGAGGCCTTAGCTTTCCTAGTTGCCTCCCTACATCCTCTGACAACAGACTTATATTCCTCCCAAGTGGCCAGCCCCTCCTTCCATGATCTGTACACCCTCTTCTTCCACTTGAGTTTGCCCAGCAGTTCCCTGTTCAACCATGCAGGTCTCCTGGTACCCTTCCTTGACTTCCTACCTGTTGGGATGCTCTGATCTTGAGCTCGGAAGAAGCAGTCCTTGAATGCTAACCAACTATCTTGGGCCCCCTTACCTTCTAGTACCCTGTCCCATGGGATTTCCCCTAGCAATTGCTTGAAAAGGCCAAAGTTGGCCCTCCTGAAGTTCAGGGTTGTGATTCTGCTAGCTATTCTGTTCCTGCCACATGAGATCCTGAACTCTACCATCTCATGGTCACTACAACCAAGGCTGCCCTCAACCTTCACCTCTTCAACCAGACCCTCAATTTTCCTCAATTAGAAAAGGAATGTGGACTAGAAAAAGATATTTTGCACCGCGGACTTTGGGAGGTGGACAGTATCCAGAGGTATTAGGCCAGGAAGCGTAATTAATATGGGAGCTGGGGCCATAGCATGAAACTGAATACTCCACAGAAAGGACAAAATACTGGTTTGGGGAGCCATTGCGGAAGAATGAGGCTCTTCCAGTAACAATGTACCAGGAATGTGTAAGTAATCAAGCTATTTCAGTTCTGCTAATGAAGTGGGTTGCTCTGTCACTGAGTAGTGGGGTCTGCTGATTCTATAACGCAGTTCTCAAGTCTTATTCCTTTTTGTACTCAGAAACCCAATTTGTGCTCTTGGACAGTTGTGAAAATGTCACAGAAGCAATGGAAGATAACTTCCAAAATGTTACATAGTTGAAGACTTGTGATTTGTGTGATACTAGATTGGCTTGAAATGAATTGTCAGGTCAACAGTACGGTGTCAACATGCTTGGAGAGTTCTGGAAGCAAGGCTCCATCTCTGTCCTTACGATGTGGCATAAAAGTATGACACATGCCATCAAAACGCTTCTAATGCAAGGAGATCTATTCTGCTGCACTGCAGTCTCTTAGTTGCCAGGGTAGATTTTCTTCTTGTTAATTTCCTGATATTTTGGTTTCGGCAGAATTGTCTGGTGTTGGGGCATGGTCTTTGGAATTAAAAGATGAGGAAGGAAATTTACAGTCATCTGTGGAAGACTGGAGAAGTTATTTAGGCTGCGAATTCTGCAGACAGGACCCATCTTTATGTTCTGCATTTGCACATTGCGTAGCGTAGCAGATCCTGCTTTTAGGATGAGGTTGCTGGCCACTACCACAAGTCAGATGATATAAGGTAAGGGAGGAATTCCCTCATGATCTCAGATGGGTTGAGGGCAATCTGGAAAGAGGGAGTTTTGGCTTGTATTTTGTTAAGCTGGCAAATATAGTGGTGGATATTCCTGTTGCGCTTATAAGCAATAGGGGGGTTTGATTTTTTTTGTCCTTCACCAAGTGAAATAAGCAGTTAACTTTAGCTCTTGGTTTGTAACAGAGGAAAACTCATTTCCACCAAACTTTCAGCTTTGCTTTCTTTCCCCTTCTGTCTTCATACTTCTTTTCTTGATAGTACTGCAGCATTAGACACATAATGGAGCACAGTGTGTGGCAGCATTAACAAGAATAAGTATCAGATGTAGAAAACCTCTTAAGTTCATCCCTCCTTTGAGATGCAGGTTAAAAAGATGATTTAAAAAAAAACAAAACACAGCTCCTAGCCCTAGCAGGGACTAGAGGCCCACTCAGGCCTGTGTTTCTAAATTCCTTGAAGAACTGCTGCACGGAAAAGAACAGCTGGCTTTCTAAGCCCCACCACTGGAAAGGTGATAGTAAATGAAGACAGCATTGACTTCTGCCGGAGGCTACTTGTCTTTCTAGCTGGTGAAGTTTACGTATACAGCATTCCTGTGCACAGTTTTGAAGGTGTCTCAGTGAGCTACATTAAACATCCTGCCAAGCAGCTTTGGGAGAAGCTCTGTCCCAGTTTGGGTTCTTCTTTTATTTGAATTATTGAACCTGACAATTTTAGAGGAAGAGATTACTGCGTACTAGGAAGATAAAGGAAACCAGAATAGGTGAAGTTTTCTTTTGTGATACTGTCATAATCTGATATGAAGAACTAAAATAGATATATTTAAAAAAGCCAAGGCTCTGATTTTTAACCTCTTTCCTTTCCCAAAGGATGAAAAAAACACATTAAAGTTTACATAAAAATTTAGCATAAAGGCAGAGATACTCTTTACTGTACAAGAAAATTACTCAGAAAACATTTGAACATAGCTTGAAGTTTGACCATGTTTCTCTATACAGCAAGTTTAATAAGTTAAAAGATTTGTTCCCTCCTTCTCCCCGCCCCTGCACTGTTTTGGAATAGGACTTGCACTTATAAAAATAAAAGCTAAACAAGAACTAGAAAACCTCTCCCTTCCTCTAGTTTTTACAGACTAGACGTAATTTTAGCGTATCTTAAGAGTGCCTTAAAATAGGCCCTTCACTCATCTGACTTTCTCTCAACACATACTTACTGTACTTCAGTGATTTTAAGTTGGACAGAAATTAATCTGCTGCCTCTTCCCAATAACTTTGTGACACCAACGTGACTAAGACACAGTGAAATGAACACTGTTCCTTCTAGTGCCTCACCAGTACAATTCTCAGCTATTAACCATCAAAAGCACCTCTTTTACCAGCAGCCTAAAGTACTCGCAGTACTTTTTGCTGTTACCTAATCAGGAATTATTCCAGAGCACTAAAAAGTACTTAAATTTAGTCATACATGTATTTACTGGTGTACTAATTCTTAGGACTCCTCTGTATTGACCAAGTCAGCTGTATGGACTATAATGATAGTTTTGGAAGTCTATGATGGAATTAGTAGGTTGACCGTAGAAATATATTTAATGTTGCTTTCAATGTATCAAACCAAAGGGGTTTTTTTCTTCCATACTTTTAGTCAGTTCCAGCCCTGTCTCATCCTTTCTTCCTATTTTGATGCACCATAATAGGCAGTAATAACTGTCATTTCCTTTTCCTCCAGAAGGGAGTGAATGTTGGAGCTCTCGAGATATTAACAGAAAACAGAAATACCTCCAATGCTGGAATATAACTAGAAACATTTGTTGTCTGCTGTCTGAGACAATGCATTAAGGGAGCACAAGCCCCTGAGGAGACCAACTGTGGTGCAGATATTTTTGCCTGAAGCATGTGGATCAGACATAATGCTAGGTAAAGTAAGGTAAAATAGCTATAGTACCTGATTGTTGGAGTTTTATATGGCTTGGATGTATGAGAATTCCTTCTCCAGCCTGCTAATGCGAGTAGTCAAATGCTACATGTTCTCTCCCCACAGAGTGAGGTACATCCACAATGTGAAGGAATAGCATATAGCCCCCTGCACCATGTCGGCTTTTCACAAGTTAGAGCAGCTGTCAGAATGCTTAGGGACCCTTTACTTACTAAAAAGGAGCCGGGGGGGAAGAGGATTTTTTTTTTTCTTTGATCCCAAGCAGGCCAGCATGGACAGCCTAGATCTGAATGGGTGTCCAACAGCTTTTCCCTGTGGTCCCTTAACACTGTGCATGAATGCTGTGTGAATTTCATCTTCTAGCCCGCAGCCTTCCTGGGAGGAGAGTCACTTGTCTGTCTACGGAGGATAAAAAATGGCTCAGCAAAGGTGAGATGAGAAACAACATGACCTCCTTTATTTAGTGATTTGGGATGTAGGTTTTTCTCCCTGGAGTCTTCTAGTGCTCCTTGTGAAATTTCAGCAATTACCATCCGTAGTATCTCCATGTTTCCATTGGGCCCCAAGGCTGTATGCTCTCCAGGAAGAACATAGCATAAGCAATATTGATCCACCTTTCACAAACTTTGCTGGGTAGTGTACAAATTTGTATGTTATCTGAATCCCACCTTCGACTAACATTCTGATCATCTTCTAGAAGCTAAACTTGCTGATTCACTTCATTTTCTTGTGGGGGAATTTATCAAAGGTAACGTCAGCCAGCAGGTATATTCTTCTCCCTGAGGAAAAGGAGTAAAGGAGACAGGGGTTTGGGAAGGAAAGTGGTTTTGGTGATACAGAGATTGCATATGTTTAATGAACTTGCTTCTGTCTTGTGTTCTACCACTTGGATACCAGAACTTACCAGTGTGTTCTGTAGTTTATTAAGCCATTGTTTCTCTGGTATGGGTTGTGCTTTGCAGACAGTAACATTACATTTGGAGGCAAGGACTTACTGCAGAAAGGTCTTGAAGGGACAGAGATGAAGAAGGTTTGTGTCTTCTGTATTTGCTAGCAAACAAGGAAAACTTGAGGACACCTGCACTTACAAGGACAACACATACCACTGAGCTGGTTGGGTTTGTTGCACGTTGTTTGTAAGGGTTCTGTGGCTCAAAAGGGATGATTCAAAACTTCGTGAGATCTGGGGGTCAGGCTTCTTAGGAGATAAAGAAGGTATTCTAGATGAGGTATGTTCTACAACAGGTGATACCACAACATCTCAATGATGTACTAATACTAAATCAACCTGTAAGTTAAAGTATCAGAGAAAGAGACTGTCCGCCCCATAGCTTCATTAAAAATTTTTCATTGTCTTATTTCATAAGGAAGTAAGAGAGCTAATCTTCTGGTTCACTAGTGGAGGAGCAACAGTAGGGTTTTATTCCTAGCTCTGCTGAAGACTCATTTGGGGCCACTTATTCAATCTCTCTGCCTCTTGATTATCCTTCCTTTGCAATTGGGGAAAGTTGTTTACTCGTGGTGTCTCACAGAGAAGGCAGCTGAAAGACTTTTGAGGGACTTTGGTTGGATGAGATTTCATATAGAGAGGGTATGCAAGTGCAAAAGTTTTATGGCAAAAGATTGGGGGGGGCAGAGAGTAAATGAAGATAAAAAGCAAGTTATTGTGATGCTCCCTGGGACATAAGGAGAATATGATCATTAGTCTTGAGGAGAAGTGGAGCAGTGGGAATTCCATTAAGTGTCTCACAGGCAGCAGCAATATGTGAGAGGCAGACATTAAACAGACAAAGACCGAAGTATTCTGGAAAAATGGACAATCAGTTATTCCACTTAATGACTTTGAAAAGCAAGGAGAGGAAACAGATGAGATTTCAAAGCTTGTTGTTGGAAAGAACAGCCTTTCTATATCTCTTTGACAATCCAGAAAGAATGAGCTGTTTTACATAATGAACATTTACTTACTGTTCTCCCAGACACACACACACTGGCCTATTTAAAAATGCAAATGGTCACAAAGTTCCCTTCAGGCAGCAGTGACAAAACCAATGGAGAAGGAATAGGGTTAGTCCAGCAAGACAGTATGTAATTAGGTTGTAGCTTGTCTGGGACAGATTTCTTTGTGGTCCTCAGGAGATGGGAGCAATAGAGGCTTTAGCATTTGAACGACTCACAGCTCAAGGTTTATACATGAGATTGTGTATAATCCCCATTAACCCAAAGCTGATGATGACTCAGATGTAAGAACTGTAGTGAGACAGAGGACATGTCAAAAAGAACAAACATGAAGAGAGAAAAACATGCAGGAATGACCTTTTCCTACAACAGGTCACTGTAACTTGAAACACAACAAGGATGATAGATACCCAAGGGGACCACTGGAAATCAAGGGAACCAAATTGTTGCATATATGTTACAGAGTGAGTGTGTGCCGAAAGGCAGGACCAGCTTCACCTTCTGGACAGCTGTATATTCTTCAAGGGAAGATTACTCTGCAGAATCTAGTTCTTCGTGGAAGAGCTGTGGCAGTTTCAGAGATTTACTGTGGGTTAAAGAGAATTGAAAGGCAAATCACAGCTACATGGAGAAGCATATGTTAGGCACTCAAAGCAAATTGTTTCCTTCTCTTAAGTTTAACTGCTGAAGTTTTTGTGCAGGAATTGCCATGTGATGGGATCTGTCCTTTAGGTTGCCAGTATCTGTTCTTGAAAATTACTGTAGGTCAGGCTGCAAATGGTTTGAGACTGGTACAAAAAACATAGGATGAATGAAACTGAAGAAAATAAGCTTCTATGATTCTTTTGGTAGCTGCAGAATGACCAAAATTGTTGGCGTGCAATTCTGTATTTTGTTCGGCTTTAAAGAAACAATCAACTCCACTTCCCAAATCCTAGAAGAGCAAATGCATCTGAAGATAATGTACACGTCTGTAGTCTTCATTGTACAAAGATTTCCTGAAGTCTCTGAAGATTTCCTGTGTGCTCTCAGAGATGGCATGGAATCAGCCGATGGGGCAAAAGTTGATGTCTTCATTGCACCACAGTTGTCTTGGGCAGCATCAGTTTTACTCCAGATAGCAATGACTGCACAGAGATACTAAGGCAAAATCACCAGGTACGCCTGGATTTGGCAGCCCAGTTGCTCAGGTTTAATGCTCTGTCGGCACGGTGCAGGGAAGCTTGCACGACTGCTTTGAATGCTGTTCCCATATGAATATTCGGGGATTTGTTGGGTACCCAACAAGCCAGCCATGTCTGTGGAGCACAAATTGCTCCTTGCATGAATTAGAGGCATCAAGGGAACTGAGACAGGAGAAGAAGGGAGAAGTAACTCAAAACACATATATGCAGTTCAGGATCAGAGATTAGCTGAAAAAATAGTGCTTCAAAACAAGGAGGGAGGAAATTGAATAGATGAGAGCATAATATTTACTATAAGAAGTGGGCAAATCATATCAACAAGCACATTTCCTTAGGATTCATTTAAATGGACACAGAGGCCCTAAGGAACACAGTACTGCAGAAAAAAAAAATGTTCTTCACTGGACTTTGCATGGCTTGCAGGATTTAGTTGTGTGTTATCAGCTCAAAATGCTACTTGGTGACAGAGAGTTCTTGTAGCTGCAATGCATGGAGCTTGTCAAGATTTGTAATGTAAAAACGGGTTTGTATTAGTGCATGTTAGCTGTTTGTAGATAGCACCTGTGTGTCCTAGAGCTGCAGTACCATAATGGGATGCTTTTAACAATTACCCAGGCTTCCATTGCTTATTGAGGGCATTTTGGGAAAAAAAAAAAAAAAAAAGTCACAACATAGAGCTACACAATTTCTCTAATACCTCAGACTTTTCATAAGCAGTTGTGCTTTCTGGACCAGACAGCTTCATTCTCTTGCATTTATTCAGCTGGCTAACCATCACTGCCTTGCTGGTCAGCAGGAAGCAAAGACACGATGGTGCCTGGGGGAGTGCCTCATGTGGAAGTACTGTAAGTTTTCTTTTTCGATCTCCTTCCGTGCACTGCACCTTCTCAGTATGTTCCCCTGCCGCCTTCACGTGCCATGTGCACTGTGTACAGAGCACTTCTGTACTTGGCTACCGGTTTTTTGATCTCCATCCAGCTTTGCTCACTTAGTCTTTCTTTTGCCTTTTTGGCAGTTTCCGGCTCCAGCCATATGACTGCTCCCTCCAGCCTGTTTTGCTGCTGTGCTTTGTTCTCAGCTCTTACCTTCAGGTGCAATCAGCACTGTCTGCTGCACTTCCAGATGTGGGAGGCAAAAACACTGCTTGCAGGAAATTGCCATCTGATTCTGAGTCCTGGGGGCTGGAATGAGACTCCTCAAACCTTTCTGACTTAGTGGCTTTTCAAAATTGATCTCTCCAGAAGGGTACCAAGGAGGCTTCAAACCACCATTCTTTGGGGAGGTTTCTATTTCTCCAGTGCTGTATGGCAGACCTCTTGCCAATTTGTCCTCTTTAGTGCTAGGATGTGTCATTACAGTTTTTCATCTTGTTCCTGCTGTACAACTAATGTCTGCTTTCTGGGGCCAGTGTCAGCCTGGTGATCTATAATTATCTCTCTCTGATTTTTCTTGTGATCACTAGTTCCTGAAAATCATTCTGGCTGATAAGGTGAAAGAACTTGAATTATGGTATTGCTATATGAGCACTTCTGGTGTTAAGTATATGTATTTAATTCATGTCCAGAAATTTCTATGAATCATGAACCAAGGATTAGGGTTTTCCTGTGCTGGTGAATTTCTGGTCTGTACAGGTGGTTGGTTTTTTTCAGTGAGAATCTGCTAAAAAGATTTCAGGACTTTGTGCATTTCTTAATAACTTAGTGGCACAGAGAGTGTCGTAATAGCTTGCTGTCATCCTGAGGTTTTCAAAAGAACATTAAGTGTCGCTCCTATTTTTCAGCTGAGTGATTTATAATGTAGAGAGGCAATATCCACACAGATGGGTCAGTATTGGTAGAAATGTAGATGGTGGCAGGGCAAGATCATTTCTGTGGAGGATTTTGAAGATGTCCCTTTTGGACTGGGACACAGTCAGTGGCAAAGGCTGTGCTCTGCCTGCATATTCTGTGTGCACACTCCAGTGTCCCAAGGCTGCATTGCTTTCCTTGCAGAATTAACAAAGAAAGTGTTCTTCACCCACAGGCCTGAGGGTAGGTGTCCTCAGATGATGTCTGCGAAAATAGGTTAGATCTGAAAAAAAATCTAGCGGAGGCAGGCTGGTTGTGCTGTTCCCTTACCCCCTTATTGTCTGTCCTAGTCGAGAGCTTAAAGCATTTTCTAGCAATATTAGACTCTCAAATTCAAATCCTTCCTCTACCTCTTCCTCTTGGTTGTTAATTTTGAATCTTAGTCTTTACTGCTGAAGATGTGCTCTTTTGTTTAAGTGTAATATCCACTGAGTGACCAGCTGGAAGCTACATCTGTCAGGTGACTATTAAGTACCAACCTAGAGCTGCATTTGCTGGGACATTCTCAGCCTCCTTTGCAGACAAGATCCCCTCGAGGCCACCAGCTACTTAGAAAAGAGCCCCTTTGCTCTGAGGACAGTGTCTGACTGCACTATAAATAAACAAAGTCTTCATTTTGCATTTCAGGAGGGGTATGTAGTAGGAAGGTGGAGGAGGTGGTCTGAAGAAAAGAGGACATAATTTTACAGTACAGGAGAGCTAGACTGTTCTGGGTTCTGCCACAGATACTCTGCACCTTGCATTCAATGTACTCTTCATTTTGCCTCCTATACCTGATTGCAGAGTACTCATTTATCTATGCAGTGGATGAGTCCTGTTGGGCAGAGATGGGTGTCCTTCCTGGAGTCAGCTGAGGTGGCTGAAGACTGCTGCTGCTTTGTTGCAGGACTGCTTTTTTGCTGGAGGCTTGTCCTTCTCACCGGCAGCTCTGTGGTAGAAAGGATGTGGGAAGTGCAACTTAGCTCATTGCTTTGCAAAGCCAGCCAGGCCAGTTCAGTCACCTCTGCTGGTGACTTGAACCAAGCTGGCTGGCTTTGAGGGATGCTTACATTCCTGTCCCACCAACTCAAGCATAAGGCAAGCAGCAGTGTCTTAAACTAGTGCTTAAATAGTGCCAAGATGCTGGCTGAGTTGGGGCCTTAAGTAGAAAGCTAACTGGAACTTGGGAGTGTGGTGCCTGTAGCTCCATCTGAATCATGGTGGAAGTACTGCATTTACTTGGTGACAGCTCCTCTTCCAGCTGCTCTTTGGAACTGAACTCTGCTCCCTCATCCAGCTTTGCACTTTTTGCTATACAGTTTGTATGACAAAGGAGTGATTTTTATAGCTCAAATAAGATCAAGCATAGATGATCTTTTAATGAAGTGATCTTTGTGCCTGATTGTATTAACATCACAGGGAGACAAATGCACTAGAGCTGCGAAGAGCCCTCTGCAGCTATAATTAGATGAATAAAGAGGTTCATATTGATCTGTAGATCAGCAGGAGGAAGGAAAGAGCATCACCCATATAAGCTTTCAAGACCAAAAGCTATTGCAGGCTGCAGGGAAGCCAACTTAGGATCTTGATCCTAAAGCAAAAGCTCCAGCCAGCTCATCTGATGCTGGCTCTGCCTACTCTGCAAAAGAGATGGCATTGAGCTGAGCCCATGCCTCTGGGGCTTTTGGGGTCACTGTGTTGCCTGGAAGAAGATGTGTCAGAATTTGTGTAGTGCAACTAAGAGAGCACCTGCACCTGGTCGATGAAACAATGAGCAAGGTGGTGGTCTGGTCTAAGAAAACTTTATATAGGACTCTCCTTATTTGTTGGCACCATCGGCTCATGCACACAACTCAGTGGTACAAGCAACAACTGGGTATCTGTAAAATCCAGGTCTAGACACAACTTCAGCACTGTCGTGCTGGGCAACTGTTACTCCAGCTGGGCCTGTTAGAGGGAGGAAGGTGCAGCCTTCAGGCAGGGCTCTAGGCTGGCAAACAGAAGTCATGTCCCTGCCACACACCTTTGTGGACTGGCTCTGCACACTTGAGCTGGGCAAGTCAAATGTGGTGACAAAAGCCCCACGGGGCTTTTTAAGGTCCATTTGAATTGTAAAAGACAAGCAACTGGTCCATCTCTGGAACCCTTTCTCTGGGGTTATGGTGTTTAGCAGTGGACTTTGCTCTACTAGCAAATGCTTTTCAGTGCTGGTTTCTCAGTGGAAAGCCTTGTACCCTAAGGGGTGCAAATGATGCAAAAATCCAAACTTTCTCTGTACTGCAGGGTTGGAGAAAAGGTGGAGAAAGAGTGGGAGGCTGAAGAGGAGTGTGACAAGACATGCTACAAGGCAGATTCCGAATGACTCAAAAATACCCCTGCTGTTCCTGGTAGCAGAACATGTCTCTCTGGGTTCAAAATGTGCGTGTGTTGAGACTAGCATTGTCCTGTCATCTCCTGTCAAAATCCGGCCTTCCATAACTCTCCAATCTAATCTTATTGAGCCTAATATAAGCCACACTTTTCTACCAACTCATCTTGTTGCTGCTGTCTGAGCACCTATAGTGGGGATGGCATAGCCAATTCTCATGAAATGCACTTTGAAAGTCTTGCTGCCTCCCTTGATCAGCATAGGCTGTAACTGAAACAGTTGACAGAGCCAGAGAAATTTTGATTTTAAGCAGATGCTTTTGACTGTAGTAACACCTTTATGTTTAGATTCACTTTGCAGACAGTGCTTGAACTCTAGACAATCTGCTTTTAATTGGCACCATGTTTCTTGTGATGATCTCACTGCACTTGGGTGGACTGGTAGTAACATTTTTGCCCTAGTTTTGCGGTTTGTAATGTGTTAAGTGATGTGCTCCAGGTCCCATAATTAAAAGCAGCCATGGCAGCAGACCTGGAGAGACCCAGTTCCCTTCTCTGACAGTTTAGGTCAAAATACTGAGGAAATGGATGGATTTTCCCATGTCCTGAAGCCTTCAAACCAGTGCTATGTGTAGCTTTCTGGGAAATTCACGATTAGCCAAAGGAGCAAAGGGGTGTGGGAGAAGTCAGATCCAATTGTTGCTTCTGAGGTTAGAAATCCATGACTCTGCCCAAACTTTTGCTTGTGTGCTGGAGCATGAAGAAGAAGGATGGGAGGTGTTAAGCAGCGCCTCAGATCTCTTGTGTAAGATAGAGCAATACTTTCGTCCCCTTCACTGGCATGGATTGGCTGAGGCTAATGCAAACTCTTGAACTTGGGGAAAGGGCAACTGTCCCCCCACACTATCAGTGGAGAAAGAAAAAGTGTTTCACTTTTGTTCAAGGTAGGTTCACTGATCCTTTGTAAAGCATCTTAAGCGGATTGCTGTGTTAGCAGAAGCCAACATGTGTGTGGCCCTTTTCTGTCAGGAAGGATGCAGCAGTTAAAAAGCAAGAGGTACAGAAAGCCCGTATTGCTTTCTGCTCAGGGCATTTCACTGTGTGGCTGCTCCCTGTGACTGCTGTAGCCCAGTGTGTAAGGGTTTGCTGTCTCATGCAGCTGCCTGTGATCCTTGTTCCAAAGCGAGCAAACATTCCCTTTCAACTAGGTCTGCTCTCCCTTGATGCTTTTTTAAATGTCTAAAAGAACATTTCCAAAACTATCAAAGGAATCTAATAATCTATTTATGCTTAATTCTGTGGGAGCTTGCAAGAGGGTTCCAGACACAAGTACTTCAGTGCAAGAGGTTGTTCATGCGCTCTTTGCTGCCTGCCGCAGCTTGGCTGAGGGAGGAGGCAGCGCAGGAATGTGTCATCAGAGTCAGTGTTGCTCTCTTCCTGGTGAATCGAAGCATATGAAAGCAGATCGAAGATCTTATGTGCTAGCAGCCATATTTTATGTGCTAGCAGCCATATTTTATGTGCTGGTAGTTAATTGGTGATATTTGTGATTAGGGCTTCTGGGTTCTACTTTTCGTTTTGCTGCGCGTTCTCCCTCTGCCCCCAGGGGCAAGTGGTTCAGGTCAATTGTGTGCGCAGAGCTTTGAGCAGGACTTTAACTGCAGTTTTCAGTGCTGCTCAGCACATGAGCTTGTCTGCCGTTGCTGAAACGCCCTTCACTCTGTTCAGTTTTTGTGCAAGAGGGATGTTGACTTTAGTCCTAGGTTTTTCCTCCTTTCAGTGCTGCCTTGTTTGAGAGCAACTTACTGGTCAGTTCTTGAGTCCTTTGGTACATTCAACACACCTTTTACACTTTCTTGGAGAGCCATCCTTCCCCTTTCTGTGCTTCAGAAGGGATATTTGGCTCAGAGGCCACCTGTGAAAGAGCTGTGAAAAATGCAGTGTTAAGTACATGAGACGGAGAGGCATGAGAAAAGTGTAATAATTTTATTGGAGAGGAAGGTATTAAAAAAGGTACCATATACATGGGTGGGGGAAAATCAGTCCAAGTCAGAGTTGAGCCTGAATCAAAAATACTAGCTCTAATTCCCTCAAACCTACATGGTGTTTTTGTCTCCTGAACTGAGTTCTTATCAGCTGAACTGAACCAAACCGAATGCTGAACTCCAGACATGTATGAATACTTTGAAACATCATCTGTCAATGCAGATCTCAGACCAAGATCAAAGCGCTAGGAGTGATGTGTTGCATTTTGATTTTATTTTTGCTGGTTTACATACCTATACAGTTTGGTTGACATCAGCAGATGTCAGTATATTTTTGTGGATAAAATCGGTCCCTCTGCATATCCAGATGCATACATTAGTCTGTGACAAAAGTAAGGCATCTACACTGCAGTAGCTGGTTAGCCAACTCAAGAACTACACAGCGTCACAGAAGAGTGTTTTTTTTGTTTTCCACTCTTCCTCCTCTCGCAGCTTCTAAAAGTACAAACGAGAGACTCTCCTGACATTGAGAACTGAGAATGTAATTAACAAGTGTCTAATGTGCCAGTCTAATCAGGGCTTCTCTTGACTGTCTGTGACAATAATGCTATGTAAATGGAGGTATTAGTTGGCTTATAAAATAGGAGCTAGAAAGTGATAGTGTTTTTTCAGATTATATTTCTACTACACGTCTGTTTGTGGAGGAACAGGTTAGAAGTGTAGTAGAGAGTCGCTAATTCAGTATGATACTTGTTTTGCAGTGTGGCAGGTTACACCAAGTATTTCTGTAGCACCTGGTCTATACAGTGGATAAAAATAACGTTGGGGCTTACATTGAACTGATAATGGTAAGAAAGAAATGCGAAGCTAAAGTTATACCCACATCCCTGTCTTACTTTGCAATGGCCAAATACTGCAGGGAGCTTGGAACAATGGTTTTTCTTGCAGTAAGATGTAAGTTTTTAATGTTGTTTCTCCTAACCTGTTTTTTTCCAGGGATCTATGGCTTTAACATTAAAAGTCAATATGTGAAATGGGCTTAAACCTGAAACTGGGACAAAAAATCCCTGCCCTTGGAGCGTGGTTTCTCAGTTCCCTTCCTGAATGTGCAGTTTTTTGGGGCTGGGCAACAGGGAAAGGACTTTTGGAGAGTAAGATGAGTGATGTGTGATACTTGGAAGGGATAGAAAGCAAAAATGTGAAAAAACCCAACCCCCTCACCCTGTCCTTGTCCCTCTATTTTTTTGAGTGGTCTTTAGTTGAATTGCAGGTGGAGTCAGAAAATCTGACCCAAATATTAGGTTGAATGATGGATTCATTCCACAGTGGATGCACGGCTGTACATATCTGTCATGTCAACTGATCTGCAGAGACATGCCACATTATCTGCTTCCTGAAGGTGCCTTAAAATGCATTGGCAGCACATTAGCCTCCTTGCGCCCTTTGGGCTCAGGGTAGCACGGTGCTCTGAAGAGTTACTCGCATGACTCTGACCGAGCTGGCTTTTTTTGAGATGCCTAGGGCACATCTGCATGCTTCTGTACTGCATGATATAGACATACCTTGAGGCAGCTGGAGCTCACCTGAGCAATAACAGCTCCTTGTGTGTTTCAGTTACTCTTCAAAAATTTTAATTCTGGAACATCTGGTCTGTCCTGTTTTCCATTCTTTTCCTGGGAAATCTAGGTATGTATGTGGCATCTGTCTCTTACCCTCCTTTGTTTAGATGGAGACAAAGAGTTATTAGTATTTGCAAATGGCCACTTGAACTGTTGGAAAGTGCCTTCCTACCATCCTCCTTTCAGGTCTATTTCTTTCCTTGACTGGTTTCCTCTCCTTCTGTAATGGGAAAAGGGGTCTGTTGTTTACTATACTTGCATGTTAAAAGTTCCTTTCTGTAGTGAACCCTTTTGCAACACTTGAAGAACCAGCTTCTGTAATTTGAAAGAGGAGCCCTGTAAGTAAACCCTTTTTGTTGTCCTCTGCTCATTTACCCCATTTTTACCTTTTCATACATGGTTCCTTTTCAATTACTGAACTGAAGACCCAGCAATAAGCAAGAGCCATGCACGCAGGATATAATTACCCTCTCTTTAATGTGATTGTAGAGCAATGACGTCTGTATTGACTTCAACATGTCTAAACTCACTGTTTCCTGCCCCATTCCAGCATGGGAAATTGCAGCCTGCATCACACTCGGCTGAGGGTGCTGCTGCAAAGAGGATTCTCCTCCTGTCCCCAGGAGCAAGGCAGTGTTTAATGAGAACAGCTGTCATGCTTCAACGCGCTGATGCCTGCAATTGACTGGCAGGCAGTGGGACTCTTGTATTATGGTCGTATTAACTAATCATTGCTGATAATTGTTATTAATCATTGTCTTGGATCTGTAGTGTGGAGAAGCTTTAGTTCCTCAATTGTAACTGTGCGAGGTGAAATGCAAGAGCTGCTTAACAATACATAAGTAGGATAAAAATGGAAAGAAAGGCTTTTTTTTCCCCATCTCTCTGAAAAAGCAGCACCTTGTAGCATAAGATTTCCAAACTACATGTTTGAGCTGCACTGGATTTGAAGACGATCTGGTGTCCTCTAGCCCTGTTTGCTGCAAAAGGAAGTGGTCTTCCATGTTATTCCCTCAAAATCCCATTATGTCCCAGCTGGGCTTAGTTTGCAAGACTGATATTCAGTGTAGACAGATGGTGAAAAGTGAAAAGCACCAATTCCTCCCCTCTCTGCTGGCTGTGGCCATTTTTCACTGCAGTACATTGACAACATTTTTTGCTCTTAAATGCTTGTGCACTAGGGCTTTCCCATTTTGCCTACCTTGGAAAGTGGTTCTGGGGTCTAGGATTTCTCACAGTAGAAAGTCCTTTGATCACCTTCATCTTCTGTTCCTCATGCCCTGCCTTTGCTCCTGACCCCCACGATCTGTGTCTGGTTCCTCAGAGTCTTTCCTTGACCTGCCCATAGAGGGATTTGATTTCCCACCACTTTCTGGGCAACGGGTGTTATTTTTTGTCATTATTTGAATTATGAACAGGGAAAGCATTGGAAGAGTTTGGCTCCCCATTTCATTTCCAAAACCCCGCTTTGTCAGGACTAGTTACAGCTGGTCCCAGGAGAATAGACATTCAAGAACAAAAATTTAACCCATTCATTACAGCTCGGAGAGTCTGGACAAAGGACAAAAAGGGCCAATGTCTCCTTAACAATCTCCTCAGCAGTTCATGTCCTTTACTGAGACTGCCTCTTCCTCTGATCTTGAGAGGAAAGAAAGAAAGGGGAGAGAGAAGGAGATTAAACAAGAAGTTAAAATTGCTAGGCCTCAGCTCCCAGTGTTACAACAAAAGGTTAATGCATCGTGTTGAGGATGCTTCAAACTCCATAATTTGCTTTGCTGCCTCTGTTCTGGGGCTGTTCGAAGTGTTCTCTTCTGCCAGTTCAGTCAGCGATGCTGTTAGATTTATTGAGGACTTTGGCAATTAATTGCTTTCAGACCTGAGAAGGGCCTCATTGTAGTCTGTCAGAGTTTTAATTAATCAAAGTGGCAGATGGGTAGTATCAGCCTCAAATGCTGGTGTAATTAACTCATTCATTATCACATTCTCTTGCTCTGTGATGGTTTGTAAAGGACATCTTTAATCTAGCTGCCATCACGCTGTCCCCATAGCAGGAGTTAAATGATTTTCATCAGTCTTTACCATATTTACCCTGTATCCAGGATACCATTAAGGAAAATGCTAATTTTTGCCAATAAATATGTAGGCCCTCCTCGGCTTCAGACAGGTGAGTAGAGTTTGACCTGCAAAGATGCGTGGGGCTGGTGAGATTCAAGTTCCCTTTGAAAGTCTCTGGAATTTCTTTGCGACTCACCCAGTGCCTCCAGAAACATCCTGTCCTGAACTGTCTTGTCTCCTCGCTCTTCACGCTGTGTCAAGACAAAAATGTGATCAACTGTCATGTGTTTCAAAGACCAAAACAGCCTTCTTACCTTGGGGAAATAAAAAGAACACACTTTCTTAGGCCCTCAAAACTGGATGTGCAAATTACTGCAGGAGGGTGTTGCTCGCAGCTGACCAAGTCCTTGCTCGGGAATAGTGCCACTTTGGGGGGAATTTCTTCAGTCTTTCTGAATGCGCCCTACCAAAATGGCTTGAGATATGTCCTCCATCATGAGTGGATGCCCAAGAAACACTTGCAGGCACTGGAGTTGTCTTGATAAGTTGTTAGCACAGCTTTTGACATGCTTTTGGCCCAGGCTGTCTTCATGAGAGTACTCAGCACGGTTCAGGAGTTAACACAGTTCAGGAGCAATAGACAGTTTGGATGTGGCCACCTTTTGGCCTTTTTAGCCCTGAGGAATAAGAGTTTGGACTTGGCTGAGTCTGTACCAATGGGTATCAGCACCAGAGAAAGGTCCTGAGCACATTGAGCATGCTAGGATAGGTGTTGCCATACTTACCACGCATGAAATGAGGAGTTTGAAGTAGAACCAGAAGCAAAAGAACAAAGAACTTAAATCTCAAGTCTCTGAAATATGCCTGGTACTCCTCCTAAATCTTGACGTGGTGCCTGGGAAGACTGCTGACTGCCTCATGACAACAGCTTCTTCAGGAACTTTGGAGTGACCTGTGCAACTGTTCATATCCAAATGGCTGCTTGCAACCTAATATGAGTGCTGGCAAGCTGCCTTTGCTTCCAAATGATATTTCCAGGATTTCCTGAAAGGGACATGAAAGCAGGAGCTTAGGCCTTCTGAGGAAACCTTTTGTCCTGGATGTTCTTCCTGAGAAGAGGAGGGAGGGTCCCATACTTAACCATAGTCCCTTTACATGATGATGGGTGCAACCTCTCCATGGTACTGTCCATCCAAGCTGTGAAGCCAGTGCTTCTTCCCAGCACTGAGGCCATCCTAAATGATGAGATCATTCACCTTTAATGTGGTGTCAAGAAGGCAAAGTAAAGAGTTTACATCTCTGACTGCTGCTTGAAGACTCTACCGCTGCCTGCATGGCTGGTTTCAAAACATTTGGTAGGAACACAAACCCATTAAAATTTAGACCAAAATCCTCAGCCAAACCAATACTGTGGCTTTATTAATCAAAAGGTTCGTGAAAAGAACAGCTTGGCTTTTCTTAATTAAGATTGTCTTTCCCTGGCAGATTAATTACCCAGAATTCATTGCAAATCTCTGGCTCCATGGATGTTATTGATCCAGTCAAGCTGCTAATCTGTGCTTGCAGGGTTCTATCTGTGATCCTCCTTCTGTGGGAATTTGGGGAGGAAGGGAAGGAGAGAGCTGGCTGTCAGTTATTAATAAAATTTGAAACAGTTTTTTTTCCCCTAGCTGATTAAATCAAAATGCTACACAGTTGCATAATCTCGTGCATCTCAGTAACAGCAGCAAATACCACCACCATAAGCCCAGAGAAAAGTGTGGAAGAAGTGTGGAGACAGATGCTAAAGGCAACAGTGGATTTTTTTCTGGAGAGGTAAAGTAATAGGATTTTTTTACACATGTTCAGAAACAGTGTGCTTAGAAATGTACTGTGAGTGTTTCAAATGCCTCCTGGGTTGTAGTTCTGGTGTAACATGATGGGTTCAAATCAAGCCCAGGATAAGAAACAGGATTGCTGGTGCCCTTTGATAACGACCATACAAAGTATAGGGGTGATCCCACCATTGTTGCCAGTGCTTGTGAGCTCAGGCCCAGTGGCCCACTGGCTGGTGGGGATGGAGTGCTGATGGGAAGCCAGTGACATCTGGCTTTCCTCTGCAGAAGAACAGCCAGTCTTGGCTTTCCAGAAGGGGAGACTGAGACAGGCTGCAGGTCAAGTGGTGGGAGAGGAGCACTACTGTTTGGGTAGCTGAGAAAGGCTGTCCAAGGAATGACTCCTGGGTGTGGAGCTCTACTTGTAAAACATCAGTTGCTTGTTGTGTGGGGTCATGAGTGATTCCCTTTCATAGATCTGTTACTTTGGAAAATACAATGGGCACCAACAGCTTTGGCTTGTTGAGCCCCTGATCCCCTTCAACCTTGCAAATAGCATTTTAAAGCCTCAACACACCCCTGTATGCTGCTTCTTGATTGCTTTGACTGGCAGGCAAATGCCTTAGTTAAACATTTTCAGGGATGGTTTCTAATCCAGGCGATGTTCTTTAGCACGAGGCTATGCTTTCCATCAGGCCAGCTTGTTGACTATGGTGGCTGTACTTGCTCCATTCTGCCTGGGTACTCAGCCTCTCCCTACCTTCCCTTTTCTCAGGATTTTTTTTCCTACCTACTGCAGTCTTTAAACAAGAAAACAAACAATTCCCCAAAGGTCTGATTCAAGATGCACTGTAATGATGAGAGGTCTCTGCAGTATCACAAGTTACAAATGGTGACAGTCGTAAGACTAGCTGCCTTGTTCTTTAGAGAACAGCTTTTTGCCAGGCTTCATTCACAGCCTTGCAGAGTTTGCTGTTTAAAAGATGCTGGTTTTCCCCTTAGAGTTTAGAAGTTCAGGCCTGAATTTTCAGGAGGTAGCAGTCATTTGAGGGCCCTAAATTTGCCTAGAAAGTGTTTTTACTTTTAGGAAAAGTTGAACAGTATTATTTTGGGATTCTGTTTTAAAAAAAAAAATCCCCTGAATTGAACACCTTGAATTACTTCATCCTTTTTTACAAATTCAGAGCAAAAGTTGAGAATAGGAGACAGGTTGCAAGCAACAGATGTAACAAGCTGTAGATCATAAGCACAATTAACTGCAGGGCTAAGATGTTTGGTGGTTGGAGTCCTATACTGACTGTGGATGGTAGGAGAACCTCACAAATCACTTAGGTTCCTTGTCCCTTTTTCAGTAAGATGAGTGAAGAAAACAGTGTTTTGGGGACCACATCTTGTATTCAGCCTCGGCAGAATGTACTTCCTCTGATTAATAAAGTCTGGGGAAAGATGACTGATTCGACTGCTGCTACCCAGTACATGCAAAAGAGGAACGGGTGCTTTTCTCCTAACTTTAGAGATGGGCGTCAATTTAAAATTGAGACACTGGAGGCCAGTCAAGCATCTCAAATCATACTAGACAACTGTGTAGGCAGTTTGGTGCTGAATACAATTGTGATGAATAATTCCTAGGAGGTACCTATTTTTCTCTGATGATTACTAAGGCAGCTTAGAATTTGACAAGAGGCCTTTAGATGTATAAAGCTGTGTGAGCTGCAGCTGTAGATGCCTATGTTAAATACATACAAAGGCAGGTTGAAATATATGGCTTTAAGCATTGCTCAACTCATAGAGGTGGTTACTGGAGATTAAGGACAGACATAGCTTCCAGGGTCACTCCATGTGCTGTGAACAGAAACAACTCCAGATCTGGCATCTTTCACCACCGTGAAACCTTATCTGAATGGAAAGGACAGACACATGGATTGTATGTGAAAGTGGGAATCTAGTGAAGTGATTTAGCCTCCCTTTGCTCTGCTTATAGCCTTGAAAATGATCCATTATGCTCTGACCCGAGACTGCTCCAAAGTTTGACAAGGCTTTAGTGATGCAATAAAATTCACAGCATTCACAAACTGGAGGAGGCTGTGAGCATTTAAAAAGTATATAAAACAAGTGAGTTTATGGATGTCTATTGTTATTTAGTGCATTAAATAACCAGGGCACTGTTTACATAAAGTAATCAGTGCTTGTTGCTCCCAGCTAAATTCAAAATGAGAGGGAGGGGAATATTTTAATTATTCTTTGTAAGATGTGTAACACTGTGACTGTGTCTTGCCCAGATGCATGGGGCTACTGTTGGCTATTTTTGGGGATGTTAGGCCTTGTTTACAGACATATGAGTAACTGATCTTGGTAATGAACTCACAATGTTTCAGCTTATCTACCATAACTGCCTGTGAACAGGCCCTTTTCCCCTGCAGATGCAAGGTAACTGACTACATTTCCACTTTGGCTGATGACAGTTTATCGGGCGATAAGACCATGCATGTCAGGAGTCATCACAGCGTAGCTGGTGCACGTCCCTGGGCTTGCCTTGCACTAACTTTGTGTGTGCCCATGGCAGTTCAAGTGCCATTTCACATAGGCATATATTTACACCCATAAGCATGGCTGGATGTAGGTGTGCAGTTTCACGCAGACTTTGTTGCAAAGACGCTTTAAGATTAATGGCTATTAATTCACTGGGAGATGAGGGTTTTTTGGTGGTGGATGGTAAAAATAGTGACTTTTGCAAATCCTGCAGTAAGACTGACTCAGTTGGCCTCGCAGAGATGATCCACTCACTGCTCTCCTGTGCTTTTGCTTCCAGATTGTAAAACCAGAAGATGTGAGTACTGAGGAGCTGGGAGCGTGAAATGCCCCAAGGGCACAGTCCTGATCTTATGTGCCCACTCAAGCCTGAGGGAAAAAAAACCAGCTGATTTCACTTAGATTTATGTCAGGCCTGTAGGTGATCTTGTTCAAAATTAATAAACTAGTTGTCTGATAGACCTGTATTACATTGGGAATTTTATCACTAGAATTGCAAACCGTTGTTAGCCATCTTCTTCAGGGACTGGCATCCTCTGGCCATTGACCAGATGATAGCTGTTGTATCACTTCTGGAAGTGGCCAATAACTTCCAGATGGGAGACACTTGTTCACTGTTTGAAAATCTCAAACCAGATTATTTTCTCTTTAAGATTCGGGAAAATATATTCCCTATGTAGAGACACCTACATTCATTGAAGGTTAGGTTTTGAAATTTTCACCCATTTCTAAACAAAAATAGTGTCACATTCCCAGTGGTTAAAACTTCTTCCTGCTACCACCTTGCCTGAAATGCTTTTTACTCTCAAGCCTGTGATTTTTGCATTTCTGCTGTGAATTTTGCAGCTTGAGCTCAGATCCCAATGTTTTGGCAACACTCCCGTCTGTGTGTGAGGAAATCCAGGCTGCAATATCACTCAAACCTCCTTGTTTTACAGACAACCTTCTATCTCTGTAGAGCAACCCAACGTTTCAGCATCCCCATTCTCCTGAAATCCACTGAGCTGGCAAAGACCACAGTGTGTTATAGCTGCTGCAATTCAGCAGACCCCTGGCTAGCTGGTCTAGGACATTACTTTTGGTCTGAGCAGGTGCAGGGCACATTATAGTTTTTAGCAATGTAGCTGTGTGCATAGAATAAAACAAGCCCTGGGAGGCTGCCTTGAATTAGGAATAATATGTTTTGGTAAGAATAATTGAGTTACAGGTAAGATGATGTGTGCAGTGATTTGTGTTTGCCTAGCCCAGGTGATGCAGCTTTTTGTTTAATAGGGGATATAATCTAACAAGAGGGTTGTTTGTCAGGCTGCAGTCTGTGAAAGACCCAGTTTTGGTCCTGGAGTCATAGAAAGGCTGGTTGGAGAGGACTCTGTGAAGTCTGGTCTGCCAGTGTTTCATGGTTCCTTCCTCCTTTCCCTGAGGACCCTCTAGGGCCTGTCTTGCCCTCTTTTCTCCAAACCATCAATGTTATCTCTGCAGCAATCAATAGTTGCCACCAGCCTCTTCACACCACATCTCCCTTCTCTCTGCCAGTCCTATCCCTGCCCCCAGCCCCTGCTCCCACTGTCATATCCCCTCTCCTTGTTTTTTGTCTTCCATTTCTGATTAGCACAGCTGTTTCTTTCCAGGCAGCTCCTTGTCCTGCCCATTTCCTTTTCTCCATTTGTTCCCTTCTCCCTCTCTGTCTCTCTGTGTATTTTGATAGAATTATTGGAATAGACCTATATTTAAAAAAAAAAAAAAAGAGAGAGAGAAGAAAAGGACTCATCTGGTTTCCAGGGGAAAGATGAGGAACAGACTCTGCCTGTCTCTTCAGGGCAGGATCCTCACATGTGCAAGCATGGGAAAGTTCTGTGACCCTTCAGCAGAAGAAGAGCTTTCAGAACTTCTTGTGACTGTCTTTTGTGAGCTCTAGGTTTGGCTGGTGAAACACTGCCCCCCCTGCTTTCCTCCTGAGACAGGAAGGCTGTGTGGCTGGTTGCACTGGGCTTCTAGGCACATCACCTTGAAAAGCGATGTTCTAGGCATTCAGTGGGCACTACAGAAACAAGGGGCAGCCTCAAAAGATGTCCTGGGGTACAGCTTGCTGTCATGTGCCCAGCATTCAGGAGAGGAGCTGCAGATCTAGCCTAGCTCTTTACCAACCCTTTCCTACTGTGGCATTCGTGATTGCTTCCATCGTCCTCACTATCTCTGTGCATGCTTGCTCTGAGCATTCCCTGTGTCTTGAAGTTCACACAGCGATTTGTAGAAGATAAAGCCCTGGAGTAAGGGCTGACTTCAGCACTGCTTAGATGGGAGAAGTTCATTGTTGGGCAATGCTGTATTGTCCCTGGGAAGGACCCAGCACACAAGAGTGGGTACTCTGAAAATAGCAGCATTTTTCAGTGCTTGCCTGTATTTTCCATGGTTACCTCAAGCTTCTCTCTTGCACATAGGGAAGGCACTACATGTGAACCTTATAGTGATGTTTTGGTAAATGTTTTTTGCTGTTTAATGCCATAAACAAATGATAAGTCAAAGTGCTAAGACATTGTGCTATGTACGCTAAGCCATGGCATTTTGTTCAAATCCCTTATGTGAAGTCTTGACCTCTGATGTATAGGCAGAAGATGAAAGCTTACTGTATAAGGCCCTGTGTGGATTGTGACTGGAAAGAAAGAGATTTTATTGACCAGGAATGGCAGTAAACAAACAAGGAAGGAGGTAAGTTTCACAGTGTGTGTTACAGGTTAAGAGGAGAGGAAAAGATTAACAACAGTCATTCATTTGCTTTTTTTATTATGTATATTTTTATTAGAAAACAACCTTGAACACCCAGGAATAGTTTTCTAATAAACGTAAGCTCATGAAGAGCGCTTGGAAGTTTCCATTCTGGGTTCAGGAGAATGACGGGACAGTAACACAGTTGACATGGTCATTCCTCTTAGTCAACCCCTCCCTTGTGGCTGATTGTTTTGTATGTTGCAGCCTTCCCTTCCCTGTGCTTCCTGCCCTGAACAAAACCAACCCCCCCCCCCCGCAACCCCACAGACATCTTTGTAGAAGTCTCAAACAGTGTATTTCTGCATGGACACACCATTGACTCATCTCATCCCTCAGTGAACGTAGTGATCTCTTCCAGGCCTGACTTAGGACCCTACCAACAGACCTTGGGGATCCATGCAGAGACACTGCTTCCTCTCCTGGGCAGACCCTGTAGTAGTGAAGGATCAAATCATAGTCCTTGGGAGTGATTTCAAAGGGATTCATGTGAGGAGGTGCAGAATTAGCCTACTGGGGACTCTGCCCACTGGGGATGAAGATCCAGGGAAGTGTTTTTGCCATCCCAGCTAGCTACTTCCCTTCTTACTCTCAGCCTCTCTGGGGCAAAAGTTCTGAAGGGGTTGATGCATAGCTATGGGCTGGTTGTGCTTCTGGAATGAGGAAGATTTCCTCCCCAAGCCTGGCCTGCATTGCCTATAGAGAGTTTGTTTTGATGAAGAACTGATGTTTATGAGCCAAAAACATGAGGGACAAGCCCATTTTGCTTTGCTACTGTATAAATCTGACGAAGATTCTTGCTCCCCTGTCATCAGGGCAGACCTCACCCAGTTTTACCACCACCTAAAATACATGTGCTTTGTCCTTACTGTGTTTTTGGCTCAGGTACATCATCCACTCTAGTTACCCTGAAGCTAAGAAACAAAAGATTCCCCATGTCATTATCCCATGCTTGACAGTAGTGAAGGAGATGCTTGAAATCATTTGCTCTTCTGGATCAAGAAGCTAAACTCCATGAAAAAGGGTTCTGCTGGCCCCACCAGTCTAGAGGGGTGGGAGGAAGGTTTGTGTGCCTGTTAGCAAGGAGTAGAAGGGCTGTCCACACTCCCACCTCAGAGAGATGCTCTACCATTTAGTAGCAATGAATCACCCCTTTCCAAAGGAAAGAGAAGATTATGGAGTAGTGAGTGAAAGGGGAGGGGGAATATAATCTCATAAGAACATAGGTACTGAGATCAGCTCTTCAGAGAACATCATTTTTTGTCTCTCTAGCTGGGAAAGAAGAGCAGGTGGGTTAGGTAGATGTCTGTTCATCCTTCTAGGGAAAAGGACTAAAGTGAATATCTGTAATGTGCAGTGGAAAAACTCCCAGAGAAGTGTGGCAGGCTGGGTTTTAAAGGAAATCTGTCTTGTAATGAAGAGCAAAGAGCAGAGTAGCTCTGTCACCAACTTGAACTGTGAAATGATGAGATAGGTCACTTGCAGGGGCACACTGGGCATGTGCAATTCTTGTGATTATTGATATCAAAACGTATATAAGCTGATAGATGTTCCCACTGCCCAACAGTGACTTGCTAACAACCTGCAAACAACAGGTTGTCATCCTGCCATACAGGGGCACAACTGGAGGCAAAACATCTCTGCCTGATGTTGGCTATCCCATCCAGAGGGCAGCTGTGGTCCCCTGTAAAATGCTACGCTCTAGGAAGGCTCCTTGATTATAAGCAGACTTAATCACTCAGACTTTCTCTGAGCAAGCAGGGAACTGAATGTGATGTCCTAATTCTGTTTGGTAAAGCACATCTTGATGCATAACATAAAGAAGCATCTTCCCTTAGTACCTCTTCTCTACTGTTATTTCATTCTTTAAGTCCTGGATATCAGAATCCTTTTTTTCTTTTATTTTCTTTTTTGTCCTAAGATGCTCGGGGAAAAAAAAGGAGTTAATAATGGGAAGTAAACAAGCTGGGAAAAATACTGTCAATGTGTCTTGGAAAAGAATTTCTCTCTGAGTCCTTGTCCCTATTCAGAAATCCAGCTCTTCTCAAACAGTTGTGATGGCAGGTGTTTGTGCTTTTGCATCATTGTGCTTGTTTGAGTATGGCTCAGATAAGTTTGAGGGGTCTTCAGCCTGTTTCCCGCTGCTGGAGCTGAGCGTCTGTTTTCCACATACTTCTGCATTAATTAAATGCTATACAATAATGAGCATGAACCAGAGACAGGCCAGAGGTCACATAAAAGCATTTCCTTCTTCTGTCTTCTCTTTGCCTGAAGTCAAATCGTATGTTGTATTTTCCACACAGCAACTCCCTAGCTCCTGTCAAGACTTATTCAATACAGTTAAGTATTCTTTCAGGTTTATTTGTTTTTTTTTCTTTTCTTTATGTTTTCAGGATAACATTTGTAAATATATATGTATATGTGTACATATATTTTATCTTGCAATTCCAGTTCTGGAAGAGAAAACATCATTCTTTCATCAAAGGAAAAATTCACCCACTGACCTGGAGGTAATTTGAATAATGAACTAAGATAGTTTTTGATGTTTGTGTAAACAGCACAGAAGTGTCAGACTCTGTTCTCCTTGTATCAACGTGATAGATGTGAGATCAAAGACTGCCTTCAGTAACTGCAGCATGTCAGACTTGTATTACTGAGGGAAATATTCCTAGAGCCATTAGCTCATTGATGTTGTACGGAAACCAACTGATGTTTTCACTACATCTCCTTCAACATGGAAGAAGAGGTGAAGGTCAATGCAATAAGCTCCTACACTTGTTTCTCCTCTCAGGATTCAACTATGTCATTGTCTATCAATGAAATGAATTTCCCTGTCTGGATACGAAGGATGTAGAAGACTCTAAAACTAGTCTGTGAGGAATCCTGTGTCTGCCTGCTCAGGAGATCTTCAGGGCTGGAATGTAGGGACAGCAGAGGGAATGAGGCATCTGTTGGCTCAGGAACAAGAAGGAGCAGTCACAGGTGAGGTGGGTAGTGGAGGGGAGGTTAGGATACTCAGCCAGTAGTCACTAAGGCAATTGCACTGCTGACTATTTCTGCTCCAAGTGCTTGACCGAGTAAGTCAGTAAGAGGAAGGAATAGGTCTTCTGCCCATGCGTTCTCACAAGGAGATATGGAGGAGTCCTGGTGGATGAACCACAGGTTGAAAGTGCTAATGGTGCGGCCTCCTCCTGCACTGAAGAGTAGCAGTACTTTGCTTAGTCAAAATAATCTTTTTTTCTCTTGAGGAAAACAAAGAGAGCATGCTTGAATGACTGACCACCACATGGGGGCAGGGGATGGTCTTCAGAAATGTCCTCCATCTACAGGCATTGGCTCTTGATGTTTTACTGCTCCTAGATACAAGGGCTTTGAGAAGGGTCAGGGGCCTGGCAGACATGAGTAGTATTTTCCTGTCTCCCCAAGTGAAAACACAGCGGACAGCTGGCAGCTCTTGACTCAATCTACGTTGCTGACTTGTTCTTTCCTTAGGTCGCCCATTATGGTAAGGTAAGACATGGACCTCTTCAGCACCTTGCTTGGGAAGCCACAACAGGGAACACACCTGATTTACTTGAGAAACAGTCCATCACTTCTGACATTTGAAATTGGAAACCAAGTGTTAGCTGGGTATATGGGTTTTGCTAGTATTATGGTTTTTCTTGTGGCAACCAATTAACAGCAGGCACTGAGGTTAGCAAAGTGAATATATATCAAAGACGATTGACTGATGGTTACGGAGTCTGTCTATTGATACAGACTCTTAATGGTCCCTGTGTTCTCTGATGACCCTTGGGTTTGTGCATGTGCTTGAGCCATTGCAGGCACAGAGGAAGAGGGTCTGCACTTGGCAGTGGGTATTTACCAAGAGACTGGATGGCAAGAATGTAAGAGCTGTGGAAGTCGGAGGCCAGCACTGATGTTTCAGTAGGCGAGAATAGCATTGGCAACTGACACAGAGCAAAACACCTCTGAAAAGCATAACCGGAAGAGCATTACCAGAAAGACCTGTCAAAACTGACAGAAAATCAGGGCACTAGCAAAAATCACAAGAATGAGCAGGACCACACACATGATTTCTGATGATGGCTAAACACAGTCCTCCACACCGACCACCCCCAAACCGTGTTGGAGGACCACAAAGCCCAAGAACTGAGGGGTCTCCGCAGTGATAGAACCTGGAATTTTCTCCACTGGGAGAAACAGCTGCCAAACTCTGCAAGCTTTGTTTGTCGGTGGAAGCTGATCTGGCTGCTTTGTAACAAAATACAGAGAGCGTCTCTTCAGGAACCCAGCAGACAAGACTAGAGGAAAAATGTGGGGAAGAAGAGATGCCTTCTGTAGCATAGCTCTGCCCCATCTCTTCTGTCTGCTAGAATACTCCACTACACAACATATTTTGCATGTCTTGGGAGCGTACTGTCTCCATTTGCACCTTTTAAAGTCCTGCATAGTAGCACAAAGGGAATGGCACAAGGAGGTTGTGGGAGACGAGAACTGTGCTATGGAAGGAAGAGACCCTCATCAGTATTTCTGCCATCAATACTTTGGGGAGGAAAGAAAAAGAGAATCCAAAACCCCAAACCCCACACTAAATTTGCACCTGTTCTCTCAGGCTGTCAGCCTAGAAGTTCATAAACTCAGAAGTACCTTGTTCTGGAGTAAACTGTTCTGAAAACAGTTTCCAATGGCTTCCCCGAGTTTGCTTTGCTGGTGGCAGCCCTTTGGCTCCATGCTGGCACATGTATGAAGCTCTTTGAACAAGTTTTGACCTTCCTTTAGCCCCTCTGCCCATCAAGCCAGCTAATGACATGCTTTGTATTGCACAGAACACATACAATTGACAAGTTCATAGTGTTGTTTAAATATTAAACAGTCTAGACAGGCTTTTGGGTCTTATGCCACTATGAAAAGGCTCAGACCATACCCATCTCTGAAATTGGGCTGTGGGATCATTTGCACAGTAAGACAGACGATAAGACTTGTATACATTGCCATGCAACAGAAGAGACCCCGAACCGCCAGCCCCAAGTGGAAAGTTTATTTCTAAGCACAATATATGGAAAAAACAAACCAACAAACCCCACAGATATAGAAAACGTTGTAGCAAATCCCTGGTCAAGTAGGACTTCATGTCTGTCACTACCCTGTACCTCACAGCCGCTTAAAATGTCATGCAATGGAGGAGAGGGCACTCGGACAACACCCTCCACTTCAGATCAAGGAGGATCTCCAAGCAGGAGAGGGCTGATGGGACTCCCGCTGAGTGATTCAGACTGTAACCACCAAAAGGGCAGCACTGCTCACCCCCACCACACGCTTCGTGACTACCGGTGGTAGACTTAGCACTTCAACAGGCTTTACCAATGTGGATTCTCACAACACCCCTGTGAGGTAGGTACGTATTGTTATTCCCCCTTTGCGTGGAGGGGGGACTGAGCCAAACAGCCCAAGGCTACAGAGTCAGTGGCAGAGCTGGAGTGAGAGTATGCAGAGTCCTGTGTGCTCAGAGTACTAGATCACACCACTCTTTCACAGCAAGTTGTGCTTCTGACCTCATAAACTTTTAGCCGTTAGCCAAATTAAAAGAATTTGACTTCTCTATATTAAATGAGTGGAGGGCAGGGAGGGAAACAACATCATGTCTGACAGCTGTCCCTTCATCTGTGTATGCTTCCCCCTTGCCAAAACCACCATAATTACTCATCTCTTGGAATGAGGACAGCCTCCAGGACAGGCATGGGGGCGAGAGGCTGCTGTATTTGCTTGCTTTGGCCAGGTTTCTCTCTACTGTGGATCAGAAGTGGTTCTTCCAGAGACCATTCATTGTAACACGTTCATTCTGGGGGTAGCTGCTTTTTAGAGATGATCGGAATTGCTCCTTCCCTCTCCCTCTGCCCACCAACTTCCCTTTCCTCTCCTCTGCCAAAAGCACTCTTTGGTAGATAGTAAGATTGGTCAGATAAAGGTACAGTGGCCTCAGAAACCATGCTGTTTCACATGGGTCCTCAGCAAGTCAGCTTTCTTGGCCGGTGTTTCACCTTCCACATTCTCTGCCAGAGAAGTACCTGTTCTGTTGCATTCTGATATTCAAAGGGACACTGTCAAGTAATTGAGGTGAAAAATATGACCCGCCTTAAGATGCTACCCTTCATCTTCAATGTTGCAGAATGGCTGGTGTGTTCAAATACAGAGGCTGAAGTCTGACACTTTCTCTGGTCCAGAAACACTTGACCCACGATGGCCTCGCTGCCAAAGGAGCTGGTGGCTCGCGTTTGCCCTGGCTCCAACAGAAGCTACGAGAGGTGCTGGTGTGATGATGGAGGGCAATTGGACACAGCCATTGTGCAACATTGCTCAGCACTGCTGCTGAAGTCCTTCAGTTTGGCTGAAGTCCTTAATTTTGGGGGGAGCTGGGTTCAGGCTTGATCACTACGGGCTCATTGGTTTGGGATTGCTGAGCTGTTGCTCCTCAGTTAGCTAATCTCCATATTTTTAGGGTTCCTGCTCTTACACTTCCTTTGTGGCAGTTGCATTGGCAAAACAGCTCAAGCCCGCAGAGCTGGGACATACCCTCCATAGAGTGAGGATAATCAGCAGTAAATCAGTAACATGGATTTCGTCCTGTTGCAGAAGAAAGGTGGGAAGGAGAAGGACAAGGATGGTGAAAGGAATGGGGTGAATGGAGAGAACGATACATGCCCAAATGGAAAAGGACAAAATCAGTAGGGAAAGAAATTTTATTTTCAAGCTTGTAAGAGAATATTACAAACAATGGAGAGTAAAAAAAGCCCAAACCCTAAAAACTATTTAAAAAGTACTTGACAGTGTCCCTTTAATATCCACAAATGATTCAGCCATTGTGCATTGAAAGAGAATGTTCCTGAAGAGCAACCGGTACCTTCGAGGATATATCCCAGAAAGGAGACTTATTAGAAGTGTTACATATTTGATCACCAACTGTGCTCCCTCTTCAGACTAACTCTCTCTTGAGTGATTGAATGGAATAGACTCTATAATAAACTAACAGACTGGATGTGAAAGGCTCAGCCTACAAGACTGAGTGAGACTGTTGCAAATCGAGCAGCAGGGATACAGACACCGAAAAAAAAGATGTACATCTCTAATGCATGAGTGTCTGAATCAGCAAGGAAGCAGAAACCCACAGAGATGGGTCAGCTTCTTGTGATCGGATTAAAATGGGAGGAAATTAACCTGGAATGTCTGCATGGAAAATGATGTGTGTGAGTGGCAAGATTTGGATGCTGGATTTGGGGTTATGAAGGCATAAATCACACCAGTACTTGTGCTTGAAACACCTGTGGAGCATTTGTACAAAATTTGCCAAAAATGCCTATATGTCAAATAAAGGTCATGGAGTGCCCTCCCCCCTCACAATTCCACCCTCACAAACCCCTTGTCAGGAACATTACAGAAAAAACCAGGATTTTTTGGTGAAATTTGGATATGCCTGGGTTTTGTGAGATTTTTCTTGGTGGGATGATTCAATCCCTCTTTCTGTAAATCAATACTGAAAAATCCCCAGCCATTTCACTTCAGGTATCCTATGGTAAATCGAACAAGTCTCCAGAGTGACTCATGGAACAAAACAACTCATAGCTCTGGTTAATCACAGTCTGGAAAATAAAAATGCTCCAAATATTTTGTTCCCTTCCTTGTTTTTGTAAATCCCACACTGTGTGTTTGTGTGCGCATGTGTGTATGGGGGGTGTGTACAGAGCATTTCCTATTCCAGGTAATAGGATTTGTAAGACACGCTAAACTGTCTGTTCCTCTGCTTCCCCAGAACTCTGCCTACTCAGTTTGTAGTCTGTATTGCACTTGTTTTGTTGTATTTTTTTTGTGATTTGTGTTGTTGGTTGTTTTTTTTTCTTTTTTTTTTTTTTTAAACTGTCTGGAAAACATTAACCTCTTTAGCATGAGTGTGCAGCTCTCCCTCCACCTGCTTTTTTCCTCAGCTGGCCAGGTGCTGCCTGTTATATCTTGTGCAGTTACCGAAAAAAGAAAAGGAGAGGAAGGAAAAAAAATAAAGGAAAAAAAGAAAAGGAAAGAGGAAGAAAAAGGCACACCATGCTCCTCTGCTTTATGAGTTCTTTGTCTCCTCTGCTTCATGTTAAGGCCTCCTGAATTCCTCGGCTCAGACCGTCGTGACCCTCATGACGAGCTCTCTGTTACTACTAGACTGGCTCCTCTGTTCGTGAGGCCTCAGGTGGCTGAGTATATGCAGGATGGTATAAGCACAGTGGTGGTCAGAGAGGGTGCCTGTGGCATGGCCGGCAGCCCGTGCCCCGCTGTCAGCTGGAGCGGAGTTAGTGGCTGTACCACCAGTGGAGGACGAGTGGGTGGTTTGGGAGGAGAGGCGTTGATTTGTCCTGGTGCCTGTTTTTTGTTCCTCCACGTCCTTTGTTTTGTCATAGTTCAGCACTTTCCACTGCTGATTGACCGCCTGCCACCGTTTAAAAATCCGATAAACCGAGGGCCCTTCGTGTATTATTAGACCTGGAGGGAAGGGGGAAAGAAATAAACATAAAACAGAAACAAAACTTTAGAAAGAACCATAAACCTACCCCAGCATCCTGCCCCCAGCTCGCTGGTTCACTCAGCTCTCCCTCAGCCGGTGTTTATTCAACAATAAATCATGTATTTTAATTACCGACTGGCAGAGCACCGGTGCTTCTGCTCTGCTGGATCCCTTTTCCCCTGAATTAGAAAGATTACAGCTTTATCTCAGCAATCAATAAATGGATCGTAAATGCAGCACAGTGAGTTATGCTCTTACAGCAGAACAGTATCTGTTTACCAATAAACGCCTGAGGTTTATCTACCACTGGACTGGTTTTGCATGCTGCATAGGTGTGATTCACCCAGCTAACAGCGTGTGTTTGGAGGGGGTGTAGCTGGATCTGACGTGCCGGTGACGTCTCCTGCACCAGCGTCATGTGTGTGCACAGCCCGAGTCTCTCCCCACACACATAGCAGCAGAGCAGACACGCACATGGAGGCCAGAGGCGGCAATCAAGCAAAAAAAGGGTCTATCTATATCTGTAAAAGCTTTATCATCCTGGGCAAAGTTTTGCTCATCTGCAGAGCAGGTACCTCATCGTACGTCACTGTTCCCTTCCAAGGGCGAAAACAACATGCTTGAAAGCAAGGGCAGATGAGCTTACACAGTGTGTGCACTGAGTATGGACGTAATGCGTATGTCCTGCTACCCATCTGCATACACCAGAGCTGATGTCCAGGGGATGGCAGTGGACTGTGGGACAGCTGACTTCTCATGGTCTCTGCCTTTGAAAGAGAGCAAGCAGCTCAGGCCCTTCCACCCAGCAGTGAGCTCACCTCTCAGTGGTCTCTGTCATCCTCCCCACCCTTGCAAGAGGACTGAAGGATTAGACAATCATAGAAGTTGTTTAGATGATGACAGTACTTGAGTATTAAGCTCTGTTATTATTCAAGCTGCCAGGCTTTGGCTAGACCCTTTGAAAGCACTAGGACCAGCAACGACTGCAACACTGTGTTGTTCATATCCACCAAGGCCGGAGGAAGCTGCAACATCTTGTGTAGACTGGCATAGTTGACACACTGTAATATAATTAACAAGCTTTGCTAGAGTGTGGGATTTATGCAGGATGAGGGGGGTCTGAGTCTCCTTGTTTTGCAGCAATCTACCTGTTAGGGAAGTGTCTTTGTGCCCCCTGCAACTGAAGCCTGACCAGCAGGTAGGACTGGGTGAGTTAGCACATGGATAGCTTCACTGTTCTTAGCAACAACGGCTTCACCATTCTTGGTCAGGATCAAGATTATCAGAACCATTTCTAGGAAGAGCAGCTGTCTTGCCTACCTGTTGCAAGCATATTAATACAAGGGCAAAGAACAAAAGACCCACAAGAAGTAAGAAGCAAAATCATACCAAAAAGAAGTTACTTTGACCAGCATTGTGCAGGGAGATGATGGTCACTACAGACTGAAGTGGTTTACTGCTATCCCTGATGAATCAAATGCTAGGGCTTTACTCTCCACCCAGCTTTTCCACACTGCTCTAGTTTCTGATGACAGGTAATTATTGGAGTAAATCTGTGTATATCAAAACCCAAAGTATCTGAAGTTCATCCTACCCTTAGGGCTGACCTTCCCATTACTCACTGATGGGGATGCAGCCACCTGGTTTCTTAGGATCTGCATCTGATTTTGCAGAGTTTAAACTCTAGCTTCAGTACAGAATGAGTTTCTAGCCTCTCTGGTTTTAAGCATAACTAGAAGCCTTGTTGACTTGATCACAGAATAGCTTTAGGGGGACTCTCACATTCACCATAATGGGGTGCTGAGCATGCTTACTGACTGTAGAAGTAATCATGTTAGATGATAGTTTATGCATTCAAATCTGAGTATTTTGGGACAGGGAATGTCGTTGAGCACTACAGTACAGGAGAGATCTTTACTCTGGTTCCATAGACTAGTGAGATTGCACAGCTGTAATCCCTGTAGTGATGCCAGCTTTTCATAAGCAAACACCATGATGTCATAATAGAAAAAGGTGTTTTTTCCTCCCTACTTTGAAAAATGGTTGTGAATTCTGACATCTTCTGATCGAAGCATCAACCATAAAAAGCAGGACTTAGGGAAAGCCTGCAGATCCAGCCAAGGAGACAGAGCTTTGAAGCAGGCCTGAAATGGATCAGCCCATGACAAGGGATATTAAACATATATTTAAATGAGCTATCTGATCTGTAATGAATGAAATTCCACTCTGATCAATGACAGAGCCAATGTTTCGCTGAGACCACTTTAAGCCTGGGATAAAAGAGCCAAAATCGAATGTTTTCTCCTTGGCTGTAGAACATTCTCCATAGAATCAAATCCATTCTCTGAAGTATTAAACACTGAGCCAGGATTGTAAATCTATTCTTAATTACCTTATCACAAATATTTAATGCGCAGCCTGATTCAAGAGGGCTGTTTATAAAATTCTTGTTTGTTTGCCTTCTAATTATAAATGTTTATGATCTTATGCAATTAACTGTGTGATGCTGATGGATGGGTTGCTGAGTCAACTGAGCACCTGTTTTCTTAGATAATTTTGGTTTCCAAATATTTATAAAAGTAAGAAATAACTTGTTTTCCTCTGTATTTACTGGGCTCTAAATTACTTATCGATTTCCCAGTGTCAAGCTCAGGAAGCTGTAAAATTAAAACGGAACCAAGTAGAGGGGTGGGCAGGGAGGCGGAAGTAAGAGTAATTCATTTGCAAGAGTAAATGCCAAGAGTAAGCAAGAGTCCATCAGTTTATATCAAGCTGCAGGATGCTTAATGCTCCCATCGAAACAAATTTTGTCTGCCTGAGATAAATTAGGATTGGAATTCCTACATTCAGCTCTGTGCATCCTCTTCCAGAAGCACCCGTCCCTCGAGGATCATTCTTGTTTACAGAGCTGAAACTTTCCAATTAAAGGCCAGACTTAAGTGGGAAATCCTTCAGGAAGAATTATATTCAACTAGACGTGTCCAGCTAGAAGCAATTATTCCATAAGCCAAATCCTGTGTGTGTGTGGAAGATAGCAGGTTGGTGTGAACTTCCCTCTTTGTGCACTTCTCTCTTTTCAATGCAGAAGTGTCTATATGAGAATTTCAGATGGATTCTGGTAGTGGCCTGATCCTTTTCCGCTCCTCACAAGTTCATCTCACCTTTTTCTGCTTCACAAAATCTGTTCTCAACAGATCCTGTGTGAAAACTTTCCTCTTTGCAAGGAAATTCTCTGTGAGTTTCATGGAAAATGTGTTGGTCCAGATTGTTGCCTGGTCCATGAAATCCCTTGTTTGTGGCACTGGTGAAATGAAACTCTATAGAACATGGGCACTGAAGATATGCTGTTCTCATACCCATTTTCTCGTGTGGAGACCTGTGTGGACCAGCATCAGAAGAAATTCCTTGAGATGAAAATTGTTGAATGCTGGAAGAAGTATTCAGGGGAACTATAATATACACTTGTCTTATTTCATTCTTATGTCTGTTTGTGGCCATCGAAGCAAACAGGGCAGCTGGCTAGATGGAGCCTTGGTCATTTTTATATTCTTAGACATTTCTACTTGCACTGGCTTGTGCCATGAAAAGATTTCTCAGATGGCTCTGGAGCTGGAGACAGCCCATGTTATGTGATGGGGTCATTAACCTGACAGCAAAGTCTACCAAAAAAATGTCTAATGCCTCTGCTTGCATTGTCACATTGATGCGGCTGCACTTTTCTTCGGACAAGACAGTATCTCTGAGCTAACATGGTAGGGCTAACCCGGGGCAGTGCTCCGAATTAACACATGCTGAATCTGGAACAATATGTACAAGAAACCATATTGATCTCTTTTCACTGTGTTCACTCACTCCATATATTAGCCTTTTTTTCTCTTTCTCTTGTGGCTTTACTATTACTGAGTCCATGCAGAGGGTCAGATCATGGTCAGCCCTGTGGAGCTCTCTAGAGTCCAGGCAGGAGGGACTAGTGATTATCCTGGGTGCAGGGATTACTTCCCAGAGCTGAGAAGCTGCTTTGTGCTTCACAGCACAGGCAAACACAACAATATCTTGGCAATAGGTTATACCAAAACTGTTCACATTGCTTACACTGGTAGTTTATGCTTCCTTTCATTTATTATATGTGGGGAGAGTACCCAGCACCCAACCACTGCTCTTATGCAAGACTATCACAGTAAGTGACCCTGCCCCAAAGAGCACAGAGCCTGGTTCCAGACTGGATTTAAAGCAACAGGTAAGCAACATCAATACAAGTTGGCTAGGCAAGGGTTGTGTCAGTGCAGTTACACACCTAATCAGTGCATGCCCACAGCATCTAGGAGAGCAAGCTGACAACTGCTGGCTCTGGGGAAAGACCTACCTCTTCCATTTACCCAACCACCCCACTCTCATTTTCATCCCAGAGCAAGAATAACTGGTCTGTTTCTTTTCCAGATGATCAAGATGCAGTCTGCAACAGAGCTAGCACTGGTGAAAGCAGTTTAATTGCCATGTTCTACTGACTGCCACAGCTAACCCTGAGCTGCTGGCCTCTTAAAGTGCAAGAGTCAGAAAGGAGAGCCTGACCAAGAGTGAGTATCGTGCCCCAGAGATAAGGCTTATGTCACTGTAGGAATTCTCTGAGCCTTGCAATACCTGACCACACTACATCATGATCCATGTGGGCAGTCTCTGTGCAAGGAAATATTCTTGGTGCTGAGGGTGCACACAGATGGGCTGGGTGCGGGTAGCTCTTTGTCTCTTGGGATTAGTCAGGACAGAGGTGCACTGCCATCAGTGGGCCAGTGGCAAGATTGGTCAAGAGAGAGGTCCTCAGCCCAGTGGCTGGAAGGGCTGTTGGAAGAACATGGGCAAAACCCAGATGTAACAAGGACAACTGCGTTGGTGCCTCTGAATGGGCAAGGGAGGATCAGTTGGTGCACCACCATCCTGTGAGGTTAACCTGAGCAGTTGTGAGCCTCTAATTTAAGGCAACTTTGGAGCAGCAGTGTCCCAGAAATGACAAGCAGTCACCTGCACGTTGTTAGCCTCTGCCACCAAGTGATGTTTTCACCAGGACTTTCAGCCTCTAATTAACCTTCCTCTTATTCCAACACTTGCCATTCATTTTCTTGAAAGAGACAGGTAAATTCTTGGGGCAGGTACTGTTTCTCCTGTTTGCCAGTAAAGAAACCACCAAAACAAGGCTTCTGCTGACAGTGAATGGTACATCACCCATGTGCTGTCACTCACACTATCTACAGGAGGAAAAATCCCAGTCCATTCCAGCCAGTTACTCTGTCCTGCTTCTCATAAAGCCCCTGTCCTGCCACCAGAGCTGTCACCTCTTGTTTCTACCTTCAGCAGCACTTTCCCCTTCAGTTTCCTTTCCAAATGCAGTTTCACCTCAGCCAGACAGCTGCCATGCTTTAGCCTGTTTCTGTTGCTTTCATTGTGGGATGTCAGGGGAAGATTATGGCAGCTGTGATCAAAGCTTAACGTTTGCATCCTCCGCAGCGGTGGCTCAGGCTAGGGCAAACCAATCCTCCTGGAAAATAACACCTTCATTGCCAGGCTTTCCCTCTATTGCCATCATTGTGTACACAAACCCTTCCCTCCCTTTCTGTGAAATCTTTCAGCTTTTGTGGCCATCTCAGATTCGCCCACTTTTGTTTCCAAAGCTCCAGCAGCTCAGCCCTCACCTCTTTACCTTAATCTCATCCTATATGCTTCATCCTTAGCCGCCTTTTATCTTAGCCTAAGAGCAGGAAAGAGGCTGTACTGGTTTAGACAAGGGCTCTGTCTATCATAGCATCCTGCCTCCAGCAGTGGCCAAAAGTATAAGGAAGGGTGTGAAAACAAAGCCAGAAGAGTGAAGTTTGCCTGATGGGCTCTGCACACTGCAGGGGCCATACCTAGCCACAGATGGTCTCTTTAGGCTCAGCTGTGTTCCCCAACTATGGATTTCTAGTGTAGTACAGTAAAGTGTACTGACTTTTGCTCTGTGATCTGCATTTGCTCAGATTAGGCTGCCCCACCACTTCCCAAATTCTCGTAGTACCCATGAGATCACTCCACTCCAAAAAGTGCTTTAGAAATAACCATGAACCTCTGCCTCACCCCAACTTCACAAATACTCACAGTAGGTGGGAGATGAGTCACCGAGGTCCCACTGGACTCTTCCAACCCATACTGCTTTTCAGTGCAATCCCATGTACTTTATCTCTCATCCATGATGCAAGCTAGTCCTTGGTGATAAACTGGGGAAAGAAGGCCAGAGGGACATTTTCCTGCAAATACAGGCTGGGAAAGGGACATCTAGTATCCCTCAGCATTGTCATGGGGTCAGTTCCAGCTGAATCACAGAATCACAGAATCACAGAATCACAGAATGTTAGGGATTGGAAGGGACCTCGAAAGATCATCTAGTCCAATCCCCGTGCCGGGGCAGGATTGCCTAGACCATATCACACAGGAACGCGTCCAGGCGGGTTTTGAATGTCTCCAGAGAAGGAGACTCCACAACCTCTCTGGGCAGCCTGTTCCAGTGTTCGGTCACCCTCACCGTAAAGAAGTTTTTCCTCAAATTTAAGTGGAACCTCCTGTGTTCCAGCTTGCACCCATTGCCCCTTGTCCTGTCAAGGGATGTCACTGAGAAGAGCCTGGCTCCATCCTCATGACACTTGCCCTTTACATATTTATAAACATGAATGAGGTCACCCCTCAGTCTCCTCTTCTCTAAGCTAAAGAGACCCAGCTCCCTCAGCCTCTCCTCATAAGGGAGATGTTCCACCCCCTTAATCATCTTCATGGCTCTGCGCTGGACTCTCTCTAGCAGTTCCCTGTCCTTCTTGAACTGAGGGGCCCAGAACTGGACACAATACTCCAGATGCGGCCTCACCAGGGCAGAGTAGAGGGGGAGGAGAACCTCTCTCTTGACCTGCTGACCACACCCCTTCTAATACACCCCAGGATGCCATTGGCCTTCTTGGCCACAAGGGCACACTGCTGGCTCATGGTCATCCTGTTGTCCACTAGGACCCCCAGGTCCCTTTCCCCTACGCTGGTCTCCAACAGGTCTGCCCCCAACTTGTACTGGTACATGGGGTTGTTCTTGCAACCCAATATGACAAGTTCTTTAAACAGCCTAGCATCTTTAAATCCTCCGGTGGCCGAGACTCAAGGCTGCAGAGCTGTGTACTGCAGGCAATGGGGAAGAAGGTGATCCAGGGAGTGGGGAGAGGTAGACTCATAATTGAAAGTTATGTTGTGGCACCAGTGGGACTCTGCACTTGGGCTGATTTGGGAGGGGAGATGTGAACATCGGAGTTGACCAGGTAGGGAATCAGGTAATGCCCTCCCTCTCCTCACTCCTGTTCATCATCTCCAGAACCTCTTCATTTCATCCCCCTTTTTCTACAAGTGAATTCCCCAGAAAGGTGCAGTCCCCAGAGCAGAGAGGTGCAGAATCAGCACTGTACATCCCACTTTGCTTTTGATACCCTGATGAAATAAACTGGTATGTCACAGAATCACTGTCTTCAGCAGTGTGACTGCCTGGTCCACCTTGTGTTTGGGATTCTGATTTCTCCTTCCTAAGGGTAGTGCTTTGCACTTCTCTTTATTCAATTCCATCTTGTTGATTTCTCGAATTTACCAAGATCATTTCAAACGCTGAGCTGATCCTCCAGAGTGTTTGTAGCCTTTCCAAGCTTGGTGTCATCTGTGAATTTTATAACAGCACTTCCTTTTTCATTATCTAAGCCATTAATAAAAATATTGAAGAGAGCAGAGTCCAAAACAGTCCTACTTGAAACGTGTTTCCATTTTACAGTACACCACTGACAACTACTGAGAAAGCAGTTTTTTGATTGGCTGTACACCTGCATTATAGTTATTTAATCTAGACCACATTTCTCTGGTTTGTTTAGGAGAATCTTAAGGCAAAGCACCAAAAGCATTGCCCAAGTCATGGCATATCAAACTGACTGCTTCTTCCTTAGCCACTAGGACAATTACCCTCCCAAATTAGATATGGTTATACTCTCATGCTCGTCATTTGGTTAAAAAAATGATTCTAATATCTTTCTATGAATCACTTAAGCTGATTTGCCCTTTGTTTCCTTGATGCTCAGATCCTACCTTCTTTAATGATAGATATTATATTTAAAGCTAGGTACTCTGCTTGCATTTGACACGTTTCCCAGCGTTTGACACGGTCTCCCACAGCATCCTCGCAGCTAAACTGGGGAAGTGTGGTCTGGATGATCGGGTAGTGAGGTGGATTGTGAACTGGCTGAAGGAAAGAAGCCAGAGAGTAGTGGTCAGTGGGACAGAGTCCAGTTGGAGGTCTGTGTCTAGCGGAGTCCCTCAAGGGTCGGTTCTGGGACCAGTTCTATTCAATATATTCATTAATGACTTGGATGAGGGATTAGAGTGCACTGTCAGCAAGTTCGCTGATGACACAAAACTGGGAGGAGTGGCTGACACAAAGGAAGGCTGCGCAGCCATTCATAGAGATCTGGTCAGGCTGGAGAGTTGGGCGGGGAGAAATTTAATGAAATATAACAAGGGCAAGTGTAGAGTCCTGCATCTGGGCAAGAACAACCCCATGTACCAGTACAAGTTGGGGGCAGACCTGTTGGAGACCAGCGTAGGGGAAAGGGACCTGGGGGTCCTAGTGGACAGCAGGATGACCATGAGCCAGCAATGTGCCCTTGTGGCCAAGAAGGCCAATGGCATCCTGGGGTGTATTAGAAGGGGTGTGGTTAGTAGGTCGAGAGAGGTTTTCCTCCCCCTCTGCTCTGCCCTGGTGAGGCCGCATCTGGAGTATTGTGTCCAGTTCTGGGCCCCTCAGTTCAAGAAGGACAGGGAACTGCTAGAGAGAGTCCAGCGCAGAGCCACGAAGATGATTAAGGGAGTGGAACATCTCCCTTATGAGGAGAGGCTGAGGGAGCTGGGTCTCTTTAGCTTAGAGAAGAGGAGACTGAGGGGTGACCTCATTCATGTTTATAAATATGTAAAGGACAAGTGTCATGAGGATGGAGCCAGGCTCTTCTCAGTGACATCCCTTGACAGGACAAGGGGCAATGGGTGCAAGCTGGAACACAGGAGGTTCCACTTAAATTTGAGGAAAAACTTCTTTACGGTGAGGGTGACTGAACACTGGAACAGGCTGCCCAGAGAGGTTGTGGAGTCTCCTTCTCTGGAGACATTCAAAACCCGCCTGGACGCGTTCCTGTGTGATATGGTCTAGGCAATCCTGCCCCGGCAGGGGGATTGGACTAGATGATCTTTCGAGGTCCCTTCCAATCCCTAACATTCTGTGATTCTGTGTGATTCTGTGATTTCCCCAGCTGCCTGGCACCTCCTGCATCCTCCCCAAGTTCCTGGTGATGAAATGCTCATGGGTCAGAGACTGCTCCTGCAGCTTCCTCTGAAGTTCATTAGGACATGCTGACAAGGACAGAGCTAACTCATTTGAATATTTTTGAGTCTGTTCTTTTCTGATTCTGCCCTGGGCTCTTTTCTCCTCATTAAAATTATTTTAGTTAAGTTTTGAAGACTGAGACAAAGGCAACATTTAACTCTTTGGCCCTTTTTGTATCAAATATTATTTGAGCTCTTTGACTTGCCTTGTTCTTCTTCTTACTTTACATATGCTTATGGACCTATTTGTTGTTGTCTTCTGTATCTCTGGATGGTCATCCTGGGGTTCAGCTCTGATGGCTCCCCATGCCTGTGTGATTTCTAGAGACTTTTCATTAGTTGCAAGCTCTTCCTTCTGCCTTTTGTGTGATTGCAGCTTCTGATTTTGGGTCCTCAAAGAGCTCCTGTTGCAGCCTCAGTGCTCTCTTCCCACGCTTCTGAGCTTTCCCCTGCACAGGCACAGTTTGCTGTTGTGCTTTTCGTATCATCCTTTTTGGCAGCCGCGAGCTGTTCGCGACTCTTTTATCCTTCAGATTCCCTTCCCAAGAGACGCTCCCTGCTCTGGTCCCCTGAGGCTGCTGCCGCTGCTTTTCTGGAGTCCATTATCCTCACATCATACTTTTCTTCAGCTCAGGAATGCTTTCATCGCACAGTCACTTTTCATACAAACTACTGCGACATACAGATTTTCAGGGATTCTTTGCTTTCAGATGAAATCAAGTAGGAAGTATAGATTCCTTCATAACTGTTACCTCTGCTTTCCAAAATATAAATTTTGTCCCCAAAATGTTTCAAGACCTTAGTGGACAGTCTATCGTGCATACAGGAGAAGTCCAGGTAATGGATAACCTGGGACCTCTGGTGCCGTCTTCTAGACATTTCTGGTAGTTGCAAGACACTGAACCAGTAAGCAGGATGTCTCCAGTCCACATGACATCTAGCAAAGGTCTCCTCTGAATAATGCTGGAACTGTACAATGAGGGTGTGCAAGCTAAGAAATGTCCAGCATTGAATGACATCATATAGCATAAACTGAAAATATATTCATAATGATTAGAGCTCGAGTGAATGCTTAGCATATGGAAAAATAATTAGCTGATTATAATCAGCTGTTTTCTTACCAATCATTCTCCATGCACATTTTTTAATACCTAAAGAACTGATTTAATACGTACAAAGGTGGGCTGTGTTTTGGCTCAGCAGAACTGAGGCGGCTGCATGGCTGGACCCTGTTGAGCGCTGCTGACCACTGGATGACTTGTGCTGTCATGGAGTCCATGGGTCTGGGGAAGTCGAAACTCTCCTTCTGCCCATCACCCTTTAAGTGCATTTGCTGTAACAGGACTCCGCTGGCAGGCAGCTTTCACACTGATGTGTGTGCCATGCTTGGCTTTCCTCAGGCCACAGGGGCCACGACCCAGCAAAACTGAAACTGAGCCCCTCAAAGGCCCTCCATGGCCTGGACAGAGTCCCACCAGTGTACACAGAAAAGCTGCTCCCAGCTGTCTTGGGGAGGTATTTTTATGGAGGCATGGACTCTTCCATTTCGGGTCATTAACAGTACAAACAGGCTGGCCCCCAAGCCTTCAACTGCTGCCTAACAGGCAAACCTTGTGCTTATTACAGCTTGCTTCCTCTCATGCAAGCTGGGGTTCAAGGATGGCTCTGCCTCAAAGCTTCCTCAGCCCCAGGTGGGCCAGGACTCCCCACAAAGGCAGCAAGAGCCCTTCTCCTTCCCTGCCTCCTCCTCTCCATCTGGCAGAGCAACGGGAGCAGCAGGTCCCATCTGGGTGGGTGGTTATGCTACGCCCCAAGCTCTCTGCAGCCATTAACACCCGCCCCCAGACTCAGCAAGAGCCCTGCCAGGTGGGAGATGGATCCAGCACGCCAGCATCTCAGAGGGTCCCCACAGTTGCTGTTCCACCACGTGAGTGATCATGGCAGAACTGACTGCCTGCCACGCTGAGGCAGAGCATGGTGGGGCCAGGGAAGGGATTTCTGTGCGCACAGGATGCTACAGGGTCCCCTTGGAAGCAGGGCAGTCCATCCCACACACATGGCACTTGTAGCTGGGGAACGAGGAACGCTTTATCCAGTGGGATGAATTGAGAGGACAGGTAGAACTGCCTGTCATGGGGTTTGTGGGGCTGGGGGGAGCTGGGGGCAGTATGTTGTCAGAGCACTGGGGGAGCTTTTATGGCTGCCAGGTAGATGCCAGCTTCCCTGCGAGGTGCTACCTTCATCCCAGGGCAGCCATCCTCATTCATGTCCTCGGCCCACCCTCATGCTCCTCTATAACACATGGACTGGGCCCTGTAGTTCTGAGCTGATAATGCCCCAAATGAGGAAAGACTGGCAAAATTAAGGAGCTGATAGGAGGTGTCCAAGGGACAGGAAATTCCTTTTCATTCAGCACTCCCACATGGTTTGTTTGTAATGGGAAAACAGCATCAATTGTCTGCAGGATGCCATCTGTGACAGAGGAGCCAAGCTGACCCCAGCAACCGCACACAGCAACATCATCCCTCTAGAAATGCCACAGTATTTTCAGCTGTAAGCATAGGAGCTACCAACCCCACAAGTTTCTCCTGCCCTTCCCACACTAGCCCTTTTACACCCTGCCTCAAAAATGGGACAAAAAAAAAAAACAAACCCAAAAGAAGAAATAACAGCAAAAATAGGTAAAATAAAACCCAGAGAAATCCTCACTCAGAAAATAGATAAACCATAAACAAAAGCACTCCTGTAAACTCAGCTGGCTATGGATGGCTACAGCAAAATGGATGTTGTGCCCTTAAGGGCTCTGGTACTCCTGTGGTATTTAATTCACAGCGCACGATAAAGCAGAGGATTAAAGGGCAGTCTCTAGCTATGCAGGCAGCAATAAATGAGACTCTTCTTAGAAAAACCATATAAATAAATAAAGACTGGAGCTCCACCAGCAGAACAGCCTTGCTTCTGAATCATACATCTCCAGCACCATTCCCCACTTGTGAGTCTACCCATAACTGCACCGGTATAGAAGGGATAGGGCTTGGAGGCATTACCCATATACCTCCGTGCTCTCTTAAAGTTTTCCCTCCTTGCTTTGTAGCTAGGATTAAATAGACCCTCTTGATGCCTTTTTTCCCCAAATTTAAAATGGAGGTGAGAACAACACCTCACATCTTGAAAGGACTTTGTGCACGAGAGGGGAAAGTCACTCATTGTGTGCATGGCAGATACTCTTAGGTGTTTAAAAGAAGGGAGTAGAAAATCATTTTGCACTGGATTGAATAGAGCACTGGCCAAGTGCACACCCTGGTCTCTGGGTCTCTGTTTCCAGACATGCACTGGCAGAAGTCCACAGAGGTGGATACTCGTGGTGAGGAGAGAAAAAGCACATGGCTTCCATTTCACTACGCTTGCACCACAGAAGTCTGACCTCCAGGTCTGGGTCGTGGACATTTCTGTCCTATGGTACTTTGACCAAAGCGCTGCCTGTGCAGTCATGCTGCATCCTCGGCCATTCCTGGGGCATTTCTTTAAATGCAAAGCTGGACATGAACAACAGGGTTTGGAAGTCTGGCTTCATACTTGCTTGGAGTGAGACTTGAAAAAGTCACGCTGTTGCCCAGAATGGAAGAATGCATACATATTTTCAGACAGGTGAGAATGTTTCATTTGGACTTGAATTTTTTTAAAATGTTGTATTCCAGTTCTGACACTGAATTTAAAATACTCAGCATGAGCAGTCATCTCTAAATGCTAAATCAAAACGCTTCGTTCAATAATGATCAAAACATGACATTTGCTTATTGAAGGTAGAACTAGTGCCTCCCTCTCTGCTTTTATTAGCAAATTAATTATGTAAGAAAAAATGGAAATAGTTTCACAGGTTTTCATTTTCTGAGGTGCAGGTCCTGTTTGAGCCTAATCCCTTCAGACTGCTCCAGCCTCCCAAGCGCTCTTTCACTAAGAGGAATAGGGACCAGTTAGGAGAGACATAAAGGTGAGTACAGACCACCCTTAACAGAGCATCCCCCATGGTAATGTAGGGCAGATAGATAGGCTAAATTAATGGACCTGGGAGCACCTCTGAAGTTGCAGGTCAGCGTGCGCATTGTGATTGCTTCTACCCCGTTGTTGGACCAAGATGTAGGCATCTTTCCCCTCTGCCATGTAGGAAGGCAGCCCAAGGACGTGAGGCAGAAGGTGCTCATGGTGCTCTTTGGCCAGCCTTTTGTCAGGATAAATGTGTCCCTGGGACACACCATGGTGCAGCCTTTGTTTGGCTGCTTTGTCCTCCGCAGCCGTGACAAAACATTTCATTGCAGACCCCAGGATTTCTGTGAGATTTCCAGGAGCCTTCCACCTTGGGTGCTGCAGCCTCTCCTCTCTGCTCCCCTACAGTGTCCCCACAGGTCTCACCCCACCTTCTCCCCTGCAAAGGTCTTCACCTCTCACACAGAGGCACTATGTAAAATTAAGGAAGGCGGTAGGAGCCAAGAGGAAGAGGGTCTATCATTTCTGATCCGTTACTAGCTAGGATCTCTGGGAGGGCACAACTTTTGCCTTCCTGCTCTGGGTACACAAGTTTCTTCCACCTGAGCTGGAGGCCTTTAGGGGCTGCAATACCCAGCTGAGTGAATCCTGACGCAGGCTGAAAGGGGCAGGTCTTTCATACGTACCTACGGGATCTGTCGATGCTAAGCTGACAAGAATGAAAGCAGTGAAAGGAACTGAGCGTGGCTAAGCCTGCAGCAAAGGTCTGGAGAAGAGCCTTGTAGGGCACAGAGAGGTCCATGATGTGGCTGTGGCTGAGTGGAGTGAATTGTCTACCTGGCATAGTAAATGCCTGGACCTTTGGCTCTTCAGGCTTCTCTGCATTCAGCAGGTAGTCATGACTGCCCACTCAACACTGGCCCAGCCTGAGTGTCATTGCTGTGGGTTTGTTTGCTTGCTGGACCTTTTCCAAGAAGGTAAAGTGCTGGCTGGACTACTGGGCACAGGATCCCTGGCGTTATTTAATCTTATTGAACAACTTCTGCCAAACACTGCACGGCCATAGGGGTATTGTGGATCCAGCTCTGCCATGGGGCATAGGGACTCAGGCGGTGGCTGCCATTGGTGCGTCTTGGTTCAGAAGGAAAAGTGCTGCTTCAGGGAGTAACTTCCAGGCAGAATAAGTTTAGCAAGTTAAGTTTAGAAACTTATCCCATGGGCCTGTTTGCAGTATTCTTGCTTACAGACTGTAATATCTGGGTCTGAAAGATGGCTCTGTTGGTAGGTAGCCATCCCTCCATGAGAAGAACCGATCAGTCACTACTTTTAACAAGTGATCTCAGAGCTGGATTAATGTGGCTTCATGTTAATCTCTTCTTACCTCTGATTCTGGCTCCCTACAGAGCTGGGGACACAGCAAAAGCAGCCTCATCCACTATGCATGGGGGATGACCCCCTGCGGCCTCATCTTTGACTACAGAATTGCCTTCTCTTGCTACAGCCACAACAGCATGCCACAGACCACAGCCTCCCACCTCCAGGAGTAATGTGTCCTCGGGGATGGAAGCTGTAGTAGGAGAAGCATTAGGACAGAAGGCAGTTGTAAAAACACAGCCTGGCACAAAGCTGAGGACTTTTTCCATCCTTTACTACACAGTACAATATATGCAGCTAGTGCAGAAGGTCCTACCAGCTGCCTACGAGGGAATCTCCTGCCATAGTGTAGAATCTGTGACAGGCAGGTAAGTGCTTCTGCCTCTACCCACGGATGGGAACTTAACCCAGGGACATGAGGCACTTGATTCCAGCACAGGGTTTAGTGACAGCAAAGCATCATTCTGATTATAACATATCACCCTCGAAAGCACAAGATGCAGTTCACAAGGCAAAAGGATTTCTTTTCCCCCTCAGAAAATGTTAATTATGTTGCCCTCATTAAATGCTAAACACATTGATCCACTGGAGCAGAGAGCACCATATGGTTATTCATGACAAAATACATCTCCGGAGCCCTGTAGCAACAGTGGGAAGCTGCATGGAAATGGATGCGGTGAAGGATTGTGGAGTTGAAAGGACACATGTGAAAGGCCAGGTGCTGCTCTGACTGTGCTGGAAGCCAAGCTCTTTCCCTGCAAAAAGGGAAGGGATTCAGAGCCAGGTCCAAACCACGTGGCTCTTTGCTCAGCCGCTACGTGCTTGTTCTGCGGAGAGCTGCCGGAGCTGCACTGGAGTTCAGTAGGTGCATCGAGCCTCTGCAGAAATGCCCGCTGGTGAAAGCGGCACGCATGCACACACGCCAGCTGGCCCACTCTGCTCCCTTATTGAATAATCAGTGCAGCATTAGATAAAAATAGGTCCCATCTTTCAGGAACGGAGGGGCAGCATGTCTCAGCTTTGCCAAGCATCCGCTGCTCCTGGATAGTGGCCAAGAAGTCAGTCGGCAGCTCAGCTGTGCAGCGTCGCTTCTCATGCTGCTGGCCCAGGCACAGCGTGCTCAGCGACTGCTCTCGAGGGACGGTCCCTGCCCAGCTGGACTGAGAGCCCCACAACACACCTTGTGGGGACTGTTCCTGTCTCCACAAGCCCCTTTACAGCTGATAAATCAGTGATTTGCTCAGTGATTTTTCGAGCATGCATGTTGTGGCTCGATGTATGCAAACTAGGATTCACAGTGTGAAAAAAGGAAATTGGCTGCCTGACTTTACCCCAGCTGCCTGCTCTGATGATAGGGCCCGGATCTGGTCACTCCAGTTAGCTCCTGGTACCTCCAGTTTGCAGGCAAACTGGGCCAGAAGTGCAAGAACAGTGTGGCAAGCAGTGTATTAAGCTGAAGGGCACGGAAGACTTCTGCATGCTCTCATGGGTCTCCTCCAGGTATGTTGAAGCCATGCGTGTTTGCTGTCTGGGTTGCTCTCAGGTTTCTCCTCTGAAGACATTTGCTGAACTCCTCTGCCTTGTGCTCTGACTTTAGAGTGTCATTGAGCCAACGCATGGGCTTGCTGCATCCCCAGAACTACTTCCTGACTGCTGTAAGCAATTCTTCCTGCTTTGTAACCTGGGGGACTACGCAGACCTGAAGGAAAGCATCTGCTTTCCATTTGAGAATCAGATCAATCAGATTAAGACCCTGAAGACACTTATTTCTCAGTGTCTCTTTATTTTATTGGGATTTTGACTCTTAAATCCTTTGCATGCTGAGGGCCCAAGTGACCTGGCTAGAGAACACCCTGAGGCTACCTCAGCCTGGCATTTTCTCTAGGAAGCAAAGCTCACTTGAAATGAAACCACATTAGTCTTGGCAGGAAGTTTGAATTGTGACTGTCTCAAGGAAGCTCCATTAATTACTGTTCCCATTGCACAATGAAAGATCAAATGCTGTGGATCAGTTTTAATTGGCTATTGATTTCTTATGTTATTACCTATGGTTGTGCTGAGATGCTGTCAGACGTACTGGATGCTTTTGATTATTCTTGCTGGCAGCTGGGATTAAAAACAGCGGGCACACACTTCCTGATCTGTAATGGATTGCCATGGTGTGCCAACAAAAATCGTTTGCAGGATGAATGATCCTGCTTTGCCTGTCTCTTGTGCTATTGAGCTGCAGTGCAGTTACGGTTGTGAAGGCAAATACCCTCGGGGACTGGCTGCCAAGGAAAGCGAGGGAAAAGCTTCGAAGAGTATGAGGACTTAGTGCTTGCGGAAGTGCTCGGCTGTCAGCACCAAGGCAGGGCGAGTCAGAGAGCAAGGACTGGGTGCGCACAGCCAGAGCAAGTCCCCACCAGACAGTGATCCAAGGAGAGGCAGATCGGATTGCTTTTGCACCGCTGGGGATAAGCCCCCCATCATGCCAACCACAGGGATACCCCTGCGTGAGCGCAAGCAGGACCGCGCACACAAACCACAGCAGTGACAGCTCTGCACGCGCAGCCTGCTAACAGCCTTCCTGGGACGTGCTTCGCCCTTGGAGCTGCTCTGGTGATGCCTGAGCCGAGACTGTGACGTGCTCTCATTAGCTGGTACAGTTCCTTCTTCTTTAACAGGAGATGGTTTCCTGTCCTCCTGACCTCCAATGACACCTTAATCTACAAACGCTGACTTTCCCTAATTGCAACTTGACAGATAGAGAGGCAAACCCCTCCTTCCCCCTCTAAGGACTGTCATTTAATTAACAGGCAGGTATCTCTCAGGATTTACAGCCCAGCTCTAAGCTGCTACTCTCCCTACTCAGTAACTCAGGCCTGTGAAGGCTCACTCCATTTATCTCCACATTTCGATAACCGCATTTCTGCTAATCCTTCTCTATGCCAGCTTTCTGGATTTACCTCTCATGGACCCACAGAGAGAGCAGTTAATCAAATGAACAGTCCCCACCTCACTTTTCATTCACTTCCTGGCTGCTGATCTCAAATGTCTGTGTTGTAGATGGCTTCACAGCAGAGCAATACCTATGCTGGCACCATTACCAGTTTCTAGTTTAATCCAACTCTCATATCTGTCCTACAGACATGACCAGAGATAGCACACATGAAAGAGAGAGAGATCAGAATCAAAGATGTTGGAGCTGTCTGGATATCAAGAGGCATTTAGTCTATTCCTCCTTCACAAACTGGGATCATTTCTCCACCACCTGTTCTTGACATATGTTTTCTAACAGGTTCTTAAATAAAATCCAGTACTGGAGACTCCTACATATCCCAAGCAATCGTTTCCAGTGCTTCCTGCCCTCCTGTTAGATGCCTGAGAGCAAGGGGGAGAACAATGTCAAAAGACCATCTTGCACATCTTGCCCAGATGGACGTAGCTTCTGCCACTTGGGGCCACACCATCTGTCCTGCTGGTCGTGAGGAGCAGATTCATTTTGCTTTGGTTGTGGTTTTGTTTCCATGGTGGGTGAAGGGGTAGCAAATGGTGTCTGTCCCTTACAACCGTTTCTGTGGAGCATGCTAGGATCTAGCAAAGTCCAAAGAAAACTAGTGTATTACTGAATGTGAGTGGCTGAGGGTCAAACCCAAGACCCCTGGATTTTGATGCATGGATGAATAGTCTCTAAGTTATCCATATTTTGAGAGCTCAGCTTGAAGAGGATCTGACTATTTCAGATCAAGTACAGCTCAAGTGAAGATAACAACAACCAAACAATCTGTGCTTAGGGAGCTATACGTGCAAGTGAGCACTCATGCCCTCACCTCTGGCTCCACATTGGAAAGACCCGTGCTGCCATGAGATTGCCCACACAAATTGCCACAGATATCTCTGTCTTGGCAAATTGCTACCTAAATCCCTTAATGACTTGGTAGAGAGGAGGTCACACAAAACAGCTGGGCAGTTACTGACTAGGTGTGTATTCCCTGTCTGATGATAGTCACGATCTCTGCAGAATTGGTGTCTTCTCCAGCTTTGAGACTCTACAGTGCCAGAGGAAATGTCCTGCTGAGCACCTCCAGTGACAGGGTGTGTAAACTGGCCTCCTGGGCAAATGCCACTGGCTACTCAATGGATATGAGACATCCAAGGACAATCAAAGTAGGAACTGACAGGAACTTCAGAGGAGCTCTGCTTCAGCACGTCTGCTTTTTAGTAAATACCTTGTCTTTCAAACCTCTGCTCCTCTGCCACTGAAAGCAAAACTTCAGGTCAAACTGGGGGAAGGAACAATTGCAATTCATACAATTAGCGTATAACATTCTGCTAGCTAAGGCTGCCCAGCCCGTTACCAAACAATGCACAGACAATGCGTGTGTTACATTAGTTGAAAAAAACGAGTGTGGTAGAACTGAGGGCGCTTAATGTCCTGCTCTTTCCCCATCACTGAGCATTTCTTAGTTCCTAAATCTTTTCTACCCACCCACAGGCTGGAAGGCAAATGGGGAAAAGGGCTGGACTGCAGAGGAGGAGACACCAAAATGCACAGACAGCACCCTGGTATTTCAAGAACTGTTGTCACTGCAATTATCCATGAGAGGTTTTATCCTGCACTTGCAGAAGTAGAACTAAAGCCCAGGGCTGAGTAACAAGAGGCTCCAGGCCATGCTGGCAGTCAGGAGCAGAACTCTGAATCTCCAGAGCCGGCTTTGCCTGGCTGTGATCAAAGACGCTGCATGAGGCTGCAAGGTTTGGGAGAAGGATAAAGAGAGGGAGAATAGCTATTCCACAGTGAGGAACTCACTGCGAGTCTTCTAGGGAGCTGGCATTGCTGCATCCACCACAGTCGAGCAAAGCTGTAATGAACGAGGAATTAAACCCAGTGGCAGAGTTCCCTTTGATCAGCCCCTTCTGCTGACCTGACCTGGCCTGGCCTCCCCACGAGACGGACCAACCTTTTTGCTAGCGCTAGTGCAGCCCCCTGACATCAGCAGGGCTGCAGAGAAGTCAGTCAGAGGAGAGACCTGACCCCATCGACTGCCAGGGAGTCACAGCTCCCCGTGAAGACCTCGTTTGTCACTTGGTTCAACTCAGGCAGAGAAAGAAGAGGAGGAGGAGGAGGTGGGGAGGAGAGTGAACACCAGATCTCAGCTAGCACTGCTCAGAGCTCCCTTCCCCTCCACTGCAGACCCGGGAGCAGCAGCAGTTGGGATTGCAAAGGGTATTGATGCACAATACAAGCAAGTTTTACACTGGAGTGTGGCAGGGGCAGAGGGCTGGCTGCATGCATGTATGAGCTTTTCTAAGGAAATGTCTACAAAGGCTCACATGGTCCAGAACATCATCTCTCCTGGCCGAGCATGGGTGGGCTGCCTGGCAGCACAGGCAGGCATGTTGCACACAGCACATGTGCAGCCATCTCTGGATAGTCTCTGAGGTGCTGGGCAAGAGAAGCCACATACAGACATGTTAACTCACTGCATCTGTAATGCTTCGCACTTGCTTTTGAGTTTGTGGGAAAGCGAGCATGCCTGGCCCACCAGCACTGCCAGCTGCGCAGGGAGGACCGTGAAACAAGGGGCTGCCCCAAGCCATGACTCTGAAATGCTCCTGGGAATGGGATGGCCGCTTGCTCTTTGGCTGGAAAAAATCAAAGCTCCCAGCTTAGGGCATTAAGATTAATGGTGACATCAGTGGACATGCAAAGGGCCTTTTTTTCCCCTCAGAGAAGGTGGTAAAGAGAAATAGAGGCCAGACCCTTAAAAAAATTAATAAGAAAGAAACAAAGAATGTCAAATCTAAATCTGCTTGCCTAGTTCCCTTTCGGTTCATGGCTGGTGTGGTTTGTTCTCTGCCATGTGGGAGGATTTAGCTCTTATTGACAGATGAGCTAATCAGTTTCCCTCAGCTCTTGAAGCTTTATCAAAGCCAGTTAATCATGTTACTGACGTCTGCCCAGGCCAGGGCTCTCCACTTCTGTCCTCTGCCAACAAGGCGACTCAAATGCACACCACACACACATAGGGATAATTATTTTCCGCTCCCAATTCCACCAGCAAAAGGATGTCACCAGTGGCTATTGTACCAACATGTGGGTGCTGCCCGTCTCTCTTTCACCCCCTTTGCCACCCTTTGTTCCTGGAGAGATGTGGTAGCTCCACCAGCATCTCATGAAGGAGCAGGATGATCTCTACAGGCCAAGCTCACATCTTATTGTCAGAACAGTCGTGGCAACAGTAGGAGGAATTGGCCTGGGTTTCATCAGGCCAGAGTCCTGTGCTGGAAGGATGCTGAAGCCAAGAGCCATTTGAACCTGGATACTGGGATCTCTGTGCCTGCAGCTGGGTTTGTTCCACTTCTGTACCCCGATTTCACCGACTGCTGCTCTGCGATATAGTCTGTCCTGCTCCTCCTAAGGGCTGAACTGGGGGGTGTGCTCCTTCCCTCTGGAGTGGCCCTACACACACAAACACAAATTCACCAAGTCAAGAACACTGCCTTGACCCACTGTGTTTCTGGGAGGCTTCTTCTGCCTTTATACCAACGATGGAAGGACACAGACATGAGGAGCTCTCTGGGACCCTCTTTGCTTCCTGGCAGGGTCACTGGAACTCACGTTATATGGTGGCCTGTGCTTGGTTGGACACTGCTCAGGAGCATGTTGGGAGGTGGCTGGTGTTCACTGGACTGTTTGGGTAACCACCGCTCTTCCAGTGGCCTGGCTGGTGAGTGCCTCTGCCTGTAGGTATTGTTAGCCACATCCACCCAATCTGCAGACCTGCACTGGGGCTACAGCTTGAGGGCTCAGGGAAACCCTGCTGAGGCCAGGCTGCCAGCATCTGCTTTGCTGTCTGGGCTTGCTCAGTGTGGGGCAGCTTTGTCCTCAGAGCTGCTCAGTACCAGCAACCTGACAAGGACCCCAGGCTGGGCCATGACCTGGGCTGGTTGGGACTTGCAGCTCCAGGCTGGGCCAAAGAGGGAGCAGCCACCCCTGCTGGGCAGAGAGACTGGGCTGGAGAGCCAAGCAGTTGCATGTGGAGAGACCCTGCCATACCCAACCATGGGGCAGTCCCTAAATTAGCTGTTCCGGAAAGGAAGGAGTTTCTCAAAAGCCTTACACTCCCCAGCCTCCCTCAGACCTCCCCAACCTTTCCTTGCTCTGAAGAGAGGTTTTTGTTTCTCTCTGAGGTTGCTGAAGGTCCCTCTGCCAGCCCAGCCAACGAGACACTCCAGGGCTGCCCAGATGAGCAGAGAGGACTGTAAAAAAGGTGCCGCAAAAACAAAGATGAGGAAAAGCTGGGCAGGCTCAATCCAAGCCGAGCTGTACCGGCCAGCTCTCCATGCCGTCTCCTGCTCCTCTCTGCAGGTGAGCGGGCAGGTGACCTCGGCCATACTGTGAGATATGATCACCCACCTATACAGACAATGTCCATGAAGCCATACATTCCATAGCAGATCTGGAAGAGCAGGTCCTGGCGCTGCCATTTGGCTGAAGGACTGAAGGTTGACCAGATGAGCCAAGAGATACTGGCGATGAGGAAGAGGGAACCCAGGATGGCCGCTGCTATCTGAACCTTCTCAATGACTGTCAGAGAGATGGCCTGCCACTGCAAGGGGAGGCAATGGGGAGAGAAGAGGGGACAAGGGGGAGGGAGGAAGGAAAAAGAGAAGAGATTCGTTACATGGGGCACATCACTGTTTTACATCATGGTGGTGGTTTTGGAGATCTCAAAGAGCACCTATGACTTATATGTGCATTCTACGTATAGATGCTTTTATCTGGTCCACATCTGGGGTGAAGCATGGCAGCTGTTCAACAGTGCATGGCCCCATGTTTCCTGACAGCATTGCTGAAGAGGAAAAGGGGAGGAATCCTGCATCTTACCAGGAAGGCACAGACATCCAAGGGAGGCAGGAAGGACTGGGGGGAAGACACTGAAAGTAACATCCCCATGACAGTGGGGCTGTGATGGCCATCACAGACCAGGACATTCAGTTGCTACCTCAAATGGAGGCCAGGCAGCATCCTCAGCCATATATCCTATTACCATGAGAAGTGTCTCAGAGAGCCAAGGTTTCCTTTGGAGGCCTCCCATGAGCTGGCTCTGTGCCACTTTGTGAGATCTGACAGGATCACAGCACAAGGTAGGATCTCACAGCAGCAACGCACATCCCACAAAACGTGTTACAAACAACACAAGTTGCTGCAGTCAGGACACCCTGCCTTTAGGTGATGACATGTTCAGGCTGTGTTCCAAGGTAAATGCCAATGCTTCTTCCTCAGAAGAAGAAAAAGATAGAAATATCTTCTCCAAATCCATTCACTATGTCAAACAGCTTTATATAAACTACAGTATAAATATCCTATGCCTGGACTCCTCTATGTCATCCAGAATAAAACCTCCCTACTCAGATTTACACTGCTGAGAGAACTGCCCTGTAAAAACTAAGAGCAGAAATTCCTTTCTTCAACAAGACTTGGGGATATGGTCCATAGCCTTCTGCAAATCAGAAATCAAATGTGTAAACAGGCTGGGGAAAGACAGTCTCTCCTGGCACTGAAGTATATAGGCCACCTTTAGCTGTGAGATACATGCCCTTGAAATCTCAGTGGGACTGGCAGAAGAATAAATAAAGGTGTACTTCAACCTCCTGCAGGTATAGAGGATTCAGGGGAACGGAAAATATTTAGCCTGGATTCAGTCCAAGTTCAGTGTCCCTATGAGGTGGCAACTCTGACGAGCCCTCAGCACCCTGCCCGTTTGTAAAACACATGCTGGGACAGCAGGGTCACCTGTCAGGCCTTGCCCCATCCTTTTGTAGGGCAAGAAGGGAGTTCAGATGCTGGGTCCCTCTTTAATGCGCACGCCAGCCAGGGGCTACCAGTTCTTTTTGGGAGGTAGGGAGAACTTTGAACCCTGATTGAAGGGCAAGAAGGACAACAGGTGACGTGTGCTGGTACAGGCATGCATGGCATTGCTACCAGTCCAATGACCGAACCCCTGAACCAAATGCACTCCCCTGCAAAGGGGTGCCTTTGGAGAGGAACAGACAAGAGCTTCAGCCTGAGGCTGAGGTCTGCAGGTTGCAGCTGGAAGGAGATTGCCTGGCTTGGCTCAGAGGTGGGCTGAAGGGTCTGCCTCTGCCAACCTTGCTCCTTGGCTTATGTCCTCCAAGGGCAGACAGCCCTCAAATGAAATGTCAGGGGTGTGCAGCATCAGTAAGGTGGGTGGTACCAGCTTATTTCATAGTTGGCCACACAGTAGCGGCCATAAAGCTGCTGAACAGAAGAGAACTTGTTCCCTGCTGAGGCAGGACTGAGCTCAGCTAACCCCAGTCCCCTTCCTGCCATCCGCTCCAGCAGCAGGCTCAGCCAAAGGCAAACACCCAGCACTGGGGACACTCAGTGATCTCTTAAACAGCCCGTTCCCACACTGCCATAGCCCGACCTGCTCCACGCTGCCACCAAATCCAGCCACACCAGTGGCCCCTTTGTGCTGTGAAGAAGTTGAGGTAGTGAACTGCTCTCCTCTGATGGCTGGGAGCTTGGTGGTGCCAGTCACAACGGGAGGGTCAAGGGGTGCTGGAGTCCGCAGGAGATGCACCGCTGTGCCACTCCTCTCATGAGACAGAGCAAAGGCCACCTCAGAGCTGAGAGGGGGCAATAGACCTCCCAGCACCCATGACCCCCAAACTTGGGTTCTGACGGTGGGATCAGCAGCTACGCTGCCCTCCTGTCAGCTCTTCAGCTTCGTCCTCAATAGCACCATAAGCAGATGCAGGACAAATCCACAACGGGTTCCATCAGCTGAGAGCTCCAGGATTAGAGGCACATGTCGGGGGGGAGTTTGGTAAGTGTGTGGGGTGGCACTTTCACCCTTGCAACTTTCCCCAGATCTCATCTCCCCTTCCACTAACTCTGGCAAACGCCAAGGGGATGGGAGTGCAGGGAGCCTGGTGCACAGCCTGGTGCTGCATGCGAAGGTTTTACTGCAGGTCCCTCATGCTGACCCGTGTGCACCTGTGCCAGCCAAATCATTCTGCATAATTTCTCTCTCGAGAGGAGGTAATGGACTGGCTCCTCACCATCTGTCTGGCACACTGCAAGGCCTGTGGTGGCAACAGGTCCTTCCAAGGTAGCAATTAAAGACTGAAAAAGAAAGAGCTGTTTTCTACAACTAGCAGCCACGTACAACTAGCACCACTGCTTTGCAGGGACAGGGAGGCTTAGGTGTAGTACTAAATACACCGTTGAAGGGGATGTGGTTCAGGGCACAGAGAAGTTACAACTGAGTGCAAATTTCAAACCCAGCTCCCTTCAGTTGGGAACAGTGAGGCTGAAACACAGGCAGGGGTGCTGCCTGACGCTGCTCAGCCGGCAGCAGCCGCCGGGGAGTTCGCTGCGGTGATAATGAAGAGGCTGGAGTCCAGAAGCTGTGCCCAGATGTAGGAGACTCTCCCCCGGCATCTGGCACTAAGTGACAGTGACACACGCAGCAGCAGTCCTGACTCTGTTCAGGAGGTGGCACTGGGGTGTGATTACCCTCTGGCAAGGAGGTAAATGGGTCAGAGCTGAACACTGGGGAAAATAACCAGATTGCAGAGAATTTAATATTTTCCAGAAAAAAAAAAAAAAAAGAAAAGTAAGTAATAAGTGTTGTATTTCCTCTCTGGCAATCCTGAGAACTGCAATTTAGCATCCCACATCTAGCTCGAGCCACCAATAACTGGAGCTGTCATTTTTCATTTTTAATTCCATTTTGCTACACATCTTAGGGTATGAGGTTTGCACAGAGAGAAGAAAAGGGCTGAGACAGAGGATAAAGCACATTACCCAGTGAGAACACAGACAGAAGGGTCCAAGACCTGTTCAGAGATGGAACGTGCTGATGAATTTCAGCTGCAGGAGATGGGCCTGATGCGTCCCTGCACGGTGGCTTCAGGAGCCCGCCTCAGCCACAGCACTGTGCTTTCAGATTTCATAATGGCCTTTAGAAAATCACCTGTTTTCCTAACCCCTCTCCACCACCATTATGGCCAGCAGACCAGTGATTTGGTGGTGACCCTATTGTCCTTGGGTCACCGATAGAGCTGCAAAGAAAGGTCTCAGCAACACTGCAGAGTCCGTTTACCAGCATGTCTGAAACACCCAAAGCTCTTTGTCTGAAAACATCGCTGCAGGCACTACCCCCTCCCTCCAAATCTCCAGCTCAAATTTTCAAGCTCTAGCAAGATCACAGCATCACGCAATCCCACCTTGCAGGAAAAGACCTAAAACTGAGCCCTTCTTCCCTCAGCTGATGATGACTGTTGAGTCCCAGGTAGACTCTGAGCTGTACTGAAGTGAATCTTTAACAGCCAGCAGCTCACCCATGTTGTCAATCAGGAACGTGACCTTCAGGCAGGTGGAAAGATCTACAGATGCTCCACCAGCACTGAATAGGGCAGAACTAAGGACTTGGTGGTACTGGAAAGCTTTAAAGGCTTCTGTGGGATAAAAGAAGCAGCTTTGTGAGCTCCGGGCTTATGATGGCTTCAGAGCATGCCCAAGCAGCTCTCCACGATGGCTTGCCACCTGCGCTGGAAAAAGGATTCTGTCCCTACAGACTGCTCTGAAGAAATGTCCTCATTCACTCAGGAGCTGTCTGTCTGTCCTGTGCTACCATCCCCCTTGACCAACTGCTTTGGCACACCACCCAGATGTGCACGTGCAAAATACCATGCTCTCTTGGACTGACTTCCCCCAAGTTTCCCCATTTTTCCCAAATCACAAAGTTCTGTGACCCACATGCCTCAGAAAGAGTTTCTTAGGAGCCCAAGTCTGACATTTGTGATGACTTTAGCCAAAGGCCAAGCTGGGACCGCTGCCTGTCAGTCCTGTCACACTTGTTCTCTTGCACTGTTTCATAACCTACGTGTTGTGCTTGAGACAAACTTGATTCCCTGTTTGCTTCAGTGCTTCTGCTCAGAGGCTTGTGAGTGAAAACCGCCCCCCCCGCCATTGCTAATGTAACACAAATAATAATGTCATTACTATAGTATTTAAGGCCTGATCCATATTTCCCTTTCTTTGGCACCAGCAGTCTCCAAAGGTTCCTAAGCACCAGCATGAGCAGATCCAAGGCAGATATTTGCCTGCAGAAGATATCTGTGTCTTACTGCAGCAGCTTGCTAAGAAGACTTGCTTGCTGGAAAAGCCTTCCTACACTCCTCTGAGAGCTCCCTCATGCCTGCCTCAGGCAGTTCAGTTTATTTTGATTGCTGTATCTGACACGTCCCCTTAGTACGTATCATTAACATCCTAAGCTGTGCTAGTCAGCAATTTCATTTTCAGACCCAGGATCATAAGCAAGCAGAGGTTTTTCCTGTAAGGATGGAGTGGACCATTCCCAGCACTGCTTAGGTCTGGCTGTCCCCTCTCTGCTGTCCTGGGGCCCTGGCCATCCTCCTCAATTATCTTTTGGAGGATAGCTTTTCTTTTTGTAAATTCACCGAGCAAAGTTATGCCACTGCTGTGGTAACTTCCCTGCCGAACATTTACAGATGCTGTGGCTCATTCAGATACTGGAAAGGCAGCAGGGAGGAAGGAGGGTCCAGTAGGGCTGTGTAGTGGAAATGTGCAGTGATGAAACCCCCTCTCCTCCATGTGTCAGAGCATCTGGTAAGACTGAGGCTACACTACCAGTATCCTAGAAAGCCCCTGTTATAAGGCACAGGCCATGAAGTCTCTCTTGCTGTGACTGCACCCATTGCTTGCAGGATGCAGGCTACAGCTGGAACTCAGCAGGGGCCAGCCAAGGCTCATACTCAACACACAGCAACAGCAAGTTGGGAGAAGCAGGAGACTCCAGAGAACTTGTCTCAAGCTTTTTAGCTCAGGAGCTCAGGCTGAAGCTCAAACACCCTGGGACCTCGGCCACTTTTCTTGCAGATGTGGGAATCCTGATGAAGAGGCCATGTAAACAAACTCTCATCAGCTCTTAACAGAGTATCACCACAGTCAAAATAGAGAAGAATTAGGACCAGATCCCAACCCCAGCACTGGATAACTGAGGATCTTTGAAGCTGAAACAACCCACAAGACACAAAGAGTCAGAGACAGATAACAACTGTAAAGCAGAGTTGAACTCTCTGAGGCTGCAGACAGTTGTAGGTCTGGGAAGGCTGGTTCAAATGGATCTTGTATTTGCTAAAATCAGAGCATCAGAGTGAATGTGTCTCAAGAGGAGCTACAAAGGAGCTGTATAGATGAGATCCACTGCAGAGTCCCCTCACGGCAGGTAGCTACTCCACCATGTATCAGCACCAGAGTGCCTGCAGTGCTATCAAAACCCTGAGTCTTCAGGGCATTTTTAAAGTCATGGGCTTTGCACAAATATTGCAATGGAGAGGAGCATTTAAAGCCTCCATGCCCATGACTCCTGTCTCAGTGACTGGCAGACTGGAGAGCGGGAGGATGGATGGATGGACGGACAGACAAGAGCTCTGGACCTTCTGGTTGCTCACAGCTGGTGGAATATTTTTGCTCATTTGCTGTCTGACTGCTGCTTGGCAGGACACTTGCAATGTTGTCCAACAACTTTAATCCCCCAGTCTCAGCAGGTTTGCAGTGTTGCTGCTTTAAGACCTTTGCTCTTAAATGCCTGCAATCCAGGGATGGTGGTGGGGGGGCATTAATTTATAGAGATTCATTCTGCCAAAATATCAGACTAAAGGCCTCTCTCTGGTATGAGACATCATAACAGCCTGCAGGCTGGAAGGAGTCTGTGATAATTATGCATGAACCATGTTCCCCCGGCTGTAACTTCTCTGCCCACACCACCAGTCTCCGCACACATCTGGCCCATACCGTGCTCCTAGGCACTCCAAAAACTGTGCAGCAGATGTCAAAATGGGCAGAGAAACATGCAGATCCCAGGGAACATGTGGGTGTCGCGTGTGCTGCTCTGCTTGGACCAACTGGACATGCTTCAAGGAGCCCAGAGCCTGCCAGATGCCTGGGTTTGGCTTTCCAGCGGTCTGTCACATGAGACGACACAGGGATAGTCACAGGGGATAGGTAAGCCATGTTGCTGGTTAAAATCTAGTCAGGCTCAGAGTGTCACCCAAACCAGCTTCATCTGACAAGGAAGTGAGGTTTGTATGGTCCTTGTCTGTATTATAGTTGGTCTGGAATAAACAGACAACCATGATTTCCTACAGCATTTGCCTTCCAAAACCTCTGCTTGAGAAATTCAGAGCTTTCTAGTAAGAATAAAGCTGGGCAGAAGTGCCAGCAGACCCTGAGAAAAAAGGCCAGGGGCTATTGCTTTACTTAGAGACATGCTGTATGTCCAGGTGGCTCCTGCTATCCACGTGTGGGGTAAAGACTGAGCAGAAAATATGCTCTTCCCACCTGCACACACTGTGGCACGTTGTTATGGTACATAGTGTCAGGACATTGCAGCCCCTGGGTCCTCTCTGCCTCCCTTTTGGAGCGTCAGAGGGTGGTGAGAGCTACTGAGGAATGAGGCAAAGCCCAGTGGTGTGCGTGCTGATGGGTTACGGGGGGGGCCTGAGCCCTTAGTCCTCATGGAAAGTCCAGGCCTGCTACATCAGCCACTTCCCACGAGATTTCATGTACTAGTGCTAGCGTAGCATCTGCTTCCCAGAAGTGCCTTTGTGCTGGCACCAGACAGGGCTCCCGGGCACGGAGCTGTAACTCCACACATGCCACATTTATTCCAGACCAAGTGGCTTTTCACTCCAGTTGCTTCTTCCCACCCTCCAAATCTCCCAGTGCTTCTGCGAGAAGTGCTGTGAAGTCTAAGCCAGCGACGTGAAGCCTCTGAGCCCAGGATCTGCACGGTCCTCTGGGACCCTCACTCCCGGAGCTGAGCTCTCTAACTCAGTTGCTCCTGCCACTCAGTTTTTGTGTTCGTGGCAAAGGCCAGCAGATCAGGCCACTTCCTAACAGGGGAGCCCAAAAAGAGCAATCCTTTGTGCAGGCTTTTGAACATGCGTGTGGGAGGGGAGCTTGTCCATGAGTAGCTCCAATAAATTTTAGCTGAGTGAGGAGCAGGAGGAAAGTCACTGACCTGTTGCCCTGAGCCACCTGAAGGCGTAGAGCATTTGGAGGTCATTCATTAAAGGCAGCGCTGGCTACATGCACGCTCGTAAATCTGCACCCACAAACCTTCAATGCTGCTCAGCATCGCACGACCTATCTGAGATGCAGGAAGCATTAGGGCACTCATGGACCAGCTTTCCAGAAATAAACAAACACTGCTTTGTCCACATCTCCCCTCCTGTGTTTCAATCTGCTCTGAGTTACTAGAGCCAAGAAATTAAAACACTCTGTGTCTGGGGCTTGGGATGAAACTACTGATCTCTCCAGCCCACGGCACATGGAAAATTGAATCAGAAGCTGTAGGGACATGCAAAGCGCAGGCAGTCTTTTGCCTTCCCCCCCAGCAAAATTTCCCCACGATGTCCCACTAATTTCACTACTTCATTTAAGTCTGCAGTCCTAAAGGGCTGTCCCTGTTTCCTCACTGTAGTAGTGACCTCAGGCCTGGAAAAAGACACACAGAGACTGCAGTTTGGAGGAGAGAGCCAGACTTTGCATTGCCCCTCTCTCCTGTACAACTGGGCAACATCACTAGCGAAGTCCTTGCCTCCTGTGAGAGAGCAGAGCGACTCGCAGAGAGCCAAAGCCCTCTGCCAGGTGCTGGACGGACCAATATCCTTACAGACATTGCCCTGGTCTCTAAACCACAGCATGCTGCTGTAATGTCTCTCCAGCCCAGATGATGCTAATTAAGCAGTAGTGCCTGGATGTAATGTGCTTCCTTATGTCCAAGGCACTAATGGTGCTCTGCAAAGGCATGCAGCAATTAGTCCATCTTCAGGTGTTGCCCCCACAATAAATCAATAGCTATCAAGGATAATTTATCCCATTTTTAACAGTCACACAATTTTTCCCATTCTGAATCTTGATTTTAAATTACCAGCCTGCAGTGGGGCTTATTAAACCACAGTGGTTTTGAACTTGGAAGAAAAAGGTGAGTCCTCTGATGCCCTTCACAGCCACTTACATCAAGATGTGCTTTACATGTTGTGTGTACATCTGCAAATGTCCACTGAGAACCAGGGTTGGAGAGGCCAGATCATCACAGCCAACACCCCTTGTGCTGTGCCAGGTATTTGATCATGGGGGAGCAGTAAAGAGTGGCAGGATCAGGGAGGAGAGCTGTAAGAGCCCTCCATCTGCCTCCTCCATCCCTCATGACAACACAGAGGAGGCCCAGCAAAAGATCAGGGTTAATGGCACAACTCTAGACACACGGGGTCTCAAGATACTGCTCTGCCACAGACTGTCTGCCCTGTTGTAGCAAACCCCATGACTCCTTCATCCCATCTGCCCCTGGGGAAAATGGCATACCTGTGGTCTCCACTGGATGAACACATTTGAAGGATTGTGAGGTGTTACAGCACTATCATCGTCACACTGGTATTTTCAACAGGAGGTAAATGAATGTGGGAATTGTCAAAGGACAGAAAGAGCAGACATCTGAGTGATGCTCCTGGTACCACTGAGAAGAACATGGGCCTCTTTGGACCAGCCCAACAACCCTTTCTAAGTGTCTCAGATGTACAGATCACTGTGCGCAGGGAAGGAAAACCCACACAGTTAAAATCCACTTGCTCCCAGAAACAAAAATAGAAATGAGAATAAATAGACTTTGAAATGTCTCTAGTACCTTTACCTGCAGAGGGTTCTTTGTGCTTATGGCAATGACATGATACTTGTAGTAACACAGCTCACAGCTCCAGCAGCCTCTCTCGCTAATCCATTTGATCAGACACGGCTGGTGCGTGCACTTCACCGATCCGTCGCATCGACATGGGCTCAGCAACTCCCCCTGAAAAAAGAGAGACAGCATCAGCGAGGCTCCCCTCCTCCCACAGGGACTGAGCATGGCATGGCATGGCACGGCAGAAGCTCCATCATCCACCTGTTTGCTCTTTGTTCCTTTTTACCTGGTTTGGCTTATCTAATCGTGCTGCCTCCACCCGTTTTCCCTGTAATAATTCTTGGCCGATGTCAACAGAGTTTGACAGGGATGTAACGTCTCAAATACTTGGTTTCTACAATTTTTTGAGGAAATAGACAGCTGGGTAGATGAAAGATGCCTAATATCACCGCTGAAGGAAAAGCTAGATGAGCACAGGTCTTACTGGTCACCAGAGCACCGACACTAGACCACAACAAGTGGACACAGCTCTGTTGGCAACCAGGTTTCACTGTTTCATTGCTCACCTATTTTAGAAAGCGAGGCTGGCAGTGAGGATACATGCGAGACAGCCTCTGCTGCAGGCTGGTGTCCCGCTCAGCCTGGGATGGCTTCCTCAAGCCCAGCCTGGCAGGAGGGGAAGCACAGACGTGGCAGCCCTTGGACTTTCTGTGCAGGCTGGCTCGTGCCAGCCGTGGAAGTGCCGCTCCTCTCTGGGAGCTGGACTGAGCCCAGCGCCATGTGGTCCCTCCCAGGACTGGGCAGGCAGTGGGCATTTGCAGCGCTAGACACTGGTTTCTCCTTCCCAGTGCTCCCAGACCCAGAGGGATGAACCTGACTGTGGGCGGCAGGTGTGTGCTTTGGGTCCAGGTCTTTGTGTACCCATAGCCCAGCAGGCAAAAGGTCCTCAAATTTCACACACAGCCCCCCCCCGCCATCTACTTCCCCCAGACAGTCTGTCCCAAAAGTGAGTCACACTGACGGATAGCCTGTAGGGCTGGCTATTTCCACCCTAGAAGGAAGCAAGGTGGAGAACAAATTATGTCCTGGCTTGTGACACACAAACATTTATGAGTGGCGGCCAAAACACTGAACTCCTGGCTCACTCCCTTGTTTCTGGTGTAGCTTTAAAAAGGGGTATCCAGGAAACCCCAGTATTATTCTGACCCACCTGCTGTCATCCTGATCATCACAGAACTAAATTCCCCTCTGCACACACACAGGCTCAGGAGCTCATTTTACAGTCATTTACTATTGCTTATTTAGGGAAGAACAGAGCCATTACATTTTACTCCCCACCTCTTAGTGTTTAAAAGCAACTGTATAGACCCCAATAGTGTATTTAGCTGTGCTCCGAGATTTAAAAGATTTTAAAGGCAGAATTAGAATATCTACGGGACGGGGAAGGCTGGCATCATACTTTCAGTGTTGGGGAGAGGATATTTCCTCTTACACCCTTAGATCAGCCCCATCATTACCTCTGATGGAGCACCAGGATAACAGACCCTGACGTCTGAGGTTGCTGGACACAGTAAAAGACATCCATCCCAGCTGCCTTGGGTTAGGAAACCAGACCCTGGTCTTGCTAACCCTGGTGGGAAACTGCCTTAGCTTTCAGGGTACCACATCAGGTCTCAGGACCTGAGGAACTGAGCACCATGCTGGGCAAGAGTGATACTTTTTTTATGAAGCCTAATGCAAACATGTTAATCACTTCATTTGCTTCAGCTAGGTGACCTAAAAGTGTCGTCTTCCGTGAAATCTTAGCAAAACTGTAAATAACTGTTTACATTACAAAACCAGGCTCAGCTCTACCTGTCACTGGTTTTCGTTGCACACTGGAGGGGGTGCAAAGGGAGAGGCGGGCAAGGAGGTTGTAGGATCTGTGAACCTTTTTTACCTGGAAAGGTGTGACAGGACAAGCCAGGAGAAGGGAAGCAGGGAAGGATTAGATGGGAGGAAGGTGCGTGTGGGAAGGAGCACTGACATTTGCTGTTCAGACTGGCCCTGTGAGGTGCAGTTTGAGGGGCTGGGCTTTGGTTGTGCATGTTTGTGCCTGTTGCTGGGACTGGGGTGGGAAAGCGTAAGTGTGATAAGGAACCCACACGAGCACGTACTGCCAGCCAGGATGCGAATGGGGAGGGATCAGGGCTTAGCACAGCTCCCCTGCTCCCCTGCTTGCCAAACCTGAGCCTGTTGCACATCTCTTCTGAGCCAAGAGCCAGCCTGGTGCAAGGACCGCTGCTCCATGCCTCCGCTCTACGCTCCTCATCTCAGTCCCTGGTGCTTTATTTTCTCAGCAGGTTCACCCCTCAGCGGACAAGTGTTATCCCAGCACCAAGCAGGTAAAGTAGAAACCTCCCAGCTCTACAACATCCCTGCCTTTCCACCTCACCGCACACCAAGGTCTCCTGCAGGGCTCAAAAGGAAGAGTTAGGGACCTGGGTTTTGTCTAACAAGCAGCTGGAGGTACCAGTGGATGAGGGATCAGGAACGGGGCAGAAAGGAGCAGGAACTAAGAGCAACAACCTCCAGGCAAAGACAGGAGAAAAGCTGTAGCTGCAGCATGGACTCATGTTGGCTGCTTCTTGGGCTCTGTAATAAATGAGTCTATGAAACCTGAGCTTGTCTCTTCAGAGCCAAGAGATGTCCATAGACGTCCTACACCGCCGTAGGGACCCGGTCCCCCTTCCCTAATTGGGACACTCCAACCCAGACAGTCCTGCCAGCTCCTGCAAGAGATCAGGACTCAGCTGTGGAGATGAATCCTCCAGTTTCTTGATTTTTGCAAATCCAGCAAAAACCTGATTTATCACATTTTCTCCAGCCGTGTGAAATATTATATCCTTGCGTTTGGCACACAGCTATTTTTGCATACTGTGAAGCCCAATTCTGTCCACAGCAGGCATTTGTAAAACACTGCCACACGCACACATGTGCACACGCACTCCTCTACCAGCAGAAAAATAAACACTGGGGATATATTAAAGGAATAAATCTTTTGTACAGCAAAGGAGAAGGAGTACCATCGCTGGCTGTACAGCGAGCTCAGGAGCAGTCCATTGGCTGTGATATGCATGAAGGATTCACTGCACAGAGACCTCTGCTAACAGCTACACACACACAAAAGCAAGCCCCAAATGAGGTGCAGATCACAGCAATTAGGGATGGAAATTAAATCCCCATGCCCATTTCTGTAGGTTCATAGAGGATACCTCTGCACAACATATTCTTCAGTGCTTCAAACAACAGCGTTCCCACCAATTCTCTCTGGGGACTGCTCTCCAAAGACCTTTTGAAGGGTCTACTTCCCAACACTTATTTTTGTAATTTTCCTTTGTAGAGTTACAACCCGTCACTCGGATCAGCCTGAGCAGCATTTCTGCTTTATCAGCAACTAGTGGAGAAATGCTCCCTGGCTGTAAGCTTCATCCTCAGCTTGCTCAGTACCATCTTGTTCCCCTGAAACAACTAAGTGGCCTTAGGACTCACAGCACCTGCCTTTTTTTTGTTATATATTCTTCCCTATTTCTGGCTGTGATGAGAGCTTGTCTCCAGGATCAGCAGCGGCAAGGCCAGGCTGAACTGGCTTTACCCTGAGAAGGACGATACTGCTGGAGACAAACTGGGAGCATGGGTCTGTTCCAGCTCTGTCCTCTCCTTATGAATTCCCAATCTGTGCCCATTGCAATACGTCAAAGTGGTTAACGATTATCTGGGCCCTGCTATTTTAAGCCTACTGGGAGGAGTTCTGAGAAAGGACGGAAAAAAATCATTGCCAGCGCGCTTCTGATGCTCATTATATCTAGGGAGAAAACAATGCTGCCAGGAGCAGCGTCACCCCTGTTGCTGCTGGTGTTAGTGTTTCTCCCGGCCGTTTTATCTGTTGTTTATCAGTGCTGGGAGCCCAGCCACACATTGCTACCAAAGCTGCAGCTGCTCACCCCCCAGCAGGCGGTCATGGGATGTGTTTCCCAGGCGTGTTCTTTTAACTATAAATTAAATATAGTAAATTTGCCCACCCAGTCTCCTTTGAACATGGCAGGGCTGGGGACGATGGTGTCATTGGGCCAGGACTGGTCTTCTGGGCTCTCCCAGCTCCAGCTGTACTGACCTATGTCTGCTGCTAGGGCTGCTCCTAAGAACCAGCTCAGCTGGAAAAAGCAATGTCAGCAACATCCTCCTACCACAACTGTCAAAGCAAACATTTTGAAAAGTAGTGCAAGCTGTACAGCAAACTGGGATGGCTGATGGTGATCTTAACACCTGCAGTTTTTCCTCAGCTGTGTGTTTTCCCTGCTCAGGTGTACAAAGTAGCATCAGTCATTAGCATTGCCCGCAGGACCAGTGCCCCAGGCCAGAGTGGGACAGTGAGAAGAAGCTGAAAGAGTCGTCCACATCACAAGGGCTACCATCTCTCTCTGAGTATGCACATGCAGATGCCACTGCTCACAGGAGTAGCTGCACGCATGGATCTGACTACTAGCATTTGTCTGAGTTTGGCTTGTTTGGAAAATGAAACCAGGAATATTTAATTTCAGGTCTTCAACTGAGTCTCCTAAATACACTTAAATCTTCACATTGAATTTAAATGCAATGGGAAGTTTTATTATGGCAAATAAATGCCAAATGATTCCTATATTAGAAACATAATTGCAGAGGAATTAAATCCGATGGCAAAGAGAAACCCATTGTTACAGAGCTGCTAAACTTCAATAAACAGGTATTAATGATCACTCTGTCCTCACACACACTTACAGGAACTGCCCCTCCACGCTGTGAAACCTAAACACACACATTGCTATCAGCATCTCAAATGCTTCCAGTGAGTACCCTCCTGTGTGCAAGCACTGTGCCAGCCAGCAACAGACAACAAGGGACATGAAATAAGTATCTGTGAATATACAAATATATATATGTATGTTGCATGAAAATTCTCCAGCATTGTGGGAGATTGATGCAGAGTGTGGACCCAGTGAGGAGTGGGCTTATGTCTCCCGTGGTGTCAGGACAGCACAGGACACAGTTATGTACAGGGCTCTGTGGTGAGGTGGCATCTCCCCAGGCACCCCAGCAGAGCTGGGTGCTGACCCAAATCTCCCTGTCTTGGCAGCAATTTGCCAAGAGACTTTCCTTGGGGGGGAATCCCCCAACTGGGCAGTTCCTTAAAACCTGGGGAACCTATAGGAAAATCTATGTGAGTGATTATGAAAAGAAATTGCCCAGACTCCTTGAAGCTCCCTTTCCACCCCCAGGTGCCACCACTGCTGCCATGCCACCTCCGTGACCAGGACTGGCTCATCCCACAGCTTCCCTGCAAGACCGGTCGTCCCTGCGGCATGCAGAGGCAGTGCTGCCCCATGCCAGGAAAGATCTGTGTGCCCTGGGGTGCAATGAGCACCCCCCACCCCAGCAGCAAGAGAAAACGCAGCCCTGTAAAGGACCGGAGAAAACTCCAGCTCTGGACAATTATTTCTGTTGCTCAGCAATGGCTTTAAGCCTGTGGCTGCCTGGCTGAAGTTTTTGGTGTGGGATGTTGGCCTGTGAGCTCCCTGGGGCAGGAACACATCTCTGTGGGGCTCTGGCATGGTAGAGGTGTGGGTCCCTCTCTGGGGCTCCTTATTCCCACGGCAGTATGGGTGAGCAGCCACAGCCGGGCACAGCAACCTGGGGGCTCTGAGATGGCTGGGGGGGGGCACGGCTCTGCTTTTTTGTGGTTTTCTGCAATTTTCAAGGGGCTAATCTAGCAACAAAACACAGGCATCCCTCTGCCTACAGGCTGGGTGCGAGCAGAAAGGCAGCTCGGCTTTAATGTACCCAGCAAAATCACCATGCACCCCTCCGGGACTGCCAGGCATATTTTGGGGGTGTCTGGAAACGTGGGTGCTGGTCAGGAGAGGGATATGTCTCAGATGGTCCTGAGCTGAGACCCAGTGTTTGTCCCGAGTGAGTCTTGTCTGAAAAGCCATCGTGTCTGCAGAGCTCCTGATCCTCCAAAAACAGCACAAATTGCCTTTCCGCCCACGGGGGCTGCTGCCGCGGCACCTGCGAGGAGCGCTGAGGCTGCCATGCTGCTCGGGCTTTTTCTGCACCTCTCTGATGAAAATACGAAAAGCTGCAGCCATGTCTGTGTGGAGGGCAGGGTGGGACCTGCTCTGCAGCCTCCTTCTGCAGGAAAACTCGTCCCACCACTACCGCAAGTGACGTGACTTTCCGTCTGAGCAGCTGCTGCCCACAGCATTTGGCTTTACCATGGCCAAAGGGAATTTTAAGTGATCTCTGCTCCTTTCCTTGCCAGCATTTTGTGCCTGTCACTGCTGCTGGGACAGATGGATGGATGGACAGACAAAGCCAGGGGTGGCAGCTCAGAATTTGGGAGGGGGATGGAGAAGGGGTAAGGCAGGGAGAATTCCTTTTTTCTGAGCCTTATTGATCCTCATGGGGTTTCTGGGACTTTTTGTCACTGCAGAGCTAAGGGACCATCACCCCACCTTGCCTGCTCACCAGGGCATCAGTGAAGTCTGCCCATGTTTGAAGCCAAAAGATGTTTTTTTTGGTTTAAGTAGATGACTCAGGAGGCTCAGCTGGGTCAGAGGCAGACAGTAGGCAAAGACCCTGTGCCCCCATGCCCAACAACAGTGCAGGGATTTGGGGGAGAGGCATCTGGCTGGTCCCCATCCCAGAGCTGTGCCCCAGTCAGCAGAGCACAGGAAACCTGAAAAGGGCCCTGAGCTGCACCACGGCATTGGCCACCCTCTTCACCAAATCGCCCTGCTCCTCCTCTGCCACCTCTGAGCGGGATGTTCAAAAGCCAGACCCCCCCACAGTGCTGCCCGTGTGCCCCCGTGGGATCCCCACCACTTATTAACAGGGATGGGTGCCATGTTGAAAAAGCCTGAGAGCAACCTCCATACTCTACCTTTCCCACAGGGTAAGCAATGGTGCAAGGGACTCAGCCAGGTAGGAGCAGGGGGGAGTCTCCTCTGCACACAGATCAGCTCTCGGTCCCACCCGGGAGCAGAATAGGGATGGCTTTTTTCCCCTCTTTAATTGCTAAAAACTTAAAGAGCTCTGCAGGGCAGAGACAAACCAAGACGAGGAATAAAAACTCAGGAAGAAAAGAAAGAAGGAGGAAGAGGCTTGAGAAGTCCTTGGTGCAGAAAGCCCAGCACGTTAAGAGAGCAGCGGCTCTGCCTCGCTCAGACAGGAACCTTTGCCTCCATGACTCATCCTCGGAGCAGTCTGGAGTGGTGGCTCCGCAGCACAGCTCTGCCCTCACTCCTCCACTCATTTCCAGAGGAAGGTGATTGAACGCAGCTCCACGGAGCTCAGTGTGAGCTGTCAGGGAGCTGGGGCACGTTTATGCAGTGCCTCAGAAACAGAAAAGCAAAGCAGGGATGTTGTGGAATTTTACGTGAAATATTTTGATGTGGTCCTACCCCTTACAATTAAAAAAAAAAAGGAAAAAAGGGCTTAATCTAGGCTAGGGTTGTTTCAATATCTAGCTGACAGTAACTTGCACATGTTTGCCCACAGGCAGGCACAATCCACCAGCTCTGGGTGCATCCCTGCCACCACTGGTAAAGGCAAAAGGGAGCTGGTACAGGTAGGACCAGGTGTCTCGTGGCTTAACATCAATTTCCTTTAAGGCAAAGTACTTTAAAGGAGAAGAAAGCATACATTTTTGTGAGCAACAGAGAATCACAGGGTATTTTTTGTGCAATGGGCTACGGAGGATTTTAACACCTGGTTTTAGGTCAGGGAAAGGTGAAGGGCAGAGAGCCCTACGATATAAGTCCCACTTGGGTGTGAAAGGGGGGACAGCACAGAAAGGGATGCTGGGGGCTGGTTCTAACCTGGGACAGGCACTGCTGTGGGAGTGAGAGGGGAGGACAGTCCCCAAGGGTCCCTTTGACTGAGAGGGAAGATGCTGAGCTCCGTCTCTGCGTGCGGGTATTGCCAACAGACGGGCCCTTCTGGGAGGAGACTCCTCTGAACAGGAATCCTGACCCACCATTTGTCCTCAGAGCAAATAACACAGCAAGCACAGGGACCTGCAAGCACTCCTGCCATGCTGTTGCTGCCACCACTGAACCCAAGAAGAAGCTGGGACTGATCCTTCCCTGTGCCCAGCAGACTGGGCCATTCTGCATCGTGCAATACAGCAGAAGGGCTCTACCGACTTCAGAGAGGAGAAAACACGTGCCTTGAATTTCTGCAGGTGTTTTTCTCCAGCAGTTTGTGCCAGCGGCATCTCTGGCTTTGTTTCTCAGCAAGATGGAAGCCCTTGGTTTGCAGAGTCTGGGCAGTTAGGTGGTGTCTCTGTGCTGTACCCGATCAGGCCCTCACACCTCTGTGGGACGAAGCGTTGTGGTCCCCTCCGCATGGACAGGAGGAGGGCGCCCAGCTCCCAGGTGACTGGGGGTTGGAGGTGAATTGTCCCCTGCTCTGCCTGCTGCAGCAAGCTTCGTACTTGCCCCTTTACAGTTCCACCATCTTGTCCTTTCAGCATCAGCACTTTTGGGTAGCCATACTCCATGAAAATTAATTTCCTAAAGTCAGAGAACACCCTTCCTCAGGGATGAAAACCTGGTTTCAAGGACCAGGGCTCAGTGCTTATTTATTAGAAATGGCAACTGGTGGACCAGTGCTGCAAAGCACCATGCCCCTGCCTACAGGCACCACTATCAAAATGACACCTGCAAACAGCCCCACCACCCCGTTTCCCTGGCACGGGGGAGGCAGACACCAGGCTGTCCACAGATGTGTTTGCAGAGCCCAGCCGCATGCTGGCTGCACCACTGTATGCCCTTGGTCTGGCAGCTACTTCACAGGCTCTGGGCCAGCCCCAGCTATACCACCGAAATGCAAGTAGAAAAGGTTTGTGAAAAACTGTTCCACCAGAACAAAGTCGAACCTCGCCTGAAATATGGAATAACAAAGGATTTTCTGGAACTACTTATCAACAGCCCAAGGAGCAGAGAGCTTACAATATATAGATCACTTTGCGATTTATGTACTTCTCTCTCTACAGAAGGATTTCCACAAGAAAAACAACTTTGCTTAGGTGTTCTAGAGCCCACTTCATCCTAATGTCATTGAACATGTTTTTGATTAGCTGATTTAAGTAATTCTTGCTAAATGTTGCTCAGTTGCAAGGAATCAAAAGGCAAGCATCTCCAATATCACCTGCTGTGTCTCATCAGGTGTGATAATAACACCGATTAAGTGAAGAGCCTTCGGTGCACAGAAATCACAGCACTGTGCATGTGAAATCAAGATACCCGAATATCCCTGCACACTTGGGTGTTAGAGTGAGTTCAGCTCCAGACTTGTCCTGATTACAAAGTGGAGCTGTCTCAGCATCCCAGAGAAGTGTCCTAGTCTGTAGCTCTTGGGCTTTCACTTGAAGTATCAAAGCTTTAAACTTCTGGAGATTTACTGTAGACCGCATCCATTTTGTGAGGTAGAATGATCTAGTCTCTTCTGAAAGAGAAATCCACTGTTGTTTCACTCTGGTTCTTCTTAATTAAAAAATAAAAGTATTTCAGACAATACTTAGATTTATTCTGTGTGAGAGACAAGAGTGAGCTCGATTTTGCTCCCTAGGATGCTGGGGTAAATCTGATGCGACTCCATGAAGCCAAACAGCTCTTCAGCACAAATCAAGTGCCCTTAAGTTATGGCTTGTTGTAATAAATTTTCAACCAATTAAAGATGTTTTCCATTATTTTTTTTTGTACAAATGGCTTTTTCTAGTGAAAAAGCCTCAGCTAAATAGAATTCTTCTAAATATATACTACTGCTTCTTCATGGAAAAAAAAGATAGCAATTATTCCTTATTATCTCTAATCCTTGGGGACCTTCACCTTTCTACTTCTTCAGTCCTCATCAGATCCATCAATGTGTATTTTAAAAGTTCAAAGTATAAAGTTAATGCTTTCAGCATGCAAGTACCATATAATGCAATTCTTATCAGAGATGTGCTCATAATTCAGCAAACTGAACTTTGCAGCTACTTCCCTGGGAAGCCGTTCATAAAGATACTCAGCTAATGGCCATTTCAGAAAACATTATGCCATCAGCCACTGAGGAGCAGCCATGGAAAATCCACAGAAATGGATTTGACTCTCCAGATGATAGATCCCACTTTTAAAGACAGTGAAACAAACTGAGCAATAGACTTTTTTCTTTTTTTTTCCCTGAGAAAGCTGAAAACCCCTTTAACAAAACAGCTGAGAAAATCCTTATTCTGTAATATTTGCCTCATCTTCCTGCTTTCTTCACTAACGAAAAAATGGCCAGGTGCTGTTTGCAGCCCTACAGCAGTGAGATGCTCCTTCCAAAAGTGCAACAACTGCTCAGGAGCTGCTTCATGCCAGTACCATCAGCTCATCAACGGAGGGGAGTGGAAAATAATGGTACAGCAGGATTTGGGGGCTCCCATTTGCTATAGGACCCTCAAGTGACCCCCAGCCAGGACCGAGGGCAGCAGGGTGGGGAACTGGGGGAGCTGCGTGCATGTTCAATAAGGTGCAGACAGAAACGTTTCCAGTACTCAAAGGCAGCGTTTCCCAGCTGGGAGCAGAGATGGGGTCTCAGCAGAAGAGGCCACCCCAACGGGTCTGGATGAGGATGTTATGCAGTTGCTTTTCCTCCTCCCCCCATGACGGTCAGGACCAGCAGCTCAGAGACAGAAACCCTCCAAAGCCCTTTGTGTCTCCTGCCGCGTGGGATGGTGCTGGGTTGAGGGTGGCTGCTGGCCTCGGGTGCACCCAGGGTGAAGGCTGCTGCCGGGGCCAAGGGCAGCCTGGCACAGGGTTGAAAGCACAAGCGGTGGAGGGCAGTGAAGTGGGAGACAGTACATCACACACAGGGCTGCCGCGGCAGCCGGGGAGCTGCGATATAAAATAATGAGCTCGGTTTGTTTACTTTTAGCTTTGGTAACACTGCAGGACAGAGCTGTTTTATTAAGACATGGCCTGATCTGCTTTTCCTTTCTGCCTCCCGGACTGGAGGAGAAGAATATGCAATTACAAAGTTCACTCATGTAGAGCCCTTCAATTACTGGGTAACTCTGTTGTGGCTTTTCCAAACGTTACGAGACTCGTGCAGTAGGACATGACATCTGAAGTAACTCATTTTTCATCTGCCGATTAGCAGAAATTAAAATGGTTCTCAGAACATCCCAATTTGTGTGAGATCAAGTTCCTTATTACTACAGAGTGTCTTAGTGGGGAAGGCATTTCTTTTTAACGTCTCAGGCAACCCTGCGAGCAGAGATGCTGAACAAAAATATATGAAGGAGGTGGTGGAGGGGAGAATAGAGGCCCTCAGGGACCATGGGTGGTGGAGCTCCAGAGTCTTGCCTTCCAATCCTGCCATAAGGTCACTTAAATGTTTGGCGGAAAGTCAGAATGCTTACTGGCACAAACATGCACTGGAGGCAGAGGCACCTCCTTCGGAAATGATGCAGTTACAGAGTGAGGCTGAACTGCCTTTACTGGCAGCGAGCTAAAACCCAGCCATAAATATAAAGTGTTTCTTCAGCAGGTACCTGCCGAGCCGGCGGGTGGAGCAGCAGCAGAGCAGCTGCCCACAGGACGCGCTCTGGCAGCGACAACGGATGCCATGCAGGAGCCTGAATGGGACAAACCAACCACCACCGGTAATACCCATCCAAGCGGGTCTGGGGAAAGGCGTCTGCAGGGCTGGCAGCTCAGGGTCACACCCGGGGGGGTCAGGGGGCTGCAAATTGGGTGTGAGAGGCAGCATGGTGCAGCCAGAGCAAGGGATGGGATACGGGAGGGGATAAAAGCAGGGAGTCTCAAATCACTTCGCTGTGGAAAGAGTGGTCACGTTGCCCCTTCACTTGCTTTCTACTTCCAAGGCATCCTGGGTGCTGGAAAAGTAGGTGAAGTCCCCTGGGGAAAAGCTGGGATTAGGAGGCGGGCAAGCGCGCTCTTGCTGACTCTTAGCACCATCCTCCCTCCCCACCGCGGGAGCGCGGTCCAGAGCTCATAAACCTGTAGGCCCTCTTAGTCAAAGTGCGGCAAAAATAAACCATGAGAAAGGAGAACAGGCAGCTTAATACCCAAATCCCTTTGCCTTGCATGACAACTTCCCAGCCGAGAGCAGCTGAAGAGGATAGAGCTGAAGGTACAGCGGCACTGGCTGCACTGTCCCTGGGGGAAGCTGCACAACATTAATTCTGATTTTCCAATGCTGCCCTGGCCAAAGGCCTCCTGTATAAGAAGCTGCAGTAATCCATGTGTTTCAGTCTTTGCCTGCATATACCTCCTGGTGACAAGCCTTGTTGTGTTTTCCCACCTCGCTGGGGAATACAGCTTTCCCTTTCACAGGCAGAGTATAAAACAGAGAGGAGAAAAGGTAGAAATAAATGTTAGAATAGCTGTAAGGTCAGTAAAGTGGGCTGCAGAGGCCATTTTCTATTTTTCCTTTTAGTCTCCCTTTTGCACAAGAACAATATCAGGTTCATTGCGTGTGTAAGAGTGAAATACACGCACAGAGATATGTGTTTATATAAACAGTGCCAGGGCTCTGAGGTTTCTGCACTGTCAGCGTAAAGATATTAAGCATTACATAGGGCTATTTTATCATCTGACTCTGCAATAACCTTTTGAAGATATACTGATTGGCAATTTGCATATTAACAAATACATCAACACTGAGGCAGTGTCAGATGTTATCCACGGCTATGTTCCACTCCAGAGGTGGCTGAATCTCAAACCATGGCCACATCATTTGTATCCTTCAGCACAAAAGATGCCCTATTGAAATATGACTTATTACCCTCTCTGTTGTTGGTCTTTATTGCGCTTTGTCAAATTGCTTCTCCTGCTCCCTCTCCGTGAAATTTGCTGTATCAGATACAGAACCTGTTTCTGCCATGTGAGGTTCCTCCCACCACAACTGGATTAGGTTATTTAACCTGGTGAACTACATCCAGTCAGACGGGGCTGTGACAGGTCTTCCAGCATCCTCCTTTAGCTAGGGGGTAAGCTGCCTTCCTCTGAAACAACTCGCCTCCTTCCATAACAGCTTACAGTTCCCTTAGCAAGATGTGTCTCTGCACAGGAAGGCTCAAGTGCCTGTTCCTGGCCAGGCTTTTCTTTTACCTTGGCAATGAAGCCAAAGGCACAAGCAACAAAACTGGTGCTTGACCCACTCTTAGGCAGTTTTGGGAACGAAAAGTTGGTGTGCACCAACCACGGGCTTCAGCTACTTGACCTGCACAGAGATGCCACTGCTGTTATTTACCAGTGGTGGAGATTTTATTGTCTTTCTAATCTGCAGTCAGCTTTTAGGATGGGATTGTCCTTTACATCCACTCAGCTGCTCTACCCCACTTATCGGTGCACCAAGCTAAGAGCGACATGGAAACATGCCATTTGGCCAGCCCCCTTCCCTGATGCTGTTCTTATCGTTTTGCCCTGGGTGTCATGGGTGCAATGTGGCCAGGGCTGGAATTCCCAAGAGCTGAGATCTTTTAGTGTGGTGCTCCTTGGCTTTGTTATGCCAGGAAGATTTTAAGAGGTTTTTGAAAATTCCTGGGCTTTTTTCTTGCCTTTGCAGAACTGGGGTTGGTAGAGCGATGAGCACAGAAATTATCACTATTCACAGATGTGTATCACCTGGAAGAAGTCCCACTAATTGTTGAGATTTGTGTTCAGGGCAGGGTAGTATGTAATCAGCTACTCATCTGCTCTTTGATGCTGAACATTGAGAAGTTGTGTCTGCAGAGTCGAAAGCATTCAGGCAAGACTAAAGGAACTCATTACCCAGCCATCACCCTTCACAGTGATGCTCTGGGAATGGGAAGTATCTGCGGCAGCCGTGGGTGCTCCTCGTGGGCTGCGGTGTGCCGGGAAGCACGTCCATTCGAGATCTTCACAGGCAGAGTGGGTCTCTGCCCTGGCTCTCCCTCCTGCAGCTCCGCTGATGACATGTTCTTGGGTTTGGAGTAATTTCCATGCCAGGATCCTTGCTCTGTGTATCAGTGTAATGACTCTTATCCACTGCACATGGCCAAACGGAGGCTTCATTTATCTGCATTTTTCGGGGGCTTTGAGATCTTGAATAAACAAGGCTGTTGAAGAGCAAATGATTAAACGTGGCTGATCACCTGTCTGCATGGACGTAGATCTTTGCTGGCGTGCCTTTGCTGCTCTGGCAGTCGGAGCGTGTCCCAGGTTCAGTAGTGGGGCAGCCCACGTCTGCTCTGGAGGAAGGTGCTATCCCTTGCGGCAGCCCTGTCCACCCACAGGGGTGTTTAAGTGGAAGGTGTCCTTCAGAGCCCTCTGCCAGTGTTATGTGAAAGCAAACTGAGCCTTTGAGGGAAAAGAAATCATCCTACTACTGCACATCCACCTAGTCAGGGGGCTTCTCTTACTCAATACATTTACACATAAATCCTCAGTCTGACTTCCGTGTCCTTGCTGAAAGGAATGGGCAGTGGGACATGATTTTTTTTTAACTTCATTTCCAAAATGAGTACTTCCAGCTACCATGCAAGCCTCCGTGAAGTGCCGGTGCTCATGAGCTCCCTGGCTCCGGGGATAGCAGAGCAGGGTCAAGGTGCCTTGGCAGGGACATGGCGCCTGCGTCCATGGCTCTTAACGAAGCCACGTCTGCTGTCATCTCTCGTATCCACGCATTTCCACAGGCAGTAAATTAACTCAGAGATTTTTTTTTTGAGTGGCAGCAAGCGAGAAATGAAACTGTGGTGCCTGCTGGCAAGGGTACTTGCAATCTTCCTGAGAAGTTGGAGGACTTCTGAGACCCCCAGGGCCTGGCAGGTGGAAATGCACCTTCTGCATCCTCCAGATCCTCTCCTTGTGTTTGGCCACCATCCCTGGGCTCTGCCAGCAGTTGGGGAAGCTGAGCGCGATCTCCGGGGGGGACCTGAGTCCTGGGCATCACTGTCCAGGACCTCCAGCAATTTTGCCCCCCTAATTGCTGCCAGGAGGTGAGCAACAGTTTTTGAATTTTAATTTATTTTCTTTAATTTCTTTGGGGACGTCTGGGATGAAAGTTTGCCCAGTAACAGCACTGATGAACATGAGCACACAGGGGGCAGGTCTTGAAATGTTCTCTGCTGCACTGCCATGTGTTTCAGGGCTGGCTATATTACAGACAGAGAGCAGGGTGCCTGGGTCTCTCCTGACTAGCTTGTTTTCTGGTTTAATTCGCTGCTAATAGGAAAAAAAAAAAATAATAATCCAAGCCTGTGAGTATTACATCTGCTCATCGTTACAGCGGGGAGCTCGCCTCCCCCCTTACCTGATTAGATTGCAAGGAAACAGGGAAAAGCTGAGCGAGAGTTTCCCCAAGGTGAGCCAAAAATACAGGCTCGTTTGTCACCGCAGAAATGATTTTATTTGCACAGCCTGCAGGTAACTCGGGCACGCGAAGGCAACGCTCGGTGCTTGGGCTAGAGCGCATGGAAGGGAAGGCAGAGGGGAAGCGGCCACCTCGGTGTAATGTGATGAAAGGGAGCGAGGTGTGAAAGCGCAAAGGAAACAGACGCGGAGAGCTGCGGTACGAGGAGTAAACACGGGCTGGCAGCCCGCGCAGAGCCCTGCCCGCACGCTGGCCACAGTCGATAGCGGCGCCGGCTGCGCAGAAACAGCCCGGTGGCAACCCAGGGAAAGCTGTTATTTGGTTTTCCCTATGAGGCAGGGATAAACCGCTGCTAGGACTGAACGTGTGAAAGTCACGCCGCCTCAAGACTGCCAGCAGATCCAGTCCTGCCTGGACTGGGGTGATGCTTTGTTTGTCTGCTTCGAGCCTTGGGATTTCGGGGAGGGGGGCCTCAGGGCTGGTGACATGCCCATCGTCCCCAGGGTGCAAGCAGGGCAGGGCTTTGCACTATCCCCAGCTTTGTACAGACACTTGTACGTTATTTTCCACAAGCAAAACCAGTATTTTCCCTGCACTAACCATGAAACAAGCTCAGATATGCAAAAGCAGTCGCTCAAACCTGCCTGACTGACGCTGCCCTAACCCTTTCCTCCCTGTCTGCTCTTCACATGACCTCCCTACATACACCGATTTCTCCTTTTTCATCCCAGACTGCCAGGAGTAGGCGGCAATAGATGGCTGCATATGCTACGCCATGTTCACCTGCGCTCTTCTCGCAGGAGAAACATCATAGGGTACAGCCTTGAAATATGATGGGGGAAGTATCTGGGGCAGACACAGGGAGAGAGGGACTACGAGGGAAACACCATTATCCATCCTGTGGAGGGTGCCTTAAAAGAAAAGGCATCGGCACGGGTGTACCCAGGCTTTTTGCACTTTGATACTCAGTTAGAGATCATCGACATAGAAAACCTTCCCTATTCCCACCAGGCAGTGGGGGCCGGAGGGATCCTAAAGTGCCCTGGAACATGAAACTGTCTTATTACAGGCTTTCTTTTTAAGTATTAATATTGAATTAAAACTAAGAGCATCCTAGATAAAGTAGAAAATATTTCCAGGAGCCCAACTTCCTAAAATACGGTCCGGGGAGAACCTGAGGCTTCTCCAGCTCAGACCTTCTCAGCAGGGACCACACAGCATCATAGCCTATCTGCAGCTGCTGAAGCACCACACCTCTCCTAAAATGCGTCCCAGGACTTCTCCTGCCCGAGCCTTCTCTTTAATTTGGTTATTAAACACATGTGTGGAAAGCCATTGGGCCCATCACCACAGTCCTGTCCCTCGTTATCAGACACACCTGAGCATCCCATGTACACTCTTTAAGAGCGGAAAGCAAGGCTGGGTCAGGGTTTGGATAAGCAGCAGGGTCTCCTGTTAGGCAGTCTTGGGCTGCCTGCCCAGGGATAAGCCCAGGGTCGCCAGGAGTGGAGCCTCCATAGCTGAACTGCTTCCTGGAGCAGCTGTGAGGAGATATGTTTTAAGCCTCTATTAAGACAGAAATCTGGCTGGGTGTAGGTTTACTGTGGGTCACACAGACATCTGGGAAGTTTTTGCTGTCTCCATTGTGCTGCAGCTGGCACTTGGGTGGCTGTGCACTTGGCCAGCTTTGCTGATCTGGCTGAAAACCAACCTGGGAAAAAAAATGAAGCTTTTAGTGAGGCCAGGGAAGGGATAGATACATGGAAGGGGACCTGTGCTTGGAAGCAGGGTGGAAGAAGGCTGTGCTCCCTTTTAGGCAGCAATACTATGGCCTTGATTTGGCTTCAGTGGGTTGTGATATGTTACTCTGAGACATGCAGGATTGGCTTCCCTGGTACAGTGACAATGTTAATCTGCACCTCCCTCCTAGGAAGATTAGCTCACTGGTCCTGTGGTCCCTTGGAGAGCAGGTACCATTGATTTTCTCAGCCTCCCCTTCCCCTGTCTCCTCCACTTGTCTCTGAGCAGTCACGCAATACCTGCATGTGCTTTGTGAGCCTGTTCTGAGGAATGTGTTTTAAGTGTTTAATAACAAAAGACAAACTAACTTTATTCCTAAATATTGTCAGGGGGAAGAAAAAGCCACCTGATAGCCTGCAGTGATCAGAGCATACCCAAGCCCACCCTCCCATCAGGGAATTGGCCTCTGCCTCCCCCCTTCCCCAGGCTGGGCAGCCCCAGGGGTCACTTTGGAGCCCTTGGGGACAGATTTATTGGTCCTGGTCCACAAGGCAGCTGGGTGCAAATGAGAACATGAGCTCTGAACTGGTCTGACTGGGATTCCTCCTGCATCCACCCTTGCTCTGCACATTTCTCAGGTACAAAATCTCTCAAGCAGATTAACAGCTGGATGTGAGCAGGCAGCTGGCATGAGATTTTTAACCTGATTGCTAAACACATTTTATCTTTAAGCTACTGTGATTCATAAGTGCATCACATTTTTCTAGTCCCTAGAGGAGACTTTCTGCTTATGTCTAACCACCTCACCCTCGCTGTGTTTTAGGTTCCAGACTTGTCCCCTCTCCCATGAATATGAATAGAGACACCCAGTCAATGTGGAGGGAATATTTTTTTCACCACAGATGATACACCAACTTTTTTTTATTCCCTGATCCTCAAGAGATGATCTTGGGGCTAAAAAAACAGTTTTTTGTCAATGAACCACTGTCTTTCTCAGGTTTAAGGCCTGCAATAACAAGGTTGCTCACCCCTGGTTTTGGCTGGAGCTCAGCATCCTTCCAGCTCTCTGTTTGGGACTTGTAGCCTTTCCTTCCCCTCTCTAACCCTCCCCTACCTCCTGGGGCTGCCCAGCCTCTTCCTGTACAAGCAGATTAATACAGAGCCTCTGTATCTAGCCTGTACCTGACATAGGTTTTCTGTGAGTCAGGCCAGTTTTTCACCTGTACCAGCTCAGCTGATGAGAGCAGTTACTGCTTTCTGCAAACCTTGCTGTGGACTGCAGAACTGCACAGAGAACTGCATCTTCTTGCCCTACCCCCTGGCTCATAGAAACATGCCATCACAACCCAGCAGCCTTTCAGGGTAGACATTTTTTTGCTGTGATTTTGCTGTAATTCTGTGCTTTTGTAATCTGTATAGAGGACCCTGGCAGCACTGATACTGCTGCCTGCTTTGCTGTGAACCTGCGATGAGCCATTGCTCAGCTCTGACCTGTTGTTTTGGGCTCTCTGCAAACGCAGGGAGCAGTCTCTGGGACCACCACAGTCCATCTTTAACATTTTTTTTTTTTTTGCAAGCATGATAGGATAATATATTGTGTCAAACTGAAGGCTGACACTCCAGAAAACAATTATGAAAGCTGTACCCCAAAGACCCCTACTTCCTCCACCTAATTCTATGTTTTCCTTTGCACACTAAGAAAATTATCTTGGCCTGTATTATCTGAGAGACAAGCACAGCCAGCAGCAGGCTGGAGATGCTGTTGAGTTCTTCGGGATGCTTTTCCTCAGGGCAAAGACTTTTTTTTTTTTTCTTATTCTCCTGAATGGCTCATTAGATCCTATTTAGGTGGAAACAGTACTTATTTCACTTGAGAGATTCTCAGAGCTGTCTGCCAGGCAAGTGCTACCTACTGGAACTACTTTGGAGGATGCTCCTCCGCAATTCAACAGTAACTGTAACAAGATCAACCAGGTGTATTAGCAAACTGGGGGCTTTGATGAGAGATAATATTAAATGAGCAATAAGCTGTTTACCAATTTGAGATTTACTTGTTCCCTCATGTGCGTATGTGTGAGTTTGGAGCTGGTTGCTTTTAGTGATTGTGGCTGATTTGAGGATTGTTTGTCCTGATTCAGACTCACAAAACCCAAGGGGGTTTAGGACAGGGGAATATCCATGCTAAAAGTCTGCAAAAAGGATGGAGAGGGACAGGTAGCCCCATTGTGCATATGGCCCGCTGCAATATCAGGGAGGTAGAGTGATTATTTAGCAAAGTTCAAGGAGAAGCAATGGGAGAAAGTGAACAAGATTCCCTCGCATGACAAGGGTCCACCTTAGCCTGGATGATGCTCTCCTGGGCTGGGAAGGGTCTTCCCCTTGCATTGACTCTGTTCTAGCTTTCATGTGTCATGAGCCACAATGCTTCTACCATTCTGTGGATGCCTTTTCTGGATTGCTTCTGTATTAGGAATAACACATCTTTATCCTTGCAGCCAGAGGAAAAAAAAAGCCTAAAAGCATTCAAGAGCAGCTCTTTCAGGAAGAGAGCACAACTGGGTTTGACTTTAGAGGAAGGAGTTTCTTTGGTGCAGAAGTTTTTGTTGCCTTGCGCTCTACCTTGACAGTATCTCCGTAGACCAAGAACTGTGAGCCTCCAGCGCAACCACAGAGAGCAGACCGTGGGAAGCAGATCTGAGCTATGGGGAGAGGCCCATGGGCTGCTGGCCAGCCACATATCTTCCCTTGCTAACTGAGGTAGATGCCTTTACATTAAGAAATTGAAGCCTGCTTTGAACAGACAGATATAAGATTGAAGAGATCACTGGCAGCCAGCTCCAGCCTCCTGTTATTGCATGTCATATAAATTTGCTTGCAAACGTGCTCTGCTCCATTATAAAATCAGTCCAATTTAATGCCCCAACTGCTTCTGGAAAGCTCCTCCAAAACCTCCCTACTTGGTCATTTAGAAACTTGCTTATGATTTTCACCCTGAATTAATTCCAGCTCTATCTATAGTAAATACTCCTGCTGCAAAATAATTCCGGGGGCTTGAACAGCTCTTTTTTCCCCTCCCCGTAGTTTCCTTTCTCTTGTGTATTTACAGGGATAAATCAGATCCCCTGTTAGCTGTTTCTTTCTCCTGGACTCTTGAGCTCCTGCTCATGAGACCACCTCACTGTGGTTATGCGTGTAGCCTGTTTCTGCACTGCTTCTAGGTTGAAGGCCTCCCCTTTATGCATGGGTGGTCTGCTCCTCATACTATCCTAGCCCAGCCCTTTCCTGCAGCCAAACACAGAGGTAACAATACTGCATGAGAGCTGGTGGAGAGAATGTTTTCCACAGTGTTGCAGGATCACATTTGTCTTTTTCAGTCCAGAAGCACTCTGGTCATTCAAAATCACCATATGTTCAACACCACCACCAAGATCCTTCACTGTATTACAGACGCACAGATACCAGGCTTCCTCAAGGAGCTCAGTTACCTTCTATTGTTCTTGCTTTTTCTAGGGGTGGAGATATCAGGCACAAGGAAACATGTATCCTTCTGCTTCTGATGTGTGCAGGACTTCACAGCAGCAAGTGTAGGAATATTATTTTACCAGATGGTGTCTATTGAAGCCTTGTGAGACCAGCCTATTAGAGGTGGAAGCCTCACAAGTTAATCAAATTTCTAATATTTATGCACTAGGGACTGAGAGATTTTACAAGAGGATGCCACACCTTTGGCACTGCTCCACACTAGATCAGCTCCAGACCTGCCCAAGTCTTGTCTGGGACTAAGCCCCACGTTGCTCCCTCGCATCCTGCCTGCTTCAGTGGCAGGGTAAGGACCTGAGCTACTCCTAAAGCCAAAGGGTCTTTAAATGACAGAAACCCCTGGCTACAAAAAGCCAAAAAATATGGAGGAAAAGCATGAAGGGGCACAGCAGCAAAGCCCAGATGAGCTGAAGATTTCCTTCAGCAAAGCAGAAGCCCTTGGTGTCCCTCTTGTCTGCGTTTCTCTCCCAAGACCCGGGGCACAGCAAGCACTTTCATGCAGTGATGCTCTAGGTTGTGAGCTGGGAGGGTGAGGATCGTCCCTTCAATGGCAGTGCTGGGAGGACTTCCACTTCTCTTTAATGGCAGAATTCCTTTGTTTCCTGCTCACCAGTTCAAATGTTGTATTGTCCAAACAATTCATTACAAAAGGGAATTAAACAAACAGCTCCTTTCATTTTCCACAATAATTGTTTTATTCCCCGGGAACCTTTTGTGCTGTGCTGTAATTTAATGGGCACAAGACAAATGTACCGATTAACTAACTGTTCCTAAATTTACTCATTTGGTGCAACAAAAGGGAGCTTAACCTTGCAATCATGGGATTTGAATGACAGGTACTTTTGAGAGGCAGGTCAGGATATGAGGCCAAATAATGACCTGTCCTGGGGAAACCTGCTGCCCTGTTCCTTTACACTGCTCCAGCTGTTCCTGCATTGTGGGACAGAGCACTGAACTGGAGGCAGAGGTTCAGACCTCTAAAATACACTCAATGCCATTCAGTACAAGGCAGTCCTTCTCCCAGTTGTGCTCAGGCTGGCTGTGGAAATAGCAATGTCGTACCATGACCTCAGGTTCAGAGGATGCACAAGAGGAAAGTCCTGTGTGTGTTATTTTCTGCCATGATCTTTTGAAGGCTACGGTTATTTGCAGACCTCATCCTGTGAAGCCAGTGGAAGGTTGCAGGCATAGATCTCAGAGTGCTTTCTGGACCCCTTTGGTGCACCAACCCCTGTGCTCAACTACTGGTGCTGGAAAAGAAAAAAGGCGATGAATGTGTTTCCTAGCACTCTTCTTCCTCTGCTTTTGCAGAGGAAGGGCACAATCCCCAAGCTGATGTTTGAAGCCCCCCATGGCTTGGGTGAATTTGGCTTTTGGGTTTTAGTGCAGCCCACATGACCTAGCCCGTGAATGTGGCTGGTGGCTAGCTCGAAACCTGGCTAACTGAGATTGGCTAAATGTGCTGCTTCCGCAGTGTCACATCTTCCATGTCACAGCAAGGGAAAAGCCTGAGTTATGGTGATGCTCGATTCAGCTGTGGTGCCTGGGTTGGATGAATCACCTGGTTGGCTTCACATAGCCACAAAGAGGTGGGGGCAAAATCCAAGGAGCTGCCACTAAAACCAGTTCAATCAGGCCTGCAGCCAACATCCCAGATGTCCTGAATCTTCTGGGACATGTGGCAGAAAGAAAAAAAATGCAACCCCTCTCTTTAACAATTCACTGAAATTTTTATGCTTTTTCTTACCCATGCTGCCATGGCTTGTGAGAGTATATAGGTACTCTAGGGATGCAGGCAAAGATTTGATCATAATCCCTTCAATTTCATACATTTTAAAAATATGAATGCACCACAAGAGTAACTGCCTCTCCCAGGTCTAAGAGATGTTGGCAGCATGTGAAAGGGAAGGTCAGAAAGGACAAAAGAAGCCACAACCCTCTTCTCCAGCAAATTCAACAGCAAAACTCTTATTGACTCTGCAGAAATTTGGACCTTGAAGAAAGTGTCTCCTGCTGAAAACTCTGAGGATATTCTAAAACCAGATTAATAAATAATTGGACCATCTGCATCAGAGTCTGTAACTGGAGTGACACACAGAGGGTGTCTGTAAATGGAACAGCTTCAAATATGCAGAGTAAAATACACAGTGGAATTAATTTTTTTTCATAATAGACATAATTATTGCCAATTTGGGTCTCTGTTGCAAGTACAATGAGAGGCACTGCCTGAGAGATGGGCTGACTTCTCCTAAGAACTGAACAGACAAATAGTAAAAGATTGCTTCTGCCTTATAGGAGTGACCATCACATTAATAAGACAGACCAGGGTCAGGAGCAATACCAAGGAAATGGTTTGCCTGAGGCCATGCAGCAGATCGGCTTCTCATTTCCTAGAGTCCAGCTGGGCTCCTTTGCTTTTTGACAGAAGATGGTATCGCCTCTGAAGCCACCAATGTCTGTTGAAACTCCTCGCATCACTACTGGGCACTGTCTGGCCTGGACCAGACAACTGTGTTTTAATCAGTATTCCTCTTGAGGTTGCAACAGTGGTTGCGGTTAACATTTCACTGTGACAGTCTTTGTAATAACAGGGTCAGACCAAAAGTTCATTGAAAGAGGTCACTTCTGGACCACTGAGTTTAATAACTCTAATCCCTCTTCCAGGTGTTTTATTCTTTTTCCTCCTGCAACACCCCAAGGACATGCGCTGCCCAGCTGATGCATTGTGTTGGAACACCTTCCTTATGCTGCCTTCTGACCAGTTATCTAGTAATTGGGCACCCTTTGGTTTGTGGACTGGAAGAAGCAGGGAATAATTAATTGTTCCTTGTTCTTGTACTCTACTCCATTCTGAATTTTATAGGTTTGTATCCTGTAATACCCACCATCATTCCTTTGCCACACCAAGGTGAGCTAGTTATTTAGCTTCTTCCTATCTAGAAACAGAGGAAAAGGAAGGTGGTGTATTTTTGGGGAAAAAAAAATTTGATGTTTCATTTGCATAACCTATAGACAGGAGCAACACCAGCCTTTTTTAAAACCTGAAACGGAGAGGAACATTGAGAAAGGCACTGACAAAGAGAAACACTTTATCTGAGAGAGACTGAAGGTGGGATTTATCACATCTAATGTTGTGCTCCTGTGCAGACATCTCCATCCAATGTTGGCTCCCTGGGCTCCTGGTTTAGGGGTGAGTCAAGACAAGTAAGAGAGGGCACAGTTCGTTTGGCTTATTTGGGGTGAGATGATGCCTGCCCTACAGCCCGCTGTCTTTAATGGAGTCCGAGGCAGATGTGGACACCTACTTTTTGCTGTGATGACACCAACGTTAAGTAAGAGTCTCAGGCTGAGAGCTGTAGCAGTAACCATTAACCAGCCACAGCCAATGAATTGGTCTTGACACTTCCTTGCTGTACCATATCCATTGTTAATCCATGGGGATAGTGCTTGGTTTCTAGAAGTTTCTGGAGGTATATGGGGTGCAGCGTGCTCACCTTCCCCTGCGCACCTGGAAATTTCCATTCTCTGATCTCAATGGCAGAAATTCTGTCTCAAGAAATCAGAGATGCGATATTTTTAGGCTTTTTCCTGCACAATCAGGCTGACTAGAATTTAAATTTTTTATAAATGCAAAAAATATTTTTGATCAGTTGATGTCTCATTTACACTAATCGTCTTTGAATATAATTAGCTTTTACAGGGGTAACTTTCCTCATTTTTAAATTGTAGCTGAAATTACGTTATATGTATAGAGAAGGGGAGACAGACTTTCTGTTTCAGTTGATTTAAATATATCTTTACTATGAATAATGCCCTTTATATTTTTGGGAGAACAAAGAAGAAAAGCATCTAAATCTCACTTTAGTTCTTCTTTTGGTGTTCTCATGAACAAAAGAAAACAGTAGCATTAGCATGAAACAGATGCTAAATATATTAAATACATGCCAAAGGCCCAGAAAAGGGTCCTTACTCATGGTAGCAACGGGGTCTATCTCCAGTGATAAAACTATAAAGGAGGAGAGCATCCCCTTGAAAAAAAGGGAAGGTCCCACCTGGATGGTAGAATAGATGCTGCTGCTAGGAACAGCCAGCCCTTAACTTTAGACACCTGCCAACATGCGACCCAAAGAGTAGGACAATGCCAGGACTGTATCCATGAGCAGACAAGCGCAAGGGTGCCAGGAGAGACAAACCACACAAAACCTGCGACATCTCTCTCCAGGCACTGCTCTTTGACCAAGGCAAGGCCATGCCTGAGGACCTCACCCAAGCAAGCAGTTATAGATGATGTGAACTAAAAATGTGGGAGAGTGTGGAGAAGTGAAAATAGCAGGCATTGCCATGTGGATCCCATCCTTTCCCTTTCCTCTGCTTTCTCGAACGTGGTTGTGAGTGTTCAAGAAAATGCATGCAAAGAGATGAACCAAAAGGGTCTTTTCGGCCAGGATGGACCTGATATAGATCCATGCTGCACCCTCAGGATAACCCATATTTCCTGCTCTCATTGAGGCAGTCTAGGGCCAGTCTCTGCTGGCATCAGTGGGTGTTTGACCACAACTCTATACTCAGCCCCAAGAGCCCTCACCATGTAAGAGTACAAGTGGAGTCTCCAGTCATAACCTGTACCAAGACCCTTCACCTGATGGGACGGCAAGGCAACATTTGTGAAACCCATGGCTCCCTTTTATGCTCCGTGGTCTTACAGTCTTAACCCTGAAAAGTAAGAAGTTGGTTTTCATGAGCAACTTTCACCCCGAACTGCCTGATCATCCCCTGCTGAAATTCCTGACTGTGGGTTGGGGCAAGGTGGCCATCACAGCCTATGTGGGAGATTTGGGACAAGAAGCGTGGATGGCAGCTCCCGCTTGCCACTTCTGGCAGGTTTGATAATGGTTTAATCCTTGTGCAATGCCTCCTCTCTGCATCCAGGCATTCAATGAATGTAAAGCAGAAATAAAAGAATTGCCTCATTAAAATCTGGTCACAGAGCTGAAGATAATACACCTGTTTTTGTCAGATGGGAAGTCACACAAGCCCCAGCAAGGAAGGGAAATGATGGAGTAAAAGGTACCTCCTGCCCCTCAGACACCCCCCGCTCCTTTGCGGTCCCATCAGCGGCTGCTGTCAGCACGTAATGTCTCCGGCAGTAATGAATGACTGACAGCGCTGCACGAATCCCTGCTGGAGAGCTGTCAGTCAGGGGCTCCCGGGAGGAAATGCAAGAGGAACCTGACTGAAGAAATAACCCCGGTGATCTCCGGTGACTCCCCTCCCCACCCTCATCAGCAGATCCAGACGCATCCTTGAGGGCTGATGTCTCCAAGTCGTGCAGATGCAGCCACGGCTCCTTCTCTCCCTGCTCAGCACAGACATCTCCACCCTTTTGGGTTTAGCACTCTTTTAACTCCTGGCCTCTCCTTGAGCATAGCCCATGCTGGAGAGCCACCTACCACTTGCTCCCCTTTCACCAAAACTCCTGACTCCCCCAAAACCTCCCTGACTCCATCCCAGCCCTGCTAATGCCTAGCTGTGAGCACACCTTGGCATCTCACTCCTTCGAAACCACCCTGTCCAGGGCTCAGGACAAGAAACAAGGTTCAGCTCTTCTCCTGACAGGACCACCCCACATGGGCATTCGCTGGCCAGGATTTAGACCAGTGAGCTAGAAAGGAAAAAAAAAGTTATTTTTCCCGACTCCAGTCCCCTGAGCTCATGGATGCTGTGACTGTTCTGGGCTTTCAGAAAGGAAGCAAAATCTGACCGCTCTGGGGATAAACTCCTGGAGAGGTCAGGCAGCACTTAATTTTCAGATCTGAAGCAAGGGAAGGGACACAATAGAAATCTAGATCTTAGAAAAACCTATTCAAAGAACCTCTGAAAAGGCCTCCTTCCCCCAGGGTTTAGCATGGAAAAAAAACCCTGAAGTTTTTAAATGCACTGAACTCTAGAGACCTGCCCTGGGCAGAAAATGTGGATGGTTGGAGCCGATTCTAACTGAAGTGGCTCAAGAGCTGCTGAGTTCAAGTCTAAAACCCTCCCTGGAGGGCTGCCCACATTAAATCTGTCTGACCCTTGGGCTTCAGCCTCTTGTAGGGATGGCAAACTCCTCCCTGGCAGTAGCAGTGGGGGTTTGATTTAATGGGGGAGTTGCAGGCAGGTGCAGACACCCCCAGCCGGATGCCAGGCAGCTGGGTCACAGCTGCCTATGGAGGTTGGCCCAACACTGCCCTTGGGATGTCTCCTGCTGCACCACTGTGTGTGTGAGGTGTGAGGCCACGTTCCTCCATGTCACGGCTGGAGACAGGAATGGCGAGGTTATGCCCCCGCTGCTGGATGAAGCTGCCTTTGTGGGTACAAGCTGCTCCAGAGGCACCATCTCGTGTTTCCACAATGAGCGGTTGCTTTCAAACCACCCCTGTAGCAATGCTGATTCAATGCCAAGGATCCCTGAGCACCCAATGTCTGGGTACCAAGGGCACATACCTCCTGGCACTGCACCCCCCAAGGGGCCAGGCAGGGGGGCTCAGGAGAGCAGGTGACCCAAATTGTTCCTTTTCCCCCTAAAGTTGCACACTGTAGTGATGGTTTCAGATTGGCTCTGAGTGATTCAACAAGATCCTACAGGAGGTCTGTGGCAAAATTGGTTTTCAACCCCCATTTCCTCTTTAAATGAGAAGCTTGAATGACTTCTTACTTCTCCTGAGCAACACACACATTTTGGTACAGGCCAAACAATAGATTTTCAGACAATTCCAGAGAAGAATAAATATTAACACAGGACAATCACCTCCAAAACTGACCATCGCAGAGCTAGGAGCAAGAAAAATAATTTAAAATCAATTTCTCTGTGTGCCACAAACTGTATTTGGTCTGTGATAACAGGACCAGGATGCAGAGTATGCAAATGAGATCATTAGTCCTCACACAAAGCAGGGGTTGTACGATGCTCCGGAAGCTGAAGGTGAAAAATTGCAGACCTCTAGTTAAGGGTTGGCTTTCCATCTTGACAGGTCTTCATCAGGCCCAATGTCAGCTGGACAACTTGACGAGTCACTCACAGCAGCATACTCCAGTCAAAAAAAGGCTCACAAAAGTGTCCAGGCACAAGCGCCTTAGACTGCAGCATCTCTTCGGTCGATTGGTGAAAAGAGAACATGCACTTGGTGGAAAAAATGGTGTACTGTGACTGTAAATACTATCTGAATTATTAATTTGCTGTTTACTAACTTCAATATTTTTCTATTCAATTATTGTCTACGGAGAGAGCAAAGGACTGCTCTGATTTTAAAATAATACACAAATTATTTTTTGTGCATATTTACAGGAAGAATTTTTGCACATCTTTTTCCTTGAATAGATTTTGAATTATTTGTTGCATGTTTTATTAAAGCATCTGTTCAATAATTAAGGAGGGTATATAATTATATGTAAGGCTACCGAATGATTCGTATTGCAGTATTTATTAACACCATATTGAAAATATAACCGCTCTCATATGAGTTGTTTTTCGGGATTACTTCATAACACTTTATAGAGAGGGGGAATCCCTGTCTCCAATTTACTGCTGGGGAAACTGAGGCATGGGAAGGGTGGATGCCTCAGGGGACTAAATATGGACTTAAGAGTCAAACCCAGGACTCAAGACCCAGTACAGAGCTCCAGCCATCAAACACCGCAGCCTCCTGGCATATTTTGCAATCCCCTATAACACCCCCAACCACACACAACTTCCGTGAACAAAGCAATCATCTCCCTGGCAAAAGGAGTGTGGATAATGAAACTCCTTATTGCTCTTGCCATCGTTCAGTAGGCAGTTATTGACCTCAGCATTCAGAGAGACACGTCCCAGATCCTCTGCGCAGATGACATTTAAACACAAATGGCCTTAAAAGTTATCGAGGAAAACTCGCTGACTCAGGAAAAGGAGTGTTTCATGTTTAGGCTGAACCCAATTGCACACGCTGTGATGTAATTTATTGTTCATAATGCACAACTCATTTAGGGCCCTGCAAGCTGTGAAACATTTAAATCAGCAAGAGGGTGACTTTGAACGCTGTGACTGAAACATGGTGGAAAAGCCTCTGGCTAAAGGAATGGGGAGTTTGGAGTTGTTCTGTTCCTTGATGGCCATCAGAAAACTAGCCCAAAAGGGAGTGGGTTTCTGCTTAAATGCAGGAATATCAGCCCAGCTTTTCACTTACTTATTAATTATTTGCAGCAGTAACCCCCAGACACGGAGCAGGGCTGGACAGGGGTATAAATCTAGCTGAAAAAAATGTAAACCTGTTACAACTGATCTCGTCCAAGGCAACATTTGCTCCTAACTTGCTTTTCATTAAACACAGACCCAGCTCCTCAGCTGGGAGCTATGAATCAGGTTTCCATCAGCACCTTGTAAACACGACATAAGAGCTCCAGGTTGAAATGGTGCAGAAGCAACAACTGCACGGAGCTAGGAGCAGTCTTGGCTGCAGGCAGAGATTTCACAGACCAGCCTGGCAGGAAGGTGGGCACATCAGGAGCTGGGGGAGGTTTGCTTTCCAGCTTTCCTTGACAATAGGGAATTAATCCCCCATGCTGAGCTGCTCACTGGTTTTCTTTTTTTTTCCTGTGAGGCCTTCGTCTTGCGTGAGCTTTGTTCTGTCCTTGCTGTGAATTTCAGAGTCAACACATACAAAAATGTCTCCTAAATTGAATTTGAGTAAATCTAGCCCACCCTCTGCCCTTGGCATCCCCCAAATATTGCAGTGCCTTTGTGCAGATCTTTACATAAAGATCCCGGTAACTGCTGATTAGTGTCAGGTGAAGGACACATTTTTTGCTCATGTCTACAGTGGGTGTCTCCCACGGAAATTTAAGGAAATAGATTTTGTGCCACCTCCTCTGCCAACAGGACCTGTTCCCCCTCAGTGACAATCTCAGCTTGCTTTGTGGTGGCAGTTTCTAGCCCTGTCACATCCAGACTTTCTCATGGATGATATACTTCCTAGAGCACCGCTGGGTTCATTTCATAGCCCTATTTCTAGGAATGTATTTCCAAGGGGTTTGTGATCCCACTGGCTAAGAGGACCCCTAATTTAGGAACTATTGATCCAGAGGTCACAGCTCTGGTGTACTGGACAATATGGAGACTGGCTTGACCCTATTTTCAGCTGGAGACCTGGTGGTGCTAAGGCTGATCTTTATGGGGAACCTAATCCTGGGTTCTTTCCAGGCTTCTCCTCTGGAAAAGTGAGACCTTTTTGGACTATACCTATGAGGTAATAAGGGAACAATTTATGGGAAGATCCACTGCTTTCTGGCAGGCAAGAAAAGTGGCAGATCCTGCCTGAATGTGCTTGCTCCCACAATGCTGACATTGGAGCTCGTGTAAATCATGATGCTGTGGAGCACCAGGGCTTGGTTCAGTCAGCCCAGCGGAATCCAAACCACACAACAGCACCTCAAAACCAGCCCCAGGACTGGAAACTAACAGGTAACATTCAGCTTCTCTTGTTAATGGTGTGAGATGAAGCTTGTAGAAACAGTGGTCAGATCACCTCTCCCAGGCTTCTTCGTTTATTTACCCATCCAGTGGTTTCCACACCAGCCAGGCTGGGGACAACGCACCATTGCTCAGGATGTGCCATTTACCCAGGTAATGATGCAGAGCCTGGACCTCCTCCTGCCTGCTGGGAAGCAGCTGAGCCCATGGCCATGGGAGGGCAGGAGAACCAGTTTTGGGTGGCAGCCACACACAGGGGCCCAAGAGGAGTTCATGTTGCAGGCAACCTCAGAGAGGTCCCCAACACAGAAACCCTCCAAAAATCCAGCCCTGCTTGGCACCGATCTCCCTGTGCTGAGAAACCCCAAATTTATGTACTGCAGATGAAACAAAGTGGCAGAGTCCAATTACTGACACCTCTTGGCTCATGATTATGATGTTGCTAATTAACCACCCCGAGCACACCCCAAAGACCCTCCCTTTGAGACATGGACCATGGAACCACCATGCCTGGCAGACAGGGCAGTGACAGAGGTGGGCAGATGTCCGGGGCACTGGCCCTAGCCCTCTATAAGGAGCCCTTTTGATTCACCATGTTGCCGCCCCTGCTATGCAGAGCTCCTTGCACATCGTTCAACCTTATTCCACCAGATGCACAAACCTAAGGTCATCACTGTAGAGAAACTGGCAGAGCATGTATCTCCACTGAGCCATAGTGATCAAAATGTGGTTTCTCACCTCCTCTCTGATCTCCTCCTCCCCTTTACTCAGCAAAAAACTCAGCAAGGCCACGGTTATCACTGAGGGCAATACTGCTGTGGTGACCAGGACATGGAGCTCTGCTGCCCTGATAGTGATGATGATCTTTGGTTTGGATGTAGTTTCCATTCCCCACCTGGGACCACTCAGGCTTCCTCTACAAGCCTGTATAACAACTCCTCCCCCAAAATGGTGCCATTCCCAAGCACTGCTGCTCATTTCCTCCCCATCCCAAAGAGATGCTGTGGTGTGCTGGATAAGGCTCTCTGACTCGCAAAGCTGCGTCTTCCTCGTCAGTTGGGAGAACTTATAATTACAATTCCCATTATTGTAAATTGTGTACGCAGCCCTGTAAAACATGACACTTTAATCCTATTAATTGCTGTGTTTCAAATTCTTGCCAGCGATTTACCCTCCCCTCCCCCACCCCCAAACACCCAACACCCAAAAAAGAAATTATTTAGTCAAATCTGTAGCACGACACCATAGCCACAAGAGAGCCCAGGCTGCTGCAGCCAGATTTGGGGCTCCCAAAGAGCTGTCCTGAGGCATGGTTCACATGGGGTTGTAGGTTGTAGACCTTGCTGCTGGCAAGGTCTGATCTTCCCAGGGGATTAGTACCACCAAGGCCCTGACAAAACCCAGGGTCATGGATGCCAGCTGCTTCTCCCCCTCCCCAGTCCTGCTCAGCCTCACCCTTCTCCAGAGGGTGTTTGAACTTAATTAGTTCAACCCTAGGAAGAAGTCCCTGTCCTTCAGCTCGCCCATTTCCCAAGCACTTCCAGTGTCTGGCCCCATTTGAGCTGTTGTGTCTTTGGTGACAGTCACCTTCTTCTTCCCTCCCACCACAAATTCTGTCAGCAGCAGGAACCCGAGTCTTGTCCTTGCAAACCTCTTTGGAGCCCTTTAAGTGGAAAATAAAGTAGCATGTGAAAAAGATCTATACGTAGCAAAGACTGAGTGCGTTTTAAATACTAGTAATTTTTCTGTCTGGAGCATATGTGAAGACCCCAAAGGGTTTTGCAAACGATGGTGAGACTTTGATCATGTCATGATGTGGGAAGACAAAGAAACCACGTCCAATCAGAAACTGAAGCAAAGGAAGATGGTGAGGGGGCAGGAAGGGGACAGGGATCTTCTCCTACACATGGGACATCTCACTGGGTTCAGAGGAGAGGAAAGGAAACACCAGGACCTCAGCCCCGCTTTAAGTGAGTTGTTCTCCACCCGAACAAGAAAGAGCAGAGTGGAGCACACAAAAGCATGACATGGAGATCTTCCCCAGAGCCAGGCACTAGCACAAGAGCCCCAAGAGCTGCATCTGACTCTTTTCTAATCCCTCACCAAGTGGACTTTCATCATACTCATAATTAGGGATAATAATTTAAAGAGATAGTTGAATACCCAAATCTGCTAATCCTTTAGCGGAGCCTCTTTCCTTTAATCTCTCTCTCTGGTTCACTAATACATAAAAATGTAGCCAGGCACCCACTGCTCTCATTAGAGGGAAACTTTACCCTCGTCCTCTCAGCCTTGGAGGCATGCCAGGGATGAAGGGAGGGCACAAAGGCAGCCCTCTGACCATCTGAGACATGCAGGAACTTTGAAACCATCAGCCTGGGCTTGTTTCAAGACCGATGTCACAACATGGGCTGGTTGTCATGGTAACAGGTTATCAGCTATCAAAAACCATCCACGAAAAAAATATCACAAGGAGAGATGGCAACTGGGGCAGGGGGAGGATGGACACACAGCAGGGAAGGGGACGCCAAGGGGTGGCTTTGCCCCTGGATGAGGGGGAAGGCAGAGGGAGAGCTGTCCTCCATGTAGAAGAGGCTGCAAAAATCCACCACTCTCTTTTGGTTCCCGTGCAGGTGCCAACAGGCAGCAGATCAAGACTGCTTTTGAGCACGGGAGAGAGGACATGCAGATGCGCAGGCTCCTGATTTCCCCTGCCATGGAGGTCATGGCAAGGAGGTTCCCATAGTGCCTTTTCCCTGGAAAGGCTGAAGAACTTTATAGGAGAGAAAAAACAACTGGTGCCAAAGAAGGAGGAGATGTGAGGCAATGAAGAGCCTCAAACCCTCGTGCCCAGATAGTGCTGAGCCCTCCATTTGGAGGGAGATCAAAGCCTACAGCCTGGTGCTTGGGAACTGGAGCTGTGAGGAGGGTGAAGGCACTGGGGCTGTGAGGAGGATGAAGGCCCTGTATAGGGGCAACTCTGACTTCTCCAAGCCTCCTGCTCCATCTGACCACATGAACATCCTCCCCTTTGCTATCATTTCTGCTGGCACAATGGGCCACCCAGCTTTTCCTGTGACAAATCTTGGTTTGCCACCAACGCGGTGCTTTTGCATATCTCCTCCAGCCCTTTTGTGTAGGTGGGCAGTGAGGGCTGTGCTGCTCCTCTCGGAGGTCCTCTGCTCCGCCAGAAAAGCACGTTAGCCTTCTCCAGAGCCGAGTGACAGTAGAGACTTCCTAAAAATGCACACGCTCACACCATTCATCTCAATTGCTCTTCCCATGTTTTCCTGAGGAGCAAAATCTACCTTCTCTTCTCCTGGTGTCCCTCATCCCAGGAGCAAGAATTTTGTGCTGGAAAGGCATTTGCACTTGGGTAAAGGGTCCTTCCAGCAAAAACACTCCTCCCTTCCCACACATGCAGCCATACCCCCCCTGCACAAGCTGGAAAGGTAATGCATTTTCTCTGGCAGCTGCCACTGCAGAAGTAACAGGCTCTTTGAGATAACAAGACTTCATTTCAAACAGGAATGGTTTTCATGGCAGGCACAGTGAATAAATGTAAGATGTCTATTCTTGCTTCAAGTCCTGCTCTCCCTAACGCACACAGAAAAGAAACCCCAGACATACCAAAAACTTTGACAGAGATAATGACCAGCCCAGGTTTAAAAACAGAAAATTATGCCTTAATCTTGGGTAAAAAAAAAAAATAAAAAACAAAACTAAATGCATGCCATTAAAAGCAGATGAGAGGATATGAAAAATGCTTTTGGAGGCTAAATAATAATAAAAAAATAAAAAACCCCAACAAATTCTCAGAAAAGCCTAGTGAGTCATTTAATGCTCTCCGTGCAGCCAGCAGGAGCTGGGTAATTTATGCCTCTCCACAGCACGGTCTCGGGGCAGGTTGCTCAGGGAGGGTGTGTTCAAAAGCACCACGTTTTTGGCTGTGAAGAACTAAAGGCCCTTTCCCAGGCCCCCTCAGGCTGGAGGTGAGGTTTTCTACCTGCACTGGGGCCATGATGAAGCAAGTTGAGAACTGTTTTTTGACAGTGAACAAAGCAGCCTGTGCAGCAGGTCTGCCGTGCCCCGGGAAGGCAGTGCCAGCGTGCGAGGAGCAGGGCTGGGGACCCCCAGCAGGAGCTGGGAGACTTATGCACAGGGTGTAAATAGGACCAGGAGAAAGGATGTTACAGGTGAACACTGAGTAAGGGGCATTTGAAGAGTCCATGTGATCTCCTACCATGTGAGGAGGCTGAAGGAATAATTTCATACAAAGTTTGCTTTGGGGCTGACAAAGGCCAGCAACCTCTCCGAGTGAAGGAGAAATGCAAAGCGGTCACTCTGGGATGGACCAGCAAGCATGGCCAGACTCCTTGCTCAGCTGCTCTCCTGCTACCTTTTTAGACCCTGATTTGTGGGGCTGTGAGGTGACTAGAGAACTTGTAGGTGGAGGTGTCTGTCACATTGTGTGGGGCAGCAGGAGACTGCTCCCCGTAGAGACCAGCCACCCCAATGACTGTCTCAGCTTGTACTTTCCTTGTTTTCATGAGATCTCAGGAAAGATGTAGCTACCCCTTTAAAGTGGACTTTGCAATTTCTCAGGGGAAAAATACAGTCTCTGTTAAGACCTTCGACCACAGCTGGAAAGTCTGCTGCCCCTCAGCCAGGCCTGGGAAGGGAGCTTGATTCCCAGCTGCACTTCCTGGGAGTGTTTGAGTTTTTTCCTAGCAAGGAGCATTAGGTATGTTCATAACTTCAGGTGCTGGAGAGGTTGCACTGCCTTGCACAGATGGCTGGCGTATAATGGGACTGTCACTAAAGGCTAGCTCTGAGGAGCCTGCACTAGATACAGGTAATTAGCTGCTGCTAAAGCCAAACCCAGTTGCCTGCTGATCAGTTGGGGTTGTCCTCAGACAGCCATGTGTTGAGAGACCACCAGCTGAACAGTGAGTGGAAGTTTAAATACTGACCTGAGCGATTTGCATCTTATCTCTCTTCTCTCTACAAAGCCGTGAGAGCTGAAACAAAGACGAGACAAGGTCTTGGTGTCTGTGTTTGCTGTGCCCTTTTTTATGAGAGCAGGACCTGGACCAGAGCAAATCTCCTCTCTATGCCTCCTGACAGCAGACCTGGCTACTTAGGTGGGTTAAAGAATGTGTGTGGAGATCTAGACCTTTCCCAAATTTACGATTCCATGTTCAAAGGCGGCTTTACTTTCATTAAGATTAGGATAACATTTCTTTAACTAGATCTAGATTACAAAGATGAACTGATTTATAGCTCTAGTTTTTGATCAGGGAGAAGAAACCAGAGATGATGAAATAGTCATAAGTTCAAAGTTATTTTTATTTTTGCTAGTGGATGAGTCTCAAATGACTAAAACAAACAAATCCAGCTGGGATTAACCAGCTGTACATATAGAATTGTATACCTAATATTGAAATCTCAAATCCTCCTCTTCCAGCTAAAACTTCATGCCACCTTCTTGTTACCTGTAGCTACCTTATTGATGATTTTTGGCAAATGGGTGCTGGGTGTGTGAAGAACAGTAGGGTTACAGAGTCTGGGACATAAAATGGTGAGTGATTTATGCAAGACTTTTCTGAACTGACTGTTGTTATAGGGGAGACTTTGGGTAGATGAAGTCACATGACTCCAAGGCAAGCCTCAATCACAAACAAAGGACTTGGGCTCCTCTTGCAAGTAGTTTTCCACTTCTTGTTACTCCTATTGAGAGGCTGTTTCTGAATTTCTCTCCTTTGAGAACCAGTGCTGACCGCTAGCGTACATTGCTCTTTCACACTGTGATCTCCCACCTCCTGCAGAGCTAGAACAGCCCAGTGTTTTTCCTTCAGACTTTGCTTTCTTTTAGGCTAAACACATGGCTGGTATCTTCCTCTCATCCGATGAGGTCTCCACGCCTATGGCCATCCCAGAAACCCTCCTCTGCCCAGGCCTCCCAGAAGGGCTTGCCAATGCCATGGTCATGATTTTCCTGCCTCTGCAGGAAACACCTGGCCTGCTAAGCCTGGCATTGCCCTTTCCAGCTGCAACACTGGAATTCCAGGCTGTCATTCCCTGTAGTCCCACTCCATTTAGTGCCATTTATATTACCCAGAGTAATCAAAAGCTGAGACTCTCATTCTCCTCTCCACAGCCAATGCCTCTGAACCTCATGCCATCAGCAAATTTCATTAGTGTATTCCTGTAATAGCCCACCAAGACACTCTGTCCTTCAATCAGGCTTTTCCTGCCCCTCGGGAAACCTAATAGGCAAAAAACCCTCCATGCCAGCAGCATGGCTAGGGCTGTGCTAGCAGTGCAGGGACTGCAGTTCTGGTGCATATTCTGGAGGTGTCCAGAGATGGAGAAAGCTGGAGAGATTGCAACTCTCTCCCTGTTAGAGATAATTTTGGTTTCTTTTCCTTTTTTCTTATATTTTATTTTTAGACTGTGTGTTTTCCCAACCTTCTCATGTTCTTTGTTTTTAAGGTGCAAAAAGGAACATGAATCCATACTGTGAACACCCATGATTGCTGCATGGAAAAGGATCTTTGCATGGAGGATTTCCTCAGTGCTTAACAGTCCCTTCCCTAGTGTTCACAGGTCCCCTGAGGCTTGAAGTTATCACCTATGACCTTAAGTATGTGTGGTTAAACATCCTATCTATCTTGTGTGTTATGTGGAAGCCCAGGGGGACACAGGGGGGACATTTTAACCACCACAGGGGCACTGACTTCTAAGGATCAGCACTCTGATCCACTCTTCCTGCCCAGACAGCTAATAATCTCCTGGCTTACTAAGAAATGTAGTCAGCTTTAAGTTACACGTTTGACTGACTGTGGTAAACACATTTAGCTGGGATTTATAACCAAACAAGCAGGTGGCTCCTTAAACTCTTTCTTAGCATTCATAAGGATTAATTATTTTTAGTCTGAACATTGCAACTGAGCATATCTGCTACCTAAGACCTTCCACTTCTACTGTACTAACAGGACAGAAAGGGAACTGGGTCCCTGTTATGCACGTAGTATTTGCACAACTCCACAATTAACACATACCCTTGTACTTGCTAAGCTTCATGCACTATGCATGAAATCCCACAACCACTTCTCCATCGCATGGTGTGACACACTGGAGGCATTTCCTGGGCTGCGACCCAACCATCACCATATCACCTCCTGGCAAAGCAGATTCTTCCTCTGGAAAAGTCCAGTTGCTCTGGAAAGTCCAGTGCTACCTGAAGGCATCAAATTTACTGCTCAATGTACAACTCACCTACTCGACACATGGAGAGAAGCTGTACATATGTCAATAGGTAACTGGAAATGTGGCAGATTAGGGCCCAAAGCAGGGAGGCAGTAGACTTCCACTAAAAGTATTAATTTACCTTCAATGCCACTAGTGTTGGCGGGCCTACCACAGATTAATAACTCTTAGGAGAGATCCAGGCAGACTGCAGGAGCAGGGATTTCCCCAGCCTGGCAAGTGGCCCAGACACTTGTTTGGATGCCCTTTCACCAGGACACTGTTGTTTGGATGCCCTTTCCAAAAGCATCATGAGAATTTTCATGCCTGCCGGTGGGAACAGGCATTGCCATTCTGACTGAAAGCAAGCTTCTTGAGATAAACACAAGCCCTAACATCACAATGAGGACCAGAGGCAGGTGGGAGATATCTCAGTAACTCAGTAACATTGCTCCAGGCAGTCCATTGGGTCTGGACTGGAAGGGTCTCCAAGCAGAAGGCAGACCCATTGTGGTGACACTGGGGTCACTTCCAAGAATTACTTTTCTTTCTACCCCTCCTGAAGCTTGGAGCTGTTTTCTGCTTAGTCTTCTCCCTCATTAAATCTTTCTGTGTCATCTTGAGGACTTCTGAGTCTTGAGGACTCTGCAGTCCTTGGCACAGTTTGGTCAGCTGGACAACCCTTTCCTGACCCTTCACGAACCAGAGAGAAGAGGACAGGAAAGGCTTTGGGGACCTGACACAAAACAACCTGAATGCATTAAACCAAATCATCTAGTAAGGGATTCATGTTTCACAGACAACATCACAAACAGCATGCAAAGATAGGGGACTGGACATCTTTCAGTCCCCAGCTCAGAGGCCTATCCCACCCGCAGCAATGACAGCATGTTCTCAGACTGCCAGGATGAGGAACCGTGCATTTACACTGAGGGAGGAACATGCGATCGAGGAGTGTGGCTTGGCCAGAAATCCAGAGGCAGAGATCCTCTTCAAGACTTGGTATGTCTGGTCAGGCAGGACATGTCCTGGCTTTAGAGTAGTTCTGTTATTCGAGACCCTGGTCCCAGTGTTAGCAAGGTAGGAGCTCATGAAAGTAGCAATGAGAACAGTTACATGAAGCTGCTCAAACTTACAAACTTCCAATAAGTTTCAGGCTGAGCTTTGGATCAATTCTTATTCCTTCCAGATTGCTTCACTCATCCCTCCCGGGTACTCTCAATCAAATCACAAAAATGCTGAGCAGATTCTTACAACATACATTCTAATAAGCCCTTTAGGAAAGCAGAGTTGACAGCACCTTACAGTTTTTTCTTCTTTCTTCTTTTTTGTAACTAGCTCCACAGCCTCTGCCAAATGCAAGGATGCCAAGTATGATCAGGCTGTGGATGGCACCATTCGTTTGTGCCAATCTTCTTCATGCTAGATGAGCAGACAGGACATGTGGGCCTATCCTTAACAAAGAGAACACAAGAAATAAATAGATTTCTGCAAACCAGTAAACTTCCAAGTGCAAGATTAACCCAAGGACTGCCAGATGCAGAGAGGAGCTGCTATAAGTCGGGGAAGTTAAGAAATGTTCTTCTACCTCCAATTCCTGTAAATACATCCTGGAAGGGATACGGTGGAAAGGAGAGGTCTCCAAGACCATACTGCAGTATACTTCATCTCCATGGACCAGAGTCTGGCAAATCAGCATCTCAGAGTGTGTTTAGCCTCTCAAAAACAGCCTGCACCTTATCCTCATATGTCTTGAGGTTAGTCTGGTCATCTGGACCATCTGGAGTGCACCCTGACTCCCCACAACCCTCCTACAATTTCAGAGGCGAAAAGCAGAACTGTGAGTCCATGTTTGGGAAAACCTACCTCTCTGGGAGGCGAGAGAGAAGCTTAATCTGCTTAGCTTAATGAAGAGAAGGTGAAGAGGTGACGCAACTGCCATCTGTTAAGTACTACCACTGAGAGAAGGCTTTTAACAGTGGAAGGCTTTTTAATCCAGTAGATAGGCAGAATGACATCCAGTGTATGGAAGATGAAGGCAGCCAGACAGAGTCTAGAAATAAAGTGCGGGTTTTTTTGAAACAGTGAAAGCAATCAGCCATTAAAGAACCTATGGAGGTCCCCCAGCTCCTGAAGTCTTAAACAAAACCTGGTTATGTTTGAAATGATAGGTGTCACTGGGTCTGAAATGAGGGGAACCTGCTAGAATTTCACATCACAGGAAAACCAGGATAGCTGATTTATAGAAGACCCACTTAAAAAAAATCCATGAATTTACCTTTGCTTCCTAAAGGCTTCTGAACCTCTGTTTAATAGCTGTTTCCTTCCAGCCATGAGTTGTGCATCATGCTGTTACACACATTCTCCATGGGAGAATGTTAATCAGGCTCTTAATCACTTGCACATACTCCTCCTCTCCTGCTTCAGTTTTCGAGGGCCCTATGGTAACTGTGACCTCTGCTCCATGCCTATATGTGTCCAGAATAACCTGCCTCCTCTTGCAGCAATCTTCTCGCACTGTTTTCTCCCCTCATCTCTTGGGCGCAGACATTCTCTGCCTCTCCCCTGGATCCACTCAGAGGCTGCAAATGCATCTCAACTCAGACAGAACATCTGGCTCTCAGTTTGGAACGTGCTTCTCCCCATTTTCGTGCTTGCTGGGGTGTGAGAAGGATCTCTGTGCTGCTTAGGCTCACGCCACGTCCCAGATGCCTCTCCAGCCCTGACCTGCAAGCAGTTGTTCTGGCCAAGCTACTAGACTCTGAATAACTGAAAAAGTTCCCACAAGCAAAATGGTCTTGCTGGCTTCCATCTGGTGACCAAAGGGCCACATGAGCTCTGTCAAGAAAATTGAGGACTTTCTCTCCTAGTTACCGCAGTCGTGGCAATGATATATCCCACGGGTGTTCTCCATTCTTGTTGGCACACTGAGCACTTGCTAGAGACCTTCTTGTCCAAACCCTTTGAGACACTTTGGCAGTCCAGCCCTGAAGCCCTTCCCCAGGGCACAATGTGCTTGTGCAGTAATGCGTGCAGAAACACATGTACCAGTTCCTGCCCTGTCCCAACTGTCCCAGTGACCGCCAGCAGTCTGACCAGTTCTCTAGCTCAAACTCCAGGACATCCACAGGATCTTAGCACGGGGACATTCAAACTAGTGCTCAGTCACACCTGAAGTATCAACCTTTGGCTAGAACTGTAGGCTTTTGGATTATCCCAGAACACGCTTTGGCCACCATATGTCAGATATATCCCATCATTTCAGAAGACTCATACACTGCTGAATTTCATTCTTCCACCTCTCCTGCACAGTCAGGGCTACCTCACCTCTGCTCTCTCATCACTGCCATCTCTATAGTGTCGCATCTCCCCTCACCATGACTTTTCTCATCTCATCAGATATCACAGAGTCCCACCAGGTTTTGCTCTTCCCTTTTAGCATGGTTTGTAAGGGGAATGGGGCTTATGAGACCACATTGCTGGTAACATGTAGGTCTGTGTACACCACCCAATAACTCATTTTTAAGTCATTGGCCACTTTCAGACAAATTTGGCAAAGATTGGAGGGCTCCAAGATAATAAATTTGCTCATGTTTCTTTAAAATAGGGGAATGCATAGAAGAGAGAAACCTTATTAAAAACTGCCAATGTAGAAAAATCAATGGACTGAGTTATACTCCTTATTAGACTCTGGAGTGGAGTATCCACACAAGGTGGAGAGAATACAAAGAGAAGTGTCAGAAATGCCCTGGTATCCTGGAAATTGCTTCAGTTCACATGACTGAGCACCAAAGAATTTGGCTGCAAGGCACAGAGGAAAGCAGTCTTGATCAGCTTTGATCCACCCTTTTCTTCAAGACCTCCACTGAAGACCCAGGGTCTTTTCCTCCTGGAAACCACAGAGCTAGGACCAGGGTGCCATCACTGGAGAAAAGGTTTGCTGACGCTGTTGGTGGAGGATCCGCCCATCTTGAAGACATCGAACTAGTAGGAAAAGCACATTTTCCAGGTTCCTCTCTGCCTGAAAAGAAGATGTTCCACCCCAGGAGGCTGGGTGATGTGCTGAGGAGTAGAGAAGGCAGAGAATTCACCAAAAGAGAGGCTGGGAGTTTTCCCTCTGCAGGGATCCTGTAGGTGTTTGGAGGTTTTACTACATGAGGAAAGCCTGTCTGCCAAGAGCAGAGGGAAATCCAGGGTCTGGGGATTGCTGCCTTGTGCAAAGCCACTGCAGCGGGACAGCGCTCACAGGGCAGAGCTGGAGAGCTGAACAATGGGTCCAGCAAGAGCTAATACAGCCACTGGGACTTACAAGTCATCCCAATGGGGCCATTGCTCTGACACTAGATCAGATGTGACTGTACCATTCCCCCAGCCTGACCGGGATGCGGAGAGCACAGAGCGCTCCGAGACACACAGCTCCCACTGCATGCAAACATGCGCTGCGCTGGGGTCCTGTTCCTTCATAACGACCTGGCATTATGTTTTGCTGTGACATGGCTTCTGGCCACACGCTGGTCCTGCTCGAGGCTGATCCTTGGACTCCTCCTTGGATTTATCCGGATGCTCAGTAATTCCCTTGTTCTGGCTGTTCCTGGGATGCCACTCTCTGTGCTGTCATGCTTTCCCAGTGCTGCCCCAAGGGTTTTCGACCATGTTTGGGTTTAATCTGCACAAAGCTGGGTCATGCCACACAGAAAAGCAGGGCCAAACACTCAGCAGGTGACGTCCTCGGAGAAGGAGAGGAAACTAAGCAGGTGCAAGAGCAAGAAAACACAAGCGCTGGGCATTACTGCATGAACCCCATTTCTGCGGCCTCCTGCCCTCAGCGTGACAGCCTGTCCGCAGGCTCCAACACCAACACTCCCATCCTGTACTTGAGCAGCCCCAGCCTGGATACTGCAATGCCCGCATGTCCCTATCCTTCAGACAAGCTCTCCCCAGGGACCGTCAGATCTGCTTGTCCTGATGCTGACACCTATTAGCAGCGTGGCTCGGGCACTGCTGGGATATAAATACAGTGGGAACCGCATTGGCAGCCAGAGCCGCTGTGCGGGAGGGGTTGGTGTGTGAGGCTGCACCGATGTGCATTTTACTGGCACATGCAAACTCGCTCTGCCCAGGCAGAGAGCAGCTGAGCTCCGGGCCTGCTGTGCGAACCAGAAACCACCCAGGTGCCTTTAGCTCTGCTGAAACCCTATATTCCCCGCTATCGAAGACTGCCACTATCTCCAGGTACAGCCAGAGCCTTTGTCTCAGCTGCAGAGACCGTGGCTACACCTGGGAGAGGCACTGGTGTACAACCCTGCACGTGGAGTCACCAGAGACTCAGTCACTGCAGCAGCGAGAAAGCGGCACCGCTTGATCCCCAGGGCCTTTAAACTCCGCTGTCAATCTCCACTTTGTGTCCTGCTTGGAGAAAGAGCATCAAAAGGTGGCGATTGCTATGTAAGACAAGGAGGAGGAACAGCTGGTAAGCAGAGAGCAGTGAGGCTCCCAGCAGCAGCGGGAGGAACGGGAGAGGGGTGTGCTGGGGGGATGAACAGGAATGACTGTCAAAGGGTAACTGGCAGGGCATTGTGCATGATTTTCCAGTTCTTCCTACCTATCCAGGCTCCCTGTTTGTTCAGTGACACTTACAGCAGCTTCCTGGAAACACGTTTTTGTGCTGAGTGCTGCTGCCTTTCATGTTTTCAGGGGCCGTCGCAGCTGCAGAGGGAATAGGAGGGGAGGAGAGCCGCAACCATGTCATCTTGGTGGGGCCATGCTCAGTGTCCCAGGCAGGAGCAGTGGGGATAGGGGAGAGGGAGCTCTTTTTTAGCTTCCCCAATGAAACTCCAGCTGGCTTTATCTCCCATTACACCGTTGCTCTGAAATGCCAGGCTGCACATATGAATTTGCTGCTGTGGGGTTACTCCTCCAGAAAAGGTTGCTACATAAATGCATTTATTTCAGTGAGAAAACAAGCAGTATGGAAGGATTTGTTGTGAAACCCAAGGAGATACAGAAGCTTGTCAGAGAGGGAGAAGGCATGAGGATGACATGAATGAGTGCTGGCCATCCCCAGTTGCAGCTGGGTTTGGGACCCAAGTGCTGGGCTATGCCTGCTTTTTCAGACCAGGAACAGGATCTTCAGGGTGGGACGATCCACCTGGGCCCCAGCTATGGTTCATTAAGACACCTTATCATAACCAGCTGCAGAAGAACCAGGTGCCATCAAAAAACAGGCATGGATGCACTTGTGGGCATCCACACTCATTTGAAGATAATAGTTTGAATAAAGCCCCAGGACACAATGGAGAGTCACTTAATGCCAATGAGATTATGATCTATCGGATGATGAGGCTCATTAAAGGGAAGGGCTGGCAAGGTAGAGAGAGTGAAAAACTGCATTTCCTGAAGCCAAACTTCCTAAAAAGACTCATATCTAAAGGCAGCAGATTCTCCTTTGACAGCCCTTATCAGCTGGGATGTAAAGTACAGGATGGGGGCAAGTCATTATAACCTTTTTTTCCCCCTAGTGATAAGGAAACTGAGGCACAGTCAGCCAATTAAATGGAGATAATCAGTGCATTTCTGTGAGCTAATGTGGAGACACACGAACTTCTCTTCCAGGCCATAAACATCTGTAGTTAATGACAAAATGTTAATTACTGGCAATCAGCTAATGAGGGTAAAAGCTGAACTAATTTTCTGCTGCCTGAAATGCTACTCTAGACTGTGTTTTGCCCATCAGCTGAACTGCTATTTAAAAAGAGGATGAAAAGGAAAAGAAAAAAAAAAGCATTTTGGCACCTTACTCTGCCTCCCCTGCCAGGCCAGATTAGTGCAGGGGGGAATTCTCCGGTGCACACAAGCCCCAGTTCATTTTCTCGTGTCAGGCAGTGAATCAGCTGTGAACCGAACACGGGGCTGAGGGGCCCTGCTGCCCAGTCCTGCCTCCCGCTGAGATCAGCTCAAATAACTTTATGCAATGGTGGAAATCCTGGTTCTTCCTTCCTCTGCTCTCCATAGAGGGACAGGGACAATTTGCTGCCCCTCTTTTTGCCTATCTAGCAGCTCAGCCCCAATCAGTCATGGCATAGGGCAGGTCTAAATCACCTCCTTCTTGCATTTTGAAGCCGCAGCTGGAGATGACACTCCTGGAGCAGTAAGTCAGCACGTAGTGCTGCTGTGCATGAGTAACCAGCAGCCATTCTGGAGGAGGCTGTACGCTACTGCTGGGCAGAATGATTCATCTATATGTCATGGGCATGGTGGCGATAGCCCTGTAACAAAAGGCAGAGCCATGGGGTAATTTTTCATTACGGTGACTATCAGCCTTGGACTGGTCACATCTCCGACGCATGCAATAAAACCTTGCCATGGCACCAAGGAGGGAAAGAGGCCAAGTTGGAGTCATTGAGGATCTGGCCCTAGTGGGGGCCCTGAATCAGTGTATTGTACGAAGTGGTTTTGGGGTTATGGAGATGTTTAATAAAGTCCTCCCCAGTGAGCTAGGGGCTTGGAGATCAGGTGTCAGTGTTGCCTATGGCACAGTAAAAACAACTTTGACTGGCGCTGTGCTTTACTCTGCACTGGCACAGAGGGTTCACAGTAGCTCCATGCTCTGGGACCAGAAATGCCAGGCTGAATCTCATGCAGGATGAACAGCTAAATGTCCTTTATCCTCCAATCCAGTTGCCAGGGGCGGCTACCTCTGAAAATTGCTACCTCCAAAATTCACTTTTAAATCTGGTATTTCAGATCAGTCCCAAGCCCTCACTTACAGCCCGCATCCCCAGGGATGTGTCTGTGGCCCCTTTCCTACAGCCACATCAAACCAGGTTTCTCATGCAGCACATCCAGGCTGCTATCCCACAAGCCCTTCTCCGCACCCTCGGGGAGCCCAGGCTGGCACCCAAGAGGCTGCTGCATGTCCCCACCACACACCTCCCAACCTGGCGGGTGCCCTCAAGCACTAATGCCAACAGATGTGCTTTCTGCCCAGCTACCAGCTGAAGAAAAACCCCTCCTGATTAAGATGGTTCCCAGCTTTTCGACAAAGCTCACCCCTTTGCAGACCCACCTCCCCACCGCTGCGACGCTGACTGTCAATCAGCTTCTACTGCTGGTGCAATTAATTCCATCTCCCTTTGCAGCCCCAGTTCACCGCGTGCAGGGAGAGCTATCGCATTTCATGCTCTAAAGGGCTTAACACCCCTCTACATACACATACATCCGCACACTATCAGGGTGGCCCGCAGGGTGATTTGAAATAGACTGAAGGGATGGGAAATAAGTGGGTTTCCTCATAGATGAGGCCACCCTAAATCAGATTTAGGGGGTGAGAGGACAAAGCAAACACGAGCTGCTCCTGTGCAGTGTGACACACGCTCGCCGTTACACACATAAGCCTCTTACCCAGGTCAGGGCTGCGTCCACCCCGCAGCCCCTGTGGATAGGGGTTACCTGAGCTCTGTGTTTTATCACTTGGGCCATTTTTAACTTGTTTTCTAAGCCAGCAGCTGCTGCAGCATCCCGGCAGTCCTTTCCCCAATTAAAAGCTACCTGCCTTGCAAAGGGGCCAGGTGAAGAGGTGGCTGGGGGACCCCCGAAGCAGAGGACAGCAAGTACGTGTAGTGTTTAGCTCTGCGGAGAGCATCCCTTGCCTTGGCACTGAGGCTGGGGCTCCAGCTGTGCACACCGAGCCGCAGCGGGAGGGATAGGTCCCACCACGTGGCATTTCCAGGGACAGCTGTGCCAGCCCTGAGCCCGGGGAGCTAGGCTGAGCCCCCGCGCCACAGCTGTGGATGGTTCTGCTGCCAGACGGTCCCCATGGCTGGCTTGGCTGCTTGGTACAATGTTGTCACCTCATCTGCAAAGGACTCGGAGGCTTTGGGGAGACAGCACAGAATGAATGGTAAAAAATGCATTTTATAAAAATGTAGAGCCGTTTCCCATGTGCTTTCGTCCAAGGCTTTCCAGGTGCCGTGCAATCTTTAACACATTAAGTATCCTAGTATGAGAGCTGGCTACTCTCATTTGTACCTCATATACGGGGGAAAAAAAGGCACAAGCAGGGGAAAGGGAGAAGCCGAAAACTTCAGGGAAATAGGATGTGCCAGGGACACTGTCTCCAGCAACCAAACCTGCCCTATAAAGCAAATGCAGAAGCTGGGAAATGCCCCTTTACTCTGACAAGGGGATCTCCATGTAGCTACTGGCATTTTGCAGGCCAAGCCAGCAAGGACATGGGAAGGCAGAGCAGAGAGGCAGGACTGGGGCTGGGGCAGCGCATGCTGGGACCGTGTGTGGGATGGAGAGCAGGGCAAGGGGTGGCAGAGCTGCCTGTCAGGGTGTCCTGTTCCTGGCTGCTTCAAGTCCCCACTCAAAGCCAGACTAACCCCTCACGCAGCGTGCCCGGAGGTGCGATGCTCAGACATCACCCACGCGCTGCAGAGGGAGAGCCCTGGCCCGGGCCAGGCTCACAGCTGGGAAGGAACAGGGAAAATAATCTTTGGTGGGGAAAAAAAAAAAATCACTTTGGGCCACAGTAGAGGTGGCTACACCACACATGAAAATCACAGGTGTTTTCTTCCACTCCATGAACATGTGCAGAGCTCACCAGGAGGGTGGGTGATGGGTTTCTCTGTGCCCAGCACTCCCTTGCAGGGGGCTTAAAGGGATAGACCAGTTTGCTACAGAGCCTGGGACTGAGAGCCAGCACTGCCCTGACATCAAAACCCAGTTCCTGTCCATCTTCTGCCAGACTCTTCCAGCCAGCTCCAAAACTCCCCAAATCCAGCACATTTTCCCAGCAATGCCACTGCCCTCTGAGCTGATGCCACGGAAAAATATTTCTGGACTACTGCTGCCAACAGCTCCCCAGGTGACTGGAGGAAAACTTTCCCCAGGAAAATCCTACAGGTCACTTAGCTTATGATATGCAGGCTGCATTTTACAAACGTGCTCTCTCCAGTTCAGCTCAGCAAAAGCAAACGAGCTGCGTGAGTGGCATGCAGGGGTTGCTGCACCTCTCGCTTCTCCTGCACTAGCACAATGTGGCTGGTGCACCCAACGCTGCAAGATCAAGTAGATAACTGCTATTGTTATTATCTTTATTAATCAATAATAATATCCTTATTTCCTCTTGTGGGGCTTCCCAGTACATCCTTTCTTCTTTATCCTCTGTCTTATTTATGTCCCGAGCTTGCAATTAGATCTGGGCGAGTGGCTGCCGGCACTGACCCGGCTGCCGAAACCCAGCCGCGCTCTTGCAGACAAGTCCCTTTCAGGGCAGGGACGGTTCGACCAACTTCAATCAGCCTGCCCGCGAGGAGGGAGCCTCGCAGAGCCGGGGCCAAAGCCATCAGCATCTCTAAGGCAGCTCCGTCTGAGCTGAAAGGGCTGTAAGTACCTAATGTCCCTCCAGGGAGACACAGACATCTGCTGCAGCTGTAAAAATATATAAAATGAGGCAAGGTTAATAGCGGCTATCTCGGGCATGTGCGCGTGTGTCTCCTTTTTTCATACTGTCTGAGGGCTGTGTAATTGTTGATGCCTTTACCTTCATGGTCTCCCCAGGGAGAAGGGACAGCATGGTGTCCCCAGCGCCCAGGCGGGAGCTAGCGCGTGGGCAGAGGCTCGCTGAAGGACACATGGGAGGCATCTGGGTTTAAACCACAGGCTTCCAAATGCCAGGTGAGAGGTTTCGTCTTGGCACCATCCTTCCTTCCCACCAGGCCACGCTTTAACCAGCCCGTATGCCCCTCCTTGGCTTTGTGTTTATCGCCTTTCTAACGAAACCTGTTGGTTCTACCCTGCCTGGCAGCACCCCTCCAAAATTCACGGCAAATTCCTGAGCTAAGCCACGTTCAAGCAGCAAGAACTGACCTCGCCATGAGAGAGCTCTTGCTCTCGGAGAGAACAAAACTCATTCTGCCTAATTGCTCCTGGCAGCACGCTCTGCAGTAGCAAAGGTGGGACTATGGTGGCAGGGAAAGCCAGCGCTAGTCCTTTGCAGTGAGCCTCAAAATCCATCCTTTGTGCTAAAAGCACAAGGCAAGGCCAGGTTTGTGCCTTCAAATCGCTCGCACTGCAGAGAGCAGTGCCTGCTCTGAGCCAAAATCCTCCTTGCACACGTACCCAGCTCTGAGCGCTGGCGGGCGGCTGGTCTCGTTTTATTTTTAATTTTATGAAAAGCCTAAAATATACGAGTGAGAATTTACATCATGGAAAGGCTTTTTCATAGCTCCAGCAGGCTTTGGAATAGTTAATTTTGCCTCCCAGCTCCTGGGAGGCAGGGAGGGATGGAGGGATGAGGGAGGTGTTACTATTTGTGGTTTGCAAATAGGGTGGTGAGCTGGATGGCTGAGAAATGAAGTCTGTGGCCTGACCGTGCTTCTTGAAAGTATTAACACACTTTCTTCCTTCTCACCCACTGGCACAGTGACATTTCACACTTGTGCTTGGGTCTGGCTTTCCGGAGACCTCGTAGCTGTTCCCTAATGCCTCTCCTTTCACAGCAGCTTGAGGAGGAGTCGAAGCTCATGCTGAAATCAGGCAAATGGCTCCTCTGCACACCTGAGACTTGGTACCAAACCCCCCATGGCTGGGAAAGCAGCCCCTGTCCTGAGACGGGCAGGCTGGTTGTGGCACCTGACCCAAACTCAGACAGTGTAGGAGAATGGGAGGGAAATTATAAAAGAGTAAATTAATAGCAAATTAAAGGAATATGAATCAACTGTTTCACACTTTAGAGCATACCGAGGAGGCCGAAGGCCTGACTTTGGTTAAATAAAGGACTTTGTAGACACAAAACCAAATGCGTCTCAAGTAGCCTAGACTTGAGGACAGGCTAGAAATCAATTGAGATTTCCCGGCCATCCCCAGCCCAGGGATGCTCAGGGTCTGTCCCCAGCAAGAGCAGGGAGGGAAGAAACTCTGCCTGCTGGTGCTGGGTGTGCTCAGGGGATAAGGGGTTGCCTGTGATCGCCAGACCTGTCTGGGTGAGCCCATGCTGCCGTTCCCGAGCCGTTCCCTTCACCCAGCTCCTCCGCTGGGGCAGGCAGCATTTTGGCACCACTTTCTCCCTTGGCAAAACAGGATTAGATTTAAAACCTTTCACTGCTCCCTTGAGGGAGAAAATAAGCAGCATTTCAAAACATGCTTCAGGTGACCACGTTCAAGCCTTTTGGTAGCTGAACCTCGCAGACAGAAACCAGCATCCACAGGTAAACAGGGAAGGTATTTTCCCTTGAAAGAAGGTGCTGCAGTGAGGCAGGGATGTATCTCTTTTTTTTTTTTTCTTTCTTTGAACATCACAAATGAACTCAATTAAGCAGTGACTGAGCAGACTGCACTGAAAGCAAACACCAAATTATGCATGCCCATTCTATGGGGAGAGGCTTTGCCTGCCTTCTCCTCCCACGCTCCTGCCAGAGAGGAAGGTGAAGATGAAGGAGGAGACCTGGAAGGACCTTTTCTGGAGGCTGGGCTGGGAGAGTGAGGAGATGTGCAGGTGAATAGGATGTGCCAGAGAGAAAAGAGCCCTGTGTGAGGACAGTCACAGGTGTGATGAGTTGGCAGTAATGAGCTTGGAAAGGCACTGGAAAACAGGGGTGTAAGAAAGGTGCTTCTAAGTGTGGCTCTGAGGTGACAGTCACTGGAAATGGAGGTCTGGGATGCTTCAGTGAGACACACTGGGAAATAATTGTGAGGGTAAAGGGCTTGAACTGGGGAGCAGGGGTCTGATGTTACACTGGAGGGACCTGGGATAACCTGCAGTAAACCAGGCTGGTCAAAGAAGTACTTTCTCTTTCCTAGCTGCTTTTCCCTCCTTGCTCTGATGGAGAAAGGGCAGCAGCAGTGCTAGGATGGGCGCAGGCACACAGTTTGTCCAGGTGTTCCAGGGTCCCATAAGCAAGATGGGCTTGGAGGAAACGATTTCCCTCTCTGCTGGGAGGGAGGGGATCGGGAGAGAGGCACCAAACCCAGCCTCATGCTCACCAGAGGATGATCTCGCATTGGGAGCTAAGTTGACCTCAGAGTGTGGCTCCATCACCGGTCCCACTCTGCTGCCATCCCTGATGAGAGCAGAAAAGACCTTCAATCCAGGTCTGAGCTCCAGAGAGAGGAGGGAAAAGGCAGGTGTCTCCGTTTAGCCTGCACCCGGGGCTAAACAATAACTAGTTGTTCTATTACCCAATGTCCCACCCCCAACCAAAAAAAGGAATTGGGAAAAGGAGAGAGCCTTGTGGGTTGAAATTTAAACAGATTTAATAAAATAAGAAAACCAATATCAATACAAAAGACACAAAATTATACTTAGCCCATAGAGTGGTAGCAAGTCCCTCCAGGGATAGTAACCATTTAGAAGATAAGACAGGAGAAGGAGAGAGAGGGAGAGGAGAACAGAGCAAAGAGCTCCCCATCCCCAGCAGCTTTCCCATTTATAGTGAACCGTCATTAATGTTATAGAACACACCTCTGGGGCAGCTGCCCTGGCTTTCACTACTAATGGCCTTGATCACCATCCCACAACTGGCCACAAACTGAAACGAAATGTAACAGAAAAGTGATTCTATAAATTTTATCCCTGCAAAACCAGGACAGCAGGAGAGCTGTGCTTGGAAACAAGGAGAAAAGTGAGTAGTGGGGAGTCAGCTGGGGGCAATGGGGTGGAGAGAAGCAGGATGATACAGGAGATTGGGGGTTATGCAGGGGCTAGGGCAGGGGCTGTGTTAGAGGTACAGGTAAGGCAGGTGGTGGGCATACAGCAGATCTATCCAGCCCTTTCCAGCTCCAGTTTTCACTGGTTCTACATTAATTTGATCTTAAAAGTGCTGCAGGTGAAGGACGGCAGCAGCAACCCCCCTGACATGAGTGGGAAGCTGGGCACAGGCACCTCCTGGGCACCAGTGACGGACTGACTACTGCCACCAAGTTCAACAGGCTGTGGCTTTGCTGTGTTCATTAGGGCAGGGTCTGATGCTGGGCCAGCTCAAGCATTTAAAGGTCAATAAGACAGAAGCCAGGACACCGCTGAGATGGCTGCAGACACGTTAGTGTCTGAAGGCAGGCAAGTGGGTGGACGCACACCTCTGCGTGTGTAAAAATCTTCTCCACCCCCAACACCCTTCTCCAGAACAAGAAGGCTAAATCGTATGAGCAGTGACATTGCGAACACTTCTCAGTCCCCTCACCCCGTGGTTTTTGTAGGGTTGCGGAATTTAGGTTGGGAAAGGTCTCTGGATTTCTGTAGTCCAACCTCCTGCTCACACCAGGGCTAGCTTCAAGGCCGCTCAGGTCTTCGTTTAGCTGAACCTTGAAGACCTCTGAGGACTAAGATCCTACCATATCTCTGGGCCCTTGTCTCAGGGCTGCACCGCTCTCACTGTGAAGGTTTGTTTCTGTATATCCAACAAGCATTTCCCTTGCTGCAACTTGTGCCATTGCTTCTTGTCCTTTGCTGTGCCCCTCTGGCTCTGTGGTCTCTATAATCTGACTTTAGGTAGCAGAAGGCAACAGATTTCCCCTTTCATCTTCTCATTGCCAGGCTCAACAAGTCCAACTCCCTCCACCTCTCCTCATCCATCATGGGCTTCTGCCCCTTGACCATTTTAGCAGCCCCCCCTCCATGGACTGGCCCCAGACTGTCAATCTCTCTTTTGTACCGCGGGGTCTTTGGGTGCTAAGAAAGAAACCTCTGAAATTACAGCCTGCAACCACCTCATACACAGCCGTAGTACAGCCCTTCTTCCCAGTCTGGCCAGAAGACATTGCATCCCTGATCTGCGAACAACTTCAGTGCCACTTGGGAAAAACTGCAAAGTATAGGAGAACAAAAATGGCATGGCTTCATGCCTAAAAGTGCCACTGGTTTTCTTTTTCCTTTTACAGAGGTACAAGGGACTCCCTCCTGGGACAGTTATTCAGATGTCAGGCCAGGTAGGGAGCTTGTTTTCTTGAAGGGCTGAGCCCAAAGTATGCTTTGACTCACTGGGCTGAATTTAGAATAATCCCCTTGAAATTGCTGCCATATATCTTCAAATGCCTTATACATCATTGTTGCTAAAAGAGAGTTGTTAAATTCTTGGTATCGGGATGCAATTCCATGCACAGTTTATGCCTAAGTCTGTGCTGCCATCTCCCCCTTCCCCTTGCCCTCCCAGGTGTGCTGCCCTGCCCCTTCACTGGTGTTGGTGACTGAGTGGTCAGATCAGGGAACTGATCCAACTGAAAGCTAATCAAAATTTTTAAAAAGTTGATTCTTGTTGAATCAAGACCCTGGCTGCAAGGTCACTGGTGCTAGAGCTCAGCAAGGGTGGAAATGCTGAGCTGAGATTGCTGCTCACTATAGCTGTACAGGCTTAGATTGGCCCAACTTGCTCATGAACACACACCACCAAGAGAGCAGAAAGTCATCCTTACGCTGAGGAAAGGTCTGTAGATTAGACTTTGCCTTCTTTCAGTGACACCCACCTCCTCTCGTTCAACTTCAGTGACACCTTTTTTTTCCCCCTTGGGAATATCCCTGCTGCTCCTGGCTCAGCTGCTGAGCAGGGAGACACTGTGTTGGGAGGACACAGTTTCTGAACTGACTTTAGCCTGACTTTGCTCACCATGGACGTTTTGCCCTCCAGCATTGCGTGTCTTGTTCCATGCAGCCCTTCCCCAGAGCAACCTGTTTGTTCCAGCCCAGCCCAGCCATCCCCACTCCTCACCCAGCCCAGCCCTGTCACCTCTCCGAAGCCTCCAAAAAGGTGTCGATCTTCATTAGCAGAGGAGTGTGGGTTTTGCTGATATAATTTCCCTAGTCTGTCTGAATATACAGTCCTAGCAGAGCAAAGGCACTCCAGGACTTCCCTCAGCGTTGTGAGCTGGGGACCTCACGCTGGCATCCTGTACCTCAGCTGGGGTAAGGGCTCCCTGAGGTCCTTCCTTACGAGGGTTTTCTCTCAGGACAGATGCACAGAAATAACGATCTATCTCCATCCTGCGATCTGGCCCAGCTCCCTCTCTAGAGGGGATCTCTGACCTAGAAGTTTCATGGACATCTAACTCTTCTTTATTACAAATATCTGGACGTGATAGTGACAAAGGGAGATGCTTCCCTCTTAATCCTTCCCAACAGTATTAACTAAACAAATCAGGAAGAAATTAATTAAGCAAAACCAAAACCAGGCTGAATACCTGGGAAAATGTCTTGACACTGAATCGCTTTATGATAATCTCTTAGGGATTTGGGGGAGACTGTGTTACTCCTGGCATTTGAAAACAAGTGCGGAGAAGCAACAACACAACGGGAGTGATGTGTCAGTGCTGGAAGGTAAAAGCCAGAAAGGAAACAAAAAGCCTTCAATATCTGTGACACTGCTGGAGGAAGGATAGATTCAGCCAGCTCAGAATTTGAAAAATCCCAATAATGTAAATTCCTTAAATACGAGCCAAGCCTATGAATAAGATAAATCTCTTAGTCACTTTGCTAGTGATATCCTTCTAATCTCATCCTTCCTCAACAATGCTGCTCAGAGAGTGAAACACTTTGCATAAATGGGTTTGCTGCTCAGAGCAATCACTCATGCCTCCCACTTTGGCCCCAGGATTAGAGAAGTCCCCTGCATTAAGGCTGTTACTATTTTGATTCCAGGGTGAACCAGCTAAGCAAGGGCTCAAGGGAACTTTCAAGCAATTGCAAGAGAAAGAAGGAGAGGCGAACAGGAGGCCACTGCCGTCTCAGGGAAGAGCGTGTCCCACACTGGTCTTGAACAGTACTTAAAGTGCTTTACAAACAGCAATGACCCAATAACAAGGAATTATCATGGTAATTATCAGAATTATCCTAAGGGCCAAGCCAACTTAAAAATAAATGACATTGAACCGACACTGCTGTTTCCAGAGATGCTGAGTGCCTTGCTCCCCAGCAGACATCTCTGGCTGCTGAGTGGGACCAGCAGCTTGAAATTCAGAGCCAAGGTCTGCTGAGCTGTCCCTCCCAAAACAGAGATTGGAATGTACAAGGTTAAAAAGTGAGCTGGGAACCAGAGAGAGATTCCCTGAGCTCCAATGCCCATGAAGCATGGTGGAGCCATTTACCCCCAAACAAGGAGAGCCTGAATGCTGCCAGCTCAGATTTCAGACAGACTTCAGGTCACTTTATGGAGGTGAAAAGATCATTCTGAATGCCAGAAAGAGGAAAACCATGCCTATTCATCCAAATTACCCCTAAGACCACTACTGACCATTTCCCTTTTGCTTACTGTTCCCTTGTAGCATAGGCACACATGAGAACTGTTCTCAGTACTACTTAAGTAGCACATACTGTAATAAAGTATGTAATCCCTTAAAATACAAGAGTTTCCCTTATAATCCATGCAGGTGTAAACCCCAATAAATATTTCATACATTTTTACCACACCAACATGAAATAGATTTAACGTCTCTGACAGACACATGAATTTTCAGAAGTTCTTGTCACACGTTTACTGCATCAGTCCCCAAGAATTGCTCCCTCTCACTATTTCTCTGTGGAGACCCTCTCTGCCGATGCTCTCCTCTCCCCACAGGAGAGTTTCCAGCAGCAGTTCCAGCTGGATACTGGAAAAGGGAAAATATTGACTCCTTGGAAGCCAGAGGAGTTTTGCTGTTAGCAGCATCAGACTGGACTTTCAGTGCTTTGCCCAGACAACAGTGTTCTCACGTGCAGTTCCTGCCTAGGTTTGCAGAACAGCTTCTCTGGGCTTCGGTTAATTAAAATAGAGTGAGTCTTGCACAACTTTTGAACTCTGTTTCTACGAGAGATATGCGGGGCTGCAGGCTGTCCATCACATCCTGCATGTCCCCCGTGCCAAGACCGTAGTTTTCTATTTGACTGTAAATCATCCATTTTAATTAGATGTACAACAATTATTATTGGTTTTCAGTGAGTCATTTTTCTCTCAGTAATTAGTAGCTGTCTGTTCAACTCAGCCCAGTGCTGGTGTAACCCAGTGACTTCAAGGCTGTGTTTAAAATCTCTTTTCTCCCACACAGCAGCTCATCATAAACAATATTGCTTTTCCTGCCTTGTCCACTGGAGCTGTGTTGCACCGTGATTATATCTTGAAAACTCCCAGCCAGGCCAGCGATGAGGAGCGCTTGCTCTCTGAGCGCAGGAAAGACTGCCCGACAAGACAACTTGGCCAAGAAAAGGCCTCCTTGACCCCATTTCATTGCTATATGTTTCAAATCCTGGCTGCATCTGTCTCGCTATAAAAATGTCAGACTGTCTCTAACACTTATTTTTGCTCGCCGCTTCAGTGTGGCCTTACTTGGCAACTTCTCCCATCTGTTTACTACTCTTCAGTGTTGTGCGTGCATTTCCAAATTGCTGTTTACTTATAATAATGTGAATACTCAGCATTTACAGAGCACCTAGCTTTGAAGTGTTTCAGCTTTTACAGTCGAGCAAGGATCCCTTGCAGCTTTCCTAGAAGGAAGTGAAGATTTCTAGTCCTGCTTTATGGAAAGATAAAAGGGTCTTACGTATCCCTACAGGTGAATCCAGGTCCAGATGGACTGCACCTAGATGTAGCAGCCATATGCACACTGGGTATCTTTGTTCCCATATAATCAGTGGAGGTCTAGTCAATGCTGAAAGTGGAGCCCTGGGAGTGAGTCACCTGAGCAAATGTAGGTGTCTAGCTCTTCAGCTCCACTAACTGTATTGACTAGGGGCACGATTACCTACCTCGGGATGCTTTCTGCTAAGAAGAAATTATTGTGTGGGCGTGAGTCAAGCTCTTGATTTTTCACTGCCTAGACACCCAGTCCACATGCAGACACCTACGTTGCGACACTCACATTGAGGTGTCTGCAATCCAGAGCTGTGTCCTGCCTCAGTGATGTGCTCAGCATCATGGCTTGTTTACAAAGCTCAGAGGAGAAGCTGAGATCCTTGGGTTGCTGCTCATCCTCCTTCACCTGCTTGAACTGGAAGAGGAACCTGCTCTAGTCAAGCTGTCATCATGGGGGAACTACTCTATATGTGTCCTCTTAGAGCCAGAGAGCAACGCTCCACCTGGGCTGGGACCTGTTTGTTATCCAGTGACTGAGCTGCCACCTTGACTCTAAAACCTGGGGTTTGCTAATACTGATCTCTAGGGTAACTCTCATCTGAGAGGACTGTGTTTGCTGCTCAGTTCCCCACACCCTCCAGCCTACATTTTTTTCTCTAGCAGAAAGGCAAACCCTGGCTCCGCAGAAAGCAGAGGCGCCTCTCTCCGAGTACTCATAGGGGCAGGCCATGTGGTTTTCCTCCATATCACGGTGTGTTGTTTGCTTAGAGATCTTCTCACAGGTTCAATACTGCCCTGACCAAGAAGTTTTCTTTATGGCTTCTGTTGTCCAGCAAGGGCTCACTATTGTTTCACAGTCACAGCCCTGACATCCCAGTGTCAGAAAGTGCTCAAGCCTAAACAAGCCTAAAAGTTCTTAACCATCACCATGTCTTGGATCTTTCTAGGTCAGCTTGCTTTCATGTCCTGGTGAACCTCATAGCTGACCAGCCAGATGGAAAGATCTTTTCCAGTGGGTGGACACGGAGCACTGGTATGGGGATTTTTAAAAACAAAAGACACACAGGCCTGATCTGTGGGCCACTGTGATTCAGCCCAGTCGTGATACATGGCAAATCACTACACTGTACTGGACATGCTGTGCGCACACTGCTGGGAGAAACAGCCAAAGTGCTGATCTATGAGTACAAATGTAGCAGTAACAGAAAAGAGTAGTCACCTTCCAAAGGACCACTTTCTGCACAGGAACACCCCTGCCTGGGGGAGCTCTTGGTTGGTGTGTTGTGTCTCCAACCCTGCAGTGAGCTCAGCAGAGACCTCCAGGAAAGCGCTTTGCAGCAGCCTGAAACTCTGCTGCATCTGCTCAACAGCCCAGATGTACACTATGGCTCCAAGCTGCCCTGTGCAGGAAAAGCTGACCCACAAGTGACCACTTAATCTCCTTCTCTATCCAATTTGGCTCAGCCACGTGGCATCTGCCTTCCACCGCACTGCCACAAACACGCGCACAGCAAATCCCTGCCTAATAGTGATTGCTGGGATCAGCACACGCTGCGGCAGTGCATGATGGCTGGCTGCTGCTTGGAAATCACACCGATCCTCCAAAGACAGAGGGCGCGGGGAGTGCGTTAGTGGGAACTCAGGTCCCTGACCTCCGTGGTCCTCTGACCATCTCATAAAAGCCCCAGAGGGTGTGCACTCTGGGAGTGGAGCAATGCACTGAAGATACCTACGTCCGATGCTGCTGTGCGTATTTCAGGAGGGAAGAAAAACAGCTCAAGGCAATGTGGACACAGTAATTTAAAAGGAAAGAGATTGAAGACAGACACGTGAGTGCAGCTGTGTCCCAGCAGTTTTGCCATAGACATTTATAGGTAGAGAGATATCTGGCAAAAATCCCTCCCTCCCCCCTCAACAGGATATAGATCTTGGGAAGGGCTGTTGTTCATCCTGCAGCCCACCCGTTACATCTGAGGTTGTGTCAAAGGGTTACCAAACTCTAGAAACAGAGTGTCAACCAGGAGGACTTGTGGGTTTTATCTCAGCCCTGGGAACCAAATACCACAGGGGAGTCTAAGAAAGCGGACTCAGGGGGTGCATATTTGTCCCAGACATGGTTAAGGCAGGCCGAATGGCAGGGACCTGGATGGTTTTTCCGATCTCCATGTGTTTGTACAGCCTGTTTGGACTCATCGGTATCTCCAGCATACAAATAGCTAAGTGCCTTAGGGGTATTTACCTAGGGGTAGAGACCTTGGCCAGTGCTGATGGCTGGTAAGGGTATGAAAATGCAAAACAGCTGTCAGTGGAAGTGAGTTTTGAAGGTTGCTTCATTTCCAGCTGAGGAAATTTTCTTTTATTTTACAGGATACAGAGAGAACATACTCTCTTGTGCCTAAGCACCACTCCTCGTCTCTGCAATACAACAGAACAAATAGCCTAATCAGGCCAAAATGCAGAGCATGCTGAAAAACTGGGAACTTTCAGGATGTAGTTAGAGAAGGTGAAAACCTCCCCTGTAGCCTGAGTGGGCTGGTATTGCTGCTCTGGTCACAGCGCTTAGGGTCAGAGGATTATCTGGTGGAGTTACATTCCCCCGGCTCATCAGAGAGACATCACCTGGAGAGGGATGAAGTTTTAAATCCTATGGAAAGAGTTACACAAGTGGGGACAGGCAGAACTGGGAGTGATGCAAAGCAGCAAGGAGCAGATGAATGTCATTGCGCCCTTTCGGCAGCACTGGGATCGCCTGCAGGCGCGAACGAGTGAGGCTCCATCAAGTGCAACACAACCTTGTGCTGATTAGAGAAGCAGAGCATGTGTTTTCAAGCTTCTGCTCTCCCAAGATCATCCCCCTGCACTTTCTGTTTCATCAAAGAAACTCGATCTCAGTGGCCTCCTCACATCCATTACAGGGAAAAATAACTGGATCCAACCCAAAGAGAAAACAGAGCCATGTTACGGTAGCAAACCTCCTGCCAGCTTCAGAAGAGATTGCAACACTCACCCTGTATCTTTCTGATCCTCCTAAACACACACAGAGCAGCTCGATTACATGCACTCACACATTTGTACACCTTGCGTTTGCAAATAATCTCTGATGTGGAGCCTTTCGAACTGCTCTGTGGAAATCCATAAGCCTGTAGCCATCTCTGAGTCCCCCTTGGCTTACCACGACAATAACAACTTCTGAAGAGCCCCAGCAGCTCAGTTCGCTTTCCCACTGACAGATGCACTTTGGCTGCCTCTGATCGAAATTCCTCCTCTCGTTAAGTTGCACAGAATTATTTCTGATATTCTCCCCACCGTGCATGCTCACTTAACTGCTCTACAATCGCTCCCTGGATCAACTGGCTCTCCACTCCAGTTGGGTTTGCTATAGCAATCGATTGACACATGGGGTTCTTCAGGCTTGGGGAAGAGGTGCTGCTATCAGCCAACTACCAAAGATGCTGGTTCAGGCTTTCAGGCCATCCTAGGCAGCTCTACATCAACCTCCTCCATGCCCATGCTGCCTGAAAGGCAAATGCCATCATCTGGCTGGGTTCGACCACCCAGTTGTGAAGTGCCCTTGGAAGAGGCCAACTGAAGGAACAGATCCTGGACTGTGATCAGTGAAGGAGACTCTAAAACTTTTACTCTGCTCTTCCTCAGTTTTCCTAAATGTATAATTTTCTGAAAGACTTAGTATTGCATTCAAACTTGCTAGGCTCAGCCTCTGCTGGCAGATGGATCTTTTTCTTTCCTTTTTTTTTAAACAGAATAGAGAACAAAACCAAAATCAAAACCAGAAGTTCTCAGAGCAATGGATCCAAACAAAGTATAGGTTTCCCCGATTTGTACCTGGGAGTAAGGTGCCTTCTTTGATATCTAATAGGGGTGGACCTCTTACGCCAGTTCTCCTCCATGGCATCACAAACCCAGTGTGGGGGATATGCCCCACTTGGCCACATATTTTCATGTAACTCATAAAGCTTAAGAATTCTGCAGCCTTTATTTATCAAAGGTGGCTGAATTTGGCAAAGAAGTTTAAATGTCACTGAGTGTGCCTCATGGACTTATAAACAGAACTTATAAGGACATGTATGGTTGCTTAGGAAAGCAAGCTAGAAAGACAGAAAAGGATATTTTTCATTTTTATTAAAAAACATCTTGGAACAGGTTTTGAACAGCTTTCCAGACAAATTAATTGAAGGCAGAAAGCAAAAATAGTCTGTAGAAGAGAGAATGACTGTGAGCTTCCAGAAAGCGGCAATTGTAACAGAATGCTTTTGTTTGTTATAAAGAGACTAATGGCTGTTTTGGTAGTCATTAGACAACGTATAATAAATTTCTGCTATATTGCATATTTTTAAAGATTCCTGATTTTTCAAAATCTGCTTTTGTAAAGTTGAAAACTTTATTTACAGATCTGTTTTCGCTTATTCTTCTGTTCAATTTAAACAGAAACTTTCTTGTTCAATCAAGCTTTTCTACAAACAGTATTTCTAGAAGACTCAGATTTGAAATAGTGTCACCTCTTGGAGGTTTAGTGATTATTGGATCAAGAAGTGTCTTGGCTATGACAAACAGAAATATCTGAGCCTTGCTAGTATTAGCAATCTTTGTTCTCCTTCTTCAACCTATGGCTGCGCGGTTGTTCTCCCTTGGTATTTATCTGACTACCATTACAAAAATCTCAGTCCCTGTCCAAATCCACCCTGGGAAGCTACAGCAGACATTTAATCGTACCTTTTGTACAGCTCCTCCTAAAATCACTGTAAAGACTAAGGGGAAATCTTATTGCTGTCTTCAGCCACCTCATGGAAAGGTACAGCAAAGAGAGCCAGACTCTTCTCAAAGGTGCATAGTTATAAGACAAGAGGCAACAGACACAATTTGGAACACAGAAATTCTGATTAGAAATCAGAAAAAAACATTTTCACCATGAGGGAGGTCAAATATTGGACCTGGGGTCTAATGAGGTGAGTGGAATAACCATCCTTGGAGATATCCAGCTCTCAGCTGGACAAGGCCCAGAGCAACATCATCTAGTCAGATCTGCTTGAGCAGGGGGTTGGACAAGATGTCCTCCAGAGGTCCCTGCATCCTAAATTATTCTGAAGTTGTGTGATTTTGTTTGACCTGAGATATAACACTCAGAATTGACACCTTCCCTTGACATTTGCATCATATGCCTGAGCACGCTTCCAAAGATATGAAGTTCTTCTCTGGCAACACCAAGAAAAAGGTAAGAGAAGAAATCTCATGAACAGCTGCAGGATGGCAAGGCCAGGGGCTCTCCTGCAGATTTTTGCATGTCTGCAAGAAGGGCAAGAAATAAATCCATGATGACTGAGAAAAAGAAAGCCAATGGCAGCTGGGCCAAGTCATGGCAGTTTAGCAAGCTGGATTTTATGTAGGAGTCCTCACTGCAGGCTATGGGGGCTGTAGAAAAGTTTTTCTTAGAAATGATGTAGCCATCCTACCTATGAAGAAAATTTTCCAAATGTGGGTTAAATGCAGGTGACAGCACTTCTGCTTTCATATGTCAGAGGAAGCTATGAACTGGTTTTTCCTAACTAGCTGAACCCCATGTGTGTTTTCCCAGACTGAACGTTTCTTGCTTTTCATCTGATGTGGAAAAAACCTCTTCAAACACAGAACTTTTTCCATGAGGGAAATCCCTTCTGCCAGCCAGCCCAAGGGTTTCTGAAGCTGGTTTCTAAGGATGCACACAGTACACGGTCCTTTCTGTGGCAGAAAAGACAAAAGTTCATATGCAAAGGCAGTTTCAGTTCTCTGTTTCCCCAGATTTTCTCCTTGGGCACTGCAACAATTGCCCATTGTTGGAGATTTTAAAATCAAGATGGGATATTTCTTCTCCAGTCCTTGCACAGCTATTAACCTTCAAGCAGGAATTTCATTGAGGGAACTTATTTCATTGCTATTATAAAGAGGTTCAGACTAGACTAGCCCAATAACCCCCTCTGGCCCTAAATCTTGTAAGAATTCACCTCTCTTCAATGTTAAGGAAATGTTGGTTTTTATGTCCTAAAATGTGAGCTCTTTAGTGTAAGAAAAGCCTTTGCTTCACTACTTGGTGCAATGCTTGACATACTGACATCCTCTAAAGGTTACCACAGTATTAAAATAAAGAATGGTCTAGAGGCCAGAAGCACCCATAACTTTACTTCTGCCTCTTGTGCAAACTCTCTCTTTCATTACTTAACTGCTATTTTTCTCTGACATAATATTTTATTATTACCTACTTTTCTTGAATGCTCATCTGATCCGTCTTAATGTTCTTTTAATATCACTTGGAATGGGATAATAATCTGCTTGTACTTCTCCTGCATCTTTAATCCTGACAGGTCCTAGTGTGCTTAACAAGGAGAAAAGGAAAGGGAAAGTGCTTCATTCATCAGACAGGGCAAGGTCATGCAGCATATCAGACAGGCTGAGAAGACAACCTGACAAAACTGAAAGTGCTGGGGTGTTTGGAGGGGCAGGTTTAGCCCATGGCCCTGTACTTGCAGAAAGTGCAAACCATCCTTTGAGCTTTAGTTCACTGCCTGCATGAAATTGCCAGGGTAGGTGCTGATGTGATGTGGGTGAAGCATCAGCAGGATTCCTGCATGCCAAAGCTGGATGTTATGTCTTCATCAGATCCATCCACAGGGCTTTCCTGTCTTTCCCAAAGACTGGGAGTTGGAGTAAAAAACTGGACAGGATCTACCCGGGTAAAGATAAGGAACACTGGTGGGAGGGGAGTTCTCAGAGGAACCAATTCTTCCATCAAAATACCAGTCAAAGAAAAGGATCCACATCTTGGTTCTGACCTAACTGAAGCAGGGCAATGTCTGAGTTGAGAAAGTGAGAAGAAGGGATCACAGAAATGAAGGGAAGAAATGAGGATCTGAGCAAGTGTCTCTGCAACCCAAAAGAAAGCAAATTAAGATCTGGACACAACATAAATACAGAGCTGAGAAGTGAGAGCAAAGAAGCTCAAGCTGAAGGTAGGGTTAATGCCCTGAGTGACAGTGCTATCACAAGAGGAAGGCAGAAAAAAGATGGGCATGGAGGAAAATGCTGGATACAAGAAATCTGACCTGATGCCAGAGCATTCAATAACAGATGTCCAGGAGACAGAAGGAGATCTGAGGTTGGACTGAAGCAAATCAAGCCTACAGAGCCAGCCTTAAGGGCTGACATAAAGGGGGAAATGGATGAGCTGGAAAAAGATGGGAAGGACAAGCAGAAAGGAGCTTAGTGGGACCCCATTAGGGGATTGTGGAGGAAATGTGAGCCACCTCATCAACGACAAAGTGATTGGAGAAGCAGGAGAGAAATGGATGGTGAGGACAACATTTCAGGCAGGACTGGCTGGAGGCTTCCATCTGTCAGGAAAGGTCATATTCAGCCTTGTTGAGAGTGGCTTTAACTGGGAGCAGAGAGCAGACACCTGAACTGAAGTAATGAGGACCCATTCTCTCCTCCTCCACATGGCTATAATGGAGCAGTGACAGGACCAGCCCCAGCCATAAGTCTCATCTCTGGCAGGCAAGGGATCCTTAAAGAAAAGCACAGCCTTTTCCTTCCAAGTTTCCTCAGGAGTCAAGGCAGAAGAGCTCAAGGCATTAATGACATGGAAGATTCAAGAGAGTTAATGCTTATTGCATCTGCAGGCCCTCCTGGAAGGGGCTGCTACTGCAGAGGAGAGGACTGAGGAAAAAAGGATGCAGTTCAGTAGGGTCAAGCCCAGCTCCTCCACCAAGGCAGTAATGCCAACTGCAGAGAGCCAGGACGGAGAAGGACTGGCCAGGAAGCAGTTCTGAAGGACATAGAGATTATGTGGGATCACGAGTTGCGTAACAATAAATAACCTTCTGCTGTTCCACAAAGAAAGAAAGGAAAGAAAGAAAGAAAGAAAGAAGAAGAAAGAAAGAGGAAGGAAGGAAGGAAGGAAGGAAGGAAGGAAGGAAGGAAGGAAGGAAGGAAGGAAGGGAGGGGACAAACATCACCCTGGAATAGATGGCATCTGTTATCTGTTAAACAGGATTCAAAACCTTTCTGCACTGCTCAGCACTGACAAAGACTGAGCTGGAGAATTGTTTCCAACTTTAGACAGTGCATTGAAAGCAAAATACAGACCATTTGGTGAGAGTCCAGAGGATAACATCAAGGATGATTAGAGGTCTAGAAAATATGTCATAAGAGCAAAGGTAGAATTGGGATTGTTTGGCCTAGAGAACAACAGGGAGTGTCATGGCTTCAGTTGTCACTTGAACTTGTAAAGTCTTCAGAGGATGAATTTTCACTGTATTTACATGCAACTACTGGATAATACCTTCAATTACTGACTGCTTGGAAAAAAAGGAATGGTAAAAATAACATGCTGTCCTTGATATTCTTGTGGAATATCAAGTTTATTTTCTCTCTCCTGTTCTGCAAAGTTGTTTTGTATGTGGACCTGCTGGTCTAAAATGTCTGCAACTCCATGGTAGAAAGTATGGCTGACAGTCCTATTCTCCAACCATAGTGGAAGTTGCCTACAAAGTTCTCCTACATAGGAGACAAAACTTTCTCAGGAATCCATTCAAGATTGAACTACCCCATCCTCCATGGAGTTCACACAGTTTTCCCCAAGCACAGCCTGGTTTCTCCAACAAATACAAGGTACCAGATGTAGCAAAGAATAAAACAACACATAAAACATATTTTCGCTTCTCATTCTCCCATTCTGTACTATCTCTTCCCTCACTCCCACCCAGGGAAGAAGGTTAAACTCATGCGACTGGTGAGTGATGCCACCAGTGTTCAAGCTGCAAGCAGAGGGTGCTTGGATAAGATGGTACATAGGCCATAGGAGAACCTGTACAGAGTAGAGCCAGATAGGATGGGTGGGACCAACGTCTGATGTGTCAATTGACTTTGGCCAAGAAGAAGAGAAGGAAGAGGAGGTGAGAGAAAACCACCAAAGAGCGTAAAGAAGAAGAAATGACACGACAGAAGAAATGATATGCGAGGATTTCAGGATCTGGGCCCTGTCACTGGAACCAGTCTGCCCACCAACATTTTGCCTTATCTCATTACTTTTCACAGAGGGGCATGGGGACAGCCCAATTATTATCTACATAGGTTTCCAGGTCTTTGTGTTTTTTTCCTCACCAGAAGAAAGTCATTACTCATCTCTCTCCACTGCCAACAATGTAATCTGTTCTACTGTAACCAGTGACAAATCAGAAAAGGATAAAAGGTCAGTTGTGAAAAGACTGGCAAAGCTAAGAAAGTCTTCAGCATCAAGCAGTTCATTTTAGGCAAGTAACCCTGATTAACAAAGGAATAGGAGAAAGACAAAAAGTTAACAAGCTATTCTGTGAGTATTATTTGAGTCTGGTTTCCCATGGAAACCATATCATGTTGGGTTTATTTTTTTTGTCTGACGGCATACACGTTCCTGTTAAAGCTTTTGCTCCAGCTGAAGCTCTGTCCTGCATGAACTCTACAGTGTGTAGCACAGACGATGCTATAATCTCCTCCACAACAGGACGTTTCTAGGTTTCCTCTTCTTCATCCAGTTAGTTTTCATGAAACTTGCAGGAATTTAATGCCTTTCAGATCTCCACTCTCTGCCAAATCTGGCTGAAGTTGGCCAATAGGTTTAGAAGAGGGCTGATGAACATAAACTCTAACACCACCACATGGCTTTATTCCTTTAGCAATCAGCTAATAAAATGGATGGGGTGGACACAGATACAGATCAATAATGACTGTAGTCTATCTAATTACCTTACTCCGGGCCTAGGAGTGACAAAAACATGTGCAGCAGACACACAGGACACACAGCATCACAGAATTTTGGCAAAACCATATTTCTGACTTTTGGACTGGGCCAACCTTGAATAGAAATATACCAATGTGAGCAAAAGGCTGACACAGAGGAGGCCCTTGCTAGGAATTAATTTTTACTTGAAAGACAGCCTGAATGCAATTCAGTTTTGTACAAACAGAGCCCATCCAGGAGGAAGCGTTGCCTTTGTGGAAGTAACAGTGACTTTACAGATGCAAACAATGGAGCTACACGCTTTTGCATTGCTTGTTCTGTCACTAACTGACATCAGCCACTGTTAATCATGGCCTGAAATGTATATTTAAGAAACAGTGACACAAACACAGACGAGTTCCTTCATGAAGCCTTTTATATGGGAAAAAGTGAAAGAAAAGAAAAACTGCTCCTCACGCTAGCTAGTGGCACTGAAACAAATGGGTCAGGCACCAGAGTTTCAGCAGGCGCAAAAGGTGAAAACCCTGTCTCCTGGAGCAATTAAAAGTCAATGTGATTAGTGGCCTTCACTATTATTTATAGAAACCCCGCAGTGTGCACAACATTATTGAAATACAGGGGTCAAGTCTCTGCTACTGGATGCCTACCCTTTTGCTGTTGAAGTCAACGGGAGCTTTGCCAATCAACTCTGTGGCAACAGAGTCTAAATCTAAAATAGATGACATCCTAGGCTCCATTCAGTTGATGGCTCAAGCAAAGCTTTTGCCAAAGCCAGAAATGTTCTGCCTTCACAGTATAGATTCGATCCTGGGACAGATGAAACAGTAGAGTTAGCTATAGGGGTGTTAAGATACGAAGATGGGAAGGCAGAAAGGTGGACTGAATGTCACAGGAAGCATCTTCCCTTCCTTTCTGTCATAAATTACAATATACAGATTGAAATCTAAAAGGCTGCATCCTGGCATCTCTTAGTCTTCAGTTTTAGCAGGACCGGCTGTTTTTGAATGAATGATTTTCCTTCTAACACCAAGTAAATGAATCCTGTGGGAACACACCTATGAAAGGGACATGGATGGGAAGCCTGCACCATCATAACGTGATTAAACATGTTTGAAAGCAGTGTCCTGATGGTGTAACCGGTTTGGACAGACCCCACCAAACACCAGCATCCCCCTTCCCAAGATTCCCTGGCTTTGGACACACTTGTGATGCGCAGTTGTTTCTTCTTCCACTCATTCATTATCACACTCGTGCCCTGAATTTTGCCACAGGCTACCTCTTTTCCTCTTTGTCTTACTCTAGAAAAGAGATGATACTTGATTCTGCTCTATTTTACAACATTATAAATCAGGAATGAAGCATCCCAGGACTTCCTCCACTCCCCTGTGCTGCTGAGAGGCCAATCTGTAGAGTGGCGACATTTCCTGGCTTCATTCATGCCGCCTCTGCAGACACTACCAGGCAGGAAGCTAATGACGGCTTTTGCCTGTTTCTGTATTTGTAACAGGAATGGGGTTGAGATTCTGACTTGTTATTTCAAGCAACACATGCTAATGACCAGCCATTTGGTGGCACTAACCATTCACTGATCCTATGTAGGGCCCTGAAGAATGGTGTGTTAATCCAGACCGTGTAATTTAGGGTCACCTTAGCTCTGGAAAGGTCTTGAGAATGGCAGGTGCCTACATGCTGAAGACATTACATTACACAAGCATGAAATCCAGACATGCACCTGAAGAGTCAGATCTCACTGGCCATGCACAAGGGGCTGGTGAGCTGTGGGGCTGGAGACCAGCCCCAGGGCTCTGCCCCTCTTCAGTGTTACCTTGATCTCTAGATTAGCTTCAGTCTTGAACCATGACTTTTACTTTCAGAAGTGTTATCACTAATTGTGATGACTCTAGGTATCCTTAATAACCATACAGCTTTACAATCCTTTATTAAACTTAGTCAAGTTCTTTGTCCTGATAACGCCCTGTAACTAGGAGCTCCACAGCCTAATGACATATCACATGGAAATGCATGTCCTAATATCCATAAATCGTCTTCCCTTCCAATTTCCTTGAAGGTCTTCATGTTCTCATATTAATGAGTTGGTGTCCCTGAAGTCTGGAGGGGAATTTAGTGGGAAAAAATAGTCTATTTTCAAACATTTCTATTGAATACTGAGCTAAGTCCAAGCTAGCAGCCTGCAGGCAAAAGAGTCCACAGACTGTTCTCTCTGATCCTCCTTAGCCAACCAATCCTATCTGCACCAACTTTTCAAATCTCCATCTTTACAGTGTTTTTCCCCAGAACAGAGAAAAAGAGAAACGCAGAGAGAAACTGACAAGTAAGAGAAGATGTATGCACACTCTGACAATCTAACAAGCAATCCTGGAGACATACTGATTTCCAAATGATCTCCGTTTCATTTAAGAATGATTTTCTATTTATTTTCAGCACAGCTTGCACCAACTCTGAGCTCTGAAACCCCACTGTGCCGATAACTCCTTGTGACATGGGCAAACAGTTTATCTGCTGATGTGAAAGGACTTCTCACCCATGTCTTTTTCCTGCTACTCTCCATGACTTGCTTTCAACTTGGATCCATACCAAGCACTGTGAAACATTTGTGAGAGTGGAGCTCATCTTAGTTTCTTTCTCTTGCAGAACATTGTCAGAGATCCAGGGAAGCAGGCAAAATTCTGCAAACACTGAGCATTAACCAAAACAGAAGAAAATACTCCAGTATCTTTCTCACTTTCTCCCTAGAGCTTTGCCATTCAATCCAGTGGCTCAGAATTAGCTGACACAATGCTGCAGAATGCTCACTCAGTGAAACCTCTGAAATGCCGAGCAAGCCCCCAAAAGGCAATGACATTACCAAGCTCAGAACTCAGCCCCTCAGCTTTCACGATGTTAAGCCCTCATTTTCAATAAAAGCAGTTGCTTCTTTCAACTGCCAGACCTGAGCAGAGCTTGCTCTTCAAGTCCTCAAAACTGGAGCCCAGATGCTGTGATCACCTGGGCATTAGATCCACTCTTTCTTGTCTGCATCACTGGTTTCTCTTGAGTAACATGCAAGGATCAGAACAGTTTTACTATAATGGGCTTTACTCCTTCCTACGGTCCTCAGCACATTTTTAAATGAAAGAATCAGCTTACCCATAAGAGCCACAAACAAACATGGGGAGCTTAAGATATAAGCAATTCAGTAGCCTGAAGTATCATGCCTGTTGGGCAATCATAAATTTAAAGTGAAAATCCCTACCGATTTTGTTTTGCATTAGATATTAAATAAAACCTACTTGCAAAGCCAGATTAGTAAGAAACCTTTTTGGCTGTTCTATTTTTTTTTAAAATCAAAACAGGATTAAAACATCTTTTGGAGACTCGCTGTCATTTTATCTGGGTAAATAAGCTTAGAGTGCCTAACAGTCAATTTATAATGAAGGCTTTTGTTCTCAGTACTGTGATGCAGCCCTGCAAATTTGCCCACAGCTGCAGCAGTTTCAGCTGTTTTCGACAGGTAAATAAAACACTGTTTATATCTGTCATTGTTATTAATCTACACACTAAAGAACTAGCAATTGTGTTTTGTTTCCGAATGGATAAACTTTCACGATGATCTTGGCAAGGGTGGTATAGAATAATGTGCATCTATGACTTTTATAGTTGTGAGGGTCCAAAAAATGAAGGGTCCTTGCTCAGCTTTTGAGTTGGAAAACGAATGGGAAATAAAGGCTAAACCGGTAATAAACACCATAATAAAAAAGAATGAGGAATTCAGGATTTAGCCCTGTTGGAGTTTTATTGACATAAGAGCCAAATAAACCAAACTGCAGGTCTTGACATCAGCTGCACTGATTCAGCTCTCAGTTATTCTGATCCGTACTTCTAGGAAGCTGTGTCAGGATCTGGCCATGCTTTAAAACCCTACGATCTGGGCCTCCATAATGACTTGTGCTTCCCAGCTGCTGCAGGGCAAAGGGTTTCAGATACTCCTCAAGCCATGCTGGTGAAGAAAAAATTATTTGTGGAATAAGGTACTGCTCAAGGACGAGTGGCAGAATCCAGCTGTAAGTGTCTCATTAGATTGGTCAGAAACTGTGAGAAGCAAAAAAGAGAAATCCTGGTGAAACTCTATTAGATGCCAGTCACGTCTGCTCAGCTTCTCACTCAGGTAGGCTGGCAGATGGTCAGCAAATAGTCTCACTTTTACAATGCATCCTACACAGGTTTTCAGTGTGAAAATTAGCATCCAATTATTTTCGAGCACTAATGTTCTCCAAGGAAGCGAGTTACCTCTATTCTAATTCTGCTTAGGCTCTATTTGCTCAGACATGTAAGCCAATCTTGCAGGCGCTACCTCTCGTGTACACAGGCAGAATGGCAAGCCAGGGAAGAGTACTAGAAATGTGGAATAATGCAAATTCCCAGGCAGGGAGTTGCATGGCTTCCAATTAGAAGAGATGGGGAGGAGACAGTCAAGTGAGGAAGGCACAAAGCATCTCCAAAAAAAGAATGATTTCCCCCACCCCCATCTAAAAGCCTATGGTGAAAATTGTGTCTCATAGCTATCAGTCAGCTGCATAAACCATTAGTGAAGGCTACAGTCCATTGAGCACCGAGCTCTGATCTGTGGGACCCTTGGTATGACCCATCCAGCAAGGCTGTGGATATTTGGGTGAGTTGGTGGCAGGCCCTGCTTCTCCCAAAGAAGAATGGGAGTCTGTTCCCCACCACCCTGTCCCCATCACCACCATCCTTGGACAGACACAAGGGAAGGCACGATCACTGCATTACAGATGTGGGCAGCCTTGAGAGAGGCAGGACAGGTGCCAGAGCGTGGCCACTCGCAGGTGAGCGCTGGCTGTCCTTAGCAGAGCACACAGGTCTATGAAGGGGAAAGGAGACATGGAGCAAAACCTGTTTTGCTCAGGATTTTAATGTATCACCTTACACACCAGGATCTGTGCCTAAAATGGAAATGGGTATCAGCCAACTTGAACCTCGCAACCCTTTCGTGCAAGGATCCCTTATTATCACAGGTAACAGGACTATCCTGGGGAATAAAGGTTATCTGCATATGAGGTCTGCAGCCTTCCTTGCCGTCTGCAGCTGTGTCACGTTAGGTACAAATGTTGCTGTGTATATTACTGTAAGGAAGTTGCCAGCCTGAAAATACATGAACTGCTTTTAATTGTCATTAAATAGGGAGAATAATGCGCCTGGGTGGCACCTTAAATTCTAGTGAGGTTGTGTTTGATTCATTCTCCTGTGTGGTGGAGGGAAACTTCACCAGCCCAACCTCAGTCTGTAGCAAGGAGCATCTCAAGGCTGCAGCTTCAGCAGGTACAATTGAAACCAGCGTTTTTCCTCCCCCAGCTAGTGCAACTGGGAGCACAGGAGCAATGGCAAACCTGCAGAGCTTCTACTAGCCGTCCCCTGGGAACCACTGATGAGGTGAGGCTGCCTCCTGGCACGTGTTTATATAGACTGAAGTTGTCTTTTGCAAAGCAAACAGCACATTAAACACGTCCTTTGCATCACTTCTGGGATCATCGCAACTGGGTACCCACGAGGCAACAAAAAGCCCCCCATGCTGAGATGCGCTCTGCTCCATGAAGGAGTCCGTGAGTCCCTGCCATGGCACAGCCGCACGTCTCTGAGGCCGGGCACGGGTGCGTGGGACAAGGCTGCCAGGCAGCAGAGCGGGACGGAGCAGGCCTCCGCCCCACGTTTCCCTGGGAAACACCGCCAAGGCTCAAAATCCTGGAGCCCAGGGCCTGGGCTGAGGGCACAGCCCCTCTGGGTTTGGGGTCCTCTCGCAGGCAACGAGGAGACCCCTGCGAGCAGCAGGCCCCAGCTCCTGCAGGCTGGAGCACCGCTGCCATCGGGAGCGCCCGGCTCCCGCCGCGGCCCGTCGCTGTCCCCCCGGCCCAGCGCCCGCCGCCCCCCGTGAGCTCACCTGCTCGGGCCCCTGGAAGCAGATCCTGCAGAGCGGGGTGCGGATGCCGCTGTCGACGCTGCTGCCCAGCGAGTAGCGGTCCTCGGCCTTGCCCTTGCCGAAGTCATCCGAGGAGGTGCTGCTGGGCAGGGAGGCGGGCGGCTCCCCGGCAGGGCTGCCCCACTCCTCGGCGGCCGGGCTGCCCGCTCCGCCGCCGCCTCCCGCCGCCGCCGCCGCCGCCCGCCAGCCGGGCCCGCGTCCCCCGGGCGGTGCGGCCCCCGCCGGGCCGCCCCCCGCCGCCTCTGCGCCGCCGGGCATGGGGAGCGGCGGCGGCGGGGAGGGCGGCGGCGGCGGGGCGGGGGGTCTCCGCAGCAGGAAGACCTTCAGGTCATTGAAGAGCATGCGGCAGCGGCACTTGAGGAGGCCCTGGTTTCGCAACATCTGTCTCGGACGGAGGAGCCCGCAGCAGCAGTAGCAGAAAATGACCGCGCCGGGTGGTATTAACATGTGCCTTTCCTTGGCAGGAGGGGACGGCGTGGGAAAGAAAAGGGCAGGAGCCGAGCGCCCCGCGGCCGGGGGGGCTCCGCCGCGGCCTCAGTGCCTGGCGGGGCGTGCGCTGGCCGGTGGGGAAAGGACAAAAGCCGAGCCGGGGGGCGAGGGGGTGAAACCCCCGGCAGCCCGCTGAAATCCGGCGAGGATGACAACTGGGGGAAAAAAAAAGACACACAAAAACCCCCCGACTCTGCGCACCTGGGGGACTCTCACCCCCCCTTCCACAAGTTTGTTTAGAAATCCGCGGGAGGAGGAAATAAATCTCCCACGCCCGAGGGTCCGGGGTCGGGGCGGCAGGCTGGGGAGAAAGCCCCCGATCGGCTCCCGCAACTCCTAAGCCCGTAAAAAAGAAGGGTCCAGGTCTCCGGTGGGTGTGGGGAGGAAGGAGAATATGGTTCTCTCGACAGTATTTGGCATCTCAAGTAATTTTCCTTTTTTCTTCTGGTTTGTTTTTTTTTTTCAATTAAAAAATAGAACCCGATCACACGAGACCCGGTGTGCACCCAGGCAAAATAGCAGCCGGTCTGGCTATCAAAATGCAAAATTGGTAGCTGTTGTTATTATCAAAATTGCCTCTTTGACAAAAAAGACCTTCACATTGTTTGTGGGAAAACACCCTACGTTCCCAACACTGTACTCCCAAGTGGCTTCAGATTTTACCGTTGCCTTTAAAAGATTTCATTGTAAATATTAAAAGTCCTGAAAGAATTAATTAGCATTCAATGAGCTTAATCCCAGATGTACTGAGATAAATAGATTTTTATATATATAATATATATAAAATATATCATATATATTTTTATATATATTTATATATTCTGACCTTCTCTATTCCAGCAGCTGTCTGGACCACACCAAAAAAACCACAGCAAAATTGGTGAGGGAAGGCGGCTGTATTATTCCCTAAACTGTTACCATTCTGGACCAAAAAAACCCGTCGAAATCGGATCTATTCTTCGCATGTAATCGACCGGGGAAACGTGGATCTTACATGGTCACGTTTCCTTTCCTCCTTTCACAAAACAGGAACGTCATCAAACGCATTGGCAGCTTGTACAGACCATTGTGGATGGCGAGGCGGCCAGGGCTCTATCAGCAGTTGCAGGGACCTCCTTTTGATGCATTGGACGAGGCTTCTTCTTTCTCTCCACCACCGTCCCCACCTTCATTTTCCTCCCCTTCTGTCCTCCTCCTCCTCTGACTGTTCTCTCTCACAGGCATTGACATTCAACCATCGCAAGTCTGTCGCACTCTCGCTGGCAGGAAAAAAAAAAAGCGGAGCAGATAATTCTCTTCTTCCTCCTAAAAGGCTCGGATGGAGCACAATGCGCCAGACACACGGGGCAGCATGGCTTATTTTTCGTGCGGCTCCTACCGCTTTGGCAACACCGAGCTGGCGTGTGCGCGTATGCCTTCCTCCTTCAGCAGCAGCCTCCTCTCCGCTCTCCCATCCGGCTTGTCGTGATGATGTTGCTGTTGCTATCTCCCCTTGGATGCAATGGGGAAAGGCAGATTGTTTGCAGGGCAAGCGGGGATTTACAGGAAGGGAGGGGTGTAACGTGGCCGCGCTCTCCTCCCTCCCCCGGCTTTTTTTTTTTTAAAAAAAAAAAAGAAAGGATCAAAAAAAGAGAAAGAAGCAAAAAGGCAGCGGCGGGGTGGGGAGGGGGGAGAATCAAAGGGAGAAATGGGGCCCTCCCCAAGCGTTGATGCTGCCGGCTGCCTGCAAGAGGAAGGAAGGGAGGAGGGGCGGGGGAAGGGGCTGGGCGGCCGCTGCGGCTTCAGCACCACAAGCCGCGGACAGCTCCTCCGGGTGCGGGCAGGGAGGGGTGCGCAGCGCAGCGCCGTCCGCGCTGCTCCGCGCTGCTCCGCGCTGCGCGCCCCCCCTCCTTCACCGGTTAGGAGGCAGCGATCGAGTGCTTGGTGATTTCTCAGGCGATGGTGCCTGCTTTACAGGTTCCCAGCAGAAGCTGAAATCCCCCTAACAAACTTTTCCCTGGCAGATTAATTAGTTGCAGAGGATTTCATGGTTTAATAGCTCTGATCATCAATATCTTTTCATTTCGCTCCAGCAGCGTTTGCTCGCTGATAGATTTGGTTTGTTTCAGTAGCATGTTTTTCAGTAGAAATATGGGTTCCTTGTAGCCCAATGAAGGGTAAATATGACTGAACACTGTCGCTTAATTAGAGATTTGCGGAAAGTAACCAATGGCAGCCTAAGCTGATAGTTTTTACTCTCTTCAGCCTATTTGAAAATTTGAAGTAGCAGCTGCTGGAGTCCATTAGCTTTTCTCTGCAAACATCAGCAGAGGTGACTTTTTCCATATTGTCATGCTATGTGTGTCCATGCAGCCCCATCCAGCCTGCGAATACAAGGGGAAAGTTAGCTCTCCACTGGGACTTTGTTTTTGTCATCCCAGCTGGAACAGCTGACAAAGGTGCTGGGTATGATGTGGACCAAAAATATTAATGATACAGATGATCTGAAGGCTTCTAGTCTATACAATCTCGCTAATGTCAGTGTAATGTCTCAGCTCAGGGACCAGTGAACACCCACCAGATGCGACACACCTTTTGGTGACATAGAGCTGGGTCTGGGTCCGACATCATGTCAGCACCATTGAAATTTCAGGCTCTTTAATTTGGTTTCTCCATAGGGTTTCCTCTAACTCCTACTTCAGTAGGATATAGTGTGCACCAACACCCAGGCTGGGTTCTCTAGCTGATCTTCTGCATGAGGTCTTCATTGGCAGTGACCCAGGAGTTACAACTTATAGACAACCTAATGTCACTCAAAAGTTGCGCTGGGCCCTAAACAATGATTTGAAATCGTCTCCCTTAGAATAAGACGTGACATGCATAAACCACTATACCACGATCAGCAGAGAAATCTGTGTTGTTACCTAATTAAAAAGGGAGCAAAACTGATTATTCGCTACAGGAAAATGAAACCAGCACATGCAATTAATTTCCAGCAAATAAATTACACATCGGGATGCTCTAAAGCTAAAACATTCATCACCGCAGCCTGCCATTTCTCAGAAAAGCTGGGCAGATTTGCCAGTGTGGCAACATACTTAAGGCTTCTCAGAATTTCACATGTGTCTAATGGGGTCATTAGAGAAATAATAATGGAAAGAGCTTTTTAGGGACTTCCTGAGCATGAGACAGGCTGGCTAGAGGCTGAGTCTCTGTGCCCCTGCTCCAGGATGGCTTTCCACCCCCCCTGCTTTTTATTGCCCTCATCTTCTCGTCTTGATGTTGCCAACATTTTTAGAATGGTTCCATCAATTACAGAATTGGAGAAAAATATATTGTTGTCATCCTTTGCTTGTGTAAAGCATCTTTCATCCTTCCCTCCTGCCCATGCCTGCTTTTACAGAAAGGATATGCTCAGAGTAGAGGAGATCTTTGTATTGTACTCTGGGTTTTAATGTATGGGCTGTGTGCCCAGAGAGCTGAATGGCTGATAAATGTGACAAAATAAATAAAACAAATAATAAATCGGAGGTGCTCCATATACTTCCCAGAGGTGAGTGGGTACTATTATTCCTCTTTTGGTAAATGGGACAGCAGCCAATGTTTTCACACTTAGATGCTGCATTCAGGTCCCTTGGTATGGATCAAGGTGCCTTGCGTAAAATGCTCGCACTGGAAAGAGCTGGTCCAAGACACTTTGGTGAGATCCCAGTGAGAGCAGGGGGCTGTCAAGAGGCCAATGCAGCTTTCCTAACTTTGCTCCGCAGGAAGCAGTGTGCAGCAAATAATGGGCAACACGTCCTTTTGCAGAAGGGCCTGTCTCTGGGAGTTTTGATGCTGTGTCTCTTGAGCCCACTAATAGTCATGAGGTTAATATAGGCAGGAAACATACAGGAGGCATCAGCTTTGGCACACACTACCCCTGCCCTCCTCAGGTACAGAAAGAGGAAGAAAAAAACATGGATCCGTCAGCTGAGAGTGGAGAACAGGTTCCTCTTCATTGGTCACAACTGAGCTACTGACTGGGAAATCAGAAGGGGAGATGCCCAGGCATCTCAGCGCAGACCTGCATGCCTGTTGTTACAGATCCTGCATCAGGATGGATTCAGGTGTCAGGCTGCAGGTCGGTCTCACGGCAGATATTCTAACTCTGGTCTTCCAGAGCAGAGTGTGGGCCCATTGGCCCTTAGCTACCACCTCAACAAAAAGGAAAAAAGTATTGCTGTTTATGTGCCTCCTCTTCACCACTCTCTACAAGCCATCACTTAGTGCAGAGGGAGTGGAGGAAGGAAGAAAGAGGGTGGCTGGAGCTGCAGTGATACTTGATCTGCCCATGCGGCAGTCTGATATAAAATAATATCAGAAATCTTTTTTTTTTAATGTTGTTAGGTCAGAGATTTTAAAAAGGGCAGTGATAGTGAGAGGGCAAATGCAAGCAGGAAAGCTCTGCGTGGACTGCAGCCGAACAGCCTGAACACAGCATAGCGATCATTGTACACGAGTATGTGAGAGACAGACAATATAAATGCTGATGTGGACAGCCAGGATCAGAAAGCCAGAAAGCTGCCAGAGAAACATGCCTTTGTGTTTTCCATCTCTCAGGAAGTAAACAGTGACCTAAACCCATTTTCATGCCCACCTACTCGGTCAATAGCTGCACTGCGCCTCCTGCTCCACTTACAGCTCCTTAATGGTTCAGAGGAGCTTTGATTGCCGTGGCGTGGGCCCCATCCCTCTGGTAAACTATTACTTAAATCCAATCCATTGAACGTTCCTACTGCTCTCTCAGTGATGGGGAGCTGCTCATCAGCTGAGTACCCTCTGATTGTTCATCACAGCCAGGCTTCCCGGTCCTTTTTCCAGGGTGGAGATATTAAAGAAATCGCAAATGATGTAATTACCATAACTCAGTTGGCAAAGCTTGTGGGCAGACACAGCCAGGGGCTGGAGGGAGCTCTGTCACATTTTCTTTGGTCTTTCTTTCTTTCTGGGCAGTTGCAAATGTGCCGATGCAAAGGATGCTGCTGCTGGGAGCAGGGCTCAGCAGGTGGGGGTTATGCATCCTCCAAGCATCCAGAAATAATCTATGTATTGATTGGAATGTTCTTCTCATAGGAGATCAGAAAAAATTTCTGGAGTGCTGTGCCTTGGTATATCTGCTGCCTTGGGCTGGAGCAAAAAAGCATGGTACTCTGCATAGAGGGAGTCCCTGTGCTATTGTTTTCTCCCCAAGCAGGGACTGAACTTCCACTCACTCTCTTCCTGCGAGGATCATGGTCTGCCTCTGAGTTGATACAGAGCAAATTTTTCTACTTCCATGGCAGCTTGCTTTCTGCTAAGGGAAGAGAAAAAATTGTTCTTTTTTGAAAAATCAGGCATGTCCTGCAATAGGAGCCCAAGCAAAGTAGTACAACTGCACATCTCTTTCCTTGGGCTTAGGAAGAAATCCAGGTCTTTGTTTTATTGAGCTTTCTCTACAAGCAACCTTGAGGCCAGTCAATGTGCAGGAGTATGTGAGAGAGACAACACAATTGCTGATGAGGACAGCCCCCACCTTTCCTCCTTTAGGAGCTGGATTTCAAATTAAAACTTGCAAAGCCACAGCACTTCTTTTCAGGACTAGACAACCCCAAACATAGAGCTTTCCTGGTAACAAGTCCTACACTAACTCCTACAAAAGGAATTCCTTGTCCCCTTGGGTGACTAGTCAGAACTGTGACTTGAACAGAGCAGCTGCAAGAGATGGTGCGTTTCACGATATCTTCAGAAGGCATCTAGCCAAATGCTGAGTGGTTTTAACTGTCCAGGAATGCAGTAATTGTCATGAAATCCCAAACCTAAAAGGACCTGGAATTTAGACATTTTTAAAAAAAAATATACAATCACAGGTCCCTTGGATATTTCCACTACCCTCCTGAGTCAAGTCAAATTTGTTTCAAGTCTCTAATTGCATTCTCAGATGTATGTTATTTTAACGACATGCAACAGTCCTAGAACTAGCTCTCACTTGTCTGACACGGGATTTAGAGAAAAACCAATGTTGTTAAACAACCCTCTTAGGGGCTGATCCTGAGAGATACACCATGCTCTCCAAATCAAGGTGAACTGAGAGGATCTAGCATGTCATGAGGCATTTGTTTAGCTACCAGGATTCATGATCAGTCACAGTAACACTGAGGATGTTCCCCTTAGGACCATCATAACTGTACTGTGGCACAACACTGACACACTCAGCTTAAGAAATCAGGAGCAACTTTGTATGAGAAGACTGAATATCTGTCCTCAGGAGGACCCATTCATGGCACAAAGGGGTCATGTGTGGTGACACCATGCCAGGATGTCCAGGAGATGAATCCTATGAATCCTGAGCTGAGCTGAGATCCTTCTTGAGCTACAACTCTGCTTCAGTATAATAAACATCTTCAACATCTGAGACTGTTTCCCCAAATTCTTACAAATCCATGTGTTAAGATTTAACATCTTAGGCTGCCCAGATAATTTCCTCAGGTATAGCAGCTTGTTTCTGGATCAGCAGGCAAATACACACATGCTGCATAAATACAATGCAGGAAGTGAAGTCACTTAGAAGCCAGATAATCTTCTTATTTTCATCAGTAGTAGATGAGTTTCCATGTTGGCAGAGGCCAAGGTCCAGACATGAGGAGAAGACCATTTTAGGTGTCTCCTAAGTGACCCTCATTGCATATAGTGGGTCTTGAGAAGGGAGGGGACACTGGAGATCAAAGAAAGGCACCCAGTGAAGAACATTGTAGGAGGATATCCTAGTTTTTCCCTCTGCTGAATAAGCACCCACCACATGCACCAGCTCCACATCATTTTCACAGCAGGAGCAGTCAGTATGTTTCCAGATCTGCCTGGAAATGTCAAGTACAAAACACTGGGCTAACCCACAGCCTGTTAAGATACTGCGTTGCCTCTCTCTCTTGCCCTGAATATGCTCCAAAGCACATCAAAAATACAGGAAAGCTCACAACTGTCACTAATATGCGCACAAAGATTTCACTGGCAGGTATCACTCTCCTTGGTGACTTCTCACCACACCTTTGCACAAAGCACAAGCGCAGTGTCTGTCGATGGACAAGCGCGGTGTCTGTCGATGAAAGAACTGAGGGCTCCATCAGAAAAAGATGAGATAGAGATAAAAGGGTAAGTGTGGATTTAAAGGCAGGGCTGTCGTAGATGGAGTGCTGCCAGTGATGAAAGCAAAGAGGAATCGAAGAGCAGTGAGTCAGAAAATGTAATGGATTTACACCACTGGAAACAGGAGTTGATTTTTGACCATTGGACTTCTAAGGAGGGTCCAACAATAGTACGTCAGAATGAAAACCTTGTTCTGAAAGGGAGGTCTTGGCCAGACGCAGCATTTGAAAGGGAGCTTGAGCATTGCATTAACACTCTCTCCCAGGGCCTCAGGAGCACGTGAAGTGAGAGACTGTTACATCCAAGTGATGACCTAGATCTACCACTTCCTAATGGACTTTGTGTTAATTAAAGGGAGATTTCAAAACCATATACATTTTCTTGCCAAGATAATTAATTGATTTAGAAGTTTATGTAGTTAAAGGGGTTTGTAATTACATTTTACAGTGGGGGGAGCATTTTAGGGATGGATGCTGCCAGGTGCCGAACACCTCCACGAAGGTGCTGAGCCTCTGGGTTTCCCAGCAGGCTGAACCCTTGCTGCTGATGAGCTGGAAATCCCCTCTGGTCCTTGGGGTCACATAGCTCTTAATGACTTGGTCCCACTAGACTGAAGTATTCAGTCTCACAGCCCCCAAAAGGAAACCCTCAAAAGCTCTTGTTTCTGAGCCAATGTCTCTGTGTAGGCAGCAATTCCCTGCTGTTGAAGGGGTTTTTCCTTCCTAACAGGCTTTAGCTCTCTCTGGTGACAGTTTTTTAACCCTCGGGTCAGATTCAAGTGGCTGTGGTGATGGGCTGGCTCTAATATCAGCCCTTTCCATCTTAAGACTAATGTAGTTTCTCTGGATCTTCCTCCAGACAAACACTTGCTTTCATTCAAGAAGAGGGGGAAAACACAAGCCATTAACCCCAGGAAACACTTCCCTCCGTATGTCATCCCCAAACTCACACCCCAGCTTTCCTGACCTGCCCTGTAAGCGCACGAATAAACTCCTGGCCCTGAAGGCACTTAAGCTAGGTGGGAAGAGCTACAAGCCCTTCGATTTGCATAGGGAACCCAAGGCACAGGCAGGAGAATTCCCTCACTCAAGTCGACAGCAAAGTGCTCTGTGGGGACCTATTTTACCTCATAGCAAGACTCTCTTCTGAGAGCACTTTGCACATCCTTGTGTGATGTGCAAATAAGCACACATGTAATATATATCTGTTTTTCTTGCCTCTCTTTACTACTGAGTAATCACACAATCTTTGTGCCATGGAAGTTTGACTGCTGTTGTTTATTGCCCCCTGGAAATGGGATGACAACAGCCTATGGCTCCTCCACAGCAACTCACAAAGGTCTCCTGAGCAGAGAATTATGCCCATTGGAGGCAATAAACAGCAGGAACCATAGAGTGACTAAGCACCAAAGATCCTGCATTTGTGTAGAAACTAGCAATGAGAAGGAGGAAAGGATGCCCTGGAGGATAGATAGTGCCTTAGGAAAAAAGTTTCCAGCATGTTCTAAAAAAGACAGTTTCCATGCATAAGACACAGGCCAAATTTGAACCTCATCCCACCCTTGAACCTGCCTGTAGTCCTGGGAAGGCTCCCATGCTGGGCATGGAGGCCAGAAGAGCCAGCAGCATGGTGCTCCAGATCCTCCCCGCTTAACCCTGGAGGAGCAGGGATGGGCATTCGAGCTTGCTGTGGCCCCACCGGAAGAGAGGGTGGCTGCTGTTTCCCCTCCTCCCAGCCATCACCCTACCCCAGCACAGTGGCCATGTTGTGGGTCTCTGCCCAGGCTCCCTGCACAGGAGGGTGCATGGGGCAATGCAGGCTTAGCCCAGTGCAAGACCAGCTTTTATCACCTGCAGGGCATGGTGCTACTGTACCCATGGTAACTCTGGAAATGGGCCTGGGTCTGATGAGACCCAGAGGAAGATCATAAGCTGGCAGGACTGCAGGAATGACTGTGCTTATGTACATTATGACAAGAAGCTGCTGCTGGCATGTGCTAAACGAAGCCCATGGCTGGAGTCCTGGTCATCCAGGCAAAAGGCAGAGCGGGCAGACCAACAACCTCTTCCTTGGGATGCTGCTTTTTCAGTTACATGGCAGCACTACACAGAGAGGAAAAATTTCCTCTGGACATACCAGCTTACTGGAAAATTGGAAAATCACAGGAGAATTGGTGCAGAGTACCCTGATATATATCCTCCTCCTGCCCTCCCTGATGTGCTTCGGGTATGTGATATCAAGAGAGCTTGCAGAGGGAGATGGTGTCTCTTCTGCCTGAAGACATCATGTGTTGGGACTCTGCTGCTCAGCTCTCCCCTGTCTGGCTCTGATGCCCTTTGGGGAGCCCTCATTTAGGCAGTTAAGGATGAAAAACATCAGGGACCTCAGCACAGGAAACTGACCACCTGGTCTCTTTTCTCTGAGGCAGAGCTGCTCCTGTGGTGGCATTGGCAGTATGTGCTCCCACAAAATTGCTGTCCCAACGAGATCTTGATGTACACAGGAAAAAAAATCAATCTCCTTTTGTTCTCTTCCCTGACCACTCACTTCCTACATTTTTCTTTTTGATTCATTTTTACATTCAGTGGTATAAATTTGCCGGGTCAGTGCTAAGTCCCTTGGTTGTGAGATCTTTACATACCAGTAGACATATGCAGAGAGATGAGAGAGGACCAAGCGCAAACCAATCCATCCTACTGACACTTTTATTTATCTATTTGCTTTCCCCATCTGCCACTGCTCAACTCCCTCTGTGAGTGAGAGAGTGAGTGAGTGAGTGAGTGAGTGAAAGAGGGATGCGGAAAGGGGATGGGATACTGGTAGAGCCACTGAAGATCTTTCTGCTTGCGACTGTAGCTCTCCCCTTTCCTTCCCACTACCCTGCTATGCATCCTTCCTCTGGTCATCTCACATTGCCTCCAACCCTTTGCTCATGTTCTGCTTTGTGGCAAAAAAGAGACTAATGTCTCAAATAAAAATAATGCAGGGGTTTTTAGTGCTGATGCAAGATGCCAGGGTGATAGTCAGGAAGCTGGAGCCATCTGCCAAGCCCAGACTCAACACCGGTGGCAAAGCTGCCCTGCTGCCAGGTGCATCGAGGGCTCCCAAGCAAAAAGCACCAGTGTCCGCAGCTTGAGCTGAGCTCTGTGGCTGAAAGCAGAGACAGATGCACATCATCTGTGGATCAGGCAGAGAGAGGGGGACTCTTAACACACACTGGCTATTAATATTTCATAGTCCTGACGGCCAGCAACCACACTGAGAGGAGAGACAGGAGTTTGTTCTTCTAGGTTCGCATTTAAGTATGCCCTTCCCAGTGAACGTGCAAGCCAAGACTAATCACAGTACACAGGGGAGTTCTTTACTCACTAGGCCTGGGTCAAGACCCTGATTTTTTCATTTAGTCTGTATCAGCTGTAATAATTTCTACGCTACTCTGATCCAAGATGGTTCTGAACCACCAACTACAGGCAAAGCAAGTTCCAGCGGCTGTTAAGTCTCTCGCCTACTAAAGCATTTGGAGAATCTCCATCTAGAGTATTTAACTTTTTCAGCAATCCTGTTTTCTCTTCTAGGAACTAAGCCTCAAGAACTCATGACCCACAAGGTATTTGCAAAGTGGCATGCATTCAAAATGCACTTCTTTTATAGCAGTGGTGTTATCACGTAGTGAGCTTGTTCCTGGAATGAGCATTGCTTAGGAGTTGTCAATACTTTAATCTAATTTATACAAGCTCACTCTCCCTCTCTCCCCCTCTTCCCTCAAATAAGCATTAATAAGTTTTCAACCTGGACAAAACCCAGGTAGTGGGATCAGTACTTGGCAATTTATCAGCTTTGTTGCTGAAATCAGAGATGAAGCAGAGACAACTGAAAAAGTTTCTCCCATTTCCTTTTAATTCTGCTTGCAAATAGCTTGGTTCCTGTCTGAAGTATGACTGCCCTATAGGAATACACTTCATTTCTTACAATACTGTGCGCCAATTAAGTAATTAATGAAAGTCTGGAAAATCTATAAAAAAAAGTTGGTTGTATCCACAGGGAACATTAATACCACATGGTGTCATGACCATGAATAAAACCTGACAGCATGTGCAAAGTCAAAGGGAACTTCCTGTTCTGCTGCTAAGAGATCAAGTTCAGGTGCTGCATCAAATGATTTTCAAGACCTGGTCTTTAACTTGCCTGTGAACTGGAAAATATTTGCAGGGCATACAGAGGTTTGTCTTTGTCCTCCAGGACTCAGTTGTCACTTTACAACCATATGATGTATTAGACATCGCTAGACATGAATGTCACTGCTTTTAGCCTCAAATTCTGTCAGCATGATATTGTGCCATGATGCAGTCACAGTCAGCATCTTGATTTGATTTGCACATTGCTTCACAATTCACTCCAGGAGGGCTTAGGGTCCAATTCTGCAAACAGCTCTGCAAATGAGAAAAGTCATCCCCGCCACTGCTTACAGACCTGAGCCCTTCACATCCAGCAAGTAGCATTCTCAAAGCACGGGGCAGCGTTACCCATCCTAGTAAAATTGTATTGAAATGGTGGCCATTTCCAAACTTCACTTGACCTCAGAGGCAATGCTTGATTTCTCTGTGTTACAGTGAATGCAGGTAGACAACAGGGAAAGAAACGAGGGACTTGCTGAAAACCCAGCTGCTGCTTCTGAGCTTGGATTTTCCAGGTCAAAATTTTTTCCACTGATTGATAGAGAGAAGAGAAAAACGTCACTCTTCCACACTCAGTCTTACATCTAACTTCTGCAAGATAATTTTAAAAGGAATTTGTTGCCTGTTAAAAGAGGAGACCCACTCCCAACCCATACTTCTGCACTGTCTTTTGTTTCAAGGCTGCCCCATAGCAACGAGCAGAGCTTCATCACCATTGCTCTAGATGGTGTTAGTGAGGGTCTAAATAGCAAAGGTGGGTCTTGTAGCATGGACATCAGTTTTCTAGGACCTGGATCACGAATCATAAACTCATTTCACATACACCAGTGAACAGCTGTCAGAGAGCAACAGCTTTCAGCCCTCATCAACCTAAACTAAATGCAGGCCAAGAAGTTACTGGCAGAAGACTCCCAATTCTGAAGCATTTCTGTCCTCAGCAACAGCAGCATAATCTCAGATTAATACATTAAATCATGAATCCAGAAAATGACTCTATCAGCAAATATATGTATTTGTATATGCACAAATATGTATACATGTATAAATGCAATGTGTGTACTGTGTGTATGTGTGCACCCTTGCACGACAAGAGATCCAATCAGGCAACTCTTGCACTTTTCTCCTTTCCTAATACAAGAGCTATGGAGCAACCACTGAATCTGAAAGATGGAAAATGTCAAATAGACTACCAGGAATAACTGTTGTTACAACATATGATCAGCAAGTGAAATATATTGCCTCAAGATACCACCCATGATCAAACTGTGCATTTTATAGTGGACAGTTATATGATAATCCCATGATCTGTCACCTAAAACATGGATCTGGTCCCTGGTACAGACAAAAGAAAGGATTCAGTAGACAACCAGGCTGAATGGGACGAGTAGTTCCTTTATCCTTGTATAATGAGCTAAATCTGATAATCTTTCATTGTTGTAACTCTTGTGTTTTGTAATCCTTTTTACTGGATAGAAATATTCCAAACAAGGCTAGTTTCTCGAGTCCCAGAAGTTACAACTGACTTTAGACAAACTTTTGCCACCCTCAAACCATGACATGAGTGAACTTTCTATGGATCCTTCATGAACCTTTCTCAGGGCGAGGCAAGACCTGTCCTCACGATGTTACACAAAACGGATTTCCTCGATCAAATGCGAATTTGTAACTGAATTTGGACATATTCGACTACATGACAAATCCTCAAGCCACTGCTTGTTGTACAATGTATAATGTCTATGTTTAGTTATAGCCCCACTGGGGGAAGGACAACTCTTCTTATTCACCTGTAAAGAACCCTGCACACCTGTGCCACCATAGGAATAAAAAAATAAGAATTGCACTAGCACTCCCTTGAGCTATTCACGCCACTTCCTTCTCCCCCACCACCCTATATTAAGCCTTTTAAAACCGAAAGTGGCTGTAAATTTTTCTAAATGCCAGAGGACCATTTTGCTAAAACATTATCCATCTTCACATCATGTCAGATTCCTGAATGAGAATGACTTCTTCGGTGGGAACAGGCCTATAACTTATACTGCTTCTCATTTCCTGAAGCACTGGAATTGTGCTGCTCCCTAATGTTATTTTATTAAGATGCGATTTGTCATCGTATTGCTGAAAACAAGATAAAATGCAGGCTAATTAAATTCCTTATTTAACTTGATGAGCATCTGCTTTCTGTAGTCACATTCTTCTAAACAGAACCTTTGTAGCTGTTTCTCAGGATCTGGCTATCATGATTTTTACTGTGATCAAAATGGGGAAATACAGCCCCTAAATAAAGGCACGTGCATTCCCATTGCCTATGACCCTGGTTATTTATAATGAGAGATGTATAGCACCGCCCAGGCAGACTGCAGCAGCGCCTCGCGAGCACACTGCCCCGACACTTCAAGAGCACTCCCTGTTGTGGAATAATTGCTATCCCAAGGAGCCCAGTGGAAGTCACTGAGACAAGCTGGTAGCAAAATACCACAGCTGACAGCAAGTGTTTTCTAGAGCAGGCTGCTATACAAAATATAACAAACAAATCACCTTGTGACTCCCCCCTTCTGTAGCAGATGAGACTCCCAACACAAAGGAAAATCATCTCTGTTGAAGGAGGAGGCTTAACAAGCTTAAGCACACACTTCAAGTTAAGTGTGTGCTTAAGTGTGCTGTTTGCCAAGGCCAGATTCTGGCTCACTTTCCATGTACTGCATTCACGGAGGTTTCTAAGATGAGAGCAACCTTCCTGCATCATTGGTCGAGTGAAGACTGAGGCAAAAGAATGTCCTGTGCTGAGTCCACATTCCTAATTAAAGCAGTGGTCTTATGCTGCTCCCGTCTAGGTCACAGCAGAGGATGGCAAACAGTTGTATCAGAACCCACAGTAAGCTCAGGGCTTTTAGGAAAGTCTTGGGCATGTCACAATCCTGGATCTGTCTCTTGGAAACCCCCTTGGCATCAGATTTTGCATCCCACAGAAGTCCAGAGCTGCTCCGCCAACTCCTCTTGGTCTGGAGTATGCTTTGAGATCCTCCAAGGAGAGATGCTGTTCCTGTGCAAGGGCAAAGGACTATTAATATTACATTGGTGGTTAATTATTTAACATCAGTGACCTCTGATGCTCCTGCTTAAAGGATTTCTCCGTATGTCTGGGCCTCTCATGCACCAGGAAGAGAAAAGGCAGAGAACTGTGGCTAGCTTTAACAAACGGGATCTCAAAAGTTGGCTTCGCATCAATACTAAGGCCATAGGATTAGCTGCTTATTCTGAGCTTGAAAACCAGGCCAGTAATTTAAGCTCCAGAATAGAACTGGGAATGCAACTTTGGTTTGTTTAGCCTGGTTTCCTGAGGAAATAAAGCTTATGCAGTTAAGTTATCTGTGTGTGCATACAAGCCTTTCCTTCTAACTTTGCACCCTTCTGCCAGTTCAGCCATGTTTCACCAGGATAAAGTTCTGCTCAGCATCTGGACAAAAAAATCCAGTTGTGTAGAGCAGAGGGATGTGCTCTGCCCTGATCTTAAGCATATTATAAGACACTGGAGAGTCCACATTGCTAGCACCCTCACCCCAGCTGGATCACAGCTCACCATTGTGTTAAATGCTGGTGACACAGAAGCTTTGGAAACACCATTTGCATCTCAGTGTGGGATGTGGGGTCTTTTTTCTCTTTTAAATCTTTGTTCTGGGTGCCAATGAACTGCCTCACACACCTGGGCTGCATCGCATAAAAGATCAAGAGTCGGCTCAGCCTTGCAGCAGCCCTGTGAGCGTGGCAGCAGCCTGGCAGTGAAGCAGAGGCCATGTGCTGTGCAGACCATTGCTCTGGACTGGAGCTGTGGAGGGGAATCCAGCCAAGAAGGACAGAAGGCAGAAAAGAGACCCTGCAATCTGTTGGAGGGGTTGTACTATAAACAAGAGCAGGAAGGTTTCAGCATGCCAGGGAAGAACAAGCTGTGTAGATAAAAGAGGCTGCTTCAAAAGAGTGGAGGGTGACTAATTTTCCTTGCACCGGGTGGCCAAAGAGCCGGGAAAAAGAAGTGGTCTTCACTGAGCTGGCAGTCAGAGGAGGGGAGCAACCTTCTCATGCTAGAAGAGCTCAGAGAAAAGCCTCTGCAGGTCGTCTTTCATCACTTTCAAGGGCAGCTGGATTCAGCAAACTCCAAATTTTGTCTTTGGTGCTACAAAGATGCTCCGGGGAAGGGCCTGATTCAGAGTCAACTTGCGGTAGTAGCTGGGCTGTCAAATGGGCCTGCAAGCCATGGTCCTTGATGTGCCTTGATGGCAGAGGGAAAGCAGAGGGGATTAACAGCTGTCTAAGAAAAGAAATCCAGGGAGAACTGATAAGAGAGGGAGATGCGGGGTCAGCATCCCCCCAAACCCATGCAACTCCTGGCCCTCCAAGCCCAGGGCTCTGGTTTCCCATTAGGAAGCTTAGACCCCGCTGAGGACCCCAAACCAGAGCAGAGGAAGCACAACCCCACAGCCTACAGAGGACAGGTACTGTGAAAAGTATTCAGGTCAGACCCTAGCAGCCCACAAGAAAGGGTTTCTCCAACCAGAAGAAGCTCTGCCAGTCCAGGAGCCTTTCTCTGACACTCCTGCCCCAAGACCTTCTCTGAAGAGCTGACTTGCATGTCCCCAGTTCAGCCACTTGACTGGGAAGGTACTGATAAGGCTCATGAGCATGGGATTAATTTATTTTAGAAGGTGCAACTACAGGCTCTCCACAGCTGGTCAAAGACTGGCACATTTGGGCACTGGTACTGGTGTTTCTGAGCTCAGTGTGGGCTAACAAAACCCTCCAAGAAGCTGGGCATCTGAAGGCCTTTAGCCTGGGCTGATTTCCAGTTGTCTGCTGGATGGCCTTGCTACACACAGCAGTTCTGCATGCAATTCAGCCCCAGCAGAGAGTGCAGGCTGGCCACACATGCAGGATGAAGGTGGCCAGCTCTGTCCATGTGGAGAGCCACCATGGCGTGTTGGCAAGGCAGTGGAGAGGGGTGAATACATTCAATATGACAGCAGTAGGACCTCCTAAGAGCAGCTCAAAACCCCTCAGAGGACAATCCATGAGATTCCAGAATAGCTCTGGGGTCTTGGGTCACTCGTATTTCAGGTATTAGCTGCTGCTTATACAAGATGTACAATGCAGGCAGTTCTGCCCTCTTTTGGGAGCCAGCAGTCAGGACCAGCCCGCCCAGTCCATGAGAGGATATTTAGAGCACGATCCAAGGGATGGAAAGATCCCGGTAAGAACACCACTGAGAATCCAATTTCCTTACAGTTTTTTCACTGATAGGAGCATTTATTTGGAAGTGGGTGAACCATTTCCTCCGCATCAGAACTGGCGTGTGCTAATCCCTCCAGTCGTCCCAGGATTTTCATACTGCATCTCTGCTCCCTGACCCAGTATGTGGAGGGTGAGTCCAAGCCACTGCTGGAAGCATGTTCTGACTGAAAGGACACCTGGAGTGCTACCAGCAAACTGCTTGAAAACGGCCTCTCATTTTGTAGGTCTGTTCTCCGCATGGCTGGGCTGTTCCTTGTGCCTTGCTGAAGTTGTGCCATATGGAGCAAATGCTTCAACGTCTGTCTGTGTGTCTGCCTGACCGTGCAACTCAAGAGCTCTCTGCAAACAATGTTCTGCTCTCATAATTTTCATGAGCTGGGGAGAGGCCCCAACAGGGTCTTTTCTCCACTTTTCCCAAGTTTGTTTTTTTTTTTTTTTCCCCAGATCTCCCAAAGCAAAAGGAACCATCATCAGAGACCTGGAACTGCATAGCTGCTGGGGGGGAGAAGGTGTCTGGAAACAGTTGCAGGGTTATGCTCTGCATATTCATTCTCTCTCTCCCATATGTGACACTGGGATCTGGTTTAGCTTTGGGCAGTTAAAAGTGTGGTAACAAGGAGAAAAAAAAGGTCTCTCATCTGTTCCTTTCTCTCTCTGCTGCATAGCCAGCTGGAGTCTGATGGCTTGCAGGGGAAGAAAGGGCAACGGCAGAGGGTCTGAACAGAGACCAGGGGGCTGAGCATCCTTTCCTAGCAAACCCGCTCTGCAGTGAGGGGGCCTGGAATCTGGAAAAAGGTTGGACTTTTTTTCTTAAGAGAAGCTGGGACAAAACCCTGGACCCAGACCTCTCTTCAGCCCTGTGTTTTTCTTTAAAAGTGGTGTTTTTGTGAGCACCTGTGTGCACGTGGCGTGCTCACGTCTGTGCGTGTGTTATTCCCAGGTGAGTAACAGCACTCTCAGGGTTGTGCTGTGTCGAGTCGCACCTCGTTCTCACTGCCTGCCTTGTTTTTCTCGGGCTGACGAGCTCCTGACTAATGGCAGTCACTGCTGCTTAATCAGGAAGCAATTTAAGGATAACCTTTTCTAAGTAACCAGCAGAGAAAAGAATGAATAAACTGTGAAACAGCCAGCTGGCTTTGGTGTCCCCAGCCAAAGGGTCTGTCAGGTGGGAGAAAATGGCATCTGGGGACAGGGATGGCGGCTCCAGACCTGCCACTGGGCAGGGTAGTGAAAGTCAGGGATGGGAGTGGCTTATGGTGCTCCCCAGGGCCTCTTCTCTGCTTTCTCCCCAGGTATCGCTCTGGTCACGCACATGGGGATCATGACTGTCCAGGAAGGGCGGCTTGATGTGTATAATCGAGCCCCATGTACAATTAAAACCCTGGGAGACCCTTTTATTCAGAACTTTGATGCAAATATGAGTAATTCCCTTATTATGAAGGTGTTTACAGAATCACAGAACAGCCCAGGCTGGAAGGGACCTCGAAAGATCCAACCTTTTGTGGGAAAGGGAGCCTAGATGAGATTATCTAGCTCCCTGCCCAATTGCATCTTGAAAACCTCCAGTGATGGGGACCCCACCATGTCCCTGGGGAGGTTGTTCCAGTGATTGATTGTTCTCACTGTAAAAAGTTTCTTTCTTATACCAAGATGAAACCTCTTCTGGTGCAACTTTTTGAACAGTGTGGGGCCCAATATCAATCCCTGAGGGACACATTTGTGACAGGCTGCCAGCCTGAGTAAAACCCATTGATCACCGCCTTCTGCATGCAGCCTGTGAGCCAATTTCCTACCCATCTCACAGACCACCCCTCCAGTCCATATCTGGCCAGTTCGTCCAGAAGGCTGTGGGAAACAAGTGTTGAATGCTTTGTTGAAGTCCAGGTAAACTACATACACTGCTCTCCCCAAGTAGACAGAAAATGTTATTTTGTTGTAGCAGGTGATCAGGTTAGTCTCGCATGATTTGCCTTTGGTAAATCCATGCTGGCTTTTCCTAATCACCTGCTTCATTTGGTTTGTGAGTTTGCAGGAAGACTTGGTCCATTACCTTCCCAGGGACTGGAGTAAGACTAATGGGCCTGTAGTTTCCTGGTCCTCTTTTGGGCCCTTGTAGATAGCTATGACATTTGCCCTCTTCTAGTCGCCAGGGTCATCCCCTCATCTCCACCACTTTGCAAAGATTACAGACAGTGGCCTTGCACCAACGTCAGCCACTGCTCTTAACACCCTGGGGCAGACTCCCTCCTCACTGCTGACAACAGTGTTTTCACTCTTTCTCATGCACTACCTCCATTTTTTATTCCCCACTCATAGTCACCCATTTAAAAGCCACACACCTTGGTGTGCCAGGCCCCACACACCACAGGCAGCCAGTGAGGGAGCCCTGCCCCAAACCACACAGCACTGGGTGCCCTCTGGGGCAAAGCCTCAGTCAGTGGCCAGTAATAGGATCCCCACACCCCGTACGTGGGCCTGAGCCGAACCCCGGTAAGAGGGTAGCGGGGGCAGCCTACAGCCCCCACCTCCCACAGCGCGACCACGCAACCCTCAGCGCGCCCAAAATGGCGGCACGAGGGGAAGAACCGCAGTTCCCAGCGTGCCCAGCGCCCCGCGCACCCGTATTTAGCTCCCGGCACGCTGCGCGCTGCCGGCTGGGCGGTGCCGCGGGGGCTGCTGGGAGCTGTAGGCTGCGCGCGCGGCCTCTGCCAGCCGGTGGGTGAGTGGGCCCGGCAGGGGGGAGGCGGCGGCGGCGGCGGCGGCGGCGGCGGCGGCAGCGGCGCCGGGGCTGAGCCCGGGGCGGTCTGCAGTGGAGCCCCTGGGCTCGGGGAGGGACGGCGGCTTGCCCCTTGGGCCCCAGTAGGGTGCGGTAGTGGGGTGGCGGGTGGTCCTGAGGAGGGCGGGGGGCCCAGCCTGCGGGGTGGGGGCTGGGACCTCAGTGGATTTGGGACAGGGGAGCCTGGTGCCTGGGAGAGGAGCGGGGCAAGGAGCGGGCCTCGCTTCTTACAGGGTGGTGAGGAAAGCGGCTCTGTGAGTGTTGGACACGCGCGGGGCGTGAGGCAGGGAGTAGATGGAGTGAGGCCAGCTCCTGGGAGGTGTGGTGGGAGCTAGGTCCTTGCTTTTATCTGAAGGTCCTTGACCTGTGAGTGGACCTTTCTCAAGGTGGGAGCTGACTCTGCCCTTTGGCGTTGAGTATGTATCTGCTACATGCTGTGAGATGCCCAGGAACTGGAAGGTGATCACGAAAGGTGGGGTTTTGTTCCATCTTTGCTATTAGGTACCAGAAATATGAAACGCTTCCACATTAGACTATACAGAGATGTATTGCTTTGCCTGCATTTGCTTTTGCAGGGCTGGCTCTGCGGTGCAAGGTGTCTCCCTGTGCTTGGCTCTTTTATTGCTTCTGCTGGGATTTGCAGAGAAGAGTGCTTAGAAGTATAGCAACTAGGGGGTTTCTCCTTTTTCCATATGTTTTATAAATGTGGGACTGGCATGCAAAGCCCCAGCAGTAGTTGTCAGTGTCTGCTTGCTGATAATGGCTTGGTATTGGTCTGACAGCTTTGCCGTGCTACGAGGTTTTTGTGTAGGATCAGTTACAGTAATGCTCAGTCACTAATAATACTGAATTAGCAATACAATAAGCATTTTTTGGGGGAACAGAGTTGAAACTTCCTGTCTCTTTTTGATGTTTTTTTTTGTTTGTTTTTTGGTAGACTGGCCTCCATTCCTGTAAAGAAGCAGGTGCCTCTGTGATTAATTCCCAATGCAATTTTGATTCAGATTTATTGTTTGAATTGTTGAAGATGTCATCAGGACTTACAGAGGAACAAAAGAGAAGAATTGAAGAGAACCGCCAGAAGGCTTTGGCTAGGAGAGCAGAGAAGCTAGCAGCCCAGAGAAGTGGGCAGGTGGGGATTGCTGGACCTCAGGTGAAAGAACAGAGTCCAGGCAATCGGGGAAACTCAGAGGAAGAAAACAATCATGTCAGGTTCATTAGCCAGCACCAACAGAATCCAAACAGTCCTGCTGAGCAGAAGAGCTATCTTCAGAAAGATTATAATCATTACGCTACAAACCAACAGATGGCTGGTTCACATGGAGAGCAACAAAAGAATTGTTCAGAGGACTCGGAACAAGCAAGTGACATTAAGCAGTTCTCTACAACGATCCCAAATTCTCTGAGTTATTCCCATAAACATTACTTGGGTGCTGGTGGCCAGGAACATGGACAACAAGCTTTAATTAATCTTGGTACACTCCAGCAGCCCAAATGCTACCCAGCTTTCAAAAACCCTTCAGAACAATCTCATCCTAGATTAATTGATAACTGGCACCCTGATGGTAGTAAAGATTTACAAAGTCAGAACAAATCTGCCATAAAATATGTTTCACCACCAAGCAGTGCCACCCCGAGTGATTCAGAAATGCTGATAAACACAAGCAGACAAAGGGAAGGAGAAGGGGGAGGTGGTGCCTCTCAGACCAGTGGTAGGATGCAGAAGCTGACCAGCTGTGCTGGTGCAGGCTCTACCTTTGAAGCTGCCTCTTGCAAGAAAGCAAATAGTGTTACAAAAGGAAAATGTGTGAAATATGGGGAAAACCGATTCCAGGTCGAAATAGGGTATAATGCTGAACTCATCGCTGTGTTTAAGAAGATACCAAGCAAAAGCTATGGTAAGAATTTATTGTTTGCTGTTATCTCTGTTTCACACTGAATCGAAATTTCAGCGTCTGCTGGAACCATAGTTGCTATATGCTCTTAGCAGTGCAGCTGTTGCTGGGGTGGAATATGGGGTATTAATGGGGACTGGAAAAGTAGACAGTTGAAATTGGAAAGAAGTTCTGGGCATAAATAGCTAGAGCTCAGATTTAGCCAAGAAATCATAAGCCCTGCTTTATGAACAGCGCTCTGAGAAGTTTAGTGATGGCAGCTGGTCAGATTCTTTTGGGATTGAAGGAAGAGAAGTTATGAATTGGTATGGGAAAATGGGTCACTTTATCTGTAGTTTAGAGTTGATGAGCTGATTCTGTTAACTGGGTTACTGAGAGTAACTCAGAGTAAGCAGTGGAGTCTCCACCTGTTGGCTTGCTTCTGATCTTTTCTCCCTGCCTTTATTTGTTATATTCTACTTTTGGTTCCCCCCCTCCATGTGTTGGTGCTCCCTGTGAATGGCTGCTGCATTCTTCTTGTCTTAGTACTGATGTGCCCTATGGCTTTTTTGGTGTCATGTAGCTGTAAACTTGGACATACTGTTTTTCAGATGTGTGTTGAAAAGTTTGCATAAGTAAACTGAATTCTGTCTTACCTTGCATGAACATTTCAAAACACCACTTTTTTTCTACCCCAAATGATTAATATTCTGCCCTATTTTAGATCCTGCTATGAAAAAATGGAATTTCAGCATGGAAGATTACAGCAGTTTCAGTAAGTAAATGGGTTGTTGAATGATAAAAAATAATCCAAATCTTGACCCCCTTCCCCTGCCTTCCATAATTATTATTTAGCTTTGTTATTGTCTGGAGTAATAAAAGTAGTGCTACTCAAACATAACACCCATCTTTTAGGCATCTAGCTCATAACATTTTTCTGACACTTGGTAGTTGATTAGATAGAAATACTTAATTTTTCACGTAATCTAAATGCCAAGCATAGGTTTAACTTTGTCTATCATTGCTGAATTTTGCAGCCACCAACAAGCCTCGTCATAGGAAAAATGTCTGCTGTGCAGGTACTTCATATGAATCTGTATTGAGAACTGAGTGTGTTCCATTGGCTAATGCTTAATTTCTAGGTCCATTCATGTATTTTCTTTTTAAACAGCTTTTTCTTTTTTTTTACATTTTTTCCTGTTAATTTTTGGTGTTGGAAAAGGAAAAAGGGTAATTCTCTAGGGCTTTGAGTGAGACTGAAAATGAATTTGCCTTTTTCTGGCATAACAAGGATGGGTTTTTTTTGTTTTTGTTTGTTTGTTTGTTTTTTCCCCCCTCTCCTGTCATTTTGTTCTGGAAAGATTGAGAGATGATAGAGGCAAACACTTCAGGTAAGCTTTTCAAAAGCACATTGTATTGAAGCAAGTCATAAATCACTATTGATTTCAGTGGGAACAGAATTAGGCCTGTGTTGAGCACTTTGAAAAACCCACAGTTGAGTGCTGGTATTTTAGCTTCCCATGTGGGTTGCCACACATTTATAATTTAAATGCTGCTGGTTTGCTTGGAGTGTATCAGGTACAGATGAGAGCAGAGTCTCTGCACCAAGGAGCATGCACATGAAGAGGACGGTTTTTAGAAATCAGGCTTTTTTTCTTAAAGCTATCAAATATATGAGTTCTCTGTGGAAAATCCTTGTTGACAAGTGAAGACAATATGTGATCAACATTGGGCAAAGATATCAGGGGAAAAAATACCCTGAGAAAAGGGAACTGTCTTAAAAGGGCCTTGGTTTGAAGTCTTGTAAATGTAAAAATTATTTTAAAACTTTCCACCATTAATTTTATTCTTCTGAATAATGTTGTCCTGTATTACATTTCTTTGTACTATAAATTAAACGTGCAGTCAAGCCTAGAAACAGATGTTGAAATAAGAGTAAAATATGTTTTTTTCCAGTTTCTTTCAGTATTAGTTGTTGAGGTGAGACCTAACGATGCAATGCTAAAACAGTACCATCTAAAATCTTTTGCTTGGTGTATTGGGAGGAGAAAGTCTAAATTGGTGGTTTCCAAGTCCTCTACTTAAAAAATTACTTTCATTTGATGCTCTTAAACTTTTTCTTTGGAGTAGAAATCTCAAATGCTTGGGTTTATTCTGGAAGTCACTTTTTGTTAAAATAAAGTTGGGTGAAATCCATATTGTTTATTTATTAACTGGTTAGGAAAAAAGTGTCTGAATTTCTTTCTTTCTCCCTTTTCTCCCTTGTCTAATCTTAATCACTGAACTTAAATTTGTATGTTTTTTTTTTGCATATCAGTAAGCTGGACTACTTAAAAAGAAGCAGAGTGGATCATGATGTGCAGCTCAATGCTCGAAGGACTGAATCCACCTGGATTTACTCTAAAGAGCTATCGAGTAGGGGAGGTCGCCTCTCTCTACAACTACATGGAGGCAGAATGTGCTTAGTGGTCCTCTTGAGCAGGGATGTTCTGGAGTCTAATGGACTCTTGAGATGTTCATGAATCTTTGTGTTACTGTAGTACATATGAGTTGGAGTGTTGGGGACAAACTTAACTGTTGTGGTGCTGTAAAAATACAAGAAAAAATGATTCTTGTTCCTTAACCATCACAGTTCAGCAATAATAATAAAGACAACACATGGGTATAGATTGGTAGAGAGACACAGGGAAAAGTGTAATGTTTATTAGTGTGGATAGCTGTGGTCCGAGGCTAACAGCTGTAAAATGCTGTTATCCTCAGGAGACTCCGCCCCCAGAGCCTGAAGTTAGGGACGGGGGGCTGTGTGAACCTCCCATGATCCAGGAGGAGACGGTTAGTGACCTGCTGTGCCAGTTGGACACCCACAAGGCTATGGGCCCGGATGGGATTCACCCCAGAGTAATGAAGGAACTGGCAAATGAACTTGCCAAACCACTCTCGATTATCTACCGGCAGTCCTGGTTAACTGGAGAAGTTCCAGCTGACTGGAAATTAGCAAATGTAACGCCCATCTACAAGAAGGGTTGAAAGGACGATCCAGGGAACTATAGGCCTGTCAGCCTGACCTCGGTGTCAGGCAAGGTGATGGAACAGATCATCCTGAGTGCCATTCCACGGCACATGCAGGACAATCGGGGCATCGGGGCCAGCCAACATGGATTCATGAAAGGCAGGTCCTGCTTGACCAACCTGGTCTCCTTCTTTGACAAAGTGACCCGCTTAGTAGATGAGGGCAGGGCTGTGGATGTAGTCTATCTAGACTTCAGTAAGGCATTTGACACTGTCTCCCACAGCATCCTCCTAGACAAACTGGCTGCCCGGGGCTTGGATGGGTGGACTCTTGGATGGGTTAAAAACTGGCTGGATGGCCGAGCCCAGAGAGTGGTGGTGAATGGGGCAAAGTCCAACTGGCGGCCGGTCACTAGCGTTGTTCCCCAGGGCTCAGTTCTGGGGCCGGTGCTGTTCAATATCTTTATAGATGATCTAGACGTAGGAATTGAGTGCACCCTCAGTAAATTTGCAGATGACACCAAGCTGGGTGGGAGTGTCGATCTGCTGGAGGGTAGGAAGGCCCTACAGAGGGATTTGGACAGGTTAGATAGATGGGCTGAGACCAACGGCATGAGGTTCAACAAGAACAAGTGCCAGGTCTTACACTTCGGCCACAACAACCCCATGCAGCTCTACAGGCTGGGGGAAGAGTGGTTAGAAAATGGCCTGGCGGAAAGAGACCTGGGGGTGCTTATCGACAGCCGGCTAAACATGAGCCAGCAGTGTGCCCAGGTGGCCAAGAAGGCCAATGGCATCCTGGCCTCTATTAGGGATAGTGTAGCCAGCTGGTCTAGGGAAGTGATCGCCCCTCTGTACTCGGCACTGGTGAGGCCGCATCTTGAGTACTGTGTTCAGTTCTGGGCCCCGCACTTCAAGAAAGATGTTCAGGTGTTGGAGCGAGTCCAGAGGAGGGCGACCAAGCTGGTGAAGGCTCTGGAGGGTCTGACCTACGAGGAACGGCTGAGAGAGCTGGGGTTGTTTAGCCTGGAGAAGAGGAGGCTCAGAGGTGACCTTATTGCAGTCTACAACTACCTGAAGGGAGGTTGTAGTGAAGTGGGAGTTGGCCTCTTCTCCCGGGCAGCTAGCGATAGGACAAGAGGACACAGCCTCAAGCTTCGCCAAGGGAGATTCAGGTTGGACATCAGGAAAAATTTCTTTTCAGAAAGGGTTATTAGACATTGGAATGGGCTGCCCAGGGAGGTGGTGGAGTCACCATCTCTGGATGTGTTTAAGAAAAGACTGGACATGGCACTTAGTGCCATGGTCTAGTTGACAGGGTGGTGTCAGGGCAACAGCTGGACTCTATGATCCCTGAGGTCTCTTCCAACCTGATTGATTCTGTGATTCTCTCCCCATGTCTTGGCATCATGACAGAGGTGGTTGCTAGTGATTAGTGAGAGAGGAGTGCAGATGGCTGGAGGGAAGTATAAGTCTAACTGTAAGACGCAGTAGAATAAAGGGTGATGGACTTAAATTCTAACAAAGGAGATTTAGGGGTTTGGACTAGATTCCTTCCTGATCTGCTTCCTACAGTATTGTGAATATACAGCATTACTCCTAGAATGAGATTGCCTATCAGACACTGACATGAGGCAGATATTTTTAGATCTTTCTCCTTTGCTGTTTGCAGAAGCACCTTCCCATCTTTTCAGGCGCATACTATTGATCACCATGCCTCTGTCCCTGGAAATATGTAAGCCAAAATGCTGTATGGCTGTGTGTGCAATTTACTGCTGAATGTGGTTCTGCAGATTGCTTCCCCTGGCTTAGTGAACAACGTTTTGGGATTGCTGACAGAGAGGGAGCCTAAAGCAGTGACAATGCTGGACAGGCCCTTGTTCACCTACTGTCACATGTTCCCTCTGCCCCTGCTGTATTCTCTGTGGAAAACCCCACCAACCTGCTCCTCCAGGCCATCACTCTCTCTTTTCTTCATCCCTGTGTGTGAAACCAGGGAGTCATGATTCCTCTTGAACTTGAAGGTGCATGGTTTGTTTGTCATCCTGTTGTTCCTTCTCTTCCCAAAGCATCCTGTGCATCTTTAGTTTATCAGTGTTCTTTGTTATTAATTCTTTTCTCTGTATCTCATGCTTTTCTCCCTAGTGGAAGCAGCAAACCAACTTTCGTCAGTAATTCTGGCACCACTGGAAGGAGAAAATGCAGTCAGCTCGGCATCAGGCTCTCATTTTGCTGGCAGCAGGGTTGATGTGAAATCCCTCTTGAGGATGTGTAAGAACTGGAAGAAACCCTCAGCCCTTGTCAAAGGGAAGTGCATGCTGATCTCTCGCTTGCGGTTTGAGGTTGATATTGGGTATTCTGCAGAAGTGATTGGAGTGTTCAAACAGATGGATTCCAGAAATTATGGTGAGTCTCTGGTTGTTTCTGCTTTATTCTGATGACGTTGTTGGGGCTGCTCTTGGAGTGCTGTGAATGCTTCAGAGGGGAGAGATTGTGAGAGTACATCCCTCTGAAAGAGCATGAGAGGATGTGATTTTTGTGAAGATCTTGATAGCTCCTGTAGTTCTGGTATAGTGCTGTATCTGTGTCCTGCACTTTACTCCGTGCCAGAATATGTCCTTCTGGGCCTGTTAGCCAAGGTGATATTTCAGGACTCAGCATGATTACATTTACTGTTGAGGTGGGATGTGCTGATAATTTGCCAGCAATACAGAGACCATCCATAAGTTCTTGTCTTTATTATCAAACGCAGTTGGACATTCTCATATTTCTCCTGCTTTACTGTGGTGTATAATGGCTGCAACTGCCTGAGCTGATTGAGTTTACCAGCAGCTTTACTGATGTTTTTGAAGCAAGTGGAACTGTATAGCACTTTTTATGTTGGCATTCAGATTTCTATGATAAATATCAGTTTTTCCCACTTGTAATGTGGGCAATGAGGCACAGAGTGATGAGGTAACCTGCCTAGTGTCACAGCAGGTAAGTGACAGCATGGGGAACAAATCCTGGAGCTCTTGTTCTTTGGGTAGGGCCCCACCTGGCTCATTGTGTCTTCAGCTGACTCTGAATTCACTCTTACCTTCCCTGGAAGTTGTAGGCAGGTGCTACCCTGGAAAAAACCTACCAGACAAGTCTGGCATTCATGTTACATTTTGGGTACTGATGAATTGGTGAATTTCCTCTGTTCTGTCCTGAACACATCGTCTGTAGGTTAGAGGTACAATTGAAAGTGGTTGTGTTACTGACTGAAGTCAGAGTTTGTTGGTTACGAATAGGAACCTTCATGCACATTCCTCATCCCTTCTTGCAGTGAAAAGAAAGTGGTTGCCAAAATCCTTGGGAAGTTGGGTTCATTAGTGGTTCATTAGGGGAGCTGACCTTGGCTTGCTCCAGTGATACTGCCACTTCCAGATGTGTGCTCATACTTTTAAGTCTTCTTCAAACTGTTTGCTTAATGTGAAAGCAGAGGAGAATTGATTGCTGGACAAGGTAAGAATTCTTTTAAAGCAGTTCTGAAATGCAGAGGATATGGATGGATAGCCATGTTCTTATGGACAGAGAATTCAGTCTTTTAAAAAAGAGACTTATGACAGTGTTTGTTGTAACTATTGCAGATATGAACACCAGAAAGTGGAATTTCCTGCTGGAGGACTATCCCAAACTCAGTGAGTAGCTGTGTTTCCCTGGCTAGGGCTATTTTCTGGGGAGGCAAATGAATTCTAGCTTCATTTCTTTGGCTAAGCCTTTTCACTTTGGGGAGATAAGTTGCTAACAAACCACGAAGCAGGTGTCTTCCTGTTTTGTCAGACATTTACACTGTTTGCTGAGACTCAAAACTTTATAAATGTGTATTATTCATGGCAGTCCTTTAGGGACCATTGGGAGGGTGGCTCCGCTTTGTCAGATTCTGCACTGAATTCCTGTGCCATTTCTTAGTGTACATGGATGTATTTACTATCGCGAAGTTATTTTTATGGCTTATAACATACAGCAGCTTTACTTGAACTAGGGAGTTGGAGAAGAATGGATTCCTCTGTTCCCACTTGCCAGATTTGAAGAGGTCAGCATGGTGGCTGCCAAGCCTTCCTGTCCTTACAGAAGTTCTCTCTTACTGACTCTTTTTAGCTGTGCTCCTCTTATCCTCCGTGCCAACCTGCCTTGCTCCCTTTTGCATGTATATCAATTCATAAACTGGCACAGCCGCCCCATGCTTTGAAAACAAACACGTATCAGGCTGTTTTATTTCCAGTTCTTTAAGTAGTGTGCACAGTGTTGTGCAATTTCATTTCACACACAGCAAATTTTGTTTTTCAGGTTGGAGCGCTAGGTTTTCAAGTCAGCTGATGATTTCTGTAACAACCAGATCATCCACAGTTACAGTCTGGGTGCTGTCTAGCTGATTTTGTTCAGCCTCTTATGTTAGTGCTGGTAATAATGGCTTTGCAGGCAGCACACAACTTAAGTTTTTAATGGATGTACGAGGCAGGTTAGAATTCAGGTTGCTTCCATATTTGAGGCAAACAAGAAGAGCTGCTTGTTTCTCTTGCAGAAGTGTGCAGGTCTGCTTAAAGCAGAGGTATTATTCTTGAAGCAGAATTTCATAATCTACTAAAATGCTTCGGTGCTGGTTGATGGATGCTTAAAAGAAAGCTTAGCAAAAAAATATTTTTAAGAGAGCATCATATTTTCCCTTGGAAGTGGAATTTAAGTGCATAGTGTTGCTACAGCGTTCATTGCTTGGTAGAAGTTGACCAGTAGAATCCTGCCTTTATGCATCTGTGTAATGCTGGTGAAACTGTGGCTTACTGAACTGAGATGTAGAACTGTGGTTTGTTCTGATTTGTTTTTTTGTTTGTTTGTTTTTTTGTTTTTTTGTTTTTTTTAAATGGATGCCACTTTGCAGAATAATCCAGTCTCAGCAGCATGCTCCTAGCATATCTGCTGCTTAGTTTTTTATGTTTAGTTAAGTTTATAGAGTGCTTTGAGATGAATAGCATTGCACAAATCCGAATATTATTATTCATCATCCTAGTCGGCCTGCTGTGTTTGCCTTCATACTTGTGTGAGGGTATGTGGCTGTGGAATTTGATTGGGGTAAGCTTCAGAAAGATAATAAAAAAGGTGCTATACACACATCCTTACAGTGTGACTGAGTGTTTCAGAGCTGAAATGCTGTGCTTAGAGTAGTTTTTCTCCAGCATGGGCTCCTGCTTCCACGAGATACCAAAGCATGTTTAATAATTTAGTATCTGCATGCTCCTATGATGCATGTCTTAATAACATTAGTAATAGTTGTAGGGTTGAAAGCCACATGGTGGGGCCTTGCAGGAATGTCAGATCTTGAAAACAAGTGAGTGTATCTTGGTGGAGACTATTATGAAACTCCAGGATTGGGATGTTGACAGGCCCTGATTTCAGTGAGAGCTGATGATCTCTCACAATTTGCTAAAAGGGCCTTTTCTATGTGCAAAAGGCCTGATCCTGTAGCATGTGCTAGGCAGTCTGAGCAAACACATCATCTCCCAGTCTGTCACTCTCTCGGCCATGCTGGCTGGCAGTTGTATACATCGCATAAAGTATTCAGAATCCCACAGATTGGAGGAAAGCAAAAAAAAATTCCATAAATATTCTTACTGGGTGTAATTTGTGGGGGCATTTGAGGCTTCTAGCACGTGCCTTTTTGAGGAACAGCATTCGCTTTGTGCCTGTTTGTTTACCTATGTCAAAATAAAAAAAAAAAGACAAGACTTTTAAAAGGCTAGTTGCCATTTCCAGCAGAGATATCTCTTAGCTGGAAACTGTTTGTAGAGGTTAATGTCTCTTTGCCTAGTTCCTCAGTCATCTTTATATAAAGGTCACTTCAGTAAAAAATGTCTGTTGGATGAATCATGCTGGTGGCACATATATCTTAATCACTCTCCCAGCTCATGTACAGAACAATAGCAACAGAATTATCAGTGAGCAAATTGTAGCAATTATGCTAACACATAGCTCAGTCTGTGAGTGTAATAACAAGCTTGTGCTGTACTTCGGGTGGAGAGAGTTCCTGCTATTGAAGTATAAATTAAACTGGAGAGTTTAAAAAGTTTGGTCATTGCCCAACCACAAATGGAAATCTTTTCATATGTATATTTCTTGGAATTGCTTTCCCTCTTCATATGGCAGGGGTCCATCCTGCTGCTTTCCTCTTGGAGATAACTGAAATAAAAATACCTAACTGAATTCTGGAAGTGCATTTACTGCTGGTATAGGGAGTTCTTATTTCACTTATTTTTGCAAACAGAGTTGTTTTATGTCTTCCTGACTTCATATACAAACCAACCACTAAATAAAAAAAGGTTACTTCCTGCAATAAAGGATCTGTGCACATGCATTTGTGTTCCTAGTGTAGAGGTGTCTGTTGTTTCTCAGTCAGTGGTCAAAGATTGATTATTAAACATGTTTTCCTGTCCTAGCTCACTGCATGTTTTAAACTGGTATTTGTTTTCATAGAAATTTACTGTTGGATTAAAAAGAAACACTTCTATCTTTTTGGGATGGGATAGAGAGGCTGCTGGAGGGGGCTGAAATAAGGTTGTCTAGGAGGAGAATTGTACTGACACTTTGCTTGTTGTGATGAATGGGTTGAAAAGATGAAGGCCCTGAGGTCTTTGCATAATGGGGGCTGGGGATCCCTTTAGTTTGACTGGGAAGGTTTTATGCTGCAGATAAATTTGAGAGGCTTCATGGGTGAAACAACAGTAGTGGTGAGGGACTCAAGTGGCTGCCTGTGGGCTGGTTCTGGCCCACAAGCTACTTCTGTCCAGGAGAACAGCAGTGGACACCAGCTGAGCAGGGAGTTGCTGTTGGTGCCATGTCCATGAAGGATGGCTATCAGAGCGCTGCTAATGGTGGTACAAGAGCAGTTTCTCTGAGTCTTGAGGTGCTTCCTGTTTTCTTATCCAAACGTGGTAAACAAGGGTGATAAAGTGGAGACACAGCCAAAACTGTGAATTTGGGGAACAGGAGAAGAGAGTTTTCAAAGCTGAAGATGTATGATATTCTTTATGTAACTGTCTCAGGTCACTCCTGATCACTCAGGGATGGTGGGGACCTCAGAGGTGTTTAATGCAGAATCCCAAGGTCAAGGTAAAGATGCCCCTGCCTTCTAGGTTTCAGGAGCTCTTTTGTTCAAATCCATACTTCTGTTTCTGAGTAAAGTGTGCCCTAAGCTGCCCTCAGTGTGAATAATCCAGCTCCAGCTGTATTAGTAGCAATCATCTCTGAATGATGGCATCGGACTTTCAGTTTTTTATAACCAAGTCTAAATACGAGGGGAGGAGATGTGATTCATCATGTGGTTCTGAAATAGACTTCAGGGAAGAGGCCAGGCCAGCACCTGTGCATGATGCAGTGCTTTCTTGAGCTGTTTCAGATAGGAAATAATATTGTTGATGTGGTCAAGGGTTGTGCCCTGACATCCATAATGTAAGTTGTGTGTATGTTGCCCTTTCTGATAATAAACTGCTCTGTTCTTTGCAGTGGAAGTGTTACAGAGCCTTGTGTCAGTAGAAGTGGAGCCACTGCCCGAGGCAGTAATACAAACCTTTGCTGCTCAAATACAGAGATCTACATCACAGACAGACATTCCTGATGCTGACCTTTCAGTAGTGGACTCCAAAATTGTGACGAGCCTCATGCCCTTTCAGCGGGAAGGTGTGAAGTATGTCCTTTTTGCATGCTGTTAAGAGCTAGTCCTTGCCTAGAATTGTGTACTTTATATTGGTGCCCAGGCTGCATTCTCTTCTGTGGAGGGCTCCACATTTCTCCAGAGTCTTGGACTGTTACACTCTGGCACTCTGGGCTCTTGGTTGTTTGGTATGGTTTGTTTTGTTGGGGGTTTTTTTTTGTGGGTTTTATTTTTGAGTGACACATCTATTCTGTTTCTAGCTAGAATTCTTCATTATGAGTCAGGAAGAAAGTAGCATTTTGCTAGTCTTATAAAATTGTTTGAATGATACATCTCTGATCTCCCTCTTGTGATTCAGTATGTGGCTAATTGTCATATGATTTCTTTTTTGTTTTGTAAGGTCATCTATTTTCTTTTTTCCCAAGTGCATCTCTATTGTTGTTGTTGTTTTTTAAATATTAACTACACATGGGAAAGTGACAGGAAATGGGACCAAGAGCCTGAAAGATTTAAAATGACTAATTGTATGTAGAGATAAACTTCTAAATGTCCCTGTCCCCATCATATGTAGTCATTAGTTGTTGACTTCAAGATGCAATCCAGGAAAGTATGTAATTACTGGTGTTAAAGTGGCATTGTTATTAATAATATTTTCTTAGCTCAGCCAGGATGGACTCTGGGACAGAATGTGAGTAATATCATGGAAAGAATGTGCTTTAAATAATTGTAAGGTCTTGAGACTGCTCCTCATATGAAGTCAAAGTCTCTGGGGACTGGGATGAACCACTCTGTTCAGGAACTTCCAAGCTTTGAGAGATTTGTGAGAGTTGCTCACTTGTGTTAAGACTAAGGGAGAAAATCCAGGTTCACTGAAGAACCCAGATCACTTCCAGGTGATTAGTTGTGCTCTTCTTGGCTGTCAGGACAGAGAATAACCCATTTCTTGACTCTTTCTTATTTCCCCTCTCTATTTTCCACAGTTTTGCAATTTTAAGAAATGGACGTTTACTTCTTGCGGATGACATGGGCTTGGGCAAGACCATCCAGGCGATCTGCATTGCTGCGTATTACCGAAAGGAATGGCCCTTGCTGGTGGTGACTCCTTCTTCTGTGAGGTTTACGTGGGCAGAGGTACTGTGAGCTTGAGCTTGTGCAGGTGGCCAGTAGAGGGCATGTGTGATGGTTATGCTGTGTTGGACTCTGTACAAGTTAAAATTTTAAAAATATGTGTATTAAGGGGAAGAAGCTAAAACATGTACTCATTTAGAAACTTGAGGGGAGGATATTGCTTGGCATTGACTGTATGATATATGCCTATTTTCTTTTATTGGCCGATTTTCTTTTTGTGGTCCAGCTGATCTGTTGGAAAGAGTGGGATCTAGAGAAAATACCTCCTCTGACCCTCTGTTAACTTTGTTCCTGCAAGTCAGCCGGCTCCAAGGGGGTGTTTTGCTCATCAGCATTCAAGTGATTGTCTGTGGTATTCAAGCCCTTCATAGCAGTATTTGCCAGCCCTTGGCTGGAATAGAAGCCCAGATGCTGGGATTCTCCGCTCTGTTCAAGAGGCCCCATTATCATCATTAAGTGTGTGTCATAATATGTCTTTTGGCCTCTGCACTGTATGCTGCTGACTCCTCTGAGTCCTTTATTAATGTTGATCAGAAGCCCAAGAAAGCTTGTATGGTTGGGAAATGTATCTTGAAATAAATCACTGTCATGACTTGTACACTGAGGCGGTTGGGTTGCCATAGGCTAGTGAAATGTTCACTGTGGGGAAAAAAAGGTGTGCCAGAGGTTTTAGGTCAGTAATTTCATGCCTGAGCAGGAGAGGGTGGGAGTTTAGCTTTCCCTGAATGTTACATTGATGAGAAGTGTATTGGTTGGGATTTGCTGCTTTTGTGCTGTAACCAGGTTGTTAGAGCATCTTGGCTGTGTTTTCATGTCCAGTAGTGCAACAAAATGTGGGGCGACAAGAAAAGAAAATTGTTTACTGAACAAGGCAATGATGCTCATCATATTTGATATTTCAAAGGCCTGTAGACCTCTGGGTCAACACCTAACCTGAATCCATGGCTTCTATGGGATGCCTACTGGGAACAATTTGGGGTCTGGTTTCCTGAAGTACTGGGCACCTGCAGCTAAACTCCTACATCGTGCTTCAACAGATTTAAGCAATGAGTTTTGTGTGGTGGTGGTTTTTTTTCTTTTGTTTGTTTGTTTGGGGTTTTTTGTGGGTTTTGTTTTTTTTCTTCTTAGAGTGCTTGATTTCCTCTTTCTTCCCCTACTCCCAACTCCCCAGGACATTGTTGTGGGAGATGTTTTGTTAGGACATTTGCTTTAGAATGATCTGTGTTGCTTTGTGGGTATATGAAGGATGCAGGTCTAAGAAAAATATATCACAGAAAGTGGAAGAAAGTGGAGTTTATTATGGTCTGTAATCTACTCAGTTCATTCTTGTGCAGATGTGTTTTACTGTAATGGTAGAAGCTTTTGTGGTGTCTTCAGAGCTGAATTGCTAGAAACTGTCTTCACCTCAGAGTTGCTGGTGCTTTATTTTGGCTTCCTGGGCTTAGGCCACAGAATGTCTTTATATTTAAGATGCCATAGGAAGCTAGCAGGAAGATGTGAGGTACTCTTGGGTGAGAAGTACTGCAGCCATGTGCATTTGGAGTTCAGCATTGAAACATAATTAACGATCAAGGCAGTTTCAAAGCACTTCTTGTGGACAAAGGTCAGCATCAAGTGAGAAATATAGGATCGCTTTTACGGTGTGACTTAGTCACGTGCCCTTACTAAAAGGAAAGGGCAGTACAGCTACTAGCTTGCAGGTAGTTTCCCACTGCTGCCACCTTTGTCTGAGTTTTGGCTTAGCGTCAGCCACATATTTTTTGGTTGGGATCTAACCTTGCCTGCATGTTGGCCCATTTTCATTGTGGTGCTTACCATAAGTGGTGAAGGATGGTTAATTGTTAGTTTCTCACGTACTGAGAAATGTGAGAAGCTCACATTTAGCTCCTTGGGCTGCTGCACGTGGTTGCTGAACAGAGGAGGGGAATGGCGCTTGGGGGATTTCCACAAGTGAAGGGCCTGGAGACAGAGATGCCATTTCTCCTCACCACTCCTTGGATACATTTCTGTAAGGACCAGATCATGATTGCTAAAACCCCAGCCAGTTCTCTGCAGAGCAACATCAGCAGAACTGTAATGTTGCAGAGAGGTTGGTGTCATTGGGGGACACAATTACAAAGGAAATGGTGGGTGCTCAGTAGCTAACAGATGGGCTTGGAGGAGGATATCTTCCTCTGGTGTGTGGAGCATTTCAAGAGATTGATTTGAATGACTATCACCATGTGTATTTCAGCTGTTGTCATAGAATAGCTGGTGTGTTGTCAACTTAATCATTTTGTTTGTTTGGGTTTTTTGTAGAATTTTTAAGGAGGAGAGGTAGTGGAAGAGTTTTTATTGATCTGGATGAGTTGTACTTCATCCTCACTGTGGAGTAAACATTGCTATAGTGAGAGATGTTTACTGCTTAGAAGTCTGTGTTTCACAGTCTGAGGTTTCCTATTGAGTGGGAAAACTAAATTTCTCTGTCAGTAGTGGTCACTGCTTTCTCTGGCTCTGAGCATAGCAGGTAACATTGTCAAGAGGTTATGCACATTTCTACTGTAGATAAGATTTTTTTTTTTTTTATTTTCTTTTTTTTTTTTCAGTAAGCAAGAATAGAGCATGTTTGAGTCTTCCTAGACGTGGAAGGTAGCTTTGGCCTTGTAGCCTGAGTTCTGTTCATGATCTTCCTGTTACTAGGGTTGTTGCCTTGGGAAGGCTGCTTACCCTTACTGTGCTCCCAGCTGATGTCTAGTGGTGAGTGGGGTGGTTCCATGTTCTAAGCATTCATGAGGATGCTCTGTGAAGTGCTTTGGGATCCTGACAGAGGACATAAGCACCAGAATGCAATTAATTGCTTTCCTTTTCCTCCTCCTCCAGGCATTTCACAGGTGGCTTCCATCCTTGAGTCCAGGTAGCACCAATGTCATAGTGACTGGCAAAGACAACCTAACAGCAAGCTTGATCAACATCGTCAGCTTTGACCTGCTCAGCAAGATGGACAAGCAACTTAAAAGCACTTTCCAAGTAGTTATTATTGTAAGTGGTACACGAAAATTTCGAAGTTAATTGTATGCTGGAAATGCGTTAACCTTTGTGTTGTACAGCAGAGAAGTGCGAAGTGGGCCTTACTTAGGACTGAAACTATCTTGCAGTTGTGGCTGTGATCACAGCTCTCTTCATGAGTAGAAGCAGGAGGTTTCTCTGAAACCTTTTGAGATAACTAGTAGAGTTTAATTCCTTTTTGATTCATGAGGCTGTGCTTTCTCTTTTACTGGTTATGGTGCCTCTCTGATTTCATTGTGGTCTGCTGGAGAGCAAGGTGTTTAATGTGGTGTGTCAATACAGTAGTCTTGGAATTGTATCTTTTTAAGAGGATTGGACTTCAAGGCGGTGTTAGTGTTTATCCAGTAAACCAGATAACCTCTCAACATCAAGTGTATGGGTAAAGCATCAAAAAATCTCCCTTTACTTGTGTTCCACTGACAATCTGCATTAAGCCATCTTTGATCACTTGTATCATTTCTTTTGTAAATTACTTCAAAATCCATTTTTTAACCTTTTACAGAGCCGTGGTAAAAGGCATTTTTCTAGATTTCAGTTACTAAAAATTCAAAACATAGAGTGTTTCAAATCCAGCTTGGATCAATAGAGACCAAAAGTGTCTATGTAGCTTACTGGAGTGTTTGATGTTCTCAGTCTAGTTTTCAGCACACATATGCAACTGTCCTTAAGATCATGACAACTGGAACATAATAATCCTTTTGTTTCTTAGCATCAGATGGGAATGTGGGAATAGAAGGAGTTCTTTGGAGACCAAACTACTCATGGGGGAATTGATATTTGCCTGCTCCCCCCTTCCCCCCCCTGCCCCAAGACACTCTGTCAGGGTGGAAATGCAGATTGTTACTTCTGTATGCTGGTGCTTGGGGTAAAGGGACTTGGGCTCTAGGGCTACTGCCTTGGAGCCTTTTACCAGCCTTGAGCTGGCAGATGTTCTTTCTGTGTGTTTATATGTTCAAATTTGGACCCTGTATATGTTTTTACAGATGAGAATAGTCCTGATGAGTGCTGAGCTTCTCTGCTTTTTTCTTCCAGTCTTCTTTTGGTGGCTGGGAACATTATAATGTAGCTTATTTGTTAATCAAGAGGGAGAAGGCTGTGCCTGAGAGGCTAAGCAGTTGAATTGTCTTTGCATGCGTGGTTGCTTGCTCATCCACACGTGGAAAGATGAGAATGTACCCTTGGATGGTGCCGATTACTTTTTGTGTCTTAAGTTCTGCCTTGCTACAGCAGTAGAAGTGAAGCCTGTTTGGGGGTGATGTCTCAAGTAGGAGACTATTATCCACATGGTGAGCCATGTCAGCAGAACAGTTGGATCCTAATTAGATTTCTTTGTTTCCGTATCATTTTCATCAACCCCTTATTTAGGGAAGTGGCCCTACATAGACCTCCTATGTTTGCTGCATTTAAAGGACACATAGGGGCAAATGAGTATTGGTGGTGGAAATAATGTTCCTCTTTCTCCTTCCCTCTCTAGCCCCCTCTGCTCACTTGTTTGCGGTCATTTGAGATTCATGGCTTTAAGGTTTGATTTCTGTTCCCTTTGCTTGCAGCTGAATGTTTGAATGTAGGAAGCCTGCTACTCTCCATGCTGTCTTTTCGTTTAAAATTTGATGTGACTATCCCAGTGCTTGAAATATCCTCTGAGATGATAAGCTTGTGATATTAGATATCTCAGAATACTGGGAATTCATTCTGTAGCCTGCAGTTGGCGTATGGATCAGAACTGTCTTCACTTTCATGCTTGTTTTGTTTCAGGATGAATCTCATTTCCTAAAGAACATAAAAACTGCACGATGCCGAGCTGCTATGCCTCTACTCAAGGTGTGTATGCTGGTTGCCAAACCTCCAGCAGCTAAGGTCAGGCTCCCAAAGCACTGTTGCTCCATTTATCAGGTTAGGGAGCCAGCAGCTGAATTCTGTTGTTGTGCAAGTGGAAATCCAGGTAATGTTGTAGATCGTAGAGCAAAATTTGTCTCTGGCTTAGCAATGTGTTTCCATACAAATGTTAGCTGGTAAGACCTAACAAAAGAACTTCAGAAGCTCCCTTGATGTAACTGTGGTACTGCCACTCATGAGTTGTATGGTGATGGGAAGAAGGGAATGTCAAAACTTACTGAATATATTCAGGGAGAGTAGAAAGAATATTGTAGTGTCAATGTAGCTTGTTTAATGGAAATAATCATTATCAGTTACTTCTTGGCACACAAGTCCCTGCTGTATATCAGTGACTTTACTTAGGTCCCTTCCTTGGCATTGGTTTTGGGCTCTACTCTGTTACTGTGTCCTGGTTTGGCTCAAACCAGGCCAAATAGTCTTAGAGAACCCAAGGTCACTGCTTACGAGTAAAGAGCCGAAGGGGGTTGTACCTGCAGGGAGTAGTGGACGGGGCAGGTGACCCAGGATTGACCAGCAAGGTATTCCATCCCATACATGTCATTCTCACTTTCCTGTTTATCACTAACCCACTGCCTCCTGGAGGTGGGGCCCAGGAGGGAGGGGCCCTCCTGTCTCCCACTGATTGGTACCAGCTTTGCCAAATCTCCAGTTAAAAGCCTGCAGGTGTGATGGCAGTGGGGCTTTTGCATTTTGCCCTCTGCCCGTGCTGGGTGGAGCTACTGCATTTTCCCCTCTGCCCGTGCTGGGTGGAGGTACTGCCTTTTCCCCTCTGCCTGTACTGGGGGGAGCAATTCTGCCTGAGGAGGATTTCCAAGCTCTTGATCTTGGTTTTGTACATATTTGTATATATTTGGTTATTTCTATTATTATTGTTATTATATTCTTTTTCATTATTATAGTTTATTAAAACTGTTTTAACTTTCCAACCCATAAGTCTCTCTCCCTTTTCCCTTTCCCTTTCCCTTAGGTGGGGGGGAGAGGGTTAACAGAGAGCATCTGCCACCAGGTTTAATAGCCAGCCCAGCTTTAAACCGTGACAGATTTATTGGCGCCCAACGTGGGGCACGAGAGAAGCTCCAACAGGTTGCTCTGATAAGTTGAATCCTGGCTCTGGTGGGAGGAGACCCGGAGAGCTCAGCTGAGAGAATATCAGATTTCTTCCTTTGAGATTTACGAGGGGTTGGAAAGTTAAAACAGATAGTGAAGATGGTGATGTCATTTTTGAATGCTGTGTTATCTCATCTTTTTATGGAGTTTCTTTCACAATTGAGTATTGCAATGATGCCTTACCTGCCGTGGGCACTGTGTTATTGCTTGCTTCTTATGAATGTTTACATGCAGTTTAGCAGTGGGCGCTGGTCGAAATGTATTGTTTTGGTATGGGGTTTGATACTGATTTATGCTGTGATAAACTGGGCAGTTAATATTCCGATCTCTTATCTCTATGACACAATGATGGGCAGCTTTAATCGCGAATCAGTAGCAGCGACTTCATCTGCACGCTCCAGGCGTCCTTTAGCTGATTCTGTTAATGATTACACTTCCAGTTTTACTTTGGGAAATAGTACCTTCTCCTTTTCTGCCAAGCTGATTCCACTAGATTTTGCGAAATTAGGATGGTGCTGTCTAGGTGGCATGTTTTTATTTTTGGTTGTCCTGAATGTGTTTCTGATGTGGGATAAGATTAAATATCGGTGCAGGGACAGTTGTAAGTGTTATGCAGCCACCTCAGATCCTACAGTGTGTACTGCCGCTACAGCCACTAAACCCACTGAAACCTCGGCAGCCTGTACCACAGCTGCTACACCCCCCAAGATGGCCACTGTAGCTACTCAGACTCTCAGCACTCCCAAGACAGCCACTGCATCTACTCAGACTCCAGCATCTATCGAATCTCTGCCAATTGCTCCTGTAACCAGGAAGAAATACCAAAAGAAATCAGCTCGTGAAGTGAAGGATGATGACTCAGAGCCTTCTAAGGCAGAGCCATCATATGACCCAGGTGAGGGCCCTTCTCAGGCAGAGTTAGGGCCTGACACAGATGGGGGTTTCCTCGATCGTCCTTTTAAAGCAGACCCATCACAGAAGAAAGGTCCTTCTAAAGCAGAACTATCACAAGAGGACTCGGACGTAGAGATAACCTACCACTCCTTATCCCTGAAGGACCTGAGAAATATAAGGAAAGACTTCAGCCGTTATGACAGTGAACCTATTATTACCTGGTTGCTCCGATGCTGGGATAATGGGGCAGACAGCATGCAATTAGATGGCAGAGAAGCCAGACAGTTGGGATCCCTGTCCAGAGATGGTGGTATTGACAAGGCGCTCGCAAGAAAGTCAAACACTGTCAGTCTCTGGAGGCGACTCTTGTCAGCTGTAAAGAGCAGGTATCCCTATAAAGATGATGTTATGAGCCACCTAAGCAAATGGACCACTATAGAAAAAGGTATTAACTACCTTAGAGAACTGGCTGTGCAAGAGATCATTTATAGACACCCACGGGACATTGTAGATCCTGTAGATCCTGATGAAGTGGAATGCAACCGATCCATGTTCCGGAAGGTTGTGAAGAATGCTCCACCGACATATACCCATACATTGTCAATATTAGTATGGGGAGAAGATGATATGGCACATTCTACTGTGGGCGAAATGGCTAACTGTATGCGACAGTATGAAGATAGTATTTCTTCCCCACTGCAGGCACGCATCTCGGCTGTGGAAAAACTGACTAAGGAGAACAAGGACTCATTTAAACAACTGTCAGACAAACTGTCCATGATCAAGAATAAACTTGACTCTCTACCTACACAGGCGCGTGTTGCAGCTGTTAAGACAAAACGTTCTCCTACAGGACCAGCTCAAAGGAAAAGGAACACATCACGAGGTATCCTGTGGTTTGCCCTGCGTGGTTATGGGGAGGACATGAGCAGATGGCATGGACAACCTACCAGTACCCTACAGGCACGAGTACGTGAGTTGCAAGCTAAAAGAAATACCAGAGAGAATTTTTCTAGGAGGATGGCTGCTCCAGTTACCAGTGAGCAGGACCCCAGTCAGGGGAGATGGGCCTCAAATCATTTTTTCCCAAGTGTGAATAGGAGAAATGAAGGTCCAGTCCCTGTGAGCAGCACGAATCCATTTCTTGATTAGGGGGGCCCTGCCTCCAGCCAGGTGGAGGAGAGGGACAACCGGATTTATTGGACTGTGTGGATTCGATGGCCTGGCACATTAAAACCACAAAGGTATCGAGCCCTGGTAGACACTGGTGCACAGTGCACCCTAATACCATCGGATCATAAAGGGGCAGAATCTATCAGCATTTCAGGAGTAACAGGAGGATCTCAAGTGTTATCTGTATTGGAGGCTGAAGTGAGCCTAACTAAAAATGAATGGAAAAAGCACCCCATTGTGACTGGCCCAGATGCTCCGTGCATCCTTGGCATAGACTACCTCAAGAGCGGGTATTTCAAGGACCCAAAAGGGTATAGATGGGCCTTTGGTATAGCAGCTGTAGAGACTGAGGATATTAAACAGCTGTCTACCTTGCCTGGCCTCTCAGAAGATCCTTCTGTTGTGGGGTTGCTGAAGGTTGAAGAACAACAGGTACCAATTGCTACTACCACAGTGCACCGACGACAATATCGCACCAATCGAGACTCCCTGATCCCCATTCATAAACTGATTAGACAATTAGAAAATCAAGGAGTGATTAGCAAGACTCGCTCACCCTTTAATAGTCCTATATGGCCAGTGCGAAAGTCTAATGGAGAATGGAGATTAACTGTGGACTATCGTGGCCTAAATGAAGTTACGCCACCGCTGAGTGCTGCTGTGCCAGACATGCTAGAACTTCAATACGAACTGGAGTCAAAGGCAGCCAAGTGGTATGCCACCATAGACATTGCTAATGCATTTTTCTCTATTCCCTTGGCACCAAAGTGCAGGCCGCAGTTTGCTTTTACCTGGAGAGGTATCCAGTATACCTGGAATCGACTGCCCCAGGGGTGGAAACACAGTCCTATTTGCCATGGACTGATCCAGACTGCACTAGAAGAGGGTGGAGCTCCAGAACATTTGCAATACATTGATGACATCATTGTGTGGGGTGATACATCAGCAGAAGTTTTTGACAAAGGGGAGAAAATAATCCAAATTCTTCTGAAAGCTGGTTTTGCCATAAAAAGAAGCAAGGTCAAGGGACCTGCCCGGGAGATCCAGTTTTTAGGGATTAAATGGCAAGATGGGCGTCGCCAGATCCCGATAGAGGTGATCAACAAAATAACAGCTATGTCCCCACCAACTAACAAAAAGGAAACACAAGCCTTCTTAGGCGTTGTGGGTTTCTGGAGAATGCATATTCCAGATTACAGCCAGATTGTACGCCCTCTTTATCAAGTGACCAGAAAGAAGAATGATTTTCAGTGGGGCCCTGAACAACGACAGGCTTTTGAACAGATTAAACAAGAGATTGTGCATGCAGTAGCCCTTGGACCAGTCCGTACGGGACAAGATGTTAAAAATGTGCTCTACACCTCAGCTGGGGACAATGGTCCTACCTGGAGCCTTTGGCAGAAAGTGCCAGGGGAGACTCGAGGTCGACCCCTAGGATTTTGGAGTCGAGGATACAAGGGCTCCGAGGCCAATTACACTCCAACTGAAAAAGAGATACTGGCAGCATATGAAGGAGTTAGAGCTGCCTCAGAGGTAATTGGTACTGAAGCACAGCTTCTCCTGGCACCCCGATTACCAGTACTAGGCTGGATGTTCAAGGGTAAGGTTCCCACTACCCATCATGCAACTGATGCGACGTGGAGTAAATGGATTGCATTAATTACGCAGAGGGCTCGAATAGGAAACCCTAATCGCCCAGGAATCTTAGAAGTAATCATGGACTGGCCAGAAGGCAAAGACTTCGGAATGCCACCAGAAAAGGAGGTGACACGTGCTGAAGAAGCCCCACCATATAATGAACTACCAGAGGATGAGAAGCAGTATGCGCTGTTCACCGATGGATCCTGCCGTCTTGTAGGAAAGCATCGGAAGTGGAAAGCTGCTGTATGGAGTCCTATACGACGAGTCACAGAAGCCACAGAAGGACAAGGTGAATCAAGTCAATTTGCAGAAGTAAAAGCCATCCAGCTGGCTTTAGACATTGCTAAACGAGAAAAGTGGCCAAGGCTGTATCTTTATACTGACTCATGGATGGTGGCAAATGCCTTGTGGGGGTGGTTAAAGCAGTGGAAGCAAAGCAACTGGCAGCGCAAAGGGAAACCTATTTGGGCTGCTAAATTGTGGCAAGATATTGCTGCTCGGCTAGAGAAACTAGTCGTGAAGGCACGTCATGTAGATGCTCACGTACCTAAAAGTCGGGCAACTGAGGAACATCGAAACAACCAACAAGCGGATCAAGCTGCTAAAGTGTTCCAAATAGATTTGGACTGGGAACACAAAGGTGAACTATTTTTAGCTCGGTGGGCTCATGACACTTCAGGTCATCAAGGGAGAGATGCAACATACAGATGGGCTCGTGACCGAGGGGTGGACTTAACCATGGACTCTATTGCACAGGTTATCCATGATTGTGAAACATGCGCTGCAATTAAGCAAGCCAAACGGTTAAAACCTTTGTGGTATGGGGGGCGGTGGTTGAAATATAAATATGGGGAGGCCTGGCAAATTGACTATATCACACTCCCTCAAACCCGCCAGGGTAAACGTTATGTGCTTACCATGGTGGAGGCGACCACCGGATGGTTGGAAACATACTCTGTGCCCCATGCCACTGCCCGGAACACTATTCTGGGCCTCGAAAAGCAAATCTTGTGGCGACATGGCACGCCAGAGAGAATTGAGTCGGACAATGGGACTCATTTCAAAAACAGTCTCACAGACAACTGGGCCAAAGAGCATGGCATTGAATGGGTATATCACATCCCCTATCATGCACCAGCCTCTGGGAAAATTGAACGGTATAATGGGCTGTTAAAAACTACCCTGAAAGCAATGGGGGGTGGAACCTTTAAAAACTGGGATAAACATCTGGCACAAGCTACCTGGTTAGTTAACACCAGGGGATCTATCAATCGAGCTGGCCCTGCTCAGTCAGACCTTCTACATACAGTAGAAGGAGATAAAGTCCCGGTGGTGCATGAAAGGAATCTATTGGGAAAAACTGTCTGGATTCTTCCTGTAACGGGCAAAGGTAAACCCATTCGTGGGATTGCTTTTGCTCAGGGACCTGGATGTACTTGGTGGGTGATGTTGCAAGATGGTGAAGTCCGATGTGTCCCTGAAGGTGATCTGATTATGGGTGAGACTACTTAAGTCTGAACTGCATGTTGTTGCTGCATAAGTGTCTTTTAGGTTAAGACAGTGGTGATGCGACCGGAGCTAGCTTCATCAAGTGGCGTCCAGTAACCTCCTCGAGTCTGACATCTTTAACCTGCAACCCGTGGGCACGAACCATGACAAAAGAGAGACTGCTAGCCAGAGAGACTGCTGAGAGACTGCTAACCAGATGCAAACCCACAATCCTGAACCAAATGAACTTGATGGACTTTTTGCATAAAGATGAATCATAGACTAGTGATATGTATATATATATTTGAAAATGAAAAGGTAGTGGTGATCTGAGTATGACATGAATGGTATGGAATAAGGGGTGGAATGTCCTGGTTTGGCTCAAACCAGGCCAAATAGTCTTAGAGAACCCAAGGTCACTGCTTACGAGTAAAGAGCCGAAGGGGGTTGTACCTGCAGGGAGTAGTGGACGGGGCAGGTGACCCAGGATTGACCAGCAAGGTATTCCATCCCATACATGTCATTCTCACTTTCCTGTTTATCACTAACCCACTGCCTCCTGGAGGTGGGGCCCAGGAGGGAGGGGCCCTCCTGTCTCCCACTGATTGGTACCAGCTTTGCCAAATCTCCAGTTAAAAGCCTGCAGGTGTGATGGCAGTGGGGCTTTTGCATTTTGCCCTCTGCCCGTGCTGGGTGGAGCTACTGCATTTTCCCCTCTGCCCGTGCTGGGTGGAGGTACTGCCTTTTCCCCTCTGCCTGTACTGGGGGGAGCAATTCTGCCTGAGGAGGATTTCCAAGCTCTTGATCTTGGTTTTGTACATATTTGTATATATTTGGTTATTTCTATTATTATTGTTATTATATTCTTTTTCATTATTATAGTTTATTAAAACTGTTTTAACTTTCCAACCCATAAGTCTCTCTCCCTTTTCCCTTTCCCTTTCCCTTAGGTGGGGGGGAGAGGGTTAACAGAGAGCATCTGCCACCAGGTTTAATAGCCAGCCCAGCTTTAAACCGTGACATACTGCAAGCTTCCCATGTATTTGTGTGGCTGGGGTTCAGGAGTACTCCTGCTGGTTAAATGTACAGAAGTAGTAGGAAATGGCAGAATGTGAGGTTAGCAAGGTAAGTGGCCCACAGAAGGGAGGCAATATTCAAGTACACGATAGCAGGAGAAATGTAGATTTGAATGTCTGCATGTTGTCCTGGGATCAAAGAATCAAACTCTCCCTGGTAGCCTCTAGCAGATTAAAGTTTCTAGGCACTGCAGAGTCTGTACATTAGAACAAGGTAAATGCAGTTCCTCTTCAGCAATTATCAGCAAGTGTGTATAAGGAGAAGATTCGATCTCTGATAGCTTTATGGCAACCATCTTTTATATGCAAGATTCTTAATGGCAAGCCGAAGGTGGTTGTCCTTGAATAACTTCATTGTTCTCTTTAAAGGCCTGACTCTTGTCTTCTCTCGCCTTTCAAATCACTTCAGGCTTTTAATGTTTGGAAACTAAGTAGGAGGTCCAATTTTATGAGTAGCTTGAAGTACCATAATTAGGGTGTATGTCTGAAAATGGTGGAAAATAACAAATTTACCTCATTGCAAAATGCATGAAAAGCAGTCTTATCATTTCCTACTTGTAGCTTTGTAAGGATCAGCTTGTCAAAATTATTTGCAGGCAACAAGATATGAGAGTGAAAGATGGTAGCTGTTAAGCAGAGGTTAATTGCCCGTATGAACTTATTGAGAATTTACAGTTTTATGCTGTCACATAACTGGTCTTAGAGAATTGAGAACTGGTGCTTCTGAAACTGAATTTCAGTCTTCTGAAAGCATTAAGAGTTTCATGTTCATATCATGCATTATCTCACCTGCAAACAGCATAGAGTACCAGATGTTTCATGTTAGATGTTCAGGTAAATTTTATTCTCCTGCTTGCTGTCTGTAACTTCTGAAGGGAGTATTTGCTGTAATAGCCACTCTCTGCCCTCCTTGCACTCTGACACAGGTGTTTTGCTCTAAAACTAGCCCCTCTGGCAGTTTTGTCTTCAACTACTAGTGAGTGATGCTGTGTTCCCTACTGGCACGGCACATCACAGCAATGCTTTTGTACTTGAAAGAAGTGCCAAAATATGAGGAGTTTTCATCAGTTGAATAATGGATTTAATAACGATACTGTGTCATCTTTATAGTAAATAGTCAATGGGGTAAAAATGGGAGTATTTTCGGTATTTTACATGATACTTTGAGATTATTGAATAAGAGGCATTGATAAACATGCTGCTGAGGATAATATTCTTGCTTTTGCCTTCTTCAGGTTAAAAGAATTAGAGCAGTACTGGGGCTCTTAGAAGAGACCAAAAAAAGCTGTATCCATAGACAAGCCCTTGATAGATACACTGCTTCTAGCACCTCAGTCCCTGCCGTAAGGTCACAGTGAGAAGCTATGCCAGTGCGGTAACCAGAGCCTGTGGAGCCAACTTGTGCCTGATCTACATTTAAGCATTGCCACTTCTAACTGTTGTTAGCATTATACTACTTTAACCTTTCCGAAATTGCCATAGTTGCTTTTATTTCCTATGAGGTTCCCAACATCCTAAAGCATGAAAGCTTAGCCTTGAACTGACTTTTGGGGACAGGAAAAAAAAAAAAAAAGCACCTAAGAAATGTGCTCCTTGGTCCTTACATGCTACAAAGATTTATGAGTCCATAATGACACTGGACAGATCTAAGTTAAAATGTTTCTGAGCCTGAAATGTTTTTGTCACTTCTATCCATACTTATTAGATTCTTTTTATCTTGATAGAATCTGCTCCTTTGACTTCTCCATTTGAATAATAAGTAAAATTGTTGCGAGTGTTTAGACAGAACTGCACAATAATCAGATTAAATCAATACATTCATGATAAAGATGACTTACCTTGGATATTAATTTTGAATCTGCCTTGTTAGTCAGCCAAGCTACATCTCCACCTCTGAAATATTTAACCCATGGTTACAGCATTTAAAGCCTCATTTTAGTTTTAATATCTGGCATTGACTGGTTTTCAAAATGAAGTGGTATTTTTAGCCACTCAGTAATAATTTGTCTTTTTCTGCTCTCTGTTATATATAGTGGAACAAGTATGGTGTGGAATTGTCAAGCAGAACCATGTATTGAACATGTGGCTTAAGTTTGTCAGTTGGGAACTTCTAGATTTTTTTTAATATTAAAAAACCCACAAACTCTGTGTGTGTACACAGTGTTCAGTGTGTGTTGTATTCAGTGTCTTTTGTGACATGCTTAGCTGCTACACTGACAGGGATTTAGGAAAGTTTTGCTTGGAACGGTGAGAAGTGTGACCAGAAAGACTTTTTAGTGCACTTTTATAATGGCTGGATGTATGCAATGACCATGCTTGCTACCTAGTAGCTTGCCCCAGGTTGTTTTTAGTTTAGACCATAGACATGTGCCCAATTTATTGTTATTGGACAAAACTTTGAGAGGAACTTATAATTGCACAAACAACAAGATAGGGTGAGCTGAAATAGCAGCAGCAAAATGTTTAGGGCAGATTTCTTATTCCCTTCACATTCCCAGTGGATGTTCAAACTTGTGGGTATGCAGACTTGTACAGGGGGGAGAATGCTTCATCTGCCTACATGGAACCAGGTGGCAGAGTTTGTACACAGTCTGTGTGCATCCCTGCAAAATTGTGGAGGTGGATGGATTGAAAGCCGTAGTAAAAAACAGTCCTTTGATGTTTTGGCGTGTGGCAAAAATCCTGCTTTCAAGCTCAGCCAGCTTTCACGCTGGCCAGTCTGTGCCAGCAGCTGCATGAGATCTGTCCCTACCTTCAGCATCTCTTATGGTACTCCAGAGGGCTAGAAGTTCCTGTGTTCAAAGTGGTCCTTTTGTCTTGTTTTCACGCACGTCAAAGTGAGAACAGCCTTGTACTGTTGGGCTTTGGTTGAGTCACCATTGCCAGGCCTGGCTTGTCCCTGCTCCTAATCCAGAGCTGTGGCAATCAGTAATAGGACCTACTTGTCACCTTGCTGTTTTCTTTAGTCTCATGATTGGGACTAAGTTCTCCTGGGCGTACTGACAATACTGATTGCTCCCTTTGCCTCTGCCCTGCATCTGGCTTCCTCAGAGGCAGAAAGTGTCATGGTGTTACGTCTTCTGTAAGCATTTTGTTTTTTCCTTCCAAGATTAGACTGGCCCAGAGACATGAACATAGGAGAGAGAGTATACATGCTACCAATATCTGTAAAACAGCAAAGCCCCAGGGGTGTAGATGAAAAAGAGGCAACAAAACAGAAGTTTTTCACTGATCTGTGGTGGGATCTCTTGAGGACTGGAGTGAAAAGGATTCTACATCCTTCGACCAGCCAAAATGCTGCATGGTCTTTGTTCTTCTGTAATTGCATGGGGTATTGCAAGGCAGTGGAAACTGGGGAAGGTCCCAATGGAACAGGGATGAGTTTTTTGGAAGCACGACAGTAAGTTTTTAGTGAAGAACTGGGTTAGAAACTGAGAAATAAAAAGTATTATCTAATCAAAGATTCCAGTGGCATAAAATGGTCTTATTCCTGTTGTGCTCCCTATGGGCTTTGTTCCACAACATTTGGGTAATATTAATGTGATTGCTCCTATTGAGCTGCTGTTCAGGTTAATAGTATGATGTCCATCCAAAATTAAGTTGTGCACAGCAAAGCAGCAGCTGGACAAGTTTAGATCATTTGATACCTATTTAGGGATTGGGGAAGGAGCCTCACTAATTGTTTTGACTACTGGGGAATTAGTGTTCCAGCCTTGTCTCATGTAGCTCCTGGGGAGCACCCTCCAAAAAGGAGAAGCCTTGAGAATGGCGTGAAACCTTTCAACATGGTTGGGTTTATGTTGTGTTTAATATATCCCTGGTCTGTTTGGAGTGAACTTTTCTTGCTTTAGCTTGATCTGGAGTTATTTGAATGAGCTGTCTGTAATTGCACGACCTCCATGTTGTCTTTTTCCTAGCAGTGGCCTTCTGTTAGTGCAGGAGGAAAAAGTTCAGTTTGGAGGTTTCTTGCACATATGGGACTGGCTTGTCTTGCATTTCAGCAGATTTCTCAGGGTGGTGTCAGTTCATTCCTCAAAGGCTTCTGCAAGGCATCAGGTATTGTCTAGGTGCTGCTCAGTTGTCCTTCACTGTTACCTTAATTTAAAAAACTGACCTAATTTCTGCTTTATAACTTTGTTTCCTCATGGGATTGGATATCTTTTGGCTTCTGAGACTCCTTAGTCTTTTGAGTTGCATAGGCACTTCTGTCTCGTGTGAACTAACTCTCACCTTCCGACATGTCCAAAGGTTTGACCTCTCCTCTTATTTAGTTCAATAAATACCCTGATTTTTTCAGTGTTTATGGGAATTGTCTGATCCTGGTGGTGATCACATTTCCTTCTGATCCGTTTAATAGGGATGGAGGCAAGTCCCACCTTGATTACAACCTATATATAAATATCTGATAAACAGTCCTGAAATTAATTTCCGGTAGCTGATCTGTGAACCCTTTTTCTGCCAGATTTGGTTGGCAAGTGGGTGAATCAGCTGGATGGATTTGTGTGACTGGTAGATCTCAGTGAAACAATAAAAGAATTTAATTTTCTTTTTCATTTAAATGTGAATGAGCTGTTGGTACAGATGTCACTCAAGACTCTCTTTGTTGTTTTAATGAACCTGCATTAAACCATGCAGGAAATTACAAGGCATTTGTAATTTAACTACTATATGTGAATTTACAGCAGCAGAAATTCATAGCTCTCATCTAATAATAGAATTAGATAATAATGGAGGTATGAGGGTAGAAATGCATCTTGGAGGCTTTTATGTCTTTAGTGTAATTTTTTTCACCACTTTTTGGGAGCACTTACTTTAAATACAGGTTTCCCACCCCCTTCCTGTCTCCCCTACAGCATGTTTTACAATCTTCTTACATGATTCATATTTAGTAACTCATGTTCTAGCATCCAGCCAGCTGTGCCTAGGTTCACCATGGCTGTCAGGTGGGCATCCTCTGGTCCTGCTTCAGGCAGCTTAATCTTTCTCTCCTTGCTAGTAGAATTTAAAAAGAAAAAAATTAACAAAAAGTAAGAAAAAAGTCATACTTCTCTGGATCTCTTCTGCCTTTGTGAGGAAGATAGTCTGTTTATGGCTTGCTGTGGCAGGTTTATTACAAGAGAATTTATTTTGGAGGTGAGGATGTACCTGAGAGGGTGTGTCATTTTCCTGTGACATCTGATGCCAAATGAAATGCGGAGCCAGGCATAAGATATTAATGTGTCTAGTGGGTAAATGCCAATTCAGAAAGTACTGTCATAAAAATTTATGTTCCCTTCCCTTACAGCATGTAGCTGATGAATAAGAAACAATATGTTTTGTCCTGCTTCCTAGAAGTTTTAATCACTGTCCTTGAGTGTCTTCAGGCAATGAAGGCTGAAAGTATCTGTGGAAGGTGAAGTACTCTTCCATTTAGGGTGCTTGGACAGTGGCTCTGGGATTTTCTTTCAGGACTGGGGATGACTGCTTAGCAGGTTCTGCTTATATTCTAAGCTCTATGATAACAATGCTCCATTTTGCTTTCCCAGGCTGCCAGGAGAGTGATCTTGCTTTCGGGAACCCCCGCCATGTCACGGCCCGCGGAGCTCTACACACAGATTGCGGCTGTCCAGCCAGCCTTCTTCCAACAGTTCCACTCCTTCGGGCTACGCTACTGTGATGCCAGGAAGGTACTTCAGTGGGGGAAGTGGCAGACTGGAACTCTGCGTTTTTTTCAAAATGTGAAGGCTTTTTCTTTCCTTCCTTCTGTCTGATGTTACATCTTTTTTGAGAAAGTCTCATTCCAGAGTAACATTTTGAAAGCTCTCAGCCTGAGAAGCCCTAGGTGCTGCAATGGCGGGCCTGAGACATGGAGGCGGTAATGCTTCTTGTCAAAATCTGCCCTGAAAGCCATGGAAGTAAAAAGTGTTAACAAAATAGGAAAAAAAAACCCCAAACAACAAAAAAAGGCCACAGCTGGGGAAAGAAGCCTATTCTAATAAGAACTTGCCCCCAGAGTGTTTTAAATGGGCAGAGTAACTATGGAGCCTTTAAGCAGCTGCAGGTTTGGGCTAATTGATTAAAAAACAAACAAACAAACAAACAAAAAACCAAAAAAAAACCAGTTTCTAATCTGCTTTAGTGACTGTTTAATGAAGTAAGACCTCTGTTGCGTGGGATTTTGGATTTTATACCTCCAGGTAAGTGAAAAATGAAGACTTACAGTCTGTCTTTTTATTCTACCCTCTTCTAATTCAGGAAGTGGATGTGGTCCTCTGCATATCTTGAAAATAAATTAACTTTTTTTATCTCTGCCAGCTGCTCAGCAGTGGTTTCAGCAGTCATTGAGTCCAGCCACTGCAAGACCTTGGCTTTGCAGGAAGACAGCATTTGCAGCCATGATGGCAGGTGTCTACCTTGCTCTCAATGTACAGGCAACTCAGCTGTGCTTGGATTTGTCATTTCTAGGGCTGCGGCTGCTGTGTGTGTTGAAACACACACTGCTAAGAGAAAAGGTCTTGCTGCTGCCTGTTGTACAAGGAGGCTCTAGGATCTTCTGTGTTGGTTGAATAGACACAAAAAGGGGAACCAAAGTTCCCCTGAGTTCTGATTTGGAACAAGAGCCCTCTAATTTGACTTGCCCTCCCGTTCCTCCAGGACAAGCATGTGGCAGTTAGCATGTGGCACAGAACGGCGTGGCAGTGTGAGCATGGACCTGTAGTGCATGAACTTGCTTGCTCTTCTTTGTTCTCAAGTAATCCATTTTATTTCTTGTGCCTCGTTTTCTGTAAGACTGGGCAATAACTTCCAGTAGAGTGGTTGGAAACACCAAATGACCATTTCAATGCTCAAAAATACTTACAGAAGAACTGAACATCATCAGTGTATGACATAAAAATAGTTATAGCTATTTGTAGGGCTTTTGTGTTTTCACTTTTTGGGGTAGCTAACATATGCCAAGTTTCCATCAAGAAGATTCATATTGTAGTCTCATATAAAGTTCTCACATTCCCTTTTTCCTAGATCTGAATGCCCACTTTTAACTTCCATAACTAGTGTGGTTCTGTTCTATATATGTCCAAGTGTACATTTGGACATAGCCACTGTACAGCAGGAAGGTTATGATGTGGTTGCCATCACAGAAATGTGGTGGGATGACTCTCATGACTGGAGTGCTGCTATGGATGGCTATAAGCTCTTTAAGAGGGACAGGCGAAGCAGGAGAGGCGGTGGGGTAGCGCTGTATGTTAGGGAGTGCTTGGACTGTGTCGAAATTGGGGAAGATGGTGAGGATGACAAAGTTGAATGTTTATGGGTGAAGATCAGGGGGAAGGCTGGCAGGGTGGACATTACGGTGGGAGTCTGTTATAGACCACCCAACCAGGATGAGCAGGTGGATGAGGTGTTTTACAAGCGGCTGTCAGAAGCCACCCGGTCGCCGGCCCTTGTACTCGTGTACTCAACTTGCTGGATGTCTGCTGGAAATACAACATGGCAGAGAGGAAGCAATCTAGGAGGTTCCTCGAATGTGTGGAGGACAACTTCCTCATGCAAGTGGTAAATGAGCCCACTAGAGGAGGGGCCCTGCTTGACCTGTTGTTTGTGAACAGAGAAGGACTAGTGGGAGATGTGAGGGTCGGTGGCTGTCTTGGGAATAGCGACCACGAAATGTTAGAGTTTTCGATAGTGGGGGAAGTAAGGAGGGGCAAGAGTAGAACTTCTGCCTTAGATTTCCGCCGGGCAGACTTTAGCCTGTTTAAGAGGCTGGTGGACAGAGTCCCTTGGGAGTCGGTCCTGAAGGACAAAGGAGTCCAGGAAGGCTGGACATGCTTCAAAAGGGAATTGCTAAATATTCAGGAGCAGGCTGTCCCGGTGTGTAGGAAGACAAGCCGTCGGGGAAAAAGACCAGCCTGGTTAAACAGAGAACTTAGGCTAGAACTTAAGGAAAAAAAGAGAGCCTATTTGCTCTGGAAGAAGGGTCGGGTAACTCGGGAGGTCTATAGGGACGTGGCCAGGTCATGTCGGGAGAAGATTAGAAGGGCCAAAGCTCAATTAGAGCTTGATTTGGCTGCTACAGTCAAAGATAACAAAAAAAGCTTTTACAAATACATCAACAGCAAAAGGAGGGTCAAGGAGAGCCTCCACCACTTGCTGAATGAGGAGGGTAGTGTAGTGTCAGGGGACGAGGAAAAGGCAGAGGTGCTCAATGCCTTCTTTGCCTCGGTCTTCAATGTTAAGACCGGTTGTCCTCAGGAGACTTGGCCCCCAGAGCCTGAAGTTAGGGATGGGGGGCTGTGTGAACCTCCCGTAATCCAGAAAGAGACGGTTAGTGACCTGCTGTGCCAGTTGGACACCCACAAGGCTATGGGCCCGGATGGGATTCACCCCAGAGTAATGAAGGAACTGGCAAATGAACTTGCCAAACCACTCTCGATTATCTACCGGCAGTCCTGGTTAACTGGAGAAGTTCCAGCTGACTGGAAATTAGCAAATGTAACGCCCATCTACAAGAAGGGTTGAAAGGACGATCCAGGGAACTATAGGCCTGTCAGCCTGACCTCGGTGTCAGGCAAGGTGATGGAACAGATCATCCTGAGTGCCATTCCACGGCACATGCAGGACAATCGGGGCATCGGGGCCAGCCAACATGGATTCATGAAAGGCAGGTCCTGCTTGACCAACCTGGTCTCCTTCTTTGACAAAGTGACCCGCTTAGTAGATGAGGGCGGGGCTGTGGATGTAGTCTATCTAGACTTTAGTAAGGCATTTGACACTGTCTCCCACAGCATCCTCCTAGACAAACTGGCTGCCCGGGGCTTGGATGGGTGGACTCTTGGATGGGTTAAAAACTGGCTGGATGGCCGAGCCCAGAGAGTGGTGGTGAATGGGGCAAAGTCCAACTGGCGGCCGGTCACTAGCGTTGTTCCCCAGGGCTCAGTTCTGGGGCCGGTGCTGTTCAATATCTTTATAGACGATCTAGACGTAGGGATTGAGTGCACCCTCAGTAAATTTGCAGATGACACCAAGCTGGGTGGGAGTGTCGATCTGCTGGAGGGTAGGAAGGCCCTACAGAGGGATTTGGACAGGTTAGATAGATGGGCTGAGACCAACGGCATGAGGTTCAACAAGAACAAGTGCCGGGTCTTACACTTCAGCCACAACAACCCCATGCAGCTCTACAGGCTGGGGGAAGAGTGGTTAGAAAATGGCCTGGCGGAAAGAGACCTGGGGGTGCTTATCGACAGCCGGCTAAACATGAGCCAGCAGTGTGCCCAGGTGGCCAAGAAGGCCAATGGCATCCTGGCCTCTATTAGGGATAGTGTAGCCAGCTGGTCTAGGGAAGTGATCGCCCCTCTGTACTCGGCACTGGTGAGGCCGCATCTTGAGTACTGTGTTCAGTTCTGGGCCCCGCACTTCAAGAAAGATGTTGAGGTGTTGGAGCGAGTCCAGAGGAGGGCGACCAAGCTGGTGGAGGGTCTGGAGGGTCTGACCTATGAGGAATGGCTGAGGGAGCTGGGGTTGTTTAGTCTGGAGAAGAGGAGGCTCAGAGGTGACCTTATTGCAGTCTACAACTACCTGAAGGGAGGTTGTAGTGAAGTGGGAGTTGGCCTCTTCTCCCGGGCAGCTAGCGATAGGACAAGAGGACACAGCCTCAAGCTTCGCCAGGGGAGGTTCAGGTTGGACATTAGGAAGAATTTCTTTTCAGAAAGGGTTATTAGACATTGGAATGGGCTGCCCAGGGAGGTGGTGGAGTCACCATCTCTGGATGCGTTTAAGAAAAACTGGACATGGCACTTAGTGCCATGGTCTAGTTGACAGGGTGGTGTCAGGGCAACGGTTGGACTTGATGATCCCTGAGGTCTCTTCCAACCTGGTTGATTCTGTGATTCTGTGAAATGTGCAAGATAAATGAGCGATTCATTGGCTTTGGTACTTATATGCTGATGCCATTGATTAAAGTAAGACCATTTGCATGCAGAATCACAGATACAGAACTCGAGTTCTGGAAGATGATAGCATTCATGTTAGCAAAGCACTGCTTTTCTGGCAGAGGATAAACTTACTGTTTCTCCATCCATAGTAGGAATCATATGGAGGGACAGGGCCTGGTCTTCTGCTGAGGTTCATTATCTTTGTTGAAAGATTCCTGTCTGAGCAGTGTCCAGAATGCTTCCTAGAGGGACTTGAAGAGATGCAGTTTAATCTCTGTTTTCTGCAGTAAAAAGGAAAGTTGAATTGCAATGTGTGAGTCTAAATAGGTTTGGAGTTTCACAAACCCTTTGAGAGTAAAGTTTTGCGTGACTAGCTGTTGCTTCAATTATGAGGCATATGGACCTCAGGTAAGATGTTGAATTGGATAAAAGAAATAAAGTTGTTTTGCATGATCCAGGTTGTAACAGTGTATTCTGAGTAAATTAGTTTTCAACCTACAGTGAAACTCAGCATGGAGGTCACAGTCTGTGTCAGCTTCCCTTCAAAACCTCGGCAGGGTTTCTAGTACAATTCTATTTCTGTTTGACCTGCCGCTACTAGACAGTTGAACATTAGCAGTCTTCTTAGTGCTCGCCTGGGACATTTTGCTACAGTTAATGTCAGTAAATGATAGAGTGAACCTAGAAAGAATTTGGTTATTTAGAGAAGAAGTGGAGCTGCTGGAAATGAAGAGATGTGGATAGTATTACAGGAAAAAATGGGACTGCTGAATGTGGGGGTGCCACACATCCACTCAGCTATGAGTAAATTAAAAGGTGTTTTGATGACTGTAGTTGCTCTCTCATGACTGTAGTATGTCCCTCATGGTCCTTTTTGCAGCTCCCACCTGACATTGTGTTAGGAGTTACATTCTCTCTGAAGAACTGTTGTGGTACTTTTACTGTCATTACTTAAATAGGTTCTTCTTTCTGTCCTGAAAGTGGCAGCATTATAAGTGGGGATGGAATTGCACAAAACCAGAGAGGTTTTGCAAGGCTTTTGGAGATCTGTCAGGATGAAAGGTGGTATGTAAAAATGTCTTGGTATTAATAATAAATCTGTTTGCATTATAAGATTAAAGAAAAAGTGATAAACCTGAACCATTCAATTTAAAACTAAAACGTGGCAACTTTCTGTTTCAAGAGAATAGATTTTATCGTAGAAAATTGCAAATATCTGGCAGATGTGATTAGAAAAGATGTAAAATAAAAGTTTATCATTTTGTAATTCAACCTCCCAGCATCTGTACTCTTAAAAATGCAGCAAGTGAAACGTCACCTGCTTATTTACAAAAATATCTCAAGTCTGTTTTCCAAAATACATGCTGTGAATTCATTTTCAAACTGGGTGATGTTGGCAAATATTAAATAATTTCTATCTGAGCACATGCTCTGAATTTGTAAGAGTTTGGCAGCTTCTGTAATAAGTTTACTGACTCATGTAAGATGCTGTAACACTTTGGTAAGAAAATCACAGTTGGATGCATTTGTTCTGGAATATTATGGCTCAAAGCCAGATGTATATTTTGACAAAATAAATGTCCCTCTTTTCTCTCTCTTCTTTTCCACAAGAGGATATACTAAACTATATTTTAATAATTCCCAAAATAATCATCTTTTTTATCACTAGCTAGGTGCAGCACAGAACTAGCACATTTCCCTATTTGCAAATTGTTCCAGCAACAGTCACCATAGAAGACATATAGTAATCAGAACATATGGTAGGGATTCAGCCTATACGTGCTTTTTAATGTGACAGTAGGTAGTATATTGGCTGTGTGCCTTGTTCTTTCAGTTATGACGATGATATTCTTCTAAAACGAATTGTGCTATGTGGACACAAAACATATGTATCACTTGCCTGTTACGGAAGTGGAAAAACACGGGCTGCATGAGTAGAATGAGGCAGCATGAGGAGAGTGTCCCGGCCCCTTAGCAGGTCTTGCTCAGCAGCCTAGTCAGTGTTGATCCCCGCTTCTTAGCGACCAGCACACTGAGCAGTGTGGGCAGAGGGCTTATAAGGTTGGGTGCAGCACGAGGTGAGTCCTTCTTGGTTTTGTATATCTGCTCTGCTGGGTCCACAGAGCCTGAAGAAATGCAGAAAGGAGCACAAAGACTGGGACTCAGCAGCTCAGCTGTCATGCAGCATGCCTAAAGCTAATAAACCCAGCTAGACTTGAGCCAGCTTTTCACGGACCTGAGGGATGTATCTGCATTGCACTCGTGATTTCAGGGAAGCAGAGCAGTAATACCTATGTTGAATTTTTGAGGGCTTGGCTTATATCCAGGTGGGCTTATTACCTCTAGCTGTCTACCAGTGTGTTGTTGACAGAGCCAAAGTTTTAACTCTACAGGATCTAAACTGGCTTTGTATCTAGGTTTTGAATTGTTTCCTGCTTTAATAAACCAACTATAGATGATCAGATGGTACCATAATTATGTAGGAGTAGATTAAGTCAAATGAGTTTTAATGGTGGCCATAGGTGCCAGAATCTGAAGTCAGTTATTGGTTCACATCAGTACAACACAGCAATAGAATTGCAGATTATCCTGTTATGCCTCAGCCTGAAGTAGGAATGCTCACTTCCAGATATCAGAGAGGTCTTAATTGCCTATGAGCTGTTTGATTCATTTGCTCTTTCTGTCTCATGGCATGTTCTCATCCCTGTTCTGTCAAAGCACCATCCCTTAATACAGTCAGTAATGTGACTAACCTCATGGCTGGTATGATTTGTTTTTTGTCTCATGCACTCTACAGGAGGATGGAGAGTGCAGTGAATGCTTTGGAGCTTTTTCTGATTTCGCTTCCAGTTCTGTGTTGCAGCAGGTTTCTCTTGGGGAAGGAAAATAGAAGAAATATGGCTTTTTAAGGTTAAATCTATTTTAGCAATTAATGTGGCACAATGAGAGTGGAGCAGCAGATCAAATGGATTGGTGCTGAGGCTCTTCACATCTCCATTATGTGCAATTCAGGAGGGTGTACGCATACATATGGAGAGGGTTACTTTGGGTGGTTGTTCCAAGATCAGAGGTTGTATTTTTGACTTTGTTTTGGTGACACTGCCGTAAGACTCAGAATTAGAGCTGTGAGGAAGATTTTCCCCGCTCCTTGATTTTTAGTATTACTGTAGCTGTATTTCACATGCTTATTTGTGAAACTTCAGAATAAAGGTATCGATTTATCCTTTAAGTCAGCATAAAACCCTTTTTGGTCTCCTGTGCAAGAGAAAGTTGTTAAAAGATGTTTCTTTTGGCAAATGTACCAATTTTGATGCCACCGTTTGTCAGCTTAGTTGTTCTTTCCCAGAGAACAAATGATAGGTTGTGGGGTTACTAGTAGGAGAAGTGATGAGCTGAGATTAATTGAACAGATGTATATTGTCTGCACACAGGATCTTGGAGGATAGGGCAGGTTTAGAGGCAAGTGCTTCAAGGGGGAGTAAATGAAGGGTTTGTTCAGAGGAGCTTTGAAGCGATGATGCGTTGAAGAGGCAATGCTTGGAGTTATGTATTTTGGGTTACAATTTATTTATGGTTTGCTTGAGTCTGAGTCAAACATGGTACGAATCACAGTGGAAGGCAGGCAGGCAATTTTGACCTAGCATTTAGTAGGCATGTCAGACAAGTGTAACATCTCTGCGAAGGCATTTGGATTAAGCATGTTTGTCCTCATGCTGTTAGACAAGACTTTTGTGTCTGTCTCTGCTTAAAGCCGAGGTAAACATGTATGCACAGAACTGCAGTGAGTTCTGTTGACCTGCCCAAAGCTGCAAGTGGAGAGCAGAAATACCTTGCTGTGTAAGGATGAATACCAGGGCACAGTGCTGTGGTAGGGATCCCTACCATTCTGTGTAGTCCTCTTCCTTGCAGCTTCCGGAGCACCTGTAGATAGGGAAAAGGGAAGTTTATAAGTAACCTTCTCCTGTTGGGTGGATTACATTGTATGCTTCTGTCTTACTGCCATTTTTGTCAAATCTCTCTTCCTACTGACCGTTAAGTTCTTGCTTTGTCCAGTTTCCCTAGAAGTTTACTCTACTCTTGGATCGCCTGCAGACCAGAAGAGTCAGTCTCTTGTAAGTTGACACTGATAACTGCTTTGATCTTTCCAGATGCCATGGGGTTGGGACTACTCTGGATCATCCAACTTGACTGAACTGAAAATTTTGCTGGAAGAGTCCATCATGATCCGACGTCTGAAATCAGATGTGCTTTCCCAGCTTCCAGCAAAGCAACGCAAAATGGTTGTAGTAGCTCCTGAAGGCATTAGTGCAAAGACCAAAGCTGTCTGGCAGCTGAAGCAAAGAAGATGGCCAAAGGATATGAAAGTGTAAGTCAGAAACTATTTTCATGATGAGCCATTGGTATTTCAGGTACCTTTATTTAAAAACATCAGTGGAAAAGCAGTACCCTGAGTTCCAAGGAAGGTCAGAGCCACACCTCATGGGAAGGCACAGTGGAAGGCTGTTGAAGGCACAGTTTTAAATGAATGTACAACACAATCAAAACAGCTCAGCTTTTTTTTTTTCTATTGATTTATGTGGTCTACTTTGTCCCTTTATGTGGAATACCATTTCCTCTCTTTTTTTTTTTCTCTCATTAGTCCTTTCTGATTGTCCTTTGTACCTCTTGCCTCCGTACTTACTCTTCTGCCTTGTAATCCCATTCACCCTACAAACACAGCCTTGTTGAAGCTGCGCTGTGAACACAGCAGTAGCCAAAAATGTGTAGCCAAAAGTGTATTTTTGCTTTTTTTGTTATTTTCTGGTATGGATGGCAAATGTGTGTTTCTGGGCTCCTAGGTTGCTAATACAGTTCTGTAAGAACTTAGGAGTTTTTCCTTGCTGTTTTAGTTGGGAAATGCTTTCTCAACTAAAACTACATTTGTGATATGCTTGTCATCCAACTTGTAGGAGTTGAGTAGGAGGTAGGAAGGGAGGTGTCAGAAACAGGAGTGTGTTGAGTATCTGCTACGCCCAGTAGCAAGTTGGAGACTTCCCCCTCCAGTACTCTTTTTGTTTGTGCATTTTTTAGGCTGATTTTTTCCTAGCAGAGTGTTTATTGGCAGCCTCAGGCATCCCAGATCTGTAAGCAAGAAGGAGAAAAAGCATTTCTGCGACTCACACTTATTTATCTTTCTGCAGAAACAAGAAGAGAAGGAAGCTCTTTTCCTCTTCTACAACAGAACAGCAGAAGCTAAAATCCATTCAGTCATGTAAGCTGCATGTCATTGCTTCATTCTGCCTAGTAAATGTGTTTTTCCTCTGAGAACAGGAAAATGGTGCCTTGGAGATAACAGTGCAGGGACATGAAGCATAGCCTCAAGCCAGCTTAGAAAAAATTGATTTTAATTACAATGCACTAAACATTTTCTTCTCTGCGAGTTCCTAGGCTGACTAAGTCTTCTGATTTCATTCCAGATACGGATCTAAACTGTCATTTGAGCCACCTAAAATTACTTGGTGTTTGGGAATTGGATCAAGTTCTGTGGTCTGGACCCTATTTCAATTTAAGGAGGGAGGGAGTAATGAAACTAAAAGGATCAACAGAATTTGAGAAAACAAGTGCCGCAGTCCTGCTGCAGCAGGAGCCCTGAGCCAAAAAGCTTATGAGATGGACTAAGCTTTAGTTTTAGCATGCTCTAAGAATGTCACAGCCTCTGCTGAAGTTCTTGGCTCATCCACAGAGATCACATGGGACCTCAGCAGCAAAAGTTTTCTATCGTAGGTGTGCTTTTAACTCTGTCTTCCCTAGGAATAATTTACTTCTGTGACTTTGCGGCCCTTTCGTCCTTAACCTTTGCTGGACTGCAAAGGAGTTGCTCTAGGTCATATAGCATGACTTTTTAATAAATAGTATGCTAATAACATGAAAACAGTTTACTTTTTGACAGCCCTCTGAATGTAAGGACCAGCTGATGTGCGCTGTGTGATTTCACAGTCTCAGACCTTACTGCAGAATCTGCCTGATTGGCACAGGACCACACTTCAGAGGCCCAGCGCTCATTTCTGTGGAAGAGTTTCTCCCTTTTATGTTAGTGAACAGTTAGAAGACTTTCTTCCTTGTATATTCAGTTGCAAGTATGAACTGAATATAAAACCATGAAGTGCTGTTTACTTGACTCTCATAGGAACTAGCCCATTTTTTCCTGGGATTTAGTAGCATTTAAAATACCACTTATTATAAGCTGCTAATGTACAGTACTATCTAGCTAATGGTACTGTCCTGTGATTATCAGCACCTCCCATGTCTTTCCCCTGATGACAGTGTCTTCCATTGCTTCTATTGAAATGACTAGCCATTTGTTAAATGCAATATGGGAATGAGATATAGAATAATTGTAATGTGTTGGCATCTGCTTGCTACACTGAATGTTCACTTTGTTTTGCTTCAAAATCCAGTAATCCCAGTTGTCCCCCAGCTTTCTTTGTTAAATGATATCGTCACATAACTGGGATCTGAACATCACAGAACCCTGGGAGCTGTCTGCAAAGCACTGATACATCTTAATATAGCGCTGGAAATCCTGCTTGGTGTTTTCTGACAGTTGCTGCTGACCTAAGCTGTGTTGTATTTAGCAAAGAACTTGGTATTCCTGATCTTTGCAACAACTTTGTTATTCCAAAGAAAAGATGACATTTGTATCATCTGTTCTGACAGCTGTTGCTATACTAAGTTATAAATTTTAGGCTTTTAGGTGTTTTTCAGGCTCCAGTTGACCTGATTGTATCACAAATTACTACATAGAAATGGGTTCTGTAGCTCAGCTATTGGTCCATGGCAAAAGCCAGATGTTTTCATTTAATTAACACAGTTCAACTGCGTTTAAAAGGAGTGTTGTTACCTTTCATTGGTCATTAGCCTATGTGCATATGGATAATTTCTAGAAATAGCTGATGTATTTAGATTGTTAAGCTGTAGTAAATTGTTAGTGTGAACCCTTGAAAGAAAAGCTACTTTTAGGATACTATGATGCATGCGTTAGAGACCTTTTCTTCTAAAATAAAAACAATCGTAAGTGTACATAGAAAGGATAATTGTATACAGATTAGCTTAGTGTATGGTGATTGTGCAAAAGCTAGAAATATGGAAGGATGAATAAGATTGTCAAATAAGTATAGATGATCTCCAGTTGATTGGTCTGGGATGTCATGTTTCAAGTAGGATATAATAAATTGATTGATACACAAGTATAAATGTAGGCATCTGTCCAGCTGTGATGAAGAAAAATGAGTGGATTTTCCTGCCCTTTAATCTGTAGGAGGCTTGACTTCCTACATGGATTTTACTGCAACTTTTTTATGCTAGCCTATTTCCTAGTTTCTGTGTGTAGATGAGCAGTATCTTTAAAATTTGTTGTGACCAAAGCCTGTATTCTCTCAGCACATATTTTATAGGTTTTTTTCTCTTTCATGTAGAGAATACATCCTGGAGTTACTAGAAAGTGGGAATGATAAATTCCTGGTGTTTGCTCATCACAAGATAGTGCTGGATGCAATAGTTGCAGAGCTGGAGAAGAAAGTAAGTAATTGACTGAGTTGTCTTAACTATATCACTCTTCCAGCTTCAAAGCTGTTTTAAGAGCTCCCCAGAGTTATGGCCAGTCAGATAGTTTATGAAAGTTAGTAGCAGAGATAATTTCTACTTGCTGTGCTTCTGAATGTAACCTTCACAGAGGGAGCTGAGCTGTCAGGGTGAATGCCTCACAGGGTGCACTTTGTATTAGCTGAATGGCTTTTGTTGTATTTAATGTTCTTTAATCTCCATTGTCTGCCCTGGAGCCTGTGAATTGTTGGAGGAGTGTTACCCTGTGTGCCCATCTCTGCTTTGTCCTCCAGGCTTTCCTCAGAGAGGGAGGATGTAACAACCCAAGTCCAGCTATGTCTGCCTTCCTTTATCTCTGTGATGCTCTTACATTTTTGAACTGGGATACTGTAGGGAGACTTGATAGACCTGCCAATCATTTCTCTGACTTCAAAAGCATTTGGCTAATTATTCTTGAAGACTTCCATGGATGCCCCTAAAGAGTTCTGGGTCATGCTGGGACAGTGTGAAGGATGGTTTAAGTTAATATTCCAAACTATAAACCACAGTGGTAGTGATGACTCTGCGGCCTCTGTGGCAGCATCCTCCAGTAGAGCAAAGATGTTGGACACTGAGAGTTATGGCCCTGCATCATCCGAATTTGTTTTGCCTCTCGTGAGCCTACCACAGAGCAACTGAGATGTGTAAGATCCCATCTCCTCCCATCGCAACAGGGGAAGACTTAGGGAGGTTGGGGAGGTTGTAGCAGCTGTAACATCAGCACACAGACAGTGTTCAGCTTTGTATTAAGCCAGTTGCCTTTCCACTGTACCTGAGTTCCAGCTTGTTGCTGTCCTTCCTATTACTCAGGACTGGTGGGAGAGCAATAGAGCAAGTCATGCATTGTGAACAGAGGGGAGGTACATGATATGCTGAGCTACAGTGCCTCTGCCTTAAAGGTGAGGAAAGAAACAGAATCCACTAAAACATCGAAGGAGGATATGGGAAAGGGGACACAAGGCCTCTAAAAATTATCTTCTGCCTTTTCACAGCATGTTGAATACATTCGCATTGATGGCTCCACACCTTCAGCTGAGCGGCAGTCTCTGTGCCAGAAGTTCCAGTTCTCAGAGAAGCAGGTTGTGGCTGTCCTGTCCCTCACTGCCGCAAACATGGGCCTGACATTGTCTGCTGCAGACCTGGTGGTGTTTGCAGAGCTCTTCTGGAATCCAGGGGTATGCATCCTGGAGGGGACAGGGGTCGAATGTTCCTGGAGAGCAGAAACACTGGCGCATGGGAGGAGATGTAATGGGCAGGAGACTTTCTCTAGGGTTTTTCTCTTTCCTCCTCTGATGGCTACTTGTCTGGGCACCCCCAGGTGCCTGGGCTTGAACCAGTGATGCTGGTTACACAGCTTGCTGGCTGGAGAAGATGATGTGAAAGGGAAACATGCTCCTGTTTCTTAACTTGACAAAGCTCTCAACAACTCACCCAGTCAAGACCTGAAAGGGTCCATCATCAGGGCTGACCCTCTACTTTTTAAAAATGGTCAGTGCCTTTTGGGAACCCAGTGCACGAGATTACTTCTGGGCTTAGTCTGTGTTTGAGGATGCAGGTATTAACAGGATCCAGATGAGCAATAGTCACTAAGCACAAGAAAGGAGATCTCCCTGTTCTCTGGTGCTTATGCTATTTCTTAGATGTTGCAGCTCTCACTTTATTTTCTTTATCATGTTTTTACATAAAGATTTTGATCCAAGCAGAAGATCGGGCACATCGAATTGGACAGACCAGCTCTGTTAATGTTCACTACCTGGTGGCTAAAGGCACAGCAGATGACTACTTATGGTAGGAAGTGAAAAAGACACTGGTTCTCCTGCAACCTGTTTTCCCTGTTTGTCACATATGTGATGTAAGGTGCTTAATGTTAGTGCTGATTTCCACAGCTTGTGAGGGGAGGAGCAGTAACTGCCAATCAGGGCTGCTGTGAGCTGGTGACATGGCCTGGCCACAGTGGACATACATAACTAAGTGGATGACGAGCAGGAGGAATAAAAGTAGTTATCTGACAAAGAAAGGGCTGTTGAGAGAAATTCTGGGAGAGCTGATGCATCTAAAAACTTCACAGTCTCTGTATAAGGAGAAAGAATTGTATTAGATACTGCCCAGAGCGTTTGTGTGCTGGGGTACTGTAAAGTGCTGAGTACTTTCAAGCAAAGTCAACAGACACTGGAGATAGTTCAATGTATTGTGGATCAGATCTGAAGAGCAATCTGGCTGCTGAGTGCTTAGACAAGGAGCTGTGGAGGAGGACTGCACTGTTGCTTTCTTTTGCTCTTCAGTTCAGCCCTTTGGATGGACTAAAGAAGTGCTACTGACCCACATCTGGCGAGTTGTGGTCTGAGCCTTTTTGGCTGCAACAAGAATTAATCAGTGGACACTCATCCTTAGGGCTGGGGAATCTGACATCCTGGGGAAGGGGAGGATCTGAGGAATCCTTAGTGCTGCAAGGGAACTGACCTACAAATGATGAAAAGAAATTATCCACCAGCTGGTTCATTTGAAGTCCACAATTACATCTTTATTACCTTGTTTAAAGGAACGAATGAACTAAGTGAACTTGTGCAGTTCCCAGAATATCATGATGGCAAATAATTATAACCCTACAATGCAGGGATCTGGAAACTGATGCATCACCCACATTTCATGGAAAGTTAATGACAGTAATTCTGCCTTTATTTGTGAAATGCTGTCCATGCAGTCATTTATGCTTAGTGGGAAGGAAATATGGCTCTTCAAAGAAGGTCAGTGGCATCCTTTTTAAAGGCGAGAAAAAGAACAAGAAGACAAGGCTATTTGGTAAATGCATTAATTGTGCTGTGGCCTTTGCTTCTTTCAAAGTGTCCAGTCTGCAGATGCAGTTGGGACCTCTCAGCCTCTTGGGCCAGAGATGGATTCTTCCTCCTGCAGTATATTGGGAGATACCCTAGAAATGCTGATGTGTCTGTTGGTGGGCATTACCATTGCTTGCCTTGGAGACCGAACACCCAGGCTATTGGGACTCCCTTTAGCTATATCTTCTTGTTCTGACTTCATACCATTGCTGTTGCCTTAGTCAACTAGTTTCGCTATTGGATATGTGTGTTCTCCACATATTTATAGCCTGAAATCCTCTTCTTGTTACTTGTTTAAATTGGATTGATTGATATCCCAAGACAGCATACAGTGATAAACAAAAGCAGGAGAGGTTAAGGAACTGACAAGCTTTGGTAGAAAAGCCATCTTTATACCCCCGTTGTATCTTTTTTTTCATCTACATATAGTAAATGACACAGTGTCCTTGCATGGTAGTTTCTTCTTTTCAGTAGTATCTGTTTATCTCTCCTAGGCCAATGATTCAAGACAAAATCAAAGTGCTGGGGGAAGCTGGTCTTTCAGAAACCAATTTCTCCAAAACAGCTGAATCCACTAATTACTGCCCTAAGGTAATTGACCTGAAAGAATATTGATGGTCCCTGGGAGAGGCTGAATGGGCTTTGGCTTGTGTACATCTAGATTGCCAGGTGATTGGCAGGCTGACCTTACACCTGTTCTGCCTTTAATGCCACAGACCAGATTTTCCAACTCCTTCCAGGATACATGCCTTGACTTGGACTCTCCACAGAGAGTTCCCAAACCTGCTGTGTGCAAGGAGACATGATAGCCTCCATAGCATATACATGTATGTATACATATGTATGATATAGATATCATATGAGATATACACACATGTGCACTGTCTCAGGGCAAGTGCCCTCTGATTGTTGCTCACTTTGTTTTTATACGGCAGCGTGTGTGCAGATTCTGTCTGTTCTAATTTCTCAGCCAGATCCAAAGCAGAAGACCATCTACGACCTTTTCCAGAGGACCTTCTCTGAAAGCAAAGATGACATTGATGAAGTTTTGCTTTTGGAGGCCGCTGATGCTTGCTGTGAGTTTGACTCTGGCAGTGCCTTGCAAGATACAGAAGGAGCGGCATGTTCAGTGAGTTCTCCCAAAAAGCGGCGTATTGAGGAGTTTTTTAAAGTGTAATGATGACAGCAAAAGAGAAAGTGGCTAAGAGATTTTTTTTTATTAAAAAAGAGAAAACAAAAGCAATCAAGTATCATTTTTTGAATTTTCAGAAATAAAAGACTTAAGTTTTCTGTATCTCTAGTGCATTTCATCTCAAAGGATGAGAAGGCAGTCTGACAGTGTGACCGATAAGCAGCGTACACCTGGCAGCCTGCAGGTTTTGCAGTCCTGGTTTTGCTGATGACTGAGTGGCCATGGGCAAGTAGCATGCTGTTTTGTTTCAGCATGTCAGCTTCCACAGTTGTTATGCTTAAAAAGCAGATAATGGTTGTCAGTCCACAAGGCAGAGCTGTTGTGAAAACTAACTTCTGAGCAGCTGCAGAGTGCTTTTAACCATCAGTCTTCCATCTCCAAGATTTTTAATCTGTATTTCTAGGAGTCAGTTCATGGGCAAAATTTGGCCCTGCAGTGAGGAGAAGAGGTCCAGACAGGTCTCGACATTTTGTGGAGATGAGGAAGAGGAGGGAGAGCCCCAGATTTTTGTCTGTGCAGAGCAGTCAGTACCTTGAAACTAAGTAGTATAACTGTCTGCCAGGAGGTGTGTATTGTCTGTTAGGCACATGTCTGCCTGAGCACACTGATCTCTGGCCCCATCTGCCAAACCTTGTGACCTGCTCCATGGTGCGTGCTTCTTGTGTCAGTGGAGGGTGAAGCTTGTGCTGACTGCTAGGGATTAAGCCTGGCTGCTCAGGAAGGAGGGGGGGGTGTGTTTTCTTCAAGACTTGAGGCGAATTTCCACAGATGAGTGAAGAGAGCGGGACATGTGTGGACTTTTGCTCTTGTTTTTTAAGAAACCAATTCTGGACTGAGCTGTTTAAATAAAAAGTTGTTTTAAGTCATTGTTCCCAAGCTTTTGGTACTTTTTCTGTTTTAGAATTTCATCTCCCATTTGGATCTTAAGCTTGAGAAATGTGCGATGCAGTGGAATTATTAGTGATTTTTAAAAGTATTTACAATGGCTGAAAGATAGGTCTTTTTGGGGATGCTTCCTTTTGTGCTTTCTGAAATGCATCAATTTTCAAAAGGGAAACTCCCATGATACTTTGCTTATAGGTGAATCAAGAACTACTTCCATAAGACATTTAGGCTGGTACCCTAGGACCTGTTATTTGCTCCCATTACAGTTCTGTTCAGGTTACACTGAGAAAGCCAAAAGCAGCACTGTTGCTTGGTGCAGTGATTAAAACATCCGTTTTCATTTTGTGATAGTCTCTGTCATGGTCTCAGCCCTGTGAACTAGGAGATCTGAACTCCCACGCTCAGTGCTGCCTGAGCAAACCTGCTCTTTGGTTCCTTTCAGAAGCTTGTGACAGTCACTGTCCCTTGGGCATCACCTGATTCCACTTCACGGCAGTGAAAAACTCTAGAGGCCACTTTTGATGTGGGTTTGGTGTAAAGGCAATGTCTCTGTTTATCACAACTGGTCTTTTCAGGCATCTCTGCAGGGCTGTTTTTCATTTTTTTGTGTATTACTGCCATTGTGGTGTAGTGTAATCCCAGATTAATGTCTTTCATGCTTCTGGTCTTAATACTAGATATTTGGAAATGGGCTAATGTTAAGCAAATGTGACCAGGGAGTACAGGAAAGGATATAAGTGGTACCGGTTAGCTATGTTTTACAGCCATAATCTGCAGAGAAGGGTGGGGGAAAAGCAAACTGAAGGCTTACATTTAGCTTCTGGAGGCCAGGAATTAACATGCTGTGCAGGTGGCATGCTTGGGTCTGTGCAGGTAGCAGACACTGACAAAAAGACCTCTCTTCCATGGTCAAGGAAGAAAAAGTTTGTACTACAACATCAACCTGATAACTGGGATATTTTTTCCTGCATCGAAGGGTTTGATTATCCCACCTTCAGCAACATGCCATGGAAATGCCCTACAGGCTGTGTATGCAACTGTGCTGGGTGGAGGCTTGCTTGTCGTTCCTGACTGCTGAAGGTGCTTTGGTGTGTGTGCAGGTGGAGTAGGACTGAGGATCATGTGACTGGCCAACTGGAGGAAATGCTTTATCTCTGGATTTGAGACAGAGAGGTAAACATAATTTCTGTTGCTCCAACAGCTGGCCAGGAGATAAATACACACTTTTCAACATTTTTAAATGTCTTTCTTCTTGAAGACAAAGTATTTAATCTGTTTCTAGGAAACATGATCTTTCTACTTGAAGAGAGGGTTGTTCTGAGTAAGGGGTGAGAAATGTTGCTGTCTGCTTACTGAAGAAAAATACGGAAGACATTATTTGTATACCCATATTGTCATGTCCTATGGGAGTAATTCTCTTCCTTGTAAAGCTACAGCCATTTCAGAATAATATTTTTTTGAAATCTGCTAAAAGTACCCATGGAGAATTCTACTTCTCATAAACTCAGTATATGTTATCCATATATTGATAAATCCCAGCCCTCTTAGAGGAATGTTAGGTGTACTCTTTCTTCGTTAGGTCCCATAAAATCTCAGCTGGTTTGCCTTGCTGCAGAGTTACAAAGACTTTTCAAATACACTTGAGATTTGCTTTATCCTTACTAGATGAAAAAGGGGAGAAGAATCTTGCAGGAAAGTGCTTTCAGTCATTACATCAAGGGATTGGAAAGACTGTGCAGGCCTTAGCCCAATTACACCATTTGTCATTAATATGGTGAGGAGGAGGTTGGGAAGCTGCCAGCAGGCTCAGGCAGGATCCTCCAAGGCTTGCTGATGAGAATTTGTGCAAGGTAGCGTGCAGGTTGCTAATGAGACCCACAGGCAGGCTCGGGAACATGCAGTGCCCTTGGGCACTCTTACACCTGCCCATCAAAGATGGTATAGCTGTAACTTTTTGACATTATCTAAAGCCCAGTAAAGGCAAGGTCCCCTCTTACTGGATCTTTGAGCATCTTACTGTGACTGGATGTCTGCTTATTCACCTGTGTCTGTGCTCCTGCCCATGTTAGAGAAAGGTGTGTTTTCAGGAAGGATGCCAAACCAGGAACAACAGGTAAAAATACCTGAACAATGAAACGGAGCAGTTTGAAGTATGTCTTCAGCACATGAAGCTGGCCAGCCTGGGGCATGCAGAAGAGTTCAAGGTGGTGGACTGTCGAGGCAAGGCTTTTGGAGCTGTCCTGGCCTGTCTGCATCTATCCATCTTCTCGGTCACTTGGAAATGTAGGTTTATTTTGGCAGTGCTGGGAATGGCTGTTCTCGGAAGGGATTGGGTTTGGTTGTTGGCAGAGCTGTCTGTACTACTGGCAGGTGAAGGATATGACTATGCGCTGTACTGTCACAGTGAACTTTGACTCTGTAGATACAGACTGGAGAATAGCAGTAGATCCTGGATGAGTTGGATGACAATTCTTTTTTTTTAACCAAATAGTCACAAAGCAGCCAAAGGAACTTTTCATTTTCTTTTTTTTTTTCTTTTGATATGTTGTTATCAAAGATGTATCCTGTGAGCCATCATTATAATGAGGATCTGAAAAGGGCAAATATATTCCTAGGATGTATTAAATGAGATTTTGACTCAACAGAAGGAGATATAAATACCATTGCCTAAAGCCCTGCTGAGCCCTCATCTGGAACAGGGCTCTGGCTCAGCAGCTCCCAGGAGGACTCGCTCGGATGGGAAGAGAGTTTGCAGGGATGACTGGGGAACAGGCATGACAGAGGCAATTAAAATGTGAATGTTCAAACCCTCAAAGCAAGAGACAAGAGGGGATGTGGTATCTGTCCATGAGCATCTCTGAAAGTACAGACCCCAGCTGCGGAAAAGCTAAGGCAGTGGCAGGCTATGCTCTAGTTGTTAATTCCCTATTAATTAAATAGGCTGCAAGTGAGGAGGAGGGCTGTTGTGGGGTATGGGGCTGTCACGGGAGGAAAAGCACCTGCAAATAGTACCCAGGGACAGTTTTTGTGGGTGGGCTTGCAGCCCCAGCTCCCTCCTAGCAGGAGGGGATGAGCTGCAGCTGGCTCTGCGCATTAAAAGCTCTCAGGCTAACTGGATTACATTTCTTAATGGAGGTTAATGGGTTGTTAATCCTGTTACGAGCACTGCAGCTCGGCAGCATTGGTAGGTGTTGCTTACCCAAGCCGGGTCTGAGCAGCGCAGGAGCCCTGCTGGGCCATGGCCCTGTGCTCCGGTGCTGGTGGTAGGGGGAGCTGGGGTGCCCGGGGGTCTGGGGGCACCGACTGGGCGTCCACATCCATGGTGGCACATGGTGGCTTTGGTGGCTGGTTGTCTCAACACTGGATGAGCCCAAGGAAATGGGGTAGATGCTGTGGTTGCACCTTGCCTGGTTACCTTGGAACCTCGGGGTTTAGGGCTGGTATGCTTTAAGATTAGAATTCATCCTCATTGATTTATATATATATTTTTTTTTTACCCCTTCTGCAGCTCTGGTGTGGTTTGCTGTTCCTTTTTTAATTCTGACATCTACCTACTACTTATTTTCCTCAAAAATGAGGTGACTGTAGCTGCTCCGTCCCCTCCCCTGGTGTGAGCTCCTCGGTGGGTCTTCCAGGATCCCGAGCTCTGGGGCTTACACCTCCCGCCCGGCGCTGCCGGGGCTGATGTACCGCTGGGGTTTCACGTTAATACACGGTGTTTTCCGAACGAAGCATCCTCCACCATCAGGCTGCGACGGCGTCCCGGTCTGTGTGCTTTAGGCTTTAGATAACCCTGTTGTCGGGGGATCAACGTACAGAATGTACAGCGCGACCACAGAGCTCGGCCCCGCCGCGCTGTAGACACGCCCGCTCCCCGTCCCATCCGCCCCGCGCTCGGTGGCCTCTGCCCGTCACTTCCGGCGGCGACGGCTCGTACCGCGCCTGCGCAGTTCGGGTTTCCTTCTCCGCGTCGGGGGCGGACAGGAAGATGGTGAGTGGGGCTGGGGCGCCGCGGCCCATCTGCCGCCATCCGCCCCGGGGCCGCTGCGCTGGGGCCGCGGGGCGTGGCGGGGAGCAGTGCGGAGTGGGGCACAGGCCGGGGTCCCGTGTGGGCTCTGCCCCCGAGCAGGCTCCGTCCCCGCGCTGGGGGAGGCGGCTGCGAGAGGGGCTCGCTCCCGGGAGAGCCTGTGAGAGATGGCCCGAGTGACGGGAACGGCCGGCCGAGGAGGGGTGCTGGGGAGGCGCTGGAAGACCGAATAGGCGTCCCAGGAGGAGGCCGGGCCCGGGTTCAGAGCGGACTGCGGGGTAAGGGGGTGGCGGTGCCGGCTGCAGCGTTCCGTGTGAGAGCGGCCCGGCCCTGAGGAAGGACGTGGCCTCGCTAGTGCTTGGCTGCCAGACTGCGGCCCTGTGCCCGGAGCGCCCCGCAGCAGCTGGGAGGCTGCGGCAGCGTGAGCGTCTCGCCGTTTCATAACTAACACTATTCACAACATCGGGGAGCGGCGTTGGTGGGCTGCAGAGCCGCTTTTGAGTGCTGAGCGCTTTGCTGTCGTGTCAGGAGAGGGGAGCAGCGGAGGAGATGGCGATCTCAGTAAAGTTGAAGCATATTCTGGTTTGCTTCCCAACAGGCTAAGCGCACCAAGAAGGTTGGGATTGTGGGTAAATATGGTACCCGTTACGGTGCGTCCCTTAGGAAAATGGTGAAGAAGATTGAAATTAGCCAGCATGCCAAGTACACCTGCTCCTTCTGTGGCAAGGTGAGAGACCTCCTTCCCTAAAACAGCCTTTTAAAATAACTTTGTTATTGATGCTAAAATGCAATTTCATGCTTTGGTAATTTTTCTACTGAAGAGATAACTCGACTGGTTTTGAGACAGTGTTTAGTTTATTGTGAGCTTTAGGCTACTGTCAGGATCCCTCATAAAATAAAGAGTTTCTAGACATTTCACATGCATGTTTAGTGGCAGTTAAATGAAAACAAACACAAATTATATTTCATTACACAAAATAGAAATGTTGCCATACTACACGTTTTAGGTATCTAATAAAAAGACCTGACAGAATTAAAACAGCACACTTGTTATCCTGATAATTAAGGCTTGACTTGGGTTGTGTTGTTTTTTTTTTTCCTTCCCCTTCAGTAACATTACAGTTTACCTGGGGGCGGAAGAGGGTTTGCTTTTCCCACTTACAACTTTTGATTGCGGTTCCTTTCTTATATTTGTGTGCTGTATAACTCTGGATGGGAAAGAATTTCTGATAAGAAGTAGTCTTATCTGCTCATGTACACTATCAAAATTCACTCTTAAATCTGGATTTTGACAGTTTGAGAGGCCTATCAGCTTGTACTTTGCCCAGATAATTTTTGTTGATATCTGTAAAGTAGGTATCTTTAAGTGGCTGGAAATTTAAAAATATTTCAGTCTTTTTTTTATATTAGTGTCTTTCTCAGGTGAAGTGAGAATGTTGATAACCCCATTTGCAGAGCTGCCTAAATCCAGTATAGGTCTAGGCAAATCCATTGTCATCTTTGCAAGGTGGTAGAGACTTGCTCAGGTGAAAGCAGTTCAGTACCCACCCCTCACACTTTAGGTGCTATTCAAGGGCATCTGGTTTAGAGCAATCTTGGGGTGTCCGGGGAGCACTAATAACAGCAGTGTTATGTTGGTCATCAAACCAGGTAATAACCGAGAGTATTGGTTATTGTGACCAGTGTAACTCCTTACTATTTTTCTCCTTCAAAAAGTGCTGAATTTTTGATGATGCGCTTAAAAATGACCCACTTTATATGTGAATGAAAAAGTGTTTCAGAAGGACTTTCCATGTTGTGAATAATCTGAATGAAAACACTTGCTGATCCTTGCCTGTCTTAACTAGACTTATAGGTAATGCTGTGGTATGATGCTGATGTCCTCACCTGAAGTTTGTTGGATGATAGTACAAGTTCTCTTGGCTTTTTCAGCTGATGGGGAGTGACAATTTTTTTTTCCACCTTTTGTTACAGACCAAAATGAAGAGGAAGGCTGTGGGTATCTGGCACTGTGGATCCTGCATGAAGACAGTTGCTGGTGGTGCCTGGACTTACAAGTAAGGAAATAAAGACGCTCCTATCAGCATCTATTCTTACATAGCTGAGGCATAATACAGCTTTTTAATTATTTTTTTTATTTTAGTCTACTAACCATTAAGTAGATCTGTCTCGAGTTAGTGATGTGTGGGGAGTTTTTTGCATGCATTGTTAAAACTTGATGGGATGGATCAAATTGTATTTGATTGCTATTCTTTCCTGTATCTGTTGTGCACCTTCTGAGAATACTGCATTTATCCATCATATTATGGCTGCTGGTTTTGGTGGGTCCCTCCAAAATTTCTTTATCTCTTTGGGCTTTATCAAAGCAGTTTTATTCTTAAAAAAAATGCAAGCTTTGCATCTTTTCCCAAACTTCAAATAAAGAAATTGAAATGTTTGCAAATGCTGAAACATATTTTTACTTAAGTGGTTTCTGCCTTGGCTGTAGCAGCATTTCTTGCTGGAGATGTGAACTACAGTTATTGCTTGTATGAGGTGTTGTGCTTGGGCCAGTTTTTTGGTGCTGTTGGAGGAAAAGGAGCAGAGGGTGGCTGATTCATCCAGCTGTCTCAGGGTGGAATCAACTGTATGGGTGACACCTGACAGATGTCCTTCCAACCTATTCTAAAAAGAGCTTCAACAGCTTCTAATAAATTGCACCTCTGACCTGGGGATTATTTTTCCTTCTTTGATTCTTTTGACTCTATAAAAACCTTAATTGTGTAAGGAAGTTCATACCTCTTTCAAAGCCTAAGCATCATTTTTTTTGTGGTTACTATACCAGCCTTTCAGTTCAGAAACACAGATAAAATAGGCAAAACCAGGTTTACTCCAAGGAAAATGACTTTTATGTTTTGTTTTAATTTTAAAAGCATTGAATCATTATAATGCTTATTGTGATGGTGCCCTTACTTACTCCCTTTCTTTACTCTCCTCCCCTCCCCCCCCCCCCCCCCCCCCCCCCCCCCCCCCCTCCCCCCCCCCCCCCCCCCAGTTCTGGTAGAAGACGCTGTTGTCCCACGCATAACAGTCGCTAGGAATCTAAGCCCACGCGCTTGTGCATGTAGTCGCTGCATGACTGGGTAATTTGGGTTGAGATGTAGCTTGTGAAGTTGCATGTGCTTCTGTAGACAAAGGCCTACGCTTTGTTGTCATGAAAATCAAAGTGGAATTAGCCCCCTGTTGACAATGCAATCAGGCGATAACTATTTGAAATTACTAGTGCTTTCTCCAAAAAATAACATTGGCACGGGTTGTTCTCCTACTGCCATGTGCAGATGACTCTGCTTCTTCTTCCAGTACCACCTCTGCAGTGACAGTCAAATCTGCGATCAGAAGATTGAAGGAATTGAAGGACCAGTAGAAGCTACGTCCCGTTCTTGTGAAACATCCTTTTTTTCCACTGTCAGGATCTGTCCTTTTAACAATAAAAAGGTGATAATGGAGTGGAATCATGTTCGTCTTTCTTCAAAAAGTCCTGTCTTGCTGTATTGTATTTATAATTATGGAGACTTTAGTAGTGCTATCCAGTAGTTGAGTGGCTGTTGTTACTGGTGAAGCCATTAAAAACCACTTTTCCTTTACAGCTAATTGCATACTTTGTTGCTTCAATCTGCTGAGGTGAATCTGAGGAAAGCTTAAATAGCTTGAAGAAGCCTGGCACATCTTAAGAGTCCTTCTTGTCTGTGCCTTGAGGAATAGCGTAGAGCTCCGTGAGTGGAGGAATGGACAGATGTAAGGAGAGGGAGGAGAGAACATGGAAGACATCACTCTGCCTCTTCCTGTTTGCCTTTGAGGAGAGCTCAGGAGAGTAGGGCATGTGCTGCAAGATGGAGAGGGGAAAAAAAAAAAAAGAGCTTGGGGACAGAGATCAGAATGGTAAAAGAGCAGCTATCATCCTCTGTTGCTGGCTGGTGCTGCTAATTTTCCAGCTACAGATTGCTTGCTACAGCCTGTAGCGTGTTCTGTCGTGTGCGGATCTCAGGGTTAGTCCACCTGAACGCACTCTATGGCTTGCTCTGCCTAGGCCTGATAGCAGGCTCCCATGTCTGTATGTGCAAGTTCCCTAATCCATACTGAGTCACAACAAGAAATTTTCATGCTGAGCCAACCCCTGGGACATTCAGTCTTGGAGGAAAAGCTGCTGTTTGAGTTAATAATTGCCTCCAAATCATCACTTTAGACTGTCAAACTTAGAATGCTGGAACATTTTTTTATGGCCTATTTGTCAGATAAGTTTCAATTTGGTTTGAGGTTTGTTTTTGTCTGGGTTTTTTGGTGACTGCAGCACCTTTCCTATCCTTAACAATAGAGGTCAGAAAACATGAGACTTGGTAATAACCTTGATAGCTGCTGGATATAAAATAGCCAGCAGGTAGCATAGTGGTTGCTTGCACTTGCTCTAACTTAAGCTTTAAATGGATTCAGGTGGTGATGAGCTATGGGAATAATGTCATTAATGAGCCTGACATCTTTGAAAGATTCAGAGCTGGACCTAAGTAGGAACCTTTTCCCAAGCTGCAAAAAGTCTGTGGCTCAGAAGTCTGGCTGCTGCGTCCATGAACTTGTTTCCTAAACTTATTTTTAATTCTGTGCTATAAACTTCCCTTACTAAAGTAAATCCATGTATTCAGGTATCCCATGTCATTCGTACCAACCTGTGTATCCTTCACATGACCTCCCAGCAGTGATGATGGCCATTCTGTGGGACTCAAACAATCAGCTTTCTGGGAGAGAGGTCACGCTGCACATTTCTCCATTGGCACACCTTGTTCTGCCTGTAGTGCAAGGTGAAAGAGTTGTGTGGCAGGCTTGAAGTGCAGGTGACAATGGGTGGCTGTCCTTAGAAGCAATGGCTCATTTTTGTATGTAGATGAACACCATCATGGCCTTCTGCACATGTGTTTTCTGTTAGCAGGGTTTCGAGGAAACCCATGGGTTCAAGAAACTCTTGGCTGAACTCTCCCATTTTTGCTGCTGCTTTTCTTACATGACGTGCCCACAGCAGCGTTCTCTAGGTACTTGTCAGACCTCCCACCTCGGTTGGAGTGGCTGCCCTGGGCACTGTTTTTGCTGGTCCTGATTCATTCTAACCAGCTTTCTTGGGATGCCATCTCCAAGCTGCCTTGCACTTTCTTTTCGGTTAAGATGTTTCTGCTCCCTTGGGGGTGGCTTTCCACAGTGGATAGCTGGAACAGCTCAAGGAGCCAGCTTTTCTCTTGTTGGCTGCTGCTCCCACTGAAGACAGGGTGAATGGTTATGTGAGGATGGCTTATGCTGCTGTGAGGATATTGCTGCTGTCTGAAAAAACAGCTGCTGACCTGCCTCAGTGAGTTTATAAAGGGGTGCTGCCCCTAACTTTGGGTTACCTTCCTACACAGGTTTATGAAGTGCTGTCGTCCAGGAGCTGCTTTGCAAGTGACTGAGACATCCTTTAGGGAAACTCTCAGCAAGAAGGAAGGGTTGGGGAGCTTGTATAGACTGGATGTCCAGAAACAGCTCTGTGTCCTGCTTGGACCTCCAGGAAGAGGAGTGAAGTGGATGCGGGGGAGCCACTCCAGTTGCCAGCTCACATGGAGATGAGTGAGCGCAGGAGGTATTGGCCACGCATCTGTGCATTACACTGGAAGAGTGCTTTTAAGAAGGTTTCTGAGCAAGGACAATGCTTCTTAAATGTATCAAAATAAAGACAACTTCCTTTATGCTGAAGATGTCTTCATTTAAAATGTGAGCCATTTTGTTGGGAAATTCTGATGAAACCACGTAAGCACTGATGACTTTGCTTGCTACTTCATCATGAGAAAGCCTTTGTTGGTAAAACGCTCTATGTGCTTGCGGGGAGGTTCCTTTGGTGCAGTGGCCATACAGCTCTGCCTCTAGAAGGAGCCCTAAGGGGCTTGAGTTGCTCTGTGAAGGCCTGTGGTTTTGCAGGGAGGCACTGAGTGGCCAGTTGCGGCCAGGGGAGGCCTGACAGCTTGGAAACAGCAGCCCAGCTGCCTTGGTGGTGGGCTTGGAGGTGGAAATGCTGTTTCCAGTGAAGCTGCAGAAGAGGTCCAAAACTCCAGTACCACCTGCATGAGGGGTTCCTGCTGGAGCAAAACTTAACAGGGATCTGCAGTGATACAAGAGCCATGGATGTGACTCATCTGCCGTAGGAAAGTCACTGCTACGCCTCAGTGATCTGCCGGAGGTGTACTGCTCTGTCCTTGGAACAGCTGCAAATGTCCCCTGCTTAAATACATCCTGCTCTCTTCTGGGATCCCTGAATTGCTAAAATCAGATGTAAATGGTAAGCTGGTGAGCACGCTTCTGGCAAATTCAGATTTATCTGCTGTCTTGAAGGCTTGTAACTGTCTGTGACAGCTGCTGTGTGGAGGTGTGTGTTACCAGCTCTCGCTGCTCAGGAAATGAGGTGCCTTTACAAGCAGGGTAACGTTCTTCATTTTGCTTTTTGTTCTTGACTCAGTGTGCTTGGGTCACGTTTCCATGTCCCTCTCCCCTCCCAGTTGTGGGTGCTGAGATATAACTCTGCACACCTATGTGCTTCATTAATGCAGAAGTTGTAATTAAAGTACAGGTTTCTGATTAAAGCCCACTCAACTGCTATGAAGCAGCCACTCATTAACAGGTGCAGAGGCTATATCTTCACTATGTTGATATCCCGGGGTGATTGCACAGGTATCTTATCTAAGATGACTTCTATTCCTGCTTAGGAAGTTATTCATTCCCTTTGGGATTAATATTTGCAGAGGGTGGAAGCTGAGCAGGGTGGAAATAGAGAAGATAAGGATGTGGGATGATTTTTTTTTTTGATCTGGACTGCATGGTCCTACCTGCATCCTTGCTTGGGCTGCACCTGCAGAGCTCCTGAGAAACACCTGTTTTTTTCCAAGAGTGCTATGGTACCCTGCTCTGCTCCTGAGCAGGGGCGTTTTGTGGTGGTGAACCTTCAGGGCTGCCAATTCATCACGTTTCCTCGAAGTGAGAGCAGGGAGGAGAGTTGGAGAGGGCAGGGAGGATGAAGGATGCTGTGGTCAAAACACTGTCAGCTGGCAATGCTGCGAGCGGCCAGCGGGCGACACTGCCGCTCTGCTGCTCACTGCTGCGAGGCTGCTGCTTGGCTGCATCTTCTCAGCTCTCCTTCCTATCTAGGAGTAAGGCTCTGCTCACCTGTACGCACGTCTACGATAGCTTCTTAGCTCAGCGTTTCATGCTTTCCTCCTAAAATAGACTGAAACAGGGGTTTGTGCCAAAAGATATCAGGAGGTAGAAATAGGAATACAGCAGTTGGAGAGGGGGTTTTGCGGTCACTTGTCACCTCTAACAGAACTGAATTTGTGTTGTTGCTCTGTCCAAACCCTGCATATATCCTGGGAGAATTTGTGGCATCAATGACTACGTGATTTGGCCAGGTGACCCTCAAAATTTGTTGTTTCCTCTGGGAATCTAGGGTAAAAACAGGAATTCTTAGCAATTTTACTTACTCCTTTCAGTATACTTGGTGTTGAGCCTTGGTCATGAACTTGGATAGCATTGTCTAAGGTCCTGTAGAAGCAGAGAGCAAAGTGCTGGCATCTGCCTTGGAGGGTGTGAGCTTATGGCAGTGACTGACCCATCTGGATTGCTACAGCTATGGGAATTGGAGGAGGGTTTGATGGAAATGGAGACTTTTGATTGTTCTGTAGATGTGGCTGAGCAGGTTGGTTGATCTTGATTGCTTTTGAAGAGCAGGTGGGAAGGGGACCTTTTTCTCAGAGCAATCTGTCAGTCCCATGGGATTTTTTTGCAGGATTGAGGATATAACTCAAGGGGATGGTGGCTGTAATCAAAGTGGTGTTTCAGGAGCCCAAAGGAACTTGGAAATCAAGGATTGAAAGCTTGGGCCAACTGTCCTCATTCTGATTTCTCAGTTAAGCATTTACCTGTTTCCAAAAGAAAATAACTGCTTTGACTTTACCCCATTTGCAGTTCCTGCTGCCTCCTGCTCACTGATAGCCTTTTTGGTCTGTAGGGGATCATGACACTAAGTCTTGGGGGTACCATTTGTGTTTGTGTTGTGCCACACGTTAAAGACTGTTGGGGCTTAGGGCTCATGGAGATGAGAAACCTCAGCATTGATTGTCTCTTCTATGCATCCTGACTTAAAGGCAGTGCGAACTCAGCCCATGTGCAGGCATTCCCTTTGGGCTTTGTGTCTGTCTTAGGGATTTGACTGTAATAGAGTCTGACAGTTATAAGCGATGGGCACCATGTGTTAAGGAGCATCCCAGTGTGATTTCTAACTTCCATGAACAGCAAATGTCTTGGCTTTACTGTAAGGTTGGCTGCCTTCATCCTTGTGCACAATCAAGTGCTGCCCATTGCCTTCCTGAGCTCCTTCATGCCTCTTCCTCCATGGTGCATCCCAGGGAGATTCACAATGGCACTTCAGAAGCAAGAGTGATGGATGAAGGTGTGAGTTACCTTCCTGGGGTGGATATACCCTGTCCTGGGACAATTTTCTAGGTCTCTCCCTAGAAAGAAAAGAGCTTTAGTGATGAAGCTTATTGCTGGCTTTGCAGCTCAGAGCATTGGACAATGAGAGAATCAGCCAGGGATGGGGTATGATGTGACTTGCAGCACTTTAACAGGCTGCAAGTCACCACCTGATTTTACATACTGTCCTAGCTTCCACCTGCTGCTCATCTCACCTGGATGTTCAGCAGCTCCCTCTGGGGAAACAGAGCATCGCAGAGCCCATGAAAAAACTGGGCAGGCAACACCTCTCTGCTTCCTGGCAATGCGGCATGGCTCACAGTTTTTCTTGGAGAAATGATTCCTCAAAGGATGCTACAAAGTGCTAAGCAGTGGCATGAGACTGTATATTTCCAGTGGTTCAGGGTGACAGAGAACTGCATGCTTGAAACCGGCCCCAGTGCTCTGGAAGTGGGCAGTTGCCATCAGTGACATATCCTTCCCCCGAGTATTCGATCCTTAGCGGATGTCTTTTGAGGCATGGAGTATGGCATGGAGTGTGGATATGCCTCAGGTGCCCTTATTAGATGCCTGGATGCATTTTGAAAACGGCTGCTTAGAAAATGTCTAATTGCTATTCCACATATTCAAAGTGGTTTTTTTTCTCTTGACAAGGCTTTGGCATGCCTTGGATTGCTAAATATACTTTCCTATTGCAAATTCTTGGCAGGAATCTGTGTAAGGAATCATGCCAAGCAGTCTCTTCAAATGTTAACAAGCTCATCGGTGTGGCTTTCCCAGCGCAGGGTTTGTGCTCTTTTTTTTTTTTTTTTTTTTTCCCCCCACCCCCCTTTCCAAAAAACCCCAACCCTTCTCCTTTCTCTACAATGTTGCTCTGAGCATATGAATTATGGCAGCTCTGCAAGAAAGGATTTTTCTAACCAGAGCTGAAAAAAGTCCTCGTTTGGTGTCCAGCAGTTTGCTGTCACTGCCCTGCTCAGCCTTCTGGAGCTCCTGTTGAGTTTTAGGGTGCTTCTGGAAAACCTAATCCATTTCCTCTGCTCCCTTGCCCTGTCTTGCTTTTTCCTCTGTTTTTAGCAAGTTGGACTGTATCCTTGCATGGCAATCATAGATTTGATGTCTGTCTTTCAGCAGCCTATTAGTAAGTGAATGAGGCTGTTGTGCTCCCCTTTTGTTTCCCTGCCCAGTGCTTATACTGGTGTAGACAAAGCCCTGGAGCTGGTGCCCACAGCCAGGCAGGGACCTGCAGGTCAGAACTTCAGGCCCAGGCTGCCTTTGCCCCAGGCAAAGGGCAGTGCTGCTCTGGCATCTGAAACTGCCAAAGCAAAGAAAGGGGGGAGAAGCCATTGCAGCATCGCCAAAACCCCGATGTCTGCCTAAAAGAAACCTTCTACTAGGACTCTGGCATCCGTAGATACGTCAGGCTATAAACCTCCCTTGAGATCCACCAGAGCCAACCTTGCATACGCATTTGGAGAGCCAAAGGGCTGGCTTTCGCTCGACCTTTGCCCACCTCTTCTTTCTTCTCTTGTCCTCTCTTACGCACCTCCTGACCCAGGAGTGCATACGGTGCTGCTATGGAAATGTGCCCGAACTTCCTGGTGCACAGCCAGGGGAAGAGCACGGTCAGCCTGTGGGGCTGCATGTCTGGGGCTTTGCTGACAGCACACCTCCACCTGATCTCTCAGGAGGCAAACCGGGTTGAAGGTGCCTTCACCAGCTCTGTTGTGGTGTGCACGGTCACAGCTGCCCCTTGCCGCTGTGTCAGCGGAGGGAGGGCTGGCCAGGGTTTCTTATTTTTGTGCAGTGGCAAGCACAGTATTGCTAGGTTACACCAGCTGAGGGCTGCGCTTTTAAAATGTGAATTCCATAAAAGATGCCCTGTGCTTCCCTCTGTCTGTGACGTACTCTCCTGGCCTTTGGTCATCTGATGGACACACCTTGGGAGCAGGCATTTGTGTTCGGGTTGGGGATGTTAGATCCCTTCCCCCATGCTCAGTCCTACCTGCTCTTTGTGGAAAGAGCTCATCAGGGGGATGCAGGGAAGCTGCTGCAGAGGAAATTGAGTTGTGGGGCCACAGAGCCTGCATTCATCACACTACAGCCTGGGGTGAGCAGAGGGCTGGAAAGCTAAGGGCAGAACTTAGTGCAGAAGAGGCCGTACTTGAGACAACTGGAAGGGTAGTCCAGGCCATGTGATGACTCCCTGCTTTTCCACTAAGATGCTTCTTGTTCATGCTGTCTCTGCTCAAAATGTTATGACTTTGGCCTGCTTCTGTGAAATGGGCCCATTAACCTGGAGAGTTGAGAACCGCTCTTCGTGGATCTTGTAGCTCTCCTGTTAATTATGACTTTTTTGTATTTTGTTCACCAAAATGGAATATTTTCAGCCTTGATTCAGTGGGCTTTTCCAAAGGGACCTCTGTCCACACCAGGGAATACTTATTTATAACTCATGAGTTTGGTTTCAGGAATTTGCTCTATGGCCCCTCTCCATTTCTTTGATTAAATCTCATATTGTAAGAGGAATATTTTGTTCTGCAGCCCTTGCCCACCCTGAGACAAATGTCTTGCAAGTTGCTGCATTGCTCTCCCCTTCAGGCAGCTCTGGAACAGCTCCAGTTCTTTGAAAGTGTGCAGAGAGGACCTGATTCCCCCAAATAAATATTATTTCATGGGAGATGCTAAGTGGTGGACCAAGAGGGCACTTGCCTTTTTCACTAAATATAGTTCTTCCAAGTCACCACTTACTACTGGGCCTCACCTTCGAAGGGAGAAGATTTGATGCAGAACAAGATTGTCTCCAATATATCCCAGCTGTGAGGCCAAACTGATTGCTTGAAGATAGGATCTTAGTCTCTATCAATCATGTTTGTTTCCATTCAAGCTGTTGGATTTGAAACTGGTTTTACTGTAATGGATTGGATTTGAGATTAAAAGGCAAATCTGTAAAGGGAACATTTAAAAAACCCTTAAATGCAGAGTAGACCCAAGTCATGCAAGGGAAGAAGGGGAACAAATAAATAATCTAGGCATTAAACAACTAATTTTTAACCTTAGTCAGATGAAGATGTATTCTTCTTTGTGCATGAAGAATAAGACTGAAATAAATGCAACTTTCTGTAGCAAGCAGAAGTGTTTATTCCAAAGTAGGTCCACCTCTGACAAAGATGTTGTGTATGCTATGATAGTCCGTATGCACCTCAGATGAAGACTATGCTGGTACCTATCAAAACAAAGAAGAAAACAGTCAAAGGAAAAGATAGAAGATGATAATCAGACAGGTATGGAAGCCTAAAGAAACTGTTTTGTGATCTGAGCCCATCAGCAGCCTGGCCATTGCCAAGAGATTTGGTTTGGATTACTGTTACCGAATCAGTGTTTAGCAGCTTAGAATAGTGATGTTTTTTACAACATGGACCTTAAGCACTGTTAAGTCATTTCACATTGCTCATTTGAAGAATCCAAGGCATTAGACATGGCGGCAGAGCTGCCAGTTGTGTTACTTCTTTTGTTTCCAAAGGGTGGTGGACATCTGCGATCAGAATGGTTATACATGGGGATCAGGCTACTTCATTTGGCCAGTGTACTGTCCTAGCCTTTACCACTACTTCCCTTCTTTTTTTTGTTGTGTTCTCATCTTACATGCACCCTCCTGGAGGATGTGAGGTCCTTGAGGCATGGAATATCTTCTGGTTTTGCCCACCTGTAGAGAGCTGAGCACAGAGGACCCTGCACACTGCCTTTTACCCCTGTTCTTCATCTGTAGGATGGAGATCACCCAAGCCTTTGAGAACACATTTCAGAAGCATTCCCTGCCATCACTGCAGGAAGATGGTACCCTTGTCAAAGGGAGAACTTGCCATCACTTGCAGAAAACAGGGTTGCATGGAAATGAGAGAGACTCTGGCTTGTGGTCTTGCTCTAAATCAGCTGCATTTTTAACATTTAGAAGCCAACAAAGATGAAAGACTCCTGGTCAACCTCTCTACTCCTTTGGAAAAAAAAAAGTACAAAGACTTGATAAATATTTTGCATTAATAAATTCCATTTGTCTTATAAAACAAAGTTTGCCAACTACCAAAGCAGGGAAAATATTTTACATAACTCTGAGTGTGACGTCTAAAAGGTTGCTATGAGTCTGGTTTGAACAACTCTTTCCACAACCCAGAATGTGAAGGAATGCTAAGCTTCATCCAGGCTAGGACCATGCTTGCTGCCTGTGTGCGTGTCCTTTTCTGAGGGCTGGTTGGTTTTATTGCAGTGGATGTGGCAGTCTGGCTGCCTTCTGCTGAGTGGAGTCCAGCAGGTGAGACGTAGGCCATGGAAAAAGAGACGAAGGCACGAATGTGGCCCAAACGCTGTTTGTGAACCCAAAACAATGTCCCTCACTGTGCTGTGGGAATGTTGCTATAAAAGGCAGGAAAAGCACAGCTGTCTACTATTATTGTTTTGTTACTAATTTTTAAGGGCGATGTTGATTAACCAGTGGAGCAGATTTCCCAGGGATGTTTCTTGGTGTGGACTACTGACACTTTCTGATTCTGAGGGCAGGGACCAAGTACTGGCTGTTCCTGCTAACCCTGACAGGGTCTATGTGATGGTTTGCATCATCCTGCTCTGGTTTCGTGTCAGGCTGCGGAGTGGCGGTGATCAGCTGCAGCATCTAGGGGAGCTGCAGAAGGTTTTTCTTGCCACTTGCAAGCCCATGCCCTTGATCTTGGTTATCACTTACCGGCGCACAGAAATATGGATTGTTACGGGGGGGGTAGAGGCAGGGGACACCCAAGCGTGAGATGAGCAGGTTGCAGCTGAGCTCTGCCTTCAAATGACAGTCCTGAGACCACTCAGGATTTGGCACTCGGAAAACTCCAAGCCAAGCATGCTGTTTTGGCTTTGTAGGATGCACGTCATCACAGCTGACCAACCTCCCTCCACCCTTCCCATCAGGTCTCTGCCAGTCTTCTAGGTTATCAGCTTGGCTTGCAGGAACTGGTGTTTTTTTTCTGCTCAGTTTAAGTCCATCTCCTGGTCACTTCTGCCTACCCCCTTGAAGATGAGCTGGCTGCAGCTTTTTACATGCTTACACTTCTCCTTGAGCCTCCCTTTGTCCTGGGCCATCTGCCATCAGCCAACCTCTCTTGTAGGGCAGAAGGCAACCAAAGGCTCCTAAGTGTGTGTCAGTGCCAAGGCCAGCCAATGCTGAGAGTTAAAACATGCAGAAAATGAAGGGTGCAGCAACTCGAGGTGCACAAGCACCATGTGGAGCTCTACTCGTACAAGCATCGAAGACCCCCAGCCCCGCTGCCTGGGATATGCGTGCCAGGAAGATACGCCATGGCTAGAGCCACATGGGAAGCATCCGTTCCCTCTTGGGAAAGCATCTGAAACAGTTGACTAAGGATTTATCCTGAATTGGGGTGAAAATTTATTTGTGAATCCTAAACAATGTCTCTCGCGGAGCTGTGGGAATGTTGCTATAAAAGACACAAAAGGCTCGTCTGTCTACGATTATTGTTTTGTTGTTAATATTTAACAATGAGGGTAATTAGCCATTGGAACAGATCCCCCCCGGGGATGTTTGTTGGTCTTGAGTATTTAAACTATGAGGTCCTCTGAGCAAAGATGTGTCTAGGGCAAAGTGTATGTACAGCATCAAAAACCGCAGCGCCTTCAGCCACGGCTTGTGCAAACCCACTTTCAGTTGCGCTGCAGCAGTCTGGGAGGACGTGTGTGGCCAGACATGCTGTCTCAGCAGAGGGGTGTCAGCTCCTGCTGGGGTGGCAGCAAGTCTTAGGAAAACCTGGAGAGCTGGGTAGCCCTGAGTGCCTGAAGTCTTTCTCAGTTTCATCAGATTGGTATTTACAGCAGAATGTCTTTAGTCAGACTATTTCTAGCCAGCCTCTAGCTAAGAACAATTAGAACTTGTTTTAACAGTGATTGAGGCTCTTAGGAAAGAGTTTCAACAGCTAAAGGATCAGCCCTTGGTCACCAAGGGTGGGGGATTTTTGTTTTTTCCCTACCCCTCTTCCCCTCAATAGACCATGCAAGTGCCTTCTCTCTAGGAATCAGTTCTGGAGCAAATGGAGACTCCTCCACTAAATTATATCTCTGGGAAGAAAAGCAATGCCAAGCCGACCCATTGATTTTGTAACGTAGGACACAGCCTCCCTTGCCCTGGGTGCAGTCATGCACAGACTCCTTGGCATCTAATTAACTATTTGCAGCTAAGCAGTGGCTACATCCTTGCATCATTTCAAAAACGGTTGCCAAGTGGGAAAATTGAAAAGCAAGAGGGCCAAAGAAACGACAACAACAATAACAACAACAAAGGTTTAAAGTTCTAGGAAATTTCACTCTATGAGGTCAAAATTCCTTGCGTGTTCAGGGCTGGGCTGTTGGCTGGCTGGCACCTCTAGTTAATGTGGCAAAGCCCTTTATTTTCAAAGCCCTGTTCTCCTAAAGCACCTCCTGTGTGACTGGAGTTTCTCATCCCTAAAATGCGCGTGTGTTTGGGGAGGGGGACAATGGGGGGGAGAATGCAGGACAGGGTAGGTTGAAGAGAAGTCGAATGAGGGTTTTTCTTGTGGTTGGGGAGGTAACAAATGCTCTGGGGGATGGGGGCAGGCAGGGAAGGGTGGTGAAGCTGAGCTCCCAGGACAGGGCTGGGAAGAGGATGGGGTGATGCAGCTAAGGGATTTGCACAGCAGAGAATACCCAAGAGTGGGCTTACGGCCAAGGCAGACCTGGTCTTAACTTTTCTGCATCTTGAGGAACACATCTTGCCATAAGCCTCTCCTCCCAGTCTGCTGGTCAGCAGTTGGGACTGTGTTTGGCCTGTTCATGGCACAAAGGGCTTTCCTCTGGGTGGAGGGTTTTTTTAGCACGGCCCTGTTAGAAACAATAACAGTAATGTCTCGTGAGTTAGGTTTTTCCACTCTTTTATGCTACTAGCAGCCCTGGGGAAGACCTGGGGCAATGCAACATTGTTGGCACAGCAAGAAGTACCACAGCTATCAACAGCTGAACTGAGCACTTTGGTGGTTTATGCTCCTTAATGCTCGAGGTTGTCAGAGACATGAGGAGAAGGGGCCCAAGGGAAAGCTGGTGTTCAGAGCATCTGATGAGCTGTTTCTGCTTTTGCCTGCCTTTCTTCTGTCTTCTCTCCATGGAGGAAGCCTGTGGAGGCACGTGCTTCTAACTCTTCCCATTTACAGCGGCAGTAGTCTTCATGAGGTTGGTAGCTCCAGGATTTGTATGGCTGGAGACTAGCAATTGCCTGTGGGAGGCAGGCATAAAAGATCAGCAGTCTCAAAAACACAACCTATGAGGAAAGGCTGAAGGATCTGAAGAAGGAAAGGCTTTTTGAAAACAATTTTTTAAATACAAAAAAGATTTTGCTGTAAGGTGAAAGAGCCTTATTGGTTCTCTGTATCCATGGCAGACCTGACAAGAAGTGATGGTTGAAGCTGCAGCAAGAGAGATACAGGTTAGATGTGGGTGGCCAGCATCTGGCCAAATAGATCTGATTGGCCTTACTTTGAGTCAGGGTTGGAGCGGAGACCTCCAGAGGTTCTTTCCAGCTTCAAAATTCTACAATGCTGTGATAGGAACAATTTCCCCAGAATAAGGAAGGCCATGTAGTGATGAAGTGAGGTGGTAGTAATGTCATCTCTGGAAGCTGGAGATCAGGCAAATTGCTTGTCAGAATTGGTTTGGGTAGAGCTGACACTCTTTGGAGGAGTGAAAGCAGACTGTCCTTCTGAGGTCCTTTCTGGCTTTGGCTTTAAAGATAGCAGGTCCTACCTTTCAAGTACTGACATCTGAGGGCATTAGGCTATGTATCCTCCATTTCTGCTTGGAGGAGCTTGAGGCTTACAGATATCTGGTATGAGAAAATGTAGCGGAACCTGGGAGGCTGAAGAGTTTAATCAAGAAAAATGCTGTGCCCCTGTATTCACCCTCCTGGTTTGGGGGTTTCCTAGAAAGGGAAGGAGCCAATGGTGTGGATGACTCATGGCCTGTTTCTAAAAGACCCAATAACACTGGGTTGAATCACTGAGCAAACACGGGCAGAGCTGCGAACAATACCCAGAAGCCTTGGCCTCCTTCCTCCGCTCCCATTTCACGATTTTATTACTAAATCTAAGCCTGGGGAGGTATGTTTAACAGCACGCACATATCATCGTCCACATCTCTTCCTTTTTGCCCCTGAGCCTTGTACATGAAGCAATGATGGGGGGGCCTGTTAGCTTCTTGCTGTTTTCTTGCTTCTGTGGGATTCCCGTGGGCTGAGTGTGACTGAATGGCTGTGGTTCCTGAGGATGAGAAATGCCTCACACCCTGCTGGCATCGAAAAGGATTACTGCTCCCCTGCTTAATGCGTTTGTTTAATGCCCTTTCCATGAGGCTGTTTCTCAGGCCGTTTCCCTTGCAGGATGTGTCTCTGTGTGTGCAATTAGCCAAGAGACATTAGCTTAATGACTTGTTCGTGTCTGAGTTAGGCCCAGCCCCATCTCACATTGCTGCCTTTTCCCTCACCTTTCTACTGTCTGAGCACAAACTGCTCTGTCATGTTCATCGTGAGGGTTGGATGCAGACAGTGTCTCTTGCTGGTCCTCAGCCAAAGAAACCCTGCTATCACACATAATTACCTCCTTGACTCATCATGACTTTTATTGCCTGCCCCCCCGCCCCTTTTTTTTTTGTTTGTTTTATAAGCTTGATTTGCTCTTTCAAAGCTATTGTTTCCAGCCCTGTATTCCCAGTGGCTCCAGACGACTGCAGTGTATTCATGCAGGAATTACTGGGGCGGGCTCTGTGGTCTGTTTTGTGCAAGAGTTCAGACTGAGTGATCATTTCAGTCTCTTCTGGCTAGTTTCTGAGCTAACGGGCTAGGCAGAGGGAGAGAAATATCTGGCCAGTTGGCTGCATTTTTCAGGAGCCTGGTGCTGAAGCAGAGTCCTTCACCGAAATGTAGGTCATCAGTTTATTTTGATGAACTGATTGTCCTCGTCATCTTCAAGTGGTCCCTAGCAGGTAGCTGAGCAGTGGCTCAGGTAGGATGAACGGGACACTGATCATCCAGTCTCCTGAATAGTGCTAGAAGTTTTCAGGACTGCAAGTGCAGATCCTATAGGTAAATATCCACCCACTGTTCTTAACTGTCAGTGACAGAGAAGCCATTGCAGCTGTCGGTGAGTTGTGCCAATGGGTGATTCCTTCTACCAAGCTTATTTCTGGGCTGAATTTGGCCAGTTTTGCTGCTATACCATGGATTGCATTGTGCTTCTGTCGGCCAGGCTGAAAAGCCCCTGTTGTATCAGTTCTCCATGTGCATAATTATTGCCTCAACCAAGTCACCCGGGGGTTGTGTCATTGACAGGCTGAATGGTTCAAGTCACACTTTCAGATTTGAAGTTACATCTCTGAACCTGTCCTCCCCCTCCATCTTTTGCTCGCAGTCATTTTGTTTCCCATATACTTCAGCTGCAGCTCCAAAACAGCCGAACAAATGTGTCAGTAGAGGGCACTGATAAAAGACAGGCTCCTCTTTCTCCATTCCTGGCTGGACTGAAGCTTGTGCTAGCTCAGCTGGCTGTCTTCTCCTCTGAGCACAAATGGATGAAGTTTCCAGAGCCACCAGTATGGAACTGTTTGCAGTGACGAGAGCTGCACAACAACATTTATGGAAAGAAAGGCAAGCAGATCTGGGTATCTTGTGGGCTTGCTGATAGATAAAAGCATGGTCAGATACTTAATTTGAACCAGATATTGTCTGCCTAATGCCACCTCTGTCCCTTTCCTTAAATGTGGGCAGGAGGAGTGCTGTACATTTTGGATAGAAGTAAGTCACTTTATCTGCAACTCTGGCCTTGTGAAAGGTTTCATTTGGCCTGCAGAAGCGTCAATATCGTTTCCAGTTCCTCCTTCCTCACTCTCCTAGCCATAGGTAAGGTCTTTGAAGTCATCATCTGCAGCTCACACTGACGAGACACCTGTACTCTCTCCCTTCAAGACAGCTGAGGAAAAAAGGGGTGTTTGGGTGGACCATGGTGGAAGACTTTCTTCAAGGATTTCTCTTTGGGTAGGATGTGTGTGCCATGGAGCCAGCTGTTTTGGAGAAGGCAGTTTGAGATCCAGTCTGGAGCAACAGAAAAGTGACAAGTTCATATCTTTCATTGCTTTTCCTCACCAATTTGCACTTCTAAAGTAGATTTGGCAAGGCAGCAGCTTCAGACTTGGCACCAGGAGGAACAGTCTGAATTAATTTACCTTATTCTTGCTTCAAAAACTCCAAGATCTATCAGTTTATTGTCATCCTGGAAAGCACTGTGACATTTCTCTTATTGCTGAATATATTGTTCATATTAAAAAGTGTCACTCATGATGGTTTTTGACGTAGATGGATATAAATCAAATGCATTCCTTTCATTGATGCAATTAATGAGCAGAAGGCATGGGGAAATTGTTAAGCTGTTGAATACTGCAAATTAAGGCCTTCAAGAACAACAACAAATCCCTGACTATAATGAAAAGAGCAAAGACGTGCCAGTCTTGTATAGTTACCTGGTTATAGGATGTAGGTTCTTTTACTGACAGTTTCAGGGTGTGACAGGCTAAGACTATAAGAGTACCAGATCCAGTAGCTCCTATTGAACCAAACTTGTATGAACTATCTATCTCATCAGACATGCTTCTGATTTTCTTACAGGAATTGTTTATCTACAATGAAAACCAGTCCTTTTTGTGAAACTGAGCATTTCAACAGGGCACATCTCTCTGAGGAGTTTTTTTCCCTAGATTTTTCATGGGAAATTGACCAAATAACCCCAACTCTGAGGTTATTTTCTTTTAAAACAAATTTATGGGCATTTGCTGAAAGCCTTGGGGGTTTTGTTTCTTCATCCTAAACCTGAGAAACCTGTTAAAAGGGATTGAGGATAATGACAATTTTTAGCGGGGAAAAGCAACAAATTTTAGCAACCTTTCTTCCTGACCAGCTTGGCTAATTGTTCATTAAACCACTGTTAAAATCTTAAGAGAGGAATAAAACCTCCATGCTTGGGTGGCAGCAAAGCCAGCTGCCTGGAAAGTCCCTCTCAAACAGCCTGGTGACGGTTGCCACAACCTTGCTAGTCCGGTGCCATAAGCTGGCCAGCCCGACTCATTTAGTTGCCAACTCCCATGACCCAAGCCTTGGGGTTTTGACCCCAGTGGGATTCACTTGCACAGAGGTGAGAAACCCCAGGCTGTGCACAAGCTCCAGTTTTTACGCACCTCCAAGGGAAAGGGAGCGAGGAGGGTTCTCCTGGGAGATGGGCAGGGAAGATGCCAGGAGCGCATGGAGCAGGGACTCATCTGCTCTGTGCATCTTCCTCCCACAGAAGGCATTGAAGGTCACTGCCATGCCCACTTCTCAGGGCTTGGTTTTTGTTGAGCCCATGGGCTTGGATTTGCTGTCTCTGCTTACAGTCTCTCCCTGACCCCTGGACCAAACTATTTCCACAAATAAAAATCCAGACAAATCCCATGAAAAGGACCCTTATGTCTTCCCCTTTCAGACCTTGAAGACAAAGCTCCATGTGGGCTTGTGACCATCTTTAAATAATTAGAGTTGTGTCAAAAGCTGGTTTTATCCCTTCGTTTATCGGACAAAAGAGAGCCTGATCTCTCTGCCTTTCAGGTCTTGCAGCAAAGCTTCATGAGTGTTGGATACGGCTGGATGAGCCGGCATTGTGCCTGACTTCACTGCTGCCATCGTGCCTTGGGTTATCAGTGAAGAAGTGAGAACATCAGATACACACAAATGTGCTTATGCACAGGTAATTCCCCCTCCTGCTAACACCACAGGCCAGGTCACCCTGCTGCTGCCAGGTTCTCTCTGTCAGGCTCAGAGGGATAAAACGGAAAGGGTAAAACGGGTGCCTGGGCTGCAGTGAGACAGGGATGGAGGCCAGTTGTCCCACGCACAGGCCTCCAGGGCTTTAACCTCCAGACCACAGTGCTCAGCTCCTTCTGAAAAAGGACAAAGCTGTTCAGCAAAACTGTGGAACTGGGAAGCTTGCGGGCTGAAATGAATCCAAAAGACATATTAACAGGCATGAGAGGCCTGTGATGAAATATCTAAGGTATTAATGCAGCCAGAGGCTGGTAATGAATACAAGAAATGCCCACGTTTACCCAAGAGGTCCCAAAGGTCTCTTGTCCAGAACATTGTGATCCTTAAAGGAATCTTAAGAAAGTTAAACCACAGAGTTAGGGCTCCAGGAACAAAATCTGGGCTAGTGTGGTCTCTCAGCTACTCTGACCTCTGAACTGATGAGACCCTATTTAGGAACTTTGTGCTTTTTAAAGAGCATGGATATTATCCTCTGGGGCTTGTCACCCCAAGCCCTGTCAGATGAGGGTGCCTCCTTATCCCTATATAGGGATGGCATGAGTCTCCCACTGTGCCCTGTGGTTGTGATGCAGGTAACAAAGCTTAATTCTCATTTTTCAGATGAGGCTTTGTCACCTGGTGGCAGAGGAAATCCTGAATGCTCAGGTATTACCTGGTGATGTACAAAATGCCCTTCTAGTACTTCACTGTCTCCACTCAGCTGCTGGAGGAAACCTATGAGGTGCAGAGCATGGGCCAGTTCAGGCTAAACTGCTATCATCACAATTTGATGTTCGCTGCTTCTCCTTGTTGGCTTGTCCTGTTACTTCTTTAATGCACAGAGGGCCTGGAGATGGTCCATCAGTGCTGAGTAGAGCTGGGCTGCAAGAAGAAGATGGGAGCTGGAGGCTGGTGAGAGCAGACAGTTGTTGGGTAGCTGAGCATCCCTGGTGCTGGATATGACGCAAACACCATGGCATTGAGGAAACCAAAGCAGGTTTGATGGATCTTCCTCTAAAGTTGATTCCAAACTAGTGCCTATCTGAGCTGGTTTTTGGAGGTGCTGAACCCACCTTTTAGGAGCCATTGACTGCAGTCAGGCACCTTTTTGACCCATACAAGGGATACAGTCCCACCATTGGTGTGGGCAGGTCCTGCCTGTCCCCAAGGCTGTACTCACACTGCTCAACCCATGTCTGGGTGTCCTTTAGCCTCTTTGTCCCTGAGAATTTGTTCTTCTTTTGTATGTACTTTTTGCCATTCAAGATGCCCCAATGAGGAAGGGCTGCTGAGTGGAGGTCTTGTTGTACGGTACTGGGCCCCTTGGCATGAAAAAAGCAACACGCTGTCATTATTTTGTGCACTTGATGTGATAGTCCTTACAGCCATTCTTTACTTCAACCATTTACAAGCCCTGATTTTAGTCCAAAACAAGCTTCCTTGAAATAAAATAGTCATTTTCCAGTCTTCCTGTAGAAGCCAAAAGTATTTTAAGTTGGACTAGACTGACCTAAACACAGGGTGGGGAAGGAGTCAGTAGGTTGGGAATATTTTAATAATGAAAGGAAGGATTAAACCCGGTGTTTTATATGTATTTATTGAGTCAATTTATAAGGTGCCTTTTGCAAAATATTTTGAGCGCTGCATGAAAAACCACAAAGCAAAATATTTGAAAAATTTGGACACGAAGCCAGCGTGTCCCAGCGTACAGCCAGGCAGCGGAGGAGAACTTGGCACCGAGAGCAGCTCTCTAATCACCAGGCACCAGCAGAAGGAGATCTGTGTCTGTAGGGCAAAGTGAGCCATCAAGGGAAGGATCTGTTCCCTGTGGGCCGGACAGCCACTGGTGGGTCTCTGTGGGCAGCCTGGAGGATGGTGTGGCTCAGACCATCAGATCTCCTCCAAGTGGACAGTCCTGGGGTGAAGGACCTTGTTGGAGACAAGGTGACCCTGGCTGAGCCAGGAGGCCCAGAGGTGACCCATTGCAAGCCTGGCTGGTGAACACACAGTAGTCCCCAGGAACGAGGCTGCCCAGGTGGGGAGCACGTTGGGGAGTGCAACCATCACTCCTCCTGTACTGCATGATCCCGGCACTGCTGCCCCTGGACCGGTTTCAGGGAGAGGCCAATTAACAGCCCATTACAGTAATTTCACCTGGCCACAGCAAGAGCACAGATGTTTGTGGCACGGTCTCTGTTATGGGATTTTTTTGCTCGCAGTTGAAGGTCAGCACAAGTGTTGACTCTGGCACGCTGCCGCACTGACGGCATGTTCCCGTGAGACATCCAGAGCTTTCCCTTCCAGCTGCAGGGCTCTGCTCAGCCCTGCCAAGGGGCTGCTGAGTGTCGCCCCAGGGTGGCTGCCTCCCCAAAACCTTTGGGAAGTGTGTGGGGCAGCTATGTGGTGAGGAGCGCCATAAAGTGGTTAACAAAAGTGCTTTGCAGTTGCAGGTAGCTGGGTAAGCTCTTAAATGGTGGACTGCTTTTGGACAGGCATGTGAAAAGTATTCTGTTGAGCTGAATTAAAGAACAGGTAAAGACCTCAGAACAAAATTGCAGGACCTCTATTATGCACCTTCCTCAATCTTAAGGGTGGCAAGGAACTGAAAATGAGTAGAGCAGAAAAATAACCATGCTGATTGCTTTGAACCATACAAGATACATTTTTATAGCATCTGTAGCGTTGTTAATTTTCTGATGCAGTATTTTTCCTGAAAATTGTTTACTATAATAAAAATGAAGGAACTCCATGCCCATGGGACAGGGATTAATCTGCTGTACACAAGGACATTTCTTTAGGGGAATAAGCATACCTACAAGATGAGTTTTTGTTGCAGGAAATACTGCTCACCAAAAAGCTGAACTAAACATATTTGAAGAGTTAACTTTGTCTTACAAACCTAACTTGTGCAGTATCTGCTGTGGCTCAGGCTGGGGGAGATGAGTGAGATCAACAAAACATTGTGAGTAGGGTGGGCTTCATCACTTCCTTCCCTACAGTCAACCACTTGTCTCTCTTCCAATGAGGAGGAGAGCAAAATACTTAAAAAAAAACCAAGAAAACCAGCTCATAAAACTACATCTGTTGGCAGTGAGGCCCAAGATAGGACTTCAGTGTGGTTTTAGCTCTTGCTTTTGTCAGTTGACTGGAGCTCAATCCACAAAGTAGCCCTTTGGTTGGCTGGGACAGTTACTACAAATAATAAGGCTTCAGGCAATCTCTGTTGGGAAGGGGGTTTTGGATAGGTGTCCCTTGAGAGTGGTCCAGTGTCTTTCAGGTTGGCTTCCCAGTGGGAAGAAGACCATGGTGAAGAGTCAGATGTGCTCTAAATGTGATCCATTTTACTGGCGTATGATCTGCTTGTCCGCCTGTCCATCTGTCTGTCTCAGTCTTGGAAGAGAGGTGATAAGAAGAATTACGAAGCCCAAACCTTCTGTTGGGATCTTGAGTGAGAAGCATGGGCTGATGCACCCACATCCTGGTGTGAGAAAGGCAGCATCACCTGGCTTTCTGTCACATGGTTTTCAGGTATTATTTGGAGACTTGCCTTGCCTTGAGGACTTTACCAGCTAAGAGTAGAGCTGATTTACAGCCTGATTTTTTTCAGAAATACATGTGTGCCCAAAGGAGAGAGGTACTTGCGTGAAAGATGTTAGAATAGGAGCTGATACTTAGCACTGCTGCAAAACATTGCTGGAGGAGCTAGTTTGCATGCAGGAGGATCTGACCTTGAACTTTCTCCTGCAGTTCAAGCCAACATCCTCTACCCCCTAGGCCTGAAAAATGTTCCTCCCCCTTGTTTTAAAAATACATTTGTTATGTCTAATGTTTCTGGCCAGAACAAGGGTACAGACTTTTACCCACAGAGCTATGTGGGTCAGGGGTAGGGGGTGATGTGATCTGTGAGTGGCTTTAGTGGGCTCACCGAAGTCCCCAGTGCAGTTACACCAGCAGAGCTGTTCTTTTCTGGCGACGGTTTATTGCTGTCCCAGGGGATGGTGGCTTTATTGTTCCCATGTGAAATACAGCCCTGCTAGACTTTCTGGGCTCACACTAGGTTGTGGCAGCCACAAGCTAGCTGTGACACCCATGCTGCCAGTTTAAGAGTGGGTTTGAAAGCAGATACCCAGAGCCCTGACCTGCTCATGTTCAAAGGACCTGCCAAAGGGCTAAGGCCCTGTGTGCTTGTCCAGGACTGGAGCAGTGTCTCTGATCACCCAGAGCACGTGAACCAAGTCTTGGATCTTGGCTGCAGGGCTCCAAGCCTCATGTGGGGCATGCATTCTTGTGTGAGTAATGTGGCTAGCAGATAAGTCCCATTTTGGGGACAAAGTCCGGTAGAGTAGTCACATCCTCTGTGATCCCACAAGTTACGTACAGAACATGGCATGGACAGAAACGGTGATGGAGCAGGTTTTTCTGCCTGTGCTCTCAGAGGCAGGTACAGAGGTTGCAGCCAGACCGCCTGGTCCCCAGCCAGAGCATCTCAGCAGTCATGCCCAGCTGCAGACTGGTTCTCCTAGGGATCATGCGCACAACCTCCTCCACCCCAGCTGTTGGGTTTTATGGAGGAGAGCGGAGGCCACTGCCATGCTGCCAGGTGCCTGGGGTGAATCATGGAGTGCACCCCCCCCCTCCCCAAGTCAGTCTAGACACAGGGAAGCCCAGCTGCCTGCAAACGCCCTATCCCATCAGCTTCCCAGCCAAGCTGCGCTGTCCTGGCTGGCTTGGGTAATTTGGAAGGGCTCCAGTGGAAGATTTGGCAGGCTGATCTCACACAGCTCTTCCCAGTTCAAACCAATGATGTAGTGAACTGGTTTACTGAGCACTTCATACTGTTCATTGTGCTTTTGCCGTTCTTTGAGTAATGACTGTGTTTATTGGCAAAATGGCAGCATGTGTGCAGTGACACCCTTTGTCCTCATGTGACGGGTTACTGTCACGCTGGAGTGGGAGCATCTACTTGCTGTTGCTGGAGAAAAGCGGGTGTAGAGGGCAACCATGGTGATTTTGCAAGCAGCAGTGTTGGGTATAGGAAGCTGCATGGTTTGGTCCCATCTCTGCCACACCAGGGTGGGTTTTCCAGTGAATTCCCAGCAGTGGGGGATCTGCGAGGTGTCCTAAGAAAGGCTCTACCTGTCTGCAAGGATGCAGGAGAAACAGCAGATATCACGGTGCCATGTCGATCACGCTCATCTTGCTATCAAACCTCTCCAGGTGCTTATCGCTACCGTTGATTTTTTTGATGTGAATAGTTTGTCTAGAGAAGCTGGTATTTTCCCACAGACCATGATTTAAACCTCGCGGGAGCTCATGTGCAGGCTGCTGGTGGTGTGGGTATACAGGAATCCTGGCTGGCTCCCATGCAGCTCCCTGACCTGACCCGTCACATGAAATTAAGAGATGCAGAAGCTATTTCCTAGGAGATCTTCTGTGTTTGTGCTCTGCTGGGTCAGGCTGGCCCACAAAAGCCATAGGGCTGGGGGTTGTTTCTGCAGTGGCTAAGTGGCTGAAGGGGTTTGAAAGCTGGATGTTTTCTCATATCGTGTCCCCCAGCCGTGCCCCCATCTCCTCTCTGTGGGGCAGGGCAGTTCTGCTTGGACAGAAGGATGGCAGCACCCTTCTGACATCCACCTCTGTTGGATGTCAGACATGTTAGTGCAGCATTAGAAAGCAGTGTTATTGTCCTTCAGCAAGACAGACACCCAAATCATGAGAACCTGAGCTAGGAAATGTTTGTTTCACTGAGACATTGGGCAATTCAGAGAGGTGTAAGTGGCAAGAGGAAGATGTTTCTTCTTTTTTTTATCTCGCCCTCCATCACTTTCTGTATCCATTGCAGTTTCTAGCTCTGCCATACCTTGTGTTCGGCTTCTCTCCACCCCCTCCCCTCGCAGCTCCCTGTGCCTGCATGCAGCCCTGCAGAAATGCAGCACCGGACTGTGAAAGATCTGACTTTAAACCCTGGTGCTCTGGGTACCGACCAGGCTGGGCTCGCCGAGCTCCTGGCACCCGGCAGAGGGCAAGCGAGCCAAGGGAGCAATCCTGTCCCTGCGGGCCCTCCTGCGCTGCTCCCGGCAGGCCCCCCGCAGCAAATCCAGCAGTTTGCTCAGGAAAGATCCTTTGGGATTGCTTTGGGCTCTCAGCAGACGAGATCACATTATCCAACCCCCTTTTTTTCCCCTCTTCATCTGGCTGCATCTTGCCATTTCTCCTGGCCAGTAACACCATATTTTATTCTTTGCTACATTGGTGTCCTGATTAGTATCTTATATTCAAACTTTTTGGCTATTTTCCAGCCTTATTAATGTGGCCCGATACAAGAAGTATTTTTTGCCTAGTTTTTGTTTGCTGTGTCTGTTTACTGCTGTTTTGGAAGACATTTTCCTCTTTTTCTTGGTCTACTTCAGAGCACAAGCACTTGGTTCTTGAACATGGATTCACTGGAAGAGCTGCTGTTTCCCCAGCCTGCCGGCTATAAGCAAGGAGCGGTTCTGGCCAAGGTGTGCACAAACATTGTCCAAATTGTGCCGGCTGCTCCTTTACAGCTATAGTGCATCCATACATTCACATTGCTACCTGTTATTGTTCCAGCTGGCAGGTATACAGTCCTATGGGCTGCAGGACAGGACAATTTTCCTAATCAAGTTCCCTTCTTTCTGGGGACATGCACTGTTCACCCTTAGGCCTGGCTGAGGTTTAAGATTTAAGATTTAACCAGCAAATAAAAGAAAAAAAGCAAGTTTGAAGTGAAGCAGATATTTTTTCTTTTTTGGATGCTCTCTCTTTGTTCTCAGGACAAATTAGTGTGTGTGCATTATCAAAGTGATTTAAAGTGTGGTTCAACTCTCAAAAGACACTGTGGAAAAACAGCACCGGTTGTTGTGCATATGCTTCCTTTAAAGGGTCAGAACTGGGCTGTACTTGCTGCAGGCTGGTCGAGTCAAAAATGCTGCAGGAAATCATGTACTCATTTGCCTTTAAATGCCCATAGGCCACAGCTCACAGCTGGGAGGTAAAAAAAAGTAACTCATTTATTGCCTAAGATAAGGGCTGTGTTTGCTCTTGACTGCTCCCCATATCCCCCTGCAGCCACACCAGCAGCGCCCGCCAGGACAGAATCACCCATGGAAGAGGCAGATGCTGGAGGAGAAGGATGGACCCAGCACAGAGCGAGCAAGTGGATTAGCAGGTTGTGGCTGGGTGGATATCCCAAAAGCCGGGGTGTTGCATAGGGTTTGGGGAGGTAGATTTGGACCCTTTGTTTTAGAGCTGGGGGGTGAGGGAGGAGAACCTGCGTTTGCAGAAGGCTCGCTATAAGACAGCTTTCTTCAGTGGGATGGGTTTCATCTGGAGAGACAATAAACAGGAAGTCCCGCAATGACATTTTTATAGAGCTGCTCTGCAGAGTGGGGCTGCGCTTAAAATCCAATTTTAGTTCATTTGAGTGGGAGCATCCTCAGCTTTAATGTCCACTTGCTTTAAAAGCAATGTGAGAGAGCTTGGCTCTTGCAGCTCTGATGTCCAGGCAAACTCATGATCTGGATCCCTCCTGTTATCTTCCTAAAAGCCCTCTGCCCTTTCATGGAGCTACGCTAGTGCTCACGCTTTGAGATCTTAGCTGTAGTGTTTTTGTGAAGGGTTAATCAGAAAGCTGTTTTCTGCAGCATAGGTGACTTCATTTTAAGGTTTAAGTAGCTTTGTATGTCAGGCCAGTAAAATATTCTTGGAAATAGACACAGAGCTATAAACCTAAAATCATGCTCTACTGCTGAGACACCAGAATCTTTAATAAAAGGTCTGGTTAATAACTAGCATGTGATAGCAAGCAATGAGGAGAGGCTGCTGTCTGGACTTGTTCAACCTGGAGAAGAGAGGGCAAGAGCTAATTGCTGTATTTGACACTCCAAAGGGAGGGTTCAGAGAGGATGGAGCAGGTCTCTTCTCAGAGGGACACCACGAAAGGACAAGAAGCAACAGGAACAAGTTGCTGAGAGGGAAGTTCTGTCTCGATAAAAAGAAAATAAGTTCATAGGGAGGATGGTTTAGCCCAGAGAGCCTGTGGGATCTCCATCCCTGGAGATATTCAAAACTGGACCAGAACAGACCCTGAGCAACCTTTTCCAGCTCTGAAGGGGACTTCTGGAGGTCTCTAGCTGAAGCCTCTGTTTTGCATGGCATCTATTTGCTCGTGGTGGGGGGCTGCAGGAGGTACAGGTTTGTGGGGTCACCAGGGGATCTTTTCTTGGAGTGGAAGGAATATACAGCCTTGGGCAGTGGTGGCCCATCCTTGTTACTTTTGTCATGCATTTTCTTTGGCAGGTGTCCATGTCTGCAAGGAAGGGAAGAGCTTGTTAGTCCAGTTCCTCCTGTTTAACGGGAATCAGTGAGGGTCCAGAGGGGCAAGCCAGAAACAAGCAGTGATGCTTGGGCAGGAGGTCGCATAAGAGGTCTTGCTTGTGGCCTGCATGTCACTGCTTGTGTTCACAGGTACATATAGACATGCTGAAGAAATGGAAAGACTTGTTGCTGTGTGAGTGTCCTGCAAGGGGAAACCCACCCACCAGGCTGCCTGGCTGCCTCAGCAGGGCTGCAACAGCGCAGGAGGGCTCACCACGTTACCTTGGAGTGAGACCATCCAGGTCACCTCCTCCCACACCTGCCTTGACAGGTAGTGTGCTTTAAATCATATGATTAAATATTCAGAGTTGAGGCCCTATGTTTTTCTGCTGGCTTCTTGGTTAAGTACCGTTATCGGTTGAACAGCCTTGATGCTCACCAGAGATGTTCACCTGTAGCTGCTAGCAGAAAAGGACACTTCTTTTATACAGGGTTGGTTCCTCAGTTTTTCTCCTCTGCTGTTGCTGAGGAGGGCAAGGGATTTTGTCTGGAGGCAGAAAGGCAGAGCTGGTGTTGCCTCAAGATGCCCTGCGAGTGGTCTCTGCCTACCATGGAGCAGGGACAGAGGTGGGACAGAGCTTGTCTGAGGCCAGGGGAGCTGTGGGATGAGGACCTGTTTCTGCAAGATGCTCTGTCCCCTCAGCTCTTGGCTCTGTCTCCCTCTGCCTCAGCCACATCTCCAGAAATGAGTCAGACCCAAGAGAGGTGCAGATACAGGAGCAGGGAAACGGGACTGGGGAAATTCTTGGTTTAGGAGTTGGTGGGGGGTCAAAGGCACCACAGCCCTGCATGCTCCCTAGTCCTGGAGTAGCTCCTGTTCATCAACAGCCAGGAGATTGCAGGGGTCTGGGGGTTTCCTTTGTGTTAGAGGTAAATATCAGTGCACCTTCAGATACTTCTCTTGCCCGAGGAGAGCTCTGTGCTCTGGGTTAAGATCTGAATGGTCTGTCTTGTCCCCAGCCAACACAAGACTCTTCCCTGTATTTTTTTGTTTTATTTGTCCCGGGAGATGAATTAAGTTACTTCCCTGAGGAGGCTTTGACATAGGCAGCTAGCGATCAGCAGCTGGAGTCTTTTCTTGATATGTAGTCACACCACACTTCCCTTTCCTTCATCCTCTTCCACTCAAGCACTTTTTGTGGACTCGTGTAAGCAATCCCTGCTCCTCCTGGGCCTGCAGCCCCTTTCCACTCCATTCCTGCATGCAATGTTGTTACTCAAAGCAGTAACCCAGCGTGGTGCCTAGGAAAGAGCTGTTTTCTCTCCTGAGTAGGTTCTCCAGAGCTGTTATTACTTTTCCAAGAGCAAATACAAAGCAAGTGGAAAAGTTGGCTGATGCTGCTAAAAAAATACTTAAGCCTCTATGCGTGCTTTGAAGCGCTTTCATTCCACTGCCCTGCTCGAGGGGTACCAGACACTGAGGGAAAGCCTGTCAATGTAAATGTCAAAGGGATCTCTGGGATCTCATATTTGTCAGGGGGGTCCTGCCTGTTTCCTATCCCCCCTGTGTCATGGGGCTGGGAGGCTGTTCCAGCCCTCTCCAAGGAGCTGGACCCTCTAGCATCTGGACTCACTGAAACAAAGGAATTTTGAACCTAACTTTTATCTGGGGATCTGAATCCCCATGGAAACGAAGGAGCACATTGGAAGACTCAGTAGGTGTAAGCAATGTGGTGGCTTTTATGCCCAGGCCCATGAGTTTGTGGGTGCACTCCTACCACTGAAGGGAAATCAGGGTTGAGGGGCCTGGAGAGAGAAGGTCTCTGAGGCCAGAGGAGTAGGTCCTTCAGTAAGAACCTAGGGTGTTTAGCCACCAAACCCAGAGAGTATTAATCCCTGATCCCTATAGGTTAAGGCTGGGATTTTGTGATGTCTGAAAAGGTGCTGAAGTTCTAGGGTCTTTGCAAAGAGGTCACCGTCTGCTGATATCCTGAGGACTGCAGCTGATAAACTGTAATACAGAAGCTGTGGGTAGTACCAGGTCCTTTAGGCACCCAGGGCCCACTTCAAACAGAGATATGTTTAAAGTAGGAATATATCTGCAAAGATGTGCTGCTACCTTGGACTGAGATAAAGGCTCTTCCTTCCCCTCCCTCAGCTACGCCTCCTTCATCCTCGCCAGGTCCTCTTTCAACAGCAATTAACCCTGGTACCCGCTGAAGTCAAGGACAATCTCCACACAAATCCTCTCTGCTCTTGTTTTATCATCCCTATAAGCTGAGTCACTGTGACTGACCAGCCTAGGTCAATATTTAACCCTTTTTGCATCACCTCCTCCTGGTCAGGTGCTTGTTTTCAAACTGCTTTGTACACCTGAGGGTAATGAAGGCATCTTTGAGGGATGCTTAGGGCTGAGCGAGGAGTTTGGCTACCAGGGTGTCCAAATCCACAAGCCTCTGCTATGTAGGGTGACTGCAGACCAGACGAACTCACGACACCCTGCCTCTCTCCCCTGCACTCTTGCTGGAGAGCAGCAGTGCCCAGGAGACAGGCAGGTATGAAGCACCTGGCCCTGGAGCCTGAAAACCACCACTGCTTTATGCCTTACAGCTCATGGGTGGTTTTAGCTCTGCTAATCTCTAATCAGTGCTGGAGAAACCTAAACAAACTAGCCTGGACCACTCCAAAGCATTCGTAATTACTGGATCAGGCTCAGAGATAATGCATTTAGGGCTGCTCTAAAAACATCTCAGATACGGTAAATGTAAAGAAAGTGGCCTATAATTGACCCTTCTGCTGACATCTGAACTCTGGCCGGGCTGATGCACCTGGGGAAAACAATTTGAGGATGGAGAAGGGGGGCTTGGGGCATCAGGCAGGTTCAGACCTACCTCTGAGCGTGACCTGTGGACCAGCAGAGCTAAGGGTGTGGATCAGATCTGCAATAATTCGTGGGGGACCTGTGCTCCTCGCACCGGAGCCAAACAAGCTCCAGAGAGCAAGTGCTGAGGGAAGCGTGAAACATGCTGGATGAGTTTTGGCGGGGGGGGGGGGGTGAAGGATGAGAGGCTGAGGTGTAACCACAGGGAAAGCAAAAGTGAGTCACCACCAGGAGTGAAGGCTGGAGGGTGGGGACAGGCAGAGGGTGTGCTGGGGAGACGTGCAACAACCCAGGTGGTGCAGGTCTGTCCCTGCCTCGTGTGGGAGTAGGGGGAGTGCTTGGAGCCCACTCATTCCTCCAAGTGAGAAAACATGAGCTTTGTTGCAGATGAGAACCATTCCCACTTCCATGTTCAACCACTTCTGCTGACCAAGCTTGGTGGGTTGGCAAATTCTGGTCTTGCACCACTTGAAGCTTTGCTCCCTCGTGCACACCCTGGCAGGACAGCTAAGGTTTGCAGCAAACCTCTGGGCACCGAACCCTGAGGAGGAAGAAGAGGTGATGCTGGCAACTTATTTCTGGGCCATTCTTTGAATTCCTTGAAAGCCTGCCATTTTCAGCGTGATTGCTTTGGGGAGCAGCTAGCACTGTGGGCAGGCTGGACCAAGTGGGTCTCGCAGTGCCTCCCTCCTCCCTGTAGTGCCCTGCTCAGCTCACTCCCACCGCCCCAATTCAGTGAGCAAAGCTGCTGAAATGGTTGTCTGGAGGCAGGCTAAGTTTCACCCTCCCTGCTTCTGTGGCCAGGAGGCAAGGCAGGGCGGGGCTGGAGCGTTGAGGACCTGCAGTCCTAGGGAGCATGTAGGGGGAGACAGGGAGCCATTTCCCAAATGCCAGTGTAGGGAAGGGGAGCTGGGCTTGTGGGTGAGGCAGGATTTCCCTCCAGGAGTGTGCGAGGTGGGGATCCGGCCCCCAAAGCTCTGGCAGCGTGCTTGACCTGCTGCTGAGGGGAAAAACGTTCTGGCTGGCAAGGGCAGAGCATCACCAGAGACCATGAACGCACACACGTCTCGTGAAGAGTTTTGGCATCTCTGTAATTGGATTTTAAGGCTATTTTGTTCCTTTTGAGGGGCAGATCGGGTCCCCCCTGCAGAGGGCAGGGATCGGGGCAGAGTTCCTTCTGCCCCCCACTACCGGCTCACCCTGACCTTGGGCATGTCCCCCTGCCAGCCCCCGAGGAGAGACACAGGCGAGGGAGGGCAGACCCCTTGCTGTCCCACCCTGATGCGCTTTGCTCTGAGTTGGTGGCATCTCCTAGGTCCCAGCCCCTCGGCAAGCCTTTACTCATGGCCGAAGTCTGATGAATCTCCAGGGAGAAAGCAAGATGCTGGCCACCAAATGCTCACGTCAGGCCCAGCACACATCCTCACGGCTTTCCTCCTCGCAGCCTTCTCTTCCTCATCACCTGCCCCTCACCATAACAGCTCTGGGACACGGGAGGCTTTCTCCAGCACGTACCATAAAGCACTTTGTGTCAGCCTATTGAAAAGGAGGCCTTTAAAAGCAATAAGACTGTTCTGTTCTTCTTTCCTCTTTTTTTTTTTTTTTTCTCCCCCCTCTGCCCCTACCCACTGAGCTAAAAATGAGGGAAAGAAAAAGGCAGGAGGACACATTGTTTTCTCCCTCCCTATACCCGGAGCTGTAAAATACTTCTTAATCATTGGGAGCAAGAGGATCTCCGTGCTGGGCCTCCACTTTTTGTTTGCGAGTTTATTTTTCCTAATTCATCCTTGACAAAGGACAGAGCCATAAAAGAATCGACCGGCACGTCTGTGGGAAAAAACTGCCCTGAAAAGGGTCGGAGGAATCCTGTAGCATTTCGAAACAATTCCAAGGGCTAAAGCCTCTGTGAGATGCAGCTTCAGCTATAACTTGCCTTTCTAGGAACAAGCCTACATCTGTTTGGCAATGCCATATTTTGAAGGGTAAAATAAACCCTTGAGAACAAACAGGCGAGCTTATCCAGAGGGGTAAATGCCTGGGAACAGAGCTCACTTGTTAATCTTAAAACTGTCAGCAAAGACCCACTGGAGAAATTATAGCTGGCCACGGGCACTCAAGCTGTTTTCCCTCTGCCTCCCCGCCTCCACCCGTCCCCACAACAGCTGTAAAATCTTCTTTATTGTTCAGCTCGAGTTGGAGAGTGGCACAAAGAGGTCTCCTGGCCGAGGGCTGCAGCAGCAAGGGCAAGGGGAACATCTGATCCATGGTATCTGCACCGACGTTATTGCTTTGGTGGCGGACAAAGAAAATGACGGCGATAAAAGGAGAACAGCCCGAGCACCTACTAAAGAGGCATATGAACAGGAAATCCTGGCTCGTTCCCACATCTGAGCTGCGTACGGTTTCTTTCCCTCCAGGATCATTATGTTTAACGTCCTCCTGCAATTCAGGCAGCTGAGCCGACGGAGCCCCTTCCCTCCCCCTTCTCTCTCCCTTCCCTTCTCTCATCAGATTTTGAGCCCTCCCTGTGGAAAAATGATTTGTGCACAAGCAGCCGACACAACGGTGCTCATAAGGAATTTGCCCCTGCCAAGAGTTATTAATGGCACCCCAGCAAATGCCCCCGGCAAAACGGGCCACTGCAAGCATCAAGTGCGTGTTGAAAAATTGGGTTTAAATCGCCCCTTGGGGAATGACCTATCGGCCACCTAAAAAATGCAGGATTGGTTTGCTGTATAATTAAGTTCAGGCCATCTCTTGTGCTTACACACGCAGAAACCCAGATGTCAGCTTTGTACGAGTCAAAGCGCGGGGCTGTTTTTAGAGCACCAGAAGACAGACCAGGAGGGCATAACATTTGCCACTGGAAGAAAATCTACTTTGGATACTTGGAATATTTAACTGACTGCAACAGATAATTAGCCAAACCCTCTTACGCCTCCAAATATAGATTCATTAGTCATATGAAAATATCTCACTGGAACCAAATGTGAGTCATTAGTGAAGTCAACGGCAGATCATAAAAAAGGTACCGAGAGCCTCCTTTCCCCCATCCCCAAGAAGTCGTGAGTGTGCAGTGAAAATAATTCGCTCCATTTTCTATTGAACATCTGCTGGCAAAACTGTTTTAAAGGGAGACTTTTGAGAGGCTGCTTGTGTGCAGGGCTGTGCATCCCGTTTTCCCACTTTGCAGTTTGTGGGAGTAACAAATGCAAAGTCTGTGCTGGGCTTTTTTTTTCTTTATCTTCTTGAAGATACTTCCTTGAGTAACTCAGGCTAAAATTCGGGTTATGTAATACAAAAAGGGATTTTGTAAAGTGCAGTGGAATAAAAATATGTTCATTATTTGCTTCTAATTTCAGGGGAACATTTTTGTTGGCTTGGAGTTTCGGAGTCCCCTACATTCAGAGGAACGGGTGCTGCAAGCAGCAATGAGTGCCGCTGCCACAGGGACCCCAAGACTAACTTGATGCCTCCAGAAGTGGAACAGGGATGGTTAAAATGACCGCTCAGCTTGACTGAGGTGCAAACAAGCAATGGTACGTTTTAAAAAGTAAAGCAAATGGGCAGCTCTTCCACGATGGGGTATCCGCAGCATGATGGGCAGCCAGAGCAAGGGACCATGCTTGATTAAACTCTTGTAAAACCTGAGTTATTGCTTGGGAAGACCCAGGGACCGGGATGGGACCGAATGCTTGGTCCCAGGAGGTATCACAGGGATTTCACGGAGCGTGCTGAACGCCACAAACCGTTGTCCCACCCTGCGCTGGCCGATCCCACAAACAAACATGTTGTTGTATAACTCCAGGGCCATGAGTAATCCTGTGCTGAAAGTTGTGCAGCACGAGTAATCAACAGCAGCATTTTGCATTTTTCTTAATTTGAAAAAAACAAAAGCAAAACAACAACAAACTACAGCAGCACATGTTAACTTTAAGCGCCCCAAACTGACAGTCCTGCAGCTGAGGGAACTCAGGCTGCCTCAGTGCCTGACTGTAACCATACAACAATATTAACTGAGTTTTCCACCTTCGTTAGCTTGGTTGCATTCCCTTGGCTTTGTTGTTATTATTTTTTATTAGTGAAAAAACAGTCACCTCTATGTAACGCCCCTTGTACTTAAAATCCTCTGCGTAGCCTGTGACAGTCAAGCAGCAGGGAGAGGAGTGTGATAGGGTTTGAAATGGGTATTTCACACCAAAACCCCAAAGGCCGGAGAGCTCTGTCTCTGCACCCCCAGGTGTACCCTGGCTTTCAGGCACCCTCGTGGGTCAGTGCCGCAGGGGAGGCACAGAGCCTGCTGCAGATGGCTTTGGTCTGGGGGTGTAAATGCCCTGTGGGGAGCCAGGCTGGAGATGCGGGCAGCCCCATGGGCATGGAGCCCTGCGTCTACAAAGGGACTCACCTGACCTCAGGGTCCTGCTCTCATGGAGGCAGGGTGGTTCCCAGGCCCAGTGTTTGGTGGAGGGCTGGATGTGGGAACTGTCCCTGAGCCCGGGTTTGGCCCCCCCATCCCCACGGTGGGACCTGGCCTAAAATGTGGCTGCTGGTGCCTGGCCTGGCACTTCTGGGGCAGCGGGATGACAGTGGGCCTCCACCTCTCCCCTAGCCCCCCTCTCGCCTCTTTCTGGGGATGTGGAGATCACCTAGTCTCCCTCCCCAGCACTGGGTGTCCCTGTGACGCAGGACCCCAACCTGGGGCAGGACCCCAACCCTCTTGTGGGGTAGGGTCTTCATCCCTCCCTGTACTAGGTGTCTCTGTGGGGCAGGTCCCAATCCCCTCTGTGGGTAAGGCCTCGATTCCCTCTGGGTTTGGCCCCGCTCTACGCAGCGGGGCAGACCCCCGTCCCCCGTGGGGCAGACCCTGACTCCCGTTGCAGCAGGCTCTCGCCCCGTGTTGGTCAGGCACCCCCCATTTCCCCTTTGGGGCATCCCCAATCTCCTCTGGGGCAGCCCCTGACCCCCTCTGGGGCTGACCCCCTCTTCCCTTTGGGGCAGCCCCGACCCCCGCGGCGGGGGGGCGGGCACGGGGGCGGCTCTAGGACCCAGCGGCGCCGCGGCGCGCCCGGCCCCGCTCCTCTCCGCGCCGTGCCGTGCCGCGCCGCTCGACTCCGCTCCTCTCCGCGCCGCGCCGCCGGGGGGCCGAGCGGCGTGTCCACCTGCCGGGCCCGCCGCCCGTCAGTCCCGCCATGGCGCTCGGCGGGGTCGGTCGCGGCGGCGCGGCGCGGGCCGCCTGGCCGCGGCTGCTGGTAGCGGCGGCGGCGGCGGCGCTGGCGCTGGCGGGGCCGGCGCTGCCCGAGGTGCTGTTCCGCTGCCCGCCCTGCACGGCGGAGCGCCTGGCCGCCTGCCCCCCGGCCGCCCGCCCGCCCTGCCCCGAGCTGGTGCGGGAGCCGGGCTGCGGCTGCTGCCCGGTGTGCGCCCGCCTGGAGGCCGAGGCGTGCGGCGTCTACACGCCGCGCTGCGCCGCCGGTTTGCGCTGCTACCCCGACCCCGGCGCCGAGCTGCCCCTCCAAGCCCTGGTGCAGGGCCAGGGCACCTGCGCCCGCCGCCGCGACACGGCCGAGTACGGCGCCAGCGCCGAGCGCCCCGCAGGTGAGCAGCGCCCGGCACCGCGCACCCCGCGCAGCAGCCGGCACCGGGGACCGCGGGCCGGGCACGGCGCACGGGGAGCCGCGCACCGGGGACGGGGCACCGAGCGCCCTGCTGCGTGCGGGGCACCGCGCACCGGGCGCCGGCGAGCTGGTGCTGGGGACCGGGCACTGGGCACCGCGCTGCGGGCACCGGGAACGGTGCGTTGTGCACTGCGCACCGGGCGCTGGGCACCGCGCACCCGGCACCGAGCGCCGGGGGCAGCACCGGGGCGGCAGGGCATCCAAGGGCCAAAGGGATCCTAAAGGGTGGCCTCAACGGGATCCTCCCGGGGCAGAGGGACCCCTCGGGAGGGCAGGGAAGGGGGATCCCTGCGGGGGAGGGGGGAGAGAATGTCCAGGGAAGGACAAAGGGGACAGGAATGAGAGGGGGGCTCGTGGGGGAAAGGAACGTGAGTGCATCCCTGGGGGTGTGAGGAAAATGGGGTATTTGGGGGTGCAGCCACACCGGGGGTTAGAGAGGTTTCCTTGGCACGGGGCAGGAACCCCAGAGGTGGGGCATAACAGGGGGGAATGCAGAGACTGCCCCGGGGGGCAGGGTGGAGGTTGGGGTCTTCCAGAGGAGAAAACCCATGGGGGCAGATACGGGTGAAGTTTGGGGAGATGCAACTGAGGGGAGGGGGAGTCCTTTGGGGAGCGGGAGTCCTTCGGGGAGCAGAGGGAGGTGGAGGTTCAGATTTGGGTTTGGTGGGGGAGTAAAATCACCCTGGAGGGTGATAGATGCCCCAAAGATATGGGGAGCGGCAGCGTGAGAGGACCATGTGCTGCCTGGTGGGAAGGGGGTGACTGAGGGACTGTGGGGAGCCCGTTCCCTATGGCTGCCTTCCCAGCAGAGCCCACCTTGGAGCTGGGGTGGCTGCTGCTGGCTCCTGTGGGGGTCCTGGCCCCCTCTGGCCCCCCTGGTCCAGGCACGGGGTGCCGCGGGAAGAGGAGCCTCCCCCGAGGGCACAGCCGTGAGGACGAGCACAGGGACTCCAACAGGCTCCTGACCTGTTGCTGCGATTGCTGCGGGAGGGAGCGCTCCCGGGGATGCCGATACAGCTGAGCTTGGTTTTATTAATGCCTCCTCTCCCTTACGATCGGCCGCATGCTCTTTCCCTTTCCATGGCATGTTCAAAATTGCCGAATCAGGTCTGAGAGTAGAAACCAGCACTTTCTCCTTTGAAATCACCCCTCCTTGACTTCTGCCTCCTTGCTGGCTTTGCTCCCCTGGCTACGACTGGGGCTCTGGCCCTGTTTGCATAACTAGTTCAGCAGCACGACTTTGAATTCCCTCCCTTCTCTCTTGTTGAGGCTTTATTTAAAAGCGCTCTGAACTGAGCTGTACCTCTCGGCTTCGCTCCCTGGGAGGGTGGGAGTGCAGCCGGCTACCTGCACATGCTTCTCCAGGTGCCTGCGCATGCTGCTCTGGGTACCTACACATGCTGCTCCGCTTGAGGGGGTGAGATGGAGAGAGGGGAGTGAAGAAACCCAGCAGCAGGGAAGACGTTGCACATTGCAAGCGGCTGCTTCCGTGCACCCAGGCTGCGACTGCTGCAGTCCCCACTCCCGTCCCCACTCCCGCAGCTCTTTGCCCAGCTGTGAAGGGCTGTGGAGAGCTGGGAGTCTGGAGAACACATTGGTGTGAAATCTTGCTTGACTATGGAATATGAGTGTCAGGGGAGTGAATTTTACACTCTCCAGAAGAAGCCAAGGGCATTTGGATTTAAGGAATCTGGTGTTGACTTCCAGGCTTATGCTTTTACAAGAAGCTGGGGAGGGGGGACAGAGAGCATTGCAGTGATGGGTTGAGAGGTGCTTTTCTGAGTTAATGCTGCTTTTTTTTGCTTTTATGGACTTTATTTCAGAATTATGTTACTTCACTGGGTATTTTGCTTGATTTTATTATCTTTATTCCTTTACAATGGATGTGATTTATTTGACCGTATCACACACACGTAAATAGCACAGTTTAATAACACTTTAATGTATGTGGTGCTCTGTGATGTCCATAGGGGGTGAATAATAAAAATACTGGCACATCCTTAACCAGCGTGATGTGAAACATGCAGCTGGAATATTCGCAGTCGAGCGTGTCTTGGCAGAGGAGCTTGGACATCCAGAAAAGGGTTTGGTCTCTTAAGATTACAAAACTTTTAACAGGTTGTTGTAGCCATTAGGAAAAAAAAAAAAAACCAAACCAAAACAAACCAACCAAACCCACAACAAAATCAAAACCCGAATCTGCCAGCTTCACTTGATACTCTTCTGTTCACACTTGCATCGTCGCTTCCCTCTGCAGCAGAACATATAGGAGGGAGGGTTTGCTTTTCGTTTAAAGCAGTGTCAGGGAGAGCACTTTGGGACCCGAAAGAGCAGGGATTGGAATTCCCTTTCAAATGCTGATGTCAAGCTAGTTTCAAGAGTGCCCCCGAGAGCAGGTTTTTGCCTGCAAAAGGCAGGTGTTGAGGTTTGGGTTTGTTTTTTTTTTTTTATGTTTTTAAATGTGCTTAAAGGTATTTGCCCTTTTTCCCCTTTCCAGCTTGAAAAGGCTCCTTTAGCTGATTCAGGGCTGGAATGCAGAGCGCGTGCTATTCCTAAATTAAGAGGTTGGCAAGTTGTTTTGTCCCTGATGAGAGGCAGAAGGATTGCCCAAATGAAACAAGGAATAAAACTCTGCAAATTCTCCTGCTGTGGCTCCAGCATTGTTTAGTCTTCCGCTTAGGTCTGTAAAGCCAATCCTGAAATGGTTGTAGGCGGAAAGTAACATGAACCACCATGTAGCTAGGAAGCAGGGGATGTTGCTCATTGCACAAGAGGCTTTGGGTATTTTGAAGATGTTGGGAATGTTGGAACAAAATAGCAGCAGTCTGTGGAAATCAGGCTGAGAACTTCTACCCCTTCCCCAGGGAGGCGAGTGCACGAACTCCCACCGAATGGTGGGAGCGAGACTGAGGCTCAGCACCTTCAGGGATCGGGGCCTCTGAAATATTTTCGATGCCACTGGACCACACTCTTTTACAGTTTATTTCAGGTCATCGCATCACAAAGTTTACATACTGCTGACTGGAACCGCCTGAACTGGGGACAGAAGGACCATGCACGTGAAGCTCGCGGAAAGTTCCTGCCAGTCTTGAGTGTGTTTGTTCTCCCAGCACCTCAGTGAGGTCAGCATGCTGTTTTGCAGATGGACTAAATGATGTGCCCGAGGTCCACCAGGACACAGGGAGCAGTGAGGGCTGTCTGTACATCGTGTCAGCAGTCTCTGTCCTGGCAGATAATGTCCCAGTCCCCAATAGCCGTCCTCTCTCCAAGCAGGTCTAGGGTGGCCCAGGACCAAATGGGTCCTGGAGACACAGCGTGCTTTGAGAGGTGTTTCAGATACCATTGGGGTCTCTCAACCTCTTCAGTCTCAGCCGGAGGGTGGGGATGATGCCTTCTGCTTTGGCCATCATGAACTAGAATCAGGGGCTTGCATGGTCTTGTCCAGCTCTCAGCTGCAATGTCCCTCTCCCTTCCTTCTGCTGGGTTTAGCTCTCACCTTGTGTCAGACTAGGCTAATCCTGCAGAAAACCAGCCCCAGGAAACAAGTCAATGTTTTTTCTGTCAGATCAATGACCTAAACTGGCTCAAGATGCAGCAGGGTGCCAGTACTGCTCCAAGGTGGGAACTTGTGCTAGGAGGTGGAGCAGGGCAGATCTTAACAATGTCAGCAAATGTCCTAAATTGTCATGCCCAGGTTATGAGAATGACTGAATAACATCTGTTTTTTCCTAATGGAGACAAGGTCCTGTGAGTAAAACTTGTTCCGCTCTGAAAAAAGGGTTCTTGAGCCACTGTTCAAAGCTGACCAGTTAAGGGAATTTTTTTTCCCTTTGCCAGTGCAGTTCAGTTGTGTTTGTAGTATTGTTTGATTTTGTTCTTGGGATATTTGTACTAATTCAGTGGGATCTGCCTCAGAAGCCACTGCTCGCTGTTGAGTCCTGCTTTGGAATCTCACTTCTTTATTAAAACAAATGTGTTTTTTTCAGTCCACACCAGTGCAAAGTAACCTTTCCAAATGGAAAGAGAGCTGTGCAAAGAATGTGGCCCCAGACAAACTTGAACTTGCAGGGCTGGGGTTGCCTCATTCACCTGGTCAGGGACTCCACTTCGAACTCCCATGATACAGAAACAGCGTCAAAATAGTTAACTGTTAAAAACACAGCTTGTTTTAGCATCCAACTAAAATCCTTATTTGGGTAGCCCCAAATGCCACACATCCTTCCTTACGGGTCAAATGTCAAAACCTCCATTTCCCCTTGGCAGGCAGCTGCTAAAGTAGAGTTTAATGTATTGCTCCAAAACACAGAAAGACTCTGAGGTTGGAGGTAGCATAATATAAGTGGAATTTTAACAGCAACTTAAAAACCATGCCAGTAATGCTATGAGTGCATTTTTCATGTCCACTGAATTGCCAGGAAGTCTTCTGCTTTTCTCCTGCTTTTACAAGGAAATGAAGCATCTGTCATGATCTGCATGTGCATGTGCGTATCTGTCCTTCTACCCCCACAACTTCTGACCCTCTCAGTCAAGTTGGCCAGATCTAGCACAGCAGTGGAGGTCCTGAAGGCATTGTGTTGCTAAAAAGTGGGCAAGGGGTAGAGGAGAGCCAGGCTATGAGTGACCCTCTTGTCCCATGTTAGACGCCTTTTGAGGCAGAAGCACATGAGAAAGAGGGAGGTTAGTTACGAGTGCTGCAACCAGGCGTTCAGCCTGGCTTATGCAAGCTTGGACATTGCGGGACACCAGAGGAGACAACTACAAGAACCAAATCCACAGGAGCCTGTTAATATGTCCACAGCCACTACAGCAGCTCTGCCCAGGCTAAACCAAATGTCTGCAGAGCTCCTTGCCTTGGAAGAAATTATTAAAAGTGAAACCCAATTAATAACAGCTCTAAGGATGATACATGAATGAAAGCAAACCACACAGCTCATCTGTCCTTGCTGCCTCCAGGGCTTTGCCAGTAGGTGGACCAGGTCTCCAAGCTCCTTCATGGCAGCTATGTCTGGTCAAGAGCTGGTCAAGCTGGTCAAGAGCTAACCTGGTTGGGCCCTGGGCTGGCTGTCATCTTTTAAGTATTAAAGACGATAAATAACACCTTGTGGAGCAGCTTCTTGAAAATAATGCTACCCCGTGCCCCAGTCCCACTAGAGTTTGCTGTGATGATGGTGTGAAAATGGTGGTTTGGAGGGAGGGGGAAGCCTGGGAAGATTTCAAGGCTCCGGCCCAAAGGAGAAACGTGTTTTCATGCTGTCCCCTGGCAAATGATCCGTTTCCTTCTTGCCCTTTGCAGTTGTTTCCTTTCCTCTGGGTTTCAGGCTCGTACTCGCTGAGCATGGTGTTTGAAGGGAACAGCAAGAAGCCCCGTCTGTGAGAAAGTCCATGTCGTTTGTTTTATCCACATCCAGGAATTGAGCAGAGATAAACAATTCAGGAGGCAAAACAGTGAAAACTGGAATGCAAGAGGTGTGTTTGTGTATAGCTGTGTACTAGACCTGGCTGCAGTATTAGCTGGGGCTAATTTATCTGCCCACTGAGCAGCTGTCACTGTTACCCACAGACACGACTGGATTTGTGAAGACAGGGTTTCATCCCAGTGACCAGCAGCCCTCCTGGACCTGCTTTTCCTAGTCATGTGTTGAGCACTAGTGACCTGGGAGGAACAGCAGTTTCCCTCATCGATTTTTTGCATTTCTGCTTGGATTGGGCGATTCCAGCTTTCTGAGCATGGTCACAACTGCCTTCCCTGCTGGGGCTCTGATTCCTTCAGGGAGGGTCTTTTGCTTTAGGCAGACAGAGTAAGAGGAAGGTAAAGGTAAAAAGTCAAGGTGCTTTGAAAGCATTTCTGTTATGGGAAGAGGGCTGAGCTTGGTGGTGTACTGAGTTTCCAGGTGTAAGAATTCCTGGTTTCTTGAATCAGGGTGAAATACGTAACTTCGATCCAGTGGCTGCTTAGCAGACCCCTTCCGTATCAGAGGGATGCAAACCCGTTGTCATTGCATGCGCTTCCACCATCACTTCCACCCATCTTCACCCCTGGCTCTTCCTTGGGGAGATGCTGCCTAAATCAGTGCACATGTGACCACTTTCGAGGGTGTCCTTTAGCAGCACATATTGAAGACGCTGTGCTTGGCTTTCCAGCATGTCCCTGCTGACTGTTTGCATCTGCCAGAAGAGGCAGGTTTGTCCTCTGTGGAAAAGAGAGGCTTTACCAGATGGCATTAGCCTTGTGGAGAAAGCTGCATTAGTGCCCCGTGTCTGCCTGGGGGAGGGAGTTGTGTTAGGTGTCCCTTTGCTGTGTGCCATGCAACAACATGCTGCTTCATGGGTGCCAAGTGTGTGCTGTGGGATTTGGAGGCTAACCATGGTGTGTGCTCCTGGTGAGGACTCAGGAGGGAAGGAAAAATCCTTGCTGGGGGTCCTGACATGTTGTGCAGATTATTCTGGGCTGCCTTTCATCCCTGCTGAGCTGATCTCCTGGCAGTCATGCCCCACTCCCTCCCTGTCCTAGTGCACATCCTCATGGTCCATCATACAGGTCTTGGTCCTTGTCTGGACACTGGGTGAGCCGTGACTGGGAGTTAACCCAACCAAATCTTCACTTTTCTGGAAGGATGAGTTTTCTGCCAGTTTAGCAGTTTGCATATCCAGTCCTATTACTGTTCCCACAAAGACAAGCTACCTTCGGCAGACCAAATCGCCGATGGAAACATCTTTGCCCACCTTCAGCAGTCACTGCCAGCAAGCTGGAAGGTGTTTCTCATTCATGAACTGGCCAAGTGTGACCTCATTAAACGTGCAAGTTGACATCTAATTACAAGCGAACGTGATGTGGTGGTTGTCCTGGGCAAAGGCTTAAGAGAAAGGGGTTAGGGCACAGTTATCGGAGCTTTGCTGCAGCCCAGCATTTGGCAGCTTGTTGTAACTGCTTTATTGATTGTCTTCTGTTCAGTGTTTTGCCCCACACATAATTTAGCTAGATACCAGTGGGAAGATAAGGTCTCTTGCTGCATCAGCTTATGGTAGAAATAAATTGTTTTAGAAAGGAAAGGGTCAGTAATCACGTGCCTTTCTTATGGACTGGGGTACTGGGAAACATCAGGTCACTTTTATAAGCCTTAAACTGTCCTTTGACATTGCAGCTTTTGTTCTGAAGAAAGCTGCACTGTGCCTCTTGGCTGGTAAGGGAACAAGTTCACTGCCTGGTGCTCTCTGTAGTCAAAGATGCCATTAATTCTGCCAGCCGTGAGGAATGATTTCTTGGTATTTCATTCTGGACTGTAATTGAGAGTGACACAAAGCGCTTGTGGGAATTGGACCGTGTTGAAATCCCTGCTTTTTCTTACAGTTTTCTGCAGATAAACCAGCTCAGGTGGGATGAGGGGATTTCTAATGCTCTGCCCTTGAAATCAGTAATGCTTCCAACACCTTACTGGCTGGAGGCAATTTTAGAGAGGAGTTTTTGTGCCTCCTTGCAGCTTGTCCTTGTAGCAGTGATGCAGCATACCTACAACAGTGACATGCTGTTGCAGTCACTTGCATGGTGTTGTCTATGGGAGAGTCCTGTAGTCCGGTAGCATAGGGAAAATTAATGAAACCTTGCCCAGTATTTCTGCTCGAGACCACTGCAAGATTTCCCTGTAAGATCTTGCTTGTCAGACTTCAGCCAGGGCAGCCTGTTCTCAGCTCTTCTGGCTAGTTGTGGAGGACCCAGTCCATGCTGATGGACTTCTGTCAGCTTGATGAGGAGGTTGTCTGATAACCTTCCCCCGTTTTCCTCTTGCTGTTTTAAACTAGAAAAGGGTGGGCACCTGATGTCCAGTCCCAGGAGTGCTTACTGCTCAGTCTGTAGGGACTGGTCGGTGCAGAGGGTTGTTGAAGGCATTTCTGTGGCTTTGGGTGTCCTCCAAGACCTTTTTGGTACCTCTAAAGATCAGATGTGTGTCCCCCAGTGTGACCTGTCGCCTGTAGGGTAGTGAGTGCCCTGTAGTATAGAAGTCTCATATTTTTCTCTTGAAGGGAGCAGGACAGATCCTGAGTGGCCCCAGTGAAGACAGAAGAGCAGAAGCAGTGAAACTGGCCAGAATCTGACCTTCGCTTGCATCTGGAAAGCTGCTTGGGGGTCATTTTCTGTTTGAATCCAGGAGGTTTTGTCTGCAGCGCTCGGCACACCGTTCAGCTGTGAGCTGAGCCGGGGGGAGACGCAGGGTTTGCGACCGGCACAATGGCAGCCCTCCCACACAGCCCATGTGGAAACGCTCGTCTCCTGTTGCGTTCAGCGGGCGAGCGTCTCGCCTCCATCTGGTGCTGTTTCATCTGGCACTTCAAAAGCGAGCAGAAAAGGGGAGAGGAGTTCGGTGTGGCGCTCCATCCTCCCGCACTGTTGGAGCCCAGAGCTGGTGCTGGGGCTCTGCCCCATAACCCCGCAGGGATGTGGAACTACCAAGGCTGTGGATAATCCAAGGTGGCTGGCTTGGGGGCTCCCTGGGGTGCCTGGTTTATGTCCTCTGGGTCCTGGCTGCTGGGACAGTTTGGTGTGGATGTTGTAGGGTCAGGGTGGTTGTCCACCATGGTGTTTCTGTTAGCAGTGAGGCTAACCCAACAGCCCCAGCGCTTTCCGTGGCTGTTTTCTGTCCTCCTGGTCCTCCTTGCTCACCCTGCAGTGCCTTTGCTAAAGACAAATTCTGTTTACATTGGTGAATTATGTCTTGCTTCTTGCAGACACTTGTCAGGGGTGCTTCAATCCACCCTCCACACGGTAGCTGCTTTGCTCTTCTAGGTTTGCAGCTGAACTAGCACAAGTAAAACGCTGAGTGATAACACTATAATGAGTCTTACCACTGCTTTCTGAAGGCTGGAAGAGCTGCTCCAGGCTCCATCCCAGGCTCTGGCAAGTCATCTCTTAGTCCAGCTGGTCAAGGATAACATTCCCATGGTAGAACCTTCTCCCTGTCTCCACTACTGGGCTCTAAGAGCATTTTTTTTTCTAAGATAGTACCCAGCACTAACCAAGGGCCGTGAGTTTGATACGATCCCTGATGAATAGAGGGCACTTTCCCTTCTTCTGAACATCATATGAACCAGATTGATGTAATGGCAGGGAAATCACTGCGGCACCATCTTGATCTGGCTGTGGTGTGAAAGGACAGGTAAATCACCTGCCGTGGTGGAAACTGGGATGAGGAGGCCTAAAGGAAGGGGAGCTTTCCCTTTGGCTGTGGTGAACTGTGCTGCCTCCATGGCTTGTGCAGAGGTGGTTTTGGGACGATTTTTGTTTAGACTGTTAGAAATCCAGGCTGTTACAGACAGTCTATTACACAGGACATTTGGGGCAGAAGGTCTGGATTTCTAGTGGTGTTCAGGGAATATGACCGTTCCTGGGACTGGATCGTGGGACACCACCAGAGGTGCTATTTAGAGGCTAATCATCTAACTCATCACTGAATTTAAAGAGCAGTCCAGAATTGGGGGAGAAAAATGAGACTGGCAAAGTGGTGCCTTCTTACACAATAGGTTGACTCCCTGTGGGTATTCTGAGTCATTTTGTTGTTGTTGATTTTAGTGACTAAAATAAGTTTATTCCATGCTTTTTTTCCCTGCCAGGCCCCACAGACCCTGTCACCCCCAGCTCGAAGGGAGTGAGACAGATTCCATTAGTTCTTGTGCATTATTGAGGGATTTCGGTTGATGAGATTCTTGCCTGGAATTTCTCTGTGGAGGAGCCTGGCTTCCCACTGCCTGCAGATGGGACCCAAAAAACTTAGCCTCCTGGCTTGCCCAGCTGGGTGGTGGGAATACAACTTCTGATGTCTCCAGGACAAATTCGGTACCCTGCTCCCTTCAGGACACCTGTCACTGAGAGGATGGCCAGGGCTGGGCAGGTGGAAACTGTTGGTCTGCAGAGCATTGAATACTGCTGAACTGCCTGATCTGGGGTGATTTTGGAGTTCTAGACCTCTGTGCACATGACTGGGGCATGCTTGGACTGGGGGCACTGGGAGGAATTTGGCATGGAGCCCTCTGAGGCAACTGTCTTGTTTAGTAAAACTCGGGCTGTGGGAGTCGGTGTGAGGAAATAACAACATCCACTTTGGTTTCTGCAGTCTCTGTCCCAGGGGCTGGCCGGGTGTTGCAGGAGGCCACAGGAATCCTGCTCGTGACCACAGCCAGATTAATGGCCATTTTGGCAGCTTTTCAGGAGTGAGGAATTTGGCCACTTTCACAATAATGGTTGGAAATTCCACATGAGTTAATTAGTTTTATTATGGGACATGTCCTTCCTGCTCCTCCAGGGCTGCCTGAAACACTGAACTCATTACATGAAGAAACGAAAATAGTACTAAAAATAAGAACTGGTATCCCAAGCCTTTGTGAGGAAACATGCGGAGTATACCGACATCCTCCACCAGACGTGCTTCCCAAGCTGTGGCTTTTGGCCAGATGAGATCTAAATGCAAGTTTTAGACCAATTGCAGCCATTAAAATGCCCCAACCTGCTCCATGAGGGTGTCTTCTCTCAGCCTCTTGGCCTTTGCTCCACTTAAGCCATTAATCTAGGCTTCTTAATTACTCCCACAGTTTCAGTTTGATGCAGTGTTCAGATCTGACCCCTGGATGTTACACAGTGAAGGCTGCACACCTTCAACCTCCTCTACTCATGGGATGGGTTTCCATAGTGCTGTTCCTACCTTGCAAGGACACCATTTGCCTCTATGGTAGTAAAGTGCTTGGAAATACCCTTGGGAAAGGGTGCTCAGAATTTGAGTTTTGGTTAAGGGTATGCCCTAAAAATGACAGCATGGGACTTTGGAAAGGTCTGCTTGAGAGCAGTCAGAATAACATGAGATTGAATAAATATTTTGGGAGCCCAGAGCTGATAACTTTCCCTTGCTGACATTTGTGGGGAGTCAGCCTGTAGAAACTTATCACCTGTCACGTGGCTTTTTAAACAAAGGTTGTCCATGGACTCAGTGTGCTTTTATTTTAATCCCTTTTTAGAAGTGCTGATGTTGTCTTGTGATTTACCTGCTGGTAAGGGGCAGGTATGCAAAATACGCACTGCTTACCAGTCACTCCAGTGTTTGCTTTACGAATATTGCTTCAGATGATACTTCTGTTTGGACAGGGGGTTCTCCCTTTGAGTCTAACCTCTCCTTTCTGTTCCACCCCACCTTTGTGAACCAGGGCTTGACTTGTTTGCTTTTTTTTCCCCCCTTGTTTTGGATGAAGTGAGTTCAACATGGCAAAGCTGACAAGGGAGGTGGTGAAGTTCCTGCAGGTCCCACTGCGCAAAGCATGGTTTGGTTGGTGCTCAGCCCTCTTGAGAATTGTGACCCTCATCCTGCAGAGACTAAGGCCAGCTGAGCTGACAAAGGGCTGAAACACAAAATTTTCAGCATTAACAAAATGTGCCCGGTAAAAAAGAGTAAAAACTGATAACGCAGACTTAGATTCTTCTAATCTCAGACAGTTGGAAAGCTTCCATCTTTCTAGTAATGTTTGTTATTGATTTCAGTCATTGCTTTCCTCCATTTTTTCTGTTTATTCTTTTTATCAGACTGGTGTCAAGGGTTTGTTACCTTAACTCCTGGCCATTGGCGTGGTCCTGCACGTGCTGAAACTGACCTTTGCAAATTCAGGCCATGCTAAAGGCACTTACTTAGGCAGTGCAGATATGACCGGGCAGCAGACCAACCTGGCCAAAAGTCCATCAAGCCCGAAATCCTGCCTTAGGTGGTAGCCAGCAGTGCACAGATTGGGCATTTATGAAAAGAGTATGGAGTGAGCCTTGCGAGGTGGGAATAGTGCTATGGAAACTCATCACGCTGCTGACACCGCTTGGCCCACGATTTCAGGGGTTTCCAAAGCACAGTCTGATCTGCTGGCTGCTCACAGAGGTACCTTCTTTGCTGGGTGAGCTGCCCTCCTGACTTCTAGCAGTGGGGCTTCAAGCATGGGGTGGAGGGGCAAGCAAACCCCCAGCTGTGTACTTCACTGTGATATCTTGAGGCTTTGTGGGATAGGAAGATCTCCATGGATGAGACCAGTTTGGGGTTGCTCTTACAAATCCAGTTTGCTACCTGTTTCCATCTCTTGCTGCCTCGTGTCCAGGAGCAACAGCTGTGGTGAGAAGGGAGGTCTCATCACTTGGGCTGTGCCCAGTGGAAGCACAGCCCTGCCCAGACCTGGTTGTTCCCTGAGTTACGTGCTAGGAGAGTCCAGCCTCTGACTGGTGGTTGTTGGCAGTGTCGTGGTCCCTGGAGCTGATCTGCCCTAGCAGAGCTGAAATGTCTCAGCTGACCTAAAAAACTGCTTGTGATTGAAATGCAATGGCCCCCTATAAGTATTTAACTGAGTCTGTGTTTCTTTTTTTGTTTTTTTTTTCCAATTCTTCTCTTTTATTTTTTCCTGCCTATGTGGGGATAGTCAACTGAATGCATATCCCTTCCATGGCATCCCGTGACGAAGCGGCATTTTTGGCAGTTAAATTATGCATTTTGCTTGTCTCCTGTCAGCATTACCCATGTTCAGGACTGACATCGAGCTCAGTGTTGAGTGTGGGAACGCTCCTGTGGGAGTGTTTACAACCCTCTGTGGGCTGCCCACTGCCATATAAACTACACCCTGAGAAACTCTGCGCGGAGTCTGCCAGTAAGCTTTTGCAGATCTTCTCTTGAAGCAGGTGGACTCCCATCAGATTTACGGAACTTTTTTAATGGGGGAAGTTACAAATTTTGTCCAGAAAGAGCTGTGAATGGGTGGGTTTCAGGCTGTGTGGCAGAAAGCGTCTGCAATGCAAGACTGCAAATTAGTGGCGGTAACACAACAAAGAAGGTACATCGGTGAGCAGCCGCAGACTGGGCTGTGCTTTGGAATCCCTGAAATCAGCGGGGCTGAGCGGCGTCAGCCAGCGTGACCTGAGCTGGGCTGGCTGCCTGACGCCGTACCATGGGGCTTGTTGGGGCAAGCTGTGCGGTCTGCCCTGTACTGGAGTAACCCCAAGACAGGTCATGCTCTTCTCTCTCCAACCGTGGAAGCGTGCACGTGCCTGGAGGGCCCAAAGCCACAGCCTGGGCAGGGACTGGGACAGTAGCGGATCAGATGCTGTCCCCGTGACGGAGCTGGCAAGTTCGGCTGGGGGTGCAGATCTTCATTGCAGGAGCGTGCCCATGAGGTAGGGTCACTCACCATTGCAGCTCAACGTGGAGCAAACGCAGTTTCCCCATCGTGAGGGTGGTGAATGGCTGCATTTCAGAGCTGGAGACGTGACGTTGGTTCCCCTCCACTCCGAACCCAGCCTCGCATGGTGCAGGGGCTGGGGCAGTGCAGTGCTGCCATCCTTGTCCTGGCTTCGTGTGTCACGGGGAGAGAGGGGCTTTGCTGTTCTCAGCTGGTGGGTCAGACCCCGAGCGGCCCTTAGGCCAGGGTTCCAGGTTGCCCCTTTTTCCAGCTAGACACATGCATCTGTTTTAAGGCAGCCAAGGCACAGAGCGGGCGAGACTGAATCTCCCTGAAAACCCCGCAGCTCCCCAAGGAACCGGCGCAGGGACCTTGGAGCAGGTTTAGACACCGAAGTTTGGGCAAACCTATGTTGCAATGCTGCCTGGAGGGACTTCTGCCCAGGGGCTTTCCTGTAGAGAGACATCCCTGGGAAGCAGAAATAGCAAGTGACTAAACATCACTGTTACGTTCCTGCCATCTGAAAAGAAGTCCCTATTTTCTTTTGGCTGAGAAAATTAACTTCCCTTTTCTCTTCCCCGAGCGGGCGAGCTGGCTCCCGGGGGCCGTGCCCTCGCAGCGGATGCACAGGACGGTCCAGGTCAGGCTAAAAGGAAAAGTCTCCTGCTGGGGTTTTCACTGTTGTGCTCCTTTCTAAAGAAAATGTGCAGGACTTTTCCTGGCCCTTGTGAAGGCCAAGATGCAGATCTGTAGCTGGAATAGGGTCAGACTGGCCTCATTTGGGAGCTGGTCTGGGTTTTGAGCCACTTGCTTCCCTCCCGCATCCCCTGTGCTGCTGTCTGAGCTGTGTGGGGTAGGGGCTGGCATCCGGCTTTTTGTTACTCCTGTACTTAATCTCATCCCTCCCCGACTGTGGTTCTGCTGCCTCCAGGCACGGACTGGCCGTGGGCACCTGCGTTTGGCCTCTGCTGCACTGTAAAAGCCCCACCTGGAAGTGAAGGAAACTGAAGCAGGTACCACCGGGTGTGTTGTTCTCGGGGATACTTATCCTTTGGTCCTGGACCAACCTGATCTCCTTCTTTGACAAAGTGACCCGCTTAGTAGATGAGGGCAGGGCTGTGGATGTAGTCTATCTAGACTTCAGTAAGGCATTCGACACTGTCTCCCACAGCATCCTCCTAGACAAACTGGCTGCCCGGGGCTTGGATGGGTGGACTCTTGGATGGGTTAAAAACTGACTGGATGGCCAAGCCCAGAGAGTGGTGGTGAATGGGGCAAAGTCCAACTGGCGGCCGGTCACTAGCGTTGTTCCCCAGGGCTTAGTTCTGGGGCTGGTGCAGTTCAATATCTTCATAGATGATCTAGACGTAGGAATTGAGTGCACCCTCAGTAAATTTGCAGATGACACCAAGCTGGGTGGGAGTGTTGATCTGCTGGAGGGTAGGAAGGCCCTACAGAGGGATCTGGACAGGTTGGATAGTTGGGCCGAAGTTCAACAAGAACAAGTACAGGCTACAGGCTGGGGGAAGAGTGGTTAGAAAGCGGCCCAGCAGAAAGAGACCTGGGGGTGCTGATTGACAGCCGGCTAAACATGAGCCAGCAGTGTGCCCAGGTGCCTAATAGAATACACTATTCTATTAGGAATAGTGTAGCCAGCCGGTCTAGGGAAGTGATCGTCCCTCTGTACTCGGCACTGGTGAGGCCGCACCTTGAATACTGTGTCCAGTTCTGGGCTCCGCACTTCAAGAAAGATGTTGAGATGTTGGAGCGAGTCCAGAGGAGGGCGACCAAGCTGGTGAAGGGTCTGGAGGGTCTGACCTACAAGGAACGGCTGAGGGAGCTGGGGTTGTTTAGCCTGGAGAAGAGGAGGCTCAGAGGTGACCTTATTGCAGTCTACAATCTACAGGGAGGTTATAGTGGAGTGTGAGTCGGCCTCTTCTCCCAGGCAACTAGTGATAGGACAAGAGGACATAGCCTCAAGCTTCACCAAGGGAGGTTCAGGTTGGACATTAGGAAGCATTTCTTCACAGAAAGGGTCATTAGACATTGTAATGGGCTGCTCAGGGAGGTGGTGGAGTCACCATCTCTGGATGTGTTTAAGAAAAGACTTGACATGGCACTTAGTGTCATGGTCTAGTTGCCATGGTGGTGTCAGGGCCATGGTTGGACTTGATGATCCCAGAGGTCTCTTCCAACCTGATTGATTCTGTGATTCTGTGATTCTGTGGAAGACTCAGTGATGGGATTGTATCTCAGGAGAACAAGTTTTTTAGACTGAACAGCTTGCTGGTTGCTCCAGTGGTGAACACTACAGAAACCATGATGGTGCCACATGTCACCTAGATTGAAGATGCCCGGGTGAGGAAGACACTGAAAAGGCTCCAATGCAAAATCCCCTGGGGTTTTTTTGAGTTTATTTTAATACTCTTTCTGATATCAGAAGCCTGGACTTTTGTGGGATGAGAGCCCGGCAGGTAAGTAATGATCCAGCAGCTGCTGCACCCAGGAGAATCAACAGCTTGGTTCTGATTTGCAAAAGGCTTTTGGGGGCCCTCTGGGATTTCCTTGGTGCTGAGAAGAAAATGTGCACCATTATAGCTGTGCTGACCATGTGCATTCAGACTAGCATGTTTATCCCAGCCTCTCTTGCCTTCTTCCTTTGCTGCTGTTTTTTTCCTAGAGCCTTGTACATTTTTCCCATTGTGTTTTTTTGGTCAGCAAGTTTATTTTTTTCCTGCATAAAGTGCTGCACTCTCTTTCTTCCTCTTGTTTTCTCTTGCTGCATTTCTGCCAGCCTCACCTTCTCTCCCCATGCCTGCTCTCGGATTCACTTTGCATATTTTCATTGGGGTGCTAGCAGGCTCATTTTGACCTGTCTGGCTTGGTGAAGACCTGCTGAAACCTGCCATTGCTCCAGAGAGAGGAGCTGTCAGGGGCTATCTTGCCAGGGTGGGAGGGTCAGGCACAGAGCTCTGCATGAGCACGTCTGGGAGCTGCGGAGGTGACATGCTCTGCGTTTGGAGTACAGTGGAGTCCACCTGTTGGTTCCTGCTTCAGGCTGGTCATTTTGGTTTGGTTGCCAATCCATTAAAAAAAAATAGAAAAAAGAAAAATCCAAGGTTTTACTCAGGTACTTGAAATATTGGCGTTTCTCCTTGCGAGCACAAAGGAACCTCAAAAGAAGCTTGCAAAGATGTTGAGGGAGACCAGCAGCAAAAAAAGTTTACCATTTGAGCATCTTTAAAGAAAGCAAAGGGAATGAAGAGCCAGACTCTTAAAAGTGGCCCCAAAGAGCATGCCACCAGTTTACGCAGTGACCCAGCATGTGTCAAAAGTGGCCCCAAGCTCTTCCTTTGCCCGAGACATGAACCCAGGGTGTCTGGGCTCCTGCGCTGGAACACCTGGGTCTCGCGAAATGGTGACATTTCAGTTGGCAAAAGCAGCTGGTGGTGTTTGAGGGGGAGCCTGGAGGAGCGCAGTGATCCTGCTTGGCTTGGTGAACCTCCTGAGCAGCAGCTGCCGGAGCCCCAGGATCTCTGGCTCAGTGGGTGTGGAAGAATTAATCCCAGATGGCCGGGCTCTTGGTGGCTTGTGTTTCATTGCTCTTCCAGTTCTTGCTGAAATTGTGCCGTAAACATACCTCCTTGGTGGAGCTGCTGGTATCCAGGCTCCCCTCCACCCAACCGGCCCCAGTACTGACCACAATCTTCTATTTCTTTTCCTTCTAACAGGACCAAAAAGAAGCCTTGGGCTTGACCATAAGCAGACCTTTTTGACTTGGTTGCTGTTATTGCTGTGATGAAACCCAAACACAACCAAAACCTGGAATATTTTCTATATGTCCAGTTTTATTTCCTTTTTTCCAGGTGATCAGCCAAACCAAAAGGCCCCAAACAGACCCCCGGGTGTTTGCACTGTCCTGGTTTTCGTGCAAACACACAGTTGCTTTCTAAAAAAGTGTGCAAGAATTTGAACTACTTTGGGGTTTTCCTACTCGCTCTCTTTCTCAAGAGCTTCTCTTCTCTGTTGTGGATATACTGAGATGTTTTAGTCGTGGCGCTCTCCCTCCAAGATGGGGCAAGGAGAGGCCATCAAAAAGCTATGGAGAGAGCAGGGTGACTGTGAATCCAAGCAGACTTTGGAGCAAAGCCCTACAATGAGTTTTCCTGGGGTGTCGTTGACCCTCCGAATGGGTTAAATGTCTGCATCTGTAGCCACCCCTTTTCCCCCTTCCTGCAAGCTGAACAGGGCTTTCGTGGAAGCCAGTCCCAAAGCTGGGGCTGGTGGCTTGCTGTCATGTAGAGCGGTGCAAATCCAGCGCCTGGATTGCACTTGGACCAGTGCCCATCCAGCTCCCAGACGGCTGGGGGGGCAACTCCACAAGGAACGTTTTCCCAGGTTTTGGTAAGTCGAGTGACCATCAGGGCACCCGGGCTGAGACATATGCGGACCTCCATCTCTTAGCTCTCTTTTTCCTGTTACCTGAGGCATTGTCTGTCTCCTCAGCATGCAAATTCCTCTCTGCTTTTCATCGCCCGTAATTCAAACTGGTGCAAATTGCTTTCCTCCGCTGCTGATATCCGTTTTCTGACTTAGCATTTCTGCTTCTGTTGAGTTTTGGCCTTCACCCTTTGGGGGCTGGCACCCACTGAACCCAGCTGAGAATGTGGCCCTTTGTGCCGGAGCTGTTTGTGGGAGCCGGGGAGCTTTGCCTTCCCTGCTGCGAGCCTTTTTGGCTGGTGAACGTGTGCCCTTTTCTGGTGGGGAGGGATTTAGGGGTGAGGGGGAGGTGAGAGCACTCCTTGTGCTGTAAGAAAAATGATGAATGACTCTCTTGTGCTTCTGAACAAAACCAGGAAATCAGGGGGGGGAAAAAGAGCAAAAAAGGAGGAAATGAGAAACAGTAAAGAGGCCTCCCCCGCCTTCATATAAGCAATCGCTCCACAGCATCTGGAGCCCAGTAAAAGGGCCGTTCCCAGGGGACCTCGCACACGCCAGCCACACAGATCTCCTTTATTGCAAACTCCCAGGGCTTGCACCCCCACCTCCCCTGCGCCGGGCTGGAGGGCAGCTCCGCACCCAAAAATGGCTTAACGAGGGCACACCGAAGCTGGGTTTCCATGGCCGTTGGCGCCGGAGATGCGCGTGTCCAGCTCGGCTGGCAGGCTGTGGTCTGGATCCGGCCCGAGGACACGGTTGCGTTGCCGTCGAACGAGTTGGTTAAGCGTGACTTCCCCTTGGTGAAGCCATGCTGAGTGCCCCTAATGATCCCCCTATCCTTGATGTGCCTAGAGACAGGACCAAGGACAAGTTGTTCCATCACCTTTCTGGGGATGGAGGTGAGGCTGACCGGTCTATAGTTACCCGGGTCCTCCTTCTTGCCCTTTTTGAAGACTGGAGTGACATTCGCTTTCCTCCAGTCCTCAGGCACCTCTCCCGTTGCCCACGACTTAGCAAAGATGATGGAGAGTGGCCTAGCAATGACTTCCGCCAGCTCCCTCAGCACCCGCGGGTGCATCCCATCAGGGCCCATGGATTTATGGACGTCCAGATTGCTTAATTGGTCCCTGTCCCAGCCCTCATCTACCAAGACAGATTCTTCCTCTATCCTGACTTCTTCTGGGGCCTCAGGGGTCCGGGGCTCCTCAGGACAGCCTCCAGCAGTATAGACAGAGGCAAAGAAGGCATTCAGTAACTCCGCCTTCTTTTTATCCTCTGTCTCCAGGGTCCCCACCTCATTCATCAGTGGGCCTACATTGCCTCTAGTGTTGGCTTTACCTGCAATGTATTTGAAGAAGCCCTTTCTGTTGTCCTTGACCTCTCTTGCAAGGTTTAATTCCAAGGAGGCCTTAGCTTTCCTAATTGCCTCCCTACACCCTCTGACAACAGACTTATATTCCTCCCAAGTGGCCAGCCCCTCCTTCCATGATCTGTACACCCTCTTCTTCCACTTGAGTTTGCCCAGCAGTTCCCTGTTTAACCATGCAGGTCTCCTGGTACCCTTCCTTGACTTCCTACCTGTTGGGATGCTCTGATCTTGAGCTCGGAAGAAGCAGTCCTTGAATGCTAACCAACTATCTTGGGCCCCCTTACCTTCTAGTACCCTGTCCCATGGGATTTCCCCTAGCAATTGCTTGAAAAGGCCAAAGTTGGCCCTCCTGAAGTCCAGGGTTGTGATTCTGCTAGCTATTCTGTTCCTGCCACATGAGATCCTGAACTCTACCATCTCATGGTCACTACAACTGACTCTAAACACTGCTCTTGAGTTTAGAGCAGCTCCCACGGTTGCTCAGTCTCTACAGGGGTTTGCTAAAAGGGACAGTGTTGTAAAAACCCTCAGCTCTCCTGCCTGCAACCCCCAGGGCAGCACCTTCCTGAACTCTCCACTTGTGTCCTTGGCTCTGGGTGCTTGAGGAGGGTTGTGGGAAGCCAGGCAGTGCCTCCACTCTTTCACTGCCTGTGTGAACTCCGGTGTCAGCTACAGCGTGACCCCTGAATTGCACAAATTTGGGGGCAGTGATCAGAAGAGGCACTCTAAGCCCTGCCTGCAAGGTCTGAGCTGTGCCGCTGTGGGCTCCTTAGCTAGAGAGTAATGGCGTCTGTGGCAGGTGGCAAGGTTGTTTTGTGTTTGGTCAGGGAACTGGGCTGGGTATTTTTTTTTTCAGCAGTTATGTTAAAATATATGAGTAAAATGTAGATCTTTCTCCTTGGGCCAGCAGTGCCCACGGGAGCCTGGTGAGGAGTGACCAGTCCCTAAAGGAGGGCAGCTTGTGATTCACCCTGTGCCTCTTGGTTTTATACCAGTGATGCTTTTAAAGCAGGGTCCTTGGGTGGTTGGGGAGGGGGGATGTCCTGAGTCAGTGCCTCTTGCTGCTGCTGTATCAGACCCTGGGCAGGGGCATGAAGTCTTGGGGAAGCCCAAGAGCATCACAGCCTCCTCTGCTGGCTACCCCTGTGCAAGGGGACCTTGTGCTCTCATTAGCACAAACTGGTGGCATTTGAGCCTGGTGAGTTTACTTTTTCTGAAAGTCACTTGATCGGAAACCCTGGGCTGGTTGGCTGGCTGACCGCTGTGTTTTGGTCCTGAGCCCTTCAAATTAGCTGGGTCCACTCAAAGGGAGAGAAATCTTTGGCCTCATCTCCTTGGGAGAAGCTCCTGAGGGAAGTCTGACTCCTCTGTGGTTTCCATAACACCATGCTGAGGTGTCTGAGCGTCCTGATGTCTTACTAATTTGCCAGTGATGATTTTTTTTGGAGTTATTTTTAACAGGCACATTGTGCAACTTAATGGGCTTTTTATTGGTGGTAAACAAGCCGAGCTAGGCAGGAATGCTGCTGGGGCTGGACTGGCAGGCTTGCCTCTCAGTGCTGTAGAAATAACTTGTTCGCTTTTTTCCTTTAAAAAAAAAAAAAAGGGAAAACCTGGGGCTGTCCTGCAGCCTGATGTTACTGTTCCCACCAGCCTCCCCCATGGAAGTGCTGCGGCAGCGCAGCTGAGGTGCACGCTCTGCCCCTCATGGCCTGATTTTTGGCTCTCAGACTGCTCTCTGCTTTGGTTTAAGGGGCTGTAACCTCTGGCAGGGAGGTAATGGCTTTGCCCGCCGAGGCTGGATCGTGCGGGGCCCAATCCTGCCCTGGCACAAAGAGCTGTTCCCTACCAGGCTGTGGCCGGGATGCTCGGGACTGAATGCATGGAACTGTTGGGTCTTGGTGGGGGCTGTGGAAACCCCCATGTCTCTTCTCATGCTTCTTGCTTGATAAGCTCAAAACTGGCTGTGGACACGCAGCATTTCACAACCCTTCTGGAACGGGAGTGAGGTTGTGTTGGAAACCCGCACGACTGGGGGAAACGCAGGTACTGCTGCAAAGTGTGCGGCCGTTGCCGTGAGCCCAGTGGTGTTCGGTGTGCGAGCCCCGACCCATCACCACGGGGCTGTGCTTGGGGCACTGGGGCTTGCACCAAGCTAGGGGCTGCCCGTGGGCTCAGCCGCCATCCCTGCAGCGTGTGTGCCACCGCCGTCCACGCTAACCTCCAGTGAAAAGTGTCAAACTTCAGTGGCCAAGAAAAGAGTGCTGACCTATTTTGGACGCTTATTTATATTCAAGTTGCTTCTTTCTGTCTCTGTGAAAAAGCTGTTGTGACTCAAATACTTCTAAAGAGTTTTTCCCCTCCCATAGCTTATGTTTTTAACAGGATATAATCTAGGACTAACATCTGTATTTTCCAGTAGTCAGAATAAATGTCTTATTATCTTTTCTTTTAGTTTTCTTGCTGAAACAACACTTCTACAGAGCAAAGCCAGCTCTGTAATACAGCCAAGCCTTTGGTTGCGTTGTATCTGAATTTTTACAGGTTCTTTTCATTTAAAGTTTTTGCTACAATTCAAAGTTTTCAGACCAAAATGGAAAAAAAGTTGAAAGTATGTCACTGCTGTCTATGATCGTGAGCCACAATGAAAAGTCATCTAATGTAGGGTCACAAAAATTATGGAAAGCTGTTAGTTTTAGTTTCTGGGTTGTTTTTTTTTTTAAGTACAGTGTCCTTGTATCACTTACTGGCTATAGCACTCTGCTGAAATCTTGATCTGAATTCAGACCTGAAAGGTCTTATTGGTGAAAATGTTGTTTTTTGGTTTGTTTGGGGTTTTTTTTTGACAGTTTGCTATTTAACTGTGAAGTGCAGCATATAAAGCTAATTTCTGATGTCTTTTAAATTGAAACTGTAGTGTCTGTAATGAACTTGTATCATTGGAATAATCATAAAATTTGAACAGCTCGGTCAGTGCAGCCGTGTGCACTAATCCTAGCTGGATACTTGTCATCCTGCATGTTTTAGGACTTGCATTTCTTACTGTCAACGGTAGGAATATAAGTTAGATCTTAACCAGCAAGAAAAACAAAGGCAAATGCTACAGATATGTCATCCGTATGAATGAGTGACGGTTGTTTTAGTCCATTGTATCCCATGATTTTTCCTACTTTACTGTGGGAGCTTTTCTTTTTCTTTTTCTTTTTCTTTTTCTTTTTCTTTTTCTTTTTCTTTTTCTTTTTCTTTTTCTTTTTCTTTTTCTTTTTCTTTTTCTTTTTCTTTTTCTTTTTCTTTTTCTTTTTCTTTTTCTTTTTCTTTTTCTTTTTCTTTTTCTTTTTCTTTTTCTTTTTCTTTTTCTTTTTCTTTTTTTTCTTTTTCTTTTTCTTTTTCTTTTTCTTTTTCTTTTTCTTTTTCTTTTTCTTTTTCTTTGAGACCTGAAAGAGCAAGGGTGAAAAAACTGGCAGCGGCTTGATTTATGGGAATTGAAAACCCTTTGGCTTCCCTAGTCAAGCTTGCAAATTCATTGAACGTACCAGTCTTATGCTTAACTAGCTGTGCCCTATGTGAGTGCATCTACATGAAGATCGTATCCAACTCCCAGTCTGTCAGTGGGAGCCTTTCCATCATCCTTGCCTGCAGTTGGATTTGACCCAAAATATATCTGAGAAGGATTAGGGAAGTTCCTTTGTTACACAGTTGTGGTATGTGGCTTTTGTCTGTCATATCTGTGTTCCTGTTTTCAGAGCATCTGACATGAAGTTACCAGTATCACGTGCCCAGACAGACACACAGACACCTGTACCCCCATGTGCACTGAGAGGTCTCTGTGCATTGACGTGCCTGGATTTGGGACAATCCCATTGCACCATGGCAGAAGGGCTCTGCTGGTCCTGTGGCCTCCCAAGGCTGATGGCTCTGTGGCTGCCATCAAACATAGCTGCTCCTTGAGAGTGGTCAGGTTGTGACTGTTCCCTGCTTGCGAGGCTGGTCCTGTGCAAGGTTTTGGAGAGGAGGACTGGAGCCTGTCTTGGCCCTACATGCTATTGTAAGAGGTTTTTCCCCAATGTTCCTCACTGGGCAGCCAGATGCTGTGATGCAGCCTGGGGGTGCTGAATCTGTGGGTGGTCTTCATACAAAGTCACGAGGGAGTGGAGAGCTGGAGGCAGAGCACTTGTGATACTGCAAGGAAGAGTTTTTCAACTTCTTTCAAAGAGGAATAGTAGTTGAGGTCTGTAGCCTCTGATCCAGGGTCTTGTACTGATGCAAAACTGCCCTGAGAAGCTCAGCATTGCCCTTAGCAGGAGTGGAATATAGCATGGCCAAGTTAAGGCCTCCATGCTGTATGATGGAGTTTGAAATGCCAAATGCTCTTCAACTTTCAGTGGGTTCATGTCTGTTTAAAGTTGTTTGTGACCCCTGTGTGTCAAAAGCATTTGTAAAGCTCATCTGAAAGGAGGTAGGTCTGAAGGTGAAACTAGTTCCTACTGCTGCTGGGATCAGAGGTATATAATGGCTCTGTGTCCCGAGTGGTGTGTTGCTTGGGTTTGGTCATTCAGACCTGGCCGTAGAGAGACCAGACTATAACCCCTGCAATGCAAAGTAATTTTTTTTTTAATATTTTACATGTGTATAAATGGTTTCTGTGGACACCATTTCTTTGCTTTCAGTAGAGCTGTCCTAGGTGACCAATCACCCTAACAAAGAACATAGTTTAGAGAAATGATGGGCTCGAGAAGAGATGCTTATTTTGTCTCCTGAGTACCCTCCATAGGCTGCTGCAAATGAGCAGTGCTGTTGGCACCTCCTGGTCAAACCTGCTGGGTGCTTTCACATCAGCAAGGAACCTGGGAGTTTACCAAACCTATCTGGGATCTGCTGGATTAGGTGTGATGGGTGGCTGCTGAGTCTGGATGCCCAGGACTCTCAGGAATTAATGATGTGTGTATAGTCTGGATTAGTTTTATCTCTAGAAGGTTTAATGCAATACACTTCTTGAGAATTGAAATGCTCCTTGTTCAAAGCAAGCAGCATTCTCCCTGCAAATAAGAAGGCAGACTCAAAGGAGGGATGCTCTGTATTGAGCTGGCATGTTTAACATAATTTAGGTACTCTACTGTGAAAGTGAATTCAGATTAAGCTTCCCCTGTGTAAACAAGCCAGTTGAGGGATTTTGTTGTGTGATGAGTTGATGCAGTGAAGTGGAAGTTGTAAAGAACATCTGTCCTGAGCACAGGGAATATCCTTGGAGTTAGAATTAACTGCCCCTGGCTGGCAACATTGGCAGAGCTGAGGATGGAGAACACTTTGGGGAATGCATTAGACCCTCCACTTCAGTGCTTAGCCCTCATGTATCCTATACATGATATGAGACCTGAAGCCACAATTTTCCTATACTGGAAGCTCGTGGAGAGGATTTTTTTGTTTTGCTTGCATCCGTCAAAATTCAGTCCCTTGTACTTTGGCTTAGTTGTCTTCATGGTGCTGCTGGTCTTGCACACGTGTGTTGGGTCTACACCTTACACACCAGAATGTCAACAGGGTAAATTTTTGATAAAGTTACTGGGGAAAACTTCTGGTATTCTGGATTGTCAGTTTCTTGGAGAGGTTTCGATCCAAATCTGAGGCTTGGGTGTTCTTTCCCTGTATTTCTGCCACCATATTTGTCTCTAAGCAGGAAAACTCTGATTAAATTACAGTGCACCTCTGTTAATGTGCAAGTATAGCAGCTCCCTTAAGTTTCATATTAGTTTTTTTTTCATGTGGTGAGTAATCATGCTCACACATCCAGAGGGTTGAGGAAAGAGCAGTGCACAGCAATTGCTGGATATGCATTTCAAAATTCCCTGTGGAAGACTGTCTAATTAGATTTAATGAGCTGGCTGGTGAGCATGCATGTGCCTGTAGGCTTTCACCATCTCTCTCTAGCTAACAGGATCAGAAGTGCTCATGCGTGTCCAAGGTAAATTGGATGAGTACGTGGGAGAGATGCTTTTGTACTTGCAGAGTGCAGGTTTGGATCAGACTTTTACCTATCTATCTGTCTCATGTCTGTGCTGTAATAAGAGACTTCCATTGTGGAGGTGAAGCATTTGATAATGCAGGTGGTAAATTGGAAGTGAGGTTTGCTGTGGTTTCAGCTGCTCAGGTGAGGAGGGATGGGAGCAGAGCATCTTTGATAGTTGATATCCCATCCTCTGTAATGTTACTCCCAAGAGCTGCTGGTGCAGGGGGGTGGCAGAGCTACAGTAGGTCACAGGATGTGTGTCACCAAGCTACCAGGGGAAGGTTTTAATTTAACTGGAGACAAACGGTCAGTACGGCTGGGATTTCAGTGGGTGAGGTGGATAACAACCATCAGGTTTGCATCTTGGTGCGCCCTGGGTCTGCTCCACTGGCTGGCTTCCCACCCCTCCGTCACTGGAGAGAGCCCTGAATTGACTGTGTGTAATTTGGCTTTTTTGCAGGGGTCATGGCCATGGGTCAGTGCTCTCCTTCCAGGAAGGACCAGTCTGGGTAGAGAGCCATGTTGAGAGGGTGGCCATTTTAATGAGGGGTTTCTCTTTGTGTTTTTTCTTTTTTTTTTTTTTTTATTAACTAACCTTTGTTTTCTGTCAAGAAAGCTGTCCTGAGGCACGACTTAGCAAGGCAAACATGCCTGGACAAAGGGAGCATTAAGCCTGCACAGAGGGAGGGGAGAGGGTTACACCTCTAATTACTTTGTGTGCATGTAATTTTTTTCTTCCCCTCTGGTGACTGATGGGTCTTGAAAGGACTTGCCAGGGTTGGTGCATGAATTCACTGGGGCAGAGCATGTTCTGGGCTGAAGCTGTGGGCTGTCTGGGCTCCAGATGCCGAGGGCAGGCAATGCCCTCACACTGGTGTTGCTCACGCCTGAGTCAGCGCTTGTGCAGCACAGCTGCTCCCGAGTTGAAAGGCAGGCTGTAGGTTTTGCTGCTCGCACCCTAGCTGAGCTGGACAGGAGGATGGAGAAGCTTGGTTCTGCTATGTGAGCACCGTCTTGAGTGGGGTGGTGTGAGAGCATGTAGAGCAGCACCTCCTGGTAGCAATGTGGGTGCTCAAGAGACGTTCTGAGCAGATGTGAAGCACTGAGCTGCAAAATTGCTTCTGCTGACCAAGGGGCTAGAGAAGGAGGCAGTCCTGAACCCCTTTCATGCATCCCTACTCCCAAATATAGGGACACAGGGGAAAAAGGGATCGGCACTCTCCCACCCTCCCAATGAGCAGCAGCCTACAAACCACCTAACCTTCCATCCCGTCCCTTTCTCTGGTCTTTGTGCCTGGTCCTGGAGCTCATGATAGACACCCAGGCTCTCCTGAACGAAATGGGACCTGGGTTTGGTTGGGAGGGGAGTTAGGGCTCATAGCGTTCATGTGGGACACAAGAAGAGGGAGGAAGGGGAACTGGAGTGGAGGTGGAAAATAGTGAATAAGCAGTTGTGGGGCTGGTGTTCAGGGAAGAGGAGGAGAAGCTGGGACTGCCCAGGAGATGGGAGGAGGAACGTGTGGCGTGGGCTGTAGTCCTGGCCTTGAAGTTGATGGATTGGGAGGGTTTGGCAGGGAGTTGGGGATCTGGTTTTAGGCAAACAGTGTAAAATGTAATGTGGAATTCAAGAAGAGAGCTCCAAAGCCAGTGGGCTTGGCTCTTGAAGATTCCACTGGAGGGAATGCATTTTTAGCCTGGTTTCTATAAAGATTTTCCCTTTCCCGCTAGTTTTTTGATCCATTGACCAGCTCCCTGCAGATGGGATGGTGCAGCGGTCTGACCGATGATTTCCCTCATGAAAGTTCAGTGAAAATCACTGGCCAGGTAGAGGAGGAAAGGCCCTGCTAGTGCCGTCTTGGAGAGGAAGGCTGTAGTGTGGGTTCAACCACCATATTAGACATCAGGACATCTACGTGGCTGCTGGTGCCCAAGATGCACTCATGGGTAGCACTGCTCCTGAGGTGGCTGGCTCTCCCTTTGGGAAATAATGTACTTTCTGCACCAAAGTCATAGAATCTTTTAGATTGGAAAAGACCCTTAAGATCACTGAGTTCTACCGTAAACCTAATGCTGCCAAGTCCACCACTAAGCCATGTCCCTAAGCACCTCATCTACATGTCTCTTACATACCTCCAGGGATGGTGACTCAACCGCTTCCCTGGGCAGCCTGTTCCACTGCTTCATAACTCTTTCAGTGAAGAAATTTTTCATAATACCCAATCTAAACCTCCCCTGGCGCAACTTGAGGCTGTTTCCTCTCGTCCTACCACTTCTTACTTAGGAGAAGAGACCGACACCCACCTCGCTACAGCCTCTTTTCAGGTACTTGTAGAGAGCGATAAGGTCTCCCCTCAGTTCCGGGATGGCTTCTACTCCCTTCTTCCACTTCCCAGTTTCCTATTCTCACCAGCTGGAATGCTTTGGACACTCCCTCCTCCCTTCTTGGGGACTGCTGCCTTTGAGGAAGGGTCATTTTGGCTGTTGCTGAGAGGATACTGTCAGCCCTAGGGGTCTGGGGTAGCTGTTGGTCCTGCAGGGTATGGACACCCTCCTGTGCATCTCAGTTGGCCCTGGTAGGAGGCAGGATGGAGGGCAAAAATGGGCCTTTGGTCTGGGTCAGTTTGGCTGCTTTTAGGGTTGTATGGGAATACAGTGACATCAGTATCTCTTGGGGGTGATGTGGCCAGAAGAGATTCTTGCAGGGAAAAGCCTAACCCTGCCATGGCAGCTGGGAGATGCAGGGCAGGGAGGGAGCCCTTCCTCATGCTGGGTGGCTCCAGGTTTGCATCCTACAGCTTAAGAGATGAGGCTTCCCCACTTCTGAGCATGCCACTCAATGACTTGAGTAGGTCTTACTGTTGGGACTTTTTTTCCCCCTGCTTTTCCAGCCTTCCCTTCTTTATCTTGTCAATTCCTCTTTCTTGCTGGGAGGTGATCCCATGCTTTTATAAATATCAGTGTGTTAGAGAAAATATTTGTCAGCAGCTCTTTTCCCTCCTCTCCTATGAATATCTCTTACATTGTTTTCATTAATCAAAAATTGTCTTTAGCAAAAGGGAAGGAGCATCTTTGCCATTTTGAGTAAATTCCTCGTCCAGCATGGGTGGGGAAATCTGCTTCCAGTGTTGCCTGTTTGGTTGGTTCCTCCAGCTCTTCTCTGCTGATGGAAGATCAGTTGCATCTTACAGCTTGCAATGGGGTTATAAACTTTTTTTTTAAGGGGAAAAAAAAAAAGCCCAAACCACCCAGCTGTCTGGGGGTTCTTTCATTAAGTGGAGCCGAGGGACTGAAGCAAAATACCTCTTTTGCAGGAATCCCTTTTGGCTTGAAAGGAATTATTCGTGCAGTTATGCAATCCATGTTGAATTTTCAATTTCTCACAGTTTTCCCCTGCCCCCTCCCTTTTGTCCACGAGCCCAACTAGGCTCCTGCTGCGTCTCTTCACTGACTGACACGCTTTAGAAAGAGTCCTAATGTGTTGGTGCAGTCCTGATCCGGCAACCCATGCTCTGAGATCTCTGCTCGGAGCAAGTGGCTGTGGTGCAGAATGTGGATCTAGAGTCTCTCCCAGTTTAAGGTTACCCCTGCCAGGAGGGAAAGCCATCATTTTTCATCACGAATTCTTTTCTGAAAGGCTGCGGTTGCCTGGTGTCTCAACTTCCCTCCCTGCATCCGTGTGGGAAAGCTGCTAGTGTTTCCAAGCAGTTCACATTCCTTGCTGGAAAAAAATCTCAGAAGCAGAGGGCTGTGTGATCCTCTGCAGCCATGGCCTGAACATTGTCCCAGTGCAAAGGTATTGGGAAAAGCTCAGGAGCCTTCACTTTGGTAATATTGTCTCAGATGGGCAGTGGCTGAGCTCAGTGTTTTATTTTGCTCAAACGATTTCAGATGCGGGATGGAGGTGTTCACTGCTTGTCCTGATGTAGGAGAGCTCTGCCACTGGCAATAGGAACCTGAGCTGCTGCTGGCACCTGTTAAATCTCAAATAGGAGCCTACCTGTGCTACGCATCAGTTTAAAACCGTAGGTTGGTGCAGATTATTGCTTCACTAGTCCTATGTAAAAATAATCCTCTCCTTCCAGGGAACCTGTGTGGGGTTTGAGTCTGTGTAGGCACGAGCATCAGCATCTTGCAGGGCAGAGCTTTCTCCTGTTGGCAGAAACAGGGCCATTGAGCACAATCCTGCTCTTCTCCACTCCAGCTGTGAAACAAAATGGCTTAACCTATGTCACCCCAGGTGCTTAAGTTTCTTATGAACTGACCGAAGTGGAAGCGAGGGGCTGGATGTGTTGAGACTCCTGGGAGCACTGCAGGCGGGTGGCTGCTGTGGCTCAGCTGGTGGCCCAGGAGACTGCTCTGAGCAGGGTGCGAGCGCCCTGTGCTGCCCCAAATGCACTTGCACCAGTGCTGCTCTTGAGTCGGGGGGATCCCATGTGCGTGCACCCTGATAGGACATCAGGGAAGGCTCCTCCTGCGCCCTTGTTCTCACCGCAGGGCCCAGTGGTTGGAGTATCAGCAACAGGAATATGGGGATGGAGGTGTCCTGAGAAAATGGTGTGTGTGGCTCCTGATCACCTTCACTCCCATGTGTTTCATCTCCCACCCCCTGGGGTCTGAGCTGTGGGGTGGCCTTGTGCTGAAGGAGGCATGCAGTGGGCGATGCCTGGGCAGCACTGACACACGTGTTGGCTGTGATTCACGGTGGTGATGCAGATGTCTGTGGGATGTGGGCTGGAGCTGACCTGCTGTGAGATGAGGTAATGTGGATTTTTTTTTTTTCGTTTTACTTCTCCCATTCACTGCTTTGCAAGGATCAGTGGAAGGGTCTACAGATAACAAAGCCAGCTGTTGCCATTCACAAAAGCATTTTCTTTCAACTCCCTAAAAGCTCCAGCAGAGAAAATAATAAAAATTCACTTGCTGGTCTCGTTTCCAGGGTGTTCATGCCTTGGAGATGCACCAAGATAGTAGAATAGGAAGATCTAAGTAAGGGTGTGCATGTCCTGGGGCTGAGCAGAACAAAGCCAACCAACCCTTCCCTAAAGACCACTTTTGCTGCTCTCCCTTGGTGCTGCACAGGCGTTGAACCCAACACCCCCATCGTTCCCTGTGCTGATTTCTGTTGCTAATTTCTCTTGCTGCAACAAGTGTTAAATCCCAGCTGCTAAGCAGCAGGCCTGGGCTGTGTTTCAACCCCCCCGCCCCCCCTTTCCCAGGGGCTGTTGACGTGCCTGTGCTTGCATCCTTTGTGCTGTGTCCTCCATCCTGACGCAGCTTTTTCCTTTCTCTCTCCTCTCCCTCTGCCTCTCTCATTTTTGAAGGGTTCAGGCTGGGGATGTGTGATGTGTGGTGGGTTTTTTTTAGGGGTATGTCAGCCTTGACAATGTTCCTTGAAAACTGTCCCAACCTGAGGAGAGCAGAAAACTTGTGAGAATATTTGAATTGCTGACTAGTTTGATGGCCTCTTGGGTGATGCAGCACAGGGGCAAATACTGCTCCTCCAGACACTGGCGTTGGGAGGTCTCTCACTCTGAATTCCTCAGGTGCAGTGTGGCCAGCTTACAGGGTCCCTCTGAGCCGCTGTATTTTGTTTGGGTCCTAAAGTTGGTTTAAGTGAATTCAAACTTCATTCCTCCTGGTTGATCCAGCCCTGTCCCTGGGCTCCAACACATGGGATGTGCTGGAGTCACAGAGATGTGTGAACGCCTCCAGGCCTGGATTGTGTTGGGAGTAAAACACCCCATTCCTCTGTGTGTGGGGCTGCCCATCTCTGCCCCTTCCCTGGGGTGCTGCCCCACTGGCATCATGCATGCAGGGACCATGTCTCCTTGCCGCAGCAGCTGAGGGGTAGGCGGTGAGCAAGCCTTGCCCGCAGGCTTTGCAAGGGGAACAACTGGCTTTCTGCTTGTCCACGGGATGCTCCGTAACACGTCTGTCCCCGCTTGTTCGTGCTGCTGCCTGAGCCCCAGGGTTGGGGCGGGCGGGATCCCCTGCGCTGCTCCAGGACCCGACACCGAAGCTCTCAGTGTCTTCACTTAGTGCAGGCAAGTGCGTGCACGTGTTTTGCGAGGCTGGGTTTGCTGTGCCTGTTTTTTGTCTCCCCCCCACCCCTTAAAATTCCCAAATCTTACATTTTTGATCCCTGTCACGTGCATGTATGCTTCATGCATCCAGAGCATCTGATTACAGTCAAAGTGCAGATCTTTCCCCCTTTACATCTCTGCGGTGTGCCATGCCATATTAACACTGTCGGGAGGGCATCTGGGTGATAAAGTGCAAACATGTTCCTTGTTTAGCTCTTGCACTCAGTAAAGACTTCTCTTTCTTGTTTTAAAGCGATGTACTGGCTGTCCCATTAAGAGCCTGGCTTTCTTCCAAACGAGCCTTGTGTGTGGGCACGTGTGGATTATCTTTGTCTCTATGGCTACCCTGAAAACTTTTGAACCAGAAAATTCACTGGAGGGATTGAGCTCTAAGATACTGGTTTCCTACAGCTTTTATGAAAATAGTTGCTGAGTGGTGGGACTGTACCTTGTTCACATCTCCCGAAGGGTTGTAGCAGAAACTCAGCCAGTATTAGACATCAGAGAACCAACAGCCAACTCTCAAGCACAGTCTCAGGAAAGAGCTATGTAAAAAAAACCCTTAAAAATCAAGCTTTGTTAGTTCTATCACTCCAGTGTATTAATATTAATTAGGTCATTTTACTAATTACCTGTTCATCTGTATGTAGGGGCAATTGATAGCTTGCTGATGGGTCCCAGCTGGAAACTGTAGAGCATAAGAAACAGACCTTGAGAGTCACATGTGGGCAACAGGGGGTTGATTATCACCTCCAAGAGCTCCTGTTTACTAGGGTTTTAAATAATTTTTGGCAATCCCTAAGGTTGCATGTGGGATGGAGAAGTGCTCTCTCTGATGAGGGTTAAACATGTGCTATTTAAGAGAGAATTAGTGCATGTAAGGTATTCACTGGTACATCATTGCTAAGAGCTGCTGTCAACATTTTGAGAAGATAAGTAACAGCAGTTTCATATATCATCATCATCATTATTATGTTTTGGCTTTTTTCAGACACCTCCCCAGTTGGGGATTTAAAGGTGTTTCTAATTAGTCAGTGTTTCTGGCTCTGGGAGATGACTTGCTGAGACTCCTGTTACAGGGTTGTCTGTCTTCTTGGCCTCTCTGGAGCTTATCCTGGGGTTAACATCATTTCTGCTCCCCTCATGAAGGTCACATGCTCTGCAGTGAGTGTGAGGAGCTAAAGCAGTGGACTGGAAGGGGAACCTTGTGTTATCACATTTCCTGCAGGCGTTAGGTCTCTTAGAGGGGAGACATTCATTGGAGACTCATTGGCTTGTCTTGCACCCTCATCTGAATGTGCCAAGTCCTTTTTCTTTCTCTGCCTTGTCCAGCTGCAGTGGCACACAGCTTCTGTCTGCCTCCAGGAGTTTTTCCAGCCCCACCTTGATGATGGGTGCTTCCATGCTGGGCTGGACTTTGGGGATGAGTCATGCTCAGAAGGAAAGATTTGGTGGTAAGCAAATATATAGTCTCTTGTCAGTCTTTCTAGACTGACTGTGGGAGTCAGGTCCTATGAGTGATTTTTTTTTTTCAGCATGTTTTTAAACATAAGTGGTGACATTCCATGTTTCAGTCGTTCCATTGCATGCCTGGTGTAATAATCTTTGAAGCCATTTAAAGTATTTGTTTTTCATTTTGTGAAAATTGGCAGAGATAAGACCCTTTTAATACTATGAGTTTGATGTCAGAGAACCACATGGAAAGCATTCATCCATGCTGGTCCCCTGGACAGCTGGCCTCCTTAGTTCTGCTCCCTGGAGGACCCACAATTTCATTGTCATTTTAGGCAGAAGAGGTGCCGGAATTGGCCTCATCCTCCCGCAACCCAAGAGTATTTTGGTAGAAATCTGGCCATTTAAAGGCAATTGTTCCTTTCTGGCTTGTCAAACCTTTTCTTTCCTACTTTGCATTCTCCTGAGAGCTGCTGCTGCTTCTACCCCTGCTGTTGGCAGATTGGTGTCTATCAGACCTTTCCTGGTCCCTTCCTCAGCTCCCTGAGCCCAGTTGCCTTTCTGCAAGTGTTTCCTGATCATGCAGCACAGCACAACCCTCAAGTTCAGAGTAAGCTGATACAGAAACTGCTGTAGTGCCCAAAGATTCATCCAGGTGGGAATCTTCGTTATGGAATGGGTTTGAACTAGTGCTTATTTGGTGTCAGAGCAGAAGGAAGGACAGAGTTACAGACTAATGCTCTCAAATGAGAGACAGTGAAGGCTTGGTCCAAGATGTGGAAACGTGGAGGGGAAACAAAGAGAAGAGGGAAGAGATGTTGTTGCTCAAAGCAGGGAGTGAAATAACATTATATATAATTGATATTGTGGCATAAATGGTGGAGATAAGGCAACAGAAACATGGAGGTAGCTGCCTCTGGACATCTGTACATGAACGAACAGCTGTCTCGAAGAAATTCATTTGCCCTGGGAAGAAATTACTCTGGATGGGAACTGGTTAGTGCAGGTTTACTTCAGCACATGGTTACATCATGCAGCTTTTTTTCCCTTCCCGTAGGCCATCTGGGGATTTCCTGGCTGATCCTGTTCCTGCTGCTTTCTCTGGGTGCTTGAGATCTCTCTAACAGATACTTGTGAACAGCTGTGGTGGAAGAGTATAGAGCTCGTCGAGCTCATTTAGGGAAAATGGGTTCACAGCAACTAAGGTGATTTGGGGGCATCAATCAGTGGAAGGTGAGGGTTGGGTTTTTTCTTTTCATTGCAGCAGCCTACTGAAGGCAATGGGATCTGGTGAGGTTGGTAAATGGCTGCTGTATTCATGGAAGCAATGAAATAAGATTCTCTGCTGCCCTTGGCAAGGGTCCTTTGCCCTGCTGTGTTGCTTCAGCAAGGCACTCTCATCTTCCAGTCATTAGTCATCCTCTTGTTATTTCATTTTGTGGAAAAGATTATAACCAGCTGAGGAGATAGGGCAACATGAGAGACCAGGCTGCTGTCCTATACTGCTGTATTGTTCCTTTGTCTTTGCTTTGTCCTCCTTCCAAACCCATGGCCATCCAGACCATACAATGGAGAGCAGGCAAGAGTATTCTTTAAGGTGGGAGGAGCAGCCAGTCCAGACTTGTGTAAGTCAAGTTGCCTAACCCTGGAGTTACGCTATCCATTGTGGAAAAAACAAGGGCTGGGGTCTGGAGCCTGGGACTCTATTCCCAGCCCTGCCACTGATGCCTGCGTGATCTTGAGCTGATGATCCTGATTAAGGGTGACTGAACACTGGAACAGGCTGCCCAGAGAGGTTGTGGAGTCTCCTTCTCTGGAGACATTCAAAACCCGCCTGGACGCGTTCCTGTGTGATATGGTCTAGGCAATCCTGCCCCGGCAGGGGGATTGGACTAGATGATCTTTCGAGGTCCCTTCCAATCCCTAACATTCTGTGATTCTGTGATTCTGTGATCCTCAGTTGCTCTAGCTTGCCTGTCTGATGTATGTAAGCATTGCAATGGTGCAATGGTGCAATGTTGATTTCGGAGAATTTATAAACCTTGATGCATTCAAGGAGAGTGAAGGCTCTGGGCTGGAGGACTTCTCCATAAGGTGGCTGGTTACTGCAGCCTTTGAGTGAGCCAGTCCCTAGAAGGTTCAGCAGGAGCAGGTCGATTCGAGGGAGCTCAGCTTCAGGACCTGAACCTGAAGATCCTTATTAGCTAATCCAGTCATGAAGCAATGAGATTAAGGGTGCTCAGCTCTTCCCTTAAAGCCTGACTGTTTTTCTTTGAAGAAGTCTTTAGGAGACAAGATTATCTCTAAACGGGTTTGTTCAGCAAATTGTATGCTGGGACTCTGTTGTCCTGAAGGGACCTCAGGTCAACATGTTCATCTGAAGTGATAACAGTAGCATTTGATGATGTGGCTCAGGTGTAGGATTAGATTTATCACTTCTAGGAGGCAGAGTCTAATGTTTGCTCCTGGGGTCTTATGGTTCTTTCCGGACCAAACCTTGGTCCCTCTGAAGCTGTTCACTGACTGGGAGCAACTTTCTACCTGTGAATAAATAGCTCATTATTGCCTGACTTTTCTCAAGGGCAAGTTGGAGACTAGTGTTGCCTCTTATGTGCCTAGGCTCACGTGTGTTTTGGCACGTACACCTCTTTGATATGAAAAAATGACTGGGTTGAAAAAATGCAAATCACTTCTGCAAAATTGCTGATTATTGTTGTGTGGGAGGAAAAAAAGGTGCACTCAAATCTTTCCTGAAAGTCCCAAGTTTGAGGAGTGTCCAACCTCTGCCACACTCAGTACGCACAGTGCCTCGTGCCAAGCAAGGATAGGAGTTTTTCAGCAGTTAACAAGGTGATATGGTTAGGTGGATTGTGTTTGATGCTGTGGGGAAACAGCTGTGTTTCCCCCACCCTGCTGGGTGGTTTGGGGTGGGAGCCATGTCAGGGTAAGCATCCAGAGGCAGCTGTCTCTCCTGGGTTCCTGCACGGGGTCAGCTTTGCTTAATCTGCATAGCCTGAGACGAAAAAGCAAGTCAGATGCACGGCTCAGGGTTAATGCCTGGGGTTGTCTCAGTTTGGGCAGCTGCAGTGCATGAGGGTTTTTTGTGAAGAGGCAATCTTTGGAGTGAGGCAAGTGAGGTAATTACCACAATCCTTTTCCTCTCAGATTTCACTAAACAGCTCCAGCCTTTGCAGGGCTGAAGAGAGAAAGAAACCAGACTGCTTTTTTCCCCCCTTTTCACTTTAACCTGTATGTGCAGCAATAATAGCCTGCCAAAATAAAGTGGAATTATTTATGTAGCACTAAAGCACAGTCAATGTCAGAGCAAGGGACTTGCACCTAAATATCTATTCAGTGTGGCTATATGGCTGTCCTTGCCATAGTTACAAGGACTTCCTTCTATCTGCTGGCTTGATGCTAACAGTTGTTCTGTCAAGGATGGGATTTTTATGATCCCTTCTTTATAGAAGTGTACTATTGGATAGAGTGATAAAATTACTTTCTCAAGGTCTCTTAAGGAGGGGGAAGCAGGGTAGGAGGGCTTGAATCCAATTCTCCTGAATCCCAGTTCATGAACTTGGCCCTGAGACTGTTTATGGGACCTTCCTGCTGTCAGGCTTGACTTCCCTGCAGTCAGCTATATTGCACCAGCATAAACTGCCTTAAGTAGATTCTGGCCAGGGCCACGTTAGCTGCTTTCAAGGACTTCCCTGTGAAACAGTGCACAAAAGTTGGAGTGGGAGCAGGAACGACCACAGTACTGAAAGCAAAGCTCTTTGGCCTCACAGTCAGTTACAGAATGGGCACTGGAACTTTCTTAGTCTGCCAGAATCCATTTTTGTCTTAGCCTAATTCATCTTCTTTTATTTACATTTACCCTTTTTTTGGATAACATTGGTTTTGATAAAGAAACATGCCAGAGCCTGTGACTTCAATGACAAGTCCATTCACAGTCCCTCACATTGAGACAACTCTCCTGACTGCATCTCAAACAGACCAAAGATGAGGACACCAGTAGCAAAGACTTAAATGATCTTCAGTGAAGGGTTTTTGTGGTGGTGGTGGGTTTTGTTTTCTTTAATAATATCCTCAGAAAGGAGGAGGGTCTGGGTGGCCGTGATTAGAAGTCAAGGGCCCCAGAGTTGGTGACACCACAAGCACTAGCATGTAGACTATGTGGACTGGTAGTGGTGTTGTCCTAGCTGTAGCAGTGTTAAAGGCATAGGTAAGGCAAGGTTTGTGGGGAAGGGTAACCTCTCTTATTAGGCTCGTGGCCAAGCTTTCAGGTACACGAGCTGAAGACTAGAACAGAGATGGCAATCTTCAAAGCTACGTTCAGTTTGACAGCAAATACTCCAAGCTTAATGAAGTAGGATGATCAGGTAGGTTGCTGGAGAGAAAGGTAGTTCATACCTGCATATGAGAGGGACGTTAGCAAAAAAAGTGAAATTAAGGAAATTACCTTCTATGGGGAACAGAGAGAGAACTTGCCATCTGTTGAACATGGGATTAGCTGGGAGGAGGCAGGACAGAACTACAGGAGGCAATAAAGCCAATCTCCCTGTTGAAACCAGGATTTCTAGTATCTAGCAGAGTTATAAATGCTTGTTTCCAAGCTTGCCTTTTGAAGGTGTTTTATGGGCCTCTCTTGAGGACCATGGCTGAAAGGTCAGAGGCTGCCCAAATAAAGGGATGTGCCCTTTCATAGCATCAGTAGCTGAGTTGTGGGACTACTTTCCAGAGGATGCTGTGGATGCTCAAAATTTCAGACTGCTCAAGGGGAGACTGGGGAAGCTGGGGGTTACAATCCCCTCAGTCTTCCGTCTCCACCCACTTTTGCCTACTGTAGGAGATGAGGCTACATGGACCTGTGGTCTGAGCTGGTACAGTTGTTCCTGTGATGGGCTGGTTGTTTTGAGAGACATCCTGGTGATAGGACCACTTGAAGATATTCACAAAATACCTTAGAAGACTGCAGGTTCATCTAAGTACCCTGGGAAATAGCCATGGGAGGATAGAGCTGCAGGCTGAAATGAGGGGTGGCAGGGGTTGTGTGGATAGTTCTTTCTGTAATGTTATTAGAAAGATAAATGTTACCAAAATAACATTGCTGTGGGAACTTAGGAATGTATCTTAATATCTAGGAATACACATTGGCAAACACATTGTATTAATAAGGTAAAACATAGATATTCCTGGATGGGATAGCCCAGATTTTTTCATTAAATAGTAACAGCATCAGCAAATGGAGGTGCTATTTTAGGTTTTGTTTTGGTAACTAGTGTTGATGTTACAGGAGGGCCTGGTTGTATAGAGGAATCTTGGACTTAGTGCTTGTAAAACGGATTCCTTTTAAATTAAATGGAAGCCTAAACACAAGTAGGTCTGGAAGTAGGATACTTGTCTTTGAAAGGGCAAACTTTGAAAAATGAAAAAAAACTGGTGGGTGAAGTCATCTGGCCAGAGAAGCATGAGAACTTGAATGCAGAGGATGCAGAGCCTCTCTCTAATTCAGAGGTACAGAAACTATCTGGATGAGGGATCCTAAGCATAGGAGGAAAACATGGCAGGAAAGGGCTCCTTGCTGAAGCTGGTGAATAGCCACTTTAAAAAGGATAGCTGGGATTAAACAGAGTCTGTAAGGAATGGAAAAAAAGACTAATCGTTGAAAAAGCAATGTCTTAGAGGTCAGGAGGGGTAGGGATAAAATGAGTATTGCCAAAAGTCAAGCTGTGTTAGGCCTGGCAAAGGAAATTAAAACAAATAGCAACAGGTTTCTCAGCTATATAAATAAAAAGAGACTTGAAACCGCTGTGCAGTGAGGACCAACTGGAGATTAAAGATGATCTAGGTATGGCTCCAGTATTAACCAATCTTTGCTGCAGTGTTCAGTACAGTTGGAGGGGATGAGGACATGGAAACCTCAAAAACTGAGGGGAAGAGCCAAAAGTCAAAGAATTAAATTGACTGAAATCAATCAGAGAGCAGAGGCCAGGAACACTGGCCCCAGTTTCTGAAGGGACCAGGACAAAAAAAAAAAAAAAAAAAAAAAAAATCACTGTGTCATGTGTAAAGATTTTTAGGTCATGGGGTAAATAGGAGACAGGGACCCAGTATTTCAGGTTGCCAAAGGTCGGGGAGTGATTCGGACAAATACAGACCTGTTAATCCAGCCTCAGCTGTGGATGACACTGGCAGATCTGGAGGACAGAGTAATAAAGGACTTGAAGGTAAACACCAAGTAGGTGAAGCAAAGGTGGATCATGCCAGGTTGAGCTGATACTTTTGTCTGATACACTGCACTTTTCAGAAAAATCAATTAATCTGGTCTGTGTGATGTCCCATGGAGCAGCAGGTACAAATGCATGTGCGAAAATATTCCTTAAAATAAGGACGAGGAGAGTCAGTTTGAAAAGTGGTGAGGGAGTGACAGAGGCTCGTGTGGGGATGGTGGGATTTGGCTGCAGAGGACCCCAGGGATAAGAAGTGAGGTGTACCTGGCTGTGGGTTTGCAATGATGGCCCTGGTGGAAACTGTAGGTGTGAAGGTATTGAATGCTTGTGATTGTGCTGAGTTAGGTTCTTTGTCATGGAGAGAGAAAGCTCAGGAAAACTTCAGGGTAAGTGTTGTGGAGGGGTGACAGGGTCAGGAATGGGATAAAACTGAATAGCACAGAGTGCTGGGACAGGCAGTGAAAGACCAGGCTGGAGACTGATGAACGGGACTTTTGCTAGCAAAATCTGTCAGTGGACAACTGAAACCTGTATGTTTTAATCGATTCCAGGGTGAGGGTGTACTTCCACTCGGCTCCTGCTGTGCAAAAACCACCCAGGCTCACCCTGTATCCAGAGGGGTGTCCCACAGCGGGGGGAAGTATTAACCCCTCTGAAAGCAGCTGGCAAGCCCTTGGCTGCAGTCATGAGCTTGGAAAAATGGATGTGGGCAGGTGCAGGGACAAGCTCCAGGGGAGTGGGAGCATGTGCCATGGGGAAGGCTTGGCAGGGGAGGACTTGGCTGCTCCCTTGAGATACAGGAGGGAAACAAACACTGGGAGGGGAAGGAGCAGTGTGAGCTAGAGAAGAGTGCTGGCCTGAGGACAGCATACCGTAACTCGGCCCTAATAATATCCCATCTAGAAAATACAGCATCTTCTGCTGGCTGGAGCACTGTCCTCCTAGGACATCTTCTCCAGGTGAAACCTTAAGGGCAGGCAGATGCTTTTCTGCTTCCGAGGAGGGTGGTGCAATGTGGCTGATGGCAAGTCCCATGTCCAGTGGCTCAGGAGGCCCTTGCACTAATCCCAGGGAGGATTTAATTTTTTTCCTTAAACAAGTATTTAAAAAAAATTTTAGTTCTGTTCATGGGCCCAGCAGGTTTTGTCAGTGCACAGGGAAACGTAGCACCGACCTTGCCACACTAATGTTCCTTCACTTTGGCAAAAGGGAAGTTTTGTCGTGGGAGAGTGGTTGTTAAAGTATTTATCCACCAAATTCAAAACAAAATTGTGCTCTCAGAATTTGGGGTCTGGTTCAAAGTGCAGTTGGATCTCGGCTAAAGCAGTGTTTCTGTTTCACAGTAAGTTACTGTACTGAATTTTCAAAGGGAATGGAGATGTAGAGATTTTTTGCTGTCTTTGTGAATACTGTTTTCTAGGTGCAGGACCCCAGTCTGCCTGTCTGTTTTCTTTTTTAAAGTAGATTTTATTTTTAATTGTAGCAAACCAAGCAGCATGACATACTCTGACCTAAAGTGAGTTTCCATGTATTTATTTATTTACTGAGATTTTATTGCTCAGCATTTCAGAGTAACAGAAGTGTCCTATATGTTTGTTTTCTTTAGGTTTCAGAGTTTGCCCTGCAGCCAAGCCAAATTACTCCAGCTTTGGGGGGAACTGAAATGAGGAAATCTGTACTTTGTGACCTTAAACTTTCAATGAAAGGGGATTTGGGAAATGGAGAAATGGCAAGTGCTCAGAAAGTGAATATTTGCAATGGGGAAATGGGGGAAGACGTTAAAACAAAGCTCTTGTACAATGCCAATAACTAGGTAATGTGGTCAAGTTAGGAAGCCCTTGACAGAGAATCAGTTGCTCAAGAGGAGGTATCAGGTATGTTGTCTGAGGCCAACAGCCCTGACAAAAAAGCAAAAGGATAGCTGGCATCTCTGAGACCTTAATTACAAATGAAAGAAAAGCTGGCAGGAGAGAAACTGAGAAGTGTCACATGCCTTTAAGGTCTCCAGAAGTCTCTTCCCCAGCATACAGTGGTCCTTTGTAGATTGCTGTAGAGTGATTTATTTCTGTGCCTCAGTGAGGGTTGGATTTTAGGCATTTGCTGCTCCCCCAGCATGGCTGTGCTGCCTTTGGGGCAAAGGAGCAAGATGCACTTTAGACTATTTGTGGCTCATCCTACAGTTTCATTCTGGGAACATCCCAGGGAGGCTGATGGCTGTTTCGGGGCCAAATATTCATCAGCCTTCTGCCATTTTCCAGCTAATTTGTCTGGATGACTTCTCACATTTTCCACCACCTGATGCTCTGTTAAGAGTTTGTTCCTTTGTCCGTCTTTGGGGCTGTATCGATGCTGCCTTGTTTCCTGTCTGAATTAAGGATTTATGCTAACCTCATCAGTCTTGGCAACTGAACAAGGCTGCTTTTGTAAGGAATCATCATCTGGAGACCTCTGTCCCATGCTCACCAGCTCCACAGTAGCAGGTCCAATCTGAGCATTGCCCTTTTCTTTGGAGGAGGTACTCTCTTTAGGGATCAGCCCATGTGATGTCAGCTCTTCTCCTAGGTTCATCCATCTCTGGTGCTCCCAGGTTCATTTTTCACGGCTTTAAGGCCAGAAGGACGCTGTCCCATCCTCAAGCCTGACTCCTGGTCCAGTCCAGACCACTGATTTTTGCTGTGTGCATTGCTGTTTTGACAAAAGCACTATACAAACCATTCATTTTTAACTTTAAAATCACTCACAACAGGAGATGCTATCACAACCCTTTTGTAAATTGTGCCAGTGGGTAGTTCTTTGGATTTGTCTATGTTTGCCTCGTCCAGTAAATAGTCTTCATCTCAGTAACAGTTGAGTAATTGCAAGAGTCGTTAATTCCTTTTTGGTCTTCATACACTTAACTATAGGTGAAGTCAAACTTTCCCTGGTTTTTCTTTTTCCCTTCTAATATCTTATCTGAGCAATTTATCCTGCTTTCTTCTGTGGCACTCCATTACAGTTGTATTTGAGGAATGAGTAAGAAGCTTGCAGGGAATTTTCTCTACAGATTTTATTCACTTTTGCTTTTCATTATTGATTAGCAGTTTCCATTCTCATCTTCTCTTACACTTGCTTAATAATAAATATTTATGCTGCCCCATCAATTTACATAGTATTCTGCAGACCTCAAAAGAGGCAGAGTCCTGCCCCACTGATCTCTAGTCTTTTCGTGCATCTCCCATGCTGCTGTGGGGGCACTGGGAGCAGAGATGATACAGCTTTGCTGGGGAGGACCCAAATACTGGAGGTGCTGGGTGCATTTTGCTCCTTTGGAGCTCTCTGGGAATGGAAGACCTTCCTACTTCTTCTTCAAAGAGAGGGGGGGACATACCCACTTGTGATATTTCATGCAGAGAGTGGAAGTACTGTGATAATTTGCTTGGCACATCTAGAAGAGGTGGCCCATGCAGTGCATTATGCAGTCTGGTCTGTGTATGGAAACAGCAATTGCTGTTAAAAACACACAGGTCTATGCATGTTGGGCTGTTGCATGATGAGACCCACTGACACACTTTGCAGGGCTCACTCATCCTGCTGCATGGGGTCCTCCTGTGCTGGGGCAGAGGACCCAGCCTGCTTGCAGTGAAACTGGAGCTTGCAATTCTGCTGTCTCAGCTGCTGTAACAAATTCGCTCTTTGAAACTCTTTCCCTGCAGAATTTGCATTACTGCTCCTGCGAGGTGTTAAGTGCCACCAGTAACTCCTCACTGCTGACTGCAAACCCTTCCCTCCAGGGCTGTTTGCTGCTCCTCCAGGCACATTTTCTAAGTGATCTAGGAGGGAGTCATAGTGAAATGAGTCTATCACTCAGCTGTTGCAGCTTTAGGGATGCCTCTGGTCTGGAAGAACTTGGTGATGAACAGATCTGAAGCTGGTAGAAACGAGATCAGCCCAAGGACTTTCTTACGCTGGTATTCCATAGGAAGAGTCAAATTCAAACATGATTGCAAGCGCATGTGGCTGTCCATCTTGAGGCCCGTTCAGTGAAAACTGGGTTTATCTGTTTGCCAAGAGCAACACACTTTTCCCTTTAACCCTCAGCAAGCCTTCCAGCTTTAGCCTGGCCAACACCATCACAGTTTATTTAGCAAGGCAAAGCATGGTGAGGCCAAGGGAGCGGTGTGAGAGAGGCCACAGCTGGGCTTTGTAAAAGGCAGGGATGGGGGAAGGGAGAAAACAATTAGGGAAAAGCAAGTGTTTTGGTGCGGAGTTTTAGCGTGGGACTTGTAATGTTCAGTGGTAAATAACCAGTTAATCAGTGCCAGATTGTCTGTTGGACGTCCTCTTAATTACTTCAGCCTGTGCCAGACACTGATATCTCTGAAACCTGAAAAATCCCATTGGAAGGTGCTTTCATTGGGGCTTAGCCAACGTGCTTTGCAGGCTTTTGAGGAAGAGCAGCACAGGACAAGAGCAAGTGCCAATGGGCTAGGGCTGTTGGGGCAGCAACGGGGGTGGCACTGGAGGGGTCTCTCCCCATGTTGGGGCACCTCACGTAGCTTGTCAGGAGCTTGCAATGAGTCCCATCTCTCTGGGGTGGCATCTCGGCTCTCCAGTTAGGCAGCAGTAAGATCTGCTGCTGTGGCTGTTTTCCATGTGCTTTGGCTTTGTTCCTGTGCCCTCAGCTTGTGCCAAGGCCTTCTGTATTTGTGAAAAGGCCGGGCATTTTTGTTTCTCTTTAAAGAAGAGGTGTCCTGGCTCCCAGCCCCTCATGAGGGCTGTGGTTGATTTTGGAGGCATGTGTGGCACACAGCAGGTGCACGTTGCTTTCTGAAGGTCACCCCTTGATTAAGGGGTCTTCAATGCCTGTCTCAACAGAGTATGAAGACCTGCACTTTGGTGTTTAGGTCTTTCTGCTGACTCGTTCCTGTGGGCTGAGAGCTATAAAATTGTGAATAGAGGGAGGAATGAAAAGATGATTATTTTTCAGTTTCATTCAGCATCCCATGAAAAGATCAAGCAGCACATCTGGGGGAGCACGGCACAGAATTAAACCATGAAAGTCATTGCTGTAGGAAGTTGGAAATGTCCTTGATATAAATGGCTTCTAAAAGGAAGTATAGAAATTCATAGAGGGATGGCTGGCTAGGAAATATGAAGATCCATGTGCAGCCTCTGGCTCGGAAAGTTCCCATGCCATTAGTTTCTAGAAGCAGAGGGAAAGCTCAGTCCTTATGTTCCTCTTAACATCTGCTGCTGACCACAGCTGTAGCTGCTGGTGGATCACAGAGATCACAGACCAGTGCTGGAAGAGCACATTGGTGCCTTGGCAGGGAGACATGAAGAAGAGTCATGTGCTGGGGCCTCAAACAAGCTGCGTGCAGCTGGACGGGTATGCTCTGCTCCTCCCTCAGCCTCTGCATGGATGAGCCTCTGCGTCATGGTCAGCTTGTGTTTTGGACTTGTGACTGGCTTGGTCTCTGCACAAGGAACCGCCACAGCCCCCTCCCTCTCACTGGCAAGCGTTGCTGCAGATGCCCTCTGCTGTCCCCTGTCCACGGCTCTTAGTTGAAGGGGGATTAATGTGGGTTGCACATAAGCCATACTCAGCTCATGGGGTGCATGGGCCATGAGTGGAGGACACATAGTCAGAGGCTCCAGTTGCAGGTTTTGCTTTTTATGTACTGCTGTATCTGAATTCTCTGCCTTCCCCAACTTTGGAAGTGCCCTTGTGAGGATGACTTGGGTTGGTCTTCCCCTGAGCAGAGCCCAGCTGGGTTCAGATGGAAAGCCTAAAGAGGGATTTTGACAGGAAAGATGTCTCTGCTTTGTGCATATGAGCCTTGCTGGAGGAAGGGAAGAGGACAGGGAGAGGTTCAGAAATTGTAATTTGCTTACTGCCTTCCTCCCAAGGAATCTAGAAGAGCTTGTCTTCTTAAAAAGATGGGACTGTTTTCTCTCTCCAGTGAAACAAGAGTGCCTGAGTAACCCTCAAACCTGTGGCAACACCCACTAACAGTTTGGTATAGGAAGTGCAGAGCTTAATTACATTTTGACCCTACTTCACTTCACTTCACTTCACTTCACTTCACTTCACTTCACTTCACTTCACTTCACTTCACTTCACTTCACTTCACTGTTCAAATGTTTCTTCTGAGCTTGAAGTCTTGTTGGATGGGGCAGGCAGGACCAGGGGAGCTCATTCAGCTGCTGCTAGTACGCCTTGCTTTTTGCTCGCTTCAGGGGTGGCTTTTGTGTTCAGACATCTGAGAAAAGATACCAGGCAGCGGGGATAAAAGATGGTTTGACTCAGCACTGCAGCATGAAATCAAACTGGAACATGGCATTGGGAAAGTTGACAGTGCTTTGAATATCTTACTCTTGTAGGAAGGGGGACAGGCAGGACATCAATGCCTGCTGCCATCAGAAGAGTTGAAAGCCAGAGCTTACAAGGTGTGACACTGGCTGAACAGGACTCCCTTGTGGGTGGGGGGCAGGAGAACAAGTAGCTGATGGTCAGGGCAGCACATCTGGGGAAATGACTGGTGGGGGTGAGGAAGGCACCTGACAGACACGAAAAGCAAGTGGTGTAACTGAGGAGCTCGCTTCTGAGTGTCCGAAACAGATAGTGGGAATTGCTGCATCACAGCCATGATGTGTGGTGGTGTGATGAGGCATCACTTTTCATCTAGCCACTTACCCTGAAGCTGCAGTAGTCTTGGTTTCAGCAGGTCGTCCTGCTTTTAGCAGGTATAAAGCTCCTGGGCATGCGTGGGTTGCATTGTGTGTTAGTAAAAACTAGCATACTGCATCTACTGTGCATTGGTGCTTGGTGAAAGCCAGGCTGCCCACAGAGTGGTCCCAGCCTCAGTCTGCAGCAAGAGAAATACTCTCTGGGGCAGTGTTCTAAAGCCAGGCTTCGAAGACACTGCTGGTACCTGCCCATGCCAGATCATGGCCTGAAAACTGTGGAAAGATGCTGGGCATGGGTCCCTGGGAGGATGCTGCAGCCCAGCGACGGTGCCCCAACTCCTTCCCGCAGACGGGACCAGTCCTGTTGTTCTCCCAGTGCCTGGGAAGCACTTGGAGTGGCTTAGAGGGAAAACAGCCAACTTTGCAGCCTGTACTCCTCTCTGTTCCCAGCTACTGCATGTATGGCTTCTCCTTTCACAGGGAAACACAAGCATCTTCCAGCACAGGAGCTGGCAAAGGGTCTTGCAGGTAACCTCTCCTCTGTCTGAGGGACCTTTGCACTTCCTGGAAGATATTTCAAGCGCCTCATGCATCAGATGCAGCTGAGCTGGGCTTTTCTGTTGTTCAGGCCACCTGGAAGGATGTGCCACGGGAGGCTCGCAGTGTGACTGTGAGTGGTAGCTGGCACTAGCGCAGCCTGTGCTGGGTGGATGGAGGGGACGTGGGGGCTGTGTTTTGATTCTGCTTTTCCTGTTTGTTGTAACTTGGCAGAGGCAAAGTTTCAGAGGCTGCAGGGGCAGCAAGATCCTTTTTCTTTTCTTTCTTTTTCTCGCTGGTATGTGCTGTGACACTTTCTGCCAGTAAAGATTTTGATTTTTTTTTTTTCCAGGGTGGGGAAGGACAGAGGAAGAGTGGGAGGGGAGGACTGGTGTTTCAAGGCTTTGGAGCACATAAACCAGAATACTTAGGATTGGGTTCGTTGTCTAGAGGGGGAGACTTCCCTAAACGCAGCCTCCCATGTGTGAGCAGCTGTCACAGGGGCTTTTATTGCTGCTTCGGGTAGGATTTCAGTGGAAAAAAATTAAAAGGAAGAAGGAAAAAAAACAAACCCAAAATGCCAAAACCCTCTCCCCAAGGTCTGTTCAGAAAATGGAGATAAAGCAGCAATAAAGTCAAGTCCTCAATTAAGCCAGATGTACATGCTTTAAAGCACTAACAGATGTGGCAACAGTGGCTCTAATGAAGTGGAGTTTTATGGACGACTGTGATGGAGGTGGGTGCATGTGCCCGTTGCTTCCCAAGGGGAATGGCACAGCAGTGCTTTTGTTCCGGAGCTGATGAAAGCCCTCGGAGGGTATGTGGGTGCTCGGGGCTGATGTTTCCCACTGTCCTGCTGGCTCCTGCCCCCTTGGCCCTGGGATGGCTGTGGTTACGGTGCTTTTCAGTTGTGGTGGCCTGTCTGAGAGCAGTGAGGGTGGGTTAATTATAGCACTTGAGGGCAATTTATCTAATGACTGCCTTCCACCTTAGTGCTCCCAGGAGGTTGTGGTGGCCCCCTTGATGTGCTCCTTCCCCAGACCCTATGCCTGGGGAGTTACATGCCCTTAAATGACTGCCACATTTTGTTCTGCAAATTTGGGCATTCAAAAACGAAGCAGAAAGCTGTGAGATGCTTTCAGCTGTAAGAAGATGGATAAAGGCCAGGTAAAAACCTGTTATTCACATGCTATACAACACCTGCAATGTATGGCATGAGTGATAATTGCTGCAGAGAAGCTGGCTGGGTTTTGACTGGGGCGGCTCACCTGGGCCAGGCTTAGACCGTGTTCAAGGTTGGTTTGGAGAAGGACTTAAACATCAGTTTATACTACACGTCAGCTGAATCTGTCCAGTGTTTTGGGGTGAAGTCCATGCAAATGCCAATCCTTCTTGAAGCCAGGGGATTCCGTGGCATTTTCTTGCAGAAGCTCAGTGTTTTAACTGTGGCTTGTTAACACAGGCATGGGTGGTTTGCTCTAACTTGGGGACCACCCCACCACTACACATCAGTAGCTCCCTGCCTTTAAAGGGCTCTTTGCCACAAGCCTGTATATCTTCCAAGCCTTTAGGTCGTAACCAGATCCACCAGGAAAGGGGTGCTGTGTAGATCAGGTGCACAGCAAACACACCAGGGCACTTGGTGCTGAGCGTGCTGGCTGGACATGCATGAAATGCTTTCTGGAGCTGTTTGAGTGGAAAGCTGACTGTTGCACATCTGAGCTTCCTTTCCCGTGGTTCAGCTGGCTTATCACATCTGTCTCCATCACTGTGTTTTGTGGTGGTCTGTTTTTTAAGCTTTGCCATGCCTCCCTCCTCCTTGGGAATGCAGCTGACTGATGTTCCCCTTTCTTTTCTTCCTTCCTCTACCACAGTTTTATGACTCTCTCTTCCTGCCTTTTGCTCAGCAGGAGTCTGCATACTCCTGAGGTTGGAGCTTGGGCAACTTCATGGGTGGCCCAAAATACAGAGTCATTTGCAAACAAAGTGAGATCCAGTGCCTTTTTCTATAAAGGCAAGAGACCAAAGCAATGACACAGCAGAGCGAAGCAGCAGGCAGCCTTGCACTGCTTCCCTCCCACCTGTGTGGGAGGAAACTTCCCCTGCTGAAGGCCAAGTGACATTGATCTCGCCATGCTGTAGGCTCTGGAAGTTGGAAGTCACTGAAGGACCATAAAGGTAACTTGCATTGCCTGCATGTGCACGGCTGTTGTATGCCACAAAGTTATTACAGATCAGCTGATCTGCAGTAAATCGCTGCCTTCTGGTAGCCTATCTGTGACTCTGAGCCCTTCATGGCATTACTGCATGCATGCGTGTGTCATTCAGCAATGGGACAAATCCACAAGTCCTAATTTTGGCAGAACTCCAGTTCATTTCAATAGCAGTGTTGTATCAATAAAGACTTCATGCCTAGAGAGTGGCAATTGCCATATTTCAGTAAATGCACATAGTAAGATAAATAGTAAATGTGCATGATAAACACACATGCAAGACCAGGTTCAGTCCCTTCTCACGGTGTACTCTAACATGAAGGTTCAAAATTCAGCTCTGCCCCTGCCTGGGAGAAGGATAAAACAAGGGTTAAAGAAATCCAGAAAAGTGACTGCAAAACTGAGTGAAATATTGCCCCAAGAACAGGTGAACAAAGTGTTTTGACATAGCCTGAAACAATTGCAATGTTGTTTCGCTTGAACATTAAATGAGAAAAAAATCGCCATTTGTGAACAGCTCAACTTGAGGCTTAAATGTTGGGATATGGCAACTTGGTAATAGCACCCAGGGGGAGGGCAGGATGATGTCTGTGAGTGCTGGAGGCAGCTGGGAGATGCTGGTGGGCAGAAGAGACTCACAACTACATTACAGCAGATACTGCATCTTTCCACCTACAATTCGGTGCTCTGGTTTTATTTGGAGGTACTTGTGCTTTGTCCCTGGGGAATGCAGGTTCCTGGGGAAAAAGCAGATGCAGGGTTGTCTTTGAGGGCTGGTGCTTGGCTAGGGGGCTGCATGGCGACAGTAGGTCCAGCAGACCTTGAGGTGACACTGGTGGTAACTACCATTGGGCTCTGGCAGGGTTTCTGAGGAGAAGGGAGGAAGGAATGACCGTAGTAATAGCGTGTTTTGGAAAAGGCAGACTTTGAGGAAATGTGCAATGAGATTTGGGTGGGTGGTGAGGGGAGCCCTGGACTGAGCCGCCGTCTGGAAAATCGACTGTGGAAAAGTGAGATGTTATTTAAAAACTAGTAATACAAATGGCTGAAGTTCATTCCGTTTGCGTGCAATAGTCATAATAACCAGAGAAGCCAATGTGGCTGAGAAGGGAGTGGAGCAATACCAGAGATAGAAGAGAGACGGCTCTTGCAGGCAGGGTGGGGCACTGCTCTGACCTTTTGGGAGTTTTAAGTCTTTTTCACTTTACTTGTCTCTTTTTTTTTTTTTTCCCCCCTCCTGACTTTGAAGCTTTTCCACCTTTCTGCAGGGCAGAAAGTCGGTCTTTTGACTGCAATGCATGCAGCCTTCCCAGAAGGTGTGCAGAAATACTCTGCCATAGGCTCCTCTGGTCATGCCATGTCCAGAGCTGCTTCCCCACCAGCCATTGGTCTTGATGGGGGTTGTGAACAGGCATCAAAGGGCATAGTTGGGCTTCCAGAGCCAGAGGACATCTTTCTGGTAAGCTGAGCCAGAACAGGAAGAGGACGTTGCCAGAAACAACCCCTAGACTATCATTTCCCCTAGCTTCTCATATGATAAAGACCACAAAATTTCCCTCAGCCACCTCTCCTTGGAGCAAGATGTCTTGTATCTGGCTAAGGCACCCTATCCAAGAGACACATTAAATGGGTTTGAAGAGCCTGATGGACAGATGTGAGCACTGCTTGCAGCAGCACCTTTCCTTGGTGTGGGCTCAAATTGATTTTTGACTGTCTGTCTCCAGCTAACTTGGTGTTTGCTTGTCACTGCCTGCACCTAGAAAGGTATCATCTTAAAATAGGAGAAGAGTCTGAACAGGTCCTGTATATTATACTTTTTCCAAAAACGTGTGAGGGAGGCAGAAATGTTTAATGTGAATTCAGAGAAGAGTTTCTGGTTTGTGACTGTGTGTCCATCAGATCATCAGTCCTTTATAAGCCCTTTCTGGCAGGCTGCAGAGCGTCGTACCTGGGAATCAGCCCTGTTACCGCTCACAGCGCCTGTAACTCTGCCAGCTGCTGGCTCTCCTGCAGGAAAGAGAGGTGCAGCATCCCAATGCTGAACAGAGATCATCTAGATAATAATTAACATGCAAGCACCCTCATGGAGGCTGCGGTAAGGAAGCCTCTTCTGTGCTTGAGTAGTCTGGACTGTGGGATGCAAAAGCCCCAATGGGCTTGGACTCAGGGTCAGAGATGAGCCTGTGTTTCCTAAAACAAACTAGGGAAATAAAGGTAATTCAAACACAGCAGTAAAACCTGTAGGCAATGAACAAGGTGGTTTTGTGGTCTGGTTCTGTTCTGGAAATTCGTAGGAACTGAGGATTTATGAGCTGAGCTTATACTAGAAGTTGGTGGAGGCTTTTTTGAGGTGGCTGGGGCACCGAAGACCACACAATGCATGCAAGTGACCAGGGACGGAGAGCAGAGACTTGGCCTGATAAGGTTAATGGCTCGTTGCATTCAGGCAGAAGCCCCTAATGACTAAGTAGCAGCTACTCTGGGGATCTTACAGATGGGGTCAAGGTCAAATCGGGAAGCTGCAGTGCAATTAATTTAAGCTTGGAAGTGGTTTCAATTTAATTCATTTGGTTCTGCTGGGAAGGTTGCAGCTTTGCGGTGGGCTAATCAGAGAAGTGTGTTGAAAGGGCTGCGATATGGTTCACTGACAAGGGGGAATGCTTTCATGGCAGCAGGGAGCTGGGAGAGCCTCTCTCAGCAAAACCTTCCAAACATGTTTAAGTCTTTCCCCTGAGCAAGATGCCCTCACATATGTTGAGGTTAAGCATGTGCAAGACCACTGTCATCAGCCTCAAGGCGAGACCCTCTGGCTCCTCAGCTTTTAGGTGAGTCCGGAGTCTCTGCTGTAGGTGCGCATTGGGATGCTCAGTAGCCCCACGAGCAGGGGAAGTAGTGGGTGAAAGAAAAGCAGAATTGCAAGTGGAAGTTGGGTAAATGAGGGGCCTTGAAGTGTCCTCCTGCATTTTTGAGGGACCCGAACAGCGTTTTCCCTTATCGTCCTTGGCATGCAGCGAAGGGCTGGCGCGGGTGGGAGCAGGATGTTGCAAACAGCACTTGCAGGCTTGCTGTTGGCAGGAGGAGAGCTGGAGCAGACCTCCCCCAGCAGTGGTTTGTGCTACGCTGGGCCCACACGGAGTGGGCTGGTGATGTGCTACACAGCCCATCAGTCGAATCGTTTGGAAAGAAAGCTAACAAAACAAACCCTGCTATTTTATCTCTCTTCAGCCTGGCTGCAAATTTCCATGAAATGGTGGAAACTTACTATTTTTGAGAATTGTGTTCCTGTTTGAGATGTAGTTGGCATTTGCTGACGTGTTTGTAGATATATCGGGAGGTGGAGGGGTAGGAGGACTAACAGGGAGACAGGCAGTCATACGTGCACACGCAGAAACACATAGAGGCACACTGTGTTATGCACAAGTCCTGTATCCTTGGTAAACCAATCTACAAATATGATTTAAAAAAAAAAACCTAACAAAACTGTTTGAAGTAAAGCCCAGGGAAAGGGACTTCTCAGTCCCTCTTCTTCCCTCATCTGACATCAGTTCCATTTCAGTATCACCTCTGTGCTTGCTCCAGTGGTGTGCAATGGGGCACAGGTGCACCATAGGGCACTGTGCGGTGGGTAGGAGGTTTTTCTGTGACTCTGGACCTAGGTGGATGGAGAAGGGAAAGCTGCTTTCTCCACCAGGAATGGGCAGAGAAAAGGGAGCGAAGCAGGCTGCTGAAAGCTGTGCTGCCCCAAGTCAGTGTCCCCGGCACTTTGGAGGAGCATAAAGCATTTCCTGCAGGACGCCTGAGCCAAAGGAAGGCACTGGGTGCCCCTTGGATCACCCCTTGGTGCCAGCTGCTCAGGGCAGGGAGAGGAGCTTGCTAAGCAACCCCTGGCCAGAACATGCCGTTCCCTCCCCAGTCCTGCCCTCCCTGCTGGTAGAGATGGGCTGGAAAGTTCCCACAGCAAAAATAAAGGGTGTTTGCAGAGCCCCAGGGCTCTTGGCCCCAGGGGATCTCAGAGTGCTTTGTGGACAGCCTATCACAGAGGTAAAACAAGCTCTTGGAGACCGATGCAGGAATTTTCTGGCTGTGGTGTGCAATTGCCTCACTGTTCCTGAGCAAGTTGGCGTGATGAAATAACCATGGGGAGCGCAGGCAGAGGATCCCAGGAACCTACCCTGGAGGAGCTCCTTGGCAGATGGAGAGATGCTCTGAGGTGATCTCCTAGGAGACCAGCTCTCCCAAAAACTGGGTGGCATGGACACCCCTGGGCTGCCCAGGAACACTGGCTGTGTGTCCTCTGCAACCAAATCAAGTGCTTAAACATCCACGTCTCCTGTCCAGAACCAGATGAGGCTAAGCAGAACAGGCCGCTGGCTGGGGAGAGGGGACCAGGAGGAAGTATGGGGGGGAGTCTGTGTAGTTGAATCCAGAAAGGGATCACGCAGGACTCCCCAGTTAGGCCTGTCAATGGCTGTTAAACCCAGTCCAGATGCAGCCTTTGGCTCCTGAACTGCTGATTGCAGGAGGAGAGCTGGGGAGGGATTGCTCTGCAATTGTGCCCTTTCTTCTGCTCCTCCCCTGAGCATCCACGGTTGGCCTCTGTGAGAGATGTTTTCCAGGGGCAGAGGGGCTGCTTCTCTGCTCTACATCCCTTCTCCCATCGCCCCCTCTCCTATATGGCCCATTGCTTGTGCTCCCTCTGTGGCATTTACCAGTTGTGCTTTTTTTTTTAATGTGCGAAGTGAAGAGTGACAGCTGAGCAGCTGCTTTGGTTTTGTCTGCCTCTGGAGAGCTGCATCCAGCCTGGCTTGATTACACCTGGGACCAGACCATGTACCGGTGTCCCCGTGTTTCCCCTCCGCAGTCAGCTGAGTGCTGATGGATGCTGTGCCGTGGCTCAGCGCTTTGCAGTTTGGCAGCAGTAATCAGCAAACCCTGGGTCCTTTTTGGGGTAGGATGGGCCAGAGGGCCCAGGGGGGACTTTGTTCTTGGCAGCTCCTGCTGCGAGGAAATTGCAATGCCGGTATAATCCCTGCTGGCAAACGTTTTCTGAGGTATCCAAGCTCCAGGTTGACAACACCCACACCAGAGCTGTTACACAGGAGCCTTTGCCCAGGGCTCTCCTAGAAATACTTTGCAGACTGATGAGGCAGAGGTCACCGGGGCTGCGGTCAGGGTTTGTCTGCTCCTTCCCCACCTTCCTACAAGTAATTCTCTGGCCGTGGCTGTTGTGCATGTTAAAGGTCAGGTTTAAAGGCCCTGTCCGCTTTCAGGCTGCAAAGGACAAGTGCTGGACTCCTGGCAGCCTGGGACAGGCAGCTCTACTCCTTAAAATAAGAAGTTGCAAGCAAAACCCAGAACAGGCACTTAAATTGTCCTGAAATGGTAGAACTTGTGGCCAGAAGAGGCTAAAAGTGTTGGAGGGGGGAGAAAAAAAAAAAAAAGCTAGATGAGATGCACAACACTGCTCAGGGTGAAAAATCACTCTCTGGATGCTGCATTCCCACAGCCCCAAGTGCTCTCGCTCCTGCGCACAATGCAGTGTCGGGGCAGGAGCACAGGTTCCTGGTTCGCTCATCGATTCCCTGTGTGGCTTTGGGCAATGCTCTACAATTTTCCCGTGCCTTTGTTTTTTACCATGTGCAACCCAGGATGAACACCTCTCTCTCCAGCGTAATTAATGAACTGCGAAGTGCTGTGATGTCTTCATTCAAAGTGCTGGCCAGTGCAGGCTGCGATTTGCTGCGGGAGGGAGATGTAAGCCCTGTCCAGCCCAGGACACAGCTGGGACCTGAGTCTAGTGGGGCTCCAGGCAGGTTGTTGAAGGCTACTTGGGTGAAACTTTCTGTGGGTCTGGGACTTTAATCAGCACTTAAACACTATGCAAACACCCCAGGCAGATAAGCAAATGCATGTGAAACCCTGTGGGCAAGCTGTCCTCGAAAGAAAACAAGTGCAGAGAGGGAGCAGCGCTGGAGAGGGTAGATGCGGTCCTTGGCATAGTGCATGTTCCCCGTGACACAGGCTGGCCCTCTCCTGCTAAGTGAGTGCTACAGGCTCAGTCCTGTCCTGCAGTCCTGATACACTTCGGGGCTCTTCAAAGGGATAAAGATGTATTTTTAACCTCAGACAGCTGCCTTTTTTTGTGTGGTGTTTTTTTCTTGTAGCTCTGGAAGTGACAGGTTGTTTTTAAGCCCCTCTGTTTCTCAGTCGTCTCGGCAGAGGTACCTAGACGTTTCAAACAAGATTCCCAAAAATTTCAGCACTGGAAATTGGTAGCCACTTTTGAAACTGTTGGCGAGACTCTGCAGCTCCCTACAGATGTTAGCGGATGGCCGTTTGAATACGCTTTCACCTCAGCCAAGTCCTCGCCCCATTGAAGCCAATGGGAATTTTCCTTGAAAAAGGCCATAACGAAATAATTTTCTTGGCATGGAGAGAAGTGTTTCATGGGCTCCACATCAGTGTTCAGGAGAACTTCAGCTATCTCCTTTGATTCCTGCCACGCTTGTCCCACCCTGAACAAAGTGCTCTACCTTTTGATCCAAAATAGCGCAGGAGAGGTTTTCCACATGCAATAGGAAAAGGGAAGAACTATAAAACTTAATTGTTTTGGAGTCTGGCACCACTCCGTTCACAGATATATTTAGTGTGAATTAAAATTGGTCAGCAAAAGGGCGTTTGCCAGGATGACAGATTAGGGTTGTATATCTGACGCAATTGCATACCTGCCCATCCCATGCCGGTGGGGTTGATGGGTGACTTAATTGGTTCATGGATAGTCATAAGCAAGCACGCGCAATTTGCTGCTTTTGGGCAGTGTTAAAAAGCATTATCTGTCTGTAAAAGGTGTTGTTTGGCTCATGGCATGCTCTGTGTTCTCCCAACCTCGAGGCTTGATGTTTCCACTCTTGCTACCTAGTCCATTTGCTCTTTGAAATGTGGTCCATCACACCTGATGCTCAGCCTCCTCCCGTGCAGGCAGCTCGTCTGTGAAGGAAACACTGGTGCTTTGCATGTGGGGCCAACTTCTGTCTCCCTTTCCCAGTGATTGAGCCATCCCTGCCAGCCCCAGGTCAGGAGAACTCCTCTGAAGTGTAGCACCATGTTTGGGAGAGGGAAAAGCTGTGATGGGGCTCTGGCATCATCCCCATGTGGATCAATCCAGATCAGCAGCAGGGTGAGGGTACGGCTTGCTGTGGCTGGCTCAGCCTTGGAGAGGAGAGCTTGTAGTCGATAGCAGCTAGACCTTCCCGGCCTCTGCTCCAGGCTTGCTCCCATGATGGTGCCTGAGGAGCCAAGACCAATCTCTCCTGTCCCTAGGTGTGTTCATGCACATGGGCTTGCACACTCCACTCCCATCAGTGGTTTTCTTTGGGCTGATATTTGTTAGCATTGGAAAGTGAGAAAAAATGAGCAAAAATATTATCAGAAGCAGGTTTTGTGAATGAATCAGCCGACAAGAGGCTTACCAGCTTGCCTTCATTTACTAGCGCAGTGCTTATTTGGGCAGATGTCAATATATTTTAGTTGGAGGCAGGAAGGAGTGAGAATCAATGGGGGAAGGCACCGCTTCAGTTTGCTGCTTTTCCGTGGGTTTGTACCATCGGTTTTCTGAATGAAACAGGGGACTGCAACATGTCTGAGATGCTGCCCTGCTGCTGCGCTTGTTCTTCTGCTGTTAACAGCTTGGTGGGACACCAAGGAGAGGAGCACAAAAGACTGTCAGAAGGCTAAAACCCTCCTAAGCAGTTCGTTGAGGATCAGAGCCTGGCCAGCCTTGCCCGTCTCTTGCACAGTGTATTTCCATTTGATCCTGTCTGAAGGGCGGCCTCATGGCCTTCTCTCTTCTCACGATGTGTTTCTAATTAACGGGGAGACTGGTGTATAAACAGAAGATTCCTGCTCAAAATATTCCTTGTCCGGCTCCTAGGATGACAGCCAGACAGCAATCGCCAGGCAGCAGCCCAGACTTTGAGCTTGCCCATCTGGCTATCAAACCTGGTCCCAGTTCTCATCTGGAACCAGTATTGAGGAAAGTAATGGACTTTGCCGGATTGGTTTTGCCCTGTGTTTGCTTTTCAGTCGCTACCTAAGCAGCTAAAAGCCTGCAGACCAAACACATTTTAGTATTTCTGGGAAATGGGACAATCGCACTAGTGGGAGATCTGAAGCCAAAATGGTGAGGAAGTTCAAAAGGATATTATTGGACAAATCCATTGAGGGGTGGGTATGTCAGTGGCTTTTAAAGCCTCTGGGTCAGATGCAGTTTCCAGCTATGAAAGTGCTTTTCCTGCTGATCTGCAGCACGGATTGGGAATGGTCCTTCTGACGTGTGTCCCCAAGAAGCTGCTGATGGTCTCTTGTGGACGGCATGCCGGGCTGGGGTGGCTGTTTGGTCGAGCCTGCTTGGGCTGTTCTCTTGCCATCAGTCTGCAGGCAGCCGCACATTTGCTGAGTAAGTTCAGACAAAACTCTTCTTGCTGTTTCCCCTGTGTGAGCCCGGTGTTGTCACACCTGAAACGAGCTTGGAAAGCTGTGGCAGAAATAAAACACTTGCTATTATGATTTTTCACTCACTGTCATGACAGTAGAGCTATGTTCTGACAAAACATCACGACGTAGCTTCTGAAAAAAAAGGAAATGTTAAAGTCTGTAAATGCTCTGTGTGCTTGGTCTTCCAAGAAGCAGGAGAGATCCATAAATTAAGCATTGTTACATGAGCTAAACCATTGCTTGCCCTCCGTCTTGCAGGGTTTGTTGTTATTTCTTTACTTCTATATAAGTGCCGGAGTCCTGAAGTGCTGGAAAGCTGAAATCAGAGGTGCCAGAGAGAATGCAGATGTTGGGAGGCTGGGTGCTACAGTTCCTCCTTGGCATATGCTGAAAGACACTTCAGGTTTGTCACCACTGTAGGACCAGAATGGCCTGGTCTGTCACTGATGTGGGACCTGTGAAGCTGCTGAAGAGCTTCTATATACAGAGACATACTTAGCCTGGGTTATTGCAGTGAGAGGTGATGTGCGCACATGGGTTGAATCATAATTTGGGCTGGAAAGGCCCTCTGGAGGTCTTGGTCCAAGCCCCTGCTTAAAGCAGGGCCAGCTTCAATGTTAGATCCAGCTACAGTTGGACGTGCTTGCTCAGCTAGATCAGACCAGGCACCAAAGAGGGGTCAGCTGTCACCTTCTGGGCTTCTGGAGCAAGCAGGAGGAATTGAGATCTGTCCTCATTGCCACCGCAAAGTCCACAGGGACTGGTGTCTACAGCATTGCGACCATTGTGTCCTACTTTGGCAAGGATTGCTCTTGGAAATGGCACCCAGTGAACTGGGAAAATGCGCAAAGCAGGGAGTGGAGGAGATGGAAAAAGTCCAGTGTTTATCCCTAGATTTCTGCTAACTGATTTTGAAAAGGCTGAACAAGCCGGGGGTCTTGCGGCTTGCAGCGGTGGCAGAGTTGGGCCCGGGATATGTGGGGCTCTTCCACGGTCAGCAGAAGTGGCCAAATACAGAAGTAGGTAGAAGATAAATGAGTAATGCACTGCATGACAAATGACATGAAAGACGATACAGCAAGGACAATCACTGAAATGGCAGGATCTCTGAGGGAAATTAGGGTGGCCATAAAACAGAGGCAAGGTATTTTTGAAAGCAGGCCTGAGAATTTATTTTAGCACGTTAATATTGAGTAAGTATTCCTGGAGATACTCTGGGGGATGATGGATGAACTCAAGGTATTGTTACTAATCACTGTGGTTTTAAGTTTTGGAGCCGAAGTACACTTGGCATTGCTAACCCAACTGGACTTCTGATGGGAAAATTACATTCTTCGGGAAGTAATTTAGAAGGTCAAAGAAAAAGCAGAAAGAACTTCTCCAGCAGCGATTTCCCTTGCTCTCTGAAGTGTCTTTTAGCGTGGTAATAACTCCAGAATGAAAGGATCTATTCTCACCTTCCAGATGAAAGGGCTAATGCAATTTAAAATTTTTGCATGCAAAGATTTTATGGCTTGGTAACTAGCCATGCTCGAAAGTGATCCAGGATGGGATGAACACGTGAGAGAGTGCCTGGCTGAGCTTGACCCTTTCCGTGTCTGCCCTGTCTACTGCAGATAATGGTGATGACCGGTCCGAGAGCATCCTTGCCGAGAACCACGTGGATGGCACCCCGGGGATCCTGAGTGGAGCTGGCGGGAGGAAGCCCATGAAGTCGGGCATGAAGGAGCTGGCGGTTATGAGGGAGAAGGTGAACGAGCAGCAGCGGCAGATGGGCAAAGTCGGCAAGCCCCACCACAACCATGAGGACTCGAAGAAGTCACGGCTGTCGACGGGCAGGGTGAGAGGGCGGGGGGGGAGTGAGGAGCTAATGGAGGCAGCTGCAGGCTTGCTGAGGAAATGCTGAATGCAAAAGCCTTAGTGACATTTGCCACAAACTGTCTGAGAAAGAAAAAAAAGTGGGAAGAGGGATAGAGGAAAAAAAAGGAAAAGCAAACGTTTATTTTGGCCTGAAGCTGGGGCTGAGCACACCATCTGATGAACTTTGATGTTCTGGCAAGGAGGAGTTATTTTCATTGCAGCTTCACCTCCTGACAGCAGAGCTAGAGAAAGGGGGTCCTGCTGGCTCAACACCTACCTCTGCAGGGGTGTGAGTGTGCCCTTTGCCCACAGACCAGTTTTCTCACACCCTTTTTCCCTAAGAAAGTGCCAGAGGTGGCCCAAGGGGATTTGGGGGGTGGAGGGTGTCTGCCTGCTGCAGGGCAGCCCCAGTGCAGGTTGAGGGGGGGGCCCAGAGCCCCCGAGGATGGGTTGTGGGGCTGTCACATAGCCGGGAGAGTGCCCGGAGTTCTCCCTGTCAGTCTCTCTGCCCTCCAGTCCTTGGCCGTGGTTTCCCTCTAGTGGGCAGCTTGGTCAAGGCAACTAGATGGGATGGGGATAGAAGCCACCCCAAAAGGTCCATAATAAACATAGAGGCTATTTATATCTAGGGAGTGCAGGGACAGAAAGGGGCTTTAAAAGAGCCCTCACCCCTCCAAGGAATAGGTAAAGCAGAGGTTCAAAATAAGGTCCAGGCACCACCAATTTAGAGAGCTCTCACACTGCCGCTGCTCCTTTGGAAAAAAAAAACAAAACCAAAACCAACCAACCAACCAAAAAAAAACAAAACAAAAAAACCCCCAGCAACTGCAAAAGCATAGGTGTGGACTCACTCTGGCTCCCGTCAGACATAATTCAACCAGGCTGCCTTGGCGGGGAGCCCTGGCTTGGGGCTGCTGTGGAGCAAGAGAGATGTCTCTAGAGGCTGGGTTTGCTGGGTGCTCTCATTCCTGGGGCTTCCCTTCCGTTCCGCTGGGGTCTCACATGCTTTGGGTTGCACTTCTGAGCCAAAACTGCATCACAGGTGTGGGATCTGGGCTATGCTCATGGAAACCCTCCTGGTCTGTTTGGATTAGTCCTGTTTTACATCACTTGTCACCACCAGTGGGACTCATGGGAGCATCTCTGAGGCTTCTCCTGCTCTGTGCCTCTAGGGCCTGTGACCTGGTGTCATGCTGGCTCTTGGCCACATGAGGTACATGGGAGAGATGTGCATGTCTCCCCATGTGTATCTCTGCGCATCAGCGTGTGCGGACATGCCTTTGGGTGCCTGCAGGTGAAGTCAGCAGTGGAGCCCAGTGGCAAACCTGTGTCCTGAGGAGGTGCACGCAGGTGTTCATCCTCACTGGTGTTTCTGCTGTTCAAAGTGTGAATGGTCCCATTGTCTGATGGTTTTTGTTTGTTTGTTTTCTGCTTTCTGGGCTCTTTTCAGACCCCTTGTCAGCAGGAGCTGGATCAGGTCCTGGAACGCATCTCCACTATGCGGCTGCCAGATGAGCGAGGTCCCCTGGAGCACCTCTACTCCCTCCACATCCCCAACTGCGACAAGCATGGCTTGTACAATCTCAAACAGGCAAGTGTGGAGACCCAGAGCCCCAAGGCTGGCTGCACTCCCAGCAGCAGCCCTCAGCTCAACACACGTCCTCCCGTGCGCAGCCAAGGAGGACACGCAGCAGCTCAGGGCTGGGCTGATGTCGCGCACACAGTGTGGGGCGGTAAGCAGCAAATATTGCACATGGCATGGACAGGTTTAGTAACACCCAGGGCCATCTGCAGCCACAGGCTAGCAAGTGGAGATGTGAGACCCACATCTACACATGGCTGCGGGCAGCCCAGAGATGGAGAATCTGTTCAGTTCAGAGCCCGTTCTTCCCCATGAGAGCCGCTTATCTGTCCAGGTCTATTTTCATGTGCTTTAAGCCAGGTCTTGTCCTGGCGGGGACCCCACAGGGGAAAAGCAGAGAGGGGCTGAGTGCTGGACACTCCTGCAGACAAAGCAGAAAGCACTTCCCCTGGGGTCAGGATGGTTTCTAGAGCACTTTACTGGTTTTCCTCCACAAATCGAGGCAGGTCTCACAGCTCCAGGAGGGATTCCTTCCAGGTGAGGTGGGGCTTGGGGTGCAGCATGCTTCTGAAAGTATTTATGGGACCCAGGAAGACTCAAATGACTTAATGTGTGTCTGAATTCTGACGACTTGGCTTCATTCATGAAAAAACAGCAGGTGTCAGCGGATGAGGCATGAGGAAAAAAATGCCGGTAAAAGCCTCTTGGGCAGCAAAACACCAACTTGTCCAGGGTTGACTGGCAGCCACGTGTGAATAGTACCTGGATACGAGCACCCCTTACAGCTATGTGTAACTGAGCCTTTGGAGGGGCCCCCAGAACCCCTGCTGTTTTCATGGCTAAGGCTTTTTCTCGGGGTTAGTTCTACCCCTTGATCAGGAGCATTAAAAAAAAAAAAGTAGGATGCTCTGAGAGAATCTTGCTACATCCCTTCTCTCTTCCCTGTCCTGACTGGACCCTCTGCCTCCCCCTGAAGCACCCCACGGGCTGGCTGGATCCCCCAGCATGAGCACATTTGGAAGGGGTGCATGAAGCAGAGCTGGAAAATTCCCTGTAAGGAGATGAGCTGAGCCTGGGCAATGCAGTGATGCATTGGAAACAAGTCAGCCTGCACTGAAGGGTGCAGGTGGGTTATATACTGGTCACTGCTGCAGGAAAAGAGAAGGGACAAAAATTGCTTTCTTTTCTCCCCCTGACCCTGTCCTGGCTAAGGGCAAACAAAGGCAACTGTGAACTGATACCCATTTCCCTCCATCTGGGTTTCCAGAGCTGAGCATCAGCTCCTTCTCATTCACTGGAAAGCAGATGCCAACAAAAGCATTCCCAGTTGTTCCCACCTCCCGTGGGCCAGCACTTGGGTGGAGGGTGCTGGATGTACTCTCCTGGTGGGGAGGCCTTTTCTTCCTCTCTGTTTGTGCTTTTCATTCCCATGAACAAGGCTGCATTTTGACCTCAGTCCAGCTGCAGAAAATGGCATGAATTCAGCTTTACAGAGTGCACGCAGAGCCCAGCCTGCGGGAGTAACCTCTGTGTCTCCTGCTATGCCCTATTCAGAGATGTATCTTCTGGGGATGGAGGGATGAGCATCAGGTTCAAAATGCCTGCAGGCCTGCCAGGGCAAGAGGTAGATGATAATCATTAGGGCAAGAAACTTCTTTCTAACCAGACCAGGCTTGGGGCGGGGTGGGGGTGGGGAGTGGGGAGCAGAGTCCAGGCCCAGAAGCACCATGGTCCCTACCTCTGTGCTGTGACAGAGCGAGACCCTGTTTGGAAACATGTTTGGGTCTGTCTGTGGGGGCCTTGTTCTCACGTTTCAGTTTGTTTAGCCCAATTTGCAGGTGAGAAGCAGCTTACACAGCTCCTCTGTCATCTGTCTCATCCCTGTTCCCCCAGGGTTTTTTGACTGCATGGATGCTTTCAGCCACAGTTGACAGTGATGCATCTCAGGGGCAGTTGTTCTCGTGGTTTGTTAAAATCGGCTTCTTGGTCCCTGGCAGAGCCTCTGGGCTAAGAGGTCCAGCTCTCAGCCTGGACTGCTGGAGCAGTGCTGCTGGTGCAGCACAGACCCTGTGATGCGTGAGTGCAGCATCCCTGAATCTTGCCTAAATCCAAACTAGTGCCAAATCGCTGGAGAAACCCCAGCTCTGCCTGTGTTCGGGCTTTGCGGCTGGGAAGGGGATTTTGTCCCCCTGTGTCCTCAGCTGATGCCTGCCCTGTTCCTCTCTGTGCAGTGCAAGATGTCGGTGAATGGGCAGCGCGGCGAGTGCTGGTGTGTGGACCCCATCCATGGGAAGGTGATCCAGGGTGCACCCACCATCCGCGGGGACCCCGAGTGCCACCTCTTCTACACAGCCCATGAGCAGGAGGATCGGGGAGCACACGCCCTGCGGAGCCAGTAGACGGACGTGATCCTGCTCGCTGGGGCAGCTCGCCATGGCCCCAGTGCTGGATTTTACATGGGTTTCAGCATGTCTTAGGCTCTGGAAGAGACTTGGGTTGGGTCCTATGTGCTGCCCTCCTTCCTCTGCTGCCCAGCTCCTGGGGAGGGGAGGGACAAGGGGAGGGGAAGGGCAGTGGCGGGGTTGCAAGGAAAAGGGACTGCTTTCCTATAGTCTTTTACCCAACGTAAGCCAGAGAACCGGTCTTTTTTGCTCCTCACCCCACAGCCATGCCCTCCCTGCTGCTTCGCGGCATCTTCCTGCACCCTCCAGCATGGAATGCCATGTGCTCCTTGACACCTCGCAGGGGGCAAAACCCCTCACCATGGGCAGGAGGGGAACAAAAAACAAAGGAAAAAGAAACCCACCCTTTCCCCCCCTCTTTTCCTCCTTTCCCCGAGACCAAAGACTGTATATACTGTGTGGCCTGCCTCTTGCGTCCTGCCAGTCCTCTGTGCTCCAACCTGGCCATCAGTCCTGGCCTGGGATGCAGTGAGGGAGGGAGGAAAGGAGGAAAGCACTCTGCTTCCCAGCTGCAGCATGCAGGTGGGGTCAGGATACATCCCCCAAGGAGTCATCAGCAACGGAAAGGGCGAAGGATGAGGCAGCCCCCCCCCCCACCCCCCAAACACCCCTGGGTGCTTCCCTTCCTGGCACTGGGGCACAGCCAGCCCTGCAGGGACCCAGCTCCAGCCACTGGTCTGGGAGGATGGGGCCTTTGGGTGATGGTGAAGCTGAATGCTTGGTTTTCCAGGGGGTTTGAAGGGCTATTGCCCAGTATTTCTTAGGATCAGCTTATGCTGAGGGAGCTGAAGTGAACTTGCTGGGGCTGGGTGGAAGGATGCCTGCATAGATTTAGGATAACAAGCCAGGGAGTGTCTCTGTCTCTCTTTTCTCTCTCTCACATTCATTCTTTCTTTGTTTCTAGGTAGGAAAAAACCCACCCAAAGCCTGCACTCCCGAGCAGCTGCCCTTGTCCCTGCATTTTCGCTTGGGACTGGAGTGAGCATCTGCTATTCAGCACACACTTTTTCTTTTTTTTTTCCTTTGTAAGTAAATTACAGTATGTATCTTGCTTGGTAAAGGCCCTGACACACACGCACCCCTCTGCCCACACACACAATTGTATAGATTAAATCTGAGCAATTCCAGGCGCTCTGAGAGGTTTTGCGCTGGACACGCCGCTCTGAGGAGAGCTATTTCACTGCTGTTACTTCACCTGTTGATTTCTTTCTGTACAGAACACACCGATGCTGAGAATAAATAACTTCCCCATCGCCTAAGCAAGGAGATTTTATTACTTTCTGCCCTTTTTTTCTTCCCTTTTTTAATATGGGTACTATTTGCAGAGCAATTGCGAAAATACTCTCCTTACAGTAAAAGTCTCGAGCTTTCCTTAAATGAAATCAAGGGAGGGTGTGAAATAAAGTATCTCCTAATTTCTGGCAAATGCTTCTGAGTAGCAAACAGCCTCCAGGTCCTCTGTGGGGTTAGGTTGAATAGGGTGGAGGAAAGGGGGTTCCCTGGCAAGTGTGGGGTCTGGCTGGGAGCACCCTGTGCCTGCACTGCACGAGCCAGGCAGCAAAGCTGCCTGACCACAACCGTGACCCACGGGGATGGGACCAGCCTCTGGTAACTGCTGGCATACCCCAGAAACACCACCTCAGGGTCCCTGCTGCTGGTACCCACCCCCATCCAGGGACTTTGATCTGGATAAGGAAAAATAAAAAGCCCACTGGGCTCTGGAGGAAGGGGAGCGCTGGGCTTCATTGCTTTTTTCTCCCCTTCTTGGCCCATGTTTCAGATCCCAAGTGTGAAGGGCACAGGTGGTCTCTGTAAATTAAGCCTCTCATGACTTTGCAGAGGTTTTGATGTGGCAGTGGAGGAGATAGGGAAAGGACCTCCTTTGGAAAGTCAGGGGTGCGGGTGTGTGCACGTGGAAGTGAATGAGAGGGGAAGAGAGTTCACGAGAGAGAAAGAAAACATACTTGCATGCAAAGGCAAGTAACTGTAAAAATGATGCTACCTGTGTTCTGTTAACATCTGAGGGTGTTCTGCTTTTTCATGTAAAGCTTGCATATGCTGGCTCTCATCTGCAGTTTGTACATTTTAGTTTGTTTAGCAATCAGGAAGTTTTGTGTTTTCTTTTTCTCTTTCGGAAAAGCTGAGCTGCATAAAGTTGGAATAAATTAAATGGGATGTCAGAAAACTGTCATCTTCCGCCCTCCCCACTCCCCTCCGTTCATAAGGCACGTTTCCTTGCCTGATGCATAACACCCAAATTTGTGCCTGTTCAGCTTTTGTCCAGGGTGCATTGTAAACACTGAGCCTGACAAGCGGCAATGGGAATTGGGCCTTTCATTGTTACTGGTCCCAGTTGTATTAGCAGGGAGGAACTGGTGTTGCTCGTCCGCTGGCCTGCTATGTTCCTGCTCCACACGTGGTACCTTGTGAGTCTGCAAAACACAACCGTGCCCTTGAGTCCTCTTGAGTCGGCATCTGGCCAGCGTATGTGTGGAGACCATCTCCCTGCCTGACAGCAGCTAGATTTGGTGGAAAAGGGTGGTTGTGTCCCGCCTTGCTGGGCAGAGAGGATGGTATCGTGAATGCCCTGACATGATGCTCGTGGAGCTCCCACCTGTGTGAGAGCGGTGGTTTCCTGCTCCTTGGGCAGGGGAGCAGCTTTGCAAGGGCAGGTCCCTCTTACCCAGCTCAAGGACCTCAGGGACCTTGGCAGATGCTTGGGCAAAGGCTGTAAGGGGAAGGGAGCTCTGCTCTTTCCAGCCTCCCAACCTTGGTATTTCAGGGGCTTCTTGAGTTGGCAGTCACATCCAACTGTGCTGTTTATTAGCCGGCAGGTGGACCTGTTCTCCATGAATCATCCAGGCTTCTTTAAGCATCTTGCTATGTTTTTGGTCTCCTCTGCACCCCATGCAAAGAGTTCCTCAGCTGAGTGGGTTCCTGCAGGAAGAAACCGTCCATGGGGGACTCTCCAAGGGCTCTCCCCTGTGCTTGCTCAAGGAGAGCAAAATTTGAGCCAGCTGAAAAGCCACCCTTAGTGTTTCTGAGCGAAGTCTTTGCCCAGAACAGGCTGCTGGGAAGGTGCAAGGGAGGCCTGAGCTGTGTGTGGGATTGGGACTTGGCTGAACTGCTCCACTCATGGGGCCATGGAGACAGGTCCCTTGAAGGTCCTGCACCTTCTCCTCGGGTGAGAGGTGCTGCCTAAGGGAGTATGACAGCACAGCTCAGTGCTTGGGGCACCACACAGGGAGGCAAAGAATAATAATACTTAAAAAAAAAACCCGCACGCTGCATTCAATTAAAATTGCAGCATTGAAGGAGAGGCCTCATGTGACCCTGACTGCCAGCATCCAGGTGGCTGTGGTTTCCCTTCGGCCTCCCCAAAGGAAGGCAAAACCACTGGGCTGCTTCCCCATGTGTTTTTTCCTACCCCATGCCAGTACGTTGAGTGGGACTGATGCATGCTGAGGGGCTGGGCAGTGTTGGGGAGCACCAGGAAAATGTATGGGGACAGGAGCAGCGAGCACATGGGGCTGCAGGGGAGGAGGGGGAACAGGCAGGATGGGGGGGGGGGGATGTGAGCTGGAGAACATGGGAAAAGGAGCAAAGTTAACGTTTAGTACTGTCCTGTTTTGTGCCCCTGCGGGGAACTGAAAGTGGCTCAGGAGATGTCACGGGTGGGATGCCAAATAGCACTGTGGGGCATGAGGGTGCTCCAAGCCAGGTGCTGCCCAGGGAGGGCTGGGGGGTGGCAGAGGTGCCTGAGCCCAGAGCCTAGCCATGCCTGGGGCCACCTCCTCTCCAAGGGCTGGAGGGGAACAGGAGCCCTCAGCCCAGCAAAGGGAGCTTGCAGCTGGCCGGGCACCTTGCAGAGGGGCAGAGGGACAGCAGTAAGGCAAGAGGAGCAAGGAGCTGCTGGTTAGGTTTCCCCAGGGTTGCAACGTGGCCTTGAAGGCTGCATGTGTGTGTGCATGGGTTTGATGGGTGTCACTGCTTGGATCCTGGCTCTGGGGTTTCATCTGGGCCGGCTTTGTGCCTCCTGGGCTCTGGGTAATTGGGTGTGCGGTCAGGCATTGGGACCTGGCCAGCTGCACGTAGGTTACTAGCCAAAACCCCAGCAGCTCTGGTGTGCATGCAACAAAACTATCTACACTGGCAAACTACAACTTTAATATAGCGTAAAAATTATGCACTAGTATAATTAAGCAATAATATTTAATATCAAGACTATAATTAGTGTAAGACTGTATCTATGTACAGCTATAGTTATCTATATACATGCGTATAGCTATAGCCTGGGGGTAGGAGCATGATTTCCTAGCCCACTAGCTGGGGTGGGGGAAGAGCCCTAACTTTTTGAGTGGAAAGCCCATTTTCAGAGCCTGTGTGGCTGAAAGCAGCAGCAGTGCCTCCCTGCCTGGCAGCACAGTCAGTGCCGGCAGCGAGGGCAGCGCAGGGGGGTGGCAGGGGGGCACCCCCCCACCTCGCTTGCTCGGGGTGGCAGGTTTGGTCCCATCCGTGCTATGGGGTGAGAAAGCCATCGGGGAGCAGGTGGCTGAGACAGCCCCAAGTGCAAATAAGATGGGGGATATGTTTTCGCACACCCCTGGCAACCCATGGTCCCCAGCGGGACCCAAAGGAGACGTTTTTGCATCCCACCCTGCTGTGGGCACATAGAGTGATGCGGGCAGCCGGGACGGATGGAGGGGATGGGGGCACAGAAGGCAGGAGATGAGGGAGTGTGTGGGAGAATGGAGGATGATGGCTGTGTGGGTGGAGGGGGAGGCCAGATCTAGCATGGGGGGGCACACAGGGCAGTGGGAAGGGCCACCGAGGACTACCATGAGGTGTATGAGGACCACCATCTGGCTGGGCTGCCCAAGGATGACACAGGGATGTTCCTGCACACTGGGGCAAATCTCCCTGCTGCCCAGAGAGGTCTGAGGCTCAAACATCATGTCCGATCCCAAACTGTGGGGCTGAGTTTGGGATAGCAGCTGGGGGCTCAGCATCACCAGCAGCCAGGCCCTCTCTCCCCATAACCCAGCTGACCGCGGTTGCTGTGCCCCACTGCCGCATCCGTGCAAAGAAATTGCTAAGAAAAGCAGGGCAGCTCTGTTTTAAGGATGCCCTGAACTTAAGCTTGCAATTTTACCACTGCTGTAGCATATTGCTCCGGTATCAAAAGCTCTCCTAAACCATTGCCACCACGTTACCCAGTGCCCTGCACCTCCTCCAGCACCCCTACAGCTCTCGCTGAGTCCCACAGGGGCACAGTGCGACCAGCCGGGGGATGCTCGGGCCAGAGGAGCTCAGTGGAGGGCCCCGGCACACACGCTCCATGAGGGTCAGGCACAAGCTAACTGAATGCATAACTTTATTAAATAAATGCTTTGTCATGAGAAAAGACAAAGATCAAAGAGTAACATAAATTATAAGTTGAATAAATAGTATACAGCAATCTTCACTTTTTAATAAAATGTGAGATTTTTTTTTTTTAAGTACAAAATGCTAAACAGAGCATTAAGCTCTTCTTCCATTGTCAGTTTTTCACAAACTGCTTTTTTTTTTCCCACCAGTAAGGTTATGAATATTTCTTGTTTACTGAAAAAAAAAACCCACAACAAAAACAAAACAAAATGAAACAACAGAGCTACCGTATGTATGTAATGCTATAAAAAGCTACCGTAAAATGTGTAGTGAGTATTGCTTAAAGATAAAAACCAGGCAGGAAACTCGGAATCTGGTGTGTTTTAACAACTTTACAACGGTGGGTAACATGCGCGGTGACGTCTGTCCCAGTGGCAGTGGCGGGGAGACTGGCGGGGCTGGGGAGGGGGGCACAGGGCTCCTAGCCGGGGCCAGGACAGCGGTCTGGAAGCAAGGTGAACTGTCGATCCTTAAATATACAACGTTCCGTTCGGGGGAAAAAAAAATCAACAACAACAACAAAGAAAACCAACAAAAAAAGAAAGTTTTGATGGGGAAGGGAGAGAAAAAGAGAAGCTGGGGGGGGCAGTGAGAGCAGAGAAATAGTGCAAAATGCTCTTGTACTAGTGGTTTTCGAAGTCCACTGCAGTACAGACAAGGGGTAGCCCAGCCGCTGAGCGCCGCTCCCGGGGAGATGTGGTGGAAGGGCTGTCCCCACCCCTGCGCCATCCTTGTCCTCTCCTTCCCGGCCAGCATCCCGGGTACCAGCACGGCCTTGGTGCAAACACCGTGGCTGGAGACCCCCGAGCCTCATGCCTCCCCCGATGCACAAATTGCCAGCACCTCCCCGTGTGCCGCGAGCCCCCCACTGCTCACCCAGCCCTCCCCAGCTCCCAGACCTGCCCTTTTGGTTTCCTCACCCCAAATGCAAAGGGGTGCTGCTGAGAATGGGAACAGCTCATCACTGCCACCCGTGGAGGGGGGGGCGTCAACCCCTCCCGAATCCATTCTCACCCCCAGCCTGACCCAGGCTCCAACCCCAGTCCTAAATATTAGTGCAGCCTGCAAACAGCCTCGTCCTTCCGGGGATCCTGAAGGGAGTGGGCGGCTGGAGGGTCACTCGGTGCCCCGTCCTGGGAGCTGAGCTGGCTTGTGGCGGGGGCAAGAGTGGTGCAGCTCCCTCCTTGCATCCTCCACCCCCCCAGGTTGGTGAGGACAGGACAGGCAGTGCCATCCCAGCGCTGGATGTGCAACGGGGAGGAAGGTTGCGTGGGATGGACTTCGGTGCTCTGGGCTCCCAGGGCCATGGCTGAGACTTGCTTTGTAGGGAGAGGTCAGGGAGGCACCCTGTGAACCCCTCCCAGTGTCACCATGGTGGCCATGTCATGAGACCACCCCCCCCCCAGGCCCTGTGAGCTGACCCTTGCACTCCAAAAGCATCAGCCCCAAAAGGCGAGGTCCATGGGGAGCTGCCGTCCCTCTGCCTGCTCCCATCCCACCCCGGCAGCACGTCTCCCTTCTCTGCAGCCAAAGGCTTTCAAGTTTTGGGAAATCAAACAACAAAACAAACAAACGAACAAAAAAGCAAGAAAGAGAGAGAGAGAAGGAGAGAAGGGTCCTGGGGAAGGTGGTACTGGCCTATAACAGTCAGGAGGTTTTGCATGGGGATCAGTGAGTGGAGGAGATGGGAGACAGTGGTGACAATGGCGACCTGTGGCGCTTGGGGGTGGTACAGGCTCCTCCTCCTCCTCCACCTGCTTTCTTTACCCCATTCTTCACCCCACTTTCACCGCACCATTAACCCACCATCCTGGTCAAACCAACCCTGCTCCACCAGCTCTGCAGAGCCTGAAGGGGTCCCTCCCCTGGCCCCAGCACCCCGCTGTGCTCCCCTCCAGCAACATGGGGGGCACTCTGTTCCAGCAGGTTTTTTTTGGGGGTAATCTGCACTTGGTGGCACTCTCCCATCTTTTCAGCAAGGGAAGACGCCTCGCCCCCAGCTCCAAACATGCCCCACCAGGTCTCTGTGCAAGTCCATCAGCAAAACCCGCCCCCACCAGTAACTCCAAGGGTAATAACCACAGGGCATCTGGTCCTGCCCTTGATCAGGGCAAGTGTCCTGGTGGGGGGCCCATAGGGTGCTTGAGGGACTGGTGCCATGGTGTGGGAGGCTATGAGGGCGCCCAACCAGTGATGGAGAGGACCCTCCACCAGGCCCCCTTGGCATCAAATCCCCCTTGTCCCATCCTTGTTGGTGGGGACCCGTTGGTGCTGTGGATCCCCTTTCCACTCTGCCCAGCTCCGGGATGCTCAAAGGGCCTTCGGGGGTGCAGAAACCTTCCCGCTGAGATTGGCCGTGTCCTTTGACCAGCGCCAGCTGCCGTCTCCAGCTGTGGCAGTGGGATGTGGTCCCCAGTGGGTGTGTGTTTGCCCACTGAGACCACAGCACCCAGACCCCACGGCTCGCTTTTCTTTCCTTCCCTTCGCTGCAGGGTCTTCTCCGAGCACCAACATCCTGGAGACCCTTGTCATGGGGAAATGAGAGGCAACAGTCCCAAAATAGAACATAAAAATTAAAAACGACAAAAAAGGCAGGCAGCTGAGGGCTGTCCCAGCACACCTGAGGCAGTGGGTCTCCGTGGTGCGGTGGCTGCTGTCACTCAGCAAGGAGCTGAGTCCCAGGTTAAAGGCGAGGGCCCGTCGCAGGATCTTACTGAAGGGTGGTAGGAATCAGCCGTGGCAATGTGAGCAGTATCCTCAATGCGAAAGGATGGAGACCAGTGCTTTCCTGCCCAGAGGGAAGGCTATAAACCAGCCTTAACAACAATCCAAGACAAAACAAAGTGTAGGTTTGTTTTTTTCGTTCCCCTGGAGCAAACCAGTTTTTTGGTTGTGAAAAAAAAGAAAATAAAAAAAAAATCTCCATAGTTGTTCTTCCTCATTGTGGCAAAGGGTGGTGAAGAGTTTTGGCCCCAATCCCCCTGTCCCCATGTAGGGATGCTTCAGTCTGGACAGTGATGGAGTATCTGTGGGGTCGGCTCGGATGCAGCCTTGGCGTCGGCGGGGCCCTGATCCCGCAGGCACCAATGCTCCTCCATAATTCTGCTCCCGTGCTTAGTCCGGTGGGTTATTATTGTTTTTGAGGGGGCAGCATCTCTCCCCCTGCTTACAGCTAAGCCCTCCAGATTGCAGGTTTAGAGGTGAAGTTTTGCAAGGAGGAAAAGCCATGTCCATGCACACACACGCTCGCATACATGCACGCAGGCGACGAACGCTTCCACGCGCAGATGGACAACGGTCAGAGTCCTGCTTGTCCGAAAAGATTTCTGACCTCCCATTCACGAGGAACCAGACAGAGAAGGATATCTTTCCTTTTTGGACGATTTCTTTTTGAAGTCCACTAATATCTTTGGGGGGAGTATTCATGCTGTCGCAGGAGCTGTGTTTCCCTCCCCGGCTCATCTCCAGACACGATGCCAGCAGTCCCACTCCTCCTCCCGACGTGGAGAAATCTGCTTGGATCCGGGGTGGTCATTTGAGACTGAAGCCAAACCAAATCGACTCGAGTGACTCCCAGCGATGTGGGGAGGAGACTCCGGAGGACTGCAGCGAGGAGGGGGAATGCTGGTAGCTGCAAGGTTTTCTCTTGAGACCCTTCAGAAAGCAACTAGCTGACTCAAAAAAAAAAAAAAAAGAACTAACCTGCCCAAAACCCATATTGGAAAATCACCAGCTGCAGAGCGTCCTGCATCGGGGTGGCCTCTGCTCGTGGCAGGGGGTGGAGGCAGCGCTGGGGAGAAGCACGGGGAGGCACGGTACGGCTGAGTGGCCACGGCTGGTTTGTCTCTGGCTCTGTCCTTTCCTTGCTGAGTCCTTGTTGTCAAGAGGCTGCTGTAGATTCCGAGTCCTCAGTTTCTTCAGGGTTTGTTTTTCTCATTTCTTCTCTTTTCTTCTTTTCTCTTTTCTTCTTTTCTCTTTTCTTCCCTTTCTTTTTTCTTTTCCTTTCTTCTCTTTTGACTTTTCCTTTCTTTACTTCTCTTCTTTCCTTCCCTTTCTCTTTTTTTTTTCTTTTCCTTCCTTTATCTTTTTTTTTTCCCTTTCCCTTTCTTTTTTTCTTCTTAGATGAGATGAAAGGAATCGGAGTCCTGGGGCATAGAGAGGTGCGGAGGGAAGGGTGGAAGGGAGCCTGGGTAGGTAGTGATGGGGCGGAGGGAGGGATGCGACTTCACTCCACGTTGCTGCTGTCGAACGCGTGGCACTGCAGGTCTCCGCTCAGGTAGTCAGTCCCCGGCAGCTTCATGCCGTATTTGTCCACGCACCAACACAGCCCACGCTTCCGGCCTCGGGACGGCTTGCACTGGGGAGACACACAAGGGCAGAGATCAGGAGATGGCCACCAGCTGCCGCATGGCTCCCTTGCACCAGGGATCAGGATCAGCCCTGTGCTTTGCCCCTTTCACCCCAGCCATGCAGTCCCCTGGGTAGGACCTAGCTCCTGCTCTCTGCTTTCAGCACATCTCCATCCCTGCTGCTACCCCAGGCTGGGGCTCTCTGACTTCTCCTCCCTCACCAGTTTCTTCAGGATGCTTACTTCAGGCTGGATAGCACTTGGAGCCATCAGCAAGGCTACCCACCACCAAACATGCCTGGAGATGCTCGCAGCAACCTCCCCACCACCCCAGCAGAGGAAAAACCTCCATTCTTTCCATCCAGGGCAGCAGCAGAGAAAAGCCTCCGTGAGTAGGAAGAGTCCCTCCGTAGGGTTCTTACCTGCTTCCTCTTGTAAAAGCCCTTTCGGTCGCAGTTGGGGAGGTGGACGGCGCGGGGGACCATCCGCTGGCTGCTCTTGAGCTCCTGCAGGGACGCCTCCATGTGCCTGCGGCAGGGGCCCTGCAAGCGGGGAGAAGATGCAGTGTGAGAAGGGGAGCACCCTGCAGCAAGCCTCCATCTGCAAATGCCCCCAGGTCCCCTGTGCCCCCCACCACCGGCACCCGCTCCCCAGGGGGGCAAAGCCCTCCTGCAGACCCCTGCCTGCCAAAGGCACCCACCAGCTCAAACTCTTGCCGGAGCTCGGGGATGACGATGCGGGGGTGCGCCGTGTTCTCCGCCATGCCCACGAACTTGGCCAGGGTCAGCTTCTTCCGGCGGTCCTTCTTCAGAGCCTCAGCCTTCAGCTCGGAGAGGCGCCCGTGCTTGGACCGGTAGGCCTTGGGCGGGTAGGTCTCCTCTGTCATCTCTGATGTGGTCGGTTCCTCATGTTCTCGGGACTCCCGTTCTGGAAGGGAAGGGATACCAAACCGTCAGGACTCCATGAGCTGGCTGGGGCTTGCTTTTGCACAGAGAGCCTCCTGCTCAGCCCCAGAGGACATCTTTGCACCAGGCAGGATGGGAACAAACGACCAAAGAAATCCCTTTCCCAGCTGCTGCCTACAGCCCTGGCTTTGTCTCACTATGTGGGACTTGGCATGGCTTTTGTGTGACCCCCAAGCTCAGGACAGGAAGGTGTGTGTGAGCATGGAGGATTTGGGGGTCAGGATGGGCTTCTACATACAAGGACACCATCATTTTCAGTGTGTCAGAGGAGAAGGACTGGTGGGAGGGCTATCCCACACCCAGAAAGGACCAGATGGCACACAAGATGTAGCAGACAAGCCCCTCTTTAGCCATGGCAAGACGATTAAGTGACAAATCCACACCCCACTCCGCCTCGCAGATGCAAGAGCAAAAGCCAGGGATGCTCAAAGATGAGACTCCGAAGTCAAGGTCAATCACACAGCAAAGCCACCACGTGGTTGGGCAGACACTTCAGCAGTGATACCGAAGACACGGCTGACAAGTTCTCAGCCCACAGCCCCACGCTCACGGGACCGAACCAGCCCACCTGCTGGCACACACTGAGCAGCCGGCAAAGCCCCGAGTAACGCTGCCAAGTGGTACTGCCTGGCTGTAGCTGCCACCGATGGTACCGACAGCAAGGGAGGAGCACGTTTAGGCTCTGCCCACAGTAGTCACCTTCCTAGACACCCTCAGATCACCCCAGTGTGACCTGTGCCAGCAGGATGCACTCAGGAGCCCTATGCGGTTATATATAGGAGAGAGCTGGTGACAGTCTAAACTTAGATGACTTATGACATTTAGTACAGCCACCAGAGTGAAAAAGGGTTATTTCTGGACTAAATTTGAACAGAGGCTAAAGCTCCTAAGGCTCCTGGTCTCCCAGTCCCTGGTTCCCAGTAGCATGGGGGAACCCACCATGATGGGAGGAAAAGCACCAGGATGGTTGACATCCCCCCCCTGCACGGTGTCTCCCATGACTTTGATGCCTGTGAACCCAGCTCACCCTCTCCTGCAACCCTATGGTGAAGATAGCGGGGCACCAATTTTGCCCTTCCTTGCTACATCACTGTTGGGACAAAAGATAAAGGCTCAGGATGAAAACAAAAGATGATAAACCTCCCCCCGCCCCCGACAAAGCAAACAGGAGTCTCCCTGCAGACTGGCTGCTCCCTGGAGCCCTGATGCACCCCAAGGGGTAGGAGGATGGCTCTGTCCCACCAGGCTGCCCAGGGGACACACGGCGAGGGAGGAAGGATGCACTGCTCAGCCGCAGATCGCAGCACTGGCTTGTCACACACACCCCAGCAGGGTGGCCTTGGAGTGGCCCAGGGGACAGCCTGGTGGCTGGGCACCCAAGCCTGCCAGAGGTACCAGTCTCCTCTTCTTCCTTGCCAAGGCAGACCTGCCCTCTCCCAGCAAAACTGGCAATTTTTCCACAGCCACTTATTTATTAAAGCAGCCCTCTTTTTTATTTTTCTCTTTCCACAACAACTGAGCTGGGTCAGCATCCCAGACTCAGCACCCTCCTAACTGCCCACAGCAACATAAATGACCCCATGCACCATCCCTGGGGCTCACATATATCCCCAGGATGGGATCCTCTTGCCATTTTGCCCCATGATGCTCTTATGCTTGCGTGGTTTTTCTTGCTGCAGGACTCAAAGGCCTCCACAGGCTGGGGCTCCTCTATTATAGGAGGATGACAGCCAAGGGATAGGGAAGAGATTGATTAAATTGGGAATGATTTTGTCCCTGAGGAAACGACACTATACAAGGTGCAGTAGAAGTGCATCCTTTGCCACAGAGATGTTGCGGCAATCCGAGGTGTGAAAGGAGACCGGAGACATCCGCAGTGACTAAGCCCTCCCAGGGCCATGAAACACGCTGCGATCTGTCCCAGGAATCCCCTCTGGCACCGACTGCCAGGGCTGGGCAAGGCAGAGCCAGGGCATCTCCCTAGGCTGCCCTGCGGTAATTAAGGGGAGGGGAGGATTCACACTGGTGCAGGCAACCCTACAATAACGCAAGAGGGGCACAGCTCATTACCTCTGCAATAACAAACACGAGAGGCACAGATACCTGGGCAAACCTAAAATAACAAACAAATGGGAAGGCAGTGAGGATTCAGTCAGAAAAACAGCACGGAGTGTCCAATCCCCGGGACTCGTGGTGCAATGGGTGTTTGCAGCGGCTCCAAAAGCTGCCCAGCTCCCAGCCCAAGCCCAGCTCTTCTTGCAGGGCCAAAAAAGCACCTGGAACTGACCCTCTTTGCCCTCCCTGGCACGCAGTAGCAATATGACAAGCGGTGGCTGTGGTGGGACTCCTCCGTCTGCTGCTCAGTAGTGGTGTCTAGTTTGGGTCTTTATTTCTCAGTGAGAACCCCATGGATGCCTTGAAGGGATCCCTTTCCTCCACCCTCAGATGTTTTTCATAGCCTAACTTCCTTCAGTAACAAGGCCGAAGCAGTCCCTGCTCTGACCCTGACTATCTATTCCCTAATTTGATACTAACAAGCCAATTTTGACAAACTGAAAGGCAGGTCTCTGACACACAAACTCCTGACAAGCTCTGGGCAGCTGGTGAGGGACCTTCCCAGTGCCAACAGGAGAGGGAAAGGCAGACCTGGGGCAGCCAGCACGCACGCAGTCCCCTGCTTCGCCTCCTGGCTGGCTCATCCACATCAACCTGCACCTGCCCACTGCAGCCAGGACCAGATACCCACATCAGCATCTCCAGAGCCCCTGTGCCCGCCTGCCCATCCTCACCCACCAGCTCATTTGTTAACCTCCGTCTGCCACCCCGGGCTGGCTCGTGGCAGGCAGCACTGGCACTGCTGCGCCTCTGCTCCTGAGGAGACGCCCAGTTTCCCCGAATGAGCTCTAATTGTGCCTGTCTGAGACTCAGGAAGGAGGCTGGAGTTCCTCCTCCCTCGCTGTCAGGATCTGGCCCGCTGCACGTCCCCTTGCCGCCTACTCCCACCTGCCTTGACAAGCCAGTGACTGGGTTTCAGGCAGGCGGCTGTCAGAGAGGCAGAGCGTGCTGCAGCTCCATATTTCAGCTATGGGCACAAAGCATGGTCAGGAAGACCTACTCACCCTGTCCCCAGCCGGGGGACAGTGGGAAGCAGGTATTGGGTGGCTTTCACATCTCCATCCCTTCTCCCCACCCCACAGGAGGAGGTGACCTCTCAGCAGAGGTCCCAGGCTTGCTGGCCACACAGAAGGAATGGCATTGCTGGCCAAGCCAAGAATGGCCTGGAGGTGAGACCTGGGCTGTAGCCACCTCAAGGGGATGTTGACCCTACAGCCAAGGTAGGAGACTGAACTCAACTCAGAGCCACCCCATGGCTTCATGTCTGGTCTGATGCTGCGGTGCCCATGGAGGACCCAGGGAAAGAGGGGCAAGCATCTGGAGATGCTCCTGACACAGGTCAGGCCAGAAGCACTGTGCAGTTGATGTCCTAATCTGTGCAGGCTCCCATGAGCCCTGGGGAGCAGAAAACACCCATAGCAGGGTGTGGGCTGTCCTCTGCCCTGGGGCTGAGGGCATAGTGCCCTCTCCCCACTCCGGACTGGCCAGAGAGAGCTCCTTAGCAGGAGCCATTTCCAACTCTTTCACCCTGCCGGTACAGAAGGGACACAGAGTAGCAAAACACCAGGCAGAAATCTGGGAAGCCGCAAATTGCTTCTGTCTGGCTGCCTGCTGTCCTCAACTGATACCACCCAGAGCAGCCTGCGCACCTTCCTGCTCCTGGGCCAAAACCCAGCCTGGATGCTTCTGCGCTTCAGACGTTTTGGACACGTGTGAGGTCCCCACAGGGTGGGTGTGTGTGTCCACACGTGGGTGAGGGGTGTACAGGAACACTGCCTCCCTGCCCCCTGACTTTACAGAGCGGAGCAGAAAGCTTGTTCCAAATGGCCAGGAGGCTTGAATTTTCGTAACATATTTTCATCAGTTTCTGGCAGGAAGGTAGGAAAAGTATCTATTGACTGCTGTTGCTAATGTCCCGTGCTCGTTACATCTACAGCCCTCTGCCAGAGGACTTGCTGTCCTGTTCAGAAACCCCCAAGAAGCCACATGCACCTAAGAAGGACACGCACAACCATAGCACAACCTTGCTAAACAGCCCTCTTCATTACTATCCTCATCATTATTACTATTTACAGCATGAGCACTAATGTAATACACCACTTAAGCAGGAAGGTGTTGGAGAAAGACTTAACGGGGATCTCAGTTAAACCTCTAGCATAGGAACAACAACAAATGTCACTGGTGGAGACCTTAAGAAGTTGCCCAGTTCTTCCTTTGCCCCCAACTGGGCCGTCTGTGTTCAGAGGTGCTCATTGCAAGATGGAAATTAAGGCTTACATTACCCAGGGCTGAAACATCGCTGGTTATAGAGCAGCAAGCACCTGCCACTGAACAGTGCACAATGATGTCCCTGCTCTCCTCTGGAGAAGGATTTACCTGCAGGATGAAGTGCCACCTCCCAGTATGCCCATGAAGGGAACATCCTCAGCTGCAGGACTTAACAAGTGACCCCCCCACCCTGCTTTTCCAATGGGCTCCTTGTGATTCTGGGCCCTGGTGGCACCTGTCTTTGGAGGACCCCAGTTTCTGTCCCTTTGATGCTTACAACAACATGGCGTTTTCCAAACCTGGCTGGGTGATTTCTGATACCTTGGCTTTCTTTTTTGGGGGAGGGACAACATTTTGGGGTAAGACAACTAGGCAGCCAACGCTGGAAAAAATTTACGGGAGAGGCTGGGGGAGAGAGGGAGGGATTTTTTCTGCAGTTCCCATCGATCAGGACCTGGAAACGCTAATCAGAGCCAGATCCTGACACTCTCTCCAAGCATCACCCATAACATTAGCTCCCTGGCACAAATAGCTGCAGACTCCTTTCTACAGTGGCTCCATTATCTGCCCAGCCCCACACCGGCTGCTTACATCTTTTTTGCTGGACTTTACACTCACACGCAGACAGAGGCAATGATTGCTGAAATCAATGTTTGTCTTCTTCCCTCTACCTGCCGGAAGGACAGGATCCTCCCATTTCTCCTTCCTCCCCCCTCCTTTATGGTACTGGTTCTTGCTGGGCAACATAAAGCAGCTTCCCTGGGCTCCCTGTGGTTGGGAGAGGAGGAACGTTGGTGCTGACCCTGAAAACAGCTTTTGCACTTGCAAATCATGTTAGAGATGTACCTGTTTTTCTTCAGATTGGGTCTTATACAGGAAGTCTGTGCTCAGGTCCCTGGCTGGTAAAAACCCCCATCGTGCATTTCCCTCAGCTGCCCTCCCCACTTGTCCCCACTCCAGAGGAGGGGACATGCCTGACCTGCTCCAAAACCTCCTGGGATGGGCAAGGAAGTTCCTCCCCGGCCTGGACTTGCATCTGTGACCATGATGGGAAAACAAAAACCCCTCCTTCCCGGTCAGCACACAAGGACAGCCGCTGTGTTTGCATTCTCGAAATGCAGGCAGGGAAGGGACAATGCAGGCAGGGAAGGGATGCAGAGCGAGGAGGGTCATCTTGTCTCGCGCCCTTTGGCAGCTGGAGAGCACAACTGAGCAAAAGCATTCCAGAGCTCCTCCGAGGCCACCGCAATCAGCCCAGACAGAAGGGAGCTTTCACTGCCCTGAGGAACAACAGCTCATTTACGTTCCCGTTGCAGGCTCAACCCTCTGGCATGGTGGCGAACGACCCCCAGCTCCATGCACAGCCCCGCACGGGTGGGCAGCAGAGCCGGCTCAGGCGCTGTGCCCAGGGCTGGGGTCACTGCTCTGGACCACCGCCCCGGTGAAGTCAGGCAGTGATCTCAGGCGGCCGCCCAGCCCGAGGCCGTCTGGCACCCACCGCAGGAGGAGCAGCCAGGGCCGGGGATGCAGGCTCCGGCCGGTCCCTCCGCTAGCCCAGGGCGTTGGCTGCTGGAGAGCCAGCTGCAATGTGCCTTGGACTTTCTACGAACTTTTGTGCTTTGGTGGGGACTCGGCGGCAGGCCGGCGCGGCCAGTCTGGCGGGGACTGGCGAGGGAGGATGCTGGTGATGCTCGCAGGCGATGAGAGACTGGGAGGAGACACCACACACCGAGAAGGACAGAAAAACAGCAGCCCTGCCTGGACTGCCATCCCACCTCCCCCAAGTCCCAGCAACGCACAACAGGCTGTGTCAAATAACGCCCATCCGCTAACACAGGGGTGTTCGGGCTTTGCTGGATGGCTAAACTCCACGTCTAAGTCATTGCAGAGATGCTGCACCCTCCAAATTGTGACCAGCCCCATCATTTGGCTTGGGCGCCGATTTTAGCATGGAACGACGTATCTCTGGAGGCTCCAGTCTCTCCTCCTGTGACTCCAGTGGTTACACTCAGGCCTCCAAAGGTCTGAAGTTAAGAAAGATAAATCCCACCACCTCTTCAGTACTGGTCCCCTTGCAGCCTGTAACGCAGCTTGCATGGGTGGCAGCGCCAAACTGTTTTACAGGCGTAGAAGCAGTGGTAAGAAAACCCAGACCCTATTTCCTTCACTGGGAATTAGGTACCTCAACAGCTGCCAAAGGCAGCGAATCACCTTTGTGATTTGCTGAGTGTGGAGCGAAGTCTTTAGCGGTCAAAGTACCGTGAAGCACCCACAAAAACACCCACTTTGCCCCACCACGCCCAGTCCCCACCAAAGACATATGATCAGGGTCCAAATAGTCCACGGCCCAAAAGTCACACAAGCTTTTGGAAGAGAGCTCTGGGGTATTCCAGTGCCTTATATCCCTGCGACAGCACAGTGAAAGTTGCTGGGACCTCACTCTCTTGTCCCACAGAGACACCTTTTAAGAGAAAGATACGGATCAGTGAGATTAAGCTCCGAGAAGAGATGGAAAAGCAGCCAGAGGGCTGGAAGGACTCAACTCTAGGTTAAGGCATCTCCATTTTATTAAGCCAAGAGCCAGGAGGATGCTTGGGAACAGCTCAGGAATACCTGAAGACCCTCAGAGAGCAGGGATGGGTGGCAGAGGGATGTGCTATACTGTGGCTTTCTTTTTTTTTTATTGTTTGGGCTTTGCTGAACTAGCCTGGAAGACCAGCTCTTTCTCAGGAGATTAATGTCCCCTCAGCAGAAACCTGTGGATGCACATTCTGCTGCAACAGCCAGGGCTCACCTGCAGAGCGTGAATATCAGGTGCTTGGTCTGCCCTCAGGTTCACATAGGATTCATGGGAAAAGGAGATCATCGTCCTGATGACCTCGGTGTCCTCATACAGAGCTGGATGGGGGAGAAATGCAGCTCAGCATGTGGGAAGGGAGCTCTCAAGGGAACCAGCTCATGTTTTGGTCTGCTCTGGAAGGGCAGGGCCTATCTGTAGGAACGGATCTCTGGGTCAGCACCACTTCTCCACATTGCCAGCAAGTGCTGCGGAGGTGGGAGAGGTACAGCTAGGGGAACAGGAAGTGTAAAGAAGGATCTGTGTTGCTGTGTGCCAAATGATACTTTCCTGAGCTGCCCTTTCTTGCTGCAGCCACAAAATAAAACTCTCTGGGAGCAACTCTCTAGAGCAAGGAGAAAAGAGGTTTAGATATGGGGAGCTCCATGATGTAAGCTCCTTCTCTACCCATTGCTAGCTATTAGTTCAGCAGACTCCAAGCATCTATGCTGTGCTGGAAGAGCCAAGCTTGGGCACCAGCTGGTGGGCTGGGCTGGTTCCGACCTGGCATGTACAAGCAAGGACTGGGGCTAACTGAGAGGTGTTGTCTTTGATCTGTGTCTTTCTCTCCAGAGAGCTCCCAAATCTGGCTATGATCAGTTCTCAACACAGGCTTGGGAGTTTGCAATGCATATACAAGACACACCAAGTCCAGGTGAAGGTCTGGGTCAACAGGCAGTATGGCCAATGACTTTGGGTTCCCAGTGACAACCACTTCTGTGTAAGAGAGAACCCAAAATGTCTAACCAGTAAAAGACTTGGGAAACTTTCTAGAGCTTCTCCCTCCGGTAAGATGATGAACAAACATCCATTCATTTCAATTGAATGATGTCAGTGTGCACCATTTTGTGAAATTGCAGGCGCTCTATTTCTAGATAGCTGCTTGTATCAGCCTGACATTTCCTGAACAGAGTTATCTTCCAGGGAACTGAACTGGCAAGTGGAGGGGAAGGAAGTATTTCAGGATTAGATTTACATCAAGAAGCTCCTGTTGCTGATGCACTGATGATGATGGGAAGATAAAACATATTTCCTTCACATCATCTGGAGACTGCAGATGTTCCCCACTCCATATGCTGAAACTGCAGGAGAAGCTGAGAGATGAATTGAAAAATGACCCAGAGAAATCTAAATAAATCATCTTTCAATATCATAGTGACCAAGACATATTTTTCCTTCCTGGAAAGGATGAAATCATTCAGTCTTTCTTAGTCTTGCATCTTTTCCAAAAAAATCCACCTTAGTGGCAGATTCCATTGGTTGTAATAAAGGCAGCAAAAGCCCCACCAGGCTGCCAAGGAACTAAGAGCAGAAAAGAGCAAAGAAGGAAAACTCAGGGAAGAAGACTGCATGACAGTCTCTGCCTAACTGACAGTAAAGGTGAGGAAAATCTGGAGTAGCTCCTGACAAGCATCATTGAATTGTTTACCAGCAGTTTCTCCATGGGGCTTATCTGTGGCAAAAAGAGAGGAAAACCCTACCTAGAAAACACACATGCTTTCAGGTCTTCTGAATGAAAACAAAAAGGTGTGAACTGCTCATCTGGCCACCAGAAATCACTTGAAAAAAATCTTGAGGTGTCCTTGGGAATGAAGGAGTTGTGACGGGTTGGAAGAGAACCCAAATAGCATCCATCAACTATCATTATTGTATGAGAAAGAAGGGGACAAGGGGGACTTTTTTGGATGCAGGTAGCTGAACAGCAATAATGGAGGAAATGCCACTAGGGAGAAAGAGTAGCTATCTTTGCCCTCTTGGACTATGTGGGCCCTGTCTTTAAAATTCAGCTGAAGGCTGGTGTCAATATACACGAGATCTCAAGAAACCTAGACTTGAAAGCAGGATGCTGCCAGGATGCTGATGCTATTTTGATCACTGAAACCCAAATGTGACAAATCATAGAAGAGCCAGGTGTTAAGAGGCCTTAGAAACAGAACTATAACCAAGGAGAATGTTGCTGATGGCTATCAAAAGCTGGGATATCACTGTGGATATTGTAGCATTTTACCCTAAGAAAGCTGTGCAATTAAGGGGAAAACTCTGTGTTGAAGAAGATGATCCTGAAAAGAGGATGTTCTACCAAAGACAGCCACTACAGTTTACACTAAGCTCTCTGGCCTGCTCATGGATGAAGGTGGCTTTTGCCTTTTGGTCAGGGTTTTGAATCTGATTTACTTTCATATTGAGCAGAAGCTTTTAGCAACTGGTCTACTGGAACTGAATCCGGGAGACGCTGCTCCCACTGGAGGCTGGTGGTCTCCATCAAAAGATCCATCCCCACTTACGTTATTGAGGATCTCTGTCAGCCTCAACAACAGCCAGTAACTGGAAGAGCCAAGAAAGCCAAACCCTTTGCTCGCCCCAAAGAGAGATGAAGGCACATCAGGTGGAGTCTGAAGATGCACCTGTGTCAGATGCTAGATGAGAGCTGGTCCAACACCACAAATATTTCAGGTGTGCAGCTGTGAGTGCAACCTCCAGCCTAGCCTGGATTAATTTCTATGCCTTCAGCCTGACTTTGACAGCTCTGCCTTAACCCAGATGGAAAAGATCTGTGAGATCATCCATTGCTCATCTCTGTGTCAGCACCAGATGACACGTTGTCACATGTCCTGTCCAACCTGACTTTTATGAGCTCCGAGCGATGAGATTTCCACCTCTGCCCTCAGGACTCCCTTCTGCTTTCTTAATGGCTCCTTCTCTCAGAAAGCCTTCTCCTGGAGTAGGCCTGGCCATTATTTAATCTCTCAGTCCCCTAAGCAGTACCACAAAAAAGTACCAGATGTTCACACTCGGACAATACTGATAAGCAGAAACTTGCCCAACCTTGATCCTGACAGATGACTCTTGCCTCTCCTAGCCATTTCCCTCCCTGCACTCTACCATTGCATACACTAACCCATTCCCTTTGGTCCAACACGATGCAAAGATGCTTTTCAACATTAAAAAAACATCATGGGTCCCTTGATGGAGCAAAGGGTGCAGACCTCCATTTTGGGGTCTGAAACTCCAAGACAACTGATCACCCTTTGCCACAGGTCCAGAGCCTTTCTGGAATGATAAAATCCCTGTTGCACTTCATTGTTTTTCCTGCAAACTCAAGTCGCCTCTGCTATTACAAAACCAAAGAACTGAACACTGAAATGGTTATGAAATGATGTGGTAAAATTTCACCCATTTCTGCTACTTCTTCAGGAAAGCAGGAGTCACAAGTGAAAGCAAAGTGACTGTATGCCACTTCATATTTAGATGTTATTAAGATATATTAAGACATACATGTGGCTGTGGCAGCACCATAATTGACTGCTGGACAGGTATAAGACATGCAGTCCCTCCCTAATAAATCTTTTTTGCTTTTCCAGCATCTCCTTTAAATTAAAAAGTGAAAGCCAGGTTCCATATTTATTCACTGGCTTAGTTAATTACTAGATTTTCATTATTAGTCCAATGCATAACATCTGATTTCTTAAGCATGAATAATAAATGGCTCTGCTGATTTAATTGTTTTCCAAGGATGAATCCCATCTGAATTTGGAAAAAGAAAACATTTCTACTGGTGTTCTACAAAAAGAATTATGACTATTGGCCAACTTTGCCTCCAAAGTTACCTTTAAGACACATTCCCTCTCTTGTTTAGCTAGGGGATCATTTCCTTAAGTATCTGTCAGGATTACCTTCTTGCCCTTAAATAGCAACCAGACCAGTTATCCCCATCAACATAACAATTATCTCCATCAGCGAGCCAGCTGTGTCCATCCAACAAGCAAACAAACCAAAGTGCAATAACAGCCCTCAAGGCAGGCAGCTGCTAAGAGCTTTCCAGTCCTACCCAAGCCAGCAGCATCTTTGGCTTTGGTCTCACAGTCCTTCGAGGACTGAGGTAGCTGGCTCCCATGGAGGGGATTAGGTGCCCGGAAGCCTGTGGTGCTCTGGGCCTAGAGGAAAAAGGTGCTCAGCATCTTGCAGGATCAAGCCCTGCCAGGCTAATAAGGAACAATGTGCCAGTTTGCTGTGGGGGGTATTGACCCCCCATTCCCACATTCTGCATGAAAGAGGCAGTACCACTGGGGTGGAGGCACAGGGAAAAATGATGGGAATATCAGAGGGGTCTGGAGAATGAGGGCAATAGTGAGAGCACGGCTTTACATATACACACACAAGAAATGCCCACTGACTCCACAGGCATAAATTTAAGATGCCTCCTCAAGGTTTATCCTGTTGACCAGTCTCTCTCCAGCCAGGGGAGGCTTGGACCTTCCTGCAGGCATAGCTTAAGGCAGGTGTGGTCTCCCAGCCAGAAGCTGATGATTAAAGAGATGGACTGATGGGCAGTTAGCACACTTCTGGAAACATCATAAGCAGACAAGAAACCCATCAAAACATGCTCAGAAGTGGCTTCCTTGAGAGCAAATTTGCCCACACCAAACCACCGAGAGTCCCAAATTTCTGCAAACACATTATACTGGCTCCTGCTGGGATTAACTGCGAGCAGTGGATTAACATAAACACTAAGGGGTCCCCTCAGATCACTGGCATCAAAGAGCCACCTCAAAGACAATATCTTGCTGAGAGTTGCCTTGGCTACACAGCTGAAGGAATAGAGAGTGTCTCGTGGGGGCTGAGTGGCAAGGAGATGGGGGATGTCACTCCTTCATCACCAGATGTGATGTGACCCTTCCAGGGTGGGCTGAAGCATCAAGCATGACCCATGCCCAGTGATCTCAAACGGGCAGCCCTGGGGCCCAGGAGCGCTGGCACAGCTGCCACCCCACTCTGTGACCCACAGGCAGCCCTGCGCATAGCCCCAGGGAGACCCGGCAGGTCCAGGTCTTACGGGAACCCAGCATAGAGGGCCAGATATCCCTCTCCTCTGTGACCCACAGGCAGCCCTGCGCATCGCCCCAGGGAGACCCGGCAGGTCCAGGTCTTAGGGGAACCCAGCATGGAGGGCCAGATATCCCTCTCCTCCTCACCAGCAGAGCCTCATCATGGTTTTGGCTACGCTCATCCTGAGGATAAACAGATAATATCTATCTTTTTGCCTGTAAAAATCTCCTTACAAATGACTAGGTGGTTACTATGCTGGCTGCCAGTGAGTTCACCCAGGCCAAACTCTTTGGATCATCTTTGACCTCTGCATGCACTGTCTTCAGGTCCTGCTGTTTCCTCCTCCTCAACGCTGGAGGTTGTTTCTCCTGTCTTCAGCTTGCCACATCTCAGCAAATTTGCCATCTTTTCCCGATTCAGTTCTTCTTTCCTACTTTCCCAAAGGCCAGTTGTTGCTGTCTGGGGAAAGAGAAGTTTGCAGGGTCCCAGCGCCCTCAGTGCTCCTGGCACCTTCTCCTCCACCATGCCACCAGGCACCACTGCCCCCCGCACATGTCCTCCAGCCCTGGCACAGGGCAGGAGGTGGACTGGCTGCCCTCTGCAAGTCACCACTAATCTGTACCTTCACTGGGATATCTCTCGGGGTATTTAACTAACGTAGACTTAGTCTATCCAGAAAACACAACCCACTTCCAAGCATGATGGGGTGAGTTCAGATTCACACAGCTGGCTGGGAGGAGTATCTTGCATCTATCTCCTTCCTTGCCTCCCGTTGTTTGATATGCTCACCTGCTGCATCTCATTTCTCAGCCCTCAGTGGGAGGATAGGGTAGGCTGGTCTGTATGCCAACATCTGATCGTGGTGGCAAAATACGATGTGCCAGTCAGAAGCAGAACCCCTGCACCTAAGAGAGGTTTGTGTGTGCTGCCTGGAAACCCTTCTGCCCCCAGAGACAAAAATGCTGCGCGTGTGTGTCTGCACACATTAAATGTTTGTGCAGGCGTGCGTGGGCGTGTGAACACGGGTACATGCATGCGTATGTTCACATGCGTATCTTCCTTGTGCCTGTTCATCCTGCTGCTCTGCTGCCCACATTGAGGGGCAGGCGCGTTCCAGCCAAATTCTGTTTTTGATTGTGTCCAACCTTGAATTTGCACTACTAAGTGCTCGGTAAAGAAATAGGCACAGGCCCTTTTATCTCCCCTGTGACTTAGCACAGGTGAAATGAGCTGCAACTGTTCTTAGCGGCTTGCCCTGCGGAGCAGAGGAGGACGAGCCCCAGAGGAGCTGAGGTTCCTGCCCCCCTTCCCAGGCTGCTCCCAGGCTTTCCAGTTTGGGTGAAGAGCGCTGGGAACCGCCACCCCTATAACAGCTCCTGCAGCTGCTCCTACATTTGCGACGTCTTTCGGCCTGGCGTGAGCACAGCCTGCAGCGGACGTTAGGAGGAAGCAGAGCACCGCGCTGCGTGCGAGGCAGCACCCGCTCGCTGCTCTCCTCCTCGCCTTCCTCCCCGTCTGCCCTGACACGTGTGTGCCAAACCGAGCGACAAAAGAAAACGGGGGCTGTCTTGAAGCTGGTACAAAACGTATCCAAGCTCTCCTACCCCTCTCTTCTGAGCCTGAGGGGACACCTCACCCCGCAGCCATGCAAACGCTTCCAGTCGCACACGGCTGGACTCAGTTGCTCACACCACTGACGTGCCAAAGCCGTGATGGTCATCTGGGCACAGGATGCCGGTGCTTAAGCGTCAACATGAGGAGGCACGCAGCCTTCCTCCAGCATCCCTCAGGTTTGCAGAAGCTCCTGTTCCAGGCCAGCCCCTGTTCTCTGCTGTGGGGGTACAGGCTCTGGAGGGGTTCCCTTCGTTCACCTGGAGCGGGTCCAGGCTGACAGCGGGGCGCAGGAGCTCGGACCAGCGCGGTCACTCGTGCACGCACGCACGCACGCATGCACAGAGCCACATCTTTTCTCCGATGAACTCTGCTGGCACCCGGCAGGAATTTCATTTGGATCAACTACTTAATGTTCTCCCTCCTTCCTTAGAAACCAGGCTGCCGAAAAATCTTTCCAACCAAGGCCCCTCCTTTCCTGTTTGAACCACCCCATCCCTCCCTCCCCATACGCACACACCGCAGAAACCCGGCTCTCTTGCTGGCACCTGATGGATTTCATATATATTGTTATTGTTGCTGAAACTTCAGATCAAAAGAAAAATGAAGATTTTCCTGTTTCGTATCCGAAGCTTTGCAGGCCTGTTGCTACCAGGCTTTGCCTTGACAGCTCGGGAGATGCTTCACACAAAGGACCTGCCGCTCGCACCAGCCGGGTCCCTCCCCGAGCGACACATGTTCACAAGCCGGCGCGTCCCAAGCGCCCCGCTCCCACGACCCCTGCCCTAACCCTCACCCTCGCCCCGGACCTCTGTGTGGGGCTGTCCACCTGCCCCATCGCGTCCCCATCGCTCACCCCTAAAGCCCCGCGGGGGAGCAGAAGAGCACGGGAAGGAGAAACAGGGTGGGAGGGAATATGTTGAGGAGGGATAAAGGACTGTACCGAACACGAGCCGCAGGAAACTTGGGCTCGGCAGCACTCCTCCTCCGCCTACTTCCAGCTGACGCAGCAAAGACAATTTTCTGAGGGCTAATTCTGCAACCCCCCCCCTTTCCCCTCCTGGTTATCGTTGGCTCACAGTTTCGTAAGGAAACTTGCCAAGTCTTGCTCGCTTTCTAGAAAGAGAGCAGGAATGAGAGAGGAGAAGGAAATATTTGACAACCTTTGTTTTTCCATGAGCCTTTTTAGGCAGCAGGCTCCAATCTGTGCCCTCTGCTCCCCAGCGCTTGGTCTGACCTTGCTGTCTCAGCAGGAGGAAGTCTGGCGGGAGCACGGGGGAGAAAAATGGAAAGACGTGGTGTATTTCAAAGGAAACCTAAACAAAACAGAGAAAACCCAGAATCCTGCAGCCTGTGCCATAAATGAAGCTCATTCATGGTTTCTTACCAGGAACAGTCAATTACAGCCGTGATGTTTGGCTTTCGGTAAAGGACAGTGTCTGACTGCTGTGCCAGGAAGGACTACAGGGATTGTCCTGTCAGTACCTACACACCCGTCTACTTAAAACGAGCCTTACCAAAGCCCTTTAATCCCATATTTGCATTCATTCCTGACCTCTCAGCAAACCAGGAGCACATTCTGCCCAGTAGCTCCAGCATTTCTCAGTACCGCTGTGCCCAGCTTACAGATGAGGAAACTGAGGCACGGTACCCAGGAGCATCCTATCCCCAGGCAAGACATCAGGTCTAGAGGAGAGCCAAGCCCAGCCTCCCAGGCTTGGCTCTTGCAACACTGCTTGTGGCATCTCCACCTCGACTATAAGGAGGAAAGCATCTGCGATTTTAAATTCAGCCAGCACAAGAGCAGAAATAGATAGAAATGCAGTTTGATCTAGTCCTTGCTGCTGTCACATAGTTTATTTTGCAGAGTGCTGATTCTTTCTCAGCGGTTCGCAGCTCAGGGCTAATTTTGGTCATTGATAGATCAGAGGGCCAGGCCAGCTTCCCCAGCGCACGGTCCCTGCGCTGCTGGCCAAACTGGCAGGGGCCAGAAAGTTCAAGTCAAACTTAATTTCTTTCCTTGCCCTGTTGCTTAGAAACACGCCTATGAAAATATACTTTGTTCTCACACGCTACCAGTCGAATGCCAAGAGAGTTTTTTCCCTCTCCCGTCCTCAGGAATTCCTGATTTATTTTTTATTTCTTTTTTGCAATCGTGCAAATCTCAAGAGGAGCCTGCTGGTCTCTCGCAACTTCCTGCAGCAGCCTTCCCAATCCAGGCTCATCTCCTGGCCACAAACAAAACTCGTTGAAAAGAGCCCCCTGCGGCACCCAGGGAGTCCAAACTGGAAGTGCAGGTGGTGCCGGGGGGGTGGTTTTGCAACAAACCTGCAACCTCTTTCCTATCCCTCTCCTTGTTCATTCGACAGGTGCTCCCCATCCCAAGGAAACCAAAAGCAGCAATATTACGAGGGGACCGGCCAAAGTTTTCTCACAAAGCACCTGCTAAAGTACCCGTTTCCTCGGGAAGAGCGAGGCAGGTGGAACGAAAGGAGATTCACGCTGGGAGCCAAGTGCCGAAGCTTTTTCGAGTGCCTTCAGTCTGCACAGGGCACCCTTCGGCCCCGCTCTCCCAGCCACTGCTGCGTTTTGGCCGCACAGCTCTGCCTTCCTGACCACACCGCCTGCCCCCCCGGCCGCACACACACACACAACTCAGAGTAAATAAACACCGGGGATGACGCGCTCTGGGATATTTCCCATAGCTCCGCTGCCAGCAGGTTATTGCCCGGCTTCCTGGGCTCCACGGCAGGAACACGGCTTCTGGCTTCACCCTCCGCTGCCTGCGCAGGTCCCCTCCCAGCCCTCGCCCCTTCCAGCTCCCCTTCAGAAAACCAAGCTCAGCTTCGCTGTTTCCGGCCAACTTGAGGGGAGTTTGGATATTGTCATTTTGAGGGTAAGGGGGAAGTTATACACACAGAATTTGGTTTTGCTCTGAAGGATGGAGCGTAGTAACGCAACCACTGCCTGCAAGCAGCAAAGGGGAAAAATAATAAAAGCATCAAGATTTATTAGGTGCTAGAAAGGAGAAATGGATTCCCGTCGCGCGGGTATAAGCAGAAGCTTGCTAACAAGCAAAAATGACTTTTCACGGACCAAAAAAAAGCTGGGGGCTTGTTTCTGTTTTTTTTTTCACCAAGTGGTTCCCTGGTCCCCTGGACATGCAGACATTCTCCCTGCCTCCCCTTTACGCCATGGCAGAAACACAGATGTATTTGGAAGAATACAGGGAAATTGTCCTTCCACAAGCTACAGGATCCAGAAATGGGAGTTTAACGTGTGACAAAGTGAAGGAGTGCTTTCTTTCGTGGTTTTGTCACGTGCAAGGTGCAAACATTTCCAAAGCTTGGCTTTGCACTGCTGCAGCCTTCATGCTCGCTTTTAACCTATTCTTTCTGATCATTAGCAACACCAGCATTATTTTTTGCTTTCACAGATTCCCTGTCCCTAATGCACCTGCACCTCCCTGGGCTAAAACCCATTGCCCAACAAAGACATCCAGCAGTAGGCAGCCAAGAAGAACAGGCTGCAACGATTGCAAGGAGAAAGCCCAAGGCTCAGCAACAAACCTGGGGCGGGAGGCAGGGGGCTGAGGACTTTGGGGATGGGGCAGATGGTTGCAAGGAGGTTCCCTGCCCTCCTCTGTAACTCAAGCTGCAAAGGCCAGATCAGGCCCCAGAGCAAGGTGGAGGATATGGTGAGAGAAGGGGGTCAGGGAGAGGGTGAAGACAGGGATGCAGGAAAAGATGTAAAGGATGCAACTGGGGAAGGACTGGGATGCAGCTGTGACTAAGAGGGTGCATCTGGGAGGTGGGGGAAGAAAAGCTTTCCATTGGGGATGGGACAACCCAGAGGTGATGATGGAAGGGGAGGTGGGGGAGGTTGTGAGATGATGCAACAGGAGGTTTGAGGAGAGCATGGATGGAAAGAAGGATTGGAAAAGCGGCAGGGGGCATGGAAGAACAGCCAGGGGGGTGGAAGAGTACCCACAAAGATGGACAAGCAGCTGGGGGGGGGTGGTGGTGGTGGTGGAAGAGCAGCCAGAAAGATGGTAAAGAAACTGGGGGAGGAGCGTAAGAGCAGCCGGGAAGACGGAAAAGTAGCTGGAAAGGTAGAAAGGTGAAGAAGCAATAGGGGGATGGCAGAACAGCCAGGGGAAGTGGTGGTGGTGGAGAAGCAGCCGGAAAAGATGGAAAAGCAACCTGGGGCTTGGAAAAGCTGCCGGTGGAGGGTGTGGGGAGCAGAAGGAATGGGGAAATAGCTGGAAAGACGGAAAAGCAGCTCGGAGTGAGTGTATGTGTGTGAGAGAGAGAAAAATCAGGCAGAAAGATGAAAAAGTAGCCAGAAAGATGGAAAAGCAGCTGGTGGTGGTGGAGGGGATGTGGAAGAGCAGCCGGGAAGGCAGAAAAGCACGCGGCAGGGGAGGGGGGATGGAAGAGCAGCTGGGGAGGGTAGGGATGGAAAAGCGGGCGGAAAGATGGAAAAGTAGCCGGGATGGCATAAAAGCAAACGGAGGCATGGAAGAGCACCTGGGAAGATGGAAAAGCAGCCGGAAGGATGGGAAAGCAGCCGGGGCGGGGAAGCGCAGCCAGCGGGAGGGAGTAGAAAAGCAAGCAGAAAGATGGAAAGGGAGCCGGAAAGGCAGAAAAGCAAGCGGAGGGGCACGGAAGAGCACCCGGAAAGGGGGAAAAAGCAGCCGGGAGACAGTGGTGGGGTAAAAAAAGCAGGCGGAAAGATGAAAAAGGAGCCGGCAAGGCGGAAAAGCGTCCGGGGAAGACGAGAGCGGGAGAAGCGGGGGGTCACTCACCGGCCTTGGCTTGCTCGCGGTAGCTCTTCTCGCTGAGGCAGACGGCGGTGCCGTGGAGCAGGGCGTGCAGCGGCTTCTCCTCGCCCTGGCGCGGCAGGCAGCGGAGCCCGCGGGCGCAGCGCTCCGTGTAGACGCCGCAGGGCTGGCCGGCGGGCAGGGCGCAGGTGAGGCAGCAGCCGCAGCCCGGCTCCTTCACCAGCTCGCAGCCCAGGGGGGGTGGCGGGCAGAGCGACAGCGCCTTGCCGTCGCAGGGCTCGCACTGCACGAAGGAGCCCAGGCACCGCGACAGCCCCGGGCAGGCGCCCAGCAGCACCAGGAGCCGCAGCAGCATCGCGGCGGGGATGCTGCGGGAAGGGGCGCGGGGGGCTGCCGCCGGCGGGGGGCCCGGGGGGCGGCGCTTGCTTTCCGCTTGCCCCTTTCGGGGGCCAAAAAAGTAAAATATAAAAAAAAATCAAAAAGGAAAAGGGGCGGAAAGCGCAGCCCCTGCTTGCAGACGCCCCACTCCGGGGTTTATTCTCGGAGTGCGAGACTCTCCTGCTTTTCTTTTGGCCTTGGGGGAGGGGGAGCGTCTAGGTTTGCTCTTTGTCTTTTTTTTTTTTTTGTCCTTTTTCTCCTTCTTTCAGCTTTTTCTCGCCTGGAAAGGGGAGGATTCGCACCGCGATCCGCGAGAGCGCAAAAAGAGAGGAGGAGGGAAGGTGGGGGGAAAGGGAGAAAAGCCTGCAGGGGTTGCACAGCCTACAGGTTGCAGGGAGAGGCGTGGGGGAGCAGGGGGGGGGTTTGGGGAGGTGGGACGGCGATTTCACACACTCACTCACAGACGCACACACACACGCACGCTCTTCCCGAAGGGCTGGGAGGAGGCAGGTTGGGAAAGGAGCAAAGTTCCTTGAAAACCAGTGTCCTGCTATTAATGCATCAAAGCAGTCAAGAGGAGGGGAAAAAAAAACGCAGGAGAAGGCAGAGGGGATGCAAAGCTCCCCTTCCCTCTCTCTTCTTCTGCACGAGGAAAAAAAAATCTCTCCCAACGCAGCGAGCTGCTGGGAAGCTTGGTATGAAGCAAAGTTGTGTTTCGGTCAGCTCTGTTCAACCCTCCCGCTTTCCTCTTCCAAGATTTGCAAAGGCAAAAAAAAAGCGGAAAAAAAAAAGCCAAAAAAAGGCAAAAAAGAAAAAAGAAAAGTTTTCTGCAACGTTGGAGTGTTTTGTTGCAAAGTCTGCAGAGGAGCGGTAAAAAACAGGGGGAAGGGGGAAAAAAAAAGAAAGGAGAGAAAAAAAAAATCCACTTTGTAGATCTCCCAACACTTTTCCCTTGGAGAAGTTTCTAAAGAGAGTGAATACTGCAGAACAGGCTGTCTTTTAAATAGACTGCCTCTGGCCGCCTGCCAGCCCCTCGCTGCAATTTGAGATCCCAATGACACCTCAGCTTGACTGGGTGCCAGCAGCGAGGGCCCTATCAGTGCACACTCGAGATGGTGGGGGTGGGGTGCGCAGCTCCTGACTTCTGGGCTTCAAACCCAGGGCAGTGATCAAGGATAATATTATGAGGAGAGACAAGGGGAGGAGGAGGAGGGGGAAGGGGAAGCCGAGGATGGGGAGGCAGCGGGAAGTTAAGATCTTCACGGTTTAAGCAAAAAAAAAAAAAAAGAGGAAAGTGGCTGCAATGGGGTTGCACGGCAGCCTGGGCTGCAGGCAGTCTGGGAAGGAGAGGCCAGGGCTCAAAGTTTGGGGAGGAAGGGAGGGGATTGAGTCAGCAGGGCCTGATCCTGCACGCTATGCCCTGTGCTGGTGGGGCAGGGACCCCCGTCCACTGCCTGGGTAGCTGGTGGGCTGGGGACCCTCAGAGAGGGGGGTGCACACACCTACCCATCAGCTCCGAAGGTGAGCGCAGCAGGGAGATGGCTGGATGTGTGCCAGAGAGCTGCTCTCGCCCGCCCTGCTCTGGGAAGGAGCCTTTGTGTGTGCAGGGTGCCCAGCTCACCTCTCCCGCACCTCTGCCCCTGGGTGAGGGGTAAAAACACAGTGAGGCTTTGGCCAGTGCCAGGGTGTGCCCCTGACACCCCCAAACAGCAAGGGTTAACGCAGCCGGACAGTGAGCTGGAGGGAGGGTTGGGCTGCTTGTAAGAACTCTGTTAGATTCCTCTTTGGAAAAGTTCGCTGTTGCTTAGGGCATGCCAGAAAACAAGGGGAATTTTACCTTGTGAAGTCCAATTTGCACGTTTTAGCTCATTCTTCTTCTGCCTCTTGCCCTGCACAAAGTGGGGAGTGAGAAGCAAAAAAAAAAAAAAAAAGCGCTTTGCAACGTTCATCTTCTGTCTTGGACAGCTTGGGGTTTGTTGTCTTTTGTTCCACCACTGTATTCCTAAGGGTTACAGCTCTCCGGGCAGCGGTCCTTTGCACTTGCCTCCCTCAGTGCTCATTCATTGCTGGGAGCGGGGAAGCTGGAAGCATGGCGAAGGGAATCTCCAAAATCGCAGTGTGCAGCCCCCTGGGCCGCCCAGGCAGCTGTGCATGAGGATGGTACACCTGGAGCAGAAGGACGAGCTGAACCCAGGCGGGGAGGAATGGCTGAGCCAAGGGCTGGGAGCTCACAAGCACAGGGTTATGTACCAGGGAGTGGGAAATTAAAAGGGATCAGCCAATTCTGGGTGACGTTTGCATGCGATTCAAGGCAGCCCCACTTCCACATAGGCACACACTCCTCCAAAGCCTCATATTCCCGAGGTTTCTTTTTAGATCAGTCATCTATGCAGCTGCATTGCATGGATTTTGCCACTAGAATGCAGCCTTATCTATGGTAAGAGGACAGACGGTTGCTTAAAAGCATTAACTCCTTCTTCTCTAAAATTTCCAAGTTTAAGGCTTTTTTTGCACCTCTCAGGTGTTCCTTGTTTTACTGCCTTCCTGCCCCATGTGGACTCTGTAGTAAAGATGAACTCCCTCCTGAACCCTCCCCTTTTCAAAAAAGAAATCCACATTTCTAAGGTGGGGTTTTTTTTGGTTTTTCTTTCTACCAAGAGATTTTCCAGAGGTTGTATTTAATACTGCCTGAATCTCTGCTTAGATCACAGTTAACTGCCAAAAAATAGGCACCCTTAAGGTAAGAAAAGCCACCCCCTAGGATTTTATCTGGAAGTGTTTTTAAATGGTTTCTCCACTTGACACTTATGACTTTTACAGCATATTAATTGCATCCTCCCGCTCATTTTTATGAGAATCTGCTGCCGGTCTGAATGGGTGCTTTGCAGAAAATAGCATGGGGCAGAGAGCGAGCACTGTTCACCTGGAGATCTGGAAGCACTTTGTGAGAGGGGGTTAGGGCAGGAGAGAATTTGCTTTCCTTGTTCTCTCCTTCACCCCTTAAGAAACAGTGTGCCCTATATTTTAATACCTGGTATAGAGACAGCGAGAGCATCTAGAGGGGTGGAGGGGAGGTTTCACTCCTGCTTCAACCTGCGAGACACAAAATGGTGAGGCGTGTAGAGAACTGCCTCCATCAAGCCCAGCTGCAAGCCCTGGCATAGGAGGCTGGATCGCCATGGGGCAGAGCTCCCGTGAGGGATCCCTGGGGAAGCTGCTCTAATTTAGGTCTGAACGGGAACTTTCTCCTGGGCTTTCAGAGGAGGCCAAAATCCAGGTAGTGTGAAGTTGTCCAGCAGCCACCCTCATTTCACTCCTACACTGTGCTGCAAGGACCTTCATCCACGAAAGCACGCCTGGAAACTGAGTCATATCCTCAACGAGGAGACAGCAAGGTTTTAGCCATGAGATGTGCCCTGATGGTGGGTTTTCTCCCACTTTATGAATGTAGCTTCAAGCCATGGGGATCTTGGGGCTACCACCTGCATTGAACCACTGAGCCCAGCAGTCAGGATGGAGTTGCAGTTGAATGCCTGGTCTGTGCTCCTCACGAGGGCTATCTTTCTGACATCTTTTGCTGACACTCCAAAAAAACCCCACTACCCTGGGAAAGCAACGGAGCAGTGTGCAGCGTACGGCTGGTCGTGAGCTGTAGGAGAGCCTGCAGCTAACAAAGATCACATTTCTCCTGGCTTGTGCTCTTCCAAGGGAGATCACAATCACGTTTTATGTTTATAAGACATGCTTTCTTATTTTGGGGGAGTGAACAGAGAGCGTTCAGAGGAAACCAAGGTTTGTATTAGCGCCTTCTATCATACTTAATTGCTGTAGGCTTCATGTGTTACATATGGCTCTGTTGCTACTTGGAAAGCAGTTATTGTTCTTTACATCTTAGATACATCACACTTCAGTGCACTATTCTCTGTAAAGTGAAAAAGCACTGACTTTCCTGGGTATGATAAAGAGGATGGAACATATGCTTTAATCAGTTTGGGCTAATCTGTGTGTTCTGGAGGCACTTAGAACATCAACCAAGTTCAGGCAATCTAGAAAGATTGAGAGCTGAATCACAGATACAACAGTGAGATCTTTTTTCTTCTCCCTCCAAAACCACTGTCCAGTTTGTGTAGATCTGAAACTCATTAGCAAAATAATGCTTATACCAGAGAATGTATAATTTTTTTTTCATGTGCAAGTATTAAAAAACACCAACAGGTTGTGAAATCAGGTGCCTGAAGCATTGTTATGAAACAAAGCCAATATTTTATCCTTGGAGGGAAAAATGACGAGTGACAAAAGTAGAACTAATGGGGCAAGTCTGAGACAGCAGTGCAGAAAGGAAAGATGGGCAACCGCAGGCGGTGCAGATAACTGACAAGATATTTCACTTTGCATGGAGACCATGTTGAGTGTCGGAAGTAGAATGTGATTTCTTCCCAAGATATTTGTCCTTCCCTTGGACAGTGCCTTCTTACTTGCCATGATAACCCCAACAAGTGTTCACAGCTTCATGCTGGGAGCCCCTTTCCAGCAGCAGAGCAGCCCGTCCTGCAGCAGTGGGTGTAGTAGAGCTAGTGAGGGCTAGGTGGCATACTGGATACGTTGGAGAGTCACCTCCAAGGACTTCCTTCTACATCCAGCGAGGGCTAGGCTGAACAAAATTATGTCTTTGCAAGCAGCTTTCTGTGTCATTAAAAAAACAAAGCAACCGATGCTTCCAGTGAAGACAGCATCAATGTTTTGCTTTCTAACGTGCCTCATGGGGGTATCAATTTTAAACCACATGTAGAAATGTAGTCTCCCCTCACCAGATCAGAGCCTGGGTGTTCTGCGGGGCTGTGTTGGCTCTGTTTCACATTGTCAAGGCTCAGCTGCCAAGATTTCCAGTGGTGGCTGGGGTGCCTCCATCTCCCTGTGGCCCACCTGAGTCAGTTTGCAAGGTGGGGGGATTCAGTAAGTGAGGGACATCAGATCCTGAGCATCAGGAGGTCATCAGAGTCTTTCATAAGGACCGAAGCATAAAGGCTGTACTGGATGTTTAAATGATAGAGGCAGAAATGGCTCAGGGGACAAATTCCTCTTGCCTGAGCACAGACGAAACTAGTTTCTTCTGCTAATGGGGAAAAGGCAGGTGTTTCATCATGAGCAGACAACAGAGTTCCCCTTTGCACCTTCCCGGACAGAGCAGAGGTCATTGCATTGCTGGTGGCTCTCAAAGGACCTGAGAGCGATCCCTGAGTGCAGGGTGGGTGGCTCGGCATCCCTCCCAGCACATGTGCGTGGCCCAGCAACGAGCAGGTACTGTGACTCTCCCACTCCCCCCAGCCACACATGCCATGGGCATGGGCCTGCTTACGGGGTCATGCTTCCCTGGGGCATGGGGAAAGTGTAGCCTGGCTCTGGGGAGGAGGCTTGCCCTCTTCCAAAGGCTCTGGATGAGCGGGGATGAGTTGCAAAAGCAGCTTCAGTTTCCCCTGTCTGTGCTACAGGGCTGATGAGGCTTCTGCATCTTGGAGGGGACTGGGTGGGTTTAAAGGGCTGTCTTTGAAAGTGGTTGGAGATCTTGTCAAGGCACTCAGCAAGCTGGAAACATCCCTGTGATTCGCTCGCTTTCCACCTCCACCTTCCCCTGCTCCACGCTGCCCACATTCTTTTTTTGTTATTAATTGTTTTAGGTTCAGACAATGCCTCTCCTTTGGCCTCAGGCAGACGCGCTGGCTGAATCACTAAAACACTTAACATACATCTGCTGAGGCAGCAAAACCTGGTATCTCTTTTTTTCTCCCTCTTTCTCTGCCTCTCCACTATCACAGTCAAAAGGTGACCGAGACACAAAGTAGATCTGGAATTGGCTGAAAAGGGAAAGTGCTCCCAGCTGAAGTGCAGAAAACACCTGCATCTAATAAAAACAAATGAGAAACATCATCAATAACCAGAAGAAAAAATGGTATAAATAAAAGGAAGAGTATAAATTCAGATGGTCTCTGGGAAACTTGAACAGATGCCCCAGCCTGCTGTCTTCTGGAGGTATTGTCTAATTATTTACCTTGTAGTGCAACAAAATATGGGGAGGTTGCTGTGTCTCTCTGGCATAGACTAAGGAGCTTTGTAAACCTTGCAGTGCAGATGGATGCCATGGTGATGGGTGACCCAGAAATACAATAGATTGTTGCTGTGGCGGGAGAGGGGCATCTCCTGGAAGAAGCAGTTGTCCTCAAGAGGATGCTTCTTTCTGCCATGTAAGGTTTTGCAGGTTCTGCTGTGAGCATTAGGATAATGATTTATTGTAGAAAATACGCTTGGAGTTGACTGAGAATCCAGAGGTCCCTTACAGGGTGTGCTGGGTGAGACATGGAATGCCCTTTGCCACTGTGATCACATACCTGCTGCCTGGCCCCATGAACTGGCAGTAAGCAGTGCTTTACCTGAAGAGATGACTCCTGTTTGTGACCATCAGCTCCCTCCAAGCTGCTGTGCACGTCCTTTCCTGAACCTTTGCATAGCGCCTGAGGAGCTGGTGTGAAAATAACCTCTTGGGCCCTGCTGATTTTTTTTTCTTCATTTTTCTACCACTCTGGGTTCCCTCCTGCTCTGTGCATGAGCTAAGATGGATTTTAATTTCCTTTTGCATTGCCACTTGTCTGGAAATATTCTTGTCTGTATCGATATCACCACCAGGAACACACCAAAACCCTTCTCCAAAGGGCAGGGAGGTATAATTTTCATGGAGAGCCCCATGGGTGGGTGTCTGGCTGCACCGTTGACAGGAGTGAGTATGGATGGTTTGGAGGCTTTCTAGAGATGAGGAGATGTGACCTCTACAGCCTGAATCTGAACAGCAATCAAAAACCAGGCTGTCTCTTCTGCTAAGGTGCCACAGAAGTTCCCAGGGACATCCAAACTGCTCTGGGATGTGGGCATGGGACGAGCTGGCTGTTCTAATTTATAGCCCTTTTGACTGGGGAAAACTCTCCGTTCTCCTCCCTTTGACTATTACACCTCAATTTCTTGCAGAGTTTTCTGCTGGTGGGATGCCTGTGTACAGCCTCCTTCACTAAACAGCCACAATGAGTAGGGCAGTCATGTCATTCAAAGGACAATTAAGGTCCTCACTGGTCTAATCCAGGCTGCAGCTTAGATCCTCAGCTTCCCCGTTGTGAAAGGAAAATATCCTGTCTCTGTCCCATCCCAGACACATGCATGGAGCCTCATCCCTGAAGGTCTGCAGAGCATTGTAAGGTCAGGAATGTGTGTAGCATTTCGGGGTCCTGCTGAGACACTGGGGACAAAGCTTCTGTGATAGGGACGCAGGCTCATGCATGACTGGATGGAGACAGACCCAAACCAGAGGGGCCTTCAAACACTGCTTGGATACATCCTCTTCTCAGCCGCCAGTAACTGGCCTGGATGTGGGCTCATGATTATATCCCTGAAGTAATTCCCTGGACTTCCCCTTACCCCCACTCTATAATTATTCATAGTTATTTTCTAATGGCTGTCCTGCCACTTGTTTTCTTTCTGGCTTTCTTCTTCTTCTGAGTAATGAAAACACATCAATGGCCTTTCTCCAAGAACAGTTATTAAGGCAATCACCCCTGCCTATCCCCCCTCCCCTCATTTAAAGCCTATCAAGCTCCATTGGATTTGTGGCCAGAGTTTGCATCAAATTGCTATTTTGGGGTTGCCAAAAAAAGCATGACCAGAATGTTTGGATGGGAGGTGGGAAGAAGAAGAGAGGGAGAAAGTTATAATCTTCCCAGATCACTATTAATTACATTTACAATAATTACACTGTTCCGGACGGTTACACTGCTGACAAGCTCTTGCAGAGGAACCTATGTGCGCACTTCGGCCTTTGCTTTTCCTCTAGAACAAGTCCTTGGGTACTCACAGCTGCTGCTGGGACACCTCCATCCCCAGTGGGATGGAGAGGACAACGTGCATGTGCAGGGAGGGCGGATGGCTTCACCCCCTCGACAGCAGAACTTGCTCCCACAAATAGGTCCTAGCTTGGCTTGCCAATGTGCCGCCTCCTCTGAGGCCGAATTTCAGTGCCGTGTTTCGTTAACCCAATGCCCTGACAGTCTGGAGCACAGCAGAGGCAGGGTGCAGGGTGTAGGACGGGGGGGTGGCTGTCTAAAGCTGTTCCTCAAGGCAGAGAAGAATTAAGGGATGCCGTCTCCTGGCTATGGGCTGAGCTGTGCCTCATTCAGATCTCCCGGGAACATGCCCTTGCGTGGATGGGTCTAACGGATAAACACAGCAATTTGGAGCAGCCCCTGTGAGTCAGACTGTTCCTGATTTATCCAGAGGGGCGTAGCAATTAGGGAAGGGAGCAGAGGTGTCAAAAGGCACTTGGACCTCCTCCAGCCAGCCCCTTCTCCTGGTGCCTCTTTCTGAGGCCACTGTCCTCCCCCGTCTCCTGCAGTGCTGAGATCCCTGACAAATCTCTCCCTTGCACCACAGCCCAAGTTGTTATCTCCTCTCATTGCCTCTGCTTGACATTTCCTACTTGAAACCCCCTCTCCTATCCTAAGACAAAGGTGTGGAGACCCAAATACTTATCAGAAGCAAAACCTCAAAGGCATTAAAATGACACATTTGTCATGGACCCTGTTACCTGCATTTTCAGAGCTGTCTCACTTCAGACCCATCAAAAGCTTTGGATCCCACATATTCTCACCTGTAATGTAATCTATTTTATGTCTTATACCAAATGCCCTCCCTAAAACTGCATATCACGCAGACCACATGCTGAAGAGCAGAAACACCCACGTACCGGTGGGGAAACATTTTTATACAGCATCCACTTCATCTCCAGCCTGTGAATCCTGATCCTCAAGGGTAAAATAAAATAATACCGACTCTTGAACCAAAATTCATGACTCTCCTGGCTGTGACAAATCACAGCCTCAACAGGAGATATTTGTTTTATGGCATATTACAGTTTCCCTTACAATTTACCTGTCCCTCAGGATCCTAAAGCCAGTGATTATCCGTCTGTCTGTCCATCCAAGACCAACAGCTTTCCCGCCTCCCCTTTTCCACCATTGTCCTCTGGTCTCCAGTTGCCAGCTCCCTTACCATAGGCAGGCATAGCCATGACAGCTCTCTGCTGTCATGAGACAGTTCTCCTGGCACTCCTGACAAAGGCTTGCAGCAGTGGTCCCCCTTGTCTGTCCTTGAGCAGTAGTAGCAAAGGTACATAAAGCAAGAGCTGCAGGGCTCTGCTACCAGTCTGCTACCCTAATTCCCTCACCTTGTTGGTGAGGGGAGACATGCCCAGTAGAGAAATAGTGGGGCATTAAACATATAACTGTGTCTTGGGCTCCCAGACTTGGAGCACACATCCAAAGCCTGAACTTGGTACAAACCATCATTTGTTTTTTTCTTCCTTCCTCCCTCCCCCCTTTTTTTTTTTGGAGGGGGGAATCTCCACAGCCTCATATGAACCAAGTTTCACAACCTGGGGCAGGTGCGTAGCTTTCTCTGCACTCTTCCTATTTTCCTTTCACAGCCATGCCATGGTAGTGTGAGAGAGAGGGAAGGGAAAGGCAGATCTGCTTGTGCCTTGCATCCCTGCTAACTCCTCGGAAAAGTCATTAGGAGGTTGAGCGGAGCACACGGGTCTCTCAGCAGGAGCCAGCACCCTCATGGGTCTGTGCTGGGAAGCAGTTATGATACTTGTGCTTTTGCAGCCTGGGGAAATGTAGTGACTCAACACGCTCATGCCAGTGGGTGACATCATTGTGTTGTGATGCATGTAATGGCATCAGGAATTAATTCAGTATCCCCCCTGCATGTCAGGCTGACAGGAAGCCACTCAGACCAGAGGCATGCTCCGGCACACGTGATGTCGTGTCTTTGAAGACACTTCTCACAATGGTCTCATGAAAACGCCAGCCAGCTGTGCGCTGCTTGGCAAGAGGAGGGTAGCGGGAACAGGGCAAGGAAGTCAAGCCCTCCTACGAAAGGGAATACCAGGAGAGCTTCTCCATAGCTGTGGGTCTCACGTTCCACTGGGATTGATGGACCTTTGGTTACCACCCCTCTGTCTGGAGCAAGTCTGGTGTAAACGATGCCTTAAGACATCGGGCTTCCTCTAGGGCAGTTAATTTTTACATTTCAGATGAGAGCCTGGCATTGAACCAGTATGTGCAAAATGAGCAAAAGAGGGTTAAGGGCTCAAGAGAAATGTGGACCAACTTGACAGGGTAGACTTAGAGGACATAGTGCCATGAGGAGCAGAAAATTCACAATGGAGTTAGTAAGAGGAGGGGGGATCTCCCTCTCCTGCAGCATAAGAAAGCTGGAGAGCCCTTTCTTGGTATTGAAATGTCACATTAGGAATGTGATCATAGGGATCATTAAGAGGGTGATCATTGTGCTCATGATATTGTGCTCAGGACAGTAAGCAAGCATCCTGGCAATGATGCCAACTCTGCTGACATTCATATACCAGAGTGATGGATTCTTCCTCATGACAAGAACATCTGTGAACAAAAGCCTGTGCACAAATTTAGGCCAAAGGAAAAAAATCATGCCTCCCACTTGCCTTCATTTTTATGGCCCATTTGCACTCTTTTTTCCGGAGTTTTCAGCAGCCTCTTCAATCTTCCTGCAGAAATCCCTCAGGACAGCCTGATCCAATATAAACTTCACTGTAGCAGCTTTCCCAGGTGACTGGCTCCTGTAGCTATTCTCTCCACTCTAGCTCTGCCTGAAGCCACTACTTGTTGACAGATCCTTGATGCTTTTCTGAGGTGTCCAAGTCTGTGAATAGCATGTTGCCTGATTTCCCATCTCTTCCTTGAAGACCTTCTTGTCTGCCTTGTAAAATCTCATCTTTTCAAAGAGCGGGCAAGGTTTTCAGACCCTGTACTGTATGTCTCACTGTCCACTGAAACCTTCCTAAATCTGAACATATTTCAAGTGCAGTGGTGCAAGATGTTGGAGAGGTCACAGTGAGAGTCCTGTAAGACCTTCATCTCCATCCTTCCACCATCTTATCCTCAACTTTACTCACACTCCTCCAAATCAATGTAGTAGCTGTACAACGTAGCTAGCTATGCTTGCAGACTCCATCCCACCTGTCCTTACACATCTAAAAGTTGATTGTCTGCTTGAAGGAAGTTGTTGAGCTCTTTCATGGTTAAAGATAGGTGCGGAGGATCTGAGATATCCCCTGACTTGAGATTTTTGGTGGATGTTGAGAAACCCTGTCCTTTCTGGGGTCACTTGGCTGAGTGGTGACTGCTCCAGTGCTCGCAGGGCTAATGCCTTCAGTCCTTCCTCCAAAACAGCCTGGCTTTCATGCCTTGGACTCCACTGCTTTTCCAACAGGCTCAGGAGCCCTTTGGCTGATGGCTGCTCATCTTCCAGGACCAGGCAGGGGTGGATGGCTGCAGTCACCCTGGTACAGCTGCAGCCTGCACGGGATGTCTTAGGCTCAGTCATGCCTGCATCCGTTCCAGCTGGTGGACGAGCCAGAAAGGCTGCTGTTTTAGCTGAAAGGGTAGCTGGAGAGTGGCCTTAGACAAAGTTTGGACTCGGGACTTCTGTTCCTGGAGCTGCCTGGATACAGTTTTAACTGAGCATGATGTATGTGGCTGCTGAGTTACCATCCCTAATCTTTTTCCCCTCTACCATAACCAGTTTCCATAAGCGTTGTGAGGCCAGCTCTGAAAAAAAAAAAACAAACCACCAAACCAAAAAAAAAACCCCTCTGTTGAGGGAAAAGATTAGTTAAGCGGCTACATTTCCTGTACATCAAATGGCTGAAGACATACAGGTTTCCCAGTTTCCCGGGCACCGTAAAATGAAACACAATAGGAAGGGGGAATGAGATTAATGGGAAAAATGTCACAGTCTGCTCTCAGCCAGCGCAGTCGCACCAAAAGTGATGGGATCGTGCCAGTGGAGGTATGAGCAGGATTTGGCCTTGAATCTGTTAAACGAGGACATTACCAGAGTACCAGATTACACAGCCTAGTTCTCTGAAACAAATCCTGCTAAAGTAGAAAGGATTTGTTAGGAGGCTGCAAGGTCAGGAAAGCAAGATTATTGGTTTAGCAGCCTTCTGCTGTGCTGGGGACCCCAGGCGATGGCAAGCACAGCTCTGCCCAGCGTTTCACATCTTTCACTTTGTCATTTAAAAACTTGTAAAAAGGAGAATGAGACATTCTCCTTTCTTTCTCTTCAATATTTGCACAGTTGAAGTAATTCTTACTCTGTGCTTTTTTTTTCCTCCCTCAGAAAACAAGTGCTTCAATGCCCTTATTTTCTAAATAAACTGAACATGCCCACACAAGTGCACCCACGAATATTAGCAGCCCAGAGCGCATGACCACAACAACAAACCATTTTGTAGCGCAGTCTTCATGAATATCCTGTTCAGAACAGCCGAGCCCCTGTTCATAAACAGCTCTATAGTTTCTGTTAAGCAGCAGCCCTCCAGTAATGATCTGTTCTGTTCAGCCCTGTACCCTTCGGTGACCTCCCAATAAAAGACTCCACTATCACTGCGCAACTTGGCCACAATTAATCAATGTAGCTCAGGGCTTGCAAATTACTTTCACCCTTGCCAGCCATTACTTTCGAGTGACCCTACAATAACAAATCGAGATCCACTGCTGGCATAACAGTCAGAGATTTTTATTTTTTTTGCAAATACCTCAAAACATCTCTCTAAATAATTTTTTTTTTAGCCATTTCAGAAATTAAAACTTATGGCCAGAACTTTGCTTAACATGAGCACAAAGAAATAGCAATTTGGGGCAAAAGGCAGAGATCACTTTTAATAGGTTAATTTTCCAATCAGGAAAAAGAAGGAACACCTAATGTCAGTCTGGAGGATCCAAGTCCTGCAGCACAGCACAGATTACATCTATGAGACTTCATTCTGTCTCCCCCTCACCCAAAGAGGAGGATGTCACCTGTCTTATGCCCAGGCATGTCACCTGCCTGTGTGATAGCCATCCCAAGGCTTAGAAGATGCTACAACAGCTGTGACGAGGAGAGTGCTAGCAGTCACATAGCACAGACAGTTACATGCTGGTGCTTGAGCCCCTGTCCTCTTTAATTTGCTTGTGCAAGTGCAAGCACAGTCTCTGGTTTGTGCCCCCTCACCTCTTCTTGGATGGGTGTGCTGGTGGCTAATGCTGTGGCTGAGTCACCTTTTCCTGTAGCAAATACTTAATTTCCAACTCTCTCCTTTATCTGATTGCCAGTTTTCATGAAAACTCTAGAAATGTTATGTCTTGGAGGACCCCACGGTGCTGTCAGATTGGGTTGAAGTGGACCAGTGGATTGAAAAGCTATTGCAAAGTCATGAGGACACAGAAATGCCCAATACCCATAAGCATAAATATGCCTGAGCACCGTTCAGTCCACAGCGTCCTGTGTCACAGCATTGTGGTGGCATTTTCACTGTGTCCTTCATAAGCCTCTGCCAAAGTCACAGTCTGGAATTTGTCCTGTTTCACCTTGTTTTAGCACCTGGGGTTGAAATGAATTTTAAAAACAGAGGGAAGCACAAAGAGCTGACACACAGTGGGGTCCTGGCTCTGATCTCTCCAGAGCCACTGACTCACTCTGTGATCTTCGGCAAGGCTGTTGACCTGCCTGTGCTTTGTGCTACACAGCTGAAAAATCGAGTGGAAAAAAAAAAAGCAATGGGAACTTCACTCAAAAGAGCAGATGCAAAGATTTTCTAGATAAACAAGTCACCCAAGCCCTGCCACTCCAGCCCCCCCAATCTTCCTCTCTTCTTTGGACCTTATAGTTCAAGCAAGAAGCTGTTTAAAGTGGAAAGTCTGGGGCTGTGTTTTCTTACATCTTCTGGATCCTCCTTTAACTGTGAAAATGTTCAAAGTGAAAACTTGACCTGGCAACAGTTTCTGAATGACCTCGCTTTGGCTGTGAAATCCACTTCAGCTTTGCAGGAGCAGGCTTTTATAGTCTTCTCTGGTAGAGGAACAAAAAGATTTTTTATTATTATTATTATTTTTCTTCAAGAGGAAACTTTATACAGACTCTGTGTTATGCTTTCTCCCAGTGCTCAAGGTCAAATCAGCAGTTCTCTTCTCACTGTTCCCCACTCACTTTATATCACCCAAAAAAATAAATCCCTTCCCCGCTCTCTCACTGCAGATACTCCACAGCAGCAGAGACGAAGGACAGAAGCGCAAGCAGACAGTGCGACATTTCTGCCATTGCAGACACACGCAGTAAAGCCTCATGTCTAGGCAACGTGGTCTTGTAGCTTAAAGTTACTAATTATAATTGCTTAATGGAGGTGTGACAAATGCTTCTCATTCAAAGGAGTAGTGATTCACAGGAACCCTGAGCTATCCAGGACTCCTGGATCCAAGTTCCTTATACAACAAACCATGGCACTGGAGATAAACACCTGCAGTGGATTAGTTTCAAGCCATAACTCCAAAGCGGCTGAAGACACCACTGGTGAAGATTTGATAACAACCGCTCTCCATCTAGGTAGTGAGTGCAGGATCAGAAGCTGTGGCTGAACATCTGTGGCTCAGCTGGAACTAACTTGGTCCTCCTCAAGCACCCTACGCCAGAAGCCCTCTGCTCAACACTGCAATAACTTGCTGCAGGCCATTTTTGCCAGGGCACTGTATGTAGCACCAACCATGTACTACTTGAGAAAGGGCATTTTTGTTTGCTGAAAAGGCTTCATTCTGCGTGGCAGTGGTTGTTTGCATGTGCAACCACCACGTCTTGCACCTCAGCAAGACCCACAAGTTCATGCAGCACAGGACATTGGGATTGATGTGCCTGCACACTCTTAGGAAGCTGAGCCTTAGGTGACAACTAATTCTGAATGATGTGTTAAAAAAAGCAACAGATACACAATAAGGGCTAATTCTAACCTGAAAAAATGCTTCTCTCTCCTGGTCTGACCCTTGGAAAGGAAAGCCTGGTCTCTGACATCAACTTTGCCCATGGCCATAGGCAAGTCTTAGCCTCAACTTCTTAGCCTTATACACTGGGCATAATAAACATTTCCTTTTAGTTGGCCAGCTCATACCTGTGTTTCCTAGGCTTGGCCTGCGGAATAGCTTGTCCCAGGGCCATTCCCAGTAAGGATTGTGGAGGTGGCTACCACAGCATGCAGGAGAGAAGGGAAAGGGAATTTAGTTATGAGCCAAGCTGAGCTGACTTGTGCCAGGCAGGCTCCAGAGTACGGTCCCTGCTCTCTTAGTTATAGGGATATACATGGCCTGCATTTCCAGAACTGTAAATGAGACATCACATCATCAGGGTTGAGAGAGTAACATGCTGAGGAAAGGGAGACAGGCCAAGGACATATTACAGTATTATCTTACTATTCCTTTACACTCTCTTTCAATCGAACTGTGTTCCCCATCCCGCTTTTTGCACATGATTATGGGCTCTTTGGGGGCATAATGCATCCTTTAGCTGCATTTGTGCAGCCGCTGAAACAATGAGGTCATGTCCTTGATGAGGATTTCCGCACACTAGGGATGCTAATGATGCTTGGATGCTCGAAGGAAGGGCAAAGGAGCGCTCCCCTGCTGTGATGCTACTCAACAGCAGAGTTGAAAGGTCTGTTTTGCTTGTATCACTCGTTCCAAGTTGGTGGGGGTTTGGTCAGAGTCATCTGAGGAATGCCTGCATGATATTTTTGCAACCAGGCAGTTCATTCCTCTGCCAAAGGTGTTCCCACATTGGGAAATGCTCACCAATAGCCTCACGTGCATAAGAAATGCCCTTACCACCAGAAGGGTTTATGCCTACATGTAACTGAATTGTGAGGTCTAGGGAAAAATTGTCAGAAGTCTCTTTAAGGTGATTTTTTATTAGGTGGTTGGATGTCCTAACTGAGGGTTATTTTCCTCTTAAAGGCTAATGTAGGAAGAATCACACCATCAGTTCAGCCCTCCATGAACTGCCAGCAGACTTTGTCCGCAAGGGGAACGGAGGCGGTGGGATGAGCCACTCTAGATTATGGAGTGTGGACAGATGTGCTGACGAGTTTGTCAAGCCTATGCCTTGCTACAGGTTTGACACGTGTGAGGGACTGCTGTAGCTGATCCTCCCGCGGAGCTGGAGCTCGCTGTTGCTTCGAAATCTTCTCCTCCTCCTCCCTGCTCCCTTGCTGTGGGATGCACTGCTCCATCACTGTGACATTGATGGCTATTGGGGCACTGTCTTTGCTCTCCCCACAGTTCCAAGCAAGCTTTTCTTCTGTAACATCTCCAGTGTCCACATTTGTCTTTCTGTTCATCTGGATGATGTACTATAGCCTTTCCTTCTGCCCACCATTCACCCTGTCACTGTGCTCCAGGCTTCCTTAACCACAGGCACTAAGGTGGGTTAGGGAGGGAGGGAAGCAGAGCAGGAAGACAGGAGTTGTAGTGGCCTGAAAAGGCCATTCAAAGGCACCCAGAAGGACTCACTTCTCTGCGTGCAACATCCCAGCCCATGCTTTACAGCCACAGGTAGGCAGTGATGGAGAAGTGCCTATGGGGAGGCATAGGCTTTTCTGAGCTGAAGCTTTCTTGTGCATCACCCCCAGCAGAGCGGAGCAGAGCAGAATGGTGCATGGATGTTATGTAGCTCTGAGAAGTGGATGATAAAAACGGCTCATTACACCACTGCCTGTGACACATGCTGGGCTTATTCACCCCTGATACTCAGGGACTTGACAGAGGGGGTGAGCTGGTAGGAGAAACATAGCCATACCTACTCTAAATCCATTTTCCTCCTTGTCCTGGGAATTGGAGACTTGTTGGGTCACATTTCTGTACATCCTGCATAACCCTGCTGCCCAGTGCAGATAGGGTAAGATCCTTGAAAAGCCACTGGTGTGTTTGACTGCACAGGTACAGACCACCTGGCAGGCCACGCAAATCAGGGCATTCAGGAGGGCCTCATCCACCAGCCCTTCAGTTCTGCCTGGTAACTTCTTACAAAACCCTCTGAAATCAAAGAGAAAGAAATCAGGCAGTCCCTCCCTAGGACAAGCCCCAGTGACTAGATAAAAAGGAACAATCCCCAATTAGCAGACAGTGCAGAGCCATCTGTGCTTATACATAATCCGCTGGATGTGGACCATGTGAGGAGGAGAGAGCCTGGTGTCAGCTTCTTGTGAAACCTACTGCAATGGCAGGACAGCAGGATAAACGTTTGGGATGCTTATGGCAAGATGAGGGTGGCCAGTCCCACATGGGCAACACCATGCCAGGCAAAGTGGGAAGGGTGGTGGGGAAAGAGGTGGTGGGGAACTTCAGGAGATGTATTGGTGTGGTCATAATTGTGGCCGGAATATTTGCTCAGCTGAGAACTGGAGAAGCTGTCACTTTTGTTACATCACAGGTGACCAGGATGGGAGAGTGGGGAATGGGAAGTCCGTTGAAACTGTAGAAGATGGTAACTCTCAGGGTTATATCCAGGAGGGAGCAGGTGGGGGTAATCTCCGTTGTGAACAGTCCTGCAGTTCAGTGCTTCCCTTTTCCTTCCCCGGTGGAAAGAAAAACCTGGCTGAAGGGGGCTTTGGCTTCTGTTTTGGACAGAGCTGGATATTTCACCTGCTTTATCTAAACCAGTCCACATTTTGCAGGGTCTCCTCCTGTATCAGCATTTCCACATCACCAATCACAGTTTTGTTTTGGTTTTTGTTGGTGTTGCACAGATCTGAACCGTTTTTGCTTTTCCCAGAGGGAGAAATAAATGCATACTATTATATTGGTGAAGAGGTGAGGTTTATGCTGCATCCATATGTGCCTGGTAGACAGCTGTACAGTGTGTTATGTTTCTGTCTTGCGTTATCTCTCAGGTTTTGACCCCAGTGGTGCAAAGCAGAGCTCCCCAGCAAACAGCACACTTAGAGGGACAGAGAGAGAGGAGCAGCCTTGGAAAATGATGCTTTCCTCCATCAAGTGCTGGGTGATTGCATGAGACAACCCCAGATTTTTATACTTTTCATTTCCAGTAGTGCCTGGAGTTTTGGCCTATTGCATCACACTGATTTTGGTGCTGGCTCCCAAGTCTTCCAGCAAGCAGATCTCCTCCTGCCTGAGGTCATGCTCAGGCCTGAGTGGTAATACCACACTCATGTTTTTCAAGGGCTGGACTGAACTGTAGAGGTGGCTGAACCTGGGAACAAATGTCCTGCACCGAAACACTTTTGTGCGGATTTTTGATAACACCCACTCTGTGCAGCCAAGGTGCTGGCAGGCAGTCCATGTTTAGTTGCCTGCAGTGCAACAGGGCGCTTTATGGGACTACAGCAGAGTATGCAAAGCTGTGAGAGGTTGGGTTCTCTGGCTGAGAGCACTGTTTGCAATTAAAGCCCACAAAGAGACCAAAGTTTGTCATGTCTTTTTAGTATGAGATACACAACCAGCCAGGAAAAGGCAGTAACTGCCGACTTTGCCATTTTACTAGGCTGTTTGCAGCCTTCCAGCTGGCTCTTAGCTCTCACAGTCATGTTGTTCTCCAAGCTGAACTGTATTAATTGTCTCGAGAGACCCTGCATCATCTGCTTTATTGTAACCTAAACTTGTGACGAGTATTTCATTTACTCTTGCTGTAATTGCTATAATAAAACAATATTTCCACCCATCAGAAGGTCTCAGTGCAAGAGGCAGGCAGTCTTGGGTGCAGCTGTGGCAGCCCATCGAAGGAGAACCTAGTGCCTGAGACTTGAAGTGCACCTGGATTTTGATGGTGCCAAAACCAGCACATGGTAACATAGAAAGATGGGAGCTGACATCTCTCTAGCAAAGACTTGTAAGGAAATGGGCCATGGCTCCTAACTGAGGCAATTTCAAACAGATTTCTAGCTGTACAGGGGCCAGCTCCCCCCAGACTGTCAGTCCTCCTTTCATACCCCATCTGATGTCCGTTTTTCTATTGGGTTTCTGTGCTGTGCTTAGGCTTGGTGGGTTCCCCCAACCATACGGAGCCAAGTGATTTAGCACCATGTGTGTTTGGTTTGTAGTTTTTAAGTTGCAAGATTTGTGAGCTATTATAAACAGAAAGGCCCAGCCAAATCTTGCTGCCTGACTGAGCTATTAGCATCTCTAGATGTGTAGGAGAGGCTGTCCTTCACGCACATTTATTTGTAACACAAGGGAAAAGAAGGAAGCATAGTAAAGCTTAGTACCACATAATTTACTGAAGAGTGACAGCTCATTTGCATTTTAGCTGATATATCCAACAGCAAAATGCAATTGCTTTCACACATGCTGCAGGATTCCTACTACATGATCTTGGACACATGGATTTGATGGACAACGAGTTTTGCTGAAGCCCATTATAAATGAGGAAGAAATGTGATGAGGCTCCAAGGAAGTTTTGAGCATTTGTGTGAGAAGGTTTGTATTACAAAAAACTCCTGCAAAAGGTATCCCCATGTGAGCTCAGTATTTCTCCACTGAAAGGTTTGTCCGTGCCCATCCTGTCAGGTGGCCAGTTGAACAGGTCCATAGTGGATGCTGAGAGATGAACGGGAGGGAGCTGGCTGAGAAGAAGACTCCTGAATAAAGGACTGACTCTGGGATGAAGGATCAGGCGATCAGGACAAGGACTGTGCTCATTTTACTCTGGTGTTCCCACTTAGAAATCCTCCACTTGCTGGTCATTTAAAATCTTGCTAGTCAAAAGTAAGATTTTTTAAATTTGTCTTTCCATAATATCTAGAGAAGTTGGCATAGTACTGTCTGCTTGTTTTTTATGAGGACAGAAAAACTGTCCTAACACGGAGGCCTATTTCTGGCACGTTATCAGCCAAGCATGACAGTGGAAATCTCTATGTTTCGTTATCTACTTTACTCCCCCCACTACAAGGAGCAGTCTGTGATCCGAGTGTGCTGCTGCCAGACCAGGGGGCTCAGTATCTGGTCACCGGTAGCCAGCAGGACACCCGGCCATTACTCATGACGGCTCCTTGGGCTGAGGTTCAGGCTCAAGATCCTTCTCTGCTGGAAAAGAGCCCTGCATCTTGCCCCAAAGAGCATCACTTGATTTTCCTCACCAGCAGCTAACTCAAAAAAATCCTGATATTTCCCCCCTCTGGGCTCTTGTGGGTGCTGGGGTGTGCAGCTCTGTGCCACCTCTCCGAAACGGCTGCGGCAGGGACACGGCCTGCCTTCCCCAGTCCAGGAGGTTCCTCCAGTGCATTGATGATAACTTTCTGATGCAAATGGTGGATGAGCCAACTAGGAGAGGAGCGCTGCTGGATCTGATCCTCACTAACAAGGAGGGTCTGGTTGAAGAGGTGAAGGTTGAGGGCAGCCTTGGTTGTAGCGACCATGAGATGGTAGAGTTCAGGATCTCATGTGGCAGGAACAGAATAGCTAGCAGAATCACAACCCTGAACTTCAGGAGGGCCAACTTTGGCCTTTTCAAGCAATTGCTAGGGGAAATCCCATGGGACAGGGTACTAGAAGGTAAGGGGGCCCAAGATAGTTGGTTAGCGTTCAAGGACTGCTTCTTCCGAGCTCAAGATCAGAGCATCCCAACAGGTAGGAAGTCAAGGAAGGGTACCAGGAGACCTGCATGGTTGAACAGGGAACTGCTGGGCAAACTCAAGTGGAAGAAGAAGGTGTACAGATCGTGGAAGGAGGGGCTGGCCACTTGGGAGGAATATAAGTCTGTTGTCAGAGGATGTAGGGAGGCAACTAGGAAAGCTAAGGCCTCCTTGGAATTAAACCTTGCAAGAGAGGTCAAGGACAACAGAAAGGGCTTCTTCAAATACATTGCAGGTAAAGCCAACACTAGAGGCAATGTAGGCCCACTGATGAATGAGGTGGGGGCCCTGGAGGCAGAGGATAAAACGAAGGCGGAGTTACTGAATGCCTTCTTTGCCTCTGTCTATACTGTTGGAGGCTGTCCTGAGGAGCCCTGGACCCCTGCGGCCTCAGAAGAAGTCAGGATAGAGGAGGAATCTGTCTTGGTTGATGAGGGCTGGGTCAGGGACCAATTAAGCAACCTGGATGTCCATAAATCCATGGGCCCTGATGGGATGCACCCGCGGGTGCTGAGGGAGCTGGTGGAAGTCATTGCTAGGCCATTCTCCATCATCTTTGCTAAGTCGTGGGCAACAGGAGAGGTGCCTGAGGACTGGAGGAAAGCGAATGTCACTCCAGTCTTCAAAAAGGGCAGGAAGGAGGACCCGGGTAACTATAGACCAGTCAGCCTCACCTCCATCCCTGGAAAGGTGATGGAGCAACTTGTTCTTGGTGCTGTCTCTAGGCACATCAAGGATAGGGGGATCATTAGGGGCACTCAGCATGGCTTCACCAACGGGAAGTCTTGCTCAACCAACTTGATAGCCTTTTATGAGGATGTTACCCGGTGGATAGATGATGGTAAAGCTGTGGATGTGGTCTATCTCGATTTCAGTAAAGCGTTTGACACGGTCTCCCACAGCATCCTCGCAGCTAAGCTGGGGAAGTGTGGTCTGGATGATTGGGTAGTGAGGTGGATTGTAAACTGGCTGAAGGAAAGAAGCCAGAGAGTAGTGGTCAATGGGACAGAGTCCAGTTGGAGGTCTGTGTCTAGCGGAGTTCCGCAAGGGTCGGTTCTGGGACCAGTTCTATTCAATATATTCATTAATGACTTGGATGAGGGATTAGAGTGCGCTGTCAGCAAGTTCGCTGATGACACAAAACTGGGAGGAGTGGCTGAGATGCCGGAAGGCTGCGCAGCCATTCAGAGAGACCTGGACAGGCTGGAGAGTTGGGCGGGAAGAAATTTAATGAAATATAACAAGGGCAAGTGTAGAGTCCTGCATTTGGGCAAGAACAACCCCATGTACCAGTACAAGTTGGGGACAGAGCTGTTGGAGACCAGCGTAGGGGAAAGGGACCTGGGGGTCCTAGTAGACAACAGGATGACCATGAGCCAGCAGTGTGCCCTTGTGGCCAAGAAGGCCAATGGCATCCTGGGGTGTATTAGAAGGGGTGTGGTCAGCAGGTCACAAGAGGTTCTCCTCCCCCTCTACTCTGCCCTGGTGAGGCCGCATCTGGAGTATTGTGTCCAGTTCTGGGCCCCTCAGTTCAAGAAGGACAGGGAACTGCTAGAGAGAGTCCAGCGCAGAGCCACGAAGATGATTAAGGGAGTGGAACATCTCCCTTATGAGGAGAGGCTGAGGGAGCTGGGTCTCTTTAGCTTAGAGAAGAGGAGACTGAGGGGTGACCTCATTAATGTTTATAAATATGTAAAGGGCAAGTGTCAAGAGGATGGAGCCAGGCTCTTCTCAGTGACATCCCTTGACAGGACAAGGGGCAATGGATGCAAGCTGGAGCACAGGAGGTTCCACTTAAATTTGAGGAAAAACTTCTTTACTGTAAGGGTGACTGAACACTGGAACAGGCTGCCCAGAGAGGTTGTGGAGTCTCCTTCTCTGGAGACCTTCAAAACCCGCCTGGACGCGTTCCTGTGTGATATGGTCTAGGCAATCCTGCCCCGGCAGGGGGATTGGACTAGATGATCTTTTGAGGTCCCTTCCAATCCCTAACATTCTGTGATTCTGTGATTCTGTGATTCTGTGATTTCCTAGGTCCAAAAGCTGAGTCCCGCTGGAGAAGGAAAGCAACGTGGACAGATAACAGGACCAGCATCTCAGCACTGCTGTCCACGCAAGCACTGCAGGTGAGCTGGAAAATGCTGCTACAGGCCTACACTCAGGCTGGGAATTCAGATCCAGGCTGCTCTTTCATCTCTCCCTCCCCTTCCTTCTCTTTTACCAGATAATATAGAGCAAAATCAGGACTCGCACACCTCGTGCAGGGCTGTAATGTCTCCTTTCAGCTGCCATTCCTGGGGTGGGTTTGTGTTTGGGGTGTCTCTCCTGGCTGAAGGTGGAGGCACACCCTGCTGAAGACATGATATGACTGACGGGCTGCACCTGGGACCACAACTAGTCACAGTTGGATGGATTTCTGATTTCAGACCAACTTGCTCCAGACAGCTACACACATCCTCCAGGCAATTTTAATGTTCCTGGAAAGTCCTCCCCAAAACAATCACATCATCCAGATCAGCCGAACATGTGGCCCACTGAACAGCTGCCAAAATCAAATCCATGCGCCTTGAGAGGTGCTGGGGGAATTGCAGAGACCAAAAGGCGTCATGTTAAACTCAGAGAGTGAGACACGCTGTCTTTGGACAAGCTTCTCGATGAGTCTGCCCTTGGCAGAAGCCACCGAGCCCATTTGGAGGGGAGCACCGCTCCATGGAGCGGGCGAGTGCCTTGGGCAGCTCCTCTGCCTGCTCTCTTTTCCTTTTGCCTTCACTTTTAGTACTCAGCCGCTCAGAGAAATGCTGGCCACTCAATCCCAGTCTCCCCAGACAAGTGCAGGCTCTGTTGAGACAGCCCAGCAGAGGGGCTGGGTGCGAGGGAGCCCCTCTCCTGCTGGGTTTGGTTACCAGAGCTCATCTCATCTTTAATCTGTTAATACAGCACTGAGAACAATGGGACCTCCGTCTCTGCTTTGGGTCTTAAAATAATGAATAACAGCAACATCAGCTGAAGGAATCAAGTCATACTTGGGGAGGATGCACTCTTTCCTTCCAGGAAACAAGCCTGTGGAATCAGTTCAGCCCCCGTCGGCAGCCTGAATGTGAAACCTGTGAGACAATAATGTGTTCAAGACCTTCATTCCCCCTCTGCCTTCCCTCTGCACTACATCCACTGTGTTGCCCTTGACACTCATGAGAGGTTTATTTAACAACCAAGAATATCAATGACCCTCAAGGATATTTTGGAGGATGTGTCATTCCTACCTTCTTACAAACAATAAAACTAAACCCAGTGTTCCCCCTAGTTGCTTTATCGAACAGGCTTTTCCTTGCTGGCTCCTGGGAAATGTGCTTGTATGTTGCCACTGAAGTCTTAAAAGAAATGGATGAAAAACACATGACCCCGTGTCCTTGCAAAGAACTTATCTGATAACAATCTTCTCCCATTGCTGGTTTGTCAGACTTATAAGCCAAAGGAATGTTAGCAAAGGGGAGAAGGGATGAGATGTCAAATCTCTGGTCTCCCTCCGCCAACCTCCCTTTCCACCTAACATCTGCCAACACAGGGCTGGATGCAGAGAAAATAGAGGCTACGCCTGCCAGATGGCTGATGGATAATGGCACCATTGTAAAAATTGGCCAGAGCAGCTCAGACAGCAGCCCTGCCACCCATCACAGCGTGGGACAAGGGCTCAGATGGCTGTCATTCATCTCCAGCCATAAAGCAGGATCTTGCCTCCAAGGCCCAAAAGACCTCATCTTGCCAGGTGCAAAGCTCTCTGCAATCTCCTGATTTAAGTAGGAGTGAAGGGCTGCTTGGCATCTCTTAGAAAAAAGCATTAATCCTTTTGGGTTTGTTGTTGTAGGGTGTCAGGAAAGGGATGGCCTGATTTTGCCAGGGCAGGCTGTTGCAGAGAGAAGGTGCTGAGTTACCTCCTGTAGGACCTTCTCTGGGGCTGTCAGCCCTGATACATTCCTAACTTTTTTTTTTTTCTTCCATCTCTTCCACTCATTTGTGCTTTTTTGGATTGCTGTCAAGAAGGAAGGTTTTTGTATTGGCTGAATTTATACCTCAGTGACTCAGCATTGGGCTTAACCAGAAACTCAGTTGCCCCGAGGAGATATGGGTGGAAGAAAGGATTGTGCATGTGTGTGTGTGTGTGTGTATGTGTTGGCAGGGGACAACTTCTTCCCCAGCCTCAGCTATTCACACACTTTGATTTAGGAAAGCCTGAAGAAAGCTTTCTTGCTTCCTCCTTACTCCTGCTGAGCAGAAGAAGGACCAGGCGTCATGCTCTGACACACTGAGCCGTCTCCTTCCTTCAGGCTCAGTGGCTTTTCTCCTGGTGCACGTGAGGAGATCTTGGAGAACAGCTCTTCCAGACGGTTTGTAACTCCAAAGTGCATCAGCTGATCACTATCTTGTCTTGCATACCTGCCTAGTAGAGACCATGTGTGGAGTACTAACTCCGCGAAAGAGAGGATGGAACGGTGGAGCAGGATGGCTGAGGAGCTGAGCTTTAGCTCTTTCACTGCAAAGGTCCCTCCTCACTGGTCACAGCTGCCATATGTTAGCAGTACCGATGCAGAGGGATGTGGAGCTGCCCATGAGGATGCACAGGAACCAAGGTGGACACCCATGGGGTGGACACCAAATGGAGTTGGGGGGGGCCAGGTCAGAACCAGCCAAAGGAGGCAGTTCCTCCTGTGACACGTAGTTGATCTGTCAGATGCATGGCCAGAGGATGTCATGGATGGAGAAAAGCTTCCAGGGCAGACGGGAAGCATGACCTGCCCCAAGCAAGGGTCAGGAGCCACACATCTGCGAGGTTATTGGAATGGCAACTAGAAGATACTGCTGGCAGTACCCCCAGGCATACCCTGGCTGTTAGCTGGGGCATTAGTACTAAAATGATCTCCTTTTAGTACTTTCAGGCATTTTTGAGCATCTTCCTCCTGTTCTGTAATCCCACTTAAGGTTAAACTCTGTAATCACTTGGAAATGAAGAGGCCAAAGCCCCTTTGTAGTGCACCCTCGAGAGCAGGCTGGTGTTTCTGCTCCCACAGAGCATCTTTGTTGTCTCCTGGCTCTGGAGGAAACCCACAAGGCTGAGCCTTATGCAAGACATTTGGCAAACAAGGCTGTGGTGGGATTGTGGCTTTGTGACTGGATGAAGTGACACAGGGTGGGAAAGTCCCCAGAACTTGCACCAAGCACAAAAGGGACAGATGTAGAAAGGAGAGAAGATTGCTGTTGTGGTGGTATGAAACAACAAGATCTACCAATGCAGTGATAGGCTGTGAGGGGGAAAATATCGCATCAGGGAACAGCAAAATCACTCTGCTCTCCCATAGGGGTCTGGCACAGCTTTAACAGAAAGGGAATGACCCAGCAGGCTAGAGAAACAGGATAAAATGAATGAATTCATCCAGTGAGTGGTGCGGTTAATGTTGCATAGGAGGCAAGTCTCAAGATGGAGTTGAACTCACATAATTTTAAGCTGTCTAGTATTTAGGTATTTGCCACAGCAAGCTCTATAGATCCCAGTTTAGGCAATGGAGAAAGATATGTATCTCTAACGAATATTTATCCCAGCCTGTCCCAGAGGTGGAGGGTGTTCCTGGTTGGAAATGCCTACTTTTCTTCATTAACTGAATAATTTAGACAGCTACTTAATTTAGGCACCTAATTTACAAATGGGTAAAGTTGGTGGGATGAACATCAGTGTAGATAAGAATGAGTCCTTCCAGCCTTCATCATCTGATTCATTACATAAATATTCTTCTGCACCACATTTAAGAAGATACAAAAGTTGTTTTCACCATGTGAGTAACAATAAGAAGTACTTGACAAGACTGCAGAGGACCCCCAAGGCCTTGTGCTGTATTGCAGACAAAAGAATTACTGATGCGGACTATTTTCTTCTTTCCCTTGCAACTAACAGAAGAAGAAACATACTTCCAAGAATTCTGGTTTTAATGTAAATGTGTCGGTAATTTTTTTGGAGATGCCTGTATATTTTAAAGGCAGCTCGCATATACAAATATCTCATCACAAACAACAACTTTTGTATAACTTCTACAGCATGTATCAGGCTCTTTTGAATACAAATCCCCATTTTCTCTGCGGAAATATTCCTCATATTAGTGATGGGGATCATTGTGGGGTCTGGAGCAACTGAGGGCTATTAGTTTGCTTAATGTAGCACAGCTAGATAGAACTTTATTCATTGGTCTAAAATACTCTTCAGGGAAGGGCAGAGAGAGTCATCCCCAGGGTACACAGGCTGGAGCCAATGTCATAGAAATTGAATTAATCTGAAGGAAGAACAGTCTCTGGTATGAAGAAACTAAGGCTCCAAGAATGAAGGTAGGATGAGTCCATTGCTATGGGACTGGAAATCACAACTGCTGCTTCACTGTCCACGGAGCCCCACGGCAGTGAATGGGGCAGTCCTGCCCACTGGCTATTCTTCAGACTGGGGCATTGACTCATCAGCGTCCTGAGGCTGATGCCCAAATTTAAACCTTATGAGTAATCCAAGGGGTTCCGATGAAGATGTTACAAGAACTGCTTGCATATTCAAACTAGGCATGTTGCTTCAGAAAGAGGTGAAAGTCCCTCTATCCAGGAGTATGATGAGGGCATTAGGGACTGCCATGTTTCCATACATAGATTTATATTCTCTCTTGCATTTGTTTGTTAATCTGCATCAGAGGGCTCCTTTCTAAGTCTTTCTGTGTGAAAGTCTTTTCCATGTTTCTACTCTAGATCTTTTTTATGGTTATACGTTTTTGAGGGCTGGTGATTCAAACTATGTTTGAGGTCCACGGAGTGACGCTGTGTACACAAAGGCATTTTAGCACTTTCAGTCATGTTTCCTAGCCTCTTCCTAAGAGTTATGCAGTCTCTGTTGGCCACCAAGATCTTGAGGCTACAAAGGAATTTGGCACAAGACTTGAGGAACAACTCTCCGAATTTCCCTTTAGAGGTGTTCTTTTCTCAGCACACCTCATTTCTGTTTCAGTGAGAAGCCAGTTTGCTTCCACTGAGGTCTGCAGAACCTTTTTACTGTTTCCTTAGGGATTTACATATATAATATACAAAAAATATGACTATAGCTAGGACAGAAGGTGGCACAGAACAACACCGCTCAAGTATTTCTCGTGCGGAAAGAAGGATTCTCTATCAATCTCAAACCACAAAATGGATTCAGGAAGGAGAATGCAATTTCTTTGCAGTAACTCAACCAGAAAACCAAGGCTAATGAGCTTTTTCCTACTAAATGCAGGCTGGAATCCTCCACCGTCACAGATTGATGTGGTCTTTGCTTAAGTCCTCTGTTCTTGGGGTGCCATCAGGCAGAGGCAAGGTGTTCACTTCCTAGCACTTCAGGAAAAAAATAGGAGTATTTTATCATGTTCTCTGCTCCTTACAGCACCTGATCGTTATTTGACCATCTCAGGTTAGACAAAGGAATTCAAGAAGACTGATTCTTGCAGTAGGATACTTGAACATTTTTGGGCCTCACACATGGAATAATCTCCTGGAACTTTCTCTTCTGGCAGATGTGGATGTCCTAAACTTACACTTGGAACCTCACTGGGAAAAAGGACGCTCCTAATTATCTCCTACTCCAGGGCAGTCTGGCTTCAAAGAGGTCCATTGCTCTGTGCAGGGTGGAGTAGATCTCTGGAGGTGTGGAGCAGCCTCTTTTTCCCACTTAGTTTTTACAGGGATATATGCAACTCAGAAACACTATGCTCTGACTCAGGCAGATTAAGTGGTGGTTTCTCTGAGGAGCTGTGATGAGGTATCATCAGGGACAGAAGGTACTGATGCAGAACGTTTTAAATGTAATCAATCTGTATGACTTAAGACAAAAAGCATCATTCACACTTGCACACATCCAATTGGCAAAGCCTGCCAATACCCACAGAAGAGCCCGTATAGTTGGATCCTTTCTCAACCACTAAAAACATACCAAGAAGAAAACTTCTTCTGTTAGCCTGAAACACATGAGATTTTAGAGGGACTATTAGTATCCTGAACATATGGCAACTCCTTGCTTTGCCTGGGGAAGCTCTTGGCTTTCCAGAAGAAAAGCTGTTAAACCAGTAATGGGGGACTGGGTGTATCAAGTGTTTATGAGTCTCCCATCTGTAGGCCAGACAGAAACATCTCGTACTGAGTGTTTTGCAGTATCATCAATCCAGCTGCAGAACTGTCTGGTTGACCCCAGGTACGTGATGGACTTGGCAAGAAACAAGAAAGAAACAAGGATGGCGGAGGGAGGGGGAGAGGTGAAGAAAGGAAGGTGGGTGCAAAAGGAAAAGATATAAGGTGAGGAATGTAAATAAGCCTGTTCAAATATCACAGAACTGACATAGTTACATTTCTTCACCCAAGTCCTTCACTCTCAAAGTGATAAACTAATTAGAGAGATTCATTTTGTGACTCCCTCAGCCTACTGTATTAAAATCCATTTTTTCAGCTGGTCAGGCCAAAGAGGAGGACTCCAACCACATGTTTGTAAGGCAAAGTGTTAGAGCATGGTACGGTCAACTATGTGACGGAGGGACACAATTTTTTACTGGTGAAGGAAAGAAACAGTAAAGTCAATTCTGTTTTCATTTTTTTTATTATTTCTTGTCTTTTTGGATATGGGCAGTGCTGAACTTCCCACCCTCTGCAATGCTGTCAGCCTGAACCATACAGACATCTGGCGTGCAAATAAATTGCAGTCCAGGCAAATTCTCTATATTGTAGTTAAGTTTGGTGGTCTCTCCGTCTTGCTTGCTTGCTTTCTCTTGCTCTTTCTTCCTACCTTGCTTTCTCTCTTTCTCTCTCACTCTTTCTTTCTTTATTTCTTGCTTTCTTCTTTTCTGCTGTCTCCAGCACCTTTCTTTGTAATAAATTAGTGGTCAGCGCCTTCGATTCATCCCAGAGGGAAAGAATTGGAAGGTTACAGTGTGATGACACCCCCACAGCTAACAGCTAGACTCATAAAGTATGTTCTCATTAAAGCATTTCAGTTTTTATGATGGAAACCAATCCATCACAGTCAGCCATGGGGTCTTAAATACATTTTCATTTCTACTAAAAAGGCACTGACCGTGACAGTATACAGTCAATATATTCTCAACACGCTTCATGATCTTTAAGTGGCAGGGATGTTTACAACAGCTCATGAAATCACTGACAGCTGTAAATACCACACAACGGTCCTTACTCTTTTCTAATTACTGAAACAATGATTCTGGGTGGGAGAGATACGTAGATTGGATGGGTTTTAATTAGTCTGGACAGAACTGGCCTGAAGTTACACAGTAGGAGGACAGTTCAGAATCTCTCTTCAGATTTCATTTTCTTTCACACTTTATCATCTGTGTAACACAGCTCTACTAAAAGGAGAGGTGATGTGAGCAATCAAAGACCTCCTTTTATTGAACTGTAGCTCCAGTGCCAACACTAGTGCCTTTTAAAGGTAATTTCCAGGAAAGAAGGAATCACTTGTAACTGTTTGCAGCCTACTCTTCCCCATCTTATTCTTTAAAGAACATTTTCCCAAACTCAGCTTTTCCACAGAGCAGATTTTCTGTCTTTGAAAGTGAGGAAGAGGATAAAGGCATCACATTTAAAATGCATTTTATGAATGGGGTTTATTTATACTGATTGGTGTTCATGGAGTTCATTCATAAGCCAACATTAGATTATTCAATAAACTATATAAGCAAAAAGATAGCCCTCTGTAAGAGAGGGGACAGAAAAATGGATACAGAGATACTGAACAATCAGAACAATGAAACGTAATGATCAGGTGTCTCAGGATATCAGAGATCTAACAAGTGCTGAGACTGCCTTCCACATTATGAAGAAGGGAACTTTTAAAGATGGATTTCAAAGAAGATAACATTATAACTTTGTAGATATTCATAGCAGGCTTCTTTAAAGGATGTGGGAACAAAATAAGAAAGGAGTTGTCTGAAAATGTAAAAAAGTGTTATGTAACACTATGGCAGTTGACCGTCTTTCATAATTTATTTTTTAACTTTTTAAAAAAATTTTATTAATATGAAGCCATAATTGCTGTCAGGCTCACTGCTGGCCCTCCCACATGCACAGTGCATCATAGCAGTCTTGGCTTGGCCATGCATTCCAGCTGAGCTGGGGAATGCAAGAGCTGGGTGGTGTGCACAGGGCAACCAAGAGAAATATGGACTCTTATTGGCCTTCTAGATCTTCAAAGTACTGCATGAACTGAGATTGATGCTGGTGATTGGTTTGGGAGCAAGTTTGAATCATTGCTAGCAGGGTTCCTCGCTGGAACCAAGGAAAGTTGGTAAAATGTGAATGTTTGGAATGGATTGTTAATCGAAGAGGAAGAACAGACGGCATCTAATCCAAAGAGGGTAAGCAAGACTCTCCCGGATCTGCATTTTCTTCAAAACTGCCACTTTTCTTGATTGCAACAGCAGAAGAGCTAACTTTTAGTCATGGAGAGTGAACTTTATTTACTCTTCTTTTTACACTGAGGTTCCAAGCTGAGGTCTTGTTGCCAGTGGGTGGAGTGGTGAAACTTATATTGCATCTATGGCTAAGCAAAGGACCTCCATTTCCAGGGCTGTCAGCTGAACCTTCTTCACACTACAGAGAGCACTTTATAAATGCAAAGGAAAAGTGAAATGTGATCTTGCTGGAATGGGGATGTATCCAAAAGAACTGTGCTTTGAATTGTACAGCCTTCACAAGGAGTCAGAACAAATATCCAGACTTCAAGGCGAGACAATCAGAGTTGCTCGGTCCCTGTGGAGATGAGCTGGAGAATGTAGACAGATGTGGAGACATTTTGATGCATTTCTGAAAAGACAAATGACTTATGTGCCACTATATTTTAGAGTTCACTCCACCTCCTTATCAAAAATACGATGCAAAAAGAAATAGTCACTTCATTTTTATTTCTCAATCTGTCTGGAGAGCAAAAGGCACAGTGATCTAGTAGATGAGGTAACAACAGTGCCTAACAACTGTTGGGAAAGACTTGGAGAGATTAAGACACTGAAGAAGAAAAAGGAAAGAATCATCAAGAAAATAAGAGTCTGAAGGAAATCACTATGATAGACTGAGATATTGAAATAGCATGTGTTTATTTATTATTGCAGGCAGGTTGATTAGTACATGAGAGATTCCAGCTCAGCCTCATCCAGCTGGAACGGAGAATGCAAGTGATGAGTATCCAACTAATCCCGTATGGATAAAAAGATTCCATAGAAACAAGAAACTATAGGATACAAAATAGGTGGAACTTCAGCTTCCTAATCTCGTCCCCCCTTTTCTGCAGGGGAGAACCACTCCATGAAAAAGGTAAGGCTGGAGCAGTAAAAGGCTGGAATATTCTCGGCATCTGCGGAGCTGACTTCTGCGGGTGGACAGAGGATGTGCCAACAGCCAAGAGCGTCTCTATAGCTAAGGGTATTAAAATGGCAAGGCCTGTTGTTCAAGCATATCTCAACCAGTTTCAACTAACCAATGTGGCCTGCTCAGGCCAATATTATGGACAGCAATGAACAAGAGGACACTGTGTCTCATCAGTCTCATGGATATAACTTTCTGCTTACAGCTGTATTTGGCAAAGGCCTGTAGGTGGTTATGGACTTTGAGTCAGTGGCTGGGCTTGGATGGGAGCCTTCTGGCTTACAGTCCTGTGCTCTAACCATCTAATCTCTCAGCCCAAAGGAAATTGCGGTGTCCCTGTGGGCCCTTGGTAAGACACCACAGCTTTGTTTGTTGAGTGCTTAGCTTTTGATGGGGATATTTGAAGGTTTCACAGATGGCAGTCAGTGACTCTCTTCCCTTTTTCTACCTGGAGGCTGCCAAAGGATGGCAGCAAAGAGACAGACGTTACAAGGACACCAGGATGTGAATAGAGGGGGTACGTGCAATAGAAGTAGTGCTGGAAGTGCTTTTTCTGTGAAAGAAAAGCATACTATCCTGGAAAACAAACTATCTGGAACACAATATTTTAGATGCTGCTAAAAAATGCTGCACTGGCATCTCTGCAACACGATACTCTAAAGCAAGAATACGGTTTGTATTACATCTGCGGCCTGTAGGACTTCGTGGTGGTGGAGGAGACGTCCTCAGCTATGGCTGAGTGTTTAGTTTCCATGTCCCTTCTGTCCGAGGATGGCAGTGAGCAATAGTTACTTCAGTGGTTTCTACTCTGCAATTCATAACCTCTAGGGACTGTACACAGCTCCACAAATTTGTTCCATGCGAGCCCCTTCTAGCAGGATGGTAACTGTTAGTCTCTGCTGAACTTGATGTAAATTCACGTGGGAAAGCTAGAGAAGAAATGCCAGTTCACTGGAGTGGCCAGTGCCAGGCCAGCTTTCTGTAATGAGCCTTCTACATTTGGAAACAAACCTGAATTGAGAGAGAAACAAACATAATTATCCATCTGAGACATGATTTAATGAACTATCAGCCACCAGATCTAGACAGGAGAGGAAAACTGATCACTGATAACAACTGTTATGCACAGGAGTGTTAAGAATATCTCCTGATGACAAGAGAAGATGGGCCTGTGTCCTTTAAATCTTGTCCTTTAAATCTGTGCTTTTCTGCAGAACAAGAGAACAGTTGCTTTCTTTTTGTTTTCTTGTTTAACAGAGCTCCTGTGCCTGACGTAATTTTTACACTTGCTTCCCCAGTTAAGTCTCTTTTTTCTTTTCCTTCCCTGGTGTTTGCATGAACTTGGTGAACCCTCATCACGTGTGGCAGTGTTTATATTTGCACAGGCTGTTCTGCGTGTCTCTGTTTGTGTTGCCACCACATCTATATGGCTTGGCAGCAGCCCCACGGCTCTGTTTCAGCTGCATATAAATCAGCTTCCCCCCATCTCCCTGTGTTTCCATCTGTCTGTCTTCCCTGATTGCTCTGAAATGTTACAGGGCATGGGGGTTAGCCCATGGCTGAACCTTTCAAACAGAGATGGTACAAAACAAAACCTGAGCTTCTCCTCCACAAACTCGACTCATGAAGGTATGGAGGTGTGGGGTGTTTATGGCTTTGAAGGGAGAGGAGAGGCCTCAGAACAGGGACTAACCCTTGCTAATGTCGTTTTCAATCCTGTTGTTTCCCTCAAAAATTTAGTGCAGAAGCTCTGAGATCACTTCTGGACTGTTGAGCTAATCCTTAGACCTTCATTACATTAAGATCTCCCCTTCCTCACACAAATTTAATTTCTGCTCTTTCGTTAGTTATCATCTTTAGTTTTGTTAGTTATAATATCATTATTTCACTTCTTTCATTGGAGAAGGAGATGTGAAATGGGTCCAAAGATTGGTGGCACAGGGAACTGGAGGTACCTGATGATCCAGAGAAAACGGTGTCAGACAGAAAGTGTAGAACTTGATACTCTCCATGTACAAAGACACACCAGTGGCTGACACACCAGAAGGCTGTGCAGCCATTCAGAGAGACCTAGACAAGCTGGAGAACTGGGCGGGGAGAAATTTAATGAAATATAACAAAGGCAAGTCTAGAGTCCTGCATCTGGTCAAGAACAACCCCATGTACCAGTATAAGTTGGGGACAGAGCTGTTGGAGAGCAGCGGAGGGGAAAGGGACCTGGGGGTCCTAGTGGACAGCAGGATGACCATGAGCCAGCAGTGTGCCCTTGTGGCCAAGAAGGCCAATGGCATCCTGGGGTGTATTAGAAGGGGTGTGGTTAGTAGGTCAAGAGAGGTTCTCCTCCCCCTCTACTCTGCCCTGGTGAGGCCGCATCTGGAGTATCGTGTCCAGTTCTGGGCCCCTCAGTTCAAGAAGGACAGGGAACTGCTAGAGAGAGTCCAGCACAGAGCCAGGAAGATGATTAAGGGAGTTGAACATCTCCCTTATGAGGAGAGGCTGAGGGAGCTGGGTCTCTTTAGCTTAGAGAAGAGGAGACTGAGGTGTGACCTCGTTAATGTTTATAAATATGTAAAGGGCAAGTGTCATGAGGATGGAACCAGGCTCTTCTCAGTGACATCCATTGACAGGACAAGGGGCAACGGGTACAAGCTGGAACACAGGATGTTCCACATAAATATGAGGAAAAACTTCTTTACAGTGAGGGTAACTGAACACTGGAACAGGCTGCCCAGAGAGGTTGTGGAGTCTCCTTCTCTGGAGACATTCAAAACCCGCCTGGATGCGTTCCTGTGAGACATGATCTAGGTAATCCTGCTCCGGCAGGGGGATTGGACTAGATGATCTTTTGAGGTCCCTTCCAATCCCTAATATTTTGTGATTCTGTGAAAGACATTTCTTCAGAGATCTCCTCCCAGAGAGAGTTCACAATGGGGTTAATCACAAATGCAGCTGATTGATTGAATTGCTGTGAACTCTGGAAATAAACTGCTGGCCTACACAGAGTGTCCATGCTTATCTCTTGGCCATGTTTCTTCTCTCAGGGAATGGATACCCCAGGGGAACAGAAAATGGAGCATGTTGCCCTTTGGCCATTGGCACTAAATGGCCAACCCAGTAGAGATGACAAGGACTACATGGCGAGCCTATACCTCTCTCAAATATTGGAATTTCCTATTCCAAGAAAACAGAGAAACATCAATAGGACAAAATAGATGGGAGAAGAACAAGACCCTCCTGATGTCTTGGTGTGCTTCAGCCAGGTGTCAGATTTAAAGAGCAATGTTTTCTCACCATATTTGTATTGGTTTGGTATTCTTGCTTCCTTCTGAGCATAAAACTGAGAGCAGGCTCTTCCCTTTTACACTTAAGTGCTAGGAAGGCTTTGCATAGATGCTCTAGCTCTAGAAAGAGGGAAGTACCAACAACCTAATCTCAGAAACATTGTAGACTAAGTGAGAAAAATAGTGGATAAACTTGAATTGGCCTCCTAAGCCACCCAGATTCTACTTCACAAAGGAGACAGTGTATCCTTACCTAGGACAAATTGATTCACTATCATCTGTGACTGCCGGTTCATACCTCTTTTCAGCCTTCTCTCAAACTGGGAGATGTTTGGGTTTGGTGCTTTAGTTTTGCTTAGCTCTCTGGCTCCAAATTTGAAATCTTCAGAAGTTCTGTAAAGTTGGATCTAATGCTTAATTTTAATAGATTCCAGAGAATGACTGGTAATGCCTGTTTTGCTACACAGATAAATCCTTAGTAATAGGATAAATCCTATTACTACATCTGTCTAGTAGTGCTTTGTTACTAAACTTTTGTTGGAGTGTGGGGGTGGCTGTGATTTTTGTTTTGATGGGAGTAACTGATTTAGAAATTCAGAAAAAGCAGATATCCCTGTGACCTGAATGTCCCCTCCTGTTGCACTTCTAGCTGAAAGAGAGAATTTCTAGATTGTTTCTCAATATTGCTGATGTCCCAGCTGCATGTCTGACTAGATGTCATTAAAAATCAGTCTTGCAAGAAACCTTGGACAGTATCTATCCACGGAAATCTTGTAGAACCAGAGTGGTTTCAATGCTCACCAGAGTGTTTCCATGAAAGTTCCTAGGATGCCAGTGAAAGCATTGACTGACCACAGAAAACAGATATGAGACAAGTGCATGACAACATTATTTTTTTTTTTTTAGGGAAAAAGTATTAAGGATCCAACTGAGAACTTGTCTTTGTTTAAGCCCTCACCCGAGGCTAAACAATAAGCAGTTGTTTATCAGCCAATATCCCTTCCCCAACAAGAAAGGGAATTGGGAAAAGGAGGGAGACTCACGGGTTAAAATTTAAACAGATTTCATAAAATAAGAATACCGATATCAATACTAATACCAAACACACAAAGTTATACTTAGCTCATAGATTGGTGACAAGTTGCTTCAGGGATAGCAACTGTTGAGAAGAGATTAGAAGGAAGAGGATGATGAGGAGAGCAAAAAGACCTTTTCCCCCCCCATCCCCCAGAACCTTTCCCATTTATAGTGAACCTGATGTTAATATTATAGAATACACCTGTGGGCAAGCCGGGGTCAGCTGTCCTGGGTTTCACTGCTAATGGCCTTGATCACCATCCCACAGCTGGCCACAAACTGAAACAAAATGTAATAGAAAAGTGATTCTATAAATATTATCCCCACAAAACCAGGACATAACTATACTGACATATCTATATTTACATATTTTTTAAAAAAGCTGGATAGTAAATTTTAAGTCTGTATTGTCCAGTCTAAAACAGTGCAAGATCAGGACATGACTGGCAGTAGAGGGCTACGTCCATTTGGATTCAGCATTTAGAGAGCAGAAGAGAAGCAATCAGGTGTCAAAAGACAACAGTAGGTTAGATTACAATGAGGAGGCATCCTTCCCATTCACTGGGGACTTCTTTGCTTCTTAGAATGAAATGCAGCTGTTCAGGCCTTAGGACAAAAAAAAAAAGACAACATAACAAAAGATTGATCTGGACACAAATCCCTGGCAAGGACTGGTGAGTATAGAAGTCTGGAGAGTAACAGAGCTGCACTATAGCCAAATTGGGGGCTGGGGGAAACATCCCCTATGGAAGGGATCGAGAGATTGCTACTGAGGTGCTGAGATAGAAGATTTTGCCAGGGGTGGAAATAAAAGTGGTTCATGCCCCTCAGACTAACTTCAGGAGCCTCACTCACGCCTGAGAGTGTTAGTCCGTGTGCCGAGATTTTTCGGCTGGAGACGCATTTATGGCTTTGACTTTTTCATGTTCATGCACTTTATAAAGCCACGATCATATTTTATAGGGCTTTTATAAAAAGGCCTCTTAGGTCTAGCAAAATTCCAGCTTAACAGCAGAGGCTGAGATAGAGAGACACGCAAGAAGGGAGAGACAAGAGAAGGAGCTTGGGAGAGACAAGAGAAGGAGCTTGAGAGAGACAAGAGAAGGAGCTTGAGAGAGACAAGTAAATACAGAAGGGCAGGCTGAGGGTAAAGCAGAAATAGGCCCCCACAGAGAACTTCTTGGGCAAAGCTGAAGAAGAGGCAGAGCTGTGTCAAAGCAAGTATCTGATTTAGACACTTTAAATTTATCCGTCACACTAAAAGCAAATGTACAGCTTGATTAACCCCCCAGATCCTACTCAGCTAGCCCCTGCTTGGACTTGGAGGAGGATGTAATACCAATCCACCATGGCAGCCATCCCACCAGAGGCATCTTGTTAGCATTGCTGTGACTGAGAAATGAGGGGGAGGTGCAATGTAATTAAAGGTGACAGAGAAGGAACTGCATTTCCTTTTCTGTCCAACCTAGGGAATTCAGTACTGCAGATAATTACTGAAACACCTTCCAAAACAGGAGAGGCTATAACAGGAGAGGCTATTCCTCTGCATTCAAATGTCACCAATGGTATAGGTAGTGTCCCTAGTGGGATACGCTCTCATAGGGAAGGGAGTATACGTTAATATCCAGTATGCTTAGAGAGGAGTTTCCCCTTTCCTGCAGAGTTTGGCAGCAGATATTAGATTCCTTCTCCCTCATTTTGCGGTCCTATAGTCCAAGTTTAGAGGAGCTGGGCAGTCCTCTAAAATACTCCTTCTAGTCTGCATGACTCTGAAAGCACCCTTCAACTCACATTGAGACCGCTGGTGGGGTGTGGGTGCATCCCACATCAGCAGGAGGTGACCTCGTATGCAGGGAGAGGAACACCAGAGCGGCAAAGTCACTGAAAACAAACCCTGCAAAACTAAATTTGCTCTCATAACAGTCCACACAGCATTCACACCATTGCATATACGTGCCCTGAACTCTTCCCAAGCCCCTGGAGTAAATGTGACTCTTTTGCAAAAGAACAAACAAACAAACAAAAGCAAACAAACCTAAAAGTTACAACTTGCAATGTGTCAAAAACCAGGAGAGATATGGCATGTAGTTTTTGTCCCATGTCCTTCCTGTAGCAGGAAATGTTAGATGAAATGTTCAGGTCCTCCAAAGAAGTGGGCCATGCTCCATACAGCATGGAAACGCAGCCCCTCTGCCCCCCTCACAATCCCCTAGCCTTTGGTGCTGGGATCAGCACAAGGAAGGATGCCAGAGAAAAAGTATGAGATTACCTCGCAGCAAAACCCTTTGGCCTGAATCACTGACATCTTTGATTTAAACAGTAATTTAAAACACGCATGATGAGAAGTCAGGGAAGGGATCCAGGAAGGCCTGGGGTCCAGCCAACCTGGCGTGTCTGCCAATTTGCTATTCAGGAGGTAGGTTTGCTAGGAAGGGGCAGGATCATGGCTGAAACCTGTCATTGCCTCAGTTAAGCCCCAAGACCCTGGTTCAGAAATGACCAGTGATTGCCTGGCTGCACCAGCACTACTTTATTGGATGCCTACAGCTCTGGTCTTTTGCTCAGCTGCTCTAAAGCAGTGTATAGAAGGATCTGGGGAAAATTCTATGATACTGTCTCCAGCTGATCAGAAAGCCCTGCTGAAGTGTGCCCCGTGGGTTCCTCTCCAGGCTGCTAAGCCAATGGTAGGTTCAGGTATGCAGCTTGAGGGTGAGGAAGGCATGCAGCCGCAGAAGGAAACAGAAGAAATCTGTATGAAGGAAAGGACAAAAGGAGCACACATACGAAGGACATGTATCTCAGACAGCTTCTTTCCACTCTTCTGTCTCTTCCAGTCCACTGGATTTCCTGAGTGACACTGCTGGCACCTGCCTCTTGCCATAAGGAGACGAAAGAGAGCAGCGTCAAGCCATTTTAACTGACATATCCTAATTGCAGTGGTTTCACTTTGGTGAAGGGAGAGGTGACTTCTGATCCAGCTCTGAGTCCAGACTGTGGCTCTGGTCCATCGTGAGTGACTAATTGCCTGTAGGGTTTAGATGGCAATAGGTTATTCTCACACAAATTATCTTCTTCCCTGCTAGGCAATTTCAGATTCTGTCCTGATACTGATTGCGTCACTTTTCCTCTCTCTCCTGGGTCAGGTTCAGGTTGGAAACTCATTTCTCGGAGAGGGCAGATAGAAGAAGAGGTCTCTCTGACTTTGAATCAGATTCTGTATGATCATGACTCAATGATCATAAATCCTCCAGGGCCTGAAACCTAACAAGGGAATAAAGGAGGAAGCTCTGTCTCTCTTAGATCAAAGGGAGAAAAAAAAGTTGAGATGTAAAGGATACAAAACGTGCTGCGGGGTATGTGAAAATCAGAGCTCCCATACAGCTTGCTGAAGGCTGCCAAAATAGTGTTCTCCACAGCCATCCCATACCTACGCAATACAGCGATGGGAGCGTTTTTAGATAAGATCAGGCCCAGAGAAAGCATGCCCGGCTCTGTTTCTTCCAGCAGAGCAATATGGAAACCCAGTCCTGGGAAACCATTTTTCTGTGCCAGGAAGGAGGCAGGGAGTTGTTGTGTGCAACCATTCAGGAGCCTCCTCTCCCATGCATCCTCCCGCTCGCTGAAACCCTGCCAGGATGGCAAAGGAGGAATTGATTTACGTACAGTAAGTCAAATAAATAGATAAATAAATAAAATAAATAAATTATGTCCTTCCTACCTTTCTCAGCTAAAGAAAGAGAGAAGGACTGGAACGAAATTCAGGAGGAAGTCATCTGCAGGTGCTCAGAGCTGGGCACTGGGTGCTGAGAGCACTGGTAAACATGATATTTATTCCCTAGGAGAGAATTTCGGACTGCTCTTTGTGAGACCTGTCACTCACTGTCTCCTGTTCTTGACAGTGAAATCTCTCTGCTGTGTGAGCTCACCAGGGTCAGACAGCACTGGATGGGTCCAGCTTGAGTTTCCCCAGTGTTTTAGTTCTCATTTTGATGAGTTTGTTCCTGAAAGAGTTCAGATTCACTGCACAAAGGTATCCCCTTGGCTGAATGCAATGCACTGGCAGTCATTTTGCTTCCCCGTTTGCCTGTGCTGGTGGCACTTCAGTTCCCAAGAGTTTTGTCAAATGTCCTCTGCAAATGTCAGACTGAACGTCCACCCAGATGAGCAGGCTCTTGTACCATGGTCAGTGGCAAATTGTCTGGGGAAAGAGCATAAGAAAGTAAGTTACAGCACTATCCATTGTCTAGATGGGACCTCCCAACTGCTATTAATCAGCTCCTTAAAGGACTTGCTGAGAAGTCTGCCCTGTAGACCATTGTGCTTAATAGGCACCATCATCAGTGAATCCCCCTCTTCCCTGCTTCTGTTGTCCTCAGCAGTCAGTGGCAAAGGAACTTTGTGCACCACCAGTAGCAGAACTAAGCCATCTAAGTGAACAGTTGTTTTTCACTTTGTCACAAGTTGCTCAAGTGATGTTTCGATGGAGCTAAATTCATTCTTGTTGTGCTACTGGGCTCCCATAGAAGGTAAGACAAGGGCTGGGATGGAGAAGAGCCAGGGTCAGGAGATTTCCATGTACCAGCTAGTTCAGTGAAACACAACGACCGATAGCAAACCATAGCGGGAATAAAACTGAGGGTAGCTCTAGTTGCTTTAACACTTCTTGTGGGGGGCCACACAGGCTTCCCTAGCCTTCAGAGAAAGGAGAAAAAATATTCTTTACTGTCTGTTCTTGTGCCAGCATTTTCCTGCCTTCTCCCAGAGCAGCAGACTTGTTGCTCTTTAATCCCAGTGTAGGATAGGAGATAAAACTCAGGATACCTGCACCTGGGAATGTTCCAGAATTGCTGCAAGAGCAAAAGAATAATAAAAAATATGCAAAAAAAATATTGGATACTAAAACTGGAGATAAAAAGTATGGATTCAACAGAGACACACAGCTTCAGCTACCTGTATCTCTCTTTGTCTCACACTGTTACCTTGACTCCTCTCTCTTTGCTAATATCTCTTCCCCTCGTCCCCCAGGGGCTGATTCCTCTTTCCTCAAATTGTCTAAACAGCTGACATAGAGACATTAAACCAAGAACAAGTGTTTCCCACCTGTGTGCAGCTGAAAATGGTGCACTCCCGTTTCAGACCTAAAAAAGGGCTGGTGAGCCTGAAAGTGGATCTGGTTTTCTAACTCTCCTAGTTAGTCTAAGCAAAGATATTCCCTCTCTTTGAAAAACCCACTTCTAATAAAAATAATTCATTCCACCTCTGAGTGAAACCTCAAAATGTCCAAATTTGCTGGAAGTGGGTTTCTGACCTTTCGACATGAAAGATGAGCTGGCACATTTCCCTGGGAAACCTTGCTTTCAGGCAAACGGTTTGACAAAGTCAACCTGTTCCCGCAGAACCTCTCCAATCTGGCCGGTGGTGTTTCCAGCCAAAACCCCCCTCCTGCCCCGCTCTAGCCCTCTCTGTTACAGCCGGAGAAGAAAGCATTAGTGAAACAGAAGGATCCCTTCTTGCTTTCAGAGTGGAAATGAAACCAACATTAGCCTATTTACAGAGGATCTTCATGTGAAGGCTCAGGCCAAGAGCAAATGCCAAACAGGCCTGGGGTTAGCTTTTCCAAGCAGCTAAAAAGCTATAAACATGGCCCTAAAAGGAAAAAAAAAAAAAAAGAAAGAAAAAGAAGAGAGAGAGAGAAAGAAAAGAAGGCGGATTAAAAAAAAAAAGGCAGGTGCTATTTCAGCAGAGTTCCCGACTCAGCAACTTTCTTTCAAAGCTTTCCAGTACCACTGTTTGCTGAGTTGCTCTGGGCTCAGCTGCAAGGCAGGCCAGAAAGTACATGTATGGGCCATTATTGCTGGGCTGGCTCTGAATGGCTTCTAACCATGTTTGGATGTTGTTGCATTGTCTGAGCCTCCTGGCATGCTCCCAAGGGGGCTTCTTGTTTGCACTGCCACATCTGCTTGAAATATGGTTTGTGGTGTCATAGCAACCACTTTTTCTTGATCTGACAGGCGAGGCAAGGTTATGGAGGCCTGAAAGTGTTTCTTGCAGATCTGGTTGCAATGGATAGAAAGCTCCTGAGGCTACTGATCACATGTATAACCTGTGATTTTTTTTTTCTGGCTTGCTATCTCCCACCCTACTGTGCCTTAAATCACCGTACTTGTGGCAGTGGGTGAGTTCAGAAGTCTGGATGAGACCATCAGACCTGCTTTTGAAACTTCAAAGATGCCCAGCTTGGACCTCTGTCACTGAGCTGCAAAATGCAAAGACACTGCAGCTCCCCAGACCAAAAAACCTCTTGGGTACTAGGGGATCTGGACAGAAATTTGCCTTTCTGTTCCTGTGTTAAGAATATTAATTTATCTAAGGGACACCTGCTGAGCACATCTGTCCTTTCTCCTGAGGAGGGGTGCAAAGTGGAAGGTGCTGTGTGTGCTTCTCCGGCAACCCTTTCTCGAAGCAATATGGATAGAACCACCAAATTTTTTCTCGAGTGTCTTCAGTGCAATCTGCAGTGAAGGAAAGATCCCAAAGCTCTGTCCAGAAGATAGATGAGGAATGTAGTTAATCACTACCGTTGTTAATGAGTCAAAGAATTCTCTACCTTTGGGCTGGGCAGTGTTGCTAATTAGCATGCAGTCATCAGTATGAAATGTGCTTCCTGAGTCTCCAAGTGGAAGCCAGGCAAATCGGTCCTTTCTCAGTTGCTCCATGCCCTGTGCCATGTAACTATGGCCAGGCAGCAGAGGCCAGGCTCTCCTGCCAGTGCTCCCGCCTGGGACACTGCTATTCTGCGGCATCAGCAGGAATGTAAATGTTTGGCAAAGACAAAGGGAACGAAGCCACCTGAATCTTTTCCCCTGGAAAGGAGCCTGGCAGGAACCACAGGAATGTTCCTCGAAGCAAACAGTACAGGAGAGAAACTGAAAAGGATTAAATCCTTGACACCAGTGCCTGGCTTCAGGCTTGAGTCATTTCAGAAAAGGCATTGCAGGGGGGTGTGAAAGGAGAGCTGAGCACCGACGAGAGGCATCTCTGAATGTTGGTACTGTTGGGATGGGTGGGCGATTTCCCTCAGGGGAAGCATGTAGCCTTCCTGAAGAGACCAGCTGCCAACCACAACTTTCCTCCGCTCTCCTGCAGGTATACAAATGATGGCTGAGCAGTGTGGGTTTGAACAGTAGTAGGCTGATCTGAAAGCAGAGCATTAGTTGTATAACTGACAAGTAGGTCAGAGCCAGGTTATCCCCAAGAAATGGACTTGGCTTGGCATAGAGGAATGAGTATTTGCAGGGCTGTTAAAAACTTGTGCTTCCCCAAAGAAAAGCACTAGCAAGCAGGGGAAGAAAGGCAGTGGATCCAATTAAAAACACATGCCAAGGCAAAAAAAAGAGAGAAAAAAAAAGAAAAGATATTTTTTCAAAATGTGCAAAAATATACAGTGGGAGAATCCAGACTTGTTTGCCATAAACGAGGAGGCAATCATGATGCAAAGCAGGTGTCCAGGCCCAGAGGGAAGGCAGGGGAGAGGGCAGCCAGGCAGCAAAGAGAATAATTACAGACTCCATTGAGGGTATCGGCACTTATTTTGGGATTTGAGTCCAGCTTTGCTATGAGGACTCCATTTGGAGGCATGCCATGGACAAAACTCTGAGGAAATATTAGCAATGACTACCCATAAGGGTGAGAGGATCTGGCGTCTCTTCTCAGCTCTGTCACCAGCTTGCAGGGTAGAGCATACCCCAATAAGTTTGTGCCTCAGTTTCCCCACCGAAATTCTCCCCTGACACTAATGCTCCTGATCAACTTTGTCAGACGTTCTGAGAGCTCTGTAGGGAATGCAAATGTAAAAGTAGAAAAGATATCATTTTGAATATGCTAAAATAGGTAACTAATGTTCAGATTGTCCTTTACAAAACTCTTTGCTCGAGAGGTACCACTCTCTGATCTGACCATCCCAAAGACTTTACAAAGCCACCAGACAGTCAGTCGTGGGTACAAATGTGCCCATTGAAGAGTGATGGTTGTATGTATTTGTTTAAAAAGTGCAAAAGCTCCCCAAACCAAGTCCAAACCAAATCATTCTCCAATGACTTGGCACAACACAGACCCAACACATTTTATGGCATGGGTTGTTTGCTTTCCCTTCTTTTCCCTCTGTTTTATGTCATGCTTCACTGTCAAAATGTTGTTTCAAAATCAAATGATAGCTATTTTGGAGCAAGGAGTCCTGATGTCCCGGTGTTGCCTGCTGAATCATCACCATAACATACCCCTTGAACTTGGCTGGGGCTTCTGTAAGTTCTTCCTCCTTCTACCAAGAGTTTCAAAGAAACTGTGAGTGAACTCTAGGTTAATTAGGTGGGGTTTGTGTCTGGGACAACCCAATCTAATGGCAAGCCTGCTGCTGAGAGGGGTGGTCCCACCTCTGCGTTTGAGATGGCTTACACAGGTTCTGGAATAACAGTCTTCTAAGTGAAGAAAATTCAGATGAAATTGTAGTTGTTCTGTGAACAAATATGGCAGTGGCTGTGAGATCTGTGAGATGAGAGTGAGGAACGGGTAGGTGTTGACTGAGCTCTCCCAGACAGAATGAGATGGAAAAAAATCTCAGTCTTCATTGTTCTGATGTAATGAAGAGGTAAATGCAGAGAAAGTGGAGGAAGAAGAGGATTTTGCAAGGGAAAAAAATCTTCCCATCCCTTGGTTCAATCAGATGCCATAAAGGACTGACTTACCCAACTTTATTTTAGCTCTGTGATGTGGAGGTTGCCATCTGAACTAGTCTCTCCAGCCACATTTAGGGAGGAGAAATGGCCACTTTCAGATACAATTCATCTGTATGAATGTAGACAGTTACTTTTGGATGTGGTCATCCCTGCCCAAGTCTCCACTGACTCCACTGGATACATCCCAATGGGCTGTAGAGAACTCTTAACCTGATTAATTGAAATGAGGCTGTCAGCACCACATCAGATGAGTTCCACCGAAATTCTGTCAGTCCTTGGACTGTGAGCCAGTGCCATCCCACCACCAGCTGGGATTGCAGCTTAGGCCTGCAGGAGCTGCAGGATGCCCTGCACTGCGATCAGTGCAGAGCTGCAGCAAGGATGGAGGGAGAGGGGTATGCTCAAAAAAGGAGGTAAATATGTCCCAGGCCTCTGCCTGCCAGTGCTGTCATTGGAGAAAAGTTGCAATTCTGAGCCAGAAGGAATTTCTGGGGGCTGGATGTAGCTTGGGGTAGGGCAGTGCTCTGGGGTGAGCTGCGAATGAAAGGGGAATCAAGCTGGTTATGCCTTAGGGATTAGGTGTCTTGCAAATTAGCTGGTTAAGGTAATTTTTTCTTATGAACTTACCTGACATCAGCCACTCTCAAGATACTTGCAAGGTACTTGGCTAGAAAAAGTACAGGTGTGTTCTATCCTGCTCTGTTAGGGGCTTGGAAGGGTTATTACCTCTTCTGAGAAGAAAGCCGTTTGCTCTGGGATAGGAGAGATTGATGGAAGTGAGGAGAGGTTTGACCTAAAGGGCTTGTATGGTCTAAGCTCAGCTGGGACCCAGCAGGATTGTGGGTTTTCCAAGCTCCTGACTCAGCTTTTGACCTTTGGCAAATCATTGACCTAAGCCAGAGCAGCTGGAAAGTTGAATAAAACTTAGTCTGGCAGGAAAAATAAAGATGCTGCATTAGGCTGATCTGTCATCCTTCTGTATTTGGGTAAATTTTGGTTTAAAGGTACACACACCCTGAACTGACATGCCTTCCTCAGGGAATTGTGTGACTTTGGATCAGCTCTTCTGTTGCAAAACTGGAGTAACATAAGGAAAGAATGGGAGATGAAATGAACTGTGATTTGGTCTGTGATCAAGACATACGTAATTTAATAAAGCAGAAATCTTGACGGATTTGTTTTTTAACTATCCAGTTAGGATTTTTCATGGGGAGGTGGAAGACATTCTAAAGAGAAGTTGCAAAAAATAATTTAACCTTCTTTCTTTTAATTAGGTTTTAGAAAGGAGTGTTCTGTTAAGGAGGGATGGGGCTAGATGAGCAGTAGTGGGAATAAAGCAGGGGCAGAGATTCCACAGCTGGTGTTATTGTTGATTTCTTACATGGATTGGGGCAGGATGACCAGTCTTTTCCCGTTCTTATACTCCAGTTGTAAAATAAGGCAACCATATCTGCTTGGAAAAGTTTTGAGACTGTCCATTCACATATACATTGTAATATCACCCAGCTAATCCATGAAGTCAAATCATGTGGATGCTCTGAGGCCATTGCAAAGGGAATCAAAAGCTCTAGAGACTTCTGGGTGGAAGATAAGAATTTCTTCTCTCCTAATTTTTCTTCTTTCCAGCACTGCACAAACAAGAATGAAAACCTGGCCTTCCTACAGCCATATTTCCCCCACTGTTTTCCAGCTTTAAGTGAAGGTTTGCATCAGCTGTTTTTTGATTCACTCTCTTGCCTTGGTTTATACAGGAATGTCAAGTACAGACGGACATCTGTGTACATCACTAAGCGATGTGGTCTTGAACACTGCTGAGTTCTCCTTTCTGCTGCTCCTCACATCAAGACCAGTGGTGTTGAAAGTGAGAACTTATGTCTGTCTGAAAACCAAGATAACTCCCAGCTTGTGTTGTTCATCCACAAGGCTGTGGAATGGGACTCACAGTTATTCAGTGGAACAGTACTGAACAGTAAAGGTATAGTGTTTCCAATTAAGAGGTCTGATAGTAAAAGAAGATTCATGGAAGAGATGGGAAATTAACAGAAAAATGCTGGTCCAAGAATTTTGAGGACACTGACTCAGAGACAAACCTTTCCAGGCTCCCTCAGTTTCACCAGGTTCCCTAACCAGGTTCCCTAACCACATGGCATTCATTAGGAAGCCCCGAAAGCAAGTGTTTGGCCCATAAAAGTGGGACTGCCTTCCCTTCTTCACTGACCCTTTAAACAGTTAACAGCACTCTATATATTCTCTACAGCAGAAGCAATTCCCAGACATTGAAGCATTTCCGTTGCAAAACACAGCTTGGGATTCTGGACTCGGTTATTTGTTTGGAAGATGTAGACAAAATGAAAGTGTAGCAAACTCATACCAGATTGGATCCACTTCAGAAGCTGCCAAACAGCTGCCAGTACTGTTGGGTCAGAAGAGCTTGCCAGGCTGTTCCCTGGGGCAGGGGGTAGGTTTTAATGGGGGATCCTGGGATCTGGAGATGAACTGTACAGCTAGCCTGAAACAGAATATGCTGTCTACTGTATTTTCCCACCCACAAGTATATAAACATGCCCCCTACCCTGCTTTCCATTCTGAAATGCATCTGATCTAGAGCACATCCACAGCAAAAATGCCGCTAGGCAATTAGCAGTTGCTGCAGCATCACTTCAGACAAAAGAATGTATGCAAGTTAGGGACTTAAGAAATAAAAATAAAAAAAGGAACAGAAAAAAAAAAAAGTTTGTGGGATGCCACGTGGCTCAATGCCCTATTAAAGGATACCCAGTTCTTAACCTCTAGGTCACCCCTTTCGGTCCCACCCTGCTTAGAAACATTGGAGAGTGAGTAGAAGCTGCTGTTTGGTAGTCTGGGAAGAAGGAAAGCCTTACTAGCTTGGGTGGACAGGCTTACTGCCTCGCAAAGGTAGTGAGGTAGATGCTGGCTGTAAAAGTAAGCTCTTTGAAAGCATCTGAGATATCCAGTCAGTTGGAGGTCTTCAGCTACAGCATGGGACTTTTCTTTTGTTTCTGTCTTTAGAAAAAAAAAAACAAAAGAGTGAGCGAGCTCTCTAGCTTAGGCAGTTTGGCACCTTTCACCAGCCTGAAATGAGTTAAAAAGAAAGAAAGAAAAAAAACCAAGTTGAGTGGGATACGGAGGTTCAAAACCCTTTGCAAAGAAACATAAAAAAAGGAGGAGATCTTTATTGGCTGGATTTAGATCTGAAAGGTTTTTTGTTTCATTGTTAAGACATACAAAAGACAGGGAAACATCTTCCTCTCTTCAGGGATTTATGAGAGCTCACCTTGTAAATCTGTCCATTCGTAAAGGTACAAACCTTTCCATATGTTGTTAGTAACATATGTCAGCTTCCCCTGATCTCACATTTTGTGTGAAAGGGAGCTCTCCTTCAGTTATCAGAGATTAAGTGGAGACTACAGAAAATAAATCCAACAAAAGTGAGATTAAGTTGGTAAACTACAATGCAAAGGGCTTTGGAAAGAACTTCCTTTGGGGCTGCTTGAAATTTTCCATCAGAATATTTTTCAGTGGAAAATTTGCCTTTCAATAAAAGCAAAATTGTTTTGTGTTATGACCAATCTCTCAACAAGGCTTCGGAGTGTGGCAGGAGGCCTGGAGATTCAGCTGGGAAATCTTTGGACAGTGTCTCCTAGAGGCTGTCACTGCAGAGCTCTGTGACTCCATCCTGCTCCAGTGGCTGGGCTTGCCATGTGGAGTGCGTTTCTCACAAAGCACCATGGTGATACGACTTCCATGGTGCGTGGCATTGCCTCAGCAAGAGAGGGGACCATGCTGCACCATGAGAGATGTGGGCAAGCCAGGAATGTCAGCTCACAGGGAAGGACAGGGACACAAAGCATACCAGCTACAACTCCCACAGGGGAGCATTTCTGAATTGAAATGGAGGGCTCTTGGCCAAATATTTTCATTGTTTGGTGAAATCTCAACATTTTCCACAGGAAAAGAAAACAAAAACACAATAATAATAAAAAAGAACAATTTTCAGCCCAGCTTTATCCAGTCAGGGTTTGAGAAACCCCAAGGACTGAGTTTCTGTTAAGAGAATTCTTCCAGGGACCCACAGAAATTGAGGGTGGGAACCACTTCTTGCTTGGGACTAATCAGACCATGAGACTAGGGCCACAGGAGAGGTCAGGGAAGTCCATCCATGTGTGGTTCAGGCTTGGACTGAATTAGCAATTATCAAGCAGCGTCAAACCACATAAGGCAGTGGCAGCCAAAAACTTACAGTGGACAAGTCAATATATTTGTGTTCAAGGCAGAGGTGTATGGTGGTTCTGGCAAAGCCCAGCATGAAGGAGGAGACAGTGAGTGTCTTGATATTAGAGTAACTCATAATGAGTTGGATCCTTTTAGATCCTGCTGTCTCTGAGGGACTTTCTCCTCTCTCTTGCCCCAGAAAGTCCTTGTTAAATTACCTGTTTCAAGGGCTGAGCAGGTCTTGAGCATGAATACTTAACACTGCAAGTCCTCAGCAAGGCAAGAGTGCCCAGGAGAGAAAGGAAGGGAGAGGGATTTGTGTCTGTATGTTGTAAAGAGATACAATACCCACCTTGCACTTATGCTCAGTTTCAAGTTTCTGTTGGACAGCATCTGATACCTCCCATTTTCCCTGGGTGAATTAGCCAAACAATAGACAGACAACAGAGACGAATTGGCTAAGTCAGCGAACATGCTCAATGGGAATGAGTTGGCCATGGGAGGGAGAGGAAACGCTGAGGAAAGCTTTACTAGTAAGCAATCCTTCCTTGGTTTACTTACCTGTGTTCCAGGTAAGCTTGGGAACCTTCCTTGGTTTACTTACCTGTGTTCCAGGTAAGCTTGGGAACTGACAAATGAAGGCAGTGCCCTGGGAATTCTTTACAAGAGATTATATTTTCTATGGCCATTTACAATTACTCCTGCACTGTGTCATTTCAGTCTCCTTGGGCTGGGTCTGTATTGTGGTGTATTTTCCTTCAGCACCAGTAAGTAATGACCTTCCTTTAGGTTGTTACTTATGGTGCTGGAGGAAAATTCTTTCTCTCTCTCTTCTCTCTTTCTATTCTAAGAAGAGAAATCAAAGGAAGAAGCAGATTGGTTTGTGTCAAGTGTCAGTGTCAAGATGAAAGGGTCCCTAACGAAAACCATCACCTGAAACAAAGCTTTGACAAAATTTGTGTTATGCTCAGGCCTGATTCTAAGACTTAGGAGTTATGCCAAGAGTGATATAAGTGATGAAGTTCCCTTTAACTCTTCCCCCCAAAACAAATATGTTGTCTCCTGGAAGGTTATTCTCAAGGGACTTAGTCTCATGACTGACAAAAGAGAAGGTGGAGGGATAATGTTAGACATGCCAAAATGCTTTCCTACCTAGCATGTCAGAAGAAGGAAAAGCATGCCCTTGATAGCACAAACTGGGCAAAACGGTGGGAATGGAGCCAGATCATAAGGATGAGTAAATATATATTTATGCCTTTAGTATCCTACAAGTTTTTGGTATTTTGTTACTTGCTGGCTGCTGATGATAATGAGATTCATTAGTGATGGACATGCTAGGTATATCTGAAAGGGAGGGATTCATTTAGTCAACATATAGACAAATTTATTCTGTGTTAGATACAACCAGAGTATACAGATACAACCTTGAAATCTTGAATTTTTTTTTCATATGAGGTAATATTCATAAGACAGTTCATCATTGCAGAGGTCCCTAACTGCGCTAAGTCAGGGTCTCAAAGATAAAGGTCATGCAGAAAAAAAGTACTGACAGCTATTTAAGTAGAAAGTCTTCATCTCTGTTTCCGGAAGTCCTGAAGCTGCAGACTGGTGGGAGAATGAAACACTCCCTATTCACCTTGTTCATAATCTTTCCCCTTGGCATCTGCTATTAGCCACTGTCAGCAGCGGTGTTATGGAATAGAAGGACTCAGTCTGACGTGGGTTGTCTGTTCATATCTTCCTGTGATACAAAAAACCCACTGGCTTTTTGGAGGAAACTGCCATATATAACAACCCCAGTTGCTTTAGAAACACTCTAACCAGCCATGAGTGTAGAAGAAACGTGAAACAGTGAAGACCAGTTAGATCTCCCTCTCCAGTCTGTTCTTGGAAGAAAGCAGAAGATTGTGCCATATGATCTCCACTCCAGATCTCGTCTCCATTGTGCTGTTAACACACTGAAAAAAATAGTGCAGAGTTTTCCTTGTGTCTTTGGGGAGACTCCTCAGTGGTGCTGTTGTCACCACAAGGTACATTTTCTTGGTCATTGACTTCCTTGCTCCCTCTGCTAGCTCTATGTCCTTACAGTAGTTCAACACTTCTCTCTTCTTTGGTTCAACCAATGAACTCAGAGGGGGGCACCTTATCCAGCACAGTTGTCACTGAATGGCACCAAGATCCTCCCTCTCTGAGGATACAACTGCCTTGCAGCTAAAGGCAGGAGTGCAGCTCAAGTCAAACAGACTTGAAACTGAATCAAGCTCATTGAGATCCTGCTTTGCAGGGTATCCATCAAACTTTCAGGTCTGCTTTTACAGCCTGAGCTCCCAGATGAAAGTCCTTACATCACACATATTCCCCTCAGGAATAAAGCTAGTTGAGATGTGATTTCCAAAGCCACAGCCACGACCAGATTGCAGTGGGGATGTCCTCTCTAAAATGCAACTCAGCACAAGGAAGCTGAACTGGGGCATCCATCCAATAGAGTGAAATGGCCTCCCCATTCCAGTTCATGCCTGAACAAGCTGACCTAAAACTTTCTGACCCCAGCAGAGATGTAGGGTAGATGCCTTCCAAGCCTCATTAGTTGGCAAGCAGTATAGCCATAGGAGAGAAAAACAGTTCAAGTACCTGTTGGCATTGCTTGAGCTGACTAAGCTCAATATTGTCTGATTGTTCAGCTGAACTCCCCTGCCTGTCCATCTGCATCGACTGGTTGTCTCTTAGCTCAGACCACAAGAGCCCCAAAATCTTGCAGCTTGTGTGGCTGCAAGGTAATAACATTTCTTTGGGAGGACTCATCGTTCTTGGAAAGGATCTTCTTCACCCGATTTCCTAAGGAAACTAGTCTTGAGCAATTGTATTGTCTGTATTTGTATGTGCCAATCTGTTCGCCTCCAAACAACTGTCAAACCTGTTGGCCAAACGATACAGTTCTTAGAGATTTTCTGAGATATAAGCAAAAATAAGCATCCAGAATGAGATACAGAGAGATAAGTGGTAGCACAAGTTCATGTGTTTAAATTAGAGTCCTGAGAACAGGAAAAGTTTCAAACAGAGGTCTTCATTAATCACGAGACACAAATCAGTGGGAAACCAGGCATCAGTAGTGCTACATGAACAAACAGTTTGTTTATCCAGTGTTTCTTCCTTTCTTTTTTCTTTTTTGGTCTGAATCTGCACAGCACCTAGCATGGTGGTGGACAGAAATACACTTGTAATAACACAGTGGGAGAGTTGGCATGCAGGAGGGATCACAAAGAGGGAAGAAATCATCCTAGCATGCAGCTTCTTCATTTCACATCAGTTTCTAATGTCAGGCCAATTCAGGGTGGAGGGGTGAGGGAGCAGAAAGTGAAAAAAACCAAACAAAATCCCACAACCCCAACAACAAAAACCTCAGACAACACAAGAAAACAGCAGAGTGTCCAGAGACTGCTTGCTCCTCAGCTGAAGGGCCTGTTTTCATATCCAGCTCTGTCTCGTGTCCCAGACTCACGTCGCCTCTGAGGCTGAAATACTGGTTCCTTATTCTGAAGATCGAGTCTCCTGGGCTTTGGTAATATTTTCTGACCTTTCTAAGGTGTCTGCTTTAATGAATAAGGAAATAAGAAGACAGACTGACTCCATGGGCTGGGAGATTGGTTACCACTTACTTCATAGTGACTATCCAGACAGAATGAGAAGAAATGAAGCAGGGATTAATTGACCCAGATTGCCTTTGTAAACAAAGGTGGGAGGGATCAGGTAATGATTTCCCAAGCGTTGCCCAAGGAGGAGGCATAAGCAGGCAGGCAGTGTGAACTGCTCACACTAGGGCTTAAAATCTTTCTTCAAAATCCTCTTGCCCTTCTGCTTTTTCTCTGCTCTGTTCCAGCAGCTCCATCTTTCCCGTTCTCACCTTCCCTGAGACTCTCTTGGTTTTAGCCTTCTGCATATCATGCATACCAGGAGGCAAAACAGCCCCCAAATTCTGGACTCCAGAATGCTTCCACAAACCTTGCACTACACAGAGTTATTCAGCTCATTTATTTCCCACTTCTTTTATTTTCTTTTAAATCCTGTTTCTCCCTTCTATCCCTTACCCCCCTCCCTCTCCCTCTCACATTTATCCCTTAATCAAATGGCTATATGCTCTTCTCAGCAATTCTTCCCTAAATCCCCCAGGCGGGTTAGAAGCCCCCTGAGGAAACATCTTTTTTTGGCAGCTGAGTTGAGATAGGAAAGAGGACCTTGACAGAAGCATATTCCATCCCAGAAAGTTTTTAATCCTTCCAGATGCTTTGTCACAAACTGTGCTTTTATGCTGGTGCACTTTTAAAGGCAGCCAGGATATGTGCAGAGGTCAGATCTCAGAGCTAGGCTGGAAAACTCTAAATTGCTCTCGCCTTTGATTCTTCTGCTTTAAAACCACTCTGAAGTTTAAATAAATGGATTAGAAATGAGTTAACGAGTAGGATTCTTAATGCTTCTGCTTAAATCTATAGCCTCAAGCCATGGCACTTTGGGCGGTGAGATCCTGTTAAGTCTCACCAGCTCAGCAGGCTCTGAACAAGTTGAGGCTTGGATGCAGATGTCTGGGGAGAAGTAAGGTGAGAGAGACCAGAGAAGTGGCACTGCACTGGTCCTTCTGCATCACCACAGAAACAAGCCCCAAGGCGGTGAAACGGGCAGTGGAGCATACACTGGACCATCTTTTGGGGAAGGCATCAGCACCACAGCTATTTGCCATTAATACTAAAGCTCCAACACCTTATTTTATATTATTTTATTTCATTTTATTTCATTTTATTTCATTTTATTTCCTTTTGTTTTGTTTTAGAACTCATGATGTCCAGATTTGTTTCCAGCTGCGAAAAAGGGGGAGCAATGATAACGTGGTGGGCTAGATCCTCTCAGGAGACTCAGCTGCCTTGAAAGCCCATTCTGCTTCCCGTTGTTTATTATTGTTGGATGGTGATAGCACAGCTGCTATGTTACGTCCTAGAGGTAGCTGCACTTCCAGGGCTGGATGAAACGATTGCGGTAAATGCCAGCTTGGCAGCTATTCCAGCCCTCCTTGGGTCAGGCTCTTACGCCCTGCCTCTCCTATGGCTTTGTTCTGTAAGAGAAGAGCAAAGCATTTTGTAGCTGCTATTGAAAGCAGTTTCTCAACCTTTTAGGATAATCCCTGTTTTAAAGAGGAGTTGAGTCAATGAGAGAGTAAATCACTTTTACAGAGCCACAGGCTGAGCCTGCTTGTTTATTGCTGAGTTTCTCGCTATCTCTCAACACAGCCCTACCTGAGTGCAGCATCCCCACTCACAGCCTTATTTTTTTGCAATGTGAGGCCAATTATATTTATTTCCAGTTCATATTGAGACACCAGGAGATGAAATAAACCCAGCCACAGTGACCCAGGTGAGCCTGCAGAAGGAGGCACTGGTGGTTACAATCCCAAATTTTGGATGCCCAGCATACACCTCACCATGTGCATAAGAACAGCCCGAGTATGGAGGGAGCAAAGAATGGGTTAGCTCAGCTTCCAGAGCTCACACACTCTTCTCTTTGCAGCAGGCTATAAATTATGCAGCATTTAAAGATGACTTTCTAAAACCCTGGCTTTAAAGCTTTTATTTATAACTCCCACACTGATATTTTTCAGACTCATGACAGCTCCCACCTTCACAAGCTGGGGACATGCCAAGCACCTGGCCTTTTCTATAATGACCCATTCCCTCCCAGCAAGCTCCCCCCACCTCTTTTTTAAGCAACGCTTTGGATATCTCACGGAGCTTTTTATTTATAGGAGAGACATAAAAAGCCAGTGGAAGAGAGCAAGGATGGTCAAAGGGAAAAGTAGCAAGTGTCCTAAATGGCTGACAAACACCACAGGACCACTTCACACTGGAAAAAATAAGGCCCTGGGAGCAGGCAAGATCTCTTAGTGATAATTAATATGAGAGCAGTATGAACCCATGCAAATCAGGTTAGACTCAACCCAACCAAGATGAAAACTAATGAATAAAGGGAAACACCTCAGATAAATGATGAGGGATGTGGTACTCGTCCTGCCCAGGAATGACCAAGCTCACCATTGGCAGAATCAGGTGTGGGTGTGTGGGAGAAGATGGCAGCCTCCATCTGCCAGGTGTTGGCAGACACCTACAACTGGCAGGACCCTGGTAGGGTCTATGCAAAATACAGCTGGTACCAGGACTTTGCTTCTTGTTTATTTATTTATTTATATATCTCCCAGTGTTAGAGAGCTCAGCCACAAGCAAAGGGCTGTGTCTTGAGCTGTAACTTGGGTAAAGGTCTCTAGGAGCCCCCACGAGGTCTCCTGAATTGACATACCTGCAGTCACAGCTCAGTCCTTGCTTTGGCATCAGGCTTACATAGTCACAATCATGCCTGGCTTCTGGGATCCCCTGAATGAAACAGAAGCTAGAGTACTAAATCGTAAATAGGTCATTCAAAGCCTAGCATCGGGGAAAAACCTTAATGTCAGCCTCCTTTTCAGTAAGTAAGGTTGTTATAGACCCATGTTATTGCTTCCAGCTTCAGGAGAGTATCTAGGTACCACAGTGAAGAGAGACATCTGCCCAGGCCACCCCACCAGCCTGCAGGAGGAAGATGACTCCTGGAAACTGAATATAGCAGGGAAGGAGAATCATCTTATGGCAATTCTTCAGGATTTGCTTGTAGAAGAGACCCATTTTTTCTCTGCTGATTGCCATGGCTTCAAAGCCTCATAATGTCTTTGGTGTTGGGTGCAGTAATGCGAGGCAGAGCCCTGCGCTCTCAGTGGAGCTTGCTCCTTCTCCCAGCCCAAGGAATATTTCTGCACCCCAGGGCGGACGCGCTTGCATTCCAGAGGAAGACAATTCAGCTTTGCGAAATCTTTCAAGGTTTTGAAATTTGTTTTTTTGGTCCTCTCTGGAGCAGGGTCAGCATTTTTTTTTTAAAAGAACCCAACACTCATGTGAAGCATAATTGTGTTAGAACATCTGTTTTTGGCTCTATGCTTTTATTCAGATGTCTCCTCCTCTCTTGTCTGAAGTGACCAGCAGGTCTCAGAGTTCAGGAATCTGGCCAGAGAAAAAACTTGCTTGATATCACTTGGTCCTCCCCCCAAAAATGCCCCAGGCTTTGAGGGAATTGTACTTTTCAGCAAAAGTAAATTTAGTCGAAATGCTCTGACCACCTCCAGACTATTCTCAGTGGCATCAGGCATTGCAGGCAAAACAGAGACATCTTGGCAAAATTACACCATTGAAATTGCTGGCAGAAGAGCTCAATTTAACACCCACTAATTGTTGCACAATAGTTACAGGAATAAACGGAATTTGTTAATTAGATGCATGCCAATGAGTAATTCAAGACTGGTTTAAATAATTATTCCTATCTTCCCCATAGGCTGTAGTGGCGATTAGCTCGTCGGCTATTTCTCTTGACTGTTCTGCTTCAAATAGAAAGGAGGTGAGAGACACCCATGCAGTGACCCGTGGCACTCAATGAAATCCTGCTCCCAGGATGCTGAGACCCACTTGCCCGTGACTGCTGTTGGTTGTTGCTTTTGACCACAGAAGCGTCAGAGACAGTGAGGTGGGCTGTCAGCAAGCTCTTGGATCAATGCTGTGCCAGTGAAATTAAATTAACACTCTTTAGTGTGTTTAATTCCTGAAGGAAAATGTAAGGATGACAAGTGCCACAAATTCAAATCCTCCATTATAACCACAGACAAAAAAAATGGTTGGAGAACAAAACTCTTCTCCCTGGGACAGGGCAAAGCTCCTTGTTCCCCAGCCTGGAGAAATGCCGTCTACTGCCTCAGAAAGACAATTTTTTTTTTTTTTTTTTTTTCAGTTTCATTGCAAATTTACCACCTTCATATCTCCCAATAAGGGTACCAGATAAATCTAAACTTTTGCCAGAATGGGCAAACTCCTACTCCCACTGTCCTGTTCGTTTCTCAGGAGTTTCTCACCCTCCTTCAGTTAGCTGGCTATGCCCCTGCTGCTTGGTTCATGTCATGCCTTTTTGTTGGACCATGGGGAAGAGATACCTCAGGAAGACATGCGAATAGAGTAGCGGAAAAGAATCAGTTTAACTGGTCTTCTGAATGCTAAACAGTAAAAATTGCAGCCCAAACACAACAATGGGAAAAAAAACCCCAAAGGAAAACTAAGCCAAATTGCATTCCATTGTATGATCTGCTCATTTAAAAGGACTAGCCTTGTGAAGGAAGCAGGAGAAATGCCCAAATATTAGAGAATAAGATGGCTTGTGCAGAGAACATAATTAATTTTCAAGTCATCAGAAGTCACAAATGCTTAATATTTCTGACAATCAGTCTCCTCATGGAGTCAAGGGAATTGTTGCTACTGAAACAGCCACCTGATGGCTGTCTAATGGAAAACAGCAGTAGCACAAACTGGTTCTGGGTGGGAAATATTGTAATCTGTAGGATTTACTGAGGGAGTTAAGGAAGGTAACACACAAGCCAGGAAACATGAAGACTAATTTTCTTGACAAAAATGTAGGTGAATGGCTGCAAGTTCCAAGACCTTACTTTTACATCTCCCTCATAAAACAGCATCTCTAAGCACTCCAGAAGCCCCTTGTCTACCTTGCACTAAAGCACTTGTTCATTTGGTGGGTTGTGGGAGCTAGGAAAGTAAAGCACAGAGATGAAAGAAGGCAGTGTTAATCCCTGGCATGCTAATGGTAGAGGCAGCCTGATTGCTTGACATACAGCCCCCCTGTGGAGGGGGCAATTCTACTGCTCCGGCAGAGATTGTAACAGTTTGTGGAAAACATATGAACATGAGTCATTGCTTGCCCTTCATGTTCTCATTGTTGGGATAAATCAGAGCCCCACAAATTACTCTGAAGGCAAGTACCATCCTCTGCTACTTTTGCCCATTACCTGTTTCCTCTCCTCATGTTCTCAGGTGGCTCCTCTTTCTGCCTCTCATCTTGCAGCAAGGGAACCAAGGTGTTTGAAAATGTCCTCCCTCTTCTCGAGCCCTAAGCAGGGACACAAATTCTTTTCCAGTCTCTCCTCCGTGCATGTCATTGCTTTGACAAAATTACTTATTCTTTGAGCTACTCCCTGCTCATTTTCACCCCTTACATCATGATTTCCCTAAATTACAGCTGGTAACTAAGCTAGCTAGGTTAGGAGCACAGACAAGATGAGCTCCTCATTCAGATAGTGAAGAGAGACCAGGGCCTTCTGGCTGCACCTCAGGTGACCTGTGTAACCCTCAGATGGTTTCTCTTTCTGTTAACTGTAGAGGGAGCTGAAAGCTAGCAGGATCCTAATTTATATGGCTGAGGTGAGATAGAGCTGGACCATTGCATGGACACGAACAGACACTTCAGGCCAAGCCATACAGCATAGCAACATTCGAGCAGCTCACAATAATTCAACTGTTCCAAGCAAGCAGCAGAGAAGAGGACATATGAAACAGACTCAAAGGGGTGAAAAACCAGGCAAAAAATTGCCCCTTGTTGAAATTTATGCTTCTCCTTACACTTACATGAGGAAACTGAAGACAGCCAAGACCATGGAAGGTAGAGGTTCCCCAGAGACAGTGGAACTGAGACAGTCTCAATTCTTGAAGCTTCAGGGGACTTTGCTAACCCTGAACTTACCACCATGGGACTCAAACCTCTCATTTTCTGTTCATCTGTACTACAAGAAAAGAAATATAACTTTCTAGTTGTCTTATGGCTCCTTGTATTGCCATCTACTGCTCCCTCACTATCACTACAGAAACACACTTGACCAGAACTACCAAACAGAGAAGACACTTAAGGGTTCCCACATGACACTAAAGGTTCAAAATCTTTCTCTAGCCTGGTCTTGGTACCAATCCAAAGGAGTTTTCTTTCAGAGCCCAAAGACCAAGACTTCTTCCCCGCTCCCAATCAAATAATAAAACATATCAACAGTCTGGCCCACCTCTTTTATGGGATACTGGGGAAACTATCTATCACTTCAGCTGCTCCAACCCTGCCCCTGGAGAGTCCAGCCATTTCTGGATACAGCTGTGGCCTCACTGCTGCTCAGCATTAACTCCTTGTCTCTCACCTCCCAGCAGAGATCTCTTTGCCCCATAAGCATAGGTTTGTTCTCAATTCCTGCCTCCTATAATGCAGAAAGCTTAGAAAATGTGAGGAGCATTGTCAAGGTTTGCTTTTCTCTGCTAGCTGAAAGGATAGGTGTATGAATCCTATGAGGAGGAACTCAAGGAGTTTCTAGTCCTGCTCTAATTTTTTCCTGACCTTAGAAAACTGAATGCACGAGTTGTCCTGTAGTATGCAAAGACACTCTCCCCTCAGCATCCTGCTTCCTCCATCTTCACTCAAAGTTGAAACTAGGTGGAACAAAAATTAAAATAAACCAGGCATCAGCTATTCACTGCCCAGATCATGGACAAATGTCTCAGGCATCCTAAGGGGGCCAGAAAAAATACAGGTGGAAGAGAACGCTGATTGACAGAAACTGGCTAACACTGAATGGTCTGAAGATATTTAGTAGACCAACATGGAACGGGACATTTTTCTTCCATGAATCAGCACGGGAACTTTTCCATAGACGTCAACACAGCACATGCGTGGTCTAAATACCCCACAGGCTTCTTTCATTTCTAATTTCTGTGATCTAGATGCATAAACTGGCTTCTTGTTCTCCTCTGTTTGATCTGAGATAGCCAGGTCTTTCTGCAATGTGTGATTGTCTTGACTTTCTGCCTCTAGTTTAAGTGGCTACAATAACCCTGAACACAGCCCTCTACATTTCAGCAGACACAGGTCATGTAGTAGTGACATTTTTGATAATTGTTTTTAAGTTTGTTACTCTGGAAATCAGGGGATCTCAAGGGATTTTCCACCTGAGATTTCCCCACCTTCCCCCAAATTATTTTGAATGGAAAGGAGCAACAAAATGCAGCATAAGTATAAAGCACATTTTTGGCTAACAACTGAAATGCCTTCAGATATCATCTAAAGTTACACACACATGTCCCCAGTGAAGCCTGAAACAAAGCTCTCAGAGAAGACGGGATTAATTCGAGGTCAGAAGGGCTTTGCTTTCTGTCATAACATTGCCATGATGTAGTACCAAACTCATTACTTACCATCACATGAAGCTAAGAGGCTAAGGAATGGTTTAGAGTATGTTAGTTCATTCTCGCCTTGCACTGCAATATCTTCTCTTGAGGATGGCAGCAAACAATCTAAACAAGGACTTGTGTGTATGGAACAACTTAGTCCCCATGCAAACAATATGGGGACATCAGGGATTTCTGTGAGATGTTATTTTTTTTGTTGTATCCAAATTGCCCACAGATTTTTCTACGTTGTAGTCTTGGCTTGGAGGGGGCTATATTCTGTAATTAAGCCAAGTTGATTAGACAGTTTCAGAGAAGAGAAACTAGTTCACAATATGTCATCTGACCTTTCCTGTCTTTTTCCTCAGCTCTGATCAGTTGTGAAGCAATTCTGAATTTTTCAAAACAATTTGTTCTTCAATCTGGAATAATGACAGTAAATAGTTCTTAAAATAGCCTCATTTGTCAGCTGTCCACTGGGATTAGTTAACATTGAAGAGCTGATCTCCTTTAACTGGATACTTAAGCTGTCTACTGCTGACCTTCCATATGATCCCAGGTAGATGATGTTATTGAAGAGTCTTGGATTCACCAGTTACAAAGTTGGAAGGAGCATCTTTAATTGTTTAGTTCTGCAACACTGAGACTTGAGGATTTCCATGAATGCAACCCTGTTTCAGCTGGAAAGAAACACCTCATCCTCAGCAAAATATTTCCTGTACTGAAGGTTGTACCATCAACTAAAATTTGGTTGCTACAGGGATAAGATGCTTTTGCCTGAACATTTGCCCCTTCTTTTTGGCCTGGCTTTGTGTTACTTCAACTTCTACATATGAACAGCTGTTCTCTATGTATTCTCTGCCTAGTTTTTCCTGTCTATCTAAATAAAGCCTTAGAATCAAAGTTATGCTTGTGAGCCATGTATAAATGAGCACACCCTGCTGACAATGGGAGATTAAAACAAGCTACCAGGTTCAAGTTGTTTTGAGTATAATGCTCATGGATAATAGCTCCCCAGAAACTTCAGGACTTCTGTAGACACCTCTGTGACTGTCACGTTCATGAAGTCCACACAGAGCTCCTCATACACTGTCTGATTAATCTAAGCATACACTGCAGATGCTTCTGACATTTCTGGAGACACAACAGCCTCTGTGGAGCAACAGAGATACAACAAAAGACCTCAAAATCCACCTATAGTAGAAGTCCAGATGAGAAAAGGGAGTGTAGCCAGGAAAAAATCCTGTTATTTACATAACTCTGGAGAGCAACTATCTTCTACCGATGTCACTGGCCCTCAGCAAAGCTGGATGTCTTGAACAATGCCTCAGTATATTGGATACAAGCTGTGCTCTCTCCCTGCTTCAGTTATCCTTGATCACACACTTCCAGGTGCTGATTTCCAGATTAAGGGAGTCTTTATTTTAGACTTTTCACACGCTGTCAACGTGGTGTTTGATTACATCAATAGAGGCAAAATATCAGTGCTTACTGCAAATAAAGAGATTTTTTAAGCGGGGAGATCTATTTTTGTCACTTCCTCCTGTGGGTCAGGTTATCAAGATGACCTGCGAACAGCACTGTGGCAAAGAACAGCTCACTGTTTCGGGAGGCGAGGGGAGACATGGTATTTGTGGTGTGTCATAAACGGTGAAGGACTCTTTGGACAATATCCTAATAAATACTCTAAAAAGAAACTGCCAGACTCTCATAAATCAACATACAGACTGTCATCCTTTCCCTCCTGCTTTGTGATCTAGTTAAGCTTTGCCTTTTAGTATTGCCACAGTGAACTCAGCTCCTAAAGACAAATTTGGAGGCACAGATGAAAGATGCTGCAGGACTCTTTATGGGCAGAACCCATGCAGAAACCCAGGGAAGGGATAGGCTTCTCTTCTTAAGTCTGGGATGCCTTACCAGGCCTGTACCAGCCTCTCAGGGACATCTTTCCAATTGTGGTGTCTGTCAATCATGGACCCAGCAGGTCCCATGAGTCCTACCATAGCATCTTGCAGTCTCTAAAAACAGAATTTGGCTATAACTCTGGGTTTGATGACCTCCCACAGATAGATATGGACTCTAGTGGTGCAATGTTTGGCTCCAGGTTCAGACTTCTCTCAGGCTAGAATGAGCTCTTCATTCAGATCTGCATGATGGATGCAGAAGTAAGAGTATTTGGAGGACAGTTCCCACAAGGAAGCCCCCAGGGATCTGGCGGCCTTTGCCCCGAGGTGTCAGTGCCTCTCAGCAGACCTGTAAGGGAGGGAGAGAAAGATGCTGGAGAGCTCACCAAATAAAGGCAGCTAGTGCCAACACCTGGAAGACAACCCATGCTTTGTCCTGATAAAATGGTTCCTTTCCCTCAGCACTGGGGGCTGTCATCACCCCCTCCTCATTTTTGGGTTGGCTGGTGCCAGTCCAGACTCTAGGCTGACAAAACCCGCTCTGTGTTTACCCCTAAGTCCCTAGGAGGGAAAGAGCATCATCATCTTCTTGAAACAGTGGTCGCCTTCCTCACAGACCCAATCAGCTCTAGAAATGGAGCCTTGAGACTGCTTTCCCACTTGGACTTTCTCCAGGGAGACCACTAGGCCAGACAGCAACTGTTGCCATGAGCAGGGTGTTTCTACCGGGAGTGCTGACAGCCTGTTTTCATCAGTTCCGAATGGAAAAATTGTTTGGAAAAAGGCCTGAAATGTTTATCAAAGAACCACGGCATTTAGTGTAAATGATGAAATGACGGCAAATTAATCTAAACCCCACCATCACTTCTATCGGGAATCATGGGCTGTAATAGCTGTGCTATGGTCAGTGGGAGTTTCATCCCCAGGGCTGTGTGTAGTGGTTTCATAGGCAACTTTTGTTGATCATCCCTGTGATCCTGGGGTGGATCACAGGCACCAGCTCCGCTGTGGAGTGGGGAGTTCAAAGGTGACTGTTGCATTGCATTGGTCATGGCTGCTTCATGCTGCTGCATCTGCCCATAGCCTTCAGAAGCCTTTTGCCTTACATTGTTAAGTTTCTCATGGCAGGGACAAGCGTGTTGTTTTGTGCTGTGATGAGGGATAATAATCCTCATCATGATTGACGATGTAAACATGAGACCATCTGGGAGGTAAGGATTAAAGGCCACAAGGAGAAAGGCTGTTTGAATGTCTTGTGGTAACCCCAGGGAAATCTTTCATTTCCTTCAGCAGTCAGGACTTCAGGCTATTCAGGCTGTTCCTCTAACAAATAATACCCCTCAGGCCTTGCTGTCTCATTTGCAGAGCAATAATTAGGATAGAAGAGTTTCCTCCACTCAATCAGCATCACCATCGCTTGTGATGCCCTTCTGGTAATGTGTGTAACTTCTAAGCCTAGAAAAAAGGTTTTAATCATACATGGGCTGCAACAAGCATACGCAAATCATGTAAAAAATGCTTGCATTTTTTAAAGCTGTGCTTCTAGCTCTCATGGGCCAAGGCATAACTTCTAAACTGGGAACTGAGTGTCATGTAGTGGTGGGATATTTTACTTCAGTTTGAAGACAGCCTGTAGCTATCATCAGTCACAGGGCTACACTTTCTACGCACCTTTGGATGTCAGTGTGGTGGCAGGTCTACACACCCCAGAGACATCACAGACCATTTCAGGGGCAGAATGGGTGGAGATGAAAAATCATGCAGTGAAGAAAGGAAGAAGAAAGGAAGATTCACCAAGCCTTTCTTGTACCTGTGATTAGTGGACCTCTACAGATGCCTAGGAGGCATCTGACATCAAATTCATGGGCTGGGGCTGAGCAGGGAATCTAGTCTTTTTTTCTGGATGAGAAGAAGACTTATGGTTGAGCCAGACAGAGGGAGCTCAGCATTTTGCTTGGAGATTTTCCCAATGCCTATAGCCAACCAATGCTGTCTCACCATGCCCAGAGAGGAGCCATGTGAAAGCAGAGGACCAGTGGCATAGAGACATCTCTTGCCTCCTCTGCTCAGCCTGTTGCCCTCCACCCGTTCCTCTGGACTTATCCACCCCAGAGTTCATTAAGTTTCACCTTTGCTTTGCTCTTTCTGCAAAGCACTTGCGCAGAGAGGAAGATCCTGCAAAGTGCTGGGTCTGAGGTTGGAGGGAGGGCCGGAGGGAAAGCTATTGTTGCTCTTATCGCACTGTGAGATTTGTTGCATTCCAAGGAAATCATCTGGTACTTGGCTTTCCCCACTGCCCTGGCCACCGTGAGGCTTTAGGACAATCCCTAATCTGTTCCCTTGTGAACACTGAGGGCTTTTCTTGTGGGAAACAAGTTCACAAATTCAGTTGTTTCTATCAAAGATGAGAGAACATCCAAGTAGCGCCAGACAGTACAAGCTTCCCCCACAGGCACTCTGTCTCTGGCATCCCACACTGATCTATCACCACCAAGACCCACAGCACAAGCCAGCATCCCTGTCCCAAGCAGCCACCTCCTCCGCCTCCCCCTCCGCTCATAGCCTGCGTTCCTGGCTGCCTACCTCTCCTCCTCCCTGGTCTGCCAGTGAGGAGAGTCACAGTGCAAAGCCTGGGAAAAGCTGACTTTCCTCTCCCCTCGCCACTGCCTGTGCACAAAAGAGCACGTGCAGGCACACAAATCCGTGGGCTTGAACCTGTGACTGGGACCCACATTCCACCAGGCATGGCGGCAGTGAACACTGAGCTCTGGGGGCTCTGGGCAGCAATGTGAGTGGAGCAGGCAGGTGCCTTGGTGGGGAGGGGGAAGGAAGCTGGCACTTGGGGAGCAGCATGAAGCTGAGGTGACAGCAGGGATTGGGGTCCTGATTTACTCCCCCCAGTCCCACTTGCCCTCTCCTCCTGCTCCCCACCTAACCCTGCCCTTCCCCTCCTTACCATGCAGCGCTTCACACTCCCTCTCTGCCCCAGGGAAGTGGCCACCCAAGAAGCGAGGCAGTGGGGAAGCAGGAGGAGCGTCTCACTCACTCTTGGCACTGCCAAAATCATTACCCGCACTGCCTCTGAAGCCTTGGCTTTGGGTGTCGGAGAGCGCTGTTCGTCAGCCCTGCCTACCCAGGGACCACTTCTGCCACCGGCTGGGCCCTTGTCTCTTCTTGCAAGGGCTGCTGATGACAAAATCCAAATCCAAAGACTTGGGACAATTCCTGTGCCCTCCCTATCTCTCCCCTCACACCTTGCTCACATCTTTGCATCTCAGCCCCCTGCTAGAGGGCAAAGAGGGAGTTTGCTCTCACCAGCCTTCAGGATAAGTCTTGCTCTTTCCTCCTCCCACCTCCTACTTGCTGAGCAAAGCTGGCACCTTCACTCCACCTGCCTCAGAGATGAGGATCAAAGGGTCCCCTTTAGTTCCCTCCTCAAGGTCTCGCTGCAACACCACAAGAACATCTGGTTGTGGTTTCCCTTGGGAAGGCTCCAGATAGTTGCTGCATTATCATCCCACCTTCCTCAGCCAGATCCCCTGCTATCTTTGCCTGCTCCCCTCCTCCCTGTCTGCCCCTGGCCCACAGCATTACTGATGCTCCTCTCCTCTGCCACCTCCATGCACGGCAGTGGTGGCTCGTGGCCAGGGAGGGGGCAGAGGATGTGCTGTGACTGCATGCAGAGGAGGGCTGAAATATCATGAGGTCAGCAGGTAAGGAGAACAGCTTGGGTTTCCCTCTTACCTCCTACCTGAGAGTCTTGTTGGAGGGGCTGAGGGCATGGGGCATAGCTCCAAACTAAATCACTCCTTTAAGATCCCCACCATACCAATGGATAGAGGGGTCTGGCTGGAGGGGGTAGTTTCTTTTTGCATCCCCAACTTCTCTTCGGTCTGGATCTGAGCAGGCTTTGCCACACAAACATCATCAAGCCTTCGTGAAGTTGTGCAGGAAAGAGAAAATTCATGCAGAGTCCCTAATGCTGTGGCAGTTAGCAGTGGTGGAAAAGGGAAGGAAAGCAAACCATCAGGAGTGTTTGTGAGAAGCACAAGGCGCAGGACAATGGGTAGGAGTTGATTGTTTGCTGGTAAATCACACTGGGTTTCATGGTGAAGCACCTAGGGCAGGCTTAAAACCCACCCATTAGTTCAGTGGGATTTAATGTCTTCCAGTGAGTAAATACCACCTCATTTCGTTAGCACAAAGTGGTACTCATCAAAGTATTGGCAAGATTACAACATTTTTTCATAAATCCAGCAAATTGCAGTCTGCCTACAGCCATCCACTGGAGTCTTCCTTGTCTCACTTTATAATTGAACTTCGTTGTGGTGGAGGGAAAGGGGATTACATTTTTTATTGCTGGGTGTGTTTTATGGGAGATCTGTCAGCTGGAATTGACAGTGCCAATTAAGACTGCGTGTTTTCATGCGAGTTGCAGAGTCTTAGAAAGCACAAAAAAGAAGCGAGAGGAAAGCAAGCCAATCTATTTACAATGATAGATCCGGGGAAGAACAAGATGGGAAATATCTCGGTTCCTACCTGCATCTGCGAGACTTGCCCTCCATCCTCCTTCCCCCCCTGCCAAAACACACACGCACACGTGCACAGACACACACACACACTCCCTGAGATGTGCTTGGAGAAGATCAGAGATTTATTTCCCATTGTCCTAATCACACCTTTCCCCAGCCACCCATGCGAGGCCCATGACTACACACAAGCTGTAGTGTGGTCTTCTCCTATATATTTCCATAGATGTGAAGCAAACACCTCCCAAAGGGAACTCCTTAAGGCTGGTCTTTCTCGGGTCACTCTCTACGATGGAGGTAATTTGAAAAGACAGTGTTTTGCGAGGAAAAGGCACAAAAGCCTGAAGCAGTCCAGGCTTCCTGGTAGTGTCTCATAATAAAGTGGCTCTAATTCACCCAGCAAAGGACAAAGAGCATGATGGGAACTTGGTTTGGGGGCATCTTCATTTTACTAACGAAGGCACAAGGGAAAGAAGAGGGGAGGAAGATACTGTATTCCCAGGCAATCTTACTCCCTGGGATTTATTCTCCTGAGCCAGATGTCTGATGGCAAAAGCAGCAGCAGCCTCTTACAATTCAGAGGCAAAGCTTTACTTTCCGATCTGTGAACATCCCAGCTGCTCACTGAGACTGCTGGCAGACTCTCCCTCCTTCCCTGCTGGGTCTCCGCAGTCAGAACCTCTGCCTCTCTCCACAAATACCCTCCAGACCCCTTTGCATGAAGGCTATCAGCCAGCTTCATGGGCTGGATGGCAAATCCAGCCAGCTCGGCAGAGGGGCAGGTGGGATGGAGGGTGACGGTGTGTGTTAAGAGCCAGGCTGCTCCCCTTTGGGGGAGGGATGGGTGCTCGGGATTTATGCTGCTGTACATGAAAAATAAACACTTGGTCTCCATGTGCTTTTCTAGTTGGTGTGTGCTACCCAGCTAATTCAAACATCCATCCGTCAACCCTCCCTTGACTCATCACCACAACACTGAAGCGCGTGGGGGAGTGAGCACTCCCACATGTGGATGAGAGAAGATCTCATTTGCCATGAGATGTTGAAATACCTCTCTGAGCCAGTTGCTAATACAGGCAGTTGGGTACAGCATAGCCGTGCTCCTGTGAACCATCACTTCCAGCTCTGAGTTACATGGCCATTTTTTATGTCTTTCCCTGTGACATCGCCTATCTCCTTTGGCAGGCCAGCTTGCTACGGACCAGCACAGAGGTTTGCCTTTACCAGGCAGATGGGACATTCTTTTTGGCAGGTCTTCAGAGCTGCTGGCCATCAGGAGTTGTGGAGGTGGAATCCCTGTTGGCAAAGTGGGGGTGACGCCAGCTCACCCATCACCCCTCGCTTGGCTGCTTCTCCGCGTTTCCATTGGAAAGCTCTATTAATAGCCATGTTTCCAAACAACGCTGGCACTAATAATAATTTATTGGGACTTAAATGATACATCTGACAATGACACTGACTGCTGGTGTTTGAGCACCGGGCAGGAATTTTAATGAGGAAAGGAGCAGAATGAATAACGTGTTAAAAGGGAGATAGACTTTACCAGGCTTGTGTTTAAACAAGATGATGAGAAGTCTGATGAAAGCTTATCTGCATGGTAAGATAGATGAATTAGCTGATTAGCTGATTCCCTTGAAGGCCAGGTGGCCCAAGATATTCACTCTTGCTTCCTGGGACTGAACAGCTCTGAACCTGTACCTTTGGGACAGTAGTGAAATATGAAATGGGAAGGTGGTCACCAACAAACTCCCCATATCTTTGGCTGGGTGTTGTTCCTCTGATACAGTGGCTACATTTGTACACGGATGCCCATAAGCACAGTCCTGCCTTGATCCTGTCTCCTCAAGGCTGCTGTGTGAACAGTTTTGTAGGGACCCAACTTGACAACAGACTTGGGATGCAAAAAATTTGAGGTCATCCTGGTCTAGAGGATGTGCTGGGACCACAGAGATGACACACAACACAGACATCTCCAGTGGCACTTCTTGAAGCTGGTGGGGAGTAGATGCTCCCAGTATCTTCTAGATACAGATGACGAATCAGCAAATGGCATAACATCAGAAAGGCCAGGAAATGACTGGGACATTGGGCTGGGAGCACCCTTGTTTTCCATGAAGCTGTCTCTCTGGTGGTGACAGCACAACACCCACAATGTGTGTGGGAGTAGGCTGCCTAAACAAAAGAAGCAGTGTCATTTTAGGACCGGTGGAGTGCCCCACCTGGCCTCTGTTGCATATGCAGAATGAGGGGAGTGGGGCATAGGTCCTGCCTCATATCTGTCAGTCCCATGAGGATGCTGAGGATACCCTAGAGGGCTTAAAATGGCTTAGGCAATTGGCTCCTGCCTATGTTTCAAGTCAGTGTCTCCCTGCTGACTATCTTGTTTCAGGTCCTGCTGGATAACAAAAAGAGGTCAAAAGCTAGAGAAGATATCTTTGGCCAGAAACTTAAAATACTCTTGTGACAGGAGTATTAAAGAGGTCAGACAAGAACATGCCAAGGTTCAGCTCGATCAGTATCTCGTCTCTTATGATAACAGATCATTCAGGAAAGTGTGACCCTTCCCTTGCCCCTAATCTTCTATTGGGACTACTTCCAAACTTTTTTTCAGCCCACAAAGACTGTTCTGTGTAAACACATTGAAGCAGATTCTCCAGAAATAGGGCTTAGTATTTCCCTACCCTCTGTATCTATTCCCATCCAAATAAACATACTCTTGAAAAAATAGATGGTTACCCAGATTTAGCAAATAAATCCATCCAAGCACACGACTCCAGAACTGATCTTACAGCAACTTTGCATTTCATGGTAGAGCTTCACAAAAGCATTTCTTCTCCTCTCAAAATAACGGCGTGTGCACACAGATCCCCACACAAGCATGGAGCATCTCCTTCAAAACTGCCTCTGGTAAAATTTTGCTGGCAACGTTCCAGGGGCAAAGTGCTTGCTGTGTGTTTCATGTCCCATGCAGCATGAGAGATGGAGTTATTTGTTTGTTGCTGCTTTGCCTTTGTTTGTGCAAACTGACGCCGCAGGGACTTCTTTTGAGGGCATTTTTCAGCCAAGAAGATTATCCCATATAAATACAATGAAATAAATGAATTTATCACTAGAATGACTTGAGGCTGTTCTATCTATCTATCTATCTATCTAGATATCTGCCTGCCTTTGTAGATAACAATAACAGAATTAAGTTCCTATCAGTGACTAAAGCAGATGCAATGAGTTTATCTTATTTTGGGTCTACACTGAAACTGTGAGCAAGAGCTGAGCTAATTAAATTGGGCAGATTTACCTGCCTTATGTACACCTTGGAGTTACTGCCGACAGCTGATCATCCTGCTCCTTTGCCAAAGGGCATTGCTGCTCTAGCTGAGGCAGAGGGAGGCAGCTGGGATCCATAAGCCTTTCAATAACTAACCTCAGTCTGAAGAGGAACATGTTTCAGAGCCATGAGCTGCTAGCCCAAAGGGGAAACTCCTATCAGCTCTGAGGCACTGTGGGCTTTTGTCACCTTTCCTAAGGTATTTGCAACAGTGAAGCAGATTCCCTTTATTTGTATGTTATCACAAATTATTTCTGAAGCACGCCATGGTTTTTGAGCTGTTGGGAATAGCCAGCATGAAGGTCATCAGAGCAATGATAGGAAACATTGTTCAGTCCTGAAGCTGCTTGTTAGTACAGCCTCTATCAGAAACTGATGCAGCTGTAGGTCGTGCTGGTATGTGACCCTGGATAAGTCACTTAGAAGAATGTTTGAAAACTGATTCATCAGAAGGTGGCCCCAAAATATCTGAGAATTAAAACCAAAATGGATACCCTGCTCCCAAGCTTGCATGTGCAGTCCCATACATGCAAGTGAACAAGCAAAATGGGAGAAGATAAAAGTAGTAGCTGAACACAAAGTCCTACCTGATCTCTAATGGGCTGTGATAAAAATAGTGAAACTACACAAGCAGGCCTATGGATTAGTTTTTTCCCTGGAATGATTACATGTCCCTTCCATTAAAAAGGTTCTTAAACTTTGATATGAGAGTGCAGCTACATATGCTAAGGGAATGGAGTCATTGCCCATCAGCTGATGCACCCAAAAGTTGTTGACCTGGTCCTAACCATGAGGTGAAAGGGGTTACCGTAAACTTCAGAGGAAGAGGTGGTAACTTGCTAAGCTGCCATAATTATATGCCTGTATCTGTGGGCCCCCAGTGTACTTAAAAGCTTTGCTTTCATGGACAGTGGGATTTTTCCGCTTGAACAAATGTCAGGTACCTAAGAAAGATCTGGGCTTGGGAAGAGTCTTAATCTGTCTCATTCCTAGCTAACAAGAGTCTTCCCAGAGATACTGGGAAAATAAATAGATGGAGGACTGTGAGACACAGACAATTTGGCAATAAGTCTATATGAGTATCTCAGACGAAAGACAGTGCTTAGTTCTGTCTGGAAACAGGGACTATAGGAAGTTTCATGAGCATTTTGGGACCAATCAAGGTTGAGGCTGCAGTATCCTAGCTTGAGAGAGCTGGGAAATAAAGGACAATCCAGGTCTCTGGCTCCAAAAACAATAAAATCATTTTCATGCCTATTTCTTTGCTACAGCAACTGCAAGTGTAGAAAGAAGCTAATCGAGGACTTAGACTAGAACGAGCAGCTGGATTCCAACTCATAAAAGGTGAAAGGTGCAAGGGAGAGAAAGGATGGTGGCTGGTACAGGTCTCTTGGCTTTCCCCACTACACCAAGCATGCACATGGACCTGTATTTTAAGTCAGCTGAATCACTGAAATTTGGAAAGTCTCAATTTTAGTTTTGTACAAGTGCATGAATAAAATTAAAGATTAGGTTATTACAGATGTCAGTTATGCTTTTTTAAAAAAAAAATTAAACTGGCTGAAAATGAGACAGAGAGAAAATTAATAGCTTAGAAGATACAGTGTTACTAGAGTCGATTTTTCCATCACTGTCGTTTCACTTATCAGTCAAAACTGTTCATTTGCTTTTGTTAGACAAATACATGTCTAAGAAAAAAACTCTTTTCTTAAGGATTTTTTTTGAGGTTTTAAAACTTTTTTTCATTTTTCCTCTCTTGAATTGGCAAAAATGATGTGAAATGAACAATTTCTTTTGATTGACAAACTAAAAAATGACATCAATAAATCAGGTTTTTGAAATACTTTGTTTATATTTTAACTTATAAATAAAATTGTTCTACAGTTTGTAGTTTAAAATGGAAATGCATTTTGAATAAGAATAAAAAAACCTAGAACATATACTTTTGGCAATTATGACTTTCAAAGCAAAATTTGGTAGCATTCACTCTTTCTTTTAACAGTCTAAGTTGAGATGAATTTTCTGTTAAAAAAAAATCCAAACTGCTGTTCTATATTCTTGTACCAAAATATTCGGTGATCTGTACCCCAACTCCTATGAAAATTATGATGTGAGGGGAAAGGAGAACCAGAAGATCTTTAATTTCTTGAGTTGACAACCAGGGGGGTTGTCTAGGCCACCCCCACAGAGGTCACCTTAATCCAGAATTTTTAGACAAGATTGTGCCCCCACCTCCCGCCCCCCATCATAGGTTTCAAGAGAAGGCATCTGGACACGAAGAGACGATAGTTCTTGTTATAATATCTGCCCCCATGGATCCCCTGCAGGTAGAGCTTGGTTGGTGATCCCAGAGGAGATTAGCTGTTGTTGATGATGCTGAAGTACAGGAGATGCACATGGCTTATCTCAGTTGTTCAGTTTGTGTCTGAGATGAGGCACCAGATAAGGAGGCAGAATTTGTGCAGACAGAGCTGAGCAACTGCATCATTAATAAACAGAGAGGAGGAGCTGACATTTATTTGCTCAAATATCCATAAACAAAGTTTCTCAGAAAATGGACGTTTTCAAATGAGTCATTGAATGGGCATGGCGGCTGGGTCTGCAGCAAATCCTCTATGAGACACCCGGGCTCTCAGTTAAGAACCTCTTTTTCTAGGGGGAAAGAGAGGCTTCAGATTCAACACAGTACTCCCCCATGTTGGCAGGGATTTTATTTCTCCCCACCGTGACCAGTGATGCAGTATGGGTCAGAGCTAGAACTGTCTCTCTGCTCCTTAGATTCATGATCTCTACAATCTTTTTCAAATTTATAATGGAAATGTTTAAAAATGGAAATGTTGGGCAATGCTATCTCCTGACACATTTCCTGTGATGCTTACATAGCTGCATTAGTGGACATTTGTCATTTAGACTGTTCCAGGATTCCACACAGACTTTGTCGTCCCACTGGCAAGATGGACACAATCTGCTCTTTAAACCAATCCCTCTCCATTCATTCTTGATATAATTTCTTTCCAGTTTAGCAGCAGTGCCCAGGGAAGAACAGCAGGTTGTGGGGCCCAGTTTCATGGTACCTATGTTAGGAGGGACTCTTTCTTGCTATCTGCATCATGATCCTTCGTCACATTGCTATTGCATTTGGAGCCCCACCATCAAAACCAATTGAAGTACCGTGACTAGTGCACACGTAACCTATGGCTTTGCATGGCTGTCCAGAGAGCATGGAAACAGTTACTTAAGAGCCTGGGCCAGACCCAGGAGGGCTGGCAAAAAATTAAAAAAAAAAAGGGGGTCTTTGATTTACTCCTACTCTCTATGTTCCAAGTTTCCCTCTGAAAACAAAGAGAGGTATATATGGGCTCTTGTCTTCGTGCAAAATATAAAAGCATTTTCATTTCTGCAAAGCCTCTGTTGTAGAATTAAAGAAAGGATGCTTTGTGAGCAATTGGTTGGTGCATGTTCTTAAAAACAAAACCTCAGAGAAAACTTGGCTTCCATGAAATATAGGTAGGAGCAACAGATCAGATCCCAATCTCCCCAGCACAGGTGGGGGGTAGTGATCTGATCAGGAGGGCTTTTTTATTCCTTTTGCGACACAATTCTGACTCTTAAATATCCCTCTCACTGGCAAGCTTCAGCAGGATCGTGTCTAGGTTTTTGAGAAGAGCCCTCAGGGGACAGCTATGGTGCCTCAAGGACTGGTGCTGGCAACTCTGATGGAGACAATCTACCCTTTGTGGAAGAGGGCCACCACCAAAATGTGTGATCCCGCAGGGGTTGCTGGCTGGTAGAGAAAATATCACAGCAATGTTTGGCAGATGGTGACTATCACATACAGCGCTGGTCATCTTGCTGGTTTACTAGATAGAGCCTTCTCCATAAGGTCCTTTCTCTGCTGCAACTCCTGCTATCTCAGGCAGTCAGGCTCAATTCAGGAGTGAATCCCTTGGGAGTTAAGTCCACACTACAGTCAGAGGTGTGACTACAGCTCATGTTGATACACCTGCCTGGTCTTTGTACAACCTTGGTGAATATTACTGGCCTTATCTGGAGAAACACAAGCTCAGGAATGGCTGTAGAGCAAAAAGGATTTAGGAGGAAACCTCAGGTATTAAAATACATGGAGTATCTTGCTTGCATGGTTATCATATCCACAGTGCCCAGGTGAGCTAGTTTGAAACTTAGTTGGTTTACCCAAGGAATCCACTGTCTCTCATTTGCCTGCCATGTAATGCACCATGTATGCTAATGTTTAAAAAATACTGAGGGCATCAGTAAATCAAATTGCAATTATGGGGTCAGCTGGTTTTGTAGACATGATGTTGTTCTCCTTCACAAGTGTGTCTGAAACTTGCTACAAAATTAAAACAAGAGATGTAAAGATCATATTATTGTACCTACCTCTTTTTGTGAGTGGAGAAAATTTTATTCAAACTTGCTGAAGGTTTGGACAAGCTTCAGTGTGATATTTCATGCAGCTACATGGGTGCATTAGGAAATATCTTTTCTCTCATAAAACAACAATGTGTGGAAAGAGAAAAACTCCAGGCACACACATGGATTTTGATGAACATCTATTTCAAGATAAGTTTTTGGTAAAGCTAACGTTTTCTTGTTAGAAACTAAATCTTTAGATGTCCCATTTTTGAAAAATGTAACTTATATTTTTATAAGTTTATAAGTCCTGCTTGACTAACCTGATCTTCTTATGACAAGATGACCCACTTACAGGATGAGGGAAAGGCTGTGGGTGTTGTCTACCTAGATTTTAGTAAAGCCTTTGATACTGTCTCCCACAGCATTCTCCTGGAGAAACTGGCTACTTATGGCTTGGATGGGCGTACTCTTTGCTGGGTAAAACCTGTCTGGATGGCCAGGCCCAAAGAGTTGTGGTGAATGGAGTTAAATCCAGTTGGTGGCCCGTCACGAGTGCTGTTCCCCAGGGCTCAGTGTTGGGGCCAGTTCTGTTTAATATCTTTATCAATGATATGGACGAGGGGATCAAATGCACCCTCAGTAGGATTGCAGACAACACCAAGTTGGGCGGGAGTGTTGATCTGCTGGAGGGTAGGAAGGCTCTGCAGAGGGGTCTGGACATGCTGAATTGATGGGCCGAGGCCAGATGTATGAGGTTCAACAAGGCCAAGTGTCAGGTCCTGCACTTGGGTCACAACAACCCCATACAGTGCTACAGGCTTGGGGAAGAGTAGCTGGAAAGTTTCCTGGCAGAAAAGGACCCGGGGGAGTTTGGCAACAGCTGGCTGAATATGAGCCGGCAATGTGCCCAGGTGGCCAAGAAGGCCAACAGCAGCCTGGCTTGTATCAGAAATAGTGTGGCCAGCAGGACTAGGGAAATGATCATCCCCCTGTACTCGGCACTGGTGAGGCCGCACCTTGAATTTTGGGTGTTCAGTTTTGGGCCCCTCACTACAAGAAAGACGTTGAGGTGCTGGAGAGAGTCTGAAGAAGGGCAACGAAGCTGGTGAAGGGTCTAGAGCACGTGTCTTATGAGGAACGGCTGAGGGAACTGGGGTTGTTTAGTCTGGAGAAAAAGAGGCTGAGGGGAGACCTCATTGCTCTCCACAAGTACCTGAAAGGAGGTTGTAGCGAGGTGGGTGTCAGTCTCTTTTCCCAAGTAACAAGTGATAGGATGAGAGGAAACTGCCTCAAGTTGCACCAGGTGAGGTTTAGATTAGATATTAGGAAAAATTTCTTCACTGAAAGGGTTGTCAAGCATTGGAAGAGGCTGCCCAGGGAAATTGTTGAGTCACCATCCCTGGAGGCATTTGAAAGATGTGTAGATGTGGCACTTAGGGACGTGGCTTAGTGGTGGACTTGGCAGTGTTGACAGTTGGACTCGATAATCTTAAAGGTCTTTTCCAATCTAAATGATTCTATGATTCTATAATAGACTTTATAAGAGGAATATCAAAACTACACAAAATAAGACCCATTTTTTTTTCCCAGAAGTGGAATACTTTAACTGCCCTGAGAAGATATTTGAGTCCCTTGCCTCAGAATTTTATTTGATGGGAAATTTCATTTTTTGTCTGATGCAGTCCTGCTCCAAAGCAAGGAGAAAAATGTGGGGCTACAAGACTTCTTCTCCAGAAGAAACTTCCCAATCTCACCTCTTCCTTTAAAACCCCAAAGATAAAAATGTCTTTTCTCAGCAGCCATGGAAACACCAAATAGTACTCAAATAGCAACTGCTGATTCTCTCCCTAAAGCAGAAGGATGACATGTTCATTGGCCTAGAAGCTTATGGTTGGGTGGAGCATGAACTGGTTGATGAAATATTTGACTCACATCATTTAATAAAAGCCCCAAGTATAGAAAAAGGTGTTGGTGATGCCAACCAAGGCTTCTATTTACAGATCAGCTGCTTGCAGAGCATGCAGTGTTTCTTCAAGGAAATACAGAGAGCGAGAAAATGGATGCAAAACCTGCGAGAGAGGAAAGAGTTACTTAGTGAGACAGAATTGGAATGGGTCCAAGAGGATTACGAGCAAGAAAAAGGGGCTCTGGTTTAGTTCTGCTATCTTTGTTCCAACTTTTGCTCTGAAAACAAAAAGAGAAAATATACAGGCTCACGGCTATGTGCAACATATAAAAGCATTTTCACATCTGCAAAGCCCTCACTGCACAATTAAATAATGAAGGCTTTGTGAGCTATCAGTTGGTACGTGTTCTTAAAAATAGCTGCATCACAGACAAATCGGCTTTTGTTCAGAAATTGGGCAGGCCACACGACCAAGTCAGTCAGGACAGGTGATGACAAGGATAGTGGCTCATTGTTGTGTTGTGAAACTTCATGCAATATTGCCATGCTCTGTTCTGGGACCTCAACAAGTCTTCAGCTAAAGAGAACTAGGTTTGGTCAGGTGCATCGGGTACATTTTCTCCCAGCACAGGGAGAAGACCAAGTCATTGCTGGATGTTGTACCCATCCTTCCACAGTAAGCATGTTCAAGGAGTAAAGCACTCTTCATTCTCTATAGTTCAGCATTACACCTTCTCTCCTGTTCATATCACAATTCATTTTAACAGCCTTGTTGTCTTGTTTATAAGAGATAGCACAATGAATCTTAAAAGCCATGTTCTGCCCAGATAGTTAATGTGCTAGCAATGATCTTAAAGTCTACACAACTACAGCTTATCTCGGAGAGGAAGGATAGTGTTAATTCAGGTGCTCTCAGGAAGTAGGATTTCGAAGGCTCCTCTACCCATCTTAACACTACACAGATGGGCTGGCGATTTAATGAACATCTGTCTTGTGATCACATGAATCTGTTCTCCATTTGGTTTTCTGATGTGTGAGGTATGTTCTGGCATCTATTCTGATAGTTACAGGGCAGAAGGGATGATGCCTAGGCAAGTGTTTGCTTTCCAGAAATGCCTGGGAGGGGTTGAATAAGAGTGAGCACAAGCAGCAGGGTCTACATGGGGAGTCTCCCTTTGAGTTTCTTCTAATGAGCTTGTAGCTTCTGCTTTTACCCAGTTCTTGGTGTTTGGCTGCAGTGAAGTCTGTGGCCACTAACCAGGCTGTTGCACAAACAAGGGTTTATGATTTCCACAGATGTTTCTTCCTCCTTGGACACATGATTTTTTCTGAGGAACTAACTGGATCCTGGTTGGGAATCTGTGAAGGAGTCCAAGGTTGAAATTTTGCTTCTCAGTCTTTTTCACTGTTACACCTTTGCTACAGGCTCTAACAGTGCTAAGACTAGTAGTACCAAGGGATATATGTGTGTATTACATATGTGTGTGTTAATGCTAGTGGTTGTGGATGTTATCAAGGCCACAAGCAGAAATCTGAGAATGATTGCCTAATATTTTTGTTGGGTTTTGCTTGTTTATGTGAGAGTGTGTCAGCAATTTTTAATTTTAATTTAGTATAATTTAATTTATTAAAATTAGGAAAATCACCTTGTGCCTGACAGTAGCAATACTCTGGTGGAACGTGACCCGTAAGCCATTCCTGGATAAAGTACGAATGTAGAGCATGTGAAATGGGGTTTCATTGCCCGGTAACTGCTGGCTGAGGTTCTTCATTGTTTTGTCTTGTGATGGGTGCTGCGAGAAGGCCAGGCAGTTTCATTAGTCCTGGATCCTGGATCCTGGCTCCTACTCCACAACATACTCTTGAGAAACTCCATAAGATGACGTTCCAGCTTACACCTCATTTGCTTATTAGGCTACTTAGGGTGTCAGGTCAGCTTGCCTGAAGAGCTCCTCTCTCCAGAGGCAGCTGGGCCTTTGCTCTGGGTGCCCACTCAGCTTGACAGGAAGATGAATGAGAACATTTGTAAATTTTTGTCTTGTACAATGTATTCCCGGCTTCCTTCCAGCCCTGATTTTGAAACTGGCATGTGACTGGTTCAGTTGAGTCTTCCCATGTCTTTCTAACACTCCTTTTCAATTTGGGCATATTGTTCTGCTTGGTGATAGTGACTCTGATAATTGCATGAGTCAGCCATTTTGCGCAGTTTGGCAATATACTGATCTATTGTTTTTTCAGCTCCTTGGACAGAGTTCCTGATTCTGTGGGCTGAAAAGCACTTCTAGGATTTTACAGAGTCCTTCCTGCTCTGCTCTTGTCCCTACCAAACACTGTAATGCATATGGTGGCATACTCAGAGAACTAAAACCATGCCTGCTTGCATTTCATTTTTTTCTGCGTTTACTATCAGCTATTTTCAGTTCTATCTTGCAGCCAAAAGGGCACTCAGCTACTGACCACAGCCCTTTTCACATTTATCTGTCAGATCTGAGACAGTGCTGTGCCTTCACCTTGCCCTCTTCTCCTTCTTCTTCTCTTTCTTCCTCAGACATTGTTAGTTCTTGTGCTTGCAAGTCCCTTTTTCTCACTCCACCACCCTCTGTGATCCAGCACAAAAGGTGGCTGCCCACAGGGAGGTGACAGAGTTGCTCATGACTGTTTAAGTGTGTCCTTAATTATTACAGAAGTGCTCCCTTGAACTAAGTAATTTGCGGTTATTAATTCATCCTGATAAGCTAGCTAGGCAGAAAGGATGGCTCGCTGTTATTTTGCATTCGTTTGATTGGCACCTTATTTGAATATAGGTTTTATCAAGTTTTATCTCTAGCTGAGTGACACAGCTAATTATACCTGTTTTCACAAGCTTCAAGCTCCAGTCTGAAGGACAGTGAGCTTATAAAGCACCAGTGTCTTAATTCTTACAGATAAATGTTTGATTTCACAAAATGTTTGAGCACATGGGTTTGAAATGTGACTTCTGCTAGTAAAACTCACATCATGGGAAGACTCTGTGAGCAGTCAACAGTTTTTTGTGCCTATTACACTTCGTAATCCAGAGAGAAGTGGAAGGGACAGATCCACTGGGACAAGTCCCAGCACAGAGGGAAGAGCTGAGCGATCATGGGATGTTTTGCAGTAGATGCTGTGTTATTTCTCTTCCTTCCATGGAGCTTGGAGGACCCAGGAGCCTGCGGTTACGTTGGCTGTTGGAAGGGACATCTGAGGGGTCCAGGTCAAATGTATCCACAGAAACTAAAATAATAACAGAGGTGAGCCTATGTAGGAAGTTAACTTCTTCCTACACAGTCTGGTCAGGCATCACTGAAGAATCTGGGGTAGGGAACTGCTGCTTAGAAGATGACCCAGGCAAATGTGCCTCCTCTGTTAGACCACAGCTAGGACTAAAACAATATGTAAAGCTACAGAAAAAGCTTAACTTCATAAAAGGTTGCCTTTTTTTTCTGTGCCTGAGTGCCAAATTGTCTAATAGCAGGTGCTAACTAGTAAGAAGGATCATTTTCAGTCAATGCATGGATGACTCATCAGCACAGCAGGTCAGAGAGCTAAGGGCTGTAGATGGGCTTTAAGAAGAGCTGAGATAATTTTATGACCTATGAAAGCATTTGCCTGGCTGTTCCTGTATAATCAGTAAAAGAAAGGTAATCAAAGCTCGTTCCTTAGGGCACCAGCTAATGATACTAATTAGCACACAGACAAGGCTTTGCTGAAAGCATTACACACAGGCATGTGCTAATTAATTAACTGATTGTCTGGAGGAAGATGTTCCCCTTGCCTTCTCCTCCTGCAAGATTATGCCGTGGGAAGGAAGGAGGGGTTGCTCATAAAATAGATGCCACTGTGGAGTAGTCCAGCATAGTGAGTTTGGGCAGCTTCCCCAGGAATGTGAATCTGTGCTGAGGTTTAAAAAGATCACTCATACTACTACTCCAAGTTGTATCTCAGTGCGTTGGGGGACAAAAATAGTGTTATTAGTTTTTTGGTCTGTTTGTCCTCTAGAAACGGACTAGTGCCAAAGGCAGCTATGTCCAGTCCCCAGTGTGTATTCAGGCAATAGTGATGGTACTCAAGTGAAGTCACAGTCCTGAGCTTCTGGGAAGAGAGGTTTGCGTGGAAAACAGTTCCTGCTGCTTTCTATGGCACAAGAGCATTGCCGCTCATAGCCAAAACCAGGCGGTAGAGGCTCTCAGCACCACCACAGGCTCTCAGGAAGCTTTGAAGATCAAAGATCACCCTCTCTGATGGGCTGTGGGGTTGACTGCCTTTCCCAAGCAGGGCTTCTTGCAATGAACTCAGATTTGATGAACTCCGGTGTCCTGACGTTATAGTGACCGCTTTGGCTCCAAGGAGCTCAGTTCAGACAGAGGCACTGGAGTCTGGCAGTGACCAAGTGTTTTCTCTTGTTGGCCTTCTATTTCTAGGAGACTGTTGGATAGGATCCCAAGTGATATATCTGGCTTCTTTTCCAGGCTGGTTTGTGCGTGTGTGTGAATGTGACTAGGCAGAAAACATTCCCTCTATTGTTATACGGGAGAGAAGTAAAGAAAGACCAATTTAAAAGAGCAATGTAAAGCAGAGTATATTTTTCTTTTAACAATCCCTGCCTGGCCAGACCTCCACAGTGCTCAACATTCTGCCCAACCAAGTCAAAGCCAAGTTTTGCAGCTACATTCAGGGGTTCTCACTCCCTTTCCTTTCCCCTGCACTTGCAGAGAAAAGAGTACCTCTGTTGTGTCTAGAAGCATGTGTCACACAGGTTAGCTGGACCTACAGCAGGCAGAGGAAAGAGAGCAAGTTACTCCTTGTAATTTCACAGGTCCTACATAAAAGCTGCCATGTGGGAGGAGTTCTCGGAATTTATCTGAATGACACCCTGGTGAGGTTTGAGGAGGAGCTATTAGGTGGTCATCCTTTCTAGAGAGGTTGGGTGGTGGGAAGCCCACTTCTCTGCTCCTACAGAGGAGCACTGGTAATTTGCGGCTCTGGGCCAGGTCTTTTCAAGTTAGATAAAGCCAGTGTTTTTGAGCAGCCTTAGAAGCAAGAGGGAAGCAGCTTTGTGCCATCAGTTCCTTGAAGCAGTTGATTGTCTGATCTCATGGGATATGGATGTGCTATGAAGAAGCTCTTCCTTTCATTTGCTTTAGGCGTGTGGCTCATCTACTTTTGGATTTGACTTGGTAGCCAAACCTGCCATCCCTGCTCCTTGGAGGGAGCAGATCCACAGATCTGCTCAGTGGACTGTGGGGAGCTGCTCCATCATCTTTCCCGGGTGGCCTACTAAGACAAAGTCTATCAGTCAGATGTCCAGTACATGTTCCACACATACAAGCGGCTCCTCCTATCACCTGAGTTTGTATAACTGTAACCATCACAAGCAGTCGTAAACATTGTCCACATGGGTATGTGACTCAGTGCATGCCTGTGGGGCTGACTTTTACAGACCTCATATTGCCCCATGAGGGGATAGTTGTTCTCAAGACCTGAGTCATTTGCTTAATAGGCCCTATTTTTAAATGAAGGAGGCAGAAGTGGCATTGTTACTAGGAAGGAAGATAATTACCGTCTTCGCTCTGACATTGGGGGTGTTAAGCGAAGTCTCTTCTTCTGAAGGCGGTACTCCATCCTCAAGCAAAGGGAGAGTCCACATTGCTTCTGCCGGTTTAAGGACAGAGAAAAGTACACATAAAGTGGAAGATTAAACACAAAACACTGCATTTTTGGTTTTGCAGGACCTGTAAAAAGCTAGCAATGTGTAAAAAGCCGGAAGCTCGAACCTTCTCGGACGTCTAAGTGCTCTGACTTCCCAAAGTGCTGAGTAACGTATTTCAGTCGTGCATTTGGGCATGTGCGTGGCAGAAGAGTGTGTGGCAGAAATAAAGCGCCTTCCCTTTTCTTGTTCATGTTGCATACAGACACAACCGCGTCATTCACATAAATCAGGCACAGTTAGCCAGAGGGCTCAAATTTACAGTGTTTCTGATAAACCAGACGCCTAAGAAATTCTGTGATGGGAAAAGGCTGCACTCTGCAAGAACACGGCAGGTAACAGTAGCCCTGTGAACGATAGCCCAAAGCCTCAGCTTTCACCCTGGTACCTGAACATCTCACTGTCCTGAGGGAAACATCTGTGGAGCAATTATTATCTTGGAAAGAGCCATGGGAAAATAAAGCAGTCGGTAACACTTGAAAAGCGTCCCAGATTCCCACTGAAAGGCTTTGTCAGAGCTGTGAACCTTCACTTTATTTAGATGTATGCATTTTTTTTTTTTGAGTGGGTAATAAACCAAAAAAGTATCCTGTACGTTGCTGCAGTGGGAAATCATCTCAGCCGTGATAACATTCAGCTCAAGGTTGTTATCTAGTGGGTTGTAACCTGGGGAATATGGGAATATTTCTCAAAGGAAAAGCGGGGCTTGTCACTTTGTGCTCTTCAGGAGCTTAACTGTTTGTATCTCGGTAGGTCCTAACTGGACGAGCCACGTAACACACAGAGGGACAACTGCTACGTTTTCCTGACCTGAGGAGGGGTTGGATGTATTTGTTCCCTCTCCACAGGACACAAATTTTATGTCACAGACACTCTTCTTTTTTTCCAAAGTTTTTCTTTTTATGCAAGAGGAAAGGGAGACTGGGAGCTTCAGTCTTCACAAGCCTCTCTGCTTCTGTCTCTGCCAACATATACAAACTAGCATGGCAGGCTGTTAAATACATGCCTGTCACAGCAGGAGAAATGACAGGGTTGCCACTGAGCATGGTGTTTCCTAGCAGGACATGCTGGATGGCATAGCCCCCAGATGCTGCTCCATGCTCTGGCATCCCTCCTGCTCCCTCATGCAGCAGGGACAGGGTCACAGCTCTTGTTGTGTTGGGCATGGACAGTTGCAGCAGCGATGGCAAGGCATGGGAGAGCCTCATGGAGCTTGCAAAGGTGCACCAAGCTGTAGGGGAACCTGTGTGTGCATGGGGAGGAAAGATGTGGGGCACACCTCCTGCCTGCATGCAACCCCAAGTGGAAATGGCATATGAGGCTGAGCAATACTGCTTGGCACTTGCTTTCAGAGGATATCAAAGGACTTTGGGCAGGAGGCGGTATCTCTCCCCCCATTTTCACAGATGGCATAATCGAAGCACAGGGCAGTGAAATAACTGAGCTAAGGTCACCCAAGGAGTCAGTGGAGGAGCTGGGAATAAAACTCAGGTTTCATGAATCACTAAACCGCACTGCTTCCCCTTAGGGCTATGGATGTATTATAATAGAGCAAGAACCAGATGTGGTTTTTAACTGTCATTCAATACTCTGTGTGATATTACTCTGCATAAGAAAATATACAAATTTGGACTCCCCGGAGTTTTCACTGGTTCAGGGGAGCTTGATTAAGCCTGTTTGGCATGACATTGTTAGGCAGAACTGCACACAAGGGGCTGAGGGGTAATTCTCAAATGCACTGGCAGGACCTGTGGAGTTACTGAGTCCTTTCCCTGCCCAGGAGGATACATACAGATTTGATACAGATTTGAGAAACACAATCTCTGAAAATGAAGGAGGGAGCAGAGTCAGAGCAAAGAAGCTGGACCACATCAGGAGCTAGGAGGAAAACAGATGTTTAGCAGAAAATCTGTGATCAGACGTGCTGTTCCAGTGGCAACCGATCCCCTTAGAAAGTTATTACACTCCAGCTGTTCTTCTCTGTTCCCTCCATTCGCTTCCCTACCCACCAGCTCAACTGGTTGTTAACTGCTCCAAAAAGCAGCCTGGGCTGTTCTGAGGGAGCTGTGTTTGGAGTTGAAGAGGAGAGAGGGTGAGGGTCCAGGGATGGCCACCTTTCCACCCAGCTCTGTTATACTTCAGCAGCTCATCCAGCTGCAGTCAGAGAAAGGGGTGTTAGCTGGGTAAAAAAAAAATTGCTCTGTCTGTAAAACTCTTCATGCTTTGATATTAACAGTAAGCAGTGAGCAGGCCAAAACCCCAAAGCCTGAAGCCATGATTTAAATTGATCTGTGTTCACATTTCTACCTCCAGGTTTGGGCTGGGGAGAATGGAAGAATTGCATCCTTTCATCAAATTTCTTCATTAAAATTGCCCCCCACCCTGACAAACTGCAGGTGTTTTGCCTAAAAAGGCTGTTCTTGGAGTCAGGTGATTGTATACCATCTCCATTTTAGCTAAGAATAATAATGGGCTCCTTAACTTTTGGAGTTGGCTGATACAATTAGAAAGTTATATTTAAAAGACTGAAAAACTTGAAATCAAACACTGTCCCTTTCATACTTCTTCGTGTTAAATAAACATTTGTGATTTAAAGTTTAATTCTTGATTTCTGGAGCAGAACTCATGTTTTGAATGCTTGGTCTTAGAAATGAAGATTTCATACTGCCTCAAACTGGAAGTAACATTCTTCCTTTCCCTTCCAATAGGGTTATGTGATGCTCCTGAGTGATGTTAAAAAAACATTATCCCATCTGCATGTTAGAAGGGTAACAGAGACACATGTTACCAGATGAACAGAACTGTCTTCAGTGGGTCCATAGACCACAAAGTAAATCTGTGCCAGAAACAAGAGTCTCATCCTGCTGTGGAGTATTTGTATTCAAGCCCTAGATGAAATGATTCCTGTGGATACTGTGTTTTAAAAGCATTCAAGGGGCTATGACCATGATAAGTGCCAGTCTAACCCACCAATAAGACCTTGTGCAAGGCTCCTGGCTGCGTTGAGGGTCCAAAGTGGTAGAGAGAGGCTGATTTTGTGTAGAAGCAGTGCAAATTCATGGCTTTCACTCTGCAGGCCTCCCCACCAGTCTCCATAAACTAAACAAGACAGCAGCTGTCATGTCTACTGATGGTAGCTCATACTCATTAGATACAGATGAACCGAACAACAGTTTGATGCGAAATGAAGGTGGAAAGCACTGCTTCAGTATTAGCATTAATATTTCCTAATGATCTAGCCATATCAACCTCTCCTTTTTAAAAATGAACCCCCCCCAAAGCTTCCTGTGTGTTTATGCTTATTTAAAAAGGCCACAAGGAAGCTGCAGGAGAAAATTTGCTTTTCACTTCTCTGAAGATAGGGGCAGGAGTCATCTCACCATATTCTGGTTACCTAAAAAGTGGGTGGCTTACATAAATGAAACTTGCTCTATAGCTGCTGGAGAGATGCTGGCAACTCCAGGAGAAGACTTCTGCCAGTCGAACCAAGAAAGCGAAATGAAAGGAAAGATTTGTCTTCTGGAGTGTCTCTTTCTCCATCAGCCACAGGAGTTTAGATCACGCGTTTAGCACAGATGCTTAAAATTTAGGTTCAGTGAGCTGAACCCACAACCTGATGGTCATGTCACAGAAAGGGAAACTGCCTGACCAGGGGAAGAAAAATAAGGGCTGAAAAAGGGAAGAAGAGCATGGCCCCAGAGAAGGTAAAAAGATATGGAAAGTTAAAGAGTTACAGACAAAAGACAGCACTTTTAAAACAAAGCCAGTTCAGAGGCTGTAACACAATGTGTCCTTCAATATCAGGTTAGCTGTTCAGCTGCTGGCACTTTGCACCGTGTGAAAAGAGCTCAGCTGAAGATCTTTGATAATCCGGCCAGCCATGGCAGACTCGGGGGCATTATTCCCATAAGCCCAACAGGCAACTGCGGGGAGAGGGAGGCAGAGCTTTCCCACTGCTGACAGACACCCTCGCTGTCTCCTGCTCCCACCCACGGTGAGTCATGACTCTGGACACACAACCCCGGGTGCTGGAGAGATCCACAAACCACTAGAACGTGATATTATGGGCAGGATGGAAGTGATGCTCTTCTCCTTGAACTTCATGGAGGGAAACTCTGCCAGGGTTATGGGATTGGGACGTGCTGGGAGCATGTGGTCAGGAGAGCGCCCCGAGGACGGGACACACAAAAGGGACATTGGATCCAGGCAATGGAGATGGCATGCTCCAGGAGCCAGGTCTTAATGGAAGAGACTGAAACTGGAAGCTTGCTGCATATTACCTGCCATATCCAGCATCTGGCTGCACATCTCCACAATCCAAATAAACTTTTATATTGCAATAAATGCAACCTAGCCAGCCAGGTGTGTTTGCTTGCTTCTTAGCCATTGATAACCGGGGCCTTACTGTGATATTGTAACACCTGATGCTTCTGCCCACAGCCACACTTGGCTGCAGTGCCCTGTAGAATCGGTTTGGGCTCAGCTCCGCAGCCTGTGGCAATGAGTCCAACTCCCCATGAGACAGGTGGGGGGATGCCGCATGAGTGTATTTACAGAGGGATGGAAATATTAAACCTTCCCCCTGCTTGTAAATTAAATGTGCTGTTCAAGCTCTGGTCAGATGCTCACCCGACGACTCTGCCATCTCTGATTTATCTCAGCAGCAGATGCAGGCCCACACTTCGGTGGTGAGCACTGCCAGTAACAAAGCAAATCTATTATTCACCCTCCTCTTTGCCCAGGAAAATAAACTCAAGTATGTGGACTCCTTTGGAGGTGGAAGAGGGAGCAGTGTGGTTTCACAGTGTGGTGGAAAGGCACTTTATCTTTGCAGAGCTCATGCGTGACCTATCAACGTGAGGTTGAGCGGGTTGCATGGGATGGTGGCCAGCCAGCAAGCAGCAAGCCCCAAAGAAGCCCACAACCTGCTGGACTGGGAACGCCACACAGCTCCGTCTCTCTCATCTCCCCCGGTGGTGCCAGGTTGTCGGGCATCATGTGGTGAGACATCTGTTCCTCCAACCACCCTTCTTCTTCTCCTGGCCAGCTGAATGACCGTCTGCCATCCTCCCTGATGGGATCTGTCCTCATTGAGCACACACTAGCTGAGCACACATTTGGATAGAGACTTCGGGAAAGTCCGTGTCCTCTTTAAAAACTGGAAATGGGACTTAGCTTCTTAGCTTTGTAAATGAGCTTCAACCCTGCCTGTCACTCAAGTCCTGGGCATGCTGCAAGACGGTATCATGTTGCCAAAGTTTCTTGATTTACTCTGTTTTTCTCTTCTGTCTTCCCTTCTTTTCTCTGCGTTCCCCATTCTTCCTTCTAGTGCTTTTGATGTCGTAGAAATGAGTAAGGAAGCAGATTTACATGGTGTGAGATGTTAAGAGGAACCTTATGCCGCACTAGCATGGATACTGTGTCAGGGAGAAATGTGTATGTCTGTGTGTTTGAGACCACCTGCACAGGACAGCAACTGCAGGATTGTGGGGATAGGAAAGCCTGATGTCTTGAATACTGCAGGAAAAACAGCCAGCCTTGATCCTCATTCTGGGAAACAACAGCTGCTGCCAGGATAATTTTATCCTCTTGCTTACACAAGGGAGAAGATCTATTTTACAAACATCCCGTGATCTCCTGGACCCATATATGCGGTCATTCCAGGACAGGGTTGCATCACTGAAGTGGCAGGTCCATATTCTGACCTGCTTTTTTGCTCTCTTCCAGCAGACTCTTCCTGCCTTGAATGCTCTGAGCCTAGGGAACATATTATTTCCTCTCCTGATTGAGCTGGTTATCACTGCATCCTCTTCGCAGAGTCTCTCCATGACTTGCAGGACACTAGGAAAGTTTTGCTCCATCATACTCAGTGTAGTGATTCACTTAACACTGAACAACAACCAACCATGGAAGAAAAGAGCTGGTCTCCCTGCTTGCAGGATGCAAGACGCTAAAGATAAGATGGAATTCTCATGCCCTTTTCAATACTTATGATGAAATATTTGGCTTTTCCTGGCACTACACTTCTTTTACTGTCTGTCTGAGTGCAAAGGAAGAGACACAAATTAATTAAAAAGAGAGAGATTTCCCAGCTCACTGTCTTTCCACAGCAACTAGCTGCCCTGCTCCACCTGTAATCTGAACGGTACCTCTGATTAGCTCCCAGAAACACTTCCCAGTTGAAAGTTTCTCTAATGAAAAAACATGGAGAGAGAAAAATCTCAAAGTTCTTCTTAATTTTTTTTGTGGGGTGGCAAGAGAAGAAAACCTGAAATGCTTCATTTTATAATCAGGCACTTGGTTATTTTCTCATTTGTTTGTTTGTTTGAAATAACAACTTTCTGGCTCCACATTTTCCTTTGAAAACATTCAGAAGATAAAAAAATCCCCAAGCCTTTCAGAGGAGCTAAAAATGAAAACCGTTGGCATTTCTGGAGAAGAAAATTGGCTTCAAAAGGGACAGAAAATGGCTTAAAGTTGAACAAAACTTTGTGTTTCAAGAAACTAAATTCCCTTGAAAATGTCATTTCCTTCAGATTCCTCCAGTGCCAGAATTTCTCCTTTTTGTTTTTAACTCTTTCCTTGAAATTGCCAATGAGTCTGATCACACATTTTGCTCTGAACTATAAGTATTGCATTGGAAGTGCTGTGTAGCACAGCCAAAAGTAAGAGTGATCCTGATTGCCTCCTGAGGCCTCCCCACAGCACTGAGGGTGCCCGAGAGAGTGGCTTTCAAGATACATTTTTATTTGGTTAGCAACGGTCACTTGGCATCTGTGTAATCAAAGTATTCCCATATTTAACACCGAGCTACAAATGCTGACAATCAGTGGGTTAATCATTACGTAAATACTGACTGATTCTTGAGTCAAATGTCAGGTGGTGCCAAAAAACAGAGCCCCAGGACAAAGGACAGAGAAAAGTCATCTCTGGCTAATGCTGCAGATAAAACGGCTGTTATACAAAAAAGTGTCTTCCAACACAACACTTGGGTCACAGCAACATCTGAACCACAAAGTCCATTCTCCTTCCCCGTGAGAAACAGCAAATGCCATTATTTGTGATCTGATTTGAGCCAAAGTCTGGGGTTCTCAAAGCCTTCAGTGGGGGACAACTCATAGCCCTGCTAACAAACCGTCCAGGCTGCTGGGGGTTGTTTATATAGAGATTAGAGAAAAAAAAAAAAAGGAAAAAAAAAAGACTTCAGAATTAGCCATGAATGAACTTAGAAACTAGAAATTGCAAGAGGGTTTCTAAGCAGCAGAGTGGAGGAGGTCTGGAGCATGTCCACCATGGGTATAGCACCAGTAAAAACTGATATCAGGTTTTAAGATGATCTGCATCAGTCAGTGAATGACACAAATGATTGTGAAGGTAGGGGCCAGGCCTCTTGATTTAGCTCTGCCTTTCTATAGTCCTGTTTACTGAGGGCTAAAGAACCAAAAATAGACGCAATAGTCATAGCAGTCAATGCTTGAGGTGCCTCCCCGAAGTATTTAAAATAAAGACTTCCATGTTCAACCATGACTCAGGATTTTGAAGGTTTACAGTTTTGGCTGCCGGATGAAACAGAGAGTAAAAAGAACATGACTTCTCAGCACCAGCAAGCTGGATACACAACTGGCCCCTTTGGGAAGTCTTGGTTCACCCATCAACTAATGCCCACAGATATTTGCCCTTAATCAGCCCTTTCAGTCTGGCCCAGGGCAGCAGAGGGTGGAACAGACTCAGCATCATTTTTTGGAGGGTGGGAAAGGCAATTTGCAGTGCAAAGAAGTTCCAAATATTATTTTCCTGAGCTTAATGTTGATTGCAAACATATGAATCTTAAAGGGTAGGGAGAACAATATGCGACATGCAATCAGGGGTGTGCTTCTGATCCTGCGGTACTGTGTGTATCTATTGTTCACCAGCATTAACAATGGGATTCCCATCATCTAATTTTGACTTGGCTTCTAACTCTGGGGCAATTCAAATTCTTTTTTTCAGCTCCCTGACTATGGCAGGAGAGAGTGGCCGTTGCTTAAGGGATGATTGTGAGGCACAGCTGGGATGGAGCTTGGACGTGCTAGTACAGCATGTGGAAAGATGCTGACAGCTTCGGATGGCAGTGCATCCCCTCTGTTGTAGGGAGCATTCTTGGAAAGTGACGGATCTCCCGCCCTTCAGCAGAAGGAATCCTAAATGGCCAGCTAAGACTAGATGCTAAATTTTTAAATAGAGAAAGGGCAGTTTGATGAATCCCATCTGAATAGAATATGGTCATTAACACATCATTAAAAATGCCTAGGATCTTACAAATGCAAACAATAAAATCCTTCAGGGAGTGTCAGTCTCCCCTTTCACTTTAAATGCAGCTTTATTTTTTTTTAGTGCATGATAACTTTTCAATACTCAGCCTGCTTCGCTTCTTTTCCTTTACAGCTACTGCTGTTTCTTAGCTAGACAGGAGCAAGATATTTGCTCTCTGTGCTCTACAAGCAGTGGTGTATCCTTAACTTGTCCTCCATAAGGTTTTACTGCTCAGGACCTAGTGCAAAGCAAATCTTTCTTCATACTCTGACTCTGGTGGCTCAGAGAGGACTAAAGCTTATGGCCTCACAAAGGATAATGTCACCTGAGAGAAAGGTATGTGCCTCACCAGTTTGTGCCACTAGCCAGGAAGCACCTAAAAGGGAAGCTGGGAGACTAGAATCTGACTTCAGAATAGGTCTCTGGGGAGCATATGGAGCCCAAGGCTAGCAGGTTCATACTGGATGCAATGAAGGGTAGCAGGTTCATACTGGCTGCAATGTTTGCAGGACAGCTGATCTGTCTTTGTAGAATGAGATGCTATCATCCAGTTTGAAGTCAGGAGTCTGGGCAAACTATGGTGAGAAGTACCAAGCTGGGAATAAAGAAATGAATTGGTTAGTAGCCTTGACTATCTGAACTACTGAACCACAATGCAAAACACAGAAGGACTGTGACAGCAATAACTTCCCTTTTATATATAGCCAATTCTGCTACTAGAAAATCCTGTTATAGTGGTTTCCTATCAATTCTCATTTCTCTTTGCATCCAACTTCAACTGTGTAACTTTCCCTTAGACAATATTTTCTGGGCAGCAAATCCTGGCAGAACTACCATAATCCCACCAGAAAGAGTAGAGGTGCAGAGGAGGGGTTAAAGACAGAGGAGGTGCAGAGGAAGGGTCCTGCAATAGCCCAGAGAAGAACACAGTCATGTTGCAGACAACGACTGGAAGAGCTCAACATGTTGAGTTTAGTGAAATGAAGGCTGAAAAGGGTAGGACTGGCAGCCACAGATATAGGAGGGGCCTAAATATTGGGGAGGAAAGAGAGCTATTTAATTCAAGTACAATGTTGGCACAAGAACAGCTGGGTACAGGCTGCCCATGAATGCATATAGACAATGGGAATAGACAGAAAACAGCAATACAAAAGTGAAAAAAAAAAAAGAAACCAAGTTATTTTCATATTATAAAGTCATAGAAATAGAGCTGAGAAAGTCCTCCAGAGACCTGCTCATTTTGGGCTTTTTAAACTTTGGTAATATGACAACCGCTCCTAAAAGAGAAAAGCCAGAGACCATTTTGTCAGTGTGGCCACAATACTTTTCATTCACAGCTTACTAAAAAGAACACTGTTCCCTGCATGTTCCTCTTATTATTTTCCCCATTTTGGTTGTATGTTTGCATATGAGAACATGAAATATTAAAATTAATAGTTTGCAGTCATTTCACAGCCCTTCAATCTGACGGTGCTTCATGCATAATTGGGTGAGAAATATTGCTGTACTGCAATCCTCTGCTCCAAAGCTCTGTCACCAACAGCTAAAGCATCCCTCATTCTTGATACACTCATGAGAGAGGTTGTGGGAATGTGGTTGCTGCTAACAGTAGGACTCAGACTTTATGATTTCTCCTAGCATCAGGCAAGGAGGGAGGCATGAAGGAATGTGAGACCTATGAGTGCAATGGTGGTAGTGATCAAGAGCTTTCAGCCAGCCCCACCACCAAGCAAAAGGGATGTGAGGTGATGGACGGGGATGCCAGCAAATTTTCCTGGAACAGTCTCAGCTGGCTGTTGGGGGCTGCATGGAAGACCCACGCCAGATCCCCAGAAAGGTGGCAGCTGACCCTGAGGGGTCATCAGGGTCTGTGGGGCAGTGGGTAAGGCTGAGGGAAACACAGCCCCCACCTCCTCTCACCCCCGGGCAACAGAAGCTCTGCTGCTCCCTGTCCCCATGCTCCTGCCTCAGGACTGTGGCAGCAACAGCCAGTTTCCCCGTGCTGCTGAGAAGCCTTGAGCCCCTGCTGGGGTGCTCTGTCTCTGTATGACCTTCCCTGTGCCTCTTTCCTCCTTTCACCCTCTTGTCTTATCTGTTTAGTGGTCATCCTCTTCCAGAGCTGGGACTGGTTTTGGCAGTGGGTAAAAAAAGTGCCCAATAAAACTTAGTCCTGCATCCACTTGAAGACTAGAGGTGTTACTTTCCTACAAATAAATATCAGAAGGAGCTTTTTTTGTCTTCACATCTCTGCCTCTGCACAGGAACCTGTGTCACCAGTGGCTCTCTAGACTGGGGTGAGCTGAAGTGTCAAGTCCTTATATTTCAAATATCCACGTATGCATTCTTTCCACAGGCTGTGAAAATACCATCGAAAAGCTCTTCTGAGGCTTAGAGCATTACTGTTCCAGTCTACACTGTCATTGAGTTCCCTGGGTAGTAGAGAAATAGGGAGTGGAGAATGCCAGATCTGGCTTTACTTTGGCCATACAAATGTATTACTTAGTAGTGAAAAGTCAGGGAAAAACATAAATCTCACTGCTGCACTGCAGTGCTCTGGGAGTTTTTCAAGTCCCTCTGGAATCCAGAGGCAGTTTTCAGTTTGGAAATCTTAACTGTACTTTACTGACGGGGCCAAATCCAGTTTTAACATAAGGCCATGGGTGTCAGGGGAGTTTCATTAGGAATGCGTTAGGAATTGCATCTCTGCTTTAGGGGCTATATATTAGGAGAGTTGCTGAGCCAGCCTGCCTTTATAAAATGTCAGAAGTAATAAAGAACAAGTCTTGTACCAGTGTGTTTTCACTCCTCACCCTGAGATTATCAGATCACTGCAGACACCAAATCACTCTTGTAAGACAATGGTAAAAATGTTTTGCTCTGCTCTGCTGTCTGCTATGGTGCATCTCAAAACTCCTGCAGAACATTCCTGTAACTTTATCACTTTCACCTCCTAATTAGAAAAGTGGTATTTTCTCCATTTCACTAAACAGCAAACAGAGCATAGGACTGAACTATATGCATTCATGACAGTGCACCCCCAGAGCCTGCTCACTTCTGCACAGTGTGAGGGTCCGAATATCCCACAGAAAACCCTCAACAGGCAAATCAAAACTGTAGGTGGAGAAATGCACTGGGGATTTATACTGCTGCACCACATCGACTTCTGCATGCGCCAAGTGGGTGTGTGTACTTTAAAATGTGTGCATACACGATCTACTCATTCAAGGTCATACTGACAGCTCTTGCAAAGCCTCAAAGGAGGAGAATGAAAGTGTCCTGACACATCATCCTCCACTAAGAAAGCAGAAAGCCAGGCTGGACAGCTTCTGGGATTTGTGAGCATTTTCCCGTTCAAGTAGAGCCGTGTTGCTCACGGGCAGGTATCAGCTGTCCCCGTTGTGCTCTTCTTCCTTGCACCAGTTGTGACAAACTCCTGGCCTTGCGGAGGTCGGGACCCTGGTGAACCGCAGCAGACATCAAATGCTATTCATGGCTCCTGCAAAGTTGCTGCATCTCAGACATCCCAACTATTTTAAATTTAAAACACAGCTTTGGAAGGCATGTCTCTCCTGCAACATTCTTCCCATTGCACCCGTGTGCATGGCCTAGGCTTTCCAAACAACAGCTCTACTGAGGAGCTAGCTTTATTATTAATAAGATGGCTTTGTTTATGTAGTTTTAAGTGATGTTAAAATTAAAGTGAAGTTATGATTCAGCTGACTTCAAGTTTTCTCAGCTCCCTTCCTTTGCACACACATTTTGCCCTGCACTTGTTTGCCTTGGCAGGGCCCGGGCTTAATAGTAACAATTTCATCTTCCATTTATAGACATCTGCACACCATGTTATTCTTTTAAAGCAGAACACTTCTCATAGCTGAGCAAGGGGGACACGTAAAGCCATGCATACAAAGGCAAAAATGTTTTCAGGATCTCAGCTTCTTCACATAAGGAATAGCTTTGTCTCTGCCCTTTGGGAAAAATAAGTAGAAAAGGAAAAAAGTCCCATGTCTGACTTTGGATCTTGAAAAAGAAAGGAAAACAGTCACAAGACTGCAATGTTTTACATTCTGTGTACACTGCTTGGCAAACTTCCAGGGCAAATGTAGGAAAGCTGTAAACTGGTGGAGTTGGATATATCAGTAGAGGTATTTTCTGCATGGAAAGATGTATTAATTTTTTTCTTAGATATTTAGACTTCAAGCAACCACTGTACCAGCAACTATCTCTTCCAAGACACTGGGCTTGGATTCCCACCCAGACTTCCTAGTACCTGAGCTCTGTGCAGCCCACAGAGAATTGTCTCCTTCCTGTTACTCACTAGCCAGCCCTTCTTGCAGGTTTGTCCTTTGAATCACTGCTCATGCTGAAGCTTCTGGCTGAGTTTTTTTTTATTTAATGTAATTTATTTTTTTTTAAAAAATTAACATTTAAAGAAGGATTGTAGCAGGGATTTGACATTTTGGAAACCAAAACTCCGGGGGGATCTTTCAGCTTTTCCTTAAAGGTCCATGGAAAAGGAAAGAAACATAAGATCCTGGCTGCAGCAAGGCCAAGGGGAACTGCAGCTTCAGCATCACCTGGTGAGAGCAGCCTGCCACTCACAAAAATGAGATTTGTCCTCCCTCAGTGCCACTGAATTCCCTCTGCTTTGCCTCAGCACAAGTGGAAACTTAAGTCAAACATGATAAGCCTGGAGCTTATCATCAAACTGATAAAATGAAGTGGATGGGGAATGATGGAGTCCTTAGTGGGGGGGGGAAGGTAGTTTTGCTTCAGCTAAAACCTAATTGCCTTTGCACTGTGAGCATCCCTCCCTTTCAGCAAGCAGCCTTCCTCACCACCCTGTCCACTACCCACAGGGCCCCAAATGCTGCCAGCTCCTTGGCTTAGCATTGGTTGAGATGGAGCTCTTGGCTCTCCAGCATGACTTCACTGAGAGGCCCTTGTCTTCAGGAGAACTCAGGCAAGGCCTGATCAGACAGTACCCTCTTGCAGGATCTCAGCCTGCATGGGGGCTATGGGTGACACTCAACAAGGCTTGGCATGGGCAGTTTTCACCATGAGGAACAACCAGAGCAACCGTCATCTGCCTGATGCAGCAGGACTTCCAACTTCTGGTGTCCCTGTGGCCAGTTCTGGACTCCAAACTCCTGCTCATGGCACATCTGACTTGATGAGACTCCAGATCCTTGGCAAAGTGAACATGGGCTTGTCCCTTCCCTTTTCACTCAAGAACATAGGCCAGTGCTGCTCCCTGCTCCTGGGGTGGGCAACAAAAGCCACAACAGCAAGATGGGAGATTATAGAGAAATTACCAGATTTTGCAGCCATGGGGAGGACAGAGAAAGTGTAATATTCTGGGTAGCAGCATGAGACTGGATGGGGTCCAGATGTGCAGGTAGAGCTCATGGGTAGAGAGCTCCTTCCCCCACTATCCACTCCCAGCGACGTGTCCAGCCTTAGCATGCCTTTCTTGCTAGGTGCTGTTCGAGCCCTGTGCCTGTGTGTGTGTGTGTGTCTGTGTATGACACCACGTGTGTGTCACATCCCTGTCTCAAATCTGCTTCCCATTTGCCAGGAACCATATTCTTTGTTGTTTCCGGGGGACTTTCTCTGAGCTGTTCAGCCATGACCCAGGCCTGAGGCGTATTGGATTGCAGCTCATGAATCTCACACTGCAACAACTGACCACAGCTGAAAACCTCCCAGTGGAAGACTGCTCTTTAGGAGCGTGTAATGTTCCCTTCCCAAAATTACTGGTTACTCAGTCACTTCTGCATAAACAGGAACTTTGTCCCCTGCTCCTTTCCAAGTGCTGCAAGGCCAGCAGCTGGCGTGCTATCCTATCATCTTTAAACATCAGAAATGCGTATTATGTCCTGGCTTTTCAGTAACCAGATTCACTTGCACTTTCACTGATGTCACAGTCCCTGGAGTAAAACCGCCTACATCTTGCACAAAATTGGCAAGCCGTGACTGCAGCTCTCCTCTGCTTACCCCCAGCAGACAATCTGCCTGACTCCGACTAGAAGCTCCGTGGGGCAGAGGCAGTGAGAATTGTGCAGTGATGAAGTCACATAGGGCCTGTTTAAATTAAAGATACTGCTCTTCCTTACAGACTTTGCCTCCTCCTTATCACTGCTTGCTGAGGGACCAGCGGGTAGACAGCCTGTGTCACTGCTTCAGGGACCCTCAGCAGCAGGTGCCCAGCTGCTCCCCAGAGCTGTGATGGTGCTGGGGACAGGGGGTCCCTAACGTGGTTCCCTGGAGCTGCTGCTTGCTGTGAGTCCTGAATGCACAGTGCTCTTCTGTTTGCCTAAAAGCTGGGCCTGAAGCTTGAGGATTGATCTCTACAGCCAGGGTGGGCCCTGGGGACTCCTCGCCATGGCCTGTCAGCAGCCCTGCCTCACCCAAGCACATCTTGCAAAGCATACACCCTCACTCCGAACAGCTGCCTCTTGCTTTTGCCATGAAGCTGTCACCTTTTAGGCGTTTGGGGATTGGAAAAACACCTGATGCAGTCTGGAAGTTACTTCCTGGGGATATTTGGGCCTTTCTGAGTAACTGTCAAGTTCTGTTCAAGTGGTTAAACGAATTTTCTCTGCTGTTTCTATGTGTCTGGAGTAGGGATACTCTCAGTGTCCCGTTCATTTTGTCTGAGTCAAGGGCGTGGGACAGGCAGGAGGGTGAGTTTATAGTTCCTAACCTGAGTCCAGCTAGTGGGAGGGTAGACCCTTTACCCTCCTGTGGCTCCTTCACCTTGTATCTTTTTCTTCAACCAGCACTTTCCACCTGAATATTTCCCTTCCTTCCATCATCTCTAACTTTGTTTGCCCTCACCCTCTCCTCTAAATCTCCTGTTCTTCTCTTCTTCTACCCTGCAATGCCTTTCTGCCTTCTAGTTTCACCTCTGCTGTGCTCTCTGGGTGTGTTCCAAGCCAATGTCTCCTTGTTCAGCAGCAGCCTCTGCAGCTGCTCTGGCTTTCTTGTCGTTCTTGTCTTTCTTGTCTTTCTTGTCTTTCTTGTCTTTCTTGACTTTCTTTTCTTTTGGCTTCCCCGTGAACACCCAGAGGTGGCAAACCTCAGAAAGACCCCCCAGCAGAAAGGTTTCTGACCCACTGTTCCCTCAAAGGGTGGAGTTCAGGTTCTCTTAGGGAAGTTTTGGAGATGCTCTGTCAGCACAGGGAATATGGAGGCCCACAGCACTGCCCTGGGAAATCATTAACTCCCCATCTGACATGAGCAAGATGCTGTGAAGAAAGCGTGTGAGCACATTGCTCTTCATGAAATGCCTTGCAGGGGATGATGGGAATTGCAGGGAGGAAAGGAATGGACTAGAAAGGAGAGACAAACTCAGGAAGAGATGAGCGTCCAGGATAGGGGTAAATAAACTCAGTCAAAGTGGGGCAGAGGCCTGATGAGACCTGTCATGGAAGGGTTTTGGGGTCCAAATGAGAAGCAAAGAGCTCTGTAGTGCTGATTACAATAAGTCTGCAGTGGGTGCTAGGAGAGACTTTCAGTGAACAGAACAGATGGATGGCACCACTTCATGCCGAAATTGTGACGGGCTGCTCTATTTAGAAGGCATTAATAAGTGAGGGGTTTTTGGGGGGAGGTATTGTTTTGGTGAGGAGCTCACCTGGGTTTGAATGATGTACTTTAGCTCCATTGCAAGTTAGAAAAAAGAATTGCTCTTGTCCTTTGAGAGTTGGACCTGAGGCACCAGAGATGGACTTTAATTGCCCAAGGCCTGACAGTGAGTCTGTGGGAGACCAGGGACCTAAGCAACATGGAGCTCAGAAATCCTGAACAGCAGCCTCTGTCCTTGGGAGAGAACACCTCTTTCTAGCTATGTGTTGTTGTGAAAAAGTGGTAAGAAGATAGCTTGGTTTCTGGTCACTGCCAGGAAGAGAGAGACAAAATGGAGGCAATTCAGAGGAAGGATGACCAAAATGACCAGAGGTGGCTGAGCTAGCTTCGTTTCTGAGCTGCAATTGAGAAAGTGAAATCTGCTTGGCTTGGCCAAATGACAGTGAAGAGCTCAGACTCACAATCAAGTTGCCACAGCTTCATGAATAACTGTAAATCGGTTGAGAGAGGTAGTGGCAGAGTCTCGATAAACCTCCAGATTGCTGAAGGGCATAAATACAAAGGATAGAAAGGAAACTGTCTTGGCCCTGGACCAGGTCCTGGCTCAGACTCATGGTAGTCTTTTGACTTTACCACTGCAGATGGCCATACTGAAAATGAGTCCTCTGCATGCATGTAGCTGTAGCACAGGCTGGCCTTTACCCCGTCACCATTGGAGCCACACGAAACATGAGAGTTCTTGTTCAGTGTCATTTCCTCTTCTTCGGGTTCTGAATTGTAATCAATGTGTGCTGGCGTTGCCTGTGAACCAGAAGCTTGAATGCAAATCCTTGAAAGGAACAGCAAAATGCTGTTTTTGCAAAATGATATAGCAGCGTTGGGATTGAAGGATGGACCAGGGAACGGATGGTCTTGGTGCCCCCCTGTAGGACAGAGGAACAGGCTTACCCATGTTGAGTAGTTTTTTGCTCCGGATGTACCCTAGTGAGTCAACTGAGGGGATAAACTCAATTTTTCTGACTTGGAATAAAAGCATCCATTCCTATGCAAGCTCTCCATGAGTGATGCTGGCAGAGCCTCGTAAGCGAGCCTTGGAGTTAACATTGTCTTGATAAACTTGTAACAGATTGCTCTACATGAAACTTCTGTTTCCGGATATGTGGAGGCTCAGGCAGACATCACAGCATTCGTTACGCTTAAAACACATTTTCAAGATCTCCTTCCAAACCACAGGGGCAAGGAATGTCAAAAGCAACCAAACTAAGCTTCCAACATAATCACGTGACTTCAGGAGATGGGACTCTAGACCTCAGCTGATAACAAAAGGTTTGTAAATAGCAAATGTTTCAAGTTTTGCATCTGACCAAAACAATAGGGAAGAGAATTGTTTCTGTTCTACAGAGAATATTTCATTCCTTCAATCTGAAATGAAACAAGCCATTTTGATTTGGGATTATTTAATTCTTTTTTTAAATACTACCTTACAAAAAGACAGAAGAATTTCAAAATGAAAGGAATTATGTGGGAACACAAAGTCAAAGTCATGTGGGAACACATTTTGTACACATTTTGTTTCCAAAATGTAAAAGCTGAATCTTGGGGGGGGGGGAAGGTCGTGATTTTCTTTTTTCCCTGCTTGTCGATTTGAACTTCACAAATTGTTTCAGTGACTCCTGTTATTGCATATCCAGCAAATTCCTCTCTGCAAGTTCATCAGCATGATATTCCCAAAGGGAAGCCTAGATCCAGTCCCTTCTGCTGCAGTGTCCCTGAGCAGGGAAAGATGATGTATGTTATCTGCCATTACCTCCTCTCCTGCTCAGAAACTTGCAGGGCTGCCTTTTCTCTTACAGGAAGATCTCTCTCTCTTCCTGGAATCTGGCACTGCTTTCTCAGCCCAGCTGCCTTCCATCAGCACAGGAGTGTGGGGAAGAACAGGCCTTGTAAACAAGGTGGTGATGCACTACAGAAGGAGAAGGCTGACCTCAGAAACATTTGGATTTCCAAAGTGTCTGGTCTGATGAGCTGAGCTAGCTGAATCTGTAAGGTAGACAGCAGTATCACCGTATTCAGCTAACTTGGAAGCATTTTGCAGCCTGCCTTCTCAGGGGGGGAGAGAAATCAGAAAACAGCCACCACCACCAAGAGAAAAAAATACATGTCCTGTCTTGCATCAGTGAAATTTATGGGAATAAATAGAATGATGCTGCTCCACAGATGGTGGGTGAATAAAGCGGGCCTTACCTAGCCTCAAAGCTTTGGTATTTTAATGTATTTCCTGTATTTTAATGTATTCTGTAAATTATAGCTGCCCTGTTGCATATATATGCACATAGCATTTAATGTTGCATAGGAGAGACAGAACAGTATTTATTCCCTCATTGCCAATGCCCCCTTTATCTTTGTTTTAAAGGCTTGATTCAGCCCTGAGAAATCTGCTGCCTCTGATATTGCTACAAGTCAAACTAAAAGCATCCCCCTGCAAAGAGGAAGCCATTCATATTTATTTTAGTTAATTGCTTATTTGCATAATTACTTACTCCTAAATCCAACTTACAATAAAATCTTCCCTCTCATCAATACAGCTATTGTTACAGCTTCCAGCATGTCTGTCCCAACAGTCATTTGCTGGAGCTGGGAATGCTGCTTTGTAAAAGGTGAGCTTTACAGTCTAGCTTTGAAGGTCATTATGTCTGACCTACAGAAACGAGGTCAGATAGCTTCCAGGTCGGCTCCAAGACCCACTTGTCTTCCAAGTCCTTCACTGTAATTTGGTGTAATAAAGAAAGGTGCAAGGGGGTGAGGGGGAGGATTTGAGGTTGGTAAAACAAGGACAGCTTTTAGAGGTAAGCATCTGTTTTTTGACTTTGCCATCTCTAGCTTAGCTGTATGGCAATGTGTGTCCCTGCATATTAAAAACAAGCCAAAGCAGAATACTGAGTGTGGGAGAACAGTCACATGAAACATATTCTTTACACTACAGCAGAAAGTGCTCAGATGAGACTGGGACAGGGGCAGGTGGCATGTCTTTATAATCCAGAGTTTTTAAAAAAGGTGAAAGAAAAGACCTTGCACAGCCTGCTTCAACAAGAAAGAGTTCATTTTCCCAAGATAATTTCTCATCATCTCTTTCTTTTTTTTTTTTTTTTGAATATGTGCAAACAGGAGAAGAACATTGTAAAAACCTGCCTGGACCCGTGGGGCTTTGGAAGCCCTTGGCAATGCTTACAGTGCACCTCAGTGCTTCAAGACTGAAAGACTTTTCCCTAGCTCTGAAGAAACACATGAGTCTCTGTTTTGAGTGCCCACTCCAAGTCAGTGATGAAATGGTGTGTCCTGTTAGGCTAAGATGATAGCAGAGGGCAGGGAGTGCAACCTACAAAAGTTAAAATGAAAGCAAACAAAACGTTTGCTAAGCTGCCTTGAACACCATGTTAGGCTTTTGTCCTATTGTTTATGTCCTGTGACTCAAGTTCACCCATTCCTAGCTATTAGGTGTGACCCTGCCTGAATTGGTGGGATCTGCCAAAGGATCAGGTTCTGACCACATTTCTTTTGGCTTTGGCTAGCATAAACCTGGGGCAGAGCTGGAAGTCCACCCTCACCCCAAGCGCCCTTTGGGAAACACCCTCCCTAGGCCAAGCTGAGCCAGACTGGCAGGAGACAGCTTTTATGGATGCATGCACATCTGAAGAGCCAGCCTGGGGACAGCCCAAGCTTTGCTTGTTTTTTAAACATTACCAGAGGGTCTCTTAGAAAACCAGCAAGGTCCTTAACTTTGATGAGATGAAGGTCAGTGCAAGAAGGACAGTCAAGTCACTGACCTGCCAGAGCTGGCCTTCAGATGAGCAGGTGGAACTTATTGAAGGATCTGAGATTTTAAATTGGTGATAGCTGTAGCTGTTCTGGTTTTGTGGCCTGTTTTGCTCTGTTTTGCCTTGGGGCCTGTGCCTTTCCTTGTTGGTAATACACAACACCCTGGTGGCCTCCAGCTTCACTTCTATGAAAGATGTCTGTCTGAAAGGAAACCTGGATGAGATGACAGGACAGTTTGCTTTAGGATCAGCTCCAATGTGTGCCTAGACTGGGAACTGGACGTGGCAAATGCATTGTCCAAACAGAAAAGGAGAAGACACTGCCTAGGTGACTGGTTGGATGTCTCTCAGCATGTCCCTGGAGTTTTACGGGATAAGCCTGGTGGTTGTCTCCTAACTGGCAGAAACAGCTGGTATCTCCTAGGTGATTTCTGCCCCCACATTTCCTGACATCTCTTCCAAGGAGGAGCCAGCGCCTGTGGTAGTGTGGGAGGGGGAGCAGGGAGAGGGGAGCAAGCCTTGTGTCCTTGTAAGCGTAACAGTTTAGTCTTTGCTCTCAGGGACAAAAGCTGGCAGTTGGCTTTGTAGTAACCCACATGACAACAGGAATAACATCAGGCATAATTAGATGACATGATGGTATAAGTTCAACTCTTTCCCCCCCAAGCACCCAGCCCCCTCAACCCATTTTGAAACAAAGCACCTTTTGTGGGCTCCAAGTAGCTTTTAAAAACACAATTGATTTCTTTCTTTCCCGTCATAGAAAAGAGCTTACTGCTTGGATAATGAATCTTGAAATGTCTCAGTGAGGAAGGAGGCTGGGGCAGGGAGGGGACAAGACACCTCATCCCCCCCCAGCTTCTTCTGATGTCCTCTGCCAGATCACCCCTACCTCCCACCACCACACAGATAATAATTCCTCCTTGTTACTACAGCTTTAAATGCTCTTCCTTTCCACCCCTGCAGCCCACAACAGTATCCCCAATTGTCCTGGCGTTGGAGGTAGACGTGATGTATTCATGATTCTGCCTTTTCCAAGGCCTTGTCAGGTTATGGATGATTGGTCATGCTTCCTCCACCCGATGAAGCCCATCAAAGAATAGAACAAAATTTTCCCCTGCTGTCTCCTTCCCCTAAGTGCAACTTGGCTGAGAGGACTACTGTGCTGGATTTGAATGGAAATTATCTAAGTGTGTGGCTCCAGCTCCCCCAGCTAGCTCCCCTCTCTTTAAAAAAATGAGACTGAAATGTAATCAGATTTACTTTAATTAGGGGGGACTGAGAAAATGCATCCCATGAAAAAGAACTTTGTGGGCAATCCAGGTCCCACACCATAAACAAAATCAAGTCACTCTATATTAGCGTAGGGAAAGCTTCAACACAGGAGAAACCTTGCTTATACCCCCTCCATATCACAGCTTTCTAGTCAGCTCATTAAACTGCTTTGTACCCTCACCTGTGTCACATCCCCATGTAGATGTATGTGTATGTGACTTTACCGGGTAACAGAGTTGGATGTGGAAAGGCAGCATCAGGTTAAAAATGGGCCAGATTCTGAGTGCTATGATTTCAGTTTGAGATGGTTTTGGGTCTTTCACTGAAATATGAGTCATTTGAAAACTACTGAGCTAGGACTGTGGGGTTTTTATTGGTTTGGCTGTTTGGTTTTGTGCATCTTTAAGGCATTTAGACATGAAGTGTGATGCCAACCACTGCAGTATTATTAACATTTTAATTGTTTGAAGACTGCAAGTGACTGTGTAATGCCAAGTATATGTGTGTGCATGTGTGGATGGTTGATAACTTTGAAATTGGTTTATAACTCTACGAAGTTTATTCAAACCTAGCTTCTTTTTAAGATTCCAGTGAGATTCCCAAGCAATCAAGTTTGAAGACTTGCAGTGCAGTCATGTAAATAAAACCTGTGAACAGTGGAGTCTGACAAAGCAGTCTTGAGAACTATTTGTCTAGTTAATGGGAATAAGAATATTTCTTCCAGAAATGACCCAATAGCCATACATGTAAGAAAAAGAGAATCAAAAATTATATTCTCAGCATGGGTTTTTTTTCAGTGCTCCTAATTTTAGGACAGCCATTTTAGGACAGGCTGGAGAGTTGGGCGGGGAGAAATTTAATGAAATATAACAAGGGCAAGTGTAGAGTCCTGCATCTGGTCAAGAACAACCCCATGTACCAGTACAAGTTGGGGACAGAGCTGTTGGAGACCAGCGTAGGGGAAAGGGACCTGGAGGTCCTAGTGGACAACAGGATGACCATGAGCCAGCAGTGTGCCCTTGTGGCCAAGAAGGCCAATGGCATCCTGGGGTGTATTAGAAGGGGTGTGGTCAGCAGGTCGAGAGAGGGTCTCCTCCCCCTCTACTCTGCCCTGGTGAGGCCGCATCTGGAGTATTGTGTCCAGTTCTGGGCCCCTCAGTTCAAGAAGGACAGGGAACTGCTAGAGAGAGTCCAGCGCAGAGCCACGAAGATGATTAAGGGAGTTGAACATCTCCCTTATGAGGAGAGGCTGAGGGAGCTGGATCTCTTTAGCTTAGAGAAGAGGAGACTGAGGGGTGACCTCATTAATGTTTATAAATATGTAAAGGGCAAGTGTCAAGAGGATGGAGCCAGGCTCTTCTCAGTGACATCCCTTGACAGGACAAGGGGCAATGGATGCAAGCTGGAGCACAGGAGGTTCCACTTAAATTTGAGGAAAAACTTCTTTACTGTAAGGGTGACTGAACACTGGAACAGGCTGCCCAGAGAGGTTGTGGAGTCTCCTTCTCTGGAGACCTTCAAAACCCGCCTGGACGCGTTCCTGTGTGATATGGTCTAGGCAATCCTGCCCCGGCAGGGGGATTGGACTAGATGATCTTTCGAGGTCCCTTCCAATCCCTAACGTTCTGTGATTCTGTGATTCTGTGATTCAAGCAGGACAGTCATTATTTCTGCAAAAAATTCCTGCCCTGGCAAACTTGAATCCCAAACTGGTGTATATTTCTTTTAGCACTGGCTTGAAAATATTGAAGCAGAATTTTTGGGAAGCTGTATTCTTCCCCCTGTTCATGTAAGATTTGATTTTGCCACCCTAAAATTTTTGGGAAGTTTCAGGCCGACAAGTGAATGTTCCAGAACTTATACGGTTGTGGCAACAGGGGATTGATCATAAACTCTTTTCCAAACGTAACTACTAGGTTAACTGTTGACCGGATGTTACCCAGAGAGTATATTTTATTGACTGTGAATGCATTAATAGCTAACTATTGTGCAGACATTGAAACAATGCGCTGATTCTTCATATTGAATCCTATCTCAGACAAATACAATAAGATGCCATGGTCTGTCGCTTTCTCAGCTCAACATTGCTGAGTGTTGATGTCAGGGAAAAGTCTTACTCAGTTAACAGCATTCCTAGAGCACTCCGTGGGACTGAAGAAACTACAGAAAACTTAGAGGCTTCATTGAGATACAAAAGCTGAACCTGCAAAACAGCACAAGACAAATTATAAAAAAAAAAAGGAAAAAGATGATGGAGCTCCACAGTTAAAAAATGTCAGTGGAGTTTCCAAGTCAGTAACATGCACCTTGAGAAAAGACGTAGGCAGACAAAGGATCAAACCTGCCAGCTGTGCTCCAGCATGAAGCAAGGGTTTCCTGCTGTGAAATGTTACCTTTGCCAGAAAGGTTCCTTGGATGCCTTTTGAATGGTTACCTGTTTATGTGTTTGGTTACCTGTTTATATGACTAGTTTTTGCTCCTGCAACCTGGAGCTTTTCATTTCTTGGCTTTCTTCCCCAGAAGTGTGGAGAGTCATTTGTAAACTTTATTGCCTTGCAAGGCAGAGAGAGCATGAATTCATGTGTCTGCAGAGATTTGAAAATGCTGAGTGCTGGATGTGACTGCTACTCATAAAGGAGTTTGGTTTCTGAATGCTGATGTACCCAGAAAGACATGAAAAAGTGTTTATGTTTTAAGAGCCCTATTGAACCCCAGGAGGATAAACACTCTATATATGTTGAAGGCCAGGATCATTGCCGTAAGATTAACTAGAAAGGAAAAACACATGGCAGCCATCCAGGAAACACAGCTATCAGAAGGTAAACAGGCATAATCAACCAGGGACTCCAAAAAGTTACCTTACCAACAAAATAAAAGATATGACCCCCTCTGAAGGCCTTGTTTCCTAGAAGCATGTATCTAAATAGAAAACAAATGGAAATATTTAGGGCTAAGGAACAGCTTCAAGGCCATGGATGAAGCCAAGAAACAGGGCCAGCCCTGGCTGAAGTTTGAGGGTGGTGGTACACTGAACGTGTTGCCTTTGAAAGACCAGAGAGTGCATTTCTGTTCATGCCAATCCCTAAGGAGAGCGATACTGAATCTCCCTGTCCTTTTCTGCAAGAAGTAATTGCTTTTTCTGGAAAGATGTATACAATAGTGAGGACAGTAGGACTTTTCCATCCCTGCTTCTGAGATGATCTTTGTTGGCTTTGCTGTTCCTATGCCAATTATACCCCACTGGCTGAACTACCTGGGCAGAAATGGTATCTGTGTGGTTTTTGATAGATTTTGTCCTAGGGTTCATCAAATTGCTTTATGCATGCATGTACCTGTTAGCACCCACAATGACTACAACTGAAAAGACTTGATTTCACTTTCTTGCACAGGGTGTACTTATCTCCTATCCATTTTAAGCCTGCCATCTACAAACAGGGAGGAAGTATTTCCAATTTATGGACTTCCACTATTTTACCTCCTCAGTCATGGCCAGCAAGTTGCACTTAATAATGAATGATTTTGGGTAGCCTGGAAAATGAAACAGAAGTATGAAAGTCAATGAGGAACCACTTTTTGCCTAAAAAATGTAAACCTCTGTCCTTTTTTTAACAACGTAGTTACTCTTTCTATAAAAGATCAAGTGCACTTTTTTTTCATGAGGAGCCCTCCTTAACAGTAAAATACAACACACTAAAGAAAAAAAAACAAACCTGGTGATTTTAAAAGAATTACTCTACATTGCAGACAAAAGAGCTCTTTGCCTAGAGCCACTCTGAAAAAAATGCCTGAGGACTTGCACTGCCATCACTGAAGCGTAAAACACTGTAGACATTATTAAACTTCTCTTATGATGGCTCTTAAGACTATAAACTGAAAAAAAAGAAAAAAGAAAAACAAAAGGTGGGGTGTAGTGAGGAACAAACTTATTCCTCATGTCTGTCTTTGGCTTAGAGGGGAAAAGGCAAAAGACAAAAAAAGAGTTTGGCCCATTGGATCAATCATACAAGCATGGCTTAATGTTACAAATCACAAGGGTTAGGGAAGCCAAAGAACCCAGACGCTAGAGGGTTGCATGTTATCTCACACCAGTTTTGCAGCTGTGTGTACTGGATATCTGTTGATGGCAAGGAACTGGCTCTTGATTTTCAAGCACATTAGCAGAAAGCTGACTTGCTTCATGTGGATAGAGACCTTCAGTTTCACTACACACATTTAATAAGCATGGGACTCCTCAGCAACAATTTTAAGGACAAAATACTAGAATGTTTGTTGCAGTGTCTGCTCTGATCATTCATCTGTCCCCTCTTCACTGCCAGTCTCTCAAATTTGCACTAACGAATGAAGGAAGGATTTGTGAAGAATCTGTAGCTGTATCAAGCTGCTTTACTCTTCCAAACAAGTGTGTCTCTGGATAATTTCTGGAGCAGTTAAGACTCTCATTCCTCTTTAATCATTCCTCTTCTTTGGAACAGGTGATAGGTAGACTGATCTGATGTATTGGTAGACCTTCTTCAGCATATTGGGGTGGCTGTGTTGAACTGAGGTACTGTGGTCTAATTGTGTCAATGTTCACATGCTATGGGACTAGCTATTAGGTTGGGCACAACGCAGTATTGTAGACGTAATTATAAAAAATCGCACCTCAGGTTAGATACATTATTGAAAATAATAACCTGTATCAATCACACCATGTATTTGACCTGCAATTAATAAAAAGATACATGTATTAAGCCACTGTGCTTTTCTGATTTTCTGGCTATGAGAGAAAAACAAGGTCTTTTTCTTTATCCACAGTTGTTATGAAGTCATCGCTATGGTATCCATACCCTGGTGTAGGACTTTGAGTTGTAACAAACTATGCATGCTACACCTTTGACTTTAAATACCAGATGCTTTGGGCTGTTTGAAAATCTTGGGTTTGGTTTTAGTACCTTGATATCTCCTGGCCAGATTGAGACCTATGTGCAAGATGAGTGATGTTCTACTACACAAAACAGTGTGAATGCATTATATTTGTATTCTATGTATAAAGGCCAACCAATGTGACTAACATAATGGAAGATATTTGTGGGGCTCAAGGTTTTTACACATCTAGTTCTGGAAATCAGACCGGTGGCACAGGCCTGGGAACAGCTCCAGCTCTAGACTACATCCTTCTGCCTGCCTGGCTCCAGATCAGTAGCCTGATTTTTTCGCCATGGACTCTGCCCAAACATCCTTTTGAAAGTGACACATCCTGATGCTGAAAGACCTTCCCAGGGAAGTTTCAGCAGGGAGGAAATGGGAGAATATAACATCTCATAAACTCCCTATGACTCCAGAACACGGCCCAAAGGCTATCATTACTGAGATACATACTGTTAGCGTCATTTCCAAAGAAGATCTAAATTTATTGTGTGTTGGGAGTTTCTAGGGTCAGCTCCATCCTGCTACGTGGTATAACAATGTGTCAGTTGCACAATAGAAGTAACCTCACAGTATTAACATGTCACTTCAACAAGAGAACAGAAAAAAAATACTCTTGTAATTACAGGGTGGTTTGGTTTTCCTGGTGTTTAATTCTTACATGGCAGGCATCAGTGCTTTAATGGGAGAGATTTTTGGACTGAAACCGAAATAATTAATAGAAACCAATTATGAGTCTGTGTTTCCTATCCTTGACAATCTTCCCTGTTTCTTTCTTTTTTTCCCTTTCATTGTCATGTCATGTCAGAGCTGATTATAAGGGACGGGCCTTGTAGAAGACAGCATTACATGGGTGAGCTCTGGACTACGGAGCTTCAGTTCTGTTCTGGAGATCACAGACCTCAGTTTCACTATCTTTGGCTTTCCCCTAACACAGTGAAAACTCTGAGGTGAAAGTCCAGATGTAAATTTTTAGCCTTGAGTCTAAGTTCATGGATTCTGAGATGGAAGAAAAAACTCTTATTTCACAGTCAAAGACCAACCACAAAGCAGTTTCTATTGTGATGGAAAACCAAATGGCCAAATATGGCTATTTCCATATATGGCAAAAGTGACTCGCATCACAAATACCCAATATGTCATAGTGGCTGACCTCTAAACATAGGCCAGGTATATGTCCACTCACCGTCTGATACAGAGCAAGACCATCCATCAAAGAAAGAGGCAGCTCTGCCAGGTGGCTGCCATACTGTTACAGAGATCCTGAAAGCAGCAAAGGAGAGATACAGGCAAATTTGGAAGAAACACAATAGGGAATGCTCCTGGCGGAGGCAAAGAGACAGAAGCAGGAAGCAAGGAAGGAAACAAGGGATAAGGAGAAGGACAAGAGGTACTGTCATTCAGGCTGAGTGGTGGAAAGGCTGTCACAGGATGAGATTTTCTGAAAAATCCTGGTGGAACTACAATGCTGCAGGGACTACCTTGTGACCAGGCATAGAAACCTCTTTTTGGTTCAAGGATGATGTATCTTTGAGGGAAAATGGGTTTAAGATCTTGGCTGTGGAGCCAATATGAAAGTTGGAATGGTCACATTGGCTGCAACCATAAGGGCATCCATGCTATTTGATGTGGCTGCAGGCTCGCAGGCTGTCATATATAAATATTTTGTGATAACTACTCAGTGTGGGTTAGGGAATTTGAGGAAATAAGAAATTGTACCACAAAATCACAGCCCCTAGTCACTAGCCACCAAGTCATACTGGGTGGTCAGCATAAAAATACCTCTGACTGCACAGAAGCAATCAGGAGACATTAATGTGTACTCCTGTAATTCAGTATAATGTATCATGAGGTCACTGCAATACGACAATCAAAGCAGGAGTTTCCAAATCCTACTGATCACAAGGGGTGAACCTAATAAAACACTAGGTTAAATAACAGAGAGCAGCAGCTGAGTAGTCATGAGCAAATAAGTTCCCATCACTTCCTATTGTCACCTGTGATCTATCAACCTCAAGAGGTTTGGAAGTTCATTCACAATCTGCAGGAAAGCAGGACTGTGGTCCCAGATGCATGGGATGGTGCACCAGCTCTGAGCCCTTTCTCTTCATTCTTGGCCAGTGAGGCTCCATATGCAGACAAAAGTCTCCAATGAGTGGCAAGGCAAGGATGTGCCCCAGGTTAGTGAGCATGCCACACTGAGCAGTGTGCCTTGGCATGGATCTACAAGCTGTTGCTCTTGTTTGCCTGTGGGGCTTCTCTGATGAGGCAGGAGAGGGGTGTGCTGGGTGTGTGAGGGAAGGCATTGTGGCCGCAGCAACTCTTTCAAGGCACATTTTGTCCAGAAGTGATGCTATGGCCCATGTTCTTCCAAACAATTGCAACAGGAAAGCCCTGCCCACTATCTCTTACTCTATTTCCTCTTCCTTCCCTTTCCCTGGATTGGGCACCACTGCCCCAGAGCAGTGCGGACATGCTGGTGCGGATATCCTGCTGGGAGAGTACATGTTACACCCCGCTGAGGTCACAGGGAGACCTCAGTCCCTCCACAAAACTTTTGCACCGCTGGTGGAGCCCCTGAAGGTCAGGTAGGGTCAGACCATGGATGGGACTCCTATAACATTCCTGTTCAAACACCCAGCAGGTGACTTTGTTAGTTTTCAGTGTCAGTCTTTTGGCTACTCCCTCCTTGCGTGTGTTTATGTATGTGTGTGTGTGTGTATGGAGGCAGTCATATTGGTGTTTTTTGAGTCATACTCAGTTTCTTGCCTTGCTTTTTTCACTTTTTGTAGCATTATTACTCCATTTATATTCCTGAAAGCCAAGCCTTACTCCAATGGGCTCTCATGATTAAAGACTAAATGCTGCAGAGGAGATGACAGTACTCACATGTGCCAATGAGTCAGTGAATTCCTTTGTGAAGCCTAAGTCCATCCAGATGTTGACCTCAGCTCTGATGCTATGTTCTTTCCCTATTTTCCTCTAGTATTGCTGGGTCTACTTAAGATGGGTATGACGTGACCATCAATGAGGAAAGACAGGCTCTCTAAGAGGGTAAAATGTTTTGCTTCTTTCTACAATAGGATTGTGAAGCTCTTTCTACTGCCGTAATTCTTGGCCGTTGCCTTACAAATGCTTGTGTTATGAATACTATTGCTCATTTGGTACTATTTGCATTGCACAGGCATAAATGTCTAAAGGTGATCTAAGCATGAGATAGTCACTTTGTATGGGTCTAATCTGGATTTTCAGGCTTTTTCTAAAAAGCCAAAGAGCTACATGGGACTATACTGGTAGGCAGAGGGAACAGAAAAGCAAGGACTTATCTGCATGTGGCTGCTAGAAAAGTTCTGTTTGTACAGTCTAAACCTAGTATTTTCATTAAATACAAAGGGAGGAAAGCGTATTCTGCCTAGCTAGGTTCTCCCAGCAATTTTGCTGTTCCTTTGCTTTTCCTTTGCAAGTAATTTCTTAGAAACTGGACTCTGAATTACACTTTTTAGCAGTTGTTGAGCTAGATCTTTCCTTGCTGTGAATCAGGGCAGCTCCATCATCTTCCACTACAGGCTGCATTGCAGCAGGCCAGGAACTATACTGGTCCTGAAGGGTATGCATGACAGAGGACCAGAGGTAGGCATACAACCCTGCCTGCTGCACAGGTTTTAGTGAGGCTTCAACAGCGGAAACAAGGATAGTGCCAAGTGAATCATGTTCTGGGCTCATCCTTTGCCTTCCCCACCCCTCTGGGTGACACAAGCCACCTTTTCATGATGCATATCAGCAGACCTGGATATTTTTCCAGGATTTCACTTTAACCAGATTTCTGGAATCTGACCTTTGGAAACATTTATTCAGCCAAGTCCCCTCCCAGATCTGGGACATTTTCTTAACTGGTCCTTCACTTACCTGTTGTGGGATTCAGCCTGGGGATGCAGAGACTATAAATGGGGATTCTGTCATCTCAGCCTGTCCAGCTATGTCTGATTCCCTCATCTCAGCCTGTCCAGCTACATCCAACCAAACAGAGTAACTCTCTCAGGAAGTTCCTCTCCAGCTGTCATAACATACCCGCACCATGCTGACCCGCCACAGGGTTGTTTCCTGCTAAGATATAACAGGTCAGCTGATGAGGGGGCTTTAGCAATGGGAGCAGAGTGAGCAAAGCAGTGTGGTGTTACACCTTTGGTGATGTGTAGTCTGGATCCCTGTATTCCTTTGCTACTGGGATTTGCCTGTTGCTAGTTAGGGCATCAGACGGTTCCAGATGTTTTAACGTGAAGCCTAGGACTGCTTCTCTGCCCTCTAGGCTCTTGACCCCTTTTCCAGGTCCTGATGGCTTTCACTCCCTGCTCCAACCCTTTGTACTTCTGTCCTTGCACCAGGCATTGATTCCCTGAGCTTCAGCAGCAGAGGCATAGCCTATTCTGGGCATGCAGCTTTCTGGTCTTGGAGGTAGCTTTGGTCCCTTCCCCAAATTGCCCCAAATAGTGCCCTTTAAACAGAGGAAAGTGCCAAGGGCAGGGACGGCTGGAGAGACAGTGGCAAGTCTGAGCCAGATGCAAAAACAGGATTCAAGTCTCTCGAGTCTCTGTGCTGAGCCCCTTCCACCTGGTAGTATTAAATAGATCAGAAGGCAGCTGTCAATAGGCTGGAGTACCAGTGACTTGTAATCTATGATACAGTTAACACAAACTGGCATCTCTCTGTTTAGTTTCCTCTACAAAACTCTATTTCTACTCTTCTCTCCCTCTCTCTCTCTCCTTTTTCTTTTTTTTTGGTTTCACGATCTCTGCCAAAAACACATTGATTTACTCGTAACAAATCATGCCAGGATCAGAACAGCTATATCTAAATTTATGGTCTAATTTTCAAACAGAGTCATTTCCTGCTATTTTGCGTGCCTCCTGAGTCAGAACAGTATATTTCTACATACTGCCAGACATGGGCAATTCTTATTTAGAGATGAAGCCATTCCAAACCAGAGCCAGTATGCCTTTCAAAGGCCAAATCTTTCAGTTCTTACTCAGGATTTTAACTATAATGATCCAGACACGTGTTTTCTCACGACCTGTACATTACAGCTCTCATGATACTCTTGATTGCATTTCAGAGATGCAGAAAGAGTGATGGAGGCTGCTTCGCAGTGCTTTTCAGACATCTTGTTGGGATGAGTTTGAATTATTTGTTTGTGAGATTAGCTTATAGTGAGCTGCTTCAGAGCTGGTAATAATTTTCATTATGTGCTAGCTAGCTGTAGAGCATCCTGCAAAGGGGATCTGCTCTGTCTCATGGCAGAAAGCAGTACAGGTATGGAAGGAACTCCAAATACTTAAAAAGGCAGTACACAAATAGACTTTGTCCCTCCTCCTCAACATCCCACCTTGACAGCACTGCTTTGAGAATCAGCAGCTTCTATGCATTAAGCCAGCCCCATCTGGCTTAGCAACTCATGGATGCAAGGCAGGAGGGAGGGCTTCTTATTCCAGCCAACTCTCTGGCTGTTTATTTTCAGTCTCAGAGGCCCGTATCACATCTAGGGCTTGCCCAGTCCTGGGTTTTGGTTTTGGATTCACAGTGTGTGAATATAGGGAGGGTTATTTTACCATTCCAATTTTCCAGTAGCGGACTGCGGCATTCAAAATGGAAATAAACAAACAGAAAACCAAACAAAATTGTCATCCTTCCTGCAAAGGGTCATCTCCTCTTAGGGGCACAAGGAAAAAAAGAAAAAGACATAAAAACTTCAGCATTAATATAGAAAAAATTCCACAGGGACAGGCAGTACAGCAGCCTCACATTCTAGGTGAGTATGAAGTAAATGTAGCCTTGCAGACACACATGGTGAGATGATGAGTTCCTCATCCAGTGAGAGCCCTGAAATCGTCTGGGACAGTAAGCCCCAGCTTCCTCACTGGAAGAAAACACATTAAGGGACACTCACAATTTACTGTGTTCAATGCAGGTGCCAGATCAAACTGTGGCATCCTGTGTAATCCCTGCTGAAAGGCAAAGCAAAGACCTACCTGGAGGACCTCCAAGGCACTGGACAAGAGGCATCCTCTCAAACAAAGGTCAGCCAAGGCTGAGGGAAGGCCCCAAATCCATGCCAGGTGATAAAATAGGAAGGAAGGAAATACCTTTCTCTAGAGGTCCTTCTGAAGCAAGAGTGGAAGGTATGGGTTAGGATGGGGGAGAAACCTATCCTGGCTATACTCTTTCCTCAAGTAGAGCAAGAAGTGTCACTCTCACTGTCTTTTACTTTACTTAGGGTGTTTTCTGAAGTCTTCCAAGTGTTTCTGCATCTCTTTCCTTGCTGTTTCCTTTCTAGGAGTGATATTTGCAGCTCTCACGGAAAGCTTTGCACCCTCTTGGGTGTCATCAACCCCTAACAACAGGCTGGCTCTGCACCTTTGGATTTTCACACTGACCTAATTTTTCAAGGCTGCACTTTCCATCTCTGATGGTTTCAGGCCTGATCTTAAAATAACTACACCTTGCAGTGATCCACTCACCCCTAAGGGTTGGGTTTCTTGGCCTCTTCTGAGTCAGAGTGTGTTTTGGTTGCTCCTCACTGACCACTACTCAGTTTGCCCCCAGGAGGGCCTTTTGGCCATGTTCTGATCAGGTTTTTTTCTACCCTAGTCATACTGAAATGTTTTTCACACCCAATATCTGTCATCAAGGGGAGAGAACTGAGGATATCATGGCAGGTTTTGACATGGAAAGGTTTAGTTGTAGGCACTTATACATTTTCCAAAACAGGTACAACTCTGCATTGCCATGGTGACAGAGCCCTTTTTAATTCTCCTCAGCAACAGAAAATAGGGAACATAGAGGCCAGAGAAGGGAAGTGTGAACCCAGGGGCTCTGGAGATGGCACATATTTCTTCATGACCTTGGAGGCCCATCTAGTCCAGGGAGAGACAGCATCATTCAAAAATTGTTAGCCACTGACATCCAAAAGCAGGATTTAAATTCACAAAAAAATACAAGTTGCAATCAATAGAACAAACACAAATAATCTGATGTGGTTGGGGTTTTGTGTGTGTGTGTATGTTCATTTCTCGCCTCTGTTCTGGTTTCTAAGAAAGAAAGGAGGACCTGCCTCTTCTTTACCAAACATGTATGTACAGAACAAGGTTAAAATTCAATAATCAGTGAATTTTAACCCACTAAAATAAAAAAATCCACCTGCTTTGCAGGCAGCCAAGAACCTGAGCCTATTTTATTTTTTCCTACACCCTGACACCGGCTGGCTTCAAACACCTTTGTTGAAGGACAACCTTGTCCAGCATTGCTCAGTTACAGGATGTAATGTTACCAGGTATCCTGAATTTATGTTTCAGTGGGAGACAAAGGCTCTATGTTTTTCTTTTGGGGAATTCACCAGTATTCCTGCCAGCTCATCATCTCCCTAATGTTGCCAAGTAATAAGTGATTAATAGCCATGAGACAGAGCAGCAAAAATCCCAAGATTTGACACAGAAAGAAACACATTTTTTGAAATGAGCCTATTCAAGATATGTTTGCTTGCACTTTGATATTTTAATCATTTTTGTTCACATCATCAGGCTTTTGTCAAAAATCCTTATGTCTGTGTGCACGCCCAATTTATAAAGAAAAGAAAACAGAGATTATCTGGTAACAGTGAGGAATCCAGGAGCTGAGGTTTTAAGAAAAACACCAGCTATCACAGGAATTGGCAATCTGCTGGTCCCTTAAAGCAGAAATGTCTAAACTGTGGGCCACAGCTGGTCTCAAAGGCTGTATCACTTGGTTCATGTTTTTATCTGAGATTGAGATAAGAAGGTGTGATGGCCTATGAGAAATTCTAGGAGCTGACATTGGCTAGTGGTCCCAAATCACTTGTTGCTCCCTAGTTAGGAGCAGGATATGGGACTAGATGGATCATTACCATGACTTTGGCATGACCCCTCCTTTCTCCAATGACACAGCCTGAGTTCATTGTCAGACTAAAGCAGGAAGAAGCTAGAGAGGAGATGGATGGGCAGAAGGGTTCGCTTGGTCCTGAGTAATGCTATGTTAGCTCCTTTTTAAAAATATTTCCCATAAGATAATTTATCTGCCAAGTTTCAGCCTGGAATGAAATATGCACAGCCACATAACCCTCCGCCCCTCTCCCAAAAATGGAGAGGTACTAGGAAAAGGCCAATTCAGGTTTAGCTATCACATCACAGAAGTCCTGAACATTGGCCAGGGGCAGCCTGTGAGGGTTGCAAAAGGTGGACAATGCCTGTGATTATACCATAAGGTAGCAGCTGTAAAGGCCGCTCTTGTGCCGAGGCCTGGGGAGCAGGTAGGTGGGAAGGGAAAAGGAAGGAGGACAGCTAAAGTGGAGGACAAAGGGGGTGAGACTGTGGGAGAAGGAGGGCACTGGAGAAGGATGGGGAGAAGTGAAGCCTCTCAGCCCATCACCAACAGTGGCACCTGTCCCAATATTGGACTCGCTTGTTTCAGTGGCTTGCCTTACTGCCACAGCTTTGGGAACAGCAGCCTGTTTACAGGAAGCAAGCTGGCTGTGCTTTCCGTAGCCTCACTGGGCTGGGGCGGAGGCAAAAGTTGGCTCTTTCTGCTGCTGAGAAAGACCCAGCTTGTTTGGGGTGTGTGAGCGCTGCAACTCACTTCTTCCCACCCCTACCTCCTTTCCTCAGTGCCAGCCTCGGCCACATGTGCATTTGCAGAGGGTGGTTATAGTTCCCAGAAGGGCTGCAGGATCCCTGGAAGCTGCTGGGGCCATGTTATGGCTAAATCCCTGGGTTCTGACCCCCACCCGATCTTACCCTCCCTCGTATCCTTCGGCTGCACAGAAGACGTTTAATGAACATAAGCAGACTTCTTGTAATGGATGGTAGCAATGACAAGAAAAATAAGAAGTTGCACCACATCTTGGCAAAAGTGGCTCAGAAGGACAATTAAGGCAGCTGTCTGTCCCCTCCAGCCCTCTCCCTCTGTGTTCCCACACATGCTTGCCTCTGGATTGTGCTGAGGGCTGAAGAAAAAACTGTACACTCTCTTCTTAATAGCAGGCACAGGGATTATCATTCCAGCCTTGAAAACCAGGGCTACCAACAAGGGAAGGGGGAGGGGACATAGTTTGGGAGAAACGAGTATTTGAAATACATCATATTTGTTCTATTGGCCTCTTCCTTACCTCCCTTGCAGCCTGTAAATATCCCGCTGCCTCCCTTCCTTTTCAGGCAAATGCTTGGCTCGTTATTTCTCCCAGCACACAGCATTCCCGTCACCCTGTCCCTGTGGCCTCTAACCCACCTCCTGAAGCTTAAAGAGGAGCTTGTGGGCCAGCTTCTGGCCCAGTCCTCCCTGTGGCTGTTGCTTGACTTGTATGCAGCAGTATGTGTTGGATGGAGCTCCTGCTCCTGATGAACAGACGGTGCCAAACCACACAAATCTGGGGTTTGGCAAAGCTCAGCTGCTTCCAGCTGGAGAGGCAAGGAATGCCGGGGGCAGCAGCCCCAGCACAGTGGGTTTGTCACTGGCAAGGAGGGGCTGGTCTTGGAAAAAGGGAGATGTCCCAGTTAGTCATCACCCACCCACTGGTAGCTGGGAGGCACTCTCGTAGCGTCCGTCACTCGACAAGGCACAGTCGAGGTCAAAAGAGGCGAGGGCTATTCCCGGAAGAGAGAAGGACCACTGCTCAAACCCAGCTACACATTCTCCACTACCCACAAGCCCATGGGGCTGCTGCCAAGAGTCAGTAGTCAATAAGCTTAACACCATAATGATGTTTATTCAGTTCACGTCTAAAGCCATTGGGGATGGCGATAGCACAGTTAATACGTGGACCCAGGTACACACTTCAGCATGTGGCTGTGCAAAAGGTGTGAGACACTGACAGGGGGAAAAGGGTGTCTGGGATGACTGTCTATAGTTGCTTTTTACATGGCTTGCCATACCTCCACATTCCAGTTATTTCCAAGAGTTTCACTTTTAATGATAAACAAAAGACAATGAAAGCACATTGGATTTACTTAATAATACACAAAATGGTGAGTTTCTGCCTCCCAAAAGTGAATGACAACAAAAAGGGATCAAAAGCTTCTCAGGTATTACAGAAGTATATCCCACAGGTAAGAGGTACATGAGAAGGAGGTTATTTTCCATAAGCTGTTGTCATGTTCCTTACTTGTATCTCTCAAATACATTTTTGAAACATCTTCCTGAGGAAATGCAGTATCAGGAAAGCTTTGAGGTAAGCGTTCATAAATATTAAGAAAACAAATTCTATAGGAATTTAGCTTCAGTAGGGACTGATCCAAACTGACTTAGGAAGTCAGCTGCCTGCCTGGGATTTCTGGGACACTTTTGCTTCATCTGTCTATAGATGAGGTCTCCAGAGCAGAGATATCTCTGTCATAACTGTAACAATACTAATAACAGCCAATAATTAGCTAATTGCAAGTTCATACGGCAGCCTAGAGAACAGCTATAAAAGTTTTGATCTCATGCCACACATTTACCCTTGATGGAAAAAAATGGAAAACAAAAGTCATGAGATAGATAAAAGGAGTGGGGATCACATCACTAGAGCTGGACGCTTGCAACCTGCTTTGGGATTGCGTTTGTGCGTTGAACCGTACAGGTTGCAGATGCCTGCCAATGTCTGTCTCTGCTCCCCCTCCACATCCACTTAAAAAAAACCAAAAAAAGGTCTACAGTACCCTCTTCTATTTAAAGGCCTTTAAAAATCACCCAGAATACTCCATGGCTGCAGACCTAATCCATCCTTCCCTTGGGAAAGTGCTAGATACATTGTATGTAACCCTGGCAAGATATGTTGTACTACAGTCTCCTAACTTTGACACTTTCATATATCCTTTTATTGCCCCCAAGAAAAACAGACTCATAAAACGCAACTCATTAAATGCCCAGGCATTGTGAGACACTCCTACTAAGCCTCTGCTGTTAAGGCTTTCAAATTTCACATGGTATTAAAAAGTTTACTGAACATTTGGTCCTCTTTAAGTTTGCAAAACAACCTTTTGGGTCCCAATGTTACAAACTAACAGTGAAAGTGAACTAAAGAAACTCAGATTTGATTGTAATCCATGTTACTAGGAGTTTTGCTTTAACACTTCAAGACTTGGCCCGAAGGTAAAGAAGCAGTAGCTTTTACAGACTTTTTTCCCAGCTGAGAGAGAGGCTGGCAAGGTACAGAACTAAATAATCCAACAAATGCCACCCCAAAATGCACCAGATCCCATGGAGAATTTGAGGCATATTGCTTAGAAACCTCAGGTCATTTTTTTTCCCCAAAGTGCAGATCAGGAAAAGTGAGGGAAACGTCTTTCTAATTTAGTCACAAGGATCCTATTTTGAGTCAGTTTAACAATATCAAAAGGAGTAGCGTTTTCCTTTAATGTTCTAAAACTGTGGAGGCAGGTACTACAAATCCCCTTTCCACACAGCAAAATCCATTTTGGGTGTCACAGGTTTCTCAGCATCTCATACAATCCATAGCTTTTCTGCAAAGACTGTTCAAAAGCCTTATTTGTACAAATGAGAACATCTAAAGTCATCATAGCTGAGAGAAGAACTTCAGAAAAGATGCAAACTAGCAATGTCATCAGAAAATCCATGGTCTCTCTGCTTCCCTTCATCAGCTGGTTGCAATGCCTCCTCCACTTGATCTGTGTGGACAAGAAAATGCTAAAAACAGTTACAAGCCATTTGTGAGGGACTCGGCCCATGTGAGAGTGAGACTTCAATAATGTCCTGAAAGCCATCATTAGAAACCTTCAGGGAAGGAGATAACTACCTATCCACTAGCTCTTACATACAGAGTTTTGCAATCATAGGTAGGGTTAGTCCATAAAGTTAACCAGAAACATTGGCTGGACATGGGGCAAAAGGGGGGTATTGCAAGAACAATAGTTTTTGATTCACTGACAGGTGTTGAAGATTTGAAATCTATTCAACTGACTGTGTGTGGACTCCTCCTTGTTAGTTCATCCTCCTTACTTGAAAAGCAGGGCTTTACTTGCTGACTTGTCAAAACAAGTGTTGAACAGCTTGATGCATCAAATGTCATGAGATCCTCAGAGAGTAGGTGCACAAAGACTGCTGAGAAATACGTTCCCAAGGCTTTGGAGGTGTCTCAGCACACCAGCTGTTAGCTCCTGCTCATGATAGAAGCTTTACAGCAGAAGGTACACATAACACCATGATTCCCAGATGTAGTTCTGGGTTGATTTGGGACCAGCCTTAGGTGCTAACGCTGCACAGGCTGTGGTGTAAATGATGCTGTACATGCCTCCAGTTCTTCAAGAGTGTGGCATAAGGCCATTAAGGCAATACAGTACTATGGAGATTCTATTTATAAGCTTGAGGAACTTTGTGACATGAGTCAACAATCTGTCTGGGCGAATGCACAAGCTATTCGTATTCTGTCCTGTACATACCTAGTGGAACTATATAACTGTGAAACAAACAAAACCTTAAATCATCCTATTTCATAATAAAAAAAATATATCTTGGGAGAGTTTTAAAAATATTTATTGCATCATGCTGCTGAATAAAACAGAAAGTGCGATTTTCTAGTGCCCTCATGTCCAAAGAGTTCAGGGCTGCTTAATTAATTAGCTTACTGATTTCTATTAGTATTTGTTAAGCATGTGCAATATGATCCAGAAGACACAATGCTTAAGGCAGTCCCTGACCTCAGTTTCCAGTTCAAAAATTGGACAGCAAATGACGAGAAGCTCAGAGAAGTTCAGAAGAAGTTAAGCCTGTTTTAGGAGTGGAAGGATTTATGCTGCAGCCTGGAATTTCATTGTGTTGGGCTGGGAGTTTGTGCTGGTGCTAAGAGGTTTGTGCCAATGCCACAAAGCTTGTGCTGGTGCCAAAAAGATTTTGATAGGGAAACACATGGGAACTTGCCACTCTGGGACAGGTAGGTTGATCCTTGGCTGTAGAGCAGGGAAGGATCAAGGAACTGGAGAGGAAAAGGAAAGTGGGAAGTGGAAAATCTTTGCAGGCTGCCTGGCAAACATGTTTGCTTAGGGTTGCAGTGATCCCCAAATGTGGAACAAATGAGGGTAGCTTTTCCCTAATTTCCACCGAGAGAGGGTCTGTAGAGTTTCGCCTTTTTGGCATGAGGTGTAGGTCTCAAGCAGAGTCATTATTTCATAGCCCACTTCATCTGCTCACTGCTATCACAGAGCCCCAGACTGTGGACAAACCTTTGGGTTGTGTTTTCTTCCTAAAGCACTCAGTATTTTTAACATCTGAAACAGTTGGCCTGACCAAAATGTTTTGATTGTATTTAAGAAATTCTTGTGAGAGGTACTGGCTGGTGATATAGAGGAGACAGGCTTTTGATGATCCGTCAGGGCTAAATCAATGTGCCTGTTGGTATTGTCACATATTACAGGTGGAGGGACAAGATAGTGTAAGATTTCAAAGACTGAAAGTCAGATGTAAAGCAAAAATTAGTACCTTAAAATCTTTACTCCCAGTCCTGCTTTTTAAGCATGAAACTGGCCTTCAGAAAAGGTTCTAAAGATAGAACTTTTAGTTATCCTGTTGAAGTACCTGCACATTAGCACCCTTTCTTTGTGCTTCAGATATGATGAATACCTCCATGGTCTATCACAGTCTGAGCCTTATGTGTCGTCATCACAGAATCACAGAATCAACCAGGTTGGAAGAGACCTCAGGGATCATCAAGTCCAACCGTTGCCCTGACACCACCCTGTCAACTAGATCATGGCACTAAGTGCCATGTCCAGTCTTTTCTTAAACACCTCCAGAGATGGTGACTCCACCACCTCCCTGGGCAGCCCATTCCAATGTCTAATAACCCTTTCTGGAAAGAAATTCTTCCTGATGTCCAACCTGAACCTCCCCTGGCGAAGCTTGAGGCTGTGTCCTCTTGTCCTATCGCTAGTTGCCTGGGAGAAGAGGCCAACTCCCACTTCACTACAACCTCCCTTCAGGTAGTTGTAGACTGCAATAAGGTCACCTCTGAGCCTCCTCTTCTCCAGGCTAAAGAACCCCAGCTCCCTCAGCCGTTCCTTGTAGGTCAGACCCTCCAGAGCCTTCACCAGCTTGGTCGCCCTCCTCTGGACTCACTCCAACACCTCAACATCTTTCTTGAAGTGCGGGGCCCAGAACTGAACACAGTACTCAAGATGCGGGCTCACCAGTGCTGAGTACAGAGGGGCGATCACTTCCCTAGACTGGCTGGCTACACTATTCCTAATAGAGGCCAGGATGCCATTGGCCTTCTTGGCCACCTGGGCACACTTCTGGCTCATGTTTAGCCGGCTGTCGATCAGCATCCCCAGGTCTCTTTCCAACGGGCCACTTTCTAACCACTCTTCCCCCAGCCTGTACTGCTGCATGGGGTTGTTGTGGCCAAAGTGTAAGACCCGGCACTTGTTCTTGTTGGACCTCATGCCATTGGACTCGGCCCATCTATCTAACCTGTCCAAATCCCTCTGTAGGGCCTTCCTACCCTCCAGCAGATCGACACTCCCACCCAGCTTGGTGTCATCTGCAAATTTGCTGAGGGTGCACTCAATCCCTACGTCTAGATCATCTATAAAGTTATTGAACAGCACCGGCCCCAGAACTGAGCCCTGGGGAACACCGCTAGTGACCGGCCGCCAGTTGGACTTTGCCCCATTCATCACCACCACTCTCTGGGCTTGGCCATCCAGCCAGTTTTTAACCCATCCAAGAGTCCACCCATCCAAGCCCCGGGCAGCCAGTTTGTCTAGGAGGATGCTGTGGGAGACAGTGTCGAATGCCTTACTGAAGTCTAGATAGACTACATCCACAGCCCTGCCCTCATCTACTAAGCGGGTCACTTTGTCATGGAAGGAGACCAGGTTGGTCAAGCAGGACCTGCCTTTCATGAATCCATGTTGGCTGGCCCCGATGCCCCGATTGTCCTGCATGTGCCGTGTAATGGCACTCAGGATGATCTGTTCCATCACCTTGCTTGACACCGAGGTCAGGCTGACAGGCTTATAGTTCCCTGGGTCATCCTTCTGATCCTTCTTGTAGATGGGATTTACATTTGCTAATTTCCAGTCAACTGGAACTTCTCCAGTTAACCAGGACTGCTGGTAGATAATAGAGAGTGGTTATCCCTGCACCACAGAGCAGGCCATGGTTCACACTCACATATTTTGTGTCTTTCTCATTTTACTGTAAAAACAGTACAAACGAGCCCTGAACAAATGCATTAAAAATCAGAGTCACGGTTCAATGGAGTAATTTGGCAATAGCAAAGAGAGAAGACCATTTCAGGTGACATCCATGCTGCAGGGGTTACCAAACATGGGAGTACATGCTTACTTGGGACTAAGCCCAACAATATCCAGAGGAATGTCAGGGTCACAGCATGGAGGCAGCTTTTCTGCTGGGAAGTGTGAGAACCTTTCCCTGAGGAACGTCTATCCCAGATCCACATGAGGACAAAGGAGAAAAGTCAGGCCTGAAGGTGTTGCCAGAAGGGTAACATACCTCATGTGAAAGCACATTACAAAGGCTAATGCTGAGCTAGCAACAACTTCTCTCTAGTAGCAGTGGGAATCCCCTCCTGCTTTATTTTGTAAAGTATCTTTCATATCTTCTGCCAAAGACTTTAGGCGACAGCAAGTTTTGCAAGGAGGCGAGTAATAATAGAGCCAAATCTTGGTTCAGAGACTGCCAAAGAGACACTGTAGCCTGTAACAGTGAAAGGTCATCCACAAAGACATTATGAACACTCATTTTTTGCCCCAAATTCTGGACCAAATGTTTTGAGGAAGAAGCAGACTGTTGGGCTGAGTCCAAAGCATGGGGAGAATATGTAATTAATCTTTTTGTAATTCTTTTCCTTTCCCACCCTAAACCTTCCACATTTCCTGCCTTGCTTAACTCTTTCCAAAGTATCCTCCTGCAATGTCACAGTTGCCGAGGCTTGATGCAGACCAGAGACTACTGACAGGAGTCCTCTGTTAGAGCCAGATGGCCTCCTGAATGCCACCCTTAGGCACCCATTATGGGTGATTGGTTTTGGTGTCACAACTGCTACTTTCCAACAGTGCTCTAGAGGCTTGATCTGAAATATTCATCTTGCCCTTGAGCTTCAGTAATTGCCTGACAGTCACTTTATTCACCTTTACTGGGCAGTTAGAGTACAAACCTCTTACATAGATGTACGTTTTTAGAAACAGGTTCAACAAGATGGTGCAATAAGGTTCATCAGTGCACAGCCGTACACATAAACCTGTCTTCAGGGGTATCTAGCAGGCATGGGAATCACAGAGTCTTTTGAATTAAAAAAAAAGTAAATATATTTCCAAGTTTAAAATTTTATTGCTACCTGCTTTCCTTTACAGCAGTGAAATCTGAGTTTCAATTCATTTTCTCACTTTCTGTGTGCTTCTTTTTTTCCCTCTTTTTTTGTGTCTAGCTAGGGACCTTAGAAAAATGATACAACACAGCATCCCCCACCCTGATCCTCTGCTATAGAATGAATGACTGCCCCTTGCTCCTCAGGTTATGGGTTCAGTTAGTGCTTTAAAAGGCTAGAAAGAAGGAAAGGAAAAAAAAAAGAGCCTGTCCTGGTTTGAACTGTAACCACGCTTCTGGCTCCCCCAAGGCAGCAAGCCAAACAGCCAGAGGTGCAGCAAGCTCATCGCTTAGTTTGTCCCTTTCTGTGGTTTTGAAGAATTTTACACTGATCTGTTCACAATGGAAAATGGGTTATGATGCCACTGTGAAGGCTGGAAATGAGACCTTATGGTCTGTCCTGGACTATATATATATGAGTTTTTATGATGTGACGGCAGATGTGAAACCAAAGGGACCAAAATAACAGGGGGAGGGCACCCAACAAGGCTGCTCCAGAGGAAAGTGACCCCCTGAGAAGCATAGAAAAGGTGTTTTAAGCCCTGAGTGGTTGAGTCCTGTTCCAGAGTAGTCTGGAGCAGAGTACATCCCATATGTTGGCAGTTCCCATGGGCTGAGCCTGCTGCATACTGCACTTAACGCCCTGCTAACAATGACTAGTTAGGGATAACAGTAGGGGTGATTGCTGGAAGGCTGCTGTGATGAAGCTCAGAAGATGAAGTTGCCCATCTCCCTCTCCTTCCTGCATCTTTCTGTTGCAGGAAACTGTTTTCAAGATCATGGTTCCCTCGTTACAGATGGGCAGAGTGTGTCTTGTGGGTCTGCCATTCTCAGTAAGGAGCTGCCCAAGCCTTTCTCAAAACCAGATGCACTTGCAGTGCAGGGGCTGGAAAACTCAGAAGACATGGAGTGAGGCACACCATGGCTGTGTTCACCGAGCTCATGACCAACTGCCTGTATATATATCTCCACAGGGCTGGGTTCTTTCCTGATAACCATGAATGGGGAGAAGTGACCAGTTCCTGATGTCCAGGAATGACCATCACCTGAGTGTGCCTACTCACCAGTAGTGCAAATAAGGGAATACACTGGCTGCTCCCTAGATACCTTCACTTCTCCTTGTTCCACAGCTCTTCGAGAGCAAACTAGCTCTAAGCAGTCAACTTTGCTTTTTTTTGGGTGTGTACTTGTTGGTTTCTAAAGCATCTGTCACTGCTTTGTGCCCATTTAGATTAAGATCTGGACTAAAAACCTAGGTACAAGAGGTCAAGGATTTCTTGGCCAAGTAATCCTTCTACTGTGCAAGGTGATGTTGTTTGTTGGGAGCAGGTGCTGGCGCTGCTCTGAAGGAGATAAAGTGGACCTTGACACAGTTGGATGATTCCTGGGGTGTACTTCAGGCTGAGGTACTTTGACGAGGCAGGTGCATGCTTTAAGCATGCTGTAGGAAGGACTGAGGCTACTGCAGGAGCACATTCCACTGAAATAGAAGGGGAAGGGATAAGCAAAAAGGACTCTATGTTTTCCAGTCCCTGAAAAGAAGCACTTTTCTCTGGAGTGAAAAAGGAAACAGTGAAAGGTAAAATTTTATACTGTTAATTAAAACAGAAAGAAGAGGGAACCAGTGGAATGAGATCATTGGAGGCACCTTGTAAAGCTGTCTGCAGTATCCAGCCTTTTCAGGGAAGCTCAAAGGCTTGGTCTTTTCTGCTACCAGTATTTCTACTTGCCAAAACTCAGCTCAGTGACAGATTCTTTAATGTGAGAGAAGGATCTGAAGTGATGGACAATACTCCCACCACCTCCCAAAAGCCAGAGGAGAGGTTCCAGAAAGAAAAGAATGGCAGTTTCTTTAAGAAGAGTGAAAAGAATTTAATTTCCAAATTTCCATCCACTCCTTCTGGGGAATTTAGCCCAGTTTTTGTTGTTGTTGCGGTTGGGTTATTTTTTTGTTTGTTTGCATCTAGTAAAGTATTTTGAGTGAACTTGATGCACAAAGTTGTATGGTCAAATGATGGGCAAGTTTCCCAAAGACACCACTTCAAAAGTACCTTTGCTCTGCTTCTCAGCTATCCTGTGCCAGCTTTGTAAGGGACATCTCAGTCCCATATGTGCTTTCCTTGTGGGTTTGCTATCTTGCTTCACACACTTACAACCAGAACTTGCTATCGTGGATCTCACATTCTTCCACTTATATAGTGAAACAGTATTTGCAGTGTCCCCTGCAAACTGAAGTTAAAAGTTCTCTGCTGGGAACTGTAATTATAATGAATATTTAACAGCAGGCAAAGTAGCAAACTTTAGAGAAGAAAAGAGCGGGATCTCTGCATGGCTGTCTCTACCAAGCTGAGCACAGAACTACTGGTTAGAAGAGGATCAGATCACATTTCACAGTTCACACTCTGAAGACAGTTTGCATTGGCCTTAATCTACCCAGCTATGAGATGTCTTCCCCCACCCACAGGCCACTCTGGTGACACCCTCCAGTCTTGCCACACCCTCCCAAATCCAGCCCTGAGTTACTACATCTCCCCCTTCTCTTCTAAAACAAACAAGGTGCTGTCAAGGGAAGGGAAGAAGAGAACCTTGTATTTTAAGGTTAATGACTAAAGTGTATTTTCAAGTGAGAAGTGCTATGCAAAGATACGGGTACAGGCTGGGAACGCAGTGCAATTTGCAGATATCGAGGATAATGAGTGAAATGTCTGTTCCTCTCTAACCGTTACTGGTTATCTGTTGTTGCTTATTTTTGTAGGACGGAACCAGAGCTCTTTCAGTTGATGGCTCTTAGGCGAATGCTATACCTTATAGTATTTTGTGCATCTGAGGAAGCTGGAGTTTTCCTTTGGGTCCAAACTCACGTGCAGCTGTTTATTTGCAGATAAATACCAAACAAAGTTCAAATCCACCTAAACTATTCTTGATAATACTTCTTTCACCTCTGGTAATTTCTCTTCCATCATCACCACTCCTCAGATTGGCTACCCTTTGTCTTTTTGCTACTCTGGACTGGGCTGCTGAAATGTTTGGCATGTTGTCCTCTGTATGATCCAGCACACAGGCAGCCAAGCTTGTCATTCCCTGAGTATCTACATCACATGCCTCTGCAGTAAGGCTGGTGTTGGACTAAGACCCAAACAGGAGCCTGAGCTCTTGTCCTGTTTAGACATGTGCAGGTCAGAAAGAGGGATGGGGATGGAGTCAGGACTAGAACATCATATGTTGAGCCTCTCTTCATAACAAAACCAAACAAATCCAAAGCCTGCTGATCATTGGAGAAGTTTGGGTTCAAGTCAGATACTGATCTAAATTCTGCAAAGACGTCCCACCTGCCATTGCTGCGTGGGACAAAACAAGGTAGTTCAGAGACACATGAGAAAGAAGTTAACTGAAGTTTTTTGAAGCTAAAGAAAGTTATGATCTCTCAATAGAGTCGAAATGTATGAGCTACATAGGTGACTGGCCTCAGCATGTTATGGTGATGAGTATAATAGCAGCTAGAGGTGGAAAGATTTCTTAATTATACTTTTTTTTTTTAACCCTAAGCACTATTCTTGTCCACTCCAAGTTATTAGAATTGTCTTCCTCATAATTTAGCAAATAGGCTTTGTACAGGACTGAACAGTTAGACTATCCTGTTGCCAAGCCCAGCAAATTCCTTTCTTGTAAGGATGGCACATTCCATAATGAATACCTAGGATGATCTGTTCAACGAGCCGTTTGCAAAGTGAAGTCTCCCTTTAAAGCAAAAGCACTACAGGAATTGTTTCTATTATAACTGTTCTGAGCTACACATACACAGTCAATGATTAGCTGGGTATCTTCTACATGAATGCACAGTATTCCTAACTTTGCACATAAGCATATTATTTAATCCTTTTGTTTCTGCTCTCTGGCAATTCTTCACAAGACAGAGAGGAGGACCTACCATGCTAGTCAAACTTTTCAGGTGAAGTTAGCAGTGCTGGAAGACTGAGTAGTGGCTGAAGATGTGATTTGGAAAAGGCAACACTAAAAGAATCTTCCTGTACCTGTTGGCAGGCATCAGGATCCATGCACGATACATGTCATCATGATCTAGAAACTCATAATGGTAAGTTCTGGTGACTTCTCTTAGCCCCTTTGACAGCTCCATGAATAACGGCAGATCCAAATGTAATATTTGACCTGATTATGCTCTATCTCTATGAGAAGTCATGGATTAGAGCTCTCTGCACTGGGCCTGTCTCTGTGAAGGGACTGAACAAATCTGCACCAAGGAAAGCAAAAGCACAAATTCAGAGGAAAATCACCATTGACAAGGGAAAAATAAGTCACCAGAATGGCATAGCGGTTTCCAAGGCTGGGGAATCTCCATGTGATCGCTGAAGATAATTTTTTAATGAAAAAAGGGGACTGATTCTTTTTTTAAAAAAAGTATGAACAAAAATATATATCAAATGCACAACCTCACATTGAATTTTAATCCTGAAGAAACAGAATGAAGATTTCCTAGGTCTGTACCTAGGACTCCAAAGAGAAACAAATTTGCAATATACGATGGTGCATCTGGTTGCAAAAATTTGCGTTAGTTCCTTTAATTTTTAATTTCTGCAGTCTTCAGTCATTCAGAAAGGAAGATTGTGCTGAAGCTTTCAAAAGGTGTATTTCCAGGACCGGTCACCAAAATCCAGAACTAAACACTGAAATCAAACTTGCTGAATCTTTTTAGTAATATTTTTTAGAAAGATTGTCACTTTCCAAACAAAACCTGGGCCCCCGTTGAAGTGTTATACCCAATATAGTGTAGGGTTTCTTTCAAACCACTTAAAACCTAGTGCAATTACATAGTTGAAGAATGGGAGTGGAGTTGAACATAGACACATGCATGGAGATGAATGGCACTGTAACACTTAAGAAATTTAAGGGTAGTCAAGACAGGCATATCTGGTTCTCGTGCAAGTTTGGCAAAAAAGACATTCATCGCCTTTGGATCCCAGAACTCAGATCTCAAGCTTCTGCCTCCACCTCTGGAGAAATATCTGCTCATGTGCCCTGCTCTTTACTGACTGCTGTTTCCTACTGCAGTGGCTGATGCTCACAGGTGGGTGCAGAAGGACTTGGTGCCTTTTCCCGCCTTCATCGGTGACTGCCATTGCTGTTGACCAGAAAGTAGGTATCATTCTGGGTGGTGCTGTATTGGCCTTTCACCTTAAGAAAACCCTTCTGCACAGAAAAAACTTTTTCATTGCTTTGTTAAGGTGACTTGCTCTGGAGTGTTGAAAAGAAACATTCAAAAGGTCACGAATTTCACTCAAAGAGCCTACACCCTAGCACAGACTTGATGGAAAGCTGCCAGAATGCGTAGACATATACAAGTGCTGTGCAAATCTGAACTACAAAAACCCCAACATCTCTAAGCACCCCCAACAACTTTTTCACTTGCAGGACTCAGTGTGCCTCTCAAAGCATGGCACCTAAATCTCAGTTTGACTTTCAAATTCAACAGGTTGTTGTCCAGAGTTGGAAATTCAAAGCCCCAGGATGCGTGTACGTGGCAAAACACTTTCTGCCAACAAGTCTGGAAATCTGAAATTATTTATTTTGAACTATAAATAACCTGAGAATTGAGATATTTAATAACAATCAGAATAGGCTGTGCATTTCTGGTTTGGAAAAGAACAAGAATAACTTTTCAAAACTATATTCAGGAGTGAAATTAAATATAGAAGGTGGTTGCCTCAGGTTGAGATTCCAAGTATAGAGAGAAATAATAGCCATTTTACTGTCAGAATTGTTTAGGGCAAGGAGAATACAACAGCTAGATCAGGAGGATTTTTTTTCTCAATTTCAGATTAAATTAGAGCTGCTCCAAAACCACATTGCTTTAGAAGCGACACATACATTTGCTCCTATGGAAAGCCCAGTGTGAGTCTTGGCAGAGAGAGAGGTCTTTTGCTATGTCCATGAAAATGTCTGCACGGGTTTCCTGGACTCTGAATGCACTAGCAATGGGGACCCAGCTGGTACGGAGGGGAGGGAGTGGAAGTTAACATCCCCCTGGGATGGAAGGTAAATCAGGTCGCGTGGCTCACACCAGCTTTGCATTGACAACCAGCACTAGCTGGAGTCCCAGAGTCACTAGAGAGTTTGGTTTTTCTCAAAGTCATGCAAGGTTCAGTCACATCCTTCTTGCCTGTTGGTCTTGAAACAACATGTTGATTCTGTGCTTCTGTCGCCATGTCTGTGCACATTTTCAATTGTTTAATAAGCAACTTTTAGTACTCAACTGGAATTACCTTTGCAACTAGAGATGTATTTTCTGCTTGGGTTGTTTTTCTGTAAAAGCTGGGTACGTCTAGTATTGCTTATGTGATTTTTCTAGATGAAAGTTATCTACAACAGCTTCTTTGGGCTCCATCTCAAATGTCTCAGAAAGTTTCTTCGCAGCTGAAATAAAATTCACACTTTGCAAATGACAGTATGAGTTTCCAGTATACACCTATGACAGTGTCCTCTAGCCCATAAAGGCTTTCTTTTAGGTTAAGAAAGGAGAACTGGTTCTTGTCACCACAACAGAGCCATGGACTCTGACAATTTGGGTTGCTTTGGCTGATGGACTATTGAGAGAACTTGCCAAGTCTTTACAAGAGACAGTAATGTCTGCAGCCCGATGGGATGGTGCTAGAAGCAGTATATCTGTATATATATATACTGACGACCATTTTCACTGCTGTTTTTTCTTGGCCATAGCTGTGGGGTTAGGAAGAACAGGGAAAATATGTTGGGAAGCCAGAGAAAGGAGAAGGGATACCTTGTGGACCAAGACTAGACACATTCTGGATGAAGTGTTGTTCGACATCCCTTTGGAGCCAAGAAATAATGACTTGAACAATGCAGATGGGACATTGTGAGACTGTATAAAACCTCTCACTCACTGAATTCCAACTAACCACAGCACAGCTTTATCTTCAGTGTTGGAATTGCGTCAAGGAGGCTTTTTTTGCTCCCTCTTCTTTTTCTTTCTTTCTTTCATTCCTTTTTTTTTTTAAAAAAAAAAAAAGCCTCAAGGTCAAACAAAACATATGCTTAAAAATAAAGCTTTATCAAGAGAGATGGAGGACTAAAGGGCTTCCTATTTTTAGTAAGGGCAATCTAATCTAAGCAGAAGTTGTTCCGGGCCCCTCTCCGTTTTCCATGAAAGGTAGGTGCTCCCGGGATGATTCCCGGGGCTTTTTGTGGCTTCTGTTTTCAGATGCAACCCAAGCCACTGAGTGTTATTGAGCAAGTATCCTGGAAAGTCCTGAGCAAAATGAGAGACAGCTGATAGTCCTAGAATACCAGTACTTTTAGTAAGGTCCTGCAGCTGTATCTCTGGGTTGTGAATTCTCCCAGGCTTTAAGCCAAGCTCTTTTCCCCAATCCTCCCCCAGCTACTGATATGGTCCTTGACAGGGAAAAGCATCTGTCCAACTCAAAGCACAGAAAGTGATTAAGTGCTTTCTTAATCAAGGCCTTGTAGCTCTTACATTTGACTCTTGGCTTAGTCAAAGCCAGCTTTTTAAGTAAATTTCATGTGGAAATAGATGGAAATGGTAAAGAGATAGGGAACTTTTCACTCCTAGGTCATCACTGAACAATTTTTCAGGAAGGAAAACACTATAAAATTATTGTTGCTTGAAAGCAGCCAAGAGTGTATTTGGAACGCTGAAGCGCAAATATCTTGGCTGACCTGACTGCTTTGTATCGCCAGCATTATGGGAATTAGCTTGTATGTTTACTGCGCTGAGACAAGACAATTACTTTTGAAACACCCAACAGGCAGCTGATATAAAGCCCAAAGATGGAAAAAAACCCCCCCACAGTTCTGCTTTTCAAACCAAGAGAAAAAGAAATTCCTTTCCCATTATCCTGAGACTTTAACCTGTATCCCGTGTATGATGAAAAATAGCAGAAGATGTCACTAAGAAATCTAGCTGGTCGGTTTTGACCTGTAGTGCCTGGATATGTGGGGTCTGTGCACTACTTCTGGTAGGAGGCTATTGAACAAAAAGAAGACAAATCATCTGATTGCCAGGAGGACTAAAAGTACTGTACAGGAAAAAAATATAACAGTTCGAAAAAAGGTTGAAAACCTCTGCTTTATTGAGTAACAAAATTGCCATCAGAATGTTCGAACTTAAAAAGAAAAGAAAGGAAGTAAAACCAGTGATTTGGGTAACCCAATGGCTTTATGCTTTGGGAAAGGATTGATCACTGAGCAGAATGAGATATCTGGGAGTGGGGAGGTAACACAGAGCCAGGGCTGCAAACCCTTTTTTGCATCCTTATACAAGAGCCAATCTTGTCTCAGTTTGCAGGCAACTTTGCCATGCCTGGGTCATGTGGAAAGCTGAATCAGTCTGCCCTCCTTTCCACCTCTTCAGTTCTAAGCAATGATCTACATCCCTTGAAGTCTGGAGAGGAAATATATATAAAGCCTGTAAGTATTTACGAGAGCTATAAAAAAAGAGCTTTGCGGTAGTTGACATGGGAAGCTATCAAGGTGCCTTATAAGCAAAGATTGCAGAAAAGAGAGAGAAGTGATGCCAGAAGGGAATCTGGCTACAATTCTGAGGTAACGATAAGTGATTTCCAGAAGGAGGAGTCATAGGAGAAAAAGTAAAGATTTAAATTGAGGCAGATTGCAAGACTTTTGGCCTTGGGGACTAAGCCATGGAGACTGTTCATGTCTGAACTCACAGACACAAGAGGAAGGTGATGTCTCACCCTGCTCCTGACTCAGAGTTTACTGATCAAATCCCGCAAAACAGGATTTCATCAAGATTTTCCTGAATTTGAAAGGGCTCCATTTTTCAGGCATCTCAGCTTTCTCCATCTGTTTTTACACAAATGGGTCTTGGGTCTCTCCAGGGCTTAAGAAAAAGCTACTCTGAATAAAAACACATACATGGGCCATGTTGCTAGTGAGGATCTCTCTTAGTGACTATTTCTTTTTTTCCTGTTTAACAGGTGGAGCCTGTATCCAGACCTGTCCCTAGACAGCAATTTGTGACATGAACATTCATAGATGAAATGACAGCTGAAGAGCACTCAGTTATCATGATCAATTATGAGTATAAAAGTCTAGCTTCTGAAGTTTCAGTTTGAGAGTCTTGAAAAAATGTTATGGAGAACCATTCTTCATGTCCAAAATGGGACAGAAAAGGTTTCTGAAAATGGGGAGGAGGGAACCTTCCCATCTACAGGAAAGTAGAATGGTATGAAGAAAGGGAGTGCAATAGAAAGATATAGACAAATTTCAAAACTATTCAGTAAACAGTTGTGAGTAAAGGGTACATTGGCTTAAATTGGACCAACTACAGAAAGAGAAAGCAAGGGCTGAATTCGTCCAGTCATACCAAACAAGTGCTTTAGGCATTAGGAGTTGATTTATACCCTCCTCAAAGGTTAATGATCTACTACCTTGCTTTCATCAGGGTTTATATGTCATTTTAGTTTACGTATAGCACCTGCACCAACGTGCAGTCTGTCCGTTGCATTACTGTGTTACAAAGATGAAGTACGATGACACAGAATTAACTCATTGATCTATGAGTATAGACCATATATGTCTTGATAAGCAATGATACTGATGGCTTGATCTTTGGCACTTTTGATCTTCCTTCAGTTCATTCCAATGTCAGCAAGAACTCCAGGTGCCGAAGCGTGCTGAGAATCAGTGTGTAGCTGTAGGTTCATGTCCAAATTCAGATATCAACAAGCTGGATTCATATCATCATTATATTGCAGGAATACAGTAGGTAAGATTCTGCAGTGATATTCTCTGAGCATGTTACTGTTCAGGATTTTTATTAATCACTTAGATGGAATGAATGGAGAATATGCTAATTAAATTAGCAGATGACATAAACTTGAAAAGAGCTGCAAGCACAAAAGAAGACAGTCTTGAACTTCAGAATTATCAAATATAAGTGTAAGAATAATCCTGGGTTTTGGGAAGGGAAAGGATGAAATTCAATAAAGACAGATGCAAGATACACAGTTCTATACTTAGGCAAGAACAACCAGATGTACAAACACAGTATGTGAAATAACCAGCAGAGGAGGATCTGGGGTAATTGTGAATTGCAAGATGAAGAAAAGTCAGAAGAGTTAAGACAGCCATGAGAAAAGCAAACACCATACTGGGATATATAAACTGACGTACCATCTGCATGACATGGGATGTGATTTTTCTGCTGTACTCTTTTCTCTCCAATTTTGGGCACCATGGTTCAAGAAGGATGGACTGGTTGGACAGTGTCCAGAACAGACCAACAGGAATGATGAGAAGTCCAGAGAACATGACTAATGAGGAGAGATTGAAATAGGGGGGTTGTTTAGTCTGGAGAAGATCAGACTGAGAAGGGATATGATAACAGTCTCTAAATACATAAAAGATAGATGAAGAGGAAGAAAACAATTTGTTCTTTATGTCCAAGGTGCAGAGAACAAGACTTAAAGTATAGCAAGGGACATGTAGGTTAGATATCATGAAAAAACCTCTTCCTAATAGGAAAGATAATGAAGCCCTGGAATAGCCTGAGATTTGGACTTCATTGGAGATCTTTAAGGACAGGTTGGACACAGCATGTCTCAGGAATGTCAGGGGGAGGACAGGTTTTGTCTGTGGGCAAGCAGAGTTGATGGCACTGAAGAAAGTCACCGCCAGCTCTATTTTGTGCAATGTCTACAATCACCTATAATAAGTTCTTGCTAAGGTATGACAATTACTGTGGTGCATAAGTTCAGAGGAGTAATGGGTAATTCAGGCTGCTGGGCAACAAAATTTTGCCCTCCTGTACAAACAATCAAATGTCATAATCACTACACCAACCTTAGACACATCCTCAGTTTCTCCAAACTTAGGCCACAAATAAGTGAAGTCACATACAAGTGGCCAAAGAACTTCCTTCTGTGCTTGGATAAATGTGACATTCAGCAAGGCAATAACTTTATCTGGACCTTAATCCAAAACTGCCTCAACACAACCTGAATTTCTTTTGATATCTGAAAATATCTTACTGCATTTTCATGACACTAAGTTCTAGTAGGAATAAGGAGACAGAATGAAACAGTACAAAAATATCTGTTTGTGGACAGAAAACATATTTCCTGAATCTTGGGAGACACCTTCTCCATAGGTTCCTACCCTATGATTGCTAACATTGGAACAATCACCAGGCTATGGACACAGTCCTGAAAGATGCACAGGTTCTCAGCATTGACCACAGTTATGGTAGCCTGCATTCACCTCTGGGCTAAAAAAATTCCAATGGGTTGGAGAGGAACTACTAAAATCTACATCTAGGCTTCCAGGCTGGGTATTTATTTGATTTACTCCATTAAAATAATCTTTGTCAATACACTGCTGGCAATGACATATGCTATATAAGAACGATTCAAATGCATGATGGAGTCTTTTCAGGACTGCTGTGACTTGGAGGCAGGTCCTTGGTGGCAGGTGTGGGTTTAGTTAATGCATAATTTCCTGAGTTGTGGGAAGCTCTAAGTCTCCAAGAAGGTTCTTTCCAACCCCTTTGAGTCCTGTGCTTGCTCCTATCAATACCCAAAAACTCTGGAGGGACCCAGCTCCCTCCTGTGATTTACAGAGGCTTTCTGTTGCCCCTGGACGCACGGTGGTCCCAACAGAAGGACGTAACTATGTCCCACCTCTGCCCAAAGGAGTGTACCCCCCAGCATAGACTGTCTACCACAGGCTGCAGTGACCAGCTGCTCCTCACTCCCTACCACAGGCAGCAGAGGAGGGCAGACCTCCCACCATCCCAGCACGACTCAGGGAAGGGAAGTGTCTCTCTGCCACCACAAATAGAAATAAGCTAAATTATGCTTCAGGTGAAGCAACTAAGGAAGATGCTTTAAGGCCTCTGCAGGCAAGAAGTGAGCTAGCATGTGGGATAAGTTCAATTTTAATTTGCCTCTGCTCTGTAGGTAGGGGTCATCTATGATACACCATTTTGTCACACGAGTACAGGAAAGTGGTTTTGTCGGTATCAGTGATGAATGTCAGCTCTGTTGTAACAGTCCCAGAAGGAGATAAAGACAGACTTGCTGTGCACAGAGGGCCAAAAATTTCTACCCCCTCCTCTGTGCACCATCCTCCCCTCTGGCTGCCAAAGAAAAGAGCCCCTCAGAGGTTACCCTCCGCCTTTCTTGAACTCGCATGACTTTGCTGCTTTGGATCCTTCACCCCCTGCATTTAACTGAGGTTATGAAAACCAAGCTGCTTGCTCTCTGTTTATTTTCAGTGATCTCATCTGTGTGCTGCCAGCAGGCAGAGCCATGGCCTTTCCCAATACAGGGCATCGCAGTCAGCTCGGAGTGCACCCAGGGTTGATGAGAGAGGTGCCCGAGTCAGCAGCCATGCTGAGCTTATGTAAAAAAATTAAGGTCGAGGCCTAGTGAAGATTTACAGTGCTTGTATTCAAGGTACTGGTGATTGAGCTAAGGACATGTTTTTCTTGCTGCTCTGAGGCAGGGACCAGCTGCAGGGTACAATGCAGTTCAGGACACAGGGGATTTCAAAGAGCTTGACCAGCCAGCTCTGCAGCTGCACCAGTCTGAACTCTGGGCACAAGGACCAGCAGCATCTGGGCTTTGCATTGGAGCAATTTCCATAAGCCTGGGGCGTGCTGTAGGTATGAAACTGATGGTTAGAGAATCCCAGTGGGCCAGCTCTCGGGAACTGGATTTGGCAGCTGCGTACGATGGTGGGAAATCCCCGGTGTGTTGGAAAGTAGCATTTTCAAAGTGTGCTTAGGTGACCTGGAAATCTGCATCCCATTTTCAGGCATGATGGGCTCATATTGTGTGAAGTGTTTCTATTGGGAAACAGGATCCTAAAGCTTTTGATGCTCAGCACTAAGTTAACTTAAATCCCACTGATTTTGGCATTAATGACACATGTTTCCTTCTAAAGCAGGTTTAAAAGGAGTCCTAGCAAGAAGGAACAGCGGGTGAAAAAGTCAGCACAAAAATTAGAAGGGGGATAGTTTATAGATGCACTGCTGGGTGAGATCAGAAATGCATCTATTTATCCTTACTGTTTCACTGGCTTCTTTTTCGGTTTTGCCTTTCATGGAATATATTTAACCACTCTTGAATGTCAGAGCATGAATGAGGGTGATGCTGTCCCAGATGACTAGCACAAATCATGGACTTCTCACACAAAGCAGGGGGACGTGTGCGAATGCCAGGAGGAGTTTCCAGGAGGGATTTCTGCTCTGATCCTATTTCTTGGCTTCCTTTGAGACCTGAAAGCTGTGCAGAAGACTCCTCCTTTGTACTTTCCCATTCAGCTGCATCCTGAAAGCTAGCTAGCACTCTTCCTAGCAAAGATCCCCTAGGTTGGCTCTGCACTGTAAGATACTTGTCTTCTGCGGCAAGCAGAGCACCTCTGCCAGGGAATCTCTGGGGCTGGAGATGAACGAGGACATGGTGAGGAATTCACATCAGCTAGTCCTGAACTGCATCAGCTGCTCAGTTCTCCATGCAGATGCACTGCACGAGAGTCAAGCTGTGCCTTGTATCTCGACATACACTTCAATGAGAGGAAACAAGGAAGCTTGTTTTTCCAGGGCTGGTAATCTAGCAGTGATTTTGGGGAGATCTGAAGCTCATAACACAGCTTTTCCTACAGATTTGTAGTGTTTCTGCTTCTCACCAGCTCCACAAACCTGTGGAAAGTGGAAGTCTCTGCAAAAAGGGATTGAAAATGGCCGGTACAGGAAGACAAACAGACTGAATACATGCACAAACCAAGATTGCATGCATCTCCTTGTTTCTCCAGGAAAGGAGTCTAAAACCAGGCCCCAGGCTAAGTTTTGAAATACAATGCTCCCTGCAAATGAGCCACCCTACAGCTGAAGAACCATTTTATTTTCTTCCCTCGACAGTTTTTTGTTGAAGTCATGGGAGTTGCCCTGGGCACCAAAGGGGTAAAGTTATCTGTGACTCATCCTGTGTCACTGTAAGAGTCTTGCCCTTCTCCCTTGGGGGGAGGTTGGTCACACCAAGCAGATCTCACTTGACTGAAAATACTTATTAATTCATTTTTCCTTTCTCTCTTTTTCTTTTTTCTTCTGCTGTTTCCATTTTATCTAACTCAGAGAAAAACTCCAGAGAGATGAAGTATCTGTGGGTCCTTGTTATTTTTTTCTTTCTTTCTTTTTTTTTTTTTGACAGAAGTCCCTGGTACTATTGACTCAACTCCCCAGCTAAGCATGACAGTGGGACAAAAACTCCAGAGTCAAGTGATTGTTGTGTGACCACATCTGTGAGCCAATGATCCACACCAGCTTTGTACCATGAGTCCTTTCTTGCTTCATCTTCTAAACCACAGAATCCTGTGGCTTCTGCTGAATAACAAATGTAACAACACCCTCTAATAAGCTCCCTTCTATATGTCAGGTTGTCCACCTGCTTTGGTTACTGTTATAACCCTTTGAGGGCTAAGAAGCTTAGAAGAAATCATGGAGTGTATTCATGCTCTTTTCCTTTTATTTATTTGTCTGTTTGTCTTTTATGAGTCAAAGCTGGGTTGCTTTGAGGTCTCTTGAACCTTCTCATTGTGAGTTTTGATAGGGGAATGCTGATATAACTGATCCATAATGCCAGTGATCTCTAGGGAGATATTTGCTTTTGTTGAAAAGCACCGCTCCAGGCCCGGAATTTGGATCAGAATGTGGCAAAGAGTTAAGGAAGCCCCTGGTGGCACATGACTTAAGTTGTCCTGCCATAGCTTATGTAGATGGTACCTGCTTTGGTACAAAGATTATGTTCTGATTTCTGTTTATATTTCATTTAGCATGCTGGTGCCAGTGCCAGTATGAACCTGTAGGTATTACTTGAATGCAAATCCTAAGAAAAAGTAGTTTTCGCATTTGTTCTTAGGATCCTTCATGCTAAAGTTTTATTTTCTACTGACCAGGAACTGTCCGGACTGACTTTCTGCATTTCCTACACTGAAGAACTTCACCCAGTCTTTCAGTCAAGCTAAAATATCTCTTCTTGAAAGACAGAGGGCTTGAAATGTAAAGAATTTAAAAGTGATGAATTTTCCACCTTTCCTGTCAACTGCTTTGTTCCACTATGGTTATTGTCAGAAAGAGCCATGGATCAGGTAGGAAAGGTCTTGGTTTACCCAGAGATCTTGGAATACCGTTTGTGCCAATGATTTCTATGGGAGAGGCACTCCTGAGTGCACACCTTTCTGTTGTCATTGTCATTGACAGCTTATCATCGTCAACAATTTCTCATACACTAGGAGAACCCCAAAACTTTGATTCCTGGAGATGTTCTTGTACTGCCATGACTTACTCTATAACTCCATTTTCTCCTCTTGTGGCCAGCCCTGAAGAAGAAAAAGGCCTTCTATGCACAGCTAATAGAGTTACTGTTTTAGTTTGTGTGACAAGGGCTTGTGTTTCTGTTGTCATGGCTGCCAGGTTTTGTTCCCATAGCACTGTTTGTGTGTATATGTGGATGTTATTCGTTACCTACAGACACTAGAGCCTATACCCTGTGCTGCAGTTTGTACTTGAGCTGCTTCCCTGTAATAGAACAAATAAATACCTCAGATCTGCCTCTTGGTAGGCTCAAGCCAGCGTCCAGATTGTTTGGCCTTTGGTCCACCTCCAAGGGCCTATCAATTAATTTAAAAAAGCAGTGTTGACAAAAACATGGAATATTCCATTGCGAGCAGTAGTCAATGCATGTTCTATATTTTAACACAAACTGATGTCTTGCATTTCCATGTTATACAAGGAAACATCCACAAATGTATGATCTTAGAGATTATTCACAGGAAAAGCAGAGGAATAGATCATTCCTATCACGATAAAAAGCAAAATGTAACAAGTTAAAAAATGTCAACTGTTGGTTGTACAGTGGCAGTATGGTTCGTGTGATATTTTCCTGCAATTCCTGAGTGATTGGAGTACCTGGTGTAGTACCTGGTGGACTGATTGGAGTGCCTGGAGTGCCACACACAAAATCAAATAGCAAAACACTTAGTAAGCTTATACATGCATACATTGCCTATGCAAACAAAGCATGCACGCTTGGGTTTTTTGCACATGCAAATCTTACAGCATAAAACAAACAAAAAGGAAATTACTGTAAAACATATTGCCTCCGAGTAGTTGGGTGTACATTTAGGCATCACCTGTGAACATGATAATTAATGGAAAATTTCTTAGTAAATCCACTCTTTTATTATATAAGTTCAGTAATCAGTTCCAGAATCGCTCAGGATTGGGCTGTGTTTTCATCAGCTCTCACAAGATAAAACAGAACCTTCAAAGCCAACCCCCTTGCTTTGCCACTTAAACCATCCCCACTTGAATTTAATCCAGAATTCTTCCTTTTTTTTGTCTTTTTTTTCCCTGTCTGTTTTACTGCTGGTTCCTTTCTCCTCCCCCTTTTCTCCAATACCCCAAACAAAGAACAAAACTCCCTAGATGTTTCTGCAGAAATCTCCCAAACAATGTCAAAACTCTGAGATCTGCCAACGTTTCTTTTTCTTTTCATAAAAGGCAAACAACTCCCTTCCCTTCTTTCAAGCAATGATGAACATTCATTTTGCAGAATTAGCCTCTGAAAAAGCCAGAACTCCCCTGATTCCACTTTTGAGGGAGGTGAACTATACACCTCCATGGAAAGAGCTCCCTGGAATGTACCACTGGAGACAAAGAAATTTGGGAAGCCTTGCCATATTTCCCATGTTTGAATCCTGCTGAGTGCTTGTCTTTTCTGGTATTTTGTGGCAATAAACTCCATATGCTAATGTGGTAATGGAGGACTTTTCAGTCAAGTAGCCATAAGTATGACAAGGTATAATAAGGAGATAATAGGAATAATTTAAAAGAGATGATGCAAATTTTGTTCACAGTAAAAGAAGAACATTTAAGGGCTGGGGATGCTATCTACGTCATTGGGAAGGTTTAATTCAAGGCTGGATGTTTGCCTGAAGAATAAGGAGGATTTCAAACTGGAATTAGATGAGAAGACTCCTATAGGCTGTGTTAGGACAGAGTAGCCTCTTCCAACATCTCATGTAGAATGTAATCCTGTTTCCCAGAACTGCATCATGCCTTTCAGCTTTCTTTGGCTGCTGTCTGGTGAGATGCCAGCACAGAGGAAGAAAGGGAAAACATTTTCTTTTTTCCTTCACTCCAGCTAGAAATTTGGTTTCGAGGAAAATATCTGCTCTGTGTTTCATCAAGCTCAGTGTTGGGCCAGTTGATGTGTTAGGGCTGATGGTATTTCATGTAGTGTTCTCCTAGAGCAGAGGCCTAGCAACAAGGGCATGTGCTCATTTGACTGCCGTGTAGCAAGTGTCCACTGTGCCACCTCATGGGATGGTCAACTCTCAGGTGGCCTTTTCAGAAAACAGCGTTTTCCTTTGCTGAGGCAGAGGTTTGGGTTCTTCTTTGCTCATCTCACGCAGGTTCCCTTTACAAGGTCAGAGTCCAGGATGCTTCTCATGAACAGGGGATTCACAGATTTGCAGCAAAGTAAACAAATGGGACCTGCTCATAAACAGCTCATTATCTACTCGATTTTCTGAGTCATCACATTTAGCTTGGAATGGGAATCCTGGCTGAACTGGTTGTTTTTGGCAAATCAGATGATCCCTTGTGACCAGAAGTGACTGGTTTCTTCCCTTTATTCCCCCAAACCCTGTTGAACATAATACAAGATACTTTCCACCCTCCATTGTGGGTAAAGACAAGAAACCAAATGGACTGGGAACTTTCTCCAGTGGCAGCCCCGCTGGAGAATAGCTCCAAGCAAAGCAACGTGGAGTAAGGACAGAAAATGTGGCATTTGGGCAGCTCCCTTTCAGAGTGGCAACAGCAGCAGAGGCCAGATGAAGGCGGTTTGGGGTGGGAGAGATGGGGAAGAAGCCATGATGTGGGCTGGAGTGCATCCACTAAGTGTTCAAAAAAGAGGCAGTTTTCAATTGGATCTTGAAATGCACTGCAATCTAGTAAACATGTGTGTGTCAGTGGCAAAGGCTCTGGGGAACTCTGGGGATTTTCTTATTTCCTGGAGCTTCTGAGAAACAGAAAAACAACAGAGGAAAGAAGGAGAACCACATGCAGATTTATGTGCAAAACGTGGGAAAACATACTTTGTATCAATGAAATATTTTATCTGTTCTGAAATAGGCCAACTTGTGTCATTCTTGAGTGCTTTAAAGCATAAGAAAAGCCAGAAAATTCAAAATGAAGAGCCCTTTTGAACAGGAGAATCTAAATGTTTCAAAGAATGTTCATTTTTATCTTCTCAGATTTTTCATTAATACACAACGAACACAAATGAACATTGTGGTAAAGCCAAAAAGAAATGTGTAAACTTGCAAAAATATTCCACGTGGAAAAGAAGGAGCTCTTTTCTCTGGGAAAAAAAAATTACATTTCCACAGTTAAAAAATGAAAAATTTGGGGACAGAGTGTTTTAATCCTTCTTTGTGTATCTGGAAAAGTGGGTGTCGGTACTACTGTTTTTTCCCTTCTTGGATCCCAGTGGGTGTCACAAGAAGCAATTTGCCTAGCCATACTGAGAGGAGATAAATCCAAGAGAGGAATTTCTTCAGATTTGGAGACAGTGCTCTGTCATAATATGGGCAATAACATGGAGGTGCTGAAGTGCTAACAAAAGAAGAAGAGATTCAGGCCTGCAGATGGTTCATGGGACACAGCTGAGCCAAGACAGCTCAATCCCATCAGAGGCAAGCAGGAGATCTGAGTCAGTGAGGGTGGTAGAAAGGAATGACAACATCAGAGCCTCCCAACAGCACATGACGAGCCAGTGGCAATATCGGCACAACTCAGCCTTTCCCTTCAAACACACAGAGACGCTTTATGCACCCCTCACTGTGCAGGGGAGATGGACCGTTCTCCATCAGATACAGAGGAACAACATGAAAGTCCAGCATAAACATGCCTCTGTCAGAGCCGTCGCTGTCCACCTCCTCCCCATCACTTACTCATCCCTCTCACAGGCAGGACGGGAGATGAAATAGCAGTGGAAAGCAATAGACAGGCCTGCCCAAATGGAAATTGAGCGGCTGCTGGAACCTTAGAGTGACACTGGAGTAAAAAGCTTGTGTCTGTAACAACAGGAGCTTAATACATGCAAGCTCTCCAGCATCGTGATTATGACAGACAGGAGGTCCCTCCACATTGTGGACATATGGAAACCAACATGTTCAATTAACCCCACATTTCTCAACCTGGTTGTTGTGTGTGTAGAGCAGTTCCAGTGCAGAGGCTGGAAGGCCCTGGAGCAACCACTGCTGTCTTTCAAGGAATACATCCCAAGCCTCTTCGAAAATACTCACTGGGGAATGTTTGCTTCAGATATTGTCCTCCAACACAAATAGCATTTCACCATGGGCGTGGAATAGTGGAGGGAAAAAAGGATTCTTTATTACATTGGGCTCAGACTGATGTCCTAAAAGCCAAGCCTATGTTTTGGTGGGAACATCCCTGCTCATCATGAGGAAGAACACATGGGCAATGAATGGAATAACCGCCTAATAAATGTCCTGCTCTTCTCAAAAGGGACGATTTGGGAAAAAGGCCACTGAGTGAGGAGGCAACGTCACGACGGAAAATTCCTGGCTTGTGATTGTGTTCAACCACCACTGGCAGCAGAAGCAGCCGCCAACCCCATCAGTGTAACTTGGAGCGAGTCTGTGTCATGTAACCTCCTTTCTCAGTGATGGTTCCAGGGTAAAAGTCTGCAAGATTTCAGTGGACCACTGCAGTATCTTCAGCAATGCCTAAATACTTTCAACAGGAGCCAAGCAATGCCCCAGGCATGCAAGGGTGGTGTAACACCTTTGCAATGGTATAATTTTTTTGGGTGTAGAGGAGGAATGAGGCTCATGTGCCTCAGCAGCTGATGCCCAGCAGAAAACAAGTAGTTTGCTGCAGAATTCCCCTTTGCTGATGATGAACCTATGCAGCTATAATACCACCATGTTTCACTGGAGGTGAAACACGTCTGAAAATTAGGAAATGCCTAATGGGAAGAAGTTAGCCTGAACAACATGTTAAACTTCTGTAGGGTAGGAACAAGAAGCATCACATCCAAGCAAAACTATAATTACACTTTGTGTAATAAATACACTTTGGCTAGCCCCAACAGCAAATCATCACAGAACCTATAACAACAGTTTATTCCCCTCTTAAGGTCATGTTACTTAGCAGTTGGCAAAGTGGAGGCCCCTTCTTTCAGCTCTGGTCCCCAGACACAGTGTCTGTCTTACTAACACTAACTTGTTTTCTACAAGATACATTGAAAATCTTGAGGCTGCTCAGCCAGAATGTGCTAATTAGAAACTGAAGGGGCATTTTGCAAGATATGATTCACTATGCTTGGACAGTGAGTGATAGTACATGTTGGCAGGACATATGCAATTTGACAGCAAAAAGGAATTTGCGCCCACAATATCTTCCCCCGAGTATTCTCAAATTCAGGAAGGTCAGAAGTGACTGAAATAGAGCGGTCTCTTTCTGATGATACATCTTCAGAAAAAGTGATATCGTCCAACATTGCAGTATACTTTCATAAGGATCAGGTGACCTGCTAACTCAGGGACCGCTGAGCCAGAGCCCCAGTATTCTGCATCCCACAAAGAGCAGGCTGTCCCAGCCTGAAGAGAGATGGGTACACCACCCATTTAAAACAGTGCCAAGCTAAATGGACAGGCTGCTGCAATGAAGGCACCAAAGTCAGGAGAAATTACAGGGAGATAGTGATGAAGATGAAAATACACACACAAAAAGAAACAACTTGTAGCCGAGGCCAAAATCAGGAGAACACCAAGAGGTTTTTCAGCAGATGGAGGAGTCAGATACAAGAGATTCTGGATGCTGAGATACAAGAGACCAGGATGCTAATCAAAGGTGTGAGGGCAGAAACTGGATGGAAACAAATTCTTCACCTACAGTGACAAAGCAGACACCCTCTAGAAGATGGTTAAAAAAACATCCAGGACATTTGAAGCTGAACTATTCACAACAAGACTATTGACAGGGCTTGTCTCCATGTTCTAGACCTGGTGCTGGTAACGAAGACTCTTGTACGTAAGCAAATACTGGCACAAAGCACAACAATGGCAGTTAAAAAGGAAAGATGGAGTGATATGTGTGAAACTTTGCAGGTGAAGTGCAGGCTGGAGCATAGGGGAAAAGATATGGAGAAAGTAACAAGAAAGTCAGTCTGTGAATACCTGGCTAGAATGATAGCTTTTGTCAGGCTGCTTTCTCCTAATAAACCATGACTTTCTTCTTGACATCAGTGGAACCCTCTTGTGTTATTTTCTCAGAACACTGTGCATAAAGGCCATCCTCCAGCCTTCACAGACAGAAATCCTATATGTCAGGGCCAAGAGTTCCAACAAGATAGAGGATACTTCTCTGGGATGAGCTGTGTCTCCAGAAGGTCAGCACTGAATCCCCAGCTGGTAGGTAAGCCAGTAGATGAGAGTGATAACATGTCTTGCATTAGACAAATATCTTTTTTTTCCAGGGACAAGGGAAGATCGAAAATAATGCCCAGTTCCCTGTGCGATCAGCTGGAGCTTTGCCATAGACTTCATCAGTGCAAGATTTTCAGTCTTGCTCCATGCAGTTCCTCCTGGTCTCCAACCCAAAGCCCTTTCATGCCAACCATTCCACCAATGTTTTTTTTGATCATGACAAACAACTAAGCAGAAGACCAGGCCATGTAATCTATGGCTTCTTTCCTATGGGACACCTTTATTATTCTGGCTCAGGTACCTATGAATGTCCTATCTCCTCCTTCCCTCACTGAGCCACAGTGACCAATGCCTGTTCCCTGCCCATATCTGTCAAAACCTTATCTGAGCTGATTCTCTATATCTATAGGGCCAGGTTAATCCAAGCCCAGACAAGGAAAGAAACTGGTAGAGCCTCCAGACACAACATGGTGCCGTGACACTTGGGCTGGAGTGGTGTGCTACATTGAGTGGTGTTGGTAGGGGGAGATGGGGGGAACAGTCTTAGACTTTCCCAGAAATTCATGCCTAACATATAGAGACATCTTTTGCTGACAGAGCAGTTTGTGCAGTGCCAGACAGAATAAAAACCTCATCAAGGCTGGGACATACTCCTTCACCCGCAGCCATCTTGGAACTGCTCTTTTTCCTTTCTATAGCCTCACACACCACTGGCAACAAAGAGATAATCAGAAGGACAATGTCTTCATTTAGAGATTGATGGTTCACCCTCCTTTCTGGTAAAGGCTTGTGGCTGGAGGTCAGCTGGGATCCAAGGGCAGCCAAGTAGCTCTTTCAATCCACAACGGGATGGAGCAGCCATTTTAATAAAAGGGAGAAAGAACTGTTTCCTCTGTGGCTGCAAAAGGTTGTAATTGACCTGGCAGAGCATGCAAACCCTGGTTTGCATGGGAAATGCTCTCTTTTCCCTTACACACGTGCTCCTTTGTAATACTGCTGGGGGCTGCTATGCTGCTGTCTGAAGTATCCAGCTCTTAATTAAGCGCAGCAGGGTCTGTCGACACAGTGCGACAGAACAGGAGACTGCTGGTAAAGCCCTCACCAAAGACAGCTCAGACAATGCAGCCAAACCTGGAGGAAGATAAAGCAGCTAAAACAGACTCCCATCTCTGCACCCCTTCAGCATGATCAGAGCAGACTGAGAAATCCCTGGCTCCAAATCCCACTCCTCTTTTTTCTCCATTCGTGACCTGGAAAGCATGTGTCTCCCTATATCAGGCTCCAAAAGTGTCTTATAAAGAGCTGCAGATCTAGGTGAATACTACCTGCTAAAAGAGGAACTGTTTGTATGAGTTTCGTGTCATGATCAGCCCTCTGCTGGGCTCCCCTCCCCTTTGTCCAAAGGGCTGCACAGACACAGATGCGAAAAAAGGGATCATATCCCAAGAGCTAAGTATTAGACATAGCAGACAGGTGTATACAAAAACAGGACACAAGGATTGCAGCTGGTTTTGTAGCTATGGTTTTACTGAAATTCAACTTCAATTAAAAGCTGAAGTGAACTGGACTGGGGGTGCAGAAGGGAGCATAAATTCTCAGTGTGTATATGAATTACCTGTTAAAGGTACAGTCACTGTGCCAACCCAGCATTAGCTGTTCACTTACTCTTCCATGGAAGTGGCTGGCTCAAAGGAAGGGGATCTAAAAAGTTTATTGAATCGGTGTGTTAAAATTTAGTATTCATTAGATCCTGGCTTTGCCGAGCCTCTTAGTTGTGCGGAGAAGCACCACTACTTTGCTTCTAAATTTTTGTCAGGAATATAATTTCCACCCATTTCTTCTCAGTTTTTTTTCTCTGGTGCCTCACTTCCTCTTCAGCTCCTCTCCTATTTCCTTTCTCACCATCTGTCACCAAACAGTACTGTTTGCCTGTTGCAAAAAAAGATGCAAGTATTGCCAATTTATGCTTGTTTCTTTTCTTCCTCTCTCTTTATAATATACTAAGTCATGGAAAACAGAGCTGGGAGAATCTGCCTGCCTCAAAGCAAGACTGCCTTTGACTAAATGATTTGTCTAACCTGCTATTAAAACCATTCAGAGATGGAGATTCCACAACTTCCCTAGGCAAATCTATTTCCTAAAAATAGAGTACTGTTTATCAAATAGTCTGAAACCATAATCTGTAGCAAAGGACTATTTTATGTGCTCTACAGTATCAAGGCTGGGACAAACAAAGAGGCCAGAGTAATCTTCTGCCATCATTCTGGGGTCAGAAGAAGTCCTTAGAGCACAATCTTCTGGGTTTAGTCACAGCAAGTCTCCTGGCAGCTCTGTGCACTGAAGTTAAGCTGCTTGAGATGATTCTGATATGTATATGCAAGGCCCCACGGTAAACAGAAAAAGCAGTATCTTAGTTGCTGAGATTACAGCTCTGAGTTGTGGCTACCTCCCTCCACACTCAGATGTTTACAACCACATGCACACCTTCCTTGGAAATGATCTTGGGTTTCAATTCCAGAGGAGCAAAATCTGAGACAAGATGAGATAGGTTTTCTGGGAGAAGACTGGCTTTGGTGGGTGGTTGGGATTACTTTTACCCCAGCATAGACAACTAGAGACCTTCAGATGGTTTAGGAGTAAAAATGAAGCATTTTCTGTCTCCAGTGTTATAGTGAACACAGCTTTTTTCAGGTGAACACATTTCTAATGCCTCCCCCTACATCTCACTGCTGGTTGAAAACCCCAGGACTCCACACGCCATGGATCTTTGACCCTCATAGAAGTGTTGTTTTTTTTTTTGCCTAGCATGAAGCAAGTCAAGAGTCAGACGAGGAAATATGTACTCTGGTTGCATGTGCTATAAGTATATCAACCCTCAGATCTAGTGTTCTCACCTCTTCTTCTAAAAGAAGTTAAAAACAGATGCATATTTTCATAGAAAATGCAAATGACTCTAGTTCCTGTGTATATGATCCATGCCTTGCTTAGCCCAGGCTTGTGCAGCAGATATAAAGAGCTCAGAAACATCTCCTCAGCTGTTGCCTGGGTCAAATACTCAACATGATAAAATGAAATCAAGTCCTGTCCTGTTCATTGGTCATAGCTGTGGGTCTGGAACAGAAAGTGTTGAGTAGTCAATGGAGCTGAGCTGAGAGTGAAGAGGAAACATAGGGTTCCAACTTGCTTCCCTACCCACTGTGTTGCTGGTGAATGTTATGATTTATTTGCTTGTGTTATTCTTGTCTCTGCTGACTGTGATCCCCTCTAACCTTCAGGCAGAACATCGATGACTAATGAGATGTACATGTTCCCCAGAGGAACACTGCTGTTCACTTCTGCCTCTGGGTAGTCTGGAGGTCTACTGAGGAGAGAGAAGCAGGAAGCCATTTTGCACTGAACAGCCTAACGTTAGAGGATGTTCACCAGTGGTGACTCCAGACAATGTGTGACCAATGAAGTCACAACAGGCCCCTAATTTAAAGGGTCTTTGTTCCCATTCCATGTGCTGAAAAAAGCTGTATGGCAGTCTGTACTGTTTATGAACATCTATCCATTTAAACAGAATATCTATGTTTACTAAAAATAATGGCCTTTGTCCTATAAGCCATGCTTTCCTCTTTGTCAAAGCCACTTAACCCACCCTCACTGAGGTGCAGGATTTCCTTTGGCTGACTTACTTTATACTTTTTGGGTATGGAATGAGTGTAGGTTTCTAAGACGAAAATGATTGACACTTTCTTTGCACATACCCAGCCAGGCTCTGTTGCTAGAATCAGTGACAGTGGAACCATTGACCTCAGTGGAGTTTTTCCCGTTTACTTCAGCAGTGAGTTTGGCTTTCTCTTTCTATGCATCTAGAGTTACAAACCCCAGCGTTGTCTGAATTCACCTTGACTTTCATTGCTCTTTGTCAAGGTTTAAAGCTGGGCTGGCTATTGAATGGATGGCAGATACTCTCTATTAATCCTTTCTTTCCCCCAGAACTGTGGGGGGAAAAGGGAGAGACACTTCCAGGTTGGAAAGTTAAAACTGTTTTAATAAAAAATAACAATGAAAAAAAGGGTATAATAATAATAATAAAAATAAATATATACAAATATATGCAAAACTAAAATCGAGCTCCCCCAATGACAATCATGTCACCACTGGCACTGCAGGGCAGGGTCTGGGAAGTCCCGGACTGGATGCAGCGGCAGATGGGAGCTGGATTCAGGAACACACAGAGCAGGATCGAAGGCAGGAGAAAAACAGACAGAGTCCTCTTCGGACACCGGCCATAGAAGAAGAGAATACGATCCTCGTGGTCCCTCAGCTTTAAACTGAGAATGGTGTGTGTGGGATGGGATACTTCGTTGGTCAATTTTGGGTCACCTGTCCTGTCCACTCTTCCCCGCAAGTGTGACTCTTTCATGGCCTTTCACTTGTGGACCACAAGAAACTTAGCAGTGACCTTGGTTTCTATAGGAATAAGTACAAGCAATAACAATAAACTTCAAGTGTTGTCAATCCTAGAAGTGGACACTGTCTGAAAAACATGTAGTTAACTTCAGAAAGTGCAGTTACTTAGAAGAAACTTAACTGAAAGGAAAAAAATCACTGAAAGGAATATTGGTTCTGTTCTAGTCCAAAACAGGACAATTTAAATGAGCATCCATAAAGTGAATTTAGAGGAACCAGTGCATTTTCTGTCCAGAACAAATAATTTGGTCCTTTCACCCAAAGGATCCAAAGACATGGCAAGAGCTTAATGCTGTCTGCCTAGTAACAATTGTAACAGATGCTGTAGAATGGTAAGGTTATTTGGAATCACAAATTGAAGTTTCCATCCAGGAATTTCCTTTTCCAAACAAACACAGGAGTCAATAGATAAATACTAGAGAATCAAAGTTATCATTCTTATAATGATTATCCATCATTCCAGACCACATCTTTCCATCAGTGTTGCTATATCTCCAGCCTCCTGTCCCAACATGAGGGAAGTTGGATGGGAATATTTACCGCAGCTGTTAAGATAAGGCAAAAGGCGTCCAGCTGCGATTCTGAATGGCTTTTTGCAGCTGCACATGGCAGTGCTGAGACGACCTTGATATGCTGCTTAATGTTCCCAAATTAGCTCCCAGCAATGAGTTTAAGCCTCTAAGCTGAATGATGGTGTCTTGGTGTTCTAACTTTTGCTTATTCTGGGAATTGAAGTAAACAAGTCTGGCAGCTTGGACAATGAAAAATACAATTTGCCATTGAAATGTGTCTGGGTTAATTATCTTGAGGTCAACGTTCCTAGCTCCAGAGCAATGTGATCCTCATAAGGGTGTGATCTCAGACATATCCCCTTCCCCATTAAAGGGGTACTGAGGATCTGATCCTCATAGAACTAAGTGTAGTGCCCTATGCTTAATGCTGCTGGAAGACTCTCTTTGGTATCTGAGAACTTGAATCCCATGAGGAAAAGTTGGCTGTTTGGCTGATGTCCAATGCCAGTCATGTTCACACAGGCTGGGAAGAATCTGGCACAGCTCATCACTGACCCTGAAGAGGAAGATTATTGCCTAGGAAAAGGTGCTGTGTTGGGCCAATGATGCATGGCCAAGTCTGATGAATTAATAAGATGACGAGGAGCTTATTTGTGTCTCTGGAATATTTTCACTCTGCAGACTAAGGTAGTTGCTTTCCATGATACTCTAAGCCTGTAAATTCCTTCTGGTCTGAACAATATTTTTATTATTATTATTTTTAAGCATGTAGACTAAACACAATCCATACATCTCAGAGCTGTCCAATGAGCTCTTTCACTTGCATTGGGAACACAGGGCCCTTTGGATTGTTTATAGCCAGCTCTGTGCTTTGGATGGCTGACTTTGCGGACCTCTCTTGTTTTTTGGTGACACAAGGGCGGCAGTAAGAAGGTCACTGCACCCCCAACTTGCTTTGCTTTATTCTTAGCAACTTGAGTGAGCACCACACATAAACTCTGCTGGGACAGTTAGTCTCTGAGAGGACGAATTCCAATTTTTCACTGAGTGGCACAAATCCAGAGTCAGTTCACTGAAATCAGCGGAGTTATTTTGGATCAAGACCGAAGAGAATGTAGCCTAAGGTCAGAATCTGAGTCGAACAATCCTCAGAAGCTGCAGAGACTAGACGGTATTTACTTGGAAAGTCAAGGCATATCTGAAGATATTCAGACTTGATCTGTCTGACCTGACACAGATGAAAGCTGTTCTAGTTCTCTAGATCCTACCTGGCAAGAGATTTGTAGGTTCTCTGGCTTATCAGCAAGAACATTGATCAATTTGCCATCTCCCTCCAATGACTCTTATAATGACTTTCACAGAGTCACTGGGATCATCTCTTTTTCTGGTTACAGTAGTGGGACCAGCACGGGACATGTTCAATGATGGATAAATAGAGCCATAGGTAGAGAGAGAGGGGCTGAATATGGATGGATGAATGAATAAATGGAAGTATGGGAGGTGAAGAGGAGTGAAAAGAGGGTAATCAATGTCTTCAAAAGGCTCTTTTTTGCATAAAGATAATGCCTCTGCCCCTCACCCCCCACCCCCCAAACAGTAACAAACAGTGGAGGGAAGGATTGTCTATTCTGCGATAACATTCATGATACACATGAATAAGAAATCAGCAACTGAGTTTTACCTTGACATTATTATTGCTTGCCAGGTACTTCTTTGTCTTTTAATAAGGCCCCTGTATTTGGTTTGGCACTGTTTGTGTAACTTCTGGGTATTATCCCAGCTCTGTACCTAGAAAACCTTACACAGTCATATTAGCTTCTGCTGCAGACAACCTAACTTGGCTTCAAACTCTGTCCCTCTTCTTCACAGTGAATGGTCCCAGACAGTTTGAAATAAGTGGAGAAGCTAGTCATTAGAAATCAATCATACGTATGCACATGCATTAAATTCATACAGTTACATACACCCACACACAATACATTCGGTTACCTTTTATTAGAACTTAAACTACAGAACACCGATTTGTTCTTGACAACACCAGTTCAAGCACATGTTCTCCAGCACCGATGATTCTGTCCTTTAAATTTAGCCCTGGGATTCCAGAAATCCTACATAAGTCTCCAGCTCCACCACAGTTTTACCAAACAACCTCAGAAAAACTGTTTAATCTACAAGGATCTCTTTCCCCATCTGTGATACTTATTCCCAACCTCCTGGGAGTTTTGCCAGGATGCTGGACGTGCAAGACCTGTTTATTTTTTTGTACTGGTATAGGATGCAGAGATCACACACACACAGAATCACACAGAATGTTAGGGATTGGAAGGGACCTCGAAAGATCATCTAGTCCAATCCCCCTGCCGGGGCAGGATTGCCTAGACCATATCACACAGGAACGCGTCCAGGCGGGTTTTGAATGTCTCCAGAGAAGGAGACTCCACAACCTCTCTGGGCAGCCTGTTCCAGCGTTCAGTCACTCTCACTGTAAAGAAGTTTTTCCTCATATTTAAGTGGAACCTCCTGTGTTCCAGCTTGCACCCATTGCCCCTTGTCCTGTCAAGGGATGTCACTGAGAAGAGCCTGGCTCCATCCTCTTGACACTTGCCCTTTACATATTTATAAACATTAATGAGGTCACCCCTCAGTCTCCTCTTCTCCAAGCTAAAGAGACCCAGCTCCCTCAGCCTCTCCTCAGAAGGGAGATGTTCCACTCCCTTAATCATCTTCGTGGCTCTGCGCTGGACTCTCTCTAGCAGTTCCCTGTCCTTCTTGAACTGAGGGGCCCAGAACTGGACACAATGTTGCAGATGCGGCCTCACCAGGGCAGAGTAGAGGGGGAGGAGAACCTCTCTCGACCTGCTAACCACACCCCTTCTAATACACCCCAGGATGCCATTGGCCTTCTTGGCCACAAGGGCACACTGCTGGCTCATGGTCATCCTGTTGTCCACTAGGACCCCCAGGTCCCTTTCCCCTCTGCTGCTCTCCAACAGCTCTGTCCCCAACTTGTACTGGTACACGGGGTTGTTCTTGCCCAGATGCAGGACTCTACACTTGCCCTTGTTATATTTCATTAAATTTCTCCCCGCCCAACTCTCCAGCCTGTCCAGGTCTCTCTGAATGGCTGCGCAGCCTTCCGGCATCTCAGCCACTCCTCCCAGTTTTTGTGTCATCAGCGAACTTGCTGACAGCGCACTCTAATCCCTCATCCAAGTCATTAATGAATATATTGAATAGAACTGGTCCCAGAACCGACCCTTGCGGAACTCCGCTAGACACAGACCTCCAACTGGACTCTGTCCCGCTGACCACTACTCTCTGGCTTCTTTCCTTCAGCCAGTTCACAATCCAATCACAGTCAGATCACTGTGACCTGCACCTCTCAAGGCTTTGCAGGTGAAACTTGGCTACGTTCACACCTCATCTGGAAACTTCCGAAGAGGGTGAGATTAGGTAAATTCTGAGTTTGCAACTGGATGGCAAAGAGGTTTCCTTCTTGTCCATTATACTTCCTTCAACACTCACTCCTATGTTTTCCAGAGCTGTTCCTAGACTTTTATGAAAAACACGTGAAGTGGCAAATGACGCAGCAAAGCTGGCTGAATGACCTCATTTAAAAGCCCTTTAAAAATGTTATGTGTTAGAAACAGTCAGCAAGACAAGATTGCAGAAACTTTTCTTAGAGCTTTTCCTTTCCTTCTCGCCATCACCAGGAACTCCTCTTTCTCACATATTAACGCTCTCTGGTCCAGGAAAGCCTGGGCTAGAGACTCACAGGAAGGAAAAAAACAGGTCATTTGGGTTCAGTGGGGACAGACAGACATCCTTTCTCAACAGGTACCTGCCTGGTTCCAAATAAAAAAAAATTCAGATGCTTTTTACGTAAATTGTTTTGAATTACCAGAAACTACCCTTGAAGTACTTTTCAAACATTATTAATAATACTTAATTGGTAAGGATTTATTTTTTTAAAAAACAATGCTGATGATGGTTTTGTTTTTGAGTGTAAAACTAACCAAAAAGCCTTCATTCAAGTAAACCCCATTCTTTTTCCTGTTCTTCTGGTGAAGTTTGGTCCACATTCCTAAGGTATCCTTGCAAATTCCTATTTAGTGAAATTAATCTTCTTTCATTGTCTAGGAATATTCTGATGGCTTAATAAAAAGAAGTACTAAAAAAAAGACTTGAATGGAAACAGGCTTCATTTGCACCAAGATACCTGGTCTTTATATTTTAGCCCAGAGGTTCAAAGCAAAATGCTTGCAGCCTGATTTCTAGATTCATATCGAACACAGCTGGCACATATATCAATAAATGTTGTATCTTCATATGTCAGGCCAACTATTGTAGGCATTCAAATATGGACGTGAATGCCTATTTGAAGTGCGCATCTTAGAAACCTGTCTGTATTACTGTACTTGAGCTTAAAAACAATTCCCTAGAGTTTATGTAAAAGCAAAAAAGTTTTCTCTTCCATACTAGTTAGGAGAGAAAAATCAAAGAGCATCAAAGAAATTGAAGCAGGGGGGTGATTTACATCAATTTTGGAAGGGCCAACAGGTAAAGAGTGAAGTCCAACCCAGAGATTTGATATCCATTCTATTTCGAAGGTGAAGGTAAAGTTCAATCAGCTTTGCTTAAAAATTATTATTTATTTTTAATAAAACTCATTCACTCACTGGTCTGTTGGCTTGGCAGCCACTGCTTAATGCTGTCAACTGGAACATCTGAGTTTGGGAATAAAACTCAAGTTCCAGGACCTGGCTGGCAGAGGGTAAGTGCATTTGGAGATGCTGTGTTTGAGTCCCTGGAGGAGGGAAAATGCCTGTAAAGCTCTTTAGGGATAAGAGATTCATGGGGTCTTGTTACAGTAGACTCCCTTATGTCTCATTTGTGTACCTTCCTGGCGGGGGAGAAGGGCACGAGTGGATGGGGCCATGAAGGGAAGTGAGGGCACGGAACTAGGTTTTTTTCTGGGAAGCAGAGATCAGGCTCTAGACGCTGGGCTTTTTATGCCAGACTATGGGAGAGAAAGAACAGTTCTTAAAAGAGGGAAATGAATTAGGGCTACAAATAACTCTGGGATGACTGGCATATTAACCCTGTGGGTGCTGTCACCATTAGAAACACCTAGCTGAACTGTGGGTCCTGCTCTCTGTTTGTGACCACAGGTATTGGAAAGTTATTCTCTTGTAGTTTGACATTAACACTCATGACTCAGATTTTAAGAAATTCAACATTTTGAATGATACTTTGTGTTATGTGGTTACCCATCCCTTAGAAACCCAATCAAGATTCACTACCTGTTATGTTGGAGGACTCCCTGGAGTCCTTGGGTGGAAATGTGATTGGCTCACATTGAGCACAGGACTAATGTGAAACATTGCATTCAATTCAGCCAGATTTCATTGAACCACTTTTCAGTCAGCTGTGAAATTCTTACTGGATTCTTCTCATGAATGGGACTTTGGTCCAACCACAAGAAACTCTCTGAAAAGAGAGAGTCTCTCTGCCTTTTTCTAGGTCATCCAGCTAATTGCATTAATTTTCAACTGTAGCCCTGTTTGTAAAGAGGCAGCAAAGACAGGGATTGTTTTTTGCCAGGAAGATTTCTCAGTCATCTGGACTCCAGTTCATATTTTCAGTGCCATTTTCCTAGGCATCTTACCTATCCCCACTGTTGGGTTTCTGTGGCAGTGAAAATCTCTGGCATGACTCTCATAATGTTAATGTTAAACCCATCAATTGTACTTGGGGTAACTTACACATCTTCCTTTCTGATGCTAATTTGGTTTTCTCCCTGGCAGTCTGAAGTATCAAAGCCAATGCTTTGCAGCATTTTTTCAGAACAGACCATTTTGAAAAGGGCTGGACACCATTTCTTTCCACTTTCTAGTGCTGATACTCCAAGTCACTCATTCTCTCTCTTTTTTTTTCCCCTCAGTGGACAAATAGAGTCTTTAAAAGAGAAGAAAAGAATCCAAATATCCTTTGATGCCAGCTATAAAAATTAAAGTCCAGTTGAATCCAGGTATTTCCCTTCATATCACATTCAAAGCCTCCATTCTGCAAGGATCTGGTCTTGCTCTCTCTGTTTCTACACTTGTAACCCACAATTACAGCCTCTGACCTCAGGCTGCTTGAGAGAAGTGAAACCAGAAGGGACATCTTGCTTGAAATTCGGTAGCACTGAGATTGGTGGCTTGGGGCCTTAACAGAATATTTCAAAACCATTTTGGCTATTTAGTGGCAGGAGCTGAGTTTCTGGGGTGTGTGTGAGAAGTAAAACACTTTCCTATGAAAGCCAGCCTCTGAGGCAGGAGTCAGGAGACAGGCTGGATGTTTTGCAGCATCGTGCTGTGGGATTTGGTTGAGTTACTAGGAAGGAACTGGCCTCAAAACTGGCGCTATGCTTCTTGCAGAAAGATTTCGCCACTAACACTTTGCAGAATTACATCTACCAATTATTGGCTGGTATTTCCTAGCAGAAGTAATTTGTACTTGTTTTTTCCCCTTTTAAAAAAAGGAAAAACCACTGCCTTTCCAAAGGAACATCAGAGCGCTTAACCAATAAAGCATTTTCTTTCCTTCAGGGGAAAAAAAACATCCTCCTGTTTCATATAGATTTTACATGCATCGCACACCCTTTTAACTTTTCCAGGCTTAGATTACAGTGCCTGCAGTCCTGGTGTTAAAGCTGATTTACACCCCAGAGTAAAGTAAAATACTGTCAGACTAAGAGCTTTGAAGGCCTTGACTTCATTGAGGTTAATGGAGCGCATCCCATTAATGTCAGCTCAAGGATGGCTCAAGTGAAAATGGAATAATGTCAAAACTAAGCAAATTACAGGAAAAGTGACACTTAGTAGTGTTGTGAGGCTTATCCTTGGGACGAATATTAAAATCTACCCTTCGCCATATATGCTACGCATTCCTTCAATTTGTTCTGAGATGACTAACTGACTGGACTAGGTTTTTCTATATTCTGCCGTAACAGGAGATTAAACCTCCATGTAAATCTTCCATTCAAATAAACATAGTAATTGCAGTTCTAAAAGTTCACTGAGGACTTTGGTCAAGAAAAGACAGACCCAAATGAGGAATCAGTTCATCTGACATAAACAAAAATTCTGCCTATGCTGAGAAACTCAGATGTGAGGATTTTGCTTAAACAGCCTTGGATGAACACTGCATTATTACCAGTGGATATCTCTATTATGGTCACTGAGTTGACCCGGCAACGAATCAGGCGAGGAGGGGGTGGAGCCGGAGGCACCGTGGAGAGAGTTGAAGGGCCCCTGGGGAGCGCGAGCGACCTGGAGCGCGCAAACAGGGGCGTGGCGCGGCAGGACAGGGCAGGGCAGTTCGCGTGGGCAGGGCGAGCAGGGAGGTGCGGTTTTCCTCGCATCAGGGCAAGAGGACAGTCCAGGAATGGTTTCCACTCGGTGGGGCCCTAAGTCCTCTGCGGGTGCCAGAAAGGACATGGCAACACAAACAGACCTGCTGCAGAAGCATGCGGAGGTCCAGGTGTCAGGCTGCAGGGAGTGCCCGAGCCTGGCCCTGGCACCTGAGGGTAATGGAGACATCACCTGTGTGAGGTGTGAACAGGTCGATGACCTGATCTCCTTGGTGGCACAACTCAAGGGGGAGGTGGAAAAGTTAAGGAGCACTGGAGCATCTGATGAAGAGATTGGCAGGCAGTGCTGTTCCCTGCCTGTCCTGGGGAAAACAGACGGGCCTAATGCTCCCCGGGAAGTGGAGGATCCTCTTCCTCCTCCACAAGGAGCCGGAGGAGACCTAGGGGATGGGGGGAATGGAGGCAGGTCCCTGCTCAGGGTGGTAGGCAAATCCCATCCCGGCCTTTCTCCCCTCCCCATGTCCCCCTGCAGAATAGGTATGAGGCGCTGGTACCTGAGTGTCTTCCTGAGCATCAGGAAGACATGAATCTAGGTGAAGGACCTTCTAAGGGGCTACGTAAACAGAAGCAACCAACTAGGAGGGTTGCAACCAGCTCCAAAAAAGAGAAGAGTAATTGTTGTAGGTGACTCCCTGCTAAGGGGAATGGAGGGCCCCATATGCAGGCCAGACCCAACTCACAGGGAAGTCTGCTGCCTCCCTGGGGCTCCGGTATGGGATGTAGCCAGGAGGCTTCCTGAACTGGTGATGCCCTCTGACTACTACCCTCTATTAGTATTCCAGGTGGGTAGGGATGAGATTGAAGGGAGAAGTCCCAGGGCAATCAAAAGGGACTTCAGGACCCTGGGGTGTTTGGTGAAGGGGATATGTGCACAGGTTATATTCTCCTCCATTCCTTCAGTGTTAGGAGAAAATAGGGAAAGGACTATGAAAACACAACAGATGATTAATATTTGGCTAAGAGACTGGTGCCGTAGGTGGGATTTTAGGTTCTTTGACCACGGGGTGGCTTTCATGGCACCGGGCCTGCTTGTGCCGGATGGGGAGCACCTGAGTCAGAAGGGGAAAAGGGTTATGGCCCAGAAGTTGGCAGGACTGATCAAGAGGTCTTTAAAATAGTTTTGATGGGGGAGGGGGATAAGATCAGGGCAACTAGAAACGAACCTAGGGGCAACAGGCCTGCGTAGGGGGCAAGACCGTTAGCCCAGCTGAAGTGCATTTACACCAATGCACGCAGTATGGGCAACAAACAGGAAGAGCTAGAAGCCACTGTGCAGCAGGAAGGTTATGATGTGGTTGCCATCACAGAAACGTGGTGGGATGACTCTTATGACTGGAGTGCTGCTATGGATGGCTATAAGCTCTTTAAGAGACAGGCGAAGCAGGAGAGGCAGTGGGGTAGCGTTGTATGTTAGGGAGTGCTTGGATTGTATCGAAATTGAAGAAGATGATGAGGATGACAAGGTTGAATGTCTATGGGTAAAGATCAGGGAGAAGGCTGGCAGGGTGGACATTATTGTGGGAGTCTTATAGACCACCCAACCAGGATGAGCAGGCGGACGAGGCGTTTTACAACCAGCTGTCAGAAGCCGCCTGGTCACTGGCCCTTGTACTCGTGGGCGACTTCAACTTGCCGGATGTCTGCTGGAAATACAACATGGCAGAGAGAAAGCAATCAAGGAGCTTCCTAGAATGTGTGGAGGACAACTTCCTCATGCAAGTGGTAAATGAGCCCACTAGAGGAGGGGCCCTGCTTGACCTGTTGTTTGTGAACAGAGAAGGACTAGTGGGAGATGTGAGGGTCAGTGGCCGTGTTAGGAATAGCAACTATGAAATGTTATAGCATCTGCTGCTATCTCTAATGTTCTTGTGGTCTTCAACGGTGTGCGAAAACCATGTTGTACAATGAGACTCTACTCTGTCTCATGTTGCCTTGTCCCTATTATTGCTTCAGCAAGGACACTGAATGGATGATCTGGGCATTGGCACATCCTGGTCTTTGACCACTCCACAGGTTACATTCTTTTGACATATTTAAATAGGAACAGCTATGTGAGCAGGAAGGTTGTAAAATTAAGTAGCATAAGGAAGGAGAGTTTGCAACATTTCCCACAAACCCTCAGCAGATGACAGGAGTCAGATTGCTCTAGATGCATCAAGAGAAAGATGATTGTATGATTGTTTTCTAAGACATTCCTCCTAATTTTCACTTTATAGTAAGTAAGTTGGATTTATCTGGGGCCTCTCTCTTGGATGAGTCATACACATGGATTTTTGTGCATACGCTTTTGGATTAATCAGCAATTTCACTTTGACTCACTCTCTTTCTGTTCACTCCTCATTAAATGTTCCAGCAAATTACTTTGTGTTCAGTCCCGTGCTTATCCAATCCCACAAGTTTTGGCATTCTCTTCTACGGTGAAAAGGTGAAACCCATTTCAGGCTGGAAACAAGTGAATTTAGTGCACTTACAAAAACTGAATTTAAAATGAACCATGTGGCCAAGCTGTCCAATCAGAATGGATAAATCCCAGCAACAAACTGCCCATGAACAGACAAGGGAAAAGGACTATTTATTTGAATGACTTCACAGCTGAACTCATACTACAATATGTACATTTGAAAGCAAAAAATGAAATACAAGTCATCCAAGAAACAACCTGCTATGAATTATTGATAAAGAAATGCATTTGCAACAAGGAGTCTCAAATAGCAAAATTCTTGCATGAGGCAGCGTGTTTCAGGTTCAAGTCTTACATGGGAACAAGGCTTCTGAATGGACCCTTAATGTTAAACACAGAAAAAAACTCCATACCTTTAGCTGATTTGTATTTTGGGCAAGACATGGGTATTAACTCTTTCCTTTCCCTGATCTGTCTAGTGACTTTTTCAGGATGTTGACAGTTTTGCAAAATCAATGTGCTTTTTTCCTCTTGGACAAGGCCTGGACAAGGGTGACCAATGTGGTCCAAGCAGTGCAAGCAGGATGACTAAAATCCTGTACATAGCTCTGAACACATAATCTAGGCTGTGTCACAGAGCTGGCTTGCCAAAAAGACACGAATGAAAACTAACTTCAGTTCCTGCTGGCGGCAAGCTTGGAGGAAAGATGATCTGTTTAAGTCTAGCCTCTTTCCTTGGGCAGTCCCTTGTTCAAAATAAAAACTAAAATAATATCAGAGTGCCAATATGTTTACTGAAAAGCCCTGCATGGCGCAAGCACTGTGCGGTCCAGGTGACTATCTGCCAGAGAGTCTGAACGGAGAGGCACAGCAGGCTTTTCCAACACCACGCACTGCCTGCACACTCCTCTTCTGGAGTCTCTGTACCTCTGCAGTCTGTTGTGCTCTGGTAGTAATGGCCCTAAGGACCTGAAAACTCCCAGTTTAGATTTCAACCAAACACATTTCTCCTGAGAAAGCAAAATGTGAAGCAAATCAAAACCAATTTCTCCTTCTCAGTTCCTTTTTCAGGAGTCAACCTCTCTGGCAGGGGCAACATAGTTCAGCTTGAAAGAAGGATGGGATTGAGGATGGGTCTCATTTCAGGTCCATTTCTAGAATCTCATGGTCACTGTGAAGCCCAATATGTTTTTTTTCTGCACTGGGAGAATGCAATGTTTTTTTCCCAGCAGCTTAGAGGACTTTTCTGGGAATGAGTGGACACTGGGGTGAAATGTCACAGCTTTAATGGCAAGTTACCCAGGCTTTCTTTGTTAGGGATATGTGATATATTTGCATGTCTACGGAATATTTGCCACACTCTTCCATGAGGCATTGAGGCCAGGCTTTCAAATGCTGAGTACATCTTTATTCCTTTTTCATGCCCAGTTTAATTTATTCCATCAGCACTGGCTACTTAAAGACATAAATCTTCCCATGGAACAGTGCAAAACAGCCAGCATCAATTTGTTATATCTAATGATTGAGCTGCAACTGGCAGGTGGCCGGGAATTAGTGCACTTCATCTTTTCCTTAGGTTTCGTATAATAAAGTGAATAATTGGGGTAATCAATTTGGGAAAAAAAAAGCTGCACCTGTTTTGCTCACAGCAAAATTTGGAGAGCAGAACCTACTGGTTAGAGACTACTACATCCTGGTTGGTAAGAGGCCTTGATTCAGGCAGAAACAAAGAGAGGTCCTGAAGATCGTGGGGAAAGTAAACACCTTGAATGTTCAGCCATATCTCCAGAGCTGCCCAGTCATTTGTCACTGGAGATCTGCAGAAGGGACAAGGTCTTTCATGAGGCCTTCCAGCTCCACCAACTGGGGAGTGCGACAGAAAAGCATGGGAAGAATCAAGTGTCATCCTTTCTAGCCCCAGTCTTCAGACTCTGCGTAGTGCTATTGACTTCAGCTACTCTGAACATTTGCTTCAGCAGAGAGTAAGATTTAAAGAATTTAGGATATTCAAGGGAAGAGATGTTTAATAAAAGTACTCTTGAAGTAGTCTGAATTATCTCCTTCCCTCTCCTCTTTCATGTCTTCCTATGAGAAAACACACCTGAGGGAACAATTCTGTATTGGGAGTGGCTTCCTCATGTTTTTCAGACAGTGGCTATGGGTAACCAGTAGCTTGAAAGAGAGAAGCCCGTGGATAACATGCTGAGGAATCCAGGATAAATGTGAGAGCACATTCAGAGACTCCCCTTCCATACTGGCTGTCAGACTCAACAAGCTGGAGTGAACTCTGCAATAGGCTTGGGTCTTTAATTACTCTGGGTAAGTGCACGCTAGGGAGGGACATGAACCTCGTGCATCAGTCAGATGCATATTGCTATCTGTCACACGAACTGAAGGAGCAACTGGCAGAGGTAGTATGCTGTTACTGTACAAGAACAGATAGTTAAAGGGAGATGTGATACATTTATGTCTCTGCTAGCCAGCAAAAATATATGGATATTCAAAATCCTGGCTCCTCTTTCTGATTCTGGGAGGAAATGTGCCTAAGCCAGTACACTCAACACAATCAATCACTTAGATTTAGTGAGTAATCTTTCTGAAAGGCAGTTTGTCATAAAAGGGATCTTAGCTTTGTATACATCTCTTATAAAATCTTTCCACAAACTTATTTTTAAAATGTATAAATGGTCCTTATCTGTTTCCTCAGGCAGTGATATAGGGCTGACTTAAATGGGAAACTTAAAAAGTGAGGAGTTGAGACTAATAAACATGACCTTCCATGAAGCTGGCAGCTCACTGCACTTTTCTGTAGTTCAAAGTAAAAACACTGTTGTGACCACCTATATTGCTGGGGTTTTTTTGCAGTTATGCTCTTCCATTTAGGACTTCAATTCATCTGCCTGCCATGTAAAAAGTTTAAAGTACAGACTGGCACTTTTCAGACACAACATGCAGAGACTTTGGTGGCTGGACCACATAAAGCTCTTGCAAGCTCTAAGGGCCACATGCAAGTTGCTTGTCCAGGGGTTTAACCCCAACATAACAGTACCTTCTTCCCTCTCAAGTTTCCTCCTGAAAGCATTGAGATTTCAGACTCTTTCAAGAAAAACAGTCAGGGAAAAAATGTCTGGTTTAGAAGAGTAATTTATTTTCCTCCATCTCGTTTTCAGAAATGGCCAGACTGTTAAAACATTAATTACCAAAAAAAAAACCCAACACTCCACCAAAAAAAAAAAAAACAACCAGAAAAAAAAGCCAGCCTGAGGCAGAGCATGAACACGGAAAGTTTCAGTCCAAATGATTAAAATTTGACAAAGCTATAAATCCATTAAAAGAAGAACTTACACTGGAGAATGTTAAGAAAAGTTTAACATCCATATTGTTATTCTCAATATTAATTACATAATGCATTAATAAATGTGTAGGGGTTATTATTCACAGTGGTGCATTTGGCCAGTACTGCACTTACTGCCCCTTACGAATTCACTCTCTCACAGCAGCTGCTGGAAGAAATGCTATCTGCTGGGCAGGCACTGCTGTGTTGTTTGGAGTTGCAAGAAAGGATTAAGATCCCATGTAAGGCTATGAACCCCTTTTCACCTTGCGTTATGCATCATCAATCTTTAAATATGATGTTCCTGTTCACATCCAAGCAAATACCATACTGCCATAAAAATTCCTTAAAAAAAAAATTCATCAAACCAGTTATAAAGGTAGTGAACAGAGAAGCTGATTCATTGTAATAAGCTCAAATGAGAGATAATGATCTAAATACCTCCACATTTTAGGAAAATGTGCACCTGGAGTCTACCCAGGGCTTTCACAGTGGGCTGAACCAGCTCCTTCAGACTCTGGGAAAGTTCAGACCCGCATTCCCACTCTCTGGCTCGGAACCATCTTAGCTTTGATCTTGTGTATATTTCATCAAGTTGCACACCACTGGTTCCCCATTGTGGCTCAGGTCGATTGCATCATTTAACAGAAGTGCTATGGAAGGTGTGGGGAAAATATCAATTTTTGATCCACACTCACAACACACACACCCACAAAGTAAGAAAAAAGAGAAAACAAAATTAAAAAAGAGAGAGAAGGGAGGAGGTGGCATGTGATAATTGTGTGAGCCATTTGCATTAAGATGCGTTTGCTGCAAGGGTGAAATGCTGCCATTATGAGATTTATTAATTCTCAGCCGGAAGTTATGGGCCTGAAGAGGGGATTTCCCAATGAAATTTTGTGGTTTGTGTTATGCAGGAAGTAAGACCCTATGAGTCCTCAGTGGTCACTGAAAGCTTTAAAGACATTTCAGCATGCTTGCAAGATACATTCAAAGGAGTTTCACTGAGCAGGTAACTAACAGCTTGCATCCCGAGCAGATGGATAATTTCCATTGGCTTTCACATTTGCTTGGGCAAAAATCAGGACGTGGGCTTCTGATTCCTTGCCTCAGACGGAACAAGTTTGAATCTGTGGTGATGTTTCCAACAACAATATTTGTTTGGTTCTCTCCATGAGCTCAGCCTGAATCCTACTGATTTTGGAAAAACATTTCATAAGTACCGATATGACACATAGAAACAGGAGTTTGCATGCCTGGAGGAGCATCAGGCTCCATAAGGAATCCTTTGAGCAAATTTGCCTCCTATCTGTTCAGGGCACCGAAATTATGTTTAACAAGGCTCTCATCATAGCCTCTAAATTGCCCAGTTAACCTGGACTTAATCTCACCAGAAAAATTGAAAGGAAAAAACCTCCTTGAATCCATTACATTCTCTAACTCAAATATTTTACCAAAGAAGGGGCTTTTAGTCCCAGCTGCCCAGCTTGCAAAGTCAATTTAAGAAATGTTTTCAACATACATGAGAAGAGGTGGACTCTTCACCAGTGAGCACTGAACAAATAAAACAGCTGTAACTATCTGCCCTGCATCTCTGTTCCTGCAAATGAGGCCCTAAATGCTTACCAGTCTCTAAGGAGCTTGTGGAGATATGCAGGGAAGGGCCACAGAGAGCAGGAGACCCCTCTTCCTCATTTCATTCATTTTAATCCCATCTAGAGCAATAACTGCGGGCAGTATGCTCCCTGAGTTGTGATTTCAAAGGAAGGTAGCCCTATATCCATAGTACAACCCAGCTCTAATGACTCCTTGGTAAAAAAGCAATGGCAATTTCTTAGTGGTAAACGGTATTAATCACCATTTCCCATTGGTGCAGCCTATTATGAAGCAATTAAAGACTGTTTACAACGAGGGAGGGAGGGTGTCATTGGGGTGGTGTTTGTTTTGACAACCATTCATTTCCCAAAATCCCTGGGAACCATGTTCCTGGTTTAACTGCATGGAAATCTCTGAGGTCAAAGGACTGAGACAAAGTATTATTCTTTTCTCACTCCCTTGTGCCACAATCTACTTTCTCTGTCTCTGTCAGCCAGTGTCAAAAAGTGACACAGTCTGCAAAGACCCTTAACTTTCCCCCAGAAGGTGGTTGCTGTCTACTACTGGGTCCCCACGGCCTGTGAGAAGGTTTTGGAATTTCAGTGAGCAATTGGTTTCTCCAAGACCTGTTTACCCAAGTCCATTTAATTCTTTTGGCTTTGGACACTATCTTATGTTACTGCTGTCACTCCTCTGTTCCCCAATACAAACATTTTGAGGCAGTTTCTTTGTAGAATAAAATGCCTACAAACACTGCAGCCTGGTTGCCCCTGGCAAACCTCCCACAGCTAACCCATGTCCTGCTCGTTTTCCCAGGAACCTTCCTTAAATAAAATTAATTCTTGCTTAGCTGGACTTTTATCATCAAGCCAAACTATAGGGATCAGAGCCAATTAATGATTAGAAAATAAACAGAGCCAAGGTGATTATTAAGCCATTTTACCGTTCTTGGTGGAATTTTATGGTTGCTTGCAATACTGAATCAAAGGGATTTCCCATCTTTTCCTAGCCATGAGTAAAGTTTTCCTTGTTGCAAATACCTTAGCTCTATAGTTTTTTTTCAGAAAAAGAAAAAAAAGATTTAAAAGCACAAAATTGCAATTTCTTCTCCAAATATGAAATGTAAACAGTTTGGGTGTGGTGGTATTTGGCACTTTTACAGGGTTTTGGCAGTAGTGGTATTTATCAGTGCTTGCAACAACTTGGTGTAACCAAGACTCTATATGGAGACTATCTCACTGTGGGCACTAGATGTATTCAGAGTAAGAAACCATTCACTGTGCAGAAGTTGTCTTACTAGACATGCCTGTGGGAAACAAAAGGGAAAAGAGAGGACAAAAATGCTATTTTAATCTCCACAGAAAGACAAACAAGACAGGAATGTGATATAAGATGTCTGAAACAAGGCTTAAATACTACAGTTTTAGAACTCATGAAATATAGGAAAAGGCATGATCCACACATGCACTCTTCCTCTGGGATCTCCTGCTGACAGCAGGAGCTGAGGGTAATCAGCACATTGCAGGATTTAGCTCAGACTCTCTTCCAGCAAAGTAAAGTAGATTGAATTTGAGATTTGTAATACGTGTTCTACCACTGCAGGAAAAGCGCTGAGGAAAGTGCAGTGCTATGCTAATTCCAGGTCTTGCAGAGAGCACCTTGCAGAGGAAAAAAAGTGATTGTGAATAGGTAAAATATGCAACATCAGGAACAATTAACTGCAGGGGCAAGATTTAATGGCTTTTTAAAGTTGCCAACACTCAGGCATAGGGAGGATTTTTTTTTTAACATAAACCAGTGACAAATTGCTGGTGAGAACAGAGCCAAAAGAATGGTTCTGTTTTAACATCAGGAGTTAATTAACCCAGCATAACCACACACTTTGGTTATATTTATCTAATATAATTCATAGAGAAAAATTCTTAAGTCAAAATAGCAGGTTCCAGAGTCAGTCCAGTGAGGCCTGTTAAATAAATACTCGCATTTTGAGGGGAGATATATCAAAAGGAAGTTTCACATTTCTCAAGTGAAAGGTCTGAGCCCTGGCATTTTTCTCTCTGCTGTTCAATTCCACAAACATCTGAAATAAGGCAGTCTGCTTGCTACTGAAAACTCCCAATGAATCCAGAAACTGAGGGAATATCCCAAAAGGAAAAGACTGGATGCTCTGTTGAGGCATTGCACAAAAGCTGCCCCTTGCGTGGCCTTCTCCTGATTTTCTGCTCTGGGGAAAACTTCAATGCCAAATTACTGAGTTTAGTGGTTGTCTTCACTCCAGCTAGGCCAAACTAGGGATATGAAACACTTCTAAAGATGAAATGGCTTAGTATCCTTTAGATACTATGCTGGAATGATAAGTCTATGTCCCCAAACAATCAGCTCTCAACATGTCTGCATCTGAGGCAAACGCACTATTTCTGAGGAAACCTGACCAGATACTGGGAGAATTATTGCAGAGGCTATAAGAAACTTGGTGTGATAATTTACACTCTTGCTCTCAGGCACCTGAGCTAGCACGAATATCTTATTCCTGCACCAGATGAATATGTCGGCTTCGAGTCTCCTGGGTAGAGATATATGATCCCTTTTCAACCAGGCACTTTTTTAGATAAATTTATCTTCAAGAACTACTACCAAAAGATGGAAAAAAGAAGAGGTTCTCTGGACACTGTTAATTTAGGAGAGCAGTATTTATCCTGAGTGTATTTTTGGTGGTTGGTTGCTTTCCACTACTTAGTCCACTGAAGTGGTCTCGTCAAGATCGCTATTTCATCAGTCCCTATGCTGTCAGTGGCTGAAAGAGGCATCCAAAGACACACTCTATGTGGCCTCTCTTTCTTTTACTCCTTTGGTAAACCTCAGCTTATGACCAGCTTCAGAGATGGGATTTAGGGGTCATGGATCTTTAAATTGGCCATTCTTATGTTTTTATGAATTATAAATTCTTGTTGAGGGTGGCAGAGAAGGAAAGCAGCTCTGCTGGGATTTTTGACCTGGGGCTACATTCAAGGAGTATATGAAGTTGAGACGTTTTTACATAGGTATTAGTTGAAAGATTCCCTGAAACATATCTCTTCCACCTTGAACCCAAGGAAGTGCCTAAAATTTTGGACTGTTTTTCTCTGCTGGTAAGGATTCACATCCAAGATAAATTTGATCACTTGCACAGAGCCTTTTCGAGGAGCAATGCAAGTGTAAACTGAGCAGATTATTATTTCCAATGATGGCTTAGATATTGCACAAAACAGAGTAACACAGCAAAAGGAATTTTGGAGAGATTAGGAAAAAGGTATCGCGAGTGACTCCAAATAAAGACAAATGGAGCAGGGAAGAGCGTGATCTGGGAGACTGACAAGGATACCTGAGGGAATGGAAAACAATGGCCAAATCAAGTAACAGAGAGAGTGTGCAACTGCTGATCCAAGGTCTTTCTAAAGGCAGCCAAGGTCAGGGAGACTTGGAACAAAGGGACCCAGGGAAGACCTCTCCAAAGTGCTGACAAGGAAGGAGAGAGATCAGTAAATGGAGACACTGCTGGGAGCCTTGCCTTGGACCCTGCAGAAAGGATCCAAATGATGTCCAGGTTATTTGAAGAGATGGAAGAAAACTGTTCTGAGGGGAGAATAGAACTCTGAAAAAGGTTTATTGAAAAAACAAAGGAAATAAGTGGTTTTGTCAGAGGAGCCCCTTGAAAAACTTGTCTTTTAGATCTGCAAAGAATTTTTTCTCTCTCCTGAACTCTTACAAAGTGTGTTCTGCCTAGGAAGCTCTCTGCAAACCAACTATGTCTCTTTATTTTCATGCATTCTGTGGCTCTGTTCCTCAACACACAGCTGAGGCAGAGACTGGAGGATGGAGCATAGAGACTTTGTAATAGGGGCTTATCCCTCAGCCTCAGGTGGGTATTAATCACTCTGCCTGGCCCCGCTTGCTGCCAATGTCAAATAAACACAACACATTGATCTGTGCTCAGAGGAACTGTTGGATTTGACACTAATCCCTTTTGATTTAAAATTCTTTACACTGTGGAGGAGGTGAGTGCATTTTGTCAAAACTAAGAAACACTCTGCAGACTGGAGAAAACACTGGAGCATCTTACAACAGGCAATCTTTATTTTGCCAAAACCTCCAGAAAGCTTGAAGTGTTTTCCTGGGCCCTTTCCCAGCATTCTTCTAAATGTTAATCCCATTTTCCCTACTGAGATATCTCTGAGTTACTGCCCCTTCCTAATGTCCACGCTTCTGGAGAAAGATTCTCAGGGTTTTTTCACGATTCCTGCAGCAACTAACCTGAAGGAATACCTTCATACCTCTTGCAATAAGGCCTGCCCATCATCCTGGTCAATACATATTCCCTGCAGCAAAAAATGAATGTTTTCTTCTCCCTTCCTCTCAGTTATCTCAGTAGGTTTATTACTATCAAGGGACTGAAACACATGACTTTTCAACCTCTACTTAATTTTCCACTTGCTGTGATGCTGTTTGAGAGCTTGTTGCATGAGCAAACATTTGAAAGCCAAGGAGCCTTGACCCAGACTAGGTGCATTGCCCTTTTTGGTTATGGTGGAGATCTACATGGTGTGCAAAGGGTTACCTAGAGAGAGGTCTTCTGACTGACACAGCCTCCTCCCTCAGTAAATGCTGCAGAGGGTTAAATATATAATAAACCCCGTGGGGAAGGAGAAGAGAAGAGAGGGCTAGCCAAGCTGTTTCTTGTGCAGCAGTGCCAAACTGGTTATTTATAGCATCTTGGACCAGAGGCTGCCATTTTCCCTTTTCTCACTCCCTGTGAGGTGAGAGGCATTTTCACTCTCCCCTGCTCCCTCTCTTATAATTTTGGCAGCTCTTCTCCTTAACTTGACCAAATGCAGCCAACCCCAACACAGCTGTTTGATAAACAGAAACAGGGGCAGCAGGCTGGGCTTTGAAGAGGCTTTTGCAGAGCAATAACTGAACGTTTGAATAATGGTGCGCAGTTGGCTGAAGGCTCCTCTCATTTGGAAGGACATCAGGCACAAGCGAGAGTTCGTCAAATAATTAACAAAAATGGAGAGGCAAAAGATGCCAAGACAAACAGGGGCTTTTGAAATCATGCTCACTTCACGGCCTCTCTTCTAAACATTCAGTTATACACATGCACACGCACACATACTAAAGGAATCGCCTCATACATGTGTGTTTAAGCAAGCTTAATACCATGGTGAGACCTCCGAGGAAGCAGATCCAGGCAGAAGAGAAAACATGACACAGGTGAGACAAATTGGCTGCTTACCCAGAAATCTGAACATTTCACCCACCTTTTTTCTTCCACATTTTGTCTGTGCACAACTTACAGACACAAAATAGGGTAAGAGTAATAAAGAAAAAAAAAGATTAACAAACATTCAAAGTTAGAGGAAAATGAAAAAAATATACAAATTATCTGCTACTACCTGCAAATCCCTTGGAAATACAAAAGACTGCCAAGAGGATCTGCTAGCCTAACTGTGCATAGACAAGTTCCCATCCTCTGATATGGCAAGTGCTCAAGAAAAGGAAACTTCTTCCAGTGTGATGGGCAGAGGGAAGTATTGTTATATTCTTTTAAAGCTATTCCCTTCCTTACCGGGGCTTTTAGGATTGCATCAGGATGTGGAAAATGTTTAAGAGGAAAGGCTGGTGCTCTCAAGATGGGTCAATAGCCACATTCTTGAGTCTCTGGGACATCTAACTCAGAGCTCAGTTCTAATTTGCTAAATTGGCCTTTTGTGTTAGAGCTGGCCTTGGACATCTGGTGGTAAATGAGTTTCAGCCCTGCTTATTTAGACATCATCCCTTAAAGGGAAAAACATCTGATGAAACCCAAAGCTTATGTTAAGACATATCGCCTTCAAAGCTTATGTTAAGCCATATCAGCCCAATGAAATCTTGTTCCTAAATAACCACTCTTGCACATTTCCCAGTCATGTTTTCAGTGTCTTGGGAAGTGGATTTCCATTCTCCCCTTTATAGCATTTCCCACTGGTCTGGGAACCCCACACCAGAATCTTTGGCAAACTGTTTTTCCCTCTGGCCACCTGTAATTTTTTCACTGGGGGGGATGAATGAAGTAATGAAGGACCATCCCATGACTATATTTTTTCCTCAGCTTCTAGCACAGGCAGGACTTTGAGGTTCCCCAAAGCAGCTAGAACAATTGCCTTCTGTGAACTCGACAGGGGATTAATTTTGCACAAGGTGTTTCTGAAGGCTTGCAAATAGTTCCTGAATTTCAGTGTCAGTGAGTGTCTCTGGCAATAAGTTAACAAAAGTGTTAAAGAGAGAAGGCTTGTCTTTCTTCAACAGGCTGACGGAGTATGGTCGTTAGCAGTCCTGGCCTGCAGTTCTGTCTCCATCACCTGATCAGCCCCAGTCCCTTTGAAGGCATTTATTTCTGCACTCACGCTGGGACATGACAGGTCTGCAGGACAATGATACAAACATTTTACCTGGGACCCAGGCTCCCCTCTGCATCGTGCTAAGTGCTTCCCTTGCTGAGGAAGCACAGGAACACGTTAATATATAGCAGAACCTGGGATCAGGCTCTGTGTGCATGAGAGCTTTGTGGCTAGGATTCCATTTGCTCCAAGCAGTGATATTTAAAGATGTGATCAGACCTTGAAAAGGTTAGGGACCCAATGGGATTCTAGGAGACTTGTTCCAGCACTGTTTGGACTGGCAGGGGAAATGCAGCACCCTCCATATGCACATCGTGCCAGGAAAGGATTTTTTTGGGTGGTACTTAAGAGAAAGATGAAGTTTTACTCCCTCCCAGGCCTCAGCATTGGGTGTGGACACAGGCTATGCTGACAGAAGGCAGCTTTTACTGGCAAAAACAGGTCGTGCAGCCCAGGCCTAATACTGCAGAAAAGATCGGAATTAGTGCCAGCAACAAAGGTGGTTTTTTGGACACTCATCTCAAAGGAAGGGGACTGGAGACCAGTGATTTGCTGAGCAGCCCTCAGATGCTAACTACTTTCAGCAGCTCTAGGTATGAACTGGATTTAGTCTGCCAATTTCTGAAGTAAAGCACTCCAAAACGCATTACTTCCTCTCTTCAAGTTAAGGTCAACTGGAGGTGCACCCACACATGAAGGACCACTCTCGTGACATGCAAGAAGGGGCTGCCATCTCAGAGTCACGACAAGTCTGATACAGTGCTGTGTTCTTGGATTGTCTCTGTGAATTTGACAGAGGACTAGCAAAAAGGATATCTAGGTGCTTTCCCTCTTTCCAGGATTTATGCTGGGGGCAAATTGTTTCATCCACAAGGTCCTTGTCTGTGAAAACAAGTGAAACCAGTGTGTCATTACTCTCTTTTATCTCTTCCTAACCCATCACTCACTGTAGTCAGGAAAATGTCTTTTCAGGCATTTGAAAAAACATTGGTGCAATTCTTTGGGACTGCTTTTATAAGCAGCATTCCCCTCCAGAACAGGTGCAATACGGTGCAGAATTTTCCATGTGATTTCTTCTTCCCCTTATCACAAGGAAAACTAGACTCCAGACACCTACAGAGGTGTTGAACTGCTTTCTTATAACTGGACGAAATAACAACTCTTTGCAAAATTTCTTTCCAAGAGGTGCAAGACCTAGTGCGAGGTCCAGGCCTCATGTTGAACCAGAAGGGGTTCCAGTGTTGCTTACAGTAGATAAACCAGACATTTGGGAAATTTGGCTGAAGAGAGGGAATTCATGAGCAAAAGCATTGGATGGAGCTCTTATCATTTCTGAAATAAGCTGGCCTTTGAGCTCTCTCAGCAGGAAAACAAAGGTAGACACCTAGAGTATACTTCTCTAGAAACATATGTTGGAGAACCTATTAGAAGACTGGCCGGCCATGGAGGACAAGTGTAAAAACCCTAACCCATCCATAAGTCATGAGGTGGATATGTGGCATTCAGCACTGTCAAGAGACCAGTCCAAGTGTGATTCTCTGTTTATGTACACAAACAAATAGAAATCAGAGTCATAAAACCATGAAAATGTAATTAAGAGATTCAGTTCTGTCCCCATGTCTGATCTAGTAGCTGCAAGGTAGAGAGAACATCTCTAAGCCTTCCACCCTCAAACTGTTTTGGAACCAACATGGTGCAGCTTCTGCAAAGTCACAACCATTGACCATAGCCTAAATCGCACCTATATTTGTGTCCTCTGCAATGGCTGAGACAGTTGTCCTGGAGGAAGAGGTGCTAACACAAGTTCATCTGCTTCTGGGAAGCTCAGGAGCCTGCTGAGGAATATGGCAGGGTCATACTACCTCTTTCTATCTCAGTAGTATGACAGGTTCATCTGAAGAGGACAGGCCATAAAATGCTGCTCTGTGCATGGGAAACACCATACTGGTAGGTAAGGGACACCAAAAGATTATGTCCACCACTGTTCCTGAAGCCTCAAGCTCCAGGATAAAATCCTTCTGGTGTTCCTCTGCCTCCATGCAAGTTATCTAAAACTGCCAAGTGGTAAGGTAATCTTCTGTACAGAACTGGAAGTGTTTGCTGAATGCTGACTCATGGCTTCAGTCTCCTGTTGACAAACACACAACTCTTGATTCCCCCTGTGTGAAATGAAAGGAGTGGAAAGATTTACACTGTGGCTACTTTTTTGACTGAGTCAACTAAATAATCTAGCATGGCTGTGTCTTCTCCTGTGGATAAGCCTCAACCATATTAATGAAACATTTTTTGAGTAACCAAGACCAGCTAGCATCTTCTGTCCCTCATTGACCTCTGTATGAATACTGATTCCAAACATATACCCAAATCTCATATAATAAACATGACCAGGCAGTCTCTTGATGTCATTCCTGGTTGTGTAGAGCACACCACAGCAATCCACTTCTAACCAGTATGCATATCATCTGTATGCTCTACCTTTATTGCTAATGATAATTAGCAATGATAATTAATTATTGCTAATGATAATTAGCAAGACTGCCATCTTGGGAGTAGCGACCACGAAATGTTAAGAGTTTTCGATAGTGGGGGAAGTAAGGAGGGGCAAGAGTAGAACTTCTGCCTTAGATTTCTTGCGGGCTGACTTTAGCCTGTTTAAGAGGCTGGTGGACTGAGTTCCTTGGCAATCGGTCCTGAAGGGCAAAGGAGTCCAGGAAGGCTGGACATGCTTCAAAAGGGAATTGCTAAATATTCAGGAGCAGGCTGTCCCAGTCTGTAGGAAGACAAGCCGTCAGGGAAAAAGACCGGCCTGGTTAAACAGAGAACTTAGGCTAGAACTTAAGGAAAAAAAGAGAGCCTACTTGCTCTGGAAGAAGGGTCGGGTAACTTGGGAGGTCTATAGGGACGTGACCAGGTCATGTAGGGAGAAGATTAGAAGGACCAAAGCTCAATTAGAGCTTGATTTGGCTGCTACGGTCAAAGTGTCACGGTTTAAAGCTGGGCCAGCTATTAACCAGGTGGCAGATGCTCTCTGTTAACCCTCTCCCCCCCCCGCCCAGGGAAAGGGAAAGGGAAAAGGGAGAGAGACTTATGGGTTGGAAAGTTAAAACAGTTTTAATAAACTATAATAATGAAAAAGAATATAATAACAATAATAATAGAAATAACCAAATATATACAAATATGTACAAAACCAAGATCAAGAGCTTGGAAATCCTCCTCAGGCAGAGTTGCTCCCCCAGCATGGGCAGAGGGGAAAATGCAGTAGCTCCACCCAGCACGGGCAGAGGGCAAAATGCAAAAGCTCCACTGCCATCACACCTGCAGGCTTTTAACTGGAGATTTGGCAAAGCTGGTACCAATCAGTGGGAGACAGGAGGGCCCCTCCCTCCTGGGCCCCACCTCCAGGAGGCAGTGGGTTAGTGATAAACAGGAAAGTGAGAATGACATGTATGGGATGGAATACCTTGCTGGTCAATCCTGGGTCACCTGCCCCGTCCACTACTCCCTGCAGGTACAACCCCCTTCGGCTCTTTACTCGTAAGCAGTGACCTTGGGTTCTCTAAGACTATTTGGCCTGGTTTGAGCCAAACCAGGACATTCCACCCCTTATTCCATACCATTCATGTCATACTCAGATCACCACTACCTTTTCATTTTCAAATATATATATACATATCACTAGTCTATGATTCATCTTTATGCAAAAAGTCCATCAAGTTCATTTGGTTCAGGATTGTGGGTTTGCATCTGGTTAGCAGTCTCTCAGCAGTCTTTCTGGCTAGCAGTCTCTCTTTTGTCATGGTTCGTGCCCACGGGTTGCAGGTTAAAGATGTCAGACTCGAGGAGGTTACTGGACGCCACTTGATGAAGCTAGCTCCGGTCTCATCACCACTGTCTTAACCTAAAAGACACTTATGCAGCAACAACATGCAGTTCAGACTTAAGTAGTCTCACCCAGAATCAGATCACCTTCAGGGACACATCGGACTTCACCATCTTGCAACATCACCCACCAAGTACATCCAGGTCCCTGAGCAAAAGCAATCCCACGAATGGGTTTACCTTTGCCCGTTGCAGGAAGAACCCAGACAGTTTTTCCCAATAGATTCCTTTCATGCACCACAGGGACTTTATCTCCTTCTACTGTATGTAGAAGGTCTGACTGAGCAGGGCCAGCTCGATTGATAGATCCCCTGGTGTTAACTAACCAGCTAGCTTGTGCCAGATGTTTATCCCAGTTTTTAAAGGTTCCACCCCCCATTGCTTTCAGGGTAGTTTTTAACACCCCATTATACCGTTCAATTTTCCCAGAGGCTGGTGCATGATAGGGGATGTGATATACCCATTCGATGCCATGCTCTTTGGCCCAGTTGTCTATGAGACTGTTTTTGAAATGAGTCCCATTGTCCGACTCAATTCTCGGCGTGCCGTGTCGCCACAAGATTTGCTTTTCGAGGCCCAGAATAGTGTTCCGGGCAGTGGCACGGGGCACAGAGTATGTTTCCAACCATCCGGTGGTCGCCTCCACCATGGTAAGCACATAGCGTTTACCCTGGCGGGTCTGAGGGAGTGTGATGTAGTCAATTTGCCAGGCCTCCCCATATTTATATTTCAACCACCGCCCCCCATACCACAAAGGTTTTAACCGTTTGGCTTGCTTAATCGCGGCGCATGTTTCACAATCATGGATAACCTGTGCAATAGAGTCCATGGTTAAGTCCACCCCTCGGTCACGAGCCCATCTGTATGTTGCATCTCTCCCTTGATGACCTGAAGTGTCATGAGCCCACCGAGCTAAAAATAGTTCACCTTTATGTTCCCAGTCCAAATCTATTTGGAACACTTTAGCAGCTTGATCCGCTTGTTGGTTGTTTAGATATTCCTCAGTTGCCCGACTTTTAGGTACGTGAGCATCTACATGACGTACCTTCACGACTAGTTTCTCTAGCCGAGCAGCAATATCTTGCCACAATTCAGCAGCCCAAATAGGTTTCCCTTTGCGCTGCCAGTTGCTTCGCTTCCACTGCTTTAACCACCCCCACAAGGCATTTGCCACCATCCATGAGTCAGTATAAAGATACAGCCTTGGCCACTTTTCTCGCTCAGCAATGTCTAAAGCCAGCTGGATGGCTTTTACCTCTGCAAATTGACTTGATTCACCTTGTCCTTCTGTGGCTTCTGTGACTCGTCGTATAGGACTCCATACAGCAGCTTTCCACTTCCGATGCTTTCCTACAAGACGGCAGGATCCATCGGTGAACAGGGCATACTGCTTCTCACCCTCTGGTAGTTCATTATATGGTGGGGCTTCTTCAGCATATGTCACCTCAATTAAGAAATGGATTCGTGCTGCTCACAGGGACTGGACCTTCATTTCTCCTATTCACACTTGGGAAAAAGTGATTTGAGGCCCATCTACCCTGGCTGGGGTCCTGATCACTGGTAACTGGAGCAGCCATCCTCCTAGAAAAATTCTCTCTGGTATTTCTGTTAGCTTGCAACTCACGTACTCGTGCCTGTAGGGTACTGGTAGGTTGTCCATGCCATCTGTTCATGTCCTCCCCATAACCACGCAGGGCAAACCACAGGATACCTCGTGATGTGTTCCGTTTCCTTTGAGCTGGTCCTGTAGGAGAGCGTTTTCTCCTAACAGCTGCAACGCGGGCCTGTGTAGGTAGAGAGTCAAGTTTATTCTCGATCCTGGACAGTTTGTCTGACAGTTGTTTAAATGAGTCCTTGTTTTCCTTAGTCAGTTTTTCCACAGCCGAGACACGGGCCTGCAGTGGGGAAGAAATACTATCTTCATACTGTCTCATACAGTTAGCCATTTCGCCCACAGTAGAATGTGCCATATCATCTTCTCCCCATACTAATATTGACAATGTATGGGTATATGTCGGTGGAGCATTCTTCACGACCTTCCGGAACATGGATCGGTTGCATTCCACTTCATCAGGATCTACAGGATCTACAATGTCCCGTGGGTGTCTATAAATGATCTCTTGCACAGCTAGTTCTCTAAGGTAGTTAATACCTTTTTCTATAGTGGTCCATTTGCTTAGGTGGCTCATAACATCATCTTTATAGGGATACCTGCTCTTTACAGCTGACAAGAGTCGCCTCCAGAGACTGATAGTGTTTGACTTTCTTGCGAGCACCTTATCAATACCACCATCTCTGGACAGGGATCCCAACTGTCTGGCTTCTCTGCGATCTAATTGCATGCTATCTGCCCCATTATCCCAGCATCGGAGCAACCAGGTAATAATAGGCTCACCGTCATAACGGCTGAAGTCTTTCCTTATATTTCTCAGGTCCTTCAGGGATAAGGAGTGGTAGGTTATCTCTACGTCCGAGTCCTCCTCTTGTGATAGTTCTGCTTTAGAAGGACCTTTCTTCTGTGATGGGTCTGCTTTAAAAGGACGATCAAGGAAACCCCCATCTGTGTCAGGCCCTAACTCTGCCTGAGAAGGGCCCTCACCTGGGTCATATGATGGCTCTGCCTTAGAAGGCTCCGAGTCATCATCCTTCACTTCACAAGCTGATTTCTTTTGGTATTTCTTCCTGGTTACAGGAGCAATTGGTACAGATTCGATAGATGCTGGGGTCTGAGTAGATGCAGTGGCTGTCAGGGGAGTGCTGAGAGTCTGAGAAGCTGCAGTGGCCATCTTGGGGGGTGTAGCAGCTGTGGTACAGGCTGCTGAGGTTTCAGTGGGTTTAGTGGCTGTAGCAGCAGTACACACTGTAGGATCTGAGGCTGTAGCGGCAGTACACACTGTAGGATCTGAGGTGGCTGCATAACACCTACAACTGTCCCTGCACCGATATTTAATCTTATCCCACATCAGAAAACACATTCAGGACAACAAAAATAAAAACATGCCACCTAGACAGCACCATCCTAATTTCGCAAAATCTAGTGGAATCAGCTTGGCAGAAAAGGAGAAGGTACTATTTCCCAAAGTAAAACTGGAAGTGTAATCATTAACAGAATCTGCTAAAGGACGCCTGGAGCGCGCAGATGAAGTTGCTGCTACTGTTTCGCGATTAAAGCTGCCCATCATTGTGTCATAGAGATAAGAGATCGGAATATTGACTGCCCAGTTTATCACAGCATAAATCAGTATCAAACCCCATACCAAAACAATACATTTCGACCAGCGCCCACTGCTAAACTGCATGTAAACATTCATAAGAAGCAAGCAATAACACAGTGCCCACGGCAGGTAAGGCATCATTGCAATACTCAATTGTGAAAGAAACTCCATAAAAAGATGAGATAACACAGCATTCAAAAATGACATCACCATCTTCACTATCTGTTTTAACTTTCCAACCCCTTGTAAATCTCAAAGGAAGAAATCTGATATTCTCTCAGCTGAGCTCTCCGGGTCTCCTCCCACCAGAGCCAGGATTCAACTTATCAGAGCAACCTGTTGGAGCTTCTCTCGAGCCCCACGTTGGGCACCAATAAATCTGTCACGGTTTAAAGCTGGGCCAGCTATTAACCAGGTGGCAGATGCTCTCTGTTAACCCTCTCCCCCCCCCCGCCAAGGGAAAGGGAAAGGGAAAAGGGAGAGAGACTTATGGGTTGGAAAGTTAAAACAGTTTTAATAAACTATAATAATGAAAAAGAATATAATAACAATAATAATAGAAATAACCAAATATATACAAATATGTACAAAACCAAGATCAAGAGCTTGGAAATCCTCCTCAGGCAGAGTTGCTCCCCCAGCATGGGCAGAGGGGAAAATGCAGTAGCTCCACCCAGCACGGGCAGAGGGCAAAATGCAAAAGCTCCACTGCCATCACACCTGCAGGCTTTCAACTGGAGATTTGGCAAAGCTGGTACCAATCAGTGGGAGACAGGAGGGCCCCTCCCTCCTGGGCCCCACCTCCAGGAGGCAGTGGGTTAGTGATAAACAGGAAAGTGAGAATGACATGTATGGGATGGAATACCTTGCTGGTCAATCCTGGGTCACCTGCCCCGTCCACTACTCCCTGCAGGTACAACCCCCTTCGGCTCTTTACTCGTAAGCAGTGACCTTGGGTTCTCTAAGACTATTTGGCCTGGTTTGAGCCAAACCAGGACACAAAGATAACAAAAAAAGCTTTTACAAATACATCAACAGCAAAAGGAGGGTCAAGGAGAGCCTCCACCACTTGCTGAATGAGGAGGGTAGTGTAGTGTCAGGGGATGAGGAAAAGGCAGAGGTGCTCAATGCCTTCTTTGCCTCGGTCTTTAATGTCAAGACCGGTTGTCCTCAGGAGACTCGGCTCCCAGAGCCTGAAGTTAGGGACGGGGGGCTGTGTGAACCTCCCGTGATCCAGGAGGAGACGGTTAGTGACCTGCTGTGCCAGTTGGACACCCACAAGGCTATGGGCCCGGATGGGATTCACCCCAGAGTAATGAAGGAACTGGCAAATGAACTTGCCAAACCACTCTCGATTATCTACCGGCAGTCCTGGTTAACTGGAGAAGTTCCAGCTGACTGGAAATTAGCAAATGTAACGCCCATCTACAAGAAGGGTCGGAAGGACGATCCAGGGAACTATAGGCCTGTCAGCCTGACCTCGGTGTCAGGCAAGGTGATGGAACAGATCATCCTGAGTGCCATTACACGGCACATGCAGGACAATCAGGGCATCGGGGCCAGCCAACATGGATTCATGAAAAGCAGGTCCTGCTCAACCAACCTGGTCTCCTTCCATGACAAAGTGACCCGCTTAGTAGATGAGGGCAGGGCTGTGGATGTAGTCTACCTAGACTTCAGTAAGGCATTTGACACTGTCTCCCACAGCATCCTCCTGGACAAACTGGCTGCCCGGGGCTTGGATGGGTGGACTCTTGGATGGGTTAAAAACTGGCTGGATGGCCGAGCCCAGAGAGTGGTGGTGATGAATGGGGCAAAGTCCAACTGGCGGCCGGTCACTAGCGGTGTTCCCCAGGGCTCAGTTCTGGGGCCGGTGCTGTTCAATATCTTTATAGATCATCTAGACGTAGGGATTGAGTGCACCCTCAGCAAATTTGCAGATGACACCAAGCTGGGTGGGAGTGTCGATCTGCTGGAGGGTAGGAAGGCCCTACAGAGGGATTTGGACAGGTTAGATAGATGGGCTGAGACCAACGGCATGAGGTTCAACAAGAACAAGTGCCGGGTCTTACACTTTGGCCACAACAACCCCATGCAGCTCTCCAGGCTGGGGGAAAAGTGGTTAGAAAGTGGCCCGTTGGAAAGAGACCTGGGGGTGTTGATCGACAGCCGGCTAAACACAAGCCAGAAGTGTGCCAGGTGGCCAAGAAGGCCAATGGCATCCTGGCCTCTATTAGGGATAGTGTAGCCAGCCGGTCTAGGGAAGTGATCGTCCCTCTGTACTCAGCACTGGTGAGGCCGCATCTTGAGTACTGTGTTCAGTTCTGGGCCCCGCACTTCAAGAAAGATGTTGAGGTGTTGGAGTGAGTCCAGAGGAGGGCGACCAAGCTGGTGAAGGGTCTGGAGGGTCTGACCTACGAGGAATGGCTGAGGGAGCTGGGGTTGTTTAGCCTGGAGAAGAGAAGGCTCCGAGGTGACCTTATTGCAGTCTACAACTACCTGAAGGGAGGTTGTAGTGAAGTGGGAGTTGGCCTCTTCTCCCGGGCAACTAGCAATAGGACAAGAGGACACAGCCTCAAGCTTCGCCAGGGGAGGTTCAGGTTGGACATTAGGAAGAATTTCTTCTCATAAAGGGTTATTAGACATTGGAATGGGCTACCCAGGGAGGTGGTGGAGTCACCATCTCTGGAGGTGTTTAAGAAAAGACTGGACATGGCACTTAGTGCCATGGTCTAGTTGACAGGGTGGTGTCAGGGCAACGGTTGGACTCGATGATCCCTGAGGTCTCTTCCAACCTGGTTGATTCTGTGATTCTGTGATTCTGTGATTCTGTGATTCTTTAAAATGACGATGTGTGGATGCAACAAAAAAACAGGGAACAGTGACAGCAAAATCTTTGTAGTCCACCTCCTGCCCCAAAGGATCTGATAGATGGGGTTTTTATAACCGTGATCTCAAAAAAAAAGCCCAAAGGCCCAACAAACGAAACAAAAAAAAATCCCATGTTATAGGCAACTGCTCCAGTCACCTGGAGACATATGCAGCGATCCATTGAAACTCATGGATGATGGAACAAAATTACTCACTTCTGGGCTTTGGCTAGTCTAGCAGAGATAATGTCATTATTAAAACATGACCAGCACTTCTGTCTAGCAGACAAGGACTGCAGCATTGGAGTCAGAAGGGCTGGGTTGCTCTTCTAGTTCTGGTGTTGGCTTGCTGCTGGATTCTTGACAAGTCCTTCTTCTCCATTCGGAAAGAAAAAAAAAAGGAAAATAATAGCATGGGTGTGCATGGCAGGGGAGCAGCAGTGCAGCCCTGGACAGCCTGGTGCTTCCTTCAGGTCAGCGTGGAGAACATGGCTGCAACGTGCGTTGGAGACCCACCAGCTGGGCCATCAGTGGTCATTCTCAGAAGGATCTGTGCATGGCACTAGTCACAGTGCTCCACCGTAGGGCTGCTGCCCACAGAAATAGCTGGCCTTAGGCAGAGTCATTCAACTGGCTATTCAGCACAGCCAGCTCTTGGAGCAGAGGTTTCCTGGGAGAACAGCCCTGGCTGGGGGTGTTTATCTGATTTTGCTCACTCTGGATTAACAGTGAACCTGGGTTTCAGGTTGGACAACTTGTTTCCCATTGAATTTGTTCTGTCTTGTACTTTCCTACAGGAATGACACTGCAAAAGGTGTTTCTTTCTCCTTTCTCTTAAATGCCTTTCCAGATTTACACCCTCCCACCCCTACAGGCAGGCTGCCTACTCATATTTAAAGGCACAGTACACAGAAACCAGAATTACAGCTGTGCAGCCCACGCACCCATGTCTGCAGGACAAACATGTGCATCAGTAGAGTACAGGAGACAACGAACAACTTTTCTCCTTCCTTTTTTTTTCCTTTCATGTGCTATATGATGAAATAGAGATATGTAAGAACCACAGGAAGCATTTATTTTAAGTACAGGCTAATGCTATGAATGTTATTTGCATTACATGACAGCCCAATGAACCACAATATGAATAAGGAAAGGAAAAACTAGTGTTTTCCTGACCAGTAAATCTCTCTGTTGCTTTCTCAGGTTTCCTGTCAGTGCCAATGTGCATTTCCTTGCAGACCATTAGGGATGTCAATAGGTAACACAGCATCAGTGAGGGTTCCGAATTGCATGAGGGCTTGTGAATAGATGGTGACATATTTCTGGGGGGCAGGAGGTGGGTGGATGCAGGAGCTGAGAAAGAAGGTGTTAGTCTGGCTGATATACATTTCCCTTAATATATAGCTGGTAATTTAAGCCCATCAATGTGAAATCAGTTTTTATATCCTGAAAACAATGCTCTCTTTGTTCAGCTGCAAAAGAAAGACAAGCAGGGAGGCAAAAGCAAAATATTTTAGCACAAATATCCTGCTGGTTATCAGGCAGATAGAGAGAATCAGGCAGAGGATAACCTCCGTTTGAAATGATCAGTGTCCTGGCAAATATCAGCATGAGTAACTGGAGTTCATCAGCCTGTACTTACAATTGGATACGGAACGCCCTACCCAGACATGGAGTGTTATCTTGCATTAAACTCTCAACCACCTGACTACCTCAAGTGAAGTTTGATTAAGTGTTCTGCTGACCAGCTACTCCGTCCAGCTGAGAGAAGCCTGCTTTTCAGTAGTGGGTAAAATCCCTTCTATATAATGTCAAGTTGGTGTCCTGCCAGGAAGCTGAACATAATCATCCCTCCTTCTGCTCAGTGAGTCACAGACCCTCTCACAGCATCTATGGCTGGGAGGCTCACTTGGTCTTGCTTCTCGCCTGAAAGCTGCTGCCTCCCAGCTGTGGTCCAGGAATGCCACCAGCTGATTTCGTCATAAAGTCCTACTGTCACTCCCTAGGATTTCCGTGAAGGGTTGACTGGTTCTCTGCTCACACCTTGCTCCAGCTTCACTCAGCCAATACCTGCAGAGGGGATTTGTGGAGATCTCAAGTAGCTGGTGTCTCTGCAAGGGGCATGGAGGAAGTGACCCAAGAGTGGCCACCAACTGTGCTAGCTAGCCCACAGCAGGAGGCGATTTGGAAGGTACCTTCATGACGGCACATCAAAAAATGGAAACTGAGTTGTCTCTGTACAGGATAGGCACACAAGGTCGTAAAAAGTGACCTCTCAAAAAGATGTAACATGAGCAACAATCACTTTTTCTCTTCCTACAAACAAAACGCCACCCACAGAGAAACAGAAGTAATAATTTTCCTTCACTACAGGTCTAGTTTAGTCTCTAGTGTTCAAACTGGATGACAATTGCTTCTGCATCCTAAATTACAGAAAGGATGTAACTTCTGGCGTAACTGGATTTTGACATCCCCACCCCATTGCTCACCCCTTTTCTCCAGGCAGGAATGACAGCAACAAACACCACCCAACTCTTGCATTAAGGGTTATCCGATACAAGCAACGTCCGTGGCTGTGTGAACGTGGTTTCTCTGGTATGAGAGAAGAGGGCCATTTAGATTCAAGCCAGAGTCAACATGACTCATTGGCTAATACATCCTTCACCGCAGGGCTCAGGAGGTCACTGTAGGTTCAAGTCTCACACTGGGACTTGGACTGGTGCTTCACGCTGTGGGGAAGGGAGGAGAGATGCTGAGCTCCTGGAGGTGCTTCCTATTGGAGGAGAGATTTTAATCTGAAATCCCTGCTGGCAACTCTTCCAAAGGAGAATTAATTACACTAGGGCAAATTCATCCCTGGTGGAGGCTCCCTTAGCTTCAATGGGGCTGTCATGGGTCTGATTCTTTTGTTATTTTGGAAGAGGGCTGTGTGCTGTTTCTTTCTTTGTGTTGTTGGTGGTTTTGGGTTCTTTTTTTATTTTTTTTGTTTTTTTAGGTGACCTGGTCTTCTGGCTCATGTTCCCTCTGTCAGTCAAACAGGTTCCAGCAGCCAAAGGTGTGTATGTTTGTATGAGCCCTTGCAGGGTTGCTGCACAAGCTTCTGGCCTGGATAAATCACTATTTGTTGCTTTGTAGACCTCTTTCTTTCACCTTTCTGCTAGGACTGGGGGAGTAGGGAAAGGGGTATACAGACCATCTGTGTCTCTCTCCATTTCCCAGCCATGCAAACCCCTAACACAGAAGAAGTGATGGGAGAGCCACATCTGTCCCCCCTTTCCTGGACATCTAGCTCTTTGCTGCTTTTCCATCAGCAGCTCTGATTTTAACATTGCTCTCTCTTTGTGGAGAAATGCATGAAACTGCCAGCAGCTTGGGGAACTGTTCACCAACATCTACGGGCTCAGCAGGGGACAAGGGCTGAGCAGGTAGACTCTTCCCTCCTGTCATTTCAAAGGTCTTGCTGGAGTTTGGTTAAATGGTCTTTTGCAGAGCAATGACAGCTGAGGAATACACAGGAAAGACAGTTCTTCTGAAACCAGCTTCTGATGGCTTAAGCTCCTTTTTCTTAATGAAGCAGAAGGGAGTTTTCATCCCTCTGGATCAGCTCAGTTGGCAGTGAAACGCAGTAAGCTCTGGGTGAAACCCAGGACTGTGTACAAGGAAGGGAGGAAAGTCCTAATTTCTGAGCAAAAGGGGTTACAAATTTAAGGGAAGGTGAATGTCAGTGTTGTCTGAGCACAGCTGGGATACCTCCACTCTGAGAAAGGAGTCTCCATGGAGTTCTTTAATTCCAAAGGTTTGCAGCACCTGGTCTTAGAGCATCACCTAAAAATGAGAGAAAAGTGGAAGCTGTCAGAATCTCTCTTTGTAGAAATATTCTGAAGTATGAAACAGTCTTTCTTACAGACACAACATCTGGGTGTAGAGTACCCAGTAAAAAGTATTCAGCCCTCAGCTTCTGCTGCTTCTCCCTCCCAAGTGGCTCCTCTTATCTATCCCCTCTAAATGATCCCAGTGAGCTGCTTCCATGATCACTTTGAATTTTCTTCCACACTTCAAGCAAAACAGGAATTACCATTCACCCTGTCTGTCAGTCACCCACTAATAACCTTGAATCTGTCCACTGATCAAAAGTGACAGAGGGTGAAAAGGAGTATTGTGTTCCTCCTATTATTGTGAAAATAGGCAACTAGGGTAGAGGGAAGAGAAACCCTCTGAAGGGAAAAGTTACAGCAGGGAAAACACTATTTTTAAACACCAGAAAATCCAGCCAAATAACATTATGCCCCAGAGTCCACACACAATCAGTTCTGCTCTTCACAGGACTGATCGCTTCTGAAGCAGTTGCATAGCAGATTTGACTGGTTGCTGCCTGTCTCATTCCTCATTTTCCTCTTAAAAATCACTGTTGCAGGACCATGGGAACAGAAATAGTTCAAGAGAGCAATCCAAGGGACTACCACTTTGGGAGAGACCTTGTGCTGACCTGGCTGCCAGTTCATTTCAAAGGACAATGAACTGGGTCAGTGTCATCAGCTCTGAGGTCATTTGAATGGGGAGGAGTAAAGATGGGTCAAGTAATTTGATGCATTAAGTTTGTCAGCACTCAGAGATGATGACGACTGGACATTTTTAAAGTCTCCCTTCTAAATCATCAGACCTGAGGCTGGATGTGATGGGTGATGTTAGTGCAACAAGATCCATTGGCAGGCTTTGTCCAGACCCTGCTGTCCTATCTGATTCGCCACAGAATGGATAAAGGAGGATCTTCAGCGAGGCTTGCTCTGAAAGAGTTAATGTATTTTACAAGGAAAGCTGCCATCCCTCAAGGTCATTTTATCTTAGTTACATGAATTCTAGGAAAGCAAAGATTCCTTCCAAGTAAGTTGCTGGTTTGTCCAAGTGATGCTGTTACAGAAATTGTTGTATAAGATCCAGGTTTTTCCAGGGTATAGCAAGTGTGTGTGGTGTTTAGATTTAGGCTGTGTGCTGCCAAGCTACTGATTCCCTTTTTTCTTCCCTTTTTCCTCCTCCCACCCTCTCTCCCCCAAATCACAAGCTAAGAATAATTAACAAGAATAATAAATAAACAGATGAAAGTGGAAACATTCCCAAAACCTGTTATCACACAAGCAGTTTCAGTCCAGACCATGCTAGTTTCACATCAAGCCTTGGAATCGTCAGTTCTTATTACTTCCCAGTGTTGAGTGCGGGAGGAGAGAATTTTGTCTGTTTTCCAGAATCAAACCCTCTGTTTAATGCGGTGGAGAAAGTTGAGATGAAATATAGGTCTTGGGGGACTTTCCCTGTGTGAAAGCTTATTACTGCTGTAACAAAACCTTCTAATCGGAACGGATTCTGTTACATGCATGATATTCTGGTCTTGGGCAGGGGTGAGAAATGAGAAAAAGATGACAAAAAGCTTTAAAAGCAATTAAATGAGAAGCGCATTCATTCCCTCCCTCCTCCTCCTCACTGCTTGCATTTGCTGTTTACACAGAACTTTTTCTCTTCTGCATTTTGCCAGGGATCTTGTGAGATCTGTAGGAGTTTTGCTGGGTCAGGTTGTTGAATGACATTGTGCAGCAAAGTAAAATTTACAAACTTGGATTCACCCATAGGAACGGAAAACTGTTTAGTGGTTTTGAAATATAGAATCCATATTACCATAGCAAGAGAGCCTAATGGGCTATCTAAATGCAATATTCAGTTACAGCTGAAGACAGGGAACCATTTAAAATGTGTCGTGGTGTCCAATGTTATAATAAAGTCGCAGAGAGAATAAACCCAAATGCACAGTTCCTGCCCAAATCAAAGTGTCTCTGGGTCTATGCTGGTGATGTAAATGGCTTCACTAAAGCAACTGAGAAAAAAATTAGTGCCAGCCTCTAATGTAGACACATACAAGTCGTTTTCCCGTGTTTTAGCTTCAATGAATTATATTGGCTATAAAAGAGATGCGAAGAAAATGTGAGGGAAGAAAGAGAAAGGTATAAAAAGATGAAGTACCTTGCTCAAGTGCAGGGATTAAGTCACTATTCTGTGCTATGTCCACTGCATTGCACTACCTCAGTTTCTTATTGCTTATGATGGTCCAACAGGACATGTCCACCTGAATTATTCCTTTGGGCGTCTTACGATGCTATGGGTGCTCTGCAGCAGGTTGGTCCACAGATCAGAAATAACGTCTCTTCAGTTAGGAGATCATGGAAAGGGACTGCGTCATGCAGAGGCCCCGTTTTAAAACTTACAGAAAAGACCTGTGAGACAGACCTTTGGGTTCTGTATACCTCCCTGCCCATGATTTGCTGGATGAGGCTGGGCACACGTTTGCTTGCTAGTGGTGAAGTAACTACCCAGTGGTCACAACTCAAGGTCCTGGAGGTTTTGAACATCATGGGGGCACTGGGTGAATAGCGTTAGATTACGAATGTGCTTTTCAAATCCTGATTTTCTGTGCCAATGGCTCAATGAGACATTTCAGCTGGTGACAAAGGCGTCTGAGAGAAAGGTGTCTTAATATATGAGCCAGCGTTTTATTTCCACAAACCAGTCAGTTTGTACCCTCAAGATAGGCTTGTCAGGATGGGACAAAGGCTGGCATAGAGTTTGTCACTGTCAGATGCCCTTTTGGAAGGGGCTGGCACTCAATTCTTGTGCCCAAACCCTAGCAAATAAGAAACAAGCTATCAGGCTTAATACCCCTGGAGCAAGAATCTTCACTCCTCTGTAACTTGTGTTAATGTGGTCTTCATCTGAACCTCCTGGATGATTCACCAGAGCTTTTCTGGGGCAATTCCACCTCCCTACTCCTTCTTTGTTTAGACGTTTACTTGGGAAAAAACATACCGCAGTATGCAACACCAGTGATGTTAAACACTGCTGGTAGATGAAGAGCAATGAAAAGATGCTTCCTGCCTCTTCAGATTTGGATTCCCATCTGACCCTACTCTTTTGTCTATTGTAAGCTCTACTGGGTATGGATCATCTCTTGTTTCACATAAGTCTATTGTCTGGAATGAATTTAGGGAAAGATTAGGAAGCTCCCTCTCCGAGGGCTACTGTGACACTAAAATAAAAGCATCAAGTGCCCTGGTGTTCAGGAGCAATCCTGCAATGACGGTGATCCAGGAAAGAGATCAAAAATCATCTGATCCTCCCTGCTATTCTTGTGAAACACTGTCTACATGCTGGAGCTTGAAGGAAGCAATCCCATTTTCCTTCAGCTCTCCCATGGATAGCTCCCCCTTTTCACTCCTCTCCTTCCCCCTAAGAAATACAGGGTGGGGATGGTAAAATTATAAAGCTGCCTTTTAAAGCTGCTCCATGCTGTGAAATGAAACTCAGATAATGAACATTTCTAGCCCAGCCAGAGCACTCTTCGAGGTATATTTTTATCTCCACAGTGCCAGAGATTAACTGTACATTTGTCTTAATGGTATCACCCTTTAGTGTTAATGGAAGCTATGTGTGTAAATCCCTGACCATCCAAATGAGAATACACTTTGAATGATCACAATAAATCAAAGTAAATGGAAGATCCCTGCAGGCCAAATTCATCCCCAGAGCAACTCCTGAGGCTTTTAGGAAGCTTATGCCAAGCAGGCACTGTAGAACAGCAAGAACAAACACAGTAGATCATGTCACCTGCTTTATGATGTCAAAGTAGTCTTGATGATGATACTTCCAATTGTAACAAGGTAATTTGCTATCTAAAAATGACTTGCAAAAGAAAAACATCACTGGGTTTGGTCATTTTGGGATCTCGATAGTACTTGGAGAAATGGACTCGGTTGTTTCTTTTTATAAAATGTTTATTTATTGACATGTTTGTAATTTATAAATGCATGTTCTTTCTGGTCTACTTTCCTTTCAAAAATGGAAAACTGGCAAGATTACGACAATGAAGATATCAAAAGAGTGATGCCCACTGAAGAAGGGAAAATACATTTATTTTCAGCTGCTTAGTTCTCTTTGGACTGATGAAATTTTGTGAAAATGTGTCCATTTTAAACATAAAACCTATTAAATTCTCAGTAACAACTCCAGTTCCCTTTTCCAAGAAATACAGGCAAGAGAGACAAAAGAATAAAGACACATAGTGTTCCTGAGTCTGTAAAATAGAAACAAATATACAGTATAATATTTTATATAAAGTCTTTTGTGCTTCATTTAGTCACTAAGGAAGTAAAAGACAGACAAACCATTGTCCTTTTCTAATTTGCAGATTTCTTTTTTTAGGTGAGGGACATTGTAACTTAAAGGACAGTGGTGAAAACAGGGACAAGTATAAGACAGGGAAGGACTTTCTTCTTCCAAAAGATTCTGCAACTATCCATATGTAGAAATGACCTAGAATTATATTTCAGACTTCATCAGCAACTCTGCATTTCTTGAAAAATACATGAATTCCTGTTGCCCACAGTTCCCAAGTAGAACTGCTTGAGCAGAAAAATGAGAACAGGGAAGCTAAATCAGTTTGCTGGTTTTCATTGTGAAATGAAGCAAAACGCAGAAGGGAAGACAGAGACCATTGTTAGCTAAAAAGTGAAAATATCAGTACTTAGGTTGTTTGATGGGGACACAGAAAATGTCCCCTTTTGAAAAAATGGCTCTGAAGTCTTCCTTCAGTCTGGCTGGTGCAGTGATCTCTCTCTTCCTATGTGTCTTGGCTTTGAGGATTGCTGCCTGTCTTCTAGGTGACAAAGTCAATGCTTATCATCAGCTTCCCCCTGTTGTGCAGGATACATCCAGCTTGGTGGCAGCACCCTTAAGTAATTCTTCATTACAGCTTTGCAAGGAAAAGAGAAAAACCCAGCTCTCAATGTCCTCCATCCAGGGTCTCTTGGATCTCATAGATCAGATATCGCACAGGCAGGGGGTTAGGAAATCACCAGCCAAGTACCTGGTCATCTCTGATCATTTTAATGAACCTAGTGTTTCTACACTGGATAAGTCTCAGCTGGAGGAAATGATAAGTATGTGGAAGGCAACAAAGTCAGGCTGTTTTCTGTCGGCATAACCTGCTATACAGATTTTCTTTTCCTCTCTGGATATGGATTAGAGATTTGCAGGTTGATGAAGGTGAACAGCCCATGCTTCTGAAACATTCACTTTTCTTATATGCATGCTTTCTTTCAAAGCCTTTTCTTTTGGTGGGTGTGAAGAGTGCTTGGAAATAAATTTTCTAGTTTCAAATCTAGTTTTCTGTTCAGCTGTCCTCCAATGTAACTCTAAAATTAATTCTTGTGCTACTGACTGCTCTTCAGAAAGATTGTGGCTATTTTCCATCCTTGGAGCTTCTCCATTCTTGTTTCTTCAAGAACTTCTCTGAGCTTTGTACCATTAAATCCCTCCTGTTTTTTGTAGAAACCTTTTATGCATTTCTTTATTTACCTAGGCAACCCTGGGCCACCAAGCAGTCCATGACTACCTGATTCCAGGAGGAATGTAAAATTGCTATCAAGAGCAAGAGGAAACTCTTTTGCACTTTCGAACAGTACTCCCTGGGTCACATCAACGCAGAAGTGGAACAAGCCATTGAGTTAAGATCCACATCTAAAACACACCCACGTTGCAAACTGTTTAAATCTGACCTACTACTTTGAGTTAAATAGAAGTCCCTCCCTCCAATATCTATTTCTGGAACTCAAAATATTTTATTAGTTTGTAGTTGTTTCCGTCCTCTTTGTCCACTTCCCAAGTACAACCAAGACTGAAAGCCCAAGAGCCAACAGCCAAAAAGGACAGTTCTTGGCCCAAGTGAAAATCAGGAAGCACTGAATTTGTTGTGAGACTAATTAAATTTCCAACCTGTTTCTGCAGTGGTGAGAGAATCATAGAAGTCAGCTGGGAATTTGACGGGGACCTGCATCTAAACAGAAAGAGACTGCTGAAAAAATGGCTAGGCAAGTGCTGTTGGTGTTCCTGTATTGACTCTGGTGGTACTGAACTTAAAAACTCTTTTCTGAAAAACCCAAGACTTTGGGGACAAAGCTGGGGGAGTGAAAAAATGGGGCCTTTTCATCTCCGAGGAGGAGGGCACGCAGCTAAAGAGCAGCTCTTGCATCCTGCCCTCCGGCTTTGAGCTGGCAGCCCCACCTGTTATGAGCCAGGAGTAATCAGAGATGAACAGCACAAGCAGTGTTTTTACAGGATGAACCCACTGGGTCAGCTGGAGGCCTGCTGTAACCCAATATCAAGTTGTGACTGCAGACAGGCATGATGCAAGGCTTGGGGGAGGAGGGTGGTGAAGGATGGGTGGAGGGAAAGCAGGGCGGTCCCAAGGGAGGCAGAACTTTGCTTAGGAGACTTCTGTTTCCCATTGGTGACCCTGAAAAATGAATAGTGGGGATTGTTGATGAAATGTGTGAGCCAGGTCTTGTTTAAGGGGGAGGATAAGGGAAAACGGTGGGGCAGGGACAGGGGCAATGGGAACACCACTCGCAGGAACAAAGAGCACATGTGTATCCAGGCACTGTGTGCCCAGTCCACAGGGGAAGAGGGTCACACAGAGGTATCTGTTTTGTTCATTCACCTGCTTCTCCCTCCTTTTGTGCATAGTAAACAGAGACCCATATCACTTCAGACTTCCCCCTCCCCACCCCTCCTGGTACTGCCAGCACTGGACCAGCCCGTTTCTTCCAGGGAAGCCTATTGCCTGACCATGACAGAGTTCCCCCTATGCCTCTCATGCATAGTCAGAGACTTGCTGCTGAAGGGGCTGCCTGGGGAAGAAACACCTGCAAGGAGTCACAGCTGTGGTTCGAGCTGCTCTCCTAATGCTCTGTTTAGGATTACAGTGCTCCAGAGCATCACATTACCCCAGTGGCTGCACTGAAACCTAGTATTAGTTCACATTATCAAGGATCAGATTTAGCATGTTGGGAGGGGGAGAACTGTTATTATTGTTTCTAAAACTGCTGGAGCAAATTCCTAGGACTGGTCTTTCATTAGTCGTGGCAACGGCCAGAGGAGTTTCTTTGTTCCTCCACACCACTGGCCACTCACCCTGTCTCCTCTTGCATGAATGCCTCTAAACACAGGCACTTGTTTTCATGATGGAGTTATGTGCTTGTTTTTATTTTTGATATGCCAAAGTTAGTAACTTTCAAATCAAATTTCTGGATGTTGTGGAATTGCTTTGGATTGCACTGCAACAGAACAAGGTCTTCCAATACTGGGAGGACAACTACAGTGTGGTGGGGGATCACCTCTTGCCCATGCCTGTGACAGATTATCCCAAGATCAGAAAAAGGGAAAGAGGGTCTAAGCAGTAAAAACAGTGAAATTCTGGGACAGATTTGTGCAAGGAAGGTATGGAGTCTTCATTGCTGGATAATTTTAAGAATATCTGTTGGGTAGATCTGATTTTGTCTTTGGGTAGGGACATTCCATATGCCCTTCAAGGTCCCTTTCAACCATTTTTTTTGATGCAGCCATTACAAGATCGAGGTGGAGTTACTTTTCTCACCTGAAAATTTCTGGTAGAATACTTTTCTTCCCTTTCTCTACCCTCACTACCTCTTCTTTACTGAGTGTTGCTGAGGCTGTTTCTATCTGAGGAGTATAGGCATTCCCCAGGCTTATGGGTTGTACCTGGAGTGGTGTGTTTAGTTGTCCCTGAAGAGCCTCAGGATACCACCCTGGTGTTTTTCCAAGCCAAAGGCCATTCAACGTATGTATAATTGACCCCTGATTTCAGGTGGTGCTTCTTGAATCCAAGGGAACATAAACATCAGTAGCAACAAACACTGCTCAGTACAGCTAGTGTTAAATATCACCTGAATGCCCTTGTAGAGCCTTGGAATGGATATGAAAAAGGAATTGAAAAAGAGTATTTGAAATGAAGCCTTCAGAGGCTGTTTACAGTTTCAGAATTATCTTGAAATGTCATTAATATCAGTTGTGCTACAAAATTCAAAAATGTACCAATGCTTAGCTAGAGAGGGGTGGACTAGAATAATAGGGACAGACATGAGACTTGAGGTCTCATGCTCTATGCAGTGCCAGGGGAGAAGAATGAGGACTAGCACACCATCGACTGACTCCTGCATGACATTTCTTTGTGTAGAGGAGAGAATACTTCTGCCACTTGTTAGAACGTCAACCTTGTGCATAGAAATCTCCTGCAGATCATCCAGATTTGTAAAGCCAGAAGAGGACATCTGAATATGAGGTTTCACCTCCTGTACAAACACAGGCCATCAAATTTCGGCTTATTACTTCTCTACTGAGCCTGAATATTTTGTTCCAGAAAAGCAGCCAGGAGATGGACAATCAGGTGCTTTGTGTGGTGCTTTATTCTACTTAAGCTGGTGAACCCTAATTCCCTTCTCCTGCTGCCCTAGTGTGGTCCTGCCCCATCCTGATGGGAACTGTATGCACTGCAGAGGATAGTCAATCTTCAGAGGTCTCATTGGCATCTCAAGATCAAAGTACTGTAAGATTGACCATCCATCTTATCTCACACATGTCACGCTGCTGCTCTCAGATGGCAAACATTGCAGGCAGCTTTGTCATCAGTCAGTTTGGGATCATATTTAGTGAGTTACAGTGATGGACTGTCAGAGCCTGGCTCCCTCTGGAATCGGTGAATAGTAGCTGCTGCCTGCACATTAGTGCATCTATTGTGGCTAGTCTGGATATAGCTTTCGATCTTTATTCCTCTGGTAGGTCTCCTGAGCCATAGGTAGGCCTTCTGCTGATGCTGTGTTTTCAGCATTATTGCTTTCTCTTCCTCTCTGTGCTTTGACACCCAGATTTATTGAAGTTCATTTTAATTCTCCTGGAAGAAAAAAAAAAAGGAAAAAGAAAATCCTGCCTTCAACATACACATGTGTTTTTCTGAGGGCTCCTAGGATTACACTGCTGTGTTTGCAAGCTGAAGGCGAGGCTCTGCCAAACTGGTTTATCTCTTCAGCATGTTATCACTCTCTGGACAACATGACTTCATACGGGGCAGAATTAATGGGCTCCTGATAGAGTCACAATGCAGCTTCTCAAAGGCCACTCAGTCTGAGAAACTCCAGACATTTCTGAGAAACCCTGGAAGTAATTAGGTGACTCCAGGAAAATCCAAGGAGTTTGAGAACTCCGTTGGGGCTGTCCAGGCATGTTCTTCTAACCTGGGTTTGGGTGTATCCAAAAATTCATTCCTACCTCTCTTCTCTGCAGATCTAGGAGTTTGAGTACAATGAGTGTTTGGAGGGCAAGGAAGGACCAAGAGAAGAGGTTTAGTCATTAGTGGGGAGTACCTTTCTCTCAGACAACATCAGACACAACAGGGTGTTAAGATGTCCTGCCTGTGGATCTTGATGTGTTTGTGAGAGCAGAAAGTATTCCCATGACAGGAGGGAAGGTTCAGTAGAGAGCACTGAGGGAGCCTTTCTGATGAGGCATTACCGCAGGTCCAGTTGCTCCTAATTATTTAAGATCACTTGGCATTTTCTGCAAGAAGAGTAGATAACAAATGTCTGGGAAGGATTCTTATTAGATCAGTTACTTTACCTCTGTTTTAATTTTCTGCTTTCACCATCAGCTGCAGGCCCATGCCTTTTCTCCTTCCTTTCCTGAGGTTTTGTAAACATTGTGCTGTGAAACAGCTACTTCCACTCCTCCCTACATTTCATCAGGGAGCAAATAACTCCCCAATACGCCTTTTGTCTGGATTTGCTCAGAATGAAAGGTGTTGATGCATTGTCTCATACCAAGCAATACTAACAAATCGAACAAAAAAGAACTTCTGCAAAAGACAGTACAGAAAATAAACTGCTGTAGAAATAGTGAGCACCATCTAAAAATGAAAAACAAACAAATAAAGTCCATTAGTTCTTTTCATTGGGACGTACACAATCAAGCAAGTTGCCTGACTCTGTCATTACGGCATAGAAAATCCAACATCTGTATAAGTGATGAAATTTCATAACCTCCCCTGTATAACCTTGCTTGATTTTGACACTTATGACTTATGATAGGTTTAGAGGTCAACCCTGAAGCGTGAGTATTGTTTCAATCATGCTGCTCCCTCTCATGAATTACGTTAGCAAGGGCTTGGTCACAGTTATCTGCGCAACAAAGAAATACTGTAGTAGAAGTTGTAGCATGGTAGGATAGTTATTGTGGTGATGTAGTTAAAATGCCTGGGAGAGAGATTTTAATTGTTGAAAAGTCTACATAATAAAGTTTAATGTAGTTCATGGGACACATTTCTTCTTAGGATTTATGAGGGGAGCTTGGTGAGTGATACATATTTTGGTCTGGTCACTAAAATGGAAAATCAGAAGGGAAAAAAAAGCTCGACCAAAATTATAATCTTCTGATTTTTTGGAGGAAAAGAAAAGATTGGTTTTGGATCTGAATAGTGTTTCATTGGACTGAAACAGAAAGGCTTTTTACACTTATCAGTTACTTAGACCTTTGGAAAAGTTGGGTATTTTTCTTTTGTTGCTTTTAAATGCAATGCTTATTTTTAATTGTAAAGTGCCATTTCAAAACCTCTCTAAAAGTTTTGTTTTGAAAATGTCTGAGAAATTTTGAAAGATGTCAACACTGATATGTACCTTGGCCAAAATTATTCACCACATTCTGCCCAGTTTGGTGATCTCTTTTAATCCTACCCTAACACCAGTTTTTGTCACGTTCACTATTATTATTATTAATAATAATAATAACAACAATAATATAATCACCCAGCTGTGCTTAGAAGGCCTGGGCACCAGTCCCAGATCTGCTATGACAAATCTTTTCAACTCTCTGGGCTTCTGTTTCACCTCCCACTCTTTGGCTCTCTTATCTAGTTAGATTTAAAGTCATAGGTTCAGGAACTCTCATATACTGAGCCTCTTATGTACACACCGATGCTTGGATTACTGCTTCTGCTGCAGTAACATGAGTGGTGAATTTTCTGCTCCATCCTCTCCCATCTACCAGCCCATTACAGAGAATTTGGAAGTCTCTCACCCTCCTAGGACAGCTAGCTCCGTGATAGAAGGGAAACTGAGGGAGAAAAATCAAATAAGAAAGGTTTTTGTTTGCATTCTGTATGCAGAGATTGAGTTGTCAGTTTGGGGAGTGGGTGAAACCAAACTGTGACTATAAGCACTGCAGCAAAACTTTGCTCAGATGTGACTAACTTCTGTGAAACAACATAGTATACACCCAAAAAACTGTTTGCATTCAAGACCAGCAAGGAACTGAGGAAGCTGAATGAAAATATGAAATTAAACTGAGAGAAGGGGAATGAAAATGGGGCTTTTTTTAAAAAAAAACCAAGGATGACTGTTTTGAGAGGCCTTATTACATGACAGCCTGTTACTGGATGGAGGGAGGGACCACCTGCACTTTTTTTCCCTGTGTCTATCTCCATGCTTCTGGCTAGGGAGTATGTTGGGGTGTCAGATATATGGGAGAGGGAACCAGCAGTAAACAAGGCCCAGAGCATTAGAGCCAGTTTGAAAGCCAGCACTTGCAGCCTGCAGAGGTGCTGGTAGAGAACCAAGACACTTCAGAGGTAAAATGCTGTGGAGAAAGTCTCAGAAAGGACTCAAAGAACCTATCTCATATTGTTTAATTTTCTTCTGCATCTAGGCCACCAGGATTTTATGTACGTCCTTAGTAAAGCCATTAGGATAGCATCAAAGATACTTGACTGCCTCATTTTTTCCTCCCTTACTATTTAACTGCTTGGCAACATGTTTGCGGAAGGGGTTTGGACCTGCTGCGTAACACGCTTTGGAGCAGGATGCCTTAGGCAAGAACCTGCAAGAAGGTCATGCAGAGCAGGAGAGTCTGGGTTTGACAGCAGGCAGCAGGGTTGACCTGCCCTGTGTTTCAGGTCTTTTTTTCCTGACTGTGCTTCCCAGAAAACAGGATTAAAAAGATGGTTTTTGATGCCAGACCACATGAAGGGTCCATTTCAATGGGTTCTGTGACTTATCCCAGCTGCCTGGAGAGACACCTTCTGAATCCTGCTTCCCATATTGCCTTGGAAGTGCTGGACTCTTAAAATGAACAGAGCTCATTTACTGATCTTCAGTGAGGGCTTTGTGGAGGAAGAAGGAGGGGGGCTGCCTCTCCAGAAAGGTTGCTGTCCAAGAGGCTGGGAACAGAAGCAGGTTCTTGTGGTGTGAACAAAGGCCTCCAGGCACACCAGAGAGCACCTGCTCACCAGCTGATGGTAGTACACCTGCTGAACAAGTGCAGCCGCACTTCTCCCCTCCCTACCCTACTTTCTGCAGACCCAAGACCTGGTTATCCACACTTCCCTGTGTGACACTGCTGAATGCTGGTCCCAGCACACAGGAGAAACACTTTGCAGGAGGAAGAACAGCTGATGGGGGCTCTGATGGCAATGATGTAGCAGCTTGAGTCAGAAGCTGGTTCTAGCATAGGGCTACATTGTCAGCTTTCAGATGTTGGCCCTCATGAAGAGGTTTTAACTGAGCCTTGGTTAAAGCTTTTGCATCCTTACTGAAGCCCAGACCTAAATCCTGTCGTGTCAGAGGGTGACTGTTTCTCAGTTGTTGCAGTATTTCTTCTGGGACTGGTTACCAGGCTTGACATCAAAAGGGTGATTTTGAGTTGTAGAAATCTCTTTTGTGGGTTTTGTGCTAAGAGTGGCTGAAACTTGCTACCGGTTCATTTCAACTACATCCACCGAACCGTAACTCACTACTGCATACAAGTTCAGCAGGAACATTCCCAAAACCCCCGTAGAAGAAATTTACGGTTGCTCAACGCTCTGTTACTGGCGGCCACAACTGTGTGCGCTCCACATGTCTTTGTAATCACTTAATGACTCATTTCCTTAATCTCTCATTTCCCATAGCCTTATTACAAGCAATTCAGAAACCCAGATCCATAGCTGTTTTCTGGCTGTAGTCAGGAAGCACTGAACTGACTCTGTATCTGTTTGGTTGGCTGAAGTACCCCTCTCTGTTCCCCTCCGAAACTTTCCACTGGACCCTGTCTTTTGCTGCAGTGACACCTACTGATGAGGTAAGAGTGTATTAACTATACATTCCCTTGTTGCCAAACCCAGCCAGAAACCACTTCCTGGCTCTAACCAGATGTTTCTGCTCTTCTGGAGCAAATTTCACACTACACCGGCAGAAGTTTTGCACGGTCTTGACTGTAATGCGTCGGTGGCAAGCAGACCTGAACAGAGATCACTGCAGGGGGAGGAAATGGCTCTTCATGTCCAGGCTTCTCATTCAGCCATCAACCAACTGATGGCCTTGGGAAGCAAACCTTGCAAGGCAGTGTTCCCTGGGGTGCTGTGTGGCATTGACTTGGGAAGTAGCAGAACAGCCAGCATGCCTTTGCTTTCCTCTGCAGATTCCTTTTTTTCTGACGAAAAAAACTGCTGCCAGGAAGTCATACCCTTGATACCTCCTCATAACACCCCGTGGAGACTGGGAAATGGGGAGTGACAGCCTGAGCCCCATTGCTAGGTGCAGCCAGGCCAAGGATTTCTCTTTTAGTGAAAAGCATTTTCCTTTTAAAGCTCAAGCTTTTCACTAAACAATTATTTGGAAAATTTCAGCTTCAGTTAAAACACTACAAAAAATGACCTGCAGCACCTCAAGAAGAGATGGGATAGGGTCAGCACTCCAGCAGGGCAAGAGGAGAGTCAAGGAAAGAAGAAAATAAGGACACTTCCTCACTGCAGACCTTGGCTTTAACCTGCTTCACCATGAAGGATATCTGTTCTCCAATATATCTAAACATTGATTCACAAGGTAGAGAGCATGATAAAAGAATGAGGATAGCATAGCATAGCATAGCATAGGATAGGATAAGAATTGTCAATGCATTCCCCAAGGAGCACTGAACCACAGGGTTTCCACAGAGCACACAAACAGCAAGATCCTTCACAGGTACCAGGTTTGTCCCAAGTAAATCAGAGCTGCCAGAGTTCAGGGGATGAAAGAGATGTCCTCAGGGTGGTGCATAGACCGATAGACAACAGAGTGGCTTTCTAGTGTCTAATTGGTTAGAATAATGCAACAGGACAGATCATGTAACATGAAAACCTTATCTAACTCCCCCTGTACACAACCTGACCTAGCACTACAAAGAGCTCCAGTGTTGCCAGCTGAGAAACCACAGTGTTTGCACTGAGAGCTCGCAGTCCCCCAGCTCAAGAAGCCATGGCACCACAACAGATCGTCTGTGATTCCCAGTTTTTGCAGGCACAAGAGGTCAGTGCCACAGCGCCTGCAGGGAATGTGACTTTTCAGCTGTCTCGCTCTCCCCAGTATGTGTTGACTTTTGTGCAATCTAATATCAAAGAACCAATTATTCTCAACACTCATATATTTTCCTCCATTGACTCAATGCCACATGGTTGCCAGGGGCAAGGCATCATGCTAATCAAGGCAATAATTCAAGGGAAGGCAGCGGGGGGCTGTCATGATTGGGAGCCTTGGGTTCTACCTCTGCCTCTCAGCCATGAATATGGACCAGTCACACCTGCTCCTTCCTTCCCTCTCCTCCCAGTCTTTGCCCTGGTCCTCTCCTGATGTAAGTTATATACAGAAATCAAAGAGATATACCAGTGTACACCAGTATCTCTTGCCATACTCAAGTTTCCTTATCACCTACAGGTCTCCTCTTAATAGAGGCACCATTGTCCAGTGCTTGTTTCTTTTTCCATTCCTCAGCACCCAGAATTATCTTCCCTCTATCCCTGTGGCTGCAGCAACTGAAGCCATTGGAAAAGTAACACTAAGAAAGTGTCAGCCTTGGTGTCATGGGGGAGAAAAGAGGAGGCTGCAGTCCCACAAGACAGACCCATCTGAGTATCCCACTGCTCACTCAGTGTCCACAGCCTCATTTGACCTCACCTGCCACCACTGCATACTGTGAGCTCTCAGCATCAGGATTAAAGAAATATCAAAGGCCCACCCAGGAAAGGATCTTGCCTCCAACAGCAGGCGTAAGGAGCCACCTATAATTTTCCTGCCCATAAAAGGCAGTTAATGTGCAAGAGAATGCATTAAATGTCACAAAGTACTGACGACTTTGTTAACTGGGACCACCAAAATCCTGAAGCTAAGGAGCAAACACATTTCCCTGTTGTGCTGAGTATTGGCCCCACTCCAGGGTGTCAATATATACATATATCCCAGGGTATACCTGAGCCCAAACAGGTTAGAAATTCAGTTTCAAGTGCATGGAGACACCCACTTTCCCAGGCTAATATGGTACTGCAACATGGCCTCAAATAGAGTGAGATGAGGAGAACCCACCTTGTCAGCTCCTAGGAGGAAGATGTTTTACAGATATTTTATATGTTTTAATAGCATTGTTGACTGTTCTGTCACTAAGTCTCAAGGGCTATTTCAGTGGAAAGTGTGGAGTGCTGAGTGAGCATGTTGGAAATTCATTCATCCCCTGCAGACAGGTGGGGTTAATGCTGACGAGCACAAACCTAATGGGAGGATGGGAAAGAGGATAAACACATGGAAGAAACAGAATTTTAAAGACTTACTGCACAGTTAAACTGTACAGGTAGGATTGTGCTTTAGTATTGTTTGTTTTCCTATATTTGTTCGAGATTTCTTTGTTGCAGACTAAAAACTGCAAAGGGCCTGCACGATTCAAATCCCACTTGTACTGCATGGAGGTGATGGCTGCACTTTAAAAGAGCTCAGGATTATTCAGTGGCACATCCTGGGGTGCAAATCAGCTGAAATTTAACCTTAATCACTATGGGTAATCAGTGGAAAGGGCTCAGTTCAGGCTACAAGAGTAAACACAGATGAGGCTGAAAATACTCAAAGCTTCTGAAGGAGGAAAAGTATGAGACAGGAATGTTTTTGACTAAGACAAAAACATCACATTTCAGAAAAAAAGACCAAATGCTCAGATTATAGATCATTCAGACATGCATATGTGAGCAGTCATCTTCTTTCATAGCAGGATGCAAATGCTTCCTATCTTTCTTTTTGCAAACAGAAGAGATAATTTCAACCTGAATAAGTTTCATTTTAAATGAATAAAATGTCAGCACTCCCCCTCCCAAAAGGAACTGGCAAAATGTGAGAGCAGAAAAGCAAAACACTACAACAGAAATGCCTGCTTGTCTCCTTCAACATTAGGGTCCTTAGAGAGAGCTGCTCTATACCAAAAGTAAAAGCATTAGATACCAGTCCCCTAAAAAAAAAAAAGGTGGAGAAAGTGAGAAGCTGAGGTGTCATTTTTGCAGCTGGAGCCCTGAAAAGACAGAAAACATATGCTTTGCCTTCTTAATATGTATGTATTTTTTTTAAAGGAAAGAAGCTACTGGAGAAACTGAAAAGGATGACTCCTAGCAACTAAGTGGAAGATGGAAGCTAAAGTCTGTCTAATCAAGACTCTATGAAATGTGTGCATGGAGGAAGAGAAGGGGGAACCTTTTCTTACCAGGATACACATATCCAAGAAGCACCTGCTCAGGAGTTAACCTTCCCATGGTGCAGCTGGTGCAGGTCCTATTGGGTAATTGGATCCTCCAGCCAATAAAGGAAATGAGCTGCTGTACCTGCCCCACAACACCTTAGCTCTTTGGGTCCATGGCTTTGCTCCTCCAAGAACTGATGGATCCCTATGGAGCTCTGGTCATGTCTCACCAGTCTCACCATCATGGATGCTCCCCAGTCTTCAGTTTTCTAATCTAAGTTGTGCATGCCTTGGGGCTCCTGCATGTGTGAGTGTTTTAGTACATGGCTTGGAAGGTCAGGAAAGTTGGCCCCACGTGATTTATATTGAAAACCTTTATATTGAAAGCCTCTTTTCTATACAGATCCCATACTTCTTTATCTTTCATTACTTACACTTTATTAATTGCTTTGCTTTCATTGGAGGCCTAGGGGAGAAAGAAGCAAGTGAAGCGCTTCCCATAGAAGCAACAAGTGTCTCAAAGTTGCTCCATGAGATGGATCATTTATTTTATTCCTAGATTTAGGAAGAGACAGTGAGCACATCCTGGCAGGTGCTGAGGGTGCTGCAGGGACCGAGCGCCTCCCAATTAGCTCGCCTCCTAAGAACTTATGTCCTATCTGGATCAGACCTTCAGACCATGCAAGAGGGAAACTGTTGAAAGGAGGAGGTGGGTGAGGAGGACGTGCTGCTTACTTTGTTTCAGGGTCAACTCTATAAAACTCCACACATTAAGATCTTCCATATGCTGTTTTTCAATATCAGCTTGTCACTTCAAGCTGTCTGACATGAACTGTTGGATGGGTCTGCTCTCTTCTCCAGGACTCATTCATATCCCACAGAGATGCCAGAAAAGGTTGAAAAGAACAGTGGAAAATGTAAAAGATGACAGTTCGGAGCATAGATGTTTTCCAGAGTTGCAACCTATTGACCCATTTTCATAGGCTCAATGGCATAGCCTGTATATCAGGATCAGTGAATATCCCCAGAACAAGGAAAAGGATAATCTAAAACCAAATCAAAATCAAACCCTTGTCCTGGTGTATTTAAAGCAGCCAAATACTACCTTCCTCAGCTCCCCCAGATCTTCCTGGAGATCTAGCATCCACCTAAGACTTTGAGATTTCTGACTCATTTCACAAAAAGATGCTTTGGAGTTCAGCAGGGGGCTGGTATCTATTATCAGAGCGCTTTTTTTTTTTTTTTTAGGGGGGAGATATGAATGTATAAGGGTATATAAACCATTCTGCACTTACTATTGTATCCCTTGTTATCTATATATGCTCAAGTGCAAGAGTTACAGAAGCAGACAGGAACAGAACAAGTTCACATCTGAAGCTCAGCTTTGCAGCTGCTTCTGCTCTTTATGGGATGTAAAGAATTGCTAAATCCTGGATCCTAAAATTGAGCATTAGCTCTCCTTCTGGATCCTAGCCCACAGCTTGGGTTCATCTAAGCTCTTGGGAGTTGGGGGACAAGGTAGACCACTGGAGATGCAAATACGTGATTGTTTATAAGCACTGAGCACCACCAAAGCAACTTTTTAAAAAAAGTTTTTTTCAATCTTCTGGGTTTCTGGAAACAGGTATTTAAAACGAATGCTGTGGGACTCATTGCCACAGGTTACTCTGGAAATCAAAGGCAGAAGTGAATTAAAAACCATGTAAGTTTTGGGAGAAAAAGTCCATTGGTAGTTAATACAACATTCTAAATTCAGCCTCCAGCTTGAAAGGTTCCTAAACAAGTGATTGCTGAGAGGATATCATGGGCAAATACTACCTTATACATGACCTGATTTTATGCTCCCCCTTTACACATACATTATGGGTCATATTGCTGAGAGAGTGTCCTTGGAGAGGTGGCTCATCTTATCCAAAACTTGAAGAGAAGTGGGGAGGAAAAGTGAAATATGTCTTCTTTTTTACCTTTTAAAATGTCCTCCCTGAAGAAACTTGATTCAAATTGTGAGCTAGTCAAGTTCAAACTGTAAAGTTAGGGAAAACTCTGACTTCCTCCAAATAGCTGTATGTAAGGTTAGGGAAAAAAGCCAAACAAACATGGCCTTCAACAGGGTTTTGTTGTCTCGGTACTCTCATGGGAGCATTGCTGTGATATTTGAGAACTTATAGCCCCTGCAACTAAGTTCCAGCTGTGAAAGTGATGATATGCAGTAGTGACTAGGAATAGCACGGAATCAGGCTTCAGTGAACCAACTGCCTCTTCTAGTCCTCACTTCTTTGTGTGCCTGCTACACTAATAGTCAGATATTTCCATTCAATACCAATGGGGTGTATCAGGGGTGGCATGGGGCTTGTACCTGGGGATAGATGTATGTTTCAAATCAATTTTCATGGGGTGATACATGTTCTTTTGTGCTCTTCTCAGCCCTTGGCTTCTGCCAACTGCTATCAGTTGGGAAGAAAAAAAAAAAGGATTTTACTTTGCTCCAGTTGGCCTTAGCCCACCAACCCATTCCACACAGAGTCAAATCCAGCTGTCAAGCAGTAATGGATTTTTTTTTCCTTTCCCTGATCATTCCTAGGCTGAAGCTGAACTGATAGCCTCAGTGACTCTCTTTTTGGGCTGGCAGCAGACCAAGAATGTCATTTCACAAAGAAGGGCTGAGGTTTCACAAACAAGGTTTTGCTGCAATGTGGAAAGAAGCTGGGGCATTTTAAACAATGACAAGAGATAGCGAGTGCCCTCACTGCCTCCTGCCCCTCACCTAAACCCCCACCTTCCTTCTGGAGAGCAGAGCACTGATCTGTGTTGTGGAAAACACGGGTTCGGATGGCTCCCGAGTGGGTTCCTACTCACGTTTAAAGTTTGCATGCCCAGAAATTCATGGGACTGTGGGGCAGAGTGAGTAAAATGTCTTATTTCTTGTATGCCAGGACAGATTAGTGGAGTGTCCACCTCCCTTCAGCAACAGAGGTGAGACTCTGTGAGGCAGGGGCACCAGTGCATTGTCTCCAAGGAAGTAACCAGCTGCTTTAGCTCTCTGGCCCCTAAAACGCATCTTATCCCTGTGCCACAGACTTCTGCCTCTTCAGTTGAGTCTGCTCGTTATGTGGCCTTGTTCAGCTGAGGGAGCAGAGCCTCCCAGAAGGAGCTGTCAATGAACAGGAACCACTTCTAAGAGCACCAAGGTGAAATGACCCTGGTTTGCACACAGAAAACCAGTGAAACACAGCCAGAATCACAGAATCACACAGAATCACAGAATGTTAGGGATTGGAAGGGACCTCGAAAGATCATCTAGTCCAATCCCCCTGCCGGGGCAGGATTGCCTAGACCATATCACACAGGAACGCGTCCAGGCGGGTTTTGAATGTCTCCAGAGAAGGAGACTCCACAACCTCTCTGGGCAGCCTGTTCCAGCGTTCAGTCACTCTCACTGTAAAGAAGTTTTTCCTCATATTTAAGTGGAACCTCCTGTGTTCCAGCTTGCACCCATTGCCCCTTGTCCTGTCAAGGGATGTCACTGAGAAGAGCCTGGCTCCATCCTCTTGACACTTGCCCTTTACATATTTATAAACATTAATGAGGTCACCCCTCAGTCTCCTCTTCTCCAAGCTAAAGAGACCCAGCTCCCTCAGCCTCTCCTCATAAGGGAGATGTTCCACTCCCTTAATCATCTTCGTGGCTCTGCGCTGGACTCTCTCTAGCAGTTCCCTGTCCTTCTTGAACTGAGGGGCCCAGAAACTGGACACAATGTTGCAGATGCGGCCTCACCAGGGCAGAGTAGAGGGGGAGGAGAACCTCTCTCGACCTGCTGACCACACCCCTTCTAATACACCCCAGGATGCCATTGGCCTTCTTGGCCACAAGGGCACACTGCTGGCTCATGGTCATCCTGTTGTCCACTAGGACCCCCAGGTCCCTTTCCCCTACGCTGCTCTCCAACAGCTCTGTCCCCAACTTGTACTGGTACATGGAGTTGTTCTTGCCCAGATGCAGGACTCTACACTTGCCCTTGTTATATTTCATTAAATTTCTCCCCGCCCAACTCTCCAGCCTGTCCAGGTCCCTCTGAATGGCTGCGCAGCCTTCCGGCGCGTCAGCCACTCCTCCCAGTTTTGTGTCATCAGCGAACTTGCTGACAGCGCACTCTAATCCCTCATCCAAGTCATTAATGAATATATTGAATAGAACTGGTCCCAGAACCGACCCTTGCGGGACTCCGCTAGACACAGACCTCCAACTGGACTCTGTCCCATTGACCACCACTCTCTGGCTTCTTTCCTTCAGCCAGTTCACAATCCACCTCACTACCCGATCATCCAGACCACACTTCCCCAGTTTAGCTGCGAGGATGCTGTGGGAGACCGTGTCAAACGCTTTACTGAAATCGAGATAGACCACATCCACAGCTTTACCATCATCTATCCACCGGGTAACATCCTCATAAAAGGCTATCAAGTTGGTTGAGCATGACTTCCCGTTGGTGAAGCCATGCTGAGTGCCCCTAATGATCCCCCTATCCTTGATGTGCCTAGAGACAGCACCAAGAACAAGTTGTTCCATCACCTTTCCGGGGATGGAGGTGAGGCTGACCGGTCTATAGTTACCCGGGTCCTCCTTCTTGCCCTTTTTGAAGACTGGAGTGACATTCGCTTTCCTCCAGTCCTCAGGCACCTCTCCCGTTGCCCACGACTTAGCAAAGATGATGGAGAGTGGCCTAGCAATGACTTCCGCCAGCTCCCTCAGCACCCGCGGGTGCATCCCATCAGGGCCCATGGATTTATGGACGTCCAGGTTGCTTAATTGGTCCCTGACCCAGCCCTCATCAACCAAGACAGATTCCTCCTCTATCCTGACTTCTTCTGAGGCCTCAGGGGTCCGGGGCTCCTCAGGACAGCCTCCAACAGTATAGACAGAGGCAAAGAAGGCATTCAGTAACTCCGCCTTCTTTTTATCCTCTGTCTCCAGGACCCCCACCTCATTCATCAGTGGGCCTACATTGACACACCACCACCCATCACCCCCTTTTTATTTTAATATGAGCTTTACTGTGGAAGTAGGTAGAAATGAGTTCTGGACAAATAAACAGAAATCCTCCCTGGAGTCAATCTTTGGTCTTTGAAGGAGAAGACACTCATAAAGAAACTTTTTGGGTCCATCTCTAAATTGCAGAAACTGCTCACATGTATGGAAGACTTTACACCCAAAAGTTTTGGCCCAGAATGTTTTCTTTTTCTGTTTAATTGTTATTTTTCTATTTCACCATTTTAAAGTGGCTTGCAGCTGATACATCTCTGCCAGTAAGTGAGTGCAGACTGAGTCACTGTTTTATATAGATCTGTCCATAAAGTCATGGAACTGACTTTTGAAATTTCTTGCCAAAGAGGAGGAAAGTTCAGGGAAGGAACTGATGGAGGAAAGGGCAGAGGAGTCTCCAGTCTTCCTGACCCCTTTGCTGAGACTTTGTGCTGAAAGTCCGATTTTTAAAAGATTGTCTGAATGGGTGACCTTATGGAGGTAGTGTGAGGACTGCTCCTGATGGGGCTGTAAGAAGTGGAGGTTTACAATGGCCATGCTGGATGCAGCATCAAAATGAAAGCCCCAGTCAGTTTTGCACCATCTGATATGAGTTTGCCCGGATTGGGAGAGAGAGGGTTGACTCTTGTGGGTGTACAGCCAAAAAAAAAGCTGTGTGGATGTGATGCTTAGGGACATGGTTTAGTGGTGGGCTTGGCAGTGCTGGGTTAAGGGTTGGACTTGATGATCTTAAAGGTCTTTTCCAACCAAAACAATTCTATGATTCTAAATGTCAGTCCTTCGCCTGCTTGTCGTTCTCCAGCTCCAAGCACGGCCACTGAACGTACTGTGCCATCTCTAACGACGAGCAAGTATCTAGCTGTTCTTTAAATCAGGACTCTCAGGCCTGCACCTTACCAGCGAGGGATTTCCTGAAATTTCACAGCAAGCAATGAAGCAGAGGCATTTCTGGACTTTGCAGGTCTGGCCGCCTGCAGCTCCTGGGTTTCACCTCACGCTGCCCTAATGAGGAGAGGGCCCCGCTAAGGAACATGGCATTTCACCTGAGTCTGGCTCCAACGTAGGATGCGTTCAGCTCCCAGAGTGAAATTTAAGTCCGTTTCAGAGGAAGGTTTGTTCAGTTGCAATACAGCATACGTTTGATGGCCAGGTTGAACTCCATGGAGATAAAAAGCAAGGCAGAAATGTCAGTAATTCTGGCTTTGCCAATGATGCCCTGTAGCCACGAGAGTCTAAATCTGCATCTGACCAGACAGCTTTGATAAGGACACATCTTTGCGTGAGTTGCAATGTTACAACAGCTTCCAGTTGTGTTTTTTTCCTGAGCTTTGCAAGATGTGTTTATCTCACCAAGAGGAGTTTTAGCAGGCTGGCAGTGCGCTTAGGCAGGACTCTCTCTTGCCCCTCTTTTTCTTCCTGAATTGCTTTGCAGGGTTGGGTGGGGGTGTTGTAAGTAGGACTCAATTAACTCAGAACAAGATCTCATCTGCTCTGGTAACACAGCTTCCAATTTGTTGAGAACTGAAGCACCCTTTCAAATCTTTCTTATTAAAGAAAAAAAGCAATAAAACTGCTGGGGAAACCCCGTGAAGATCAGGTCTCTGCTGAGACTCTAATCTGGGTAAAAGGGCTGTGGGTACAATTTGGTGGGCTGGAGGCAGTTTTCTTTTTTGAGCTGCCTGGCTGATTATGCCTGCAAGGAGGCAGGGAGTGCTCACTGCTGCCGCCAGCAATGCTGTTCAAGGGCTGTGAAGGCAATAAACCCTGCTGATTGCCCACCACTGAAAGGGTCTGGTCCCAGCCAGGAGGTGACATTCGGTAGCTGCCTTAGGTGGTCAGCATCCGGGTCCGCAGTATGTGACGTGTGCTCTGAGGACTGGGAAAGGTGCAGGCTTGCATGCTGCTGGCCCCTGATGGACTTCAGGAGGAGGCAAGCAGGAATGCACGTAGCTGAGCTACCCTGAAAGCCACAGCCTTCAGAGATGGGCTTGACACATGTTGTGGGCCTTTTCCTATCTGCCTGTGTCTGCTGCTGCTGCTTCCTTGCAAACTCCTTCACAAGACAAAGGAGGTGGATGTAGATCTGAAACTAAACCCATCTCCCTGTCCTGAAAAGAGAGGGAAGCTTTGCCTGCATGTTACCAAAGTAACTAAGAAAGCAACCTCCTGACATTGCCGTGTGAGTCTTCAGCTGGTTTTATAGCCTTTTGGCAAGCTCCTTCCCACCAAATGATATTACCAGAGCTTGTGAGCAGAGCTGCTCTAATGAGGAAAACTCCTGCTTTCTGCAACTGCTAATGTCATAAGTGGCAATTTTATGGCTAAATCTGAAGACAAAAAAACAAGGGGAGAGAGGGAGAAGAAAACCTCTCCGTTTTAAAATGCAGCCGAAGAAATCTGCAGGAATCTAGTGCTGCCAATTATTTTAACAGCTCCAACCTGTTTCCCCAGCAGAAGGAAAAAAATAAAAATACCCCCTCCAGCCCCTCCTTCCCTGTCCTTTGGGAAGAGAGGGGTTTGGATTAGGTCTTCAGAATGAAAACAAACACATCAGGGCTTTTATAAAGCCAAGCTGTTCCTGCGTCTTGAGAGTGGAGCGAGAAAAGATCTAACAGGTGCTGCGTGATTTTATATGGCAGCGTCGCAAGAGGCGCTGGTTCTCGCTTGTGAAAGGAGGCTTTCTTTGCCCTTCAGCTGGTGCGCTCCTCTATCCCTGGAGCCAATGGCTTTAGTTTAACAACCTATGGTGGTTATTTAAGCTCCAAGCAGTGCCAGAAGGCTAAGCTTGTGTCTGTCACGTTTCTTTCCCCCCTGCCAAAGGTCGGTCCCAGGGTGAGGGACTCCCTTGATGGCTGGTGAGGCCCCTGTTCCACTCCATGCCCCACTGTGGGTGCTCGAGGGGGACCTCAGTACAGCTAGGGTCCGCGTTAGAAAATTGGCTTTCACAAACAACTCAACTCTATAAACCCCCCAAGCTCAGGTCCGCGTGGAGGTAATCCTACAAAACAGGCTGCTGAGTGCAGCCCAGCCCTTCTCAAAGTCCCCGGAGCGAATTGCATTTCATGTCATTGTGCAGCAAGAGACATGCATCCTACAGTAACAAACGGCTCTGAAACTGCCATGAGCCCTGAGCAGCCTTGGGACAAGTCTTCCTCTACAGCAGATGGGGGAGACCCTGGATAGAGAGGGACCAATCAGCAGCAAAGTGGAAAAGTTTTCAAAATCTGGTGACATATAAATGTGAGCACTGATGTAATTTCCAGGGAGTCCCCAAATGAACCTTGCAGGCCCTGGCTCTGTCTTGCAATTTGCTAAGCAAGGGGCTACAGAGGCCTCCGCATCATTTGGAGGAGAGATGTAGCGTGTGATCGCATCCCTGTGACGCATGGCTACCAGGCAGAGGTGATGCAATGGGGATGGAGGAGGTTGAATCACAACTATTTTAGAGTGTCTGCTGGGACAAACTCTTGAACTGAGCCACGTTTGGGGCTGGCCTTTTATTGTCTTGTTGCTCTTGCCATAAAAATAACCTCCAAATTAGCCCCAGCTGTTAGCAGGTTTCATCATTAAAATTTTGTTTGGTATCTGAGAGGAAGGAAATAAGCCACTTAAAGAACAATATTGCATTTTTTTCTCTTTTCTCCCCCTCCTTCGCATCTCCCCCACATACATCATGATGTCTAGACCTGGATTTCTCCATTAGGGCTGAACTACTGTCAGATAAAACAGCAGACACCATTCCACAAACTTTTTTATTTCTTTTAGGAACCATTCCCTTCCCCCTTGACATGCATTCTCATGCACATAAGCAAAGGAACAAATGCACTGAGGGAAAATTAAAGCTATAAACAAACCTTCAAAGTTTTAGTTGCATTTTTACTTGTCTGGTAATGTGGCAATACCATGCAATGCTGGCTGTTGCTGTATTGACCCACTAAGCAGACTAATAGAGTGCAGATCATCAGCAGGGAACACGTCCAAGTCACTCAGCTATGCATCCAGATAAATACGGAAGCCCTTCAGCACCTGGATTTCTAGCAGCCCCACTATCCTCTTCAGCTGCACCATACTTGGGAGGGTAGAGAAGCCCTCAGCACAGGCAGCAGCATGCTTCTCTGATTAAGCTGTTAATCTGCAATGTTTGGCTTTTCCCTTGTGCCTTTTGACACCAGGTAAGGAAGATGGGGAGGCATGGACTATGCTTTCCTGGGACTTGTTCCCCTGCCAAAAAAAGGTGCAAGTTTTGAGGACCATCTCAAGGATTGCAAGAGGAAACAGGAGGTGCTGTGGCCTGATAAGGACATCCAAGCCTCGGAGCAATTCAGCTGGGGATTTTCTGCCTGTTCCTGGGAACAATATTGACATTATAAATGGCTCTTGTCTTGTTAGGCTGAGTTGCCACTCAGTCCAGTTCTTTGCAATGGTACCCAGCTGGCTTTGTTGATAACTGACGATCAGGGTGGGTATTTTCAGGCAGCATTAAGGCAAATTTCATGGAAGTGATGGATGCATCTTGCCATACTTGACAGTCGATTTTGCTTGGGATCTTGTGACAATTTCATTGTTGATTGTTGTTATTAAAACAGAAAGTTTTTGTGGAAATGTTTTGATTTCAGAGAAAAGTGTCTTTTACCTGCAATGGCAGATGTAGTCAAAAAAGGAGGGAATAGGTGCTCAGTTGAAGTGGGGAGGTTCAGCCTCAGATTCTTTGATCCCAGATTCTGGGATCATTAGGGGCACTCAGCATGGCTTCACCAACGGGAAGTCATGCTCAACCAACTTGATAGCCTTTTATGAGGATGTTACCCGGTGGATAGATGATGGTAAAGCTGTGGATGTGGTCTATCTCGATTTCAGTAAAGCGTTTGACACGGTCTCCCACAGCATCCTCGCAGCTAAACTGGGGAAGTGTGGTCTGGATGATCGGGTAGTGAGGTGGATTGTGAACTGGCTGAAGGAAAGAAGCCAGAGAGTGGTGGTCAATGGGACAGAGTCCAGTTGGAGGTCTGTGTCTAGCGGAGTCCCGCAAGGGTCGGTTCTGGGACCAGTTCTATTCAATATATTCATTAATGACTTGGATGAGGGATTAGAGTGCGCTGTCAGCAAGTTCGCTGATGACACAAAACTGGGAGGAGTGGCTGACGCGCCGGAAGGCTGCGCAGCCATTCAGAGGGACCTGGACAGGCTGGAGAGTTGGGCGGGGAGAAATTTAATGAAATATAACAAGGGCAAGTGTAGAGTCCTGCATCTGGGCAAGAACAACTCCATGTACCAGTACAAGTTGGGGGCAGAGCTGTTGGAGACCAGCGTAGGGGAAAGGGACCTGGGGGTCCTAGTGGACAACAGGATGACCATGAGCCAGCAGTGTGCCCTTGTGGCCAAGAAGGCCAATGGCATCCTGGGGTGTATTAGAAGGGGTGTGGTCAGCAGGTCGAGAGAGGTTCTCCTCCCCCTCTACTCTGCCCTGGTGAGGCCGCATCTGCAACATTGTGTCCAGTTCTGGGCCCCTCAGTTCAAGAAGGACAGGGAACTGCTAGAGAGAGTCCAGCGCAGAGCCACGAAGATGATTAAGGGAGTGGAACATCTCCCTTATGAGGAGAGGCTGAGGGAGCTGGGTCTCTTTAGCTTGGAGAAGAGGAGACTGAGGGGTGACCTCATTAATGTTTATAAATATGTAAAGGGCAAGTGTCAAGAGGATGGAGCCAGGCTCTTCTCAGTGACATCCCTTGACAGGACAAGGGGCAATGGGTGCAAGCTGGAACACAGGAGGTTCCACTTAAATATGAGGAAAAACTTCTTTACAGTGAGAGTGACTGAACGCTGGAACAGGCTGCCCAGAGAGGTTGTGGAGTCTCCTTCTCTGGAGACATTCAAAACCCGCCTGGACGCGTTCCTGTGTGATATGGTCTAGGCAATCCTGCCCCGGCAGGGGGATTGGACTAGATGATCTTTCGAGGTCCCTTCCAATCCCTAACATTCTGTGATTCTGTGATTCTGTGATTCTGTGTGGTGAAAGTATAATCTGCTCATTAGCTGTTTCTTAGCACCAAATTCACAGCTGCAAGGAGGGATCTTAATTCAGGATGGTCCAGAAAGGTTCCTGTTCTGAATGCCTGGAGGGTATTGTTCTGCTCATTGTCAAAAAATGCAATTATTTTTGGTCACTTTAAGTTGGGACTTGGGGGTGATGGTTGCTGAGAAGCTCAACATGAGCCAGCAGTGCGTGCTTGCAGCCCAGAAGGCCAACCGTATCCTGGGCTGCATCAAAAGAAGCGTGGCCAGCAGGTCAAGGGAGGTGATACTGCCCCTTTACTCTGCTCTCATGAGACTCCACCTGGAGTACTGCCTTCAGCTCTGGGGCCCCCAACATAAGAAGGACATGGAGCTGTTGGAGCGAGTCCAGAGGAGGGCCATGAAGATGATCAGAAAGCTGGAGCACCTCTCCTATGAAGACAGGCTGAGAGAGTTGGGGCTCTTCAGCCTGGAGAAGAGAAGGCTCCGGGGAGACCTCATAGCAGCCTTCCAGTACCTGAATGGGGCCTACAGGAAAGCGAGAGAGGGGCTTTTTACAAAGGCAAGCAGTGACAGGACAAGGGGGAAAGGTTTTAAACTGAAAGAGGGTAGATTTAGATTAGATATTAGGAAGAAATTCTTTCCTGTGAGGGTGGTGAGACACTGGCCCAGGCTGCCCAGAGAAGTTGTGGCTGCCCCCTCCCTGGCAGTGTTTAAGGCCAGGTTGGATGGGGCTTTGAGCAACCTGGTCTAGAGGAAAGGTGTCCCTGCCTGTGGCAGGGGGGTTGGAACTAGATGATCTTTAAGGTCCTTTCCAGCCCAAACCATTCTATGATTCTATTCTAAGTTACAAGTCTCAGAAAAAAAAGAAAACTGGTAGTGATTTCAGATGCTTTTTTCTCCTCCTAGAAATTAAAACCAGTGCCTGGACTGGTGCCTTTGAATTTATTTATCTTTTCAAAATTAAAACAACCACTTAAAAAAAATGCAGCAGCTACTGGTTTTTACTGTAGCTGAAAATTTCTGGCAAGTGTAAGGCCAGGATTTTTTTTTTTTTTTTGTATGGGAGCTTAGGGGCAAGTTGGTGTGAGAAACTTTCCCAAAGAATCTCTGTAAACCACACCAAAACCTGACAAACTCAACCAGTCTGGAAAGGTCTGGGAGTGAGAGGAAGGCACATCTGCAGACAGGCTGGGGACATCAGCAGTTTTCAGCTGGCTGCTGGTAGCAGCAACAGCTTCTGCATCCCCTCAGGTCGACAGGGTGGTGGATTTGGGGGTGCTGGAGCCAGCAGGATACATGGTCCAGGCAGCCTTTGGCTTCTTTCTGGAGGATTTGAAGGGAGCCTGAGGAACTGAGGCACTCCTCTCTTGCAGGCAATCTGGGCACCTGACTCTTGTGGGCTGCTGGGGAAATCCCAGCCAGCACCTCTTAGTACTGCAGGCAGGTGTCCAAATCTTTGGGCCAGAGGGCAAGTGAATCCTTGAAACTTTACTGTGGACACAAGAGAAATCCCCATGGAGGACAGGACTACAATTTCTCTGCAGCCACCTGTGAACAGCTCTCCAGAGGGAAGAGGACAGAATGGTACAAGAATCTTCAATGATGTGAATTAGGAAGGAGCAGGCACAGGGTTGGAGAGCACAACCTCCCCATTAAAATGTGGCATTTTGGTGGGTGAAATTCAGAAAAATGGGCAATTCTCATTGGAGGTCTACTTGCTGCATGCTTTTGGACAATACACTGCCCTCTGCTCTGAGCTCCTGTATCCTCATCACAGGAACAGAGGCATTTCATGCCAGCACTTGGTGAGTTATGGAAGAGCCTTCCTTCAGGCTTGGGCAGGGTACTGAGTGCCTCCACCTGCCCCCGCAGAGAGTTTTGAAGCCTAAATACCCTCAACATTAGCCTCGTAGGCACCATCACATGTCTTTTCTCCCCTGCTCCAGGCTGGAGAGGGGAGCATGGTCCTACCTGTTCACACCAATGCAAACCCCGGTTCACTGTCTTTCTCTCGGAGGTTGTGGTACCTCAACCTGAAGCCAAACCTCTTTCCTGGCTGCCATTTCTTTCTTCTCCTCCCCTTCCCGGTTCAATTCGTTCCCTGTTCTCAGACATTTGCAGCAAATGTGTGTCTCTTGCTTTGTCCTGTAAACTCTGTGTGACCATGGGAACGGTTCCTGACCCAGCTGGCAGCCCACTTGCTCTTCTCATTAAACTTTGGCTCTCACCTCAACTGGATCTTTAAGCAACATCCAGGTGAGCACAGCTGGGAAAGTACTTTCATCCATCTCGAGGATGCATACAGCATAGCTTTCCAGCCTGCCTTTCACTGGGGGAAGCTTCACCCCACGTCTCTGCTAAAACACCACCCCTTTCCCTGCTCCACTGCCGCTCCTCAGATCAATCCCATTTACACAGCTGCCTCCCCAAATCCTTTTTTCAGGGCACACAACCAGAGCAAAACCAGAGGAGGTCTGCAAAGTGGCTGGGGCAGGGAAAGCCTGTACCAAATTAGAGAAGGCCAGAATTTACAGGCAGTGGTATTTTGTGGAGCCTGAGCTTCTTATTGAACATTTCAGAACATCTGAAATATTTTTGCCAGTCAGAACCAGTGGTGCACAGGGTCCTGGTTCCTGAATTTGTGCAGAAAACTTCAAAGCACTGTTACGTGGCTCTGAGGGCCACATGGATCCTGCCTGTTTCTTAGCCCAGCCAAGTGATTCAGTGCTCCTTGGACATCTCCCTCGCAGCAGCTGGAAGCTCACAGCTTGAGCAGGCGAACAGCACTGACTGCGGTCAGCACCCACCTCTAGTGCTCGCACCTTCTTGGGGCACTAAGGAAAGGCTATGGTCACTGGACGGTGCAATCCCCACCTGTGTCCCCCCAGCCCACTCCAATGGCACAGCCTCTGTGCTGTCCCCCCAGGAGAAGGATGAGGAGGGAGGCAGGAGGGCTTGCAAGCCAGCCTCATGCCATGGTTATACCCAGTGTTTGACAGAGGTGCAGGGCAACCTTCAGCCCTTCCTGAGAGAGGGAAGCAAGACAGGAAACCCACCTGAGGGGACCGGCACCAGGTCACCTTGCAACCCAGCTTCACACTCCTGAGGAACCATGGTCATCTGTGAATTCTCCCAAGCCCCTCTGTCATCCAGAACCCTGGAGTACCTGGTGGAGGTGGCCCATCATGTCAAGAGGGCAGACACCTTGGGAAGCACTGCTTTCTGGCAAAAGCTTGCAAATCTTCCCTTAAAAATCTGGGAGAGGAGGTGGGTTTTTTGCCTGGTCCTCCCAGCTTACTTAGTGTGTCCAACCCAGAGCTGCAATGCGTAAACAGGGTGGAAGATGACACAGAGGGAATGGTTTTGACCAAGGAAATGCATATCTCTTGCTGCTTTCGAAGGGTGCTCGCATTAGCCCAGAAGGAGGAGCTGAAGCCTCAGAGGGGCTGTGAGAGCCATTTTTTAACCACTGTGTGAGAGTAACTGTAAAATAAACTCTCACGGCTGTCCCCAGGGAGGACTGAGCAGCAAGCTGCTGTGTGTGTGTGCACGCGCAGGCATGAACAGAGCACACTGCAAAGTGGCGACTGTGTTTTGAAGAACGTGGTTTAAGGCCATTCTGGGGATTTCCCGGCTCTGACAAAGAATTTAATTTCCCTCTGCGGGGTGGGAAAATTCAGCAGGGGTTTGCTCAGGACACTGAACAGAGCAGCTACGAAGTGGAGGCAGGGTCTCCTGCCGTCAGCAGCTGCGTTGGGTCCAGCCACAGCAAGGTACTTAGGCACACATAGAGCACTTAGGCTCCTGGCTTCTGTGGGTTTCACATCTGCAGATCTAGTCCTGACAGAGCTGGAGCCAAGCCTGTCTGCTTTATGTGCAGTAACAGCCCCCAAATCTCATGCTACAGTAAGGAGAGGGTGGCAGGTCATCTCTGTGGGTTAAGTTGGAAGCGCGAGAGTTTTCACTGACAGGGCAGATGGCAAGGCTGAGCTTGCCAGACCTCTACCCATTCCTAACAGAAGAGAAAATATGCTTTTCAAATCAGAAATCTTCCAGATTTACAGTGAAAAAAAGCAGAAACAGAAAATATGCAGGGAAGGGGGGAGAGAGGGAAAGCATGTCCTAACTCTGTGAAAGATAATTTCCCAGAAAAAAAAAAAAGAAAAAAAAAAAGAAATAATATCTCAAAACATGAAAAATCCTTGGCACCAGTTCTTGCAGTCCAGTTCATTGGGTGAGTTCTGAAAAGAATTTCACTTGGTTTGCAGAGTGAGGAGATAATTGGAGAGGCTTTGAAGAAAAGGGTGAGTCCCAGTTCGTGCACTTTCCTGCAGTACCCTAGGACTGGGAGATCTCCATGCAGCTCTCTGTCACCAGTGTCCTGTGTGACCTTAGGCAAAGAATTTAAATCACCTATGCCACAAGCTTCATTGATGTAATAGGTGATAACAGGATGAAAAAATGTTTTGGTTTCTAAGCCAAGCTTAAAATCTACATTAAAAATATGTAGACTGGGATTAATCTGAAAAGTTTCCAGTAAAGCATCAACAACAAAAAGTAGTTTGTTTTATTGGGAGGTCAAATATAAATACTCCATCCAGTCCAAAATAAGCCTTTTTGTTTAATTTTCACAGTTTGGAAAAAGGTGGGGAGAAGATAAAAGTATTATTTCTATTCAAGAAAAGTTAAATATAGATACATCTGTGTAACCTTTCAAAACAAAACCAGGAATAATGTTTGAGATGTCAGACCAATTTATTTTTTTTTACCCAGGAAATTCAACATGAGCGATGTTAGTTGAAATTAATAAGCATTTTTTGAGGAAATTAATAAAAAAGTGTATGCATTGGGAAGAATTTATCAGTGAAAAAAACCAACAGCACGTCCCAACCTTGCAGGAGTTTGGAGAAGGTAAAGTCAGACATATGAAATCCTCAGAAACTATGTGACAAGATGCCAGATAAGTGTCTCAGAAAGACAGGATTTGATTGTCAGGGGCCTGTTCTCACGGAAAATAAAAGGCTCCAGTTTCTGTACAATTATATACAGACAAGACATGTGTTTTCACTGCATGGCACCAAGCCTGGAGTATATTTTTTGCTCCCGATTTACAGGGAAAACTTGGCACGAGGATGACCCACACAGCAAGAAGTGGGCAGATTTAATACAGATGCATGGAATAGCCTCTCAAATTCAAAATCCTTTAGTGTCAGACATAGTTGGTTTTGCACCGACCTGTCTATACAATACCCTTCATAGGTGCCTTCTGAGACTGGGCTGGGGTTTTTAGGTGTTACCACCATGGATTTATAAAGGAAAAACAACCTGTCTCTGTGCCCTTCCACCTATGCCTGGGATTTTGCAATAGTGGGGCTTTTGGACTCCCACAGCCTGCAAGAGAAGGTGAGGTTGGGCTGGGAAAGGAGAGGATTCTCTATCTCAGCCTGTGATTACAGCAACTGTCCAGGTTTCTGCTTTGGGTGCTTTTTCACATGCATTGTCTCCACTTCCTTCCTTCCAAGGCTGCAGGAGCAGGAGAGTGGAAATGCTTTTTCATCTCAGTTCTGCTCAGGACAGTGGGAATTCAGAAAGGTGGGGAATAATTCTGCTTCTCAGCAGCACCTGCATGTCTGTGCAGCCCCTACAGCCATTCAGAGTGGTCACCAAGCTCGGAGAGTGTCAGAAATTGAGGTTTTGAACTTCTCTCCTCTGGTTCTCCCTCTCCTGCCTTCAATGCTGAGTCCCTCAGGACCATTTTCCAGCAAAGCTAGCCAGATCACAGTCAGCCCATGACCAGCAGCACCTTAAGGCCCTGATGGCTCTTCTCCCTCAGAGACTGGCTTCTTCAAGACATGCTGCAGTGTGTTGGCACCACCAGCCTTCATGTCTGCAGACCTTCATTGGCAAGCAGCCCATTCACCATCTTTCATGAGAGGTAACATAACCAACACAGAGAATTAATGTTGCTCATTTAAAGAGGAGGTTGGCAGTTAGTACCAGGAACAGCTGTGCCCCTTTCAAGATTTAATCAAGGTCTACAAACAAGCCAGAGGAAGAGACAACAGGCTTCGAGTAACAAGCTGACTAGTCTGACTCTGACACTTTCCTTCTGTATGCCCAAGGAAGACCCTCCCTGCAGGGAAATCAGACAGCACAGTTACACAGTGCTAGAGGTATCATTTGAAACCATAAAATGGAAAAGTCTCCCTTTTCAAGCAGGTCTCCAGGTGATCTTTCCTTGTGAATGTCACACAAAGTGACACCACAGAGGGATGTGTCCTTTGAGACTTAAAAACATCAAGTCTGTCTCACTGAGGACAAAAATTCTAATTTAATTTGTGTCGCAAAACATCGCTAGCAGTAGCATGGCTCTGTCCTAGCATTTGAAGTTTTCAAGGACAGCATGAAAAATTTGCTTGTGTTCATTCAGGGTGGCCATGGGTGTGATATATCACACACATAAGCACATATCTATGTATGTATATATATACACATACATACATATATATATATATATATATATACTGCAACTGTGATGGGCTGAAAAATCAGGCCCTCAATATTTATAACTTTGGCTCATATCCCAAGCAAAGCAGCCCTACTGCAGAAGCTCTATTTGTGGCAATGGGATCTACACACTCCATTTTAGTTCTAATCCTAGGCAAGCTGGCAGACATAAGGTTTTATGTGAAGCAGAACAACTAATCCGTGCTGAAGTGCAATGCAGAAAGTTTCCTAAGTATAGCGTCCCCTCAGAAATATGAGGGCTCAAATTAACCCCCTAAATCCTCTTTATCAAAGTCAGCCAAGCCTGGGGATGGTAAATGGATTATGTGGACAACCCCAGCAGCCCAGGCTCTTAGAGCAGATGGAGTACTTACGGGAGAGGGCTCTGAGGGAAGTGTAGAAAAAGGACCGAATTAGCAAAACTACTGACATGGAAATCTCCCAGAGCTTGAAGTCTGAGCACAGTTCTGCTGAATCCACAGCATTCACATCAGAATTTGGGAAGACTTGGGTCTTGCTTGGAGACCCTGATTCAGCAGTGAAGAACAGGAAGTTGAGTCCCTGGCTGAAGCAGACCTTTGGGTTTTCCCTGAATGTGAATAATTATGACCCTGAACAGTTGTTCGTTGCCCCTTGGCATTATTGTCCAGTGTGGGGCGTAGTCTTCGGCCCCTGATATTCTAATCCAAAACCATGGCTGTGTCTGGCTCTGCTCTAGTTCCTGGGCTGCATTAAACAATCAAAGAGGGGTTTCTTTCTGCTTTGTGAGTACTGGCTCGGGGCCAACTGTAGAGTGGAGATCTGGTTACAAACTTTCCTACAACACAAAAGTGTGGCCAGGGCCAGGCTTTATGTTTGGACACATCTCTCCCAGTCAAGGAGAAATTTCCAGTTATTTGAATGCTGAGTCAGCAGAAACGTTGGGAATTAGCAAAGCTTTTTTTTCTTTTCCTTCCCCTTCAAACCGGCTCAAATTTTTTTGCAGATTTGGCCAGTGGTTCACATGGCCTCCCAGATGAGATCTCTTAGAGGAGATTGCCAGCTGTACTGGGAGTTTTCTGTGGCCCTGACAATTGGGTGCTAAGACCTATTGTGCTCATTTCATGTGAGATCCTGGAGGGACTTATATCCAAAGGTCCTTCTTACCAAACTGCAACTCACAGAGTCAAAGCAGCAAAGCAATGAGAGGAACGCAATGAAAACATCTAATGTAGAGGAGCTCTTGGATAATATTTCTCTGCTGAACACTCAGTAGTTTGTGATTTTTTTTTTCTTTAGTGATTAATTCTGGGAGAATGACTATTATCTAGAGGAAAATTTTCTGATAATGAAAACAACAGATTTTGGCACACAAATTCAGCCTCATGAACCCTACAGCAGGAACAGGTTCACTCCTTCTCCCTTCCTAATGCCCATGGAGTAAAGATGAAAGACTATAGAGCTGACACTTGGAAATTCATTCTTTTTCACTACTGATGGCTGCCACTGGAACCTCTGCTTCTATAGCACTTACCCAAAACTGAAGGACTGGCCCAGGAATAGCTATGTACTGACAAATATGCCCGCTTATCCCATGACTCTTCTGACTCGAAGCCTCAGTGGAGACTCAGAGTAGTCCCAAACTCACCTAAGTAAGACTAGTGTCATTTAAAAGCTAGGGAAAAGACAAGTGTCATATGAAAGCTAAGGAAAAGACAAATTAAGGGTCTGACTTGGGGGCTACAAATAAAAAAAAAACAAACTAACAAAGTATAGTATATAGAAAAGCCTTCTTGCACCAGTTTATCAATGATCCCAAACAAAACCCCTCATCTCCCTGACCCTGAGGGCTGAGCACCTAAATGTCTAGGAAGACTGGTTGTAATTTCCTCCAAAGTCAGATAAACAGATGAAGAAAAGGTCCCTTTCACATTCTTTTTGCCCTGTTTTTTTCTTCCCTTTCGTTTTTCACGTGTGGGAATTTTCAAGAGAAAGTGGTGTCTCAAGCATCCTGGGAACAGAAGAGTAGTTGAGGCAAAAAACATGGTGAAGTATTTTCTGGGTCTCTGGTGGGGCAGAAGTTCTGTGAACTGCAGCCCAAACAGTTTTCATACACCCTCAGAAACTCATAAATGTTTTCAAAGAATATTTACTAGCAACCTTTTCACTGACATTTGCCAAACTCAGTTGAAAAGGGGAGCGAATTTTCTGTCAGAGGAGCAATTCCTAGCAAAGGAACCACAAGTCCCTTTGAGCTGCCTTGAAAAAAAAAAAAAGACAGAAAGAAAAAGGAAAAGGAGGAGGAGGGGGAAAAGCATCTGTAAAACATAGTCTGCAATTTTGGCTTTGGAGCTCAAGATAATAAGACCACTGACTGACAAATTCCAAGAGTATTTTGCTATTTATATTAGCTTATATTTATTTGTTCAATATGTGAGGATGTGATTCCTTGCATTAATCATTAGCTGGGTAGAGCTTTTCCTGCTTCCATGCCAAGATTAGAAAAGAAAAAAAAAAAAGGACACACACACCAAAAAAAAAAAAAAAAAAAGAAGTTTCCATGTAGATATAAGTAGTATTACAAGGAATAAGGCCCTCCTGTAGGAAAGGGCAGGACAAGTTATCAGGACAGCCCTCTAGTCTAGAGTTTTATTTATATCATTGTTGTTGGGAGATTTGCGAAAAGGCATGCAGATGCTCTCCTCATGGAAACAAACAGGCCAAATTTGAGACAGATTTTCAGAGAAGGTCTGGATGAACCTCTCTGAGCCTTGTCACCCTTGAACTCAGTCCTCCGTGTGGAATAATGCAATTACCACTTTGGTTTCGCTTCAATGGTAGGGTGTTTAAGACCCCAACCTTCCAACCAGCCCTACAACAGTGGCCATCATCATGACATGCACCCTGGCTCACCTGTCTTCCATACCTATAGCAGCTTCTCTGGAGATGCCCATCAGCTTAATAAGGTGCTCAGTACCATACCAGGGTCCTAGGCTTGGATTAAGTAGTCAAAGGCAGCTGTGTGAGCCAGTAACTTAAAGGTCAATGAAAAGATAGGGTTCACCTGGGTTGGGTAAGCAGAGAAGATTCATCTCCTGAACAACACATAAGGCAACTGCAGGCAGACAGAAAGGGAAATCTATAGATGTGACTCGGTCTACTGAATAAAGGAGCTTTTGAAAATGGTTCTTGGGGTTCTGACGATGCTGTATAGGACCGTTAAAAGATGCACTCTCTGTCTTCCCAGGCACTGAACCATCTTCCTCTCCTCCATTCCTATGTATTTTATGACTTCAAACAAACAGTCTCTTCTGCACCATAAACTTTCATCAGCTGCCAATGTCAGAAGGAGGGAAGGTAATGTTTTCTGTATTTCTTTCATGCTGGTGGGTAGAGGTAGCTTAACAACTGATGATTTCTGGTATTCTTGTAGAGCAGGTGAAACTTTAGCACTATCTAAGCAATGAAGTTTTCCCTCTTAGCAGAGAGACACGTGTCCTGGCAAGCATTGCTCAGGCAGTTAACCCACCAACTTAATATTCATCCTGCACTTTGAAGTGAGTCATCCAAGTGGGAAACTGAAATCTCCAAGGTACATGGGCTTCTCCCTGTCCATGTGGGATAGCTCACTGCAACAGTTCTTCAGAAACAGGGCCAGTCCAGGGCTGTGTGACTCAAACAATCAGGTTTCCATCTCCTGCCTTGGGACACTAGTCCACTCGTAGGAAAGTTTTCCTCAAGCTAATTTTTTCTTTGCTCAGCCTCAATCCACTTCTCTTAATTCTTTACATCTTGCATTAGCCCCCTCCACCCTGACCCTCCCTGAATGACTGATCTTTCTTGTTGGATGATCTTCAGATACTTGCACATCATTATTTTTGTCTCCTGCTAAGTGGTCTTGTAGCCCATAGTAATGCTTTTGTGTCATAATGTTTTGGGTCTTGTATTTATCTGGAGTCATTTTTTGTCTTCTTTTTATGAAAAAAAGTCAGAAAATTTAAATGGAAAGCAAAATCAAGAAGATTCACTCACGAGTCAGGATGCCATCTGCCAAAGTGTCTTCCAGAGTGCTTTTATTTATGGCTGACTTTCAAAACTTTGCAAATGAAGCAGCATGACTGAAATATTGGCACTGCTTTATCTTTTTTCTACACTAATGTAGAGACATAGGAACACACCAGGGATTCATGGGTGTAATACTTTGACCCTGTGGAAGCCCAGTTGGGAATAAAACATCTCTTTGCCTTAACTTTCTTTCTTAGAACTTCCTTGGGTTCATTAGTAATCATCCTCACCATTATCTTATATATCTAGAATGTCAGGCATCCCAAAGGACACTTGTGTCCTGGACACAGTATCCATCTGTTTTTATACTAGGAGCAGCAAATGCTATAGCAGAGGAGCTCCACACCCCATTTAACAAATATCAGCTCCTTGAACAGGAAGATGCATTAACGAGAAAGTGTAAAAAATCATGACAGGGCCAATGAAGGAATCTCCAGGGAAATATTTTGAAACTGGTTAAACACGTATGTTTAGACAGGGGAATCACCTTCTGATAGTGACTTCTCTCTGCTCCTTGCAAACAAGCTGGGATAACTAGCTAAGCCTGCAATATGTCCCTTGTGGGCATCTAAAATTAAGGTAGGAAGAAACACTGAAAGGTGAGAGTTATACTTTAACTGTCTTCTGTAAAATGGGAAATTAACAGCAATACATACTAAGAGGAGAAATATCTTACAAACATTCTGAAATGCTGAGATACTTCAGACACTGAGGCCACAAAAGCAGCTGCATTAGATGGATTGGATTGTAGTTCATGTCCTCTTTCTCTCTGTGAGGTTTTTGACTTAAGTCATTCATACCCAAAAGGTAAGATGCCGCTATGGAAGCACTTCATTCCTTCCTCTGGAGTGGATCGTGATGGCTATTTCACAACAAACACTGAGGCTACACAGAAACTCTGAAGCACAGTGCTGTAAGTATAGGTCCATGATTTCCAGCCCGTGTTCTGTGGATTACTCCTAAGAGGGGCATGAATGATGACTGCAATAAAATAGTTATCTCTGCCTCATATGACATTTTCTAACAGTCAGTGCCTTCCTTGGAAAACCCATAAAATAATCCACAAACCGAAAGGGATATCACTATTGTAGGAGAGGTGGTGAGGTGGCAGTGACATGGAAATTAGCCAGGATCTGAGAGTTAATGATGCTGACAACTTAGAATTTCCGTTTTCAGGAACAAAGTTTATCTTCATTTCTCCCCATTGGCTGCAGTGGCCATACTTGTAGCATAAGGCTCCAGGCCCCAACTGTTTAGACATTATCACTTGCTGACTTTTTTTTGCAACATATTGCATTCTTTCTAAACATCTGTTTTCACAGAGAGATGTGTTGAAAAGACTGTGGTTATTCATTTACTCACATTTTGACATGGCATCGTTGAGTGATTATATTAGCAAAGCTGATGAGTTTTCTTTACAAAGGGAAGCCCTGTGGAACAACATGAAACAGGCATTGTTGCAATTTTGCTGGAAAGAAAGAGAGGAAAATTTCAACCCCAAAAAAAGCCCTCGCTCACGGCACGTCTCCACCCAGCAACAGAAAGGCAAGCCAGAGATCTCTGAACAAGTCCTGATTAAGGCAATAAGTTCACAGAGCAACAGGCAGTACCAAGGGGACAGGCTGCCTGGTCTAAGAGTAGCATGGCTGAAGTCACATGCCTGATGGTGTAAAACCCCATTATTCCTTCAGAACAGAAATGGCTTGGGCACAGCATTGCATGGTCACAGCTGGACGACTTCTGCACTCACATCAGATGGAGTGAGAAGCTATGAGTCATGTAGTGACTTGGACTTCAAGAAACCTGTGTTCTGCTCCAGGTTTGGTAACTGATTTTCTATATGCAAAAAAACCCCGGCTGTGTACAGTTCTAGTATGTGTTCAGGTACTTCAGTCTCCTCTCCCGTATAGAGGCAAGGAGGGTGATTGAGGCTAACCCCTGAAGATCTTGTACTGTGAGGATCTTCCAGTCACATGTAATGTGAATGACTGCCATGAACAGCTTTTTTGATTGTATAATTGGCTATTATTTGGGGTCAGCAGCCTTTCTGTGGCCTTCAAGCTCTGCATTTCTAGGAAGCATGCTTTCAGAGCATTTTCCTACCATTACAGTGAAGATCTATCAGTAACCCCTCTTAAGCTAAGCCTCCTCTTTCTTTATCTTTTTTTTTTTTAGTGGAAAAGTAAAGCCTGCTTAGAAGAGCTTTGTTTCTGCTTCTTTCACTGTGAATTTATTGCTCATGAAAGGAACTAGACCAATAGCTCCAACAGCTTTGTTTCATTTTCAGAAGAGCAACTGCAGAGGCAGGCATTGGCCGATCCCCTGAGGCTGGGCTCCAGCACTCATGCAGAGAGTCAGCAGGTGCCCATCCTCACCACAAACTCAGCTCTCCTTCTGAGCTGGCAAGCTGGGCTGGGACAGTCACGTCAATGCTACGTGCCATGGCACAAACAGGATCATCTCTCCTGCAGTCATCACCAGGAGGGTTGGAGGCAGGGGGGCTGCTTTATGTGTGCTGAAATCTACTTTAAATCCAGTTCCTGGAGGGCACATGGCCCTCCAGGGCCAAAATCAGACTCCATGAAGCCAAGACTATCTCGAAATCTTGTCCCCAGTTCAACCATAAGTCCCCAAATTCTTTTCTGTTCTCTCCTTCAGAAGGAGAGGTAAATATGCTCTCTGAGAGCAATTCAGGCTAAAAACTATGACTTTTGTAGTGCCAGAAGCTGCACTAGATAATCTACTGGCTTTCAGAGGAGTGAATTTCTTCCTCCCCATAGCACCCCACTGACAATCTCAGTAGAGATTAATGGTGCAGACAGATGTGCCCTCTGCCAACAGCTGTGCTGATGGGAGAAATCACTTCCCTTTGTGCTTGTCACACCTCTCATGCCCACAGCTTCTCCCATTCCATGCTCTCTCACCTATTTCAGCCACCACAACCTGGATTAGTTAACTACTTAAATAATGAGGTCTTTGCAAACTTAGGTCGATCAAATTGGAAACAAGTTGGGGAACTTTTACACAAGCAAACAGCTTTATTGTTGGGTGGTTCAAAATAGAGAGCATGTGTCCACAACCTGGACACCTTTTCTCCTCCAAGGGGCTCATGCTCAAACAGTACAATGGACCCAGGTCCCTGGGAAGTGCATCAGGGGAAAGCTGCTCTGCTGCTAATTGCTTTGTTTCTTCCTGTGCCTAAAATCAGAAGACTCCACTGGATTGCAAATCCAAACCCTCCTCCCTTTTAAAGACTGACTGAAATGTTCCCCCTGGAAGAACTTTCAACACTGATTTGATGACATTTAGGAGGTGCCTTCACAGCAATCCTGGATATTTTTTTATTTTTTTTTTTTTTTTTAGTTTGCAACAACAGAAGAGCCTTCAGGAACAGGGATCATCTGAGATCACAGATTTGAAGGAGAATCTGTGTGTTGAGTTTCTTTCTTTCTTGTGGAGTACCCCATTTATGGAAGACACACTGAGCAGGAGGGATTCTTTGCACACACGAGGGTGCCCCATGCAGCCCCATATTTCATGCAGCTGTGACAGCAGAGAAACGTGTAAGCCAGTGGACAGTGCTCGTGGTAAAAAAATCACCAGTCTGTATTTGACACAGTGGTCTGTCCTGTTCCTTTAGTCCATGGGTCAGGCAGACCTGTGACTGGGACACTGGTTACACAGAGTCTCAGACTGGGAGAGAATCCATGTATCTGAGGGTGTGCTAGCCAGCGGGACCCTGGCTCATGGGATCTATTAAAAGCAATTTTCTTCCCTCCTTTCTCAGCACCCTAATTCTTCCTCTGTCACATGTCTTGACAAAATGCTGTTTCATGTGTCTAAGTGGAGCAATTATTCTACACATATATTCATCTTCAAGGACAGCTTGAGTCACTTGAGGTTTCCTCAAGGCTCTGGGGTAGCAGCTAATATCTCACAGAAGAGCTCCAGCTTGCAAACATAGTGCTGGGCAAGTCAATATACTCACGCCTCTTGGATGCATGTCAGGAGCTCATTGCTTTGTGAGGCTTGGCTAAGGCTCCCAAGCTCTCTCCCAGGGAATTCATCAGTACAGATAGGATCTCTCTCCTTTGTGTGTGCAAGTTTATATTTTGCTTTGGCCCCAGCATCCATACTGATATCATATTTGATTTTTCACAAATCAACCCCCCATAGATGAATGGATGACTCAGAAGGAAGCTAATCGCATCATTTACCTCCCTTTCCTCCTCAGCTGTCAATCACCTCTTTGCTTTTGTGACCCAAAGTTCAGTTGTCTCAAGGTTTATTTTCATTTTAATTTTTGTGCTAATTAAATTTGGATTCCAGGCTTAACAAAAGCAAAAATGGTATTGCTGAGGCTGGGAATCAGCAGTTATATTGCTGTTATCTGAGTCCAGCCAGGGGGCAAGTGATACCAACTTTGCTAGAGGCTCAATAGGCCAAAAATCAAAAAGGGAGAGAAAACGCAAGATCCTTCCCAACTTGCAGTGTGCCTAATGTGTCTGTTCCATTTTGGGGGGGGATTCTCTGTGTGCTCTGGCACTTTGCAAGGTTTATTTAAATCAGCGTATGTTTCCCCACATCTGTGTGTTTCTTACGTATACGTGCCAGCATAGCAGGAGAAAAGTCATATGTTCACATCATTGGTCTACTGTGTCTTTACATGCCTGTGAATGTAATACTGGGTTTGTGAGGCACAGAAAAGAAATGGGGGAATATGACCAAACTAGTCTTTTCTGGTACCCCATGGAAGCAGCTAAAGGTACTGAATAAGGTTTGGACCAGCTGCAATATGTGTTCTACACACACAGGATAAAGGTTAACTCCAAATGACACCCCTGAAAATATGTCTGCTTACTTTTTTTTTAGCTTGTCATTATAGATTTGCAGGTGGTCTGCCATTGTGTTAGGTGCTGCACAAGTCATAGTAAAAAGGCAATTCCTGCACAAGAATTACCATCCAGACTAAAGAGGGGAAGGCAAAAGAAAAAGTTATAGGAGCCCTGAAATCATCAGAAAGTCGGTGGCTGAACAAAAGGTCCTGGCTACATGTTCTAGCTTCTTACCACACAACGTACTTTCTGAGCAAGCAAAACACGCACGTGACTTTCCATGTGCACATGTAGGTCAGAGCAAAACAAGACACCCTCCTTCAGACCTCGTTGTGCTACCTGGAAGGTGTCTGGCCCCTGGTCACTACCAACCGAAAGGACCATGTGAGCATTCCCTAATCTGCTCCAGTGCAGGGTCAGCCAGCACCGCTCAAGCAGCTGATCCAGGTGGTATGAGCTAATCCAGCTGACTTCTGCTTGAAGCAGAGCTGACTGCCAGCAGAGCTGCGGGAGAGGTAATCTTTGGCTGGAGGGCTGTTCCAAGCATCTGCGAGTTGTAATGTCTTCAACCGACACAGCCACTTGCCGGCTGAACATCTGCTCGCAGCTATTTATAAAGGATTGGTACATTGGCACGGTCATGTGTCTGGCTGTGCGTGACACAGGACTTCACTTGCGACACCTCTCCCTTAAACTGAGCTTGCTTTTCCTCTCCTTTCCTTACCTCTCCCCAGCCTTCACAGTCCATTTTGCTCTGGGAAAACCACTGGCTGGGCTTACGGTGGAGTGGGATGGAGTGGAGAGGGGAGCAATGGGAGAGGATTGCACTGGGGCATTTCTCACCCTGTTCTCTCTTTCTCTGTGGTTCACATGTGCACACATGGCCTTGTGTGCTACCAGCTGAGGTGAGGTCATGGGCAGGGACCGCCTCTGATGGAGCTGATTGATAGTTGGAGCGCATTCCACGGGAAGCTTCATGTTCAGGTGCAGGCTGCTCCTTTTAGGTAATTGCTCAAGCCCCAGCCAAGTCCCTACCTGCAGGGAGAGGCACTTCCAGTCCGTAACACCTTGGCATTATTCTGCTCTCATGAGTCAAACTGTTGAGCAAGTCAAAAGTGTAGAAACATGGAACAAATTATCTTTATAGATCAGCTTGTTCAATACCTCTAGCTTCCCTGACTTTTCCTTGAGGGATGTTTCCCTTTCAAAATGATGAAGATTATTAGGCCTGTGGGCAAGCCATGATAGCTCTCTTTAGAAAGGGCTGGGAGCAATGGATGACTTTTCTATGTCTTCCCCCTCCTCCAAATTAATAATGGTATCCCATCATTTCCCTTCCCCAGGTCTTTTTTCCAATCTTTGCTTGATGTCAGAGAGACGTCTTTGCACTAGGAAAAAAGACAAGCTCTTTCTGAGAGGAAGGCAACTAAAGAATAACAAAAATAAAACATTATCTTTTACTGACTAGTCCATCTAGGCCAAATGATGACCACTGTTGGGGTCCAAACCCTTCAGGAAGGGGTTAATCAGCACAGTGTCTTGGGTCCTTGGAATATTGTGGAAGAAAATGACCATTCATGCAAGAAGGAGATTAGATGGGAGCTGGTTGCTGGATGGTAACAGCACATGGCTCACATAGCGTTAAGCTTGCATCACTCTTTCCGTTATAAATCCTGAGCCCATTTGGGCTCCAAACTGCCAGCTCAAAGATGAGCAATATTTATTTTCAAATATTGTGCAAAATACTTTGAGTCTTTTTGGAAACCTAGGGTGATGGGGGGGAGGGAGGCAAAGCGTGCTGGATCCTTTCCTCTTTTGCAAAGCATCCAGACTGTTTTGTTGCTGAAGTTCCAGACTGAAATGGGCTTAATTTTAAGCAAATATTTATTCTTTCTTCAGTCAGGAGGGCTGAGGCAGAAATAAAAGCATCAGTGTTTGACCTCTAGCAAGCAAGTTCGGGCTGTGCAAAAAAAATGCATGTGACAGATGAACCAGACTCCAGAGAGAAGCAGAGAGAGAAAGATAGGAGAGTACTCTGTGGTGGTCTGGAACTTACACTAACAACAATATTATTTTGTAGGAGCTCGTAAAGGGCACCCTCAGATTGCGCTTGGTCTTTATATGGGCGCAGGAAATTACAGCTCTCCTTCCAAACCCAGCATCTAATTCTGATGTTGTCTAACTGGACATAGTTGAGATGAGCCTCAGTTTCTTCAGCAGGTCAAGGAGCCAGGGGAAGTGGGAAGTTGACAGGCTGAGGAAGAGCGTGAAGGAAAGGAATTCTTTGCTCCTTCTGTTCTCTTTCACAAGAGCAACCATTAAGAACAAATAATTACCAAACAGCACGCAGGTAAGGTGGCTCCTTGCAAAGTATTCCATAAAATGATTAACCACTTCTAATACAAATATTAAAGCTGTTATTGCTTCTAAAGGTTCAGGCTCCCTTAGACTATCCAGCGAAGACAATCACCTTTGGGGGAAGTGGTTGCTGATGCTAACTCGGATGTAGAGCTGTGTTACTCATGTTACTATCCTGCCTCTTAAAATTCCCCACTGCTTTCTTATTTGAATGTGCCATTTTATGCCACTGTTTCCTGTGGAAGACCAGGAGAAAAGCTGGTCCTACACACGACGGAGAATACAGTTTCTCTTGACGCTGTTATGATTTCCAGATTTGCCATAGTTGATAGTGTTTGCTTGCATAAGGATCAAACCTCAAGCTTATTGCACAGAATTAATAATTTCTGTGATTCTGTGTTTAATTGAAATCTGTGGGGTGATACCCACATTCCTCTGATTCCTCTGATTGAATCCCACATCTATTGCTTCTGATGACCATTTCTAGTAGGAGCAACAGGGAATATTTATCCTTCCTCTTAGAAATCCCCCTATTACCTGGTACCATATAGCTGTCAATTACTACTACAGCTATGTCCCCAACCTCTGGAGCCCATCATGGACTCAAGAACCCCAAGCCTTCATACTAACACTAGGCACACTGAAGTGAGTAGCAACCTGATTTTTACCCAGAAAACATCTGAGCTCCTGCAGTCTACACAACTGTACCAGAGAGTTGGTCAGTGCTCCTATTTCTCCAAGCAGAGGAATTTCTGCTAGAGTAATGCATAATTTCTTTTCAGTTCAGACATCTTTTCTTTGGAGTCCGGGTGGGATTGTGGTCATTTTCCAAAGAGCCACAAAGAACTGCAGACGTTGCCCAGCTCTGTACCCATTTCGTATGGGAAATAGAACAATCCGAAGGCATTGGGGTCTGGTTCAAGGTCACAAGGCTTACTCTGGGAGCCTGCCCTAGCTCTTCTTACAAGCAGAAGCAACATTAAGGTTTTTCACTAGAGCAAAATTCTTCACTCTCATTATGCCCTCAACCTAGAAAAACAATTCTGCTGTCTAACTCCATTCACCTTTGGGAACTCTCTACAGACTTGAAGAGATTTGGATCACACCTACAAAGCCTTCCACTGGAGCTTGATTCAAGTCCATTGGTTCAGATTTCAGTCTCAGATGAGACATCATACCTCAGGCAGTGACCCACACATGGACAGCAACAGATCTCTCAGTCAGCAGCTGGCCTGTGCTAATCATCAGTATCTACTGACACAGACCTCAGTATAACTCCCTTTGCTGATCTGATCTGTTTATAATGTGGTGGTAAAAACAAATATATTGTCTTTTGGGGAACTACTTGATAGTTCCTGCTCTTGATTGCATTATTCATGTGATCACAGAAAGAAATGTAAATTAAGTATACCAAAAGACATATGTTATAAATAATAATATATTTTAGAGAGTGTATTTATAGAGAAAGCCCCCATTACATTAAGAGAGGAAAAAGCCCTCATTCACTCCTGCCCTCTTTTCCACAAAAATGAACCGCTTAACTTTGTTGTTCTGGCTTGCTTTCATTTACAACAAGGCTTGCCGACCTCCCAAGCCCCTTGCCTATCTCCTCTTTTTCCTTACGAACACAAGTCTTCTTTTCTGCATTAAAAACCATTGTGCAACACTAAGGGCACAAAGTAGAGCTAGCAAATTTTTTTCCAAGCTTTCTGTGGCACCACATGTCCTTATTGATCTGTTTGTAGTAAAGGAGCACTGAACAGTAGATCCACATAGTTTTTTTGTGGGAAATGTGACTTGGAGACAGTTACAGGAGGCAGCTGACACAGGACAGATCTGCAGAAAAGACGGAGCCACTGAAGTACTACTCCACGTTGCAGCCTGGGTTTAACCTCTGATCTCCCTATAGGCTTTAGTTCAGTTTCTATCTAGAGTTAACATGCTTCATTTTGGGTTTTCAACTTGGATTAAGCAGTCCAAGTTTAATAAAACAGCTTTTTTCCTCCTTCATTAGAGAAGCAAAGTATGTACAACATTTCAGAATTTCACCCTTTAGGAGATACTGTAGGACAAGAGAGTTAAAAAAAGTCTCTGAATCTGGGATATTTATCCTGGCAAAGGGAAGATGCATTTCTCTGGTTTATAGCTTAGGAACTGCTGCCTGTCTTTATGAGGCAGAGAGCTGGTGGCACACAAGTGTGCCGTGATACCACCTTCTCCTCACACAGAGTGTTAGAAGGTATTTTTTGGATGAGGGTGGTTTGGTTTTTAAGGGAAAGTATATTTTAGAAGAATGTAGACTTGATTCTTTCCCTTTGAGATACCAGGAACAGAATTCCTGTCCCTTTCTGAACGGTTTCTTGTAATCCCACAAGGAAAGAACAATGTCCTCAGTGGGAATTTTTCCCTGTACAATTCCTTCTCCTTCCCTAGACAATCTTTTCTTCCAAGCTGAGATGTCAGCAGCAAAATTTTGGGGGACATAGGATTCAACACTCGTGATTCTGACTTCTTGTTTCTCTCTCCTGCAGGGGCTGGGAAAACAGGCTGCAACATCCAGCAATTAAAGAAAAACAAATGTGGGATTGGTCTTAATATGATCATATACTCTGTGTTACACACGCTACTGCCAGGATCTGCAAATATTTGTGTGACCAGGCTCCACAGGATTTAGAGCAATAAGGACTTGAGTTGCCCTCCCACAACCCCCCTTTTCCCTCCCTCTCCATTACTCCTCCACCCCTGCTGTTGCCCAGTCCTCCCAGGTTTCAGGATAAGACACACAACATTTTATTATTCAGTCAAAACACTTGGGTGACCTTGGAGGTAGAAGTGTCTGGCCAAGTGACACCCTAGCGTTTGCTCAAGCACACTCTTCCCTATTCCACAGCTCCTGTAGATCCTGTGGGTTGCAGTTATGTTTTTAATATTATTATTTTCTTTTCTCTCCTCCCTCCACCCTAGAGCAATTAAGTTAATTTTTTTTCCCTTTCAAGGTTTGTGTCAATGAACAGTCAAAGAGTGAGATGCGAACCTGCGTAGAGGAACCTCTGGCAAAACCTTTGAATGCTGTGCATCTGTGTGAGAAGAGAAATGTCAGGAGTAGCTAGCAAAAAATGAATAGCCCTGATCCAACCCTGTGATTCTTCTCCTGCCAAGTTCTCCAGTACTCACTGGATGATCCAGCAGAACTTTGGCAAGGCTTTCTGTTAAAGCTTTCTTCCTCCTGTTTACCTGCTGTCCTGCTTAATTGGGAAACTTTGAGTTCAGTAGGAAATGGTCATTAAGGTTTCAGGTCACGCTAGCAACAACAGACTAGAGTCAAAACAAATCTAGGCCCACCACCACAACAAGGTGGTGTGGCCCCAATCCAGGATGGACCGGGGAGGCAGGGGGGAAATCACTGCTCTGAGCTTCCTCTGAGCTGCTCTAGTCCTTGTCTGTTGGACGTGGAGCTGTGTCTCTGTACAGCGAGGAGAAGACCTGGCATTCAGGAACGGTGAAAGCAGGCTCCTTTCCAGCTGTGCAGTGACTGCTTTCTCATCTCCCTGCCTGGAGCTGACTCTCGTGTCCATGGACAGTTTCACCACTGTTCAGTCCCATTGCAGGAAACCAAGCAGCTTTGCCAATGCATATCCTGCCTCATCTGTAATATCCCTCAGACTTTTGCTCATCTACTCCTGTGACCTGAGTTACGCCAGTCATTCCCAGCTAACTGAACCCAATGCCACCTACACACAGCTCAGCCTGTATACAGCTGCCATCTCCTTGGACAGTCAAGCAGTTGATTTACTGGTGACACCTAAAAGACGTGTTGCTTGGGAAGAAAGGAGATATACATATGTATACATTTTAGGCAAACAGACTTGCCTCAAGTCTTTCTCAGATGCTTGACAGTACATGCCCTTTCCCCCCCGCCCCCCAAGAAGCTCATGCTGACCTACCAAGAAGGTTCTGTTTAACACTTTCCAAAAAGGGACACATTGCTGATGTTTAGCTGGGAGGGAGCAATGGCAGCCAAGCTGAAGTGCAAAAAGGCTTTCACACATGGAAAGAAAAGCTGCTGCTCAGTTTATGATAAACCTTGTGATGCAGAAGCAGACAAAGGCAACAAAATTTCCTCCTGCCCTCCACTCCCTTTTGAATACTCCCCTTCTTCCCTTCATCACATCTAACCAGAGCTGCAGAGGGAGGCAGCAATGGCCAGCAAGCAGTATTTTACCAACTCCTTAGTCAAAGTGCTGTTCCTACATTACAAAGCATTTAGGCACTCCAGGCTTACCTTGAAGTCTGACTCAGTTTTCCAAGTTATCTCAGCTCCAGGGAATAAATTCAGCTGGTGGGAACTATCCCAGCTTCTAAATTAGGTAGACAGATTGAGACTTTAATGTGTAGCAGAGATGCAGGGCTGAGCTTAACTCCTCACTCACTGGAGATGAGACAAAGTGCTCATGAGATTTGGGCTCAGATTTTGATCCTGAGATGTCCTCTCCCTCATCCTAAACCCTCCTGAGCAAGGCAGAGCAAAGATAAGCGAAGTCAAGACCCGCAGTAAAGTGAAAGACTAATTATACATCACACTCTTTTATCCATTTCCTTTGCTCTTTTTCTCTCCCCTCTCCCTCCAGGTTGCAAAAACATTATGCAAGGCACAGCCCTGTCTTGTATCTTCGGAACATGCCTAATGAGCTCCAGATCCTACAGTAACCTTAAAACACACAGTAGGAGAATATGTTTATCAGGGGAACGTTTTCTGAGCTAGTCAGCAAAGGCAGGAGATCCAGTGGTTGCAAGGTGAAGTCAGAAGGTAAACTAGAAAATGAGCTGCAAGTCTCTGACTTTCAGCATAAGGATAATTAACCGCTGCAAGAGATTCACTAAACACTTGGCGAAATCAAGGCAGGGAGTTGTCTTAAGATTTGCATGCTGGTTCAACCACAAAATTACAAGCATAAAAGTGGGAATTACTGAGTGAGGCTTTCTAGCCCATGAGAGGGAACAGAACAATTAGAAGATCACGTCTTTTTTTTTTTTTTTCTGGCTGTAGAATGCATATTATTATGAAATAAGAACAAAATACTTTAAAAATGTAATTTAAAAAAAAAAAATCAGTTTAAAGCAGCAATTCTAGAATACCTCTGGCTTTCTGAAAGAGTAGGGAAGGGGCTATCAAAGGGTATCTTAGAAAAATACCAGGTCAAAAAATATGAAGATATGGGCTGAGGTGGGGAGAGTGGATGGGAAACTTTTCTTTCTTCTTCAACATGTGTATAAATTGTTCACCCAGACTCATCTTTTTACTAACACTCATTCTAAAAAATAGGGTGGGCTTCTTTTCTACTCCTTTTCTCATCTCCCAGTTCAATGGTATGCATCGTGTACGAAGAGAAGGGAAGAGAAGAGAAGAGAAGAGAAGAGAAGAGAAGAGAAGAGAAGAGAAGAGAAGAGAAGAGAAGAGAAGAGAAGGAAAGGAGAAAAGAAAAGAAAAGAAAAGAAAAGAAAAGAAAAGAAAAGAAAAGAAAAGAAAAGAAAACAAAAGAAAAGAAAAGAAAAGAAAAGAGAAAAGAAAAGAAAAGAAAAGAGAAAAGAGAAAAGAGAAAAGAGAAAAAAGAAAAGTTATAATTGACAAATAGTCTCGCAAGCTCCTTTCACCATTAAACTTTTCTTTTGTTTCACACAGATATACAGGAAAGGATTTCCAAAGGGTGGAAATTAAATAATCATTCTGGTCTCTTCAGCACTCAGATTATGTTCCTTATGCCATTCCCCAGGAGCCATACATTCTGGAGTTTGCTTTGGAGTTCTTTGCGAAGAGACCAAACTTAAGATCCATTTGGCTATTCCAGCTCCTGCACGCCTGCTCTAATTTTGTGGTTTTGTACACGTGGATGCTAATGCAGCTTTCCAGGGCTCACGGCCTGTCAGGGTGCATGAGAGTCAGAACGGTCTGACCTAGGGAGAGCAATGACTTTGCGTTGATCAGATCTAGGGCAGGGATTAGATCAGCTGCACGGTGAGAATTCAATTCCCCCTAGGTTCTAGGGTAGCAATGACTGTCTGTCTTCAGGAGTGACTGTTATTACTGTCTAGTTTCTTGCCAGATAATTTGGCTGTACCTCCAGATTTCTGTAAGGGATAAGTTGAGGGTGTTCACACTGCTATACTGGGAGTATCAGCTAGATTGCACCACGATTAGCTCCAAGGCCTTCCCGCAGACAAGTAATGTGGACAGACTGCATATTTGACCTCAGGATCTTTCCTACACCTTAGTATAAATACAATCACTGTGCCCTTGAAGATGTCCTTCAAGAGGGCTCTTACACAGGCTCCTCAGATATGAGGGATCTCGTTCACCTCAAGTTATACGTTGCGCTGCATTCACACCATTGCAAGGGCACCATCCTCTAGGGTGCGTTGTGTTTCGTGGCAAAAGTCTGCACGAGTGCTTTAACTTCTGAGCTGAAGGCTTGAACCAGTCACATTCACACTCCAGAGGTTTTAGGCCTCCTTGTAGACCATCCACTGAACCCAGAGGGTGGTGCAACACAAGAACACATCACTCCTGCCTTGGACTTGCCAAGAGGCCACTGGGGAATTATTTCAGGGCAGAGAGAGGAGCGTGCAGACAGCCCATAGGGAACCAGAGGAGATGCCTGCCCACAGCTGTGCCACCCCTGTGTCTTGGGACTGCCATGCCACAAGACAATCTGTGGAGAGACTAAGTCCATTTGACTCCATGTCAGCACATCCTGCAGGTTTAAAACAGATTTGTAGTTATTACAGGCGATAATTTGTAGAGAGATATTCAAGCTTTGTTTCAAGCTCAGGACAGGTGCAGGGAGTACTGAGCTGCTCAGAAGCAGAGATAATTTTTTTTAATAAGTTACAAAATCAAGGTGTGAGACTGAAAATCAGTGTGAGATTGAAATTAACTCTCTTCAGGTGAGCAGTGGAAGCTATCAGTTTCCCCAGCAAACAGCCATGCGAACAAGCTGAAAAAAAAAAAAGACGGAAAGAAAATGGAGATAGTATGAGAGGACAAAAAACCCAGGGGACTGGATTTATAAAAGGAGGGGGATGTGTGTCTGAAGGTGTGTCTGAAGTGCAGGATCAGCCAAAAGTGCGTTTCCAAGAGCAAAAGAAGAGCTAGGAAAAGTGGACATCTTTACAATCAGTACGGAGTGGTACTGAGCAGAACCACAGCAAAGGTGAGGTGTGCTGGATACCAAAAGCAGGCAAATATGGACAAGCCCTGGAGGGTGCTGTGACTGTACCAGAACAGGAGCTGCAGACCCAGTTTGGCAGTGACTGAAAGGAGGAACATGACTGTGTTCATCCTGTAGGTGCTGAAGTTTCTCTTTATGGCTCTGTTTCAGAGCTACACAACTGAGGTCCTTTTGTGGAGGAAATGGTTACATCTGAATCCACCAAGACACAGATGAGCTTGAAGTGAATGAAGCTATTCTAGTCTAAGAAGGAGTTCATGTGTCACTGCCCTCCTAGGAGTGCTTGGCTTCCTACTTTTTACTGGAAGTTATCCTCACAATGCCCTGATGAAGTAGGGAAGCATTTGCTGTGTTTTTCCAGACAAACAAAGTGCTGAGTAGATTCAGTAATTACCGTGGGGAATTTCCTTTGTCACTACCCACACGTGTTTTCAACGTGATGTTGGTTTCTGGCTGGTCCTGGTTTTACTTTGATCCACCAGCCCACCTCCTTCATCTTGCACTAACCAAGAGCTGTGATCCTTCTTCAGCGGGTAAGTCTGCAAGTTACTGGTGCAGCAAAGGTTTTATTACTGGATGTTAGCGGTTTTTTCTGTGAAATTCTGCGTAAGGAGAAGGAAATTCCAAACCAATTATGTAGCAGAGAAAAGGAGCAAAATTCATCAAGGAAACTAAGCCTTGTAAATTAATCACTGAACTGATGGTCTTTTTTATTTTTACTCCACTCACGTGGACAGGACCCTACGTGGTTAGAGGAAAAAAATCCCAGTAAAAAGCTTCGGTTTTGCCTACACAGCATGGACTGATTAAAGGCCTTTTGCTGGGTTGTTATCCTTTTATTAGCATGAATCTAATAATAATAATGTCACCACAAGTATATTTACTTTGCTGATGCCAGAGGGCCTCCAGGCAACTTAATAAAATGCAGCTCAAAGAGTGCTTGATCATTAATAGGACAATGTGCTGAAATAAAACTGAGAGCAAGGGTGAACTAAAAGCCAAGCATCCATCTCCAGCACATGTAGGCTGATAATAAGCCATCTAAAATGTCTGTCCTCTTTTAGCAGCAGCTTCAGAGCACTGTGTATTTTGAACACAATGGATGTGTTAGCTATTGGCATCTGCAAAATAAACAGATCCATATATCCTGGTCTTAGGCTTCTGAAAACAAAATGCTAATCTGTCTCTGCTCAGAGCTCTCTGGCTCTGGGATTTATGATGAGGCCAAACCCACAAAAGGGCAGAAAGACAACCAAATTCAAAGCTGTGGAAGGCATCAGAAAAGCTTCTGTTTTCAGGTGGGTTTTGGTCAAACCTAGTTTTCTCTTGCTTTTCCCTCTTGCTCCAGCACAAAGACAAAATTTTGGTGTAGGATGCTTTTGAAGGCAATCTGAGTTCCTTAATGACATTGAAAGGTTTCATCTGACAGCCCTGGAGACTGAATATCACCTTCTGTTGTTACCACATGACACAGAGAGTACACTTCCAGGCTCCATGTCTCCCCTTTATCAGCCCTCACTCACTGCTGTTGGCACTTCATAGCCCTTGAAATATTCCTGCTCGGACAAGGAGGAGAAACTGTATGGACTGAATTCTCCAGCTGCATCTAGTTGGCATCTGCCATGAGGCAAATGAAAGAAATGTCTCTATCCTAATGGTTTGAGCAGGATGTGTCATTTTTCACCTATGCACCTTTTCTGCTGTGTCCATTGGGATGTGCTCCCAGTGATGCATGTTGGTAACACAACCTGCTGTAGAAGTCTGCATCCAGAAAGAGCTCATTCAGAAGTAAAGGAGATGGAGGAGGAAGTCCACATTTTCATAAATAATAGAGAAGTGGATAGCAGAGACATGCTGAAGAAGCAGACACTCACAGAGCTGAGTGGAGAGAAGGGAAAAGGACATTGCTCCTGTGGAGATTCGGTTCTGTCTTAACCTCCACCTGCTGTGGACTTTCCCAGATTGTCCCCCATTTCCCCTTGCCTTTTGGATCCCATCCCTATCCTCTGTGGGAAAGCACTGGCAGCAGACAGCTGCTAGGGATCAGATCCAAGAAGTGGCTCCATGCTCAAAGCCAGATGTGTGGCAACAGAACATGGATGAGGAGGCGGAGAGGAAAGGAACTGGGAAGGATAACCTTGAACAGCTGGGAGAGGGGAGCAGAGCTGTTTGTCCCATGCCCATGACACAAGTGGCGGAAGGACAAGAACCCTCTCAAGCTGAGCTTTGAGATCAGGAAGAGCCTCCATGTGCTGCTGGGTTAGACATGATGGCTGCCCAGGAGCTGAATGGACACTTCACTCTAATCTCTCGCATTATATGTTTTAAAGGATGAGAAAGTGGGAGGTGGCATTTCTTGACCGGCGTTTTTCCAAAGCAGAAAAACAATACATATCCATAAACGTTCTCATGTGCTGCCACAAACAGAGTTGCTAACTGGATCATGTCCCCGATTCTTTAACACTGCAGTATGTGGAGCAGGGCAGAGGGACCGCATTGCATGGTACAGTCTTGACCATGCTACAGAAGTGCTATTTACTGAACCCACAGGCTTGTTCTGGACAGGCTGTTGGGGAATATTGCTCAAATACAAACATATTTACCTCCACATTGATTTTCAGAAGCCATTTTTGCAACACGGCAAGACAAAAATCACTGCCAAAACACCCTCTCTGTCCATCCAGTCAGATGTTTAGGGTGATGGAGGTTTAACAGTCTTCACATGGCACCAGACTAATTAATTGAGGTTGCTGCCACACACAGAGAGATCCCACCACGAGGTTCAAAAAACAATAGAAGAGAGACTTTTTTCAATAAGTGAATTGATTCCTAATTAAATCAGGTATAATTGCAAAATGGCTGGTGAGTTTTCTGTGATGAAATTTTCCTTGGCTGCAAGAGTCTAAAGCTGCTAGCTCAAAAAATACAAATTGTGCATGGAAACACAGTACATGTAATTAGATTACGGATTAAAAGAGATTTTATCAAAATGTTTGTGAGAATCAAATAAAAAGTTGAAATTTGGAAAAAGTAAAAATAAATACAATACAAAAAATTTAAATCTAAATAGCAATTGTAAAATGTTGACCATTTGGACAATGCACAAATGCGGGGAACTGCTGTATGAACTCTAGATGTAAGAAGTGTGGGGCACACTGTACTGAGTTATACGTGCTGTTATCCGACAAAGATGAAGCCAGGCTCTACAGATGGTGTATTTTAAGGTACAGACACGTGATGAAAAAGGGCAGAGCTAAGGCTGAACTTTTCTGCCATCCTTCTAAACTACCTTAAGATTAGTGCTACGTAGACAATGGCTTTTTTTTTGCACAGGATGTTTTATTTTAGCATTAATATCAACTCTTTCCCTCCCCTTCACCTCTCTGGATCTCTGGGAATGAGAGTGGTTCTCACAGGAGTGCTTTCCTGTGACCCAATTATCTAAACAAATAAAAAACCAAAAGGGTCCCCACCTAAGTCATGTCATGCTAACTCAAACTATTTTTTATCTTCCCTGAAAGGAGAAGCTAAAAATACACGTTGTTTGTTTGTGACCGATGATAAATGAACCATGCCTCCTGCTCTCAGAGAGTAAGAAACCACATCACAAATGAACTAAATATCACTGCATATATCCCTGTCTTCAGCACTCAGCAGAAAATCTGGGTTTTTTTAATTAATAAGAGTTGTGCTTCTCTCCCCCCAAACTCTACATGCCCTGACCTATATAGAGGTAAGGCCTCTGTTTTGAAAACAAAAGGTGTCTGAGAGGAGGCCAGTTTTAGGGAAAAGTAACCCAGTTGCTAATGGGGGATCCAGGTCATGGCAAGGGACACTGGTATCAGTGCATTGTACTTCATATCATTCAGTAGACATACGGAAGGAATGAAAAGTGGCTTTTATTTTTTTCTGCCCAGTGAGTTATCTCCCTGCCTTTGATACATATGAAGAGTAGCTACATTCCCTTTACCCCTATTTACTCTCTACCACATCCAATAGCTCTGGCTCTAATTTGCAGTTGGTATCTCAAAACTTTAGAGAACAGAAATGAAGCCACAAAGTCCTTAGGGCAGGGACTTCAGCAGCTTCTGTGCCTGTGACACACAGAAGGTGCAGTAAAATCGAGTATTACTGAATCACTGCTGAAAATCTTGAGGTATAATTTGGTTCTGTGTGAGATTTTATATATTGCTATTTGCCTCAGGGCCAGTCTGCTATTTATGAGATGAATTTCATAGTCAATTCACAAGGAAGAGCATGAGTGTCAAGTATTCAGGACTCTCCTCATGTCATCTAATCCATTGTTTATTTGGAAAGTGTGATATATCATATTTATTATTCCATATCTGCTATTCTCTAGTTTTGAAAACTGTGGCCAACCAGTCAGGAAGGAGTTGCAACATCCTATAATCCTGGGTCTGGATTGGCAACCTAGCCAATCCACTGCCAGACACTGTCAGACATCACCAGGTGATTATTCATCAAAATAATGGCTTGAAAGGACAATGAACAGACAGACAAAAGCAATCCAGTTCCTTCCTCCCTTCCTGAGTCCCCTTTTTCCTTCCAAATCCTAACACTGCCTTTGGACAGAAGATCTTCTGAGGTTAGAGAAGGGGATTTATGGAACTACTCTGCAGTGATCTAGAAATAAAATAAATTTGCTTGTAACATCATTCATTTCCCCCATTTAAAAAAAAAAAAATCCTCCCCCTCACTGCAGAACAATTAGTACTGTAGTTTCCCCTGGAAGCAAGCAACATCCAAACCAAGACCTTTGTGTAACCACCGACCACTCTGAAATCCACCAGCTCCCTCACCCCACCTGCCTTTTTCACCTTCCCAGTGGGAAGACTTTCCCATTAGCCAAAAGGAAGTTTTTTTCTTTCTTTTCATACGTCAGCATAAGGAATTAAGTGCAGCAGGGAGACTCTGTCATGTTAAAGGTCAGTTGCATAAGTTCTCTTAAATGGCAATTAAATGATTCTATGACAAACAGGATGCACTCGGAGTGCAGACATCAGCTCCGACCTTGGGACCTGGGAGAGTCTGGGAAAGAAAAAAACACTTTGGGAAAATAAACATAACACCCAAAACTGTAAAAGCAGATGAATCAGTGGAGAAAATCTATCATTTTCCCTATGTCGCTAGGGAAATGTAAAATGTAGTAACGCTTTAATTTCTTGTTCAAAGAAACAGGCTGTCTTAAGATCAGCTGTTCATCCTACGCTGTAAAAAACAACCTGTCGAATTACCCAGTGCCAGCCCTCTGAGCGATCAGGCATTTCAGCAATTTGAGGGTAGAAGAGTCATATTAAGGCCACATCTGGTAAAAGATACACAGCTCTGTGGTATGAGTCTGGGAAAGGGGCGATGCGTGATTACAAGAGTTCCACGTGAATGAGAGAAGAAAGAGTAACACTTCCTGGGAGGGAGAGGACAGGAAAAGCTGTCCTAAACCTGCTGTTCCTGGCTGGTAGCTGGACTGAAGCCTCAGAGAGGAGTGTCCAGGCACACATGACAGCCTCATGAAGAGAACCAGTCAGAGTCACAGCCTCTTGCAGGATACACCCATTACACACCCGCCCCATCTGATTGTCTTGTATGTATCTCAGCAGGAGACTAACTAGCCCGGAGGGTTCATCTAATGCTTACCCTTTTCCCTATATAGGTTTTTGCTGGAGCCTGAGACCCTTCAGCTCTGCTGGACACCATTGAAGGAGGTTACGGTCTGCATGTAGAAAGGGCTGCAGTGGGCTGCAGGGTGGATGCATAAGGACCGGACATCATGGATGTCTTGTATTTTCTGCCTGTGTGAAACAATGCACAAGGCAAAGCAAACGGGAGTTGGAGGACCCCAAAGAAGGCTTCAGTCAGACTAGGCATAACCTGATTAACAGCACAAATCTGGAAAGTGTCAGTAACCCAAGTGTTTTTCTGACAAACAATGAGATGTTGACCTGCCTTAAAAAGCTCACTAAGCACGATATGATGAGGAAAGGAAGGAAGCAATAAAAAGCGCCATGAATGAGGATGGAAAAAAAACATGCTTGCCAGCTAGTTCCAGATCTACAAGATCTGGAGTGGATTTCAGTGAGGAGAAATATGAGTCAAAAGATATTCTCTTGAGAGCCATTTTCTTGAGAAAGTTTGTGAGATATATAGGCTTTCTTAGACAACGTGACTGGCAGCAGAAAGCAGGGAAATGCAATGCAGTTTGGTCCAGGATGTGTCTCCTTGGAAGACAGTTCTGAGTTTGGGATGAGAATGGAACAGAAAGGGGGAAAGGGGAAGGTAGATTCTGTCGAACAAAAAAGTGGAAAAGAAAAAATAAAACAAAAAGGAAGACTTCCTTGGTCTTTCAGTGCCAGTCCGTCCCTCCCCCCCCAAAAAAAAAAAAAAAGAATAATTTGAATTCCTTATGTAGGGCAAGGAAAATCCCAAAAACTTGAGGACAAGTCAACACACTGGGCGGGGAAGTGCCAACAGCTTGGGATACAGCACATCATAGTGAACGGACAAAATGATCTCAGGAATGAGAGGAGCATGAAATTACAGAGAGAAAGAGGCAATCCAGGCCTAGACCCTCCCCTCTGTCTCTCCTCTCCAAGTCTTTCCTTGGCAGTGATAGGTGACTTTGTAAAGTATGAAGAATGGGATGGGGAAACAAAATTCACTTGGCAACATCCAGTTTCAGGGGCTAGAAAGGAGAACTGAAGAGGATCCAGAGGCTGAGTTCCTGACCTCAAGGAGAATCCTGAGGGATGTTTCAGCCACATTAATTCCAGCAGGCAGCAGGACATCCTGGCAGGAGATGCTGCGGGGAGCAAAAGACTGAAGTGAAGGGAAATGCTCTTGTCTAAACCACAGCAGATTAATGCCTTAGAAACCAAGGGTCTGCTCTCTGGTTTTGCAGTACACAGTTATTCACCAATCTGTCCATGGCAACAGGTGAAAAATAGGCAGTAGACAACAGCCTGTAGGATCGTTCAAGGAAAATTCAGACCTGGCATGAATCACCAATTCCAAAGTTTCAAGGAATAACTGGTGTGAAAACTCTTCTTTATTCCCTTCCCCTTGGTCTTATTTTTTAGGTCCCAGCTTGAGAACAGAAACAGAAATGCTAGAGAAGAGCTTGCTCTTGTTGAGTTTTTCACAAAGAGCACTTTTCTAGTTTGCTAGCAGAGCTGGGAGGATCTGCATGCAAACCTTGGGACTGAGCAGAACCAAGCCAGCAGATGATAATGATAATGTACCGCATCAGACAACGCTTTGATCTTGACACCTGGCTCTGCACTTGAGCCCTTTGACAGACTGGAGCATCCTGGCAGCAGCAAGTGTACAACTGAGTCCACATACCCTGGGGATCTCAGTCCACAGTCAGATTTCGCCTGGGATGAAAGATGTGAGGCCCCAGCAAGAACAAACACCACATTCACCTTTCTGTGGCACTGTTCATCAAAAACACCCTAGAATACATGTAAGAGTCACTTTATTTTGGCCAGGGAGAAACAATGTTTATCTGCACTAGACAGAAGCATAGGAGCTGAAAAGCACAGCATCCTATTGAAACAGGAGAGAGAGTTTGAGTCAGAAGAGAGTAAATCAGCAGAGCTGGAATACAGCCAGGACACTGGCATTTGCACCAGAGCTGCAATCAAATGTTCTAGAGAATTTCTAAAGACCTGAGCTGGTCAGGAGCTCAGATTTATATCTATCAACCCACAGCAACCTTGAATACCAGGCAAGGGTGTTGGCTGACAGTTGATTCAAGGAACAAAAATGCCACCTTTGGTTACGCTGCCTATAACAACCAGGCAACGCTCTGTACATCTCCCACCCAAGCAGCTGTCCAGTTTTCTTTGTTGGCTCTTACAGGATTAGAAGACTTGAGGATAAGGGTAAAGATCTCCTCTGAATCATGTTGGTGAAGTGGCAGAGTTCTTGGTCCTAAACTGTGGGGAGCGGTAGCGCTTTCTAACCAGAACCACCAAACTATTCGGAAAAGAAAATCAAACAAGTTTCAGGGGTAAGGCTTTCTTCAGATCTGAGAGAGAGATCGCAGCCTCCAGACTACTTACAGGTCCAGAATAGGAAATTGAAATCCCTGCTTTAGTTATTTTCTCTTCAGTAGTTTTAATTAGGGGATGTTTTGGAATGGCAAGTGTTATCTTCCAAGGTTTAAAAATTGTTATCATAGCCTAAGTTTCACAGTTATGGGATAGGGAGGATTTAGAGGGAGAGACTATTCTCTGAGACAGCTACAAGATTATCACTAACAATTTTGCGCATACCTTAATGGTCTCCTTGGGTGCATTAGCTAATCATCTCTCCTTCACTAATGGATTTTTAACTGCCCAGCACAGATATCAGACAGAAAAACTCACTATACAGATGGGAAACTGAGTTAAAGGGCAAATTAAAGTAGTATTTTCCAGGGCTGCCTGCAAAAAAAGAAAATACTTGTATTTGTTTTGGAGAACAGCTCCTCTGCACCTTAGTAGAGTTAATGCGCTCCTGTAAGATCTCACCCTGTGAGTTGTTGCAGTTTCTCCTGAGTCTATAAAATGTTGACAATGGCAGAACAAGAATTATCTCTCTGTAACAGGGAGGGAGGGTACTGTATTTACTGTATTTGCTGATACACATCAAGAGAAGAGAAGTGCAGGGTGGGAAGAAAGAGAAAGAGGCAGCTTTGTTCTTGCAGCAGTTTGCTCAACAAAGCCCAGACTGTTTCAGTGATAGTGGATGCTGCATGTTTATTCTGAAAATTTATGGTTTAATTAATTTTGGGGTGAGATAGCGAACATGGTTCAGTGCCAGATCAGGTGAAATATGATCCTAGCATTTCAAGAATTCAAGCAGCTGAGGGGGTTGACTGAATGGCACCTGAAATCCAACAAAAGCTAGCACAATGAGAAGCCCTGGTATCTTAAAGGAAGATCTTTGGAGATTTTATATATGTTGAGCAGGGTGGCAGGTAGGAGGGGAGTGGGCTAGATTCACCCAGGAGTTCAGACGACCACAGGGCCTGATGAAAATATGCTGGTTTTCCTTGCCTGCAGTTCTGCAACTGACCTCGTGCTTCAGAAAAAAACTTTGGAAAAGCACAAAACCTGTGGAGCACAAAAGCCACCAAAACACTGAATTGCAGGGCAAGGGAAAAAAAAATTGAAGCTCCTTTTTATTTGCTTTCCAGTTTGAGGAGAAGTTATATTCAGTCGTTGTTCATAACTTTCTCTCCTCTGCCAGGAAGGCTGGAAACATACCTCTGGATTTTCTTTTTAAAATATTGATGTATATTTTTAAAGACTATATCTTCAGTCAGACAATACTAGAACCCTGAGATTTAAGAAACAACCCAAGTATTGAAAGACTCATTCTCACATCCGTTGTGCAAGTAACACTGTATGAATATATTTTATATATGAACATGGCAATATTTCACAGCTGCAGTGCTCCATGGTTTCCACAGCTGTATCAGAGCATCTCATAGTATTTGCTCTACATCTTCTTCAGAACACGGAAGTGATATTTTTCACTGTTTATGACTGAGGAAACATGTCACAGGACACAGAGGATTTGAACAGTAAAAATAAAAGGCTGAAGCCCATATCTTCTGCAGTGTAAGTTACTGCTCTAAGTGCTGTACAGCTCTTCCCCTGGGCAGAGGAGGAGGAACCTGCAGTGACGGTGCTGAAACATGACTGACATCCCTGACTCAGATAACAGGCTTTTGCAGTGTGAATGTAGATGAAGCAAGAGAAGGAATTTACATCGCTCTCCAGAAGTGCCCAGCTCTCCAGAGGAAAGTGGGAGGAAATGAAGAGTGTGGGATTACCTACAGCATCTCCCTTTATGCTAGAAGGAAATGTACGGATCACTTGTGCCAGCCCCAATATCTCATCTGCCTTGCATCCTGCTGCCTTCGTTTTTATGATAAGCAACCACCCCAGCCTGTATCTCTCAGAGAAGCAGGCACTGCAGCCAGGCATCCCAGGCTTGTCCTATAGGGAATGCTGATTTCTGTAGATGCTGTGGCCCTCTGAGATGCCGCAGCTTTAACTGGCAACCTCAGAGCAGGGATGTAAGAACTCAGTCTCTGGAGAGTCTGTTCTGTTATCCACAGAGCTTGTCCCAGCTAATGACCCACAGTATTTGGCAGAGGGGGGAAGAAAGTAAATAAAAAAATATTTCCTTTCCCATCTCCTTGTGGATTTTCCCACAAACTGGTTAAGTTACAGCTTCTGCTGCATCACACATGTACTTTTTCTTTTTAGTGTCTGGTCCTGACCTTTGCTCATGGCACTCAGTCTCCCATGCACACCCTGCTTACTCTCCTTTTGTAATTTATGGCACACACTGTACACCCATTTCCTTCTGCCCTTAACTTTCCTGCATGTGTTCTTGTTATCTCAGCTGCTCAATAGATTTGCCATATTCTAGCTAGCTTCCAAGCCTGTTCTCATAATGGCTTCTCTCTCAGACAATATTCCACTATTTATGAGGGACTCAGCCCAACCTATGAATTCACACAGCTTGCTATGACTTCTCAGCCTGGCCTACAACCTCCCCTCTTCAGCGAGGGGGAGTGAGATCCGTGCAGTACTCAGGTCTTGCTTGGCTTTTGGGGTGTATAGGATTCATCCACTTTTTGAGGCTGTCGGATTTCAGTGTTGACCCTTTCCAAATTGAAAAATCGGCACTGAACATGGCTCTTCCTCGAAGGTCTGCTCCTCCACTGGATGCAGGTGACATCTGGCTTTCTTTGGTTACTGTTTTTCCTATTATTTTGGGATATAAATGGGAACATTGCAGAAAATGCAGGCTCTAGTCAGCCTGTGAATCTTCAGCAAGAATTTATTCTTCCTCCATGCTGGCTTTGAAGAAAATCATCGCAATGTTCCAATTATTTCTACTGAATTTCAGTTTCCCACTCTTCCACCAGACTCTTCCTTTGCCTCCTTGAGCCAACAAACACCTCAGACTGCTTCCTTCCTCGTGGGAGAGACAGGACATGAAGGAGAGATCTGGAAATCCCTCAGCTCCTGCTGAAGGTCTGGGGAGCAGGGTAAGAGGCAGCCAGGAGAGATATGGGAACACAGGGCTGCTGTGTGAGGACAGGTAATGCAGAGTGGTCAGCCAATGACCACAGCAGTTTAAAAGCAGCTCTTAGTTGAGCAGTAGCGGGGTTGAGCTGCAGGAAGAAGGTGGGTCCTGCAGTGATACCTAGCCTTGTCTTGTTTAGCAGTGGAGAAGCTGAAAAAGTGGGAGTCTGCAGGTGGACTTCTGAGAATCCCACTTCCCCTTTTCTCTTGGTCTTACGTCTCCTGGTCACATAACTGTGTTGGTCTGAGACCTCCACTGACCAACTTCCAGTTACAAGTCTTGTGCATGATGCAAAGGATTTGATGAAGGAAGCATAGCACTCATTTTCTTTGCTGCTAGCCTCAGAAATCCCAGTCTGTGCTTTCTTCCCCAGCGGTCTCCTATCCTCTTCTCTCCGACCACAGATGAAGCCCGGTGTTACACATCTGCCTTTCCACAACTGGCCAGGAAGGAATGAGAATCTGCACAATGGCTGTGTAACTCTGCCCTTGTTTATCCAGACGGCTTTTCTGTGGCAGAAGTTATCTGAATGATGAATGCATTTTCTTCTTAGGACAGGATCCATTTCGTGGGATGCATCACCTGGCTCTTTCTTCTCAGGTCATTTCTCTGAGCATCTGAGCAGCTGTCTCACATTTCTGGTGTCTTTTGGTATTTAGCTGAGGTTGACTGCAGGCTTTGAGGTGCGGGGGACGAGTGGGAGAGGAACAGGAGGGAACTCACAGAAGCAAATCAAGATGTAAATATGTCTCCACTTCAACCATAGGTGTAACTGGAACTTATAGAATTGTACCCAAGGTAGCTTTGATCTTACTGCCTTATGTCCCTACATGAACAAAGCCGGAGCGATGCTGGTATCAGATGATAGAGGACGGAGCATCTAAAGTGGGCTGAGGCAGACAAGAGTGAAGACCAAGCTGTTGTAGCCTTTCTGCAATGCATATATGCCCCCAGCTTCCTTCAAACTTCTGGCTACTTTCCTTCTAATGCAGCTCAGCAGGTAATTTGCCTTATTTGCAGTGACAGTGCACTGCTGGCACATCTTCAACCTGGCATCCATCATAACCCCCAAGTCCTTCTGGGGAAGGCTGCTGCTCAGTCAATTTCTTCCCAGAGAGTACCAATGCATGGGGTTATTCTCCTTCGTGGGTACTTCTTCTTCCTGAGTGTCGTAAAGTTTCTTTTGGTCCAACCCTCAAATTTTTCCATCTTACTCAAAAGTTCTGTGATTTGAAACATCAACCATCCCCCTAATTAAGTATCACCTGCAAATATGATGGGGATTCATTCTGTGTCATCATCCAGGTCATTGATGAAAAAATTGACCACAGTACAGATCCCAGGGGGAGCTCCTTTATTTACCAGCCACCATTGGTGGACACCAAGCCACTGACTGTTACTTTTTGAACTCAGCACTCCAGACAATTTTTTTACCTAACAGCTTGATCATCTAGCCCATATTTCTTCAGCTTCATAACAATAATGCCGTGGCAAACTGTCTCCAAAGCCTTAATAAATTGAGGTATATTACATCCACTGCTCTCCCTTTGTCCACATAGTCATTTCATCACAAAGGGCAATCAATCAGGCTGGTTGAGCCTGATTTGTGCGTGGTAAATCCATGCTGATTGTTCCGATGTCTTAAAACAGAATTTATTAGATCTGATACCAGCTTTAGTCTCTCCATTAACATAGTTCTTAAAGGCAGCAAATTCAATCATTTACACATCTCAAGGAGAACTTCTGGAAACCTCACCTCTCCTCTCCAAAAACAGTTGGAGCATCCAGGTTTTACTTGTGTTTCTCCCTATCCCATGTGTTTATCAATGGAACAAATTAAGATTTTTTTACCTTCCTGAGGCCTATTCTGTTGTCTATGCAGCACTCATTAAGTACCACTGAATGAAACCTTTCAAACTCCTTAAGAGGTTATAGATGAAAGTCCTTACTTCAGTATTGTTAAAATAAGCCACGGTAACCCCTTCAGGAATATAATTCCCTGACTTCCTAAAAACGTTTAAAAGGTCATAACGTGTAGGACAATGGGGATTTAATGAATCTCACTAAATAGCAGCCTTTTCCAGTCCATTTCCTGGAGGCATGTGATTGTCATGATTTCGTTTCAGAGCCTGACAGCATCATATGGTGACTCACATGGAAGATGTAAACTTCCTCCTTCCCCACCTCTCTCCCACAGCAGTGCTTCAGGCTCCCATGCATTGACTGCTGGAGATCTAGTTCTCCATACATTGAAACCAAACCAACGTCCTGACAACTGTTTCACTGACCTTACGCACTGTGCAATTGCTGGAGCAGCTTTACATTTCTTGTAAAGGCTTGACACAAATAGAAAGATACTTGAAATTCGCCAATACAGAAAGCGTTAACTCAGTGTTAATTCTTTGGCAGCAATTCGAAATAGAGAAGAGACTATATGGCAATACTGAAAAAAAAGCATCACTTCCCTTCCCAGTTAGAAAAAGCTAGAAAGGTATCTGTCAGCTAGGACTATTATTGTGAGTCTTGCCTTTATTTTAATCATTATTCTTCTAAGAAATAAAATCACATAGAAGGTGATAAACATCCCACCACTGTTAGGATTACTACTTGCCTTCAGTTACTGATGGCTCAAGGCACTGGTTTCTGTGGACTTTCAAGCTATGAAGTAATTTGGAAAAATCTGTTTTTGTTAGCATGCTAATCATGGAATGGAATTTACTGGTGCCTTCGTATCTGCTGACTTGGAGAAGATTTCTTACCTTTACGCAAATGTATATTTGCCTGTATTTTCATTTGTTATGGTTAGTTTTAGTCAGGGCAGGAAAATCCAAAATGACTGGCAGCACTTCCAAGTTGAAAAGCTTAGAGAAAACCACATTGCAAACAAAGTTGTGTGATCAAAAAATAGGTCTCTGCAGAAGCCATAGGCTGGAGCATTGAACCTTCTACTGGAAGGGTGGCCACTGCTCCCACTAAAGCCATATGTTGATAAAAAGGCCATCCCAAAAATAAGATGTTAGTTCTTCACCATAAACTCATATTTTCTCTGCTGGTTCTTGCACAGGGAGGGGAAGAAATGGATCCATTATCTTCTGCTCATATTGCTAGGCAACACGCAGCACTGTTGGGGAGCCAGGTGGCTGCATCCAGGGACTTGCTTCCAGATTAAAACCAGATATGTATCAAAAATAACAGAGCCTGTACCTATGCGGCCTCTGGGACATGTGCTTATGTTCTGGATCTGGTTTGCAGAGCCAAGTCTCTGGAACCAGTTTCATCCACACTGTCTGTAGATGCAGAGCGCAGATGGGAACCAGCCACTCCTGCCCTGTACCCAAGTTTTCTTGCCCGAACAGACAGCTGACTTGCTCCAGACCGGAGCCAAAGGAGCAGCCATCATGTGGGCAGTGCAGACAGTCAGTGAGTTAAGCTCTCATTTGAATTTCTAGTCTCATCCACTCAAGAGATTACAGGCAAAGCCAAAATCCACTGTGATATTCTTGCCAAGGGTGAAGGAAATCAATAGGCTGCAGTATAGGCTTACGCATGGAGACATACCAAGTGTGCTTGGATGCATGGTTCCCAAATTAAACAGGGAAACAAACAGGTCTCTCTTGCAAGCCTGAGAGCTGTTTGTAACACGCTTCTCGCTGTGCTTGTCAAATTGCCCTGGCTGCCTGGAACAGCAGTCCCTCAGCCTCATCCTTTGCCACTTTCTTCCTCTTCTCAGGGAAGGCAGAACTGATAAATGTGTCCTACTTCAGGCTGCTTGTCCCCATGCTGCAGCAAGGACAGTTCTTGCAGCCTGTTCCTAACTCCCTCAGCTGGCTGGGAATGAAGCTGGTCCTCTTGAGTTCAAGCAAAACTGCAGAGGTCTTCATGGTGGTGAAGGGAAACTAGAGCATCCTTCTTTCTGTGGAGCCATAGCAAATGCAGATGTTTTCAACCACAGGAGAAACCCAGCCCATGGCATGCAGGTTAGGAGTGCAAAACCAATTAATTCTGCTATCTACAGCAGTTCCGGAACAGAGGCAGTCAGTAAACTCCGTCCAAAACGTTAAGAATTTGGGTGTGAGGAGGAAAACTGCAACAAGAATAAATTCCTGTTGCACAGTTATAACAAAACAGAAAACCAAAACAAACATACAAAACCCCCAAAATTAAACCCTTCAAACAAACAGAGAGAAAGAAGAGGAAAAAGCTTTTACTTTTTTCAGGTCCCCACTCAGAAGAGGAGCCGGCATCTTAAAACTGGCAACATTTCAGTGCCCCCTTAAAAGACTACATTCTCCTTCCAGGCTAGGAAAAATATAAAAGGCTATGTGTAATAGCACCCTCTGGTGAATCCTCTAATAAGAGTATCCCTGACCCCATAGATGGAAAGAGGAATACAGCTGCAAACCATCCTAGAGAAGGCTATAAGTATAGGTGACACTTTGTAGATATGGGAGAACTGAGAAAAGAAGAGACACCTCTGTCTAGAAGGAAAGAGCACAGATCCGTTTGATCCTGCCAGGAATCCCCAGATGTGATGGCCTCCTGCGATACAGCTGTTGAGGCATCTCCGATTCAAACCGCTGAGTCTCCTGCCTTGGAGAAAGAGGATATGCTAATATTTCTAAAGAACTGGCTTGCTCCCCCTTTCTTACTTGGCCCTTTGCTCCCCAGCCCACAAACTGAGAGACTACCCAGGTAGAGGGGGAGCATGTAGCATGACGCATTCAGCTGGAGAATCCGTTCCACAGACCAAGGCATTGCTGGAATTATCCAGAGCTAATTTAGGCTTTGGTGAAAGCAAAGTGTGTGCCAGCAGAGGAAGAGCACATGGAGTTTGCCACCCAAGGTGGATTAAACCAGCTTTGAAAGTTTCACAAGAGAAAACATTTCTTTGAGACAGGCTGAGCGGCTGGCTGGTAATTCAACCATGAGAAGATCTGGCCTGTATGCAAGTCTGCAAATAATACATACGCTTACTCGTGCATTTCCATCTCAGAGGGGAGAAGAAAGTGAAGAATGAGGGCAGCTCCGTGCAGGAACAACAACATTTCCAGCAGCAGAAATATGCTGTGACTACATACTCATATCCTGCACTTTCTAAAGGTATTTTAAGGCCACCAAAAATGTGTAGTATGGGGAAGGGAAACCAGCCCAATCCCTAATTTACAGAAGCAGAATTGCTTCTTCTGAGGCACTGTCTCCAGAAGCAGCAGGAGATTCAGCCCCCAAATGCAGGTCTATTCTGCCATATCTGTCTTGCTAGGTTATCACCAGGGTGCCTAACTCTAACTCCTCCATGCCCCTTGCAGATTGTACCAGGGGCTCCACTCATGTCCTGCCATGTAGAGCCGTAGCATGCTCAGCTTTGCTTGGACTACTCATAATGGGAGCAGATGGGCTCACATTAGGACAGCAAGCCTGAGTCTGAGCTTTCTCCTCAAGACCACTTCATATCTTGGCCTGTGCCTTCTTGTGTGTAGTGTGCGTGGTCAGCAAGTCCACAGGCTCGGACACGCCCTTAATCCCTGTTGCAGACACAGTTTTAAGAGCCCAGGATTTGGCACCACAACTCTTGAAACACTTTCTTGTTTTTTCTGCCCACTGCTGCTTCTGGAATTTCTCCTCAGCACAGGCAAATTCTCTCTGCATGAAGACAACCCCTTAGGCTAGCAGGACAGAAAGAGATAGCGCTTACCCTAGTAGATGATAATCATCTGGTGTCTCACAGAGTTCCACAGAAACCTGAATGTCTTAGGGGCTAACAGATAAAGCTTTGGATCTGACAAGCTGGCCCTGCTGATAGATGCAAGGTACACAGGGAGAGGGAGATGGATCCACAGGTGGTGGCATCAGGAGGCTCAAGGAGTGGATGTTCCCAGTGACCTGCTGCCTACCTCCTCCTCTGCCAGCTTCCAGCTGGAGTGCAGCAGGCAGCTCACACCGTTTTCCAGGTACTCTCCTGGAGCAGTGTAAGGGGTGGTTTTTCAGGGACCCCTCCTCTTCAAATTTCTTCTGCTCCTGAAACCAAGTGGTTTTCCCAGGTCAGTGGCCCTTTTTCTGGAGGAAGGGCTTTTACTTTCTCTAAGGATAGGCTTAGTCTTGTCTGTACTGAGGGAGACAGCAGAGACACTGGCCAGAATAGATGCTTCAGATGAAGACACCAGCAGCTTGTCCAGGAGAGAAACTGATTTCCAGTCCCAAGGAAAAGGGTGAATATGAAGACTGTCTTTTATTTTTTGGAGCTTTTAGAGACTACAGTGAAAATCAAAAGGTTAGTTGTTATGGGTGCTGTACACACAGAGAAGGTCCTTCCGCTGTGAGTTCCAACCAAATGGGAAACAAGTTCAGAAGGGAAAAGCCTTATGTGGAGTCCTCCAGGAGGTCACGGAAAGAAGCAGAAAAAGAAACTAGCTTCCTTGATTCTCAGTGTGATTTATCTCAAGGGTAATCTCTTCCATAATATCTCATTTTTCCCCAATGCATATTCCTAACTGTAAATGTTTCTGTTACTTGCCAAAAGATTCATGCTTTCTCAAAAGCTTGTTGTGCTTGGCAAAAAATATATCATGGCAGAAAACTCATCACTTACTCCTGATTGCTGTAAAAGCTGCTTGTGTGTGTACGTGTGTCTACAGACTCAAGGAACAAGCAGCACATTTAATTTCCCATTTTTTTTTCAGTTTCTCCTCACAAGCAGATCCTCTAGATCAGATCATATTGCCATCTTTTTCCAGTCTCTGTCTTTCAAAATATGAAAGGAGGCATATAGTAGCATATTGCTCAGCTTCAATGGTTTTCCCTTGATTCACTGCATAGGACAGCAAGCAGAAACACAGGAGATCACTTTTACCTATTTCTAGCATTTTCTTCCCGTATAGCTGCAGAAAGAGTAGGTGTGTTTGACTGAGATACCTACAACGATGCTAAGGTGGTTTGCAAAATCCTGTGGTTGACTTGATAACTGTTCTCTGTTAAACTAAGTACACTGATGAGTCATGCAGAAATGCCGAAGGGTAGATAATAAGGAGACTAACTTTGTTCTTTGAAGAGCCTGACTCCATCTGAGAAGAGAGGACTAGCAAAAGCCAAACCCCTCCCATACCCAACAAAGAAAGTTCCCCACTGAGCTGTATCTAAAAGTAGGTGGTATACACCACTAACAAAGCCTCTCTCATCTCCTGCTAAATCCAGCCAGCTGCCAGATGAGCCCTACTGAAAAGAAAACTTGCTGTCTAACTCTGCCTGCTTTTATAGATGCCCCAGTTGCCTAGCCTCACCTCCATGTTCCCCTCTGTTTTTAATCAGCCTGCCATTTAACTCACTTGGGATGCAATTAACCAGGAAACTCCACTGAAGAGTTCATTACAGAGAGAAATTCCCTATCTCTGGTTTTGAGCTTACCCAATCACAACACTGAACCTCCCACTAAAATGTCCTTCCAGCTACAGAACTGCTTGTCCCTGAAACTATGAGCCTGAAGGTTTGGGTTCACAGCACTTTCCCAGGTGGGAGAAACACTCTATACTACATGAAATGAGACATGATCAATGGCTACATGTTTCACCTCTCAGTGGAATAATTTACAGGCACAGAGATCCAATTCAATCTGAGAACCAAAACAAAAAGCTCCATTAAAAATCAATAGAAAGTTAACTAGCCCTCTGCATTTTGCACAGCGCAATTTCTAACTGAACACTTGAGTATTTACTATTCCAAACCAGCTACGTCCTTTTAAGCTCAGAATTCCTCACAGAAGTGCAGAGCTTGTAAATGTTTCTACCCAATTTTTATTCATGAAGGGGGAAACTGAGGCACAAAGAGGTGAGAAATAGATCTAGAAACAGATCCCTGCCCTGCCAATGTGTTACCCAGCATCCAAGTTATCAGACAATGCTCTCCTCTATTTGTTTTCCTTTTGGTAAAATAAAATATTTTTTGCAAGTAATCAATGGAAGAAAAAAACAAGTCCCAAACCTCAGAAGGCACAGCCTCAAACTCCATTCTGTTACAATAGCTAGGATGGATCCTTCCAACTAGAGAAGGGTCATACTGAAGCTGGCATAACTCTGTTGATGCTCTGCAGGAGGAGTCCTTCTCTGGGCCCTTTGCCTCCATTCAGTAAGAGTGAATTACATCAGTGTCAGTCACCCACATCCATTTCCATACTCCACACGGCAGAGCTACATGCCGTTTTCTTCCTTATGATTACACTTTATTATTTCTATTACATCACTGCCTGGAGGCCTTGGGATACACCAAGTCTCTATTGTATTCACTGCTGAATTTACACAATGACGTACAACCATGGCAGCAAAAAAGTTCCTGAAGCACAGTATGCTGTGAACTGGAAAGGCATTTGAGGTAATAAAAAAGAGAAGTTAATGATAACATGTTCTCAACCAAGACATAGTGAAATCACTGTAAATTCCATTATGGGTAGGTGATTTAGCTTTGATGGTGCATCACTGTGGGGAACAACCTTGATGTAAGTGTCATAAAGCTTGGCACAGCCTCAAACCCACACACAATAAAGCTACAGGGCCAAAGCGTTTCGGCAGATCCTCTCTGGGCCCTTCCTTCCCCTTCCAAGCTTTTTCCTCCTCAACTCCCTATTGTGTAAACTGTGCTTGAACATCATAGTTGTGCTAGAGGTAGGACACCCCAGGGTCAGGACAAAGTTTGTTCTTAATTTTTCTTTTCTCTTTTTCTTTTTTTTTTCCTTTTTTTTTTTTTTTTTTATTTCAGTCTTCTGTGTTTCCTGGCTCTTGTGGCTTGAAGTCACACCCTTGATGTAACTTCATTGCGGTTCATTTTTCTTGTGGTCTAATTAAATCCGGCTCCAGACAGAGTTGTGTGTTAGCAACAACAGGAGGAGGAGGCAGGAATCCAGAGATCTAGGAACTGTCAGAAATGTCATGGCCTGAAAAGTGAAAAATCAAAGTGGAGGCAAAATAGCCCAGGGAAAATGGAGGAAGAAAATAAGGAGTGGAGAAATTCCTTAACCAGTCTAAAGGCAATTGACTTGCTTATCAGAGTATTGATAATCCAGGGCAGACTTGGGTGTGGTGGAGGAATGTGGGTTCCTCCAGCCTGGAACACAACAGCTGCACACAAGGTCCTCGATGAGTCCTTGCCATAACGCCTTTGATGTAAACATAATTACATCAAAGATGCAAATCCCATGGGGGGAAAATCAAATTAAATGCTGTGTGCTTATGAGGTGAAGACTTGGTTAGCAATGGAGATGGGGGAAGGGTCCAACAGGGAGAATTTGAGGGCCATCCCAAGGACTGAGCCTTTCTAAAGTGGTATCACAGAATCAACCAGGTTGGAAGAGACCTCAGGGATCATCGAGTCCAACCATTGCCCTGACACCACCATGTCAACTAGACCATGGCACTAAGTGTCATGTCCAGTCTTTTCTTAAACACATCCAGAGATGGTGACTCCACCACCTCCCTGGGTAGCCCATTCCAATGTCTAATAACCCTTTCTGGAAAGAAATTCTTCCTAATGTCCAACCTGAACCTCCCCTGGCAAAGCTTGAGGCTGTGTCTTCTTGTCCTATCGCTGGTTGCCTGGGAGAAGAGGCCAACTCCCACTTCACTACAACCTCCCTTCAGGTAGTTGTAGACTGCAATAAGGTCACCTCGGAGCCTCCTCTTCTCCAGGCTAAACAACCCCAGCTCCCTCAGCCGTTCCTCATAGGTCAGACCCTCCAGACCCTTCACCAGCTTGGTCGCCCTCCTCTGGACTCACTCCAACACCTCAACATCTTTCTTGAAGTGGGGGGCCCAGAACTGAACACAGTACTCAAGATGCGGCCTCACCAGTGCTGAGTACAGAGGGACGATCACTTCCCTAGACCGGCTGGCTACACTATTCCTAATAGAGGCCAGGATGCCATTGGCCTTCTTGGCCACCTGGGCACACTGCTGGCTCATGTTTAGCCGGCTGTCGATCAACACCCCCAGGTCTCTTTCCAACGGGCCACTTTCTAACCACTCTTCCCCCAGCCTGGAGAGCTGCATGGGGTTGTTGTGGCCGAAGTGTAAGACCCAGCACTTGTTCTTGTTGAACCTCATGCCGTTGATCTCGGCCCATCTATCTAACCTGTCCAAATCCCTCTGTAGGGCCTTCCTACCCTCCAGCAGATCGACACTCCCACCCAGCTTGGTGTCATCTGCAAATTTGCTGAGGGTGCACTCAATCCCTATGTCTAGATGATCTATAAAGATCTTGAACAGCACCGGCCCCAGAACTGAGCCCTGGGGAACACCGCTAGTGACCAGCCGCCAGTTGGACTTTGCCCCATTCACCACCACTCTCTGGGCTGGGCCATCCAGCCAGTTTTTAACCCATCAAAGCGTCCACCCATCCAAGCCCCGGGCAGCCAGTTTGTCTAGGAGGATGCTGTGGGAGACAGTGTCGAATGCCTTACTGAAGTCTAGATAGACTACATCCACAGCCCTGCCCTCATCTACTAAGCGGGTCACTTTGTCATGGAAGGAGACCAGGTTGGTCAAGCAGGACCTGCCTTTCATGAATCCATGTTGGCTGGTCCCAATGCCCCGATTGTCCTGCATGTGCCGTGTAATGGCACTCAGGATGATCTGTTCCATCACCTTGCCTGACACCGAGGTCAGGCTGACAGGCCTATAGTTCCCTGGATCGTCCTTCCGACCCTTCTTGTAGATGGGCGTTACGTTTGCTAATTTCCAGTCAGCTGGAACTTCTCCAGTTAACCAGGACTGCCGGTAGATAATCGAGAGTGGTTTGGCAAGTTCATTTGCCAGTTCCTTCATTACTCTGGGGTGAATCCCATCCGGGCCCATAGCCTTGTGGGTGTCCAACTGGCACAGCAGGTCACTAACCGTCTCCTCCTGGATCACGGGAGGTTCACACAGCCCCCCGTCCCTAACTTCAGGCTCTGGGAGCCGAGTCTCCTGAGGACAACCGGTCTTGACATTAAAGACCGAGGCAAAGAAGGCATTGAGCACCTCTGCCTTTTCCTCATCCCCTGACACTACACTACCCTCCTCATTCAGCAAGTGGTGGAGGCTCTCCTTGACCCTCCTTTTGCTGTTGATGTATTTGTAAAAGCTTTTTTTGTTGTCTTTGACTGTAGCAGCCAAATCGAGCTCTAATTGAGCTTTGGCCCTTCTAATCTTCTCCCTACACGACCTGGCCACGTCCCTATAGACCTCCCAAGTTACCCGACCCTTCTTCCAGAGCAAGTAGGCTCTCTTTTTTTCCTTAAGTTCTAGTCTAATTTCCCTGTTTAACCAGGCCGGTCTTTTTCCCTGACGGCTTGTCTTCCTACAGACTGGGACAGCCTGCTCCTGAATATTTAGCAATTCCCTTTTGAAGCATGTCCAGCCTTCCTGGACTCCTTTGCCCTCCAGGACCGATTGCCAAGGGACTCGGTCCACCAGCCTCTTAAACAGGCTAAAGTCAGCCTGCCGGAAATCTAAGGCAGAAGTTCTACTCTTTCCCCTCCTTACTTCCCCCACTATCGAAAACCCTAACATTTCATGGTCGCTACTCCCAAGACGGCCACCGACCCTCACATCTCCCACTAGTCCTTCTCTGTTCACAAACAACAGGTCAAGCAGGGCCCCTCCTCTAGTGGGCTCATTTACTACTTGCATGAGGAAGTTGTCCTCCACACTTTCTAGGAACCTCCTAGATTGCTTCCTCTCTGCCATGTTGTATTTCCAGCAGACATCCGGCAAGTTGAAGTCGCCCACGAGTACAAGGGCCGGCGACCAGGCGGCTTCTGACAGCCACTTGTAAAACGCCTCGTCCGCCTGCTCATCCTGGTTGGGTGGTCTATAACAGACTCCCACCGTAATGTCTGCCCTGCCGACCTTCCCCCTGATCTTCACCCATAAACATTCAACCTTGTCATCCTCACCATCTTCCTCAATTTCAACACAGTCCAAGCACTCCCTAACATACAGCGCTACCCCACCGCCTCTCCTGCTTCGCCTGTCCCTCTTAAAGAGCTTATAGCCATCCATAGTTGCACTCCAGTCATGAGAGTCATCCCACCACGTTTCTGTGATGGCAACCACATCATAACCTTCCTGCTGTACAGTGGCCTCTAGCTCTTCCTGTTTGTTGCCCATACTGCATGCATTGGTGTAAACGCACTTCAGCTGGGCTAGCGGCCTTGCCCCCGACGCAGACCTGTCACCCCTAGGTTTATTTGTGGCTGCCCTGGTCTTATCCCCCTCCCCCATCAAACCTAGTTTAAAGACCTCTTGATCAGCCCTGCCAACTTCTGGGCCATAACCCTTTTCCCCTTCTGATTCAGCTGTTCCCCATCCGGCATAAGCAGGCCCGGTGTCATGAAAGCCGCCCCGTGGTCAACAAACCCAAAATCCCACCTACGGCACCAATCTCTTAGCCACATATTAATCTGTTGTACTTTCATAGTCTTTTCCCTATTTTCACCAAATACCAAGGGAATTGAAGAGTATATCACCTGCGCACCTACCCCCTTTACCAAACGCCCCAGGGCCCTGAAGTCCCTTTTGATTGCCCTGGGATTTCTCTCTTCAATCTCATCCCTACCCACCTGGAATACTAATAGTGGGTAGTAGTCAGAGGACCTCACCAGTTGAGGAATCCTCCTGGCAACATCCCTTACCCGTGCCCCTGGGAGGCAGCAGACTTCCCTGTGAGTCGGGTCTGGCCTGCATATGGGGCCCTCCGTTCCCCTTAGCAGGGAGTCGCCTATAACAATTACTTTTCTTTTCTCCTTTTTGGAGCTGGTTGCAACCCTCTTACTCGGTTGCTTCTGTTCACGTAGTCCCGTAGAGGGTCTTTCACCTAGATTTGTATCTTCCTGACACTCAAGAAGACGCTCAGGCTCCAGCACCTCATACCTATTCTGCAGGGGGACGTGGGGAGGGGAGGAAGGTCAGGATGGGATTCGCCTGCCACCCCGAGCAGGGACCTGCCTCCATTCCCCCCCATCCCCTAGGTCTCCTCCTGCTCCTTGTGGAGGAGGAAGAGGATCCTCCACTACCCGGGGAGCATTAGGCCCGTCTGTTTTCCCCAGGACAGGTAGGGAACAGCACTGCCCGCCATCCTCTTCCTGGGATGCTCTTGTACTCCTTAACCTTTCCACCTCCTCCTTGAGCTGGGCCACCAAGGAGATCAGGTCGTCGACCTGTTCGCACCTCACACAGGTGAGGTCTCCGTTACCCTCGAGTGCCAGGGCCAGGCTCTGGCACTCCCTGCAGCCTGACACCTGCACCTCTGCATGCTTCCGTGGCAGGTCCGTTTGGGTTGCCATGTCTTTTCTGGCACCCGCAAGGGACTTAGGGCCTCGCCGAGTGGAAACCATACCTGCCTGCCCGCCTACCCTGCTCGCCGCCCTGCCTGTGAGAACTGCTGCGATAACTGCCACGCCCCTGGGGCTGTGCCCTCCTCCGCCCCGGGACACACACAGTCGCTGCTGACTCACACAGTCACTGCTGACTCCCCCTCTCCCCTCTGGGCAGGGACTAGTCCCTGTCCTCCCAGAGGCTCTTTATCACCTGATCACAGGGGGTGGTGCTATGCCCCCTCCTCTCCTGATTCATTGCCAGGAACTTCCGGGTCCAGGCAGGTCTCGGGCTGCTGCTCTGGGGGGCCCGGAGCATGGAAACCGCACGGAAACCGCTCGCCCGCTACGGCCCGATCTCTCCCCGCACTAACCTCAGTCGCTGCCGCCGCTGCTGCCGCCGCTGCCACTGCCTCCACTGCCGACTGCAGCACAGTGGTAGTTCAAGCAGCTGCTGGGGAGAAAGGAAAGGAGATCATTCTGAGATAAAGTCTCCACTTGATTTTGGACCCTGGTTCACAATCCTGTTGTTTCTGTCTGTGAAAGTTCCAAACTCCGGCTGGAGAGGAGTGTTGTAAAAACCTCATTTAGCAGAATAAGCAGAATTTTAATGCAGAAAATAGGTTTTCTGTGTCATGAATCTTTCTATTTCATTAAATCGTTTTAATACTGCTCAGCTATGTTACATTCATTGACTGTTCAGAGCTTTCCTCCTGTGTCAGTAACTGCTTGGCTCTGCAAAAAAATGGACTCCTATGAGAACATAGCGTTCAGATAGAGTAAAGCAAGTGAGAGGGAGGAAAGCAACGGATTATGTTGCATGTATGAGTGAATCTCTTTGAATCAAGATCTGGTTATTCATAAGATGCAAATCTGCATATCAACTCCTGCTGGACATGTCTGCACTGTGCCGATTTCTCTGTGCTGTAATGAGTATCATCCCAGTCCTAGCATGGTGAAATATAGGCTGCAACCCTTATTGACCTGAGAGATGTAGGATCTGTGGTGGCTAAGAATGGAGAAAGAAAAAGTCTCTCTTTCCCTCCCTGTGGTGAATGTAAGATGACGAAGTGATTTAAACACTGAAGTGGGGTTTAAGACACTTGCTTCTATGCAATTCTCTGTCCTCAACGTCTGATAATGGTAAGGACTTGAACAGAACAAGGACTTGAACAGAACTTCTCCCACACTGGTGAATATTTCTGCTTCTCCATGCCTGTAATTATTAACATTTGTTTGTATCCCATTAGCTCCTAGGTGAGCTATCACGAGAAGAAATAAAAAGGTAACTGTCACAGAGTCAGACCTATAATCCACAATCCTGCATCCTGGCTCAGAGAGTAGAAGGAAAAGAGAGTAAGAAACAGAATCTGAGTGATCTGTCCCTTGGGATCTCCTTCCAGCTGCCACAGTTGGTAGCTCAGGGATTTCCTGAGCTGCGTCTTGCAGCTGGACTTGAGACACTGTTCATTACACCTCTTATTTTCCACAGATATCTGTTCTGTCAGCCAGCAGAGTAACAAGGCACAGTCATACAAATGTGCATTCTTGATCTGTGTTGTTACCTGTGATCCTGTGATGACTGGTAAAGCTGTCACAGATACTGGATACTTGTAGGGGAAAGTAGTAGGCATCACCTCAGCCTGAATGTCTAAAATTTAGTTTTCTAAAGCTGAGCTGGTCACCCTAGACTGCCTTTACAGCAGGGAGGGAGGAGGTGAAGGGTGGGGAAAGTAATCGATGCCTTCAGCCTTTCACCTGTGTCTGAGACACGTAGCCCAAGATGAGATGAATTGCTCCCTGAGGGTACATATCTATCTCCATAGACAATAAATGGAGTCTATAATCCTAAACTCAGCCTTCAAAGTCAATGCCAGCGAAACCAGGTTGTCCAGTACTAATGAAAACAGATATTTCTTCACCAGCAGCCTAGCTAAGCCATCATCCCTGCCACAGGTTGTTTACCTGTGTTCAAAACATGACTGGAGATATTTTAGGAAGAAAATACTTTTTCTGAAACACCACCTCTGACTCAGGAACAGCCACAGAGGACTGGAGGCAGGAAGGGTGCTCTGAGGAAGGTTCACAACATGTTTGCAGTGTCCTTGATGTCCCTTGACATCTGCTGGTCATGGGTGCCAGCACAACTGAACTTTTGGTCTGCCCCCAACATTGCTGTTCTTCTGTTCATGTCTAGAAGCTTAAGAACAGATATAAGGATCCTATCCCATAGCCCTGAGCAGGAATGACTTCCTGAGCAATTCCAATATTTTAAAAAAATGGTTTTCTTTTCTAATTTTGTAGGAAAACGGCAGATATAATTTCCCATGCACCAGAGTCTACTGTTTGGTTTTCATTATTTATTTTTAGAGGGGAGAAGGATAGGAGAAATAAAAACACCATTCTCTGACTGTTTCCTGAAACAAAAAACAAGGCCAAAAGAAAAGAAAAAAAAATCACACAACTGCCCTGAATTTTGGAAATTCCAGTGCTACTGTCTTGGATCCCAGGAAAACATGGGGAATCCCTGCCACTCAGGGAAATCCTCCACTTCAGAGAAGTTTCCTGGTGCCACTGAGGATGCCTGGAGCATGCAGAGTTGCCGAGAGCTCAGCTGCTTCCAGGCAAGATGCTGATGAGGCCAGGGAGACAAGCGGTGTTTTCACCAGCAAGCCTTCTGGCTGCCCAGAGGAATTCTGTTGAAGTAAGCCACTCCCAGGATGTCCTCAACCAAGGAACATTGTCTCCTTCCCTGCCCCAGAGGTCACAGTTACAGTAGAGAAGAGAGGCAAAACGTGGGAGGAAAGAGGAGTCCCAGGAAAGTGGAGGAACTTGCCCAGGGTTACACAGTATGTTGGGGTTAAAGTCAGGAGTAGGACCTTCATCAGCTGAGTCTGAATACAATGCCTTGTCCACTGCTCCTCTCCTCTTCATCAAGGCAGCCCAGTGGCTGACTTAAGGCAAAAGGGGACAAGGGTTTCCATTTGAAAACCTTTGTAGTGAGTCATGTTGCATTTCAGCTTCTAACACCTTTGACTAGTTCTCTGTTTTATTTTTAAGATATGTTTTATTATCACTATTCTTCCACCACAGTTTTCCTTTTTTTTTCCATGCTACCTTGCATGACTCCATTCATTGAGGCAGTCTCCAAACCTCTCCTCCAACACTAGCACATAAAATCATTTCCCTTGTGAGGAAGCTGGGAACGTTCAGCCATTCTACTTGAAGGAAAAGCAATGGGAACTGCATAGGTTTTTTTCTTTTTCTTCCTTTTGTTGTTTTCTTTCCCCTTGGGCTGGTTAATTCTGTTGATGTAAGATTGTCCAGTGTTTACTTTTTTAATGGAAAATGGGTTGGTTGCTCTTCACCAGCCTCCAACACCAGTTTGGAATCCAGCCCTCTCAATGCCATGGACCCTCAGTCATCACAGCAACAGGTTTGTTGTGATGATGCCTACAGCTTGCAGTTTAGTCTGACAGTGGAGCTATATGAGGCTCATTAGGAGAAGCAAAGTGGTGTGATGGGTGTTAAGCTAGGTTGTGTCAAGTTGAAGCAACGAGTGTTAGAAGATGTCCAGAAGAGCAAACAGCAAAATCCTTCGGTTAAGTTTGCCACCTCTTAGGAAAAGAGAAGGGTAAAGTCTAATCCAGACTTCTAATTGTTGCCTTACAAATGAGATATGCAAATCCTTAAAAACAATTTTTCGTCTTTGGAAGTCATTTGCGTTCCAGAAGGGAAGGGGGGGGGATGTAAAATTTGCTCTTAGGCAAAGGATTGACATCTTGGATAAAAGACATGTTCTCTTCACATGCAAGGCATGGCTCAGCTGTGTTTCATGGAGAATTTCTCTTAGGTTAATGGGAAGGGACTGTTCAGGCTCTGTAGCACATGTTATTTTTGGCTTCCATACTGAGACGGCCAACTAGCTTGTGTCCTAACTCAGTGTCTTCAGAGCTGGCATACTTCAAGTTTTCTACTTGATTTTCTGGATGTTTCTTTACTGTCTGCTAACGGTGGCCTCAAGACTGTGCTTGCCTCCTGCCCACATGCTAAGCTTCTGACCATGGCCTCTTGCATAGCTGGAGAGCATCCTTCCAGGCAGGTAGGACTCAGAATGGTCAAATCTGCCAGCTGGATAGAACAGGACTCAGCATGCCCGCGGAGGCGGTCTGCAGGTAGGCCGAAGGTATCTGTGAGGCAGCCCAGGGTTCAGGGTGTGGGTGGGACCCAGAGCAGAATAGGGACTGTGTCTAGTTTCTCTCTTCAGGGGCTGAGAGGCCTGAGAAGGTGGTGATTTTGTCCCAGAGTGAGAGTGGCATTAATGCAAAGAAATGAATACTCGTAGATGGTCTCCTGACTACGAGTTTGCTTGTCAGGCCATTTCTGAGAAATGCAATGGCATTTATGAAATGGTGGTCCAGTCCCCAGACAGTTGGATTGCTGTAGTCAAGGGACCATCCTTAAAATGTCAGCTTCCCCATGAACTCAGGGGGGATGGAAAGCCAGGTTCCTCTGTTTCTGAAAGTCCCACTCACCTTCAGCTTGTTGCTTGAGTGCAAGTGGGCTCATGCTCTTTTAGCTAGAAAACTCCTCATGTCTTTCCTTACAAGAGCACCTACAGCCAGAATGACATATCAGTCCAAGCCACTGGTATCTGTTGGGGGCAAAGCACAGTACCGTAGAGGTGGAGGAATGCTTGCCTTTTTCCATGCCCAGCTGAGATCAATCACCTATTCCTTCAGGAAACCACTATCTGGTTGCAAAAATTTTGTGTGTTACAGGAAGACAAAAATATGTTCAGGAAAAAAATAGTTTTTCCTAATGTGAATGTACAACACTGAACCCAGTTCATCCCACATCTCAGAGATATTGTGAAATAAATAATAAGGGTGTAATTCTAGCAGCCTTGACATGATTTTTAGCACTCATACCTTGTCTATCATCTTCATTGCACTGTGAAATACAGCCTCCACAAATTACTCAAAGAACTGCATGTTCCCTGTGCACTCAAAATTATCTCCTCTGGGATTTCACTTTTCAAGAGTTTTAAAAAAAAATCCATCTGAGATGTTGAAAGTACCTCAGTCCATCTTTCAGAACTGTCTTGTAATGTCTGTACCTGTCTGATCATTTTTGACTGTACATATTAGAAATTCCTAGATTATGTTGTTCAGATCTTGTCAGATCTGTTAACACAGTGACACAATAACTTTAGAACAGGAGGTGAGAGCTACCACTTCTTGTTCAGCAAAATATCAACATCTCTCCAGGGCCCTGGGCCATGAACCTGCTGATCCAGAGTTCTGTTAAATACAGAGGTAAAGCAACTGTATTTATATGATGGTATGAAGGGACTGTTTAATTTAGGGAAGTTCAAGTGGGTGCCTCTTAGCCATTTCCAGATTGTAGATGATGACTCTATGCAGTGTCCCACCTTTGCATGGCGTGGGATGGGCAGTGGATATCAGGAAGCATGCGAAGTCCAACAGCCCAATGCCTCACGTCACCCATGCTCAGAGCCAACAATGCCTGTGGCCAAAAAGGGTGAGGATAATTCATGAAGGACAGGGGTCCACTGGTGGCTTCCAAGTGTGATCGCCTGATCAGAGCTTCCTACTGCTAATGGCTGGATGTCCAGAGGAAACAGGGAAGAGTTTCTCCGTACGTGCTAGATTTCCTGTAGTCCTAAACTAAATATTTACCTTAGGCCTCTTGTAGGTAGGGTTCTGGGCTGACTGAAGAAGGACACTCTTGTGTTCATCAACCCAGTGCTTTTCCGCATCTAAACACAGCCTGGCCTTCGGAGCTGGGACATGCTACTACCTCTGCGTGCTCATGTGTGAGAAAGGTTCCAAAACAGATATTGGTGTTCTGCCGCTGGAATGCTTGGATTATCCAGAGCTAACTGAAAACAATGCCCAGGTCTTCTGTGTTTCTTTATCTTTTTAGTTTGGAGTCTATGTCTGGCCATATAAAGGGTGGCTTTTTAAGAAATCCGTGAAGGCAGTAAAACCATAAATCTTATTGTCATTGTGCCCATTCCTCATAAAGCAATATCCACACATAATCCTCTTGTAGCTTATTCCCACCAATGTATTGTTCAATGCTTGCAGAACCAAATCCCTCTAAGGATGTTTGTAGAGAGTGAATCGTGACAGTAATCCAGATTTATGCTGCTTAATTACTTACAGCCAATAGGGCATGTGACCACATTTGCCATACTTGCTGAGATGTCTCCAAAGCTTGCATTGGGCCAAGCTGTCCAAGGTTGATTTGGGTTTTTTTTCCCTCCATCAGACCTCACTCAGGTGACACTCCCAGTGACTTCAAGACAAAAGCTTCCAATTGTTCCTGATTTTCATTAATCAAGCTAAAATCAGATACAGACCAAAGGGAGTTTTCCTACTTATAGAAGGAGTGAAAACTAAGTCAAGAGACAAGAACTTCTATGTTGTATTGTGCTATCACCTTCTTCCAGTTTATTTGCATCGACTACCTGTTAATTTCATCCTGAAATGGTCTAAAACATCATAGGGATTGGAACACATAGGTTTCTAGGTTCTTTTGAACATATGATCCTCTCTTACATAATCCCTCCAACCCTCTGAACATCCACCCATACTTCAAAGGAAAATGTAAATGCTGGGGTTAAGGCATTACACCAAAAATTGGGCAAAATTCAGAAGTTTCATCCTGCAGCAAATCCTGACATTTCAATGTTTGTTTTTATCCCACAGCGGAACAAAGAGCTGAAATGTCAAGACTTTTTCTCTGGATGGAAATTTTGGGGAAAAAAAGCCCAAACTTTTTTCTGGCAAAGTCAAAGCATTTTGCCTGACATTTTCAAACAAAACAAAACATTTCAACATTTCTGAAATAAAAATGTTTTCTTGTGGTGTGTTAAAATGACCCCACAATGCTCTGTTTCAAGTCACTTCAGTGTTCAAACTGTGCTTTCCGCTTGTGTTATAGCCTTCTGGGATATGTAGTTTGGAAGTTTGCTCTTTCCAGTCTCCATGCCTGTATTGTGTGAGTTATTTCATGCCTAAAGACTCTGAAAATGCGTATAGATAATCTTCCTTGCACAAGGCAAAAAAGGGAAACATCTGCATTGCATTATAGGATAACAAAAAGTGTCCCATCTACTGAGAAAATGTCCTGAACTGTAACCCTGCACTGTTACTGGAAAGTAATTAATTACTGAACTCATCTGACTCAAAATGTTTTGGGCCAATTCAGAAATAAAATATTCTGTCTTGGGTCAGTGATTTTTTTCTCTTTTTTTCCAGCATATATGTATTTTCCTCCAATTCTGCTTACCATTTTAACAAAATAGCAATATTTCTGCAGAGACTGGCTTCCCTTTGAGTTTTGAGTTAAAAATGGCACATCTGCTTATGTCCAGGAAAGAAGGGAAAGTTGTGAATCCTTGTATTTTCTTGATGCTCAGAGCAGGAGGCAGGATTTAAGATCCTCCTTGTTTTGGCATTTCTGATAGGAAACTTAAGACAGTTTGTTGGGGATCCAGTTCTTTCTTTTGCTTGAGCCCACCTGCTTCTAAGGGGAGCCCACCTGCTTCTAAGGGGAGCCCAGGATGGCATAAGTCCCACTTGATGGCTGATATACCTAAAAGTATGTGGATCTACTTCTAAGGAGACTGCCCGCCATGACATGTGAAGGTTGTAATAGCACAAGAACTCCAATCCAGGCTTGCAAGTTCTAGGCTTATCAGGGTTGTATAGTTTTACCTTCTCTTTGTGACACTAGTCAGACACTCACCACTATTCCTGCTCAGATCCACCTTCCTAGTTTTCATGGTCTTCAATGAGATGGCAACGCTTGATTACCTTAACATGAAAGTATCAAAAGCAAAGTAGTCTTGGTAGCCTCTCTCCTGAGATTTCATAAATTACTGCCTTGAGATTTGGAGCACTCACAGTGCTTTCACTCTGACCATTGCTTAATGATAGCTCCCAATCTCTGTAAAGTCTTCACCCTATGGACTGATACAATCCCTCCAGAGAGTCCAGCAGAGCAGTGCAAACAAGTAAGGATTAAGCACGCAGCATAAGACGCCCTTACTTCAGGGTAAGGCTCTTCAATGGGCTGCTGCTGGGTTATTGATCTTAAAATTCAAGTAATCCTCCTGAGCATGAGCTCTCCATTCTGCTTTGAACTTCTGCTTTAATACCCAGACTCATCTAATTTTAAGCACTCAGAAACCTGCCTCTGTAGTCTACGAATAGAATCACAGAACCATAGAATCATTTAGGTTGGAAAAGACCTTTAAGAACATTAAATTCAACCATTAACCTAACACTGCCAAGTCCACCACTAAGCCATGTCCCTAAGTGCCACATCTACACATCTTTTAAATATCTCCAGGGATGGTGACTCCACCACTTCCCTGGGCAGCCTGTTCCACTCCTTGATAACCCTTTCAGTGAAGAAATTTTTCCTAATATCCAATCTAAACCTCCCCTGGCACTACATGAGGCCGTTTCCTCTCATCCTATCACTTGTTACATGGGAAAAGAGACCAACACCCACCTCACTACAGCCTCCTTTCAGGTAGTTGTAGAGAGCGATAAGGTCTCCCCTCAGCCTCCCTTTCTCCAGGCTAAACAGCCCCAGTTCCCTCAGCTGCTCCTCAGAGGACTTGTTCTCTAGACCCTTCACCAGTTTTGTTGCTCTTCTTTGGACACACTCAAGCACCAAAATGTCTTTCTTGTAGTGAGGGGCCCATAGCTGAAGACAGTATTTGAGGTGCGGCCTCACCAGTGCCAAGTACAGGGGGAGGATCACTTCGCTGGTCCTGCTGGCTGCTATAAAGGCAAGGTTCCTCAGAGTGTGCTTCAGGTCTTAGCTGTGCTGAACCTTCCTCAGCTGACTATGCAGGGAGACTCAAAAGACTTTCCCCCTAATTTTGCATTTTTGTTAGGAGCCTGGAGATAGGTGGGAGGAACAGAAGCACGTGTGTCTCCTCAAGAGTCCACTTTCTGTGTATAGCTGTCAGCTGGCTGAGAGGCAGTGAAGTATAGCTGATGTGTTATTTTCTCAGCAGTATAATAAAACCCCAAAACCCATGCTAAAAAGCCAGTAACATATTACATGTATCTTTAAGCACTAAATCTGCATCAAACTAATTCACATTGTATTTGTCAAATTATGGCCACACGCATTTGTTGACAACAGGGTACGATTGCATCTTCCCGCACCGAGAGCAAGACAGTAATGCCATAGCTTTCAGACAGACTCTCCTAACAGCTGTACCATAATCTGCTGAGATAAAACCTGGGGAAAAATCTACAGTAGTTATTCAGGCAAATACTCTGTTTGCACTGTATTGCCCTTTCCCATTCTTTGTATGTTGCCAGCCATGGAATATGAGCTTTTGGCAAAGCTATGAGTGGGTCATATCTTTCCACACATGTGGAGTTCACCTAACACACCCTGTGTACTAGCACAGTATAAATAACAAATATTAGCAATAATCTCATACTTTTAGCACCTGGTGTTGCCATGGGTGCTGGGCAGCTAACTAGTCCTTGTCTGGCACCATAATACTGCAGGAGCTATGTGAAGTGAACATGGCTCTATTTTGGAAGATGTTGTTTGCCTGTCTTTTGTTCATTTCATTTGTAGCTGACATTTTTTACGAGTTAAACACTAGTAACTGACAGGTTAAGGTACAGCTGGTGGTGTGAGTAGTTTAGTAGTTTCAAGCAAATTCCTTCTTTGATACAGCAATGATTTTGCTGGAGGTGAGTTGTAGGGGACAGAGCAGGTAACACAGCCAGACTGATGACATGTTCATAATATCTAATGACCACAAAACAGAGATTTCCATGAGATCATAGTTAGTCTCACACATATTCATTACAAGGAAGAATTTAGGCAGGAGATCACTTTTTTTTTCCTTTCTCCTCTGGCACCGGTCCTGAACCAAGGCAGGGAGAGTATAAAACATTGTGTTTGTCCACTGTGAACTTCGCACTGATTTCCAGATAGTCAAAAATATCATATCCTGCCACTGCAAAGGGATTCATGCACACCTATCCAGTAGGAGACACCTTTCACGTCTGGACATTCCTTTTTTGCTCAAACACGCAATGATTTTGGTAGGATCTCAGATCAGTTCCCAGTGAAATAAATAGGTTATGATTACCTGTAAGGTGGAACTTCTTTTGAATGCAGCATGGTCAAGACCTTAAAATGCCCAGAGCATTTGGAGCGAATGAATCTTCATGAATCTTGTGGCTTTGTCAGATCTGTACCCCATGTGGGACAAATATTAACAAAGACATGAAAATGAAAAAAACATTAAAATAACAAATATTTAAAAATACTGAATGTTTCCTGGCAAAAATATGTCCCTGTCCTACAGATGTTACTGTTAAAACACATTCATCTGCCTAACTGGCTCTCACTGTTCGTTCTATGTAGGACAGGCAGAAACCGAATTAATCACTGTAAAATAATGTCAAATCCAAGGAAATCATAAAGTTGCTCTTCCAAGTTGATCTATTACTCTGATTAGTAGGGTATCCTGTTCCAAACCTCCAGAAAAGAGGAATGTTTTCTAACAACTGTCAAGATTTCTTCTCACAGTATCACAGCTGAGGTTTCTTTCCCTAGAGGACAAGATCTGCCTTCATGAGCAAACCAGGTCTAGGTTTTTACCTAACAGCGGCACCGACGGAGACCCCCGCCGCCTCCTGTGAAAGAGAAGGTGTTGAAGAGAAACCTCGGAAAGGGAAGAGGAGTATTGTTCCTAACTCCTGTAAAAGTGATACAGTTATATCCTGACACAGGAGAAAGTAAAGTTCATAACAAGCGTCAAACTGGAGGGAAAGTATTAACATGTGTTCATAGATCCTTATGGATTATCTCCACCACAGAGAAGAGAAATAACTTGAATACAGGAAATATTATACAGTGAATTCCCCCTGTTTCTTTAGCCGTGAGTGAGTCAGTAAACCTTTGATGCAGAGCTGTTGAAAAGATTTTTTTTTGTGGAGTCAGAGATTACTTTTCTAACTAAACTCAGATTATGACCCTCTGACAATACAACTTCTTTTTCAGGTCCATTTGCCATGTCATGAAGAACCTGACCTTCCTAAATGAACTTTGGAGCTACTGCATAACTAGTAGTTCTAATTATGCAGATCATAAGAATTTAATTAAAAAATCCAGTTGCATTACTTGCCCCAAAGAGCTTTCTTCAACCCAGAGGATGCAAATTCTCCATCCCATTGCTTTTCCCTCCCTAGCATCCATTAGCCAAGAGAAACACAGTGGGGTGGGGTTGGCTGAGGTGTCTTTACTTCTTAATAATCTTGTGGAAAATTGACAGAGAATATACTCTAAGATTAATTCTTCCAGGGTTCCAAGATGAAGTTTGGTTGTCTTAACCTACCCAGCTTCTGTAATTAGCTCTCTTACACATTTGACCTAGAAGACACTTGTTTAAGAGAAGCTAGAGAAGACAGAATGGAGGAATGGGGAGGAAAAGGGTTTTCACATCATTTTTTTATATCTATTTATCTGTTTGCTAACTTTGGTTCTTTTTACAGCCAATTGGTCTAAACTGAGCTCCTTCAAAGGGCAACTAGGAACAGGGTTGTCATTTATATGACCATTTCTCTGCATTAAACTCAGAGGTACTTGATTGTATTGGGTATCCAAAGTTGGATGGGTTGCCTATTGTCACAGTGCCATTCCTTTCTCCAACATGCACCCACATTAGGACAAGTGTGTTTTTCTACAGGGGCATCCAACTTAATTCGTTAGTTAGGAGACATATTAATGAGGGCAGAAATGTAAATGATATCCAGCCCTGGGCCTTTCTCACATGATATTTTGTGAAAACCAACATGTTCCCTGCTGACTTTCATTCTGTGGTTAAGAACAAGTGTGTGAGCTGCTCTAAAGAGGATTCTGGGGAAGTAGCCATCATTACTGGATTCAGATGATTGGAAGCTGACTGATGTTGCGGTCACTTTGGTATCACTTGAGGAATTGTTTTATGCAGAGATGAGTCATGTTATTGGTGGAGCAGAACCTGACCCTAGGGCCTGCAAGCAGTGGGAAGAACAACCGTTGCACCACCCTCTAATAACACACAGACCCAGGCAAGAGCGCTGGCCAGCCAAAATAAATTAATTGCATCATCTAGTGAATATTGTGTTATATCATAGCCTCCTTCTCCCTTTAATAAGGGTCGTAAAAATGTCTCCATTAATTGCTTTCACTTCAACTAGCCAGCTTGCGCCTTCCAAGCCTGCTGAGGACAAGAGCTTGTGTGGGGAGATATCTCATTCCAGAAGTACTAGCAGAATGAATTCCTTGCTTTTTGAAGTCACAGGAACTTTGTGTTTATGAGAGATGGCTAAAGTGTACCCAAGGTTTTCTAAACTTTTAGTGATTTGCTTTCTTTACCTCTGTCATTCTACCTGCTGCTGTTCAGTAGAACTGTGAGGCTATGATGGAGAATTAGACATGACAGAAATCCCTCTCCACTTCCATCACCAGTATGTTCCAGGACTGCAAGTCCACAGCATCATTTGATCTCTCAAGGAGAGAAAAGAAACACAAAAAAAAGGAGCCCTTGGAATTTAGGGCATTTGGCCCTCAACCAGACAGATATGAGAAAATAAATGATGAATGAGAGGGAGAGAACCTGGCTAGGGTGAACTGAGAAGCCTGTGCTAAGCCATCCCGGCATTGATAGGAGCGTATAGCAAGGCAAGAGGTTAGAAGGTAGAAGCACAAGTAGGCAAAAGGCTACAAATCAAGGTGAAGGTGGAGGTTCTGGAGCAGGGACAAATGTAGAGCTCTCAAGAAGTGCAGAGGTAAAGGAGGAGGGAAGACAAACTTATTTTGGGAAATCTGTCTCTTCCTCCACCCCAAGACCTCCAGTTTATGGTTGAATCCCATCACTGCTCATGGTATTCACTCTCCAAATTTCTTCTATACCTATCATAAATCCTTCTTTGGACTTTGATTCACCAAGCAACTTTTTCCATTTTGACTTCATCACCCTCTTCCCAGCTACCCTCCACCCCACCCAGTCTACTGGCTTGTCTTGTAGCTTCCACACTCCCTTGTGCTTTCCTCTCAAGCTTGTGTCTGCCTTGAACTAAGATCCCTGATTCTCCCTTTCCAGTCCTGAGACCCTGCCTATTCTATTGACATCTCTGGTGGCTTCTTTCTTACTTAAGTGTTCAAAGTCAGAAGTTCCCAAAGTTTTGCTCTTAACAGAGATGAGATATTAGGGTGTGAGATGAACAAATCTGAATTCATATTTAAGATAATATCTTTATGTTCAGTAGAGATAACATGATATTTCTGAACATGTATAATGGTATCATAAGCATAACTAGACAGCACATCTGAAATTCATACGAGACTGGGACTGGCACAGCTGGAGGAGGTCTATATTACCTATGACTTGGAGATCTACTAATTCTGTCAGTGCTGGTTACAATTTTAAAAGTCCCTTGTTTTGGGAAACATGGGCCAACGGACTGAGATACACGCTTTCCGTTGAACCACTGTGATGTGTATAGCTAAACTGTCTCAATGTCTCAGCATATTGGTATCCTCCTCTCAGACCAATTTCTCATTCTCTTTAGGTCATGGAATAATGTTCTCCCTTCTGTTGTGCCAAATAAGATCCTCCTGCAACTTCTTTATGCGAGACCTTTCAGCAGTTGGCTATTTTAGATCCCTGTGCAATCTCAGGTGGGATGCCTGTTGAATACTGTAGGATGGACCAGGTGCATACATTCGGTTCCCATTAACATAATGCCAGTAGCAAGTCTCTTCTTGCATGGTTCCAGTGGGAAACAAATGTAAGATGAACTGCAGAAGAATCCTACAGTGATGGAATCAGCTAGGCCAGACACCGAGGACAATACCATCTGCCTCACTCAGAGAGCAGTGGTTGTGGGCATCAGTGTGTGAATCCCTGGGAGCACAAAAGAGCAGATGCTCCAAACCCTTTGAGGTTGACCCATTGCTGGGCAACATTTCTAGTGTTTGGCTCTGCCTCAAGACAAGCCTTGAGTTTCATGCATTTATAAGGGCAGAAGTCAGCTCTGATAGAATCTGAATGGGTCGCCTGAAATGAAAGCTCAGCATTGGGTGTGTAGCAAAAAACATGCCAGATGTCCAACTGGGCAAAACATGAAAGAGGTGTGAGTGGGTAGGAGGCACGAAACAAGCCTTTCCTCGTTGCTTGCTACACAGCTGGTTGAAATGTGTCAATACAGGTATTTCAGGGATTTTGCAACTCTACTCTTACCCTGGTAGGGGCCCTGAGTTTTGGACACACCTGATTCCCATTCAGACATATATGTGTTAACCCACATCGGAGCTGGAACCATAGGTGTGTGATAGATATTAGCTTCTCTCAAAACTTGGAAGAGTACTTCTTGCTGCAGAAGCAAAGGGAAGGGACCCCTGATCATGGCTGTGCATAGACACAGACTTCATGACAGACTCAAAGTTTCCCATTCACCTCTGTGACCAGGATAAGGGTGAGCAGGCTTTTTGCAAGTAGAACGTGGATGAGGATTTATATAACAGATTGCCATGTCTCATGAAATGATAGTGTCATACCAAAGCAGTGAGAGTCTTCCAATGGAAGGTACACTCAAAGAAGCTAGTGAAACCAGAGACCAAACCTGGTTTACAGACCTGGGCAGGGGTATATTCAACAGGAGCTATTTGCCTTGTTTGTCTTCTCAGAGCAGTCAGATGGGGTTCAGCAGGACAGAGATGTTAAAATTGGACTGGAAGAAGAGGCCCAACAATCCTCATTCCCCCATTCCTCTGCAAAAAGAAGCCTTTCTCTCCATGATGCACTCATACACATGCATGGAGACTTTTCCTCAAATGGACAGAGACTCTGCGACGCCAAAATAAAAGAATTGCATCATTTGATGCATTTTATCGTCAATCAAAGTGCACCTCTCCCTTTAGCAGAAAAGCTGTAAAAATGTCTTGATTAAACATGGAAGCTCCAAGGTGATTCTTCTGACTGAGTAGTGAAATGGCTGGAAAGTGACCTCCAGGTTAACTCCTTTTAGGTTCCTGGCCCTGAAGCTGATAAAAGAATCCCCCATGAGAGCAGAGCATTGTCTTTTGAAACCCAGTAAAAAAGAAGATAAACACAGATGCTTTCAGTTGTCAGGAGGGAGGTGACAGGTCAGATGGAGAGTGCATGCATGATTTTTTTTGGGCAGGGAGGGGTTAGTCCTAGGCTCTAGATTGGCATTTTCTTGTCAGCAAACAAAGGACATGAGAAATACAATCCAAGAGGGTTTTCCCCTAGGTGTTTTAGCAGTGAAACCACTGCCTTGGTTTACTCACCGCAGCTGGTGCTGTTGATACAGCAGGCCTTGCAACGTGTACTGAGCAGACTTTGCCTGGCAGGCTGGGTCAGACCTGAGCACAGGAATGAGCACAGGAGAACAAACTCTGCCTATCTGACACTCAATTTAAGAACATCCAGGTGCTTCTTGTGCCTTGGAGAGGTCCCAGACCTCTGGCATGCTTTAATGGTTCAGAGAGAGGAATCATGGTCACATCACAACCTCATGGGCTCATTCTGAGAGTATGCAGAGAGACTCATTCCCTAAGGCTGTAAAGTGAAGAGTTTTAAAATTCATATGAATACTCTATATTTAGCAGAAGAACACTGCAGAAGATCCTTGCTGAGCTGGGCTGGGCCCTGTTGGCCTTGATGGCATAACCAAGCCAGGGAAGTCTTCTCCCTGGGGTGGTAGCTCTCAGGTACATCAAATGGGCCAACTGTGGCTAGCAGAGCACATGGTGGCACAAAGTGCCCTGCTCTACTGCCCCAGTTTGTCCTTCCTTTCTGCACAGCCTTTGCTGGCACCTGAACTGCTTTGTCATCACCCAGCAGAATTGTGGCCAACTGAGGGAGTTACCCAAGCTGGAAAAGTCAATTCCCATCCTCTGAACCTAGCTGACCATGTGAATGCTTCTCGCTTGCCCTGCTTGTAAAACAGTCATTCCTGTTGCCTTCCTGTGAGAGATGTGGGAAGCAGGCAGCCTCCAGACCAGCCAGCAGCCTGCTGAAATGGCTGGGTGAACTTTCGTGTTTGTCTCCTCTCCTCCTACTCTTTTGTCTGGCTTGTATCTGTAAACCATAACTCCTCAGTGTGGGAAGTCTCTCCTACTAAACACAGATCCCAACACAACAGAGCAGAGCGCAGCCCACAGGTATGACTTGAACGGTAATGCTAGTGGTAAAAGCTCAATGACCCTTTTGTAAAAGTTCAAATATTACATCTTTCATCCTACCTGAATTCTAGTCATGCAGTTATTACTTGAAATTACTCTGTAATTTCAGATGATGGCATTCTACCCTTTTGGCCCTAAACTGTGAGAATTATGTTGTCAGTTGGTATTTACAGGGTGACCCCCTCCTGCAGAAGGACAGACAAGCGACCAAGAGCAGTCCCATGTGGATGAAAGGTTAGGTCCACCGACAGCTCTCCAGGGAGCGATGCAAGGCAGGCTGCATCCATGCCTGCAGTCTTTGCACCGCAGGGAGATCATCTTCTCTGGAGACCAGCTAGGCTGGAGGTACAGGTACAGATACTAAAAGCTGCCACCTGCCACATGCAGAGGAAGCTCTAACCTTGACAGACATCTCTCTTTCGGGTTTTCGACCACAGCTCTCCCTATTGCTCATCACAGCTGGTGGAGCAGAGTTTAAGCATGAAGCTTAATCCTGCTGAAAAAAAACAATTTCCCCACCTTAAAGGGGAAAAAAAAAAAAAGCGTGGCAAGGGTCTGTCCACATGTATTCACGGTTTCCATAGAGCACACAATGTCTTTCCCATTTCCACCAGTTGATGGGATGTGGCATTCTTCCTCTGGCAGCCTTAGCTGTCAGAATCCAGACAAACAGACCTAGCCCCTTGCTTCACTCCCCCTCTTCCTCGATGAAGAGGCAGCAACACTATCTGACATAAAATCCTGGAAAGACAAAAGAAAGAAATAGCTGAATTCTGCCTCTCCCAGGCTGTGGTTGAGGGGTTGAGACAGGTAAAATGCATCAGGCTACACCACCTGTGAGATCACATTCTAGCTCTCATTTGTCTAGGAAGGGCTGACCCTGACAATTTCTCTCTGTGCTGGGCTGTGTGGTATTATTTTATTTGATCACACTTTGTTTTATTTTATCGTATTCTACTCTCCCTGCCTTGTTTGTGAATGTTCACAATGAATTTAAGACAGCTCTCCAGCTCAGATTTACAGCTGCACGGAAAGAAAGATTGTTACTATTTATAGTCATCTCAAGTCTGTTTCATCTGCCTACACAATCAATTAACTTCAGCTCCAGCTAATTTTGCAATCAGCCCAAGAAAAAAGTCTCTGGCATAATAGCTTGTTTTCTCCTTCTTCTCCCTGGAGCTATAAAAAAACTCTGTTCCCTTTCCTTATCCAAGTTCTACACCTGAGTACAGCACTAACTGAAGTCATCCTCCATGTCTTTTGCCTCTTAGCAGCTTCTTCCTGGCTGACTTGATTTACTTTGCATGATGGAGACCTTTTTTCCCCTCTCCAATGGAGGTTTGGAAAGAATACTCCACCGTTTATTTTTCCGTCAGCTAATTGCAAATACTGAAAGCGTCTAGACAGGGGGAAAATAGCTTTATAAATCATCAGCAAAAGGAATTTCAATGTTATCTTAAATCCCACACAAATACTTTTTAAAGATGTTCAGTAAATATATATTTGTATATAGAAAAATTATGCTATCCTGGAACTAAGGTTGAGTGCACATCAGGAATTTAAATGCACAGGGGAGGGAATCACAGAACAGGGATGTTGTAACCATCCCACAAACAAGCAATAAAACACAGTAGATTAAAACTGAAGGTGTAGTGAAAGGTAATGCTGAAGACAGTTGTTTGGGGCAACTCTTGAGTTCCTCATTACTGAAGTCTTGGACTTCACAAAGCCCTGTTGATCTCATCTGAACTAGGCCAGGGACCTAAGACTAAAAGGACAGTATAAACTCACTTGGGTCCCACTTACCATCAATCATACAGTAAAGAAAGGAAAGGCAAGGGAAAGGAAGGACAGTGAAGACTCCACACCCTTCCAACTGGCCAGTGTTACAAACTGGTAGCTCACAAGTGGTTCAGGTGGTATAACTTATGGACAGTCATTAGTAGTATTTGAACAGCAACTGAAATCTGCATTGATCCTGGCATCAGAGCTCCTGTCAGAGTCACAAAGTGGAGGGATGGCTCCTCAAGCTCCAGTGGTGACAAGACACTGTGAGGGCAAGTTTGCAATTCTACCTAGTACTTAATGCCAATATAACCAGTAGGGCTCATGAGGTGTCCTCTAGTCTATCTTCTCCCATATGGCAGGATCAGAAATGCTTAAATCAGTCCTGATAAGCACTGCATAAATCTGCACCTTAAAACCTCCATCTATGAAGTATTGCTCCTTCTTCTCCTGAGCACTAAAACATACCCTGTGGCTATAGATCTAAGTTGAGCTGTAAGTCCAGGACTTTGCACGCTTACTTCTGTAAGTTAGCTTCCAGAGGGTCATAGACTGAAAGCATTGCCCTTCGGGAGTCCAATCTCAAAGGATCTCTCAGCTCAGACATGAGATTCCTGTGGTTTTTCAGTAATTCTACATGCCCAAGACAACTTATTTAGAGAAACAAAAATATTGTTTGTCCTTGTGGGATAAACTATTTATTCAGTTCATTTAAAACTGTCATGTCTCTCTCAAAATGCTAGAGGTTTGTTTGGGTTTGGTTATGTGTTTTTTTTTAGTTTCTTGCTTAGTGGAAGAGAGAGTGTCTTGAGGAGAAAGAAAGGCATGTGTTATGTAGTCACTGAGGATGGAGGGAGAGGGTTTTTCCCTTAGAGGGGAAACAGCCTCAGGATAGCCTCTTTCCCTTTGGGTTACTGTTCGAGTTTGGGCAGAGTTGAGGGCAAAATATGTAGATAAGGATGGAGCAGAGGCTGAGAGAGTATGGAGTACAGGGAACAGAAGAGGGATGTGTGTTAACAGCATACAAGAAAAGGTTTAAAAAAATGAAACCTTTCACTGATGATCTAAAGCAGTCCCCTCTAACCCATCCATGATACATCCCTGCCTGTTTCAGCATCTTGTCTCTCCTTTCAGTTCCTGTCATCCTTCAACTGTGGTCTACATGTGGCTGAAGACACACAAGGCCATTGTGAATGATATTTTTCCTTTAAGGTTTGATAAGGTACATCACAGCCTGCAAATGTTTTAGAAATTTAGTTTGTTTGTCTAAAAACATATTTGCCTTTCCTTTTCCTGGCAGCAATGCTCTGATTCTTTATGGAACATGGTATCTGTTCGGCTTCCCTGGAATCAGGATCACGTCCTTGCCATACCCTGCAAAGCTCTGCCTTTACTACGTAACAGTGCTAAATAACGCTGTAGGAGCTACGACTTCTTCTTCTTGGTAATGGTAAGCAGGAGTAAACACATTTTATTCCCCAGCTCTGCAGGCTCCCACGAGCAGTCATCACTCATCAAACATCCATAACAGCTGTCCTTCCTGCTGGGTTCTATTCCAAGAAGTGACAACTAAGCCCCAGCCCTTAAAACCTTTGAATTTCAGAGGAAGTCAGTACTAACCTCCATACCTATAATGAGCCAGATGGGAGTTTCTGACCCTTGAGAAAAGCCAGATTATGATGCGGATTATATCTGAAGACATGGTTGTAGCCCATCTTTTAGTCTTGGGATGTTTTCTGTCTGCGTGGAGACAGAGAGAGTTATTCTGAGATCTGAGGATCACTCCTATCACTAACTTGTGCTGCTGCTAGATTTGGAAGTTCAGACAACACATGAATGGAAGAAACCATGTAAGCTGAAGGAAGAAACAGGAGTCAGTGGGGACTTTGTGGCATTCTTGGAGGAGGACAAGAGGTGTTGGCTGCTGCTTCCCTGACAGCGAGCTGGTAATTTGGCTGCTGGCCTCACTTCTGTGACACTGTGTTTACAGCGGTTGCTATAGGAGTACAGCAAGTTCCTTTGAGCTACAATTCCTTCAGATCTGCCACTAACACATTAGAAAGGCTGTGGTAGATAGACTCCCTGGCTGACATCTGTGGAGGATGGAAGACAGAAGCAGCATTTTCTGCTTTGCATCTCAAACTTGTTGCCAAGCACCGTTGCACTAAAGCTGAGTCCTCCACCCCCTCACTCCCAGCTGTTCATTCCCCTCATCCTTCTCCATGATAGGAAACAAACATGCCCTAAACAGCAACACAAAGGGCTCAGAGCATGGACCTCAACAGCAGTGGAGATATGACACGGAGGGAGCAATGTGCTGTGGTTCAGAGGCTGGAATGAACAGCCGAGGTTGCATGGTGACATAGGAACTCTTACAGCTGGTGTATCCAATACCAACTGTCTTATCAAACTACAGGCTTAGCTGCTGATAGCCTCTGAACCCCATTTTTCCTCAACCTCACACTTTATCTTGCCATTTACAGTTGGATAAAGATTATTAAAACCATCTATAAAAGCTGGGGGGAGATGTAGAACTCCTATTTCATTGTCCCGGAATCACTGTCTTGCTCAGAGCCATCAGAGCTTTTTTTATCCATTTATATGGCCATGGGCATTATCAGACACAACACACTTGGCATTGCTCCATTGGCTTTAACCAAAAGACGAATCTGGTTAAACATCTTCATAATTGACAAGGCCAAATGAAGTTGTTCCTGGCCTGGTGGTAGAGGTTGATGAAAGGGCTCTCCATGACTGTATACATAATCCTTGCTGGTTCACATTAAAAATCTTTGATGTTGTTTTTCCTTGATCTATCCCCAAGTTCAGTCCAGCTGAGAGAAATTTGCCATCTCTGGAACTCACCTTCTGAGACAACCCCAAATACTGGGTTTGGTAAGTTAGAAAACCTACACAGCAGATTTGTGAGGCTGTATTATGTTAAAGTCTGTTGTTTGGCTTTCTGCTGTCTAAACTAGTCAGTCAGTTTCTTTCAACAGGAGAAGGGAAAGAAGGTCAGGTGAAGTGATGTTAACAAGTCACCTGAGACAAAGACTTCTTTGGCTGATGAGCCTTAACTGACTTCAGCTTGCATATGTCTAACAACCTTTTAGATTAAGCCAGGATAAGCCTGCTTAACTCTTGAATGAAAGACTTCTGAGAAGAACTATGCTGAGGTTTCTGAACTATCTTGGTGTTTGTGTAGCACACTTTAAAATATATTAGGAAACTAAAGCACACTTTTCACAAGGGTTGAAGATGTGCTTCAAAGCCCTGGCTGGTTTGCTAATGTGGTAACTTCTGTCTCCTTCAATTTTCCACATAGTTTGATCTTGATACAACATTCTGCTTCACTTCCTGCTCTGGATTACAATAAGCATTTATCTATGCTGTACCAGAGCTGCTGCTTCCCACACTGAAGATAGCTGCATGATACTTACAGATAATATGTTTCAGGATGAAATGCAGCTACCTCCACAGGACCGCATATCTGCCTATCTTCAACCATGTCCAGGACACCCGAGACATGGAACAATGTGGTTTGAAAGAGAATAAGAGTTTTTTGGTGGAAAAGTTGCAAAGGCTCATGGCTAATTCCTGTTCCACTCCCGCAGGCTGCTCATTTTGGTTATGTGGATGCCCTGTAGAAACTCTGCTCTTAGGTGAGGTACTGGCCCCTGCTAGCAGGGATTTGTTTCTGGCATTTCTGTATTTCCTCCTGTTTCAAATGCCACCATAATGTCCTTGAGACATCCACCTCATGAGACAAATTTCCACTGAAAGGTGACCCAGAAAGGAAGACAGCAGTCAGTCAGACTTCTCCCATGCCACTCACCAAGGCAGGTGGATCAGCTCGTTCATGTGCCTGAAGAAAACCACGTGACAGAATTTAAATAATAATAAAAAAAATTAAAAATCCGCTGGCTACTACAGTCTGTGACAGGGGGAGAGAAATTTTACACAAAGACCTCAAGGCCATCGGGGATTTAGTCAGCTCTCCTATAACAGGCTGAGCAGGAAGGAGGGATAAAGAGATCAGTTTTCCCAGGAGGGAATTGTTACATACCTCTATGGTTTCTTTCAAAGCTTTCTTTGCTCTACCTGGTGCAGGCACTGGACATAGGCCAGGTGCTCTTTGTGCCCTGGATACGAATCAGCCAGGAGCTGGGGGAAGCTGAAACTGCAATACAAGCAGAGCTGCCAATTCACTAAGCTGAGCCGCCAGTGTCAGCCTGAGGATGAAGGTTATTCTTCTAGTGTTTAATGCCAACTGGCACAGCCTCCCTCTTCTTCCTTCACACAAGTGTTGCCTGCTTCCCCATCCCTCTCAAAGGTATTTTGCCTTTGAAGTTACTTCACCAAGAAATTCTTCCTCTGTCAGAATTAATCTTCCACCTGCCAGGCCATGAATAGCCACCTTTTTGTGTGTCAGCAGCACGTTGCCAAAGAAGGGGAGCAGAAAGGAGAGGGTAAGCCTGGCAGAGGTAAATGGTACAAAGGATCACCAAGAAATCTTAATGATACCTTTCATCCTAAAGCAACACAAGGTACTTGCCCCCCCAAAGCCCAGTCCCACACAGGGCTTTCTCTAACTTGGTTAGATTTCAAAAAGTTCTCCAAACCATAATCCTATGTGGCCAGATGCCTACAGAGGAATTTTCCCCTGACTAAATCCATGGTGAGAGCAAATACCCAGGTTCCTGACACTTAAAGAAACCTGAATACATATTTCCTTGAAATAGAACCATGCATGAACCAGGATCTCTGTTGTGCCAGGGGATGTCTTAGTCCTTCACATGAAGCTGATCTACTGTTTCTAGACATCTCTGATATTCATCTGGGTTCAGACTAGTGGTTATTGGTGTGGTAAATCTGTTCCCATGATGCTGAATTCTTTCCTACAAAGCTGAACCATCTGAATATGAATTTTGAGGAATGTCTGGATCATCTGGATATCTGATTGCCCTACAACCATGTAGGAGATATCTAAGAAACACCTTGGAGTCATAGGGCATCCCAGCCCTTAGCTGGAGACCTTGACAAACTTAAAGCAGACTGAGTTAAAATCTAATGATATAGGGCATCTCCTAGGACATGTGGATACACGGTGCTTCATAAGAAGCAGGACTTGAACTAATACTTGTGATTCTTTCAGTGAGTATCCTAGAGAAAAGACTATTGATTTTTGTGCAAATAAGCTACCATGGCTCCTAGCACAAAGAGTCTTTCATGGCTGCGTATGCCAAGTAGGACAAGACATTTTCTTGGTACCTGGTTAAATGTTAAATTTCCTCCAACAGGTCAGATCAAGTGGCTGTATGAAACATTTCAAAGGTGAACTTGTCTAGAGGAAAGCAGGAATAGGATGCTCAGCAATCCTGAATCAGTCTTACTAAGGTGGATACATAAGAAATTTCAAGATCAAGGCGCTTTTGCCCTGGATGCACTGGTGTTTTGCTCTCCTTTAGGTGTAGACAGCAAGCAGTGAGGTGTCTTTCAAAAGTCAGAAGGAGATTTCTAATCACAAAGCAACACTCTCTGGTGGTTGCAACACTGGGCCGGGATGGAGGGAAACTAGCTCCTATTCCTATTCAAACTGATAGTTTTGACTCTGAAAATCTGATATTGCTTTTATTTCTCATTTTCACCTTTGCTCTCCTCATCCCTTGAAGCAGCCGGAGGAAGGACCTTGTCTTCATATACACGTGACCACTGGACTAGGAAAACTGAACAACTTTTGGGTGGAGTTTGGTGTTTTGGGTTTCTTTTTCAGAAGCCTCTCAAGATTCTCAAGGTTCTTTTAATATCAGTCTTGTCCCTGAGTAATCCTTACCTTTGAGGAGCGAGGGAAGCTCAAAGCACCCCCAAACAGGATAGATAATAGAGCATTAGACACCAAAATGTCAGACTGATTCTCTTTCCCCCTCTCTCTCCCACAACTCCTACGTGAAGCCAGACTGCTTCACAGGAAACACTACCCTGGAAATCTGCCTCCTGTTCTATTTTACATTCCTGCAGCTCTAAATACAGCCAAACCAATTTCATTGTATTGTTAAAAAGGATCTAATTCTAATACTGTTCCTCTGTGGTATAAACATAGAGACTCGTGCCTCCCCTTTTTCTTTTTCATTGAGACACAAATAAGGAGTCTTTCTAATGGTATTCTGGTGGTGCAAAATCAGGGTGGAGTAAAGGTTTGAATCACATCTGTGTGTACTCCCCAGGCTTCAGACTGGAGAGGGGCAGAAGCTGAGGACTCATATGGCAAGTTGAACTGAGAAGCAGGCTTTTATGGCTGAGTAATAAACTCATGAAAATTGGGGGTTTATTAATGAAAATGTTGACAGACCTTTAACTTTAGTGGTGCTACTGGGCACTGCTATATGTAGAAAATAAACTTTTCAGCACTTAAAAAATTTATTAGCTGTAATTTTATTTTATTTTTTTGCTTTCCACATATAGAATATGTGCTAGGGAAACAAGAGCACTTTATGTCCTGTGAAACTAGATTTTTTTTTTTTCTAGAGGACTTCAGGATATTTTTTTTTAACACATGCTTTGTTTCTCAAGCTCTGGCATGTCTGAAAGTCCAACCCACTCCTGCAAAGTTCAGTGGGATTGTTGGCTAATTTCAGTGCAGCCCTACAGCCAGTCTGGAAAGTCATCAAATCCTGCCTGCAAAAAGAACAGAGGAGATCGACTGACTTTTACCCAGTTATGAAGCAAGAAGTTTGTCTCGGGGTGTCAGAAACAAGCTGTTCCCCAGGACTGACTCCCTAATTTTTCCTGTTGTTTCTGCAAACCCTCCTCTGCCTCTGTGGCTCTCCCAGTGGTCCATGACACTTGCCAATGGTTTGGAGCAGAGACTCAACTGCTCACTCCTGCCTCAGGAGGTAACACCACCCTCTCCAACAGTTTCCTCCTATAAGCACATGTCAACTTGGTAATTACTCTGGAGTAGGAAGTTCCCCAAGTGAATTACCTTCATCTTTTGGAAAGAGGCACCATCCTCTCCTCGCTGCCTCCGCAACCCTCGGAAGCTGACAGCCCTTGCAAGCCAGCAGTTTTCCCTTGATGATGTTCTCTTTGTGGGGAAGGAAGAAAGCACTGGGAGGTGTGTCTGCATGCTAGCTGTTCACCAGCAGCTTCTTGGCCACTGTTGGTTGTAGCCAGCAAATGATAATGCCTGGGAAAACCAGTGCCACTCCTCTGAGACCTCTCCTCGTGCAAAAACCAGGCTGAACTTTTCTGTCCTTCCCTGGCTGTGACCTTGGAGGGGCTGAGGGATGCAGGGCAGGCTGCCCAGGGTTGGTAAAGTCAACGTTGTCTCTGACCAGTTGTAACAAGCACCACAGGAGAGGAGAATGAACAAGACGCTATGAACAGGACTCCATGCACGGTATTTTACCCCTGCTCACCAAGAAACCTTTTGATTTGCAGGCAGGATCCCACAGCACAACCAGGAGGTCATCACCAGCTTGGTCAGAGCAACTTCTTGCTTCAGACTCCCAAGAAGAGCCTGAAACACAGCGAGGCACATGCCTCGAGCCTCGCAGGCTCGCTCAGGTCACTGTATGGAACAAAACAGCCTGAAGTAATACAGACCACATTGAAGATCTGCAAGTCATTACCCATAATGATTATTCAGAAAGTGAGCTGGCATCAAAACCCTCTTCCCTCTCCTCCAGTCTAAATCCCTCCCTCTCCCTTCTTCTTTCACTCCCTGGTGCTTTCAAGCAACAAAAAGTATCTAAGGATTGTTTCCATCCTGTTATGAGTCATCAGAAATCAGCTCAGGAGCAAGACACGGTGGAGCCACACGGAAAGGTTAGCAGGAGGCAGGGAGCAGAGTGAGCTGGTCCCCTTCAGCTGTGCCCATCCTCCTCCTTGTGGAAGCATGCACCTAGTTGGGATGGGAAAGCATGGAGGCAAACACATGGGGAGACAGGGACTGTGAAGGCATCTCTGTTCTGCCTTGCTGACACAACCGAGAAGGTGAGTGAGCACTCCCAAGAGTAAAAACATTTCCCTTCACCCAAGAAAGCAATGGATGGTGTAACGTTCAAGGTCTTGCAATTACCTTCTGGTCTGAAAACATCTTAAACCCCTTCCTCTCTCTTCCCAAGGTGGGAAGTATTCATTTGCTGACACCTGCATCCCAGCCCCCCAGTCATTCCTTGCATTTGCAATAGCAAATATATTCCTTTTCTTTACCATTAAAGCAAGAACGTGGATGAATGCATACGGAAGACTTTATGTCTCCCATTGTAGTGCCCTATACACAAAGATATGCAAGAATAAAAGCAGCACAGAGCTTGGGGGATCAGAAACTTTGGCTGGGTGTGATGCAGAGTACAGAAAAGCCTGCAGAAATATTTGACTGTACCTTTGAGAGAATGAAGAATTCTTCTCTGGGGTTTATTAGAACTGTAATTGTCTAATTTAGAAGAGCAGGATAGGATGAATATTTTATGAGGGTTTTTCCACAGGGCTGTTAACATTTAGCAAACAAAAGACATCCATGATTCATTTTCCTTCTCACAGGGGGCACATGAGTTAACAGATGTAACAAGGGAACTAAAAAGGGATGCGCCCAGCGCTGAGAACAGCTGTTGCCTTTAACAGGTACTTAGAAAACTGGGAGCACTGAGGCTTATGCAGCACCTATAGGATGAGGTGGGTCTAGGGTAGAGCTTGCAAACTGATTGAAACTTGTATTCTGCTCCAGGTCCCTGCTTAAGTTTTGCTGGTCCCAGTCCTAGGACTTAGGTGTCTAAACAGCTTTGACAATATCTATGGCTGTGCTCCCTTTCTCTAAAAAGGTGGATAAAATCTGCCTTCCATCTCATGATCTAGTTAGACAGTAACTCCTGTGCTGTGGTCAGCATGACCCAGCTAGTCATGACCTGACTCCAGGTACTTCCCCAGGTGCTCATCCAGCAGAGGAAGCATGAGACTGTGTTTCAGGGAGGGCCCTGACCACACCAGGAGAGGGAGCAGACAGCCCTGTCCACAACTGCAATGTTTCTGCAGGGTTGTGGAGCAGGGGATTAGCACCAGTGGGGATGAAAAGAGGTGCTGCCTCTCCCATCTTCTGCTGTGGTAAATTGGCCCCTCTGCAGCACATCCCGTCATCCCTGTGGTAGGTCAGTTGGGTAAAGAAATACTTCCTTTCCAGAGGGAGGTGTGCTGCTCTGGAGCAGGCAGCCTTGGGCACCTTGCCCCATCCTGCCGACTCCACCAGCCTACATAGGCGTCCTGAAATTAGCCCAAACCTTTGAATAAGTTGATCCACCCTGGGCCTGTGCCTGCGCCTGCTGCGCTGTTATTAGTGACTGAGCATGGCATGCTGTCTCGCTCCTGGCTGCTCAGCTGCCTTGCACAGAGCCTACAGACAGCCTGCTTAGGCTTTTTGTTGTAATGAAAGCTCCAGATGATGCTCTCCACCAGCCTCTGTCATGGTTGAGCGTCCAGCTTCAGTTTACAATGTACAGATTGCAAAAAATCCAGTTAAACATTCCCCCAGAGATTGTTTCTTTTATATGCATGCAAGCATCCACACACATGCAGTTCTTAGGTAGACACATAGATGTGCACATAATCAACACAGTGCCATAAAAATAATACTAACACTCCAGGTGAGGCACATTGCCAGCTCCATCATTGGACTGGTGATGAGCATTTCAAGCCTTGCCTTTGTTAAGCCATGTCATGCAAGGTCCGTCTCTAGGAGAATGTGCCCATTGCTGTAGTACCCAGACATTTACAAAACTAAATAGGAGCCAGATACACTAAAGAGCTCTAAGACACTAAATGTTATTTTTTTCCTAGTTCATCCTCCACATTTTGCCTCCTTGTTCAGAAGTTCACATCTAGCAAGAGCTGCAAAACCTGTTCTTGCAGTCTTCTCTAGAGAACCACATCAAAGCAGAACGGTGAGATGATGACCAGATATACTGGTGCAACCCTAATCCTTTCCAATCTCTAGGCTTCCCCTCCCTCCCACTAAATCTGACCACGGCTCTCTTCTGTGGGGCCAGTACTGCTTATCCCTATTTTAATCCTGTTTTGGAAATCTATTACTACTGGTTCTAAAACATACATTGGGGACTAAACACAGATCACAGGCAGGATGGAGCTTTTGGAATTGGCAGCAGGAGACAGACATGATGCAGAGTCCAGGTCTAAAGCAAGGCAAGTCCCTCTTTTGATTGCACACTCTGTCCCTGGATTGCACTTCATGTTTCAGCAGGGCTCACACACCTGTCTGTGCTGGCCTCTGTTTTGTTTTTCTCCTGGAGAAAGCAGAATATTCAGGCTCAGTCCCCGTTCTGACATGACTCTCTGCAGTGATTTTCTGCAGGCAGTTCTCTTCTGATGCTGGAGGTCCAAGGCTGGGCTCCTTCCATGGCTGAGGGCCTAAAATCATGGCAGAAATGTCATCATATCGTATCATAACACCAGTGTCTGCCAACTGCCACTGTCTTTGACCAATCTCTCTGGTGCCTGTAGCCGAAAGCCATGACAACACCAGCTTGCCAGTTAACTGTCCCAAACTTGCTCGGAGCTCTGTCACTTCTTCAGAGAGAAAAATTATCCCAGACTTCCCTTCACCTACAGCCACCTCCTTGTGGCACTTTCTGTGTCCTGCCTGGATACAAAAGTCAGCCCAGAAACAGATTTTAGTTATTTTGTGGAGTATGATGGTGAGAGAGCTTGGGCCCTCGTCATCCCTTACACTGGTCCCAACCATTCTTCTATCTATGCATGACCTCCTCTACCTCCTCGCAACTTTAGGAAACCAAAAACAGGCAGTAAGGTTTTCTCAGCTCCTTCATAAGGGAATCCAATATCACCTGGAGCAGGGTAGAAGAGGATACGCAGGCAAAAGACTACCTGAAGTCATGCTGATGGTGATCTGCTCCCACAAGGCGCAGACAAAGAGCATGCCACATCTCAGCCAGTTGCCTGGCACACACTTCTACGGAAAATACAGAGGTAGCCTCCAAGTCTTTGTGCATGGATTGCACTGGCGGAAGGCATGCAGCCTGCTTCTACATCCCGTGAAAGCAAAACGTGAGAAAACACTGCGAGTCTCAGGTTCGGGCTCTCTGAAATATTTATTAGGCTAGTGATTGAGGGGCAAAGGGGAAGAGGACCCAATATGCACTATAGAAATGCACAAAGAAAGTCTCTGGGCAGTTGATTCATGTTGTGGCTTTGAACAAAAGACAAATCTCTCTGTTTCTCAACTGACCCATCTGTAAAGGAGGAATAAAAATTCTGAGTTAAGACTGATTATTTCATTAAGGCAGTGTTTGTACTAATATTTTCTCTGATATTTTTATTGATAGTAGAATGTATTATTACGTACTAATTGTCAGGAATCTGGATGTCATTGCTGGAATAAATTAGGAGGCTTAGAAAGGAGTGTTTCAACAAGACCTAGCACAAAAGGCTAAATGACATACAATAGCAATGTACTGAAGGTAAAGGTGAGTGGCTCTGTTTGAGTTGGAATGCATTCAGCCTTTTCCCGGAGATACACCAACAATGAAATTGCTATGATACTTCAGCTTCTGTTCCAGTCCTTTTCATAGGGTAATATCCTTTTATTATTTGGCCTTGGCCTTGGCCTTGGCCTTTTCATCATTATTGAAAACATTATTGAGTGATTCTCATGAAAATGAGAGACCATAAAGATTTGTTAAGGACAGGCCTAACGGAGTGCTGAGCAGTTATTCCTAAAGCCAGTTCTACTGAATCAACTCACTTCTGACTCACAAAATGTGTTATACACCAGTGATAACTCACCCTCAGCTCCAGGTTTCCCTGTCATGATTTACCTCTCTCCCTAGTATTCTGTGGTTGAGTTTTCAAGGCCACTGATGCATAAACAGCTTCTTCATCCTTGAACTTCCCTGGAGTACAGTCTGCTGTTTGCTTAGATAGACAAAGATATATATATATATGTTTATATACATGTATATGTGTATGTATAAATGTATATATGGAGCATGTACTTTTCCAAAGCTCTCACACATTAGTTAATTAACTGTATGGCACAATTAATTAATTCATTGTTTGGAAATTCCAGTAGCATTAGATGAATGATTCCAGCAGTAACTTAGCCAGACAGACAATTTCAGAAACTTCTTTCCATGGTTTTGTTATTCTGGGAAACAGGTTTTTTTGCAAGAAACTTTTATGGAACAGATGGCTCATGTGAAATACTTGAAATTTTACCAAATTGGAGCTGATAAAAACAGATAGCTTCACTGAACCTGGTGGGTGCTAGGTAACTTGCAGGGGAAATAAATTGTGTGTGAGGCTGACACTGCTAGTGGTTATTGCTTTGGATTTTTGCTGTGTCCCTTGTTTGTATGATTTGCTTTCTAATTAAGCTTAGGCATTTGCACTATACTGCACTGTGCTTAATGCAAGATAGAGCACACGAGTCTTTCTACTTCACCACACTAACACAAGCCTCACTAACCATCACAAGCTTCTTTATCTGTTCTGTGATCAAACAGCACAAGGTGACACTCATTACAAGCAGTTTTGTAAAAGAGGATGCCCTACAAGTTTCTGTGACTGAAAATGGGAGCAAAGCATGACATATTCCTCTGAAACTGTGCGTGTGTACGATTTAGGGGAGAAGAAGGGAGGAAATTTCTTTAAGGAACTTCTTTCTGTGGAAAAAATAAAAAAAGGCGGGTCTAGGTCAAGACTGACATTTTATTGACTTTCTTTCTCTCAACTAGCATTTTTTCTGGGAAATTTTAACAGTCTAGTCTCTCCCTTTTCAGTTTGAAATGAACTTTTAGAACTTCTGAAGGACAAAATGGAGGGAAAATGCTTCCATTTCTTTCAAAACAACAATTTCAAACTGCCTAAAAATCTACATTTATGAAGAGAAAAAAGAGAGAGAAAAATAAAATCAGAACTTTTGTTTCTGTGTTAAACTGGTATGAAGCTGTGGGATTTCTTTTTATTTTGAATTCCAAATTTGAAATGAACTTAAAAATCATGTTCCTGTCACACTCCCCTTTTTATATTCAATTCATTCACCCGTGCTGGACTTATATCAACAAGAACAGATACATTATAGGCAGAGAATCAATGTGACTAGCTTTTACTTTGGTAGAGTTCAAGCAGTTCTGCTTTTAGGGAACATTTGTCATTTAGAAACATCCTGCAAAGACACCAAGCAGACAACAAGCAGCAAACTGTCCTAGACTTGGAAATTAGTGTCAGAACAGTGATACTTTTTGCCTGAATTACACGTGTTAGCTTCTGATCTTTAATCTAGTAAAGGGGTACCTTAAATACCTGTAGGTATGAACACTTGTAGGCACCTACATATAGGCTTTAAATTCAATGTCCAAACATGCAAACTTGTCTCTCCAAAGGAGAAAATTCAGAACGACAATCAAGGGCTTGTTGATGGCTCTTTCTCTAGGCAATCTTTAATGTTACCAGTTGTAACATACATTACATGTATGCATTTCCTCTGCCTTAGTACCTGACTCGGTCTCCATGGACATCCTTTGAGAGTTCCTCCACAAAGTCCTGTTTGCTCCTCTACTGTAGATGGAGTCCTGAAGGACTCCTCACAAAGGAGGAAGCTGAGCCTGTCACCCAGCAATCACCAAGTAACTTCTGAGTAACCTGGAGGTGAGTTCTCTTGGGAAAAGGATACCCACTTAGATAAATCCCTTCTAGAGGGATTCAGTATGGAAATGTTCTGATTTGCCTGGTTGCTAAGGGAATTAATGAGGAAATGGGCAGGGGCAGGTTCTGCAATTGTGCCATGCTGCAGGAACATAACATTTCTTTATGCTCTGAAAAATAATATAAATGGGATAGCCAGGGAGCTTTCCTAGCCAGGATTTGACTCAACAAAATATTTCCAAATGGAAAACAAGCACATCCACTGGGTAGCAGTAGGTATCATGGAGGTTTCCGCTGCCAGTCCCTTGCCAAAACCACATGAAATGTCCTCTGCCTCGGTAGATGGTGGCATGCAGAAAACTCTTCAGAGACTCTGAATTGCACAAAATATGTTGGAATTCCCTTTCCCCCTGGCACATCAGGAAGGCAGGCACTAGATGGGTAAAGGGCTTCACAAATGCTTCTCAAAGGTCTGAAGCCATCTTCAGGACAGCAGGGATATTTTTTTGCCAGTTTACCAGGGATGAGGATTAGGAATAACTAGGTCAAGGGATTTTGCTGTTGCCGAAGAGCCTGCCCAGAGGAGCTGGGAAATGCACCAATTTAATGATGGATCTAGGGGCTGCCAGAGGGTAAGTACAGAAAACATTAATAGTGTTCAAGGCCTTTCTTTACAGGAGACTTGAGCTAGAAAAAACAGCTGCCAAAGTCCTGACTGAGCAGATGAGGCTGTTGCTGGGCACATATGTTGAGTAAAGGCTGCTGGGATTCTCTACACAAAATTCCATGATTTGTGTTTTCTTGCTGGGACATCTGTCCAAGCCACTAAAGGTGAGAATTGTCCTTGTATTATTAAGATGTCTGCCCATTCCAGGAGGATCTGTAAAAAATTTTAGTTTTCCTTGATTACTCATGGACTGTGCCTACAGAGCAGTTCTTCAATGGTTCTGCAGGAAGACACCTTACTTCTTCTGGATCACACATACATGATTTGGTCCACTTTCCTTGTACTGCTTTCTTAGGGAGTGACCCTCAATGAATTCCAGATGAATACGTTATTTCGTTTTGTTTTGTTTTGTTTTATTTTACCCAAGTGGTCTCCACTGGGGGTTGAAAGTCAAGCTAGTAGATTTTTCTTGTATTATCAACCTCTGGAATGTATCTCTCGCATTGTTTCAGTTCTCGTTCGTATTCAGCAGTGAAATGTGTAAATTGCACATTCTTTTAAAACTGTTTTAACTTTTTCACATGATGCAAAACCTTGGGGAAAAAGGAAAGAATGCCCCACTCTCTCCTGCTTTAATTACTTATAATTTTTACTATTATTTACTACTGTAATAGGCTCTGTACAGAGACATAGCAGGATGCAGCTTTTGTCTTTTATAGCCATTTCCATTTGAAGAGTTGGAAACAGGAATTTAGAGCAGGTACAGGTTGAAGAATCGAGACCATGGACATCACTCTCCTGACTGCAGTGCCAAGAAGCAGTATGGTTCATCCATATCTAAATTGAAGAGCAATTTAGAAAATTAAAGCTCTGAACTCTTCTGTGCCAGTATCTGTTTCACAGAGGAAGCTTTCAGCTGTAACACACCCGATTCAGACATTTCAGTTTGATGTCTAATGTTTAATGGCCTGAACCCTGGCCTATGGGTCTGACAGTTGGGTGCTTTAAGTTTCTGCAGTTTTTGTTGACTTCACTTGGGTATGTAGGTGCCTCTCACTTCTCAAAACCAAATTCTTAATGGTTTCTTCCAGTGAGCTTCTGTAAGGAAAAGGAATTTAATTCAGAGCTCATTAGTCCAGCCTGGAGACGTTTGGTCATCTGGGTCATAGGCTTGGGACTTTCTCCTCTGAACACATCCATCTGTCTATGCTCACACTAGGAGGAAAAACTGTGCTTCGCAGAAGCAGAATTGCCTCTGATAGTTCCAACCAAAGAGGGGAATGAAAGAGCTGGCTTTTTAAAATGTAATTAATACTAATGGAAAATAAATAGATACATATGTTCCCTGTGGCCCATGATGGCCTTTTCTGAGAAAACTTGTTCATACTTAACTGCGACAAGCAGTGGGTGGTTTTCCAATGAGCAATCACCTCAGGCTGGAAATTGGGAAGGAAAGGAGAGGAGCCAGATGTCCTGAGCAGAGGGCTGAGGACCAACAAGATCAGAGCCCATCCTTGGTAAAGCCTATAATACAAGGGGCCCTCTTAGCACAGTCCCATACATCCCAGGTGCTGTCCAACAATCTGCACCTAAAGTCAAAAGTTTGTATGGCACCAGATCTATCCCTGCCACCCTTCTGAGCTGAACTGGGACTGGGCCACCAACAGGGTCTGGTTTTGATTAAACTTCTCATTCATGCAGCATCAACCAGCTTAAATTTTTTATTATTGATGTGAGAGACAAAAATTAAAGAAGGAGTTGCCTGGCATGGTGCGGCCTGCAGCTGTTTTATCTGAATTTCAGAGAACGAGAGTGGAAGTATGGAGAGACTTGGCTAAAATGGAAGATGTTAAGGGGGGATCGGGTACATAAAACACAGCTGCTACTGGGCAAGGGTCTGGCTCCTAGGCCAGAAATCTGGATTTCAATACCCTCTCAGAAGCTTGGAAATAACATCTGTGTTGATTGATGTTTGTCATTTTTCTTTTAGCCAAACCCTGTTTCCAACTGCTTGGATGTTTTGACAGAGCCTGAAATCCAGCTTTTCTTTCTATCCTCTCTTTACCCCCATTTGCAGTCTACTTTCTTCTTGACACACAAGCAAAAGCCAGCAACAACCCAACAAGATCACAACCTCTTGCCCTTGATCCTCTTGTACTGAGGCCTTGCATGTGGGAGCAAAAAACCTCTGTTCTGCACAGTATTTCTCCCTGCACTCTCATTTAGATCACCTGGGGCTTGACATTGCCTCACTGTAATGAGTTAAATGTCTAAAATCACTGTAAAATGAGGGTCGTTTTTTGTGTCTCCTGGTTTATGCTGATATCCATCTAGCTTGTAGCAGCCAGTTGTGCCCGCTACACAAAGCACTTTTGCAAGAAAGGCTGATGCAGCTCCTCAGAAGGCTCTTCGTAATGTTGATTGAGCTGGCCCCGGAGCCCAGGCTTGGTGAGTGATGTAATCTTTCACCTCCAAGTTCAACCTGGAAAATTGCTTTCAGGGCTATTACTTTGGCATCTTTTATGTGCTTGAAATTCCAGAATGATGAAAATAAGGAAAAGAAATAAACAGATATATATATTAAATGAAAAAAAAAAAAAAGAATTTTTTAAAAAGAAACAGAGAGAGAGAAAAGAAACAGACCCAAAAAAGCAACATTATGATTCTTGCATTGAGTCTTGTTTCTGAAGTAATTGCAAGAAATGAAAAAGGGCCAGTTTCCCAGGTGAATGCTGCAGAAGTGTACATGGACTTTATTAGTTTCCCAGAGGTTTAAACAGAGCTTGACATTTCACATTTCACTGAACATTACACTTGTACAATGGGTTGGGTAGTATATTTTTGAGCCAAAAGTTCTCAAACAAGGGCGTCTAACTCTCTGAAGCCAAATCCCTGTTCGGGCACCTAACATTTCTGAACACCCACAGCTTTTTCTGATTTTGATTAGATTTGTTTGTGCTCAGCACTTATGAAAAATCCCTCCAATTTTATTTAGGTGCCTGTTGGCAGGGATGTCTACACTTCAAAGAAAAAAAAAAAAGAGAGAGGAAGAAAATGGAAAATAAGCAGTATTCTTAACTAGAGATGACTTATAACAGAGCTTCAAATTCAAATTTAGGATCCTTTATTGGCCTAACCCAAACCATTCTGAATTGTTTGGCTCCACTACTGTTCTAAATGATGTTGAATAACTTAGGCTAGCTATGCCAAAACAAGAACATTTCTAAAATATATTTTTAGCATAGATTTACCCTGTTGATTTCTGTATGTTACCTTAAGGACCACAGCTGGAACATTTTGCCCCAGGACCTTAATCATTGTGCTCCAAGCAGAAATATGGGGAACATTGTTCTCTCAAATAATTTCTCCTGCCAGTACCCAAGAACAATTCCCAGCACAATCTGCATACAGGACAGCAGGTTGCGAACAGAACCAGAAACACCTTATAGAATGGCTCATGCCCTGACTTTTGATACATGAATGAAGAGCAACAGGGAACAAAATTAATTTAGCATGCGTCCTTGGATTATATCCAAAAGCAGCTTGATGGAAGAGAGGCCAGATCAAGATAAGAAAACTAGCAGGAAGTTATCCAGTGCCCAGCAAGGGGTGTCCCAAGGAGCAAAGCTGCTGGGACAGGTCATCATGGGTCATGAACAAAGAGATCCTTTCTCCTTCCAGTTTCTGTGTCTCAGTTCCTCATATCTCCTGCCATTTTCGCTCAATCCCTAACCTTGTTTCGGGCAAATTTCCATTGGTTTTGCCAGAGGAAGTACTGAGTAACAGCTGAGTCACATTCTGAAGACTTGAATGTGTGATCTTATACATGACGCACTGCAGAAATACTCTTCACTGAGTGATGGGTTTGGGAGCAAGGGAAAGGAAAACCCCAGCTGCAGGTGCACCCCCTTCCCCCCAAAACTGAAGGACTGAAGAAGTTTTAAATCTCTCATAATATTTAGTTTAATTCTTTTCAAGGGGGAGGGGGAAATCTGAGCATCAGATTATGTAACTTTAAAAATGTGTTTCTACTTAAAAACTAATCAACATCTCCCACATCAGACAGTAAACATGGTGCTGTTGAGCAGGATTATTCCTGATCTCTGCTTTGTCTCAGCTGTGGATTAAAAAGTGTAATGTTATCCTGTTTAATATTTTAACCGTATGGGCTGCAATTTCATGGGCAATTATATGACAAGGGAAGTGCTCAGCAAGCCAGTCACAACCCAAAAGATCGTTATTCCCCTAAAAGCTATGCTGAAATCTTTGCCAATGGTAACAGGGGTCTATCTCATCACTTTTCTCTTCAAATTGAACCTTCTGTTTCTCTACTGGTGGCCTGCTCTGAGCAACTTTGGTATATTTTGCAAAGCTGGGCTCATTTAGTGTTGGTGTCAAGATGAAATGTTACTAAACCCTGAACTGAGATTTTTTTCCAGCATGGTAACTCGATTCTTTTTACCCCAACTTTCCCTGAAGGTGTAATGTTGTTTGTTTCCTGTCATATCTCACAGTGAAATGTTGCTGTGCAGTCTTTCAAATGATTTGTAGCTCATCCCACTCATCATGGCATTTCATCTGTGATGGTATGCCTAGTAGCTAGATATAACTAGATTTTAAAATATTTTGCAAAGAATTACATGAAAGTTGGAGTTATACAAGGGCTAAAATCTGATGTCTTCACTCAGACAATAGGAATTTGGCTTAAGAAAGGAATTCAGAACCTGACTCACTCAACAGTAAATGATTTTAATAACACTAATACTACATTAATACAGTTCATGCAGAACACAGATTGAATTACCATTTCTTTAGGAATAGTCAGAAGATTTGTATAAGCAAATAGATTAAAAGTCTTCATCCTAAATGGGAAATATATTGGGCTACAGAGCACTCCTGGCTTTTTTATATATATATATATATATATATATATATATGTGATATTGAAGATAAGAAACATTTGAACTTTGTTCTGGCACCTGCAAACACATAAAGCAATGCAGATAAAGTAGCATGTGTGCTGTCTGAGTGTTTGAGTTCCTGGTGATTCACTGTGATCAAGGCCAGGAAAAATGAGTTGTACTGAAAAAGAGGGAAAGATACAATGGTAGCAAATGAAAAAAATCAATTTCACATGTACCAAAGCAGATAGCTAATCAAGTCCTGGACTTGGTTGTTCAAGGTGGCTGTTTCCTAATGTCCTGCTCTTTTAGAGATTCAATTGGATCCCTCTGTATTTTTTAATGTTACCAAATAAACATAAATACAATTGCATAAAGTATAATCCATGGCGTGGTATATTTGAGCTCATGAGTTCCACATGGCTATAGGTATCTACTTTATTCACTATAAAACACTAACAGTCTATAGATCATCTTTGTTTCCTTATTGTTTTTCGGGGTGCAATGTATGTAATTTCACATTTGGATGGATTATAAAACAAAAGTGAATATAAAACACAGCATGAATATAATTTATGTGACTCCCCCTCCTAAGGAATGTATTATTAAGCAAAAGTACATAATCCTCATCTGTAATTTGGAAACAGGTTAAGTACCTGAGAAATGAAAAAAATATCATTATGTACTTTTATCAGTTTAGTAAGAGAAACTGGTTTTCTCTACATAGACCAGTCAGAGGAAATGTGAGAGTTTCTAAAGACACAGAGAAGATGATGGCATTTTAATTAGGTAATAACTAAAAATAAAACTGTGCAGAGATTTTAGTGACTAGACTGTAAGTTTGATCTGCCCTTAAGTTCCACAAAGGGGAAGCTGTGCTCCTCTGGGTGCACAGACAGAATTTGACAAGGGCCCGTAAGAAATGGCTCTGCTCCTAGGGAGGATGCACAACAGGATATTGCTCAAGTTTCTGCACAGCACGTGTTTCCACTGAGTGAGGTGTGGGGACTTTCACACCACATTCACCATATCTCACCGGCACAATTTTGGAGATGGGTGACCTGTTCTCTGGTACATGGCATGTAAGTAGTCCAATGGTTACTGCCCAGAGTTTGTCCCAAATACTTGCCTTCTCACCAAAAGTACCTAAGTGCTAGAAGGGAAAGACTGGTCAGCAAAAACAGAAGCTATCTCCACAAAGGGGACCTATCATGTACAGCCAGGCAGTTATTTTTCTGATGGACACAGAAAAATGAAGTCAAAGAAGGGGAAAACATGTTTCCTCTCATTAGGTTAGCATCAGGACTTTCTATTCATGTCTCAGGCTATTGGAGAACATTTCATGCACTTTTAGGGACTTTTTAACTACACACATGCTTTTGCAAAGGAGCATTTCCAAGAAAACAAAGGTTAAATCAAACTAACCAACTCTATCCAGTGTTACTAGGAAAGGAAGATGATATCACAAGTCAGAAACTCTGTTAATGTCACTTATACAGAACACATGCTTGTGGGCATATGGCTGTGGGGAGATGCTGAAGTCTTTGCTGGAATAGCTAAGTACCCTGTGAGGTGGAAATTGTACCAGCATTCAGTCTTCACATCTTCAAATTCTTGGCAACATGAGATCCACTACAATTAACTGATAATTATGAGGAACTCACCACAAAAGGTTGTCTTGCAAGAGCAGGCAGAATATGCTGATTTTTTAGTTTGCATAGATTTGCTTAGTGAGTCCCACATAGATAGGTCTCACTCTGAACTGACGGCAATGCAGCTTGTATGCCTTTCTAGAACCAGCAGAAGTTATAGATAAAACTCAGGGATCACTGCATACTACAAGCCAGTTTAAAGAAGAAAGAAAAAAAAAATGAAAGTGGAGAGAGACATGATAAATTGTCTTTCAATATGTGACAAGTTGTTATAAACAGGTTGATGGTGACTCTTTTGCTATAGCAACTGATGAAAAGATGAGAGGAAAAAATTTCAATTTACTGCAAAGAAAATTGGCGTTGGAAATTAAGAAGAACATAACTGTAATGGGAATAAAAAATTTAGTAGGATATATACTCTCTTTTTTGCTGAAGCTTTTTGAAGCTTGACTGCTGTCTATACAATATGTTCTACACATACATCTGTCTCATTGGAGGGCAGTAAAATAACATTTCTCTTGAGACCCTTTCCTGTTATGTAATATCGCGATCTCTCGTATTTTACATAAAATAAATAATTATCTGTGACTATGTGGGTATCTAAACTGAGGTCTTGATTTGGCCCAAAAAATGCCAGACAGAAAGCAGTAATTGTGAAGATTAAGTCCAGAACAAAACCTACCAGGAGTTTAGATTAATTCAGATATGGGACTTTGATTCCACAGGTATTTTGGCTGGCTAGGAAATCAGGTCATTAACTATCATTATCATTTAAAACGTTGTTTATGGAAGCTCCCTAGGTGCTTTCCAGGGACTCAGCAACTCCTGCACACTTTTTAGAAGAGCTGACATGATGAGATGCAGTCTTCCCAAAGTCTGGGGAGGTCTAGCTCTGTAGATTTGACTATAACCACATTCTGAGTAAAAACAGTTCAAAAAATGGGAAATTAAGAATTATTACAGCCTCCCCATCCTAGTAACAGACTGGGAGAAGGAGCCAGGACTTGACTCCCCATTCTCCACAAGCCCATGACATTCTAGCTTTTTGGAGGGTTGACTGGGAAGGAGGCAAAGCCATGCTAAGGCTCATCACACCAGCAGAAGCATTTCAGCAAATGTTAAATCCAAAAGGAAGGGAAAGAACTTGCATTGGGTATGAAAATCCCAGATATGAGAGCAAGCCTTGGTGTCAGGTAGAATTTGCCTTACCTTTTACACACTTCCCATAATTGCTCTCACCACATCAGGTAATTACCTGGTCCCTCTGTGTTTCAGCTAGTTGTGGGCAGGGCTGCCAAAAGCTTGGAGGTTATCTTTGCTTAAGCATCCAAGTATTAAAAAGCTTAGCCAAAGCTTATCTCAGATTCTGGAGGCTTCTGTGCTGGCCTCTCCATCACCTTCCTATGCAGGATCCAAAACATTTTCTCTCCTCAGTCAAAGGTGTCTGCTGACTTCGAGGAAATGCAGATATATCCTATCCTTTTATTATCCAATTATTTTCAAAACACTGTTGATTACAGTAGCAGTACTATTGCTAGAGATGGGCTTTACCTCTTCATCTGAGGCCTGGGTTGAGCCTTCCCCAAGATGTAGATCCTGATTTTGATTTGATTTAAATGGATTACATAGTAGTGCCTCAGCAGCGTTCACCTCTATATCTGAACTCTGCAAGAGTTCAAGGCTGTTCATTTCTGGCTCGCTCCTGAACACTTGTGTTCCTGCACCAGCCAGCGAATCATACAGTCTTTATTTTTTACCATGTCTATCTTCTTGGTTAACTGATAAAATAGTAAAAATGGAACTTTACCAAACTTCCTGGCTTAAAATCATCTTTCAGGTGAGAATGCACCAGGCATTTATCTTCAGCAACGAGCAGTTTTGGAATTGTTCAAGAAGAAAAAAGCAGCTGCCCGAGGATAGTGGGAGATGAGCCAAAGTGAGCTGAGTTTAGGTGGGAAAGAGAAATTATCAGCAAGGTACCAGAAGGGAGAGGCACATCCAAATTTGTTGCTGGGCCTTCAGTCCTGCCATCCTTCCTGCTTGAAATTTGATATTGTAAAGTTGAAAAAAAGTTACAGAGCTGAAATTCCTCCTATCACTGCAAATATCTCCTGTTTTTAAACTGTTTCAGGTTCTACTTCTCAGTAATACTGCTGCTCGTGTAGCAGCATGAACCCATAAAAATACACAGAAACCAGGCTGGATTCCTTAAAGCATTCAAATAATATTAGTCTGAAAGTACTAGAGAAGCAGTTAAAATACTTGAGAGGGCGGGTTTTTTTGTTGGGTTTCTTTTTTCTTCTTTTGTTTTTTTTTTTTTTCCCCTCCCTGGACTACTTCTGTTTCCTTTTCAATGTTATCTTAAGCTTTCAGGTTCCCTTTCCCAACCTTCTTCTTGGAAAATGGGCTGTCCTTTCTAAGCCATCTCCCCAACAATCAGTGGTTTAGAAATGTTTGCTTTTCAAATACCTTAATTGTATGGCCTACCCAGAAGTGATCAGCAGCGAAAATTGTATTTCAGAGCTAAACACAACCAGATGGAGAGAGAACAGCCATCCATTTGAAAAAGCCTAAAAAACCTTTCTGAGCTCCCCATGTAGTTTGGTTGATCACTGGTTAATTTCATAATGATTTCTCTTGCAGATGGGTGAAAATAATCTGGGTTTATATTTATCTATCAGAAGAAAGAGCCAGGCTTTCAGAGACGACTCAGACATATCAATATCAGACAGGTTGTGGAGCTGGTACAAATGCAGCTACTCCTGGCTTCAGGGAAACATAAAACCCTTTTCAGAGGCAAAGTTTTTCTCTGTAACACACTCACACTGGACTCCTGGTTTTCATTAGCGCTCGCTCATCCTGTTTGAAGACAGAGATTCCTTGCACCTTGCTTTTGCTCTCAGGTGGGTTAATTACTTGCTTTTTTAATTCAGAGAGAAATAGAACAGCATGCAGTGTCATAGGAGATATAAATTATTTTGGGGAGAGACACTCCGTGCCATCTACTGTATTCACAGAGACTTTACAATGAAACATATACACACTGTCCAGTGCCAGATTGATCCTCAGGAATACTTTTGCTGGCCTGAGTGACTTTGTTCTTTCCTCTTGAAGCCTTTCTGTAGGATCATTTATGCCCCACTTTACTCAAGTAGTGTTTTACTTCATTGTCACAGATTGTCTGTAAGGTCCTTGGACAATTCAACAAGGTGAAGGAGGACAGGTGGATGAAGTGGTCCTGCGGTCGTCCAAAATTGTCCACATTCCCTTGTGGTTGAGAGTAGGACATGTCTTCCAGAAGACAGTGCTGATGGCGGAAAATAACCTTGATGATCTGACACCAGTTCCTTCTGCTCTGGACAGTCAAAGGTATTTGTTCATTCTTGTGTCTCAGCGTGGCTGCAGTCTGGGATAGATACAAGCTTCAGGGCCTGACATCTTAATCAGGAGTCCAAACAAAACTCACATTGTGGAAACACTCAGATGCAGCAAGATGCAGTAAAGTCAGGAGAGGAGATGAAGGGCAACACAAGAGTCACTGGGATTACAAGTCTTTGCAGATGCTTGGAGAAGAGCTTCATCTGCAATTGAGACCCTGTTGGCCACCAGAACAAGTTATTTCCATGCCCTGAACTTGGAGGAATCACTCAGAAAATACAGCTCTTGAAAGCTCCCTGGGCTGGACCTCAAAGTGGGCTTGTTGTCAGAAGCCTTCAAATTTATATGCTTTCCATAACTTGCTGGGACAAGCTAAAATGAATTGGGGTCATTGAATTAACAGGCCACAGAATTCAATGACAACTGCAGAGTGATTTAAAGACAAATAATTGTATTAACTTCCCTTGCCTGTAAAAAAGAAGCCATGTCCAATAAGCACTGGAGGAGGAACATAGGCTTTACAGATTTGCTTGGGGAAGGGATACAGAGAATTTTTTAAAATATTCCTTTTTCTATTCATCTTGGTAAGATATCTAGAAACTCACAGGGCATGGATCTGAGCATGTTTACATTGGTTTGATACCCCTAGAGCTTCACAGCTGGTGTCAATGAGTCCTGGTGCAAGCAAGACCTAACTCAGACACTTGATTTTACATGTGTTGCCTGAGAGAAGACAGGCACCCTGTACTTCAAAAAACCAAAAATAAATAAATCAACTACAAAGAAGTTGCCTCAAGCGGGAGCCCTCTTGAAGGCTCACATTTAAAGGCACAAATGAGCAACTACAGGAATAAAATAGGCCCCCAAACACAAAGGCAACAACCCACGGGGTTTCTTACCCAAAGTGTCCTTCAGGAGTCTCCACAGCTGTTGGACAAATTCTGATACCCTCACTTCAAAAGGAAGTTCTTGCCTGAACAACAGCAGCCTAGTTACTGAGGGAGGAAAAACTGATATCTTCATGGAGATGCTTGACTGAGAAGTGGGTCTGGGGGAGGTGAAAACAGGCGAGCAGAGGGATAGGGGAGGAGAGGGCTCAAGAAAACCCACAAACCCAGTGAGATTCACTGATTTAAGTGTAAAGAGCAGGCTGTGGAGTGAGTGGATAGGACTGGTCAGAGAAAAAAGTGGAAGGGATCTTGGTGAGGCTGCTTGCTACAATCCTGCTTGCAGGCAGAGGTGACAATTTTGCTCCTCACTGATGGGTTAGGGGAACACAGGACAAATTAAGTGCACTTGACAGGAGATATCATTCACAAGATGTGTATGATAGAAAAGAAGGTAAGAAAGGAAAGAATATATTGACAAATCATAGATCCATTCAGCTTGAGTTGTAAAGAAAGTACTACCATGCCTTGCTAGGTATCAGATACCACTACATTTCATCTGCTATCTCATTTATTGGGCCATCAAGGCCCTTGTCTTCACCCTTGCCAATTTTTCATTCCTTTTTATGCCTCTGTGTGATACTAAGGTGTAGAGGAATATACTAGCTACCTCCCTGGCTGCTGCAAATTAACAGACGAGAGAGAAAGTCTGCAGTCAAAAGGAGAGAGAATAGACTTAATCAAGACTGCCCTGAGAGAAGTAGTTGAAATGGGCTGGTGCAGAGCTGCTATGAATCAAGGCTCTCCCAGGTCTCAAACGGCTTAACAAATAGAACTAGGGAATAACGAGCTTTTCTGTTCCATCACCAAACAAAACATTGCTGGAAAAAAACATTTTATTTTGGACTGAAATTTTTTTTCCATATTTCTTTTTTTTTTTTTTTGAGAACAAAATCCTGAAATTATTTCTGGACCAAAGAAAACTATTAGGCTTTTTTCCGAAGCGATGCAACACTTTTTAAATCTTCTATTAAACTTGTCTTTAAAAATATCAACTTTAAAATAAAATATAATTTCAAAACAGGAAATAAAATATTTTTACTTGATAATGTCAAACAAAAATTTTTCATTAATTTAAAAAATATTCCCACTTCCTTTGACTGAAACAATTACTTAAATGAGAATCAAGTTCACAGATATCTCACATTTTCTCTGAAAACCTTAAGCCTCAGTGAAATGTTTTCTGCATCATAATTTACATCTTTCCTACTGAAAAAAGCAAGAGCAGTGGCACGATTTGGACACAGATCTTATCCCTGTATTAAGTCATTACTCTACTGCTAATTAGCTCTGCTTTCTCTACTATTATAACATTTATTGCATTGTTTCTTTCATTAAAATGTTCATCAGTTACAGGGATTTTAAAATGCCTTTCCAGCCCATCTCCCTGCCCTAATTCAGGATCGATTCTAGATGTTTTATCCCTACAGATGTTTCTCTAATTAGCTCTTAAAGACCTCCAGTAATCCTCCCAGGGGAACAACACCCCAAGCAATGCACTTGAGTGATTCGCTACCTTCTGATTAGAAAACTTTTTTCCTCATTCTTATCTGGGATCCTCTCCTGTTGTTTAAGCCATGACTTTGGTCTGTCATGAGCATGGAGAAACAGAGCATCCATTTCCTTTCTGCAGAATCCTTTTACTTACCTACAGTCTAGGATAAACTATGTCTTTTTCTCCAGGTTGTGTTTTCTAGACCTCCAACCTTATCACCTGCCTCTCAACTTCCTCCAGTCGATCTGTGTCTTGTTTGGCATCACAGGTCCCAAATTACCCATAGGACTTTAGAAAAGTCCCCAGCTAAGGCTTTATCAATGTTGAGCTGAAGGAAAGGATTACTGCACACATTTTGCAGGCGACACTTGAGTTTATACATCCCACACACTATTTGTCTTTTTTGCAATATTATGACACTGTTGACCCACGTTCAGATTACGCTCCACTGCAACCCCAGATCCCCACTACCCAAAGAGAGCATTACCCACTCCGTATTTGGGAAAATGGTAATTGCTGCTTAAGGAATGAACCTTTGTATTCTTTCCTACTGAAGACCACTGTATTTTTTTTCAGATAATTTCTCCAATTTGTCATAATCATACTAAACTGTCCTCCTGCCTTCCAGCATTTACTGTTACTCCCAGCTTGGTGTCATCTGCAAACTTAATAACAAATCTCTGTATTCCATCGTTTGGTCATTAATGAAAATATTGAATAGCATAGGAAGCAGGAACAACCCCTGTAGAACTTTACTTATATATCCTTCTATTTTGTCAGTGAATCATTGATAAGTACTCTCTGAGTACAATTTTCCCACATGTTCAATTACTTGCCCACTATGACCCTTTCAGAGCAACCACTTTTCAGAAAATAGTCCTCTTTTTTGAGGGCATCTCCAAAATTGTTTGTTCAGGTGTACGCACTTCACTTGAATAAGCTCAGTTTATCAAGCATCTTGATCGCTACATCTCTACCTTTTTAACCAAAGTCTCACTTAATTTTCAAGATAAAAAAATATCCTCAGAACATCTTGTGAGGGGCTGGAATACTGTTTTTGTTCTCAATCAAGCTAAAATTAGGCTAAGGTTCAGATTTTTACCTATTTTTCATCTTTTTCATTGCTTCCTTGCATGGCAGGAATGTTTCTGTGTGGGAGGATTGTTCTGTGCTTTTTAAAAAATAAAAATAACAGTAAAAAGATCAGTGAACACTCCTGCTTGTTCTTTGCAGTTTTATCTGATCAAGCTATTGGGTAACACTAGGAAAAGACTTAATTCCCACATCTCCTCTTCTACCTTCTCCAGAAAACCTTCATTTGTGAAAGTGCCTTAATTCATAAGTTTTTGTTGGGTTTTTTTTGTTTAATCAGTTCCCATTTAGTGTGGAATTTGTTGGAATTAGGCAGAGCAGCTTGTTTTTGAAATGAGTATGTTGGGCAAGACAAAGTCCTCACAATGGTCCATTATCTTCCCACAGTGACATTTGCTAACCAAACTTGTGATCTCATCAGAGGATGAAATTGTGTTGGTTCTACATGGCCCATTTCTATTAAACCACATTGACTGATATTAAGTAGATTTGTTCTCTAATTTTTAATTATTTGACTCCTGGTTTTGTGGGTTTTTTTGCCCCAGGCTGGTGTCAAGCTAACTGACTTGCTATTAGTTCGGTCATCTTACTTGGCCTTTTTGAATATTGGCACAAAATTAGCTGCTCTGATCTACTGGAATTTACTGGGTAGGTCAAGAGTTATTTAAAACTAAAATGAGTTGGCTAGAGATCTCTTCAGACAACCTTTTTAGGACTCTTGGGTGCAAGTTATTCAGGCCTACTGATTTCAAAATATTTATTCCTCACTGAAGTTGTTTAAAACCACGCTTAGTTACTAATGGACTAGGATCTGATCTGAGTTCACTATTCTCATGTCATAGGAGCACAACATCCCACTTCTTTCTAAATGTAGAAACTTTTTTTTAAAATGTTTGATTTTGCTACATTGTTGCTAGAAAAAATGTTACTACTATGATCTAGCCATGTGCCTCTATCACTGTGAAAAATCAGATGTGATGTTGTGAAAACGCCGCAGTTCTCAATGCACAGGAAAAGAAAAGGGAAAAAAAAGTTTGTTGTTTTATTCAATAAGTATAATTTATGTCTACTGGATCCCATTTTCTTGTATTTATTTCCTCCATTGCCACTTGTCCTTTCACTGTCTATCCAAATGGAGAGAGGTGCTGGATCCACACAGTGTGAACACACCACCCACCTAGAAATGACTTTTCCAACTCAGAGCCAGGATGCAATAATAGGTGGCACTACTGTGCTACTGTTGCCTGCAAGTGCCTTTCATAAATAGATACACACAATCAGTAATATCCAACATCCAGATAATTTGTGGATGTAGCGGTCACCGTTGGGACCAAATTTCTCCTCTCTTCCACCAACCTGACCTCATAAAGACACATAGCTCCCTTGAGTCTTTCCACAACTGAGCTGTTGGGACAAATATTTTGTCAGGGAGACTAATCTGTGATGATTTGTGTTTTCTGACTCTGACCATTATAATACAAACTTAAAGCCGTAGGCAAAAAGGACAATATGCTGAGGAGAACCAGAAAGCAGAGACACTAAATTGGCCTACACATATTAAGGACCTTGCAAGAACCTGATGGGTGTTACAATTCAGTGCAGGAGACTAAGTAAAAGAAAAAGTGATGAAACCATGCTGAAAAAGATCTGCTGATGAATTTGCACAATCGGACTAACTCATGTAAAATCAGTAGCATCTGTCCATGGCCTAAGCATGGCCATGGCAAACATGAGAGAGGTGTGTGCAGCCCTTTGGCTAGTCCAGAGAGGGAAAAGTGCATGTCTGGATGGCATTCACTGGTTTTACACATTCTTTAGTCTTGGGAGATGCTTTACCCCCAGTTACTGTCACCCAGAACACAAGCCATTCCCTAACCTTTCCAAAGTTACACTAGCTCAGGAGACTTTTTAGGGGCATGATGTTACTGAAAGCAGATCAGAATAAAGTGTCTTGCATTCCTTCTATGTCTTGCATATCCCTATTACTCTTCTACGCTCTGGATATTCCTCTATCTTAGGAGCAACTCCAGGTGTTTTCTTAGGGCAAACTGCCAGGTGTTTTGTGCTGTCTGGGCACTATAGGCAGAGCTGGAGATTTAGTCCAAGAGCTGTTATTCTCCATGGGGAAAGGAGGAGGTCTCTCTGGGTTTGGACTTCACATTAAAGCCGGTGCTGAAGGCTCACCTGGCTTTGTTCAGTCAGCCACACTGTTTTTGCAGGTGCAGAGTACTGAGCCCTGAAGGGGGGAAGGATAAACAGTCATGGCTTTGAGCAGGGAAGTCACTGCCTCATAGGAATGGAAGGGTTAAACCAAGCAAATTCCCACGGGGAGGAGGGAAAGAAAAAGGATGCTGTATGAAGCGAAAGTTTCTCTTGGTGTTTTATACATGAATAATGTGGCCCCCTGGGGTTAGCTCCTGGGTTCAGAGAAGGATGTTATCTTGTCTAGACATACGATCTGAACATCCCCAAAGAGCTGGTGCCTGAATCTCACAGGAGACAATGTTTTCCCCCACTGACTCCCATGGGATGTATCCAAAAGATTTCTATTTCAGAAGCACCTGCAGGTAGATGAGAGGAGAAAGGGGAGGTGGGAACAAGAATTCGGACTATCTTCTATGTGTGTCATTGCTTTTTAAAGTAAGTAATATCCAAACTCCTGGATTTCTGCACACAGGGACTGTGAAATTTTAGTAGCCTCACAGATACCCTAATATGAGCAAACATGACCAGGATGCCCTTTAAGGAGCCTGGTGCCAAATTTTTATGAGATCAGTTCATGCTTTGAGTGAGCCTGGGACAAACTTTAAGTGACTTTCAGCCAGTTTATGATGTTAGGAAGACAGAATGCAACCCTCCATGGATCAAGTATGTCCTAGTGTTTCTCAGGATCACCTTTACTCAGCAGATAGCAAAGCTAGGGACTAGGAACCCCCGGGTGTGATTCCAGACCTACGCTGTTACCTAGGGAAGATCACTCCGTGCAGCACTCTGTGCTTCTAATGACTGATTTTTAAACATAAAAAGAACATATAAATCAATTTATTTGAGCACTACTCACAACTTGAATTATTTTACTCTCTTTCTGCTCAGTCCATTTCAAAAAAATGCTCAGGAACAATTTTTCTTTCAACTTCACAGATGCATTTGAGAGGATGACATTTAAGCAACATTACCAGCATTAATGGAAAAGAAAAAGCAATATTACCCTAGCTTTCTTACAGTAGCTTTCCTCCATCAGCTTGGCTCGATGGAAAGACTCCTTGGTGCTGTGAGGCTCACAGGGTTCAAAGACTTTCCTTGTCTGGCCAGCCTTTAACACTGGTCTTGATCTTGTTTTACCACTAGCATCCTGTATCTGTCCAGCTATACTCAGAAGACAATTACTGTGATTTTGGTGGATGTTTTTTCCTCCTTTGTCATGCCACCATCAAAGCTTGTTCACAGAGACTTGGTTGCTCCATATGCAAAAGGCTGATTTGATATTTGAAGAAGAATTCTGATGAAATGATTTAGGAGCATGCAAGGCATCTACCTGTGTACATCTCTCTACACCATGTTTCAACTCAAACATTGCACATATTTGAAATTATTTAATGCTATGTGAAAAAATCAGCATAAGACAGAAGCATAAAACAAGGTATGGAGTCTTCAGCTACCACATCAAAGGTTGCCTTAGCATAGGTGAGTACCAGAAACATGTCATTCATGATTTGCTGAATAGAAGGAAATCTTGGTGGTTAGATTTAGGGTATCCTGTGACTTTACAGGTTGAAGCTTGACATCCTGTTGTCTTTGGGTGACTCATGTAGACAGTTGCTCTCTCATTCTTTCCCTCTCTCTGCCTCGTTTCCCTAAAATGAGTATAATAACATTTCCTTGCCTGTTTCCTGCTTTGTTGCCAGAGACACAGAACCTCAAAAAAGGCCAACAGAAAGACTGATAGCCTTTAAAAGAAAAATAAGTCAGGCAGGTTCTCTGTATTCAGGTCATGGAACCAGATCAGAAAGGTCTGAAAAAGGACTTTTTGATACTGGGCTGAGAAAAAAAATTCCAGTGGAAGTGACAGGATGATGCCACAGCGATAAAAAGAAGCAATAAACTCAAGTGAAAGACATGGTACAACAGAGTTAGAACACAATGAGTAAGTCTTAGGAGTAAGGATCCAGGAGGGATATGATAGAGATGTGTGCTGAGTAAGTTCATGAAGAATGAGAATGTTCTCAGATATGATGGAAAAATGGCAAAGTGCATAGAGATTTCAGGGTGTCTTACTCCCTCTGAAATTAATATAACTTGGCTAGATGAATACCTCCAAAAATCTGGGTCATCGTGTCTTTGATTCTGCATCCCCCTGCTGACTGAACCAGGGAGTTTATCAACAATGTACTCTTGCTGTGATAACTGCTTTCAGAAAAAAAAAAAAAAAAAAAGAAAAAATGAAAGAAAAAAAGAAAGTCAGCTCTGTGTGATTGTATCTGAACATCACCCCCAAAGTCTTTTCTCAGCAATGAACCCAGTGTCTGCATGCACATGGTCTGGGCTTTGTTACACGTAGCTACCCACCAGTGATGTTGTGAAATGAATTAGCAAGCTCAATACAGTTCCCACTGAGCAGGTGTCCACATCAGAAGATGCACCATTAGGACAGAGCGACCTTAAGGGCAGTTAGAAAGTGACCTGACAAAAGAATTTTCTCCTTTTACTTTTTTTCTTTTTTTTTCTTTTTTTGTCTTTTTGCTTCCTTCTTGGTAGTGAAAACAGGCTTAAATTTTTCACCTCATAAGCTCACATGAAGATCAAGTCTGACCTTCCTTGATTTTTCCCACATTTTAGGTAACTTTAGGTTGTTCAGCCTTCATCAGAAATGCAGAGACATTAGTTCTTTAACAGTGTTTTCTCCATTCAGTTGAAAACAACAGTATTTAAACGTTCCTGTCAAGTTCACTCCCAGTCTTCTTCTCGGTGACCGAAGCAACTCTTTGAGGAGAAGGGTATTCAGAGAGTTAATTGCTGGGAAGCATTCTGCATAGCCTACTGAAACAGTGTAAGGGTTAGTTTTTGCTTTACAGTAAAGCTTTTTTCTTCTATGTATAATATGTATAATTCTCTACATAACCCTGCATATACGTTTGTGGCTCTTTGCCATTCATTCCCAGTCCTGTTGACTTTTTTTTTATTTTATTTTTCTTGCAGTTGTAGACTTCCGTTACATACATTGTTTTCAATAACAGGGGTACAACAATTTTCCCTAGTCATATATCTTTCACCTTCATAAGCCACATTCATGAAGATCAGACCCTTATGTGTTTGAAAGATACAGACAGAAAAACAAGGAGCATGTCTGCAACTTGTGCACCAAAGATCATTCCGGCTCTATATGCCATTCACCTGCCTATCATGACCAATCCCAGGGGAGATACACAGCTACAAGTTTGTTCTTCTTTTCCTCTACCTCCCCTAAATTTCTAACCAATCACTGAAGTGTCTTTGTATCCAGTATATTTGTATTTTCTAACAAGGCAGCTGAGAAGCGATCTCTGATAGCAAAGAAGAATATGCAAACAACCCATGACTCCCAGAGCCATAGAAACATTTACAAGGGCTCTTGGAGGAAAAAAAAACCAAACACAAAACCAAACCAAATATTGCCATTTATTTGTTTTGTAGGACATGTCTTTGTTTTGCTCTTTTCATTTTCTCCTCCCTTCTTTGCTTGATCAAGAAAAACATTGCATTGCAAGAAGATTCCTTCCTACCGTGACTCTTGGAGATTTTACAGCACAAACGCAGATAGGATTTAAGTAAGGGAAAAATTCACTGTGATGAGGCTATTTTGCAGGAGTGTGTTTTCTTAATCTGTTTATGGTTTACAAATGCAACCCCTGGAGAAGCCGTTCACTAAACCCATGGCCCCAGTCTAACTTTGGACTCTGCAAAGATATTGAATTTCCTGTCTTTGTTCCAAGAGGGATTATTACTGAATGGCTATTTTACTTCTGCATTGCAGGATTAGTTTCTAAATTTGCCAATTATTGCTTGCCAATTAGTACTGTCATATAGTCCACAAAACCTGAAAGCTTAGTTGCTCAGTCGGAAAATGAATGTCTTCATATTTTGCAAAGACATCTTCCCACATCTTCCACCCCTTCTAGGTTCTCTCGGTCGTTGTTTACATTTTAACTTTATAAAAGGTCAAAATCTGGGCTGGATTGATTTATTTACTGAAAAAATAAAAACAGCAACAGAAAATGATTCTTCCTGGCGAAAGCAGAAACTAATGCCCTGGAGGTCAAGTTCAAAACAGATTTACTAGAAGACAGTGTAAGTAGCCTTCTTCTTGTGCCAGCCCAGCCCAGTCCAGCCCAGCCCGTGTGTTATCACACACACGTCAGCCCCTATGCTGAGTTGTCTCCTATCCAAGCCCATGCGACTCTGTGAACTCATCTCATTACAGCTTAGAAGCACCATGGGGAAAATTTTCCATTGAATTTTATGAAAGGAGGTCATCTTCCCACTTGACCCCATTCCCAGGGAGGATTGTTATTTTCCTATGTGCAGCTTATGCTGGGAAGGAAAGGCTGGGCAAGTATCAAGTTATACTAGTAGGAGGTGGGTTCAGAACAAAAAAAAAGGTGGCTCCTCTCATAACAGGTAACTCAGCTGTGGAACTCCTTGCCTCAGGACACCAAATTCAACAAGTGATTGCATCAGTTCATGAGGGAGAAACCCATGGAAAACCACTACATACAAAGTCATCCATGTGACTGGAAACTGCAAGAATAGTCAGAGGAAAGACTGCTACAGGTTTGCCTTCTGCCCATGCTCTTCTCCAGGCACCCACCGGTGTCTAGTGTCAGGGTAGGGCTTCTGTGGATGAGGACGGTTGTTTGGCCTGAGCAGCAATAGCTGTTCTTACATTCACAGCTTATTCCCTTGAGTGATAGATCAAAATATCAACAGGAGAAATCCCAATCCTCCAAGGCACAAATCTTCCAATCAGTTTACACCCAGTAAGTAAAGACCAAGGTGGAAATGATTGTAGCAATAACATCCTTGTAGCAGTCCAGCTGCATTTTAATGCCCCAGGAGGAAAGCTCCTTGTCTGGCATAGACCTTTGTCCTCAGGAGGGTGGACTTCTGTTTAGAAGGATGATTAAATGCATCAAAAAGTATTACAAGTGCGCATGTCTCTCAGATGGTTTTCAATGCACCCGATCTACCACCAACTTTCTTTTCTTCAAATGGCTCTTCCTGAAACAAACACTGCACAGGCATAAAACAAGGAGCATTCTAGGTTGGAAGTGTAAAAAAAAAAAATAATTAATCTTCAACAAATGAGGCAAGGCAGAGCAGTTCTTTTTTTTTTCATTTTTGCCAGAGCTGCACTAGTGTTCAAACCTTCCCCCCCCACACCCCGACTACCCAATCTTCTAAATCCTCTTCCCTAAACACTGCAAAGCACACTGTCATAAAGCACAGAACCAGACACAACATTAAGCAGCCACCACCTTCACTACTGCTTTATTCAGGCAGGATATGGAGTTATTACTAGAAAAGAATTCAAACCCTTGGAGCTTGAAACAAGATTTTACTCCAAAGCTGAAATATCCCCAGTGGGCCAGGAAGTTTCAGTTTAGCAATCTGGTTCAGCCCCCTTATTAAAACAAGCCTGAACCTGGGAAATTCTAAACTTGATTTAAACCTAACGGTGACCTTTAATTTTACTTTTTTTTTTTTCCTGCTGAGGCTGAATTTGGGTGCCCTGGCTCTGAATCACCCTGCAGCTTCCTTTGCCTTGACAGGCGGCTTGTCTTTTCCAAGGCAGGCTGGACGTTTGCTCTCCAAGGGAGGGATCCAGAGAGCTGGGTCACCATGTTTATCGCACGGCAGAGCCGTGTTGTTCATTGTGCTGGGGATGGATGGAATGTCAGTGAGAAGGAAATCAAGGCGCCAGATCCGATACAAAAGTAGGGAGGGGCTTTCCCACTGGGAAAAAAAAAAAGAAAAAACAAAGGAAAAAAAATAAAAGGAGAGATCATTAATATTTTTAAAATGTACTTGGCAGGTATTTCTCTGCATCCCCTCCACTGTTATTGCTAATTTGCGTGTGTGAATAAGTTGCTTTTTCTCCTTTGGGCCTGGTGTGTCTTTTTGCTGAATTCTGCACTGAAGTTTGAATTCAAGATGGACCCGAGCCCAACCCCACCACCCCCAAGCTCTGGATACAGATTCTGCTCTTGTGGCTCAGGCTCCATCTCTCGCTGTAATCCTGGGCTAATGATTTCACCATCTACTGTCATCACGCCCGTGCCTGGAGCTCCCTCCCTCCCTCTTTCAGCGTGCCAGATACACATACTCCTCCTTTTCACAGCCCTCTGGCCACAAAGCCCACACAGCCAAAGAAGTGACAGTAAAATCATTGTCACCTACACCCTGACCCTGTGCTCAGGCTGGAAGAGGTGGGGGGCTGCATTGCACTGGACCAACAAATTGAACCAGCATCTCTGAAGATCACTCCACCTCCCCGTGGTACAGGGTTGCCCCTTGCTGACTTCCCCGCCTGCCTGCAGCTACAATAAGGAGAAGGATTAGGACACGGAGGGTGTGATTAGGGCTTCAATGTGCCCCAGGATCTCAGATTACTTTAGCGTCGCCTGGTGGATGTTGCAAGCCAGTATAATTTAAAGTTAAATTCAGGCAGGAAAAAAGAGACCAGGGATAGGACTAAAGGTTACGGTGCTGTCTCTTGGAACATATAACACACTTCCTAAGTATAGCTGAAGACCAGATTTAAATGCAAAATTTGTGTTGTCCTTCTGTTCCAGAATCAGGCTTTTTATGATATGTCCCTGTATATGACCACCTAAGCAAGGTAAGAAAACATATACCACATCACAACTGCTCTTTGGAGCTTAGAAAATGGATCCTGGGTGAAAATGAGAAATTTATAATAATAGAGGCAGTCACATCACAGAAAATTATCACGACAATATCGTTTTATTACACTAGGTCTCTAGCCCACTACTGGTGGGAGAAATAAAAGATCTTGATTGCTGTTTTATAGATGAGGAAATTGAGGCAGAGTAAAGGACTGACTCTCCAGCTTCTCACAGCTTGTACAGGCATGTGTAGAAGCTGAACAGCAGGTGATGAGAGCCATTCAAGGTATTTCTCCTCACTCCAAAGCAGCCAGAGGATGATGGGCTCATTTTGGTATTGGCAAGGCATCACAGGACTGGGGAAGTCCATGGAGACAACAGCTGGCTGACTGCCCTGTGAAGAACATCTCAGGCTGCCATCAGGACCAGGGGTGGAAGAGCCTTACACAGGTGAGTCCCACATACATTTCTTCCATGGTGTGGACTTGAGCCGTGAGGGACAAGGGGCTTTCATCCTTCTAATCCTTGCCATTTTATTCCTTGCTGTCTAACTCTGCCCATTACTGTCATCCCCTAGGAAAGGTCTGCTTCCTGCTCAACCTTGAATCTGGTGTCCTGCAGTGTCTTTTTGGCAAGAAGCTCCACAAGATGTCCAAAGAGACTGAAAAGGGCTCTGCTGGCTTATGTCACTGCCTGATCTGACTTTTCTCTGCCTTTTGTGCAACCTGTCTCCGCGGGAGTTCTTGGTCCTGTCAGGACCAAATCACCAACACTCAGTGCACCAAATCCTGGCAGAGGCGTGTTTCCTGCCAGCAAAGTATGACCTGGGTAATGTCCTGGGGAACTGGGCCTCACAGAGTTGTATTCACAGAAGTGGGCATGGAGTTTGACTGCAATGTCACAGTGCCTTATTGTATTATAGTAAACTGGTGATGTGCTGACAACAGTCAAGCAAGAGATACCCCCACAAATGTCCCCTCTTTGCTTGAGGTAAACACCATCCAACAGGGCTATAAACAGTCAGACACTGCAGAGTTTATGGGACACATCATCTCAACCACTTCCCCTTCAGTATGGGAAGTCAGAAGGGTCTCCAGAGGGGCACCTCTACAATGTTGCATTTATAATCCTTCAGGCGGAGACAGCTCTGATGCTTGGATCCTCTGAAAAGCATTGTTCACTGCTAGGCCACCAGTTCAGCTCCTCTCCAGGCCAGAGTGAGTCAAATTTCTCATAATCAAAATACAAATGAACTGGAATCACAGACTGGTTCTGACAGTACAAATATCCATCATCTCAGCTGGCCCCCAGGCTGTCAGGCCACGGAAGATGATTTCCCTAGCTTTCAGCCTGACACATGGAGAAAGTTCCCATTGTTTTGCTCTGCAGATAAAATCGGCCAAATCTGCAGGATTTGGGGGTAAGATCCACCAGACACCAGATGTGCTGTGTCTGACAACAAAATGCTCAAAGCTCTGGACTGCCATTTTGTGCACGTGTGAAGGAGATGTTCTACCTCCACGAGCAATCCCCCCACGCACATCCCCCAGGTAAAAAGTGAGCTGCTTCCAGATGCCAGAACAACTACAGGGTTAGGCGGGGTTGTTGTGAATTTCTTGCTGACATTTGGAAATCTGAGGACATGAAAACCCATCAGGGATCTCACCCATTTCTTAAGTCCTGCACCAGGCTTAAATGAAGTCCTACAATATCCTCATCTAAGTCTGGACCGAGATCATATGAAAAAGCAGGGAGAGGAGGTGTTGAAAACCTGAGAACTGCTCTAAAAGACCTCTACAAATAACATTAAGCATATTAATTAGGAAATAAAATTTTTAAAGGGACGTACAGAGACTGCTTATCCTAATTCCAGCTTTGCAATTCTGCTCCAATGAACATATATACACACTTTTATACATATATATTTACTTGTGAATATTTATTTGCTTATTTATATAGCTAGATGGAAAGTTATCCTGCTGTGCCTATTGGTAGCGATTCAACAGGCTACCAGCATCAAATGTCTTTCTAAATATGCTCTTCCAATTGAAGAGGTTTCAGAGAATGCCTTGCCTGACGTATGCATGTTTGCATCTGTTTCTCATGCCTTCACAAAATGGAATTCCATTCATTTCTGTATTTGTTAAGGAGGGGGTACAGAGAGAGAAAAAGGAATAAAATAAAAATAAGTGTAGAAACACGTTCAAAAATAGCACCTCAGCCTTTGACTTATCCTTAGAGCAGCTTATGTATTTTAGAACAATAATCATAATATTGTCCAGCTCTTATACAGTGCGTTGTGTCAGCAGATCTCACAACAGACTTGCAAAGGAGATTCAAAAATAATTACATTTATTTTCCAGAGGAGGAAACATCTTGGCACAATATCACCAGCCTGGTGGCAGAGATAGGAATAAAATTACCATCTTCGAAGGCTGAAAGCACATCAGAGCCAGGAAGGCACAGTGTCGTATATGCCATTTCTAACCCTGGCTGATTATAGGAAAATTACTGAAAAGGAGGTAAGATTAGTGGAAAAAAGGATCTTTTGTCATTATAAGCATTTTAACAGTTTGTGAGGAAAGGCTGAGAAGTTGATAAGAAACATAATGGCAGGGGCATTACTACCACAGAAAAGCAATGCGACTGCCCCTTCTGTCTTTTATCCCTTCTCCAAAAATACACTATGACAGCTCTTTCTGTGACAGCTGTAATATTATCCTGTAAAACATCTTTTCCTCATATTTTAAAATCAAGTAGCTTTCAGGCTAGGCTCTGGGCAAACCAACACCAAACGGGGCAGTCCCTGATCCAGAATTTCAATGTCTGCAGAAAGTATGTCAGTATGAGGAAGCAACACAATGAAGGGTAATCAGAACAATTTGTACTTGATTTAATACCCAGTCCTACAGAGGAATGTTTTGCAGCCATACAGTGATCTAGATTTTCAGAAGAAAGTTTAGAGGAACTGGTGATGTCATGAATGTGGCTGTGTGTTTAAAACAGGCATCAGAAAAGGGAAAAGGCTAAAGAGAAAAGGAGGCAGAAAAGAACTGAAGCCACCATGAAATGGCAGAATGAAGGCTCCCATTCGTGTATTGGCAAGTGCAAAGACCTGCTAAACTTTCTAAATCTTGAGGTGTCCAGGGGATGCACCACTGCTAGGAAGAAGGCTGGAAGATAGATTCCCTTGCCAGTTTCAATCCTTTACCTTTTCTGAGAAGACTGCCCAGGTTGCCAAGGCAGTGCTGCTCCCATGTAGATGTGAAGTTGGCCTTGGTTCAGTTACAAACCACCTACATTATGCTATAACATGCCTGAAAAATAAGTGCCTGATTCAAATTAAAGCAGAGGTGAAAAATGACCTTAGTCATACATGTAAAATGCAGTTGTAGATTGCTATATCAATGAATTATTAACCACTAATCTGTTTGGGTGACAACAATCCTGGCTGTGGGTAAAATGGCTCTCCATTACCAGATGAGATGCTTCTCTGCTGTTAAATTACTAATGAAACCGAGTGATCAAGGATTTCATTTCCATAAATACAGTTTTGATGAATGCAAAGTAAAGTATATAGGGGTAGGGGGAGAATCACTATCCAGATCAGCTATAATTTAGCTATTTCTATTTACAAAGAGATCTTGGAGCCATGACAGTCGGTTGTCTAAAAACATCAGCTCGGTGCCCACCAGCAGTCACAGAGACCCACAGAACATCAGGAATGCAACTGAGACCAAACCAGAGAGTATAGTTTCACCATGGTATAGACTGAGGGTGTGCGAGTGGAGTTCTGGTCCTACTCCACTGAAAAAAGATGCTATAAAGCTGGAAAAGGCACGGTACTACTGTTTTGCCAAGAGGCATTGAACAGACTAGAGAGCTTCTACTTAGAGGTGGCTGAGGAGACTATGATAGAACCCTATAGAATTATGAATGATGCAAAGCAAGTGTATAGAGAACAGTAATTACTCCTCTATTACAACAAAGTTAGCAGAACACCAGTGAAGTTAACAGGCAGTGGATTGCCATTGAACTCACAGAAGAGCCTTTTTACACAATGTGTACTTAAATCAAAGAATGCATTCCCACAGGGTGTTATGGAACTTAACTTACACAAGGGCTCAAAATGTAATTAGTCCATCAGTGATATGCCTTGCTGGCCACTAATCCCAGCAACTTAAGAAATAACCTTTAGTCCAGGATGACTTCAAATCACACAGAGACCATGTGAGGGCTGCTAAGATGAGAATCATGCTGTATCTGCCTTGTCTCCTACACTTCTTCCTCAGATATCCCCTATGTCCCTTTGCCAGAGCTAAGGCACTGGGCTGGATAGGGTCTTGTGATTTAATTTTATATGACTGTTGCTCTGTGTTGTGTTAAATGTATGCTGTTGGTTCCAGGTGGCACCTTGGCAAGAACCCAAGGCCTGTGCCAAAGTTATGTCAGTGCAAAAATATTAATGCACATGACCCACATTATTTGCTGTCTCTCCAGGAAGAGAAGCCAGTGGGGTTTTTCTGAGTTCATCAGCAAAGGGTGCTTACAATTAGTTAACTTTATCTTTTTGTCAGAAAGCACAATTGTTGATGGCATTTCAGAGACCTCTTGGCAGGAATTATATTTGGTATCCAAGTGGAAGATTGCTTTAGAAGAAGGGATCATGTAATTAACATGTCAGACACTCAGCAGTGCCCCTGGTATAGAAATGCTTTCAATTACAACTCCCTTTTGCTTACAGCTTACTTTAACATCAACTTCTGGCTTGATGTTTCCTATCCGTCATGTATTCTGGAAGGTAGCAACTAGTGGAAAATGTGTAGATAGACCATTTTGTCAGGTTCGAATCTGGCAATGAAATGAAAGTAAATTTATCCTAATTTTAAATGCTTAACTTATTGTTTCTATTTCTAACCTGTGCAATTGCAAGTGTTCTCTAATCATAGAGCTAGAGTGAATTTAGGGTGGCTGCATCTTTGTTATTTGTGCTTAAAGTTAGGTGTGAAATGACCATTCAGAATCAGGTTCCATTGCTTGCTCTAACCATTTCTTAAAACTGTCTGAACAAACGTGGCTATGACTACTTAAAGAATGAATAATGAACTGGTGCAGTAGAATGTGTTTTTGCAGTTACATTATAAAGAGGCTTTGGGGAAGTGTGTCTATTTAAGACTGCACTTTCTGGAGAGGCAAAAGCTTTGAGGATCTTATGGGTCCCTGCTTTTGCAGACAAAGGTGATCAGCGCTGCACTACTGGAACTGTAAAGCAGCACTTGTTTATGATCTAACCCAAAGCATCTGGAAATCCATGAAAAGATTCTCCATGCCTGCATGAGGTTTTGAATTAAGTCCTTTTGCTTACTTGTATTAGTTCAAGGAACTCAGTCTCTAGAGATACCACCTAGACAGAGGTGAAGAAAGGAACTTGTTAGCCTCAGGTAAACGGAGCAAGATGAATAGTTGTTCCAAGCCGAAGATCCAGCAAAGAATCTTTGTTTCTTCTTATCTACTTAAATACCTACAAAATGAAAAACAAATTATTAGAATTCCAGCAATCAAGAATGTGATCTCCTTTATTGCTAGAGGTGCTTCCCTGCCATTGATGTAATTATCAAGGTCAATGTGAGCTTTTGGCTTTGGAAGTCTCACATATTCGTAATGGTGACAACTAAGGGGACATCTGTGCCATGAGCTTTCCCTGACTGAACGTGCTTCATTTTTTTCATGTGTTTTTCTTTAACCTACTGCTTTTTGTTGCAAATGCAAACAGCAAAGCAAATGGGAGATGCAATGCACGATGGTTAACGTTACCAGAGGAACCTTTGGTTTGGGAGTTGGACTTTGGAGCCAATGATCTCACAAAGCTGACATTGCATTAAATATGATTCAAACTCATATTGTGAGCAAAAAAATGCACATCTCAGACTTTCCAGTCTCAAGTTTTGGAACCTCTCCCCTTCTTCTCCATTTCTGGATGTTCCCCTAATGGAGCAGCTGAACAAGTGATCTGAGAATGACAAGACCAGTTCTACTAAACCTGAATGTGAACGAGGAAGCTTCTGACTGGCAAGAAAAGATCAGCCAAGAATAATCAATCTTTTGCTCTCTCCGGCCAAGGGAAGCCTCTGTGATAGATGATGACGAAATAGCACATGCTCTTTATGACCATACTGGTTATAGGGCAGAAGCCATCTGGGCAAGTTCTCTTAAACCCACATGGTCTTTACACCCAATGGCTCCATGCCATTACCTTAATGCCAGGCAGTCATGTGAGTTCCAGGCTGTCCTCTGAGCAATATGTCTCAAGACTGTGTAGAAGATATGTCATTCTTTGGTGTGCTTGCTGGTAGTTTAGCAGCTGTTACTCTCTTATCAGTTATGCTTGGACACTACACATCAGCTAGTATATTTTTTCCAAATTCAATCCTCCCTTTTTCATGCTTTTTCTCCTGCACCTTTTGGAATAGTTCACCTCATGAAAGCAAGGGTTGCGTGTCTTGGTGCATGGATTACACAGTGGGATGCACTTCCTCCTAGATGAATCATTCAAATCCAGCCTAGTTTATTAATAAATGCAATCAGATAAGGCTTTTGCAGTGGCTTCCCAAGTGGGGCCTCCTTTGCTGGCACTATCAGTGAGATCAAAGAACAAACAATGCCTCAGAATGAACTCCCTGGTAGACCCTCCAGTCTGGGGCAGAAGTACGTTTGTAAGTGATTGTGTGTGTGTTTCACTAGGTACTGTTGCTGTTCTAGCTATGAGGACAGAGGTCTCTAGGCCCTGTACCAGCATGAATGTGGATATCAAGACAGATAAAAAGCTACCAATCTTTCCATCTCCCTACAGGGAGAACTTCTTGATGAAGGTTCTGCCAGAAATTATTGACTATAACCTATTCGGAAAGTATTGTTAAAGGAAAGTGGCTTACTAGACCAAGTTCATTTGAAGTTTAACTATTGACAGCACACCAGGGAAGGAGTTTGGCCCATTTTTTGCTTTTGTAGCTTCAGCAGATAAGACGGGAGGACTCATGATGGGAGCACTGTGAATATGATCTCTGAAGTCCTCTTGGAGGTCCCAGTGACGAGTAGGCTGACTAATTAAGGGAAACCAGAGAGGGCAGCAATGGAAAAGAAACATTTGGGCAGAGTTCGAATCACATCTTCAGAACATCTCCTGCCCTTGCAGGAAATCCCTCCAGCGACAGTTTCTGCTAACCTTTGTCTCTTATGGAGTCAAAGGTTGCAGGGGACTGGCATTCTGTGTGTCCTAGCAGAAGCTGCCCTTTCTAAAAAGGAGTTTGGGTTGGTCAGTTCTTGCTGAAAACACTTCTCTGTAGAAGAATGTTTCTGTCTCCCAAGGCAAATGTTATTCTGTTTGTGGATCAGTGGTGAACAGCACTTCCATCTACACAGAAAACAGGCAATAATACAACCAATGAAGCCAGACCCGTAAAGACCCTCCCCTAACTTTCTTCATGATATTTCACCAGCAACAAGTCTCATCACTAACAGATCAACTTTGGCACCCTTAAAGGCCTTTCCAAAGCTCTTTGGTTGCTCTTTCAGAGCTTTGTGCCTTTTGCAGCACACCACCTGCTTCATTTTGCACTCCTCCTGATGCAGTGATGGAGACCCCCAACTGACTCCCTCTTGGCCAGATCATTTCCTGGCTCCCTTCCATTAAAGGCAGAATCGTCCCCAGCAACAGCTGTTGCAGTAATCTCTGGGCAAGACAAACCCTAGTTCAGTGCAAGAAGTGTCTCAAGGCCCTTTACAACAGCCACATATTCACCCTTATATATATCACAGTGGTCTGTGATCCCTAGTATACACTTATACACATATACAAAATATTATTTAATCCAATCATTATTCCAAACTGTCAATGACCCCATGAGGGCTTTTGTTCCCCATGAAGAGTTCCTTATGCCCTGGGAGTGGCTGCTGCAAAGGAAATTAATTCTCTTTGACAAAGCCAGTCTGATACAGCAGATCTCACTTGCTGATCCAGATACAGCTTCTCAGGGTTCATAGGCTGTACTCCAGCCCTTCTCCCTCAGCCAGTCTCATACTTTTGGGTACTGGCTTATTTGAGCCTATTCTCATGGCACCTCTCCCAGCTATGCCTTCCAGGTCAAACAACCACCCTGATGCCAACCAAATGGCCTGAAGTCCCTCCGGTCTGGATTCCTGTCTGGAGCTACACTCCTCTACTACATCAATCTTTAAGGACATTTACCATGCCCGGCCCAGGCACCTCTGCATTTCCCAGCTGCTCTTTTGGCAACCAGTGTTGGACAAATAAGCCCACTCCAGAATCCACTTTAGAAGAGGCTTGAGATCATGTGCCCCAGAGATAGATGGGATTTGCGGGCTGTGTGAGCTCAGACTACACTTCTACAGTCATAGGCTATCTATCAGGGAGAGCATGGATATCTAGACATGGATCAGAGGAGAGCACCCGAACTCAACCCACTTCTTGGCTTAGTATCCTCGAAGAAAGTGTTGATGCAACTTCACTTCTTCCAGTGACATCTTGTGATCCTCCTCCATTTTGCATCTGCTCTTTGCCAGCTGGGAAGGCATCACGCTGACACTCAAACAATCCACTACGACTCTGCCAGCGTAGTTAAAGAGGGACTGGGTAAAACCAACGTTTCTGTTCTATTCAGGACAGTGGTACAACAGGAGGTGTATATGCCAAAACTGAAGAAAAAAAAAGCATATGTTTCTCTGTAAGCTGTGCACAGCTGAACTTTCAGTGGAATATGGGCTTCAAATCCCCTCTTTTCCCTCTCTCTCTGCAAACATTATTTCTTCTACTTTTCCTCCTATTTTTTTTCTGTTTTTCCTCTATATCTTCTTTAACATCCTAAAGCAAGTGGGTTTGGATTTAACATGAGGGTGTGGACATAGCTGGTGCCTTTGATCCCCTACCCACCCTTTCCTTTCCCCTCCCCAGAAATCAAAGCTGGAGTGTATCAAATGAAAAATTGCACAGCACAGGCCCTGATCTGTCAGTGTTTGGGTTCGGATCAAACTTGTCCAAAGTCATAGATGCAGCTGGAGATTGCTGGTGGTTTCAGCCACTTTTTCTCTTCCCGTCTGAAATCACTAGGTCGAAGCTGTTTAGAGGATACAGTTCAGCTCTGAAACATCCCTGCCTAGCAATCATTTTAAAAAGTATTAATCCAAGTAATTTAAAAAAAAATGGAGAAAAAACAACAGAGGGCTTTGTAAAAACTCTTGCTGAACTGTACTTTTATCCCTGTCTATTTTACTTCTGCTAAGATAGTTATTTTGTGCCCAGTTCACCAAAATAGTAGACCACGACAGTCTTTTGTTTCAACTGAATTAATATTTGCTAGTACAAAGCAACATGAAATCAGAATTCTTTGGAGAACAGTTTTCATGCCAGTGGAAGGCATAAAACCTAAAGGGCATCCATGTCAATGCTTAAACAGACATGAGAAACAAGAGACAGGAGGAAGTGTAGAGTCCTGCATCTGGGCAAGAACAACCCCATGTACCAGTACAAGTTGGGGACAGAGCTGTTGGAGACCAGCGTAGGGGAAAGGGACCTGGGGGTCCTAGTGGACAGCAGGATGACCATGAGCCAGCAGTGTGCCCTTGTGGCCAAGAAGGCCAATGGCATCCTGGGGTGTATTAGAAGGGGTGTGGTCAGCAGGTCGAGAGAGGTTCTCCTCCCCCTCTACTCTGCCCTGGTGAGGCCGCATCTGGAGTATTGTGTCCAGTTCTGGGCCCCTCAGTTCAAGAAGGACAGGGAACTGCTAGAGAGAGTCCAGCGCAGAGCCACGAAGATGATTAAGGGAGTGGAACATCTCCCTTCTGAGGAGAGGCTGAGGGAGCTGGGTCTCTTTAGCTTAGAGAAGAGGAGACTGAGGGGTGACCTCATTCATGTTTATAAATATGTAAAGGGCAAGTGTCAAGAGGATGGAGCCAGGCTCTTCTCAGTGACATCCCTTGACAGGACAAGGGGCAATGGGTGCAAGCTGGAGCACAGGAGGTTCCACTTAAATTTGAGGAAAAACTTCTTTACTGCAAGGGTGACTGAACACTGGAACAGGCTGCCCAGAGAGGTTGTGGAGTCTCCTTCTCTGGAGACATTCAAAACCCGCCTGGACGCGTTCCTGTGTGATATGGTCTAGGCAATCCTGCCCCGGCAGGGGGATTGGACTAGATGATCTTTCGAGGTCCCTTCCAATCCCTAACATTCTGTGATTCTGTGATTCTGTGATTCTGTGAAGGCTTTATTCATGCCAGACTCTAGCATGCAAGAAAATTAGGTCAGTCCCTTGGTCATCACAAATTTTCTATAACTGCCTGTGTTATTAAAAGGCCTTCAAGTTAAAGGACCATTCCTGAAGTCTTCTGGCATCACCCTGTCCAAGACTTCACAGAGTCCCAAAGGGTGCACGTTTCTTGCATGCCCATGTAAATGTACAGCTGCACACACAAGCTCCTCATCTACAGAGCACTAAATGGAGGTCTTTCTTCTTGGCAGGGGGTGAGGGGAAGACATCCCTCAAGGGGATCTCAGACCCTTGAGGCCTGAGAAGATTCGTAACCTGGGCTCCCAGGTGGAGCTGAATTTGGAAAAGGCCCCTGCACTGGAGCAAGCGAGCCAGCCTCCACACTGGAGCTCCCCTCCAAGGGTGTGTTCAAAGCCCTGCACCAGCCCGGCAGCCTTGCTCCTCTCACTCCTGCTCTATTTTCATTCATTATTTCAGGAGTGCAAATCAAACCACAAGAGGAGGGAGAGAGGTCCCTGCTAGTAGGGAAATTAATTAGGATTTGGGAGATAATGCTTCAAATCACAGCTTTCTTCGGTGATCTTCCTTGCAACCTCAGGCAAAACACTTTGGACTCCATCCAGGCTCTATACCACAGTGATTACAGCAGGATTAGGTAGCTGCAAATGGTGTATGCATTGAACAGAGCAGTGAACAGGGGAGCCAAGACTGACAGATGAGGTCACTGGACACAGACAGGTGTGGAGCTTCAGGTAAATACCTATATGAGGTGGCCTAGACCCAGCCCCTTCCTCTCCATTATTGCTTATTGAACAGTCAGTAACCAAGACACACCATACTTGGAAAATCACACTTGCATCCCAGATGCAGGTGTGTGTCTGAAATGTGGCAAGTCTCAGTTGCTTTGCCTGCCCCAGGCCATGCAGTACGCACTTAATAAACAAAAACATGTGGGAGTGTGATTAAAGGAACTGCTGGCATGAATTTGGGAAGTGCAACTGCATGGCAACAAATACAGGGAAGGCTTGAGGATCATATGAAGGGGGTTCTGGATAAAGTTCACTCTCCTCCTATAGCTCTCAGGTGCCCCATACTAGCCCCACTTGCTGCAAGAGTAAAGATAAATGTACAGACAATATACATGCCCTTAGATAGCTATAAGCAAGTCTTTCTGGGAGAGTTTGTTTCAGAAATAGGTATTGTGAATTTCTACCACTGTGGCCGTTATGATGGCATTCTCATTTGCTGAAATGAAATGTTGAACTGTTGGAAAGGAAATTATAGGAAACTATTTGATTTTGTTCTGTCCTGGATCTTATGCATTTCCACTGCTATTGTTTGTGAGTCCTTGCCAGTAGGGCAGAAAATATCATAACTGCCATCTGCCTGGTGGTGTTTGTGCTTATCCTTTTCCCTAGGTAAGATTCACATAGAGTGGAAAGCTTTGTCTGGGTGGGTTTGTTTTGCTCTGTTTTTTTGGTTTTTTTTTTTGGTGAGGGGCAGTGGAGGAGTACGTTGGTTGTTTGGACAGTGAATGTCACAAGTAGCCATCATGACGGAAGGGTGGATAGGCAGAACTCAGATAATTTAATCAAAGAGAGTTGCTAATGCAATCTGTCCCTTGGTGGGGCTATATTGTCTCATGTGATGTCCTGGCTGTAAGTGGTACCCTAAGCTATCCACAAACCAAGTAACACTTCCTTATGTTGCAGAAGACTGAAGCAGGTGAAAGAAAACCAGCCCTAGTTTGGTGTGGCCTTTGACACTCCACATCAACAGCGCTTGCTAGTACAGCAATATCACTGAGAAAAGACTCTGAGCGGATGATACATTTCTGGCTTTTCAGAAATGATTTCCTGAGATTCTACTCCAAAAATCATTGTGACTGGCTTAGCTATAAACATTGTTTCATGGAGACAGATGTGCCTACTTGGATTCTGCAAGAGTCTCATTTAACATCTTCATTAATCTCTGGAAATGGAAATAATCAGGCGCTTGATGAAATTTACAAACAGCAATAATTTGGGAGGAGTCACAAAAACAACCACGGCAGAAAAGTAGAAGGCAATCTGGGGAGTATAATTTGGGAGTAAGTGGCATAAAGGAAGCATGCAGTCTAATTCTATTCATTGGTACTTATAAGAAAAGAAAACACCACAAAAATCTAATGGGAAAGTAAGATTTAGAAGGCAGATAAAGAAAAAAGAGCCAAGGGTTTATGGCAAATGTTGGTTTATGGCATGAACTAGCAAGAAGACAGGTTGTGCAAAAGGATCAAGTCACTGAGCCACAAAATCAAGAACGATCAAAACCCAGAACAACTGCTTTGATTCTTGGAAGGAAGACAATGACAAGATCATGAAATTCAAAGAAAATATCTTTAAATGGTGAAAGAACTGGAATGTATGATATATGTGGAAAGGATAAAGATCTGAAGATGCAAAAAGCTCATGGAAAAAACAGAAAAACAGGCATTGAGTAAGCAGGGAGGAGAGATAAAACATCCAGACTGCAAAAAAATAGGAAGAGATCTGATATAAATAATGTAAGAAAACATAAACAAAGGAGACATTTGGAGCCTTTTTTTTTCCTGACAGTGAGATCTGTAGCACTACCATAAAGTCTTCTAGGAGGGCATTGGAAAACCCAGCATTTAGGGCTGTCAGATCCCGTCCTGAGACAAAGCATGGATAATATCTATGTGCCAAACAGTTCTCTTAAGGCAGGGAAGCTGCCAGACACCCAGTGCTGGTTTTCTAACTTCTGTGACTTCGTATTTGCGTGGAGCAGCCCCCTTCTGTGTAGAGACAACCTGGTATTCATAAACAGTCACCTAACTAACCAGTAACAGATCTAGTCCTATTGGCCTTACCTAAAAATGGCATGTCCACACTTCTATTTTTTTGGCCACACCTTTGTCATAGCTCACTACATTTTCTAGTATGGATAACCGTACATTAGACTAAAAGCTTTCATTAAAGTTTCAGTTCACATATTTGTATGATTTATCACTAGAGGAGACCATGATAATTATCTGTCTGTTATGCTACACAACAGTGTCCAATTCATTTCTCCCATTAACTCAAGCCTGTATTCCCAGTTTGAGCCAACTCATATATGTATGTATTAAATAATCACATGGTGGATGCAACTTTGGTAAGTGCCTGAAAAGGATATTAGGTAGATAGTGTTCAGAATTGCCAGAATCAAGGCATTTGTATTTTTCTGAACTCTTATGTGTAAACACTGGGCTTTGTGCTGTCTTTCTGTCAAGGACATACAATAAACTCAGATTTAGCTTGAGAGCTGTTAGATAAATACCAAGTCATTTCCTCCTGAATGTCTCTATTTCTTGATTGTGGTGTGTCGTTGTGAGTATGTGAGCACGCATTTCATTTTGTTGGGGCTTTTTATGCTTTAATCTTCCAGAGCTCTTCCCCCCTCCCCTTTTTCCTTTTGGATGGAGGCTCAGCATTTCAGTTGCTGGTTTTATAAGGCAATGCATCATCTCTTCTCACTGCCATTAATTAGCCAGTGTAATATTTTCCATGTGAAGTCACAGGACTTGAAATGAACATATTTCGGCATCAATTAAGTCTCTGCTCATGTGAGGGCCCAGCTGCACTTTAAATACTATTTATATAATGGTAATGAGCCAGTCATCACCACTGCTGGCTTCCAGCAGGTTTTGTACAGTGCCTACTTGAGTATGATTAGACTTGTGTGGATCCTTCCCCTGCTTTTTTTTTTCCTTCCCAGAAACTATGCTGAATAAAACTGTCTGGTTTTTAAAGTCATAAAATGGGCTGGGAGCAGAAAATCGGATGTTATTCTTGGTGTCTGTTATATTTTCTTCTATTTTCCTTGGAAAAAGCACCCATCAAAGGCAGGAGTTTCTCCTTTTAATATTCCTCAGTCTTCCCCCCACCCCCCCACCTCATCTTTTTTTGGGGGTAGGAGTGGTTCGTATTTGGCATGTTTCCTCTCATACACACATTATTGCAGGAAAAAAAAACCTTAAGACATCTAAACAACCACAACTGGTAGATGATGTTATCAGAGGGATCCAAAGGAAAAAAATGAGGTTAGAGAAGCTCTGGCAGTACTCAATGAAGATTAGGTAAAATCCACAGGGATAACACAAGACCTGACCCAGATCCTGAGCTCTATACTCAGCCACAGTCAGACTGGGAGTTAAGAAAAGTTTCTTTTGAAAGAAAACTCTGTGTTGTGGTGTACACAGAAACCCTGCTTGGTGCAGTTGGAGGTAAGTGTGGTCATTGCTAGGTAATGCAATAGGCTGAACCATGTGGTCTCTGTGTGTGTCCTGCAGACTCAAAAAAACCCCTCTGCAGATATAATATGACAGTCGTATCTCTTCTCTCCTTTGCTCTCTAACAACTAGATTCCCCCTCAGCATGATATTCTTATCCCTCCCAAGCATTCCCAAGGAGGAGCAGTGTTAGCAGCCACTCCATCTGCCCTTTCATGGCACAGCAGAAATATCTGGTCTGCTCGCCTGCATCGTTGTGTATATGAGCAACTGATTAGGGGAAAGGCAAGTCACAAACTGTACTTTTCTCTCTTGGCATAGCAAGGTTCCCAGTCTCAATTGTTCAGCAAGGAGTTCCAGAACCTCAGCTCAGTTTCCAGGAAAGCTTTGTCTCCAGAGGCCCTTTCCTGTGAAGTGACAACGTCATGATCCTGGTGAACTGCAGCATGGAGGTGAGATGAACAGTCAGGCTGCAACAGCTCCAGTGCCCTCAGCAACTTTAAACACTGGGCAAGACAGAAATGAGCTCATGGTCTCAGCCATTCCCTCTGCTGGCTGGGTCCTAGGAGTCCTACCATCCTGGCAATCTTTTGTACATCACTTACTCTCAGATAAACCACAAAAAACACTTGCTCCTGCAGCAGACAGTATCAAGTCCTTTCCTTTATGTAAAGGACAACAGGGCCTTCATAAGAAGGAGCCTCATAATATGTTCTGATTATTGTAATCAGAAGTAGATGGTCTAGCCAGATGTTGCACAAAAAACAGGTCCTGTCATGCCCTGGTGGGGGTGATAGAAAAACAGTTGGTGTGCTATAAGGGTTCCCTTGGGAATATTAGCAGGATCCTAGAAAGTCTACCCTCAAAGGCAAATTCTCGCAGGCTAGCAAATAGAGGCTGGGCAACATGTCATCACTAAGGATATTCAGGGCATGCTTTTTAGAAGCAAAGCAAATCTGTAGCCCAGGTCAGGTCTGGAAGTCACTGTCACACTGGTTGGACTCTGAACCACTTGTCAGGACAGGAACTATGTGGTTTTATTCTTCTCTGATTGGAGCCTTTCCCAAAGAAATCTGCTATCCAGTCTCCCAGTCAGCATCTTCACTTGTGGAGACGCTGGCAGGCACTGAGGCCAAGAGGAAATTACGTCTAAATGTGGCCTCCCGAAGTCTTGTTGGCTATTCCCTCCAAGTGTTTCATCTGCCTGTAGTGAAAACAAATAAACAAGAAAAAATTGCTTCCTAAATCACAGCCATCGGCCATCAAAATCCAAGTGGAAGGGTAGGGCTTAGAGAATCTAAGGACACTCAGGTTTCATCTTTTTTTCCCCCCCCCTATCATCTCACACATTTTTATTTCCATTTTCATGCAGCTTCCGTAATTTCAATAAAGACTGTTTTTTAGCAAGGGAGAGGTTTAAGGTCTGGTACGTGCAAGGAACACGAACATTAGAGAACAACAAAAGCAGATGAAAACATGGGGGCTGGGCGAGGGGAAGCCTCAGCTCGTTGTGTATCAGAAATAGCTGCTGGCTGTAATTCCCACAGCGGGGAGTGAAGTCTGTGCTATTTTATCAGGTTACATTTCCCAAACTGCAATTTCAGCTTAATCTGTTCTCAAGGCTTTAATCACCAAATTGACAACAGCAAGAGTATCAAACTCCTCTTCTTCATCCTCCTTGTCTCTCAGTCCAGTTCCCAGGATAAAAACCACAAAGGCCAGTGTGAGATACGGAAAAAGAACATCTCTGAGATGGAACAGACCCAGTGCAAATTCTTAGAAAGCATAAGAAAGCTTTAAAAAAAAAGCAAGAGTTGTTTTATCCAGCTCTAACTGAACAGTTTTCTGGGCAGATGTTTGAGCTGATGAAACCAACCCACGTCACTAAGAACAACACTGGTGACTGTCTCCATACCCCCCCCAAATGAAGAAAAACAGAGAGCAGCAACAGGCAAGAGGCCAATCTAGCAACTGTTTTGTGGCTCTGCTCAGAGGAAAGAACTTGAAAGAAAAGCCAACATTTTGGGATGGTTTTGACCAGTGTTCAAAATCTCATGATATAGACTTAGCTCTATCAACAGCTCATCTGAACGTTTTTTTTCTGTCAGAGCTCTCCAACCTTCTCAGTGTCTCTCTCAGAGAATCACAGAATCACAGAATCACAGAATGTTAGGGATTGGAAGGGACCTCGAAAGATCATCTAGTCCAATCCCCCTGCCGGGGCAGGATTGCCTAGACCATATCACACAGGAACGCATCCAGGTGGGTTTTGAATGTCTCCAGAGAAGGAGACTCCACAACCTCTCTGGGCAGCCTGTTCCAGTGTTCGGTCACCCTCACCGTAAAGAAGTTTTTCCTCATATTTATGTGGAACCTCCTGTGTTCCAGCTTGCACCCATTGCCCCTTGTCCTGTCAAGGGATGTCACTGAGAAGAGCCTGGCTCCATCCTCTTGACACTTGCCCTTTACATATTTATAAACATGAATGAGGTCACCCCTCAGTCTCCTCTTCTCTAAGCTAAAGAGACCCAGCTCCCTCAGCCTCTCCTCAGAAGGGAGATGTTCCACTCCCTTAATCATCTTCGTGGCTCTGCGCTGGACTCTCTCTAGCAGTTCCCTGTCCTTCTTGAACTGAGGGGCCCAGAACTGGACACAATATTCCAGATGTGGCCTCACCAGGGCAGAGTAGAGGGGGAGGAGAACCTCTCTCAACCTGCTAACCAAGGAGAACCTCTCTCGACCTGCTAACCAAATTGGGAAGGGCAAAACACCACAATTGGGAAGGGCAGGCAGTTTGATTGTCTATTACCAACTACTGGAAGGACGATATCCACATTAGTTTGGCTGTGAATCTATTGCTCTTTCCTTTTCCCCCATTCCACAGTCTTTCCATCCGTAAATAATATTTTAAACCTGTGTAAGTTACAAAGATTTGTATGCAATATTCTAGGAGATCTTCAGTGCATCAAAAAAGGTCCTAAGCAGAGATCAAAAAAATGTTCCTATAGATCCCTGTGAAAACTAGGAGAACTCCATCTCATGGTGATGCAAGTCAATAGGTTATTAGACCTAGAAGCAGGAACAAAACACAGTGCCTCAGCTTCTCAGCTGGAGAACAAAAAAAAACAAACCAGCTAGATTGAAACCAGCTGTTTCATACATCCCACCTCCTTTGGACCTCTTTCACACTGTGGTATAATTGATGTTGGTCTTACAAGGAAGATGGTCATATTCCTAAGAGCACAGTGTGATGTGGCATTTAAAGTGGGGAACAGGGAAAGATGACGCAGTTCCGTTTTGCACCCAAAAGATCATGAAATGAGCAATAATCAATATTAATGAAGAGTACTGAAGTCCCCAAAGCTGATCACTTTGTGGGTAAGACAGCTAAAAGGAAACATTATGTGCATATAAGAAAAGCATGGAAAGAAACTGAGTGCCTCTTTCATTCTGTTAATCTTGTTCTTTCACTAGAAAGAAGAAAGGAGTCTATCTGAGTAGCTGTACTGCTTTAAAGTTTGGGAAGGAAACACCCTTCTAAAATACCCTCTGACGTGGCCTTTAAACGACACAAACAAAATAAAATATTCCACATGAAAAAACATATATTGTATGAAAACATAATTTACAGTTCTCAATTTTCTACTATAGGGCTGCTCTAGCTATAGTTTACCATAAAGGATAATCTGATAGTCATATGATTTCACTTTATTCTATGCACAATCAAAGCTGTATTTAACTGGGGCAGAACATTTAAGGATGACTTAGTCAGACATTTTGGTTTCCATGGGAATTACAGAGTTCATAGTTCTTAAAGCAGGGTGGAATCCTTATAAGCTCCAAGGATTCTTAACTTGTGACTCCAGGAAGGTTTCTTGGTTATCTTGCTTTTCCATAATCTAAGTGGGAAAGAGATCCTGGCTAGAGTGAGGAGAATTCCCAATAACAGGCTGAGCATGACTGGGCTACTCTGACCTGTAGAGGTCTACAGTAAGATTGTGTGTGTGTGTCTGCACGCATGCATGTATGCATGCCCATGTGCATGTGTGCCTATGTGTTCATACGTACAGAGGCAGTGTACGTATGAGTATATAAACAGATTTTTTATATATTCGATGCTTCAAACGGGCCAGTTCCACCAAGCCAAAACTAATTATTAGTCAAGCCAGCTGAGACGGAGAATTTAAAGCAGTGGCAAAAAAATTAATGGTAATCAGGAACTTCTAAAAGAAATCTTATTAAATTCCCCCAAACTGAAATAATGTAACTCTAGAAAGAGGACATGCCATTTATAAAACCACACTTGCTTAGCAGGGACTTTGAAGGTCTCATACAGTCACTTAGAGACATATATACACATATGTGTACACACTGGCATGTCTATATCATACAAAGCAAATAAAAGAGTGGAGAAACTAACAGTAATTGACATAAATCAGAAGCTATGAGGAAGGGGAGTAGAAAGCTGCAAGGAGAAACATGTAGCAATGAGCACTATGGACAACACAGACAGATTGTTTTAAAATAAACAGCATCAAAGGAAAACTAAGAAAGGATCTGGTGCCAGATTGGATGTGACAGTTTAGGGTAGGAAAAAGTGTTCAGGAAGTAGCTCTCTCCTGTACTTGAGAAAAAACTGTATTGTATGAGGTCTGTACACTACGTTCTAGCAAGAATGAGAAGGATACTAAAGGTAAAGGTAGATATGATGATTAGAAAACATACATCTGTAAGATTTGAAGGAGCTAGCCAGGACATGCACTCTTTTAGTGGGATTATTCTCACCTCATTTCAGATACCCAAAAGTTCGGATTTTTGTTTACACCATGCCTTTGAGACTCTCTCTGTGGTAATGGATGGTACAGCAAAGGTGATTTATCCCAGGTAATGGATGGTACAGCAAAGGTGATTTATCCCATCTGAAGGTAGGTGTAATAAACCTCCCTCAAAGGTGTTTGTCAATCTTCATTTACAGCAGGGAGTGTAGGAGATGTAGCCTGGGATGCATTCCCAGTTGTTAAAGTACCGAGATATGTGAGACAATCAACAACAATTTTTGCTGTTACAGTTTTCAGTGAGCTTTCAGGGACTGGAGCACATAATGTACAGTGGGAAGCAGAGCAAGATGGATTTGTTCATCCTGGAGAGGGGAAGGCAAAGGGGGGAACATATTTCTGTCTTCAGCTGTCTAATGGAGTCTTACAGAGAAGATGGATCTAGAAAACTCTCAGAGATGCACAGCAAAAGAATGAGAAGCAAAGGGCCCAGTTCACCTCTTGGGAAATTAGGATCGCAAATCAAGAACAAAATCTGTACAACGTTTGTGTTAAAGCACTGGGAGCAGTTCCCAGAGAGACTGTGGAATCTCTGTCCTCATAAAGACTCAAAATTGGACTCGACAAGGCCCAGAGCAAACTTTGAAGTTGGCCTTCCTTTGAGTTGAGGGTATTGAAGAAGATGACGTCAGAGGTCCCTTCCAAACAAAATTTCATGATTCTGTGATTTCCCATTATAGCTGTAAGTCTGACAGCTTGACATACATTCTGAGAGAAATCATGACATGACATGGGCTCAGCTAATAAACAATTACGTTAGGAAATATAAATTAGGCTAATCAACAGGGTTTTATGTGAAACAGATCCTGTCAAACTGGCGTGATATCTTCATTTGATAAAATTACCAGTTTGGTGGCTAAAGATAATCTTGTTGATGTCACAGACTTCTGTAAGGCATCTGACTTTGCCCTGCAGGATGTTTTAATTAAGAAACTAGAAAGACACAAAATGCATTTGGCCTGCATTCAGCAGCTCAGAAATGGCTGACTTGTGGGACTCAAATGAAACTGTAAAAGAGAGAACTCTTATGAAGCAGAAGCATTTGTGGAAAGGCCCAGCTGGCATCCATTCCTGTCCACTGCTCTTCAAGGATCTCAGTGACCTGGGAGGAACCGTAATACCAACACCTACAAAGCTTTCATAGTGTACAAAGTCTTAATAAGAAGAGAAATGGGCTTAGAAGCCCAGAAGCCCAGAAGAGACAGTAAATAGCAAAGGCTGGTCATTGGTACACATTGCCTTGGGTCAGCCAGAAAGCTCAATGCAAGAAAACACAAGTTAGATGCATCCAGCTGTAAAGCCATCCATCTAGGCACAAAAGGTGTAATGGAGTTTATGTATAGTATAAAGGACTCCACACACAGCAGCTGCAGTTTTGTTAGTTGAGGGCCTCTGTGGACATGGTGTCAAGAAGGGAAAATGTGATTTCTCGAGTATAAAAAACATACGCTGAAAAGAAATAGAAGAGGTAATAGACAACTGTATTTGTCATTGGTGCCGCCACTGATGAAGTTCATATCTAGCATTAACAATTCAGGCAACATATAGATAATTTGCAGAGGGTTAATGGTAGAGCTGCTTGCTTAGTTACATTATTGGAAACATTCTTCAGAAGGAAATAATTAAGATTAGCACATCAAGAGTCTTCCAGAATCCCATTGCAGAGGTAGCATGATCCTTCAGAGACATCCTCATCTGTTCCCTGCCCACTGTGGGATCAAAAACAGCCATGTCACTTCTGACAGATTATGTATAATCTGCTCTTAAAAACCTTGCATCTGTCATGTTGCAATATTAATACATAAAAGGCAACTGCAGTGAAGAAGGAAACCATCTATGCTATTTATTTGCTGAAGCAAAACAAGAAATCATGGTTTAAAGACAGTTATGCAGCCGCTCTTCAGACTTCTCTTCTCTAGACTGAAAACCTCAATTTTCTCACTCTTTTCCTCATAACTCCTGTTTTTGAAGACACTGAGAGGCCTCAGCACTTATCTCTGGACTCTCTAAACATTATTCACTTCTTAGAAGTCTGATGCCTCACAGGGGACAAAGACCTCTGTGTTACTTTACCACTTAAGCAGAACAGAATTTTTATTCCACACATTTTGAAAGTAATAATGTTCTCTATACAGCCTAGTATAGTGCTTGCATTTTTCGTAGTGACCTGCATTGACTTGTGATGACTAAAGACTGTGGTGTCATCTCCGTCAATGGAAAATCTCATCAAGAACAAACTCTTTTATTTTTCCTTCTTTTTATTCTTTTTTTTTTCCTCAGTGATGTTATTTAGTACAAATGAGAATTAGCTCAGAGAACTCAATGATATATATTAAATAACATGTGGATAATAACATGAGAGGATAACAGTGACCAGTCATGGCCACAAAAGTGAGAAGTCTCTTTACACCTATGAACCAATAGCACAATCTCTCATTCCTCCAAGAGCTTGGGCACACAAGATAACAGCCATTTCTTTAACCAGTGGACAACACCTAAAATCTCAGGACTAGCGGGCCGCTAATCCATGAACAGGAGGAGCAGTACATAAGGATCATGACCCAGCTCACATTCCTCCTGAGCAGCCAGACAAAGAAGCAAAGGCCACACAGTCATCCCTTCATGGAGCTGTTCTTCTTTAACGCACTTTTCATTAGGAAATCCTTTTCTCTGTGCTTCCTATGCTCTCTTGGCCCTAGGTGAGTTACAAAGCAGAATGGAAAATTCATATGATGAGGAGAAGATATACAGGCTTTTCTGCTTCCAGCAGTCCACCCAAAATTACAACTCAGGAACAGGACAGGGATGATATCATGAAACTGAAAGCCTGATACTTCTAAAGGCACGGAAAGAAAGGAAAAAGTTATTATTTTATCTGATTCAAATGCATGGTGCAGGCTCAAAAGCCAGAAAGCAAATAAAAAGAAAAAAAAGTTGCATTTCTAGCTCATAACTATATATATTTCTTTTTCTTTTTTTTCCCCCCTTTCTCTTAATCCTGTCAGGAAATTGGGACAAGCTGGAGCCATTCTCTCCTCTCCTCCTTCTACAACACTTTTATCTGCCTGATATAATCTATTTCAGAGCTGCTCAGCCTATGAGGTTTCTTCCTAAGGGGCACAGACACTCCTATTTCTTCAAGTGCAGAGGAGGGGGCTTTCTCCTCATCTTACCATTTGATGTGCAAACGTGTCCCCCACACAGAGGCACACACACACCTGCTTCCCTCAGCAGATTCTGCCTCCTCCTTGCATGTCTCTAATGTGGGAGAGCTAACACAATGGCTCTGACACATACCTCAGTTCTTCCCCTGCTGCAGTCCCAGCAGCACCGGTGTGGAAATCAGACAGGAGAGAGCAAGGATTATTTTGAGTGTGAATTCAGTGCAGAGGAAATGTGGTCAAAGTGATTCAGGGAGGAGTAAGTTATGACAAGGTGTCTGCCTGTCTGTGTGACTGATCCTGAAGAGAGCTGTGGACATCAGGAAGGTTGTTCAGCACTTCCCACCATGGAAATCTACTTGCAACTTTGCCAGGTTTTTGTCACTGGTGGTGTAATTGCCAATGGATGTCTTGCCTCAGGCTTATTACCTATATATGTGTGTATATGTGTATGTATACAAATGCTTATTTATGCATAGATATGTGCATGTGTTGGCCAAAACATCTTACTTACTTGCAAGACAGGGACTTGGTGGACTAAATGCTTAGACTCACAGCGCCGATTTGCAACGTGTCATTTGTTCTAAGTCACGTTACTTAGACTAAGCTATTCTAAGAGTCTCCCTTAAAATGACTAAAGGCACTACTGGCAATAACTAATGACAGAAAGGCGTTGATATATAAAACCCTATCATTGACAACTTTAGTATCAAAGGCAAAATGGCAATGGTTCTTTTGAAAGGCCTCACTTTCCATGCTACCCATCAGGCATTTGATGTGTAGAAGCAGAGATGACTGTTGCGTCAACCAATGGCTGTATCATTTTTTATACCTGTGAACATCCGCTCAAATTTGCCACATTATTTTAACAGAAAATCCGGACTTTATCAATGCTCTGTCAAGATTTCTTAGGTTTTGTCACCTAAAATCTCCACAGAGTCATTCCTCCCTGAACTCAGGTCTCTCACAGCTCCTAGGATGACAGTGCTTTTCACATGCCATCCCCATCAATCAGTGTTTCCTCTCCCTCCCACACACTCATCCATAGCTGAACTGCACATGTGCTGTCTTCATGGGGAGCATAGACTCTGTAAGACATTCCTGGAAGACCACTACTCAAATGCAGCTGCTACAGGGAAAAACTCATGAAGCAAGTAAGAGAGAATTTGGAAGGCATGCAGTCAATGATGACCAATAAAATAAAAAAAGATAAGGATAAACCAAATATTGAGCTGTTCTCTGTATACAAGCATGGTGCACAAGAAGGCAAGGATCATATTATAAAAGACCATGCTGTAAGGCAAGTCCATAAAAGGAGACCTGAAGCTGGCTGTCCACTCCTCAAATGTCAAGTGGTGAACCTTAAAGACCCCTCACTATAGCTGGTGTGCTCATATAGAACAAGGAGTGTCATTTGTCTAAATGCAAAGCCTAAAAGACAGTTCCCCCTGGCTCTGGTTCCTGCTTGCCTGAAGTAGCAAGATCTTGGATCTTCTAGGCTTGCTGGAAATAAAAAATGTAGTCCTAGTGGATGAATTAAGCAGTTATTAAACAGCTTGGGTAACTCTTTCAGAGCACTGATTTATATTTATAAAATCCAGACTCACTACTGGAATTCTGCATTGGATTACTTCCCTTGGTCTAAAACCTCCCTTGGTGGTGCACGTTGTGAGCCCTCTGCATTTCTAGTGGTGAGACAGGAACCTTGCAACCCACCATCTGCAGGGGTTTAGGCAAGGTGTAACAGTCCAGTAGGGCACAAAGAAGATGCACTCTTTACTTACTTACCTCACCTCCCAAAGTCACAAGTGAAAGTATCATCTACATTAGGATTTAAGGCTTGGATCTCATCATGCCTGGGTTTCGAGACTTTGTTCAGATCTGAGAAGCTGCAGAGTGGAGAGAGGGGAATGCTGCTCACCAAAATCAGCACGCAGGAGAGGGGACTCATTCAACCACAGTACAGGATTGCACAGGACAAGAGCAGTCCAGAACAGCTACCTTGACCAAATCACCTTCAGACTAGCCCAGATTTTTAACATATTTCTTGAAAATGTGACCAATAGGCATCTGAAATCCATTAGGACAGAAAAACTGTATTTGTGGTTCATTTAAATCTATTACATGCACCCAGTGCACTAACCTGACAGGCTAAAACTCTGATTACTGTCTCTAAACAGACATTGGCTTCTCTAAGGCTCAGCTAGCTTGACTAAATTACTCTGAGTTTCCCGTCACCTTCAGGGAGAAGGCAAGGACACAGCACAAATCATCTCAGAAGCTGGGTTGTGCTTGTGGCGTAGATAACCCTGCCATTGCTGGTTGCAACCACCTAGCTCAGACAAGCTGCTTCGAGTGATACCTCTCCTTTCCAGGACCTGGTGCAGAAGAGGGCCATATGTTCACAATTTTCTCATGATCTACAAAAAGCAGATTGCCCTGTGACATGATATTCCTGATGTTTGTTCCAAGCTATAGATTTTTGTGACCGATTCTATGCTACCATCTTAACTTCACCAGAAAATATCTCAGTTGCTGGAAATCACAAATCCTTGTTTTACAAACCTCTCCGTCTGCAGACCAGACCAGAGATACTGACCGTTGCTTAAACAATGCACAAAGGATGTAAGTTCCTTGCTAAGCAATCCACAACCTCCCCCCCTCAAAAAAGTCATACCTTTCCCATATGTGTGTTACGTGTTTCATATAATTTATTGCACACATGGTAAAAATATATCTGACAATATATAAAATGCAATTTTTAAAGGAAGAAAAAAAAAAGAATTGGCCCATTGTTCTTCTGCTTAAATATGGGACACCACACGATATACGTTAAAATTATAAGAATATGTTGAAAATATTTTATGTCATTCCATGTAATATATTTGAAATATCATGACAGCTGCTATAGGCTGTAATATGTTCCATATTGTCTGATATATTCTAAATGTCTGTGTAATACATTTCACAAAATACATTGCAAATGAAAAAATGGACAAAAATTTTCCCTTTGCTTAAGATGAGTGCGTATAATAAATAAATATAATTGTTCAAAAAAGCTTGTTTATTCCTAACACCTTTTATGTTCTTATTCATTGACATATGGGTAAACAAGCTTTTATTTATAGCAAACAAGAATTTCACAGAAACCATGAATTTACTCCGGTACACAAATTCTTCAATTACAGGTTTGAAATGATCAAAATGCACAGTATACATAATACCCAGTGATTTACATAACCCAATGAAAACAGAAAATAGAATGAAACTAGACAATCAGGTACACTTGCAGAAGCCACTTTACAAATATTTCATTGAAGGCATAAAACTGTTTGATGAAAATCATCCTGCACACATATGCCACAAAAGAGCATCCCTCACTCAAAAGCCCAATGTATTGCTACCAATTGCCTGACATATTGTTGTGCTGAAGGGCTTAGAATATTATGTTCCATTCCAATGCAAAAATAGAAAACCATAGGATCAAGACGTCTCTCAAAAAGATTTATTAGCTTCCCTTTCTTCTCTTTCCTAGCAGCCCAATCAGGATGATTTCCCATTGTATAAGACACTGAAAAAAAATTCCCTGTGTTCTTGTGCTTGTGGTGCTATACAATGTGAGGGGAGAGAGGAGGACCAACTCCAGATGTGGAAAGGCAGCGCCAGAGGAAGGCAGCAATGTATTCTCTATGTCCACTGGTGACAGGGGAAGGAGTCAGGAGCTTACATTGCCACAGAGGAGGTATAAGCTAGACGTTAGGAAAACTTAAAAGGCACAGGATATCAAACCCCTCAGGCAGACTGCCTGGGGGTTTGGGGCACCCCTTTTGTTGGAAGTTTCACATGCCAGGTAGAAAAACACCTATCAGAGGAACCGATATAGGGGAATGGGCTGTGATATCACTGAAGCCTCTTCTCCCTCTGGCCCATTCAGGGACTAGGTGATTATCAAAATGTAATAATTACAGCTTAATATGCAGAGACCCATTTTCAAAGCCATAGTTTTAGGGTAGGTATGTTATCACCTCTGCTGCAGCCAGACATGATGCAGAAAAGCTGCTGGATGTGAAAGGAAATAACCACTCCAACCGAGAGGAAAAATAATTTTAAGGCTTATACCTTTGGCCAAAATTCAGGTGATCTTGGCCCACCCCACCCCTTTGCTCACTGCTTGCTTGCTTACTTGATCTTTAAAATGCAATTCCAGTGTTGCACTACCCCCAGCCTCTACCTAGCTTGACTATCAGCACAGCGATTTTTCTTTACAATGCTAACATGCAGCAGCATGCACAACAGGGCTCTGGATCTGACTGGCTGCTCTCACACCCCATTGCAACACAGTTGTCCATTTGACCATTCCTCTAACCCAGCTTCCTCCCAGCCCCCAGACTTCCTGAGTGGTTTTTTTAGGAATGTCTGTTAGGTTAAAAATCTGCTACTCGTGTGTCTAAGATCAGTAGTTAAACCCACATGTATGCTGCTGAGCAAATATGCCTTTGTTGATGCTGGAAATGGACTGCTATGGGACCATTGGCACCTACAGCTCTGCAACCAGACTTTGAAAGAGTGGCCCATAATGTCTTTGTGCCTCAGTTTCCCTACACATGCCAGAAAGTAAGAATGCCTATGATTCAAGTGGTGTGGTGAAATTGTAGGATCATTTGCTATTTCATGGTCCAGTTGCCCAAGACAGAAATACCACAAGTTAGCCACTTAGATGCAAAATACTCTAAATAGCTGAAAAAGACCAATATCCCAATCTTTTTTTGCAACGCAGTCAAAATCCAATCCTGAATTTTGTCTAGATTTAACACACTTTTATGTGCTTCTAGCTCATGAAAAGTAACAGGGCTTATGCACATGTTTAAGTGCTTTGCAAGACAGAGATGGGTTTATGTACATGCGGTGATACTTTGGTGATAGCCCTTCCCTCTATGTGCTACGACAGAATAGCTAGGGTTAAGCAACTTTGAACCAATTCACATTTTAGGGGCTGGGATATACTTATCTGCCCAGTGAGTCATGATTTCCTTGCTGTTAGCTATTAATAACCCTTGGAGGAACTTTTCAAGCTGATAACCATTTCCTATCATTTTTGGCATTTTGAACATGTTTTTATTTTATTTTCCCATTTCTCCCAGTCCCCCAAAGGCAGCCAGATTCCCAGAACCCTCACGGAGTAAAGAGATCACTTCCTGCCCTTCCCGTCCTCCTGCTTCCTCCACGCTTTCCAGGCCAATAAAAGGAGATCCTCCACCCTTTCCAGGCCAATATTCTTGAGATCATCTTTTTCTTTTTTTGATTCTGTTCTGTTTTGTTATTTTTAATGTGGTCAGTTACTTAGTACTTTCTCATTTTCTGGCCGAGACCTTCATCTTCTCAGTAGAGTGGATGTAACATGAACCAGTGAACTTTAAACATTTGGGGTCAGCAATAGCCCTTAAAGCAATGTATATTTAATGAAGCAATATATATTTAATTATTTTTACACCCCCCTCCTCCCCCAAGGGTTAGAGTTCAAACACTGACTGATAAGAAAGTTGCCCCTCTAGCTTACTCAAGTGCTGATTTTGTTAGGTCTTGTGACACCCTTCCCACTTTATATCAGAAAGAGAGCATATACAGCAACTGGCCGTGAATAGGGTAGAATGGAGAGTGATTTCACTTTGCAATTCCGCTTCTAAACTGAGCATGAAAGACAAGCACTAGAGTAATCCTCAATACACTTTGCTCCTGCTCAGGATAAGCTTGCTTCCTGGAGCTAGCTGTCTTTTTTACAAAGGGGAATTTCAGCTTGTGGACATGTTCAGAGTAAGGAAAAATCTCCACTATTTCACACAGCCTTTGAGAAAACCAGTGATGTCTCATTTGTCTAGAGGAAAAGTGGGAAACATGTTAGCATAGATGCCCCCTGAAAGATGCAAATAGGGGAGAAGAAGATCTAGAGGGATTATCAGGATTGTGCTTTAAACACATTCCACCTCACAGATGTAGAAGAGAGAGAACGGGAAAAAAGACAGGGAAAGCCCAAGACGAAATCACTTCCAGATGCAGCCCTTGCCCTGATGCAGCCAGATCCCTGCTGCCTCTCTGACAGAACATCTCAGCTTCTCAGAGCTCATTAGGATCTAAAAGAGGGTCATAGACAATAACTGTGTGCCTTGAATCTTGCCCATCTTACAGGCATCTTGTCTCAAGCAATCAAAGGCAGCCTATGCTGGCACAGCCTATTAATTAGCCGGCTGTGCTTCCAGCTGGTTTGCAGGCACATGGCAGGTTAAACAATAAATAAATCAGATTAGGCTGAAATCTGTTAAGCTAGAGTGGTCCTGGCATTCAAAACCATTTCTTCAAAGCATTGCAGATCAGTGCTCAGTTTTTATTTTCCAAAGCCTGTTATCATGGGTATGGCTACATGGTACTTTACAGACAGACACAAGATCATTTTGGCTGAGCTTTCAGTAGGAGCCATGGATTGGCTTTAGACCAGAAGCCATATAACCTCCTGAGAAGGCAGGTATATGAGCTCTGGCTGGCTTGTGGCTGATCCAAGGCCTGAATAGAGCGATATGCTATCTTGTGCATAAGGAATTTTCCTTGCATGACCTGGGGAAATACTTGTGCTCACTTGCAAACCTCACAGCCTCCATCCAAATGAACATTACTAGTTCTAACTGCGCTTTCTTGCCTGCTGCAAAAGTGTTTCATCAGGAGCTCAAGGCCTGTGCATGAAAAAATATGGGTTATTTCTTTGTTAAAGTCAAAGAGTCATTGCAATTTGTATGTAAGAAGGAGAGGGAATGTAAGATAAAACAGGCCCTTTTTTCAGTAAATAAGTGTTGTCTATTTCTCTGGGATCTAGAGATTTAGGAGCAAGTGGATAGGAAGCTTTGTCTGTGTTCCAATGGAGCTGACTCTGCTCTCTGCTCTCTGACATGGCCTTGCCCCTCCTGGAGCAAATGCTTCACCCTGGAGAAGAGCCCCAAACCACTTCTACCTTCTCACTCCAACAGTTCCTCCAGAAGTCTCTGCCCATGGCACTTTATGTCTGCATCTTCCACCAAGGTGAGGATGGAGTCTGAGATGTCCCAGGTGGGCACATCACTGAGCAGCAAGGACAGGGCAAAATTTATCAAGTCAGTGGAGCTTCTAGAGAAAAAATACTCTGTACAAAGAAGCTCTTGGGGAAATCCAAGGGTTAAATTAAGTGGAAAGAGATCACTTTATTTCTGGAAACACTTAGGAAAGTCTAAGTCATAACAAATGCCTTTTTACGCTGCTTCTACATAGTTTTCACTGCCATGACATCTATCAGTCCCGGACCTTGACTTCTTGTGCTCAATACTATATCAACATAGCTGGGAAAGGTGGTCCCTGGCCACCGAGCATACAATGCCATAACACCAGAGAAGAAGGGACAAGCAACATCGAAGCGAAAGGGAACATAGGCAACCCACCTGCCATCTCGATCCTGCTTCCCTTCCAAATCTGACTGGAGAAGCAAGCAAAAAATTTAGAAAGAGAACTTGATGATGAAGTTTGCATGCAGGTCTTTCCTGACATAGTCTATGAAGGATTGTTTCTGTAGCAGTCAAGATACTATTGGTCTTAGCCCGTATCCCTCATTTTCCTCGTGTTTTTTCCATACAGGCCTTAACGAAACTCTCACCAAAAATGACTAATTCTCAGCAAGAACAAATAACAGTGTTATAAAGCAAAGATTTTTCAATGCCCAGGCTGCAGGCAGCTTCCAAGCAGTTCAATTTCTTCCCCTATACCACCCAGCTGCTTCTTTACTTTGGGAGAAGAAATCAAGAATCTGCCCAAATCAAAACATGCAGTGCACTTTCCCCAGGGAAAATACATCACAGTTAGCAAGCTGCTTATAAAAACACTTTTCAAAGTTTTCAGGCTGTGTTTTCCCTCCCGGAGTGGAGGGATCTTCTTTCTCTGTTCATAGTACCTCACTGGCCAGGCACATTGCTTTAGTTAAGAGTTGTTCAACCCAGTGGGATAAACATCCCCCTTAAAATTGTTTTCAGATGGAAATAATGGGTTATCTCTCACTCTCCCTTCTCCATCCCTCCCCCATCACCCCTGAGGAATATTCACCATGGGCTGCATCTAGAGAGGGTGAAAATTTGTCATGTTTTTAACTTGTTGGAAGTCTGTCAGAAATCCCAACTCCAAGATGTATTTTTTTCCCATAAAAAAATCTCCACATTTCTTTCCCGCCCCCCCCTTCAAAAAATAAACAAACAGAATAGTTTCCTTGGAGGAGGCAGGGTCAGAGCTCAGCTGCTTTGAGATCTCATCCTCTGTCTGTGCCAGGGTGGCTGTAGTCTTCTCCCTTTTTTCCCCAACAAGAGCAGAAAAGGTTTGCTGTCAGTAGGGACGTGCTCAAAGGCACGAGGCCATCCTGATGTCATTGGTACTTGGCAGCTGGGGAGCTGGTGCCTTACTTGGTCTTGCCACTCTGATAACTAGTGACAGTTTGGGATCTTGCCTTTCTTTCTTATCATCAGCTGATCCTGCGCTTATCCGGTTGCATTCAGGACAACTTCTTAAACTATCTTTATTGATGACAGATCAGGGGTTGATGGAGATATTTTATGGGTTTGGCAGTGAGAGCTGGAGTGATGCTAAATCTCTTCTCACTTGGCTGATCCCAAGAAATAAAACTGGTGAAGCATGCACTCACAAATCCCTTAATTAGCCAACGCTGACATATCCCATTGAGAGTGTTAAGAAGAAGATGTTAAATAAGGTTGTTTTTCATCCACTGAAGCAAAAGAGACAATGCTCAAACTTTCAATTTACCCTGGCTCTTAGACATTAAATTAAATTCCTTGAGAGAAATGAAAACATGCATCTAGCAATATAACCTTCTCTGTTTACCGTTATAGATTGTTTAAAATCTGTGACATAATCCTATATTGCTCTGATTTCCTTTTGTTTCCCCAAGTCCTTGAAGCCAATGGACAAACTTTGGGTTGCATTCGGCTAGAGGCTATACTTGCAAGAAGCCAGATTTGCTGTCCAAACAATTGGGCCAAAGATTAAGGACAGACAACTTAGTAATGTCATACCAGATCTGTTCTTTCTCATTTCCCTCTTCCCTGATCTCCCAACCCAATATGAAAATCAGCCTCTAATCCTGACTTCTTGTAGGCAAGAATGGGATGGATTCTTGTCTTGACACCAGACCGTTTCTGCGCATCAGCCAGCTGGAGTGGTATATGATATATCTCCCTTGCCTAATCTGACTCTCTTCTCTGCAGTTTTCTCCAACTGTTTGTCTCTGCCAACTTTTGGGAGCACTGAAGAATGGAGGTGGGAAACTCTTCAGTAGAAGCAGTACTTCACTATGTCATCATTATAGTGTCATACTAAGAAAAAACATGTTACCCCATGGATATCCCCAGAATTATTGCCAGGAGTTAGAGCCCACTAGGGCCTCTTACCCCGCTAAGCTGTGTGCCAGCTTTTGCTTTGACCATGGTCCTATATTCACAACAGAGAGTGGCTCCAATGGCTTGTGCTTTGGGTTTTCTCCCTCCCAACATGAAGCAAAACCCCAAATTTCAGCACAGCATGTGCAGCAAGAAATTTTAAGGGGTTTCAGGTCAGAATCGATCAACAAGAGACTATTAAAATCCCTAGTCACTGTTGACAGCTATGGCCAGAGCACACTTCTAGGATGCAGAAGCAGTGGCTGGCTCTGCATGAGCTTCATGTTTCTTCAGCAACTTGGAACACTGCAATAACTGCTAGAAATAAATGAACCCCTCCTTTTCCTTTCCATTTTTTCTTCTTCTTCTTTTAAAGAGAAAATAATATTTGGAGATTTTGTCAATGACAAAACACTTCTTTTCAAGAACTCTTTGCTGTTTCCCAGACTGCAATTGAATAGCACACCATTGTTTAGAGCCGGTTAGCGAGGAAAATAAATAAATAATCATCACCACAACAAGAATGTGTCTCCTCATCTATGCTGCTCCAGTGACCCATTGCTGAGAACAAAACCTTCCTTGTTCTGTGTTATCTGACTGATCCTCTCCTTTCGCCTTCATCCCTCTTGAATGCATGTGTAACATGGCTCTATTTGAAACCCCATCAGCCTAAGCAAGATTAATGTTTGCATGGGGGTGCAAAGCTGGCTTGGAACAATATCAGCTTTGAGAGCCCTGCCTTGTCTCCACTCTAGAGATCGGTGCAGGAGCCACTTGGTACATTATTCCTTTATTTATTTATTTATTTATATTTTAATGTCTCAGTTCTTCTGAAGCAAGCGTTGGCTGTAGGCCCACAGCCAGATGGAACTGAACGGCTTTCTAAGAAAAACATGAACAAGGGAATTGCATTTTGATGTTGTAATTTCTTCATAGGGGTATTTATTTCCAGTGCTCTTTTTTGCCCTCTCACTCTCCCCCATCTCTGGAATTTGGCGTACAAAAGTCAAAGAAGCTATCAAACTTCTGTTGTTGTTGCTGGTTTGGTTTGCATCTGCTTTTAATACTGAAAGATTTGGGGCAGACAGCTCCAGAAAGGGAAATCCACAGACTGGGCAGAGAAAGCAGTGGCAGGTTGCATCATGGTGTTCTGGTCCAGTGAGGAAGAGGAGAAATATGTCTTTTGAGTGGCTCTGTTCTCACAGCTTCACATTCCTTTGGTTTCTGGTGAGTCTGCATGTGCTGCGAGGGACTGGTCGGCATCCATTAACTCATTTCGTCCATCTAAACTAATGAAGAGCCATCAAGTGGTAACTTTATGTCATTACAACGTGGGCTAAATTAGAAGTGGATATTGAAGGCTCTGTATGGAGTTTTTACATCCTAAAGAACCAATTCCAATTTAGTACAGGGACCAGCTCCATTCAAGCGAGCAGTACTAGCCTGAGTTACATCCTCTAAAGATTTCACCTCAAGTATCTCTTCTTCTTGGTCAGTAAACATATTTCAAAAGCCCAAGCAAACCAGCTGTGTTTTCTGAGAGCTGTTCCTCTTTCTGGTTGAAAAATCTCAGAACATTCCCAAATGCCTGCTACTCAGTTCCCTCAGCATAAAAGCTGGATGAGGAGGGATGTAGTTTTAGTATTTTGCCCTTCCAGAGCATGAACGCAGAAGTATTTTCTTCATAATCAGCTTGAAGACATGTCTCCAATCCAACAACTACAGAAAAAAAACATGAAGATCAAATGCCTCTGGTTTTGCCACATTTTTCTAACAAATTTGGATTATGAAACACACCTTTTCATTCTTTGGTACTACTTGAAAGAGGGATTATTGGTAAAATAATCCACTGTGCCTTCAAGGTGCATTTTATCAGAACTTACTGCACGAGCAGGCGTTTCTTCAGAATTTCAATGTGTGTCCTGACTTTTTAAGACCAATAAATCTCAAACGTTAAAAAATCATTCTCTCACTCATCTTTGCATCTCTCTGGATAGTGGGGAGGAAAGATGAATCAAGCATTACAGGTTGATTTATCTGATTTCCATCATGCTCAACAGAGAATGAGGAGGAGCAACTTTGCCCCTAAAAGCAATACACTGTATTTATGACCACTAAAAAGTGCTTTCTGACTGTCTCGGGGAGGAAGAATAGAGACATCATGGAGCAGTGAATTTCTTTGTAAAAAGATTAAACAAATTTAGCTTAATATTTTTCTGCAGTTCTTTCTGGAACTGAGATGGTCAAAGTCACCAGCTGAGCTGAAGAGGTAATGGATCATCACAGCTTACAAAATATTACAAGTAGAATCAAGACATTTTCTTTACTGAAAAGAGCTGAACAATGCATGAACCTCATGCTCAGAGAGATTAGCTGGCTGACTCCTACTTACCCAGAGACTGTACAAGAAAGACTTTATAGTGTTCCCTTCACAGCTTCAGAGGCACTGACCTTAAAAACTCATACCCTATTGATTTTGAGAGAGTTCAGAGGCTGCATCACACCCACCCTTACAGGATCCTCCAGTCCCAGCCAGGCTGCTCCCTCCCAAGCTACTGCTTCTCCTTCCTAGTCATCAGGTTGCAGGAATAAAAGTGCAAGAGGTGGTTTTAGGATTTATTTTGGTTGTTCCAGGCATGAGGTATTTGCTGTTGCAAAGTGCATGACCCCAAGGAATGCTCCCTGCCACTGCTGTCAACATCTATGCTAGAGAGTGACAGTACAGTCTGTAAACACGTTGGAGGGTAGACGCCATATCAGAAGAGAATTGGAGGCATTCATTTTGTAAAGATTCTTAATTTCCAAAGGTCACTTTTTGCATACCATTTGTTTTTAATCTCTTAGTTGCTGGTTCAGAAACAAACAAGTGCCAGGAAAGAACAAGGAGACAGAGCAGTTTGGAGGTAAAAGGGCAGAATGATCTCATGCACCTGGCGCTGATAATGGTCTCTGGTGCTGAGCAGTTAATTTTGGGGTTGGGGTTCATCCAAGTAGTTTCTGTAGAATTGAGACATATGGTATATTTGTGTATCATCTGAGCACCCCATACATTTAGGGCAAATCTAGCTGAGAAGGCAGTTTCTCATAGATTTGCTTTGAATGTAGCATTTGTGACTTTTACCACACTTGGCCAAATAACATTATTACATGTTGCCAAACTCCTCAAAGCCTTTACTCTTCTGATGTAACAGAAATCTGGGAAGCCTCCACAATGCTGCCTTATAACACACCCCTAATTGAACCTGGAGGAGCCATTTTTCAAAGACAATGACTTCCTGCAATTGGTCTCTCTGCTGAGACTGTCAGAAAGTGAATAAAACAATACTAATTATAATGGTCATTTTTGTAACATAGGTATCTCCCCTCCAGTCTTTTAGCTTCCATCCGTTTGACAGAAGAGTCAAATAGAGGGTGAAGAAATTGGATTATTATGATATGAGAGGGAGAGAGAGATGTGTGTGGAATAGGAGCACAGAGTTACCTGTGTCTGTACTTTCCCCAGTAACAAATAAAAAAACCACACATCAGCAATAAAGATCCAATATACTTTCTCAGTATTATTTCCTCTGGATCTTCAAAAATAGAGGTTTTTTTCTTCTTTCCTCTTTTCTTTTCCATATATCTAATCTGTGTGAAATTTGGGATAGAAAAGTAACCTTTCTTTGACACATTCTTCAGGGATGCATAAGCAGTCACAGGATCAATGACGCTCCTTCTCCAACAAACAGCTTGTTTGTCCTCAGGTCCCTAGTTTATGGAAAATAAATCACAAAAAATGAAAACTGGAAGCATAAAGTATACAACGTTGCTAATGAAACCCTTTTCTTGACGGAGCTTGAGAAAAAATCAAGCCTACTTAGTACCGGGCTTAAATTTCTCTCCCTAAGAAGGAATGAAAAGCATATTTCAGCAGAGTCTTTTTGGGCATAAAGAGAAAAGTTTGGAAAGTGTGTTGGTCAGTGGCTGATGACAGTAGCAAGCATTTAGGACAGTGGTGATCTGGTCCAGGAACATCTCGGTGTCTTGGTTTATGCCTGTGTACCAGAAAGAGAACAATAGCGTTACAAAGAATATAATCTGTATACGATATTAACAAATTACATGCAACATTTTATGCCAAGGAGATCACATGTAATTACAAAATAAAGTAGAAGGATCTGCATATAATCTAAAGGCCCATAAAAACAGTCGTGGACATTGGTTTAACCAGAATTTCTAACTAAACAAAGGAAAACTCCTAGAACAATTCAAAGTTTACAGATGTCCACTCTAAAACAGATTTTCAGTGCCTCATACTAGCAAGGAGAGACTTTACATCTGGAGTCCCGCTGACCCTTCCTGCTGTTTTATCTCTGGGAATGGCATAGTACTTTATTATCTTCTCCCAGATGAGCTGCATGAGACTTCTCCACTGCCCGCTGGCAACTGCAGCAGTGCAGTGCTCTATGTGCGGTGCCCAATCCTGGTACAGCCCCCTCCTTGCAGATGTAACCAGTCACTGTTTTTTCTAAGCCAGCTGCCAGGTTTAACCCTGCCTTCCCCTTCTGCTCCTGCAGTTGGAGTGGTCATTCATCTAAAAACCCTGTCCAAGAGCTAGTACTTTTCTGCCCACACCAGACGGCAGAGAGATTACCTTCGCTATCTCTGTCTTCCCATGATGGACCTCTTCTGCCATGTGAGAGGTAAACAATGGAGCCACCAGGTTAGAGGCTGTTTCTCATGGAGAGGCAAAGTCTCATTTTCTTACTCAGGTGGGAGGAGTCTTTCTGCACTTTCTGAGAACTTCAGGATACACGTGAGTGTCTGCAAACTCCCCACCCACCTTTGCACTGAACAAAAATGAAATAGCAAGTGTCAATGCCTTCTCTTGCACTTCGAGGAAATTTACTTTCTAAATGTCCTCACAGCCATACCTCTAACATGAATTTCCTGAGGCATTACAATATACCAAGGGCACCATAGTGGATTAGATAGATTGTAATAGTCCCATCCAAGCCTTATTTCCACAATCATTTTACATCTTTGGAGGAATCTCCAGCACTGAGGTTTGAGACAGTTCCTGTTCCTTGTCTTCTCGAGCCTGTAACCACAACATGCCACATTCATTCCTTTCCTGTGATCTGTCTGTACATCACATCCAGGAAACAGCCTTCCGGCATCCTGGTGTGATAGAGATAAGCAAGGTGTGAGTGTACAGACCACACTTCCTTAGGTTTCCCATGTCTTTCTGGCAAGAAGAAAGCTCCCTGGATTCAAGTCTCTATTTTGATTTATTGCCCTTAAGATGAGAAGTGGCAAAAGAGCTATGGCTGAAAATTACTCTATGGTGAATTGACTGTAGTAGCTTTGTTCTCGCAAATTGCCTCAGTCTGTGAGTAAAGGTTTTCACACTTGTGTTGCATATTTTTGAGCCAGATCAGAAGGAGAGGATGAAAATGTCCTTTCAATGATGGTGGATATCAAAGTTGACCCTTCTCAAGCTTATTATTACATAGAGGGTCTTTCAGATAAATTTTGCCAGCTGTATTATGTCCTAGGTGTAATTCGCAATCAAGAAAAGAATTTGCATATTTCCTTGAGAAAAAAAAAATAAACCACTTCGGTTGTTCAAGTCAGGGAATATGTGGTGTTACCCTATTCAGAAAGAGATTTCACATGCTGGATTTCTGAAGACACAAAGGGAAAATGACAAATTAGAACTCTCAAAAATATCACTCATCCTGATTAAAGTGAGGGATACATATACTGAATGCAAAATCACTGTTATAAATTGATGTCATTCCTTCACAATTATTTGCAATATTGACTCCTTGTTAAAAAAAAAAAAAAGTCATTTCCTGGAAACAATTAATTAAGAGAGAAACACAAGTAAGAGAACCCCAAAGAATATATTTGAGTCCTCGTAGTCACAGAAAAACTTTTGCAAGTGTGTGGCCTCAGGCCAACTTAATGATTCAAAACTCAGATTATATACTAAAAAGAAAAATCTTCATTATTATTATCTTTAATATTAAGATGTTGTGAATTCCCGTCAAAGTCATGATTTTGGGGTGATGCTGCATATTTTTGAATATTAGAGGGTCTCGGAGCTTTATTCTCTATGGAATGCATTGTTTTGAGACAGAGAAGAAAAACTATGTTTACAATCTAAAGTAGACAGCACAATAGCCAGAAAATGAACCTGACCTGTAAATCAGGAATGAAATGTATCACATAGTGGCCTAGTTTAAACCCCTAGTGTAGGTAAGATATACAAGAGAAAACCCATTTTGTGAAAAGCCAATACAAATGCAATAGGAGCTTTAAATTGCTCCTTGTTGCTCTTTCAGAGTTGTTATTAAAACAGGTAAGGATTTTTCAGTGCAGAATGTTCATCCAGAGTGTCCTTTCTAATCTCATTCACAAAGAAATACTCATAGCTGTCAGGTCCAACCAAGCTCACCCATACAGTTATTTCAGTTTTAGTGCTCTTTACGGAAATTTGCTCCCAGCACCACAGCCACCAATAAAATTGAGAGCAATCCAACTTCACTTTCAGTAGGGGGAAAGAAAATCAGTTAGGAATAATTTTATTTGGTACAAATATCCTCTGGACTACCATGCCAGGTCTAAGCTCTAGAACCACTTGTAGAAGAATAAAATGAGACAGAAATGAAAAGGAGAGATCTTTGTTGCTGTTGACTGGTACCAGTCACCATGTTCCAGATGTGAGCCGTCCATGAGTATAGCCACCAGGAGAAAAGAAATGAAAGTCAACATAACTTTTTAAATCTGCTCAAATGGCTCACCTTCAGTTTTCAGGTGTGATACTGTCATTGAACTGATTTGAGTTCATTTAAGAAAGGTTTAGATCCAGACTCATAGTTCTGGCAGAACCTGATGCACTTCTAATAATACAAAAGGCAAATCTAGCACAATGGATCGTTTCAGTGCCTACAAGGCAGAAAATAAAAGTTTCAGAACAGTGGTTTGCAGTTTCTGCCTTGTCTGTCCGTTCCATACAACTCTCACATCAATGCATTTGCTTTCTTTCCGTGTGAGTGAAGTGCTGGGCATTTGTACTGTGATTGCTATGACTTCCTAACCACATATTGCATGGAAATGCAACATTGGGAGCTATTGCCCAGAGGCAGCCAGACCGTTTTGACAAGCATAACTTCACAACATCAGACAGAAACTAAATTGAAGGCAGATACTTGCCAGCTTTTCCCTCTTCTCCACCCTCTTTGACCAGCTGTGCTATTGATCCAGCCTCTTTGGATCTGTCCACAGCTGCATTTTCCACACAGCCTTTACCTCAGTGACACTTCCGATATGCCTTGGGACCATTGCTTACTAGAGGGAGTGATTTGGCTGATTGTGTACGGCAGGTCTGTAGACCATGACAGGTGCATTCAACACAAGGTGGCTTTCTTACCAGGACTGACTTACTACTAAGGTTTTGTTCATGACTGTTTAACACATTATTTGAAGGTCTCTTTTTTTATTGTTTTTGCACAAATGCAGTCTTGTGGACAGAGAAACTAGTGACTGAAACATTTCTGAGGGGAGCATTTCTTCTTATATGTGGGGCAAAGCTGTTATCATGGGCCTTGACCTGTGCTCTCAGGAGAATTGTGGTTTGCAAATGTTCAGTAATACCCTTCTGTTTGGGCTGTGTTTCTGGTGTTTCCGACACCCGCTAGTAGGTCAAAAACCATCTAGTTGTCTCTGGATACTTCCCAGACACCAAGCCCACCTTGAAAATAACAGCCTACAAACAAACTTATAGATAAAAAAAAACAAGGACCAGCACATCTGCCTCCAGAAACATAGCAGCTATCCAAACCACTCCCTGAAATGTATAACATGCAGCCAAACCTCCAGACACTATCAGATTGGCAGTGAAAAGAATATTCTTGATAACCCCAGCACCAGCCCCAAAACATTCAGCAAACAAGGCTACTCCTCCAGAGACAGAGATCACAGATGTAAATGAGCCTCCTGAAGAACATATGTAAAACGCACTACAATACAAAAAGGAAAGCCCTATTAACAGCACACTTAGCTATCACATTTCACACTAGATTGGAACCTGTCCAGAACATCCTGAAACTGCAGCCTTTGCTAGCAGATGATCATTTGAGAGAAATTGTCCTCAAAGTTTCCCTTTGAACTTTCCAAATTGTCCTTGCCTCACCAAATACTTTATTAGAAGCAAAATTTCTCATGGCAAACATATCCCAAGCAGGCTGGGGCCATGCCAAAGCAATAGATTTAAAACTTGCTGACACATGTACATATCCCATAGAATAAGAGCCCCATTCCCATCCAAAAGAAACCATCAAAGCTTTGCATACTACATGTACTCATTCTAGAACGTGATCTATTCTATCCAAAGCACCAAATGCCCTCATGGAAAGTATGTGGGTGAAACCCATCAACCACTGTGCACCACAACATTTTCACACAGACACTCTGCGAAAGACAGAAACACCCGGTGGGAGAACGTTTCTCACAATATAACCACTCTCTGTTTGACTTCCTAGTCTTGATCTTCAAAGGCATTCCACAAAACATCTTCAAAAGATGAGTTTTGGATGTCGGATGTCAAATTCCTAACTCTATTTCATCCTAAGAATCACAGCACAACAGAGATGCTGGTTTTATGTCATAATTTTCCCTACACTATAGCCAAAGCACTTGCCATCTGTACCTGTGACACAGAAATTATTGAACTTACCACTTTTGTTAACATATCTTTCATTTCCACAGGTATCAAATACCTTTTTCTAGCCAACTATCAAGCTGATTAACACAATTCAGTTCAAGCTGCAAAGCAAGCTTCCCCCATCTTTATTAGCTGGAATGTTGCTTCTTCAGTTTCAAGCCCAAGAAATGCCTTGTCTTTGCTTCTTATCAGTTGCTCTAAACAGGGATGTCATCTCTCCCTACAAATGTCTCCTTGATTGTTTTGTTAATGATAGTGTTACTGTAGCTGTGGGGCTAGTCCCACTACCTACACAAACAAAAAGTAGACAGCTAACAGGCTCCAGTCGGTCTGTTTCTACACAAAACATATGTATCACAGACAGCTCATATTTTCAGAGGCTGGTTCAATCCTTCATATCCTTCATGGGTCCACTAGCAAGAATGCCACTTTCCCCCAAAATCCTCCCCTCCAGTGGGCTGACATGTCCCACGAGAATGGTCAAGAAGTTATCCTTGCTGCTAGACAGCAAAGTCCAGATTTGAATGAGGGAAGAAGCAAGAACAAGTGCAGTGTCAATCCTAACCTTCATCGATGCTACACCACAAAGTAACACTGCTTGCTTAACGCAAGTGTTGGTCAGTGAGGCAGCTTTCCCTCTGTTGCTGTTTCCAGTTCCTGTTACTAGACATCAGCTCAAACTTACCACAGTTTTAATAGGACAAAAGAAGGTAACATAACTAACCACAGTGACACTGATCCATTTATCAACACATAGAAAGAGCAAACAAGGCCGAGAGCAATTCTTTTGAGCTGCAGTTTGGCTGGACTAATGGATGATTATCCTTCATAGACTGAAAGAACCAATATGACTAGTCATATTGGAAAAATATGGTTTTGATTTATGTTATTTAGTCATGTAATCAGAGAGCAGTCTGCATGTGTGTGGGAATTATTATGAGATAATTCTTGGAAGCTTGCTAATCATGTCATTGGTTTTCAGAATTCAGCTTAGGCTCTAAACACTCCTGGAATTTATTAAGACAGACACTTTGATGCTTCAGGTTCCTCCACTCCAAGACAGACATAGAAATTGCTACACCAGGGAATTCTGACAGTCCATCTCTCTCGACAGGTTTGCTTTAAGAGTGGCTGGATGATTCAAGGGAGGGCATAAACCTCCCTGTACAACACTAACTTTAGAAAAGAAATGTTTTTTCCAGCACATCATACATGTTATGTATGCTGCAGCATGGGGCTGTGGCTCCCTTATAATTTTTTTAAAGCACACAAAATGTAAAGTCTAGAGTTTTAGACTGTAAAAGCCGTCTGCTTTTCTTCTGTGTGGGCCAGCTGGGACCCTGGGAGGTTTCTCAATGTGAAAGACTGGGCAATTTCAACTCCCTGTGAATGTCACAGATGCAGTGTCCTCACTAGGATACCTGAATCATTGGCTATTTCAGACACTTCATAAGCCTACAGCATGGGTGGCTGCTAAAGAGGGCACTCCCTTTCCACAAGCAGAATCTTGATAAGTTTGACTAGTCCATGATCCATCCAGTCATATATCCTCAAAAGGGTCCCTTAGAGTATCGAGAAATAGTTTTGAATCTATATATTTATACAGTTGGCAGGCACAAACTCCTCCTCTCTGCTGTGGAATCATACATCTCCATTCTACATGGATAAGGTGTGTTATTCCCATTTTAAAGCTGGGTGAAATGAGAAAGAAGAGATCATTTGCCCCAGGGAATCCAAAATTTCCAGGTAAACATAATTTGTCCCCTTGAGTTGGAGAACTTCTCTTTTTTTCCTCCAGGCTTGACAAGGTGACCGAAAGATTCTTACATTCAGCAAAGCAGAGAGAACATTTTATTCTTCATTCATTGCCTGCAATAAAGATAACCATTCAAGCAGAGCTGTCTGCATATAGAGGGGGATTTTATGGACTCAAGGTCTCTGCTTCTAGCAGGTGCAGATCAGGCTGCTAGAAAGGGTAGGAAGGGTTAAAGCAGCACTTGGTTCTGGAAGACGTACAGGAACTGGAGAAGACAGAGGAATTTGCTGGATCCTGGAGTGCATGAATTTAATAATTTAAATTATCCTGTTCTACCTAGAGAGGACAGAGCCTGAACTATGCACACAAGAGAAGAAGGAAAAGCCAAGTTACCCCAGGCTCAAGGGGACAAAGATGCACTAGAGAATTGAAGCTGATCTGGGTAAGTGAACTAAGCTTTTCCTAAGCCCCAATTCACTCCCGAGAAAGAAAAAACTGAAAAATCTTCCACATGGAAATAAAATTTTTTCTCCCTCTGTTGCAAGGGGAAAGAGAAGAGAGCAGGGAGGTATTTTCCATCCTATTCCTTTCTTTTGCTCTGCAGGTTTGTGTGACTTCAGTTTCATCTAGCCCAAAGGCAGAGACTATGCAGAAATAAAGATATCTTTTTTTTCTGTTTCCCGCACACTGCAACGAGTGGCACAATGTTGTAGAGAGAAGCCCAGTGAGGCTATTACAAGAGCCCAAGAGGCAAAAAGATCTTCACAGTATTATTAGTTATCATTTAGAAATTTTCTCCTGGAAGCAGAAAAAAACAACAGCAATAAGTCCTCACTTGAAAGAGTCGAGAAAACACAAAGGGATAGATCGGCTGAATTAGTTGGGTTTTTTTTGTTAATTATCTCCAAAGCTTTCAGGGTTAAAAGAGGTCTAGAGGCCTTTGCATCCAGCCTCTCTCTAAACTCATGCTCAGCTAATCCATGTCAGCTGCATCTTCCCTTGCCAATACAGAGGTGAGTGTGAGGAATTTCTGCATGTTACTTATTTAGCTATTACCTTTTATGGGTGTCTCTGTCTCCCACTGACTTTCTGGCTGCAGATGGGTTGGCAAGAGGAAAACCTCAAACAATCCACTTCTGAAACCTTTAAAACTTAGGCAGAGGGAAATAACAGAGTCTGACAAAAGAAGCAGACACCTGTGAAGTCTGTGCTTGGACCTGGGCTGCTACTTTCAGGGCTGTAGCTAACACAGGGTATTGTCTCTGTTTAAAGCAGCGTCTGCTTATCTCATTGGAATTTGGGAATCTGCTGATCCTTTTTTCTTTTTTTTTTTAATGTGATTTTTTAATATGATTTTCAGTCCTCACTTGCATGTTTATTATAAGACTTATGTGCAGACAATGAAAAAAAAATCTCATTTTTCCAGGTAGTGTTCAAAACCAAAGGTGGAAACAGGCCCTGCTCTTGTGAAGACTCTGTCTAAGCAGATGAGGAATAGCCATGAATGGGGGAAAAAGAAGCACTTCAGCACACTTCCCACTTCAGCACAGTGAGCAGTGATCCCCTAGAGAGAGGCAGGGAGTAACATGGGCAATAATCAACAGACAAGGGAAGGGCTGCAGAGGTAAGGGAGGAGCTGGGAGGACAGGGCTGAAGTGAACATGCTGTGAGGGAACTCACTGTAGTAGGAGATCCAGTTACCCAGTGCAGCACAGGGACAGTCCAAAATCAAATTGCCCAAGTGCCTGCAGCACTGAGCTATGGCTGAGTGTGGGCTGGCTCAGTGTACAGCCTCCTGAATATGCACATGGGATAGTCCTCATGCTGGGCTACACTCCTCCAGGAAACCAGTCCATGCTCATGGATTCTGGTTGTATTTGCGAAGTTACTAACAAATTGTTACTGCTGTGCTGTGAATGATTCTTTGTCGGTGTTTATTAACCTTGGCCAGGAAGCATCCCTCAGTCTGGGAACAACAAGGAACATTTAAATTTAATGATGACAATGAACATGCTAAGGAGGTGATTACAACCAGAAGAGCCTGATTTTTTACTTACTTGCAGAAGGAGGGTTTGAAGCAATGGAAAGAGTGAAAGAGGCGCCAGGTTAAAGGAAAGGTGCACATAACAGGAAGGGAAGAAGAAACTTAATGGAGAGCCATGTCAGAAGGAAGTGGTAGACAGGGTGATTTTGTCATGGAGAACTTAGATTAGCTGTGAGACAAGCCAACTCCAGAAAAGAAACCACAGGAGACTAACAACAGATAAATAAGCAGAGGAATACATTGAATGGGATCAGGAACTGCCAGGAAAGACACTGTTTAACATTTCTATGTGAATGAACTTTCTAAACAACTGATGGTGCTTGAAAGCAAACAGCAATGCTCAGTTCTGAAACTTCATGTTCAACAGATTTCCATGAGACCATTTCTTTGCAATTATTGATAGAAAGGCAAAAAACAAACTTATAACTTCAGCAGCAAGGTGGGATTCTGCAAAAATGCACATTTCAAGTACAAAGGAAACCTGAAGACTTCTAATGGGACTGAGAGCCCTGACAAATGGACCACAAGACAAAAAAAAAAAAACAGGTTAAGTTGAGATGCAGATCATCAGTACCTGTTAAGGCCCCTAAAACAGAGGAATGGCTGGAGACTGCTCAGACTCTAAAGGCATAAAGATACTTCTGTGTAAATATCTTGATCCTTCCACTCTCTCTTGCCTGGCTGCAACGGAGACCTCTGAAAAGTCTTCTCATGGCCCTCCTTGGCAATGCTGACTCCAGGAGAAACACTCCTCACATCAGATCTGGGGCTTTCCAGAGCCATTTTTACAATTCCAGCTATTTCAGTATTCTAGCATGAGCTGTCTGAAGGGTGAAGATCCTATCCAGCACAATGACTCATGTAGGTTACAACCAACACATCCTTCATGTGGGCCAGAAAAAGAACGTGTGTTTTCTTCATTGACAACAGCTTGTCAGCAAAACTGATGCCTTGGTTACCAATCCCAGCACAGAGGCACAGAGTGAATAGGCCAGAAACTGAAACTGCAGAGGCCCGTCTGCATGGATCTGAGATCTCATGTGTGTCCTTGGTGAACAGGTCCAGAGCATACTTCTCCAAAGAAGACACAACACCGTTCTCGCTTTTTCCTATGAGCACCATCCTGCCCAACAGTGACATACCTCCCAAAAGGAAAGAGTGTCTTAGAAAGTCCAAGATGAAGGACAGTGAAAGAATAAAGATGACTTTCATTGCTCTCTGTGTCTGTGTTAAGAAGTAAGAGCAAGCGCTCTCTTTAATACAGCGTTCATTGGTCTGATACCACGGCTGCATACAACTATAAAAGACTGTACCCCTCTTGCCTTTGTATTTTGACTCTGCGTGCTCACAGAAGGATGTGCTGGCTATTTCTGTTTTTCCTGGAGGCTCCAAGCAGTGGGGAAATTCAAATGTGTGGAAGCACACCCAAGAACTGATGATCTCTTGAAGCAGAGATTGGCTACAAAACTGGAGGCTCAGTTTGGCCAAACCTCATCAATTAGACTTTGTTTTTGCCAAACCAAACCCCACACCAGAAATGGTTTTGGAGTCAGCTTCCATTTTCTTGAAGCCACCAAAGTCCTGAGGTTATTCAAAGGTCTATCACCCATCTGTAATCTAAACCTTTTTTCTGGAACATGTTTTCTGCAGATTGCCTTGATATGCCAACGAAGGGTGAGAGGCCAAGGTTGTCTGCAAGTTTTTCAGTGTTCCCCAGCTCTGGACGTGTCCCAGATACTTCAGGAATAGCCTTTCAAGTGGTGGTTTGACCCTCGTAGGCACAGGGTGTTCTGGGAGGAAGAGAGTCTCATGTTTGTAGAAAATAAGATTAAGAAACAAAAATATTGAGCAAATGGCTTTGAATCTGGAAAAATATGCTCAAGTTGGGGTGAAAATTCCAGTTGTTTTTAAATGAGCTAATTTGTCCTTTCCTGTACATCAAATGTGGGAAGAAAAGGGGAAAAAGAGAATAAAAACAAAACAACTTTGCTTTTTAGTCTGACAGCTGCTCCTTCTGGAAAAATTATGTTTTTGTGCTTAAAGTGTTAGACTGGGACATAAGAGGGCTGGATTCAGTTTGCTGATGTGCCAAAAAATCCCTGCATGACCTTGGGCAAGTCATTTAGCCTTTCCCAGTTCCCTTTGCAAATACTGGGGCTAAGATGACTTCCTTTCTCCTGTGCATCTACTCTCACTCCAAGGTCTTTGGAACAGGGCCTGACTCTTTCTATACGTTTGTGCAACACCTAGCAGAAAATGTGGCCACTCTTCTAGTTGGAGCTCAGGAGCTACTCTGTGATCCAAGTCATGTTAACATCCATCACAAATTCTGCAAAGTCCAGTTCTGGGCTAGTGTTTTCAACTCAGGCCAGTCTTAAGGCAGTAGGGGATTATATCATATAAGCAAGGCTGTAGATGTCACTCTCCCTTAAGAGGCTTTCCCTCTCTCTGCCTTGAGCTGTGTTGTTGCTTTAGGCTATTGTCAGAATGCACTTGCTCACATTTGTGGGATGTTTAGTTTAAGAAAACCCACAGGTGACCCCAGGTTATTTTGCATTCAGAACATAGGAAATCCCAGAGACGTGAAAGGGACTGCCTTCTGAGTACCATTGTCATTTCACACGAGGTGCACGTCAAGCCTTTACCTGGAATTCAAGATTTACAAAAAGGTTTTTGTGTTGGTTTGTTGGGGTTTTTTTTTTTTGAAAAACACTTGAGTGTCAATCAGGGAGACCACACACATGCAGCAGTTTCTCACCACCCATGATCTGACATGCCACTTAACCCTTGTGGTTTACAACCAGTGCTCACCACACCGCTCATTGAGAGCACTGAGTCTCTGCTCATGCTAGGGAAAAAAAAAATCCCCAGGGGATTCCCCAGCTGATGAGGTCTTGCCTATCAAAATCCAAGTGAAGGACTGGAGTACTGGGTTTTAGGAATGGGCAGACTTCAGGTGGGAAAGAGAAGGTCCATCCCATTCACTGAATCAGAAGCCCTGTGTTTTCCAGGGCTGTCTTCCAAACCAAGCACAACCTGAAGCAAGAAGCAGAAAGGACCTCAGGAGAAAGCCAGCCAAGCTTCCCAGGCACTAGTGGTTTTGACAATTCAGGAACAAGGAACTCAAGATGACACAGGGTTGCTTCAGTCATCACAGCTATTCCTTGCTGAACACAGACAATCCAGGGAAGAAGTTTATTCTAGGAGTATCCTATGACCATGCACTGTGGACCAACATTTCCCAGTTGGGAAAAACTGCAAAAAACTGCAAGACCTCCAATTAAAGGCCAAAAGGCACAGAGTGCACCATGCCACCAGCAGAGAGAGGGAACAATGGTGAAGATCACCAGCCATTCCTGCAACTGCAGAGAACTTTACGTATAATTGTTGTAAAAAGCAGATAAGTCTGCAACTGGTTCTCTGGGCTATGCTGAGATTTGCCCACTATTGATGCTGACATTACTGGGATTTTCTTTTCCAAAGTACATATTGGTGTCTCTGCACATGGAAGTTGGAATAACCATGGGGAATCTCCCCAGAATCTTCTCCCTGAAAGGCCTCTTAGGACTGCCGGTCCAGAAGCTGCTGTTGTTTCCCAAGCTGCTACACACTCCAAAGAGAGACGCGTAACAGTTTGGACCTGGTGGCCAGCAGTGTTCACAGCTAGGATTTACACAGTCCTTGGAGGCAAGAGCCTCATGACTGTGAATATAGAGGAACCCTTCATTGATGTTGTTGGTGAGAGCCACGCTGGATCTAGCCATATAACTGAATATTAACACAATTTAACATAATTACATAGCTGTAGGACTCAGCTCTCTTTGTGTCAGATCAAGGGGAAGTACAAACATCTGCCCCAGTCTCTTGACAGAAGTTAGCTGGTCAACATCTGCAGCACAAGATTGGGTCTCATGCCCTGGAGATGCTTGAAGGTCCTATACAGTCTATAAAAAAAAAAAAACACAACAGATTCTGCTTCTTCACCTTCAGCCTTTCCTCCTCTGTGTGTCTACCCAGGGAAGCAAGGTTTGCTAGGAGAGGCAATGTCTTTATTGAGATCATCTGACATAGCTGGGAAAAAAATCCACCATGTCTTCAGACCTGTCAGCCCTTTGTCAGAGTCTCCAGCAAGGTGGACCAGCCTAAGCCTCTTGAAGATGCGAAACAGTGATAACATGGTGTGTGCACTGAGCTCTGTGGGGATGTGAGGATTACACACTGATGGCAGCCAGGGGTGTTTGGGACTGGAATATGATCCCTTTTCCTCCCTGCCTGGTTTTACACTGGGTGGCTAAAATAGCAATGACTCAGGGCTGTTACCATAAGATCATTTAGCAGTTAATCTTTTATTTGCAAAGCTGTTCCTTCCCACAGAAGTAAACACCCACCTTATCAGCCATGCCATGGCAAAGGATGTTGTCCAGCTCCCCACCTGCTGTCCTTCCTCTCATTAGTGGCTTCCCTCCCTTTTGCAGCCATTCCCACCCACCATCTGCCAGAACATGCTGCATGCCCACAGCCTCGCCAGTGACGCTCATGGACATGGCGCGATCTCACCAGCCTAGCCTTTATCAGGAAACAGCCTGTTCCCTGCAGGGATGGGAATGTGCCCGACAGAGACACAGTGTGTCTGAGCCCCCTCCTCCACAGCAGTGCAGTGTCTGGCCACGCTCTGGAGCCCCTTGAAGCTCTGAAGGGCCATTAATGAAATCACAGATGATTCCTACTGGTAACAGAAAAAAAAAAAAAAAGAGCAAGGAAAGACAGAGCCTCTAGGCCAGTGATAGCCTTTCCTTGTCACAGGCAGAGACCATTGTATGTGTCCCTTTCCACTGCATCTCTGCTGTCAAGCCCTTTTTCACCTCTCTCCATTAAATCTCTGAGGGTATCCTCAAATGAGCCTGCTGAGAGGAATGCACCTGACTTGATTATAATTCCTCTTCCCTGCTGATGAAAATCTAGGGCCTGTTGTTGTTTTTAATATGGTGGTTTCATTAGAGAGGGGCTAGAACCACTGGTTGTGTAAAGCCACGTAAGTCCCATTGAAATGGCTTCCTGTTTAGCTCCAGCGAATGCACAGAACATGCCTTGTTGCTGAGCTTCCTTCCCACTGACTGCTGGAGACTATACAGTGGGAAGGTTATCTGCTAGGAAAAACTCCTTTCTGACACTGAGGTCCAGAGATTACATTATCCGAAGAACTGCCCCAAAAACTGCAGATCAGAGAGCCTCGGCAGTGCCTGCACTGAAAAATACAAAAAAAATTCTTCCTGCTCAGCAAAGGTACGGTGTGTTATTAGACTAAATAACAGTCATATAATCCTGCATATAACCTCAAAGCACCTTGCACAATAGATCCCGTGCTTGTTTCACAGAGGGTCTACCACAATATTAAGCATAGTGCTCAATCCCTATTTGTTCATAGTCAGTGCTCCAGCCATAAAGGAGTCCCTCTCTCTCACTACTTGACTGTGTCCCATCCCTCTGACCAGCCAATATGGACACAATTAAATGTCTTCCTCCAAAGTCTGCCAGAGGTACTCCAACCTTTTACCGTTAGAATTTCATGTTACTTTCCTGACATTTGCACCCAAGTCTTTGCATTTTTTTTCTCTAAGGCAGAGGCTGAGACAGTGAATCCTTGCGAGGTGTTACAGACTCCCTGCCATCATGCATGGCTCTCAAGGTCTTCAGAACCAGTAAAGCTCTTTTTCTCTAGCCTTATTTCTCCTCCAATTCCCATGCATAATTGTGGATTTATTCTCCCCCTCCTCATTTTCACTCTCTTTTCTAAAGTGCTGCTCAAATCATTGAGCTTTACCCTTGCTCTCCTGTTCTCTGCTGGGTAACATAAAAATCCCTCCTTCAGCCTTCATCCCAGATGCATGCCAACACAGAGGGACAAAGCATTCTTCTGAGCAGCGGAAAACAGTCCCTGCCTCATTCAAAACCTCCATGGGACTTTCTGCTGCAGCTGATGTCACCACCATTCCTGTCCCATCTGACAAAAAGAACAACATAGGGTATGACCTACAGTGTGTTACTTGCTTACTGTTGCTGTCTGTGGGCCAGCAAAGACTGAGGACCACTGGTCTCAGTAGGACAGTAGTCAGCTTGTGGTAGCAACACACAGACCTCAAGGAGTGGCATAATGTTTCAGCTCCTTCTTCCTGCAGCATATTCCCCACTGGGACTGCTTGGCTAAACTATCATCCACCCTATTGTATCCCACACTCTGTTCGTAACGTGTTCCTGCTTCCTAGAAATATTAGTTACATTTTTTTTTGTACCATCACCATTCTCTGTGATAGAAAAGGCTGCAAACCTTACAGGCTGCTTTTTCCATCCTTGATAAAATCAGTGCTGAAGATCCTGGACATTTTCTGCATATCACTCTTTTATTTAAATAATATATAACCACTCTAAAGCATAGGTAGCTGCAGTTGTCCTTTAGGGAAAATGTTCTTTTAGAAAATTCAGCATTTACTCTTCATCCTCTCTGCCCAGCCCTCAAAGAATCAAATTCTCTGGCAAATTCCTAGGAAGAAATTATTCAAAATTAATCAGTGTTTAAAATATCATTGGAATATCTAATCTGTAAATCCTGCAAATAAAACCATGGCATTTCATTTGGTTGTTCTCATATCAAAATCAACAGTGTATTTCACAAGAGGTTATTGTTCCAGAAGAAATATCAAGAATTTATTTGAATACATTAGGCTCAATAGGTTACAGCATGACACGAATGCTCCTGCTATTTGCAAGAGCTTTCTTAAATACAACATACATCAGAAAGCAAACAGCAGTACTGTGTCTGTCTGACTTTTCCACATTTTGAGAGATTACGTCTCACTGTGCAATTTAGCAGCTTTCACTGTAAACACTCATTGTCTTTCTACAACACAGAGAAAGACTCTCAGGTAGCCAGTACCGCACTACCAGAGCTAGCAAGGCCAAAGCAAACAGCAGTAAACCTTTCCCAAAAAACACCTTCATGTCTTATGAACACAAACAAAGAGTCTTGGAAAAAAGACAGTCAGAAAAAAACAAATGAACCACTGTGATCAGAAAGGCTCAGACTGCTCATGGATGAAACAGCTTCATCAGCATTTTAAAAATTGGCTGTGACCTGTTATGATATAAGGGTTTTTGTGCCATTGTGATCACCCAGAAATAAGGAGCTGAACAGTATTCAATGGAAGGATTTACAGCCCTACACCTTTAGTTTTATACTAGTTCTTTGGCTATTTTTAATTTTGCATAGTGATTATGGGAATGTATCACTTACAAAGTTGAAAACCTGGTTCTCAGAAGCCAAGATCAGTAATGGGGCTGCTAAAACAGCATGTTGTTCTCACAACCTCTCTTCTGTCTTCCAGAATTCGCCCCAAGCCGCACCAGTATCCCCCGCTCAAAGCTGACCCGAGCACCCACCAATGCTTCTGTTACGCTTCAGTCACCGCTGGCATCACCAACTCAAAGCAGCTCTGCAGTGCTGACCTGCACAGCCAGCAATCACCACATCCCATTCCTGTGTCCTGCTGACACTGATGTTGTTGTCTTTTATTCTGCTCTTCAATCTCTAAGGATCCCAAGCTCTCACAACTTCATTGCACCAATATTGAGACTCAATCTGGCAATCTGGGTAACCCAGGTGCTGAACTGAACAGCGTTGGTTAGGGATTCTACAGGCAGAATGCTTTGCACTACAGATTTCACACGCACACATAAAAGACTGCTCTTTGAAGTAGAGCCCAGATTACAAAGATGCAATTTTCTAACCTTTAATTAAGCAGACAAATAAGCAGACCTTCTCCTGATTCCTTCTTCAGAATTTAAAAGCAACAAAGGTTTTTCTTAATGCAAGTAAACATATCCCCAAAGGATAGTCACAGCATGGACTACATCTAAATCAATAATTAATCTACTGAAAAAATCCCTTCTCAAAAATCCCAGCCTGCGCCATTTCAATTGATGAACAGAGCTGTGTCAATGGATTTATGATGTGACGTCAGTCCCAAGGCTCCAGTGGCAACTTTTGTGTTTTCATGCATTGTTTAATAAGCTGCTCACTTCCCTTCTCTAACCCAAACTTTATTAAAATTGGGAAGATGCACTCAAGTGTTTTTCCAGAGAAGAGAGGCTATTTAGACTTGATACTGAAAAGTGATTCCCTGTGGTAAGGAAATGAAGAACTGCAAAGTGCTTAGAGAGACATATTTAATGCCTTAAACTCTTATATTGAGTTAACAACTAGTACGGTCTTGGCTTTAAGGAAACAAATTGATTCTCAGGCTCCCTTATTTCAATAGTCCCCCAACAGAAATTCAGCTGCAGCTTTTTTCTCTCCAGCAGATGATATAGGGAGGAGTGTTTGTTTTAATTATTTATTTTAATGAGATAGATAGTGCAATGGCTACAAGATACCAAGGTGTTTTACAAGGTCATGTGTAGAAGAATATCCTTGTCCTCATGAGAGCACACAGGTGTGCAGTGTACCACGAGGAGAAGGCAAAAGGCTGTAAGGAGGTTATGGCTCCCATACGGGAGCAGTTATGACACTCAGAGGAGAGGTGGCAGAGCAACAGGCAGCCCTGGTGACACAACAAGGCAATAGGAGTGGGAGAGGGCAGGGGTGGGTACAGCTTTTGGGAGCAATATAGATCAGACAGGTATTGGGAAATATCTTTTTGCATTCCCAGTGTAAATCCTTCCATTCCTGGTCTTTTCTTGAATGATCCTGGGTGTGGGGAATGGCAACTAGACCCCAGCCCTGCAGAAACATGTCCATCACAGGTGATGTCCATGAGCATCCCGCTCACCCATGTTCCTTACAGCACAACCTGGCACCAGCCGTGTGATCAGCTTCTACCAAGCTGATCCTCATTGCTGGGGTCAGCTGCTTGGAAGCGTGATGGGGACACCAGGGTGGTTGCTTTGTTCCTAGGCTCAACAAAGCACAGGAAATGTGTGAGCACACCCTCCACCAGATATGGATGCTGTGTCACAGCAGATCTAGCCACATGTTTGGCTTCCAGATGCAGATAGTCCTTCAGAGCACACACTTTCACAGCCTCCAAGCAGACGCACACGCACTGATGCGTCCCAAGCCTATTCAACTCTCCCTGTCAGGGCTCCCCACAGAGAGCTGGGCCCCTGTCTGAACTTCAGAGAATCAGAAAAAAAAGTGCAGCTCCTTCTGGAAGAAGGCTCTGAGAGTGCAGGGAATGCAGATGGCACACTGGGTTTTACAGGCATGCCTTGCTGGGTTCCTGGCCAGTATCTTGCACTTGACATGCAGCGGGGCTTGGAAGGCTGGACTGCCACCAGAGCTGCTCTTTTAGCATCTCTAGCAAAGGAGAGATCCCCACCTATAGGCTCCTCCCCTGACCATGAGCATGTGCTTACTCATGCAACAGTGACAAGGTGGAGTCGTCAAACAGATAACAAGATGTGGACTGTCTCCCAAAGATGACTAAAGGTTGCCTTGGTTTAGCCTGCACCCAGAGCTAAACAATAAGCAGTTGTTTTCTCACCCAATATCCCCTCCCCAGCCGAGAAAGGGAATTGGGAAAAGGAGGGAGACTCGTGGGTTAAAATTTAAACAGATTTAATAAAATAAGGAAATCAATATCAATGCTGATAGAAAAGACACAGAATTGTACTTAGCTCATAGAGCGGTGGCAAGTTGCCCCAGGGATAGCAATCATTGAGGAGAAGGAGAGACAGCAGAAGAGAGCAGAGCAAAAAACACCTTCACCCCAACCCCTAGCAGCTTTCCCATTTATAGTGAACCTGTCGTTAATTTTATAGAATACACCTGCGGGCCAGCCTGGGGAAGCTGCCCTGGCTTTCACTGCTGATGGTCTTGATCACCGTCCCACAGCTGGCCACAAACTGAAACAAAATGTAACAGAAAAGTGATTCTATAAATCTTATCCCTGCAAAACCAGGACAAAGGTCTAGAAAACAAGATCTTTGAAAGCACTGAGTTCAATTAGTTTAGAGAAGAGAAAGGACTGTGAGTTGTCATAAAAAGTTGCTGCAAAGAGGAAGTAAAAAAGACTGTTCTGTAGATTCCTGGAAGCGTTGTCAACTCAGGTTAGACATTGAGAAAATAATCTCTTATTGTCAGAAGCTCTGGGAAGACGTTATTGAGGAGGAAGGTGAAAATTAGAGTACTATCTGTCAGGAGCAGGTTAGGGAGAGGAAATCTGGCCGTGACCCAGAGAGATACACTGTATAGCTTCTTTAGGTCCCTGTCAGCTCTGTTTCCCATTTTATTCTCAGAGCGTGAAGTTGCTTAGCTGTGCTTGGAAGAGGAGAAGCCATCACAGAGCCTTTTTTTTTTTTATCAAACTCCTTCCTGCTTTGGACCATCTGTGGGCCCATTCAGGAGCATCTAAGTAAACTATGCAAAGCACAACTCTCAAGACTATGCTTATTACAGATGAGGATACTTTGAGAAAGAATTTTTACAGTATGGAGGCAAAAACAATCACCTTTGCCTGAATTAGATTTAGGGAAAGGCTCTGACCTTCATTTCTGGGTGCAACATGTCTGAGCTTTTTCTTACTGCAAGCACAATCCACCCTTCTAGAAAAGCCAGAGACAGAGATAAGACATGGGAGACTTGCTCTAACTTGTTCTATTTATCTTGCTCAATTTGAGAAAACATTCAGATATCCAAACAGAATATATCAAGGACAACACTGGCAATAGCTTTAGAGTTATACTCACCCACAGATATTAATCTAGAAGGTACATGGGGAGTTCATAAATAAATAACAATAGGCTTCATACTCAGCATAGATAGAGATTTCGTAATGAAAACATAAGCAAGTAGGCATAAGCTGAAGTCAACAAGGGCTTAGATCAACTGAATCATTGTGAATTTTAAAATCAGGAGAGCGTCTATGAGCTCTCATCCGAACTCCTGTGTATACAGGCCAAAGAATTCAAATGAAGCTTTTAGCATCCAGCTAGTAAGCTCTATTGAAACTAAGGCAGAGGTTTTTAAGAAGACATTCATAAAAGATTCCAACTTTGGGAAATCCCAACACAAGCCCAGGGAATTTGTTATAATGATTAATCACCTTCCATTGTTTAAAAAAGTAGTAATCTGAAATTTATTTCTAGACTAAATTTGTGTCAAATTTACTCCCAGCTGCTAAATCTCATCATGTGTTTTTTGCTAGACCAGGATTATCCTAAGTCAATTGCAGTCAGGAAAGCACTCAACAGTTTCATAGGACTATACTGTAAAGAAAAAAAATTGGTGATGTTAAAGAGAAAAATAACACATCTTATCCAACCCACTTGCTGTGCTGCCTGTGGCTGCAAGCCACCCCTAGAGACTTGACCAGATGGGTGAAATACCACGTATGGACAGGGGGAGTTGCCCTAGAATGATTTATAAATTAGAATTGTTTCATCAATGCTGTACGTGATGAGCTCCAAGTGGGCTGCCAGTGCTCTGCACTTACACTGTTCTGGTCTATATTTCCTCATGTCCAGCAAGGGCTTTTGGAGAGAAACACCACCGTGGTGTTTTATGGCTTTAGAAATGTTATTTCCCAGTGACTTCTTCCCCAACCACAGCCTAACTACTATTTTCCAACGTCGCATTTCTGGCTTGGAGTGATAAGATGCTTGTTATTGCCTGCTCTACAGGGCAGCATGCAGTGGAGGATGGTCTGGGGTTTCAGAGGGTTTCAGAGATTTCCCCCTGAAGGGGGACCTGCAGCAACCCCTGAGGCAGTGTGAGGACATCCCAAGGTGCCAGAATTCTGAGAAATTGGACTATTTATTAATTTAACCTCTTTTTCTCTCCAGTGTTTTGCTTTGAATAAAATATGACTGGGAAGGCTGCCTGGGACTGGCTACCCACCATCAGTATGAAGGAGGGACAGATATAACTAGAATTGTCTCACATTACCCAGTAAACCTCACTCATGCCACAGACCTTCAGCAGGTAAGAAGAGGGGTGGAGAAGTGTGCAGGTCTATGCTGAGGATAACAAGGGCTTGAAGCTTGTAGTTGGATTGAGCAGAGGCTGAAGGGGAAAACGACGGTTCAGCTGCAGCAACAACATCATCAGATGCCCCTTTCTTTCTGGGTTGATGCTGTCATCTCTTAGACAAATCTCCCTTGAAAGCACTTGCTGATGAAAAAGAGGCAAGAAATCACAGTTGGGTGTAGAATACAGTGATGACAGTGCAACTGTAATTAACACAGTAAGAGTATACATGCTACAAGCTATTGTAACATTGACAATTTAAACAAAAGTAAACCTATATATTGGCTTAAATATGAGAAAGGGCAAGTGATAGGTTGTAATCCTACAGTGTGCCCTACTTGGGACATCTCAACATTGTTTTAGGTTGCATAGTCTTTTCTTTTAGAATTGGGACAGCATTTTCCCAGCACCGAAGATGCCCAGTCCCCGCCTGTGTTGAGAGGTGTGTCTGTCCTGAGCACCCACACAACGCTGTAACTGGCTGCCTGCAGCAGGTTCCCTGCAGGGAGATGTCCATCAATTCATCCATCCTCCAAAAGACTCAGCTGATTCACTGAGCTGGATCATTTATTTCTCTCATCAGGAGGCAAAAGAAGTAGGAATGATGCAAGAAGGCTAGAAGAAAAGACTAAGGGTATTGGCTAATCAGTATTTAGGGAGGATCGCACAAGCATCTAAGACAGGAGATTATGTTAATATTTTAATTTAGAAAGACAAGTTCTGGGAAGGGGATGAGTTTTTCTTTTAGATCACATGGAAAATTCATCTTCCCTGGGTGTCCCAGGGGATATGAGACTAGCAGAAGAGATCTATCCTGCTCTAAATTTTGGCATATATCTGAATACACAGCTTTGGACTGTGCTGATTCCTGCCAATGACACTTGAGTCAGACCAGGCTTAGCTTGATCTGTGCCTCCCAAAGCATAGCTCTCTGCAAAGGCTATGAGCACTCATACTCTGACTTGTAAATGGAACAAATTTCCTCAAACATCATGAAGAAAGAAGAACTGGGGGCTTGTGCCTGCCTGCATCCCCTTCAAGTCATTTTAACAGAGTTGCTTTTAAGAGCATAAACACTCGCTCAAAATTAGTACAAATGTTTCCTTCATCAGCTTTCTCTGACACTAATGGGTAAAACATATTTCCATGGTGCACATCCAGCATTCTCACCATGCGGCTCTCCTGCCACTAACAGCAGCCGATGCGTTCAAATGAACAATTGGCAATAAATAAAGATGACAAGAGCAAATTACAAAAGCGGGAGCTGTGGCCTGGGGAATACTCACAAGCCAGAGAGGCATTACAGTCTTTTCCCCTTTAGGTCACTAGTATCCACTAACACCCAGTTTGTCAAGCTTGGCTGACTCTTTCTTGTCCTTGGGCCTGGAGGACTCCTATAGAAATGCAGGGCTCGTAGCCAGCAGGAGATCTCCCTCCCCTTTCTGTGGGCTGGTGTTTATTTCTTTCCTACAAATCTACTCCCTACTCACATACTTTTTTCCTCACAGTTTTCTCATCTGACCTAATCTGTAAAAAACTGAACTATCTACAGTGCAATCAGCTCTTGACCTATCTACATAAGCAACTTCGCAGTGCAGTGCAGACTATGTATATATGTATGGTAATATTTCTGATTGATGGTGTTTGGCTTTACACATTAATAAAACTGTAGTATCTTCTAATACTGCGGTCAGCATATTCACCAGGAGAACTTTCCATTCAGTCCTTCCAAGCTCCATGCAAAAGCTATGCAAAACAGAGGTGAACTGAATGTTGTCATAACAGGAGCTTTTAGTCTCTATCGTTGTTTTGAGTACTGAGGTATGTGGAAGATCAGAGCAGATGTTCTTGTGGATGTGTTTGGACTCAGCTTCTAAAAAAGGGTTTGCCACTCTGGGCCTGAGCTCAAGAACCAAAGTGTTCCCATACATCCTTCCATTGTGGCCAACAGTTCCCAGATAAGAGAGCAGCGTAGGGGAAAGGGACCTGGGGGTCCTAGTGGACAGCAGGATGACCATGAGCCAGCAGTGTGCCCTTGTGGCCAAGAAGGCCAATGGCATCCTGGGGTGTATTAAAAGGGGTGTGGTTAGCAGGTCAAGAGAGGTTCTCCTCCCCCTCTACTCTGCCCTGGTGAGGCCACATCTGGAATATTGTGTCCAGTTCTGGGCCCCTCAGTTCAAGAAGGACAGGGAACTGCTAGAGAGAGTCCAGCGCAGAGCCACGAAGATGATTAAGGGGGTGGAACATCTCCCTTCTGAGGAGAGGCTGAGGGAGCTGGGTCTCTTTAGCTTAGAGAAGAGGAGACTGAGGGGTGACCTCATTAATGTTTATAAATATGTAAAGGGCAAGTGTCATGAGGATGGAGCCAGGCTCTTCTCAGTGACATCCCTTGACAGGACAAGGGGCAATGGGTGCAAGCTGGAACACAGGAGGTTCCACATAAATATGAGGAAAAACTTCTTTACGGTGAGGGTGACCAAACACTGGAACAGGCTGCCCAGAGAGGTTGTGGAGTCTCCTTCTCTGGAGACATTCAAAACCCACCTGGATGCGTTCCTGTGTGACTTGATCTAGGTAATCCTGCTCCGGCAGGGGGATTGGACTAGATGATCTTTCGAGGTCCCTTCCAATCCCTAACATTCTGTGATTCTGTGATTCTGTGAAGCAAATAGTTTATGTCATCCCAAAATAATTGGCTTTCACTTGCATGTCCCAGGATCTGCTTTCTCTCTAGCTGTCTTTGGGGAAGGAATATCTCTGTTGAGACAGGCTGTCTGCACTTTCAACTTTTTGTATATAGTATAGGTGTCAACAGCAATAGTCACCATGCCAGGGATAAATTGAGCACTCCATGTGTGACTCTACAAACCCATCTCTTAACTTCCTTCAGGTTCAGTATGGTAAGTCTCCCTTTTCATAATGCATACACAAACAGGGGAATAGGCAGCTGAAACCCTAAGATTATTATCCTTAGTAAAGGACCAATATCATCCTTGTATCCTTTCTCTTTTTGGAATGTCCAGTTGTCTCTTGTAGTAGTTTATAAGGTTGGGAGCACATGGATTGATTTGTTTTGCTTTTCCTGGAAAAAAAAAAACCCAAGAGACTATGTAGCTTTCAGAGGCCTCAGTGTGTGATCTGCCATTGACAACAAGAAGAGTAGCGGTAGGTAACAAAAATAAGGTACTAAGATCCAGACTCACACAGGCACATGAGTACCCTTATTTAGATGCTCATGTCAACTAATATTAATTGCTTAATGCTAGGCAGAATAGTTTTAAGAAGAAACACTTTAATGAAACTGGAGGCAGGGTGTTAAATCAATGCTTGCCATTGTAGAGAAAAAAAAAAATCCAAGAATCAGCTGAACCAGCCTTAAAGTTCTCAATAAGAAACTCATTACAATATTTTGCATATATATTGTAAATGCAGTTACTTCTCAAAATCCCAGTGGAGATTAGCTTTTCATTCTTATTTCTGTGTAAATCACTTGACTGTTGCATTCTATTAAAGCAGTACTGAAGTCATTTTAATTTGTCAAATTTTGGCATAGCATTTCAATGACATTAAGCAAGATTTTTCTAAGACTGATGTGTTTTAGTATGTCTTCAGCACCCAAGATCAGTGATTTTTAATTATACCATATGCAGCCAAATCTTCCAAAAGAAGTGTGAAAATGTACTAATTAATAGGGAGGTGGAGGGAGAAAGAAAAACAACTAGCAGAAGATAATACCTCTATGCATCAGTACATTCCAGGGTAAATTAGCTCCTGTTAAGGTTTGTAGGTCTTTTTACGGGGTTACTTCACCTCTGGGAGATGTCACTGAGGCCAGTGGAAACTGCCAAGGGATGAAGTCAAGAAGCATCCTAAGAGGCTAGACTATGCTTCATGTCCTGGAGTTCTGCCTGGCTTGAACAACTCTTCCTTGACTACTTTCTGGGAAAGGGTTACTAGGAAAGATCGAGTTTGGACACATTTATTATCATGCCTTGAAAGTGAACTCACCAAGCAAGAAGCGGGAAGAAAGGAAAACTAATTTGCTCTCAAACACTCTTGATTAGAGCAGATATTTTCAATTACATGTGATTGTTTTATCTGAATATTATATGGATCAAAGTCATTTAATCTGTCAGATCAGGTCTTCATCTCACATCTGGAAGAGGAAAAACAAACAAGAGAATGGAAGGTACTGTTCTCAATTACAGTCTTCTAGGCAAATAATAATTATTAGTTTTGCTATTATTAACAGAGAAACCTCAGAATGATCCACAGAAATGGTCTATTAGAAACACTGGTGTGTGAATTTAAGTTTAGACTTCAATAAGTTACATTTCCTAAGAGAAACACTCCGACAGAAATGCTTGTGTTCTTTATTTTTTCAATTTGTTTTGACAAAAAAAAAGATATTCAGCATAGAGGATATTCAACCTGTGGAAAAATTTGTTTCCATTGAAATTTCTGGCATTTCTTTAGAAAACACTGCACCACCTTCCCTCCTCCAAACCAAGTTAAAGAAATAGTTTTCAGAAACCGAAACAATTTCTCATATTATCCTTTTACTCTCTACCTTTTTTTTTTTTTTTAGAGAAGAAAAAAATGTTTCTACCAGAAATTAACTTTCAGATTGTCAATTTTTTTGGCAGTAATCAATTTATACGTTTTGATTATGCCTGATAAGTCTAACTTTTGAAAACTCCTGAGTCATGAATCTTCAGTGCACGAGAGGAACCTTTACAGATAATCTTCAGATTTCTGTGTTGTAACTTAATTTCAGCTTTGCCCCTGATCAGGCCTTAATATAATAGGATGTGACTGCTGGCATTTAGAGTAGGTGGCATCTTAGAGAAACTAGCTTCTGTTATATTGCATAGGAAGAGTAAAAGTTGGCAAGAGTTGTAGGCTAGCAAGCATGCAGCAGAGATGATCCCAGCAAAGAACTCTAGAGGAGGAGGGGTTTTTAGGTCACTTTCATAGCACTTAAAACTAGCATTTAATGAAATGGAGCTTTGCAGGGCTCTAGCAGTTTCCGACCAACCAGTAGGTTCAATGGACAACTTTTAAGAAATCAACAAAACATAACTAAGAAAAACTAGCAATTAACATCAGATTTAAATATCTCTCCAGAAGCCTGTACTAGCAAGGGAAAATCCTCATGGTCCACAAACTCATAAGGCTGAGGATCTGAGAAAAAGGGTCTTGTGTCAGAGTGGAAGAAATGGTGTGGCCATCTGGAGATACATCAGTCACAGCTTTGCACAACTGAAGCCTTCTGCTCCCTTGTCTTCCATGTTCCTGCAGCGCAGACTTCTCTGGACTTCCATCAGAAAGTCAGAGATCTTGCCATTAAATACTTTCCTTCTACCATGGCAGACATCTGCTGAGCAACCTCTACAAACCATGGGTTTGGCAAAGCAACTCGGACAACACCATTCGACTGACCAGGAATCGCATGCCAAGCCTTTGTTCTGCCCTTATCTCACTGGAATGAACAAACCAGCCCTTGCTTCTGCATAAATTACCAGGCGATTATGCAGGCTCTTGGGTACACCCATTCCTCACATCACACAGTTCTGCCAAGGATGGCAGCCTGGTGGAAAAGAAAACAAAATCAAACACTCCACCACTTAATGAAACTCAAAGGTTTCAATGTGCCCACCCACAACAGGACCAATCCAAACTTGTCTTAGTTCAGGATTGATGCTGGCCTTACATACAGTGAGTAGGTAAACTTGGCACGTTGCTGCTTCTCAAAGACTTAGGGCAAGTCAGCTGGATGCTCTTGTTGGGAGACAATGCAGCCTCTTTGAACTCATCTTTTGGAGTAGAGGTCACCTTGATGTGTAAATAGCCTTCCACTCTCTTTCAGAGATGCTTGGTCCCAACTTATTTAAATAGGAGTGAAAGGCCCTTTTTTGACCATTTACACTATCCTACAGCACAACATGGGCTGTTTAGCTTCTCTGCTGCTTCTTCTGTCAAGACCACAAACTTCAGAACTGGGTTGGCAGTTACTAAAATTTCTGTGCAGATGCCAAGTGATGGAAGATTTACCACATCCTTTGGCATATAACTGCTTTATCAAACTTTCTAAGGAAAGAAAATTTTTAAAAAAAACCCAGCTCTGTAATTTAATATTCACAGACTTCTGGCTTCTGTGTCTGGGACTGGATCCTGCAATTTCTTCTACTATTCAGTTACACATCCAATTTTTCTGCCTGCACATCTGTTTATTGGCAGTGCTCAAGTCACCCTTTAATCTTTTCTTTCACAAAATAAGCTTATCTAGCTCCTGTATTATGTGGCTGCAAGGCATATTTTCCATATGTGAAACTGATACCAACTTTAAAGTATAGGTGTAATGGTCAGTGCCACCAGAAATTAGGCCATTCATATGTAAGATGCTTCTAATGGTTTTAAATTGTGCCAGATATAAACAATGACACAGAAAAAAAAAGCCTGCTTAGCCATGTAGGTTCCTGCGGCAAAGTTTGTAGGAAGAGGTAAGGTTTTTAATTAGACCAACTGATAGAGATGGAAAATAGCAGGCACGTGCTTCCAGGCATATGAGCCCTTTGTCAGGTCTGAAATACAAGAAAAAAACTTCAGGCTAAATACAGGTTGAGAACAAGCTGCTTTGAGTTTAACTTTATTACGTTAATCAGTCAATTTGAGAGAAAGGTGTGCTTTGTGTTGTAATTCCTCAGCTCATTACATGGGGAAGAGTTCTTAAATTCCAATGCACTGATACGCTTACGACATATTTTATTGTATAATTTGCTCATCATTCAGCCTAATAAGGAAAACATCCAGGAAGTGAAACTGAGTAGGAGCAAAGTTCAGTTGATGCCTATCGCAATGCTGCAGTGTCTGGTTGCTGACGCTGTATTTGGGAATGTGGACCTCTTCAGTGACTCCAAATACCTCCCTTGCCCTCCCATAACAAAACTGTATTCATTGGAAATAAAAGAGAGATCAAGGAAACTGTTCCACCAAATACCGGTTTCATGATAATCTAAATGGACAAGCCTAAATTCTCTTTACTGGCTTCGCTGGCCCTAATTTTAAAGCATCACAGTCTGTATATTTCAAGGACAGGAAGACCCATTAGACCATCTACTCTGACCTCCTGCAGAGCTGCACATTGTATTGTTTAATAAAAGCCAACTGTACAGAGCAGGTGCTCTGAGCCAGGCACCTTCATTTCTCAGTCAGTTTTGAAGCCTCCTGTGCTTTTCCACAGTTACTTAAATCTTTGCATGTTGTAATGCTATACAATATGCAGACAATGTCCTGACCTGAACTCCTTCAGGGTGCCAATATCAGAAAAGCAAATATTTATACAAACGGTTGTGTAAATAATGAGGCAATAACAGTGGAGTAGAGAGATATTTCCTGGAGGTTTAATGCCTAGCCAGGAGGAGCTGATGCCCTGAACTGATCTTGGTCAGTTATTCAATGTCTTGCCATTCTCTATAAATAGGTTATTGTTGCTATTGTTATATAACAAAAACAGAAAATTAAGTATACATTTAGAGCCCTGTGGCATATGGCTTTGTTTCTGGGTCACAATTATCACATACATCACGGGGAGTAAATGTTTGCAAGACTCCAGCTCTGAGTGGTCAGATCGTTTCTCCAAAATCCACCATTTCGTGTCAAAATTCCTCATTGGCTCATGAGCCTCTTGGTCTGCATGACCTGCTGCTTTCCTGAACACAGGAAAAAAGATGACTGAAGGAAGGGCTTTGTCTTGAGGTTCCATTTCTGTCTCTATGAGTAATGTTACTGTGGGACCTACGAGTCACCTGGCAACATTAGGGGAGTATTTAATTATCCCTGGGAAATGCTGTGTCCCATTGCTGGGGCACTGATGAGCAAACCACATAAAACTCAAAGATGAATTTGAAAAGCAAACTCTTAAAGGCTTGAACATTTCTCTGAGCATAGTCTGGAGAAATCTTTTGTGCCTCTGCCAGTAAAACTGTTTCACAAATTTTCAGTGTTCTGCCTATTGCCTTGATCTCTTTTTTTCCCATCCCTGACTAATCTTGCTGGTCACAGGAAGCAATGAAACCAAAAAAACATTATCTATAAAATGGCCACAAACCGCAACAGTTATAAATCCCTGTCACATTTCTGGAACCGATGCATTCTTGCACTTCTCTTGAGAAGCAGTCTTTGAAAGTCTGATAACTTCAGGTTCATTTGGATAAAGACTGGGTAGAGCTCTTCTACACCTTGACTTGAACCAATACCCCACATCATAATTTGGAAGGACCAGAGTCCTTTTCGTACACATGACTTCCTTTCTTTAGTGTCAGACCACTGGAGGATCTGTGTCATAACCAGGCAACTATGAGACCATCTGTTGTCCTCTGTTTTTCCCCAGAACTGGCCAGTCCAGCTCCAGAGCTGAAGGGATGGGAAAGACAACACTCGTCTCTCAATGTTAAGTGAGCGGTTCTTAGTTTATTTTCAGGATGGCACAACTGAGCTCTTGGAAACATGTATGTACATACCCTGTGGGCACAGGGAGATGTGTCATTTTTATAGAAGGCTGAAATATATTTGGAAGCTGTAAGACTGCGGCCATCCTATATCAAAGGCCATTTCATAACAAAACACAGTGGCAGTCCATTTATAGAAACAACATACTGCACTCTAGCTTCTGTGGGTAAAACCAAATACCCTCCCTGCCTTCATAAAACAGCACAAACAACACGACCTTCCCCCAAAAGAGCCATTTCCATAAGAGAAATAAAATTAAACAGGAAAACATTGTCCTGGAGGAAGAAATCAGGGACACAGAAGCAATGTTTCCAACCCGAAGTTGTCACATGAGGGGGTGGTGGACAGGGGAAGGCAGCAACCAGAGGGAATACTTTGTGGCTGTGTAATTTTTCAAACTGAGGCGGACACAAGGAAGAAGGTTGATGGAGGACAGGCATTTCTTTTAGAAAGGAAATGTGAACCTGTTTACATGAGTGGGTCTACTGGGTCCACTGTAGGATGGGTCCACTGCAGAGTGTCACTGCTAGGAACGACAATCAGATATATACAAATATGAACACACATACTATGCACTTCAAGGTTTAGCTTTTTTTCCAGATTCTTGTCTTTCAGGTTCAAAAATAACGCAAGAAAGCCAGTGCTTTCATAATGCTTCCACTACTTCTCCTGGACCCACAGAAAAAAATAAACATAATAAATATATAAACAGGTTTGATTGTAAAGAACATGGTGATTTTGGGGGCACATTTAAGTGTGACTGTCTACCCTCAGCTGCTTTTTGGAATGGTTCATTCTTCACCCATTCCAAAGTCATAAGAAACATCACTCAGATCATCTATGTCAATAACAAGATTTGCCAAGAATGAAATTAAACAGAACATGTAGGTTTCCTATGGCATCTTCTATGGAGAGATGCTCCTTTTTGAAGGAAAACTAAACTGCTAAGGGCCTGAAAGGCATTATTATTCTTACAAGAACTTTCAGTCTGAGAAGCCATCCTTCATCTTGGGAATTTGTTTCAGATGGGGACCAAACAATAATTGCTGTCCTCCTCCACAGACTTGTCTGGTAATAAGAAACATGTGCACAGCTGGATGGGTGTGAGGTTGGGATAGGACTGGCAGTGGAGATGTGCACGTTCAACAGCAGATGGAATGCTGCTTTTTATTAAAAGAGAAGAAGAAGTAGATTCAAAACACCTGGCAGAAAGGTGCTTGCTTTTCCCTTCAGTCATATGAAAGGCATTGTGACAGTGGAAGCACTTACATGCAAAGCAACTCAAAAGTAAGGGGAAAAAATGTAAATAGGAAAAAAAGATTAGACACTGAAGAACTTTCCATGGTAACTGTGAGGGGTTGGATAATTAAGCAGAACTGATGCTGCTCAACTGCACTGCAGATACGCAAATTTCAAAACAGACAAATTAAGATTAGCTTTAATTGGAAAAGGTGCATCATATTACTACCTTGGAAGTCATCTAACATAATTTTAGAAAAATCCATTAACCATTTTGGAGACCACAGCTTACCAATGTCCACACCTACAGAGTGACCCTATATTTATCATTCCATACACCTAGAAATAGCCCAAATAAAACTGAGCAAATACAAAACAGCCAGTTGCCAATCCTTTGCATACCAGAGGTTCTGAGAAGTTGTTCACCAGTTTCCTGAGGCAGAATATAGTTTATCATCAGAAAACAGAACAGACTTTTATCAACTGTTGGAAATAACTGGGAAGTAGTTGTAATGGAGATAACGAGCTACGATTCCATTGAAGAAGATGAATCAGAAATTTTTGCTTCTACAGAAACTTCTGTGGTATAAAGACTTCCATAAAATGGCAAGCACCACCTTGAAAGGAAGCTCTGAGTAGAATCTCTTTGATGAAAAAGGAATTGATAGAAAGAGAAAAATACAAATTCTGAAAATAAGCTTTTTTCCCCAGTTTTTCATCAGATGATTGCCTTGATTTTTAAAAGATCTATCCAAAACCACTGTACTGTGTGGGATGATCCCCAAATACTGATGAAAGCAACAGCATTACAAATAGAAAGCATTCAGTATGTTACGATCTCACCCTTTTTCTGCCCCGGGTGAAAAGACATGCACCACAAAGAAGTGGTCACAGTAACGACATAAGATTGCTTCAGGGACAGGTGTGAACAATAGATGGGTGTTGCTCCCACACCAATACTCCTGTAACCTCACAGTCGGTTGCCTGAGCTAACTCTGGTTCACGCACTCATAACTTGCTGTGATTAATATTGCACATTTCATTGTCCTTATTACTGACCAAGGCCATAAATCCGAATTATGGAAGACAGTCGAGTTCAAGCTGCTGCCATATTTCACAGCAACGCTAACGCGGAGGTTACCAAAGGTCACCTTGGCCCCAAAACAGGACTACAGCATAGTAAACCTATATCTTCACTATTCAGCTGCAACGCCTTTCAGGCTGAATGAGCTTTGATTACCCCCTATCAGACCCCCAAGCCACATTCTTCTCCCAGAGCCAGGGACAGAACCTGGATACCTGATCTCCTGTCTTGTGAGTTGTGAAACGCACTGGCAAAGTGCGTGTCAGCCCCTTCTCCAGAGGTTAAATGAAGTGGCAGCCATTCCTACAGCTCAGGCAGCTGAGGGGTGAGCTGTGGTATGGGGAGAGGGAGCCCTCTGAATATATAATTCAGCCCAGCATTCGGACTGTACAAAAGAAGATTACAACTTTTTTTTTTAATTTAAAAAATATAAATAATTCCCTTATTTTATGAAAACCCTGAAGACCTACCCATTTAAATGCACCAAGTCTGTATTGAAAGCTTGCTGATGTAAAAACTCCAAAGCTCTGGTTAATGATAGATAAAATTTCTTTGAGACACACCTAACAACACACAACTTTTAAACTTGTTATTTCCAAAACACAGAAATAACACAGCTTAAAAAAGAGAAAAAAATAATCTGAATTCTACATCTTTGCCTTTCAGGGCAATATTTACACCACGACACTCTTTCAGAGTTTAGTGTCCATCGGAAGCAGATACCAAAAAGCTTAGCGTGCCCCAGCTGCTTCACAGCAGCCTCTGAAGCCAGTTTCCCTGGTGGTTGTGGGAAGAAGATGCAATCCCTCCATTTGTACTGCATTATGTGGCATGTGCTCATATGAAGGGGAAGTGACCAATTCTTTTACATTTTCTGAACACCCCACCAAAGGTTAGTCAGTATACACAGGAGAATGGGCACATACAGTCCAGAAGGGCTTCTTCCTTTATAACTAGAAACTGAAAGGACCTCCACATATGCAAACAGACACGTTTCATATACACTGGCTCCAGGATGATTCAAATTTCTGCCTGGCAATTCTGATCAGAAATATGGGATGTGTAAGTTTGGGTTTCACATTCAATGAATTTCGAGTGTGAAGAAGTACCTTCTTACTAGGCAGAGTCCAGTCTAGAGTTGAATGTCTCAGATGAGAAATCCCTATAATATTAATAGCAATGCAGTGGAGTAAGGAATCATCTTATTCTTGTCCCCAGGCACACAGGGCACATATGATCTAAAAAGGCTTTTACCCTTGTAATGAGGAGTCAAAATGAATCATCAAACAAGCATACAGGCATATTACACACCTTGGATGCAGGATGAAGAAAGTTATTTACCAGGTCATCTAAAGCTCCATAAGTGTAAGACTATAGAGGACCATGTCCCTGCCTTGTAGATTTGACTGGTATTCAAACTATGTATCCCATATCATTTCATCCCATTTGCTCTATTTATACCCCTTGAAGTAGAAGGCTCAACATGTCCTATAGTGTCGAGAGATCTGGGAACGGGAGGGAATATTCCCTTAATTATCCCGTATCCCAGTAGTGTATGTCACAAGCCAAAGTGCATAAAGCTCCTGGCCTGATTATCATTCACATGCTGTGTGGAATTTATTAAATTCCTTATCCCACAGCCATTTAATCAGTGGTATTATTGGAATGAGATATTTACCCCACTGGGTGGTATGGACTGGGGCAGGAAAGCATGCCAGGAACAGCTTTGCCAATGCCTATTTATAAAGACAGTGTAATTTTCTTTCCCCCTCCCTCTCCTCAGTAGAACCAGTTAGAGCTCCAGCAACAGAGCAGGGTTTATTCTGTGTCTTGTTTTCTGCAATAAATCTCTACTCCTGATGCGTTTTGATCCACAGCCAGTTTAATCTGCCTATTGACTGTTAAACTCTGTTTATTGTTTGCACTGGATCTTTAAGAATTAAGCCTTTCTTTTTCCCCCTCCCAGATCCAGGTTGGATTTTTTTTAAAGGGATTTGGATCTGGGCTGAGGCCCTGAGAGAGTCATTTCCTCCTCAAAATAAAGCTCTCATGGCATCACCTCATGAGCACTGCCCCCAGCCTGGCTGGCTGTGTCTTCTTTAGACAGAGCATATCGTTCAGTCTCCTTGCTTGGACAGTCTTCAGATTCCCATTCAGTCTCTTCACTTGGACAGTCTTCAGATCCCTCGCTGAGATTGCAAATTGCAACCAGCTATTGTTCTTACTTACATTTCAGCCATGCTCTTAACTGTGACTTGGACTCCAGAGTACTACAATTTGTTTCTGTGGAGAGTGACCGACAGTTTCCATTCCTAACACTGAAGGACTGTGTTCATCCCAACCTACTAAGCACCCAAAATAGACGGATAAGTCACGTGAATAAATCTTTCTCCCCACTGATGTGCAGGAAGCCTAAGCAGCTACCTTACAGCTGACTTTCCAGAAAGATGTCCCAGCCTCCATTCCCATTTGCTGTAGTCTAAATTGAAGCTGTAGAAGTATGTATCATCTTCGCTCTTTTTCCCTGAAGGACTTACATGACTATTCAGCTTTCTGCAGTATGCTGTGTTAGATATGTCTTCACCCAGGACAGATCTCTGAAGCACGGCTAAGCTGCCGTCCTGAAAGTTCACTTACCTTCATAAGACCACAAGGGAACAGTATGGAGTAATAGAGGGATGGAGAAACATCTGGTTAGCCAACATGTGGGCCACAGGAGTAATGAACCCTGAATTTTAATAGGTAAGTCTGCACCTGCACAAGATTTCCAGCTTCTGCACCAGCAACAGCTCCAGAGAGGGATAAATAATTAAGACAATAAGGCTGAGGTGGAAAATAGCTGTGATATTTGCTTTCCTTAAGAGCACATTAGGGACATGCATAAAATCAGACACGGTTGAGTTTGCTCTAACTGAACTTTCACTGACCCCAGAAGTCCTCCTAACTGAACAGACTGGTGAATCTACCCTCTGTAATCTGAAAAAGCACTGATTATTCTTTGGCTGGTTTAAGGCCTTGTGACTCTGCCTTATCTGAAGCACAAGAACCCTAAAACCCTGTGATTCCATGACTTCAGACTACATAGGCCATGACCCCTGTGTTGCACAGCCATCCCACAAGAGCCTGCTGTGCTCCTATGTCTATTTCCACACTGAGGCATTTGCCACTCTAACACATAAGCATGATGCAATGGTGACTTGGACCTGGGCTCTGGAAGAGCCTGATCACCATTGCACCAAACCATACGTTATTCCTGTTGCTGTACTTTATTTTTAGGGAAAAACTTTTATAAATTGTCTGTTGAAATAGCCTCTCCCATATGAAAACCAGTATGGTTGACACTGATCTACAGTTAGGTGGGTGACATCTCTAATTTCAAAGGCAAGCAAGTTTGAGGAGAGTCAGGTCTGGGGGAGAAGGTCTTCAAGGGTAGACAGAAACTGCTTGCTGAAATGCACACTAAAATCATTTGAGTTTCTCCAAGAACAATACGGTATGTTGTACGCAAGGGGTCTTGTTCAATTTGGAAACCAACCGATGCTAAAGTCAGCCTTTGTCTTGTGTGGAGTCAAACTGAAGTTAAACTTCTGACCCTCCTGCTGTCAAAGAGCCCAACTAAGAAAAAGCACATCAAAAGCCTATGGGCTTTTCACCAGTACATCCCTTTGTGCAGAGACACCAACACTGATCAGGTTTCATACCCATAAGAAACAGGCTGGAAGACATTCAAGAGCTCAGAAAAGCACTTCAGAGGACAGCTCATTATAAAGGTGAAGTGTAGCTGGAAAAGCAATGATGACGACCTCTTGAAAACTGTTCACACTATTGTAGCTTCTAGCATGCCTTAGTCTTGGGTCTTGGGTCAAAATCTCCTTCCTCTGGGCAAACACAGATGAGAGAGTTTATGTACAAGGGAGTCCAGCATAAAGAGCAGCAGACACAAATAAACAGGGAAGAAGCGGTAGACATTGCATCAGGCTTTAACTGTAGCTCCACAACGACCAAGAGTGCCAAAAATAAAGTAAACCTCAGTATTCTACCTAGCTGTTTCCCAAGCAGGGAATTATAAGACCTAGGTATAACATACTTTCATTTCAGGAGCTCTGGTTCTATTTCCCATTGTCAGCAACAATTATATATCTAATAGTGGACAAGTGAATTGCTCTCTGCCTCAGTTTCCCCATCTTTTAAATGGCTTTAGGACTAAACCTCAGAACCACATTTGCACACAGTCCTTTGCACATGTGCCCTCATCACTGACAGTAATGAAGAACATCCAAAATAAACTAACTAAGCTCTAACCCAAACAGAAGCAAAACAGATAAAGTGTACCACGGAGTATGAACCTAATATATGAATCCTGCATTCATGTTTTAAGAAACTCAGTGTATGACTGGGTCTTGAAAAGAAATTGGTACTCAATATAAACAGTGAGATAAATCAAATAATAATAAATAATATTAAGAATAATAGTAATCGTAATAATACCCTAAATAACATCTCCAATTTCAAGCAAAACAGGGGAGAGTATTTAAAAGAAGTGTTTATGATATTCTTTCCACCAATATTCAAGGTACAAAAGGACTAACTTAATGTCCTCCTGAAATTTCAAACTGTGCATAATCTGGTGAAATATGTGGTTACTTTACTATACTAGGAAGATGTTTGCAGGTGAAAAGAAGAGACGTGTTAGTCATATTAAGATTTACAGAATGGTCACATCAGCCACTCATGCTCAACTAGGAGCAGATTTTTCTGGAGGTTTTCACAATACTTTTATCATGTATTATGGTGCCTTCAGGCTTTAACAGACTACTTCGATGTATGCTGATGAAAATCCAAAGGTATGACAGTGGCCACAAAGCAATTGCATAAGTGCAGTGACAAATTGCTTGCTTACAATCAACCAAGAAAATAATTTCCTTCAAATCTTGCATGCTATTTTGAATATTCAAATGGCCAAGTTAGCTTTAACCAACAGCTTCCAAGACTAATGTTGCTGATTCCATTACCCCAAATGATAAACTGGGCACAGAAATGATTCATATTCTTTACTGCAGCTCTTGGCCTATATTTGCTGAGAAAGTAATTGTAAACATCTGTCCTGCCGGGTCACTGACTGACAGATCTACAGTAACCTTCAGACATACTTACAGCTAAGGAGGTTTCCAAATGTAGAATGGTGTTCTGGGAGTGAACAGGCTGGCTGGTTGCTCATGAATCACAGCTGAGAAATGTGGTACAGGTACGAGCTCATAAAACCTTTGGAGACCCGCAGAATGTGGATGTTGAAACCATACCACGGAAAAACCCCAGTGCCACATAAATGCTGTCTGAATAACACCAGCTAATTGCAAATCAGAGCTAGCCACTAAAAGAGGAATCATCTTTGTATGGTACCATTGTGTGGAAACGAAATGGAAAACTGCAAGCTGCGAGGCAGAATAACCTGCATACAGAAGCACCATGGGAGTACTGCTCCTGCTGATAAAGGACAGGAAAGAAAAGGTGGCCTTGCTTTTAGGATGGAGTTTGGAAACCCATGTCTGGGTCCTGGTTTTGCTGAAAGATTTCCCCTCTAATTCTGAGAAAGTTCCTCTGAGAGGGCATGGGGGCACAGCCAAAAATGGAGCTGTTTTAGCCCTTTTCTGTTTCTTGGATACAATACTATTAAGGTTAGAGAGAGGCTTGAGCATCAGGGCAGCGAGACCAGAGCAACCCCATCACATTCAGGCAATCTATGTGTTCCAAAGCTGATTTAAAACTCTTGGCAAGCAAATAAACGTTCTTGCTGAGCTGTTCAGCAAAATGGAAACCCTCAGAGTGAGGCAGAGCTGGAACCATTCAGGAAGGTGTGAAGAGAGTTTGTACATGTTCTCCCAATTGTATTGCCATTTATAGAGAGCCTAACAGAGTGACTTGGGTAGCTGGCCAGCATAAACAGGTATCATTCATATTATAAAAGACAACACTATTCTATGAAAACCCAGCTAGGATTAGGAAACACAAATTAGTTTCATATATTACTTTAGGAAGACTTTGACTGAGATCTGGAGTTCAACTCTGATATCTGTATTTTAATAATGACCGTGAAACAATAGTCTCCAAAAATTATTTGAAATCTGGAAAACCTGCTTTGAAGTGAAAGAAATGAAAGTTTCTTTTCCTATGTTGTGACTTGATCCCATAGGATGCAGAGGAGAATGTGGGGCATAAGGTCAATATCAGAAGACTCCTTACTTCAGTTAATAGTTACAGGCACAGCCTGTATGTTTACCGACTTCCTCCTCCTCCCCCCCGTACCTCCCCCCTACCCATCACTTTGGCCAATCTAGACGAGAGATGAAGCACCCTGCTTTTGTTTTCTGTTTTTCTAGCAGGAAGGGTTGGGCATTTCACGGCTGCAAAGCGGTCAGTTCTCTACTTGAAACCACTACAGAGGTTAGACGCCTTTGTAACAAATGTTTCTCAACTTGTGCACTGCAAAACCAGAGCAGATAGGGGAGGAGAAGGGAGTGAGGGGTCAGAAAGGCAATCAAGGGGGTTTGTGAAGCGTTGCAATGTTGTTATAATCCAAGGCCAAGAAAATCTTGCTATTCTCCTCCCTGTACCACCTTCATCTTCAAGGTCAAATGTTCCCTGACAAGATCTCAGAAAACCTGAGTACAAACACATTAGAGAGACTTCACCGTGTTATCAACAGCAGATTTTTCACTCTTACTTTTATGGGGAGTCGCAAAAATGATTGACTTCTAGAAAGGGGTTGTGACCTAAGGAGGCTGAGAAACCTTATACTTGCTGAACCCAGAATTAGGGGCTAGCCTGAGCCCTAACTCAGTGAAATGCCATTAAATAAGCCATATAGATATTACAGGTATTAATCCCATATTTAAACATTCACATAACTTTTTAACAGGACTAATCATTGAGATGAAATTGCACAGGCGGTTAAGTAATTTTCTGAATCGAAGCCTACTTGTTTATTGTTGGATGTTTGGGATTTTTTTTTTTTAATTATGTACTCCATTCTTAGTCAGGCCAATGTGAACACATGGACAAAGCTCTCCTGAATATAAATGGAGCTAAAAGAAAGTATATTCCTCCATTTTCTAAGCAACCGAATTCAGGGACAGAGTGGTATGAAAACTCATATATTCTAGTTTAGTAAAAGTCTGCACATTCACATACAGATGTTGCTTGGTGGTGGCATCTCATTCTGACTTCTAAGAAGTCTTGGAAATAGGTGTCTCAGATACGCCTGTCACAGAATCACAGAATCACAGAATCACAGACTGTTAGGGATTGGAAGGGACCTCGAAAGATCATCTAGTCCAATCCCCCTGCCGGAGCAGGATTGCCTAGACCATAACACACAGGAACGCATCCAGGCGGGTTTTGAATGTCTCCAGAGAAGGAGACTCCACAACCTCTCTGGGCAGCCTGTTCCAGTGTTCGGTCACCCTCACCATAAAGAAGTTTTTCCTCATATTTATGTGGAACCTCCTGTGTTCCAGCTTGCACCCATTGCCCCTTGTCCTGTCAAGGGATGTCACTGAGAAGAGCCTGGCTCCATCCTCATGACACTTGCCCTTTACATATTTATAAACATTAATGAGGTCACCCCTCAGTCTCTTCTTCTCTAAGCTAAAGAGACCCAGCTCCCTCAGCCTCTCCCCATAAGGGAGATGTTCCACTCCCTTAATCATCTTCGTGGCTCTGCGCTGGACTCTCTCTAGCAGTCACAACCCTGGATTTGTCATATCAAATGTGAATGGGACTGGGAGGTCTGCGTCACCTTCTGGGCATCATTCTCAGGAGTGGCAAGTGAAGAAATGAAATGAGTCTTCCCAGATTTTCTTCAGAATTTGGGTTTGTTTCTCACAGCCTTTTCTGATTTTTTGTTTTAATGATATGATGATCCCTTTTCTCTACAGTGAGTTTCTTACAGACAAGACTGTGTGAAGTAGTCTGAAGAGCAGCACATTCTCACATGGATGAAAATGCAGCTTACTTTGTTTTCAAAGTACATTTTGCATACCACACATAGCAATGCATGCAATATCTTTCTGCCTATCCGGCATTGACAGGAATCCTTCAGAACTGGTTTCTCAGTCATCTCTGTGCTCACAGAGATGCCCTATAAGTCCATTTCTTGACTTCCTGGAGCAACCATAAAGCTGGAGTCCTCTAAGAAAGACAAACCAAAGCAGAGGAAGGTTCCTTCAAGGGTCTAACAATCTAAAGGGATGTACAGACTTAATTGCAGGCCAGGAGCTGATTAGGTTTTATCCCCTGTTAATTCTTGATTGAAGTGTGCAAATGCAAAGCAAAGTATTAGTGATCACCTTCTCCCCTTCTGAGAGGGTTAATCTTTGTCCAGAGCACCCTTCTTCCTAGACAGATGCCTGGCTCTGGCAGGTCTCCATGAAGTACCTCAGGGGTCTTTCCACAGCTATGCAAGGAGCACAGTGGGTCATGCAATTCAAACCTGGAGGTGGCTCAAAGTGGAGGAGGTAGAAATTTTCAAAGGCTTTTTCTTCCTTACTTGCAGCTTCCCCTCCGCTGTGTGTCAGCTGAGAAAATTTTACATGCTGCTCTGTTATTCCTTTCGTGGAGGCTTAAAATAGCCTAAAGTGCTTGCATTCAAAGATGGTATGAGTACTGTAGGAGCTTGTTGAATCCCTACCTCAAAGAACCTAAAAGAGCAGTTTAAATCAATTTGGAGTATGAGCCTCTCCAAAAGCCCCCTCCCCCTTCTTCACCCATCTTTCTACCCTGCAGTCAATCCAGTTCCCTGCTCTTCATGCTGGATCATTTCAACTTTGGAAGAAAGGGATGGGATATCAGGCAAGGGAGGCATCACTGCTTCTATGGATGGACAGCTGGCACTTTCAAAGAGGGAGGTGGATGCACAGAAGACCACGGTGGCATTTGTTGTGGCCTCTGCTTCAGCAGCCTTTAGCTTGCTCCATGTTTGGCAATACGTCACACCCTGGGGCAAGAGGCGACAATAGATTTGCTTCTCCCTCTACTGAAACAGGCAAAACAAGGATCCCTGTGTGCTTCCCAATCTGCTGGCCCTTTTGCACAACTCCTTTAGAAACCTCTGGCACCTGCTGCACATCTGTGAGGGGATGCACTGAAGTCATTGCCAGCAGACTGGAAAATGTGTAAAGGTCAGTGATGTCTCCTGGGCTCTTGCTCCATTTCGAGTGATTTGCACTTTAAAGAGCCAGGAGGCTTCTTAACTCTGCTCATCTTCCTAAAATTATAAAAACTGACAGCTCAAAGACAAGCAGAATGATTTCATTAGTGCAACACACACAGCAATTTCTAGCTGCATTCAGCAAGTTACCAGGGGGTTGGTAAGACTATCAGAAGAGTCCCTCCATTCACTGTTCCAGTATCTGGAGATCCTAGTGATACACGAGTGCGACTGCTCAGCCCGGCTCTTTTCTCCCCAGTCTCCCTGAATTGATATAGCAAAGCAGACCTCCCAAGCCATACCCATCCCCTTCCCCTCCCAGCTACACATGTAAAATGGATGCTAACTCGTCCCTTTCTCTCCACATGCTGTGACCCTCTGGGAGAGCAGCTTTGGGCAGATGCCAGAAACCACGAACTAGCTGCTGGGTGAATTTGCTTGTAAAACTTAGCAGCGCATTATCTCTGTGGTATTTACTATTAAATGTGTGACTCTCCAGGTAAATATGAACTAAATCCAGGCCCTTTATCTTCTGTGCTGGAGGTAATTTTCAAAGAAGGGCTGTCAGAGTGTCAACCTCACTGTCAGTCTTTAAAGCCTGGGATGGAGGGAGGCAAGGGCAGGAAGAGGTTTGATGTAATGGGAATGCTAGGCAAGTAGAAGAAAGGTTCCCATACATGAAATTGAGTATCCTGAACACTAGCATTTGTCTCTTTGGCAGAAATGGGCTGCAGAAAGAAGGAGAGCAGGTGAATTTATTTATTCTTGTTGAATCTATAGGTTGTATCTGCAGCCCAAGGAGATCAAGCTGATGTCACTGTCTTTGCCCCACCTCATTGATTACTACATGCTGGGAAAGGTCTGCCTCAGGGTCATTTTCACCTCAGATACTAATATTCCTATATGGCAAAACTTCAGACATGAAGAAATGTCCAGCTTTGCCCCTCAAAGGCAAGAGAAGAAACATCAGTAGAGAATGGTGATTAAGACAGGGTGTCTGACATCCAACAGCACAGGGAACAACTGCCCAGTAAAACTCATTTCCGAGAAATTAAGTAATACTCTGCCAACAAAAAGGAACATGACCACTGAAACGGGGTTTAACACTGAGGAGGGAATCAGCCAGTTACAAGCATCTTGTAAACATCCAATTGGAGTAAGCAAAACCGATGGGGGAATTTCTTTTTGCCTAGGGAAATTTGACCACAACCTTTAATAATGTCTTCACATTTCACAAGTCCTAATAACAACAACTTGTGTTCACATAATGCCTTTCATCCTGGAGAAACCCAAAGCGCTTTACAAGTGACTTAGCAAACTATACAACAATATTCACCCCCTTATCCCTCTAAAGGTTGAAAACTGACTGCAATTGGCAAGGTTTCCCTTTTGATTTCCAGTGTTCCATGACTACTTCTCTAGGCCATTGCTGTTATTTCTTTGTTTTGTTTTAATAGCAAATTTGATAGCATGGGAAAAAAAGGCAGCCCTTTTCTCAAGGACAGCTGCATGAATATAATCAATTTTGGGGGTCAAGGAAGAAAAAAAGAAGTTTTATGTCACCCCAACACAAAAAAGTCAGTTTTGCTTTCCTAAAGAGGAAAAAAATAAAAAAAAAACCCCACTTGAAGAAAACACAGAATGTTTCATTTGCTGTGAAATAAAAACTTTTTAAAATGTTTTTCTGAAGACTGAAGTTGACTCAGTTGTAAAACAAATCAGATTTAAGTTGGCAAGTGGAAATGAAACATTTTGACTTTCGAAATGTAATTTTTCTTTTGGACACAACTTTAAGAAAATAAGGAAATCCATCCCACCTAGTGTTTTTCTTTGCCAGGAGCTCACAGCAGTGCCTAGGAACAGCTTAAGGAGAGGACAAGTACCCCAGTTCCTGCAATCTTTTCTTCACTGTCCACCTGAACTAGTGGCAGCATCTTGAACAGCCCAAGATGGATTTTTCCTCCATGAATTCATTCAGTTCAACTCTCCCTGAAGCTGTGTAAATTTTATTGTCCACAGCATCCCGTGGCCAAGGGTTACATAGCTTTTGCATTGTGCACAAAAGTACCTTGTTTTGATTGTTTCAATTTGCCTCTTGGTAAACTATTAGAAGCAGAAGACATTAGAAGCAGAAAGAGTGCACAGTCATTCCTTATTCACCATCACCACGCCAATAACAGCTTTTCCCTTCCCACATGGAAGAACCTTGGTGTACATTGTCTCTGCTCCTGCAGAGGTGTTGAGCAATTCCTTTAGACCCCTCCTTGCTCCTGGGAAACTATAATTTTGTAGTAGGCTGAACTGTATAACCAAATGTGTACAGGGGATTCTGTGGCTGAGCATATTCTGTTTATGCACCCTAGGCTGACCTTCCCACACCACTGGAATGGCTCAGGTGCCTAAAACATAGACATAGTACCTTATTTGACCTCCTACAGTAGCAAACACATCCTCTTGAGGATCATGGATATGATGAAGAACTACAGAAGACATGCACTTCAAAGAATATACTATAGCATCCAAAATGTACCACATGCCTATGTACAGGCACATGATTCCACCTCTGGTAGCTTCCTCTTAGTATACCATCTGAATGTGTCAAAGATGCCCATATTTTGGCCTCTTGCTACAAACAGGACTAATGAAAATGACATCCTTCAGGTGTATGCCTGTGGTGAACTTACAAGACACTCCAATATACATTAAAGGACTTGTTGGATCACCAAATACTGAGCTCGAGAGATGCTTCCTCACACTTCTGGAGCAGAGCTGATGAAAGGTAACTGACCTATAAAATGAAAAGGAAAATCCTGTCCCCATTTCTCCTTTTTTTAAAAAAAAATAAAATTCAGAGGTGTTGAGAAACACACTGAGCAGGGCGCGAAATAAAAACAGCTCATTCATCCAGCCTTTACAAGCAGCTGGGCTTGAGCTGAATGGGCTTTTGCTGTGTTCTTTGTGTAATGGTATATTATAAAAATGTTATTAGAAGGCCAAATTTAGGCATAGCAGAAGGAGAAGAGGAAAAAAAAAATCCTGAAACCTTGAAAGATAAATCAACTTCTTTGGGAATGAGATTTTAAGCCTCCCCTTGCACCTTGCTCTGAAGTTTTGGATCTTTTCCTCTACTGATTGGGCAGTTTAGAGCAACAAGAAAAAGAAAAACAAAACAAAACAAAACAAAAAATTCCTTTGAGTGCAACATTCTCTTGTTCCTTTTCTGAACTCAGCGTGCTCAGACAGACCTCAGTTATAGGAGCATAGGGGGAGAGAACCAGGTGCTGGAAGAGGTTCTCCACAAAAAGATCTTCCTCTGACTTTGTTGGTGTTTTATATCGACAGAGAGTTAATGAGAAGAGATTCAGTCTGAAGGGGGACCACCAACATTAAATGTATACTGAGAACACAGAAAGAAAACACGCATCAATACTGCAAAAACTGCTGCAAAACAATTAGAGGATCTTTTTTACCTCAATCCCAACTCCTTTTCTTCAAGTCTGATGTAGAGATGAAGGAAGGTCTACTGGTTAAAGGTTTAGATGGCCAACTTAAGATACCTGCCCTTGTATTCACAGATGACAAATACTCAAAAGGCAAATCAGCAGCTATGGTGGTTAAAGGTTTAAACACAAATCTTAAGACACTGGGTAAGCACTGAAAATCCAAAATCACAGGTAATTCCAAAAAATCTGAGTTTCATTTCACTATTCCCTGTATTTATCTGTCTCAAAAATATCAGTTATGTTAATTAATTACTTTCAGCTGCAAAATGTAAGTGTTAAGCTAATTTTTCCCAAAGTGCTGGATTTTAGAAATTAGTATATCTACCATGCACAAGCATAAGCCTGGTCTGGTTGCAAAGCATGGAGTTACTCAAATCCTTTGTTTCCCTTCAGCTTTTGTCTTGGTAGCAAAAAGGCTTTGGTGGGTGTTTCAAGTTGACTTAATTGAATTAAGTCTGTCTTTTTTGAACTTCTGTGACTTGAGGAAAAACAGATCATGATTTTTTTCCCCCCTGAAGTTAGGAACAGAGACCTCAGATGGATTGCCTGGGTTACCAAGTCCAGTCTCCACGATTGCAGCAGCTCTTCAATAGTTTTTTTACTTAGGGGGACTACAAATCTTCTGCTTCTTATGTTCCCACACAGCAGAGGCTGCAGGATTCTTCCAATGCACAGCAAAGAGGAGACTGTAGGAAAAACTGGGAAGCTGCCACAACAGCTAACAGAAGCCATGAAGGACATTGCAAATATCCTGTTCTAAAAAATAAATGTATCGTAAGATACTTAGAAAATAGACCTTGTCCGTTTCTACAGAGGAATACAAAGGCAAATTTGAGCTGAGGAAAAATTCACCTCTACCCCCAATCCCAGCAACTTGATTAACTAAGCATCTGAGCCAGACACACCCAAAACACAACTAGACTGATACAAATAGAGCTGTACATGTGCCCAGGAATGTTCTCTGGCACTAAAATCAATTGGCACTGAATGACTGGCTTGCAGCCTCTCTCAGACCCCCGAAATAAGCTGGCTACCTGAAAACTGCCTTCTGTACCAGTCTCTGAACCACACCTGGCAATAAATTTTGGAGAGTATTAGTTGGCATGGACAAAATGCTGATAGGGACCATGTAATGTGTTACATCGTCTAGCAGTGTAAGAGTATGGACAACCACATTCCAGTGCCTGAAAATAGTTCCAACAATTCTTCACTTTTCTGGTATACCTGTGGTCTAAGTAGACTCTTGGAAAGCTTTTAATGGACTTAATTGTGCACCTCATGTAATTTTGTGCACCTCATTAGTAGACTTCTTTTTTTTTTCATGAAACCTGCTCACTACCAGTACTTGAGGTCAGAGCTCCAAGCTGTTGTGATTCAGTATATAGGTTTTGTGGCAATGCTTGTGTGTGGCCCATAGGATTAGCCACCAAACATAAACATGAATAATCATAACAAATTTTCACTCAGTGGCTATTCTGCAATATTTGTGTAAAATTTCATTGACCTATAAAATGTTTCTCAGTAAGTAAAATTAATACCTTTGAATATGCAGGAAGTAGAGCTCAAACAGAGTTGAAGAAAAATTCAACAGCTAAGTCATTCAGGCACCTCTCTCTAGTAAACACCAACCAGGTCCATGTGATTTGACCAATATCAAATACTTAACATGGCTCAAATGAGTCAAATATGGATTTGGCATTCCTTGTACAGTTATTAGTCCCACACTCCATAAGACTTCAGCAAAGTAATTTTCAGACTCTGTGCTGTGGTCTGTATGTCTTATCTCCACTATGACTCAAAGACTTCATTGCCTTCAGACTTTTAGTATATACAGCAATTAGCAAAGGAGAGTTCTTGCCTAGAGACTTCACACATTGTCAGAATACCAATAGCAATAGCTGCCAAAATGCCTGGAGGCTTCAGGATGGGAGTTCCCTGAGAAGTGAAACAAATAGTCTTGTGGGTGCCAGACTGAAGTAAACGACATCTGATTTCTTCCAGGTGCATGTCCTCCACCACTAAATCCTCCTGCTAACAACCCCATTTGTCCCCTTTCTTCTCCCCTTTCCCCAGCCCCCAGAGTACCTTCACATTGTCACACCCTTGAAGTCCACCACACCTTCAAGTTCATTCCTATGTCTGTTAACTCTTCCATATACCTTCATCTTCCTTCCATGCTCTTTAATTATGAGTGGCAAAAAAATCAGTGCATTGTGGATAGTTCTGAGTATGTACTGACCAGTTAGGATAAAAATGGAGAAAACTGAACACACACACACACACATGCACCCCCCCCCAATAGATAACTACTGAACTGTATTACAACCTTTTTTCATAACAGGAACATTAATTAGGGTCTTGGATATACACGTCAGCAAATTTTCACTAAACTTGATGGAACTTCTCCCTGAGACCTCCACCTCTGTCAAATTTCATTGAAATGTGTTAATGGGTTAAAACTGTTGTGAGAATATAACGGTGAAAACGCAGAAAAACAGAGCAAAAGCATGAAAAGCTTGTTTCTTTATGGTTATTTATTCCAAATCTTCTTGAAATTTTAAATAGGATTTTATTTGTCAGAAATTCAGGAAGTAAATAAAGAGATGGCAAAGGAAAAGTGACTATTACACGTCATTCACCAAGTCTCTAAATAGTATGTGTGTGTGTGTGCTTCGGTCCATTCACACCCAAAGGGAGACACCTCTCTCACGAGTGGTATTAACCTCTATATCAGATGGAAATTTCAGATGCACTGAAAAAAAATCAAGTCTCCAACAGATCTCTCTCTTCCCTGCTGTTTGCTCTACCTTCAGTTAACTCTTGATACAACCTCTTCCTGCTACATATTCCTCATTATCAATTACAAATGAAAGTCCATTAATTTTCTGGAAAGAAAAACATGTTGAATGCAACAAGAAGGCTCCCTGAAGAGATGACATACAAGGGCAAGTCACCATGTAGAAGACAGACCTCTAGCATTTGCTGTGACAGCTTTCAATTGCCCAGGTAAGATGGACGAGTTGTTTATCCAAGCTATACTTTCCTGTGCTGAAATAGGTCTTTGCTAGTCATGGTACATAACTTCATTAAATGTATTTTTCTTGGCTGGGGCCACAGAGAATAATGCTCTCTCTCTCTCTCTCTCTCTCTCTCTCTCTCTCTCTCTCTCATTTTTTTCCTATCCCTGCCATCCTTGTCAACGATTAATAAAGTGCTGCAATTAGAAAGTTTGGGTCCTTCATTGCCTGTGCATCAAAGCCTAGGATTTGTGCTTCTGAAAACGGAGGGACATCAGAAACAAGCAACTTTATGCCTAAAGCATTAAACATACTCTTCAGTTAAATTCCTGACTATGAAATAGATTATTTCTGTGACTCAGGGAAAATTATGGGACTCTCTGTGAATTTGTCTGTTTCTCAGTCGCAAAGTAGAAGTAATAAATGCTGATATGACAGATTAGAAGGTCCATGGGTCACATTTAGCATTGGGCTTGTCTCTTAGGAAGCTGTGTACACAAGCTGCCAGAACAATCAGTTCTGCAATTCTAATGTTAACATCTGGGGTTATAATAATTTTTGTTTTAAATCTGGGAAGGAGCTTTGCTTTGTAACTCTAACTTCGGAAGACATTCATGGAGCCATCTGTTCCTGAGCTTCCGTCTGAAGTCTTGCTGATGCCCTGTAACATGTGAACTAGACCAACGCTCTTCAGGACTATCCAGGAGGTGCCAAGTTATCCCCCAATAGTAGTTCCAATTTAGTTCAAGTGTGTTTAGATCTTGATGTCTTTGCCTCTATCCTCAGGACACTTTACAAATGTTGCACTCCATACCATTTCCTTGAGGAAACTGCTCTGGAAAATGATAGAAAGCAAATGATAGAAAGCCAGGAGTCCTTGCTACTGAGATCTGCTTATCTTCCTAATTTCATTTTATTAAAAAAAAAAAAAAAAAAAAAAAAGATGAAAATATGCTTGGAAAATTAAAGGTAGTAAGAGTGAAAGAAAGGCAAAACAAAAGGAAATAAAAATTTCCTTTACATTTATCTAGAAATCAAGCAACCTTGGGAAGCCTCAATAATAAATACACTTTGTTTTCAAAGACCTCCTAACAGAGTATGGAGTGGGACAGTATTTATTTTGCTTAGTCCAGAGGAAAACCGAAATGCTAAAGTCAATATACATTAATGGAACAAGCCTGTCATGGTCATAACAACAACATGTATCCCAGAGAGCACAGCTGATCACATCTATTCTGCTTAAAATAAATAATTCGCTGTACCTTAGGCTGTGACAAAAGAGTTCAATAGTAATGCATTCCATTCATTTAAAGATTCATTTTCAAAGGCCCTCCACAAATTTTCCCAGCTCTGTCTGAGGACAACTTAACTGGGAAAACTTGTCCTGGACTCATTATCCAGTTATGACACAGCAATGCACAAACTGTAGTCATCAATTTAATATAAGAGACAAAAATAACATCTGCGTACAACCTACCATACAGTTTATCACTTTGCCAAGATTATCATCTAGTTTGGCACAAGGGGTACCACTACTATCCTTCTCGGGTGCTGGAAGAGCTCTGTAATAAAGAAGATTTGAGTCTGCTGATTTGGGAGGCATACACTACTTATAACATTCATAAACAGTACAAAAATGGTCTTGCGACCTCAGAATGAGGACCTCAGTTTTCCTTTGCCTTTTTTTAGCCTATCTCAAGATCACAAGAATAACTTGCAACCTCTTTTAGGACTGAATAGCCCCCTCTCTTCCCTGTGACAAACTGGGGTGGTATCATGTCTGTCCTTATGGCTGATCCATAAGACCTTGTCACTGTTGATGGCTAGCTCTGCTGTGTGCAAACAGGGCAAGCGACACATAAAACAGCAGTCTTTGAAAAACCTATTGCATTTTCCCAGTGTACAGCACTGTAGAGGACTACAGTAATGGCATGAACCTCCCTTGGCTTTCTGCTGTGGTCTTTTACTAGCAGGCATTGCCGAGGCACAGGCTCAGCTGGAACCTGTTTGCTACAGAGCAGCCTCACATAGACTGATCAGTTAGTTTTGCCTTGTACAAGAGAGCTGTTTATTAGATCTTGTTATAATTTTCTATCAGAACTGTTTGTTGTTCCCTCTGTGAGAAAATGGAGGGTTTACCTCAATAGAAAACTGGATTTTGAAAGAATCATTTGCTTTCTGTAGAGAATACCAACTTTTGTCGGTAGCTGCAAGCCTGCCATAAGGGCATTTTCAGTGGACAGCCACAGCTTCCAACCAAAAGAAAATATTTCCACATACCTTAAATGAAGCATTTCATTTCATTTCATTGGCTTTATTAAATATTCAGCCACTGCCTCATGAGCCGCCATGGTGTCTTGTGAAAATTGTGGTTTGAGAGCTTCACACCCGCCTCTCTCCAACAGGGAAAAGGAAAATGTGCCAATAAAAAGGAGTGCGTGCAACCTGAGGAAGACAAGGTGTTGATAAAGGGCCTCACCTTGTTGGATACCAAGTCCAGTTTCTAAAATATTGCAGATTTTGTGGATACATCCCAACCAGCTGCTGATGTGAGCTCATTAGAACCAAAGTCAGGGTGAAGGCTGTAGCTTGTTATCTGCAAACCCCTACGCCGCTCAGCAACGTCTTGACTTTAGAGCAGGGATGGAAATCTCTTAGGGGAAGGTTCAAACAGGCAATACCTTCACACCCCAAAGGTGTCACAGTTTGTTTCTCTGTCTGAAAAACTGGGAGCGTGAAAGGGAAACTAATGCTGAAAACTAGAGAAGAAAAAAATGCTTCTGGCAAGATGTTCACAGATTTACAATCCAAATATCTCTTCCTTCTTTTGACAAACGCCAAGCTTGTGGTACGTACCATTAGTGGGCGCTGCTTTCTTTCCACGCACTACCAATTAGATGCTAATAAAACGAGTGATGACGTGCATCTTTACTGAATGGTTCGATTAGGGTCTCCCTTACCACAGCTCTCCTACAAGGACAGAGTGAGATATGCCAAGGGTTTGACTCCTTTTCAGGTTCACAGGGGATGGGAGGTTCCTTCTCTGAAAGTAGAAATCTGCTCCCTTCCCTGAAAAAAAATCCCCCCTTTTCTGAGCCAATTCTGCTGATTTTTGGCTCAGTGCCTTGTTCCATTTGGAAGCCATATTGCAGTGTGAGCAAGGAAACAGCCAATAAACAGGGGCTCTGGTATTTGCTTTTGTGGAAGTCCCAGGCAAGACCCATAGCTAAAGCACTGTGTCCAGGATACCAGAAACATCTGCTTTCTTTTCAAAGCTGGAATATTTTTTTATTTGAGTTTTTTGCTCCCCTCCCCCACCCGCCCCCATAAGCACCTTTGTGCGGGAAGGGAGCTGCAGAGGGAATGGGGGGAGTAAGGGGAGCTCTCAACTATATAAGCAGAGCAGAGTGAAAACTGAAGTCTGCAATCGCTAGATAATTATGCCTGGCACCTGAAGGCTGGGGCAGTAATCCTTACATTTCTTTCACACTCCATTGATGGATGTCGTGCTGAGGGTGTAAAGTCTATTTCCCTTTTCCCATCGCTGTCCAAGTGCTGGAACTGCAGGATGGGCTTTTGTAAACTCAATCCCTCTTACCAGATGTTGCCTTTTTTTTTTTTTTTTGGTTAATATTAGCATATGGCTTTAAATTTAAGGACCACAACATGGGTATGGAGTGCCTGAAGAGGTTTCTTGTGTTCGATAAGTTCTCCTGGTTTACTGAGCTGTTGTCAGAGTTTCTAAGGCACTTACGTGAGTGTGCCTATTCATATACATTTATATCTACAAACCTATGAATACCTAGACACGGTCTGTAAAAAACAGGGCTTGGTGAAGGCTTCCTTACCATCAATTTTGAAGTCAGGACTGAACTGACTTTTAAAATGTATTTTAGATGCCTGTTCTAGTTCAAACAAAAATCTGTTTTAGGGAGCTCTTGACTTGTGCTAGGGACACATGGATTATATAATCAATCACAAAGGTCTCTTCTGCCTCTGCATTTTAAGATTCTAAGGAAATACATATGTGTACATCTACATATATATATGTGTGTGCATGTATATATATTTATGTAAAAGCCTTATACATGAAAGTACGCAATTTGAAAGGTGGTTTGGTCTTTGCTACATTCTCTTGCTAAGTAGAAATTTCTAATCTAGTTTTAGGAACAGTGAGATTCAGGCAACTGAGATGGGTATTTTTTTTATAAATAAATAAGGCTTGCTATAAGGAGCGTTGCAGGGATGAGTCTTTGAAAGCGACAAATACACACAGCAGTCATTTGTGCTGAACACAAAGCAACAGAAAGTTTCCTCCCAACACTTGCCCACGCCATTACATGATGGATTTCTGATGTGCAGAAATGATCCAATATGCTGTAAGTAGATTCACAAAATTAAATTTTTCACTTCAGCCTAAATAAGCTTTTGAACTCAGGTTTCAAGCACTGCTTTATTATTACTATTTCTCAAAATACATTCTGGGAGTTTTAAGAGGAAAGAAGAAGGAATTTCCACACAGCATTTTTTTTCTGTTTTGGTCTACAGTTTCCAGCTTTTCCAGTGAAAAAGTGAAGTTTTAATATATTTAAAAATATATTTATAAATACTTAAACACATGTATAAAATCCTATACACCTACATACATACATATTTCTCAATTTACTAACTGTTTATTCCTCATAACCAGACCAACTAAGACTGTGAGATTATTTATCGGTCTTAAAAGGACAGTCTTTATTTTATTCCTTTATCAAGTAAAAAGGATTCACGTGATTTTTTTGAAAGAAGAACACGGGCAAAGAATACATGGAGTGAAGTTTTACAGGCAACTAAAACAATGATTTCAACCCAAAACCTGGAAACTCCTTCTCAGATAGGAAGCAGGAACATTTACTGAAAAAGTTAATTGGCTATATTAAAGGTTCAAACACTTAAACACTGTTGTTGTTCCTCTTTGGATACCACCACTAAGCTCCCATGCCACTGCAGGGCTCTGAAGCCAAAGGAATATATGTTTTTATCTGATTATAGATGAGCCCCCTGAACAGCACCTCTATCTCCTCAAATGTGAGCCCCAAATTGGAAAGATGATGTAGCTGGAGCTGTGTCTCTGAACGTGCAGCCTTAGGTAGACATTCTGAAGACCTTCAAATGGTAGGAGAGGTGGAGATCAGCCCTTCGTGAAATGTGCCACAGTCTTCGTCTCGAGGTTATATCTGGAGAATGAAGTCAAATTGGCTTTACTGGTTGGTTTTCAAACAATTCCCAGTTGCTTTTATTAACTACCACTCCTCCCTGCTAGAAACCCTATGTTTATATTATTATTTTCCTGATGAAATATTTGCTGCTTTTGGATTATAATTATAGCTGGTCAGAAACCAGAATTTCCTTTCCTTAGGATACTCTGGCATTTGAAAGAGGAGAGTTAGTATTCCAAATTGGAACAGAAACCCAACGTTGTGAAATTTCTTGTGGAAAGAACACACTAAAAATTTCAACAGGGGACCACTGAAAGTTTTCATTGTCATAATATCAAAGTATGCTGTCCAGTAAATGAAAACACATTTCAATGAGGTAAAAATAAAAGTTGTGTTTCAGAGTAATCCTTTGATTCCTTTAGACATTCAAATAAATATGTTTGATTATGCTCAAATAAATAAAAGCTCACATTAATGCTTTACACAAACAAAGTGAAAGGAAACAACACAATGACAAGCAGTTATCAAATTGTCATTTATAACCACCCCAATAGAAAAAAACGTCTTTTTTCCCATGGCAATTTGCTTTATGGGCAATCATTTCCCCTAGATTGATTGGAATGCAAAGATCATATCTTTCTGACTTTCTCAAGGCACACTGGATTAGCCTCAGTGCTCATCATCTCTTGCCAGGTGGAAAGGACATAAGAAACATGATGTTATTACAGAGGAGGTAGAAGAAAGGAACATCTGGAAAAGAGGACACGATTCCACAGGAAAACTGGCTTCAATAGTTCAGCTGCTCATGGAACAACTTATTATTTCTGGAGATATTGGCTTAGCATGAGAAACACTGTCTGGGGCATTCTGCTCCTCTAAGAGGCGATGAAGAGGTAAGAACAGTTATCTTTAAGGCTAACACCTGAAGCTGGCATGCCAGTAAAGTAGGAAGATTGAAAGAGACCTGGAAACTGCATTAATGCAGCCTTGGGCAGGAAATTTAGCCTTCATGATGCAACTGTCCTGCGCTCTGGTAAGTTCTAGCCAGTTTAAGTTCCTCTGGAGGCAACCAAGAAAAAGATTTTATGAGTCCCCAGGCACTAACATCAAATTTAGAACCCAGCTGTTTTGGGGGATGGGGTTGTTTTGTCAGCCAGAATATAATTGGATGAAAAAGTCTGGTTCTGAGCTTCTGTGCACATTTGATTTTGATTGCAGTGAGAGTAAGCCTGATGTTATCGATCAAAGATAGAAGAACAGCTAGTGCAATTACTCTGTTTACTAATACCGATCCCAGCACTTCCTTTGGAAGACTATGCCGACCAGCAAATTGTGATGTTGGGAAGTTGTCCTCATATCTGTAATTCCCAGTTCCCAGAAACTTCACGACCCACTTCTATATGCAAAGCTCTGCTGCTTTGTGCCAGCTGGGTTGTGCTGCTGCTTGACACAGCACAAGTCTGTGTGGTTTTGAAGATCAATAGCTCTGTTCCTTCCACTGCCTCCTGGCACAACTCTTGTCTGGAGAATTGCTGTAGATCACATAGATCTGGACCAAGCTTAAATGGCTCCAGCATATCACGGGGTAAAAACTTTCTGCTCACAAGCCATCAAAAATCAAAGTTGAACAGTGTCACAGTTTAAAGCTGGGCCAGCTATTAAACCTGAGGCAGACGCTCTCTGTTAACCCTCCCCCCCCACCCGAAGGGAAAGGGAAAGGGAAAAGGGAGAGAGACTTATGGGTTGGAAAGTTAAAACAGTTTTAATAAACTATAATAATGAAAAAAAAGTATAATAATAATATTGGAATAATCAAATATATACAAATATATACAAAACCAAGATCGAGCTCCCCCGATGTTGGCCACGTCACCACCGGCACTGCAGGGCAGGCTCCGGGAAGGCCCAGGCTGGGCCCAGCGACGGTCGAGAGCTGGATTCAGGGATGCACGGATCGAGATCAGGGGCAGCAGGAAAAAGGACAGAGTCCTCCTTGGACACTGGCCAAAGCTCAAGCCGCAGAAGCAGCCAGAAGCAGCAGCAGCACCCAAAACCAGCAGGCGGAAGAGGCAGAAGAAGGCAAGGGGCGAAGGGACGAGACCCTCATGATCCCCCCGTTTTATACTGAGAATGACGTGTATGGGATGGAACACCTTCGCTGGTCAGTTTTGGGTCACCTGCCCTGTCCGTTCCTCCCTGCAGGTGCGACCCCCCTTCGGCTCTTCACTCGTAAGCAGTGAGGAATTTAGCAGTGACCTTGGTTTCTCTAAGACTAAGTACAGCAAGAGCCTTTCTGCGTAACATCCCTACTGGTGCCTCAGTGATAACTACAAACTTCGAGTGTTATCAGTCCTAGAAGCAGACACTGTCTGCAAAACATGCAGTTAGTTTCAGAAAGTGCAGTTACTTAGAAGAGACTTAGCTGAAAGTAAAACTCACTGAAAGGAAAATTGGCCTGGTTTAGGCTAAACCAGGACAAACAGAAAAAGGAATGACTTAAAGATGATGCTTCAAGTCAACATATGGGTTGAGACCAGCCTCAAGTCTCCAAACACCACCTCTTTCTCATCCTGTCGACCAGCCAATGCTGTGTACATGTCGAGCAGATGTAACCCATCCTCAGAGCCCCAGAAGGATGGCTAGACCTCGATGTCCAATGTGCTCCTGCATTTTGAAGTGGGATGCGTTCAAGTGAGCCAACAGCTACACAGACAACTCCCTTGCTGGACAGGTGGGTTTGATGGAAAGTTTAGCTCATGGAAGTGGCTGGTTTTCTTCATGTGGAGGTGTTACAGACAGGTGTCAGGTAACAGAATCACAGAATCACAGAATGTTAGGGATTGGAAGGGACCTCGAAAGATCATCTAGTCCAATCCCCCTGCCGGAGCAGGATTACCTAGACCATATCACACAGGAACGTGTCCAGGCGGGTTTTGAATGTCTCCAGAGAAGGAGACTCCACAACCTCTCTGGGCAGCCTGTTCCAGTGTTTGGTTACCCTCACCGTAAAGAAGTTTTTCCTCATATTTATGTGGAACCTCCTGTGTTCCAGCTTGCACCCATCCAACTACCAAGGAGATGTGAGGGAAGAAGCTGGGAAATAAATCTCAGTGTCTCCTGGTCCAGTATAAGCCTCCAGCAACTCCAGTGACTTTGCCTGACTGCTGAGGAGTTCATCCAGAGTGGCAAGAGCACAAAAGAGATCACATCCGGAGCCTTAATGGCAGAAGTAAAATGGCTACTAGCCTAAGCAGAAAGGGAGATAGAAACTACATCGGCACATTATTTCCTTATGACCTTATTTACCAATTTTAAAAAAATATATTTTTTTTTGCATTCCTGACATTTTCACCTCAAAATTTCACCTTTTATTAATGCTTTGTTTCTCCCTCCTTTTGTCAGCTGTCACAGCAAAGAGATCTTGTAAGGGCCTGGTCAGAACAAAGTAAATGCTGTTCCACTCAAGCTGAAGGTGTGTCTGTATATGCCGATCTCCCTGTTATCAAGCAGGCTGCAGGAGGAAACCGCTAATCATCATGACTTGCAGCATCAAGTGCGAAGTGGGCAGGCTGCCCAGCAGGCTGAGGTGTGCCTGTGTGCAAGCGTGTGTATGTGTGTGCGTGCTTGCCTGCGCACATTTCTTTGCCTGCTTATGATCACGTTGCAAGTTGCCACGCAGAAGATCCTACGCATTCCAGAAAAGTACAGCCTGTTCCCGAACATCCAACAAAGAATAAAAAATAAAATGACACCCCCTCTTCCTTTCCTCCCAAACCAGGGAAAGGTTGTCCTGTTAAACTGGACCCAGTCCTCGGATGGTGTAAAGTGGCATCACTGCCTGGGCTGCTGTGCTGAGCTCAGTAAATGTCTCAGTGTATCCATTCAGCTGCTGATGTTTTATCTGTACCAAAGTTCTGTCTTTCTAAATAAATTCTGATTGAAAGCAAAAATAGCAAAAAACGTGCACAGGACTGAGCAAAGAAATGTTGAGGAAAGTTCACACTGGAAAGTTGGGGCCCGGTGGAGATGAAGTGCCCTTACACTGGCAAGCAAATTTTCACAAAATTTTCACTCATGCTCATTTGACCTACCTGAGTGACCAGATTAGGAGCATAACTGTCCCAGATTCCTTCTCCAGGCTAAAAGAGAAGAGAGCACTTGCAGAGGATGACTGAGACTACTTTGGAACTGAAATCTCTGTTTGGATCTACCAGTCTCCCTGGTAGATGTTGATGAAAGTTGCCCTTGGTGGGCTGAGTTAAAGGGAGGCTCCACTTTGCCTCATTGCTTTTGAATGTCACATAATTAGAGGAAAGGCCCAAGGCCAGATTCAAATTAGTCTTGTAGACCAGCATATTCCCTTTGGCTGTACTTTCCTCTGTTATCTCTTTGCAAGTGGAAGCAGACTATCTAAGCCAGCTTCTCACGTGATGCAGTACACCAGTGATGTGGAATCACAAATTGTTGCAATTGTTCATTTCCTACATACACGCCAGCCCTGTTTCCTGGAACAGCAGTTGTAACAAGCTGTATGTGAGCACGTAATTCACTGTAGCAGGATCTGCAAGTAATGAGGAATGTTCCCTCTTTCCACCATGGTAGTGTTCAGTCATCTTTTAAAATAGCCCAACCAATACCTCATCCACCACTTATCTCCAGAGACCGTTCTGCATCCTGGCACCTCTCGCCGTTAGGAAATGATGCAACACGACTGTCCCTTTCCAAATTACACTTTCTCCACATCATGCCCTTCCCAGGTTCAATTTTTCTTTAATTCCCTGCAACTATTTGACTAATGCACATCACCAGACACTGGCCTGGGACTTCAAAACCTGGCTCTGAACGCTGCCTCAGAATATCAGACGTGTCCTTTCCACTTGCTACAGAAGAAAGATCCAGATCTGATCAAGAGTGCAGGGTAGATGCAATTTTCAGGGGTAGTTCAAAAATTTAGCACAAACTCCACACTCTATCCTTTACTCTTCAAATGCCTCTCCAAGGTCTGCAGTGTAAAAGCCACAAAAAATATTTGCCTGTAGGGAGTCTATTGAAGCTCATCTTTAAATGTTTTTCAGTATGTTGGTAAAGTTGGAAAAGTTAATGTAGCTTTCAGTTAAAGCAGTTTCATTCCTGGATTTTTTTTTTCTTTTTGGCAGAGATCAGGGAATATCTACAAAATAATAGTAATGGCCTGAGTCAACAGTGGGTCCCTCAGTGAATTGTAAGTCATGCTCAATGAAAGCTTTTGCCTGGGTCAGTAAGTGGCAGAAAATGATAGCCCCTAACACAGATATACTGGTAGTCCCACAATAACAGTTCTATATGTACACAGATGCTGATCTGTTCAAAAGGACAGTGTGTTTTTCATTTTCCAACCTTTGGCAAAGGAAATCATGTAGTGGTTATGGATTGGGTGACTATCACCCTGGTCAGCGAGGCAGGTATGATTTATTTATCAGCTTTCCAGCTTTCCACAGAGGGGGAGGGGGAGGAGGAGGTCTGGAGGGGGCTGCAGGGTGAGAAGAAGAGGAGAGTGGGGGAAGGGGACAGGGAAAAGCAAGATTTATATCCAGATGGGAATGTTGAGACAAGGGTGGGAGCCACGGCAGGGAAGGAGCGTCCACAATGAAGGCTATTCATCAACTCTTGCAGCAACACAGCTCTGAAATGTAAAGGGCTAGAAAGTATTCCTTCAGCTCCATCCCTGAGGGGGCCTGGGGTTCCAGCAAGGAAGCAGCTACACACCAGTAGCTGCACAGCTTTGGGCTCAAATATCTCATACTGCGATTGCATTTGGCTTTGAGGATCACAGAGAGGCTTTTTTTCCTTTCTGCAACTCCTTGTACATCAGTAAGAAAGTACATTCAGCATCTCTTTCATCATCTCTCTCTGAGCAAGGTGGGCTGCAGTAAGAGCAACAGAGTAATAAAATAAAAGCACAGGACATAAAAAGGGTGCACGGTACTTAAATGTTTAGGATCACAGAAACACAGAACAAGCTCAAAAAGACCTTAGGAGGGGTCTGTTCCAACCCCCTGCTCAAAGCAGGGTCTGTCATGAGATCCCCCTGCTTTAATATCAAGGACTGTGTTCCCAGCACAACAAATTACCTCGTTTTCTGGTATCTTGGGCCAATTCAGCAGTTTGTTATCACTGGAGGAAAATTTGGCCTAGCACCTTTGAGGATTCAGATTTTTCTTAATTACAAAATGATAAGAAGAATTGCAATGCAAGCAAACCAAACTGAAATAATACAGACATTAATATTTATATCTTATCTTGAGTAAATCTTAGAGTTTTCAGAAGAAGACACAATTCCTCGGGAAAGTCTCCTAATTTATTGTCACCGTCACCATGTGTATTTGCAATGTAGGAACCTGTGAGTGCTGAGATCCACAATGGTGTGAATTGCCAGTTTCACTCATTTCAGCGAGATGAGGCCAGTTTGACAATCAGCTGAACATCAGGTCTAAATTTTCTTTTTCTCCTGTTGTTCCTGTAATTCATTTATAATCTGGCCAGGCTAGCAAGAAAGCAATGGCTCCCAAAGAAAACAATTAGTGACAGAGAACAATGACCAGTCTCTTGGAAAACTCAGAGGCATATCATTTCTTATAGCACCCAAGTGTCAGTAGCTACTTTTAATCAAAATCATGCCCTGCTTGCATAGGCTAGGGTTTCCCTACCCATGCAGTGATAGAGCAAGCAGATGGGTTGGGTGGAGTGCTGGAGATTTCTTTGATCCCATACCATACTGCTTGGTAACCTTCATACCTCCTTTGCAAACAACCTGGTTTACCTTTCATCAAGAAAATCTTGCCTGTGCTCCTATTAAAATCTCTCTTTAAATCATTCCTCTGTTTATTTCATCCTACTTTTATGTCTGTGAAAAGCCAAAATCTCCAGCTAGCCAAAAAACTTACAGGAACATTTACAAGGTTTCCCACAAGCATCCTGGTAACACTGGTGGAAGCATTGGTGGAAGCAATGCATACGTCTGCATCATCTGATGATGTGTTTAGGGTACTGTAGCTGTGCAGTTCCTACCATTTAGTTTGGGGCAGCACCCACCCCTACTACCTTTATAATGCAAGCTGAAGATATCTCACAAATGTCCTTCTGCAGCCCCACAGGAATGCCGACAGCTGTTGCATAGGCTATAAAATCTTTTTCATATTTCTTATTTCCTTTAACGAAAAGTCTAGTTTGAGCCCCCAAACTGGATGCAATTTTCTAATATAATATCTACTGATAATACCTCTTCCTTCTTTTCCTTGGCACTTCTATTTTTTTCCTTCAGAGTCTAAGCTATTTGATCACAAAGACCCTAACACAGATATGCTGGTAGCATATCTCTGATAATCTCTCTCAGAGCCACCACTTTCTAGGATGCAATCCGCTTGGCAAGATATCTTTTCTCCCTATGACCAAGACTTTAATTTCCCTGTTGCAGCTAATGATAAACTCCTGTTTCCTGTAGGTATTGTGGGATTCAACCCCAAAATCTCAGTTCAGCTAGAACAGCCAAGGCATGCATTTCTCTCTAAGCATGGTAAGTTTTGTGGGTCTAATATTATGTTTAAAGGTTTTTGTGACTTTCAATATGATATGATATTGTCAGACAAGGCCTACATGTTTCTAAAGAGCTCTCTGAGGAAAGGTGAAAAAGAAAAGAACAGAAAAACAGAAAAGAGTGCTTTGATGGCAGGATGGCTGAAAGGGGTTTATGTTTCTTAGCTTTATCTCATAATGCATTAATGGATCCAAGGTTAGGTGTGTAGACTGAGCCACTCAGCTAGGCTCCCTGAGAAGTCAAAGGAAGAGAATCAAAGGATTCAAAGGAAGCTCTCAATGTAATCACTCATCCCAACCTGAAACAGGCAGGTTTATTTGTCCTGCTGAGATACACCATAGACTGGAGAGAAATTAATTGTCCAGAGTAAACATCTGGAAGGGGGACTCTCCCCTTTACAAAGAAGGTTTCCTTGCTCTTCTGTCTGTCCCTGCTAGCCTAGAAAGACCAACTGACCTGCTGCAGCTCCCTAGGCTCAGAGCATTAATTCACAGTGCTACAGACAGAAAGGTGATTGTCCCGTTCTACTCTGCACTGGTGCGGCCTCACCTTGAGTACTGTGTGCAGTTTTGGGCGCCACAGTATAAAAAGGTATGAAGATACTAGAGAGTGTCCAGAAGAGAGCCACCAAAAATGGCGAGGGGTTTGGAGGGGAAGCTGTACGAGGAGTGGCTGAAGTCACTAGGTCTGTTGAGCTTGGAGAAGAGAAGACTGAGGGGAGACGTCATTGCGGTCTATAACTTCCTCACAAGGGGAAGTGGAGGAGTAGGCATTGACCTCTTCACTCTGGTGACCAGTGACAGAACTCGAGGGAATGGCAGGAAGATATGCCAGGGGAGGTTTAGGTTGGATATTAGGAAAAGGTTCTTCACCCAGATCATGGTGGAGTACTGGAACAGGCTCCCCAGGGAAGCAGTCATGGCACCAAGCCTGACAGCATTCAAGAAGCATTTGGACAATGCCCTCAGAGACATGGTATGAATTCTGGGGTTGTCCTATGCTAGGACAGGAGTTGGACTCGATGGTCCTTGTGGGTCCCTTCCAACTCAGGACATTCTATGATTCTGTGATTCTATGACCTTGGGCAGCACTGGGACGACATCGTACAAAATCCTGAGAGCTTCTGTCAGGGGAACAGGAGGGTGTCCTGGGAGCAGGAGTAAAATCCTCACTAGATGTGCAGTCAAGACTCCCTGAAATGCTCCCATAAAGCCTGTCAAATCAAATCTCAGTAACTTGGAATAAAAGGCTTGAGCTGAAGACATCCAGAGAGCACTATGCTGTGACTCAGACCTTGGAGGTAACACACTTGGCCAGGGCACTGACCCCAGCAGAAGAGAAGGTGAAAGAGAAAAAGTCATCACAGAAAGTACACATGACCACCTTATAACCTTACCTGTTGGTTGCAGATTGCTCATGTGAATGATCTCACAGATAATGACAGCAAATGGCTATCTGTCATTGAAGAAATAGCCATTGTTTATTCAGATATGGATGAAGTAGATTGATCTGAACAAAAGCAAGTTAAATATTAGCAACTTAACTACTTTTAGTACTTACTTTTCAGACAAGCTGTTTTAGCATCACAATAAGGCATTTATAGGATGAATGCTATACAAAAATCCAATATGTTTATCTCCAGTGGTGGGCTATGATTTTTAAGCAATGTTTAGTCATTGAGTGTTTTGCAAGATGTGTTTTAGAAGTATTTAATTTCTATGCTGTCTATAAGCAGAGTACATATGGAATTTTCTCTCACAAAAACTCTCAAGATTTTTAATTTTTTCCCTCCCACTCTAAACCAAAGAGAGCCTAAACCAATAAAGCCAAATAACTCATGTTCAAAAAACAATTATTTAAGAAGTATTCATATTGCATCAGTCAAAATATTTCAAAGTTGGTTCTACTCCAATTTTAAATCTTGTTTTTCTCTTCATATATAAAAACAGCTCAGCCAGAGAGTAGTTTTGAACCAAAAAACTCCCACCCTCTTTTCATTTTGAAAATTCTGGAATGGGATGTTTCAAAAATCTCAAAAGGATTTTTCACTTTCAAATGGAGAGCATGGTCAAAACCAGCTCTTTCCCCCAAAATTCATTAATTTGGATGGATCTACAAATTCCAGTAGGAATCAGTGCTTTTTAGGAAATTCATTGAGCAGCTTTTCCTGAACTCAGAAAAAGCTTAAAAAATATTACAACAGTTCCTCTCTTTCTGCACTTGTAACAGAGCCCAGCACAAGCCTGCATATGCAGTTTGGGTCTCAAGCTCAACTGTTATGTTAATTCATAGCAATTTTCATTTTAAAGCATATTCTAGCTGATGAACAGACTGTAATGACGGTGCCTGCAGTGGCACTTCAGCTTGAGCCTTCATGTGGTGTCACTTCTCTTGGGTTTGCTTGTGAAGGCCATGCATACAGCAGTGGTGCAGGAAGGGATGAACTCTGTTTTTTCTGTCTCTGGAGGGCTGCATATGGTGCTGCTGGATCACAAATGGGCTGAGTGGTCTCTAGTTAATCCCCATGTGCATTTTCCCATTACAAAATTACAGTTTCTCTGAGGGTTGAACCTCCTGATTCGCAAAGAACCCCTATAAGGGACCCCAAATGAGGCTGGAGATAGACTCATTTGGGCAAACCCAAATGAAATACCTTGCTCATGGTATTTGTAAGGCTATGTATTTCCCCGTAACTGGTTTTGATACCTCAGTGAGTTATGCCTAAGAAGAAATGGATATGAAATCTAATCACCTCATGGTATTTCCAGCATCCAGGTACTAGAATGCAAGGAAAAAGCTGACTCCCTCAGCTCAGTGACTAACCCTCCGAGAAGTTCATTTAGGCATGAACTCTAAGTATATTAAACATGGAAAACAGAACAAAACAAGTTTAAAATGAGTTGTGTGCTACCACCCTTTCTTTGAAAAGAGAACTCAGGTGCCACAGAAGCATTTTGACAGATCTGACTAGGAGATGTTTTAAGCTTGGCTGTGAATCAAAAGTCAGGCTGATAATGACACAAGGAAGCATCCATTCCTTCTGATCTTTTGTAACTGTTAGACATGAGGGTTCATGATGCTTTCATGGAAACAAAGCTGTAACTCTGTGAGGAACCCTACTGACTTAATGGTTTCCTGTCCTCAGAGCTCTCATATACTGCAGTTCATGCTATCAGCAGACTTTTGTCAAGGTAGTAGTGAAAACTGGGAGGGACATGGTTCAGGCTCCAACTGCAAGCACATGAGAGGTGCCTCCACTGATGGTCACCTGGTTTGTCTCCATCCATCTGTCCCCTCTTCTGCCCTGGACAAATTGGTGGTAATAGCAGTCCTTAGCAGCCCTTTAGGACTCTTTCAGATATCTCTTGAAAAGGAAGGGAGGTTCAGTTCCGGAGTTGGAGGTGTGCTGTAGATGCTTGTTTGGACATTGATTACACATATCTTGTGCCTTACCTCTGTAACACCTGTAGCCCCAGCTGCTTTAGCAGTATGCTGGCATCAAGAAAAAAAAAAAAGTCAGGCTTAGTGCCATGCACTATTTCCCCTTTTAAATACTACCTATGGATGAGCAAGAAACTTCAGGGTGCATCCAGCTGCAGCTGGCAACTGCATCAAGAAAGTAAATCACAGAAAGCAGACGGAAAATTCAATAGGAGTGTAGTGTCAAATGGGTCACTGCAGATTTAAGCAAGACCTTGTGATGGAGCTGAGCAGGTAATAACTCTGTACATGGAAGCTGATTCCCAGACTGTCACTGAAAGACTGTTAGTAACTTTCCAGGTCATGCTGAGTGATCTGTAGATTCACAGGATCCTGTTGCCTTTACTATGCAATGAGAAGTTTGAAAAGATGGTTCATGACAAGCCAAATGAAACTTTGAGAGTTAACAAGGGTCCATGGCCAGCAGCTGGGAAGCTGGAATCATGTGACTTTCCACTGACCCACTTAGTGATTATTTCTGAATTCTACATTAACTTAATATAAAATGTTCAATTAAGTTTATTGGAGAAAAAAACCCAGCCATTCTTGGGAAGCTGAAGATAGTTAATTCTAGCCATTTGTGCTGATAATTTCCATGTTTTTTCTGCAGAACCAGGACAAATGAAAATCCAGTCTCTGCCTTGAAGAGTTTATAAATAGCACTACACTAATTTTGTGAAGGGCATGAAAGGGTCAAGGAAAGAAAGGAATTACTTTGGGTAGCCCAGGGGAGCAGAGCTCCTAGTGAAAAGGTGAAGCTAAGAAGTGGAATTTGTGGCTTAAACATTATCATAGTGCTCCTTGATATGTATTTGACCTTTAAGTGGTCCCCCAAGAGATAAGAGAAGATCTTAAATACTTGGAACATTTCAGTTAGATTGGACTAAATTCCTAAAAAATGTTTGGCAAGGAGTTAGCCTCCAAAGGAGATAGATGAGCTAATTAGGTTCTTTTCCATCTCCAACTACCGTGCCTTTGTGTGTTGCCAGTGCTGTGTGACCTTAGAAAGGAAAGTGTGGGACATATCTGTGGTGATGTACTATACATAGTGTTGTATTTCCATGCACAGCATCAGGACCTCTGGCACTCAGCTGGATACAAAAAAAAGGATACTTAAAATAAAGTACTTAAGAATAGCAAGACTAACCTTTTTCAAAGGGAGCTGATGCAACTATCATTCCACAGTCACCAGCATGTCCAATTTCTGAAATACCATTAAAAAATAGCAACACATTTTCACCCTGCTGCCTACTACTGTTTAACAGAATGATCCCAGCACATAACCACTTGGTAGCCTAAGAAAATATGGAAACACTTCACATGCAATATCTCACTGTTGATCCCTTGCTGTTTGTGTCACAATGCTCTTCACACGATAAATCATCTTGCCTGAAGTGAGTCACTTACCGAAAAGATTCCTCTGCCCTCCTCCCCCCTTGACATGTTTGTTCTTAAATTTCCAAAAGGATCCAGGATTGAAGCAGAGTTTGAAGTGTGGTTATGGCCACGATCAGAAAAAATGCCTACCTCCAAAAAGCAACACTGCATGACTCTTGATTTATTTCTTCTCAATTGTTTCCAGTCCCAATCTTCTCAGCTTGCATATCAAAAAGGAGGAAGTTCTCAGCTCCTAATGTCACAAAAACTGAGTTACAGTCTTCATCTGTCTTGCCTAATCACTTGTGAAGAAGAGGCATGAGAATATTGCCATTCTACTTTTTCATTAATATTTTGTGAATATTCTAAAACAAGGTTTTTAAACAAAATATGCAAAGTCTTAATCTGAACTTGCTCAGTCCATATCCAGATCTGAACTCACCATTGTAATATCTCTCAACTGACATGTGGATGAATCCATCCCAAAGCACAGGCTGTTGAAGCTGAAACTAATTCAAGACCAAGCTGAGGGCAGGAAGCAAAAAATAGCTGCTGTTTGCAGCCTCCATGTTGATTTTCTGCACCTGAAACTTCATACTGACCAATAAACAACCCATTAGGAACAATTTGGACAGATAACTTGCAAACTTCATATAGCAGTAGACATTAGTAATGGTTTCAACTATTGAGAATTGTCCAGGAGATGCAAGCTCCTGGCAGAAAACAACCTAGTGTTAGTTATTCATTCCTGCACTATATATCAGACGACTTGCTGCAAAGTTCGTACAATTTCTTTGAGCCATTACAACATGCTAGTCAGGATAGTTAGATGCTCTGAAGGAAAGGAGCTTTCTGGTCTTGAAGAAAAGATGATGTTCGCAAAATGACTAGGTTGACACTGATCTTTGTCTGTCCCCTAGCATGTAGTTATTGACTATGAGATACTAAAGTCTTGTCATTGGCAGTATGCAAGTTAAATTATGATTTTATATATGTATATTATGTGACACACCAAGAAACTCTTCTGGAGTCACTATTTCTGGTATACAATAGAATTATGGATTTTAGCTTTCAAGCATGGGTTTCTCGGGTATTTTGTAAGTCTCCCTGGAGGACTGGGGGTGAGAAACCAGACATGTAGTGTCAGGAAGTAGTTATAGTTGGAAAATCTCTCCTTCTCCAGATAATTCTTGTCTCAATGATCTCCTTTTGCCATCACAGCCATAGCAACACTACTAGCAAAAGATGAAAGATGTTTGACAACTTTGTTCCCCTGGAACCACAGAGCTTTCTACCATAGGGATAACTTTCATGTGGAAGAGACACAGAACTTTTTCCAGGAGTGGTTCCAACACTTTGAAAAAAATCCTCACAGGGCAGGAGAACACTCCCAAACCTCACCACCTTCAGGTCCATTTGCACGTCAAGAGATTTCCTTCTTGCCTCCTGCAGTGTAAATGCGCAGAAATGCGTGCATATTTATTTAAGCCTTCCCCAACTAAGATGTTCCACTACTCCCATCTCTCCTCCTGCTCTTTGCAATGCTTAATCGTAACTGGAAAGTGTGCCAGCACTTACGAACATTATAATGAGTAGAAGAATAAATAGTAGACAACAGGAATATAGTTCTCTTAGCTCAATTGATGGTAGGAGTATGGGGAGGGAGAGAGAGAAGAAAGGAGGGAAGGAGGCAAACTCTAGGGCACATCAACTCATGAATGAAAAAACATGAAAAGTAGCCACTGAAGATTTAGTTTGGTACAGCAGATTTATGCACAGATCAAGCACTCAGAACTGACACCACCATGAAAGCTAAGACAAGGGCAAGTTTGACAATTTTCAATAAACCACAGCCCAAAAGCAGAAAAGGGCCCTTTCCTCCTTCAACCAAAAAAAAGAAGTAGTAAAATTATCATAAGGGTAAAGCAGGTCTTTGGAAATCAAGGAGGAAAAATAAGGTTTTTTACTTTTTTTTTAACTGGGACATATTCTACAGGAGCAAAAAGTCCTTGGGTGTCAAGAAGATAGAGCACTGGGTCTGAAACCAGGGAAAACGCAGTAGCTTGGCATTAAATCAGCACCTACGCTTCTCCTGACAAAAAAACACAGATGTCTTCCAAAATTACTTGTTCTGGTGAAATTTTCAGCTACATGGAACATGTCTGACTCTCTTGTCTTTTTTTTTTTTTGCTTTCCTGTCTGTGGAGTGTTTGACACCTTATTTTACCATTCTAAAAAACAATCCAGACACTTTGTGCATCTACAGTCCAGTCCCTGGCTACCTGTCACCTGCTCACCCTGAGTACCATCTATTCTCATTTTCACAGCTAAGCAGTGTCTTCTATTTTTCCCCCCTCACAGTTTTTTCTGAGAAGATCTTCAGAGCATCGACAGCAGTAATCTTTCAGCAAATACTTGCCTACAGTCATGTGAAACTCCCACTAGCTATGACAATCCTGGCTTGCAGCAGGACTGCTAGCAGCAACCGTGGGGAAACTCATCTGGGATGACCACCATTCAGGGTAGTTTTAGTCCTGCCAGACTCACTCAGCATCAGACTCAGACTGGAAGAACCACATCAGTCTTCCTGGTTTCTGTTCTCCACCCAGATCTGCATGTATCCTGATCAGTCCAGCATATACCTGGATTTTTTATTTATTTTTTTTAATATTTTTTTTCTGGATGTGTACAGCTCCACCTCATGACATTAAAACTTGCCTCCTGTTGACAACCCTTCCCTCCATCAGCACCAGCGCCAGCGAGAGGGTGGTGTACATCAGCCCTGCGATCTGAGCGGGCTGTAATCCATGTCAGGGCAGAGGGGAGCGGCTGGTACAGTCAGGAGCTGACGGTGCGGCACTTAACCTAAGTTGCTGAGAGCTGGGGCGCTGCAGATAGGAGCTGGGTAAGTGCTGAGTGACTGTGCAGCTGAGAGAGAACAGACCCTGCCTTATCCTGAAGTGGGAAGTTCAATCAGAAAGGGGTTTTGCTGTCTCAAATTACAGGCTGGTGGCTCCAGGCAAATGTGGAGGGGGCTGCCACCTCCTGAAATAGCAGCAGCAGCAAGGGCAGCATGTTCAGCTTGGGAGCGTTAGGGTGACATTTAGGAGTGAGGGTTGCTGCAGGATGGCCTTTGGGTGCCAAGGTCACAGCCCATCAAGATGCTGCTCATCACTGACTGACCCTTTCCTCCATCCTCTCCCCACCTCCACCAGGACCTAGGGGAAAGCATTCAGGGGCCGAGCCCCATTGCATCAAGAACCAAGTCAAATCTTGTGGTCAGGAGCCCTTCCCTCCTAACTGCTCCCCCTTTTCTCACTGAACCCAAAGTCTTTGGCTATGTGGGAGCTTAAATATTTTGTTGCCACCCTGATAACTTACCAGAATGCAGCGACTGGCCCTAATGTTTTAATCCTCCCATTGTCTGTAAAAGCTTTTTATATCGTCACCAATAAAGGTTGTCTGTCTCAAGGGTTTTCCTGCTTCTCTGGCTGGGTTACAGCAGTGGGGTGGGGGTAGAGGAAGGGGGTATGAGGAAGGGAAGAGGGCTGGATCATTGCCAGGCTTTAAAAGGCTGCTTAAGCATTTTTCTGTGGCTTGCAGGGTTTTACTCAGCAAAGTCTCCCAAGCCACAGAATGTGCCCCTACTTGTATAACATTACAAAGTCAAGATGATTAGAGTGTAAGCCTCAGCCCTCTGGAAGCTGCCCTTTCGTCTCTGGGGTGTAGCGATACATTATTCCTCCTTGTCTAGTTCTTATCTCATTAATGCACTGTATTATTTCTGCTCTCCCTCCCTTCCCCGCTCCCGTACATACACCTCCCTCTTCTGTACTTCAGTTAATGGAACAAGTGTGTGTCTCTAATCCTTTCCAAAGCTCAGGACTCTAACAGGGTGTGTGTGTGCATTGCACATGCATGTTGGAGTGAAGCCCTCCCCCTCCTCTACCTGCCTTCCCTGCTCAGCTTGGCACACTGTCGTACACCCCGACTTGCAAATTCCCCCAGCACTCCAGGTTTGTGCCCCACTGGATAGTGTCACGTTAGCTCGGGGCTCAAACCTTGCCTGTCCATAGTGAACCGATCCACAAAGTCTCAACAGTACATTTCAAAGCCTCAACAGTACACTTCATTTGCTCTTTCTCATTTTCACACATCCTTCTCAAACTATATCATCATCCTGCCGTCCCAGGAACTGCCTCCATCTTGCAGTTTGTTCCTCTGACCTGGAGGAGAGGGATGCACTGTTATGCCTGCAGCTACCAGAGAGCACCAGGGAGAACCAGGCTAATGGAGGTGGCCTGTGACCTGCATGCGTTTTCAGGCACGTGAGAGTCACTTGAAAAGGTTGGGAGAGGATGTTTTGTCCAGATAGGAGTCACCAGAATGGTCCAGGAATACTCCACAAAGACACTGACCTAGGGAAATGCCTCCAGTTGGAGTGAAAAAGAAAATCTTCAACGCTTCAGAGAAGCTAAACAGTATGGTTAAACGAAATCCCAGGATGTAAGAGAGGGAGGAAATTTACTTTGGAGTTAAAGCAAAAGGAGGAGTGAGGGTATCCAGACTCCACTTTTAGCTCTCTCGATGGTTTTTATTATATCTTTGTGAATATCACATCCTGCTGAGTATGATGTTGAACAATATCCAACAGGTAGTTCCCTGGTTTGTGCTTACTCCCCATCTATCTGCAGAATATCTTAACCCTTGCCTTCTGCTTCAATGGTAAACTCCTTGGGGCATGGTCTGGCTTTTTTTCCTTTAGCATTTCTATAGCATCTGGCACACAATGGTCCATGGCTTAGCACCCCCTTGGCGCTGTACATATTCAAACAAGCCACTGTGATAAATAGCGCTGCAGCAAAACAACAGAGGTTAGGATCTAAATTTTTCTCACTGTGCTGCGGATCCCAGCCACTAAACTGGAAAAAGAAATGGTGGAGCCCATCTGCTAGTGGGCAGTGACATACGGACGTCAGTGGAGTTTGCTGACTGGGTAAAATGCTCCAGCACCACTTACTAGAAATGCTGGGAGTCACAGCGTTTGCAGACTACAAAGAGATAGTAGATCATGCTGCTGTCCTCACTGCAGACCCTCCCAGATGCTCCCTCTGATCTTTAGTGGTGGCATCCCTATTATTTGACTCCCAGAATTTCCAAGGCTCAGTGTGGGGCCTGCAAACACGGCTTTGATTGGTATCATTAACATTTTTGAGGAAGCACTGCCGATTCCTGGCAATATACCCCTCAGAGCACCTCAGCAGGGAGAGAAAACAGGGCAAAATGGCATTTCATCCCCCAGGCGTGCAAGAGAGGACAGACTGAGGCTGTTTGTGACAGACCAGCTATAAAACGCATGGTAGGAACACACTCCAGAGCAAGAAAGTGAAAAAATGTGTCGCCCAATGAAAAGGCGAAATTTGATCAGAGTTAGCCAAAGGAATATGTCCCACAAAGTGCTTTCCTGGGGCTGCTCAGTGCTCTCTCTGTAGTAACTGAACACCATTGGCAGGGATCTGCTCACAGTCTCTCTCTTCCTCTTCCAGGAACTATTACCCCCTTCCTGATTTCATTAGAAATTACAGTATTTATTTTGTACTGACTGGGGAGGAGGGAGGAGAGGAAGAAGAAACACAGTGATTTTACCCACTAAGGAAAAGAAGAATTCTTTTTCTCTCTCTTTTCCTCTTCACTCCCCTAAAAGTTAACCCTCAAAGTTTCTGCATTTCCTTTCTCCTCCTCCAGTTAGAAATGGCCATGTTGCAGTCTGGACTAGGGGCAGGCTGTAATAGAAATGGCCATGTTGCAGTCTGGACTAGGGGCAGGCTGTAACCCCAAGCAGATGCAGAAATTTGCTCAGTCAGAATCTCAGAACCTGCTCTGTTTTACTGCTCGTTCTCCTGTAAGACCTTTGGGACAGACTTTAATTGCACACCAGTGTCACCAAGACTCAATAAAGAAAGGACGACAAACTTTACCCAAGTTCTTTCCCTAGGCTTCAATGGATGGCTGATGTCTAATATTCCCATTTTGCACATAGACCAATTGCTGTGCAAAACATGCAAAAACTGTTATGTTCAATATTTTGAATGATAGCAATGTATAGCCATATTGAACAAGTGAAAATGCTGCAGAGGAGACAAGAGAAAAACAAAAGCCTGAAACAGATCCTCAGTACCAGCTTAAAGAAAAGGAGCAGTTTTTTCTTCTCTTCCATAAAATCACTGTAAACTGTGATGCTGATTTTAACACTATTTTCATGTCCATAAAGGTGAGAGTCCACAAAACCCAGAATAACTCTAGATGATCACGTCTGGTTTTAAAGGTAATTAATGCTTTCAGACAGGCAATTAACGCTGCAATTACTCTAATGTTTGCACATAGTCAAATGTTCAGCAGAAGCAGATAGAATGTGTTCAATTTTGGTTTTTCATTTAGCATTCATGGAAAAATATGTCTTGTGATTTTCAAATATTTGACTTATGAACATTTGTAAATATTTGAGTTGAGTATATCACTTGGGAGCAAAAATATTCCTGGTACTAACTTATGCTACAGTGCTTGCCGTGGGTAGATCTCAGAGTGCTTTACAAAGGAGGTGAGGAACAGGATCCTGATTTCCCAGATGGGGAAACTGAGGCCAGGAGAAGGGACACATTGTCCCAAGTACATGTACACATTAGTAGAGTTAGGAATAGAGTCATGATTTTTGAGGGCTAGGTCTGTGTTTTACTCAAGACCTCGATATGCTGTACCTGTCCCCAGCAACTTCAACAACGAAAAGCAATTCCTCACCTGCAAGTCTCATTGCAATTCCCAGCATTACCTCACTTCTCTGTTGAGAGAAACCCTGAAATCTCCACTACAGATCCTGACTCACAAAGCCCTTCCTGCCAGCCTCCACTGGCTATATGCCTGAGAGCAACTTGCATCATCAATGGCTTAATACAATTAGTAGTTTCTCTGCTGAATTGTTATATACGTTTGTTATTGTTTAATCCAAAATATGAGCATTGGAAAGAAGGAATGAAGCTGCATGACAGCAAAGATAGATAGCCCAATGGCTAAGCACCAAAGGGGATACTGGGGCCCGTGCATTTACCTTACTGCTGTATTTGTCCAGACACTGTGTACTGTGGTATTCAAACTGAAGGCAGGTGACTCAGGCCTAGAAACAGTTTGTTTGCAGAAAGGAAGAGAGCCACACAAAAGTATGATGCAAATGTGGGCTGATACGATCGTCTGTGTTTGCACAAGGTAAAAAGCTCTGGAGCTTTTTCATAAAAGCAAACAAACAAATGTACAAATAAGTATCTCGGGAAAACCGCAGAAGTCCACTGGGCACAAAAGCTTTTGCACCAAGCATTCAAACCTGTCATCAACACAAGTCCTCCCAGAGACCTATTGTGTGTGTGTGTATTTGGTTGCTTAGACAATAAAGGGCAGATTTCCTGGTGCTTACAAAGAGGGGTGATGCTGAGCTATGCTAATCGGCATCATCTGATGAGCCTACCCTCCCTAGCCATTTGAATGAAATCCCAGTGGATTTGCCAAGTACCGTCCTCTGTGTGGGACAGTCTGGTTTCTAACTGGTCACCTTGCTGCAGCCCAGATTCTGGTTGGCAGCCAGTTGTAGATCTTGCCAAGAATCTTCTCTTCCTTCAGTGCATTTTTCCCTAGCTCTAAAATGAAAATCTCAGAAGGGGAGGGCAGGGGATTATTTGCATCAGGACTGAGCAAAATGTTTCAGGCCCTTTGCTAACTGCACTTCAGCAGTGGGTTAGGACTGTAGTTTGCAATTAGCAGTTCTTGAAGCATCACGTACAGTTGCCCTGTCTTTGAGGCGGGTATAGAAAGTGATTCTTGCTTGTTGCACAGGCAGGAGAGGAAGCTGCAACTTCCTGCTGGCTGTAAAATACATCTTTCCTCCTAGATGTGTTAAAGGGTGTCCCAGCTTTTCAATGCATATGAGTGGCACTTACTGAGATGCATAACACCCTTATGTTCACGGGAGAAACCAGTAATAAGGCACAAGGCCTTAATTAACCACTTGTCGGATGTTAGAGTTAATTCCCTTGCAAGGCATTTACATGCAATCCAGACCTTCTGGGATCAGTAAGCAACAATTAGTCCTTCTTTGCAAGAGGGAGGGTCATATTTTGCCAGCCTGGCCTGCTGACATCTGTTTGAGACCAGTCTCCAGCTTCTGGGAAGGCCAAAATGGAGGGTATGTGTAGGAGAGCTTGTCTGCCCTCTCATGCTCCCCTGTGAGCAGAGAGAGTGCAGCATGTGCCGTGGGGTCTCATCACAGCACATCTGAGAGGAGCCGGCAAATGCACATGGATAGCATCTACTCCCTCCCCTTTCCTCCTTTGTGCTCCTTCCTCCTTGCTCTGGGCAAACTTTGTATCTCCATTCCCTTCCATTTTCCCACTGGAAGCTGCTGGTTTATGTGCAGGGAAAAGCTCCCTGGGGTGAGGAGAACTGCCCGGCTGCCAGGACAGAGGGAGCTTGCTCCACAACTGAGACTGCTGAGCACTGCGCTGATCTAACTCACAGGGATAAATAATACTTTCATGCATCCAGAAAACAAAAAATGAAGCAAACCAAGGCTGCACTAATACCACACCTCATGAGAAGCATTATCCTAAAAGTTCCTGCTTTGTCAACAGTAGATAACAAGGACTGGACTGCAGACTTGCAAGAGTTACCTCCCTGTCCCTTGCCATGCTCCTGCGGAAGCATGGATAAAGTATGCAGGAGTCATGGCAAGCCTGATGACATTTGACTGTATTTTGAGTACATCTTTGTCATTTCTCTGATCACAAAAGTTATGTGGGCAGCAACACAGGAAAACCTTGTGTAATTATAGATAGTGCTGGGGTTTATCAAGCCTCCCTCTGACACACACACGCACACAAGTACAGGCTGAATTTGCTCCCAAAAATATGATGGCAAATTGCAAAGGCAGAATCCAGATGGAAGGTATTGCCCATCTGTTCTGGGGTAGGAAAAGTGACAGGATGGGGTGGCTGAAAAGCTAAGATTTCTTAGGTTTTGATGATTAAGGGAGTGGAGCATCTCCCTTATGAGGAGAGGCTGAGGGAGCTGGGTCTCTTTAGCTTGGAGAAGAGGAGACTGAGGGGTGACCTCATTAATGTTTATAAATATGTAAAGGGCAAGTGTCATGAGGATGGAGCCAGGCTCTTCTCAGTGACATCCCTTGACAGGACAAGGGGCAATGGGTGCAAGCTGGAACACAGGAGGTTCCACATAAATATGAGGAAAAACTTCTTTACGGTGAGGGTAACTGAACACTGGAACAGGCTGCCCAGAGAGGTTGTGGAGTCTCCTTCTCTGGAGACATTCAAAACCCGCCTGGATGCGTTCCTGTGTGATATGATCTAGGTAATCCTGCTCCGACGGGGGGATTGGACTAGATGATCTTTCGAGGTCCCTTCCAATCCCTAACATTCTGTGATTCTGTGATTCTTGGGCTGGCTCCTTCTGAAGGAAATCACCTCCTCTGGTCTGATGAAGGGCTGGGAGGGAATGCCTCTAGGACAGCAAGCTGACAGTTTTGTTGGCAATGAGAAAGATAAGCTCTTCCAGCCTAGGCTAGGACAGAGATAGATGGGGCCACACCAGCACTAAAAGCCTTTTTTGCTTCCCCAGAGTGTGGGGCTCAGGTTTGCCAAAGCCACGTCACTCAACCCTTTCCCACCCCAGGGAGGGGATTCAGGATTGTGCCAGTGACTTTCTGTTGTGCCACCTGATGAACTGAATTGGCGTGAGGCAGCGAGGGAACCACTGCACTGGCAAAAGGGACAAGTAGGGATTTTGGAGGGCTGTAATCTTCAGTCCTGGGCTGACCTAGGAGTCTGGAAATAGCCTTCATGCTTCAAGAGCTGCCTTGAGGCAACAGGTCACCTTCATAAGTGCTAAAACCTCTCTCAGCTCCAGCACACAGCCAGGCCAAGCCAGCTTTGAAACAAATGAGCCATTGAGACAGAAGGTTCCCGCTAGACCCCAGAGAGGAAATCTTCTTCGCCATCAAGTGGAAAAACACTGGCTTGCCTTTCACCTGAATCTCGGAAATCGATCTGGGAATTGCAGCAGAACTGTGTGCATCCCTTTGTTTTCCTTTTTAAACTTGTGTCACTGGATAATGCCAACTTTTCCCTCAGAGGAGGGAACCCTTCAAATCAAAATGAAGGACGCAAATCTCCTGGCAATGAGTGCCAAGCCCTCCTTTCCAGAATCCTTCCAAGGGGTGACACCAGGGGGAAAGTGAATGAGAAACAGATGGCAGGAGACATGTCCCAGAGGAACGATGGATATTTCTGCTGTGACCCACCAGGGGAAGGTTTAGAAGCGCTGACACTTTTATGGCATTCTGTTTTATTGTGCAGAACATTTTTTTCTTGTTAGTTATATTTTGGCTTCCCTGGGCAACATATTTCTAAAGGGCAAGAGACATGTACCTTATGTGCCCATCTGCAACAACAGAGACACAGATAGCTGGCAAGGACTGAGCTGGACATTACCTGGCCTAAATCTCTCCCAATAGAGAAAGCATCAGTCTTATGCTAGAAAAAATAACCAAAATGAAGGCCCAAGACCCTCCATTTTCACAGCACAGGCATGTCTATAATAAAAGACTGGCATGCCCACATGCTGCCTGCAGTCTTGCTCTTCTAATAGAGGCGAGACAGAAAGGGTAACCATGTTCTTGTTGAACACTAGCAGATTGTCCTTTCATCATCAGATGTGGAATTTAACTCAGTTTCCTCTCTAATTGCTTATGTGGCCCTTCATGAACCAAAAGTCACCTTTCTACACATTTGCAAAGGACTTTCCCAGAACTTTGACTTCTTACGCCTTTCCTCAGCCCACTTCAATGACAGCCCTAAGCCATTTATCTGAAGACATCCAACAAGAAGTTGTCTTCTTCTTCTTCAGACTGTCACATGAAAAAAAAAAAAACCAAAACCAAAACCACATGTATCTTTGGCCTCTCTTCACTTAATCTCTTTTAGTGCAACCTACAACCCCTATATCTGGACTAGAAGTCCCTGGATGGTTTAGGCCTGGGATGACTGCAGGGTGGAGATACTCTTTACCTGAAGCCACGAATGCTATTAAAATCCAGCATAGGATATAGATGTCAGAGGTGCAGACATGAGAAGAGAGCTGTGCAAAAAAGCCCTCAGATTTAGGGTGCAGAGGACCAGAGCACCCTGAGAACACAGCACAGCAGTAAAGAGGTCAGGGCAGAGGAAGAGCCTTGGCGTACCCCTCTCAGCCAGCATCTGCCAGTGACTTTGCTAATTCTTCAAAATAGCCAGATGAAAGCCAGGGACTAACTTCACTGTACGCAGAGATTTAACAGCTCTCTGAAGAGAACGAAATAAGCGCAACTGCTGCCTTTCAAAGCCGTTCTGGTTTTTCTCCTTACAAAGATGATAAGGCCTACAGGATACCGGAAGGGATTCTTGCCTCCCCATTTCTTTTAAATACAAAGAGTTTCCCATAACACAGACAACTGGATAAAGGGTAGGACAGGCCAACTTTCTAATCATCCTTTTTTGTCCGCAGGATATTTTGGCTTGGCTGCACACCCTGGTGGAATCCTGCATAGTTTCCATCTAGGTGAATGTGGAGATACTAGCAAAGAACTCAATCCTTTCCCTGTTGTCATCAGCAGCTACCAAGCTCTAGCAATGTGGACATGCTACCCATCTCATCTGGTGCTGTGCAGGAGACAAATTCTCTGGTAAGGACCCTTCAGGATGCCTGTTGTTGCAGTCAACACCCCATTGAGAAAATGTGGATCTGGATGGGCATCACATTCTCAGGGGACAAACTCACAAAGAGCCAGGCACAGAGCAAGTGCATCAGGAATGTGTGTCCATCAAGCACATTGAGCCATCTGCTTTTCTCAGTACTGAAAAGATGAGCCTGGGCCTCATGACATTCAAAGTCTTTCTTTTTTCTTGAGAGCTGTCAGCAGTGTTTTAGAGCAGTATTTTAACCAAGTTGTGCAAAAGAGAAGAAGAAGCAGCCAACAAAGTTTCCCCCACTGCCCAATTGCAAAATGTTTCCACTCTTAAGTTCCAACTGCTGAATACAGACATGAGGTTTCTATGGTTTTAAAACTAAATTGATTCTGCAATAAAGCCGAGCCAGTTGCAGAAACTTCACATGGGTAGTTGATGGCACCTGATACACTTACTGAGGCCTTCTCCAACCTGCAGTCCATGCTTCTTTCCTCCAAAGTCACTGAAAGCAGCTCTAAGTCTAGGCTCTTCCTTTCCTGCCCTGGTGACTCAGAGGCTTTCTAACATGAACTTCTTGTTGCCAAGGATAGGCAGCCCTCATTAATATTTACCTTCACTACTGCTACTTCCTATTTCTGTGAGATCCTTGTCTTGTTCAAGGCCTTCACAAGAGCTACCAGAAAAGCACCTTGGTATCTTTTGAGCACAAAAATAATAAATAAGATCTGTAAATAAATAATCTTGAGGGCTGGACTGTGACTACCAGTCAGTTACTGTAGGGTCAACCAGTTATATTTTCTGTTATTATCTTTGACAAAGAACACAACCATGAACACATTGCTTTTGTGTTGGCTTCCTGTGTGTGGGCTTTAGTGCTCTCTGATGAAGAACAATGTGAACTTTGAAAAAAGATATAGCTATAGCAAAACAAGCTTGTGGGATACAGTTTGGACCTTTCCAATCTCACCACCATTCCTTTCCAGAGGAGCAACGTTACTGCCCTGATTGAACACGAAATTCAGCCTCCAAGAGCCAAGTAGGATACAGCAAACATTGAAATTGCGCAACGTGAAAAATACAGAATTATACAGCAACCAGGATGTGAACACAGGGGAAAAAGTGCCAGAGAATATGTATCTCCAGTCCATTAAATATAATTTATTTGAAAGTATTTTACATTTTATTAAAGTAAAGCAGACAGGATGTAAGCACTATAAACTTTCCCCTGAAAGTGAGCATTGCTGGCATTCCACTTGCTTAAATTATTACTTTTTCAAAGGCTGATTAATCCTTGCCCCTCTTAGTTAAGAGAGGAAATAGTATGTTGGGTGTTTTACTTCCCAGGCCAAAGCAAAATGATGCTTCTGCAAGACTGGCTCAGTCTTTCACTGTTTTTTTTCTTTTCCTTTGGGAATCTATCTCTGTGTTCCAGGCCCATGACTACATTTTCTTTCATGGGCAGTATCTCTTGCTTGAAATCTCTTCTGACAAGTCAGATTTTGTGTGAGATGCATGATTAAAGAGACTAGCTTTTACACTTTACTAGGGAAAGTTAATTGCAACTTACTTGTCTCCAATGGACTGGAGGGAAGAAAAATTCCCTTAAAGAGGAATTTGCAATTTTAGATGAAAAATGAACAGGTCAACAAGCAGAAAAGATGGAATAGCAAGGAATATGAGTATTTTTTCATTAGGAAATGCCATTTTGCAAAATAGACATGCTTTGCTGGAATGTTTTCAGTGAGAGTAAATCATTCTGAAATTAGACTTTCATCTGGACTTCCCTGGAGCATTTCATGGAGCTTGTAATTTATTTTAATTACTTTTTTACAAGCTAAAGTATTTAAATAGTGCTAACACTACTTTTTAAGCCATTTGTATGTCTTTATATAGAATGTGTAGTATTGCGTTTGGACTATACCAAAATAGAAGATTCCCACATAGTTACTTTGATATTTCAGAAGTCAAGAAATTGCAGAATTGCATTCTACAAATCATCTGAGGTTTTAATCGTTTGCATCAATACAGGATAATTTATTTAAATCCTCTCTGGAATTCTGACAGCATGGGAAATGCATTCTTGACAACTTTACTCGCAAAGTTCAGCTCAACATTGATTCTGAACCTAGACCCAACTAAAGCATTACTCCTGCTTCAGATTCCAGTTTCTTCTTTCTGTCCCATCATTGCATCCAATGGCATTGTCGAAAGGTCTTCAGCTGAGTTCTTCACAGAAGCAAAAACCTGCCACTGGTCACTGCTGTGCTGATAAGGTTTTTCTTCTATAGGTTGACACTTTGGGTTCCTTTTCCTCTTTACCAGAAAACATATCCAAGTGAAAGGTATTGGAGGGTGAAGTCCACCTTCACTTCCACTCACTGCTGGCACAAACACTGAGGCTTGGGTTCAGACATCAGGTGGATTGTGCAGGTATGGGGACAGGCAGAGGGAAAGGTGCAGAAGAGAGGGGGAGGAAAGGAGAGGTGTCAAGTTTCTCTCTCCTGCAGACATCAGCCATGTTTTGTGAGGATGGTGGGACTGCGGCACCACAGCCATATTACTCTTTCTCATTCGTAGTAAATCACCCTCCTGGCCTACAAGCTAGCCGCTCTCAAGATAAGTCCAAGGCAATGGCAGAAAAGTACACATTAGCTACTGCACCTCAATGTAGTCACTGCAGTTTTTAATTTGAGCATTTTAAGAGTCTGGGGGGGCCACCAGAATGAGTTCTATTGAATAACTCTGAGTTAAAAAAAATATAAATCCTTTTCCCCTTCTCCTTTGCTGCCTGCAGGGCAGGTGCAAACTGACAGCTCCATGACTATAAATTGCTGCTGGAGCCATTGAAGCCTTCTCTTCAAACCAGATGCTCCTCTTTTCTGCATGAGTAGCAGAACACGTGCCCTGACCGTCTCCAGCTATTTTTAAAAGATGGATTTCTTCATCGCTTGTTTATAGCTTTATGTGTTGAAAAAAAAACCAGATTTAACTTAAAAGAGGAAAAAAATATCTGTGAGGCAACATGCATTCTTTGAAGGCACTGGGGAGATCTGGAGAGTTAAAAAATATCTGGTTTGTTGCATGAAACCGTAAAGCCAAATTAAAGAGTTAAAAGTAAAAAAGAATCCTAAGGATACTTTTGAGTTAAAAGTAAAGAAGAATGCTAACAGAAAAGAAGCTACCCCAGTAAAAAGTTTCATGCCATTATACTGCAGCTGCAATTTTCCTAACAACAGTCACATCACGTGCTCGTTAGCTATGTAGGAGCTCAGTCCTTCCCAGGTCACCCAAGGATAATGTCCTGAGACTTTGGACTCCATTTTAAGAAACCATTTGACAGGCACCATCCTTCCTACCGCAGACTCATTCCTCCAGCTTGCCTGTGAAGACACCCTAAGTTTTGCATCTGTAAGGAAGAAAATGAAAACCAGAGGAAGCCTCCATCGATGGCGTGTCATGAATCCAGGAGCTCTGATGCAAACAGCAGCTCCCCAATGAAAGAATGACAAAAATATGATTCTCGGAGCTGTAGAACTTCCTGTTGCTTTTTAGCTCATGGACTGAAGAGGGAGGAAATATGTGACATTGCAATATAATTATTCTTTTTCCACTGTCAGGGACCCAGGACAACCGCATTACTCATGCAGAGCCATGAGCAAGCTGCACAGGTCCTCCCAAAACAAGTGGCAATAAAACTTTGCTCCTCACCCTGCCATCTCCAGAGTTGATGACACATCTTTGTTTGCTTCCATTCAGTTTTGTGTGGGTTTCCTAGGCCTCTCTTCCCTTTCTTTGATGTTGATCACAGACAAAATGATGTCACTCTTGGCCAGAGGCTAGCACCAGGCACAAATAAAACAGCAAATGAATTTTATCGGTAATTAATGACATGGTGGCAGTGGATGGTTGGCCCTGGGAACCCCTTTGCACAGGCATGTGGCCAGGTTGGAGAAAGCAAGGACTTATGCCCAGTCCAATTGTACTTCATTCACTTGTCTCTGTCCTGTCCAGTCCCATGTTGCCACCTGTCCTGCTGATCAGTCCTGGTCAGCCCTACACCCCTCCAACATGTAAGAGTACATAAGCCCTCTACATACCCACTGATTCACAGTGACAGATACCTGAACAACTGTTTGTCTATAGGCTCATACCTACCTGTCCTGATAGGACAGGTAAAAGAGATTATTTCAGAATCTGCCAAAATCTGGAAATATTTTGGATGTTCAGATCAATCAAGTACAACTGTCAGTATATAACTGCTCCCCATCATCAGGTTCTCTATTAAAGTTTGTTATTTCAGGATTCATTAAGAAAGCAATTATAGTATCTGATATAAACCTTTTGAAAAACTGTGAGCTTCCTTCTGCTAGTGGTATAGAGGAGATCTCAGCGTTACTGTAACACAAATGAACTTTAATTCATCATTACTGCTGCACCCAGCTTTGGTTGCCTGGGCATTTGCCCAGAAGTTTGCACTTAAAAATAAAAATAAAAAGGAACAGTACTGGGTGCTTCCTTGTCCTACTGGGGTGCTCAGTGGCACAGTGGAGAGGCCCCAAGACCATGCGCGTGCAGCAATGCACGTGTCCTGCACATAGAGGTGTCCCCTCCGCCTCCTGCAGTCACTGCGGCAGGTCTCGGTCCGGACCAAACCGTGGCTGTTCAGCAGCTTCAGGCCTGCATTTCAGTTGCTTCAGCTCACTGGATGGGGTCCAAGAGCTTGTCATGCTGCCACAGCCCTGCTGGGGAAGTTGCATTTCGTCCCCTGTGCCAGCTTTATCTCAAAGCTTTTTTTCTGTATATATTTGCAGTGATTTAAGAAGTAGATGACTGGGAGGCACAGCAGTTGGAGCACTCGCATGCTGTGTGCGGCATCAGTGGATAAGAAACATGTGAAGGAAGTGAGTTATCCACCCACACACAATCAAGGCAGGGATTTGATTTCATTGCCTTTTTTTTTTTCTTTTTCCTCTAGCCCAGGACTTGCCATCGTAATGAAACATTCTTGCACCGGCTTGATCTCCAGGTCCCCCTGTCTCTTCTTCTGTGTGTGTCCATGTGGCTGGGTCCCTTGAATGTTTGTTCTGCTGCAGAGAACTGCAATGGTTTCTGGGCAGGATGTCCAAAGATAAATCGTGCTTGTGGTGAGAGGCAAAAAGATTACAGTAAGGCCTTGTTTACAAAAGAGAAGGATCAGCTGCTGTTCTTGGAGTTTGTTTAAAAATTCTTTTTTTAACCATCCTTCTTTGTGTTTAGGTTTGTTTCCCTTGTTAAATAAATAACTGGTAAGGTCTCCATTGATCACCTCCGTCCTCTGTGTGTGCGTGAGCAGAGAGAAAGGGAGAGGATTTTGTACCTGGGAATCGACTTTCTGGAGAGGCCTGAAAATTTCTAGGAAAACATTGTTAAGCATCAGGGAGGGGCAGATTTAAATGCAGTCTGGAGCCGACTAATGAGGCTAAGCTGTGAACAGGTGAGAGAGGGGTCACTTATGATAAGTAACATACTCATGAAGATATTCATAAAAACTTAAATTTTTCATCTTTCTGCCTTGGGTTCTTCCAGAAGGCGGTCTGAGCAGCAGCAGCAGCTAATGACCTGACCTGCCTGTGGAGCCGTCTGCATCCTTCCCACAACAGCAGCCCCAGGACCAGACCACCAGAACAGCAGTAAGGTCTCTGGTACATAAAACAGCCTGGCCAAACACAGGAGTATTCCTAGCCTCCTCAGCCTTGTTACCCTTAAGGGCTGATGAACCCTCTCAGAGAAAATAGGGATGAAGAACAAGCTGATGCTGACCTCTGTTGACAAATTAATAGAAGAAAAATTCAAAGACAGCTTCTGGCTCAATCAGTCCTTAGTCTGTAGATCACTTCCCATTGTAACCTTCCATCCTTCTGCATGCTTGTCCTTCCCTAGGTTCACGCTCTGCAGAGACCAACAGCAATGCCTGGTGTTTCTGCAGCTCACACAGAGTGCTCACCAGTGTTGCTTCCATGGGCACATGAGCACAGATCTCCCGTTCATTTCCCTGGCTGTACGGTGAAGACAGTCACAATCTGGGGTTCAGTCCAGTTCTTCAACACTACCCTGAAATGCAGCACATAGGACCATATGTCCCTCCCCAGTGGTGGAAGCCATTTTCTTACAACACACAAAGAAGCTGTGCGTGAATTCAAACAGCTAGATCTGTGATTTTATGTAGGAGATAACAACCTGAATCTCAGTGCCACCCTCTTCTGGGAGAAAAACAGTGCTTTGCTTAGCTTGGGTATCCTAAAATAAAATAAAAGCAGAGGACAAGGGAGAAGGTGAGTAGAATTAATTTTAGGAGCACAGCCTGAACGCATTTGAAGGTGAAGTAGGTGTTGTTTTTCAAGAAAGCAGTGATGCGTTTCAGTACCTTGAAGGCTGGTTCATTGTTACAGCCATAATTAACTGCAGAGTCCTGAATGCAGTTATCAGTGTATATGACCTTTTTACCAATGCTTACCAGGAAATAATAAGCAATGGGGTGCAGGTCCTAAATAAAACAGAAGCTGCCAATGTTCAAATTGCTCTCTGGAACGAGAGCTCCACCTTTAAAGGAGGACTTCATGGTGCGGTGTCCCTCTCCTAAAATCAGCGTTGTGAAATAGAGACTGTCCTACCTGGAACTGACTTGCACTACATTTTTTGCAAGCTAAGAAAAATATCTGGAAAGACTGGGAAGATCTTTTACAAAATCACCTGATCACATAACAAGACAAGATCTTTATGACTGATAGTTTAAACCATGAGAGTTAATGCACTTTGGTCAAGACCTTCTTTCATTTAGAGTTAATGATTTGTTCAATCAACCAATTATTCAATCATTCAGTCCCTCCAACAGTTATACACATTTTAAATTTATACAGATAATTGTAGCAGCTTCTAGTTGAGGAAATAGAAGAATGGTCAAATATCTTTTTATCCATTCCTCATGTAGCCTACAGACAATTTTTTGCCCTGTTCTATAATGTGCTTGTAATCGCAAAGTGGTCAAATCAAGACATGCCTGAAGTGCTACTTTAGGGTCATGGCACTTCAAACCAAGTTTAGCACCAACAAAAATGACATTTTCCCAGGAAGCCTAATTCCATTCCTATTTTCCATGCTGCCAGATCTGAATCTTTGCAAAGGTTTTAGAAGGACTGAAGCAATGTGTTTGCCTCATGCCAGCCCTTCACCTGGGGTTTACATCAACCCCTAGATTTCCTCACTTAGTGCCAGCAGTGACCAATCAGTCCCCTACTTGTGATCTCCTTTCAAAGCATTGCCAAACAGTTTTTGCACAACTACTCCTGAAGTCTGTTAGAAATACGGTAGCCCGGGTTTTCCAGCTCTCCTCCATCCTTTTCCCCTGTCAGTTAGGACAAGCATGAGAGGGAGGTAGAAACGCTTGGAGCACTTTCTAGTTTTCTATGTCTAATGGCACCATAATGAAGCTGACAGAACCATTAAGATTAGTTTAGTGGTGGAATTAAGCATCTGGACAAAAATTGGATCTGATGGATTTTCCCCATTAAGATTTTTGGTCTGAGCCCAAGATAAATGATTATCAGTGTAATTACAGGGTGATTATGCTAAGTTAATTAATGGTATGTAGTTTTATTTACAACATATTCTTTTCCCCCAAAGATTCAGAGAGCTCCTTCCCCTCCCTGTCCTCCCCTCCTTTAGCAGTATATTTCTGCACAGACATTGGCATGCTATGGAGGATTTAATCAGTTGCTTACTTACAGAAGCTATAAGCAGATGTATTGACTTGAGGACTCACCCATCTGGCCTCTGATCTGGAAACTAGTGGGGCTGTATCTGCTCAGAGTGCCTGAGGATGTGGTCCTGAGGTATTTCTCATGGTTCAGAGCTGATCAGCATATGAAGCTCAATGTAACTGCAGTGTTGATGGGGACAGAGGTATGTCATGACCCAGGCTCTCTTTCCTTTTCATAGGAGAGAACATGGATAGTCCCAGGCTGATAGAGGAGACCTGAAGGCAGCATGTAATGAAGATGCCCCGTTCTTCAGTAAATCTGTTCTTTGTATAAATATGAAGAGGGAATAAACCAGACACACATGAGCCAAAGTGCTCAAGAGGGAAGAAAAAGAAGCAGCAAAACCAAATAACAAATCAAGCAGCAAAACCCCGCTGCAGTCACATTTGAAAACTCTCTGAGTATTCTGGCCAGCAATGTCATGCAAATTAAGTTTGAAAGATAGTAGCTTGCTTCTCTCACACCTCCCTCTTCTCAGCAAAGGATCACACAGAATCACAGAATCAACCAGGTTGGAAGAGACCTCAGGGATCATCAAGTCCAACCGTTGCCCTGACACCACCCTGTCAACTAGATCATGGCACTAAGTGCCATGTCCAGTCTTTTCTTAAACACATCCAGAGATGGTGACTCCACCACCTCCCTGGGCAGCCCATTCCAATGTCTAATAACCCTTTCTGGAAAGAAATTCTTCCTAATGTCCAACCTGAACCTCCCCTGGCGAAGCTTGAGGCTGTGTCCTCTTGTCTTATTGCTAGTTGCCCGGGAGAAGAGGCCAACTCCCACTTCACTACAACCTCCCTTCAGGTAGTTGTAGACTGCAATAAGGTCACCTCTGAGCCTCCTCTTCTCCAGGCTAAACAACCCCAGCTCCTACCCACCAGGAAATCTTACAAAAAAGGAGGGTTGAGAAGGCAGGAGGCATGTATGTTTCTTCACCCTTGGAAAGGCACCTCCTATATGAACGTACCAGGGCTCAGAGGAGGCACCAAGACCCCTGTCTGTCCCCCATCACTGCAGAGTGAAATTCAGGGTGCCCGTTCCCACCATGCACTCGGGAAGGAGACCAGAGACCGGACTGTGGAAGTAAGCTCTTAAGCATGCAGCAGTTTTCAAACTGCTCATTTCAGGACAGGCGATGCAGAGGGATGAGAAAGGGCCTCTCTTGTAAAGGTCTCTTCTTCCTCCTTTATTTCGATGGCTCTGGTACGAGTACCCAGCTCATACTCTCAGGCTCTGCCACATAAGAACAGGAGCTCTGAGTTTGACCTTTCTTAGGCACTGACTTTATCCCTCTGCAGGTCTTGGTGGATCTCTTGCCTCGCTTCAGATCCTAATGACAAAAAGCAGTCAAATACATATATAAATATTTACCTCATTTTGCTAGGGAGACAAGACTTCCATGATTGAACTGTGTCCCCTTTGGTCAATTATTAGAGACATTGAACTGCTAAAACTGGTAAGCAGAGGTCTCAAAACACTTCGAGCTGAATACAAATAGATGACCCATTACAGAAGAGATGCTTAGTCAATGCTAAGATATGTAAGCGTAACACTGTATCAGGCATCAGAAAAGCCACTTGCACAAACAGTGTTCAAGTTTGCGAAAGAGATTATTCCATGAGTCATGACTTCTTCACCATGTATATTTCCTGCTACCTAATAGGGAAGGTTGGCAGCCTGTCATTACTTAGCTGTTATGGCAAAACAAGCATCAGATTAAAAGTATTAAAAAATCAGCCTTGCTGGAGCTTCATCAAAGGAACTTCTATCTTGAAAAGGTCAATGAGGTGATTTCAGACCTTTGGTCACCCCAGTCCATCATGCTTCCCTAGCAAAGGTGTCGAGCTTCCTCCTTTATTTAGAAAGTCTCTTCATACCTGGTTGCCTTTGGACTTCTCCTTTGCAAACACCTTCTGTCAGCTGTCCCCAAAGCAAGCCACCTCCCACTTTAAATGGGTGGGGACTTTGCCATTTTGAGCTACTTTCTCTCCTCCTTCATTAATTGCTTCTGAAAGTTTGGCCTAAGTGACTTGCCTGCATCTGTGGCAAAACTAGAAGAGATTCCCAGGGGTCCCATCAAAATGCCTGCCCTATAAATCATCCTTCCGCTATGAAGGTCAACAAATCCCTTTCCTGTGCTCCAGAAACGACGGGGTATTCCATTTGCCTTTGCACTGCACAGCAACCCAGCTCCATTAGGAAAAAATGTTTATTAAAATGATAATCCTGAATCTAGTTCAGACATGAAGCTGCAGTGCCTCCATCAGCCACTCAGTCAGCTCTCTCATGAATATGTTATTTGACTTCCCTGTTAGGGCACTGTTCACTCTCTAGCCTGCAGACATTCACCCATGTCTGATTTCTCCTGTCCTCGGGAAACATTCAGATTTCCCCTGCAGAGCGATGGAAAAGCACAGCCCAGAGGCAAGGGAGAAATGACATACCCTACTCTATATCCCTTCCTGGATGCAAAGACCTCGAAGGCCTCTAGCTGCTGGGAACGTGCAGGGGGAATTACAGTTCTTGTCACCTTGGATTTGGGTCAGGAGAACAGCAAGCATGTGACTTTTCCAGAGACTACTGGAAATTGTGTCCGGTGGTGTTGAACATGAGGAAGGAGTACAAATCTCTGAGTCAGGAATTGTGGCATTAAAGCTGAAGGATTTGATGTGTGAAGAAAGGAGCAGACACTCACAAACATATCCCAGACAAGGCAAATCCTGTATCATCTTAAGTGTCCCTAACCCAGGGCAGGAGAAAAGAAGCCATTCTCTGCTTAGTATAAAGAAGCAGAGCTCTGCATCACTCAGAGGAACTAACCCATTTCCAGTATATGAGGATCTGGCTTGATTTTGTGTATTCGATTCAGACTGCTAGAGCGAGGTCTGTTGTGCTGTATTGTCCCTGTCTCACAGGGAGCATCCAGAAACCGTTAAGCTATGAGCGAGGGACACAACACAAGGGCAGAGCACAAGCAGAGCAGGTGTGGGCAGGTGAATTGGAGTCCCCAGGGCTCTAGATGGAGAACCATGATTCATGCAATATTTATTGGATACATCAGATTCATGCAGGGTGGATGATGGAGATATTGGCAGAAAAAAATCCATATCTATAGAAGGACTGTGTGAGCTTTACCACCTCTTTGGGTAGCCAGATATATATCCAATATCGAGCATAACTCTTGGATGATGACAACTGTTGAGCCAGCTCTGGAGCAAATGGCAAGGTCTCTCAGGTTCCGCTGGAGTCAGAGGGTGAAAGTGGGCTCGTTTCTCTATAGGTGTGAAATACATAGCAGTATCATGCTGCTGCTAGACTTCTCCATTGCCTGACTTCAGCCTCACCCATTGCTTCCTTTCCATCTGAGCCACATATCTGGGAAATGTTTCAGAGCACAAGACAGGTTGACATCTTTTGAGTGCCTCAAATTTCCTTTCCAAAAAACTCAGATGAAATAAACCCCTCTTCCACAAATTAAGTCCCAAGAAGGTAAGGAAGGCCAAACATTTCTTAAAAGTTTGACGGGTCTCTCTATGGGGAAACTATAAAAGTTTTAATGGTACATAATATTCTGATTTGTATTCACCTGGATGTTCATACTAATCAGGAGTAGTACTACATCACACCTTTAAAACCTTGAAGAACCTGGCTAGATATATGCATAAGTAAGCACAAGTGATAAGTATACTGATTTTTTCCATGCCTTTTTCAATTTCCAGTGAGTGCCTCTGCAATTCATTGGCACTAGCATGTGATATTTCAGATATCTCCCTTGTCCCTGGGCAGAAATGGCACATGTGTCCGGAGGATGGAAAGGCAGGCAGTCTGATTTCAGTTGGGGGATACACTTGAAGGTTTGGACCTAAGGAACTTCCTAACAGCAGGTTTACCGAGGGGCTAAGATTTGAAGTTATTTGTCCTGTTTCCAGACTGTCGATCTCACCAACAAACTGTCCTTTCCCAGGGCTCAGGAGCATAATTATCATCAAGACTTAAATTATCATGTGTCAATAGAGCCATGGTGATGAACCGCATGAGCGCTGCTAGGGTCAGAGAAATTAGGACCGGAATGGACCTCAGGAGGTCACTACAGCCAGCATTCTTCAGTCTGTGGTCCATGGTCTGGTAGGCATCAGGCAGTAGCCAGGAAACTTTGCAACAACTTAATTTTCCAGCATATACACTCATTTCCACATGTGGGAGCAAGCAAGGAAGTTGGGGAGTGGGGGAGGGATGATGACAGTAACACAGTTCAGTTTGCAGTAGGCTGGAAGTGCAATCTATCATAGAAACACTGCACTAGGTGAACTGTGGAAGGTGAAGTCATCCTTGGATGAATTGGGAGAGGGGAAGCAAGGGCTGAGGAACACCAGTTGAGTCCAATCCCCTGTCCTAAGGCAGAATTCAGCTCTATTAAACCGTTTCTGCCAAATAGTTTTCTAACTTCTTCTTAAAAATTTCTAATAACACAGATTCCACCCCTTCCCTAGGCAATGTATTCCAGCGTTTAACTATTCTGTGAAAAAGTGTTTCCTGATGTCTAACCTGACTCTTTCTCAGTGCAATTTAATCCCATTACTTCTTGTCCAATCCATAGGAGACCAAGAAAGCAATTTATTCCCTTTCTTAGCCCCAGGCAGCACAAGATAAAACATGTTTAGCATAAACCTCGCTAAAAAGTGTACAGTATGCAATGTAGAGAAGCTCAGAGGACTTAGCCCAGGGAAATCTGTGTTGATGTTGGGAGCACAAAACAACATCTTTCTCCTCCTCAGCAAAGAGAATATACTTGGTTCATGACAAAGAGGGGTGAGCTGCAAGTCCCAAGACATCCTTGACCTATCACCTGCAATCTTCCTTAGGGGAAAAAAAAACACCTACTTTTCCCCAGAATGGTCTACATTTAAAAAAGTACTGAAAGCAAGGTGTCCCCAAGAGGATCCCACTGTCTCTAGAGTTCTCTTATTCCTCCTTTGCTGTGCCAAGGAATCAGGAGGACCAATAAAAATTAAAAAAAAATAGTGTTAAGAAATGAACCTTTGTGGGCAGCTGTTAAAAGAAGGTTGAACATTTTTATTTATTTTTCGGGGGCAGGGTGTGCGGACACACATTGATGGGAAGAGAGAACAACAAAGAATTGCTTTTGGAGTAGTCCAAAAGCTCCCTGCTGACAGGTTGGCCCCACCCTCCCCTCTCCAGCACACAAGGACTCTTTGAAAAAAGAATCACCTGGCCCATAAATTCCAATTTATGGTAATTTAAGAAAACAAATGACCAACTCTAGCCTTCAACAGTGTTTAGGAAAGGCAGGATTAAGCACAGCGATTAAAAAAAGAAAAGCCTCTCCTTGCCACTCAACTTTGCAGGTGGGATTTCCTCCAATCCTCCCAGTTTTGTGGCTTCACTATCCAGAGCCTTCAAGAGGTTAAACTGGCACAGCTAAGGGGTTTTCAAGCACTATGCAGGCTGGGGGAAGGGCAAGAGGAAATTAAGTGGCTTTTTTCTTTTCACTGTCCTTTCTCTAGTTATCTGTAGCAAGCCCTCAGAGCACCTATATTTAGACTAGGATATATAAAGATGCACAGATGCACACTTGACCCAGGAACATTTCCCATTTTCTATTAAATTGACTCAGTTTTTGCTTCTGTGCTGCTTTCTTCAGTGATCTGGGATCCGTCCAAGGACAAAAAAAAAAGGCTTTTTAGGGCCATTTACTGAATAAAGATCTTGCCTGAGACTTAATTACAAATGTGGTGTTCCAATTTAGATAGGCAATGATGCTGGATTCATCAGGGAGATGGCTCAGAAGTCAGGGCCAAACACTTTGGCTTTGTGGGGCAGAAGAGCAGAAAGCATGGGGACGTTACATCCCCTTCATCCCTCCTGGGACCACACGCCTCCTGCTAACAAGTGTGTTATCCTCTTCTTTACCGGGGAAAGCTCCACTGGAGGGCGAGCTGGATTCTTTATCCCTACTCCTCTTTTTCGGAGGTCAGAAGTTTACTCCTCAAATGGTCAGAAACCCTCTCCTTCTTTCCAGTTTTAGTTTATTCCTGGCCACATTTATCTTTGTGCCTTCTGGTATGAAACATTTTTCTTCAACTTAAATAGCTCTTCCCTCTTTCTGGCATCTTACTCTCTCCAGCCTCAGCATAGTCACGGAAAGTTAAGCCAACCTTTTTTGACCCTTGTTTTCCTACAGAAAGTAAGCAAAGTTCCCTGCCTTCTCTTATGAAACAGGGTCTCCAATGCCCTTTTTTTTTTTTTCCCCAGAGTCCTACCATTTTATTCCTAACCTCAGTGTTTAGTGTGTACAGAAATAGGCTGCAAGTCTGGTCATGAAACAGAAGCTCTGGCTACAGGTACCCACTCAAGGCCACAGCATCAAGGCTGAGGTACCATGGATGACGTGGCAGCAAGCCCTGGGGGAAAAGCTCAGAGGGAGCTTCTCACTGTACCCACAGTATTTTACACGGGTCTACACCAAGGAACAGCACCCCAAGCCCGTCAACACGCGCCCTCCTGGGCTAATCTCCATGTTTCCTCCAAACCTCCACGGCGCAGACAGTGAGTCCACGTCTCACCTTGTCATGTTAGCAGCGAGATGGCTTCCCTAGCAAGGAAATCCCATGGGAGACTCTCTATGGACACACACGGGACAGGGGCCAAGATGCCTTTGCCTCACATGAGGATGACAAAAGCTCCCCACACCAGTCAGCATGGCTGTGGCATCTGCACCCTTCCTACCCTGCCCAGCCCCTTCCCCACCTCGGACACCTGCTCCTGCACTGCCGCCCAAAACCTGCCACCACCTCAAAGCCCAGGAGCTTATTCCTCTGCCTGCCTTTTGTCCTAACCACTCCTGGCTGGGCTACATCCCAATTCCTGCCACAGTCTAGCCTGCCTGCTTTTCAGATCGTGTAGTCTCCACCTCCCAGGAAGGACTGGGCAGGTTTGCTGGAAGCATTTGGGAAGCGTTAGGCTGGCCAGAGTTGGGGAGACAGGGGAGGACATGGTCAACACTTCTTGATGACTAGGGTGGCAAAGGAAAGGTGTGGGCTTCTCTGAGTTTAGAAACACTAGAAAATGGTGATGATGCATAATGGAAAGTGCAATCCAGCCAAGACTGAGCTTGGCCATAGCAGCACCCTGATATCAAGTTTCCATTATGTTTTTGTTGTCATTTCCAAGTACAATTAGTCTTTTTCCTGGGAAAGAGGAAGTATTAAATACATAATATTTTCATTTCCCACCTGGAATTTCTGTGAGTTTTTCTGAAAACTGGAGACATGAAGGGAGATCTGCTTGCTTACTTACTTGCTTTTCTTTCTTTTGTATGTCTCTTTCTTTCAAAAAAATATTTTTTTCCCTGAAGGACACATAGGTATCCCTTTTCACTTTCTAACCAGATTTGTTTGACCTATATTTTCTGAGGCATTGGTTAGGAATTTCAGATGTCCAACTTCGCCTGCCTGAATTGAGTCTATTTTCCAGAAGACAAATGTACAACACTTTCTGAAAACCTGGTTCCCAGGTTCTCTCTCTCAAGATGACCCACATTAATCCCTCCATAATAGAAAGAGCCAAAATCTCCAGTAATTTCAGAAAATGTTGGTCATTATCTTTGTATAGTGAATACAGCAATCTGAGCTTTGAAACAAACAAAAAAAATCATTCTTTAAAAAAAAAAAACCAAAAAAAAACCCAAAAAAACTTGAGAGATGCCAGCATATTTATTCCTAAACAAAACTTCTCTAACACAACGCTGGGCTTCCCAACAAGCAGCTTTGCGAGTGAACTTTATAGTATGACATCAGTGAACAGATGGCAGGCAAAGCTGTTGGCAGGGTGATGAGAAAGCTGGCCATTTATAATGGAAAATGTCCTGATAAAATGGAATGCGCTTATTTTATTCCACAGCAATGTTTATAAAATTCCTTTCCTGAGGCTTCTTCGAGGATCTTTTCATCATTATTGTATTATTATTAATAATAAAACATATAAAGGGAAAAATGCGCATAGCAAATGACATTTTAAATGCCCCAGAGGAAAAGGGAAAGGTTTTCAGCACTGATAGGGTTGATTGCATTGTGATGATTTGTTACAAGCTTTACAGTTACAATCCACGACGGCGTGGACATTTCTCCCAACAGGGTTAATTGTATAATAACACTCAATAACTGACAGGCCTTCACCTTTCAAGGGAGGACACTGGAGTGTGAAGGCATGCACAGATGCTGCCAGATTTCTGTACCTTGAGAATCTCTGAATGCTGATGTGCCTCAAGTCTTTCAGAGACAGACTTTCATCTGGATGCAATTCAGGCTGAATCCATTATGTAAGCGGTGAGGGAAAAAGCTGGGCCTTTAAAAAAAATCGTTACTGTTGAGGAGTAGTTTCTGTCTTGAAAAGCTACGTCCAGGTGTTGCAAGAACTATTAGCTAATTTGAGTAAAATTCATCCTAATAATATTTTCTGGAAATTTCCAGGGATGGGGCAGGACAAAACCCAACAGGAAGAGGTTCCTCTTACAGATAACCACTGGAAATTCTGTACTAGTGCAGGACAAGAGGAGACACAGGATGAGTTGAGGGTGGGACTCCTCAACCCACCACTCCGCTGAGTCACAGCACAGAGAAAGGAGACATTTCCTCCCACTCCTCCATGTTCCTCCCTATTTGCCTTAATTTCAGGAGCTCAAAACCAACTATGCTTTGCTGAACCTAAAACTTCTTACAAAATTATTTCACTTTGATAAGACCAGATGAAGACATGTGTGGTTTGGATTAAACCCAACACATTCCCTTCATACACAGCCCCACCAAACCAAGAAAGAAAAAAGTGACGAGACAAGATAGTTTAAAAGCTAATAAAGCAAGAGAGCAATTCACAATAATAATTGAAGGATTATTATCAGATAGTCCTTATCAGTCCTTATCTCCTAGCTGTTTATAAAAGCAGCTGATATTATTACCATTGTGCAGACAGTGAAACTGAGGTCAAGGGAGATCAAACAATTGACCTAGGGTTGCCTAGCCAGACAGTGATAGAGGTACAAAGAAATCCTAGCTGTTCAGTCTTTACCTGTTACACACTGATGCACTGTGTCCATCACAATAAAAATCTGACAAAATGGAATTTGTCCCAGGACAAAAGGTAGAAGCCAAAAAGTTTGCTGTCTTTCAGAGAAAAACCACCTGGGTAGCCAGACTCCCTTTCCAATCTATTTAGCAATAAAGGACAGAGGGGGCAGCTATGATCCCATGCTATCCGCTCACAACCAAAAGGCAGTGACCTCCTGGTGTGTTACACCAACATAGCTAAATAAAAAACTTGCTGTTCCAGCACCCCTCAGGGCAGATTCCTTGGTGGGGCCAATCTATTTCCAGCATTTCCATATCCAGATCTGGAAGTCATTATATCCACCTATTCCTACAGTGAGGCACCATGAGTATATCTAAAGTCTCTATCTCATCCTGAACACCACACCAGAGACCAGCTGTGCTGGAGAGAACTTGTTTTCTAGAAGATTCTCAGACTAAAATCTTCTTAGGCACAGAAGACCGGCTAGTCTGGGTGAACTTTGACTGGATGCTGAATTCACAACAAGCTCCAGGGCCATGCCTGAAATCCAGCATATCACCATTTTGTATTGCTTCCTGCTTCCCTCTTTTCATGATACTGAGATGTCCTCAATTTACCTGCAGATACATTAAGAAAGCTCTTATCTTTTGGGCAAAATCTCAACTTGGAAAAGCCACAGGAACTATAAACTATACTTCAGCAAATTGCCTTAAGCTCTCCAGCTCGCTGTGGTTTGATATCCTGCCTAGTGGACCATTCCTAGCCCTTAAATTAATCTGCAAAATATTTTTTTTTAATTTCCTTCCATGTGCAGCATGTTCTGTTCCACCTCTTCTATACAGCTCTGCTGCCATGGGACAACAATTGTAACAACAACAATAGAAACTCACAGCAACAACAGTGTGTTTAATTTCAGGCTCCACTGTGGTCACTTCCCTGCTGAACATGGTAGGGAGACGTGGACACGAGCACTGGGTTCTCTCTCTCTCCCACGAGGATCCAATATCCTGTCCTCAGCTCATACATTTTGGATCTGCCACTGTTTCTGCCAAAAAAAATTCATTTTACAGGAGGGGAAAGAGAAAAAAATAAGAAAGGAAGAAGATGAGAAAGGAAGATTTTTAAAGGGCAGCCAAGATAATTCCTCCTGGATGTTTTGATCTTTTCAAATAACTTGTTCTTGAAGAAACTATATTCTAGTGGTCCTCTGCAGGAGAGTGCCTACTGGAACAAAATCCTATCATGACAGGAAGGAAGAAGGTGCAAGATAATGTTATTCTTTTCTGACTCTAAGCACAAAGGAATTGTTGGATGAGAAAACCCTACTAGGAACAAGAGGAGATTAACCCTCTTTCAGGTTTATTGCAGTGCTGTTGCTTTCTCTCAGACACAGGCAGATGTATAGGACGTACAAAATAGGTTCAAAAACTGGTTCAGGTGAAAAAAAATCACAGCTGGATTCCGAATCAGCCACTGAAAATCACTTTCCCAGCAACTTCCTGATGCTTTTAACCCCGCTGCTGGGAGTCATGTCACCAATTCAGGGCACTGCAGCATCTTCACCTCTGTCCTCTGCTTGATCAGATCCACATCCAAACATCCCATGTTCATATCTAAAACCTCCTCTATGCATCGTTCAAATTCAGCTAGTGGTCCTTTCCAGCACTGTTCTGTCTTCTCCTATCTCCTTTTTGCTGGGATGGATATGCACCTTTAGTGCTCAGTAAGCAAAGCTTACACCTTCAATATGAAAAGCCAACCAAGGCCATGACTTCCACTTAGTTTACCAAGGTATCCCTAGTCTGAGCCCTCCTAACCTATGCCAGTGTTAGGGAGCTGCTCTGGTATGCAAGGAGGTAGCTCTGAGATGCATCATCCTGAGATCCAAGTGAAAGCCATAAAGGCTCTTTAACACCAGGGCTTTCATGGAATAATTCCAGGTTTACACCAGGTTTAATGTGAGCAAACTGGGCTATTTTTTTTCATTTTTGTTTCCTGAATTTAGCACTGCTTCCAATCCTTGTTGTCCAGTTTTTATCCTACTAAAACTCTAGACTTTTAAGTTCTGCTTTCGTACAGCTGTGTTATTTTCTCCACACCAGTGGGGACATTTCTGTAGAGGTCTGACTTGGTTTGTTACCATTCTCCTAGTTCCAGTTTGGTTTGGAAGTAGAAGGTCTCAAACTGTGAAACTCATTTTCGGTTATAGAAAGCTCAAAAAACTCTACTGTCATGTTTGGCAGGTTTCTAGAATAGAGACAGGCCTTATACCCATTTTTCCACCAAAAGTGATTACACCAAGCTTTTAGGTCCTACAGCTGACCTGAACTTGACCTCCATTGCAATGATAACCTACAAGAAGGATGGAATGTAATACCAATTGCAAAACACCCTGATTTTTTATCTTTGCTGAACAATTCAAGTGAAGGTCTGTGTAACAAAGGGTGCAGCAACAATTCTGGAGCAGTCTCCATATCCATAGGCACTCATCCCCCATTACCAGATAGTTATGTTTAGGAGATCCCGTTTGGTATTGTTATATAGTATTGGAGTACATTTAATAAATATCCTGATCATTTTGAGACTGCGTTATTTATTGGCCACAAATTTAAGAATATTACAGAAAATTAAATTAATTTTAAAAGTCCATCTTTACTGAAGCAGCAGCTGAAGAGCTTGCAATCTGAACAGCATCTCCGGAAACTGAAAAAGCAGAGCTGTGATTTAGATCACATTACTGTGACAGTTGAGCCAGTAAACAAAAATTCAGAAATTAGTGTAAAATGATGCCACTAGACTATGAAATTCAACTGTTCTGCTGTTGACATTTTCTTGCCATTTTGATCTGAAAAGAATCAAAATGCCTTTAGTCATTTAGACTGTACTTCAAACACAGTCCTATTTTCATTTCAATGTTGTTGATGCACGTACTTGTAATATTCTCCACGCATGTTTCTTGTCAATAACATTACAAAAAAAAACTATTTATAGATTTCCCCTATTAAAAAACATTGCATAAAAACTGAGTTTGTTGGTTAGAATGAGAATACAAATGGTTCCACTCTCCAGCTAAGTTCCAGCCCCTAAAATTTAGAAGCCTTACTCTACAAAGTTAAGCCACCCAGCAATAATATCCTGCTTTATGCTTCTCAGCATACTGCCCGTGCTGGCTGGCAAGGCCTGACATACCTTATTTAGGCAGAGCATAGGAACAGCCCAGAGATGCTCATGCCCCCAAGACTCAGACTAGATGAAAGGTTCTGATATGAGATTGTTCTGCCCTTGGGAGCCCCAGTAATACAGACAGTGTCTGAGTTTGGAAAAGATTTGCCTGCCTTGTGTGGTAGATCAACTTCTTGTCTCTTTAAACAGGACTCTCCACACTGTTGTGTTACTCCTTGGCCAGGTGAATGAGCTCTACACCAGGACTTCATATGCACAATCTTTGGCCACTGGGATCAGGGTGTGTTTGCTATTTGTAGGCAAGCATACAGAAGTTTATCGACAAAATTTAGCATAAGGTCTGGCACTTTGGCTTATGGGAGCATACAGTGGATCACCCACCAAGTCAAAGAAAAAATAATTTCTTTTGCATCTTACAGGGTGTAGAAAAACCATGATAATTTTTCTAACAGTGTTTGCCTCTGTCTCCACGTGAGACTGGAAAATGCCTTACCACGAAACCATGATCTATCACATCTCACTTCCTTCAATTTTCCTTCTGCTGCTTCTCTGTAGAGCTATTTTTATTTTTTTTCCCCTGGCTCCAGTGATAAGATGACTTCATGAGACTTGCATTCAGGCCTAACATGATTCAGCCAGGTGTTACTCATATGTCTACATCAAAGCCACATGGAAGAGGAGAGAAATCCCTGCTTCTCCAGGGAGTGCTTTTATGCCCCCTTCCACCGAGTTAGCACTGGCAGAAAGGCGAAGGGGAAGGCAGTGACATACTTGACCATACTGCTGTCTGCTAAGTGAGTGTGTGTCTAAACCCTCATTAGAGGATTTTGCTCTGTAATTACAGCATGGCTCGATCCCACATTAGAAAGCTAACGTGTCTGAAATTAAGACTGGATTCTTTTCAATCCTAACTCAGCAATTCTGCTAGCAGAGTCAGTACAGCAGAACTTTATAGAGTCCATGAGTTTTCTTAGTAGGCTTCAGGAGGTCAGACACAAAAAGGCAAATCCACCACTTCGAAGTAGGCCTCCACTGGAACTGAACGTTCATCCCAGCTGAATGTTGTAGAAACTGCTTCTCTATCCCACCATTCCCCTATTACTTTCTGTGTCTATAATAATAGATTCAGGCAACACAGCCTTCATTTCCAAGGAGGGTTCTTCTTTTCATATTTGTCTCTGTGATTGCATTATTCCCAACTTTGTATCAGCCTGTAGAAGTGTGGTAGATCCTTTATTTTCGAGCCTATTGAGTTTGAGAGCTCCCTGCAATCTCCAAGCAATACTTTTTAGCCCCACACATCCCTTTCTAGGCTATTAGATAACATAGCAGAGGTGGGTAATTTGGGACTCCCACAGCACTGTCTTGCACAAGCACAAGTGCAAGACCTGGACTTCCAATCATTTTCTATTATCATTTCTCAAGGTGAAGCTTGGCCAATATCCATCCTTTTCCCCTTTAAATTAATTGGAATAAAATGGATAGTCTGTTCCATTGTTCTTGTTAATACTTCAAGTGTTCCTCCATCCCTCAAACAGCTTTGATGTCATCCAGCTCCACTTGAAGGGGAAAGAATGTGTTTGGGAATAATTAACAAGCTAAAAATTGCTTTGTCAGAACATTTGTGTTATTGAATTACTTGCAGCTACCAGCTTTAGAGAACTGAGGCAGTGGTTGGGCACAATTAGAGCCCTTTAAAGGCAAAAAAAAAATACATAGTATTTTGGTGAAGCACACAAAAGTGGACTTAAGAGGGGCAGGTTAATCTCCTGATTCTGCCTCAAAATTCTTGTGTAACCTCAGGCATGTCATTTAGTCTACCTACACTTCAGCCACTCACATGAAAACCCCCTGGTGACTCTTGCCTCATTATAGTATAAGCAAATATTAATATTACAACAGAGCTGTCTCTTATCCTGCATTCCTACTTCATCCAGCATAAGAGTCCTGGATTTTGTCAGTGCCTCTGGGCACTACTTTAATACAAATAATACTCAAGTCAGAAGTCTTTTTTTCTCCCTTCCTGTGTAGAGCATCATTACTTTGAGGATATGCAATAATAAAACTGCCAGCCTTTATAACAAGGACTGTGAGCAATCAGTACAAGAAGTCAACTAACATATGGCTCTTTCTTCTGCCACTACAAAGCAGAAACAAAGACACTTCTGTTGTCCCTCTACAACTGATTTAGAAACACAGATTTCTTTGTGTCCTGTTTCATAGGGAAAACCAGTACATGTTATATACAGGATTGCTTTAAACTACCCTTTGGTATGGGATAACTTAACAGAAAAGAAAAAGTTCTGGCCTTAATAAATTGCATTTCATTTCCAAGCATTTGAGCTATCTCACCCCTGCAACTAAGATAGCTATTCCATCAGCTGTGCCAGGACCTAGCCTGAGGCTCTTGTAGATTTAACCTTTTCAAGCCACAGTGAAAACCTAAGATTAGATTTAGATACCAGGTTCACACTCAGCTCTACTTTAAATTTATGCTCCAGAGGATTAGCCTAGTTGTTCTGTGTCTGAGCAACTTTAGAGACAACAGCCTATATATGTAAGGACAGCCTTATTCTATATGAAATCAGGCTTGATAATAAAAGAGCAGATTCTAGGGAAAGGAAAAAAAAAAAAACCACAAACCAACCACAAAAACCTGGCTTTTAGCACAGCCCTCTGTCTATTATCACAAGCCTCTAGAGCCTCCATTTTCTTTGCAAGCCCCAAAAGCTCCCAACCCCACTACCTCATCCCTTTCAAATCAAAGCTGGACCTGGTAACATCTGTGGCTCATTAGTGTTATCTCCAGCACCTGTGGCTCATTGCTTTTAAATAAACCCTCATCTTAGGCTAGCTTCTATCTCATGAGATGCTTTACTGAAGAGGAAGGTTGGTAGTACTTTGGGGGGGGGGGGGAGGGGAAGGGCTTCACTTGGGAAGAAAATAGGGGGGGAAAAAAAGAATGTTTTTCCTTTCTATAGAGCTGCTGTTAGTGGTCTGCTGTACCAAAAGGAAGGCTTTCTATAAGAAAACAGAAGAAAATCAGATCTGTTCTAGATATCTGAAAGCCTGGGTAGGCAAACTCTTACTGTTGTATTGTTAACTTAGTCTCTGCTGTATGACTCCAAAGGGGGTTATGCAAGAATCTGGTTATCAATAAGAGGCTGCTCGCTTCCTAGTGAAAATACTTCCTCAGACTAGCTCTTCTTTCTTCTCTGATATGTTTTATCATAAAAAAAAGCATTTTTTTTGTGCCTGTTCATCTTCTGCCTGTTCAGTGTCCCTGTACTTGAGTTGAAGTGGAGTGCAGAGCACACAGTGTGAAGGAGCAGCAAAGATTAAAAATCCATAAGGAGCCAGCAAAGGAGCTTTTGGTTGCAGTGGGTAGGGAACGATGGGTTGTCCTTGACAACTAACGTAGCCCAGCCTGGTATGTGTGAAAGCTACTTGCCTGTCCGTGAGCTCTCCAAAGGAAATGTCTGGTGTTTGAACTGAGAGGCACCCAAAGCAATACACCATGACTCAGCACCCTTATTTGTCTGTCTCTGCAGAGAACTGTAGGCCCTGAACACAGATCATGCTGCTAAATGAGTTTGCTGTAAATGTGTTAAATCCTGTAGTGAACATGCTTGTATTATAGTCACCTGTGTTGTATTTATTCTGTTGAAAAACAAAGGAATGTTGCGTGTTCCTGAGGAGTTATTCCACTGGCTGTGACCCTGTGGTCTGCTCCAGAAGCTATAGTTAAAAGCTCTGCCTTTAACCACATCCTCTGTGTGCTATGTGTTCAGTTTGTGCTGCTTTGTGTTTCTTTCTATGCTGATGGTGGAGAGAATAAAAGGTGAGAGGGAAGCCATTGGGAAGTGTGGCTAAGGAAGGGAAAATACAACATACCAGCTAGACCACCCAGTTGTCATCAACTTGGAAAGTGTCAAAATGTAAGCATGGGATACTGTCTCTGTGCAGGCAAAAAAAAAAGTTAAATTCAGTGTGTAAGGAGAAAATCCTGATGGTTAAAGTGTTTGATGGGATCTGAAAACTTTGAGGGCCAGACATTGTAGCAGGATGTATAAACATGAATTTCTAAATAATGTCTGTCAAGTGCTGGTGTCCTGATTTGAACCCTTAATTCTAGCTCAGGAGGCAGCACAAGATGTTTGCTGCGTACCCCCCACTGTGTCCCCACTGCCTGTGTATGGTTGTTCTCTCTTTCTACCTCAGTTTAGATATCTTCTTTGAACTTTAATTCTCATTATTTTTGGACCTGTCACTTTGTTTGGAAAGACTTATTTCCACTGTTCCTTCTCTGTTCTTTCCTTGCCTCTTCTCCTCTGGATGCTTTTTTGGCAAAGCCCATTGCTATTTTTAATGACTTTGTGTACTGTTTCAAAACAGTAAAATGTTTTTGAAGCAAGACGATCCTGTGTTGCTACGTTCATGCAGTAGCTCCTCCACTTCTGCTCCTTTTTAAAGGGCTTGTGATGTGCTTCTGGTTTTCAGTGTTCATTAAGAAAACAAGTCACTCTGAATTGTGGAACTCAAAAAAAAAAAAAAAAAATCCACTCTTGTGTGTGACTCGTGTGTGTGAGTACCTTGATGTTACTGAGTTTTTTACTTCCCTTCATGCAGCAAGCCAGGTGTCTTTCTGTGATCGCACACTGGTTTTCACAGATATAAGTAAAAAGGAGCAGTCCTGGTATTTCTGTCAAGTGATGTTGAAATTGGCTGAAATTGTTGGTGGAAGGGGGACAGCTGGCCAGTGTGATCACTGAATTGCCACTTTCTTTGGACACCAGGACTAAGACTAAAGTGTTTGTCCCTGAGTATTTCAGATCATGTTGTACCATTCTAGTGACAAGTGAACTGATTTTACTTGGAAGTTGGAGGCTAAGATCTAAATGTAATTTTAGTAGCTCAAAAATCATGCCAGTTTATAAATGTACATGTAAATAGATTTGATTGGCTGAAATGGTTTTCCTTTAGTGCTCTGGGGTGAGGGTCCTCTTGTGTCTACAGGCCCCTACAAGAAACTTTTGAAAACTCTTCACTTTATTCAGTACACTAAATGATAGCAATAGACTTATGACATCGAGATTATTTGGTGAAGCTGTCTCTGTGTATTTAACCAGTATAGTCTGAATGTCAATTTTATATTGGATGGGGCACAAAGTATATTCAGTTCTATTCTGTGCTTGTATTAGCAATAAAAACAACTATTAAAGTCAGGTTTATGGAGCTAACACTTGTGCTTCTCAACTCATTTTTTTCCTAAATTGAGGTTTCTTAACAGAAGTCTTTCTCACTTTTCTGCCAATTGATTGGTTTGTTTGTTTGCAGAACTGCTTTTTGAAGTTCTGAGGTAGCAGCATAGTGCTGATCCATGGTAAGGGTTTAAACAGACTCCCAGATAAGGAAGATGACATGTGAACATTACTTAAAAATAGGAAAAATATCATGGGATGTGCTCTTCAATGCCAAACAAGCTGTAAAATAAGTACCATTCTGTTCTGTGCTAGGAGATATCTTACCTGCCAGGAGTGCAAACTCACCACTAATACATCTGTCCCTGATGGAACTTTTACTGACTTTGAGCCTCAGTTTTCCCATCACAAGAAGAGAAGAATCTTAACCTGGATTACAATGGCTTCCATTAACACTGTGTTTTCATATTTTATTTGGTGCTGTAGGCACTTTGACTGTTGACTTCACATTTATAAGATTAAAAAGGAAATTTCTATTGGTGTTGCATGAATGGTATAAAAAAAAAATCTCTGGCTATATGTCCTCCATGGAGTCCAAATCTAGATGAGAAGACTCCAAAGTGACTTCAATTTCCCTTGCTGAATTGCTTAGACAGCTATAAAGACCCTTACCAGTAGATCTAGGTGCAGTCTGCTGGCTGGTAAACTGACAGCATGCTGGAAATACATATCCATATGTATTTCCTGTGGAACTGAGGGATCAGTGTGGCTCTTTGAGGAAGGTTGCAACAGCATTGTCCGGAAGGAGAGTAACTCCCTGATCTGGACCTGTAATGGATATCAGTGAAGGACAGCTGAAAGTCAAATTAGGACCAGTGAAGATCTCAGGTCATCACATGATACAGTCCTGTCTGGGAAGATCTAATCCTTCTTTCAACAGTAACAATTTCTTGCATCTTTTCTTCTGTTAGAAAACTTTACAAGGACCTTATTCCTCTCAGTTATTTTAAAATTTCTCCCCGCTTTCCACCTGACACTCACTTATGATCCAGTTTATCCTTACACCTTTCTCTGAGCCAATGCTGTCTGAAATACCTCTTTTCCCCTCCTGATGAATGACTTCAGCCTACTACTGAATAAAAGCTTAATTCCACTTTTACTAGGCTGTCTCCTGCACCTGCTTTGTCTTTCTTGAGGAGGACTAGCCAGAACTGTACACTCAGGTGTGACAAATATGCAGTTCAAGATGAGGGGATTGTGGACAACTCAGGAGAAAATGGTGAATTCATCCCCTTTTGGTGGAAAAGGATATCCCGAAATCAGAGCAACTCTGTCAACATGTGTAGTGCTGTTGCAATTTGAACCAGACCCATGTACATCTGCAAAAACAATTTGTGCAGCAGCCACTGGAGGGATAATAAAGATTTTTTGTTTTTAATCCAGTCATTGGTAGAATGAATGGATATTGTCAAAGAATCCCTTATATCCTGTATTAAAAATAAGCATGTCTGACTTCAGCTTCTGCAAGACACAAATGCCCCAATCATTTCCCCTTCCTTTTCGCAGCTCAGAGCAGGCTTTCAAGGGCAAAATAAAGAAGTCCAAATTCTAGTGAGACCTGTGGAATGCAGCTCACAGTGGGTTTCATACAGAGGGTCTTCAGGCAACCAGGAATTTCCTCTGAAAAGTGAAAAACAGCTCTCCTCTGAAGAAATAAATTAAAATAAGCTGAAGGTGAAAGTGTTGGGAGTTTGGAATGGGCTGTGTTAATGGCCTACAGGGACAGAAGCTGTGTAAGGGGAGAGGAACTGCTGTCCATCACTGCTGTTAAGGCGTTCTTCTGTTATTTCTCCTTGCGGTGTGGAGTTTGCGGTGTGGAGTTTGCAGCTCAACTAGCTCCGGTGGTTGAGCTCTATTCACTGCACGAAACAGGACTACCTATGTCTCTGGAGAAACATCTGCAGGGCTCAGACTGCAAATGGTGTAGCTGCCTGCACTGTAAGTGAATAACTAATATGAGACCAGGCAGAGGCACTATCTGCTGTGGCACATGCTTTCCACACACTACTGATGGCTGTCACTTGGGCTTAAAAGATCCTGCTGTGCCAGAGGGAAAGGAACATGTCTAGCTTTACCCATGAAGTGTATCCACTGCATGAGCTAAAGTTATGGGACCATATTCCCCGTTCAAGAACTTCAGACATCAGGTTTGTGGTCTCTTCCAATGTTTCTATTGTACAGGAGGAGTAACTCTGGTCTTGAAGGAAGGCTTGGAATTTTGTGTAGTTGTTATGGTGGTTTACCTCTGAATACTGTATAGATTGTCCTGATCAGTTTGGCTTTCTCCTGTCTATGCGTCAGAAGGGGAGGAAGGGGAGACTTGGGATGGAACTGTTCTGGATCTGACATCATCAGTCCCAGGTCTTCTAACAGATACCCACTTTCTGTGTGTTTGCAGCAGGGGAAGTTGGCATGTTAAGGTTCTTAACATAATAAGCCCCACAACACCAAAATAGCAAGATAGTGGCTGATTAGTATAGAAATGCTTTTTAAAAAGCTGCTATATATCAAAGATGCTTTGGAGAGACAAGAGGGTTTCCTGGGAAGAACCTTTTCTTGAGCATCATCTGCAAGTTGTTCCCTGTTGTACTGTGTTTTGAGCTCTGTAGATGATGTGTGGGTTTGTCCACATTACCTTCAGCTGCATGTTTGCCCTCCATGCCCACCCGCTCCTCCAGTCTTCAGGGCAGCATCTGCCACTCTCATCAGGACACTGATCCTGCCTTAGATACCCTGACTTTAGTTTATTTCTAGTCAGCTGCAGGGGGAAGGAAATCCTGTCCATTAGCTTATGTTTGGCAGAGCTTGTTTCAATTCTGTTTGATTTTGCTTAGCTCTTGTAAAGTTGATCCCGAAGGGCCCTGTCCATTGCATCAGCTTGCTGCTTGCTTTCAGCTTCCATGCTTTTGCTTGCTTGCAGGCAGGCAGTCACCCAAGAGCAAAGCCAAGTAAACTAGGCTACCAGGAGGCCAGCCAGAGGCTGTTCTTGCAAAAGAAATTTCACCCATCTTACCCAGAAAAGGGTGGGGAAAGAGACAAATTCTCTATTAAACTGCTGGCAAAGGGACACCCTGAATACTCCCCTCTCCCTTTTGAAAACAAGTAGAAATAATTTCTTTGTGTTGTGGGGGTGAAGGGACCTGTTATGGACACAAAGATTTTACTGCTTGTAGCTTCAATCTAAATTTCAGTTGCCAGTGTTTCAGGGCTATGTAACAGCCAAAACAGAAAAAAAGAAACCTGCAACATTTAACAGTAAAGCTGCAAAACTGAAACATTCATAAGTTAAGAAAGCCAGATGTAAAGGTGTCCTGCTCAAGCTTTGTTCAACTTTTTTTTTTCTTTTTTTTTTTTTGTTATACATTATCACAGCCTTCACTTAATGAAATGACACGTTGTCTTATTTGTATTTCTCTAATGTGTAGAGCCTGGTCCTCTTCTGGTCAGGGTAGTTATTAACAGGAGAAGAAATGGTAGCGCAGAAGATGCTGTCTACCTGCAATACAGTGTCACAATGTTCTCCAACAGCCTGTGCCAGAAAGCTGAGCCCTACTCAGCTGTTGGCACTCAAAGCAGTAGCATGCTGCATGTATAAGAGCAGCAAGGGGATCAGATCAGAGCATGCTTATTGCATGTTGAACTGCCTGAGAATTTAGCTGCCAAACACTGACAATTTCTGTTAAGCCTGTGTTTTTTTGAAGTTTACAACTTGACCATATTGATGTAAATTTTTGGTTTTCACATTGGTGGTACAAGTGCCATCTTTGACAGCAGGGCAATCCTTCTGTTAAATTTTACATTCCTATTCTAAGCAAAGGCACTACAGTTTTTCAATGGAACTGTTGTTTATTTCTTTTTTCACTTGGTCAAAAAGATGCCTTTTTTCACTTTTCCTTGGAAGTGGAACTGTTCTAGCTGAAACTTCAAAGAAAATCATTCTGAAGCAGATGCTGTATCATGGAAAACTTCAGGTTGAGCCATTTCAGTGTGATATCTTTAAAAGCAATGGTAAAACAGAGGCCTTTCTGCAAGAAAAAAAAGTTAAATGCTATCTGCATTGCCTACACTTACAAAGCATGAGTTGGTAAGGCTTTTTAGGGAGCGATGTGCAAATGTTCTCCCTTTCTTTGTGGAAGCAGCATCAATTTTACCCCAAATCCTACCATTGATTTGTATGGAGAGTCAAGAGCTCAAGGATTCTCAACTTCTTCAGGGGTACTGAGCACATTTAAACAGAGACAATCTTCCTGCTGCTTGCAAATAGGAGAAAGACAAAGGTCTATATTCATCCCTCAGTTGCCAGGAGGCACCAAGGGTGATGTTAGGGTGAGAAGAAGTGCTCTTTTCTCACCTTGGCTGTGGCTTGGTGACCTCTGGCAAGTCCTGTGAAAGCAATGTGCCTGGGCACCCCCCATCAGCAACCCGGAGCTCTACGCAGTCCTGTCATGTCTGCTTGGAAAATTGTTTTGGCTTTGCTTCCTCAGCAACTTTAAAAGCTCCATAGAGACTGCAACTCCAATGGCTCACGTCAGCAAAGCCATGGTGCTCGTCCATTCCCAAACACATTGCTCATTTTGAGACAGAAAATGGAATTAAGAGCTTTCTTTTAATATACGAATCTATAAAAAAGAAAAATTAAGGAAGCAGGCTTTTGAGGCAAGCTGAAGATGTTTTTTGCCTTTTATTGCCTCTGCTTGAATCAAACCATTTAGACTAACATTATTCTTTCCAATATATTTATGAGTATGCGACTGCCGTGACTCATTTATGACACAGGAAGCATGTGAGGGTCACATGCCTTAGAGCCTGTCACCCATTGGGTCTCTGCCGTCCGACTGAAAGAAAAGGCTACAGCCATTATTTTCTGTGTCTTTATTCTCATGGAAACAGAAAGTGGATTTGAGGTGAAACATCTGGTTTGTTTTGGGTAAATGTTATTTATCTCTTCTTTCCATTTGGCTTTTTAAAGTTTTATTCTTTTTTTTTCTAAACACTTTCCCCTTTTTGGAATAAGGGCCTTATTTGAAGCCCATTGGATTTTTCCATCGGCTCCAGTAAGGCCTTGGATCAGGCCCTAGATACAGATATGGATTTCCATCCACACTCCCTTCTATCTGTCCTCTTGTGATCCCCAGTGGAAATGCCTTGTGCATTTGCTGAAATGTTTGTTGTATCCCTGCCTACTGCATTTGAAGGTGTGTTTCCTCTTTTATTCTTAATATGTTCCATTCGTGCCAGCAACATCCTAGGTATTATACAAACATTTTGGGGAGCAGGGAAGGGAGGTAAAGTCTTTTCCACAGTAGACAAAGATCATGGTGGATGAGGGAAAAGGGCTACAACACTGATTCTAACGCATTGCAGCAATGCCAGGGACATGTCAGTTGCATGAAGAAATACAAGTGAGTCTGCATTTTATTAAATTCTCTACCAAACCATTAAGAGCTCAAAGTATGTGAGGAATTCTCTCTTTCAAGCCAGCATGTGATCTACCACTTGAACAAGTTCCCAAAGGATGTGCTCATGGTCCAAGCAACCAGGACACCAGCATTACAGACTGAACTTCTTCCTCCCTAAACAGCAGGCTTTGGACAGAAGTTTTAGGGTTTAATACCAGCACCACTGGCTGACTGTCTGTGGCATACAACGTGCCTACAAACCTAGGACTGAAGAAACTTTTCCTTTGCTGCAAACAATGGCATCCTCTATGTATTAGCAAAAACAAATCTTGCATGTCTGGTATTCAGAAAGGCTTTCTACATTCATTATTTCTACTGGAAGACACTGATTCTACTCACACTAGCCTCCAGCCAAATTTGGCTTAAATTGGCCTGGGCATTCAGTAGGTAGTAGAGCAGATGGACACTCTCTTAGGCATGAATCACTCTGACCATACAAGCATTCCGTCTTGGGGAAAAAATAGTCTTGAAATACAGGTATCTCACTGGATACATTAGTTTGAAACCCAATGTTGTTGAGCACATTTTGCATCTTGCTCAAGTGTTCCATCTGCCCTATGCCCACACACCCTAACACCTCACTTATTGTGGCTGCTTTGAGAACAGGACTGCAGCTGAGCAGTTCACCTCTACCCTCCCTGCCTTCCTCCTTAATTTATGAACCTGCAGAGCAGCCAATGTTGTTTAAGAAGTCTTGCTACTTGACTTTGATTATGCTAGTTCTTTCACTATCCGAGAATTGAGCTTAGGGAGTAACCCTGCATTTACACACATTATTCTTATTCTGCTTTCACTTCATCCATGCAAGTTTTCATTTCTGTGCTCTTTCTCACTAGTCAGGTCCTCATTGTCTCCGCTCCCTGAACACCAAAGAAAAGTGTCCATATGGTTTCTGTTTCTCTTTACCTTCAGAACTGATCTGGGAGTAATTTGCTGCTATTTAGTAGAACTGACTGTCAAAATCAGACTTTCTTTCTAAATCAGTTGTTAAAATTATCTTCCAGGAGACTTTGCTTTCTGTGCTGGTTCACTCATGTTGTCTCTCTTCCTCTTTCTACTTACCTAGAGTAGCTCTGAAGCCTTGATCCCCACTCCACCAGCTCCAGCTTTTAGCCTTATTCCTGTATCCCACCCTCTCCTAGTGAGACAGTAGATACTTGGCCGATGTTGTAAACCCACCTAGAGTCCCGCTTCGCTCATCTGCACATGGTTCCTCCTTTGTTTTTCCTATTTATGTAGCCAAGGAACCATTTCTTATCTGTGCTGGGGCGGGGTCCAGCTTACACGGCTTCTCTGGAGGTTTGACTAATTAGTCACTTGTAGCCTTTAAAGAAATTTGTAGATCATAGAACTACTCCTGGTTTCACAGATACATTCCTGAAACCAGCATTGGGACAAATAACCAGTAGGACTACTTGGCGTTTTTACTACTGTTCTCCTCTATTGCCAGGCTACCAGTGTACAAAGAAGGAAAATTATTATAAACTTCTTCAAAGTGAGTTAATTCAATGGGAGTAAATATTTGCAGAATATTCTGTCCGCTCTTCCTTGGCTGTCAGCATAACTGAAGCCTGCAGGAAATTTCTAAAGCACATGGAAATCTAGCCATCAGGTCTATGTGGAAAGATTAGTTACGTTTTCACATAAGCCTTTGGTTTATTCACTAATTTCTTCATGCAGGCTGCAGGGTTTCCCTGCCTTTCTTGGTTTTGACCCAGGTAGACCAGATGGCAATAATTGAACCCTAGGTTGTGAAAGCTCATAAAGTGTTGTGGAAGGAGTTATCACCAGAAAGCAATGGCTGAAGCTGCCTTGCCAGCCACAGTGATAGGAAAGCCCTTTCCCTGGGCTATGCTATTTGGTTGCCTAGAACAAGGCACTGTACCCCTACAGTCCCTGAGGTGGGGCATCCTCAGGAGTGCTCATGAGCATCTGGTTTTAGGAAACTAGCAGTTTCCATCTTGTTGCTGTCAATCAAGACACTTGTTTTTAAGTAACTTCCCTCTTTCTTCTCTTTTAAGTCCGTCTGCCATTGTTTCCTACATTCAAAGGATCTTATAGGAGGAAGTGGGTGGTCATCCAGCTAGAAATACCATCATGCTCTCACCCCATCTGGCCGTTTCCTGAGATCCTCCTGAGCATATTGCCCAAAAGTGACCTCCAGAATACTTATGTGCTGGTGGGGATTAAATGTTCAGACAAAACGTGTGAGCAACAGATGAGACTGTACTGTATGAAGCTGTTCTCCAAGGACATTTTTCCACTTGTCCCTTGAACAAGATCTGAAACAACATCTGGACCAAGATTTTTGTCACATGACTTTAAATATGCTGACATTTGACTTCAGTGACATGTTCTGATACCCTTTCAAAATGAAGCACTTACCAAATGAGGATTTAATTTAGATTTAAGATGATTGTATTTATTGTCTATTAATAAAGTACTACGTAATAACTCAAACCACATTTACTGAGGCTGTTGTGATTATGTAACAGGCTATTATGTTTCTAATAATTAGCTGGCACCATTCAATTACATATGAGTTAAAGAAATTTTCTAGTTTACTAAGGAGCCAGGAGTTGTTCTTAGCACGATTTGGTGTTGGTAACCAGAGCAACCTCATGCTCTGGAAATGAGGTTTAACCTAGGTGACAGCTGCCCACATTTTTGGCTTATGTTTTCATTCTTGACTTGTAAAGATCATCTTGAAAAGGGGAGACCAGGAAAGGTAGAGAGCAGGGGGTCAGGAACAGGAGGCTGAAGAGGCTGGCCCAAGATAACACAGCAGGAAGTCTGAGGTGGACCAAGATGTGAACGTGGGTCTCCTGAAGTTAATCTCTTGTTTCACGTAGCCTGGTACTGAAGGTGGAAATCCTGCCCCTGCTGCTATTCCATAATCCAGGGGAATCTTTTAACTGCCCAGTTAGCTTTCCCCTGTGGTGTGGGAGTCTGTTTTTACAAAAGGAATCAAAAACTTTGAAAGGTCTTTTTTTTTTCATCATAATGTGGAAAGAGAACATTTATGAAATCTCAGTTTCATGGGGTGGGAAAATTGTTTCCCTCTCTACTCTAGAGCAGATTGATAAAAGACTCATGATAGCAGTTGAATGCTGGGGGGATTTTTGATCTGTGCAGCTGTGCATAATCCTTATTATTTTTACAAGTCACTGGAGGCATTTGGTAGGGTCAACATGGTAAGAAATCTGGACCTGAAAGTGAAACAAAGTGTCTGTCAGAGGGACCAGCTTTTAATTGGAAACTGAATTTAATTTTAGAGGAAGAGGAAAATACCACAATTCTAATGAGATCCAGGGCACCACAGAGAACAGCCTGCAAAGAATATTTGAATTAAAAAGTCCTGTTTAGAAAGACCTGTTGTAAATGACTTCTTGATATTTTAGGTAGATAAATGCACTTGAGCTCATGCCTCACAAATGAGAAACCATATATAAAACATGCTGATGACTTAAAGTAAGACTTTGAGAGTAGTTTTAACTTTAACCAGGAAAAGTTGATTATTATTTTTTGAACTGTTCAAAGAAGTTAGAGGCCTTTCCTTTCCTTTTTTCCTTTCCTTTTTTCCTTTCCTTTTTTCCTTTCCTTTTTTCCTTTCCTTTTTTCCTTTCCTTTTTTCCTTTCCTTTTTCCTTTCCTTTTTTCCTTTCCTTTTTTCCTTTCCTTTTTTCCTTTCCTTTTCCTTCCTTTTTTCCTTTCCTTTTTTCCTTTCCTTTTTTCCCCCCTTTTTTCCCCCCTTTTTCCCCCCTTTTTTCCCCCCTTTTTTCCCCCCTTTTTTCCCCCCTTTTTTCCCCCCTTTTTTCCCCCCTTTTTTCCCCCCTTTTTTCCCCCCTTTTTTCCCCCCTTTTTCCCCCCCTTTTTTCCCCCCTTTTTTCCCCCCTTTTTTCCCCCCTTTTTTCCCCCCTTTTTTCCCCCCCTTTTTTCCCCCCCTTTTTTCCCCCCCTTTTTTCCCCCCCTTTTTTCCCCCCCTTTTTTCCCCCCTTTTTCCCCCCCTTTTTTCCCCCCCTTTTTTCCCCCCCTTTTTTCCCCCCCTTTTTTCCCCCCCTTTTTCCCCCCCCTTTTTCCCCCCCCCTTTTTCCCCCCCCTTTTTCCCCCCCCCTTTTTCCCCCCCCCTTTTTCCCCCCCCCTTTTTCCCCCCCCTTTTTCCCCCCCCTTTTTCCCCCCCCCTTTTTCCCCCCCCCTTTTTCCCCCCCCCTTTTTCCCCCCCCTTTTTCCCCCCCCCTTTTCCCCCCCCCCTTTTTACCCCCCCCCTTTTTCCCCCCCCCCTCTTCCCCCCCACCTTTTTCCCCCCCCCTTTTTCCCCCCCCTTTTTTCCCCCTCCTTTTTTCCCCCTCCTTTTTCCCCCCCTTTTTCCCCCCCCCTTTTTCCCCCCCTCTTTTCCCCCCTCCACTTTACCCCCCTCCTTTTTTCCCCCCCCCTTTTCCCCCCCCCCTTTTTCCCCCCCCCTTTTTTCCCCCCCCCTTTTTCCCCCCCCCTTTTTCCCCCCCCCTTTTTCCCCCCCCCTTTTTCCCCCCCCTTTTTCCCCCCCCCTTTTTCCCCCCCCCTTTTTCCCCCCCCCTTTTTCCCCCCCCCCTTTTTCCCCCCCCCCTTTTTCCCCCCCCCTTTTTCCCCCCCCCCTTTTTCCCCCCCCCCCTTTTTTCCCCCCCCCCTTTTTTCCCCCCCCCCTTTTTTCCCCCCCCCTTTTTTCCCCCCCCTTTTTTCCCCCCCCCTTTTTTCCCCCCCCCCTTTTTTTCCCCCCCCCCTTTTTTTCCCCCCCCCTTTTTTCCCCCCCCCCTTTTTTCCCCCCCCCTTTTTTCCCCCCCCCTTTTTTCCCCCCCCCTTTTTTCCCCCCCCCCTTTTTTCCCCCCCCTTTTTTTCCTTTCCTTTCCATTTGGAAGGGAATTATTTTTGTGTGAAAGTGGAAAGCAAGGACCAAACTTCATTATAAGTGAAAATTTCCAATTTTCATGAGATGCTTTCAATTAAAAGACAAATTGAGAGGGCTTTTTTTTTTTGGTTTGGATTTCTTTTTTTTTTTTTTTTTCCTGAAAGTTTAGAGTTCTGCACCTTGAAATAATTCAGACTGTTCAAAACGTAATTCAAATGTTGGTACTGTTAAATGAGCTTTTAGAAGTGGTGATTTTTTTAGGTAGTCTTCTCAAATGAGGTGAAACCTTGAGCTCAGATTTTGATCCTTAAATAGTCATTTGAGGAGGAAGGAGTTTTTATGCTTTGTGCATGGCAACAGCCAGAGGATGAGGGCAGAGGAAGAAAGGATGATGGGCTCCTTTCTTCCTGCAAGACCCTGGGGACAACCTGGGAGGCAGAGAGGGATGCAGTGACACTGAGGACCAAAGCCAGCCTTCACTCCCTCAAGGACAAGGGGAAGCAGAGACAAGAGGTTTTGTCTTCCTATTTCACCAAGTGTACTTAAATACCTTAAGAAAGCTTAAAGATTTTTTTGGATGAGGAAGGAGGATGATGGTCCTTCCTCCCTCCCCTTCTATTATTCTTAAACTATGGACTTACCTGATTTGCTCAATTTAACAGAGCCTTGAAGTCAGACACCTCAACAGAAAAATGATAGCATGTGAAAGTATGCAGGCACCCCTGTAGTGTCCTTGTGTGGTAACTAAAATTAAGTCAGGGCTAAAGGGATTAGTAACCAAGTACAAGAGGAAAACTTTTTTTGGGTCTTTTTCTTGGGCTTCAACTGCAAGACTGAATAAAATAATCAAATTTGATGAAATCAGACAGTTCAGGCCAGAGACCAGCTCCCTAGGGAATAAGGGTAATACCTGTCTTCACACCATACATCAGATCACACTCGGATTTTTTTAGCTGGACTGTCTCTGAGTCCAATTTGAGTGTGTTATCTCCCTTTGAAGGAGCATGGTACAACCACAAACACCCTAAACTAACAGATTTGCAGTCACTTCTTTTGCAGCAGGGTTGACTTTGTCCCTGCTCTGGTTGTAGAGGGAGAAGGTTAAATATGGGGGAGGAGAGGGAAGGAAATGATACATGGAGGAACCACTTTATTGCCTTCCCTCCAGCATATATCAGTGGATAATGAAATTTTTCAACTGATTAGATGCCCCATTGGTTGGAAAATTTGGAAGCAATCATGCAATTATATCGCAAAACCTCAGAGTCCTGTATATTCAGCCAAGTAGAGAAACCAAGCTATTTGCAAAAATAGAGAGAGAAGAAAAGAAAAAAGACTATTTATATTGCAATACTGGTCCTAAAAAATGGAAAAGAAAACACAATGGAAACTTTTCTGTAAACAATTAAAGGAGGGGGAGAGGCTCAGGATGGGGCTGGTGTTTCAGGATAAATATAGAATTTATAACATAGTAAGAGCTGGTTTTGGTGGGTCTTAATTGAAACTACATTGCTTGTCCCTCTGCTGCTGCATCTCAGTGCTACAGTCCGTGAGAAAAAGAGGGACTGGGTGACTTTCCTAGTAAAGGATTGATACGTCTCACTAGAGAAACAATGATTGGCAATGCTCATTGTGAGCACTTGGGGCACTTCTGCAAATAGGGGTATGGACTTGTGCTCTACTCCACACCACGGTGTCTCTGCTCCTGACAGGCGCTGTTCGGCCCCATCTGCTCCAGAAGCCATCAGCCACAGATATAGTTTTGCTAAATGAAGCCATTTGCCTGAACTAATACTTTTTCCTTTTTCTAATAGGAGGGTTTCTTGCTCCTCTTGGTGACAGGACGAAGGAAAGCATTGCTTTTGTGCACCCCAGATCATATAGACAAGGACTCAGAAACACAATGTTTTCATTGGTAGGAAGATGGAGCAATTTTGGAGGTGAAATCTGACCCCACTGAAATCTCAGTGGCATCTTTTTGGTTTTGGGGGTTAGAAACTGACCTCAGCATTAGCAACCTCTTTGTCAACAGCCTCCTTACTTCACAGCTGCCCACCCTCTCCCCAGGGCACCACCAAAATGTGGCATCTCTGGGGATGACCTTGCGTGTGGAGGCCGAGACAGCATCTAAAAAGGAGCATCTGTGCAGCAGTGGTCGAATGGTGTATATGGCAAGATGATCACAGGAGGATCAGCTGCATTTGAAGAAGGGGCAGGCATGTACACTTCTGTACATGTACCACTTTAGCACACTAAAGGGCATTTAATTTCATCAATAATTAAGATGAATTCAAGTTTGCAAGCTACACTGATCTCCTTTCACGGGAGGAAGCTGTAGCAGAACCACCTCCCAAGTGTTCCTCAGGGCTTCGCCTAGGGTCAAGCCTGGCCAAGATACAAGCCTTCCCCATTGCTCTTCAAGGGCTTCTGTCAGGTACAGAGTGGTACATGTACAGAGTGTACAGCACGCTCTGTAACAAGCTGAGGACTGCATCAACTTCCCAGAATCCAGGATCCTGGCTTAACTTATTAGGCAGTGATGGAGGCAGTCACAGATTAAGATCTGAGATTCAGAATCTCGTCCAAGTCCACCTTTTCAGTCTTCTTTTCCCTCTTTGAATGGACTTCAAATGAATTTTAAATCCTGTTCCACTGAGACACAAGTAGGAAGAGGTGGGCCAGGAGGGATTGTGACAATTGGTTTGTTCCCACAGAGGGGCTCCATCCCACCCTTCCTGTTGAGATTTGAAATGCTCCACTGTTTTGATGTGTCTGTACCTTGCTATTAATGGAAGGAAAGTATCGCTTCCCCGTGGCATCGCAGATATGTGAAATTCACTAAGAGCTAGAAATGGTTTTGTTATTTAATTTTATTTTTTTCCAAGACAAAAAGAAAATATTTGGCAATTCTGTGCTTGTTTGGTGCTGTGGTTTGATCTGGTTCCCCAGAAAAGTGGGGGCTGTTCTTCGGATTTTGCAAAGCCTCCCGGGGTGAAGGGAAATTGGTGGCTCTTGGGGAGCTTCCTGGAATGTGAAATGCCATTTAACACTGGCTTTATGTCTTCAGATGCTTGGGATCTCTGGAGTCTCAAAGACCCAGGGAGTGCCAGAGTAGGATGGATGATTAGATGGGTTAAAAAGGGGAACTCATTAGGAACATATTCAGAGCAGAAACTGCAAGAGAACAGTTACATTCTTTGCCTTATTCTTTACATAAATTTTGAGAGCCAGTGGAAAAAAACAGACTGTCACAGGGCTGGATCCAGGCCTGGTAGAGGCAGGGAGATGTTTTTGTTTTGCTTTCCACCAAACACTCAACACCCCAATCCTCTCTTCTTCTCTTGCACGGAAAAAAACTGGGTTCAACAAAGAGCTCTTCACCCATCAGTTCTCACTATCCCGCTGAGTCTTTTACAAAATGTAGGTGCCAGCAGGAGTGGGGCTTTTTTTACAAGAATTATCTGCCTGGTCTCTGGATGCTTGTGGGCCAAATCTGTCCCACAACATGGAAAATCAATGCTGATCTCTAATCTGCTCACACTGAAGAACTGGGACCCTTACCAGATAATCGACTGGTAGCAGAGCAAGGCTCACGGTGGGAATAATTAAGCAAAAATGCAATCTCAGGTACTTACCTGCAAGGTGTAGTGAAGGCAATAGCCATGAAAACTGAACGAGTTTTGCAAGGAGATCAAAAATGACAGTGCTTTTCCCATGTGTTGAAAGTCCGGTCATTGTCCTCTGTAACCCTATGAGGCTGACATTAAAATGATCTGTTGCAAAGAAAGGGAAAATATATTTATTTAGGGTTTTCAGTCAAATACACTTCAGTGAAAAGTGGACACCTATCTTCAATCCATCTACCTCTTATGAAAGTACCAGAATGCTTCCCGATTTGACAGGAATTAATTATTTTTGTATACAAAAATCCGTCTTTTTTATAGGAAAGGGAAGGAAAGTTTATTTTCTGTCTACCTCTATTGGATGGATCTCCCCCTGTGTTTCCTGTAGGCTGGTCATTGGATTTGTCTCCACTAAGACATGAAGAATCAACTTGAGCCAAATTCTATCTAGGGAGCTCATGAAAATCACTAAACTGTATTCTCTATTTGCATCATGAACTGAGAATAAAGTTTGGCTTCCTCTGCCTTGGATTAGAAGAGTTTCACCCCTGTGCAGAGAACTGCATGCTGTTTTAGACATACATTACAGGTTTGGTTATTGCCTTTTGCAAAATGGCAAGTATTCCTCAAGATTTCATCTTCATGCTTGTTGCCCAGACGAATCCTCATGTCTTCTGATCTGGATGTTTTTCTTTTTTTTCCTTCCGTTCTCCTCAGTACAGTCACTACTCACAGTATCCAAATGGCAGCTGTGAAGGGGAACCCTTGGGCATTCCTTTAAGTCCTAGATGAAGGTATGTAAAATAAAGGGATAGTGGTCTGAGTCTGCCAGTTTAACTGCTTCACTACTTTGTCCTCAGCATCTTCTCAACTGTGATTGTTATAATATCCAAAACCCAGACTGGTAAAATAAGAAGCCTGGGAGAGAACTGGTGAACTTAATTATCCTATCTATCTCACTAATTTATCAGTCATTTAATTCTGTTGTCATGGTTTCAGTTGTTGATTGGAGTTTGAGGGCAGATCAGCTCTTACAGCTTCAAAAGTTCTTTAACTTCACTTGCAGAAAAGGAAGTACCCAAGGGTACATCATCCACAGTTACCAAATTTGTGTCCATTGCTGTATCTCTGAAAGTCTTCAAAGAGCTGATCCGAAATCAAAGTTATTTCATATAAATCCAAATCTGAAGGTGTAACAGTTTAGTTTGGGGACTTCAGACTCATATTAAGCAGAATGGGAATCAGTCATTGAGATTGTTTGAACTCTCTGGAGTCTTTTTGGTGATCAAAGGGGTCACTTCTGCAATATGGAAACAGATCTGTTGAGGGGAAAAAAAACCCACATGCCTGCAAAAGAGCGCAAAAGTCCCACAACGCTGTACACACAAAATGTTCTTTACATATTCAAAATCTAGCCATGAAACCAGTCTGAACTAACAATTTTGCACTAAAAGCCTGTGCCACTAATCACTTGAAGCATAAAACTAAAAAAAGGTTGTAGATGTCCAAACTCTGCTCCGTTACAGACTTTGGTGGTTCTTTACAGAGCAATTTACATTGCTTTTTGTGGGATCACTTCAGCACAATTAAGAACACTTCCTCTGACCTATGCAATTTATATCAAAAATTTTTTGGTTATAAAACCAAACTGAGCACAATTCAAGTTTTAAGAATTAAATCCTTCAATTACCCATGTACAAATCCTCAGTAAAGGTTTTGGCTTTACTACTGAAACCTTTATAACCCACAGAGGAGAGCCTGCATATGAAAAAACATGAAAATTAATGAACATGGTCTTGCAGCAGTGAGAAAGTTGGAATTCCTCCTCTTTGGGAACTTCCAGTGTGTCAAAACTTATTATTCTAAGCTGAAGCAAGTACTTCCAGTGTAATAAATTTGCACAAAAACTGGAATTTCTTATAATTTCTGTTAAGGATTGCCAATATCTTCATTGTTATTGAATAGAAATGCAAACGGAGAATTACCTATATTGAAATGTTTCCTTTAGTTTGCTGGATTTGACACACATGCTCTATCTGCCTGAAATTCAGTCAATACTGAACTTCACATTTTGTGAGGGTGTTTATTTTGGTTTTGTAGTTAAAAGGCCAGAACCCCCAGATTTCTCTATGGGCTAAACTTTTCTGTCCAAATTATGTTTCTCATACAGCACTAGAGTTACATGAGTATCCACCACAGCACATAATCCAGGCCAAGCCAAGTGCATGTTATTTCTTGGGACCTGCAGTCCTCCAAAGGACTACGGGCCCATAGGAGAGAGAACAGTGTTGTGAATTAAAACTCCCACAAGGCAATACTCAAATAAGGAAATTAAGCTGAATGCCATGGCGAGTCAAGAGAAAAATTAATTATTTTGTATAAATAAAAAGGAAAACCAAGTTTTTCTGAACTTGGGTTGCATTTCATTTGGATTACAACACTTCATTTTGCATCATTCCCATTGTGATTTTGAAAATTCTTCACTTTGGAAAATCAGTTTGGTGGAAATTGCCATTCCTGTTGGAAACTTGCACCAGTGTACATCTCTTGACCATCTCTGCTGTTGGTAGACACCTCCTCCCCTCTGACAAGGACAAGCACAATCCAACATTTTTGGTGAATCAACATAGGCAAGAAAAAAAGGAGGCAGAGGAACTTAGTGCTGTAGCCAAATTTCATCAGTAAAAGTATGTAGGGCTGTTAGTCATCTAGAATGACTTCTCTTTCTCACCTTCTCCATGCCAGCCCTATGTCTTTTCTGCTGACAGATAACTGCTAACCTAAACATTCTCTTACTCCACAGCACGTTAGCAGGAGTTCCACTGATGTAAGGGGAGGATGCTTTCATATAAAGAGAGGAGACTTTCATATAAAGAGAGGAGATGTCTCAAAGACATCTATGAGAAAGAACTTAGCTTCCCAGTGTACTTGGTCTGTTATGGAGCAACAGGCTGCAGTTGTAGTAGACACATATTCTTATTTTAGCCAGAATTTAAGCTTCCTGTTGCAGCTCAGTGATGGTCTTGAGGCCAGATCCTCAGTGGGTACAAAACAGAGTAGCTCCTGCTGGTTACACTATTTGAAACGAGAGAAGCGTCCCCTCTCCCATGGCATTCATTGCACTTGTTCCGGCTATGCATTATACCCCCAAAGCCTCAGACATTGCCCTAAATGCCACCCGTAAGGCTTCCTGTCCTAATCCAGCCCACAAAATCAAGAACTCGGGAAGTGCATAAAACCGATTGTGCAAATGCATTTTGTAGGCCACAGGGAAGAAAAAAAAAAAGGGTTCACGGACCACACTTCAGTTTTCATTGGTGCTTCTGGCAACCTTCTTCTCCTCACATCATCATCATGAGAGACAAAACCCAGGATCCCTGTTGCATACACAAGAAAGGGAGACTTCCCTTGTGGTTTGCTGCGCTGTGACCTGTAAATTTCTGAAGAGCTCTGCTATAATCTTTTATAGTCTGCAATCCCACCCTTCAGCTTAATGAAATGGAATGGTACAAATGCTCTCTGGACATTTCACTGCTGACAGTTACCCAAGGTTTGCTTCAGCTGTTACAATACGGCTCTCTTATTGTCGTTTTTTTATTTCCCTTGTACAGTTTCATGACTAACTATGTGTAAAATGGAAGGAATTTGACTATCCTTTCTTCATCCAGTTGGACACAAACTGGATTGGTTCCTTTAACTCGCTTTTCAGCTGGCAGGGCTTGCTTTCTGTTTGCTTTTAAATGTCAGAAAAGGTTAAATAGGCTCTTCAAATCTGCAATAGATTTTGAAGATCTCTGGGGGTAAAACCTTCACAAAAGAAACAGTTTATAGTAGTTCAAACAACAACTCCAGTTCAGAACCTGGAAGGCAAGAAAAACAAGCCTGAAACATGTCTCACATAAAAATCACAGGATTTTTTTTTACCTAATCTCCCAATATAATGAAACAGAGGGTTTGAATCTTTCTGAATATCTTGATTTTTTAAATTTGATTTATATTACAGTTATATATTACAGCTTGGAAATACAGAAAGTGGTTCCCACAATTTTCCTGTGTTTGCCTGGTATCCTACTTTGCTGCAGGACTTTCAAAGGGACCGAGATCCTAGCTAGTCTGCTACATCTCTCCTCACTTGAAACAGAAAGCAAATGCAAACATTGGGTCTAAAAAGCTTAAAGGAAAGTTGACGAGGACTTTGGCTTTCACAACGTGCTGAAAAATTCAGCATTCCTCATACCAGCGAAACGAGCTACCATCCCAACTCAGCGTTCACCTGGCAGATACAATCTTTAACTCGGGATAAGGGCAGGAGAGGAGACAGTAAGGAAGTACTTGGATCCATAGAGCTGCTTATTAGATCATCTCAAGTTGCTTTTATTTTGAGGTCTGTAAGATGGGACATTTTACAGGACTGAGTGAGGATATACGGGGATTTTGAAGAGTGGCATTGTGTGCTATGTGACTAAGACCTTATGCTTTCAAAGTCCAAACATAGTCCAGATTAGCATGCAAATACACTAATACCAAATTCCTGCTGATTCAAAAATAGCCTGCCTTGTGCTACTGCCAGCTATGTGCAAGGACCTTACAAATTCAGGGTGCCCATGTTTTTAAGCTTCTTCGGCTACATCTTCTTTTGTTTGTCACTGGTAATATTGTTCATTAGGAAAAAGGCAAATTTTAGTGAGCCAGGTGGAACTTCTTGTGCAAAACAGTAACAAGTCTAGATCTGTGCGCTGGAGTACTTTGAGTCAGACAGAGACTCAGAACATGGCAGACACCTCATGAGGCAGTGCTTCCTTGATAACTCAACCAACTGGAGGTGTACCCCAAAGCAGATGGACCTCTGCTCCTGCTTCAGATTTCCCACTGCAAATGGAAACGTTGAGGTGGGACAGAAAAATTGGAGAATTCCTTGACGCCATCATTGGTAGCTGAGGTTACTGATAGTTGGTAACTCTTGCCTGCTCTGTCCTCACCTTGCTGTGGAGAAGACAAGCCCCCCGTGTCCAAGCTCCAGACAGGAGCTTGGGTAGTGTGCAGTGGAGGGGGGCCAAGGGAGTGTCTGAGGAGAGATCACATTACCGCAGCACTAAGCCCCTTACCTCGGCACTCTTGCTGGTGCCAGGATCCCTTCCCAGGACTCCCTTGCTTTGAGAAAAATGTAAAAAGTGATTTAATTGGCCTCAGGCCTGTTATCACTTATGACAGCAGAGATCAGAAACAGGGTCCATTAACAGTCCTAGTATTTAACGCATGCATTCACTTATGAGTCGAGCATTCCCTGTCTGTGTGATTAATGTCATCTCAACATATTCCATTAACAAAACATATGAATTGTTTGATTTTTTTTCCCCTATGTGACTGACAATATAAACATATTGTCAAAAGCACTGAACAGATTGTAAGGCACTTAGGAAAGTCTGCTACATTTAAAGAAGTCACTGGCCTTCAGCAAGTACTTAAACCACCATGGGTAATAATTGAAAGAAGGCTGTCCTTCGTTTCCGGTGTGAGATGGATTCAAACATAGTCACTCTTTGCATCTTTCATACAACAGTAATTCTGCTTTCCCATGACAGTCTCAAATTGTAAGCCAGCCTCTTACCTGAAGTTAGTGGTCTATCAGTAGAGAATGGCACAAGGAACAGAGGATGGATATCTGGTGTGAGACAGCAGCACGTAGGGAACAGAGCTCTAGTACATATGGGAGGGATGCTTGCCACAGTGGCAGCACTTGCTCTTGGATCATGTGCAGCTGCCTTCTCCATCCTTCCTTGCTTGGAAGCATGTTCAACTTGCATCTCCCTTTTATCTACACAGTAAGCCTTAAATGCTCACCTGCCAGTATCCTTGGGGCTGGATGTCTTGGCGATCAAAATACTCTTCCTCATAATTTCCTAGAGATCATTACCAGTTTCACCCTCCCCAGTGTCTTGTTTCACTTTTGGGTCTTTCAGCATCTTGAGTAATGAGTGTTGATCAACACCAACTTCACTCTCACAACACGAATTAATTATTTCTGCAGAGACCTCTTACCATGAAGTCAAATCTGCAGGGGACTTTGCCTTCCCTTCTGCTACCTGAGGGAGTTTCAGTTCTTGTTCTCCTCAACTTCCCATGTCATGGATTGCCTTGTGCAGCCTCTCTCTCTCTCAGCTAGTACAGCTTGCGTTATAACCAGGGCTAAAAGCTGGTAAGGTTTGCTAAAAACTGGAAGAGAATAAACTACTGTGAGAAACCTGGAACATCTCTTTTCCCTCTTCTGTTTTTTACTGTGTAAACTGAACTATCCTCATTCCTCAAGCTCTACAATCATTTTATGAACTCATACATCCAGAAGTCAGTTTGCTCAATTTCTTCTGAATTATTTCCCACAAATATTCTTGTAATTTTCTCATTCTACTACTGGAAGGTCTTTAAGTATAATGATCTTTTAATCCTGTCATTACTGTCATTTGTATTACTATTCCTTTTTTAAGGAAGTTCCTTCATCCCCAATGGAGATGTGGTAGCCTTTCATAAAGTAACTTGAATACTGTAGCATCTTGTCAGGTACAGGCACTGTTCTGATAGCTCTCTTCCTTGGATCCTACTATTCTTGAGCCACATGAACCTGTTTCAACCTTTTCGTTTGCCCTCAGAAGGCTATTAACTCACTAAATAGATATTGATTTTAAAAAAAAAAAAAGAAAGAAAAAGTTATATATAATGTAGCCTGATTAAAGCAATACAGAAAAAAATATCATAAAAGTAAACCACTTTGGATAATAGTTTCTGTCAAACAAACTTGATGCCATTCTGTAGGGTAACCTACTGTTTAAGTCTGACTCTAAGGCATAAGGTAAGTCAAGTCAGTGGAAAAACTATTATGGTTCCCACCTACTTAACCTTTCACTGCCTTCCCTAATCCTCTGTTAAACATAGTGGCAAAGATTGGTGATTTGGTATTTGACACAACTAAGAGCAGGCATGGTCATGGAGGGTAGTGTGTGGGACCGTCCAAAAATATAGGTATCGATGCAATAAATTTCCCCATTCTGAGAAAGGAGTCATCCCCACTGAGGTCACAGAAATCCTTTAAAATAACAAAACTTCAAAGTTAGTATCGTTTCTGAAAACAGCACTTACTACCTAGTTACTGCTTAGCAGTGTTAATTAAACACAGCTCAACAGAGAGCTCACTAGAGAGCTCATTAGAAATGTCGTATGTTTGGATTACTGTCATTAGTTTTACTGAATTGTTAGGGCTCCATATTTTGATTTAAAACAAATGAGCACTGAACAATATATAGAGCAGGAATTAATTAAAAACTGACTGACAGATCTCAAAATTTCAGTCCAGGGGAAAAGACTGAATGACTGTATTTTTAGTGCTGCTGTTCTAGGATGAGGCTCATTTTGGATCTGCGCTGATTTAGTAATGGGTATAAAATCCCTGCTGATGAAGGCTACTGGGTAACACAAGCAGTGCTGGAGCAGTGAGTTGTAATCAAAGCAATCAACTGATGAATTCAAATTAAATATTTCAGCAAAAGTTCCTGCCTAAGAAAAAGACAATAAGTCATACCTACAGAAAGACTGGTTCTCACCACAAATGTCTTAAGATAGAATTTAGTAAAAGGCTCTTCATTCTGGTTATGAAAACAAGCTAAACAGGGTTGATGAGGTCATAGGGTACATTGAAAGAGAAGTAATAATCTAACAGATGACATTACCTCTGCAGATGACATTTACTGATGCCAGCTTGTTGCATCCAGTTCTGAATCCACACCTGAGAAAGAATACAAAACCACAATATTTTGCAGAACAGAACCACGTGGTTATTCTGGGTCTGGAGAAATCACCTCACCATGGGAGAGTTAAAGAAATCAATCTGTTTAACTAATCATGAAGGCAACTGGGGAGATGAGAGGTGACTTGATTACTCTATAATTACCTTACCAAGGAAAAAATAGCAGTTGCTACAGAAGTCTTTAATTCATCAAAGAAATGCAGAACAAGAATCAGTAGCTTGGAGCTGAATTAAAACTTGGCACATTATTTAACTGGGAGGGGGAAGAGAAAAGAATCACCTATTTGGAATAATCTGCCAGAAGAAGCAATGAACTCTCTGTCATGCCTTGTCTTCTCCAAGTAAGATCTGAGCATCTCTCTAGAAAACCCACTTTCACTGAGCAGTATTAATGGATTTTATTAGATGGTGACCAGGAGAAGAACTGCACCTCATATTTATCAAATACATGGGCAGTCAAATCAGATAACATCTGGCCTAGATTCAGGGAATTTAAACTAAGAACTGCCTGGTACTGACTGGGGCTATGTGAGATGTTTTAATTTCATGTTTGTACAGTAACCTTCTGAACAAACTATATTTGACCTCTGCATTCTAGTTGTGGGTAATCCTCTTGGGAAAAATGCTTTAAAAGGCATTCATTTAAAGTTTGGCTGCCAGGGTATTGATTGACTTACTGGTAGTTGAACAGGCTGAGACAAACTTTACAAAGTTATCTAGTACGACTAACACTTATTTATATGCTCTTTTTTCTTCTTTCCAGGTGAAAAAAAGAAGTCTAAAATGACACAAGGTCAGCAGGTTTCTGCTGTAACAGTCTTCATGGGGCTCTAGCACACTGGGCTGCAGTTGTTACTTGTTCGAAACTGAAGCTTTAATTAACATAGTTAATATTCTTTTTATCTACTACTAATAAGGCCAGTCTCTCATAGAAATTACTTTTTTGTCATCCCCTTTTTTGGGCTGAGGAAAACCAACACCAAATAATCAGCAATTTCAATGGCATCTGTCCAGACCATATTCTTTTGGCTGTCTTCTTTTCTTAGCTACATTTTTGGCTGTATATGCTGACAGTGGCCTCCTGCAGTGAAGAAATATGACATCTTGGATTTATCTCATGTAGGAAGAGCTGTAGAAAGTGAATGGCCTTCTTGATATTCTTGCACAAAGTGTTCTTCATGACCTACTGCTTTCCAAGGCAATTGGGAGAAATAAAATGACTGATTTAACTGATGTTATTCCTTCCTAATCCATTCAGAACATTTTGAATTTGAAAGAGGAGTTGTTTTCTTGAGCAATTCAGTTTTTTCTGGTTGTTTTCCAAAAACTAGGCAATGTTGGATAATCATTCATTTTCCAAGCACACCAGTGCATGGTCAGACTGTGACCTGTCTCTCTGGAACAACTTGTAGGATGCATTTTACTATTTTATCCTGCAGATGTGACACTGAAACATGTCTTCCATTTGCACTTGTTTATGCACGGTAATACACAGATAAAACTAACCAGTCAAATCACTTTGTTTTAACTATTCATAGCAGTCATGCATGGATGGGTAGACTGCTAAGCACCTGCTAGTTCAGGAGGTTTGGAGCTAAGGGCACTTCTAATACACAAGAAAAACAAGTTGTGATTTCAAAGCCTCTGATAGCTCACAGCCAGTGAGCATACTCACCAACACCTGAGTCTTTTCATGACTCTGAACTTGTGATTCAGAGATGGACAAGATGAAGTCTACTGATCTCTTCCTGTGTGATATCCATCATGTCAATGTAAAAGTTGTTTAAAAATACAGCACATTTTATACACACTAGAAATGTACTCAGCTCATGCATCTTCTGCTATTAACAATTGTCTCCAGCCATTAAAATTAAGGATTAAAATTCTTCTAAACAGACCATATCCATTTTTTGGCAAACTTCTTGTAATTATCATTGGCTCTTTTATTGTTGCTTTGGTACATTAGATTGCTGGAAGAACATGTTTCCAAAGCAATGCAGTGAATTTTTTTTACTTTATTTCGCTGGAAAGGTCAATGAGTCAAGGTAAAATTGGTGTAGTTGATTTGTGAAGCAACTGAGAAATTTTAGCCCTGAAAGACATTGAGCAGGAACTGAAAACACCACAGAAGTCTGCAGCCTCAGGTTTGAAACGTAAGAGCTGTCAGTTGTGCTAGTAAAGAATTCAGTGTCATGCTTTACAAGGTAAAATCAAAGAATACTGTGTGCCATATAAAGTTGAAAGGGATGCAGAATCCAAAAGGGTTGGGTGACCACTTTTGAAATACTGAATAAGATGGATGGATTGGAGCTTGCCGTACTTGGTTTGAGGCCAGGAATAATCTTTTCAAAGCTAGAAGTTCTTTTGATCTCTGCCTACTCCTCCTCATCACTGTGAATCTCCAGGGATACAACCCTACCGAGCAATACAAGGGAAAGAAAATGTGCTTCAGAAAAGGGAGAGGAAAAAGGAGAAGGAAGCCAATGAAATAGTATCTGAGAACAACACTGCTGCCTGTAATGACACTGACCCACTGGTGCCAGTGGAAGAGTTTTGTAATATTTTTCCAGGTCTGCTCTTGTTTTTGATACTAGGCTGTGGAGCTGGCTCTGTGACTCTATACTACGCTCTGCACGCTTCCAGGGGTATTGGGAATGGCTCCTATGGACCTGTGACTTGGAAGTAGACCCAAAATATTTTATGGGCCAAAAGTCCCATCAGGCAAAATTGAGGCAAATTGATCCGATGTCAGTGGGAGTAGATATGTTGAGGAACAGGGGTCTCTGCATCACTATCTCTATCCCAGCTAGGAGGTGACTGTGTTGGAGGTGAAATGCAATGGGTTTGTAGTGTGCAGCAAACCCAGGGCACGATTTGGGAAGAAATGAAGGGTAATAATCCATCAAATGAGTACAATAGAGTGCTCAGGGAGCACATGGTATTGTTTATAATGGAATTCACACAGCTTAGCTGGAATGACATCTCAACTCTAGTTTTAAAAAAATAAGCGTCTTGTCTTTCAAGAACAGTCAGACCTCCTAGCTGCACAGAGCCCCTGAAACTACCTTAATGTTAATTTTAGTTCAGACTTAACTTGGAGAGAAGGATGTGTCCATGGAATTACTGAAGCCGCATCTCTAAAGCAGACCTCTCCCCGGAGGTCTGTTGTTGTATCCTGTAAACGCTAGGAAATTAGAAGGTCCTGCTGGGAGCATACAGTCATTTCTGGACACCTCTCTTCCTCTGTACAACTCAGATGCCACTAAGACTGAGGCAGAATCACCACCTCCTGTTGGGTGGTATATCTTATGATGCATGGGAGATTTTAATAAGCTTTTTCTGAGTAATATAATCTCCTGGGGCTGTGGATACAGGCTTGAGCCATGGAATAAATGTGGCTTTTTGGGCTTACAGTCGTCCTGAGCAACATTCTCCACTCAAAACCGCACCCTGAGCTTGCTGGCGGGAGAGTATAAACAGTCAGTTGGAAACTTCCTCTGGTCCTCTGGCTTCTTCCCATCCGATTCAGAAATCCCCAGTATGGAGGTACCCAACAGCACCTCCAACAGTGACCACCACACAGACCATTTCTGAAAGTCACTACAGTCACGGCTCCAAAGGAGCCTGCAGACCGCTGGGATCCCTGAAGTCCCACCAGGGAGCCGAGCCCTCAGGGGCTGTGGGTCTGGGCAAACCCAAGAGAGATGCAGATCGTACATGTCAACAGAGATGGGTCTCTGCCTGCTGAGTGGTTGAAGGGCCATCCGCGCCCCACTTAGACCCCAAATTCACATCTTTTCCTTTGCAAGGTTGTTCTCTTTTGTCCACTACCCTGCCTCACATGCACACTTACTTGTGCCATGTAATTTTTGCAGTGCCCAAGACAAATGTGTATTGCTCAGTATTCCCTTAGCTTCTCTTCTGCACGCATCCAGCCTCACAACTCCTGTCAATTCACCTCCACCTGCTGTTTGTCATAACATTATTAATTCTCCAGAAATGGCATCCTCTAGTGTTTGTCATCCTTTTGTGCACAGAAAAAAAAAAAACACAATATTTTCTGAAAAAGAAATTAATAAAGAATCAATTTGTGCAAAGGGAAAGGGTTTGGGAGGAGAGGGAGAGAGAAGAAAAGATGAAAGAAACCTTGTCTTTGTCCTCAAAGGCTTTTCTTTCAAATGTTTTATTAGTTTGCTGACATTGTTAATTTACCGGCATCTCCATCAACACCCCACCCGCTCTATAGATCCTTTAGCCAACTTTTAAAACCAGACTGAATTCTAGGGAAAACTCACATGATGCACAGAGAAATAAATTTAATCTTGTCAAGCTTTATACCGATCAGTGTAAAACAAACCTTCCCTCTCACACTTCTTGTCAAAACTCACACCTTCCTGTTCTGCTCCCCCACCAGCACTCTCACCTTAAAAATAAATGCAATAAAAAGGAAAATAAAATAAATCCCTTTCTAACCACTTTGGAGAATGAAAGCTTTGAAAGCAAAACAATTCCATAAAATGATCCAACTGCAATTCAAATTGAGCTGGTGACACAGAATAAGTTGGGTTACAATATTTGGAAAAACCACTGCATATGTTCCTACCCGAGGTCTGGTAAAGGGCAGCCACAAATTGTCTGATCACAAAGAAGAAATTTCCCCCTCACTGGTTTGTGACAAGTGTACGTGAAGCTAAGAGTGATGTTCAAGTGAGACGAGCTGAGCTCAGTTTCTGCTAAGTGAGTGATCCCTTCTCAGTCTCCAGGTTCAGTAGCAGTGAAAATGGAGTAAGAAGAGAGGAGGAGACAGTACCATACCTCAGCTGAGATGGGAGCCAGCATAGAGACAAGATGCTCAGGAGCAGCACTGAGCAGGAGAGAATCCCTAACATATTTTCTAGTACCCTGATGATGTCTGATAGGAAACAGGATGCTCAGACATTAGCATGAAGAAGTTTCTCAGCCTCTGCAGCTCTAAAGAACTAACTCAACAGAAGGATTCACAGTGCAAGGCCCCTTTTGTATGCACACAGATATAGAAGTCACTGGTTAGCTTCAATCCCTGCTAACAATGCACTGTGTCAAGGGGAGCTCAGTTGCAAACAGGAGATCCTCAGGCTCTTGCTGAAATCATTGGTATTGGCAACATTATTTTTCAGGTTCATTCGCCACATGGAAAGCAGTAAGGGAAGTCACCATGCTGTCTTTCAGATCTGTGTGCAACCCCAAAAGCCTTCTCCTAGAGTTTGTGTAGGATCAACTTATAAAGCAGAAATTAAATCAAGTGAAACAAAATCTGAGGAGAAGCATCATATGCATCGTGTTTGGAATCCTTCACTGTTTTGACTGCTAAATGGGAGGTGCTGGAATTAATCTGTGATTATGTGACTCACCGTAATTATGTCTTGTTGAAATTGAATTTATTGAAGCATAAATCATTCCACCCAAAGTGGAACCTAATTGCTCCATTGCTGTGGCAGCCATTTAGAGCTTAGAGGAGAGGTCAATATGTTGGGTGAAACCTTTACCTAGATTCAAGCAATGAAATAATTTTTTCTTGTGACTTTAAAAGAGGATGAAACTTGTCTCTGAAATGAGAAGAGAAGAACCCATCCCTTGAAGTTCTTTTTGAAGTGCTGGGAAATGTTCAGCCAACCTAATGGTGAAAAGCGCTGAGAATGTACGTTAATGATCAATTTGTGTCTGTGAGGCTGCTGTCAGTATTTGAATGCTGTATCACTCAAGCCACAGACCTCCCACTACTTCATTGTTATTTCTGGGCACATGCTCTCCAGGGCTAGTGTATATCCACAATAAACGTGTAATTTCCTCGGTAAGAGTAGACTAGAGAAATACAGCAAAGATGAGCCTGGCACTCCTGCTTTGGATGACACATGCGGGAGGTTGGAGTATGTGGTGTGTCTGTGGTGTGTCTCTCAACCAGCAGCCCCGTATAACAGAAAGAAAACTAAGGTCAACTTGGGGTTTTTTTCTCCTTTTAAAAGAAGAGATCCACATTTTGTATTCTGTTGTTTGGATTTTTGGATGGAAAAGGCTTTTTTCAGATGGGAATTTTTACGGGTAAACTTTTTGTTCCATTTTTTACCAAAAAGCCACTTTTAATGAAACAGTCTTTGTATTCAGTTTAGGAGGAAAAAAAAATTTACATTTTCTTCTCTGATATAAAATGGACCCTTTTTCCTAACCAGACTTTAGTATAATTATTGCTAGCATACATGAAGGAGGATAAACAATGGCTCTCTGGGATAAGGAGTTTTTTACAATTGTTAAATTTCCTGCTCTATTTTTAAAATTCCTGCTGCTGCTGCTGTTGTCTCTAACACAGCAGTAGCAAAGGCCTACAATAGCAGTTAAGGTTGAAATGGGGATGAAAATTGCTATTAAAATCAAAACCAAAGCTAGGAAATACTTTGCAGTCTGTAATGCCTAACCAGACAGAAGAATTATGCAGGGAAAAAAGGGGGAAATTTACCCCTTGATTTCCCGCTTAATGCCCATTCAGAAATCCATCACTAGGTTCTGGAATGACAGAAACAATCCTGCCTCATATCACTTGACCTCAGTGCTCTGTGTTGGTACTATTGTTTCCCCCCAACTATATTTAGTCAATGGGAAAGTCATGCAGGAGTCCCATCTGGTACATCAGAGGATGCCCCTTTGTTGGGATCACATCTGGTTTATGTTCACACTGAATCTTGGAGAAAGATGAGTGGAGCTAGGGTATTTGCTTGGCTATTACAAATTTGTTACTTGTTTCTAGCAATGCACCCTTGAAAGCAAATATTCAGTGCAAAAGAGCTGGGCTTTATGGACATTGAAAGGGCAAGAAATACATCTTTTTTTGAGAGAGACTATATGAATGTGTCTGTGATATGTGATGAATTAGTTGTCAAAAAGGTATCCCCTTCAAGAAGAGAGGTTGTGTAAGGTATTAGTGTCAGTCATTCTTTTCAAGATTTGCCTCTCCAGAGAAGGCATTCATTGACCCTGTCAAACAACTTTCCCGTTTTCAGTTTGATACTGGGAACACTGGTTCTTCTCTTGGTCATACGTGATCCTTTTATTTTTTTAAAAGCTTGACCTGTTAACATCTATGGCAATCATTTTATTCTCAGGCTTCCTCCAATCTGCTGCAGAAGAGATTCCTCTTCTTCATGGTTTCTTGCAGAGACTTTGCTTTTGTTTGCTCTTGTTTTTTGGGAATGGAGAGATGAATCACTTCACTTTTTTTCATTGCCAAAAATAGGTTTTCAGGATAAAAGTAAATGGCAGTAGTTGTTCTTTATGCATGCAAAGGTGACAAGAGGAAACCTTTTGCCTAGAACTCAAATTGTGTTCAAACCATTGTCAACAGCTACTTTTAGGTTTTCTGAGGTCCATCCATTCATGGTACAAAAAAGTTCTGAAACTAATCTCAAGTGTGATGCTAGATCAGTCCTTTTCCCACCTTCATGTGTTCATTTCTGGCTTGACATTGCTGAACACTTTATGTTTCAAGGAAGTATGCAAACAATCTTACTCCAGGACAACGCACGTCTTCTCTTCTGGGGATATTCCAGGTTATGCAAAAGGTAAGGCACTTTCTGAATAAGTCCAGTCTTCATGTTTGGACAATGACTTTTCAGTTATAAAAAATACTCCTGTATTTCTATCTATCTGTCTGTCTTTATCTATCTATCTATTTATCTATCTGTATTTGCTGACAAACATATAACCAAATATTTCAATGAGTGTTTTGCTGATTTTATATATCTGCTTTCCCTTCTTTTCCAGCACAACATTAAAAAAGCATTTTTTAGCAAGTCCTCAGAAAAACTCCTCCCAGAAGACATTTAAAGACAGAAAAAGAAACTTTATTTTCTCTTCAAACCCCTACCATCATTTATCTGAAAGTTGTTACCCTCCTCCCCACCACCCCTCCAGATGTCTCCACCAGATCAAAACTTTTACTCTTGAGTAGTAGAAACTCCCGGGAAATAGAGTTTAATATGATCATGTTCTTATGTGTCAGCCCGTACAACTTCCAGCTAACAGCTTTGTAACCTGACAAGCAGGAGAGAAAGCCTAAAAATATAGTGACTATCATATTTCATCAAAATAAGCAAGTGGAGAAAGGAGAGAGACTTTCTTGCTCCGGGATCACACCTTTTATTGAACACTAGAGAATCCATGCAAGTGAGAGCCTTTGGAATGAGATTTCACTTCTTCCTCTGCTTATGGAACCACTTCGTCTGTGGGTTGTCACTGCTTTCCCTAATTATAGCCCCCTCCCCTGGGCTGTATCACTTTTTCAGCAAGTGTGAAATACTGCCTTGGAACCTATCATCTCACGATTCACCTTAGGTCTGGCCTGGAGAATTGTGCAATTTCTGCAGTCCGCTCCAGTGCAAACAGGAAAAAGAATCTGAGACTCAGTTTTTACAACGTGCAGCTTGCGTTCAGGAAACGGACCGACTCGACAGCATCTCTGGGACGTTTATTGCTCTACACTCTCGCCAGCAAGGCCTGGGCCATTAGCTCTGCTGGCGGAGGGCTCAGAGCTGTCAGCGTTCACGGGGCCTCCGGTGGCCCGTCATCCTGCTGCAGGTCAGCTGGAAAAGGCCTGGAGAAGTTCTCAGGCACTGCCTGGGTAAGAGAGAAAGCTTTCTTCCTCTTCCAGAGAAGTGATGTGAACAAGTGCAGTGCTCCCACTACCCCAGCCCCAGAAAGAACCCACTCCAAGTTATGAGTCCAATCCATTCATTTGTTTTCAATAGCAATCCACAGTCAAGTGGTAATGGCCTAGCCAGCTGCAGTACGGTTGAGACCATGTGTGAAGCCATCTCTGCCCAAGGGACCTGCTTTCCTCATCTGCCTGCTACTTTTTCCACGCAGCTCAGCTGCTTTATGCTACTTTGGTCTTGGCACCTTCTGGGGATGAAGTTTCTCTCTCTGGAATAGAGACAGAACCTTAGGGCACTGGGTTGAAATCTTCAGCTTTTTTGTTAATTCATCCCATTTATATTCAAATGGGATGAAGCCCCATCCTGTGTGCATTGTGTTTCTACAGTCATTAATACTGCACAAATCAATGCTACAGCTCACTAGTGAGTAGTTCATGCCAGCTAAAACAGACAATCTCTAAAAAAGTGTTTCTCCCACAGTTTTCTTGCTGTCCAAATCCATCAAGGAATAATTTCTTTTTCTGAATGAATTTTAATCTCCATTGACGTTTTCTTCTCAGTTAACTTTGCTCAAAGAAGGAAATGACCTAGTCCTTGCTATACATTGAAGGCAAGGAATTTGCATTCTCTCCTCTAATCTTTCACACCATGAAGACAGATGCAGTGATGTGGCACTGATATTTTGAGATTCCCCCTTGTAGATTTCTAGACTCCATGCCCTGTCTCTAGGTTGCTGAATAGACTAACTCCTGGGTAAGTCACTTTCTCCCTCTCCAGACCTTGGTTTCTCTACCTTTTATAAATTGCATTGAGGTTCCTGGGTGAGAAGGAAGACCCAGAGAAGACAATATTAGTAGCACCACAAAGGCTACTACCAGGTATACACTTAAATTCAGGAGATTCTTGACCTTTCCTTGGTTAAGGCAACCTTTGTGATTTGCAGTTTCCACCTATGTGTTCCTTTGACCCTTGGGCAATACTGGGAGATCCACATGTGTTGGGACAGAAAACCGCCTTCTGTGTGCCTCAAGTGTGCAATTCCTACCTGAGGAACAGAGTGGGCCACCACACATATTTGTGGAAAGCATGTGCTCCTACACGCAGCAGCAAGTGTTCTTCTGCCTGAGGGCAGGACCTTGAAGTCCCAGCATCACTGTCCCAGGGCTTTAGGCCACACAGCAAAACAGCATGTCAGCCAGACAGGTAATGAGCCCAGAAGAGAGGTTAGGAAGTGAGGAAGTTTGAGACATGCAGACCCTTTCCTCAAATGGACGCTGGAGGATCTGCAGGAAAGCATGCCATCAATGGAAGTGTTGAGCTATGTCAATCCTTGAAACCCAGGATTATGCAGGAATTAGAGCAATTGCTAGAAAAGCAGCGAGCTCTGCTGAAGGCCCGTAAAGGCGCAAAGTTTAGTTTGTGGCTGGCTTGGCTGTGGACTGCTTCATGTCACTGAGCAAATGTCTTATCTAAATCACAGTGTTGACTCAAGGAATGAACTCAACAGACCTTCCTTGCTTCCCCCCTCCCACCCCCGATTTATGTATTGGATGACCAGAAGCAGATGAACAGTAGCTGTGCATTTACTAGCACAAGATATGAAATGCTGCAGTGAAAATTTACCTGGGGTTTTCCACTGGGATACATGAATATCAAAACTTTCTGTAGAAAAATCTTATTTTAGAGGTAGGGAGAAAATCAGACTGGGTTTTAGTTGCTTCAGCTCCAGCCCAAATGTGTTCTCTTTTACATGATCTCAAAGTGCTTTATTTCTAAATCTGCGCAACAAAACAGGAATTCACATTTCTTTACAGTGTTTCTTTATGGTACTTCACAGAGGATCAGGTGCTCATGTTCCCTCTTAGGGGTGCAGATTTCCTAGAAAACTACATATCCCACAAGGCAAGCAAATGTTTGAGCTTTTTTGGGCACATGATGCTACTCCTATTTGGGTAGTTTAATGGGAGATGTAGTCAATCTTGTTACTAGCCCACAGAAGAAAACACAGGCTGGGACAACAACCCCCAGAAGGCAACGCATTGCTGAAGCATGAAACTAAGTGCTGAAATGACCCCAGAGGAAGGCATCCTTTGCAGGCTGCCTCAGGGATGAAGTGCTTCCATTATTTACGTTTTAAATGTCAAAACAAGATGTTTTGACATTTACTACTAATAAAAAAAGCTTTTGACATTTTCCGCAGATTAGAAATTATGGATTTTTTTTCTCTTTTTCTTTAACCTCATTTTTTGGAACCTAAAGCAAATTTCAAAATGTCAGATTTTCCCATGGGATGGAGATTCAGATTTTTTTCTCAGCTGTAGTTGTGATGCTTGGAATTACTTTTGGTAGCCAAGGGACCTACAGTCCAAACTGTGAAACACTCTGCAGGCTCAGGCAGAGAAGGAGAATTTCCTCCCTTTGTTCTGTATTTTGAAACAGCGCTCTTTTTTTAATTCCATTCCTGCATTATCTGATACAGTTTTGCAAAGTAGGCAATTCCATCTAACAGCTTTCTTCTTTACTACAGAGCGATCCCCTTGTTACTCGACCCTGCCTAAATCATGAGTGTAAATTTCTTAGGGAAGAAAAAAGAGCTTAGTGCCCCAGTTGGGACCAGCTGATGGTGTTTCTCCTTTTACAGTTCAGGCTGAGGTTGTGTCCACCCCGTGGCCATCCCCTGGTTAGGCAACAAAGATCTGAATTCTGAAGATTATTGCCAACATTTTTGCTGGATATCTCACATCCACCCCAATAAAAGACTGGGGGTTGACCCCCAGCATCTGCCCTGTCAGCAGAAAGTGCATTACACCTGGGAAAACCTGAAAAGCAATGAAAATCTGCTGACTATTGCACAGTAACCAAGACATGACAGACATCTTTATCCAAAGAGTCTGCTAATATGGTCAGATGTCAAGTCCCCGTTAAACAAGATTTGGAATTGATACCAGAGACCCAAAGGAGCTTCTGTCTGACTAAGCTTTGTGCTTTTCAAGAAGGGGAGAATAGATGGGGAGAGCAGAGCATGTTGCTGTGAAAACTTTAAAAAAGAGTCTATGAATAAAAAGTGGGAAGTATGTTCCCTTGTGCTAGCAAGCCAAGGCACTAAGCTGATTGCCTTTGGACTTGGCAGTGTAAGGAAGCCATGTCTGAGCCTTGGTCAGAAATTCCATCACCAAGCTGGGAAACCCACCTTTATTGAATGTTTGTGTTTCTTTTATTTGACAATGATGCTTTCTTGTAAAAAGATGCATGGGGAGAAGGTAGGAACTGCAACATTGTCTAATGACAACACTTTTATTCAACAATCTAATCTGTCTGCAAGCTGCTGTTTCCTGGTCTGTGACCTTTCTATGCTGCTACTGCCTATCTCAAGGGCTGTGCTTACATGTCTGCTTTTTTCATCCCCTCTTGTTACACAGCCTAAACAATCCCACTCTCTGGAAGGTTTAGAAATTACCATATCCAAGGGGCTCTACTGTCATGCTCTTCAACTGACCTGGACATAGAGGAAGAATGTAACAGAAGTCCAAAGAAACCTAAGATAAGGAACTAAGTAATGTTAAGTGAGTCTAGACAAAGGTCCTCTGAATCCTTAGGCTTGTTTAAGATTGTTAGGCTTAGGACTTGAAGAATCTCGTTCCTAAATTGCCACTGATTTCTGCAGGACCGATGCACCCAAAAGCCTTTGGGGAATTTATTTCTGATAGCAAGGTTATTCTTGTCAAGGTCCATGTAGCCAAAACAACTTAATGCCAAGGCTTTAGCATGAGTTTTAGGCCTTAATTTAAGAGAAGCAATAAGGAGTCCAATAGTCAAAATTATTTTGCTAACTACAGTGATGAAGGAAAAGAACTTGTGAGCATTTTCGTTCAAAGCTTGAATCTGAGAGTAACTAGCAAAAAGAACATATCCGATAAAATTCATAGCAATTTATGCCAAGTTGCTGATATAGCCTGGTGAATGAGGTATAGAAACTCAGCTTCTCTTCCCAGAGTGCGTAAGGAGGCAAAGGTGTAAGCAAGCATGTCTAAGAAGTGGCTTCTCAATGAAGATGACCAAGGAGAGCAGCTTGCCAAAGTCAATAGCCTGAGGTCAGATGAGAACAGGTAGCAGGACAGCTCATTGGGTCTGTGATTTTGGGTTATTTGGATCGTTATTTTGAGGAAGGAGTGCTACTGCAGCCTCACTGCTTTGAACTGGTGGGTCTTTGTCAACAGGATTGAGAAATAACTAATCACTGCTCTGAAACTAGTTTAGTGACAGAGCTACAAATGATCCCAGAAGAGGAAACTAGTCAGAAATTTGATTAGCTGACACTTCTGCTTGTTTTGAGGAAGGTAACAATGCCTTATATCCAGCAACATCCCAACAGAGTTGATCAGAGCTCTGACTTTCCATGGAGAGGAGTTTGCAGAACAATGTGAATTTAACAAGGCACCTTAATGCAGTTCCTCTGATCAAGTCCAGCTGCAGCTTCCCCAAGGAGTAACACCTGTGTGGTGTACCTTCTACATCTTAAGTTTCAGGAATATGGGTCCAAAAAAAAGACCAAGACAACTGTGCAAGGGTGGCTTAACCAAAAACACCTATATCCATGATGAGAAGTTCACCCAGCCAGGAGCTTTTCAGGGATGCAAACATGTTTACGTTATGTCACATTGCACCAGGTCCTCACTCAGTCATCTTCTAAACTAGCCTATGACTGCATCCAGCTTTGCATTTTTCTGTGATTTTTCACTGGAAGAGGAGTCTTTGGGTCACTGAAAATTCAACCAGAATAGTGTAAGAGAGCACCTGTACTCGGGACAGGGGGAAACCCAAAGTCTTCCAGCATGGGTTGGGAAAGGGGGAGCTTGTTTGGATAGCTGGGGCAGTTGCTTATTCAATACATTCCTCTGTATCCATGGCCAGTTTGCAGTGTGCTCTAAGACCCTTAGTAAACTTGATGACGAAGCAGGAATAGAAACAAGACTGGAATTCCCAAGTAGGTCAGGGAGGGTAAAATTTCAATCTGCCTACATTGTTGGAGAACATATGAAAAGAGAGGACAATATTCATGAGACAGAACTGGCAAATTAAGAACCAAATTAACAACATGAAATTTGGGGGTTTTTTTCTTTCTTTTTTTTTTTTTAAAAAGGAACATTTGGAGCCAAACTTCTAGGAAGGACCACAGAGAATTAGCCTTGCAATTTCTGCTAATAGGAGTCTGGAGACCCTTCCATATGTACTCTCATCTTCTCCCCCTGGTCTATGCTGAAAACCTACCCTCTGAGGGTTATCTGAATGCTGCTAACAGGAAGGCAGCTAAACATTTGTCTTGTAGCAAGGACAGAAAGAAAAACGAACCAGGATTTTTCTTCTCCTCCCCATAAAACTTGAGCATTCATATTTGGAGCGAATGCAGACAGCCCTGGGACCTGTATAAAAGACTAGCAACTGGCTGTAAGCACCGTAACTTAGAGCACATTCCAAACTAAAATGAGAACTTGGGAATAACAGAAATAGAATAATAGAAAGTGCCTCATCAAGCAAATTCCCAGCACCCAGCTCAGGGAGAGGTGAAAAGTAAAGGCAATTAATTGAAGAGGATGGATTGAGATCTCTGAGGCCAGATGAGGGAAGAGAAAGCATAAGGGGAGAATGGGAGTGTGTAAAAGCAACGTTTGCTCATCAGAAGCAGTCCTGTTCTGCACAGACTGCTGTTGTCTGTAACCCCCCACAACCTTTCTCTTGATGCTTCCTTCTAGGGATGCTCCCTGAATGAGAGCTTTTGTTTTCCATTGGCTTATGCTCAGGGAGGAAAGCAAACATATATTCCTTATATTCAGTTATTGTGGCGGGGAAGGAAAAAGAGAGGAGTATTTTGAGCTTTAAGGCAAGAGTAGCACATTTAGTATCCTATTTTCTAAGTGACCCAGATGAGACCTCTCCTGGGTGTAACATATTTGCCCAGGTTTACTTACATCTCAGGTGTTTGCCCATTCCATATCCCACTCTTTGTGTGCGTCTGCAAGCAAAATTGAGTGACCTTTGCCATGCGATCATGAATCTTAACCCTCTGCAATTTGAGCTCATGGAAATTGAAACCCATAATCTGAAAATCTGGTACTTTTAGATCAGCTGCAGCTTCTTGGGAGCCCATAGAGCACACAGCTTTAGGGCATCAGATCCAAACTTCTCCAAATTTCTAGCAGGAAGGTTTGGATTCAAGGCTGTGAAAGAGGGACTGTACCTTTTAAAGAGCATGTGCTTAAAGATCTCAAAGGCACCAGTGTCCTGTGGGTGATCATTCACTTTCCCATATGCCACTGAATTTGGAGAAGAGAGAGATTATTCCCAGATTCTGTGGAAATTTTGCTATGTGTCTGAGAAAAGATGCTCAGGTTCTGCCTAATCACATAACAAATTTTCCAAAATTGTTCTCACAGTTTTTGTAACTGTTCACCAAAATCTGATTCTGTCTTTGGTTTTTGCTTTCCTGTGAATGTGTATTAACCTGAAGAGCTTAAATCCAATAGCTGCTGCTAGGGATTCCCTCTAATATTTACACAGTCCTACAAAGGAGACTATCCATTCCTACTGAATGTATTCCCAACAAAGTTTTCCCAACATTGTTTGTAGGTCACTTTCTGTACCAGAAAAATCACTGCAACTTGTTTAACAAGAGAAGGAATGAGATCTCCCTCTCGAACTCCCTTATTTGCTGAATAAGAGCAATTAAAGATGTGTCCATATAGCCTGCTTGTGCCCTCTCCCTTTGTAAATAAGAATACTTTAAGCCAGGTTTCTATAGGAAAGTTGAAATACAGACTTTTGCACTCTGCAGTCAGAGACCATGCAAACAAATAAGATCTCTCAGGCTATCATCACCTACAGCCGAAATTATAGCAACGGAATTCTTTCCAATATACTCTAAGGCAATGTTAGTTAGAAAGATGAAGAGAGTTTATTTTTGTATTTTGCTTTTTTTACTTAAGCTTTTTCAAAGAATAAATCTTCATTTGCGGGGGGTGGAAATTCCTTGTAGCACTTGGTACAAAAGATACAAGGGAAAAAACTCCACCTTGTCTATTTTTATTTTTAAATAATTAATGTGGTTTAATTGGTCACTTCACAGGAATGCTTCGGCCTGTTTGGTGCTGATGAAATTGTGGTGAGGTTAAAGAAAAGAGGAGGTTCACAAACTGTCCAATTTCTAAGGCATCTAGTGCTGGCATGAAAATTAAATATAGCTATCGTGCATCACGCATGATGTGACCCAGTTTTACTGTTGTGAATCCAGATGCTATAAACCAGCCACGTCCTGAAAGATGATTAGGCGGTACTTGGTGAGCCCAAATCCAATGAAGAAAACCATGATTTTGTCAGAGAAGGAGCCAGGCATATCTCCTATTGTCATTTTTCAGCTTCTTTTGAGAAAGGACTGGTGTTGGGATTTCATTGGGCAGAAAGAGGACACACCATTGCATAAACATCTGAAAATGAATCTTTTTGTGTCATCTATAGCTTGAGAGTAGCATCATAAGGCAGAGGCAATAAGTCATTGAAGAGTGAGGGAAAACCCAAGAAAGCTGTATCTAGCACAGCCAGGTTGCAGGGTGGTGGGTCTCACAGATTGGTGTCCAGATGTGAGATGTGAGCCTTCTTCTCATGGGGGTGTGATGCATCTGTGCATCATTAGGCTTGCCTGTGAATGCATGCCCAAAGCCAGGAACACTTATACCCCAGAAGCAGAGTCTGGTGGTTGAACACCTCCAGATGGATCATTTAAGTAAATTCCTTCCAGTTGAGACTTGACCTGGGCCAGGTTTTAAACACTTCCTTGCATAGGCACAGTTTGCAAGCGTAAATGTGTGTTTTGGGCATACTGTGTTGGATGCACATGCGCTCTGCTTGAACACATGGGACTTTTCAGGGCAAGACCTTTTAATTGCTCTATTTCCTTTTAACAGGTCTGTTGCTTCCCAAGTAGCATTTGCATCTGTCCTACAAACTCTCAGCCAGAGAGTTCTGAAACATTGTGCTTGTTGCAGGGCTAGAGTCTCTTCTCAGACAATAAACCGATGAGTCCTGAGTGCTTTTTAAACCACGCACCATTGTGTACCAAAAGGTGACTGATGCCTTCACGATCCATGAGGTGATTCAGTGAGCTGGAAGGCAGAAATAGGTGCAATCTGAAGCTTGTCAATAAGGAAGCCAAGTGGGTGAAAGGGAGGACATTATCCTCCTGGCTGCTCTCTGGGCTTCTGCACTAGAGCAGTGCAGATATAGCCAAAAGAGGATGGGGGACAATATGAAATTGAAAGCTACCCACTTCCCAGTGTGGAATGAGAAGCTATCTAAGATATCGAGATGGGGTATCTGCTGCCCTACCAGCACCAAAAGAAGCTGAACAAGATCTCAACCCATCATCTATCTGTCCTCATGGAAACCTGAGGGAATTCCAAAACGATTCTATGGTTCTACAAATTACAACTTAACATGCTCTTCAGAGTCATTTCAGGCTGCTACTCCTAATCTCAGCATCTTTTTCTTTAGTTTATCTTTACTTTTACAATATCATCAATAAGAATGTAGTCATGGCAGTATCCTTTTGTCCAGCTAGGATATCCTTAAAGGCTTCTGCATTTTAAGCAGGTAGTAAATCGCTGTGATACTCAAAGGTAATTTTTCATCAGTAATATCTTTTTTCCTCATCTTTATGTCTCACTTTTTTACCATCAGTATTTCCAAGTGTTTCTGTAATCATATGAGACTCATTTACATTCTTTGTTGTTGGGTAGATATGGTGGATTTACCTTCAAAAATTTCCTGTTTTTCAGACAAGTCCAAGAGTGTCCATCAAATTCCACAAAAGTGCTTTTGGGTTCTCAGGTAAAATCTGCTCTTCCACAACTTTCTAATTCCACAGTTTGTTTGTGTTTTAGTGCAGAAGGGCCAACAAAATAAAGAACCAAGCCAACAAAAATACACCCACCCCCAAATAACCTTCCCAGATGACCTTCTCCTTCCTGGAGATGAATAGCATCCAACCCTCTGGTCCTCTAATCTCTGCTAAAACAGCAGTAGGCTCAAATGCAGATGTTAGCTTTACTGTGCTGCAGTGACAGCTCAGGGATTTCATGTGGCATTGTGTTTCTGGTAGCTGGTTCCTGGAGAGTGGACCTGAGCTCTTGAGAGAAATTACTGGACTGTGTGCTTGCTGTGCTACAGAGACAGCTATCTGCATGGAAGTGATCCAGATGTGCACCTGCATCAGACTCCCTGCTCCATAGGCAGTTGTCTCCCTGGTTTCAGAAGATGAAAGCTGGATGCCTCCATGAAGAACACACTCTGTATACCTATAAACAAAGCACCTTTTGCCTCATTTTACAGGCAGGTGTTACCAATTCTTCTGCATGGCTCACACACACAGTCTCACGTGGCTGGTACTGTGCCCAGCTGCCTCTGAACAGCCATCCAGTGTGAGCTGTGTGGGATGTCCAACACTGGCTTCACCCATAGGCAAGCCCAGCCAGCCACCTGCCTAGGGGTAAGCCTTCCTTCTCACAATTCTCAGGACAATGGGCCCTTGCCACAAAGGTGCTCAAAATCTGACTTGTTGTGTGTCCATCTCTCAAGAGCTAGGAAGGCAAATAACAGTGGCTCAGCTGACAAGGGGTAGCTCTCTTACATGAATACAGCACCATTTTGCAGAAGTGTTGCAGAACAGGAGCTTTTATCCATGGGATCCTTTCAGGATCATGTTGGAATTATGCTGGTTTTATGTGTATGCTGTGAATGGAACCCGTCCCTGTTCCAAAAACAGTCTGCTTTTATGCTGCCATGGTACAAAAAGATTGTTTTCTTCCTGCAGCCTGATTCAATTTTAAACCGAATTTTTATAGCTCCTATCTCTATAGGCTTCCAGTAAGACTATTCTCATCTGAGCAAAAATTGGTTTGAGGAAGTTTTACCACAAACCCTTAAATACTTTGATATGACAGTATCCATTGCACTGACAAAGTCAAGGTTAAAAATAGAGTTTACAGGCTTAAGTTTGGCATTCAAGTTGACTGCAATATTGCAAAACGATTTAAAGTCAGCAAAATAATGTTTAACATGTCCCAGATCCCAGATCTCCTTGGAGGAGCAAGAAGAAAAAAAGAAGAAAAAGCTGAACAACCACAACTTCAGGTCAGATGGTAATCTACTGCTGCCAAGCCTCCTCCATACAAAATCCTTGCAGATGCTTCCTCGTCAGCAACAGTCTAAACAAGCAGTGAAACATTTACAGCTGTAAGCCTTCATGCCTCTTCAAAACAGCTTTCTGGAAGGGAAGGTGCATAGTTTCAGAGAGGACCCTGATGAAGTTAGGATCCTGTGGCAGGATCAGGGCAAGCCTGGAGTTAAGAGAAAGGTTTCGATGAGGAGGCGCATGGGTCTTTTGTGTCTTCCTGCAAGGGAGGATGAGAGTATTTTATTGACACTTTGCTGATTCTCTTTGCACAGTTGCTTACAGAGGTTGCAGGAGACTCACATCAGCTAGGCGAGGAAAAGGAGGATTTGTTTCCCATGATTCATAGTCCAAATTCTGTCTCTTTTTACCCATTTTTCTCCTGCTTTGGGGCTGAGCTGTAGCTAGAGACACGGTGTGAGGCAAGCATCTCAGTGCTGCTAGAGGTAATGAGAGTTTCCCCTGGAGCACAGCAGGTGTGAGGTACTCATGCCATCCAGATTAATCCCAGTGCCAGGTTTGGATTTGGGAAGGAATTGCTTTTTTTTCCCATTGCTCAGATCTGACATGAATTATTTTAGAAAGATTTTACTTTTCTCTGTGAAGTTGGGGTATAATCTGTTCTTCAGGACTCCCACCATAATAAACTCCACCCTGAAAGTAAAGGAACCAGGAGCACCCTCTGTGCTAGCTCTCACTGTGAGTGTGTAATGGTCCTCATACCCTTTCAGCATTTTACAACAGGTCTTAAGCTTCAAAAGGGCACATGTGGATTGTGCTGGGAGAAAAGCAGCAATTCTGAGGATACTTTTTGACTACAAGTTTTTACATGGTGGCTTGAAACTATCAAGATGAGGAGGTTTTTCCCACCCAGTGTGCTTTCTTTCTGTCCACAGTGTGCTGTAGTTTGGGATGACCGGCATCACACCATCACTGAAAAGCCTCAGCAAAAATCAGGTTGATGACGTGGTCGAAACTCAGTGACTTTATTAGAGCTGACTTCGGAGCACTGGCCACTCGCAAGGCTCCCCAGTTCCTCCTATTACAACACATGCTGCTTTCGGTTGTTTATGATTTCACCAAAGCTGAATGTTTGGGTTCAGGTTTTCCATGCTGGATGTACGCCTTTGGGCTGAATTGCTTTTTGTCGTTCATTTTCCACCCTCCAAACACCTTTCTCATCTAAGTTGACCTGACAAATATCTGAAAGAAGAAAAGTCACACAGTCCCCATTTTTCAGGCCTGGATCTGAGCAGTACTGAGGAGAGTCTGTCAATAAGCATTACTCCACAGGAGAAATGAAACCACTTGGAAAAGGTCAGGTAGGAAGTTCTTGGAGGAGCCAAGAATCGCAATCAGGTTTCTCAAGCCTACGAACTGTGTCTTAGCTCTCACGCTATTTGTTCTGCTTGTCCCCTGCTGTAGGACTCATGATTTAAAGGGTAGGATTGGACTGGTGTTCAGAGGCATGCGAAGCTCTGGGTCAGTTGGGTTAGGGGATCTTTATTCTACTAAGAGTTTCCCTCACGGGACTTGTGTCAGAAGTGTCTCGCACCGCAGTGTTTCTGTACACTAGCCCCGTTCTTATTTGCTGCCCTCCAGGCATCTGTGGTAACTACTCTCCCTGCTGAATTTCTCAGCAATGAGTCCAGAGCCTGCCCAAACAAGAAAAAATAATACAACCCCTTTCACGGGAAAGAGTGACTTGGCAATAGGTAGGGGACAAAAACAGAAAAAGGAAGGTGGCATGAGGATAGCAGAGCAGAGCTCCCACGCAGCACCTAAGCTCTCCATGAAGAGGTCCAAGGTGTCTGTCAGTACTGCCCAGTGGTGTTTAGTCTGGGTCAGGAAAATTGATAAGATAGACTCCATGGTTTCCCTGCTTTCTCTTCCCCCTTGCTCTGGGGATGGCCAGCTCAGACCTCGCCTTGCAGATCTTGAAGAAAGGATCCTGTGACTCCCCAGGAATGGGGCAGAGAAAAAAAAATACATCCAGAAACTCAGTGGAAGGTCTCAGGGAGCTTCATGGGACCTACAAAAACCCTTTCGTGGTACAACTAGGGTCTCATCCTCCCGCACATCTAGATGGAGGGCTTTGGGCATGGCAAAACAGCTGCTGGAAAGAGGTGCCAAAACCTTGAGGGTTTCAAAAGAGAGATCTCTAATGTGTGAGGAAAATTCTGTCAGTTGAAAGGTTTTTCACATGGAAAAGTGGGGAAAAGCTGGCTGCTTTCTCTCCCAAACACACAAGGTGTGGTTTGGTTTAGTTTAGAAATCTGTAAGGACTCACCATCCTTTGAAACAAAAGCAGAAGTTCCTTTAGAGGGTGATTCAGAGCAGGACCCTAATTTCTTGTGCTCTGGATCACCAGTCTCCCCACTGCATCTGGCAGAGATGAAGGCAACTAGACAGATAAGTTACATGTCTGTAGGTGGATGCTGGGACGTGAATGCTCCATGTAGGTTATGTAGGTCCTGTTCTAATACACTTCCCATCAGACTATCCTCTTCTTGAGGCTGTAGTGCCTTTCTCCTTGCTCTCAAAACTGATTGTAACTCGCACACGGGTGAAAGGTAGAGGCAGACAGCCAGCTCAGTTGTTTCAGACACATTAAATCAACACTTTTCCTAGGGCCATCTCGTTATTATTATGATCAGGAAGCCTTGAGAGCTCAAAGTCCATTGCACAAGGATACCTGAAACTGTACACCACTGCACAAAGCAAAGAGGCTTTGGAGGAAACAAGGGACTGAAACTGAACTGCTTTTATACTTCCACTAGTTTTCAACCAGATCAGTTCCCAGATCCCATTAATCATGATACCACAGGGATGCCACTGCTGCCATAAGAGCAGAGAAGGGAATGGGAGAAATGTGGGGCAGGTGGATTTACCCCTGCAGATTAATGCTGGTTTTTCTTACTCTGTCTCAGGGTAGTAGTCACAGACAGACACATCTCTGTGACATGCTCTGGCTCCAGAACAATATACTTCTGTGAAATTTCCTTATTTTGAAAATACACCAACTATCTCTAGTTCAAATTTAAAGTAATACATAAATCACAGCAGATTTTGGCTTAAAATACAATGCCTTACAAAAAAAAAAGTATATGTATGTTCACTAATCCAGCCAAGAACTGTAATAAACTGTCAACATCAGTCTTGTTCACTTCATTTTGGGGTCTTGCTAGTCCTTGCAGAAAGGTTCTTCAGCTATGATCTCCAGGCTGGTGGTCTGTGGAGATTTTTCTGTTCCTGTGATTATTTTTTCTATCTGAATCTGATAAATCTCATTAAAAGAAGTCAGTACCCTATGGGATGAAATGTCAGGCCTGTCTTCATGAAATATTGTGCTCTGAATTGACCCAACGCAAGCCAGCTCCACGCGGGAATTAATGCAGTCATTTTAGTGCATTGCTCAGCCCAGCTAATAAGCGCTTTTAAGAAGTAGGTTATATTAGTTGTCACTCAGCACCTTGTGATTGCATTTCCATGGCTGTTGGACCTGTTTGGAGTGTGGGCAAAACACGTCCTGCCTGCTTGCAAAAGACTGTGTAGATCTATGTGCATGTATATCTAATCACATAACTGAATTCTCTAGGTGACGTGAAAATCCTTGCCCAGAGTACAGGAAGCGTATAAGAAGCTATATCATCCTTGCTTTCCAGAAGTGCTGGGGTCACTTTGAATAGAAACCTGAACATGGGAAATTTGCCTGAGGGAAGGCAGGGACAAGTCAGGGTTTTTCAGAGCTACGCAAGTAGTATAAAACTACAGGAAAGCCATAAGGTTTACGGACAGTGTGTCCTCTGTTTCCAGGTAAAGGAAAACAATTACTTCCACAAGAAAAGGAGGAGTCAGGGGAAAAGTATAATTCTTGCTGTAAATGTCACTTAAATTAGGAATGCAATATAGAGACAGCACTTGTGGCAGCTCAGCTTGGTTTTCACAGTCCCCTACCTTGTTTGGTTGGTTTTGGCATTTCTTTTTTTCTAAGATGCTATTCTCTCCTGAGCCATATATGCCCTGATCACCCTTGTGTCATGGTGGTTGCTGTGTTAATCAGTAGTTGCCATGCCACATATTTGTGCCTGCTTCCTGCACCCTGTGCCAAGCCTGCCTTGGTTTTGCTGCTACGCGGTTTCAGCCTTCACTCAGCTACACCAGCTTTTACCAGTACAACTTGTCATCAGCTCTAAGGTCAGTTCCTCGCCGACATCCCGTTCACACTTCATCAAGCAGCCATAGGCTCTGAGCTAAATCCAACCCTACAAAAGAAAGGGCTTAGCAGCGCTATAAAAACTAAAGAGGTGCCTTTGTTTGTGTTCATCACTTCCCAGGTGGCACTCTATTGAGACCAGCAGTTTCTGGTCTGAGGCTTGTGCCCATCATGAGCACTACGTGGCAGGCAGATCTAGTCCAGGAGGCAATCAACATGGAGCGAAAAGTCCACACTGGCAGCTGCTGTTGCAAGAGACAACTTTTTGTTCAGGTTTTTTCTTACAGCAGGCTGTGTCCATCCAGCGATATTTCATTTACAAGTTCTGAATTGTCTTGGGAATGTTTCAGGCAGGTGCAGTAGGCTGCCAAAGAAGACACCAAAGCTATTCTTCCCTTGCCAAGGTTTGGCTCCATCCCAGTAGACTTGATGTGTTGCTCAAAGTCAACAGCACGTTTTGTTTGCCATTCCCACTGAGAAGGGGTTGTGGCCACCCCAAGCTAATCTTTGACTTGCAGGAGCCAGGCAGAGTGCACCCAGAGGAGGCGGTGACAGTGAAAAGATAAAGCACAAGTTTTGGTCACGGCCATCAGACTCTCCAGGATGCAGTTTACTGTGAGTCTATGGTGATGTTTTCTTCCTGCTCATTCCTACAGGAGAATGTCTTGGTCAGAAGGGGCCTTCAAATGACCACACAACACTGAAGGGTAAGTACAGCAAATGAGACAGCAAATGGATTTTACCTCCAGAACACTCCTCCTCTTGGGGTGGAGGAAGACATTCATTTCACCACACAGAGGAGAAACCAAGGACTGTCCCATTGAGGTTTTGGATACAGATTAGGAGCTAAAGTAAGATCTCTCAAGGTGCTGGTCTTCCGTCACCCCAGGACCCACTATCCACATGTCTCCCTGGTCAGCAGGGAGGTGTCCAACCCCTGCTACTATATGGACAGTTCTGGTGGGGTGCAAATTCCTAACACCATCACCTCATAGGTCTGGCTGAAACAAGTATCAAGACCTGTGGAGAGCCAGTGGGAGTTACAGAGCAGCCGTTCCTTTCTCCTCAGCTTTCCTTGAGCCCCATGTAACAGAGCTCATGGCAGGGCCCCTCAGCTCAAGCCATGAAGGATTTCTGTCTCTTCTGCTGCTTATTTGTGAGATCCACTACCAGTGGTATGAATAGTTCCCTCTGGCACAAGGAAGTGACTTTTACTCCTTACAGCTTAATCAAACCTTGGATGTGACATCAGCCCTAGAGAAGACTAGAGACTTTGGCTGTGTGCCCCTCTGGAGACAGTCCCCACAGATGACCTCCTGCCATCTGCCAGCTAGTGAGAGCTCGACAAGCTCTGCACTCAGATGCTGTGCATGTTTTTGTCATGCAGGCCTGTGCATGCCTGCCCTGTGCAGTCCTTTCCAGCTGAGCTTGCAGGGTGGACGAGTAGGTCTGACCTTCTGAGTGACCCAATGGTCACATCTGGCAATGCGTTGTGCCGCTTGCTTAAGTGCCATTGACCAAGTCATCTTAATCTCATCTGGAGGATGAAGAGCAAACAACTTCCTAGTTTCCAGGTTTGCTTGGGAATGACATATACCTGGAAAAATGTGACTTGAAAACTGCAGCAATCTGAACAAAATACAAGGCTCCAGAACTTGAAGTAGATGGACCCTGGTGAATCAATCTTCTTTGTTCTTCACAGAAGGGGGTGGCCTTTTACTGCTGGCCTACAAGCACCAGTCCTCCGTGATGCAAGGGGGTTGTTGCTTCTGTGAGTAGTTGTCTGTCACTGCTGAGCTCTCTGTGGGAGTGTGGCTGTAAACGTGCTGAAAAGCCAGCTTGTACTCAGGAAGCACAGGAATGCCTGCAGAATAAATAACAATGTAAATTAGACAGGACTGGAGCTCACCAGCCTCAGCAGGAGTTATCCCCTTGTCCAAACATCCAGCCAGCAGCTGATGAGCTTCCTTGTGTGCTCAGCAGTGCTCCTGCCAAAGCTGAAAAGATTAAGAAGGAAAACTTGCCCCAGCTGTACAAATAGCTCAAAGGTCTGCCTCAGGTTCGATAGATGATTAGGGCAGCATGGTTAGGCATTAGTTTCTGTAGCCTGAGAGGCAGGTGCAACTAGCATCACATCCAGCTGCAGCTGCCACACTAGCCTGCAGGACCTGCAACACACCTGAAATTGTGTCCCCTGCAAAAGGTCTTAACTCAGCAGGTGAGAGCAAGGTTGAATTCCAAAGAGACAAATTCAGATACCATCCACTCTTAATTGTGCTCTCCTTTTAACCACAAAAACAGATACCTGGGAAACCAAATGCCTCCTGCCTTCCTTGTCCCTGCCCAAGCACAGGAACACAACTAATCTGCAAAAAAGACATCATGTCTCCCAGAAAGAAGACACTTCTTGACAGTCCTTCATGTTTCACCACTGCTGCTGAGCCCAGGAGTCGAGTTCTTCTTGGCTTATCTCCCCTAGGATGGTTGATGGCTCAGCAGGGACTGCAAATCTATGGCTTCCAGCTAGTGAAGCACTGCTCAAAAACATCCTTTAATTTACAGCCAAGCATTTATGCAAACACCATAAATCCAGGGGTGATCTGCAGGGACTAGTGTAATCATACATTAAGAATAACAGAGCACTATGAAACACTCATGACAGGTTCAACCCCACCTGCCTTAAATCACCTTTACTGGTCTTGGACTCATCTTAGTCCCCAGCTGAAATTAAACCTGCTGTCACACTACTTTTTCTGACTGCCTGCTGCACCTGAACTCATCACCAGAGACTGACAGCAGCGAAGAGAGGGGGCTGGAGAACCCAATGAATGTTAGCATCCCAGAGGGAACTTTTAAGAGGTTTTCCATCATAGCCATAAACTGAATGATCCAGAGACTTTTATGATGATCTCCCTATGGTGTTCCAAAGGATAGAAAATAAAACACATTTTTATTAAGTCTCTTGAAAGATATAACCACTCATTTTTCTGTGATGGAACCCTACAGATGGGAGACTTAACAACTATTTTCCTTTCTGAATGCAAGAAAGACTGTTGAGTGTCAAACTGAATGTTACTGTCATGGCTTAACACCAGAACATCCCAAAATATTGTAGACAGGGTTTGGCACCCTCTAGACCCTCCAAGGTCAGTTTTGGGATATTCTGGAGTTAAGCCATGACTTAGAAAGATTGGAGTGGTCATTCCTATTCTCCCTGACAAAGGAACTAGAAATGTATATGTCTTTGCTTGCTGACATTTGACATAAGCAAATGTGACTTTGCCCTGCTTTCCTCTGCAACTCTATTTTCACCAGAAATTGTTCACAACACTATGCTACTTGTGTTGCTGTCTGCCTGCACTCACTCACTGGAGACTGAAATCAGACCTAGCAACAATTCTTCTGAAATCACTGTCTCTGGAGGGACAGGTAAGTTTTCTACTGACCAAGTAGAAACCACAGATTTTTGTTCACAGGAATGGTATGTGACAGGAACCCAGTGGAAAGCAGTGTTGGGTCTCCAGGAAGCTTTTTTTTACTGTCCACAAAGGAGGAAGAGAAATCCAAAGTCTAAAGGAAAAGCTCCTCACATGAGACAAAGAACCGATGCAGCTGATCTTTTCAGGTGAGGTTATGGGAACAAGAAACAAACAGAAGTCTAACTTCTGTAAAGCATTTCATGAACCTGGATTCAGCCTGTCATCTCTGAAATGCTTAAAACTGAGGTACCCATGTTATGACTGTTAATCAATGGAGATCTCTACCTGGACTGTGGAATGACATTAACATTTCAAAATTTGGTCTGCTTTAGATCTATATCCCTTAGGAAGCACCTCTCTTTCGCTCTAAAATATATGCACAGAATGTCTACAGTGACTATGCTCCTAAAATGAGCAGCCAGAGTTAGAGGAGGGTCAACCTGGACACTTAGATGTGTTTTCCAATCCCCAGTCTTGAGGAGTTTCCATCAGAGTGTCTACAACACATCTTAACAGTCTCGTTGATATCAGTGCCCCTATGTGAGAAACAGTAAAAACCATCATCCATGGACACCAAGAGATTTGCAGTGGCAGAATGCAGAAAGCAGGACAGTGGTTATGCAGCTGAATATATGGCACCCAAGGATAGGAGGTGATTTAAAGGTACCTATAAATATCCATGCACTTGTCACTGAGGATGGTTTAAATGTGTCACCTCTGATGCCTTCAACAAATCACAAGAACAGGGAGGTTACACAAACAAAAGTAAATGGAAAAGTGTTTTATTAATCAGTACTGTGAAAAGGCCTACAACATGGCAGAAAGTTAAGATTACAAAGTTTGAAAATATTAACTTGGCAAAAAGAGAAAAAAATGGTACCTTTCTCCCACTGTACAGTTCTTTTTCTTTGTCCTGGCATCAAGCCACAAGCTGCATAAATCTTTGGAGGCATCTCCTACTACATGCATGGCTTCTGGACTAAGAACGGTTTAAGTGCACCTTAAATAACAGAAGTGCCCATTGCTCCACTATAAAGGGTACAATAGAGAAGTGTCAGCAATGAGAACAGACTCCAGGAAGGAATGACCCTGTAGCAGTAACTTGGGGTCACTGTGTGAAGGTTGTTGAAGTGCACATGCCTTGACTGTATCACTGCTCACAGATATCTGTCTAATTTGTCCTTAGAAGCCTTCAGCTATGGAGACACCCCAACTTACCAGGCAGGCAGTTCAGAGCTTCACTGCCATTGCTATTTTCCCAGTGCAAAGCTAACATTTCCCTTTTCTGTTTAAGCCTGCAGTTTCTTTCCTTGCTCATCACAGACCCCAAGAGCTATTTATCATCTTCCTCTATATCCATTCCTCTCTAAAACATGAAGACAGAGAGCATGATGAACACCATAAAGTTGTGAGTCTTTCCTTTAGAGTTTTCTAGACCTTGGTCAGCCTCTTCTTTTTCCTCTGTATCTCACCAGTTGCTTTGTTCCTTTTTTGAAGTGTGATGCCCATAAAAGGACAGTGTACTTCAGCTAAGACTTTATTGATGCTGAGTTGGAGATTATTGTTTTGGACACCTTGCAAGGCAATGTTCCCCTTTATGCATCCATTTTTCATAGCAGACTGAAATCCTGTCTCCCATTTTGTCTGGACCCCCCACCCTCCCAGAATCATACGGGGGAACGCAGAACTGCTGCCTTGCCATTTATTCTCCATTTTGTGTATTCCCGATTTGAGCCAATGAATATCCCTTCATAAGCAGATAATTTTATAGCTGTCTTTGTGGAAGAAAAACACATTTATTTCAGTCTTCTGCTCCAACTGGGAAAGACCTCTGCAAATTCCTATCCCAGTCTCCGTCTCATCGTTGACAGTTATGTTAGAGTTTTCAAATCCTCAAGGTTCAAGCTAAACTCACTTTTAACCTTTTGACCATTGGAAAAGAAGCTCAAATGTCATGCTCTGTTCTCCAGCTGTCTTGCCATAGACTTAAAAAACGTGGCACTTTCCCATCATTAAACATGTCCTTGACTTCCATGGGGTTCAAATCAGTCCCTTCTCTTTAAGAAAATAATAATTTAAAGGATCCTATATGTCTGTTATTGAACCACGCAGGACAAATTCTCTTCCTTTTCTGAATAGTAAATTAATATTTAAAGAGTATTCTGCTACTTCCAGTATATTGTGTGCAGTTATTATGGTTCATAGATCAAGCCTAATGATTCCTGATAAATATCTTCAGTTCCCCTTGCTGCTTACATGGCAATAATAAAATTGCCAGGCAAAGGTATCTGGCAAGAATTGCTTCAGTTCCTGACCTCATTAGTCATGAATCTGCATACAGCTGCCTCTTTCCCCCATCAAATGCAAACCCTAGAGGCCTAAGAGATGATTGTACATACTTGAACGTGCCAAATTCCCAGCAGAACAGCCCCTGCCATGCACCACATCAGAGCGCTTTACCCATGCTTTGAAGGAATCGCTTCCTTAAAATGGCTCTGGTTTAAAGCAAAAGATGAGTTCACCTCTGTGGCCCGGTCCTGGCCCTCGTTCTCTGCTAAGGCTGACATTTTATACACAAGATGATGTCTTCCAAAGGCTGTAAGGTTTGCAAGGACTTCTCTGATTGTCCTTCATGATATAACCACATTTCACGTACACTGTGTCCCCTTCAAAGGACACATACAGTCACTCACGCACGGAGCCCAGTTCTGTCTGACTCCTCCTTCTTTAGGTACTTCTAGACCAAACAATTTGTGGCTCATCAACCTCCTGAGCCAAGATGTAACTTTTTGATGTAGCCCTTTGATGGATTTTACTCCTGTGAATTTGTCTAGATATTTTTTGAACCCCAATAAACTTTCCACAACCACAGAAACCTGCAGTAAGAAGTTCCACAGCTGAATTGGAAAATGTGTGAAAAAGCATCTTGTCTTACTTTCTTTGTCCTGCCACTTAATTTTTTCTGATGTCCCCTAGTTCTTGAATGGGAAGAGACAGTGGGAAATCATTCCCTATGCATCCTTTCAAAGACATTCATAACTCTACAGATTTCTACCGTACCTTTCCTTGATTACCTTTTTTCTGGGGATCTCATTAGCTTTGTACAGATGGACAAATTGCTCCCTTTCTACTTCTACTTTCATCACAACAGTTTCTGTGATGAACACATCCTCCAGAAATTAACTGAGAACCATCAGCCTTATTGTATGTCATCAAATGGTCATTTCAGTCACTACCAATGTGTGCTGAATTTGGACTATCTCCTTAGATCATTAAATCATTAATCACCTGCAGAAGGATGTGGCAGAACTGCTAAGCCCCAGCTGTTTCCCATTCCTGGAAGTATGAAAGGGCTCAAACCCCTCAAGCGACCAGGATTGTGAGTTATCTTGTCTCTCCTCAGCTGGGGCAACTGCCTACATCCCTTCTCTTTGCCTGTGGCAAATACACAGTGATTCATTTTAGCTTAGTCTGAAGTGTTACATTACATTATTCTGCATTTGCCCAGGGATAAATTGACTCAGCATTTAGGCTAAGCATTTACTGTAAGGTTTGCATCCAGATAATTACCTCAGCTTAGCTGATGCTTGGTAACTTGTTAAGCCACAGTATCTTAATTACAAGTCTGAGACCTAAGGCTCTCATAAGACAGACTGGGATTTTAAGATAACTTTGGCTTCTATTTTGGAAGGTTGGAATAAATTCCAGGGCAAAACTATTCTAAAACAAAGCTCCCCAATACAATATCCCATTATGTAGTCAGAAGAGTTTTGTATATAAAACAGGAGTTGCAGCCATTTCTTTTCTAATCCAAACTGTCCACCAAATACAGAAATAAGATGAAAAACTATCCTTGGCATAGCTAATTGCAATTAGAGACTTTTGAAAATTCTAGCACTCATTCCCCAATTTAAACACAATTCAGCAAAGTGTTTAAGCTCTGACTTGAATGGGATGACGTAAGTGATTAAAATTAACCATGTGCTGAAGCATTTTGCTGAACTAAGACCTAAGGGGGAGAATAATGTCTTAAAACTATGTCAATTCTTCAGCTGAAAGAACACAGAAGACCCTTACTCTAGGTACCAAAATTATATTTCTTAGGCATTTTTGATCTCCAGAAACAAAACACTGCTTTAATATGGCCTATGTTGCAGCTTTTGGATATGGACGAGTCTGGTCCTTTGCAAGCTGCAAAATAACTTCGTAAGAAAAATGTCTTCCCTTAGCAGTTAAGAGATAGTACATGACCCTTGATGACTCTGCAATACTGACAGCAATAATTTAACGCAGATATTTTGCAACTTGGTTTAACATGTTCCCAAAGGTGTGTGCACAACAAGGAATTCTGAAATTATTTTTTGCACTTTGCTTATTAGGATCAGTTATGACAGCAGCATAATCTGAGTAACTTCATCACATACTCAAGACTGAGACGATATAATTTAGGGTATTTTTTGGCACAGTATAGCTCTTAATTCATAGACACTAAAGTCACTCATGTTATGTACCAAGATGCATTCCCATATGTTGCCACTGAATTCGTTAATATTCTGTTCTTAAACAATGCACAGATACATGTACTAGGCCTTTAATTAGTTTGAACCAGTCCTCAAGGCTGGGCTGTGATGTTTTTGTGGGGTAACATCAGAGACTGTGCTTGCTCCTCCCCAACCATTCGCCACACATAACATGTACATCCATGATTTTTATGACGTTACAAATTCTTCTCTCACTCATTTACCATGGTCAATAGCAGTCATTTACCATGGTGAATGCGACTGCAATACCAAGGAAAGAAACTGGGAAGACTGCAGTACAAATTCAGCTCTTGTAAATATTCCAGGCATTCATGTTAGGCATCAGCTGTGGTTGAAGTATGGGGATTGGGTTTTTTTTTGCTTTGCTAGACAATTGCTCTGTTTGGGATAATTACTGAAGCATAGCCTTGAAAGAAATGCCTTTACTCTGGATCTGGGATAACACCCTTGCCAGTTACAGGCCATCAGTTTAAGGGCAACGTGTAGAGACCTGCTTTTGAGAGAGAAATTGGTAAGTAAGCATTTTCTTCCTAGACAACTTTCCTGTCCTTTTTGTGCTCTGTAGTAAAGGCAAGTTGGCTTCCACAGTCATCTAGTCTAGTGTCTTTCTGCTACAATCTCTGCATGGTCCCATTATCAGCAATGAATAAATTCAGGCTGATAATCCACTTGAAGATCAAAATTAAACCCTAACAATGCATAAGAGGAGCAGACCTCATGTATCCTGTGTCAAGCTCATAACTCTGTTGAGCTACAATGTAACTATCAGCATGCTATCTAATCTTGACTTAGGCATCAAGCAAAAGAGAACCCAGGCCATTCCTAGATAAACTGTTCTACTGTTAAAAAATGTGCAATTTATTTCTGCCCTCAATTTGTCACTCATCTTACAGTAGCTGGATTATGTAAGGTCTTCATTCAGTACATCAGGGTCTTGTATTAATAAGGCACTCCAGCAAACAGAGCTGGAAGAAACTCCTAGAGATCCTCTAGCCCATCTCCCTGCCCTGAGATAAGACCCACTCTGCCTGTGCCCTTCCTAAGACCTCCTGCAGTGATGATTGCACCATCTTCCAAGGCCTGTAAGCAAGATCTCTCTTTACTATGTCAGCCATAATCCTCCAGGGAGTTTTATGTATTTCACCTGTTCTGGTGGTGTGGTGGCTCTTCATGAAGGAAGCCCTACCTCAGATGGTAGATGCCCCAGCAGCACTGTGCTGTGCTGGGCGTCTGTCTTGGGTGTATAAAGCAGTGACGTTCCTGCTTTTTGGTCTTTGGAGCTTGCTTGTCTACCTTCTCAGAGAGACACCTCCTCAAGAACCATTTGTCTGTATGGCCCTGACAGACACCAAACATACAAAACATTTGGAAACCTTTAGCTCATTAACTCCCTCTGCCAGCGGGTGGGCTTCTGGCTCCTGTGGGGAGTCCAGTAGTTTTGCCCTGGGTATTGAACTCCATAAACTGCTTCATTTTTAGAGGAGCTGAAAATGCCTTGCACATCTAGCCCTTGTGCACAAGGTCTGGCAGATGATGAGGTTTCTCACTCTAAGGAAAACACGTTAATTAACAGAAGAAAAAGCAAGTTATTTTTGGAGGTCAGTGCCTACCCTCTCAGAAGCATCCAGGAGATCCATTGTACCCTTTTGCTAACAAAGTCACATTAGCCTCCCAGATTAACCAGTCCAGAGATGGGGAAAGATGGTTTAAACTGGAGCTACACACTGTGCAGATCCAGATTTTGAGAATCCATTTTCTGGCACTCAGACCCAAAACTCTGCTGGCATGGAAAAGGAAACCCTGGGATGCCAGTAGAAGCAGAAGCGGAAGCTAAAAACTAGCAAGGACTGCCCTGCTTTTTATAATTCTGCCATCATGGGATGGCTTCAACACATGCTTGGCTGAGAGATCTAAGTCTGCTTTTAGAAATCCATACTCGGCTCTTTTTGGACAGATAAAGTCTCTTTGAAGCAGAAAAAAAAGTGTTTACAAAACCTGGCTTGACTAATTTACCAGTGTAAGAAGAGGCAGGGCCCTGCCTGATGTCACTTTTCACATCCAGATAAGAGGAACTTGCCAGGGCAGCTTTCTAGCTGTCTGTGGTCAGTGGCATGGTGGTCTACTAAGGAGGTTTCCTTGGGGAAAGAGTTATATAATATATAAAGGTAAACCACAGGATAATTGATTATAATGGAGGGAGAATGAAGCTATATGCTAAAAAACCCAGAAATGCTAACTGCTTGAGTTTAGTCAGACCTGTTTATGACTCTGGTTCAGGTGGTGTTTTAATGATTTAATGACCTCTGTGTAAGCTCACCAGAAATGCAAGTCAAGAGTAAAAGCAGTGTTACACCCACGTACCAGTAGCACAAAGCCAGATTGCTGCTGTTCACAAGTCTCAGCGTGGCTGTCATCTTACCGGCCACAGTCTGGGTATTGCTGACCCTGTAAGCAGCTCTGGCAACTCAGACAAGGAATAAATTAGTGCTCATCATTGAGAACTGGGGAGGAATTTTCCAATGGAAGTGTTTGTTTTTGGAAAATGTGGGTTCATCGACAGCTGCACACGTGGCAAGAGTGGACTGACTGCAGTGGCACTTTTTTCTTTTTTTTTCTTTTTTTTTTTTTTGACAAGCACAGTTTTCAGGTTCAGCACAGAATTTTTATTCAAAAACAGAGCAGAAAACAGCTCCAGAGTACTCATTTCTCCAGTGATTAGCGTGTGAACTTGGAGATGGAAAGCATGGGTTTAAGTCCCTGTTGCATCTGATTGGAATTCCGTGTCCCTGCATCTCTAGCAGGTCCCCTCACTCTGGAGGTGGTTATCTAGGGAGAAGAACATGATCCTTCTTGCTGGGGAGGGCTGTCTCCGTCTTTGTTTTGCTTTGTTTGTTTGTTAAGAATACAGCATTATTTCATGCAGTAAGAGAAAAAGAAAAACAAAGTTCTTGAAATCTCAACTGATGCCAGGACATATTTTCTACCCAGCTACTTACCATAAATAAAACTGACATTTTATATCTTGGCCATTACAGCTAAATGGCTGCCATGATTTTTTTTTCTTCTTCTTAATAAAATAGAAGCCATGTTAACACACACTCGCTACCAGAAAATTTGTGCTTTTTTCAGTTGGTGCAAAACAGAGATCCTGAAATATCAATTTAGAAAGCTACACAAGCTCAATTTTCATTTGGGTGAGCTGTCTGCAATCCAGATGGTATCTATGAGCAGGGTTGAAGACAGGAACCATTTTTTTTAATCTCTCTTTTTCTTCCAGGAACCACGTTGTAAATAAATTTGAAAAGTGGACTATTTAGAGAAGACTTGTTTCAGGAGATCCCAGTTTTAATTCTGGGTGACTAGCATAGCTTTTTTTCCATACAGTTCTTTTAATGTTTCTAAGAAGTCCTCAACTGGATATTGAATGACTCACCAGCTTTTAGAACATTTTATTTCTGCTGAAACTTTTCTCACTGTGCCTTTTGGCAATTGATTTTATGCTGCAATTTTGTCAAAAACTTTGCATGAGGAACTGCAAGATTAAGGAAAAAAAAATATGTCTACATCTACAACTGCCTAACTTTGCACATCTGGAGAGTACCTGGGGATGGGATCTTTCCCTTTCCTGGCACAGATATGAGTTTGATCTTATGCTTCCATTTCATTACACATTTTAATGCATTTCTCTGCATTCTCAGACAGTGATTTTTATGAGTAAATAACATCAAAAATGAATAACTCAGAATGTCAAGCTCTTGAACTCAGAATTGGGTTACACAGTGAACAGCGGAGTTCACTGTCTCAGGATGAAAATAACAGACTTGTATCTGATAGAACCAAGTTAAATTCCTTCCGTGGGCTTTTTCTGTCTTTGTTATGCCTCTGGAGCTAAGATTGGGCTTTGTACATATATACAAACACACTCAATGGTATATTGCTTTTAGTAAGACCCTTTCATTTCCCCTGAGTCCTGGACTCTGTTCATGCCATGACTCATGAGCAAACAGCTTTGCAGAACATATCCTTTGATTTGTAACGCTCCCTGCTGTGCCTCTGCAAAGTCTTTTATTTCTTTGCAAAGTTTGCACGGAACATTTTCATGACTATAATCTCCCAAAAGCTGAAATCAATGGGACCTGTATCCATTACACTAGGGATGCATTTGTCTTGCCATTTTGGACTTTGAAAATTGGAAGCTTTAAAGCATTCATCATTGAAGGCAAGAACACATACTACCACTTAGGAGCCCAAATCCCGTTAGCTTTCAGTGGAGATTAGGTACTAACGGCAGGTTCTTAAACAATGTTTTTTCAATATCTAGCAGCAGGCTAAGGTGTTTAAGCCTCCTTTTTAAATCCAAGCTCTCCAGCTATGTTTGTGTTGCCTCCAATAGAAGTACTTGAGTTCAGAGCAAGCCAAATGTCTTGAGATGGTGGCACCTGCACTTAAGGTGGGACCCCAAGTCCCAGCCAGGTTTCACCACCTCAGGAATGCATTCACCTGACTGAAAATCCTGAATTCAGCTCAGAAGTCAGATGAGCTTTTTAGCTCAAACTTCTGGCAAGCAAAGGGAGGCTGACAAACCCTATTTTAGCCTCTCCAGACATAGACACGGTGAAGGGGAATGGCTTAGCTAACATGTCAAGTAAAAGATAGCTTTAGGTGCTTTCCATAATGTTCATCCATCTTTTCTCCCTGGCTCCCATTTCAGTGGCATTTGCACTTCTAACCCCCCAGCTGCCCTAGGCAAACCTGGTAGGTGCAAACAGCACTGGCAGAAACATATTTTCTCCCATTCTACGCCAGGGCATATGAACACTTCATAAATGCTGAGGGAGGATCCAGGCTTCACAATACCTCTGCTGAGAGCTGGTTGTACTACCTGCTCTTATTGACAGATGGAGAGCTGAATGATGCAATTATTTAGCAGAGGTTGTCACAAAAATTCTCCAGCTAAGTGGAGATTGATATAAATTATTTAATAGTTCCTTGGAAGCCTCCTTCCTTCTCCTTCTTGCCTCAGATTTGAGGAACAACTTAAACGTTGACCTGACAGTGAGACCTAGATGTGAATTTTGTCCCAGTCATCTTTTGTTCTCTCTTCTTACAGGACACTTTATCGTGTTGGAGACTTCAAAGGACTGCACCAGATAAGCAGAGGAGAAAGACAGATTAGCTGAGACATCAACAAGCGTTGGATGAGGTCAATTAAAAGCCAAATTAAACAAATGGAGCTTTCAACTGCGATCCAGACAGGAAGAAGCAGTCGAGCTGGAAGGATTGGAGATGAAAAGAATTCCAAAGGGCTGATGCAGAGCAGGAGCATGGGAGTGGGAAGGGCAGGGGTAGTCGGGCGGGGGAGCAAGGGGAGGGAGAAGTACCTTCCACCTATTGTCTTCAGACAGGACCAAAACTCATCTGGATCTGTCCTACCTGGAGGAGCTGGAAGGGAAAAGCCCTGGCCAAGCTAAGAACCACTTTGGTGCCTACAGAAAGGAAGGCAAAGCAGAGTCCCGGAGTAAGGGTCAGGGTGAGCGAGGGTGAGGACAAGCCGTGCTGCAGCAAGCGGAGCAGTGGCCCAGGAGTGAGAAGAGGCAGGTTTTGTGCCAAGTGGATTCTGGGTCACGTAACGAGAGCTTAGCTGCTGAGTCACTCTGCAGAGCCTTCTAAAAGCTGTTTTGTCCACCTCCTGCTGCCACAGTCAAACCTGTCTTGAAACAGGGGTCAGGACAGCTGAGAACTGTGCTATGAAAATAAGGTTCTGGCTGAATATGCCAGAGGTAAAGGGCTTGGTGCTGAGCCCACAACAAGGCCCTCTGAGTCAACAGCTGAGTACCCCTGAAATTGTGGGATAAAAAGACTGTTTCACAGTGGAGTTTTTTAAAAAAGTCTTGGCATTTTGCTTTGCCCATCTAATCCACTAACTTGTATGAGAGATCAGACTCAAGCTGTGTACAAATATTGACATGGTAGGACCTCTGAGGAGGCAATATACAGTGCATGGAGCAATAAATATTCTCCTTTTGGGGGGCTGTTGGCAACTTTGCCTCTAGGTCATACATGTAGGATGTGGCAAAGTCTGTCCTATCAGAAGCAAATTCAGGTGGGTTGAAGGACAGACAACTCTTTCCCCTGTATGCTCCAGCATCTGTCAATTTTTGGTCTAAGTTTGTCTTGTGGCTGGTCTTGTTCTGCTCTGGTTCTACTATATCAGAGAACTATTTGCTCTCTGGAATATAGTTGCCATACAGGTATTTGAAAATCATGTTTGCTGTTTTATGGATCACCTAATCAGACAGCATCCATCTGCTCTCTCACTTAGAGCAGGCTTCTCAGATTTTGAGTCAAACAATGGCTGTTTTCTGAATTCTCCTTTCTGTTCTTCAAGGCCCTTTTTGAAGTGTGGACAACTGAAGAAAAAGCTGTCCTTGTAGCAGTGGTAGATGAGAGTGATTTGTAAGCAGGTCATACCCTTCCCCTGGGCTGCCTTGATGATATTTTTTGCTAACATCTCCTGAGCTTAGTCCCCTGAGAATAAAGGAAAAGGGTACTTTTATTCAAATAACTGTTCCAAACCACTTTCCAGAGTCGTTACTTTCCTTGCTTTGGTCTTCCAGCTCCAAAGTTTGCCATATACTTGTATCCTTGCTTTCTAAATGGAAATAATATTAGTGATCTCAAAATTACTGTCTTCCAGCCTATGCTTTCATGTGGGCCACCTGACTCCATCAAGAAACTTCAGCCAGTGGAGTATAATCTCAAAGACGTTATGTTCCCCAATAAACAATGGCAGATTAGAGGAGCTAGAGGCCAACTAATGCTCTCTTGCCAAGAGAAAAGCTACAGTCTGATCCCAGTGATTATCTATTGTGCTTGGCCACAAGGTCCAGAGTTTGAAACCAGCTATGAGTATGTGACCACTTACCAAGGTCTAGGAACAGGAGAGGAGATGACATAGTGGCTACGGGATGTAGGAACATGGCAAGCGGTCAAACAGGAGAGTATTGTTGCATGGTAGGGAATGACAGGGGAGATATGGGGCTCAAATCCATAGGGAAACAGTTTTCCTCACTTTCTGTGTCCAGGGGACATTTCACTTGCCTGGATCAGAACACGGTTTACTTGAACAAACCTTTCTTTGCAAAGCAATCTAGTTCCAGTAAAACCCACAGTATTCCTTTTTCTGCTTATTTACTGCCATTGCAAAGACCAGAACTTGGAGGCCCCTCCAACCATTTCCCTTCAGTATCTCAGTTTATCTTCCTTTTCTTCTTAAGAATCACAGGACAAGCCTGATGTCAAACTCTGCCCTCCAGGCTGATTTCCATCACTCCCAGAATTATGTTCAAACACACATATATCCCAGTAATTAACACAAACTATCACGAGCTGACATGCACCTCTGTCTATGTATCAGTATCCTCCACATCTCGAGAAGATGGATGGATTTAAATAGCACCTTTGAAGACAGCTGAAGCAAGTTAATTAGGGATGACTAACACGGTAAAACTATTTTTAGCAGTCAATTTATATCTGGTTACCTTGTTACAGGAAGCTTATGCAATGCTAGTAAATTCTTAACTAAGGAGACAGATTGGACACTAAAATTATGTCACTCTTAACTCTTTCAGTCTCTCTCCAGAGTAACTATAGGACTTCAAAAAGTAATACATTTGACAGAGAGAGATTTATTTTCCTTGTGGTGTTGGAGTTGCAAGGGGTTTATTTTTTCTCTCAAGGTTTTCTCTGAAGCTATGCAGGCTACCAATAAAAAATGGAAATTCGTGATGAAACACCTGCCTCCAGGAGCAATTTATTGAAATAAACTTCCAAATCTCACAATCCTCACCAGTGTTTTATGTGACCTAGTAGTACCAGCATTTTGGGGTGTGCATTTTTAAAAGGCTGGTGTTTTAGCATATATGCACAAAATAAACTTTTCAGGGCAGCAAGGAAGCATGGCCACGCTTATCTGAACAGTCCTGGGCTGACAGTGCCAGAAAATGGGTAGCTTTTCACAGAGAGAAAAGACACGGCAAAGCAAGCTCCCATTAATCATCTGACTCTCTGGGGAGGGAAGGAGGATGCAAGAGGAGGCCCAATTCTAACTTTGTTTTTACCTTTGCAATGCTGCTAAGATTGTCCCTGGATCCAAGGAAGGACAGAGTTTGCCCCACTGTCTACTGAGCTGGAGTAGGGGCTGATGCAATTGAACCCATATGCAGAGGCAGCTGGCCAGTACGACAAACTGTCTTGGGAGCCAGGGCACGATGCTGTGAAATGCTTGGTCCGGCACAGCAAGATGTTTTCCTTCTTTGCAAGCCCTAATATGAGAACAAGGCACACTGAGTATATATAGCTCTGGGGATCTGGATGGAGAGATTTCATATCCTCAAAAAAAATATAAATAAATAATTTGCTGGACAAAGGGGGACGGCATTGCCCAGCTTGGAAGGAATCTCTTTTTTTGGAAGACTCAAGGGAGGGCAAATGGCACCAAGCCACTTCTAAAAATTGATTTGGAGGGCAAAGCATGTGCAGGTTTCCAAGCAATGAGTAAGCACCATGACATCAAGGAAAGGTTTTGTCAGTGGGGTGAAGAATTCCCACCGGTGATGTGCCTTGGGGATGTAGAGCCAGGTAAATGGTGAAGCTCGCTGGGGAGAAACTCTTGAAACATGATAACACATAACCCTAGAAGATGCAGTTCAGACTTCTCTAGAGAGATAGGGAAGATTATTTCATAGGACCATGGCACATAAGGGCAGAACCAAGGTCTGTCTAATGCCATGTCCTGGTTCAAAGAGTCAGAAGCACCAGCAGAGCCCCAGAAAGGCGTAAAACGTTAGAATCACCCTTATGGGATGAAACAATCCCAGATCCTAAGTTAGGTCTTTGTCTGATCTTTAATGACCAAAATTGGCCTGCACTAGGTAGAAGTGCATCTAACAGCCCTTTCAAAATCACAATTCATTCCAGTAACTGTGAAGAAGCTTGTATTCAACAGAAAAAGCAGAAACTTTTTTTTCCCTTTAACCTTGCTAAATTTTTTTGTAGATACATCCCATGGCAGAGAGCTCTGCAGTTCGTTTATATGGTATGTTAAAAAATAAACACATACACATATTTCTTCTGTCCCAGTTCTGAGTTTGTGTTGCTACTTAATGTCACTGAAAGGAGGAATCCACTGCTGTTCCCAGACTCTTAACTCCTTTGATCTGTGCAGGCATGGAGGCAGGATCGGTCCCGTACTCCTCGATGGCGGTAATTACCCCGCTGCAATAGACTCACCTCCCAGTTTCTGGCCTCCAGTTGCAGTGATCAGCTCTGTTTTCCAAGGAAAGCAGCCCTGCCCACAGCACCTCACTAATTGTGCACCATGTGTGGGTGTGTGGAAGTAACTTGACTCATGCTGCCAGTCAACGCCACCAGCGCAGGAGGCACGAGGCTTGACAGCCCTTGTAACTATTATCTTATCTGCTGGAGCTGGTGGATGCTGTTCTTACAAGTGAAGTACCTAATCCTCTTTTATCTCTCCTAAGCACTGGGCCTCCATGTTAGCCTCAGGCAAGCCCAATCCCTGTATTAATTATTGGTTGCATTTTCTTAAAGCTGCACTTCTTTTCTTTTTTTCAGATTCAGTCACTCGTAAGCGAAATCCTGTCACTCACCCTTCCCTCATAACAGGCTCACATCTGTTTCTGTAGTCTCTTGGTATCATAGCAAGCTCTGATTTTGCAACAGTAGGCAGATTTGGGGGTCTAAGTGCATTTTCAGGAGGGGAGAATGAAAGACTAAAGATGCAGAACTTCTGACTAACAAACTGAACAAGCCTTCATGATGGCATCAGACTACAAGCCAAACTCTCAGAGAGAAAACCTCAGCTCCACACCTCCAATCTTGCTTCTCACCTGCTTATACTCATTCCGCTCCACAGTGCTACTGTATCTACATGTGTGTCATAGAATCATAGAATGGTTTGGGTTGGAAGGGACCTTAAAGATCATCTAGTTCCAACCCCCCCTGCCATGGGCAGGGACACCTTTCCACTAGACCAGGTTGCTCAAAGCCTCATCCAATCTGGCCTTGAACACTGCCAACTAGGGGGCAGCCACAACTTCTCTGGACAACCTGGGCCAGTGTCTCACCACCCTCACAGGAAAGAATTTCTTCCTAATATCTAATCTAAATCTACCCTCTTTCAGTTTAAAACCATTCCCCCTCGCCCTGTCACTACTTGCCTTTGTAAAAAGTCCCTCTCCCGCTTTTCTGTAGGCCCCCTTCAGATACTGGAAGGCTGCTATGAGGTCTCTCCGGAGCCTTCTCTTCTCCAGGCTGAAGAGCCCCAACTCTCTCAGCCTGTCTTCATAGGTGAGGTGCTCCAGCCCTCTGATCATCTTCGTGTCCCTCCTCTGGACTCGCTCCAACAGCTCCATGTCCTTCTTATGTTGGGGCCCCCAGAGCTGAACACAGTACTCCAGGTGGGGTCTCACAAGAGCGGAGTAGAGGGGCAGTATCACCTCCCTCGACCCACTGGCCACGCTTCTTTTGATGCAGCCCAGGATATGGTTGGCCTTCTGGACTGCAAGCACACACTGCCGGCTCATGTTGAGCTTCTCGTCAACCATCACCCCCAAGTCCTTCTCCTCAGGGCTGCTCTCAATCCATTCTCCACCCAGCCTGTATTTGTGCTTGGGATTGCCCCGACCCACATGCAGGACCTTGCACTTGGCCTTGTTGAACTTCATGCGGTTTGCACAGGCCCAGCTCTCAAGCCTGTCAAGATCCCTCTGGATGGCCTCCCTTCCCTCCAGCGTGTTGACCGCACCACACAGCTTAGTGTCGTCAGCAAACTTGCTGAGGGCGCACTCAATCCCACTGTCCATGTCACCGACAAAGATGTTAAACAGGACTGGTCCCAATACCAACCCCTGAGGAACGCCACTCGTCACTGGTGTCCACTTGGATATTGAGCCATTGACTGTAACTCTTTGAGTGCGACCATCCAGCCAATTCTTTATCCACTGAGTGGTCCATCTGTCACGTCCGTGTCTCCCAATTTAGAGACAAGGATGTCATGCAGGACAGTGTCAAATGCTTTGCACAAGTCCAGCTAGATGACATCAGTTGCTCTTCCACTATCCACCAGTGCTGTAACCCCACCGTAGAAGACCACCAAATTTGTCAGGCAGGATTTGCCCTTGGTGAAGCCATGTTGGCTGTCACCAATCACCTCCTTGATTTCCGTGTGCCTCAGTATAGTTTCCAAGAGGATCTGCTCCATGATCTTGCAAGGCACAGAGGTGAGACTGACTGGCCTGTAGTTCCCCAGGTCTTCCTTTTTCCCCTTCTTGAAGATGGGGGTTATGTTTCCCCTTTTCCAGTCAGTGGGAACTTCACCAGACTGCTGCGACTTCTCAAAAATGATGGATAGTGGCTTAGCAGCTTCATCCGCCAGTTCCCTCAGGACCTGTGGATGCACCTCATCAGTTCCCATGGACTTGTGTACCTTCAGGTTCCTTAGATGGCTTTACAAAGCAAAACGAACAAGAAGGAAAAAACAGGTATGTATCTGGCCTGGAAAACACCTTCCCAACTCCCCTTTCCTGTCCTACTCCCAGCAGCTTCAAAAATGAGAGATGGTGAGCACTGGTAGAGGATTCATAAGCCTGTTAAAGGAGTACCATACTACTTTCTATGTAGCATAGCACAGGTGCAAGTAAGAAAACTTCAGGCACATGCATTTCATATTTTTCAAATGTAAATCATATCTTTGCAATAACCCCAGGCCCAAGCCTATAGCAGCCCCCAAGAATGAATGGCTTTTGCTGTGCTTGTCTCCCTGTCTGCACCATCAGCATACAGGATCCCTCAGCACCTCCTGCATGCTTTCTATTGCTTTCCAACCACCCTTGGCACAACCTCAGAGAGGTCACATCACAGTGCTCACTGCAGTAGGGCCATTTGTTCCAGATTTGGGATGGATTCTTGCCCAATTTCTCCCCGTCTGCACAGCAGGCACCTGGGGCAACCTTGGTTCTTCCCAGCTCTAGCTGGGTTTCCAAGGGTAGCCTTCACCTGAAGGCTTTAATCAAAGCAACTGAGTCACCCCTTTTCACACCCCTTTTTTCACACTTCCAAGATGAAGAAGTTGGAAAGCTTTCAGGCTCTTGAAAATGCCCTCAACTTCTGGAGAAGCAGCCCCACCTCTCCTCACCTCCTGTGTGCCTGACATGGACCGGAGCAGAGAAAGCCCTCCTGGGCAGAGGTGGCAGACCTGATTTTCTCCCGTCATTCACCCCTGCAAAGAGACTCGCTAGGTTTGGACTATCTACTGCTTCTACTGTTGAAACAGCCTAAACTTCACCTCCCCCCACTGGCTGCTCTCGGTCCGAGTAATGGCTCTGCACATCCTGGCCTCTTACACATCTGCAGGGAGGTTACACGAGGCAAAGGAGAGAATGGCTTGCTCTGCTGCTCTGCCTGGGAGGATGCTCCGGCAGCTCCCTGATGTAGGGTGAGGAACTGGCTGCTAAAAGGAACCTTCTCCATGTTGCAACCTGCTCTCCCTCTGACTCGGTCCAATGCAAACCAGTTAGGGCAATGTTAGGCAGTCTCCCACCTTAAGGACTCTCGCAGCTGCCTTCTGTAGCCTTCCACCAGCTGCAGCTGTAGGTATGTATATATATGGATGTATACACAGGTACACAGACACACACACACATATGTACATAAACTAAAACCACCACTGATTTTAAAGGAAAAGTATGCCACACTCAAGTGATTGCCCTAACTCTGATAAGTTGAAGGGCTGGTTTGGTGTCATCTTTCCTGTCCACAAATCCTCCACTGGAAAAATAATAATTAAACAAGGATGCCATGTGCAGTTCTGCAGATGCGCTTTGCATCTCTGCTTTCCCCCATTCTTTCCATAGGGGGTTGCTTGTTTGGGGTTTACAGGTAAAAACATACAAGACTTGCCAAGGTACTCCATCCTACATCTTGGGTCACCCTGGGCAAACAAAGGATAAGTTCTACCTGTGTCCTGTGTGTCAGGCTTATTGGGGAGCTGGTTTCAGTCCAGCAGAGCTGGCTGCATCTGGATTGGGAACCTTTTGCACCCAGAAGGCGCACCTCCAGGGGTGGGAGGTGACCCTCCCCATCTAAGGCAGGCTGTACACCACAGACTAATAAGGACCTAGGCTTTTAAAATGTATATATTCAGGTCTGAATATGACTTCAAGTTATGATAATGTGTCTTTATTAGTTCAGGCGTGCTACTGAGGTAAGCATATCTCGTGTTATTCCAACTACTTTGATGTTGTCTCTGTGCTTGATTTTGGTGTATGGATGTATAACATGTCTGTCTATCTTCCACCTCCAGAGAACTTCTTAGTGCCACGGTGGAGAGGAAGAAGAAGTGGAAGTGTCCAAATCTTTAGGAATTTTTCCAGAACAACATCAGGAATATGTTCTTAGTCATCCCACAAGACAGGCTGCAAGGGAGCACAAACTTTATTAGACATCAGAAAATTTACGTAAGATGGGACTTTGGGGAAGTCCCAAGCATAGATCACACCAACATAGGTGTGCACTTCCTTAAACAAAACAGAATTCAAGTAGTCTCCCTTACCAAGGCTTCATGTCCTTGAGTTTGCTAATTCCACTGCTCAAAACCTCTTTTATTTGATTCCCTCCGAAACTTTGTTTAATGGTTCAGTTCCACTGGGATCACACTGATTCTTGAGATGTCAGACCTCAGTATCAGCCCATGTATGCATGTGCCTCCAGTTTTGGAGAGCAGTGCTGACAAATGTTCTCAGAATACCCTGGTATTTTTACTGAAACAAAGCCAAAAAAAAAAATCATCCTTCTCATTTGTGCAGCAGAGGCGTTGGGTCCCATGCTGCCTATCCTTACTCTGTAGCACCATCTTTTGAGGGGATGCTGTACTCCCAAGCAAATACACTGAGCTCTCCCCAGAGGATCCCCATGGGGCCTTGCTGGCCACAGTCAAAGCTGGCTGAAAAAAAATTGTGACAGAAGCTGTTTTCCATTGGAAAGGGACGTTTCAAGGCAAAATATTTCTCGGGAACGTGTGACGCTGAGTAAATTTGTGACTGAAAAATGTCGGGCTGCTAAAACAGCAAGACAGACTTCAGACTTATTTTGTTCCAAGTTTCTCAAGTCGTTCAGTCCCAACCTGATTTTGTCCATCTCACATTTATATTTGGGCAGAGGGTGCCATGTGTATTGATACTTTCTATGCAATATTTACATTGCTATATTTAATGTTTTAGTATAATATTTGGCGTTGCTAAATGGTGTCTTTTTAGTGTTTTTCAAGTGGAAATTTTATTCTGAGTGGAAAAATAGAGAAATGTTGACCTTTTTGGACTGATTCAGGGTGGAACACAAATGCCTAAATGCCAGAGTTTTCTGTAGGGCAGACTTGTCCATTCCAACCATCTTTTCCCCTCAAAACACAGAAGATATTCCTCATCTGTTCTCCCTCCCTGTTGTTAACGGCATCACCATCCATACAAAGACAGCTTCATTGTCCTGAACCTCTTACGCTTGATATCAAAATAATTGCTTCATGTCACACTTAAGCAGTGAAGGGGCTTTGCAGGAAGCGAGTGAACGTCTGTGTGCAGCGTGCACCTCCCTTCACTTCATCCTGGATTTCAACCAAGGCTGGGGGAAGGGAAGACACAGCAATATTCATGATGATGTGTTAGTAACCTGCAATGATGAGAGTGATGTGCAATTACTGACTCTTCTATCCATACGGTGCTCTGGGGTGAAATATTCACACCCAACAGATAATGGGGAAATGGAAGCATGGGGAAGGGAGGTGATTCTTCTATAGTTATGCTCCAATATCTTCACTTTTTCTTTTCAAAACTTCATGAAAGGCCATGGAATAAAGAGGTCTGTTTCAGGGGAGTCATTTCTCATTCCCATTTAGGTAGGCACTGGGTTATCAGATCAAGGTTGCTGCTCTGAACCACCTACAAAGTGCTATGCAGGCATGTGGAATGGGTGGTCACCTACTGAGCTGTAGGAGACAGGCAAGATCACATAATCCAGAACTTGGCATGGTGGAAGCTCATGGATCCCATGGTGCAGATAGTAATGGAAGCATCTTCCAAATGCTAGCCATGTCTAGAGAGGAATATAAGTGAGGAAAAGGTTTTCACTTTCCCTTTATTTTTATTTCAACCCCTTTTATCTCTCTTGGTTTATAGCTTTACGTTGGAAGGAAGCCTATTTCCTGGTACGTACAGCAGCTTGACTGAGCATAGCTTGGCAACGGCTTTCTGTTGCTTTAGGGAAGAACAGAAGCATATTCTCATTGTGCATGTTTTCCCTTGGAAAACATTTCATCCTGTCTATATAATTCTATATATGGCTCCCAGCCATGCCACTACAAGCTGCAAAAACATCAGCTCTTATATACTAACGATGTCAGGCCTATTTAATGACTGGATCCAGGGCCATCAAGAAATTACCTATGATTCCGTAGATTGTCTTCCTCAGGCAGATTTGGGGTTTTTTGTCCAGCATAGAGAAGGGAGCTATTTTGCCTTTTCGGAGAAGACCCTCAAAATCCCCATTTCTCCCATGCTCATCGCATACCTCCTTTTCTGCTTTTCACAATGGTAAGAAAATTAATTTTGGTGTCCCAACTAAATTCCGGCATTGGTAATTCTTGAGGTTTTCTGTGCTCTAAAGGGTTTCTTGCATCCATGTCAAACAAGTCATGCAGAATTTCTGTGTCCCTCTCCCACAATGCAAGCTACATGCTTCTTTGGGTTGAACTGGGTATGCCTGAACTGAAGGACGTAATTCAGTCCTATCCTGCTAACAAGCTAAATGGAAATAAAAGGGAAGGAATATCCCTCAGGAGCTGGCCAAGAGAAGAGATTCTTTGGAGTCCTGTCTCAGTAAAATGAAACATAAAATGTTACGTGTTCATTTCAGGCCTTGTTTCATGTCTGCCCTAAATTCATGTCAATTTTGCTGTTAATAACTATGTCTATGTTAAAACAGGAAATAGAAATTTTGTGAACTTTCTTAGTGTTGAAGTCATAGCAACACTTTCACCCATGTGAGCATGGATTTCATCTCTTGTTCAAAACAGCTTCACTGCTCCAGGAAGTGCTGTTTGTCTGAATACTTTTTGGTCCACATAATCTGAAGTCACTTACAGAGATGCGACCTTTTATTTGGGTTCTTTGCTGCATCACACTGAGTGCCCTCAGCTCCCAGGGTTAGTAAGGGGAACTCCACACTACTCAGAGGTGATCTCCATAGGAGCTGTCAGCATAGGAATGATGGCTGTGAACACAAGGGGGATTTTTCCTCCAGAAATGGTCAGCTTGAGCTCCACGTCTGCCCTTGACACTGCAACCCTTGCTTGACTCATGCCATCCTCAGGCATAGCCTCAAACATCTGAGACCTCTTCTCTCTGGCTTCTTCTCCGCTGAGTGGAAGAGTGTTTTGGTTCTGAGGTTAGTCTAATTTTTGGATGTTTTTCAGCTCCTCAACTGATCTATGTCCCCAAACAGCGTGTGCAGCAGAAGCAAGAGGAAGGGACCACTCGAACTTTTTCTTGGTGTGCTCACTGCTCTCTCTTCGGCAACTTTGTGGATGCCACGCTATTCTCTGGGACGTGGTGTTTGGCTGGAGAACACCCTGACAAGGAGGGATGTTGAAAAATAGCAGCAGCAGCAACAGTAGCAACAGATGGGCTAGTAACCTTTCCCTGGTGAGTATCAGATCTGTTACTCTTCTCAGCTGTTTGGCGGGTCATTGCTGGGTACGTATCCAGCGAAGTTTGCACTGTGCTCTGCCCAGCAACGTATACGCCAGATTCCTCTGGTTCTCCTCATTGCTTTGCTTTAGAGCAACAACAGTGTGCTCAAATGCTCAGCAGAGGTTTTGCAGACTCTGAGCTGGAGCAGCCAAAAAATGTAACGTCCTAAAGTTTGAAACAACTTGTTCGTTTCACAGACATGTATGGATATATACTGCGTAATTTCTCATCATTCAGCTTTGGCTTCTGCAGTCTGTAGCCATAAGGAGCCTCTACTTAAATCGTGTTTTCTCCTGGGCGTCACTGGTTGTTATCTCAGAGGTGGCTCATTATCTGCATGGGTTGGTTACCAGAGGGCTTTTTTTGCTTTAAAATCTTTCTATAGTGGAGTCATGGACTGCAAAGCCAAGAAGGACCATTTTGGATCACCTAAAATAACCTCTGAGCTGTTCATGTATTGAGCTGCAAGTGTTGGCTGGTGACTGTAAGAGTTTTGCATACACAAACGGATGTTTGCATTTTCAGTGCAAGTTTGCACTTATCTGCCTTCCCTCAGTAACACTTTCCATGTTTTCATAAGATGGATCCTAACAGTCCTTCTGTGGCCTAACAATTATGCAGTGGAAGTCCTTTTCCCAAATGGTCATCAAATACAGCGGTCAATAAACATTAAAACTGTCATGGACTTTGAATGGCTTTGGTTCTTGTGAAGGACAGCTTAAGATGATGTTTACATTGTACAAACAATTGAAGAACAGGGATATCTTAACTAGGGCCCCTAGATGTGACATCCATATAGCATAAGACCCCATAGAAATGTTGCCTTTTCATAAACTGCCCTTATTAGCACAGAGTAGAAGTGTAAGTTGAGTTTTTTCAGCACAGGTCCATCCAAGATTCTGCATCTATTTCTGAATCCAGGTTCTTTTATCATCATTATTTATGACCAGGTGCCATTGATCAGTGTAGAAATGTCCCAAAGAATCTTGCTTGTCCTTGCAACCTTCTCTGGGATAATGAAGTTCCTTCCCTACAGTTACGTGAAAGCTTGATACCCATGTGATTAATCTTCCTATTTAAGGCAGAAGTCCTTGGAGAATGAGACCACATAATAAGAGTTCTAGATGGCAACTCACACTTAGGATGAGGACTGTATAGTGGGACAGGAGAGGAGATCTGTCCATAAGAATATCACACTGGCCATATTGCTTCAGAGTAATGGTCTGTTTGGATATGTTATCTCCGATAATATTCAAAAGTGGATGCTTAGGGAAGGATATTAGAACAGGAGAAGAATCATCCTTTCCCCTCTACCCTTCTAGCCTCCAGCCTTTGGAGGTCACATGGGATCCCATGGAAGCTAAGGGTGCCATGGCCAAAAGTGAACTGAACAATAATTCGTACAGGTAAATCAAATTCAAAGAGGACACTCTGACTGGTCTTACATCACCCAGTGATCCTTACTCAACTGCAAACAGAGCAGCAAAACCAGTAGACCTGATCCAAAGATGAAGGAAAGTGGTAGCGTGCAGTGGCAGGATAGAGAAATTTTTCATCCAGTATTTCACTAGGGATCAAGTCCAGCATGGTATGACACTGGAAGGAACGGAAGACATCATAACCCACTTTCCCAATCATGCTGCCACCTCTCCCATCCATGAGACAAGCTATTTTCAATGTTTCCAATGGAAGACTTTTTCCCCTGGGTAATGTCCCCAACTGTCCAATTATGTGGTCCCATTTGTCACTTAGCCCTTAAAGATAAAATGGTCTATGTTAGAAAGAGGAGAGACAGCTCTGGAATATGGCCACTGCCAGGTGGGACAGATCTAATTGTTTCCTTAACAATCGCAATTTCTACTCTTCACACTAGGGAAATAGGATTGCCTTATTTTGAAGAGCTTATTGACAAGCAGGACAAAATGGGTACAATATAGAAGACCTCCGTGTTTTACAAGAGGGAAATAGAGGCAGCAGTGCCAAGAGGACACGTCCAACTTCATCCAGGGACATCTGAGACGTGAAGCCATGTTGCAGGTCTTGCTGTCCTTGGTGTATGTCCTACCTCAGGGGCGAGAAGTTTTTCCTCAGCCCAAGATGACCTGCCTGAACACCTGAGCTCACCACATCAAGCCTAATTCCATGAACAGCATGGTCTTTCCATGGCTCACTGCTCCCTATCAAACCTAGCACTGAGCCCTTACAGAGCATAAATGCCTGTTCGAAGACTGTGTCCTGAACTAAAAGTGTAGTCAATCCCTACACATCTGGATGCCATACTGCATGGCTGAAAATGCTTCTTTTGACCATGATTCATTAATTTTTTCACTCTGTAAGCTTCTGTGAGTGACTCAACTCTGACACCCATGAAAGGCCTTTATTTCTTTATAATTCCTGTCAGACCGCTAATTAATTGCTGTGTTTGTTCTTTAATACCTGGCCAATTAGCATAAGTAAATCACATGGGTAGAACAAGATGGCATGCAGGGCTAATAAAACTGCTGCAGTGTTTTTAATTGCCAGCTTAAAACCCTGTGAAGTCTTTAGCACAAAAGGAGGACAACAAGAAGGAAATAGGCTGAGTGGCTAAATGATGAGCTACCTCTGTGGGCTACACTTCCAACTTGTGACTACACTGTAAGAGGTCTACAAACAATAATATAAAAAAGTAGTGTTATTTTCAGCAGATATGAAATCAGGAGGGCTGATGAGTCCACAAAAGTTGAAGATCAGTCTCTAAGCAAGACCCAGAGCTGGGTCCAAATCCTCAGTACTGGGATCACTACACTTCCAGGCAGATTGCTATGTCTGCTGTTCGTTTATTTTACTGTCTCATTATATAAAATTACAGGGTGGAAAGAGTAGGAATGTCTAGGGAAACCTTAGATGTCACTGTAACAGCCCTGCTGCAGTTCTAAAGCTGTATATATGCATTAACACAGTATTGCTTTCAACTAAACCATATCCTGCCTCCTAGCTTGGCTTTTACCCCAAATTCTGGTTCAGCAATGCAGGTACATGGTTTCTGGAATAGAACCACCATGTGCCCAAACTGCTTGGACCAGGAGTAAGTTGTCAGATGTCTCTATGTAGAAATGCCCTAAGTGATGGAAAAGTTATTAAAAACCCAGAAGCTACTTGGAAACATTAGAAAAGAGAGGGTGGGATTTTTTGATATGTTCAGGGAGAGTCAGGAAATGGAGGGGCACAGGTTTGTGTTAATCTTTAAATAAAAGGCAGGCCAAACATGATGATGAAGTTTCTCATAGCAAGAACTATGAAGCCACAGAGCTGGCTTGAGGGAAGCACCATCACTGACTCATTTCAAACTAGCCCGAACAAATTAATAGAGAGAGCAGAGAAGCAGGCAAGCCTGGCAATAAGATTGAGCTGATGATGCTGCTTGATCCAAGAAACTGTTGCCCTTTCTAATCTTGAGTTTTCTTTGATTCTGCAGAAGCTTTTCATAATTTTATGGATTTTTGCATAAAACAGCTACAGTGTTGCATAAGGTCTCTATTAGCAGCTCCAGCTCTGAAGATGTGTCAGCAGTTCTAGTGTTGCTGCACTCGAAGGGGTTGGAGTTCCAAGCATTGCGTATGCCATGGAGATATCCCTCATCACCACTCTTTTTTTGAGGATGGGCTCAAAAATGAGATTTATGAATTTGCTCTTCTTTTAATGTGGGTCACCTTTTTCCATAGACTATCAAAAAGCAGGCATAGATGTTAGGGACTCAGATTCTTTCTTGGTTCTCTTCAACTCAGACTTTGCACCTGCTACAATGCCTCGCTTAGGTGTTGAGATATAGTTCTCTTGGCCACAATTTTAAAAGCCTTGGGAGTTAAATATCTCAAAGTCTTTAATGGATCTGCAGCTTACTTTGTGAGCTAAATCCACCGTTTAGCATGGAAATTCCCAGGTGTGAATTTGTGGTGCTTTCCCTAAGCTGAGGATTTCTGGAACTTGCAGAGTGCCTTTGGATGTGTCACTGTGCATTTGCCATGGTCTTCTACTCTTCCCTCAGCATGTTCTAGCCACCTGCCTACACGGATACTTGCCTGAATCTGCATGGTTATTCTTATGTTCCCAAGGACACCTGGCAACTACAGGAGCTGGCTTCTAAAGCAATACACAGCAGCCTTTATATGCTTGCGGGGAGCATCTTGCAGGTACACGGTCTCCATGCTTATGTGTATAGACTTCATATGAAAGTTTAACATCAGATTTGACCCCTCAGTTATAGGACACAAGAAATGCTGTTGGAAGCAGCAGGGCAGTTACAGGGAACATTTGGTATGAATTTTCCCCTGTTTTGCAATTAATGAATCATTCCTGAAACTGCCCTTCCACTGTTCTCATTATTCCAGTTCAGACTGTTGGGAAAAGACAGAGCAGAGTCCGTTTTTATGTATTTAGTTTGGTTAGCCAGAGACAGAGGGAAGATGGACTGTGTGCCATTTATTAACTGACTACCTTCTTGTCCAGTACAGGTTTAATTCTGTTCTCAAGTCAGTCCATAGGTTATCTCTAAATTCATAGGCTACAGTGAAACTTTAATGCTGCAGGGGTCCCAGAAGGTCTTCTCCTTTGCTGTGACCTAGGCATCCCACCTTGGAATGCACCCTGCAAGGAGTTGCAAGTATGGCTATTCCAGCCAGGTACAGTGCACAAGGGCCTTGTCTTTACCTTGTCCTAGGAATTGCTTGCTTCAGCTCTGGCCCATAAATGCAATGAAACTGATTCAATTAAAGCCACATGGTAAAATTTCTAGCTTCTTACTAGTCAGTTAAAAGAAGAAGAATAAAGAAAGAACAAGCTAAGGCAGCTGAAAAATAAATTAGGCACTTTGGTGGTGAGGCAAGGTACCTCGGTTTTCCCTAGGTCTTCTGGGAGCATGGTACAGATGAGACCCTCTGTGCTGCTATGTCCATCTTGAGTTACTGTGATGGGGATCCAGAGAAGGAAGACAACTCTGTGGTCATTGTAGTAACTTGTGTTCTGTAGGATTAACTCACCTTGATTTTAAACACCCCAAGTGCAGAATATTAACAGGGCAGGTAAAAGTGCCTTTCTGTAAATTGCAATTTTTTTCCAAAGGAAAAATAAAACCACTGGCTTTTTGTTCGAAAACATCAGCAGAACTTAGCTGGCATATGTAAGTGGATGTTTGAAAGCCAGTTGAGGACATAACCCCACAATCCAGGAAAGGGTTAACTTTAGAGAACTATCGAGCTAGGCAGGACCATTTATGCTGGCCGCCTTCTAGGAAATTCCCTGCAAGAGAAAATTAGAGGCAGAGGACAGTGTGTAGCCATAATCAAACCTTGTTTAGTTTGGCGCTTTCTTTATCTATCCCGTCTTTACCAATCTGACTTGCTCTGCTGTTTTTCTTGGCTGGATCACTACAGTAGTTATTCCATAGATATATGTAATATTTTAACATATACAGCTAGTGTAGTTGCTGATTTGTCCATCCTTTGTGAAGCAAACTTCAGGGAATGATCTTGAGTGTGATGAATTTCCAGGTTTTGCTGGAATTCTGCTCCAGGGTTGGGTAGATACCCAGAGCAGAGGTTCTTCTAGACTGAGCATAAGAGAGGAGGGGAAAGCTTTTTCCTTCATGTGTCTCAGGCATTTGAGCTCTCGGACCCTTGGATGGGCACCCCTGGGATATGTCTGAGATTTTCAATAGAGGAGAATTTGAAAATACTTTCAAATTTCACGCTGCATACTTGACCAATCATAGGGAGCTTATTCTAAACCAAAATTCTGCCTTATCCAGGCATGCATCATCATCCCAATAAGACTGAATTGCACCTGGCCGAGGTAGCAAAGAACCTATTTAATGTGTGAAAATATGACCTATAGGCAGGAATCTCACCAAAACCAGCTGAGAAGAGAACCTAGGGCATGACAGTGTTTTTCTCTTCTTAATGGGCAATCTTTATATTTTAATAGGTTTTTTTATTTTCCAGAAGTGACTCCCAAACCCCATAAATAAACATAATATTCTATACACTAAGGAAATGGATTGACATTCAAATGTATTTCATAGCATGTACACTTTAATTAAGACATGATGACCTGGATTCAGTGGGTTGACACAAGGGAGTATTAACTCTCCATTCTAACAGTTCTGCTGCCAAGGATTCTCTGTTGCATCGGTGTGATTCAGTTCAAACAACAAACAGTCTTGCAATTTAAAATCCCTACGGGCCCTGGTCAAGTTTCCCCAGTTCTTGGATAACTTCCTCTTTTCTCCTTGATGTTTTTCTTAAAGTGAGATATTCTGTTGCTTTGTCCTGATTTTCCAAGTAATGGGTGGGTCTTTATACTCCTGACAATAAAGCTGCCTTCCAAATATTTATCACATCAAATAACATATTTCTCCATGTTATTAATCCTGGAGAATCTCCATCTTTCCATTTGGAGAACTATGTTTTCTAACATGGACAGATATTTCCAGAATTAATGTTTCTGGGATTTCACATTCGTAACATACATCAAGAAGTGTATGAGGAAAAGAAATAGGGTTAAATTCTGCATTGTTTACTTTTTGTTGTTAACATTCATGTGGCTCTGTTTGAGTCAGTGGGTGTAACTCAGAGCAGAACTGGGACATATTTGTATGAAACTGAGTGGTTTAAACTGGAGATGGGTGAACCTCCGGAGGAGCCATACACATAGACTCCTGAGAGACTGAAGTGAAATTCTTCTGGATTCTGGCTTGGTAGAAGGACTATCCATTGAGATCCATCATACAGACTCCCATAGGCCTGTACCATCATTGTGCTTCAGGTGTCTTCAGCATAGTATGGAATTCACTGGGTTAAAACAAACCAAAAATAAGCTTAGTCAGAGCTAAGCAAGTTTCTCTATTGCAGCTCCATGCTGCTGAGGCCCAAGGTCACATTCACTCACCTCCCAGTTTATCCTGAAATCTGCCCTTGCCTTCCTCTGAGAGCACCAGTAAAGGACTCTGCAATTGTTTACTGAAAATAAAGTAAGGTAAAGTAGAGTGAAGGACTTTGAGAGCAGTGATGAACTTTTGCAGTTGTCCCAGGTCCTGATACTGCAACAATCCAGGAAACTAGAATCTTTTCCCCAGCTCTTCACTTTTCATCATACGAGCCTCCCTTTGGTCCAAAAAGCATAAACACATGGAGAGAAGGTGAAAACTGAATCAGAAGGACAGCAGGGGCTTTGCAATGTGTCCAACTCCCAGTGTTAGTCAGAAGGCCCCAAGGAAACATGAGCGATTTGATGACGTGGCTTACAATGCATGCCTACCCACATTGGTGAGAGCAAGCATTACATCAGGTGGTTTGCTGCAGAAGTTACTGGGGACAAACTGCTGCCTGTAATGGGAGCCTGGCTTCACTGACATGCAGAGTTATAGGTTTTGATGCTCTTCTGGAAGGCTTTGAATCCACCTGTGTGGCAATGTCACCACTAATAGCATAAGGATGGTATCCACCCATTGCAGCTGGCTCCGTGTTTCCTAACCACTTGTAGTAGCAGGTTTTGGATAATTCTGCGGGCAAAGGGCTTTGAAACCAGGCCCATTCATAGCCTCTGGAGTGGGCCAAGAGGTGGGGCTGTCATATGCGCTGGGATGAGTGAGGGCAGTACTCCTCCATGGCACTACCACAGGTGAATTCCTTGCTCCCAGCCTTTCCTCATCTGCACAGATCAGAAGATTCGGAGATACTTGTGTTCTTGTGTTTTAAAGACGTGAGCTTTGCAGACCCTTTTTTTCTTGGCAGGTTCCGTAGAAAAGGCGTACTCCTGGAACACATGTACCTCTCCAGGCACAGAGATGGAGAGCCCATATACACACACACAGCTTCCCCTCTGCTGGAGACTTTTTTTATATGGCTCCGAATACCACAGGAGCTGGCTGCTTCTAAAGGCAAAGGCTGGCTTGCAGTCCTTCCCGACGGATACAACTTATGTGCAATGCGATGGCTCCTGCAAGGAGTATCAGTAGCTCTGCACAGCCAGACTTTTGTTATCCTGCCTCGGCCAGGTCCAAGGGGTTTGTGACAGCTGATACCAGGGAGTTTGTGGAGCTCTGGGAGATGCAGAGAGAATAAATTCCATGGAATGCACTTGTCTCACTCCTCCATCGATAGCTTCAGACCACACACGGGTCATCCATGCAGGACAGCTGTAAATACCGCCTGTGATAGAGCTCTGGCAAAGAGGTCAGTGGTCCTCCAGTGAATCCTGATGGGTCTCAGAGGAGAACAGCTGTGTGTGAACAGGAAGGGAGAGCTTCCTCCTGCCTCTTCCAAAACCTACCACTGAACCGCTGAACAAATCAACATCAGCAGTGACTCTTCACAAGGCAGAGTGAGCCAAGCCCAGGCTGGGAGTTTACCTCAGTACATAGCAAAGGCAGAGGAGCTGTCTGCAGCAAACTGGGGCTTTCCCGATGCAAAGCTCTAGGGCATCACCAACACATTTTTGCTGTGTTTTCGTATAGCTTCTTTCCTAATGCTGTTTGTGGTGCCTGAAGTTACAGCAGCAGCACATGGCGTGTATCACCGGATGGAGACAATGCATCCAGAGTGTAGAACAGGTGAAGCAAAAATGACTTTCAGCTATACAACAGTAAAAATATCAAGCAGAGGCTCAGAAAGATCTCGTTTGGGTAACACAGGAGGTCTGACTACTCCTGTCACTGTCAAGATCTGTGGAAGAAAACCTCTCCTGCCTTTGGACAGAACATGAGACATGTTTATAGGTTGCAGTTTTTATTTCTGCAAGGACACATTCTTGAAAGAAAAAAAAAAGCAAGACACAAGACGCTAGACTCTTTGGATCTGCTGTCCCCACAGCTGCCAAACAGAAACGTCCAGTTTGGCATTAGACAACATCTGAAGTGACAAAAGAAACTGCAGTTCCTCTTATATCTTCACAGGGCACGGTACTGATCATTCATCATTTTAAAACAGTGCTTGAGGTCCTTTTAACATGAGTGTTTTGTAATCAGCCCCTCAAGCCTCATATCTGATAATCTCAACGTCATCTTAGGGTGTATATTTACAGGTGCTTAGATCTCATCATCATGAATATAGTTAAATTACAGTAGGATAAAGGGAGTTTCATGGGTTTACTATGTTTAGTATATGGTATGCCATGCTTAGAATCATGGAGTCATTTAGATTGGAAGGGACGCAGAGCACATCTTCTGGTACAGATTAGGACACTCATACAAGGCACCAAGGAAGAATTGTGCAATGTAAAAAGCAAGGATTAAACTGCATAATACCATATTCACTAAACTGTCTGGAGGCATCCATATGAATGGACGGATAGGACAGCCTGGCCTTTCTAATGCTGTATGAAATGGTCATTCTTGTTTGTCTGAAGAAGAGATCAGGACATGTTTTTTCCAAGAAGATATTTTCCTGTTGAAAAACTTGATTTAAAAGAAATAAGGTTTCCTAGAAATATGTTGGTTTGGACAAATACTTGTTTAGAAAGAAGAGTGTGAAATGCAGAACTTTGAAGTCAAGTGTTCTCAAAATATGTCATTTCAGTGTGTTTGGGTTTTAGGTTTTTTACATTTTGAAACAACCTTCCACCCCCCTCTTTCTAGGCTGAATATCAGACATGACTGAGATCTGGAAATAAAGCAAGCAAACAAAAATAACCCAAAGAAATTTTTTACTTCATGAAAGGAACTAGTTTTCTTTGTCCAGAAGAAAACATTTGTGCAGAAGCTTTCAAACATCCTGTGTTTGCCACAAATCAGCATGCATCTTGGTGTGGATTCACAGATCTGATCCTTGCTGGGAAGATGAGCTGCAGCAGCTCAAGAGCCAAGGTTCCCTAAATGGGTACCTCTCAGTCTTTGTATTGGGTTCAAATAGGCAGATTGCAGCTTCCAGCCAGGACAGGGGTTTATGCTGATGCTTTTTAGTCCTGCCAAGGTGGTCCATCAGAGCCACAGGGAAATGCTACAGCTGGTATCACACCTGGTTTTATTTCCCATTCAGAAAGTCAGGTTCCCACTCATAGTTGAGTGGAGGTGGGCAAGATCAAAGCAAGGCTTGAGCACAGGCATCTGGCTTCAAAGGAGCACATGCCATACAGCTCTCTGGTACCCTTTCTCTAGCAGCTGAATTTCACCCTTGCAGTACATATTCAGGATTTCAGGTACCTACAAATTTAAAATATTTCTAGTGTGGTTTTGATTTTGAAATCTCACGAAATCTCACCATCCCTGATTCCCCATAGGACAACTCAGCAAATGAAATTTTAGCCCTTTCTTATTTGTTTAGATAAAGGGGCGATAAAGAGGCAGGAAGAGGCTTGGACTTTTTTGTTTAAGGAAAAACATATTTTTCCAGACAGATTGAAGCTGTTCTTCCTCATGTATCCCAATAAAATTCACATTCAGGTATGGACTACGTTTGGAAAACTTCAGCCAAAAATGTAAATGCTCTGAAACAGAAAAAAAAAATTATGAGAATGAATAGAAGAGAGGTTTAGCATGGAAACTGCTCTGCAGCCTTCACTATAAAGCACTGCCAGGCACCTCCTCTAAAAGAATTCATACAAGGTATTGCTCACATGGCAGTTCCATTGGCCCCTTTGAGTCTATGAACATAAATTAGGGTTACCCATGTGAGTAAAGCATTGTGGGATCAGACTTCTCTTTTGCCCAACTGAGAGCATCTGTAAAAAACCCTTTTGGGATAAAAGACACAGAAGAACTATAAGACCCTTATGGTTGTCAAATACAATTTCCTTTGCTTGCATTTTTTTCTTCCATTGGGCTCCGACCTCCATCTGTTTATGGAAATATTTAGATCCCTCTGGTGTATTTTTAGCAGATCGTTTTGCTTTTGCTGCTGCAATATCATTGCATCATCATTCTCCTGTTGCTCAGCTCCGATTCCTTCGCATTATTTTTCTTTTTTTTTTTTCAATCATTCCAGCAGACACACACAAAAAAAGTAAGTGCTACGCTGTGTTTACACTCTGAGTGCTCACACAAACACGTTAGCAAAGTGCACACAGAGAGACACACACACAGAGCGTGGCTTGTCGTGAGTGTTAGTGTTGGTCTTTTTTCAATGATATTTCCATTTGTGAACCATCCTGCCTGAGATGTTATGGGATAGTTGCCCTTAGAGCTGAGATCTCAGCTCTTAGTGGTACCTGCCATAAAAAAATGAAGTCTGAAGGTGGGCAAGGCGGTGTCACTGTCCTTTGAAATGTTTGGTGTCACATTGTTCAGTTAGCCGTAAATACGCCCGGTCCTGGCACATTTCCTTTACCAGTGTTCAGACCTGCACGCACATGTGTATATGAATAACTTTCTCCGTTGTCCAAACACTTTTTCTCACATAGATATGGACCTTCCTTTGACAGTGCACAGTACTCCTTCCCCACGCCTGTCTATTCTGTCTGCAGACATGTCACAGCTTCAAATGTTTTCAAAATCAGGAGTCATTTGGGCCTGGTTACTTACAAAGGCAAGGAGAGCACCAACCTGCTGGCAGACATTAAGTAGAACACCTGCAGTCTGGAAACTCAGTTGAGACCCAACAATTCATTAAATAATCCCCTTTGTCCCTCTCCATCAGATAACACTCAGTGGGTTTTACAACATCATTACCTACAGTCTGAGATGACCAGGCATAACCCAGACCCTGGAAGAAGTTTTTAGGTGGACCCTGATAAAGGTCTTTGTGCGATCCATGGGGATACAATTAGAGCTGATTTCTGCATGGATGTTTGGGAGACACCAAGAATTATGTCTTCTGGGTGAAAAGCTACCCTTTTTTGTGATAACCTTAGAGAAGCAAATATATGACTTGTCGCATGGATTCAATTTCATAAGCCTGTATTAGGTAACAAGGTAGAAAAGAGGAATATTATGTCACTGGGAGGCTATGTCATTCTTTTTCCTAGCAGTGTTAGTTTTAGGAGAGACAGTGATTTGTGACTCCTACATAAATAGACCTGCACTCAGGAGAGGTCAGGCTCCTTTTGAACACCTGAAGAGCCTCTGACTAGGCACTAATGAGCAAACCCATGAAAAGCCAAGCCATGCTCAGCATCTGCTCTTCCTAAATGCTTCAAAATTGTGTTGCCATTTGCAAAATTTCAAACCACAGCACTCTATTTATCCTTCTTAGTCCGGACAGAGAGTGTGTGATGCTTGCTCCGGATAAATCAAACCATTGCGCCTCTCAAAATGCTTTCATCATCATCATTACTTATTATTATTTATCACCACTGCCATGTGTTATGTTTTTTCCATGCACAAAGAACAGGCAGATGTTTTCCATCTGCATGATTTCTTAATTTTAGATCTCAGGAAAAAAAAAAAGAAAGAAAAAAAAAAGAGAGAAAAAAGAAACTGTCAAGAATGAAGAAATGCACAGCATGTCTGGGAGTGGCACTGACCCTCACACACAGGTATGTGCATGCATGAGGTCTCTGAAACCAGAGCCAATGGCTTTGCCTTTCCTCAGGCTCCTGGCTGCCTCAGAGAAAAGGCTCCTGGGACTGCAGTGGGTGAGTTCACCAGAGCACAGGTCCTGGGGAAGCTGTACACCATGGGAACAAAAAAAACCTGTTTAGGAGGTTATTCTGTCCCAAAACGCTGGGATGAACTTGCACAGACCTAGGCTAGTGTGCAGGTCTGCTTCCCTCCACACAAACGCTTTTTCTTCCCTTTGGCCTCTTGCCTCCCTCCAAGTTCTCCTCTGCCCATCAGCTCTATTGAGTCGCCAATTCCGTCTCAGCTTCTTTTGCTATACGCAGGCTATGCTTTTTCTTGTTACCTGACAGCTCAGATGCACAAAGCTCTTGACTTTCTTCTCCCCACCATGTGAGACCCATGGATCAGGTCAAGTGGCCCAGGACAATCCCCTGGCAGGAAGAGGTGGTGTAGCCCAGCAGTCTCTTTCAGCTTTGACACAGCTGTAGTCAACACTGGCTTTGCTGGGAAACTGGGGTTTTGATTAAATGTACATTTTCTTGAAAAGTGTCTTCTTTCCACAGGAATTTTGACTTTTTGATGAAGACCAAAAAAAGTTTTGGCCTAAACATTTGGGGGTTTTGAGTCTTTTTTTGGAGGATATGGAAGGCAAGACATTCAGAAATTGCCACATCCAAATTCCAGGGGGAATGGATTTATTTTGGTTTCCTTTAGATTTTTCCCAGAATCCCTCTCTCTTTTCTGAGAAACTTTAGTTTTTGATGTGAACACATAGCTATGCCATACAATCTACCAGCAAGGGAGCAGGCAGGATACCAAACTAGAGTGATAGAAAGGTGAAAGGACTTGTATGATATATCAGTCCCCAGAGCAATCTAGTTGCCCGAGAGGAAATAATACATAAATAATAACAAAACAATGATGTGAACAGGAGCTATATTAATAATAATGCACCATAAATGCACATGGCTTTTTACAACCATATTACTACCAGACCATATCAAAGACCTTGCAAGAACAGCTCAGTGCCTTTAGGGCATTTGGAACACAGACCAAGATTTTGCCCATAGAAATTGATGTAATACGTGAGGTGACAGTTTAAATTCAGACATCTGGTGGGTTGTGGAGAACGGGGCGCTGTGACTCTGGAATTAATAGCATGTTCCCTCCATTTACTAGTTCAAACAAGTTGCTGTGTTGTTAGCTTCAGAAAGCAACCAGGCTTGTGAAAAATTAAGCTGTTTTCTTTCTGCTTGACATATTGTTGAAGAACTGAACAGACCCAGTAACAAGTTCAGGCACTCTGAAGTGTTTTGGTTAGTGATTATTGCTATAAAGTCCTCTGTTTCTTCACCCCCACCACGTTTCTTGCCAAAATGAGAATTTGATGACAAGGTAACTTGACTCTGCCTCGCCCTTAAAAAGATAGAAAGATTCAAAAATAGCTGTATGCTTCAGGCTACACAGAAAGATTGCGAAGAAAATTTACTTGAATTAATAAAATGAAAAATTGTCGCATGGAAGCCCCCAAACAAATGATTGACCTGAAAATAGTGAGAAATATTTGATGGCGGGTAGGAGGGGGGTCAGGGAGGGTTGGATGCTTCCTGCTGTTGGTTGGCTTTTTGTTGGATTGGAATTCCACAACCTTGGGGACTTTTTAAATTATTTTTCTCCCCAGTAAAAATTGAATGAGTATATTTCCAGCCTCAAGAAGTGAGGAAAGAAGAAAATCAGACCAAACAATTTTATGAAAGTGTAGAAAAAAGGGGGTAGGGGGAGCATCTCAGTCAAGATGCAAGTGACAGGAGGAGAAACCAAAAAAGTGAGGAAAAAAACGCAGACATGCAAAAGCTGCTTTGAAAAACGATTTGTTTCATGCAAATTGAAATGGGCCATCAACTATTACATTGATTTGCAGATATCTTGGATGATTTTTCTCCCAAGGAACTTCTAGAGGGAGAGACTGCTCTGGGATGCTAACAAGCCTGAGCAGAAGAGATGTCTCTGACTTCAGGTCTGTTTTGCCAGGTTTCTGTGACAAGATGAGCCCACAATCCTCTCCTGTAATATTTGCCTAATCTCTTACCCTTCCTCCCAGCCAGACCCTGCTGCTACCATCATGCCCAATGCACCAGGAATAGCACTGGGCACTCTGGCAGCTTTGCCCACGTGCAGAGCTCAAGTACAACTTAATCACAGCATCTCATCTCCAACACCTCTTCACTGAACCAAGTTTGGGGCTCGATTCTGTTTTCTCTCTGCCCCACCCTCCCTGACGAGTAGAGGCACATCCACCAGGTGATCAGATGGAGAAAACCTGTTTGTCACCTGCTGCACAAACACCACAAACAGGTAAGAGAGCCTCCAACGGGCACTCTGAAGAGCTTGGACTCTGGGTGTTCCCATTCCCTTGTCTAGCTGCCTGAAGGCAAGGGTGCTAATAAAAAGAGAGGAGGAGAAAGGTTTATACACTGAACTTGATTTGGATACTTGGGCTTGATTAATTTGCTCTGAGATGCAGTGAGATCATCATTTTACAAACAGAAGACAATGGAAATAGAAACGGTATCTGGAAATAAATATATAAATTCACAGTGCCTACCACTCTGATATCTGTGTGGAACAGACTCCCCACTCATCCATTTCATTATCCTCCTATGGAGCTCCCTTTTAGGCTTCCTCCTGCACAGCTCTGAGCAGGAGCTTTTTGGTAAGATGAGGCAGCTGGTGGACAGTGACCCCTGTGGATCCAGCATGTCTGAAACCTTTCAAAACCAAACTTATCTGCCCTACTATGCTGCAAACCTTCAAGCCGGCCCTGACAAGATGCGTCAGCCCAAGAGCCAGAGCTTTCTAAAGGGTCCAAGTGAGGTTAGGCATGGTAGGGAGAGGACAATGACAGAGGAGGAGAGCAAGACCCTGGTCATGAGTTGAGCACGTTGAAGGCCACATCTCCACCTTGTAGTGTTGGCATTGGTAGATGCTTGGGGCCATTTGGCACAGCAAGTTTGGGATACAGCGGAAAGGTAATGTTTCAACACTTGGGTGATCCAGTCCCACTAGAAAGAAACACTTTGCATTTAATATCTGTGAAGCTGTGTTCAGAAGAGGATGACAAATATCATCTGTCTGCACTCATTTCTTTCATTATGCCAACCAATGTTTAGAAAACTTTTCTTCTCTTTCCCTCCCATCCTTGATTCAACCATGTTTCTTCCTTGATTTTTATTTCCTTTGGGGCTGCTGTTTCTGATTCCTTGTGAATGGGCTGTGTGGAGACGGTCAAGGGAACTTCTTCACAGCCACAGAAAAGGAAAAGAATCACCATGTTTTATGTATGTTGCCTATTTTTCTTTCCTCCCTTCAAATTGGTAGTATCAGTCCCCACTCCCAGCCTTTTGACATTATGGCTTAACACTGTCCATGAGGTAGAAATTTGTTTATTAGCCCTGTGGAATTTCCCACTTCAGTTTACCTTAGAAAATGTGGGAGGTTAAGAAGGTACAATTCCATCTGTTAAGTCTTTCCAAGTGGTGCCATGATGCTGTTTAACCTTTCCCCACAGATGTATAAAGCCAGAGCTGTCAACCTGCATACAGCGAGTCTCTGCACGCCCTTAATGCATAGACAGACACCAGATCTTTACAAGAAAATGTCTGCATAAGCAACTTTGCATTCACCTACTGGTGGTTCATTTAACTCTTTCTCTCCTGAGATGCATTTTCCTGTCTTTCTACAGCAGTATATATACACACGTGTGCATGTGTGTGTATGTATATATATGTAACATTTATATAACGTCATGTTCCCATTACACTGCTTGGGTCACCTAAGGATAACAAGTATTGCAGGTCATTCCTTAATTCTCACAATGGAGCCCAGGCTTTGATGTTAAAGGTCACAGGCTCATCCCTTTGATAAGATGTTGGTAATATGCAGTGGCATGTGAAAAACATCTCATCTCCTAATGTGGTGAGTACAACGAAGATATAGAGCTTAAATTACTTTGAGGGTTTGGTTTTTAGGTTTTTTTTTTTTGATTGAACAAAGCCTCACTTTTGAGAACACAGTTCTATTGACTGTTCAATTCAATTCTATTCAATTTTTCAATTTGATAAATATAATTCACATGAACATGACTGATTTGGGGGAGAGGGGTGAACTGGATTTGTCTTCCACCACATCCCCTGACAACAAATCAAAATATCCACTAATGGTACAGTTCTGGGTTGAGTTTCAGAAGTCCTGAAATCCAATTCTGATCTTGCTACTATTTCTGGCGTGAACATGGGTATGCCATTTCACTTCTCTGTGCATCTTCTTTTCCTTCTGACCTCTGTTTCATCTAGTCTTAGCTTGTCTCCTGTTTTGTACAGCAGCTATCAAGAGCAGAGTCCTGATATCACCACTCAACAGATGATTATATAGAGCTTGGATATTGGATTATATAGATATTGGATTCTTGGCTGGGATGAATGACAGCGGAGTCTGGAGACCAGTTTGAAGGAGGCTATTTGCTTTGCTTGAGCCATTTGTGCCTTTAAGGGAAAATTCAAGATGTGTAAAAACTCTACAGCTAGAGCTGCTCAGATACATATATCTAAGGCAACCAGATGTTCTTGAGTCATTATCTGACAAGAAGTCTTTGTTAGGCCAGCAGATTACTTGTGAATAAACTAAAACCAACCAGAACTACAAAGAAGAGGAATTCCATTCTGAGGGAAATGTCAGAATCTCTTTTCCTTTGCAAAACAGAATAAAAAATTAAAAAAAAAAATACATTGCTGAATTTCTCTAGAATGAGGATTCCTGAAGGCATTTAGTTCAGAAACATAGGAGTAGGAGATTTGGTTCTGAAAACATAAAATATCTCATACAGAATGTTTCCCAACCAAACTAACTAACTTAAACAGAGAATTTCTGAGCATAAAAAATACCACTCAGTGCTGAAAAAAATCCGTGTATTCTAACAACAGCCACCTGAAAAACTGATTTGTTGTTATCCACTGCTACACAGCCAAAGACGAGAAATGCTTTTCTTCTGGTATATCGTCTTCCTTCCCATTCAATGGAGCCATAGTGTGGAACCCCAGTTCAGGGGGTTCACTGAGGGACGTAGGTAGGTAGGAGCTGGGGGTGGCAGAGTAGAAGGAAAAAATAATCTTTGTAGAGGAAATCTGAAAGAAATACCATGCTTCTGGACCACAGGCATTTCCATATCTCCAACAGTTATGATTTTTTTTTTACCAAAAGGAGGAGATAGAATAAGGCAAGGAGCAAAACTGGGATTTTTCAGAAACGGATAAAAGATGGAAGTTCTTGACACAAGAAGAAGTTAGCTGGGCACATTGACCTGAAGGCAGGCAACCCAGGCCAAGGAATGAGAAAGAGGTAATGAAGAAAAGCCATGCAAAAGCCAGCACACCACCGGGATGCAGCCGGGGATTGGCTGGCAGTGATGCCACTGCCCTCCCTCCAACAACCGACTGTGGGTGATGTCATCTCTTTTCCCATAACACGTTCTAACAAACAAGATGGTGCAGAGGGAGGTTGTCCCTTTTTCTTCCTATTATTATTATTATTTTAATTTCAAAATTAATTTTGTAATAACAGCAATTAGACCCTCCTGCCAGCCTGTCCCTAGGGGGTGATTCTAGTTCTTGTGCAGCAAAAGTTTGCTCCTAAAGAACATCATAACAGGCATGCAATAATCACCCAGAAAAGCACAGCCTGTCGTGTCCTATTGCTTAATTATCCATCTTACCTTCTTTCAACCCTCTTCTTACTGTACTTTGTGTGATGTCTGTTTATTTTATTTAATTTTCCCCAACTGCCCTCCCTCTCTGCCTTAAGATTATGAGAGCTGAAAACATTTTTCCCTTTCATTCTGCTGCCCTGAGGTTCCTCCTGCTTGGTCACCGTTGATCGTTCCCATGAGGGATTATGAGTTCAACAATCTCTGAGACCTTTTCCCACTTTAAAGTTCTTGGGGACCACTTCTACCAGCTGTAACATCACTACGTTGGCATTTCACGAGATGTGAATGTGGCCTTTTGGTTTTACACCCTCAGAGTACAATTGACTATGACCCAGTTTCTGAGACGAACCTCTCCTGAAAGAAAGGGAGATGAACCCAAAGAAACCTAACATGCAGCAGCCAAAAATACTGTATGAAACAGTGGCTAGAGTTCCTCGCCTGGATGTCCTGGGGTTGGCTTGGTAGATCATGTGCAAAACTGTACAAAAAACTGCTTAATTTTTATTTGAGTGTGCCTTGAGATCCCTTGCACTAAAAGCTGCTCTGGTTTAAGATAGTTGCTAACCTTTGCCAGATGTTGGAATCACAGCCAAGCATCTGAGTGATATCAGAGTGGAGCAGCCTCTGCCCCTTCCACCCGACCATACTGAGCCAAAAAAAATCCATTCAGTTTGCATCATTTTGCTCTCCTGGTCCGGAGAGATGCTCCATATGGAGCAAAATCTGATCCTCCATATCATGTCTAAGCAAGATTCTCAAGACAATCTGTGAGTAGTTTAGAAACAAGTCTAAAGTCGAAGAGAGGAAAAAGCTGAATATCTCGCTAGAAAGCAGTAGCATTTAATCTCCCTTGAAAATAGGAATTGGTCTGTGAAGTTGCTGGGATAAAACTAACAAAACTGATCAATTTTGTATCCATGTTCCAAAGTCTCTTTGGTTCCTTGATACTCTCATTTCTTGTGCTTTGTCTTTCAAACCAAACTAGGATCAGGAACGGCTGTGTGCAGCTCTTGAGTTCAGCTGAGACACCCATGCCCAGGCAACAGGAGGGGACTGGTCCCGGGCTGAGAGAGCAAACATGCCAAAGTGAGCTGGGGAAAGCCACATCACTCAGAGATCCCGCTGGAAGCGTCATAGACAGGCTTCACAGTAGGTGAGGAGATTCAGATTGTATTTGATTTTCCCCTTTCTGCTTTCTTGGCTTTTTTTTTAGATTGATAAAACAAAACAAAACAAGGAGGGGGAGAAAGTTCCTTTTCTGTTTAAAAGAATTTTTAAGATTTTTACCAAATGAGAATGAAAATAAATAGACAGTTTTATACTGACATTTTAAAGTCAGTGTTAGCCATCTTTAAACACATGTAAAAATACAGAAAGGTAAATTAACTAATTTATTTTTAAATTAAGACCTGTTTCCAAGCCAAATAATGGAAAACATTTATTTTCCAACCTATTGGAAAGAAATGATTGGACGGGAAGGGGCTTTGGTATTATTATTGGGTGCTTTTTCCCTGCCTAAATGAACTGCTCAGGGGAAAAGGCATGAATTCATAAAATGTTTTGGTACTACTAAATCAGGAGGGGATTTTTTTTTTCTTTTTTTTCTCCTGGTATAAAAAGCATTAGATGAAAAATATCACCTAGTTCAGTTTTGGCACTGTGGCTGTCTAGTATTTGCTGGGGTTTGTACCTCGAGCATTACCCACCATGTTTACCCACATTGAGACCTGGGAAGGGAAGTTCGTAACTCTCCTTGGCAAGTTCCTGCCGGGCGCCCGTGAAGACCAGGTTTGTTGTCGCCAGTGCAGACCACAAGGCTGCACAGACGGCCACCTGCACGTGGTCTCCTGCCTGCCGGGGTGCCAGTGGTGGAACGGCAGAGCCGGCACATGGCCAGGCATGTGGCAACTGGGTGGTCAGCCCTGGGTGGGACAGGGAGTTCCCGGTGCTCGCATCTGCACCCATGGCTGCACTTTATGAGCAGTGTGGACACAAGCCCAGCCAAGGAACATCACTGGTAATTCCTCCCTACAACCTACCAACTTTATTTTTTTCCCTAAGATATGCAAGCTACGTCGAGGGTCAGCTTAGGAAGGGCTTTTAAGAGATCTTTACTGTTCAAGGCAGGCTGTGGTTTCATTATTTTTATTATTTTGGTAGAATGAGTAACAGGAATAATAGTAGCTGAGGGTTGTTTCTCTTCATTGACTTTGTGTTAGGTTTGGAAGCCGTTCCACCAGGACAGTCAAAACACAGACAGGAAATAATCTGTGATAATGTCCAACTGGGGTATCAATTACGGCTTTAGAGTTTCATGTTAAAGGCATATTGTCAGATCAAATTTAAACCAAAAGTTGTGGGTTGCGTTTTTCAGATACATATATATACATATAGATATGTATACATACGAGAGAGAAAGAGAGAGAAAGAGAAACGGAGACTACTGGAAACATTTTCAATTCTCTTTTCTTTTTAAGTTTTTTAAAAAAAATTCTAAAGCAAACAGTCTCCTCTCTACCATGTGTGAGAATTGACTGCTGTCCTTGGCCTAGCCTGACCTTATGAGCTTGCTGGGGGTTTTTTAACATCCTCTCTTAAAAGACTCTGGTGGGTGAAGCAACTCTTTCCTCAGAGACTAGAGGAGACATGGGGTTAATCTATCACGGTGGCCCCGTGGCAATCTCTGGCACAGGAGTGGGCATGTGCCCACACAGAGGCTTGGCAAGTGCATCTCTGACCAGGGTATGGTGCATCCAAGCACAGACATCGATGGAGCCTTTCCCCAATTCATGGGAGCTGAAAGAGGTGTCCCACGATGAAAGCCACGGCAGGGGAACTGGGAGAGTGTCATTTCAACCCAGCCTTGCTCAGCATGGTCGTGTTGTGTGAATATGGGAGGGAGGGAATGCTGTAGCAACCTTTCTTTTGGCCAGAGTAGGAGAAATAGGTGGGACTGATGCTGATTCTGTTCAAAAAACAGGTTCTTTCTGGACATCTGCTGTCAAGTCTCATAAAGATAAGACAGTAACTGCTGCTTGGTGTTACATCAAGAGTCACTGGGTGGTCCCCAGAAAACCATGAAAGACTCCTTCACATTAGGATCACATAGTTAAAAGAAACAACATCATACGCTATCACTTTCCTTCTCCCTCTCCCTGTTGTCACCCAGAACTGGCAGAAATAAATAGAAGGGAGATGTATTTACAAACAAGTTTGTGAAACCAACCTCTGGCAAACACATGAGAATAAAATCCTGTGTCCAGTCCCAGAACTGGCACTTTAAAAAGAAAACTTGGAGAAAGCTCAAAAAAGAGCTGCCAGAAAGATTTATAGCCTGGCAAACATGCTTACCAGTGAGAGAGGAAAGGAGAGCCATTTGTGAGATGGCATATAGGCTAACAGGTAAATAAGTGATTAGGGGACTTATGAAGTGAAAAACTCTGATATAAAATGGATCTTTGATCTAGCACCCAGAGGCATGAGAGACTCCATGAGCTGCAATGTGGAAATCAGCAAAGCCCACAGAGGAAATATGTGGCACATTTCTGCACAGAAGAGTAATGCAGTACAGGGAGAGCTGCACCCCAAGGGACAGGGTGCATTTACCATCGTTTGGAGCCATGGGATGACATCCCTTGTCCCGGCCCAAATTAACATGAAATATTACATCCCATGTTAAGCACAGGGCCAGATAAACTGGTGAGAGAGATGTCTTCCAGATCATCAGCCTGAAAGGTCTTCTGGGAAGTAACCGTCACTGCCCTGGAGTCCTGGTTATGTAACCTCTCCAATGCTGGAGCAAAGTTGTTTTCTACATGTATGGACAGAAAGGGATTTTTGCAATGTGAACACAGGAAAGGGACTGAGAGTCCCTGGGTAATGCGTCCATCCCTAATGGGTCACAGCTGGATCTTGCCTGCACACCAGCATGGCTGATCAGGCCTGAGGAAGCTTCACAAACATTTGTCAGGCATGGAGGCCAAATGGGAGGCTGTAAAGAGAGAAGCTACACGTAAAGCCTTCCTGGTAGCTGCTAAATATGACTAAGCGTGGGCTCCTTGGCTTGCAGAGAAGGGACCTGAGGCATTGTTCAAGTGAGGTCCTGTGCTGGCATGGTAGAAGTCTTTGGCACCAGGTAGTGATTTGCATGGATTTGGGACCCTGCTGAAGGAAATGAGAGTCATCTTTCAGCTCCGGGGGATTGATGTAGAGTAAGAAGTCAGCAGGCTCAAGGTGAATGCTAGAACAAGACAGGTTTTAAGCATATAGCCACATGTATAAGACAGTGATTTGCAAGTAGGAAAAATCATCAAAATGAGCTTTTTCTGCTCTTTCTATTCTCTGAGAAAGCTTTCACTAATGTTTTTGTTAGATCTCATTCTTTATAAAGGTCATGCTACAAAAGACCAGTAGCTACCACAGACTTATCTCTCACATACGTCCATCAAGTTCTGGAGAGGGCCTTCCATCCTTAGGAAACCTTTAAGTCCAGCATGGTTGCAAATCTTGCTCAGCCTTTAAGAGGAGTGTGTAAAATTCCAGAGGCATTCCAGAAAATATGACTCACATGGAACCAGATTTTGACCCCAGGATTTGATTATACCTGAGGATAAGGGAAAGAATTCTTTATATTGGGGAAATATGAAAGGAAAGCAAATTTCCCGGCTCCAAAAAAGTCTGGAGTTTGTTCTGATATCTGTATGTTCTTCCCTGTCTCCTCTTTGCACAAGTAATGTTAAAATCTGTATTAGGCTCTGCAGACAAATCACCCAGCAGTGGCAAACTGGGAGGTTTTACGTAGATGATAACTGAAATCCAGAACTGTGTTTCAGGATCATAATGTAGGTAACTGGACCAAGATGTAGAGACTGGACCCAGCTGAAGTGTAAGGGCAGGTGTCATCCATCCATATTCTTCTCAGTATAAGGGAACAACCTCCCAAAGCCACTAACTGACAGACGCATTTGAAACCCTGACCTCAAGGAAAAAGGTCCCTGTTCCATTGCCTTGCTAGGGAGCTTTCCTGTCCCCAGTGAGGAAGCTTTTTGTCTAAGCTCCCCTCCTTTCTCTCATGCTCCCTCTCTTCTCAAGCTCTCTTAGACAGTTCATGTTCCATGTGACTAGAAACTGGAATGACTAAAAAGGGAGCCTCTGGTTATAATAAAACAAAAAAGCCAGAGTTTGTTTTGTTTTCCCTGAAAGAAGATCCGGTGGTTGGCCATTCTTTAGACAGTTAACAATTTGGACAATTTGTCAGTGTGTTCAGGGCAGAGGAAAGCATGTGACAATGGATTCAGGGACCATGACCATAGCTTGGGACAGTGAGGGGATACACAGTTGACTGATCCTGACAGCCTGTTCTCCCTTTCTCCAGAGCTGATAAACAGCCCCCATTGATAATTAAGCAACAAGTATCAAAGACACATTTTAAACTATTTTACCAATTTTTTTCCTTACTCCTGGCTCAGGTAAAGCTTTATGCCAGATCCCTATGTATAGGTGCTCACAGTGTTTCACACAACCTTAAGGATCATCCTAAACAACCCACCTGCTGAACTGGGACATATCCCAGAACTGGCCAACAGAAGGTCCTGTATTTAAGCCTTTCGCCAGATGCAGAGTGCCTGTAGGAGGGATTTCTTCTCCCCCAATTTAGCAACTGAAAATCAGGCTTCTAGCCTAGGCTGAGCACCTCTGGAAACAATTCATCCTACCTGGAGTTATCTAAAGAAAATGAAACACTGCTTTCCATTGACTTGCTAAAAAAGGTGGCATCCAACTTTAGGTGGCTGAAGTGTAAATAATCTCACATTATTGGGATGCATGCATCTACATACATAGACGTATGCATTATTGGGTGCATACGTCTACTCTAGGTACCAGGACATAGGAACTAAGGTTGTCTGAAATATAAGTTTGATGATAAATGTAATTACATTACATTTAGGAGATCTTCTGGACAGTAGAGTTGTGGCCTAAATTTCCAAGAAAAGGTACCTAACTGGAGGCCCCTATTTCCATGTCTAGACATCAGGTTCAAAACTGCTGAGAACACATGGGTCTCACAGAGGTCACACGAAAAGAAAGTGAAGAGAACAGGGTTGCTTATCACAAAGAAGAGGTGAATTACAGTAATACTTTTAAAAAGTAGGGACAAATCTAAGAGAGACAATCTGTCTCCCTTTCTGATTATAAAGGAAGGCTCAGCCAGGAGAACAGAAAAGTGACAAATTCCATCTTAATGAAAAGAAATGAACGTTTTTGTTTTCATGGGACAGAGTGGGACTTATTGCCACAGGAAGGCTGGGAAGCCGAGAGCTGAAAGTTTAAGCCATTGCCTAGTTATGAGCAGTTGGGAATTTTCCCAGTACAGAGGGAGGGCTGGACAGACCATCCAACAGATCTCTTCTTTGGATTGCATGATCTCCCTTCTGATACACTGGTGTCAATCATCACTGGAGACAACCTCATGTTCAAATGAACCAGGAGTACCCTGTGTCACCCTGATTTCAGCTGGAGGCACATACAAATGACCTGCCAGACATACACAGGGAGAAAAGCTCTGAAAGAGACTTTCAGATGCCCCTGTTTTACCCACCCCATGCTCACCACTTTTTTATTGTCAGGCACCAGATCATAAAGCTGGGATCGTGTTCCCAGAGTACGAAGGCAAGTAAAAAAAGGGCAGTATCTCCTACAGGAAGGCATGAGGGTAGGAGACAAACCTGGCATCAATAGAAAACTTGGCGTGGATTTTCAAGGAGCTCCAGAAATAGCAGACGTGCTGTCATTGAAATGTAAGAGGAGGAGGGCAGAGCAAAAATATATAGGTTTTATGGGGGATTTGGAAGATTAGAAGAACAAATAAGTAACACAATGGCTGGATATTGACTCAAAGAATACTTGAACTAGATTTGACTGGCAAACAGTCCCAGTCTCTATTTGCCAACTGCTTGGAATTGTTTGAGCAATGACCTTGAAAAACATACAGCAGATTCAAAGACTGGGAAGCCAGAAGGCCGCACTGCACTGGTCTGATCCGACGCTTTGCACAACAGCATCCCTCCAATGTCACCTAGTCTCAACTCTGCTAACTTTTTCAGCCAGCAAAAGTGGCTCAGCCACTTTAAGATATTAAACTGGTTTAAAGAATTAAGTCCTCCTAAATCTTGAAAGCAGTTTAGCAGATCATGCTGCTTTTAAGACACTAAATTCTTAAACCACCTTAACTCCTATGGAGGAGCTGAGAGCTTAGTACACCAAAGTCATGCCAACTTAAGAGTTTAAACTCTTAAGACACTTTTCACGTTATAAGCCAAATTCAGGATCAAGCATAGTGCCCACCTTCTTGCCTGGTGTCAGTTCAGATGTTCAGCATCCAACTGCATCACCCCACACCAGCTCGAGAGGTTTGGCGCTGAATGTCTGGTTTAACTCATCGCCTGCTTTGCCAAATCACTTGACTTGTCTTCCAAGAGCTTTTGTTCGTATCAGTCAGTCTTAATCTATAAAGTTTATATCTCTCTGCAGATGGTTTTGATGTGGTATAAGAATGCATTGGGTAAGGTTTTTTAAGTTCAACTCATGTCGAAATTTTCTGATGATAAATACAAATATAAGATCATATATAGATCAGCTGTAAAATCCTAAGAAAGAGGCCTGACCCAAACATATTTTAAGAGAAGGCTCTCTCTATGCTTTTGCAACTGGAGCAGCACATATACAATTAGGTTTAAAGAATGGAAGGAGAGGATGGGGAAGTTAGGAAATCAACTTGATTCTTTAGCAAACACCAGTCAAGCAAACTCAGCTTTCACCAGAAAGTTTTATGACTGGTCACAAACTACCTTTCCCCTGGATATACAGAGTCCATATTTACAGCCTCAGAGCTGATCTTTCTTGTGCAGGGGTGGGGACATGAAAAAGAACACAGAATCCAATCCAATTTTTCCCATAGAAATGGCCTCACCTGGAATAAGAAAACCTCCTGTGGTTTAGTAGGATATGATGACTCCTAAAACAGTAGCTAACTGTGGTAAAGAAAAAAATGTAATTTAGCAAACAGGTAGTATATAAGAACACTGAATGCACAAAAAGGCTTGTATTACCTTTTGGAGGTCTCCATGTTGTCTAGAGTGAATGATTTGAAGAGGAGAGAGAGGGACTCTCTGAAAGGGTGGTTCAGAGCAGAAGTGTACTCAGGCTATATTTAAATTAGGGCATGCAAAAAGCATGCTCAGACAAATCTGGACCATGTGGTTTGGAGAGAGATTTGCGTGTGCATCAGTCCTCACTGCAACTCCAGTGCCACCATTTCCACAGGAAGGAAACCAGGCATGTGGGCCAGAAGGGAGCAACAGTGTTCTCAGTTTGGACCATCAAGGAACAAGGACGCCTGTGTGTACTCCTCACACAGAGTGCCCCAGAGTATCCCCCACACACACACTGTGTATGGCGTCAAGACCACCCTCTGGAAATGCTTCACTGTTAAAGGGTCTTTCAACTTAAGATCAAATGAAGGCTGATCTTCTCCAGGCTGGTAGTGAGTCCCTCAGATGATGCATGTTGTGGTCGTCTACAGAGTGGTTCAGCCCTAGACCATATTTTCAGCTTGTCCCGGCCACACCAGGGTCAGTGGTATAGAGCTGATGATCTGTCTGTCCATTTCTTTGACTTATATACTTTGCAGATTTGTTTAAGAAGAAAGTTAAAGCAAGCCAAAGTTAAAAAGCAGCTTTGTTTTCTTGAGGTAACAGGTTTGCTCTGTACAAACAGTATCTCTTATCTAATAGCCCCAGAAAGGCATGTAGCGTCAAGCTGATAGTGTCTTCATGCTTGGCTTATTTTTGCATTTCATCCCTGAGATATGCAGGCAACCTGCCATCAGCTGTAAAACCACAAACCCTGATCTGTGATGGGGACTGATAAGACAAAATATATGAAAACAGACTCCTTAGAGCTTGACTCCTTTCCAGGAGGCTCTGGACTGAGATCTGGCATTTGAAAGTGATTGTTCATGCATAAGAAGCAGCATTTTTTATGTTTCCTTTTTAAGGCTGCAGAAAGGCTAAAAGAAAAGTGAGTGAGTCGGGGAGAAACCAATGTGATGTTATTAAGCTCCCATCATGACATTAGCAAGTGCAACATCCAGTAGAACAATGGCTTTGACCTGCGTAGCCCCCTATGCTCCTGGGAGCCTTCTCCCCACTTCAAAATAAGAGGAAACATCATGTCACTGGGTTGACGTGATTCACAGGGACAGAAAACAGAACACAAAGCTGTCAGCTTCCACTCTGATGGGCTGTTTATCAGTCCATTTTTCCCTTGGTCACTTAGTCTAAACAGCCACTTACTGACCCTAAACTTTGGAGACTTCAAGTTTTCTGAGTCTTCCTGCTCCCAAATAGTACTTTGCTTGTTGAATATAGGAATTAGATAACATTCCTTAAATTTAGGTGCTTGCTTGTGATGCTGTCTGTTTTGTAACATTTCAAGACCAAGAGAAATCACCCAGCACACCTGTGGTACACGTGGTGGACATGGTGTAATGGTGTGCATGATCCAGGACCAGGGCACAAATGTACCTGCCTGCTTCCTTCATGTTGTTTGTCAAACTCTGCTCTTCCTCGCAGGATTTTTGCCTAAAGACAGAACCGAGATAATGGAAGAAGAACTCCTCTGGGTCTGTCTGAGTCTGAAAGCAGAAACAGCAGCTATTGCTGCTACTGATGTGTGAAATCTGCTGCCCAGAAGGAAGTCTTTGTAGGTGTTATTTAGCCTGCCTCCATCTCAAAACACCAGATTCCCCTGCAACTTGAGCTAACAGGGTATTTCACCACCTGTTTGCAGAGCAGGGCCTGAGAAACATTCCCAAGCTGCTGTGCTGCTACCTCCAAGCAGGCAACACCACCCCCACACTCTCCCCTGCCTAAACATTATTCAGTCTTTGCATTTCTTTCTGGGAGCAAGCCCCAGCCATGTGTCAGGAGCAGATCTTCCACCCTTGTTGGATTCATGGCATTGACCTATCCCCATGCTTTGCCTTTCCAAAGTCCTGAGGAGAAGCACCCAGCTGCAAAGCAATTTAAATGGATGGGGAGCCAAGAAGTACGCTAAATAGCTTATCTGATTCTCTGGGGAATCCATCTGGAGCCAAGAGCTTTTCCCCATCTGCGTAACAGCAATTACACTGCCTTCTCACCCTCATCCTCCATAAACTCTTATAATCTCCTGACCTTCTATCCAGACAAGGGCAGCGATTCTCTCTGGAGCAAAATGAGCTCGCCAAGGGAGAGCTTCGTCTTATCAGGAACACACCAGCCCCTGGTGTTTGGTTAAAGGGCGGCCATCCAAATTAAACCTCCAAGCAGAGCTCTTGCTCCCTTTCACCAGGTAAAGGAATTAATCAGGTTTGCTTTAAGGATACTCTGGTTGCACAAAAATATCCTGAAGTTTATTAAGATCCTGTGACAACTGTACCCATCTGGCACTGTTTTGGACCATCTTTTCCAGAAGGCTTTAAATTCTTCAGTGCACATGGCTATATTAAGACCAGTACAAAGGACTGTCACCCTCTTCCCACCATGTACTGCTTAGAGGTGTTAAGGATATGTTCTTGACCTCCACTGCACTGGGGAGAAGCAGTTATTGGCATCTTGGCCCATGTGGTTCCATTTGCTGGTTCTCTGTTAAAGCTGTTCACTTGCAACAACTCTGAAGAAAGGAAAATGTAAGCAAGAGGACACAGAGCTGGGGTGATGATAGCACCAATGTACAAAGCCTAAAATGGCTTTTTTCCTTTGTGGAGCACTAGTGGGAATGGCTGGAGCTGTCCAGTGCCAGCTGCAGGCCACTCTCCAGCAGGCCATGAGCAAGAAAGAAGACCAAGGAAGAGTCACAAGAAGAAAGCAAACATGTATTGACAACTTCCCAGAACACAGCCCCTGACATTTTGGGCTTGTGGACTTCATGAGTCACCTTTGGTGCCTTCATACTGAACAGCTCTTGATGGATTCAAAGACGAGTTGAAGAGATTACTGGAAGAAAAATCTTTAGCATAGAGCATCATGCAGCAAGGAATTCCACAGCTTAGCAACTTAATGTGAACAAATATCTTCTGTTGTTTGTTTTATACTTGCCTTTTAATTTTGTATTTTTCCATTTTCTCCATTTTTTCCTCCTTTTGAGTAACTCTTCTTTTACTTGTGATATTTGGCCCAAATGGTCTGCAGAATCTCTTTTTAATTAGTTTATATAAAATGATAAGCTTTATTTGAATGTGGAAGTTGCAAATAAAGACAAGATCTGGACTGATTTCCTCCTGAAAAGCCTGTGATTGCCCAAACATACCTAATCACTTACCTTCATCTAGCCCATATTTTTCTTATTATAATGATTTTCTGTATTTGACTGTGTAAGACTTTATTTTTGTATCCTGGGGTAGCTAAATGAATTTGAAATGAATATGGATTTCCTGCTGATCTCATTTAGTTTTGGTCTTCACCCTGGAATTGAAAACATCAATGCCAGGGTGTGTTAGAGGTACACTTCTGGAAAGGCAATTATCCTATAAATGCTCAGCTGTAACTTATATAATAATTATTTCTTCAACTGAAGTGCCTTTTGAAGTACTTTCCAAAAACTTACAATAGCTGTAACCCATAAGCATTTTGGTAGGGCAGGGAGACCAAATTCTACACTCCATCTGAAACCATTCTGCAGGAACTGTGTCTGAAGCGCGCTGGCATCGGGTATAGCTGGATCTCTCACATTAGGTGTTTGGAAATCTGTCTGCAAAGATGTATGCCCTGCAATGTTTACTTTTCAAATATTACTTGGAAATTATATGATGGATGACTGATCTGTTTTTTTTTTCATCCCCTCTTGGCTGAGGGTTTCCCTGGAACTTGAGACATGTCTCTGCTGAAAAAATCAGTCAACATTTACGAAGAACAAAAGACAGCAGAAGGTTATTCAGTGTGTCATATAGTTTCACCTGAACTCCAGTGGTTTCAGAGTGTATGTGATCTACCAAGCATCTTGTCCAAGTCAAAAGCAGACTGCTTGTATAACCTAAACTAATTCTTGTGATGCCAGTCGTCTACATTAGCTAGTTAAATAGCTTCTCTCTAATACAGCTGTTAACTGAGGGGAGAAGGGTATGGGCTGAGAATCAGCAAATTTGGGGGTCAGTAATCTTTGGCAATTCAAGCAATCTTGAGACCCTCCCTTCATTTCCTTGGAGCCCTTCCTTTCTCTTCTTGTCTGAAGCCTCTTCAAGTCAGGGATCTGTTCTGCCTTGTTCACACACAGCATATGCCACTGTGACCCCTCAAGTGTCATTGGGATCCATTGTAGACACTGACTTAATTTAGAAATGGTATTAGGCTGCAGCATTTTGATGACTTACATTGGCGAAGAGCAGCCATCAGGGGAGGCTGGCTGCAGCATGAAGCTGAACAGTTGGAGCAAAGTAGAGTCTGGAGCTTTGAGAAAAGACCATTTAAAAACCAGTATGTGCTCAGGATTCAGAAAATAGTCACAGAGGGGCAAATTCGTCCTTGGCAAAACCCTGGCCTGGGGTCACATTGGATGTAAGCCTGCTTCCTTTCTATCAGAGGGATTTGCAAGCAGAAAGAATTTTAACAAGGTCTCCAGACGTGACTAAAGACCCTGTTTGTTTTAGATCAAACCCCATCCACCCCAGAGCCCTGAGTATATCTCTTTTTCATAAAATATCACGAGCTCAGATATGTGTTTGTTTTTGGGGGTGACTCCTCCCCCCCCACTCAGCCTCATTCACCTGTTAAAAGCTCATGAGAAATTGTATCCATAGCATTCCTGTCCCCATAACACTGGCACGTGGTGAAAGCCAGCAAGCTGGTTCTCCTCAGACTATGGGAAAACACTGCCTTTCAAGCCTCCCCTCATCTGAAGCACATTGAGTCCTTTCCAGGGCAGGCATACGATACTGAGTTCACACATCTCAAAACACTGAAAAACTTTTTCAGAGGGTCTTTAAGAAATAAAACAGTAGCAATGATGATGATGATAGTAGTAGTAGTAGTAATAATAATAATAATAATAATAATAATAATAATAATAGCCTTTGAGTCTGCTGCTGTACCCCCCACAGCTCCTTCTGTGGGGGGTAATCTTATTTCATGGGCTTAAATGAAGGAGTCACAACCAATTCAATTACTCAAGAGTAATATCCTTCATAAAGAAGAGCCCCTACCGCTGTTCCTTTGGAGGGTTCCCCTTTCCTGTTCCAAGCAGCTGTGTTGGTATTTAGACACAGGATACCAGCTCAGCCTCTACTTCCAGCACAACCTCGACTCATATCCTGCAGGCTTTATAAGTCCCCAGATGGTCCATAATGCTTGTGTAGTAGTTAGCCAGCCAAACAGTGCTTGCTGCTTATCTGGTGTATAACTCTTTGGAATGCGTGTGTGTGGAAAATGAGAAAAAATGCCAGATCATCTTCCCACAGAACATTTCCTTTCTTGTCCTCAGCCACCCCTCTCTAAGCCCAGACAGAAACAAAACACCAGCTAGGGAATCGGCCACGTTTGCATCGCAATGGACTTGATCCTCGAGTCTTTTCAGAAGCAGCCTGGTGTATTGTGGCTGTGAACCTTTGATGCCAGGGCATTTACGCTGATCTCTGAGTTCTGACAACCCATTTAGCCCTAGCTTAAATGACAGCACCAGATGGACGTTAGTAACAGAGCATGCCCAAAGCTAGCCATTTTCAAAATAATGGAGATTCAGAGGATTCCTGCTAGCAGTGGAAGGAGGACAGAAATGTAACACGAAAAAGAAGTTATGGGGAAGGGTCCACCATACTGCTGACATTCAGGAATCTTTGCAAGGGTCTTTTGCTAGATTATCCTTCAGTCTCAGCTCTAGCTTGGCTCTTCCTTCACCATGTGAAGAGTCATACTGGTAGTTCCCAAGGTCCCTGGTTCAGTCCTTGAAATTGGCCAGCAGACCTGTCCACAATGAAGGAAATGGTTTGGGCAATGAATAAACCAGGGATACTTACAGTGAGTAAGAAAACAACTGAAGGCGTCTCCAGGGCCAGCTTACTCTGCTCCTCCAGCAGAGATGTGGGTTTGCCTGCTTGTTTGTGTTGTTCTTGACTTAACCAGTATTGGCAACATTTGGATGATCCCCATCCTAACACTGTGAGTAAATGAGGCATTTGTTTCTTTTGCCGGTGCTGATCTGTTCTGATATTCAGTTACCCTGGAGCAGAGTAGGGAGGCTAGGGGAACACACGGAGACACAGATGGAGGTTTTCATTTCAGATTCACAGCTCCAGAGATTCTGCTTTAATGCAGAAAGGGAATCTTCTGTTTAGTGCGAAAAAAAATAGTAAACGTTGCTGTTGCTGTTCTTGCTCAGTTTTTTGTTTTCATGAATAACTGCTGAATTCAGAAAGTGCTAGTCTTGAACATCACTTGTGGCTGGGCAAGTGGGGTGAGCAGTGTGGGCATCTCAGGAGAAGGAGGAGATTGTCAAAGACCCCAGTTCTTTATATTTCGTTACACCCAAATAAAAGGAGACAGGGTGAACACCTTTGCCCTGGGTTCCAGAAATACTGCTACATTCCCGAGCAGGAACTCTGAATGTTGAAGAGCATGACACCAACTAATGAAAAATCAAAAGGCATTAAATAGACAACAGCAGTGGCAGAAGTTCATACTCTCTTGGTGCAATGGTGACAATGTATGCTGTGACACTCCAGCAGGTAGCCATCACCAGCCTCATTACTGGGTATTAAATAAACAAAAGGAAATATATTCAGCCTTCTATTTCTCAATGGGAGCTCCTAAGGTTCTTTCTGACTTTATCTTCTGTGATTAAGACCTTACATAAAAGGGACTGTGGACAAGGGTAAGGTGGAAGTGAAGATGAGTCACAGAAAGATCATTGAAATGTTTTGGTTTCTTTTTCCCAGTGTTTTCAAAGGACTTTAGGAGGACACTGACCTCGTACAGAATGCTGAAACCCTCAGTTGCAGGTCAGCAAAGATATTTACTCGTCTAGCTCCCATTTCAATCAGTGCCTGAGTCTCCCTGGGTTTTGCTACCAAGAGCCTGAATGACAGCATGACAGCCATCTAACTTCCACTGTTGTTAATTGTTCCCTGATGGCTCAGTGAGCGCATTGAAAGGGTTCATTCAAAATGTATCCCATTGTCTTGATGTTTCCGTCTTTTATTGCAACTTTTTCTTGGTGCCTGCTGAGTATTTACATATGGTCACTTCTCTTCCACATAACATGACCCATACCTAAGACATCAGACAACAGAGCTGGCCAACGAGTGTTCTTTCCCAGCAGCACAGCACACACCTAAAAATAAGAGGCTTGCACTACCATGCAGCAATCGTTTTGCCATGTTTTGCTGTCATGCTTTGGGGGTGGCATATTACTTCTCCATTTCCCCTGAACATATTCCACAGGCTCTAAGCCTCCACCAGGAAAACAGGGAGGGCGGGAAGGCAAAAAGCATGACATTAAAATTCAGATGCCAATTTCAGTAGCATGAATAAAAATTGTCTTAACCTCTGAGGTCAGGAGGTCACCAGCTGGAAGTGGAAAATCGCCACCAGTAAATTGCTGTGGGTTGGAGTGATGAATGCTAGTTAGTACCAGTGAATTTCAGAAGAATCTCAGCTGTAGGGAGACAGGGGCATCTTGGAACAAGGCTGAACAATTTCTGACTATGTTTTCTTTCTTCTTTAGTCTGTCTTGTGCTCCTTCTGCTTCCACAGATTTCTCAGTTGAGGCAGTGAAAGATTAAACCCTGGTGGGAAAGTCTTGTGGCACATAATAGGGGTGAAAGCAGTGAGATTCCATAAGGATTGAGTGGTATTGTAAGAAAATTGCTCTCAGATCCTATGGATATCAAGAGGGAGGGAAAGTGCCCCAGTACTTGAAATTCGCAAAGTTGACTATAGCACAGAGGTGCATCTACTGCTACTTATGTCAAACTACAGCCCAGTCTAGCAGCAGGCACCCTGTACCATGTATGCTCTGCTTATTTGAGCCCAAGCTATAAACAGCCCAAGTTGGGAAAGTGATGAGTTGGTCTTCTTTCTCTGCCAGTTCATCTTTCTCTTGCAGAGTGAATACAGGCACATTTTGTCTCCATCAGCTTACCATCATTCATCCATCCATTGCTGCGTACATCAGCTTACAGCCTTGTGGGCTGTAGTCATTGTTCAGCCACCATCTAGAATAATGGGTTCTTACTCTGTTCACAGGACGTAAAGCAGTGAAGTAATATAAATTAATAAATGTCTATACGAGTGAATAGAAGATGCATCCAAATCACTTTGGCTAGTCCAAAATTCTAGGGTGGGGAAGATTTCAGGTTGAAGAGACTGGACCACACCACAAAATGCTCCAGTGATGATACAATTCTCTACACACTTTATGGGACACATGAATATAAGCCCTACTATTAAATCTGGTTTGAGGTTTCCATAATGGAAAGGGGCCAGCTTGCATTTCAGGTGTCATTTGTGTAGGGGAAGCTGGACAAAAAGCAGAAAGTTGGCAGCAAAAAATACCAGGCTCCTTTCTCCTTCCAGCCACCCCTCTCCAAGCTCTTTGGCTAACCCCCAAACCATGGCAGGAGCTGAACACTGCTTTTCATTGAGTGACATACCTGGCTCTAGAAGAACACGCCCTTGTGGAATTGGCACCCGGGCAACTTTTCCATTCCCTCTGCACAACACTTTTTTTTTAATGCTTTCCAAACTAAAACAAAACTCAGAGGATTTGCTACCATGTTCCACTCATTATATTGGTTTTATGAGGGTGTGGAGCTTTCTTGCATGATGGCAGGATGGATTTGTCCCTGAAACTTAAAATGCAGCAAGGAAATATAATAGATGGAGCTCTTTCTTTTTCTCCATCAGACTTTTTATTGGTTTGGTTTGTCTCTTGTATATTTACCTCTTCACTCCAAATCAATCCACAATCATTTATGTCCTTTTTCAGGAATGTGTTCAGCCTTTAGTGCTAGAACAGCGGTGGCCCAATCAGACTTCCTGGACTCACTATGTGGAAAATACAAAGGATCATAGCAAACAAGACTGCCAGTACCTCCAAAAGTCACCAGGAAAACTCACTCCAATGCAGGATGGTTATACCTGTGCCATTTCTAATGTCCTCTTCCAGCTTTTAGGGCTCGTGATTCCACAAGTCCTGATGGACTCATCTCCCCATGTGATAGACATATCTGCCCCAGGTCGCTAATGCTGTCCTCTGCCTCTCTGCCCTTAATACCAAAAGGGTTTCCTTATTTCCAACCTACTCTCCTTTGCTTCAGTTTTAACCCATTGCCTCTCACCCTATCTGCACTGACAGGTGAAGCAGGTTGTTCCTTTTTCTTTGCAGCTTTGTGTGTGCACAAAGACATCCATCATAGATCCCTTCAGATTCTCTTCTCTAGACTAAACACCCTTACTTCTTTCAATCTTTCTTTCTAAGTCAGGTCTTCAATCACTCCTGTTACTTTCCAGCTGGTCTACATCCTTCCTGAAAAGCAGTAACCAAAACTGCACACAGTATTAAAATTGAGTTCCTACTAATGGCAAGAAGAGTGGAAGAATTGCTTCATACTTACAGGCAGTTCTCCCACTTCTCCATCACAATATGGCGCTTGTCTCTTTCCCAACAGCATGATTGTGTTGGATTATGCCCCATATCCGACCTGCTCTAGGCAACCGTACTCCATCCTCTGACAACTCAGCTGATCATTCTGCTTATGGGCAACATCCCGCATGTTTCTTTATTGAAATGCATCCTATTTTCCCCCTACAAGCAGACCTGACTCAATCGCCTCTGAAGCCAATAGAAAGTATACGCTCTGTACTTACATTACGATGTGTAATGAGACTGTGATGCATCTTCTGTGTAAGCGTTCTGCACAAAACACATGCTACTTACATTGCAGCGTTTACCAATTGGCCATTGGAGAAGCATATAGAGATGTAGGGAAGAAAGCTATGTCCTTCACCAGGATACACCACTCTGCTATTGCATTGCACTTCATTCTATTATTCTCCTCATGACCTTCTGAAGCCTGATCCAGCCGTAGGGATATAAGGAAATCGCTTTCAGGTCTTTCAGACTGCAAGAGGGACTGAAATAGTCCCTTGAGCTAGTTGAGGGAATCTCTCTAGTAAATCCATGAAATGTATGTCTCAAAGGATGTCTACTGGGACCATGAATTTTGAAAATAAACTCACAGTTCCACATAGGGATTCTGTTGACTTTGCCACTTCCCACACTGTGCAAAGGGCTTTGAGATCCCTGGGTAGGAAGCTAATGTGGGAAACCAAGTTCACTTATTCCTTCAGCTGGCTGAAGGCCTGGATTTCAGTTGAAAGGTTTTAATGGTACGTGTGTTGCATGATACTTTTGTTTTTCAGGGGTGGAGCAGGTTATTCCAAGCTCCCACGTGAGTAGAAGAGTAGAAGCAAATTGAGGCAGATGGTTTGTTTCTCTAAGTTGGCATTCCTAACAAACAGCTGTGTTTGCACAAAGCTTCAATAGACACACGGATGAGGAACAATATAGCTGGAAAGGCATCATATCAATACTGCCACCTTCCAGCTCCTCCATGGGTTAAAGAGTCTAGCATGCTCCATTGCTCCTCCTCCTTTCCTCTCTTCCTAAAAGTCTTGTAATGTGTTTCACAGAAAGTACCTTTTCTCTTCCTTTTGGTGTAATATTAATCTTGGGGGGAAGGGAGGAGGGGCTGGGGGAAGGGATGTAGTGTTTTGAGGTTCATATTCCCCTTACAGTTAATCTCTTTAACAAACCCCTTTAACAAATGAAAGGTCTGACAGGAGGCAGAGTCATTAAAATGAATTAAAATGCATCAAGGAGAGATTAGTAATGAAGCCACTCACCAGACAATGCCCCCTTTCTTCTCCATGTGGACTGCTAGGAAATATCCCAGATCACAGAACAAAAGAGTTTGCAGTTGAAAACACTGATCCCTGAAAGATGCACCGTGTTCTCTTCTCCTCTCCTCAACTCCTTGCTCTACACAAGTACATCTGCAGCCAAGGGATCCAAGCATAATCTCCTCAGGGGGAGGGTTCAGAGGGATTGGTTTTAAGTACCATCGAGCCTGCAAACGCTCTCACACAATGAGGACATGTCAGCAGACAGTGATGGTGGGCCCAGCGATGCAAGATGATGTCTACCACACTGGTGTGGTGAGACAGACAAACACATCCACTCCTACTGGGTACCAAAGGAGCTTCCACCAGCTCCAAGGGATAAAGCTAGAGAATATGGCACAGGAGGAGGTCCAGGATGGGGTCAGCAGTGAATGTTGTACACATACAGCAGATGAGAATTTGAGGGGGAAAATGATGCAAGCAGAGGAGGAACAAGAGCAGTCACCAGTGCCCCGGTGACAAGGAAGGAATAGACAATGGTAAGGAGAAATGCAGCTGTAGCGAGAGAAACTAACTGGATTTTGAAAGCAGGTTTTCCTAAACCAGAGAGTGGTCTTAGGATAGGGAATTCATTCAGTATTTCAAAGGCAGCCACATAGATACTCTTTGCTTCAAGAAATTTTTTGTTTAGTTAATCTAGCTGAAACTATGCTACTTTCTGGTCCATCATGGAGAGTCCTCAGAGGCAAAGCTACCATAAGTGACAATGCTAACAAAGACATGGGATACCTGGATGATGTTTTCCTCCAGCTCCTGTTGAAGGAAGAACCATATGACCAGGTGCGGGAGTGGGGTCTCTGCTCTCAGGTATAAGTCAGTGATGACTTATACCTGATCACATGTGTGATCCACACATGCATCTTGCCATGAGTAGCAATAGAGACAAGCCAAAATCCAGTGGGCTAAAGCTGCTCTGCTGGGTTCACTCCTTCACTGAATGTGTTGAGAGGTCAGTGAATCAACACAAGGTTGAAAACAACTCCTCTAAGTGAAAGATAAGACAAGAGATAAATAAAAACTGGATGACTGGAGGGAAAGAAATCAGATTTTAAAATCTCTTAGACTTTTCAAATTATTATTCCCACTGTGGGGAGCAGGGGGGACAGTTAGAGTCACTCCTCCACTGATGTATCTCAATTATTTCAGATCTCTTCTGCTTTTCTTTCCAGTAGGAAAAGGGTGCAGAATTTCCCCAACCTGCCATGCACCACATTTGCAGTTTCTGCACACTAAAGCAAAACAACTTTCTACTTTCTAAGGTGGCAAAAACTTAATTTTGAAACTCAGCAAGAAAAATGTGTTTTGTTTTGAACAGTTGATTTCGATTGACAGAGCCTCAGTTTCCCAACCAGCCCACACATCTGCCTGGAAAATGGCAGCTTCTGTATCTCCGGTCAAGGTAATTGGTGAACAAAGATTCCCATCTGCAGCTGGAAACTCAGCAAAACTTCCAGGGAAATAAAATGCCATAATAAGGTACTCTGCTGACATGAATGAAACTCTGAGCTATGTCGGCTGAGACTATATCCCAAAGTTTGCTGATGACAGAAAAAACAATGAGGTAGTGAATTGGTGAGGCATCCATTCACTTGTGGTCTGAAGAGTTATTATATCAAAACATGTCCAGCAGAGTTTAATAGTGTCAGCATTTAATGTTCAGAATAATGTCATTCCTACAGACCAAGACAGACACTTCCCATAGGTAATTAATCTTTTACAAGTAATCTAGCCATCGTAAGCAAAAGTGGATGAAATGTATTAATGGGGGGAAAGGCTGGGGGCAAACCATGCATGGAGGAACATTTCTCTGCATTAGTCCCACAAAATTACAAGTGAGTTACAGCTGATAGATTTAGGACAGTTCCTGTTGAGTAATTGTATTCCATGAGGGTTTTCAATACAATGTGATATTCATTTTCACTTTATACAGTAGAGACAATAATGGCTACAGGTGCACAGGCTGCCTTGCTGGGAGGAATAAAACTGTGATTGTTTAACATCTGACTTTTCTCACACAGTTACAGCCTTTAGATTTAAGCTGTATTTTGCACATATCTCAGATGTGGGTTGTTCTTTTTTTTTTACTCCAAGAGTCTAGCTCTAAAAAATGCAGGCTCTGAAGACCCATTGTCAAATGAAACACACTTCCCTCGTTTGATTTTTTTTTCCTCTCTTGCAATATCAGCTTTCACTACAGAAATGCATACAGCCCCATGTTTGGATAGAGAAATGAAACTGCCATCTCATGCAGGATGCATGGCTGCTAGGCTGGGTTCCCAAAACCCAAGTCCCAAAACAGGAACTTTTGGGTGCACTTCTGAAAACCTGAACATGCCTGTAAACTTCTCTCCATTTTGCAGGACTTTATTTCATTGCTTTTTGCTTTGGCATTTGATCACAGCTCTGATGTGTCCTTCTGGGACTTCCCTGGTGTCTCAAACAAGAATAATAACAACAAACCCAATGAGCCAAGCAAAGAGAGAGCCTGAACTTTCTCCTGGAGAAGACAGTATGGCTGTTCTTGGATTTTGCCTGCCAGCTGCCTTCTGTCTCAGAAATGAACTCTCCTTCCTTCTGCTCCCCAGAGACACACCAAGTTTGCTTATGATGTGACTGAAGCTAACCGCATCCACCTGCTTCCCTACAAAGGACCCGGTATCTGAGCTGAAGGCGGGACAGGAGAGAAGCCCAGCAGAGTCTAGCAAAAACTTACTGTACAGTTTTCTCTCCACCAGAAAAGGTGTAAGTTCAGTCTGATCAGGAAGGCATTTGGGGCTTTCTTATGTGAAAAATGTGCATCATTTTATTTTGTTTATATCCTATGCTTTTGTTTAGGGAGAAAACTGATTGCCCCTAAATTTATTGTGGTTTCCTGAATTATTTCTTGCTTCATACTTTAGAAAATTAAAACACATATTTAATCACTAACATTTTCTATTTTGCTGGGAGAAAAAGTGTTGGAAAAATCAGGTTAAGAAAAGCTTCATTTTTTTAAACAAAAAGTTGTACTTTTTTGGCAAAATGGATTTTTTTTTTCCAAAAGAAAAATCCCTCCCTTGAGTTCTTTGATTTAGGGAAATACTGGTTTTCAACAGATTTATCTTTTTTAAGTGTCTCTGGGTTAACCACCTCTGGACTTTGCTCTTTTGCATCTCTCCAGGAAGAAAATAAATCCTGGCAGTTTTACTTCTGGGCTTGTAGGGACTGGCAATAAAACTTTCCAAAATATCTTGGTGGCCTGGGAACCTAAGCCCTCCATCCACTCCCTGGGCTGAGTACCTGGAGTGTCCTTTTGATCATTTTTTTTGTATTCTTATAATTCCTGCTACATGTTGTTCACAGCAGCTCTGTAGGAGCTGGCACTAGTGCTGATTTAATATAATTTTGCTCTCTATCGCTGTCCCTTAAGGTGCAAGTTCCCATCACAATTTTCCCCATGGATGAAACAGAATGTCTCTGTGGTGTATAAGAAGAGGCATCCTCACACTCCCGCCTGCACCTCAGTGAGAGTGCTGCTTTCACCAGCTGCCAAGTTTTCTCAAAGCTTTTAGGAATGTAACATCATTGGTAGCTGTGCTCCTCTCGCAGACAGGAGGCAAATCGGGACTCAGAAAGTCCTGGGAATGGCATAGACAGACAGGCACACACACAGCCATGCATGCACAGACACAGACCTGGGTAGCATAGGCTTTGCTTCTTTAGGAAACAAGTCTTAAAAGAACCAGAAAAGCCCACACACTCAGTGTAAATCATACAACAGCTTCTACTCATGCTAGGATTTCTGAACCCATTTTTAGAGCATTATGCTTGGGCCCAACTTTAGCTGAGGGTCTTGTTGTTCATCTGAAACCATTAAGCTGTTTCCCTTGTGAACTCTAATCAACATCTGAACCCACGTATCCCAAACACAATGTGTCACCTTCCCCACTCTTGGGAAATGAAGTCCTCCAACGAGCGCTACAGGGATGAAATATGGGTTGCAGATGTTGAACCAGGAAAGGGTACAGAAACAAGTTTGTGGAGCTGAAATACAACTTCCAAAACCTGTTTCCCTTTGACATTTCAGTCAGCTGTTCCACAAGTCTTTGGGGAAAAAAAGGACTGCTGTTTCTTCCCTTCTTCTTCCTCCCTCCCTTTTTAATTTTGTATTTTTGGACTATTATTTATTCGCTTTTATCTTTAATTATTTGTACTCTGTGCTTTAACATCTGCATATGTTTTGGAAGTCATCTCCAAAGTTTAGCTTTGTCCTCTCTTGTTGAAATGTGGCAACCTTAAATAGATTTGCAGCAGTGCAGGCAGAGAAAGTGCTGGGCTCTTCCAGACTCTATGCATTTGTTTGTTTTAACTGAAATTCATCTTCTATTGGGAATAATTCGAGTGGACACTGAAGGACACAGCTGGGCAGGTGTGGCATGCATCCAGGGCAGGAGAAGGCTCCTGAGCCAGTCAGGTGAGCCCAGTCACGCAATTCAAAAACAGGAGTCAAATTGAAGCCATATTGAGCAGAGCAGACTCTGGAGCCCAAGCAAGTCATTAGCAGTCTTTCAACTGACTTTGAAGCAGGTCTTTGAGACCCAGTCTATTTTATATGGTGGAATGTGGAAAAACAACCACTGCAGCTTGTAAAACGGAGGGGAACAAAGCAATGCTCATGTGCGCCTGCCAGCTGGCTTCCCCAGCCCCTTCGGTGCCTGCAACTGGCCGGACTGCACCCCTTCCCCACCTGACTCCTGTAATTTTCTGACCAATTTAAACACAATCTGTAACTTCCCCTTTTACATCATTCATGAATTCAAATGCCTCCTAATTTTAGCTGCACATTGCAAATCCAATGGAAGTGATTGTGTGATCAAAAAGCATTGGACTGGCTCCCAGAGGAGCTACTCCGGTCGTGAGGAATACGGCTGACATCAAAAACGGGTCCCTTTAGAATAAACCCACAGGCACGCACCCCAGATACTCTCCACATGAGAATACATGCACACACGCACCCACATAAGCCAAAACTACACATAAAGCTGAAGCTGCAGGTAAGAACCATGTTTGCGCACGTGCAGCTTCCATATTGTAAGCGCTCATTTTTCAGCCTCTGCCCATTTCATAGCCAGTTCTCTGTGAACAACTTCACACGTTCCTAAATAAAAGACATTTAAAAATAGTTCTCCAGGTTGCGGTGCCCTGAAGGCTCCATTGAATAAAAAAGACTGGGTCCAAGGACTGATACACATCAAAGAGATGGAGGGAGAAGGCATTGCCTTTCCAGCCTCATGGCTCGCAACACGCACAGAAGCGTCAACAGTCGGTGCAGGTAGCTGGAGGCTGATGTTTATTTTGGCACCTGACAAGGTAACTTTGTTGTTGGGATCAGGGCTTGGCCAGCAAACTGTGCTAGTAGGACAGCATCCAGACCAATGCAATAAGCCATGTCTTGAGGGAAGCCAAAAGAAAAGACAAAAAAGACCACACACAACTCAATGTTGGTGCCTGGATTTTACAGGAGGGTGTGTGGGGTTTTTCTTCTTTTTTAAAAAAACTTCTTTCCTTATTTTTTTCCTTTTTTGTGAAAATACTTAAGGACTTGGGAAAAGATTTGAGTCATTATGAAAATGTAATTCTATCTCACAATACAGCTGCAGTAAGCAAGGGCAGCTAGGTCTCGGGGAGTCAGCAAATCAGACTCTGATTAGGAAGCAGGGAGGCCTTTGGTGAAATTTAATAAAAATAGACTTGTTATATTTGGAACATTTTGTCTGAGAATATGTTATCTCTTTAATGCTGTCTTATATCTGCTTGTCAGACAGTGGGACAGTTCCTGTGAGAGGGGCAGGCTCTCAAGAAGACTCGGAGCTGTGGCTGGGAGGGATCTGTGGCTGTTACGGGCAGAAGGAGCTTTTAAGATGATTTCTGGCTGTCACAAACCTTGACTAGGCTGAGGGGGAAGGTTAACTTTTACGTGGTATGAGTTGCCTACAGGAATCTCTCTCCCTCCAATGACATACAGGAAAAAAATCCTTTTACTTGTCTCGTCTGTCAGCTAAAAGCAAAGCAAAACACACCCCATGATATTTACAGGTTAGGTTTTAGACAACTGACTGGTCTCCCTCCTCCCTGGTGAATCACTGCTATTGATTTAATGAGCTTTAATGCAGCATGCAAACAGCAAAAGTCAGCCCAGCCAAAACCATTGAAACCACTGGGAAATCCTCAGGTCTTTGCAGTGGTGTTGTCAGCCTGTAAGAATGATGGACAGGGACTTTTTGGCAGCACAGTTTGGGGGCAAATAAGAAGAGATTTGCACAGTACTTAGCAGCTCTAAGTGACTATCTATGGAAAGGAGAAACAGCCAAGGAGACAGTGAGGTAGTGGACTTTAAATTATTAGAGAAAGTGATAATTTCCCTTCATTCTTTACTCAAGAGGCTCCATCTGAACTCCTTTGGACAGTTATGGGCCCCCAGTATAAGAGAAATTTAGGGCAGGTAAAGAGGAGTGAGCAGAGAGTTACTGAGATGGCCAGAGGGCATGAACACAATGTTCAAGGAAGGGCTGAGGCAGGAGGCAGGGCCCGAGACCTCCACCAGCTTCAGACCATAAGAGGAAGACTGGTGAACAACATGCTTTATCGGGAGGAATCTGTCTTCCCAGACTCCAAAGCTCCCGTTGGACAGATTGTGCTGGATTCCCCACTGGAGTACTGCCAAAAAAAAAAGAGGATTTTGGTGATCTGGTTCTGTTTTCCTTGTCTCTCATGACAGACTTCCTAGGTCTCAGTCTTGTGTTTAGGCAGCAGCCATCTCTCTAGACTTGTTGTCCACTATCATTTCAAAAACTACAGTGGGCCTCCTTTCAGAAGTGTCCCCTCATAAACTTTCCTGCAAAGACTTCTTTGACTAGGATAAAACTCTGATCAGCAACTGCTCCACATTCCTCAGAAAAAAAAAACTAAGCTAAATGAGGAAAACCAAACAGTGTTTTTCATCTGACGACAGATACCATCCACTGTAAGGAGGTGCTTTATTGTCACTTTATTTTAGAGGGGCAGGTGTTCAAAATGGAAAGAATGAGAAACATGATAAAGCCCAGGATGAGGGAGACAGACGAATCAGTTGACTTGAATGCTTCTTTTTACAGTTACATTTGATAGCAGAAGTGTTGGACTAGGAAAGCTTTCAGGCTGTGAATCTCTCAGAATTTTACCCCTCAGTGGCTTCATCACCTCCAGGCACAAGCCACAGGACTTCTCTTGGAGTTTTGGAGTTTCTCTAATCTGTAGTTGCAATTGCCTGCTGGGTTCTTAATACTGTATATAACAAGACTGAGATACTAACAACTTTCCCATCCTTCTCTTTCCTGTCTAATTTTATCTGAGTAGTCTGAAATGTCCATCACCTGGGGGTATAAAAATGGTTGCTGATAAAGCTGACTGTACATATTTCCATCTGTTGTTGCTTCTTGCACTCAGACATTCTGTCTGTTTAGAGTTAATTGTACCTTGGCTTTACTTCTCACAAAGGACCTAAGGACCTTGACCTTTGGTGCTTATACAGCTTTTTTAGTATAGTTTTATGAACATGGATTATGCAGTATGTATGGAGAGGAAGTAGTTGGCTGAACTTGGCTTTGGAAGTCACGAACTTCAGAGCATGTACTGGGATCTGAGGAGACCCTAAGAATTTAGCATTTCCGTCTCCTCTTGCAACATGAGTATCACCATTCTGATACAAAACACCTACAGACTTAATCTACCCTTGGGTGAAATTAATTCTCTCATAACTGTAGCTTAGTGAAAATAATTGTATGCACAGTAGACACTTGACATGGTGGAGTAGATTTAATAAACCGGAGGTGCATAGACCATTCCTGCGGTTTAGCTTTAGAACCTCTCTATCGAAAACTTAGGAAATGAAGAGTTAAAAAGGAAATCCACATGTGTTTATAGCCAAATGGACTGTAATGAACGTGTGAAATTAATTACCAAGGAAAGACATTGGTAAATTATGGTTTAAGCATCAAGGCCAGTCAAAAAAACAGATTGAATGAGAAAACGAAAGACGTAAGTTTCAGAAGGTGAAAGTTACAGGCAGCTGACAGGCTTGTCAGAACAGCATCCTTCTTCCTACAGTGACTCATGGTTTTTATCTCAGTTACCATGTGTATCCTCTCAGAAAGAGAGCAGACCACCTATGTGATGCTGAGCTTCCCCTCCACGTGCATAGATGTGCCCATACACTAATAACCAGAAGGGTGTGTGGTCTAGGATTTCAAGGGGGAAATAAAAGTTGGATTTGAGATCCTGAGTTTTAATCCCGGTGGTTCCCAAAGGCTCATTGCACCAAACCTGAGAAAGTCACTTACTTCTAGCTGCAATTAAGGAATACGAGACCTTTGGGGAACCATGTTTTCTACTGAGTAGATCTTTCTTTCTAAGGAGGGTAATAAATGTAAAACGGGCCTATTTACATGGTCCATCTTTATGTTTCCATTCATTCACTTGTTTGTTTTCTTGCTTTGCCAAGTGGTCCAGGCTGCAAGTAGATCCATTAAGAATGGCTTGCTCCTGAGGGCCTGAGAATAATCTCAAAAAGATTTAAAAAAAAAGATTTTAAGAGATGCCCAGATTCATGTACAAAATTTCTCCCCAAAGATTTGGCTGCTGCTCCTTGTGAGCCAACCCCAGATCTCACGAATAGTGCAGCCTTGTATCTTTGCCCTACTTGCCTGATTCTCCTGGAGACAAGCAGAGCTGCTCTCCCAAATTCCTGGGCTCCTTGTTGGTAATGGCTAAAAACTTGTGCAAGTCCCAGCTGAAGCAGGATAAGAGACATCTATTACACTTTTCTGCTAAGGTGAGCTTGTTGCCCTTCAGTGCTTTCTCCAAGCTAGTTTTGAAACAGCTGAGTAATGAGGAATTTTCATCCTCACAGATTATAGGGCTGCAGACAGAGGGATCTTCTTGTCCTGGCTTAGCAATGTAGTCTTGTTATTCCAAGCTGTCCTTACTCTAGTTTTACCTTATTTTCTTGAAACTGATGGCCTCCAGAAATGTACAGGTGGCTTGTCTGACCAACATACAGTGGTGGCTCTTGGGCATGCTGAGTGTCATAATATGTGAGAGTCATACTGGAGGCCAAGATGGTGCCAGGCTTGTACCTCCAGTGGAAAGGACGATTGTTTCTCAGGGCGCTTTTTTGCATCATGCAAAATATAAATTTCTTCAAAACTTCCAGCCATAGAAGAAAGAAAGTTTTTCCAACTGAAAACACAAAAACTTTCCATTAAATGCCAGATTGTTTGATACAAAGCACTGATGGCCCTCTGGCCACAGCTGCTTTTATTTAGTCATAGTGTGAGCAAAGAGACACTCAAATAACACATTTGCACTGGAACAGCCCTTGCTGTAACTTGCGTTACTGCAGCTGGACTCACATCAAAACCCAATGCACCGTGTGGAAAGCAATTACGCACTGCAAAATGGTGGAATGAAAAGCACTCTTCAATATCCCCTTTCTTAATGGTGCTGAACCAGATCCAGCAACTCAACAAAATACTTGAGACGCTTTCTCTGTCTCCCCCCAACCCTGCCTCTTTCTTTCCCTCTTTTCCTCTGTTGTTCAAGCTACATTGCAAAGATGATACAACGAGGGATACTAAGCTGAGAGCAATTTTACCAGAGCTTTTATTGGCCCATCCAGGTTCTCCGCTGGCCTGGCAAGACTTGTGTTGCTGCTTGTAAAACTGTGAGGATCCTGGTTAGTGGCCACATTGCACTAATTTACAGGACATAAACAGATATTGTGAGACCAACCATGAGATATGGGGAGAATTCAGCTAAGCTTCTTGCACGGACTTTGGGGCCCAGCTGGTGGCCAGACATAACCCGGCCACACAGTTTTGAATCTCAGAAGGGATGAGTGGCGGAGCTGTGGGAGCAAGGACTGCAGAACCCATGGCAGAAAAATTCACGATATGGAGCCTATTAAAAGAGATTAGTAAATTAAATGTTAGAGGTCCCTTTTCACAAAACAGGTGCGTGTTTTTCTCCAGCAAAACACATGCATGAGAAAACAAATCACTGGGGACCAAAACAACAGTCTTGTGATGCAAAGGAGGGGTTTGCCAAAAGAGCTTTGCATTTTCAAGTCTGTCCAATGGTGTGCCTTATTTGGGAGATGCGGCCTGTCAAGTTCAGGTGAAATTGGTTGGAGGTTGGAGGGCCAGTGCCCCATCAAAAACCTACACCTTGTGCTACAGGATACAGGACCGCAACAGAAAAGGTAGTCCCTGCCTCAAAGAGATTGCTATTTACCCACACAAAACAGGGCTATATGAGTGGGCAGCAACATCACAAAGAGCACACAGAAATAGTACTCCACACGGAAAGATATCCGGGTCACCCAGTTTCAGACACCCCTCCTTGCTGTCCTTCACTGCTGTCACTTCAGTGTGCACCATGAAAACACTCAGATTTCCCATCCCATGGCAACTGCTGTTTTGCCAAAGGTGTACTGTCTTGATGCAGTCTTCCCCAAAGGACAGTGCTTGTAGCACAACCGTCAGTGTAGCACCAACCCAATGGGTGCATCAAAGTATGTGTCACCCATCACAAGTGATAACCTGGGGTAGTAATTTGCAGAGTGTGCTAATTATTCCTCACCAGCTGAGCTGTAGTAACTACTTGGTGCATTTAAGGTGGATCTGCTTTTTCTGAGCCACCATGGAGGCTGTGGCTTGTCGACATCAGGAGTATCTCCCCACTGAGAAGCAACTATGTGACAGTTTAGGCAGGGCCAGAGCCAGTGAAGATCTAACCAGTTTGTCAAAGATGCTAAATGTCTTTTAAATGAGCAGGACACGAGGACTACATCTCTGCACCCAGGAGGCAGATACCCAGCAGTTTTGGGGACAGAGCAAAGAAAAGCAGCTGTATCTCGAAAGCTGCGTCTGAGAAGCCCTGTTGTAGTGAGTGCACGAGGAGTCGGGGCAGGTTAAAAGGGGAGCGTGCCGGGAAAGCAGAAGGAGCTAGCAAGAAGAGCAATGAACAAGCGTGCTAATTGCAAGAACAGCAAGGAAAATATGACAGGGAAAGGAGTTGAGGGGAAGCTGGAGGGGCCCCGTCAGCCTGCTGCTGGGTCGGGGTGCAAATGTTTCAGCAGAGGCAGCTCACAGCTGTAGGGAGCAGGTGCAAGGGCAGACGGACTCTGCCCTGAATCTGGGGAGAAGGCTGTAGGCAGGAAGGAAACCGTTTTTCCCAAGCTCCAAACAACAGCACGCGAAAGAGGGAGAAGGAGGGAGAGAAGTGTTCAGATGGAGGAGAAACAGCTCTGTCACTCTCCACTTCAAGGGGATGATGGGCAGATGAAAGATGAGTTTACTTCAGCCAGTCTTGTCAGATGTTTCTGAGCTGTGGGACTTATCAGCTGTCAGACCAGAAAAGAATAAGCTAAACAAAAAGCTTTCACAACCCTCATTCCCAAATCTGTGCGTCATAGTGTGCCAGGAAAAATGATTTCTGGCCTTTTCTTTTTCTTTTTTTTTGTTCCTTTTCTCTGCTACTACTAAATGCTTTTCCCTTTCTCTCACTGGACAGCTGGAGGGAATCCAGATGGCTGCTGTTCTTGTGGCTGCACGCTGAATGGCAATGGGGGTGGCTTGCAAATGGCTTTCCAAGTAGCCAAACACAATGGTGGTTAGAGACAGTCCGTGTGTGGGGAGCAGAGGGCTTTCTCTGGACTGAAATGGCAGAGGCAATAGCAGCGTGGGCATTCAGGGCTTCCTGTCTCTTCATTCTTCCATTATCCATCTCAAAACCTTCCGCTTCCATTCCCCTGCTCCACCTCCTTTCGAGGGCCAGCCTCTTCAGATGGCTGCCACCACACAAAGCCCTGGATGTCTCCGCACAACGGTCTCACTGGTGGATTCAGTTGATGGCTCGTTCTAATTAATTCCTTTTATGCTGGAGTCTGGAGGTAGTTGCCAGTCCAGATACTCTTGACTAACTCAGATGAATACCCAGGACTGGGCTGGAAGTGAAGGAGGTAAGAGGAGCTCTGCTGCGCCAGACCAACACTCCACTGATGCACCAAAATCAACAAGTAGATCCACAGGACTCCTGAGGGCTCTTCAAATTGAATTATCTGATGATCCAGTCTGGTGTCCTTCTCTGCAACAGAGGCCTTGGGGCAAGTCACTGGGGAATAAGACTCGCATGGAGTGGTCCTTCCCTTGCATGGTTCATGTCTCAGCAGATAAAACTCACACAAGCACCTCCAAACCACAAGCTGCTCAGACTTTCAATCATTCCTGACTCTTCTGGTGGTATTTTAAGGTGTGTCTACCTTATTTTCTAGATTATCCCTCTTTTAGTGTCCAAAAGGATCTGAGGAGTAGGGTTGGAAGAGCAGAAAACAGGTAACAGCTTGACCTAATGGTGAGACTGGCTTGAAAAAAGAAGCCAAACCGCACATTCTTTATCCACCGGAGACCAAGGGGTCATGCGTCTTTCCAGGTTATCATGGCTTCATGGGTTACTAAGCATCAGCTAAGCTATTATATCAGTCTACATCAACACTCTTAGCTGCTTACACACAAGGATATATGGCAGGGCATAACATGTAAAAGAAGGATCTAGGCTAAATTGTGTTACTCTGTGCTTTCTTCAGGCCAACAGGAAACACCCAGGTGGTTTCATTAGCTCTGCTGATGCCTGGTAACTTGCCGTGCTCTTTATTATTTGATTATGACCATCACACTCACCCTATGGACTTGGTTGACATTTTTCCCTCCCTTGTTTTCCTCTGCACTTTGGCTGTGTCTTCGCATCCTGTCGTGGTTTGTTTCTGTCAATTCTTTAAACAGCTGCTGGGTTCTGCTCCAGAGGTGGCTGCATTCCAGCAGTGGGGAATGTGACTCCTGACATATGGGAGAGCTGGTGCTGTACATCAGGAGCTGTGAAGCTGAAAGATGCAACGCATCCAGGGTCAGCTTGTCAGCGCCTGTGCAACCCCAGGAGAGGTCCCAGTTTGGGCATCCATTTTATTATTTTCACATGCCTCAACTTGGTTTCTAGCAACAGTTCCTTGTGTTCATTCCCAGCCCATAACAAGTCACCCTCTCCAAAATCTCAGCAGTTGCGATACACTGCACCAGCTTCACACGTGAAATCCCATGCTGGAAATGACCCTCAGCCATCAACTGCAAGCAGCACCAGGCAACAGAGCTGCTGAGTGTGATCCTGGTGTCGAGTATCCAAGCAGCTGGGCTGCTCTTTGCTTTCCGCATGCTGTGTTAGGGAGGGTCATGCTGCATTTGCTACGCTGGGTTGGGTCCCCATTTTCAAAATACTTTCTGGGCTTCTCAGGAATCTCCCTCTGGCTCCCTCACTCATTGGCAGGCTTTTCCCCAAATCCCTCTCCTTTTTCTCTTGCAGTCAGCTTGTGCCAGTGCCCTCCACAAAGAAGGGCACCTTGACCCATTCACTGCTGCCCCTTGTGTCCAGCAGGCTCCAGCGAGTCTGAAGCCTCCTCTGCTTTTTCCCAGGACAGAAACTAGACATTGGCTGTGCAAGAAGGCATCTGTGGGTTTGCTGCTTTCATTTTTTTCTCTGCTGTTTCACAGGCCATCTTCTGAGTTCTCATGGACCAGCAATGGTCCGTGAGCCATCAACTGGGAGAGTCAGCAGTAGAGAATATAGGCTATGACTCAGTTTCCCACAACCCAATTCCTTTCATGCTAGTACTAATGAGTATCGGTATCAAGAGCTCCATAGCTCCACATCCTACTCACAAGCTATGGACAGTGATGCTATTGGCATGGAGGAACATAGCAGTATGGCAAGGATTCTGAGAGCATGGCAAGTACAGCAGAGCTGAAGACACTATATCTAGCAGGAGCTTTTCTTCTCCCCAGTGACAGCAGGAGAGCATGAGTCCATAGAGCTCCACACTTCCCAGCTGAGAAGCATCTGACACATCCCCTTTCCTGTAGCCAACATACTGCCTCTGCTTCCACTTCCCCCCCAGAAGTGCTCTTTTCGACAGCTGACTCCAAGGACCCTCTGGCTCAGTTCTTTCTCCAACCCGTTCACCCCAGGCTCACCCATAAAGCTCATCAGTTAAGCCTTACAGAGCCTCATTTGCTTCTCCCCAGGAGCTGCATGGCCATTCCAATGGATAAATATGCCCACTCCGCTGAAAGATCAGCCTATAATCAGGACACTTAGGGCACACTTTGTAGTAGAGTCTCATGAAAGTTATTGCTGGCCTCAGCACAGCTTGAGGGGAGAGGAGTAAAAGAATCTTCATCTCTGCCCACAGGAGCAGTCCCGCTGCTGTTCCCTAGGCTCAGGAGCAGACTTTGCTCACATGATCCCGATGCCAGGACATGTAGAAGAGAAACAAGCCTCTACAGCAGGGTCAAACCAAAGTCTAAGATCTGTGGATCTGGAACATACTCTAAATTGGCGGAAGCCCAACAAGGACCTTCTTGGTGGCCAAGAAGGATTGCCATCCCCAAGTGGCAACCCACAGAATTTATGTGGGGTGGGGATCCACTTATCCAGAATGGAAGAACATAACTTTTTTTCTTTTCATGAAAGTAGGACTTCTTACCATCATATTCCCTATGCTTCACTTCTGTCCTTTAGCTGGAATAGGGCAGAATGGGACAGCCTGTGTGTACTTTAGCCCATAACAATGAGGACATATCTTTGGAGATGGGAGAGAAATTCACATAAAGTTGAAAAGGAGAGACTGTTGGGATAGCCCAAAGTACAGCTGTAAGCCAGACGTACAAACATGTTCCCAGCCTCCAGAAACAAGGAAGAGGGCAAAAAAGGCAGGAACAGAACCAGGAGTCGCACAAGGGCACTCTGCACTTAGCTATCCACTGCCTACAAGTACCACTAAAACCCAGTCCACCAAACTTTTACAGCAGGAAGAGGAAACCCGTGCCTAGCCAGAATCATTCCTTGGGAAATTTCCACATGAGCCTCTCATCCAGTGAACCTCTACACTGTAAAACCAGTAATACCTCTACAAACTCTGCTCCATGCTTCCTTCACTCCCCTCTGTTCATTCCCCTGCAAAATGGGTGACAAAGCCCAAAGCTCCAAAGATAATGCTGTACCAAGGCACTTAGACATGAATATGTCTGAACACGGAACATTTCTCTCTGATTCTCAGCGCTATTGTCTGAATATGTCACTGCTTGCATGGAGATAAGAATTCTCAACCCCTTTGTGAAACAGGACAGGACTTTTGCTCACCCAGGGAAGATGAGGCACAATAAGACCTATCCAAACTACCTCCCACAGCACCTAAAATAGACTTAAAAGCCTACTGTGATGTCAAATTTCAAGAGAGCAATTAAGAGTTTGTGCCATCAAGGGTTTTGGGGAACTTGAATCACATCTAGGATTGCTGGAGGGGCTGAGGGTTGCATTCAAGGCCCTTGTACCTTGCCCTGCTGTCTCAAACATACTAAAGCTGGAAGGTTATTACCATCCCCTGAACTTTGTTACATTCAAGTGTACAAGGAAAGCCATAACTTCAAGATGGCCAAAAAGCCAAACAGAAGCATCTCGGGTACAAACAGAGATGGAAAAGAAATATAAAAACGGTCAGAATTAGTTGGAAGCTCTTCTGTACTAAAAGGCCTGATGGAAGATTTTGCACATGCCAAAAAAACAAAGTGAGTAGTGGCACCAGTGGCTTGTCTTAAAATTGTCTTTATACTACTGAAGTGTATGTGGATAAAACACGACTCAGTATCACAAACTAGCAACAGAGATGTTGGTGATACAAATGCGATAGCATTGTACCTACATCAAGGACAAGAGGCTGAAACTACTAAAGGAAAAGTGTAAATTGAATCTATCGGCACAAGCCACAAGTTGCTGACCTGTGTTCCCTACAGCAATGATGAAAACGTCACTGCTGGGGTCACTGCTAAATACGTACAAACCATTGCCAGAGGTAAAGGTGGTGCTGTATAGTGATGCACCTGTAGTGGTGTTGGTGCTATACAGTTTTTTCTCACCCATGAAGGAACATGCCATTTTATACCAAAGGATCAGGAGATTAACTGTGTACAGTTATTGCAGATTCTATAAGAAAACAACAAACTATAGCACAATGTTATGCTTGTCAAGGAGCCAAATGGCAGCAACTTCTTTGCTTGCCAATGCATTCAATCCTACATCTACAGGACTGCTTTCCTGGGCCAGAAAGTTCAAGCTTGATATTAGACAACCAGAGATGTTGGGTTTTTTTTTCTTGTACTAAGCCAACACAAGAATATATTGCAGCTTATGCATTGTTTTTCCTGGCTTGACTTTACTTTAGCTTATCAAATCGAGAACATCACCACCTACCAGGATGGAAGAGTTGTTTTCACAGACAGATCATCTAATTTATGTTATTATTTCCTAGGTTCATGGATTTTAGGACCACTGCAATAAACCATTCCAGTTTCATGAGTAGTACAGACTAGAATCAAGAAGGGTATAAAATTTCAATACCATCACAAGTAGGGCAAGAGCACATCTCTACAACTGCAGGAGGGCATTACAGAGGTCTAAACAGAGAAGATGAATAGGAGATGATTGTGGCTTGGCCCTCATAATGTAAGGCTGAAAGGAGACAGGCTCATAACAAAGAAAACAAAGCACTTCACGTAATGTGTCATTGAACAGTTCAAGTCTGACACCTGACGTTGAGGAAGCAGACGGAGTTAAAACCTGAATGGAGAGATTAATGGAAAAACAATCTATCAAGGGCTCCTAATCACAGGTATAGCCCCTCTGAGCCACCAGATGCTGGGAGAGTTACCTGTGAAGCATCACCCTTCCCCAGGCATCCACTGTTGGCCTCTTCAGAGAGAGGGTTTGGGGCAGCTGGACTTTTGGTTTGATGTGGCTCAGCCTCTCTTGTACGGAAACCACTGACAGGCTACACTGAATTTTCAGGACTATCCAGAGCCTGAGAGCAGTCTTTTCTTCTGTGCCTGTAGGCAGTGGATCTGCCAGCATGGTCCAAGGTCATACTTCACCGAATCTGGGGCTGCATGTGCTCCAGCAGGCTTGATCCCTGCTTCTCCGGGAAGCAGATGAACAGACACAAAGCAGATCGATCTAGGAGCTCTTTAATTCTCCCGATCATTCCCAAAACCACACTTCAGAGCAGTGTAGATGCAGCCCTGGGGATTTGTGCTCCTCTGTTTGAAGTACAAATATCAATTGTCTTCTAGCCTTGGAAAAATACTTAAGGTACTTAAGTGTGAAACCAAGCGAGTCTCCCCCTTCATCCCTGCCAGGAAGCGCTCTAGAGGGGTGGAATTTGTTTTTCCGATTAGACTTCATGCAGCACGACCTTTGCCATCTCCAAGCCAGGTCGGGCTGATTAATGGGCTGTCGTCCCAGCACAATGAGGTCCAGAGAGGTGTGGGGTTGCTTGGACATTCTCCTAACAGCTTCTGCAGGAGAATCACTTTTGGATCGCTCTGCACCATTAAGCAAAGAACCTGGGGGTCTTTAATTTATCAGGTGGGAAGTGAGGATAATTACTTTTCAGGCAGCCAATATAGCCGACATGCACTCACAGCGGAAGCAAAGCAGGGAAGTTGGGGGATTCAGACACTGTTTACATTCCGGTGAAACTGGATCTCGGAGCTGTACACCAAGCTTGGGAAGGGAGTGTCAGCCCAGGATGGAGAGGAGGACAGGCTGTTATAGCGAGTGACTGACAGATTAATCTAATACTCTGGACTCTGAGGCTCCACAGGTGTTCAGACCAGTGGTTGGACCAGCCAAATTTGCAGACAATAAATCCAAAACCTGCATGGGGCCATCGTGACTAATTTTGCTAGGGGCAATGTCAGGTGTGTGATGGGATACGGATCCCCCCTGCAAGGACCAAAAGGATCGAGTGAATATTAAGAGCGTTTTGAAAAATGAATTTCTTACCCCTTTCCTACTTCTCTCTGGTTTTGATATTACATTTTATTGTCAGGATCTTCGGTCATTACGTAAACATAAAGAGAGTCAAAGCCCAAAGGGGGACGACACTTTCCGTTCTCCTGAGCAGAGGGCTGGAGTTGTTTCCTGTCACAACAGGACTGTTGTTACTGTTTATTTAACTTTCAGGGGAGGGGTTGAAAGCATCAATGTCAGATGATGGTCTCATCCAAGAAAAGCTTGTTTTATATCTTAGCCAGGGAATTCAGGACCCCTCTGTGCCCTTTACCAAAGGTGAAACAGTGGTTTGACCAGTGGCTCTGGAACAGTGGTCTCTTGAACTGGGATGGATCAGCTGTACCTGGCCTAGGAAATCATTTGGGATGACCATTAACAGTGAGGAACGATGGATTCCTCCCAGCTAACCAAGGCTGTCTGAGCAGCAGGACCAGCGAGGCTTGCTGTCATGCTCAGGAAAATAACAGTTGGGAAGGAAGCAGCTGAAAAAGAGAGAATCTAAACGTACTTTTAAATTCCTAGGAAAATAACTTGTGAGCTGACATCTTTAGTAAGTAGACAGATCTCTGTAGGAGGCACAAGAGGGATGGGACAAACACAAGTCCTTTATCTGAGAGGAAGAGTGACTGAAATCTTGCCATAAGTGATGCTGGTGAGCCTAGCATACAGCCTTTCCTCCTACCCAAAGCAACTAGAAAACACAGAACACTCAGTATTTTGAGACCTGGAGCCTCTCTGTGTGCCATCCCTCCCTTGGATTTGAAGGGCTACCACTGAGCAAAGAGCCCTTTACCCTGCTCCAGGCCATCCCTCAGGAGCCATGTAAACGTCATACCTCTTCTAGCCTTTAGGTGAAACCAACTCACGAATGATATCTTAATAATATTTAACAGATGCACGCACCTCCCCTGGGCTCAATAAATACATTCTGGGCTCATCTCCTATCCCTCTTAAAAACACTAGTTAAAAGAACAGAAGAGGAAAAAAAATAACCCCAGATGCAGTGCAGCACCCTGCGGGATGAGGTTTGGGTCTCAGAGCCTTCCTCACGCTGAAACCCCCCGCAAGTGAAATATGTCTCACTTGGGGCGAGAGGTAAAGAGATGGTGATCTATCAGCTGCTAAAAGGCGTCAGCACCAAGCAAGGAAGGGGAGAAGCAAGCCCTGGGGGGACTGGCGGGGACCATTCAGCAGCACAGACAGCGGCACTAGCAGCAAAGGCATTTACAGAGGCCATCAATCCTCATATTTCTGAGTCTGGGCGGACCATCAGCTGGGATCAGGCAAGTTTCCTCCCCTGCATCATGCAGCACTGGTGCCAAGGACCTGAATTATGATGCTGAGTAGTGTAGGGAAAAAGGGCTCCATCTTTTGAAATATCCAGTGTTGGCTTGCCATCAAAAACAGTATAACAGGCTGCATGGAGCACTGGTCCGGGATCTCCAAGTCTTGAAGCAGCAGGATGGCTGTAAGACAGTTTTATATAAACACATTGCATTTGTGTTTCCAGCACCCTGGGATGAAAGACGGGATGGTATCATTACTCCTTCCTCTAGAGTGGCAGCAGAGGTCTGCAGGGATCATAGGAGGCCCCTGAATGCCAAGGAAGCCCCCTAATTTCTAGCCTTTCCCCCCTTCTTTCCCCAGGGTGGTGAAAGGAGTTCCTGATCCCTGACAAAGACTGGGCTGCAGGTGCCCCTTTCACCCATTATCCTGCTTCCCCCCTTCTTCCATGACTGCCCCATGCCCCAAGCATTTTATTATATGTGAGATCCTTAGGAAGAGACTCATGGTTTTGCTCTGTGCTTGTACAACACCTAGCAGCTAAAGCCATTTCCCATGCAGAACTCAGAGGCACTAGCTCAACAGTACTAGAAATAATAAAATACCATAAGCACAGTGTAGTTTCAGTAAAGAAATCTAACCACATGTGAGCAGGGGGAATTCAGCTTTCTGGTGGAAATAAAAGGGTAAACCAAAGCTCCTAAGGCTAATGAAATTTTCCTGGCAGTCATCAGTGCTGCAAAAAAAAAGATGGGCTTTTCCTGTTGATTTTGCTGTTTCCTCAAGCCAGTAATTATTTCCTTCGCTTGCTTTAAGCTCTCACACCTTATCCTAGTAATCTCAGAGGCTACAAGGATCCCATTTTGTGTATTTATCGGACACATTCTGTCAAAGTCCATTTAGACACAGGAAACTTCTTTGTACTTTTATATGGGCAAAGTCAAATGGGCAAATTGTCAGTTCCTTTGGGAATTTATATGTGCAAAATGTCAACTCCTGGTACAACGCCACTAGACAGATGTCTTTTAACTTATTCAGTCTTTCTTCTTACTTAACAGTAAACTGTCATATTTTCAGATGATTAGAAAGAGATGGGCACCTCTTCCCCACAAACACACACATGCAATTTGTTAGCCGGTGAATTTAATTGAATCATGAACCTGCCTGCATCTGATAAAATGGGATCCTGACTTAGGACATGGGTCTTCCAGGGACCTTAATGCACATCACAAATCATCATTATGCTACATGAAGCTTTGGAGATTCAGCTCACTAAATTACCAGTTATCTCAGTGTTATCTCAGCCACTTACAGATCCTCACCAGCTGTGAAAAGTGTGATTGGGTAAGGCTGGAGATAACCTCTTGGCCCTTTCTCTTCTGAATGAAGTGGCCACCTGGTCAAGATAGGGGAATTGTGACCTCTGCAAGGGCATTGAGAATGGGCATTAACAGGATAAAATGGCACTTGACAAGTCAGAGAGAAAGACTCTGTCTTAAGAAACATTCAAAATGTTTGTAGCCTAGTCAAGAGCTTTGAGCGAGCAGATGGCTTGACTGCAGCACTACCAAGTCAGTTGAAATGGTTTCATGGCTGTGAACATCTTAGAGGAAGCTGTTTGCAACTCCCACCATGTTACATATGCTTAAATAACACCACTTGACCTGACAACTACACAAACAGAATCCCCTTTAGAGAACCATCTTGTAACACCTGTCAAAGATCCTCCTGATCCTCTAACGCAAGGTCTAAGTGAAGAGATGGGGAATCTAACTTCACACCCACAGGCTGTCTAACCCCACAGAGAAAACACAGGCAAAGTGAAATCCTTCCCAATCTGTCATCCACAAGCCAACCTGCCAGAAAGCAGCATGTATCTGTAAATACACTGTGGGAAGGAAAATGCATTGTTACTACACATAAAAACATGCTTCCATTAGGAGAGAAGACAGAAATGTGTTCGAGGCTAATGAGCAGCAAAAGGGTCTCCAAAGTATGTGCTTCCTAAGAGCCCTCAATCCTTTCCACTGTAAGCATTCAGTATGGCTCAAATCAATAGTGCCAGTGCAAAACCTGTTATTCATCAATGGCACAGTGTTAAGACCAGCCCATGCTTTGCCTTGCCTTTCTGTTGGGATGGACGTCAACCGTCAGCTGCTAGGATCATGATCTAGTTCTCTGGAAGAAGCAATGAGGTTATGGGGGGCAGCTCATTCGTGTGGGAGTTTTTCTGCATTCAGCACTGGGCAGAGGTGGATTTTTGCAATAAATCATGTCTTTTATAACATTTCTGTTCCCCAAGTAAGTGCTGTTCTGACCAGAGTGGCAGAATTTGACAGTCCCACTCTGAACCTCTTTCTCTTCATCTCCACCAGGTTAATTAACAAATGCTGAGATGAAGAGTTTAATTTCTTTCCCTAGTTATGTCCAGAGTCTAGCACAGTGGGGCTCTGCTGATCACAAGAGCTTCTAAGTGTTATGTCAGTCGAAAATACTGGAATACTTTATCATGTCAGTGATTGCTCTTGGGAATGGTCTGGGTATTTTCAGGCTGGGATGCTGCTTACAGATGTGGAGCCTAAGTAGAGTGTCTACATGCAAGCTGTAGGACTAAGCTCACAAATAATCAATGGAAATATAACAAGTACTGTCAATACATGACCAGAGAGCCAGCCAGATGATCAAACTTAGGTGTCTATCTTTTTATAAAACATACAAATATGTAGCTTAGAGAGAAGAAAGAGGGAATGTGATGTCTAGGGTATCTCACAGATCTGTGAAATAAAAATATTGGCTACATAGAGAGATGGCAGCAGAATAAACCTTTCCCAGAGAATAGGTGATTCTTCTGAGGTAGAAGATGAGGTACTGTCACTGTAAAAAAAGGGGAAGATGAGACATCCTGGGGTAAGAGAACTTTGCCCATATATTTGCCCTTAGTACAATGCACCTCAGAAATTAGCTGTATCGTTGATCGGAAGAGGTAGGACAGGCAGAGTTCACTGGGGAGATAGTTCATTCATAGCAGAGGATAAGTCACTGCTCTGAATTAACCAGTAATGGAAAGAGGACACCAGTAAGGACTGCTTGTATGCATCCCTATGAAATATGCCAGGAAAGAGATGGAAGAGATTGCTCAGTCCAGATCAGAGACACCTTAGTCACCAAAGCTACCAGACCAAGCCTGCGAGCTCAGCCTAGGAAGGTGATCTACCCTTCCTTTCTCGAGGCTTCTCACTGCGATGGGGGAAAGCCATTTCCTTTTTGAGTCTCTTTGCCTGGTCTACGAATTAAGACGCTGCTCTCTAGGGATAGCCATCTGGAATGCATTTGACATATTTCTCCGGTGTTGTATTTGGCTCACGGGAATTGCTGTCCGTCCGAATCAGATCAGGGGTCCATCTACCCCATCTGCCTGTCTCCGAGAACAGACAACACCAGATGCTGGAGATGAAGCTGCAAGAAACCCCTGTGGTCAGGAGTTACAGGATATCCCACCTAGGGAGACATTTTTCCTTTAAAAATCCTATTGCCGAATGCTAACGAATGGGCTGGAATGTGGGGTTTCTGCCTTCTCTAAGAGTATGTGCCTGTGAACAAACACAAGAAGTTGCTATTTATGGGTTACCCTCCCTCAGCTGAGCTGCTGTAAATAACCATATATGATGATGGCCTGCTTCTGCTGAGAGAGAAAATGTGTTAGTTTAAAACTCAGTGAACTCCTAGTTCAACCCTGGCTCTTCCTAAAGAGATAAACTGCAATAAAATAAGAGTTTGGCTCATGTTTGATTAGCTCCATCCATCTGAACACACCCCACTGTTCCTGAATCAAGTATGCATTGAAGCAAGATCATACTGGAATTGCACAGCAAGTGAAACTGTGAGAGCTGGCTGTGTTAGGTACAGCGCTTTCACAACAGGGCATAAATCTTCTCTGAGAGCAGGAGGACAAAGGGAAGCTAAAAAGGAGAGGAAAAACAAGGTGCAGCACTTATTTTCTATAAAGGATACAGACAGAAAGTGCAAGCTTGAAATCTTGACATGATGTGCCTTTCAGATTCATATTTTTGTTTTACAAAGTGAAAAAAATAATAAAACCCTTACATTCCACAGCAGCAAGTCAGGACAAAGATGAGACTGAAACCATGTCTGCAGGAGCAGAAACTGCAAAGATGCAAGTCAGTTACCAAGAGACAAAAGGAGCCAGCACTGTGGGGGTGTGAGCTGTACCTCCAGGGCTGACTACTGGGAGACTGAAAGTAACCTTCCAGTAAAGGCCTGGTCCACAAAGCAATGGGGGTGCCTGGATCCATGGGTTCCCACTGATTAATTCCTTGTTCTGCAAAGCAGTTGACTGAAGATAATGTTTAGGAAAAAGACGGGAAATGCACCTTCTGCAGGTCCATGGACCTCAGCACTGAATGATGTGGAAATCCGCATAGTGTTTGACCATTTGCATCTACTGTAGGGCATTAAATGGTTGAAATCTTGTCAGCAGCAGTGACAGCAATGACCAGAGTTTCAAAAGAAGTGTTAAGTACCTGATGGATGAGAAAAGGTTAGGTCTGATACAGTGCTGTTGGACTGGATCACGATTATGTACCTTGTGCCAGTTCCGATCACGCAAAACCAAATAACATAACTCTGGATTTTTGGATCCCAGTAGGTGTCCTATCCTTGGCACTGCTGGATGGAGTCAGGCTAGCTTAAGTAGCAGGTAACAAGTAGCTAAGCAGGTCATTTGGCAGCCAGGATGACTGATGAATCACGGGTTCCTCATGAGTCATCACCCACCCCAATTAGCTGGTGTTAGAAAAGTCTGAGCCCATGCCCTGGCTTTCCCTGGACACAGGTACTGAAGGAGTTTCCCTCCTTCAGCCAGCTGCTCATCTCATAATACGGTCCAGTACACATGAGATGATGTTATGGGGGAAGAAAGACAAACTCACACAGTGTAAGCTTGTTGCTTTAGGAAGCAGGGTGAACAAGATAACGACCTTCGCTTTAGGAAGCAGGGTGAACAAGATAACGGCCTTCCCTGAAATGACTGTCTCTGAGAAGTCATCCACTCCTGATCTGCATCTGAGACAGTCAACTCTACCAGCCCTTGCCAGACAAACTCCCTGTCCTTCTCTTAGGGACTCCTGCACTTGACACATTTCCAGCCTTTCCCAGCAGCTTGTAAGGTTCAGTGTTATCCTGCTTACCTTAGAAAGTAAACGTAAGATTGGACTGGATAAGGTCCTGAGCAACCTGACCTAACTTCGACGTTAGCCCTGCTTTGAGCAGCAGTTTGGATTAGAGACCCCCTGAAGTGCCTTTCAACCTAAACTGTCCCAACCTAAACTATCCCCTCCAAGGGGACAGCCACCACTGGAGATGTGCCACAATGTTCCTGCTGTCTGGATGCAATCAGGCAGTGATATGCTGAGCCTCAGCAGCAATGCGCTGCTTTGATTGCTGAAAGACAGCTGCCTCCAATGAAGGTGGAAAAGTCAGTCTCCATTTGTCAGGTTTATTTAATCCTTCCCAGACTCGTGCCAATCAACACAAAAGGGCTTCTCTCAGCAGAAAAAAAAATAAAGAAAGAAAGAAAATTAAATAAGCCCTCATTCAAGGAACCAACCATCCTGTCAGTCTAACATTTGAAGCTCCTGAGGGCTACCTTGTATCTCATCTCTCCTCTTGCCTTTCATGTTCTGGATTTCTCTTTTTCCCCCACTCCCATTACAACAGCCCAGCCTTCGAGCCAGTCCTGGCATCTCTCTCCCTCTTGTGCAATGTTTGCCTACTATGTGATCCCTTCTCCAGCAAGTTTCTCCTGCTGTAATGAAAGCTGACAGCAAAGAGGGACCAAGGCTCTTTTTCTGCAGAAATGCACACACCTCACAGATTCCTACATGCTTCTTGCTGTTGGCCATAATAAACTCTCCTGGCAGTCGTAAGCAGAATTAATGCATGTTTGAGTCCCCCGCTGGGGGGGCTGATGGCACAGCAGATAAAACAAAAATGACTATTGTATTTCCAAAACAGCACCGGGGGAGATGTCTTTCCATGTGACACCACATTGCAAGAAATCACATGGATTTTTGCTAATGTGAAGCTTCAGGGAATTATTGTGTGAAGCAGAGAGGCAATGGCTTCCTACAGCTCTGCATCTGAGTCATTTCCAACTGTCTATGCCCTCACACGTATCAAGGGCTAAATCTGGAAAAATCTGGGCAGGATACAGGGCATTCAGGAAGGAGATATTTCCAGGATAAGATCTAGTAGGTACCATCTTTGAGACCCAATCATTGCAGGATATCACAGCATAGAGGTTATTAGGTAAGCCCAGAGGGTCCAAGATTGTTTTATATACTGTGCACTCATGGCCAGGTTGGCTGTGAGGCAGGATGTGTCTTCCTCTCCCATTCCCTTCTCCTTCCAGGTTGGAGGATGAACTGAGCTCCCACAACAACCTCCCTCCCAAGAGATCCCATACACATTTTTGATAGCAACCCTCTCCTCCTTGCTGGAGACCAGCTATCTCATGGTGGTGAAACATGGTGGCTATTTAAACACAGTCTCAGCCTTGTACAGCAGATTAACCCAAGGGATTAGAAGTACTTCCTCCAGCCAAACAAGCAGGATGTCTATGGGAAGAGCAGCATGGAATTACCCAGGCAGGAGTTAGGTAAAGGCAGCAGAAGCCTTTCCTGCAACACTTTTCCACAATGCTTTTAGTAACTGAAAGGAGCTTTGTGTCCCTTTGCTATGTATTGATACGTGCCTCTAAGGCAAAGATCCATCTCTCTTCCTCGTCCACTGCATGAACAGCTGAGTCTGCACTAGGAGGCCATATCAATCCAAACTGCAGAGCCCTCAGTGCTGCAGTGAGATGCTGAGCACTCATCTGGGTGAACTGGATCCAGACAAACAATAAACTAAGCTCAGAGTTCCTGGAGATACCTCCTCCTCTGTATCCAGCTGAAGACTTGACTGCTTTCATTGCAATATGCACTGCAAACATTTGTTCAGCTTGGGATGCTCAGGCCATTTGCGTTGCCATACAGACACTGTACTACAAGACTTTCTGAAGACAGCATCTTCCCTTTGCCAAATGACCAAGCGGGTGAAGTATGGATCTACACGATAGTCCAGACAGACAGATTTAGTGCTCTTGCCTCTAGTAGATTTTAGAGAGTTGCAATGCTTAGCTAAGAGTTCAAGAACAAGTGGAGGGACCCTCAGAGCAGCCCTGAGATGACCAGGAATCTGCACTTTTGCTGTAGTGTTTTACACAAAAACAAATAAGGAAACAAACAAATCATGTTGACAGTACTTAGCAGTTTGGGGGACAGGGAATAACTGTTATTATTACTGTAATGGCCAAAATGCCATCAAAGATCCAGGTCAAAATGAGCTGTGCACTGAGTAGACCCACTGAGAGACTATCTTTGCACTGAAGACATCATAACAATACAGAGAGGATATTGCAATGAAAAGAAGGTGGTATTTCCGCAGGCAAAATGCTCTCCCTAGGAACAGTGGTAAGGGCAGGTTCTGGAGGTACCTGTCTCTCTCCATTACCTGGAACCTCAGAGGTCCCTTCTAACCTCAGTCATCCTACGATTCTACAAGGAGTACACACTACTGGCTTAGGTTAGGTACTTAAGTCTGTAAACAGCAAATTCCATGGCTAAGTGACTTTCCTAAGGTCAAATGAGATCTCTGGCTGAATCAGGAACTGGACCCCTCTTTCTCATCCCTTTCCAAGTCTATCCATCCCTCTCATCACTTGAGTTTGGCACTTTTGTTGAAGCTTCTTGAAAACTAACAAAACTTCAGCATTCAAAGCCCTGTCTCTTTAAACATCACAGCGTCCCCACAGGATGAAAGTCAGTTCCACACAAATGGCTAGTACCAGGAGTTAAATGGCTTGCTGAAATTCTGCTAGTTCTGTCTTCATGGCTGACTTCCACCCTCTGAAAGCTGAGCTAACACAGGTCTGTGTTTCTGCTCACAGTGCCAACACTTTGCCCTTCTCCTTTTGTTCAAAACTGCTGGAGAAGGAGGACTGTTTCTTCATCAGTTATTTGAAACCTTGGTGATTGTATTTTTCATTTCACAAGAGGATGGCGGGGGTGGAGATTAGACATTGCCTATAGCAAACTAGCAGTATTTCACTACCTCAGCAATGAGAGTTTCCAAAACCTTCGTAATCTGCTCATGAAAGAACACACTGACCGTGAACTTATTTCTTCCAACCCCATTTGCTAGCTTTGACCCTAGACCTTCCTCCTGGTTTAGGATATTGACTGAAATACTGCTGTTGGGATTAATATCTCTCTCTCTCTCTCTAACTGACCTCTGGAAGGGAAAACAAGGTTTGCCTTACAGGGAATTAAGAAGAGGTTTGCAAAGCACCCAGAAGATAATTAGTGAGCCTTTTCTCTGTGCACAGCAGGGTCACTGAAATCGAGACATATCATATGAGGACTTGGACCCAAAAGGAGTAGGAAGCACGAAGCAGTTTTCCTGGTAGAAACAGTTTTCCTACCTTTGTATTTTACTGGTTTGGCTGGGAAAGGAGAATGGGAGCCAGAAGTGATATGTCTGTGGACATAGAGCAACTCGGCTCCGGGTTTGAGACTGTGAATGCCCCTTCTCCTCTTAGCCTCTTGCCTTATTCAGTCAAGACCACACAATGTCCTCAGGCTGCTGACAGTTCCTCAGAAGGTGAGTTCCAGTTTGTTCCTATAGACTTTTATGGCTACATATATCATCCTGAGACAATTTAATCTCTAAGTATCATCAAGTTTATCCTCTTTGATCTGACAAATCCAGCCTCTTTTTTTCTTTTCTTTTCAACAATCTTTGTGGTTAATCTTTTGCCCGCTGCAATGTTGTTGCTCTGCAACTGTAGCAGGTCAGGGAACCTAGCTGCTGATTCTGCAAATATTGTTCTTAATCGTGACTTGATGGCTTTTCATCCATAATGACAGCTAAACAACCATGAGCAGGGATCCTATTCCATTATGTGAGTTACCTGAGTTTGGATAATTGGACCAAAAAGAAATACACACACAAAAAAAAACCCTACAGCAAGTGCCTGAGTGGCTGTAAGAGAAAGTCACTTTTTTCATAGCAGCATCCAATCAGGGAGCTTATGGCCAGATGGTCAGCTGAATTCCCTTCTTTTCAGTGACCCAGTTCACTCCTATCACTTGTGAATCAGAGGCATCCTTCAAGATTTGGCAAGAGGAGGGGTGCAAGATTCTTGGTCCAATCCCATCTGATGGACCAACAGTCCGTTCTTCCCTCCGTAGGCCCCAATCCAGTAAAGCCCTTAAGCACGTGCAAAAACCCCCCTGACTTCAGTGGAATTTCTCACTGGCTTAACATTAAGCATATGGTTGTGTTCATACCCTCGTCTCAGTGTGCTTCTCCAATGGCTCTGTAACGTGTCCATGACCTGGTAAGCAGCTGACACATTCCACTCAGCAGCAGTTCTCCACTCTGCAAAGGGATTTCTGAATCCAGAGAGTGGGAGGTCCTTCAGCAAAAGAAATGCCTTATTGCTAAATATCCTTTTATTTATTTCTTATCTTTGTGCCCAGCCCTCAGCAATATATTAAACTGTCAGAAGGGCAGGGAGAGGGGAAAAATCCCTGCTTACTTTGCTTCTTATCAATCACTGAAACAGGTTGCTAAGACGAGGAGTGTGAGGACCTGAGTAAAACAGACCAGAGCAGGCTCACTACATGCAAAGATATTACATGAGGGAGAAAGATGCTTCACACCTTGAGGAAAAGATAATGAGTTTAAAGAGAGCTGGGAGCAGGCAGGAACCTGTCTGTAGGAGACTTGCCTGACAGGTGAGAAAGTTCTCTCAGCAGATGACAAAACCATGGCCAACACTTCATGCCCCTTTTCTCCTTTCTTTTAAGAACAACCATGCTTTCTCCAGCTGCTTTTCTTCATCCCTTTTCCTTAGGGTCATCTTGGCCCAAAAAAGATTGGGCAGAGATTTTCTCACTTGCAGGGCTTGTCCTTCTCTCCTCTCCCATGGCTGTGGTGGACATAGATAGAAACACTGTGGTTTGGAGGCCAGCTACAGAGATGCCTGAGGAAGCTTTGCGTGGAAATTGCAGCTGGGACAGGATGGATGGAGCAAGATTCAGACCTTGCTACAGAGGAAAAGACTGAAATGTTATTCTGGGAACATTTTATTTTAAAAGTTGGTCTGCCTACAGTTTAAGCCCATGTCTGTTCTGTCACATTTCCAGCTCCATCTCACCAATGCAAACACACTAAGGAGGATATTTAGCAACCCAGACTAACAAGATTTATTCAAATGTTTCCCATGGGAGAGAGCTGAACCTGGACAACTTCTATTGATCTTACACCTGCCCCTATGCCAGATGACTTAGTAAAAGACACTGACTTTGTGTTGCTTTTGTGTCTTGGCCTCACTGGATTTTACTGCTACAGTTCTGCTGCCCCAGTCATGTGTGTGCTTTGGCAGAGGGTGAAAAACTTCAGAAATGTTGACATCTGCCCCATGTTTCCTTAGTGGGGTTTGGAGCTCATGAGGGATCTTTACATTTGGAAAGCTGCAGGGAGAAATTTGTTGACTGAGACACAAGTGACTCAACAAACAAAAACTTGAGCTAGAAATGTGAGGTATACCGACTTCTTCCCCTTGCTAGAAGGGCTACAGTAACTTTGAAGAGATAAGAAAGCAGGTAAACTTGTAAAGCCCATCCCCACCTTCCATCTATTTGCTTTGCAATAATCAAGTTTAAACTACTTCAAGTTCTTTGTGTTGCAAGAGCAGTCACCAGGCTTCAATTCTTCAAAGCTTTTCTGACTCCCCAGTGACCAGTTCATCTGAAAATTATTTCGCCTTGTGAAGAAGCATCTGTCATTGGCCAGAACCGACAATGTGGTGACATGAATCTGAGGGGCAAGACCCCATTTTGGTATGGTGCTTCTACAGAGCAGAGGTCTTGAAGGAAAAGAACTAGAGTAGAATAGGAAACATTCCCTTAATATTCTCCTTCCTACAGTCTCAGAAATTCGTGCGATGTCTTTAACTACATGAAACCTTCTTGACTGAGATCAAAGCTAAGTCAGGTTTATAAAAAGCCCTGGTCTTGACCAGGACCAGATTCCAAATGTGTTGTTCTGATGCTTCTTCCACCTTTTTTCTAATCCCCAAACTAGAGAGGACAAAGCCTGTGTTGGTTCTCCAGATGTGACTCTCCCACATGCAACTCTTCTAGACAAATAGACAGATACAACAGATGTCTTTATGTCACGACATCCTTAAGCAGTTAGCACCCCCCTAGAATGTGGGATCTTATCCATCCATCCATCATTCCATCATCAAAAATATCACACCATTTTTTTCTCAGGTCTCTGCATAGGCAGTCCAAAGATCCACTTGTTGCTAGAAGGGACGCAGAACAGGACTGAGCTACTGCTTGGGTAATTTTTAATAATTCCCATTGAATTTGAATAATTCCCATTTATCCTTGGGAAATTCATATTTCAGATCCTACCTCAGGATGCTAAATTAAGACTTTCTAGTTGAAGACTTTGGTGCATAAAATTTGACAATACAAAGGAGGTGTTTGCCCTGTGTAGGTTACTGGCAACAGCTCACATGATGGACTGAAAGTTGCTCAGAGAAGGTAGGTGTGACTGTTTCTGCCATAAATGTGTGTCTGACTTGGCAAGAAAGTAACTTTTTTCTGCAGTATAAAAGGATATAAAAGAATATTTTGCCATAATCTCTGCACCAGGGTGGAAATATGTAGAAATAAATCCAAATGGAAACTGCCAGCTGGTCACAGCTGACAAGGAAAACTTTGGAGAAGAAAAATTCTTCTGTTGGTTTTTCAATTCCTTATTTCTTCAAATAAAACCAAGTTGAGAGCATGCAATGGACTAGTGGAAGATTCAAAAGTGTAATGTTGGCCTTCATAAGAATCCCCTTCTCTGGAAGCACTGTTTTCATCTGTCCCACTTACAAAATGGATTAACCAGAAGTAGCATAGTGTGTCTCCTGGTAAAATATCTAAGACAAACATCCTTAGACTTAATGACTCGGCCTTAGATTAGTCTCCCAGGAGGGAAAAAAAACACTGGTCCCATTTTCTAAAACATTCCAAATGAAACTAATCATATAGCTGTGATAATTAATGATTCGTCCTTTCAGTGGACGGATTTCAGGGGAAGATTAACAGCTTTATTACATCTCTACGTTGATATCGTAATTTCATAAACATGGTATTCATGTTGAGTGTTCATCAAAGTAAATAATAACGCATTTTGAAATCATGTAGAAAAATGGATAAATGTTCCATGACCACAGGTCTTCAGGGGATGGCAGAAAGCAGCTTGCTTTCAAGGGCTAGCTACATATAATAGAAGCTCAAATGATGCACAGGAGATTTACTTGGTGACTGCGGCTTTTTCTCTTAGCAAATAGTCATGACCAAGACTTTGGTATTCTCAGAAGTGTTCAGTATGGGGGATTTATTTGTGAATTTCCTAAGTAAGCAAATTCTGTTCCACAAATTATTAATATCTCCAACTGTTTTAGACTACTGATAGTTTTTGACTGTTTGGCTAGCCTGAAATCAGTGTATGGGAAGCCTTCTGAATTTTTGAAGTCTGTATTGTAAAACAAAAGAAAATAGATGGGAAGCGACTTCAATTTTTTTCCCATTACCACCTAACTTAAACATTCACTTTAGAAGGGAGAAGCAGATCCTCTAGAGGCACCAGTCCTTCACCTTTAACTATAGAGTGAGCCTAGCGAACAAGAAAATATTACACAGAATCACACAGAATCAATCAGGTTGGAAGAGACCTCAGGAATCATCGAGTCCAACCGTTGCCCTTACACCACCCTGTCAACTAGACCATGGCACTAAGTGCCGTGTCCAGTCTTTTCTTAAACACATCCAGAGATGGTGACTCCACCACTTCCCTGGGCAGCCCATTCCAATGTCTAATAACCCTTTCTGGAAAGAAATTCTTCCTAATATCCAACCTGAACCTCCCCTGGCAAAGCTTGAGGCTGTGTCCTCTTGTCCTATCGCTAGTTGCCCGGGAGAAGAGGCCAACTCCCACTTCACTACAACCTCCCTTCAGGTAGTTGTAGACTGCAATAAGGTCACACTTGTTTAAAGCTTAGAATAAAGTGTTGTGAAACAAATTCCACCTCTAATTTCATCCTATGCTGCATTTTCTCACTTGTAGCCATAAGTAGATCTGCACAGAAAGAAAATTTTATTTCGTGGCCATCATCAAACATGACTGCCCCTAACCCATTTGAGGTCTTTGCAGAGCACCTTTCCAAGAAAGGCTGAGCCTCCACAACTCTCAGGGAGGTCCTCAACACCTTGCCAAATTGGCCCCTTTGCTAGCTGGTGTCCTTGCTGCCAGCAGCATTGCATTTCAGTGGCAAGTCCACTTCCACATGGAGAAACACAAGTAGCTGGTGTGCACAAAGCATATTAAGCCTGTCTCTAAATCAGCATACAGATGCAGAACATGACACTGATTTATTATTTACTAATTATTATGCAGATTCTCATAATGGAGGAGAGAAAATCCTCTTTATCTTTGGTGACTGATTAGCCAAGAGTCATGAGGAATGAGAAATGTAATTCAGATACTACCACCAAAGCAAGAAGAGTGAAATTCTGCAACAGATGGCCTGGAAAGTTTGTGAAATCTCCATCACTGGGGTATTTTAAGAGCAGTCCAGGCAAAGACTGCTTTCAGTTGAGTTGCCATTGTCTTGGGGAAGGTCAGTGCAGTGAACTGCCTCTCAGGATCCCTCCCATCTGTTTTCCGTGGCTCTAAAAATTCCCATTTCTCTGAAACATTCGAGGTATATTTGCACACAAAAGCTGCCATGCACAGAGGTGTTCCAGAGGTGAGCAGCACATCCAGTAAACACTTTCTTGACAGATTGTCTTGCCTGACTGGAAAGCTGAATGTTTTTCTGGTGACTGAAACACAGACATTATCATGAAGGGAGCAGCAAAATCCACCACAGGTAGTGTCTTTGGCTACTGCAGCACTCCTTGGAGTGAGTATCTACAGAAAAGGTATGATATGCTAGAACAAAGTTTTCATGGGGATGAATCCCTGTGGGTAAGTGTCTTCTTTTGAAGAGACAAAAGCCCAGCGCAGCAGAGCCCACATTGACACCAGTCCCAGCCCCAGCATGGGGACGAGACAGCAGATCTCCCACCGGGCACACAGCATCAGGATGCACGTCACCTTGGTGCCCTGCAGCTAGAAATGCTGAGGGACCCCCAGTCTGCTTTAATAAATACCCTGGCCCAAGTCTGGGTAAGAAGCAGCCCGTTTCTCCTGTAGAACAACATGCTGGACCTCCCCCAGATACAGCAGCAATAGGATGACAGCACAAGCGGAGGAGACCCTCAGCCCCAAGTCTGAGCTGCCAGCTCAAGGTCTCCCAGCGCACCCCTTCTGTCCCAGGCCAGAGGTGAGGGAACAGCAGCTCCCCTTTTGTCCGCCAGCGCTGCTGACAGCTCTTTTCTTCGGTGCAGGTTACAGCGAGCAGCCTCTTGCCCTCCCTGCCTGGCTCTCACCCGCGCAGGCCCTCCAAGTTCAGCCGTAAATCCCAGAGGAGGAGGATGTTTTGAAATGGCTCCTCACCGTTGACTCCTTGGTACCAATGCAGAGTTCAGGTCACAGCAGACTCACTTGTTTGCTTATATTTAAAAGGAGGGGGTGGAAGGGAGGAAAGAAGGAGGAGGTGGGACAGGAGATGCATGAACTTTCTGTTTTCAGGCAGAGCAAGAGCACCCTCTACAGTTTACTGCTCAGAGCACAGACAGGCTGGGAAGAGGGTGGATTGCCTCTAGCCCTGTCCATCTCAGGGAGAAGGAGGAATGGAAAGTGGCAAAGCACCAACCTCAGGTCGCAGGTGTTTCCTGGCTCCTTATAGCATCCAGACCAGCCTAGCCTGCCCAAGCCACATGTAGACTTGCAAGTGTCTCCACAGCCAGAGGACCTGGGGTTCAGGGGAGGGTGAAGGTCACTTTGGTTCACTGCTGTTCTGATCTGGAAAGGCATTTGTACCAGCTTCAAGGGCTGGTCTGGCTCTTCAATTGTTGCAGTGTTTCCAGACATAAGTGTTGGAGCACCACAAGGTGAGCCCTCCTACACCAAGAGGATCAGAAAATCCCAGGGTTGTCTTGGATGTCATGAGATTTCACAAGAATGAAAAATGATGTTTCATTTGTTTATTGGACTCTGGGTGCTTTTTGTCATTAACTCAGGTTTTTCTTCCTTATTGCAGAAGTTGGAAGTTTGTTCTCTTCCTCAGAAAGTGAAAGCAAAGAGCCCTGTCTTACAAAGATAACGTGAATTTCAAAGCTGCAGCTTCATGGCAACCAAAAACTCTTAGACTGAGGAATAAGGAACACAGCTATTGGTCTCCCCCCACCCCTTCCCATCTTCACTCATGAATATAGTTTTGTATCCTGCTTGTATTAAAGATTAGATGATTTTGTGTTTAGAAACAAAATGAAAAGCCCTTCCTCCATCTTCTGACGTTAGAGACAGTGAGGAACTCCTCTCCCTGCAGGTCCACAGAGCCTCTGTTGATTATCACAAGAAAATATTGTGAATTTCACAGCCAGGGCCATCCTGGATATTTGCAATAGCACAAGGATGTGAAGGGACCTATCGCGTTACAGAATCCAGATCTCTGCCATGGCAGGCCACCAAGTCATACCCTCTCCATAAAATTATCAGCACCCATCATACAAGAATATACTAGCTATGATGAAGGAGTTACAACTTTTTATGACCCTAGTTCAACCCTTTCTACAGCTTTTCCTGACAGCAGGTGAGCATAGGGCAGTTAATAAAACGGACTAGGGCGGAGGGTGGAAAATATGGGCTAAGGGCAACTAGAAAAGCCTATTCATTTGAATGTAGGGGGCAAGGGAGAGAGTTACATCATTTAATATTTGAATTAAATGGCACTGTAGATATGGTTAATGACACTACAATAAGAAAGTAGCAGAAGACCTTATTTGTATTTAAAACACTTCACAGGACAGGTCTCCAAGAAGCTGATGTTCAACCTCTTGATTCAACTCTTGCTACTAGAGAAGGTTGAAAGGAAAGTCTCCTACAGAAATCTAGAGAGCTTAAACAATGTCTCCTTGGCATGTATATTCATTGACGTGGCTTGGCTTTTCCTGTTGAATCCCAAGAATTAAATGATTTGGGGTGGGTGAGGGAAGAATGGACAACCAGTAGCTTTTGGCTTAGAACAGAATTGGTATGTTTTTCCATTTTCCAACAACAAAAAGAGATAAAATGGCACTTTCCAAAACTCCAGCTCCTCACTATGAAAGGACCAAAGCCATCTTGCCATTGTTTTCAAGGACACACATTCAGTCATCCAACATCTCTGTGATCAGCTACCTGTCACTAGAGCATCAAAAAGAAGCCATGTTCCTTGTCAGCAAAAATCAGCATCTTGTTGCACCTGGTGACTTGTGCAAAATCCCATAGAAGTCAATGAGCTATTTCTTGTGAAATTTTGTATCCTTTCAGACCTGTTTCTGAGGGCCAGGCAGGCTAATGAAATAACAATGAGGAAACCCATTCTGTGGATTTCCAGAGCTAGATTTTGATCCAGTTCTTTTCTCTCATTGTAATAGACATTTGCAAATGGACTGATTGTCAGAGATATATCAGAGGTCCCACCACAGTCAGAAAAACCTGACGGGCGTATAGCTACCTCCTCCACAAGGAAGAAGAGAAGAGTTTTAGTTGTTGGAGACTCCTTCCTAAAGGGATCTGAGGGCCCAATATGCAGAGCTGACCCCCATCACAGGGAGGTCTGCAGCCTGCCTGGAGCCCGAATCAGGGATATCACCAGGCAACTCCCCAACCTGGTGAAGGCCACAGACTACTACCCCCTGCTGATCTTCCACACAGGTGGGGAAGAAGCTGCATCCCGTAGTCTGAGGGGGATGAAGAAAGACTACAAGGCCCTAGGACGGTTGGTGAAAGAGTCTGGAGCACAAGTTGTTTTCTCCTCCCTCCTTCCATTTTCAGGTGATGACGTGGGATGGAACAGTAGGATTCTCTCTATTAACGCCTGGCTACGAGACTGGTGCTACAGGCAGGGCTTTGGGTTCTTTGATAATGGCTGGTTTTATAAGACAACAGGCGTGACAGTAATACATGGGAAAGGTTTATGTCGTAGGGGCAAAAGGGTTCTGGGACAGGAATTAGCAGGGCTCATTCGGAGAGCTTTAAACTAGATTCGAAGGGGGATGGGGTAGTAGCTGGGCTTGCACCACTGGGGCAACGCTCTAGTGTTGAGGTAGACCAGGAGGCCTCCCATCCCCCTGGGGTGAAATCGGTGTGCCCAGCTCGCTCCCTGAAATGCCTGTACACCAATGCACGCAGCATGGGGAATAAGCAGGAGGAGTTAGAAATCCGTGTTCGGTCGGGGGGCTATGATTTAGTGGCAATTACAGAGACTTGGTGGGACGCCTCGCGTGACTGGAATGTGGTAATGGATGGCTATGTCCTGTTCAGGAAAGACAGGCCGCTAAGGAGAGGTGGTGGAGTTGCTCTTTATGTGAGTGAGCAGCTAGAATGTATTGAGTTCTGTCCAGGGGTGGATCAGGAGCGAGTTGAGAGTTTGTGGGTGCGAATTAAGGGGCAGGCTGGCAGGGGTGATACTGTTGTGGGTGTCTATTACAGGCCACCGGATCAGGATGAGGAGGGTGATGAGGCCTTCTACAGGCAGCTGAGAGCAGTCTCGCAATTACAGGGCCTGGTTGTCATGGGGGATTTCAACTACCCTGATATTTGCTGGGAGGCCTACTCAGCCAGCCATCCTCAGTCCAGGAGGTTCCTCCAGTGCGTTGATGATAACTTTCTGATGCAAATGGTGGATGAGCCAACTAGGAGAGGAGCGCTGCTGGATCTGATCCTCACTAACAAGGAGGGTCTGGTTGAAGAGGTGAAGGTTGAGGGCAGCCTTGGTCGTAGTGACCATGAGATGGTAGAGTTCAGGATCTCATGTGGCAGGAACAGAATAGCTAGCAGAATCACAACCCTGGACTTCAGGAGGGCCAACTTTGGCCTTTTCAAGCAATTGCTAGGGGAAATCCCATGGGACAGGGTACTAGAAGGTAAGGGGGCCCAAGATAGTTGGTTAGCATTCAAGGACTGCGTCTTCCGAGCTCAAGATCAGAGCATCCCAACAGGTAGGAAGTCAAGGAAGGGTACCAGGAGACCTGCATGTTTGAACAGGGAACTGCTGGGCAAACTCAAGTGGAAGAGGAGGGTGTACAGATCGTGGAAGGAGGGGCTGGCCACTTGGGAGGAATATAAGTCTGTTGTCAGAGGATGTAGGGAGGCAACTAGGAAAGCTAAGGCCTCCTTGGAATTAAACCTTGCAAGAGAGGTCAAGGACAACAGAAAGGGCTTCTTCAAATACATTGCAGGTAAAGCCAACACTAGAGGCAATGTAGGCCCACTGATGAATGAGGTGGGGGCCCTGGAGGCAGAGGATAAAACGAAGGCGGAGTTACTGAATGCCTTCTTTGCCTCTGTCTATACTGTTGGAGGCTGTCCTGAGGAGCCCTGGACCCCTGCGGCCTCAGAAGAAGTCAGGATAGAGGAGGAATCTGTCTTGGTTGATGAGGGCTGGGTCAGGGACCAATTAAGCAACCTGGATGTCCATAAATCCATGGGCCCTGATGGGATGCACCCGCGGGTGCTGAGGGAGCTGGCGGAAGTCATTGCTAGGCCACTCTCCATCATCTTTGCTAAGTCGTGAGCAACGGGAGAGGTGCCTGAGGACTGGAGGAAAGCGAATGTCACTCCAGTCTTCAAAAAGGGCAAGAAGGAGGACCCGGGTAACTATAGACCGGTCAGCCTCACCTCCATCCCCGGAAAGGTGATGGAGCAACTTGTTCTTGGTGCTGTCTCTAGGCACATCAAGGATAGGGGGATCATTAGGGGCACTCAGCATGGCTTCACCAACGGGAAGTCTTGCTCAACCAGCTTGATAGCCTTTTATGAGGATGTTACCCGGTGGATAGATGATGGTAAAGCTGTGGATGTGGTCTATCTCGATTTCAGTAAAGCGTTTGACACGGTCTCCCACAGCATCCTCACAGCTAAACTGGGGAAGTGTGGTCTGGATGATCGGGTAGTGAGGTGGATTGTGAACTGGCTGAAGGAAAGAAGCCAGAGAGCGGTGGTCAATGGGACAGAGTCCAGTTGGAGGCCTGTGTCTAGCGGAGTCCCTCAAGGGTCGGTTCTGGGACCAGTTCTATTCAATATATTCATTAATGACTTGGATGAGGGATTAGAGTGCGCTGTCAGCAAGTTCGCTGATGACACAAAACTGGGAGGAGAGGCTGATGCGCCGGAAGGCTGCGCAGCCATTCAGAGAGACCTGGACAGGCTGGAGAGTTGGGCGGGGAGAAATTTAATGAAATATAACAAGGGCAAGTGTAGAGTCCTGCATCTGGGCAAGAACAACCCCACGTACCAGTACAAGTTGGGGGCAGAGCTGTTGGAGACCAGCGTAGGGGAAAAGGACCTGGGGGTCCTAGTGGACAACAGGATGACCATGAGCCAGCAGTGTGCCCTTGTGGCCAAGAAGGCCAATGGCATCCTGGGGTGTATTAGAAGGGGTGTGGTCAGCAGGTCAAGAGAGGTTCTCCTCCCCCTCTACTCTGCCCTGGTGAGGCCGCATCTGGAGTATTGTGTCCAGTTCTGGGCCCCTCAGTTCAAGAAGGACAGGGAACTGCTAGAGAGAGTCCAGCGCAGAGCCACGAAGATGATTAAGGGAGTGGAACATCTCCCTTATGAGGAGAGGCTGAGGGAGCTGGGTCTCTTTAGCTTAGAGAAGAGGAGACTGAGGGGTGACCTCATTAATGTTTATAAATATGTAAAGGGCAAGTGTCAAGAGGATGGAGCCAGGCTCTTCTCAGTGACATCCCTTGACAGGACAAGGGGCAATGGGTGCAAGCTGGAACACAGGAGGTTCCACTTAAATATGAGGAAAAACTTCTTTACGGTGAGGGTGACTGAACACTGGAACAGGCTGCCCAGAGAGGTTGTGGAGTCTCCTTCTCTGGAGACATTCAAAACCCGCCTGGAGGCGTTCCTGTGTGATATGGTCTAGGCAATCCTGCCCCGGCAGGGGGATTGGACTAGATGATCTTTCGAGGTCCCTTCCAATCCCTAACATTCTGTGATTCTGTCCCTAGACTTTTCTTCAGCAGAAATATAAGCTGAATTTTGCTGAGAGCTGTGGCCCATTTGGCTTATTCAGAGATCTGAACCATATTATATTAACAGAAATGACACAGCTGTACCCAGGGACTCCAAAGCTTCTAAATTCTGGAATCAGACCCGACTCATGAGTTGGCTGGTCTCATGTACAAAACTATGAACAACCCTTGCTTCCTCCCAGCTGAAAGAATAGGTTGACTTGAAAATGGACCAGATTCATTAGGTCCGATTTTTTTTCCACATGCATATCAGCAAACCCAAACTGCTGGCATCTGTCTTCTCTCCCAGCTGCAGAACCTCTGGATCTCAGCATGTGCTGAAAGGCCCATGTCACTCCTTTTGCATCTTGCCTCTACACACGCATTTTACTTTCGTGACAGGTCTTGGAAAGAGGGACCGTGTTCCCTGCAGCACAGTTGCACTTAAAAGGGACTCCTGTGGTAGTGCTATGATATAGGGGTGCATCAGCAGAACATGGCAACATCTCTACCTTCTCTTGAGGCCAGGAACTTCACCACTGCTTCACCCACATCCTGTGGGTGCTCTTGCTCCTCTCCCACAGCAGTCCCCAGAAATGCAGAAGTCAAGCCAGGAGGAACAGAGAAGATAATCTGGAGTGAGTCTTCTCCTTGCTCAGGCAAAAGCACCAGGTTTTCTGAAGGGGCACAATGCCTGGTGCTACTGGGAAAGTCAGGAGACCACTACCATTTAGGTGCTACAAGAAAAGCATCCTGGATTTTTCAGTGCTGCAGAGAGTCTGCAGCTGTTTCATTCAAGCCAGGTTCATAGGTGCCCTGCTCATCTCTTGCACACACAGCTAGCTGCTCACCCCTAGTTAGTTTTCTATGCAGCTTATCCCTTAGGCAGGTGCTCTGGTCACACCCCGAGCCAGGCAAAGCCTCTTATCCCAACAGGGAGCAGCCCAGACAATCCAAGCAAATTGCCCCTCAAACCACAGGGATCTGACTTTTCTTTTGATTTAAATTCTGTGTTCTTTTTGCATAGTGTCCCATTTTGCATTTCAAAAGCCAAGCCCTAGCCTTTCTTCTTGCAGGTAATTAGCTGGAGAAATGACAATATGTCCCAGTGTCTTTTTCAAAGCCCATAAGGAGTTACAATATTCCAAATCCAGCTCTCTGTACCTCCTCATTAAAGTCAAAGGCATCCTCAGCAGTTGACCTTGAACACTTCATAGGTCAAGTTCTTCTTGATGTGTGCTTTAAATTCCTAATTTGGGGCTCATGCGTTGGTGATGCTCTACCCATGGTTAAGTGGAGGAGCACTTTCAAGGAAAGGATTCTATCCCAACACCACCATCCTCTAGTCAACGTGAGACAGCAGCCTACCCACAAAACGTCATCTGCAAACACCAAGCATCCTCCGTCTGAGTTTCAGCACTGCCTTCAAACAGGCCCGAGATTATGGTGCTGCCTGTGTGGCCTCAGAGGCAGCTGCTGAGGTCACAGAGAGCAGCTTAAAATCATGGGTGGCTGTAGGTAAACAGTGGCCACATGAGCCACAGTTGCAACAAGAGGGGATTGTAAATTAAAGAGAAATAGACCCCATCCAAAGGGAAAACATGAGATTCCACCCACATTTAGGCTGTACCTAATTGACGAGGATAGTTAGGCATAATTACCCTCAATTTCCAAAAGAGGGGAGGAAAACATGGAGGTTAAGTTTTTTGCCCAAGGGCACTTTATGTTACACAGTGTTTCAAAGACCAGCATTTTGAGTTTGAACTCTAAAGCACTGGTTTCAAAACTGGGATTTGAAAGGGTTTCCAGGCAAGTATCTTCAGCAAACCAAAGAACATCACAGCCCAGAAAACCAGCCCAGTCTTTCTCACTCCCGACCAACAGTACAATGCTTTGGGCCAAACAGATCTTGTCTGAGATGTCTAATGTTGGGCACAATTGAATATCTAGCATAGTTGAGCCACTACTAGAAGTGCAGTGAAAAAGAGTAAGTGAAGTCTCTGTTTGTTCCCCATTTTATGCAATTCTGATAGCTTCACAGCAATTAGTTGAGCAATTAGACATGCACAATTGCACATCTATACTGTCTGAGAAACTAGTTCCAGGCTAATGCTTGCCAACAGTGTCAGGCAATCAGTGTTTGAGCAGGACGCAGTGTGTCCCATATTCAAATGATATATCTTACTTCTATATGGATGGTTTCTTTTAAAATGTCCCATCCAAACAGCAGCATTGTCAGCTCCCTGCAGCCCCCACTGTCCAAGAGCTAATGTGTCTCCTGGTCACCCAAGGCAAGAGATGTCTCTCTCACTCCAAAGCCAACTTATATGACTCAAAATTTTGCCCTCATTTCCTTCATCAAACTGGTGATGGGTTTGGATGTGATTTCTTCAGTCCGTAGACCCTTCTGTCATGGCCACACATTCATTCTGCATGACATTTTTGCTTGCACAAGCAATCCTTTGTACATGCAAAAGCTCGCATTTGTGCTTGCCCGTTAAGCAAGTCATTGTCTGCTTAGCCTGTCTTTGTGCCTGCAAAATTTCTAGGGCAAATGCAAAGACTAGACAGAAGAGCCTTTGGGACTCCCAATTTTCTTAGCAGTCGAAGCCAAACACATTTCTAACTCAACGACCTTATCGCAGTGAATGCAAGCATGCATCCATCCATCCCAGCAAAAAGGCTGAAGTCCTCATCCTGTCCAAGCTGATGGGACCTTTGCTTATGATTTCTGAGAGATGCCTGAATTTCCCTTCTCTGTTTTTTTTCAAGTCTCCCCTTAGCTGAAATGATGCTCCTCAATTGCATGTGCTCTGCCACTTGCAGCAGTGGAGGCAGCCACATGACCCAAGGTAATTAAGGCACCGAGCGCTCCGGACGGCTTGCTCTCGCTTTCCGTTTGGTCACAAAAGAGCAGTCATGGACCATTTCGACCGAAAACAGACCTGAACACAGACTTCATTGTCCTGAAGCCAGAAGAGAAGGCTGCTGGGAAGAATTTGAAAGGCATAGGTTTCTGTATATATGTTGCTTTTCCATGAAACTATACACTTTTGCAAATTATAAGCCGTTTCCTGTCTATGTTCCAGCACTCTGGGCTCAAATTAAAATCTCCTTAAAATCAGACCAGCAGGAGGGGGAAGAAGGAGGAGGTGTTTGCTGGAGTTCTTGAGCAAATGGGAGGAATTTAAGGTCTTGTCCTCTCTAATTCCTCCCCTATAAAGGAACATACTTCACCAGGTTGCCACACACTGAAATAAACTTGGCAGCGGTAAAAGAAGCAATGTTTTCCTTTGGGTTTTTAATGCTTTTGGCTTGGACTGCATTCTCATTGTTTCTTCCTATTGCATTCTCCTGCTTTTCCATCCAGGTGCCACTTAGCACACTGGCCATTTTGCCCATGGACACAGCAATAAAAGAAACCATTCCACCAGGCTGTGATGTTTTCCTTCCCCTTTGCCACTGGCGACAAGTAGGCCTCCAGGCAGGAGGCATTGGCCAAGGGATAGGTAATGTTTTATATGCCCCTTGCATGGGGCTTGCTTGCATACCACTTACAGCCTGGCACGCCTCTGTCCCCCACAAGGGCTGAGAACATCTGGAAGCATTCACAGTCCAAGCACAATCTGGGCCAAGTCCCAAATTGGAGGGAAAACAAACCAGGGAGCCCGGGAAGTCAGCAGAGCAAGGTTCACTGAGGCACACCAGGGACCTGGCTCTGATGTCTCTGCTCCTCTCTCTGCTGTGTGATGGGAGTGCTATGGGGTGAAGATATCCACCTGTCTGCTGACACCATGCTGTGCCTCTTTGCCATGTCCAGGGATCCTCTCATCAGTGTGAAGGATCTATCTCATAGGCTGCTTTCCTTCTGTCCTCAAGAACGACTCACTGTCCCTGTCTCAAACTCAATATTCACACATTTCAAGCCTTGATCTTTTCCAACCTCCTGAAAGTGGTCTCCTCTTTCCCTGGATCAGGCTTTCCAGTGCATCCTGGGTGCCCTGAAAGAGCACACAGCCCCACCGGGACATGGACAGGCACTTCAGCTCCCAGGAGAGGGCTGTTGTTTCTAACACCAGTGCTCAGTCATGGCCCATCTTGAGGCACTTCTTTCAGCCAGTGGAAAGATCTCAGCACCTGCCAGAGGACAACTTGGGCCATGTACTTTGCACACTGACCTGATGTTGGTGTGGCACCCTGAGGAACTGGTCTGTCTTTGCTGATGTTGCTCTGAAGGGATGGACACCTTCTTCCTAAAGTGACACTCCTATGGTGACTGCAGTATTGTGCAGAGGTAGAGTGCTCAGTGTCAAGTGTAAGGTAACTCACCCTACTTCTGAGGTGGGTTTTCTAGGCTGTGTTCAGTTCCATGTTAGCCTGGCTGAACCAATACTGTGCTCTAGACATCTGTTTTAAAAGCTGAAACTCAAACAAGTGGGGAAACCAAAGAGAATTGTTTGGTGTAGAAGATATAAACTGGCCTTCACATTTTTTTCCTGGCAGTTGCGTTCGTAATGAAAGATAATGCCACACCAGAGGCATCTATGGACCAAATATTTGCATGATTTACAGCCCAACATGAGTTCTCAGTTCAGATTTCCATCCAATATTAAAAAAAACAGGAACAGTCTTTCTAGGTGTATATCCTTGGTGGAGAAATGTGAAAAACAATGTGAAGAAAGCTTTTGGATTATTTTCTTTGGCTTCTGCTCTGTTCCACATACACATAAAGACAAAGAGATAAAGACAGGAGATAGGCAGTTAATATGTTGTTTTGCTACTCTAACTGGAGTTTCAGAGTCCTACCAGGCAGCCAGCACAACCGTGATTTTATCCCACCTCAGCTTTCTTGATTAAGTTCAACTGCAACAGATCATTCCTTCATTTGCAGATGACTCAGAGCAAAGGACATTTCAGAGGAATAGCAACAGAATCTGCTTCCACCTAACATGGAGTAGGGAGAGGAGACTGATTTTGCAGTGCCTGATGCCTACAGCTCATGCTCCCACAGGACATTGGCCTTGGTAATTCCAAATCTTGAGTAAATACCTTGGCTCTTCAACATGGTGGGAACAGCAACCTGTGTTTCTTCAAGTCATGGGGGGAACAGGGGTGTCTCTGCCAGCTCTGTTTGACCTTTGCTGATTTACATTCCTCACACACTCTTGTCCAACCTGAATATTGTTCCTTTCTCTTTTGACATACCTGCAACTTTGAAGGCAGAGTGGATAGTTGCTATCATGAATCCAGCCCAGGACAGAACCAAGGAAATCTGGTGGGGAGACCACGGTGTAGCAAGAGTAAAGGGGGTAAAAGTTCCTCCACAGGGACACAGGTAGCATGGCAGACAAGGACATACATTCTTTTCTGACAATATAAATCAGAATTCAGTTGTTGCTTCATGTTTTATGTGGGGAATTTCATGACAGCAGATAGACTTGTAGTCTGGGAAACCAAGTCAAGTCCATTTATGTGTTCATCACAAGCAGGTACAGAACCAGCAAGAACAGCATTTCCCTTCCTGTGCTCTCAACTTGCTTCAGCTCTGCTGCTAAGGCCAAGCAATGCTGAGAACAAAGAAATTCCTTCATTTTTGCCAGCTTCAGCTGGAAGGCCCGGAGGTCTGAACTCAGCTAAATAAGCCAATTTTTCTAAAGCTGAATTTTATAAAGGAGGAAAAATAATACAGAGAACACAATAATACAGAAAGCATGCTGTCACTCCTCCATGCTCATGGTGTGCCTTCTGCTGGAGGACAGAGTTGAGCTCAGAGGAAGATCCTTCCTACTCGTCCACAAAAAATTGCCCTGGGAAGAGTATGTCTGTAGACACATGCCTGCTCTGGCCCCACCTCCATGCTGAAGGCAAAGGAAGTTATAGCTGCAGTGGGCAATTTCCAGAGCTATCCAGTCCCCAGCTGCTCTTGGGACCACCTTGCTGTTCTGCTCCCCCTGCTCGGCTCCTTGGGATGTGGTGTGCAGGTTCCCTTGCTGTGCACTCATCACAACCTGATGCATTAGTCAGTCCTAAAAGAGTTAATAGTTCTGCTGTGGTTTTGCGGGTTTTTTCCCCATACAAGCAAAACAAAAGTGTTGAGAGGCCTGCTGACAGGTATGTTTTGTCTCTCATTAGGGTGCTCACAAAAAGTACTGACAAGGCAAATTTTTTCCTAATGAGGGGAAGAAAGAGAAGAGGGGAAAAAACCCTGGGGAATCCCCTTCCATTATACTTCCATGACATTTTCCACTTGAGTGAAGGAAACAAGGTAAGTTTTGGTACAGGATTTGGGGTTTTTCTAATCAAGATAGTTAAGTGCTGTCTGAAACCAATGCAGACAGGGTTTCCCTTTGGTCTTTCAGCAATGCTCAGTGTGCCAACCTCAAATCCTACAAGCAACAGTGGGTTTTAAGTGTGCAGTTGAATTTGGCCGTGGCCTTCTCCTGTTTGCTGAAAGTTACAGGGTAAAGCCTGGTCTATGAACAGTCTGGGCATGCTAGAGAAGGAAGAACATCTAGGTGTTCCAGTAGAGGCCGAAGACAAGAGAGATTTAAGCCAACTAGACCTGTTCTAGATCCCTGATCATGGTAGTACACTGGAGACCTCACCATCAGCCAGGGCAGAACCAATTGTTATACCTGGCTGCCCAAGCTCTGTTTGTAGACAGGGAAATCAGCATCTCCAGGGTTCAGTTTATCCAACCTTTCTTGCTTCATTCCCGGAAGGCGAAGAACCCTTCCAGTCTAAACAATGTGTTCTCTGTTAATTGATCCCAAGCTTTCCTATGCTAAGCACCATGTCTCTATATACCCTTAATTCTGGATCAAAAAGCAAGCAAACAAAAAAACAAAACACTGGCGTATGCAAATACTGACTTTCTTTTTCCTGATTCCACAGAGTGACAAAATTCCTTTAATATAGCTCCCTTTCCTCATGGAAGAGGAGCACAACTGGAACGTATCACATTCCAACCCGCAGGGAAAGTTTATGAGCCGGCCGTAAGAGCCTGAAATGCGACTCCAAGATGCGTCTTTAAGAATATTGCCACTGAAAGCCCCTCAATTGAAATCCCTTCATATAAAAACCTTCATTGGAAAAGCCAAAGGAGAATGCTGGTGTCCAAGTACAGACTGAGGAATCAGCAAATTCATTTGAAATTCAGATGCCAGCACTAAGACACATATGGAAACAAGCCCTACCCCTTCTAATCTAGATGATCATGGGGATCAGGTTCCTTGCAGGACCCAGGCCTCAGATAGACAGGGGATTTAGGCAATGGATGACCTTGAAAATGCTGCAACATAAATCAGCATGCAAACCCAGGAGGGTGGGTCTGTTTTCCCCATATAAATATTTAAAGAACACTCATTTTCTCTAAGTGATAGATGACAAACAGGTGGCCTGAAAACTGGAAATATTTTTGCCATTTGTTCAGGGAGCTTTCTACACAGGTTTTGCATTTACTTATTTATTTATTTATTGGTGGTTCACCATCTTATTCTCCAAGGCCAGGAGTTGGTTTTGGAAGCTTTCCTGGAGAACGGCGTTCCTGCTCTGGGATTGCTTTCTAAGCCTGGTTTTGATTTTAAGCAATCAAGATCTGATTTCCCTGCTTTACTCCAAGCTACCTTGCAGACCACACTTTGGGCCAGACTGTCATGCTCCATGGTTGGGACTGTACTGATTTCATTAGTGCACAAGTACAGCCAGATCCTAGCAGCCTAAAGGGCCCAATATCTTTTCTTTGACATTAGGCAGTGACAGGTGCCCAGTGAAGGCTATAAGGATCAGTCAAGCACACAGAGATGCTTCCCTGGAGCGCTCTCCTACCCTCCAATGATCAAAGACAGTAGCTTTGAGCTCAAAAGCCCTTTATCTAGTTAGTTTTTGAACCCATGTCAACTTTTAGTCTCCTGTGGCAAGGAGATCCTTTGGTTAACTTTTGGGAGTTTTTGTGTTACATTTGTTTGCTTCCTTTGTACTTTTCCTGCCTTTACAGATATCTGTAAAAATCCTCCCTTGGCCACCTTGTTTCCCAGCTGAAGAGTTCTAGTCTGTTATTTCTCTTACTGAAAGCTCTTCCCTGCTTCTGACCATCCCTCACAAAGGAGAATAAGACATTGGTACAAAATCCATCAGTACATCCCTCCACCTGATGGGTCTGGGAAGTGGGGCAACACTGTTTGTACTTCCCCCATGGCAGAGCTTGTATCTATACATACACAACACATCTATAAAGGGGATCTCTACCCCAGTGGTTTTACAAGGTAGATAGGAACTGGAGGGAAGAAGGCAAGACACAAATCATAAGGCAGAGGGCAAGATATTTTCTCAGATAACTTGGTGACTTCAAAGTCCTTTTGCAGGGTAGGTTAATAAAACAAATACCTAAGATATACTATCTGAGCATTAACGTAGCCATCCACCAAGGCCCTTCCCCGGACTAAAGCAGGGTTTTAAGAGTGGATAGGTGAACAGCACTGTAAAAGCACTCTCCATGGGATGAACTGGTGCTGGGACAGGGCCTAGAGAGAGACTGGCAAGGAGAAAGCAGTTCATAAGCCTCAGGTGTGCCCTAGTTTATTTTCTCCCCCTCCTTTTTAGTATGAATATTAATGAGATAACACTAGGGAGGTTGCTGGCAAGGCTGGTGGCAGGACTCCTGAGTACCAAAGGAGAGTGTATGCAATTATCTGAATGAGTTAAGACCACAGCCAGAGATAACCAGTACGCATAAATGAGCAGAGATGAGATCAAGCTGACGTCACTCACCCCAGGCAAATTTTGGACCTCTCTCCAGGTGGCAGTTTTGCTAACCAGCACAGTGGAAATAGGAAATTAAAAACAAGCCTCTGAAACATGAATTTCACCATTGAGTGCTAGCACAACTCTCTCCCCAAAGCCAAGGAGGAAGCCAAGTGTGTGGGGGGAGAAAAAATCAGGTTCCCATTTATCTCAGATCTATCTCCCAGTCCCCAGCACTGCTTTGACATGGTTGAGTGGTTTCCAATGAGTCATTTCCCTTCAGCCTCCCCTTCCAATTTTCCTCTACCTTGTGTAGTTAGATGTTGGGCTCATGGAGGTAAGACACAACCCCCTCTCCAGTAGTCAGACCTAACAGTCCTGACATTTGCCAAGGCTCCAGCAATTGTGCTAGCAATTTTTTGGAAGTGTTAAGCACCACTTGACAGCAACAAGAGCCAGAAAGACTCAACAAGCTTTCAAACCAAAGCCAGAGGAGAAAGTTGAGCTACTGCTGTCTTTTTTTTTTTTTTTTACTTTTTCAGTGAAAGCATGTGTACTGAGAGTGGAGATGCTTACTGGTCTCCCAGTGACTGACAGCAACCACTCAGTGAAGCCATTGGCCATGGATGCACAAGCATTGTTTCCTTCTTTTATCTCACCAGACATATTTATAGATTTGTAGAATGCTCTGTACAGTTTGCAAATGACTGCCTCATACAGCTCTCTCCATCTTTAAGATTTTTATGATGTGGAGCCAATCCAGCATCTAGACCAATAACGATAGCCCACATCTCAGCCAAGCCTTTTCTTAACTGTCCACAGGGCTGGTGAGGAAATATAAACATTTGTACAAACAGCGACATTACTAAAAAGGCTTTGACCAGCTGGCATCTTTCCCTGCCAGTCCTGGGGCAGCTTCTTACTGTATATTTCCTAGAGCTCAATCCAGTCTGGTCTTAAAATAGCTCAAATGATGGTGGTTCCCTGAGAAAGAGAGATAATTTCTGCAGAAAATGTCATGGTTGGAGACTCGCCTACTGATTGTGCCCCTTGGGGTAAAGCTTTGTTACTCCTTTACTCACCTTCAGACTGCTCAGCTTCTTTTTCACACAGTATGGTAGGGCCAGGTTTTTGGGGTGTCTGTTGGGAAGGCATAGCCTCATCCCTTCCCTGTCCTTCTCCCACATTGATAGGGCCACATCTCACCCATTGGAGTATCAGAGCCATGGGATGTCCCAGTGTCAGCTGCAAAGTGCCCCGGTCCCATTTAGGGTCTACAGGTGCTTCCATGGTGCAAAAATATCCTTGTCTCAACAGATGGTAGTTTGTACTGGAGGAAGCTTGGCTGTGCACCAAGGCATGTGTCTGTGTCACTCCTCTCAAACTGTATTCTTTTCTTCTGGACCCTCAGCACCTCCTGAATAAGGTTATGATGTCCTTTGTTTGCAGCACAGCTTTTTGTCATGTCTCTCCTCAGCCAGCTGTCATGCAATTTGGTGATCTCCTCATTCTTCCACAGTTTCTCTAGCTCACTTCCAGATTTTTTGATTGTCTGTCCTCCCACTTTGGCTATGCACCTTTGCCAGAAGCATGCCCAAGGCCAAGTGTTGTGATCCAGGTACAGCTGTACCAGCAGCCCTGACAAATCCTTCCCTAAATTTCTTCAAGACTGAGATGCTCACAAAGATAGTCATGAAACCTTGACATTACACAGCCTTTTACCTTTGTGTTCATCTCTCCCTACCCACCTATTGTATCTCACTTGAGACTAAACTTGCTGGTATCATATGTTACTCTTAATTTGGGGGTTTAAATAGCACCTGGCAAAAGGAGAGAGGAGTGGGGAAGGGAATGAATCAGATTCCTTAGTGTCCCCTCCAGATCAATTATTATTAATACGAAGAACCTGCAAACTGCCTGTTTCTCTTGCACTTACAGTGAGAACCCCATCTCACCAGTCCAGATCTTGCATACCCCATCCCAGCAGGGGCTAAGCTTCATTTCAAGTCCAACTCAGGCTATACTTTGTGTCATTAAATGGGAGTTAAGTACTGAGCAGGCTTTATGCAAACTCTGGGCAAAGAGGGAAGTTTCACCGCAAAAGCTTTATCAGAGATCGCTGACTCAGCCGCTGCAGCACCTAATTTTCAATGCACGAGAGCTGCAGGATCCAGACTCCAATGTCAGGGGGCCAGGGTCTTCAGGGTTTTGGTTGGGGCCTACGTCCCCTTGCAAATTACCCTCTGAAGACACAAGTGAAGCTGTGGGCTGTCATGTAATACAAGGCGTTTTACTGCAGCTGGGTTGGGGTTTTAAAATAACATGATACCATGCAATGAGCAGTTGGGGAATAGAGCTAGAGAGAGTGCCACTCCAAGCCTTGCCCGCTGGGAGCCAGCGGCAGAGCCAGGAAATAAACCCACAACTCCCAAGACCCAGACTAGCGGCTTAGCCACAGGATCATTCCTCTCCCCTCCTGCAATCACAGCAATTGCCCCACCCGATGGCCTGCAAACTCCCCAGCATACCAGGACCCCGCAGGCAGAGTAGACTTCCAAAGCATCCCTGCCAGAAAGGCTGAAGTAGTGCTGGGGCTTTTTGCCATTGCATAGAAAGAGCCCTCACTGCTACCCAAGACATAATCAATCTTCACTTCTGTGCCATGCTTGCTGGCAGACCCCATGGAAGATGCAGTTGCTTCCACCTTCCAAGTATTCAGCTTCCTTTCTTAGATACTAGAAACCCAGGGAGTCCAGGTTCCTCCATCCTCTACAAAGATTGTTCCCACCCCACTAAAAAATGCAACATCCCATTTCATCTGAACGTTCAGAGAAGAAACATATCAGCCCTGCACACCATCAGGTTGTCAATGTCATGAAGTGAGAGGTGCAATTGGAAGTTGAAATGCATGGTACCCTGGATAGGAAAGCATCAAGCTGGGCAAGTCCATTGAAAAGAGCTGTCACCAGCAGTCACCATGTGTTCTCTGTTCTCTTCAGTTCCTGACAATCCCTTGGAAACACTCAAGTGCTGGGTTAGTGTAATGCCAAGCACTCACTATGCAGTTGAACTCAAGTGGAGGTGAGCAATGTCCACTGTGCACCAAGTCATTCAGGGCCTCACAGAAAACAAACAAACAAATTAAAAACATATGCCACCATGTCCAAATGGATGTTGCATGGGAAGCCTCTTCACAGGTATTTCTGATCTCCTGACCTTGAGTTTGCAAGCAGAGCACTCTATTCACTTCATTTTTATTTGGTGTAATATCAGCAGAGTTCCTTCATGCCTCCGTTACTCAAAGGATTGTGTCAGCTCTTCTAACCACATCATTGCACTAGGAATGTGTATTCAGCTGGACTTTCACCATAAACTCTATGTCTTTTGCATAGTCACCATCTTTGGGATAACAGCTTTTCCTTTTTTCCAATTCGCCTTTCCTTTTTGTTCATAGATAATATGTGCATAGATATATGCATGTGGCCCTGTTAAAACCCACTTCCACATACAACCAGCTATCACTGTTCAGCTGGTTATTAGCAGCCAAGTGCTTGAGCCAAATGGACACATCACTGCAAACTTGTGGTAATGACAACATTGCCCTGGCACACAAATGCTAGGGTTTCTCATCTCCTCTGCTTCATTGTTCCCTGGAAGTCTAGGTCTTCCAGATTGCAACCTGGTGCTCTAAGTTACTAGGGGCATTGGTACTATAGAAACCAAATAGATGTGTGGCTAGATGGTTGGATACTTGCCAAGCCAACAAAAATATCTGAGCAATGCCACAGCTTAAGCCAAGAATGGATAACTTCTAAATTCTTGAGAAACTCTTGTATTCCCAGCCAGGTGTTCATGAACCAGACAGATGCAGCTTAATGCTGCATCTTTCCTCATAAACCCTACCAGACCTAACCTGGGTCTGCATTGCTCCCACAAGAAACACACCCCCATGATGCTAGGCCCACCTGTGAGCTGGATATTGGGGCCTGCATCCAACTTTTGAGTTGTCTGTTAGTCAACCTGAAACAATCTCAACAGAAAAAGCAAACATGAGATACAGCTCCCTTTCTTGTGTTGACAATGCTCTGTATCTTGGATAAAAATGTCAAGAGTTCCCACTTCCATAAATACTTTCTGGTTGTGAATACACAAGGAAAATAACACACATTAAGCAGACCATAAACTGCTCCTAGGCATTGAGTCCACACAAAAATTCTCACATTTGGAGCATGACATCAATTTGGCCCAGTGGTCACATGAATTCCCAGGTCCGCATCTCTCTTCTTTTTGCTTCTTAGGTTGTTACTTACACACAAACTCACATTATCCCCATTCCCCAAAGACTGCAAAGACCAGAGAAAGGTTAGGGAGGTTTCTTCCCTGAGGCTAGAGGCAGCTCCAGAAGCATGATGGAGAATTGGCAAGTCAGTCCTGGGGGGGAGGGTGGCAGCAAGGAGGGGAAGACAGACAATTGCTTTGGGACAAACCTAGCATAGCTGTTCTTGCTTGCCATCCTATGCCCAGCCTACTCGGCCTAGCCAGGACCTTCCTGCAGGAAGGTTTCATTATTTGTCTGCACACACCATGTGCTGTAGTCCTGGATCATGCCTCAACTGGATCTTAGGACACAAGACTGAGGTTTAGTGGGTCCATTCCTCACTAGGCCACAAATCACTTTGGGGACTGTAAATCCCATTTCCACTTGTAAACTGTAGATAATATTTCTTTTCAGACCTTCTTTGCCTATTAAATTTATAATCCCTTTATGGCCAGTACTATGTCCATAGAGCACTCCACACTATGCATGCCCAATTTCACATGAGACCCCACCACTTCTGACCTGCCCAGTCAGAGAAACAAGGTACCTTTTTTACTCACAGTTTGCCATAAGTGTGAAAGAAAATTTGAACTCACAGCCCTGGACCTGCAGCAAAATACTTGAGTTGCTTTGGTATCTCATGCCAGCTGGAAAGAGCAAATTACAAATTAGACAAAAAGAACAATATCTGTTCTAGTCTCTGCACATGTTTGGAAAAATGTAATCCATAGGTCTTCAACATGTGCAGCTGCATCTAAAGCAGCAATGATGTAGGATATGGGTAGCTCTGAATCCACCAGAGCTCTTCAAGAAACGCTATTGTAAACAGCAAAGTGGGACAATCATCCCTAAAGCAAACAGAAGGAAATTAAAGTTGACACCTTTCTGGATATAAAAATGCAGATTTTGAATACTGTACCCTCACTTTTGGAATAACTTCATTGGAACTGCAGCAGATTTTTCCTTTATAGCCTTCAGAGCAAGACTGTGTCCATATTCAGATACCTGTAGTACTCTTGATGCCTCATTTAATCATTGCACACATTATGCGCTCAAAAGCGAGAAATTCTGTTTGTTTTCCCTCCAGAGCTATGAGATCCTTCGGTCCCCATGCAGTCAGTGACGAGAGATAGTCATGACAATGAAGTTAGCTCCCTACAATTGTGGGCCTGTAGTTGTTTCTGGCTGCCTTTCTGCATGATAGGCTTTGGCTTCACCTCAAACTGGTGGATTCAACAGAAGAATCTTCAGAGGAAATTCTCCAGCATTTGGCTTATTTGCCATAAGTCAGGCTTCATCTTCATAATTGTCCTTTCCAACCTTACCACTCAGTGACCACCACGCAGAAAGCCTTTGGGAAGAACTGAGGAATGCCATAGGGGTTTTCCAACTAGAGAAATGACCATCAGCTAGCAGTCTGTTTGGGGACTTTCTGCTGGGGCTCCAGCTTTGGCTTTTTAGTTAGCTAAGAAATTATGACCGGTAAAGGGAGAAAAATCAGAACAGTCACTTCCCCCTTCTGTGGGGTGAACATATCCAACGGCTCCCTGATCCGTCCCCACTGGGACCACCCCCGTACTCCATCTCTCCATCATGCATGAGCACTGTAACAGGAGTAACACAATCACCATTTGTCTTCAGCAAAGAAAGGGTTAAGCAGGGCCAAGAGCATGTTGTAAACAGACTGAAAGTGTAACCTTTGCTTATAAATCATGTGTTCAGCCCTAGAACATGCCTTTAATCCTGTAATTACATTCAGAACTCACTGTTTCAGTTAAGGAAATACGAGCTCCTCTCCAAATGGCACCGGGGCTGACCTTAAATGATACGTTAGCTCCCCGAAACGGCCGCAGAGCCCCATGGCTTCCAGCATCCCATTCCAGGCGGCGATGCAGGGAGGAGCACATGCCGGGCTGTGTCACCCTAGGCTTTGTGAAACTCGCCTGCGGGGGGCCCTGCCTCCAGCCAGCAGTTCCCCGAGAGAGCAAATCTGCCCACAGGCGTCGTGTTGGCTTTGCAGCTGCGGCTGACAGGAGTCCAGATCCTCAGCAGCTTGGGAGCACGCAGGACCTCGGCCATTGGGCAAGGAGACAGGCATTATTTGTGCAGCACGGCATCCCCTCTGGCTTGGGACTTACAGGACACGAGGCTGGGGTCAAGCCCTGTTCAACCAGCCCTTGCCATCCCCCATAACCATGTCAGCAGGATCTCCCTGCTTTTCCAGGGGCTTCCACTGCAGCAGTACTGCTCAGGGCATGGAAGGTGGTGCCTCTGTTGCAGCTCGCTCTCCTCCTTTTGTGGGCACAGCTTGTCCCCACAATCCCTGGGAATGAGCAATGGTCAAGAGCAGGGTGAGTGCAAACAGACAGCTCCCTTTCTGGTCCCAGCTCTGCTTCTGTACCAGCCTCTCCCTGGGAGCAGTCTGATGTCTCTCTCTGGTCACTGCATGGCTGCAGCAGGCAACGCAGCTCATGAGACCATCATCCTCAGGATGGCCCCAGTCAGGGTCCTGTCTGCACCTCCCAACTCCTAGTCACAAATCAAAGGCCAGGAACATAGAAAGAGGTTTTTACCACAACAGCAATGTGCAGGCAGCTGGCCAGACCTGCCTGAGGCCAGATCAAGGCTCCGAGGTGGTGTTGCCTGTGGTTGCTGGACCCAGCTGAAGCAGGTCAGAGGCTGTACAGGTAACACCATGGGGCACAGCTCCCAGCACAGACACCCACCCAGACAATGTCAGCCATAGAACAGGAGTATTCCCAGGAGGAAGACTAGATACAGCCCCTCTTCTCTGAGGGGAAAATAGCTCAGCTGCACAAATACATACTGTCCATGTGGCTGCAGGGCTCATAGTCCATTCTCCAGCCCAATTTAGTATCCATACAGACTCAGAAGAGGAGCTGGAGGACCTGCAGGATGTCTGTAGCAAAACAGGATCCTGAAGCTAGACCCAAGGGCCCTGAAAGGCCTTTTCCTCAGCCCAGTGTGCAGAGACATCTGTGCAAAGAGCTGCCCAGCATGGTGGGGTGGTCACCTGCCCTTGAGTAGCTGTAAAACAATAGCTGTGCCACTAAGGTTTTCATTTATTCCCAGGGCACCTATATTATCTTCTTTTGGTTAACCCCAGGGTTATTTTCACCCACATTCACCTCTCTCCATATCAGTTTCCTGTAGAAAACATGCAGCTTCTTGCACATGCTTGGGAACATTTTTCAGGTCTGATCAGGAACCTTCTACAGATACGTTTTCTCCAGTAATCTTTCTGATCTATGGGTGGATCAGAAAGAAAAGAAAAAATATAATGGCAGTATGACCCCTGGCTCACAGCTGGTCTGCCCTGGGATAATTACTTGAGAAAAAACTTGAGAGTTTAGCAGAGCTTTTAGTTTCCATTGGAAAGTGAAGCAGTGTTGCTTCTTCCTAGACACTTTTAGTCTTCCTTAGGACATAACAATGTGTTGTTTCTGAGGCATCTCGCAGACAAATGAAGCACAGAGCTAGTATCTCCAAAGAGTGGCTGGCAAGATCCTGCAATAAGCAGATGTTCTGCCAGCACCTCCCGAATTTCTGGAGCTCTTAAAGTAGTAAACAGGGTTATCACATTGCAATGAACTCCCAAGATCTCTCTGGATTGGATCCATTTTCCATCCCTTTCATGGGAGTGATCCAGCAGCCAGATGATTCATTAGCAGCGGCTGGCCAGAGCATGCAGCAATGGCACATCTCCTGGATTTTTATGGGAGCAGTTGTATTGTCCTCAATGCAGAAATGCTGGTGCCTTTCAATTCACAGCTGCCTCACTGCTGTCCTTACTGAATCCTCATTTGGAAGATCTTGCCTTCCCCTTATATTTGCTTTGCCAAGCATCTACAGGGCAGGGGACATCACGGGCAAAGCTGAACTAGCAGATCATGGTCTGTTGTTGGTGACGTCAAACAATAGAGACTTGAGACTTAAATGTCACTTTGCAAAACATGCACCCATGGTTACCCTTTAAATCAAGGCACATATCCTTCACACTACGCAAGAAATTAAGCTATTCACACCCCTCTCCCAAATACTTACTACATCTGCAGGGATGTTGTAGTGGCCTGACCATCTATCTGAGCTCAGGTGACCCCTGATGCAGAGACTACCACTGTCTTATCCAGGGTCTGTAGGTAGTATATGTTTCATTGTTTATACCTGTTGGCATAGATGGAAAACCAAGCTCCTGGGCTATTCTGCTTTGGACATAAAATGAAATCAGTAAGGGCAGAGGGTCCTACTCTTTGGCCACAACAACCCCATACAGCGCTACAGACTGGGGGAAGAGTGGTTGGAAAGTGGCCCAGTGGAAAAGGACCTAGGGGTATTGGTGGACAGCTGGCTAAACATGAGCCAGCGGTGTGCCCAGGTGGCCAACAGCATCCTGGCATGTATCAGGAATAGTGTGGCCAGCAGGACTAGGGAAGTGATGGTCTCCCTGTACTTGGCTCTGGTGAGGCCGCACCTTGAGTACTGTGTTCAGTTCTGGGCCCTTCACTTCAAGAAAGACATTGAGGTGCTGAAGCGAGTCCAGAGGAGGGCAACAAAGCTGGTGAAGGGTCTGGAGGGTATGTCCCACAAGGAGCGGCTGAGGGAACTGGGATTGTTTAGCCTGGAGAAAAGAAGGCTTGGGGAGACCTTATTGCTGTATACAACTACCTGAAAGAAGGTTGTAGTGGGGTGGGGGTCGGCCTCTTCTCCCAGGCAACTAGCAACAGGACTAGAAGACATAGGCTCAAGCTGCACCAGGGGAGGTTTAGGTTAGATATTGGGAAAAAAATTCTTCACAGAAAGAGTTATTAGGCATTGGAATGGGCTACCCAGGGAGGTGGTGGAGTCACCATCTCTGGAGGTGTGTAAGAAAAGACTAAATGTGGCACTTAGTGCCATGGTCTAGTTGACACAGTGGTCTTAGGTCAAAGGTTGGACTCAATGATCCCAGAGGTCTCTTCCCACCTAGTTGATTCTGTAATACAAGCAGCACAATGCTGGTCACTGCGGTCCTGTAGAACTGGCTGTTGAAATGGTACTTGGTTTTCAGACTGGCTGTTGAAAACACTTCTTGCGATTAAGCCAATTTATATCATATTCTTGAGTCCTAGTCTCTAACGCAGCAACTAGGAATTTACTCCCTTTCTCTTAGGAAGCCTGAGCATAGTAGTTCTGCAAGGATCCTGAAATTCTGAGTGTGTGATAATCTTCCACCTTTGTTCACAGTCAGGTAACTTCTTGCTTGAAAAACCTTTTACAACCCATCTCCACAAATATGCTTTTATTTCCTTCCTCCTCCCATTGCAAAATATTAGCGTCTGTACTAGATCTGTGCCTTTCCAACAACATGTGGCTGATAGCCTTTGAGGCTTGGCTCCCTCTCTGGGTAAGATTGCCTAGAACTGCTCAGTCCTCCAACCCCGGGGAGCAGGGATTGCAGCTACACAGCCTTTTTCAGAGTTACATCCTAATTTTTTTCAGGCCAGAAGTATTCAGTCTTGCCCAAAGCACCGGGACAATCTTCGATCTTATGCACAGGATACATGCCACTGAGTCTTACTATGTCTCCGTAATTCCCTCTAAGCCCATATTCCTGGTGACTGCAAGGCAGATCCAGTCCATTTAGCACAGGGAAAGGAAGAATGAGCAATCCCTTTATTCTAGAGTCTCCATCCTATTACTGCTGCTCCCACAGGATGCATTTGAACACGTTAAACTGGTCTCCATTAGTGCCCTGTGCTTCTGGGAGAATACCACAATACCATACCAATTTAGGTTGTCAAACTTCAGCTGCAGTGGTATGGCAAGGACTGTCATACAACTGATTTACATGACCAAATGGATGTGGTGTGGTCAAATCTGGCTTCAGAAATCATAGCTTTTCCACAAGACCTCTTCATCTTCCCTCTAGGTCTGCAGTGAGATTTTAGCACAGATAGCTCCAGGATGAGAGGAAGTAGACATCACATAATGGGAGTCTTCTGCCATTCATTTTTGGGAAGGCTGAACCAAGGAAAAGGAGAGCTCAGACTCTGCTCACTTGACTCATAGACAGGAGTGGGAAATTGGCTCCAGAGCAAGAACCATCAGATAATTCTCAATGGGATCCTTTCTAAGTGGGAAGTTGCTTGTGGAATACCACAAGGATTAGCACTGGGCCTACACAGCTTTTAATTTTTTATACTGTTTAAATTAGAGCTGAGGAGTACTTGAAGGGAAAAACAAACCCTTTACCTGGCAAGTCAACTCATCTTCCTCCAAACCCAGCTTTTACTCTCTTTCATGCCTACTCTCCCTGCCCCCTTTCAGCCTTCTACTCTCCACCATTACCCACCATCTTTCTTTTTATGTTCCTTTGCTTTAAGTTTGCATGACAGGATGCCATGCTCTGATACAGTCTATGCATATTACACTCCACCAACTTGTGAACTCAGAGGGAGGCACAGTCAAGGCTGTGCTGGGATTTTGACTTTTAACCTGTTTATTTCCAGTCATTAGTGATACATAATTCATTAGATCCTTGATGCAGTAGGGCACCATGCTTTCCTATAACACAAAAATGTTCCTGTCCCAGAGAGCCAATGAGCCATGAGCCAGCTCTAGGCAGGAACCTCACACTGCAGCTGACCTACCTGTCCCAAGCACTTCCCTAGTTATGTCCTCGTGGTACCTTAGCATGATACAGTCCAGACTGTATTCTTTCCAGGACACGGGTGTAGACAGACAAGAGTGCAGAGGGGCTGAGACTTCGATTTAGCAACTGGGAGGCTGTCACCTCCTGAGAGGTGGCCCAAAGCTGTGCAGAATGACATATCCATCACTTTCAAGGGCTGTTTTTATTTTGTGTTCCACTGAAACAGGTGTTTGGCCTTGTTCTTTTAATTAAAAGAAATGATAGGAAACAGTTAGCCCCTTTGCTTTGTAGAGGTAGGACCTGAGCTTTTCTCTAGTGTTGTCGCAGGTCAGCTGGCTGCAGAGGTTCAGGGCTGAACATGAGCCACCTGCGGAGTCTGATTTCTAGTGTTTGCTCTTTTCTTTCTTAACTGAGGCAATACAACTATTCACTGAGCAAACCAACTCAATCTGCAGCTTCACAGGGTAAACACGCAATTGGGAGGAAAAGGCAAGAACCATGAATTTTGCAGTGAAAAGAAATCTGAGCACTCATCTGACTCATCTTGCATTTTCCCAAAGTTGGTTTTTTTTTTTTTAAGGGCTGAACAAAAACACATAAGATACACAGCCTAGATTTAGGGGCACATGAACTGCTTTCTTCACATAAGACTAAAGAAATAAGTGCTCAGCCTGGAAGTAACTCCATCAGCTCCTACACAGTCATACCAAGTCTGAATTTGATTCATAGAACAGAAGAAAACAAACAAACAAACCCCAAGAAGGCCAAATAACCAGAGAAAGTGAGAAGAGTGGAATGGGAAACCCAGTCAGTGGTTTCCCTTATGTCCTGAACTTATCATAGGCCTGAACCCACAACATAAGCACAGATACTTTTCATTACAATAGAGGTATTTCAAAGCATTGAGATTTTGGCAGTTGAGCTTAACTCTGTCTATGTAGTCCCCACCAAGAGCCAAAGGGGATCAGTTTCATAGCTAAGGTGGCTAACTAGGATCAGATAAGGACTGAGGTTTGGGATTGCTTGTCCCTATGCTGTATAACCACTCATCCAGCAGCAAGGCAGGTAGAAAGTGATGGGGTAGAAATGGATGTTCCCCTCAGACTGACCTTTCCTGGGAAAGGCAAATTCATTGAGACAAAAGCTTTTCTAGACCCAGTACATTCTTATTCAATGAAATATTGGCTCTTCCACTCACAGGAATGGAGGAGATTTCCATTCCAAACCAGTGTGCTGATATCCTTTCTCTGATGGCAGCCAAAAATTAATGCCTCAGAGAAAAGCAATAAACTGCCACAATGCACCTGGCTGATTTTGTGTGGCTGAAAGTAGCAGAGGAAGGGGCTAATGCCTTCCTGGCTCCCAGGATTATCCCTCCACTGTTGCCTGAGATCTCATTACTTTTCTGTTTCCTTGCTGACCCAGTGCTGAACTTGCATCAGGAGTGCTAGGTTGAATGAAATGAATGTTCACCTTTGCTCCAAGCATGGGAGCCTCTCAGAGGAGTCGGATTCTGACCCTACTGTGCCTCCCTCCATCTAGAGACTTAAGCCCCATTCAAAACTAAGTCTGACACTCTCCAGACCCATGACAAGGTTTCCTATCAATGTGCTTGTGATCTTACAGTCATCTAGTCCTGGGTAGGTTCCCAGCAAAGGCAGAGAAAGCACATGTGATCAGATGAGGCCCAGGAACAGAGTCAGATCATCTGAGTAGCAGTGAGACCCAGCCAGCTAGCCATTAGCATGTGCAATGTTCTGCAAGGGCTTGGGGAATGGCTTTCAGCTATGCCTGGAAGGGGTCCAAAAGTCCCCCTGAGAACAACAAGTTGCCCATTTTCTTCTGAAGTGTATGCTGAACTAAGGACACAAAGGCCATCTGGTTTCAATGCCACAGAGATGCTTGCCAGCACACCACCAGCTATCTTGACCACCACCACCAGTGAAGGAGGCCGTCAATATGGTTGTGATTTGACTGTGAGAGTAGGCCAGGGGAAACTGAGGCAAGGCATGTTTTTAAAAGAAGTGTCTCTGTTGAGACAGGAGGAACAGCCAGACCAAGAACACAACCCAGCTCTCCAGAGCCTCCCCAGTCCAATTCTGGAGCCAAAAGATTTTACACCTTCCTGTTTATACATGTATAGTCAAAACCTGTCTCAAGAACCTGCCAAGCTTGTCAGTACGAACTCCAGTCCTCCTTATTTACTGAATATTTGTTAGCTGAATCTCCCAAGCACGCTTCATCCCAGTGGTCACATAACACATGCATCAGCTGATCCACAATCACAGATAGACTCAAAGTTACAAATACAGATGTGCTGCAGTGTATTTGCAAGCCCCCTCAGGTGACATGACAAACGCACATCTGTACTTCACTGTGTTGCAAGCTACCACATTCCTGAAACTTCCTGGTGTCTGCTCTCTGTCCTGCATGCAATGCAAACACAGTGTCAGCTGTCATGACTAGCTGCACCAGGCAGACCACTTGTGTAATCATTGAGGTGGGAACCAGAGCATTGCATGTGTCCCTGTGGACACGGAGTAAACAAAAATCTCCCTGGCTTTGCTCTGCTTGGACACAGAGCACATCACCTCCAAGCCCACAGTAGGGTTGTACAGGCACCTCAGAGAATTATGCACACCTTCTGCCATGCAGCCACACACCATAGTCAGGACTTGTCTGTTTTCTTTGTCTGCCACCTCCTGTTACCTTGAGTTTCTAAGAAAGATGACTGGTGTCATGCATGTTTGCTCTGCCACAGGTAATTTTTAACCCAGTTGGTTACTTTCAATCAGTTTCCATAATGGGAGCTCAGAGTCATATCTAGACACCAACATTTGGGAGTGTTCATCTTGAACTGAATCCTACTCTTATAAGGGAAATGCGGCTGAGGGGAGTTCAACCCTAATTAGCCATCAGAGCATCTACATGAAACACCACATGTCCTTTGAAGAACCTCAGCCACAGGACCAGTTTCAGGAGGAACCCGTGCCTTCTGAGAAACCAAAGTGAGCCAGCTGTGAAACAGAGCTCTGCAGGTGGTCAAGTACCCATCATCCTGCCCTGACCTCTTCTGACACAGAGCAGAACAGCCTCTTAGAAGGAAGGGGGACAAGGCAGAACATGGGAAGCAGCAGTAGAACCAGAGCATACCCAAAGAGCAAAAAAAGAGCCCTGCATGGGAAGATACTCAACCTGCCCTCAAGCAGCTCAGCCCAAGGGCTACATAGCGGTAGGGCAGTAAGACTCCTTCCAGTCAAGTCAAGCTGCAGTGGAAAAGGTTTGGCTAGGAAAGGAAAAAGCTTTTGTGCTGAGGTTTAATTACATGCATGATGCATCCTTTCTGACGAAGGTTGAAGAGGGCAAAGTGTTTCCATTGAATCAATAACAGAAAGGGAAAGTTTCTACATCCCTGTTCTCAGGATAAACAGAGGGGTGGGTGGCAAGTGCTTGTAGTCTTGTTTGCTGACAACTTTGTTTTCTGTGTCTGAAACCAAGCAATCAAGGACCCAGATGGCTGCCAGGCTGCCTACGAACCCCACCTTCCAGTCCCTCCTATTTTACAAAGTGCCCTTTATTTTGAACACGGTTCCCTAAATGAACAGGCTTATGCAATCTCACTGTCTGCATGTCACACCCTCTCCATCTGTCCCCCCCCTTAGCAGCTCTGGAACCCATACGACCTTTCCACTGAGTTTGCTCAAAGGGAAGATATCTCAAAGATAGGAAACTACTGCCAGATTTGTGAAAAGCAGCATCCAGAGAGAGGATACAGCCTGTATTATGGATCCCACTGCAGAGCAGGGTGAGAGATGAACTCAGCCATACCAACCCACAAACAGGTGCACCATTACTTATTACATTTAGGCTCTAAGGCCAGGCTGCCCAAGGGTCACAGCCTTGATCAAAGATTAGTGAGAGCTAATATGCAACAAGCTAAAACCAAACCATGCTCCCCACAGCATCTGAGGTGCTGCACTCCCCTGAGCCCAGACACAGTTGGGCTAGGAGATGCCTCTGGGCCACCCATGGGAACACAAGAAGGCTTTGCTGGAGGAAGACAGCTAGCAGAACCTTGCCAGCAGCCACAGGTAGGACTTGAATTCAATGCCAAAGCAGTCACAGCCTGCAAGGCTTCATCTTGAGCATCCCAACTACCCTGCTAGGGTCGTCCCTTCCCATAGAGGATGGGAAGTGCCAGCTATGCCTCCTTACAGAGAGCCTAGCAGAAGCTGGTGGCTGCATTTGGGTGGCCTCACTCTTTGAGGGGCTGTTATCTCCAGCAGAGCAGATTCAAAGTCATTACAAAGCTCAGGCTGAAAATGAGTGCTCTGCTCTGGGGTTTGTTCCTAGTGCAAGTCCCTGGACAATGGGCATAAAGACTATCCACTGAGCTTTCTGACCTGAACCCTAGAAAACAGTTCATAGTAATGTCCCTTACAAACTGGTTTAATGTGCTTGTACCTTGGGGCTGTGTCTGGTGGTCTCAGTCTCTCTGATGGGAAGCCAGTTCCCATCTCTTCCCACAAGGAAGATACAATGGCGCAACATTTCCATCATCACAGAAGGGGAAAACAACAAGCTGCTGCATGGATCTATGGCATGGCTGGACTCAGCCACTCAGCCAGAGGTCCTGTACTGTTAGCAACAATTCCTTGCCATCCCCTTCATGGCTCATTTTTCCAGCAGAGCCCTCTGAACCCTGTTGCTCCTGCAGTTGCATTGCTCAGGTCCCAGCAACACTGGGATTGACACCACTAGATTTGTTACAGCCTCCCTCATTTTGCAAGGCTCTTTCAGGCACTCTTGTTTTCCTTGAGGACATTACTGATGTGCCCAAACAGACTCACCAGCTGAGACTAAGTTTCTCAAGCTGCCACCAACTCTTGCAGCAGCAAGAAGCTAGATGAACAGGCCTTGATTTCAGGGGAGGGGCTGAGTCCACCAGCTCTGTCTCATACCACCATGAGAGTGCAAAGCTAATCAACCCACCCCTTTTTTTTTTTTTGACACTACCCCAGGATTGGGTGCTGTGGGCATGAAGCAGCTCTCCGTCGTTCAGAGAAGCCAACTTCCTGGCAAGGGGTACCCCCAGTGGGATGGCATCTCAACGTTTTCCCACTTCTGCCTCTTTGCCAGCCAAACTCTGTCTCCCTAGTTGCCACTTTCTCATGTGTGTCTTGTTTCCCATCTGCATTGAGGCTTCTCCATCCACTATCAGGCAGTATAGCTCACCACAAATTACTGACTCCATGTGTCTGCAGGAAACATGCCGCATCATTGGGGGGTGTGTATGAAAAGGAGAAGGGAGTGTTAGCTCTGTGCCAAACACACACACAGTGCTCCTTCTAACTGCTGTATTTTTCCCTGCAAGGCTGCTATAGCTCCAAGGAAAGCTCCATGAATCCACAGAGAAACTGCAGGCTCAGACAACACATCTTCAGGACCCTAAGCCCAGCTGTGGCTCTGTGCCCCAACCCCTGCGCTCACACACACTTTCCACTTCACACAGCTGCTACTTAGCTAACCAGGCTGCAGGAGTCAGCAAACCTCTGAAGGTGAGGCTACAAAGGAAGAGGGAGGCACAGCTGTTTGCTCTGAGGCAAGCAGCCCCTCTGGGCTGAGCACACTTCTCTGCAAGGAGCAGCACTGCACGCCAAGGTGCCTCTGCAGGGGACACCACTCACCGTCTTGCTGATGGTGCGATTCAAGAACAAACCTCCGTCTGCAGCCACTTTACCTCCCCACACTAGCTGCAGAGCAATTTTCAATCACTGCCAATATTTCCTTTCCTTCTCTGTCCCTGGGAGAGCTCTGCAACCTGGCTGAATCCCATCAGCCCTTTCCTGGGACTGCAGGAGACCATTTCTTGCTCCTGCTTCACCAAAGAGCTGTGAGAAGATTCAGAGCATGGTGCTTTGCTTTGCTCCATTTCCTCAAACAAATGTCACTGGAATTGAGGCTGAGGGCAGAGGTTTCTGCTGGAAGCCTTGGAAAGACAAAAACCATTAGCCATCAAGGACTGATCTGCCAGAAACACTGTCTAGTTTATTCTTCCAGAGGTTATCCAGGAAGATCTGGGGTGCTTATCCTATTTACCAGGCTAAAACCAAGAGCAAACTACCTTCCTTCCTACTGTGAGGGACCAGGTGAAGCATCTTGCCCATAAATTTGGCATGAGGGGAGATGCTAGGAGAGCTCTCAAGAGATCTATGTTTTTAGTGTGCTCATGGCCTCCTTCAAAACAGATAAAATGCAAAAGCTGGCATCTCCCCCAAAACCACTGAAACCTTTTATATACATGTACTGCTGTCAAGCCTAGCCCAGGGTAGTCAAGGCTGGTGTTAAGCAGACTTTTACTAGTTGGATTCACACCCCACCTCTATGCTGAGACTTGAGAAGTGAGTACACAGTGTCCACCTGAGCTAGGTAACTGGACATGGCATTACTGTAATACAGCCCCCAGAGATAAGATGAGCTACCTGTGCTATCCAGGATCTAACTTGGTAGATATGGGGTAAAGAAGGAAGAAATCTGTGTCCCTGCTCTGTTCTCACACGTTAGGCAGGTAGCTTGCCTCTATGTCCCCACCTAAGAAGTGCAGATGATCTGCTGACAACCTGTGCAGTTACATCCCACTCCTGAAGTGAAAATACAGCGAAGGGTTTGCATATTTTCTCAGATTCCTCATGGCTTAACACCATTGAAATGTCCACTGTGTGTCTAGACTCTTAGACATCCTCTGCAGCATGGCCACATGGTGCTGCCCAGGGGATTGAGAGGCATCATTCCTAAGCAAATGCTTGCTTGGCTTCATAATAGTATCTTTGCAAGAGAAACCACACCACTCCCTGCCTTCCCCACCCAAGAACAGCATTTATGATCAGAACTTTTATTTTGTGAAGCAGAGCTGCACCCTGACCTCCGAGAGGGGAGGAAGAAGATGCTTCCTCTCTCCTGGAAGGAGGTCTGTCCCTGGTCTCAGTTTGGAATGGTACTGATGAGTTCAGCAGGGGCAGCATCCAGTGCTGGGAGGAACGGTCCCTTTGACACAACCCATTTGAGGCTTGGAGTGAGGAACAGTGGTGGGAAGGAATTAAACACCATAAAAACACAGAAGGAGTGCTAAAGACATACACTGCCATTTAAATAGGTTGGCGTGATTAAAACCTGATGTGTTGTAAGATCTTATGGGCATCTCATTAAAAACCTATTACTTAAAAAACGCAGCTTAGATGGGAATGTTGTTAAAGGGCAACTTAAAATAAAACTGACCATCTGGTCCTCATTAGGCAATTGTCTATAACCACCATGTTATTATAAAATTCACTGTGTGCTCCACATCTGCTTATCTCCTGCCTGCCCCTAAAAGGGCAACATCAGCTGAGACTCAAAGTCTGGAAGGGGCAGGGTCTGAGGGAGGCATAGGGTGTCTATGCTGGTGTAGGATTTCTAGGCGATAATGATCAGCTCTTCCCCACATTACCCATCTGTCCATGCACTGCCTTATTCTTTTATTTATCTCCATGTCTTCTATCTATCCCTGCATAGTATTTCTGTTGCAGCACTCACTTTTTTGTCTGCTTCCCAATGTAAACCACTCATTTTTCTACCTCATCCCCACTTTCAGCCTTGCCCAGTGGCCACAGCACACACAGTCAGCAACCCCAGTTGGATCAGGGACTCCAGGCTCTTTCACCCCAACCCACAACAACGTGATCTCAAGACCAATGCCCTATGCTGCATCCCCAGACTGCCCACACTGCAAAAGTATGGAGGGTATCAGCATCACAGGAGGAACATGAAAGACAAGAACCCATTGCCAGTAAACACTAGCCTGATAAGTCCAACATTTCCTGGAGGCATTGAACTCGCACGTGGTTTCTAGCTACCAAGCATGGACTCCCTCAGGGATTCCATGGATCATCAGTTGGACTTGATGATCTTAAAGGTCTTTTCCAACTAAAACGATTCTATGATCCCTTGTCCCAAGGTAGCCGCAGGGGAATAATATAACCACATTGTCAATACAAACCCTATATGCAGAGGCATCAAGATTTTTATCAAAAATATTACAGGAAATCCCATTCCAATACAGGAAATCCTCCAAATATACCCAGAAAAGACTTTCTGTGGAGAAAATAAGACATCAACACCACAAAAAAAAAAAAACACCACAAAACCACACACAACACAGGACTAGGCTTTGTGGTTGTTAATTGTAAAGTTTAGGATGAAGGGGCTCTGTAGGAATTTCTACTTAAGGAAGGTGTACACTGACAAGAACTGTCCCCAGAGAAGTCTGTCCTCTGGACTATGCCTGGGAACAGAGGACCACATGCTGATTATGGGATCCAACAACAACAACAACGTAAGATGAGGCAAATAATGAACCAGTCCGGGGTTCATGCAAAAAAAAAAAAAAAAAACACAGTCAGGACCAAAAGGATACAGAGCCAAAGACAAGCTACAACCCACATCAGAGGGACATACATAGGAGACAAGTTACCTGGAGCATAGGTTCAATATGTACCCAGGAGGCAGGATCAGAGGCATGATCAGATACAAGGCTGCAGCCAGGTATACCTCCAGTCAGGAAAGGACTAAATACCCTGGGCTGAGCTGAAATGAGGCTCCTGGGGCATGGGAAGAGGGTGTGGGTGGAGGTCCCAGGTGAGGATAGTTAGGGCAATTAATGCCTACTAGTACACTGAGGGACGTAGCAGAAGAGCTTCTGTACCAATGGAGGTCGGAGGCAGGGATGTTGTGAGAGGAGGAGTGATTTCAGTAAAGCATTGAGTCTGCACTGGAACAACTCACAAAATCATTTCCTTTAGCTCAGCATAATCTCCAAGCACTCCAGCTAGACCTACAAGAGGGCCCTTGCCAGTGCCTTTCCTACATGTATGTAACAGGTCAAAACAGCCCCAGGACACTCAGCCACACAGCTCAAACACATACAGAATGTCACAGCCCATCTAGAAATGGTAGAAGAAATTAGCTTCCCTCTGTGGGTGCCTGATTTTCCACAAGGAGAATAATTGAAACTAAGGCATAGCATTTCTGTGTTGACATCAGCACTTCAGCTGCCACCTGGAATAGAGATCATTATCTTTTGTTATCTTATCTATTTCATTGTCTCATCCCCCCCCCGAGAGAAAAGGGGACACTCAAGGTGTGCTATCCATAGCCATGGCTTCACCTATGCATGTTACATCAGTAAAGGCCACCTGCTTTAATTTGTGTAGTGGCTTCATTAACCTGCATCAGACCTCTGTGACATACATGCTCTTTAGAGGCAAGTGGCCTTCCTTCAAGCTGGCTCCCACAGGAATGAATTAACCTGAATTCTTCTTTCCTGAAAGGACTTGCAGTAAACTTAACCTCCCCCTGCAAGCTCAGGCTAACATTTGGATAGACAAAACCATGGGCAGATGTGAGCATTCTCCATCAGCCTGCATCCTTCAGAGAGTCAGCTTACTTGATCCAGAATGAATTCCTGCCCGCAGTGTCTTCCTAGTCTTCAAGCACAACAGTGAGAACAACTGTGTCCTTCCATCTGTTTTCTCTGAACTCACAGCTGGCTCCAAACATTTCAGGAGCATGGACGTGACTGCATGTTGCCACTCCAAGGACTTGGCTGCTTCTTCTGAAAGAGGAGGTGTGGACACATGCAGAGACAGTTTGCAATACTGGGGGCAAACCATAGAGAGATGCTCTGTTGCTCTTGCTGTCCTGGGAGGTGGAAGGTGGGGGCAGTGACTGCCCTTCTGGGAAGAAATGGGCTGCAGAAAAGCCTCAAGCACAGAAATCTCATTCTTCCTTAAGACACAGCCAGCCTGGCATTTCTGCTCTGCACAACTCCCTGCCTTAGACAACTACTTGCTTGACTTGTCACTAACGTCTGCCTTGTCTGATCCTACCCACAGCATCCTGCTAGCATACTCCTCCATGCAGAAGATGTGGGATCACACTTCTGTGGTGTAGTGCATTTATCCATCCAGCATACACAGGACCAAACCAATGGGTTTTCCTCCATTCATGGACCTTGGGCTCAGGAAGCAGAGACAGGACCACTCTGAATGTCCAAACCATCTTTCCACGCCCAAGGATGGGGTTTTTTCCAAGAGGCAAGGTTCAGAGGAGCCATTTAGCAGACTCTCAGCACTTTCAATATAAAGCACAGGCAATTCTGACCAGGAGGAACACAGAAGTATCCCACATTCATAGAATCATAGAATCATAGCATCATTTTCGTTGGAAAGGACCTTTAAGATCATCAAGTCCAACCGTTAACCTAACGCTACCAAGTCCACCACTAAACTATATCCCTAAGTCATGGCGTGTGAGCTCATGACCCCTGGGACACACTGCCTGTCAATCCCACCCAAAGTGGTCGAGAGACAGGTTTCCAAGAGAGAGCCAACACCATTGGAGAAATGGCTTACGGCTTGCTCACAGAGAAGGAAGGAGAAGGAGGTGAAGGGAACAGGTTCTGGTCCAGTAAGAAATGACAACTGTAGGAACAACATCCTAACCCCGTTCTGTTTTAGAGGAGCTGGACCCACAAAACAGGTTTTGCTGGAGTTTTCCTCTTGCCTCCCCAGGGAAGAAGTCAGTGATTTGCATTTTGCTCCAAGTATTCACCCTGACACAAGTGCTCTGTGTTTATCGCCAAAGTACGCCTCCGGTCCCTGGGCTCTGGAGACCAGGGTCAGATGGCATTTCAGGAACGCAGTGTGTGTGTGTGTTTGTTTGTTTGTTTGTCATCGGGATGTTGTGAGGGCTGCTTGGTTTGTTTGTTTGTTTCTTAAATCTCCCAAGGGAAGTTTCTGGCAGAAAGCACCTCCTGAGCAAGCTTGGACCAGGGTGTGCCTTGGCTGGGAACCGAGGCGATCTGCGTATGAAGAAAGAAGAGGTGAAGAGGAGAAGTGTCAGGCTAGAGGGCTAAGGATTTGGCTTTGCTATGTAATGTGGTCATCAGGCAGGGACAAAAACAATCAGAAAACTAGAAACAAGCTTTGCCAGCAACACAACTTAAACCTCAGCAAAAGCCTTTGAAAATATTTCCATTTTAAGATTTTGCCACCATTGGGTCTCCTGTGTGTTTTATGTGACAGGGGCTACTCTGGTTCCTATTGAGATCAATGGAAAGCTGCCTGCTTTAGACTGGAGCCATGAGAATCCCCTGCTTGGAGAGAGATCAAGAGATGTTAATGCAGCCTAACATGTCTCAGAGATATTAGAGATGGTTTTTCTTGGAGTTGCATCTAAGGCAGTTAAAATCCCCTACCGGGGCACCTGTCAGTCAGCCATACCTTTGCCACTTGTTGAACTGCTTCTGTGGGGACTTTTCCTGCAAAGAAATCCACAGAGCTCCAAAGTACACCTGATGGGGAAATCTCCAGACACAAGAGAGAGACAGAGGGCTGGTTTACTGGTGTCACAACAGTCAAAGAAACATCCTGTGGCTGCTGAGCCATCACAAATCCATAGGAGCCGTGGTGAGCTGCAGCAGTAGGCAGCAGTTTTCATGTAGGCTGGCTCTGCAAGCGACCTTAGCTGACTACGTCATTGGGTTTGAAGTAGCTGGACATGTGGAAAATAGAGGTACCTTTCCTGTTCACTGTTTCCCTTGGGGTAAACGAATATTGCACAGATCACGAAAAAGAAATCTTTCTAACGAGATGCCAGGTCCCATCTGCTCTGGGAGACATCACAGTCCTGCATTCAGAAAATGCTGATGGAAGTAACAGATGAGCTACTAATGATCCCTGGGGCTTTTAGACAGGTTTACTTAGAAAACCAGGCATGTGAAATCACAGCATCTTTTAGTCTGTGAACACATTTGTCTGGGTTGTTCCTAGTAGGTTTTTAACTCACAGGTCAGTTTTAAGGAAATGTAACAGAAGAGTATAAGTCTCCAAAATAGGAACTTTCTATGAGTTTCATGAAAATTATTGACCAAGTGGAAGGGAAAAAAGTATAGGTCTAATAAAAACACCCACTGCTGCATGAGCTCAACACTTTACAAGGCATCAGAGAATCCAGAGAGGCACTCACCTTCAAATCACATGAGAAACAAAGCTTCCTCACTTTTGTTGTTCACACGATGATTTAGGACATGTTTAGGCTCCAGGTTCTGAATAAATGGGTGACCTTGTCCCCTTTATCATGCAATGCATCTGTTCAGGTCAGGACAGAGATGGATCAAGCCTGCCCAAAAGATGTTGCAATGCAGGACACATGAGGTCATAAGCAGGTAAGGCTTGTGGAGCTCGTGTTCAGAAAGCAGCAAGGGAAAAATCCATATAATTCTTAAACCCTGGAAGAATGATGCAGATTTGGGCACACTCGTCTCATTTTTGTGTTTGAACTTTGTTTGCTTTTTATCCCACAAGCTCTAATGTAAAGGAATCTATTTGCCTAAAAAACATGTACTTACACATTCAGTGCAATTTCCTTTGGAACAAAAAGCAGTGTTTGAAAAAAAGCAATTTAAATAAGTTTGAAAAGGGCTTTCAAAATGGGTGCTGCAGACCATCATTTGCAGAACCGCCATGCCGTCTTGCCATAAGCACATGCGTGCACGCAGGCACGCCGGCACGTGCTTATTAGTATAAATGGTGCCCTGGGTGGTGAGGAAGGAAACAGGGAAAGGTGAGTAAAAGCTGCAGACCCCAGCACCCAAGGGATCAGCATGGTGTTGATTACTGTAACTGGTGCTAACATGGGAATACTAAAGCACACCTCTCATGGTAGCATCTGGCACTACACACCTGGGGAGGTGCCAGAGCACTGATGCCAAACAAAACTCTTCCCTTGTTTTTAAAACAGCCACAATCGTCTCTTTACCCTTCTTATCACCTCTCTTTCCACTGATCACATCATTGGTTTGGAGGACAGGTTTCCCCAGTTTTCACTGATGCAAGAGGAAACCCACCAGAGTTAGCCTGTGGCCATATACAGCAGAGGACTTGATCTTCTCGTACCACCTGCTACTTCTCATCACACACCCGATACTCCTCGCATATTCATGTCTGGAGTGCCACCTCTGCTACCTTATCCTGGGCTTCCTTGCCCAGCTATGTCAAGTGCAAAAAGCCTTTTCCTTCCCTGATCTCCTTCTGGACCTGGTACAAATGTGCAGAAAGAGAGGGAGGGATGGAGATTTTTTTTTTCTTTTTTCCTTTCCTTTGTTTTGTATCATGTAAAGATTTTAATGACGAAAGAAACTCTGGCAATGTGTGCTGTGGGTCATGAAGTGTAGTGTAGGGTCAGCTATGAACAGACAGCAAGTTGTGGTTACTGTCCCCGGCCAGCTGGGAATTGCACATCTCCTATCATATTTATTGGTCACCCATCCTCTGTCACCTCCCCCTTCCTATTTACCACATCGTCCAGCTGCTCTCTCTCATCTTTTAGATCTCTGGGACATGGAGATTCAATTAGGATGGTTATAGCCACGTAGGAATCTTCAGCTGCCTCCTGACATACATATTTGCAATAATATTTACATGCTTATTTCCATTCAAAGCCACTGTCAAACCTGACTTCATATGCTGATATACCTAAGTGCAAAGTTAGAAATCTACCCAAGACACAACAACCCAAGGAACATGCAATTAAGGAACTGTACAGATTCACACCATCGTCAATGACATAATGAGATATTTTGGGCACATCTTGAGTTTCTGATGATGAATGAATCAGCCTGCATATGTTTTAGAAAACACTTTGAACCTTCATTAAAATATTGTAACAATGTTATACATCAAAATCAGACTTTATTCTTTTTCAGTGAGGAAATTCCTAGAGCAACTCAAGGAAAATACTCATTCAGCTTGTTACAAGAACTATAAATAAGATAGAAAAGCATATACAATATTGTTTCCCTTTGCCACCCAAACAGCTAACAACATGAGGAACCTTTTATGATTGTCTCCATTAGAGAAACGGATTATATAAAAGCAGTAGATTCTTGATATCGTTTTGTGAACATTTTTTTGCTGAGAAATTATTTTTAGAAGTCTAGTCTCCCTTAATAACAGTGTCATCCCATTTTATTACTGGGAAGTCCCTGTATAAGTTCCCCATGTTCCTGTGAATTTTGTTTCTAGAGAATCACACCGTCTTTCTTTGCTTCCTTGCATGTTATGTCCTCACTGCAAAGGTAATTCATCACTTGTCGCAATTTTAGCTTGTTATCTCTGTTCCATTTCTGAAGAAAAAAAAATCAAGGGCTTGGATTTGGAGATGCCTTGACCCTGGACAGGCTTGGCTGGCCTGAGGCATTCATCACAGCTCTCCTACTTCAAAGCAAAATCACAAGGGTGCTGATACTCCTCCCCTCCATGTTTTCCACAGTTGTTCCTGAAGGACAGACTAAATTCATGCGAAATGAACACAAGAGATGGGAAAACAAACATAGCAGAGACGCTGGCGGAAATTCATCCCTCAACATAGTTATGAAGAAGTAGGAGTGATGTGAGCTGTATTTCACTGTGATTGACATACCACCCAAAGTTGGAAGACTTTTCCCCAAGGCAGACAGCCTTCTGGCATACCCAAATGTCCACATGGCCAAAAGATGCAGACTGAACCTCTGAGGGCCGAGGAGCAAGACAGCTCCAGAAGGAGTCCATAGGCAGGAGATGGTAATAGCTGTCCAAGGGGGTACTCCACTCCATAGCTGAGAAAGAGCTGAACAGCGTGTGATGCTAGGTCCAGGGCAACCCAGAGATCTCTGGCTTGAAATACACAGAAGTATTTCTCTCTGGCTGTCTTCACTGCAAGAATTCACGTCACCCATATAGTCCAAGAACTGGTCGTGCAAAAACCCCACCACTTCAAATGCCACCTCTTGCAATACATGCAAGAAACAAAGCAGGTGACCTTTTAACAGCCACTGGAGCACCTCAGCCTGGACATGTCTGAGCACTCAGGAGTCGTGTTGGCATCTGTGGGAAAAAACAGGCAGCAGAGACCCTGATTCAGAAAAGAAGTGAAGAGATGAAGAGATGCTTGGGTGCATTGGAATTTGAAGGAAGGATACCTGGAGGAAGAGCTAAGCACTCTTCTACACTACTCAAATGTAGAAGTCCGTCAGCATAGACCCAGATTGTGCAACCTGTCCATTATGCATCAGGATGTCTTTGAGCCCATACTAGAAGCAGATCTTATTCTTCCAAGCTCACTTCAGAGATTGTGTGGGCACAAGGAGGACAGTCAGCATTTGGCCATACATGAACATACCCCAGAAATTCAGCAGTACAGAAGCAGCCAGAAGTTATCTGTCTCTGTGACTGCTTTTTGCTGTGCCCATGGAACAGCCCAGGTGTTGCTGGTCCTCTTCTTCCCCCATGCCATTCCTTTTCAGGAACCACCCAAGTTGCTTCTGCAAGTTGCCTCCTATTTGCCCTCTTCCTGTCCCTTCCCCTCCCACCGGGAACCTCTTTCCATCTCTTATTGCCCACGCAGCACTTTGCCTTTGAGGGAAGAGGCCAGGCATGGGCTCAATGGAACATGGATCTAATCCAGGTGCAAAAGGACCTTACTTTGGGGCAGTCTCCAATCCACATTTGACCCTTTGGACACAGCTTTCCCTCTCTGCTTCTGTACCCACTGTATCCCTGCAGCTCCCTCTCTTCATCTTCAAAGAGGTGGAGGAGAAAGGGAAGGTGTTTTCTTCTCCCAGTCACGCTTTGAAAGATGTACTGTGCTCATGCACTGCATTCCCCTCCCCCTCTGCCATCCCTCCCCCAGGGTTGCTTCTGGTGGGCACAATAAGAGGTTAGCCAGCCTATTTCAATTAGTGGCAAACCGTGTGGCGTGACTCCAGGGCCTCCATATGTTCATAAGTATATGCAACCACACTTTCCTTGACGCATTCCTCATTCCAGGGAAAGGCCACATCTCCACAGCTTGCTGGCACAAGTCACACAGGCAACTGCAGAAGAGATGGGATAATAAATACACACTCACATATATATACACACACACATACGTAGGAAAACTTGGCACCCTCACACCCTCTCCCGTGTTGACTGCCACATGGTCCCCATCAATTTTTGTCAGAGCCAGCAAGCCAGCCAGCCACTCACGGATGCTGACAAAGCAATTTCAACAGCTGAAGGGACTTCTCTGCTCTCCTTCTCCAACTCGTAGGATTTTGGTTGGATTTTTTTTCTTTAAAGGCATCTGCTCCTGGGAGACGTTTCCCAGCCATAGCATTGCCAGCTTCCCAGGTGCTCCTTGGCTAGGGTGCCCAGCTGCTCTCTGCAGTTGGGGGTCAGCAGGTTCCACTTTGTCCTGTGTGGGGATGGGATCTGAAAGCAAAGAGGTCCTGATAATGTGCCACCTCTGCTATCTCAAGCATCCATGGAGGAGACTGAAAGTCTCCCAACCCAGTTGCTGGCGTTTTCCTGTATTGGCTGCAAGGGTGCAGATTCCATCTACTCCTCCTCTACCCTGAACACAATTGCTATTCTCACATTCCTCCATCCAACCACTTTCACCAGCCATCTGTCCACTTCCCTAAAGCTGTTCCCTACCCCTCACTCTCCTTTCTTCTATCCACAGCTTTCTTTTCACCCATCCCTCTCTCCCTCCTTTGACACTGATGATTATCATTTCTTGACTGCCAGTTCTCCTTTACACCATGCCGTGCCCTGAAAAGATTGCTTTTACCCATGACCTCATTACCTTCACCCATCCATGTACCTCTAGTGATATGTACTAGGTTTGCGTGGCAAGGTTTTGGTAGCAGGGGGCTACAGGGGTGGCTTCTGTGAGAAGCTGCTAGAAGATTTTCCCATGTTTGATAGAGTCAATGCCAGTCAGCTCCAAGACAGACCCACCGCTGGCCAAGGCCAAGCCTTTCAGCGACAGTGGTAGTGCCTCTGTGATAATATAGATAACGTATTTAAGAAGGGGAGGGGGGAAGCTGCACAACAGCAACTGCAGCCAGAGAGAGGAGTGAGAATATGTGAAAGAAACGACTCTGCCGACACCAAGATGAGTGAAGAAGGAGGGGGAGGAAGTGCTCCATGTGCCGGAGTAGAGATTCCCTTGCAGTCCATGGTGAAGGCCATGGTGAAGACCATGGTGGAGACCTTGGTGAAGCATGTTGTCCCCCTGCAGCCCATGGAGGTCCATGGTGGAGCAGATATCCACCTGCAGTCCATGGAGGATCCCACACCGGAGCAGGTGGATGCTCGAAGGAGGCTGTGACCCTTTGGGAAGCCCACACTGGAGCAGGCTCCTGGCAGGACCTCCGGCCCCATGGAGAGAGGAGCCCACGCTGGAGCAGGTTTGCTGGCAGGACTTGCAACCCCGTGGGGACCCACGCTGGAGCAGTCTGGTCCTGAAGGACTGCACCCTGTGGAAGGGACCCACGCTGGAGAAGTTTGTGAAGAACTGCAGCCTGTGGGAAGGACTCATGTTGAAGTTCATGGAGAACTGTCTCCCGTGGAAGGGACTCCACGCTGGAGCAGGGGAAGAGTGTGAGGAGTCCTACCCCTGAGGAGGAAGGAGTGTCAGAGACAATGTGTGATGAACTGACCACAACCCCCATTTTCCCTTCCCCTGCGCTGCTGGGTGGGAGGAGGTAGAGAAATAGAGAGTGAAGTTGAGCCTGGGAAGAAGGGAGGAGTAGGGGGAAGGTGTTTTAAGATTGGGTTTTATTTCTTATTACCCGACTCTGATTTTGATTGGTAATAAATTAAATTAATTTTCCTGAGTGGAGTCTGTTTTGCCCATGACGGTAATTGCAGAGGGATGTCCCTGTCCTTATCTCAACCCACGAGCCTTTCGTTATATTTTCTCTACCCTGTCCAGCTGAGGAGGGGAGCGATAGAGCAGCTTTGATGGGCACCTGGCATCCAGCCTACTGTGCTCAGGATAAATCCCCGGAAAGGTGATGGAACAACTTGTCCTTGGTGCTGTCTCTAGACACATCAAGGATAGGGGGATCATTAGGGGCACTCAGCATGGCTTCACCAACGGGAAGTCATGCTCAACCAGCTTGATAGCCTTTTATGAGGACGTAACCCGGTGGACAGATGATGGTAAAGCTGTGGATGTGGTCTATCTCGATTTCAGTAAAGCGTTTGACACGGTCTCCCACAGCATCCTCGCAGCTAAACTGAGGAAGTGTGGTCTGGATGAGCGGGTAGTGAGGTGGATTGTGAACTGGCTGAAGGAAAGAAGCCAGAGAGTGGTGGTCAATGGGACTGAGTCCAGTTGGAGGCCTGTGTCTAGCGGAGTCCCTCAAGGGTCGGTTCTGGGACCAGTTCTATTCAATATATGAATGACTTGGATGAGGGAATAAAGTGCACTGTCAGCAAGTTCGCTGATGACACAAAACTGGGAGGAGTGGCTGATGCGCTGGAAGGCTGCGCAGCCATTCAGAGAGACCTGGACAGGCTGGAGAGTTGGGCGGGGAGAAATTTAATGAAATATAACAAGGGCAAGTGTAGAGTCCTGCATCTGGGCAAGAACAACCCCATGTACCAGTACAAGTTGGGGGCAGAGCTGTTGGAGACCAGCGTAGGGGAAAAGGACCTGGGGGTCCTAGTGGACAACAGGATGACCATGAGGCAGCAGTGTGCCCTTGTGGCCAAGAAGGCCAATGGCATCCTGGGGTGTATTAGAAGGGGCGTGGTTAGCAGGTCACAAGAGGTTCTCCTCCCCCTCTACTCTGCCCTGGTGAGGCCGCATCTGGAATACTGTGTCCAGTTCTGGGCCCCTCAGTTCAAGAAGGACAGGGAACTGCTAGAGAAAGTCCAGCGCAGAGCCACGAAGATGATTAAGGGAGTGGAACATCTCCCTTATGAGGAGAGGCTGAGGGAGCTGGGTCTCTTTAGCTTAGAGAAGAGGAGACTGAGGGGTGACCTCATTAATGTTTATAAATATGTAAAGGGCAAGTGTCATGAGGATGGAGCCAGGCTCTTCTCAGTGACATCCCTTGACAGGACAAGGGGCAATGGGTGCAAGCTGGAACACAGGAGGTTCCACATAAATATGAGGAAAAAACTTCTTTACGGTGAGGGTGACTGAACACTGGAACAGGCTGCCCAGAGAGGTTGTGGAGTCTCCTTCTCTGGAGACATTCAAAACCCGCCTGGAGGCGTTCCTGTGTGATATGGTCTAGGCAATCCTGTCCCGGCAGGGGGATTGGACTAGATGATCTTTCGAGGTCCCTTCCAATCCCTAACATTCTGTGATTCTGTGAAATGGGCTATGCTCGGCACCTGTCCTTCAAAGGGCTCTGTCTTGGGCTTGGCCATGCAATCAGATGAAGAGTCCAAGAAATTTCAATTCCTTTGGCATGAATAGCTTGAGTCCTCACCCCTTGAGGACCCTGGAGAGATTCATCCAACTCTCGGCTTTGCCACTATCTTAATGCAATGCTCAAAGACTTTGATGGGGCTTTAGGACACTTCTCAGTGTCCAAGAGGTCCTCCTATGAGGGGCTCCTCCCTCCGTGTGACATTTTCAGGGCTTTCTGCAGGTGACCAGGAGTTTCCGTCTAGAGCCAAAGTCAAGCCTGAATTAATGGACATCTCCAAAAAGATATTTGACACATCTCAAAAACTTTGCTAATACTTAATGACACAACACACACTGAAATAGCCACTAGGCCAAGCTGAAGCTCAAGAACTGTGTTCGAAAGAAAGTCATACAGAGTATTTGGAGGAGGAAACAGAAAGCAGTGGTGGCAGAGTGAGGACTTTCAATCTCAGTGAAATCCTGGTCCCTCTGAAACCCTGGCAAAGCTTCTCATGGTTGCTCACCACAACCCTATCCTGGGTGAAGCTCAAGAACATCAGTCTGGTGCCACATAGGTTGGTGTTTTCAGCCCCACGAGAAGAGACATTTTTGTATCCTGGGTCTGGAGGTTCCCACTCATCACCTGTACAAATCCCCATATCTGACCCTTCTTTCCCCGCTCAGTCCTACCCCAGGTCAGGAGAGGGGTCTGTGTTTGAAATGTGGTTCAGCACAGAGACAAATCCCCCAGTCAGGCACCACCCCCCAAACAGGGGTTTGCAATACAGCTGTGGGGCTGTGTTTTGCAGGCAGGAACGTGCTGCTCACTCAGATGCCAGAAACATCTGTGCAGACAGTGAGATCGACAGGCACATGGTGGGATGGGAAGCAGGGGGAGAGCAGGACTGGGGGGACTGGGAAAGGACTGAAGGGAATTGTTTCAGATGAGCAAGCAAAGTTCAGCAATCTTCACATCCAGGGTGTATGAGCGGGTCTGGCAGAACTATCCAGCTAGCACAGGAGCACTCTTCTTCCTCCACCCCAGCCATAGTGTCCATAAAGGACAGGACAACTGAAACTTCTCCCACATTGCCAAATGCCAGGTCATGTCAGCCCTTGCCATGCAGATGAAGAAACCACATCACTCGAGCAGACCCATTTCTCAGAGCTGGAGGCAGCTGAGTCGAGAAGATGCTTCAGGAAATAAAGAGTTCAGTGAGCAGCTCGGGCCTGGATGGGGTCATGGGTAGAGTCAAGGCAATTACGAGGAAGTGTTCTGACCACGAGACCGCACTACCTGTCACTTCCACTAAGAGACACATCTTCTGACATGTACAGGGATCTTGTTAGCAGAACAGACCCTGAAAGCCGTCCAAAACTGACAAACCTTTTCTAAGCCACTAGCCTGGGCTCAAGCTGCAGCATCATGGGATTTCCCTATACCTATATTATGGTGCTGCTCAATTATATGCATTATGGTATTTTTATCTCTCTCTCAGAAGCCCCAGGTGTTGATCACAAGCGATGACAGGAGAGCGGGCAAGGATAACGATCAACTTGGAGCTTGAGACTACAAGCTGTGGGAAGCAGGCTAGGCAGCCTGGCCTCACAGAGCAAAATATCACCGTTTCCAAGGATGTATAAAGTGAAAGATGAAACAAGGTGCTGGGATTTGCTGAGGAACCAAGAACCCTTGCAACACTGCATTTTGCTTCACTGCTCTGTCACATCTTAGCTTAGTGACCCATGCAGTCTCATTGGGACTAAGGTGGGTTGTAGAAACTTGACCATGTCAGGGACAGAGGCTACAACTGGAAAAGGAGCTGGAGGACAAAAGCCATGAAGACATTGTCAATGCACAGGACTTAAGCAGCTTCCCCAAGCTCTCTGTTGGATTGCTCACTGCAGCTGTAGCTGTCTCATCAGGGCAAAGTCAGGTGTATCAGCTGTGATTTGATATGGATGAACAGGGCAGAAAAATCTGAAAGCTGTCTTGAAGAGTCCTGACAAGTCACCATGGGAAGTACTGTTTCCTCCTGCAGCTAATGACGAGATCCATGCTAGAAGAAACTTGCTGTTCCTACCACAATTCAGATCTTCCAGTCCTCTTCCTGAGCATGGATCCTGCACTGAAAATGAAAGAGAGAGATCCCAGATTAACCCAGAGAGTCTTTCAAGGAAGATAAAATTATGCCATGATGTGGAACCAGTCCCCCATATCCCACTCTCAAGATGCTCTTCCATGTTCCTGCCTACACATCTGGAAGGTCAGAAAAATAACAGGAGAAACTAGAGAAAGTTGCAGAGGAAGCACAGTTGTTTTCAGACTCAACCCAAATGTGTAGGGAACTCTGTCCCATATTTCCTAATGACCAGTGATTTCAAGAGATCACTGCCATCTCAATGCCTAGGGTGAATGCTTTCTTCCCTGTTGCTGCTCTGCAGGGAACAGCAGAGACACATGGTCCAAGAAATGTGGGAATTTTACTTCCGTTGGTCCAAATCTTTCTCAAATCAGTCCTAAAGCACCCACATCCTTCTGGATCACAGTTGACAGCAACCAATCTCATCTGCAGGGAAGAAGGCAAACGACAAGGAATAATTTGATTTGTCAACCTTGCCAAACTGACCTAAGGCTGATTGTCCCCGTATCTGCCCAAGTCAGAGCGAAACCTCATCACCAGTTTGAAATCTCACTTGCTGGCCATCCCTGGGTGGCTGGAGCCAGACAGAGAACAGGGGCATGCAGACACTTGGAAAGACCTCCAAGCAGAGCTCAAGGAAAAATCCAGAGTTTCGCTGCTGGTCGAATGAAATGAGCTGATTTTGCCAGTTGTCAGGCAGCAATCACAGCCCTGATGAATGGCAGAATAAACCAAGTTCCTTCTGCAGCCAAATTCCATTGACACCTCCACAGAGTTGGCTTTCACCGTCCATCATGACATCTGCTGAGGTCCAAGGGAAGGGGAGAGGGTGTAGCTCTCCATCCCACCCTGGGTTATTTTTACAGCTGGGAAAGGAGGTGGTGAACCTGGAAGAGAGGGTTGGAGGCTTTTCCAAAGCAGTTCACAAAAGCTGTGAAACCAGAGCCAGAGCTTAGAAAGCCCCAGATCCCCAGATCAGCAGCTCCAAATGCATCACTGGCACTGAACCTGGAAGGGCCATGTGCCCCAGAAAGGAATTTCCCTGGTTCTGCCCAAGCAGAATTTTTCTACACACAAATAAAATCTCCCAGCCAAGTACCTGTCTTCCCCACTGGTGTAGAAACCTGAAATAAATGCTCAGAACTCATAAGCATCTCCAACCCTTCTGAAGGACACAGCCTCGGTGGGTACAGGCAGGACATTGGGACAAAAAGAGCATCTATGACATGCAAACCTTTTGCCTGTCCAGATACAAGGCTTTTTAGAAAATACCCAACCAAGCAAAGACCATGAAGCTGGGCTGATTTACTTCAGATGAAGATGGACCCCTTGAAAATCAGTTCCAGGTGAGCCACATGGAGCTGCCAAGAAGTTGCTTGCTAGTTTCTCTCTGTCTCCCTGTTCCATGTTGCCAAAACACGTTGAAGTTGAGGATTCACAGGCGATGCAGAACGGTTCCCTCGAGAGGAGCCATTCCACACATGCCTTCCCAATAAGCTATCCCAGCAGAGTGGCAATGTTTAGAAACCAAATTGGTCACCACTGGCAGTTCCAGAAATGGACAAAAATAGCAGAAAAAAAATTCACAACTTCCTGCACATTGTTTCTGATTGTTCCACAAAAAAAAATGTTGGGTTATCCAAAAGAGAAGAATGGTTTAAGCAAGTAAAACAACAGTAATCACCTGCTTTGCTAAATGTTTGCAAATACCATATACCCTTTTTCTTAGCCAAGTGTCATTCCTTTCCACAACCATCACCCCCTTCTCCCAGTTACTCACTGTGACTAATGGGAGGGGAAAGAGATTGTTGCCTTTTTTCCCAATAGATTTTAACTCCAAAACTTCCATTTTAGTTGGAAAGTGCTCTCCTCACCTCATCTTTGCTCCCCAGGACGGGTGACACGATTGTATATGTGGCATGAAATCCTTTGGCTTTGGTCACTTAAACATTTGGCAGTAGAAGATAGCATCTAGCTGAGTCCTCTCTGGCAAACTGGGAGTGGTGGGACAAGACTTCTAAGTTTATAACACTCCTCCAAGACAGCCAAGGTTCCTCGGCACATCCTTCATCAAATTCTCAATTCTGCTAATTGAGCTATCAAAACCGTGTTGGAGGGGAGAATTGTTTATATTTATTTCTTTCTGGGTTGTAGACATTGCCAGTAGAGTCTTCAAAATAAGAAAAGAAAAACCCTCTGACTCGCTGCCCAGAAACTCAATCCCAAAAGCCTCCTCCCAACCTCTGTTTACAAAATTATAAGCTTTCTTTGTCCTAACCATTTTCCTGTTACAATAATATTTTTCATCTGCTATCTGACTTTTTTTTGGTGCATGGAAAATATGATTTCATTGTGAAAGGATTTCTTATGAATCAATACAGCAAAGGGAACACAGAGATGTTTGCAGTAAATCACCCTTGAAGCAGAGACATGTAGAAAATGAGTTACAAGAAAAAGTAGATAATCCCAAGCCATTTCCAGATGGAAGGAGGTTATATTTTCCATACACTGTATCTGGTTTTCGTGTCACAAAATACACCAGTATTTATTTAAAGTATTTTTATTGTACTGTAGAGTTATGATTACATGAAATGAGTTTCCAAAAATTAGAAAAATTGGCCTGCTTTAGGTAACAAATGGAAGAACCGAGCTACTGAGTTCAAACCAGCTAAGGCTCAGACCCTTTTGAAGTTAAGATTTGAGTCCATCAGCAGAAGGCTGCCTTCCATCCAGCAAGGTTCCCTCCACTGCTGGGACGGTCATGACCAGTGCAGAGGTCTGATTTTCCAGCACTTCACAGTTTCTTCCACCCAAGTCTCCATAGCTGGCAGGGACGACGCTTGGAGGTAGGCTTGTTTCTCCCCTTCCATAAAGTGAACGCTGTCATCACCATCTCCTCGGAGAAGGCTTGGCAGGACCGAACTCCTTGCAACTTGAGGAAGCCTCTGGGTCACTGAGTTCTTGGAAGCACCGGACGGGGAGCAGCCTGAGCCTGTCTGAGCCACACATCAAACTGGGTGTTAGGTACCAAGCCGTTCTCCTAAAGGAGAGACATCTGAAAGCCATTTAGAGAGCGTCTGGATGGAATCAGGTCTGGCTGCTACCCAGGGGACTGAGGCGCATCCTCCAAGTGGTTCACTCCTGCAGTGACGTAAAACTTAGACAGGTAAATGAGGGAACTACATCCTCCTTCCAACAGCTCCCCGAGACCTGAAAACCTGGTGAAACATCATCTGATGGAACCATGGTTCATCGACACTGTGGGTGTGTAACATCCTGCAAGGCAACCGGGAAACCAATTACTGTAATAGAGACAACCTCAGACATACAAGCAAACAAGCAACCTGTGAAGAAATAAAAGTAAAACCAGACTTCTCTAAGCTGAGTCTAGCTGTGGGCAGACAGTACAGGAAAGCCTCTGTGCAGACATTTGGGGGTCATGTTCCAGAAAGAGGAGAGGATCCTTGAGCTTTAAAAACTGTTGAGAAAGATTGTTGCCGTGTCCATGTAAGCAAAGCAGTCTGGGCTACCTATGGCATGGCCAGTAGCCCATCTCCAGCCAGCTTGGAAGGTGGCTGGGCCCTGGCCCAAGAAGCCACTTGCAATATTGCTGATGTTTTCCGCCTCAGTGTACTTTAATCTCTGGCTCTCCCAGAGCAATGCAGCTGTGCTGGGGCTGTCTCATGTGTGATTTGGATAAAGCACCAACAAGAAGACCTGGTGTCACACGAGCCAGCCAGACAGGAGGGCTGCATGAAGAGTGGTTTCAGGGGGAACAGCTGATGTACCAAAGCTCCTGTCCTTTCATTATCCAGGTAATGCAACATTCATAACCAACTTGTCACCTGCTGTTCACAGTTTTGCTGAACAGGACTCCCAATAACACATGCAGCTTCATTGCGACCTACCTTCTCCAGGTATGCCAGGCCAGCCTCTTCTCTTGCTCTATAGATGGGCAGAATGGAGCAAAGCAGGAGCTGGATCTTCATTAAAGCCCCCAGTTGTTCCCCTGCTATGAATCCCTAACCCTAATTGCACTGACAGGGGGTGGGACCCAGGCCTGGTGGTTATAAGGGTTTCACACTCAATGAGAGGTCCTGAGGGCATGACCAGGTCCTGAGTTCCTGCAGGTCACTGAGCAATGGGGGAATGCAACCAGTGCCGAGGCCCCTCTCCATGAGGCTGAGGGTGACTCCCTTCACCTTTCCAATGCTGGGGCTGCCTCTGAGGCTGCCACAGCTCTGTGTGCATCGGCTGCCGGCTTGAACCTTTTTTTTTCCCCCCAGGAAAAGCTGGCACTCCAGCTATCCTAGCACTCCCCTGCCCTCAAAGACCTGAATTTTTTCTAGCATGTCAAATACACCGATCTATAAGAGGAGCAGCACCGAGCCTGGAAAGCTGGCCCGGGGCCCGGAGAAGTGTCAATACGAGAGGAAGTGTCTGTCACATACACACACAGCTCCATCAGCCAAGCTATTTGAAGTCCTCTTTGGCCTGCTGCTCTCTTGTCCTGCTGTCAGTGGTCCCATCGGTAGGGACCGGCCGACCTCTAGTGGTGCGAGTCCACAGTGCCTGCAACAAGACCTTCCTCGGGTCGGGAGGAAGCATCCATCCAGAGCAGAGCATCTTAGGTTTGCACGGTATATTTCCCTGGATAGTAAAAGGTCTAGAGAAACCAAAAAGGGAGGAAATGGGTGGGAGAGCATCTAGGGGGCAGTAGTGAAGCAGCCACAAGAGCTCAGATTACCAGTTTGGGACTTGTGTTACCAAACACTTCAGCATCTCCACCAGAGATGTTTCCCAAGGACTGGTGGCTCTGAGAGGACACTGGGTCAAAATGAGGTTGAGGAAGAAAGCAGAAATGGGATAGCAAAGTGCTGACCTCGGAGGGGGCTTGTGAGGCCCAGGTGGACTATGGATAGGGTCCCTGGGTTCATGCCCCATGCTCTGGCAAGGTAATTATTCTTTCCCTCATGCAGCAGTTTCTGAAGTGTCTACAAAGGAGGTGTCTCCCTATTTTCCAACAAAGAGGAGGAAAGCCAGGAAAGAGCACCAGGCCCTGAGAAAGATCATAGCCAAGCACTTTCTCCTCTCCTCACTTGATGGTATGTAGGATCTCCCTCTGCACTGGGCTGAGGCTGGAGCTGGGGGCCCTTGAGAATGAAGGACAGCCATCGCTTGCAACCCAGAAAGCCGAGGCGGATAGCAGCCTGCCTGAGCAAGGCTGAGGTTTCTCTCACGTGGAATTGTGAGCTATAAAGATGTGTGAAACCCTATCCCCAGTGCTATCCATATCAAAGGGTTCAAGGGGGGCTGCTTTAAAATAGGACCTTGGCACAGGTTCCTGGTTCTCCTCACATCTTACTGAGTGGCACTCTGCCAAAGTATCAGCTTGGCTGCTCCACATGTCCCAAGCATCCCAGGCATGTCCTACAAGCCTTTCCAGTGCTCCCAGGGAGATTGCTGCCTCCGCAAGTAGCCTCTCCTCTCTCTTCTCAGCTGCAGAGGGTCCCAGTGGCCCCCAAGCACCATGTGCCCAGCTGAGGAGCAAGAGGAGTGTCTTTCCCAAGGTGCCAGAAACAAGGGCTGGGGACATGCACGAGAAGGTCTCTGAAGACAGTGGGGGACAAATTGTACACAGGGACTCCTTTTTTCCCCCTCCCTCCCTGTCTTCGTTTAGGCCACACCCAGGGCTAAACAATAGCAGTTTTACCTCTCACCTAATGTCCCTTCCCTAAATGTGGAAGGGAATTGGAAAAAAGAGGGAGACTTGTACATTGAAGTTAACCAGATTTAATGAAATTAAGAAATCAATATAAATGATAACACAAAACAGACAAAAGTATACTTATCCACAAATCACTAGCAAGTTGCTCCAGGAATCACCACAAGGAAGAGTAACCCTCTCTTTTATAGTGAGCTTGATGTCAATGATATAGAATACACCTGTGGGCCAGCCAGGGTCAGCTGCCCCAGATTTAATTGCTGAGGGCCTTAATCACCATGGCTGGCCACAAACTGAAACCAAATCCCAGTGAAACCAGGACACTCCTTGAGTGAGCACAAGGGATCGATGGGGAACAGAGGAGCACAAGAATGAACTTGACTTCCTAGTACAAGTGGAAGAAGATATTTCAGCTGTGGTGATCATGGCCATAGGTGTCCAAGGACCCTGAATGCGCATGAGGAGCCAGAGGCCAGCAAAGCTATGGTATTTTGGGAACTGCTCCATGCTGATAAACCATGGAGTCATCTTCCAGGAGTCATCCAAATACCACAGTAAAACCCTAGAGGGACCAGACAGAGTCATCTGATGCTGTTCTGGGATACTGGCTCAAGCCAAACTGTCTCAAAGGGAAAAGACTATATCCTGAGTCACCACAACCATTTTCTCCCACTCCACCCAGGATTTCCTCCTGGTTTTTGCCCTTCTCATCTTAGTGCACTTGCAAAATCCTAGCCCAGAGAGGGAGCCCACATGAGCAGAAGCCTTTCAAGATTACCCCCAGGCTGCTGGGTGAGCCTTTCTGCCCCCCGCTGCTCTCTCAGCTGGAGGAACAGGCAAGGGTGCCTCAGCAAAGATACCCAACAGCACTGGAAAATCTGAGATCTCAGTAAAGCCAAAGGCATTTGCTAAGCATCTCCTATTAAGACAGATAGCTCTCACGCACAGACAAGACAGCGAGGTCCTTCAGCAGCAAACCACTCTTCCCCTCTCCTTCCCGGCCCTCTTGCGCGACTGCGGCACATCCCAGCAGAGCTCCGCTACACCAGGGTCAAGGCTGCTGCTGCACTCTGCTGTGATTGAACAAAACCTCCCCTCCCACACACTGTTTTCATTAGAGCCCGGCTCTTCTGGCAAGGGCGCTGTGCACAGTCACGAGAAGCTGTTCACTGGTGGCTTGTTTTATCCAGTTGTTGGAGGCTTAAAACAATGAGCCTGCAAATATTGCATTCCTTCCCACGCTCTTTCTTTCTTTCTCTCTTTCTTTCTTTCTTCTTGAGGTGAGAGGGGGGAAACACATAGCAGATAGCACTGGAACTTGGGATTAGGAGGGATGAGAGAAAATACATCAGAAGGGTATTTTTATCACATTTCTGTCCTGTTGTATTAATACACATGCATGTGAGCATGCATGTGCGTCAGCGTCTCACACCTGCCCTCTCAGAGGACTGTTCCAGCTCTCTGGCACCCTTACAAACTGAATCACAGAATCACAGAATCACAGAATCAACCAGGCTGGAAGAGACCTCTGGGATCATCGAGTCCAACCATTGCCCTGACACCACCATGTCAACTAGACCATGGCACTAAGTGCCATGTCCAGTCTTTTCTTAAACACATCCAGAGATGGTGACTCCACCACTTCCCTGGGCAGCCCGTTCCAATGTCTAATGACCCTTTATGAGAAGAAATTCTTCCTAATGTCCAACCTGAACCTCCCCTGGCAAAGCTTGAGGCTGTGTCCTCTTGTCCTATCGCTAGTTGCCTGGGAGAAGAGGCTGACTCCCACTCCGCTACAACCTCCCTTCAGGTAGTTGTAGACTGCAATAAGGTCATCTCTGAGCCTCCTCTTCTCCAGGCTAAACAACCCCAGCTCCCTCAGCCGTTCCTCGTAGGTCAGACCCTCCAGACCCTTCACCAGCTTGGTCGCCCTCCTCTGGACTCACTCCAGTACCTCAACATCTTTCTTGAAGTGTGGGGCCCACAACTGGACATAGTATTCAAGGTGCGGCCTCACCAGTGCTGAGTACAGAGGGACGATCACTTCCCTAGACCGGCTGGCTACACTATTCCTAATAGAGGCCAGGATGCCATTGGCCTTCTTGGCCACCTGGGCACACTGCTGGCTCATGTTTAGCCGGCTGTCGATAAGCACCCCCAGGTCTCTTTCCACCGGGCCGCTTTCTAACCACTCTTCCCCCAGCCTGTAGAGCTGCATGGGGTTGTTGTGGCCGAAGTGTAAGACCCGGCACTTGTTCTTGTTGAACCTCATGCCATTGGTCTCGGCCCATCTATCTAACCTGTCCGGATCCCTCTGTAGGGCCTTCCTACCCTCCAGCAAATCGACACTCCCACCCAGCTTGGTGTCATCTGCAAATTTACTGAGGGTGCACTCAATCCCTACGTCTAGATCATCTATAAAGATATTGAACAGCACCGGCCCCAGAACTGAGCCCTGGGGAACAACGCTAGTGACCGGCCGTCAGTTGGACTTTGCCCCATTCACCACCACTCTCTGGGCTCGGCCATCCAGCCAATTTTTAACCCATAGAAGCGTCCACCCAGCCAAGCCCCGGACAGCCATACAATTGCACGTGTATGTTGCCCTGACGCAGGCAGGAAACCTCAGAGCAGGACACCTGTCGTCACCACCAGAAAGCCACCACAAAGGACATGCCAAGGCCACACCACTCTCCCAGTGTCACCAGGACAGAGACAAACCCCTCTGTCCCTTCAGTCTGGCAGGTAGAGATGTGGAGAGGAGGAATCCTGGAGTTCAAAAGGATGACCCTCATTTTGGGGCCAAACACTCTCTTCCCTGCCATCAACTGGGAATTTTCTGCTGGGACCAGTTGCCATCAGGACATATGGATACCCAGAGCCCTGGGTGACATGTGGGGAAGGCTTGGTTTTGACTGGAGGTGAACTGCATGCCTGCAAGCAATGGGACAGTGCAAATATGGGGTGGCAGCCAAGAGGTAGGAGGGTGTGAATCACCCTGAGACCATCAAGATGTGGGGAGGCAGAGGCCAGTTCCACTTGGGTTATCCCACCACAAGGATACGTGGGTACAGCCAGCTGTAGGCCATCGGTGGTGTAGTTTGAAGTAGACACAAGGCAAAGCATGAATGAGGTGGGAAATGAAGGACCACTGAGTGTGTTAGAAGAGCCCCCTTGTCCTGGGCTGGGGCAGAGATTGTGAACAAGGTGCTTCATATCCCTTCTGTAACTCACATCGCCTTCTTTAGCCTTGCTGTAGCATGCTGGGACAGTCTGGACTCTTACCTGTCACTACTTCATACCTGCCTAAAATTACTGGCATAAGGGGCATCCAAGGAAGAGCAGTGACTTGGTGACCCCCAACTAACCAGTGAGAAGAGACGTGGCTCACGCTGCTTTTGTTCACATGAGCTTTTGAATTAGGCTGCTGCCTGATTTAGCTTGGACTACATGGTCCCGTGGGAGCCAAGGCTGCACAGTACTGCTATGGGGGTGGACAGAGTCGCCAGCACCGAAGGCCTGCACAGGGGCATCTTTGGGCTGTGCTCGTGTGAAAGGCAGGCAGGGCCTGGCAGAAGCTGTGCCCAGCATGCAAGTCTGGGACCAGCAGTGCTGGGAGCGCTCTGCATCCAGCTCAGGGCACCCCCACCACACCCCAGTCCTGCGGGCACCAGGCAGGCTCCCAGCCCCTTTATCTCAGGGATGTACATACCCAGCTACACCTGAGCTTGTCTGTCCATCGCAGAGCAGCAGGAGCATGACTCAGAGGTGTGCTGCGGGAGAGGAGCTGCCAGAAAAGCTGGCTGCAGGTGAGGAGACATCACGTCCTGCTCACTCTGCTTTGGGCGTGCATCAGTCCAAGGCCTCCATCACTTGGAGGCACATCCCTGTAGATGGAGCCAGAACCTCACAAGGCAGAAGGACAGCCCAGTCCTACCCATTGCCTCCGAGGGACAGCCCAGACCTCCTACAGGTCGCTCTGCCCTGAAGAGGGACTAGCCCAGCCGCTCTCCTCCCCGCCTTCAAACAACTCCAGGGTTTTGACTCCACTCTCTCTTAAGGTAAACTATTCCAGAGTGTCACATTTTCCCTCTTTATTCAATATTTATTCCAAATCCCCTTCTGTTGCCTTTTCATGTCCACCACAGCCATGGAGAGTGGGTAACTCCTGCACCACAGGCTGCGTGTTGATGCCCCTCTCCAAGCAGTAACATCCTCCTGGGGTGATGATGAAGCCCCTAGACCCACTTCTGGGATGGATTTTCTCACCACCAGCCCTATGATGGACTTTCCCAGGCCCTGCTGGGTTGGATGGCGGCACTCATACATTGTGTCCCCTACAACTGCCTTGGTCACCTCCCAGGGAAGGGCTGAGAGTCTGGCCTAGGGAACAGAGAGAACTCCAAGAGGGATGCTGGGCCAGGGGAAGTTGGCTGTCCCCTCTCTTTTACCTCTAAAGCTCCTGGCTTGGTGCCGCCCAGCCGCAGTCTGTGGGTCGATAGGAGTCCCAGGCACTTGGGCAAGGGGCCTTTGCACCTCCGCCAATGGCTTGGGGTGTCACCATCGCACGCAGCGGCTGAGCAGCTCAGGGATGCAGTAACTCAGCAGCAGCATCCCGGACACCGTGGCGGGGTTTGCAGCCCGCAGGGAGGCACTGCCACTCCCACGCATGCAGTTCCCAGGGCGAGCTCGTGCGCCTACGGTCACCTGTGCGTGGTGTGTTGCAGAGGGGTACATGCATGCATGGCGGGCAGCGCTCTGCCCAGAGCACCCACCTGCCCAGAGAGGAGCATCGGTCAAACCTTCTAGCATGCTCGAGTGAGTTCAACACACAGAGACTGTTTTTCACTTCAGGTCCCAGTCCATCCTGCCCATAACGCTGCAGAGCCTGAACTGGTCTGGGAAATGGGACACTGGTGCTCGTCAGGTAGTGATGCAGCATCAGTCAGGCCCAGCTCCACATGGACAAGTCTCTCCCTTCTGTGGCAATAGGGCAGGCTTGGACTGGCAGGGAGGACATGACTGGGGTGGTTTGACATCGGTGGTTGCAGCAGGACAGGGGATGGGGACACTGTTTACTGAATGGGGTGCAAACATGAGCACAGGTCACCTCAGCCCCAGGGTGGCTTTTGCCCACATCAGGTCTGCTCCACCCTTCCCACCCTGGGGAGGCTGGCTGGCTCCTGGCCTTTACCCAGACACGATGCTTGGGAAAAGCCAGGTTGTGTCATGCTTTCTGTCCCTTGGGGTCTCTTCTGAGGGGGCCCCAGCACTGCTGACAAGCCTGGGAAAGAGAAAAAGCGAAGGAAGACGAAACTGCCCCATCCCCACCACCACGACCCCAGTTTCGCTCCAGATCTGAGGGTTGTTTCTAGCTTAGTCAACAGAAAATTTGGGGGGTGAATGGGAACAGACCCCCCCCCTAGGCTTTCTCCCCAGGAGAACCCCTCCTTGCTGGGGCTCCCCCCTGGGCTCAGGGCACAGCTTTCCTGCTAGCTTTTACCTGCCAAGAGCACCCCACAACCCAACAACCCCGTGGGTCCCGGGCCTGGGCTTGTCGCCTTTAAAATCTATTCAATAAAGGTTGCTCAGAGTCTGACCACATTTGCAAGGGGGCTGGCTAGAAATATTTGCCTTTGGTGAAGGCTTGGTGCCCCGATTCCAACCCAGGGCTTCCTGACTGCTTCTCTGCCCGACAGCGTGCCCACTCCTTTGTCCTGGAGCAGGAGGCAGAGAGGAGGAAGAAACTTCACTGCCTTTCACAAGAAACACTCTCTGGGTGGCCCAGAGTCTTCAGAGCAGGGGCTGAAATCAGAAGAAAAAAGGCTGATTTGGGAACCCGAAGGTGGGGACTCGATCAGCACAGGGAGATGCAATGGGGGCAAGGTTTTCTGGCGTGGAGCTGGTGGGACCTGCCTTTCCTGATGGTCACACCAGAGCCACCAGCCTGGCCTGGAGACAGGAGCAAGCTGCAAAGAGGAAGACCCTGAAAAGCCTGCGCTGTGAGAGCCAGCGAGGGGAAGTGGGTGGCAGATAAGAACATGTCGAGGAAAAACACAAACCAGAAGCTCCCGAGGAATTTTGGAAAGGAAATGGGGAATTAACTGCAGAAAAGGGGCAGGGGGGGTCGAAAATGCACAGCAGTTTATGGCTCACAATGAATAGTCTGTCCGTTCCACTTCGGCAGTCACTCACCACCTCTCCTTCCTCCCCTGGGGGACACCCAGCAGCAGCCGTCCCAGCCAGGCAGGAGCACTGGGAACAGGCAAGTGGCCGGTGCCCGCTCCTGGGGTGGCGATTCCAGCAGGAACCAGGGAAGAAACAAAACCAAGAGCAGCTGGCAAGAAAATACCATCCCTACTGTGTCAGATCGGGAGAGGAGGCTGCAGGTCCCATCTTGCCAGCAGGTAGACAGGGGACAGCCAAGGCCAAGGCTGGCAGACGCCAGGTACCTCCTGAGGTCCCATGGTGCAGCCTGGCTCAGAGGGCACGTCGCTTGGATGCCCACCCACAGCCCCACAGCTATTTCTGGGGGCCCAGAAACCATCCCATCTCCTCCCCTTTCTTTTTTTACCCCTCTTGCCTTCACGTCCCAACACAAGCCCCACAGCACGGGGTCCCGGTGCAAGCAGCCCCCTCAATCTGCCCATCACCCTGGAGCTATTTTAGAGAAAGGCAGGAGGTATTTTTAGTCCTGCCGGCTCCCGGGAGAAGCTCTGAGCCTCTGAGCCACAGCAGCGCTGGCGCCAGAGAAACTGCTGCTGCTCTGGCTGATATTTCTTGTATAATTAAACTCAATCCATCCCGGGGGCCGGGTCTTGGCCACCAACTCAGCGAGGAGGGGAAGGAGCGGAGCCAGAAAGCCGGGGGGCTGAGGGCTCCAATGGATGCTGGGAATTGCTCCGCAAACACTGGAAAAGCCAGGCCTGAGACTTTGGAGGAAGTTTTGCCAGGCACGGGGGGGCAGGATGGCTCCGAAAGGGGCAAGGAGTGGGATTTAATAGAAGCAGACCTTCGCAAAGGCAAAAGACCCCGTACCAGCATCATCCCATCCCACTCCCCTGCAGGAGATGGACTCAAAGGGGATGTCCGGGGCTGGACAGATGGTACCTAAAGGCAACCTGGGAGAAAGCAGCAGGATTTGAAGAGCAGCCAGTGCCTGCAGGGCAAGCTGGAGAGATCCCTCCTGGTAAACAAAAGCCCAAGCTGGAGCTGGAGCCATGTAGGAAGTTTGGGGGCTGTCTGGTTAGGGAGCATCTGGTGAACACAAGCTGCGGCTGGAGGCTGACAAGCAGCAGCACAACCCCTCCTTCTTCCCACGCCCACCAACCGGCATCTGTCCGGGGGCCCCAATCTGCGTTCGAGGAAGTGGAGGAACGACAGCCTGGAGAAAACACAGCACCCGCCGGGTTTTAGGGTTGGGTTTTTTCTTTCCCTGTGCAAAAAAGAACAGAGCATTTATTCCTGCGCTCCCTTAAATTTCAAGATACATTTCCAGCGATCCAGACACGAAGCTGGCATTCCAAGCAACAGTATATTTTATATAACTGATTTTTTTTTGTTTTTACCACTTTATAAAGCCATACAATGAACTGCAAAGAATCCGACATCTGTACAACAGGAAGACAACAGCAGAGTCACATTCACACACAGACATGGTGCGACCAAAGTCATCCTTACACGCGCGACAATGTTATGGGCACAAAGATACAAAATATAACGTATTTTTTTTCCATCTATATAAATACACAGAAATGGGCGAGTCTAAAAGTTTGAAACTGTTCATTAACACTGATTAGCAAATAAATCTGTAACTTTCCCAAAGTAACAGAGACAACAACAACAAAAAAAACCCCACACGTAACATGGCAGCACAGGATCCGCCAACAGAAACATCGGGTTGCTTCCTTTTTTTCTAATTTTTTTCCTTTTTAAGGAAAAGAAAAAAAGAAAAAAGAGTAACCCCAAACCAACCTCACAATTTGCAAAACAAATGAACGAAATGAAACAAGCCCCTGCGGGCTCCTTTGCTGTCTGATCCTCCTGCCTGCTTCAACGGGAAGGGTTGCCTTTTGTTGATGCTGCTGTCTGGGGTTTTTGGGGCAACTGGTTCCTTTACCCGCCCGACCTGCTGGGTGGGGATTTACTTTGCACTTCAGTTCAGGCGGTTGAACTCGTTGGAAAATCAATGCCCGGAGGTTGGGTTGGGTTTTTCTCCCTACCTGGTTTGTTTTTCCATGTGTGGTTTGAGCAGGGGCAGCCAGCAACTGTTGCATTCAGAGCAACCCCAAACTTTGCTCAATTTCTCTGCTTAAACTCATGAGCCTCCATCTCCACTGGTGATGGGGGGGCTGCCAAAGACTGTGAGATGTCTGCATCCCATCAGCAGATGATGATGCAGATCACCCCCCAAAACACCTTCAACGGAGCAGAGATGGAGGCAGCCCCGTTGAACAAGAACCCCACATTTTGCACATTGCAGGTGCTACTGTTTGGGACAGGCAGCAAATGACCCCCCCCGGGGACCATTTCCCAACAGGCAGCAACATCAACAGCAAAGGGAGGACGGGTGGGAAGGGGCTTCTTCAAGGAATAAACCGACACAAAAAGGGCACGTACAATAAATTTACACACACACAAAAAAAAAAAAAAAATATATATATATATGTGGGGAAAAGTGCGTTTTTAAGGATATCTTTGGCAAGAATATATGCATTTTTTTGTGCAGGAAGGAGGGATGTGTTTGTGTGTGTGTTTGTGTGTGAGAGAGAGCTACCATCCAGCTGCTGACAACGGCAGTGTGATTACAAGGAAACATATGCTGGGCTTAACTTGCGCAAGCTCGAATCTCAAATACTATGACTGCATTTAAAAACCAAAGAAAAAAAAACCAAAGAGTCTTTGCTGCCCCTTTCGTAAGGAAAAAATATCAACACTAGGTCCCTGCCGGCCCCAGGAGCTGGGTGATCCTCAACGCCAGCTGACGGTCTCTCCCAGGGACAGAAAGGGTAGTTACACCTAAAAATGTAACTTAAAAAAGGAGATAAAAGGGAAAAAAAAAAGTGCCTTTAAAGGGAGCTGACAAACACCCGGTTACATCATTGGAAGGTGATTAGCTCTGCGTTAAAAATATAATATAATCATCAGACGATTTTGTTAGTGTTTGAGGTTTGGATACGGTCTAAATCTTCAGCTAGTGGGTTAGTGGGGAAGCCGTGCGCGGCTCAGGGCCCAAAGCAGGCGTGATGCTATCGGCAGGTATCTGCTGGGGTCGGCTTCTGCGCGACATCTCTGGGGTGCTTAGATCTGCTTCACTTGTACGGGGAGAAAAAGAGGAACGGGAGTTTCAAGCACCGGTTTCCGAGGCAGCAGGTTAAAATAAAATTACATTGTTATCATCTCTTTTCTTAGTAGTGAGAAAACAAAGTCTGAAAAACAGAGGTTTTCAAAAATATATCTTTATATATCTATAAACACAGTGTTTTCTCTCATCGGTGATGGCAGGGTGAGGAGATTACGGGTGAGAACACCTCTCATCTCACTTGAATTTCGCAGAAGGAGGGAATCGCTTTTTGGAAACATCAAAAATGAAAACGTCTCCACATCCATGCGGCCAGGGAGGGGGAAAGCCCCCCTGGAGCCCCCCATCCTGCCGCCATCTCGCAACCAACTCCTCGCTCCGCATCCTTTCACGCTCGCTTCAGTACACAAGTACAGCCTCCGGGCGCCCACGCCACTCGCTCCCCCACGCACACACACGCACACACATGCACGCCGGTCACACGCATGCCGCCCCGACACGGCAGGGAGACCCCTGCATCTCTTCCCCCATCCGTATTTTTCCTTGCTCTGGATTTTCTTTTAACGTGCAGGTGTTTCCCCGGGGCAGGGGAAAGGGGAGGGTGGATATAACGGGGGAGATACGATGCGCGGAAAGCAATATGGCAAAAATAAATATTTTTGGAGTGTAAATTTAACCTTTTTTTCCTCCTTAAAATTTCGTTAGCTTACAGTATTTCGTCAGTATAGCTCGTATATATATTATAGCTATCAAGGCAAAGGCGGTCCAAGGGAGGCGAGCTTTTTCAGGGGGGCTGCAGTGCTACGTTTCTAATTTTTGCCCCCAATAAACTATCTGGGCCACTTCGCACTGAAAACTTCTCCCAAAAGGCTCTTGGGGGGGATATTTGCAGCAGAGGGCTCAGCAATGACCATTCCCCCCACCCCAAACCTGCACGTGTGACCAAAGCATCCTCTGCCCCCCCAGCACTGCGGGGCTGGGACCTCCACCTGCTGCCCCCAATCACGATCCTCCCCCACTGCAGGGGCAGAAGGGCCCTTCGTCCCTTGTCCCCCGGCTGGCCCTCCTCACCTCCCAAAACAAAGGGAAAAGCCAATGGCACCAAAGCCACTGCAAAACTACGGTGCATTCAGGGGGTGCAAGCCTCCAGCCAGCCGGCTTTGGGGGTACGCACATGCCAAGCAGGGCGGCTCTCGGAGGACCTGTTACCTCCCCACCGAGCCAAAGTTGCCCAGCGACCGCAGGTCCTTTCCTTTTTTACTTTTAATTTTCTTCCTTTTCTTTTTTTTTTTTTAACGTGGCCTCCAAAGTAAAAGGAGACAAAAGCGCCTGAGTAACTTGTAGTCATTCGCCTTTCGTGCAACTTGAACGTCCATGCAATTTAAAAACCTCTTGCGCGTCTCCAAAGAGCAAGATAGGGGTAGCCACGGGTCCACTGCTTCGCACAGGGAACCCCCCTGTGCCAGCATCCGCTATTATTATAATTATTATTATTATTACAATGTTTCTTCTTTCCTTTCTGTTTTGGTTTGTGTTAAGAGAACGTGTGACAGGCCACAGGAGAAAATCACCAAAGACGACTCGTGATGGGAGGGAAAAGGGGAATATGCGAGAGGATGCGACTTTCTGCATCCCCCCGGGCTGTTCCCGGGGAGCATCTGCCTTCCCCAGGAGCAAGGCAGCAGGAGCCTCCCACACCTCTCCGGGGGCTGGGGGGCACAAGCACCCCGGGGGAGGTGGGGAAATGCCATGACCCCCCTCTCCGGGCTGGGCTCTGGGTCAGCAATGGAGGTCAGCCCACAGCCGAGCTCCCCTGGGACAGGAGGGCTCGGGACCAAGCCCCCTGACACCCCCCAGCAACTCGCCAGGTGGCCGGCAGGGTTTGGGGGAAGCACGGCGGGCTGGTGAGGACCCTCCGCTGCAGCCAGGCAAGAGAAGGTTTCCAAGGGCATCTCCTCCAGTGTCCCGCAGACCCTGCCCACGTTGTTATCTCCTACGGGTCATTTCAAACATGCAGCAGATGTTCACTGACAGAGCTGCTGGGATGGAGCTTCTTCCATAGGTTTTGCTGGTTGTCTCTTTTTTTTTTTCCATGTGGAAAACACCAGTCATGGTCCCACATTCAGTCCCGAGTGGATGTCACTGCTCAGGACCGTGATGCTGAAAGCTGGGAACACGCCTCTCACTGCCGCCTTCACTTTGGCCCATCTTCTCTGCGCTGGGACATGCATCCTGTCTGGCGTGGCTTTGTGGCTCTCTTATGTAGGTGCATGGTTTTGTTTCCTCTATGTGTGTGTTTGGCTTGTGTTGAGTTTTTAGGGGTTTTGTTGGGGGTTTTTTTGTAGTTTGCTGTTTTCCTCCAAAATTCCAACCCTTTTCCCCCCTGATTCACTTCCCTCTCCCACAATGCACTTCCTCACACTCCTTCTCGGATCAGCTCCAAGTCCTTCTCCAAAATTCAAGAATCACCCGCAAGCACCGGCTCATCTCTTCTGGCCGGAGCCCAGCATGACCCTGGAGACAAAGCTGACGATGGCTGCAGCTGGTTGGTCCGGGTCCAGCTCAGCAAAGAGGTGGCAGATGTTGTCTGTGGTGCTCCCTTGCTTCCTGGCCACAAAGCCGAAGAGCCTGGGTGGGGAGAAGGCAAGAGGCTCAGCGAGGTTTGCCAGCATTGCTCACCCAAGGATCACCACCACCCTCTTCCAGCATGGTCTTGTCCACCTTCCCCTCTTTAACATCCACCTTGCACAATACAGAGAGAGACATCTCAAACCAGCCTGCATGAACACCCATCTACTCTTCCCTTTGTTGCAGTTTCTTTGAAGGCCAGCACTGCATTTCCACCATCTCTTGGCAAAAGCCTCCTTGCTCTGATCATCCTTGCCACCCTCCCCTAGATTGTCCCCAAGAAGGGACCTTCCAGATGATCACAGCATTGCCTTGGTTTGGGCGATGACTCTGGAAACCACAGAGGTGTGATGGGCTGGCCATTGGGGTAGACCCTGTATGAGAGGAAGGCCATGTTGGGACACGGGGAGCTGGGTGAGACCATGCAGTTATTTCTGTCTGTCTGTCCCCTGACGAATAAAATGTCCCCCCCTTTTTTTTTTAATTAGAAAGTGCAAACTCAAGTTATAAATACGGAGGAACAGAATGTGAGACAGGCCCAGGCCGTGGCATTTCTAATTGGAGAGGTGAAATATCCCAGCAGCTGGACATCCTAATAAAAACCCCTTTGCTAACACAATGGCTAAAATTAGTGGGAATTGGCCCCTGGAAATGGGCTCAGCTGGCAGCTCTACACTCCCGTTCGTCAGGACGGGGAGGACAGGAGGAAAGGGAAGAGCCGGCCAGTGGCTCACACGCCATCAACATAACTCCAGCTCTGATCCATGAGCTGGCTCCCGCTGACTCCGCTGGGAGAGTTTCCAGTAAGTCCAGTTCAGCAAGGGCCATGCCTGCTCCGACCAGGAATTTGGGACTGAAAGATGCTTCCTGAGTCCCCAGGACCATGGTCTCATGCTTGGGCGAAATGTTCCTGCAGCGAGGAGCTGAGCCCATCTCACGCTGGCCTGCATGGGGCATCTCCCAGCCAATGCTCAAACACAAGCAGAAGCCACCGCAATAGCGGCTGGGAGGAATCAAGCACAGAAAGTACTTACTTGGCTGGGCCGCTGCCATCAGTTTTAGTCCACCTGCAAGGAGAAAAGGAGGTGTGAGGGATGGTGCCTCCTGCACCCCACAGAGACACAGGGCTGTAATGGGGGCCACCACACCAACACTGGAGGGCCAGCCTGGCTTTGCACAGGCTTGGCTCTATGGAAGAAAAACTGATGCGCCTCTCCCCCAGCATGAAGACGCTTGGAGACACCAAGAAGTCACCAGAAGAAGCTGGTGTGGCCTATGCTATCCAAGGGGACTCTCCATCCCTGCTCTCTGCGGGAGCAAGAGGGACAGAGCAAGCAAAGACTCTGCTCCAAGCAGCCCAGGAGCCCAGGGGAGGGAAAGGGGCAGAGGACTTGTGCTTCCCCTGGGTTAGGGCACTCACTTTCGTTCCTGGGGGTCCAGGTTACAGAAGGTGACGGTGTTGAGGGGGTAGTGTCGTCGGAAGAACAATCTGAAACACAAGGCAGGGAGCATCAGGGCCAGGGAGCCCCCACCTCTGCCCCATCATAGCCCAACCCCACCAGCACAGAGGACACTCCCATAGGTCTTCCCCTAGGATGCGCCAGGAGTCAAGGACAAAGCCCAGCCCTGTCCATGTCCACGCTCATGCCACCCCGGGGATGTCCTTCGCCAATACGTTCCCTGGATCACAGCCCTGTTGGCTTTGGGGATGCAGGGACACGGCCGTGGGGGCTCTTACTTCCTCTGGTTGTCGGTTAAGGTGATGCCTTGTGCAGAGACTTTGAAGTGGACGATGGTAGCAGTGGGCGTGGGGTCGGCCACCAGCGTCTCAGCAACGGCCTTCGCAATGGCCTGGGGGCCCGTCAACGACTCCATCTCCACTGAATTGATGAAGAGGACATTGCAGGCTGGAAAGGCAAACAGCAGGCATGCGGTCAGCCACGGCTCCAGACCACATTCACCCCGCGGCAGCCCCTCTCTACTCACCTGCACCCTGTTTGAGGAGGTCTGTGGCCAAGTTGGTGGCGGACACGGTGTCTTTCTTTTCCTCCATGGGATCTAGAAGAGATGGGGTGTTATTGCTGCTCCCTGCTTGGAAACCTACCCTGTCCCAGGCAGGCTGTGGGGGCAGATGCACCTCCTTCTGGCCCTGGCTCTTACCTCGGTCAGGAATTACCAGCTTGCAGGGCAGGGCCAAGGGCATGATGGAGTGCTGGTACACCAGAGCCGAGAGGCACCCTGGGGAGACGGGAAGATGGTCAACACAGGGCTGGGGACACGGGTTTCCCCGGTGTTAGGTCATTGTTGCTCCAGGGGGATGGGAACAAGATTTTTGGTGGGTTTCTTCACTATGGTCCTAATGCCACACACTGCATTTCCTCTTGCTGAAACCACCCTGTCCATGGAGGGCTCAGGGAGGGGGCAGAGATGCCAGGGCCACCTTAGGAACAACGAATGGGGCAGAGGTCCTTGTGCAGCGCCTCGGAGCACATTAGCCATGGGATAACTGGAACAAGAGAAGCCCTTGCCCTCCACCCTGCCCAGAAGCATCATTTGCTCTACACGTATGGGCAGGAAGGTACGTACCTGTGCATATAAGCACATTTGTGTGCACTCATGAATGTGCATGACCCCAGAGGCTCCAAATGCCCACAAGACTTGGTTATGCAGGGATGAGAGGCAGTAACAGAGGTGGGGGCTCTCCCAGGTAGTCTGCTTTGATAGTCCAGCAAAGGCAAGGCTCTCCCAACCCAACCCCGCAAGCAGGAAGCAGATGGTGGGGGGGGACTCACCAAAATTGGGCTCGTTGGGGCATCCTTTTAGTTTCACACCTCGCGGGCTGGTCTCGATGAGGAAATGCCTCACCAGCTCGTTGGTGATGTCTCCTGGGAAGAGATGGGATGTTCTCACATCGGAGCCATTCCGCTCCTCCTCCCACTCTGCAGTCTCACGTGAAAACCAGTGCTCCAGCTTGAGGGAGGGGTCCCTGCCACTCCACACACCCTCCTCAAATCCAGCCCTTTGCACAGGGCTGACCCCAGGCCAGGCTCCCCCATGGTGTTGGTGGGCCAGGGAGGCTGTGCCTGTTTCACCATGCCAAAGCCCAAGATGCAGGAGCCCCTGAGCTCTGGGCAGCTCAGGGCAGACGATGTCTGGTGTTTCCCTGTGCCCTGGGAGGGGAAGAGCTGGGAGGGAGGGATCCTGCCACATCAGCACATACCCAAGGGCATGACTGGCTCAGCAGATCTGGCTGCCCGCTCGCCCCAGCCGAATGATGGAAAGCATCTCAGCATGGGATGGAGAAGGGCACACAATACCTTTCTTGTTCTGCTGCATGACGGTGGGAGGCGGAGAAGCTACTTTCATGGCGAGGCCGTAGGCTCCCCGGAAGGAGTGGCTGTCTCGGATGATGAAAGCCCCTGGCTCCCTGTCCTTCAGCAATGCAATGGCTGCAGGAGAGAACAGCAGACCTCAGAGCTGGCACAGCGAGAGACGATGAGCCCACCAAAACCAGCAGGTGTGGGTTGGGATGGGGTGCCCTGGCTCTGTGGCCTCACAGCTAGGCACCACGATGTTTCCATCCCCCCTGCATGTCTGGATGAGGATCTTGAGTGGGTCTCTAGCCAAGCAGGGGCTCATCTCCCTCCCACCTCCACTGCCCTTGCGTGGGCATCTCAGAGCCTCCATTCCCATCCAGCCCAGCTCTGAGTAACCAAGCACTGGAGAGCAGGCAGGGACCAGGGGCCAAATGCTGGGACCTTGGCCCTGAAGGCACCTTGCCCCCTCCTTGTTCTCCACTCTTATTTTAGCCATGTCTGCAAGACCCCTCTGAGCTCTCTCAACTCAAGATCTGGGTGCTTTGTACCTGAAACTGCATAGATCCACTGCACACTGTGGGGACCAGTGTTCCTCCACCAAGGGGAAGGTTTGGGGAGCCTACATCATGAAAGCCTGCAGCTGAGCTGGCCTTCAACCCCTTCTGCCATGGTATGAGCATCTGCAATCCACCTTCACTCCTAATCCAGCCCCTAAGGGAAATCCTCACGAATCCCTGTGATCCCAGATACACCCCAACTCCCAACCGCAGCTCACTTGACCCTATCCTTCACCTTGTGCCATCTACCCACCCTGCTCCCTGGAGATCTCCGGTTTGTACCAGTACTTGGAAGTGTCCTGCACAAACTTGACGTTGGCACGAGTCTCGGGGCTGGTGTCTGCAAGGAAGGAAAGTGGACAAGACGAGAAAAAAGTTAAAAGGTGTTGTGTCTAAAACTGCACATGAGTTTTTAGCAATTCCAGCTGAAGCATTAACACCTCCACCTCTTCTCAGCCGCAACACATCATTGCCTTAACCTCAACCCAATCCTCCATACCCAGGCAGGCTGATCATCACCTGGAGCTTACAGGGCTGCTGGGCATCTAAAGCTAAACCCAGACACAAGGGCCCTCAAAGGGCTGTGCATGGGATGAGCCTCCTTGCCACACAGGAAGAGACAAAACAGGAATTCATCATTTAAAAGGGATCTGGTCAGGTGAAATGAAAGCTGTCTGAGAAAAGAGAGATGTGTCCAGCGGGTGGTGGAGAGATCCCCTGAATTCAGAGGACCTTCACTGCGCTCTAATGTTCAAGATTTGGCTTGTCCATCATAAAAATAAATTCCTCCCTTATTTTTGCTCTGTGCAGAGGAACTGGACAGGTCAACCTACCCCTCTGAAATGCAGCCCCCAGCCCCAGCCCCAGCCCAGCCCTGCCTTGCTCGGTGCCCAGCAGTGGTACAGCCCCAATGGGAGCCGGTCCTCAGGCCATGAAGCCAACAATTTGCTCAGGCAACATTTCCAACCACCTGCTTTCCAAAAACAACTGAGCAAACAGCCCGGCGGGCCGGACAGCATCTCTGCTAGAGACACGTTATCAGCCCTCTGCAATCTGGTCACCTTCAGAGATGTGCAGGCATTTGCTCCCCTCCCCAGCCCACTTGCTAATTGTTACAGTTCTTAATTGCTTGTGCTTCCCAGCTGGGAAAGGTCCCCAGCCACGGAGAGTCACGGGGCCGGGGCAGGCACCAGCGTGCCCACAAAGGGCTGCCCACTCGGCAGCGAAACTGGCCCGGCAGCCGGAGCCACCACTGCCCCACGCCTTTATTCCCCTCGTCCTATCGGTCCCATCTTGGCGTCACCGAGGCGTCCCGTAACGGGAGCTGGCGAAGGCGTTCCAGGCGTGGTGGCACCCGGGGCACGGCACACCCTTTGAAACCAGGAGGCAGCACTGCAGCAGGGTCTCGGTGGGGTAAAGCCCGCCGGGAGCAGGGCCGGGAGGTCAGCGCATCCCCACCGCAGAGAAAAGCTGCCTCCGGGCGCTTTGATCTCCCCGTACACAACTCTGGGCGCTGTTTATGCCAGCGACGCCGGGTCAGTGCTTTTCCTGTTTGGATTTGCCGGAAAGCGCAGGAAATGGCCCGAGCCCCAGCGGTGCCGCTGGTTTGCGGATGGGCAGGAGGGGTAAATCAGGACACGGCTGCAACCCCTTCCCCGCCGGCTGGCAAGGAGGAGAAGGAGGGGAGAGCCCTGGGCAGGGCAGGGGGACACGGGGACCTCTGACAGCATCCCTTACCTGGCATGGAGAACTTGGAGAAGTCTGGCAAGGTGTGGGAGAAGGCGACGGCACTCCCACCGCTGGGGCTGGACATGCCGCTGGAGAGGGGCGAGGATGCCTTGCCGTTGACGGTGGCATAGTTGGGCAGGCTGTTGGAGCGGTCCCCGGCCGACATCTGCCGCTTCTCGGGCAGCGCGGGCTGCGGCGTGGGGCTGCCCTGGCGATAGGCAGCCGAGTCCGGGGAGGAGGAGTGTGGCGTGCTCGTGCCGGGGTAGTACGCCGGCGAGACGGGGAAGGACGGCGTGGAGGGAGGCTGGTAGCCAGAGGAGCTGCTCTGCCGAGACAGTGTCGGGTGCCTTTCCTCCGGGCTGGGGTAGCCATACAGGGGGCTGCCAGGGGGGACGGCTGCTGCGGCTTGATGCCTGGCCAGGCTGGGGCTCCCCGGCGGGGCCACCAGGTTGCTGTGGGCCGCCACGGCGTGCCGGCCCAGCCCAGGGCTACTAGGAGTGCCACTCGTGCCAGGGTTAATGGCTCTTCGCCCGAAGCCGGGACTGGGCGGTGTGTTGGTAGCCACTGTCCGGTGCAGGGTGCGGGGGCTCCCCGGCAGGACGTGGACCCCCACCACGCTGACCTGCGGCTGTGGCTGAGCTTGGGGGTCTGGCTGGGTTCGGCCATCAGGGTAGTCGGGGCTGGTGTACGCTGAGCCCGGGACCCCACCTTGGACCATGGCAAAGGAAGATGGAGACGAGTTTTGGTAGCTGCTGTGAGCAGAGGGCATCTGCGAGCCAACAGGCAACCGGTAAACAGGCTCAGCTGAGGCGTGGGGAGGTGTAACCGTGCCATGGGGGCTGCCCTCCGATGGGTAGCTGCGGAGGGAGGCCCTGAGGAGAGACGAGAAGAAGGAGGATTCAGCTCCATCTCTTGTTCCTGCTGCTAGCTGGCACTCTCCTGCGAGTGGTGCACAGGGAAACTGAGGCACAGTGCCAGCGAGCTGCTCGGTTGCTCAGAGGCAACAGTGGGATGGGTCCTACCAGCTGTGTGAAAGCAACTGGAGGCAGCTTTAGTTCCCCCACGCATCTGAATTCCCTCTCAAAACATGACTTTCTGGGAGACAGAGCCTTTTTCCAGCTCCTCTCCCAGCAAAAAGCCCAGTTCATTCCTCCCTGCCAGCCTCACAAGGTGGGGTGAGGCAGGACACCCCACGAGCAGGGTGAAGAAGGGACAGGGATGATGTCTCCATCGTACTACAGGACACTGATGCTCAGCCCAACCCAGGGCTAGGGGCTAGCACAGACCCCATCCCTCCTCCTGCCCCAAGGGCCAGGTTACCAGCGAGATGCTGCCGAGGACCAGTGACCACCAGTGACCACCAGTGACTCAGCTTTGTGTCCTCAGGGCAGTGAGACGCATGGTTAGCCAGGACCCCTAAACCCTGCATGGGGAGACGGGGGTCCTTGCAAAGGCAATTTCAAAGCAGGAGCAAGCCTGCACACCAGGCAGGATTCGGCCCTGGCCCCACTAGCCCCCAGGACCTGCATCCACTGCCTTACCCGTCCACGCTGTGAATGGGGCTGCTGGTGGAGACGGGGCTGGGGGCAGTGAAGGAGCTGGTGAAGGCGCCGTTCCTGGCAGGCACCTCTGGGCCCCCAGGCTGGGCGGTGGGCAGGCTCCCTCCCCTGCCCGTTGTGGCTGTGCGGGCCACCGACTCGACGTAGCTCCTGGGCTCTGCAGCAAAAGAGAAGGGGAAACGATGAGCCCACAGCTCCCACGGGAAGGGGGCCATGCCGTTCCCGGCATCCCCGTTTCAGCCAGTGGAGGTTCTTGAGCTGAGCGCTCCTCCAGCTGCACATTTCCCCCATCCCTCTTCCCCAAGGCGTTGTGCAAAAAGATGTCTGGCTCATCTAGGCCTTTAGGTTGCTCCAACGGATGCTGAAGACCCCGGCCAGGGCACAGGGAGGGGGGGTTGTGCCCACCCCTTTCCCAGAGGGGACCAGAGCACATGGGACCACGGTCCCTTCCCGCGCCACGGCCCCTCTGCCCGGCTCTGAGTCAGCGCCCCTCCCCACCCGGGATGCCACACAGCACACGTCGTGCTCCCTGCTCATCCCCAGCCCCTAAAAATAGAGCCAGTGACTCTGCCCAGCCCGCGCTGACTCATGTGGGGCTGACGACGATGCCTGGTGGCCCACCTCTGCCAGCCATCTCCAGCAGCAGACTGGAGAGCAGCTCCAGCTATTTCCACTGCAGCATCCAACACTCTCACTCCCAGCCCAGCTTGAAACCAGAGCCCACAAGCACAACCAAGAAAAGCAATTTTTCTTTGGAACCACCGAGCCGTCCCATGCCAGGAGCAGCGGGCTGGGCTGGCCACCACCAGCCAAGGCAGCCGCCAGACCCAGCCCTCCCTCCTCCTTTTCCCCCCTACCTCCTGCTCCATCCAGGCTGGTCCCCATCCCTACAATAGCCCCCACAGCCCCCAGCCTCCCCGCAAAAGCCATGCCACATGAAGGGGCTGCAGCTTCAGCCCTGTTCCCCCGTGCCCCCGCAGTCATGTCACACCTCGTCTGGCACATGCCACCGACTGCCTCTGTGCTGGGGCATAACACCCTAAGCGAGACCTGCTGGCACGAAATGCTATGGGCCGGGCATCCTTGCAGGTCCCCAGCTCCAGGCTGGCCATGCCCGAGGTGGCTCTGCAGTAGTAATTAGCATGACAAACATTATTATTAGTAGTAGTAGTAGTAGTCATAACAGCCGGGCTTCGGCTAAGCCTGCCAGCAAGCCGGCCCGCACACAGCCAGCAACGCCAATGCACAACTCTGTGTTCGGTGCTGGACCAGGGGGGTGCAAAGAAAAAAATACTGTCACGGGTCCCCCTCCTTCCCCCTCCACATCTCCATGCCTGTCTGCCTGCAGACAGGGGAGGAGTTGTCCAACCCTCGGGCTGATCTCCCTGCTCAGCCCTGCTCAACCACCCCAGGAAAGATCTGAGCCAAAACCAGACGGAGGACCTCAATATGGGCTGGGTACCAGCATCCAAGGCAGGACACGTGGCTCCGAGTGACAGGGACAAGGCACTGCCCAGGGGGACACCCAGGGCAGCTGCAAGAAACTCATCGCTGCTTAGGTAATTAAATTAATTTCACAGGTACTCACTTTTCTTCCCCAGCTCCCCACCCCAGACTAAAATTAGCCAGGCAGTACATATGAGTCAGCCTGCAAGAGGTTAAGAGCGAAGGGCTGTGAAAATGCCAGCCCCTCTTGAAGCAGGGCAGGAGCTGGGGGCTCAGGGAGCGGGGACAGCCCACAGGGGAGCTCCAGTGCAAGCATCTTGCCTCCTGGCGTCCTCTTGGAAGAGGCTTCGGAGACAGGAAGACAGTGGGAGAATAGAGAATCCTGAATCCAAGCAGGGTTGTGCTCCAGACTGAAAACCCCAGCCCTGCAACTGTGCCAGGCTGTTTTAAAGCCTCCTTGGAGGTGGCAACCAGGCCCTGAGCTCCTGCAATGCCAGAGCATCCCCCGGTCCCAGGAGCAGCTGAGCAGAGCCCAGTGGGGCAGGGATCCTCATGGACCATGTGCCTGGGTGCAGAGGGTGTTAAGCCAAAGCTTTGTTAAGCCAAAAAACTCATCCTTGCTCAGAACTGCAGATTCAACCCCCCAGAAACCATCATGTTATCCAAGAGGAAAGACAAAAGTAGGGAAAGAGGCTGGTGGTAGCCACTCAGCCTGGCCAGCGCAGGGTCACCGGACATCCTTTAATGTACCCAGGAAGCCATGGCTGAAAAATCAGCTCTGGAAACAGAACATTTTCTTCAAGCAAACACTTTCTCCAATATTACACAACATTCAGGTTTGGGTTATGTGCATTTTGAGGAACTCCGGGGGAGAAAGGCTGATGGCTCCCGGGGTTGCGGGAAGTGTTGCAAACTCACCAAGACGAGACATCCTCTCCCCAAAATCCATCTTGAACACATAGTTCCCCATCCCGGCCCCGAGGGCCCAAAGTTTCATTAAAGAAGAAAGCAAAACCACCCAACAACTGTTAGATAGCAGGCAGCACTCCAGGGAATCACAGCCGCTCCCGAAGCCTCCATCCCGCCAGAAAACGTGCCACCCCGGAGCCGCAGTGCCCCCACCATTGGCAGAGCCGCCCCCCAGCTCAGCCTGGTCCTCAGCATCCCAGGAGAGGTGCAGCTGAGGGATGGGAGAGGTGGGGGGATTTTGGGCAGCCTCCCGGCCGGCGAAGAATACACACTGGCTGCCGGCACTGTGCCACTGCCCAGCCAGCTGAGCCAGCAACATGCCGGTGGCCTCTGTGCCTGGTGACCTTTTGTGCTGCACTTTGGTTTATTTTCGCTCTGAACAGCAGTGGCAAAGTCAGAAGGGGAGGGCAGGAGCCCAAAACTGGGGCTGCTGCTCCCAGCCCCCGACCAGGCTCATCCCAAGCTGGCTGTGGCATGCCAGCATCCCCAGTGTGCCGCTGGCAAGGATGTCACGCACCCACAAAGAGTTCTCAGCCACCATGGACGATCGCCACCCAACGTGACAGAGCTCCAGCTCCAATTTGGACGTTGGGGGAGCCAACCACAACACAAGGCACGACATTCCCTTCCTCGAAAAGGAGCGGTACCGGCAAGACACAGGCTCCTAGACCCCTGGGGGCCAGTGCAAGGGAAGGCTGCTGGCACAGAGAGCTGGAGCCTGCTCTGAGCAACGGTCCTGACAGTGGGGATGAGCAGGGAAGAGAAAGACAGAGAAAGAAAAGCCTTTCTTACCTTCTTCAGAGCCACTGCCTGCCTCCCCTTCTAGCTCTCAGAGACGGAGGGGCAGGTGAGCAATGGGAGCGGGGAGAGGAGGAAGAAGGGAGGTGTGAGACAGAAAGAAAGGGAAATCCGAGTTAAGCAGCTTTGCCTTGCTCAGGCAGGGGCACACAAAGGAGAGCCCCACACCTCCCCAGCATTGCACCCCAAACTGAGCCCTTGGCCTCGGACACCCCCAGCGTCCACCTGGGCATCCCAGAGATGACGTCCAAACCCCAAGGGGCTGGTTTCAGGTGGGGAAGAGGGAACAGTGGGGAGCCACCACGAAGAGCTTCTCCGGGAAACCCAGCAAGCACCAAAAAAGCATCAGCTTGCTCTTAGGGCAGAGCGAGAAGGGTCTCGCTGGGTGGGCTCAGCCAAGCCATGCCCTCAGGTTCAGCTGGGTTTTGGGGAGGTTACACTCAGCCCTGAGATGGCCCAGGAAGGGGCCCCAGGTGCTGGGAAGCAGCGAGGTCTGGCTTGGCAGGCTGCTCTGGGACACGTCCCCAGGACAGCAGGGCCTTTGCAGCTGGGGACCACTCTCTGGGATGGAGAGGGCTCTGGATACTATTCTGGCTGACAGGCTCAGCTCCCAGAGAGCAAACCCTCTCCAGCTGTGCTGGGGAGGAGAAGGGATGGAGGGGGTGAGGGAGGGAGAAGTATGGGGCTGCAGAGGAGGCAGGACCCTGGGGGTTTTCCAGCCTCTACCACCAGAGACCCTGCTGGGCTGAGCCCCCCAGGATAGCTCCAATATCCCCCACCCTCACACGGTCCCAGCATCCGCCTTGGGAGGTAACAAGGACCCCAGGGCTGCCTGGCCCCAAGAGGGAGACAGAAGTGCCTTCTCCAGCCAGCGGACCCTTCTAAGGGTATCCTCACAGTCACCACCCCCCAAAAACCACCTGAAGTCCCCATGCCCGCACTCACCTCCCACTGGATGCAGCAGGATCTCGGCCGGGTTGTGGGGTTTCAGCCCCAGTGCTGAGAGTGGGGTCTTGGCCAGGCCGGGGGGAGAACGCACTGTCAGCACAGGGGACACAAGAGCATTAGTGGAAGGGTGGGAGGTGAAGCTTCAGAAAGGCTAGAGCTGTCACTGCCCAAGGGTTCAGAGCCCGCATGACCCATCCCACCCACCAGCTGCAGTCGGGGGATGCCAGGAAGAGCCCTTGTGTGAAGCAGCACCCCGGGGAAGGGCACCGATCCCCCTCTCCATTTGGGGATGCAAACAGGGCAGGAGGTGCCCGGGAACAAGCAGTCTGTCCCATTGTGGGGCTGGCAGGACAGAGAAAGGGGGCAATTCCCACCAGGGCAGGCCCAGACCCCATCTCCCAGCAGCATCCCCACAAGAAAATGGTCCCACCATAGGCATGAAGCCTCCTTCATTGCCCCTGTGCAAGCAGCCGCCCCCAGCCCAGCACTCCCAAACCTTAACCCCCCTCTGCCAATCCCAACATCTGGCTAATCTGGGACCGGGCTGTCCCAGAGCAGCCCATCACCCCCACGAAAGGAGCAGCGGGACTGACAAAAAAAAGCCTGCCCTCCAGACCAGCTCAACCGGTGGGTGAGGATGTTCACACAGAGCATGTACCCTGAGGGGTGGCAATGCACGTGTGAGGTCTGTACCCCTGTGCCCATACATACATACCAGGAGGAGCTGCGTATGTACATATGGCTATGGCATGGATGCACCAGCAGTGCGGGGCGGCAGGGTTTCATGGGGCAGGGCAGACTTCCCTGAGCCGACTGCACCACCTCTCCCTTCTTGCCCCCTAGGTTTGACCCATCTCCCCGATGCTGCATCTCCCAGGGGAAGACCTCAGGTCCAGCAAGAGGGACCGGAGGGCACATCCCTCCATCAGCATTTGAACGTCCCCAAGTAGTGGCATGGTCACAGGGCCCGCGGCAAGGCCGGGAAGCAGCGGGTGGTGGGTGCTCTGGAGGAAAGCCAGACCCTCGCCCCAAGGGCAGGTCCCCCCAGCAGCCTGGGGCTGGAGCAGCCGAGCAGTCAAGTCCCTGGGAAACCGAGAAGGCAGCGCCTTCCCTGGCGGATGTCCCATTTCCCCAAATCTGGTCAGCCGCAAGCCGCGATGTCAGCTTGCGCCTCCATTGGCCAAGGAACAGTGGGGTCCTCCAGGGCCGGGAGTTCCCCCAAGACCACCGGGAATTCCCCCGGGGCTGCCATCTCCCCATGGAGAGGAATCTCTCCTGCATCCTCCCTGGGGGACACTTTGGCGAAGCCTGCAAGCTGGAGCTTCAGACTTCCAAGGCGTCCCCAGCTGGGTTTGGACAAGCAGCACTGCCTCCTGGCCACGTCCCCAGCCAGGCTGTTCCTGTCACCTCTGCGACTGACTCATCCCCCAAAAGGAGCCACTGTCCCACTGCCAAGGAGCTGCTGCCCCGGGGCCGAGCTCTCCAGGTCCCCCAGAACAATGGGGCCATTTCCAAGCTGCCAAATGCCCCGGGGACGCTCCCACACTCCAGTCACTGCATCCCATGAGACAGGGCTCAAATGCCAGCGGGTTGCAGGGAAGGAACAGCAACAATGCAGGAGGAAACAGCCTCCAGCGCCACAGGCTGAGCTACAGAGGGCAGGCGGCCCTGTTGCCACCAGGACATGGCATCAGAGCGGGCTGCACCCAGCCTGAGCATCCCCAGCCCTAGAGCATTCCTCAGCATCCAGCCTACAAAAGTGATTTGAGGGGGTAGAGGAGGGGCTGCCATCTTTTTGATGGGTTTCCCAGTTGACCGGCTGCTCTGTTGCACTGGTCCAGCCCAAGTCATGCTGTGCCGACCTGAGGCTGCTCATTGGGGTTCATCGCTCAAGCTGGTCACACAAACCCGGTCCACACAAAACCACCACAACTGCGCAGTCGGGGTTAGTCAGAAAGGAGGCATGGTGTGCCAGAGGAGCAGAGACAGGCTGCATGCGGAAGGGCTGGCACCTCCCAGCCTTATCCCCCCAGCTCCTGCCCTGGAAACAGTGAGTGAGAAGTAGCACAGCATGCGACCGTCTGCCCTGAGCCCCCTCCTGGTCGTCAGTCCCTCCTGCCTCCCCCAGCTCGCCTGCTACCGCAGCCTCGCTGCCCTTCTTGCCATGCTGGTAGGAAAGATGGGGAGGTGCAGGACCAGGACAGAGTGAAAGGATGCTGTCGGCCCCTGTCTCTCTCCTTATCCCACACCTTGGGATCCCATCCAAGAAACACCCCAGTGAGTGGAGGGAAAAAGCCAACAGGAGGGTGCCAAGCATGGGATGCTGATGGCAGCATGGAGCGGTGGGTTGCAGAGGAGAGAGGAGGATGGAGAGGAGGAGTGATTAACGTGGCGGTGGGTGTCTGGAGCCCGGAGCTGTTTGACCCATGGCGAATTTCTGGCTTGCCGAGAGCCACCCACTGAGCCCCTCTGCCTTCCGGAGCCGCAGCACTTACAGGGGTTGGAGTAAGGGGTTTGTGGCGAGACTGGGAAGGCTGGGGTGGGGGGAGAAATCTCACCGCCGCCGGAGGGTGGGCTGGTGGGGGAGGCACCCTCCATCTCTTCGAAGGCTTCCTTGTAGCTGTGGAGATGAGGCTGGGGGAGAGCAGGAGAAAGGGTCAGTCCCATCCCTACAATGGGCACAAACCTCCAGGACATCCCGAGAAGGGAGTAGAGAGGGCAAAGGGAAGGTTTTCACCTCCTCCCTGCTAACAACCACCACCACCAAAAGCATCAGAGACCCCCAACCCTCCAGAACGCCACAGATGCTACAAGTCCCATACCCCACTCCAAGCCTTCTCCCTCCCTTGAACGGCTGCACCCCACCAGCCACCCCAGCACACCTCTTTGGGCCTCCCTCCAGGGTTGGCCGCGATGGTGCTGACAACCTCGGGCGAGAGGATGGTGGGGCTGCGGGGTGAGCTGGGCTCCGGTGAGCTCTTCTCATAGTGGCTGTCGCTGGGGGTCCGCTTGTGGGCAGGGACGGCACTCTCCTCCAAGGGCTTCTCCTGGGACTGCACCCCTGCAGGGCAAGCACAGCGGGGAGATGGGTGAGGAGGCACCAGCCCAGATGGGGACCAGCAGGAGATGCTCCAGGGCTGATCCGAGAGGTCTCCCCGGGGCCGTGTGCTGCTGAGAGGGCTCTGCCTGGCAGAGATGGCAGCTTCAGCACTCACCTGTGTCTAACCCCCGGACCAGCACGGTCAGTTTTGAGCTGGAGCAGACATACTCTACAGCGGTGGCCGTGGGCCAAGCAAAAAAGCAAGGCAGGGTTGTGGCTAGTGGCTGGATCGCTGCATTAGCCCTCCCAAGCACCTCGAGTTGTGGGCTCAGGGACAGCATCCCCTGGCAGTGGGTGCGAGGGGCATGAGCATCCTGTGAGCAGCCCCGTGAGCCAGCCCAGCTCTGCCAGCCAGGAGAAGGGGACGCTGCCTGCTCCCGCCCTGCAGAGCTGGCGAGGACCAGGACCTCCTGACAGCGTCACGGTGGGAAAGGGCCAAATCCCCCAGCACGGGGGTGGCCGCGTTCCGCTGCATCCCTGCTCCCACATCTGCATGCAGCTTCAACCACAGCAGTGGAAAAAGCCCATTTTTGTGAGCCCCCAAGGCAGAGGGAGCACTGGGTTGGGAGGAAGGACCCTACAGAGGGATGGTGCAGGGAACCCAACAAACCGCTGATGATCTCCTACCCCCAGCACGAAGCCTTCCTAAAAGGGGAGATCGGCATCTCCTCTCCATCTCCCCCCAAACCTCCCTCCCAGACCCCAGTGCCAGGAGCCACCAGTGCCCACAGCCTGGGGCAGCATCAAGGGGCTCTGAGACCCTGGGGGGAAGAAGGGAGCAAGCAAGTCACTACAGGAGAATGGGTTTCTCCAGGCTGTTGGGGTTTAGGTGGATCCCACTAGTGATCCCCATGGGCTGGGAGAAAGCCCAGGAACAGGGACAAAGCCAGCGCAGGGCAAGGGGGCTTAGGGGGCTGAGATAAGGGGTATGACCCCCTCTCCCAGCACGCAGCAGAGCCCAAACACACCCTCCACCCCAGCTGGCTTGACAAAGAGGTTTATTAGAGCTCAGGGCTGATGGTGCCGGGTTCGGTGCAAGGGAACCACGCAGAGCATCACGGGCACAGCTCAGAGCCCCGCGGGACTCCCGCTCCTCCCTGGGACGTACACGGCAGCAGGGTGACCCCCGGTCTCATCCCCACCAGCACAGCTGACAGCACCGTCCCCTCCACCTTTCCCACAGAGCCAGGGAGCGCTCATGCTCCCCTTGGCCCAGCACACTGCAGGGGGTGGAAAAGAGAGAAAGGAAAAAAAAAAAACACAAAAAAAAAAAAACCCACAAAAAAAAAAAAAAAAAACCCCAAAAAAAAAAAAAAAAACACAAAAAAAAACCGAGGCCAGCATCACGCTCCAGGAAATGCACTTTTCAAACACCAACTCCTTTCCCACGGGCTGGCGGAGGAAAACCAGCCATCAGCTGCTTCCCCTCGCTCCCCGGGGCTCCGTGCGGGACCCACGCCTCGCACCCACTGACCTTCCCTCTTCACCACTCCGGCACCCCGCACCGAGCTTTCCCGGCCCCAGGGAAAGGGCTGGGAGCACGGGAGGGAGGTGGCCTGGGTGCATTTCTGAATAATCAGCCCAGTGAATGGCAACAACAATAAAATCGAAGCTCGGGCGGGGGGAACAGGCGGCCGGGCTGCGAGGCAGGGGATGCAAGCCAACGGGGCCGGCTCCAGCCGCGGAGGCGGCCTGGAAAATTCCACTAAGAGCAGCTTTGAAACACAACTCCCCAATCCCTTCTGCAGGTGCTCGCCGGCGTGGGGGACGGCCATTAAAAAGGCCCATGGTGGGGACAGGGGGACGGAGAGGGTCTCTGGGAAGCTGCCCTGCAGATGCGGTGACCAAGCATCATATAGGGCCACCCTGTATCTTTTTCCCGGCTCCTCACTTTAAGGGAATGAAGCCCTGAATTGCAATAATAGGGAGAAACAAAATGGGAGGGAAATAAAGCAAACCCCTGCATTTTCTTTTCTCCCCTCTGCTTTAGCAGGGTGTCCTGTATGCTGCAAGAGCATCACCAGGAGCATCCCTTGGCCCATGCCAAAGTGAGCTGCAGAGATAGCGTGCTGTGGAGCGGCAGGGACCGGGCTCCTCGAGCCACGCACGCCTGCCTTTCTTTGCATTTTTCATTTGGGAAGCACAAACGGTAGCTCACCGCAGCCCGGCTGTCAGTGCACATCACACCCCTGCAGCGTGGGACCCCTCACTCCATCCCCAGGGCTGCATGTCACCCAGCCGCAGGGTGCTGGATTTGGCCCATCGGGACACCCGGGAGCTCACCAGGCTTTGGCTGCTCCACTCCCCAGACATGGAAAGCGGCCGGGGCCGCAGGGAGGGGAGAGAGGAGAGGGGAAAAAGGGACTCATTGTTCGGGAGCCGAGAGTGGGAAACTTCATGGGCCGCCCGGAGCAAAGCCTGGAGGAAACCCAGGCTCTGAGCACGGCTTCCCCGACCCCCCCAGCTGATTTATGGGCTGGAAACTACGGTTGAAAAACAAACTCTCCTTTCCCCCGCTCGCTGTGCCCCCTCGGCAGAGGTACAGCCTCCCTTAGCCATGGCCCCCCCACCAGCTCCCCAAGGATGCCCTGCCTGGCTGCAGGAGTCAGGGTTCCCCACCGCAGTTGGAAGGGGGAACAGCAGCCTGTACCCCACTCCCCACACTTGCCCCACATCACCTCTGGCACTGTCACTTGTTCTGCTGCCCATTTCACTCCCCAACCTGGCAGCAACCCTCTCCCAGCGTAGTCCTGCCCTTGGACTAAACACAGCTCTAGGGCTGGGGAAGGGCAGCAGCACAACAGCTGAGGAAGGAGGAAACAAGGGGGATTTAAACCCCGGTGATTTTGTGGCTGGGGAGCCGGGTTTTTGGGCCAAGTCAGCAGGCAGCTTTTTGGGCATGAGACGCTGGAGCTACTGCCGGCTAAGAGCCGGGCAATGCCCTCACGGTGGAGATGAGAGGGCAAAGCAGCATCCCACGGCCCTCAGGGTGCGGCACCCCGCAGTTAAAGCCAGACAGGGACACGCGATGCCCAGGGAAAAGAGAGGTGCAAACTCGCTCCCTACCTGCATGAAGAACAGCAGCAGCTGTTGCCCTGTACCGCTCTCCCCCAGAGCCCAACTCGCCCTGTCCCACCAGGTGCAGATACGCCTACTGCTTCCCTCCTCCCAGGGCACCCCATTGACGTGGCCTCCCATGTTTCACACAAAAATGAACACAGCCGAGGGCCCTCCCTCACCCACCCCCCAGCTGCAGATGGACCCATGGCGGAAACCACCGGACTGAGGCAGGTGAGACCCTGCCGGGCTGGGAACTGGCTGAACATGGACTCCGTGGAGCTGCACCCCAGCCCTCGCCTCCCCAGGGGGTGAGCCACGTCCAGGGCACAGCTCGGAGGGGCTGGAGCAAGGGACTGGATCTGGCCCAGCAATGAAACCTCACCAGAGAGCAGTGCCAGGCTTGGATGTGACGCAAAACCAAGCGTGGGCAGGGAAGTCTGTACCCAGGGCCAGGGGCTCCCTCATCACCAAAGGAGGTCAAGAGGGGCCCTGAGCATCGCCCTGCTGAGAAAGAGGATCAAGCCTGCATGGGGAGGGTCTGCTGAGCCTCCCTCCATCCCACAGCCATGCAACACACGGAGCACTCAGCATGCAGGGGTAGGGGAGGAAGGAGGGAGAAGAGAGAAAAAGGGAAAAGGAAGGAAGGATGAGAGGGAAGAATGGAGAAGAGGGGAGGAGAAGGATGGATGGGGAAGGTTGGAGGACAAGGAGGGAGGTGGAATGAACGAACCGGAGAAGGAGAAGGACCGTTGCTGGTTCAAAGGAGGACGGGGGGCTTTGGTGCTCTTGTTGAGGTCCCGGAGCTTGGCGTTGTACTCTGCCAGCGTACCAGGATGGGGGGCGCAAGGAGGGTGGGAGGTCACAGGGGACAGACACGGTCCCCCATGGGGAGAGGGAGGGGTAGACAGGACAAATGTCACGAGATACAATAGGGAGAGAGAGAAAACAAGAGAAAATATTAGTTAGGCTCCAACAGATGAGCCCAGGGTCGCCCAGAGAGCTCAGACCCTGCTTGGAGCTACTTTCCCATCACCCAAACTGCCTGGCTCCAGGCACCACTTAAACCCACATGGGAAATCAATGGTGGCTCCCAGCCACACATGGCCTTGTGCAATGCCACAAATGCATCTTGTCCCAGGGCTGGGACAAGAAAGGATGACCCCAGATGCCTCGCTGGGAGATGAGGGGGACTTGAAGGACGGCAGGACCGGCCCCTGTCTATGGGGAGGTGCCAGGGATGCCAGCACTCCCCTGTCCCATCTCTTACCCTCCATCACCAGTGGGAAGCGGGAATGGGAGCGCTCCCCTGCCAGGCACAGAGGAGGTGTGAGATGCTCCTCGTCGCTGCGCCAGGACACGCAGGCAATTTATAGCAGCGGGGAATGTAAACAAACCCGTCCATGTCCCACCATCCCCATTGGCAATCCCCTCCCAGCGCTGGCTTCGGGACACTTTGTTCCCACCAGAGGTCAGGCCGCCCGCCCGCTCTGTCCCCGCCTCGGCACAGACAGCCAGGCTTTAGGGGGGACAGGTGGCCATGGGCTGGGGACCATCCCCAGGACGCTTCTGCTCTCTGAGAAGCCCACTGGCTGCAGGGGGATGAGACTGACTCCAGCCCAGCCTTAGCGACCTGACCCCAGGGTTGCAGGGGATGGAGTTTTTGGTAGACACCATCAAACATCCATTTCCCACCCACTGAAAAAATACTGTTCCTCCTCTCCTGAGGGCTCTCCTCTTTTCCATCCCATTTTTTCCCCTCCGTAGTTGGGGAAGGATCTGCTCCTTATAATATTCAGTCCAGACATACAGTGCGGTTTGGGCATCTGTGTGTCCTTGGGTTTGTTTAAACCCTCTGCACAAGCCCTGGGTCCCTCTGTGGATCTGGCCTGGATCACCGAGGTCGGGTTCGGATGGATGCAAACTGCCCCCAACAGCTCTGCCACCCACCCCTGTCCCCCTCCCCACCACTGGCACCCCTCCTGCCCCCTGCCCTGGTGCCACAGTGACTCAGCCCCCGTGCCTGGGAGGTTGGTGCTGTTGGATTTTTCCAGCCAAGCCTTTTCCCCCTCCCTCTAATGCCGGGCGAGTTTCTGGACTGAGCGCAGAGCTGGAAGGGACGGAGCTGCCAAGCCCCAGCATCACGAGCTGGCCCCCAGCCTGGCCGCAGCCCGGAACCCTTCCCAAATGTCGCTCTGCAATTCAACAACTGCAGCCAAAGCAGTGGGGAGGGAGGGCACTGAGCTGCTGCAGGGCCACGGCACCTCCCTCCCGGGGTTCTGGGACCCTCTGCGTCCCCAAAGCCCCTGAGCCAGAGCCATGGGAGGGCAGGGAGTCAGAGGACGCGGTTTCCCCTCTGCAGCACGGAGCAAATGCCTTCATCCAGCCACAGCACCAATGCTCAGTGCTGCACCCAGCCAAACATTGCACCAAACCCCTCTGGCAGGGCTGGGAAATGCCTTCCCAGCCCCTGACCACCACCCCAAGGCCAGGTTCAGCTTCAAACCATCTGGGGCCAACTGGCTGGGCCACTGAAGCAGAAAGGCTGCTGCCAGCCTGCACCTTAGCCCCCCAACTCTGGTAGCACCCCGGCTGCCCGGGGAGGAGGTCCAAGCACGGCGGAGGAGGTCCGATCACCAAACCCAGCACTCTGGGGGGAAAGCAGGGGCTGAAATCAGGGAGGAGCCCAGCTACGTTAAACACAAGGCAAGTGCTCTGCTGGGACCTTACACCAGAACACGCTCCAGGCAGGGAGAGCATCATGTCCAAGGTGAGGTCCAGGCAGGACATCCTCAGCCAGAGCTGAAAACATCTTCCCAAACTCAGCCACAATCTCATCGAAAGGGAGAAATCCCCCTGACACCCAGCAAGTGGCCCTGCCACAGGGGACAGACCAGCCCCATACCCCAAAGGGGTGAGGATGAGGGGGCCCGACCCCCTCAGCCACCCCTTCTCCCCAACTCTGGGCGATGCTGCTGCAGCCGGCGAGCTGCAAGGGCGGGGGGGTCTCGGCGAAGGAGAGGGGTACAGGCTGCCCCCCTTCCTGGCATGCTCCCATGGCGAGCGGTCCAGTCCCAAGCCTGGATCTGGCACAGACGAGATGTCGCTGCATCTCCCATCCCCAGCTCCACCGTGCACCAGCCCCGTAGGCTCCGGCTTCTCGGGACATGCGGTGCCCCCCGACCCCCCAAGGAATCAAAGCGTCCTACCTGCCACCCTGTGGGCCACCAGGCCCTCCAGATTCAAGGGCTCTTCTGCAGACCTCGACAGGTCTTCGTAGCTGTCCGGTCCCTTGGGGGGCATCTGGGTTTGTGTTGGGACAGTCGGGGAAGGCGGGGAGGACACGAGAAGCTGCTGAGACACCACGGGGCTGTAGGAGGTGCTGAGCGGGAGGGTGCCCACCAGTGCTCCCGCCGGGGCACGGCTGTAGCTCCTGAGCTCTGGCACCGGTGCTGGCTGATAGCTGTAGGGCGAATAGGTTTCCCGGTACTCATGCACCCCATAGTCCGGCTCCCCAGGAGAATAGGCTTTGCCCCCAGGCTCGGAGACCACAGGGCTCATGGAAGTGCTGAAGGACCTTGGCTGGGCCACTTGCGGAGCCGGCCGGGCGTAGAGACCGGCGATGGGCTGGGCCGAGAGGGAGGAGAGCAGGGGTCCCGCCGGCTTGTCCTGGCGTGAGGCGGCAGGCACGCTCTGCGATTTGTGGATGGCGGGCGCGAGGTCCAGCATCAGGACGTCGAGCGCTTCGATGGACTGCTCGATCTCCCGGCGGGAGGGAGCCCGGGGGAACTCGGGCATGCTGTGGCTGTGCGGGGGCACCAGCTGCAGCGGGCTGGGCTGGGGGCTGCAGCTGGAGACGCTGGGGCTGTGGCTTTCCATGCCACCCTCCTGCAGCCGGGAAGGCGGCCGGCTCCCTCCTTGCTGCTGCCAGGAATTCAAGCCCCTCTGCACAGCCTCCCGGCTGCTGGTGCTGCGAGCCGGGGCCTGGGGCAGCGCTGGGGTTGTGTCGTACTTGGCCGTGTCCACCGTCGGGAAGGACCGGGAGCGATAGGCACCGGGGTGGTCGTAGCCGTACAGGTAGGGCTGGGAGCCAGGCAGCGGCTGGGGCTGGAGCCAGCCCGGGGCGTGGGAGCCCGGCGGGCGCTGCGGGTAGCCGGCCAAGTGGTCCTGAGCAGATGCTGAGGGCCGCACGGAAGGCAGCGGGTCGCGGAGGTGGTGGCCCATCAGGGCGTTCTGGTTGTTGTAAGGGTAGCCGCCGTTAGAGAGCGGCTCGCTGTCATACAGCCCCTCTTTCAGCAGCTTCTCGGCCCCGTTGCAGCTCGAGGGGCCGTTGGGCAGCGAGGAGAGGCTGCCCACCCGGGGCGCCTCCTGGTATCCGGCCTCACTGGCGGTGGTGGTGCCATCCAAGGAGGAGAGCGTGCCCAGGCTGCCCACGCTGTGCCCGTCCTGGTTGGGCAGCTCGTCGTCCAAGATATCTGTCTCCCGCTCAGCCACCATCACTGCGGCATTACCGTTGACGTGCACCTGAGCCGGCACCACGTGGCGGCCTGGCATGGCAGGTAGACGCGCCGGTGCGGGGCCAGGCGCGTGGTTGTGCATGGGCGGCGCGCTCTCCAAGCCGAAGCCAACGAGGAGACGATCCAACTCCCGCTTCTCCTCAGGGCTCAGCACTGCCTGGCCGCTGGGCACCCCGGGCTCATCGGTCCGGTCAGTCTTGGTGGAAGCAGTGGAGTTGCCCGAGTCGCTGCTCACCGAGAGCGTGTGCTCGACGTGGTTGGGCGCTGCCGAGAGCGGGAGGCGGGCAGCGTTGACGGTGCCGGTGCTGCCGTGGAGGGAGTCTTTCTTCTTCACTTTAGCGTAGAGGCTCCCGTCCAGGGGCCCTTGCGTGTGCCCAACCTCTGCAAGGGGAGAAACGAACACGAGACCCCAGATCAATTGCTGGCTCTCTGCACGGAGCTAATGGGTCCCATTAGCTGGTGGTTTCGATCTCTTCCGTGCCGCCGGAACACTTAATGACCAGCATCGCCGTCTCCTCGGCACCCTCCGTGATCCCACAGGCGCCACCATGCAGAGAGACACCGGAGCCAGACCCGCCCCCAGTCCCATGCCCCCATGACCCCCCACTCCACACGCTGTCCTGCCCTGCCCTGCAAGCACCGCCTGCTCCACTGGGATCCACCAAAATCCCCGCCCAGTTCCAGGCATCGTTCCTGGCAACTCCCCGCCATGGCTGGTGAGGGCTGGGGCTGCCCACACAGTTGGCCGTCGCTTCACCACCGCCCCGCTGGGCTCAGCCAGCCCTGAAGGGCCACACGGCACCGGAGAGGTGAACGGGGAGGGTGGGGGAGATGCACCACAGGCCGTAGGAGGACGGGCGGAGGCGGTCAGGATCCGGCCTCGTAGCTCTGCGTGTCTCCAGTTGGATGGATGTACTCAGCCCACGGGTGAAGGACAGATGAACCACAGACCCACCTTCCCCCTCCCTGCCCGCTCTCCTCCCAGATGATGCACAGATCCAGCCAGCCGCCCACCCTTGACATTTTCTTCCCTGGCTACAGACAGGCACCCACCCTTTCTGCCCTTCCCCTTCCCTCTCTCAGCCCGGGTGGATCTGCACCAGACCTTTCCTCACTGCCGGACGCTGCCCTGAAGCTCCCGCAACAGGCAGCACCTCTGCCCAACCCCAAAAATGCACCACCTCCTCCCCGGGGAGGCACCGACCACCCCGACCCTGCGATTCGAGCCTGGTGCAAGCAGCCCGCTCCACTCCACAGCCCCAAAAGGCTGGGGGGCAGCCAGGGCACAGCAGCATCACCACTGGCAACCCTGCACCCCAGCTCCGAGCCCCCCTGCTCCCACCACCCCGAGCAGCCCCAACACCACAACCAGCTGCACCCTTTAAACCTTTCCAAATGGGGCAGCCGGATTTTGGGGGCACAGAGGGACCCCAGCCACCGAGACAGTGATGGGGATGGCCCCCAAGCCGTGTCCCCCCCGCCAGAGCGTGCGCAGCACAGACTGGGCTACAGACTCCTGTTTTTCCAGCTCCCCAACAAGGTTTCCTGGAAGGGCCTGCGAGCAGCGTTAAACACTTTCTTTTGGAGGAAAAAATGACTCTTCCCTGGCGGGGGGCCAGGCAGCTGACTCAGGGACGGAAGATGGCCCTAACGTGATAGTGTGAAATCAGAGCGCTCCTATCTGTGAGCAAAACACTTCCGAAAGCCAGCCCTGAGCCGGGGAACGGCTTAACCAGTCCCACGCCGCTGCGCCCGCACCCCAGCAGCTCCCATGCTGCTGACCCCCTCGCCATAGAGCAGAGGGGGGCAATTACACCCAGCATGGGTCCTACCAAGTCAGGGCCCCCTCCTCACCGCTGATTTTCCACTCCCAAATCCCCGCCGGCAGCATCCCAAGGAGGCAGCCAAGCCCCAAAGCCCCTCCTTGGCTTGAAGATGCCCCAGGACCACACAGTGAGGTCCTCTCCGGGCACTTGGTGCGGGAAAGGATGAGGATGGTGTCCACGACTTCTCCTGGAGACTCAGAGCTCCTTCATCCAGCTGGTGTAGCCAGGAACCGACAGCGTTTGACTCCACAACACCTCCCGTACAGGGGAAAATGGGGAGAGGGGGAGGGAATCCCTTCGCATGGAGGGAGAAAGGAAAAACCAGCATGTCCAGGGGCAGCGTCAACACCGGAGAGGCCCACATCGCCCGGAGCCAGGCTGTCGCCCAGCCCTCCTGTCTGATGGCAGCAATGGGTACTGGCCGGTCCCGGGAAACAGGGCAAGAGCCAGGCTGGGGGCTGGGATAAATAGGGCAGAGAAATAGAAAGGAAAAGGGAATAAATAAATATAAATGAAAGCACGTGGCACCAAGGGAGAAAATAGCTGGGAAAGGCTTTAATTAGAGTGTGGGCTGGGCACCGTCCCACAGCTGGGAGAAACATCTCGAAAGCGGGGTCAGGATGGGGCACAATGCGGTTCATGGCAGAGCCAGAAAGCCCTGAGTGCCCCGTCCCACCTTCCCTGGACTCTCCAGCCAGGCAGGGACGTGGTGGGGTCTGGTGGCCCCTACCCCGAGAGTGGCAGTGGGGTAGCAAGCAAGGAAGGGGCCATGACATGTCCACCATCAGCCGGGCCCTCATCCCACGGCTGTTCTGCCCCACACCTGACTGCCACCCTGTCCTCATCCCCACGTGTCCCCTGGGCTCTGATGCCAAGAGCCAAATCCTGCTATTCCCCACCACTTCCAGGCCCGCCCCCCCCGGGCCATGCTATCTCTCATACGGCCATCCATCGCTTATCACATGAGAAGTTGAATAAAATCCCCCAAAAAAGACCAAGGGAAGAGGGGGACAGGCTGCCTTAGACAAAGCAGCTGTCCCCAAAGCAGCAGCTGGTCCCTGTTTCCCAGGTCCCTGTTTGCAAAGTGTTTGCAGCTCCCAGCAAGGTCAGATTTCGTCCCTGAAGATCAGAGCAGCTCCAGCCTGGCAGGCTGTGCCATCCCAGCATGGGTTGGCTTTGCCCAGGGCTCAGCCCTGGATGCAGCTCCGCTCTTGCTCTATCTGCTCTGGCTGTATGGAGGTGGCGGGGGGGAAGCACTGAGACCAGCCTGATCCTGCCCCTGCTGCCAGGCTCGCTGCCCCAGCAGGGCAACGCTCTGCCCACTGCCTCCCCAGCACCCTGCAGCTCAGCCCAGGAGAAAAACTGGTCCAGGGCACGCATGACAATGGGATGTGGGGGGTCAGCTCACATCCCCAAATCCCAGCCACCTGCCTCACGCCCAGTGGGGTGCACCACAGGGCATCGTGCACCAGCACAAATCCTGGCTGGGGCTCTGCACCAGTGTAAAGGATAAGGCTGGGGCACTACCGTGTCGCCCCTAGTCCTGCTCCCAGCCCACCTGCTGCCTCCACTCCCTGCCATCCAGAGACCTGGCTCCGGGGCGCCATCTCCGGAACATCAGCCAGCAAGGAAGATCCTGGGGTCCTGGCACCCTTCATAGGATAAAGGATACAGGCTGATTCCCATGGGGAAGACCTCAGCCCCGCTCGCTCTGGTTTCATCCTGTGCCCAGATATAATGGCAAGAAGTAACCCCAGCCCCCGAGCTGTGGGTCACCGTGGCGATGAATTTCGCACCCACCCCCAGCCCTCTCCTTCATCCCATCCAGCTCAAAGAAAAGCAAAGTCAGGACTTACCAAAGGGGACGGGGAAGAAAAGATCCCAGGAGAAGAGAAGGAGCTGGCAGCAAAATCCCTTTCCTTTGCTCCTTCCAGCACCAGAACCTTCCAGGGGGACCTGGCGTGGTGGCAGCTGGAGTGGCGTCCACAGCCAGCTCCGTGTGTCCGTCCAGGACAGGAGCCGAGACAGCTCGGGGCTGGCTTTGGTTGGCGTTTGTCCCTTTGGCTTTGCTTTCTCTCTCGCGGAGGGAGCTATTCCCTCCCCAGCGCCGTGTCCAGCGGGGGAGCAAGAGGGACACCCTGACAGCAGCGGGGTGCCGGGGGGGCTGGGATACGGGGTACCCCCGGGACACGGGGTGCCGGAGGGGGAGAGGAAGGCAGCAGAGGCAGGAGATGGGTTGGAGGCGAGAAGGTGTGGTTGTGCTCCCCTCCACCCCGGACCACACAGGGACGAGGGAGGAGCAGGAGGGGAAGGGGAGAGGCACCAGGAAGGCGGCTGAGGGCCGCCCAAGCCTAAGCCCCAGCCCAGGTTAACCCCAGCGAGGTGCGGGGAGGGCGAGAGCCGTGGAGGGAGGACAGCAGGACAGACAGCTCCTAGCTATGAATATCAACTACTTCCTCCACAGGCAGGACTGCGCCGCGTTAACTATTTCCTAGGCACCACGGACAGACAGCCGGACAGCTTGTCCCCCCTGCACCGGCTGCTGAGCAACACCCCACTGAGTGATCCCCCACCCCAGTCTGAGACCCCCAGCCCTGCCCAGCTCCTGTGTGCACCCACATCACACCTGTCCCCAAAAGGCAGTGACACCTTCGGGGTGGGGATGTCCTTTCAGGCCACATGTGATGCTGTAGCCCAGCCGGGACTGCAAACCCAAACATCTTGCTGGAGACTTGAGTTTCTCCATCTTAAATAAATACGCAGCCGAAAAGGAGTGGAAAGCTGCCGCGGCCAAGCCACCGACCGCGCTCTCTGCCAATCCCAACCCGTTTTCACAACCTCCCTTTTCTCTTCACCGCCAGCGCCGTGGCATGGCACAGACATGCCAGCACTGGTTTTGGGATGGCACGTGCTGCCCTGTCCCATGGCAGGAGGCACAGCATGGATCCTGTCCATCCCGGAGACCCCTGTGACCACACTGCTCCATCCTGGGCAAAATCCACACTGGAATGGTGCTGACAATTCACTAGTCCAGGTGACACCGAGCCCACCCCGTGTTCAGGCCCCTGCTTGAACCCGTGCTCAAGCCTCCACTCCTTGATTGATCCAACACACTCAGCAAAACACGAGGCTCCCCCCACTCTAATCCACCAAATCGTGCGTCTCCCACAGCCCTCGACCTGCCCTGCCACAGGCTGCCTGCTGCTGCACAACCGGAGCAAAAAATAAAAAGGCAGGGAAGCAAGCAAAGCTCGGAGGTTTTGGGAGGATGCTGACTTGGCGTGTGCCACTATTTGGGAGCAAATGGGGCTGTGAGTCAGGGGGCTGGCTGGAAACGCTGCTCTCATCCCCTGCCATCAGCCCTGTCTGGTTCCCAACTCCAGCAGGACCAAACCCCATCACCCCACCACATCACAACCCCAAATACCAGGTCAGAGGACAGACCCTGCCCTGGGAGCAGCCACGCTCCAGCTGAGATGTCTAGCCAAGCCTGTGGATGCTCCAGCATTTCTCCCATGGGGAATAACCAGAAGCAAAGGGGAGACACTCCCCGTGGATCCCCAACCAGCCCAGCCGGGTCCCCACTGCCCCCAAAAACGCTCACCCCACTGAGCCCTTACCTTGCGGCAGCCAGCCGGAGCAGAGAGTGACGGAGAGGGGCGGGATGGGGAGGGGGAAGTGAATTCCTTCGGCTTTAGTCAGCTGGCGAAGGCGAGAGGAGAGCCAGCGGCTCCCCTCCCCGCCGAGCCTGGCCAGGGGACGGATCCAGTGGCGGGGGGGAGAGCAGCAGCCTGCCGGCAGCTCCGGGGATGGCTTTAACAGCTCCGGCCTGGCCCATTTGGCTCCCTGCCTCTGCACAGCCTGGCTCGCCCTCCTGGGCAGCCTGGCCCCAGAGAAGTGGGGCAGGATTTGACCCCACTAGAGAAGATGTACCCAACGAGATGCCCACCCTCCTGGGGAACCAACGGATGACAGTGACCCCACTTAGGGGCTTGCTGCCCCACAGAAAGGTGCAGGACCAGCATCCAGCTCAGTCTGGGTGGCTTTGGGACCCCCCAAGCCTTTGCCACGCAGGGGGTCAGGCTCTGCCATGACCTCCCATGCCTGGAGGGGTGGGATGCTCATCCTGCTCCCCACCCCAGCCAGCCCTGACCTGCCGCACGGGGCTGAGCTGCAGGGGAGCCCCGTGCCAGAAGCATGACTCAGGTGGGGATTTAGCAAGTCTCCTGCAGATGTTGGATTTGGCCAAGTCCTGGCCACCCCCCTTCCAGCCCTAGTAAAAAGCGGGAGCAGGCAGGGCCGGGGATGGGGATGGTATGGAGGTGGGAGACAGGCAGGAGGGGTGGATGCTGTGTGCAGCAGGACGAGCCACTGGGTCCAAGGGACAGCCAGTACAAGGAGCTGCTGGGTCAGGGACACACGCCCAGCCTTTTTGCATTGTCTCACACCACCCCAGGATGGCAAGGCCCCATGTCCCCACACCATGGTCACACATGCAGACCCTGGGGACAGCATCTCCACCAGCTCCATGCCAGCACCAGCACCCTGTTCTCCATCAGTGCTGGTCTTCACAGCAAAACCAAACTAGGCCATAGATGTTCCCCATCACCTTTGCCCACCTCCCTCTGCAGTACCCCAAAATTTTCTCTGCGGTGATCCTCCAACGAGCTGCAAATGCAGAAGTGCCACATCCAGCCACAGGTCTCCTCCTGCCTCCCTGGAGCCAGCCTGGCCCCCCAAGGAGAGCCAGGGCGTGGGGAGCCAGAGGATGGCAAAGCATCCTTCATCCACCCAGGATATGGGACACCTGAACCCCCAAAACAGCCAAAGGAAGAAGCACTCCATCACCACCCTTCAGCCTCCAAACACTCCCTCAGCCAAGTGATGGCTACGGGGACCACCACAGGAACCTGCCACGCAGCTGGCACCGACCGCAAAGCCCCGTTGAGGAGGAGGAAGGATGACAAGCGAAGCCATGAGTTGCTTGGGGACACTGCTTACCTCCCCGGTGCCACGTGGGGATGGATGACAGGCAGTGGTATGGGTCTGCAGGTGTACCCCAGCACACCCCACTCTTGCCAAGGACCACAGGGCAGCCCAAGCCTGGCAGGCAGCAGGGATCCTGCCTGGGTAAGGCAGGAGGGCAAGCTCACCAACGGGGCCAGCCTGTGCCATGGGGGTGGTTCACAGAGCAGCCCCCGCTTGACACACTCAGCTGGGTTCCTTCTCGGACAGAGGGAAATGTGGGGGTTCAGATACCCCTCTCATGCCCCCTGCCCTGGGTGAGCTTGGTCAGCCAGTGACCCTGCTGCGACTCAGTTTCCCCTTCCCCGCCACCCTGCAGATAAGTACAGCAGAGGCGAGGGTAACACCAGGACAGGCACCATCCCCAGCAGATCTCCTGGTGGATCCCCAGCCATCCACCTGCCCCTCCAGCTTTGGGGTCTCACAGGGTCCCCCCCACCCTGTCAGGCACCCCCTCAGCCCAGATGGTTACCCCACACTGAGCCAAAGCCACCAGAGAAAAGACATCTACCCCCACCGAGAGCGGCTGTGGCCAGCAGAGACGCGGCGCAGGGGGGACCCACCGGTTGGCGGGCAATCCCGATCCCGTTGGCCCGGGCTGCGGCACCGGTCTGCGGGGAGTCTTCGCTGAGCAGCAGGGACAGGCAGTGGCAGGGACGAGGAGTGGTGGCTGATCCGGCCCCGGTGTGGGTCCCCGTGCCAGCCTCACCCCTCCTCCGCCCCCGGCCGCCGCTCGCTCGCGCCTGGTGGTGCCAAAAATGTGGCGTGCAATTCCCTGACCAAATAAGGCGAGAACAACCATAAACAGGGACCCCCCTCGCACCGCTGGACACCGGGGTCCCCATCCCGGCCTGGGACAGGCTGGAGAAGAGGAAAAGTGCCGACAGAGAGGGAGGAAGACAGGACACCACCGAGCCCACAATGGCTCTCCCCACTGCTGCTCAAGGTGCCCCATGGGACGGCCGGCAGGAGACTCCCTATAGATGGGCTGCCTCTCAGCTGCCTGCACTGGCACGGGTCAGAGGGCAGCCTCCTGCCTCTGGCTTCGCCCTCCCGGCTCATCGCCAAACCGATTGCAAAGGTGCCCTCGTTCCCCACCGCCGCCCTCCCTGCGGGGAGGACAGCCCAGCCACGCGTGGAGGGACCTCCACAGCCCTGACACCCGTCAAGACCCCCCTGAGGAGACAGAGAGGAGCCCTGGGGTACCTCTGCAGCCCTGCGAGGGGCTGGGAGTGCTGTGGCTCTGCCCCGGGGGCCAGAGGGGAACACACACCCACCGAGGCACTCAGGTCTCTGCAGGCAGGAGGGAGCTGCCAGCCAGTCCTTCCAGCTCGGGGCAGGGGCAGAGCCATGGTCTGAGCTCACGGTGGGGACAGGCGTCCCCTCCCCGCCGCATAGCTGAGCGCACGTGTCACAAGTTGCCTGTTTACTGCCCTGTGCCAAGGTAGGTGCTGTGCCAGCTCCGCGCAGCCACTCCGGGTCCAGCCCCATGTCCCCACCTCAGGCAGGCACCCCTTCGCCCACCCCGGACACCCAGTGTCCCCACTCTCCCCTGCGAGCCCAGCCGCCCACAGCTTCCACTCAGAGCAGCCGGTGACCTTCAGGGACGTCAGGGACTGCAGCTGTCCCCGCTCCAGGGACGCCTGTCCAGACCAGGCCAGGAAAGCTCAGGCATCTGCTCGGCCACAGGTGGCTTCGCCGCCGGGATGGGAGCCCACCACCCTTTGACACACAAGTACTGCCTGTTCCTGCCAAACGGGCGAGGGTGGTCAACTCGCCACATCCAGGCAGATGCTCAAGGGGCTTTTCCCAGCTCCAAACCATGCTGAGGACCCTCCAGGGCCAGTGAGGTGTCCTCATCCCTCAGGGGAAACTGAGGCATGGCTATGTCCCACCATGCTTGTGCAGCAAGCAAGAAGCTAGGAGACATAATGGCCTCCCCATTAGGTCCTGCCTCTGAAAGACTTGGGGTCTGGGTCTCCCAAAGCCCTGGGACGTGAACCAGGGCTGGACCCTGCTCTTTGCAAACAGGGTATTGAAAGCAAAAGCACCAGAAAAAAAGCTTGAGCTCCCTGGGACTGCTGGCAGGAGGGAAACTCCATGAGATCTTCCTCTCCCATCCCACAGCCACGCTCCTCCAGCAGCAGCCGCCTGCCCCCAGCTCTGCTGCCCGCCAGTGTCCCCTTCCCCAGGGTGATGGGAATTCCCGCAGGGACACTTTGGCCACCGACTGCCTCATGAGCTCTAACCTTTCTCCAGGTGCTTGCCGGGCAGGGGCGGCTCAGCCCAGGCACCCTCCGCGCTGTCCTCACGCTGGATGTTGAAGTTCTCGTAGGAATCCCACCGGATGAGCGGGTCGGATGTGTTGTAGTCCACAGAGACGCTGGGCCCATTCTCCAGGTGCTCCATGCCTGGGAAGAGGTGGGATGGTCAGTCAGGGTGATGATGGAGCCAGCGCAGGTGGGACGGAGGGAGGACATGGAGATCAGGCAGGCAAGGGAAAGAGGGCAGAAGCCGTAGGGCAAGGCAGGAGAGTCACATAGGAACGGGGGCACTGAGAGGGATGAATGAGCATAGGAGAATGATCAAGACCCACAAACAAGGTGTACAAGGCTGGCTGGGGCTTTTGGGATTGCCTAGGGACAAGCAGACTGACAGCAAGCGTGCCTAGGTCTGGACTTTTTGAGTGGAGGGGGGGCCCTCTGTTCCCAAGCACCCCCTCCCTCTCTCCTGAGCCAGCAAATGCTGCAGAGAGCGGCCTCCTGGAGTAGAGAGCCAAGGCGATAGGGCATCCATGGGTGCTCCTAGACCAGCATTGCGGTCTGGACCCCTCATCTCACCCTGGTGACAAAGGGACTGCAAATGGGGCAGGGGGAGGTCGCAAGGGAGGCAGCAGGGGATAGAGCTGAGGAGCAGGAAAGGAGCCAGCACCCAGCTCCAAACCCCCGTGGCAGTGAGCCAGCCGTACCTTGGATCTTCTCGGGGCCGTAGGAGAACACGAACTCCACCTTCCCGTACTCGGGGAAACGGTCATCTGGCAGGGAGAGAGCAGAGCAAAGGGACCATCTCCATCCATCCCTCCAATAGCACACAGATGGCCACCCCAAACATGCCCAGAGCGCAGGGCACCCACCCCAGCCAGTGCAAGGATGGGAGCTGGCAGGGGATATCCTGGCATGGGGCAGCACGTCTCAGCTCCCAACCAACCAACCCCATGGATGAAGCAGGGGTGCCCTGCTTCATCAGGGGTGGATCTGGGGTGGCTGCCCAGACATCCCAGCAATGGGAGTAGTGTCAGAAGGGCAGGAGAAGCAGGTAATTTGGGTGGGGAGGTGCCAGGGCAGTTACCTCTGAAGGCCTCGTCCAGGTCCTCCTTGCCAAAGACGACGTCGAGGTCGTGCACAGCGCACGTGTGGAACTGCACGCGGAAAATCACGTCGCGGGTTGGGCTGCGAAACTTCTTGTGGTAACACTTCAGCTGCAGAGGGGAGCGAGAACTGACCATCAGGACGAGACCCCAAGGCTGAGAAAGGGGGAACCGGGGGGTCCCGAGGCACATGGACCACCTGTCCCTCAGCTGCTCCCCACGCAGGGGGCTGAGCCAAGGCTCCTTACCAAGATATCACCCTTGAGGAGCAAGCCAGGCTCGATGGTGATGCAGATGCCCATCTGGCTGTCTCCTTGCACGTTGCTGCAGATAGGGACAGCGGGAGGACATGAGCTGCGGTGCAGAGCCTCCCCCGCAGAGCTCCCAGTGCCACCTCCACCAGCCCCTTACACCCAAACCCAGACAGGAAAGGTGCAAAGCACAGAGCTGACCCTCCAGGTGACAGAGGAGGGTCCTGGCCCCCATCCCAAAGGGCATCCATTCCCAGGGGGAGGCAGACAGGAGCGGGAAACTGAGGCACAGCTCAATGACGATGCTAAAAATCGTGGGTGGGAACGTTTGACTGGGGTCTGAGTGCTGGGGCTGGGCTATTGGGCTGTCCACCCTGCTCCTGTGGGTCAAGCAGAGCACAGGACGCAGAGGGAGAGCGCTCGGGGAAGGCTCTCCTCCCTGCCTCAGTTTCCCTGTCAGAAGCCCTCCCCTCCCTGGGCGCCGGGGGGCTGCCTCTGGGAGGTGGCGTCAGCAGCAGGGGACGAGGGAAGAAGGGAGTTGGATTTCACAAGCAAGATAAACCTGGAGTTTATTACCGGCATCCCAGAAACAGTCTATTAAAAGCTGAAAGGCAAGGCTGGGATGGCAGTAAATCTCAGCTACAGGGACGCCCGGCTGCGGAGAAGGGAGGTACTGGTTCAGGGGGCTGAGCTGGGAATAGCCCCCAGGCGAGGGGCTCTGCTCTCTCCGGGGGTCCCAGGCTGGAATGTGGCCCCAGCGGGGCAGCGGGAAAAATCAGCTCCTGCTTTGCCTTTGCCAGCGCCTGGTCTGGAAGCAGTGTGGGAAAATGGTGTCGGGGTAAACCGTGGGGAGGTTAAAATGGGGGGAAACTCTTTATTCGGGAGAGAAAGAAAGCTTTTAGGACGATTCCGGGCAGGAGGAGCAGCCCTTTGGGGCAGGGAGAGGACAAATGCCTCCATCCCCCAGGGAGGGCGAGGTGTCCCCATCCCTGTCCCCACGCCCTCCGGGGACACCCAGCCCCAGGCTCTGCGCAGCCCCGGGCTCCCTCTGCTGATACGCAGAGTCACTACAGCCCTCCCAGAAGAATGGTCCAGTATGGCCCAGTATAGCCAGTTACCACCTCCGAGGGAAAGGAAGCCCCTTTTTTTGGTTCCCTGGACCACAAACAGACTAAGCACAGGGCACCGGGACCGCGGGGGACTTGGCCTTGACCCTCTCCATCTCCCCCACTTGCCAAGCCCACCACTGGGGAGAAGGGAAGCCCCCAGCCCCACGATGAGGAGATAGTTACTAGATCCCCGAGGTGTAGACGGGCTGCATGGCCTGGTAGATTTTCAGGAAGGGCCGACAACCTGGAAGACATCAAGGCGGGGAGAGAAGGCGCACTGCTGTTAGCCGGCAGGGTGGAGGGGCCGGGGTAGGGATTAGTCACGGGGGAGAAATACAAACAGGGAGGGAGCCAAGGCAAACAGCCGCTCCCCGCCCCGGCCAGCCCGCACCAGCCATGGGCAACATCTGGGATGGGCAGAAAGGGATGCTCCAGATGGGGTGGGAAAGGGGGAAAGCCCCTATAGCCCAGTTTGGGTCCTGTAGGACCTGGGGCAAGGGCTGGGCTGGGGATGGTGGCGAGATGATGGTTTCTGAGCATGGGACCACTTCTGAGTTCTGGCACCAGGCTGGTACTGCATCCCAAACGCCAACCCCAATCTGATGCCATCCTACCAAAAGCCGTTGGAAAAGCCTTGTCACCCTGCAGCTCAGGTCAGTGCCCAGCATGCGGGGGGACATCCCTTGGGGGCACCTCGGTGGGAAAAGGGTAGCATCCTGCTAATAGAGGTAAACAGTCCCAGAGAGTGCAAGGGAAATTCAGATTGCCGAGGAAATTGTGGAAAATATCCCCCATGGAGAGCAAGCCCAGCCAGGCAGCGTGGGGCGGTGGCATGTGCATGGGGGCCGGACTGGGGGGAGGCATGGGGGAACCTACCGCCTTTTGACTCGAAGTTGGGGATGCCGTGCATGATGACATGGTGGAGGAAGAGGGGCTTGTTGTTCATCTTGATGCTGCCGGACAGGAGTCCGCTGAAGTAATGGATGTATCTAGAGGGGAACACAGGCAGGTCAGGGACAGGACCCACAGTGGAGCACTCCCCTTGGCCCCCCTGCACCCAACCACCCTGGCCACAGGGGCGAAACACACGGCAGGACCCACCTCTTCTGGGATGGTTGTCCCACTGGCACCACCTTGTCCTCGTAGAAGCGCTTCATGGCAAACCTGTCCAGAGCCTGGTCAGCACTGTAGGGATGAGAGGGTAGATGAGGTCAAAGGAAAGCATTGGCACCAGCACCCCAACACTGCCGAGATGGAGGTCAGCAGTGGTCCCCAGGGCCACCCCGGGACCACGTGTCCCTCTCACCTGGCCGAGATGTTGCTGTAGTGCATGTAGGCAGCCACCACCACCCCCAGCCGGCCGCGGTTCCCCTGCGGGCACACAGCAGAAGGGGGGTCACAGGGGCTGCAGTGCCTGCAAGCACCAGGGCACGGCCGCCCCGCAAGCGGGCAGGCACACACCGGTCCCTATACACATGCACTAACCCATATGCACACCCCAACCCTTATATACACACCAGTGCACACACATGCTGACCCTACCAACAGCCCAAGCCACAAACCACCATGTTCCCTGCGTCCCTTGGCCTCTGAAGCTGCTCAGCCTCATCCTGCAGCCTCCCAGACCCCTGTCACTGTGCACCCCAGGGACAGGGTCCGGCCCACCTTGTTGTGCAGCACCACCACGTTGTGTGCCGCCGCGTTGAGCCACGTGTCCATGGCTTTGCAAATGCTGCAGATCTTCTCCAGCGCCGGGGTGTGCAGGTCAGGCCACCCGAAATCCAGCACCTGGGTGGGAGTCGGGGGCACAGCCAGGGGTCACATCCATGCTGGGCTCTGCCCCCTCCACGGTCCCCAGCCTGTCAGCATGCAATGCCCAGGGCACGTACCCAGGGTGGGCACTGCTGCATTGCCCTGACGTGCCTCTCCCAGTCTCTCCCCCAACCCTGTACCCCACTGCCCAGACCCCTGCCCTGGGTGAGCCATTGGGGTCCCAGATCTCAGCCCCACCCAGGTCACTCAGCTCAGCTGCCCAGGGCTCCTCCATGGTCACAGGGATGGGGATGATGCCTTAGGGAGGTCTCTAAGAGGCCACAACAGCCAGGTTTGGGCTGGGGATAGGGAGGGTTAAGCTGAAACCCCACGAACTCATTGGGAAGTCCTGGTGCTTTCCTCTGGGCTTTCCCTCCTCTGCTCCTCCACCAGCTGGGTGGGATAGAAAGGGTGGCTTTTCCTTCCCTAAACTGCTTGCAGAGGGGAGCTGGTCCTGCAGACAGCCCTGCCCCAAGCCCCCGAGCCCCTCTGCTCCCCACAGCTGTGACTCACCTTGGGGTGAAGTTTGCTGATATCATGTCTCCGCTCAGAGAGGTTGAAAAGCTTCAGGGAAGAGCAAAGACAGAGTGAGGGGACACCTTCCTCCCTTGCTGCCACCCCTCACCTCTTCCTCACCTCAAAGCCTCCCCAAATGCCCCCATGAGAGGCTTCCCTGGACACATTAACCCTGGTAATGCCTTGTCACGGGGCAATGTAATAGCTAAAAACTCCCACGGGGTCCAAAAAGGACAGGAAAGCTTCAAGGCAGGAAAAAAAAATCCATCCATGCTGGTGCAAAGACCCCTCTCACCAGAGTCGAGACCAGCTGGAGGTGAGGATGCATCACCCCAGCCTCTGCAGCACCTCATCCCCAGGGCCTGAGCACCCCAGCCCCTTCCCCAGTCTGGCAACGACCCAGCCATGCCCCTCACCACATAGTTGTTCCCATGCTTGGACTTCAGCATGTGGGCCACCTCACGGAGGTTGCTGCAGAAGCTCTGCTCCTCAGCCGTGCTGGGGTAGGAGACGGCGATGATCCGCTCCGTGATGTACACCAGGTCCAGCTCGCAGCTGCTCTCCATGGCCGCGGTCAGGCTCATGCTCCTGGGTGAGGGAGGGGACCGCCATCAGGACATGGTGTGGGAAGGGGATGCAGTGACCCTTCCCCACCCTGCACAGCCCCTGGGGTTAAGCAAGGGAGGCTGGGATACGTGGGGATGCAGTGGCAGGGCTGCCTGCAGCCTTTGCCCTGCTTCCAGCCCTGTTGGAGTGTCTTTGGGATCCCAAGTTGGGGATGGTGGGTCATAACCCCTGTGCCTTCTCCATGGGGAGCATCTCCCAGCTGTAGCACATCTGGAGAAGCAAAGTGTTGGCGGGGCACGGGGAAGGTTCAGGCAGGGCAGAGATGGTCACCAGAAGGGGAAACTGAGGCACCCACCTGGATGTTTTGTGGCGTGACTGCCCGCTCCTGGGGGATTTTGTGGCATCCTAAAGAACCAGAGAGCAAAAGCAAGTTACTGCTCTGACCCAGCCTGCAGCGAGCACAGGGGTCCTGCAAGAGCCAGGTGTGATGGTGCTGCCAGAGGATCCCATCCCCGCCACGCTGTGCACCGTAACACCCCCAAAATATCGCTGTCTCCAAATCCCACTCGCTGAGCACCCCAGTGGCACCAAATGCCCCAACAGCACCATGGACCCCTACCACAGCCACAAGCAAAACCCAGGTCTCACAACCCCAGTGCAGCTGGAACCAGCCACTACGGGCACTGAGGGGCCGGTGCCTTGGCACAGGGTCCCAGAGGAGCTTTGAGGAGGATGCTGTGGTTGGTGGGACAGTCTCAGGCACGTTACGAGTCCCTCCAGTCTCAGCCGGGCTCGGGGCACACATCTGGCAGGACAGAGCGGCTTTGGCCCTGCCCAGGGCAGGGGCAGGTTCGCTGCCCGAGCAGCGGCGAGGAGCCAGCCAGGCACGACGGTTTGCTTTGGCCCCGGCTCCGCAGAGCCAAATGCCGGGAGGAAATGTTTGAGCTCTCAGAGCAGGAAACTTCTATTTATGCATGTTCTCCGGCCTCAAGAATTTCATCTGCAGCCGGTTTACTCGGTGACTTTGTGACCTCAGCCGAAAAACAAAGCAAGGTTTCCAAAAAAAACCGCTAAGGAAAAACACACTCACACCTCATTAGTTTTAGTATCTCCAGTTAACAAGCAGGAGTCATTTAAAGACTCATCTCGCACAGGCAGCACGTCCCGAGCCCCAGAAGGATCGAGAAACAGGAGATGTGCCCCACAGCCAGCTCCCGGGATGCCCCTTTTGTCCTCAGAGCTGCGGGACCTGCTGCCACCCTCCTCGGGGCTGCAGCACCCCGCAACCAGCACGGCCAGAGGTGACGGGACGAGGTGGGAGAGGTTTCCCCAGTGCCCTTCGCCCGCCATCTCCCACCCGGCGCAGTCCCAGGGCTGCTCCCACGGGCAGCCGGCATCACCCTCCATCAGCCTCGCAACCCCCTTTCAAGGTCAGGCTGCCCAGAGGAGCGGAGCTGGGCTCAGGAGACCGCGGGGCCCGGGGACAAGTCTCCCCTCCCAGCTGAAGCCACTCCAGGAGGCAGCAGCATGGGGTGCATGGGTAGCTGTGACAACCTCCCCCCCAGGCTGTCCCCACGGTGCCCCAAATCTCCTGCTCACGCCAGGAACTCCCCAGCATTTCTGGAGGCAAAGGACGAGTTAAAACGCAGCAGAAAGGGAGGTAAAACCTTCCCTAGGCAGAGTCAAGGTGCATAGAGCAAGCCTGAACCTGACCGTGGGCTTGTCCCTGTGTCACCCACCAATGACCGGGATGGGGTCCCCACCGCGGGCTCTGCCCCAAACCTTCGCAGCACAAGATGTCTGGGGTCCCCCACCTGCCAGCCAGGGGAGCCCCACCAGCCCCTGTCACCCCACCTGGCCGCAGCAGCCTCCCACACCGCAGCCTGGCCCAACAGAGGAGCTGACATGGGGCAACCGGGACTCGCCCCCCTCTCCCGGCTGAGGAAACTGAGGCACGGGAGGGCGAGCGAGGGGGGGACACGAGAGCCCCTCTCCCTCTCCATACCTTGACCACAGCGAGACCCTTGCTCATCCACTTCCAAGGCACGGCAGCTCTGCTCCCGGCACCCTCCCGGCCCGGGGGAGCAGGTGCCCGTGGCCCTCCAGCATCCCCCGCCCCAGCAGGAGCCCCCCAGCTCTGCCCCGCTCCCCCCGATCTAACCGCAGCCGCGCTGCCGTCTGCTGCCAGCCCCTGCATGAGGACGAGTCAGCCCACGATCAGCTGATAGGAGCAAGTGCTCATGTTATTAAACACTCCTGCCCGCCGCCGGGCTGGGACACCCTGCAAAGGTCCCCTCTGGAGCAGAGACCCCAGCCAAGCCAGTATGTCCCAGTACAGCCCAGCACAAGACAGGCTGGTCTCAGCCGCGTTGGGTTGAAGACCCCCCTGCCAGCCCCATCAAGCATTCGCCTCCCTGCCCCAGCCTGGCTCAGCAGGTCCCCAGGCTCTGGGCACCATCCGGAACCCACAGGTCCCTTCTGCTTGGAAAGGGTGACGCGAGGCACGAGAAAGGCTGCAGAAATACCAGGAAACTTCCCCAAAAGAGTGCAAAGATGGTAAAGGGGGGTCCTGACTGCCCTGCTAGATTTTTCTACCTGTGGATGGTCTTTCTCCAACTCAGAGAGGGGCTGGAAACGTCCTGGCCAACCAAAGGGATGGGCCAAAGTCGGCTCCCAGGTGAGGAAGGCTTTCACCCTCTTCCTCATGGGAACCACCCTACCTCCATCCCTCGGGTCCCAGCCCCGGCACGCAGGGAGGCCGGCGAGCTGGCTGCAGGCAGGGGGAAGCCGTCCGCGTTGACTTTGGCAGGGCCTTTGTCTACACTGTCTTAGCAATTTCATGTCCAGAGATTAAATAACATATCCCCGGCTCCGAGACAGGAAAGCCGGCTTTGCAGCAAAAGCCCCAGCCCCCGCTCTGTTGGGCTCCGCCACCGCCTCTGCCACCGACCCTGGGCACCCCGCTTGGCCTTTGGCATGGCCATCATCACCTTGGCTGTCAGGGAGGGAGGGCTGGGGGGTCCCAGGGATGTTGGGGGATCACGGGGACATCCCACGGTGAGGGATTTTGACTGCTTGCAGCAATGAGACAGGCACAAGTGAGCCCCCAGGAGGCGTTGAGGCAGAGACCAGCCTCCATGGCTGGTAGCACTTACCAGGGCATCTACCTGCTTCGTGATGCTCTCCCCCGGGGATGGCTGGAGGCAGGCAGGAGGAAGGGGAGGGTGAGAAAAAGGCAAGCGAGAGAGAAGGAGAGAGAGATTGAGAGAGAGACATACACAGAGAGCAGGGAACAGGGTCAGAAGTTCCCCCCTGGCTATTTCTGGCCCTTCCTAGGAAACACGCCGCAGTCCCGTTTCCTTCCCTGCCCGCCAACGTGTCCGCTCTTCCTAAAGGTCGGGAATCCCTCGAAACCCAAGCACGGAGCTGGGGCGATGCTCCAGTACCGAGGGCACTGCCGTCCCACCTCCCGGCAGCTGCCCCCACGCTGGGCCGCTGTCACGGATGGAGTGCGCTCGGCCGAACCCTGCGCCCGCTCCACGGCAGGCACCCGGTGCCCCCCACACCTCCAGGATCCCACCGGGATCCTCCATGGTCAGACCCCACAGCCAGGCTGTAAACAACGGGGTGAGCCCGGCACAGCCCCACACCCAGCCTGGCCGCTGGCCACCGGCAGGCCCAGCACCCTGAGATAAACCCGGCCCCGCGGGGCTGGCGAAGGACCCCGGCGGGAGCAGAGCAGGGGTCCAAGATGCTCAAAAAAGGGGCGAATTTGGTGTCATGCCACTGGAGTCCACAGAGAGCTTTGAAATGGGGCTGGGGACAAGAATTAGCTTCCTGGGGTGGGGGAGAGCGTCCGGACCCCAAAAATAGGGAGCAGGGGACAGACTGCTCTGCCTGGGGACAACTGGTTGGGTGCTTGGGGGTGGCGCAGCAAAGGGACCAGGCGGGGTAGCTCGTGGGGGTCTTGGGACCAGGGGAACCCTCGAGACCAGGCTGCTCCGGTCCTGGCAGTGGAGCTGGGGCTGCCATTTCCAGCCCACGGGACAGGGCAAAGCCCTTTTGATTTCCTCCCCAAGCCGCAGTAACGGTCCCAGCTCGAAGTCAACATGTTTTTGCTGGTGATAAGTGCCCGAGGAGGCTGGCAGGGGCCGGGGGTGCAGGCAGAGATTAAACCCGGGGCAGATAACCACCATGGGGCCCCGGGGCGGGCACCACGCTCCACTCCCACCCCGTCCCCTCACTCGGGCTCACACGCTGCTCCCGTGAGCTCGCACAGGGCCATCCCCTAAACCCACTTTTCGCGTGAGACCCCTGCCTAGCTACGGGGCGCCCAGCCCAGCGTCCCGTATGGGGCACGGCCACCCCAGCACTGCCACGCTGCCAAGCCCGGAGCTGAAAGCCTGCCAGGGCCTCCTCTCCCCAGCGCCTGCCCCAGCAAGCCTTGGCACACGTCTGGAGCAAGAAGTGAAGGGTGGCTGCGCCAGCCCCGGGCAATGCCAGCCTCCCCGCCGCCACGTGCCTGCTCTGCCCGCCACCATGGGCCAGGCTGGGGATGGGGCAGGGGGGCTGCTCCGCCAGCAAGATGGTGTCTGGTGGTCACTGCCATGCCATGCTTCCAAACCCCTGCCCCAGGCACGTTCCTGCTCCCAGTGCCAGCCCGGTGCCCTGCCATCCCCAGAGCACTGCCGTGGCCCCGAGCAGTGTGGCAAGGGAGCACGGCTGCCCACCCAGCACCTGCGCACCCATCCTTCCCCAGGACTGGGTGTCCGGAGATGGGGTGCCCAGCTGTTTTCTCAGTGTCCAGAAAGGACAGGGTGGGAAGGGCTGTGCATCCCCCCCGCCCCAGCTGCTCATTAAAGGTCCCCAGGAGGGACAAAACAAGGGGGTGACAATAACAAGGGACACGAACACACAGCCTTGGGCGCCCCGAGCCAAAGGCACATCTGGTAGAGCCATCTCCGGGTGTGCAAGAAACCGCCCTGACTCCAGACAGGGAGAGGAGGCCCTCAGCGCCGGGGGAGCCCAGAGCCCAGGCTAGTCACGTCCCATCTGCCTGTCCCCCCCACGAACCCCGCACACTGCTCTTCCCCAAAATCCCCAGCTCCAGGAGTCCCATGATGGCTAGGCTGCCCCAGCTCGTACTGCTCAGACACGGGCATCCCCTACAGCCAGCAATGCTGGGGGGCACAGCACTGAAATGGAGGGTGCCACTACCCCCAGCACAGGACCCCTGTGGTTTTGGGGGTAGGGGACTCACACCCTGAAGCCCCCAGGCAGAGAAAGCCCCACACCCAGTGCAGAACAGGGGGTCCCGTCCCACCCAGCATCCCCAGAGCCCTGCCTGACACCCACGGCACACAGGGAGGGTCTCGCTTACCAGTTCATAGTTGACAGTGGGGGAGCAGGGGGTCACAGCCTGCAAGGAAGCAGAAAGAGAGCCAGGATTAGACCCTGCGGCCCCCAACCCCAAGCATGGGGCATGGGAAGGGGCTGGGCTGCAGCATCCTCCCACCCTGAGCAAACCCAGTGCCTGCGCGAGGGGGTGACAGGGGCACCCATGGCCCATGGCCCTGTCACCCCAGGCAGGAGCACAGGGCTCCTGGTCACGGCTGGGCTCCCAGGTGACAGGAGCGGGCTCGGGGCCATGGCAGCGGTGCCATTTGTCCTTGGCCGGGGCGCCCCGGGCAGCCCCAGCCCCGTGTGGGCATGGCACAGTGCAGGGTGGCTGCCCAATGCCAAGAGCAGCTCCTGGAACAAACCCCAGCGTGGCCTCATGAGCGCTCCTGCAGCCGCCAGCTCACAGCCCGGCTATTGTTACCTTAATTACCAGCGGCAATTACTGACAATTAACCTTGGGTTTTGTGTGCACCCCAGTCAGCCGGGAAGCAGCAGCAGGCCAGGGTGGGAGAGGCAGCGCCTTGCCGGTGCCGGGGGCAGGGGGAACAGCCGCTCCGCCCCGCGTTGGCCCAGAGATGCTGGCGGTACTGGAAGGTGTGATTCGGAGCACCTCGTTCCCTCCAAACCCCTCCATGTGTCCCCAGGAGCGGTGACACCATCCAGCCATCCCCTGTCCCATCCCCGCATCAAGCTAACGTGACAAACGCCACTCAGGGGCTGGTCCCCCACCATTGCAGCACGAGGACCCCCCGTGCCCCACTCAGCCTCCTCTGGGCCATACAAACCAGGACTTGCCCCACGTACCCCACTCGGAGCACCTGGATCCCACCCCATCCCAGTCCCCTGGGTGATGCCCAGCGCCAGCCCCCTCCCCAGCCGCCAGCCTGTTCCCATCCCGCCTCCTTGTTTTCTTCAGGGGTTCCTCCTCCTCCCGCTCCCTTCCCCTGTTCATTATTATTATGATTTTATTCTAATGCAGAAACGCTTCCATAAAAGGCCCCTTTCCCTGCCCCGCGGTGCTGGCCCCACGCCAGCCTCCCTGGAATGTTCTCCGGCAGCGAGCTGCCGCGGACGGGGCCGGCGAGGGCTGTGCCGTACCCCGCACCGTGCCCCGCACACCGCTGCGTTCTTCCCCCGGGGATGTTCAGCCAAGGGCTCCCGGCGCCCACCCAGCCCCAGTTCCCCAGGCCGGTGATGGGGAGGGATGCGCAGCTCCCCCACCATGGGACACGCTGGCCCCATGGACAGGTAGGGTCCATGCCTAAGCCCTCCTCTGCTGTTGGCACCAGGAGGTTTACAGGCTACAAATGCTCCTTTGGCTGGAGAAGGGGGAAAACTGGGGTGGCCACGGTTGTGTTTTCCTGCCCTAGGGGATTCGCTGATGTCTAATATGGGCTTGTGCGCACCCGACACTGCTCCTCCCATCCACAGGAGACACCAGCCCGGGCTCTATGGCACTCTCTTATCCCAGAAAAGCAGTTTTAGGATTGCAGGAACGTAACGCTGTTTTCAGCTTCCATCACTCTCTCAAGTTTGCCTCAAACACACCCCAAGGTTCAAGGAGAAGAAGACAGACCCTGCCCCAGGCAACAGATCCCCTTCCTAGGGAAGCCGAGCTTCTGATTCAGGGGTGCAGGAGCATCCCTCCTGCCCCATGGGACAGGCGAAAGCATCACCTCGCACAGAACCACTGCGACCCCCAGGACCACCTCTGTCCCCAGGGACCCCCCGCATCCCCCAGTGCAGGAAGGGGTGGGAAAGGCGGGGAGACCCGCACACCCCTGGTCGGGGCTTCGCCTCGCCGCGGCAGACACAGCGGCCTTTCTTCTCCCCCCACCGGTGTTTGCATTCCTGCCGCCCGGCCCCCGCCGCCATGACCCCACTGCCCGGCAGCCCTGCCCAGGAATGCGAGGAACGAGGCGCAGCAGGGCTGCCGCCCACCCCGCCAGCCCCCCACAGCCCCCCGCCCGCCCACCCGGCCCCCCAGCTCGCAGCCCCGTCCCTCCCAGCAGCCACATCCCCACGAGCCGCCGCCTTGAGACCCCGGTTTTGCCAAGCAGCAAAATCAGTTTCCCAGCAAACGAGGCCCCACGGCCATGAGCAGTGGAGACTCTCTGATGTCTTGTAAAGGGTTGGGCACACCCTGCAGCCTTCCCCTGGAGAGCAACGATGGGCTCGCTCGCTCATAGCCAGTTGTCACCACACCTAGAGAAACTCCATACCCTCAAGATGTCCAAGCCCAGAAGTAAACACCGGGCCAGCAAACCCCTGGCAGCCCCTGGCCGCACTGCCCCAGGGTAGAGCAGCCCATGGGAGCCCTCCTCCACCAAAGCCCACCGGCTGCAGCTCGGGGACCAGCCTCTGCACCCCAAATCCCCACCAGGACTTCAGCACTGAGGGAGGGTGGAGGGATGTGGACGTCCAGCACGTACCGAGCGATGAGACACCCCAGAGCCTTCTCCATGCTGCAACCACCGTCCACACCTCCCTCCCTCCCAAATCCTTCCTCTCCCTCCTTCTCACTCAGCAAAATAACCCCTGCAGCCGCGGAGGTGCCCAGGGGCATCGCCAGGTCCTGCTCAAGCTGGAGCATCCCTGCGAGTTGTAGCCCCAGTCCGCGGGATGCCAGGGGGGCTGGGGTGAGACAAACCTCCACGGAGGGGCCCTGCGATTTGGGTGCGGGATGGGTCGGTGTGGCACTGGGCACGGGGCGGGCTGGGGGAGCACAGGGGTCCCCCCCAGCCGGGCTGCCGGAGCCAGGCAAGCGCTGGCCCACAGCCCACGGCACAGCCCGCCCAGCAGCCGGTGGGCGACGCAGGCCCATCTCTGACGCATATCCCTTCCTTTGGGTGGCGGTTTTTGTTTTTCCTTTCCCCAGGAGCTCCGATAAACATTCCCGAGCTGGCCGATATCCGGGACAGTGCTGACCCTTGCAATGCCGGCAGCAGCCGCAGCATCAGCCACCCCAGGTCCTCACGTAGACCCCACCATGCCAGAGCCACTGCCCACAGCCAGGCACGGAGACCCCAGCAAGCCAGCCCAGCTCGTGCGGTTCGAGCCGGAGATGTGCTGTCAAAAGGGACCCCCCCAGCATCCTAGACACCCCCCACAGCAAGCCAACAACAGGCAGGCACAGCCCTCCTGGCCCCCCCTACCCAGAAGGGATGTGGACCCCAAAAGAGGGGAGCAAGTCACCCCAATTCCTTCAGCCCCCAGGAAGGGGGTCCCCTGCCCAAACCTGGTGGGCTGGAAATGCGGTTGCTAAAGAGGATGGTGACACAGTGGCCAGATCAGCATCCCATGGCATGAGGCTGGGGTGGCACCAACGCCAGCTCAGCAAATGTCACCCCCACGGGGAACCTCCTGGGGTCCTACGTCACCCCATGGGGGACCTCTTCCTCCCCAGCAAGGTTGCCTGAGTTTTATGCCACCACGTCCTGTCTGGGCTGTGCACCACCTCCCCATGCACCCCACAGCTCTGCTCACCCTGAGACCCTGCCCCAGGCAAGGGGGGGGTCCCAGGGACAGCCATGGGCCACTGCAGCCCCAGAGCCCTTCCCCTGCTCGCCAGCCCCTCCAGCCCTGCCGCAGCCACCAAGCCCTGCCAATCCCCCTCTTAGCCACAGTGTGGGGCAGAGCAGGAGCCCCGCTCTGGCACCCTACAGCAGAAGGCACTTTAAGGGGACAGATTGGGGCCACCAAGTCGGGGATGTCAGGGAAGGTCTTCCCCTCTCCAGCACTCCTGTTCCCTGCTTCCCGGCGGGACCAGCCGCAGCATCCTTCCCTGCTGTCAACCATAAGGGACTACAGGGTCCAGGCTCAGAGAGTGCCCCTCCAGCCACACCCCTGCCCTGCCCAGGGGTCAGGTCCCCGTTGCCCACACCACGTGCTGCCTGCTCCTGCCCTCACATTTCTCGCAGCTCTGGCAAATCTCCTGTTTATACAACAAGTCCCCAGCGAGAGGACGGCATGTTTCCATCCGCGCCCGCTCCCCCCTCGCCCCAGCTCCACCCTGCCTGGCACAGCCCTGGTGTATGAGGCACAGGGCGGCCACGCAGAGCCCCGGCCCCCAGCACGGGGGTCCCGGGGAGGGAGAGCACCCCAGCACCACACTGCCCCTCTCTGCCCCCGCCAGCGCTCAGGGCCTCTGCTGTTTTTTGGGGTTTCTCCCCTCGGGTGGGGGTAACCAACAGCTGTGCCGAAGGGCTGGGGAGCAGCTCAGCCAGCGGCTTGGGGTGAGTCAGGCTGGGCTGACACCGGGGCACGGAGGTCTCACCGCTCCCAGGCTTCCCTCCAAGCATCCCCGGCTCACCCTGCAGCTAGGCCAGGGACTGTCACCGTGCCGTCCTCTCCGTGCCGCCCTCTCCGTGCTGGGGCGCCTGGCAGCACCTGTGCCAAGGCAGAAGCCACCAGGCTGCCCTGCCCCTACACTACACAAGAGATGCTGTTGGTACCCGGGGAGGGTACTGCACAGCAAAGGGCCACCACCATGCCAGGGATGTCCCCCAAGCTGGCATGGACCCCATCTCCTCTGTCTACCCCCCGGTATGTCCCCGGGGAGCTGCCCCATGGTCCATCCCCCACAGAAAGGCGGCAGCAGGGCCAGGACAGAGGTCACCCAGTGCGCCCAGCCCTGCAGATCAGGGCTGAGATACCAGCAGGGACACCAGCCACTCCACCCCATAGTGGCCCTGGGGGCCATCGTCAGCACGCTGATGCACCCCGAGACCCACGGCATGGCCAGGAAGGTGACAGCCCCCAGCAGCCCCAGCACGGTGAGACGGGATGGGACACTGAAGGCAACGCACAGGGAAGCTCCGAGAAGTTGCAATGCAGGCAGCGCACCAAAATAGCCCTGGTTTCAACCCAAATAAGGGCAGGTCCCGGCTCGGGGCAGTTTGAGCAATCCGCCCCAGGGATGCCAAGAGCTGACTAGGGGAAGGGGAAGAAGGTAGTGTCCCCGGGCCTGTTTGGGGTAGAAAAAGGGGTTTTGGGTTTCAGGAGAGAGACAGAGGTGCCTCCACATGCCCAGGACAGGGGCTGCCCCGCTCTGCCAGCGGGTCTTGGCTCGGCCCAAGGCCGGCCACAGGCAGGGATGTGCTGTGCTCCAGTGCCTAAAAAGGCAACATCTGCAGGCAGCGGGTCTGGATCCAGCCCCGTGGGCCAGCGCCTGCCTGGCACTGGCCCCACAGCCCCAGCCATGCCCCGCTACCAGCGCCCACCCATGGGACCTGCCACCCACTATGAGGACATCCCTCATGCTGGTCCCCCAGGGACCCCACAACCAGCCTGCCTCCAGGGAGGGCATGGGGTCACTGCCCCCCCTGCACCCCACCTGCCCCCAAGGAGGGCATGGGGTCACTGGACCCCTGCACCCCACCTGCCCCCAAGGAGGGCATGGGGTCACTGCCCCCCCTGCACCCCACCTGCCCCCAAGGAGGGCATGGGGTCACTGCCCCCCCTGCACCCCACCTGCCCCCAAGGAGGGCATGGGTCACTGCCCCCCCTGCACCCCACCTGCCCCCAAGGAGGGCATGGGGTCACTGCCCCCCCTGCACCCAAGGAGGGCATGGGGTCACTGCCCCCCCTGCACCCCACCTGCCCCCAAGGAGGGCATGGGGTCACTGCCCCCCCTGCACCCCACCTGCCCCCAAGGAGGGCATGGGGTCACTGGCCCCCTTACACCCCACCTGCCCCGAGGGAGAGGATGGTGGTCCCCCCAGCCCCTCATCAATCCCCCTGGCCCCAAACCAGCCACCGGGATTGGCCAGGGAGCAGCTCCCACACCAGGGATTGGCCAGGAGCAGAGCCACACTAGGATTGGCTGGGACACAGCCTGCTGCAGGGGGCTTCACCAGGATTGGTTCATGAACAGGTTCTTACGTGGGATAGGTCAGCAACTGTATTCTCACCCGGGATTGGTCAGTGCATGGATTCTTAGGTGGGATTAGTCAGTGCAGATTTGCATATGGGATTGGTCAATACATGGATTCTGACATGGGATTGGTCAGAGCAGTGATTCTCACATAGGATTGGTCACAGCAGCGATTCCAGCACAGGATTGGCCAGTGCACAGATTCTCACATGGGACTGGTCAACAAATGGATTCTGACATGAGACTGGCCAGCACATGGGCTCTCATGTGGGACTGGCCAGCACATGGGCCCAGAAGCAGGCGGGCTGTGCCCCACTGATCCCTTGTCCCCCACAGATCCTCTCTGCCACGCTGGTGGAGCACCAGGCAAGCCCCATCCCTAGGCACAGAAGACTCCACTACAGGCTTTGGGCTGCCCCATAGCATCAGGGGCATCTGCCAGTGCCCATGGGGCTGTGACCCACCTTGAGGGGTGGTCAAGGTGCCAAAATAAGCTCTGGCTGCCCCAAGGGGTCTGTGACCCCCAGCACTGAGCCCAGGGACTCCCCTCATGGGGGAAAGCCCTGAGCAGATGGAGACTGGGATCAGTGCTGTATCTTCACCCCACGGGATGAAGCTGAATATGCTGCAGTGAAACTGAACTGCTGAGCAGCACTCCCAAAACTGGTGTGCCCCACCTATGGTGTTGGAAGTTATAGGAACAGGAGGGGGAAGCAGAGATGGAGCTGCTCCCCCCTGCCCAGGGGCTGTGCCATGGGGATGCTCTTCTCCCTGCGCCCCAATACCCAGCAGGGGGGCCCTGGTGCTGATCAGGGGCTGCCAGCACTGTGACGGGATGCCCCACGGATGGGCTGCAGGAGGCCAGCCATGGGGTGGTGGCAAACCAAGCAGGACGGTGGCCCAGGACAGGGCACAGCTCTGCTCTGGCAGCCCCCCTAAACAAGCCAGAGTGCAAGCAGACCCCTTGGCTCGGGACCCCAAATGGGGGGGACGGGGAGGGGCACAGCCCCAAGGCACAGCTCCGTGCCCAGGGTGGGCAGCAGCCCCATGGGGTGGCACAAGCACTGCCCTCCCTGAAACAGGCCAGCGGGATGGCTAACGGAGGGGCTTCATTAGAAAGGGTGCAGGCTGCAGGCTTGTTTTCTCCCCACCCGCTTTCCCCAGGGGTGTCACCCCCAGGGATGGCTTCGGGCTCCAGGCAGGACACACGCAGCCCTCCCAGTACCACCACGCTGTAGGGACACTGGGTGCCTGCTTGGGTGCCCCCCAGCACCCCCAACTCATCACACAGCAGATGCCACCCCAGCACCCTCCATGGGGACCCAGGGTGCGCAGCCACTGTCACATCCCTGTCCCCGCCAGATGCCTCCAGCACCCATACCAGGGGTTACTGGTCCCGCACCGGGGGTTGACCCCGATGCGGAGCGGGATCAGGCGCCCCGGGGAACGGCGCAGTTCTCTTTTTTTTCTTGTTTTCCCCTTAAAACCGAGAGGGCTGATGCCTCCTCCCTCGGCCGTTTCCTCTCCCAGGAGCACAGCCCAAAACCATCTGCGCCGGGACCGGCCCTGCCAGATTTAACCCTCTGCGAGCCCGGCGGCGCCGGGGGTCCCTGCCCGGGGTGGGGGGGGGCTGGCACCCGCCGGGGCTGCCGGGCTCCTCGCCACTCATTAACCCGGGGTTTAACCATTGACGGTCCCGCGGCGGGATCGGGGAAGGGGGTTAACCCGTGGGCTGCCAGAGTGTCCCGGCCCAGGCGCTGCCCCTCCCGTGTCCCCCGCCCGGGGTGACAGGCACCCGCCCAGCATCGCCCCCCGGCCGGGGGGTGGGAGCGGGGCGCCGGGGGAGGACCCCGCTTTCCCGCGCAGCCCTCGCTCCCCAGGGACAGGTCCCTGCGCACTTCGGAGGGGACCCGAACCCCAGCGCCTGTGTGTCCCCCTCCGGGGCACCCAGGGAGTCACCGCCCCGGCGAGGTGGGGAGGTGGGCACGGGAGGCACGGCCCCCCCGCCCTCGAGCCGCTCACAGCTCCCAGCCGGCAGCAAACCGGCCCTCACCCCCTCCCCAAATCCTCCTCCTTGCGAGCACCGCATTGCCCCCTCAACAGCGCCCCGAGACTCCCATCGGGGACCGACAACAAGGGACCCCCCAACACGGGGGGGCAGCACCCCCCAACAAGGCACCACCCCATCACCACTCGGATGTCACGCGTGGCCCCCGGCCCCCTGACGAGCTGCCACCCCCCGCAGCATCACCCCCCACCTCGGGGCGGGGAGGGGGGGGCGCTGGGGACCCCCGTGCCCTCGCCGCCCTCCCGTACCTGGTTCATGACGCTCCCGAAATCCATCCGGGGTCTCGCCTGCCTACATCCGACAGGGACGGCAGCGCAGCCTCACCTGGCCCGGGGGCCGTGGGGGGCGGCCGGAGGGGCCGGGGTAGGTGGCGGGGGGGGGCGGGCAGGCGGGAGCCCGGCGTCGCCCGGGCGGGAGGCGTGAAGGCAGACTGCAGGCAGAGCCCCCCTCCCTCCCCGGGCCAAGCCTGGAGAAGGAAGGAAGGAAGGAGGGAGGGAGGGAGGAGGGAGGGGAGGGAAGGAGGGGGAGAGACCGAAGGGTTTCGCTCCCCGCAAGCGGGACCCCGCCGATGGAGGAGTGCAAGGGGGTCCCGCCGGCCCCCCGCTCCCCTCCGCACCCCCGGGGCGGCCGGGGGCTGCGGAGCCCGGGGGCACCGGCCCCGGCGAGGAAGGGGGTCCCGGGCGGCTTTTTCCACCGTTTCCCTCCCTCCTCTCGCTCCTTCTCCCTCTTCTTCTGCTTTTCCCCTCTCTCCCCAGCTGCACGGCGCGCTCCAAGTCCAGCCCCGCTCCGCTCCCCTCGCCACCCCCAAAAACGCCCTTAAAGGCAACCGGGAGCCCAACTCGGGCAGCTGGCTCTGGGCGAGGGGTGCCCGCAAGTGGGCAGATCCCCCCCCCTCCCCCCCCCCCAAAAAATACCCCCCCACACCTCCGCCACCTCCCCCTGCACAGCGCCTCGCACCCCGTACCGAGGGGCCGCGGCGGACGGCGGGACGCAGCGGGGTCGGGGCCTTATCGCGCCGCGTGACGCCACCGGCGTCCCCGTGCCCTTGGCGGGGGGGTGGCAGGGATGGGGGTGTGGGGCCCTGCTTGGGGCCTTTTTTTGCTTGGCACCCCCTGGCATGACTTGGTCCCCCCCTGCCGCACACGGGACGGGACAGGGTGCCTGATTAATGTCCCTTGGGTGCCTCACACCCCCAGCGCTGGGGGGATGTGAAGATTTACCAGCCCATCCCTCAATTAAAAAGCACAGCCAAAATGCTGGTAAGTCCTGGCTGTCTCTCAGCACGTGCAGCCACGCCAGTCCCCACTCGCCTGTCCCAAACCCAGGGTGTGCCCAGCATCCCCCTTGCCTTCCTCCCATCTCCCTTCCTCCTCCTCCTTGGGGGCTCTGTGCGGCGACGCATGGAGCCCTGCTCTCCCCGGCCACCCCTGGGGCAGCCCAGCCCCAGCCCTGCTGCACGAGCAAGTGTTTAGTGCCGGGAGAGCCGGGAGCGAAGTGGGGAAGCCCCCGGTGGTGTGGGGCAGGGGGGAACCCGCCCAGCAGTGCCCCACAGAGCGGCGAGCTGGCTGGGGAGGCGGCGAGCCAGGCACCCGGCCCAGCGCTGTTGACATTTTCTCACCCAACACCTCCCCGTTCCTGTTTGCGTTTCCGTCCTCAAGCCGCTGGCTCAGCCAAAAGGCCAATGCTGGCTCTGCCGGCATGAGGCAGGACCCCGGGGACCCCCTCCTGCCTTGCCACCTCCCCCCACAAAAGTCACCAGGGAAGGGTTGGCGGTGAGGGGCTCTCCATCTGCCCTCCTCCAAGACTCCTGTAAGATGCATCACCCCCACTGCAATCCCACTCCAGCAGATCCTGCCCAGCCCTCCATGCCTCAGTTTCCCCAGCAGCCAGATGGTGCTGTGGGACGGGAGCACCAAGAGGCATCAGTGGACCCCTCCTACTGCCGAGGACAAAGCACTGGAGCCCCGACACCCCCGGGGGGCACCTCCTCACCCCCCTTCCAAGCAAGCGCCTGCCCCACTGCCCTTCCCGGCACCCAAGGCCACTGGGCCAGACACCAACAGTCACTGACATAGGAACAAAACACCCCTGCCAGGATCCATTGGCACCCCCAAACAAGCCCCCCCCCAGCACCACAACCCTCAAAAAGCAGGCATCCTAAAAAGAGGGGAGCGCTGCAACTGGGATGGAGGGGCAATGAACACCCTGGGTCAGGAGAGCCGGGCACAGACCCTGGCTCGGCTCCGGCATGGAGCCCCGCACAGAGCCCCTGCTCCTCGGGAGGCAGCTGTGGGACAGTTCCTGGACCCTGGGAAACACCAGCAGCGGAAGAGCCGGGGCCAGATGGGAAAGTATCAGCGGCCAAGCAGGACAGAAGTGAGTGAGTGAGTGAAGGGCACTGACAGCACGTTCCCATCCCCAGGGAGGTGACGGGAGCTGTCCCCAAGGAGATGATGTGTCCCCTTCGCCGGACACGGCCAGAGAAGTCTTGGCAATGTCCCTGAACTCCAGCCACCAAATACCTCCCGGAGCCATCGGGGACAAAGCACTGGTGGGAGCAGATCCGGCTGTTGGGCAAGTGTCTCCGGTGGCCCCTGCACCCCACTGGGTCCCCCCAGGACACCCAGAGAAACTAGCCCCCACCTGAACCAGCTCCTCCGTGACCTAAAACAAGCACCCTTGAGCATCACCACCCCAGATCCCAGTGGAAAAAGGGGGACCCGGGGACCAGGCACAGGCGACAAGGGTCATATCTGGAGGTGAAAGCACACAGGGAGGGTGAAGCCCCAGTGCAGGGTCTGTAGAGCCCCTTCTTGAGCCAGACCTTTCGGCTGCTTTGGGGTCGGTGCCACGCCTCAGATGATGCTGGGGGTCCCCGGGGACCCAGCGCCCTTCCCGGGGCAGGTCCCAGGAGGGGTGGCCGTGGGGGATGCAAAGTGGTCCAGGAAGGGAGAAAATCGATGGGAAACGAGGCAGAGACCCTCCGCGGGAGCCCCTGTCCAGCCTGGATCCTGCCTCCCACCACCGCAAGGCCTGGGGGGCTGGATCCGGCCCTGGGAGCCCCCAAGGAGGGAGGCTGGTGGTCCTCACTGCCTCAGCAGGCACCTCCCTGGCCAGTGCTCACCAGTGCAGCGAGCGTGGGCAGTCTCAGCATCCCCACTCCCCTGCTCACCCTCCCTGTGCCCAGCAGCACCCGGAGGGCGCAGAGAAGGGCCCCAGCTCCTCTGAGCAGCCGAGCCGATCCCCCCTCCCGCCCCCGGAGCTGAGAGAGGCCGAATATTTGGGCGGTGACGTAAAGAAGGGGAAAAAGGAAAGAGAGAGGGGAAAAAAAACAGAACCCCCTCCAGGACCCGCTGCGCAAACACGACCTGGCACGGCACCAGGGCAGGGCTGACCCCCGCAGCCCCCCATCCCGCTACCCCGGCTGGGACCGTGCCAGGGCCAAGGACACATTCCTGTGGCATTCCTCCCCGCCCCACCCCCCCCCCCCGCCACCGCATGCTCTGTTGTGGAGACCAGGGGTGTTGCTAATTAGCTGTCCCAAAGCACTCAGAGGGGTGGCTTCTAATGGGGCATCGGGGACAGGGACAGGACACGCAGCTCCCCGTGTGACTGATACATCATCCCCTCCACTGTGCAGGGAGGGGGCAGCAGGGCAGAGTGGCTGGGGCAGCAAGCGGGGACAGGACAGACACACGTCCCCGAGCCCGCTGCAGCTGGGACATGGATGTCCCCTCCCTGCAATCACCGTTCCTGGCACAGCCACAGGCAGCCCGTGATGCACGGCCTGGCCGTGCTCCCCAGCACTGCCCGGAGTCCCCAGCCACGGCACGGCTGCGGGGTGCCTATCACCACGAGTCAAGCCTGCACAGAAGGGTCCATCCACTCCCTGCCTCGGTTTCCCCTCCTGGCCCTGACTTGCTTTGCAGGCAAGGGAGTCCCCAGCTGAGGACAGGAGACACACGTCCCCTTCGCCAGCACCGCATGCCCCAGCACGGGTCCCGCTGCATCCCCCTGCTGCCACGGGCCCCTCAGTGCCCCGCGCACCGGGAGCGATTGCTCTGGCTGGGACGCGCCTCGCTGCCCGGCCCTGGCCCTGCTCCAGTCCCCAGTTTAATGATGGACAAACCGCCCCCCCCAGAGTCCCATTGCAGGGGGGCACTTGAAAAACAAGCCGGGCCTGGCGTGAGGCCAGCGGGGATGGGTGGCACCAAGCTGGGAGCACACGCGTGTGACCACCCGCCCGTGTGCGAGCACACTCATGCACATGGATGGATGTCCTGGCACACACGTGCATTCCCCTCAGGCTCACGTGCACACGCATCTGCGAGTGTACATGGCCGTGCACATGCGTGCGCACGCATGATCGTGCAAACACTCTCGTTTTTGGGCACACACATGCACACCCACACACGTGTTCACATGCACAGACACACACATATTCACACGTACCCCAGCAGCCCAGCACGGCCCCAGTGCCTGCTGTCAGCTTGCCAGGGGGAGACACTGGGGGACCAGGCAGCCCGCAGATGCCTCAGCCCCACGCTGTGTGCTGTGCCTCAGTTCCCCCCTTGACACAGCCCGGCACCCCCACTCCACCAGGACCCGCAGGCCCCAGCGTGGCACAGGGCGAGCGAGGTGTGCTGGAGCCCTGCCAGGCCCAGGGGCTGGCACAGCCACCACTTCCCAGAACCACCCGCGGGCGATCGCCAGCCGATTCGGCAGCCAAACGCCGCAGCTCTCCCCGTCCCCCAGCCAAACCGGCCATCACTGGGCTGGCTCCTGCCACGGGGTGAAGCATCGTCCCCTGTCTTTTGTCAGCCTCTCCAAGCAGCATCATGGCAAAATCCAGTCCCAGTCAGAGCGGGCACATCCCAGCACCTCCCTTGCTCCATGATTTGGGACACAACTTCGTGGGCCCACCGCCCGGAGCATCCTCGGGCTCACCCCTCCATCCCAGCCGGGAGGGCAGTGCCACCACCAGACCCTGGCTGTGCCACAACCGGCATATGCCATCACACGGGCTCACCCGCGCCTGACCAGTGCCACGGAAATCACTGCACCTCACGCCATGTCCCCTACCTCCGGCTGTCTCCAGGCAGGGCTCCATGACTCAGTTTCCCCACTTTTCAAAGGAAGCTACATCCCCCCACTGCTTTGGGCAGGCAGTTTCAGTGTGGGGAGGGAGGAAGGGGGGCAGGCCGGGGGGGGGTCAGATACACGCTAGTGTCCATCTGTCCATCCGTCCGTCCGCCTCAGAGGGAGGGAGGTTTGCTAAGCGAGGAAAAATCCCTGAGTGGAGGGGCCGGGCGCAAGAAGGGCCTTACATGGGCATGGGAATGGTGTCGTGCTTCCCAGCTGATGCGTGTGCGGCTGCCCTGGCCCCCCCAGAGCCGCCCACGGGCTCCGGGCACCCCGCCAGCATCACTGCCACCACAGGGCACGGGTGCCACCGCTGTCCCCCACACTGTTCCTCAGTCAAGAGGGGACCTCGAGGGGTGCAGGTCACTGCTGGGGCGCAAGTCCTGCCCGCCCTGGCACAGCTCTGCCAGCTCACTGGCTGCCTGGGGACGTGGCACTCACCAGCACCCCAAAACCTCCCTTGTGTCCCCACATACACCCCAGTGCCCCCCTTGTAACCCCGTCACACCCATGACATCCCCTGGCACCCCACATCCATCACCCCCAGTACAACCCTTCACACCCTGCCAGCCCCCCTACCCACACCCTTATCTCTCCCCCCTCCCACCACACCCAGTCCATTTGGGGTTTGTAACTGGGGGCTTCCCCCCAACAGAGCCGGAGGCAGCTGGCTGGGAGCCAGCCATGCTGGGGGGCAGCAGCGGGGCAGAACAAAGGGTCGGAGCAGGTCCCAAGGGGGTAAATATGGGGACCAAGGGGAAGATGCTGCCAATAGCACGGTGGGACAGGCTCCAGGGCCAGGAGCCACCAGAGAGGGGGACACGGGGACCTCGGCAGCATCTCCAGGGCAGGAGGAGGAAGCGTTGGGGGGTGCAGCTGCCAGCACTTTGGGGGTGAGCCCATCTTCCCGTGCCAAAGTATCCTGGGGGTGCAGGGGTTAAACATGAGGGGCTTCAGGTAGACAAGAGACCATTTTTGCTCTGTGCCAAGCCCCCTCCGCACACAGCCCTCCCCGGAGACCCTACAATAACAAGCCGGCGTGTGAGTCAGCTGGCCGCTTGCCTGGCCGGAGGAGCCCCTCCCTGGGCGCTGGCCCAAAGGAGCTCTGCAGAAGGCCTCTGGCCCCATGCACACACCCCCCCAGCAGCACACCCCTCCAAGGGGGCTCCAGCTTCCAGCGAGCGTGGGAAGGGTGACGGAGGCTAATGAAACGCAGCCGGCCGCGGGCTGCCCCTGCGCGCAGGCTACCCAGATGCTGGGACCCTGGTGTGACCCCCGTCTTGGTGCACAACCCCGTATCAGACATCAGAGAATCCCCAGAGACAGGCGCTTCCCGACACTCCCTCCTGCCTGGAAACCACTGGCAGACGCTCCCCACCACCGCCTGCCGTACTGCAGGCGTCCCCTCACCCCACACCCCCCTCGCCTCTCCCTGCAGCACCCCGGCATCGAGGCAAAGCCACCTCCTCTGGCCTCAGCCCCTGGGCATCTTTGGCACAGGGTTTCCCGGGGTGGCACAGGGTCCCCAGGCTGGCACAGTGTCCTGGGATGGCACAAAGCCTCCAAGATGGCATAAGGTTTCCCAGGGAGGCATAGGGTTTCCCAGGGTGGCACAGGGTCCCACGATGGCACAGGGTCCCCAGAGTGGTACAGCCCTGCCAAGCCTCCCAGCCACCTCTGCCCTCCTGTTCAGGGACCACAGTGCCAGGCATGTCCCCAGGGTGCCCTCACAGCCCCCACCTCCTCCGACATCCCGGCCAGGGCTCTGTGCCAGTGCTGCTCCCAGTGCCTGCCCCACGCCGCCACCCACGCAGCAGCACCCTGCAAAGCCCGACGCGTGCCTGGCCTCTGGCACAGGCTTTCCCCCTCGGGCCTTTCCTCTCCCTCCCTGCCCAGCCGGGCACAGGCATGGGCACGGGCATGGGCACGTCCCAGCCTACGCTGCCTGCCCGGGGCACGCCAAGATGCCAGCCCCAGAGCCGGCTGGCACGCATGCCTTCCCAGGGATTCAGGAACACGCAGCCTCTCCTGTCCCAGCTGCACGGTGGCGGGCGCCGTGCCCACCTCCAGCTCCCCGGAAAACCTGGGTCGCCGTAGGATCCCCCTTGGCTGGCGCGGCAGACAGACAGACGGACATCACCACCGGGCATCCTCAGCTCTGCTCCCTCCTGCCAGCAAGATCTGCCCCCGGCGGCGCTGGGTATCAGGTGAGGTGCTAAGCCTGCATGCGTGCCGCCAGCAGCACTCGGCCGCGGCACATGGCACCCACGTGCAGCAGCACGCACCCTGGCAAAGAGCACCTCGCTCCAGGCGCCGGGGCACAGATCCCTGCCGGCACCCTCTGAGCAGGGCTGCACCCCAAAACCCATGCCCGTACCCAGATGGGCACATGCCGTCAGGGACCAGGCAGCAGGATGGCACTGCCAGCCTCACCCACCGGTGACACCACTGCCACCACAACCAGCCCCCAGCCACCAGCCCATCTGGGTGCCCATCCGGTGGAGTCAGCTGGCATGGACCATGGCATCCCCCCTCCAAGTCTCAGGGCAGGGATGGGCACGGCTCGGGGTGCCGGCCTTACCTTGGCTTGGCACCTGGTGTGGCAGAAGAGCTTGCAACCTGCAGGAGAGAGAGAGAAGAGAGAGGGGAGAGAGGGTTAGCGGGGGCAGGAGAGGGGGCATTGCCGGGGGCAGCCTGCGGGGACCCCACGTGCAGGGCAGGACGGGGGGTGGCACCCCATGCTGCGGGGCATGGAGCACCCTGGCACTGGGCACAGGCTGCCGGGACATGCACACGCGCACACAGACGCCCACACCTTGCACACGCGCGTGCATGCTCCCGGCGGCACCAGCACGGCACGGCACCATGTGCACACACATGTGGCACTCGGGCACACACCCACGCGCACGAGCCGTCCCCCTCCCCGTGCCAACGTGCCGGGGAGCGTGCTCGCGTGCAAACCGCGGTGCCCAGGGGTTAACGGCGTGAAGGGAGGCCGGGCACGGACACGTCTCACGAGGCCTCGCACGTGTACCGGTGTGCAAGAGAGCGCCACGGGGGTGCTGCCAGTGCCCGTGCCCCCGCCTGCCTGTGTGCTGCTGTTGCACGCTCACGCCTGCGCTCCTGTGGAGGATGGCACGTGCCCACGGTCGGTGTGGGCGCGTGTTTGACGCTGCTGGGGACACGCACTTACACAGGGCACCGCCACGCCGCCCAGGCAGCCCTGCAAAGCCACATGTCCCCTCCCCAGGGGACACGAGGGTCCCTTCACAGCGTGGCCCCAGGCACGGCCGCCCTCCAGGCCCTGTCCTCCCTCGGGGCCGTTTCCCGCAGTGCAGGAAGACGCATTGTTCCCGCGGCCGGCGGCGTTTCCGCCCGCCGTCCCTCGCACGGGGCTCGGCAGCACCGCACACGTGCGAGGGGCCGTGGCACCGCCGGTGTCCCACCGGGCGCCACGGGCGGCGAGCACGGCATAGGGCGTGAGCACCCACCCGTGTGCACAGGCCCGCACGCGTGTGCACACTCGTGCCGTGACAGTTGCACACTCACTGCATGCACGTGGCTGGCACGCGGCCGCACGCATGCATGCATGACCCTCGCCTCCCAGCCACCTGCCTGCCCACAAAGGCACCACACGCACTCTCGCGCACCCACAGGCTCCCCCTCTCACACACACACACACGCGTGCGCACGCAGGTTGGCACAGGTACGTGTTCCCACCTCCACATCCCCGTGCCCACAGCTGCCCGTGCAGGCACACGTGCACGTCCCCTGAAGTCCTGACCCCCGTGGCACACCCCCTTTCACATGCGCGTGCCCGCGCCCCCGGCTCACCTCGGCAGGTGCTGCCCTGGCGCGTGATGGCCTGCCGGCAGATCCCGCACGCCTTCACCTTCTTGAAGCTCGTCATCTTGAAGGTGTGTGCCGGGGCGGCCTCCAGGTCCTGAGGCTGGGGGAGCACGGAGCTTCGTCAGCGGGAACGAGGTGGCACAGAGACCCAGGCACTCAGCCCTGCCCTGCCTCAGTTTCCCTCTGGGCAGGGGCTCATCCCCCACCCACCCACCACCCCACGTGAACATACGTGTGTCCCCCCGCATCCCATTACACGGGGCCGTACCCGCAGCAGCAGGGCTGGGGCCGTGGAGCCGTGGGCACGGCGTGGGGGAGGCCTTCGGCTCCTGCCCGGGTGGGCAGCGGGCAGTTCCGGGGGCGGGTGGGGGGGCAGTGCAACCCCCTCCGCTGCCGCGGCCCCTTTAAGTAGTCTCTGCCGCCCCCTGGCGGTGCGCGCCGCAGGGCTGTGCACGCGCTTGTGCGCACGCTGTGCACGCGCACGCATGAGCACTCCCACACCTGCGTGCGCGTCTGTCCACGTGTGTGCACGCGTGTGTGTGTGTGCCCACAGCCTCGTGTGAACGCACACGGGGGCGCACCGGTGCCTCCCCGCGTGTCGGTGCACTCGCGCGCGTGTCCCCGTGAGCGTGCGCTTGCGCACAAGTGTTTCTGTGAGCACGCACGTGCGGGCACCAGCGTGTGCTGCCCGCGTGCACGGGGCGGGGGAGCGTGCTTGTGTGCACGTGTGTGTGCGAACGTGAGTGCGCACAAGTGTGAATGCACGTATGTGAACGCGCACGTGCACGGACGTGTGTGCACGGACGTGTGCGAACACACAGCCCGCGGCGGGGGCAGGCGATGCCGCGAGTGTGAGTGCAGGACGGAGCCTAACACGTGCCGGCGCCGGGGTGCGAGCGTGTAAGTGTGTGCGTGTGCTCACACATGGGGGCTGAGGGCAGGGGGGAGTCCTGGCACAGCTGCAGGCAGCCAGCACCCACCCCGACCCACCCGGCTGTTTTGGGGGGGGGGAACGACGACACCCCCTGGCAGCGCGCCAGCCCTGCCCACCCACCCACCACCAGATGAAGACGTGCGCCCCTGTAAATCCGCCTTTTCATGCCAAGACTAATGAGATTAAGCAGAGGCCCGGCAGCCCCCCCTTGCCCAAGCACCCTGCTTTCCTCCGGCCTCGGCACCGTGCCAGAGACGGGGGGGGGGCACGGCGTCAAAGTGTCGGGGTGCCAGGTACCCCGCCCCAAAACCTCCCTGCCTCAGTTTCCCCAGTGCACGCATGGACAGGCAGAAGGGCCGCACACGTGCCTGCATGCGTGCAAACACCCCCAGGGCTGCAAAGGTGCTGCATGTGCTACACGTGGCGCACGTGTCAGTGCCCTGCACGTATATGGACATGTGTGAGCGTGCAAGCGTGTGCAAGCGTGCACATCCCCGCCAGCCGCAGCAGCAGCAGGCGCATGGGTAGATGTCCACGTTCCCACGTGCAGGTCCATGCTCAATCATGTGCACACTCGCATGTGTGCAAACCCCTTTTCCCTGGGCACCTTCTCCCGCGGGGCCACTCGCTGGTCCCTCAGCAGCCCCCGGCACTTGTGCCACCCTACGAGGGACCGGGGCGCACACAGCTGCGCGTATACACACGCGTGTGCACAGGCGTGTTGTCACCCATCCGGCAGCCGTGGGAAAAGCTCCCCCAGGCCGGGGGCTCCCACGCCGCAGTTGCTGAGTGACAGCGAGGCCAACGATGCCATGAGCTTGTTTGCATATGCAAAACAGGATCTTTGCTGCGGGGTGCCCCGGGAAGAGGCCTTGCCCCCCGCTCCCAGGGGCCAGACGGGATGCCCGGGGATGTCGATGCGTCTCCCACGCATGTAACCCCCACTCTGCCCTGGCCCCACAAGTTAGCGCGGGCCTGCTTCATTAACGGCAATTATCCTTGCCAGGGACAGAGCTGTCCCCCCTGTTCCCACCCCTCAGAGCCCCCTCCGCTTGTCCTGTTGCCAACACCATCCCCATGCCAGGGGGCTGCCAACCCAGCGCCCGGATTTACGCCCCCACCTCCCTGCTGCCAGGGGGGCACCCTGCCCACCCAGTGCCACTCCACTGTCCAGGGAACCAGCCCATCCCACAAAACAATCCTGTCCCAGCTCCATACTGGCAGGATCCCAGTTAGCCTCCCTGCCCCCAGGGCCGGGAACTACTGAGAGGATGCATAGTGGGGCCGGGGGCCTCTTGGGGGTGCCACCCAGGTACCCACCCATGGGTACCCACCTCCAGGAGCCAGCCCCCCACACAGTGCAGGCAGGGTGGGAGGGCGGGCACAGGCATCCCTGGCCATTGGCCCCCCAACACACAGACCCAAGGAGGTTGGAAGGGGACCCAGGTGTCCTGGGCTGGAAGAGGCACGGGGGAGAGATGCCAGATGAATCAGGAGCTGGGAGGCCTGGGTTCGTTGCCCGGCACTGCTGAGAGGTGCAGCGGGGGGGAAAACTGGGACACCCAGTTCCTCTGAAGCTGCAAAGCTGGGGTGGGTGGGGGACACCAGGACATCTGGGTCCAGCGCTATGGGCTCGGGCCCACCCAGCACTTGTACCCCACTGCACCCCGGGCCCCAGCTCGCCTTGGTGACTGGGGGGGCGGCAGAGCACTAAGCCCCAGCACAAGCTGGATCCCCCCAGTCTGCCCAGTTTCCCTCCCTTCCAGTGGGGCAGCAGAGCCTCGGCCCGGGGAACGGCGGGGGCCCTCGGCCGGTGCTGCAGGCTGGGCGTAGTGGGCAATCAGCCCCCCGCCCTCCCTATCCCCAACCCCACACCCCCTCCGTAAACACACCCCCCGCCCAATTCAGCGTCCCTGTCCCGCATCCCGTCCCGGTCCCCCACTTCATGTACCCCCCAGCCCGGTGCCCGCCGCCGCCGCTCTCCCCAGCTGGGTCCCGCTCCGCTACCCCCGGTCCCCGGGGCTCCTCCCGGCCCCGCTCCCGGTCCGGTCCCGTCCCCCCAGCCCCGCCCCGCTGCCCAGCCGTCCCTGCCGGTCTCCGCTCGGTCCCGGTTCCCCCGGAGCCGGTCCCAGCCCAGCACCGCTGGTTCCCCCCTCTCCCAGCCCTCCCGTCCCGCTCCAAACGCCCCCGCTCCGTCCCGGTCCCCCCCCGCTCCCCCCGCAACCAGCCCCCATCCACCGCCCGCTCCCGGCACCAGCCCCGCTCCACGACCCCGCCGCCGGGCCCCGCCGCGCTGCCGCCCCGGTGCCCCCCGGTGCAGGCGCGGCGGGCCGTACCCAGAGCAGGCAGGAGAGGCACAGCCCGGTCATGCCGCCCGCGGCGCGGCGCCGCCGCCGGCCGAGCCCCCCTGGCCCCTCGCTCCGCCCGCCCCGCCCCGCCCCGCCCCGCCCCTCCAGCCGGGGGGACAAGGGAGGGGGACAAAGACCCCCCCGACCCTCCCGCAGAGCCTACCGGCACCCCGGCCGAGGTGGCCTCGGGGACTGCCAGGGAGCCCCCCCACCCCAGCAGAGGGGCAGCGGGAGTGGGGGGGGCGGAGTGGGGCTGTGCCTTGTCCCGGCCCCCCTCTCCCCGACACACATTTGGGATCCATTTCCTCCGCTGACCCGGGGGCCACCCGCCACCCTCCTCAACCCCATCGGGACCCCCATCACTCCAGCGGGTCCTGTGGCGGGGCGTCCCCCCCATCCCCAGCCGTGTCTCCTGGGTGGTCCCGGGATGGCAGACAGGGAGGGATCGGCAGACATCCGTGTGCTGAGCTGGGGGGGCCTCAGCGAGTGGGGGGCAACCTCCAGGCTGGACGGCGAGCAGCCCTGATGGGGTTGGAGTTGGCAGGGGGGTGCCCCAGCCTCTCCCGGCGGAGCTTGGCCGGGCGGCACACAGTACCCTCCTCCAGGGCTGACGCCAGCCCCAGCCTGGAAACTCGTGCTCAGCTGGCCGTGACCACGGGGGTGTGAGTCAGGGTGGGGGGACGCGCCGGGGGCAAGGACATGTTGGCGAGACGAGCCACGGCTGGCACAGAGCTGTGGGCACACAAGGACGTGGGCGCTGTAATCCTTCCCCGCCCCGTGCCTCAGTTTCCCATCTGCACTCTGCGTACAGCCGCCAGCCCAGAGAGGAAGGTCAGGGTGGGATGGGGGGGGGGCTGCCCTTCCCAGACGCTGGGGTGGCATCTGACAGAAAGTGCCACATCCCCTCCCCAAAATATCCCCGTCCCACTGTCCTCCGCCCCACTGTTCTGCTGTTCCCGGCCAGCCCATGGTAGAGGTACCCCTGTGGGGATGTGCCAGCTGGGACAGGGGACAGATGGGGACAGCACCCCCCACCCCCCATGCCAGCCGGGCCCAGGGGTGGCGGGTGGGAGGGGGGGCCTGATCCTGCTCACAGTGCTGAGCAGGCAGGGAGCGCCCATCCATGCGTCCCCCCCATCATTACAGCCCTCATTAATCAGCCCCGTTACTGCCCACAAATGAAAGCCCCAGTGGAGAGGGGTGTCCCCACCCCCCCCCATAAATCACCCCCCTCCCATTCACTGCTGTGACAAGCCCGGGTCCCTCAGAAGGGCAGGGACAAGGGTCATGGGATGAGGACAGGATGGCTGTGGGAACACTGTCCATGAGCATCATTTAGGGCTCATTTTCTCAGCGGGGGGGCACAGACAGGGGCGTTTAGCCCAGGGACACCCCCCCCACGGGTACCACTGGTGCAGGCATGTACCCCCCATGCAGGGCCAGCTTTGGTAGGAGCCCTCCACATCCCCGCTGCCAGGGTCACCATGTCCCCAAGCCCCCCCATGCCCGCTTCCAGCAGAGCTGTCCCACACTGCCCTTGGGTGCACAGGTGGTGCACAAAGAGCACACACACGTTGCACATGCACCCTCCCCATGTACACGGTGGGGCACACTCATGCACACCACACATACAGCCCATGTCATGTGTGGCGGGTTGGGCACCCATGTGCGTGGGTGCCCATCTGGGTGCAGGAAGGGCTGGGGGACACCCCTCTAACAGCTCACACCAGCGTAAAACCCAGCTGCTACTGCACCCAGCACACACGCATGTGCTAGGGGGCACACGCACGTGCCCTGTGAATGGGCACATGCCCACACCCACACCCACGCAGGGACACATACCCCACAGCAGCTCCCCAGGGACCTGCACCCACACTCATGCAAGCTGCAGTTCACCCCAGCCCCAGCTCCACCTGCACACTCGTGAACACACACAGACAAGCACGTGTGTGCGTTACACACCTCTGTGAGTCCCTGTTCTCACACCCACGTCAGGGACACACGGACACAGCGATGGACATGGGACTGCACGACTGCCACCCTACACCCCACCGGTGCCACCCACCCACCCACAGCCCTGAGCACACACCTGCACCCCCAGCAGCTCACACTCCTGTGTCCCCTGCATGTGCTGGGGTCCCCAAGCAGCCAGCGGCCTTTCCCTCCTCCAGGCTGGGTCCCTGCCCTGGCACGTACTGGCCTGTCACCACCCTGCAGTGACACTCCCCCAGGCACTGCCCGGCGATGGCTTTGGCACCCGCTTTGCTGGCACCGTGCAGCCAGAATGTCCCGTGCCACCCCACCAGGCACAGAGCAGCTTCCCAAAGGTTAAGGAACCAAGTGAGGGTGGCACAGCAGGAGCCCTGCACCCTCCGCCAGCCTCTCCCCTCCCTGCCTCAGTTTCCCCAGCATGGGCAGCAGAGCAGGATAGGTCCCCATGCCAGGCGCTGCATGGGCACAGGGATGCCCTGTGCAGGACAATCCTGTGGCACGGGGATCCCACACACACCAGGTGCTGATGGGCACAGGGATGCCCCATGCTGGGTGCTTATGGGTTGGTGGTCCCTCATGCTGGGCACATTTTTGGGCACAGGGATCCCACACAGACTGAGCATTTCATGGGCACAGAGCTCCTCAGTGCCCGGTGCTTACGACCACAGAGATCCCCCACGCTGGGCACTTTATGGGCACAGGGATTTCTCGTGCCGGGTGCTTTATGGGCACAGGGGTCCCCCCATTGTGGGTGCTGTAAGGACACACGGACACCCACCCTGTCTCCACGCTCGCTGTGTAAGGACACAGGGATCCCAGCAGATCGTTTCGCGTGAAGCACTGTACAGCAGATCGCAGCAGATCCTCTCCAGCCAGGCACTGCAGGGGCCCGGGGGTGCACATTATGGAGGGGTGTCACAATGCCATGCTGGGGGGGGACATGAGGAGGGACAAAGGACGTGCCCAGCGCCCTGGCATGCATATGCACGGTTTAACCCTCCGCTGCCCGCAGCAGGGAGGGACAGCGCCAGCCTGTACCCCCATACCCTGCACCCCCAGAGCCCGACCCAGCTCCGTGCCCGTCCCGCAGACCCTAACCCTACCGCCGTGCCCGGCGGTGCCCGCTTACCTCCCGGCGGCGGCCGGCGCGGAGGGGCAGGAGGCAGGACACCAAGGACTTCCCCCAGCGAACCAAGGTGGAAAAGCACCAGCTCAGCCGGGTCATGGTGCCCCTGCGCGGGGGTCACTCGGCCGGGGGGGGCGGTGCAGGGGCCGACCCCTGCCCAGGGCACGCTCGGGGGGGCAGCCAAACTCAGCCGTGCCCCCGCCCCGGTTGCAACAGGCTCCGGTGCCCGGGCAGTGCCCAGGAGGTGCCCGACGGTGAGCACGGCGCCGTGCGGCACCGGGCTGGGGGGCTGCAGTCCCACCGGGCCCCGTCCCCCCGCTTCCAGTCCCCCAGCGTCGCCTGCGCGCTGGCAGCCAGGCAGGGAGCACCGTGACCGCCCATGTCCTGCAGTGCTTGGGTGGGAGCCAGCTCCGCCGCGCTCCCCCTCCTCCTCCTCCTCCATCTCCCCTCACACAGGGCTCAGGGCTCCGCACCCCACCGGGCTCACCCGCCTGCCCCCCGGGCACGGCATCCCCTGGGGTGGATGCCGGACCCTAATAGTGTCCCCCACCTTCCAGCCCCCTCCGGTTTGGGGGTGGAGGAGGCAGTACACCTGGGTTCGATCGCAGCTCGACCAGCAAAGCCCCCCCTGACCCTGCCTCGGTTTCCCTCTGCCCCCCCTGCCCATCCCAAGCCCTAAACGGCAGTGCCTGCACATGGGGGGGCTTCCCTGCCCCTCTGCCAGCCCCTGGTAACCCACCAAGCCTCACCCCTTCCCAGGAGCCTGAGGACACATTCAGGGAGCCCCCACCCAGCCCCCCCAGCAGGGTCCCCTTACCTGAGAGGGTGCCCGGCTCATGCACTGTGCTGCAGGGAACCTCTCAGCACAGGACACCCCAACACAGCCCTGGGCACCCCCAACCCACCACGGGGCTTGCCCAGGGTGCAGAGTGCACTCCCACCCTGCAGCTGCACCAGGGACCCCACACACCCCCTGCACCCATTGGGGTTGCACCAAGGGGGGCTAGCAGCAGCACCCCCAGATGCCACCACGATGCTGCAGTGATGCCAGGCAAGGACCTGTCCCTGTGGGGCGGCTGCCAGTGCCAAGCGTGGGCAGCAGCCATGCCAGGCCTGGGCACTAATTGCATTTGCCCTCGAAAGGCTCCTAACGAGCTGCAGCACCAGGGAGGGGCGCAGGGATCAGGGGGTTTTGGGGGGTCCCACACTCACGGCTGTCCCCCACAGCCCTGCCTGGCACCCTGGGGTGGGCCGAGGGCTGGTGGAAAGGAGGTGCCAGGGTACGGCCCCCTCACCTTGAGTGCCTGGGAGGTGACATCACCGCTGGCTCCACTGTCCCCCACCTGCATTTAATTAGCAGATGGCCCCGCACACTGGACCCCCCCGCTGGGCAGCGCCAGGCCTGTGCAGGGCCATTAGCTTTATTGGCTGCGCTGAACGAGGGCCAGGCCTCGTTAATTGAATTGCACCCACGCCAAGGACGGGCAGGCATCTTTCCCCCCCCCCGCAGCCCCTCGGCACCCCTTTCCTCGCCCTTGGCTGGGGCAGAGACAGGGGACCCCGCTGCCGGGGTGGCACCTGCCCTGGCGAGGGGTGAGCAGTGTCACAGACCCCCACAGGTTTTGGGGTCCTGCCCACGGGGTGCCTGGCACAGGGTGGGCAGCGCTGGCGGATGGGTGCAACAGCGGGCACACACACGTGTGTGCACATACACGCGGGTGCCCCTCAGCCCCGCGCCCACCCCTGCCACATGTACATGGCTTGCACCTACACACGCACACCCATAGCCATGCACACGCAGCCTGCACACGTGTGCAGTCACACACACGTATGCATCCCCCCCCGGCACAGTGGGGTGATGGTCCACCAGCCTCCCAACACCCTATCCACCCCCCTATCTGATGTGGGGTACTGTGCTCCATGCCCACATGGCCACCCACTGTGGGGTGGCAAGGGGTTGCTGGGTAGGCTGGGGGTCACGCTGAGCACTGCCACCAGCTCCCCCATGCCCCCCGGCTGTTCGGGGGCACCTCACAGCCCAACACTCCCCCTCGGGAGCCAGAAGGGTGCGGGGAGGCTCAAGCTCCCGCTCAACATCACTTCCTACTTTCGCTTTGGTGCTGAACCGAGGCCTGGCCTGGGGGTGGCGGGTGCCCTTCAGGCCCCCCCTGGGTGGCACAGGTAGGGGCAGTGGGTGCTGTGAGGCAGGGTGCGATGGGGGACAGAATGTGGGGGCAGCTGGGCACGGCTGGGGGCATCCGCCAAGCTGGATGGTGGTGGAGAGTGGGATGGCAGAGGGTCCCCACGCCCGGCACGGGGAAGGGGAGTTGGCATGGCCCCCAGCCCCGCCCAGGGGATTTAGCCCCCACCCCAGAAGGAGCCCGCAGGGCAGGGCTGGCACAGCAAAGGGGGACGGGCACGGTGGCCAAGGGGCGCTGCCACGCTGGGGGCCCCCCAGGCACAGACAGCAAAAGGGGGGGGCCTTGCCCAGGGTGCCCCAGAAAGAGTTTGCACCCCGGCTCTGCACACAGCCCCCATGTCGGGGGCAGATGCCTGGGGGGGGGCTGTGGGCTTTGCTGCAGTGGGCTGTGTCTCCTGGGGGGGCTCTGTGCCCAGGGGCTGTTGCCCCTGGGGGCTGTTGTGCATGGGGCGGGGGGGGCTCTGTGCCAGAGGCTCCTGCTGCCCCAGGGTGCTAGCTAGGTATGGGTCCCAGACCCCCTCCCCCGAAACTGCAGGGGGGTCCCTCAAAGCATTCCCAAGCCCATTCCCATGGGAGGGCATCAGAGTTCCCCCCAGTGTCTTCCCCCCCGCAGGGGCTGCACTGGGGGACCAGCCTCGCTGACCCTCTTCCCAAAACTGGCATCCCCCCAAACCGGGGATCCTGGTGCCAAGGGGCCAAGACGCGGTGCCTGGTGTGGTGTGAGACGGGTGGGGGGTGGCTCCTGTGGCCCTCCCGATCTCCCACACTTCCTCCTGGCCAAGGTACAAAAGGAGAAGCAGGCGGGCTCGGCGTGGGCACAGGGACACGCCAGCATCCCCCCCAGCACCCGGTGAGCGCCTCGGGGCACCCTACGGCTCCCCCGCCACAGGTAAGGGGCTCCTCTTCCCTGGGGAAACTGAGGCACGGGCAGGGTGGGTAGGCAGGAAGACTGCTCGCCCAAGGTCACCCAAGGGCAGCCGAACAGGAACCCAGTCGTCTGGAGTCCCGTGTCCTGCCCTGACTGCCGTGCCACCCTGCTGCAGCGGGGAGCACGGGGCACTCACACGCGTTTGGGCACACTCGGGCACACTCGCTCCTGTGAGCGCACACACACCCTGCCGTGCACACCCCCATGCACACACATGTGCTCCCCCGGCCCTGTGCCCAGACACCAGCCTCGGTGACAAGCCCAGGTCCTGCCACCTCCGTGGGTAGGTCCCTTGCCCTGTCCCCAGGGTGCCACCCGCCACCCCCCAAAACATCCCCACTGCACTGTGTCCCCCCCAGCCCCCCCTGCCCCATGCCCACAACACCCCCAAACCCCACGCTGGCCCCACAGGCAGCTTGCTGTGCCAGGGGAGCTCGGTTTGGGGGGGTGCTGCGTGTCAGGGGCTGTGTGCCCCCCTCCCCCGCCCCCCGGGGAGCCCCCCCTGCTGTTCATGGTATGAGCAAGGGAAGCGAGAGCAGAAGGAGAGGCAGCGCTTCCCCCACACCAAACCCACATCCTGAATCCTGGGGGACAGGGACGATGACAGAGACGCACTGGGGTGGGGGCACTCAGCCCCAGCAGCGCCTCAAGGAATGGGGCAGAGGCTGGGCATGGTGTGGGGGCAGACCCCGGGGGCATTTTGGGACAGAGCACATGGACAACTAAGGGGGTATGGGATGGTGCACCTTTGCCTACCCCATGCCCCATGTAGTGGGGGGACATGGGCAGGGCAAGGGGGTGCCTGAGCCCACCCCCTCTTACCTTTACAGCAGGCAGCTCCCAGGTGGAGCTGGGGGGGGGCAGACCCTCTCCTTGGGGCAGAGAGTAGGGGGATGCCAGGTGAGTGCCAGCCTGGCATCTCTCATCTCTGCCCCTGCCTTTGCAGACTCCCAGGGGACAGCCATGGCGGGGGACGGGGAGCTCAACCGCGTCATCAGGGACCTGCAGAGTAAGTGTGACAGCTTGTCCCCTGCCAGTGTGTCCCTGCGTGGCGTGTCTCGTCCTGGCCGTGCTGGGTCCCTCCCTGCACCCAGACCGTGGGTCACTGCCATGGGTGCCATACTCACCCCCCAGAGCCTCCCAGCACCAACCCTGCCGTGGCTGCCTACTCTCGTCCTCGCTGCCAGCCCCAGGGGACCGGCAGTGCCCGGTGGGTAACTGTGCCCCTCGCACCCCTCGCTCTCCCGTTTCATCCCAGGGCAGGTTCCTCTTTCACCCACCAGCAGAAATCCCCGGGGCCAGGAGCCAGGAGGCGGCGGGGAAGCAGGTGGGATGGGGCAGGGTGCCTGCTGCCAGGGCAGGGCCGTGCCAGCTCAGCCCTGCCGTCCTGCAGAGACCGTGGCCGAGCTGAACCGCAGCTACCGGGAGCAGAACCTGCCGGTGACGGATGGGAGCCGGGAGCTGCACAGCCTCTGCGCCCAGCTGGAGTTCCTCCTCCAGGTACCGCCGCTCCTCTGTCCCCACCACTCCCTGCCTCAGTTTCCCCTGGGCACAGCTGAGAGCAGAGGGGACCCCGCACCGGCCGTTTTGGGGGTAGGATGACCCCAGCTGGTGTTGTCCAGCCCTGGGCATCCCCAGCTACACAGGCACCTGGAGCAGGCTCACCCGCATCCGTGTGTGTAATTGCACGTGCTGCAAAAGGGAAACTGAGGCACAGAGCCAGCAAGGGGCAGACAGCCAGGGCATACCAGGGCCCACACTGCTGGAGGAGCTGGTTGGATCCCAGCCCCACAGGGGACAGGCTGGAGGAACAGGGGACACCCCCAAACAAGCAAGCCCAAACCCATGTCTCTGCCAGTTTGACCTCAAGGAGAAGAGGAGCTTCTTCGGGCAGCGCAAGGACTATTGGGACTTCTTGTGCCAGGGCCTGGCGCGGCGCCGGCAGGAGCACGAGGGCGTTCGCTTCGTCACCTCCCTGGAGAAGGTGGGCATGGGCTAGTGGGGTGCCCGGGGGCTCGTGCACGCACACATGTGCGCACTTGTGCTTGCTTGCAGGTGCCCACACACTTGTGCACGGGCACACACTCACCCAGGCACTGAAGATTCGCCCACTGGCACTTTCCCTACTCTGGGGTCCCCACTGCCCCTCAGCGCTGGCCCTGGGGACCCCATTCCCTCCTGCATGGGCTGAGGGGGAGGTGTGCAGGGGGCAGGGTGGCATGGCAGGGCTGCGTAACCCTCTCTCCCCCCAGCTGAAGACCCCCGTGGGCAGGGGCCGAGCCTTCCTGCGGTACTGCCTGGTGCACCGGCAGCTGGCAGAGTCCCTGCAGCTCTGCCTCCTCGACCCTGAGAGCCTCCGGTAAGAGCAGGGGGCACGGGGAGGAGGGGATGCTCGCGGTGGTGGGGTGGCACAGCCAGGGCAGGCAGTGCCCTGCAGCGCGCGGTGGGTAAGGGTGCTGCAGGCACGGGTGCCCACCCAGGGCACGGAGGGGTGCGTGAGCCTGTTCTGTGGTTGCAGTGAGTGGTACTACGCCCGCAGCCCCTTCCTGAGCCCCCAGCGCCGGGCAGAGATCCTGGGCAGCCTCTACGAGCTGGACAGTGTCACCTTCCACCTGGCCCTGCGCAGGGCTGACCTGGACATCGCCTGGCCCACGTTCTCCGAGTGAGCCTGGGGACATGGGGGGCACTGGGGGCACCAGGGGCACCGGGGGCATCAGGGGTGCCAGAGGCATCAGCTGCTCAACATCGCAGAGCAGGAGATGGGCATCCGTCTGCCACCCCAGACCCCATGCAGTGCCCCAGCTGTGCCATCCCTCTGTACATGGCCCCAGGTGGGCACAGACACCCATGCCAGCACGCACGCCATGCCCGCGCCCGCAAACATGCCACACGTGCATGCACACACACACCCCGCCATCCTCTGCCAAGCACATGCCCATGCACAGGTCTGCTGCAACACCGTGACACTGACATCTGAGACACGGGGACACACGTGTGTGCGTGCACACCCTTGCCCCTGGGCACACTTGCAGGTAGGACTCATGGACACAGCTGCTCCGGCACATTCACACCTGCTCTGCTGCTCGCTCACTCGTGTGCACACACTGCCACAAGAACACGCGCAGCCCCCATTTACCCCCTGCCACTGCCATGGGGGTCTCTGGGTGCCACCTGCTCTGCGGGTGTTTGGGCTGATGGCACTAGCCTCCCTGGTCCCCTGTCACCAGGTGCCACCCAGTGCCACCAGCCCTGCTGCCCTCTCCATCCCCAAAGGCTGATGGTGCCCAGGGAGCTCTGCGGGAGGGTGGCAGTGCCTGGCTCACCCTGGGGGTGGCCCGGTGGCCCTGAGCCCTGTGTCCCCTCTAGGACACTGGTACGGCCCAGCCTGGTGGCTGGGAGCAGCCCAGCAAAGGCAGTTCTGCAGACAGGCGATACCAGCACTGGAGCACATGGATGGCCCGATGGCATCACCCGTCCCACCGTGTCACCCCAAAGAGTGCCTGCCCACCCATGCCCACCCTCCTTGGCTGACCCTCGGGCAGGGAGTGTAGAGGCAGAGGAGGAGGACATGGAGGTGAAGAAGGATGTGGCAGAGGAGGATGAAGAGGAGATGGAAAAGGATGAGGATGAGAATGAGGATGAGAATGAGGAGGAGAAGGAGGATGTGGAGATAGATGTGGAGGTGGAGAAGGACGTGGAAGAGGAGGATGAAGAGGAGTTGGAGAAGGATGAGAAGAAGATGGACAACGTGGATGTGAAGGAGCTTGAGGACGCACAGGGCGCTGGCAAAGCGCTTCAGACCGATGGTGACAGGGAGCCTGGCACGTCCCCGCCGCCTGGCACAGGGTGCATGCCAGGCTCCTCGCCACCGGTGCCTGGGCAGCTGGGTGGGACGGAGGCATCCCTGCAGGCGCTGGTGTCCCAGCTGCGGGCCGAGCTGGGGCAGCAGGAGGTGGCATCACGGGCGCTGGCAGCGCGGCTTGCGCGGGAGGAGCGGCGGCACCGGCAGCAGGAGAAGACCAGCGCCCGGCGGGCCGAGCTGCAGGCGCGGGAGGCCGAGGCGCTGCGGGAGACCAACGCGTTCCTGGGGCAGGCGCTGGAGGCGGCGGTGGCAGCGGGGGGCCCGGGGGCGCTGGGGCGGGCGCAGGAGGAGGCGTGGGGCTGGCAGGAGGTGGCGGAGGAGCGGGGTGTGCGGCTGGCCGAGGCACGGGCGGAGACGGCGGCACTGGCCTCGCGCCTCCGGGACTGCCAGGTGGCACCGGCGGCGGGACGGGCGGACACGCTGGAGGACGGCGGTGCCCCAGGCGAGGTGGCTGCCGTGGAGGAGGTGCTGCGGCGGGCACTGGGGCTCGCCCGTGGCCCCCAGGACCCCCCGCCGGACCCCCAGGCAGAGGGGGAGCCCGGCACAGCCGCCGGCATGGCCATGGTATGGGCAGGCCTGAGGGGACCTCACGGTGGGGCGGGGGGTTAGGGGGCCAGGGCTGAGCCCCCTGCTCTCCTGCAGCACCTGGCCACCCTGGCTGCCGCAGCGTGGGAGGAGGCACGGCAGAGCCGGCAGCAGCTCCAGGCCCAGCGGCAGGAGGTGGAGAGGCTGCAGGAGCAGCTCGGCAGGTTGGGCAGGGACCCTCCGCTCCCACCGTCCCCTGTCCCACTGATGCAGGGTTTCCCCTGGGCACCCCCCCATGGCTCCCCACTCGGACCCAGGGGAGCAGGACCAGGGGGAAGGAGGGAAGGATTTGGGGAGGGAGGGCTGGAGGGAGGCTTCAATTTGGGGAGTGATAGGTAGGTGGAGGGGTGGGTGGGCAGAGGGGGGAAGAATGAATTTGGGGTGAGTAAAGGGGTGGAGGGGTGGATGGAGGGATGGAGGGATGAATTTGGGGCGAATAAGTTGATGGGCGGGCACACAGAGGGGTGAAGGGATGAATTTGGGACAAGTGGATGGGAATCAAGGGGTGAATTTGGGGTGAGTAGATGGATGGATGGATGGGTGGGCAGAAGGTCAGAGGGATGTGTGTAGGGAAGGATGGATGAACAGCTGGGAAGTGGTGGCTGGCCCCACAGATGGCAAGGTGGCTGTGAGGATGGGGAGGCAGCTTGGGGATGGATGGGCAGCGGATAGAGGGTGGGAGGAAGGGATGGATGTGTGGGTGGATGGATGGGTGGATGGATGGAGAGACGGCCAGCTGAGGGACAGGGGGACCATCTCCCCACTGCCCCGTGCCAGGGCCCGTCAGGACGGCGAGCGCTGGGCATCAGCACTGCAGCGGGCGCAGCGGGAGGCCCTGGAGCGAGAGGCCACGTGCGGCGCGGAGCAGGCGCGGCAGCAGGAGCTCATTCGCGACATGAAGGGGCGGCTGCTGGAGCTGCTGCGGTGAGAGCCCCGAGGACCCCACCAGTGTGGGGCCACACGTGGGTGGGGGACCCTCCCTTTGCCCAGAGGAGGGCACCAGAGCCCAGGCAAATCCCGCTCACCACTTTGGAACACTTAGGTGCCCACCTTGTGTCTGGGGTGCCAGGGCATGCTCCTGGACCCCCACCACGGGGCATGCTCCTGCCAGGGCCGACCTGTTCCCTCCCACAGGGAGAAGGATGCCCTGTGGCAGAAGACGGAGGGCATCGACGCCCCGATGCCCAGGCCGGTGCCCCATGACGCAGGGCTGTGCGCCCGCTGCCACAAGGATTTCCGCCTCCTCTCCCGACGGTACAACTGCAGGTGGGCTGCGGGGGGCACTGGGGGTGGCACCGGGATGGCACAGGGACGGCATGACTCTCACTGCCTGCTCTCTCCGCAGGCTGTGCCAGGGCAAGGTGTGCCATGCGTGCTCCGTGGACGTGGGCAAGCAGGGACGCTGCTGCCTGCTTTGCTACCAGCAAAGGCCCTCGCAGGCTACGTGAGCCGGGACAGCAGTCCTCCTGCCGTGCCTGGGACACACCCTGCCCTGGCTGCCTCCTCCTGGACTTACCTGGGATCCAGGTGTTTGGGGCCAGCAGGCAGGTCCTGCTGCCTGACATTTCGGGTTTGAGACGTGTCTTTCTTGTGGCTGGTCCACAGAGAAGAAAACAACCTGCTCCTGCTACCTCTGTGACTCCCGTGTCATCTGTCAGTGGTTGCCGGATTGACCCCCAGGCTGGGTGCGGGGTGGGGGGATGCTGGTATGGAGGTGTCCAAGCCCTCCTGGGGGGAACCATCCCCACAAGGGGTGTCCCAGCTGCGGCCAGGCTGAGCCACCATCTGCCCCGTCCTGCAGCAGGGAGGCAGCAGTGGGCAGGGGAGATGGCTCTTGGCCAACAGCCCCAGCTTCCTGCCCGGCTGCAAGGAACCTCTTGGGCAAGAGGTTTCCCAGACGCAAAGGTGATGGGCTGTCCCTGCCCAGCACCCCTGCTGACCCTGCCCAGCCCCGAGTCCCCAGGGCTCCCTGCCTGGGTGCCAGAGGACCCCCGTACCCACCCGTAAGCCAGCATATGGCTGGCACCCACTGATGCCCCCACGGTTAAGGGCACCCACTGATGCCCCCATGCTTAAGGACCCCCAGGAGCCTGGATCAGGGGGAGGTGGAAGAGTATGAGACACCCATGGAAAGATGCTTGGGCGCATCCCGGGACAGGCACCCCAGTACCTGGCACACGGGGTCACAGGAGGGACCCCAGCAGGGTCACAGCCCTCTCTTCAGCCCCTCTGGCCCGCTCCGGTGCCAGCCCCAGTTGCCCAAGCCGGGGCGGAAACATCCTGGTTGTGTAAGGGACAGGTTCCCAGCCCTTTGCACAATGATGTCCTGGCACCAAAGCGCTGGGGGGGGGGTCAGGGGTGCCCCGGGTGCCAGCACCCTTCAGGCAGAGGTCACAGGGCTGGCTCAGTGTCAGTGAAGGGCTGCCTAGGGATCTTGCAGTGGTTTACTCCACTGGGGCTCAGATCAGGGTTGGGAAGCGGGTGGCTCTGTCCCCAGATGGGACAGACACCACACAGAGACCCCCACACCAGGGAAGTGCCAGGACCTGGCTGGGCGGCTGCGGGGAGCGAGACCCGAGTTTGCGTTCCCTCTGGGGACCCACAGGATGCTGAACCCTCTGCAACAGCCTCTTGGGCAACAGCCCTTCCCTGGCCTGGAAGCGGGGTTGCCCACACCCCGTGGGACACAGCTGTCACTGCTGCTTTGGCACTGAGATGGAGAGCCCAGGACCCACTGTCCCCAGAGATGTGCCCTAGCCCTGTCCTGCAATCTCCCTCCCCGTGGCAAAAAGAAGCCAGACCTGTGTGACCAACCCACTGACTGCTTTATTGCTGGATGGCCATCATCCATGAACACAATGCCCACAGTGGGGTCACGGGGTCCCCGAAGTCACAGGCTCTGCCCCAAAGAGCAGGGAGGGTGGGTGGTGCTTGGCATTGCTCCCCTGGCAATGGGATCCTACCTGCTTGCTGCCCAAGCACCCTTCCAGCTGGGGTCCAGCATCCAGTGGTGGCCCTGTACACCCCTGTGTCATCGCTGTGCCATCACAGGGGGCTGGGCAAGGATGCTGGGGTGCGTGGGGTGCCAGGATCCGCTGGGAGCCATGAGAGTCAGGTCCCAGCAGGGCTCAGAGCGTGGTGGAGGTGTTGCCAGAGGTGGAGGCGTAGGAGGTGCGGCCATAGCGGGCCACGGCATCCTTGCTGATGAGCCCGCGCTGTGCCAGGATCTTGAGGAAGCTGTTGCGAAACTTCTGCCCGATGAAGGCGTAGATGATGGGGTTGATGCAGCTGTGGGCAAAGCCCAGGACTTGCGTGACAGAGAGGGCCGTGTCGATGCGGTTCCTCCTCTCGCAGGTCTCGGCGATGGCCCGCGTCCTCATGAGGGTATCGCTCACCAACGTGATGTTGTAGGGCAGCCAGCAGATGAGGAAGACCAGCACCACGGCGAAGATGACTTTCATGGCCCGCTGCTTCTGGGCGTTCTTGGTCTGCAGGAGGGTGTGGATGGTGACGCCATAGCAGAAGAGCATCACCAGGAGGGGCAGAGCGAAGCCAAAGGTCTGTGGCAGGACCCGCAGCACCACCCGCCACTTGGACGTGTCCTCTCCACCGATGCGCTCGTAGCACACGGTGCCATTGCTGGGTGAGGGGAAAGCCTCGCGGAAGAGCAGCACAGGCAGGGACAGCAACACAGAGAAGACCCAGATGCCCAAGCAGACAAACTTCACCCAGTGCCTCTTCTCGGTAGCGGCCCGAGTGGCGTAGACGATGGCCAGGTAGCGGTCCACGCTGATGCAGGCCAGCAGCAGGATGCCGCTGTAGAAGTTGGCCTCCTGCAGCACGGAGACAGCTTTGCACATCACGGTGCCGAAGACCCACTCGTGGGCTCGGTAGGCAGCCCACAGCGGCAGGGTGAAGGCAAAGAGCAGGTCCGCCACGGCCAGGTTGAGCAGGTAGACATCGGTGACAGAGCGGTTGGTGTGGCTGGAGGTCACCACCAGCACCACCAGCCCGTTCCCCACCACACTGAGGATGAAGACAAGGCAGTAGATCACCACCACCAGATACTTGTTGAGGACAGAGCCATCAGGCCGGCATGGGGCAGAGGAGATAGCGGTGTCGGGCATGGCCGTGTTGTCATCATCATAGCTGTAGTTGTAGTGGGAGAAGATGTTGGAGAAATCCCCATTGAAGGTGAAAGACTCCATTTTGCCTGTGGAGCACAAAGCAGCATGAATGTGGGGTGAGAGGGTGGTGTGGTCCAGGGGTGACAGCATCTCTGGGTCCCTTGGCATCTTCATTGCCCCCCAGGTCCCCTCCTAGCCAGTGGGCAGCCCCCCTCCATCGCTTCACTGTATCCATGCTGTGCCAGGTAATGGGTAGTGCTGCAGGTGGACACTGTTCCTCATATGTCCCCTTGTACAACACCCCCAGCACCCCTTGGTCTGCTCCACTTCACCCCAACCTTGTCCCTTCCCTGTCCCCCATGGAGGAAGGGGTTCCCCCACAGACTGGCCACCTTTTCTCGGGTTGGGGGGCTCCCCCATCGATGCAACATCAGGTCCCTCTGGGAGACACCAGCATCCCTGAATCACCCTGATTTGTGTGGGTCCTTCAAAAGCCTCTCAGCTCTTTGGGCATTTCAGGGCCTCTCAGGCACCTCCAAAGTCCTTCAAGCACCTCTGGATCCCTCCAGCCTCTCCACCCCCTCAAGCATCACTGCTGGAGCCGCTCCTCCTGCCACCCCAGCCAGCAGCGAGGCTGCAGTCACAGTGCCCGGGGCAGGCGGCACTCAAGAAGGTCTGAAGGTGGTTTCATGCCCTTCTTTCCCCCGCCAGGTCCTGTCCCTGTGTGAGTGGTTTCACCCCCCGGACGGAAACATGTGTCACCCTTTGCTGGCGGCTTTGGAAATATTTCACGTCTCTGGTTTTCCTGTTGCTCAGCCGGGTGCTGCTGCGCATCCCCATGTCCCCGTGCTCGGCCACAATGGGGAAATCACAGGTGACAGTCACTCCCTGTCTCCTCACTTGTAGGACACCCTGCTCTGTCCCTGCCTCCCTGAAGACCATTGGGTTTCAGCCTTCTCCCAGTATGGATCCAGACTCTGGGTTCTCTCCAGTTTCAGCCCTCTGCCCCATTTCTGAGCCCATGAGCCCCTCCAGGGCTTGGCGATGCCAGGGCTGCGTGGGGGTGCTGAGTCCCTGCAGCTCTGAGGGGTCCCCAGCCCGGAGATGTCCCCGTTTGAACCCAAACCATCTCTGTAACCTTCTGCCCGGCAGGAATTCCCCGCTGCAGCCAGACCGGTGACCCTGCCCGGAAAAATCCCTCCCCGGCTCTGCCAGCCCTGCTCCTGCGGTGATCCCGGGATGGTGATGCTGGGGTGGTGATGCCCCAGCATCCCAGAGGACCACGGCTGGGGACACTGCAGGTGCCAATGGGGAAAGTCCCCCCGAGTTGGGCCACTGCGGGCACGGGGCAGAGACGGACACCAACGCTTCCCCTCGTCTATTTTTGTCTGCTGCTTTCTTTCTCCTCACTCCAAAATCATGGCCGTTCTCTGGGACCGGGTATCCCCCACCCGTGGGTACCCTGCAGCCGGCCCAGCTGGGGAAACAAGCAGCACCCCATTTCCCCTCCTGACCCTGGAAGGGCTGGGGGACACTGGGGTGGCCCTGGGGGTCCCCTCAGGGAGGAAGGAGGGACACGCCATGGGGAAGCACCCCATCAGCGTGCGGGGAAATGGGAGCAGGCACCTTCCCCCTGGGGCACCCCCAGCTGATGTCCCTGGAGACTGTGGGGGGTCTGCACCCCATATGAGCCCCGAGCACAGCCCTGGGTGCCCCCAGCGCTGTCTCCCACTCCCCCTGCAGCAGGCAGCCCCTCCGGCAGCCGGAGCAGCCCACCCGGCCACCAGCCCAGCCCACTCCGCATGTGAGGGGGCTCAGCTGGGTGCTGGGGGGCTGGTGAAGCCCAAGGGACTCCCCGGTCACCCTGGGGACTCACCACTCTCTGCCCTCGCCGTCCCCCCAGCTCCAGGGTCTTCTGCCTGTCCCAAGCCGGTCCTCACCGGGGGGCACCCGGGCACGGGGACGAATCCAGGCGTCACCCCCAAAGGGCTCCAGTGCAGAGCGTGGCAGCACCAGGCCCGGGGGTCCCGGCAGGCCAGCCGGAGGGTCCCTCGCTTGCGCCCGCCACTATGCCACCTCTGGACGCCCCTTCCCTCCGCCGCCCGCTTTATGCTGCCCGGGGAGGAAGCGAGGTTGCAAAACCTTCTCCCAGCGTGAAGGGGAAGTGGCAGCCAGAAGGGACCCTTCCCCAGCTTCCCCAGGATGCCTTCCCAGGGGACTGGGGGGAGCCCGCAGCCCCCCAGGGTGTCCCAAGCCACCCAGCAGCAGGTGACACTGGGGTGCACCCAGGGGTGCATGGCCCTCTCCTGCAGTGATGCACCCCGCGGGTCTCCAGCCGGGGGTCCCCACCTTGTCCCCTGGCCCCCAGTGGATGCAGGGCTCTCCTTTGAGGCCCCCCTGGGTGCTGAGGACCCCCCGGGAGAGCGGAGGCCCCCCCGGGGCCGTGGGGGTTTGGTGGGCAGGCCGGTGGGCGAAGGCAGGGCAGGGATCCGTGCCTCAGTTTCCCCATTGATAGAGCGGGGGTTGGCGCCGGCGTTTGGGGGGGCACAGAGGCACTGCGGGGCTGGCTTGTCCCTGTTAGGGGGTGCTGCGGGGGACCCCCCAGAGCAGAGTCCGGTGTCCTCCCCGCCCTGACTGTGCGGTGCTGTGCCGAGCCAAGCCGAGCCAAGCCGAGCCGAGCCAAGCCGCCAGGCGGAGCCATGCCCTCATGCCAGGCCCGCAGGCTCGAGGGCATCTCCCGACACCCCCGTAACCCTGGGGCACCCCTACTCCCCTGAGCACCCTCAATGCCTTTGGGGGAAGACCGCACCCCTGGGCACCCTCGGGGCATCCCATCTCTCTGGGGCACCCCAAACCCTTGGGGCACCCCCAACCCCACAGCTTTTGGGTTCCTGTCAGTTTTAGGGGTACCCCAGACTTTTGGGGCACCTCTGTTCCCTGGGGCACCCGTGCAGTTGTAGGGCACCGTCATACCCCTGGGGCATCACCACAGCTCCAGGAACAGTCCTATTCCCCGGGGACACCTCCATGCTCTTCTGGGGCACCCACAAAGTTTTGGGCACCCCTCCCCAGCTCCAGGGCATCCTCCCAGTTCCCCTAGGGTGTCCCCATTCCCTGGGGCACTCCCACGCTCTTGGGGACCCCCATCCCTTTGGGGCAACCTCCCATCACCCTGTGTCACCCCTGTTCCCTGGGGGCCCCCTACGCTTTTGGGGTGCCATAACCCTGTGATCATGCAGCCTGCGGGACACCCCTTTCCCCTGTGGGCACCCCCATATCCCTGGAGCACCCCATTCTCGTGCAGACCCCCATACCCTGGGGCACACCCACATCTGCCTGGGGTACCCGTCTACCCTGGGCACCTCCACACTTCTGGGGCCTCCTTGCCCCAGGCGCACCCCATATCCCCGCATCCCCCAACTAGGGGGACCCCCATACCCTGGGGCATCCCCCAGCCTCCCCCATTTGGGGGCACCCCCGCTGTACCCCACTCCCCCGGCCCTTCCGCCCCCCCCTCCAACGCGGACAGGTGGGCGGGGCGTCCAGTGACGTCACGCGGAGGGCGGGGCAGGAGGGGGCGGGCGCGCCTGCGCCACCGCCTACCGGCTCCGCCGCGGCCGGGGCCGGAAGTGACGCGCGGGCGCGAGAGCGGAAGCGGCGGCGCAGGCTCGGGCGGGTCCCCGGTGCGCGCAGCGGGCTCGGCTCCCTCCGGCCTCGGCGCGCTGAGAGCCCCTCCCCTCCCCGGCACCGACATGATCCTGCTCGAGGTTAACAACCGCATCATCGAGGAGACCCTCACGCTCAAGTTCGAGGGCGCGGCCGCCGGGTAAGGGCGGAAGGACCGGACCGGGCCGGGCCTGACCGGGGCGGGGGCGGCGGGGCCAGGCCAGGCCAGGCCAGGCCAGACCGGGGCCGCAGACTGAGGGAGTGGCGGGGGCAGGGCTGTGCCAGAGGCCGGGACAGGAGGGAGCAGAGGGGAGGGCCGGGCGGGTAGTGCCGGTGTAGGATGGGGGCACCGGGGGAGGATGGGGCTGAGCGGGGCGGGGGAGAGCACCGAGGCAGGATGGGGGCCGGGGGAAGGAGGGGGCTGAGCTGGGAGAGTCGGTACGGGGGCTGGGGGCTGATGGGGCTGGGCTGGGAGGAGTGGTGACAAGGCAGGATGGGGGCCTGGACGGTGATGGGGAGCGGCAGTGAGGTAGGATGGGAGGCTGGGGTGCGAGGAGGGCAGAGCTGGGACGGGATGGGGGCCTGCGCGAGGAGAGGGCTGGGAGGAGGGTCGGTACCGGAGGAGGGTGGTCTGGGCAGGGGTAACTGAGCTGGGAGTGGTGGAGTTGATCGGAGCCTGGGCAGAGTGAAGGCCGGGAGGGATGAATGAGCCAAGTCGGACAGACAGAATGGGAGGGGAGAGCGGGGCTTGGTGGGGCGGTTAGTGCTGGGGCAGTGCGGAGGCCCGGGGGAGGAGGAGGGAGCTGGGGAGGGTGTGGGAGATTGCAGTGTTGAGGCGGGCTGGGGGAACAGAGCTGGAGAGGAGGGCCTGGGTAAGGAGGGAGTTGGGAGGAAGGGGGATTTGCAGGGTTATTTGCTTTGGGTAAAGCAGCCTTCGTCAGAACGGGCCCAGCGTGGTGCCAGTGCTCGTACAGCATGCGTGGGGGGAGCCGAGGAACAGGAAGCCTGTGTGGCCTCAGCCTTTTGCTTTGGGGGTGGGGAGGAGATTCTAGCCTGCCCCCCTTTGCTTTGCTGAGCAGGAGGATGCAGGGAGCAGGAGGGATGCAGGCCCACGGCTCTGTCACGGCCCCTGGTGCCAGTCTGGTGGGTGTCCTGCGTCAGGGGTGGGTCGGGGGGGCTGGTTTGCACCTGCATCTCTGGCTGGGACAGCTCAGTCTCTGGGGAGACAGTGATTATTCTGCTGTGAGTGTTGCACTGGGGCCATAAAAGTGCTAATGTGAGCACAGCTTAGCTCGAAAGAGAATCCCTTCGTATAAATGTCCTTATCTGCAGCCGAGCTACCCACGGGCTCGCTGCGCTGTCTGCTGGCCTGAGTAACACCGGGCACCTTTGTACGAAGACAAAGCCTCGAGAAGCAAAGCACGGCAGTCTTATCTCTGGGGTAGAGCCTGCCATGGTGCCTCGAAGAGCTCAGCCCAGGCTGCTCTGGGAAGGGATCCCCCAGGCAGGTGCCTTTTTCTGTCTCACCTTTTCCTCTGGCAGCTTTCGAAGCCATCAGCCTTTTACGTGCAGAACTTTGACAGAGGCCATTTCCTCTGCTTTCCCCTCTCAGTTGACTTCTTGCTCAGGCGCAGTGGGTTGTTTTTTTTTTTTCCTCATAAAACAACCTCACAGGCCGCACTGCCTTGCGGGATAGCCGAGCTGCTCACAGGCTTTTTAACCTCCTTGAGCCTGATCGTTTAACACAAACAGGTTTCCCCAAAGCACAGGCACCGCACTGGGAAGAGAGAGCTCCCAGGTGACTGCTATGGTGTTGCAGCTGCATCCATTAGAAAATATTACGTATATGGAAGTTAATAGTGTGTGTCAAAAACACTTGTTCATCACAAGTCCATACTGAGGCACTCTTCCTGCTGGAAAGAAAATGCACATGCGTCCCTGTGTTGATGTAAATGTGGAGGTGGCAGTCTGTGGGTTTAAAGGCACCTCGAAGCCCCGACTCGGTGTGACCAGCGCTGGGGTTGCTCGCTCTGCACCAGCCTGCAGGCCCCTGAAGCTTCCGTTTCGCTGTGCAGCAAAGCCTCCTTGCTTCTGCGTCAGCACGCTTGCCTGGCATACCGATTGTTCCCAGATCGATTCTTAGTGTGGCTGATGGTGCTCTGCTTCTGCCTCTTACTCATCTATGGCATGTTCTTTTCTTTAGATGTCGTTTCTAGATAAGTTATGTGCCTTGAGTGTGTTGCTGGAGGAGAGGAAGTTATTTACTTCTGCATTTTCTTCTGTGCTTTTGCTGGGGCCCTCCTGTCCAGACAAGCACGGTGTGTAGACAAAGGTCTGAGATGTGCAGGGAGGTATATTTTTTTTCTCTTGGTTTCAAGTCTTCTAGGGAATGGGTGTTTTTCAGTGTTCATTCATGTGAGATTTGTTTTCCCTCCAGCCACAGTTTGGGGGTCATTCCTGTGGCACTGAGCCTGAAGGCAGGAGGGGATTTGCTGTATTTCACTATTCTGGTGATAATTTTCCCAAGACATGTCTTGGGCATGGACACAGGACAGTCAGGGGAAGGTCAGGCTTTGAGGGATTCAGTGACTGGGAGGAGTGAGTCCGGACACTCGGACAGAGTTGGTTTTGAGTTATTTGCTCTAAACCAGGAGTGGGGCAGATGCAATGCACAGATTTGTCCGTAGTGGTTGTGTCAGAGCCAGGTGTGCCTGGTGGCTTCAGCACCAGGCTGGGAGTTGGGCAGGGCGGGGTTTGTTTCCAAATCCTTTGCCAGAGACTTTGCCAGAGACTGTGTCGCTCCCCTCTGCTTCCCGTGGCCACACTGTGGCCGTGATTCAGCAGGCTCCCTGCAGAGCTTTCCTGGACCATCGGGTGAGAGACACCTCCTATTTCACCTTATTGCATAGAACTAGGTCACGTTTAGAAGTTGGAGCTAATAACTGCTCATAACGTTATTGTCGTATAACATAAGTTGAAATCTGCTCTGCGTGAAGGTCCATCAAGTGTGTCTGGAGTTCCCAGCGTGGAAGGTGCCTTGGCAGGCTGCAGACAGAGATCAGCACTTGAGGCAGGGCCTAACCTAGGAGTCCTCCCTTCATAAGGTCCTTGGGGCTTGCCAGCATCCACCCCTTAGTAGGGTAATTCCAAATTTTGTTTGTTTTTGTGGGCAAAACCCATGGAGGTCTCGCCTCCTTGGACAGCCACCATTGAACATTGGTATTTAGATCAAGGTGGTGACAGGTGATGGACTTCAATGCATCTGATTTTTTTTCTTCTTTGTTTAATATTGTAATTTCTGGTTTTAAATCCATTTCCTTAAACCAACCACATTTTTAAATAAAGGCCTAAAGCTACCAGAATCTGTTGAAATAACTCGAGTTAGGAATTTGCTGGTGAAACTTTCAAGCATCAAACTGCTGCAGTGGGGGAATACCTGGTCAGTACAAAATGAGGCAACTTGTGAGCTTTTGCAGGTGTCAAGAGAATAAACTGTTCCATAAGCTTTTGACTAATTCATTTTGACTTGAGAAGTTGCCTAGAAGCTGGAGTCACACTTGGGTTTTCCTGTTTCTGATGGAAATGTGATGTAAGGGGATGAGCTCTACCAGTTGGAAGATTTTGTTTCTCGTTATTGTTTTCCTTTGCTAACCTCACAGACAGAAAAGAAAAAAACAACAAACAATTTAAGTATAAAACATTTTGATGACTGTCTTCTGTGTCTGATGAATGCTCATTCTGTTTAACACATAGGGAGGAACTGCCTCCCAAAACAGATTTGCTGTCCAGTTTTGTCCTGCTCTAATTTAACTGACCCCAGTGAAAGTGTGGCACAGGGCTTCGTTCACAGGGTTTGGTTTTCCAGCCATGCATAGCTTGCCCTGAATCTCCAGTAAATTAATCATCTACCTCAAACCATTACTTAGTATTTACCCACTGTGCAAAAGAAAACAAATTTGCATAGCTGGGGAACAGCGTGCCTTTTCCCTTGGCTGGGGGTGGAGAGAAGAGAACCTCGAATTAAATCCTTGTTTTCTTTACGGCCTTTAGTAGGTACAAGTCTGCAGGGCTTCACAACTATTAGCTACATGGGAAAACAGCTGAAGCTTGAACTTCCCTGATGTAAAGCAGTTCCTGTGAGCTGGTTGGAGAGCTGGGCTGAAGCTGCGGCCACGTGCTTTATGGTATTTCCCATTTGTGGTCATGTTGGTGCTCGTTGGCTGTAGAGCTGAGCCCTTCGGACAGGCTGAGCGCTGGGTGAAACCAGGTAGCATGAACTTTGTGCTCGTGATGTGACATGTGAAGTGAGTTCATTGTGGGGAGACCGAGGAGCATCTGGAGGCTGTCGGGCATGCTGGGAGGGTAGAGGAGCTTCAGGTCCTGCCAGGCACCACTGAGAAACTCCCTGCAGGAGTGGCTGTAGCGATCTGCAGTGGCCCCACTGAAAACAGAGGTTGCTCTTCTGCCACCCCTTCCTTCTTGCTGACACAGGCATTTCTATGGCTTCAGGGGAAACAGGATTGGGGAAGTGACCTAGGTTAAAATTAAACAGGCAAACTGGGTATTTTTAGCCCAGATGAGTTTCCTCATCCCATTCACTGTGCAAAGGCTGCTCACCATGGTGTAGCCGAGGAGCAGGGATCAGATCTCCTTCCTTCAGCAGCAGTGGCAGGTGCTGGCTCAGTGTCCTCGCAAGCCCAGCCTGGAGCTGCACATCTCCCCTGGCATGACCGCACCTGCTAAAACTCAAGCTGCCTGACTCTGAGGAGTGCTCGGGCGATGCTGCTGGCACAAAGCAGCACCCTTGGTTCAGTTCAGCGTGGCACGGGCAGCACTAGCGGTAAACCTTAGCTGTCTGTGTTGGCTGAGTGTGCTGTAGGTGTTTGAGTGTAGCTCCTGGGCTGTCACAGCACATCTGGCTTCAGCCACCAGAGACAGTAGCTTTGCATTAATGGTGGATCATGAACCACCTCTGTCTGGAGCTAGGCAGTGCTCTGCTTTCGAGCAGTAGTGCAGAGAACAGGAGGGAAGAGCAGCCCGGATCTGCAAAGTGTTAGGCTTTCGCAGGTTGTTCTGTCATTGCTCTAGCCTCGGTTTTCATCTCGGGTTCCCAAGAGGGGCCTGCTCTGTGTTATCCTCTGAGAATGTTTCTCACTGCAGCCAGCAGTGCTTGACACCACATAAAAGTGAGTATCAGTCACAGTACTGAAGAGCTGTAGTGAATGGTGTGCGCAAAACAAGGCTTTTCCCCGGGGACTCGACGCAGCGTTGGATCACTCCGGCGGGGAACCTTGGGCTGCCTGCCTGCAGCTGGCACGGAGGCGCGCGGGGCGAAGACCTGGCTGGGAGCAGACCTGCCCATACCTGCGTGCTGCGGGACCAGCCCGTGCTTTGTCTGCTGGGAATCCCAACGCCTTCCTACCAGCCAGCCTCCTCCAGGCTGCCGGACCCGATGCGAGGGAGAAGCGCAGGCATGGAGGGGTCACCTAACCGAGAGGGGAGAGCCAGCACGTGTGGGGGCTGCTGTACGCCGCTCGGCATTGCCCTGATGGAGCCCTCCTGCTCGAGTTCGTGGTGGGTGTGCTGCCAGAGCTATGGGAGCGCTTTCACTTCATACACTCCTGCAGCTTACGCAGAGGAGCTTTTGTTAGCTGAGCGGGGTCCAGGAGTGGAGGAACTGCTCAGATAATTTTAGACATTGCTCATAATTTTTTTTATTGGGGTGACCTTTTTGTAGCGGGAGCCTGCAGTCTGTCACTGAATCTGGCTCGCTCTCTCCAAACTGTGTGTCGACTCTGGTGATCTGAAAGCTCTGCTCAGAGCTTTAAGCTTTGAAACATACCCTTTCTTTTTTTTTTTTCCCCCCTCTCCTCTGGGGCAAGAGATTAGAATATCTGCATGCCTGCAGCTTTTAAAATAATTGCCATTCTCCTTCATTGGGTACAGGCCTTAATTGTGATATAAGAGATGCTTCAGTACGGTTGTCGGCCAAGTTTGCATTTAGGTGTGTTTAATACAGAAGACGAGGGCTCTGTATAATCACAGTCTTTGTTCTCTTCTTAAATTTGTTGTAATATATGGCTAAGAGGCTCCGTGGCCTGAGAATGAAGCAGGGAAGTTTGGAAGTTGTCCGAGTCAAAACTGAGGAAATGCTGTCAGAAAAAAAGATTTGCTGTTGCTCTTAAGTGCTCGCTGGCGTCTCTCCATGGGCACTGTGGCTCTTCGTGGATGTTCAGCTGGGGTGAAAAATCTGATCTGGAGCTGGCTCTGTATTAGATAGACTGAGCGTAGGAGCCATTTGGAGATGAATAGGAGGAATGCACGCAAGAAGACGTAAAATCTGTCAGGGTCTTTTATTGTTACAAGCAGAGGGAAGATGGGATTTGGTGTGGATTTGACTTCAAACCTGGTAAGTGTTCTCAGAAAATGGATCGCTGCCGCTGCTTGTAACAGCTGCTGTTTTAGCCTGTGAGTTCAGGCAGGATTTTGCAGAAAGGTCTGGTCTGGATTCGGCATTTAGCGCAGAGAGGAGCCATCTCAGTTATTCCCGGTATGAGCTGGTTTTATTGTCCATTTGGGGCCGAGGGTAGCAAGCAGGGAAGGTTGCTGGGGGAGCCTATGGTTCAGGTAGCATTGGTGGTAAGGAGCTTGCAGGGGTCACAGCAGCTCTCTGTCCTGGGAGCGGATGGGCTGTACTGTCTGAAATCCTCTGAGCGTAGCCAGGCTTAGTCTAGTTCTCGGAGACTTGAATCAGGGGTGGAACTGAACCCCAAACGAGCTCCTGGCTGCCCAGAGCCCTGCTTCAAAGTAAAACACAAAAAGGATGGCTGGGATTTACAGTCGCTTTGCGCCGAACTGCTAAGCTGCTGATTCTCACCATGGGTGTGGATGGGTCTCGTCATGGAGGTGGGGGACACTGGAGTGCGCTAGACCAGGCAGAGCTCTTCGGGATCGCACCCGTAACCTGACAGTAACTGGTACACACCGCGCAGCAGCACAGCCCCGGTCCCAGGCCTGCTGTGCATCCCCTGCACGAGGCCTTTGCCCGTACAAGAGCGGGGAGGGCTAAACGCGGAGAGGACGCACTGTGCCTCTGCAGGGTGTTTGGCACGTCCCCACTGCTATTTCTGTTGGGGAAGATGGGGCTGGTGGGAGGTCAAGGGGAAGGGATGGTGTGCATGCGACCAGCAGCGCCGCTCGTCTGGAAGCCGCGGCAGGCTGGAGGTGAGAGCTCCTCTCCCTTCTGCCTGGGGACTTCCTGATGGGGGAGCAACAATTCGGGTAGCAAAGGGGGCGATTTTTCTGTTGTAGAAATGTTTTAAGTAGTCAGGATAGTTTTAGTGAGGTTAGCAAGAGAAATAAATAGAAGCACTTTAAACTCTGGGGTTTTAAGGCTGCTGAACTGTGAAGGGCTAAGAGAGCTCGCTTTCCTCCTGACCACACTTCTGATACACTTCCCTGTCCTCCCCCGGGCCAGGCCAGGCCTGGGTTACTTAGGTGTGTGCCAGGCGAGGCAGAAAAAACACCCTGCAGTGGATGACGGGGCCAGCGTGGCTGTGAGGAGCTCTGTATGCGGCTCACGTGAGCGCTCACACCACTGAGGCTGCGCCAGGAATATTCAGCACCCAAAGTTCTGCCCAGTTACCTGCCTTTCCCTTAAGTATCTCCCCTCCTCGCCATCGTCAAGTACAAGAACCAAGCCACTCAGGAAATCAGTGTTAAAATAACTTCTCTAAGAAATCCGTGCTTGTGCGATGAAACATTTGGCAATGGGGCTGTGTCAGCCATAAGCTTTTGTGTGCAGAACAAAGGCTGTCCTGCAGAGCCATTAACTGACTTTGGGTACGTGGCCTCACACGGCTTCTTAAATAATGTGACGAGTGATCTTCCTGCCATCCCCTGGGGTAATGGGCGAGCGAGCAGGGAAACCTTGTCCTTCCTCGGCAAAACCACTCCAGCGCTCGCTGGCTGTCAGTTGCTTCCCTTCGTTACTTGGAGGAGGGAGGTGCTGTGTTCGGAGGCTCTGCTGGGAGCCGGGGCTCTGGGAGGTGTCAGCTCCGTGTGCGTGGGGAATGGGGCTTGAACAGTGTCACTCTGAGAAGACGGAACCGAGGTTTAAGGATGCGTCCTCTTTAATATTCCTAGCTCTCATGTGCCTGACTGCGCTATCTTTAAAGCTTCCTACATAGGTTTCTTTTTTTATAAAAATTCAGACTGCCATCCAAGCTGATTCCCTAGTCTGAGCGTGGTGCTCTAAAAGAAGAACGCATCTGCATCGACTGACCGAGTGGGATCAGTGGGATTTTCTTTCATCTCTGCTCTGAGCAGTCCTCAGTGAGCAGAAATTGTCTTGGATGTGGCTTGGGGGATTGCTCCCCTTTCCAAGAGCCCAAGTTAAATATGCAGCCAGGGATGTCCTCTGAGCCTCTGTCTCAGGCCCAGCTGGGAAGGGGAGATGGAAGCAAGAGAGGTCACAGGTAGCTGGCACAGCTCTTAAACTAAAGGACCTGCTTTGGGTGCGCTTGCACCGCTTCTTTCGAGTGTGTGTTTTTTATCTTCAGCAATGCAGCACAGAAGACAGAGGCTCTCCAGCCTCCCAACAAAAAGGGCTGTTGCTTTTCACAGCTAATAACTTCCAAGAAGCAGCAACACCTCATTGTTTCCACTTGGGATCTCTGGCTGGGGGTTAATTCATCCCTTTCCACACGAGTAAAATGGTGTTGACCTGGTGCACGGTCTGGGATCAGTGCTGTTCAGTGCCTTGGTCTTCCTGCATTGCCTGTCATGAGTTTTAGCACATCATGGTCATTCCTGGCTTCCAGGGATGAGATTGTCTGCACAAAAGAAAAGATGATGGAAGAACAGTGCTTTCTGCTGGGGAAAACAATCATTAAAACCTTTCCAGAATATGGTAAGGGAAAGTAGATAGCGAGTCATCACTTCCCCACCTTTTTCAGTGTATGTACTGAGGTGTAGCTGGTACCCAGCAGCATATGCCTGCATGGACAGAGCAAGTTTTTGCAAAAAGGTTGAAGTTGATCTCTGGGCAGCAGCAACATAGTCGAGACCACAAGGTTGCCTCGACACATTGGCTTTGGTTTAGGGAGTAATTTCAGTATGTTGGTTCAGATGGGTGTGAATGAACTGTTTGACAGGCTAGATTTCTGCTAGCAGCATCATCAGCCTGTACCCTGTTTAATACCAGCTGCTTTTGAAAAATAAGCAGAGATACACTGTGAAACAGCAGTAGCAAACTGGCATGGTTATCCTGTTCTCATTTTCCACCCCTGCTCTCAGCAGTGGAGGTATCTTTGCATCGCTCCCTATTGGAGAATGACCTATTAATACCAGTTCCCTCGGACCTGCCAAAGCAGTTACATAGTGCCAGTCCCAACAAAATCACCTTTCAGAAGCAGTTGGATCTTTCACGGGATCCTGCTCTTCTAGAGATCATGGACAAACTGGCAAATAGGGTTTGTTAAGATGTTGTTACATCTTCGTACCTGTCAGCATAAGACGTGATGTGCCTTTGGCTCGTGAGGTGCTCTTGTCAGGAATCCCAAAGAAGACCAGGACAGCATTAGGGCAAACCCGGATCTACAGTTTTTCCCACAGAGGTAGTTGGCATAGCGCTGGGGTATTTTGGAAGGGACTCGAGGGGACAGGATGAAATGCACATCTGGAAAGTTTCCTTCTGTGGTTTGCTCCTAGCCCTGAACTTGGAGAAGGGCTTTTCTCTGCGATCAAGTTATATCAACGTGTTAGCAGAGCTGCTGCCAATGGTGAAGGGACCACCACCAGTCCCTTCCACGAACTGGTATAGCAGGAGCTTGCAAAAGAGCCTTTGTCCCCGAACCTGTATTGTGGCTGTTCTGGACAGAGAATGCACTGGTTAAAACAAACTCCTTAGTGACGAGTAATTTTCTTAGACATTTCTAACTGGAAATCTCAAAATCTATTAATAAACTACAAATAAGAACAATCTCTGCCAGCTTCAAGGCCTTTTTTATATCATCTAGGGTAAAACCGGTGCTTATAGGAATGGGGAAAAGTTCAAGATCGGTTGTCAAAGGCTATCTGCTAGTTGAACGGCAGGAGATAGAAGGGTTTTCAGGGAGAGAGAAATATAGCATTGGACATTAATCCTCTTTCCTTCACAGCTTGGAAGCTGCTGTTTGATTTCTCATTTACCTCCTTTTTTTTCTTTGCTTTTTAGAAATAAACCAGAGGCAGTAGAAGTAACATTTGCAGGTAAGCTCCACGGCTTTCTTGACTTCCCTGAAAAAAGGGCTGGCTCAAATGGCCTGCCCACAGTGATGCCCGGCATGCCCAAATTCACCCAGTACCACTGCGAGGGGAGGAGAGCACCCAGGGGCAGACAGTGTGGACACCCTGCAGCATCCCCAGAGCTGGGGGTTTTATTGGCTGCCCCACTATTTTTTCTGTCCGTCCTCCTTCCCTGGGACTTGCCCCACAGCAGTGAGTTCAGTGGTAGCAGCGCTACATAGCTCTCTTACCTTGCCTGTTCTCCAGTCCTGCCCTTGATGCTACTTGTTATTAGGTTTGTAGCACCATCTGGCTTGGGTTGTTAGAAAGCTGGCTTGGGGTGACAGGCAAGATGAATTCATCGCCTGAAGTTTGCTCTCCAGGATGAGAAGTGCCAAGGAAGTTCAAGTGTTCATTCAGCAACTGATTTTTTGCTTCTGTTGTCAAGAATCTGTGTAAGCTGCAGAGCTCCATGGGGAAGTGGAGCTTGCTAGGTGGCTGGAGGGTTGCCTTTCCCTGCCTCCTGCCCATTCTGCAGTGAAGTGGAAGCTGTCTCAGCAGGCAGCAGCTGAGCTGCCTTTACTGGCAGCAACATTTTCTGCTCCAGGCTGCAGCTCTAGCCCAGTGGGCATGTCAGTCATTTTCTGTGCTGGCCATCCAGAAGGCTCCCGTCTCTGCGTATTTGTATCCTTGTGCACTGAGCACAAGCAGATTTGTCAGGGATGCTAAATGACACTAGACTAAAGCTTTCTGTGATGGACAGGTGTCAAAACTGTTTCAGCCCTTTGAATGATAACAGGTCTCCCTACATGACATTACCACTTAATTACAGATTTCTCTCTTGGTATATGTGTGAGGGCTGGAGCAGGGGGAACAGTGTTGCTTTGTGCAGTTCCTAGAACATGTAGGAAAAAACCTTCCTCAGAAATAGGAACTCATTCCTGTTCCCTCACCTTTCTCTTGCTTGCTTCATAGACTTTGATGGAGTCCTTTACCATATTTCAAACCCCAATGGAGACAAGACAAAAGTGATGGTCAGTATTTCTCTGAAATTCTACAAGGAACTCCAGGAGCACGGTGCTGATGAGGTGAGTGAGCATCTCTAGGCCTTGAGCCTGCAAATGTTGTCTTAGCATGGGCAAAGTCCTTGCGATGTTAGTGGATCTAATGTCTAACCCTTAGAGAAGCATCTGTGCTCCCATCTCACACTGGTCAAAGGAGCATCCCTGTGCCAAGCAGGAGTCCCACTTTGCTGGAAGACAAGGGCAAAGTGTGTTCACACTTTCTCATGAATAAGAAGTCATCTTGCATGACCCTACAGCCTGAAAGGCACCACTAATTTTCAAAGTCCAAACGAGTGTGAGGCCTGGCCATGTACAAATAGTTTCCCTGACTTATGTGCTGAGCCCATGAGTGAAGGAAGGCACCAAGACAAATCCAGAGTCCCATGGCTTTGCTCTTCTGACTCTAACCACACTTGAGAGCGAGTGATGGGCTCCTGCTGTGTGTGCAGACCTTGATCTGCGGACTGTCTGATTCCCTTTTCACTGCTGCTGTGTGAAGTAGCAGGTTCAGTTCCTGTTGAATGGGCTGGGGCTGCAGAGGGCCATTTATGGTAGAAAGAAGAAGCCTCTCTGAGCTGTGGTTGGGTGGCAAGGCAGGAAGTGTGACTCAGTTCCTGAGTCAGTTTTCAAATCTCCTCATGTTAGCAAATGGGGTTCACCCAAAGCTCTTCAGCAGGCTTTTGTCTCTGGGTGTCTGTCCTTGGAGGAAAACAAGGAAACTGCCCCATGAGTTTGAGAATCTGGGACGAAACAGGGGATTTGAACCCAAAGTGAATTCCTGCAAATTGCTACAGGACCTACCAGTGTCAGAATAAATATGACCAAGTGTCCTGCTTTCCTGGTTCCTATATGCAGAGCTTTCTAGGAGCGGCATTGCCCACTGCGGAACAGGGTAGCAGGAGCTGCCCCACTGAAGGTTCTGCGGCTGGCAAACAAGAGAGTCAGGCAGCAAAAATGGTGGAGCCCTCCCAGCATGTTTAGCGAGGATCGGCATGGTGCCTGATCCCAAGAGATCCTCTGTGGTGGGCGAGTGGCTGACACCACTGTGCACCAGCAGCCACTGCGGTGACGGCTGGAGAGCGGTGTTCCTCTCTGACCCCAGCTGCTGTGCCAGGCCCATTGCTCCATGGGCTCTTGTTGAGAGTGCAAGCATTTTCCCAAGCTTTGAGAGGAAAATGGGCTCTCTGCAGGACTGCCTTGGGAGTGCTGACTAAACAGAAATCACATTTTTAAATTGCAGTTTAGCAAACTGTTGCTTTCTGTGCTTCCCTGGAGATGATGGAGCTTGTTCCTGCTCCATCTTTGGTGAAACCCCACTGTGAGGAACACAAAGTAGTGTTCCTGCTAAGACAGAGTATCTCCCTGGGCCACTGCAGGCAGGCAGGCTGTCTGTTGAGAGCAGGTTTTAACATGCAGAGAGCCCGTGCATCCTCTCTGCGTGGTAGTGGGTGTCATCCCAGGAGGGCCAGTTCTGCCACAGCATTGTTGCATTCTCTGTGAAATACCTCCTGTTCCCGGCCCCCTCATTGACACAGAGCTGTGGCTCAGCTGAAAATGGCCATTGATGTAAAATTCAGCCGTGATTATGTTTGAAGAAAGGTTTTTGCTGTGCTGTAGGCGGCTGTGCTTCTGGGAGGCATGCAAACTGCCTGGCAGTCTCCTTGCCATTCCCATCTGTCCCGTACAAGAGTCTGAGGCAGGACAAGTGATTGCCCAGCCGCACTGTGCCTGGCCACAGTGCTGAACTTGCCTTCCCACAAAGAGAAGGACAGGGCACACTTTGCAGTGCCTTTGTACACTTTGCGTCTGCCTTCGAATGGGAGGGAGGGTTGTAGCCCTCAGATCTGTTGTGTCAAGCTCTACTGATACTTCTCCTTTGAAAGTACGAGGTGTATGGAAGGGGTTTTCTTCCCTGCACAAGTTCAAGACTAGCAAGAACTATAAAAAGTTGCAGTTATGAGTCCTGTCTTGCAGCACATCCTCTGTCAGTGGGGTTCAGGGAGCTCTGCCTAGGGTAAGAGCAGACAGTAATCCTAGAAGCTGATGACTTAATATTTGTCCAAGTTCAGTGAGACTGGGGGAGGCAGCTGCTGAATGTTATGTTTCTAAATGGAGACTGAACATAGCCTGGGCTGCACAGGAGGAGACAACTCTGATAGCTTGTGCTGTCAATGTTTAATTTCTTTTCTAGGTACTGAAGAAAGTCTATGGAAACTACTTGGTAAATCCTGAATCAGGTAACCCTGCTATAACACTTGCTGTGTGCGTCTGTGTGAATGCAATTCCAAAATGACTTAAGTCACCTCAGAAATGCTCAAATGAAGGCTGCACTTCGAGCTTGATACCTGGGGCTCTCTGTACAATGAGTGGCAATTTAAAAGCTGGCTCAGGAGCGTCAAGGCTGAAGTAGCTTGCAGCACAAGCTGTAATTCTTGATGCAGCCCTCCTCCAAGAAGCCTCTGTTCCCCACGGTTGGGGTCTTTGTTCTTATCAAAGACGCTTTGTGAGACACGGGAAAACTATGGTTACCCATGACAGCATCTCTTCCTACTCACTGCAAAAACTTGGGAGCAGCTCAGCCAGCACGTGTGTCTAGGAGCTCAGGAAGGAGCCCCAGGAGTGTTGCCATGGCCACGTGCCGAGTTCAGGCTTGGCTTCTGGTGATGCTTGGAGTGGGAAGCACTCATCTCTGGGGCTTCTGGGGGGCTTAACGCAAAGGTGGGACTGTGGATGTCTCTTCCCGGAAAGTGTCTCTGGCTGCATTAAGGCCCTGCATACATTGTTAAGGTTTTAGTGGCTGTTCCTCCCCAGGTTACAATGTCTCTTTGCTCTACGACCTGGAGAACCTTCCCGCCGACAAGGACTCTATCGTACACCAAGCCGGCATGTTGAAGCGCAACTGCTTTGCTTCGGTCTTTGAGAAGTATTTCAAATTCCAGGAAGAGGGCAAAGAAGGAGAAAAAAGAGCCGTCATCCACTACAGGGATGATGAGACGATGTAAGTGTTCAAACCAAGCAGCATGGGAGTCAGACAGCTTGTCAGTACTCTCTGTGCTCTTGCTCACAGCTGTAGGTTGTGGTGGAGAATCAGGAAATCCTACTGATCCGTACTTTGGCAGGGTAATAAGGGCCTGTCCTAGGCTGTCAGAAGCATCCGGGGAGGGTAATGCTCATCCCGCGGCCTGCAGGGATGTTACACAAGAGTCTCTGTTAGTGGCAGCACTTGTGGCTCCATGCAGGAGAGGAACTGGCCGCTCCCAACAGAAATGTTTTGCTCCCTGTAAATACTGTCTCGAGGGAGGGGAAATTTTCAGCAGCCAGGCCTGTGAATGGTTGTTGTATCTATTTGACCTTGCCACGCGGTTGCTTCCTCATCCAGCTGTACTTCTTAGCGCCAGTTCACAGCTGGGTTCTCGTCTCTCACCCACCTGCAGGTATGTCGAGGCAAAAAAGGACCGCGTCACGGTTGTGTTCAGCACGGTATTTAAGGATGATGATGACGTGGTGATCGGAAAGGTGTTTATGCAGGTATGGAAACTGAATTATGGGGCAAGGGTCTGGTCCTCTATTCAGTTGCCTTCTTGCTTGAAGCAACATTGCTGAATAAGCAGGTGTTAGGCTGAAGTGAGCTCACAGGCAGTTTAATGCACGTAAACGCTTTGCAGGGCTCCAGGCTGCACTGGGATGAAACAACCATGTTGATACGCATAGGCACTGTATTTTCTAATCCAGGCTCTTGCATTGGCGTCTTTATTATTGATGATCTTGCTCATAGGGACAATCAAACATATTATGTGTTGCAGATGAGAAACACTGCAGTGAATACTTCAGTATCCACCTTGAGGCCCTGTGGTGCAGCTGGCTGTGGTGTAGGGATCACCAGCCAGCTGAGGAGCTGAGTGTGGTAGGGGTGTTGTAGAGGGAGATGAAGGGGTGAGGCAATGTTGTGCTGGGCCTGGGATGGTACTAAGAGTTGTCTTCACTTGAAGTTTGTTCCTGCTGATGCTCAAATGCTGCAGAGAGACTCAGCCAGCTCAGTGTGGCTGCTCTCACATGCTGTGATGGGCTCTTGGATCTGAGCTTTCCAAAGCTATGAATTTGCTTAGTTTGCGGGTTTGAATCAATCATCATAATGCCAAGTACTTCTGGCCTCAGCTACCCTTTGCACTGCTGTTTAGCCGGGAAGCGTTCAGAGGCCCGCAGTAAACACTTTGTGTGTCTGTTAGCGACCGCGTGCAGCCTGTGGAGGTTGAGATATTTGCTCACGGCTGGGGAGGGCTCAGTGCGCGCTGGTACGTGTGTTCATCCATGTCGCTGCCCCCCTAGCTCACCTTGTGTCTGCCAGAGCACCTGGGGAGCCTCCTGTGTGGGCACAGCCGTGGAGCAGGGCCCTGCAGGGTGTTCCAGGGCTAGCGGAGCTTTAGCCCATCTGTTCAGGGATGCCAGGCTGTGCTGCTGACAGGCTCATGGACAGCAAGTCACTGGCCCAGTTTGCTGGATACCCCCTGTGTTGGGGGTCATTACAACAGGGTCTGTAGTGATGGGAGTCTTATCTCACAGCTCTGCTCTCTGTGCTCTTTAGCTATGGGCAGGGCATCTGCTCTGGCTTTGAGCTTTTCCCCACCAGCATATCCCACAGCCTGGAATTCAGCTTTTAAAACAGGGAGGGAGGCGTGAGGTGAACAAAATGGGGTTTGTGAGGCTCCTGGGGAGGTGGCAGGGCTTCAAGGCAGCAGCTGTCCCAGAGTCTCCATGTCCCAAGTTCTTGGTTTTTACAACAGCAAACCCTGCTACAGCCCAGCCACAAGAATTTCCACTCTGAGTCACGCCAGCTCCTTCCCTCCAGCTATTGCTCTTGCATAACACAGCCCAGTTGGGCATGGTGGCTGCTCATCTGGGCTCTCATGGAGAAAATCTGACCATTAACTAACCAGTGAAGCCATTTGAACTACTTCACCCTCTGGCATAAGCAGGTGGAAGTGCAAGCTAAGCATTTCATTAAGGAAACCCCGGTGAACTACTTGGTTCTCTAAAAGGGGCACGGATGCTCCTGCCCTTTCCAAAGCGAGCTGTGCTCAGAAGGGAGGAGAGGCCGAGGGTGGCTGATGATGTATAGGCTGCTCTGGGGGTCAGTGAGGCAGGGGGTAGGCTGCCCTGCCTTGGGGCAGGAGAACAGTGTCTGGACTTTCCCAGCCCCACGTAGGGACAGTCTATAATTCCTAAAATGGGGAGCCAGTTCATTTCATGTGAGGTGGGGGTTGTGCTGCTGTCAGAGAGGTTCCCTGGCGGAAGGGATCTCCCTGCCTGGAGGTATTGTTTCAAGGTATAGAGAAGTGTTAGGAGGAGCAGGCTTCGCACACAAGCTTCAAACCCCATAGATGCCTCCTAATGCCTAGGCAAAGACTCCTGGTGGGAGATGCTTTCTCAAACAGCAGAGCCTTTACGCTAGGTGCAATGGAGACCTCACAGCCCTTTCTGAGAACTTCCTGTCCTCTGGCGTGATGAGCACTGCCCGCTTTCACTGGAAGCATTGATGGTGTTGACTTTCTGGCAGGAGCTGTGCTGTCTCATGCACTTGCTCAGACTGAGGTGTCCCTTCCACAAAACACCCATGGCAGGAGGTGTGACGCTGAAAGCCACGCCAGCTGAGGGGCGCCGCTAAGGCCACACATAAACGCAGGACAGCTGTGCCTTTTGGTCTGGTTTTGCTGGGAAAAAGGATCGTTTTCCAGAGGTTTGGCCTGATAGACTCAGCCCATTCAGGGAAAGTTGGGAAACCTCCTGCTCAGTTGCCCTGTGGGAGTGGGGAAACGCCATTTGCTTTCCCAGTGTGTTGCTGGAGTGTCTCAGTGGGACTCACCTTCGCTTTATCTTGTTTAGGAGTTCAAGGAGGGTCGCCGGGCCAGTCACACAGCCCCACAGGTGCTCTTCAGCCACAGGGAGCCACCCTTGGAGCTGAAAGACACAGACGCGGCCGTCGGCGACAATATCGGCTATATCACCTTTGGTAAGCAGGCAGCTCTGAGGCCTGGGGACACGCGAGGAGGAGAGAGGCTCCTGCTGCTGCATGGAAAACAAAAAGGAATTCACCTTCCCCGAGTGGTTCAAGTGGGTTATTGAGGGCTGAAGGGACTCGAGTTGCATTCTGTGTTGTCTGCCCCCTTCGGTGTGTCCCTTTGCTGTATCAGGTCACCTCAGCTCTGCTGTGGGCAAGAAGGCGTGGAAGTGGACAGTGAGCCATTTAGTGTCTGCCTACAAAATAAGTTTGGCATTTGGGAGCAAGGGAAGGGTGGCTTTGCTGTACTATTGTGGAAACTGGAGGTTTCTTGTGGGGAGTTTTCATGCGAGTGTATTTGTAGCTTGTCCAGCAGCAGGCACCTGTGCAGTGCTTGGTCAGCAGAGGCAATCAGAGCAGGAGCAGGGCAGCAAGTTCTGCTTCTCCAGCTCTGCCTCTTTGCTCTGGGCCAAATGCTTCCATCTCTGATGAGCTGTTTTCCCCTGCCTGCAGAGGTGCTAGCCAGCGGAGTCATTGCTCCCTCCTGGGCAGCGATGCTGAGGGCTGAGCTGAGGAGTCCAAACCCTACCGTGTTCAAAGAGAAAGGGCTCTTCCAGAGAAACAGGGGGTCATAGTTGGGTGTGCCATTAGGGTCTCTCAGGCTGGCATTTCTGCAGTTCGGAGCTCAGAGGTGGAGCACAGACCCTGCAAGGGAAGGTGAAGTTAGCTCTGCCCTCCTCTGGTGCTGGGAATGGTGCCTTGAGGTTAGTACAGCTATGGGAGGACTGTCTAATGGCAGGTCTGGGACAGCAAGCAAGACTTCATTCTTGTTGAGCTGCCATTTCCTTATTATCTGATCTGACAGTCCCAGGTGAGATCATCACCCAGACAAAAAGGTCTTTCAGCCCTTGGATCTGGGACGCTTGGAAAGAGCGAGCCGCCGGCCCCTGCAGTAACCACGTCTGGCTCTGTCACGGGCCGGCAAGCTGCCAGGCAGCGATCCACAACTGATTTCAAGATCCAAGGGCAGACTGGATCTTGAAAACAGTTGAGCAGCCTGGCCGCACTTGTCTGCCTCCCAGCTCTCTCCTGCGTTTGCTTCTCCCAAGCACTGAAGTAGCATCATGCAGTTTCCTACAGTGCCGTCATCTCTGGGCACTCGGCCTTGCCTGTGTCCTCCGGAGTGCACAGCTGTGTCCGGGCTGCTGCAGGAGACGTGGAAAAGTGCTGCTAAGCCCTGTGTTTAAAATCACAAGTGCTGCTTAATCTTGGTATGTGTCACAGTAAAGGTGTCTTTGTAGAGAGTGAAGTAGGCATTTGGAGCAGCACACCCTGAAGCCTCCAGCACTGGAGGAACCTGAAGCCTTTTGGTAGCCTCCGGAGCCACTAATGGTTTGTGTTGCCCTCTTCTTTCAGTGCTGTTCCCCCGTCACACCAATGCTGCTGCCAGAGACAACACCATAAACCTGATCCACACATTCCGGGACTACCTGCACTATCACATCAAGTGCTCGAAGGTACCGAGGGGACAGGGCTGGGGGATGCAGGGTAGCTTGGGCCCATCTAACCTGGGTGCTGCAGGGAAGGAGCACGGGGCAGGGGTGCACCCCTGAGAACTCACTAGGGTCTGGCATTGCCCTCCCCAGTCATGCAGGGGTGGCAAGTGATGCATCATCACCTTCTCCCTGCTCTTTGGTGGAGGCAGCACCTGTTTGCTTCCCATCCTAATGTTTTTCCCTTTGACCAGGGCTCAGGCAGCAATTTTCACTGCTGCCTCCTGAACTCCCCTCACAGCACCGTGGCCATGCAGAGCTAGGTGCTTTCCCAACAAGGAGCAGAAAGATAGCTCCAACCCCATGTCCTGAAATCCCAGCTATGAAGACAGGATCCTGACATGTCCCCATTTTGTCCTGATGAAACGCAGGCCTATATTCACACGCGTATGAGGGCGAAAACATCGGATTTCCTCAAGGTGCTGAATCGTGCCCGTCCAGACGCAGAGAAGAAAGAAATGAAAACAATCACGTGAGTAGCAAAGCGAGGCCCAGCTCTCTGGGCTTCTCTGCCAGCCCTGAGCTCGCTCCTTCTCAGCTCAGCATACTCCAGTCTCGGGAGGGTGATGCTGTGGGGGTGACCAGACCAGGGCCTGATGTGCTGGGATCCCATCTGAGAGAGAACAGGGGTATTTCATAGTGAGGTGCTTGCCTGGGTGCCTTGAGGCGAAAGACTGGATCAGGGTCTGTTGGCCTCCCAGGACTCCTGTGCTCTCTCCACCACCCTCACTCACCGCCTCACGTGTCCTTTGTAGGAGCTGGGTCTGCAGCAAACCCTGTGCCAGCAGGTGCTTTGCGAAAGAAGGCTCATACATGGCTCTGCGAGCCCTGGTGTCTCCATTGTCCCCCCTCAAGCCCGTGGTGACATTTGTGGGGCTTTTCCCCTGTATTAAAGCTCTGGGGGCAGCTCCAGCTCACAGGGGAGAGTGGCCAGGTCCTTCCTGGGGGTTTGCGGGCACTGGAGCAGGTTGCTGCTGTCGGGTGTGTCTGCAGCTCCTTGGAGCCCGTGGCTGCCCCTGGCCAGCATGTAGCTGGGGCCAGGAGCACTCCCGGGCCGCCATGCTGGCTGGCTGGCTCCCTCTTGTGAATAAAGCAGGCCAGAGCAAAGTGGGTGCAGGAGAGCAGTTGTGTGAACATGTTTCCCCCAGGTCCTTTACCTTCTGCTGATCCCAGAGCCCCTTGGTGTCCTTTTTCTGTGCATCCTGGCATGTCCCCCCTTTGCGTTCTGCTCCAAGGCAGTGGGGTTGTCCCCTGTGCGAAAGCCCACCCCTCCCCACAGCCCCGTGACCTGGTTCTGCAGCCACAAATGCCTGCGAGCTCAGAACCAGCAGTGCCTGCCTGGCTTTGAGAGCTTGGGGCAAGCACATGCCCCACCAAAAGCCCCGTAGCCACCCTAGGGCACCCCAGAACAGCGCCTGGGGCTGTGCTGACCTCTCTCTGCATCCTTTCAGGGGGAAGACATTCACAACCCGTTAACGCCGGGGTCACTGAGGCTGCCGTGGAGGACGAAGGTTGGGGCACTTGCTACCCGATAATCGTAGCTTTTCATGTTGCACCTCTGTGGGCTCATAAGGAATTCAAGCAATCGGGGTCTGTTTGTACGACAGTTTGGGGAGTAATCTGCAGAAACGAGCTGTGCTTGCAAGGACTCGATCGTTCCAAGAAACAAAACCTTAATTCCAGTTTGATTGACTTAATTTCTTTTCTTTTTTAATTTTTTTTTTCTTTTCAAGCTGTTTCGCTTTGCAATATGTTACCGGAAATAAGTTGCAGTATTTCTTATGAGAATAATGCAATATTAACTTGATTTCTTCTGAGTATTTGAGTTCAAAACTCCTGTATCTGAAGAAATACTGTTGGGGTTCATTAATAAAGGAGATCTTTCTATCTTAAGAAAGGGCTGTGGGGCTTTGGCTTGTCGATGCATATGGCCTTGCCCTGGAAGGGGTGTTCAGAGTCACAGGCACAAGGTGGGTAATTACTGTATCCCAGAGCAAATTACTTCTGGTGATCTCTGTCTTGGGGGCTGAAGGGGGGGAGCTGTGTCCAGGTCTAGGAGTGAGTATCCTGTTGTGTTAGGGAATTCCTGGGCTGCACAGAGCAGGATTCTCCTACCCTCAGCCAGCAATCTGCACCCCTCCCTCCTACTCTGACCCCCTCATTCCCCGTAACAGGGAGAGCGAGGAGGGGTGTCTCTGGCTTCACCCAGACCAGAATGAAACCATCCACCATTAACCCTTAGGCCATGGCTGGATGCTGGGGAGATCCCCAAGGAGGGAGGGAGCACAGCTCCCCCGGTCCTCTTCCCCCGTAACAAGCAGAGTGGATGGCATCCAGTTAAGTGAAATAATTTATATAATTAAAAGACATTTTCATACAAAACCCCAGGCTTGGCCCCCAGATGGTGAGGGCAAAGCGGGGCAGGCTGGAAAATTACAAAGCACACACTGGAAAAGGGGTGAAACCCATCTCCCTCATCCCTCTGTACATGAGCCACCCTCCCTCGGCCCTGTTCCTAGCGATCGGGGCACTGGACGCAGAACACTTTGGCTTGGTGGTCGCCGGAGGTTGTCACCACAATGGAGGCATCCCTGGGGAGAGACAGGCCTCAGAATGGGGCTGGGGGCTTTGGGCACCCCACACCCCTGACCCAGCTCTGAGACCCTCAAGTCTCAGCATGGACCTGGGTCTGTCCCCCCACGTTGGGTCCAGAGCCCATGTGATGATCACAGAGTGATGTGAGTTCCTGAGGCTGGAGGCCCCTGCCACCCCTGGTCCCTCCACCCATCAGGGAAGGGGTCTAGGGGTTCCCCACTCACTTGTTGACGGCAAAGTCGAGGATTTCAGCCGAGTGCCCTCGGTACTCGCTGATCATCTTCCCCGAGCGGGCATCCCAGAGCCGCACGGCCCCATCCAGGCTGCAGGTGTACACCACGGCCGAGCTCTCCTCCCACAGCAACTGCACAATCCCCGACTGGGGCAGGGGGAGACCACAGGGTGAGCACTGGGGACCCCCAGCAAGTCTCAGCTCCCTCCCTGTGCCCCCCCGCAGTGTTGTCCGTCATCCCCACAAATAGGAGAGCCAGTCCCCAGGGCCAACCTCTGGGTCACATCCTCTGTGCAGAGACTGCGGCTACCTTTGGGGAAGCCCAAGGGGCTGAGGGAGAAGCACAAATTGGGAACTGGCCCCAGGAAAGCCCCTGGGCTCCAAGGGAGATCGTAGATAGGCCCAGAGACATCCCCCCCCACCCCCAGGCCTGGGGAGAGGGGGTAGGGCAGTACCTCGTGTTGGCACTTATGCCTCAAGCTCTGTGTGGAGAGGTCGTAGATAGCCAGCGTGCCATCCAGGTAGCCCACAGCAGCCAGTGGCATCCTGCAGAGAGGGGAACAGGCATTAAGTGGGCCTGGGGGATGCAGAGATGGAAGTGTGTGAAGGATCAAGGTTGAAGGCAAAGCACATTGAGAAGATGAGGGACGATCCAATGACTAGAGCCATGAAACACCTCGGTTCAGGAAACCAACAGGAAAGTGAAAGCCAGCAAGGGGCCCTGAGGTGCACGAGAGAGAAGACAACGTCCTGGTAGGAAAGCTCCCCAGCAGCAATGTCTGGAGGGCATCCCAGCCAAACTGTGGTCCACCAGGCTAGCCCAGAAACCCAGCAGGTTCTGGGGAGGACTGAGCAGCTGGTGTCCCTTGTCCTCTCTGTCACACACCAGTGACCCGGGATACCCACAGCCAACTGGGGGGACGGGTTGAGAGCAGAATGAGCACGAGGGATGGAAACGGGTCTGTCAGTAACAAACATCCCCCTGTAAGGTCTGGCACTGAAGAGGGACTGTCACCCCCCACCCTCCACCCCCCCCCCCGCCACACGTCCCCATACTCACACGTTACAGAAGCCCAGTGACTCCACTGAGTTGGACTCTACCTCCTCGCCCTCGCCAGCAGGGGCCTTGGGGGCCACACTCTCCATCTTGAACACGCACACCACCTGGATGGAGGGAGGCTGACTAGTGCCCGAGGGGAGGGGAAGAGGACCCTCAGTCACACTGAGGTCCCCTTCCTTATCCAGGATTGAGCCTACACCTCCTGGACACCAAGGCCTGACCCCAAAACCTCAGCTCCTTGGAGCAAACAAGTGGGGGAACTTCCTTCTGTGAGCCCTGCGGGACCACCCAGCTACGGGTCCCACCAGTAGCTGGGAGAAAGCAGTTGTGTTGGCCAAGGGCGCCTCCTGCTGGCTGCCAGTGGCCACCACAGGCTGCTGGGGGCCAGCAGAGCACTGAACCACCAGGGGACACCCGCCTGGCCCAGGACAGGGGCTTGGGAAGCCGCTCCCCTGTCCCCCAGGGCTGCTGGCTCTGCCCCCGCCAGCACAGACCCACCTTGCCCGTGGCAGAGTTGACCAGCTTGGCGTGACAGTCCACAGAGCCCGTCATGATCAAACTGCCGTCCTGGTTGCTGGCCACACATGTCAAGGGGTCCTGGTGGCCGTCCTGGCCTGGGGGGCAAGCAGGAGAGGCATGAGCTCCACATGTCCTCCCAGCAGAGACCTGGTGGACCTTGAAACCCACCCTGCTGCAGCCTCCACCTTGCTCGGCTCTGCCAGCACCCCAGTGGCAAGGAGCAGCCACCTGCCCCAGGCTCCCTCTGGCAGCCCCTGGCCTCACAGGGTGCTACCTCTCCACCCAGGCAGAGGTCAGAGCCCGCTGGAAGGGGCCGTTCCCCAATTAGGGAGCACCCCAGGTGATTAACCTCTTCCCTACCTTTCAGGACATGCAGCGAGGTTCCCTGCTTCAGGTCCCAGATGCGCATGGTCCCATCCTCGTACCCCACCACCGCTCGCTTCCCTGGGTGAGACAGAGCCAGCCAATAGAGCCAGAGCTCCCCTCGTCCCTCCACCTCCCACTCAGCACAGACTGGCAGAAGCAGGAGGGCAGATGGTGACAGCGGGATCTGTCACACTCCCCACCCCGGACAGCCCCCGTGCCTCACCATCAGGCAGGATCCTGCCACACGTGGCTGGGCACGCAGGGCCCTGGAAGGTTTTGCAGTCTCCGCTGGGGATCTTCCACATCCAGGAGTTGCCATCAGCCGTGCCCGCCAAAAGGACGTGGGCTTGAGGGTGCCACTCCATCCACTAGGCAGAGAGAGGGACAGGCAGTGTCATGGGGGTGCCATCCCCCCCGCCACCATCTGAGTCCCAGCTGCTGGCCCAGGAGCTCCCCATGGCACCAGGGCTGGCGCTGCTCACCTCCAAGTCCCCCACCTCGAAGGACCACACTTCTTCCTTGGCGTCCACCCGCCACACTTTGATAAGCCCAGACATGTCACCCGTGGCCACAAACACAGAGTCATGACTGAAGCCGGCACAGGTGACCGAGTCCTTGTGTCCTAGAGACGTCAGGGGACAGAGACCACTCAGGCCAAGCTACAAAGGATAGGCAGGAGCCCGGCTCCAGCAGAGCATCCGCTAGGGAAGAGCATGTCCGGAGAGACATGGCCGGGAGGGGACACGGCCGCTCACTCGGACAGCCTCGAGCACCTCACCTGAGCATTCGAACAGGAGCTCTCCGTCACTCACACGCCACACAAAGGCCTTGTCGTCCTCCCCGCCCGTCACCGCCAGCGTGTTGGTCTTGGGGTCAAGGCTCACGCAGAAAACAGAAGCTTTGCACAAGAATAAAGAGAAGCTACACGGCTCGGACGCCGCTCACACCCCACCTGATGTTCCCAGGGGATCCAAACCCCACGCAGCACTGGGTCTGGGTGGGATGTCAGCGAGCTGAACTCCCAACCCAAACCAGCGGGAATCAATTCTTCCCATGGGGGAAAAGCAGCACAGGCTCTCTGCTGAGCTCAGAGCGAGGTGCCGTGGTAGGAGGCTCAAAGGCCTTCTCTACCAGAGTGTAAGTTAGAAACAAGCAAAGCCCAAAGTGTCAGAGCCCCGAACCGTGACGGCTGCCGCAGGAACGGCCGGGACACGGCAGCCTGGCAAGGACCTACTGCACCCCCTTATTCTGCAGAAAGCCGGTGCGGGAGCAGGTCCTGAGGGGGACCCCAGCAGCCGCTGCCCATGCCCACCGCTCACCCGAGTGGAGGGAGAACGTGACCTCGCTGTCGTCCTGCGCCTCCATGCCATCCTCCACCCCTTCGTCGTCCTCTGTCTCCCAAGCCTCGGCGTCGGGCTCTTCCGCCCCCTCGTCTTCAAAGTCCACGTCCTCCATCTCGTCGGCCAGGTCATCTGCAGAGGGCGAAGGTCAGGACGCGGCTCGCGGCCTGCCCGGCTCGGCCCTCCCAGGGCAGGCGGCTGCGGGCACGGGGGGACCTCGGGGGTCCCCGAGGGACGGGGCAGCGCGGGGGACGCGCGATCCCGACACTGTCGCGGCCAGGAGACATGGAGCAGAGGGGCTGCAAAGGAGCGGGGCGCGACGCGGGGAGAGGCCGCGGGCCCGCGGCGGGGAACGGGCGGGGACCCACGGCCGGGCCTGGCACTGGGGCGGGGCCGGAGCGGGCCCGGTGTCCCGGTGGGAGGCCGGAGCCCCCGCAGGGCCTGCCCGTTGCCCAGCGAGGGGCGCCCCGTCTCACCCGGCCCGGGCGGGCCCAGCTCCACCACCTCGATGATCTCCTCATCGCCGTGGAAGCCCAGCGCCCCCGGGCCCTCGGCGGCCTCCATGCCGGCCTGCCCGCGCGCCCCACCCCGCCGCCGCCGCTTCCGCCGCTCCCGCCGCTCGCCCCGCCCTGGCCAATCCCCGCCCGCCGCCCCCTCTCGCCTCAGCCAACCCCGGGCCGCGTCCTCCCCCGGACCTCGCCCCGCGCGGTGCACTCTGGGAGTTGTAGTTTTCCGCGCGCCGCCCGCTCAGCGCCGCCCCCCGGCAGCCACCCGCGCGGCGGACTGCAGCTCCCGGCATGCACCGGGGCCGCCGCACACCGGCACAGCCCACCATGGCGGCGGCGCTCGGCGGACTGCGGGGTAACGGCGGGCGGGCGGAGGGGGCGGCCCCGGGCGGGGGGGGAAACAGGAGCGTCCCACCGCCACCCTCACCGCACGGCCCCGCGGCCTCCGGCACACCCTCCCCGGGGACGCCCCCAGGCCCGGCCCGCGGGGCCTCGGCGCCGGCCTGCCCCGCCCGGCTGAGCAGAGGTCTTAGAGCCACGCCCCTGGTGCGCTTGGCCACGCCCCTGGGACTGTGCTCCGCCCCTCACGGCTCAAGCCCCGCCTCCGAGCTCCTCCCCCGGGGCAGGGGCAGGGGTACGGGCAGGGCAGGGGTGCGGGCAGGGGTGCGGGCAGGAGCCTCAGGCGTCGCGGGCTGGCCCCCCCGCACACTGCCCCGTGGCCGCCCCTCCCTTACGCCTCTCTCCCCACAGGGCTGCTGGCAGCAGCAGGGCGGGCAGCGGGTCCCACCAGGCCCTGGGGGCTGCCGGTCCCCCTGGGCCCACGGCTCCTGCAGCAGAGCTGCCACCGGCCAGCGGGGCCACAGCCCAGCCCGGAGCCCGGCAGCAGGGGGCTCCCCGAGGGCGTGGAGTACATCCCCACGCGCAAGAAGGCCAAGAACCCGATGAAGCCGGTGGGGGTGGCCTGGTGAGTGGCTGGGGCAGCGGGAGAGGCTCAGCACCTGGGGGCTTCGCTGCTCTGTGAGGCCTGGGGCGGGATGGGGGCTCCCGGGGGGCTGCAGTGCTGAGCAGGGAGGGGTGCCCTGGGGTGGCACAGGGCCCTTGTTTCCCTGCGGCTCTCTCCATCTCCTGCCCGTGGACTGTCCTGCAGGGCCATCGGGTTGCCCTCCGGCATCATCCTCTTCCTCCTGGTCAAGCGGGAAGTCGATAAAAACCGTCTGGAGCAGCTCAAAATCCGCCGGAAGATGATGGAAGCCAACCAGGGCGAGTACGAGTCGGAGCGATACAAGAGGGTGGCCAGGGGGGCATAGCCAGGCTGCCCCCCACCCCCAGCCTGGCACCGTGGCAGCCCAAAGGGACTTGGCCAAGGGGACGCCAGCCCCGTGGGACACGCAGCACTGGCGCCTGCCCTCCCTGTCCAGCCCATGGGGTGGTCGTGGGGATGGACGGGGACAAATAAACCTGGTCCCTGGTGAATGGAACAGCTCGGTGCTGCTGCGGTCGCTCCCTCAGCACTCAGCCCCAGGCTCTGCCTGCCCCCACGGTGGCGGGGGGCCTGGCTGCTCCATAGCCGGGGTCCTGCCCACAAGGGCAGGGGGCGGGCCAGGCCTGGAGCAGCTCAACCTTGGCTCTTCTGCTCCAAAGCAGGGTGTGTGCTGCCCCAGGCCGCAGCCCCCGCAGATGCTGCCCACAGGTTTTTCGAGGGAGTTGCCACACCAGTAAGACTGGGACCGTCTGGAAAATTAAAGTGTTTTATTTAGCAAGTGCAATTTTGCCCGCGTCCGTGGCTGCAGGGCCTCCACGACGTGAACTCTGCCACGAGTCCCGCCACAGGCGGTCCCAGCTGCCCCCCGCCCACACCGGGCACCACCACAGCTCAGGGAGGGGGGCACGGCCGGAGCCGCATTTAAGGCACCAAGTGAATGACACCGACCAGGCTCTGCCAAAAAAAATCCCAACATGATCTCAGCGGCTGCTGCCAGCTCCCCGTGCCCAGGCAGGACTGTGGCACTCCGCTGCCAGCCTGGCACCACCAGCACAGCCTCGGCGTGCGGTGCCAAGGCCAGGCACTGCCTAAACACTCGTGGCCGGTCCCCCCCACCGCCCTTGGAGGCTTGTTGCGGGGGTGATCAAGGGAAGCCCTTTCCTTAGCAGTCTACAGGTAAGGATGACGAAGCGTTAGGAGTCATGGTAAGCGGCCGTATCCTGTACAGAGGCCAGAGGTGGGGGTGAGGGGCATTGGGCAGGACAGGAGGGGTCCCGGGGCTAATCCCGGCCCACGATCTGCAGGATGAAGGTGAAGATGTAGACGATGTCAGTGTAGATGGTGAGGGCACCGTAGATGTACTCCTCAGGGCTCAGCGTGTTCTTCCTGTTCCCCAGCACAAGTTGGGTGTCATAGGCAAGGAACTGGGGGGGCAGAGGGTGTCAGGCAGGGACCACAGGTCCCTGCCTGACACCCTCTGCCCACCCCAGCCGTCAACTCACCAGGGTGAAGGCGATGGCACCGATGGCTGCATACAGCATGTGGAGCCAGGGGACCTGCGCAGGGAAGGGGACGCGGGCAGGGTGAGCTGGGTGCTGGCAGGCAGCAGGCAAGGCAGGGCAGGTCCTCGGCTCCCGAGGAGACACCGCTGACGCCAATGCCGACGCACCCTCTCCCTGCGGGCAAGCTGCCTCTGCCGTGGCCAGCACCACACCCTGCTTCCCAGCAAAGGGGGGCCACCCAAACCCCCCTGCCCTGGGGACACACAACCGGGGACACCCGTGGCACCCCACAGCCCTCTGTGCCCCTTACTCACATATTTGAAGGACAGGACAATGGCGGTGACGATCCCAGTCACCATGACCACGATACCCAGCACGCAGAAGAGCCCTGGACACGATGTAAAATCAACCTGTCGGGGGACAACACATGTCACAGGGAGCCCGGGGTGTCCCCACCACCCAGCACTCCATGCCTGACCCCATCTAGGGCAGGGCAGCGCATGTCCCCTTCTCACCTTGGTCTGGAAGCAGAAGATGGTGACAATGATGGCCACGATGGCGGTGATGAGCATGGCGATCAGGACAGCGTTGGTCCGGTACATGCTGTGGATGGAGGGGACGCCAGTCACCCCACGCTTTGTAATCCCCCTGCCAGGGGGGCATTGGTGACCCCCACCCAGCCCAAATCCTGGGCAGGGACCCCGCTGTCCCCAAGCCCAGGGGACCAGGGTGTCCCCCAGCAGCCTCTCATTTGAGCCAGCCACGTGGAGGGGGACAAGCGGGACCCCAGCTCCTGTCACCGCGGTGTCCCTGGGGCATACCTGGCAATCGTCCCCGTCATCAGCCCCATGGCCAGCGTCTGTGGGAGAGAAGGGTGGGCTCAGTGAGGCGAGCCCAGTTCCTGGCTGCCCCCTGCCTGCCCACATGTCCCCCCCCATCCCTCCTAGCCCACCTGGGGAGCTGGGGTGCCATGGAGCCACCACCAGACCCGCCCCCCCCACCAGCCCCAGCCCACTCACGAAGATGCTCAGCAGGATGATGTTCCAGGGGAAGCGTCTCCTGGGGACAAAAACAGCGGAGAGGGGTGAGCTGGTGACAGCGGACATGTCGTGTGTGTCCCCAGCCCCCGTCCCTCCCCACCGGGGCAGCCCCGGGCAGGGATCCTACTGCACAGCTATAGGGGTGGCTCCAAAACCCCACACCAGGATCTGAGGGGCCACAAACCACCCCCTTCCCCTCCACCATGCCCGGGAGCCCCCCCCCCCATATCCGCACCCCCCCACCCCACCCCGGGGTCCCAGCCACCGGGGACTCACCGGGGACCTTGGCAGCAGGCCAGCACCAAGTAGGTCACCAGGAACACAGCACTGCAGAGAGAAACAGCAGGTGTCAGCCCCGGGACTCCCCCTCCGGGCTGGGAGGCCACGTTTGTGGGGTGCCAGCTGCCGGAGGGCACCCCAGGGGGGCACGAGCAGGGAGACACCCTACTCACTACGAGGCATAGTAGACAGCGACGTTCCTCTGCACAAAGGAGCGGACGGGGGAGCTGCGGGACAGGAAGCACGAGCGTGAGGGAGGGGGGACAGCAACTACTGTCCCCTTGGGACCCCCCCCCCACAGGGGACATGGGGTCAGGCTCCCCCTTTTTCAGGGCAAGCCTAAGGAGGGACCCCCCCAACTCACACGAAGGTGAACACGGCAATGATCCCCACTGTCACCAGCAGCTGCAGGGAGATGATGGCATAGACCTGCAAGAGACGGGGGGTCAGCACCTGGCCCCCCACCCCGACGGGTGCCCCCAGCCCCCCCCACCCCAACGGGTGCCCCCAGTCCCTCAGGACTCGCCTTGCGGATGAAGGTGTGCCGGACCTTCCTGTCCCAGTCGGACGATTGGAGGGGGGAGCCATCCCCGATGCCATCGTCACCTGCAGTGGGGGACACCCCTCAGTACCAGAGTGGGCTATGCAGACCCCCCATAGCACCACTGTTTCTAGTGCCCCCTCAAAAAAAACCCCAAGATACCCCCACTTACCGAACCGAATAGGCATGGTGGGCATGGCCATCCCTGGCTGGGGGTACCCCCCAGCTGCTGGGTACCCCCCTGGCTGCGCATACCCCCCTGGTGCAGGGTACCCCCCGGGCTGCGGGTACCCCCCGGCATAGTGGGAAGGCTGGGGGTACCCCCCGGGGGGCGGGAGGTAGAGGGGGTTCTTGTCATCGTAGGGGGGGGGCGCGTTGGGCTGTGCCATGCCGGCTCCCTGCTTCTCCCGCGGGCACCTGGAGGGGAGAGATGTTGGGGGGCATCAGGGCACGTCCCCTTCCCCGGGCAGGACGTGTCCCCAGCGAGCGGAGCTGCAGGTGCAGGGACACAGGGGACAGCAGAGCCGCAAAACCTCCCCCTCCCACTTTAACCACGGTTTCTAATTAATAAGGACGAGCTGGCCTGAATGCCAGCAGGTCAATGAGAGGCGAGGGACATCCCCACTGTCCCTCGGCCGCGGCCACCCGCATTCCTGCGCCCTGAGTCCCCCACGCCTGCGTCAGTGGCCAGCCACAGGCAAGGCACGGCCACGCTGACTCAAGCCATGGCGGGAACGTGACCTCTCTGCGGGGATGTGACCTCTCCGGCCTCTGGAGCCCACCCTGCCATCGCAGGGGGACAGGAAGGGTCCCCCTCCCCATTCCCCGGCTGGTCTCTGGCTCCTGGTGGCACTGTCCTGGGGACAAACAGCATCACCCTGCCCACTGCCTGGGATGGAAACACAGGGCTTGATCCTAATCACACCCACGCAGACCCCTCTGCCCCCCTCCCCATTTTGGGGGTGCCCCCTCCATCCAGCAGCCCAGTGGGTCACGCAGGGGCTCCAGAACTCCTGAGTGCCCCGGAGAGTTATAGAGACAAGTGCCATCTGCGTCACCTCAGAGGGAGGTGGATGCGTCCCCAGGAAGGGGAGCCAGGACCCCCCCCGGGGCTGAGCTCCCCTCCCCGGCCGTGCTGGGCCCCCTCTCAGAGCCCCCGGCTGCCGGGCTTGGCTCCAGGAGGAGGAGGAGAAGGCGGAGGAGGAGAAAGGCAGGATCTCCAAGGCCAGGAAAACAACCACGCTGCCAAGAGCCGGTGCCAAGCCTTTACCCGCCTGCCACCCCCCCGGCGCTGGCACTGGGGACCCTGAGCCCCAGGCAGGTGCCAGGACCCCCCACGTCCCCCCTGCCCACAGCGGTGACGTGACCCCGGGACCGTCCCCAGGAAGGGACCAGGATCTGATCTCGACCAGACCGGGGCTGGGAGGGGACTAGGAGCTTCCTCCAGCATGACGCCAGCGCTTCCCGCAGCCGGGCTGGGCGGGCAGCAGTGCCGAGGGGGGCACACCCAGGCCAGCCATGCCAGGCCAGGGGGACCAGCTCAGCCTCCACCCCTCCTGCCGTCCGTCTGTCCGTCCGTCCCAGCCATGGTGGAGCTCCCACGGCCCTGCCGCCCTTCGCCGTCGCGATGACGGTGGTGCTGAAAATAACGGGCATGGCAGTGACCACCTCGGCCAGGAAGTTTTGCTTTCACTGCTCTGTGGTTTCCCAAGAAGCACCTGGTGCTCCTTGGCACCGCCGCATCTGCGGGGCCAGCGAAGCGCCCAAAATAGGAGCCTGACCCCAAGAAAACCTGTGACTGGCACCCAGTTAGGGGGAGACCGGAGTCCCCAGGACGGCACCCAGGTGTCTCAGGAAAGTGGGGTGGATCCAGCTGGCACATGGACATTGGGGTGTCCCACCCTGTGCCCCTGGCCAGCACCCCATGGCAGAGGACTGCCGGCTGCCCCAGCCCCTCCTGTCCCCACCCCAGCCAAGTGGCCTTGGGGACAGGGAAGTAACCAGCCCGACGTGTCCCTGCGGCTGACGCACCCAGGGAGGCAGGCAGCACCCCGCACTCTCCCTAACACCCCGGCCGGGGCACAGCAGGGCCCCCGAAACCAGAGGTCACTGGCCACAGGTCCACCCGGGCTGGCTCGGTGGCCCTAGAATGACGCGCCGTCCATGGGGACAGGGCGCTGCTCTGCACTGGCACCGTGACTCAGCACAGATAAGGCGCACATGGCGGGGACCTGGGGCGCAGGCGGCTGTCACCCCCGGCATGGCCCCGCGGGTGGCACGGGGCAGAATCCCCACCAGTTGCCCCCACGTCCCCACAGGGCTCAGGCCCCTGCCACCAGTTCTGTGGGGACCCCGGGGTGCCAAGGGCCACCCTGTGGGGACCAGGGCTTGGGGTGGGGGCCGGGGCTCCCCGCTTTCCCTACGGCGAGGCTGCCTGCAAAAGCATCTGCCTGCCCAGAAGAGCCTGGAAGCTCCCAGCAGCACGGCACAGCTTGGTACAGCATGGCACAGCTTAGTACAGCATGGCACAGCTTAGTACAGCATGGCACGGCTCAGTATGGCACAGCACAGCTTGGTACAGCACAGCTTGGCACAGCACGGCTCCTCCGTACGGCACAGCACGGCTCAGTACGGCACGGCTTGGTACGGCACGACCCCACCCAACACAACACAACACAACTTGGCCTGGCTCAGCCCGGCCCAGCCCAGCCCGGCCCAGCCCAGCCCGGCTCGGCAGGGCTCACACCGCGGGGGGTCAGCGCGGCCCACCCAGGCCGAGTTCCCACCCCGCTCACACAGGACATGAGCTTGCCCGACCTCAGCACCGCCGCTGCCCCTCTGCCCACTCCCCCAAGCCCCCTCCCGGGTGGCAGGGACATGTGACAGAGGTGCCCCCCCGTCCCCAAGCCCAGGCGCCCCCACACCACTCAGAGCCAGTCCCCACGCACCCCCACGGTGCCACCCCACACCCTGCCCGTGCCCTCCCCTCCTGAGACACCCCACGGGGGTCCGTCGGGACACCTCCCACAGCACCACGGGACGGTGCTCCCCGCCCGGACCACCCCACGCCGCGCCCCGATTCCTCCCTCCCCACACGACCCCGTGGGGTCCGGAAAGCGGTACCACCCCTACCAGTGGGGTCCCGCCCGGGGGTCCTGTCTCCCCCGCGTCCCTGCCCGCGGGTCCCCGCTCCGTCCCCGCTCCCCCCGCCGTGCCACACCTCTCCCCGAAGCGCCCCCACCCGCTCCGGGAATGGGGGTCAGGGGGTCGCAGCGCGTCCCCGCGTCTCAAGGACCGGCCCCCCACCCCCGCCCACCGTCCTCCGGGAAGGGACGGGCCGGGCCGGGCCGGGCCGGGCCGGGCCGGTCCAGTGCTGGGACACCCCCCCCACCCTGCCGGCTGTGGCACCGGAGGGCGCCGGGACAGGGGGGTCGGGGGAAACCGGGCAGGGGGGGGTCGGCGGAAACCGGGCAGGGGGGGAGTCGGGGGAACGGGAGGGGACCACCGGGCGGGGGGGTTGGGCTCCGCGTCCGGGCCCCACCCGTGTCGGCGGCCCCGCACGGGAACCGGAGGGGTGCGGAGCGGAGCCGGGCCGCCGTACCTGCTGCGCGCTGCTCCGCCGGGCTGCGGCCGCCACCAGCCGGGACGGGGCGGGGGAAAGCACCGCCCGCCCGCCGCGCCCCCCCGCGGCGGCTCCGCGCCGCTGCGCCCCGGGGGGCCGGGCGAGCCGGGGGCGGGGGGTGCGCTCCCCCCCCGCTGCTCCCCGGGGCGGACCCCCCCCCGGAGCCTCCTTTCTGCCGGCTCTGACGTCACTTAGGGACCCCCTTCTCTGCGCAGTGACGTCAGCTGGGGGGGGACACCCTTTGCGACGATGGGGGGGGGAAATCCCCTCCTCTCGCCGGTGACGCGGGCGGGATCAACCCCCGCCTCGTTCCCACGGCGCTGACGCGGCGTGACCAGCAGGGGGCGCTCAGGAGGCGGCGGGGGGGCGTGGCCGGGGCGGCATGGCCGCGGGGCGCGGGGGGCGACACCCGGGCCATGGCAGGGCCGCGCTGCGGGCGGCGGTGGCCGTTGCCCGTGGGCTGGGGGCCGCGTGCCTGCGCCGCCTCGCGCCCCTCCGCCGCCTCGCCCGCCGCGCCTCCGCCGCCCTCATGGGCCTCGCCTGCTCGCTGCTGTTCCGCGTGGGGTGAGTGTCCGCCGCTCCCGTACGGACCCCCCACCCCCGCCGGGAGGGGGTCACCGCCGCTCGCCTTTGTTCTGCCCCCGGGGAGGAAGGGCTCGTCCTCCCCCGTTTGTGCGGAGCCCCCCGGGGAGGGACCGGGGTCAGCCCGGTGTGCTCCGGCCCCGCTGGCACGGGGAGGCTGGGCCTGGGGCTGGAGGGGGGGCAGCCCCCCACGGGTGCTCGGCCCACCCGGGCCGGGGGGGTGAGGGCAGGCGGTGTCAGCCCGGTTACCGAGAGGCTTCGCAGGGCCGGGAATCAGCCACGGGCTCCCTCAGCACCGTAACGGTCACTCCCGCATCTGACACTCCCCCCTCCCTCCCCGGGGCTGGTTCCCTCGGGTCTCCGGCCGTGGCCTTGCTGCCCGGTGCTGGCAGGAGCCTCCGCTCCCCGGCCCCCCGGGCTCCCACCCCCCCCACAGATGCAGGGGCCCCCCCGGCTCCTACCGAGATCCCTCCCCGGTGTACCTGCCGGTGCGGGGGGTGTAACCGTCTAGGAGGATGCCCTTGGCCTGGGCTTTGCATGTCCCTCGTGGCACCAGTCCCTGTCCCCAGCCCCAAAAGGCCGGTGTATAAAGGGGGGTGCCCCGTGTCTGTTGTACCCCTGCGTGGCACGTGCCGCGGGGGCATTTCTCGCTTCCCTTTTCCCTCGGCCCGTTCTGCTCCCACTTCCCCTGTCCCCGGGACCATGGCAGCCAGGGCAGGCCCTGGGAGCGGGGGTCAACCCTGGGCATGGCCCCCTGGGGACAGGAGGGGGACAGCCGGGGATGCCCGGCAGCAGCCACAGGCAAAGCCCTCCTGGACAGACGGACAGACAGATGGACACCCCCGCAGCGATGCCCCCCACCTCCCGGCCCTTGCTGCCCGGAGCAGCTGGGGGGGAGCTGCCTGGGGAACCGATTCTGCCCTCGCTGCAGATCTGGGGCAGGAGAGGGGGAAAGGGGGGGACGCCACCTCCAGCTCCCATGCATGGGAAAGTGACCCCATGTGTGTGTGTCCCTCGCAGGGGTCAAGGCGCTGCCTTGGCCCTCACAGCAACCCCCTCCCCAAGTGGGCTTTTTTGGGGGGGCTGGGGGTTAACGCCGGGGGTGTCTGCCCTCCCCAGGTACTGCCTGTACGCCCGCACGCGGCTGGGCTACCTCTTGTACCGGTGGCAGGTGAAGGCGGCCCGGGAGCAGTACCCACACGGCCACTCCGCACCCCAGCCCTGCTGCTTCCCCGGTGAGTCCTGGCCAGTCCTCGCTGTGGCCCCCTCATACCCCCCAACACCAGCACTTTGGGGTGGGGGGCAGATTTGCCATCACCAGGTTGCCTGAAGCGTGTTTAACCGAGAATTTGATTTAAGATATGGAGAGTTTGGCCGGGGCCCCCTCTATTTCCCAGGCGGGGGGGATCATCCCCTGATGCCTGTCTGTCTGTCTGTCCTCCCCAGGCGTGAAAATCCTGCCCATTCCCGTGCTCTCCGACAACTACAGCTACCTGGTCATCGACACTGACTCTGGCCAGGCGGCCGTCATCGACCCCTCTGACCCACTGGCTGTGCAGGTGAGCCCCCCATGGCCCCCCTCGACCCAGTGTTTAGGTGTCTTCTGGTGAGGGGGTGGTCTCTGGCTTTTTTAGGGGGCAGAGGGGGCAAATCTGCCCCTCATCTGCAGCCCTAGTGCCCGGAGCAAGGTTGGAGGGGTGGCAGGGCTCATCCAGAGCCCAGGGAGCTGGGCAGGGCCAAGGTGGGGATTTAGAAGGAGACCAGTACCAGAGGTATGTCCCTGTCCCCCCAAATTTCTTTGTGTTCCCCTCTCTAATTCCTAGGCTGCTATTGAAGAAGAGGGGGTGATGCTGGAGGCCATATTGTGCACCCACAAACACTGGTAAGGGGCAAGTGGGGGCTCTGGGGAGTTGGTGGCTGCTGTGGAGGGTGCTCCAGCTGAGATGACCCCCAGTGCTACCTGACGTGGGGTGGGGGGACGCATTTATGGGTGCTGACCTCCCTGCCTGCAGGGACCACAGTGGGGGGAACTCAGCGGTACGCCAGCAGCACGGCTTCTGCAGGGTGTACGGCAGCGCTCTCGATGCCATCCCAGAGCTCACCAAGTAAGTCCTGCACCCCCACGACCCCCCCAGCACCCCTGCAAATTTGGGGAGCGGTGGGAGCTTCACCTCCAACCACCACACCCTGCTCCGTCCATCCCCCCAGTGCCGCATTGCCCCCTTCGTGGGCAGAGATCTGGCACACTCGTGACACTAGTGCAGTGGGGAGGTGTTGCATGGGGAGGTGGGTGTTTTGGGGTGCTGGGGTGGGGGGCACACTGACGGTGCACGCCTGTGCCCGGCGCAGCCCGCTTGCTGACAGGGAGAAGGTGAGTGTGGGCTGCCTGACCTTCGAGGCGCTCGCCACGCCTGGCCACACCGTGGGCCACATGGTGTACGTGCTGGACGGGGAGCCCTTCGGCTGCCCCCCCTGCCTCTTCTCTGGGGACCTCCTCTTCCTCGCTGGCTGCGGTGAGTGCGCCTGACCCCAGACCCGGGTGGCTGGAGAGGGGTCCCACCCTGGGAAGGGCTTGGGAGGACTCCTTGATCCCCACCCCCCCATGACAAGTGGCTGCATGGGGGTGCAGGCAGGCTGTTTGAGGGCTCCCCCGAGACCATGCTCGCCTCCCTGGATGTGGCTGTCGGCTTGGGCGAGGACACGCTGCTGTGGCCGGGTGAGTGTCCCCAACAGCGGGGCAGAGCTGCCACTCTCACCCCTAGCCCCTGCTGCCGAGCTGGGGGGCCGAGCAGGGGCGATGCTAAGGGGTACGGGGGTCCCCAGGGCATGAGTACGCGCTGGAGTGCCTGGACTTCGCCACCCGCCTGGAGCGGGACAACCCAGCGCTGGAGCAGAAGCTGCGGTGGGTGACACGGCAGCGGCAGGAGAACAGGAGCACGGTGAGCCCAAGGGGGATCCCTTGGCTGCAGCCCCCCCCACACCCCCAAGCCCCTCACGGGGTTCCCCCTCCCTCGGCGAGGATGCTGCACCCCACACCCTCTTGCAGGGGTGGTGCCATAGGGGAAAGGGGTGCTGGGGGGGTGGGTCTCAGCTCCCTGCCGGGGGGGGGTGCTGCCTCCGGCGGGGGGGCTGAGCGGCTGCCCCCCGCAGTGCCCCTCTACGCTGGGCGAGGAGCAGACCTACAACCCCTTCCTGCGGACCCACCGGCCAGAGCTGCAGGCAGCGCTGGGGCTGCAGCGGGGCAGAGGGGAGCACCCCGACGCCTTCCGTGCCCGTGTCCTCAAGGAGCTGCGGAGACACAAGGACCTCTACAAAGCCACCTAGACCCCCCTTCCGCGGAACCCCCCCCTTTCCACGGGACTGGGTGCTGCTCAGGCACAGAGGGCCAAAGACTGTCTCGTTTGTTTAGCTGTGAATCTCCCTCCTGGGGTGCAGGGTTGGGGGGAGGAAGAGTAGAGGCCCCGCCATGTGGGCACCCTGTAAGTGATCCCTGCCTTTGCTCCCCCAGACTCGGGGCTCACCAGCTGTCACATAGAAGCACCTCGATCCCCTTTCTGGGGGTCTGTAGCCCCCTACCCCACTACTGGGGCTGTAGGGACAGCACCAAGGGCTTTTCCTAACCCCCTCCTCGTTTTTCTGCGATCCCCCAATTTCACCCGTCCCCCAGCACTCAGGGAGCCCCCCACCCCTTCTCCTGGCAGCCCCCAGTGCTGTGCATTGCCTTTGGGGGGCGAGGGGGGGTGGGCTGGGATGGAGCCAGCAAGGGGAGCAGTGCTACCTCCGGGCACGGGGCTCCTCTCTAGCACCCCGTGCTCGGTGCCGGAGCCCCCTCCCCTGCACACAGCCCGGCGGGGATGGGGCCATGGGGGCACACTGGTGGAGGGGGGCGGGGGGGCTGCTGTACTGGGGACTGGGCACACACACCCCACCCCACCCCCCCCTCCCCAGCACCACCGCACCCAGATAAAAGGCTGGATCGGATTTGTACCGCTTTGGCCCTTTCCCTCCCGGCCGGTGGGCAACGCGCCATCCGCCGCGAAACCGTGCTGCGGGGTCGCTGCCCCTTTAAGAGGCGGGGCCAGCCCGTTGCTACGGAGACCGCTGAGGCGTTTGCGGGGGGCACCCGGATCCGGGCCCGGCAGGTCTGGGGGGCCGGGGCGGTGTTGGGGGGCTGCTGAGGGGTGTTGGGGGGGGTCCATGGGGGTGCAGAGGCCGGGGGGGGGGGGGAGCGGTGTCACTGCGCCGCCCCCCCAGGGTTACACATGTGGGCACCGCGGTTCGGGGTAGACGTGGTGTCGCCTCACCTGGGGTCCGGCAGCAGGAGCCCCCTCACACAAGGCATGGAGACCCCCCCCGGGCGCCGGCAGGAGACCCCAGCCCTCACGGAGGCAGCTGCCGAGTTCCTGAGCAGCATCGGTGGGTGCCCCCGGCCTCCCCCTTGTCCCCCTACGCCGTGCCCTGGGGGTCCTCGGTGCAGGGGTGGGGGGCACCGGGGCCGGCGGGAGGGGGACGGGTCGGGGGGGGCTTGAGCTGGATAAATGGGGAGGGGCTCAGCTCGGCCTGCACGGTGGGAGGGAAACTGAGGCAGGGAGGTGGCCTGGGCAGGGGTGACGGTCCCTCGGGGCAGGGGTGACCACCCGTCCGGGCAGGGCCAGAGGAGCTGGAGCGCTGCCTGTTCGCCGAGACGCTGGAGGTGGTGGCAGCGGGGGACCAGCCAAGGGACCGGGCAGGGGGCCAGTGGTGGGTGACAGCCCGGTGGGCACCCTACGAGCGGGCGGGTGAGCAGGTGCGGAGCTGCCTCCTGGTGCAAGCCGGCTCCCGCACCCGGCAGGATGGTGTCCCTGGCTCCAGCATGCTCAAAGGTGAGCTGGGGGTGCCTTGGGATGTCCCTCCCCGGCTCCCCAGGGCTGGAGCATCCCTGTCCCACCGGCCCGCAGGGCTGGGGTGGGGGGTGCCGCTGCAGTGCCAGCGGGGTGGCCTGAGCGTGGCTCTGCTCTGCCAGCCTATGTGACCCCGCAGCTGGAGACCCTGGAGCAGGAGGAGAAGGAGCGCCTGGAGGTGACCGGTGTGGTGGTGGCGTGTCCCTTTCCCCATGTCCTGCCCCCCTGCCCTGGGTGGTACCCTGATTGAAAGGGGTGCTGGGGTGTGCCACCTCAGAGAGGGGGGTGCCCTGGCTCTGCCCCCACACCCTGTGCCCCCCACCCCTCCCGCAGCTCAGAGCACACCCCATAGAGAAGAGGACCCACATGGTGAGCAACCAGCATGGGATGACTGTCACCAAGACCCTCTGTGAGGGAGAGGTGAGGCTGAGGGGGGGCGGTCTCTCCCCTCCACCCCCCAGATGGGTCACATCCTGGGACGGGGGGGACACGGCTGGCCTGTCCCACCCACGGGTACCCCCAGGCTCTGGGAGGTGCTGTCCCTGGGGACTGCGGGGCTGTGGCTGTCCCATGAGGCGTCCGGGTCTCTCTGTAGGCAGAACCACAGCGCCAGAGCTTCTTCTACGGCCGGGATGAGCTGCGGGGGCTGCTGCCGGAGGGTGCCAGCCTCCTGCTGCTGCGGGTGCTGGCGTGCCAGCAGGCAGTGCCCCCCGGCCTTGTCTTCCCAACCATCGACCCTGAGGGCCGCCTCTGCACCTCCAGCTACGTGAGCTGCCAGCTGGGGGGCCTGTGGGACGAGGGGTCTGGGACAGGTTGGGGATGCCAGGGTGGGATGCGGGAGATGAGAGTGAGCAACGTGGTTGACAGCATGGGTGGGCATGGGGGTGGCACCCGGGGGCAGCGGTGAGCCCGGGACAGGCGTGACCCCAGGCTGTGCCCCCACAGCGCTCCCTGGGCATCCAGCGGCAGGCGGTGGTCTCGGCGGAGGCGGAGGTGTTTGTGATCGAGCAATCCCTGCACAGTGGCGTGGGCACCTCCACCGTCTGGCACAGCAGCTTCCTCCCCAGCGGGTACGGGTGGGGGTCCAGCCGGGGGCACCCCCAGCCCTGCCAGCCTGGCAGGGACTCGGGAGGGGGGTTACCAGCTCTTCCCCCCCACAGGCGTTTGGCCCAGAGGGTGCAGGTCGGCTGCCCGATGCTGATGCTTCTGCAGGATGAGTCTGTCCTCAGCGTGACAGGTACTGGGGGGGGAGGCTTGTGCCCCCCGGCATGGGCAGCCCCTGCCTGCTGTCTGGCAGTAGAGTGGAGAACAGCCTGCCCTGCCTTTCTGCTGCCAGGTGGGGATGAGCCCCGAGCCCCCATCCCCAAAAAGCCCCTGGACTGGGAGGAGGACGTCCAGCTCTGCTCCAGGTTCCTGGACAGGAAGGTGAGACAAGGGGACACGGGGCTGTGCCGCTCCCCAGCAGGGTCTCCCCTGGGGTGCCCAGGGCACAGTGGGGGGGGCAGGCTGGCCAGCATCCTCCCCCACACCCCCTCAAGTGTGGGAAGGGACACAGGCATCCTGCCCCCCCCACCCTGGCACAGCGCCCGGGGGTGACATCGGTGCCTGTGCCCACCCCACCGCAGGAGGAGTTGCGAGCGTCCCACGCCGCCTACGTCCGGCAGCACCCCGAGCTCCAGGCGCTGCTGGCTGACTTCCTCCAGGCCCTGCTCCTCCAGCAGCCCAGTGACCTCATCTCCTTCGCTGCTGAATATTTTGCCCACCAGCGGCCCCCCAGGACCCCCTTCACCTCTGCCGGGGCTGCCAGCCCCCTCCCCAGCCCCCCACCTCGCCACCCTCCAGCTAACGGGGAATAAAGCTGCCAGCACTGTCTGTCCAGGCTCGTTTGCTTTGGGGAAACTGAGGCACGGGGAGGACAGGGGTTGCTGAGTTGCGTGCTAACACCCCCCCATGCCAGTCTGGGGTGGACCCTGTCCCCCTCCCAGCTGTTCTAGCCCTCTCTTGGGGTAGGGGGTGCCTGGGGCATACCCTGGTGCAGGGCCAGGCTCACATCCCTGTGCCCACCACCACCCCACATCTCCCTGAGAACAGACCCCGATGCCCACCTCTCTGTGGGGCACAGTCCGGCTGGCAGAGGGGTGCCCCAGAGAGGCAACCGGTACTAACCAGGCACCCATGGGTGCACCTGGGGTGCTCCCCCTCCCACCTCCATAGCCGTGAGGGTCCTGGGCATGGGGTGCCCTGCTTTTGTGGGCACAGCCTGACCTGCAATGACACCGAGCACCCCATCTTTGGGGTTAAGGCCCCCCACTCAGGGGTGGCGTGAGCGCCCTGTGCCACAGCGCCTGCCTGGCTGGGTGCTCCCTCCCAGCAGCTGAGGGTGCATTTTGACCTGCTCCCGTGCTTGTGCAATGCACGCCTGCTTCCTCCTCGCTCCCGCTCCTCTGGCCTTTCCCCTACTCCCATGGGGCCAGCCCTCCCTCCCCACGCTGCGGGACAGGGGCACTGTTCCCTGTCCCCCCCACTGCCCAAGGAGCCGGATCCCTGGCACGCGATGGAGGGGGACGCGCAGGCATGCTCCCACACCCCTGGGCACTCTGGTGTGGGTGCCATGTGTTTGCACGTGTGTGTGCCCAGCAAGGGGGGCAGGAGCCGTTGGGTCCCCCCCTCCTGGCACAGGGTGGGGGAACTGAGACCGTGCACATTCGTAGCACCCCACCCCCTACCAAGCAGGCCCCTTTGCCAGCCCAGGTCAGCGGGGGGGTGGGGGGGGAAGGAGCACTTCCTCCTCCTCCTCTCCTCCTCGGTAGGGGGGGGCAACTGGGGGGTCCTTTAAAAGCTGGGCGGCGGGCATTGCATCCAGCGTCAAGATCAGGGCTCCCCAGCGCCATGTCCGGATCGGGCCCAGCCATGGCATCGCTGGAGCCAGGTGAGCCTCACGACACTTGGGTTCCCCCCCGCACCTCCTTTGCTCCCCTAGACCTCCTTCCCTCTGCCCTGGGTCCCCTGTCTCTGCTCCCTGCCCTGGTGGACACCATTCCCCCCCACCTGTCCTGGCTTCCCCACCTGCCCCATCCTCTGGTCTCCCAAGTCCACCCGTGATTCACCCACGCTCCCAGGACATGGAGGGGCTGGGGGATGGATTGGGAACAATACCAGCCTCTTGTCCCTGCTCTGTGCCACCCAGCAGCAGGACCCAGAGCTGGGTCCCCTCCTGCCCAGAAATGCACTTGGCTGTTGGGCTGGTGAAGACTGGGCTGGGACCAGGGGTTTTAAGGGACACCTGAGCTGGAGGTGGCATCCGACCCCTTTGGGTAGCCACTGACAGCCCCCATATAGCCACCCTCATGGGCCCCCTGGAAAAATGGGGCTTGTCCCCCATGGGGTTTTACCAGGCAGGGGCACATGGGACTGGGGGGAAGCCGGGACCAAGGCTGCCAGCCCACCAGTGTCCTTGTCCCCCGGTGGGCTGCCACCTCCCCTCCTCCTCTTCCTCACACCCCCCCCCCCCCAGGCCTCACTGGGTCCCTGAACCAGGGCCAAGCGACAATGTACGGCACCGGCGGGAGCCCCGTACCCCCGCAGAGCCCTGGCACCCGGGATCAGACCTACCTGGACGAACTCATCACCATCCCCAAGGGCAGCGGGGTAGGTGCTGCCAGGCTGGCACCTCTGTCTGAGGGTGGGCAGAGATGGGGCAGGGAGCTTGAGGTGGGGGTGCAAAGGGCCACTGCAGGGTGGGGACATGCCTGGGACACGCCCTGGGGACCTCAGCGTCCCTAGACCCAGCTCAGGCAAATCACAGCCCTGGGTTGAGCGTTTCCACGCTTAAAGGTTTCCAGATGGGGAAACTGAGGTATGGGGCAAGGTGCTGCCCAGCTGCAGGGATCACCCCACTGCTCATGCACCTCCTGGGCTCCCTGTCCTGGGTCACCCATGCCCAGCCCAGCGGGGCTCCCCCAGGCTGCCTGCGCCCTGCCAGCCCCCCCATCCCCAGCCGGTGCCGTGGGAGTGGAAGGGAGAAGGGGAAGGGATGGGGGTTCCCCTGCCAGGGGAGGGGTGGTAGCAGCAGGGCTGGGCAGTGGGATCGCATGGGGTGCGATTAACGGTGCCTCACAGCCCCAGGACCCCCCTGCAAATCGCTGTCCAACCTCTCCCCATGCGGGATGGGGGTCTCACTCCCCCCCAGCACTGCTGCTAAGGGAGAGGGGCTGGGGGGCAGCGGTTCCCTCCCCAAACCAGGCAGGAGAAATGTCCACCGTGTGCGAAACGCACCCACATGGGCAGCACAGGGCTTCCCAGCAATGGGCTCAAGGGCACCAGGAGTGCAGCTGGGAGACACTGGTTTTGAATGGGAGCTCCTCGCTCTGACCTGCTGCCTCGTCCCAGCCCGGTTTCAGCTTTAGGAAACTCTGGGCTTTCACCGGTCCCGGCTTCCTCATGAGCATCGCCTACCTGGACCCGGGCAACGTGGAGTCGGACCTGCAGTGCGGGGCAGTGGCGGGGTTCAAGGTGAGCCCTGGGGCCCCCTGGCACCCCCCGGGGTCAGGAAGCAGCCGGGGGTTTCGTAACCTCTCCAGCACCAACGGCCACCCAGCCCCATGGCAAACCGGCTTCCCCAGCCCGGGGAGCGGGAAGGGAACAGAGGGGCCCTTGGCACTGGGGGAGGGCACCCAGGGGTGCAGGAGGGTCACCCGTCTGCCTGGGCTGGGGACCACCTCCAGCCCCTCCGGGCGTCTCCATCCCCCTTGTCCCCCGGCTGGTTGATAACCTCGCTGGGAGCCTCGGGTGGCCCGATCCTGCCCGGTGCCCAGCCCCTGCTGCTTCCCTCCCTCCTGCCTCCCACAGCTGCTGTGGGTGCTGCTGTGGGCCACCGTCCTGGGGCTGCTGTGCCAGCGCCTGGCCATCCGGCTGGGGGTGGTGACGGGCAAGGACCTGGGCGAGATTTGCTACCTCTATTACCCCAAGGTGAGCAGCCACGGGGAGCCCCCCCGAGGGTCACAGCCTGGGGGGGACGCCACCCTTGGGCTGGTGGTGATCCTGGCAGGGACTGGGAAGCAGGACTGTCTGGGGTGTGGAGAGGAGCAGGAAGATGCTGTGAGAGCCTCGCCTCCCCCAGGGGGTCCCCAAAGGCACCCCGGTGCCCCCCATCTTGCACCCACACACCCCTGCGATACGGGGGCCCAGGGGAGGTGGCGGGGGGAAGCAGCTGCCTCAGTGTCCTGGTCTGATTTGGGGACACATGAGCGCATCCCCCCCAGGGGGGTAAGCCTGGGCGTCGGGGCAGCGACACGCAGCCGAGACGCGGGGCGAGCCTGGGCGCGTTGGTGCGGGGAGCTGGGGGGGCTCAGGGGGTCACACGGCAAAGGAGGGGGGATCTGGGGGCGGCAGGATCCTGATGGGGGTGAATGAGTGATGAGATGTTGGCTGAATGACAGGTCCCCAAAAGGGGGACTGGATACGTCCCTCTGCCCCGGCACCCCCTTGGGGGAGGTCGTATCCAGACAGCTGGGTCCTGTCCTCAGCTCCCACTGGGGCAGGGATGGGGGGGGGGCAGGCTGGGATTTAGGCTCCATCTTACACCCTGAGATTCTGGCATGGGAGAGGTTAGAGGGGGTCTCCCGGGGTCCCCACGGTGCTCTGGGTGGCCTGCCACAGCCCGGGGACAGGGGTCCCCACCCCGGAGACTGTGCCTGCTCACCTGGGGCCAAGCCCCGCAGAGGGCTGGGGCACCTCACTGTGCCCCGGCCCCTACCAGGTGCCCCGCGTGCTGCTCTGGCTCATGATCGAGATCGCCATCATTGGCTCCGACATGCAGGAGGTGATCGGGACAGCCATCGCCTTCAGCCTGCTCTCAGCCGGCCGGTGAGCCACCCCCCAAGCCCCCCCCCAATGGCCCTGCTCTGCCGAGGGGCGCACAGCTAACACCCCCCTCACCATCCCGCAGCATCCCCCTCTGGGGTGGGGTCCTCATCACCATCGTGGACACCCTCTTCTTCCTCTTCCTTGACAAATACGGTGAGTGCCGGGGTGGGGGGGGATGCTTGCCCAGGCAGTCTTGATGCCAGTGTGGCATCGGTGTCCCCCACCCCATCCACCCCATCTCTCGACCCCTCTAGGGCTCCGCAAACTGGAGGCTTTCTTCGGCCTCCTCATCACCATCATGGCCCTGACCTTCGGCTATGAGGTGAAGTGAGGAGCTGGGGACACCCCTTTCCCTCTAGGGTGCTGGCAGGGGACCACCATGGGGCACCCTGCTGGCAGCGGGCTGCATTGGTGGGGGGTGCCAGCTCACAGGGCCCCTTCCCACTGGTCCCCAGTACGTGGTGGTGAGGCCAGCGCAGGTGGAGGTGCTGAAGGGCATCTTCCTGCCCTACTGCCTGGGCTGCGGGCGAGAAGAGCTGCTCCAGGCCGTGGGCATCATCGGCGCCATCATTATGCCCCATAACATCTTCCTCCACTCCTCCTTGGTCAAGGTGAGACAAAGGCACTGCCATCCCGGGGTGTCTCAGGGGACACTTGGTGGGGACCAGCTGGTCCTGGCTGTGGGACCGGGTGTGCTTGCCTGAACCCATGGAACCCATGTCACCCGCCATGCCCAGACACGGGCAATCGACCGGTCCAAGAAGGAGGCGGTGAGGGAGGCCAACATGTATTTCCTGACCGAGTCCTGCCTGGCCCTCTTCATCTCCTTCCTCATCAACCTCTTCGTCATGGCTGTCTTCGGCGAGGCTTTCTACCACCAGAGAAACAAAGATGTGGTGAGTGTCACCTTGTGCCCACGGGGAAGTGATGGCTGTGGCCGGTTGTGGACACAAGCAGGGCGAGCATCCCCTGGAGAGTGGGTGTCCTTGCCCCCTGAGATGTGTTTGGGGGGGTCCCCCTGTGTCTGTGGGGGCTGCGGGGTGGCCGTCACGCCATCACACTCGTGCCCGCTGTGCCTTGCAGCACAACAAGTGCATCAACAGCAGCGTCAGCCACTATGCCGACATCTTCCCCACCAACAACGAGACAGTCTCTGTGGATATCTACCAGGGGGTGAGCAGCCCGGGCATCTGTACCCATGTGGGGGACATAGTGCTCCCCCCCACCATTGACCCCTGGGTCCAGCAGCTGCCACAACCCCGCTGGGAGACCAGGAGCTGATGGGGGCAGCTGGGGAGGGGGACTCTGGGGTCCCCATGGGAGTGTCCCCACACAGGGTGTCATCCTGGGCTGCTATTTCGGGGCGGTGGCACTGTACATCTGGGCCATCGGGATCCTGGCAGCGGGGCAGAGCTCCACGATGACCGGGACCTACGCAGGGCAGTTCGTCATGGAGGTGAGGGACGGGGATGCTGGGAGGGAGGGCAATCAGGGGTGGGCTCTGGGTGGGGGGTCCTATGGGTGACCCCCCCTCCCCAGGGGTGTTTGGCAGAGTTAATTGCCCCCCCAGTGTCGCAGGGAGCTGGGCATGGGGCATTGCCCACCCGGTGGGTTGGCAGCTTGCTGGCACCAGGGTCCCCAGTCCCCAGGATGTGGGATGGGGACTGTGCCCACCCATTGCCACTGCACAGCCACCCCCACCCCCTGTGACACCCCTTCCCTAAGGCACCTTGTGGGTGCCCCACGGAGAGTTTCCCTAATGAACTCATTTGCTTAATGAGCTGGAACTGACATCTAGTGGGGCTCAGCAGCCCTGCAAGGACCTGCTCAGCACCCTGGCACAGAGGAGGGGGTCATGTCCCCCATGTCCCTCCAAGCCAGGATTTGGGGTGTCGCCCCGGTGCAGCGCCCCAGGCACAGCGAGGGGCAAAGGTGCAGGTTTCGCCGTGTCCCCAGGGCTTCCTGCAGCTCCGCTGGTCCCGCTTCGCCCGGGTGCTCTTCACCCGCTCCTTCGCCATCCTGCCCACCGTTTTCGTGGCCGCCTTCAAGGACGTCAGCCACCTCACGGGCATGAACGACCTGCTCAACGTCCTCCAGAGCATCCTGGTAAGGTGAGGGGCACCGCCTGCCGCCCAACAGCCCAGCCAACAGCCGTGCCCCCCTCACCCCGCTCTCCTTCCAGCTGCCCTTCGCCGTCCTGCCTGTCCTCACCTTCACCAGCCTGCGCCCGCTCATGCAGGACTTCACCAATGGCCTGTGAGTGCCAGGGCGGGGGGAGGCACAGGGGGGCAGAGCGGGGTGCCCCAGCTGGAGGCACCGTCCCTTTGGCCCATCTTGCCCCCCCCCAAACCACGCCGCGGGGGCAGTTGGTGTATGGGCTTTGGGGGGGGCGCATTCATTCCCAATGTGTCCAGGGGCGGTCAGAGTGGGACAGACCCTGTCACTGCCCTTTCATCCCATCCTCATCCCAATGCCACATCTGGTCCCCACCACAAGTCCTCAGCATCCTCCTGGCCCTGCCAGCCCTGCGTTCAGAGGGTGGCCAAAGCCCAGAGCCCCATCGTGGGGCGTAGTGCAGCCGCGGGCTGCAGAGATGTCCCGGTTGGGGTCTTGCTCCCCTACAAACCCAGGTCCCCCAGCCCGCTGCGCCCGCTGGCACACGGCGTGGGGGCTCTGCCCTGGCGCTGATGCCCGCTCCCCTGCCTGCAGCCCGGGGAAGGTGCTGATGATCCTCATCACGGGGCTGGTCTGCGCCATCAACACCTACTTCGTGGTGGTTTTTCTGCCCACGCTGCAGGGCCTGGGGTACAGCATCCCCCTGGGCCTGCTGCTGGCCGCCTACATGGCCTTCGTCGCCTACCTGGTAGGGCTGGCACCGGGGGAAGGGGCAGCCGCGTGGGGGACGGTGGCCTCGGTGGGTGCCCATCGACCTGCCCTCTTTGCCCCCCCAGATCTGGACATGCAGCATCGCGCACGGAGCGCGGTTCCTGGCCCGGGGCCACCACAGCCGGCTCAGCTTCGGCGTCTCCCTCGACCCGCCGGTGCCGGCGGGGACCCAGTGACAAACCCCGGCCCCCCCTTACTGTCCCCCCGCTCCGGGCACCGATTTGATGCCAGGCCGAGCACGGGGATGACATTCCGGCCAGAGGAGCGCCCAGCAAGGAAGGCGTTACCAGCCGGGCAGACACCCACCCCCCCCAAGCTTTTAGAGCCCCCCCATTCAGGGGTGCTGGTCCAGGCGGGGCTGGGGCGGGGGGCGCAAGGGGAGGTGCCCCCAGCCCTCGGCACAGACGCTTCAGTGAATGAGCCCCGGCGACCTCCCGTCCTCATTAGTGCCGGGAACCGCCGGCCCCCGGGACCGCTAATTACCGCCCGGGACCGCTAATCACCTCCCGGGCCTGCTGATCGCCTCCCGGGCCCGCTAACCAGCCCTCACCGCCCGGGGGCGGCGGGGCCCGCCCCACGGAGCCGCGGCCGCCAGCCCCGCTGCCCGGCCCCGGCCCGGCCGGAGCCCCAGGGGGGGGTCCTGAACCCGGCGGGGACAAACGGCTGATAAATGGCGTGTTTGTAACCTGGCCTCCGCCTCGCTGCTGCTGCTCGCCCCGGGGCGGGGAGGGGCCCCCCACGGCCCCCCCGTACCCAGGCTGGGCCCTTTGGGGGTCGGGGGGGGCGTTGCATACACCCCCGCGTGGCCGTGGGGGGACGGGGGGGGGCTTAGCCCCAGCCCTTTGCATTCCCCCGGCGGGGGAGCGGAGAGGTGGGGGGCCCCACCGTGCCCTCCCCGCCCCGGATGCCCCGTTTCCCGCCTGCCGACCCCGCCGGATGCGGATGCGGGGCCGCTCGGGCCCTCCCCGGGGGCGGCCGTCGCCCCCCGCCTCGGCCCCGTACCCCGGGTTGGGGGGGGGGGGGTGGTCCCGCCGCGCTTCGCCCCCCGCCGCGGCCCGCACTTGCGAGACGCTCCCTGGCTGTTTCAAGGCTCCCCCCTCTCCCCAGCACCCCCCACACCCCAAAAATCCCCCTTCCCAAACCAGCCCGTCCCGGCGGGCGCATGAAGGGGGGGAATTTGGGGGGGGGGGGGGCAGACCCCCCCCCCCGGCTCCGTGCCCCCCCCGGGAAGGGGACCCCCCCCCCCCCGGCTACCCGGGGGCCGCGCTTGTTTATGTGAAGAATTTCCCCTCCCTTAAAAGGGCGATGCCGGCCGGGCTGGGGCGGTGCCTCCCCCCGCCTCTGCGTTGGCCCGGCCTCGGGCTGCTTGACGAAGCCGGAGGGGTGGGGCCCACCGAAAGGCGGGGCTGCCCCCCCCCCCCCCCCCCCCCCGCCAAGGGGTGCCCCCGCTCGTGGGGAGAAGGGGGGCATCACCCTCCCCACCACAGTGCCTGCGAGAGGCACCCCAGCCCGGGGACACGGGACTGGGGGGGCCGGGGGACCTCGGCGTCGTCCCTAGCGGGCGCAGGGCTGGGGGGTGCTGGGGTCTGCGGGGTCCAGCTCCACGGCTCGTCTGAGGGGCAGGGGGTCCCCAGGGCTGTGCCTGCAAGGATCAGCCTTTCCAGCCAGGACCCCCAGCCCGGGGCATCCCCAGCCCTGAGGCACCTGCCCGGGCCCAGCTCTTGGCAGGAGGTGGCCAGCCCCAGGCCCTGGCTGTGGGGCAGCACTCCTGTGGCCACGGGTGGCTGGAGGAGTGGGGGTGGTGGCCAGGACCCCACTCTGAGGGCAGTGGGGTGGCACAGAGGGGTCCCTCGGTGCCCGGCTGACGGGAGCCCGGTGCTTTCCTGCCCTGTGCCCACACCCCGCAGCCCACACATCCAGCTGGGCTCTGCCTCCTCCTGGCCGGGGCTTGGGGTGCAGGATGAGGCCCCTGTCCCCACAAGCCTCATGTCCCCAGTTTGTCCCACAGCCCCAGGATGGGGACAATGTCCCCCTGAGCTCCCCAGCTGCCTGATCTGCCCCTGAGTGGGCAGCAAATCTGAAAGCGATGCTCCAACTACAGCTGCAGGTGTCTGTCCTGGAGACTTTCCTAATCACATTAATTAGAGGACAGGCCGGGCCTGGCTGAGGTGGGGCTCCTGCCTGCACAGGGCTGTCAGGGAGGGAAGAGCAGGGTTCGGCCAGAGGTACAGGGGTCCTGGAGGTGACAGTGTGTGGCCTCCACAGCCACCTCCACAGTGAGCAGCATCCCCTGGCACCCACCAGCAGCCGAGTCCAGCCAGCCCACCCAGGACGAGGCCCATCCTGCCCGGCTCCACCTGGGCTGAAGGAGCAGCACAGGTCAGCCCAAAACAGAGGGCAGAGGAAGCACAGCCTCTTCCTTCCTCTTTCTCCCAGCGGGCAGGGGGGCAGCACGGGCTGCCTGGCCAGGGGAGCTGGCTGCCTCCCCATCCAGCGCTGCGGAGGGGCAGGGAAACTGAGGCACGAGCGCTGCCCACCATCAGAGCAGGCGGAGGAGGTGGCAGGACGCGGTGTCCCGATTCCCACCCACAGCCGGGTCCCTGCCACGGTTGCCCCGGGGGTTCGTGGTGCCGGGATGCCCCGTGTGGAGCGAGGGAGCCGCAGGTGTGAACCCGCTTTTGCTCTGCCAGTGTTCCCACCGCCTGCCTGGTCCTGCCGGCTCCGCAGCATCCTAATTCCCCAGCAAGGACACCTACTGATGCTGGACCCCATTTCCCAGAGGGGTCACCTGTGGGCATCTGTCATGCCCCTTTGTGCCCCACGCTGGCAGGGGGACAGGTCCCCTCCCAGCCCCATTCCCCAGAGGAATCGCTGCCTCGCCAGTGCCCCTGTTCCCCCCCAGGCTAGAAAGGATGAGCTCAGTCCCTGAAGTTTCCAAACCAAAGCTGGGAGAGGTGGAAAGACCCCAAACAAGCTCAGACGGGGAATTTCCAACCTGCTGTGCCCCCGGGGCAGCGCTGACAGAGGGCACAGCATCTCCGGCCACCGGGATGGCAAGGGAGGAGGTAACTGGGACAGGCTGGAAACCCCCAGGGCCGGGTGCTGCCTGGGGGTACTGCGGTGCAAGGCTGCCCTGGCAGGGCCTGGCCGGGCTTGGAGGGGGGGACGGGGCTAGGGAGGGAGGATGCCAGCACATGGGGGGCTTGGAGGGGCACGAGTGTCTCCTGAGGGGGTTGTTGCATCCTCAAGCTCCTGGTAAGAGCTGCTTTTTGGAGGGTGCCTGGGAACAGCCCTGCTTCCCCCCCAGAAGCAGGAGGGGAGGAATTGCAGGGGAAAGTATATATATTGATTATATATATATATATATATATTAATTCCCCAAATAACTGGGGAATTGCAGGGGAAAGAGGGAAAGAAACAAGCAGGTGGTTATTGGTGCAGCCCCCCAGCACCTGTTGCCCTGTGCACTGGTCTGTGCTGGCAATGGGGAGTGTGTCCCTGGGGTGGGGGGGAACGGGGACCCCCCAGGACAGCCGGGAGCCACCGGGAGTCTCTGCTGCAGCAGATGCCCAGCATGGGGGAGGGCTTCATATGCCAAGGGTGGCTGCAGGGGGTCCTCCCCTCCTTCCCTGGGGCTGCCAGCTGGATGGGGGGGTGACACCTGGGGGGTGACAACAGGGCCGACCCCCTCTCCGTCATCCCTGAGCCGGGGGGTGTGGAGGAGCCCGGCAGGGGGGGTGGGGGGTGACGGGGACCCCCATACGACCACCACGGCGCAGTGGGGCCCTTCCCAGCCAAACCTGCGGTGCAGGCAACCCCCCCCCTCCCCCCGAGAAGCCACCACCCCCTGCACCCCCGGTCCCAGCTCGTCTCGGTGGGGACCCCCGCGGGGCGGGCTCTGGGAGGTGGGAGGAGGAGGAGGAAGAAGGGGGGGGGGGGGGCCCTCGGAGTTGCCCTTTTAAGGGGTTCCTTGAAACCGCGCCCGGGTTCCATGTTTGCAGCCCCAGCCCGGGCGAAGGAAACTCCATGTTGTAACAAAGTTTCCTCCGCGGCGCCGCTCCCGCGCCCGCCGCCCCGCGCCGCCGCCGGCCCCCGCCCCGCCTCCCCCCCCCCCACCCCTCCGGGGGCCGCGCCGGGGGGGGCCGCCCCCTCCCCCCCCCCCCCGGCTCGGGAGCCCATGGAGCACCAGTCCATCATCGCCCAGGTTAGCAGAGAGGAGGGGAGCGCCCCGCTGCAGGAGAAAGGTAACGCGGGGCGGGGGGGATTCCTCCCCAGCCCCGGTGCGGGAGCGAGGAGGGAGGGGGGAAGGTCCCCAGGGCCTCCCAAGGTGCCCTGGCACCGGGACGGAGCGGGGGGGGGCTGGGGGCCTGCGGGAGGCTGCTCCCGGCGGGTGTGATGAGCTGCGCGCGGTCTCAGCCTGCTCCGTGCGTCCTGCGGACCCAGAGCTGCAGGGGGATGCGCTGGGGCACGGGGGGGGGGCCGCGGCGTTGTCTGCACCCGCCTGGGTGCAGGGGGCTGTGCCCTGTCCCCCCCGAACCCCGTCGGTGAGCCCGGGGTGCTCAGGGCGCTGCTTGGGCCCCGGCGCCTTCGCGCCGTTTCCTCCGGAGCCGGGCACGGGGGTGCAGGCAGCGCCGGTGGGGAAACTGAGGCAGGGAGGGGGGCCGAGCGCCAGGCACCCCGCTGCAGCCCGGGGCACAGCCCGGCGTCCCCCCCCGTCCCCTGCGGTCCCTGCACCCGGCGCAGGGGGTTTGGAGAGGAGCGCTGCCCGTCCTGCTGCCCACCGGCCTGGGGAGCTGGTAGAGCCGGGGTGGGGGGGGCGGGGGGAAGATCCAGCGTGGGAACGGGGCCCGTCCCCAGTGGGGAGCTCCTGCCCCACGGGCTCCCTGCCATGGGGCGCCCCACGGGGCTGCCGGGGCGCGGGGCCCTGGCCCGGCTGCTGGGGGGCGCAGCTGGGGGGAGCTGCGGCTCCTGGCCCCGGCCGGCCCCGCTACCGGCCAGGTCTGGGGGCAGGATCCGGCCCGCGGGGCCGGTGGGGAAGGGGCTGGAGCGCGCGCGCGCGCTGCCTGGGGCGGGCAGGAGCTGCCCCCTGCCTCAGTTTCCCCTCGATCCGCCAATGGGGGCTGCGGGAGCGGCGCCCGGGGCCGAGCGCTTCGTCCCGATTGGTGTCTCGTCTCCGGTACGCTCGAGCCGGCCAATGAGAAGGGGAGGCTGGCTGGGGGGGGCGGGGAAAAGAGGGGCTGGAAGCTCCGCCCCCCCCGGCGAGGCCCCGCCCAGAAGGCCGCCCACCCGCGTGGGGCGATCCCCCCCCGGGAGGGACGGCGGGGCCGAGCGGGGTCCACGGCCCCCGCGGGCGGTGCCGCGGCGGCCCCGGCTCCCCCCGGGGCAGAGCCCCGCTCTGTTACTGTGGGGTCTCCGGCCACGCGGGGAGGGGGAGCGGGGGTCACGCGTGGGGCTGTGGGTGGTCTCCAGACACTCGTGTCCGCGGCGCCGGCGCTTGGCGGGGCAGGAAGGGCGGCCGGATGGGTGCCGCGGGCCGATAAGGGCGCGGGGGGCTCAGGGGGCCCCCCCGGCATCTCCCGTGCCCAGCAGCAACGCCCCAAACCCTGCTCAGCCAGCGCCCCCCTTGCGCTGCCGGGGTGGGGGGGACCCCCGGGGGTCCCCCTGACCTCTTCCTGCCCCCCCCGCAGGTACCCAGGCCCCCGCCAAGAAGCCGCGGAGCCGCAGCATCCTCCAGTCGCTCTTCTGCTGCCTGTGCCGCGATGAGGGGGAGCCCTGTGCCGGCACCACCGGCGCCCCGCTGCTGGTGGAGGAGAACGGGGCCCTGCCCAAGGTACCCCCCACCCCGGGCACCCCCTGCACCCCCAGCCTGGCACTGGGAGGGGACAGCGCTTTGGGGCCAGGCCCCCAACCCCCAGCATTTTCCCCATGCCAGGACGGGGGGCTGAAAGGGGCCGTTCCCCATGCACCGTGTCCCCCCTCTGGGGGGGCAGGAGGGGAGGGGGTGCCCCGCGCCACCCTGCTGACCCCCAGGTTTGCCTGTGCCCCCCCTACCCTGCCGTAGGCTGCCGTCAAACACCTCCTGCCCGAGATCAAGCCGCAGGATGCCAGCAAGCTCTGCGTGGTCATCGACCTGGACGAGACGTTGGTGCACAGCTCCTTCAAGGTGGGGGACACCCCACCCCACCCCTCCTGCCCTACACCTGCCCTCACCTCCTGCTCTGCCCCACCCCGAAGTGATGCTCAGCACCCAGGCATCCGTGACGAGCACCCAGCGCAGCACTGCTGGGTCGAATGGGGTGTCCCTGCAAGGGGGTAGGGGGGCTGGCAGGGGGGGTGCAGAGAACAGGCAGCGTTTGGGTGGGGGGGGCCCACCTGGCGCTGACCGCTCTGTGCCCTCCCCAGCCGGTGAACAACGCCGACTTCATCATTCCTGTGGAAATCGATGGCATCATGCACCAGGTAACAGGGTGGGGGGTGCCCGGCGGGCAGGGGGCACGGCCCCCTCTGCCCCCTCCCCGGGGACTGGGAGCTGTCCCAGCGCTCCGCACCGAGGGGCAGCCAGGGGCGTCAGGGTGCCAGGGCTGGCGCCTTGGGGGGGCAGAGGTGGGTTACTCCTCTTCCCAGCGAGGTGGGGAGGTGAGGGGGGGTCCTGGCGCGGTGCCCTCCTGCAGTGGCCGGCCCCGGGTTCAAGTAATCCAGGATAGGCTGTGGTCCGGGCAGTCAGCCTGTTCTCGGTTACTTGGCTCCGGAGCCGGCCGGACTCTTCGCCCGGGACGTGCAAGCGGGACCGTGACGTCCCCCAGCCTACGTGGGGCGGGACACGGGCAGCCCTCTGCCCCCCCTTGCCCAGCAGGGGGCCACGGGCTGGGATCAGGGACACGAGTGTCCCCCCCTGGGGTGGACGTGGGGGTGCTGGGGTTGCCGGGGCCCGCGGCGCGCTGCCCTCCGCCCCGTGCCCGCAGGTGTACGTGCTCAAGCGGCCGCATGTGGACGAGTTCCTGCAGCGCATGGGCGAGCTCTTCGAGTGCGTGCTGTTCACTGCCAGCCTGGCCAAGGTGGGTGCCCCTGCCGCCCCCTGCCGTTGCCCTCCCCGGCCACCCTTGGGGTGGCACAGCTCCCCTTGTGTGCCTGCCCATGGGCATCGCTGGCCCCTTGGCCTCCCCAGCGCCAGGCAGTGCTGCCTGTTCCTCCAAGATGCTGGCCAGGGAAACTGAGGCACGGGGCGAGCTGGCACTGGTGGGGAGCTGGGTGCCATCGTCACCATGGGCTGGGCACAGTGGCACGGCGTGCCCTGGTGACCCCCCACCCTTGCCTGCAGTACGCGGACCCCGTGGCCGACCTGCTGGATAAGTGGGGGGCTTTCCGAGCACGGCTCTTCCGGGAATCCTGCGTCTTCCACCGCGGCAACTACGTGAAGGACCTGAGCCGCCTGGGCCGCGACCTGCGCCGCATCATCATCGTGGACAACTCGCCCGCGTCCTACATCTTCCACCCCGATAACGCCGTACGTACCCGCGGGGTGAGGCTTGGGGGGCACGGAGGGGAGGTGGCGGGGGCCCCCCCTCAGCTGGCTGCGCTGCCCGCAGGTGCCGGTGGCCTCCTGGTTCGATAACATGGCGGACACGGAGCTGCTGGACTTGCTGCCCTTCTTCGAGAGGCTCAGCACGGTGGAGGACGTCTACACAGTGCTCAAGAAGCAGCGGACTAACAGCTAGGGGCCCCCCCGCCATACACCGGGTGCTGCCGGGCGGGGGGCACCGCTGTGGCAGCCGGGTGCCTTATTTTAGGGAGGGGGTCCAGGTGTGCCCCCCATATCATCCTGCCCAGCCCCAGTGGGCACAGGTGCCCTCCCTGCCTGCTGGTGGTGGGAGATGCGGGTGCCTCCGCCAGGGAGCTGGGTGTCCCCCTTCCTGCGGAGGAGGGGGGGCCGTGGGTGACGCACTGCCTTGCTGTGCTGGGGACCTGTTGGGGGGGTCCCGTCCTCCCCCACTGTCCCACCCACCCCCCCCCGACCCGCATCCCCTCTCCCCGAAACGGTTCTCAGGTCCTTTTGTCCTCCATGTCTCCCTGAGTGGGGAGGGGGGGATCAGCAGCTGCTGCTTTCCACTGCCTTTGGGGGGGGACTGGACCCCCCCAATCCGGGCTCTGCCTTCTGGCAGCCCTCAGCCCCTGTCTGCAGGGAGCACAAGAAGCGTTTAACCCCTTTCCACCCCCAAAAAATGGGGGGGGGTCTTATTGGCCTTGGTGCATGGGGCCACCACTGTACCCTTAACTGCCCGTGGTGCAGCTGATCACCTTGGGGGGGGCACGTCCCTACCCCTCCCTCGTGCCTTCTGCTGCCCCCCTGCCTGGGGGGTATACTTGGGGGGCAGTTTGGCCTCAGGGTTGAGCCCCTGGGCACAGGTGCCCCCCACATGCCATGGGACACCATGCCTCTGTGTCCCCCAGCCCTGCAAGCGGTGTGCCTGGGGGGGCTCTTAACTCACCCCCTCCAACCTCGGTTTCTTCCCATGGTGGGGGTCTGGTGGCCCCCCCCCCCCCTCCAGTTGCACTGTGTTGGTGGGAGTCACTCCAGTCACCAGTAAGGGGGTCCCCTCCCTCGCAGGGGGGCCACATGCCCCCTCGCCATCTGCAGCTCACCAAAGGCTGGGACTCCCGAGGGGGACAGACCCCCATACCAGCCTTAGTGTGCCCCCCCCAGCCTTACCCCAGCCCCCCTAGTTGGGGCAGGGGTGGGGGCACTGTGGACCCCCCCACCTCCCTGCAGCCTGGGGTTGCCCTGACCCCTGTGGGGTTGGGCTTGTGCCAGGGTGTCCCACAGCCTTGAGGGGCTGGGGGCTCTCAGGGAGGGGTTTTTTGGGGGGGGGAGCTGAGGTCAGCCAGGCCTTTTTAGCATCACAATATGGACAATGTTTCGTGTCTTTTTAGGGGGAAAAGTAACGGTTTCCCAAAAAATCATGGGTGCCTTTTTACCGCTGTGGCGGGGAAGGGGAGGGCAGTATTTTCGGGGTGGGGGGGGATGCGAGGGGTTTTAGCTCTGGTGCTGTCCGGCCGGCTCCTGCCGGTGCTGCCCTCCTCCCAACTTGGATGCTGGGGGCAGGCGGGATCCCTCCGGGCTGCCCCATGGCGGGGGGTGGGATGGGGACTGCTGTGGCACACCCCCCCCCCCCCCCCCCCACAGACCCTTGCCTGCCCCGGGCCTGATCCTGCTCCTCCGGGAGGGTTGAACTCAGCACTTTATATTGGACAAGTCAAAGGGCACCAGCGCAGCCCGCTGCCCAGCGAGCACCCGTGGGTGCTGCAGCACCCTTGGGGGGGCTGCAGGTGGCAATGGGGGGGTTGGGGAGGGCTGGGGGACCAGAGTCAAGTGCCTTCATGTGATTAAAGCTGTCAAATCATCTTGGAAAGGGGAGTCCTGTGTGTGTGCACGCGTGGGCACGGGCATGTGCGTGTCACTAGTGGGCATGCACAGCAGGGGGGCAGAGAGCCCCTGGGATCCCCTAAAGCCACCTGGCGGGGGGGGGGTGATGCTGCAGGCCAGTGCTGGGGGAGGACCCTCGGGCTGCAGGTTTGGGGGGTCACCCCTTGCCGGTGCAGCAGGGATACCCTTATGCTCCAGGGCAGCCCCCCCGCAGGGTGCTCTGGCACCCCCATCCTAACCCTTTCACCTTCCTGCTGCAAAAATGAGCCTGATGCCATGGGGATGGGTGTCCTGCCCTTTAACAAGGTGGGGGCTGAATTTACTGTGTGGGCTGTGCCCCCCCTCCCCCTTTTTGGGGCTTGGGAAGGGGGGCTCAGAGGTGCTCCCTCAGTTTCCTCCAAATAAGGTGTCAGACACTCCGTGCATAGACTGGGGGTCACTGGGGGAGAAACTTGTGACACCCCCCCCCTCCAGCAGCCTGCTGCCAACATGTAGGCAATGGGGTGCTGGGGAGGTCTCTTAGCTGCCCCCCCAGCTGGTGTCCTCATTGGCCCTGTGCCTCCCCTCATTAACGAAGTCTCTGTCCTCCCTGATGGCTGCACTAATTACTGAGTTCATTAGCGGCCTGGCGTGTCTGGCTGGGGGGCCCAGGGAGGGAACGAGCCCTCTGGGGCTGGCGTGGGGTCCCCCACCCCTGTGCCACACCGGTGGGCTCAGCCCTGGGACGCTGCCACCGAGCGGAGAGCGGCCACCTGGGTGTCACACCCCAGCCAAAACTCGGCCCCACAGCCCCGCCGGGGACTCTGCACCCAGGTAAGGGTCCCGCGGGGGATGCTGGTGTGGGGTGCTGGGGGTGGGAGCTGGGTGGCATGGTTAGGAGGGTTTTGGGGTCCAGGGGAGTGGAGGGCAGCAGCAGAGCCCATCCCTGTGGCATCAGGGCACCCCCTTACTTGTGGCTGGCACCTCCCTGGACTGGTTTGGCCCATTGCTATCACTTTGGGGATCCTTGGGGGGGCACAGGCAGGACTTGGGGCTCACTGCAGCCCAGGCCTGGCGCCGGGGTGACAGCCGGGGTGTGGGATGCCTGCGGCGCTCGTGGCCAGGGCTGCTGGCTCAGCAGGGCGGTGGAGATAAGGCTGCGGCAATCCTGGTGGGATGGGGAAGAGATAAGGGTGGGACGGGGAGCCCAGGGGCCTGCCTGCTGCTGCGACGATCCAGATTTATGTACGCCTTGGTGGTCCCCTAAAACCAGCTTCGGGGCTGGGAGCTGCTGGGCAGGACTCCAGTCCCCTCTCTGCCAACACCAAGGGCATCATCAGGTACCACCCCTTGGGGCTGGGGTTTGGGGGCACAGGACAGGGCGTAGGGCTTAGCTGTGCCACTGCCCTGTGCCCTGCCCCGTGCCACCAAACCCCAGCCCCATGCCCCATTCCTGCACCCCCTTCCCATCCCGGAGGTTGGGGCTGCAGAGACCCCCCAAAGTGGGGTGGCAAAGCCCGTCAGGTCGTGAGCAGGGATCTGGCCTCCAGCTGCCGGGTGGCACAGCCTGGGGACTGTCCCATGGGCAGGGAAGTGATGTGCCAGGTAGGAGGTGGGACACGAGGACATGTGGGGTGGGAAGGGGATGCCCCGGCAAGATGCTGCTGCATTGGTGGTGGCTCAGAGCTGGTAGCACCAAAAGCCCCATCGCTGCGGGACCGGGTGGGGTGGAGGGCAGCAGTGTAGCCCAGCCCTGTGGTATCAGCCTGTTGAGATCACTTTGGGGAACATTTTGAGGGGGAAGGCACCAAAAAAAAAAAACCCCATTGCCACGGGCTTAATGCTCTGTGGCTGGGAGCATTTAGGGGTTTTGGGGACCAGGGAGTGGAAGGCAGCAGCAGAGCCCATCCCCGTGGCATCAGGGCACCTCCATGTTTGTGGCTGATGCCCCACTGACCTGGTTCAGCCCATTGCTAATGACTTTGGGGAACCTTTTGGTTCAGACATCAAAAACTTCATCACCACGGGCTCAGTGCCAAGGGCCAAGGGAGGAGCAGGCCTGGGAAGCACGGCAGGTACCACCCTGGGCACAGCAAGCCCGTGGGCAGGGTGCCTGGGGTTGCCCTGTGCTGCGATAGCACCCAGGGGGCAATCACCCCATGAGTAACGGGGCTCTCCAGGTGCCGAGAAGCCTTGGAGGGCTGTGGGGACCTTGACTCTGGGCTGTTCCTGCCCTTATATGGTGAACATAGGCTGGGACAGGAGGGGACAAAGGTCTCCTGGGTGCTGGCACCCGAGCACTTTGCCTAGGTACACTCACCTGTGCCCAGCTCTGCAGGGAAGGTGAGGGGCTGGGGTGGGGGGCAGAGGGTGGGCATGGGGCGGGCAGCACGTCCCACAGCCACCACTGCTCCTGGCACCGGGGTGGCCTGGGGACAGGGCTTGGGGACCCACCCGTGCCCCTCCTTGGGGCTGTGCTGGGGGAGATGTCACCCCCTGGATCTGAGGGATGGGATGTGGGTGCTTTCAGGGCAGCATGGTGGGACCTGCGGGGTTTTGTGGGGCTGGGGGAGCAGGGACCTCTCCACAGGGCACCTCTGGCTCTCCCTGCCAGCCCCCGCCAGGGCACACGGGGGGCTTTGCCCAACGCCGGCTGCCTGCTCCCGCTGCCCGCCTGCCGGCGAGCACTGCCAGCCTGGCCAGGATGGCTGCGGGCAACCTTGGCAGCACCGGCCTGAGCCCTGGCACACTCGGCCCCTCTGTGGGGCCGGGCTGTGCCCTTCCTGGGGGGCACAGATCCAGTGGTGGGGTCGGGAGTGAGGGGGCTGAAGTGGGCAGAGTGTGCTTGCACACGTGTGTGTGTGTGTGTGCAAGGCCACCAGCAGTGGCTGTGCCATGCTGTGCCAAGCCGTGCTAGGACCAGCCTGGGCAGAAGCCGGTCCCTGCTGGCGCTGGGGAGGAGCGGGCCGCTCCACAGCGGTGTCACCCGGCTGTGGCTGCTGCGCTGGGGATGCCCTGCGCAGCCCCGATCCGTGCCCGGGCACAGAGCGGGGCACCGGGGTGCTCAGGGGACCCCGCTCCTGCCCACCGCGGACCCTGGAACCAGGGTGCCGCGGGTCCCCTTACCCCATGCAGCTCCATATGGGGGGTTTATGGCCCATCCGGCTGCAGAGGGGGCAGGGCGGCAGATGGCACCACAGGCTGGCTCTGGCCCAGCTCTTAATGACACTGCCTGCCATTAACGAGGGTGTTGCCGGTGCCCCGGCAGGTCCCCTCGCCTGCAGCACCCGTCACCATGGTGGAGCTCAGCACCAAAGTCAGCAGAACGCTCAATAAGACCACGCCGGGCCTCCAGATATGGCGAATCGAGGTGGGTGGGGGGCACAGCCTGGGCACCCATCGCTGGGCTGTCTGGGGGTCTGTGGGAGGGAAGATGCCCCCTTTGCGTCCTCAGTGCCTGGGCAGGGGGTGGGGGGGGTGTGTCTCAGAGCAGCACCCAGGGTTAAACGTGCCCAGGTTTTGGGGCTGGGGTGGGGGGGGTCCCTGCCAGGGCTGACGTCTCCCTTCCTTCTGCAGAACATGGAGATGGTGCCAGTGCCCACCAAAAGCTACGGCAACTTCTACGAGGGGGATTGCTATGTCGTGCTGTCGGTAGGGCAGCGTGGGGTACCGCGGGGGACCGGGGACAGGCTCTGCCCTGGGGGAGGCTGGGGTGCAGGGAGGGGTGTCCCTGGCCAGAGTGGCCTGGGGACACGGGGGCTCTTCTAGTGGGCACCGGTGTCCCACAGACGCGCAAGACTGGGAGTGGCTTCAGCTACGACATCCACTACTGGCTGGGCAAGGAGTCGAGCCAGGACGAGCAGGGAGCAGCCGCCATCTACACAATCCAGATGGATGACCACCTGGGCACGGTGGCCGTGCAGCACCGCGAGGTCCAGGGCCACGAGAGCGAGACCTTCCGTGCCTACTTCAAGCAGGGACTCATGTACGTCGGTCACCCCTGGGGACCTACTGCCACAGTGGCTGGTGGTGGGGAGGGTCCTCTGCATGCCCCCCCCTAGGGACATCCCCAGTGGGGAGGGGGACAGCCCTGTCCCAGTGGGGTGGGGGAGGCAGGAGGAGGATCTGAAGCTGGTCTCGCTGCATCCACCACCCAGGTGGGTGGGTGGGGGTCCCTGAACACCTCCCTGTGCACAGAGGTGGGAGGGGGACCCCACTGGAGCAACAAGAGGGGGCCCAGGGCTGACACCATGTCTGTCCCCTGCAGCTATAAGAAGGGTGGCGTGGCCTCGGGCATGAAGCATGTGGAGACGAACACCTACAACGTCCAGCGCCTGCTGCACGTGAAGGGCAAGAAGAATGTGGTGGCAGGAGAGGTGAGTTATGGGATGGGAGGGGTCCCCAGCCACCAACCTCTATGCTGAGACATTGTTTGGGGTCAGGATCAGGCCAGAGCCCCCCCATACACAGCTGCCCTCAAGCAGGGGACAGAGCGGGTGTGGGGCCTTGCCTCCGGAACAACCTCACCCCAAAAAGCCCTTCTTAGGGTAGGGAGGAGGAATACAGGCTGGAGGCACCAGCACTGAGCCATGGCAGGGTATGGAGCCAGGGGGACCCTGGCTTGACCCCCCCCGCCCCCCAATCCCATCCCGATGCAGGTGGAGATGAGCTGGAAAAGCTTCAACCGGGGGGACGTGTTCCTGTTGGACCTGGGCCAGCTCATCATCCAGTGGAATGGCCCTGAGAGCAACCGAAACGAGAGGCTGAAGGTACAGCTGGGGGGCCTCAGGGTCCTCCCTGAAGAAAGGGGGTGACTGGCCACCCTCTACCCGATCCGGGCTGACTCTTTCTTCCTTGGGTGCAGGCGATGACCCTGGCCAAGGACATCCGGGACCGGGAGCGTGGCGGCCGTGCCAAGGTGGGCGTAGTGGACGGTGAGGACGAGGGTGCCTCGCCGGGGCTCATGCAGGTCCTCACACACGTGCTGGGTGAGAAGAGGGAGATCAAGGCAGCCATCCCTGATGACAAAGTGGACCAGAAGCTTAATTCATCCCTCAAGCTCTATCAGTAAGTTGCTGGGGGTGGGTTCGCCTGTGGGGGCAACTTGCAGGGTGCCAGAGCGACCCACCACCCATCCCTGCTATGTCCCACAACGCCCGTCCCCATGGACAGCCACCAAGGGGGGGCAAGGCCATTGCAGGGGTGGGGACAGGTCCTTTGGATGCCGTTAGAGCAAGGGGAGTCCCTGGTCCCAACACAGTTGGTACCCGATGGAGAGATGCTCGTGCAAGCATGACCTTTGGATATGGTGGCAATGTCCCTGGGTGGCCCCATCACATCTGACACCCCTTTGTCCCTCCTCATGGCCATGAGGGAGCTGCATGGCAGGGCAAACTGCAAACCAGGTTGCCACCATGGCAGGGCAAGAGGGTCCCTGGGTATCACCTTTGCCATGATCAGGGGTGGGCAAGGGGATGGGAGGGGACACCCCTACCCAACCTTGCCACTCAAAGATGGGGATGGGGAGGGGGTTTTCCAGCCCCTTTTTTAACCCCTCCTCCTCTCACTTCCCCTGCCAGTATCTCCAATGCCAGCGGGAACCTGGTCATACAGGAGGTGGCGATTCGACCCCTGACTCAAGACATGCTCCTGCATGAGGTGTGTCACCCATGGGGTGCCTGGGGATGCCCAATTTCCTTGGCAGCTTTAACCCTTCAAAACCCACCAAATCAGCTTTTGAAGGGTTAAAGCTGCCCAAAGTCCTAATTTCTGCTGTTGTTCTCCCTCCAAGGACTGCTACATCCTTGATCAAGGAGGTCTCAAGATCTTCGTGTGGAAGGGCAAGAATGCCAACAAGGAGGAGAAGCAGCAGGCGATGAGCAGGGCGCTGGTGGGTGCTAGGTTAGGGGTCAGTTATGGAATAGCCTGGCTGCTCACTGGGGTGCTGGGCACCCCATGAGCATGCTCTGGGTCCAAATCCCTCCAGGGCTTCATCAAAGCCAAGAACTACCCAGCCAGCACTAACGTGGAGACAGAGAACGATGGGTCCGAGTCAACCATCTTCAGGCAGCTCTTCCAAAAATGGGCTGTCCCCAATCAGACCAGTGGGTTGGGCAAGACCCACACTGTGGGCAAAGTGGGTGAGTGAACCCTTCTGACGCTGCAGGGCTCCTTGGATTGGGATGGGGGGAGCTGTGGGGACCCCGATGGCCAGCAGGTTGTCGCTCAGCCCTCTGCCCGTCCCTGCAGCCAAGGTGGAGCAGGTGAAGTTTGATGCCACCACACTGCACGCCAAGCCCCAGATGGCCGCCCAGCAGAAGATGGTGGATGATGGATCTGGGGAAGTAGAGGTAGGGTGGCTGGGGCAGAATGTGGGATCCTTTCAGGGCACCCCCTTGGGCTGTACCCGGGGATGCTGTGGGGTCCAGGGGCTGCAGGGCAGGGGGATGCACGAGCCTTGGCAGTAGCACATCCCTGTCCCACCAGGTTTGGCGCGTGGAGAACCAGGAGCTGGTGCCTGTGGAGAAGAAGTGGCTGGGCCATTTCTATGGCGGGGACTGCTACTTGGTGCTCTACACCTATTTCGTGGGGTCCAAGGTGAACCGCATCATCTACATCTGGCAGGTGAGACCCCCCAGGTCACTGACCCATGGCTGGGGGACAGGGGCACCTCCCTGGCCCGGGAGTGAGCTGTCTCTATGCATGACCCCATGGGAAAGCCATGAGGGTTCCCTCTTCCAAAGAGGGAAAGGGTGCTGTGGTGGGTGCTGAGCTCCCCCTCTGCCCTGCCCAGGGCCGCCAAGCAAGCACGGACGAGCTGGCTGCCTCTGCCTACCAAGCCGTCATCCTGGACCAGAAGTACAACAACGAGCCTGTGCAGGTCCGCGTCACCATGGGCAAGGAGCCTGCCCACCTGATGGCCATCTTCAAGGGCAAGATGGTGGTGTACGCGGTGAGCGCGGGGCTGCCAGGGGGTGGGGAGCGGGCAGGCAGGTGAGCCTGCGGCACTGGTGGTGACCTCCTGTCCCTGTCCCCCCCAGGGTGGCACCTCACGGGCGGGCAGCAAGGAGCCCACACCATCCATCCGCCTCTTCCACGTGCACGGCACCAATGAGTACAACACCAAGGCCTTCGAGGTGCCCGTCCGCGCCTCCTCCCTCAACTCCAATGACGTCTTTGTGCTCAAGACCCCCAGCTGCTGCTACCTCTGGTATGGGAAGGTGGGTACCACCAGGCACCGGGGTGGGTGCTGCCACCCCCAAGAGAGATGTCCCCATCTCCTCTTCCTCCTCCTCAGCTGGGGCCAGTGATGGAGCAGCTGTGCTTGCTTGGCAGGGCTGCAGTGGCGATGAGCGTGAGATGGGCAAGATGGTGGCTGACATCATCTCCAAGATGGAGAAGCCAGTGATCGCAGAGGGACAGGAGCCACCTGAGTTCTGGGTGGCCCTGGGGGGCAAGTCCCAGTATGCCAACAGCAAAAGGTACCAGCCTTGTGCCCGGGGGAATCCCTTGTCCCTACCCCTCCTCAGGAGTAAGATGGGCCACCAGAACCCAAGCGGGGTGAGCCCCATTCCCACCACCACCACTGCTGTGTTCCCCCCCGCCAGACTGCAGGAGGAGAACCCCTCTGTGTCCCCCCGACTCTTTGAGTGCTCCAACAAGACAGGCACCTTCTTGGCCACGGAGATTGTAGACTTCACCCAGGATGACTTGGAGGAGGATGATGTTTACCTGCTGGACACCTGGGACCAGGTGAGCTGGGGGGGCACAGGGCGGGGGGGGGGTCACTGTTGGTACCACAAACTGATGTCCCTCGTAAGGGGATGTGTGTGTGGAGGACCTGCAGCAGCCAGAGGTGGTGGGATGGGAGGCTGGAAACCCCCATGTCCCTGGCCCCACGCTGTTTTTTTTTTTCCAGCCCCCATGCTCTGGGGGTGGCTGAGGATGTACTCCGGTGCCCTTCCCTGCAGACAGATCCTGTGTGCCCCCAACCACGGGCTGGGCACAGCCCCAGAGGGCCCCGTCTGATCCCAGTCCAGTGGTGGACACGGTGACCTCGTTTCAGGTTTTCTTCTGGGTTGGGAAAGGCGCCAACGAGTCGGAGAAGGAGGCGGCAGCGGTGATGGTGCAGGAGTACCTGCAGAGCCACCCCAGCGGGCGCGACCTCGACACCCCCATCATCGTGGTGAAGCAGGGCCACGAGCCACCCACCTTCACCGGATGGTTCCTGGCCTGGGACCCTCTCAACTGGGCTGTGAGTCATGGAGGGGGCTGGAAAGACCATGGCAGGGCCCTTCGCAGATGGGACCAGATGTGGATCTGGCCCCAGCCAGCATCTCCAGGGTGTGGGCAGCGGTTTGCCTGATCCCTGCCCATGCTGAAGGGCTGAGCACTTTTGTCCCCTTCCCAGGACAAGAAATCCTACGAGGCTCTGAAAGCTGAGCTGGGGGATGAGAGCAGCCTCGGGCAGCTCACCTCAGTAAGTGGCACAGGGAGAGGGGGTAGCCGGGGGCACCGAAAGCCCCTCTGTCTCCCTGGTAGGTGTCACGAGGACCTGCAGGGACACGTCCTCCAGTGAGGGGACACCTGGAGCCTCCGTCCCTGGGGCAGCACCTGATGTGACCTGTTCCCCCCCCATCCAGGTGCTCACATCCAGGCAAGAGGTCTTCACCGCCACCACCACCCTCGTCCCCGACAAACTGGAGACCTTCCCCCTGGACGTGCTGGTGAACACCTCGGCCGAGGACCTGCCACGGGGCGTGGATCCCAGCAGGAAGGAGGTGAGATGAAGCTGGGGGGGTTGCTGGGGGGGACAGGGGAATGCCCCCCAGCTTTAGCTCAGCCACCTCTCTCCTCCCCCAGTACCATCTCTCCGACCAGGACTTCCAGGCTGTCTTTGGCATGAGCCGCTCCGCCTTCGGCAACCTGCCCTTGTGGAAACAACAGAATCTCAAGAAGGACAAAGGACTCTTCTAGGGCAGGAGCCTGTACCTGGGAACACCCCCAGCTCGTTATTTTTATTAAATAAAATATATTTGGAGAGCAGGGCTTCATCTTTCCCCTGACCCCTGGACTCAGCCCAGTTACGGGGCTTATTTAGCAAAGAGATGGCGCACAGGGGAACATGGGTCTTGACACGGCACCAAGGCAGCACCAGGAAGGACCCTCAGCTCCTTTTCCTCCAGGTCCTTCACCCCTCCCTGCACTCAGGGGCAATGCACAAGCTGCCCACCCCCGGGGAGCCAGGGCTCCCCTATCCCACCCCAGCAGCTGCAGCTCAGGGCTAAAGGTCTGGTGTACAGCTGGAGCCGCTCCCTCCGTTATCACATGAACCTCAGTAAATAGCAAAGGTAAAAGAAACAAGCCACAGGCTGATGGGATGGCATGTGTGTGGGGACAGCACCTGCTGGGGACAGTCACCAGGGACCACTCATCCTTCTCCCTGGAGGGGAGGAGGGCACCTCCCTCCTGCTTGGCATCCACAGGGACCGGGAGAGGGGCTGGGAGGGGTCGCTGCAGGGACACATCTCTGGCAGGGGGGGCCTGGATTTGCACGCGCCAGGAGGCACTGAACACACACACAATCTTCCCGGGCAACTGAGCAAAGTCCCAATGGCAAACACGGGGCACAGGCGCGGTGCCCATCATCTGTGGTGTCCAACAGGTTAGCAGCCCAGGCAGCGTGGAAATAAGATCCCAAACCAAGAGAGGGTTAATAAAGAGGTTTTATTTTCACAAAAAGCTATCTACACATCATTTAAAAAGGGGCAGGAGGAACCCAAGAGCAAAAACTGTAAAGAATAGAGAGGAACAGGTCTGCTAAAACACAGAGAAAAGTGCTGCTCCACATCAACAGTGTAAAGAACCAGAAAGTCGGGGTGCAGGCAGAAACCGGCAGCAGCCACCCCACGGCAGGCACGGCTGGAGTCCAGCAGCAGAGCTACGCCGACAGCAGCTGCCAGGGCTCCCGCACCCCTTTTTCTCTCTTTGGCAGGCGATTACAGGGATAATCAGCTCCATTAAAAAGAAAACAAAGCAGTTGAGTTATTCTCAGCCCTCCCCACCGAAGCACAGTGATCCCCACGTGCCCTGTGCTGGGGTGAACCACAGCAGGAAGCACTGGGCTGGCCCTCAGCCCTTCCTCGGGATGCGGGACGGGAAGGAAGATGCGCAGGTGATGGTTATCTGTGCTGCAGGGAGGAGGTGGAAGGCAATGCCATGGCCACAGGCATTGTAGAGTCTCACGCCTCCTCCTGCTCCGCTCCTCGCATGGGTCTCAGGAAGCCAGTCCTTGCTTTGCAAAGGCTCTTTGTGCAGCCCCGCTGGCCACGGCTCCCCCAGGGACCCTGCACATAAGCTCCACTTCATCAACACGAATCGTTTTGCGCCTCTCGGAGCAGGAGAGTAAATCAAGACGGAATTATCACAGTCAAACAACGAAGGGGCGAGAGGAACAGCAAGATGGGAGTTCCTTGTGTTTATATGCTGAATCACACTTGGACTAAACTAGGCTGATTCAGGTGCGGGTAAATGTTTAACCGTGACTCTGTACCTCTGAGGAAGAGCCCGCATGCGTTCAGGGACCACAACTGAACTTCTCCACCTACCCATACCCCAGGACGGGTATCCCATCTGCAAGGGACGACCTTACTGAACTTGCTGCTGCAACAGCGTGAGCAGTGGGAATGTCAGAGCTGGCGGGTAGCACGCCCGTTGAGGTTACACACCCCTCCTCCTCCCCGCTGCTCTCGGACAGGGAAAAAGCTGCCTTTTGCAAGGAAGGGGCTCCGCGGACACTCCTGCCAGGGTGAAGGTGCAACTGAGCTGCCCTATGCCAAACAAAAAAGCTTAAATTAATGAATAGATGTCTGCAAATTCTTAATGGCTAGAATAATAAGCAAGAACTTTTCATAAAACAAGGAACTCTGGTTTCAAGCATCAGCTTTTGCACCTCGATCCAAACAAAAGCTCGTTTTAAACAAAAGTCACTGCACTGAAAAGTCAGGCAATGTTTGCTTTTATTATAAATTAACTGGAGTGCAGTGCCCTGCAAAAAACAACCTTGCCACCCAAAAAAACAGAGCTGACTTCTGATACTACAGGAATACCGGCTATTTACAGCACTAGCATAGGATGTGCTTGGGGAAAACAGATTTGCCCCCTGGACGGAGCAGTCCCTTCATCACGTTCGCAGGGGCGATCAGTTCCAAGGACAAGTCCCACGTCACCGCCTCTTCCCATCGCCCAGAATTCTACCAAAATTAGTATCAACAATAGAAAAGTATAATGCTTTGTAATAAATTAACATACACACCCGCTCGGGCTGCATCTTACAAGATAAACGCTCTGTCATGTTTACAACCAAACGTTCGCTCCTAGCTCGGAAACCACAAAGATGTCACCCTGACCGGGTCCACCGGGCTCACCCGACACGTGGACAGGAAGGTCAGTCAGTCTTTTCACCACGCTTGGGTCCCCACAGTGCTCAGTTTGGGGGGGGACTACCGATGGCTGTCGCTCTCTGCTGCGCACAGAGGCGAGATGAGGCCACTGAGGGGAGCATCCCCGTGCCAGCCTGCGAGGATAAACTCTAGTGTGGAAGTGCCCACGAAAGAGGTGCCTGCTGTCTCCTCAGTCGATGGTTTTGTCTGCTTTGCTTCAGCTGATTTATTCCTGAGAAGCTCCTAACGATAGTTTAAAAAATCCAGAAACTATCTCGACAGCAAAAAGAGGTGGTTTTTCTGTTTGGTGTGGGTTTTTTTTAAAAAAAGAAGTCTTTCACCTCTAAAACTCATGCTGCAAAAATCAGAACTAGAGGCCAAAACAAGAGCAACTGCTCTGCTTAACAGCAACAATTTCTCTGAAATGAGTAAATGCCAGCAAAAGGAAACATCTGCCCCTGCTAAAGAAGTGCGAAGGTGCTGAAAAAATGAAGTCACTAGGCTTTCCCCCCACCCTGCTGAAACAAGCTATAAAAGGAGCATCATGTCTCTAAATCCCATAAAATGCAACACTTCTTCCTAACTGTGTTCTGTTAATGCTGAACGTGGGCTTTTCAAAAGCTTTCCACCTGGTTTAGTTTCACAGTTTGAGCTCTCTGCACTCCTCAGAAAGGAGAACAGAGACATAGCTGCAGTAAAAACCCTCCTACCCCAGGACATGAGAAGACCAAGGCAAGACCATGGTTCAGTCTAGGAGCAATTCAAGCACCAAGCACTATCCTGCAGACCCTGCCTTTTCCCACCGTTCCCGATTCACGATGACCCAGGCCTGCACAGAAAGGGTAACGCTGAAACGCTCTTTCCCTCCCAGAAGATGACAAGTGGCTGTTGCTCATGTCTTGCTCCTGCTCTCAGTCTGCTCCAGGTGTTCACCTGCCTCCAGAGTTACGTGGAAGCAGCCCTAAGCAACACAGCTTCCGCGTGAAATCCTGCACCCCCAAAGAGAGGCCTCTCCTCTCCAAACGGGACTTATGCAACAACCTAATGAAGAAAATGCAATCAAATAATAGAACTTGTAAAACAAATCACAAATATAATCTCACGTCTAAAGGAGGATGACAGTGAATGGTGTAAAAAAACTGATAGAGCTGCCACCAGGTTTGCAATACATTCCACAGCACCAACAGTTTGTTTCCTGGAACCGCATGTAAATAGCAGGAGCACTCACAAACCCATGAATGTCAAAACGCATCAGCTTGAGTGATTCCAAAATGCCTGTCAGCGAGATGACTGGCAAGAGCGTACTCAGTGATCTGGGTTTCCAGTGAATATTACTAACACAACACACGCCAGGTTACAGAATCTATTGCTTAAATTGCTCTTGGAGGAAAAAAACCAAAAAGCCAAGTGATATGTAAATCTTCGCCACTCACGTCTCACAGGTGAATGGGCTTTTAAAGTCGAGTCTCTTTTTGCACTTTTATTTTTCCAAATCAGTTTATGAGCAGCTGTAGTCTTGTGGCTTGATGCAACTCTTTAAGGCTCCATGCTGACAAAATTATTTGAGGAACAATAAAAACTTCACCACAGGAGGATCGCTCTGGGATGTCAAGGTTTAAACGCGTGGTTCAGGCCCAGGACTTGCACAGATGGTTCAACAAACAGAGCGTCCCATATTTCTACCTTTTGTCTCTTGTTTTGGCCCTGAGCTGTTTGTTACTCCTGCATGACTGGCACAAGTTCAGAACCTTCCTTGTTCCTCAGGAGGAACAAGGTGTTTTACTCTTCACAGAGGCTGACGAACCGATCTTCCTACTTCCATGCTAAGTGGCTGTGCATTTTTTTCTGTTTCTAGTAACTCATCGAAGATATCCCTAGAACAGAGGGAAAGACCAATAGTGAAACTTACGTACAACAACAAACTGCTACATAAGACGGCCCTGAGGGAATCAGCAACTGGATTTAATCCACAAACTCAAGCGTCACAGATCCTGGCAGAGAAAGGTGTCTTATCTGGCATCTCTTAGCAAGATTCCTTGAATCCACAGCACTTTTTTTTCACAGTAACAATAGCGAAAATAAGTCGTGGCTAGTAAAAGGATCAGAAGCAACAAAAGACACAGTCTGTAGATAAGTAACACCCTGTATTAGAGGAACCAGTAAAGACAGAAGGGGACAAACTGAGGCACAAAACCCCTTCTTCAGTTCTGTGTCCCTGAAAAGATATCACTTTTACCTACAAACCTCATGTTGCCCGTGTCCTGAGATGACCATGGCTGCAACAACACAACCGCTAGCAGCAGGGATAAGGGCACTTACAAATATCACAGCACTTAAGGGAAAAACCCAAGCTCCATTATGATTCCTGTGCAACAAATGCATAGCTGAGACACTGAATCCCCTTCCTAAAAGATGATTTAATGCATCTTGTTAAAACCCTATGTGTTAGTGACATACCATCCCACGCCTCTGAACTCAGAGCATTTCAATTTTGTCATTCTTGCATATAATTCTGACTGCGATTTCTTCTGACAAATACATGGAGATACTTTTCATCCCAGAAAAGAGGACTAGAGGAAGAGGAGAAGCCCACTTCCTCACAAACAGCAGGTAATCATCAGTACCAAAATTCCCCAAGACACCTACTTGTGCATGTAGAAGAAGATGTAGCCACTTCGGTCTCTGTCACACTGAACGGTGGCCTCTAGAGTTCTAGACACTTCCAGGTCATTGTAGGTGAACCAGGACTGCTTCTTGATATCATAGACATCACTGATATAATGACCTTAAAAAGAGGGAACGCACCTTTCTTTTCATGCTGCCATTAAGCTGGTTAGCTAGATACCCTGGTCCAGTGACCTGTATCAGATTCAAATGCTAAAAGACCCTTAAGATCCTGGTCCCTCCACCCTTCCTGGTCAATGAGCTGGTTACAAGCACAAGCAATCCCAAGGACCCCGTAAGCAGTACGTAGTCCACATGCTGCACCCATGACATCCTCAACCTGCTTCCCCACCAGCAAGCCATGATGGAAGACTTGCTTTGCTGCCTGAATTCTTCTCTGCACATAATCCTGCTATTATAACTTTGTATTACAGTTTTTTTAAGGTAAATAAGAGATGAAGAATAAAATATGGTATCTTTTACCTGAAGATGATGTGCTTCCGATATGGCTGACGATGCTGATGAGCCGATAGGAGTGAGGAAGCTCTCCTGTCTGAAAAAAAAGTTCAATTAAAGCTTTTAGGCATTCACTTTTGTCCCATGTAGCTTATGGACAAGATTAGTCATACCTGAGATACCAGCTTTGGCCACTGTATTCAAAGCTGCAACCCAATCACAGATTACAGAAACAGACACCCTGGTTCAGACCAAACAAAGAGTCCTTCCAGAAGTGGGAAAAAGCCTCCCACCTTATTTAATTTTTCAGTAAGCCAAAGAACATGCAAAGGAGCCACTCTGACCTCAGAACAGATGCTGACATGAGCTCTACACTGAAAAGTTTTCTAAACAACCATTTCCTGAGCGACTTCCACTGATGTCAGAATTAATCCACCAAATAAACACAGAAAAGCAAAAAGAGAACACCACGCTTACTTCTGAAATATCAAAGAAATGCCCTTGATAATGGTACACAGATTTAACAGCTGATACCGGGTATGTAGCCCAGATTCTCTCGTTCTGCACCTGTAATGTCAGCAGACCACACCCTCTTTGCATGCAGGAAACATGCCCTGTCTATTCAATGACAATAAAACTAAACAACGGTAATTGGCTTTTGACAATTATTTTTTAATCCTCTCTGACCAGGAAACGTTATTGATACCATTCACTCACAATACTCTTAAAATGTAGCTCTTGGTTTAAGGGTAAGGAAATTAGTAAATAATTGTAAGAAAATAAAAACTGCTCAAAGAATCTCCAACTATTTAACCTTTTCCACTCTACACAGTACTCCTTCCACCAACGCAGGCAGGCAACTTTCACCACACTGCTGTGTGGAGCCCGAGAGCGCTCGCAGCCGGCAGCACAGCCTAGGTTACAGTTACGTTTCACCTAATGGGAATAAGATCTTGCCACAACTTCTTGGTTCTGATGGTGCAGGATCTAGAAGCCCACGGCGCTGCAACTAAACTACCACGCTGGCTGAAGTCCTCTCTCTCTGTAAGTAAAGATATCAGGCTCATTGCTTTACATGCACTGGAACATTTCTGGTATAAAATTACTGTTTCCTTTTCACCATTATGCACATCTTAGAGAAACTCAGAGGGTGTCTGCAGCTGGTTGTTTTTTTGTTTGTTTTTGTTTGTTTTTTTTGTTTGTTTGTGTTTTTTTTTGTTTTTGTTTTTTAAATTAAAATAACACAATAGGACAGACCCTTAAGGATAGATATTTTCTATCTTTTCAACTTTTGAACATAAAAGACCTTTCTAGACTCTACATCTGCTCCGTCAAACTACCTCCAACACTAAACGGATGGTAAAGAAGGGGTATATTTCTCAGTCGGCTTTTGAAATCATAGATCACACCTCAGCATTTCTTTTCAGCTCTTCTGCTTCAGCTTCTGAATACTCCATGTCAAGAACATCCTCGTTTCCAGAGTCTTCATCAGAACCAACGCTGTCCAGGAGAGAGCTGTTAAACTCTAGATAGCATGGAGACAACAATACTGCGTGAGAAGCCTTGGTGCACGCTGGAGTTCAAAACAGGTTGAGGTCTATCTACCCACATAAACAAGCACTATAAAATCCTAAAGTTTCAAGCTTCCTTTCCAAGGAAAGCAGGAGATACTGGAGCTTCCAAATAAAAACTCTCTCTCCCTTCCCCAACTTGTCAGAGCAATAGTTAAGAAAAGTAACTTGGCCTACAGAATTAATTTTAGCATCATCTCCCTCATACTTTTACAAAAGGGCACTATGGCAATGACAGCTGGGTGATAAAAGAGCCGTTAAACACCCAATGCACTCCAGAGCACTGGTGGTCCGCAGCCAGAACTGACATTAAAAGAAGTACAGCCAGTCTGGTCAGTGAGAACTATAAGTTTCTGCAACGAGAAGCTATGAATTACAGTTTTAGCTGTAAGTTGCATTAACAAAGTGCATTTTTTCAATTAAAACTGGCATCAAAATGCTACTGCTGGCAGCAGGCATCTTTTCATTGTTTTCAATGGTAAGAAGGCTGCTCACCGCAGGAACTTCCAGTTTGCTTGGCCAAGCAAAATGCAGGCAGCTTTCTGTAAAGAGCCGGAAGGCACCACTGCTCCCTGTACATGCTGTTCCAAACTTCCTGGGATTCTGCAGCTACCCGACTAATTTAAGATTTTATACAGGACTCATTGGGAGAAGTAGCTATGCTTTCACCAGCTAAATTAAAGCTATGAAGTTCTGGGTGGATGAGAAATTGAGACTAACAGGACACTACTCAGGATATATATTTTTTTTTTGCTTAAAGAGACTCATGTCAGTTATGATAGAGATGTTTTGCCAAAGAGATTCTCACATTGCTTGCCCTGCTAAACCATCAGACACTGGATTAGTATAATCTTCTTGGGAAGTTTATAGATGAATCCCTTTAACTGAGAATATTTTACTGCTGGTTTCCACACTTATTTGGCCTGATGTAAGCTAGACTACAGCCAAGAAATGCAGCCACTTAGGTAGGTCTTTGCAAGAAGCACTTGCCACGGGTATTGCTAAACGCCACTTCACCAACGGTCCTTGGATGACTAGTGGTTCTTCGATTGCAGCACCACTGGGAACCTTTCTAAGACAAATACTACCAGATATATGCTCAAGATTATGAGCACCTCCTTAAACAATTGCTGGTTGATGCCTTACAAATGACACGGTAGCAAGCTGAGAAGCACAAGGCAATGCTCACGTTTAAAGTCAAGTGACTGCAAATCAGGAGAAGGATTTCAAGTGCTGAACTCTTCCTGGCCACAAATCAAGGAAGACCTGAGAGAGACTGGGCACTCAGTCTGCCAGAGCTCATCAGGGGACAGGACTCAGGCTGAGGGGCATTTAAGTAGCATTCAACTTCTCTTCAGAAACAGACACAGGTTCATCCAGTAGTACCTAAGCAACTACGAGTATCTTAACACAATACTTCATTACCCTTCCCCTCTCCCTCTTTGGAGCAGGAATTTTCTCTCGGTTATGCTTTGCTCTGGCAGATTGTATGAAATCACTCGCATGCCAGCCTCACACAAATGTTAAACAGTGCCTGAGGCTCACCACGCTGTCTGGATTTGGAAAAGACAGATAGTGTATTTTGCGTTTCTTTTTTCACCCCCGACAGCTATACCTTACAGTGAGGTCTGTCTCCCTCTCATCCTGTATCAGACAGATACAGCACTTACTCATTTTTCTGGGTAAGGCCAGTGCATTCATTAATCAGCACTAAAATATCAATGCAAGTAAGAAATAATCCTTATGCTCTGACTAGAGCCATTAGCTTGCCTGCTTTTGCTGGAAATGCAAAATGTCAAGGTCCATTTTGCTATATATATTAATATCATATATAACATTTAATATTATATAAATACAATATTAGCTACTTAGTAGATAACATTTATATATAGAATTATGTATTTGTTCATATACAGAAATAAAACCAAAAACTCAAGAGACTGAAATAAGTCGTTTTTCATATTAAGTTTTTCCTGGCATTTGCTTTCACAACCAAGAACAAGAAAAGCCGACCTGAGCAAAGCCAAACACAACAAAGCACACACCAAAAGAGCATGAATTCCCAGCTGTCTTACAGACACTCAGGAGCTGCACTCATACATACAGATCTATTTTCCCTCAAAAGCAACATCCTGGAAGAAGTTAAATAAGTTTCACCTTGTAGACTTAATTCCGTGGCTCGTTTAAGGTCATCATCCTCTTTTTGTTCTCGTGCCTCCTGATGGGAAGAGAACAAAACTTAGCTCATTGAGACACTTCACTGTTTAAAATTCTTGTGGTGCTCTTTTTCCATTGAAACTCTGCCGCTCTGGTTTCTACAACAAACCTGACATTGTAAATTAAAGGTTCTGTGTGAAGGAATGTTCGCAACCAGCAAGAGTCCAATGTTCCCGTGCAACAGAACCTGGGACAAACCTTCATTAAGGCTCGTCAAAGCTCCTGAAGTTTGGTATGCAGCAGAGCAAGTCTCTAGTAACACCGAACGCTTTCTCTGGATCATTAATTTGAAAAGCATCTGAATGAATTTGCAATCCTTCGCTAAGGAAAGCTGTCACTTACACACAAAGCTCCTCACACTTAGGCAAAATTCAGACTTCTTCTGCCCAAAGCCAGCTGAGGACACACATTAAATCCTGATAGGTTTTATTATTTTTAAGCCATTTGAAAGTAGAGTTAGTGGTTCCACGTAACAGGTGTAATTCACAAAGGCAGGATGCAAAAAAAGATAGCACTAAACAACCAGGTATTAAAAATATTACCATGAGCAAGTAGCAAAGAAACCTCAAGTCAACAAACCCTTCTAATCTTTTGATAACATCATGCCCCTGTTCCTCCCACCACTCTTGAAAGCTCAGAGCTACAGCAAGCCAGGCAATAATATTTAATGAGCTGGCTTCCTAATTCAGGGTTTGAATGCTTCCAGTGCACCTGAACGCAGAACCCTAACTATGTATTTCGAATCAAGATAACCACAGCTACAGCATTTCCATGCCTGAATCATTAGAACAGCAGATTTTCGCTTCAGAACTGTAGCAGAACAACACTCAAAGGGCAGTTTTACATTATTAGCATGAGGCCTTTTATCTCACTATTTCTAAAGCATTTGGGAATCTTTGTTAAACCACTCAGCATTGCTGAATCATAGCTACATCTGGCATGGAACATACCAACCAGCACCTCATAATGAGTAACGGGAGAGAAAAATCTAAGAGCCATGGAAACATCAGATCTCATAAGGAAAACCATGACAGCTTTAGTGTTAATAGAGAGCAGACAAGGGCACCTAAAGAAAGACCTGGCTAAGTGCTGTCAGCAGCTTGGTTAAAATTGTGGAAATCAGTTACAGGTCTTGAAATTCATGTGGAATACAGATGGTTAGCACACAACCCGAGATCTCAATTCTTTCCAAGTCTAATTTAAAGGGCTTGTTTCAGACTACATTATGTAGGATCCTTTTTCCAGTTTACTAAAAGGAAAGGATCATAAATGCTCAGTTCCTATATTCTTCCCTACGCATCTCCTACTTGCTATTACCAGAAACAAGGCACTGGGATAGACAGATCTTTAACCTGACCTGGCGTGGCCGTTCTTAGCCTTTGCTTTGAAACCTGCTTCTTGCACTTTGAGTCTTGACACAACATGCTGCAAGAAGCAACTGCCAGGGAAGCTAAAGGTGGGCTTGGCTCTCGGTGACAGGTAGTAAGAGTTTAGTTTAGTTTAGTTTATCATAGTTTTTATATAATGTTACAAGCCAGTCTATAAATGTGCATGGAAAGCTTTGAGAAATCTGCAGGTCTGTGATGTGATAGATGGTTTCCAAAGCACATACAAAACATGCCCAGATGTATCCAATGCCGTCACTCTACTGACAGTGGAGTCAGAAGAAACTCAAACCTTTCTTCATCTCAAAAAAGCAGCAGAATCCCTTTGCAGTTATTGTCTGAACACAAGCTTTTCCTTCAGCCATCAGGCTTTCAGTGGCAGGAAAGACAACTCAAGGAAGCAAACTTTACTTCTTACTTGCTCTTGAAGGCTTTGAGCCAGCGCCTGCTGAAGTTCTTGTTCTTCCCTCTCTCTCTCCATATCGTACTGCTGCAGCCAGTCAACCTCCCCCTGGGAGCCTTCCGGAGTTTTGTTTTCCTTATTCTCATCAAAATCTTTAGTTATCTCAGTGAAATTGGCAGGACCTGAGGAATCAGAAAGTACAGTTATGCTTTCCTGGGTCTTCTGTTTGTTACCAGCTAAATCCTCTTTAAGTCACCACAACCCTTGCAGCACAGTGACATCTATTGACATGAGAGCTCACCAGCCATAAAATCACCATACGAGAGCCAAATGGAAAAAGCTCCAAAACAGAGTCTTATACTTATTTTAACAGGTGTAAGATGGACCATTTGATTAATCCCTGAACCCATTCTCTTCTTAGCCTTCTATGTTCACTCAGAAACAGCAGCTTTAACTAAAGGAAGATGTCACACACCACTAGGTTTCTGCAGACATGAAGCTGATACTTGAATTTCTGGAGAAGGAACCACAGATTATAAAAATTTGCATTGCATATTATACCTCGGAGTACTACAGATGAAGCCACAATTAAAGCCAAATCATATGTAAGACAGAGGGAAGTACAAATCTCAAGCACTGTTTAAATTTGTCAACTTTTTGCTTCAGATAAGAGCCTCAATCTTGTGAACACTATCTACAGCTTTAAAAGTGCAAGAAGATCATAACTTCTCAGTTCACCTTTAAAGTGAACACTATGGCAGAAGTATTTTACAAAACTTCTGGAATGAATATTCATTTAACCACTGCACACATCTCCTCCTGCAGTTGCAGGACACTTTCATTCTCCCATTTACTTGCAGCTGAGAAGAGTCAGGACCTGCTCCAACAGCTATCATGCAGCAACATGTGAAACTTTATAGTTTTGCCTTACGCAGACTTCAACATCTGCTCATTAGTTATTAGCAAGGATTATAAAAGGCAATCTCAGTATCTGCAACCTCTTAAACACAAGACCACCAGAACCATAACTATAAGCCATCAGTCTAATCCTTTTAAGATGAAAAACAAAACAGAATATTACATGACCTTTGAAAGCTTCCAATGTAGGAAGAAATGCTCACTCAACTCACACAACTGCTATTTGAGGATCACGTAGCAGAAAAGACATCTTCTGTCATATCTAAATCAGTCTTTTTTGAAAGCTCCACAAGTTATTCAGTGTTTACAAACAAATTATTACTAGTGGTAACAAGAAATGGACCAAGTTAAATCCGTCATGTTTAGAATCATCTTGTGTGATACAGCAAAGTAACCTTTGCAATTAAGTTTCCCTTAAATAGAACACAGGATTGTGAACTCATGGTGTGCTACATTCAGTTGCCGTAACTGGTAACTCAACATACAGAGATACAACTCATCTGAATGCCAAAATGTATGTTTTGAGTAGTACTTTGGTTTTTTTTTTGGTCATACACAGTAAAATACAGAAAGCTAATGCAACGTTGAGTGCTTAACTGCATTCTTAATCAGAAACTACAGAAACTTCTATTAAACAGAGCCTTAAATGTCATAATAGAGACTTCAAATAATTACATTTTGCTTTCCAAAGAAAACCTGGAGAGAGATGCATTTATGTGGCCACACTCTCACAACTATCCTTCACACAATGATAAGCAAGAGTAGTGTATATAAAGGAGGGCACAACCAAGGCTGACCACAGAGTCAGTTTCCTTATACACTGCCAAAGCTGTCAAGAGTCACCCAGTGAAACAAGTGTAATTTTTGGTAATATAGTGGGGTTTTTGCTGTTAATATTTAACCTCCCTGCTCTTAAGAGGAGAAGGAAAACATTGTCTGCCTGTTTTTCCATGCTAGTGGAATTACAAACCTGACTGAAAGCATGTAGTACACAACAAATGATAAACATTCAAATTTCCTTCAGCCAGCTAAAGGAAGACACTCAATTTCCCCACACTAAGATCAAACAGGCTCCTTCTTGTACTTAACTGTTTCTGGCCATAATTCACTTGCTGAGTCTCATGCTCAAGGGTCTAGTCTCACGTAAAAAAGTTTTAGAAAAAATTACAGAGCTAGAGCTAAATTCATTAGTAACTAGTGACAAAATAACCACATTTATGAAAGCATTCTAGTCTTATGCACCCCAGACATCACTCTTGGACACCAGCAATGTGAACGCTGCTACCCTGCTGCCCAGGCTGCAGCAGCTACAGAAATGAAAATACTTTCTGATTATGGAAGATTAAGTTCCAGACACTGCCAAATCTTAGTAAATTGAATTGTCTGCTATGGGAACCAGTGGAAGCATGTGTTAATCAGGAGAGAAAAAAATGGAAATTAACCCCGAAGATGACCTTACCTTTATCAGAGAGGTGACAGCCATACAAGAAAATACATTTTCACACTTCAATGAATTAAACACTTTATACACAGGGAACTGTAAGAAAACTCTGAGGAAGTCAGGCAGTTTCAGCAGTGCACTCGCATCCAGATTCTGCCACCACACGTTCCTAGCCTGCTGCTATTAGTAACCCGCTTTAGCTCGCTATACTCCACTTAAGATGGTTACTTCACCTTACCTGAGTCTAATGCTGCTTTGGGTTTCTCCGTCTCCATAGATTCCATGTTTTCTGGCAATTCCTGAATTTCGTCGTCTCCAAAACCAGTGTCTGGGCTGCTTGTGGGCTTATCTTCATCATGGCTCAGAGGCAGAGAAGCTTCCCTTTTGCTAATCTCCAAGACAGCTGCTAGCAGCTCATCTTCGCTCATCCCATCAAAACCAGCATTACCCAGCTCAGGTCTATCACCCTCCATTTTACTTCTTTTTGAACCCTAGAGATGAATGGAGTTATGATTAAGTGCTTGAATACACAGGCATATAACATCAGCTTTACATTTCTGTGGTATTTTTTAAATTTATTTTATTAACCCCAGGGAGTGGGAGCTTGGCTCTGTCAACATCAAACAGATAGTTATATGAGACTCAATGGAGAGACAACCTTTGTAGCTACATTCACTCCGAGGAATATAAACTACATTTATAGTTTATATTATACTTAAATATAAACTACAACCAGTTTTCACAGGCCCTGGGGATTAACATACACAAGATAACTCTACCCTTCTCCTTCCTTTCCTTCAACACATGTGTTCCACCTTTAGGTTCTGATGAATCCTCAAGCCTCTGGCAAGTCAGTGCTGAGGCACAAGTAGTGAAATTACAAGTTTGTTAACAAAGGCTGAAGCAGCAACATGAGAGTAATTGCACTTGAACACAGGGATGGAAGAATAGGAACTGAGATCAGGCTGGTACGAAGAGCAATTAAAATTAGGTTTGGTGCTGCAGACTTGCCATATGAAATCTTGCAGGGGGGCAGGACCCTGCAAACAAGTAAGAAAACAGTTAACCAGGGAAAGGGGGAAATTATTCTTTTCTAAGGCAAATAGAATTACTTTAAATTGGAAGAAAGGAAAGACACTTTAGTCTTAACCTGAATTTTTCCTTTTTTAGTTATTTTCCAAAAATGGATGCTCATCAACTCCTACACCATGCTGATTTGCAACTCATATAATAATTTCAATCATTTTGATATTAACTGATGATCAAGAGGTTAACCTCCATGTATACATATTTACACAATTACACTACTTACCATATGCTTTTATATAGCAAACATTTTGTATTAAAACTGGCTTATCAAATAAGACTAGCAAATGAATTAGCCAACTAAATTGCTTGTTTCTAGACATCATGCACTCCAAGAATTAGAACTTACAAACTTAAACCTCTTCCCCTCACATCTATTCATGCACTGAATAAGGAAACCAGAATACCTGCTTTTTAAGCTTTCTGATTTCTCTCTCTGCACCTGTAGGCTACTAACGTCAAAAATGGGTTAGCTCTTGAGCAAACTCTAGTTCCAGGCACTTTGCCAACAACTACCACTAACTCAGCGGCTGGACTTTAAAGACTTGGCAGCGCCTGCGCATTGTCTGAATACAACTTTTCTATTAGAAATTATTTGCATAGATTTTAAGTAGCTTAGGCTCTAACACTGGCTGCTTTAAATAAGTATATTTTTAAAGCACTTCAAATACTACTTCATCTGCAGAGGCAGAAATCACAGAAATCACCATTCTGCTCACTTTAGCTGGATAACTGCTATTTGCCCCTACAGCCCAACATCTATACTCCAGCTGTTCTCACACGGCAGGACTGTTTTGCAAGCAGTCAGAGCCATACTGGCCATACCAAGTGATTGCCAAGCCCCTAATGCAACCCCATCCACAGCTGCTATGAGGAGCATACTAAGGGAAATAGTGCAGCAGTAGTAATGCCACTTCCAAGGACCAGGACCAGGTCCTCCCAGGACAAAGCTGAGAAGGACAGAGGATCTGGTTAATGATAACAGACGGCTGGTCAGGCCTGTGGTTGAGGAGTGGCCAACGTGCTTGACCACAAAGTCACTTATGTGGAACCACCACCACCACTGTTTCTTTCCCACAACAGGCTGGAAAGCCTATAATTAAGTTGCTATTCAAATTAATAGGCTTCATTCCCACAATTTATGCACTCACAGCGCTTGTGTGACACAGACTACCTATGCTTCCTTACAAAGAAAACTCGAGGAAGAATCGTTTAGGACAGTTTGGAATACTTTTTCTATACATAAGAGGGACTTCAAAGACAAGCTAGTTTCCGTCCCCCACCCACAAGCCAGCTATAGATGTGCCATGCAGGACAGCCGTTGCCTACCCTGTTCCTGAGACCTTCAGCAAAGGGTTTTATGCTTTTTCCCAAAGCAATCCATTCCATCCCTACACACCCTGAGCATGAGGAAGTTTTCCCTAATATTTAATCTAAAAATTACTGTCTTCAATTTAGTCTATTACTTCTTGGTTTTATCTACCATGGGCATGCAAAACAGCTCAAGTGTTTCCATTAATTCCGTTCCCTTCCTTGAAGACACAAGCCTTGCTTAGGTTTCTCCTTAAACTGAAGTTCAAGTTGCCTGTTCTTTTCCCCAAAATCTTCCTTTCTAGACCTCTGACCATTCATGTTACTCTCCTCTGGCCCCTTTCCAATTAATCTACAACTCTCTTCAGTCCGGAGCCCAAAGCTGGATACAGAACTCCAGCTAAAGCTCAATGCTGAGGAAAAAAGGAGGGTTACTTCACACAACCTGCAGGCTATGCCTCCGTCTATACACTTCTGTTTTCAACCAGCCTGACCTTGTGACCGACTGTCACCTTCACACCCTTTCTGAAGGCCCACTGCTTTCCCAGCTGTTCCCATCTCGCATTTACAGTCATTAGTCCTGCTAAGATTGGCATCTTTAGCCTGTTCCTACTGAACAACCCCTCCTACTTTTAGGCAATTTCTCAGACTTGTCAAGATCATTCTTAACTGTAGTTCTGAGCCTCAACACAATTGCAGCCCTTCCCAGCCCTGGGTCTTCTGAAAATTTAATACTCATTATCTATTTTATCATTTATTAAATAGTGAGTGGATCAGAATCCTCCCTTGGTTTGACCTTCCCATCAGATCAGAAACTGTATATATCTTCCTCTTGTTACCTGTTGCTACTCAGCTAGCTTTATGCCTGTCCTTTCATGCCATAATTAAGACCACAGTTCTCTGCTGGATCAAAATAACCCCATGAACACTGTCAAAAACTTTAGAGAAGTGGAGATGCTGGAGACCCTTGCCCTAAGCACTAGGCCTGCAACACTCTAATGGAAGAAAGCGGTTATTGCAAGATAATCCTCTAAGTTTCTTGCTTTCCCTTCTGGGTCATCATTCTTCCCCAGACAACTCATCTGCCTGCTAATACACTGCCCTGACAGAGGCAAAAAATATCTTAGCAACATTAATACTAGTCACAACGAGGAGCTCAAGGGCGAGTTAACTGCACCTTTACATTAACGAGCTTGATCTCTACACGCTTATACCTGTCCCCCTCCAAAGACTGATAGCTTTAGTTTCTAAAAGCTTTAAAAAAGCTGCACTTGAAAGGGGACGTGGATTGGATATGCAAGAAGTTCTCTCAACTGAATATTTTGCCTAGCTCTACTTGCACTGGATCTAATTTAATCAAGAGCTTTACTGCATAATTTTATTATTGACAGCCCATTAGTTTTCAGCCTGAAAATGTCAGTGGTGAAAGTTACCCAAAGGACTGATAAAACTGCTAGGCAGCTGGTACACATAACCTGAAAACTTAAATGCAGTTGCAACACAATTAGCAAAGCACTCCCTTCCAGCCTCTCAGTGCTAATTAGAAGAAAAAAATTATCTTACATAAATTTTACTCACAGTCTATGCTAAGAAAAGCACAGGCCAGACGTGAACATGTATAGAATCTAGTATATGAAAGTCTGTGGTTTTTGCCCTTACCTTTTCTGTCTCCTCTTGCAGTTGTTGCTGATCTCTACTCTGTACGTTACACAGCCTTTGGCTATGGGCAACAGAGCGTTTCAATGGCTCATCATCACTGTCAGAATCTACACAGGGTGCTGCAGAGCTCTTTGACTTGAAAGTGTATTTTCTGCAAATTAAAAACATGGCTATAAAACCGTATAGCATTGTACAAATCTGTATTGAAGTAACCATTAAAGAAGTGTTAGGCCCAACGTTCACATTGCAGGGCAGTACAATTTGCAGAACAAACTGCAACAATTGACAATGACCATTTATTAACATAGCAGGTAGGATTTTTCAGAAAAGGTATCTTTTACTAGGTTAACTGACATACCTACTTCAAGCCTGCAATAGCAACTTACAGCCTTCGAACTTACTAAGTGTGTGGCTCTTGCTTCTAAGGCCAAGGATTCTGTACTTTCTTACCTAGCAATCCCAGACAGTACTCATTTGAGTTGGGTCCACAGTAACATGTAGAGCTCAGCACAAATCATTTGACTTCTGAAGTTCACTAAGCTGGACACAGGACTTTCCACATCATTACTAGGATATAAAAAGTGCAAATCTGCACAATTTTTTCGGTTTTCCTATTTGCTCTTTCATTAAGATAAATTCTTGCTTCTTTAGAACAGAAGACAATGAGTCTGGGGAAGTTGTGATTTCTGCTCAATTAGGAAATACGGTCTTTTAAGTACTCCACAATGCAAAACTATACAGTGTCATATCACATTTGTCACTACATCAAAAACTGGTCTTTCAAAACTGCCTATAAAAACAATGCCCTCTCACCTTTGGAAATAAACTTAAAGAACTAACCACCTGTTCCCAAAACACACGTTGGGGCTCCATAGCGCCAGAAGAGAGAAAAGAGCGAGACTGCAGCATTAGAAACCATTTTTGCTTCTTATACATGAGTTGCAACTACAAATGCAAGTTTAAGATAGCTGGCACTGACAAATCATCTGTACAAACTAAATCCAGTTCTCATTCTGATGCTCAGCCTTTCTGTCTGAAAAAAAATCACCTTTGCTTACTTACAAGATCCCAAAGATTCTCAAGAGAAATGCTAAGGTGATTGTGTCCACTAGGCAAATTGTACCATTGATATTAATTTCAGCTAGCACGTAACACCAGTAACACTCAGATATGAAAAGAGACAGTAGCTGAAATAATTTACTACAATAGAAAAAACCAGAAAAAGTGGAAAGATTAAAGAAGAAGAAGAATCAGAAAATCGTAAAATGCCTTAAAAATTATCCCTTGAAACGCCAGGCCACAGGCATTTCAGAGCTATAACTCACCTACAAGTTGTGGAAGTGCTTATAGTACAGGAATTCACCATTTGGGAGGCTTTCAATGGACGGGAACTATTAAAAAAGCAAAGCATTTATTGCAGCAGTTACAGTCTTTAAAAAAAGTGTTTACTTGTCTGCTATGCATGCAAATCCATGACCAAAGAAACAAGTAGAATACCATTACATACTTGCTAATTGCTTAGATTCAGAGTAATAACTCCATCGTGCTATAAATATACAACAGTTGTTCAAAACCACGTATAATCCTTTAAACTTGATTCACTTCTTAGCGATGCACCCTTAGGGACAAGCTCACAAATTAAAGGCTTCAAGCTCCCATGTCAAGACAACTCATTTCTTTTTTTTTTTTTTATTCCCACCAACACTCGAGTTCCTGCTCCCAAACCACAGTCTCCTGCTGCTGTCTGGATCAGCCGGTTTTCTGGCATGTCCCACACGTCTCTGTTTCTCCTCCCTTACCTAGATTATTCTAAACAAACTTCCTGCTCCATTTGATCCTTTCACAGGCTCCTCAAAGTCCATCACTATCACTACACCTCTATCCACCACGTGGCTGCCAATGCAGAAATCTTTCCTAATCTTCCCCCTCAAACCAGGGCTGCTTCTCTCTCCAGGCTAGTTACCCTTCCACTCTCTGGTCAATCAGAATGGTTTCAATGACCAAAAAAAAAAGCCATTGGAAAGCTATTTCAAACATATTTTCAAGTGTTTCTGCTCCGGTTAGCTTATGACATTTGTTGTGTTTAAGATTTCTATTGTTAAAGAAACACTTTGGGAAACGTGCACGTAAATCTCAAACGCCACTAAACGTTCAGCACAAGAACATATGCCACACTGCTGAACCAGATGTGCCCTACCTCACTACCATTACCATAGTTATGTCACTAGGCAGGAAACACAAGAGACCTGAGGGTTTACTGTTCCTTATTCTGCCACAGACTTCCTATGTGACAACTGGTACATTTAATTTTTGTGTCTCAGGACAAGCAGCTGTACAGAAATAACTGTCACAGGGAAAAGGAGAGAGTATTTTCAGCATGTGAAGTGCTCAGATACTACAGTGGTACCAGAAAAACAATGAAAAATGAATGACAGCACAGGAGGTGCAAGTGGAAATTAGCAGAAAAAGGTAGGCTGTTATGTGTCCTAAGCAGAGTTAAGTGTGCTATGAAGGGAACGGTAACCTAGATTTTGGACCAAGGCATAAATTTTAGAAATTACTTACAAAAGTTCTAATTAAAAAAAAAAAAATAGAAAGCTATTTTCAAAGACAGTGAAGAATTCTATCTTGCCAAATACTCCCTAGATAATGCCCTATGAATTCTTCCTACTGCTTGTGTCGTGCTTCCTTTCCATACATGTTCTCATGACGGCATCATTAGAAACACCTTCTGGAGGAGATCTGACAACTGCCTACCCTCTTGGCATATGTGCTTTAGATGGCATGGATCAGTCACAAGTTGTACACTTACATCGCAGAATGGACGCTCCATCCTAGCGTCAGCGGCAGCCTCGTGCTTTCCATACAGTGTGAAAGCAGGGTTAAGTATCTTGGAATAACCACCTGCTGCCCGACCTTATGATTGAGAGACAATGCTACATTGAAGCTGTATCGTTTCAGATGAAGAATCAGGACCCTGAAAGGTAAGAGAGAAGGACAAACGTTAATCTCAAGACAGAAGTCATAGAAAACTTATGCAAAATCCAAGTAGCCCTGTTTACAAAATGCATGCACCTGAATACAAAACAGATCATTACTTCGGGGTGGTGGGGAAACACTATCCATCTCTTATCTGGCAAGAGACAGGTAATTACTCTCCTGTCCATCACTCAGCTTTGTGCAAGTGCAGACTCTGCCAGCTCCAGAGGCTTCCTGCTTTGATCTGCATCACCTTGCTCTTCAGTAAAGCAGAAGCAGGCACAGCTCTTACCAAACTCGCTACGTCTGCTACGCAGTGAGAGGCAGGAAACAATCAAAATATTATCATTATAGGCCAGAACGCTAGTATATCACTCCCAGATATTCAAGACGGAGATGGAGGGATCACACACCTGCCCAAAACTGAGGAGGAACTGTGCCTAGTGCAAGATGTGTACTTGGTTTATCTGTCATGATACTTTCTCTTCAAAAGAGCTTTTGATCACTACAGTATAAAGAACCTGAAAAGGCCTCCTTACACTGAGCCTTCTCCCTTATGCTGCACTTTGTACTTGTCTATTTAGATCATGCAGCTGTATCATCACTTATGTCGTGATAATATTCAAAACCTTTGACAATGGTTTTGCAGTGCTAGCATAAATACACTATTTAAGCAAAATGCAAACTAACTACCAAGTTACTGGGTTCAGCATGAGTACACCTGCGACAAGGACAGAGGCCAGATAAAATCATCCAACAGACTCTTTTAGCTTTACATCTCATGAGAAAATGATCCCTACCTCCAATCGCTTCCACTCTAAATAATGAGCTAACCCCAACCACGAAGTCAGAAACTATTGAGCATACCATTAACCCTCAAAGCGCCATGCTCACTGAGAGAGAAAACAGGCATCAGCACGGGAAGAACTGATCAAAGCAAAACCTTCTACATACCTTCTGGCAGTAATGTCTCCAGCTCAGTCCTGCCCGTGAGGTGAGCTGAGCACAAAACACTAAACTTCCAGAATGTATTTACTCTTTGAACTTCCCTCACATCCTCGAAACCCCCCGAAAAGTAGAACGGGAAACTCAGCCCTCCTGTGTAGTGACAGGGAGGAAGAAAAAAAACTTGCAGGGGGTACCCAAGAGAGCTTCTTTAGAGGGAAACTGTAGAACAGCACGAAGACTATTGTCTGCTCTGCATCTTTCTCACATGCTGACCACTGTACATGCCACCCGACCCATTATCCCAGCTTTACTCTTCGAGGGGCTCCTGTTTGCACTTTTGTAACACGTGCTTCCAGGAAAGAGGAACAGATGTCAGCATTTACCTGGGAAGCCTGTTGAACTTGTGTGTGACAACAGCAGACTTTCCATTGCACTTCTCACAGGAATACTCGATCTCCTCTGCCTGTTTAAGAGAACAGAAAAATTATGAGTGGAACAAATGACACATCAAACAGATCTCAACAGAAAGCACATTGCTTTTGGCTGTCACGGAAGCTCTTCAGAACAGCAGTTACACTTAAAATTATAATCACCTTCAACATGACCTAACAAGAGGGCATCTGGTAAGAGGACAGGTAGCAAAGCTCACAATTTGGCAACATAACCACTAAAACAGGTCCATTTTTTGCTGCAAGTCTATTGCACAGACCAGTGAATTAGCCACAGTTCAGACAAATTAGCTTCCAAAGAGAGGGGACAATCTTGCAAGGCTTGCAGTTTTCTCTCCCACATACAGTTGTTTTTTTCCAATAACCTTTGGTAGAGGATAATTTGCCATGAAGTCTTCTCTCTCTTGTTCAAAACCTCAACTTTGCTCCTGAAAAGCTATCCTCATGTAAACTTGTCAAGTACGTACTGCACCAGAGTGAAGTTTTGAACAGAGCAGAAGGGGAAGCATCACTGTGCCGCAATTACACAACTTAGCCATCAAACATTTCTACAGCCCTTTTCTTTGAGGCCAAATGACACCACTACAATTTTAAGAATTTTTTTAATCATAAGACCTCCACCAGCTTTTAGAAGAATAAACGCATCAATTATTCTATCTGTTGAAAACACTGTCTCTAAGTGGAGAAAAAAAGACGCAGGTCTGTCTCAAGGTATGACAAAATATGACACTAATTCACAGATGTAAGGCTCATTTTTAGCTTTCAGAAACCTCACCTTGAAGCTCTACTTACAAGATGAGCATCCACATATTACAACTATTTTTTTTAATTATTGTATCTGCATGACCTTTTTTCCTTCATGCCAATTTAGGCCAGCACATAAGCTGTTGAAGCATCCCAGCCCAGGAGAGGAAGCAGCAATTCCTGAGTGATTATCTCAATCTGACAGCTTCCCTTCTCTCTTTTGTCATTGTTTATGCCTCAACTCCTCCACCACAAAATGAGAAAGTTTACCTATTTCATAGCAGTACTGTAAGGATCAGTTAATTTCTGCACTGCATTTCACAATAAAAATTCCTGTATACTGTTAATGTCCAAACCTCAAAAAAGCACAAAGTTATTTATTTCACATGCCTGTGATCACTGTCATAGAACCTAATAATCAGCTACACAATCAAGATTTCTGTATGGTATGTAACCTACACATACTACACAGTGAATAAACCCCACCCCAAGACTATGTACCCGAAAAAAGAGGTCAAGGGAATCCTGGATCGATCGAGAAGGAAGCAATTTCTTTCTTCGAGGAAGGTCAATGGAGAGGTCATTAAACTGTTCTCGTTTGATGACTGTTTCACCACACCTAAAAAAAACATGCTTATGTAAGTCTGATGAAAAATATACTGGAAACTAATGACAACTTACATTTTTTTAGGCTAAAGTAACTTCCCAGTAAATATATGCCTCTTGGTCAATCTGCTTCTACTCATCAAAACAAAACTGTTTGATGCTTATGACAAAGTTGAATTTTGGGATTTCACTTTAATGCTTTAGAAGTTGAAAGAAACATTTGTGTAAGGGTGAGAACAAAAAACCACAGACTGGTTTGGAGAGGCAAATGATCAGGTACACAGAAAGTCGAAGTGACTGCTATGTAGCTGAACACTTCTTCATTCAATGTTCTTAGGAGAAAAGAAGCCAGCCCAGCCCAGAAGGGAAAGCCTAGAAATACTTTCAAAATGTTTTTAGAAACAAAATAGTAGAGTCCATCTAAAAGGAAATATCAAATTTTTATTTTATTATTAAAAAAAAAAGGGCCCTACAGTAATTTGTCTTCAATAATTATTACCCTCATTAAATTAACTTTTAATTATTTTAGGGAACTAATGCAGTACACACAAAGTAATATTCCCAAATATCTGTGTTCACGAAAGCTCTGTGGAATGCAAGATCCTGTATGGGAGTCTGCTCCACAGGTCATACACCACAAATAGCCAGACACACTGGTTTACATCTTTTTCTGCAATAACCTGCAGAGGCAGAAGGAAACGCCATTCCCTGAAAGCCCTTAGAAACAGCAAACTGAAAACACATCTTCCCATTTTTTGAAGAGGAAACATTTTTGGCTGAAACCCCCTTTTCTTCCTATTCTCATACAACCAGTATACAAAAAGCAAAGCACAGAAGCTTTCCACTGGATATGTAATGAAGAACTAAATGGCATGAGACTGTTTAAAGAAGGCCTACAGCAGCAGAAAATGTGGTGTGAGGTTTACAGCATTTCTAGACTGTAGATTACTTTCTAAATATCTAGCCTTGGAAAAAACGTAGTTCTCAGTTCTAGTTATAGCCTGCAGACGAAGTCACGTAAGATGGAAACACTTCCCAGACTTTTAAGGCAAATATGAGAAAAACTCTCAAGCATACTTACATTTTACAAATGATAGAATGCTGAACCTCAAACTCTAAGTTACTGATAACTGGACATGTATAAACTTTGGTGGCTGAGACATCATCAGAAGCCCGTCCGGGTGAGTTATCCTCGTTAGAGGCTGGCTCACTCTTCCAAGTTTTGTTTAACTTTTCCATGTCCTCCTTCAGCTGATCCAGACACTGGCTCAAGAACTCATGTGCATCCTAGAAACGGGGCAAACTCATCAAAGTGATTTTGTACAACTTCATTCAGTATCTTTCTCTCAAACATACACAGACAGGGGAAATTTTGTTTTAGCCCATTGCATTCAGCAACACTAAGACAGTTACGCTCTAACAAACAGCAACCAATCATTTTCATTCAATCAAAAGCTCAAGTCACTATCAAATAAGAGTTGCAGCTTGACAGGAGTTCAATGCAGTCTAAACACTGAACATAATACACTTAATTGTTCCTAGGCAATATGGTACTTACATTCTGCATGTACCCAGAAAATCTTTCTGCAGTAGCTGAAATGGCACTTTTAACCTTCTTGAGCAGCTCTTTCTTAACCTCAGGGCTGCAGACGTCCTTTTTAGCAAGCAGATGGGCAAAACGTCTGCAGAAGTCAAAGCAATGAAACACTGATTGGCTTTCCTGGACTTCAGAGAAACAACATAAAACTCATATCTAATTTCAAGAGTCTCTAAAAGCTTTTCTCCTGCGATGAGTGGTTTAGGGGTTCTCTATGAAAATACCTCATATATAATTAATCTTTTCCATATCAAGTATTTTGAAATCTCATTTGAGGCCATCATTGGAACAGGACCCAAATGAACAGAAAAATTCCACAATCTTTTAAGGTAAAGAGAAGAGCCGTATAAAGTTCTATAAACTTACTTCTGCTATATCTTTTACAACAAGAAAAAAAAACAACACAATGCTTTTTGAAAACATTTGTACTGATATGAGATATGAAATCACATGGCACCAAAATAAGCAACACAAAATCATTAAATTCAACTTGCATGGTCAGACTGGTTTCTATTTATTTTTTTGTTTTTAAATTTCCACACAGTTTCAAGCCTTACTTCTTTTGTCAGTAAAACATTACAACAGAGTAGAAAAAAGCTGTAAGAAAGAGTTCCTTGGTTCGAGCTACATATAGTGTTACTGGTAACTTTGTTAACAAAGTGTTGAAATTGACTTTACCTGTGCCTCTGTTATTGTGATTTAGTTACCTTTTACAACTGCTGTACAATTTCACAGGAAATACACACCCAATATATTCCAAGCACAACAGCTTCAGTCATAGTACATACATGGGAAGGTGATGGGAAGCCATTTTCCATGACACGCACACAAAAAAAAGAGAAAGACAGAAAAGACCTGTGCAGTCCCCTCCCACCCCAAACCAACAACTAATACTCAGTTACCAAAAGAATCTGAGTTTACTGTAGCTCTACAAGTTTCTGCTGTTCTGCTGAGCTACAGTAACAGCATATGCTCTCCTCACCCTCTACAACTGCTCTGTGAGGCATGTTAAAACATGTCTTTTTCACCACAAAGCAGTTGACAGGCAATCGTTTTTCAACCAGAAGAACATTCATCATGTTAGATGAAGTGCCCATACCCAAACCAACAGAAGCCAAAGTAGATGCTACCGAGTATCGACTCTGACTTCTCGTACTTGGGCACAGGTGACACACTGCCCTCCATCAGAGGCACTACGGCACAAGCTCTACCCACACAGTTTACCATCAGCTATACGGGGCACAAGCTTCAGAGGTCTTTCTACAAAAATTAGGGAAAGGACATTTCAAGAGGCATATGGAACAACCACCGATCCCAAGCAGCATAGGAAGGGTTCGAGAAGACAGAGCAAAAATAAAAATCAGCCCAAAAAGATATAAAACACTATGAAATGGAAAGAGAAATGGCTCTGATAATCCTAAATTTTGTTTAGAGAGAGAAAAGAAATGAGGTACACATGAGCATATAGAATAAAAACCCCAAATGGCAGAGAGTGCAGTACATAAACAGCGGTTTGTCTTTCTGATAGACACGCAATGGAATCTGAATGGCACAGGAACTCAGAATTTCAAAGTGAAAAGAGAGCGTTACACACTACAGACACCTTTGGAGTTTCTTGGCATGAGGTTTGACTGAACTGAGAGTCCAGCTGCATTTAGAAAAAGATGAAGCATGCAGAACTCGAACACTCTTCACAGCTACTGGACAAAGGATATTTTCCAAAAAGGCATAAGTTCTCACATATCAGGTGTAGTGACCAGCTTAAACCCTAGCTGGTAACGTTTTAAAAAGAAGTTATTCTACACCTATTTCTTGCATCATCTTCTGAAGCATTTCATTCTGCCACTAGAAATACAGTAGAAAATTTATAAGACTGCCTGTAACTGAGCACTGCAATTTTTAAGAGCCTACTTCCTATTTCTAAAAAAAAAACTTCAAAATACAGAGAGCTCTAGGATTTATTTTATTATCTACACATGCAAATTACCCTCTACAAAGGTGCTTCAGTATTACAAAACTAGCTTTTCAGTAATGAAATAGAAAATATCCTTCCCAGAAAGCGAATTTTACCTGATAAGTGCATTGAGTGGAATTTTTTTCCATGGGATACCTTGCTTGAGCAAATCATTAGCAAAAGACTGAATTGAAAACAAGGACTGTAGAATGGCATTCATATAGCAGGTGTTTCCCAAGTTTGAAAATCTGAAAAAAAAAGAAGATTGAACATGGTATGTATGTCAGTGTGTAAACATGCCAGTGTCAAACAGGGCACTACTAACAGGTAGGACATTCACCCCAGCCACTCCCCACGGTTTCTTATTGGAGCTTTCCCTCCTGCCCTTCAGACTAAACTGAACACTCATGGGAGCTGGCATTTATCAGGAAAGCACTGATGAGTTTCTACAATCAAAATTTAAAAAAAAAAAAGTGTGCATATACATAAGACAGAGAAATGAATCATGAAAGCGTATGAAAGGAACATGAATTACCTGAAATTATTATATCTCTCAAATTCTCAGGAAGTGAATTTAAGAATACGTATTTTCCAAACTAGGAAAAGTGTTCCCTGTCTCAGTGTTTGTTAATTTCAGGATTTTTTTTTTCATTAAATAATTATTCCAAGAATGTGCATGTTCTGATGATAAAAGTGGGCATGCTAGATAAAGAAAATTAAATTTACCCTTGTAGCTGCTGTTGAGGATGGGTGGAAAGGGGCACTCGGGGTTTATTCCACCCTGTGTAATCTTGATTAGATCTCATTTTTTTAACAGAAAGAGGGGCAGGCTGAGAAAGAAATCCCAGGCTTCTTTTGGCTGAAGGGGTCTGGCTGGATACACTAGACCTAAGAACATAAAAGGATAAGAAATGTAAGATTTCTAATGCTCTTCCTTAAATAGCTATAGTCCATGACACTGGAGCTGTATCACTATAGAAGACAAGGACTGGTAAAGCCACATAAGATAACCAGCATGTACCATAATGTAAAAGAGGTGTGAGAGAAAGAGAACTTGTTTCCAGAGCACTTAAATATTTGGTTTGGTTAAATTTCCTTACATCCACAGGTGTGGAAGCAGTGTAACCAAGTCTTTTGTTTTTAAGATATTTAACAATTCCCCACACTGTACGATGAGAGGAAGAACAATCATGTAGCATGAGATCACAACTCCTAAGATATGCTTAAAATTCACATCTGCGCCAGAGTCTTCATTTTCAGCCTCCTGTTCTTGTAACCTAATCACTCTGGACCTCAGTCCCTCATGTGTAAAGTGTGGACAATGCTTCTTTTCTTCCTTGATCTTGTATCCCATCTATCTAGGGCAGAGACTGACAGTTTAATTGTACAGTGTCTAACACAGAAGAATCCCAACCTCAGCAGGATTCAGTATTACTAAAATACCGTTATTAAAATATAGAGTTTCATGCCGTTTATCTACTTGGGGAAAATGAAGCAAGGATTCAGTCTGAAGTTCCAGAGTTTATATATAATTTGAACCATCTAGAGTGTAGATATCGTCTGGATCAGTCATTCACCATGACTATAATACACTTAAGTGATTTTAAGAAGGTCTATCTATTGCAAGCAGTAACTGGAGTTTGTAGGTGTAACCAGAGCAATTGTAGCCACACTGAATTCCTAGATTGTACTCCTGGGGAAAAAAAAAAATACATATACACACATTTTATGCATATAAGCTGTATACCATGTGCTAAATGCAGAGGGAACTGAAGATCCTAATTGCTGGGAAAGAACTGTCATTTACAGTTCCTGCTAGTCGATCAGTCCTACCTGTCCAGGGTGGAACTGCCAGTGGAGTACTCTTTTGATGAGGACCTACTACCATAAAAGGATGATGACTGCAGCGGTAAAATACCTTGAAAAACAGAAAGAGAGACAGGTCATTTTGTTCCAGGTAACTCAGCTATTTATACAACTTCTTCAAAAGTCAAAAGGTTTAAAAATCCTCAAATACTGTCTTCCAGAATTGGTTGGGAAAGTACTAACACACATGCTTAGAAGTACTAATGCAAATACTAATCATACCTAAGGAAAGACATGCTGGAGTTTTAATTTAATACCGTAATCTCCATCAAATCCAAATTGCAATATGAAACATTTAAAAAAAATCATTGAACGGTCTTACCTATCTGAAAGATAATAAATATCCACCTCTTGTTCAAATATACAAGATACACGTAACAGAAAACTCACTAATGATTTCCAATACAGTGCTCTCAAAATTCAAGGTAAATACGCAGAAGTGAAAACAGTTCTCTCCCCACTCCAAATTCCACAGTAAATTACTATATGCTTGGGGCAAAATACGATTGCTTCATAGTTCTGATATCATTGTGTCATCCTGAGACTCTAATGCCTCAGACGGTGCCACATAAAAAACATGCTCTCAAGAGTCAAAAAAACACTTATTATGGTGAAACACAGCATATTTTAGGTTGGATAATGAATAAACATTTGCTTCTATCCCAGCCCAAAGGGGTCTGAGCCATGCAACTTTCAAAAATGCAGACATACGAAGGAAATTTGCAATACTGTTACCTGAACTTGCAGGTATACACTCACAGACTCTAATTTTGGCTCTAAAGAGCAAACCAGATTTTCATTCAGAGATAAACATTCATCTTACTGGCTCCTCCAGCAACATGTTTGTGCCACCAGAGCTGCACTAAAAAAAACAATGTGTTCAGCAACGCCCTCCATAAAAACAAGATCTTGAGTGCATTCCCCTTTATGGGAAAGAGGCTCAGTACTTAGAAGTAAAACTGAAGAACGGTGCTGCTCACTAGCTTACGTACGTACTGTCGACATTTCTATACAAAACCTTGTCACACACCAGTATCCAACAGAACTTTGGTATAAGCAGAACAAAAGTCCTGGCCCCAAAGAGCTCCCCCTCTAAGTTCTGGGGAAGAGATAAGGAAGTAAAAGCAAACAGTACACATTTTCAGCACAAAAAAACAGCCTACAACTCACGTGGGCATTAAGAGCAAAGGAAAGCCTTAAATATAAACAAGAGAGCAAAAAGGAATTCCTTAGATGTCTACAGGAATCCCCTCCCAAGGGAAAGGGCAGCTTGGAGCAAAGTTTGAAGCTGCTTGTTGAATTTTCTAATAAGCCGGCACGTGGGCTGGCATCAGCACCCAAGTATAAAGGTCAGGGTCACACTAGAGCAGGATAGGCTTTGAAAACGAAGGCAAGTCGTTTGCATCTCATATATGGCTCTGTGGGAAGCGAGAAAGTTAGCGGCACAGGGAAAGAGATTAGGAAAACCACCTCTGCAGCAACTTTCTAAACTAATATCGAAGGGTAAAATAGTAGTGGTCAAAGCCAAGTACCATTTGGCTTTGCTTTTATTTTTTTACCTGATGTCCTATTCTCCTCTGCCTGCTTCAGATTCAACTGTTTCTCTCTGCTACTGTTTAAGTACTTCCATGCTGGATCACTCAAGACTTTATTATTCCTACAGACAAACAAGAGCGGAAATCAGTGCAGTTATAGAAGATACAGGATATTCCTGCTCGATATTTACAACTTGTTTTAAAGCATTTCTCTCCTATCATCTTTAATATTCGACTACGGAACAGTCAAACTTTACTCACAGATAAGTTTAACCAATTCATTTAAACAAGCCTTTACTTATGGTTAAATGTGATTTCAAACACACAGAGCTTATGGCAAATGGCCCTTTCCCTTTATGAATTTTGCTTTGAAAAGGGTCAAAGCAAGTTCAATAAAGAAGGTCCCTATTGCTATACATGTATAGCACATATGACAATCCTGACTAAATTTGCATGTGCCAGTTCCTGCAAACCAACTGCTAGAGCAGGTTGTAGTTTCCTCATTAATCCTGGATGCAAACCCCATTTCAAGCATGCAGTGTATTCAGAAGTTGACTAGGGACTGGCCTGTACCACGTTGCTGAGACAGGAAATACCTAAGCATTCTTTCCAGAAAAATTTACCTTCACAAATCAACAAAGAGTTTAAAATCAGAAACTAGAACCAGCGGTTACTTACGTTGAAGAATCATTCTCTTTGGGATAATCTTCACTCATTTCTGAACCAGGTGGTTGTGTTCTTTTCCTCTTTTCACTGATGACAGAAAACGTTTCAAGTGGTCATTCTTTCAGAAAGGCTAGTAAATGATCCTCTTCCAACTGAACAGAACTCCTCAATGCTTTCTGTGCATTTTGCACCTATCTTCCACAATCTCCACTTTTATAACATAGCATACAGAGGACAATTTGGTCTGCCCAACTCTTAAGTTGTTCATAAAGCTCTAGTGCCAGTACCAGCCAGAGGCTAGAAAAGCACGTATTAACATCCTGTTAAAAGTAACAGCAAAACCAGAGGAAGAAACATATTCCCTTCTTACTTCTAGGTGTACTGAGTTCCACCTGCAGCTCTATAAAGAGCTAGATTTTAACAATATCATAAGAAGAGGAAAACACTCCTACCGGTTCTCCAACAAGCCCGTTCTGTGAGGGACTGACGATGCAGGAGATGCTGAAATGTTCACCCTGTTGCTGGGCGCTACAGTTCCAGCGGAATTCTTAACAGACGCTCTCGATGGGGTACCCAGCACCTTGCGAAACGGAGTTTCCTCCTTACTTTCCACAGCCACTCTTTTAGGAGGACTCTGCAAAACCCAAGCGGAGGGGGCCAGGGAGACAATGGAAACAGTGAAAAACATGACCACCTTTTAGTCTAACCTAGCATTTACACCACTGCTTTACTTGCTACAGTGTAGCATCCAAAAGCAGAAAATGCTACTTGTAACAGATTAACAGAGTTTAACAGTAATTAGACATAGGTAAAATTTTGACTGTATCGATGCAAGTCATAAACACGGAACTCTACTGGAGTAACCGATTTCCCTCTCATTTTCTAACGTTAAGTCTGTTGAACTTTAGTTTTTAAAATCTCCTTTACATGCTTTGACATTAAAAATCCCAAGGCATGATTCCTAACTATCCCCAGATCAATCCTGGGTGGTATTAAAAAAAAAAAAAAAAAAAAAAGCCGTATTAAAAACCACACAATTAGAACAGTGCCCTGGCAGCCTTGGGCCAAGCAAGCACCCCGAGTAATGCAATGGAAAGAGCTAACAGTTGGTTGCCTAAGTAATGTTGGTCAATTTTAGACTTGAAAACTAAACGTGCCTAATCTTACCACTGCATACACAGCCTTGGAGTTTTTACTGTGAGATTGCCTTTAAGCAACATGTAAAAGTCGTTGTGGGACAACATCAAAAATATTCTCCCTCAGGGCAGTAATACAAGTATATTCACAGAGATAAAGTAAATTAAAGCCAGTAAATACACCATGAAATCTGTGTTATGCAGGGAGAAAAGGAAGAACAAAATTATTTTGAAGGAAAACCACTTTCGGTGAAAAGTCTGCAAAATTTACACAAAAATCTGAGCAGAACGCCATAAATTCAGTAATTTCATTCTGATACAAAACTGGGTCAGTGGCTTTTCAATATATACATTTGGCTGAAGTCTGCTAACCTCATTAAGACCTATGCTGACTATAACATGTTCAGCTACTACGTAAGGTGTTCAGTATAAACAAAGAGATATTCAGAACTATGTGAGAAGCAAGTCTTAATCATGTACTTTAGCTCTATTTCTGCTGCTTCTCTGCCTGGCTGATAGCTCAGCTTCCACAGCCAGACACTGACTTCTCTCATTCATACAGAATATATGGCTCCTCATGAGCAAGACACGCCACTGCCAACCATCCTGTATACACCTATTCCAAGCCCTCCAGATTACAAAGACTTTGGATGCAAAAATAAGTATTTACAGTGCTATTACAACATACAATAAGAGAATGAGAGGAGGAAATGAATGAAATAAAATTAAAAGGAGAGGAAAAACTTGAACAAGTAAACAAACCTGGTTCTCTATATAAGAGAATTGCCTATTAGCTTCCTTCTGTGTGGTCCTGCTGCCCAGCACACCTCCGAAGCTGCCAGATCCCTGAGAGGGTTTCCCAGCTGACAGGAAAAGTACACAACATTTGATCTGATTGTCATTTAACTGAATGGCATTCTTTTTTGTAAGAGGTTATTTAGCTGGAGTTGATTTTGGAAGGGACACACTAGATTTCTTGCCAACTGACAGTACAATATTCTGAGTGCACAGATACAAGCACACGTTTATGGATATCCCTTATACTGGTCATTTACTCAGTTGGCAGTAAAGTTCCTATCCTTAAAAAGAACAAAATAAGAAGTAAAATAGAAAGGAAAGAGATTATGCATGTGTGATAAATGGACAAGAGTTTTTCAAATACCAACATACTCACAACATAAACAATTCCCATATGTTTAATCTCTGCTTATTGCTCAGCGTGACAAAGGTACATTATGAGAAAGGTATATAACAAAAATTGGGGTTCAGGGGGAGAAAGAAGCATTTACACAAATGCAAAGGAAGTCAGTAACACAAGGAGGACAAAACAGCTAAAGATGAAAAAAAGAAAACACAGCACCGACCCCTCTCCAAATTGTTATTAACGTGATTTACAACAATTGCACTTACCAGTATGAACCCTGTCTTGATGGACTGCATCCAAATACATCCGCATTTCATTTGCATCTTTAAATGGTACCTTATCAATTGTCAGGAAGCTGGTATCCTTTAATGTTAGCATCAGGCAGCACAGTTTTCTACCATTTGGTCGTAAGGTCACAGTTTTAATGTTATGGCTTAGCTGAAAATAAGAAAGTGACTATAAACATAAAACCATTCTTAAAAGGCCAAAATACTTACAAATTCAAACAAAACACTTCAAATAGAGAGGGTAAGAGGCACTCACACTGAAATACTTCTCCTTGCTCAATTTCGAGCAAACATTAAGCCTCACAGAATTAATGCAACTGGTGATCTCGGAAGCTGACAGAACTGAAAGGACAGTATCAGTATAGCTCAACAGTCCCTATATTCCTGGATAAGCTCTCTGAAACTCACTTTGCTATTGAGTGTGACACTTTTGAACGTAAAGGAATAAGAGCTTCATACAGTCACATTTAGCTGTCTGAAACTTCCACTTCAAGTTTGAAATATAATTTGAGATGGGGAAAGTTTTAAATGTTAAGTACAAACTTCTACTCACTTTATAATTTGCTCTCACGGAAGACAGATTTGACATAGCTTAAAAAATTTGACGAGGGAGTAAGTCAATAAGAAACATGTGTAGTCTATATGCAACATTATAATAATCAAGTGGTGTCAAAACTGTCAGGGTTATGGTCAAGACAAGAATAATTTTAATAAGAATCTGTGCTCCCTAATAATGCCGCTGCTACTTTATTACACCATTACTTAATTGTTACTTCATGTTAAGTCACCTGTAAGAACTGGCTGTTCGGTAAAGGCTCTACTATCCATGCAGGTTGAGGGTAACTCCTAAAGCAGAGGAAGCAAAAGAATAGCTCACATCTGCAGACTGCGTGGAAGTTTGACAACACATACCTAAGCATACTCCATTTTCAATTCCCTTGTCCTTTTTTCCTTAATTCTTCATTTTTGCTGCCACTTCTTTAGCCTTGCCAAAGGCAGGCACTAGCTACACCATGACCTCCATGCCAGTACATTGCTACACCCAATGCTTCATACAAGATCGGAAACCACAGCCAAGGTCATTAGGCACTACACAAGACAGAGTAAAACACTGCCCATCAGATTGGAGTCTTCTCCTAATTTGGCCTGACCTGCATACTGTCACACTACCAATCTAAATAATGATGATGAACTAATAGACATGAGCACTAATTACACTCTTAACGCTAAAGTTTCACTATACATTGCTCCAGAACCTGTCTTGTCTCCTTCAAATTATACACAAGTTTAAAAATTGCTCCGAATTTTTATTTAAATTTGTTCAGGTATATAAAAGACTGAGATAGTAAAAGGCACTCCGTGCCCATCAGTGAGGTTTCTTTTTTTCCATGCAGATCTCTAGCTTCTTGGAAAGCCAATCTAGACACAACAGCAGTTTATAAGAGAGGCTGGAAAACCACCTCAATCGGAAGCTAAGGGTTTATTTTGCTGGGAAAATTACACTTCTGAAATACTTTGTGCTCATTCCTTGTGGTTTGGTTTTTTTTTTTGAGGAGGTGTTTTTTTTTTTTTTTCAATACAAGCTAAAAATATCTTCAAAGACCTAAGAACTGAAAAGGGGGCTCAAGATTTTTCATCCTCTCTTAAATACATTGAGCCCAGTGCAAAGGGATTACAGTTACTTCACCATCTCAGTGCAGAACAACCTATTTCAACTCAAAATGCTATCACGAGAGGGTTCCATCTGTACTCTCCAACACAAAGTCTTGGGAGGTGGGGGTAAACCAAATATTTCTCTTAATACATATCTAGCATCTATGACAACTTAGTCAAAGCTCCGAGACATCAGTTAAACATATCATCTGACACAAGAAATTTGATGACGCACCAGTCACTGTAGAAAGAAATATAACCCTGGTTCCATCCAAATGTTCCATTACAGAAAAGTAAAAAACAGGTGGGGAAATTGCCCACAGTTCTCCCAGAGCAACTTGTCAAAAAAAGGGAATGCTACTTCTAAAGCAAAGTTATCAGGAATTCACCAGGCCTGAAGTGTCACACAAGAGCACTGTAACAGGCTGGGGCTGGCTCACACAAACTACCCTCAAGCACAAGCCTGCAGCGCAAGGGGCAGGCAGCTCTCCCTGCCTGCTGCTCGCTCCCACCAATGCCTCTTGTGCTGGTGCCTGTGTTGCTTCAAGATGAACAGGACCAGAAAGCAGGTTCCGCTGAAAAATAACCACCATCCAAACAAAAATAATTGATCTAAAGACGCGGCATTTCCTCCTCCTCCTTTGCTGCAGTCCTAGCTGCATGGTGTCGTATCACTCCCTCCACCAGATCTCCTGTTCAGTCCTTTCCCCGAATTAATTCACATGAAAACTCTCCACTGAGCTCACAGAGAGACCTGATGAGTGCCAGAGCCAGCAGATGCGAGAGGCTGGGAGCAAAACCTTCCCCTTTACGCCATGGTTAGCTGTTCCATAGGCTCATTCTCCCCATGGAACCACCTTTGGAGTCACTGTCACACCATGTTAACACACAGACAGGCAGAAAGGAGCGTGTGAACAAGCACCCAGGGAAGGTACGAGGGGAAGGAGAGACCGCTCTTCTCAGAAGCGACATGGTCCAACGCTGGATTAACCCAATCATGCAGTCACAGCATCGCACGTGAGAAGGCAGACGATTCTTTTCAAGTCTACAGTAACAGAGGTAGGAACTATCCACAGCTAATGATTTTCTCACGCCTTGATTCCAAGGCAACGCAGGCTGCCAGATTCTCTGCTGAGACTTTTCAGCACACTAAGGGAGCAAAACCTGATCTTTCAAAAATAAAGTGAACTTTTTTTCACCAAGTCCGCATGCAGAAATAAACGTCTCAGAGAAAGGTCTGGTGAACAGTACGGCTGAAAAACAGCCGCGGCACGAAAAAGCAGAAGCCATTTACAACAGTTTAGGCTGTTACAAAGTTGCTAAATAAGATAAGATTATTTTTTTCTTCCAACTGCTCTTATATTTTTAAGTCATATAGAAATTTCTTACGGAAAAACACTCCTTCACATTCTTTCGATTTAGCACAAAAAACTAGGAAGACTGAGCTGAAAACAACTATAGAATGAAAAAAAGGCAATTTAGGCTGAATATTGCAAGAGAATCTTTAACATTGATCTGCATCAGCCTCACGGTGAGGAAACCACATCATCTGGCATATTTAAAACCTAAAACTGTAACAATTCCTGTTCAGCAGAGTCTTGTATAAACAAGCAAAAGCCTATGTGTGTTAATACCATTACTCTCCAACTGGGAAAGCTGCTAATACAAAGTGTTCAGGATCTTCACCTCTAGATTCTGCAAATGCACCAGTAACGGAAAGGTTACACATTCCAACACGTGAGCCACGATGCTGTATACTTTGGTAACTTCCCTCTGCTTTTTGCTTCTTCCCATTCAGGGGTATCTCGATGCCGACCTTGGCAGATCCTTTAACAATACCCGTGAATAATTTACAGGAGAGTTATACAAAAGGATTAGTGTTCAGGAAACGAGGAACAAGAAACAGTGACGGGGGAAGGTTGCGTGACACTTAATAGCCTTGAAGGGGACAGCTGTTCGCAAAAGAGCACAATCCATGCACTGCTCAAACAAAAGCCTTAATATTTGGTGTACCTGAAATGTCTTTGGGATTCCTCCAACATTGTAGTGAACCACTAGACTCACTTTGTTGTCCTTCTCCACAATTTCAAAGCTCCCTTCTTTCCATTTTGTAATCCCAGTCTGCATGCTGCGCATCCGGACAGGTCCGTGCACCTTTAGCGGAGCCATGCTTTCTCACGGAAAAGAGTTAACCAGAGTAAGCGTATTCCACCTTAAAAACCTGTTAAAAGGGAAAAATTTATAACTAGGCAAGAGAAATAATCTCTACAGAAAGATATAAGTGTGGTTTAAAATTTATGTAGAGGTTCAGTAGATCTGTTTTGCTGGTGTTTTTAAATACAATAAAGGAGAGTTAAGACACAAGTGAAAGAAACTTAGATTAATAAAACCTCTCCCAGTCCGAGCAGCAATATGCCGAGTCCTCACCACCACCAGGCGAGCAGACCCACTCCCGACACTGAAGCTCTTGCAAATCCTTAAAGCAACTTCAACAGATTTAAGGAAAGAAAAAAAAAAAGTGCCCGAAGGAAGTCGGTCAGAGATGGAAACCGAAGTTTCGGAGGAAGCCTGCGAGGGAAAACAAGCTCGTTCCTGACGGGCCGTGAGGCACGGTCACCGGCGGGGCTCGGCCGGGGGTCCCCGGTGCCCCTCTGCGCTGCCGGCTCCCCCCCCCAGCACTCCGCCTGGGAAAGCCACCGGCCCAGCGGTACGAGAAACAGCCCCCGCACCGCCGCGGGCTCCCGGTCAGCACGGCGGGGCGTGTTTTAAATAAAAATTAGAAGAAATGAATGAAGAGGCCCCGCGCGCAGCCCGGTAGGCGCCGCCGAGGACGGTCCCCGCCGCCAGCCCGCGCTCGGGCACCGCCGCCGCTCCCAGCCTGGCCCGGCGGCGGCCCCGCTCTCCCCCCACCGCCCCCGGGCACGGCCCCGCCGCCCGCCCAGAGAAGGAGACAAGAGGCCGAGGGCAGCGCTTCCCGCCCGGCCGCTCCATGGCCGCTCCGGGCCGGGTCGCTCTGAGGGGAAGCGGGGGGGGGCGGACGGGCACCCGGCCGGGCGCCGCGGGGGAGCCGGGAGGGGGGATAGGAAGGGGGAGGGGCCGAGCCCTGGTACCTGCGTCCCGGCGCGTTCCCGGTGCCGCTGGGGGGTGCTGAGGCCCGGGGGGGGAGGGAGGGGGAAAGGGGGGGGCAGCAGCGGCAGATGGCGGGAACCTGCCAGGAGCGCGAGACGCCGCGCGACGCACGCGCGCGCCCGCTCACGTCAGCACGGCGGCGCCCTTCCCGGCGCGCCCCGCGACAGCCCGCCCTCCCGCGCGCGCATACGCCCGAGCGGCCGCTCGACCACCGGCACCGCCCCGCTCCACCCCGCCGGCGCCGGCGCGCATGCGCGCAGCGTCCGCCTCTTCGCCCCGCCCCCTGTCCCAGCCTCCCTCGCGGCGGGCGCGCAGGGGGGGCGCGGCGGGGCGAGGGGTCGGGGTGGGCCCGAGTGTATGGCGGCGGCCGCGGCTGCGTCCTGAGTTGGGCCCGGCGGCACCACCGGCACCGCTCCCACCATGCACAGCTTGGCCACAGCCGCGGTGAGGCGCGACACCGTGCCCTGGCGGGGCGGGTCTGGGGACGGTACCCGGTTGCGCAGGCTCCGCCGGGAGTGAGGCTCTGGGGGTGCGGCCGCTCGTAGCTGCGAAGGGACATTTCCCCTCAGCTGCCCGTGGCGGGGGGGTGAGGGGGGCTTTGGGCCGTGGGTGGCGGGGCCCTGGTGAGCTCCCTCCCCTCAGCGCTCCGGTTGTGGGGCGGCGGGATCCCTTCGGTAGCGGGGAGGCGCCAAGTGAGCGCTTCCTTGCTCCGGCTGCTCCCCTGGGGCCTCCTCTGTGCCTTCCCGGGGCGGCCGCGCCTCGCTCTGCTGCTTCTGGGCACGGGGTGGTTCGCCCGGGGGCCAGGAGGGCTTCCCTGCTGGGTGCCCCGGCTGTGTGCCTTCCTCCCGGTGTGCATCACGTAGGGTTTTCCCTCCTCCTCTCCTCCTGCCCGCTGCGCTCCCTCCCTGCGGCTGGACACCTCCTGCGTGCCCGGACATCTCCTGCGTGCCCAGCCACCTCCTCTGTCGAGCTCTTCTGGCCTTAGCTGCAGAGGGGAAGAAGAGATAGCGAAAAGTTCCTTGGGGCGGCGGGCAAGCAGGACGAAAGGCAGAGACTGCCTGTTCCTTCTTCCCTTTCCCCCCAGTCCATTGCAGTGTTGTCCATAGTTGGTGCCTGTCCTCCTCCCCCTCAGGAAGCTGCTGTGGTGGGATGGGGGTGCCTGATGCTCAGGCTGGTGGGAGTGGAAGGGTGCCTTGGCCTGATTGGGCTCAAAAATGGAAGCTGAGTTTGAACGATGTGGTTATTACATCTTATCTCGCGTCCGAGAGGGTTTGTGTTTCGGTTTTCACTTCTCCAAATGCACGTTCATCATGTGTATAAGACTTCCTAGAGTTGATTGAATCTCTGCTGTGTATTGGGTTTGGGGGGTGTATTGCAAGACCAGCAGTTAGAGCGGTTTTCAAATGAACTTAGCTCAAGGATCTGCTTGGACTAACAAGCAAACAAGAGTGAGTGAAGTACTTATGAGAGGAGTTGAGAGAACTTTTTAAGTCTTCCCACTTTGTTTAAGTGCTTGGGACTTTAAATTGGTTCTTGGAGTGCTGGCAAATACTTCTGATTTGAAGTGATGCTTTCCGGACTATAGAAGGGTGTGCAAGATCACAGTGAACTCTCTTAATCAATATTTAGATTTTCATAGCAATGGAATTCCTAAGTGCTTGTCGAAATGCATGAGGGACTGTTGTATCTCCCATTAATCCTCTGTGTTCTAGTCACCTCTCTATAAAAGGGTTTTTTTCCAAGACAGTTTTAACAAAATAATTTGTTTCAGGAATAGAAATCAACTTTATTTTGGGACTCATTTGAATGTATATTTAATTTATACGTAATTCACGCCACCTGGTAGTTCTCTGTTGAAGTGTTTCCTACCACAGTCAGTTAGTATGCTTAAACTGAAGGTGACAGGCAAGGGTGTTTGGCTCTGGAGATGTGCTTGGGAGCCGTGGTAAATAACATTACCTCTTAGCAGGGTCACGAATTGGCTCGGGAACCCCTTTGGGTGTTGTGAACGCTGTCGTGATAAAGCTGTGGTAAGCCAGAGCATTGGTCTTTATACAGTGATGCTGGACACTTCGATTTCAGACCTGAAGACAGCATAATGTGCTAGAGGCTCCAGAACAGGCTAAAACAATAAAGGTAGCTGTAACTTGCAGTAAGGCATTGAAAGCCCAACTCAAACCAGCTAATTCACTGCTATTGAAGTTCAAAGTTCATTTAGGTATTTTTGAGTTGATGATCTGTCAAGATAGTTTAAAAAGCACATGTATCCAGTTAGTCAGTGTTCCGCTTTGGTTGACCAGTACTTTTACGAGTGTGCTTAGCAGCAGCTGCTCAGTTAGAGAAAGCCAGGTGCCTAAATCCAATTCGTTATGTGATTGTTGGAGATGTAATTGGGCACAGATGTTTGAGGTAATGCTGTTTCTCTTGAGGAAGGTGTAACAAGATCTTTTGTGATGCAGAGGTGGCTGGTTTGTGCTGTGTTGAGATATTGTTGGTAACTTTTGCTTTCCCTGTGTACAAAAGAAAGTCTGCCTGACAGGGTTCTGTCTCGGAGCTTGGAGGATTTGTGTGTATCCCTCAGGGTTCCCCAGAATTTTAGGTTTTAAGAGGGAGAAAGGGTAACAACAGTAAAGTAGGAGATTAGAAAAAAATATATCTTTCAATTTAAACTGAGAGGAGCAACTGTAGAGCCTGTGAAAAGCAGCTGGTTCTGGCTAAGACAGATATTGGACATCGTAAAGTTAATTGTGTGGAAAATCTGCTTAGTGTTCTCTAGGGATCATGAGCACACGATTGTGCTTTTAAAGGGTCGATGTATTCAAGCTTACAGGAACTGAAACTTCCAGTGGGTCTAGAAAAATAGATGGAAGCTTTAGACAACACAATTATAACAACATTATTGCTACACTGCTTGTCACTACCATCTCAAATAAAAACAAATGAGCTTGGTTGATTCTTCCCCTCTTTCTGAGCTCCAGTGTGGCAGTTGCCATTGAAATTGCACTCCCAGCTGTAAGAGCACAATAAATTTGTCGGGATTACTAATTTAGTGTGAGGTTGGGGAGGGGGAGAGTAGACAAGAGAAAAAAGAGGATAGGAGGAAAGATGAACAGATAAAAAGGTATTTGAGCCCCCGAGTATAGGGATTGATAACAGCATGTTGGCTTATATATAGACATCTAAGTTAAATAGTACAATGGAAGTGGCTAGGGGAGAGAGAAATCCCACAGCTGGGGAAGGATCTCTTTGCACGTGACTGTGGATATAGTATGTGGCTAAACAGAGGAGGGCTGCTTTGCGGAAATAGGGACAGAAAGCTCTGGAGGTGTCCGCTAAAGGTTAAGAAGTCTCCCTGCATCCCTCCTGCAGCTCTGGGAGCCTGCCTCTGGCATACGGTTTCAGGTTTTGTTCCAGCCACTTTCAGTTCCTGAACTCCTTTGTATTCTCTTCAGTGCCTCGGTGATGAGCTGCTTAGTAGTAGCGTTGCTGTCGGTGCGGTACAGGCAGTGCTCACATCTGTTGTGGAAAGCGCATGAAGAGTTTCAGTCTGGGTTTTTTTAAAAAAAAACAATGCAGTCCGTTCCCTGTTCCCAGCGTGACTGCCGTACACGTGGGGATGCTGAGCTGGTTGCGTGCAGGCTAGCTCAGGGGCAGCAGCCTACCAGCAGGGCTGTGCTTTACTTGTATAGTAAACACTGTGGCAGAATGTTTGAATAGGTTAACTGGCTTTTGGGAGTGTTCACAGAGGAGGTTTTAATGCTGATGTTTGTCTTCCTCAAAATTTTGTTTCTGAATCACCAAACTGTCTACTTAGGAAGCCTGCTGAGCATTTGTTTGCACCTTGAGGGCTTGCAGCAGAGGCATGAGACAAACCCTCATTGAAAGGCTTGTGCCTTGCCCTCTCTGCAGAAACTGTGCTACAATTCCACAGTCCCTGTTTCTCTTCCTTTCCTTCCCAGCCCTCATTATTTTTGGCTTGAAAACTTATTGGCCTTGATGCTGTTCTTTCCCTGGTGTTCCAAGAAAGGCAGAAGAGAAATCCTGCGTTTCTCCTGAGTAGTAGAAAATGTGCCTTGACTGTGAATACAGATCTACCTTTCTCTGGGTTTATTTTGAACAGGAATTTTTTGCACAAAATCAGTCTTGAAAAATTCCCTTTTAGCTCCATGCATGTAAACAAGATCCGTGGAATGAATATGAGACGTCTCTAACATCAGGTGTTACTGGCTGTGGATGGTGTCATGCTGATGTTGGAGCAGTGAGAATTTTTCTAGTATTTGTATGAAAATTTTTCTCATGTACGTTGAGTGAATCCAGTTGGCAGGTTACAATGTTATGGGTATTTTTGGAGGGAAACGGGTAGTGTCTGCCTTACTTTGAATTTGTGGAAGCTTGCGCTTGAAGCATGAAATGAATGTGTGCTAAATGTAGGTGGAGTAAATGATATCTGGCTAAAGTATGTGTGACCTCCTCAGGAGCTCTGCTGGCACAGACAGGCAGCAGCATGGCTCTCTTACATTGCTGAGTGAAGTTACAAGGTACTACTTGACAAGCGGATTAAGAGAGACTGTCCTAACGAGTCAGGCCAGAAAGTAAAACCTTTGCGTTTCAAATAGGTGAAATAATAAGACTAATCCAAGGAAGGGATCCATATCCAGAGCATCTTAATGCAGCTTTAGTTCCTCCCTCCCCCGGTCAGGAGCTTCTTGAGCACTTTTTTGCTTATCTGCCAGGTTGTGGGAAGGGTTTGGGTGAGACTTGGGTAAAATGTTTGGACTGAAGTTTTCTTGTCTGCCTCCCAGCCTGTGCCAACAGCGCTGGCTCAGGTTGACCGTGAGAAGATCTACCAGTGGATCAATGAGCTGTCCAGCCCCGAGACACGGGAGAACGCGCTGCTGGAGCTGAGCAAGAAGCGTGAGTCTGTGCCTGACCTTGCCCCGATGCTGTGGCACTCGTTTGGCACGATCGCAGCGCTCCTTCAGGTGGGTAGGACTGACGGCTCTTTATTCCGTGGTGCAGCACCAGCACATTGCAGAGCTTGTGCGTCCGTGGGGCAGATCTGGGGAGGCACTGGTGGGGTCCCTTATTGCCATTGCTGGGAGTATGATGTATGTTGGATCATGTGGTGAGGGGAGCAGGTGTGGGAAGCCCGTTTGCCATTAATTGTCACTAGCAAGGTGATGTGTGCAGAGACGAGATTTCTAATTAGACAACTTACATAGCTGAAAGGGGAACAGGCAAGTTCTTGGGTGTATGAGCTCCCTATGGATCACATTCTGCTTGTTTTCATACAGTGTCATAGCAGAGCCACAACAGTCTTACTCCTACGATCTCTGGTTTGATTTGTTTTGCATCAGCTTGAACACTTCCTGATCAGAAGGTTGCCCTTGCAGGGGGCCTGCTGGAAGGGCAGCATGGGAATGCTGCTCACTGCTCCAGAGATCCTTGCAAGGGAGTGTGCCTGCATTTCATGTGAAACTGAGTGGCTCAGCTTATCTCTGGGCAAATTACTCTACCGCTGATGACTGGCTGTATCTCAGTGCCAAATCTAGTAATTTCTTTCGAAGAAGGGAAGAAAAGAGTGCAGGATTAGCAATGTCAAACTGTTCTCGGAGTGGCCCTGAAACAAGTGAAGGAAGTTAGAAGGGAGCTGTAGTTGGAAGCAGGCAGATTTCTGAATCGGATTTCTCACCCTCAGCCACTTCCCCTGCATTGAGTTAGAAGAGTACCAGCAGCTACAGTATGAATAGAGTGGGTGTGCTCTGCCTCTAGGCACAGGAACAACACTCCTCTTCGATCGGGAAGTTCAAAACAAAGCAGTCCCTACACTAGTAAAGAGCCAGGAAATCAAATGAACCCTTTTTTAGTGAAATTAAGGTTTGAATGCATTCCCGTGATTCCTTGTCAAATTGACTCTGACTCAGCTCTGCCCTTGCCTGGGCAGTGTGGTGGCTGCCATGTAACTTCAGTGATGCTTGGTGAAAGCAGACTGTCATCTCCTGTTGCCATAGTTCCTTGCTGGGCAAGTGCTTTAGTGCAGCTTTCTGATGTTTTTCTCCTTTAACTTTTCTTCATCTGTTAATTTTTAGGAAATTGTAAATATTTATCCATCAATCAACCCCCCGACTTTGACAGCCCATCAGTCCAACAGAGTTTGCAATGCTTTAGCTCTACTACAATGTGTTGCGTCGCATCCTGAAACGAGGTAAGCATTTCCAAGTGCGTGAGTTTTCGGAGGTGTTGATGTTGACAGCTCAGCCTGTCTGTTTGACTCCAGAAGCACATAAGCTCCTTTCTTCTTTCTTACCAAGATAAGTGGAACAGACGACAGAGCTGGACGATAGGCAGCTGCCTGCTGCTTTTGCTTGTTTGCACGGATTATCAGGATGACAGCTTTATGGTGGTCCTAAATGCATTGCATTCCCTGGATCATCCTGAGATCCTGCAGATTTCCAAAACTTTGGGTTGTGGCAGCTCCTGGGAGCTCAGCCAGAGATCAGGGTGCCTCTGTGCTGAGTGCTGTGTGTAGGATCCTTATTTTAATGAGCTTACAGTTATTTAGACCAGCTGTCCAAAGGGTGGAATGAGCAGGACTGGCCTTCCCAGGGACCATGTGTGGCAAGGGAGCAATAGCAGATCCATGTCTGGAGTCCTCAGCTAGTGCCTGACTTCAGGTTTTCTCAATCTGTGTCCAGCCCATGTCAGCAGGGGAAAAGACGATGTTGTTTCAGCCAAAATCAGTAGCTAAAACTCAGAAGAAAACTACCCAGCTTCTGTTTCTGCCGAGAAGAAAGTGTTGCATGGCTGAAGTTGTTTTTCAGCTGCTGCAAAGTAGTGTTAAGCAGCAATCCTCCATGAGATGACATCCAAAGAAATAGGGTAGTTTTACACCACACACGTTTACATTTAAAACTTTGAAACTGAAAACAGAGGAAGAATGTTGGATGATGGTGGAAGAGAGCTTCCCTCTGTTAGCAGAGCAATCTCCAGGTTTTTCCCTACAGTCTCTGTTTTTCACCATTGTCAGAAGGCAGTGTGAGGACTCTCAGGTGGCTGTGCACATTTAAACTGTGGTAACGCCTAGAGGTCAGCCAGTCTGGATTTCTGTCCTACAGAGGTTTGTACATGCATTGTGGCTGACTGTCCCTGCCCATGGGAGCCTGCAAGGTGAAATGCAACAGTGAATGTACAAAGCAGAGGGTCTGGGTGGCAGGAAGAGGTAATAAAAACAACAGGCTGTGCTTTGTTCCTGGTGAGCTGGAAACAGCGGTGCAGGTAACTGACAGTTTAGGTGTTAGGTTTAGTGCTGTGCCCAGTGCAGAATTTACATCATACCTTTCCATCAGAGAACTGTTACCCTGTTCTGAGAAGCAGCAGCAATGGTGTCTGTTAGGAATCGTCTGAGGCTCTGCATGGTAATGCTGGATTGTGTGCTCGCTTGGTTTTCCTTGTCTCTCACGTTTGGTGTTCTTCCTTTCCTACAGGTCAGCTTTTCTGGCAGCTCATATCCCTCTCTTCCTGTACCCCTTCTTGCACACAGTTAGCAAGACACGTCCGTTTGAGTACCTGCGGCTCACGAGCCTTGGAGTGATTGGTAAGCAGCCAGACTAATGCTGGAGCACTGGTTTCTTATCAAGTTGGATGCAATTCATGCTGTGGGTATGGAGATGTGCATGACCGAAATCACAGGTCTCTTTTTATTGGGATCTTCTGAGTCCTGTTGTATTAACAGGAGAAGTTGCTCCTTTTCCATCAGTTGTGGAGGCAGGTTCCTCTTAGTGAGTAGGAACTGGGCTTTTCACTAATAAGAAAACACTGATGTCTGGATACATGGCCAAAAATAAGTTTCCTGTGAGTAGAAGCACCTGCAGGCTCGTTGTGCCTTCACCCTCAGCCCTGCTACACAGGGGATGGGTGGGTGCAGGCTGGGCTTTCTTTGGGTTTTTGTCATTGGTTGACTTGGGTGTGTTTGCCCTGTCTTCCCCTTATCCTGTTTGTTTTCTTCTTTCTGCCCAAAACATTTCTCTCTCAATGCATAAAGAGGGTCTTAAAATGCATTTCTTCTCCCCAGACATTGCTGTTGGTGGCATGATCCATTTGTGTTTGTGTTAACCACCGAGGGAGAGCCAAGAATGCATCCCCTTTGTGAAAAAGAAACAACCCCCAAACCCAGCTTGATTACTTTTGTGTTGCCAGAACCATTTCTTCTCGAGCTGTGTGCTGCACCATATTTAGGGTGGCAGTTGCTCTGCCTGCCATTCAGACTTAATGATTCCTGGGGAGGACACAGCACAGGTCCTCTTTGAAAGGTGGGATTTTTGGAAACAATTTATCTTTTATTGATTTTGGTTTTTGTTTTTCCTTCAAGGGGCCTTAGTGAAAACTGACGAACAGGAAGTGATAAATTTCTTATTGACAACAGAAATTATACCCCTCTGCTTACGCATTATGGAGTCTGGCAGTGAACTCTCCAAAACGGTACCTACTCTTTTTGTCTTGATTAAGACTTGTTGTTTATCTCTGACTGACCAGGCAGCCAGTAACCTGCAAAGTTGACCTGTGTCCTGTTGCAAATGCTGGGGCAACACTGGGTGGAGTTTTTAATGTCCTCAAAAAACAAATACACCAAAACCACTAAGCTGAGCTGGAGTTCCTGAGCTTGGTAGTTTTGCTGGGAAAGATCTTGCTGCTCTCATTACCCATTCCCTCCTTTGCAGCCCTGCAGAGTAACTCTCAGGGCTGAGCTGGATCAGCTTTCCTTGACCTGAGAGAACAAATGCTGTAGCTATGCAGTGCAGAGTTTGGGCAGCAGCTGTTAGTGGTGGTTATGGGAGTGTTCACCGCACTAGACCGGTTTGTTGTCTTCTCTGATCAGGGGCCCCTTTTCCCAATGGGCTTAGATCTGTGGTCAGACTGGTCTGATGACCAAGGCAGGCTGGCCACAGGTTTTAGTCTGTGTGTGCTTCTCCGGTGAAGCCTGCTGACATAGCTGGCTGAGGTTCTTCCAGAGAATCAAGTGTCTTGTGATGAATCGATAACGCTCAAGATGAAAAATGAAATATGAAATCAGCTTGCTGTCTAGATGGCAGGGCCAAGGGACAGATCCTTCTCCTGCTTCTTGCTCTGTGACCAGAGTAGCGTGGCCGTAATCCTCAGGCTGTTCTGAGTGGCCCAGCAGTAGTTGCTGTCTTATGCAGCCTGCATCCAGTCATTGTACACACTGCTTTGTGTCCATCTCTTTTCTTTAGCCAGAGATGCCAAGCATTGTGTAGTGTCCTGCATTTTCTTTTGGCTTTAAACTTTAACTGATTAAAGCATTTGCTGCCTACCGAAAGGCCTTTCAGCTCTGGGTCTGCCTTGAAAAGAACACAGCACAAAGGCTGACCGTTTTCAGGACAGATAAGTTGTTTATATGCTTTCTTTTCTGCTTTCTCCCCATTCTAGGTTGCTACATTTATTCTTCAGAAAATCCTCCTGGATGACACAGGGCTGGCATATATCTGTCAGACTTATGAGCGGTTTTCCCATGTTGCCATGATACTGGTAAGATTATTTGTTTCTACTCTTCAAAAAAAGGAAAAATCCTGCTCTAGCAGCCAGCTTCTTCAGCAGCTGCTTTGCTGCTCTCTGGCTGGAGCACAGCATGAGGGAGGCAAATCGTTCTTGGGCTTATTGCTTGCGACACTGTAGCTCTCTGCTTCCGCCTGTGTTCTTTGTATATCTCTGGTTTGCGTGTCAAGAGAACACTTACTAGTTGTGATATGCTAAGTCCCCAAGATAAAAAAAACAGGTAAACATCTCCAGAGAAGACAAAAGGGTTTTCAGGGTTGTTGGTTGGATGTGAATTGATTTAATTTTATGTAAGAATGATCACATGGCTCAGACCATGAATCCATTTCCCATCTCTGTCTCCCACAACAGGTTGAAAGAGCAGCAGGTTGAGCAAAGGAGAAAGAGCAGGGCAAGCACGTATGATACTTGCCCTTGTAACAGTCTTGCAGCTGCCAGCTATTTTCAGCTTTGGATTTCTGGGGTCACTTGTGGGTTTTCTATGCAGTAGCCCTCAGTGTTTGTCCTATCCTCCTCTTGAACCCATGGAAACTTTTTGCTCCCACAGTGTCCTTTACCAAGGAGTTTGATGGGTTTCCTGTTTGCTGCCTGGAAGGCCAACCTCCTTTTTTTCCTCTTTGAACCTGGCTCCTACTAGCTGCTGCTTATGATTCTAATTCTTGTGTTGGAAGACAGAGCGAGTAGACAATTTTTGTCCATTCCCTGTCCCCTGGGAAGGAGAAGTTTGGGTACTCATAATTTGTTCATCCCAGGAGTAATAGCCCCAACTTGAGCTTTATTATCTTTGAGCTCATTGAAGGGAATATGTCTGCCCTGGAATAGCTATTGTCCTGCTTTTGTGTTTGCTTGGTTGGCTGTTTGCTTTTTAAAGAGCAGTGTCAGGAGAAGAAAATGCAGCATTAAGTTAAGCACTTTGAAATGCTGGTTCTGTGCCTAAATGTTGATGCTTTCATTGGGAGTATTTATTTGTCTGTTTTCCCAAATGTAAAGAAAATGTTACCTCCTAATTCACCAACAAACTGCAAAATATGAACGATTGCGAGCTGATGTCCATAATATCCAATGTGACATGATTTTTGCATTCAAGAAAAGGATCAGCCTTGATGAAAGTACATCTGGCTCGGGGGCAAAGTAAAGGACGCAGTTAGAAACCCCTGTGGTGGGGGAGGGAAGGAGACCACAGAAGAATCCGTAGCTGGGAAGGGTACGAACACAGAAGGATGTGGGCATGTAAAGCTGTGCTAGCATGGAAGAAGTCCTAGCTGTGGTATAATCCCAGCGCTGGGTGAAGCACTGACGTGATTAATATTCCATAGTGCTACAGAGAAAAATGAAAGTGTTCATAGACATTTCTGTTCCCTATTTCAAAAATCAGGATAGTGTACTCCTGCCTCCTGAGGGTGATGATTTAGTTCCGTGTCTGCTGATAACTTAGTAAGATGTTACACCAGTACTAGATGCTTTTAAAAGAGCAAGTTAGTATTTCCCACCCAGGAGTTGTCTGAGGAGCTCTCTGACTTGTTCTTTATTCTGAAGAAATACTGGTATCCTGGGGAATTGCTGGGAACAGGAAGCTTGCAAAAGGGCAGAGGAGAGGGACCTGCTAATTGCTACCTGCCTGAATATCCAAATACAGGTGAATTTGGCTAATGAGGAAAATGGTTAGTGCTAGCTAATGTAGCTTTACAGGAAAAAAAACAGCTTGTTGAGCAGATCTGATTGACTCCTAAATATGAGGAAGCAGACTGTTAAACTCCTTGAAAGCAGGTGTGTGAAGGCATTCACACTGCTTACTAGGCTGGGTGCATTCAAAGGTGCAACCATGTGCAAAGTCATCCATAGTGTGAGAATGGAGGCTGGGCCAGGGAGATCTGCCGTGGTCTAGCTTCTCAGTAACGGCTCAATGACGAATGTACCAGAAAGAGAAAATACAACTCTTGGGTGCATGGTAAGACCAGATGTGGATCTTACTATACACGGTGTGGATGAGCCCTGTCCTTTGGCATGTCTTCCCAGGCTATTGTTAACGTTTTAAAAGGGCATTGAAGTGAAGGCAGCGCAGATGAGAACAGGGAGTGATGCAGAGCTTGGGAACGCACCTCATGGGGTGACTCAGCCTGAGCTTATCAAAGCATTTGGGATATGTTCGCTTTCCTCCACGAGGAGGGAAGCCCCAGGTTCTCTTTAATCTAGCAGAGAGCTGGACCACTAAGCAGTCCTGGGGAGGTAAAAACCGAATAGAGATGAGACAAGCTTTCCCCGAGCTGGTGGGGGAACCTTTCCAAGTCGTGGCTTGCTGCTCTTCTCAAAGGCATCTTGGTAAGCAGAGCACAGGCTCCATGCAGGGGTACCTAGATGAAAGCTAATGGGCTGTGATGTGTGGGAAGCCAGTGAGTGATTTAATGGTCTTTCCCAGTCTCTGCTGATTGTGAAGCTGTTCTTACAAAGGCTTTAACTGATGGCGCTGGCCTCTGTCATACAGGGTAAAATGGTCCTGCAGCTCTCCAAGGAGCCATCGGCACGGCTACTGAAACATGTCGTCCGCTGCTACCTTCGCCTTTCTGATAACCCCAGGTAAACATTTTAGGAGTTTGGGCAGAGGCTTCTCCCGCTCCCTTGGAAGTGCAGTTCTCCACAGTGCCCGCTCGGGGAGAGTCAGGGTTCCTTGTCTGTTCTTACATCAGCATTAGCTCAGTGCAGAAAATGAGTGGGTTTTGGTTTTTTTATTGCTAGTCCCAGGAGTTACGGTACATGGGAGAAACAGTGACTGTTTGGGGCTTGTCTGAACTCAAATGTAGCTTGAACTAGGTATGAGGGAGGGACTGAGGTGGAAGGTACGCTGTGCTCTCCCTCTTCTGCATCACGTGGGCGATTAGCTGTAAAAGCCAATAGATGACATTCAGTTGAGGGAGTACAAACTGATTTCATGCTGATCCGCAGCTCAGCTGCTGGGTATGTGTTTGTTGTCTCAGCTTCCTCTGGCATCGCGTTGCTCTTGACTGACGGGTGTCAGGGCACAGAAGCTGGCTCGGTGGGGTCTAGCGTGGGGGATAGGGGCCGTGCTGGCTGGCCCAGCACCACATGCTGCAATGCTGCTGCTTGGTGCATTCCTTGGCTGGCCCTGCCAGGGAGGCCCCCAGGTGAAAGAGCATCATGTCCCCAGTGGGGTTTGCTCCCCTCTTGCCCCTGTGAGTTTATTTGTTGGGCCCCGTTTCTTGTCTCTTGATGTAGGGCACGTGAAGCTCTCAGGCAGTGCCTTCCTGACCAGCTGAAGGACACCACCTTTGCCCAGGTCCTGAAGGATGACACCACCACAAAGCGCTGGCTGGCTCAGCTTGTCAAGAACCTGCAAGAGGGTCAAGTCACTGACCCACGAGGCATCCCTCTTCCTCCGCAGTGACTGCTGGGGGAGGTGGGGGACTGGGTAAGAAACAGCTCAGGTTTACAAAGAACCAGGAACAGGTGACCTCTTCTGCAACAAACTGGGCACGCCAGCTGGCTGCCGGCCTGTCGGACCATCCCACCCAGCCAAAGGGCTGCTCTGTAGCAGTGCAGCACACCTCCGGGGATCACAACACCAGCAAATGTTGATACTACAGCTTCAACAACAAAAAACAATAAAAACAATCTGTAAAGATCCCCATCTCTCCAGGAGGCTTGGCTGGCATCTCTCCCCGCACCGCGTGGCAGGGGCTAGTGCAGATGTCCGCTCCTCCAGCTAGTTCAGCCTCCGCCCAAGTGGTGTGTGACATGGGGTGTGTACGCCACATCCCTCCAGTTCCTTGTCACTTCTTGTTTACATGTCTGTTTAGATGAGTGCGCTGAATAAAAGCTGATCCAGTTGTTTTATCCCTTCTAAAGACTGCTACTCAGCTGCAGGTAGCCCGGGGACAGCTTTCTTCCCTGCCAGCACGTCCTTGCTCCTGGCTCTGCATCCGACTGGCGCAGCGACCTTCTCCCTTGCCTTTGGCGCGTAGGCAGTGCCTGGAGCCGGGCCACCACAGTGCTTGCCCCAAGAGGAGGGGTGGATTACTTGCGGTGGACCCACGCATCATAAGCTTGCTTCCCAGGGCTCTGGGGGAGGGAAAGACAGCAGGACTGTGGATCTTGTGCTGTAAATAGCGCATTCCCACAGCTAACCAGGGGCTGATGTATACTGGCCTCCCATCCAGCCCAGCTCTTGCCCGGCAGGGCCGCTGGCTGGCTCATCAAACGGAGCTCAGCGTTAGGGAACCTGTCTTGTGGTGGTGGGCAGGCCACCAGCCGATGATGGGACAGCTGGGAGCGGCATCCTGTGGGCTCCAGGTATGTCGGCTTCTGCACCTGCCGCTGCCTGCCAGGCTCCTCTTGGTCCTGGCCTCCCTCCCTTTCCCCCCTTCTCTCCAGCTCATCTCTGCCAGCCAGGTGCATCCATTTCAGCTTTCAAACCTGCCTTGGCATCTGCCTCGGCCCCACCGCAATTAAACTGGACCAGCAGCCGCTTACCTGCCTTCCCTGTGCCGAGGGGTTACTCTGGCTGCAGCGGGCTTTCCGAAGCAGCCGAGGAGCTCCTGGGCTGTGCTGCAGCGGAGCCTGTGCTGCCCGCTCTTGGCTGCGGGCAAGCCTGGGCAGCTACTTGATTTCCCCCCCCTCCTCGAGTAGCCCATTTTGCTGATCATCTGCTGTGTCGTGCCAACAGTGTCTTAAATCCCATGTTTCCCTTCCCTCCTCCCCTCCCAGCCTTGCATAACAAGGCCAGAGCACGGCCTTTTCCTTGCCCCCAAAGTCCCATTTTATAACCATCACCTTCTTTTTTCTCCTCTCCACCCTGACCTTGACAGGGTATGAAAATGCTTCTGTTTGGTGGTTTGGTTTCTTTTTTCTTTTTTTGTAAGTTCGGATTAATAAATAATAAAATCCCAGCCAGCACAGATTGCTCCTGGTCTGGTCTTTCGGGAAGGGCAAGTGGCGAGGTGGGGATTTATTGCAGGCGGGAGGAAGGCACCCTATCCCTCCCAGAGCAGATAACGCAGAGGGGTTTTGGGGAGGGGATGCTGCTGTGTTTTGCTTTGCAGGAAGGCAGTGAGCGCTCTCCCCGGTGGGCTCCTGCAGCATGTTTGCGAGTGCTGCCACCCTTGCCCAGGGTCCAGGTCTCTTAGAGCATCGGCCACCTGAAGTTTGGTCCCTGCCCTGCAGCATCCAACTCAGCCTGCCTCAAGGGTGCTCCAGCCTGGATTTCCCATGGGGTTTTTGCCCCAGGATGCTCCAATCATGTCCTGCTCCTCTCCAAACTGGAGGGTCCTGGCCCTGGGAGGGCCCGTTGGACCACCGTGTGCTGGGAAGGGGACAGGGACGTACTGGGGACTCCCTAGTCCAGGGGGAGGTCAGGCTGTGCTGGGTGCAAGCGGGTCTGGGGAGGGACAGGGTGTGCCAGAGGGTGGGAATGGGGGCTCAGCCCCAAGCGGGGGGCACTGTAGGCTGCTGTCCGCCCGCCACCGCCTTCCCCTCCGCCTCGGGAGCGGCGTGACCTTAATCCGAAGCGACCTTGAGAGGCGGCGGCTGCGGGGCGTGCGGGGGCTGGGGGGCGTCCCGCGGGGGCGGGGGGCCGGGGGCGGGCTCGCCGCCCTGCCGCTGCCCAGGGGCGGGCAGCCCCGGCCCCGTGCGGCCGCGGGCGGCGGAGCACTGGCGGAGCGGAGCGGAGCGGCACGGCAGCACCGGAGAGCGGGTACGGGGCTGGGCGCAGGGTCCTCTGCGGGGGAACTGGGCGTCGTGCGGGGGGAAGGAGGGGCGGCGGGCCGGGCTGGGACCCCCGGCCTCGGGCAGCGCCGTCCCAGAGGCGGCTGCAGGGGTGGGGGGGGGAACGGTGCCGGCGGTTTTGTTTCCTCTGCTTTAAGGTGTCACTTGCCCCCTCGAGCCCCGCACCCCCGGGTTGTGCTGTCCCATCCCGGAACCCCTTGTCTGATTCCCCCCGACCCCTCTGACCCCGTCAGCTGCCGGCCTGTCCCCCTGCGTGGGTCAGGCTCCATCCGCGGGCGCTGCAGCGTGTCCTGGGGCGGGTGGGCAGGCTGTGCGGGGCAGTGGGGCCGAGCAGAGCCCGGGGACACGGGCAGTCTGGGTGCACATGGGACAGCGGGAGGGTGGGGGGGGGTGCCGGGGGGGGGAATCCCTCCCTGCTTTGTCACGGCCACCCCCACGGTGGCATTTATTTCTGCTGGGGTACTCTGTGCTGGAACGGCCGGGGAGCACTCACACCCGCTGGCCCTCCGGCTCTGCTTGGGGACTGTCACCTCCAGGAGAGAAGCTGCGGTGGTTCAGCGTGGGCTGGGGGAGCTGGGGCTGTCCCTGGCAGGAGGCAGCTGCCTTGCGGGAAGCCCTTGGATTCGGTTTCTCCGTCCCCTGGCACTTGTCCCGCTGCCCTCGACAGTGTAACTCATATAGGGGCGAGGGGGGCTGCGTGGGGCTGGGCTGCGCCAGGCTCGGGGCATCGCTCACGCGGTGGGGAGAGCCGAACAGCCGTGTCCTTGCATCTGGACTCCTGGGATCTTCCCTGTGCTGGAAGGGATCGTCTCTTCTTCGCTGTGTGTGCGGGGAAGGCACGGCTCCACAGCTGGGGCAGGCACACTTGGGCTGTGCCTCTAAGGGCTGGCACTGGGGGAGATCAGTTTAGCTCCAAAATCTCAGCGTGGTTACGGGCCTGGGGGCTGCAAGCAGCTCCCTTGCACGCTGCCTTCTTGCATACGTGAGTGGCAGGGTGTGGAGAGGACAGACCCGGTGGTGACACCAAGCCCATCCCCATTCCATGCCAGCGTCTCTCCCTGCTCCTCCAGCCTTGGTGCCTCTCCCTTCATGCTGGCTTCCCGAAACCATCCCCATCTCCATCCCCTTGTCTGCTGCAGCACAGGGGGCACAGGGCAGGTGAGCACCTGGAGCTGTGACCCTGCAAAGCAGCCATGCCGGGCTGGGTGCTGCCGGGAGGCACGAGGGTGCAGGCGGTTGGGTGCCTGGGGTTGTCCCCCCACTGGTTCCCTGCAGGCCATGGGGCAGAGGGGGGATGAGAGCATGCTGGGGGAGGGTGTGGGGCACTCCTGGGGCTGTGCAAGCCAGCGGGCATCAGGGCACCCATTCTGCAGGGCCTGAGAGGAGTGGTGGTGCCACCCTTGGTTTGTGGGTGTGGGCACCCTGAGCCCTAGGCCAGTGGGTCAGTGTCCCCCGGCACAGCAGATGTGGGAGAGTGCAGGCACTGCAGCATGTCCTTGTGATCTGAGCCCTGCAAGAAAGGCTGGTGCTGGGAACGCGCGGCACTGGGCACTGCTTGGAGGCAGCTGGGATGGCACCCCAACCGCTCCGTGTCTCCAGCAACATGTGAGGTCCCCAAGAGCACGGACAGGCAGTCCCCACTTGCCCTGGGGATGGCCGAACCGGCCACTGCCAGCCCCATGCCTGCGTGTCCCCCCAGGAGCGGGGCCACAGCCCCAGCCAGCGCTGTGCTGGGGGTCTGCCCTGCCTGTCCCCACGCCAAGCAGGGCCAGCCGCTGTCCGGCCCCTGAGCCTGCCAGGGTCTGGCAGCTGGGCTTGGCAGCTGCCTGCATGCTGACAGCACCGGCTATTCCCAGCCCTGCACCGACAGTGCCTGTGCTGAGTCAGGGGCCTGGCTGCCACCCCTGTGCCCCAGCAGAGTCCTTTGCTCCCCGGGACCCCCGGGTACTCTCCAGCACCCAAATCCCAGCCTGCCGGCTGCGGCATCTGCTCCTCAAGGGCCCAGCTCCAAAAGCCGGGTGACGGGCACATCCAGCGATTTGTCAGTCTAATTAAAGCCTTAACAGCTTAATCAAAGCCCTATTGTCAGTCCGGTTGTATTTATAGTCCCACTCATTGCAGCGTGCTCCCCACATGGCTGCCGGTGCAGTCACAGCCCCGGGGTGCTGACGTTCCCCGGGAGCAGGGGCTGGGGGAGCTGAGGGTCCTGCTCTGTGCCCCCTTCCTTGCTCTTACAGCAGGTCAGGCTCTCCCTCGCTTCCAAATTTGCTGGCTGGGGGCCATTTCCCAGGCGGTGGGGGCTTGTTCTTGGCTCTCCTGGGCACCCCCAGGGCAGTTTTTCCCAGCTCCGGGGGCTGCTTCTCCCCTGGGAGTAGTGACCTGGGAGCACCAGGGCTCCGGTGCCCACCGGGCTGCGGGGTGGCCGCGCTCGCGGTTTTTCTGTTTTCCTCCAACACCTTCCGAGCTCTGGCTTCCCGGTAACGCAAATTAATATTTCATGAGCACGGCGGAGTGAACTCGACACTTAAGGCAGGCAGTGACCCAGCAGGAGACAGGCGCAGGTGCGCTCGCACATGGGCAGGGGCACATGCACCTCGCACACGCGTGGGCACGGCCGGAGCCCACCCGGTGGGACCTAGGTGCAGTGGGGGGGGTCCAGCCCTGCTCCCCACAGCCGCCCTCTCTCTTCCCCCCACAGCGACCGCCAGCGTGGAGGAGGCAGAGCCATGGCATCACTGCTGTGCAACGCCCGTGAGTGCCCCGGCAGAGGGGAGGTGTGGGGCAGGGCACCGGGACATCCGCATTTACACTGGAGCAGATCTGGCCCATGGGTTGGGCTCGCTTTGCCACACTCTGGAGCATCCCTACCCCACTGCAGCCACTGGGATTCGGCTTGGCAGCACTGAGGGTGGGTGGGAAGGGTCGGTGGGGAATTACCTTCTGCTCCTCTTATGGTGAAGGGAGTTTATTTGGGGTCCATCCCTCCTCCATCCCAAATCGAGGGACCACATAGAGTCCCGGGGCGGGAGGGAGCAAGGTAGGAGGGTGCAGTGCCTGGATACCCCCGCCCTCAGTGATACAGCCCACACTGCCACCAGGCATCCAGCTCACAGACACGCTGGTTCAGATGCAGCAAGGGACACTGATGCGCAAAGTCAAGTCCAAGAGCTGGAAGAAGCAGCGTTTCTTCAAGCTGCAGGATGACTGCATGACCATCTGGTACGAGTCCAAGAGGACGGGCAAAATTGAGTCTGCCTGTGAGTACTGGCTGCTGTGCGTTGTCCGTGGGGCCATCAGTAGGGTTCAGAGTGAACAGAGATGTGAGTGTATGGAGATCTTGGAGCCATGCTTGCAAAGGGTGCTGGGGCATTAAAGAGAGGCTATGTGTGTGTGGAGGGGTCTCTTCTCACCCACACCTCTCCGTGAAGCATCCTGCCTGCAGCAGGACACATGGGTTACAAGGGCCGAATAGAAATTGCAGCTGATAGAAGTGAAAGCTCTGGCCTGCCAGTGGAGGAGTAGGCAGAGGTGTGGATGGATGAGTAGCTTGATGGATGGACGGATGGATGGATGGATGGATGGATGGATGGATAGCTCCATGGGTAGGTGGATGGATGATGAATAGATGGATGGATGGATGGATGGATGAGTGGAAGGAGGGAAGGCTAGAGGGACAGATGTCTGTGGGCAGTGCCCCCTGCCCTGCAGTCCTTGTCCCCCACAGACAGGCCTCCCCTCCCTCTGCCCCAGTCTCCATCAGTGATGTGGAGACAGTGCGGGAAGGGCACCAGTCGGAGGTGCTGCAGAGCCTGGCTGAGGAGTTTCCCCCTGAGCGCTGCTTCACCATTGTCTTCTACGGCCGCCGGGGAAACCTGGACCTCATTGCTGGCTCAGCGGAGGAAGCACAGTGCTGGATCCAGGGCCTGCACCAGCTCATTGAGGTGGCCACCAGCATGGACCAAAGGGAGAAGATAGACCAATATCCTTCTTGTGGGCACCACTCTGCCCTCCATACCCAATCTGTCCCCCATCTCCTGCCATCCCCCAGGCCCTACATCTCCAGCCTTGCCGCAGCATGTGCTTAGCTCTTCTGGGTCTCACCGTCTGCATCAGGGTAGGGGGAGCCCACAGAAAAAGGAAGAGAGGCCCTCTGATGCTCCCCAGCTCCTTCTCTCTTAGCCAAGGTCCTTTCCCTTAACACCTGCCCTGGTTTCTCGCACATGGATTCGTGACTGGTTCCAAAAAGCCGACAAGAATAAGGATGGGCGCATGAACTTCAAGGAGGTGCAGCGTCTCCTCAAGATGATGAATGTGGACATGAACGAGGATCATGCCCTGCGGCTCTTCCAGGTAAGCATCACACCTGAGGGTCCGGAGGGGCTGGAGGGGCCGGAGAGCCTGGAACAAGCTGCACAACACCTCCCTGCCAGAAGGATGTGGTCACTTTCTTCCGTCCGTCCATCCGTCCATCCATCCATCCATCCATTTATTTGTTCACCCAACTACCTGTTTACCCAGACAAACATTCATTTGTTCATTTATCTGTCAACCCAAACCAGCCAAGGCAGCTGTTCCTCCCTCCCATTCATTTGTCCACCCAGCTGCTTATCTGTCCATCCAGCTGTTTATTTATCCATCAACCCAACCAGCCAGCCAGCTGTCCATCTGTCCATCCACCCATCCATGTAACCATCCGTCCATCTGGCCCTCCACCTGTTTGTCCATTTCTCCATCCATGGACCCATCCATCTATCTGTCCACCCAACCAGCCCTCCATCTGCCAATCCATCCACCCACCCATCCATTCATGCATTGATTGATGCCTACCAGTGCTGCTGGCTGGAGTCTCTGTGCCCTCTGCTGCGGGTGGGCAAATCTCCCCACGGCCCCATGGGGAGGCCAGGGCACCCTGTTTCACCCCAGCTGGGCACTGAGTGAGCTCCTTTCTAGGCTGCTGACAAGTCAGAGTCGGGCACGCTGGAAGGGGAGGAGTTCGTGCTCTTCTACAAGGCCCTGACGCAGCGCGAGGAGGTGCTGAGCCTATTCCAGGAGTACTCTGAGGACGGGAAGAAGCTGACACTGCTGGAGCTGGTGGATTTCCTGCGGCACGAACAGCTGGAGGACGAGGGCACTGAGGAGCTTGCCATGGAGCTCATTGACAAGTACGAGCCGTCGGAGACAGGTGAGAGCCAGCACGGACATTGGCTGTGCTTTCTATGGAGGGAAGGAGGGAGCTGAGACCCACAGTCCCACGGCGGGGGCACCCCGAGCCCCATCCTGCTGTGGGTGGGCACAGGGGGGTGGTGTGATCTGGGTGCAGTTCCCTTTCTTTGTGGTCAATCCCTGGACCATTTTGATGGAGAAGATTGACTGGCCATGAGGTGTGAGCTCCAGCACTGGGGTCCGCTGCCCACCTTCCCAAGGTTGCTGCCCTGGGGCATCTCTCCTTGTGCCCCAGGCTCTGGCAGCAGCTGTGCCCATCGGGTTGGGGATGCTGGGAGCCACCACCAGCCCCATTTGCCCCCATCCCATCCCCACCGGTTCCCCTGCTGTCACTGAGCCTCCCCCTCTGCCTGCAGCCCGGGCTCGCCACGTGCTCAGTGCCGATGGGTTCCTCATGTACCTCTGCTCCCCGGAGGGCTCCATCTTCAACCCCCGGCACCGAGCGCTGTGGCAGGACATGACCCAGCCACTCTGCCACTACTTCATCTCCTCCTCCCACAACACCTACCTGATAGAGGACCAGATCCGGGGCCAGAGCAGCATCGAGGGCTACATCAGGTAAAGGGGCTGCTCCCACCCTCCTGCCCCCAAGCACCGTCCTGCCCCAGAGCCGTGCCCTGGGCAGCTCCATGGAGCAAACCCACCCAGAGGAGAAACTCCTTTGCCCCCTCCATGATCCAGCACCCCACGTGGTGTCCAGCAAGCAGGTCCATTTTGGGCATGTTGAGCCCAGCTCTTCCTGCCCTGCATGCAGCAGCATCTCCACCCTTGGTAGTTGTCCCCTGGTCCCTGCAGGGGTGATGATGATACCCACAGGCAGAGGGGAGGGCAGGGGGCTGGTGCCCTGGCCGGGTCCGGGGTCCCAGGGTTGACCACCCACCCACAGAGCTCTGAAACGGGGCTGCCGGTGCCTGGAGGTGGATTGCTGGGACGGGCCGAACGGGGAGCCCATGGTGTACCACGGCCATACCTTCACCTCTAAGATCCCTTTCCGGGAGGTGGTGAGCACCCTAGGGAAGTACGCCTTCAAGGTAGGGCACCCTTCCCTGGGCACTGGCTGCCATGGGTGGCCCTCAGCGTGTGGCGGGGGGTGAGGTTGTGATTTGGGGCAGTGATGGAGGGGGAGTGGTGCTGAGGCTTACATGCCTGGAGCTGCAGCAGGTCTGACCCCACCCCGGGCAAGGACAGTGGCTGTGTCCCTTCCCAGGGGACAGCACTGGGGGGATCTGGCCCACAGCTCTGCACCGTACCATGCCAGGGACTCATGCAGGCATGGTCTGCTAGGGGTACAGGGGTGACATGGGGCCTGGGGGATGCTGGGGGGTGCAGGGGTGAGATGGGATATGGGGGATGCTGGGGGATTGGAGGGGTATGAAGGTCTCAGGGGGATACAAGGATACAAGGACACACAATGGGCTGCATCATGGCACTGATCACACCTGGGCAAAGCCCTTGTGAGAGCTCCCCAGCCCCACTGAGGCTGATCTCCAGCCACGCATGTTGTTCCCCAGACCTCAGACTACCCAGTGATCCTGTCCCTGGAGAACCACTGCAGCATGGAGCAGCAGGAGGTCCTGGCCCAGCAGCTCAAGGCCATCCTGGGGGAACAGCTCCTCACCACCACCACTGATGGGCATGTCCCCACCCAGCTCCCGTCCCCAGAGGTAGGGACAGAGCACGGCTGTGCTGGGCATCACTGTCCTGACTGGGAGTGGGGTGAGGAGGTGGCTCTGCTGTCCAGAAGAAAGGCCACCCCTGTCCCATCATTGTCCTGCTCCACTGGAGCACTTGGGGACCCTGGGGACACTGTGTCCTCATGTTCACAGGGGTCCCAAAGCTGTCCCCAAGGTTGTCTCCCAATGCCCTGCAGAGCCAGACAGCAAGGCAGAGCCCTCCTACCCCGTCCCCTCCTGGGTGCTGAAGGGAGCTGGTGGTGCTGGTGCCCAGCAGTGCAGGGTCCCAGGGGACAGCAAGTCCCGTGGAGGAGATGGACACCCCAAGGTTCTTACCTCTCCATCCCCAACCCCGCAGGAGCTGAAGCACAAGATCCTGCTGAAGGGGAAGAAGATCGGGCGGCTGGAGGACACTCTGGATGGGCCAGGGGATGAGGCGTCCAATGTGTCTGATGATGACAACGGGGCAGAGGCAGAGGAGGAGAGGCGGAGGGCACAGGTGGGTGGCCCAGGCTGGGGACCAGCCGTGAGTACTGAGCCTCCGGACACAGCTATGGGCTTTAGTGACATCCCAGTGCCAAGGGGAGAGGCAGAGACTGCAGGGACATGGCCAGGCAGGGGGGACAGCCCTTTCTGCCCCTGGCCATGCATCTTTGCACAGCATCCCTGGGGTGGCACCTTGTTGGGGGTCCCCTGCCTGCTCCGTTCCCAGCAGAAAGGCTGCCTGTGGTGGGGATGCTGCCACCCCCAGCATCCCCCGGCTGCTCTCAGCTGCCCCAGGCTCTACAGCCCCCATCCTGGGTGAGTGCTGGGGGACGGTGATCCCATCAGGAGGGACCCAACACGGCCCTGCCTTGCAGAAGGACAAGGAGAGCCTCGCACAGGCGTTGTCCGACTGTGTCATCTACTGCAAGAGCGTGTCCTTCCGGGGCTTCCAGGAGGCCCGCAGCCATTCCCGGCCCTTCGAGATCTCCTCCTTTGCCGAAGCCAAGGCCAGGAAGCTCATCCGGGATGCGGGTGAGGCGGAGGGGGCAATGGCACCAGGGGACTGGGCCAGAGTGGAGGGGGCAGGTGGCTTCCTCAGGTGTAGGGCTAGAGCCTCCGGACAGCAGGGTTCCCTCCCTGTCCAGGACAAAGGGGGTTCAGCAGGGCTGTACCCCGGGTTTTGGCTCTGGTGGGTGAGTGGGGGTTATTGGCTTAGAAAGTGAGGCAGGACACCGAGTTCCTGGGAGGGGAGAAGGATGAGAATTGGTGGGTGTGTGGGTGGATGGGTGGGTAGACAGAAGGATGGATGGTTGGATGGATGAAAGGATGGAGGAAGTTTGAATGGATGGATGAAAGGATGGATGTTTGGATGGATGCATGAATGGATAGGCAGCACATGTTGTGAGTGGCTGTGCAGGCCAGGGAATGACCCCACGAGTGGCCCTCACACTCCATCCCTAGGGAATGAGTTCGTCCACCACAACACCTGGCAGCTGACACGCATCTACCCCAGCGGGATGCGGACCGACTCCTCCAACTACAACCCCCAGGAGATGTGGAACGTGGGGTGCCAGATTGGTATGGCCAAGCAGGCGTCAGGGCTGTGGGCTGGGGAGATGCCCTGGGTCCCATGCTAAATGGTACCACCAACACTCGTGTTGGTGCCAGCTACAACCCTGGCTGGCGCCAGGTCTAGCTGCAGGCTCTTGCCCTGCATTGGGGTACCCAGGTAGCAGTGCCTTGTCTCCCTGTGTGGCCCCGCATCTCTCTGGGCCATGGGGACAGGCTGGTTCTCACCTCCAGGCAGGGCATGATCTCCAAGCTGCCCTGAACCCTTTCCCTACCGCCTTCCCTCAGTGGCCCTGAACTTCCAGACGGCTGGCACGGAGATGGACCTGTGTGATGGGCTCTTCAGCCAGAACGGCCGCTGCGGCTATGTGCTCAAACCACCCTTCATGAGGGACAAGGAGACTCTCTTCAACCCCAGTGACCCCGGCAGCTGGGAGGGCCCTGGCCCCACCACCCTGACAATCCAGGTATGGGGTCCTGGAGAGACCCTGGGGAGCGTGATGGTGTCCTGGGGCTCTGTTGGTCCTAGCCTTGTGGGGACACTGCTGGGCAGCATGCCAGAGCCAAGCAGTCTCCCAGCAGATAGGTTCGGGGGCTCACTGGGTCCCTGCCCCTTCCCGCAGGTGATCAGCGGGCAGCAGCTGCCCAAAGTGGACAACAGCAAGGAAGGAGCTGTCATTGACCCGCTGGTGCGTGTGGAGATCCACGGGGTCCCCGCAGACCAGGCACACCAGGAGACCAAGTACATTGAGAACAATGGTGAGCCCCATGGTGGTACTGGGGACCCTGCTGCACCCAGGTGGCCCATCCTCGTCCTCCCAGCGCCTGTTCTCCCTTCCCAGGGTTTAACCCCCGCTGGGATGAGACACTCCAGTTCCAGCTTCACGTGCCCAAGCTGGCCCTCGTCCGCTTCGTGGTGGAGGATTACGACAAGACCTCCAGGAACGACTTTGTGGGCCAGTTCACCTTAGCCTTTGCCAACATCAAACCCGGTGAGTGGCTGCTGCCCAGGGGCAGTGGTGGGCCAGGGCAGCCCCACAGGGGTGTCTGGGCTCAGCCGGGTGCTGGAGAGCGGGGCGGGGCGCAGGCATCAGCCAGAGCCTCACTGTCCCCCCTCCAGGGTACCGCCACATCCATCTCCTCTCCAAGGATGGCACCAGCATCCCACCCTCTTCGCTCTTTGTCCACATCTGCATCACCGAGCCACCTGGCCCAGAGCAGGACTGAGCCCATGGGGCAAACAGGACCTGGATAGAAGCCATAGAGCTGTCCCCAAGCGGCTGGGCCACACAGCCAACTGCATCGCCCTCTTGTTGAGCTGTCTGTGCCATCCCCGTGTCATTGTCACTGCTGTGCCCCAGTTTGCAGTGGCCTCCAGGGCCTGGGAAAAGGCACTGACCTCCCCTTCACAGATGTGGGATGCTGCCTGCCATGCTGAGTGTGGGGTCTGCACTGGTGTAGCCCCCTGTGCCTGCCATGTGCAGCCTGCCCCGGCCCAAGGGCATGGCTTGGCTGCGAGGAGGAGGAGAAATGGTGCACAGCACCCCTGCTCTGCCACAGGGGCTGGTCCCCCCCGGGCCAGGGGAGCAAGGCTGGAGCCGAGCAAACCCCAGGGCTGGGCAGAGCTGGGAGAGGAGTTGGTCCTCACTGCCCCTGGCCCTGCAGAGCCCCATCACAGCTCCTACAGCCCCCAGGGTGGCTCCTGGCCAGCCCCCGTTACTAACCCTTGCCTTCCTCTGTAAGCAACTTAATAAATTATTTGGTGACAGGCAGGCTCGGGTCTGGGTGCAGTGCACTGGGGACACGTGGGGAGCTGGGCTTCTGCTTGTGCTCTCTCCCTGCAGGCACCTGCCCCACAGCTTGCACAGAGCTCCCAAAGGCCCAAAGAAAAAGGATTAAAAGGAGCTGAGAGATTTCTTTTATACAGCTGCATATTTTACATCCCATATACATATATGCCTATACACACACATCTCTGCAGCAGGCCTAAGCCATGGGGACCTTAAAGCAGTCAGGATTTGGCCTCACTGCAAAGTGCCGTCCCTCTCTGCAGGGCACCCTCCTTCCTGCTCTGTCCGGAGGGGCTCCTCAGCCCGGCTCTCCCGCTGCACAGCATGGAGGTGGACGGTGGGCGCGGTGGGGTCCTTGCCCACCCCCTGGCTGGGGTCACCGGCCCCACGCTCGGGGTGATGCCGCTGGATGTGTTTGATGACCTGGAACTTCTGCTTGGCCTTGTAGGGGCAGTAGCGGCAGAAGAAGGGGTGCTCGTTGGTGTGGGTCAGGTAATGGTGGCGCAGGCCGGCCGCCCAGCGGAAAGCCCGCCCGCAGGCGTTGCAGACGTAGGGCTTCTCCTCGCTGTGCTTCTTCAGGTGGGTCTTGAGGAGGAAGCGGGTCTTGAAGGCCTTGCCGCACTGCTCGCAGATGAAGGAGCGGGCCTCCCGGTGCCGTGTCTCCTTGTGCACCCGCAGGGCGTCTGCCCGGTTGGTGCGGTACTCGCACTCATCGCAGCGGTACGGCTTCAGGCCTACAGCGAAGGGGAAGGGGCTGGGATGGGGGTACGGTGCCCTCCCTCCTGCGGGTCTCCCCATCCCTGTAATGGCATCAGTCCTCAGGGACCCCCCCTACACACCATCCTCAGTGCTGGGAAGGTGCAGCCTGCCAGCAGGCACCTCAAACCCCCAAATTTCCAAGGCACCGTGCCTTGGCCCCTGGGGTCCGTATCGCCTCACCTTCCCTCCTGCCCTGGGGCACCAGCACATCAGAACGTGCTGCTCCCCAACTGCTGGGGGTCCTCCCCCGCTTACAGCTGGACCACTGGTAGCAAGGGAAGCATGGAGCTGGGGTCCCCACAGCCCGTCCCCAGTGGGCAGCACTCACCGGTGTGCTTCGTCATGTGGTACTTGAGCTGGTTTACCCACTTGCACTTGTAGCCGCATTCGGGGCAGAGGTATTTCCGCTCCTCCTTGTGGATCCGCATGTGGTACTGGGTACAGGGCGAGAGAGCAGGGTCAGGATGAGGCCCTGCCACCTGCCGTGGGAACGTGCAGGGCTCTGAGGTGCCAGCAAGGGGCTTGAAGACAGCTCTGACATCTCAAACCGCGTGAGGCAAGGAGGGCTGCCTGCTTGCCTGGCAGACTATGGGCAGGGGTGATCCACAGTGGGGTCAGGACGAGACCCTCATCCTGCTGAGCTTGCTCTGTCCCAGCCTGCAGAGGGGCACCAGTTTGGTATTTAGGGCAAAGTCCAGGTGAAAACCCAGCTCAACAGAGCTAGCCCTTGAGCCGAGCATGTTGCGCAGCCTCGCCCAGGCGGCCCCAGAGGGCTCCAGCTCAGCCTGGCCATTAAAAAAGTCAATATTTCTTTTAGCAAAACCAGACCATTTTCCCCTCCATTACCCCACACCTGGCCCTCCTGTTCTAGGAAAGGCCCTTTACCATGCACAAGGACGCTAATCACCTACAGAAATGAGGGCAGGGTCCGGCTCTGCTTGCAGGGAAGCTGAGCTTTCCCTGCATGGTGTCTAACTGGTGCCACAGGGCACATTGCTAGCCAGTGAGCAGCCAAACTTGGCTTCGAGTGGTGCAAGGCTGCACCCAGAGGACACTAGAGATGTCAGCAGGAAGAGGAGTGAACTTGGACAGCTGCCCACCTTCTTGCTTTGCTACAAATCCCTCTTCCCCTTAATCTGCAACAGCAGGGAGCAGGGAAAAACATACTGTACCCACAGGAGTTTTATCCGCTCATCTCCTATTCCTGTATGAGCCGCAGAAGAGGACAGAGGACAAAACGTCCCCTTGGGAGTTTCTTCTTCCCCAAATCCCTGTGCCTGGCTCCCCCCCAACCCATGTAGATGCAATAGGATATATCCCCAAGCAGGGCTCTCACCTTGAGACGTGAGGGGTCAGCGCAGGCGTATTTACAGAGGTGGCACTTGTAGGGCTTCTCGCCGGTGTGGATGCGGATGTGCCACGTGATCTTCTGCCTGTTCTTGGTGGTGTACTCGCAGTCCGCGCACTTGTACACGCGGGTACCCCCATGGCCCTTCATATGCTGGTCGAAGACGAGCTGGTGGCGGCAGGCAAAGTCGCAGAAGGGGCACCGCAGGGGTTTGTCCTGGGGGGCGGCCGGCTCGTGGCTCTCCACGTAATGCCGCACCAGCTGCTGCCGCTCCTTGGCCGCAAAGCTGCACAGCTCACAGCGGTGGCTGAAATGCTGCGTCTTGTGCTCCTCCAGCGCCTCCCGGGTGGGGAAGGTCTCCTTGCAGGTGCCGCACTCCAGGTGCGGGTGCTGCTTCTGCTCGTGGCACTTGAGCGTGGCCTCGCTGTGGCACACGAAGCCGCAGCGCGGGCAGCCGTAGGACACCTTCTCCTCGTGACGCCGCAGGACGTGCTGCTTGAGGGCCGTCTCGGAGCTGAAGCGAGCCTCGCAGCGGGAGCAGCTGAAGTTGAGCTCGCCGCGGTGGCAGCTGTTGACGTGGCGGGTGATGTCGTTCTGCAGGTAGCTGCTGTAGTCGCAGAGCGGGCAGAAGTGGGTGGGGGTCTTCTCGTGTACCCGCAGGCGGTGGATGCGCAGCTTGGAGTTGGTGCCGAAGGTCTGGCTGCAGATGCCGCAGGCGATGCGCCCCACGCCGGTGTGCAGGGACTGGTGGGCTTCCAGGCGGTAGCGCCGCGTGGTGCTGAACTCGCAGTAGCGGCACTTGTGCGGCTTCACCCCCTCGTGCTTGATGCGGACGTGCTGCCGTAGGCAGCGGGCCTGCTTGCAGGTGAACTCACACTGGCAGCACTGCAGCTGCGGCCGCTTGCTGTAGTGCTTGCGGTGCAGCTTATGGTGCAGCCGCAGGGCTTTGGCCACCTTGGAGGTGAAGGGGCAGGAGGCACAGCGAAACTCACCCAGCACCACGCAGCCCCTCTTCTTGTGCGTGTTCATGGCCCGTTCTTGATGGCAGGTGAAGGGGCATGTGGGGCAGGAGAAACGCCTTCTCTTGGGCAGGGTGGATTTTTGGGGGGCTGCATCCAGGGGGAGCTCAGTGGGCTGGCCCATCTCAACACTGGCTGGGTCCCCTTTGGGGAGCTCGGTGCTTTGGGGTCCATCCTTTTCAGGATGCACGACGTGCTTCTTGGCACAGTGACTCTTGAGGGCCCGCCGGGAGTGGAAGGCCTCAGGGCACAGGGAGCACCAGAACTGCTCCAGGCTCCGGCACCCGTCCTCCACGTGGGAGGTGATGGTGGAGACACGGGAGCACACGAAGGAGCAGGCGTTGCAGTGCAGCTTCCGTCCCTCCAGCCGGTATTTCTCTGAGGGTTTCGCAGGCTGGGGAGGACAAGCAGCTCCACCTGGGTCAGCCCCATCCCCTTGCTGGGGAGGCTCTTCTGCCCCATCTGTGCTGTCACCCGGCAGGGATTTCTTAGGGGCAGGACAGCCCAAGGCCCGTTCCCCAGCCAAAGGACTGCCTGCTGCCTGCGTTTTATCAGGCAGCAGTTCAGCTTCCCAGGGGCTCTCAGCATGCTCCGACTCCTCCGAGCCTCCCCTCTCGCTCTCCGCTGTTTCTGTACCGTTATCACCAGGCTGGTCAGCAGGTTGGCACAACCCAGGTGGCTTCTGACCAGCTGGTCTGAGGATCTTGTTCTTCTTCAGGAGGACCGGGCACTTCTTGAGGAGATGGGTGTTGAGGCCCCTTTGCTGCTTAAAGCTGGCGCCGCACTCACGGCACAGGAGCGGGGCCCGGCGGCTCTGGCAGCTGGCTTTGGAGTGCAGGGACATTGACTTCTCCTTCCGTGTGATGTACGAGCACTTCTCGCACTTAAAGATCTGGCTCTCTGACTGCACCACCAGCATCTGCACCCTGCCCTCCAGCACCAGCGTCTCCGCCTGCTCCTTGTCCTGCTTCCGCAGTGCCTTCAGCACCGACTCCGAGCCACCTCTGGCATAGTCACTGGAGGTGGCTGCATCCTCTGGGACAGGTGGGTGGCTCTGCTTGGCTGTTTTCAGCACGCTGAGCCAGGCCTCTGGCAGCTTGGCTTGGCTGGTCTCGCTCATCTCGGTGTCTGCCACCAGCTTGTGGTGGTCCAAGCATGACCCCTCAACGTGGCGCGTGGCCTCCTGCCTTAGGGAGTCTTTTCCCTGGCTGTCTCCTGCTGCTACCCTGTCATCCAGCCTCACAGCCTCATCCTCTTGTACATCTGCCTCTTCTTCCGCAAAGTCTGGGATGTCTTCAAGCGTATTGTCATTGTCCTCCAAGCCCAGGTCATCCCGGGAGCCCAGCATCTGGTAGGCTGCGGGAGGGTCTTTGCAGGACAGCATTTCCACGCTTGTCGGCTGCACCGCGCAGGACTCTCCAGTCAAATGCTCCAGGAGGGGGTCAGATGAGACGTTCAGCGCCTCCAAATGCAACATGCAGCTCTCTGCCACGTCTCCGGAAGCGGTGAGCTCAGTCGAGCCTGTGGCAGCATCTTCTCGCACGCAGTTATCTCCCAGGGCATCGCCAGCGGTGGGACAGCTCTGCTTCCCCTCACCCACACCTCTCTCCACCTCACTGCTGCTCTCTGGCAGAGCAGCATCCTGCCCAAGGAGAGGCACCACAAACACTTGCTGGTAGCCCTCTTCTCCCTGGGACTCCAGCTGGGACGGCTTTGCCTTCGCCCAGTGCTCCTTGCCCGCGAGGGGGGAGCTGGCATCCACACGCAGGGCTGTGCCGAGCTCGCAGCCGAAAAGCGCCTCGGATGAGCTGATCTCCAGCTCCTTGCTGGCATAGTTTTCCAGCCAGTCCTTGTCACCGGGGATGTAGCCATGAATCTTGCGCTTGTGGAAGAAGAGGCTGGTGTTGCTGAAGGTGCAGTAGGAGCAGAGGGCGCAGCGAAACTCCTTCTGCTTGGTGTGCTTGCAGTTCTCATGGTTCAGCAGCGCCTGCTTGTACTTGGTCTGGTAGGTGCAGTACTGGCACTGGAAGATGGGCACCTGGTAGTTCTGAGAGTGCTTCGCCTGCACGTGCTTCTGCAGCTCATACTTGCGCTTGCAAGCGAAGCCACACACCTCACAGATCAGACTTTTGCCCTGATGCCGCAGCTTGTGGCTGCTCAGCTGGTCGGCACGGTGGCACCGGTACGAGCACTGGTTACATTGGTATCTGTGGGGAAAGGGGGATTGGTCAGGCAGTGCGAGGAACCGGGGCAGGCTGAGCCCTGTCAGACACGCTGAGGTCTGCTTCCCCACCCTGGGCACACGGGGAAGGGGCACTGTTCGGTCTGACAGATCTGACCTTTGCCGCCTGGGCAGCTCTTACCAGAAGCAATTCCTCCCTGTAGTTTACATCCCCAGCCTGGGGACAGGAGGTAGATTCTCTGGGTATCCCATACAGTGACCGTGTCACGCCCACACACACACACATCACACTAGCAGCACCCCCAGCATCTCTGGAGGCAGACTAGACCCGAAGGAGGTGATAATACAGAGGCAGAAACACACTTTGGCAGAGTCCTGCACGCACTCAAGCTGGCCTTGGCCCACAAACATCAGCCGGGCCCATGAACCTGAGCCCAGACCTGCACTGATGTGATAATACACCTCCCTGGCAGCACAGAGACACCAAAGATAGCTTTGCCTCCACAGCATCATGCTGGCAACAGCCTGCAAGCTCAAAGACCACATTTCTTACATGCCAGACAGAGCAGGCTGTAGTCACACCCTCCAGGCATGAGAGCGAGTATGGCAGCCCAGAGCAGCAGACCCCCAGAGCAGGATTTGGAGAGCCCTGACTACGCTGCCAGGCCAGCGGAGCTGGGGGGTCGTACCGGAGATCTCCTGTATGCTTGCGCATGTGGACATTCAGGTACTGCTTCCACTTGGTGATGTACCCGCACTCGGTGCACATGAAGTTCTTGTCGTTGGAGTGGGTCAGCATGTGCTTGGACAAGTAGCTCACATCCCGGCACGTGAAGTCGCAGAGCTCACACTTGTGAGGTTTCTCTCCTGCAGGCAACACAGGAACACCCTCAGCACGACAGCCAGATAAGGCAGCATGGGCTGCCTTCCCCCGCAGGGAAACCAGCTCAGCAGGAGCTGGGGGTAACAGCAGGGATGAGGGCATGCCACGACTTCAGCCAAGCAACGCTAGGGTGGCAGAGCACGTGACGGGACCCAGGAGCCCTGACCCAGCCCTCCCTGCCCACCCCCAGCTGGGACAGGACGCCCCCATCCCGGTTCAGCTCTCAGGACCCCCAGAGGGGACACCCACCAGTGTGCAGCAGCATGTGCCGGATGAGCACCCTCTTGTGCGCGGTGGCAAAGGCGCACTCGGTGCACTTGTGGATCTTCTCGTTGGCGTGCATCTTGCCCACGTGGTCGTGAAACTCCACAGGGTTGAAAGTGGCGTAGGGGCAGAAGCTGCACTGGAGCTGCTCGCTGCCTGGGTGCCCCTGCTTCTTGTGCTTGCGGAAAATGTGCTTGTTGGAGCAGATGAAGTCGCACTGCTGGCAGTGGAAGGCGTAGTGGGTTTTTCGGTGAGCCTCCATGGCCTCGGCCGTGCCAAAGAGCAGCGAGCAGGCATGGTACTTGCACTCCACTGCCTTGATGCCGTGAGCATCCTTGAGGTGACGGACAAACTCCTTCCGATCCTCCGCACAGTAGTCACAGCCCCCCTGGAAGCAGCTCAGCTTCTTGGGCTCAGCTTTGTGAGTCTTCAAGTGCTCTTTGAGGGCCTGGCTGAGCTGAAACTTCTCCTTGCAGACAGGGCAGGAGTAAACGTCGGAGTAGAAGTTGGAGATGTCCTCGTGCATGCTGGCCATATGGCGGTTCAGGGCGTTCTTCTCCACCGAGCTGTAGTGGCAGAGCGGGCAGCGGTGGGCCTTCTCACCCGTCTCCCGCATCATGTGGATTTTCAGCTTGCTTTTGCTGGTGAAGTATTTGTGGCAGTTGGGGCACTGCAGGCTGGGGTCGGGGAAGTGCAGGTGCAGGTGCTCCACCAGGTGCGTCCGCTTCTTGAAGCACCGCTTGCACTCGGGGCACATATGGGTTTTGTAGAGGTACTCGGAGCCCTCCGCGACATCCCCTGTGAGAGCAGAGGAGGGGGAAGACATCAGCAGGGAAGAGACAGAGAGCACAGGCAGATGTTCTTCTCCCCAGTCCAGCTGTGCCAGGGTGAGGGCTTATCACACATGTGGTCATGCAACAGCTATCTACTTGGAGGTACTGTCCCCACCCCAAACCACCAGCACGGTTCAGGTTGGCTCTTTCCAGCTCAACGCTGATGATCCCGCGCAGCCTGAATCAGGCCTGCCCGCGTGCCCCCACTCCCTGGAGCCAGGCGGGCTTTTGCCTGAGCCTGGCAGAAGCTGGGGACGGGCAACAGGAGAGAAGGGACGTGTGTGCTTGGGCAGAGGGCAGGGAGAACAGTGCACTGGTACATGCAGAGATGTGGGGCTGCAGGACAGCACAAGACCCCCAGGTCCCACGAGCCCAGCCCACGTTTCATTGCCAGTCTCAAGGCCGTGCTGCTTGTTCATAAACAAAAAGCCTGAGCAGCTCCCGGTACGGCCCCGCAGTGCCCCGCATGCTACCTTTGAAGTGCTGTGCCTGCAGCACCCTGGCTTTTTCAGGGGCCACCTTCCCGTCCTTTTTGGCCTCGCCTTCGCAGGGGCTCTCGCCATCCTCCTCTGGTGACTCGTCCCCGTCACTGTCCGAGTCCTCTTCTCCAGCTGATGTTTTGCGCCCCTCCAAGGAGGCCTCCCCAGTGCCTGTGGGCTTTGCTGGCCTGGCTTCTGCTGTGGTGACTTCCCAGACAGGGTGGCAATTCCCCACCTCCTCCTGCCCTTCTTCTGCTGCTTCAGTGGGGAAAGACAATTATCATGATCCAGACAAGAGGGAGCCACCTCCCCTCACCCACACACATGCAAAAAGCCTCCTGGCTGAGATGCGGGGCACAAACTGTGCCGCAGGGAGGAAGGAAAGCTGCAGAAAGCCACCGAGGCGCAGGGCTCCCTGGCTCTCCAGCAGCACAGTCTCACCCCCCACTCCTCCCAGTTATAACTGGGACACAACCAGCCTCTGCAGCACCCACAGGCCCCGACCCCCCGTCCAGACGTACCTGATGGCAGGATGCAGCGCTGCTTGAGGCCATGGGGGGCCGAGCTGGGGGTGCTGCCTGTTGCTGGAGTCTCAGTGGGAGGCTCCGTGACGTGGCCCTTCCTGTGCTGCCAGAAGAGCTTGGCATTGGCTGTGACAAAGTCACAGTGGCCGCAGTGGAAGGGGAAGTGGGTGCGGTGGTGCTGTTCCATGGCTGAGCGGCTGGGGAAGAGCAGGGGGCAGGCACGGTAGGCACAGGACACGGGGGAGGCCCCGTGCAGGCGGCGCAGGTGGCTGCGCAGTTGCTTGCGGTCTTCCGCGGCGAAGCAGCAGCCCTTCTCGTGGCATGGCAGGGCTCCCAGTGGGGCACGGTGGGTCTTGAAGTGCTCCTTGAGTTCCCCAGGTTGCGCGAACGCCTCCCGGCAGACGGGGCACAGCAGGTGCTCAGGAGCAGAGCCCTCCTGCACACTGGCTCTGGGTGGCTCCGAGCCCCCTGGCTTGCTCTGGCCCTCGCTGGTGGGAGCTGACAGTGCCCCAGGGAGCTCCAGGTGGCCCGGGGGGGCCAGCAGCAGGCACTGATGCTGGGAGAGCAGGGAGGCCTCCGGGAAGCTCTGGCCACACCTCTCGCAAAAATACAGCTCCACCACTTTGACCAGCACCTCTGTAGGAAGCGAGGGGTGAGCGTTAGAAAGAGCTTTCACCAGGCCCAGACCCTTGGGACTAGCGGTTCAGTTCCAGCTCCGAACAAGGACAATAAACCCCTGTTGCTACAAATTACAGTTTGGAGAACCGCAGCCCTCTCCCTGCCCGGGGTATCCCAGCACGCATGTTCCCATCAGAGAGGGAACACCATCACCTGGGTGACCATGATGACCAGGTCTGTCCCTTAGCACCTTCAAGGCACCCAGAGACTGAAGGCCAGCTCGGCCCTGTTCCTAGCAGTCTGCCCCCACACTGGAACCTGCTGAGAAGTGTGCTGGGGGAGGCAGCCTGGGGTGGAGATCTCTGCCTGGTCCCTACTGACAGCCCAGAGTGACCCCCTCACCCGGCCTGAGGCTCCCACAGCCACCCTTCCCCATCCGCACACCCAGCCCGTGCCAGGACTGCGCCGAATGGTGGCACCAGACTCATGATGCATGCAGGGTCAGAGACAGGAGGGCACCATGGCGTCCCCAAGGTGCCAGCTGGAGGGGACAGGGGCCCTGGCCAGACTTCTCTCCCTCCATTGAGCGCCAAGGGGCCAATGCCTCCCTCCCTGCACCCCATACCTGTGGCGCTGGCCACATTGCCCAATGTCACGTTGCCAGCCACAGCCTCGATGAATATTTCCACGTTGCTTCCTTCAGCATGAGCCCCTTCCCCAGGCATCGACACCTCTGCCAGCAGCAAGTCCTGGCTGGCAGTCAGCGGGGGTGTCCCAGCCAGGCCGGTGCTGGCCACACCAGGGCTTCCCATGGCTCCTGCCTCTCCCAGGGTGGGCACGAGCAGCTCCGAGCACAGGGCCTCCATCTCCCTGCTGGCACCCTCAGACACAGCCACTTCTGTGCTCATTGCCACCAGGCACTGGCTTGGTGCCGGGCAGGAGGGCCTCTTGCTCTGAAACAGAAGAAAGCACTTTAAACAAGGGAGAACGCAGAAGCCCAGGGGTCAGTCCTACAGGATTTTAGGGGTCAGCCCACGGTGCCAGTCCCCAGGCAGGGGTACGAACCGGGGTATCTCAATCCCTTGTGCTGTCCCCCAGGTACACGGGGAACATGGGGGCACAGAGACCCCGGTACCATCCCCAAAGACACCCGGGGGCCTCTCCCTGAGCCCAACAGCCAGGGCCTGCTCCTCGGGCCTCGGTGGGCCCAGACCCAGGCCCAAACCCCAGACCCGGGCCCAGGTAAGGCCAAGCCCGGGCCCAACCCCCAGACCGGGGCCCAACCCCCAGCGAGGAGGTGCCTATCGCGAGTCCCCCCCGCGCGGCCGGGCCCGCCCCAGGCCCCTTGCTCCGCAGCTCCGGCCTGTCCCCACCGCCCCGGGCCGGGGACTCGGGCCGAGCCCCGGTGTCCCCCACCTCCAGCCCCGGCGCATGTCGGTGATGCACGCCGGGCGGGAGGGAGCGTCGCCCTTTGTGCAGCTCGCGCGGCCGCTCTGCTCTGCCCCGCCGCTCGCCCCGGCCCCGCTGTATGGTACGAGCCGGCAGCCGGCCGGAAGCGGCGCCGGGCGGAAGTGACGGCCGAGGCCATAGAGAGCGGCGCGGCGTGGGCTAGAGCGGCGCTGCGCGGAGGTGAGGGGTGGCGGGGCCGGGGCCGGGGCCGGGGCCAGCACCGGCACCGGCACCGGCACTGGCACTGGCACTGCCACCGGCACCGGCATCGGCGTGGGGGGCCCCGCCGTGGAGCGGACGGGAGCTGGGCCCCTGCTGTGGGGAAGGCCGGTGTGGGGCCGGGTGTCCTGCAGGGGAAGGTGGGCTCCTGCGGGGGGGGAAAGGCCCCGTGGCGGGGCAGGGGCCTTGCTGTGGGCCCGGGGCCTTCCTGTGGGGCAGGGGACGGCCTGCCCTGGGAAGGAGCATTGCTGCGGGGTCAGACCCTGTGCTGGGGGAGGTGGGATCCTGCTTGAGGGAGCAGAGTCAGTCTGTCTGTCTGTTGGAGGGGGCTCCCCATCATCCCCTATATCTGACAGACCCCTGCTGAGGGAGCTGGAGAAAATTTAAGCCCCCTAAGCGTGTGGCTGGTGCCCTGTATCTGGCAGGGAGATGCTGCTTCCACCACAGTTGCGTGCCTGTTTCCAGCAGCAAACAACCAGCTCTTGGTTCAGCCTCGGGATGCGCTTCAGCTTTTTCAAACAATAAACCTTAAATAATTGCAGCGCTCATGATTTCTAGCTGTTTAAAGAATAAAACCCCGTAAAACTCTCGGTTTCTTGTCATGGCTGCAGTGGCAGATGCTCCTTTGCTGGCCTGAGAGCCTCCAGCTCCTGGCCTCCGCCTGCCTGTCTCATGCAGAGGCTGTAGAGAGGGAGGAGGCTCCTGCGGCCAGCAGCTGTCTGAACCCCTGGTAATAAGATAAGCGTGGGTGTGGGGGACTGTGCCAGGCTATCTTTTGCCTTGAGAAACAGCCATGATAAAGGCCAGGCAACTGTGAGCAATCCACTGTGTTCCCCACTGCCATTCAGTCCTCCTCTTTCCACACAGGTTTGTTTCCGGAGTGCAGAGACGATGCTGTGGAAAGGAGCCACTTAACCTCCCACAATGCCCTTTTCTGACTTTGTCTTAACACTGAAGGACAACCCGTACTTCGGGGCTGGGTTTGGCCTCGTTGGGGTGGGCACAGCCCTGGCGTTAGCCCGGAAAGGGGCCCAGTTTGGGCTGGTGGCTTTCAGGCGCCATTGTATGATCACCTTGGAGGTGCCCAGCAAGGATAAGAGCTACCACTGGCTGCTGAGCTGGATCTCCCACCACGCCAAGCACACGCAGCACCTTAGTGTCGAGACGTCATACCTGCAGCATGAAAGCGGGCGCGTCAGCACCAAGTTCGACTTTGTCCCCAGCCCTGGGAACCATTTCATCTGGTAAGAGAGGGCAGGGGGAAAGCAGTCTGGGGTCTGACCCTCCTTTTGTCAAGGAAACTCTGACTTGGGGGGCCTGTGGAGGCAGCAGGGAGGATCCTGCCTCCTCCTTGGGCCTGGATTAGGGCAGGAGATTGAGAGTAGCGAAAGGAGTCTGTATTCACCAGTGTGAAGTGATTTCTTTACCTGAGATGAGTGTTCCCCTTGATGCACAACCCAAGCTGGGCTCAGCTGAGTAGTGCTGGACCACTGTCCCCCAACCCTGTCTTCCCGTCCCAGGTATCGCAGGAAGTGGATTCGCATTGAACGCAGCCGGGAGAAGCAGATGATCGACCTGCACACGGGGACCCCCTGGGAGTCCGTCACCTTCACTGCGCTGGGCACCGACCGGGACATCTTCTTCAATATCCTCCGGGAAGGTCTGTAGCGGAGCTGCGTGGGGCCCTGCTGGGAACAGCCTGCTCCCTGGAGATGCCCAGGGCTTCACGGGACATCCTTTTCCCTGCCAGCTGTCTCCTCTGCCTCTCTCTGCAGCCCGGGAGCTGGCGCTGCAGCAGCAGGAGGGGAGGACAATCATGTACACGGCCATGGGAGCAGAGTGGCGGCAGTTCGGCTTCCCCCGCCGCCGGCGGCCTCTCAGCTCGGTGGTGCTGGAGGAAGGTGTGTCGGAGAGGCTGGTCCAGGATGTGAAGGAGTTCATCGACAACCCCAAGTGGTACAGCGAGAGAGGCAAGGCTCCGGTGTGGTGTCATCTGTACCGTGCCCAGCGCAGCTCCTTACCCCTCCGCAGCCATGGCTGTGGGGCACTGCCTCGGGCATGGCCCACAAATGATTGAGCCCAGGTGCTGAGGTCAGGCCCAGGTCTGCAAAGGGACAAACTTCCCTCGGTTCAACCCAGTCCTGGAAACCACGATAAGACGTGGAGTTCATTGCTTCTGCAACGCTGCTGTGGGGTGGGGCAGGGTGCTCGTGGTCCTCTCTGGAGAAGGCTACACAGCCCCACAGCTCTGGGGGAGAGAGCTCAGAGCAACCCAGCTGGTTCCTAAAAGGACTCTCTCTTCCTAGGGATCCCCTACCGCAGAGGCTACCTGCTGTACGGTCCTCCCGGCTGTGGGAAAAGCAGCTTCATGTGAGTGTTGCCAGCTTGGCTAACAGCACTTTTCCTGCTGGCTGCCTGCTCGAGGGTGCAGCAGTCTCTGGTGAGAGGGTGTGGATGGGTTTGTGTTTGAAATGCAGGAAATGCCTGGTGTAAGCGTTCGCATTGCTGGCACCATTACAGGTTAGGGTGACAAGCCCTCTGCGCCCTTGCTTTGCACAGCGGGCTGTGCAGGGGCTCCCACTGGCCCCCCATATCTGATTCCTGCTGGGGGAGGATGCCTCTGCCCTCTCCCCTGCTGCCGGGCAGGGAGATCCAGTTCTTCCTCCGCTGTGGGCTTTCTCACTGTGATTCACCCCTGTGGTTTGTGTCCTTCCCAGCACAGCCCTGGCTGGGGAGCTGCAGTACAGTATCTGCCTGCTGAGCCTCAGTGACCGCAGCCTCTCTGATGACCGGCTCAATCACCTCCTGAGTGTGGCACCGCAGCAGAGCATCATCCTGCTGGAGGACGTGGATGCTGCCTTCGTCAGCCGGGACCTCGCCGCTGAGAGTGAGCAGTGTCCCTGTTCCCGGGCCAGCAGCAGGAGGGAGGGTTGCCGGCTGTGCTGGGGAAAGGTTTGGACTCAGCTGCTCTGCCACACCAGCACAGACAGGGAGTGGGCAGCTGTCTGGGGCCTCAGGGCCCAAGCTGGACCTCGCCTAGTTTTGTTTAGGCTGTATAAAGGGAAATTTGGGTCCTTTATTCTCAGGCAAAGACAATTCTCCTGCCTGGCTATTTTCAGCATGAGGGAGGAGGTGGCTTTCCCCCTCATTCTCTTTTTGGGTTCCCAGGGGTGCGGGTGGGCAGGGGAGGTGAACGTGCTGCCAACCAGGGAGAGGCAGAGGGTCAGCCTCAGGGCAAGGAGAGAGCGGGAGCTTGGCTTAAGCTTCAGGTGACAGGGAGGTGGCCTGCAAGACCGTGTGGGGTTAGTGGCTGATGGATATGACCTCAGACACCTCTGTCCCCTCCCCAGACCCGGCTGTGTACCAAGGCATGGGGCGCCTGACCTTCAGCGGACTCCTCAATGCGCTGGATGGTGTGGCCTCCACAGAGGCCAGGATTGTCTTCATGACCACCAACTACGTGGACAGGTCAGAGCTGCCCTCTGGGAAGAGAACACGGAGGGTAGCACAGGAAAACCTTGCTCCCTTTTGATGGGCTTTATGGAGGGGTATTTGCAACCTCCAGCGTGAAGACTAGGGGTTCAGGTTTCCTGAATCCTCCCTTGGGATGCAAATCCCTTCATTGCTAATTGGGATCCCTTTTGCTGGAGCCTCAGATGCTTCCTTGCTGTTCAAACCATGGTTGTGCCCTTTAGGAGCAGTACCACCTTCCTGCCTGTGGGGATCTGCAGGTTTTGGGGCTGTGGCCATGCTGTGAGTGAAACGCTGGCCCCACGTGCAGCCTGTTGGGTTGGCAGGATGGAGCCTGGGCTCAGGGCACCTGGCCACACGCTGCCCTGCGGCAGGCTTGGCTTGCTCCAGGCTGAGCTGGCCTAGAGGGGTGTTCAGAGGTTGCTCATGGGACAGAGGTGGGCAGAGCTGTTTCTCAGGACATGCTTGTCCTCCTCCAGAGCCAGCCCTTCCCCAGCTCTCTTGCTTCTTTTGGGTTGATTTACCCCCTCAACCCCCCAAGGACAAACCTGTTCCCCACTGTCACCATCTCAGAGTGCAGAGCACCTTGCAGATAGGATGCTGGCTGTGCTAGCGTGGAGGGGGGCTTCCTGCAGGACCCACCCCACAGAGATGCTTTGATCAGGTTTTCAAGGCACCTCTGTGTCTCTCGACAGGCTGGACCCAGCCCTGGTGCGTCCTGGCCGTGTGGATCTCAAGCAGTACGTGGGCCACTGCTCCCGCTGGCAGCTCGCCTGCATGTTCCAGCGCTTCTACCCCGAGCAGTGCCCGGCTGCAGCCGAGCAGTTTGCAGAGCAGGCGCTGGCGGTCTCTGAGCAGATCAGCGCTGCCCAGGTGCAGGGCCACTTCATGCTCTACAAGACAGACCCCGAAGGAGCCATTTCAAACATACGCTCCATCCTGCTGTGACCAGGGACTAGCTTTCCCCTGCCATGCTGAGAGGACTGGGACAAGGATGTGACCATCCGAGGGACGCCATGGAGCTGCCCAGCTGCACAGGCCATCTCTCTGTTCACCTCTACCCCTCTAAGGCTTTGGCTTTTTATTAAAACACGTGAAGAGTCAGAGCTGCCAGCCTTGCAGCAGGGAGAGGGAATCGGCTCTTGCTGCTCCCCAGACTTGGGTGCTACTGCACCGGCCCCGCTCACCAGTGTGTGCCTCGTGCTGGGATTGCCATAAGCTGCCCAGGCTCCTGGATGTGAATCCCCTTCCTTGCGGGGCAGCCTGGGGGTGCCCCAGATGGGCATTTCCCTCGGGCAGGACATTGGGGTGCTGCACTGCTAAAGAGCTGCTGGTCTCTGAAGGGACAACGGTCTTCACTGGTGTTTGAATATCCTCTGTGAAGTGCACAACACGGCTCTTGGCTCTCCGGTCCCTTCGCCTGTTAGTTGCCCCACTATCCAGCTGCTGGTCCAGAGCCCTCCCGACCAGGGCCTGGCATGGCCAGTACTGCAAATCCAGAGTGTTTCAGAAAAAAACAGCTCCCAAGAGGCAGCTCATTGTCCCCCAGGCTGCAGGCCAGTGCCACAGCTCCTGACCTCCTGGGTTGCAATGCCAAGTCACAGATCTGCTTGGACATCGTTCCTGGGTGGGCATGGCTGTCCCTCCTGCCAGAGGAAGAGATGCGGGGCCCTGGAGCTACTGCAGGCCTGCATGTGGGGGCAGATGAGAGGCTTTGGCTGGTTATGAATATCTTCCCAAGAGCTTGATGTTAACCCCAACATGAATTTCTGCAGCCACCCCAGCCCGGTGCAAGGTGCAGAAATGCCTGCTGGAGGTGACTACTGCTCTCCTACCAGGAGAGGCCCTGCAAGGCTGAGGAGGAATTTGGCCTGCTGCTGGCAGTCTCACAGCCTTTTCCCTGTCACCGGGCTTCCTTCCTGCCAGGAACAAAAGTCCTGGATGGGCTGGTAGAGCCACAGGTGCCTGAAATGCAATTGAGAAGCAGGCAGGACCTGCACCTCCTTCCCAACACCACGGAGCCAGGGGTCAGGGTGTGTGCGCTGACCCACAGAACAAGCCAGACAGAGCCTCTCCCCTCCCCAGTCCCCGTTTCCGAGTCCCAAAATCAGCTTCCCCAGAGCCAGCCCCCATGTTCATCTCCTCGCTTCAGGGGCTGCGTCACCTTGGTGGGGCTGGGGGAGCTGGTTCCAGGCCAAACCCAAAAACTGCTGCTCAGCTCCCCTCTTGGCTCTGCCCTGCAGGGCCAAGGGCGAAGCTGGGAGCGTGCGGGGATACAAAGTGGCCTGGCAGATACCACCTGGTTGAATTTCAGCACAAACGGGCGCCGATTTGATGCAACCCGACTTGCACAAACGTTTCCACAAGTGAAGGGTTGATCCTGTGGCCATGGAGGGGGGTCTCTAGTCACTCAGGGTGGCTCCTAGAGCAGGGTGCTGCTGTTGGCATCCCAAACCCTGTGCTCAGCCATCCCGCAGAGGCCGACTGCTCAGATCCAGCCTCTTCCCTAAAAGCTGGGGGTCAAAACTGGCCAGTGGGTGACTGGCGAATGCCTCACAGCAGTCTGGGAGGATGAGGGAGTGTTGAGGGAGAGCCAGAGGGGCCCGATGCCACCACACGAGAGCACAGGCAACATCTGTCACTCTGCTTGCTTTTAATAGTGTTAACGCTACAGACGCTGCTGGTGCCCTTCTGCCCGACCTGAGTGCTTTTGCCAGTTAAGCCTCACCACAGCCCTGTGAGGTAGAAGGGTGACACAGGAGGACACCAAGCAAGGAGCCCCAGGGCAGGGTGCAGGCTCCGTTCCTCCCTTTCCACCTGGAGGTTTGTTTTGGTTCACCCAAATTCGTTTCCACGCACCGTTACAAAAGGTTCTCTGCTCCAGGCTGACAGCAGTGAGTCAGAACAGTGAGGACCCTTCCTAAATCCCTACTACCAGGAAAACCCCCTCCCCTCTAACACGTCTGGCATTTGATTAAAGTTACCCAAGTCCTTGCTCACTCTGATTTCCATGGCTGAATTCCTGTGCTCCAAACACCAGGCACAGCAGCTTTCCTGCTGAGAGTAAGCCTGGCTCGCTGGAGGAAGCCAAGGAGCTTCAGCCGCTGCTGCGTGGGGCACAGACCTTCGTGTTTCTTTCGGGACATGATGAAATGCCTTTCCTGGAGCACAACAAGTTCACAAGTGAAGGCAGGAAGCAGCAGAACAAGCACCAATGTCAGATAAAGTTTACACCTTTAAACTGAAATGTGGACAGGCTGTTCACCCAGAAACCAGCTGGAACAAGGACAGAGCGAGCACTGGAGAAAAATTAGGGCTCTCTTCAGGGAGCGATGCTCAGCCTTCGTCCCTAGCAGGGCACAACATCTGGCGCTCGGATCCCCAAGCCCAGGGCAGGTAGTGCAGGCTCAGACCGAGGAGGGGAAAAAAATGCATTTGGAGAATCAGGGTTGAAAATAGGCCAGTGTTGGAAATTTAAGCACAGAAGGTTCTTGGGCAGCGGGTTAAACCAACTCCTTCAGGACAAGGCCAGCCATGGAGAGAGCAGGGCAGCGGGTGAGGAGGGCCCGTTCAAGAGACAGCTTTTGTGCACCCTTCATGTGCCAAAGGATCAGCCAGGCACATGCAGCACAGGCGCCCTCCCAGCTGGCAGGCAGCCCTTGGTTTCCCGGGGATCTCGCCCGAAGCTCTGGCACTCCCATTGCAGCACAGCCATTTTTGCACTCAGCGGGAGGAGGAAGACAGTAACAACCCACGTGTGGCCAAAAGAGAGGTGGGGGGGCACAAGGCACGAACAAGTGTGAAGGAATCAGTACTGAGGGTCAGCCAGACAGCTTACACGGAGGCAAGCAAAGCAGGGACTGGGGAGCCCTCGTGCCACTCAGGAGTGCCAGGGGAAGGTCTCTGCCCTGGCCCAGGGTGTAGGGAGCAGGGAGAGGAGCGAGCAATACCAGGGATCAACACCTTTGCTCCCAACAGCAAAAAACAGGAGCGAGAGGGCAGAGAAAACAAAGGGAGCAGGCTCTGGAGAAGACCCAACAAATTAATTTAATAGCAGTGTCCCACTTCAGAGGCTTGGGATCGCCTGTCACGGCTCTGGAGAGGGACACTGTTTATATCTGTGAAGCAGCAGCAGAAGGAACTGCACCAAGTTAGTTTAAACAGCAAATCATTTCTTTGAAGCAAGATCAGCTTGAAGATGAAAGGAGGGTAGGAGTACCCAAAGTATTGGGGCATGTCTTCGCTCCGGGTTGTCGGGAGCTCCATGAGACAGCCTGGCCTTACAGGGGGATCCCAACAGACACCGGTCGCAGAGCAGAGCGCTCTTCCCAGGTCTCCCCCATCAGCTTGTGCTGGCACAAAAGCAGCTGAAGGACAAGGCAGGAGCTCCAGCTACATTCAGGCTTCCTGGGGGAGCAGGAGCCAACCCAAACCTCAGCCACCAGACAGCCCTGACCTGCCAATGTGTTGACTTAAGCTTAATTTAGCTCTCCTGGCTGGGACTAGGAGATGTTCTGTCACACAAAGGACGTGCCTGGCCGAGCCCATCAGCTAAGCAGCGGTCAGGGCTGCGGGAGAAGCAATGTTGTCTCCAAGGGACAGGGACAGCAGTTGAGAAAGTGCTTTGAGAAGGACTGGGGGACACAGCAAGCTGAGCTCCAGGCTGCTGCCCTGACACAGCTTCATCACTTGGCACCACCACAGCTCCACCGGGATGCTGGCTTCCAGGGAAGGTCCTGCCACAACTCTGGCTCTGCCATGGCACTGCGCTGGGCTCAGTCCATTTGCTCTGTAGGTATGCACGTTTCTTGGCAGTTCACATACAGGGATGATGGCTGCGGGTCCCCGGTCAAGGCTTCCTCTGCCCCTTGGGTCCTCCAAGACCAAGGCTGACATGATCCATCAGCTTCTCCAGCGCTGGTGACAGTCAGTCAGTCACACCAGGATGCTTCACTCTATACGTACCCTGGAGACACTGCCTGTCCCCAGATATGCCACATGCCAACTGTCTCCTCTCTCCCAGAGGGTATGGTGTCTGCTTGCTACTGCTCCACCAGAGCCTTCACTGTTCTCCCCAAAAACGGCCCTTCCCTCCTGCAGCCCAGCCCTTCACCACTCCTGCTAGGAGCCATTCTCCTTCTCAAGGAGATGGGCTTCTCGTTGTCCACTGGGCCTGAACACCCCTCGCCCTCTTGGTGCTCTGGGGTAGGAACCACGCTCCTGAACCCTGGACCTCTCCCACCTCCCAAAATCCCAGGGCCTGTGGTGGCCCTGCCAGCTGGGAGCTGCTCTGTGGTCACTGCGGTTGAACGCCAGGTTCTCCTTCTCCCGGCCCTGCGCCTCAGCCCCCTCCTCTGGGGTCCATCTCTCCACATCACGGTGCTCCCCTTTCAAGTCCACTGCCTCTGTTACTGGTGAGGGGTCTTCAGGGCACAACTCCTTTCTTTCAGCCAAGGCAGCAGCCCTGCTTCTGCTGTGGGGCTTTGGAAACTCCTGGCTGTGCCTCCCACCAGGTCTCCGCTCCGGTCTCCGGCTGAAGCCCCTGGGCCCCCTGGAGCCATGGAACGGATGACAGGCTGCTTCTGCCGGTTCCTGCAAGCCACTGCACGACTGCCTGCCCTGGCCCCTGGGGCCTGGCCTCTCGCCTCTGTGCCTCTCCCTCTTGCTCTGTTGCTCCCTGGGCACAGCAGGCCCCTCAGGCCGCCCGGGTTCTGCCCTGGTCTCCAGCGCCCCGGCTGGCTCCAGAGCCGAGGCTTGGCTGGGCGGCTGGGGCGCGTCCACAGCGCTCGCACTCACCGGCAGCTCAGAGGTGGCGGCTGCTTGGCCTGGATCGGCAGCTGCTGGAGGCTGAAAGAAAGAAGCCACCGGTGAAGAAAGGGACAGGGGAGTCCCACAGCAGACAACAGCGCTCGGTCCTGCAATCCAGGGCCCCCCTTGCCAGCTCTCTGCCCCCAGTGCCATACCGCCTGGAGGCTGATGAAGTAACGGTTCCTCTCTGCTTCAGGGTCAATGATCCCCCCTTTCTCTTGCTGTCTCTTGAAAATTAAGCGCAGTTCTTCTTGGTGCTGCAGCGTCTTGGCGTCTGGCCTGTACGGCTCCTGAGCGGCAGAAAGCAAGGCGGGGTAAGGGCTCTCTCAACACCTAGCATGGAGAGGCAGCTGGCAGTGCTAAGAGCTACTCTCCAAACCCTCCTTGGCTCGCACAGCACCCAGGCAACCTGCTTCCCTTTGCCACATTTGACCAAGCCTACAGATGCATGTGAAAGCCCCAGACAGAGGTAAAGCGTGCCAGTGCAGACCCACTGTTCCTGCAGTGACTGCCTTGGGATGTCCTGCTGTGGGGCAAGATGCAGAGCAGCTACAATCACGTCACTCTCCTGACCCTGATTATATCCCAGTGAGTACAGGGACATGCTCCATGGTAGAATCACCTCTCCCCCAGCACGTCTGCTTAAGACTCAGGGCTATACAACTAAACCTGCTCTTTGGAGACATATCAAAGAGTCAGGAGACACCCTGCTAGGTTTTGTGACCTGCCCTTTGGGTGGGCCATCTAGGAGGACCTGAGAGCATGCATTCATTCATCCGTTATAATGTCCCAGTCAAAGCGACCCAGCAAGCGGGCGCAGCTGGGCGGGTGAGTCCCCATCTCTTACCAGTGGGTGCTGCGGCGGCGGCGCTGCCTTCAGAGCACAGAGATCGTAGACCAGGGTCTCCCGGCAGACAGGGCACTGCACACCGACTTCCTGCGGGGAGGCAAGAGGTGATGCCAAACCGCAGCCATGACCCAGCCCACACGCTGCCAGATAACCCCAGCCTGGAAGTGGAACAGGGTGGCCTTCTTCACTCTTCTGCCAGGGCAAGGAAGCCCAGGGAGGGTCCAGCAGCATGAAAGCAGCCTGGTGTCTCAATGACTGCTACGGAAGATGTCTCCACCATGAGGCACACTGGGATTTGTGCTCCAGCAGCTGACCGTGTACAAACCACCTCTGTCAGCACATATGGCTTCAGTCCTCCTTAGCCTAGGATCTATGTTGCTTCACTCCAAAGCGGAGCATGTCATCTAGGCAGCACCTCTTTGAAAGGGCTTTGCAGGAAGGAGCCTTTGACTTGTTTCACGCTCTGCAGTTGACAACTGTTCCAACAGTCTGCCTGCTCAGGCAGGTTTTATCACCCCAGAATGCAGGTGATCATGTTTACCCTGCTGCAAACCCCTGCAGTTCAAGGACTAGGGAAGGACTCTCTTTTCTAACTCCTGTGGTTCCAAAAGTCCAAAAATGCAACTCCCCTGCCCCCTCACACAGCAGGCGCTGACCCAGAAATCCAATAAACTAACTGCTAAAGCACTACAAACCCTTGGGAAGGGCCCTTAGAGATCCCTTGGTCTAATCCCCGCTCTGATTCTCAGTGCAGGCACGACACTGGCCGTGCTGCTGGCTCAGGCTAGCCCTCGCTCCATGTCCCAAATGGGGTGACAGAGATCTCATGAGGGCCTGTGCAGGGGGCCAGGGGAGGGAGCCCAGGGCCCGGTACCTGTTTGGGGGATGGTGCCAGGTGCTGTTCTCTCTCCTCCTGCTGCATGAGGATCTCCTTCTCCATGTGCTGGGCGTAGCGGGCCAGGCAGTGGGAGTGGAAGTAGTGGTAGCACTGGGTCTTTGTGAAGGCTTCTCTCTCCTGTAGAGGAGAAAGGGCAGCTTTAAAGGGTTTCTGAGCTCAGGGTTGTGTAGCCCCCCGAAGCTGAGGTGGGTTTTCACTCCCATGTCAGCGCTGGCAGTGGGGAACTAGTGCTATTGCTGGCAGAGCCACATAACATCTGCTGGGCTTCATCTCTACTTCCTCAGCTCTTACTGGGACACCGCTCCCTGTTCCGAGAGTGAGAAATACTGCTAATGTCAAGCTGCAAAGTTTGTGACCGACTTCTCTGCATGAGTTCCTGTGTAGGCAGCCATCTTCTCACCTGATGTGTTCTCCTCCCCAGGCAGGCACCAGACAACTTGCAACCCAGACAAGCCAAGCTCCCCTGTCCCTGTGGACCTCAACACCTGCATAGATGTGTTCCAGTCCCTCCTGACCACCTCTGTGCTGAACTCCAGGCGTAGTTTGACTAACACAAGGAAGCTGAGATGCATCAGCAACTATCCCCAGACCCCACCCACTCCTTTGGAGACGCTCCAGCATCTCTTGCTGCCCCTATGCCCTGTTTCTGTAGATGGTTACGTTCAGGCTGACACGGAGAGTAGTTAGGAAGGTTAATGGTCAGTAGAATCGCCTACAGACCAGGGGGGCAGGGGGCTGCTGAGGCACACCCCAGTTCCAGGCTGATATCCCAAGCTGTGAGCCCCAGGTTCCGCACTCTCTTGCCTCACTTCCCAGCCAGCTTGCGGGGCCAGGAGATACATGCCTACCTGGAATCCGTAGAGGCAGATCACACACTGGCCATGAGGAATGTTGTTGTCAGTGAGAATCTCCTTCCCCTTCTGCGGAAGCATTAGAGCAAACATTTCACTCACCAGCCTGCCCATGGGTGCAGGGCTGTCCCACCCCATGGGCAGTCTGGCACCCGTCACTCCCAGTCTCCCCCAACTCTCACCTCAATCAGTTCATAGAGCACCTCTGTCCCCAGCCTGGCTTCAGCAACACTTCTGAGGGTCTGGGAGATCCTACAGCAAAGCAGCAGAAATGCTTAATGCAAATTTAGCCACACTTTTTCACTGTCCCGCATACTTGTCACCCCATCATGATGACAGGAGGAAGAAATAAAGCACTGGCCTTCAGGCTTTGCCTGCAGCATGGGATGGGCACACGTGCACACACATAGCCATGTGCTCTCCCAGCTCCCCACAAGCTGGTGCACAGGAAGCCTTTGTCCTCAGAGGACTTTAAAGAGCAGGTTTGCTGACAGCCTCTTCTCGAGCTCACCCAGCACCCTTTGGTTTTGGTGAATCTCAGGCTTTGTTTATGTGATGGCAGCCCCTGAGCAGGCCTGGTGGGAGCTGCTGTGCTGCCGGCAGGTACTAGGGTCTCTCTGCACACACTCTGCTGCACCAAGCACAGAAGCACAAAGGCAACAACAGGCTGCCCGAGGACTCGGTTCCGTCCCACCTCTGTCAAAGCAGGAGCAACAGCTTTCAAAGGCCCAGGGGATTTAGATTACATTTCAGGGGGACCATAAAGGAACAACCGAAGGGTGGACGCTCGGGTGTCAAACTCAGCACCAGTGGCTCCCATAAGATTTAAGACAAGGCGATTTAGGGATCTGTATCCATCTGTTAACCGGACACAGGGAACCTTGTGAATTTGAGAGAAGGCTTTTCCATCAGTACTGCCTCCCGGATCACCCTCTCCCCACCCTCCTGGCACTCACTTTTGAATTTGCTCATCTGACAGCCCCCGCGGGTTCCTGATCGAGATTTCCGGAGCTTTGTTGGGATACTAGGAAATAAATAAAAAAAAAAAAAAAAAAGAGAGAGAAACACCCGACGCACCACAAGGACGTCAGAGAGGCCCGGGGGGCGGGGAGGAAAGGGGGGCGCGGGGGGCCGGCAGCCTACCTGGGGGGGCACGGAGAGCACCAGGGTGAAGCGGACGTACTGGGAGTCCTGGTCCTGGGCCGTGGCGGGGTGCAGGGTGATGCTGATCTCCCAGGGCTCCCACCTGCGGGGCAGGCCGAGGTGAGGGGGGGGCGGCGGCCCGGGCCCGGGGCTGGGGGGGATGTGAGCCGCGATACGTACCTGCCGCGGCCCCGCGCCACCCGCAGCTCCTCCAGGTAGATGGACTCCAGGACCTCGACCTCCGGCGGCAGCGCCCTGCGGGGACCGGGCGGGGGTCAGGCGGGGTGCGGGGCACCGGGGGTGCGAGGGACGGGGGGTGCGGGGCACTGGGGAAGGGGTGGTGGGGGGGTGTTACCAGTCCGTCGCCTCCTCCTCCTCCTCACCGGCCGCCGCCATCTTCCCGCGCGCCCCGGAGCCGGAAGCGGCAGCTCCGCGCGGGCGCACGCGCGGGGAGGGCGTTGCTAAGCGACGCGGCGGCGGCGGCGGCGGCGGCGGCGGTCGGGCCGCGGCGGGCCAGGAGCGGGGCGAGGTTAATCCACCCGGGGGCCTCGCGTCTCGTCCTGCCGTGGGGGAGCGGAGGTGGAGCCGGCGGGCAGGGACAGAACCCGGCGGGGAGCCCCGGGGCACACCCGCCCTGGGCACCGGGTCCGGGGTGGGAGCCCCGCGGGGAGGGGAGGTGCCGGCGGGGAGGGGAAGCCCTGGCCCTGGGGACGTGGGACCGCGGAGGGTGCAGCCCTGCCTTCCCAGCACCAGCACTGCCCGTCCCCATCCCAGCTGGGGCTGCGGGTTGGTGCCCCATGGCAGCCGGTGGCGGAGGGCGAGAGGAGGGGAGGGAGGGCGAAGCGCTGCTCCTCACCGGCCGCTTTGCCTCGGCAGCTCAGCGGCCTCTCCCCGGACGCCCGCCATGGAGAAGTACCACGTCCTGGAAATGATCGGCGAAGGCTCCTTCGGGCGCGTGTACAAGGGGCGTCGGAAACACAGCGCCCAGGTGAGGAGAGAGGCGGCAGGGGAGAGGGCAGGGGGTCCGTCGTGTGGTGCTGGGGTCCTTCTGGGGGCTGCTGGGGTCCAGGGCCCTGCCAGGCCTTTGGGACTCAGCACCCATTCATTTTTCTGCTGACATTCCCAGCCAGCTCCTTCTGGCATGGAGTCATTCAGGCTCAAGGGACCTCAGGAAGTCTCCGGTCCATCCCCTGCTCAAAGCAGGGCCAGCACTAAATTCAGATCCTGTGAAACCTCAAGGACAAACACCCCACAGCCAGTGCTTGGCTATATACTTGGTGTGAATGTTTTTTCCTTATATCAAATTGAAGCTCCCCTGTTTCATTTTGTAATCCCTGTGTCATCCTCCCATGTGCTTCAGCCTCCTCGCCATCCTGGTGGCCTCTGCTATACCCACTCCAGCCTATCGATGTCTTTCTGGGCCAAAAACTGGCCACCATATTGCCAGCGTGGTCTAAGAAGTTCCAAATAAAGGGTAATAATCACTTCCCTCGAACTCCTGCCTGTTGATACAGCCCAGGGTGCTGCTAGTGCTCCTCACTGCCAGGGCATGCTGCTGGCTCGTGTTAGGCTTGCGGTCCACTGGCATCTCTAGGTCCTGTCCCATGTTTCTGGCTGTCCTAGTTTTGTCTGTGCTCACTGATTAAATTTCTTTGCTTTAAACGCCAGTGTGCAAAGTACTGTGAGCACCTGTGTCGATGTGCAAGGGCTTGGGGGGAGCTCCAGCTCCAAGGGATCCAGTGAACAGATGTCTCGTTCAGTGTGATCAGCCGGAAAATGCTGAGTCCCGTTTGGGTTAAACGCTGTCTCTACCAGGGCAGTAGGAGCCTGGTCTGATCCCAGCTTTGCCTGCTTTGAAAGGTGGTAGCCTTGAAGTTCATCCCCAAGATGGGGCGGTCTGAGAAGGAGCTGAAGAACCTGCAGCGGGAAATTGAGATCATGAGAGGCCTCCATCACCCCAACATCATCCAGATGCTCGACAGCTTCGAGACTGACAAGGAGGTAAAGGGGACTACTCTGGGCAGATGCTTTTGCTTGACTGGGGCAGGGGAACAAGGGCTGGCCGCTGCTGTCATAGGGACCTCTTTCTCAGGAGACGCTGGTGACACCTCCCAGGGCCTGGTCAGTGTTTTACAGAGCCCTCCAGTAAGTGCTGTGTGGGGAGCCAGCACCTATCTGGGCTGTGTGGGGTGCAGGAGGTCATACAGAGAGGTGAAGGAGCTGGGTGGCGGGGGGTGTGATGCAAGAGGAGTGGTTTGGGATCACAGGATGAGGGTGACTCTTCAGTCACCTCATCAGTCTCTTCAAAGACTGACTTTTCACTCTTTAAACTCTCATGGAGAGAGTATGATAAGAAAGGACTGAAGGCTGTGCTATGGGACATGGGGGCATGGAACACAGTAATTGGGCAGCAGATTCAAAACAAGCTCAAGGGAGCGTTGCTACCCACTGGGCTTGGAAGTGCCATTCTGGGCTTCTCCTGTCCCTTCTTCCCTGGTTTCCGCTCGCTGTCTGATATAAGGACAGCCACGAGGCCTCTGCTGCAGTGCAGCCATGTGAACTCTCTCCTATTCCAGGTCCCAGTCCAAGCTGATGGGCTGTGCATGATGACACCCCAGCATGTCCCTCAGATTTTCTACCCTGCTCTGTCCCCGTCCCCAGGGCATGGTGGTGGGGATGCAGCTGGGTAAGTGCCTGACCTCACGGTGCTGCTCTTCCCTCCAGGTGGTGGTGGTGACTGACTATGCAGAAGGGGAGCTCTTCCAGATCCTGGAGGATGATGGGAGTTTGCCCGAGGACCAGGTGACTGTCACTGCGGTGGCTACGCAGTGTTTGCTGCAGGATGGAGAGAATAGGATTTGTCAGCCTGCAGGCAGCAGGTCTCTGCTCTGGGCCAGGAGATGTCAGGAGGGTGAGGGTGCCTCCGGGGCTTTACCTGGCAGAGCTTCTGAAGGGGATAGAAAGGGGGCCAAGTTGCACTAGGGGACAGTGGGGTCCAGCAGGGACCTTGATTTCCCTGTTCCCTCTCCAAGAACCACAGCCCCAGGCTGCTGCCTCGGCTGTCGGCCTGCTCCACGGAGCTGCTGGCCCACGGCTGGGGCTCGTCCCTGCCCCAAACAGGGCAAGAGCAGGAGTGGGAGTACTGGGGGAGCCAGGCCATAAGGGACCCTGTGGCTGTGCCAGCTGGTGGCACCATGGGACACAGGGTGAGGCTGCCGTGTCTCCGGCAGGTCCAGACCATAGCTGCCCAGCTGGTCTCTGCTCTCTATTACCTGCACTCCCACCGCATCCTGCACCGCGACATGAAACCCCAGAACATCCTGCTGGGCAAAGACGGCGTTGTCAAGCTCTGTGACTTTGGGTAGGTGCTGGGGGTCAGCTTGAGGGGGACACTTGGCCTTGGAGCAGCCAAGGGGTGTCCTGGGTGCTGTAGAGGAGGAGGGGGGAGTGTGGAAAGGGACCTGGATTCTGTGCATATTTAGAGGTTGAGCAGGGATGGGGATTTTGGACTCTAGAGGAGAGAGGAGTTGGTAACCTCATAGGGGTCTCCCTGGGAGCTGCAATGGATGTTTCAGGCTGAACTGGCCATCTGTACTTTGCTCTGAGCAGGTTTGCCCGTGCCATGAGCATCCACACCATGGTGCTGACCTCCATCAAGGGCACGCCACTGTACATGTCCCCTGAGCTGGTGGAGGAGCGGCCGTACGACCACACTGCGGATCTGTGGTCTGTGGGCTGCATCTTGTACGAGCTGTTTGTGGGCACCCCTCCCTTCTACACCAGCAGCATCTTCCAGCTTGTCAGCCTCATTGTCAAGGACCCCGTCAAATGGCCCACGGCCATAAGCCCAGTGTTTAAGGTAAGGGCGAAGGCCCTGTCCGTGAATGCGGTAGCAGCTTTGGCCTTGCCTGCTGCCCTGGTGGGTTACTCTTAGGTTTGATGTCCCCTAACAGGGATTTCAGAACATAGAGAAGGAATGACAGCGGGGCCTGCTGGGAGGAGTGGGACCCTTATCACTGCTGTCCGTCAGCTGGGAAACGGGCTGACAGCAGAGGAGTGATTTACTGGGCTGGGAAGGGAAGTGTCTTCCCGTCTGCCCTAAGCACTAGAGCTGCTCCTTTCCCAGAGCCAGGCAGGGAACGCAGGCCTCCTGGGTGCCCTCACTGGAGGGACTGGTGGGTACACTATGCTCATTGGTGGGTGCTGAGCATGTGTCGGTGAACCTCGTGCTGTGCTGCCCTGTAGAGCTTCCTGCAGGGACTATTAATGAAGGACCCCCGCCAGCGCCTGTCGTGGCCGGAGCTGCTCTCTCACCCCTTCATTGCTGGACGGGTTACTGGTGAGTACCAGCTCTTTTTCCAGCACTGTCTGGGTCCGTTTTCTCCTCCTACTGCCTGGAGGCTGGGAGGACCAACCTGCCCTGGTATTTTTACTCCCCTAGTCTTTGCCTCCCTCCTCTCAGCTTTCTCCAAGCTCCTGCCCCTGGGCTTGCTCTGGGTCCCCTGGGATTCCCCTGGGATCCCAGAGCCGATCACTCTCCCTGTGTCCCAAGGGAGAGCTGCTGATGAAGTTCTCTCCTCGCCTCCCCAGTGATTGATGACACAGAAGAGCATGGAATTTCAAACCCCTTCACCACGAAGCTGTCCCCAGAGCTGCAGGCCCTCAAGGAGAAGCAAGCCCGTTCCATGGCCCCCAAGAGTGGCCAGTCCAGGATCCTGAGAAAGGCCCAGCAGAAGATGGTTGAGGAGGCACAGAAAAAGGTGGAGGAAAGCATGGGATTCCCCTGGCTGTGACCCACAGTCAGGGCAAAGGAGGGGCACTGAAATGGGACCTGGGGGAAAAGGTAGAGGGTATGTGGGTCAGGCTGGGGTGTCAGCCACATAAAAGGCAGGATGTGAGGTCCTCAGGGTGGTGGGGTCTAGGGGACTCATCTGGCTGGCTGAGTAACCCTGCCCTGACCAAACTTCTCTGCCATCACCCAGGGCCAACTGAAGGCAGGTGATGCATCTATGAAGGACTCTAGCGAAGGACGTCCAGGGCATAGACCCAGAGCAACTCCGGGGAAGGCAGCCCTTGGGGAAGGGGAGCCACCGGCTGCCTCCAACGAGAAGAACCCCGGTGTCCTGCAAAGAAAGAGCAGTATGGCAGAGTGGGAGTTGGAGGAGCCTCCTCCCAACCCACGGTGAGGGAGGGCTGAGGCTGCGACAGGAGGAAGAGGGGAAGGCAGGGTCGTTCACTGATGTTGCTGTTTCCTTGGCCAGGGAGCACAGCATCACTCAAGACTACGAGCGGGAGTTTCTTGGAGCAGGTGCCTCTCTGCAGCCTGGTGCTGGCAGGGCAGAGCCCCGGGGCAGGCGCAGCATTGAGACCGTGGACCTGGAGAGCGAGGTAAGACAGCGTCTTGTGGTGAGGATGGCAGGGCCCAGTTCCCAGGGGCTGGTTCAGAGACCCTGGGGCAGGCAGGGTCTGTGGCACCAGTCTTCTCTCCCTTGTGGCTAGGAGCTGGAGAGTGATGAGGAGTGGCAGCACCTGATCGAGGCCGCTGAGCCCTCGGCCATGCAGCTGAGCACGCCACTGAGCCTCCTGAGGGACCCGGCCTTCCGGCACCGTGTCCAGGCCCGCCTGGCAGACTCTGCTCAGCAGGTGAGTGATGGCTGGCCCAGGCAGCTACAACTGGGGACATGGGTGCTGCCTTCTTCCCCAGGATTGGGTTGGGCGCATTGGGAGAGTCCTCAGTCCAGCCAGCAAGGAGATCCTCTGCTTTTCCAGGAGCTGAAGCTCTCTCATGCACTTAGCTTGCCATCTGCTCCCCTGCTGTCCCCTGTCTGAATGGGTTGAAGGGCTGCCCCATGGCTGATGGAGGGGCCAAAACCACTGCTGATCATGAGCTTTTCTGGCTTCTCTGTGTCCAGGTGCTGGAAGGGATGCTGGAGGGAGCCTCCCGTCTCCGTCCCGTGCTCCGTGTCATGGGCAACCTCCTGGCTACCTGGTGTGACTCTGAGCTGCTGGACCACTTCTGCCGAGAGCTGAATGTGCCTCTGTCCCTGCTGTGTCTGGCCAAGCAGATCCTGGAGAGTGGTAGCACCAAGCAGGTGGGTGTAGGACCCTAGAGAAATTTGGTCTCCTTCCAGCCCTGCAGAGTGCTGGTGCTGAGGAGGCCCTGGTGTGTCCTGCTGGGGCTGGCTTACAGGACCAGTGCTTCTTCCAGACACCCGTGAGAAGGGGGAGGTCCTGGCAGGGAAGGATCCCGCCGTGGTGGTGTTGGGATGGCCAGCAGACAATCTTATTTGCTGTTTCTTTCTGCATCCTGCAGCAGCCCTGGTGTATCACGGTGCTGACAGACCTCCTCATGGTGACCACAGTTTATTTCAGCAGTGAATGCAGCCTGAACGAGAGTGGGCAAAAGGACAGGTAGGGACAACCCTCTGTGTTCTGAGGACTTTTGTGACTGCTTCGGGGACTCAGCGGTAGGGTGATGTTCATACTCTGTGGCTGGAGCTGTCTCTTTGGGGAAGCATCATGGACTAAGCGCTTCGTGCCATATCGCTGTGCTCACAGAGGAGCGCTTTCTGTGAGCAGGACTAAGGGGAAGGCACAGCTGACTAGAGTCCAGTTGTGCTGCCTGCTGACAGCGGCTCACAGTGCTAGTGTCTGCTGCCTGCTCCTTTAGCCAGGGCCGTATGGGCCTGGCCAGATCCTGCCCTCACAGCCAGGGGCCATGTTTCTCTGTTTCCTCTGCCCCTGCTGCCTCCCCCAGCCTGCAGGCCTTCCAGGAGAGTGCTGGCTGCTTACTAGCCCTGCTGCCGGAGCTGCTGGCTGAGCCAGCTGATAGCGAGATGAGACTCTGCCAGCAAAGCCTCCTGGTAAGGGTGCCCCTGTCTCCCTTTTCCTCACCCTCTCCCCCAGGGACAGAAGCTGTGGGGCTGGGGGTGTGTGTGTCAGGGCGAGTGCAGGCTGAGGACCCTACTCCCAGCTGATGCATTCTTGTGAGGGCAGGCTGTCTCACCCACTGGGGTTTTTGGGGGGGTTCACATGCAGAAAGGAGCTCTCTGAGGGGGCACCTTCCCTGGCTCTGCCTCCACGTGTACCCCTTTCTCAGCCAGCATGCAGCTGCATGTGGCTCCCACACAGTAACCTGGAGAGGTTGGCTGGAGAGGACACTTGGAGGTCCCTGAAGCTCCAGCACATGAGTCCTTCTCCCATCTCTGCTGTCCCCCCACAACCTCCTCCCCCATTGTCCTTCTCTCTCCTCCCACCCTCAGTCTGCAGTGATGGAAACCCCTGTGTCTTCCCCAGTGCTTCACCCTGCTCTGTGAGAGCCTGGATGCGACATACCCCTCCGTCTCTGCCCCCTTCTATGCCAGCCTGCGAGAGGAGCATCAGCCCCTGCTGAACACACTCCTTCAGGGATCCATCTCAGAGCAGCCTGCTCTGCGAGGTAGCAGTGGTAGCAGCTTGCTGCCTTCTCCTCTCCCTCCTGCCTTCGGGCTCCCTCAGAGCACTGACTGCCATCGCAGTGCTGTTGGCCAGAGGAGATGGCTGATGCTTATCTGCCCAAACACCTGCTAACCAGAGCTCTCCTCTCCCTCAGTCCCAGATCTCACCATTCTCATGTCACAAGCCTGAATTTTTCCTCTCTTGGCCTGCAACCCCATCCTGCTGCCTCTCAGCATCCCTCACCCTTAGCGCATGTCTCCCTAGCTCTGTCCCTGTGCAGGTGCAGCGATGGAGGTCAAGTCAGCCCATGACCAGAGCCCGCACGTGGCAGACTTCTTCATGGCTGCATTGGCTGCTGCCTGCAGCATCCCCCTGGAGAGGAACGGCTGTCGGAAAGCCAAGCAGCAGGTCAGGCCAGCTCTCTTTGCAGGGCGAGGAGGTGTGGTCCCCACAGGGGCAGCAGCCCTTTGCAGGAGGATCTCTTTTTCAGCAACAGAGTGGAGGGCTGGGGCTCTCTGGCTTTGGTGGCTGCAGGGCTGGCATTTGCAAGGTTGTTCCTCACCAGCCAACAGCTGAGCTTCAGGAGTCTAAGGACTCCTAAATCAATTAAGACTCACACTTAGGATCTGAACTGTGGGATGGGCTAAGTAAAGAACTAGGCAATGCAGAGAAAACATAAAGAATTCTTATATGACAGTGATATGAACTGTAGGAAATCTGAAATTGAATGGACAGTAAATAAGAGGGAAAGCAAAACTACAGATTTACATTTGATCCTTAAACTCAACTCTGAGTCAACAAGGAGGGAAGCAGAGGAGGAATCTCACCTTGCTCACCTCAGCTCTGGGACTGTGCATCAGAGCCACGCTGGATCGTGGCAGATGGGCATCCCTTTGTGAACGCAGGCAACATGTAGGAAGCAGATGCTTTCTTTTAGTAATTTGTTGCTCCTTAAGTTTGTGCAGTGCTTCGGGTGCCCAGGGTGCAAAACAGGCTGATTTCTACAGGTCGCTCAGGAGATAGCTGAAAAACTTACAGAGGGAGAGAGTCAGCAGCTTGGGAGACTGCTGGGGAGACTGGAGCACCCAAGCTGCTCCTTGAACGTGCTGAAGGTAATGGCCCCATCCTTTGATCTGGCTGTGCCCAGAGGTGCCTGGACTTTTAGTTTGGGGTTAGGAGCATGGGGAAGGGGGAACTGTGGGCTCAGCCCTCAATGAGTCCCATCTCCCTGGTGTCAGTTTGAATAAATGAGCCCGCAGTAGCCATGGGGTGTGACTGGGATGGGCCTGGTCACTGTGTCCCTGTCCCCAGGGGCTGGTATGCATCTCTCCCCTCTGCCTTGCAGGTCCTCTACGCTGGCTGCCATGCCAGCCCGAGCCTGTGCCAGCACCTGGGAAGGAGCCAGCAACTGTGGGGTTCCCTCCTGCAGCTCTTGAAAGGCGAGGTAGGATTGACCACAGCCCCGTGGGGTAGGAGTGTGGGCAAGCAGGACATATTCCTCTGAGCGCTGCCCAGACCAAGCTGGGGAACGTGTGAGGAGAAGAGTTTGGGGGAGTTTGGTCTGGAGAGTGCAGTTCTCCAGGGCCCAGAAATGTTCCCTCCTCCCTTCCCAGCCTTGCTGTCCCCCTGTGACTCCTGGTCCCTCGGCAGGTCCCCATGGTGGAGGTGGCCCAGGGGGCAGCCTGTGAGGCCTCTCTGTACCTGCTGGCCCTGCTCACCCTGCAGCTCCAGGCCTCCCCTCCCAGGTAAGCACCCGCTTTCACTCATGGGTGGGAGAGGAACATGCCTTGCCCTGAATAGCGCTGTCCCGCACCTTGGCCAGAGCTGACCTCCTGCTCCCAGTGATCCCTCCAATCTGGACACACCAGCAGAGTGCTGGGCAGTGTGGGTTGGTACTGGGGATGCGGTGAGGAGCCAGTGTGGACAAGGAGGTGCTGTGAACCAGGGCTTGCTCCTCCTGCAATGCGGCTGCTTCCCAGCCCTGGGGGTATTTGGATGCTGCTGCTCTGTGGGATGTGAAGCTGTGGGAACACAGTGCCTCCCTCCTGGTCCCTGTGTTTCAGGCTTGAGGAGGTGGTTATGCTGGCTGTGGATCTCATCACCCAGTCTCCTGTTGTCTCCCTTGTGGTAAGTCTGACCACCCTGCCAGAGTCGCCACTGAGAGCCCTGCAGAGCCCTACTGTTGCTCACTCAGGGTGGGATGGGGGCAGGCACAGCCTGGTTGTCCCTGCCCTGGGCCGAGGGATGAAGAGTCAGCACTGAGCGGGCAGATGGGAAAGTTTCAAAGGTGCTGAGCTCTCCCTGTCCCACAGGGTGCTGCAGCATACCTCCTGACACAGCTCAGTCAGCGTGGGGTGGCCTTGGAGCTCGAGGGAGAAGAGATCCTACCAGTGGTGACAAATGCGCTGACAGCGCCTGCTGAGGTACGGGATGGGGACAGAGGAGCAGGGGAGCCATGCTGTCACCTCACTGCAGAGGTGTGCAGGGACAGGCTCAGAAGGCTACAGGTGTGCTGCTGCCCTCAGACCCAGCACTTAGCTCCAGCCTGTCCCCCACTTTCTCTTACAGCTGCAGCTCCCCCCGCCAATGAGTGCTGGTCTCTACGATGGGCTCTTTTTCGTCCTGCTGAAGCTCCTTGCCCAGGTACCAGTCTGCCCATCTCCCTTTGCCTGGTCCCTGCCAAAAGGTGGGGGGGCGAAAAGGCCTTAATGTGGGTCGGTAAAAAGGAGGCTGAGGCAAACCAGGGAACTGGGCAGCTTTGGCTGAGCCATGCAACCCCATGAAAGTCACCCAATGTCCCTGGGTTGTCTGTGGAGCTCTGGAGGGTTGGTGGGAGAGTGGTGGGCAGGGAGGGGTGATTCATGGGCACATTGGAGTGAGCGAGGGCAGAGATGCCCTGGGACTGGCACTGTCAGCAGGCGCAGCAGGGCTGCCAGCTGCCTGGCCCCCTCTCCTCCCCCTGCGCCATGTCCGTCCAGCCCTCACCTTCCCAGGACCATGGGGCTGGCAGAGCCATGGACCAGAACCCTGGGGAGCCATGGGGGGACCATGAAGCCCTCTGACATCTGCCTCCCCCACCTCTAGGAGGATGTGGCTGTGCAGCAGGGCTTTGCTGCCTCAGAGCTGTGGAGCGTGGTGTGGCATTGTGTTGCTGTGGTGCTTCGTGTGGGCAGCAACAAGGGAGCGCTGGAAGGAGAACCCCCAGGGGCTGGCCACTGCATTGCAGAGCCAGACTGGAACCTCCTCTCCCCTCAAGGTAGGAGCTGCGGGACGGCAGGGCATCTGCCCTGGACCCTGCTCCACATCCTGCCCTCAGACTTGCCCACGTGTCTGTCCCTATCCGTATCTGATCCTTGAGGCCAGAGGGGCTCAGGGGGCTTTTCCTGAGGATTGCTCTTGTCCTCAGGGGAGAGAGGGCTGGGCTGGCCCATGGTGTGCCCAGTCAGCAGCAGCTCAGCTGAGCTGGCTGTGGAAGAACAAGAAAGGGTGTCTGTGGTGCAGGAAACATTCACCCTGGCAGGTGTGACCACCGTGGGTGGAAACTGGTCTGATCTTGGACAGGGAAGCACAGAAGCAGCCCTGGAGCAGACATGAGTCAGTACAGGCAGACAGGAGAGAGGAGAGTTTTCAGCCTTCCCTAGCTTTGCCCCTCTGCCGTGCTGTTCCCCCTGCAGGCACCCTGCTCTTCCTCAGCCTGGCCCTCTTTGTCTTCACTCATGAGTCCCACCGGTGCCTGCCTCAGCTCACCCAGTCCCACGGTATCCTCATGGTGACACTGAAGAGGCTGCTGTCTCCTGGCTTCCTGGCATGCCTGGCACAGACGTGAGTTGAGGGGCGGGCTGAAGTGGGCAGAGCTCAGCCGCTGAATGGGGCTTGGACATAGGCACGCAGACGGCCAAGAAGTTCCTGACCTGGCACTTGCAGGGCACGGCTCACCTGCAGAGCCTCTCCTTAGTGCCTGGCGTGGGGAATGCTCTCTGCCTCTTGCCCTGATGTTCTTCTGATCACCTCTGTATTAAGCCCTCCCTCTCTAACAAATTCAGGCAAGCAGGAGAGGATGGTGACCCTGAGCTTGTCCCAGCTGTGGTGAACCAGGCCTGCCAGCTCCTCTGTTTCCCTTTTGCCCTGGATGTGGATGGAGACACCTTAGCATTGGTCATGGAGGCTGTGAGAGATGCCCAGATCCCTGCCCAGCTGCTGCAGGTACCCTCTCGGCCTTGCATTTCTCTTCCACCCCATACTGTGGAGACACCTCCCCACATTGCAGCACCTGATGCGTGGCATCACCTCACACCATTCTCGTGGTTTCTGCCCACACAGGGATGTCACTTGAGTGCCATGCAGCCTTCAGAGCAGCTTGGCGGGCAGCTGAGCTCTGCACTGACCTGGTGGCAGCCTTCAGCCGCTGCTTGACTTGGCTCACACATGAGGACAGCACACTCAGCGCCGCTGTCTTTCCTTTCTCCTTAGGTCTGCTCTTGCCATCTGCCCTTCTTGTACACCGAGCTCCCCATGAGCCTCTTGTGCCACCTCGTCGTGTCTGACGAACAGGTCATAGACCAAATGGTGAGGGCAGCCGCTGCCTCGGAGCACGTCGTTGCCTTCTTGACATCCACCTTGTTCTCAGACAGCCTCGCGCTCACAGCTGACCTCCTGTCTCTCTTGACCCACGTGGCCCGGGCTTGTCCTGAGCACCTGCCCTTTCTCCAGAGGATCCTGAGGGGCTCAGATGTGGCCGACCAGCCACTGACCCGCCTTCTTGGCCACCAGCAACACCTGATACGGGCCAAAACCTGCAACCTCCTGGGCAACCTGCTCCGACACGGCCATGGCTTTCCCCAGATGCTGCAGAGCCAACCCAGCTTGCTGGAGAACCTGCTGGGGTGCCTGGCGGACCCCGAGGAGAGCGTGCGCAGGGCAGCCAGCTTCGCGGTGGGCAACGCCGCCTACCACACGTCCTCCCCAGCCGGGACCCTGGGCAGGGCCGTGCCCAGGCTGACGCGGCTGTTGAGTGATGCGCAGGCCAGGACACGCTGCAACGCGGCCTCAGCCCTGGGCAACCTGGGCCGGTGCTGGGCCGAGCTGGGGGACCTGCTGATGGAGAGCAGGGCCCCCCATCTCCTGCTGGAGGTGGCCTGCCAGGACCCCTGGGAGAGCGTGCGGGAGGGAGCCCTCGTCGCGCTGCGGGCCCTCAGCCAGCACCCCGGGGTCCAGCAGGTACTGCACGGGGAGCTCGGCTCCTCCGTGGGCCATGACGGTGCTCGGGGGACAGGGGGCCAGGCTGGCGGGTGACTCCTGTCCCTCTCTTTGCTCCGCAGGTCCTGCTGTCCCTCCGGGCCGCCGAGAAGCTGGCCGTGCTGGCCAGCGGCGACTCACAGCCCGCTGCTGGGGGCAGCCCCCGGCCACCCTCTGCCCGGCACTGCGAGAAGCTCCTCCGCCTCCTCGCCCCTCTGCGCGGCACCGGCGGGAGCGGCGCTGGGGACGCCCCCGGCCCCCCGGATCCCCCCAGCTCCGCCGCCCCGCGCTAGCGCTGAGGGCTGGCGCCTGGGCTCGGGCTACCGCCGCCCGCAGCAGGACGGGACAGACGCTCTCGCCGTCCTCCCCGGCCCCCAGGCCCGACCTTCCGCGGAGCCGCTTCGCTCCTCCGTCCCGTGGCAGCTCCGCGGTGGGCACCGGCGCCCAGGCTGTGTGCCGGCCGCGCCGCTAGGGGGCGTCGCGCAGGGGGCTGCCGGGAGGTTAGTCACGTGGCGGCACCGCGCCGGATCTCTATGGTAACGGCGGGCGGTGGCGGCGGCGAGGCCTGGGGAGGTGCGGGGCCCGGGAGCGGCGGGCGGGCGGTGAGTACGGGAGGGGCGGGCCCGCGGGTGCCTCCCCTCCAAGGAGCGGGGCCCTTCCCCTCGTGGGCAGTGCGTGTCCCCCGGTTGCCATCCCCAGGGTTCCTCCTCGGGGCGTGCGGCCCTCGGTCCCCCCCCCCCCCCCTCCCCCCCCCCCCCCCGCTGCCTCCCTGTCGCCACCTCACCGGGGCCTCCGGCCCCCCTGCCCCACCGCTGTGCCTCCAGCACCCGCCTGGCCTGTGCCCGGGCCCCGAGGAGGCACCTTGCCCAACCCCAGGCCTCCTTGCGGGGGCTCGCCGTGGCCCTGCCCTGTGTCCCCTTGGGGTGCGCCGGGACGGGCCCCGAGGGGCTGGGGAGTGGGCGCAGGGATGCTCTGCGGCGGGACGTGCTGGGGACGATGTCCTGGCCAACGCTGCTGGGGCAGGACAGAGCATCTCCATAGCGCCTTTGGCCTCAAAAGACTTTTACCTGAAGAAATGAGAACCGGAGCGTGTTCCCCAGGCGAGTGCCAGGGAGGAAGAAGAGCTGCCTCCCCGGCGAGCCTCTCCAACGGCACTTGGAGCAGCAGTGAGGATGGAGCTGGGGGTGACTGGACCCAAGCGGGGCACTGGGACAGCCTGGCTGTTAATCCTTCCGCTGGGGTCTTGGCTTGACTGCTCTGGTGTCATAAAAAGGAGCTGATGGGTCTGAAAGGTGAACAGCAGAGCTATGAGAGTTGAGGGAAGCCTGGAGTGTTTCCTGAATGCCTCCAGAGTCCAGGCTGGGAATGAGTGGCACAGGAGTGGGGAAGTCCTGTAGCGCTGTGCCATTGTGCTATCTCCCTGCCCAGCCGGGCTGCGGATATCTCATGGGCGGCAGAGTTCACACAGCTCCACATCAAGCCCCCCGCTGTGTGATTCCCTGTGATCCGGCTTCTCTCATTGCTGTGCTCCCCACCGAACGTGCGTGTGATGGTCTGGTGGTTCTTACGCAGTTTGGGGAAATTAACAGTGAACTGTTGGCCTGATTACAGTTTTATCTAATAATTTTTCCTTGTTTCTTAGTGGTTGTACCCAGCAGGTAGTGGCACTTGTCTGTCCTTGTGTTGCCCTCTTGCTGCAGTCCTTAAGTTTTGTTAATACAAAACAACTTTGTTGATGACAAATTGGCCCCATCCACTCTTCAATCATGCCTGGGGCCCTTGTCAGCATAGCAGGGATTGCATTGCGAGGACGCTGATGGGGCCAAATGCCGCCGTCCCCAGATAATGATGCCTGCGTGGAGATGTGTCACCGATGCAGGTCAGAGGCTTTGACTGCTGTACCGGCCTGGCCGGGTGCCATTCCTTGGCATTTCCCAGGTTCATCCCGTGCAGCAAGTCTGGCAGTATTTGGCAGCTCTTCCCAACTTGAATCTCTCTTTCTGCTCCTTTCCTGAACTCTGAGCGACCACTGTATGGAGGGAGATGGTTGCAGTGCTTCCAGAGGAATCTTTCCCACCCCAATTAAGACATGGAAAGGTCATCATCACATACTGAAGGACAGACCTGGGAGCTTTTTCTGCCAGTTCCAGATATGCTTCAAAAAAAAGTATCAAGAAGAGAGGATGGACAAAGAATTGATGTGTTTTGAACTAATTGGGTAGTTCTTGCTACATGTTGACGTTTTATACTTGTTCCACTCACCCTGAGTCTTCCACCTTTATTTTATTGCTGTACCAAAGGCTGAGACTGTGGCCAGGCTGCCTAAAACCAGACCGAGCTGTGCTGACCGCCTGTCGGTTCCTGTGCTAGTGGCCAAGCTCTCCCCAGGTCTCACTGCCTAATTATCCTGTGCCTTTTCTCCCATCGTGCAGCTCAATTGATAATGCTATCCCTTCGGTTTGCTGCCTGCTCAGATGTGCAGGAAGGTTCTTTAGATATCCTCACTGAAAGGCTGTAAAACACCTGATGTTTTAGCTGGTTGCTTTTAACCCAGACTCGTTTCCCTACTTTACTGTGCAATACAGCTGCTCCCGTAGCCCAGACAATGAGAAAGTATGAATCAGGGCTGGGAGCGAGGGCAGGGACTGCCCAGCTTCGCTGCTGGCAAAACACAGAGCTGTGTGTTCCACTATTGCTGTGTGGCAGGTCCCCTTCGGTGGCCTGGGGACTCTGTCAGGGTGGAAAAGTCAATATCCTTCGATAGTGGTGGGAACTCCACGCTCTGGACCTTTAGCCCTTTGGTGTAGCCCACGCTCTGGTCACAGCCAGGTCAGCCCGCCCGGGTGAGCACTGAGCCAGCCCTTTGTTTTAGATGTCCCCAGTGTGCTCTCTCCATGGCAAAGCTGCAGCCCTGCGTTTTCTGCCTAACCACACTGGAGTCCCTCACTTTGTCTGACACCGTGCTCCAATGCCCTGGGAGCGGTGAGAAAGTCCCCTGTGAACTCGAACACATGAGCCTTCAGGCCTCAGCCCGTGTGTGCGTGGAGGGAGGCATCTCCTGTGGCACAGAGCAAGGCGGCGCCTGGATTCCAGCTCTCCTGCGGTCTGGTCCAGCGTCCTGCTGCCTGTAAGATCTGCTTCCCTCCCTCCCCACCACCCTGGGGAGGTGGTGCCACGCAAGAGCTGCTCTGCTCTTCTTGCAGGGCAGCGCTCTGCTTTGTTAAAGGATCATTTTGGGCAGCTGTGCACTTCTCATGCCTTCTCTGTTCAGCCTGGAGTGGAGTTCAGTGCCACAGCCATTGAACTGAAATGACTAGCCCCAGCACAAATGCCGGGCACAAATGTAATCCTGGGATGCAGGTCGAATTTGCTGACGCATCCCTGCGGTGGGTGGTTTCTCACATATCTTTTTTTGACCTTGGTGGCCAAGCAAAAACTTGGTGTATTGATTAGGAGAGAAACTGGTCATCATCCTGCGCCTCTGGTTTTGCACCCAAAACGTGGTTCTGCAGGACAATACTGGAGCTGAGAGGGAGCAGTGATGCGTAACTGTATGACAAAGCAGCATGCCAGGCTGTTGGTCCCTGTGCTGCCGGCATTTCTGTGGTGGCTGAGCTGTCTTTGAGCTGTCCTATCCTCATGGACTTCTTCTTGTGGCCAGCAGGACCCTCTGCTCTTCAGCTTGAACTTGCGGGCAGCCTCGGGTGCTGCTTTGTCTCGGTGTGTGACTGCGCTTGAGACCACTTGTTTCCTGGCGCTGATGTAGGTGATGGTTGTTTCCGTGCTGTTGAGACACAAGGGTTTGTACCTAGCTACCAGGTGTAAGAGCAGCTTTAGGCACTCTCAGTCAGTTGGTTTCAGATCAATGCGCTTGATCTTGTTGAAAACTTTTTAATGTATTCCAAGGGGTACAAACCCTCATCTCAAAATGTATATCGGTTTTAAAACCTGTTTATTTTGTGTTGTTGGTAACTCGCTTGTTCAAGCTTTAATCAAAAGCCCTAGAGCTGCAAGTGAGGAACTTGGTGTGAACTTGGGTCTCGTTTAGAAGAAGACGTTATCCTTTCTAATCATAAAGAACAGAAATTGCACCCTACAATGGCACGGAAAATGATAGCAAATCATAGTTGTCTGACTCCCCCGACTCCCTGTGACTTTGGGCTGCGTGAGGCTGACAGCTCATTACCAAGTCAGCTTGCAGCTCATACATTTGCAAGCTCTTGTTATTTTAAGTGTGTCACCACAGCTGCGTTTAAAATAACCTCCCCAGCCAAACTCACGTGACAGAGGGATGAGGTGTGCACCCAGGCTCTTACAGTCCCGTCCTTTCCCGTTCGAAATGGGTCTGTGAGGAGCCGCCACGCTGCCGTTAGAGCAGCCCGTGCCGCAGGGAGGCCTGGGCTGGAAGAAGAGACTTCCTCTGACGCTTAGTGGGGTGCGCACGGGCTGGGGCGCGTGGTGGCCCTGGCGCGCCTGGGATGTGACGTTCGTCAAGGCTGTGGCAGTGCTCCAGCTGACGTCCCGAAGCTTGCGAGCAGGCTGTGCAATAATAAAAGGTGCTAGCGAAATAATTGTAAGCGAGTGCAGCTGTACGGTCACTCCAACAGTGACAACTTTGGCCCCTATATTGTGTGTCAATAAGTCCAAGCCAAAATCCATTAATTGCCAGTAATGATGTTTGGGTTTGACTTCCAGCCCAGCCAGTTCGCCCTGGGCTTCTCCCAGCTCATGTTTCTACAATAAAATTTCCAAGTGTAGTTCTATTGCTGTTGTGAGCAGCAGAACAGACTCCTGCTCCTTTGCCGTAGGGTTGGGTTGGCAGAACTGGGGATTGCATCAAGCTGTGACCTTCCTCCACCCCAAAACTCTGACCAAGTGAAACGTAAAGGGGAAACTTCCCTGACTGGTAACCAGCGGGGATTTACTTTGGGGCAGGTGACGTGGTTCGTGCCCAGAGCCATGGGGATGTGGCAGCTGCTGTCCTGCTGTGCCCACAGCCTGGCATGTGACGGAGCCTCTGTCTCTGCTGGTTCTCCTGGATGTCCAGCTTTCCCGAGCTGTCCTTGCAGCGAGGACAGGAGCCACTTTAAAGGCAGACATCAGAGGTGGCTGTGCTGGCACACAGGAGGTGGGACAGGAGTGTGGACAGGGGGAAGGACAGGCAGTGTAAGCTGGTGCTGCCAGTCTGGATGAACCCTGACCTGCCCTGTGTGGGGGCATGTTCTTCCTTTCATCCTTCCTGCCCCTGTCTCTGAGCTCCTGTGTCTCCACAGGGAAACCATGGTGGTTACTAGCCGTTGGCCGGCACAGTCCTCGCCTGGAAGCTGTACAAAAGGCCCTGTCTCTTCCTTCTGCAGTGCACCCCTGCCCCGTGCCGGCCTGGCCACTTCTGTGGCTCTGCAGCAAAACGGCTCTGGCGAGGGACAAGCTCAGCACGTTCTCCCTCTGCCACTGTGGGGCTGGGCACCAGCCCTGGCTGAGCAGGCGGTGGCAGCTAAGGCCGTGCCGTGGCCAGAGCTCCACCCTGGCAGCCGCAGCTGCCGGCAGTACTCCCGTGCCTGTGCTAGTCACATCTGTGCCACCGTTGTCACTTACTCCAGAGCAGGGTCACACAGGGCTTCTGCTGGCATACTCATGCCTGTGTCTAAGTCGGCTGTAGGATTCACGTCCCTTGTTACAGCTTCATTAGGTCAAATCACTTTTGTTTTTATAGCAGGATGATCCACTGATAACTGTAAATCTGGGTGGAGATGAGGCACGGGCGGCTGACACTGCAGGCTGGTTTTGCAAAGTCATTCACAGCCGGGTGAGAGCGCGGGTGATGGCCAAGCTGGCAGCGCGTGGTGATGCTACATTGACAGTCCCCTCTAGGCAGGGACATCAGGGACACTTTCATTCATCTCCTTGTATTTTTATTTTGCTTTTTTACATCTGTGTTCGCTGGTGTGCTGGGGTTGCTTTGTGGTTTCAACGTGCTTGCGACCTGGGTGCGTCTGGGGGTATGGCATACGGAAGCCGAGCTTCGCTTGCTTGTTTACTGGGGGAAACTTGAGCCGGGTGAGTGGCGGCATCTGAGCCGCAGCCTCTTCCCTCTGTGCTAATTGCTGTGAATGTCACAACACGGCTGGGTTTGCTGCTGGGCACGGATCAGGTAGCGATCGGATAGTGCGGTATGGCTCAGCCGTGTACGGCGCATGGGATTCCCTTCCCCGGGGCTTGGAGCCCCTCTGGACTGCAGCTTGCAGAGGCCCTGACCCCCTCCATACCTCCTTGCGGAGCCTGGCAGGGCAGCAGCTCTCCCTGAGGACGTATAGCTCCTATGGGATCCTGCGTGGGACGTTCCCATCTCATACAGCCTCCGGTTGGGATGTGCTGACCTGATGTGTGCTGGAGACTGGGGCCTGATTCACAGGTTAAGAAGGTCTGGTGGGTGTAGGTCTGTGCGGGCTGTAGGTCTGTCTGACCCAGCCCTGTGGTGGGTGTGAGCCACTGTCACCGTGCTAGAGAGCAACTCCAGGGTCTCCTAGTTACATTTTAACTGCTGCCGCCGAGGCCTGGTTTTTCAGGTGAGAAAATAGTGTATACGTGTATTTCAAGAAAACTAAGAGGCTGACGGTTGATGCTCTGCTTACCCTTCTTTTTATATGGGTTTTTTTTTTTTTTAAACATGCATGCTTGTGAGAGCTGGAAGGTGGAAGAGCAAGCCAGCCAGCCTGCTTGGGATACAAATTCCTATCGCGGATGTATCCAGGGGCCTTCCAGGCATGTGTTAAAGCAAGACAAATACCTGGCGCATGGTTTGTTTTCTCTTTTCCTTCTCCCCAGGCAAGAGGATCTTACAGGCATGGTGCAATAGTTCATTTTAGGAGGATTCAGGACACCTATGTCTGCAGCTCTGTGGTCTGCCAGCTGCTCCTTGCAAGAGACTTTTCTGTAGGACTGCAATGGGGAGGAACGTGTGTGGGCGGTACTGCCAGTCTGTTGGAAACCGAGGTGTTGATGTTAGAACAGCCCTGTGTTTGCTCCTTGCTGCCTTCTCAGTCCTGAGCTCTTTAGGATGCCCTCAGTCCTTGCTGAGCTTTTCCATGGGGTTACAAAAGTGAGAAACACGTTCCTTTTAAAAGCAAGGGCTGAGGTTCTCACCTAGTTGTGTGAGCTTTGAGGAGTGGATAGAAGAAAAAGAAGCAGAGGTCTTGGGGCTTTTGGTGGAGTTGGGAGAGCTGGTGGTGGAGCACACGGTGCAGTTCAGAGACGCAGACCTGTGGGAGTGGGCTCTGGCTGCCATGCAGGGTCCAAGGCAGGCGGGCAGGTGGCCTCTTCTTGTAGCTGGGGCTGCTGCCCCGTGGCGCACCCCTGCGCGTTTGCAGGGTACAAGCTTTCCCATGGACGGCACTTTTCCCAGGACCCTCTGTAAGTTGTCCTTTGCATCCTCTGGTTTCATGTGAGATGCTGGTTCTTCCTTTGACTTGGTCCTAGGAGACTCGGGGGGAGCTCAGCAGATGGAGATGTGGTTTTTCGTACTGCAGGGAAAGCAGCTCTCCCTGCTCCCCTCCTGGGGCACGGGGCCGGGTGCTTTGCCCTGCTGGCGTAACAGCGCCTTTCATGCTGTTGTCTTGTTTCAGGCCAGCAGAGGTGCCGCTGTAGATGACTGACTCGCTTGTGCCTCATGTGCTACGGCTCTGCATGGCCTCTGCAGGACCAGAACGCGCTAATCTGGGCCCCAAACAGGAGGAGAGCATCAGGCTCCAGTCAGGCACCCTTCCGGCACGGAGAGCTCAGCCGCACCCAGCGTGGCACCTCATTCAGCAGCAGGCGAAACCCATCTGGAATTTAGAGAAGAAGTATGTGAGTGCTTTCCAAGGTCGCAGCCTGCTGCCCTCAGGGATCCCGCTGCAGCAATCTTGCTTCTTGTGCCCACCGTCACTATGCCACGCACACCCTGGTGAAGACGCCCTCCCAAGCCTGCCCTTGGCCCAGCCCTGCCTGGACCTGGGTGGGAGTGCTCTGCTCTACCGACAGTCCTGCCTCAGACGCAAGCCCTGCGGGTTTCCTTCCCGAAGCCCTCCAGACACCGGCTCTGCCACGGGAAGGGTGATGTCTTCCTTGCTGATGGAACCCTGCCTGCTGCCTGCACTGGCGGAGGAGCACTCTGGGCCTGGGATCAAAGGCTCTGCCCTCAGCTCAGGTCAGCAGGCTTCCAGCTCCTGTAGACCAGTGCTCAATAACAACTCTTTCCTACAGCCAAGCAGTGCTAGTGCTAAAGTGCCTTTGCTGCAGTCACTGGAGATCAAGAAAAGCACCCACAGCTTCCCCACCGCCTCACGGCCCCACTCTGGGAACGATGGAGACAGCTCCCCCAGCAGCCTGGTCAACAGAGCAGTGAAAAGCAGCGACCTTGTGTTGGAGCAAACCGCGGTCCCTTGCCTGACCCTTGTGCCCAGCAGTGCGATCCTCAGGAAGGACCGGTGCTCGCAGGAGGTTGCTGGGAGAAGAGTGCATAGCTTAAAAGAGAAGGAGCTGGAGATCAGCCTCACAGAGGCTGTGCAGCAGCCAGCTGGACAGACTGCCACACGCAACAGCTTTGGACGTGAAGTCGAAAGCTCTGGCCTTAGGAACGTGGGTAGCCGGTTCAACTGGAACAGCAGGTGGGGGCAGTACATCATAGCGCAGCTCACCCCAAAAGAAACCATCGTTCCTCTGGACTTGGAGCTGGGTAGCCATCGCCTTAACGGTAACTCGAGCCTTATAGGCACCGATGGTGCCGTCGTCTGCACTAAGCGTATCAGCGTCCATCTCTTGGCCGCGCGCGCTGGCTCTCCCGACCGCGACGCCGACTGCCAGAGCCCACATGGTGGGGACCAGGTGGCGAGAGCAGAGCCTCCGCACCTTGCTGCTGTCTCCGAAGTGACGACTCAGATGTCCACCATCCAACTGGAGAAAAAGGAGAAACGCGCCCGGGCTGTGCTCCTGGGAAAGCGCAAGTAAGTAGAGCCAGGAGGAGGAGAGAGGCCGTGGTGGGATGGACTGGGCTGGCCGTTGCATCTGTGGGTGAGGATGCACTGTGGGCACTGTGGGGGTGGCCATAAGGATAACCATGGGCTGTGTCCCTGAGCAAAACCCATCTGTGGCATCCTGGTGCGGGGGGGAGCCTTCCTGCTATCCCCAGCTTGACGCAGGCACTTGAGGTGGCTCCGGGCCTTTCCAACTTCTCCTTCAGCCACAGCTTGGAATTGCTGTGTGGCATTTCTAGCCTGCTCCCTGCACAGTCACAGGGCCCTGCCTGTTGTGGCAGGCTCTGCGTGTATGTTGGGTGAAGCCTGCTGTCGAGGCAGGTCCAGCAAGGCTGTGCTGGGCAGAGACGTGGGTTCCTAAAGGAACACGGAGCTGATGCGGGACAGGGAGGGCACAAGGACACGGAGCTCCTGCTCCTGCTCTCCTGCTGGGAGAGGGTGTCCTTGTGTCTCTGTCTTTCTGGATGCTCTGGAAGATGTTCCCTCTCAGCATGCCCTGGGGCCTCTCCATCTTGCTAGCTTGGGATGAGTGCTTGTTCATTAGCACTGGAGGGGGGCTGTACTGTCACTCCCCTACCCATGTTATCTCATGCTGCCTCGTGGGCTTCTGGGTCTTTTGGCCCCAGAAAGCATGTGCCACTCCTTCTGATGTAATGTCCTTTGTCCCAGTGTCACTGCTGAGCAGTTGCCACTGGAGCTGAGCCATCCCCAGGACAAAGCAGAGGAGGAACTTCCTGATGGCCTGGATGAGAGCTGCAGTCAGGAGGAGGATGAGGAGAGTGAGTGCTGGTTCCCTGGGGAGGGCTGTGCTCCATGCCTCGAGGTGGGGAGTGTGGGGGCTGTCTGGGGTGAGCACAGCTGGGGGTGAGCACAGCTGCCCTCCTGTCTTACATGCGTGCTGTCATTTCGGGATGACCTAGAGATTGTGCTGAGCCTAAAAGTGATGTAGCAGCAAGGAGGAACTGCATGGGCTCCTCTGGGGAGCAGACTAGGGTTCACCACTGTCCTGCTCCAAAACTTACCCATCTCCTCTCAGTGCAGGGCTGTCAGCTCCACCCCCTGCCCTGCCTTTTATACCACCAATTAGTGGGCAAAACCCAGGATCCAAGGATTTGGGGCAGCTGGGAAGGATCTGTGCCCTGGAGCATTTGTTTTCTCTCTTCCCTTCCTAATTCTGTGCATTGACTCCCCACGGAGACAAAACTTGAGTCTGTCCCCTCCTGCAGGTGACTCGGATGCTTCCTCTGTCGCTGGCGTGTCATCCAGTGGCTCTGTGGCTCTTGTATCCAGGTTAGTAGCTGTAAATAGTGCATTGAACTTGGCATCTTTGTCCAAACTTGTCCATCTTTGCCCTCCCTGGTGACAGAGGAGAGCTGTAACATGTGGGGGAATAGAGTGAAGGTAGCAACAGGCTTCCCAACCAAAATGAGCTGCTTTGCTACCCTGCAGACCAAAGCTACCTCTCTTGCTACAGACAGCAGTCTGCAAAGTGCTGAGGGTGCATCCACCACAGCAAAACAGGGGTCTTAATTTCACTGCCACTGCCAGTTGCTGGTTTAGATTTACTGGATTAAATTGTGCTCTCACGGTGTCGTTGCCTTGCAGATGAAGCAGAGTGGAGGTGTCCTGGGCCAGAGATTGCAAAAGCTCCTTGGAGTCTTGTGTCTCAGCATTGCATCCTAGAAACAAGTCCTGGAGCCTAGGTTTTTCTTTAGCTTTTGGGAGGAGGTTTCTCTTGGGAGGATTGGTCAGCCTGTAGTCATCTGAGCCCTGCCCCTGTGACTCTTGGCAGACCTTTGTGGGATCTGTTCTTGCCCATCCAGCAACAGGAGCTGGTCCTTGCAGCTGTGCTGCCCCTTGCACCAGGGCTGCCTCAGGCTTTGCTGTCTGCCTGATGACTTGCTGCTTTCCGTCATGCCATAACTCACCTGGAAGAGAAGGAAGGCTTCCTGCGAACCAGTGTTGAACCTCAGGGTGCTGCAGGGCTCTGGGTGTGCACATGTGGTTGTGAAAGTCTCACAGAGGTGACATAAATTGGACCAGCAGCTGTTTCTGGCAGGATATTGCTGGTTGGCCTCTGCGGGCAGGTGGGTGAGGCAGTGCTTGGGCCAAATGCCTCCTGCGGCGGGGAGGGAGGGATGTTGGCCACTTCTCTGTGCGGGCTGTGTGCTGGGCTGGCCTCGAAGCCTTTGCAGCTGTCTCCTGACTTCAGTCTGTTGTGGGCAAAACTGGTTTTGTACCAGGGAATGTTAATCAATATAATTTATTGCCAATTAACAAACTTTTAATTACCAATTCTGGTATTGAAAAAAAAATATACAAGGACTTAGGGAAAACACCTCTTCTTCCCCCGCCCTGATCTGCATCACCCTCACCACAGGCTACATTCAGTCGCTTCAGCGAGGTGAGGGGTGGCTTCGGAGATTGGGGTCAACATATTGTGGTTCCTTTTCTTTTGCTGCTCTTTGTTTCTTAGTGGATTCCTCTGGTGTGGCTTCTTCCACTGACTGCAGTGGCATATATTTGAATATATGTTTGTTATAAACTCTACTTGTAGCGTCATCACAACCTTAACAGATAACTTTATAAATTCTACCCTACCTCCCAGGTGTTAGGGATTGCTGTGGTAAGGAGGTTTACATACAATCGGTAAAACTCCAGCCCTCTTCCCTGCAACACACCAAAACTAAGAGGGTTACAACAGTGAATCATATACGCATTACAGCATCCACCCCTCGTTCTTGTGGACTAGATTATAGGGTTTGTCACGTAACAAACTCCATCTCTTGCCCCAGCAAAACATAAAACCCACGGGGGTTACAACACTTGGCATGTGCATTCATTGCAAGCTCGCCCCCTCATCGCTTCAGGCTGGGTTACTGACCTTAGCACTCATTGCTTGCACCACATTTCAATGATGCAAATTCCTGATAGTAGGACCAAGGCTCCTTCTGGCTTCCCCCTTCCTCCCTGTGCTACTTTTCACCTTTAGCCAACCACCTATCGCTTCATCTCTCCTAGGAACTGCACAAAGTGCCTGGCCCAGCCTGCTGAGGCTCAGGAGAAGGTGCTCAAACCAGCTCTCATCTGCAGTTTATTCCCTAATGTGCCTCCGACCATCTACTTCAGTACTCGGGATGAGAGAGGTGAGCCGTTTGGGGTGAGAGTGTCCAGCCCGTTATTAGCAAGCAGCAGTGCCATCGCCCACCCAGGAGCTGGCTGGCAGCGGCTCCGCTTCACCCTTCCCATGACAAGATCCAGTAAGGCTGTGAGATCCAAAGGGCTGGAGTAAAATGACGCTGCTCCCGCAGCCTGGAGCATGAGTCAGGCTGCCACCAGATGTTCCAGCACCCCAGACCTCCCGCAGCCATGGAGTCTTCTGCTCCATGGTAGTTCTGCGAAGGGGGCTACGCACCCTCCTCTGCACACCTGGTGCCTGTGCAGCAAACCATAAGAATTTCCCTGGGTGCAGCTGTAGAAAATTGGGTATTGTGTTTGTTTCCCTTCTGTCCTTATCTTTTTGCCTTCCTAGTGGAAAAGCTGCCTTGGGATCAGAGGAAGCTGCTGCGATGGAAAATGTGCACAGTCACGCCGAACATAGTGAAGCAAACCGTTGGCAGGTCCCACTTCAGAGTCAGCAAAAGTAAGTTGTGGGAGGCTGGCAGCATCCGACACGTCATGTCCTCCCTTGCCTCCAGCCTGTGGGCTTGAGAAGGCAGACTGCCTGCGAAGAGCAGAGCAGGAGCGATACGGGCTCGGCATTGCAGGGTGCTGGTTCCTGTTTCTGCCTGACTGACCTTCAATATCTGAGCTCTGTGGGTCCTGGCAGGGCCCGGTCTCCCTCTTGGCTTGTCCCTGGCATGGACCACAAGGGCTTGCTCCTGGGTTGTCAGGAGCTGAGGCAGCGTGTGGGGCAGCAAAGCTGTGCTCCGGCTTGTTTGAGCTGTGCCTCTAGATGGTGCTGCCACTCTAAGGAGGCTGGCACTCAGCTGATGCCAACCCCAGCACCACTGTCCCTTCTCCCCATGTGCTGAAGAAGAAGCCATCCTCTTTGACCATAGCCAGAGAGTTCTCAGGGTTGGGATCTTGTCACTGAAGAGATGTGTAGGAGAGGACTGGGGCGGGGGAATCACTGAGCATTTACAGCTGTGATCCATACCTTGGAGTATAATCCCCCAGCAGTACTTACAGGGCTCCTGCGCATATCAGGAGACCTCTGCGCAGACCATTTTGGGGCTATAATGGGACACGCAGGGCAGAGCAAGAACTAGGAAGTCTTGCCATCCTACGTGTCCCTCTGCAATGCAGCGCTCATTAGCCAACTGCTTCATTCACCTGCTGTAAAGCAGGGAAATCAGGGATTAAAGCCATTCCTTTGATCCTGTGTCTGCCCTGATCCCTGCGACAATCATGTTTGCAAGGATATGACCCACCTGGTTAACTGGATCCTGCTCACAGCCCTTGGTTTGGCAGCTTCGCAGCAGCCAGTATAAGTGCTTTGTGCTATTGCTGTATGACATTCCTGGCACACTTCTGCTAGCCCCAGGAGATGGGGTGCTGGTGGGTTGAGAGGGCGTTGTGGGTGGCAGGGTACTTGGTCACGGACTTTTCTGGTTTTCCTGCAGAAAGCAACGACTGGCTGGGTTGCTGGGGCCACCACATGAAATCCTCCAGCTTCAGAGCCATCAGGGAGCACCAGAAGGTAGGGGATGTTTTGGGCTGACCTCCTTCATATACATGGAGAGTGTGTTGGGAGCAGTTTGGGTGTCCCTCTCTTCAGGGACAGGTGTTTGCTATGCAGGCTGTCCCTGCAGCGTCCCTTCCAGACCGTGGCAGCTGTCATTCCTGTGCTGGCAGATGAGCCCAAAAGACAGGTGCACCTGAATGAGCATCCCTGCTGTGAGGGTGGCTCTTGTACAGACTGAGGCTGCAGCCAAGCCGTGTTCACTTGTGAGCTCGTCTAAATTCAGTCATTGTTGTAGGGCATATGGTTTAGAAGCAGGTGGGAAACCACTGGGGTAGAGGATACTGAGAGAGGAAGTATCAAAGGTTGAGGGTTAGTGCCCTGCAGCTGCTCAGACATCAGAAGGGATGAGGTGGCAGCTGCTGGCTTTGTAGCCGGTGTGGGTCACCGTGAGGGTGTTAGTCCCTGCAAAGCCTCAGGAGCAGGTGGGTCCTGTCTTGGTGCGATCCTGGGAGGGGAGCGAAGAGCGTTACCCTGCACCATATTCAGAAAGGATGTATCCTCTGGACAGGAAGCAGCAAGGGGTGGGCAGGGAGGTGGGGAAGCAGGGAGATCTCACAGCATCTGGTTTCCTTTCCAGCTAAACCACTTCCCCGGTTCATTTCAAATTGGGAGAAAGGACCGTCTGTGGCGTAACCTGTTGAAGATGCAGGCTCGCTGTGGGAAGAAGGAGTTTAACTTCTTCCCCCAGTCCTTCATCCTGCCCCAGGACATCAAATTACTCAGGAAAGCATGGGAGGAAGGAGCTAGCTGTCAGAAATGGATTGTGAAACCAGTAAGCACAAGTAGAGTTCAGTCCTCTGTCCTATCTTAGCTGCAGGGAGAAGATCTGATCCCTTCTTGTTTGTGTTTTGCAGCCAGCATCAGCAAGAGGCATTGGTATCCAGGTCATCCACAAATGGAGCCAGCTCCCCAAAAGGAGACCGCTGCTGGTACAGAGGTGAGTGAAAGGAAAGCAAGGTTGACACACAGCCTGGGACCTCCTAGTGTAGTCTCTCTGGCCAGATCTGGGCCACTGCCACTATGTGGCAGGGCAGAACTTGACTGGCATTTGGAAACTTCTCGGCTGCCTGGGTGTAATGCTGCTGCTGGAAGTCTGGCTCTGTCAGCTGCAGCTGGGCTTACCAGTGTGCTGCTGTCTCTGCGTAGATTTTTGAGGTCTTGGGTACAAACTGGCTCCACGGGCTTTCTGGAGCTTCTGTCTGGCAGGTGATCAGCTTCAGCTCTGCTGTGATCCTGCTCCCACTGCTTCATACTCTGGGATTTGGTATCTTTGGAGGCAAACCAACCTTATCCAGTGCCCACAAGTGCAGTGGGAAGAGAAGTCCCAGGGAAGAGGTTGCAATTGTCAAAGATTTGTTCTTATCCAAGTTAGAATGGGTCAGTAAGAACATCTGTGTGTTTGGATGTTGGTCAAAGGGTTTTATTGAAATAACAGGATTTTCAGAATCTCCTTCCCCTTCTGCAGAAAAATGGAATAGCTCATCTTGATTCGAGGCTGCTTTCTGGGAAGGTTCTTGTGAGGGCAGGAAAACTGCCTGGTGTTTGGCAGACAGGGAACTGCTGTGTTGGCTTGTCTGTTCTCCTTGTCCACCTCCTGTGCAAAGTGATAAGGTTTCCTATGGAAAATGATGACCTTCTGTGGTGAATAATAAAATGATTTGAATGAAAATTTCCAACTGTTTCTGCTCACTGAACCAAACCATCTGTGGCCCAATGCATGTCTTAGATGTTCCTGAATATTGTGATCAGTCTTGTGGGTGTGAAAAAGCTACTGTGCCTTAGAGTCAGGGAAAATCTCTTCAAAATGGAACTGAGCAGAAGGGAATACTGCTCATGTGCCACAGGATCTCATCATGCATGGGAGAGCTTTTTTCTCTCTCATTTTGACTTTGATGCACTTAATTTGGAAACACTGTGCAAAAGGGCTTCTGCATTGATTCCTGGTTTTGCCAAGCCTTCTGAGGTGGGGACTAGAGATGTTCCTGTACACAGAAATCATAACCCACCCCCGGTGCTTGCTTCCCTCTGCAGATATCTGCACAAACCCTACCTCATTGGCGGGAAGAAGTTCGACCTGAGGATCTACGTTTACGTCACTTGCTACGATCCCCTCAGGGTCTACCTGTTCAAGGATGGATTGGTTCGCTTTGCTAGCTGCCAGTAGGTTGTGTGGGAGAGCGGTGATGCGGGGGTTGCCTCAGCGCTGAGGCATGTGTGGCTGTGCTGCCTGCCTCAGCTGGGGCAGGAAAGATTATATGGTGATGCTTAAAGCTGTAGCTTGCTTAAGAAGCAGTCTGGAAACACATGGGGTCACTGCAGATGACAGTGTTGAAAGGGAATGTGAGAGGATGCTTCGTTCATCCACCCTTCCCAAGGCAAGATTAGCTCAGTGTAAAGCAGTTCTTGAAATATGCTGGCTGTGCTTCATACTGCATAAGAGCTGGCATACCAGAAACTGAGATGTTTCTTCCAGTTTTGCCCGTATTGCCTTGGGCTGCTGCGGTTCCGTCGGTGCTTTTGCTCACCGATGCTCTGGTCTTCTCTTAAGGACATGCTGTGAGGGTGGGATTGCATCCCACTGCCCCAAGCCAGCCTGCTCTGTGTCTCATGCTTTGTCCCATCAGCTCTAGGCCCGTGGGGACAGAGAGCTCGAGGCAGCAGGGCTGATGGGTGGCTGAGAGTGGTCTGAGATGAGAAGAGAGCTTCTGTCTGCCCCGTGGGCCTGGGGGCAGCCAGTTCGAGCTCAGACTGCTCGTGCTACTATTGCCTGCTCCAGGTACTCCTCCTCGATGAAGAGCCTCAGCAACAAGTTCGTGCACTTGACCAACTACAGTGTGAACAAGAAGAACACGGAGTACAAGTCCAACTCGGATGAGACTGCTTGTCAGGGACACAAATGGTAGGTGTTGCTTTTAGGGAACAGGGCAGCTCTTTCTGTTCCCTGTTAAGTCAGCCTTTTTTCAGTATTCCGACCCAAAACTTGAAGGTGCTTCCCGTATCGTGTGCTCCCGCTTGGGGAAACTGGAGGAGCAGAGTGATTTTAGTATGGGTTAGTGTCGATGGGATCTGGATGGTCTCCCTGGCTTGTGACTCATCCTGTCTGCTGCTGCTTGGGCTGTGGTTGCTGTTCACCCTGCCTGTGTCTGTGCCTTTCCCTGCTTCCAACGCTGATCTCATCTGTGCTCATTCCTCCCCTTGCCCTGTTGCGGGGGTGATGGGATGTGGTTAAAGCAGAGTCTGATTTTTTGCTGTTAGAACTTGAATGGGTAATGGTGATGCTTAAATTGAGTAGATGGGAGCTTCTGCACATCTCACTCTTGACTTCCCTGTGGAGGCAGAGAAAGGGACAGCTCTGGTGCAAAACTGATAATTTCTGTGCTACTCGGTGTGAACAGGAGCAGCGGTGCCATTTCTGGGCATTTGGGAGGAGGACTGCAGTCTTGCAGGAGTTCCTATTCTCTGCTCTCCCATGGGGGGACTGATCCAAGGCCCCAGGCACTTGTCTCTGATTCCACAGTGGTGTTTGAACTCTTTTAAAAATAGTGCAGGATAGAGTTCTCAATTCGTGGGCCTGGACAAGGCTACTTCACTTCAAAGGGAGCTGCGGAAGGTGGTTTGCTGTGGTGGGATTGCTTTCTCAGACCTGGACCTGCTATGCAGTGGTCTGTTCCTCCACTGGGACTTTGAGAAGGGTCTGCTGTCTCCAGCAGCTGAAATCCCATGGGGGCAGGATTGTGTGGGTTTTCAGAACTGCCATGCAAGTCAAAGCTGGCTGCTCCCACGTTAAAGATGAGAGTGGCTGTAATCTACTCCATCTCGTATGCAGGAAGCGTGACCTTTGGATTCCTGGCCATTAGCCACACGGTCTCACTTGAGCAACATCTAAGCATCCTTGGCTCAGTGTCAGAGTAGCTTGCAGTGCTTGGTGTGTTGTGGGAAATTCCTATAAAAGCAGCGACGCTCGTCCTTACCATCTTGTTCTCCACGTTTTTCAAAAATTTTTCTCCACCCCAAAGCCTCAGTGAAATGGCTCTAGCTAAAAGATTTACAAGGGTCTTGCTGGATTCCTGCTGAGCCACTTTGCAGTGCTGCGGGGGAAGGCCTGCAGGAAGGGGAGGTTTGCTGAGGACACGGAGGGGGAGGGAAGAGAAGATCTGGGGCCTGACATACCTTGCTTGTGCTAATTTGGGACCTATTACTCCAGTGCTGGGACAGGTCTATGACAAATTTATGTTTGTAGTAGCTTGGGCCTACAAGACCAGGGGCCAGTCTGGGGAGGGCAACAACCAGGAGCTGAGGGGTTTGAGGATGGCAGAAGGATGGCCGTGCCACAGAAGAGCTTTGTCAAGGCTTCCCTCTGCTGCTTTCACTCCCCTAGCAGGGCAGGGCAGCAAGGGCCTACAGAGCTACCTCCTTTGCTTTCTCTCTCCCAGGGCACTCAAAGCTCTCTGGAGTTACCTGACCCAGAAGGGAGTTAATAGCGAGGCCATCTGGGAGAAGATTAAGGACATCGTAATTAAAACCATCATTGCGTGAGTCCTGGCACCCCTTGCTCCGTGCTTGGCTGTGGGGTGTACCCTGGCCCCTCTGGCTCTCTGGTCCCTCTCAGCCTGGTCCTTTTGCTCTTAATCTAAGTGCTACCTCCACTGTTGGCTTCAGTATTTCTCTCTGGATCCTTCCTTTCATCCTGTTACTTATGCCCATGCTGCAGTAGCTGCAATGAGTAAATAGACCTTAGATTTCCTGTGTCTGCCTGCAGTGCAGGGGGAGAGGCCAGGAGGGTGCGATGTACCCAACACTCTTCCCAGCCTGCCACCCGCTGCCCTGCTTGGCCAGGGTGCCTGAGAAGAAAGGTCCCCCTGGTGCAGGACGGATCTTGTGTTCAGAGGTGGATCCTGCCCGACAGAGCAGGGATGCTCAGGATGCAATGCTGGATCCATATGCAGTGCAGCAGCAGCTCACAGACCTGTGCCAGTCTCTCAGCCCACCCGCTCCCGCAGCATGTGGCTGCACACGCTCTCAGAACCGGCAGCGTGTGCTGTGAACAGCCAGAGCTCTGCTGTCTGACTGTTGGAAGCAAGCATTTTTCCCTTGGCTTGCAGATCTGAGCCCTACGTGAACAGCCTTGTGAAGATGTACGTGCGGCGGCCGTATTGTTGCCATGAGCTGTTTGGGTTTGATATCATGCTGGATGAAAACCTCAAGCCCTGGATCTTAGAGGTCAACATTTCCCCAAGGTAAAGCAGTTTCTGAGCCACACCAGAGTGGATAATGGCCTTTCTTTTGCCGCAAAGTTAATTTGGCTTGTGGTGTCCCCTGCACCCTGTGCTGAAAGACTGTGGGCTCTGAAGCCTCCTTCTCCAGATCGCAGGAATCAAAGTCCTCCCTGTCGGCAAAAGCAACATCCATCTGCAGCTCAGAAAGCTTTGCTGTGCATGCTCCAGCTAGAGCCGCGGAAGAGTACATTAAAAAAGAAGGCCAAGGGAGGGATGTGTCATGTAGGGAATGGGTGGTGGCAGGGATTTCTTCTTTGCGTGGGCAGAAGTGATCAGCGGCTCCACTGCCTCGTCCACCATTCCTTGCTTGCTGATGGCACCTGGCTGTGCCAGGAGCTGCAGTGTACCAGAGCACGGCCTGTCCTGACCGTGAGAGTGGATGGGCATGAGCTGGACACAGCCGTGGTCCCACGCAGGGCTCTGGGGATGGATTTGCCAGTTTCCAGCAAATCTGGGAAGAGGTGGAGAAACGAACCGTTTCTGGTGGGGAGCCCCCATTCAAAGAGCTGTTGTCAGGATTTTTCTTTCAATGTCTCATGGCTGGCTGTGGTTTTGTATCCTGGTCAGTATTAACCCAGGGAGTGATCTCGGGGCCGTGGGGCTCGGCACCTCCGTTCTAGCACTCAGACTGCTGTGATGCTTCCACCCTGCAGCCTCCACTCCAACTCCCCGCTGGATGTGAGCATCAAGGGCCAGATGATCCGGGACCTCCTCAACCTCGCTGGTTTTGTTCTGCCCAGCACGGACAGCGTGGCCTCAAGGCCACAGACAAGAAGTGGCTCTACCTGCAGGTCAGCCCCGTTCTCTATCAGAGAAGGCTTTTCCCTTGGGGGATTTCATCTGGGGGCTGCTTGCAGCCCAGCAAATGCTCGTTTCTATGCTGTTGAGAGCCTGTGCTTGCTGATCCTTCAGCTCTGGGTCTGAGGGGCTCACATCATTGCCTGGGTATCTGATTCCTGCAGTCTCTTCAAGGCAGGAGGATTTATGCCCTCTCTGCAGGTCCATAGTTGGAAGTGAGGCCAGCGTAATTTGTGCTTGCTCTGCAGTTAGTCGAGTCGTGCTCTCTCCTCCATCCCCCTGCCAGAACTAGTGGGATGCTGAGCCGCACTGCCTCTCTGTTTGCTTGGAGGGCTGGCTGGCTGTGTGGGGGCTGGATCCGCCTACCCTCTACTCCAGGGCTGACGTGCTGTTGCCTTGAGCAAAAGGAGCACCTGTTATTTTTGCAAAGGCTGGAGCAATCTGTTCCTTGGGCAGGACTGCAGGTGTCAGAGGTTGTAGACCTATGGGTAGGGGTGTGTACAGTCTTACCTTGCAGCTAACGTGACTGTTTCTTGCATAAGGCTAGTTCCTGGGCATGTGTCCACCCAGGCCCCTGCTCCTTCTGTGTTTCACCACAGCCTGGGCTTATACTGGTTTCAAACCTGACGATGAGAGGGAAATGAGTCCTGTTCCCGGCAGCAGAGTGGCTGCTGGCTGTATGTCACTGAAGGAACAGCTTGCTGGGATGAGCACCAGCACGCAGTGTTGTACGGGCACACCAAAAGATGGGACTCTTGCCCTCCGCCTGCCCCGTGCCTTCAGTGAAGGGAGAGGCTTGGAGCGCGGGCCCGTTCCAGCCAGGGAGCTCTCGCCAACTCATCTGCGGTGCTTTGATCACACGCTTGTTTGCGGCTTGCGACGGAGGTGCTGAAGGGCAGGTGTCCTCTGAGGGACCTGCAGGGGATTAAGCAGATCCTTAACGTGGTTCAGATGATGCATTACCAGAGTTCCTGCATCCAGGGACAAGCTTGCTGAACCATATCTCCTGCCCTGGGAAGGATATGAAGGGTTTTTTTTTTGTATGTGGGCGTAATTCCAGTAGATCTGTATGTTCCCAAAGCACCACGCAGCACAGCCTCGAAGCTCTGCTCTCCCCATTTGGATCCGCACACAACTAATTGTTTTTGCAGCAGCAGAACAAATTAGCTGTGTTGATATAAGTGTTAAAAGGTGTTGGACAAGTATCTCCCAGATACTTGGGAGCATCCCCAAATGGTTCAGTTGGGTGCTTAGAATAGTTCAGATGGTTGCTGGTCAGATCGTACAAAAGGCCAGGATTTCCCATGGCATGTGGAGCTGGAGCTGAATTCGAGTCTTGAGAGTTCTTGGATGTTGCAGGAGGAAGTTTTTGATCTAAGAGTTCTCTCCTTCTTTGCACAGTACCAGTACTGAGTATTTGTGCCCCCAGTTCTGTTGTTACAGTTAGGAAGCTGCGTTCCAAGTGTGATGTAAACATGAGATCCCACCAGGCTTCAAGTGCTGTCAATCGGGTCACGGTGTGTCTGTGGCCCTCTTGCATCCTCTGTGGGTGTGAGGTGATAATTCACCTTTTGGATGAAGGAATACTGAAATGCCTTAGGGAGGAGCTGGCAGGGCCTTCCCTGTTCCCCTGCCCATATCCTTCCTGGGTCCTGTGCTGCTGCACAAGGCTATGGCTGCATCACTGATCTTGGAACTAGTGAAATCCTTGGAGAAAGCGTTCTCTCCTCCACGGCATCTTCCTGAGGGTGTCACTGCTCTCACAGAAGTTGCTGGGAGCAGCTCTGCCATGACAGGACTTTGTCTTCTCCGCTTAAATGCTCTACTTCCTCTTCTTGTGTCTTCAGTCTGGGCAGTACTTTGAAGGAGACGCCCAAGCCAGCATCTGAGCATTTCATAGCAGAGAAGATGAAGAAGGCCTATTACTTGACGCAGAAGATACCTGACCAGGTATGACACAATCTCCTCTGATACTGTGCCGTACTGCCAAACCACTGTCGCAACCAGTCCCACATGTCTATCCCTTGTCCCTCTCCAGATTGTGACCCTCAGTGGCGACAGCCAGATGATGGGGAGCACTTGGGCTCCAGTGGGTTGCAAGACAGCTGGTCAGAAATAAATCGGGTTTGCTTAAGCCATTGCTGCACTGGCTCATCTTTACATTAAAATAGGCGTGAGCTGAGGGGCACATTACCCACTAGTCCCCAGACAGGGTCTTAGCACTGCCTGTTCCTCCTTGTGTCTCTGCGCAGCTCTCATAGCCTTTGCCTGCTGACCCTGTGCAAGTTAGTAGGGACGCTTGCCTTGTGTGCCACCTGGCAGTGTCAGTAAGAGAGGCTGGGCTGCAGAACTAGGGATCTCCTCAGCTCTGTGCAGTGTTGATGTCACCACTGAGCCTAGATTCCTTCATTTTCAACGTGGTCTGTCCTCCAAACATATCAAACACATGGAGACCTCTGCCTGAAAGGGTTTGAGGAGTGGGGAGGTGGGAAGGGCGACCGACAAAACGTAGTTCAGTTCTCCCTGACCCTGGGTTGCTCTTGTCTGCAGGATTTTTATTCTTCTGTCTTGGACATCCTGACCTCAGATGATGTTCGCATCTTGGTGGAGACAGAGGACGAGTATTCCCGGCGCGGGCAGTTTGAGCGGGTGTTCCCCACCCATGTCTCCATGCGGTACTTGCACTTCTTCGAGCAGCCTCGTTATTTCAACATCCTGGTGACCCAGTGGGAGCTCAAGTACTACTTGAATAAACAGAAAGGTAACTGCCATCCGAGAGCCTGGCACAGCCACCTGAGTCAGGCAGGCTGCCTGCCAGCAGTTGTGGGAGACTTCTGAGCTACACATGTTGAGGGGGCACTGCCTGCCTGCACACTAGCCGTAGAAAATGTGTTACCCTTCGAGACTGCTTCAAGTATCACAAAAAGCTTATTCTGAGTTGATCAGAGGTGCTGACTGCTCTGGTAAATGCGGCACCAGCATTTCTAGGTGCCCTGGGGCTGAAGCAGGCTGGGATTCTGCCTTCAACCTGTAGCTCTGGCCTCTTGTGGTGTTCCTCTGCCCTCTTTTGAGGGAGAAACAGCTGGAGTCACTGGGCTTTGCTCCTTACAGGTGATCTGTGAAGTGAAAGAAAATTTGGGCCTATTCCCTGGTCTCCTGCTGCTTTCTAATTGATGAAAAACTGTCAGTGTGCGCACAGAGGAATTTTTCTTAAACACTAGAAATCTAGCTATCGTTTCCACCTTTCCAGGACACAACTCTATTTTAATTAAAAACATCCTTTAATGAGGCATAGGTGGGCTGCACCAATTCCTTCTCACCCAGGGCTGTCTCTATCAGGGCAGCAGTAGAGGCTATTTAGGAGAGAGAACCAGTGAAGTCTAGTGTGAGGGGTTAGAGAACATAAAAGAAAGAGGCTGTGGCTCAGGGCTTTCCATCCAGCATCTGATCTAGCTGGAGAGGCTTCTGCAGGAGCTGGCCCTCCACTGAGGCAACCGTATGTGTGCTCCTAGCCTGGCTGTCATGCAGAGAAAAAGAAATGCTTTTGTCAGTTTTCACTGATGTTAAAGCAAATATCAAAGGGGTTGGTAGCAGTCTTTCACAGAGAGACAGTAACCTCATAGCCCTCTCCAGCTGCGCTGTCAGCATGTGTCATGCTTTGCCTTGCTAATACCTTTGCTAGATGCTTTCCTGTCAGCTGGAAGAAAGATCCTGTCATCGTCCGCACTGAAGTGCTGCCCTGAACTTTGCCACTCAGGCCAGGGTTCTGGTTCAGTGCTCCAGCTTCCTCAAAGCAGCCCAGCGAGCAGATTTGCTCTACCCCCTCATTGCTCTTCACCCCTGAGCAAAACCCAGCCTCCCCTGGCCCCTTCCCGTTCACATATGTTCCATGCAGACCTCTATCCCTAGCCAGCAAGGTGCAAAGCCCAGGCTGTCAAGCTGCCCTGCTTCCCTCAGCTCCCAACATGTGGGGTTTTTTTCCAAGGTCCTGGGGCTTCCTGAAAGGTCACTGAGGAGCAGAGTTTGGGCAGCAAGGATTCCTCCTATAGCCAGGGCTGGTATCGTATAGCAAACCACAGTAACCCCAGCTGGACAGCATCAAGTTCCTGGCCATTGCTCTGCTACTTCTTAAATCGAGGCATCTTAGCTTGTGCAGTGGCTCTAAGGCTCTGAAAAGAGAAAACAGGAAGGGAGCAGTCCTGGATTTCTCCAGATCTCTGGATTAGTCAAGAGCAGAGAGCTTGGCTGTAGCTGGGACAGCTAGCAGGAGGCAGGAGGAGGCCTTGGAGAAAGTGGAGCCTGTTCAGTGCAGTTGCATACATCTCTGCTTCAAGGTGACCTCCCCATGCTCTGGAGCATCACACCTTGTGTGCGTCTGGAGGAACAGTCCCTTCCAGTCACGCTGCCGGTGAGCTCGGTCCGTTCCAGTCTTGCCCTCTGCCAGGTGTGGAGAGCAGCTCTCAGCCCATGTCGAGCTCTGGGTGGATCTGTGCAGGGAGGAGACGATGTGCTGATCGGTGCTGTGCAAGGAGGAGGTTGACTGAGCCACCCTCCTCTGGGAAAGGGGCTGGTGACAGCAAAGCTGCTCTACATTTGCACTGTAGGAACTTTCACAGGTGCAGCCCAAATCAGGTGCTGCCGTTGACAGGCACCGGGCACGGGGAGACAGCCAGTCTGGTCTAATTTGGCAAATCGCGTGTTGCCCCAGTTTCCCTGCTTAGCTGAGCCTGCTGCACGGTGCGTCTGGCCCCCTGGGAGGAAGGCAGGCTCTGAGGCAGCCCACGTGCTGGCGCTCGCTGGTGTTTGCTTGTACAAAGGGTGAACGCCCTTGGATTACCCCGTGTTTGCTGGGGCTCAGGCACGTGTTCAAGTAGTTACTGCATAGCATGTACCGCACAGTCAGTTCACTCCGTGCAGCATATTTGTGTGCCCCAAGCTGGGAAGGCTTAACTCCCTACAGGCTTGGTTGTTCATTCTCGCTTCTTGTCTGTCACTTCCCAGGTCTGGAGCTACTGAAGAACTGGTGTGTCAAAGGGTACCACACTGGCGCAGGGGCGGATTTGGCCCAGACGGTACGGATGGCTGTGGGTAAGCTAGGGAGAGGTGGTTGTTTGTCTGGGCAGAGCTGGGCAGAGAGCCTGCTTGTGGCTCCTGCCCTACCTGTTTGCCCTCATCTTCCCTCTATGCCAAGGCCTCAGGGAGTGTGGAAAATCCTGTGCTGCTCTATCTCCCACCAACACGAAGTCCATCTGGTATATCAGATCTGCAAGTACTTTGGGTATCCCTGGGTGCACGGAGCCCGGCCCTACATACCTGGCACCCAGCCTGCCCTTTATTCCCCTCCGTGAGGGAGCCGTCTCCGTCTGTCACTCCTGTGCCTTACAGCAGGCTGATCCAGTGAAAGAAACCCACTCTTTTGACCTCGAGATGCTCTGCTCCCACTTACAGCAGAGGAATTCATTAAGCAGAGAGCAAAGACTGCTCTGTTTGCTATTCTGGGAACAGTCTGGTGGCAGTGATGATGCACAGCAGTGCGAGGCGGTTCAAGCTGAAGCGCACTAGGGCAGCCTACGGCAGAGCACAGCAGGCTTGAGGGATTTTTGCCACGACTTAAATAGCCATTTGGTTGTCTTTTTCTCCTCCTGCAGTGGTCGTTGCCAAAGTCTTTCTTCCTCCAGAAGAGCAGCACTCAATCAAATGGCTTCAGCAAACTGGAACTGGGCAGACTGGGGTGAGTTTGCACTGGCCGTGACATGCATGAAGTTCACTGCGTGGCTTTAGAACTGGTGTCCTGAGAGAGAACTGGCACCAGGGAAAGCAGCTTTGTTTAAGGGGAGAGGAGCAGGTTGCCTTGCAGGCTCTGAAGCCAGCCTCTGCTCTCTGGAGAGCCAACTGGTGGGGCTGACGTGATGTCTACGTGTCTGGGCATGTCTCCTTGGCACTTTTTGCCCAGCTCAGATGGGAGTGAGGCCCGGAACAGCTGGACCAGGTGATATTTGGGGTTGTCATGGTTAGGACATGCTGACAAGATGTTCCCAACAGGGACCCACACCACTTCTGTGGGCTCTGATGTGGCCAGCAGTGAGCAGAGGCTCTCAGCCGCAGCGTGGGGCTGGGGGAGCAGCAAGGCCTCGGGGTCTGCTGCACTCTGCCAGCTTCCCTGAGCAAAGCTGGGCTGCAAAGTGGGTGCTGCTGGTCCCAACAGCAGCAGAGGTGGAGGACTGGGGTTTGTCTGGGTGAGTCGAAGTGGAGGACAGGCACACCCCTGGTCTCTGGTGTTAAGGGAAGGGGCATCGCTGCTCCTGTGCCCAGGCCAGGATGGAGTTGGGTTTATGTACAGGCAGGGAGATCAAGCTGTGACCCTAAAGTCCCATCAATGTCTCGGATGTCTGTGGGGTGAGTGGTGCTGCCTGGGATGGGAGATTTGAGTAGGTGAGCCTGGCAGCCCTGTCTCTGAGTCCGTGTATAATGATACTGCAGATGAATGTTGCACCATGGCTCTTTTGATCCTTCCTCACTGTCCCTGAGCAGCACGGGGTCTCCTTTCTCCTGCAGCACACTCTGCCCTTCAGCTGGTGAGGACCTCACAAGATGCCTGGAGTCCAGCCCTGCTCAGAGCTTACCTCTCAACAAGTGCACTGGTGGAGCTGACCAGAAACCTGCTGGCTGCCTGTCGGACACCACCCTGGTGATGTGACCAGGCAGCTGCCGTCCCTCCCCGGGGACACCTCAACCTACCTCAAAGGAAGAGACAGGAGCTGGCTCCAGAGAGCAAGGACCGTGGGAGCCCCATGCACTACACGCTTGCTTGTGGAGCTGTTTTTACTGTAGCTGGGACAGCTAGCAGGAGGCAGGAGGAGGCCTTGGAGAAAGTGGAGCTGTGTGACTTCCATTTTTAAAACAATGGCAAAGCCTGGGGAAGTGGGGTTAGTCTGGCCTTTGTCCTAGGCTGCTCTTAAGGCCTGACATAGTGGTGGTGGTTTCTTTGCTGCGTGGGAGCTGGCTGAGCTTGGAGTCAGCCTGGCTTTCCCGTCCCTGACCAGCAATGGGCTGAGCCCTTCCTTGCCCGTGTCTCTGTGCGCTGGGAGCTGAGTCTGCTCCTTCACTGCTGCAGCCTGACACCTGGAGAAAAGTCTGAGCTCCTCTGGAAGGAGCAGGGCTTGGGACCTGGGTCAACCAACCCCTTTGATCTTTTCTGAACGCCTGTGCTAGCTTCTGCCCTCCCCCACCTTCGGGGCCTGGGGAAGCCTCGGGCTTGCACATCGCTGCTCGAGAGAGACCACGGGTACCAGTGTAGCTTTGGTTTGTTGTGGGGACAGTGGGGCTGCCAGGGAGGGAGCATCCTCTCAAGGCTGTGGGCTTTCCCTGGTGACCTGCAGCGTAGGTGTGGGGACTGCAGGGTGGTGCTCTTCTCCTGGGCTCTGCTCTCTATTTTCCCTTCCTTTCTCAAGGATTTCTATTAAAGTTTAAGAGTCGGCTGCTCTCCTGGCCTCCATCTGCTTCCCTTTCCCTGACCCATTTGCATCTGCGGGGTGGCTCTGCTCTCCCCACGCTTCACTGGGCTCTGGTACAGGGAAGGTTTGTGCCACCACCTCGCCGTTCCCCTGTCCTACCCGGAGATGGGGGTCATTCTTGCTCCCCCATGGCAGGTAAGTGTGTGCCCTCTTGCATGGGGGAGCGGCTCCCAGCATAGCTGCTGGGGTCTGGGGTCTGCCTTATGTCCCGGGGACGCTCCTGCAGATCATTAACCAAGGGGGTCAGAGCAGCCCAGCCTTGCGGCAGGGGAAGGAAGGGTTGGGTCCCCTGAGCTGTCCCTTGCTCGTTTTGGGTTGTGTACCCCCCATTCTGGGCACTTGGACAGGTTGCTGGGGCCAAAAGAGGTGCTGAGGGGCCCTGGGGCCTGCAGAAAGCCTTTCCCTCCCCTCTCCCACTGCCCCGGAGCTGGGCCCTGTTTCTCCCGTCTCCTTGGTGACAATCTCATCGCTCCTCGGCTTCTCTCCAGCACCTGAAAATAGCCGCCGAAAGCAGAGATGCCGGCTCCCTTCCCGCTGCCAGCACCCGGCGGGGCCAGGATGGAGCCAGGCTGCCCGGCTCATGTACGGGCCCGGCCCCATCCCACCCGCTGCACCGCTGCAGGGCAAGGGCCACCCGGCACCTGGGCAGCTGCTGTGTCCCCGTGTCACCCCGGCCCTGCTGGCCTGTCCCCTGCAGTGAGCCCCCTGCCTCATCCCTCGTCTTCGTCCCTGCCCTGGGGTAGCACCAGGGGACAGGGGCTTTGCTCCTCGCACCCCGCCACTGGCCAGGGTCCAGCTGTCCCCCGGGAGTCAGCCGGAGCCACTTTGTCCCCTCGGCCCTGCAGCCACCAGCCTGCTCGCCCATGGCTGCTCCCGGGCTGGCACGACAGCCGGCCAAGGGGTTATTTGAACCTTCCTGAAATAGAAATGGAGCTGGCTGACTCCTGGGGGACAGCTGGACTACACCTGGGAGGAGGTAGGTTCCCTGGCAGGCAGGGGCTGCCCCCGCTGTGACACCCAGGGTGGCTGGGGGTGGCTGAGCCGCAGCAGGACCCGGGCAGGGGCAGGGGCAGGCAGGGCTGGGGCAGCGCTGGGGATGAAGGGTCCTAAGCCACGCTGGCTGTCGCCAAGCCCATGGCCGGGTCCAGCCCTCCTCCAGCATCCCCAGGGCAGTGGGCGATGCTGTGCCCCCCACCCGCTCCTGCAGGGCCGCATCCTGGCAGGTGCTGAGCACCGCTCCTGGAGGACGGGGATCCCTGGAGCAGGGGGGCAGTTTTCTGCCCCCAGCCATCTCTCCATCACCCCTTCCCTCTTGTCCCTGGGGCCGCGGCTGCTGCGGGGTTGCAGGGTGGCGCAGTGGCTGCGGGCACGGCGGTGGCAGTGGTGGCAGCGGTGTCCCCCCCCGCGGCTGTGGCGGGGGCATGGCTGGCATTGCTCGCTGACACCCTATCTGCCAGGCCCCCGCCAGCCGCGGGCCCAGAATAGCAGCGCAGCCCTGCAGTCAGCATGGAGCGACTCCCCGGCCCCGCTGCACCCCAGGTACCGCTGGGGCGGGTGGGGGGCCCGCCCGACAGCCCCCCGCTTGGGGACAGGCCACCCCTGGGGTGGGGGGACATGGGGAGCTGGCGGTCCCCTTCCCATGGCCAGGCAGTTGTGGGGACAAGGACGTGGAGTGCAGCCTGGCCTGCCCCCGCTGTCCCCAGCCCCTTGGGAAGGGTTGGGGGCCGTTGGCACAGGGTCCCCTCCTTCCCAGGGCTGGCTCTGGGCTCTGTAGGGAGCAGCCACTTCCCCTTTGTTGTTGTAGGGTGACTTGTAAACATTGGCTCTGCCAGTGGGTTTGTGGTTCAGGGTTGCTCTTCCTGCTGCATGTGCCGCTTTGTTATGGTAGGGTCTCCTGGGGACTGGGGAGCACGGGGTCAGCCGGCTGGCCATGCTCACCTCCCTCTGGCCTGGGGCTGCCCCCTTTGTTATTGTAGGGTCTCCCGGGACAGACCTGGTCCCCGGGGGGCAGGTGTGGCTGGCGGGGCTCCCGGCATGGGAGGAAGCAGGACCAGGATTTACACCTTGGGGTTGGGAGAGGGAGAGGATGGGTGTGGAGCTGCTACAGGATGCGGTGGGCTCTGACAGCAGAGAGGAGATGGGGGGTCCTGTCATCCCCTGCCCCGACCCAAGGACCCCCCGATGTCCCCCCAGAGCCGGGGCACAAGCTGAGAGTCCTGGGCTGGAGTCACCACGGGGGTAGCAGGCTCTGGGCAGGGGTCCTGGGTGCATGGGGGGGCTCCCCAGGGAGATGGGGGCTGAGCCCAGCCTGCACCCCCACCCTGAAAGGATGGTTCCCTCTGCCCGGCTTGGGGGGGGCTGGGGCAGCTGAGTGGGTGCAGGCAGCAGCCATGGGTGGGGGAGAGCCCGGGCTGGCTCCTGCTGACCCCCCCTCGCTGTGTGCCCCTCAGGTGGCTCTGCTGGATGCCGCTGCCCGCCCTGAGGAAGAAGGTGGGTAGCAGGCAGCACCTAGGCACGTAACTCATGCAATGAGTGCATCAGTCCTCTGCACACCCTGCACATACCCCTCATTGCTCCGCTCCTCAGCTCCTTCCCAGCAGCTCCTGGTCCCCCCGGGGTTGGAGAGCTGCAGTGCTGTGTGCTGGCCCTGTGGAGTGGGGAACAGGGGGAGTCTGTGATAAGCACCCCCTCCCGCAGCATCCCCCCGCTCCACCCAGGCAGGAGGGTGCTGAGACCTGGCAGCTCAGCTCACCAGCCAGGGCTGGGGTGGGTTTGCCTGCAGGGTTCCTGGAGTCCATGTGCCCCAGGGAGGAGGGGGAGGAGGAGGAAGAGGAGGAGGAACAGGACAGGCGGAGGAGCCCAAGACCTGTCACCTTCACGCTGGGCGACGAGAGGCTGGCACTGGGCCTGGAGAGTGAGTTTCAGAGCCCCGATGCCGAGGTCTACATGCACTTCATGAGGAGCCACTGCTGCTACGATGCTGTCCCTACCAGCTGCAAGCTCGTCGTCTTCGACATCTCCCTGGAGGTGACAAAATGGGGGATCAGCAAGGATGGGTGGGGGCCAGCGGGCTAGGACACCCCCTGACCCCCTCCCCACTCTGCCAGCAGATCAAGAAAGCCTTTGTGGCACTGGTGGCCAACGGGGTGCGTGCCGCCCCGCTCTGGGACAGCAAGACGCAGAGCTTTGTGGGTGAGTGCCAGCAGCCCCTTCCCCTGCGTGGCAGCGAGGGGTGCGGGCAGCGCTGCCAGCCCCCCGTGTCTCTGCAGGGATGCTCACCATCACTGACTTCATCAACATCCTCCATCGCTACTACCGCTCGCCCCTGGTGAGTGTGGTGGGGAGGGCACAGGGGGTCGGGGCAGGCATGGGGCAGGGAGGGGCTGTCCCCACCTCTTCTAGTCCCTTCTTCCCTCTCCTGGTCCCCTCTTCATCACTAGACCATAACTGGGGGATGTTCTGGGCCAGACCAGCATCCACTCGATGCCCCTCTGCCTGGCACCCAGGATGTGATCCCTGCACTTAGGGCAGTGGGGTGGGATGCCTGGGGAAGAGGGCAATGCCCCAGAGTCCCCTCAGTCCCCCGCCATGGGGCCACCGTGACCAGGGCATCTCCGTGCCCTCAGGTTCAGATCTATGAGGTGGAGGAGCACAAGATTGAGACGTGGAGAGGTAAGAAATGGGGGGGTGATAGGGGTGGCTGGGCATGTTGTGCTGGGCATGGAGGTGGGCTCCGGGGGGTATGGAGCTGCATGAGGGGGCTGGGGGACCCCCTTTCCCACCTCTCTCCCTTGGCAGAGGTATATCTGCAGGGCTCCTTCAAGCCGCTGGTCTACATCTCCCCGAGTGATAGGTGAGAGCGCTTCACTGGGGAAGAGCACACCCCGAGGGGGGGTGTGCCTGGGATGCAGCCCTATGCCCCCTCACGGTGTCCCTGTCACCTGCAGCCTCTTCGATGCAGTCTACTCCCTGATCAAGCACAAGATCCACCGCCTGCCTGTCATCGAGCCCGTCTCGGGCAACGTCCTCCACATCCTGACGCACAAGCGCATCCTCAAGTTCCTCCACATCTTCGTGAGTGCCGGGGCTGGGTGTGTGCACACACGGTGGGTGTGTAGGGGCACAAACAAGGGTGTTGGGGGGGCGTGTAGGTGCCAGCCCAGCCCTGCCCTGCCCTGCCCTGCCACAGGGCTCCACCATCCCCAAGCCGCGCTTCCTGAAGAAAACGGTGCAGGAGCTGCGTGTTGGCACCTTCCGCGACGTGGCTGTCGTGCCCGAGACCGCCCCCGTCTACACCGCCCTGGAGATCTTCGTGGACCGCCGCGTCTCTGCCCTGCCTGTCGTCAATGATGCTGGTACCTGGGGAGGGGACCAGCAACCACCCCATCTCCTTCTGCTGTTGGCTCCAGCCCCCATCCCCACCCAAAAATCCCCCTTCCCACCAGCCTGGCTCTCGGGGTGCAGGGGGAGCATGGCTGGTGGTCCCCAGGGCCCCCTCCCCAGCCCCTGTGCTGTCTTGCCTTGCAGGGCAAGTAGTCGGCCTCTACTCCCGGTTTGATGTCATTGTAAGTACCCTGCGTGTTTGCACGCCCGGGCACGAGTGTGCCCCTTGCACGCTGCTGGTGGGGTGCTCACACATGCCTGTGCCCATGCAAACCCACCCCATGTGTACCGATGCACGTGCCAGCGCAGGTCTGCCCTGTGTGTCGTCGGGGCTCGGTGTCCCCCTTGGTGTCAGGACAACAGGGTGAGGACACGTTGGGGCACTGAGCGGGGCCACCTCTCCTGCAGCACCTGGCAGCCCAGAAGACCTACAACAACCTGGACATCAGCGTGCGGGAAGCGCTGCGCCAGCGCACGACCTGCCTGGAGGGGGTCCTCACCTGCTACCCCCACGAAACCATGGAGGACATCATCGACCGCATCACCAAGGAGCAGGTGAGCAGCTGGGGCCCCTTGCACCAGCACCAGCCTCCCCCCTGCCCGCTGCCTGACCTGCCTACAATGCTCTGCCTGTGCCCACAGGTCCATCGCCTGGTTCTGGTGGACGAGAACCGTTACCCGCGGGGCATCGTTTCCCTCTCCGACATCCTCCAGGCCCTTGTGCTCACTCCCGCAGGTATCGATGCTCTTAACTCTTAGCCTGCGATGCTCCATCTTTCTTCACTTGCACCCTCCATTTCTCTCCACTTCAGGTAGGCGCCGTCCCCTGCCACTGCGCGCCTGTCCCCTCCCTGCTGCTGGGTCACCCGCACCTCATCACCTCCTTGCTCGGGTCACCCGCTTCCACCCCAGCCAAACCGGCCCCAGGGGGTGGAGGAGGCTGGGGCTGCAGTTCGGCAGCGCTGGGTGCCCAGGTGGGGACAGGAGGACTCCAGATGCTGCTTGTGCCCAGGGACACAAGGATCACAGGGGTTCCCTTCTGGAGTCCTGATCCCTGGTGTCTGTGTGGAAGGATGGGGGCACCTGCCATGGAGACACCCCCAGACCCCCAACCAGGCAGGGTGTGGGATGCAGGTTTTGCAGATGCCTGGGCTGGAGGAGGGGTTTGGGGTGTGATGCACCCCAAGACAAAAGCCCTTTTTTGACCTTGCCTCAAAGCCCTCTCAGACCTGAGCCCCTCCAGTGCCATTCCCAGGGGACACAGAGGGGACATGCCTCCACTCGCACACCCCGGACATGCTGCCCACCACTAGCCATGTGCACAGCGTGGCCAACCCACAGGCCATGGCTGGCAGAGCTTTCCACCCGCTCCAGCCCCAAAACTGCTTGCTCCAGGGACAGGGCTCACTCCCAGGCCACGCTGGGACCGTGCTGCCCGGCCGCCTGCTCTGACCTGGCTCTGCTCACCCACGGCCTGGTGAGTCCTCACTGGCGATGGGCGGGCACGGCGCTGGGACCCACCGCGGCACCCATTTAGGGGTGAACTGGAGAGGGGGAGAGCTGGCCCCGGTGCCCAGCTGCTTCCCAAAGGTGATGATGCTTTTTTGGGGTGGTGGTGAGGAATGGGCTTGGGACAGCCCCATGCCCACCAGTTCCCCCAGCAGTGCCCAGTTGCTCCCCACAGAAGGAGGCTGGGAGTGCTGTGTGTAAACAACACCAGAAATGGGACCTTCCCCCCACCATTTCCCCATCAAGGTGCCTTTGCCCACCCCATCCCTGGTGCCCACAGGGCTGGCTGTGTCATGAGCTGCAGGGGGCCACCAGGATGTCCCTCTCCGGGCCACCACCCCCCCAGGGCTTGCATCCAAGCCAAGAATGGAGGCAAGACCCTGCCATACACCAGGTCGGATCAGAGGGCTGTGCTGCAGGGTGCCCAGCCCAGCGCCAGTGCCCACCGGGGGGGGGTTATGGCCTCGCACCCCGTCTTGCCCCACAGGCATCGACCGATCCTCGCTCTGAAGATACCAGGGAAGTGCCGCCATCTCATCCGACTCGGGGGTCTCTTGCGTGGCCCTGGGGCCGTGGAAGGAGGCCCGAGCCCCGGAGGCTCTCCATGGGGAAGACCTGCCCACCCACCCTGGTCCTGGGGCTCGTCTTGAGTCCGGGAGCTGATCCTGCCGGCCCCGGGAAGGCAGGGAGCAGGGAGAAGGGGGCCCGGGGTGCCTCCCGCCAGCGAGTGCACGGTGATGCTCGATGGACACTGTGCCGGAGGAGCCATGCCAGGCCTGCAGATGGGCACAGGGACCCGCATGGCCCCAGGGGTACTTGGCCACCCCGCTCCCATTCCCACGCCAGATTTGAGAGCTTTGGCCATGGCTCTCCTCAGCCAGCACGGTCCCGCTGGCTGCGCCCGGTGCCCCGTAATGTAGGCTCAGCTGCACACACAGGCTTGTTTATTATAGGGTCACACGGGGCTGGAGCTCCCTGGCAGAGGCACAGCCTGGGGACCCTGTGCACATTTTGGGGTGGGTGGGGGGTATTTATTTATTTATTTGCTGGTCTCTTCAGCCTTGTTGTAATAAAGCAGCCTGCTCCAGGAACTGCTGCCTTGCCTTTCTGGGGAGCAGCTGGGCATGGCTCCTGCGGAGAGAGCCAAGCTGGGGAAGGGGTGCTAGCTGCTCGGCAGGGCTGGGGGACCCAGGCTGGCGGAGCCAGCCTGGGGTGCCAGCGAGGGTGGCATAGGCACGGGGTGGCACCTCTGCCCATGTGGGTAGAGCCAGTGGGACGGGGACGTGGGGTGTGGTTGACAGCTCCACCATGGTGGTGGTGTGCGGGTCCCCTCGGGGACACCCCAGGGACGGCAGCCTCGGTGCCAGCAAGGTGTCTGCCTGCTGCTTCCCTCAGTGCAGCCAGGATCCCCAAGCAGCAGGGAGGTGAGGGGGGGTTCACTGTTAGGGTGCCCCGTACCCCAGCCCTCCAGGAGCCTGGGCAAGCGGCAATGCATCCCCTGCCTGTGGCTACCGCCCTGGCCCTGGATACCAGCCCCCGTCCTGCTTGGGGACAGGGGGAGCTGAGCTGATCCTCCCCTGGCTGCTTTGCCCGGAACGAGTCCTGTCCCCATTCCCGTGACCCCATATCAGCATCTCAGTGAAATAACCGCTGATAGTGAAAGGTCCCGGGTGCTCCACACCCCTCCTGTGCTGGCTGGCCCTGCCAGGGCACACGATACCGGCGCCGGGTGGTGACAGCCCTCCTCCCCGTCGCAGGGGAAGTGCTGTGTTGTTGCTCTGCTTGCCCAGGGCCAGAGCTGGCTCCATCCCTCAGGACCAGGCACAAACCCCAAGCCCCGCTGCCACCGCTCGACCCTCCCCTGGGAGGCAGGGGGGAAACTGAGGCACAGAGAAGCGGCTGAGGCCAAGGTCAGCTGTTCAGAGAAGACCCAGATGTCCTGGCTCCAGGCACAGATCCACGCACAGCGACACAAGGACGGGACAAAGGAGACACCAAACGGCTGCAAGCCCCCTCCCCGCTTTCCCCCCGCCCCGGCAGAGCTCCCAGGTCCCCGACACAGCCCAGCTGGACGCGGGATGGGGGAGACACAACCCCTCGTGGCGTGTGAAAGGCACAGCAGTTCCCCAATCCTCCTGCTGATTTGGGGCAGGGGGATACTAGTGCCCCAGGGGTGATTTGGGGGCACCCCTCATCCCCCCCATCTTCCCCATAGTTGGGCTGGGAGCCCCCCCTGGCCCAAGCTGGGCAGTGGGTGGGTGCTGGGGTGGGTTTGCCTTCCTGCCCCACCTTGTGGGGCAGCGGGGATCCCCACTCGGCACCCAGGGTTGGGGGGTTTGTGTGCAGTCAGGGGGCCCCCGGGCGAGCGATGAACTCCAGGTTGATGGGCTTGTCGGCCACCAGGACGATGCGGGACACGGATGTCACCTCCACGCCGCGGGGGTCCGGCCGCACCTCGAATGCCTGGATGATCTGTGGGGACAAGGGGAGTGGCAGCGCCTTGGGGAATCCCTGGGGTCCCCATGCCAGCTCGCAGCGAGTTACCCAGGGTGGGGGGTCCCTACTCACCCTGGCGAGGGCCAGGTGCATCTCCAGCTCGGCAATGCGGCGGCCGACGCAGGCACGGACCCCGTAGCCGAAGGGGATGGAGCTGAAGGGGTGGTGGGGGGAGCCGTGGCCCCGGAGCCAGCGCTGGGGCAGGAACCGCTCGGGCTCAGGGAAGTAGGTCTCGTCGTGGGACATCGCATAGTGTGCCAGGACGAAGAGGGTCTGCGGGGCAAGAAGAGGGGGCTAATGACCCCCGCCCAGCCCCACTGAGCGCAGTGGGGGTCCCCATGGCACAGCCCCCACTCACGTTCTTGGGGAAGAGGTAGTCTCCGATGACAATGTCCTTCTCATAGAAGACCCTGGCGTTGGTGGGCACCACTGGGTAGACCCTGGGATATGGAGAGAGTTAGTGGGGGAGCAGGACCCATCTGGGGACCCCAGAGGGACAGAGCCACAGGCAGGACAAGGGGGAGCATCTCCCGCTGCTCAGCAGCTCCGTCCTCCTCTGCAGGGAGGAGGTGGATGGATGCGGCCCTGAGGGACTGAAATCCAGCCCTGCACCCTGCCTGGCTGGTGCATCCCCCGATGACAGGGGAGAAGGGACTGCCCCCAGGGAAGGGGCCAGCGACCGGGACCCTGGGGCTTGGGCAAGGCTGGGCTGTACCTCAGCGTCTCCTTGATAACGGCCCGAAGCATCGGCATCTTGGGGATATCCTCAGCACCAGGAAAGCGGTTGGCAGGCACGACGGCTTTCAGCTCCTGGTACAGGGTCTCCTGGATGCCCGGGTCCCGGGAGAGGTGGTACAGGGCCCAGGACAGCGTGTTGGAGGTCTGGGGGAGCAGACACCGAGGGGAGTGAGGGAGATGGGGCCGGTACACAAGTGACCTTGTGCCAAGCATGGCACCAGTACGGCACTGGACAGCCCCTGCTCCAGTGCGCAAGGAAGCCAGGGGCAGCGAGCATGGGGGAAACTGAGGCAGGGAGCAGGGCAGGGAGCAGAGCAGAGGACAGGGTCTGTACTGACCGATCCCTGAGGGTTTGCCCCTGTGGGGCATCAGCCCCCCAACCACCAGCCCAGAGCTCGCAGGGGCTGGGGAGCACAGCTAAGCGTGGCTTCCCCTCGCCATGGAGCTCAGTGGGGATCACCCGGCAGCAGCTGCCCGGCTCTCACCGTGTCCACGCCAGCCAGCAGCAGCTCAGCCACGCTGCCGTAGACCTCGTCCAGGGTGAGCCTGCCGCTGGCCAGCAGGTAGCTCAGGTAGCCGGACACCTCCTTGCCCCGCTCCACTTGCCCCTCCAGCTCCTCCATCTTTCGGTCAATCAGGGTCTTGCCTGTGGGGACACAGAGCGGGACCCAGCGCTGACAGAGCAAGGGTGGCCAAAAGGACACGTGGCCGGGGACTGCCTCGCTTCTGGGGGTCCTGAGGGAGTCTGATCCCACCGCGCCGGGTCCCCATCGTCACCGCTCACCGAAGGCAAAGATGGTGTCCCAGCTGTCCAGGTAGCGGTCCCAGAAAGGCAGCACCTTGCGGCTCCATCGTGGCAGGACGGTGGCGAAGACAGAGTTCTTGAACATGAGGTTGATGGAATCAATGAAGCGCTGGGTCTCGGCGGGGACCTGCTGCTTCAGGCACCCAATGCGGGTCTCGAAGAGGATATAGGAGATCCCTGTGGGGGACAGGCCACATCCAGACCCCCGCAGGGATGGGAAGAGCGGGGCAGGGCAGGGGCGAGGGGGAGGACCCCCCTACCTTCCAGGGCGAAGCGGTAAAGCAGGTTGGCCACATCCTCCACCAGCACCCCCGAGGGGCTGCGGCTCCGCTCGTCCCGCAGCCGCACCATCAGGTCCGACACCACCTCCCCGATGGCATCCGCGTACAGCACCGCCTCCGAGGGCTTCAGCAGCCGCTTGTTGAGGACCTGGCGCAGGCGGTACCAGCGCTCCCCTTCCCTGCGCGGGGACAGGGCTCAGTGCTGGGGGCACGGCCAGGCAAGAGGCAGTGGCTGGCAGCAGTTTCCCAGTCCCTGGGTGCATCCTCCCCACACCGGGCTGGAACCACCCCGGGGGTCTTTCCACCCGCCATGGCCATGCCCTTCTGCTTGGGGAGACCTGCTGCTTGCAGGAGAGGGAGCAATGCGAGCTGCCACCCGGGCCCTGCACCCGAGGAAGGGACAGGAGCTGCCTACCGCCCCACGGAGCGCAGCCAGGGCAGGACTCACTCCGTGAAGGGTCCGTAGGGCAGGCGCCGGGTGTCCCGGTGCTCCTTCCACAGGGCCATGTCGCTCCGCATGGGGTACTTGCCCTCCTGCCGTAGCAGCTGCTCCAGCACCACTGGGCTCCCGATGTTGATGTTCTCATAATGCCCAAAGGTCGACTTCCAGATAGGGCCATAAATGCGCCTGGACATCAGCTGTGATGCACCAGAGCATGGCAGGGTGAATGGGACAGGGCCAGTACTGGGGCTGGATCAGTCCCTCCCTGCCCCGATACTGCCCGGCATGTGTCCAGCATGCTCTGCACCCATCCCAGGGACCCCTCAGCACCAGCTGCGCCCAAGCACCCGCCTCTGACCTCCCAAGCTGGCACCATCCTTGAAGCGCTCTGCAGATGGCTTGGGCTGGTGTCTCCAGGCACACGTCCTCTGCCAGCACTAAGCACACCAGGCACCGACCCCTGGCACAGGCTGGCACATCCCTCACCCACCCCAGAGCTGCACGGAGGGCCTGGTGGGTCTTTTGGGGAAGCAAGGCCAAGAGGGGACAGCAGGGACAGGGACAACTGCCAAGTACAGGGCTCTGCCGAGATGCAGGGCCATTGCAGTGGCTGTCAGCAGGTCCAAGGCCTGCTGCTTCCAGCATGACCCCAGCTCTGCTCATCCTGGGGACAACAGTCCCCGCATGGGTCCTTGAACCCACCACCCGATAAGGGTGGTTAATGATCAGCGGTGGGAGGGCAGCGCCAGGCTGTGGCAGGACTGGGCTGCTCCCAGGGCAGGTTGCCACCCCGGAGATAGCCCTCAGGCCATGGGCTCACAAGTCAGCTAGGGGACATCCACCAGCATCAGCCCTGCTCTGGGCTCTGAGGGCCACAGCTTCCCGCTCCTCAGCTGCACCCAAGGGTGCCATGCCTGCCTCCCCACTGGGGAGCACTGTGACCCGTGAGTGCCTCCCTCGGGGGCAGCCAGGCAGCCCTTTGCAAGTGGATCTGCACAAAGCCACGTCCAAGGGGTGGTTTCCATCCTGCCTGGGGATGCCAGAGCCCCTGAGGAGCAGGGCCAAGCCCGGGGGGCTGCGGGGGACCTAGCAGGGAAGCCCTGGTCTCCGTTCTCCGTGGCTGCGGGGATGCATGTGGTACAATCTCCCTTGGTGACTGACTGCATCGCAGCCTGCACCCGGATTCAGCTGGATTCGTCACCGCGGGGAGACGTTCCTTGCGCGTGTGGTGGCAGAAGGAGGGGGAGGGATGGCCGCCCCAGTACTGCAGGCAGCTCGCCGGGCGAACACGCTGCGTGGGGCCGCGGGCAGCTGTGGCCTGGGTTGAAGCCTGCCCACCGGCATCTGCTGGCAGCCAGGACCCGACATGGCACAGGTGTCGGAGAGCAGGGCTGAGAGAAGCTGGAGCTGCTGGGATCTAGGGAAAGGCACCTCTGGAGCATGCGGGCATCTGTCCGCAAAGCCGGGCCGTGCTCGGAGCCCCAAGGGCAGGAGGGAGCAGTAGGGACCTCCTGTGCCCACTCCCCAAGACCCCACTGCCCTGCGACAGCCCCTTCTCCAAACAGCCGTGCCCAGTGCTCTTTGGTGCCGGGGAGGCCTGATCCTGCATGCTCCTCCGGCTGGTCAGAGCTCCAGGGTGCTGGAAGATGCCGCCTGGCTCGCGGCCAGCTAAGTCCATCGCTTGCTTCATCCGACGTATGAGGATGTGTTGACAGAAGATAATAAACACCTCTGCCTGTCCCTCCCCTGCCTGCCCAGATACCATCTGCCCAAACACCTGCCTGGTCGCCTGCTCCCAAACCGCAGCCCCTCCAGCTTGTCACAGCCGGGGCAGCTTGGGCTGCACGGGGATGCCAGGACCCTGTGAGCCACCCCTGCACCTTTGCCCTCAGCTGCCTGGCTGGCTCGGGGATGCTGGAGCAGCCGTGGGCTGGCAGGACCCTCCCGGGGCCACCCGGTTCTGTGCTGGCCCGTCTCCACGCTTCTGGCCCCAGCATCACCCCACGGTGCAGGGGTGCTCCCCACCACCCAGCCCCTCCTCTCCCCCGACCCCCCGTCAACTCCCTGCCGTCACTTCTAGGCTGCTCCCCCCCTCCCCGGAGCCCCTCACCCTGCCCCCAGCACGCACCCACTCCCCCCGTTGCAAAGTCCCCACCCCACGCACAGCACCCTCCCTGCAGCCCACCCGGGAGCCTCTCTACCCCACGCACCCGTCCCAGTCCTCCCACCCCCACGCACCCGTGCAGGGTCCCCACGCCCCCGCGCACCCCGCAGCCCCGGCCCCCCGCAGCCCCCGGGCCGGGCTGCCCCGGTGCACCTGGAGCCGGTGCGTGTGCAGCAGGTAGCCCCGCAGAAAGAGCCAGAAGAAAGTCCGGAGTAACCCCGGCCCCGGTAGCTCCTCCGGTCCCTTCAGCCGCGCCGGCCCCGCCGCCGCTGCCGCCGAGCCCCCGGTCCTGCGCGGCGGCCCCGGGATGCTGCTGCGCGGCGGCGGCGGCGGCGGCGGCGGGCGGGGGCGCAGGAGCAGCGGCAGCAGCGGCCGCTGGGCCCCGCCGCTCGGGCCCGCCATGCTCCGTCGGCAGCGGACGGGACGGGGCGGGGCGGGGAAGCACCGGGGGCGATGGGGGGCGGCACCGGGGGCGGTACGGGGGGGGGGACGGCACAGGGGCGGCAACCCGGTACCGGCACCGGCACCAGGCTCCGCGCACCGGGAACTCAGCATCGCGCACCAGGTGCTGCGCACTGGGTACCGGCCCCGGTGCCGGCTGCTGCGCACTGGGTACGGGGTATCAGCTGCTGCGCAGCGGGGACTGGGCACCAAGCAGCGCATACCGGGCACCTTGTGCCAGCCACTGCACACCTGCTACCGGGCCGTGGATACCGGCTGCAGCATACCGGGTACCGGCACACCGGGTACCAGGTACCGCACACCGGGTGCAACACGAAGTACTGTGCACCGGACGCCGCCCAGCGGCGTCACACACTGTGCACCAGGTGCTCGGTACTTGGAACTGGCATCAGCAGTACCTGGTGCCATGTACCAGGTACCGGGTGCCACAACAGCACCGTGCACCAGGCAGCGGGCAGCCAGCACTGGCACGGCACAGTAGGTACAGCACCCCCGACACAGTGTAGTGTGTGACACTGGCACCAGTATCAGCACCAGGTGCTGCACACGGGGCATTGCACATGGGCAGCGGGTGCTGGCACTGCTCACCAGGCACTAGCAGTGGCACTGGGCACTGCACCGGGCACCGCGCACCGTGTGCCAGCACCGACATCGCACTCTGGCACTGGGTACCACATCCCAGACTCTGCACACCCTGCAGCAGCACCAGGCTCACTGCTGGGCCTGCTCTTCAGAGCTGCTGGACCTCCTGGCCTGAGCCCTCCTGCCCTGCCTGTCATAGCCCTGTCCCTGCCCTGTCCTCCTGCGATGCAGGATGGTGCCCTGGGGAGCTGGGTCCAGGCTGTCCCAGGGCCTCTCTCAGCACTTTCTCCAGGCACTGCCAGCTGGGACCCCAGCTGGGGAGAGCTTGGCATGCCCAGTGAGGCTGCTGGCAACCCAGCCAAAGGCAGGTTTAGTTTGTCTTCATGCCAGGGAAAGCATGGCACCAGCTCCTGCCTCAACCTGGTGCAGGCCAGGCTGTTGAGTTCACGAGCAGGGCTCTGCTGCGGTGATGTCCAGGGCTGTGGGTGCAGGGCACGTCCCCTCTGGCCAGCCTGATACTGCCACCAGGTCCTGGGGCCATACGGCAGGGCACTGCCCTGCCCAGGTGTCACTCCTGGGGCAGGTGGCACCATGCCTCTGCCTGGGACATCCCAGCACTGATCATTAACCACCCTTATCGAGCGGTGGGTTCAGTGTCCTGGACGAGGACGTTTTGTCCCCAGGTTGGACAGCCCATGACTGGCTGTTCTCCCTCTCAGTGCTACCTCACTGGGGGATGGGGGATGTCCTAGTCTGGGCTCCAGGCTGGTGCCTGATGTGCTCCCTGTCAACGGGGCTGGGGCTGGTGGCGCAGGATCCGGGCACCCCTGTGCCTGCAGACACCCATGAGGCACCCCGGGCTGCGACAGCCAAGCGTGAGCTCCTGCTGCCATCTCATGGCTGTTCACAGCCAGCTCTGCAGCTCACCCTGCCCCAGGCACACCCAGAGTCGGGGACAGCAGGACACCCCAGGCCCTGGCCCTGCTCGGGGCTTGCCAGCCTGGCACCCTGCCACCCTGCAGCCCTTGCTCCCCGTGACTGGGGACACCTCAGCTGCTCCCAGCCTGCTGTGGCTGCATTTTCCCTTGCGGGGGAGTGGGACCCTGCTGCCTCTTTCAGTTTAAAACTGTTGCCCCTTGCAAAAACGTAAAAAACTACAGGCCCTGGTAAAAAGTCACTCTCCATCTTTCTTATAAACCCCTTTATATACTGGAAGGCTGCAATAAGGTCTCCCAGAGTCTTCTCCAGGCTGAACAGCCCCAACTCTCTCACCTTTTCTTCATAGGACAGGTGCTCCAGCCCTCTGATCATTTTTGTGGCCCTCCTCCAGACCCGCTCCAACAGGTCCATGACTCTCTTGTACTGAGGACTCCAGAGCTGGATGCAGTGCTGCAGATGGGGTGTCACGAGAGGGGAATGGAGGGGGAGCATCGCCTCTCTTGACCTGCTGGCCATGCTTCTTGTTTTGCAGTCCAGCTTTCTAGGCTGCAAGTGCACATTGCCAGCTCGTGTACTATTTTTCATCCATCAGTATCCCCAAGTCCTTCTTCCGCAGGGCTGCTCTCCATCCATCCCTCCATCCATCCATCCATCCATCCACCCACCCATCCCGCAGCCTGTACCGGTACCAGGGTTGTCCCGACCCGGCTGCAGGACCTCGCACTTGGCCCTGTGGAAGGGCAGCCTTTACCACCGCGGCGGCTCCCCGGGGGGTCCCCGCTGTCCCCGCAGCCCGGCCGGGGCGGGGCACCGGCAGCCCGGCTCCTTCCCGGTGCCGCCGCTAGGCTGTGCTCCCCGCCCTCGGACCGCGGGCGGCAGCGGCGGGGACTGGCCGGGGCTCCGCCGGGGCTCCACCGGGGCCGGCCGCCGGGGCTGCGGGGGAGGCCGGGCAGGAACGGGGGGGGTCGGGTGAGTCAGACCCCCCCCGAGCCTCCCGGCGGGGACTTCCAAGGGAAGCGGCCAGGCCATGACACATCTGCAGCCGGAGGATGTCACGGGGAGCCGGGGGCATCGCCAGCTCCTGGGAAGTCCCCCAGTGCGGGGCCAGCCCTGGTCCCAGCTTGGTGACAAGCGGGGCAGAGGCAGGAGAGAAAATGCTGCGTTTATCCACGGGGATGGGGAGCTGGGAGTGGCAGGTCCCATCCTCTGTGTCCCTCTGCCCCAGGGATGCTGCAACTCTGCTTGTCCCGCAGCCGCATCATCAGGTTGGGCCTCACCTCAGCGGTGCAGAGACAGGTACCGTGGGAATCCCCCGCTACTCTGCCCCTCAACCCATCCACTACACACAGCTCATGGAGTGCTGCCGCCAACGTGGAGGGTCCTGGCTGCTGGGACGGAGTGACAGCTTCTTTACGTGACTTGTGCAGTGTCACCCAGGAGCTGGAAACTTTTCCCAGGGCTGCATCCGCTAACCCCCATTTGCTCTCCCACAGCCGGGGGCGAAGCGGGGTGTCCCAAGGGAGGGCATCCCCTGACTCACCCCCAGGAAAGCCCAGGCTGTGAGAAGGCTGAGCCCGGGGTCCAGGGACTGTAAATAGCCCACAGCATTTAGCTGGATATGGTCCATCACACCAGCTGTGTGTCACTGCACTGTCATGGCCTGAGTCATGAGCCATGCTGGGGGCCAGTGGCGCTGCACGGGGGGCACATGGGGAGATCCAGAGGGATGGGGACAGATCCCAGACCTGGAGACAGCTGCTCTTCTTCCACGTAGAGGGTTCAAATGGGACCCTCTAGTTGCTCTTCCAAAGGTCCCCATCCCCTCATTTCCCTCTGTCTGACCCATCGGACCTGGGCAGGGGCTTGAGGACAGCACAAAGCTTTTGAAACAAGAGGTAAATCAACCAGCATGGTGGTTCCCCTTCCACACCACATGGGGCTCACCACCTGGCAGCAAGCTCTGCTCTGGGCTCCCCCTGCTTTGTGCCCCGTGGGACCCTGGTGGGCTGGGACCTTTCTCTGAGGACGTGGGAGCTGGACGCCGGAGCGAGCTGGGGACTGGCAGCCCGTTATCACGGGAGACGGGAGGCAGCCCCGGGCTGCTCTCAAGTGGTCCTGGCTGATTAGTGACTTCAAGTGCCTATGGAGTTATTCTAAGCCAAGTAGGTGCAAAGGGAGTCGACCTGGGACCAACAAGACCAGCGCCGGGCTTTGCTGGGGCATCCCCCACCTCCTTTGCTCCCTGCTAAGCCCTCTGAGGTGGGGAAGTGTCCCCCTGCTCCAGCCGCTCTCCCTGTCCCTTACTCCTCCTGCAAAAGGCTGTTTGCTCCAGCCCAAAGCAAACCTGATCTTATCTCCCGACTCCAGTTCCCTTGGCTGTGGGCCACGGACGATGCCTCCCACGCAGAACTTGTGAAGCCCATTTGGGGACCCGCGCACAGAGCGGGCTGTGTACGCTGCCACATGACATCATGTTTACGGCCCATGGGGGCCCAAGGACACCCCCTCCCAGAGGCATTGCTCCCAGCCCAAGCAATGTGTGTCCTTCCCGTGGCTGGACAGACGGACCTGCGGGGAGCTGGAGGGAGCGGGACTGGCCACAGCACCGTGCCTGCCCAGAGAGGGTGGTTTCAGCTTTTGCAAGCTGGTCCCCCCCGGCCTCAGTTTCCCCTCTGGACAGCGGAGAGCAGATCCTGTGTGAGCAGTGAGGGTGCACTGCTGCAGCGGCACAAGGTCAGGCCCTCGAGTTGCTGTGCAGAGAGAAAGGCAAATTTTCTCCCTTTGGGACGTGGATGTTCCCTTCTCTCCCAGGACACAGCCAGGCCTTTTCTGCTGCTGCGTGAAACTGAGGTTGTTGGGAAAGAGCAACAATGTCCAGAGACACAGGGACTCCCTAGGGAGTGCTAGGGCTATCCTTTCTCCCATCCATCCATCCATCCACCCATCCATTCATCAACACTTGCATGCATCTTTCTATCTCACAGCCATCTCTCCATCCATCTACTGAGCTGCCTGTGCACTCACCCATCCATCCATCCATCCATCCATCCATCCATCCATCCATCCATCGACAAGCACGTTCATCACTCTTCCCACCCACCCCCACACCCACCTGCCCATCCATCCAGCTATCCACCCACCCATCCATCTGTCCATCCTCCCATTCACCCCTCCATCCATCCATTACTGCCTGTCAGTGCCCCGTGATGCCCAGCCCTCCTCGGGGTACAATGTGTGCCCATGCATGTGTGCAGATGTGTATGTGGGACACGCTGGCCATGTGGAGCACCGTGGGTGGGGATGTCCCATGCTGTGTCCGGCCATAGGGCAGGGGCTGGGAGCGTCGGCCGGGTGGAGGGGGGGGACCCGTCTAATTTAACAACAAGCCCCGCGGTCGCTGTCAGCGCCGGGCGGCTCTGATCTGGGGACAGGTCCTTGTCAGCTCCGCTTGCCGGCCTGACATGAAAGGGCTCTGCGCCCTGATAAGGCCCCAGACACTCGGCCCCGGAGGTGGGCAGTGCTGTGGCCGAGCCTGGGGGACCCCCAAGCAGTGAGCCCTGGCGTGGCTGTCCCCAGATTCACTGTCACCCCAGCACCACGGGGCTTGTGTGTTTGCATCGGTCAGGGAGCTCAGCCCTGGGGACTGCCCTCTGCTTTGGGCACTGGATCGCGCCCGGTGTCACCACCAGCTCCCTCCAGTGACATGACCCCAGGGAGGGCTCCATCCCCAGTGTCCCCCTGGCTGCCACCAGCCCCTCTGCTGGCCGTTACCCCTCACTGGAGTCCCCCGGCCACGAGCGGCCACGGATGGGGACCATGTTGTTTTAATAAGATCATTCTTCTCCTGCCGTGAGGTCGCAACCCCGGGCTTATGACATCACAGCGCGCTGCCATGGAGACGCCAGGATGTCACAAACACAGCTCGATGACCTCACTGCAGGAGCAGGAGATGGGGCCAACCTGGGTTTGATCACCAATGTCCTCGGGAATAAAGGAGGGGAGGGACGCTGGGAAAGTATGCGGCTGCTGAGTGCCGGGGTGTTTGGGTTGGAAATCGCTGCGCTTTCCCGCAGCGGGAAAGGCCCGTTCCTTCCTCCCCCTGTCCGCTCCCTCCCAGCGGCCAGAGCCCCCCAGCCTTGTGGGGCAGGGGGGCTGGGGGAGTGGGGCACCTCCATCCCTGCCCTTGGGGCCGTGCGGTGGGGGGTGAGAGCGGAGCTCAGCGCAGCACCAGGGCACCAGCTTAGGGGAAGAGGGGGGTCAGGATGGGGGGACTGTGTCCCCAAGCAGGATGGGGCACTTGGGGGATGCTTTGTCCCAGAGCAGGATGGGGACCACTGGTGACGCTGTCACACGGGGCAGTGTGGGTTGGTGTCTGAGGGAGGTCTCCTCTTCTCCAGGGGAAGCCCAAAGCCATGTTGCTACATGGGGACATGATTCCCCCATTACAGCACCCTGCAGCTGGACCCCAAAACACCTCTTGACACTGCTCAGTCACCCAACAGCCATCGCCTTCCCAGCCCATAGCCAGCAGCATCTCCTGGGGACCAGCCCCCCCTGCCCTGTCACCCTTCCCCACCACAGCAGGTTCCACGGCTGATTGGAGGGACACGCGTCCCCCCACCTCCCTGCTGCAGGGGTGCGGTGGTGCCTGCTCTCCCCCTGCATCCCCCATCATTAATTTCCATCAGTGGCCAAGCAGGGCTGGGGCTGCCCCGGGGGTGGCCGAGGAACACAGCGCTTTCCCCTGATAGCAAAAATAAATACATTAAAATTCTTGCAGGAGGCAGAAGAATGCGGGACGGCAGGAAAAAATTGTTTTATAATTTGTAATAACACAAAAGCTGGGGGGGGGGGGGTGCAAGCTGTGAGAGGCGAGGGAAGGCAGAGACAAAGGATCAGCTGCAGCAGGAAAGGCTGCTTTGGGGTGGCAGTGGCATCCCCGTCGCCCGTAGCCCTGGCTCAGTGTCACCACCGTGGCCTTGTCCCCTGAAGGATGTTGCCCTTTGAGTCTTGTTGCAGAAGGGGAGGGAAGCAAACTCCTGGGGCTGGGGGAGCAGGCAATCACCCCCCCATGCTGCTTAAGCGGGTCTCAGCATCTCCATGCCTCAGTTTCCCCTGGCTAAAGGGTGATTTTTATGCAACTGGGGGAAAAGCTGGGAGGCAGGGGCGAACCCTGGGCACCCCCCTGGTCCCAGCCCCCCTGTTACAAGCATAAGGCAAGGAGCCCACCTTTGCCCATTCCGCCCCACTAGCCCCTCTCGGGGGGTTTCACCACAGGACCCAGGTGATGTTGCCACGTAGATGTTGAGGGCATCATGACCCCCCCCCGGCCCCCTCCAGCCTCGCGCGGGGCTGGGACGTGATAAGGCAAGTCGCTGTGCGCCAGCCGCACCTGCTCGCCGGGACGGGGCTCCCCCTCCTCTCGCTCCCCTCTTCGGGGCAAAATCAAAGGGATTTTTCTGCCCTTAGGAAATCAGATAAAGGCTTCTCACCTGCCCTGCGCTGCCTTTGCGAGGAGGCCAGGCTCTCAGGGTGAGGGGACAACAGGCACTTTCAACACGCCGGCAGATGAGCCATGCGTTGTGGCGAGCCATCATGGAGCTCTGCCCACAGGGACTGAGGCCCTGGGCACGGTGTCAGCCTGTCCCCGGCCTCGGCAGGGATGTCCCCTCCCTAAGAGCTGCCTGTTGCTGACTTCTCCCCTAGATTTCACAGAATCACAGAATCACAGAATGTTAGGGATTGGAAGGGACCTCGAAAGATCATCTAGTCCAATCCCCCTGCCGGGGCAGGATTGCCTAGACCATATCACACAGGAACGCGTCCAGGCGGGTTTTGAATGTCTCCAGAGAAGGAGACTCCACAACCTCTCTGGGCAGCCTGTTCCAGTGTTCAGTCACCCTTACAGTAAAGAAGTTTTTCCTCAAATTTAAGTGGAACCTCCTGTGCTCCAGCTTGCACCCATTGCCCCTTGTCCTGTCAAGGGATGTCACTGAGAAGAGCCTGGCTTTTGAGGCGATAGGGTTCCCATGGGGCAGGTAGGATGGAAGGTGGTGGAAGCAAAAGACACTGGGGACCGGAAACGATGCAGCAGCCCAGACGCAGCGCCCAGCTCAGAGAAGGTCCTTGTGTCCCTGTGCTGGGGCTAGGGCAGCTCAGTCCTGGTCACCACACCAAGGGTGCAGACTGGGAGCCTGATCTCTATGTGGGAGGGCAGGGAAGGAGCAGGTGGGGAACCTCCGGAGGAGGTGGTGGGAGTCTCTTACCTCCTGTGCCCAGGAGGGAGAGGAGAACCATGCCAAGCCACAGGTAAAACCTGAGTCATTCACCACCAAATGCTGCTGCTGGGGAGCGAATGTGCTTGGGTGAAGGGGAGAAGCTACTGGTGATGGGGCAAGGGGAGCACTGATGGGCAAGCCAGGGGCTAGAGATGGGCAGGGGATGGGGGTGGTACCCTCTCAGGAGGGGGGACAGAGCCTGAATCGCTGCTGGAGGGAGGGGTGAGATCACCAGCTGCGAGGGTGCTCTGCTTTGTCCATCACTGGTGGCAGACACCCTGTTTCCCTCAGGGTAACCCAGTGGGCTGGCTGGGTGCTCAGTGGAGGTGGGTGCAGAGGTGGACTAGGCCCCCTCAACGCGGCTGTCCCAGCCCCAGGATCCGTGGCCCCGATGCTGCCGAGCTGCGAGCTGCATCCCCAAGCTGTGCTGTGAGTCACAGATTGTTCAAGAGGAAGCAGAGATCCAGGGCCCTGGGCTGAGCCCTGGGAAACCATGCCCGAGGCTGCACAGGGGGCAGAAAATTGGGGTGGCAGCCTAGGGGCACCAGCTCCACCTGTCCCAAGCCGCCCAACCCTGCTGTGGCCCCCCATTACCTCCCAGGCCCCTCAGCTTCCTCCTGCCCCAGGCAGCTCCTGCTGCCTGCTGTGATCCAGAGCTGGGGGCTCTCTCCCTCCTGGGTCCTGGCTGCACCTGAGATGAGATCACCGTGAACAAGCCAGCCCTCCCTGCTCTCTTCTGCATGTCTCTTTGCTCCTGGGGCTTGCTCCTGTCACCCACCTGCGTCTTCCCCTGTCCCAGGGATGTCTCCCCAGAGGAGCTGGAGACAAGTGTTGGGAGATGCTTGGGGGGTGTCACTCCTTCAGTGTCCCCAGGCAGGAGTGGCTGGTCCAAGGTGCCAGGCGGACCCAGTACAGGGAGAGGGGCCAGGCAGGGCTGTGCTGAGGGGCAGTGCAGGGGCACCAGGTTTGGGCAAGGCCATGCCAGGGGTGTCAGGGTCGGGCAGGTGCCGGAGGGGGAGATCTCGAGGCCGGGTCGGGTTTGGCAGAGCCGCGCCAGGACCTTGAGTGGAGCCAGGCAGGGCTGTGCCGGGCAGGCTCCCGCAAAGGGTTGCAGGGCTGAGCCGGGCTGTGCCAGGTGGGGCCATGCCAGGTCCCCGGGGCTGCGGGGGACAGGGCTGTGCCACCCAGACCCCGCTAAAGGCGTGCGCGTCCAAGCGCGGCGGCGGGACACGGGCCGGGAAGGCTGCGGCCACAGTCCCGCTGCCGGAGGGCTGCCCGTGGCCGTGCCCGTGGCCGTGCCCCACGCCGCGTCCGTGGCCGCGCGCCGGGAGCCGCGCTTGGCACCCAGGAGTCCCCCCGCCCGGCCCGCCCTGTCCGTCCCCCCCGGGCTCCGGTTTCCCTGTCGGAGGCAGATGCTTTCGCAGCCCCGTCCCTCCTCCTCCTCCTCCTCCTCCGGAGCAGCCTCCGCGCCGCGCTCCAGCCGCCCGGAGGTGCCTGCCCAGCCCCAGCCCAGCCCCAGCCCCAGCCCCAGCCCCAACCCCAGCCCAGCCCAGCCCCGCCGGCCGCGGTGCCCGCCCGCCCCGGCCCGGCGGAGGGAGGCAGCGGGCACCCACCCGCCGGGGTCCCGGCCGGACCCTCGGGGCTGCGGCCAGCCCGGCTGCCCGGCTCCCCCGCGGGGGCCACGGAGGGGGCTCGGTGCTCCCCCCCCAGTCCTGGCAGGATGCTGCCTTCCTCCCGGACCCAGCTGGGGCTCTTCTTCATCCTCCTCTGCCCAGCCAACATCATCGGGCTCTGGTGGTGAGTAGGACAACCCGGGGTGGGTGGCAGGAGGGCACGCAGGGTCCTTTGCTCTCTGGGGGTGGTCCTCCCCCCCAGCTTGGGGACAGAGTCCCCTACACCCAGGGCACCGCTTGGGTGGGGACCGCTGCTCGCTGGCCAAGAGGATCCAGCTTGGGGTCACCCCCATGCTGTCGGGGTTCGGGCACATGAGCGCGTTGAGGACAGCAGGCTGGGGGGAACCTGGGGGTACGAGGCACCCAAGTCCTGTGGAGAGACCTGCAGCCTGCCTCCCCGCACCCCAAGCCTGCAGCCCCGGCGGGTTGAACGCCTGTGGGGCAGGGAAAGGGGGTCAGGGGCCTCCAGATCCAATAAGTCAACTTTAATTAAAAGCCCGAGGGTCCCTACGGTGTCCCCTCCCGAGTGGTGGCCTGGACGCGGTGGGGACAAAACCCCTGTTTGTAATGGTGCCTTCATCAAAGGCAGAGACGGTGCTTTGCAGGATACTGGAGGGGGTGGGGGATTCGTTACAGGCGCAGAGCTGGGACCCAGCCTTGGAAAGCCCAGGTATCTGTCGAAACATGAACTATTTAAATCTATTAAGAATTTCACCCAGCCTGTCTTTATCCGGTTTTAAGTGCTTAGATTCCAGCTCCCCGGCGTGCCGTCCGGGCTATCATTCATTATCTGAGGCTATTCGTCTCCACATTGTCACACTCTTTTGACCCCTAAAATAAAGCTCTCCATAAGCCTTTCCCCTCCCGGCCCCCCCTGCCCGCCAGTGATTTATTCCGTGGCTCTGTCCCCTTCGCTAGCCCTGGCTCCAGGGGTGCCAGGCAAAAGAGGGGGGCCTGGGTGGGTATAAATGGTGTCATTATTGTCAGTTTTACACCAGCTGAGAGTTTCGCCCTGGAGCCCAAGCACTGTGTTTATTGCTGGGGAAGGGGTTAATGCAGGTCTGAGAGGGGCTTGCCTTGGGTTTTTGCTAGAGGAGAGGAGTGAGGTAGGGCAAGCGCTGGCTGGAGCAGGGGGCGTGCCAAGGGTCCCCCTGCTCCCCACCACCCACCCTGGGGTAGCTGCGCCATCCCGGGGCACGGTCCATCCCACTGTTTTTTCCCTGGCTAATTCTCAGATCGCTGCTCTGCACTCACTGCTCTCCCTTCAGCTCTCCCCACTTTCTCTGCCCCATCCTCATCAATACCCACCCGGTGAGCCCTCACCCCAAGCTCTTGCCCCATGCCCCAGCTTCAGGAACATTGGTGCCATCCTGCCCACAGCTGGAGTGGGCAGGGGTGAAGCAGAAGCTCGCCTTGCCTTTGATTCGGGAGCAGGCGGACAGGACCGACAAGGGCAGGGTGTTGGGGTACCGCTGCCGCCCACCCCGGCTGCTCAGAGCCACGTCTCGCCGCAGAGCCCAGGTCCTGCTGGTGCCGTGACTGTGCCGAGCGTGTACTGGCAGCGCCGGCTTGGGGAGATTAGCAGGATTTGGCAGAGGAGGGCAAGGGGTCAAACTTGTTTTTTCTTCTTTTAAAAAAGAAGAAGAAAAGGGGCCTTTAATTTAAGAATAATAACCCAGCTGCACGCAGCGTGGCCGAACGCGCCAGGCAGCGGAGCGGACGCAGGGGAATCACCGGCTTGAGCTCTGCTTCGCTCCGGAGCCAGCGAGCGGGAGGAGGTGGTGTGTGGATGAGGCCACCAGCACCACCAAACGGACATGCCGGGCTTCCCGGGACGGGGCACCTGAGCAGCCGACTGATGGCTGATTCACAGGCGGCTTCCCCCAGAGCTTGGGATCTCCGGCCCCCGGCTGAGATCATCCCTCATTTCCAGGGAGATCTTCCCATGTGGGGGAGAGAGGTCTGGGTGCTGCCTGGCCCTTCAAGCCAGCTCGAGATGGGCATCTTCCCACGCGCCTGCTCCTGGTACTTGTCCCCTCTCCTGGATCTGGGTAGTGCTGGTGTCCGTGGATTTTGATTCTGGTGAGGAGGGGTTCAGGGGTGCAGCCATGTGTTGTGCCAGGGCTCCTGGAAGCCCCAGAGCTGGTGGCATTGGTAGAACTGTTCCTTACTGTCCCTGTCACCGATGCATAGGGACCTTGGTGGCATGCCTTTGCATGTGCATCTCTGCACACTCACCTGGGGCACCCATGGGTGCTTAGGCAAGGGGGCATGTTCCCCTGGGCAGGAAACGAAGGTCTTTACCAGCTCCCCCATCCCACCCCTGGGTTCATTGGCTGTGCAGTGTGGAGGGATGCAGGGGCTGCAAGTTTGAGACATTTTTTTCCCACGCTGGTGACAAACTAATTTGTGAGAGTCACACAGTGGGGCGCAGCAGGGCTGGGTCCTAGTGGGCACAGTCCCCAGCCCAGGCATACAGCTGAGCTCGGCCACTGGTGGGTGCTAACGGCGCCCGTTGGGATGCTGGCAGATGGCTGCATCTACACAGAAAGGTTTGGGTGCGATATCCAAGTAGTGACATCCTGCTGATGACATTGTAGCCTGAGAAAGAGCACCCTTGTTGCGGTGGGATGTCCCCAGAGGGCTCACTGAAGATACAGTCACCCTTGTCCCATACTCCCTGTGCCCCTGTGTCTAAGAAGAAGCAGAGGGACAGGGGGACAAGGCAGACACACAGATGGAGAGGAGCAGGCTGTGGTCAGTGCTGATGGGGAAGATGTGTCATTCAGGTGCTGCCGGTCCCTTGGTTAGTGCCAGGCTGAAGGGAACAGGCTCCCCTTGCTCCCACCAGCCCTGTAAAATCTCTTTCTTCCTCCTCCCTTCATCTTTTCATGGTTCCCACCTAGCTCCTTGTGCAACAGCAATTCTTCTCTGAGCAGGACAGGTAGAGACCACCTGGGGCTCCCGTGCTGGCCTGGGAGGTGCAGGGATATGGGGCGGGCAAACCTGGTGTCTCAGGAGCCCCGGGCAGGTTGAGGGCAGGATTTCAGCTGAGTCAGTTTGTGGTTGGGCTGTTCTCGCAGGGACAGTGGCACCATGGGGATGAGGGTGAGCAAAGCCCAGCTTCCCCAGTGCCCCAACATCCATTGGCTCTCTGTGGGCACAGCTGAGAGCAGTCGGGACTTGGAAGAGAGAGCAAGGGGGAAAACCATCCTGGGTGTGATGGTCTGTGCTCCAGCTGTGGGTCTGAGGGGGCCCGGAGGGACGGACACCTGCCCTGTGTCCCCTTCCCACGGGCAGTGCGTCTCCAGGTCTCCCTGGGGCTCCTCCAGATGCCGTCTCAGGAAGAACCCATCCACCAGCACCCATGGCTGCACCCCTGCTCGAGGGGGGTCCCAGCCTCACGCCCCCTGAAGCCACACACCTCTGGGTGTATTTCATGTGCTGGTGGCCTCCCCTTCTCCTCTGCCGCCCTGACCAGCACCTGTGCTGCATGGAGCCTGTAAGGGCAGGCTGCCGGGCTGTAAGGCCCTGCCTGTGTGCCTTGGGGTGAGCATCATGAGTCACCCCCAGGCCTGCTGACCCACACCTGCCACCCCAGAGCCCACGGCCCCCCACGGCACCCGGCATACTGGGCTGCCCGGCTGTCCTGGGCATGCCCTCACCGCCGGAGCAGCACCGCGTGGGCAGCAAAGCACCTCCCAGCATGGCATCTCCCTGTGCTCCTGCTGGGGCAGCCACTGACCCGCTGGGTTTTTTGAAGGGAAAATATTTCCCTTGCACTCTTTGGGATGGCACCGGCTCCAGAATTGGGCTGCTTGTGTCCTCTCGCAAAGACAAGAACTGAACTTTCCCTCATGCCATCCCTTGTCCCTGCTCCTGGTCACCTCCACTCTTCCACAGTGACACCCAGGCTGTCCAGCCCTGCCATGTGCATGCCCCAAGCTGGAGGGCTCAGCTGGGCTTTGCATCAGGGGCTTGGCCCCTTCAAATTCCCTCCCTGTGCAGGAGGGTGCTAGGCAGAGCTGGGCACACCCCGATATTTGCTCAGGACATACAGGGTCTTGCTGCCACATGTGGCACCCGCATTTGGGCATACACTAGCCTAGCCCTCGTGCCACCCCAGCTCCAGCCTCCACCAGCACCTGGAGGAAGGACACAGTGACCAGGGGTGGGTGGACCCATTTCTTCTCATCCCAGCCCCTCCAGGGCTTGGACATGGATTCAGGACCACCACCTTGGCGGGCGTGAGCTCCTTCCACCTCCCCTGGTACCCGCAGCACAAGCTTGGGCAGCTCCTGCCCACGAGCGCCCGGCCCCGGCATGACCCCGCAGCCGGCAGGTCCGTGGGCTGATGCCATGCCACACCAAAGCCTTGTTCCTTTGGGCAGTTTCCCAGCCATTTGCGTGCCATACTTGCCGAGAAGGTGTGAGGAGGAGGGCAGGGAACTGAGACCCCCTGCTCTCCTCGACCTGTGGCATTTCCCGCGCCCCTGGCACCGGCAGCCAAGCCCCGGCCGTGCCCCCCAGGGCAGTGACTTGCTGCTTACTCACCCCCCCATCCTCCTCCTGCTCTGCTTTCCGCACCTGGCTGCCCTGGTTAGTAACCCCCCTCCAGCAGCACCCACGTACCGCCCTGGGTGAGGGGCCGGGCACCCACTGCACGCCTGCGTGGGGTGAAGGGAAGCTGCATGGGTGAAAATTCATGTCTGTCCCCCTCTTGCCCTGTTTGCAGAGCTTGGAAAGAGGCAGGCCCGGTGGCAGGGTCCGATTTCCTCGCAGAGCTGTCATTGAGTGTGATACCAGTGGGTGGGATGCAGGGTGACCCGAGCCCTCAGGGATGGAGCTCAGCTCTCCACGACTGGTGTCCTGCAGCTCTCACCTCTCCAAGCAGGAGAAGAAGTGCCTGTGGGCTTGGGGTGATGGGCTGGGCACCCTGGCATCCTGCATCCCCCTCCTGAAGGTATCCAGGGGCTGGGATGGAGACCTGGATGCGAGATGAACCGTATAGGAACGCCCAGACAGCAGCACTTGATGGATGCAGACCTGACCAGTGGTCTCACGTGGAGCCAGCACAGCACAACTGCTGCTCTCCCTCGGGGTTTCAGGGCCGTCAGGACCAAAGGAAACATTTTTCCACCCAAGATGCAGGTGCCGTTTGTGAAGGCTGACCATCCTCTTCCTTGCCACATGGCTCTGCCAGCCCCTCTCCATTAGCTCCCTGCAAACCGGGACCCTACCAGCTCCCCTTAATCATGGTCTGCTGGCAGGGGCCAGGAGAAGCCCTGATCCACACCATCCCCATGTCCAGGGGGAACTTGGGCCAGGCTCCTTGGTCTATGATTTCGGCTGGGAACCGGACTGGGATATACTGGAGGCTCCATGACTGTGAGCTGAGCTGGAAAAACTGGTGATTATGGCTTTTAGGAGCCCCGGGCTCCATCTCAGCAGGGACAGCATCCAGAGCCCAGGGGTTGCATCAGAAGCCCCAGTGACTCCTCTCTACCGTAGGTCACCAGGACCAGGCTCAGGCTGCAGCTCCAGCAGCCAAAGGGGTGACAGCAGCAGGTTGGCTGCAGGTCACAGCTCCTCTTCTGTGCCTCGGTTTCCCCTTTCAGCAATGGGGATTGTTTCCCTTGCACAGGGGTGCTGGGAATCACGGTGGAAAGAGGAGCTCATGGTTCCCAGCTCCCTTTGGGGCAAGGCAGCAGTTTTGGGGCAGGCGGGAGGGATGCTGCCGAGGCACCGAATCTGGCTGGGGGCTGCCAGGCAGGACATGGGGGGGGGCCGGGGTGCCCCGGGCTGGTTTGGGGGGAGCTGGGCTGACGACCCCGGTTCCTTCACCAGGGCAGGAGGAGGAGTGCCCGGCGGCAGAGGTGGGGCACCTTAATTGTAGATGCGGGAGGCCTTGGAGCAGGACAAGCTCAGGCAGATCTGGGCCCCGCGCCGGAGCCCTTGCCAAAGCGGTAGCAGTTTGGCAGCATTTTTCTTGCCCTTGTCTTCCCCCCTCCCGCCACCACCCCCCCCAAAACCTCCAAAGCAAAACAGCTCTCGGGCTCCCAGCAGCCTCCCCGCACCAGAAAGCAGAGCCCAGCGGAAATTAATATCGCGCCGGACTTAGGCAGCCCACCCCACGCCTCGTCGGCATGGCCGGAGGGCCGCCGCGCGCTCCCGCGGCCCTCGCCGTTGCCCGGGCCATGGGCGGGGACCCCCCGGTGCCGGCGAAGCCGCCCACCGCCCCCCGGCCCCGCAGGGCTCAGCTCTTCTTCCTGGCCTGATCCTGCGGGCTGGGGTGAGCCGCAGTTCAGCATTTGATCTGACGGCCCTGGGGGGCTGGCGCATCGTTTTTATATGAGTACAAAGAGTCGTCTCTTAATGAAAGTCCCAGCCCGGCTCCCCATCTTCCCCACCCCGCCGGAGCAGGCGGCCAAACCTCCGCCATCCCATTGGGGATGTTGAGAGCCCACAGTCCCCAAGGAGGGAGAGCTCGGAGCCTGGCATGGAAGCTTGAATCCCATGTGGTCATGGTGGGGTGGGACTGGACAGGCTCACTGGTGGCTTTCCACGTGGGCCTCAGTTTCCTCATGGATGGGGGACCTGTGCCAGCACATCCACAGCCCACAATGCTTCCCCAGCTGCCCCATCCCTTTGCAGAAACGCCCGTGCATCACGCAGCAAAGGGAAACCGAGCTGCGGGGAGAAAAGGGAGATGGGTGTTCCCCAGCGGAGGTGTGGGTTTGCCTCAGTTTCCCTGCTGGAGGTCACCTTTCCTGACTGTGCCTCTCTGGTTGAGCTGTTTAACCCTTTAAACCTCTAGCCAGGGCTCCTTTTCCAGGCAACGCACGAGGACATGTCCTCCGCAAACCCAGCAGGGGTTTGGTGGGCAGGAGATGTGGGCAGCTTGGGAGCCTGACGTGGAGCAGGGGGACCCTGGCAGGACCTCAAGCTTCAAACAAGGGACTTGGAGGGGGTATGCTTTGGGGGCAGGATGGCAAGCAAAGTCCTGCAGCCTGGTGTCCCGAACACAGCCCCCCAGCTGCGCAAGAGTGAAAAGGAAACCCAGAACTTAGTTAAACACTGAGATTCAACTTGTGATTTTCGAGCCCCTGGGGCTTGGCCAGACTATAAAGGTCTGGGTTTGGAAGCTGCAGCGCAGCTGGTGCTCCCCAGCAAGCAGGGCTGCCGGCAGCACGGGCCGCCCGGGCGCTGCTCCCCAGGGGACCCCAGGGGATGTGGCCTCGCAGTCCTCGGGCATCCCAAAGCACTGGGGGATGCTGAGTCCAGCCCTGGCATCCTGTGGGCATCCACAGGCAGGAAAATCATGTTATTGAGCAGGATGAGCTCTGAGCCCATGGGAGCGGTGCTGGAGGCGAGGAGGGGCTGCATGGGGCTGTGTTTGGGGTGTGCTAAATTCGGGTGGCCCATGGCCACGCGGTCTCCATGTGGTGGGATGGGTGGCGTGGGTGGGAGGCTGTCAGGGCGGCTTGCCTGCCCTCCGCTCTCTGTGGCTCCGGCGTTGCCCGCTGCAGAGCTGGAGCATCGCCCGCCCCGGCATGGGGCACGGTGCCGGCGGGCTGCGCAGCTGCACGAGCCGTGCCATGGAGGACACTCCAGGCGAAATGTGTGGGGAAAGTACAGGAGTTTCTGTAGCCAGCAGTGTGCTGGGGAATGCAGCACCATGCTCAGACTTTGCCTCCCAGCCAGGCACCTCGCTCCAGCTGTGCTGGAGAGGAGGAGCTGCCTCTGGCACCAGCCCAGCGGAGGCTTGCCCTCCCGCGCTGGCATCGACAGGGCTGGCGATGCCACCTGGGTCACTCCCTCACGCTCCGGTGTCTGTCTGTGGCTCTGTTCCTCTGGGGCCGGTGCCTGGGTAAGGGGAGGTGAGCATGGGAGCCTGGCCAGCAGCCAAGGGGCTTTATCACCGGCAAGGTCACTCAGCTCATCTCCCACAGGGTGAAGCAGCGGGCCCTCCCAGAGAGGGGGAGGCACACCAAGAGCACTGGCTGGGCTCCCCGCTGTGCCCATGGGGCTCCCGGAGCTGCAGCTGCACCGGGCATAGGTCACACCGTGATGCCAGGGCTGTGCCGGGTCAGCGCCAGACCCAAAGAGCAGGTGCTGAGCAACCCATCTCTGCCACCTCCCATCAGGGACACTGCCATCACCCCCAGGGATGTCCCCAAGGGTTTCAGGATGTGGAGTGACGTGTGCTGGTATCATATTCCAGCCAGTCCCACAGCTGGGGATCACCCCTGTTCCCTGACTGACTGGGCAGGCCAAGGTATCCCCTGAGTGCTGGCATGCAGGTGCCCCCCATACCTTTTGTCCTGCCCTCCTTGCATACCTCTACCTGTCCCTTTGTCACCCAGGCTCAGCGCTGAGCTGGAACTGCCCCGTGGCCCCTCCCCATCCCTGGGAGCAGGTCTGGCCATGCCCCATGCCTACCCTGGTCCCCCCCCGGGCTCGGGTGCTGGTTTTGCTCTGCTCGCTGTCCCTCCTGCAGGGCAGTGGGCAGCCCCCTGGTCATGGACCCCAACAGCATCTGCCGCAAGACGAAGCGGCTGGCGGGGAAGCAGGCGGAGCTGTGCCAGCTGGAGCCGGAGATCGTGCAGGAGGTGGCCAAGGGCACCAAGCTGGGCGTCCGGGAGTGCCAGTACCAATTCCGCTTCCGCCGCTGGAACTGCACCAGCCACAGCAAGTACTTCGGCAAGATCCTGCAGCAGGGTAAGACCAGCGCTTCCTTGACCTCCCATCTCCCAAAAAGCCTCCAGCCGCCCGGTCATGCGCTTCCCCAGGACTCCCAGAGCAGAGTCTGGGCATGCAAACCTGTATGTGTGTGTAGGGGCTGCTCAGTGCTCCCTGGTGCAGTCACGCTGAGATTTTACTGCCGGGACATGTCTCCCCGTGTTGTAATGAAGCAATTACCGATGCTCCCAGACAGCACAGGGCTTCACAAAGCCCAAGAATGCACCCTCGTCTGGCAGTGATTTACTGCTCCCCCTGGGACCCCGGGGTGTGCTGGGGGAAGGGGCCCGGGTGGGAGGCAGCACTCTGGGAGCTGCCCCTCGCCCCTCGGGTGCCCTGCAGGTCCTTCCTCCTGGCCTTGCAGAGAGCAGAGGAGAAGAGGTCTTGCCCCCTGTCCTTGCATCCCTGATGTCACCCTGAGGGACAGGGGCAGGGTGGCAGGGAGGGGTGGGCAAGTCCCAGACAGGTGGATACAGTGGTCCAAGCCCAGCCTGGCTGCACCAGAACCAGAGCAGGGGCAGAGTGAGGGGGCACCTGTGAGGCTGTAAGGGATGGGAAAGCCCTGCCACGGTCCCCAGGGAGAGGGGCTGGGGTGGGTGGGGAAGGGGGGAGTGCTCGAAACACCTTGGGCTGGTAGGACCACTTAGTGGCTAGTGAGTTTAGTCCTACCCCTGTTCCCACATTGGTCCCTATGCTGGGGCGGATGAAGATGCTGGAGTGAGCCCCGGACTCCTCGGCCATCACATTACATCTGCTGGGCCAAGGCAGAGGGGGTACGCCCTTGGCCCTTGCAGGGGGGTCAGGGTGGCCCCCCTGGGAGCATGGGAAAGGGCAGAGCTCCCTGGGCACCTGGCAGTTGTGGGTACCAGTGGGGGCAGAGCTGGGGCCCCGAGGGAGACACCGACTTATGGCGGGGGGGGACAGGCTCGTTTAAGAAGCTGATTTGCGAGTGTGGATTCCCCCCAACACAGGGAGGTGTATTCAGTGGCGGGGCAGAGAGCCAGGGCACACGGGGCACACCCCTGTCTCTGGAGCCACCTATTTTCACACCACCCTGGGGGGGTTAGAGAAGGTGGTGAGTGGGTGATGCTGGTGGATGAGCTGTTGGGTACCCTGGGGCAGCTTGAGTCGGAGGAGATGCAGCCGCATGAGGCATGGAGATGCTGAAGGAGCCACCATGCTCTGTTTGGCCCACCCTTGCTGCTGGGACAGTGGACATGAGGAATGTCCTAGGGACAGTGGTGAGTTTGGGAGCCCCTGGCACTCTGAGGACATGGGATATGGGCATGGATGTCCCCAGGGCTGCATCGTGAGTGTCAGAAGCAGAGAGCTTGCCCTGCACTGAGAGGTGCCAGCAGGCACCAGCCTCCCTGAAAGCCTGCAGGGACTGCATAAACCATCCCAGCATTTTTGAGGTTCCCAGCTGCCATCAGATGGGCACCTCCCATCCGACAGCCTCTTCTTTCCAAGGATGTTGCAGCAGGCTCCGCTTCCTGGCCGTGGCCCCCCCGGCGCAGTCGTGGCCGTCCCCCCTTCCCTCCCTGCTGCCTGTGCCAGGCGCGGCATGCCAGGGCAGGCTGGTATGGGGGCAGCCACGTGTCTGGAGGAGCTGCCAGAGGAGTGGCATCCCCCCGGGGCCCCGGCTGGCAGGGTGGCACGGTGACCTCTGCCAGCTGCGGGCTGCTCGCCGGGGGCTCTGCCAGCCCCGTGTGGGAGCAGGTGGGTGGTTGTGTGGCTTAGGGGGGGCAGGAGGGCCAAGGCAGCAGACACCCATCCCCAGGGTGGCACTGATGGAAAGGCACCGGTGTGCCCAGTTCCTTCCAGCACCAGCGGGAATCAGGTGCTGTGTGGGCTCGTGGAGCCGGTGCCCAGGAACCCCTTTTCCACAGCCGCCCCCCAATCAGTGTGCTGGAGGCGGAGGGATGGGGCACCCCCCAAAACACACTTTCCACTCTGTCCCCATGCCACAGGCACTCCCTGCGTGTCACCACCCTGGGCCAGCCCTGTCCTGGCATTCGGGTGGGCAGGGGTTCGCCTGGCACGGGCGGGGGGAGCTTGGGGGGAGCGCCCCGCTGCCAGAATCCCCCGCTGGCTGCGGCTGCGAGCGGCAGGTCTGGGCAGGGGAAGGATGCTTGGAATTCGTGTCCCGGAGCAGAGAGAGACAGGAGCAAATACTAATAATAAATAATCCTGCAGGGTGGAGGCTGTGCCGGCGGAGGGAGGGGGGCAGGCAGCACCCCATGGCAAAGCGGGTAAGGGGGGAGAGCGGGCAGCACAGCTTCATCGCTGCCACCCTGCAGAGGGAGGAGTGCCACCCGCAGAGTCCCTCGAAGCGCTTCGCTCCAGGTGCCAGCTTGCAGCCAGGGATGGGATTTTTACTGCTTGGAGGAACGTTGCAGGGTGGTGTGAGGAAGCTGTGGGTACCACCCAGTCACCTGGGACCCCCCTGCCTGCAGCCAGCACCAGCTCACTGAGCTCCCCTCTCTTCTATGGGGCAGCACTCATCCTTGCAAGGGGAGGCAGGAGATTTGTTGCCCCTAGGACCCTACAGCTGGGGTGCAGGAATGCTGGTAGGGCCTGGCCATCCCCCAAATTCTTCATATCTGCTTGCAAGAGCCAGCTCCTGCCCCAGGCAGCCCGCTCCGGGGTGGGTGCATCACCCGAGGAACAGCACAGAGCACAGAGGAAGGGGGAGAAGGGGAGGTCTGGGGTGCTGGTGGGGTGATGCTTTGCTTGCAGAGTCTTTTCCAGAGCTGACCCCACATCCCGGCCCTGGGTGTTCCCCTGCAGATATCCGGGAGACAGCCTTCGTGTACGCCATCACGGCGGCCGGGGTGAGCCACGCCATCACGCAGGCCTGCAGCATGGGTGAGCTGCTGCAGTGCGGCTGCGAGCTGACACGGAGCCGGGCTCCCCCCTTGCCCACGGCGGGTCCGGGCACGGAGGGCACGGCCTGGGAGTGGGGGGGCTGCGGGGATGACGTGCAGTTCGGCTACGAGAAATCCCAGCAGTTCATGGACGCCAAGAGCAAGAAAGGCAAAAATGACATCCGAGCTCTCATCGACCTGCACAACAACGAAGCCGGGCGCTTGGTAAGGCTCCCCGCGAGCATCACCCCCCTGTGCCCCATCCCAGCTCAACCCTTCACCTTCGTCTCCCCCAAGCCGTGTACCTGCACCAACTTTGGGTGAAATATGGACCCAATATCTTTCAGGAGCCCTTTGCAGGTGCTTTGGAAACCCTCTGTGCTCCCCCCCAGCACCCTCCGCAGCAGCACCAGGAGGCAGGAGTTTGGCTGGGGTTGCTGGGCAGGGAGGCGGGGGACCAAGGGCTGAGCATTGCGGTCTCTTCCCCAGGCGGTGAGCAGCTACATGAGGACAGAGTGCAAATGCCACGGGCTGTCGGGCTCCTGCACCCTGCGGACCTGCTGGCGGAAGATGCCCCATTTCCGCGAGGTGGGGGACCGCCTGCTCGAGCGCTTCAACGGGGCTTTCAAGGTGATGGGGGGCAACGACGGGAAAACCCTCATCCCCGTGGGCGACAACATCAAACCGCCCGACAAGCAGGACCTCATCTACTCAGCCGACTCACCCGATTTCTGCTCTGCTAACCGTAAGACGGGCTCGCTGGGCACCCGGGGCCGCGTCTGCAACAGCACAGCCATGGACACGAGTGGGTGCGACCTGCTGTGCTGTGGGCGAGGGCACCGGGACGAGACGGTGGTGCTGGAGGAGAACTGCCTTTGCCGCTTCCACTGGTGCTGCGTGGTGCAGTGCCGCAAGTGCTCCGTCCGGCAGGAGCTCAGCCTCTGTGTCTGACAGCCCGGGGTCGGGCGAGGACAATTGGAGAAGCCACCCCCAGGGTCACGCTGCAGCCCCCCGGGGTAGATACAGGCTGAGCCGGTGGCAGGGATGGCTGGGGTGAGCCCAGCTCTGCGCCCCGGGAAGTCCCAGCGTCCCCAAGGGACAGCGTGGGGCTGCCTGGCCCCCCGCAGCCCCCGCGGTGGGGGCTGTGTGCACGGAGCTTCCACCAATAAAGCTATTTAAAGCCGGTGTGCCGCAGAGCTTCTGGGGAGGGCCGGGCAGCGCTGACCGCTGCACCGGCAAGGGGCTGGCCAGCGAGCCTCCTGTCCCGGCTCTGAGTCCCAGTCAGCCGGACTCCCTCCAGCCTCCTGTTCGTGCTGGCCGTGCTGGGGCCCATGGCAGAGCCTGGCTCGTTTTCCATCTACTTTTTGCTTTTCTCTGCCATCGTAGAGCCAGGAGGTGAGTGCGGATGAGGCCAAGCACTCTGCTGCCCCGCTCCGCAGCTCCCAGGCTGGGCAGGTGCTCTCCTCCCATCACCCATGGCCACCTTTGCTTGGAGATGCCAGTTTGTGTCCCGCCACCACCCGACTGGAATATTTGCAATGAACTGCAGTCCGCGGTCCCCTCCGCTCACCCTTCATGCAGGAGGTACAGCAAGCTGCCCTGACACCACGGTGATGGGCTGTGAGTTTCTTGAAGGTGTCCTCTCTTCTTTTCACTCCGTCTTCAGCCACCGTTGCTGCAGTCACCGCCGCGAGGCCTGGCACGGAGAAGCCCTGTGTGGTGCTGGCACTGTTGGCTTGGTGGCATGCGAGGCATTCGCTTGGCCTGCCGTGGGCCACGTGCAGCCTCACCTGGCCGGCACAGCGCCAGGCATGTCCTGGTAACCTGATAAGCCTGTGCCCCTCGTGGGCAAACACAGGGCAAGGAGCAGCCCGCCTGGCTGCCCAGCTGGGCAGGCTGCCATCCCTCTGCTCCAGAGGCTCCGGGGGTCTCCGAGGCAGTCCCTCCCATGGGAACTGGTTACTCCAGCCTTCCCCAGCATGGGGGTGTAGGGAACTGCAGAGGGGAACTGCTTGGCTGGCAACGCCATGCTGGGCAGAGGAGCCCCTGAGGGATGTCGGCAGAGCCAGAGCCTGGGCAGAGAGGTTCATGCTCCCATGTCGGCAGTGGGGTGATGCCCACCAGTGGGTCCCTCCTCACCCACCCCCAAGCAGCGAGAGGGGAAGGGCAGGGGAAGCAGGGTGCTGGCAAACTATTAACTTGTCCCAGTGAGCACTGGGGCTGGAGCCTCTAAATCTCATCTGCAGCTTTGCAGCTGGAAATTCCCTCCTGGCTTGCCCACAGCAGCACTGGGAGAGGGGAGGCACACGGGGCTGCCAGGAGCTCCTGGCCATGCACCCGCCTGTGGGAACCCATGGGTGGGTGTGAACGGGGCTGGGTGGGTGCGCGTGAAGGTACCTGTGGACGCAAGCAGCTCGGTGTGCACGTGTGTACGTGTGCAGGTAACATGTCTCCATATGTTCACAACCATACGTGAGTGTGTGCGCTTGTGTGCACACCTGTCACCGTGTGTGCGAGCCCCTCGTGGGTGTGCAGACAGGTTGGCCCGTGTATCTTCATGCACGTCTATGAATACAGGGCAAATTGTCAGCATGTGTGTGTGTGTGTGTGTGCCGGTGACACCGTCCCCATGTGTGCCTGTGTGCGAGCATGTTTGTTTGCATGTGTCTTGCTGTGTTTGTGCAGGTGTATCTGGGACAGGGAGGACATGAGTGGGTGCAGGAGGGCCCTGCAGGCGGGGAACTGCTGAGATGCAGGGGCTGTGTGCTGGGAGATGTGGGGACCCACTTCGAAGGCTGAGCAGGTTCCTTTGAATTAGAAACACCGGAGCACACCTCCAGCCCTGGGCTGCCCATCAGAGGACCTCAGTTCAGGAAGGTCTTGTGAAACTTTGGGTCACCCTACTCTCCCCCAGAGCCATCCCAGGCTGAGGCCAGTTATACTGGGTGACCGTGAATCTCTCTGTGAGATGTCAGAGTGCATGGGTTGAGCCTGGTAGAGCTCTGTCCCAACTCTGACCTTCAGCAAGCTCCTTCTCTGGAGTCTGCCTCAGTTTCCCCAAAGTGGGCTGCTTTCATGCTCCTGGCTGCATGGACATGGCTTTGGAGGTCTGAATCATGCTTAAACCCTGGGGAAGACAGGTAGTTCTTGTGAGCAGGGGATCTGGCCTCTGTGCTCTCTGTCATTGCCCCAAATCACAGCTTCTGAAGGCTGGAGAAAAGAAAAGCCAAAAATGTGAAGGGGGAAGAAGCAGCAAAATGGAGCTAGCTCAGGGGCAAGGGGTTCTCACTTGGAGAGAGGCACATGGCCACTGTTTGTGGGGTGACTCTTCTGTACCTCCAGGATATCTCCAAGTGCCCTGCCCAACTGTGGAGGAGGGTTAGCTCTTGGGGGGGGCTGCCGACTCCCTGCCACTGCTCCCTGCTGGCCCTGAGCTGGCAGAGCCAAATCCTTTCCCTTGGTAGCCAGGGGAGGCCCCGGCATAGGCAGGTGATGCTGGTAGCCAGGCAGGGTCTGAACCTGGCCCAGTGGTCTGGAGAGAGCTGAACAGCCAGCAGAGCCCCCAAGCAATGTCCCAGCCCTGTAGCATTCCCCCCAGCTCCTCAAACCTCCAGGAGCTCCCCAAGATCCCCCCACCCACCAGGACCCCATCCCAGACCCCTAGAATCACCCCAGCTGTCCCCAGGAGCCCCTCATTCCCCTAGCAGTCCCCCAGGTCCCCAGCAGTGCCCCGGTACACCCCCCTCCTACATTCCTAGAAGTCCCCCAGCTCTCCAGACCCCTAGGAGCCCGCTAAAACCCCTCAAGAACCCGAAACTCCCATTCCGGGATTGCGCAGCATCCCCGCCGTCGCCGTGGCAACCCGGGATGCGGGGCGGGGAGGCCGGCGTGGCGCTGGGCGGCCGCCAGGGGGTGCTGCGGCACGGCCCGGCGGGGCGGGGGTGTCCGGGGGGGTGGGGGAGTGACGGGGGGCGGCATTGGGAGTGGGCATGGGGGGGTGGAGGGTGCGTGGGGAACATGGGGAGTGGGCATGGGGGGATGGAGGGTATGTGGGGAGTGGGCACAGGGGGGGTAGAGGGTGTGTGGGGAACGTGGGGAGTGGGCATGGGGGGGTGTCTAGGGGTGTTCGGGGGTGTGTGTGCACAGGAAGCATGGGGGAGCGCATGGGGTGTGCATGGGGGTGTGCATGGCGGGGGGGCATGGGGAGATTGCATGGGTATGGGAGGGCACGGTGGGCAGTGTATAGGAGTGGGGGGGGAACGTGCGCAGGGCATGAGTGTGGGTGTGGGCAGGGGTTCGTGGGGGTGTGCAGGTGGCTGTGCTTGGGGAGCTGGCCATGGGGGTGTGAGTGCGGGGGGGTATATGCGTGTGGGGGCGCGTGGGTTGTACTTGGGAGGAAGTGCGTGGCAATATGCGTGTGAGTATGTATGAGCCCCCCCAGTGCCCCCCAAACTCTCAGGCCCATGTTCTTGGGGGCAGTGCTCAGGCAGGACCCCGCTCTGGGGGGCTGGTGTGAGCCGGGGGTGCACAAGGGTGGCCGTGGGGGTGCCACGTGTAGCTGCGGACTCCGGGGTGTAGCTGTATGTGTGTGTGTGTGTCCCCCAGATCCCTGGTGCTGGCCAGCATACGTTGCAAAACTTGCAGGATCTTCCCAAGCGAAAAAAAAGGAAGTTTATAATATTTGTGTTAAAAAAAGAGTCTCAAACCTCTGTAGCACTCATGGCTTTATTTTTTTTTTTCCAAATGGGAAGAGCACAGTTTTCCCTTCAATTGCCCAAGTTGAAAACAACCAGACAGATTAGTTCAATCCCTCTGGACTGAGACCAAAAATAGAATGTTTTTGCCAAAAAAAAGAAGCTTTTTAGGAAAGTTTGGAGTAATGCAGATAGGCCTATGAGGGGGAGACTGAGAAACCCGGATAGCAGCTGAGCCGAGCGAAGGCTCAGACTGCAGCACCCGAAACCTCCAGCAAACCCCTTTCTCATGGCAGTGGTCCCTCTGCCTGCCTGTTGCTGGGTGCCGAGCAGGGGGCTGCCCGGCCGGCGGAGCTGGGTCCTGGCCAGGGCTCCTGCCTGCCCAGCCCTGCTCTGCCGGGAGGCCTCCAGCTCTCCTCCAGGCTCTGCTGCTCCCTCCAGGGAGCTGCCTGCAAGTGTCCTCCTCGGTCCCCACTCCAGCTCCCAGGGACAGATGTCACTCATGCAGCCATGGGGTCACGTCCACCCTGACCTGCCCAGGAGGGTCCGGCTCATCCCTGCCCACCATGGGGGGCTCTGCTGACGCACCCCATCCCCCTGTTCCCAGCTCTGCCCCATTCCTGGGACGGCTCTGGTGCTTGCAGTGGCTGGCTCTGGCAGGAGGGAACGGTGCTGGGGGGGAACATCCAGGCCAGCCCTGCTGCAGCATCCCCAAGCACCCAGGCACGGGGATGCGCTGGGACCTGGGGCACCCAAAGCATGGCTCAGACAGTGGGCATGAGCCCTCAACAGGCAGGAGATGGGGTGCACAAGGACCCCCAGGCATGCTCTATGGAGATGCTGCCTGTGAATGCGAGGGGTCTGTGTCCCCTTCCTTGACCCTCTCTGGTGTCTGGTCCCTGCTCTGCCCGTGCAGCCCCAACACGCCAGGGCTGGCCGTGCCAGCATGGGGCCCACTAAGCAGCATCTGTGGGGGTGGTGGGCTCTGGAGGCTGGCAGAGAACTGGGGCCCCCCCAGGGCATCCCTCATCCCTCCTGGCAGAGGAGCACTGCAGAGACCCCCCCACTCCTAGGTCCTGTTCTTAACTACCAACATCTCGCCTTATCCAAATCCCCTCCACTCCCACAGCCTCGTTACTCACCCAGTAACAAAGGCAGCGCTATCCTCCATCTCCGGGGAGGGGGCTCTGACTATACCTACCCCCAGAGGAGGGAGCTGCCGGGAGAAGGGGCTGCTGAGGCAGCTCCATGCCCTGCTCACCACACATGGGGACAAGCACCCTCCACCCATCCCTGGGGCCGCGCATCCCTCCCTGTGGGGGAGAGGTGCCCGTGACAGTGCTGCACAGGCACGCTTGGCCAGTCCTGATCCAGCCACCTCCCCGCCGCCCCAGCCGGCAGCTTGGCCCTTTGGGGACACAGTCTCCTTGCCAGAGGCAGTGCAGGGACTAGGATCCCCCATCCCAGTCATACCAGCACCCCAACCAGCTCGGAGGCTTCTCTGCCATGGAGTGTCCCCCTGCACAGCCAGCCCCTGTGGGGCGGGGGAGGCAGCGTGGGTGCGTGCCAGACCCAGCATTCGAGTCTCCCATGGGATGGTACCCACAGTGGGGCTTCAACCCCTTCCCTGCACCCTGCTGCCACTGCGGCACCCACTGCTGGGCGCTGGGAGGATGATGAGGAGGGGAGCTCTGCCTCACTGCAAGGATGCTCCCAGGGATGGCTGGAGGTGGCCGGATCCTGCCTCTCCGCCCCGACGCGAGGGGCAGCATGGCCGAGTGCCGGTGCTGGGGCTGGCGTGCACCCGCTGCCCCGGGCCCTGCCAGCGCCCTAGCCCCGGGCAGCCAGGAGGACTGGCTGGGCCGGCCGGGTGGCCGTGCGGTTGGCTCCTGAGTCACAGCGAGCAGACTCGGGCAGGTCGTGGGGTGTGAGCCAGTGGGAGGGCAGCGATGCTGGGGGCTCCGGTGCTGCCGGGCTGGGGCAGCTTGGCACGGTGACTAACGCTGCCGCAAAAGGCAGGGTCGCCCCGACCCCACGCCCAGCCCTGACTCACGCAGCCGTCGCTCCGGTCCCGTGGGTGCTGCTGGGCAGGGGAGAGAGGAAAGCCATGCTGCAGGACAGTGAAGGCTGGGTGCGTGGCCAGCTGCATGGCCTCTCAGCAAACCTCTCCTTCCTCCTCGTCCTCACCAGCTTGCATGCCCTGCTGCAGACTGCAAGCCGTGCAGCTCCCAGCACCCTTCCCCTCTAGCCTCCAGGTGCCAGGGCCATCGAACTGGGTGTCTGTCTCGGTGCTTCTCCATCTCTGTCCATCCTCCTGCTCCACCATGCTTTGGGGTTCCCCAGTGCTTCCCCTGCTCCCCTGCTCTGTGTTAGCAGAGCTGCCACGTCCTGCACAGACTGGCAGGACCTGGTGGTCCCACGGGCCATCAGCCCCTCCAAGGCTGAGGCACGGCCATGACCGTGCTTGGCTGGAGTAGGCTGGTGTCTCCCTGTACTGTCCCTCGGTCCCATCCGTGGGCCTGCAGCCAGTCTGTGAGACCAAGTGGGAGCAGCATGATACAGCACAGAGTCCTTGACCCCTGCTGTGGGTCTCTAAGGGAACATCCTTGGACATCCCAGTGCCCCAGAGAGACGACACACTGCTCCAAGGAGATGCCAGAGACCCTCCATCCAGTGCCTATGAAAACCGCTGCATGATTGTCCAGGGCACAGGGCTTGGAGGTTGCTTATCCCAAGGCAGAAGAGGCTAAAGGAGGGCACCTGCCAGGAGGGAAGCGGGGAACAGAGCCAGTCAGCCATGGGCTGCATGAAGAGGTGCTGGAAAGGGGTCCTGATGGAGATGACGACAGAAGAGCCAGCCCCATTCTCCTGGGGATGTGGAGCCTGCGGCATGGGGTGCTGGCAGGAGCTGCTCCTGTGCGAGGGAAGGGGAAAGGAGCAGGGAAAGTGCAGGCAGCCTGCGGGCTGGACAGGAGGATGCGGGGTGTAGAGATGGAGGGATGGCAAGAAGGATGGAGCGACAGACAGATGGTAGGAGGGCTAGAGGGACAAAGGGATACAAGGATGGAGGGGAGGGAGGATGAACAGTAAGAGGGATGAATGCTTCCCCAGTCCCCTGCACAAAGCATGTGCTGGGGCACCACGTAAGCTGCTGAAGGACGGGAACTGCCTGGGAGCTTTGACCTGGGCAGAGGAGCTCCATGTCACCTGTGCTAGGGACCCCCCCAACACCTTTCCTGCCCTGGCTCTGGGGAGCAACACCCTTCACGCCAGCTCTGAGTGCTTCCCACATCCCTGGCTGGCCTCTGCAGAGCGTGGGGCTGCTGAGGGATGCTGGAGATGGGAGAGAAGCTGACAGGTGGCAGATCCCATGGCCCCATAGCCCTGTGTCCCCAACTGAGGGGCTACAGCAGTGACAAGGACAGATGCGGTGCTCACAGAAGGCCCAGCTTTTGCCCTGAGCCTTGCTGCTCCCATCAGGACCAGAGCATCCTCTGGCAGCGTCACGCGCCTGCCTGCACCCATCCCTGTTCAGAGGGGCCAGATCCTGTCCCGTAGGCCCTTGGGTCCCCAGGCCACAACAGATGCTTAATCTTGTGCTTAAGGGGCTTTGCTGGTGTGACGCAGAAGAAAGGCTGGAGCGAAGGGCTCACCTGGCTCTTCTTCAGCCCCGGGACATTGCTGGGACATGAGGAAACAGGTCCTCCCCCGCCTGCCCCCACTGTGAGCGCTGAGATGGGGGACACAGCAGCCGGCCTCCTCCCCGAGTCAGCAGGAGCGTGCGAGTGACACTCGCTCTTGGAAGAGATTATGTCATTAAGGGCTGGAGGAGGATGAAAGCGTTTCCCTTCTGATTTGCCTTGGCATTTATTTGTGCGCAAGGTCCTAATGAACACATGAGCATCTGTGCTCCCAGAGCCTGGGCGCCAGGGTCCCTGGAGCCGTGGGAGTTGCCTTTCCATGGGAAGGAGCCCCGCTCTTGCTGGGGGACCCCCAAAAGGAGTCCCCAGGACACCCTCCAGTGGGTCCAGGACAAAGGCTGTAACCCCTGTGGTGGCCTGAGAAAGCAGGGGTGGCAATGACCTGCTGGGGACACCCAAGGCAGGGTGCTGCCTGGCAGAGGGGGCTGCTCCTCTGCCTCCCCCTCACCTGCTAAGGGGGGGTCCAGCCAGTTTGCACCAGGGTGTGGAGGAGAAACGGAGCAAGGGAGCTGGGTCTTGGGTGGGAGGAGGTGGGAAGGGCAGGAGCAGTGGCCTCTGCATGGGCGCCCAGTGAGTGTCCCCCCTCCAAGTCCCCCGGTGTGCCCTGACACTGCAGCTCCCATTAGCCAAAGTCTGCAGCAAGGGGACAAGCATCCTACGGTGGCAGGGTGGCTGGGGTGGGTCCTAACATCACTACCAAACTCCTGTGGGACACCCCACATTGCCCACTGGGTGCTGGGTGGGGGGATCATCAGGGCAGCAGCTATGGGAGCAGTGATGCTGAGGGGATGCTGTGCAAGGGACCTCTCTGTGCGCTCAGGGACAGAAGGGTCTGCACTCCCCCTCCTGTCAAGCTGCGTGGGCAGGGAAGTTGGAGGGTAGATCCCAGCCCCACGCCAGTTCTCCCACTTGCCCACAGCTGGGGAGCAGAGCCGGGGGCAGGAGAACACCCAGCACCCCCAGGACTGCAAAAGGGACCTCAGTGGGGATGCCACCCCCCTGCACCCAGAGTCCCCAGGGGCACGGCACAGCCTTCGGGCCCAACCCCAGATTGCAACTCATTTCCCAAAGGAAACGCATTTTCCTCCCTGGTGCAAACACGAACCGACACGCACGCGGTGCTGGCAGCCCCCACCAGCGCTGCTGTGCCGGCGCGGAGACACGCGGTGCCTGCCCGGGGGGAGAGCGCTCTGCCAGCTGCTGCCCGGCTGTTTACGGTGCGAACGCCAGCGTGGTGTGGGCCATGGTGGCTGGGGACACTGGGGAGCTGCAGGGGCACTGCCTGCTCCCCCCTCCAGCCACCAGCACCCAAGAGGAGCCCCTCTAGCTCTAGGGTGGGGACCCAAACTCAGGGGACACCAAGTGTCCCCATGGCCAGGAAGGCGCTGCATTGGGACAGATGGTGTTCGCTGAGTTACCCCAGGCTTTCCCAGGGCCACCCTCCTGTCTCCAAGGGAGCAGCAGCAGGACACAGGGACAGCCTGCAAGGCTACCGCGCAACTCCCAGATGGGAGACTCCCTGCCCAGCAGGACCCCACGAGGGAAAGGGGTACCCAAGCACTGGGGTGATGGTGCCAAGGAGACAGGCATGACCTGGGTGCCCAGCGCAGGAGGGCTTGCGGGGAAACCGAGGCAGGGAGCACTCAGTGGCCCTGTCGAGGGAAGTCAGAGCCATGGCCACAGCTCCTCCAAAGACATCGGCCCCGTGGCGCTGCTTTCCCAGCCTCAGCACTGGGCTGGGGAAGCCCAAAACGGGCCGGTGCCTCCATGGGCTGTACATGGCCTCGTTCTGTGCCCACACAGGGTCACACCCCCAGCATGTGCCACTCACGCTCACACTCCTGCGCACACAGACAGGCACCCACGTGCCCCACACCGGCAGGGACACTTTCCTGCAAACCCTCAGCTCATGCCAGGCACCCCCAGCCCCCGTGCATGTACCCTGATACCCCTGTGCATCCCCAGTGTCCTGTGCACACCCCACACCATGGCCACACTCTTCCCCACTCCTCATACCCCCCACATATCCCATGCTATGCACAGCCTTCTCCCTGTGCACACTCACTCCATGCCCCATGTATTTACCCTCTGCATCCACACTCACTCCCCACATGCCCCACACCGTGCACGCTCTCTCCACATCCCATGCACACTCACCCTACACCCTGCATATTCACCCTATGCCCCAAGCACACTCAATCCACGCTGTCCACACTCACCCACATCGCACACACCCCCCCATGCACACTCGCACCAGGCTGTGAACAGTCACCCCACGCTCCATGCACACTCACCCTCACCACTCTCAGCTTCTCCACGCTCCACACGCTCACCCCGCTATGCACACTCACTCCCACCACGTGCAACCCATGCACCACGCACACACCCCCCATGTCAGGCACTCGCACTCCGTAGCTAGTGGGCACTCAACCACCCCATGCACACTCACCCCACGCACTCCCCCCTGCCATGCACACCCACCCACGCAGTGTGCACTCACCGTGCGTTGCACACGCTCCCCCATGCGCACGCACGCTGTGCACGCTCACCCCTGCCATGCACAATCCTCCCACACCCTGTGCAATGACCCACACTTTGAGCACGCTCACGCTGCGCACATTCACCCACACCTTGTGTAGACTTATCCCATGCCATGCACTTACCCGTGTTGTGCACGCTCACCCCCTACTCTATGCACACTCCTCCACCCTGTGCACACTCACCCTGTGCCCGCAGCACCCTGCTCCCATGCCCCGTGCCCACTCCCCCACGCTGTGCGCATGAATATTCCCCCACTCCACGCACACCCACCTCACACCCCACACACAGCCCCCCGCACCGGGCACACTTGCCCCCGTGCCACGTACCCTCACCCCTCGGCACACTCAGTCCCCAGGCCGCACACACCCACCCCACGCCGTCCGCACTCACCCTGCTCCCCGTACGCGCTCCTCCACGCCGCGCACACCCGCCGCACACACTTCTCCACGCCGCGCACGCTTACCCCACGCACCGTGCCCGCTCCCCCACGCCGCGCACACCCCCCCTACTCCCCCTGCGCGCTCCCCCACGCCGCCCCTACTGCCCCACGCCGTGCCCGCTCCCCCCACCCCACACACCCCCTCTACTCCCCGTGCCCGCTCCCCCATGCCGTGCCCACCCCACGCCGCGCCCCCCCCGCTCTCTGTGCCCGCTCCCCCCGGGCCGTCGCGCGTCCCCCCCCCGCCGCCCGCTCCCTCCCCGGCAGGCTGCGTGCGACACGCCGGCTCCCCGCCCCGCTGCCACCCTCTGCCCCGTCCTTCCCCCGCGGGCTCCTGTCTGGACGTGTCGGGACTCGGGCTCCGGGCGCTGAGTAATGCTCGGCGCAGCGCGATCCCAGGCAGAGCCGCCGCCGCCGCCGCTCCGCGCCCAGCGCTCCCGGGGCGCTCCGGCCGCGACCCTGCCCGCTCCGCCGGCGGCCCGGCGACACCGGCGGCGGGGGGCGGCGGGGGGGCCGCGGCTCCCCATGTGCCTGCGGGCCCCGCGGGAGCCGCAGCGCCGCTCGCCCGGCCAGCCCTACCCACGCCCGCCGCGGCCCCGGAGCCCCGGGGCGCCCTGGGGAGCGGCGGGGGAGCGCACCCCGCGGCCAGAGGGCCCCCCCGGCCCCCCGGCGCGTCCCGCCATGGGGGGCTGAGCCGGGGGGCTGAGCGCGGCGGGGCGGCGGCGGGCAGGGCGGGGGGCGCTCAGCCCTTGCCGGGCTCGGCGGGCGCCGGGGCGGCGGGAGGCGGGGGGGGCATCCCGGGAGGATGGCAGAGCCGCCCCGGCGAGCCGAGCCCCGGCGCGCAGGGAGCCAGTGAGAGGGAGGAGAGGGGAAAACACAAACAAGCAAACAACCCACAACAAACAAAGCGGGCAGAGAGCAGCGCCGAGCCCCGCCGCCCCTGCCCCAAAGGCGCCCGCCCGCCCGCAGCCCGCACAGCCGCTGCCCCAGCGAAGATGCGCCCGGCCCTGGCCCACGGACTCTGCTCGCTGCTGCTCAGCCTCTGGGTACCCAGGTAGGAGCTGCCCCCCCTCCGCCCCAGCCCCGCTGCCGCCGCCGCCGCCGAGCGTCCCGGCCCCGCGGGGTGGGCGCCGGGAAGCCGCCGAGCTCAGCCCCGTACCGGGGGCGGGCTGCCCAGGGGGCTCCGAGGGGGTCCCGGCGCCCCGACCTGGCCCCGCACGGCTGCAGCCCCCCGGCTCAGGGCGCTGTCAGGGCCGCTGCCCCCCCTCCGCCTTTCTCCCGCCCCGGCGGAGCGCCGGCGGGATGCGCGGCTCCCCCCGCTCCGGGAGGTTGTCCCCTTTCCTCCCCGGCCGGAGCCGCCCCAGCGCCCGCCCTGCCTGCCTCAGTTTCCCCGCTGTCCCCGAGCGGAGGACAGGCGTAGCTGACGGGGGGCACCGCGGAGGCCAGGGGGGATGCCGGCGGGGATGCCGCTGTCGTGGGGGACGGTGCCCACGGGATGGGTGCCTTTGGGCTCCGCACCCCAGGGGTGCACACCGGGGCGGGGGATCCACCTGCGTCCCCTCTCCGGCTCCACTGATCCCTAAGGTGAGGGGGGTAAGAGGGGGCCGCCTGCTTCCTGAAAAAGGCCCCCCCAACACTCACCACCCCTGTCCGTCTCCATCTCCCGCGGGTGGCTGGCAGCTCCCCTCCGCCCGCTCTCAAATTTGTGTGCTGCAGGCAGCCAGGGGTTAACCCTGGTGCTGGTGTGAGGAGGGGGGGTCCCCCGCCCTTCCCCCTCCCTCCAGCCCCTTTAAATATAATTTGTTAACGTTGGAACTTGTATTAATTAAAGCAGCAGCCGCTGCAGCCTGTGACCTGGGGGCTTGTCACCGTGAAATCAAGTTTAAATCCAGATTTCAAGGGGGAAGACAGCTGGGGGGAGCGCTGTGTCCTCTTAGGGAGGGTGACACTGACGGCTCCTTGCCGGTCCCTGGCCCCCACTGAGCCCGGTGTGGAGCAAGAGGCAGAAGGACCTGCCCTTCGCTCTCTGGGGTCCTAAACAAGGGCCCCTGCCTCAGTTTCCCTGCAATGGGGAGAAGGACCATGACAGCCTCTTCGGGATGCCCTGGGAGAAGGTAGCAGGCGCTGTGACTGGCTCAGGACAGGTAGGGGACAAGGTCCCCGCAGTGCTTGGGGCAGGAGCTGCTGGGCTTGGGGATGATGGTAGCTGCGGACCTGCTTCTCATCTCCTGTCAGCCAGGGCTGGCTTTGGCAGTGTGCATGAGCACAGGAGAGGGCAGAGGATTTCCTCTCCTGTGCAAGGCCTTTGGAGGGATGCACCCCTTTCTGCTCTCCTTCTCTCCGCTCCCCCCCACCCCTACTCTCCCTGGTGGAGTCACTGTGGATTTGCGCTGGGGCAGACCCACATATCACCTGTGGATGTGGTGAGGTGGCTATAAACACCCTTGGGAAGCTGGAGAAAGCCGCAGCCTGACCCTGACAGCTCTCCTTCCCCCCTGAGCAGGCTGTAATTCAGCTCTGGCACCCTGGGGCTGAGCCCTTCCTCCAGAGCTGGGCGAGCGCCGAGCTGGGGAAGTCAGTCCCTGGTCCCCAAGAGCTGCTTCTGTCCATGTATCTGCACCAGGCTCGCAGGAGGAGCAGAGGGGGAGTAAACCTGCTCTCCAAGACCTGGCTGCTCCATAAGGCAGCTGCAGTCCTTCCTCCAGCATCCTCCTCCGAGTCTCATTTCTGTAGTCAAGGCTCAAAGGGCTCCAGCTCCTTGCTCCTCCCAGGGACCCAGCTCTTGGCCGTCCTGAGGAAGAGGGAGCCCTGCCTGGAGAGAGCTCTCAGCAAGGACCAAGGGGTCCTGAGCAAGGAGTGGGGTGGTGCTGAGCTCCTGATGGACCCTGCTGCAAGCTGCAGGATGCTCCTGGGCATCCCGCTGCCTACTGCTGGCTTTGCAGCTCCTCTGCTTGGACACTGGATCCCAGGATCCTTCAAGCCATTCCCTGGAGCTGAGCAGACACTTCCTCCCCTTCCATCTCCCTCTCCGCATCTGTCTGTCCTGTGTACCACTGTCTTAACTCCAAGCACCTCTGTCTGGACATGCTTTGTCCACCTCCCCACACTTCATCTACCTCCCCGTTTCCCCAGGCAGCATCTTTACTTGTATAACTTCTTGCACCTCCACCATGGACCACGTGCCTCCCCTTGCATCCACCCATCTGCTGGTCTCTGTGCTTCTGTGGTGACAGGCATCAGGGCCGGTGGGCCTCGGATGTGACAGTGGATTTGGGATTGTTGCTGGGAGCTTGAGGGTGTTCGGCAGGATGCTCGGCTCTGAATTTCCCAGCTGAGCTGGCAGGAAAAGGCTTGTCCCTCTGGTGAAGACCAGCAGAGCCAGGGGGTCATGGGAGATGCAGGGAGGGGATCAGCCAGCAACTGGGATGGGTCTCTTGCTCTGGGGTCTCTGGATTCTCCTGTGGGGAAACCCACGCTCTCTGGGGGAGGTGAGCCAGGGCAGTCTGTGCCCAAGAGTCTGCACTGCGCGGCCAGGGCAGAAGAGCCCCGGAGGAGCACGCGGAGGGGTGCAGCCCTGGGAGATGCTGGGCTGCTGCTGGGCACAGACTGCCGAGGTGTCCGGGCTGTGCCGACATGGCTGGAGAGGACTGCAGCCCCAGTGCTGCTGGGGCATCTCTGCCTGGCTGAGCTTGTCGTTGTGACCAGGGGTAGGGGGGAGAGGGGCAGTTCTGGCGCTGGGACCCCCAGCCTTTGGACCTGACCCTTTCCAGTGCCCCTCGTCTTTTCTCCTCCTTTCCAATCGCAGCCCGTCCTGGTGTGTCACCCTTGCAGGCAGTGGTCACGGCATGGGGAGAGGAGCATCTTCCCTCCCTGTATGCTCCTGAAGGGGAAGTGAGTGGTCAGCACATTGCTTGTTCCGAGCTCATGGGTTTCCCTTTCCCTCACAGCTCCTGCTCCAATGAGATCCTGGGCCTGAAGCTGCCGTCGGAGCCGGTGCTGAATGCCAACACGGTGTGCCTGACCCTGCCGGGGCTGACGCGGCGGCAGCTGGAGGTGTGCGTGCGCCACCCTGACGTCACCGCCTCGGCCATCCAGGGCATCCAGATTGCCATCCACGAGTGCCAGCACCAGTTCCGGGACCAGCGCTGGAACTGCTCCAGCCTCGAGACCAAGAACAAGATCCCCTACGAGAGCATCATCTTCAGCAGAGGTAAGGGCTGGATGGCCTCCTTCCTTTTCCTCTCCCTCTGCCCAGTCGCTGCACTCAGGAGCCCTTATGGGCTCCCCATGGGCACAGCTCTTCCCTGGCCCAGGGGACCGTGCCAGCTCCTCAGCATCCCCATGGATGAAGAGAGACAGAGCCTGAGAAACCTCAGGGTCTGCCAGACCAAGCAGCACTGCACTGAGCAAAGCTGGGCTCTTCTCCATGCGCCTTTGTACCTACGCTGGCCCTTGACCTGAGCTACTCCTCCCTGCCCAGCCCCAGCTGCTCCCAAGGCTCCTTCCAGGCCCCACTGCTTTCGGGCACCTTCCCCCCATGCAGTGTAGGCTGGTGTTTGGAGCAGTGCCACGGGTGTACAGCACAGTTTGTGGGTCTGAAGGTGGATGCCATGCTCTGGGTTTTGGTTTGGTGGATGCAGTGAGTGTCTTGGCTCATTCCTGCTCGGGGGATGGTGTTTCAGTGCGTCATGGCAAGCAGAAACACCTCTAGCTAATGGGATGTAGCTCTGTGAGCCCATCACCCTGGCGTCCTGCCTTTGTGTTGGCTCTGCAGTGCAGAGAGCTGAGGGATCTCTGTTTTGTGGGACCCTGGAGCATGGTGGCATGGAGGGACAGGGAGACAGGCTGTCCTGGGAGCTCACCTGCCCACAGAGCCCCCCCTGCGCTGCTTGGAGAGCTCTCCTAGCCCTCCACGGTCTGCTGAGCCCTGGTGCCAGGGTCTCCTCATCTCCCTCACAGACATGGCCAGCTCTGCATCTATCAGAGCCTCCCCGGTTGATACTCTTTCCCTCAGGAGCGGGCTCTGGGGGTGCAGAGGGGCTGCCCAGTGCAGATCAGGGTTGTGACCTGATGGGAGCTTCTGTAGGACTTGAATGTATCTTCTCACCTGAGTACCCTTCTTGAAGCCTGGGCCTTGGCACACACTGAAGGTCCCGTTGCCCCAGGCTGTGAGCAGGAGAGAACTACGTGGTACCAGTGGCAGGCAGGCAGGGTGCTGAGGGCACACAAGGTGCCCAGCAAACACATCTCTCCTCCAGCTCTTGAGGAAGGAGAAAACGACCAAAGATGCTGCTCACCTACCCTCTTTGTGAGCCTCCTAGCCTGGTGCCCAGCAGAGAGGTGCCTCTGTCACCCCTTCCCCAAACATCCTTCCACACCCTGCAACATCTGTCCCTGGGACTGCGAGGAGAGTCCCACAGAGGAGAGGTTGGCAGCTTGAGGCTTACCTGCCTTTGAGGGGATGTGGTGGCAGGAGCACCCAGGCAGGTGGGGAGGTGGCTGGAGAGGGGAGCACAGAAGTGTTTCGATGCTGGGAGGTCCCTCATGTCCAGGGCAGATGGGCAAAGCCTTGCTGGAGGGGATGCTACCTTGGAGCATGCATGGCATCAGGGCTGTGGTCCTGCTGTGGAGCAGCTGCCAGTGCCTGGAGAAGGACAGCTTCTCTTCCCTCGGCGAGCAGCACCCAGGTTAGGGCCTGGCAGGGAGGGTGGGGACCGTCAGCCCTGATAAGCATCGAGGTATTTCCAGGTCCTCCGAGGAATGCAGTTCACTTCTAGTCTCCTCGGGCGGCGGGAGACACCGACTTGCTGGCTCAAGTTGCTCACACACCCAGGCGAGCTTCCCTGCTCCGGGTCCCACCAGGCTGGGTGAGAAGCTCCAGCAGCAAAGAGCATTGACCTTCTGCATCCCTCCCTCAGCCCACCACGTCTGGTGGTGGCCGGTGACTTGTCTCAGGTGCCACCGCAGCCCTTCCCGCTGTCAGGGCCGTGAGCGATGGGTGCGGGGACTCCTGCAGCCCCTGGACTCTTGCCCCAGTCCTGAGCTCTTGGGTATGTCTTAGCCCAGGCTCCCAGCACTGGTGGGATCCCATCCCCTGGGATGGAGACCCAGCACCAGTGAAGGGTGGAGGTAGGGCTGGTGCAGCAGAGCAGATGGGCACCTCACAGCACTCCTGTTTTGGCAGCACAGAGCGCAGGATGAGCCCCAAGCACCCAGGCCATCCCATGCGGTTGCTCAGAGCCATTCTGGTGTGGAGCAAGCCTTGAGGCTGGTGCCCTGGCCTGCTTCCAGCCCTCTCGTGTCCCTCAGTAATGGCGCTGGAGCTCTGAGCTCTGCCTTGCAGCTGTTACGGACGCAGCCATCAGAGCAGGGATGCTGGGTGCATCTCCCGAGCCTGGCGCTGGAGGAGAGGCGAGTGGTGGAAGCAAGGGGTGCAGGCTCCGTGCCGCAGGCATTAACGCATCTCAGACCCAGGGACCAGGTCTCTGCTCCGCGCCCTGCCCCATCCTTGCCGTGCCTGGGAACGCAACATGCTCGTAGGATCGTTGTTTGTAACCTGAAGTGACAGACCCCTTTAATCTTTCATTCCTTTTCCCACTACTTCTGCCATCAGTTCAGCCGTGCATGAATCTCACTTTAAATTATTTGTAGCTGGCTTCTCCCTCCCGCTCTCCCCGCTTGGATCCGCTTCCCGCCTCCGCCCCGTCCTCCTGAATCTCTGCGGCCTCCCCAGCGCCGGTGTGAGCCGTCCGGGGTGCAGCGCCGGCGCTTGCCAGCCACCCGTCCCACGCTCTGCCCCACATCCAGGTGCTCAGTGGAGCTGGAGGGGACAGACCGGGGTCAGTGGCAAACAAGTGCCTGTCTCCCCATCCTGCTGATCTGATCCCAGAAGTCTGAGCGCAAGCCGTGGGGAGTTGGGAAGGAGCAGGGAGATTTCAAATTGGGCAGGACTGGGAATCTGAGAGGGCTTCTGGGCAGCGTAGCTGGGGACAGGGATCCTGACAGCACCCTGGGCAGAGCCCAGACCCGCTGGATGTGGCAGGGAGGTGCAGCCATCCCTGGGGTGCAGGGCACAGCGGCTGCGAGGCACAACGACAGGTTAGCGGAGAGCGAGCAGAGGGGGTGCCCCCGGGGATGTACCACCCCTGCTCTCACAGAGCCTCTTTTTTTTTTTCAGACACCACCATGGGCTGTGGGTTTTTCGGGTTTCATCTTTTGATGCTGCACCCTTGGGGTGTCCCTTGTACCCCTTGCTGAGCCTCCAGTGCCATCTGCATCCCCCCCATCCTCCTTGACCCATGTCCCCTCCATGTCCATCCAGGCTCAGCACTGCCATTACAAATCCTCCTCCTGTCCTCCCTGGCTACTCAGCTGGCTGCCTACTTCCTTGCCACCCTCCTGCCCATTCCCTGTCACTGTCACCCCTGCCAGCACCCTCCAGTCCTGTCCCTGGCCCCATCCCTCTCTGCTGTCCCTCTCTCTCCCTCCAAATGCTGGCAGAGATGTCCTCTCCTGGCCCCAGGGGCATACATAGGAGGATGGAGCAGTGAGGTGGAGGCAGGTGGCTGCATCTGCACCAGTAACTGAGATAGGTCTCCTGCCCCTGCTCTGAGGGTGAGTAGCACAATCGTGTCCACTTCACTGGAGAAGGTGGCCTGTTGCCCCTGGTATGTGGTCCCCCCCGCAGCATCCACAGGTTGCCGGGCACTGTGTGGCTCAGCTGGGCTGGACCATGCTTGGGTGCATGCCAGAAATGAAGCTGCGGGTGGTGGTGGGTCACTGAGCCCTTGTCCTTGTGTTGTACGTGTGCACCCATGGGTGGGTGCGATGCCAGCGGAGCTGGGACTGCCTGGCTGCCGGGCAGGGGCTGTCTGAGGTGTGCTGAGGGATCCCTCTTCCCCGAGCATTCCCCTTTGCTCATCCAGACCCCATCTATGTGGAGCTCTGAAAGAAATGGGACCCCCATGGAGGGGCTGGGTGTCCCTGAAAGCCCCTGAGTGTGCGTGGCTGGAGGGGACATGGCTCTGGAATGCAGCATCCTGCTGGTCCTCCTGCAGCCTTCGGAGGGACGGGTGATGCTTGCATGCCCTGTGCCCTCCTTCGAAGGGCTCCCTGGTGCCAAGGGCTCTGCGTGCCTATGGCCAAACCTTGATTTCATACAGCAAGGAGGGGGGAACTCCCTGCAAGGCAGGAAACACCAGGTGCTGGGGCCCAGCCAGCTGCGAGCCGGAGCTTGGGGAGGTGTTGCCGTGCGGGGAGGGAGGCAGGTGCTGTTACGGCTATCCAGGGAGACGCTGCCGAGCTCAGGACCCCGGCGCCTGGCTCCACAAAGCCCCAGCCAAGCTCTGGTGCCCGCAGACCGCAGCACCTGGCCCGGCGCAGCTGCAGCTGGGCTGCTGGCAGGTTTTCGATACCCCCAGGCAAGCCAAGGGCTTTGCCCACCTGGACCCAAAGTGCATGTGGGCGCTTCGGATGCTTGGCTGCATCTCTGTGGGTGCCGCCATCCCCTGGACCTTCCCCCAACTGATGGTGGCAAGCGAGACCCTGGGGACAGGGCAGTGTCCCCGGAGGTGCAGGGCTGAGCCCAGCTCCCTGCAGCCCGCCGCGGGCGGACGGGGAGCGAGGGCTGCGGGCTGCCCCCAGCACGCTCAAGGAGGTGCAGGGAGGCAAGTTGGGATCTGCAGGGAGGCGTTTAGCGCCTGGCACCGGGCCAGACCCTGGCAGGTTCACCTGCAGTTTAATTAGGGAGAGGGGAGGGAGCGGGGCTGGGGGAGAGGCGGCGTGTCGGGACTGGCCGTCTCCGCGGGCCTCGCAGGAGGTGGCGGGAGAAGCTCTCCTCCGCCTCGCCAGCCAGCAGGGCCGGGGCAACGTGCTGCCAGTGTTATGGGGGGTGCTGCCCATGGAGGGGGCAGCTGAGCATCCCTGGGGTGCCCTGGGGTGCACCCGGACCAGGCTGTCCCACCTGCTCCCTCAATGCCACCCAAGTGCTGCGGTGGCGGGTGCTGGGAGGACATCACCATGTCCCCGGGTGCGATGGTGAGCCATGGGAGGAACACCATGGCTCCAGCTCTCCCTACCGCCGCAGACCATGGAGCCCACAGCCTGAGCCAGGTCCATTGTGTTTGTCCCGAATTCACATGAAAGATGGAGAAACTGCAGCATCCATGGCAGAGCCAGTGCCAGCGGGGGCTTGGGGTCCTGCTGAATGGCTCCCCATCTCCTGGGTGCACCTCGACAGGGAAAATTTTCCCCTGCTAGGAAAGCCACTTTGGGATCTGACCTGGGGACGAGATTTCAGATCCATCCTCATTGTCCAGCACTGTCCTTTAAGTACAGGGCAGGCTGGATGCCGGTGGTGATGTCGGGGTGGTGTCCTCCATTCTCTCTTCCCTGCAGGATGCAATACTTCCCCTCACACCTCCCACGGCTACAACCTCTTCTGCGATCTCTGGAGGGATCTGGTGACTCAGACATCCCCACTGAGGCCTTAGGTGGCTGGGGCAGCTGGAGAGCCTCCCTCCGAAGGGCTCGGGGCCGGCTGCCGCACGCCGCGCCCGGCTGTGGTTCCTGGAGGCTCCCACCCTTGCCGAGCCCACGAGGCCGGTGGTTGTCGCCTGCAGCCATGTTGCTCGCTGCTCTGCTGCAATCCTCCAGGCTCTGGCGTGGCCGGGGTAGAGTGAGGAATGTAAACTGAACCTCCACGGAGAACCACGCTGGCATGGCTGCTGCGGTCCCAGTGCTGCCCTGGCCCCCTCCTCCCCATTGCTCACGGCTCCCCATGAAAGCAGGCAAGGGAAGGAGGGGAGAAGGTGGGGAGGAGCAGCAGGGCCGGGCAGAGTGATACTGAGCAGGGAAATGACTGCGGTGAGATGGGGACAAGATTCCCAGAGCGCTGGGGTGTCAAGTCCTGGGGACCAGCCTGTCTCCTGCCCGCAGCCTGGGGGATGGCAGCTTCAGGGACAAGGACCCGTGCTTCATCCATCAGCTCGTGTGTGGCTGGAGAGGAAGGAGGAGGGTTGGGGCTTGATCCCAGGAGTTTCTCAGCCATGGAGGGCACCAAACAAACCTGGCCTCTTTACCTGTAAGGAGATGGGCTTGCTAGACGGACTGGGTGGGGTAGAGCTTCTGTCTGGGCTCCAGAAGGCATTTTAAGGAGATGCCACCTGGGAAATTATTTGTTAGGCTGGAGAAATGTGTGAGAAAGAGGCTAATGGAAAGGCAGGGCTGAGAGGAGAGTGTTGTGCTGGGTGGAGGGTTTGCTGCTGCCATCCCCGGTCACCAGCTGTGCGAGGAGCCGGGGTCACCGAGTGGCGTGGCAGTGACAAGTCCCTGCTCTTGGGCTGTGCTTGGGTTTGGTTCATGAAGAGCTGGAGCTGGCCCAGATTGTGGGGATGGAGAACTGATAGGGGGAGGAATTTGAGGATCCTGGAGACCTTCCCGTGCTGGTTCTGCATCCTACATTGCTCACCTGGGGGCTGAAGTTCCCCAGACTGGGGCTGTCCTGCTCTAGCAGCGATGTCGGTGTGTTGCAGGCGCTGCCTGCCAGCGCGCTCCCCAGGGCGGCTGCGCAGCGTACGCACCGGCAGCCCCATTACCTGCCCGCTGAAAAATGTTGTTCAACTTGTGCATGGAAAGAGGCAGGCTGAGCGCAAGCTTGTCCCACACCGAGGGGAAGCTGGGAGAGGCTCCCTCTGCCTTTTAAGCAGCGCCTTGTTAATTTTTTAAATGCACCAATGTCAAATTAACACACAAAAGAGCAGTGTGACTTTAAATGCAGGTTTCCGCGCTGCTTTTCATTTCCCTTTAATAAGATCATAGCGTTTGCTCAGCGGGCGGCAGCGAACCTCCGAGGACACACGCATGATGGGGAGCATCGCCCAGGACAGGTGACGGCAGCGGGGAGCGGCTGTACTGTTACCTCTCGTGACTCTGCAGTGCAGGCAGGGAGCTGGCAGAGCCCCCGCCTGGGGTCTGTGCCTTGGGGTGCTCACCCAAGTCCCCCGTTTGATAGCACGGATCTGCTGGAGAAAATGCCCCAAAACCTCTTGTCTGTTCGGCCGTAGCAAAGCCAGGGCTGATCAAGCTGCTCTTATCCAACGGAGGGAGAGAAGCTCGTGAATTCCAGCTATTTATTTATTCACGTGTGAAGCCACGGCACAAAATCTGGCTCTCCCTCCTTCCCCTCCTTGTGCTAGGGCTGGTAGCTGCGCACTGAAGCAAAGAGCACTGTGGACTCCCCGCTTAGCCCAGGAACCACAATTAAAAATATTACTTTGCATTTAAAATAAAACAGAAGTTCCCAGGTAGGGGAGGCTCTTCACTCGGCTGCAGTGAAGCCAGGAGGCCCTCAGGCAGCCCTGCTCACAGCCCCACAGAGCCCCTGCTGCGGGACCCGTCCCTGTCCCCATCCGCCCCATCCCCAGCTAATGACACTTGCGGACATCCTCGCTCCCCGGCGTTTAATGACAACCAGCTGCCGGCCCTGGCAGCGCATGGTGCGGTCACGGCATGCTCTAACTAACCAGGGATGCTCGATTTTTCCAGCACGGTATTGCATTTAGAGCTTCTTGCAGGAGCTGGTGGGGCTCAGGGAGGGAAGGGGCATGGGCAGACGGATGGGGCTGGACAGGCAGTGCTGCCTGCTCCTGTTACTGCCTGATCCTGCACCTCGTGGGTAAGCAGAAATGGCCCATTCCTCAGCAGCAGTATTCCTCAGCCAGCATTGTATTTAATATAGTGGGAAGCTCTGAGTGGAGAGGGGAGGAGATACTGCCTTTCCCATCAGAGCCATAACGCTGACGCCTGAGCAATGCTGTGGTGGCGTCTCCCAGGGCGGTGTGAGAGCAGGGTGATGGTGGGAGCTGGGATTCTGGCCAGGGCAGGGCTGGGCTTCAGGGCAGCAACGTGTCCTGGTGGGGCTGGGGCTGGAGAGCACCGAGTGAGGATTCGCTCATGGTCCACGTGGGAGCTGGTGCATCAAGACAAGGCAAGGTGCAAGCCGAACCTCTGGCTCCCTACACCCCAGCACGATGCTGGGCTCATCCAGCCCCCCACGGGGGTCACGCCGCCCAGCCTGAGCCCCTCTCTGTCCTTCCTCGCAGGCTTTCGGGAGAGCGCCTTTGCCTATGCCATCGCGGCCGCTGGCGTGGTGCATGCCGTCTCCAACGCCTGCGCCCTCGGCAAGCTGCAGGCCTGCGGCTGCGACCAGAAGCGCCGGGGTGATGAGGAGGCTTTTCGGCGCAAGCTGCATCGTCTCCAGCTGGAGGCCATGAACCGTGGCAAAGGCATGGTGCACGGGGTGCACATGGAGCACATGCCGGCCGAGACCCCCGGCCTCCAGGACTCCTGGGAGTGGGGAGGGTGCAGCCCCGACGTGGACTATGGGGAGAAGTTTTCCAAGGATTTCCTCGATTCCCGAGAAACCTACAGAGACATCCACTCCCGCATGAGGCTGCACAACAACCGTGTGGGCCGGCAGGTGAGCGGGGCGATGGTGGTGGGGACAGGGTCCCTGGGACACGCACGGGAGGGCTGCGAGGGGCTCGTGCTGGTGGTGGTGGGACATGTGCGTGAGACTGGGATTGCCCCCAAGGCATCCCCCTCTCCCCAGTTTTGCCCGGAGCAAAGGCAGTGGCGCAGCCCTGCTTCCGAACATCTCTGCTGGGGAGGGCACCTGTGAGCGTCGCTGCTGTCCCCCTGCCAAGGGACACTTCCCCAGGCCACTGTCACCTGCCTGTGCTGCAGCAGTGCTGCGGGGGTGGCACGGCAATGAGTCCAGCTCCTGCCTCTCAGGGACTGGGTGAACTGGTGTCGGACAGCTCCAGCAGACTGGAACTACGGGTGGGGAGGAGAAAGTCACTGGCACCATGGGGACACGGCACAGGCTCCGCAGCACACAGCCGCAGCTCTGCCTCCAGAGAGGGAGACGGTGCCTCGAGGAGGCACATGTGAGCGGGACTGAGCCAGGCAGCGGGTGCCTGTGCCAGCTGGGAAGTGCAGTGTCCCCTCGGGAGCAGACGTGACAGCCCACAGCCTCGTCCTCTGGCTCCGAGGGGGTGCTGGAGCCTGCCCAGGCGAGCAGGGCAGCCTCCCCTCCATTCTCATGATGTCAGGTCTTGTTAAAGGTGCTAATTAGTAGCTCGCTCTGTCTGGAAGCTGATGTTAAAAAGCAGCCTGACATTGAAGACAAGAAGCACACAGGCAGGAGGGGCTGGGAGAACGGCTGCATCTCCCTGCCTGGCTTTGCTCCCAGCAGGTGCTGGGGACACCACATCCCGTGGATCCAGTGGGACATTTGTCCCCAAGACCCCAGCCCCACAGTGTCAGGGCAGCACAGGGGGGTGTATAGTGGCTGCGGGAATAAGTAATTAAAGATCAGAATTGCACAGGGAGTGTTTCCCCAGGATGGCTCAGACATTTGGATGTGCCTCTTGCTTTGAGCATGTTTAAAGCCAGCGGTGAGGTGTGGACGCTGCAGAGCAGGATCTTGATGTGTGCCCTTCCCTGGTGCTGGAGCTGAGCTTTGCCGCCCCAAAAAGCTGGCCAGTTTGGCCAAGCTGTAAATGCCTGGGGAAAGCCAGAGCTTTTTGCTTATTTGGCTTTGCTTGCACGTGGCGAAGCCTCGCTCAGCGTTAGGCAGCCAAAAGTCCTCTGCAGGCTGCTGTGTCCCAAACCAGGCAAGACCCCCATCCCAATTCTGTCTGCAGGGCTTATCCTGGCTCCCCTCCAGCTCTGCCTGCCCCAAATCACCGGGACTCTTTGCAGTGCTCAGATATTTGGGATCTGTATTGCCCATTTTTCAAGGGAAGCCCCACAGCCCCCTGCAGAAGGAGGGGAAGGTGAGAGAGGAATATTTGCATGGGAGGGATGTCACCACATGGTGCCTGTGGGATCAAGCAACAGCAAAAATGCCTGGGGTCTGCTTGTCCCCCAGGATAGGCAGGCATGGGACTGGCAATGTCAGCTCTTGATGGCTTCAGAGACAAGAGCTGGACTGATGGAAGAAGCCTGGGAGCGGAAAGCACAGGCAGAGGAGGACCAAAGGGATAAAGGAAGGGATGGTACCAGTGCAGGTGGGACAGGCTGCCCAGCTCAGGGACCCTGTTGAGATGGGAGTGTGAGCCCATGTGTGGGTCGGGTTGCGACGGTTGTGGGTGCCGTGCATCAGAGCAAGGAGATGATGCTGTGCCTGATCTATGCCTCTTGGTGACGTGCTTATTGCTGGGGCTGGACCTGGCCGCCCACGTTTCCTGGGGATGGGTTCTCTAGCTCCCCACCTGCTCTTTTAGCAACGCTGTGGGTCCCACACCCACCCAAGCCCTCCTCAGTCCTAGGACCATCTTTCTGCTGTAATAAGGAGCAATCTGCTGGGATTTCCCAGGAAAGGAGTGACCGTGCTGGATGCAGCATCTCTGTGGTCCTCCCCTCCAAGTCCTGAGGCAACCCGTTGAGCAGAGTGGTGATGTGGACACGCACACCACGTGCCGTGCCCTGCCACACGCCATCTGTCTACGTGCACCGAGCAGCTGCAGCACCCAGGGCTCTCCAGCATCTCACTGATGCTGAGCACCCTCTCCGCGGTCCCTGTGTGTCCCAAGGGTGCTCTGCGTGTGGGTAAGCCTGGCTCCTGGCTCAGACCCACCAATGGCCGCATTCAGGAGCTATGGGCTGTGGGTTTCTGTAGGGTAGTGGTTATCATGTTTGCCTGACACACAGAAGGTCCCTGGTTCAAAACCAGGCAGAAACATGCTCGTTTTTTTCTTTTGCATCCACCTGTGAAGCTGGGGAGGGGACTGCAGCTGCAGGGGATGAGCAGCATCTTCTGATGGTGGCAGTGGTCACCTCGGTCTTGAGTTGGAATAGGAAGCCCCGGGGCAACTCAAGACTGAGGTGGGTGTCCTGCATCCCTGGGAAGGAGCAAGTTCCCCAACAAGGAGCAGCAGGAGCGTGCAAGAGGGTTTGCAGGTCCTCCTAACCCTCCAGATCAGAGAGCGAGAGAGGATGAAAGGCAGCCAGGAACTACCCATTACCCTCACAACAAAGACCTACGATAAAACTCTTATGAGCGTGTCTGGGAGGAGCTGGGAATGTGCGAAAGAAAGCACCAGCGAGTCCAGGCATGTGCTGAACCTGGGTGTCTGTGAGACAGGGGAAGGACATGGCAGGGTAGGAGTGCGTGGAGGAGATCTGATGGGAAAAGCATGGGGCCAAGACTCAGATGGGTCCTTCTTGGGTCTCCTGGCTGTGGCAGGGTCCTGTACCCCCTGCGCTGCCCATGCAGGAGGGAGAACAAGCTGTTCCTGGGCAGGGATGGATGAGTGCTGCGGTGCTGGGGCTCGGGATGCTCAGTGGTGATGGCTTGGGTGATGGAGATGGCACGTACACTTCCTTCTCCAGCCCCTGCTGCGACCAGCCATAGCCCCAAATGAGCCCCTGTCCAGCTGTCACACCACTGTCCCTTCCATCCTGCTGGTGACCATCCCAGCCACAGCCCTATACGCAGATTTTCCCTGGTCCAGCCAGGGGAGCAGGGAGGGGATGTGGGAAAGGATGGGGTCCTGGTGCCAGTGTGTTCCCGTGGATGGTGGCAAGGACAGTGGCGAGCAGGCAGTGTTCCCGGCCGGCACACCCAGGGCATGGCAGTGAGGCTGGGCAGCTCATTACCTGCGAGGTGGAGGCTGTTCCTGGCAGGAGACAGGACTCTCAGCAGGATGAAAGCCAAACTCCAGCCCAGCCCAGACCTCTCCACCGTGTGCCCCGAGCTCCAGGCGTGTTTCCCTGACCTGCCTTCATTACCATAACTGCTCAGCAACATGGAGATTTACTCAAAAACAAGAAAACAAGGAGTAAAAACTACCCACCCCTACCAAAACAAGGCACTCCTCGCACACGCGTTCCCCCCCAGGGAGGGGGCAGGAACAGGCAGCGCGTGTCAGGCGTGAAGCCAGGTGGCTGCGCAGGGCTGGCATTGTGGGATGGGACCTTGCATATGGCCACATGTCCCCTGGGCTCCCCCTGAGCCCTGGAGTATGGCCCTGGGTAGGAGGATCAGCCTGCAATAGTCTTGGCAAGCCCCAGCCCGGCTCCTGGCAGGGCTTGGATGTCCCCATGGTAAGGGGACTTGGCTGGAGCCTATGCGAATGCCCTGGGCATGGGTGCACGTGACCCAGCCGGCAATCCCTCTCAGGACAGAGCAGAGGATGGTATAAACTGCCTCTTTCCAGCTGTGTGGGGATGTGCGGCCACTCTGTGCCCCTGGAGATTGCTGGGCATGAGCTGTTTCCCTTGGCATGGCCACAGCAGCATCCCTTGCAGGGATGGGGGACTGAGGGGGACTGCAGCACGCAGCCTGGGGGCTAAGCAGCAGTGCAGAGATCCCAAGGTCCTCCTTGCCCTCGCACTGGCCTCTGGCCCATGCACGAGCTGTGGTCTCCGGCCAGCCCAAACCACAGCTGCAGCCCAGCCCACGCACGCTGGCCCTCGCGGCGGGTGGACGTGTGGCACTGGCCTCACTGCGGCCTCCCCAAACCACAAGTCAGGGCTGTGAGCATCTCCGATCCCTGCCTGAAAATGGGGTGATGGTGAGAGGCAGCACCTCAGCCCCCCAGCGCTGTGCCCAGGGCTCCCGTGAGGAAGCAGGCAAAAGCTGAAAGCGGAGCTGCTCCCGGGACTCCTGGAGCTGGGCTTTATGGGAGGAAAGACCTGGGGAGGGGAAAGCATCCCTCCTACCTGCCCCGCTTGCAGTGCTCCTGGCTGGTGAGGTGCGTGGGGGATCCCTGCACTGGGGGGGTCCCAGTAGGGCTGCAACGATGCAGCCATGCCGGCTTTTAACTGGGGCCCGTGGTCATGTTGATGCTGCTGGAGCCAAGCAGCAGCGGAAGGTGAGATCCAGGCTCCATCTCTGCCTGTGGTCTGGTAGCTCACCCTCTCCTTTAGGTGCTTAACCCTTGCTGGAGTGTAAAAGCCAGTTGGTACTGCCAAGGGACAGGGTTTGGGACATGGGTGACACTGGGCACAGCAACAGGGTGCAGCCTCGCTGGCTTTGCAGCTCCGGGGCTCTGATGGCTGCTCGTGCCAGCCCTTAGTGTTCCCATTGTGCCAACCCACAGAGAGCTCCATGATGCCTTCTCCAGTTCCCAATAAACATCTCCTCCATGCTAACCCCTCTGTCCTTCCCTCCCCACCCAGGTGGTGATGGACAACATGAGGAGGAAGTGCAAATGCCACGGCACCTCAGGGAGCTGCCAGCTGAGGACGTGCTGGCAGGTGACACCCGAGTTTCGCCTGGTGGGGTCCCTGCTCAAGGACCGCTTCTATGGGGCCACGCTCATCCGGCCCCACAACCGCAATGCCGGGCAGCTGGAGCCGGGGCATGCTCGGCATCGCCGCCGGGCCGGCATCAGTGAGTTGGTTTACTTTGAGAAATCACCCGACTTCTGTGAGCGGGAACCGGCCCTGGACTCCTTGGGCACCCAAGGGCGCCTGTGCAACAAGACCAGCCCCGGCATGGACAACTGCGAGAGCCTGTGCTGCGGCCGCGGGCACAACATCCTGCGGCAGACGCGCAGTGAGCGCTGCAACTGCAAGTTCCACTGGTGTTGCTTCGTGGCCTGCGAGGAGTGTCGCATCACCGAGTGGGTCAGCGTCTGCAAGTAGCCGGGCAGGGGTGGGTGCCCACCCCAGTGTGCCAGGGACAAGCATGCCTGCCCGCGGGGAGGGGAGGGAGAAGGGGATCGGTGCTGGGGGGGGGAGATGGAGCCACGGTACCCGCTTCCCTCCGCTCCAAGGGGAGCGGGAGAGGAGATGCTCGGCACCCTCCGAAATCGGCACTTTGTTGTCACCTGGGGAGGGCAGGGCTGCCCGCTGCCTGCTGCCCACCCGGCCCCGCACAAGAGCACCAAGGCTCCCGGCCCCGGGCAGCGCACGGCCATGCTGTACAGACCACCAACACCAGCACCGCTCGGGGGGGCGGAGGGTGGGCATGGGGTTGGGGGAGCGCCTGCTGGCACCCAGCGGGACGGGGCAGGGTGGGGTGGGGGACAGCAGGGAATGGGGAGCCCAGGGTGGGAGGGGAGGAGGGGGGGGACATGCACTGGCACCGTGCACAGGTTCCTCCGGCCACGTGCAAGGCCGTGCTCAGAGCGGGATGGGGATGGAGCAACCCATGGGATGGAGAGGGGGCACAGCTCCCCGGGCTGGGGCTCGCCTCTGCCAGGACAGATCTTGGGCTGTAGCATCATGGCCGGAGGGGAGGGTGCCTGGGGCTGTTCTGTGCGTGCCTGTGTTATTGTATGGTAAGTTATTTTCTGATTGTGAATAAAAGTGGATTGGAGACAGCATGGGGTATTTTGGGGTGCAGAACCCTGCCCTTCCTGCTGCCCGGGGCTGTCAGCTCCTGCAGGGTGCCAGAAGGATGGAGGGGGACCCTCGGTACTGCCCACCCACTTGTGTGAGACTTTCTCCCTGGTGCTTTGCTGCCATCCCATAATAACAGCTCTAGGAGCTGTTTGCAGACTGGTAGGAGGTGGGGATACCCCACGGGCAGCCCAAACCCTTGCAAGGTGGCTGCTGAGAGGCTTCTGTCCAGCCGGACACACACTGGACCCCATCCATCCCACGGGAATCCCAGCTGTTGGCCCCACGCCCATGGCCATGCCGGGGCTGGGGGCTGCACCGCTGCCCCCCACGCTCCTGGGGAGGGATGGTGGGCCCGGAGAGCAGGGCGGGGGGAAGGCAGCGAGGACGGGCCAGGCGATGGGGGTCCGCGAAGAGCACCTCGCTGCGGTGGCAGGAGGGCACCCATCTGGCTGCAGCAGCCTGCGGGGCCCAGGCAGTGAATCACGCTGCTGGTATCTCCCGGCCGATAACCTCCCCGCTCCTCCCACGGCTGTGCGGCCCTTGGGGCTACGCAAAAAAAGAAGTGAATTAAAAAAAAACCCACCAAATCGAATAGGAAAATACCGGGCTGGAAGGAAGCGAGCGCCCCGGGCCCAGCAGGGAGCGGCTCGTGTCCTCGTTTCGTAACGCTCCCGCAGGCAGCAGGGAGCTGGGACGGATGCTCTGCCCTTCGCCTTTGCCCCTCCGGGAGGGACCGGCTGGACGGGCCCTTGCCCCTGGGGCCAGCTGTGTTTTAGGGGCTGAGGAGAAGAGGAGGGTGCTGGAGGGAAGCGTGGGAGCTCCTGTGACCTTGTGGCACCTGCGTGGCTCCGTCCGCCAGCGCAGCAGGGACAGCAGGGCACGCGGCCACCACAGTGGCTCCCGGCAGCAAAGCTGTGGGACTGGTGACCTCGCAGGGATGGGATGGATGTCTGCTCGGGGCTCAGGGCACCCAGGCTCACCCTGTGGGGTGTGAAAGCAGCGGTGTTCCCATGGCGTGAGTTCACTCTGGCAGGGCGTGCTCTGGCAGTTCATTTTCCCTCCTGAGGTCCTGCTTTTCCATCTCCAATATCCATCTCCAACATTAGGGCCCTTTTTCCAAATCCCCAAGCCCTTTGCCTTTTGCCGTTTGCCCCTTGCCCCAAGCACTTGTTGGACCCCCTGATGTCCCCTGGCCATCCTGTCTCCCTGCCTCCCTCCCAAGCTGGACAGACCCCTGTGTCCCCAGGGCTGTGCTGCCCAGGGCAGTGGGGCTCTGCACATCCAACATGCTTCGGCACTTTGTAAGTAGCGTTGGCTTCCCACCTCCCAGGGGCTGCTTTGCAGGCACCTGTGATCTCAGGGCTGCCTGGGGTGATGACTGACTCACCACCAAGCTCTCCCTGCACCGCACTGGCCCCTTCGCTCCCCTGCTTGCTAATCCCAGGCCACCTGCCCTGCAGCAGCTGGATCCCAGCACAGAGCTCCCCTGGCCAGGCAGAGCTGGGGAGGGGACCAGAGTGGTGACAAGGTATATATGATGATGCAGAGAGCGGACTCAGGGCAATGCCGTTCCTCCCTAAGCACATCTCACATCCCCCAGAGAGGACCAGGCTCTGAGCATCCTGGGGCTGCAAAGACTGCAGTTTGCTCTCCCCTCGCCCCTGCATTGTGGGAACATAGCGTTGTGAAATGGCACACCACTAATGCCAGATCAGCCTGGCCACCAAGCCTGGCAACGCACAGTGCCCAGTGCTGTTTGGTTCTGCAGAGACCCTGTCTGAGCTTGGGACCCTGGGAGATCCAGGGGAAAGCATAAAAAGATCCCTAGATCTTGGTGGGTCTGTGGGCGGCATGCTCAGGGGTGCAAGTGCTGTGCTGGAGGGGTGCTGTGGGCTGCAGGCAGCATGCTCTGTGTGCAGGCAGCTCCAGGGCACAGGCTTCCCAGCCACAGGAGCTCATTCCCTCCTGGGGCCAGCTGGCTCCCAACGCAATATCAACCTTCAAGATCTGCTCTGTGGCTTCCCTCACTTGAGTGTCTGGGAGCCACAAGCAAGATGCCAGTGTGCCTGTGGTTACAAAAAGAGTGTCCTTGTGCTTCCCTAACCGGGAACCAGCTGCCAGGCAGCCATCCATGCAGGACACCTCCTCTCCCCACGGCCTCTGCTGAGCCTCCAGAGCCAATTGCCAGGGAGGGCTTGGCTCCCCAGGGTCTGGGCATCCCAAACTTCTCCTCTTCCACGAGCCTGAGTGCAGCCTCCCTGATCCACAGATGGGACCTGTCCCAGTCCCACCAAAGAGTCATGTTTCCTCGCATGGAGGGACTATCTGAGCCTGCTGAGCTGTTCCAGCCTTGCACCTTCTGGTGCATGGCCCCCCTGCTCCATGAAGGACACCTCCACCCTGCAGGACACCAAACTTGGGGCTGGGCTGAAATGGGAATGTTCGAGGTGCTTCGCCCAAGAGAGAGGAATGACTGTCGGGGTAGAAAAGCCCAGGCATATGATGGAGGTGGTTTCCAGCAGAGGGGACCAGATTTTCCCAGCGTTCTCCCATCATCAATTGCTAAGGAAGTTCCAAAACCAAAAAAGAAATGGCCATTTCTTTCCCATGCATGTCATGAAAAGGGCAGTGAAGGCTTCTAAAGACAGCACAAGCCCATGCTGGCAAAAGCAGATGAAACTTACTCCAGTTTCATCAAGTATTTTGGCCCAAGCTCTAGAGATTCCTCCATCCCCGAGGGTCCCTGCTGCAGAGGGGACCACCAGCCTCGTGGCTGTGCTAGAGCTGTGCGAAGTCCAGTGGTTTTCTCAAAGTTTGACCTTCCCAGTCCCAGGAGCAGGAGAAGTTCTCAGCTCCTTCCAGCAAACTGAAAGTAAATCTCACTTCTTGCCCCTGTGGTTGTGGAGAGCAATGGGAAAACCTGACCTGAGTGTGACCGCTGAAAAGGCAATAGAGAGACATGAGCTGTCCAGATCAGTTTGAGCTTCTGCCAGGTCTGAAGCCAGATGTGTGGCTGTCCAGATGTGGATACCCCAGGACAGTGCTCTCTCAGACCCTGGCCTTGTGCCCATCACCGGACAAAGCGTGGAAGACCCTAGGGGACAGCGGATTCCCTCCAGCATGGCAGGTCGCTCTAGTCCTTTCTCCTCTCACCCAAAGCCCCAGAAGCATCTCCTGCTTCTGGAAAGCTCCAGCAAGGGTGGGAAAGGTCTCTGGGGGTGGCAAGGGGGGAGTTGGGGGGGGCTGGGACTTTCCCCAGGAGATCACAGGAGGAACTTTGGCTGGAGGGTGGGGGGAACCGGTGAGGAGTTGCTACATCATGCCCCAATGAGCCGTGAGTAACTCCTCTGGTATTTCTTCCCCGCGCAGAACAGTCATCAGAGCCAGATCCTGCCCCGGGGAATCGCTACACGGGAACGCCCAGCCCCATCCAAATTCCATTCCTGCTCCCAGCAGAGCCTGACGTGAAGCAGAGCCGTGAGGGGACGGTTCCCTTGTACCCCCCCATCCCATCCCACCCACTGGGGTGGCATGAGTGTGGCCATGGGCACGGCTGGCAGTGCTGGCTGGCAGAGCCTGGTAGTCTGTTGACCCACAAAATCAGCCAGATGCACCTGGCCTAGTGGAAGTCACTGGAGAGCAAAGCCTCATTGCATCTGCTGGTCCAAGGGGAGCAGAGGGCAGACACTTCCTTGCCTTGGTGTGGGCACCTGGCATTTGTGCTTTCTGTTTGAGAAGCAGGTGGCTATGGCTTGAGACCCTCGCTGAGAGCCTGGCTGGCACTGTGCTGCAACCTGAGCTGCAGAGAGGTGCTCCAAGGCTTTCCTGAAGTTCAGCCCCAACATGTCATGCTTGGCACCAGCACCCGTGCAACCCCCCGAAAAAGAAAAAAAAGAATTTGGCCCTAACTGACCTGCTTGGCAAGGCGAAGTACCTACAGCGAGGGAGCAGCTGGCTCTGGAGAGTAAACCAGGAGTCCTGTGTTCCCCCTGCCAGGCCCAGCTCCTGCCCACCACCCCCTGGCACAGCATCCTGGTGGCATTGCCCTCCATGATGAGGGGTGGGTCACCTACACGGTGAGGAGGCTGTAGCCACCACTGTGTTGAGCTTGTTGAGTGACCAGACATGCTGGCAGCAGCCTGACTCCACAGGAGTGCCCCTGCTACCTGGGAGGACTGCAGCTTCCTTGCTCAGCCGCAGCCGCATCAGCCCTTGGTGCTCCATGGCTGGGTGCCACTGGACATGGGGCCTGACATGCGCCTGCAGAAGGGCCAGCAGTGTCTGGAAACAGGTGGGATGTGGGGGTGGAGAGCAGAGGGAGAGCATGGGCTGAAGGCTGTGATGGAGCCAGGGCAGATCCAAGGGCTGGGCTAGGAAGAGCTCCCAGGGGAGGCTGGACAAGGGCTGGGGAAGGTAGGGGCTGAGCAAGCTGGGAGCAGAGTTTGGGGTGCACTGAGCCCCTTAGGCAGAAGGTTTGAGCAAAGGCAGTGGGTGCAGAGGAGCAGGGTGGGCAGGCACCGGAGTGAGAGCAGGTGGGGGAGACATGCGAGACAGGAGGCTGATAGTATGTCTGGGGAGGGGGTGATGTGGAGGTCCTTCACAGCCCAAACCCCGATGGCTGAGATCCCCACCAAGCAGGTGGGCACCAAGTCTCCCCAGGGAGCCTGTGGACTCAGAAGGAATGCCCTAATCATCATACCACGTTGCTCATGATGTGCCCCCTGCTGCAATGGCTGCGGGGAGGTTTGGACCTGAATATTCTTTACTGTCTCGGTCCTGCATGTAGTCCCTTGCCCCAGCAAACACCAGGGACAACCCAGGCCTCTTGGGGAGCGTGTGAAGGACTCTGGTCCCTGGCACGGGTCTGTGACCCATGAGAATAGGGCACCCACCACTTTCCTTTGTCCCTTGACCAGAGACCTCTCACAGGCAGTGCCCAGCCCTGGCTGCTGCACAAACAGATGCCTTTTCTCTGTCCCCCAGCTGGAGCTGAAGAAGAGGAAAGTGGGTGCCAGCGACAAGGAGGAACATTGGGGTCCACCAGCATCCCCAGCTTGTCATTTCCACAAGGAAGATGGAGCAGGCAGGAGGATGCCTGGTTGTGACAGCTCAGGGCACACCTGGAGAGGGGGGTGACCCTGGAAGCAGTTTGGTGGGGACAACAGGACCAATGGGAGAAAAAGGTAAAAGCTCTTTGGACATGGATGGGGGACACCTGGGGGGACTTTGTGCCACCCCTCTCCTTCCCCCCATGGCAATGGGAGGTTTTGGGCTGGGGAGGGAGACGACAGAGGGGCAGAGCTGGCATGGGGGCAGGATGCCACCACAAGGGAGGTGGGAGCAGGCAGCAGGGGGTCAGGAGATGAAAGCGCAGGGTTCTGGGGGGGGTGACAGGAGCAGGGCAGAGGCAGCCAGCGCAGCCAGGTGCAGTGGGAAGGGCTGGGGGGAAGGCAGGGAAAAGAGGCCAAGTGCAAAGAGAGCAAAGGCAGCGGAGGAAAAGAGAGTGTGGCCAGAGAGGCAGACATGAAAGGGGGAGTGAGGCAGGGGAGAGATGAAAGGGCCACGGTGCGGGTGCTCCTGCCTCCTCCCCAGGCTCCCAGGGCTCTGTAATCCCCCGGGAGCTGGCTCCTCTCATGTGGTGGCCCGCAGCTGTGTGCGGTCGGCTCAGCCCCACCGCTCCGCACTGGGACTTTCCAGGAGGGGGAGAAACCCAACACAAAACACATGACTTAACCAGCGCCTGCCAGGCCCCGGCACACGCGGGGTCCAGGGGCACCCCGGTATGCGGCATGCCCCGGGATGCTGCAGCTCACGGGGGTCAGGGCCAGGCAACAGGCACGGTCCCTTCTGCTCTGGGGAGAGGTGGCCCAGAGCAGGGTGAAAGGGGTATGAGCCCGGCCGGTCGATGGGCAGAGCTCCCAGGTGGTTACACATTCACGCAAGAGCTGGGTTGAGCAGGGGAGAGCCTGGAACAAACAGCACCTGTGGCAGCACGGGGCTGACCCCTTAGGGGCACCCCCTGAGGGCATGAAGGTGGGGGGTGCAGGGGCTGTATGGGCTCGGTCCCTCTCCCCTGCTTCCCCTGTTGAGTGCCGTACCCCCCCTCCTGCCTGCTGGGCTTGGCTCTGGGTACCAGGGATGCAGCAGGACTTGGCAGATGAAGTTGGCACCCATCCTGATGGGTCACTGGATCACTTATTTTACTGCTCAAAAGCAAACCAAGAACCGAAGCCACAGCAGACACTGAACTGACACTTCCAAGGCACTTGTGACTTGGGATATCTCTGTTCTCCATGCCCAGTTCAGGCCACCGGAAGAGGGCTCTTTCCCATAGCAGATGACCTTGCTGCTGGACAGTCTCCTGTTCACCATTGCTTACTGCAGAGATGCTGGGCTCTGCAGGGCTGCTGCGCTCTGCAGGGCTGCTGGGCTCTCTTCTCAGATTTGGGGTAGGTGAGGCAGCAGAGCTGGTACCCATGGGGGCGTCCTCCATACATCTCCCTTCCTCCTTGCCTCATTTGTGCCTGTGCCAATCTTCTCTTGTGTGCCTATGTGAACCTGGTGGGCTCAGCTAGAACTGACTCTGACTGAGCTTGGGCAGCACCAGAAGCTGCCTTTGCCCTCCTGTCTCAGAGCTTTTCCTCTCCCCAACCCCACTATCAAGACAAAAGAGGACCGGTGCTTGGCAGCATGGCCAGGGAGCAACTCCGAGCTCCTGGCAAGAGTGTCACCCTGTAGGACCTTCCCCTTCCAAAGGCTCTCACAGAGCAGGGTTGTGTCAGCTCCACAGGTATCACCCCTCTGGGGAGATCCCATCTAACTCCATCTTTTTGGCTACATCTGGAAGTGCTCTGACTCCCTCCAGAATACCCCATCCTCCCCGCAATCCCATCCACCTTCAGCAAGGAGCTGGAAGGGGACCCTCTCTGTGGCAAGGAGGTCCCAGCTCTAATGCACTGTCCCTGCCCCTACCACATCTGGCTCCTGCTCTGCACCGGTCAGGGAGGGTCACACCACCCTCAGCCACACGCACATGGAAGAAGGGGCACAGCCATCCCAGGGTGCTCCCCACGCCTGCACAGCAGCCCTGAAACTGCTGCTGGGAACATCTCCCTGTGCCGTCTGGGAGCACTACCTCCGTGGCTGCAGTGGCCTCTCGCTGCAGGGACCGAGCTGAAGAGGTGATGAGGGGGTTGCGGTGGGGAAGAGCCCAGTGCACTTGGGGAGCAGAGGGATGTCCGTAGCCCCCCATCCCTCCCAGTATGAGACAGCCCTCCCCAGAGGAATGCTCCAGCACTGCTGCAGCTGCAGGGAGGGGAGGCGCTTGCTGAGCGCCATGGCATGAAGGCATGATAGGGCACGCTCTGCCGGACCATGAATACCTGTCCCAGGCGGTTAGAGGCACCCAAGGCGTGTACGGGTGGCGCAGGAGCACACGCCTCGTCAAGCCTGGGCGGTGGTGTGCTCCACCGGGAGAGGAGGCTCTTTCCAGTTCACCCTCCCACTCACACTGGTGAACGGCGAGCTCCCCCCCGGCAGTGACCAGCTTCCCCATCACACTCTGCACGTAGTGCACGGGTCTTGCGGTGGGGAATACCCCTTTCCTCCCTGGCAAAGGGGGTGTGGGTGGGCCTGGCCTGAGGCTGGGGGTGGCTGGATGGCCTCGCTGGGTCCCTCCAGCCTTAGCATCCCTGCTGGAGTGACTTGCCAAAGTGGGGTGCTGAGCGAGAATCAGAAACCAGAAGATGTTCAAGGTGGCGAGAGAATAAAGAGCAGCACAAGTAGCGGTGCCTGGTGACTTGCTCTCATTTGCTGCTTGCATGGACACGGACAGTATGCCTGTCACATGCATGGGGACACGTCCGTGTGAGCCTCATCCCTGCTGCTCACGCACAGCTCACTGTGTCCCTGCTGCTGCAGGATCCTATTGCTCTGCCACGCCGTTGATCACACTGCTTGCACCAGACCAGGAACACGTGTCACCCCAAGAGGCTTCCAGATTCTCTGCTCGCTTGTGCTCTCAGCCCGGGTACCCATGCACATATCCCCAGGGGTATCCTAAAGGGCTGACTCCAAGTAGAGAATGAGGAAAAAAGCCAAAGCCAAAGTCTCCAGCTGTTTGCAACAGCTGCTTAATAACAAGGATGCACTGCACCATGACACTGCACCATGGCACTGCCAGTGCAAATCCTCTGCCACAGCCAGATGGGGTAAATACCTGCTGGAGGAAGGGGCTTTTGCTAACTGACATCTCGGAGCAAAGCCAGGTCTGGACTGGTGTTGGTAGCTCTGTGCTGGCTAAAGGTGTGCTCCAGAGCTCTTGGGAGACAAGGGCTGGGCGTTCACGCCCTGTACATTTGGGCTAGCAAGGAGGCCCATTTTCAGCAGCGTGGCTTTTGGCCAGGACTGGGGGTCTGCAGTGCTGGAGGTGTTTAGACCAGGCGGGTTGGTAACCTTTGAGGATGCTTGTCCTCAGGAGGTGGGGGCTGTGACTGGAGAGGTGCAAAATCAGGAGAAGACTTCTGCCACGTTCCTCCAGCTGTAGGACCCAGAGCAAGCCGCAGGTGGCTGTGAAGTGGAAGGGGGCAGCACTGCTGTTGCCCCCTCACATCCCCCGCCTCGCACACACTGCCTGCCCAGCCTTACGAGGAGAAACAAACTGTGCTGTCATGATGTGTCACGCTCACTGGTCAGGGGTGCCGAAGCCTGTGGTGGGATGGAGCATCCTGGACTAGCTTTGATGTGGCTGTCTGCTAAAACTGCTCCTGCAAGGTCCCTGGGCAGCAGGCCTGGCTGCGGGGCAGATATCCCAGGTACTGCAGGGGCTCTGCTTCAGGTGGTGTTGGTTGGGCTGAAAGGGGAGCCTGGCAGCAATAGGAAACCCAGGACGTGCTGGATGATAAGCAGCCTTTCCCCGGAAGCACTTTGCAGCCAGCAGTTCAGCCCTGCAACCTGCCTGCAAGACGGATGCTGTCAGCTCCGGAGCCAGCGCACAGGAGCTACTGCGGATAATGCAGCAAGAAGCAGCCAGGCTGGGAACAGGACCCAGAAGTCCTGTTCCTGGTGCCACTTTCATGCCGCATGTCACCCAGACTGAGAGGGAGCTTGGTCCTTGTGCTGTCTCTGTGGTCTGGTGCTGCTGCTGGAGGGAGCTGGAGGAGATGCCTTGAAGACACATCCCCGGAGGCATCTCAGGGTGTGAATCCCCCCCGGCAGGTGAGCTCTGTGGTGAAGCATAGTGCTAAATCAAGGCTGAATGCGGGCAGGGATGTGAGGCACTTTTGTTGCTTGACTTGGGGACCAGCAGCTGGAGAGGGGATGAGAGGAGGTTTGTCCCTGCTCAGCCCATGCACGCGTCGGGGGGTGCTCAGGCTGCGAGCAGAGTTGCAGTCGCAATCGGTCCACGGTGGCTGTGGTTCCTGGAGCCTCCCGACTCCCGGTCCCCGCTGAGGGCTTCCTGTCGCCACAGTCACAGCACTTTAGGATTTGGGGATTCAGCTCTATCTCTGCCCTTCTGGGGAGATACCCTTTCCCACCAGGCACCTTTCTCCCCTGTGCCACTGCAAAGCCCAGGGCTGGCCTGGCCCCACGCTCACCAGGACCACAGCATCCCTCAGCCAGGCAGCCAGGCTGGGTGGGAGCCCAGCTCTCCAGCTGCTGCAGAGCAGCCCTCCCTCACCAGCTGCCCTATGCTGGGGCTGCAAACAAACAAACAAACAAACCCCCCAGCATCAAGCCCCAGCAACTCACCCCCTCCTAACGACCATAATTACGGTGAGGCAGCTGGTGAGCGGTGCTTGAAACCTGGTGTGTAAACATGGCTTTCTCCGCCGCCGCTCGGGCAAAAGCAACCTCCTTCAGGGGAGCAGTAATTTCAGGAGGGGGGTCCACGTTGTTGCGGTGAGGGCTGTGGCCAGAGACTTTCATCTCGGCCTTTTGATGCAGGACAGGAATAATAGATGGCAGCCGGCAACACCCCACGCCGCTGCACTGCCTGCTCCGGGCCATTTTCCACCTCTCGGTGGGTAGCTGAGCCTCCCTGCCCTTCCCAGCCCCTGGGCCAGCTGCCGGCTCCTTCTCCCTCTCCAGGGTGAGTGAGGGAACAGGGAATCTCCAAGAGTGGGGCCAAGGCTGCCAACAGCCATCCAGGAGCTAAAAGAGCCATCTCATGCCCCGAAGGGCTGGCAGCCAGAGGCACGAAGGGATGGCTTGGCCACATCACCACCCTGGGCCACATCACCACCCATCTCGCTTCCTCGCACCACCGCTTCCAGGGCTGTGGCTGCTCCAGAGTCAACGGACCAAGAATGAGGGCTCAGATACCTTGGTGATGGGCACCAATCAGAGATGTGTGGCTGCCCAGAAGAAGAAGTGACCAGAAGATCTTCAGTGATGTCACCTCTTGCAAAGTGAGCCCAGATGATCACATGTGGGATGGCCCACTCCATGCACAAGGATGCTGCGGTCCCTTGGGTACCACTGAAGAGGAGAGGAGGTGTGGGGAGAGGAGGACAGGGGCTGGGGAGGCTGAGTATTTGGAAGAGTGTTGGGAGAAGTGATGGAGTGAAGGAGGACTGTCCTGGTTGGGAGAGGTGGGTGCAGGAGACCCTAGCTCCTTGCCTCACCTCCCAGCTCCTCCAGTGCTCCCCGATACGCAGCCCTGAGCATGGATGCTCCTGAGCTTTTGGACCCTTTGCCCAAGCGCTGGCTTACCGTCACCGTTGCACCTCCTCGGCTCCCCTCTGCACCCCACTCATGCTGCTCATCCAGCCCGGTGTCACCAGAAGCCTCCTGCGCTGAGCCTGGCACAGCCAGGTCCCTCTGGAGAAGGAGGTGGCGCGAGTCGTGCCAGCGTGGGGACGGGTGACGCTCTCTCCCGTGGTGCCAGCGCAGTGTCCGTGCACTGAGAGGGAGGGACGGGACAGCCCGCACTGCCATGGTCACCCTGCGGCAATGCCAGGCACAGCTCTGGGCACGGCTCTCCCAGGACACGCAGCAGCAACGCTTCGAGAGATGCTTGGTGTTGTGGGAGCGATTCCTGCTGGCCATAATACCCAGATACCACATGCCGAGCTGTGTGTGCCAGCAGCAAGGGGACAGCGCTGGGCACACGGGTGGTGGCTTCCAGACACCTTAGGCTGACTCTCTGAACGGTGCCAGGCTGTTAGCCAAGGGCAGACGTGCTACGGCTGGGTCAGACTATCTCAGCACACTCTGGCAGGGGCTCTGAGCTGTGCTGGGATCGTTACTGGAAGCATTGGATGCAAAACGCTGCCTTATGCTCTGACCGCTTTATGCCCTCCTACACCCAGAGCCAGGGTGTTAAATCCACTGCCCTGGACCACTTCCAGCTCAGGTAACTGCACCTGCCAGAACGCCTTTCCCTGCAATTCGAAGGCAGGGCACTGTCTTTCCATTGCTGGGGGGGAGAAGGGATGCTGTTGCCTCCCGGGGGTGCTCGGCCGATGCCCGGTGTCAGCCCTGGCAGGCCCAGGGGAGGTGCTTGCTGCCACACTGCTGGGTGCTGCGCGGAGGATGCGCATGGTCCAACTCCCCACTGACGTAACTCCTGGGAGACAGCTGGGAGTTGCCAGTGGGGAATTGGCCCACATCACTCAGAGCACTCGGGGAGCCGTGCGGAGAGGAGGTAATTGTTAAATGTGGGCTGAGATAGGCTGAGCAGGGAGGGCAGGAGGCCAGGGAGGTGGCAGACATTCACCAGGGCTGGCTTGGTTTACACGAGATGGGCTTTGTTCAGTATCTCCCCAGGGTTTCGTGGCTGAGAGGTACCACCCTGTGCTGCTCTGATGACAGGGAGCCAGGCAGCTGCTTTGTGGAGCTGTGCCAAACCTTCCCCAGCAGCCGTGCCCCAGCAGGACACAGCGGTGAGGGGAGGGCAGCACGGTGGGGCTGCCTCAGGTCTATCCCAAACCCCCTGCGAAACAGTGGCCTCGAAAACCCTTGGGAGAGCAGCATGGGGTGCAGGGGGTATGGAGGGGGTGAAACCTCCCTATCTGAACTGGGGGACTGTGGTCACAGCCTGGCCGTGTCCTGGGCGGCCTTTGTCTGGAAGCCAGGCTGAGGGCAGCAGCAGTGGGCTGGACGCTGTGACCCCCCCATCTCAATCATGGTCCTGACTACCAGCAAAAACATCACCTGGGGTAGAAGTTTTGGTCCACATTGGCTTTGCACCCAGGGCACAGGGCTGCTGAGAGTTAACAGCACCCGCTGGGACAGCCCCCAGCCCCCCCAGTCCCCTGGAAGGACACCAGGCAGGTGAGAGATGCCCCTAGTCTGGCAAGGGACAGGTCCTGGCTGCTGGGACAAGGTCCTTTAGCCTTTGAGCTTCCAAGGCCTTGCCCGTGCCCACTAGACATGATGTCCTGATGGCTAACGGTGCTGGGACAAGGCCCCTCACTGCCAGGGGAAGATTCTGCTGCCTGCAGTGTTACAAGCCAAGAAGGGAAGATCCATCACTGCCTTGGACAAACAGATCAGGTCTCTCTTGTGCCAAATCTCCTTGGCACTGGGGTCTAGCAGACACCTGGGTTATGCACTAAAGCACAACTGTTCCCCATGGGCAGCCTCAGTTCCCCTGTGTGTGCCCCAGCCGGGTCCGTGGGGTGCCCACGGTGCACAGCTGGCTCCCGGGCACCTGTAGCCCTTTCCACCATCACACATCACTGAAGTGGAGCCTCTTGTCCTGCAGGTACAACCTACCCTTGTCCTCGTCCCAGCTCTGCCTCATACACACTGTGCTCAGCCACGCAGCCGGGCTCAGTGTTGCTCATCGCCAGCACCCTCCAGCCCATGCATCACCTGCAATCCTAGTCAGCGGTGATGCCACCTCCCTGCTTGCCAGCGCCTCAGCCAAACCAGTAAGTGTCTTCAGGACTCGCCAGCATGTCCCCGCCCACGCTGCCCTGCCTTCTGCCTTGCTGACCTCCCTCCCTGAGCTGCACATCCCCAGCACCACCCTGGCCCATCCCCTGCCACCAACCACACACAGGGCACGTCTCTGCACTGAAACTCTGCAAAAAGAGGCAAGGACCTGGTCAGCTCACGCGCTTACCCCCGCCAAGCCAGGCTGGGGCTCGGGTTCACAGCAGCACGGCTCCTCTCTCACCCTGGGTCCGTGCCCGCTAGTCCCTGTCTGCTCCTCAGCTGTGCCCACACAGGGGAGGTCCCAGTGCAGGAGAGATGCCCCTGGGCTCTTCTGCTGAGCAGGGTCCTGTGCTCAAAGACAGCCTGAGTCTGGCTCCTTGCTGGGCTGCAGGGGGGTACGTCAGCCCCTCCGAGCCCACCTGCCCAAAGGCTTTGCTGGCTCACAGGGAGTGGAGGAGAAGCACAAGGGTCTGGCTCGTGCTGTGCAATGGCCTCATGGGTTGCAAGAGGCTGCACAGCGTCTCATGGCATGCAGACACCTCCCCAAGCCGCTGCCATGGACCCCAGGGTCTCTGACCATCCCCACTTCTGCAGGCACAGCCCTTTGGCCTCTTCACTGCCTGCTGCTCACCTCTGCCTGGCCCCAGAGCTGGTGCCTGAGCGGGACAGGCTGTTCTGCAGGTCTTCTGCCTGCTGGTCCTTCCCAAAACACCCAGCCCCTGGCTTTTGGGCTGGCTGCAGGGGGTGGGCATGTCTCCCCAAGCCCCACAGTCCTGTGCTCCCCTTCCTGAGCACTACCAATTCGGGACAACCTCCCCACTGACACCACTGCAAAGCCCTCTGTGAAAGTCAGGGGGGGAAAAAAAATACACATCCGAGGCTGGAAGTGCCTTGCACTTTCCGCAGCCAAATACCGCCTGGCAGAGCGGGAGCGAGGAGCCCAGGAGAGGCAGCTCCCTACCTGCTCGCTTCCTCGGCCACGGCTCCGCGGCCGAGCTGGCTCCCCAGCACCTGCCTCCCCCCAGCCTGCGAGCCCCAGGGCAGCGTGCAAGGAGTGACAGGTGAGTTGGCAGCAACCCGGCTCCGGCATCCCTCGGCGCTCCTTCAAAACCAAGCCCTTTGCACTCCGTGTTTCTGCCGTGACGAACCGGCAGACATCAAGGAGAAGTAATTTGCTGGGATTCTTCTGGTGAGGCGTGTCCTGACGCCCACACGCCGCTCTCGCCCGTGCGGACGGGAGACACGTGCTCTGATGTTTCCCGACACCTGGCATCGCTGCTGGCTTGTGGTCACTGGAAACACTGGCAGGGGGGGTTGGGTCGGTTTCTCTCCGAGACCTTGGAGTCCATGAGTGGGTATCAGCTCAGGGTTTGCCCTTCCCAGAACACAGGTCACGAGACACCAAACACGCAGCGTTTTTGCGAAGATTACCGAGGCAGCTTTACTCCGAACAGGACAAAACCAGCTCCAAAGGGAGCAGCGATGCTCTGACCTTCCCTCTGTCCCATGGCTCCAGAGCATCCTTTGGCTTTAGGCAAGTCCTATCGTATACCCAAGATGTTGTTACTCTGAATCACTGAGTCTGCCTCCTGCTACTGCCCCGGTAGCTGATAGCCTTCCTCGGCAGAGCCAGCAACAAACCCTCTGGTCTGTTTTCCAGGTTTCCTTGGTCTCTGCAAATCCCTCTGAGCTTTAAATTCCTGACTCTGAAGCCAAACCGCTCTGTCCCATCTCTGGCATCCTATGCCCCATCTCATCGCAGGGTGAGCTCTGAGCAGGGCTCGGGAAGGAGGATCCCGAGCAGGGATGGTGGGGCTGCTTTGTTCCCCTGCATCATGGTCCCTTAGCAGGGAAATCATTCTTGGAGGCTCGGTGTTGGCTGTGCCCGTTGCAGAGCTGGGCTGGCGGGCCAGACCCTGGGGACTGGGACATGCCCAGCTCCTGCTGACTTAGCAGGAGGTCTGCTGGGCAGTGAGAAGGGACAGAGGGCATGTCCCATCCCCAGCACAGAGCGGCTCCGTGCCATGCCCCAACTGGGGGCTCTTCCACACAGCTGGGGTCTCAGGACCTTGGGCCAGGGCAGGGGCCTCTCCCAGGAGGGTTTCCCAGGGAAGGGATGCTGAGCCAAGCTCCTCAAATCGGGCCTCTCCCGGCGAGGTAGGCAGCAGCCTCTGTCAGGATGGGCTGGGAATCTCTTCCAGCCGGCACTGCCACAAGCTTCCCCATCGCCCAGGAAAGCCACGAGGGGACGGCCAGCGAAGGCACACGTAGCCCAGCATCTGGCGAGGCTTTGGCACGCTCAGCCATAGCCTGGGCTTGGTGACAGTCGGGCTCAGCCCAAAGTGCTGAGTCGGATGAATCCAACCCAGGATGCCCTCACAGCAAGCCGAGAGGCTGAGAGCGACTCAGAGTTGGGGATCGGATGGCAAAGGCAGCATCCCACAAGCACCCCGCTCCCTGCCCGGTTCCGACCACCCTTCCTGGGGCCAGCCTGGCCTGTGTTGGGGGGGCGGTGGGGCTGGGGGCTGGGAACACCCTCTCTGTGGCTTCACTCCTAATAAGAGGGGATGACGCCATGTGCGCAAGCTGTTCCTAAGAGAGGAATGTCCTTTCTTCCCGTGCCATGTCGCGGCTGGATAAGTACAGGCCTCCAGCTCGGCAGCCTCCGCACAGCTTGCCGTCGCAAAGTGTACCTTCCACATCTGGCCTGAATGGTCCACAGCTGCCAGGGCTGCCCCCTCCCTTTTCCCAGCACATCTGGGCCAGGCAGCACTGAGATGGTGAGGCCAGAGATACTGGGAGAGGCTGGGGTGCACAGGGAGGGGATGGTGCTTCATCTCCCACAGGGAGGGGCTGGCACCGGGGACTCTCCTGCAGTTGGAGGGGGGACACTGTGGCTGTCTGTCATGTGCCTTGCACCACTATAGTGGTCCTGCTTATATGGTTATAGTGCCCCTCCTCATATAACTATAGGGACGCCCACTTATACAGCTATAGGGGACCCCTTTATGTTCTGACAGGGACCACTCTGACCTGGGAGGCCCCCCACGTGCACGTAGGCACTTCTTCACCTCCTTCTGACCAGCAATAGAGATGGGGTCCCAGTTTAACAGCCCATAGTATCACGTGGACATTTCCCCTGTGCCTCCGGGCCTCGGGGCTGCCTTTATAGCCTCGTCCCCGCTGCCCAGGGCTCATCATGGCTGCAGTGGTAAATGCCCTTGAAAATAAGCTAGGGAGACATCTTCCAGCATCACCATGGTCAGGGAAGCCTTGGAGGGCAGGCGGGAATCTCCAGCATGTGGCTAGCTGCAGGGGTGAGCAGAGCAGTGTGGGGGTCACCCACCTGGGCTGGGAACAGCTTGTCCTCTGCTGGGAACCAGGGAGAGGACAGGGAGCCGGGTCAGGATGGGGGACAAGGTCAGAGTGTGGGGAAGGGCTGGGGTCATGCAGGCAGAGACCCTCACCTGTCAGTGGTCCCCACTCGGGCTGCCCCCAGGATCTGTTGCAAGGCCAGCACTCACCCCACTGCCACCCCTCGCCTGCCAGCCCCTGGGGTCCCATTTCTCCCCCAAGGGGTGCCAGGGTCTTCCTTCAACACTGGCATCGGGAGCGCCGAGAACGGGTCCCTGCTGCTGTGGCCCTCCGTGTCCTGGGCACACAGGGGTGGGTGGCCATGGGTGTGCAGCACAGGGGTGCAGGAGGGTATGGGTGCATGTGCATCCAGTGCCCTCTGCTGAGGGAGTACGGGTGGCTCACTCCGGCTGGGCTCTGGTCACCGGGCACTGGGGCTGAGCCGGTGCGGGGCTGGGGCTGGCCCTGGCCACAGGCACGGACAGCTTTGTGAGGGGCTGGTTTTGCCTCCCTCCATCCCACGCTGCAGGGGGAACGTGACCTCTCAGCTCTCACCAGGTGCTATTTTCTGGCCCTGGTCCCCCGAGCCCTGGCTCTGAGGTCTTGTCCCCATGCCGAAGGTTCCTGGCTGCTCCCAGGCTTCCCTCCCCATAGCTTTCCTACTCTCTCACTGAGCTAGTTCCCTCTCTTCCCCCTTCCCATTATTTGCCTGTGTGTGCAATTATCCAGCTAGTTTTTATTTCCCCCAGCCAAGCAGATCCATATGGATTAATAACCAGGAGCTGGGAGGTACCAAGGAGCCAGCCGTCAGCAGCCGGGTGCGGTGGGGTAGCAGTGGACCTGCCCAAGGTGGCCATGCCGAACCGTGCTGGAGCTGCCTCCACCCTGCCCCAGAGGTGTGGGGCACCTCTTCTCAGCCCCCATGCCCAACTGATAGGGCACTTGACTGCAACAGGCCAATGGGGTCTAGCCAGCCATGGCCCCCATGTGATGCTGAGACAGGGCAGGAGGGTGTCAGCAGGGCCGGATCCAGCCTCTCCCTGCAGCACCTCTATTCACCTGGGGGGTGCAAGCAAACACTTTGCTGCCTGGAGGGTCCGTGGTAGGTCTGGAGGTACATCTAGCTGCGAGACAGGTTGGGGAGGAGCGGCTCCCCCTCCCCACACGCCATCTATTCCCTTGCTGCCTCTCTGCAAATGGGCCACTTAATTCAAAGCCTCCGGAGGAAAGGAGGGGGGAATCTCTGGTTACGTCTGCACTTGTAAAGCAAACAGTCCCAGGGCATTCCCAGGCACAGCAGCGGGACTGTCCCCTTGGGAATTTTTAGCACTGTCCTGGTGTGATTTTGGCTTCAGCTCGCACTGATCCAGGCAATTTTTGCTTGTGGTTTAGGAGTCAGCCTGGGTCAGGGACAGTCCCAGCAGGATCTGGCACACAGGCTGCCCATTTGCAGGATGTGTTTCACAGCCTGGAGGTGGGCTGGTCTGTGGCAGAGGTCCTCAGGGCCACAGAACAGCCCTGGGTTTGTTTAACTTAGTGTAGGGCTGTAGAGCATCCTTCCCAGAGAGCCTGGCGATGGGCACTTTGGAAACGCAGCTCTGTGGACCCTGGCATGTCTGCTCTGGGGAGAGGAGCTCCTAGGCAGGGCATGGCAGTGGGACTCTTTATCGCAGACCTCGTGCAGTCAGGGCTGGAATGAAGGCTGAGAAGTGGTTCAAGGGCTGGGCTGTGGGACAGCAGACAGGGGAAGGACTTGGGACAGACCTCGTAGGTGGGAGTCCATCCATCCATGGCATGGGAGAGCCCCAGCCCATCTCCCCCCAACGTGACTCCCCTGTACGTCAATAACAATGAGGTTTATTCATGTATTTACTGAAACATTGCAGCGACCCCAAAGGGCTTCCACACTGGGACCTTGCCAGGCATCACTTGCCCTCTCCCACCATGGCCACACACTACAGGCTGCGTTTGCACAACCGCCAGGCCTGAGGATGGGGGAAGGACGCGCGCACACGTATGTGTGTGTATGTGCATGCATGCGTGTGCGCACGCGTCGGTGCCAGGCAGGCGCCCTTGGCGTGCCGCACACCTGTGTTTGCACTGCACGTGCCATGTGCGTTTCAGGGCACGTGTGGGATCTGGCAGCCTGGCGCGGGCGCTTTGCGTGGGCAGGGGGGTGTTTTGCTCAACACACGCCTTCATCTATGGTTGCAGATTTGATGCAGAGAAAGATCGGGCTTTTGATGTCTGCGTGCGTGCGCGTGTGCTCCGCGGGTATCTCACGCACACTGTGTGCAGCCTGCGCGGACGTGTGTGTGTTTGCACACGCGTGTGTGCGTGCACGTGTGGGAAGCATGAGATCAGTGTCTCAGCGGGCCGCCCCTCCGGCTGCTGGAATCCCTGCCTCCCAGGCCATGTTATAGATGAATACACTTGAAAGCATTTTTTCCCCCTTAGCCACCAGATTTCACTGGGAGAAGAAAAGGAACTGGGCACTTTATCTTCATTAGCAGCTGGGAGCCTCTTGGGGTGGCTTTTGTCTGGGCGATGCTCCCTCCGCCCCTGCTCTTATCCCCTGTCCTCACTCATTAGCCCTTTCCAGAGGGGAAAGGAGTTGGCTAGCAGGGTCCTGCGGCTCTGCTGCATCCTCGTTCCTGCTGGCCACCATGTCCCCCAGCCCCATGGCCTTCTCCAGCCCCCTTCAGGCAGCAGGGCTGGGATGGGAGGGGACAGGTCCCCTTCCTTATCTGCTCTGGGAGACCCAAGAGTCATTTTAGGCCCCACGAAGCCCCTTTAGTTGCAAGCTGCTGCCACCTCTGGGTTTGGAGCTGGCTTTGGGCAGTGCTGGTTCAGGGTCTGGAGGGGTTGGGGAGGGGATGGAGGTGGCTCCATGACCAAGCCCCCCAGGGAGGGCTGGAGTTGGATGGGCTGAGGACAGCCCTTCCTTTCTGGAGCTGCTCATCACCGGGAAGCGCTCATGCCCGCATCCATTAATACCCAGTAACCATGACAACTGCTGTGGAGCTGTCATCCTGTCCCCAGGCCAGACACCACAGGGGTCTTCACAGAGGGGTCTTGGGGCAGAACCTTTCCTCGAATTGCTGCTACGTGTGGGGTGGCACATGAGCTGTGCATTGCCCCGCTGCCAAGGCCTGGGGCAGTTTGGAGGGGACACAACACTGCTCCCCCCAGGGTGCCAGGGCATCCCCAGGCAGGGCTGCTGCTGCCGAGAATGGGGCAGGATGCTGGGGCCACCTCAGCTGTGGGGAGGGCTTTGGGGGAAGATGGAGGCAGAGACGGTCTCTGCTCCCCTCCTGCTAGCCCAGATGCTGGGGGTTCAGCGAGACAGCGAGGCAGGGGTGTCGGGGGCAGACTGCCTTAGGTAACATTCCTTCCCACTTAAAAGGAGCCATAAATCACTCACTCTTTATTAAAAGCTCTGCCCGACCGGGAAAGAAATGTCAGGAGCATAAATCAACTCCACCGCTCTCTTGCAAGGGTCCTGGCTTGCCAAGGACTGCTCCCTCCACCGTCCCCAGGTAGGGCACGGCACGGCCATGCTCTTTGCATCCATCCCCCTGGACGGGGGACGGGGGTGCAGGTCAGGGTGCTGTGACGGGAGCTCTCGAAAACCCAACCTCCCTGTGCAAATCCTTACCCTGGGAGGTGGTAAGGAATAAAAGCAAGGCCCATCCAGGGGGCACGGGGCTGTCCTTTTAGCCCAAGCCTTCGGCTTTCCCCTGCACACCGGGGCGGCCGGGAGGAGCAGGGCAGTGCCCCCGGCAGCCGGTGCCAGGGTGCTGCGGAGGTGCCGGCGGTGAAGAGGGCTGGCTTTCCCCAGACGCTCACCCTTTGCTCAGGAACCAAAAGACCCCAGCTGAAGCCAAAGACCCCCTGCAAATCCCCTGATACCCTGCTGCCAGCAAGGATTTTGCCCTAAAAGATGGAGACCGGCCCCATTCTGCAGTCCCTGCCTACCCCAGGAGCAGGGCTGGGGGACGGGCGCTGCAGCAGGTGGGAAGACACCCCAGCGTAGCACCCTGTCCCAAAACCCAAGGGCCAGCTGTGCATGACAGGGTGCCTGTGCCTGCCTCCTGCCTGCACGGAGTGGGGCTGGGCAGGGGGAGAGAGCTGGAGCAGGAGAAGGACTCGCTTACAGCACTGAGGTAGCTGCCTTGCCTTGCCGTCTCCTGTTTTTCCAGTTAGATGCGTGGCTTAATATAGCAGCACTTATGTTGTAAAACATCGCTCATAAAACACAGAGGATGTGCTGTGTGGGAGCGTTCGCAAGCCAATCCCCAGCTGCTTTTTTTGATGTCGGCTTGGAAATCGCAGCGTCCTGGCAACGGCTTCTCACAGGGGTTTGTGTGCAGCCTGGCCAGCTTCTCCGGGTGTAAGGCTGCAGAGATCTCCAGGCTCTGGATGAGCTTTGAGGGTTTCCAGCCACTCCAGGTTCTCTGTTTGGAGTGGAGTGAATGGGAGCTACTGGGGGGTGCTGAGGGACATGTGTGCAAACCACCCCCAGATCTCAGCCCATGGCCAGTACCATGGAGCTGGTGCCATGGGAGCCTTTCCTGAGTAAGGAACTGCAGGTACGGCAAACCTCAGGGCCCAGGGGGTGGGCAGCTACTAGTGGCACCCATGGGTGCTGCCGGCACTGGCTGTGTGTACCGAGGATGCAAAAAGTGTTCCTGTGATGGGTCTGGTCTCCCCACATGCTCAGCTCCATCAGGTGTGTCGATGGGAGAAGTTACTGCCTTGGCTGCTCCCAACAGCGCTGGCCTTTCTCAAAAAACTTCTCCAGAGAGGGAGCAGCCTGATAAAGAAAGTTGCTCAGGCAAAATCAGGCCAGGCTCAGGCAGTTTGCATGCAGCCAGGCATCCCTATGCTCAGGCTGAGCACCAAGGGCCTCATCTTGCATGGAGGGGAGGACTTGGCTCTGTGGGGTACCACGGGGCTGGAAGAGGCAGCCAAGGATGGCTCATCTTCCTATCTCAGCCCAAGCCTCAGCTGGAGAAGGGAAAGGGCTGGGGGAAAAGAAAGGGGGTGAGGGGGAAGGAACGAGGATCTTCTTGCTTGGGAAGCTGCCGGGACTCTTCCATCAAAGGGAAGGAAGCCCTAGGCGCAGGGCCGCAGGCTTTCATGAACCGCTCACTGCAAACCCCGGCCCCATGGGTCTGTTTATCCTGGCACGGGAGAGCCCATAAACCGCAGCCCTGAGCCGGCCCGCGGAGCACAGCTTTCCTTCCCGCTGCAGCCCCGGCAGCAGGGCTGGGACAGCCTGCCAGGGGCAGGGAGAGGGGCCACTGCCTGGGCATGGCTGCCAGACCTGGCTGGTGTGTGGCCACTGCCCAGCTGGGCTGTGGGGAAGGTGTCCACATCTCCACATCCCCCGAGCCGGCAGCAAGCCCTCCTGCTCCCACCAGCTCTCCAGGGCCGTGCTCGGTCCCCAGGCAGCATCCCTGGAGCAGCTGAGGGTCACCAGGGCACAGGGGTCTTGCGGTCCCATCTCAGCTACTCTCAAACCCAAAAGCAGGTCCCAGCCCGAGGGCAAGGGGCCAAGAGCAGTGCAGGGAGCTTGTCACCACGGCCGGCTGGCACCCCCAAGGGGTCTGCCCCGTTAAGTGTTTCTCCCAGCTGGGCTGACCCAAGGTGCTCCGTAGTTTCCCACGTTCCCTCCTGCCTGCCACTCATCATATTTTGCATTTCTCCCTCTATCTTATCTCCCTGCTGGCTCACCCCTTTGCAGCTGGTCTCTTGTTTTCCCTCTGCCCTCTCCCTTGCTCCTTGGCCCCACCTGCTCCAGCTCCAGCCCGGCTCCCATGCTGAAGGACCTCGAGGCAGGTCCCTGATAAAGGCCAGACCAAACAAGAACCTTTTGTGCCGTGCTGAGCTCATCCAGAGGAACTCGGCAAAGATCTGGCCTGAGAAGAGCAAGAGCGATGCGTGGAGGGAACGAGCGGTTCAGTGCCTCCATGCAGTGCAGACACGCAGCATGATCCTGCCTCAGTTTCCCCACTTCTCTGAAAATCCTTCCTCTGCCCCAACTCGCAGCAGCATCCCTCCCTCTAGCAGGGGAAGGAGAAGGGCCCGTGCCGAGGGCTGAGCAGGGGAGAGAGGGCACACGTCCTGCTGAGAGATGCTGTCAGTGCTGAGCCCTGTGTGCACAGCGGGCCTGGCAGCCAGCAAGGGCAGGGAATAAAATTCTTCCCCCTCCCGGCCCGCTGCCGGGTTAATATTCCCTCTAACGACAGACGGCTCCTTTTATCCTCTCTCGTGCTCCCGCCAGTGATTTAATCTTGGAACAAGCCATGATTATTTCCTGTACAGCTGCCTCCCTCGCTTCCACCGCAGACCAGGCTTGACAGCATCCCACCAGGCAAGGAGCAGACCCTCCTGTGGAGCCCCAGCCCTGCCATGACTGAGGGCAAAGGGACCCTCTCCAGCCCCCTGCCTGCCCAGTCCCTGCCTGTCACACACTGGAGGTGCCACAGGGAGAGGAGGGACAGTCTGTGATGGGACCCCTGCATGGGGCTAGTCAGCATCAGGGGAGAAAAGGGGCTAGGCAAGGCAGTGGATTGCTTGGCCAGGGGGTCTTCCAGGTCCCAGCTTCATGGGGCAGGTCTAGGGCTGTGAGAGGAGGCTGGTGGGTCTCAGACTGGCTCCCTGGAGTTGACGTGATATCAGCACAGAAACACCTACCCTAGGATCCCTCCAAGCTAAGGTACAGGGCAGCTGGATCTCAGGCAGCCGGTCCTCAGCAGCCCTGAGCCAAGGCCCGCAGAGGCAGTGAAAAGGCAGGTACAGGATTTACCCTCACGGCCCTTTGCATTTCACAGGGCTGCAGTGCTTGAGCAGATGCACCCCAAGCTCAGGACCACAGGGCACATAGCCTGGGATCCCATCAACGGCTGCAGCAGAGCCAGCAGCATGGCCTGCAGCAGCTCCAGAGGGTCAGGGGTCCTTGGGGAGCCACACACAGCTAGGAGAGGCAAGATCTACGGTACGTGGAGAGCTTGGCAGGGGCTGGGACTGACTCCATCCTCATCCGTGCGGTGAATGCAGTCAGCCCCAAGCATCGGAAAAACATGAGGCCAGAACGCCACTGAGGACAATCTCCTGAGTCTCCCCTTGTGTGGCTGTTGGGGAGAAGGCTTCCAAAATACTGGGTCAATATCCCACCGGGCAAGGAAAAGCAGCAGGAGACCAGGGCTGGCCCAAGGCCACCCCAGCAGCAGCAAAACGTGGGGTGCAGCTCCACCTGGTGGGCAGCGAGCCCCCAGGTGTCACCAGGTCCCTTTGGCCACCACATGGGGACAAGATGCCCCGAGAGAGCTGGAGCCTGTGGCCCTGCCTTCACTGTCGCCACTAAGAAACAGAGCCAGGGGACGGCAGCCTCACCCCGGGGTTGGGCTGCTCCAGCACTTAGGGGTGCCGGGGCAGCGGCAGCCTGTGGATGTACATGCTGCTGCCCACACACAAACGCACCTCTGCACACACACAGCCTGTGCGGTGAGCACCGGGACAGCTGGTGCAGGGCCAGCCATGCCCCTGCAACCCGGCCTTTGCGTGCCCTAGCTCCCATGTGCCTGCAGGAGGAGGGTAAGTGAAGGGAGCTGCCTCCCTGCCAGATGGAAGCAGCCCTGAGGGGCTGGACTGCTCAGCTCCTGCCAGCCAGGGGGGTATGGGAACAAGTCTGATCTGGAAACCAGGAGTCCTGGGCTCAGCATGCAGCATCCTACATGATCCTGGACAAATCCTTTCTGCTTGGCATGGAGGAGCACTTGTATAGATGCTTTCCTTGCCCTGTGCTTCCTTCTGCTCTCACCCCCCTGCTCTGGGATGCTCCTCACCCACAGCACCCTGCCGCACCCCTTCCATCCCAACACGGAGACCTCAGCCCCTTCACCCACAGCCCTTTCACTGCCAGGAGGCCCCGGAGATGCCCCCGGCTTTTGCGCAGGCTGCAGGTTGGGAGCTGCTGGGTCTTCACAGGAGGGTGATGGGTAGCAGGGAGGAACCACCGCCACCACCAGGACAGCAAACACTTTCCCTCAGACAAGTGGTAGCTTTCTCCAGCTACACCAGTGCCCCCGACAGCCAGAGAGTCTCCCCAGAGCGGGGCGGGAGGGCAAATAGTTGCGGTGATGGGCTGGGCACGGAGCCGCCGGAGCAAGCCTGCGCCCAGCTCCAGACAACCTGCGATGGGGAGGGGACCCAGAGCAGCGCAGGGCCCGGCCCGGGGAGCTGCGGGGGCGGCTGCCGCGAGAGGGCAGCACAGCCCGGGCCCGGGGCACCCCGCTGCCCCGGCGGCACCCCCGAGAGCCCCCCGGAGCTCCCCCGGGCCGCCACCCCGCCCTCCCGGGGCTCGCACAACCCCGCCTCATCCCTTCAGGGGCTCCGGCTCAGAGACCACCAGCTGCCTCCCCGTGCGGGGCTGACAGGGGCTCTCCTAATGGAGCCCTAATTGCCTGCAGGGGGGATAAATAGCCCCATTAACCTCTACCAGCCTGCGGCTGCGTGAGTTTCCCGCCTCCACAAGCCCCTAGGGATGTACTGGCAGGCATTTAAGCAGCTCTTGGCTGTGCTTGGAGCTTCCCAGTTACACCTTTCTGATCCCCTCAGAGCTGAGACCTTCTTCCCTTACAGGCTTTAATGGCAGCAATCCTGGGAGGGATGTGGGCTGTGAGCATAGCCCCTATAGCAATCCCCATCCTTGCCCCTATGCCAGTGAGGGGTACTTGCCTCCCCACCAAAATCTGGGGGCTGCCCAGTGCCAGGACCCCTCTCTCTGCCCAGCGATCAGGAAGCAGAGATGTGTTTCCATGTCGATTTAAGGCCTGGCCCTTCCTTGTGTGGTTTCCACCCAGGGGAGCTGTGTTTCTCCAGCTCTCCGAGCCATTCCCAGCACCACCGTTCGGCAAACGGCAGGACAAAAATAGCTTCTCTCCAGGGGCTGCAACAGGGTTACTCGACTCTGCTGTGCTCTGCTCTGCTGTGTGAACCCAGGGCTGTCCTCAGAGCAGGGACTGCACAAGCTCCTCCAGCCGTCTTAGGTAGGTGCTACCCCCCAGCCTGAGCCACACTAAGGGGCTATCACAGGGTAAGCCCAGAGCAGCTTTGGTGTCTCTGGAGCCACAGCCGTAGCCCCTCTCCCTTGAGAACTGGGAAGGGGAAAGATGGAGGGGGACCAGGGATGGAGAAGGGAGAGGTACCTTGGCTGGGGCACTCAGAAGCACAAGCAGGTTTCTCCTCCCTGGATGCTGCACGCAACCTGCCAGCCAGGTCCTCTGGGGCTTCCCAGCTGCAGGGACCCCAGCTCAGGCAGGAGCTCTGCTGCAGGTTGTCTGCCTGCTGTACAGGCTTGGGAGGGCGAGCACCAGAGCTGTCAGACCTGGTCACAGAGAAATGTACCAAGACTGTGAGCTCTGTCTCTGCAGGTAAAGGAGCACAGTGCAGGAGCTGGCTGGCCAGCCGCTGCCAGGGAGACCATCCTTTTCCCTGCCTGTCTTTGCCAGTGCGGACAGACCACGGCACAGCAAGTGAGCTATTAAAGAACAGCTCCAGCCTGCCAGCAGACACACGTTCATTCATCATTCTGGAGCAGGCAGGGGGACGTGCCAGCTGCTTTCAGCCAGGACCCCTCACAAAGCCCATGCCCAATAGCCTGGGAGCCTGGAGGGGAGGTGGGATCAGACTAGGGAGCCCAAGACCCTCCAAAGTGCCTTTTCATGTCCTGGGGGTGCTGGGATTGCTGCCCGGCCCCACACTGGGAGCTTGTGCGTTTCTGAGCCACAGCCCCAGCATGGCAGCATCATGCAGAGACAGCTTGGAGAGGATGTGAGGGTTGGCATGGGCTTCACCAAGGCCTGACCTGCCCCCACTTTCCCACCTGCACTGGGCAGGCAGAGCTGCACGGCTCTGTGCAGTGGGAGGCTCAACTCAGGTGGAGCAGAGTGGAGACGGGCTGCCAGGCACCCGCCGGCAACTGTGTGGTTCCTGCAGGTCAACACTAGCTCTTTTGGAGCCTTTGCACAGCACTGCCTGGCTTTATCCCTGTTTCTCTCCCCTGGTGTGGCTGTCCATTCCTGGAGCCCAGCCAGCTGTGCTGGGTACCAGAGTGCTCCAACTCCCCCGATTCAGGACAGGGATACCCCTTCACACAGGCCAAATTAGGGGCCTGGACAAGAAACCGTCCTTTTGTTGATGCTAGCATGTAGCTGAGGTATGTGTTGTCCTGGCTAGAGTGCCCCTTAGTAGCAGGGGATCTGTGTATGCCAACAGTGTCCCAGCAAAGCCACACCGCCAGCAGCTGAAGATTTGGCCAAGGGCAGGAACCTGAGAGCAGCTTTGAGACTGACCGTGCCTGGAGCCCTGCTCTGTTCCTCCCTTGCATCCAAGGGCATGTCATTCCAGCTGCCTGGGGTGGGAACTCCAGTTCCCTGGGGAAGGGAAATGCTCCCCTCCCCTCCTGCTTTGTGCCTTTCCCTGACAACTGACCATTTACAACTGAGACCTAAAGGAAGGGCCAAGCAGAGACAGCCCCAAGCACGTAGCTTGTGCTAGATCATTGCCGGCCTCAGGGCTTGAGCCTAAAGTGTAAAACTGAAGAGGGGGGAGAAAAGATCCTCCTCTTTCACGTGGAAGAGCGGCTGCCTCCCAAGTAAGCTGCAAAGCTGCTTCTTTACATGCATAAGAAACATCCTGTTGTTCTTGTAGGGCTTGGGTAATTCCCTAGAGCTTGCGGGAAGCCCTTGACGCTGCCAGCAGCGCTGGGTTGGGGAAGGACCGTGGGCTCACTGACCTCCTCTGCCCCAGAGCTGCTCCCGCAGTGGGACACAGGCAAGAAGGGAATATCTGGCCCTGGAGCTCTTCAGCTGCTCCTATCTGAGGCCCCAGGCTGCATCACTGAACAGCCCTGGGCTGGATTTTTAAACATGCTTCAGTCAAATCTCCCCTCCTGGGAGTGGTAGGAGGTGCACACATGCTGAGCTGCTGGGTGCTGTTAACCACAAGCCGAGGCAGGGAAAGCTCTCGGCCCATTCCTCTGTATAAAAGGCTGCAAAGCCCAGATCATCACTGCCGAATACAAATAGTCCTTCTTAATGAGTTCAGGGAAGCCAATTTGGGAGAGCTCACACAGGGTGGAGGTGGCTTCCTGTGTTTCATATGAAGCAATCTGAGAGCAATTTTGCTCCAGCAAGAGCAAGCAGTATGCAGGAAGGTCTCTGCTTCCTCACCTGCAAAATTCAGCTGTGGGTTTCTGATGAGACCGTGTTTGCACACCAGAAAATCAGTCCATCCTCAAATGTACAAAGAGAGCAAAGACCACAGGCTCCTTCCTATCCCCTCCCTAGGGCTGCTCCATCTTCCCGGCTGAGTAGAAGCCAGCTCTGTATATCCAAAGGCACTGACTTAATCTTCAGCAGAAACCTTGTCCTGATTTTCTTCCTCTATATTTGCACTCCTTTACTAAATCCTCCTGGTTACCTAAGCTGGCCTTGAGTAGGTTATGCAGGCCCAGGTCCACTTTGGTTCTGACCCCTCTCAAAGCAAACCTCTGGGTCTGGGGGTCTGTGTGCGCACGTGCATGTTCTTTGCAGATCCTACTGCGGCCTCCTGCAAGGAAATAGCAGCACGTGGTTGGCCACAGTGGAGGATATGTGGGAATGGGACCTTGCCCCTCTTCCCTGCCATGGCAAAGAGGGCACAACCTCTGCCCTGCCCCCAGATGTGGTACGTCCGCCCTAGACCCAGCTGGAAGTCTGAAATCGAGCTCTGAGCCTGCGCTTTCATTGCAAACACCTCCAGCATCAGCAGTGCAGGAGGAAGCGGGGGGGGGGGCTGGCTTAGCTCCTCCCGGTTGATAATTCATTACCGCCTGTCAGCCCAGATCCATCCGGCAGCAGCTACATCCTGGCACTGACGTGTTCATTTCACACATAAAACGCTGCATCAAAATGCATCACTGAGACATTCTTCCTGAAACCTTTCCCAGCTGCCTCTCTCGGCGCTTTACATGCAGGAGCAGTCCCAGCAATTGGGGCGGTTTGTTCCTAATGGATGCCTGGCGCCTGCTGCAGCAATCAGAGCTGCAGGATCCATCCTCCAGCTCATGAGAAATACAGGGGAATCTTTCTGCAAGGGGCAGGGAGGCAGCAAGTGGAGGGTGCAGGTTTCATCCATGGTGTGTTTGGATCTGAAGAGGGAGAAGCAGCCTGTGTGCATGTGGCTGGTTTATCACGTACCATCTTGCAATGACACAGAAGTGCAGCATCTCTTCCCTCCTCCCCTGAGGGCTCTGGGAGCCCTGGGCAGCAGGGCCAGCTGGTCTTGCCTTGGGGACCCGGAGGAGGCCCCTTCCCCTTTCTCCAAGGTCCCTGACTTTGGCCTGATGCTGGTGACTCTCAGCATGGGGGTAAATCTCCCCTCCAGGGCTGAGCAGGAAGAGTCAAGGGTGGGTGGGGGACCCAATGCTTGCACAGCAGGTCCTGGGGTGGCTCCCCAGGCTGGGTGCCTCCTGACCCCCTACAGAGCTGTGCCCAGGGTTGGGCTGGTTCTCATGAGAGCTGGGGCTCTTCTACTAAGCCTCAAGACTTCATGGTGGCTGTCGAGTCACAGCCAGCCTTTCCCCAGCCCCAAGCCTTCTCCAGCTGCCCCCCCAGCATATGCTCACAGTCTTCCTGACCTTCATCCCTCCTCATCCTCCCCTCTGGCATTTCCCAGGGCTCTTCTTCCCCGCTGTGTCCCCCCAGCACCATTTGGGAGGGGCAGGGGGGGGTTGCTGGTCTGGAAAGGTTCTTCCCTCCCCTTGTAGGTATGAATACAGAGCAGGACCCAGGTGAGAGCGGCCAAGTTCAGAAGACCCCCCCAGACCCTTCCTGTGCCCCCTGTCCTCTGGGCTCCCCCCCGTAGGGCCCTGCAGCCCCCTCACGTCCCTAGCACGGAGGGCTGAGGGGCTGGGATGGCATCGCAGGTCCCAGCCCCCGCGCCCCGGCGGGAGCACCGGGAGACCCCCACCATGGGTGAAGGTCACGCCGGGGCGGCAGAGCCACGCCGGGCTCCCCCCCCGCCCCGTCCCCGTCGCCCACCGGCGAAGGGGCGGGCCGCACCGGCGGCTCGTGCGGCGGCGATTGGCTGGCGGCGGGGAGGCGGGGAACGGCGGGGCCGCGGCTGGCTGCAGCGGCGGGCGCGGAGCCCAGAGCGGGCGCGGCGGAGCATCCTCGGGCACCGCGGCGCCGGTGCGGGCCGCCTACCGCCGCAGCCCCCGGCCTCCTATGGGCGGTGCCGGTGTCCCGGCTCCCGCACGCCCGTCCCGCTCGGCGTTAGCATGGGCACGGTGCTCTCCCTCTCCCCCGCCGCCTCCTCGGGCGAGGGCGGCGGCGGCGGGGGGCTGCTGGCCGACAAGGCACCGGGAAAGGTGCCGGGCAAGGGCGAGAGCCGGCTGAAGCGCCCCGGGGTGCTAATCTCGGCGCTGACCTGGAAGCGGCTAGTGGCCGTCTCGGCCAAGAAGAAGAAGAGCACCAAGAAGGTGACGCCGAAGCCCGGTGGCGAGGCCCCGGGGGGGTCCCCGGGCCAGCCCGACCCGCTGGTGGTGCAGCGCAACCGCGAGAACTTGCGCAAGTCGGTGGTGGGGCCGGCCGAGGGTGCCAAGCAGGGCCCACTGGCCGTGCCGGTGCCTACCGTGCCCTCGGCGCCGCAGGAGCTGCACCCGAGCTCCGGCGGGGGCAAGCCACCGCCGACCGGCAGCCGCACCCCGGGGTCCCCGCGCCGCGTCGTGGTGCAGGCGTCCACCGGCGAGCTGCTGCGCTGCTTGGGGGACTTCGTCTGCCGCCGCTGCTACCGGCTGAAGGAGCTGAGCCCCGGCGAACTCATCTCCTGGTTCCGCAACGTGGACCGCTCGCTGCTGCTGCAGGGCTGGCAGGACCAGGGCTTCATCACCCCGGCCAACCTGGTGTTCGTCTACCTGCTGTGCCGGGAAGCGCTGCAGGGCGAAGAGATCGGGACCCAGGCCGAGCTGCAGGCCGCCTTCCTCACCTGCCTCTATCTCGCCTACTCGTACATGGGCAACGAGATCTCCTACCCGCTCAAGCCCTTCCTGGTGGAGGGAGACAAGGGGCGCTTCTGGGAGCGCTGCCTGGGCATCATCCACCGCCTCAGCGCCAAGATGCTGCGCATCAACGCGGACCCGCACTACTTCACGCAACTCTTCCAGGACCTCAAGAGCGAGGGCGAGGGCGGAGACGGGTCCAAGCACTGGACGATCAACCTGGATCGCTAGGGAGGTACCGGACCCCCGGCGCCGGGGACGGAAGGGGCCGCGCACCGAGGGGCGGGGGAGGCGAAAGACTGCCGGAACCCCCCCCCTCCACACCACCGCTACCCTCCGCATCCTCCTCGCCTTCCCCCCTCCCCGGCCATCAGCTCCACGGAGACGCTGCCTGGACCCTCCCTGCTCCGGATCCGGCCGCTGCCCCCACCCCCTTCCGACCCCAGCCGGGGGCTGCGCTCCGGCACACCAAGACGGCGGAGAAGACCGGGGAGGGGGGGGGGGTGTCCCTCCCGCCTGCGCGATGAGGAGGGAGGGTGGCCGCCGAGGAGCGGAGGCTCCTGGATGCGTTTTCTTTAGAAAAAAAGGGGGGAAAAAAATAGAGCTGGGGGTCTGGGGCGGAGGGTAAGGTGTGTGTGGGGTCTCCTGGGTGCTGCGGGGGCAGACGGTGAATGTGAAGGAGCCGCCCCCGCCCCCAGCCCCGGGCGGAGCCGGCCCCGCGCCGCCGGCCCCGGAGCTGTCCGTGGTGCTGGATGGAGCCGCGCGGCGGAGCAGACAAAGGCGGGGGGGAGCGGCGGGCAAGGCCGGGGGGGCCGCGGGCATGGGCGTCGCTGCCCCTCACCCTGCGGGAGCCGCCCACTTGCCCCTTTGTTCAAGCCGCTGGGGAGGGGGCGTCCACCCCCCCGCCCCGCGGGTAAACCCCCCCTCCTCGGTGCGCCCCCCGAAACGGGCTTCCCGTGGGGTGAGCGCCCCCCTTCCCCCTTGGCTTGCTGCAAGGAAAGGGGTCTGTGCCACAGGAGGCCGAGGGAGCCCGGGGCGGGGGGGCCTGCTGTGGTGGGGGGGGTCCCTCTCCTCTTGCTTTGCTTCACTGGAGAATAAAGAGGTGGCCTGGACGGGCCTGGTGGTGGCTCCATGGACTTGCTGGGCTGTGGGGTGCACGGGGAATTGGGGAGGTGCCCCAAGCTCCCAGTCGTGCCCCCTCTCCTCCCCAAGAGGGATGGGGAGGGAGCTGTTTCTCAGAGGGGGTTTTACCTCCCAGTGTGAGTTGGGGGTCAGAATTTCACCCCTGTTTGTTGTGCCCAAGGCCAGTCCTGGTCCACCCGAGTGCCCCATAGCTCCCTGTGAGCTCTCCTGGCCTCCTCCATTCCAGATGGAAATGCCTGATGCCTGTCTGCTGCACCGAATTTAACCAGAATCCCCCAGCCCATGTCACCCCTTTTTTTTTTTTTTTATTTTATTTTTGTAATTTTGTTTTTGCCTAAAGTTACCCCCTCTCACCTCCTTCCTCCCTATCTCTGCTCTGCAGGGCTGGGCTCCCTTCCCTGGCAGCAGCAGGCTGTGGGAGCTGTGTTGCTAACCCAGCTACCAGCCCAGTGCTTCCGCAGACCCCCAGGGAGTGCGGTGGAGAAGGGGAAGGCTTTGTCTTTCTCATAGCTGGTTGCTACACTTCAGGCTACTGAATTTGCTGGGGTTTCTTTAGCAGGATCCACAGCACATGCTCTGTGGTTGGGGTTCACATCTAATGCTTCCCCAGTGCTTCTGAGCCAGGCACTCGGGCTCCCCTCAGCCAGGAAAAGCTGTGCTGGCTCTGCAGGTCATGGAGGGTAAGCTGGATTCTCTCTACCTTTGTGTGCATCAGCAGAGCTGCTAATTAGGCCCAATCTGGCTCATTCAGGCAAAGCTGTGCCACCAGGAAGACAGCACAGATGTCCCTGTGACGGGTGCTGACCTGGCAGGGTGCTGTGCAAGGCTTTTCTGTGGCTGCGTAAACCCGTTGAGACCTGTGCTTCTCCCCTCCTCCCTGTCCTTAATGGGTGCTCTTGTCCCTGCCTTTAGGTTGACATTCATGTGACCTTGTGGTCAGCTGTCTGGGCCAAAATCTGCTCATGACCCACCCCAAATTTGGCCATATCCACGTCTTGTGCTGGGGAAGGTAGTAGCTCTGACCTACTCTGGCTTAAACTGAGGTGGAATTGGACCCTTAGAGCTCCTGTGGGGCTACTGGGGGAACCCTGGCTCTCCCCTATCAGCATGTTGCAGAGAGTGAAACTGAGGCAGAGCGAGGTGAAGCCAGCATGCCACAATCCAGCAAGAAGGGTCTACAGCATCACTGGGTTACACCCAAGCCATTGGTGCTGGCTGTCTCCACCCTGAGCCTGTCCAGTGACCTCCTACCCCTGGCCGTGTGGCCTTATAGAGTCTCCTCTCCAGAGCTGAACAGCCTGCCAGCACCGGTGGAGGTTTCCCACCCTACAGATCCCCTTAGAGATGCTCTCAGGGTCCTTCCAGCCTCAAACCCCAGCCTTTTAAAATGCTTCCAGCTGCAGTGAGGCCACGTCCTTCCCCTCCTCCCTTGTGTTTCATTGATTAAGAGTGCTAGGCCTCATTGGGGGATTTAGGAAGAGCTAATTGCAGACTGGTAATTGAAACAGCTTGGAGTCGCTGGAAATGTCAAGGAATGAGAGATGAGCTTAGATGCTCCCGTGCATTTAAATATGCATTGTTGGCTCAGCCACAGCCTTACTGAGGGGAGAGATGTCTGATTTTCCCTTCCCCAGAGGACCTTGTACAGCTGCTGGGGGGAGCAGGGCAGGGGGACCAGTACCTTACCTTACCTGGGAGCCTCCTGCTCCCCCCAAGGCAAGCGGGAGGTAAGGGGGGACACAAGCATGGGGGAGAGGGACTGAGGATGGGAATTCTCAGACATGCTTGGCATTTTCCCCTTTCAAAAGCTGTGTGCTTTAACTTGCCAGACTCCTGTGCCGCTGCAGGGTACCGCCGGGGTCTGGGCTCAGGAGCCAGCTGTGGGGCAGCAGTAGGGGGATGGATAGAGCTTGTCCCCAGACTTGTGATCCCTGCAGCCACCCAGTGCTCCCCGAGGGGCTGAGAACCTCTCAGGAGGGGCTGGGAAGCCCCCCTTGCTACCAACCACAGGGCTCAGCAGTGTCTGAGGGAATGAGGGAATTCACATCAGGTTTTGGGCTCAGAGGTAGAGCAGCAGGGCCAAGTCAGGGATCCATCACCACAGGGCATTGGTGAAGGATCCCAGCTCTTTCCTAGTTTGAAATTCCTCCAGCAGCACCACATCTCATCTCTATGCCTCACAGTGGATGCCCCATCTGCTACACCCCACATTGCTGCAGGGGAGGTGGGCAGAAGCTGCATGGTACAGCCTGCAGTGGGTTCAGCCCCTCCTGCCCCAGGGAGGTCTCTTGTCAGGCCATAGCATCCTTCTCTTGATCCCCAAGCGTGTGCGGGGCTGCTGGAGGCACCCTGGGTGGTAGTGGGTGCCCAGGATGCATAGTCACCTGTGAAAGGGGGGTTTTCTGCCCAGAACTCATAGAGCAACAGCTCAGTGGGACTCCCCTTGCCCTGCTGCTCTGTCTGCAGAGCAAACTCCGTGCACTGGACGCGCTGGCCATGGCACTGGGGCATGGAGGAGTGATGGGCAGCTGGAGCAGCCAGCCTGGCAAGCCGTGCCTCCTCTTGCTGGATAAGCAGTGGTGAAGCTGTGCTCTGGCTATTAAGAGTTGGCAGCATCCCCCAGCGTGACTCGGAGCGGCTTCCTGGGGAGGAAACCGCTCTGGATGATGCAGACCCGGCGCCCACGTGGCTGGCGAAGGACCTGCCTCAGCCCAGCTTTCTGCGCAAGCCCTTCTCCTCCAGCCGGCCGCGAGGACGATGGATAACGTGTTCCTCAAGGCAGATGGAAGTGGGAGGTCTCTCTTCTGCCTCTGTGGGAGCTACTCAGACACTGGCTCCATCACAGCTTTGGGCTGTTGCTGCTATGCTGAATTGGGGGTGACTTGTGGGTGCAGGTTTCTGGTCCTCTCCTTGCTCCATGGCATGTCGGTCACAGCTGCTGGTGGGACATCTAGGGGGAAGATGTGGACAAAGTGATGCAGGGAGATGGCAGCAAATGGCAGAGAGAGCATGAGGGGTCCTAGACTAAATTGGCTGCTGAGCTATTTGTACCCAGGGAGGGGCAGGATGGCCGCACAGGGTCTCAGCTGATGGGGGATGCATCCAGGCTGGGGTGGGAACCTGCAAGAGGCTTTGAGCTCTGCCTGTACCCAGGGTAGCCCAGTGACAGGCCATGAGACCAAGGGAGGTGGGGCAGCAGCCAGTTTGGTCCCCGCTGTAGCCAAAACATGGCCTGTGGCATTGCCTGGCTGATGGGTATGGGACTGAGGAGCACAGACTGGGGACAGCTCTGTGCCAAGAAGTTGAGGCAGGTGGAGAGTGGGAACCAGCTGCCTTGGAGCCCTGCTGTGATGGTTAATCCTTTTGCCACAGAGCCTGGCAGAACGGAGGGCCAGGACTGCCTGGGCTGGGGTGTTATCTCCAGCCTACTGAGAGCTGAGTGTGGAGGTTACCCTTGTGCTGTGTCCCCTGCCTGTCTCAGGGTCCTGTGTCACCCCTGAGGACCGAGCTCCTTGGCGGGCAGCCAGGCAGCACCAAGCTGTGGCCCAGGGCAGTCGTGGGGAGCCTGCCCCAGTCAGTGAGTGCCCGCCGGGCTGAACCGGGTGCCGCTCCCTCATCAGAAGTCCTGCATTAGAGCATAATCTGGCATTAATGCATTAATCCAGCCCTCCCCGCTGCCCAGCCCCTGCCCTCAGCAGCGTCCGGCCCAAGGTCTCAGCGTACAGCTGGGCAGGAGCAGCACCAGGACACCATCACCCCGGCAGCCCTTGCCTGGGCACCAGAGAGCAGGGACAAGGTTTGGGGCTCCATCCAGAGCATCCCTGTGTCTGGGGGGGGCAGTGAGCAGGGAAGAAACCAGAAATGCACAAAGCTTCTCCCCTTGGTGCATCTAGGACCTGGGGAAAGAGAAGTCCAGGCTGGGGGCAGGGTTACCAGGGCAGTAAGGCCCCAGCCTCGAGCACGCTGGCAAGGGAGAAAACAGCATCTTTTGGAAGCATCACGGTTGGTTCCTTGGAGGGGCTTTGTGAGGGGTTTCGGGTCCCAACTGCCAGCACCTGCGGGCTCTGGCTGAGCCACACTAAGTCTCGGAGCGCTATGGAAGGAGCCAGGCCAAGGGAAGGTGGTGTCTGGAGAGAGGATATGTGAGTCAGCAACTTGGGGGTAGGGGGCCGAGCCGAGGAGCTGCCACAGCGGGGATGGGGAGAGGAGGAAATAGGTGGGAATTGGGAGAGATGGAGGGGGATCAGGGGTGGGAAGGGAGGCAGCCCACATCCCCTGGGGCAGACGTGACCTGGCTGGGCTTCGAAGGCTCTTCCCAGCATGAGAAATGAAGCAAGTGGCGACATTACTCTACTAAAATAGGAGGGGGGCTACTCCATCCCCCCTCTGATCCCTTGCTGTGGGGCTGGGTGGCTTTGGGGGAGTTGGAGGGGTCCCCCCACCATCCTGGCAGGAGGCTGAGGCCAGGGCTTTATCCTGCCCTCTTGCTGGCTAAGCAGACAGACACAAAGATTTTTTTTTTTTTTAAAGTAGGAAAAAACCTTCCGCCTTTAATCACAAGGCAGCAGAAGAAGCTTCCAGGCCACGTGCTCTGCTCCCTCACCATTCCCAGCACAGGCTGAGGCCCTTTGGGACCATGTTCCCCCATCTTACCCTGGGCAGAGCACCCAAGCACTCCCCACAGGTAGGTCTGGAGCCTGCAGGTGCACCGGGGCCCTGCACCCTGCTGTCAGCCACCTCGGACAGGCTCCCCACACAGCCGGTGCACCCCACTGCCGGGGACAGTGCTCCCCCATCAGCCCCCCGGGCCGGGCACCCCCCGTCAGGGCCAGGGATGATGCTCTACGGGGAGACACGCCGGGCTCAGCCCCGCTCGCCCATTGGCAGGATTTTGCTGCAGTCTGCTCCGAGCCGGTGGTTTTGGTGACTGAAGAGAGCGGCGCTGCTGACGGGCTGGGTCAGACGGGGCTCCGGGGAGGGGGGAGGCTGGATTGGGGGGGGAGGGATGCTCTGCCCCCCGCCTCCAGTAAGCACAACACGGGGTGGGGGGGCTGCTTCCAGTAGGGCCTGGGGATGGGAGCATCCTGAGTTGCCATGGTGACACCGGCTGCATCCTCAGGCAGGCGAGAGCATCGCTGGTGCAGTCCTGCGTGGGTGTCCCCCACCTTCCCTCCCAGCTGCTGACCCTCAGGGAGCGCAGGGCTGGTTCCTGGCTTTTGGGGGGCACTCTGGAGCAGCGGTACTGGACTCTGGAGCCAGGTGAGCTCAGAGCAGAGTGAAGCAAGCCTTCAGCTGCAGCCTGTTGCGCTGGGGGTGCGCGGTGCTCCTCCCTCCCCCAGGAAGGTAACTCCCCCCTTTCCCCACCACATCTGCCCTCCAATCCAGCAAGGACCCGGTTTGCAGGGCCTGGAATGAGCGGGGAACTGGGCTCACCTGGGCTTCCCTGGTGTAGGCACTGGCAGAGGGACAGGAGGGATAAGAGCGGGATGATGGGGGGGGGGAGCTACTAGTGACCCACATCCCTTAATCCGTGCCCTGCCCTGCGTCATGGAGTTACCTAAGCCCTGATGCAGGTTCCCCAACGGGGACATGGCTCCCTGCCCCGGCTCTGAGGGAGCCAGCTGTGGCCAGCACCCTCATTTTGCCCTTGCAAGGCCAAGCTTGAGGTGGGGGGTCTCCAGCCTGAGTGCTGGTTGCACAGGGGTAACTACTCCTTCCCCCCCCACTTCACCTCCTGCCATCCTTAGGGACCAGGCTGTGCAAGGCTCAGGGACCCTGGAGGAAGGGGCACACCCCCGGGAGGGATCCCCCAGTCCCTGCAGCTCCTTTTCCATACATGGGCTCCCTGTTGGCAGCATCAGCCCCCCCCACCCTGCAGCCTGAGCCCTCCCCAGAGGAGACACTGACATCAGAGCCCTCTCCCTTAAGCTGATTAGGGCAGTGAGGACATGTAGGAGCAGATGCCACCAAGGCCGTGAGAGTGACCCGACCCTGGAGGGACGCAGAGGGGGCAGTACAGAGCCCCCAGATCTGGGGACTGCTCTGATCCGGGGGTGCAGGGAGAGGTGCTGGGGGCTGGCCACCCCCTCCATGGGCTGGGTAATTGCATGGCACTCCCCCTACACAGCTGGCTGGATCCCTGCTATAAGCCTGGTCCTCAGCCCTGGCACCCTGAACCCCGATGGGAGTGGGATGGGGAGCACAGGCCCAAGGGAGGAGGGGACAGGCAGAAGGCAGCCCCTGAGCCCACACCAGCCACTGCGAGCACCAGTGGATCTGTGGGTGGTTCCTGGAGCCGGCCGAGCAGTGCCTCCCCGCTCACCCCAGCATCAGTCACACGCGAGCCTGGCCCCACGGCTCAGGGCCTCCTCACTCCTCGCACTGTGCAGCCCAGCAGGGACACCTGCTGTGGGATCGGGCCATGCTGGGCCCAGTGCATTGCCCCGAGCTTTGTACAGGGCTCTGTGGGTCACGAGAGATCTGGCTCCTGGCATCCCAAATTGCCCTGGATGATGGCAGGGTGGCAGATGTCCCATCAGGCCAACTGCATCTCCTCTTTGCCTCCAGCTGCCACATCCCCTTGCCAGCCTGGGAACAGGGTATGTAGCTTCCCTGGAGGCATGTCTCAAGAAGCCCAGAGGTTTCCAGCTCTGCCCTATCTCTTGCGGGGGGCTGTAAGAGGCAGAGCTGATGCTCAGAGACAAGTCAGTGTGTGGAACAAGGCAAGGTGGCCACATCCTCCCCATCCCAGCCCTGCAGGTGCTCTGGCTTGGGTGAGAGGGGATTTGCTGGGTGGTTTCTCCTCTCACCAGCCCCCTGCAGACACAAGAGGACTCGGGTCACACCACCTCTCTGCTTTATTGAAGACCAATCCCTCCCCCCAACCAGCGCAGAGCCCAGCACACCCAACTCTTCTGCATCCACTGGGCCAAAGTCCTGCTCCAGAGGATAGGGGGCACCTCCTTGGACACAGGGGGAGAGACCAGGGCTGCCCCTCAGTGCCCAGGGCTGTCAGCCCTTCTCCTGCTTCACCTCCCACCCAGCCTTGCCCCAGGGGATGTCCCCACCCGTGGAGGGTGTCCCACCAAGCCCTGCATGTGAGGGGCTAACGCCACAGTGAAACTGGAGCATTAAACGTGGAAGTGACCAGCAGGACATGGGCTCGCGTGCAGGGTGTCTGGGACCATCCCGCTCTGTGGTGTGGTCCTCAGGCAGTGGGGAGAGGACAGAGCTGCAGGGCCCAGGCTGTGCTTCCTCCAGGCTCTGGGGAGGCCCTGAGGGCTGGCAGTGCCCCCCATGCCTGCCCCTGCCACCTCCAGCCCCAGAACCCTGCCCTGGCAGGAGTTAACCCATGCAGGGCACCTGCTTTCCAGACCAAGGCTTCTCCTGAGGACTGGAGGAGGCCACCGTCAGCAGGAGGTGTAGGAGGGATGCAGGAAAGGAAGGCTTTGGAGACGAAGGTGGGGGACCAAGGAGTGGCATGGCCCTTTCCCTGCCCCTGCCCAGAGGGACCCTCGCCCATGGACAAAGCTGCCCTGGGGCTTCAGCTCCTGCCTCCTCTCTGTGGCGAGAGGGGAGGGCAGGCACAGGCTGGAGGCAGAGCTAAGGATGTTCATGGGGTGGGTGGTGTGTTGCAAAGGGAAGGAGAGGCACGGTCCCTGACAGGAGGAGAGCCCATGGTTTTTCCTTCCATTCACACCCTGCTTTAGGTATCCACGTCCTTTCCCAGGATCATGGATCCCTTCTCACCCTAAATTTAGATGGCTTCTGTCCTCCAGCCACCCACATTGGGGAACCAACCCAGCTACCCTGCAAGCACCCCTCGCTCCCCATGCTGCTCTCCAAATCTAAAAGGGGGCAACTGAGAGCAGGGCATGATCCCACCCCCCCCATGCCTTCCTGCTGAGCTCCACAGCTCCACAGCCCCACGCCGCCGGGGACGGGGAGGTCCGCCTGCCGCGGCCAAGCCTCTAATGGTAATGGTTGTTCATGTTGTTGAGGTGGGAGGCTGCCATGGCGCTGAACGGGGCAGAGGGCTGGAGCCCGTGCCCGGGGTAGAGGGATGGGCTGGAGCCAGGCCAGTAGGAAAAGCCAGCCGGCGTCACCCCCGAGGTCATGAGGTTGAGTTTGGAGATGCCTGAGAAGGGCAGTGGAGCCAAGTTGCCCTGAAATTTGTAGAGGGTGTGATCGGGGGCAGCCGGCTGGCACACCTGCGCCAGCCCGTGGAAGTCGAACTTGTAGGCATAGCGCTTGCCATGGACCTTGGTCATGATGTTCTTGTCGTAGTAGTAGCGCAGCGCCCGGCTCAGCTTGTCGTAATTCATGTTGGGTTTGCTCTTCCGCTCGCCCCAACGCCGCGCCACCTCGTCGGGGTCGACCAGCTTGAACTCCCCGTTCGTGCCTTCCCAGGCGATGCAGTTCAGGTTGGCCCGGTCCGAGAGCAGCTCCAGCAGGAACTGCCACAGCTGGATCTGCCCGCTGCCTGCAAGGCCGGGCCCCGGAGAGGTTAAAGCTCCCTCCCTGGGCACAAGGAGCGGGGCAGGATGTGCCCCAGGTGCCCTGGTCTCCTTGACCCCCCGCTACATTCCCCCCTCCCGGACCCAGGTTTCAGATGCACCTCATTGCATCTCCCCTGCTCTAGAGACATAGAAGATGGTAACGAGGTCTTGTCTCCTTTGCAGCATGCCTACCCTATTCTACCCCCCCAGCAAGAGGAGGAAAGGATGCCCCTGCACCTCAGGACAGGGGTAGGAGTGCTCAGAGGTCAACACAGGCTGCAGTGAGCCTGGACCCAGGGTCCCAACATCCCTCCTGCCCTCATTCACATCCCACTGAATATGAGTACCTGCTCACTTGCTTTCGTGTGAGGAACTGGCCTGGTTCTTTCATCTGCAACCCCAGGAAGGAGGTATCTGGGCAGTACCCAGATCCATCCCAGCACTCATAGTCCCCACTCTGCTTGCAACTGGGATGGTGTCACAGCACAGCCCCTGCCCATCTCTAGGGGCACTGTGCCCTGCAAGGATGTCTCCATGGTGAGCTGAAGTTGGGGTGCAATGCTGCTCTGACCTGCACCCCTGGCAGGAGGAGGCAGGTATAGGGGAAGGAGAGATCAGGACAGGGCAGGACCTGCTATGGGTTTGAATCAGGCACTAATGTTCCTTATTTCCAGAGGAAAACTGTCCTCTCTGAGCCATGGCCATTGCACCCGCAGCTTGCACTGAGGAGCACCCTTGGTCAAGATGCCCCTGCGCCAGGCTGTGCACACACAGGAGCCTGGCACACCTGGACGTGCTCATGGTAAGGCACAAGGACAGGCTCCACTGATTCTGGCCAGAGGTCACGAGAGCAGAGGGTCCTTGGACATTAGGGTGATGAGCAGTCCCACTTCTGGGACCCAGCCACCCTGCAGAGCAGCCCTGCACTTACCTGGACACCCCACACGCCCCCCCCGTTCCCTCCCAAGCAGCAAGCCCTGCACATCCCTGCTCCCGACCCCGGCCCTTGCAGCACAGGCTCTTCCCGCAGCAGGGGAAGTGTCTTTGCATTTCACCCTCCTCACGGTGCTTTTCTGCCACTATTTTGACTAATGGTGCTTGGATCCCATATAGAGGTTTAGCACCCATGACCCCTGCAGCGGTCCCACAATTCAACTACATTTCTCACAAAGACCCACCTTGTCCTGCTTGTTTCGCACCCGCCTATTTTATCTGGTGCCCCCCCAATTCTCTCTCTAGAAGAAGCAGGGAACAGCCGTTCCCCATCCATCCCCATTCCACCAAACCCCACCCAGACATCCCGATCCAGGCAGACAAGCCCAGGACTTTTCAAGGTATTGTATTTCCAAATCCCCCATCCTGGGAACAAGGTGGGGCATCTCTCCTTTCCAGGGTTCATCCGCAGCCCTCGCCTCTTCTCCAACCCTGCAGCCCCCGCCCTGGGCTCCTGCTATCCCCCACCCATGGGGTGACCCACCCCATGCAAGGAGGGCAGGGAGGTGTTGGGGGGTGTAGCTGGGTGGCGAGGCTCAATCCTGCCTGCCACAGGGTGCTGTGCTGCAGCGCCCGGCAGCTCCCTGAGGAAACCTCCAGGAATCCAAAAAGGTCCTTCTCAACGCAACGCAGTGCACAGAGGATGGCTGGGGCAGAGTCCGCAGTGCAGAGGCAAAAGGGCCCTCCCAGACCCAGCTTTGCCCCCCCTCCTACTGCTAAAACCAGGGCTCCCCTTTTCCTGCTCAGAACCCCCCCTGGCACCTGTCTCCTTGCCAGGAAGGCAAGATACATGGCCCAAACACTGCAGTGCTGGCCCCATGTCTGCTCGATGGCCAGCCCTGCTGCGCTCCCCAGGCTGCTCCCTGGCCAGCCCTTGGCCCATGCCCAGGTTCCCTGGACGGCTTTACCCAGACGAATGGCTCTGGCTCCCGGGCTTCCATCATCTCCCGGCCGACCCATGCACTGCCCGAGCCCCAGCCCTGCACCCACATCTCCCACCCGGCTGGTATCTCACTATTCCCCAGCTCCCAGGCGCGGGTTCCCCAAATCCAGATTAGCCCCTGCAGCTCCTGGGCTGGCTGGCAGCTCCCTCCCCGTCGGAGCACCGGGAAGGACCCAACCCGCATCCTCGCACCCGCCCAGCCCCACTGCGGGGCTCCGGGGGGCCCGGGGGCGCTGGGCACCCTGCTCCCCTCTGCTGCAACGGGACGGCGGCTCCCGGCCATCGGGGCTCGGCCGCTCTCCCGACTCTCTCTCGGTTTCAGTGGCAGATGCTCCCAGCCCGAGCCGTCCGCGGCGGCAGGGAGTGGCGTTCTGTGGCCGCCGTGTCCCGCGTGGGCAGTGCCCCGATGGCTGTGGGGCAGGGGAGGGTGCGTGGGACCTCGGGAGGGTCCCCGCTGCGGGCAGGCTGGGGGGAGCGGGGCCGGTCCTGGGGAAGGGACAGCGGTGCTCTTACCTTTCTGCACGCCCGGGCTGAGGGACCCCCACGCCTGGCTCTTGCCGTCTTTGAACAAAGTTTCACCGACTGGATCTGAGGGGGAGGAAAAAGGGGCGCGGGTGGGAGTGGAATGGTGGGGGGGCCGGGGCCAGGTGGGACTGCGACCCCTTGGCACCCACCCGCAGGCAGCCTCCCCGCAGCCCCCTGGCCGCTCCCCCTCGCCTGCCCCGCTGCTGCTGCTGCAAAGCCAGGAAACGCGTCCAGGAAAAAGGAAATCCGATTTCCGACCCAGCCAGGGAAGCTTTTAAATAGGAATAGAAAACCCCCCAGGCTGGGGTAGGGAGGAGAAAAGGAGAGAAGAAGAGAGCTGCAGGGTATGGAGAGAGGGAGAGGAGGCGGGTGGGGTGGAAGGATGGGTGGCAGGAGCGGCGGGTGGAAGGAAGGACGAGTGTCAGTGTTTGGGGAGCGGACGGCTGGGGAAAGGAGAGAGAGACGGAGAGGTGGATGGAAGGAAGGAAGAAGGCATGGGTGGATGGATGGAAGGACAGAAGGGAGGATGGATGGGTGGGTAGGTGGAGGGAAGGGTAAGAAGAAGGAGGGAAGGAAGAGTGAGGTGTGGAAGGATGGAAGGAAGGGCAGGTAATGGATAAGACAGTGGAAGAACAGGCTGATGTAAGGGATGGAGGGTAGATGGAGGAGATGGCTGGTAGTGGGGACAGAAAGAGGGACGAAGGGACAAGTGGGTGGGGTGGAAGGATGGATGGAAGCACAGGGGAAGGGTGGGCAGGTGGAAGGCTGGGTTGGAAGGACAGAAGGGAGGATGGAGGGATGGAAGGACAGGGGGACGGTGGGTGGATGAGGGATGGAAGGGAGGACAGGTGTGTGGGTGTGGAAGGCTGAGAGGGCGGCTGGAAGGAAGGAGGAAGGGATGGTTGGGGGGCTGGAAGGCAGGAAAGGAGGATGGACGGAGGGAAAGAGGAGGGCAGGGTGGGTGCTGGAGGGAGATGGGGCAGAGGAGGGCCCCAGGACAGCGGCAGGGCAGGGCGGGCGGGGGCCGGGTGCTGTGCGGGGCAGCGGCCGGGGTGTCCGCCCGTACCTGGCAGGTACATGTTGAGCAGCAGTGGCACCGTTCCGGCGCCGTATCTCATGGCAGCTGTGGGGGCGGCCCGCGGGCTGCATGTTTTAATATTCCTGCCCCTATTATTATTATTATTATTCCACTTTATCAGGGAGCAGCTGATGGCGAATAAATGGCAGCGGGACGGGCAGGGGCCGGGCAGGGGCCGGGGGAGGCAGCGGGGAGGGGGGGAGTTTCCAGGCAACTCGCAGGGACTCGGGGCCCCGGCTCCAGCAATTTCCTCCGCTGTAATTAAAGCGGGCGCTGCCCCCCCGGCGCGGCCCCCCCCCCCCCCCCCCCCCCCGCTATCGGGCCCGCATCAGACTTTAATCACGGCCGCGGGTTTCTATGGAGAGCGGCTCAGGCCGCTGCCTGCCTCTTCCGCCTCCTTAACTCTTCGCAAACACGGCGCCGCCATCCCAGCTGGGAGCGGGGCTCGGACACTGCCTGGAGACCACCCGGGCCTGCCCCCCCCGCCCCCGCAGCATCCCACTCCCCGACTCGCACGGCTGGCCAGCAGGCACGGTGGTCCCCGTGGTGCCAGCATCGCCTGGGACCTCTGCATCTCACCTCACGGCATCGTCCCACCTGCCTTCGTCCCTCCGAGCCAGCCGTGCTGCTGGCCATGGGGCTCCCTCCCTGCCCCTTCCCCAGCTCTGGGGTCCTCAGCACAGTCCTGGGGTCCCACTGCAGCTCCCAGAGCCATGAGATGGGTCACTTGGGTCCCCACCATGTCCCTCCATATCTGGGACACCGGTGGTGGGATCCCTTTGCAGCGCCCAGAGCTCCAGGGTGGGTAAGTGCAGCACCAGGGGTTGGTGGCACCAGGACATACTACAGCTCTGCCACCTCCCTGTCTTCTTGGTGCTTTGCTGGACAGTCCCTGCCTCAGGGGTGGTTAAGGCTGTGACCATCCTGGGGTCTCCAACCCTGTCCCAATCTCTAGCCCATCTTTATTAGGACCTGTAGAAGCTGTGTGACCCCCAACACCCACACAAAGCTATATGACCCCATCTCCACCAGATTGTCCTGGGCAGTCCTGGGTGTTGTGAAGACGGAAGGGCGAGTCAGGGAGAAACTTGTAACAGGGAAAGGGTCTGGGGTGATCTCGTTTCCCAAAAGGCACATCTGGCCAGGTTTTTCCCCATCACCTGTGGCTCCAGCTGCTACATGCAGCTGAGGGGTGCCCGGCAGTGGGTCCGCTCTTGTCCAGGGCACCCCACAGCTTGAGGCAGCCAGGCAGCATGCCAGCAGCAGGCACCAGCTCTGCTCCACAAATCCAGTGCCGTACAGCCAAGCCGCCCGTCAGCCCACAACCTCTCCTGCGGTGTTTCATTGATGTCTAGTAAAAGGGTGAGCTCTCACGCCAGACTTTTAGCCGAATTTCTTGAAAGTGGTCATCATCATGAGACGTGAATCCAATGGAAATCAGGATACAGTCGTGCCAGACCCATGGATATCATTTACACTGTCGCTGAAATGTGCCCTGCATAAGAAGAAGCTGCAGCGCAAGGGGAGCAATGCTCAGCCAGGGTGCCTTGAGGTGCCACAGCCCAACGGGGCTGGGGGCTCCGCCTGGGTGGGGGTGTCCAAGGGTTTAGGAAACAGGCGGCCCCATGGGTGCTGAGCTGGGCTCCAGGTGCTCCACCCCTGCTGCCCACCTCCATCGGGGACAGAGAGCAGATGCTGGCAGAGGGGGAGATGCGAGGAGAGCCCGCGTTACACCCCCACCGATTCCCCACCGATCCTGTTTGGATGTAACAGCCCTTAAAATGTTTCTCTTCCCCCAGCTTGTCCCCTGAGCTGCCCTGAACCCCAGTGCAGGGTGTCCCAGCTCCGTACTTTCCAACAGCCCTGGTTTCTCCCCCCATCCCTCTCCTCCCCAGCCCCCCAAGTGCAGCTCTCCCAGCAGCGGGTCCGCAGCCTCCCAGACTTGCTTTCGCTGCCTGAGTCACTGGAACAAACCGCAGGCAACGGAAAACAAGCCCCGGAGACAGCGGGGTGAGGTGGGGAGGGGGCCAGACCCGCTGAGACCCTCTCTCCCCCCCCAGCCCTGGTGACCAGGATCCTCCTCCAGCAAACCTGCATGGTGGAGGGCACGGAGGGGGGGAATCTGGGCTGAGGGACACCGCATCAGCCCAGAGTGGGGGGAGCAGTTTGGGATCAGCCTGAGAAGCAGGGATAGGGCTGCAGGAGCTGGAGATGCAGGGACTGTGGGGGGCACTGGCATGGAGACTCCGGGGTCCCTGGGAAAGCCAGTGGGTTGGTGGGCTGACAGTGGGGTGTGAGGGGACTGTGGGCTTTGGGTGCCCTGGGGGCTGAGGGGTGCAGAGGGGCAAGAAGTGTGGGGTCCCGGGGGCTGGGGACCCCTGTGCCCATGCAGAGCTTTGGGGACCTGAGTGATGTGACCCCAGGTTCATGGGGGAGCTGAGACATGGGGGAGCTGGGGCAGACCCACAGGAATGGTGTTGGGGGGCAGGGTACACGAGGAATCCAGGGAACAGGGGCCCAGGTCCATGGGGAAGCCAGGGGATGGGGCTTCAGGTCAGGAGGGGATCTGGGAGATGAAGATTCAGGTCCGTGGGACTCCAGGGGACAGAGCCCGGACACGTGGAGCACCCAGCTGGCAGCAGCAGAAGGTCCCCCCAGCTGCAAGCAGGCAGTTTGCCCCCCACCCCCCAACCCAGCACTCTCCCCCACCCAGGATGGAGCAATAAGGACCCCACATTTTGCCATGACCCCCCACGGCTCCCCCCCATCGCAGCCCTGTGCTCAGGTGCCCGGGACAACTTCACCTGTGTGCCAGCGACGTGGAGCAGAGCCGAGCTGACGTGGCCTTGGGCTGGCTGCAGCCTGGCCGGGTGTGCAGGAATGTGTTTGTGCAGGGGGAGAGGCCGGGGCTGCCGTGGGGCTGTGGCGGGGTGGGGCCAGCGGGGACACGGAGGGGACAGGGGAGGGCTGGGGGGCACCCCGCAGCGGGGACGTCCTGTGGGATGGGGATGCACAAGGTGCTGGAGATTTTGCATGGTGCACATTGGGGTGCAAGGGGAGAGGGAGCGGGGGCGTGTGGGGCGTGCGTAGGCACGCTTGTGTGCACGCTCCTGTGCGAGCTCACGTGTGCGCTGCACACACTCACACGCACCAGGGCTGGGGGCTCTGGGCAGCCCTGGGTGACGGGCATGCACACACCGACCCCCAGGCCAGTCCTTCCCAGTCTCCCAGCACCCTTGTGGGGCACCACTCCCCGATCCTGTCCTTCCCAGTCTCCCAGCACCCTTCTGGGGCACCCACAGCCCCAAGGCCAGGTGTGCTTGTAGCAGGGTGGGTATGCGGGGACCCGGACGTCCAAGCCACCCGGCACTGTTCCAGCATCCTGCAGCTTTAGAGGGGATGTCCTGGGTGCAGGGAGCACCTCGGGACCGGAGACCTGTACCCCCAGAGAGCTCGGGGTGCCAGAGCAGGATGGAAGAGGAGGAGGAGGCTGGGAAAGGGTGCTGGAGGAGAAGGAGGTGGCTGGGTGGGGCTCCCAGTGTGCCCAAGCCGGATGCTGGCACGGATGTGCTGGCGTGGCTGGGCTGGGGGTGGGGGGACCCAGACCCTAAGAGTGCTGGGAGCAGTGAGCTGAGCCCCCTGCCAGCTGCAGGACACTGCCCTGAGGACCTCCTGCCCCTGTCCCCCGCACCCCCACACAACCCCTGTACGTCCCCTCTATAAGCCAGTGCCCCCAACCCTGTCCCAGCTGTGGCCGTCCCATTTGCGGCAGTCTTCCCCCACAGATGACCCCAATGCTCCTGCTCCCCAGGCCCACAGCAGGCAGGGCCCCCCCCTCTCTCTTCCAAACCGAGGTGCAGAGAGAGGGGACCTTGTGTTCACAGGCTTTGTAGCAATCACCTTCCCTGGCACCGAGCCTGGGAGGAGGATCCAGGGCACAACCTCCCTGGATGCCCCTCTTGGCTCCAGCCTCTTCTTTGCCCAGTAAGGCCAGTAAAAGTTCCCAGTAAGCTCCCATTTCCCCAGTTGGAGCATCATGGGTGTGGGAACCATTCTGCATCGCCTCTACTCGCTGTGCATGGATGGGAAGTGGGGCACAGAGAGCTCAGCCCAGGGTGGAGGTGGCCACGGGTCCAAAACCACCTGGGGAAAGGGAAATCCCTTGCAGCTGCTGAGAGCTGGGGGGCAGCAGGGTTGGGGCACGCACCCTGCCTCCCACCCCACAGGGGGTCCCCTGGGCCTGGCAGCCCCCGAGGAGCAGAGCAGAGGCAGGAGCACCCTTTTTTTTTGGACAAATGCCTTTATTTGCTACTGGAGAGAGGTCTATTGCACAGCAGCCCGGAGGCTGCAGGGCGTGCGGCCCTGCCCCTGCTCAGTGCTGGACGCGGCGGATGGATTGGATCTGGTTGGTGTGGGCCTGGCTGCTGTATTCGTTGTACTTCTTGAACTCACCGTTCTGTCTGTCCCGCTCCAGCACGTACTGGTAGCCCCTGTATCCCGGGTACTGGTATGCTACCCACCTGCAGGCAGACCTCTGGCTCAGAGCCCCAGCCCAAATCCCCCCATTCCACCCCATCCCATCCCATCCCATCCTATCCCATCCCATCCCATCCCATCCCTCTGCTTGCCCTGTGAGGGGAGGGACAGAGAACACCCCACACCTTGGATTTTCAAGGGAAGGGGAGAGGCAGGCACCCCTCCTTTTCGGGTCCCCCTTCCCCATCCCTGGGGCTATGCAGGAGGGAGGTGCTCACCAAACCCCTGTTCTTGGCCCCCCAATTTCCCCCCTTCCCACTGGTGGGACTCACGCTCCGGCGTTCACTTTGATGGATGCCACCTCCTTGTTGCGCCAGCCCATGGCCTGCAGCGAGGGGTAGTCATCGTTCAGCTCAAACTTGTGCCCCTGGAAGTTCTCCCTCTCATAGAGGATGACTTTGCTGTCGTTATGGTTCTGCAGGGGGAGACAGCTGGGGGTCAGCGGGGATGGGGTAGCTTGCGTAGCTATAGGGGATGTGGCATCAGGGGGACATGCGCTAAGGCACCGTGGGGGGGGCCTGGGATCATGCCCAGCTTTGGTGCAAGGCATGGGGATCTCCTTCAGCCTGACACCCTCTCACCGGGACACCCCAGGGCTGCCCAGAGGATGCTGCTCTCATGTCCCTGTGGTCCCAGTGCACAGTTGCCAGTCAGGGTGACAGTGGCCACATCCTCCACACCCACATGGGCTCCTGCCCTCAGCATCCTCGCGCTCTCCGAGGATGCAGGAGGGTTGCGGGGCAAGGCAGGCTGCTGAGAGTGGTCCCCCCTGCTCTATGGGGCTTTGCTGGGTGCTGGGCACCGAGGGGTTAATTGCTGGGACACTGAGAGATGCAGCACTGTCCCCCCCATGCCCAGCCCCCCTGACACGCATCTATCTGCACGGAGGAGCAGTCCTGCCTGTAAGGAGCGATCTTATCGCATCCCCTTTATTAAAGCCCGAGCATATCTGCCTGGCGATTATTAAAAGTTGGGGGGGGACACCCCGCTCGGAGGCGCAGACGTGCCGCTGTTGCAGGCACCAGTGTCTCTGCAGATGGAGTGATAGGGGCTGCATCTGCCTGGCCACGGCTCGGCAGGAGGGGGACAGACCCCGCACCCCAAGCACCCCTGCAGGCTCCTCTCTGCTCACCCCATCTCCAGGTATCCAGGACGGGGGGGGACAAGGCCTGGGGACCCCAGCCTGGGAGGTGACTCTCCAATGCACAAAGCAGAAGGAGCTTGGACAGTGTTTCAGGTTAAGTTTTAGCCCTAAAGAGCATCCCAGGATCCTTGCAGGGAGGCGGGAGCCAAGGGGTGCAGCCACCCCTCCACCCCATGACACCTCCATGCACGCCTCGCCCCTCCATCCCACGTCCCAAGGAACCTGTCCTCCTGTCTGTCCCTCATCTCCCTCCATGCTGGGCTGCTGGGGGGAGGCTCTGCCTGCCCCGGGTGCACTGCAGCGATGTTCCCGTAACTCACTGCGCACTTGACGGGTCGGAAGGAGAGGAGATGCTCGGTCCGGTAGCCGCTGTTCCCGCTCCAGGCCTCCCACCGTGGATAGTCACCTTTCTCCAGGATAAACTGCTGCCCCTGGTACTCGGGGTACTCGAAGCCCACCCAGCTAGAGGGGAGAGGAGGAAAGCCCTCAGGGATGCGCGTCACAGCCTGGGCTTCTCCCTCCCGCGCAGGGGACAGAGAGGTCCTGGGAGGGTATGGGTCTGTCACAGAGGCTGAGGTCCTTGCTAGCAGCAAACGTCCCTTTTGAGAGCGGGACCCCTCTCCCCAGGGCCACACCATTGCGTCCGACCCGTGCATCAGCTCAGCAGAGTCTCCCTGCTTTGCAGATGGGGAAACTGAGGCACGATGCAAGGAGCGCAGGGACGGAGGTCGCACGATGAGGCTGTGTTGGAGCCGAGGAAGGACCCGAGTGTTCTGGCTTCTCGGCAGCTCCCGACAGCCCCCCAGGAGCAGTGGGTTTGCCGGAGCGGGGTGCGCCAAGGGGCCGCGGGGCTGGCGGGGCACTTACGGGCCAGACTCCACCTTGATGGAGCGGATCTTGCGGAAGCCGCGCTCCATGATGCTGGGGCACTCCATGAGGAACTCGCAGCGCTTGCCCTGGAAGTTCTCTTCCTCCCACACCGTGATCTTGTACTGCCCCAGGGTGTCCATGGCTTCGCTGCTGGTCATGCAGGTCACTCAGCTGCTGGCAGAGCCCCACACATCACCCGGGCGGGTGCCCACCATCAGCCCCCAGCCACCCTGCTCCATGCCACCAAGCCTGGGGTGCCAGCGGTGCTGCCCTCACACATCCCGTGCCACCGGCCCCTCGCCCTCCCAGGCTGGCACTGAGGACACTTCCCATTCCCCTTCCCTTGGTGCTCAGGGATCTCTGCGTGGTGACCCCCAAGTTGCAGGGGGCACTTGCGATGCCCTATCTCTCCATGGCATGTACCCGGGGATGCCTCAGTTTCTGTGCTCCCAAGCTCCCTACGATGACTTACGGGGTCGGCCGGGTGTGGTGGCACTGTACCCGGTGCAGGGGGGCAGCAGTGACCCCGACTCAGACACGGGTGCGGGGTGCAGTGAAGATGGGTGCCAGCACCCCTCCTGCCCACACGGGGTACCCCTGCGGCTTGCCCTTCCCCAGAGTGTGCGTTGGGTGGGGGGGCTTGATGTGGTGGGGGGTGAAGGGAGCGTGGCAGCGCCTGTGCAGTGGGGGGGCCTGAGGGGCTCACGGGCTGGTACTTACTTGGTCGGCAGGGCACAGAGGCGAAGGTGGCGGTGCCAGCGCCGGCTTTCCCCTCGCCCTTTATAGGCAGGCGCTGAAGTGCCTATGTCAGCAGGCAGGGAATGGGGGGGGACAGGGTGCGCACCCACCCCAGACTCTCCGGCTGTCCATTCCAGTTAGGCAGTGTGGCGAGAGCGGCCCCCCCGCGCCCCACGGGGCTGACAATGAAAGTGCTGGGCTGTGTTTGCTCAGAGGCTCAGGGCACAATGGGCAAAGGGCCTGACGCGCCACTTTCCTTTCTGCCCCCAGACAATGTCCCTGCTTGGCCAGGGGATTAGGGACCCAGCCTTTCCCAGGGCACCCGCAGCCTTTGCCAGGGTTGAGGCTGGTGGGAAGGAGGTGCCAGGGTGAAGCAGGGATTTGCCAGCTGGGAGCTGAGGGGCACTGATGTCCTCACACTGGGATGCGGGGCTCGCCTGGGGCTGCATCTGCCCCTCTGCCTGGGGCTCTGCCACTGTGGGTCCCTCCTCCGGCCAGGCTTTGCCTGGCGTGTCCTGAGCTGGCAGGGCCGGGTAGGGACTCAGTCTGCACGGGCAGGTCTCCGTGTGGGATGGAAAAAGGTTGGGGTGAGTGAGAGGGGTGCAGGAGGTGTTGGCACAGCCACAGCTCGGTCTGTTGGTGCTCTGGGAGATGTGCAACACCCTGCAGAGGTTCCTGTGTTGGCTCCAGACTGGGCACTGCTGGACCCCAGTTACATGCTCCTCATTTGCAATGCCCTGGGCATGTCCCCTGGCCTGGCAAAGGGTTCCCTGTGCTCCCCGCACACCTCCTGCCCAGGCAGGGGAACATTGTGTGCTGCGGGACGGGACCAGCTTTGGGGCAGAGCCGTGTGCTTCACCTGGGCAGCAGGACCAGCCCTGCCTGGGACTGCACCATCCCATGCAGACGTCCCCAGTGCCTCCCACCAGGACCTGGGCTGGATGAGGCCAACACTGACTGGAAAGGCAGAAGAGCGCTGAAATCCTGTCTCTCTTGGCAGCAGCGTTTCTTGCAGCATCCCTGTGCAGCCTGCGGTGAGGCCGGGTGCTCCCCTCCTTCAGCTGGGCAGAAGCCACGCTGGCCTCGGGGCAAGGGCTGGCCCAGAGCACCCCAAACCTTCCCAGGAAAACCCCAGCCCTCCTGGGGATCCTGAGCACGGGGTCAGCATCCCAAGAGAGCCCGGCAGTTCCGGTGATGGAGGGTGCAGCGAGGGCAGCTGTGGGCGGCGTTAGGACACCTGGCATCTCTGCCCCGTTCTCAGGGAGAGTTGGGGGCTGAGGGGTGACAGCAGGGACGGGCTGGGGGCAGGACTCGTGTGTTCTCTTCCTGTGTCTCCCCCCCGACACCGCTGCTCGACAAGGCTCCGGGCAGCATTTCCCTCCCGCTCGGAGGCTGCGCCGATGCCTGCGGGTCCCAGCAGAGGGTGCAGCCCGGCAGCGGTTGGAGCTGGCTCCAGCTGAGGGACATCGGGGGCCCTTGGCCGGGGACAGGCGCTGGGGAGGCGACCCTCAGCTTGTGACAACCTGGGTGCTCGTAGCAGGGAGGGGGAGACCCCCTGGGAGCTGCCTGGGGGAGCAGAGGATGGAGGGAAGGGGATGCTCCCCGGGGAGGGATGCATGGGGGTAAGTGGACCCCTGGGATGCAGCCGGGTGGCCTGGGGACATCCCTCAAAGTGCCGGGGGACAGGTTTGGGCAGCCCTTAGGGCAGGTGGAGCAAGATGCAGAGCTAGCACACTGCAGGGTCCCCCCGCACTGCTGCTGCCCCTCACCTGGGCTGTGTGAGCAGAGGTGTGGAGCACTGGTTAGTTTGGGGTGCTATGGGGTGTGAGGGCAGTCTGGGGTTATGGGGGTGCAGGGCACTGTGGGGTGTATTACAGAGCCTCAGGGAGTGGGGCACTGCAGGATACGTGGGATGCTGCGGGCTGTTATGGGGTGTGCATGTGGGGTGTGTGGGGCACTGTGAAGTGTGGATCTATGGGGCACTGGTGTTGTGCCGTGAGGGGCATGCCGGCAGCTCAGTCACCCCCATACAACCTTTTGGATAAAAGCACTTGGGGGGTGCGCAGGGGAGAAACTCACCCCCAGATGCAGGCCGTGCCCCTTCCTCGCTTCTCAGCACGTCCCACGTGCTGGGATGTGCCTCACCCTCTGCGCAGCACATTCGGGGCAGCCCCGTGGGAGCCATATCCGCACCTGGGGACAGTGGATCAGGGGGGTCACCCACAAGGGGCTGTGCTGAGGGCCCTTCCCCACTGCATCCCAGGGTGCTGATGCAGCCTGGCCTCCCTGGGCCATCTCCCAGCGCCTCCGGGCAGTCCCTGTCACCCGCCAGCACCCCTGTGGCTGGGTCACCTGCCAGCCCCCAGCCTGTGTCCCTGGGCAGGGGGAGGATGCTGCGGGGGCAGGCAGCAACTCTGCTCAAGGGCAGCTGCTAATATTGGCTGCGGGAGCTGGTTAGCGCTGCCCAGGGCCTCCTGCATAGGCTAATTTAATAAGGCCCCGCATTGCTCCCCACTCAGCCTGTTCCCTGCGCAGCAAAACAGATCGGGTTTCTCCGTACCACCGGGCACAGCGCGGGCGGCCGCAGCCCCAGGCATGGTGGGAGAACAGGGTCGCCCAAGTGCTCCGTGCCAAGCCCAGACCGTGCGGTCCATGGTCCCTGGCCGTGGGGTTATACCCTGTGCCTTGTGCAGGCGTGGGTCCCGGGAGGGTGTATGGCTTGGGGAGCTGAGCAGGCTGAACAGCAGCCCCAACGGAGGTGAGGCAGGTGCTGCCCGGCCATCCTGATGCTGATGCCACATCTGGGGCTCATGGCAGCACACTGTCTTTCCCATTGCTGCTAAGAATATTTGGGCTAGCTGACCAGGCCAGCACAGCCATATGTGGTCCTGCATCTGGCTGATGCCACGGGCTGAGCCCTGGCCACCCCCCCGAGCCCTGCAAGCCCCTCTCTCCTTGCCCCTAGCCCCACCGAGGGCTGCACCATCACCCTAAGGGGGTGGAGATCCAGGGGCTGGGCCGAGCAGGAGCAGATGGAGCTGGTGCCGGCCCCTGTTTGTCTTTCTCCCAGTTGCCTGGTGCTCTGTTTGTTCTGGGGATGGCTTCGTGCTGCCAGGGCCAAAACAGGTGGCTTTTATTTGCAGGGTCTGGCTGATTAGATCAGGGCCAGCGTGTCATCCCCCCACCCAGACAGCCCCACTGCTCCTTTTTCCTCCCCTTTGTCCCCCAGCCTCATTTCCCTGGGAAATCATCCTCCTCGGCAAGGATGCTGACACCCCCTTCCCTCCCCAGGCATCTCCCCTTTGGGGCTGCTCTGAAGGCAGCCACACTAGGATTGGTAAATCCCAGCCAAAACCCCTGCTTCCACCTGCTGGGTCCTCAAATCCCAGAGCTGATGGGCTCACTGGTGTCTCCAATGCCACTTGTCCCCTCCCGGGACCTTGCTGGCCACAGAGGACACACGTGTGCAGGCACATACCCGCCGCAGAAGCTTCCTTGCACAGGGAGCCCCGGCACACGCCAGCCGCCCTGCACGCACGTGTCCCCAGCGCACCCGGCCGTCCCCTCCCCGCAGCCGGAACCTCCCGGGATCTCAAACAGCCCGGCAGATGTTGCCGGGATTAGCTCCCACACAGGCACACACGCACGCTGCAGGCAGCCAGCCGTGCCGTGCCTGGAGAGGTCCCAGGCACTCGGGCTCCCCCGGGACAGAGCTTGGCGGGTACCTGGCCCAGCTCCTGCTGCACCCAGGGCAGGACGAGTCCTCAGGGTGAGCAGGCAGTGGGAGAGAAACCCCGATGGGAACCAGGGACCAAGATGCTGGCTGGTGTCTGGGTGCTATCACCAACGGCTGGAGAAGGGCAGGGACGCGGTGGAGGGTACAGCCATCTGCAGTGCAAGGGGTATGCTCACAGATGGGTCTTGCAAACAGCCTGCTGAGGTGGCCTTCCACACAGCACCCCTCACCCCAGCCTCCTCTCTCCCCAGGCACCCGTGGCCTTCAGCCAGCCACCAGTACCACTGCTGGGACCATCTGTCCAGACCTGCCCACCCACTACCCCCCACTATCACCCTGGCCACCCCCAGGCACACTGCTCCCCCCCTCCCTGTGGCACTGTGGGTTCCCACTCTGCCCTGAGGCACCCCCGTCTCCGGAGATGCACCCACAAAGACCCACCAAGACAAGGATCCTCCCAGGGACACATGCTCACCCCCTGCCACCTACCCAGGACCTGCCCTGCGTGGTCCCTTCCTGACCCTGGCTGCGGGCTGCCCCTGGCGCGGGGGCGTGCTCAGGCCCCTGGCTCTGCCAGCCGTGCTCGGTCCCCAGGAGGTGCCGGGGGAGCCGTGGCCTCACCTGCCTGCTCCCCTCTGTTCCCATGGGGACTAATCCCACCTGAAGGTCAGGGAGGCTCCACCAGCTGCTCACCTCCTGCCTGTGGATTACAGCCTGGGTGTGAGCAGGTGGTAACTGCCGCGTCCCCGGGCTGGCCCAGCCCTGCTATGGGGCTAATAGCAGGGACAAAACCCAGCTGGGCTGCTCCAAAAGGTGTCCTAGGGTGGTAGGTCCCTTGCAGCCTCAGGTGTCCCCCCCACATCCATCACACCCTACCCAGATGGGGATGCCAGGCACTGGGGCAGAGGAGCTAGTATCTGGTCCTCAGGTCCAGAATCTGACCTGAAACAGAGCCTGTTGGTGCCAGCTACTGCGACCTCCTGCCTGTTACCCCAGATGACCCCAGCCTGGCACCCCCAGGGCACGCCATAGCTACAGTGTCCTCGAGAAACATGCTGGTCCCCACACAGTGCCCAGTGCAGACCAGTCCCAGGGAAGTGGTGATGGAGACAGGGGGAGCGTGTCCAACCCCACACCCAGCCTATCCTGGATGCAGTTGCAGGTGCATCCCCTTCAGTACAGCATATCATATTTGGAGGGGCACCACAGGGAGAGCACAGCTTCCCAGGTCCCAGCTTTACCTGGGGTGTTGCCATGGGGGTGCAGGGTGCAAGGAGAGGGCTGGGGGGGGGGTGTGTGTGTGAGGTGGTCCTTGGATCTCCCCTTTCCAGCTCCCTCAGCCCCACAGCCAGGGGATGCCAGTTCAGTCAGTGCCTGGCCAAGGTCCCACTCCCCTCTTGGCAACATCTGTAGTGCCAGGCACCCCTAGCCAGGGTGACGCTCGCCCAGGAGACAGGCAAAAAGCCTGGCAGGGGTGGCTCCCCCCGCCCCCAGCAGCTTTGGGGAGGCAGCACAGGCAGGGGCTGAGCCAGGCACTGCAGCAGGAACAGAACATCCTGCCTTGGGGCTCCTGAAGCCGGCAACAGCTGGGCCAGGAGCAGCAGTCCTGGCACCCAGCTCAATGTTTATCCCCCGGGCAGGCTGCCCACGCACTCCCCGGGGCCACTGGCTGGCCCAGGAGAGGGGAACCCCATCGCTCACCCCTTCCCCAGAGGCCGTGTGGGAGGATGGGGCTGACGCACTCCGAGATGCAGGACTAGTGCAAGCTCTGGGGTTCTCCCTCCAGCACCTTGAGTCCTTCAGCAGAGCCCCCCCTTATCCCCTTCGCTCTTGCGGTTCAGAGACCTTTCCTGGGACAATGGAAAAACTCAGTCCCCTCACCCCTGGGGCCTGTGGGTGCAGGGGGGAGGATGTCAGGCTGTACCCACCCTGTGCCCAATGCTCCCCGTGGCCAGTAATGGGCTGGAGATGGGCAGAGCTGCCTGTTGTTTCACCATGGCAGGATACAGCTCCGTGCCTGGGACCCACCTCTCCCCTCCGCCCTGCCTGCCAAATAGCAAAAAGCTTGTCCCAGAGCCAGCTGGGATGAAGGCTGCCTCTCCCCATGGTCTCGAGTTGAGGGGGAATGTGTGGGATGGACCCATTGCCTGGGGATGGTACCTGAAGTTACAGCCTGGCACAGGGAGTGCCAGACCCCAGCACAGAGCTGGGACAGTCCCTTATGCTCTCTGCCCTGGCCCTTGGCTGGGCCAGGAGCAGGCTTGGGGGCTGGAGACAACCATGGGGTGCTCAGCAGCACCCTGACCTCCAACATCAGCTCAGCCCCAGGGACACAAGCAGCCTCAGTCTCCTTGTGCAAGCTGGCTGGGTACCCGCAACGGCGCTGGGGACAGGGGCAGGGAGCCCCTGCTCAGCCTGGGCATCTCCTCCGGGCACAACAGAGCCATGGGCAGCTGCGGTCTAGGGGTGCGCACACAGCCCTGTGTGCAGCGGCAGCTCCCTGGGCTGATCCCCACCAGGGCACTGGGGTCCAGTGGTCAACCAGCTGCCTCTGCCCCAGCCCACAGCAAAGCAGTGCCTGCCCCAGGCTGGCACACCCCATCCGGGCTGGGCAGGACACGCAGCCTGGGGCAGCACCCCGCAGGCAGCACCCCGCAGGCAGCCAGCGGCGGTGCACGCCTCTGCTCACACCCACACCTCTGTAGGATGCACACGCACCAGGACACGGAGCAGCGAGCGTGGCAGGGGCACGGCCAGCGCACGCGTGTAGCTCAGCAGGGGTGCACATACGAACACACACGCACACACATGCACCACGCACACGGCAGTGAATGCAGCAGCAGGATGCCCCAGCTCCGCGCCGCCTGCCCAGCCCAGGGAGGGCACACGCACGCGTGCACAGCCATGCACACAGATGTACACGCATACATACATGCGCTCACCCCTGCATGCGACCACACCTATATGCAAACGCAGGCACGGGCGCTCCTGCCTCCCCAGCGCCCCTCCTGCACCCTGCCCTCCCCATGCAAATCCTCCCTGTGCAGAGCTGCACCATGCAAATCCCCAGCCCATGTCCCCAGGTCCCCAACGCCACGCAAATGGCCATGCAGGGCCCAGGGCTGGGGGTACAGCACTGCACAGGCGGCAGCACCCCCCCTGCCCCTCGTTCCCTGCCAGCCTGGCATGGCCCGTGACACCGGTGCTGGCTCTGAGGTGGGACACATGGGTGTTTAAAGTCCCCAGCTCTGCCCAGCTTGGGGATCAGCTCTCCCTTGGGTGCTAACCCTGCCACAGGGCCATTCCCCAGCCAACCCAGCCCGAAGGGCAATGTGGCTTCCTGGGGCCACCCCCAGCTTTGAAGGGTGCCATGGCTTCCCAGTGCCACTGGGCTGTCAGAGCTGGGACAGGGAGAGCAGGCTGGGAAGATGGCAGGGTGGGGGGGGGCAATTTCTAGTGCTGCCTCTTGTGGCTGTCTCCTTCTCCTGCTGGGACGCATGCTGCCCTGTGCACAGACTTGCTGCAGGTGCCAGCGCAGGGTCTGGCTCCCCGGCTGCTGCCTAGATACCTTGAAAATCCAAAAAAAAAGCTTTTCTGGAGCATCTGGGCTATCTACAGGGTGCAAGAGGGGTTCCACAGCGTACTGGGTTGTGCTAGGGCACCAGCCAGCCCAGCGATGCGTGGAGCCACTGAGGGAGAGCGATGCAGCCAGGCAGAACCTCTGCTCTGCCAGATCCCCTCTCTGCCCGGCTCTGCCCCCGCGGGGATGCACGTGCGGCGGCTGGAGCAGCACGGGCAGCAGGGTCTGGCTTTGCTCAGTGTTATTAATCGTGCTCTGTTTGATCCCAGGCTGAGCAGGGCGGCTGCAGGGGGTTATGTGTGTCAGGGGATGTGTTGTGCTTTCTTGGCTTTTCAACTTTGCCAGGCTTGGTGGCAGGAGACAGAGCCCAGAAACCTGGCCCAAAGGGGTCACTGAGATGGCCAGTCACCACACTGTGTGGTGGCTGTTCCCGGGCCAGGATGAGCACTTGGCTCTGGAGAGATGCAGGAAGCTCAGCACCGCTGGAGATGCTCCCAGAGGTCTCTTCCAACCTGATTGATTCTGTGATTCTGTGATTTTGATGTTTTCCCACACCACCGGTTGGAAACTTTCCAAGCATCTGCGCAGGCAGGGAGCCCAGGACGTGCCTGAGCTCCATCCCTTGCAGGGGCACCCCAGGAAGGGAACAGGGCTCTCCTGCTCCAGGGCAGGGGCTGCTGAGCCTTGTCCTGAGCATGGATCAGATGGGGGTAAGGGAAAGCAGCAGGGATTACCCTGTCCCTTGGCACACTCTTGGGCTTCTTCGCCTCCAGCCTCTCCTCCCTCCACACTTGAGGGGCTGGGCTCAGCCTTCACAATGTGTGTGGAGAGGCTGCAGGAAGGGCTCGGGACCCATCTGTAAACTCAGAGCATCCCTGACCACAGCGGGGCTGGAGCTGGGACCTGTGTGACAAGAGAAGCATCTGTGCCTGCCGGGGAGCACCTGGGAGCGACATCCCTATGGCAGGGCAGGAGTGTGCTTGGGGCTGTCAGAGAAACTGCAGACATGGCCAGGCAGGGAGGTATGGGGCATTTTGCCCCCCCAGACAACATCCTGGGGTGGAAGGAAAGCAGGTCCATTGCTGTCCCATCTCCAAGCTCTCCGGGACTCCCTGCTGTCTCCATGGTGCTAGGAGCAGCCCCGGGCTCCGAATGTCTCTGCGCTGGCTGCAGGGGGATGAGGATGGGACAGGACATGGGATGGGACCCGAGTCCAGGTCAAGCACTGCATTGTGCTTTGAGAGTGGGCAGGGTTGTTCCGGAAGAGACCTCCCGGCTTGTCAGATCCACCCCCCCATGCCCTTTGGCAGCAAGCATGGGCAGAGGGATGGCTACCAGCAGGAGCTGGTACCTGGCTCACAGGGTGAGCAGCAGCCAACGCCTGCCCTGGGCAGCCGAGTGCACAGGCAGACGGACCCTGGAAGGGCCGGGAAGTGCAGCTCCTGGGGGAGAACCTGGGCAGAGATGTGTGGGAAAGGGTGTGACATCCCCCCATCCTCTGCCCTTCTCCCCCCTGCCCTCCCCACTGCCTGCACTGTGTCAGCAGCCAAAGCTCCCTTGGTGCCAGCAGACCGTTGAGACCTACCTGGGTGTTTGGCAGAGCCCGGTCAGCTCCACCCTGTGCCAGTGCCGTGGCAGGGCAGGGCAGTGCTGCCGGGGCTCCCGCGCCTGCCAGGGCTCTGCAGCACTGTGGGGTGGGAGGGCCAGGCTGCCCTTCCCTGGCAGGCTGCTGCAGGCAGCGGCCGGCCGCGCAGGCAAGGTACGTGTGCCTAGTGTATTACACGTGCCTGTCATGCCACGGGCACACAGACGTGGGTTCTGCACGTCACAGCCTGTGAAGCTGTGTCAGAAATGCCACGCGGGTCCCACGCCCCGCGTGTGTACAGGTCCCATGGTGTTCATGCATGCTGCGTGTGGATTGCATCGCCTGCGTGCACTGCCTGTCCATCGCTGCATGTGTGTGCCATGCACATGTCATACGCTGCACGCATGGACTTGGGTGAAGACTGCATGTTGTGCATGTCCCCTGTGCGCTCCACACGTGGGCTGCATGTTTGTCCTGGCACGTGTGCTGCAAACCGGCTTGGGTGTCCTGCATGAGTTGCAAGCCAGTGTGCGCGCTCCCTATGTGGGCTGCAGGTCGTGGGCACCCAGGACACGCTGCAGTGGTGTGTGTGTGGTGGGGCACGTGTGAGCACCAGCCCCACGCTTGCAGACGGGCTGGACCTGCCTAACGCGAGCCGAACGAACAAAACGTTCAGGTCAGGTCTTGTACGTGGGGCTCGACGCCAGGCAAGTGCAGAGCTGCTCTGGGCTGGGACGGCGTGGGCTGGAGGGGTGCTCTGCCGTGGATGGTTGGCAGCGCCTTCCCCGTCCTTCCTCCTGAGCTGGGTCCCTCCAGGCTGGGAGCCAGCGTCCTTGCTGTACCTGCTGCTCCGAACCAGCTTCTCCGGGAGTAAAGTCCAGAAGGTTGGACGCTTGACACCTGCTGCCTGGGAAAGCCAAACAGAGCAGGGGCGGGTTAAACTGGCATGGCAGGGTGGGGAAGGAGGGTGGGAAAACAGGGAAGGAAGGAAGGAAGGAAGGGAGGAAGGGAGGAAGGGAGGAAGGGAGGGAGGGAGGAAGGGAGGGAGGGAGGGAGGGAGGAAGGGAGGAAGGGAGGGAGGAAGGGAGGGAGGAAGGAAGGGAGGAAGGAAGGGAGGGAGGGAGAGAGTGGAACAGAAAGGATCGGAAAATACAGGTGAGAGAGAAGGAAGAGTTAAGGGAAGGGGACAGCTGGGACGGTGTCCCCCAAGCCCATCCCCTTCCCTCCTGGGAGTTCGGGGGTGCCAGTGGGCTCCCAGTGCTTGTCCCGGGATAGCCCCCAGGCTGTCCCCCATGCCCAGCACCCTGCTCCCAGCCAGGCAGGCAGGACCCCAGCCCAGGTGTGCCGGGCTACAACACCTCACCTGCCTCCGGTGACACGCTGGCAGGTGAGCAACTTCGCCTTCCCCCGCCGGCTCACGAGCAGAAAATGAGGGTGACGCTGGCTGGATGGGGCTTTTATAGCCCTGATAAAAATAGCGCTGGCTGGCCGGTGATCGGGGGGCCGGGGAGAGATGTGACTGAGCAGAGACAGGCGAGAGGGCTGGGCTGGCGGCGGCGAGCCTTCTCCCCAGCACACCTGTCACGGCTCTGTGTTTGCTCAGAGCAAATATTGACCCAGGGAAGGCAGGCTGGGCAAGGGAGGCGATTAGCCCACCTAGATTAGAGGCAGAGCAGGTCTCTATGCAAACTCTCCAGGGCTGCCTTTGTTAATGGGAGCCTGATGGGCTGATAGGAGCCAGAAGCCTGGGTGCTGGGGTGGTGGGGAGGAGGAGGTGGGGGGGGGAGAGGAGGAGACATTCATTAACCTGCACTGGAACAACACCAGCTGTCACTTTTCCACCCACCTGCCTGGCTCGCTTTGCAGCCGGGGTGAGGGGAGAGTGGGGGGCCAGGGGAGGCAGGTGTGGGGGTACCCTATCTGAGGTGGGGGGCAGCTTGCTTGCAATGCTTTGGGCTGCTGAAAGGTGAGGGAGTGCTAAGGTCCCAGGGCTGGAAAGCAAAGCTGCTGCCTATCCTAAGTGGGCTGACACTAAGTGCTGGTGATGGCAAGGACCCCCTTGTCCCCACCCCAATCCCCCCACTCATGCTGAAGACCCCTTGGGCACACCAGGGCGCTGCACACTTCATTGACAGGAGCCCACAGACCTCTGAGCCAGGCAGCGAAGCAGATCTCGACAAAACCACCTCTGCTTGCTCTCCTCGCGAGTGTTTCCAGCGCGGCTGCATGGGCCAGGAGCCAGCTCTCCCAATGCAGCTGCAAGAACAGGATGCGTTTCGCTCCATGTGCACCTGCCTTCCCGTAGGGTCACTGCATCCCAGAGTCACACCACAGCCCGCATCCCAGCTGTGTCACTACACAATGGGGTAACCAGTGTGGACACCCCCATGCTGGCTCTGTGGGTAGCGTGCAGAGCCCATGGAAGCCAGGAGAAGTTTAGTCACACTCCTGTAGCACCCAGCCACACTGCTCAGCCCTGACACTCCTCAGCCGAAGCTGGGCTCTCTCTGGGTTACTCTGGCACCCGCAGCTCCCGGGATAACAGAGCATGAAGTGCAGCTGGGGTGGCAGGAGAAGCTCCTTTGTGCAAGTGCACTGATGTGTTTGTTTGTGTAGATGGGTGTGAGTGCGGGTGGGGAAGGGGGTAATGCTGCTTTAACCCCCGCGGCGGACACCTGCAGGTATCCTGGTCCTGGGTGTGCTTTACGAACTGCCACCATTGTCCCACCCAGGGCTGGCGTGTGCTTGCAGTGGGTTCCCAAATGTAAGTGGATAGTTGCAGATCCTTATCAGCCACTGCCATCCAGCTCTTCTTCCTTGGAGACTTGTCCCTCTCAGAGTCAGGATTGTGAAAGGCAGGCTCCATCCCTCCTGCCTGCTGCTGTCTCTGGGGCTGGGGTCTTGCAGGTTCCCAGCCCAGCAGGAGCGTGGCACAGGGATGAGCTGGAGGGATGCCAACCTGCTGGCCTAGGTCACCCTGATCCTCTTTTCCAGTAGTTTTACCGGCAAAGGAAATGCAGAACCATGGCTGCCCTGGGGTGCGGTGCCAGAGGAAATGTGATGTTCCCTCTCCTTTTGACGCTATACAGGCCCTGATGCTTGGGCTTGCCCACTTCTCCTTTCCCAGTGTGGGAAACGTACTGGGCAGGACTCTCACCTCTCCCTGCCAGGTCATGCGCCAGCAGAGCAGAGCAGCAGCTCCTGTCGCAGGCTGCCTGGCTGCCCCCCTTTCTGGAGAAGACAGAAAACTCCCAAACACCACACCGTTGCTGCTGTAGCTCCTGCAGACATCTCCAAGACAGCGCTATGTGCTCTGCCAGAAATGTTTTCTCACCCCAGCCTCTCTCCTGCAAGGGCAGAGCCCCACCATGCACCAAATAACAGCAAAGACTGCCCTTGCAGGGCTGCCTTGTGGAAAACAGGAGACGAGCAGGTCCCTTGAGCTTGCAGAGTGCCCTGCAGTGGGCAGCTATCCCAAGGAACATCTTCCACCTGCCCTGGCCTTGGCATCTCCATGGCAGCATCTACCAGTGTGTGCCCTTCCCTGGCAGGTAGTGCTGGGTCCAAGCCCCTGCTTATGCATTGAGCAGGGCTGGCCCAGGCAGAGGCAGGCTCAGCCTCCTCGCTGCAGCCAAGGGTTTGTGCTGCCTCATTGGCCCATGAGGACTGCTTAGCACACAGCAGAGCACCTCTCGTGTCCATCAGGAGCCACCATCATGCCCTGGCCTGACCTGAGCATGGACTAAAAAGTCCCCATTCCCAAATACCAAAGCAACACAACTGAGCCAGCAAAGCCTGGTATCTCAGACGTGGGAGGCCAGGGGTGAAGGGTCTCTGCTCAGGGTTTTGGGAGGATGACCTTCATGTTTTTGCTCTCCAGACTTCGCCCTGCCCGGACAGACACTGCAGGCTCGTTGGGGCAGGACCTTTCCAGGTTCCTACCTGATACTTGGTGCAGGGGCAGAAGGGGCTGCCTCCAACGAGGGGCTGTGTACACCTGCAGCAGCAGGCCCAGGGGACTGTCCCCTACCACTGCCACCTTCCCCACATGGACGCAGAGCCACGCCAAGTGGGTCTTTGCAGGGGATTCAGGCTCCCCAGCTGCAATGGGACAGCAGAGCCTTGCAGACACCCTGGCAGGGAATACCAAGAGCAGCTTTGTTCCCTTCCCTTTATCTCCCAGACAATGGCACGATTCAGCAGGTGTTAAATGTTTTAATGGGATTCAGGATAGCTTCTGTTGCCCACCTGCCCCAAGGCCATTTCACCCCTCCCTAGGAGCCAGGACTAACAGCCAAGAAGAAAAGGCCTGTTGTGTGTTGCATTAACTGCCTGGGGACTGAGCACTCCTGATAACCAGCACAAGGAGGAGGGGAGCCCCGTTAGCTTGCCAAGCTCATGCTCAGCCATCCTCACGCTGACCATAGACCTGCAGGCAGCCTGTCCTGGCTGGCCTGACCACCAACCCTAGCCCCAGGGGAACATCACCCCACTTTACCACCCGAACACTGGTGGGAAGGAGCAGGACCCATATCTACAGTATCTCCGTTACAGAGATGTGCATTGGAAATGTGGCTGGTGTTGGGGCGGGGGCCAAATCCAGCCCTGGAGGCCAGTACACCCGGCTCAGACTTCCTCCTCCCCGAGACCAAACTGAGGTTAGCAGAGACAGGGCTTCTCCCCTCTTCTGGGAGCTGGGCTGTGGGTCTGGCTCTACTACAGTCCCACGGTTCATTGCCATCACTCTTGCCAGTGGGCAGGAACAAAGCCTCTTGCTAAGGGACAAGTCCTACCAGCCAGCACCACACATGTCTGCCCACCCTTCACCTCACCGCTGCCCCCAAGACCCAAGCACAGGGAGGAGCAGCAAGGAAGCACTGAAGCCCCCGGGTGAGTGCATTGCTGTAAGCTCCCCACTCTGCAGAGCTCAACCGGAGCAGTGCCTGGGGCTGCTGCTGTCTCCCACTCCCTTTGTCAAAGGGACAGTGGTGTGGCTTGGTCACACATGCGAGTGTTTTCCAAAACCAGGGCCAGGGTCTAGTTCCCAGCTTGAGAAGAGGAAGCAGGAATTTCCCCAACCTGGGAAAGGGTCTGTCCCTGGTGTGTTTTCAACTTAGGGTGAGGACAAAAGAAGAAGAGCCTGTGACAGCTGCTAAGGGCTTTGCTTAGTGCATGATAAATGGTTCTGAGTGACAGGCATCAGAGAGGACCTAGAATAGAGGTGACACACCACCATCTCACACCCCCTGCAAAGAGCCCAGGGAAGAAAGATTCCTCTCTCAGATGTGTAGGTAGCTTTCCAGCCTCTTGTTCCCTGACTCACCTGTTGTTGAAGGCACTGTCTCAGGACTCTCTCCTACTAGAGAGATGCTAACCAGAGAAATGAATTTACCTCTGATAGTGATGAAACAGGCAAGTACAGTGTGAGTTCCATTTCCTCAAGGTCCAGGCTGCGTTCAGCATGGGAGAGTGGGGAGGATAGGAGCTTTACTGACAAAAAAAATCGTTCCCTGCACATGTGTCTGCACTTAGGCTCCATCTCCTCACTCTTGGGTGTTACACCAGACTAGCACACAGCATTGCCCATGTTGACGCATTTGTCCCACAAGGCAGAGGAGCTAACGGTAACGCAGTTCAGAGAGTACCAGATCAAGCAGCAGGTTTGAGGATGGACAAACTCACCGACCCTGTCTCCGCTGCTCCAGGCTGGCCTTGGGCTCCTGCAGGCAGCTGGATTCAACCTGTTTTAGGACAATGGCAAGGCTCCTGCCCCTGCCTACGTTACCCACTTGGTAAGCCTGTTGCAGGATTACAGAGCACCTGTAGTGAACAAATCCTAGTGAGGAGCCTGGACCAGAGTCACCCCAACCAGGTGCTGCTGCTGCCTTGAGTTGGGGAGGAAGGAGATGATACCCCAGTGCCTGTTCGGCACTGTCAGAGGAAGACAGAAAAGCTGCTGTGATGTAGGAGAACTGGCACGCAGAGTGTTGGGGAGGGAGGAGAGGGTCTGCACTTCTCATGAGAAGGATCCAGGACCCACGTGAAGGCCCCAGGCACCCAGGCTGAGCTCAGGAGCTGGCAGTGCCTTTGCTCTATCTCTTACAACAGGAACAGCTCGGCCCTGGGGCTTAGTAACGGTTATGCATGCAGGGCTCCTGCACAGAGCGGAGTGCTGGGGTGGTGCTGGGCGAGCTGCAGAACCCCTGGGCACAGCAGGCATCTGCCTTCTGCTGAGCAGGGTGAAAGCCCTCTGCAGCTCCTTGTGCGTGGTCTTCTCTTGGGCTGCAAAGGGAAGAAGGTGCAGCTCCGGTCTTGGCTGGGCGCTGGCACTGGGAATGCAGGGCAGGGGGGTTTGGAGGGGAGCACCAGCTACATCCCCACCAGAGCAGGGTGAGTCCTGCATAGCAGAGCCCGTAGCAGGGCTGCAGAAGAGGGGAGATGCTGCAAACCCAGCCCTGCTGCCTGGCACAGCCGGCCTGCAGCCCCTGCCAGGGTGCAGGCAGACAGTGCCCAGCACCAGCCACAGCTCTTGCTGGCACCGGGGATATCTCACAACTAACACTGCCACCTCCCACCTGTGACAAACCAGCTCGTGGCAGGGACACCTTCCCGCAGCCTGCTGGACCCCCATGCCAGGCCAAGGCTCAAAGCATCCCCTTCCCCAGGTGACAGCCTTGCAGTTTGAAAAGGGGAGAGCTTATCCAGGGTGCTCCCAAACCCAGGGCCATCGATTACATGTTACACGCTGGTGTCCATGTGCCCAGAGGCCAAGCTCCTTTTATTGGGCTGCCAAGTGTGCTAGACAGTGCTGCAGCTGCTCTCTCTTTCGCTGTACGTGGGACCTGCAGCAGCCACTGGAGTGAGGAGGGGAGGAGGATTCAGTACCTGTGTCCTACTGATGTCGGCAGGGGCTCATCACCTCAATGCCCAGCTGTCAGTCCTTCCTCAGCTACATTTCTAAGCAGATTCCACTCCTTTCCCAGCTGGTACAGACTGGGGGCAGTGGGAACAGTCACAGAGGTTGTCCATGTGCTCCCTGTAGCGCAGGGAGTTTCCCCTCCGATGATGTGGCCAGCCACAGAGAGGAGAGAGCTCATGAACTCTGCTGTGGAGTCGCCAAAAAATTCACGTGGGAGCTGAGGACGTAATCAGGACATACCTCCTCAGGGGCAGCCAGCATGCTGGGCTCAGGTCATGGTGTGAGAGGATCAGAGTTGTTCTGGACATCACAGGGACAGGATGAAGAGTGGAGACAGTTGATGTGCTTGAAGAGCCCAAGCAGCACAGTGCCCAGCAGCTATGCTCTTCAGGGTGGGGGTGCTGGATTGGTGATTCTGAAGAAGAAGAGATTGCTTTTGGGGTGGGGAGAGTGCAGCCTGCTGCCGCCTCCCCCTGGGCAATCACCCCTCCCTAAGGGATCATGGGGAACACCCATCATCTATCTAGACAAGACTCCCACAACTCGGGAGATGACATCTCCATCCAACAACCCTCTCCTATTCTCACTCAATCCCATCTCCCTGCACTTCTCCCTAAGTTGGGGCAAATCCTCGTTCTTTGCCCTCCACCCCAAATCTGCCTCCCCGACAGTGGCCATTCCCTCAACCTAACTAGATCCCACAGCATCTTGGACTACGAAAGTTTTGCCCCCCTCCTCCTGTCAGAGGCTGTGCTGCCTGCTCCTTGACCCCTTTTCCCAAGAGACCCTCCTTGTGCTGGGCTCTCCAGTGTCTCAGGCCAGCCCCTTCAGCCAGCTGTCCACTCACAGGGCCCTGCCCCAGGGGTCTTGGGTCCACAGAAAGACTGTTGCGTTCCCACCTCTGCTCTGTGGCTCACAACAAGCCAAGAAGGGGCAGAGGCTTTGGGAGTGGATTCCCCCTTTTGCACAGGCAGTCTTGGCACTGATGATAGGCAGTGATCCAGCTAATCCACATGGTCTAGAAAATGGGCTATGCTTCAGCCTGACATGTTAAGGAGAGGTCCTGTCCCCCACCACAGCATAGAAGCACTCTGCTACCTTCGGGAAGGGCTGGGGGGTAGAGCAATGACCCTGGGCCGGGCTGTCAGCACCACCTCCCCATGGCTGGCTTCCATCAGGATATTCTGCAGTATGTTTTCCAGCACCAGCTCCACCAGGTTCCCAAAGGCCGGCTGCCTGGAGGGGCAAAAGTACAGGCAGAGGACAGCTATCAGAAAGCAGATAAGGCAGGCTGCTTGCAGTGACTCCTCCCAGGACACATCAAGCACAGCAGTGGAGCACACGCTGTTTCCTACACCCTGAGGTCAACGAACCAAAGACTTGAGCAATGTAGTGCTGACCCTTGTCCCAGAACTGCCACCAGCTGGCGTCAGGCCCTGACCTCAGGCAGAGCTGGGTGACTGTGGTTTGACTGGTTTCTCCCTCCAAGCTGTGCTGTAGTTAGTATTTGTGCATACGCTTGTGGCCTGCAGCAGCGCACAAGGGAGCAGCCACAGCAAGTGCAAGGAGACTAAATACCACAGTGAAAATAAAAGGTAAGGTAAGAGCACACTGCGCTCCGATGTCTAACACGGCCAGGACTGTCTGAGTGTAAAGCAGACTTCGCTCACTACCAGCCTCCTGGCACTGCCCACGGCTCAACCCCAAGTTACACCAAAGCTGCACTCTCCACAAACGGCGCTCAGGAGAGAGTGGCTAGGTGGGCTAGCATTGATTTCCACCCAGAGCACACAGAACACCCCAGCAGAAATGCCACAGGGCTGAAGGAGTGGTTTCTGGCCAGGCAGTGTGCTGTCATGGCTCTCCTGCCTGTGCAGCTCTTGCCTTTTATGTGTAAGCTCTTCCTCACCTGCTCAGCATCTCCTTCTGCTCCCTCAACTGCTCCTGGTGAAAAATCTCCCAAGACTCCAGCAAATCATTGTTGGGAGAGGTTTCCTGCCTCGTTTCTTTCACCTCTCCATCCTTCTCAGGGTAAAGATCTGGCGAAGCAGAAACTCTGGAGGGGACTGTGGAGCACTGTGTCCTGTCCTGGAGCTCTGTTGATTCTGCACACCGGAACTGGGAGAAATATGGAATGGGCTCATCCAGGGTTCTTCTCACTGTGTCATGGAACTGGGTGTTCTCCAAGAGGTCTCTGGGAGGAGGAAAATAAGGGACGAGTCCCAGCAAATCAAATATCTGTATGACCCCAGAGCATCATTACAAGACAGTACAAATCAGAGGAAAGCCCTGACTGATGTCAACGTTTAGTCTGTCCATTCTTGCTTTCTGGGCCTAAGGGAGGCAGCAAGATGGCTTGAGCTACAGAAACTACTCTTGCCTCCCCAGCACTGGTTCCTTACATTTCTGCAACTGACAGACAAAATAGGTGAATCCCAATGCAGCCTGTACCTGGTGGGTACACTGCCCTGGTTCCTGGGCAGTGACACCCTTTGCTATGCAGAGATGGGCCCAGCCCCTAGCTGGGGAGCAAGACCCTGCCTTTGGCTGTCACACGAAGACTCCTAAGCTCATAGTCCCCAGAGCAGCCTTTGGCAGGCTGGATCCCCCGTTCCGGTGCAGCAGGAGTGCACAGAATCCTCTGGGATGAGCAGAGGGCTGGACATGCTGCACGCACTCCCCTGGAGGACAGGGACTCCAAATGGGGTGGGGGTGAAGGGACACGCACCTGATGACATCTGCGAGTATGCCAGTCACTATCTGCAACTCCTGTTTGGAAGCAGCAGCCAGGGACAGCCATTTGGGGTCCATGTCCTTCCTGTCTCTGTCCCTACTCCCATGCACAAACTTGCTCTCCAAGGGCCAGTCGCTGAAGGGGCTGGGAAAGAAGGAGTTGTTCCATCAGTGGCAGCACTACTGAACCAAACTACCACAGACCTGCATCCCCCTGCTGAGCAGCAGCACTGCAGGCAAGCAGGGAGTGGTGCAGGGAACCAGAGGAGGAGTGGGAACTGCTGCACTTGTGACAGCAGCAGGGACACTGTTGTCAGAGAGGAGCACTGAGCTCTGACAGTATCTCCCTTTTGGTGGAGGGAGAGAAACAGGTCATGCCAGCTAGTGCTAGGGAAAGCAAGGCACCTCTTGCCTAATGCTGAGGCTCTGGAGAGGAGCAGAGCAGAGCTCCAAGTTCAGTGCATATCACGGAATGGGCAGCCCTGGCTCAGATGAAGATGCCAATCCAAAAAGCTGGATCTCTTACCGGGACAAGAAGTATTTGGGGAACTCTGAGGTGAAGTTGCTGAAGAAATCCTCAATAGAGTAGGACCTGGCTGTCACACCAAGGTGTAAGAGGATGGGCTTGGGAGACTCTGGTTTGACCCACACCCAGATGGCTTCTTTGTCCAGCAGCCTCCTCTCAAAGTGTCCAGCTGGTGGATTTGGCATAGAGTAGTTTTTAATAGGGGGTAATGTCTGTTGGAGAGAAAGAAATGGCAGGTACCTAGTTGCTCCTTTGACCACAGGTAGGCTGGTGTAGGTGTAACCACAGGCATGAGAACTGGAAAGCCCAGCAGCCAGAGCCACCAGATCCTGGACAGCAGACAGTGTCAAAATGATCTCTGCACTGCAGTACCGCTATCAGGCATGAGCTGCCATGCTAGAAGTCAGGTCCGCTCCCTCCTCACTGACTAGCGTGCCAGCCCCGAGTGTCAGCAGGGCTTCAAGGTCTCCCCAGGGCACTCGGGACTCTTGTACGCTGATCCATTCCTGTGGAACTCCGGGAGACTATCTCTGCTCTTCTGAGCACACTAGGAGTGCTGTGGGAGAAAGGATGTGCAGGAATACATGTGGAAATTGTCCCCTGAGCCTGGAAGGAAACCAGGAACTGACTCCAGCCACACTACATGGGCCAGTTTGGGGTTGCATTACCAGCAGTCAGTTTGGGACAAGTTTCTTAGGGCAGGAGTAGTCCAGAAGCCTGGGTCAGAAGGACACCACCCAGCTCTGGAGAAGCCCTCAGACATCACAGGACTTCAATGACCTTTGAGACATAGCTGCCCAGCCTCTGGGAATGAGGTCAGAGGCCTTCACTGCTCCTGACACAGATACGGCAGGTGATTACAGGCTCCAAACTGTTGCTACGAGCTAAAACCCTAGAAGATTAAATGAAACCATTTTTACTTTTCCCCAACCATCCTTATGTTCATCCCAGTGAATGCCTTGACCTGTGTCACTGATCACACCTAACAGCACAGGGCAGACAGTCCGAGCTAGAGCTGCCCCGAGCTGATACCTTTACACAGGACAGGGCAGGACATGCAGAGGCACTCTGCAGGGTCCCAGGACCACTGACACAGCCTTACCACCGTGGCGGTCCTGAGATAACAAGCTATGTCTCCTAGCTGAGTCAATCTGCTCAGGTCTAACCTCACATCAGCTCCCCTTAACCCTTCCATATCTTGGGTTAGCTGGTTCCCCACAAGCCCTGTCATTCCCACAACACATCCTGCTGACAGCTGTAGATGCAGCGTGGCTCTGCTTTTGGGCCCAGGCACTTCTGCAGAGCATTCACTGAGACCTTGTCTCACACCTTGCCACTGCTGCAAAAGCTGTCTTTTCCAGCAGTGCACACAGTTGTGCAGACTTGAGGGGAAACAGAGATGAACCAGGCAAATTGAGCTTTAAAGCTTTCTGCGCACTTAAATCAAGGCAGTTCCTGCCTGCAGCTTCTCCCGAGGCACAGCTCTTTTAATGGTGAGGACAAAGTCTGCACCACATCATGCCTGGGTCCTGCTGCTTGCCATCGTGGCACACATTCCACTGTGGCCCCAGCACAAAGCCCGTCCAGGTATTGACTGCCCTACCTGTGTGCATCTTTTCTGCTTATTCAAAACCTGTCCCACTTTCTCCAGTCATGGGTGCACATTTGTTCCAGTTTCACTTCCCATTCACCTCAGCTGGAAAGTTACTGCCCACAGGACACAGCCAGACAGTGTGATTCTTCTGGCTCCTCCAAACAGTCTGTCTCCCAAAGCCTTGAAGCTACAAACCCTGCTGTGCTCTCTGTCCAGCTCCCACGCTGTGATATCCAGCATCTGCCTCTTTTCTAAAGCAGTCAGTTTGATTCTACTCTGGGTGAAACAGGCCTGATTTACCTTGTATTTCCTCATCACAGCTGAGGATTCAGGAAGATTTTCTGTCTCAGCAGAATCTGATGACCTCTGAAAAGAAAAAAAAAAAAAAAAGAAGGAAGAGAAATTGCTGTGTAGGAAAGATATGGAGCAGAACAAGACCCCAGGTTTTTGTTTTACTTTGTCCCAGCTGAGAGTCAATGATCTCATCCTCCTATTCTTCACTCGGGCCACATTCTTACTGGTAGTTACACATTTCTCTCCAGTGTTTATTCATGGTTAAAAATCCAACAATCAGTTTCCAGAGTCACTGGCTTTGTTTTTCCTAATGCTTCTCATGCACTTCCAAATTTCAGATGATCATTAGCAATTTCAGAGTTTATAAGGTGACTCTTGGCTAGAAACCAAGATCTCATTTTCCACTATCCACAGACCAGCTATGAGATCTTGAGTAGATCAGAGCCTCATGTCTCCGTATCAACTTGACCAGATTTTCTTAAAGAACGTTTCTTGTACACACTGGCTGCTGTTTCTGAGCTGAGCTAAGCTGATGTAAAGTTCTGACAGCACTCACCCCTGCAGGTGACTTTGGCTTCTTCTTAGTCCCAAGATCCTTTTCTGTGATGGTGAATTCCACAGCCTGCCGTTCCTTCTCCTTTTCCCACTTCTGCAGGTCCCTCTTGTACTGAACCAGGGACTCCTGGGTGTATACCTATGAAGCAAACCATGATTGGAGGGAGCAAGAAAAGAGCTGCAGATAACACAATCTCTGGCTCAAGTCAATGCCTGTCACCAACTCCTCCCTTCCAGGAGGTTCCAGCCAGAAGCCCACTCCCTTTCCATGTCTTCCAGTGGCAGGAAGGGGAGAGAACAGTGCTATTATAAGACTTATACAGAGAAGACACAATCTCTTGCCAAAGGACACCTGGAAAGTGTCCAGAGGGACACTACTGTAAGTCTGTGCCCCCACCGATACTAAAGCAGCAAGACTTGCTTTTTACAGATGTTTAAGTCTGGCATCCACTGAAAGCCACTCCCATTCCAATTGTGACTTCTAGTAGCTGGGTTCAACTCGCAAAGCCACACGTTGCACAATTACATCTCATCTAGTGAGCCACACAGACAGAGGTGCTTAAAGCATCAGGAGAGATAAAGCTCAGTATCTTCAGGAATAAGAAGTGCTGGCCAGCATCATGGAGCAAAGAAGGATTCCTTCAGCTGGAAGCAGCAGGCAGGTGACTGCTGGAGCCAGCCATTTGGGAACTGCAGTGACATGCGCAGGCGATGGTAATACACAGGTACCTCCTGGGTCTCACCTCACACACCAGATCTGTGCTGTAGAAGGAAGCAATCCCTGAAGGTCGCAGTGTGATGAAGCAGGGCATGCTCTCTCCAGGCTGCACAACCCCAGACTCCGGAGCAATCTGCAACATCTGGGGCAAAAAAAACCCCACAAACCACAGAGGAGCTGTTTCACTGTCCTGGAACCTTCCTCTGTGCCCTCTCTCTGCAGGAAACACAGGATTGTGGGAATTATCTCCCCTTCCCTTCTCAGAGGTATGTGGCAGGGGAGAGATGCACTGATACATTCAAAGAACGACCCGGGACTCTGTCTACCAGCAGAGTCCCTAGGTTCATTATTGCATTCTGTAGTTCACGTATCCTCACTGAAGTCTTCAGATTCCCCTTCTGAATTCCTGTCTTTCCGCCCCATCCTAACACTTGCCTTCACTTTTCTCTGCCCTTTCCTTTCATCAGCTAGCACAAAAGCCAGTTCCCTAGGATCGTTTCTGAGTGTCTGGTTGAAAATGGAGTTGTAGGGTCCTTTTGTGACACAACACAGATGGGCAAGAAGGCTGTAGAGGAAAGAGAAGGACTCACCCTCTTGTCTTTACAGGTACTTATCCGCCAGGCAAACACAACAGCCTTGCTCTTCGAGATATTGTTGAAAAAGACAAGGCGACTGGCTTTGGTGCAGTCTGGGATATTTCCAAAGCAAATCCTGTGGTGTGACAAGGCAGCTGCCTGTGGGAAGCAAGGTGAAACCAGGAGGAACAGCAGGGAAAGAAGATGGGATGTGGCCATTGGGGAAGGGCAGTCACACAGTCATCTGTAAGTTATCCAGCAATTCATAGATAATATTTGCCAGTTACCTTTACGGTAACAACTCGAGGGAGTGTTATATTTCTCTTATTTTTGCTCTGGTTACAATGGATCTTTACAGCAAGAGGACAGACCTGTTGCAGTGGGATTGAGTGAGCAACAAATAGAACATAATGCTGGTGCTGGGGCAGGAGAAGATCTCAGGAGCACAGAGGACCAGTAGCACCAGACACTCTCTGCAGCACTTGTAATCCAGGCCTTTTCCTGCTTCAACTGGCAAACATGCGAGGTGCGTGCTTGTGCAAAATCCTCATCAACCTGAACGCGAGTTTTGGGAAACTGCTCCCTACTGCACCTTGCTACTAGTATGCTACTAGTGTCCCATTCCCCAGTCACTGTGAAAACTCTAATTAATTACGCTAATCATTAGAGAAGCTAATGACTCTTGGTTACAGACAACAGAGCCTTGTGGAATGGCATCTTCATTGGCAGCCTGAGACAGGTTTTTAATCATCTTCTCTTTGCTGTACCCAGGAATGCAATCACCCTGCTGGAAGCGAAAGAGCATATGTAGCTGTGGCTGGGCTCCAAGGCAGGCATGCTAATGTCACATAGGATGAATCCTTTACCTGCCTGGAGTATGCCTCTGCTGATGCTGTTTAATGCTGATTCACTATGCTGGGATCTGTGGCTGAGTTTTAACAACAGATTGTCCAGGCTGGCAGGCCAGCTCTAGCCAGGCCAAAGAAGCTCCTGCCGAGCCAGCGACAGGTCAAACAAGTGTATTCCTCAGGATGTGCCTGAATTAGTGACCAGCCTGCAGTCTGTGTTCAGGTTATGCATCAGCTGAGTTTGAGTGTGAAATGATGGCAGTCAAGCCCTGACAGGGTATGTCAGGAGTATAATGCTCTTTTTGCGAATGAATTACCAAAGAAAAAGGTGTTGTAGCTGCAAACAAGAAAGGTAGCTGTGATGGGGGGTAACTTTTAGTAGAAAATTCAGAACATGAACAAACCCTAAAGCTTTTTTGGTTCTAATGGCAGTGGAAGCAGCAAGCTGGAAGGAAGGCACCTTTCAGAACAACTGCTTTTATAAGTTAGGCTCTAGATGACCTGCTGGAAGGGAAATATCTTGCTCTATCTCATGGCAAATGAGCTCTCCTGCAACACAGGCTACTTCTAGATGGGGCCACTTGCATATTTCAGTCTCTCTCACACATTTCTGGATGGATCACATTGCTTGTATCAGGATACCTAGACTTACCTGCCCAGGCACAGTTAGCTTGGTAGAACCTGGAAAGACTGAAGGAGGCAAAATTTTGCTGGATGCGACAGTCTCTCCTACGGTATTCGGATCGTAGCCTGCTCCCTGGAAGGTGATCAGAGCTGGTTCGCCCCCCCGGATGTGGATGGGAACATCAACCTGCCTTGGACAAGATGAGAGTTTTAAGTCCAGAGCCATACTTGGGAGACATGTGCAATAAGCTAGCATACTTGCTAATGGACTGGTCCAAATACACCACATGCACGGATTAAGAGAAATCCAGTCTCTTGCTCTTTCAAGCCTTGACCTTCCCTACTAACTCAGGAAACTTGGTTAAGTAGTCAATTAGCCAGTCACTATATGAGATGGGCAGGGACTCCCTCTTGGAGCAAAAGTAGGTGTTTTAAAATACAATTTATTTATTTTTCCATGCATCCACCACAGAGTAGGGCAATAAGTAGTGCTCCAGCTCTGGCCTTGTCTGCCTGCTGCAGCCTAGGACAGAGGTCTTTGGGAAGGCTGTTTCCAGAGGGCTGCAGCAGCGTACACTGCAACGATAAAAGACACTGACTTCAGTCTCTTTGGTGGAAGTTATTGGAGGCCAACAATGAACCACAAATCTGATCAGGTACTGTTTATATCCCCAGTCACTGTTTGATCCTTGAAAAATATATACTGGGATGACTCCGGTTGTGGAAGAAATCTGTTCTTCGGCAAGAAGAAACTTATGAGATAGATAACAACTTATCATTTGCTCCATTTCCTGACCAGACCAGCCACTCGTTTGCTCTCAAGACTCTTTGCTTCTTGGAGAAATGGAGCTCAATTCAGCTGTAGCATGACATGGACCAACCATTAGTAAGAGATCTAAAGAATTTTAGGCACACGACAACGGAAAGAAACTGTTTCTGGCAGTCATGAGGAGGGTCTTACCAAGTACTTTCTAGCTTCCAGCGGTGAGAAGATCCACTCAATGTGGCCTGTTGTGCCAGGGGGGATTTCTCCTCTAGGAGTTAGGCAGACAAAGATAGGATGCTGAAAATTCTCCTCCTGGATCCTCACAATGTTGTCCAGCTGAACATCAAACATCACAGGCATGGTGCCGCCATTGTAGAGCTCATAAATCTGAGTGAGTCAGAGAGAGCAGTGCTTATTATACCATGCACAAGTTGAACTAGTTAACACTTCCCCAGAGGACTCTGATAAGCATTAATAATTAATTAGTCATCTTGTCTCCTAAGAATGAGGAGACCTCATAGTGTCAGAATTTATCACTGAGGCTCCGATAGGAGACTGTGCTGAAGGTTTATCACCACACATACATTGATAACTACAGAGCCTCTCCAAGTGATGCCCCGCAAATTCAGTCTAGGAGAAAATTAATACAAATTAGCTAAAGGGATCACTGTAAAGCAGATTACTTGAAATGCAAAAACACTCGTATTAAAGTGATCTTAATTCAACTCAGACTTGTTAATTTCCCAAGTAAATTAGGCAGAACAGAGTCAAAGCTGCCTTTTTGCTGAATAAGTGTTTAAGGAAGTTTAATTACTAAAAACCTAATTAGAATTTATTTCCAGAGTGCCTGGAGCAGCTAGACAGTTTTCACTCAGATCCAATGCAAGAGAACAAGAGAACTGTCCGACACACCTCATAAGCATTCTGGCTAGAGTGAAAGCCAAATCTTGTCAAACTGGAAATGGTGAGAGGTAATTTCCCTTCTGCCATCCCAGCAGCCATTTCCAGGCTCTGGCTAGTACTAGCGCAAAGTTATTCTGTGCTGCTTTCCTATGGAGGCCCTTCTGTTTCCTGGGAAATGCCTCAGACACTGCCTGTCCTTGGGACACAGTAACACTAGCTCCTTCCCTCCACTTGCTGCTGGTATGGCACCAGGGTGCTCACCTGTGTGGGGGGGTGGGAGGTCCCAATGGCAATGGGTGCGAAGAGGTGCTTAGTGGATGCAAAATGAATGTACCGCTGGTCCTGTTCCACCGTCACGCTGCTGAAGTTCAGCTACAGTGCAAAGAAACACAGTTATTTTCTCACAGGGCCTTGGCTCCATCACTAACAACTGCACAAGGACTCTGAAGGACTTTGCAAGTTGAGGGCAACACAGTTACAGATTTAAGTTGGTAATACCAGTACAGTGTGTCCTAAGAAAAAAGCAAGGAGGTGGAGAGCCTACTCAACTGTTGGCTCTTCTCTGAAAGGTTTGCATCTCGTTTCAGAGAGAAGGTGCTTTTCTCCCTGCTATGTCAGGCACAAGCCTCAGTGCTTCTCTTTGCAATTACATGGTAGAAATTCTCTGTGAATGAAAGTGTCTGGACTGTACATAGGAGAGTGTGCAGCTGTGACAGCCAAATCCTTTGGAAAGACAGGACTTGAGGTAAGTAATGGCCTCCTCTTGAAAAGGACCATCTGAATGTCCTCACTTTGGAGGACGTCCTGCTCCAAGAATATGTCAGTCCAAAAGCTGCAAGAAGATCCCAGCTGAATTTTAAGTGATCAACTAATGATCAACAGTATCCTGCTAGCAAAGCAGCCACCAGGCACTTCAGGCAAAGCAGAGAAACTTATAAAGCTATTTCCTGGAAAGGAAGAGACACAGGATTCTGCATTTTGAGAAGACTGCAGTCAGGCTGGAGATGAGTCATGATGCATGCTTTCCTGCAGGATCACCCCAAAGCACCCCTGCGCTGTCTACCTAGAGACAGAGGCTGCAAAGCAGACACAGAGCGAGTAATGTCTCTGCATGGGCCAAAGGGAGCTAAGCTGCTGCAATTCACAATTAGCTAAGCCTAAAGCATGGCTATTTTTCCAGTGCATACGTAGAAGACTGAGAGGATGTTTGCAATGTCGGGTGGATGCCTTGGACAGACACCTGCAGGAGATACTGTATCAGCTGCTTAAAAAAGAGCAGAGAATGCCGATTCCTTCAAAACAGCCCATTCCAGTTCAGCTCCATAAGCAAAGTGAGGAGGGAGAAAGGACTAGAAATGCAATGCTAACAAAGTCCCACGTGGGATTTTTTCAAAGCTCTCCACAAGCATTCAGCCTCCTGAGGGCCTCAGCAAGCCAGATGAAGCGCAAATAGGAGGAGGACATAAACTGACACTTTCAAACTGCAAGGGAAAAAGGGACAGGAACCTTCCTGAGCTTTAAGAATGAAACATACGTTTATATTACTTGAGTCAAAAAGCAAACTTGGATTCCACCAGACCACAACTGTGGAGAAGAACTGTCATCAGCTTCCATAGACACAGGATGCAACAATTAGAGGACTATCAGTAAAAGGGAGACAAATGGAGGAAAGCAAAGACCTGCTACAATCAGTTCTCCTTCCAGAGTGAACAGACATTGTCCCACAGCGATGACTTAGAGCATGAGAGGACAGAGATGTCAGATTCCGCAGGGAGGAGAAGAGCTGCCTGGAGAACATGTGCTGCAGGTGACAACATCTCACAATACCTAATTAGCAGCTATGAAGCGAAGTGCAAACACTTCCAGTTTATGGATCCTGTGTGCTTGGGGATCCTCCCTGGGATCCAGCCCTTCTCTCCAGTGAGTTCTGGGAACCAGCCTGCCTCATCCTGCAACACCTGCAGCTGTCTGGGCCTTTCCTACTAAGACTGCTGATGGCTGCAGCCTGGCCAAACTATTCTAGAGCTCCGAGAACAAGGTCACAGCTGCACTCTTAGAGACAGGCTATGGTGATGAGGCAAAGGACAACCTGTGAGAGGCAGAGGGAGACTGCACAAGGAAGCGGGTAACACGCAAGTCCCACAGAAGTTTCATCCTGCAGCCAGAAGAAGCTGCCAGCGGGAAATCAGTTTGGGTTCTTCAGAGCACCTATAAATCCAGACATCTCAGGACTGAAAGTTGGCCACCTTGGTGGGGAAGGAGTAATAGAGAGGGAGCTCCTCTGAAGATGAAGCAAACAGACTCTGTTGGGGAAGCCAAGGTGTGGAAGGTCAGAATCTGTCCACATGGGTAAAGCCATCACAGAGGTGAGTCCGGACCCTCCAAAAAATCATGCATTGGCTTGCAGCTGGCTAACATCGCTGCTCTGAAGCCAGGCAATTTGGAATTTGACAGAATGACGAAGCAATACCCCAGCCCAACGCTCTCCATATCTGCTTATTGTTGCTTTCTCAAATTTCCAAAGTCTAACTTTTGGGTTGACATTACATCATTTGCTTCCCTTAAGGTTAGCACATATTCTACACATTTCACCAGATTCCAGGTGAGGATCTGTTCAACCCTGGGATGTGAACATGCTTAGGGCAGTGTCTGCCACAGAGGCTGGTAGCTCTGTGCTCTTCAAGCCATGAGTGAAAGGAAAGAAGGCACACTGTGTTCAGCCCCTCGATTGCCCTCTCTGCAGAAGGAGGAGCCTCTTCCACCCCTACTTTCTGATATTAACAGTTCAGTACTGGCACTGTGGATCCCTGCAGGTTGCGACCACCTGCACTGCTCCAGGTCTCTGAATTGGGCTCTGCAGCTCCTATTGCCAGAGCTCCAATGCACTCAGGGATCTTTTATCATCCCCAAGGCCTACCAGCTTTTTCAGCCCCTTCTGCAGTTACAGCATGAGGTAGGGTGGGGTACTCTGATAGCCACCAAAGCCACTGGCTATGTGGCAAGAGAGGATGTGTGTCCTATAGGCTTCTGGTGCTCCAAAGCCTATTCCCTCACTGGCCAACTGGTGAAATGCTCACATCCACTCTCAGGATTGTGCCAGGCAGGCAGAGCACAGGGAGCCTGTCCAAGGGCTTTGAGGGAAGGCACAGTTAAGCCACTGTTTGAACAGCTTGGTCAAAGGGTTGGATTTTCAGCTGACAACAGTCCTGAAAGAAAAGAAAAATAAAAGAGTTGTGTGAACACAATGCTCTCATAGGAAACTTCAGAGACAGACAGGAAGGCTCAGCCGGGCATGAGCTGTGCCCGGCAGAGCACAAGGTGACTTTGACTTTAACTGACAGTTTGAGAGAGGGGGAGAGAGAAAAATTAATTCCAAGCCTGAGGAAATGCTCAGGGAAAACCACACCAGAGATCAGCTCTGGGATGCTTTAGCAAGCAATGAAGGAGGAAGAATGAGTAGGAAGCTTGTCCACCATTGGCAAGAAGAAGTAAGTGGGTGGACAAAGGCATCAGGGCTGCAGCGAGAACAGCCAACCAGGAATGCAGGGAGTACCTTCTGGGCCCAGGGAAGCAGCTGTCTCCATATCTCCAGAGCCGGAGGATGCTCTGCCAACCCTATGCCAGCATGTGTGTCCCCAGCCTGCAGTCAGTGCAGGTGGCACTTTGGAGAAAAGAGCATTCCAGGGGGTTTTGAAGAGCGTAGAGAGCTGATGAGATGGAGATTCAGAAAAGCTGCATATGAGAGAAGTCAGATGGGCTGCAGGGCTGAACTCCAGGATTACTGAGTGGAATAACTCACAGTGAGGCAGATGAAAGGCAAGGAAGCGAGCACAGAAATCCTGTCCATGAGATACACTTGAGTGTGGAAAGTGTGCAGGGACTGTAAAACCCAGGAGGGCTGTTTTGGACTTGGAGTTGGCTTGGAGGAGAAAGCAATTCTGCACTAACACCACCAATAAAATAAAAAGGTTAATAAAAACAAACAAAAAAAAATCCCTTGCTGCAGAAACCAGCAGATGCTACATCCAAGGGCCATTTAGCCAGTGCACTGCCACATCACACTGTGCTGAAACCACGAGTTTGTCGGGGTGTTGGTTTTATGTCTCTGCTTGGCCCTGTGTTACTGCCTGGCCAGTGCAGATTCCAGGGGAAGGCCACAGCCCCCTGCACGCCATGCAACTTCTGGGGAAAACACCTTGTAATTCAGCTCCTACCTGCTGCTGTTCTGCAAAGAGAAACAAGATACCTGCTGCCTTACCAGAATCTCATGGCCGTAGGAAACCTTCAGCAGGACAGGGAGGTGATCGGTGCCAATGAAATCATGTCTAGCAGTGCAAGAGGAGAGAGAGGAAAATATTAGAAACCAACCTTGTGCCCAGGGTGATAGAATCAGGGTCACACAGTACATTAGAGACAATTCACTTCCCAGCTAAAGAGTCACTGTTGCATAAGAGCCACTGAGAGAGGGAGGGGGACAGTTGTGTTTGGGTGGGAATGAGTGATGCAGTGTTGATTTTAGTCATACACCAATTTAGGAACCCAAGTTTCTAGGCCAAGGCCATTTGAAATGCCAGTGCTTTTCAAATCAGGTCTGCTGGGAAAAAGGAGGTGTTCAGCTTTCTTCATACCCTCCACAGGCACACAAGGGCTAGCAGCTATAGTAGATGACAAAAATAAGAATATCACTGTATGGTCAAAAACAGAGGAAGTGTGGCATCTTGTTTGCCTCCCCAGCTGTCAGGTGAAGGCAGAACAGTGTCCCCAGCATGTCACACTAAATGCCTTTTGCGCTGCAGTGTTGAAGTACATTAACAACATACCCCTGAGGAAGACAAGTTTTGTGGGGTCTAGAAACTGGACATACTCAGGGACTTTTTACTTGCCCAGCCTCTGCTGGGCAAGGAGAGGAAAGGAAAAGGATCTGGCATGGGAACACAGGGGACTGATGGCATGTTCTGTCCCCGTACGCAGCATGAGGCCCTGAAGTACAGGTAGTTGACATCACCTGTGTGAGAGCTGGACTGATTCCTCCTGTCCTGGAAGAAGCTTCCCTGACTTTGGGAAAACACTGAAGAGCTGGTTATCCTGAATTCTTATCTGGTGCAGCTCATGGGGACTAAACTCAACATCCTCTGCCCAGTGATCCATGTCCATCTTCTGATCAGAAGGAAACAAGAAGGCCCTAGGGAACCAGTCAGCTGGTTAGCAACAGGGACACAAAACTTCCCCAGGGCCATGGTCAGCATATTCAGTCCAGACAGGCTTAGTCCAGCTGGTGGACACATCATGTTTCATCAGGTCTGATCTGCAGAACTGTCTGCCATCACCTGTTTCTTCCCCACCCAGACCCACCAACAGATCTCAGTCGCAGCTCCACAACACGAGCCGCACCTACAAAATCCACCCTTTTAATTTGCAGATGTCCCACGTATGTGAGCATTTCCATATCCCCAGACAGACCCCAGAAAGAAGGCTGAGCTCCAACAAGCACCACTTACCACTCCACAGGCACCACACCCTTGTTCACCAGCAGGAGCATCACAAGGGTAGGCTCTGAGCCTATCGGGGCAGCCCCAAAGTTGAAGTCCAGCAGGAGAGGGGTGTACACTGGAGGGATTAAGCATGTGCTGGTCACAGGAGAGAAAGAATAGATTAAATTGAGACAGGAGGAAGGCTTGTCAGGGCATGACAGGAGAAAGGGTCATTCTACACTGGCTCTCTTCCTTATAATTCTTCTCTGACCTTATGTTGTTGGCCCTTTTGGGGGTAAGGAAGGCCTTTGGATTTTATCTGTTTTTTAATATATGCCTAATGAGAGTGAGGGGCATACATGGAGGCTCTGAGAGTCCTCCTTAGCTGAGGCCTCTTTTCAGCTCCCCAATACGAGGAAGTCACTGACATACTGGAGCAGGTCTAGTGGAGGGTCACCAAGACGGTTGAGGGCTGGAGCACATTATTTACAAGGAGCAACTAAGAGGCCTGGGCTTTTTCAGCCTTATGAAGCACGGGCTCAGGGAAGACAACTACATAAGTTGCAACACAAGGTATTCCGCTTAGATACTAGGCAAAAATTTTTTACCATGAAAGGGGTCAGACACGGGAATCAGGTGCCCAGACAAGCTGTGGTTTCCTCATCCTTGGAGATATTCAGCATTGAACTGGACAAGGACCTGAGTAACCTGATTTAGTTGTCACTGCTTTGAGCAAGGGGTTAGACCAGAGACTTTTACAGGTCCATTGCAATTAAATTATTCTTTGTTTCTGTGGCTCCTCTCTAGGGAGGGTGAGCAGAGAAGCAGAGGTCAGCAACTGCCTGCAGGGGCTAGGATAGAATAACACAGTGCCATGCAGCTGTGAGCTGCAAAACAAGCCAAAGGGCACAGCATCTTTGTCTGGCTTGCATGAGGGACTGAAAGATCCTCTGTGCCACCTCGTCATCTCACCTGTGCCTTGTGGGAACTCTGTAGGTGAGCTCGCTGGGAGCTGGGTCTCGCTCCAAGTATTCATTCAGTGTGTCCAAGGAAAAGAGCCTCCAGAGGTGCAACTTGCTGATACGGCTGGCACTCCCTGCTGAACAGGCATCTGCGATGCAGAAAGTTGGGTAGACACCTGTTGCTACAATGCAGCAGAGGGCCTGCTGCTCCTCTTTTGTGCTCGCAAGATCTGTAGCTTGGGAGAGAAAGAAACACCAAAAAGTAGTCATGCACCATTAAGGGACAGCTGTCTGGGACAGCAAGATGGAGAGAGGCCCTACCCAGACCAAAGAAAGAAAGAACAGAACTTGTACATAGTCTTTTCTTTGGCAGCTTCTGAAAACCTCTATACCACTGACTTCTAGTTGCACCTTGACTTCTGCATTTAGAGATCACCAAAAGACTGTGAATGTGGTGCTTTCAAGCAGTGTATTTGCACAGTTTAGTTCTGCACTATGTGAAAACCCCCCCTTTTTTTTATTTAAGCCAACAGTTTTAAATGTTAAATTTTTTAATTAAATAATTTATTTTAAATAGTTAAATTTAAATAATTTTATGAAGTCACTCTTGGTTTCCCACTGAAAAATCATAAACAGTTGTTTATAGCTTGTCTTTTCCATACTATTCATGTGGCATTGCCATTCTCCACTTTCCAAGCTGGAAACTCCTTGTCTAACTAGTCTTTTCCTTGTACAAATGCTGTTCCCCACCTCTGAACATCCCTGTTGCCCCTCTCCATGCCTTTTCTAGCTCAACTGCATTCTTCCTCATACAGGGACCAATCCAGATCTGCAAAAAGGACCTCAGGTGCATAGAACTGGTTGCATGAAACTCTCAGGTATGTTTCAGGACACATCATAAAAGGCCATGATCATGCAGAGGAGCAGGGAATCTTGTGACCAAAGGTGTGGGAAACTTGGAACTTTCCCTGTCTGTGTCTTATGGCTCAATCATATCTAACCCCAAAAAGGTGCAGCAAAAAGGAGACAGTACATAGGATCTGGCTCTGGTGAATTGCTCAGCACAGGGATTTCTTCAGGCAGGACTCATACACTGGGAACTGTGCAGCTCAGCCTGTTATGGCACAGTCTGCTTGGTTGGGAGGGAATGATTTTCCCAAAATACCCCCTTTCTTACCTGTTGGGTTGCAAATAGCATATTTGATTGACCAGGTGTAATGCACCCGACGGGCTGGCCTGACTGTTATTCGGACAAAAGCTTTTGACCTTGCGGGGATTGTACCTCTGGAGTGTTCCAGCTCTAGAGCTGCAGGAGAAAAGAGATGGTATGAGCTGTTGGTGTCACTGATCTCTCTTGCACCACACGTGTATTCAGCACACAGCTCCCCAAGCCTACCTGCATTCAAGCCACTGCCCTCCTGTGCCTAATTATTAGGACCAGCTTCAGGTGTTGAAGTTGGGATTCCCAGGCTACAACTGCAGGCAGCTCCATGGGAGGGCTGAGCTTGCCTTTGGCAGGCAAAGAGCAGGGAACTTCCCCAGAGGAGGTCCTCTAGAAAGGCAGCTAAGGGTTGCACTCCAACATTTCTTCTGGGAAGCTTCTTTATTTAACTCCCTTCTCTGCTGGGAAATCGCATCTTATTTCAAGGTCCAAATTGGTCTAATGTCAAATATCAGGCTCTGGGTTATGCTTTTTCCAGCAAGACAGAAGAGTCACTTGTAGCAAATCCCTAAGCACAGGAGCAGACACCTTAAGGCACTTAAAAGAATCAATGCAAGCTAACCAGCAAGCAGCCCAAACTCTGAGTTCATGCTAGAATGATTTAGGAGAAAAGAAGGGAAGGCCAAGGCCCCGTCCCATGCTAATTCCCTTACAGTACCCAGTGGATCGCTGCGGACCTCCTCGGCGTCACAAGTCCCGGTGATCAGCTGTTCCACGCTGAGGATGTACTTCAGAGAACAGATCCCATCATTTAGCAGTACAACGCTGCAACTTTGCAGGTCACCAACTAGAACATTTCCAAGATCCAGGTGCTCCTTTTGCGCCTGGAATTCAAACGCGCCGTGAAAAGGTCACTGTTACACATGAGCGTAGCAGTCGAGTGTAGCCACCACTTGTCTCACCACATGTTGATCCCTTGGCACGCGCAGTGCGGTGCAAAGGGCTCCCTACTTTGTGTAGGACATGTCATGCCCTGGGAGATGCTGGAACAGGGCTGCAAGGGGCTCAATCCCTCCCCCTAAGGCTCTCTCCTACTATTATTTGGGCTGTTGGCTGGGGAGGATGCAGCACATGGGCTGTGAGGACACTAGCTGGCCAGCTGCACCTGGGACAAGTCTGCCAGTCCCTCCAAGACTGCATTTGAAGTCCCCCTCTCTTTTGGCTAGTCGCCCACTTGCATGCTATTTAGAGTGACTAAATGCCTCCAAGTCATTTCTACCCATCTGTCGAACATGACTGACACTGAGCAATAATTTAAAAAGTGTTATTTTGTTTAGTTTTGTTCCTTAGGAAACCTGCCTGAAAATGAAGGTGGCTTCACAGACCTGCAGATAATAGGAGGAAAGCCAGGGGGATGCGTGCCAGCCACATCACTTTAGCAGTCAGGTCCACCACACTTAGAAATCAGACTGACAGCAGAACAAATGGAGAAGACAGAATGACAGGAGAGACCTGGGAAACCCAAGGAGCCAAATGGCCTGCTCATGGAGTTGAGAGTGATCCCACAGGGCAGGTCACATTTGAACTGATACGACATTTACATCATGCTGTTGCTATTAGGCTGCCAGAATCAGCTCTGTCATCTCCTCTGAGAGCAACGCCTGGGAATTTTGCCCTAAATCCTTACTTGTTGCCTCCAGTACTGATTGTGCAAAAAGGGGGAGCCCAAGACCCCCATCCCACCCTAAGTACCCCTCCCACTACCCAGTGGACCCCGGTTCCTTACCCTGATGGTGCCCAGCATCCCCTCTCCAACAATCCGTAAGGCATAAAGGACTCTTTTGGGAGACACGGGGGCTGGGCTTTTCCTCCTCGCAAACACCATAGCACGCAGCAGATACTTGGTCTCCTTGTCAGGAGTAAAAGTCCACGCCTGAGCCTGAAATCAAAAGAGGGAAGGAGAGCACTCACCGGAGCTCCAGACCAGAGCCAAGCCTATACACCACAATGGTTACATACAATGCACAGCCCCTTCCTCCATTACAGCTAACGTAGTCTTCTACAGACAACTCTGGAGACACTCTCACTCCAATCCTCCACCATCTCTGCCTGTGTCAAAGGTTCATGTTGGCAATGCACATTCAGGTATTCAAAGCCAGGCCATGCAGATATGCTAGTCCTCACTACTCCCAAAAGGCACTCAGGGAACACAGTAGAAGTTTAGAACCTGAATTTACAGGTGGGAGGGTAGAAGAACATCATAAACCCTCTCGTGCTCTCATTTGTCCTTCATCTATTAACATCTCCTAGTTCACGACAAAGTTGCTGCTGTGTTAATGCCCAGTCCCATCCAGGGTATCATTATCTAGTGCCTGTTTAAGACCCATTTGGTCCTGTAGTCAAGGAGGATGTCATTGTATTTGGGCAAATCCACATAGTGGAAACCAGCACGACTGCAGATGCCGGCTAGCAACCCAAGCTAAGACACTGGTATTCTCCAACTTTGGTGTTAATGACCAAATGATTGGCAACTCTCGCATTTCTGCTCTAAACACTCCACAGCTGTTTTGCAGAGAGGAAAATACAACTTACCATGGCTTCATAGGGCTGGAGGATCCCTGCAGTGGGGCTGACAGACAGGATCTTGCTGTCAGACTGATGGATCTTCCATGTGAAAACTATGGGTAGCCTTGTGCAGTTTTTTATGGTATACATTCGTGTAGAGGAGGTCCCTACATAGACAGGCTTGAAGTATAGATTTCCATCACCTTCTAAGAGCAAAAGAAGGGACTCCCCACAACTCTGGAGAGCAATCTCCTGTGGAATTAAGGGAAAAGTAACAGACATTAGCTACAAGTCTCAGTTACCTCTGGAAGCACTTTGCAAAGATGTTGCTCCTTCCAAGACAGAAGCAAGAACAAACTGGGTCTGAAGGAAGAGGGGAAGGACTTCAGGTTGTGCTGTCAAGGAGGGCCCTGTGCATAGTATAGTGCATTCCAGGTGATGGAAACCCAAGGGAACAAGGGGCACAGAATGTCTGGCACCACAAGCACCTTCTATCTACAGTGTTGACCCTGCCTTGAATGTTAAAAATATTCTTTCATTCCTATTTCCAAAGGGAAAAACCCAAACTAACTATTAGGAGATATAGCTGGGGTCACAGCGCAAGTCACTGTGAAAAGGGAAGACTACAAGGAAACAAAACTTTGCTCACCATCTTCTACTTCCCCCTCCCTACCTTGGTGTATGCAGGACAAGAGTTCAGCTGCAAAGGCAGGACATGCTGCTGCAAGACTGTGTTAACTGGGTGAGTGGAGAGAAAGAAAATCTGGTGGCCTCCTGGAATGATGTGTCCTGAGCAGGGCTTGACCAAAACAGAGGGACAGGCAGCTTGGTTCATGCTGAAGGTTATCAAAGAGGTGCCCGTGTTCAAGAGCAGCATACTGCAGTAGGTATCAGTGTTAGGAGCCACAGGAGGAAAAGCCTGGTGGAGACAAGCAAGAAGGGCAGTTTGCATTGGGTTTAGAAAAGCAGCTTAAAGAAAAAGCTTTCACTATATTGAACTCCAAGTTCAAACGAGCACTATCCTGAGTCTATAGATAACTTCATAACTGCTTCTCTTCAAGGAAAGAAAGGACATCACTCAAGGGCATACAAATGATGGTCTTTTCCCTTCCCACAGTGGCCCTCATCTTTCATAGGCTTGTGGGACCAGTGAATCTACTTTCCATTATGCAATGCTTTCTGTTCATCCAATAAGCGAGCTGCTTGCTGGGGCCTGCAGTCTCTTCATGGATAATGACCTTCTGGATTAAGAATTTCAGCAAGCTGGAATTTGCTCCAGTTTATGCATATCAGATACAGGCTGCATATCCTGAACCAGCTGAGGAGATTTTCTAAGAGGTTTCTAAGAGTATTCTTGATTCCTAGGGTCAGATCTCACTTTACATCACAGGAACAATACTTTCTTGTGCTACAGAAACATCAGGGACGGTCAGGGAAACTTCCACTCTACCTTGCAATCACTTTCCTTCCATAAGTGTGGATTCTGTGTGCTGCCCTCCATTTGCCTAAGTGCATGCAGAGTGTGTGAGGCTCCTGGGAGGGGACTAAGCACCCTTGTCAGTGACTCTGTCCACTTAAACAGAAGGGAAGGAGATACCAACAGCTTTCCTCTCAGACCTAATGAGATGCTCAGTGCAACCTGACACACTGGAGGCTGGGAAGCTAATGCAGGAGAGAAAGAGTATCCTACTTCTGTACCAAAGCAGTAGTCTCTACACCATTAGAAACCACCTAAGCCACATCTCAGGATGGTGCGATGGGAGACAAGGTAAAGACTTCAGAGGTAAACACTGAGCATCTCTGCAAAGATCCAAACATCAACCAGTTACACACCTTGGGGACATCGAGGATGTAGTGTGGGATGAAGTGCTCCCATTCTGCTTCATACGTGTGCGCTCTCAGCCTGACAGTCAGGCACCAGGATGGACAGATGGTGGCATCCTCCTCAATGTTGCTGTAGTGTCTCAGCACCTGCAGGCACGAAAGGGACAGAACAGAGTGCATGCAGGAAGGGTGTGGTGAGGTGCCTTCAGGTGCATGTGTCATCACAAGCAGCAGTGTTTCAATGGCATCCCTGAGGCTGAGGAATTGACTGTTTCAGGGAAGAAGGACTGATCAGTGCCGAATGAGGAACAAGAGCTGCTTTCCCAAATAGCTACATTTCAGACCCAAAAGACCACTGAGTGACTTTCAGGCAGAAGGACCTATCCAAGCTATTCTGTGATACTTGTCCTGGTTTGGCCTAAACCAGGCCAATTTTCCTTTCAGTGATTTTTACTTTCAGCTAAGTCTCCTCTAAGTAACTGCACTTTCTGAAACTAACTGCATGTTTTGCAGACAGTGTCTGCTTCCAGGACTGATAACGCTCGAAGTTTGTAGTTATCACTGAGGCACTGGTAGGGATGTTATACGGAAAGGCTCTTGCTGTACTTGTTCTTAGAGAAACCAAGGTCACTGCTGAATTCCTCACTGCTTACGAGTGAAGAGTCGAAGGGGGGTCGCAGCTGCAGGGAGGAGCGGACAGCGCAGGTGACCCAAAATTGACCAACGAAGGTATTCCATCCCATACACGTCATTCTCAGTATAAAGTGGGGGGGATCACGAGGGTCTCGCTCTCTTTCTGCTATGGCCAGTGTCCAAGGAGGACTCCGTCTGTTTTCCTGCTGCCCCCGATCCCGATTCGTGCATTCCTGAATCCAGCTCTCGACCATCGCTAGGCCCAGCCTGGGCCTTCCCGGAGCCTGCCCTGCAGTGCCGGTGGTGACGTAGCTGACTTCAGGGGAGCTCGATCTTGGTTTTGTATATATTTGATTATTCCAATATTATTATTATTATACTCTTTTTCATTATTATAGTTTATTAAAACTGTTTCAACTTTCCAACCCGGAAGTCTCTCTCCCTCTTCCCTTTCCCTTTCCCTTTGGGAGGAGCGGGGGGGATAACAGAGAGCATCTGCCACAGGTTTAATAGCCGGCCCAGCTTTAAACTGTGACATACTACAAGAGTTGCCTTAGGGAAGGAGCATCTACAGACACTCTAGTGCAGTTTGAGATACTCGCAGGTGCTAAAGTTAGCATTTCACAGTGAATCACTGAAAATAATATCCTTTACCTGAACTTAAGAAACTCCTGTCTCTAATGTTACTCCCAGATATCCTCTACACTCGCTTAGAAGGGAAAAAAAAATGCAAGAGTCATCAACAACATAATGAGGATCTCTCTCACCTACCAGGAAGTTTATAGGTGATAAAACTCTTGTAACTGCAGCCTTGTGTGATGTGAATCCCACATCACATGGGAGGAGAGGCTGCAGTGATGTACAGTGCCCTCAGCAGCTTTACTTGTGGAGAACCAGACACAAAAATCAAGTTACTGCCCATCATCCAGCCCACACCAACCATCCTCGTTCAGGCTCCCACCTACACCAATAGTGCAGTAATTCACAGTAATTCCTCCTTCAGTGAGGTGTACGTTACTTCGCATTCACTGGGGGTAGAGCAAATGTAACTGTCCATATGCATGAGCTGTGGCTTGCTTTGCTGATTTATCTTTGCCAGGACACAGGTGAAGGAGAAATTTTAACCCACCAGTGTATCAAAACAGTGGCCAAAGGAGTTAGTAAAGATGCCAATTTGCCAAACTAAAAATAAAAGATTCCACTTGAATTTTAACTCCCCCAAAAGCCTTTAGCCTGAAGCCTCTTGCCAGGCCCTCTCTGGAAACTGGTCCTAGTAATTCCTACTAACCTTGTAGAAGGCAAAACCTTCCAGCTCTGCTGCATAAAGACTGTTGAGCTGAGTGGGCTGGAAAAGTACGCGGAAGCCTGTAGAATTCAAAGGTGGGATGTCGCAGATTTCGGGGCTCACGCGGAAGGCACTGCCATGGCTTGGAGTCCACGCAACAGTGATCTCTCCTTTGGTGTGGTTGGTCACACAGAGAGGAAGAGATTCTACCTTGTGGAGTGGCACACAGCAACCAAAATCATACTCCCTGGGGCTGACACTAACATGAGGTGGAAACGAGGCCAGGTCACTGCTTACACCACCAGAGAAATATTCAGTCATGGAGTTGGCTTCAATGTATTCCTTGAGAGGCTCGTCCTGAGGGATCTACAGGATGGAAACATCTCAGTGTGAGCAGGTGAAGTGTGCCTGTGGGAGACACCGCGCACTACAGTCCTGATTCCCTTCATGAGCAAGGGGGCATGCAAGATGCACTTCAGTAACAGTTCCCAGAACAGCTCAAAGTCTAAGCTTAAGGAGGCTCCTGTTTATAAGCCAGTCCTCACTCTGAAGCTACGTGAAGCAAAAGAAGACCCTGTGACTGAGTTAAAGCCAGAAAGTGGCTTAGTGGCTGAGCTTGGGTAAGACCCAACTGACGCAGATAATATTGGTGTGTGCTGGGAAGATTAACACCAGAGGTACTAAAGAAATCAGTCTGGCACCTGCAAGTCCTTCTAGATCTGTCTGGCCTGTGCAAAAGAAGCCCAATGTCTGCAGTAAACAGCATGGGAGTATCTTAGATCCCAGGGAGGGCAGCTCATACCTCGGGGGGCAGCCTGAGGGCTCCTTTTTCATCCATCTGCAACTTCCCATCCTTCAGCATCACACTCAGGATATCAGGGGGGTAGAAGGTCAGTCCCCTCACCATGTTGGTTCGGTACCAGGAGAGGTGTCTTGCCTGAAGGATGGCTGGCTTAGCTATGTCTGAATGGCAGGTACCAAACAAGTCTATATACATGGGTTCCTGGGAAAACAGCAGAAGGGAGTATAAGAAATAAACTGCCTCACTGTGATTGCTTTGAGAGTTACACCATCCTAGTACCTCACTTCCAAAACCATCTGCAATGTTAGACTGCCATTTACTTTATGTCTTGATGAGGCCCAAGAATTTTCTTGAAACTGGAGTGAAAGTTGAAGGCACTCAGTGCACAGCTGTGTAGATAAATTTCACTCAGAGACCTAAATGGACAGGAGCCGCTGAGGATGCACCTCACCCTACCCAGAGGCATTACTGACTGTCTGTCCACATCAGCCCTCTGCTGCTGATAGGAACCTGCACCATGGGGACTCTGCTCAACAAGAGCCCAGGACTGGTATCAATGGAAACACAGTGGGAAGAGATTTCTGGGGGCTACTAAGTGAGGGAGGCCAGCCCTGGTCGTTTATGTTGGAAGATCCCTCTGAGCTATCACAGCAATGAAACCACTCTTTGCCTCTCATACCTGATGGTGGACAAGGCACACCACTCTGCGGTGATAGCTGATGGGCTGAGTAGGTCTAAAGGTCACCTTCAGCGCTCGTGTTGTTGTGCCTTCCAAGATGCCACAGGGACGATCCAAGGAGAAGACGCTCCCTCTGCCATCAATATCAAACTGGTAATAGGCCGGGACATCTGAGCTGTTGCTGATTTTCAGCGTCTGCATCAAACTTTCCCCAAGATTGATGCAGTTGAAGTCCACAGAATATTGTTGCAGGGACACCAAAGGACCTAGCACAATATGCATGACACATTTTGGACCTGTCATAGGTGGTTCTGTCAACATGTCACAAGCCACTGCTGAACTTAACTTCCCAAACCAGAATCACCTCATCAGCAAACCCACCAGTCCTAGCAAACAGCTAGATATTCACTTCCAACAGTCTCACATCTGTCTCAAGCGAGTATAAACCCCAAACAGTGCACCAGGGACAGCCTGGATCCCAGCAGAAGGTAAGTCTGTGACTGAGGGCTGTGAGAGCCCCTAGTCCTTCCCCAAGCACTAGCCCTTCCCCTGCAGTGCTAAGAAGAAGACAGGGAGAAACAAGGAAGGCTTTCACTCTGATACCTTTACATGAGCCAACCACCTTCAGGACAGTCTGCAGGAGGTATCCAGCAGATATGATAGTGAAATAGTCAGTACTGTGCTCTCCTACAGTCTGAGGCTGAAATCGTATGCACAAGACAAGCTTCCCGTTGGCAGGGACAACACCATGGGACACATCACAGGAGAAAACATGATCTCGAAGCACAGGATCTTTCGCTCTTTCTATCCTACATGGTGCATCAACCTGCAAGCAGAAAAAGAACAGGTTAATGAAGGAGCCAGCAAGAGCCAGAATAGCTCTGAATGCAGGACACTAATCTTTGAAGATCTGCAGTTTTCAGCAGAGCTGAACACCACCAAGAACACCAAGGCTACTGCAGCCCAGCACAGAAATGCTGTGCAGACCTCTGCAACCCTGTCCTGCTAGGGCACTGCTGTCAGCAAGGTCTCACCATATGCTCAGAAGTCAGTGGGCTCTAACTGGTGATAAAATGTCCTGGTGATATCTGTAGAGGTATCTGGGGTTGGAGTATCCCTCTTGGTAGGGGGGAGAATGGCTCAAGGTGTCCCCAAGGGCCAAAGTAGCCTAAGTGACTGCTGTGACCAGGAGGACAGGCAGGCAGATAACTTATTTTTCTCCATCCACAGTTGCATCTTGTCTGGGGATTTTCTTTTCAAAAAAAAAAAAAAAGACTAGCACTCTGATGCCTTCCTCAAGCCCCTTAAAGAAGGTCCTGATCCTTGCCTGGGGATGCTGAGCACCATTGCAATGTGAATAACATGATACAACAAACGAGTATGTCTTTGCCACTCCCAAGTTTCAGAGCCGGTGGACAAGCCAGCACTGCTGTCATCCATGTCAGCAATCTCTGAGTACATCCAGCTTTTGACAGGGCTGGGATGGGCTGAGCTGACACGGAGAACAAGGTGCTCAAATGCAGCTCACTTGACTTTGAGAGCAATTCACCAAGTTGCAGTCCACTGAGGACAGTGGAAGATCCACCAGCTGCCTGGGATACATCTGTGCCAATTTGAAACGGCCGCAACTGCTGCACAGGACTGATGGGCTTGTCCAGGGTGAGCAGAAGAGCTACAGGATGTGAAGGACAATGGCAGCTGCCTGATCTGGACCAAGCGCAATGGGAAGGCGGCAGGAACTGCTGTACCATGCTGCAAATGGATGAGTTGCTAGCACTGTAGCTGGAAGGCAGGAGGCAAGAGTGAATGGCCTGGTTGGTAGGGGAAGGCTCATCATCTCTGTTTTATTCGCGTTCCCACTTGGGTTATTTTCACAGCATTAAGGGAAATACTCAAGACCACATATCCCAGGGAAACGTGCCAGCATGCCAACTTCTCACAAGAAGTAGTTTCCGTCTCCACATACCACAGACATGTTGAAGATTTCTACACACTTCTCCACAGTTGTCCCCACTGGCACTGATCCAAAGCACAGCACATCTTGAAACTTTCCAGGCTGCACACCTTCACACTCTTCCCTTGTCACACTCACCCGCAGGTAGGGATATTTGGCTGTTAAAGGGAATAATATACTGGGTTAAGAAAGAGAGGTTGAATCTCCATCCTTGGATATTCAATGCTCAACTGGACAAGCCTCTGAACGACCTCTGGTAGCTCTGAATTTGGATCTGCCTTCAAAGTTGGCCCTGCATTGAACTGGATAATGTTCCTTCCAGCCCTAATTGACTAAACTCAGAGTCACATCTTTTGTTTGTCAGTGGCCATACAAGGCACTTCAGGCAAGGACCGGCTAATGAAACCATTGCTTATTCTAGTCTGAATCCAGAAAGTTTTAGAAATTTCCCCTCTGGCTCTCTGTCTAGCAGGGACAGACAGGAGAGACTGAGTGCAGACAAGACCAGGAGTTTCTGGAGGTTTATGCATTGTGTCAATGAACTCGTCTCATTTCTTCCCCTCTGTCAACTTAAGCAGGCTCCAGAAATGTTGGTTTGGCCAAAGCACGCCACAAGGCATATTGAACCCTGTGTCTCTTCAGATCATACTTCCAAACTGACAAAAGTACATTAGGCAATTTCACAGGCCACTTTCAAACCATGGGCTTCACTTGCTTATCAGTGGGTTGAGCCAGCTGTGGCACAGCCTCAGAGCACAGCACCTCCAGGTATCCCTGTGGAATGCTATTCCACAGTGAGGGATGATACACACTTCTTTGAGTGTTAAATGCGAGAAAGACTCACCCAGGGCCTTTAGCTGGATAGTCCTCTTTTGTTTCTCTTCATCTCCAAACCAGCATGTTGCTGCCACATCATACACTGCAGCCACCTTGGGTTCGAAGACCACCTTGACCATGCACTCAGCACCGGGATTCAGCATGCCACAGTCAGGAATCATGTAGAAAGGGCTTGGTGTCTCCCAGGCAAACACAGTAACGAGATCACTAGGAAATGGAGATACGTTTTAAGTAAACGAACGGATCCTTTGCTGCTTGTGCAATCACGCATAGGATGGACCTCTCCCGATGGGTTATTCAGTTAGGATGTGAAGCAGCCAATGTTGAATGGCAGAATCCCTAATGCATCTGGCCAAATAGGTGATGCTGGGAAGAAATTTGTCTCTAGCCTCTGCAAACACTCCGTTCACACTTTAATGAATCTTAGCTATAACATCTGAGAATTTCATTAATGGCCATAAAATTTCTCAGCTTCATCATGTGATAGCAAACAAATCAGCTCCAGAATGAAGTATTTGCTTTTCCTGTATCTAAATTTGCTGCTACTTAATTCCAAATGAACATTTGTTCCTCTGTTATATGCCCAGGTGAGAAGAGAGGACTGAGCTGTTTTCCTAATACCTCATTCAACTCTCCAGAACACCCTTTGCTCATTTGATTTGTGCACAGAACATGACATGCCATCAGCTTTTTTTATTTTATTGATTCCGAGCTGTGCGTTACTTACCATCCATATCTTCCACCACCCTGGACCTCTCAGTCAGCACAAATTATTTCTCTAAGGGGAGAATGAATCACTTGAAATGGTTTCTGGCTGATACCTTGCTCTGCTTAAAGTATATGTGCCCTCTGTCCTTTCCACCCTCCTACCGCAGCAGCTGACTGCTTTGGAGAGCACAGGCCATTTTCCAGCTAGTAAAGGCGATTTTGCTCTTACTGTAAATGGTCGAAGTACACCTCCTCCTTGCCTGAGAACTTCTTCGCTGCACTCCTTTCTACAATACCGACTGAATTACTATCCTTCCCTTATTAAAATAAAACAGTCCTTGGTAACTGGGAGCATCTTTGCTCCTAAATGATGACTCCAAGCCACAGAATACTGCCACTGCTTTGGGCATCTCTGTGAACCTCAGAGCATGCACTGGAGAGACTATCCAACTTCTGTATTGCCTGCCTCCAAATTGAAGAAGGTGGCTCAAGCATTGGCAACTCCACTGCCATCCTTAAGGCATTCCTGTGCTGATGGAAGAAAGGCCAAGTCACAGAAAGACTAAAATGTTTCCAGCTGGCAGCTCATCCCTCCTTGTTCATGCTGGGCAGGCTGCCTTTGATTAACTAGAAGCCCAGGCCTCTCCTGTGGATGTGGGATGTTCTCAGTGGGACACCATTCTGGTCCCAAACTATTTCCTCTGCGTGAATGGTTCTCAGTGTATGCTGGAAACAGACAGATGTGAGGTGCCAAGGCGTGCCCACAGTGAGATCTGACCTGTACTACCATTTCTGCTGCCTTCTCTGCTGTCACCTCAGAGAAGGCAGAGGTCTGCTGCCTATTAAGGTAGCCGTCAGATCTAATGACAACTGAAATGAGCTGCATTCATTGGAGAGTCCAAGAAGGTGCCAAAATACCTGACAAAACAGAAAGAGAGTCTGCCCAGCCACGTCTCACTCACCCAGTGTTGTGCATAGGGAACGTTGTCTCCGTGATGTTGTGGACAGCACAGATGGGCAACTGGACAGCAGCTGGGGAGGACAGACAGGGGCGTGGAAGAGTAGCACGCAGGGTGACGGAGAACTCACCCTCAGCCTTCTTAAAGCAGATGCTGTCTTCATACTCCCTCTGCACAGAGAAGCAAGGGGAGACAACAGTTAGATAGGCTCCATCTTGCAGGCACTGCAGCTCCACCCATGAACATCCATCACCTTCATCTCTGCAAGAGTGTTGGGAAAAAAACACCAGCAACAGAGTCTGGAAGGCCTCTGTGCAGGACAGAGAGCGTATGAAGCACTCAGAAAAGGCTGAGTAAGGCAGTGAGTAAGGTACTCAGGCATACTCCTCGCTGTCACAGAACACACAAACACCCTCAGAGAGAGCAGTTGAAGACCACATTTGTTTCACCCTATTTGTTTTGATGCAGATGGATTTCCTTCAGTGTTTTCAAGATCCCAATTCAGCTTAACTGGAGCATGTACAACCTCTCCTTGAGCTCCACAGGCACAGAAATATTAGTCTTCGATTAAGTGCTTTGTCAGCTAGAGGCCTAAGCAGATAACACACAACTTAAAGATGCAGTGTTGACAGCACTGTGTACAGATAGCCCCAGGACATCTGCTAGCCAGCTAAGATAGAAGGAATTGCAAGATATGTCTCTTCCATGCTGCCCAATTGTCACCTCTCCTGAGTACCACTTATACAGGTAAGGAGAGACCTTGGGCACTGCAGCACACACAGTCCTTGGTGTCTTTAAGAAAGGGAGCCTTCTGCTGTAGTGATTCACGTGGTGCAGACAAACTATTAGCTGAAAATGGAATAAGGCCAGCAGCTTATTTCATAAAGGGAACACTGAACAATCATCAGAAAACCATGATACTAAGAGAGCCGGGTACTGGGAATCCACCTAATGATCATAGTCTATGGCTAGGACTGACATATACATCAAAGACATATAGCTGGGGACAAGAGCCAGAGATCAACACTCAGAGCTAAGACAGACACCAGGAACAAGCTGAAAACTGAGAAGTAGGGCTGGGTACAAAGAATCATTGCTTTTAAAAGTAAAGCTTAAAGAAACCCACCCCAGCCAAAAGAAGAGAGGCCCGTGACACATCCTTTATAGAAAATCAGTAGCCCTTCAGTGTACAGGCTTTGGGGTCTCCTATAAGAAAGGAAAGAGAGTCCCTCAACCCAAGGTTCTGCACCAAAACCACCCAGCTGAGGCTCCCTGGGATCAAACCGGGTGTGGACAGTTCAAGCACCTTATCTTACTGATTTCATGGCCCCAAGTAGCACGTGGGAATGCTTTTTCTGAGGGTCCCTCTAATAACTATTGGCAAACTCTGCAGAGAAGTCAGGGGTTAGGGCTCCCTCAGGTGATGAAGATGTGGGGAGAGCAGGAAGGTCACAGTGCCCAGTCTTTCTATGCTAAGGACATTCCCTAAGGACAGATTCATTCAAGTGAAAACAGATCAGAAAGGACAAGAGAAGCAGAGGCCCACTGCCCCCCTGGAAGCCAGCCTGAGCACTGAGAGCAGTTTTCATGTCACCACTTTACCTTTTCAGTGGGCCGGAAAACGATGGGCAGAGTTAAAGTCATACCAGGGCTCAGAGTGATCGGCTGTGGAAAAACAGTGAAGAAGAACCGCGTGGAGGGACATCTGCATAATGAAATCAAAACAAGAGATTTTGTCTGAGGGCATACAGCTGTTGTTAAGATAGACAGTAAAAAAGAGAATAAAGAATCAAAACATCCAGACCCCACAATTCGAAGCACTTTACACACCTGACCCCAAGGGTACCTTGATAGCAAATCAGCAGAAAGAGGGGCACAACCCAGGTGTCCTGGAAACCCATTCCCAGCTCTAAGTACCTACCCCTTCCTTGAACAATATTTATATTCCCAGGCCATGCAGCATGAGCAAAGCACATTTGGCAGAAACATTTGGGTTTCAGAGCAGGGAAGGTCACAGGGAATGCTGGAGTGGCTCAACATCCAGTGGGACTCCCGGGAGCAATGGTTTTAGGACACACTAGTGACTGGCTGGCATACATCCACAACTAAAATCTCACTAGACTGGAAATGCCTCACAGACAGAAGTATCAGCAAATCAGAATTTAAAAAAAAAAAAAGGGATTTCATTCAAAATACTACTGCCGGGAACAAGGACTGTGCATCTGAATTAGCAGGTTTCTGTCCTGCTATGTAAGTGTGCATGCGCTGTCTCCAGCACACAGACCAAGGGGAGAGGGGGCAGATGAATCCAAGGAAAGGTGCTGACGTGACGGATACAGCAGGAAGGATGAAGATGCAGTGAGAGCGTGAAGAGTATGAAGGAGAAAGAAACTTTCCACGCACCTGTAGCTCAGCTTCTGGGTTTTCTCATGAACATTTTTCAAGATCAGATGTTTGATCATCTCTTTTCCAAGTTCCCAGCCATGCCACCTGAGTGTTTCGGCCACCTCAATGCCCCAGAATACGCCTTTCTTCTTTGCTTTTCTTGCAGACAGCTTAGGGAGTTGCAACAGAGACATTAGCAATTTGTGAGGGAGGGAGAAGAAATCCCTCAAACAGCTGTTTCTCCATGATAAAAGTCTCTGACTCTGGCAAAGGACGGGAGGAGCCACCCCGCGGCAAAGCGCCGGGAGCCTCCGAACACCCTGCTCCAGGAGTCCGGAGGGGACACCTCCTGGCCACAGCCCAAACAGCAGATGCTGAAGGATGTCATGAACGAGAGAAGAAAAGGCTAAAAGGTTTTTGTTTTTCTCTTCGCCCTGCCCTGCCAGTAAATCGACCCACGACAACGGCACCCTTTGCTCCTCTGCTCACCTTCCTGACGCAGCCACAGCACAGCTTCCGAACAGAGGCAGCGATTTGGGGCTCGCCCTGCGCCTGACCAAGCATCTGAAAAACAAGAGGGGAAAGTCCTCGCACACGCTGCTTCTGCAGCCAGCCAGCCTTTGCTGCCAAGGCCTGGGCGCTCCCAGACACCCAACGACCCCTACTCGGGCTCAGGTGGCACACCTCCCTGCAGGGGCTGCAGTGTCCCCAGTAGTGTCCCCATTTCACCAGCTGAGCCCAGCCCTCTCCACTTTGTCCCCAGGCTGCCACAGCCATGTGCTCAGCGGTCCCCTTGGCACGGACCATGACCCCCCACCTCACTCGCAGCTCAACGCCCTGTGGCAGAGCTCTCCTTGGGCCTTTATAGTACAGCCCTGCCCAGCCCACTATAGCCTCGCAGAACCCAGTATAGCAAAGCCCTGCCCTATAGCCTCGCCTGGCCCTCTAAACCCCGATATAGGTGACTTGTGGCCCGGCCCTGCTCCCCAGGACAGAGCCTGTCCAGATCCCCGGGCCACGGTCCGGCCCTTTATAACCCCACCGGGGCCCCGCCACCGCCGCCAGACCGGCTCCCTACAGCCCGGCCCGACCCCCGAGAGCCCGGGCTACCTCGGGTCCCGGCCGGCCCCGGCCCGGCCCGGCCCGGCCCCCGCCGCGAAGCCCCGGCCCTTGTTGCCATGGAGACCGGACGCGGCGGCCACGTTTCCCGGAGCAACGACGGCGGCCGCCTCTGGTCAATCCGCGCGCGAGGAGCGGCGACGGCTGCCGGTGGGGGCCGCCAGGGGGCAGCGGAGGGACGCGCGGAGAGGGGGAGCTCGGGGGGAGCGGGGTAGGGAGGGGGGCAGATGGGGGGCAGGGGGCAGATGGAGGGGTGCAGGGGGGAGATGGGGGAGCTGAGGGGGTGCAGGGGCAGGTGGATGGGTGCAGGGGCAGATGGAGGGGTGCAGGGGAGAGATGGGAGGGAGAAAGGAGTGCAGGGGTAGATGGAGACTGCGGGGAGATGGGGGAAGTTCAGGGACAGGGAGATGGAGGGGGGCGGGTGGCAGACGGAGGGGTGCAGGCGATACAGGAGTGCAGGAGAGAGCTCAGGGGCGAGGGGGGATGAGGGTGGGTGCAGGGAAGGGAGACAGGCGCAAAGCTGAGTCAGCAAAGGGGGTGCCGTGAAGTATGTGGGTGTGTGGGATGGGTGGGTGAGGAGGCTGTGGGGCTAAGAGGTGGGGATGCCGGGGGGGCAAGGGGGTATGGGGTGTGGCAGGCTGGAGAGTGCTGGCATAGGGATGGGGTGGCACCTTAGTGGGGCCAGGTCACCATGAGCTCCTTGGAGCATCGGTGACATGAATTTGTGACCATTGCCAAAAGAAGTTATGGGGCCAAGACCTACAAAGGGGCAGAGGGACACAGACCAGGGAGCCCTTGTTCCAAGCCCATCAGGTATCCCAGGTATCATTCCCATGGGGCACTGCCACCACCATGGGACATTCCTGTATCTTCCCTGTGCCCTGGATCTCCCTCAAGGAGGGGGGGACCCTTGTACTCCCTCTAGGAAGGGACAGACGGCCCCTCCAGGGTGCACAGGCAGCAGCGTGGCGGTGAGCAGGGCTGGCCACATCCCGCAGCGTGGGGAGGGTGCCAGGGCAGAAGCAGGAAGGAGATGCAGCTTTAACGGCATTTGTCGATGTTTACAACATGAGTCATCCAGATAAGCAGCCATAAATCAGCACCCCAACTTCCCAGCATCAATCGTGTCCTGTCCCCCAGCACTGGATGAGTGCCTGGCTTCTGCAGAAACAACCTCATAAATAACAGCAACAAAACAAACCCTCTCGCAGCCACGGTGGGCCGTGTGCGCCAAGCGCGAGATGAACGCCTCCCATCCATCACTTTAATGGTTGTACTCTGGAAATTAAACCTGTCACAGACCATCAAGGTGAAGGTTTTAAGTCTGTGACATCCCTTCAGCTCCCCTCCTCCTTCCTGGCATTCTTTTTTTTTATTGCTTTCCTTATTTTCCTCTCTGCCCCTGCCATCCCTGTCCCCCTCATCTCACCCCCACCCTAGTGTGCCCAGCTCCAGCCCGTGGTCCTCTCCGTGCTCCCTCGCTGCCAGAGGACCAGGTTGTACATCAGGTGGTAGATGTCTTTGGTCCTGAGGCTCCTGCAGTCGTGGGCTGGCATCTGCCATCATCTTGGTGCCCAGTCCTGTGTGCCTGCTGGGGGGGGGCACGGCTCCCCTGGGGCAATGGGTCTCTCCTGCCCTGCTGTCCCCACAGGGCAATGGCAGGGAATTGGGTACCATCCTTTCCTATTTCCCCCTCCCCTCCTCCTTTCCTTCCCTGTCTTTTCCCCCCCTTCCCTACATTTATTCCTCTCCTGCTCCATGTTGTGCCAACCATCGCAGGCTCTGGCACCTGGTCCCTCCCCTGGCTCACATGTCCCCACTTGGAGCAAGGGCTGCACCCTCCCCAGGACCAGAGCTCCCTCTCGGGCAGTGCCAGGGGTCTGGACACATCCTGCGTGGGCAGCAGGGCCCTTCCGTGCCCTGGGCTGGGTTGCCTGGGGACAGGGGACCTGGGCACTGAGGATGCCACACACCAAGGGGGAAGATGCTGAACCAGCAGCCACTGCGGGTCACTGTCACCCCACACAGGACTGTCGTCCACCCATCTGTCGGTCCATCTATCCATCCATTCCCATGCTCCTCTCTCCCATCATCTGCTTTCCCTGCCCATCCCTCTGTCCCAAAAGCATCATATCTGTGCTCCTGCCCAAGGTGTTGCCCCCCGACCCCACGGCAACCCCAGCCACTGCCAGGCGATACCCAGCCCTGTGAGGTGTGACAGCCCCTCACCAACCCTTACCTGTCCCATCGCTCGCTGACCAGCTGCTGGAGGTGACGCAGGGCTCCCCACAGGCTGCTGCCACTCAGCAGCTCCCGGTCACACAGCAGGTCCTGGGGGAAGGCAGCCCTCCCTGCCACCCCCAAACAGAGACGAGGGGAAGAGAGGAGGTGAGAACAGGATGTGGGGCAGGAAGGAGATGGGGCCTGGGGATGGGGCACCCCAGCCCAGCCTGCCCTGCAGCCCTGCATGCACTGGGGTGGGGTAGCAGGGCTGCCCCCTAGTCTGAGGGGGAGTAGAGAAGCTGGGCATTGTGGGGCTGGTCCCTCTGCCTGCATGGCCATCTCAGCATCGCTGAGGGGAGGCCCAGAAAATGTTCAGGAAGCATGGGAGGTCTACAGGGTCTGCCAGAACCCTGCAGCATCCTGAAGACAAGGGCAGCCTGCTTGCTTAGTGGGGTCAGGGCTTAACCCTAGTGCTTCTAGGGAGGTGGCAGGGGGTGTCTGTTGTCATCCTGCTACCAGGGGTTGATTTGAGCCCAGCCAGAGCAAGCAGGGCCCCAAGAGGATCATGGAATAAGCCCAGAAAGGGGCTGAGCAGGGTTTAGATATTGCCATGGGAAAAGGAGGACTCAGCACAGCACTGAGCCCCCACAAACAGCCTGAGCACCACCCTAAACCCAGGAGGGCTCCATCCCCACCTCGCTTCAGGGCAACGTCACACCGATGCAACCAGGTTGATGCCAAGATGGAAAACAGCACCGCTGCGTTAGCCAATTAATCAGGTCTGCTTTGCAGGGCAGCTTCGTTTTGCCCGGCAAAGCACAGACCCCAGCAGGGACGCAGGACAGAGGCAGGACAGGCACGCACGCATCCTGGGCATCCTCCTTCCCAGCCCTTCGTGCCTCCAAGGAGAAGAGCAGCTGGCATCGCGCAGGGATGCGCTGCTCCAGGCACTGTCCTATCTGCAGGGAAGGGGCAGTGCACACTCGAAGGAAGGTCTGGGGTCTCTCCCCTCCAGCTGTGCCGACGGGCTGCCAGCTGTGTGAGCCTGCTGTCCCCACCCGGCTCCCCAGTAACCCCGCTAGGGCAGCGCGGTGGCAGGAGGGAGGCAGGACCTCCTGTCCCCTAAGGAAGAGCACAGGCATACAGATATCAGCTTTATAGGGGAGGGATGTGGGGACTCCCCAGATACACACAGAGGAATAATTAGGAGTTAAATAGGATCCAAACACACATAAGTTAAAGGGGGGCAGGTGCCTTGCAGCCCCCCCTGCTCCACCCAGGCACAGTCTGTGTCTGCCATTAAAGAGAGCCCCGACACTGCAGCCCCTGTCCCCGGCTGGCTCTGTCCGCCTTTCACAACACTGAGCCAAGCTTCCTCTCCGTGGCACCCATCTCGTCCTCCTCTTCTTCTTCTTCCTCCTCACCCCCCGAGCAGGAAGAGTCCGTGCCATAGCCCAGCTCGGCAGTGCTGCGGTGCAGGAAGACCGAGCTGGGGCTGCGTCCCATGAACTCGGGGTTTTCGGCAGCCTGTCCCCCGGGCTCGCCGGGCAGCAGCTTCTCGCAGGCTTTGCTGAGCCCTCGTTGCTTCTCAGCCTCCGCCTGAGCCCCCTGCTCCTTGGCTTTGCGGCTCCGCTTCCACTTCATGCGGCGGTTCTGGAACCAGATCTTCACCTGCCGAGGGAGAGCCCCCAGGGGAGAACATGTTCCCCTGCCCCATCCTGTCCCCGCTCACCCCCTCGCCTTCCCTGCATGGAGGACCCCCCAAAGCCTCTTTATTTCAGGGCATCCCATGGTGCTGTGGGTCTGCGAGGAGCCTGAGGATGTCACAGGGAGACGAACCTGGGGGCCTGCTCCCTTCCCCCTGCCCAGCCTCCACAGGGGGGTGTCAGGGGACCAGCAACCCCCCAGGATGCCCAAGGACATGCATAAGGACATTGAAAGAGGAGTTTTAGCCCCACAAAAAGCCCCCTCTCACAGTGAGGGAAGGGATGGGAAGGCTCTGAGATCAAAGTTGGGGGTGGTGGGTAAAAAGATGAGCAGTATTTCTGGGAGGCCCTGCACAAGAGAAGAGCCTGGAACCCATCAGGCAGGTCTCTGCAGGAGATGCCCTGGGAAGGGCTGCTGATGGGGGCAGTGGGGTGTGGGGCTGATGGCAGCCGAGTGAGGGGCATCAGCATTGCCCATGACCTTGACTTCCCACCCTGCAGTGCAGCCCCACCACCTCCCTGGCAGCCATCCGGTGCCATCCTCTATCCCCCCAAGACCAAAGTACCTGCGTCTCGGTGAGCATCAGTGACGTGGCCACCTCAAAGCGCTTGGGTCTGGACAGGTACTTGTTGAGCTTGAACTGGTTCTCCAGCTCCAGGAGCTGCTGGCTGGTGAAGGCTGTGCGGGGCCGACGGCACTTCCCCATCAAGCCAGACTGCGGGGTGGCTGTGGGGTAGACAGTGGGCAGGGGTCAGGGGACAGTGGGGCTGGGGGCTGCGAGGGACATCCCCTCAGCCAGCCCGGGATGAGGAGGAAGGCGAGCGTCTCTTCTATCATCTCCCGCCCCAATAATGGCTTTATTGCCTGGCTGATAGGAACCAGCGAGATACATTATCAGGCCTCGGTGTGCAACTGGGATCAGTCCTGTGACTGAAATTAAACCTCCTTTTTTATTGCTGGGCCGTGCAGGTGGCTGCCCAACTGCCAGGGGCTGCGCGGCAGGGCGGCCGGCGAGCCCCGCTATCTCGCCCGCAGCCCTTGAAGGCAGCGCAGCACTGGATCAGGAGGCAGTGGGAACAAAGGGACCTTTGAGAGGCCAGTGTGGGGTGGCTGCCGCGCCGTGTTTGATCCCCTCTTATCTTCTCTCTTCTGGCTTTATTGTCCTCCCGATATTCAGCTTTTACTGCTTCTCCCAGCACCGCAGTGGCAATCAAACCCAGAGGTTTGCAGCTGGGAGTAAAGTGCCAGAGCAGCAGTGAGAGGCGGGGAGCATTAACGGCAGAAGTCCTTGGCATGTCCCTGCCACTGCGTCTTGGGGGACGAGATGGAGCATCGTGGCCCCAGAGACGTGTCCCGCTTGGCAAGGGTTGCTCCTGCTCACCTACTTTGCAAGGCATGGGGCACCATCCACATTATCTCCTGCAGATTCCAGCTTTGATCCCGACCTGCCCATCTCCCGAGGTGTCCACCGAGCCCTTCACAAACACAGCGGTGATGCACGAGGCAGGAATTTATGAAGGGAGCATTAACTGATCCCAGTCTGGGTTTGATCCCAAGTACTTGGATGCTGTGTGGGATGGATCAAACGGGTAGAGCCCAAGGCAGGCTGGAGCTCTGAGAACTCCTCATGGAAGCGGGGATGGGCACGACCCCTCCTGGACCTGCAGCCCCACAGTGCCAAGAGAGACAGCCCGTGGGACCCAGCTTGCAGCCACTGGCCAGTTACACTAGGGACTGAACAGATGTGCCGGTGGCTCAGACACACATGGTGCGTTATTTTGCACACAAGCCACTTTCAAGGCTAAAACCAAATGAGAGGCTCAAAGGACTGCCAGGACAAATACAAATGTCAGATGAAAGATGGCTCAGCTCTGCAGGGCCTGGCCGTGGTCTGGACACTGCCTGGCTGTACAAATCTGGGCAGAGACATGGGACCAAATGGACCCAGGAAGGGTCCCTTGTGCTAAGGAAAGGAAGTGCCGTGGGGACCAGCATCCAAGAGGATGGGGCAGCCCAAGCTAACACCCCTCGCAGCTCCTTGGGTGGGGGGAAATCCACATGTGTCAGAAAGAATTGGAGGGGAAATTCTTTCAGCCGATGTCGGTGGGGAGCGCAAAGCAGCCCCAGGCAGCATCTGGCAGCTCGAGGGCTCCAGCACCCAGTAAGCCCCCTTTGCTGCCAGAGACAGGAGGGTGCACCCGGTGCCTCAGACCCTCCCTGAAGCGGGGGCTACTCTGAGTGGGCTGGCTCTGCTGGGTCAGGGAAGGGTCTCTCTGAGCAGGTCCTCTTTCTGGGCATGGTTTGTAGAAGATGCTTCAGGGAAAGAGAAGGGAAGAGGTTGTGCCCACATCCCATCATCCAGTAATCTGGGACTTCTGTGCTTTCTGAAACCGAAGGCCGTTTTGTCAGGGGTGAAGAAATATCATATTCCCAGCCTGAACTCTCCACCTCAAAGCAGGGACCCCAGGGCTCAGCTCCTAGGGCACTGAATCCCTGCTCTGGGGAGCACAGAAATCCTTCAGACCACCCCGAAAGGCTCATCTGTGCCTCCTCCTGCAAGGCCAGATGTGGCCAGACTAAAAACACATGTGGGAAGAGCAGAGGCACAGAAGTGAGTCTCAACCCCAAAAGCAGGGGGACGTTGGTCTGTTCAGCTTCAGAGAAGACTGGAAGGCAGCTTGCTTTAACAACACCCACCACGGGACTCACCCCTCCCCGGGTAAGATGCTGAGGACTGCTTGGTCTAGCAGGTGAGAGAACAGAAAGTTTGCCCAAAAGCCAAATAAATCCAAACAGGATATATCCCAAATAACTGGCAGCACAGGGGACTGACTGCTGGAGCACGGTCCCTCTGCCAGCCCCAGGTTCTCCATCTCAGTGTCTCCAGTTCGGGCTCAGTGGATCGTTGTCCATTACAAACCTTGCACAGACCCTGACTTACCTGGAAATCCACCCTGCCTCCTGTCCCAGTGCTGACAAAAAAAACAACCCTCAAACCCTTCTGTGGTGTTGTCATACAGTTCAAGCCACCACCAGTCCAAAGCCCAGCCTACGCAGGTATGGCTGGCCACATAACCTGTGACCTCCCCTGACAATACACCCTTCAGCAGCTACTATTACCCATCACCACTGCTCCCCACTGTGACTTGTTCAAGATTTTCCCTGCAGATGAGATGGGGTGAGCCCAAACCAGCACAGCCCTAAGTTCCACCTGCCCTTCAGCCACTTGCAGCAGCAGCAGCTCAGGGTGGACCTGAACCACCAACAGCTCTGGCCACAGACCTGCTGTCAGCATCCCTGAAGGACCCTGGCTCCTTTGCATGTGGAGTTTCTCACTGAGGAAGGAGCAAAGGGAGGAGGAGAAAGAAGTGGAGGCTGAGGGTATGAGGTAGGTTCCAGTTACCCATGCAAAGAGGAAATGATGCCTTGTGGCTGCTGGTAGCTCCAGCCTATCCTGCCAGTGTGCTTGGTGGAGTCCTGTCCTCCCGTGTCCTGTGGCAGGCTGTCACACGGACACAGACAACATCCTCCCAAGGGATGCCCAGAGACCATCCCCCCAGGGCTCGCCTCCCCCGGTCCCTGCCAGTTGAGCTATGAACCCATCCCCATCACAACTACCATCCCACAGAAAGAGTAACCCTTTGTGAAGGCTCTCTTCCTTATCAAGCTCCTACCAGAAGACCAGCGACTGCCTCAGCATCACACCTTTTCTTGCCAAAGGATTTCCTATCTGCCCAGCCATCTCCTCCAGTGCTACATCCAGGATCAGAGCTCATCTCAATATCCCTTCAGCCTGGCAGGGCTCAGACCCCCTGATGGGTGCCCAGCATTTGGTTGCAATATCAGTAAATAAATTGCTTGGCCTGGAGCTGGGAATGCCCTCCGAGTGTGAGGCCAGGAGCTCTACAAGGCAGCTGCCTCCTGGATAATTAGATAAAGCTTATAAAGAATTGTTGGTTTATTTGATACAGTTCCGTCTACTTGATAACAAGAGTAATCCTAGGTTGATATTAACCCACTTGGTTTTAATTTAGTTTGTTTAGCTATAGTTCACTTAACTTTGTGGGCTAGCAGATAAAGGAGAGGAAATTAGCACCATGTCTGCTCTGGAGGTGTTTCTCCAGATGTCAGGGCTGGGAGGGGGAGAGGTGGTCTCACTGACATCAGGGCCATTACCAGAGGCTTCTCCTGGCCTGCAGGCAGCCCTTACATATGGGGCAGCATGTGTAAGGGCACCTGCTACCTCTCCTTGCCTCTTGCTTTTTCCACCATTGACCCGATTGCTGCTTGCCAGCTGTTTTCCAGCCCATGTTTCCTGCTGACGCCAGACTACTGTGCACCCGGCAAGCCTTGGAAGGTGTTGAAGCAGTTTGATATGACTTATCTTGCCTGCTGTCCTAGCCCAGCACAGCCCATCAGCCAGCTCTCCACTACTGCAGGCAGGATCTGGCCGGGGCTCCAGGCTATCAAGGTGGTGAGTGGGTGATGCAGAGAAGCAGTGTCCCAGGAAAGCCGTCTGAGCACCAGGACCCCAGAGGGGCATCCTTCGCTCTTCCTGAGAGCCTGCAGCTGTATGTCACCCCTCTCCACTCCTACAACTCTCCTCTGTTGCAGGTCTCTGCACTTGGTTCCCACCACTGCGCTGTACTTCCACACTGCCAGCCAGGGCAAATAAACCACAGCTCCCAGAAATACCGACAAGCACAGCACCCCGGTGCCAAATGCTCCCCCTGTGCAGTTTAGGAGGTTCTCAAATCCCTAGGACAGGGACCCGGGCTGGGAGCAGCAGAGCCCGGGTGGGCAGCATCCCTGCCTGCTCCTGCCTGCAGGCCTTCCCACCCAGCCCTCTCACTCCGCATTGCAGCAGACAGGCGCTGGCTGCCGCTCTGCAGAGGCAGCTAGGGAGGGAGGCACGGCACCCGCTTGCACCGCAGCAGGAGCCCTTCCCCGAGCAACCCCAGCACCCAAGCCCAGACCAGGTTCCTAAGGCTACCCACAGCCTCAGACCATCTCCCCAGCATCCTATGTCCCCCATACGCAGGTAAGCATGCGCAATGCATCCCTGCAAACTTGTGCTTTCGGTTCAGGGGCTGTCCTGCTCCTTCCCCCACCCTGACCGTCCTCAGGAGACCAAACTAGACTGTGCCTGCAAAACATCTCTACACAGGCAGCTAAAGAAAGAATTCATGATTTAGTCCTAAAATCTTCCATAAATAAATCACAAGGGTGACCTCCCTCTGGGATGCCCCAGAACATGTCCTTGGAGGCTTTCAGACACATCTCTCCCAAGTATCTGCCCACTGCTATCTGGAGAGCTAAACATGACCAGCACCAGCAGCATGGACACTTGTGCTCAGTCACCCTAGAAACCTCAGCCAGGCAGGTCCATCCATCTGCCTAGGCTGGGTGTTGGGACAGGGTACCTAGGAACCACAGGCAGTCCAGGAGCCCTGTGCCAACAGCAGAAGGCTCCTGCCCAGCCCACCACCCTCCTCAGAGAAATGATGAAGGGTTGGGCAGGCAGCATGTCCTAGGCAGGTGCCCCTTCCTGTCCCTGCATACCCACACCACTGTCCCCATCCCCATGCCACAGCCAGCACATTGGGGTAATATGAGCCCAGACACAGCCATAACGTGCAGCTGGGGCCAGTCCTGGTGACTACATGGACAAGGCATGCTGCAAAGGGACCTGCTTTTGGAGCTTGCAGCTAGCCCACAAGAGGAAAGGCTGAGGGCACACTTGAGAACCCAAAGGTTCCCAACAGACTGAAACAAGGATCTGAAAATGAATGAGGAACAGGGTCTGATGACAGAATCTACACAGCAGTGAGAATAACATGAAACAAGGACCAGGGGAGCAGGATCCCTGGGAGAACAAGCATGGAGAGGAGAATAGACCCCAAGCTAAGTGTAAGTCCCCCAGTCAAAACTGATGTCCATGAGGAGGTACAGGCAGGTAGATCAGCTGCAAACACTCAACCCTCATCATTCTGCTGCAGGAAGGCCTCAGCTCAGGCTCTGCATCCAGCTTGGTCCCTGTGCTTTGAGAAGGGAGGACATTTGGAAAGAGTTTGGAGGAAAACCCTGAAAGCAGTCAGGATGGAAACCCAGCTCAGAGCAGATGGAAGCAGCTGGGCTGTGTAGTGGGGGGAAGGAGAAGGGTGAAAGGGAGCTACAGACCCTCTGCATGTGCAGAGCAGGCAAGCAGAGGGTGGAGAATGATTTGCTGTGTTTGGTGTGACAACTCTTGGGAGCAAACTGGAGCAAGAAAATTTCACAGCAGGAAAATTGCTGAAGTACTAAACTGGAGAGCCTGGGGAGAAACAATCCCTACTGCAAAGGTCTCCCTAGAACTGGGAGAAAGCACCTTTCATCAAGAATATGGATCAGGGCAATGGTCACCAATTTAAGAATCTACAGCTTTGGCAGCTTTTGCTGCATCCTTGTTACACTTCCATGTGCCTCCTTTACCTCTATCCTGCTTTGGGCTCTCCAGGGCCCGATCCAGCAGATCTTGGGTCAGAGACTGCTTTTCTTTCCCCTGAGGTATCCCAGGAACCCAACATAGTGCTTCCCACAAAACCCATTGATATGCTGTTCCTGTCCATCCTAGCACAGCTCAAAATCTCCCTCCACAAGCTGTTCCCTTGCCCATGATCTGGGATTTGCTTCCTTTCAGTAGGGTTTTGGAGACAACCAGCTCTGGAGTAGGTCCTGCACTTGAGAGGTATGGGGCTGGTACACAAATGCAAATTTGATGCACAAATATCTCTACAATATCCCAGCCAGAAGCTGCGCTCCAGGCCGCAGGGGCAGGTGCAGCGGTGTCATCCCACTCTGGTGAAACACAACCCTGTGTGAAGCTACCTGGATGCCGAGATACACCAACAGACCCAGGCCCTATGAGGACAACGTGGCCTCTGCAGAGGAGCAGGAAAATGTTTCACTACCCAACAAATGGAGATTTTTTTTTCCCCTGCTCTTAACGACATGCTTGAAGAGCGCACACAGCCCGTAGCACTGGAGGATTATTCTACACCCTTAAGTGCCACCACCACCACTTCACAGCTGGACCTCTCCTACAGCCCAGGGAGATCCAGGGAAAGGGAGACAGCCCGGGGAAGGGAACAGGCTCTTTCTCTTCAACCTGCCCAGGTGCAATTAGAGGAAGGAGCAATGAATGGGATGTTTCATGTTAATTCTCCATTTTTGCCCTATTATTAATCCAGCTAGTTTATTAATTAGGTGACCTATCCAGCCCTATTTATTTTTTTTTTTTTTGTAAATGGGCTCCCAGGTTATTAAGACACTAAACTCAGCTAATAAATCCGGATACTCTGCCAGGGGTTTATTAACGAGCCAGTCTTCGTTTACTGCCTGCTGGCCCCATCTTTGCAGCGACCAGACCTCCGCTCACCCTAAGCATAGGGCAGGGTCTGGGTCACACTGCCAGGGGTGCCAGCGACAGTGCCCGGTGTGACAAGAGCCTGAAGTCGGTCTTTGTGTCATCCGTGCCCTGTAGGACCCTCCTCACCCGTGGCCCAACACTGCAGTGCAGGACGCGGTGCCTGCCCGCAGCCCCGGCCATGCCCACCATGCAAGGGGCTCTGCACGGAGCGGGCACCCAGACGGGACCGGGGCTGAGCTGAAGCCGAGCACGCTGCCGGGCTGCCCGGTTCCCGCAGCTCCCGCCGGCACCGGGCTCACCGGCCCCGCCGAAGCGGCTCCTCGCCCCTACAAGCCCAGCGCGGCGGCGGGCAGGGGTCCGGAGCCCGGTCCCTGGGCCGGATCCGGCCGCGCATCCCTCCATGCCCCAGCCTTGGCGGGCGGTCCCCGCTGCAAGGACCCGGGAGGGTTCGTTCCCAACCGCACCGGCAGGTATTTATTCGTTTCCCGGTGACGGTTTCGGCCGCCCCTTCTTTATTTTCGTTTCCCAACCGCCGCGGCTGAGCCCAACGAGCTGGTGGCGGCCATGCAGGGCCAGCAGCTGGGGCCGGGGCGGCTGGCCCTGCCCGGGAGCGGCTCCGCTCTGCCGGCACCGGGGCGGGCAGTGCCCCTCGGGGCCCTCCCGCAGCACCTGGCCTGTTTAGAGAGAGACTTTGCCCTTCGAATCGGGTTCCCGGGGCCCCGCAGCCCTCGGAGGTCTTCGGAGCGCGGGTCTTGCTCCCCCCGCCAATGGGACCCCCAAACCTGCCCTGGCTGGGGAGTGGGTGTGGGCGCAGCAAGAGGGGTCAGCCCCGAGTGCTCGCCGCCCCCGCCGGGCTCCCGACCCAAATTGCCGGGGAGCCGCGAAGGGGCGGCCTCGGAGACCCTCAGCGCCCCCGTCCCCGAGGGGACCTGCACCACTTTGTGCAGGCGCTGTTCCCCGGGGGTTGGAAGGGGCGAGAGCCGCGTCCCGCCCGACTGGAGGGGTCGGTCCCCGGGTCACTCACCGTGGAAGTCGGAGAGCCTCGGCACCAGCATCCCGGCTCGGATCCAGTGCTCCAGCGGGAAGGAGCCGGCCACGGCCGCCTTCAGGTGCTCCGCGCCGGGCGGCGGCATGTGGGGGATGCCGGTGTAGGCGAAAGCGGGGTGCTGGCCCCCCAGGGCCGGGAGCGGGTACACGGCGGGCGGGTATAGGGCCGGCAGGGCGCCGAGCCCGGGGCCGGGGAGGTGCAGCAAGCCGGGCTTGGGGACGAAGCCGGCCGGGGCGAGGGGCGCGGCGGCCGGGGGCGCCCGCGGCGAGGGGGTCTCGGAGCGCCCGGCGGGGCCGGGGCTCGCCGCGGGGCTCCCGGGGCTCAGCCCCGGCGGGGAAGCGCCCCGCGCCGGCTCTTCAGCCAGGAGCGCCTCGATGCGGAAGTTTTGGGACTTCTCCATGAGCTTGTGCATGGCCCGGCCCCGTGCGGAGCCGCCGGACCCCCCGCTCCCCTGCCAGGGCACAGCCCGGCCGGGCAGCCCCGGGCCAGCCCCGGGCCAGCCCCGGCACCGGCGGGCATCCACCCGCGGGGCCCCGCCGCGCCTCGCTCCGCGGGGCTGCCCTCGGGGGCAGCCCTCCTCTCTGCTCCTCCTCCCGGGCACTCGCTCTCCCGCCGGCACCGGGGGGAGGTTTTAACCCCCCCCCTCCACCTGCCCCAGCTCCCCATTGGCTCCCCGCCGGCCCCCCGCCCCGGCCTGCCTCCCCGTGGGCCCCGGCCAGGCTCCCCACCGACCTCCCTCCTCTGGCTTCCTCATCCCCCGGCCACAGCAGTGGGGTCACGCCGAGGCCTGACCCGGACTGCTCTGCCCCTTCCCCAGCCTCACAACCCAGCCGAGCCCTGGTCCACACCCAGGGGGTCCCCCCAGCCTGCAGGACCTGCTGACCAGGGCGCTGAGCCCATCATCCCGAGCCAGAGCTGATCTGGCTTTCCATAGAGCCCCTCGGTGGGGAAGTAGGTCTCTGGCTGGAGGAGATCTGGAGACACTAGACGGACTTTGGCACATGTAGGCGAAGCCTGGCTGGGCTCCAGTGCTGCCCTGGCTCTGCGGAGCCCCCAGGTACTCGGGGGACAGAGTGCCTGGCTGGGAGGGCAGGAGAAGCGCTCACTCACCGGCAGGCTCCTCTGCACCCCACGCACTGGGCATCACCAGCAATGCCCAGCTGTGCTGTTTCCCATTGCACCCCTCTGGCCAGGGAGATCCGTGGAACTGAGCTGGACACACACAGGGGCCACCAGCCTCCATCACCCATGTCTGTCCAAGATGCCAACAGAGCAGGTGTCTACAGGCAGATTGTTACTCATTTGCTTGGTCTTATCTTTCCCAGACAAGACACAGGTTGGAGAGTGGCACCTGGGAAGGGCAGAGAGGAAAGCCTTGTCTGGTCTGGGAGGTGTGGGTGGGCAGAAGCAGAGCTGGCCCAGACCCATGGCACTGGCCTTCAGGGAGAAGCAGAGTGCTTGTGAGTGCGTCTGTGGTCTCTAGCATCGAGGGTCTGTGTCTGTCTCTGGGTCCTACCTTTTTGTGTCTTGCTGACACAGCAAGACAAGCCTCTGCTTGTTTGTGTCCGATGACGGGTCCTGCTCTTTGGAAGGTGTCAGGGAGCTGGTACTGCCATGCCTAAATATTATAATGGCTTAGGGGAGCTCCCATCCCTGTATTTCTTCCTCCTGCAGCATTTCCAGCACTGCTGTATTCCCTGAGCAAGAGGCGGGTCCACCCTCCCGTATCCTGTGTCCCACAGAAGCTGCAAGCAGATGCCCAGGAGGGAGAAAGGCACGAGCATATGGGGCCTTCCTCAGCCTCCTGTGCTTTCTCTGCTCAGTAACCCCAGGGGCTTCTCTTTCTCATGCCCATCCAATTTTGTCTGGATCCTGCTGAACTCCCAGCACACATGTCACCCCACTGCAGGGAGCTCCAAAGGGCCCACATATGGGACAACTTCCTCCTTCCATTGCCTGAGCCCGGCACCCACAAGCTTCACTGGGTGGCCCTAAATCCTTGTGTGGGAACAGCAGCACAACAATCCTTTTCCAGCTGCCTCCCTGGGAGGGAGGAGGGCAGGAATCAGCCCCATGGGCAGCCCACAGCTGGATTTGCTCAGAAGAGGATTTGGGGTGGATGTCACCCCACAGTAACACACCATACCTGGACAGAGGGTACTGAAGGTGGAACAGTGTCCCCTTCCACACCCAGCACCCCTGTGCCTGCTGCTATACCCTCTCTCCACCATCAGGAAGTCTGTAGGGCTCCTCCCCTCCCCCAAATCCATCCCCCTCTGCTTTCCCAGGACAGAAGCCAATGTCCCTGCCAGGCAAAAGGACCCCAAGTCCTTTACCTCTCCTGCCATGTGAGTAGCCAGCCCTGCCAAGCAGCAGGCATGGGCAGAACAAGATTTGGGGAGGAATGGAGCATCCTGGCTCCCAAGCACAGAGGGAAACTGCAACAAGGATCCAGGGAACAGAGGGCACAGTGGAGATAGGACAACCCTTCCGCTGCAGGTCAACAGCCTGCAACAGTGACAGCAAAAAGGGAGGAGCCACCGCTTCCTTATCTGAGTCCCCAGGACTGGCTCCAAGGATTGCAATGGCTTGTTATCTTTGCACAGGGAACGTGCCTTGAGACCCAGGGCAGAGATCGGGGCTGCTGCACTAGGGCACAACAAAGAATTCACCACCACAGTCACAGTGGCCACCATGGAGTGGAAGACAGGGAGGTAGGCAGCCCAGGAGAGCCCAGGTAACCCCTACCAAGCCCTGAGACCATTTGTGGCTGTATCCACTGTAGCTCAGGTAGTGGGAACAGAGCTTGAGTGAGGCTCATTGGGGGTTTGGGTCACAGCACTGAGTTACAGCCTTACTGTTCTCATGAAAGTCCCCTGCGCTACCCAAGGAGGGTCTCCAAAGAGAAGCAACCCTTCCAAGGATCAGCAACCCAGGCTGGTGCCCAATTTGCTGATCACAGGGTGATGCGAGCACACGCAGCCAAGCTGCAGCCTTTGAATTGCACAAGCAAGAAATCCCTGCAGACACCAGCCATAACACCTGTGTGGAAACATCCCAATAAAGAAATTTAGGAAAAACATGGAGGGAGTTCCCTCTTCCAGGTAAGTCAAACCCAGACACTGGGACCCTGCAAGAGGGTTGTCCAGGGCTGGAGCAGCCAGCACACTGCCCACACCATGCAGGGCAGAGAGCCCGAGCCCAGGGCTGTGCACAAGAAAGCTGTGCTGGGTGATGGCCAGCAGAAGGGGCGGGATGCAGGCAGTGATAGATGCCAGGGTGCTGATGAGTTCACAGTCTTCAGGGTCATTAATCAGATCAGAGCTGGATTAAGGTGTCCGAGGTCTGATTAGCTTCATTTCCCGCCTCAGGAAGGAGGGAACTCTCTTCCCCATCCATCAGGTCCTCCAGTGACAGCTCACCTGGTTGCTAACTAGATCTGAGGACTGTAATAAGTGAATATGACTGTGGCCTGGCCCTTTACCTCTGCCCAGCATCCTTCCTCCACAGGAGGGTCTCCACAGAGGATCTAAGGCAACTCCGAACATCAGCCAAAGGTAGCAGACCCCAGGATATCAGCCAGAGAGACAGCTCATTCCCATGGCCTGGAGGTGCAGGGTACTATGGGCAGGAGCTGCCCCAGGAAACCACCCCAGTTCAGGAGGAGGTGGACTTTAAGAGGGGATGTTCCCAGCCAGCACCATATTGCTCCCAGTGCCCCCACAGCTCATCCTGTGCTGTTATCCCAGGGCCTCCTCAGCTCACCCAGTGGTAGCAGAGCCCTCCCAAGGTGACCAGCTCTGCGAAACAGGCCAGCAAACACCACCTTGCTGCTGTGGAATATCTTGGACACATCCAGGATAGATCTCCTGAGCCCAATACAGAGCTAGATGAATCAGTTCAAAGCCCTGAACCAGCCAGGGTGCTTCTCCCATCTCCACATCCCTTTCTGGCTCAAGACCACCCTATCAACATCTCTGTTTGTCCGTTGTCTGATGCACCTCATGTGGTCTGTGCCCTAAAGGTACCTCCACACTTAACCACTTAGTCTACTCCTGTCCAGCAAGTGCAGACCTGTGGGAGGTCCATGCTGTCCAGGCATCAGCAATGTTCCTGAGGTTCCTCAGCTCCCTCACCTCTCTGGGAGGGCCCTGATGACAGCATCCCTCTCCGGGCAATGGGCAGCACCAGGAACCTTCACACAGCCCAGGGCTTCCTGTGACTATTTCATTTGCCCAGACATTTTTGGGGGATTTTCTGGATGTGCCTCAGCTGGACGTTCAGAGCTTGGTCTTTCTTCAGCCACCTGAAAGCAGCAGTCACAGCAGCATCTATACGGGTGCACATAAGTCCTGCAAAACCTTTTATTGCTGATATGAAGGTGCCCAGCTAGATAACTGGAGCTCTCTTTGCTGTGTCCATAGCCTGAAACAGATTGTCTCCATGCAACTTCCATCTATGCGAGGTCAAGCAGCAGGAGTAAAACTAGAAGAGCAAGCACCCACATGGCCACCAAAGACACCCAGCTCTGGTGCACACAAGTTTTCAGCATATGTAGAGACCTACAACACTATCTACAGCAGTTCACATGCTTCCCCAAGCAGCCGTCAGCAGTGCCTGAGCTCTCAGAAATGAGCCATGGTAGTATTTGGGAGCACAGTTCAGTTTTACAGCCCTACCTCTTCCTCAGTGTCACCTTGGGAAGCAACGTAATGTTCCTCACCAAACCCAACTGCCCCAAGATCAAAGTCAAGGGTGCCGAGGAAAATCCATACCCTGATAAAAAATTACTGACTGGGAGCAGACTTTCATGTTCCCAGGATCGAGGCCTTATCCCAGACATCAGATGAAGACATGACCCATGCTGGGCCTGTGTCTTGCTTTCCACCTAACCTGTCATTTTGGCTGTTCCTAGATGCACCATTTAGCATCAGGTCCTCCTGGTGGGTTTGCGTCACCTCCTGCCTTCAGTCAATAGATGTTACCTTTGAGACAGGGACCAGTGCAGGAACTGGTGTGCTTAGCCCATCCCACAGAGGTGGCAGGCACCTTGATTTCTGCCCATGCTGTGGCTTTTAAGCTTTGAAAGAGCTCCCTGTCCCCAGGACGGCTGTACCCGCTTGCTAAGCATTAACTACTCTCCTGGTCACAGCCCTCAGAGCTTTCCATCTTTAGAAATTATTTTCCTGTAAGAGACCTACAGTGCAACAACCTTGTTTAAAGCATCTCTCAGGAAGCAGTGGATCTTGCTGCTCTGGCCCTGGCGCCTCAGGTCATCTTGCAGAACTCCAAAGTCCCAAGCCAGCTAGTAGAGAAATACAGCCCAGAAGCATTCCCCAATGCTATAAGCCTGCTTGCAGGTGTTTTCCCAGCCATTCCCCCATGAGAAGGACTGTAGAAGTGTCCCACTCTCACCTGAGCTCTGCAGCCTCCAGCCCAGAGCAGGCTGAGCCCCTGGTGAGAGGCATTTGGTGTAAGATCCCCTGGTCTGCTCCATTTTGGGGTGTCCCAGGTTTTGTGGGAGCCCTGACTACTGCCCGCAGCAGGATGCTGCCCTTCCGCTGCCCTTCCCCTGCCCCTCACAGCAGGGCCACCTGCTATCTCTGGAGTCTGGGAAGCCACAGGAGGCTGGTGGGGAAGGTAAATAAACTGCCAGCCCCGTGGTGATTTGTGACTAAATGAACAATTGAAGTCACCTGCGAGTGGCCCAGGGCCCGTTAACCAACCAGATAATGGGTCTTAATCAGCCCAGCACTGATGGGAGCTGAGCCCACCCTGTGTCAGACCCGGCGCAGCTACCCCTGGGGTCCCAGGCTGCTTGGTGGCTGTCCCCTCCGCAGAGACACTGGCAGAGGCATCCACACCACTCTTGTGGGAGCAGAGCGGCCGTCCGCAGAGCCCCGCAGAAATGCTCGCAGGGCTCCTCGTCTGTCTTTAGGGTTCTCCCCCTGCTCTGGTGATGGCAGGGGACAAGTGCCAAGCAAGTCGCTGAAGCCACCTCCCTGCCTGCTTCCAGGGGTGCTGTGCTCAGCCACTGCCATGCCCTGTCCCTGCCTGCATCCCCTCCTGCATGGGTCTTCCTGCTCCTGCCCACCCCGGGGACTGCTGAGCCAGCCACAGGCTCCTGAGGGCTTCTCCATCCTGGCACATCAGCTGCTTGGTCCGACATGCAGGGATCTGTCCTGGAAGGCAGAAATCCACATACCTCCATCCCCTGCCACTGCAGGGGCTTGGTGGGCTACACAGCTCCCCACACCCACCTTACCCAGCCTTCACACCTCCCTCCGCACCGAGCCCCAGGTACCTGCCCTGGGCGAAGGGGTTAATAGGCAAAGCAAACAGGCAAAGCAAACACGGCTCAGTCCCTCCTAGACAGGCCTCCCGCAGGGATTTCTGAGCAGCTGTTTATTTAGCCAAGCAATTCCTCAAATAAGCAGCCCCATCTCTGATGGGACATGGCAAGGCTGAGCAGAAAAACATGCTAACAGCTCCCATCCTGGAGCAAGGGGACGGCAAACCAGCACGGGAAGGCTCGCAGGGCAGGGAGGGTGCCTGCTGCCAGAGAAACAGCCAGGGCAGCTCTGAAGTGTCACACCTGATCCCAGCACACAGCCACTGCGAAGGGCTGGGGCAGCAGCACCCTGTGGGATCAGGCCATGGGGCTGCAGGGGACAGGCAGCGGATGCCCTCGAGGTCCCCTCTGTTAGCTGTTGGCTCGGCTTCCTGGGATGCAGTGATGCACTACAGAGGTGCTCAGGCCTGGGGACAGACGGCTTGGCCCATTGTAAACACATGGCTTGGAGAGACAGGGACGCATGGTCAGCTCAGATCTGTTTCTTGCAAGAACCCAGGGCCTGACTGCCACATTTCCAGTCCCATTAGCCCCTCACCCCTTTCCTCTTACATCCTGAAACACCATGAGCCCACAACACCCACCCAGAGATCTCCATCCTACTGCCCCCCAAATGAGTCCTGGCAGCACCTGGGCTCATCCTCAATGTCAGTCCTCACCCCAGGCCTTGGCTTTTGGGGTTAGACTCTAAACAGCCAGCATCTCCCACAGCCCAGCCTCGTCCAGGAAAGCAGGGAAGTGACTGAAGGCACAGCATCCCTCCTGCTGCTTCCCTATGCTGCCGCTCCCACAGCCCTTGCCCAGCACATTGTGGCCAGTGCCAGACATCCCTGGCACAGCCAGGCTCTCCTCCCCCTGGCACCCCCATCGCTTGGCACACTGGGGGATCCCCCAGCCCTGCTTTTTCCTGTCACCTCCAGGATCTTCTGGTCTTGTTTCACTGGATCTTGCCCCAAGGCCCAAGTTGCTCCCTGGGAGGGAAGGGAACCAGGGCTGGGGGACACACAACAGCACAGGGATGGGTGCCAGGTGACCCCCCCCCCCCAGCAGCACAGCCTCACCTCTTCCCAGTTAATGGCCTTTCCATGGAGTCAGCTCCTAACCTGCTCCCAGGGTGACTGGATAAATCAACTACTCCTCCCAGGACCTTGGGCTCTAATTAATGTCAACTCATTAACGAGATAATGGCCATTTATTACCCTGTCTCCCTGGCTGCTGATTAACCCTTGCCCAAGGCAAGGGGTGATGCCGTGGGACAGGGATGACAGGAGTGGGTGACATCTCTGCAGTGAGGCCCAGGGACACCTCAATAATGGGGGGACAGACGGAGGGGCAGGCAAGGAGGACTGCAGAAGGGCCTGAGAGAGGGACAGATGGGACAAGGAGGGGGTCAGGACACTTGGGTTTTCTTCCTAGTAGTACAGCAAGGGCTCAGTGGATTAAAGTGTTGAAGGAGCTGCCAAGACTCATGGACTTCCCTTTGGGTTGTCACGGTGGCCTCCAGCACATCCCTATGCCTCACTGTCCCCAAGTGTCCTTACCCCAGCACATGGGGGAGAGCGTGGCCGAGACCTAGAGCTCAGCACAAAACTTCTGCACAACCCTGGTCCTCAGCCTCTATTCTGAGGAGTTGCCACACAGCCCCACAGCCAGTGGGAAGCCACCAGCATGTCCTTGCCTCTAGAGGCACAAGCAGCGGTGCCATCTACCCGGGCACTGCCTATGCCACAGAGCTGTGAGGCAGGATGACCTGCCCTGGAGCAAGAGGGAGCCTTTGACTTGCCCTTGACCTGGGCCTGGGTATGGAGGTCAGGAGCAAGGGGGCTGGGGTGGGCACGGTGCCCCCATCCAGCAGCCCAGTGCCAGGCTGTGGGGGCTAATGCTCTCCATGCATCAATCATGCTGCTCGGCGGCTCCCTATTAGCGGGAGCAGCGGCTGGTTAATCAGGCTGAGGGCTTCGGCTCGTTAAGCTGACACCTCCGTTGCGAGAGTGAGACATGGGGGCACGCAGGGTGCCACTTATTTATTTTCTTCTTTCCCAGGGAATATATTAAACAAATTAAATTCCTGGAGTGTTGGGTCAGCACAGTCGGCTCTGCGCCCGTCCCAGCTCCACCCAGCTCAGCCGTGGGGAGGGGACTGTGCTCCCCAGCCTGCAGCAAGCCCCTGGCACTGCTGCAGGGCCCTGGCCCTCCTCGTGCCTCCCCAGCCCCTTAGGATAAGGCACAGCCCCCCCTATCCCTGCTATTTCTCTCCCCGGGCTGTGGCTGTGACCACGGCTGCTCAGTGGTGCTGAGCATGGTTAGGAGGACAGGAGACCTTATGGGAAATGCAGACCATGATTTTGTATGGAAAGTCCCCTGGGAACCTACCTGCTGTCCCTGAATGGTCTTCCTTGTATACACAGGGATGGGAGCTGTGGGGCAGCCTCAGGTGCTTTTGGGGCATCTTGTAATGCTCCCTGCTCCAGGGAGAGCCAGGGGCTGGTTTCAGCCATAGCACCAAGCCTTTTTCTTTGCACTCTGGTATTGGGGACATCTGGGCTAGTGGCAGGTTAGGACTGCAAGGTCCCTCTGCAAGCAGGAGTGCTAGGAGGGAGTGCACTTATTCTCTGTAAAAATTGAGTCTCCATCACAGGACTCCAAGAGCTGGTGATTTAGAAAAAAACACCACACATCCCAAGAGCAGCTTTCACACCACAAGTGTTAACATCACTGGCATTGGCCCCAAATCATACAGAGCCATGAGAACAAGGGTTTTTGCTGAAGCATTCCCCTGCACTGGGCCCTTCACCTGCTTCAGCATCACTCACCCCTTCAAAACCAAGTGCTGTCCCTGCTCAAGCCCCCTGAGGGTTGGGATGCCGCATCCTTGCTGCTGGGCTACTCTGCTCCACCCCAGCACCGGCTGCGTTTCAGCCCTGCTCCAGGTCTGGTTAGGTGACAGTCATGGATGGAAAACGTGCTGCAAATTAGTCATTAGTCCCTGGAGTTGTTTGTTTGTTTATTGACCATTAGCAACCCTTCTCTCTGTCACCACCTTTTCCTTCCCCATTCTTCCAGCAAAGTCCGTGGCAGCCTGTCCTGCTCCACTGTCCCACTCCACCCCATCCCATCTTGTCATCCCCTTCCCTTCACAGAGCCCAGTCCCTTCCACTCAACCTCAGTCCTTCAAGTGCCTCTTCATTTCAGGAACGGACCCACCTTCTGCTGGTGGAAGGGTGACTCCCTGGAGGTTAGTGAAGAATCAGAAATAATTTAATTTACCTTCCTGTTCAGGCGCTTTGATGAGCTGAAAGGCCCCTTGTCAGGCAGCGAATCCATCTTCCTCCAGCCTTACATCAAATTTCATTCACTAATTAGAAACTCCTGCCCTAGAGCGTGTTGCCCCCACCCCGGCCACCCATTCTCCCCACCAGCACCATTATGAAAATAAATCGTTCCATTAGCCACATTGTTGTGGCTGTGGGGCCCAGCGCCGGGAGTTATTAGAGCAGGAAGGAGGGCGTTGGATTAAGACGAATGATTTATTAAGGAAAAGGACGCTGATTAGATTTTTACTCGTCCCCTGCGCGTGGGCGCATACTTACACACCCCCCATCCCGACGCCTGGGGCACCCCAGAGCCACTCGTGGAAGGTCAGCGCCGGATAGCTGCAGGGTTTCCCCCAGGGCCATATCCTGCTGGCTGCTCCCGTGGTGCTGGGAGCCTCCCATCTCGTACTGGGACAGTGTATGAGGTAACGGGTGATGCCTGCTGCCAGACCCCCTGCATGGTCCCCAGCTGCCCCTACCTGACCCTTCTTTGTATGGAGGGTGAGGGACCACCAGCATCACCCCCAGCTCTGCCTGCCCTGCAGCGGGAACCTGCAGCAGGTGCTGGGTGGGTCCTGCTGACTGGGGAGGGGATATGGAAAGGGAAAGGTGGGCTTTGGTGTGTTAGCTCCGTACCCCGTTCTGTGGGAGAGGGAGCTAGAGGGTACCCCTCCAGTGGGAGGGGTGGCAGGGCTCACCCTGGGTGGGGGGAAAGGGAGTCAGCCCCCTCTGTGGGTCCGGGGTGCTCTCTGCATATGGGAGAGGTGGGGTGGGCATGGCTGCAGAGGTAGGCACTGCCCCAGGGTGCCCATGTCCTGTGGTCCTCACAGTGCCCATGCTGTCACCATGGGCCATGAACATGTCCCGTGTCCTGTCCCCAGAGGTGACAGAGACGAAGGACACAGGAATACCTGGGTGCTCCAGACTCTGTCTGGGATATAAAGTATCTGGGCTGGAGAGAGAGTAATTTGTGGGATTGGATGGTGATGCTGAGAGCTGGGGGGTGTCCAAGCCTGACCAGTGAGGTGGTGGACATGTGTCTGTCCAGGGGATAAAGGTGTGTGTAGGGCATGGATGTGTGTGTCTGTCCATGTCTGTACAGGCACAGCGGGCTGTGGTGTGGCTCCCAGGGGCTGCTGCCTGCTGAAGCAGCTCCATCCCTGCCCAGCGTGGGCAGAGGGGCTCTGGGGAGGGCAGGCAGCCCCTGCAAGGGAGGGGGGGCTCTGGGGAGGGCAGGCAGCCCCTGCAACGGAAGCGGGGCTCCCAACTCTGTCCCCACACGAGTGCCACGGTTGAGAGAGGGGCAGGAGGCGGGGGGCTCGGGGCAGAGGGGGAGGCGGTGAAGGCATTTGGGGCGCGGGATGGGCTCCCAGCCCACACCACGCACCCTCCTGGAGCTCCTGTGGGCCTGGGGCCAGGGCGCTGGGACACCCCCCCCACACACACACCCCAACAGCGCTGCAGAGAGCAGGGTCCTGCCCCTGCCCCCGGAGCAGCAGCACTCCGAAAAGCCATTAAGCTAAATTAAGCTAATGAGAGTGAGTGTGGGAGGCGGGTACGGGCTCCCTCTGGGGGCACCGCCGGCTGGCAGCGAGCGGGGCTCAGCCGGGCCGGGCAGCCCCTCCTGGGCTGTGCCCGGGGGCAGCTATGTGTCTGCCCTCTTCGGGAGGAGGATCCTTCCAGCCTGCTGTCCCGATGCCCACAGGCCCAGATATTTCGGGGTGACCCCCCTCATCACTGTCACAGCCCAGGCCATGGGGACCTGGTTGGACCCCGAGCTCCTGGACGATGGGGACAAGCCACCTCCTTGCCTGGAGATATTCCCCCCTCCGCGGGGAAGGTTTGGGGTCCCGCAGGATGCCCACCCTGCTGCCATCTCCTGCTTGCGCCGCTCAAAGGTACAGTTCCCCACAAACAGGAGATGTTTTTGGGGTGCTCTGCTCCCACTTCCCGAGCCCAGATGCCCCCCAGCACCGCTTGCCATGACCCCAGCACCCAGCACGCCAGCCTGGGGCCGGGAGCGGGGTTGGCTGGTGCTGCCACAGCAGAAGGCCACGGTGTGAGGGACAGACGGGAGAGGCGGGGATGGGGACAGTGTCCCCCCTTGTTAACAGCACCGGATCCTGTAGCCTTTTCAAGGCTCTGAATAGGAGGTGGTACCTCTCCTCCCCTGAATTTGGCGGGGGGGGGGATGTTGGCTCTGGTTTAACATGCTCAGACAGGGCTGGAGGGATGGGTGGGGACACACTACCCCAGATGGGAGCATGTGGGGGGTTTCTCTTGCTGCCACATGCCCTTCCTCTCCCTCCCGCCCACCATTCACATGGTAATGAGGACAAAGTGATGGAGAGACATCCATTGTGGTACCCTCCAGCCCGGCCCTTCTGCCGGCCACCCACCAGCATCCCCATCCATCATCACCCTGGTGGGACCCCCCCACCCAGGACTGGCACCCTGGGAGATGGGGTTGCTTCGGGTGCCCACGAGCAATGACGCAGCCCCCAGGCTACCCTGGCTCTCCTGGGGCTGAGAGACAAGAGAGGGGGGGACATCCAGGAAAGGAAGAGCCCCCCTCATAAGTCCTATCTGTCGCTGGACATCATCTTGTCCTCACCATCCTTGCCATGGAGATTTATGGGGCTAGGGGAGAGTTAACGGCAGTTCAGAAAGAAGACAGAATTTTATTTATGGTTGCTCCTCTTTCCTCTCGCTGCCCTGGGACCAGCCCAGAGCCAGGATGTCCTCACTTTCCCTGCTTCCACCCCAAAGCAGCCCCCCAACACCCTGCAGTATCCCTTTAAAGGGGCAAAGAGCTGTTCCCCCATATTCTCTGATATGGAGATGGGCTGCCCACAGTGCCATGGGGCACCCCAAAGGGCACATCTTCTTCCCATGCACCCCTTGCTTCCAGCTTCCCTCGCCGTGCCTGCGACGGCAGCCTGATTGAAATTTCACTCCATGAAGCGCCTCTCGAAAGCCTGACCCTGTGGCCCCCCCAGGGACCAATTTGTCCTTCTCTGTAATAAGAACCTAATTAAATTAGCTCAGCCGCCTCACAGAGCCCTTAAATTAGCCACAGTGATGAGAGCCTTTGCTGACAGCCTGCTGCCAAATCGCTCTGCACTCGCCATGCTGTGGGGTCCAGGGGAAACCCTGGGGGGGACCCCGCTCCCAGCTCCCCCAGGGAGACCAGGGCAGGGCAGCTTGGAGATGGGGCAGGGGGTACACAGAGGGGTGCGTGAGTGGGACAGATATGGAGAGGCTGTGTGGGGTGCTGTCTGGTGGTCTTCCCTTCTGCTGGCATGGGGATGGGGTGGAGGGAGGGACAGGGCTGGCAAGGGGCGAGGGGACAGAGCCAGCAGTGACTAGAGCTAGTGACACTGGAAACCCAGTGTACAGGGTAGGGGGTCCATCTTCTCCAGGAGCACTGGGTTAGTGGGTGTTGTGCTGATGGAGATGGTGGGGAAGGGTGTCCCAGCACAGCTGGGTGCTGCGGCGATGGGCCCAGACTGGGATGGAGAGGTGTCCCCGGCAGTCCCATGGTGGCTGTCCTTCCTACATCCTGCCTCGCTTGCCCTAGTTTCCAGGTGACCCCAATGACAGCTTGGTCCCACACAGGCTGGGTCAATCCCGCAGCCTCCAGGCCCACCTCCCCTGGATATGAGAGAGTGGGGAGGGAGAGCTCGCCCTTACTGGTGGGGGGCACTGGGGTGGCCAAATCTTGCTCCTAGAGAAGCGCAAGATGCCCTCTAGCCCTGCCTGCCCTGTTTATGATGAGCAGTAAGTGTCCCCAGTCCCTGGCTGCCCTCCCCACACCAGAGCTCGGAGTGCCCGCCTGGGAGACGATGGATTTATTGGGCCGTGTCCCCGACCAGGAAAGGTACATCCAGTGAAGAGACAAAAATACACCTGCCACCGGCTGCGCTCGCGCTCTCTCACTTCGCCCTGGACAACAATCACCATTAAAACTGTGCTTTAAAATAATCTTTAAATAATTTCTGCTTTTTGTTTTAAAAAAAAAAATCACCCCCCCAACAGAACAGCTTTCCTCCCCGCCCGCTCCGCCTCACCCTGCGCGCACCCACGCTGCCTCCCATCCATGGTACATACAAAGAGCAGACAAATAAATAAAGACGCGTGATGCTGCAGGGGGGACACGGGTCACAGCCCCCTCCAGCCCTCTCACCGCCGCTAACGTGGAGCCAGGGGAGGTCGAGGCTAGGATTTTGGGGGGGGGACCGTGGCTGCAGCTCTGATGGGACTCCCCCCGGGTCCCGAGAGTGGGTGAGCAGCAATGAGTTACCCTGAGGGTTTGGGGTGCTGGGGGGTCGGGGAGGTCAGGCCAGGCAGGGTCTGGAGCTTGGGGAGTGTTTTTAGCTTTGGTATGGGAAAGGCACCGCTTAGGGCTGAGCCAGCTCAGGGTGGGATGCTGGGAAGCCAAGGGAGGGAGCACTTTCTCCCCAGCTGCTTTCCTTCCCCTGGCTCCAGCAGGCCGGGGCTGCAGCCCCAGCTCTCCCCACCCCTGCTCTCACCAGTGCGTGCCCATGCCTGGCGGGCATTCGCACCCTCCTGGCTTGCACGCCTGCCTCCGCAGCCCCCTCTTGCCAGCCAGAGCCCCCCATGCTGTCACAGCATCCCCACGGGCATGCCTGGCCAGGTGGCCTTGGTGCTGGCTTTGGGCAGAGCTCAGGGTCCTGCTCCCCAGCCTCTCGCTCCAGCAGCACTTGTGTCACCAAGTCAAGGGTCTCATGCTAGAGCTGTGCCAGCCCCTCCAGCCCTGCCCGTGCTTGGGCACCCCAGGCATACAGGGGCTGTTTTTGGGTGCCCCCCCCTGCACCCGCAGTCCGGGCTAAAGGCAAAGCACAGTCCCAGTACCTGGGTCACCCTCCTCCCAGCCGCCATGTCCCAGGGGTGGGAATGGCATCGCCCACCCTCACACCCAGCAAAGGGCCATGGGGTCCCGTTCCCACAGCCTCCCCACAGGGCGCAGGCAGGCTGGGAGCCCCGCAGGAGCAGCCTGCAGCCAGGGGCTCTCTCCTCTTCCCGCTCCCCCTTGTCTCTCAGACCTCCATCGTTAGCTAATTCTGCACACGCACACGCACATCACACACACACACACAAATAGCAGCATGTGGATCCAGCCAGGGGCACCCCCATGTCTGAGAGGGACCCTTCGTGCCTTCTCCCCTGCCCCCAGGAATGGGGTGTGAAGAGGGGATGGTGGGCATGGAGGAGGCACTCCGGGGAGTCCCAGTGCCCCCCAACCAGGAGGTGGCTGTGCCCTGAGCAGGCAGGGCTGGGGGGCAGCTCCCCATGGGCACCCAGCTTTGGGAGGGGGTGCTGGTCCCTGGTGAGCCACCCTGCAGCCACCACCTCCGCCAGCAGCACTGGCCATGGCCAGGGTGCACCCTCAGCTCTCCACCCCAGGTACCCCCAGAGGGTGAAAGCTGTCGGGGGGCAGGAGCAGCCTGCCCAGGTGGTAGAGCAGCCCCGAGTACCAGTGCACTCCGTCCCCCTGCACCCCTGGCAACCCCACCAGGCTGTGATAGAGCCGGAGCGGCCAGAAGGCCAGCTGTGCCAGATGTTGCTCCTTCACCAAGGCGAAGCACGAGGCCACCACACCATCCACCACCAGCGTCCCGTGGCGTGTCAGTGGGGCATAGGCTCCCACATCCCTCCGGTCCCACACCCCCACCACCTCGGCGGGCTGCAAGCCGCCCCCCGCCGCTGCCACCAGCACGAAATGTCCGGGCTGCACGTGGCTGGCGAAGGTGGGGCGGAAGCGGGTGGCGGGCGCCGAGGCGTTCTCGGCCACGAAGAGCAGGTGGGTGGGTGTCAGGGCCAGGCGCCGGGGTGGTTCCCGTGTCTCGATGATGTGGAAAGAGGTGAGGACATTGGGCTCCTTGTCCAGGAAAGCCAAGAAGTCGCTGTAGGTGGGCCTGCCTGCCCCATCCATTGCCAGCACCCGCTGGCCTGGGCGCAGAGCCCACAGCGGCGTCCGGGCACCGTCCTCCAGCGTCGCCAGCGCCTGCCTGGGGAAGCAGCCCCCTGTCTTCGCAGCGGCCGAGTGCTCTGCGAGGGGAGAGAGAGATGACAGGAGGGTTACCCATCTGCCAGACCCCCAGCATCACCCTTCCTCCACACACGGAGACCCTTCCAGGCTGCCAGGCTTTGCCCACCCAGGAATAATCCTGCCCTGGCATCACCAACATGCACATGTCCCCTGCACACCCCCAGTCACCAATCCAGCCTCCCTGGGCACCTGCTATCCCAGCCACTGTGTCACTGGGGGTGGCACTTAGGGGCTCGAGCCACCCATGGCAGCACCTGCTCCCCACTGTGGTGCCAGGGTGCTGGGACCGCTCTGCAGAGCCAGGTCCCGAGACCTGCCTGGCAGGGGGAGTGGGGCACAGCCGCAGCCCCAAATGTGCAAGGCAGGGGGCACCTGAAGCTCGAAAGAGGGGAGGCAGAGCCCTGAACCAGTGGCAGGCTGAGGAGCAGAGTGTCTGTCTGCACTCTGCATGCCCACAGCATCCCCATCCCCTGCAGTGCTGGGCCTGGGTACCACTGAGAAGGATGCTGCAAGGAACGGCGCAGGGTGCAGCACCCTCCCCCAGCACAGCAGCACCCCTCCACCCTCTGCTGCAGCCCTACTCCGTTCTCCCGCCTGCTTGCCCCTGCACTGTTGATGTTAGCTGACCGCCTCTCAGAGCTGCAGGGAGATGTCACAGCCCGTGGCCATCATCAGGCAAAAGCTACCAGCCTCCTGGGCAGGGCTTTGCTAGCGGTGGTCACAGGGTAAAGCACCCAAACTCTCTGGGACTTGTTCCCTGGGATGGTGGCACAGCAGTCCTACCCCTCCCCAGACAAAAGGATGCAGCAAGTCACCAAGTGTCACCAGGGGCCCATCCTGGCACTTAGCAGGGGAACCCTGTCTTTCCAAGGAATGGTGCTCAGCTCCCACAGCAGCCTTGGTCCCCCAAGCCCCAGCGACCCCCATCTTAGTGTCTGTATGACGCCCTCCCACCATCTGCCAGGGGCATCTCATCTAGGGTCCTGCTCCTGGCCCTGCATGGTCCCAGCTTCGAGCTCCCAGCCCCCATCAGGGCCCTCTCCCAGGTCCCTCATCTAATCCCTGAGTGTCCCCACCCAGATGGCACTGCCCCCCATCCCTCCCCAGCTTTGGGCAGAGACAAGTCCCAGCCCCCAGGCCCATGAAGAGAGGCATCCATCTCTGGGACAGAATCCTTTTATTGCTTAGACGAGGTGCAGTGTCCACCCTGTGCCTGCCCCGGAGGCCAGGTCCCAAATCCTGCATGTCCCCAGGCAGGTGGCAGAGCCGTGGGGAGGGGCTGGCAGGAGGGTGAAAGAGGCACCTAGCAGAAGTGGGGGGCACAGGCGCTGGGCATGGAGGGGTGCACAGGTGCGAGGGAGACCCGAGGAGACAGTACATACAACAGGCCATGTGGCCATTCATACAAAAATAAAAGCCATTTACTAAGGGACAGGGGCAGCCCGGCTGCCCTCTGTACACAGCTCTGGGGGGGTCAGGATATGCACCCCACAGCCTCCACCATGCACCCTTGGGCTTCCCATGTCCTTGGGGATAAATATGGGGGATCCGGAGCCGCTCCGGAGCGAGGGGGCTGTGGCCAGCCTCCAGAAGCCCTCCAGGGCCTCAGGGACTGATTTTGCTGCCTGGGTCATGGCATCCCTTTTCAGTTGGTCCAGGGGAGCATTCCAGGATTCAAGAGCTTCCGTCCTTCTCCAGGGGCACAGCCCCACTCCTCTGGCCAGCCCCAAGGGTCTGGGGTCATGGTCCTTGCTTCAGAGCCTGGCCCCACTCCTCTGGCCAGCCCCACAGCGTGCCCTGGGGCACGGGAGCCCTGGTCCTTCGCCCACGCTTTGTCCCTCTTCTTGGGGGGCGCGTTGCTCCCTCTCTGCGGCGCGGTCGCCCCACCTTCATTGCCGGCCGGCGTCGCGCCCGTCCTGGCATCGGCACGGGGGAGCGGGTCAGCGCGGGGGAGCAGGCTGGCGTCTGGGGGTGTCAGGCCGCTGGCCGCGGGCTAAGGGCAGTAGGACAGGCAGAGCACGGTGGGAGGCGAGCCCGGGGATGAGACACGCGGGGCAGCACCGGCGCACCAGCCCCGGCACACGGCAGCACGGTGCGTGGCACACGGGGGTGCGGGCACGTCTGTGGGCAGGTGTGCGCGGCCCCAGCCCCCTCCCCGCGCGTGTGCAAGGCACGGCTCTCCGGCACGGCAGCCGTGTGCCCGCACGGTGCCTGCGGCCGCCCAGGCCGCCTCTGCGCCCACGCGAGCCCGCGCACGGGCAGAGCCCTTCCCAGCCTGTCGCGCCGCGGGCACGCAGGCAGCCGGCTGGCGGCACGGCCCTCTCCTGGCTGGTGGCCGCGGGGCGAGCGCGGCCGGTGCCGTGCGTGGGCCGCTGCTGCCCTCTGCCGCACGCAGACAGCGCGGCCGCGCCGCCGGGAGCTGCGCGGGGCGCGGGGCTGCAGCAGCCCGGGCAGGGCGGCTTCTCCCCCGGCTCGGGGGGGACCTTGCACCCCACGCAATCCCGTCCCGGCCACGGGCAGGGCCTGAGAGCAGCCGTCTGCCCCTGGCAGCCCCGCACGGGGGGAAGCAAACACGACGACAGCACCCCTCACCCCAGTCCAGCCGCCTCTGCCCCCGGCACGCCCCAGCTCTGCTCCCCTCCACAGAAGATGCTGCACAGCAGAGAGCTGATCCCAGGGCACCCTGGCCCCTCCCTGCCTGGGTGTCCCTGTCCCTGGGCCAGTCAGGGCTGGAGGGATGCTGGTGCGACAGCAGGAGCTGAAGAGCAGCTGGTGGAGGAGGGCAGGACTGGATGGTGCTGAGCGTGGGCAGCTGGGCACTAAGGGACTGCAAGGGTAGAGGCAGGGGAGACGGATGCGATGGGCAGACTGGGGGGACAGGCTGGGGGAGAAGGGGATGTGGGGTGGGAAAAGGAGGGGTGTAGAGAGGGTGGGTCAGGACGCAGGTCCGTGGGAGCTAGATGGGGAATTTGCCCCGTGGCGCTGCTGGCCACAAGTGTGTGACTCACTCCCCACCCGACTGTGTGCCCCAGATAGGGAAATCAGGCTGTGAGAGCCAGCACCCCCCCGGGAGCAACCCACCCAGCCAGCCAGGCTCCCCAGGCCTGCCGCAACAGTGGGGCTGGCCCCCCGCCCTGCTCACTGCTCCCCCCGGCCTTACCTGACTTGACGGAGCAGTGGATGTGCGCCTTGGACTCGTAGTAGACCCAGTCGAAGCCAGCCTCCACGGCCAGGCGAGCCAGCATGCCATACTTGTTGCGGTCACGGTCTGAGGTCGTGATGTCCACGGCTCGGCCCTCGTAATGCAGCGACTCCTCCGAGTGGTGCCCATCCTCATCCCAGCCCTCTGTCACCCGCAGCTTCACCCCTGGCCACTGATTCATGACGGAGATGGCCAGAGAGTTCAAGCGGTCCTTGCAGCGCTGCAGGGCAGAGGGGCAGTCAGTAAAAGCTTTTTGGAGGGGGAGTTATCTGCCTGGTTGGCAGGTTGTATCCCATCATGCTTCTACGAAGCCTCTCTGGGTCCCCAGACCCTTTGGGAGTCGGTCCAGCAGAGGAAGATGTGAGAACATGAGGTGCCTTGTCCATCCCATGCCCTTCAGACTCCCTGCAGTGCCCAATACTCCCTTGTCTGACACAGCATGTCCCAAGGGTGTGCACCTCAATAGGGCACCCATCTCCCCCTTTATCCCTCCCCCACTTCCCAGCTCATTGAAGAGCCTGTTGGGCAGCAGAGCCTTGGTCAGGGTGAAATACCCTCTCTGCTCCCAGGACACCTCCCCTGCACTACAACTGCCCCAGGGGCTTCCAACTGACAAGAGGAGGATGCAGGAGCTGAGACCCTGATGCTGGATCTCCCAGGGTCTCCAGCACTGCCTGTGGGCACAAATGAAACAACCTGCCCAGTCCTCAGCACAGCTCTCTGCTTGGTATCACTCCTCAAGTCCTGAGGCGCAAGGACACAGCACTGGGCAGCCTCACAGCTTCATCCAGCTTCTGCTCTCATGGGAAATGCCGAACACACCCAAGAGCTCTGTTGTGCTGGAGCAGAAGGGATGTGGGGTGAAGCCTCCTCCACCTCTCCCTGTCACAAGGGCTGAAAAGCCAGGGCTGAGGAACAGCAGCAGATCCCCAAAGCTCCAGACCTGGTGGCCACAGAGGTCAAACAAGCAAGATAACTGCCCTGCCCCACCATGGTCCTCCTCAGCAAGCAGAGGGATGCCAGTCCCGAATGCCTGCACCGCAGCCCTTCCAGCCTCACCCTGCGCTGCCCGCTTCCCCCAGCCACCGCTGCATCGCAGGGAGGGACCAAGCCCCTGCGTGCTTGGCTTGCAAAAGTAGAGCCCGCAGCTCTGATCCCTTCCCGTGCTGCAAAAGACACAGAGGAGGGCTAGAAAGGGTGCAGGAAAAACAATATGGCAGCTTCTACACAAAACGAGGTGAATGGACTAGGACAGTGCAGTCTGGAAAGGAGATGCTGGGGGGTCCTGGAGAGCGCTATAAAATCAGGGCGAAGGACAGAGCATTCATGGTCACACGTGAAGCCAGTTCTGGGAAGCATGAAATGAAACGACCAGGCAGCAGCTGAAAAATCAGACACTGCAGGGGACATTTTCATGTGATACCCAGCTCAGTGCTGGAACTCCTCACCACAGGATGTCACAGATCGTGAGACACAGTCACAGCAAGCATGAGCCAGGGCTAGAAAACCTGATGCTGGCTACACCCCGGGCTCAGAAGTGTCCCAGCACTGCTTCCACAGGGAGCTGCCCCCCAAAAAACGTGGGCCCTCACCCTGTCCCCCAACACCTGCCCCTGTCCCAGGGAGGTGGGTGCTGCTGCTTTCGGGGAAACCCACTCGCGCTTGGCAGGGTCTGGGCCCTGGGAAGGGCAGTGCCAGGCAGGCCTTTGCCCCGCATGGGGCGGGGGAGCACCTCTGCCCTCGTCCCACGGCTCCTTGGGTGTGGGGAGATAAGCCAGGAAGGTGCTGGACAAACAGTTGCCAGGTGAGGGGAGGAGGAGGAGGAGGGAGGGGAACGACTTTTGTTCCAGTCCAACACCACCGTGGTGCCACTTGGCACATGGCACAAGTAGCTCCCAAGGTCCCTGGCCCTGTGGGGACCCTACAGAGAAGGGCAGTGAGGGGGTTCAGGGCTGGAGGCAGGCAGGGAGTCCCCAACGTCCCCCTGCATCCCCCAGCCATCACTCCAGGTATCCCCTTGCCACTCCCACGCCAACACCCCACTCTGGGCACCCCTCCTGCCCTCACTGCCAGCCCTTCTGTCCTCCGGGGGCACCCTGCCTGCACACAAGCACCTCCAACCCCTGTCCCCCAGACAGGGACACTGCCTGCCACCAACCCCTGGGGCCGGGTCACCCTTTCCTAGCGGGGTGCCTTGTTCCCTGCATGTGCCTCTCCCAGCGCAGCCGCAGCCCAAGGGTCCCACCATCCCCTCCCTGCCCGGGGCAGCGCCCAGCTGCCTGCCGGGCTGGGCACACAGCGGCTGGCAGGGACCCAGAGCACCCTGTCCCCGGGCTGCCGAGATGGGTAGCTCTGCCTGTGCCTTCGGTGGCCAGCAGGTGTCAGAGCAAGGGCAGGGACCGGCAGGGACCGGGCAGGGACCGGCGGGGAGCGGGTACCGACAGGCAGGGAGTGGGGAGCGATGGGCAGGGAGCAGGTACCCATGGAGAGGGAGCAAGCACCCATGGACAGGGTGCAGGCAGGGACAGGCAGGGAGGGTCGGGGAGGGACCAGGCACTAACGGGCGGGAAGCAGGCACGGATGGGCAGGGAAGAGGCAACTATGAGCAGGGAGCAGGTAGGCATGAGCAAGGATAAGCAGGGAGCATGTAGTGATAGGTAAGGGCAAGCGGATGGGAATGGGCAGGGAGTGGGGACAGGAGGCAGGGAGAAGACAACAACAGTCAGGGATGGCCAGGGACGGGCAAGGAGCAGACAGCAATGGGCAGGGAGGAGGCACGGGCAGCAGGGAGCAGGCACAGACGGGCAGAGAGCAGGTAGGTAGAGCCCGCCCAGGGGCTCTGCTGTCTGCACAGACAGGTAGGCAGGGACCAAGAAAGCTGTGGGCATGGGTTGTCTGCAGGCTCTGTGCTTGCAGGGGTTGCAGGGAGAGCCCACCTCCTCCCCACGCACAGCCCAGAGGGGCTACAGCATCCTCGGGGACACGGGTGATCAGGCCTGCCTGCGTGGCATGGTCCCCCTCCTACCTGGGGGTGAACACAAGGTCTCACAAGGTGACAGCAAAGACATGGAAATGCCACCATGGCCCATGAGCCCTGCAGGGCTCAGGCTGGAGTGGTATGTCCAAGCTCAGCATTTTGGCTCTGAGCCCTGGCCATGGCTCATCAGCCCCAGCGCAGTTCTGATGCCCAGCTGGGAGGCTGAAACCCAGGCAACAGGCATATAGCAGGGTTTGGGGGGAAGGTGGGTGGTGACAGTGTGTTGGGGGTGGGCACAACTTGTCCCTGTAGTGGCATAGGTGACTGGGCACCTCCACGCCACATGCAGGATGGGGCCCCGTGCCACCATGCTGAGCTGTGTGGCTCTGTGCTGTCCTGTATGGCTTTGTACTGTCCCATGCACATCACTGTGGAGACCCTGGGGATGTTGGGCTGGGCTGAGCAGAGGTGTTCTCCCTGCTGACCAACACTGACAATCCCTTCTCGTGCGCAGACTGGAAACAAGACCATGTCGTATGGGGGAAGCCAAAACCCTTTAGGGAAGGCAGCAGGTGTGGAAGGAAGGGCACAGCTCCAAGATGGGGCACAGCCACCAGGGACCCCAGGGCCATCTTAGGAGAGGTACGCCGGACCCTCAGGTGTGACCACAGTCTCAGCAGAGGAGTTGTGGACGGAGCGTGCTTGACCACAGCTACCCCCATGTCCAGAGCCTGGCCAGGAGAAGAGGGGTCCCATGAGCATCTCCTTTACAGGTGAGGTTTCTCCCAAAGGAAGCCAAGAGTCCAATCGCAAGGTCTCCGTGAGCAATTCCTCACCACTGTAAGGACGGTCTCCATGCCAGTTGGGCCAACAGTGGCTGAAAGGGGTGATGGCTGGGGTAGGGAGAGGCTTGGGGTTGGGACTCCATGGAGGCAGGGGGCCCAGGACATTCCTGGCCCAGGCTGCTGGGGAGAGGTGAGGCAGGCTCTGCCTCCAGCCTTATCTCAGCACCTCCGAGTGGGACCAGCAAGAGCAAACACATTGGAATTCTTGAGGAAGATGAAACGATAAAGGAAAGGCGGGCAGAGAGCAGCACTACCCACCCCCCCAAGCAGGCGGCATCTTCCGGCTGCCTGGGACACCCAGACCCTTGGACTTGGGGAAAGAAAACAGGTTTGAAGTGAGTCAACAGCAGTAAAAGCCAGTGCACTGGGGGAAGGGACAAGGAGTTGGATCAATGGCCTTTCCCAACTCATAGCAACACAGCGTATGGTGCCAGAGCCAGACCTCCCACGTCTGGAGACATCTCCCACAGCCAGGGGCCACAGGACAAGCCCAGAGGGCTGTGGGACGGCAGCGAGCTACCAGAAGTCATTCCACCTCCACAGCAATGGGGACCATTCCCTGCAGAGCTGCCCAAGGCACCATGGTACCCATCTGTGCATGGATGCGTGGTGGCCAGGGACCCTGCTGGGGTAAGAGCCCTCATTTGGGCACCCCAAGACGACCAGGGAGCTTCCAGGTACCCTGCCAACAAGGCAGCAGGACAGCGGGATGCGTGGGGCTGGCAGGTGGGACACAGAGCCCTCCCTCTCCCAGGGGTGCCAGGGGGACTGATGGTGTGAGGGCGGGCAGTGGGAGCACTGTCAAGAGCAAACTCAGCCAGAAGCACTCTCTTGCCTCCAACTCAAGCAATATGATGTCACCCGCTTCCCCAATGCACGGGCTAGCAGAGCTCACCGCTTCCTCAAGCATCCCCGAGGCTGTTCCCTGGGGGATGCAGGCTCCAGCCCAGCCCCAGGGCTCCAGTGACCAGCAACCATGACTTGTGCAACTCTCCGAGCTCAGTGCTGCCTCACAGGGGGTCTCAGTTCCTCTGCTGCAGTCCCCAGCCTGAGAACCGCCCTGGACTGTGGCCCCTGCCCTCAGAGACCTGCCCCTGGGGCACACAGGGTTGCAGAGCTGCCAAGCCAGCGCCCAAGCCACTTCTCCTCCCATTGTTACCAACACCTCGTCCAGAGACCATGGCCAGAGCCCCGCTCAGCACATGCCACCATGGCCATCCATGCTCACCCACCCGCCAGCCCCAGACCGGGGGGTGCAGTGGGCAGCAGGGCAGCCCCGGCTCCCCCCCGCCTCTCCCGGGAGCTCGCTCGGGCTGTAACCCAGTGCTGAGGCTGGTGGCCAGGTTTCTTAGCAAGGCCATGCGGCTCCTTATCTGCATTCCTGAAACCCTCAGGCATTCTCCTGGCAATATTAAAACACAGAGTAACCTTCGTCCAGCATCACCCCCCTCTCCACTGCTGTCCTCTGTCCCCCCCCACTCCTCCTTCCCGCTGGCCCAGGGCCCTTGTAAGCTGTCTGCAGCAGGACATTTGCAACAACAGGTTGTCCTCGTCCCCAAGAGCAGCAAGCCGAGGGCAGCCCTCATCGGGCACCCTTCACCATCCACCCAGAGACACGCAGGAATGGGGCACTATGGCATGGCATAGGGGTTTCAGCAGCAGAGTGGGGACAAGGACAGCAAGGGTGCTCCCAGAGCCCAGCTAGCCCCTCTCCTCCCTGCCAGCACACCGGGCTGTGCCTCTCGGCTCCAACGGGCAGGCTGTCTGCTCTGCCAGCCGGCAGGCAGAGCGGAGGGGCAAGGGCAGGATGGGTGCAGCGGGGCAGGGTGCTGCCTGATCAGGGAATGTCACGGCACCACACTGCCAGCTCGGGGCTGGTTTGGCAGGACGCTGCTGGATCGGGGGCAGTGTGGCATGGCTCAGGGGGCACCAGGGCAGGCTGCTGCCAGCTCAAGGGACAGGGGGACAGCGGTTGGGGTACAGCAGGGCAGGCTGTTGCCAGCTCAAGGGACAGGGGAACACGGATTGGGGTACAGCAGAGCAGGGTGCTGCCAGCTCAAGGGACAGGGGAACATGGGCTGGGGTACAGCAGAGCAGGGTGCTGCCAGCTCGGGAGGCACAAGGGCACACCTCGGGGTGCAGCAGGCATGTGTGCCACAGGCTCCGAGGGGCAGCAGGGCAGGGTGCTGCCATCTCGGGGGACAGGGTGCTGCTGGCTTGCTGGGCAGCGTGCTGCCGGCTCCGGGCGCAGGGTGCTGCAATCCGAAGGCGCAGCGGGACAGGCTGCTGCCCGCTCCGGGTCCGAGACGCCCAGCCCAGCCGAAGGGGCAGAGCTTTGCAGCGCACGGCGAGGGGAGATGCCCGCGCTGCGCAGCCGGCAGCCCGGGCCGGGCACCGGGATGCCCGGGGCAGGACGGGGAAGCCACAGCGCCGGGTGCCCCCGCTGCTGCCCGCGCTGCCCCAGGAGAGCGGGGCGCAGGGCGCTGGCGGGCGGCCCCGGTGCCCGCAGGTGCCCGAGGCAGGGGGAGAAGCGGGCGGCGGCGGGGCCGTACCTGGGTCATGAGCCGGTCGGCGCCGGTGTTCTCCTCGTCCTTGAAGATGATGTCGGGGTTGTAGTTGGGCGTGAGCTCCTTGAAGCGCTCCGAGTTACGCGCGATCTTGCCCTCGTAGCGGCCGCTGGCCCCCAGCGTCTTCTCGGGGACGTTGGGGCTGAACTGCTTGTAGGCGAGCGGGATGAGCTTGCGGGGCGGGCGGCGGCGGCTGCCCACCACCCTGCCCGGCCCGCAGCCGCGCACAGCCGGCGCCAGCAGCAGCGCGCACCCGCTCAGCAGCAGCAGCAGCCGCGCCGGCTTCATGGCGCGCTCGGCGGCCCCGGGGCGGCCCGGGGGACCGGCGGCTCCGGGGGGGGCCCCGCTAGGCTCGGCCGCCGCTCCCACCGCCCGCCCCGGGGCTCCCCATGCGGCGCGCAGCCGGCGGGCAGGTGCCGGTGCCGGTGGCGGCGGCGGCGGTGGCGGTGGCGGCGGGGCGCGGCGGCTGCCCGGCGCGGGTGCGCTCCGGCTGCCTGGTGCGGCGGGCCGGTGTCGGCCCGCTCTGAGCTGCCGTGGCCCGGCGGCGGCAATAAATAGCGAAGGGCCGTTTGTTTTGGCAGGCGAGCGGCTGCTTGCGGGGCGCGGGGCTCGGTGCTGCCGGAGCCCCCCGCGGTTTGCGCTCCGGCGGTCAGCGCGGCGGGGCTGGAGCCGGAGCCGGAGCCGCCGCTGCCTCCGCTCCCCGGGCAGGAGTGAGAGGGGAAATTGAAGAGATCCGGGACCGGGAACCGCCAGGACCGCACCCTGCCCGTGTCCCAGCCTCCCAGGGCCCTCCCTCCCTCGCCTCCTCCCCGCGGAACCTGTCCCGGGCCGCCCGCAGCCTCCTCCCCCCGGCCGAGCCCGCAGCCCACCCCGCCGGGGGTGCCCGCCGCCACCTGCCCCCCGGGACAGCCCCGCCGACGCCCCGAGGCGCGCCCCGCACGCCGCACCCTCCCATCCCGGGGCGTCCCGCGGGGGGTCCCCCGCCGTGGCGTGGGCACGGGGTGGCACCCCCGGGGCTCCAGCCCCCGCCGCACCGCCTGCTCGCCAGGGGCCCGGGCCTGCGGGCGGGGATCAAACAGAGCAGGGAGGCAGCTGGTTGAAATTTAACCACAATATTCTCGCTCCCCATTGTTTCCAGGGAGGCCCGATATTTCCACAACAGGATTATGGCATCTGATTAACTCGCTGAGACAACAATGAGGGGCTGGGATGGGCTTCCCCTTCTAGCTGCCAAAAGGGGAAAGTAAATACAACACCCTGATTTCAGGAGAGAGGGCTTGCAGGGCCCCCCTGGTTCTCCCCCAGCTGTGTGCCGGGGAGGGGTCTGGCATGGCTCTGCTTGCACCCCTTCTGGCTCCCTAGGACCTTCCCAGGTGAGGCAGAGCCTTGGGATGCCCCTGCACACACAACTCTCTCAGGGATGTCTTCTCGCCAGCTCTTTGGTAGGCACAGGGCATGTGTCACTCCTAGGGGTACACAGAGAGGCCAGGCTGGAACAGCCCGGCTGGCAGTCCGGCCACTGTGCTGGCCTCAGTGGGACCAAGCAACCTGGGCAAGAGGGACACAGGCTGAGGAGCCAGCAGCACCCATGGGCTTGGGATGCTGCTATCCAGTGGCCTCAGGGACCATTTCCTTTGCAGGAGCTGCAGGCAAAGTGCAGACAGCCAGAGGTGTCACCATCAGGTTTTCGTACTTAGTAGCCACACTCCATCAGGTCTTCATACTGGTTTTGGGTACCCGAACCCAGTATGAAGACCTGGTGGTCTTGGGTACCCCAAACCAGTGCCCAGAGCCTCTGTGAAGTCCTGCCACTGTGTGGGATGGTGGGGATGTCCCTCTGCTCCTGCACATGATGGAGCAAGAGGGTCTGGCCAGCAGCCCAAGGCCACCCTGCTTCCATGTCTCTTCAGGTGACCCTTCTAGTGGAGCATCCTTAAGGGCATCATCAGCACAGAGAGCAGAGGGGACGCATCACAGCACCACTCCCCATCCCTGCTCCTGCTTCCCAGGGATGCAGGAGGGGCACAGTTCTCTGCACATCACGGGCACAGGAAAATTGGAGGCTGGGCTAGGTCCACAGAGTCCTCCAGGCTGGTTCGTACTCCCACTGAAAGAATGAGCCCAGCTCCCCACCTTGCTCATTGCTGCCACGGGGGAGTGGGGAACAGGATCATCTGGGGTGGCACTGGGTCTGGGGGGTGCAGGACATCCCCTGGCACAAGTATCCTATGGCTGCCGATGACCAAACCCAGACCTCCAAATAACCTCTGCAGCCTGCCAGCATGCAGTGTGCACGTCACACACGTCTGTCCCCCTCCCAGCAGCTCTGGGCTGATAGCAGCCTTGCCCAGCTCTCACTGGTACAGCACTCACGTCCCACGGAGGTGTAGGGCTGCAGACAGGGCGCTGGGTTTGTCCATGACTGCAGCTCCTACCCATTGCAGGGGCCCCAGCATCCTGCGTGGGCTCTGGCCACAGCGAGCAGTGACAGCGTTCTGTCACTGGGTGCAGAGTCCATCACCTCCCCATGCAGCAGGGACGTGCTGGGCTGGCCTGGCTCCTGCTCGGGACACGGGACACAGGAGAATCACTCCTGCTCATTAACAGCTCTGTGCTGGTGAGGAGCAGTCCCCTAGGAACTGCCCCAGCTCCAAGCACCCCTGGTCCTGCCCCACTGCCCTGTGCTGGTGGCAGGGGTGGCTCTGCAGCTGGGAATGCTGCTCCAGCTCTCTGCAATCCCTTCCAGGGGAGCTCAGGCAGACTGTGGCTTCACCGCTGCCCACAGCATCGGCATTCCCAATGCCAGCCCGTATCCCTGCCAGACAAAGCCCACTGGGACATTGGGCCAAGTGGGACGGGAGCCCCAGGGACAACAGGGCAGCCAGGGCTGGATGTGCAGGGAGGCGGCTGAAAGCTGCGACAGGGTCTGTCTAGCCAGGGGGTGAGGGGGGATTTCTGCTGGGGCGCAGGGGGGGGATTTCTGCTCAGAGAGCTGGTGGGAAGGGGCGTTTGCTGCGGCAGCAGTAGTGCACAGGGAGGAATTACCTTCCAGTGGAGGTGGGGGAGATGCAGCATCCATCCCGGTATCACACAGCATCTCCCACAGCACTCAGCCACTCCAATGCACCGCTGGCCACCACGCACCGCTCCTGCCCGTGTCCCGGCTGTGCCCAAGTCCCTCCTTCCTCTGTACCTCGTCTTTCCCCCGCACCGCATCCCCCTAGCCCTGCCCCGGGCGGGAGGGCAGCATTCCACAGACACCTCGATGGGTTCCCAGGGCTGCCCGGGGCGGGGGGCACGGGGCTGGCCCAGGGCCCCGCAGGGCTGCCCGGAGCCGGGCAGGGCAAGCAGGCGGCGGAGCCGGGCCGTGCAGTCTAGGTGGTGCTATTTCTCTATTTTTGCACTGGATGGGTTTGGGTTTTTCCTCTCCCTTTTCGCTGCCTTGGTCGTCGTCTTCTCCTCTCTCTCTCTCTCTTTTTTTTTCCTCTTTTCCTTTTCTAAAAATACTTGACAGCGATTGAAAGGTCCCTTTAATCGAGGCCACAGAGCCCTTATTAAGGGCACGGGTCGGGGTGCTGGGCCGTGCCCGGCATAACGGCTTCATTAAATCCTGCGAAAACTAATATTTATGGAATCAAATTTATGGAGGCCGAGGCCGAACTTGTGGCCTTTAATGTGTGTCGGGAGCTCAAATCCAGCCGGCTCCAGGGAGGAGGGGGTAGGGACAGGGAAGGAGACCCCAGCGGGACAAGATGGGACAATGAGTGGTGACACTCCCTGGAGCCGGCAGCAACCTGGGCCAGGGAGGCACTGGTGGCCCCGCGATGGAGTCTTGAGGGCTGGGGTCCCTGCGGTGGCCTGGGGGGCATTGGCAGAGCTCTTTTTTCCCACTGATGTCTTCACTCTCCTGCTTTTATCTTCCCCCATCCATGCTCCTGCAGTCCTACTTTCCCTTGCCTTGGGAGCAGGGTGAGTGGGGCAGGATCTGTCCCTGCAGCAGGTCTTTACCCCCAGCCCATGGCTGCCAGGGTGCTCACCTGCCTCTTGGGCACAGAGACAGAGGGCTCCCCAGGGGGACTTACTCTTGAGCAACTCCCCTGCAGCATCCCTGGGGCTGGGACAGGCTCCCCTGAGCTGAGCACCCCGGGGAGGAGCAGAGACACAGCCCGGGTGCAGCTGGCAGCCGGGATGACCCTGGGGTGCAGGTGCTGGTTTGCACCGCCCACTCCCCTATAGAGTCCACCAGCCACTGGCACAGCCAGGATGGGATTGTGTCACCCCCCATGTGATGTCCCCTCAGCCCCAAAGGAGACAGATGCGCCAAATGCCCTTGCTGGGGTGATAAACCCTCCTCCTGCAGGTCCTGGCTTGCATGGGGGAGCAGCATAAACCCCAAACCCAGCAGGGAGCTGGGGGACCTGGCTTGGAACAGAGCAGCTCCCAGGCCAGGGGATGGAGCCCACATGGGTGGAGCAGAGGTTGCACCAGGGGACAACCTGGTGACAGAAGACACATGAAACATAAAGCTGCTAAATTGCTGCCTTGTTCCTACCCAGCTGGTGGTAGGACCCTCCCTGGGGGCAAGTGCCCGGCAGGCAGACCCAGAGCTGCCAGGGTAAGAAGCTGGCAGATGGGGGAAGGCAGGATACGTAGCTGCGGCTGTCGGCACAAGCTCCCCATCCCATGGCTTCCCCTACTCACCACCCACCCTGCCCTGCACGCTGCTCCCTTGGAGAGGAAATATAAAAAGCAATCGATTGCTCTCACCATGGGACTGGCCGGCCATGGCCCAGCAAAGGCCCTTTCATTCTCCTTCCACAGACACAGGGGCTGCTCCGGATGTTTTTGTTTCCCCCTTGCCGCCCAGGAGAGCACGCAGCGGGACTATGGCCAGCCCAGCCCTGGGGAGCGGGGCAGCTGGGGGCACGGGTCCCTGCCCCAGGAAGGTGGCATGGCGGGCTGCAGCCTGCCTGCAGCAGTGCTGCCTGGCTCCCTGCCTAAAATAGGATCCAGCTTGAGCACAGGAGTGGGGTCCCAACCCCAAAGGAAGCATGGGGAGATAAGGGTTGGAAGAGGAGAGCAGGGATTAAAGGATGGATGGATGGATGGATGGGTAGGGTGTAGAGGGGCAGAGGTGGTGCTTTGTGTCCAGGGAGCATCTGCAACCTGCTCCAGGGCTGCTCCCAGACCTGGGAGCTTTCAGTGTGTTAGTGGCTTGGTTGCCCCTGCCCCTTGGAGGCTAGAGGACGGATTAACCCCATATCACCTGCCCGCTAACCCTGGGAGAGCTGCCTGCATGTGGAGGGTGGCCCTCGGCACAGCCCAGCTGCCTTTGCCAACCTGCCACTACAAGGGCTTCTCCTGGCTCCAAGCACCAGCACATGGTGTGTCCCCAGCATAGGACAAGGAGAACGTGGGCTCCAGGCCCTCCAGCACCTTGTGCTCTCAGGTTCTGGGGGTCCCCTCATGTACACCCCACCCCACATGCTGCTGCTCAGGGTGAGGCACAGTATGGGCTGGGAGCTGCCGTCCTGCCTCACGGCAACGATCTGTTGTCACCTCCTCACTGTCCAGAGCCACTGCAAGCCCCTAGGACAGCAGGATCGGCCTGAGGGGGACCCAGCAGCACCAGGGGCTGCACCCCTGCCTGGACACTGCAAGCCCAGGGAGGACAGAGCAGGAGGAGAGGGATCTCACTCAGACACAGCCCTTTATTGCAAACCCACATGAGAGCAGCCAAACCCCACGGCCCTGCTTGAGTCCCTGCTGTCCCACACCCACCTGGCAGCATCCCTCCCACTCCCTCCGGGTCCAGCGCTGGCTCCACCACGGGGCAGCCTGGGCAAGCTCCACACCAGGGAAGAGGCAGAAAAGAGGTTCCTGAGACACCGTTGAAGAGAGGAGATGCCCCATCACCCCAGCTGGAGACACCTCGGGAGGGGACCAGGCCCCAGGCCAGGGTCCGCCAGGAGATGCAGGTGGGGAGGCAGAGGACGCAGGGGTGCTCTGCAGCGCCTCTCTTGTATGCTGGGGGGAGCAGAGACCCTCAGGGTGGGTGGCAGTGACCTTTCAGCTGAAGAGGCCCTTCGCCTTCTTCGGCTTGGCCTTGGCCGCAGGCAGCCGGGGCTTCTGAGCTGGGGAAGAGGTCGGCTGGAATCGAAGCGGAGGCAGTGTCAGTCCCCCCTGGGGGTTCACGCAGGACGGGTGCGTGTGTGCAAGCAGTGACACCTCCCCACCTCTGTGGTGGTGTGCAACCCGCACACGTGTGTGCAACGAACCCACACGCTCCCCAGCCAGGATGCATGGGGTAGGAGGGGCTAGGAACTGAGCTGAGACCCCCAGCCCGCCCTGGACAGGTACAGGGTTGGGATGCGAGGAGGGAAGGGAGGTGCAGGCTCTATCCTGCCATTGGTATGGAGAATCTGTTTCTAGAGCTGCACTCACCATGGTTCCCTCGCTGGAAGATGCTGGTTCATCCTCCTGGGATGGAGGCAGTGGACGGGGGTGCTCTGCAGTTTCTGCAGTGGGCGCCGGGCCCTCGGTGTCCTCTGGTACCAGCAGAAAGAGATGCAATTGGGGATTGAGATGAGGGAGCGCGGGGCATTGCCCAAACCCACACCACGAACGGCACCTGGGTGGGAGAGCTCAGCCCATGGGGGGAAAGCAAAGGGGGAGACTGTTGCATGGGTTGAGCTGCACCCAGGGCCCCGCTCCCCTTTCCCTGGGTTGGGGGCTCAGCTGCAGGGAGGCCGGGTGCTTCAGGCTCTCCCCATCCCACAACCACAGAGCTCCTCACCCGAGTGCTGCCGTTTCTGAGCCTGCTTGGCCTCCTGCTGTGTCACCGCCGTGTAGAGCTGTCGCAGAGTGGAGGCGAACGCCTGCCCCTCTCCTGCACTGCAGATCTGGGGCAGGCTCTGCAGGAGAGAGCAGAGGCACCGTCACCCTGCCAGGAAACCACCTGCCAGGACACCCTGCCACGGTGCTGCAGTGGGGCAGAGAAGGGGCTGTGCATCCCTCTGCCCATCGGGGCTCCATCTGCATCTGCTTCACCCCAGGGACTTGCGGGGCCAGCCAGCTCTGGCACCGGGCAGGACGTGGCTGCTCCCCAGCCGTGCACACACATGAGTGTGCACACCCGCACACCTGCCCCGCCAGCGGGCTGCCGTCCCATTCAGAGGCAGGCTGGGGAGGCTTGCGAGTCATTCATGAAACGCTGGAGATAAGATCACACGGGGAAGGGCTGCGGCTGGCCGATAAGGACAGCGAGCCTTGGGCAGGGGCAGGACCTCGGCACGAGGTGGGGACAGGGAACCTCCGCCTGCCACGGCTGCCTCCAGCCATGTCTATGTGGGCAGCACAAGCTATCCCCGGTGGCCCAGTGGCACGCGAAGGCGATGCGGCAGTGAGACAAGGGATGCCCAGATTTGCTCCCAGGCTGCCAGAGCAGCTTCTGGCTCCCTGCACACATTTTTGTCTCCATCCAGGCTTGACGCAAGCAAGCCCCCCTCTTCCTGCCCGCACCCCCTGCCAGGGCTGCGGGATGCCATCCTTGCCCTCTGTGCCATGCCGATGTGCGTGGGGGACCTTGGCTCTCGTGACAGGGAGGGTGGCAGGCTGGGCAAGCGCCATGCTCCACCGGGAACCTAACGGAGCACACGGCCAGAAAACAAACACGTGCAGGGATGGGGAAATGCGTGTGTGCCCTGGAGGGGGTCGCTGTGTGGGGGTGCACGGGGCACGGTATGGGTGTGCGTGTGTAGGTGAGTATGTGCATGGGGGAGTGTGCGCAGGCGTGTATAGGTGAGCGTGGCTCTGGGTGCGTGTGTGGCTGGTTATGTGGCAGTGAATATGTGTGTGTGTGTGTGTCAAAGGTCCGCACACTAATCTCTGCTCTGCTCCGCACCCAGACAGCAGGAGAACAAAGTGTAACAGATAAGGCTGGATCCTCTCTGCACCAGGGGAGCGGGGATGGGATGGGGACACTCAGATCCATTCAAGGCCAGAGTCCAAAGCCTGGCCCGAGCTTCCCAGTGGCAGAAAGGGCAGGCTGAGCCCCCCTCGCTGCTCCCCGCCAGACAGGGAGGGAGGGAGGGCAGGGCTGATGCCAGGATGGGTTGGCTGGTGCCCAGAAAAGTGCCTTCCCCACAGGTCTCATCCCTCCTGCTGGAACCACGGGCATGAAAGGCCCCTGAGCTGTAGGACACGCATGCCACCAGGGTCTGCTTTTTAGCCAGTTTCAGTGCAGGACCTCCTGTGTCCCTGCCCACTGCCACAGCAGGGAGTGATGCTCTGGTCCCAGCGCCCTGCCAGCATCCCCGGGGTCGCTTGCCACTGGGCAAATGCACCTCCCAATGCCTTCTTGCCTGGCCTCCGAACCCTGAGCTATGCTGGCCCATCACAAGGTCCCAGGGAGGAGGAGGGATGCTGAGCACCTCGGACACCCTGGGGATGCTCTTGCCCTGGATGTCGCAGCCCCACAGGGCCAGGGTTGCATCCAAGGTTGTAAAAGCAGTGCCCGAGGCCGGGAAGGTGACTGCACTTCAAAGGCAGGAGAGGGGCTGGCAACAAGTGGCCGACACAGCCCAGATCAAAGGCATGAGCTGGAGTCATAATTCAGAGAAAAGCAAACAGCAGCTCCCAGGAAAGCTGGGAATGGCGGTGGAGTGAGCAAAGTGTACTAGATGATAGCACTGCGCGGGTCAATGCCCCAGCAGGGCGGGGAAGTCCCCTGCAGAGCCACCCAGCCCTGGGTGCCGCTACCCTGCTGCCCACCCCCTCTTCCTACCACCGAGGGGTACCTGGGGAGCGCCAAGGTGGTGGGGCAGGCTGTGCACCCAGGCGTAGGGTACTACCCACCCCTCTCCACTCCAATCCAGCCAGGACACGGGTTGCAGTGCAGGATGGCACCTGGGACATGTCCCAAGCCCCGGCGCTGCCCAGGCTGCTCCTCTTCCCAGCATCCAAGTAAGGATCCAGCTGCCCAGAGCCAGCACTGCGTCCCTGTGGTGTCCCTGGGGATGGGGCAATGATGTGGTAATGCCCAGGGCTCTTGTAACCAGCCAGTGTCCCTGAGACCTGCACACACTCACTCGATGGGGTGACACCCTGGGAGGCGCTGGGAGAAGGGTGCCCAGTACCGCCAGCCCCCCAGGGAGGGATGGGCATCTGGGGTGGTACAGGGGTCTGGAGGCGCAGGACACCTGCTGCCCATGCCTCCGGGAAGGGCCCAGCTCCGGCAAGCCTGGGGGTGCAATTTGGGAGTCACCGGCCACCTCCTGCCGCTGCCCTTCTCGGTGGCTTGAGCCAGTGGACTCGCAGCCATCAGGCTGCCAGAGCTGGCCCACGCCGGGATAGGAGGGCTGCGCTCCACAGCCCCGGAGGAAAATGGGTTTATAACCAGAGCTGGAAGTGTTTCCCTGCAGAGCCGTGACTCAGCAGGGAGCGGAGCGTGCTGTGCCAGCCACCGGCCACCTGATGGCCCCGGAGGCTGAGAGGGACAAGGAGGTGTCCCCAGAAGGGGCTGGGTCGGGGGACAAGCCCTGGGTACCAGTGACTTTCCCCTCCCTCCTTGCCCCACTGCCCCAGCACATGCCCAAGCTGAACCCCACCGCAGCTAGCTTGTCCCCACTGCGACGTCAACCCTGGCCTCCAGTGACTTGTTTTTCTCTGATTACCCATCTCTGGGATAAACATTATGCCAGAGGTCCGGGGAGCGGCATGAGCAGTGAGCTGGCACCCAGGGGAGTGCCAGCTGGGTTGCCCCACGCAGCTCGCCTGGCACCGGGGAGCTGGCACGGCTTGCCCCGTGTGTTATGACTACCTGGTCACAAGGCCAATTGGGATGTCCCGGTATCAGGAGTGACTCAAGGCTGCGGCGGTGGCACGGGAGGCTCCGCAGCACAGCCTGAACTGCGATTAGCCCAGCCGGAGGGGCTATCCGGCCGAGGGAGGCAGGCGCCCGACCTCGCGCTGGGAGCAAGCCGTGCTCGCCGGCAGCCCCGCAGCGATGGGGGCAGCTCACGGGGAGCCGGACTGCAGCCTCGCTCCATGCCCCCCATCCCAGAGTGCTCTGCTACAGGGCTGTACCCCAGCGTGGGGGGTGGCAGGGCCAGTGGTGGGCAGGGTACAGCATCTACCTCCCAGGCACCCTGCCTTCACCCACGGCTGCTCAGACTCCCTTCTCAAGACGCCATAAGAGACAGCGATTTGGATGTCCTATTGACAGTGTGAGCAGGAGGGGCACGTCACCCAGCCCGACACCGTGCCACCGATGCAGAAGCATCACCTTCCCCTGGCCCGGGCCCGGGGAGGGTTTGCAGGCAGGCTGGACTGCGCTAGGGCCCTGCGCCGCTGCCAAGCACCAGAGTCTAAATCGGTCGTGCTCAAAGCTGGGGACTGACCCTTTCATTATCACACCAGACGTTCGAAGTGGTTACCAACATTCTTCGCTACAAACCCCACATTCCTATTTTTTAATATATTTTTAACTGGAAAATAGAGCGAACAGGGCCTGTTTGGAAATTACAGCCTGGCTGCTGTGGCTTGTATGTCAGATCTGCCCACATTCCCGTGGCCAGCCTCAGCACATGCTCCGCAGGGGCACACTTAATAATTCCTGCTGGGGCTGGGAGCCAAGGGGTGTGGGCCGGGGGGGGCATGGCTTCCCCGGGCTCCCCCCGCCAGCGGGCTCCGCAGAAGCGGAGTGGTGGAGCGGCAGCCCGGGAACAGCACAGTGGCTCTCCGGCAATGGGCACGGCCACCGCCGCGCTGGCACCAGCGAAGCCTGGTGATGCTGCGGCAGCCCGCGGCGGGCAGGGGAAGGGCTCCATGGCTGGGGCGTTCCTGTGCCTCGTGGCCAGGCTGCCCTCGGCACTGTCCCCTGCCGCACGCTTTGTGCGTGCTGCTGGGAATGGGGCTGGCGTGGCTTGCTGGATGCGTACTGGGCATCTCTGCCCATGGTTGTGCCAGCATCAGTCAGGCTGGGGAAGGATCCACCCTGGAATCCAGGCAGATGAGCACCGATCTGTGCTAGCCGCTCACCCAGCCTCCGCCGACAGTGCTGGACCAAAGGGTTCCCACAAGGATCTGCCTGCCGGAGGACAGAGGTGAAGGGGGTTGAACTGCTCCCTCCCGGCTGGGGTCAAGGGTAGGAAAAGTGGCAGGTGATCCCCCCAGGATGGAGCAGGACACACCAGCCTGGCCTCCCTCCCTAGCTCCCTGGTGGGCAGTGACCCTCTCCCTCAGCGCACAGCTGCCTTGAATCACCCCAAGCTGCTCCAAAGCACCCCAAACTGCCCCACGCTGAACACCGATGCCCTTTCCCAGCTCCTCCAGCCCTTGGAACTGCTCGCACACACTCTCGCCAGCTTGCAGCAGTCCCTGGGACACTGCATACCCCAGCAGTGGACAGCTAAGGGACCTGCCCTGAGCTTGCCTGGTTCCCATCACCACGCACGCCCCTGGGGACACGCAGCAGCAGCAGGTAGGAGAGCCGGCGGTGCTGCCAGCCCGCCCGTGGAGCAGGCAGGGGCAGGATGGCCAAGGGCTTCCCAGGCAGGGAGCCAGGCTGAGCACACCTGGCAGGAAGCAGTGGTGCCGGCAAGCGAAGGCAGCCGGAGAGCTGCCGAGAGGTGAAGGGGTCACCCTGGGGAAGAGCAAGCGGTGAGGCCGGGACAGCCGAGCATCCCAGCCCGACCCAGCCCAGCACAGCCCAGCACTCCTCCCAGTGCTGCTCCAGCCTCGGCTGCGGGCAATGTTTTCCTTTCCCCCTGACTTTCGGGGCCATTCCAGCGAGCAAATGTCAGGCGCATAAAGAGCGGCACTGTGAGCGGAAGATGGAGCGTGAATGCCTGCCCGCGTCCCTCCATAAGTGCTGTCTCACACTTCATCAAGGCAGCCTTTGCGAGCGAGGCACCCACTTAACAACCAGCGGTCTATGCTGGCCGGCGACCGCAGCAGCCCGGCCGCTCAATACCCTTTTCTTTTCTCCTTGTGCTGTTTTCGCGGCTTGGGTTACAGCTTTGCTCGCAGACACCAAGCAGAGGGGTGCGGCGGCAGTGGGGGCTCCGCATTGTGCCGTCGCTGCGCTGAGGTGGATGCAGGTCCCCCTCCTCCATGCAGGGATGCTGTGGGGGGGGATTCTGCCCCTGCCCTGCCCACCCGCTGCTGCTTCCAGCTCCCAGGGATAAATCCCAGGGAAAGGAGGGTCTGCGGCAGCACAGAGGTAGGGCAGGAGGTTGCAGTATTTCTCCCCAGCCATGCGAGGACCAGCCTACCAGGAGCAGCCTGGGGCTTGGTAGAGGGCTGTGGGGGGCGAGGGGCTCCAGCCCCCAGTGGGCACAGCCACGCCTGGAGAGAAGCCATCCCTCCACACTGCCCAGCAAACCCAAAGGCATACGAGCCCTCCTGCTGCCCAAGCACTAATGAACTCCCTGAAAAAGAGTGGGGTCCAGCAGAGCAGCCCTTACTTCAGGCACCAGCCCTGGACAACCCTTCAAGAGGCTGGGCATGGCTGCCCAGGGGCTAGGAGTGCTGCTGGTGGCACCCCCAGCTCCATCCCGACCAGGGGCACTTGTCCTCCCTTCCAGCAGCCCATGGGGCAACAGCAGCAGAGCCCCCAGGGCGGCTGGCACTAGGTGGCAGTTTGGCAAGAGAGCTGGGCAAGGAGGATGCCCTGAAGAGCAGCAGGTCCCGGCACACCAGGACTTGTGAGGACTTGCTGCTGGCTTCCAGGAAGGCACAGTCACAAGCTGGTGGTGCCTATGGGCACCACCTCTGCCAGCCTGGCCCACCACCGACATGGGGTGCTTTCTCCAGGGGCTGGAGCAGGAGGCATGGAGACCTGGTAGACAAGGTCTCCCTGGAGCCCTGCAGCTGGGCTGTTCACAGAATCACAGACTGGTTGGGGTTGGAAGGGACCTCTGGAGATCATCCAGTCCAACCCCCCTGCCAAAGCAGGTTCACCTAGAGCATGTTGCACAGAGTTGTGTCCAGGCGGGTTTTGAATATCTCCAGTGAAGGAGACTCCACAGCCTCCCTGGGCAGCCTGTTCCAGTGCTCTGGCACCCTCAAAGTAAAGAAGTTCCTTCTCATATTGAGATGGAACTTCCCATGTTTCCCAGGGGGACAGCTCAGGGACCCCTCTTCTCTGCGAGGAAGCTGGGTGGCTCACGCTGCCTTGTTGTTGTAGGGTGGCTTGGCAGAGCTGGACACATCCTCCAGGCTTATTATTGTAGGGTTCCTCTGCAAAGTGTGCCAGCTCATGCGGGTTTATTATTGTCTGTCCAGGAAAGCTGGACACAACACGCTGGTTTGTTATTGTAGGGTTGCTCAGGAAGGCTGGCCAGCTCATCCTGGCTTGTCATTATTGCACAGGGCTCGTGGGGGGCTGGCCAGGAAACTTCCTGCAAAGTGGGGTGATGGAAAGGGAGCCACACCTGGTGAATCACAAGGGTGCCGTGCGGTGATAAGGGACAGCAAGGGCTGGCATCCAGCACCCCGGCTCCACCCAGCGAGGACAGGCCACTCATTCGTGGGCACAAACACTCGTGGCTCCCCTGGGACCCGTGGGGCAGTGGGGCTGGCGGAGGCAGCAGGACAGGGGGTCAGGGCTGGGGACTGGCAGAGCAGCCCGCAGACCCCTTGAGAAGTGAAATCTGGGGGTGACGGGAGGAGACCCATGGGGATGCTGCACCCAGCACGTCCCTAAACCCGGCACACAAGGGATTAGCTGAGCTAAGAGGGCCCGGAGCGGAAGCTGGGGCTGAGCCAGGCAGGATTAGGGACTTTGGGGTGAATCTGGGCGCGTTCAGGACAGGCTGAGCAGGAGGCAGCGGCCGCTCCACCCCGGCAGCTTTGCAGTTCCTCCCAATCGCGGGTGCAGCCGGAGGGGCAGCCCCTGGGGACACTGCCCCATCGTCACCCGAAACTGCAGCAGGAAGCATTGCTGTGTGGGGCAGGGGGGCAGCAGGCTCGTCCCCAGCTGGCTCAGGCGGCTTCCCAGGCACATGGCCCTGGCAGGGCTGGGTCCGACATGCCCCAGCGGCCCTGGCACTGTCGCTGGCACAGCCACTGAGTCACCGTCACCTCTCTTCGCTCTGTCACAGCCTGTGTTTTCCAGCCCAGCAGCCCGTTGGTGTCCCTGCAGGCAGTGCCCAGCTGTGACAGATGCCCAGGTGTCCCCTAGGCAGTGACAGTGCTCAGGTGTCCCCCAGGCAGTGCTGGTGCCCAGGTGTCCCCCAGGCTGTGCTGGTGCCCAGGTGTCCTGCGGGCAGTGCCCAGCTGCTCGGCGCAGATGTTGGTCCCCAGCCAAGCAACAGGATCGAGTGTCAGGCAAGCTCTCCGTGCACAGCAGCGGTGGCAGGAGGCCAGGCTGCCCCATGAGCGCACAGCCCCTTCATTCATGGCAAAAAATAGCCCCCCGGGGTGTGGTCCAGCCTGGAAAAGCCCCCTCCAGCCCCGGCCAGCCCATGTTTATTCAGTACGGGGGACACACACACGCTGCCTTCCCCCTGCCCACCGGCCCTGAGCACCATCTCCCTGCCAGAGTAGCCGCTCTTGGACGTGGTTCCCGGGGTTCCCCCCAGCCAAAACACACAGGCTGGGGTGGGGGGGGGGGGATGGCAAACCCCTAAAAAGACCTGGGTTTGTCTCCAGGAGGAGCAGTCCCTGGTGATGTCATGAGAGTTTGTGAGCGGCCACATGAAAGGGACTCGCTACCCAGGAAATCCACAGGTCCATGCTCCACCAGACAAGCCAGCGATTCTTCAGTGGGCCGGGAAGAAAACCTCGGGGAGACCACGCCAAGCCTGCCCTTGCTCTGGGGACAGAGCCTGCCCGCAAGCCCATGGCTCCCCAGGGTCCCCAACCCTGCTCCACAGTCCCCCCATATCCCACTCACAGCATCTACAGTTCACAGCAGCCCGATACCAGTCCCCAAATTGGTACCCCTGGGTACCAGTCCCTGCCCTGCGGTTCCCAGGGCACAAAGCCTCTCCTTGTACAGTTCCAGCATCCTAATCCCTGCTCTGCAGCCTCCAGAGTCCAGAGCTCTGCCCCAGAGACCCCAGACCCTCTCTCTCTGCTGTCCCGAGGGGCAGCACCCCATTTCCATGGTGATCCATCAGGCTGGGAGCGGCAGGTGATTTAGGGCCAGGCCACACTGCCACCAGACAATGGGGATGCAGCAGGGCAGGGGATTCTCTTTCGTGAGGGATTATGCCGCGGACAGCTGGGAACACACGGACACAGCCCCCCCGGCCCCCTTCCCAAGAGCTGGCTGGGATCTCGCCCCGCTCCAGTGGGCACTGCAGACCTGGGCTCTGAAACCAAATCTGCTGCCCAGGGTCTCCCCTCCCCATTTCCCACGGGCGCAGGACGCAGCAGCTGGAGCGATGGGGAGGCTCTGCCTTCCTCCTCCTCCCCTCGCAGGAGACACCCTTGGGCTCACACCCAAACCCAGAGTCCCAGATCTGCACCACACTCTGCCCTGCATGTCCCAGCCCCATTATGGATCCTGCAGAATCACAGAATCACAGACTGGTTGGGGTTGGAAGGGACCTCTGGAGATCATCCAGTCCAACCCCCTGCCAAAGCAGGTTCACCTAGAGCATGTTGCACAGGGTCGTGTCCAGGCAGGTTTTGAGTATCTCCAGAGAAGGAGACTCCACAACCTCCCTGAGCAGCCTGTTCCAGTGCTCTGGCACCCTTAAGTAAAGAAGTTTTTCCTCATATTGAGATAGAACTTCCCACGTTTCATGTTGTGTGCATTGCCCCTTGTCCTGTCACTCGGCACCGCTGAGAAGAGTCTGGCCCCATCCTCTTGACATCCGCCCCTAAGGTATTTGTAGGTATTGATAAGATACCCCCAAATCACAGGGGAATCACATGCCCTGCATTGCATGGGAATTGGCGAAGGAGCTGCATCCCCTGCCCTATCACCGGCTGCAACCCAAAAGGAGCTGAGTGGCAAGTGAAGATCAGGGTGGTTTTGACTTCTCGCCCCCAGCGCCTCCTGTGCACCATTTTATGAGGCTGCAAACATCCAGCCCATCCACCTGCAACTTGCCCTTGGAGACACCCTCCTGCTCCATGTGCTCCATCTCCCCCCGCACAGGCGCAAGGTGACAAGACCTCTCTGCACACCCAAAGGTGCCTGGGGCCAGAGCATACCCCAGGCTGGCTCTGTGGCACATGGAGACACCGGCTGGGAAATCCTCAGTGGAGCAATGGGCACGGGTGTCTTCACGGCATGGTGCTGGGGTGGAGGGCTCATTGGGGCCAGCTGAGTGGTGACAAAAGATCCTGTGACTGAGACCCCGCTGTCCTCAGCAGACAGAGGCTCTTTGCAAAAGGGCTGGCTCCAAGCAGACTGCAGCCTGGGCCATTTGGGATGCGGGGCATCTCCATCCTGCTGGTACCTAAGTCCCTCCATGACAGCGCTGGGCTCACGGAGGGGACAGGGACAGCAGAGACGGGAGCCCCCAAGGTCAGCACAAGGCTCGCAGGGCTGTTCCCTCTCCCCAACGGGACCGGGGTGGGACGTTTGCTCCCGCTGTTCCTGTCCCAGTGAAGAGAGGGGACTCAGTCTCTGGGACTGTCAATCAGTCACCTTTCATCACAGCTAAAAATGCACTCTCAGAAGGAAAACAAAATAAAAACACAAAACAAAACAGAGAGGTGAAAAATTCCTTGACATTTCTCTCCTGCGAGTCCCCAGGGCTGGCAGAGAGGCGAGAGCCCCCGGAGTTTGTCAAGCGAACACTTTCACACCCTCGGCTGCGCTCGGCACGCTGCCGCTGGAATGCCAAATATATATTTAAGCCCTGCTCATCAAAGGAGTCTGTTCGGAGTCGGTCTCGGGCAATGTGCATGTGGGTTTGGCCCGGAGAGAAAACCAGAGACACTGAGAACGTTTCTTGGGGATGGGAGACAGCTCACACACACACACATACACACACGCGTGAGCTAAATGACATCCTTCAAGGCCGTGTGGCTGTAAGGTCGCAGGCTGGGCACGAGTTACCTGCCCGCTGCAGCACTCACCCTTATCAGCTCCTGTCGCCCCACGGGGTGGGGATGTTTAGGCTGGAGGGAGGCCAGCAGCCCTTCTGCATTCCAGCGCACTATAAACTTTGTCAAAGCTAAATGAGCTCAGCCAACAAAGCTGGGGTCCAGGGAGACAAGCAGGAAGAGACACTCTGGGAGAGGACAAGCTTCCGCAGACACGGAGGGCTGTCCGGGGCCGTGCACCCCGTGAGGAGGTGATGAGTATCCTCAGCCCAGGCACAGCACCATGCAATGGGGAGGTGCAGATACAGCGCTCCTGCAAGTCCAGGGTTGGTGCTTGCCGGGGTGCCACGGCATCCCTGGCCGCTGCACGGGTCGTGCTCTGCCTCCCCCTGTCCCTAGCTGCACCAGGCAGGCAGCCCCAGCCCTCCCGCGGGGCATCGCTGTGCATCTGCTGCCAAACCACCCCCGGCCCCTTGCTCAGAGGAGCCAAGGGCTGGGGGCTGCTGGCTGCATCTGCCCCACAGCTCCTCCTCCCAGCCAGGAAGGAGCTGTCTGGGCACAGCAAGGAGCACTCTGCGGGGGGGCTTCAGGCAGCAAAGGGGAGAGCCTTTCTGCATGGACTGCTCCTGTTCCTCAGCTCCCTCTCTTAGGAGCATCCCCTTGGCTTGCTGCAGATGGCCCAGGGACCTATGCCCACCTCATGGACCACCTTAGAGCCAGAGAGATGGAGGGTCTCTGCCTTCCTCCTCTTCTGCATGGGGCTTGCTACCAGCCATGGCAATGCCATGGCATTTGCAAGGCCCTGGTGCTGGCAGCAGAGCTGAGATGCTCCTACCCCATCTCTGGAGGCAGGTCTGGGAGCTGCCACACATAGGCTGGAGGGCAGGGCAGGAGCTCCATCTCCAGAGATGATGGGCTGGACTCTCCCCTCTCTGTCATTGCTCCAGCCAGGAGCAAAGAGGTTTTAGCCTAAATCTTGTACCTAATCCCAGCTGACACAGCTGCAGGTCGGGGTCTGGCCAGGGGCTGAGGCTGGCCGGAGCAGGAGAGATCATTGCCACGAGCAAACAGAGTACACCGGCTCTGTGAAATCAGGCATTACGGGCCTGTCGCCCACGGCAGAACCAGCCCATCAGGCTGCCAGGGAGCCGCTCTGGTTACGGCAGGGGTAATCCTGGCACCGGTGGGGCCTGACCCTGCACAGCCATGCCCCGCAAGCCGGGTTCATCTCCAGGTGAGGGGAGGGATTGCTGGGCCGTGGGTTGGGTTTCAGGCACCTGCTGCTAATAAAACACTCTGTCAGAGCACCTTCGCCTTCTCAGCCCTTGGAGAGAGGGACAGGGTCCCTGCGGTGCTGCCTGGAGGCGGCACAGAGGGCTGGGGGAGCTGGGAGCCGTGGCCCCGACCCTGCCCCACACTGCACCCCTCCACCCGGGCGAGCAGACCTCCCCTTGCCACTGCAGCCCCATCCATCTCTGTCCTGCCAGGTTCGGCCACTGCAGCCTGAGTCACTGCTCATTTTCAAGGGCAGGGATCCCAGCCTGTGCTGGGAGCATGATGCTCCAAGCCCTGCCACTCTCCCATGGGCAATGAGGAGCAAAAACCTCCCCAGCTCTGGCAACTGTTGCTTTTTCCAGCCCCCTGCCCACTCGTCACGCCACTCTCTCCATTCGTGCTTGCCTTACTCCAAAGGGTTCACCCACCCCTTGCCATCTCCAGATAGCAAAACCATGCCCTTTGGCTAAATACAGGGTTTTTTAAAAGCCTCACCATTTTCATCCCTATTTTTCCAGGCGTTTTCTTCCATGCAGTACTATCTGTCAGCAGCAGCACTGGAAAACAAGGTACCCAGGGCACCTGCTTGCAGCTCCCCTGTGCTCATGTCAAACCTCATCTGTTTGCAGTCACTGTGTCCTGGACTACCATCACCTTCCAGTCTAAAAATCGGTTTATCATTAACCTTGTCTGTAATAACATGCTCCAATATATTGTCTCCTATACGACGCCAGGCTAGAAAATCCTCCTCCCTAACTTAAACCCCTGCCATCCCCATGGCCCTGCTCTTTGCCAGCCTTAAAGACATCAGAAGGCTCGGCAAGCTGGACCGTGCTGGCTCCTGCCCCTGCCCCCCCTTGCCAGACTCCAGCCTTCGGTGGGGCTGCTGGCTGGCTGGGGGGGCAATTTCCAGAGCTGCTGGGGCGCTGTGCAGAAGGACCTTCTCCCCACCTCAGCCAGGTCTTTCTGCAGCCTCAGGGGAATGGGGGACTTCTACAGCCCCCCCGCACTGCTGTCAGCTGCCATTATCTCAACAGAGCCTGTCACCGGCAGACACAACAGTGATACTTGCGGAGCTGTTTCTTTGCTCCCCAACAACCCCAGTTCCTCCAGCAGCCCCTAAATAGGGGAGCAGGGGCCCTCGAATCCCCTGCCTCCAGGAGCCGAGGCTGGGAGAGAACCTCTCCGAATACCTGCAGACTCAAAAGGCAGCTCTCAAAGTAGACATCAGAGGTGAGGCAAGGACTGGGCTGCTCCTCGCCCTGCCCAGGCTGGCTCCTGGAGGTGGTACCCGCAGCCCGCTGCCTCCTACCAGGCTGCACATCTGCAGCCTCCACCGGCGCAGAACAGGAATCAATTACAGGGCTGGCAAAGGCAGGGCTGCTCCGGGGCTGGCACGCGGCACCGGCTCCAGCGGCCGCAGAGCACATGGCATGGCACCGGAGGCAGCCCGCCGGCCGGCCCCGTGCCGGGGCTGAGCGCAGATGTGCCACTGGCTCATGGGGAAGAGGCAGGGGAACCACTTGAAAGCCATGGCATGAAAGCGCTGGTAAACCAGGGCCACTCCTCTGCTCCTCTGGCTCCGCGCGCTATTTATAGTGCTCCGGGTGCCCACCCCGGGGGAGTTCAACCCCTGGGTTCAGACTTTTGCCAAGCCAGCTCTCTTCTCTGCTGTGCAGCTCCCTGGACCCCCAGCAAGGTCTGAGAAAGGTCCCAGATAGCTAAGGTGCTCTAGGGTGGGCTGTCCCAGCTGGGTCTAGGATCCAGCGAGCCACAGGGACTCATGGCACGGCCACATCAGTCTGCACTGGAGGGGCCAGCCTGCGCGCAGCACCTGTGGACAACCAGCATATACAGCAGGAATGTATAGACAAGCCCTACCGCATCGGTCTGCAGACAAGGAGAGACCCAGTCAAGACACAGTCATTCCTTGGAGACCCACCGTCAGTAACCCCAGGTGGCTGTGGCTGAGCTGGAGGGAGATGTGCCTGCTCTCTCCAGCTGCAAAGGGAGGGTTGGGTGGAAGGGCTGTGGGGAGGCTCCCCTCAAGCTTGTAGGCTGGTTTCCTTGTTGTGTGGGAGGGTGTCAGGCCTTGGTCCCATGTCCCAGCACCTCCTGGGCATTTGCAAGGGCTCTTGAGTCAGAGGCAGAGGAGAGCTGAGCTTGCACTGGTGAAATGTGATTCTGCCAACCCACCCCTCGTGGGGACTGCCGGAGGGCTTCGGGAAAGGTGGGCAGCAAGGAGGAGCAGCAGTGCCATGCCCTCAGCACCTCCCGAAGTGCCAGCCCCGCATCCTCTCCTCCTGCCAAGCAGCACACACAGGCACAGCTCTGCGCCCAGCCCCAGCTCTGCCGGCTGCAGCGTGGCAGGAGCAAGATGCGGGGAGGGATGCTGGCATCCCCTGTGACATGCCAGGGGGTCACAGCCATCAGCGACGGCAGGGCAGGTGACAAGGCAGACCCCTCCGATGGTCTCTGCAGCACGGACACTTGCCATATGCGTGTCCAGCACACACACAGCCTCATGGGGCAGGACAACCACCACTATGGTGGTGGCAGCCGGGGACGAGCCAGGCAAGTGCCTGAGCACCAGGTCACATGGTGACAGCCGGGATGAGGATCCAGGTGCTTGGGGGAGCAAACGTGGCCCCATGCCTCCTCACTCCCCCAAGCAGAGGTGTGGGGGCTCCTAGCATCTCCTGAGGGCTGTGAGGTGACGATGCTGCCCGCACAGCCCAGAGCCGTGGTGACACCGGGGCGGGGGGGTAGGACCACGCTGGCCAGGAGCAGGTGGCTGCTGCTGGCGCTGCCCCAGCCGGTGGCTGAGGAGGAGCTAAATTTATTCCACCAATATGTGGGCAGCAGCGGGGGGGGCCGGGGGGCTCCTCCAGCCCATCTGCCCCATGTACAGCACACGTCCCACTGCCCTCCCTGGTGCTGGCATGGCTGACCCTGCCCCGACACCAGTGACAGGTCCCTTCTGGACTGTCTCTTTGGCACCCACGTGTCCTGATGACTGGCCCTGAGCGGACCCAAGTCCTTCCTCCCCCGACCACAGAGGGGAAAGTTTCCAAATTAAAAACCTAAAACTGGCAACAAGGTGCCCATGGCAGGAACCTTTTAAACTGGCCATTAAAGTTTATAAGTTAGACGGGCACCGGTAGCAAGTGGCGGAGCTGCAGGAAAACAGCCGCCCCTCCTCGGGCAACCTAACCACGGCTGTCCCCAAAGCCGCAGGGCTGGCGTCACAGCATGACTTCACCTCCGTCACCCACCGCCTGGCCGGCCCCAGCCCCATGTTTACCCCTGCCTGTCCCCGCTGCTGTCCCTCGCAGCCCGCTTTTCCCTTTGAGGTCAGCCGGCAGCCCCAGGGCCTGGCGAGGAAGAGGAAAAGAGCAGGGAGAAGGAAACCAAACCTCAGCGCCCACAAGGCAGGCTGCAAAACACGGAGCCCCAAAGGCCACGCTGCGGGGACAGCGGGCTCCATGCCCGTCCTCCTGCCTCTCCCCGGCCATGTCCCCCCTTCCTGCCCCCAAACTGCTTGTCCCTGGGGTAGGAGACTGGGAAAAATCCATCTGCCAAATGTTATTCTCCCATTTTCCCACAGATGATACACTCTGTGCCCTCAGCAAGATGGGCTGGGGGAGGGTATCAGACCCGACCCAGTGTCCTGTCCTGCCCTGGGATGCTGGGATGCACCACCACTACCCGAAAGGACCCAGTCTCTGTCCCAAGGGATGAGATGCTGTGGGGTGGGTGAGATGCTGTGGGGTGGCTGAGATGCACAGCCTGTCCCCAAGCCCAGCTGGGTACATGTGGCCAGCCCTGGGGTGAAGCAGAGCACGGGGTTTCAGCTAGAAGAGCTTTGGGAGTAGCAGAAACAGAAGCCTCAAGTGCCTGGGTGCAGACGGGGGCAGCACCGTTCCCCTCTCTCCTGCCAGCGCGGGGCCACTTTGGCTCTAGACCTCTCAAAGAGGAGCCCCCAGCCTCAGTGATGTGTTGCAGGTGTGTGTGGGACACAGGCTTGCTCTGCACGATGGGGTGGGAGGGCGAACAGGAGGGATGAAACCCCACAGGCAGCGATAGCGGGGCTGTTTTCAGAGCAGCTGTGCACGGGAGCAGTCGGGAGCCAGCGCCGAGCCCTCCGAGCCCCGTGCAAAGCCAGCGCTGCACGCTGGGACGGGACCGAGCGATGCACTCAGCTCGATGCACTCAGCTCGGAGACGCACGTTGCCAGAACATGGGTGAGAGCCACAAAAGCCACAGGGGTTCAGGAGGGGCAAGGCCGGGGGCCGCGCGGCTGCAGAGCTGCCTGCAGCAAGCCCAGGGCATGGGTCAGAACAGGCTGGGAAAGCCACCGTCCCCATCGGCTGCCGTTCGGAGCCGCATGGGGCACATTTTGCCAGCTGTCACCTCCCAGAGAGGTCTGTGGGTTGCATTTATAGCCTCAGCCACAGACCCTTGTCCTTGTCCCCTGGACCGCACAGTGCTGCCCCTGCATCCGGAGCATCTCGGGGAGCAGGGAGCCGTGCCGAGCCCCTCTGCGCCCCGGTGAGCCGACGCACGCACGCGAGCCGCTCGCACGCCTCCCGGCGAGCATCAATCGGTGGGGAAGCGCACACGTGTGCGCACACACACACACACAAACAGGGCAGCCTCTGCAAACAACTGCTAGTTAAGTTAAAATTAAACTCTGCACAAATATTGACATTTGGAGGGGACAGAAACTCTGCCGATATATTTACCAGCTTTATAAATGGGCCTGACCACAGTGCCCTATATGCCGAGCTGGAGGAGACGAGGGCTGCGGAGGTACCCAAATGAGGTCCATCCCTCCCCTCCCTGAATGGGGCTCTCTCCAGACACCACCACTGTGCCCCAAAGCTACCCCCCACCCTCCTCGAAATCCCCACTCCAGCCTAAAGGAGGATGGATGGTGGGCATGAGGATGGATGGTGGGCATGAGGATGAGCTGGATCTAATTTTTCCCCCAAGTCATGGTTGAGCCAGGAGCTCGCCAACCGCCCTGGAGCGCCCAAGGGAAGCTCTTGTCCCCTCTGGCCTTGGGAAATTCATCCAGCAGAGCAGTCCTGAAGCTGTCCCCCATCTTCCACCCTCTTCAAACCTCTGCACTGACCAAAGCCTCGCTGTCTGGCAGGGCTACCCACTGCTGAGCCCCAGCTGCCCAGACTGCTCTGCCCCAGGGTCTGTCCCCCTTCTGCAGAGCACCCAGCTCATCATTGGGGGTTCCCATTTCTCAAAGGGGACCCAGAGCTCAGGGCTCAGTCCTCCATCTATGAAGGCTTCAGGAGCTGCAGGAACACCAGCAGCCTGTAGCTGAGCAGGCAAAAAGCACCTGGTGACAGAAGTGATGCGAAGAGAAGGCACAGCACTGCTCTGTGGTGGGAAGTCACCACTTGCAAATCCACCAAAGCAGTCAGAAGGGACCAGCATGCCCAGCTGGGCATACTGGGGGATGCAGTTAGACTGGGAAAATACTTAGGGCAAGGTGTTTCCCCAAGGATGGCTAAACCAGCTCAGCTGTCATGGGAGTAAAAATGGGGGTACAAATGGGATGCCACAGGAGGCAACACCATTTCTCAATGATATGAAACTCTTCAGGGCAGTTGGAAAATCTGCTGAGTGCGACAAGTTGCTATTGAATAACTGAGCAACGAAAGAGGCATGAAATCAGTGCTGATAAATGCAGCACAAAGGACATGGTGAACAACCCCAGCACCGCACAGGGGAGACATCCCCACGTTCATGCAAGGGTAAGGTACCAGCCCGGGGTTCAGCAACAGAGAAGAGGACCCTGCGCATTCTGAGGAGACCAGGATGAGGCCAGCGTGCTCAGTGCTGTCACTGCCCCTCAGTCCTTGGCCAGAGAGGATGACAGTGCAGTGGGCAAAGGGTCCAGCCGAGCATGCACCAGCAGGCAGCGGTGCTCAGCGTGAAAGAGGGACGATGGAGGGTGGATTTAGGAGATGACCCTGAGGAGATGAGTGTGCAAACCCGAGGCTATGCATAGCTAGGACAGGGGTGCAGAGAGGGTGGACGATGAGGGGCAGCTTCAGGACTGTTCTGCTGGTCCCATTTCCCAACAACCCCTGAGCCAAGAGCGGTGCGTACACCGGCTGGGCAGCGGGAGGAAGGCTTGTGCCCGTGCTGGCTGCCCGGTCCCCGGCCCCAGGGATGCAGGGAGGAGAGCACGACACATACAGCAGGGGATGCCCAAGTTCCAGCTCTCGGAAATACTGAATAGAGTCTTATTCAGGCTGATGTAAAACACTGTTAAAAAACACAAAAATCCTTTGAGTAATGGGCGAGCGGGAAAGAGGCATCTATAATTAACAGTAACTGTTCGAGACGGTCGCTGCCCAGAGACGTGTACTGTGCAAAACCACTTGAAAAGGCCTCGTCTGAAAGGCGAAGCCTGGGGTTTTTCAAGAAGCCCGTCATGTAACGATCCTGGCCCTTCCAAAATAATTCTGCCATATTAAAAAAACCCAAAACCTCAGCTTAATCGCCCTGCAGCGCTGGGACTGGAGAGCTCTGAGAAGAGGGGAAGGGAAGCACAACCGGCTTCCAATTAGAGCCTCATTAGAAAGGAAAGCTGGGGAGCTATTAGAGAGCGGGCGAGGAGTGAGCTGAGCTGAGCTGAGCCAGCTGCCTAGAGAACCACTGCAGAAGGGGTGTCCCCACCAGCCCTGCCCCTTCTCCCCCCTCAGTGGGTGCTCTGGGACCCCAATGGTGGCATGGTCCCAGCTGTGGGCACTTGGCCTGAGCAGATGGAGAAGAGGTTGCTGCAGTCACATGCCTAAAAGGCTCCTGGGAAGTCCTGGCCCTACACAGGGCAGGGTTTGGGGATGCTCATGGAGCTGTGCAGGGACTGCCAGGGATGGGAGAACAGGGAATTGGGGCTACAAGGATGCTGCAGCTGGAGAGGGGAAGTGCAACAGGGGTCTGCGGGCTTCACTGTCTCCCCCCAACCTTGGAGGTGCAGAGCCAGGGCCAGAAACTGCCCCAGCCTGCGTGTCCCCGTGCCACCAGCATAGGGCTTCTGGCTCTGCCAAGCCCTGGGATCACAGCTGTTGGGGGAGAGGACAGTCCTACTGCGAGTGCATCCATCCTTCTGCCCCGCACGCATGCCTTGCCACCTTCCCAGGCACCCTGGGTCCCTGTCCCCTCCCACAGAGACCAGTATCTCCCAGTGCTCGGCGTGCCTGTAGCCCAAGGATGGCTCATGCAGTGGCTACAGCCAGTCATCGAAGCGCCAGAGCCCAGCCAGGTTAGTGTGAGTGCCAGGGCATCATCGCCTGCAGCACATGTTCAGCCACAGCATCCACCCCAGGCCGTTCGCTTCATCAGCTCTGGCTTTAATTGTGCCCGCCAGCCCTGCATGCCCGGGCCAGGGCACCGGGCACCCGCTCGCCTGCCTGCAGCCCGGCTCCAGGGCCAGCGGACAGGAGGCACGCTGCCCAGAGCAGCCTCCTCTTCCCATCCCACAGCCTGGGACCCATCCAACACAAAGTTAATTTCTAACCATGGGTAACCACCAGTGCCCGAGCTGGGATGATTTATCCCCTATCTGCTTGGGTCAGATTTATGAGCCACACATCCCCTAGGCTGCGATAAAGGCCTTGTCTGTGCTCCTCCATCCCTCCCCTTCCCGTAGCCCCTCCGTGAGGACTCGCTGCCCCCCCCCACCCCATTTACAAGCATTCCCCCAGTGCGGAAACCTGACAGCCCACAGAAGAACAGTAAACAGCACAGAAAATAGCACATGCTGGAGGCCAAGGAGAGACGCGCCGGCCGGGGAAGCCACAAATGGTTCCTGCTTTCGGGACCTGTTCAAGAAAACGGAGTGGGATGTACCCTGGGCTCCCACCAGCCTTCAAAAGGGGAGAGGGGAGCTGCTATTAATAGCCAAGGCATGGCGCGGGTCGTATGTGGGGCTGGGTGGGACGATGCCATGGCTGCGCCGGGGATGGCTGAGCAGTGAGGAGCAGGCCCCGTGGCATCTGCCGGAGGCAGCGCTGGGTGGGAGCGGGCATTTCCCCTGCAAATGGGGGAAAATTCCTTGGTGCATTAGTGCAGAGTGAGGCTGGGAGAACCGGGAGCCCAAAGCAGGGCCAGGTGCTGCTACGTTTGCCCCTGCCATGCAGCACTGGGCAGGGGGTGCCGAGGGAGGGAGGGCTCATCCCCGCACCCCTTGCCCCAGTCCATCCTCCCCTGCGGATGGTGCTCAGCAGCCCAGCACCTGAGCACGCTGTCATGAGGATGCCCTAGATTTGCACTTCAGGCTGCTCCAGGGTCTGACCATGGTGGTGATGAAGGCATGTGTCACCTGGCTTCTTTTTAAACAAGGTCTGGGGCTTCTCCCCCTGTGCCGGGAACAAGCAGCCACTGAGCAGCGCTGGGCATTGCTGCAGTGCTGGCAGCCTCTGCGGCATGCCAAAAGGTGCGGAGAGCTGAATGCACTTGGATTCATTTCCTGTCTCTCCGCCAGCCAGACGCCACCTTGCCAGAGCTGCAGCCGAGATGCTCCGGAGCCTTGTGCGGCAGTGTCCCTGCCCCGCCAGCCAGGATGGCATCACCCTTTGCACCACCATCGAGGGCTTCCAGTCCCCACAGCCGGCCAGATGCACAGCCCAACACGAGGGCAAATGGGCCAGATCCTGGCAAACCTGGCCATACACACTGTGGTCCTGAGCTGCACTGAGCAGCCCAGCCCAAAGCAGATCCCCGCCAGTGGCAGCCAGCTGGGATTTGCAGGATGAGGCCACAAGGAGCAGGATAGATGAGGCTGTGGGCAGCATCCCGGCTCTCAGGGCAGGCACCGCCAGCCCCCCGCTATCCCCCAGCCCTCTGCAGCGCTGATAGCGGCAGCCCCGGCAAGGGAGAGAAGAGAGCCTTGTTCTGGGGCCAAGACTAAGGCGATTCAGTGCTCCGCTCCCCTGAGGTTTCTCGGGTGAAACCTGGCTCTGTAATGGCTGTGTCTGTAAAATGTATGGAAATGCCCATAAAACCTGTATCAAATGCTATATGGATACATACGGATATATGGAGAGAACTATGAAATTAGGGGCACGCGGGGAACTGGGGCAGGACGGCTCCCTCTGAGCCGTAAAAACACACAAGTGAAAGGCAGGGGAGGCAGCAGCGCCGGGAGCCACGCAGACAGGCCGGAACGGCCAGGAGCCAGGGGAAGGGCACCCTGGCTCTGCGCTGTGCAGCTCTGCGGAGACCTGCGCCCACAGAAAGCCTCTGGGATGGAGGGGCCTCTCCGTGGGGCTGCACGGGACCACAGGACAGGGCTGGGGAAGCCTCACCAGGGCTCCCCCGCAGCCCACACCCTCGCTGCGGGTAGGGGCAGGGGTGCCTGGCTGTGGGGAGACCCCAGTGGTACCCCTGAACCAGAGGCAGCTTGAAGATGAGCTGCCAAAGTGATGAGTGGGAGGCTGGAGAGGGGAGATGCGCAAAGGTCTCTGCTGTGGATGGCAGCAGCCCACTGTGGTATCGATGTCTGAGAGCCATTGGGAGCCTAAAGTGAGGGAGAGGTGCAGGGGCAGTGGGAAAATAACCACTGATCCCAGTTGGGAAAAAAGAGCCGGCACCGGCTGAGCACGGTGGAGCAGCTGACAGCACCTCCGGAGCAGCAGCAACCTGTACGTCCTTCCAGAGATGCCCCATCCCTGAGGGCAAGTGACAGCACGAGAATACAGCACAACACTGATTAGAGCAAGTGACTATTTTTGCTCCCAGGGCACACACCGAGTGCGAAGCACATGTGCAACCCCAAACACGCAGCGGTCCTGAGATGGGCCCCCAGCACAATGAGACTTTGGGGGGTCTCTACTTGCCTGCTGGGCTTCATACCCTCCTCTGCAGGAGTAGTGATGAGAGGACATGGGCAAAGGGACATGCTGAGCAGCAAGCAGAGCCTTGCTGCCATCAGCACCCCACCATATATACCTGCCATGAGCCAGCCGAGCCCCTGTGATCCTATAGAGCAGACTCACCTTTCCCAACAATCCCATCACTTCGAGAACTGAGGTTTTAGGAAAATCTCTAATATCAACAGGTTTTGCAGCAAAATCATAAATCAATAGGCAAACAGAGGGCCCTTTCCAAGGAGTAAGCAATAAATGATGAGAAAGAAGGTGAGCTGCGGCACTTTGCTGTCACCACTGATACTGTTTGCCCCTTGCACCATGCTGGGCAGCACGCAGTTGGCTCCAGTCCTTCTTGCCTTGTCCCAGCAAGAGCCGGGGAGCTGGCACCCCACACACAGCCCACTGCTGCTCCCACTGAAACCTTTCCTCTCCTTGCAGCCTTCCTAAAGCAGAAAACAAGCCCAGAACCCCCAAATTTGGAGCCTAACCCCACTCATCTGCCCTGATCCATTTGCCCTGAGAGCGGTGAACACGGAGGGACCTGTGTAGCAGGGAAACCCAGGGCAGGATCCAGCCCCAGGCACATCCCTGCTCCTAACCCACATGGGGCTGATGCTGTGGTGATGCAGGAAATCTCCTTGACTGCTCCACCTGGCATCCCTGCTGCGTGCCAGCCGCTGCGTGGCTCCCTGCTGCGCCGCTAACCAGGGCAAAAGCATGATGCTGGTACCAGCCCTCCTGCCCGGAAGCATCCCTGTCACAGAGGCTGCAGCCAGGGCCACGCAGAAATGCAATGCCAGGGCTGCAAAGAGGCAGGGCTGGGGTTGCAGAGATGCAGGGCTGGGGTTGCAGAGATGCAGTGCCTGGGATACAGAGATGTGGTGCTGGAGTTGCAGAGTTACAAAGCTGGGATGCAGAAATGCAATGCCAGGGATGCAGTGCCTGGGATGCAGGGATGTAGTGCTGGGATTGCAATGCCAAAGCTGCAGGGATGCAGTGCCCGGGATGCAGTGCCATGGCTGCAGGGATGCAGTGCCTGGATGCAGTGCCATGGCTGCAGGGATGCAGTGCCCGGGATGCAGTGCCACGGCCGCAGGGATGCGGTGCCGCAGCTGGCAGCCTCGGGCCATCAGGCGGCCCCTGCCCGGGGACAGGGCGCCATCTGCCGCGTCCCTGTCACACGCCAGCGCAGGGCATGTCCCCAGCCCCGCCAGCACCGAGCCGGCCGCCGTGCCCAGCCAGGCGGGCGGTGCTGCCCGCGCTGCTCAGCCCTGTCCCCTTCTGCCTGCGGGCGGGACAACGGGGAGAGGGCACAGCCCGGCACAGGGCTGGTGCAGTGCAAGGGCTGGTGCTTCTGGGGTGCAAGGGCAGCCCACAGCATTGAAAGTGACAGTGCTGAGCTGTCCCAGGGGCCTGTGGGGACAGTTCAGAGAGCCTTGACCACCTCCCTGTGGCTCTGAGACCCCAGACAACCATTTTCTGGCAGTGTGCTGGTGATGAGGATGCCAATGCCTCCAGGCTGTGTCCTTTGAGCTCCAAGCCCCTAGTGCTGGGGCTGGGGGGGAGTTAGGGTTGTCCTATAAAATAAATCCAGGAAGCAGAGTAGTTAGATGGCCATGCAGGGGGACATTGGCAGCAGAAACAGTCAGCGAGGGACAGAGAGGAGGTGAGGGACGAAGGGGACCGGATGGAGTGTTACAGGGGATAGAAGTACCTGAGACCCTCCTGGCACTCTGCTCTGCACCATCAGGCTCAGACCCTGCCAAGGGCCTCCAGAGGCACTGGGGAGCTTTTGCAGGACAGGTTTAGGGGCTGCCCCACCAAGGCAGGGGTGCCAGGCAGGGACAGGGCTGCAGGGACTGCAGACTGTACCAGGCTGCAGGGGAGAGCAGGGACACTGAAGGGTCCCTGTTCCAGGGTGCTACCCATGGGTCTGCCCGGCTCCGAGCTCAGCTGGTTGGCCACAGAACAGGGCAGCACCCAGGGAGAGTCAGTCCCAAAATCCCCATGGCAGATGCACCCCACAGCTCAGCCTGTGCCAGCACCCAGGGCCATCATTCCTGACACCACATGCCCAGCCCCAGACGGTGGCAGGTTGGCACCTCCAGCTCTGCATGGTGCCACCTTCGCAGGCACCATGCTGCCAGGCAGGTGAAAATCAACACACAGGGGCTGCGCAGTCGAGGGATGCACCATGAATATGGATGAAGCCGAGTGGGCTCATGAATATTAACACCCGTTGTGGCTTTCAGGAACAGTAACGCGGCACAAAGATCTAATATTACTCTTGGCCATGCAAATGCAGCGATATCCTCATGTCAACCCTGACTGCCCGCTGCCAGGACCATGCCAGGTGTGCCGAGCTGGCAGAGCCGGGGTGGCATGCCCAGGCTCAGCCCATGCCCCCAGGCTCTGTGCCCCAGCACTCGGGCAGCCCAGGGGAGTGGGGCAGGAGCCCTGCTTGCTCTGCAGCCCCGAGGTCCCAAAATGCAGGGAGGAAGAGCCAGGCGGGCAGGGAGCTGACTGCTCTGTGACCATGGCACCTGTGCCATGCCAGGCACGTGTGGCCGTGGTGCCGGCCAAGGGATGCTGCCTGGGGAGCCAGGGAGTGCGTGGGGCTGGCACACCCCGTGGCTGGGGAAAATTGCACTGACTGGCTCCAGCCCCTCTGGGCAAGGGGCAGCCCAAGCTGGCAGGGTCTGCATGGGCCAGTAATGCTTTAAAAAGCACCGTTGATGGAGGTTACAGAGCCAGAGCGAGGATTCCCCAGGAAACTGGGGGTGCCTGAGCATCCTTCCAGCCATGCCACTGGCAGGCTCCAGGGGAGAGGAGGGCAAGCAGGGCCTCGGAGAGGCATGTGGACAGCAGGTGGGATGTGACCACACTTGGGACACTCATCTCCTCCCTGTCCTTGGGCAGGATGGGACCTGGGGAACAGCTGCCCTGGGGCTTCCCAAGGACCCTGGGCCAGAGAGCTCCCAGGCTGGGACCTGAGGAGCAGTGACACTGAGGACCATGGTGATCTAGAGATTGCTCCCCCCAATCCATCCTTCCTCCCTCTGCCCCAGTTTCCATCTGCATCTCCCCTTAGCAGCCGCACCTCCCTGGACAGCGCTGCTGCCCGCAGGGACACGGGTGGGAAGGATTTCAGGGGTGTAAGACTTCTGGCTTGGCAGAGCATCCCACTGCATCCCCCCAGCTCCGAGCTGGAGGGTGCCCTGGGCCACCTGTGTCCCCTCAGCAAGGCTGGTAGCCCTGGGGCCAGCGCGGCAGTCCCTGGGCACGGTGGCAGGATCCCACACTCGGATGGTGCAGCGTGAGGTCACACCCAGGCCCGTGAACCCATGCAGGCACAGGGGAACCTTCTAGTCGTACAATTACTATATTATGTAGCACTAATAAAAAAAAAGGGGGAAAAAAAGGGCTTGAAGTTTTCTTAGTGCCACATAGTAAAGTATTTATAGAAAGCCAGGCGTGAATGGGCTGCTCACAGGCCACACTCCTCCTCGGCGTCAGGATCTCCAGGAATTATTCTGTGCAGTCACATTGTTGTATTCACCCAGAGATTGAGTTTAATTACAGACACGCGGGCGAACAGGCTGTCAGTGTTCCAGCCTCGCCGGGGAAAGGGCAACTGAGCTCCCTTTAATGAACGTATTTTAAAAAGACCCAAGGTTGGGATAGAGAGGGGGAGGGGGGAGGTTGCAGAGGCAGCAGTGGGGACAACAGGGATGGGGAGAAGGAGCCATGAGGGGGATGCAGGGTACCGGGAGAGCTGCAGGGGCTCTCTGAGTGGGGGAGCAGGGCTGGGATGCCGGGGAGAGGATGGGAGTGGCGGGCACGGGGTGAGTGGGGCACACAGAGCAAGAGGCGCGTGGCCCAGCTGTGTCCAGAGCTGCCCGCAGGATGCAGGGCCCCGAGCATCCGCTGCACGCGTGGTGGCAGATCCCTTCGGAGACCCAGAGGAGCTTCCCGAAGAAAACGGGGGGAGTGGGGAAGGCTCCCAACTTATTACAGAGCAGGGTATAAACAGAACAAATAAATATAGAGCTGCTTTATTACAAGGCTGCCCAGCTCTGGTGGCTGGCTGATTACAGGGCAGGCTGCTCCAGCGCTACGCGAGCCCAGACCTCAATAAAGGCCAGATTGGAGCTGCCTTTTGCTCATTGACAACTTTTCGGCGCGGTCCCGCCGTGCCGCCCAGCTCCAGCGTGCCACTGGCTGCCCCCGCGCCCCGGCACGGGGCGAAGGGGAAAATAAAAGCTTAAACAAATAGTGAGTAAGCGATGAGCAGAGGCAGGCGGGATCAGCAGCCTTGCAGACAAGCACTAAAAATACAGTTTATTTTCCTAAGGAGCCAGCAACTTCCAAAACTGGAGATTTAAACAAAAAATAAAAAGGAAAGAATAAAATGCCATAAGAATTATAGATCTGTGGCGGAGGTGGGGGAAAGACCCAAGAACAAGGAAAGAAAAATACAGCGATGAGTAAGACACACCCATGACGTACATAAATACACCGAGACGGAAATGCATAAGCCTCCTGCACACAGAGGCACACGTGCAGGGCCAGTTCCCGGCTCCTGGCTCCCCGTAGGGATGGAGCCAGCCCACACTCTCTCCTCTCCTCTCTCTGGGGCCGAGGGCATTAACCTCCGCACACACACACACATATCTTTCCAGGGCTTGGGCTGAAAGGGCACTTTGTCTCCTGGTCCCCGGCACTCTCTACACCTGGGCTCCCAAGCCACCGCCAGTGAGATGATGGACACTGCCCCCAAGGGCTCCTGTGACTACCTCAGTGCTGAATCCCTCACACCCAGCACAAGCCACAGACCCTGCAGTGGGACAGAGGGTCGGGGCATGAACCCAGCAGGGCCAGGAGCCTCCTGGCCAGCAGCCGAAGCAGCTCTGTGCCCGGGCAGCTGGCCAGCATGCCAGCCCCCAGCGTGCCCGCAGGAGATGAGGGAGGGATGGAGACCGGCACGTCCGTGGGGCTGCGGGTGGGGAGGCTTTAAAGGAGTTGATTTAGTATTGTCCCACCTGCCCTGAAACAGGCACTTGAGCAAAGGATGGAGGTTGCCTCGGGTCATCGTGGTGCTGAACAGAGCCCTTATAGCACAGGGCAAAAGAAAAGGGTTGCTTTGGGATGAGCCGGCTCCCCTGGGCACAGCTGGGTGGGACTGCTGTGGTCCCACATGTCCCCCATGCAGAGCTCTGCCAAGGACACGCTCCCCCAAACACCTCCCCACAGTGATGGATGAACCTCACCCTAACCACCAGCCCCATCAAAGTCCCTACAGCACCTCAGCACCACTGCGCCCTCCCCAGGGCATGAGTTTGGGAGAAGGGGCAGAGCTGGAACGAAAAGTGGGCAGTCCCAGTGCTGCACAGCCTTCCTCAACGGTTTGCAAGGCTCCCTTCCCTGAGGGCATCACCGTGTGCCCCAAAGGACCATGTCCCCCAGCCCCGCACACTGCCCACCGTGCTCTGCAGCAGAGCCTGGCCACGGGGCTCTTGGGGAAGTTGCATGGGGCAAAGCAAGATACAGCAGAGCCCAAAATCTCCTTCAAAGCCGTGCATGGGATGGCAACACCTGGGCCACGCCAAAGCACCTGCCACCTCTGCATTTCTTCTGCCCTCACCATCCACCATCAGCTGCACGGGCAGGTCCCGCACAGTGCACGGCACAGAGTGAGCCCGGGGCTGGCTGGGGCCACCGCAGCAGCCCCTGCCGCTGTCGCCCCCCCCAGCCTGGGGAGCGGAAAACGGATCTCTGCAAAGGGCAGCTCATGCGGAAGCTGTTCGCATCCCGTAGTGCGGGCTCGACGGGTGAGGAGCAGGGCAGCTCCCGGGTCGCCGGGTTATCGGGTGATAACAAGCCAGCACAGCCTGAGCACGCAACTTCCAGCAATGCAAGGCTGCTTCCTTTGTTTTGGGAAAACAAGAGGGGAACAAGACCTTTTCTGGCACGTTCTTGCCCGGCCTGAAGCTGTCCCCCACTTGCACCGGCTCGACGAGGAGCTGTCCCCTCTGCCCCGCTGATGGCAGGAGGAGGGGGCCAGGGACAGCCGCCCTTTTCGTCTTTCCCACCTCTGCGAGGAGCAGGGCTGGAGCTGGTGACACACCAAGCGGGCCGGACGGACACTCCTTGCATCTGGTGGGGGGTCCCAGCTGCCACCCCGGCCTGGCTGTGCCATGGGCTCGCAGCCCTGTCGGAGACCCCCTGGTCCTGCCTGCACAAGCCCATGTCCCAGGCACCCTGAGAGGGTGATGCTAAGGCTTGGCAGGGCCAAGACACTCACACTTTTGGCTGCAGGGACCCTATCACGGTAGGGTTAGCTCAATGCCTTCCCCACCCCCAAATGTGGGGCTGAGCCCTGTATCGGGGCAGGGGAGCAGCACAGGGCAGCGCAGGGCTCAGGCAGCCATTCCCACCATCCCCTCTGTCCCATGGACCTGCTCCATCACCGCAGCGGTACCCCCCGCTCCCTGGAGAGCTGCGGGTTTGATGGGGGTGTGGGAGACCCCCCCCTCCCCTTCCCCAGCGGAGGAGGAGGAGGAAACATAATAAGAAAAATAAAATTTATAAGCAAGGCAGTAATTACAGTGTGGCTACAAAAGGCTGCCTCCTCAGGGCCATCATTATGTGGCTAAATTTAACGCCCTGTGCGGCTGCTCGGGGCGGGGGAGCCGTGTCCCAGGGCTCTGAGCATCCACACAGACGCCGGCTCCTGCTACCTTCCCTCTGTGCCGGCCAGGGCAGCACAGCTGAACGGCAGCCAAGAAAGTCATAAAGCAGGTCAGAATTTTTTTAATAGTCTATTTACCAAGATGCTGTTTTTACTGCCGAGGTTTCTCTCGTTTTATCTCTGGCTTTTTCCCCCCCCCCCCACTCTCTCTTTTTCCCCTGACTCCTGAACAGACTGGGCTGTATTTTCTGTTTTAAGTTCCTCTCTCTCACTTGCTCTAAATACTATTTTCAGAACTCTAATTTTATACGGTATGTCCCTTTTTTTTTTCTTTCTCTCTTTTTTTTTTTTTTTGGTAAATATTTGCCATGACTAAGCCAGGACACATCCCGTTTAAAAGGTTCCCATCCCACAAAACATCAGCCCTTTAATGACATGAATCTCATTAGCTCTCCCCATGAAAAGAGGTATAGAAAGGGAGCATCACTCAGCCCCTCTGAGTTCCTGTATCTGCACAGACATATATTTAGCCGTGTGTACTGTACAGTCACAGGAGGGGACAGTCTGGGCACATGCACACCACCTCATTCAGACAGAGGGACCCAGACCGGGGGCCCCTGGGACCAGTGGGTTTTGGGATATCTGTCTGTCTGAGTTGGGGTTGGGAAGGGCTCTGGGCTCAGCGGAGCCGGAGCCGGTCCCCAGGAGCTGGTGGCCAGGCACAGAGGAGCCTCAGAGCCCCTCCAAGCTGCCATCTGGGATCCTCTGAAGAACCTTCTCCAGTGTGGGGGGACAGTTGTGTAGAGCCCACCTGAGCAAGGAGCAGGGCTGCGAGAGGAGCCCAGGCACTGCCCTCTCCAGGTCCTCAGCCCCACTGGCCGGGTTCGGCACTTGGCAGCAGATGTTGGCTGCACACTTGGAGCTTAACCCTGAAGGGCCAGCACAGGGTCCTGGGAAAGGGACTGGGTCAGACAGCCCAGAGCAGTTTCCTTACTGAGGTAAGGGTATGTCTGCACCCACCTACAGACACCCAACACCGGAGCTGGCAGAGCAGCTCGGGTGCAAGCACAGCATCCCTGGGGAGCAAGCAGAGCTCCCAAGAGCTCAGGCTCTTCCAGCCTTCCTCCCAGCAGAGGAGGAGGCTCTGCCTCCATCCATACCATCATCTTCTGTTGGGGAACCTGTCCATCCACAGTCCCATGCTGGGCATGTCATCCCTACTTCAGCATGGTCCTCCCTTCCCCGGCATGGTCATCCCTTTTTTGACATTGTCATCCCTTCCTTGGCATGGTTATCCCTCCCTCAGGATGGTCACTCTTTCCTCTTGATTCAACAGCTGTCTGGTACCAGAGGGTGAAACCCCAGGAGACGCCACAGGCTTCCCCATGGCTGAGATCTCACCCACCGAGCCTGAAGCCAAACGCAGCAGGAGAGGTCCATGGAGAAGAATTTGCTCTCTCTTTCCTAGATCCTCTCTGCATTTTCCCTCTCATTTCTCCAGGTTACGGTGCTATTGCTCAGCCCCACCGCATCCCTACCATGCTGGCACTTGGTTGTTAGCACGACCTCCTCCTCCAGAGATATCCCCAGCAAGCCAGGTGTGAAAGCTGTGCAAACGCACTGCTGAGCCCGCAGCATGGGGCATGGCTGTGCTTGTCACACTCACATGGGTGCTCCTCCACATTTTGGGGGAGACAGCAAGAGAAATAACCCCAAGAAGCGCTGCAGACGGGCAGTGCCATGCAGAGACCAGCGCTGCTGTGGATGTTGCACTGACTGAGCAGCACAAGCTCTCCAACCCATAAATAAACCTGGGGAGATTTCAGTTCCCTGCTGTTTTCTTTAAATTGCTTTAAAGATTTGGTTTCAGCAGCGGAGGAGACCCAGCATTAAGCGATACCACCAGCTCTGGCAGCAGATGCCCACAGTCAAAAGATAACACACCCAGCCTGGCTGCATGCATGCTTTCCGGCTTGGGACCCTCTCCCCCACAACAGGGCCACGTTTCCAAGTGTTTCCACAACCTGGAGAGCAAGACACAACTGGAAGGGGAGGCTCACACCTCCCCAAGCTCATGGCTCCCAGAGCTGGGGCTTTCTGCAGCTGTGCCAGGAACCAGAGCCCATGTGCCGGGCAGGGCTCCACGTGCGCACGCCGCGCTGAGCCAGGCTCCCCCCCGGCCCCCAGCAGCCAACATTAATTCATTAACAGTCCCATTAACACCCAGTTGTGGTTTCCCCCCAAACTCAGGCAGGGACCCGCTCCCCTGTGACAGCTGCTGACAGGCCAAGTTTCCACCTTCAGCCCTTCTGGAGTTCTGTATATAAATAAGCGGGGCTTTTTTCTCAAAAGGAAAACTGTATTTCCCCTCTCCGCACGCCCATGCACACGTGCGGCACTCGCAGCAGGAATTTGCTCCGATTTCCCCCACCCACAAACACATCGCCTTTGGCCAGAGACCAAACGTGGGCATTTTCAGCCCAAATTATCAATTTTTTCAGCACCCAGAAGACAACAAGCTGGCGTGACCCTGAGCTGGGCTAAATAGGGCACCTGCTCCCCGACCAAGGGGTGCTGGGACACCCAGCTGTGCTCCCACTGGGGCCCCAGCATCCCCAGCAAGGCAGCTGCCAGCACCTCCCGAGGATTTGCCCTCCTGGCATGGCCAAGCATCCTGTTTGGGATCTGGTACCCAATGTCTGTTTTCCCCTTTTCATCGTCTTTCCCAGACAGCCATGAGCACCAGATGCTCCAGCATCCCAAGGAGATGCCCAGTCCAGCATGCTCTTGGGACCTGCTACCCAACATCTATTTTCTCCTTCTCCACATCATAATCTTTCCTCAACAGCCGTGAGCACCAGCTGATGTTCAGGAGGCACTCCCTGACCCTCCAGAAGCCCCGGACCACCCCGTGTCCCAGAGGGGCTGCTGTCCTTGCCCTGCTGCGTCCGGCTGCACACCAGGCTCTGCAGCCTGGGTCAGCAGCACAGGAGCTGGCTCTTACTGGGAAACTGGAGGCCAGGGAGCAAACACCTCCATGAAATGTACCCCCCCAGGGGATCAGAGCACTGCTCGGGGCTGGCTGGGTGTGCTACCTTGGGTATGTCACCAACAGGGTGGCTTCAGCTCCCTGGACAGGACAAAGCAAGGGCCACCTATCTCCCAAGGTGCCTGGCCGCTAGCAGAGTGCCCTGCATCCCTTTGATCCGGAGGCGTTCGCCTCGCCGAGAGCCCTCTAACTACTCCTTCCTTTAAATAGCAAAGCTCACAAATGCCCTATACGGCTCCGTGTCTGTATGTTGTCTATATATTTGTGTACACACAACACACAGAGATTTATTCGTGTTTTCAGAGCGGTTCAGGATACATTCCAGGACGAAATTCCAGCCGGCGCTGGAGCCAAGAACATCAGTGGCCCCGGCGTTCGCTGCCCCCTCTGCCTGTGCACACACTAAATACGGAAAGGGAGAGGTATAAATAGAGAGAGAAATACATGAATGGCCCTGTTTCCTTACAGATACAGAGGACGCGAAGGTCCGAGCGGAGTGGGAGCAGGCAGCCTCAGGAATCCGACGTCTGTGCCCTCTGGGGTGCAGAGCAACCCTTCTCCGGGTGCTGCTGCCTGCCCAGATGTGCCCAGCTGTTGGGTACCACCTCTGCAGAGGCCAGCACGACTGACAGAGGCTACAGGGGCATTGGCCTGAGAGATACGGAGGTAGCAGCTCTCAGAAACACCAAAAAAAGCCTGCCCGTGGATGTGACAGGGGAAGGGGTAGAGCTGGGGGTATGGGGGGAGCTGGGGAAGGGCTCGTGACTCACAGGGACGTGATGGATAAACCTGGCAGCCCCTTTCAGGCACAGGAGGGGCGCAGGGAGCTGGGGAAGGGGGTGCAGGCAGCACCGCTCCTCTGCCCTGCCCGTGGCTGGTGGAGCCCCGGCCCAGACCCCGTCAACTGGGGATGGAGAAGCCGCCATGTCCCTTGCTGACACAGAGCAGTGCCTTTAGAGCCCCATCAAAGTCCACCTTGTTCTCCTCCCCAAAAGGTCCTTTGCTTGCAGGAGCTGCTGCCACATCCTGAGCTGAAGGGCCAGGACAGGCGGCTGCAGGGTGCAGCAGTGAGGGGCAGCCTGTGCCCTGCACCTTCCCCCCGCCAGCTGTCCCCATGCCCCCCACTTTGCCCTCCTCTAACCCAAACGCAGCCCTGGCGAGCTCAGCCTGGTGAGGCTGGGACCCCAGACCCCTGCATGCTCCCCACCGCCCCCCGCGCGCTCCCTGGGGCTGGGCAGCTGCCTGCGGCCGCGGGGCCAGTGATGCCCAAGATGTGGGAGTGGGGCTGGGGGTGGCGGCGGGGGGATTGCCACTCCGCTTTCCGGAGGGGGAAGGGGCTCTCCCCCTTCAATGCTCCCGTTTGAGCTGAGGCCTGGCACCGGCTCAAACCACCGCTTGCTGACACGAGATCAATCATCCCCGGAGCCGAGCTGCTCCTCGGCAGCACTGTGCGGCCGGTGCCCACGCACGGGCTGGGGCCCCTCCAGCAGGAACGGGGTCTGGGCCCTTCTGCCAGAAAGCCTGTGAAACCCCTCTGCCTGCTTGCAGTGGCACCCAGCATGGCATGGCATGGCGTGGCATGGCGTGGCATGGCACAGCATGGCACAGCATGGCACAGCACAGCATGACATGGTATGGCAGAGCATGGCATGTCATGGAGAGGATGAGGAAGACTCCGACTGCAGAGGAGGGTTCCCTGCACATGCCAGACCACATGCCACTGCAGAGCCATGGGCGGTGTGGTGCCCCGAGGAGGGTGGCTGTGATGGAGATTGTCCATCCCTCCATCCCCAAACAAGCCATCAGGCGATGCTGGGCTGAAGTGCAGCTGGGACCAAGCAGGCAGCTGCCCGTACCTGGCCCAGGTGCCACTCACTCTCCACAGTGGCAATGCCTGGCAGTGCCAGGCACAGCCACAGTCACAGGGAGTCGGGCCGTGAACCCCCCCGCATCCCCAGCAGGAGCATCCCTGCGGGGCTCCCAGGACAGCAGCCGCTGCTGCTGCAGTGCATCTCCATCCCTGGCAGACGCAAGGGCTGGAGCAATCATGGCCAGCCAGGCCCCAGCCCCGCTGCTGGGGACTTGCTCCTTGCCGTCAGTCTGGGCACTATTTCGGGCAGGCTGCTGCCCCGGGGCGCCCGTGACAAGTCTGGTTTTAGCAGCGTGCAGCTCCACTGACTCACTGCTTGTGCAAGCGGCCTGTGGCTGCCGGCGGCAGCCCAGAAAGCATGGCCCTGGCCGGGCCCCCCCTCACCTGATCGGGCCTCAGCAAACAAATAAATAACGCCGCAGTGCCGCCCGCCACGCGCCTCCACAGCAAACCCTGCACGGGGGCTGGTGCCCGTGCAGCGGTCACCCCCCACGCAGTGAAGAGCACACATGCTCCTCCCCAGATGCCCCACTATGGCCACGAAGCGCTGGCCCCTGGCTCCTTCCGCCACCAGAAGTGGCACTCTGCCCCTTGTGCGCATCAGTGCCATACACGCTCCTGCTCTTGTGTGCACGCTCCTGCTCTTGCAAACGCACTCACGCTGAGCACGAGTGACCCTCTGCTCCTCCCCATTGCAGCAGCATGCAGATCCTTGCGTACACGTGAGCTCAAGGCAGCATGTGCCCTGCTCCCCCCAGCACGGCCACAGCCCATCACGTTTCCAGCGTGGGACCTAGACCCCAGGGCAGCAATGAGATGGGGTGACCAAGGAATGAAGCAAGGACCCCATAAGCAGCCCCAATCCAGAACAGGACTCAGGCACCCATGGGTCTCACTGGATGAGCACAGCACAGATGCTTGGCTGCACGCAAGAGCTTGTTCTGCTTACCCAAGCCTCCCCAAAAGCCAGCCCCACGCTGCCACTTCTGCCCTGAGCCAGTCTGCCTGGGCCCATGCAACTTTTGCACCACTCAACCCTGCTAGCAACAGCACTACGGCCGCCGGCTCCTTCCCCAGCCCCACACCAAGGGACACCAGCCGGGCCAAGTGCCGTGCACCCGGCGTGTGAGCAGCCCATGTTGCGCCCACGCTGCCGGCCCCACTCTGGCCTGGTCGCAGCTGCAAAACCGCAGCTACCTTGCGCTAATTAAAAACATCCCTCGTTGGAAAGAGCCAAAGGGCCACTTCCTCCCCACCGCACCAGGCTGGCGCGGGTTTGAGGGACGCCGTCCCCGCCCTGCAAAACGCACGGCCTGCCGCTGCCTTCGCCCTTGGCCAGACCGCGGCAGCTCCGCTCCCCGGGGCTTATTTTTAGCACCTATTAGAAAGGAGAGACAGGGCGCTGGAGGCAGGCAGCGCGCGGGCAGGTGCCCGGCTGGACCCCGGGGCAGCAATGGCCGGTGGCTCCGGCAGGCACTCCGGCCACCCTCCACCTGCCCCGCTGGCCCGTGTCCCCTCGCAGGAGGGGGACGGGTGCCTGGCCCCCGTCCCAGCCCTGCTGGGGAACAATAAGAGGGATGCTGACCCCCGGGTGCCCTGACGTCAGCCGGCACCGCCGCCAGCCCCGTCTCAGGGCTCCTGCTCGCCCTCGGCCAGGGCCGCACTGGAAGCCGCCTGTTTGTTTATCTTCCTCTCCGGCGTTGCTTGTTTTGATGGCACATCCTCCTCCTCCTCACTGGGCCCCGGGGTCGAGCCGTGAACCCGCCGTGTCCTGTTTGCCGAGGTCCTGTGCTCGGCTTGCGGAGGTGCGGAGCAGCCGCCCCCGTGCGCCGGCCACAGCGGATAAAAATATGCAGGGTGAAGCATCCTGGGGCGCGGGGGCTATATTTGCACTGATGGTATCAGTGATTTTGTCCCCGGCGTACCTGTCCCTGCCCTCCCAGGGCAGGAGGCACGGCACCGCATGGACGCCCTGACCTTGCCCCCCTCACAGAGCTGGACCACAGGCTCTGGCAGAAGCTGTGTCACAAAATGCCAGCCATAGCCAGGCCAGAGCAAGCTCTCAAAACCCATGGGTGGGCACACCACACTGTCCTATGGGGTCATCTCTGCAACCCAAAGGGACACCTAGAGACAAAATACCCCCGACCCGCTGGGTCCTAGGCTGCTAGGAAGGGTGCTGGGGCAGCCCCGGGGTGCTGAGCCCTCTCCAGCTGCCTGCTCTTTCCCCTCACGGTGTGAACCCCTGGGCTTGCCAATAAAAGCTGCCGGCTTTGCCTCGGCTCGCACGCGGCCGCTGCTCTCTCTCCAGCTCTGCCCAAGCCGAGGCAGCTGCTCAGCAGTGAGCCCTTGCCAAAAACTGCGTGTGTGAAAGCGTCGTTTCCTAAACGTATAAATATTCCCAGGGCTTTGCTGGAAAACTCCCCGTGATTAGTTAAAATACCCTGGACAGCTGAGTGCACACAAGCCCAGGGAAAGGGCATGTTTAAGCTGAGAGGCAGGAGCATCCCTGTGCAGCTCTGCCCTGGGAGACTGGCAGCTCCTTTCCTCTCCATAGAGGATGCAGCAAAGGTCTGGGAAACGAGCAAAGCCATGGAGCACTTTCCTGCATACCACCAGCCCTGTGCCGTACCATCACAGCCCCCTTCCAGCCAGGAGGTTCCTACTGCTACCAAACATTCACAACCTGAAGCCCCGTTTCCCAGAGGGAGAGGCTGGAAGGACCATCAGACCTCTCCTCCTGACCTCCTGCCCGCTGACGTTCAACCACGCGCATCCCAAGACCAAGCCCAGCAACTTGGTTTCCTTCCAGGTGGGCTCCCAGCCCAATTTTGGAGACATCAAGAGATGGAGGATCAACCACTGCCCTTGGGAGCGTGCCCCGATTGCTAATCGCCCGCAGGAGCAAACCCAAGTGCCTCTGTCCTAGCTCCAAATTGCCTGGCTCTGGCTCCCGGTGCCTGGCTCATGCTCCACTGCTCTCCACGAGATTAAAGAGAGCCCTTCACTAACCAGCATTTTCTCCTTGTAAAGACCCTCACGCACTGTAATCAAGGCGCTTCTCAATTTTCTCCCCGATAAGCTAGACGGAGCTCTTCCCTTCCAAGTCTCTCAATGCCGGGCTCATTCCCCAGCCCTCAATTCATTCCTGTGACTCCGTGCTGATTGATGGGCGTCCTTTTGAAAAACCAGACACGGGAGTCAATCGCAGCATTCCCAGCTCCCCGCGGCATGTCCCAAGGGACCCCAGCCCCTCTTGCTGCCCGTTTTTGGAGCTGGCAAATGGAGCACAAAATTGCTCGGGGGCTCTGAAATACCTGCCTGGAGACAACGAGATCATCTAGCCCAGCCTTCCGCTGCAGGAAGAGAGGGGAGACTGGGGTGAACACTCAGATTTGGCAGTGGAGAGCTGCCAAGGCATGTTTGGTGTTCCTCACTAACACAAGACCTAGGAGGCATCAGGAGGCACGACGGGGTACCACGTTCAAACCAAAGGCAGCAGCTGCTCACATCTCACGGCTCATTGCCACAGGATGGTACGTAGGCCAAAAGCATCATCAGTGGGTTTATAAAGCAATGGGATGAATGCAGAGAGGACAGATCCCCCCAGGCAGCCTGAACGCACAACTGCATCCCTCCCCCAGCCTCTTCCCCGTGGCTGGTGCTCAGACCTGGTTGCCAGGGGATGCAGAGGGGGAACGTCTCCCAAACCCTCCCGTTCCCCGTCCAGTGCTCTGGCCCCAAGACGCTGCTCCTGGGCTGTTCTCAGGACACACAGCACCAACTGCCCTCCCATCTTTTAAGTCTCTGCCAGATGAGCTCCCCACCAGCTGCTTTTGCACGGCTCTGTGCAGGGCTGCGTCACTGCCCTCCTGCCCACTCTGCACCACCGAGGACCTTCCCCCATGCCCCACACTCTACCAGCTCTTGGAGAACTCTGAGTTTCAAGCCTGACGTTCATCTTTAGCAGATGTTGTTCAGCCGACCCTCGGACAAAGACACGCTTCATCATCCCCCGATCCTGGCACGTCCGCCTGCATCCTTCCAGCGACAGCACCGAAACATTTACCGACTGCTTCTGCCATGTCTGCTCCAGTATCCATCATTTTACCACCTACGTCTATTAATAAGCTTATCCCGTTGCTGGGAGCATGGGGTTTTCTCCTGCTACACTAATTAAAAGCCTTTCCTTCTGTCCTTCACCATGATTTTTCCCTGATGTCTTTAGCTTCTGTTATCCATTTTCTACACTTCATAATTTCTAATTTATATTGATTGCTATCTAGTCCCTCTCTCCCATTTGTTATAAACTGCTCTTTTATTTCTAATTGCTGCCTTCACTTCGCCACTGAACCAGAACGGGCTCTCAGCCAGCGCTGCCCCCTTTCTTGATTGTGGAATTGTGGCTTTTTGTGGTTCTGAAATTCTTCTGAAAGAGCTCACCATTTTCATTCACATTTTTCTATCTAAATGTTTCCTCCAAGCTGATTTCACTCATAATTTTCCCCCTGCTTTGGGAAATTAGCCCTTTCAAAGCATGAAGGATATAAATTACTGTTTAGGAATGTCCTTTCTTTGCCCAGGGTGAATGTAATCTGGTCATGATCATCGGTCCCTAGGCAACCTCCAAGTTGCAGTCCAGCAGTGAATTCGTCTCTATCCATCATAACCAGGGGGGAAACGAAAGTTGCCTACGCTAGAAGCAATGCCTCTCATATAAAAGAGGGATCGTCGCTAATTTTTAGAAACTCTGCAGATGGCTGTGCAGGAGTGTCAGTGTATGTCTTGCAAAGCACTGTACTCTTGAAGCCTGTGTGACACCACAGACACCCTGGCTGACTCCCTGGTCCCCAGCAAACACCACTGCTCCCCAGTCTTGCGCTTTTGCCGTAAGAACAGGAAGACTCAGAAGCATCCTGAGCCTTTTTACGTTCATGGGCATCAACCATTTCTGATCTTGCCACATTGGTTTGAATCATTTTAGTGCTTCTGTGATTATTTCCAGTAATGAAAAAGGCTCAGAGGAAAGACGCTTTCCTTCCAGCCCCAGTTTCTCCAAAGCCCATGTCTGATTTTGACGAGGGGAGAGCAGCGGGCACAGCACATACAATAGGCTGAAAGGCACTTGTCCCCACTATATGCCACAGTAAAGCCACCCCTAAAAGCAGCAGATGAACCAAATGGAGCAGATGGCCTCTTCTCATCCACCTGCTCCCTGCCTGCCATCAACATCAGTCTTTCAGGTCCACAGCAGCTGTGGGAGGCAGGTGAGGCTACCCCAGCGAGGGCACAATCCAGTGGAGCAGCCAGCCTGGCTTGCACCCCTGACAACTCCCAGCACACAGGCAGTGGTGAAAGGGTGACAAAACACAGTGCCATGTCCCCATCTGGCCATGCCAGGTGTACCCCCAGCTCTGCTCACCCTGCAGACCAAGTGCAAGGACACAAAGAGCCAGTGGGCATCACCCGTCTTAAGCAAGTCCAGCCATCCCCACCAGTGCCCCATCCAGCCTGGCACACTTCGTGCTGGGGCTGCTGGCACCGGCTCCCCGCCACCCCTTTGCCGAAGGAGGAGGACTTGCACCGCTCCTTACCTCAGCCATGAAGTTCTGTTGAAACATCTCCTCCTGGAAGGGCTCTGTCCGCAGGCGGTCTGCAAGGGAAAGCAGGATCAACCCGGGCAGGTCTGGCCAGACCTCCCAACCCAGCTTCCCCTTCCCCTGCCCGTGGGGTGACAGGACTGCAGGGGAACAGCTCCAGGATGCTCATCCCAGTGCCAGCGGGAGAGCCCAGCAAGCCCTTGGGCTAGGGGCACACCACCTGGTTAGCAGAAGGTACAAGGATCACAAGGAAGTGAGGGAATAAGGTTGAGCCTGTTGATGAGCACAGCATCCAGGTAGCAGAGTCCAGAGCCCATCCACACTTGTCCCAGCACTCTCCCGCACAGAGGAGCTGGGGACAGTGGCAGGACATGCTCAGCACCATTCCCAGCTTGAAAGAGCTGCCTGAGTTTGAGCACCACACAGCCATGCTCCATGGGACAGGGGACTGCTTGTCTCCAGCTGCTTTTCTGGAGGGGTGAGCCAGCCTGTGTCCTCCTCTTGCAGGGCAGGGACAGACTCCTGCTATCCCTCATCCTCCTCTGCGGCTTCTTCAAAGCACTAATTTTTCCCCATCATTGCTAAGATGTCTGGAGAAGCACCTGGACAGCTTTGCTCAGCAGCGCTGGTGCAAAGCTTCCTCCCAGCTTCCTGCCCTGCCCAGGCAAGGACAAGAGAGGCCGCTTGCCCACCAGCATCAGACCCTGGACCCAAACCAGGCTGTCCTGGCTGCTCCGAGCCCTGCAGAGCCAGCATGCAGCAGGAGAAAGGAGAGCTAGAGCTGGCTGGCGCAGGTCTAGGGCAGCTGCAGGGCAGATCCAGGCTGCTGTGGTGGGGTACCTGTCATGGTACAGGGTCTGGACCACATCAACTTCCTGGCCATGATACGCAAGTCAGGGCTGGCCCCCATTGGACCCCACACCCTGGGAGGGCAAGATTCCCGCAGAAGGGCAGATATCACCTCTGGCAACGGGACAAAGCATGGCGCTAGCAAGGGATGACCCAAAAAACAGTGCCCAACCAACCTCCATGGGTGGAGGACAACCCCCCCTTGGGTGGCTCCCCCAGGCAGGTCCTGACCCATGTCCTACATGAGGGGAATTCCTCCCACCCGTCCCCCCAATGGCGAGGCAGGCTGGAAGGGGGCCCACACTCACGGCTGCACTTCCCGTGGCGGGGAGAGCCGGGAGCCCCTGGTTGCCCTCCAAGCGCTCGGTGAGCTACCGTGCTCGGGAAGGGAGCCCGACACCGCTCCAGGACTGGCCCTCACTGGCATCCCCGCTGGCTCCTGGGGAGCGGCCAGGTGCTCTCGGCGAAGCGGAGAGCCCCTTGGCAACTCCCCAACTCCTCCGGCTACCAGTCAAGGGCTGTTCCTCCCCCAGTTCTCCCCAGGGGCTGCTCCCCAGCCTTCTGGCTACCGTCTTGCTGCTGGTGTGGCTGAACATGAAACACAAGCCTGGCTGGGTAATAGCCAGAGGGAGCAGAGACTGCCAGCCCCGTGCTAAGGAGGAAAGTCATTCCCTGCTCGCTCCTCTCTCGGTCCTGGGCATCCCTCCTCACCTCTGCTGAGAGTGGCCCCACTCTCCCTGTAGTCTTCGATCTCAGCATCCTTCTGGAGCAGCAGGGAGGTCAGCTCTTGTACCTGGTACTGCAATGCCAGGCTCATCCGAATCAGGGGCCGCACGAGGTGACGGGACACCTAGGATGGAGGAGGGACACTCTAGGGAAGGTCCAGGGATGCACACAGCTGTCCATAGAGCGGCCAAAGCAGGGTAGACAGAAAGGTCCTAGCAAGAGCTGCACCCCAGGTCACACAGAGCTCCCCAAGATACCCCACGTCTCACCCAAATCCAGTGGGAAGCGGTCAAAAGACATGAGCTGGGAGAAGGGAGGCAGGACACTGTGGGACATATCCCTCCATCCCAAACTGATCCTTTCACAGCTGGGAGCTGCAGCAGGGGAGAGCTTGGGTGGGAGAGCCTGATGGGGACAGGGTGCAGGGGTGGGCAATGCTCTACCCACCATCTGGGGTGCAGCAGGAGGTGGAGATCCACCCAGACCCTCCCCATGGCTCTGTGCACCCCAAGGCATGTTCCTACGCAGGAAACAGACACAGCTGGGCAAAAAACCAGGACTCTAGATGTCAAACTGTGGCTTGAGGAACAGGACAGACTTTCCCAGGGAGGCGAGATCAAAAGCAGCAGGGATCCCAATGTGCAGGACTTGCGCAGGCTGCAGCTCCCCATTGCAGCCCACCGTGCCCACCCTTAGTTTATGGCCACACAAGCCCCATGCAGAGGCCTGGGCACGTTCCCTGCCCCGGAGCCACACTGCACTGCCCTGGCCCACAAAGCAGCCTCCTGCCCATCACCTCCCACAGCCCCTGGGAGGGCATCAGGGATCCCCTCACCTCAGCATGTCCCTTGTCTTTGTGGCCAGGCTGAGCCCACGGGTGAGAGGGCAGCAAACCCAGCAACGCTCACAAAGCCTTCTTGCTCCTGTGGTGAGCCCAGGGTGGGCTCTGCGCTCTGCTCGCCCCCCGGGCACGAGCTGCAGAGGTGACGGCCATCAGCCACCCAGGCGCTCAGAGGGCACCATCCGCTGCAGAGATGCGGTTTGCCAGGTGGGCTCCGTGCCTGTGTCGAGCCCCTGGCTGGCTGCTGAGTAGAGCTCAGCAGGGCAGAGCTGGTCTCCATTCCACCTCCTGGGTGCCTTGCAGACATCCAGCACGATTCCAAGCGAAGGGAGAGGAGCAGCACCTCGGGCTTTGCACCTTCTCAGCTCAGCCTCCACGCTTCTTGCCCAGGGAGGGACAGCAAGTCCCTCGTGCAAGCCAAGCCAGGACCCCGAATTTATTTGCTCCCCAGTTCAACTTTGAAAGCGAGGACAGACACCCCCAGAGCGGCTGGGGACCCCAGCTCTCACCCCACGGTGCCCAAGCGCAGCCATTCCGGGGGCAGAAGGGCCGTGCCCCGCAGCAGGACCCGGGGGACCCGGCGGGAGGCGGGTGTCGGGGACGGAGGGCGATGCCCGCCCGGCGGCGGAGCGGCGGGGCCGGCAGCTGGGCCGGGGCTCCCGCCGAGGCGGTTGGCGGGGGCCGGGCGCCCTCTTGTGCGCGCAGAGCCGCAGGGCCCCGGTGCCGCCGGCGGCGGCGGGGGGGGACCGGCCCGTGAGGCCCCGGCCCCGCAGCGCCCGCCCTGCCCGCCGGGGGTCCGGCCGAGGGGCTGCCCCGGGGCGCTCAGCTTGCGACCCCGGGCTGCTTCCCGAAACCCGGGGTGTTAGGGAGCCCCGCGGTGGGAGCAACTCCCGAACAGCCGGGGACACCCCGCTCTAACAGCCGGGGACACCCCGCTTTAACTCCCCCCGGCGCGACAGACCGCCTGCGGGTCCTTCGGGGGTACCCGCCGCTCTGTGGCCCCGCTTCACGGCGTGCACCCAAGGAGAAGAGCATTGCTCTGCTCTGCGGGACACTGGCATCATCCCAGCGTGTGCCGGGCCGTCCCTGCCTCACTGCAAGGCACCAGCCAAGGTGCCAAAGCCTGAACGGGAAGAAACAGGGACAGTGAACCTCGGGAGGGGCAGCAGGCAGAGCCAAGCACCCTACGGCCACCAGCACGGCCTGAGGCCACCAAAAGCCTCCAAGCATTAGGGGACAATCCTTAATTTTAGCCGTCCCCCTCCCCAGACTCTCCGCGGCTTTGCTCACCATCTCCACGGGAGCAGGGCAGCAGTGGAATTCCCAGTAGAAGGGCAGTCCTGAGAGCTCGCTCTTCACATGCAGGCTGAGGCCGCTGGCAATGCGGTGGCAGGAGAAGGAGGTGGCAGCAGCCAGCTGCCCTGCCAGCAAGGGGCACATCACGGTGCACAAGTGGTGCAGCAAGGAGGACACGCGGACCGTCAGCCGCTTGTTCAGCTCCTAGGGAAAGGCAAGGTTAGGGGTGCAGCAATGCCCCGGGGAGCTTGGCGCCAGGATAAAAGCAGCAGAAACCCCAGCACGCAAGGAGCCAAACTACTGCTGTATGTCCCAGTGCTGCAAAGAGACACCCCTGGGCCTCGGCTTCCAGCCCCACAACACGATATTCCCCACTGGTTCTCCCAGGCCAGCTGAGCTGGGGGGGCTCCCCTGCCCTACGAGCCCAGGAGGGTCCGGGTGGTGGGCAGGGTGCAACGGTATCCACCAGCGCATCTGCCCCATGTGCCAGCACAAGTGTCACAGACTGTCTGAGAGCTGTCGCAGCTCAGCTCACCTGCCAGATCTGGTAGATGGTTGCCACCACATGCCCACCCCTCCTGCCACCAGCCACTCGGCACAGCCACTGTGACAGAGGGACATGGCAGATCGGGGTGGCACGTGGGGGCCTGGGCACACAGGCTAGGGTGAGGGGATGAGGCATGGCCCCATGTGTTTTGGGGGCTGTGCTCACAGGACACCCCATGGGAGCCTGTGCCTGGCTGTGAATGTGAGCAGGAGTCTCTCCGTCACTCGTCAGAAGGCAGCCTTGTTTCAAGCTCCTCCTTTGTACACTGGTCCTGGGGAAACCAACTGCCCATCCAGCCCACAAGTGAAACGAGTGTGCCAGCCTCAGCATGCAGCCCCAGTGAACACATGGCTGCCCTGGGCATGCTAAATAGCCTGGCCCGCTCTCCTAGGAGGAGGGTGCTCGGCCAACCGGGGTGACAGTGCGTGGGCAGAGCTGCCTGGGGACTTCCCAGGCCAGGCGTTTGCACCCAGGCCCTGCCACATCCAACAGCCATTGTATCACCAAGCAGTTTATGCTGGGACATCAGCTGCTGTGAGGAGAAAAGGAGGTCCCTGGACTTCCCAGACACTCACCTTGGACCTTTGTCCCACGGCCTCGGCGTCTGCACTCTCGTACCAGACGCTGCTGAGGTTGGAGATCAGCAGGATGTAACCAGTATCACTGAAACACACTTTAGCAAGAAAAGTGGCCTCGCCAAAGCAAACAGAAGCCCAGGGTTGTGTCAGAAGGCTGCTCTCCAGTTTCTCGGAGCCCTCCATCTGCAAGAGAGCAATCAGGTTTCTGCCTCAACCCCACCCAGGAAGACCCCGGTCCCTGGTGTGGCCTCGCAGCCCAGAGGTACCGATGCTCAGCCAGCTCTGGTCACAGGCATCCCTGCACATGCATGCAGCTCTGCTGGGGCAGGCATTTTGGGGAGCTCTGTGCAGGGCAGTTCCCACCCCAGCTCACAATAAGCACCCCAAATGCACCAGCAGACACACGGCAATATAACTGTTGCCTCCCCAGCATCACCCGGTGCTTGCTGCCATTAGTACAGCAAGACCTCTACATCCAAATTAACATTTCAGCTGCCCTGCTTGCACTGGGATGGGCAGCAGGACGCTGCAGCCCTCCTCCTCCTCGCATATGCCGTCCCAGTGCTCCACAGGAACCACGCACCGTCCCCTGCCCGCACTGACACGGGCAGAGCACCGGCAGCAGCCCATGCTGCCGCTGAACGCTGCCGCTTCCCGCTCCCCCCGCCCGGGACAGGCTCCGTGCCTCCCAAAGCGCTCGGGGACCCGGCGTCCCTGGGTCCCTGCGGGCCTGGGGAGCCACAGAGTTACCCGAGGGCAGGAGGAGCAGGCGGGCCGAGGAGCTCCGCAGAGGCGAGCAACGCCGGGCGGAGGCGAGGGCCAGACTACGGCTCCCGGCATGCTGTGCTCTTCCGCGGCGTGCGAGGGGCCGGGGCACGCCGGGATGCGGAGCACACCGCGAGCCGCGGGTCACCGGCACGGGCAGGCGGCCGCGGCTGTCGCTTCCTCGGGGCCCAGGGAGGTGCTGCTCCTGCTGCCGCTCCCTCGCCTGCTGACAGGACGGGACCGGAGCTGGCCCGTTCCCCCCGAGCACCCCCAGTTGTCACAGGAGGCGCCACGGCCAAGACGCTGTGCAAAGGACGGGGCCTGAAACGTCTTAAGACTTTGTGTTGCGCGTGCTCGTGTTACGAAACGTCCCGGTACAAGTGCCCAGCTGGGCACACGGCCAGCCCGGAGAGGCAGCGGCAGGCAGGGGCTCCTGTCCCTGGGCCCCGGGTTTATCCCTCTGCCCCAGCAGCCGCGGGGAGCCCGCGCAGGCACGGCACCTGTGCCGCCGCTCACCCGGCCTTGCGCTGGGACTCGGCTGCTGCACCCCGGCGAGCCCCGCGTAGCCGGGGGTGCAGCTGCCTGTGTCCCCCATGCCCAGGGTCTGGGCCCACAAGGCACCACAGAGCAGGGCGGTGCCAGCCTGGCAGGGGCCGTGGACACCGCACACGCCCAGCCCTCCAGCTTCCTGCACACTGAGCACAGCCCCGTCCTTGTCCTGGGCACTGACCCCCTCCCCAATCCCAGCACCCACATGCTGACTGTGATCCTCCACCTGCACCCCATGCATTGAGGCCATACACCCTGCACCCACACACTGCCTCTGAGCCCCCCATTTGCACCCCATTCACCCCCCCCACACTCACCCCCTCTCCCTACCCTGCAGGCTGCAGCCACCCTCGGGGCAGGGCCAGGGGAGGGCGGTCATCCCAGAGGGTTTTCATCCCAAGGGGGTGCCAGGGGAGGTGGGAGCAGGCAGGGGCCTTGGGGTGCAGGACAGATTGGGTTGCATGGCCACAGTAGGGTGCAGGAGGGTTTGGGGTGCAGGACCCAGGTGGGCTTGGGGCACAGCTGGAGCACAGGGCCAGGCTGGGGTACAGGGCCCAGGTGGGGTGGTGGCTGGCTGGGGCCAGGCTGTGCATTGAACCCAGCGGGCACGGGGTGTGGGGATCACAGGGAGCTGGGGAAAGGGGGCTCACCCTCGAGGACCTGCACACACAGTGGCACCGCATCCCTCCCACCCTGCAGCCACCTTTGTGTGTTCCTGGGTAGTTGGGGGTCTCCTCAGGAGCAGGTGAAGGGGGCAGCCACAACCTGGAGCTGTAGTCCAGCCTGAGCACGTCACTCCTGTGGACCAGCTCTGTTGTCTTCCCAGCCCAAGTCCATCCTTCCTTCTAGCTTGCACCCTGGGCTAACTTGCATTACCCAAGGGCTGCAAAGCCCCAGTCTTTCCTAGCCCAGGGCTGGGCTTTCTCAGGCCAGTTCAGACTGGTAGAGGCAGCAGTGGGAGTGGGGAGCCCTGCTCGTGGACTCTGATCTGCTGTAAACGCAGAGTCCGTGAGCTGCAAGCAGTGCTGGTGCAGACCCCGCTGCAGGCAGTGTAACCAGGCGGCAGTGGGGGATCCAACCCAGGCACCGAGCTTAATCACAGGGGTCAAAGGCAGTGTTTTCCTCCCCAGAGAAACCCTCTGCTGAATGGTTTAGCAGCCAGAGCGATACCTGAGGGGCAGTTAAGTGGTGAGCCCTCCTGGGACCAACCTGCTGCAGCTGAAAGGCGGGTCACTGTTTTGGGGAACTGAGCTGAGCTGCACCCCCACCCTGCGTCATCCTGGTGTGCCAGAGCCAGAGCATTAGTATACAGCTGGTGCCATGAGCATCAGTGAGCCATGGGCACAGCTGGGACATGGCAATGAGGCGGTGGAGAGCCAGCCATTCCCCGAGCACAGTGCCAGCAGAGTGAGTGGAGCCTGGCATGACAGCCCTTTGGGGCTGGCCCAAAGCACTGAGCCCTTCCCCAGCACCCACAGGGTGATGGTGGGCTTAGGGGCACCCCACATCCTCAGCTGAAGTGGCACCAGGTGGCTGTGCCCTCCTGGTCACGTGGACCAGGGGAGGGTGGGCTAGCATCTCCCAGGCAAATCCTGGCTGGAAAGGAAACCCTAGAAAGGGCAAAGGTCGTTGAGGTTTTATAGCTCACTCCCAAGCAGGGAAATGAGGTTCATGCTGAGAGTGTAGAAGTGCAGGTCCCCTCCAGTTCCTTGTGGGCTTCAGAAATGCGGAGCAAAGTGTCTCGCAAGCTGCCTTGGGGGCACAGCCCCAGGTCCCTCATGAGGTGTCCCTGCAGCATGGGGTCAGGCCACGGAGTGTGCCATGTGTGGCATCTCCATCTCACTCGGCATCCTGGCCAGCTGCTGCTCCCCCCGAGCAGGTTGGGAGCAGGGCACTCCCTTCCCCTGAGGACAGTGGTCCCCCTCCTCAGGCGCACAGCTGCCCTCCCTCCTCTTCTCCTCCCTCTTCCTCGCTCCCCGGGCAGAGGAAGCAGCAGGGGAAGGCTTTGCAGGAGGATGGCAGCAGCCTCCTCAGCCCGGCGGGGAGCCCATAGGCCTGTCTGTCTTCGCCCCTGTCTCCGCAGGGGTGGTGATCGCCTGCCCTGGCTTTCCTCAGTGCCAGGTCGGAGAGCAGCCCTCGCTCCTCCAGGGTTCCTGCAACCATGGCATTGGGCAGCGAGCTGGAGCCCCTTCCTCTAGCTGCACCCTCCCAGCCTGTGCCAGCCCTGGGACCCCCAGCAGGGCTGCCTGGAGGCAGAGCTGGTGGTTCGGGGATGGTCCCGTGGCCAGACGCAGCCCTCGGAGCAGGGGCTCATGCAGACATGCTGTAGCATCACTCACCTGAGACTGTGTTCTCCAGGAAAAATGACAAGAAGCCAGTTAAGAAGACAGGCACCATGAGCAGGGAGAGGAAGAGGAGGTCCAGGGGCACCCAGCCTGCGGGGACAGTGCCAGAATCACCCAGGACATCCCAGCCCAGCAGCGGGGAAGGGGCAGGAGCTGCCGCGGCAGATCCAGGGGTTGGAGAGGGAGCTGCCTGCTGCCATGAGCAGCCCCAACCTCCCAGGACATCAGGGACATGTGGCCACTATGTCATGGGGCTGGAGGCTTTGCCTTGCCCGGGGCACATCCCCCCTACCTGTGGCCAGGTGAGCCGGAGCTGCGCCGAGCCACCGCGGCACCAGCAGTGCCATGAACATGGTGAAGCCGACAATGAAGATGTTCCTCCCTGAGTCAATGTCTGCATACTGGAAGTAGGAGATCCCCGTGCCCACGGCCACGGCGTAGGTGACGCAGAGCACCCCCCCTGCAAGGGGCAGGAGTCAGGCAGCGGCGGGCAGGCTGCAAGCACCACAGCGCAGGGGAAGGGCAGGGTACCCACCGTGAACTGCCAGCGGGATGCAGGTGAGGAGCCCTGCCAGCCTCGGGGACATGCCCAGCACCATGCACACCAGTGCGCTTACTTGTACTGAGAAGCGAGAGCCAGCCTGGGGGAAGGAGGACAGGACAGGGAGGGTGGGGAGCGTCACCCCCTGCTCTGTCCCCGCCACAGTGCCATACAGACCTGCCTTTCCCAGTGCTGGCTCAGCAACAGCCTGGGTGCTACAGGTCCCCCACACCTCCTGCTCCATTGCCTCCCTGTTCCTTGCCGACCTTCCTCCCCTCACCCCGCGCATACCTGCGTGAGGCCGGCGGCACAGGCGTTGGCGATGCTGGCGGCCGTGCCTCCCGGGGCACCCAGCAGCCCTGCCAGGAGGCTGCCCAGCCCTTCCATGCAGAGCCCTCGGTTGCAGGCGTGGGGAGGCAGCTGGGGGGCTCGCAGCAGCCTCCCACACAGCACGTAGCAGCCCACCGAGTTCATGCTGCAACCGATGGCCATGGCGATGCCCACTGCCAGCACCCGGGGGGTGAGCAGCGGCCACCCCCACTCGCCTGCAGTGGAGGGAGAGGGGACAGATGACAGGGGCCCTTGCTGAGGGCAGTTGGCTGCACCCAGCCCTGCTGCCCCCCACCTGTGTAGGGGATGCGGAGCCAAGGGGCATGGAAGGTGCTGTTGGCCCAGGACAGCTGTGCTGTGGCCAGGTCCAGCGATTCCCAGGGCACACGGAGATGACTGAGGACAGCACAGACGATGCAAACCCCAGCAAACGGGAGCAGTACCTGCAATGCAGCAAGGGGAACCTCAGCAGGGGACTCTCCTCCCCTGCCTGCCCTGGCCAGCACCCTGCCTGCTGTGACCCAAACAACAGACCCTTGTCCTGTCACCTCTCCCAAGGAGCCATGCCACATCTCCCCTTGTCCCCACAGGGAGCATCCCAGGCTCTGCTGCTCCAACACCCTTGAGTGCAGATCTCCCACGCTCCCCCAGCAGCACCCACACCCCAGGAGATGCACCAGGACTTCCCCCTGCCTCTGTTCCCAGCACCCAGCTCTGCTCCAGGGCCACCAGGTCCCACCTAACCCCACACCAAAGAGCCAGGCTAAGAGAGAAGCCTGGGCACAGAAAAGGGGGCAGGGGCAGACAAGCCACAGTACCGAGAACATGCGCAGGGTGGGGACCAATGGCTCCGTGAAGCCTCCCCGAGCCTGGGGCCAGGCACAGAAGGGCAGGCAGCAGGACCCCAGGTGCTGGGAGAAGGTGACAGCAAGGAGCATAAGCCTAGGAGAGGGAGCACAGGTCACCATGCAGCATCACAGAGATGGGGCCCCAAATGCATGTCGTGCACCGCAGGAATGTCCGCATGGCGAAGGGAAGCCCCAGGGGCTGCACACTGGCATGGCCCCTGGGCTCACATACAGCAGTGCTACACCCCAGTTGGTGGAGCAGAAGAAAGCAGCCTCCTTGTATGAGGACAGCCCGATGATGGAGAGGCTGGGGGCCAGGACCATGGGCCTGCAGCGCCGGGCTGCCCACCCACACACACCAGACACTCCCAGCACCAGCTGAACCAGCCCGGAGACCAGCACGGCTCCAGAGACCTGCGGGAGGAAAGGATGGGACCCGTGGGGCAGGATACAGGGAGAGCAGACCAACACCTTCCCTTGGCCATGCTCCCACCGCCCCAGGAGCATCGCTTTTTCCCCCATGCTCCAACCATGCTCCGCTCACCCCAGTCCCAGAAGAACATATGCACCACGACCCCCACTGCTTTTGCACATCCCCTTGTGCCCCCCATATTCATGGCAATGCCCAGGAGAGCTGGGAAAGGGGTTGGAGGGTGCAGGGACGCAGATAGCAAGTGGGGTGCTGGAGGAGCAGGAGGACAGGGGACCCCCAGCCCAGCGCAGGAGCACCCACCTCTCGCAGCGAGGCAGCCCGGCTCCCTGCGATGGTGCAGTGTGGTGCAGGGCATGTGCTGGCCACGGCTGTGCCTGGAAGAGAATTTTGGAGGGATATGATGCATGGGGACACTGGGTTCCTGGAGCCAGGTCCAAGAGGATGCAGCATGGAGGCTGCTGGCTGGAGAAGGGCCAGTGTGCTGCCAGGCACAGCATCCCCATAAGCCCTGACCCTGTGCAGGTGACCAGATGCATTGCAGGTGTGCTCAGGGGTCAGTAGGGTGCTGTGCACTATCACCAGAGGGGCCATCAGGCAGGACCCCTTGCTACCCTTCATCCCTACGCAGTGCGCTGGGCACCTCGTCACCGCCATTCCCCTGGCACTGGCATGCCCTGGGCCCTGTGGGATGCAGGCTCCAGGGCTGTGCTCACCATTCCTGTCCATGCTGGCACCGAGGGACAGGTGGGAGCTCAGCACCATGGCAGGGACCACGTACTCGAAGGACGGGATTTGAACCAGCGGCAGCCTGGGGAAAGGGACAGTAAAGGCACGTTAGGAAGGAAAGAGGGGACAGGGCTGCTCCCAAGGCCCCGTCTGCCAGAGGAGTGAAGGATGGGGAGGAGATGAGAACCCCAAAGTGGCAGGAGTGCACCCTGTATCCCAAACGCACCCTAGCACATGCCAAGTGGCAGCACATGGGATGTGCGCAGAGGTCAGGGGCTTTGCCAAAGCACATGCCCAGCCCCTGCATGAGATGCAGGGCAAGAGATTGTCCTCGTGCCCCTTCCCACCTCCAGCAAAGTGTCTGTCTTCCCCAACCGAGGAGGGGGCAGAGACATGCCCTGCCATGGCATCACCCTCCTCCTGGCAATGGCTGCATCCCCTTCCTCCTCCTTGCTCACCGGCTCCCCAGGGTGGTCTGCAGCACCGTGGAGATGCCACAAGCAAAGAGGCTGCGTGCCAGCAGCTCGCTGGTGGTCTGGGCGTGGGGTGGCTCCTCAGGCAGGGTGGGCAGGAGGAGTAGGTGGAAGATACAGAGCAAGGAGGCCTGTACGGCCAGGTGCTGTGGGGGGAAGAGAAGGGGTGGTCGTGACTCCCTGCGGCACCCAAGAGCTGCAGCCCCTTGTGCCCAGCCACCTGCATGGATGCATGCTCACTGACACCCCTGGACAGCACCCGCCACTGCTCACTCCCCTCCCAGCACACGCTGGCCAGAGCCCCAGGCACTCTTTCCCTGGCAGGACATGGCCCCTGCCCTGCCACCCATGAGGACATGAGCCCTCTCCCCATCTCTCTGGCTGCTCACTGTGGTCCCCTTACCTGAAGGGCTAAGCAACAGCTCAGCATCCAGGAGCACATCTTCTGTGGGGAGCAGGATGCGAGCGCAGGGCTCCCAGCACCAGGCGCTCCGCAGTGGCCCCCATTCATGCTTCTGCCTCCCCACACCGGTCCCAGTTTGTGGTGCAGAGGGGGTGGTCAGGCTCCCACCCCCCCCCGAGGGCTCCTCACAGCCCTCGCACAGCTGAACTTCCACCTTCTTGCAGGAGCTGCCCCAGGGTTAGCCATTAACTTGAGTTGGTGAGTAACCTGCCCTTGTGGCCAGGAATGTAAGTGTCACCCTGAATTGTCACCACAAGGGCCAGGTGACAGCCACCCATGGCCAGGACACCTCACACTGTTACAGGCCAACTGCCCACAGCCCAGGTCCCATCCCTGCCTCTTGTGGTACACAGGGCAGGCCGCAGCACGGACACCTTTATGTGCTTGGAGCATCCCCAACAAGAGCACCCTCCAGCTCCAGCGTGCCCTGCCCGTGCCTGTCCCTCCCCAGCACGGCATCCTCCTGCTCTCCTGGTCCAGCCCTTACTCACCCCCAGCCCCCGAAGAGCCCGTTAAAAGCTGCACAGCCCCAGCGCAGGTCCGGCCATTCCCCTCTGTGGGCACTGTGCCCACCCCAGGAGGGTCTCTGGTGGGGTTCTACCACACCCCCCATGCTCCTAAGAGGAGGGCACTGAATCCCGCTCTGGACAAGGATGCCAGGGACAAGAGCTGCCCACGTGGCTGGGAAGGCTCCTAAGGGAGCACAGGGGATGCTTGTGTTTTTGTCACAGGGCAGAGGCGGCTGTGCCAGCGACCACAACGGCGACCCTGCCGAGCCCTCGCCGCTCAGGACTCACTCATTAACTGGACAGACTTTGGAGAGCAAAGAGCAGCAGAGACCATGCATTCCCCACATTCCCAAGGATGAGGAACCTCCCCTCTCCCGCTGCCCCTGCCTTCCCCAGACACCAGAACAGACGTCTCTCCTGTCCCCTGTCACCAGAGAGCTTGGTCCCTCTTGAGCCCTGCAGGACAGGTCTCACTGCTCCTGGGCTCACTTGCCAGCATCTAGGATCTGCCTTGCACCCTGGCTTAGAGAGCAAGCACAGCTGCACCGACGGGGCTCCGCACTGGGCCAGGCATGCTGCCAGCATGGAGCAGCTCAGCAGGACAAGGCAGGTGCACAGCAAGAACTACTTTTATTGGAAGAGATTTGCATCTACAAAAAGAGTGAAAAAAACAGGTGTAAAATCCACAGTAAAAAGAAGGGGCACAAAGAGCTGGGTCAGCAAGACAAGGTACCTTCTCCCCGCCCCGAGGAGCAGTCAGGCACTCTGCTCGCAGCCAGACAGCTGGGGTTTGGGATGGGGTCAGAGAGCACCCCAGTTTCAAAGCACCCAACACAAGCAGGATAAGGAAGCTCAGCCTTAACCACACCTTACCACCTTCAAGCCCAGTGGGGCACCTTTCCCTGGAGTACAGCCACATCAGAGCCCCCTCTTAGTGTGACCCTTGGGCCTCCTGAGAAGCGGCCTGGCAGCCCCCAAGGTGAATTGCTGCTGTGGCCAGCCAGCTTGGGCTGCTTGCTCCCCTCTCCCCTTGCCCAGGCACTTCATCTGCTCCCAGAGCACCCTGCCCCCTCACTGGGGCCACTGCCCCAGCCCCTCCACCCTGCACACACAGCCCCAGCATCCTACATCCCACACACCAGCACCACCAAGGGCCACCCACTCACTGTAGGAAGAGGTACAACATCCCCCTTACCCTAGCACCCCAGCCCAAGGGCACCCCATTTCTACCCTCCACCTAATAGGTTCCCACCCCAGCACCCCAACAGCAAGCCAACTCTGCCCCAACCTGTCCCAGCAGCCCCTAAAGTGAAGGACATCCCTGCCCTGGGTGGGGGGGACACAAATGCTGGTTTGGAAGTAACGCGGGGGCCTCCAGCCCCGCGCAGCCCCAGGGATCAGGGGTCCCAGAAGTGCAAGAAAGGGAGTTGTGCCACACTAGGAGGGAAGGGGAAAGGGCCTGCTGCCTCATGCTCCTAGCTGGGAAAAATGAAGCTCTTGATTCTGCTGAGAGCCATGGCAGTGTGCAAGGAGCACTGCCTCAGCCCCAGGGGGTCCAGCCAGTCCTTGCGGTTGGGGGCTGCATCCCACGTGGGCCCCGCACCGGCTGAGCAGGCATGGCAATGGAGTGACAGAGGAGCTGGGAGCACAGCGAGTCCGAAGGGGCCAAGCTGGCCAGGGGCTGCGGCAGGAGTGGTACGGTTAGATCTCTCACAGGTGGTGGGTAGTCTCCGGAAGGGGCCTTGCGGGGGACTCCTGTTTTGGGCTATATCAGGCGCCTTTGGGTAGGACAGAGCCGTCATCACGCTGCCCCACAGGTAGAGTGCAGTTGCTGTGACACCCCCGCGACGCGGCTCCTTGGTTGTCTCGTTCTCCCCCAGGCAACGGGTGCTGCTGGCTGGAGAGATGTCAGGCAGCTCAGGCTGGGGCTGGTCAGGGGCTGGGGCTGGCTGGGCATCCACCTGGCAGCTGCCCTCCTCGAGGAACAGTGCGGGCCGGGGGGCTGCAGGGCTGATGCTCCTCATGCACACAGACCGGTGCACCACAGTGACAGAGGCGAACACGGCGGCAAAACCAGTCAGGTACACCACGCCCAGGAGGCAGGCCAGCTGCAGAGAAGCTAATGGTTAGCCCAGAACCCCCAGCAGCCCCCCCAGCCAGCTGTGACCCAGCAGGACCACGCATCGACCCAGCAGCCATGACAGCAAATGGCACGACCAGCAACAGGACCGGATGCCGGGGTGCAGGCAGCCACGCTGCTAACAGCGCGTGGCACGCAGCCCGTTCGAAGCAGGGCCTAAATACCACAAACCAAAGTGCCCCAGCTAAAACCTAACAGCCCCAGTTTAAATCCCCAGCCAGCACCCAGTTCCCTTCATGCAACCACCATGACTTGCGGGGCTGCGGTCCAGCACAGGGCACAGACTAACCCAGCACCAGGCTGCAGTGTCTCAAGCAGCACAGCTGCAACTCAGCATCTTCTGACAGCTTCCCTTTTCAAGAGGGAATAAACCAAGCTGCTGCTCCCAGTAGAAAAGAGGGTCCTGCTCCAAACCCACAGCCTGCTGGGCCCCACATTCTTGCAAGTAGCTGCTGCCCCATGCCTTTACCTTCACCACTTGCTGGTAGAACTGGCCCAGCACGTGCTGCCACACGGACTGCTCCAAGAGGACACACAGATCCGTGTAGGTAAACCAGCCACGCCACATGCCCTGCTTTTCTGCCACACTGCAGGGAAAAAAGGGAACGGTCAATGTGGCATGGGCCTTCTCCACTGAAGAAGCTTCAGCCGAGGTGGGCTCAGAGAACACCCTGCTCAAGGACTATAGAAGGGAGCTGCAGAGCCTAGCAAAGGCTCACGGGTACCCCAACCTCTTATTTCACTGCAGCAGGGCAAGCTCTGAACAGGGGCAGAGCCAGGGCTGCAGCGTGGGTGAAAGGCTCACCCCCACCCCACACACCTACCGTCCTTCCAGCCAGCTCAGCACTTCAAACAGCTCCCGGGGGTCTGTGTAGAGACTCCAGTCCTGTGGGGACAGCAGTGAAAGGTCAGGGCAGGCCACCCAGCACCCAGACACATCCTTCTCCATCCCTTCATGGGAGTACATTGGGGAAAAGCAGAAATCCAAACTCCCCTTAACACATCCTTTCCCCCGCTCTGAGAAACAGCTGGCCGCAGTGACAGCCCCACTTACAATGGCGCTCAGGAAGTTCATCTCCAGTGTGTTCATGGTCTGGACGTCCACCTTCCCTGCGGCTCCCCACTCGTCGTTGAACACCTCCTCCTCCTCACCCTCATCATACAGGTACTTACTAGCAACCATCTAAAAGCAGCAAAAAGGACAGGACCTCAGTCCCCCCTGCACTCCTCCAGGCCTCCCTCCAACCCAGTGACTCCCCCAGCCCACACTGCTCACCATGGAGATCAGGAAGAGGTCTGAAGATGAGATCTGCTGGAGGTATTCAGGATTCCGGTGCCGGAGCCTCTCAATGTAAACCAGTGCCAACATCATGGAGCAGGGCGAGATGCAAGCTTCCCTGTGGGACAAAGGCAAGAGCCAACCCAAATGTTATTTGTGTGCTACAAACATCCCAGTCACTACAGCACAACTTGGCTGCTCCCTCCCTATGTAGGCAGTGGGGAGGTTTAGTAAACAGACAGCTAGATACGTCCCAGCCTTGCCAGCTCTGAGCTGGCTGTCCTGAGCTGCAGCAAGAGAAAGTGCAGAGGATGCAGGATGGGGAGCAGAAAGCCCTGACTCCTGTTCCCAGGCACAGTCAGCTCCAAACTAGGCAGCCCTGCCTGCAGCCAGGCACGCTGCCAGGGCTTGGCTGCCAAGAGCAGAGCCAGGTTCAGACTCCCAGTAACAAGAGCACCCCTGTACCCCAGAGAGCAGGACCAACCTGAAGCGGGCCTGGCTGCGTCAGGAAGCCACTGTGCCTGCTGGCCTTGCCACCCGCCCCCAGCTCCTCTTTGACACTAATCAGGCCTAAGCACAAAGCCAGTGCTGGCCCAGGGGACAGCAGTGAGTCATAGGTGAGACCAGAGCTCCCAGTTCTGACACGGGACATGAAGGGACACGTTTTGCTTCTTACCGAGATACATGAGACACATATTTCTTCTGGAGTCTGCGGATAGGGCTGGGAGCCACTTTCTGCAGCAACTCCACAGCAATATCTAGGACAGAAAAGCAGCAAAAGGGGTTAGCTCCATATGGCACAGTCCACCCCCACCCTTCCCTTCTTCCCCACAAGCCCATTGAGTCTTGGTGCTTGCTCAGCCCCTCAAGTTTAATTTAAACTTTGAAGGCAGGACAGGCCTTATCAGAAGTAAGGGAGGAACAAACAAATCGTCAGGAGAGCCAGACCAAAGCAGGAAGAGGATGCGAGTGTCCAAAGCCCAGCGGCAGCGCCAGATCCAGATTAGCATGTCTGCGTCACAGAGAGTTACTAGCAGTCAGCTGCACAGAGAGGCTAATGCCCTCCCCTCACCCTGCAAGACCTCAGGCAGCCCTTCTGGAGGCTTTCTAGGACCTGATGTCAACACCAGGTCTTCCCAGTTCTTTGTTCCCCTCCAACCACCATCCTCCTCCTCCAGAGCTGGTCAACACTGACGCAGCTTCCTCCCCACCACAGCCCTAGAGCCCCCGAGATGATGATGGACAACATATGCATGTGAACAGGAACCTGAAGGCACTAACAGGGCATGGAAGCAGCAACATGGTATAACTGCAGCTCCTCATCTCAGCCTGTTTCTCCCTCACCCGCATACGTGCCTCAGCATTCAAGCACTGCAAAGGCCAGAGACTGGCAAACGGCTTCAGCAGCTCCCGTCTCGCTTCTCAATGCGACAGAACCAGCTGGGAGCATCCCAAACAGCACTACAGGCTGGTGCTTGGCAAGAAGTGTTTGACAGGCAACTCCAGCTCCATTTTGCTGCTGAGCCCTTGGCTGACAGAGTCAAGAGTAGAGCTCATCCCAGCAGCCTCGCATTTCCAGCTCCCAGAGGAAGCACCACCACACAGCCTCTTCTCTCCACATCCCCCCTTTCCATGTCTCTCCAGCAAGAAAGAGAATGGCTGCAGCCCCACAGGAATTACTTGCCTGACAGCAGCCACCAACCTCAGAAACACACTGCTCTAAGGGAGCTTCCCAGGTCATTCAAGCCACACCATAGCCAGGCAGACACAGCTCCAGCCACCCCACCAGCAGCTCCCAGCTTCTCACACTGCTGCTGATCTCTCTGCCCTGCTTGGCCACCCTTGTGCTGAGCAGGGACACACACACCGGCCAACGCAGAGACAGCAGCAGGGCTCTGAGGGATAGAAAGTACATGACATCCCCCCAGGCCTTGTCCCAACACCAAACTTAATCCTTCAGCCCACAAATCCAACCCATGACAATGTGTCCTGCCCTAGAGGACAGAGAGAGCAGCTGATCCCTGTCCCCATATCACAGCCATGACATGGTGAGGGTGGTTATGGTTCTTCCTTTCCAGAAGGAACAAATTTGCTTTTCAGCCAGCCCCACACTGCCTCCTGCAACTGCCCCCCAATGCCAAAGACCTTTTCCAGCTCCTCCTGGTACTCTGGACTCTCCCCACAATTGCCTCTATCTCATCTGAAGAGCAGTGCCATAAACTTGCTGTGTAGCAATGGCACAGCTGGACCAAGACAGATGCCATAGCCCTAGGTCCCATTTTTGACAGCAGCTGGCAAAGGAAGGCTGTAAGAGCATATAAACTCACAGTGATATTCTCTGCATGTCACTCCTGCCCCCAGCTGCTGGAGCTGAGGCATTTCCTGGGTGCAAGGCATTCTTTATAGTTAATAGCCCTCAACTACAAATGCGCCCTTTGAACCTTCAACACTGGTAGTGTCCTGTGGAACAGTCCCATCTCGCACCCAGGTGTGACACCAGCCCCAAACATGAGCCACATGCCTCCCTTGCACCGCCTGTATCAGAATTTGTGACTCCCAGTAGCGCCCAGGCAGCTGGCTACCCTGCCTGGCCCTGCTCCGTCACCATGTGCCCAGCATCCCCCTCCTCACTGAGGTACATCACACAGAGCCTCCTGGCAACTTCAGACTGTTTCCCCAAAACTATCACGAGAGTTCTGAATGCAAGTGTGCTCCCCCGCTGCTTGATGCGCCCTGCAAGCTGCGTAAGCGTGCAGCTAACGGAACTGCTAACGCGACCCCACTGCGAAGGCCCTACAGCAAACCACTGCCTGCCCTTGACTGCTTCTCTCCGCCGTCACCTGCACCAGCTCCTCAGCCTCAACCCAGCTGCATCCTTCTGCTCCCCCAAACACTGCTGAATCAACTGAAAAAAAAAAGAAAAAAAGATATGTGATCCAGACAAACACACAGCAGGAACTCATCCCCTTGGTGCTCGCAACTAGAAGCTAAATGAAGTCTCCAGTACCTTGCAGAGCACAAGCAGTTGTCGAAGACACCTCTCATCAGGGACAGGGACACAGCCTTCACTGCCAAAGAACTCACAAGCAACCTAAAGGAATCTGCACACCAGTGAGGTGCCAAAAATGCAGCAGTGGGCCAGACAGGGCAACAAAACAGAGAACAGGAGCCATGAGGCTCTGGCAAGCTGCCCACTGTGCTGCGCACAGTGAGGAAGGCTGGGCAGGGGTGGGATTTGGCACTGTGGAGGGAGCAGGTGACTTGTTAGTTTCAGCCCCTGGGCTACTTCCAACCCCCTTGACTCAGCATTCCTATCTGGGGACACTCAGCAACCCACCTGCCACAGGGCTGGAGAGATTATCCAGGCTGCAGTCCTTGTCCCAGCCATAATAGAGCCGCTTCCGCACCCTCTCGCCTCAGCTGCTGGTGCCTGGCAGGAACTGCAGGTAGACAGGGGGAATGTCAGAAAAGCCCTGAGCACCGCCCATACTGGGCTCTCCAGCTTGTGGGCACGATGGGCCCGGCAGGGCCCCCAACAGCCCAGCCAGGGGCCCGGGTGTGCGGTCACACAGGTCTCTTCGGGGCCAGGGTTTAACGAGGAAACACCCCGGGGGCCTGCGGAGGTGAGGGGCTGGGGACGGGTTGTGCCGGGGACACCAGGCACCACCAGCGGTACCCCGGGGGCGGCACTCACCGTGAACTCCTGGAAGCCGCTGAGGGAGAATGTGCCCTCCTCGTCCAGCAGCAGCCCGTCCAGCTCCATCCCGCCCGCCCCGGCGGCAGGGGCTGCTGGGTCCCCTCCGCGGATGCCGGGCCGGCTCCGAGGCCGGGTCCCCTCCGGCGGCCGACGGGTGCCGGGCCCGCTCCGAGGGCGTAGGGCCGGTCCCCTCCGGGAGGCTGGGCCGCGCGGAGGCCGGGTGCGGTGACCGGAGCAGCGGCCGAGCCCCGCCGCCCGCTTCCTCTTCCGGCGCAGGGGGCGTGGTCTGAGCCGCGCCTGCGCAGAGCGCTCCGCCGCTCCCGCCCCCGAGGGCGCATGCGCGGCCTGTCCCTCCCCGCCGCGGGGCGGGCTGCGCATGCGCGCGGTGCCAGCGGCCGCCGGTCCCCGTCAGGCGGTGCCGCCCGACCGGGCCGGTGCAGCGCTCGCCGCCCCCCCCGCGCCGGCGGTGACAGCGGCCCCTCCCGCAGCGATGGCGAGCGGCCGCGCCGAGGAGGCGGCAGCGGCGGCGGCAGCGGCGGCCGAGGAGGAGGAAGAGGAGGCGGCAGCGGCGGCGGCGGAGCGGCTGGCGGCGGCACTGCGGCAGCGGCTGCGGGGCTGGGAGGCGGCGTTGGCGGCGGCGCAGCGGCTGCTGGTGTGGGAGAGACCGCTGCACAGCCTGGTCACCGCCGCCGCGCTCGGCGGGGCCCTCTGGTGAGCTGGGGCGGGGGTAGGCCGCGGGGGGGGCGGGCGGCTGTCGGGGTGCTGCTCCCCCGGCCCGTGGCGGGTGTGAGGCCGCTTGTGAGCCTTGGGGGTGGATGGCGATCCCGGCCGAGGTGCCTCCGGGCTGTATTTCTGCACCGAAGCTGTGGGCAGCTTGCGCCCCGTCACGCCGCGGGATGCGCTTCGCCAGGGGTAACCGCGCTGTTTTCCTCAGACGAGCCATAAACAGGCCCCTCCCTGAGGGGAGAAAGCGCCAAGAGCTCGGCAGGATTTGCCCCGCGATAACAAATGCAGCTGGGCCCAACTGGAGGCTCGCCCGGGCACGTTTCTGGATAATTTTTGTAGTCGCGCTTTATCGGTTCACTTCACCCCGTAATCGCGGTCAGTAAGGCCCGTGGCCTCCCGCGGCAGCAGGCTGCGCTGGGGCGTTTTATTTAAGCCCTTCCGCTCCTTGATCTGTTTCTGGAGGGTGCTGAGTTTTGGTGCAAAGGCCGAGGACACTCCCCACTGCGCTGCCTTCCCTTCTCCTCTGCCTCTCGGGCAGGGCAGCAGCATGAGGAGCCGGCAGCATGAGTGGCAGAGCCCAGCTGTGGATAGGAATGAAAAACATCCTGTTTGTTTGTATAAACAGTGAGTCAGTTTTACTAGCAAAAGATGCTCTCAGCCAGCGGCTTTCCCAGCAGAAGAGGTCAAAACTGGCCAGGGAAATAGTTAAACGTTGGTTGCAGATGAAATAGGAAGGGACAGACTCTGAAGTCAGAGAAGGGGAAAGTATGTGAGCAAACAGCCTTTGAAGTCACTCTGAAGAGGCCACTTAAGTTCTGCTCCCTCATCCATATGATTATCAGGGGTGTATGTGGTAGCTGGGTACTTAAATGGTTTTGGACTACTCTACCAGCTGCAAAGGCCTGAAAGCAGAGCTTTGAAGTTAGTGGGAGGGGGAGAGGCGTGCCGTGAGATGGCAGGGGTGGTAGACAATGGTGGCTGACGGACTGTGCGTAAAAAGGTCGAGAAGAACAAAGAGCGCCCAGAATATGGGACGATGGAGAGAGATTTAAATATCATGGAGGGGGAGGAATTATTTATGGTCCCATGGAGGATTCAGCCAGCATCCTTCAGCTGCAATCCGTAAATGAGGTGGAACACGAGGAAATTCTTCCAGAGCTGACTTATTAAGCTACAGAATTGTTGTCCCATGAGAATGGATAAAAAGGTGGTTGTTTAGGTCATTATAGGTCCTGTAAGCCCATGGAAAGCATGCAGCTTTTGTTCTGTGCAGCCCAGTGAGACACCTCACTTCCAAGTCTTCTGCCCCTGCCTGTGGCTTGGTGGGGAGCACAGCCCTTCCCTGCGCTGCACGGCGAGATGCTCTCCGACCCTGATCATTGTTTGGTGCATTTGAGATTAGTTGTTGGCAAATACTTGCTGAAGAGGAGCAAGGTAAAATAGCGGAGTGGCTCTTCCTTCTGGAAAGGAGTTTTTATTAAAGGAGAGAGGGTGAATGCATTTCCCCAGCATTTGTTTCTGGAGTGATGTAAAAACAGATCCTCTGAGCTGGAGGGAAGTGCTGATGCTCTGGCTTGGGGGAAAGGAGGAATGCAGACAGCCGCTGCTGGCACAAGCACCACCCTGGGACTTTTGCTGTTCAGTCTGTATGGAACGGGGAGATAAACTGTCTGGTGGTGGGATTGCGCGTCTTTGTGTGAGTGGTATTGTGTGAGCTGGCGTTTGGCTCAAGCTGACGTGTTGATGAGAATGTGAAAGGTTTTACGATAGTCAAGTGAGCAACTAAACCGTTTAAGTGCTGGGCTCTGATTAAAGGGGAGAGGTTTGTGATAAAAGAGCGGGCATCTAGAAGCAGGTGTGGGATGTGTTTTGGTGCTACCTGCGGGTAACACTGGATCTTGTGATGACAAATAGGACATAAGTTTTCAGCAAACAGTATGATTCTCAAGCAGTCTTCTGCTACAGCAATCTCTACTGGTGTTATCTAGAGCCTCCACCTTGAGGATTCGGAGGGACTTGTGCTCGTACAAGGGAGCATTAGCCTTGTTTTACAACGGAAGGAAGAGCTCAGGAGCAGGGGAGGAGAGCACTGGGAGATGGCAGGTAGTCAGCTGACTGGTGGTGGGCAAAGGCGCCATTTGAGAACGAACGTGCTGTGGTGGGGGTGGGTGTCTGCGGAGTAGAATGCTTGCTGCAGTGGCCAGCAGCAGTTGGATGTTTCTGCTTTGCCGTACACTGAGCCGTATCTGTTTGCTCATCAAGAGCAGTAACTTGCTGCCTTTTTACTGCCTGACAATTTCTCGTTTGATTTCTAGGTTGTTTTCCTCCACTTCCCTGAGACCCCTCTTTCTCCTCAGCATGTCCCTTCTTGGCATCCTCTTGCTGGAGAGGTGGAAGCCCAGGTTCCTGTTTGACTTCTCAGGTATGTGATGAGTAGCACTGTAGCTAGTGACGCAGTTCTGGTGTTACCATCTGCTGGTCTATGGCCGCAGCCGGTCCTTTCCTGGCTCTCTCATAGGTCATGTGTGGTGGGTTGACCCTGGCTGGATGCCATGTGCCCACCAAAGCTGCTCTATCCCTCCCCCTCCTCAGCTGCACAGGGGAGAGGAAATATAACGAAAGGCTCATGGGTTGAGATAAGGACAGGGACATCCCTCTGCAATTACCATCACAGGCAAAGCAGATTCGACTTGGGGAAATTAGTTTAATTTATTAGCGATCAAAATCAGAGTAGGATAACAAGAAAGTAAAAACTAAATCTTAAAACACCTTCCCCCCACCCCTCCCTTCTTCCCAGGTTTAACTTTACTCCCAGTTTCTCCAACTCCTCCCCACCAGCAGCGCAGGGGGATGGGGAATGGGGGTTGCGGTCAGTTCATCACACGTTGTCCCTGCTGCTCCTTCCTCCTCAGGGGTAGGACACTTAACACTCTTCCCCAGCTCCAGTGTAGGGTGCCTCCAATGGGAGACAGTCCTCCATGAACTTCTCCAATGTGAGTCCTTCCCACGGGCTGCAGTTCTTCACAAACTGCTCCAGCGTGGGTCCCCCACGGGGTCACAAGTCCTGCCAGCAAACCTGCTCCAGTGTGGGCTCCTCTCTCCATGGGTCCACAGGTCCTGCCAGGAGCCTGCTCCAGTGTGGGCTTCCCACAGGGTCACAGCCTCCTTTGGGCATCCACCTGCTCTGGCGTGGGGTCCTCCATGGGCTGCAGGTGGATGTCTGCTCCACTGTGGACCTCCATGGGCTGCAGGGGCACAGCCTGCCTCACTATGGTCTTCATCCCAGGCTGCAGGGGAATCTCTGCTCCGGTGCCTGGAGCATCTCCACCCCGTCCTTCACTGACTGCACAGTTGTTGCTCTCGCTTATTCTCACTCCTCTCTTCTGCTACAGTTGCACAGCAGGTTTTTTTCCCCTTCTTAAATAGGTTATCACAGAGGTGCTACCACCGTTGCTGATGGGCTTGGCCTTGGCCAGCAGTGGGTCTGACTTGGAGCTGGGTCTGACTTGGAGCTGGCTGGCATTGGCTCTGTCGGACATGGGGGAAGCTTCTAGCAGCTTTTCACAGAAGCCACCCCTGTAGCCCCCCACTACCAAAACCTTGCCGTGCAAACCCAATACATCATGTAAGCCCTGTTCCTACTGTAACTCCAGGCTTTGGTACTGGTACTGCCTGTTGCCTATTTGTGTTAGCATATTAAGATATACCTCCTGGGCATCCTAATACCCTGGGCATGGGGAAAATTGATCCCAGTGCTGGGAATAGTTCGTTTTGAGAGTGACTAAGGGGGCCCAGCTAGCTTGTCAGGGAAGCTGGTGACAGGGTTGATGCAGTGTTTCTGCTATGTCCTTTCTCTCCTGCAAATGTCGTGGCAAAAAGAGCATTCCAGATCTGAGCATATATGGCCAGCTGAGCTGAGGGAAGGAAACGGGGGTGGGGGGGGTTGAAGCGTATTGGTTTTAGTTAAGTGCAGCATGGGCTCATGCCCTAAAAGAGGCAGAGCAGATGAGAGCCACTTCTCCTTGGGGCAGGTAGCAGAGTGGATGATGAGGTCTGACAGCGGGAACAGTTAGTGTATTGTACCTGTACTGAACAGCATCTGGTCTCCAGCTAATCGGTGAGTCTGATCACTTGGCTTATCTTTCCCATTTCTTGAAGGTTCTTTGCCACAGACACAAAAGCAACAAGAGGAGTAGCCTCATAACAATGATAGGCGTGGATTAGCTGCTGTCTGCTCTGAGTGCCTCCTTCATTGGAATTTATTAAACGACTGGACCCAGACCTGCCTGCTGCATCTACTGCTGCTGTTCAAAGGCAGCTTGGGGCCCTCCATCCTTGCCCACCTACTCTAGGGAGGGTTTCTGAATGAAAGCCCCTCTATGTGTGTGTTTGTAAGGTGCCCTTTATTTGACCTAGAAGGGTACTGACTTAAAGGGTGCTTTCACAGAAGTCCTGATAAGATTAGATCTGTTTCAGCTGTAGTCCTGAAACTGTTTGCTTTGTGTGGTTCAGGTAACTAGGCAGCCAAACTGGACTGGCCAATTTAATTTCCTGCTTATTCGCATTGGTTTTTTAAGGGAATAGTTTAAAGCCAACCCAAAACATCTCACTTGAAACGTGTCCAGAAATGCAAAAGCCTGGTGTCCAATACAGAATGGTGTCATTGACGCAGGTGGGGGTAGAATCACTCAGCAAGTACCAGGCCTGTAAAAGTTGTGTTATCACAGAAGAAAGAGGAAATCCATACTGAGATCAATTTATATGATGCAGAGCAGCGAGGAATAAAAAGAAAAAAACCCAAAAAACAACACACCAGGGTTTAGGCTAATCCTGTGTCATCAGCTCTGCAAGAAGTCAGCGCACATCCTGCTGAGCCGCTCCTCGGTGGTGTTCTTCCCCATATTTCACTCCTTCCTGCTTTGCTGCTGCTGACAGCAAAGAACAGGGACACCTTTCTGATGTGCCTGGTTAGGTCACAGCTCTGATTTTGACATGGTCCACTGGACCGTGTTTCCTCAGCCTCTGCAGGGAAGGAGTGGTGCTCTGCGTTCCTGAGGGGCCTCCTGTTGAATTGGTGCTGCTGAATACTTAGGGATTCTTGTGTGGGTCTCGCTTCCCGTTGAAGCAGAGCTGCAGCTTTGTGGCTTTCCTCCTCAGTGCTTCCTGTAAGCCTTTCCTGGAGCTTTTGGAAGTAGGTCAATACCACACCTTCAAGAGCTGGCACGTATATACACAAACCTCAGCTTGTGGCAGTTCTGTATGTCTCAGGTGACTATAATATCACTTCTGAAGGAATGTTAAAACCTCAGCGTGTATTTTGCAGTTACTCACGCACTGTGATCAGGGACACTAACAGCAGCAAGATGCACAACCTTTTTAGGTCCTGTCAGAACGGACTGCATATTTTCAGCTTCCACGCAGAGTATTTTCTCCATATGTAACCACCTCTACATGGGGTTCCACTTAAGTATTGTTTAAGGACTTAGGAAGAACACTTAGAATCCACTTTCTCCTGAAATGGGATTCAAGTCAGGATGTTTTCTGTACCTTTGTTTGGCAGCTGTGTTTTGGTCAGTGTAGGAGAGTGTGGTATGGAACAGCTCTAACAAAGGCTGCACTCCAGCTGAATGCTGGTACTCCTTAAAAAGGGCCCCCGCTTTCTAGGTGAAGTTTACACACAGATGAAGAATGCCTCTTGGGGAAGTGTTGAAAACCTGTAAGAGCCAAGGAATCCATCAGCAATAATTTGTCAGTACCAACATATAACCTAGACTCTTGCACGGCTGACTGGTCTCCCAGAAGAGTCTGGTGTATGTCAAGTGGTTTGTCTTAACCCACAATCCAGTGTGAAATGCCGACAGCAGGATTTCAGCCAGTTATTGATGATCTGAGGCCAGCTGTGGGTGTCCTGCTTGCTGGTTTAGTTATGCTGGTGCTAGACAGTATTATGGAGTTAAGCCTTACCTAAGTGAACATGTCCTGTCAGAAATGCTCTAGGGTTTTTGTGGTTGGGCTGTTCCTCCAACTGGTGTAAGACTCCAGAGCTTTGGGATGGGCAGCAGGCAGACTACTCCAGGAAGCAAGATACTGTTGATTTTAAAGACAGCTTATGTTTTGCCAGTATAGTTGACATCACGTGAACACTCTGCAGCCTGCTGAAATGTTCTGCACCTCCCCAAAGTGTCTCTGAAACCTTCAGAAGCAGCTGAGGAGAATTGTTTCACTCCCTCTGCTGGCATATTTTGGAGGGCTTGGGTTGCTGCAGCCAGTCGGAGAGGAGTGGGATTCCTGTGCCATGCCGCTTACTGGCACGTCTGTCTAGCAGAGTACGGCGAGCATCCCAGGGCCTGGTTTGGTAGCTGGTACAACCAGTACAGCCAGCCATCCAGATGTCATTTATTTGGTGATTTAGTGCAGGTAACAGATGAGGCTTTGAGATACAGCTGGATTTCTGCCTACTGCGATTAAGCAGCTTTAGATTCCTGAGCACAATAACAAAATACACCAACGGCGGTCGTGCGAGAGAAGCAACCGCCCCGTGGGGGTGGAGCTGGGTCCATAGTACTCACTTTGCACCCCAGCTCCCGTTGTGGTTGTGAGCGGTGCTTGCCAGCTGCCCCAGCCGCCGTGCCCAGCAGCCGTGGGCGGAGGAGCGGATGGGCAGCCCAGTGTGAGGCAGCTGACTCCTCTTGTCAGGCCTGATTACTGGGAATCGCCTCCTCCCCTGGGCGGGTGGGCTCCCGCTCCGCTGCACCGTGCGAGCCGGCTGCGGCGGTGCCTGCAGCGGCAGGAGGGGTCTGACATACTTGGCCCAATGTCCCGTGTCTTGGGAGAACGGTGGCAAGGCTGCTACAAGCTGTTGCTCTCTTCTGCATCTTGAACTGGAGTCTGAAGTCTCACTGGGTGCTGACAGTGACAGATATTCACCTCTTCTGTGCGTTTCCCTCTGAGCTTTGCATCTGGCTGATGACTCCAGGGAGGATTCAAACCCTTTTTTGGTCATGTTGCATTTTTAAGCCTGTTTCCAAGAAGTAGCTTGGACTTTGAACATAAACTCCCTGCCTTTATTTTAGTCCTGTTCACATGGTGACATGCAGTGTGAGGGGTAGGATCCCACTGATTTTTAGAACCTCTTGGCATCAAAGATGTATCTGTCTGTGCTGGTTTTGACTGGGATAGAGTTAATTTTTTCCATATTAGCTTGTATGGGGCTACGTTTTGGATCTGTGCTGGAAACAGTGTTGATAACGCAGAGGTGTTTTCATTATTGCTGAGCAGTGCTTACAGAGCCAAGGCCTTTCCTGCTCCTCACACCACCCCACCAGCGAGTAGGCTGGGGGTGCACAAGAAGTTGGGAGGGGACATAGCGGGGACAGCTGACCAAAGGGACATGCCACACCGTATGATATCACGCTCAGCATATAAAGCTGGGGGAAGGAGAAGGAAGGGGGGGACGTTTGGAGTTATGGCATTTTGTCTTCCCAAGTAACCGTTACACGTGATGGAGCCCTGCTTTCCTGGGGATGACTGAACACTTGCCTGCCCATGGGAAGTGGTGAATGAATTCCTTGTTTTGCCTTGCTTGTGCACGTGGCTTTTGCTTTACCTGTTAAACTGTTTTTGTCCCAACCCATGAGTTTTCTCACTTTCACCCTTCTGATTCTCTCCCCCATCCCACCGAAGGGGAGTGAGCAGGCGGCTGTGTGAGGCTTAGTTGCCGGCTGGGGTTAAACCACGACACTGTCCCTACCAGGTTTAGGACATTAAGCTGACAGGTAGAGGAGGGTAGACCTCAAGGGGCCTTTATGGCATGATAAGGGCATGTTAAACACAGGAAACTTACAAAGACTATGATGCTGCAAGAGCTTTGGTTGAGCCCTGTACATGCCCAGACACTAGTTGGCTAGCCAGCACACCCAAATCCATGGGCAGCCAGGCTCATGAGTGCCAGTTGTCATAGAAATATTTGGGTTTTTTTTTTCCTCTATGTCTCTAAATGCAGAGCATGATCGTATGTGACCTCTGCCATTGAAACACTGCTCCTTCCTTCAGTACTGGATGGAGTAAGTCCCTGTTTGATCATCACTGGGTTGGATGCAGAGAGGAATGGGAGAAGCTTTCCCTTGCTCTTATCCAGACTGCCAGACCTTAAGACTGTAGTTATACCTGTGCCTGGCACAAAGGGCTGTCAGGGGACATAAAAAAGCCCTAAAATTAGATAATTACACACAAGACTGCTATTTGTTACTTAATTCCTTGGGAAAGGATAGAGACAGCAGGGAGATCTCTGGTGTTTGTACACAGCGTCCTGCCAGGGACCGTGGTCTGGGCCAGTTGGTGGGATATACAGCTCAGACCTGGTGTTGCTGTGTGTTGAGCTCCAAGATGGGAGCTGAAGCTTTGCCCAGCTCAGGGACCGTGCTGGCAGCCATCTGTGAATGACAAGGGGTAGGCAGCTGCCCTGGGGATGGCACTACCCAGATGTGTGGGACGCCGGGGCAAGCTGTGACATCCCTGCAGAGGAGAACCCACATGCTAGCGGTGGGGTGCACCTCAGATACGAGTGTCATGCCACATGTGTGTCAACACAGGTTGCAAGGTGTGCTGGGGCACCCTGAGACCAGTGCTCTGGCTGCTCCGAGTCTCCAGGCATGCTTCACTGAGGCCTGCACAGCTCAGACTCTAAGCCAGTGATTCCTGCTTGCATGACAGCACGAAGAAGGTCCCCAGGGTGCATCCCTAGCTAAAGATGACACAGCTCCAGCTCTCTGCTCTGCTCAAGTGGTAAAAATGTCGGGTTGTATTTTTCACTTGGCTGACTAATTTGCTGTGTTCTCTCTACAGCACAGTTATCAGAGGAGCCGGGAGGGGACAGGTAAGCTCACTGATGTGTTCCTTGGTGAGAGGGGAGAGTGGGCAAGCCTTAATTTAGTGTGGTGATCTCACCTGCCCTTTTTGCTGTTGTCGATAGACTGTACGGCTCCTGCTGTGAAACTTTGATAGCAGTTTCTCCTGCGCTGGGATCTGCTTAGCAGCTCAGGAGCCACAGTTTGAGACTCTGGGGAAAGCTAATGTTCTTTCAGTAGCAATAAAGCTCAAGTGCTTCTGATGTTAGCAACTCTCGAGTTTCTTCCCTGATCTATCCTGGACTATTTTACAAATACTCCAGAGAGAAGGAAGTCCCCAAGACTGACTTTTGCAGGCCGTATGGGCTGTCTGTGGTGGCATAGCTTGCGTCCCATGCTTGGCCGTGGTTATAGGTCTGAGCACAACACTCTGGCTATCTCGGACTTGGTGCCAGAGGAAGCCACGTAACTAGTTCCACCTCCAGTGCTTCTTGTCTGTGTGGCTTTGAGTAAACTGCTTTGCATCTTGGGGCTGTGCATGGGGATGCTGTGGCATGGTGTCTGCTGCTACTGCTGCATGGCTCGGGTGTCTCGTGGCCCTCTTCCTGATTAAAGGAAAAAAGTATCTTCAAATCAAGCGTCTTCCATAGTTCAGTTGAAGATGCAGTCAGTATTGTCAAGCCTTTGGTAGGGATCTCCACTTCCCAGTGCAGCTGTTCCCCCTCCAACAAAAAAGACTGTGTTCAAAGATTGTCTTCTTGCTCTTGTCTGTCTCTAGTGAGGGGGTAACTTCAGGGGCACAACCTCACCTGCTCAGTGTCCCTGAGCTGTGCCACTGTCTGGCAGAGAGCTGGGTCACCTTCAGGCTGTACCTGCAGGAACTGCTACAGTACAAGAGGCAAAATCCTGCCAAGGTAAGCTGGAGATACCTACTCTTCTGTGCAGGGGCTTTGCTTTCCATTACTAGTGGCCCAGGAGATAGAATAATGATGTCAAATCAATATTTTTACATTTGCTATCCCTGTTTTACATTTGCTGTTCATTCCTTTCAGACTTTGTGCCAGGGGAAGCTTAAATAATGAGCAATTTGCTTCCAGTATTTGTAGGCTGGAGCTGAACTTAACCCCTTCTGTGAATGACTAGCTAGACTTAGTTTTATTTCTTAGCGTGCAAAGGAAGCTCTTAGATTGGGAGTGGGTAGAAAAAAGGGGAGCCTACAGTCTCTGCCCCTTTCACAGGCTCCAGTCTTAAGCTGGTCCTACCTATTTCGCTAGCCAAGGTTGTAGCTAGCCAAGTCCAAATGCAGCAGTGTTTCTGAGTGCATGGAAGCTTGTCATTAACCGTGTTCTGATGGCTGTGACGTGTGTTGTTTGGAAAGGATTTGTAGACAGGAGTTGCCTTAGCATCACAAAAAATAGGACATACCAGCTACTGGGATTCTATCAGGCCTCCTGGGGTCCAGTGTGCCAAAAGGAGTGGGTTTCTGTCACTGCTGTTTACTCCTCCTCTGTTAAAACACTGCCCCAACTACAGAGAGTAGGAGACCAGGACCAAGATGCTCATAAAGCGTGAATTCATTGGGAGCAGAGCCCTTAGAGGGCCCTAGCTTTTGTAGACCCTTTCCATTATGAACGAAACTCTTCATTGCTGAATGTAGTTGGTATTTGAACCCGTGCCCTGGCTTGCAAGGGTGTCTGTTCTCATTTCTCCCCCTCCCCAGGAGAACGCAGGACAAGCCATCAGGGCTGCACCATTATACTTCCAGTTTTTCCAGAGGAGGAAGGTCCTGGTCTGGTGGGAGCGTGGATTCTGCTAATGCTTCTGCCAGCTGGTTTATGGCGTAGCAGTGGCACAGCATCTGGTGACTCTCTAACAGGCTCCTGTCTCTGACAGTACGGGCCTCTCTTAAAGTGCTGAGCTCTGCAGGAGAGATGTACTCTGAAATGGCCGTTTGCAATATCCCATCCTAGCCTCAGGGAACATCATTTACTTCATAAAGAACTGTCCAATAAAGTTTTTATTCATTTTATTGGGGTGTTGGGTTACCTTGGGCTTCCTGTGCTTGAACCTCTAATGCTTACAGCTTACAGGTGATTGTCAGCATCTGAATGTACTCAGTGCAAAGCTGGTGTACTGACTTTGGTAGGAGCATCCCTCATTTTGCTCTAATTGGGTTTCCTGCACTGGTTGCATAGATGTATCTCTGCCTCTTGTCACTTCTGTTTGTTCCCCTCTCTTCCTTCAGTTCTGCATGAGTGTCTGTTCAGGCTGCCTGATTCTGGCTGTAGTTGGACACTATGTTCCAGGCATAATGATCTCCTACATCATTTGTGAGTATAAGCAGCTCCCTTGTCTGACTTAAGCTGAAACATGACAGAACTGTGCTATTGATACGCTGGTAGAAGCATATTTGTGATTTTCTTGAGGGGATCTGTGCTAGATTATTAATCAATACAGGCAATGTGCGCCGGGAAGTCTCTTGCTTTAAGTGTGTGCATGCAGTACAACTGCGAAGTCAGGAGAGGGAGCCGTCGGTAAAACATTGCTTTCCTCTTCTACCCGCGCCTGGGGCTGTGCTGGTGAGGTGCCAGAGAAGCAGAAAGCTGCAGTCTCTCAGTTCCTAGAGTGGGCAAATCCATATCGAGACCATTGTTGAAGAAGCTGCATGTATAGTAAATAAGACCTTTTTCACTGCATCGTGAGTCCCTGCTAACTCTGAAGACTGTTCAGGTGGTCTGCTGCTAGCACATCTAATATGAGCTCTATGCTGCTACCCATATGAAAGTTTTGGTGATTTTTAGTTTTAATAACCTCATTTCAGGGCTTCTATTGCATGTTGGGGCTGGGGTGCAGAGGCTGAAGAGGAGGGCTTATGCTTCATCGTAACATAAATCCATATCCTAACAGAAATCTGTTAGGAAAACCTGGTTAATCAAGCAGCTTTGGAATGAGTAAGAGTAGCCACGGGTGAGGATTTTAGGCAGAGTCAGATGGGAAAGCAAATGCCATTCAACTGCGCTTCCCTTGATGCAGAGTTTCACGCTGGCGCCTCGTAAAGGGCTGGGTTGTGCTTGGTCTGTGTCTCACACTCCCTGTGTCCTGTGTTCACAGTGCTCAGCATTCTGCTCTGGCCTCTGGTAGTCTACCACGAGCTGATCCAGAGGATGTACACGCGTTTGGAGCCTGTCCTGATGAAACTGGACTACAGTATGAAGGCAGAGACGCTGCACCACAAGCATGAGAAGAAGAGTAAGGACCCAACTTCACTCTGACTTTTTCGGGTGCCGTACTTTGCCCTAGCAAAGGGACAATGGGAGAGCAGGTCTGCCAACACTGTGTGGTGAAAGGCTGCAGCGTAGCAGGGGAAGACAGGCTGAAACTTGAGGGTTATGGGGAGAGCAACTGGGCAAGCGATCCTGGGAATAGCAAATGAGAGCAATGGATTACAGTTGTCTCTGGGAACCTTGGGCGTCTGGGAAACCTCTGCAGTTTCACAGGGTAGTAGAAGTAGTGGGAAAGTGATGTATAAAGGCATAAAATTCCTTCAGTCTCGTGTAAAGCCTTTCTTCTCTTTCGTGTAGAGCGACAAGGGAAGAGTGAGCCTGCAGCAGGTGATGAGCCAACAGCAGAGACGGAGAGTGAGAGTGAGGCAGAGCTGTCGGGCTTCTCCCCAGTGGTAAGAGCACAAAGACCTGTGCAGGAACCTGTCCCTCCTCTCTGGCTTGTAGCAGCTTGAGAGCCAAGGGTTGGTCTGAGGACAGCTGAATTGGTAATGAACAGCAGAGCAACGAGTCACTTCTTTGCAGAATCCCAAGGGGAGAAGGGTATTAGTCTGATGAAGGCTGTTGTCTCCAATCTGGGTATTGAAAATTCAGTGCCACAGGGCTGGAGTTGCAGTAGCAGGACAAGGTGAGCCGTGCTCCAGCCTCCCGCTGACCTGTGGAATTGCTTTGATGGTTATGCTTCATGCTCAGAGGCTGTGAGTGTCTCCTAAAGAAATCAGCTCTCCTGGTGTAATGTGGAGAGGCTCCTCACCACTGGAAAAGGGAGATGAGCAGCACTGGTGTCTCTTACACAGGTCTCTGCTCTCAGTCAGACTGGATGCGACCTTTCTATATGTGCACCACAGAAGCAGACCAAGTGTCTTCCTTTACAGGAGCTCTGGGCATGTAGCTGGGCTGTGAGATGGGAAGCTGCAGCTTCCAAAGGAATGCAGATTCTTGAACCGCTGCTACTTGTAGGAGGCTTCACTGGGCCCAGCATGAATGCAAAAGGGAAGGGGTGTTTTGCTCCTTGGTGATCCCAGGAGAAGAAAGAGGATCAAAGCCTTCTGAGACTCCTACCGGCTGATCCTGTCTTGTGCTGTCTCTTAACGGGTTCTTCAACTGAGGGCAGGCAGAGCTTCAGGCAGTGAATTATTGCAGGAAAGCCAGTGAGCTGGGACTGTCCTTCCCTGCAGTGCAATGAGCGCTTTGCTGGCCCCCTCCTGCTTTCATACTGTCCCCGTGCAGTCTCTCCAGCAAAGGACTTGTGCCTGGAAGCTCTGGTTTGTGCGGAGGTGCCCGTAGGCAGCACTGGTAGTCAGACGCCCAGGAATTTGTCACTCTGCCTTCATCCCATGCAGGTGGATGTGAAAAAGACTGCCCTGGCACTGTCAATCACAGATTCTGAGCTCTCTGATGAGGAGGCTTCCATCCTGGAGAGTGGAGGCTTTTCCGTCTCAAGGGCTACCACCCCACAGCTGACGGACGTTTCTGAAGGTATGTGATGGGACACTTTGCTGCCTTCCTGACCCTGAGTGTTTTGTCCCAGAAAAACTGTCCCTCCAAGCACAGGGAGAGAACCTAGCTATTTGCAGGGAGAAGAGCATTAAAAGGAGGAAGCAGTAATAGCAGCGCAGCATGCTCTGGCTTCATGGCCGGTCGTGAGCTGGTCCTGAGTGGACGTCTGCCTCTGATTACTGCTCCACAAGACCATGTTCTCTTGTGACTCCAGGAAGGGAGCAAGGCCATCCACAAAGTCCCTCAGAAATAATTGTATGGTATAGTCACACGCCCCATATATGATGCTGGGTCAAACAGGCTGGACGCCCCACCCTGTCAGACTTACCAGCTCAGAGAAAGACCGGTTAGTGGTGAGGAACGTGAAGGTAACCACTGGGATGTGGTCACTTGACGCGCAAGTGACGCGCTGTAAGCACAATTTCCGTGACCCTGTGGGTTTTAGTGGAGGGCTGTAGATGCAGAGAGCATGAGCTGGAGAAGGAAGTCCTCTCTGAGCACTGAGCACGTAGGACAGGATGAGAAAAGGGACACTCCACGTTGAGTTGTGCCACTGGGAGAAGGGAGTAACTGCAGACCTCTTCCTGCTGTGCTTGCAGAGCTGGGAGGATGTCCAAAAGCAAGCCCTGGTGTGTCAGCTGGGGGGAGGTAGCAGTGCCCTGGGTGGAGGTGAGGGGACCTGTGCCTTAATGCTGGTGCCTTTCAGACCTGGATCAGCAGAGCCTGCACAGCGAGCCAGAGGAGTCGTTTTCCAAGGACCTGGCAGAGTTTCCCTCCGTGGAAGAATATCATTCCAGAGACCTGGGACCACAGAGCGATGAAGACGCGTTTGGTGTGCCTCTGGGTCCTGAGCTTGCCCACGCTGCCCGTGAGCTGGACTCAGCAGAGAAGGAGGCCGCGGACTCTGACCTCTCCATCCTTCGCCTAGCGTCTCCTCTCCATTTTGTAAATACGCACTTCAATGGGAGCGGGCAAGCGGCAGGAGGCAACGCAGAGCCAAAGACTGTCCCTGCCCCGGGCCTGGGCATCTGCATTGACACGCTGAGCGAGGAGATCGTCACCACTGCCATTACCACGGCGGTGCAGAACACCCTCTCTGCCCTGCTGCAGTCCTCAGAGGCCAGCGAGGGGCCTTCCCTCTCCGAGTTCCTCCCCACCGAGCCGGAAGAGAAACTGAGCTTCCAAGCACAGCTGTCAGAGAGCGAAGTGGTGGAGACAGAGACAGCAGCTTCACCAGAGGATGAGGAGGAGGCAGATGACTTTGAGCTACTGGATCAGGGGGAGCTGGAGCAAATGGATGTAGAGCTGGCGCTCGGGGAGGAGCAGGAGGCACAAGAGTCTGCTGCCGCTCCGGCCGCTCCGGCTCCCCCCTCTCCCACGCTTGCTGAGCTGCCAAAGCAGGGAGTTGAGGAGGAGGAGGCAGTGATGACAGCAGCATCTATGTCTTAGGTCTTCTTCACGCACCCCCTTTTTCTCCATCATCACTGGAAAAAAGGAAGAACTCACACGGTGAACGTGCAGTGGGGTTTTTAGATGTTTGTGTTGACTGGGATGGAAATGCGTCAGTGTTCATGTGCTGTGTCTGGAATAACGAATCCTTTCCATCCTTCTAGAGCCCGGCCTGCGCTGGCTGAGCGGGAGACGCCCCTGCCCTGCAGCTGGGGAGGAGCCGGCTCCTGGAAGCCTTACGCCACAATCGAAACACCAACCCCAGCAAACGCTTCCTAGTAATGGTGCAGTATTTTGGTCTGTCTTCTGTTTGTCTTTCGTTTTGCACGCAGAGTACCGAGCTAGCTGTAGCTGCTGCTAATGCCCACATCCCCAGTAGGACATATGCAACCTTATCTTATTTGGGTTTTTAAACAGCTAAAAGTGTAAATAATTTTAACTTTCATTGGTTTCGTTTGGGGGGAGGGATGGGGTGCGCAGTCAAACGTGGCTCTCTGGGGCTAGGGGAGGGAAAGGGGTCTTTAGAGGGGAGGGTGGCAGTAAGGGGACAAAAGCAGACGGGCGCTGCGCAGCGAGGAGACCCCTTCCGCCAGCCGTCACCATCTCACGTCGCTGCTGGAGCAGGCTCTCGGGCCGTACCTGGTCTTTCCCCCCTCTGTCTGAGTTCTGCAACCGGGGGGGCTGTGGAGTTCTTGTGCAATCAATGAAGTTCGCTCCTGGCCCTGTTCAGTGCTCCCGTTTCTTCCCGCCGTCCTCGCCCTTTCTGTGCTCGGTCCGGGCATCGCGGCGTGGCACCTGGAGCCTTCCGAGTGGCTTGAAGAGGACCGGGCGCGGTGTCACACGGCGGCGGGGCGGTGTTCGTGTCTCCCTTGGGGCCGGGGAGGGCGGGCCGGTCTGGGGCCGGGGGGAGGAGGCGGGACGGACACCCCGAGCTCCGGCTGCCGCCTCTTGCCGAGGCCCGGGCTGGCAGGGCAGGGCTCTGCTCGCCTCTGGCCCTCCGGGGCTACCCCTTGCCCTGAGCCTCTCGCCCCCCAGCCCCGGGAGGAGCGGGAGGGGGGGGGGGGGGGGGGGGGCTAAGGCTGGCCCCGCCCCGCGTGACGCCGTGCCGGAAGTGGGCGCGGCGCGAGCGGTGCCGGTGGCGGGGCCGCCATGGAGTTCCCGGAGCTGGGCGCCCACTGCTCTTGGCCCGCCTGCCAGCGCCTGGGTGAGGGCCGGTGGGGGCACCGCGGACGGGGGGTGCTGGGCGGCCGGGGCCTGCTCCAGCCCCGGCACGGCAGCCGCGGGCCCGGCCTAGGCGGCGCGGAGCGGCGGGAGGCGGCGGGGCGGGGGCCGGGCGCCCGGTCGGTGTGGCGGAGGAGGCGGCGGGGGGGGAGGAAGGGCGGGTCGTGCCGCCCGGGTGCCCTTGGCGGAGCGGCGGCCGCGGTCTCTGGTCCTTCCCGCTGCCCGCGGGCGCCCCGCCAGGGCGGAGCTGGCTACCAGTAGCCCGGGGCTGCCGCTGGCTGGCCCTGCGCGGGAACACGGCTCTGAGCGGCGGAGCAGCGAGACGGCAGCGCAGGCAACGGCTGTAGGGCGAGGACCGGGTCCTCGGGGAGGCCGGACAGGGCTGTGTGCTCGGCGGGGGGGGTCTCAGGGGGTCCCTCCTGCCCCTGGGGCACACGGCAGCGGTTATCCCGGGTGGGTGAGCCCCGTGGCGGGGGTGGCAGCCCCCGGGGAGCTCGGTGTGATTTCGGGATGCTCCTCCCGAACCCAGGAAGGGCATGTTTTGAGGAGGAGCCCGGGGTATTTCTGAAGACGTAGGTATGGACCTGCAGCCCTTTTGTTTCCACGATGGGAGCGGGGGGAAGAGAGGAGCGGTGGCTTCGCCATGGGGCAGGGCCGTGGTTTTGGGAAGTCCGGGAGGTTCCCTGGGGCTGCAGGTGGGCAGAGAACATACGCGGGCAGCGCTGCCCTCTCAACGCTCTGCCCACCACCTCTTCCCCCCTCCCAGACTTCCTCCCCCTGAAATGTGACGCCTGCGAGCAGATCTTCTGCACCGACCACATCACTTATGCCCAGCACGACTGCACCTCTGCCTACAAGAAGGTAAGCGTGGAGAGGGAGGGTCTAATCCAGCCTCGTTGTACAGAGCTGCTGAGTGTTCCCGGCCAGTGATCAGAATAATCTGTGACTTCTTCGGTCACTTGGGATGTGCGCTGAGCCCGGAGGTATCCCTGAAAGCCAGGGTTTGTATCTCAGTGCCGCAAACTTCCAGCCTGCCCTCTGCCACTGGGTGAAATGGTTCGGGCATCTCCCAGCCCTGCTGTCTTCCCTTCCCGGAGCATGTGTCCGTGCCTGTCACGCCCACTGGGTTGGAAACAACAGGCTTTCTGGAGGGTGGTGAGCAGGATCTCAAACCACAGGCGATGCTGTGGAAGCCATGGCAGGCAGATCCTGAAAGGGAGAGAGATGGCTGCACAGCGCTCGAGCTTGCCCCGCTACGTGCTCCCAACCCCTTTTTCTTGTCTCTACAGGATGTGCAGGTCCCCGTGTGTCCCCTCTGCAACACCCCGGTCCCTGTGAGGCGGGGGGAGATGCCCGATGTCGTGGTGGGTGAGCACATCGACCGTGACTGCAAGTCTGACCCTGCGCAGCACAAGCGCAAGGTAGGAACCAGGCGCTCTCCATCTCGCTGCTGAGCTCCCCTGGGTCCCTGCTGAAGGCTGAGGGTAGGATGAAAACAACACACGACTCGGCCCTGCCTGGTGCTGTCTCTGTTTGCACAGGTCCGAGGGCAGGGTGAGCTGGAGGTGTGCACATCTGCAGGGCTTTGTGGTGCGGGTCTGGGGCTAAGGCAGTGATGGAGTGGGGCTGGGCAGCCCCATGGGACGCAAGGATGGGAAACTGTATGCTGCCATGAGGAAAATGCAATCAGCAATGAGCTGCCCCTTCTTGCGGGGAGAGGAGATTGCTGCAGGGAGCTGGCGCTGCAGGAATCCAGGCCAGCAGCAGCTGGAGGGCTCTGGGCTGTCCCCACTGTGCTGGCAGGGCAGGCAGGAGTCCCTGGGCGAGGCAGTCTCTTTCCTTCTGTGCATTCTGTGATTGTGGAGACCCTTGTCTGTAGAGACCGAAGCACTAATGAATTACTAATAAACTATCTGCAAAAAACTAGTATTCGGAGACAGACTCCAGAGCGCCACAGAAGTGGCACTGGGAGAGAAAGCTGGTCAGTGCACAGGGCCTGGTGTGGAGGGAAGGGACAGCCCTGGCCCTGCAGGGCATGTTCTTTTTCACCACCACCATGTCATCTTCTAGATCTTCACCAACAAGTGTTTGAAGCCTGGCTGCAAGCAGAAGGAGATGATGAAGGTGATCTGTGACCAGTGCCACAAGAACTACTGCCTCAAGCACCGGCACCCCCTGGACCATGACTGCAGTGTGGCAGGACGTCCCCTCTCCAAAGCAGGGTGAGGGTCTGGGGACAGACGGGCTGGCAGGGACGGGGCTCTGCTTGTCAGATGGGTGACAGGGAAGAAGCCGAGCTCCTCCTGGTCCGTTGTCTCGGACTGCTGCATTCTCACACTGCCTGCACTGTTCTGGGGTGTCCTTCAGCAGCGTTAAGGTTTGTAGAGTCAGCACATTTGCGTACACAGTCTCTCCTTGCAGCAAAAGCCGCCGGTAATGCCCGCCGGTGATGTTCTTGCTTCTCTGCCCAGTCCCTTATTCTGTAGCTAATGATTTCTGCCTATCCTGGCACAGCGTTTTGAGGAGGGGAACGGCACTTGAAACTCTTGGGCGTAGCTGAGCCACAGCGTGGGTGCTGTTGGGAGGAAGAGAGGGAGCTGGATACCGGGGAGGTGTCTTCGCCAGCTCTGTCTCCCTGGGTATTCAGTGCCCAGGGATGGCCCACGATGGTAAAACAATTGCCTCCTGTCTGTCCTAGGCACGCTGCGGTTGCAAGAGCCCAGGCATCCTCCTCCAAAACAGTCACCGCATCGAGCAGTGGAGTTGCCCGGCCAGCAGACAGCCCCTCTTCTCCAGCCTCTGCCAGGTATGGTGACAGCCCGACTCGTAATTCTGAGGTGGGCATGACCAGGCTCAGCTTGGCTCCCTGTGGGATGCAGGAGCGACAGCTCCCCACTGCCTGTGCCTCGGCAGGGCTGTGTACTCGTACCAGTGCTCCCTGCCTTGACAGTAACCCAGCTTCTCTCCTGTTGCAGAGGGGGCAGAGCAGCTGCGTCGCAGACTCGCAGCACCTCCCCTCCAGCTGTCATGCTGCAGAACGGGCTGGTGAGTGGCCTGGCCTGGGCATTTGGGGTGGGTTTGAGTGGTTCCTGTGCCCTGAGGAGCTACAGCAGCAACTGCTTTGTAACCCATGCTCTGTAGGTGACTGGTGCTCCCCAACTGGGCCTTCCCTGGCAAACAGGGATCCCGGACGCTCTGTTGAGGCATCAGAGTTTGCTTTGGTGCCTGCGAATGGCAGCTCTCGGCTGCGCTTGCTGCTCAGCTTTCCCCAAAGGGACAAAGTGCACTGGCTGTTTTCCCCGGGTGTTGTCTTTCTGTTCTGCAAGCCAAGGGCAGAGAAGGAGGCTGGAAGCTGCTTCCCACTGGTATTCTTAGCAAGCTCCCTGCACTGGCAGGCAGGGCTGCACTCCCTTGGGCATGGGGAGAGAGCTGCAGCTCTGTCGTGAGCCCAAGGCCTTCACCGTGGCTCTGTCTGTCCTTGGAGAGGGAAGGTGCACCCACCCCTGGACAGGCAACATGTGCCTACTGCGTGTCCCTCAGGGCTGCCTCCTGCCACCTCAGCCAAGCTGGTGACGAGATGTTTTGTTTCAGAGCGAGGAAGAGGCGCTGCAGCGAGCTCTGGAGATGTCCCTGGCAGAGTCAGCACGCAGCTCGGCACATCCACCCAGGTACGGCCCGGGGACACGTGGTGTCATGCCCCAAGCCTGGGGCAGAGTCATGTGGCTCTGGGATGACCTCCCTCTCAGCACGTGGCTCTGAATGATGCCTCTGTGTGGCTGATGGGGGAAGAAAAGGAAGAGTCCAGAGCTATCAGGGAGCTGTGTTCAGCGAGCAAGCCCTCTGGGGTGCTGGGAGGGGACAGTGACTGACAGCACAGAGCAGGGCAAACTGTTGTCGGACCACTTGTGAGCTAATGAGTGTGGCTAGAGCGTGACAGAGGTGGAGCAGGGGTGTTCACAGAGGACCCCTGGGAGCCCATGTCCTCAGGCACGTTACCTGGTGCTGCTAAAAGCACCGTGTTAGAGACTGGAGTTAACATGGTTCTCCTTGACTCAGGGTGCTGGCTGCCAGCCCCAGCTGGATCCTGGTCCCTCCCCAGCCCCTGGCCTCTTCACGGTGATCCTCAGTTGCTCCCTGCCCTTAGCCAGCCTGGAGGGTTGCAGTGACAGGAGATCCTGCCACCCCGAAGGGCTCTGAGTGCTGGGCCGGTGAGCCCGGGGCACACAATGCACCGCTGTCCCCAGCAGCACGCAGGAGGAGGAGGATCTGGCACTGGCCCAGGCGCTGTCAGCGAGTGAAGCCGAGTACCAGCAGTCGCAGCGGCAGGTGAGTGAGGCTGGCTGTAGGCTCTGCGCCGTGGTGGGGTTGGTCCCAGCTTGGCTGTGTCATGGTGGGATCTTGCCTGGGTTCTGCTTCCTCTGGGCTCTGTCTAGGGTCACTTTTCTCACCAGGAGGGCAGCCCGGCCTGGGGCTGTGACGGTGTCACTGCTGAGCACACAGCCCTGGCGACTTGAGCAGTGGATGTGCCCCCTTGTAGGCTGGGGGAAGAAGCCCAACTTCCCTCGCTCACTGCGTGCTTCTTCCCGTTCCAGGCTCACAGTTCAAAGCCATCAAACTGCAGCATGTCGTAGGCAGGCGAGGCAGGGTGTGCCCGTGGACATGGGATCCCGCTTGTGACTTAAGGAGCAGCTCTGGCCTCCACGTGGATGCCGCGGGGTTCTGGTCCAGACACTGACAACACGAGCCCCCCGCCAGGGACAGCTCCTCTCCCTGGGGCTGTAAGCAAGCCACCAAACACACACTGACACCTCAGCCCTCGCACTTGTGTAAAATCAGTGCAGCAAACTGCTGATGCCCCTGGAGAGGCGAAGGCGGCGTGGGACAAGGCTGAGCACATGCTGACCAAAGCGAGCAGCAGCCCAGCGTGTGCACTTGGCCACCGCTGCCGCCACCGTGTCCCAGCACTGCTGGCGCTGTGGGGTGAGGGCAGAGCTGGCCTGGAGGGAAGTGCTGCACGGGGACACTTCTGCATGCTCGGACGTACAGCCGGGATGGCAGGACGTACAGCAGGGCTGGATTTCGTGTTCCAAGGAGGGCCGGGCCAGCCCCTCAGCAAAGAGCAACTGTAGCTGGGACATTCTCTCGCTTGGGCATGGCACGGCTGAATGTGCAGCCCCCCGGCAGTGTGAAGGCAGCCCCTTCCCCGCTCCCCATGCCCTCCGTGCCTCCCCTGCTTTTGCATGCACAGGAGCACAGTGGGTCTTGTCCATCTCAGCTGGGGCCCAGGACCTCTCTGAGACTGAGCAGAGCTGTGTTTCCTTTCTGGTTTAATTTAACAAGGGCAATTAACTGAAAAGTAACCTCAGCAGTGACTTGACTGTGCCAGCACCGCTCGCACGGGAGGACTGCAGCTGCCTTCCTGCTGCTGGCGGCTCCTCTGCTGCCCTGAACTAGCCCAAGGCCCCCTTCTAATGCTGCTGGGGCAGGAACGCCTCCCTCCTTCCAGCTGTGCTCCTGGGGAGCAGCAGCACAGAACCCCTTCTTGCAAACACAGCCCTGAGCCGGGAGCCAGCCCTTCCTTGCTGGGTTTTGGAGGCAGGAGCTGATGCCTGGGGTGGGGGGACTTGTCCTGCTGGCCTCTTGCAGGGGGGTCTGCAGCCAGGCACAGCGGTGCCGCTTTCCCACCTGCTCTCATGAGCTTCCCTGCTGGCATCGCTCTGGTCTGCTGGGCTGTGCCGGGTTCTGCCCAGAGCTGGGCTGTCCTGCTCGGAGCAGCATACAGCTGAGGGGGGGCTATCTGCTGGCAGTGCCTCCCTGGGGCGGGGGGTGGGTTCAGGCAGGGCTGAGGGAATGCTGAGACTTGTCAAAGTGCTGCTTGGGAGAAAATAAAAGCATAGCACAAGATGCAGCGGGGCTTTGGGGGAGTGATCGCTTGTGTCCAGCCCAGAGCAGTGCATCTCTGTGGAGGGGGGCACAGGGAGGTGCAAGGGGGTGGCACATGGGGTGATGCAGGCACCCGCTGCGCTGCTGCTTCCTTCCTTTGTCGTTGGAGTGCAGCCCCCCCGCCACGCTCAGCCCTTCGTGCGGGGATGGGGCCGGCGCTGACAGCCCGCTCTGAGCCCAGGGAGCTCAGCCCTGTGGCAGAGATGCTGGTCGACCCAAGGGCGTAGGCAGGAACCCTGCCTGCCCCTGCCCAGAGCACGGCCCCCCGGGGGGGTCCTGCAGGCGCGTACCCTGCCCAGAGCACACAGACGCGGAGCTGGGAAGGGCCTGGTTTAAGAAACCACACAACAGCAAAACAAACGGGTACAAACATAGTGGAGTGTCCAACCCAGCCCCTGCAGCTTCCGGGCAAAGGGCTCCTGGCAGGGCGGGGGCCTGGGCCCCCCATCAGTGTCACAGCAGAGTCCCCAGCCACGCTCACAGCCCCTTCTGGCTGCCCGGGGCCTTCTCGGTGCGGCGCTCCTTGCTCTCGCCCTCGTCCCCGGCCTGCTGCTGCAGCCACATGCTGGCATACACGCCGCCCTTCTGCAGCAGCTCCTCGTGCCTGCGGGGAGAGCGTGGGGGTGCGGGGTCCCGAGCTGGCCCCAGAGCCAGGGAGGGGGTCCCCGCAGGCAGATCCCCACAGCCCTCCCCCTGTGCTCACCTCCCTCGCTCCGTGATGCGCCCGTCCTTAAGCACCAGGATCTGGTCTGCGCCCACCACGGTGGAGAGCCTGCAGAGAAAGGCAGGGTGTTACCCTGGCTTGGAGGGGAGAGGGCTTGGGGGGGGTTTGCCCAGTGCAAGGAGCCGCAGTCGCAGGGGCTGTCACCTCCCAGGCAGGAGGACAGGTCTGGGAGTCCCTCTGCAAGGGGCTGGCCAGCTCGGAGAGCTCAGCACCTCCCACATCAGCCCTTTCCCCCGTCCCTACCTATGTGCAACAACGATGGTGGTGCGGTGGGCGCAGACCTTGGCCAAGGAGGCCTGGATGTTCCTCTCGGTCTCCGTGTCGAGCGCGGATGTGGCCTGCGGGAGAGGCAGGGCGTGGGGAAGGGACACGGGCAGCGCAGGCAGCCGCAGGGGCTGGGGCTGCTGCAGAGCGGGGCAAGGCTGGGCTGGGGGCTGCTGCCGTTACCTCATCCAGCAGGACGATGCAGGGACCCTTCAGGATGGTGCGTGCGATGGCGACACGCTGCTTCTCGCCCCCACTCAGCTTCAGCCCCCGCTCCCCAACCTGGGTGTTGTATCCTGAAGGCACAAGGGCAGGAACATGTGGTTCCTCGTGCCCTCCGAGATGGGGATGGGGACCAAGGCTCTGCTGCACGGGGGGGTCCTGCCGGGACCATGCAGCCGCCTGGCGCCGCCTCAGCCCATCCCTGCCCAGGGGCTGATTTAGCCCTGGAGAGATGGCAGGGAGAGGCAAAGCAAGGCACAGGGTCGTGCAGGTGTCCCCATGGGGGGGGTGTCACCCAGGAACACCCATGAGGGCAGCTACAAGGTCATGGGGGACCCCGGGATGGCAGGGGAGGGCAAGGAGGGGACCGCAGGGATCTCACCATCGGGGAAGGAAAGAATGCGGTTGTGGATGTCAGCAGCCCGGGCTGCCTCCTGCACCTCCTGGTCAGTGGCCAGGATCCGTCCGTAGCGGATGTTGTTGGCGATGGTGTCGTTGAAGAGCACCGTGTCCTGGGGCACCACCCCGATGTGAGCGCGCAGGGATGCCTGCTTCACCTGGGGGGGGCAGGTGGGAGGGCTCAGCCACACACCCCCCCTCCCCGAAGTTCCCCCCCCAAAACCCAGTCCTACCCCTCAGCTGTGAGCCCATCACCCTGCTCCTCATGGAGTGTCTGCTCCGGGGTCCCCCCTGGACCACAGCTGCAGCTGCATCTCCACCCTGCGGTGGGGGGACCCTGCCAGCACCCCAGCCCTTCCCGGGGAGCCCTGGCCACTCTCCAGCATTTCAGCCCAGGGGTCCCACCATCATCCCATCCACCCCACTCCTGGCACAGACAGCAGCCTTCAAAGGGGCCGTGGGGAGCTGCGTGCCTCACCCCTGCCCCAGGGAGATGCCAGTGCCTGCACCCAGCAGTGCTGCGAGGCCCAGAGGAGCTGGTGTGCCCCACCTCCACCAGTCCCCGGGGGCCTCCCACCCTCACCTGGGAGATGTCCTGCCCGTCGATGCGGATGCAGCCGCCCCGCACGTCATAGAAGCGGAAGAGCAGGCGGATGATGGTGCTCTTCCCCGAGCCCGAAGGTCCCACCTGCAGGCGAAGATAAAGGGACTTGGAGACACCTGAGACTCCCCGTTGCTGGAGGCCAGGCACTGGGCAGGGAAGGGCCTGCCCCGCTGGGGGTCTGTCCTTCCCACCCCCGTACTTCCCAGCCCCTCTTCCCCCATCCCACCGTCCAGCAGTGAACCTGCACCTAAGGTCCCGCGCTTACCAGGGCCAGGGTCTGCCCAGGCATCACCGAGAAGGAGACGTCCTGCAGGATTTCCTTCCTGGGAGAGGGAGATGGGAAGCAACCTCCCCTCACTGCAACCTCCCCTGCCCCACGTCCCTGTGCCAGGCCCCATAGTTTGACTTGTCCCACCCTGCCACCCCATGCCCGTCACCCCGTACCCATCCACGTAGCTGAAATGCACGTTCTCAAACTCGATCCGACCGGCCTCCAAGCGCAGGTCACCGGCGTTCACCGCATCCTTCACCTGCCGGAGGGCAAGACGTGGCCTCAGAGCCAGCCCTTCTCCAGGGCAGGACCACGGGGCCATGCCAGGGAGAGGGGTCCAGGAAGGTGGCACCCACCTCCTGCTCCTCGTGGAAGAGCTCAAACATGTTCTCCATGTCCACAAAGGAGTTCTGGATCATCCTGGAAGGGGGTGAAGACCAGAGGGAAGGGTTTGGGGGAGCACATCCCCACCCAGGCTCCCATGGGAAGGGGGACCCCAGGCACCCCCACAGCTCCCAGCGTTACCTGTAGTAAGTCCCGAACCAGTTGAGCGGTGTGTAGAGCTGGATGATGTAGGTGCCAAAGAGGACAAAGTCCCCCACCTGGAAGGGAGAGGGGAGAGGTGCCCACCACCACCAGCCCCAGGGCCCCACCTCAGCAGGGGGCTGCCCAGGCTGGCACCAGCCTTACCTGCAGCTTGTTTTCGGTGACGAAGTAGGCACAGAGCAGGGACCCCGCCAGCAGCCCCAGGCCAATGACCAGGTTCTGGGTCTGGTTGAGGAGGCCCAGCGAGGCACTGACCTTCCACTCTGAGACCTGGAAGAGGCAAGGTCCTCTGGGATGCTGCCGCCTCCAAACCAGACCCACGGTGAGCTCCATCTTCCCTGCAGGCACCCGTGAGGCTTGGCTCCTTCCCCCCAGTGACTCCCCCACTGGTGCTGAGTGCCCCGTACCTGGTACTTGACGATGGCATCGTTAAAGCGGTTCACCTCGTAGCTCTCCGCATTGTAGTACTTTACCTGCAGGACGCAGAGCCGGGGTCAGTGCCCGGATGAGCCCCGCCAGCGCCAGGCAGTGCTCAGTGAACCCCCACCGCCTACGGTACCGTCTCGAAATTGAGAAGCGAGTCCACGGCCCGGGACTTGGCCTCGTTGTCCCGTGTGTTCATGTCCCGCCGGTACTTGGTCCTCCACTCAGTGATGAAGATGGTCAGAGCTGCGGGCAGGAGGGGGCTGCGTCGGCAGGCGCTCGCTGCCCCACAGACCGGCACGGCACCCCTGCACCCCAGTCCCTCACTCACTCAGGTAGAGGCTCATACACACGAAGATGATGAGGCCGAACCAGGCGCTGAAGACTGAGGTGAAGTAAACAATGCCAATGACGATGTCCGCAATGGTGGGGATGATGCTGAAGACGATGTAGCTGGGGGGCGGGAAGGGGGATGGCACATCAGCCCGGCCTGGTGGGGCTGTCTGGCCACCCCCCACCCACCGCGGGCACGCTCTGACCTGAGCAGGCTGTTGATGCTGCTGGTGCCCCGGTCCACGCTGCGCAGGACCTCGCCGGTGCGACGCCCCAGGTGCCAGCGCAGGGACAGCCCATGCAGGTGGGCGAAGAGCTGCACCTGCACCTGCCGGTTGGTGAACTGCTGCACCCACACCCACAGGAAGGTGCGCAGGTTGCTCACGAAGCCGGTGGAGCCTGCGGGGCACCACGGGACGGTCAGCGGGGACCGGTGCCAGCAGGGCATGCAGCTAGCTCAGAAAGCCCAGCTGGGAAAGAGCGATTCGGGATGGGGCCCTCCCGCTGTCCTCAACCCGGGACCAGCCCTTGTTGCTGCTCCCAGGAGAGAGCAGCAGTGATGGGGGCATAAGGGCATCCCTGGCCACCCCAGCCCCGGCACAATGTGCCCCACGCTGTCTCTCCCCAGCACCCCGTCCTTCCCGGCAGTCCTTACCAGCACCTCCACCCTGCAGGAACTTCAACCCCACGTAGATGCAGACGGTCCAGGCCAGGGTGTGCCAGGGAACGCCCTCCGTCAGCTCATTCACTGGGGAGAGGTTGGCATGGGTCAGGGCAGAGGGGCAGGGAGCATCGCCGGGTGCCCCATGGGAACCAGACCCAGCACCCAGCGCTGGGTCCCTGACCCCCCGGCCCCTGCTCCTGCCAGGTCCCTGCAGCCCCCCAGGTTACTCGCGACACCCCCCAGCACTTGGTGAGGCCACGGGCAGCCTCACGCACCGAGCTCCAGGCACCTCACCGATGTTCTTGTAGTAGATGGGGACGAAGACATTGATGGCCCGCTCCAGCCCCATGAGCGCCATGCAGAACAGCACCAGCCCCTGCAGCAGGTGGTTGCCCCTCGGCCACATGTACGGCACCAGCAGCCGCAGCTTCCTCCGGAAATCCTTCCAGGTGGAGCTGGTCCTGCCGGCGTCGGGCAGGAGCGGCTGGGGGAGAGCAGAGCAATTGGTCACCGCTCCGGCACCCCAGCCCAGCTGGCAACGGCCCCGGGGAACACCCCACCAAGAAAACCAGCCCCGTCCTCCCAGAGTCCCTGCTCCATCCACCCAGAAGGGCCGCATCCTCCTGGCAGCGGGCAGGGAGCTTGGGCAGCCCTAAACCTCGCTCCTCCTCGGTCTCCTGAAGATGCTGATCCCAGGGCAGCTGCATTTCCATTTTGTCCCCAGCTCCTCCCCAGCCACGTCCCCGAACTGCTCCAGCCCCGGGACTCACCTGGCTGTTCTCCACGTCCCGCTCCTCCTCGTTGATCAGCAGCATGTAGGGCTTGTGGGGCAGCCCCGGGGCCTTCATGCCCAGGATGAAGAGCATGAACGTGCAGATGTAACGCAGCAGCCAGAAGCCGAACTGCACCTGGACAGAGAGTGGGGGGGTCAGCGCTGCAGCTGGCCCTCAGCACAGCCCGGCTGGGCATGGGATGGGTATGAGCTGAGAGAGGCAAGGAGCGGGACACAGGGATGGGGTGCAGTGCAGCCAGGGGAGAGGGGACACCCCACACAGCTCAGTGGGACCCCCTGGCTGAGCACAGCACCTCAAGCAGCACCCAGATGCCTTCCTACCTCCCTGCCACATCTGTGCCCTCCAGCTTGGGGTGCCCCTACCCTGGGGGGAGCAGTGGGGTAAAGGGCTGTGGGGAGCAGGTAGACACCACCCACCTCTGCACCTGGGGCTGGGCCAGGCAGAAGCGGGAGCTGAGCTGGATGGGGGCATGGGGAGATGTGCGATATCTGGGCTCGGGGCCGAGAGATGCAGCAGACGCGTGGGTGCAACCTGGGATCACGCACACCCTGGGCACAGCAGGGCACAGCGCACACACCCAACCCCAGCACCGCAATGCTGCAGCTCCCGCCTGCCCCACAAAGGGCCCCGTCCCCCTTCCCTGCCCGCAGCCCCCCAGCCCACCTTCTGGTTGGTGTCCTCCAGCGCCCACCACCACAGCGGGCTCCTCCAGCACACCAGCGTCAGGTTCTCGGCGGCGAAGGCCAGTGCCCAGAAGAGGAGGAGGACGGTGCCGTGGCCCCTTGTCCGGTCGTGCGCCAGCACCCGCGTGTGCTCCAGCTGCAGGAGGGCGATGGCACAGCCCCAGCTGAGGGCCCAGAGGCAGGCGTGCAGCAACATGTACCCGTAGAGCTGTCCCGGCCCCTCCGCTTGCCACAGCAGCCCACCGAAGGGCTGCAGGGCCAGGAGCAGGGACAGCAGGACCTGGCCGCGGTAGAGGCGGGAGCGGGGGATGTACTTGGGCTCCATGGAGCGGCCGAAGCGGACGTAGCAGGCGTACTGCAGGGCACCCAGCAGCAGGCAGACGCTCAGCAGCACGGCTGGCACCAGCGTGAAGAAGAAGCAGGGCTGGAAGCCCTGCTGGACCCAGGCCTGGGCGATGGAGCTGTTGCCCTCACAGTAGCCCCCCAGCACCGCCATCCTGGCAGGTCACCGGCTGCGGAGAGAAAAGGGGCTGCAGCAAGGTCTCAGGATGGGCTGTCGGGTACGGCTGGAAGGAGGGACCCACGGCGGGATGGCACGGCCAAGCAGAGGGGGGCACTCATGGGGACAGGGGCAAGCACCGCTGGGCATGGACACGGGACACGCTGCACACAACACACTGCCACACACGCAAGCAGGGCCAGCTTGGCATGGGGATGGACCTGAGCACCACTCCAGGATCCACTCGTGGGCCCCCGCAATGCCCTGGGCAAGGGGGGTAACACTGCACTGGACCCCCCAGGGCCACCTGGGCCCTTGGGGATGCACTCGGACACGGCGGGCAGCGGGACCACAGGGGCAGGCAGGCAGCGGGGTGCTGGGACCAGTCCTGAGCGGGGGGGAGCAATGGGGGCAATGCAGTGCAGGGAGCGGGGGTAATGCAAGAGGATGGACGGGGAACGGCTGGGCAGCGCGGGAGAAGCGCAAGGGCAAAGGCAGGGACAGGCCGGGGACAGGCACCGGGAACCACACGCGCAGGGCAGGGGCAGGCGGGGCGCGGCGGGGGCCGTGCCGGGGCAATGCCCGCGCGGTGCTGGCGCCGCTCGGCCCCGGGACGAGGCGGCCCCGGAGGGGGGGGCCGGCCCCGCCGCCCGCGCAGCCGCCGTGCCGGCCCCGCCGCCCTGCCCGCCCCGCCGCCCGCGGCCCCGCGCCCGCTCACCTGCCCCGGGCCCGCCGGACCCGGCCCGCTCCGGGACCCCCCGCGCCGCCGCCAGCCGCCGCCCGCCGGGCCCCGGCGCCGCTCCGCCCCGCTCCCCGCCCCTGCGCCGGCACCGCCGGGCTCCTGCCCGCCCTCCCCGGCGCCGGGGCTGCACCCCCGCCCGCACCCCGGCACTGCACCCCGCGGCGTGTGCCCGCTCCCGGGGGCCGGTCCCCAGCCCCAGGCTGCACGGACCCGCCGCCCCCCCGCAGAGATGGGACCGGGAGGTGTCGGTGCTGTGGGGCACACTCCCGGGCCGGGCCGGGGGGCCAAGGAAGGGTCCCCGAAGCCGAGGCGCCCCGCTCCCGCTTATCGCCGCCGCCAGCCCAGCCCTGCGGTGCTGAGATAGCCCCAGCCAGGACCCTGCCCGCCGCAGAGGTCAGGCAGGACAGGGCTGCCCTCCCCGGGATAAATATAGCCCTGGCCTCCCCCCCCGGCCCCCGGGGACCGAGCTCCGGGGAGCTCCCAGCCCAGCTGGCACCTGGCAGCCTCCTGCCGCCATGGCAGGCACCAGCTCGCACCGCTTCCTCGGCCCCCCGGCACGGCCGGGTCCAGGGGGACTGCGGGGTCCGCAAGCCAAGGGAGACTCGGAGGCAGGCAGGGATGATACAGCCCATCTTTATTAGACGGCCATACAGCTGTACAGCGGGGACACGGGGGTGCGATACCGCGCTCCCCGGGGGACCCCCGCGCCCGCACGCCCCAGGAGGGGATGAGGAAGAGTGGCTCGCCATGCACGTGGGACACCGACAACACAAGCACGACATGCGGCAAGGACTCGGGCCTGCTCCTGCCCGGCCTATCCCTCCTGCCAGCCCAGGGAGCGCCCAGACTCTCCCCGCTGCCCCAGGACACTGCCAGCCTTCAGCCACCCAGCTGAGACAGCAGCAGCAGCTCCGCAGGGAAGCGCAGACGCGGCACCCGGCAGCCCGGGGGAGGCCCACCTCGGGTGCCAGGGGAAGCCCTGGGAAAGCTTGGCTTCCCGGGAAATTTACTTTCAGTTTCCCTCACCGTGACAGCCCAAAGCTGGAGCTGCTGCCGGGTGGTTGCGGCCGCTCCTCTGTGGGAGGACCCCAGCAGCACCCAGGTCTGCAGACCTCCTGCTCGGCTCAGTCCTGACCCCAGCTCGAGCTCTGCTTTTGCAGATGGCGGGAAGGTCTTCTCTGAGGCCACGCTGCACAGACAGGGTCCTGATCCCCCACCACTGCCCCAGGGCTGGGCTGAGGTTTGCGTTTCTCTTCTGGGTTCAGGGCACCCCTCTTTCACACCCCCAGGCACAAGCCAGCTGCTTGGTATGTGATCTCCACAGCAGCCGAAGCCATGTTGCAAGCAAAACGAAAGTTTCAGGAGGGAAGGAGGAGCTGGGAGCCTCCAGGTGAGATGCGAGATGCACTGAAGCCTTTGCTTGGGGAAGAGGAAAGGCCTGATACCACAGAAACGGCCACATCAGGAGGACAGATCTGATGCAGCCTGGGCATGGGGAAAAGGTCTTTATCATTCCTGGGGGAAGGGAACCAATACATAGAGCACAAGACCTTCAGGTAGGGCTCTGAGGGGGCTGCGAGCACTCCCGGGAGACACCGGGCTGCCCCACCTCAGGGTCTCTTTGGCACTACAGGAGGGCCCACTAAGCAGCCCACATCCCATGGGTGCCGCGCAGGAGGAAGGACATCAGGGACCCATTACTTCCACCCCACCAACCCTTCCCTGCATGCAGGGGACGGGCCAGCTGTCACGAGAGTCGAGGAAGAGCTGCAGCATCCCCAGATCCTGGCCAGAGCTCTTCCCACCAGCTCTAGATCCCACTCCTACCCACACTAGCAGCAGCCAGGGCCCATCCCTCCGCAGGGCGCTAGGGCAGAGGGGTGGGAGACTGCCCCACTGCTGTCCTGCTCCGGGCTGAAGGGCACATTGGTCCTCTGCAGTAGGGCGAACACAGTCCTGGGCACCTCCTCAGGGCTGCAGGCAGGGCAGGTGTGGTGCTACAGGCTGAGCTAGACCCCCCTCAACAGCTCCTGCCTTCATTTTGGAGGCAGGTCCTAGCTTCAGGCGGACATCTGGGGCGGACATCTGGAGCTGGTGCCATCTCACATCCCTTCGAACAGCAGCTCCTGCTGCCACCTCCAAGCCAGTCCACAGCTCCCCCCTGCTAGTCCCGTCACGTCACCTTTCGCAGGCTCTGCAGCGATCCTCCAACACGGACAACACAGACGTGAACACAGACACATGTATGTACTCACACACGCATTCACCCCACAAGAGTCAGAGTGACGTTGACTTGACACACGGCTGGACACAAAGTGCCACCGCAAAGCCGCCGGCCTGGCAGTTTTGTCTCTTCGGCAATTGATGGCAACAAAATGGAGCCCGGGACTATCCTGTCTGCTCAGGACGGGAGAAGAATCAGGCTGATGCCACATCCTGGTGCCCAGGTGGCTCCCAGTCTGCAACCCCCACGAGATCCCCAGCCTACAAGGCTATACCTGCAAGACAGAGAGAGGATGGAGCACCTAAGTACACGTTTCCCCTCTCAGCCACAGCCTTCACCCCTACCTTGTGGATCTGCGGTGGAAGCTCATCCTCTGAGCTCTCCTCTGGCACGGGCTCTGGGTGTCTCGCTGACTGCCCGTCCTCAGCCCAGCCTCCCAGAGGGAGGCGGGAGAAGTGCGATGGGGCTCTGTGTACTGTGCCCGGGTCTGCAGGAGAGGTGAGGAGGAAGATTAGCTACCTGGGGGACTGTCAGTCCTCAGGGGCAGGAAGGCTTCTCGTGCCAGTCCATACAGGGCATTGGATACGGGGCTTTGACCCGGAGCTCAGACCCCTCTGCCCTGGCTCTCGTACCTGTGATGCCACCGTATCGCCGCTGGAAGCCGGTCTGCAGCGTGGCTGTCTCCTCAGCAGGCTGCCGCGGCGAGGAGAACGGGTAGCTGGCAGAGCGAGGGATGGGGACTGGGACACCCCGCTGAGCGTCCAGCTCCTCATGGGCGCTCTCCCCGCTCTCATCGCTCTCTCGCCGGTGCCAAGTGTGTCGCTCGGGCTCCAGCTGGGCGTGCTGCTTGTGCAACTGCAGGCCAAACCACGAGTGAGTCAGCTGTATGGGAGAGCCCAGGTGCCTGAACACGCCCTCTCCCCAGCACTGTACACACACTGGTCTCAGCTCTCACTCACACTGGTATCCCAGTCACTCCAGACAAGGTACCCCAGCCCTGCCTGCCCCGGCCCCACGCCCCTCTGGCTGGCCCAGCTCCAGGCTACTCACCTCGTGCATGTAGAGTGCATGGAGACTCATCTCAGTGGAGGCGTACTCCGACAGGATCATGCTCTGTAGCTGACCCTCCCAGGCGCTGCTCCCCGAGCTCACGGTCCTCGCGTCGGCACTGCCAGAGGACACACAAGTGGTGTTTGCTGTCCAGGCGCCCCCCACACTGCCCAGCCCCTCTCCGCTCTCATGTCAGGCTCACAGAGATCCACTCCTGGGCCGGGTAGGAACAGGCCCTCTGTAGCATCTCCCCCAATGCACAAGGTGACCAGCCCTGCTATGGCACTGCCTCTTCCCTGCCAGGGGCTTCTCACCACAGTGGAGAACACCAGAACCCCAACACTGTCCTTTGGGGCCAGCCTAAGCACCTGGGCCTAACTCTGCTTATGAACATGTCCCTTGCTGTCCCAGGCTGCAGAGACAAATGCCACCGTGCACCTAGGACGACAAGGGTTTAAGGAATTTGCAAGGTGTCCGGCCGCCCCTCTCCAGCCTGCAGCTTACCCAGAGGCTGTCATGGCACTGGTGCCCCGAGGCTGGGCTCCCTCTCCATCCCTTCCCGCTGCCTGGAAGCCGCTGGGAGGCTGCTGGGCAGACTGGAGTGGGGAGAAGGAACGCAAGGCCGAGGCCACTTCAGAGAGATGGCGGGAGGCCTGTCCATCCCGGCCCATGTGGAAGCCCAGTGCCGAGGATCCTGCTATCACATTGGCAATCAGGCTGTGAGGCTGCAGTTGAAAGAGAGAAAATCGCTGTCCTGTGCAGCTGTGGAGGGCTGATCCCCACCAGCGACACAGAGCTGAGGCACCCCAGCTCTCTCAGCCCCTCTCCCACCTCACAGCGCCCCAGAACAGCCTGCTGCCTTCTCCAGAAACCAAGCAACAGTCCCAACTAGTGCTGATCTACCACATTTGCACCCCCAGATACAGCCCAGGCAAGAGCAAAATTGCCCAGAGAGCCTAATTATCAGTTTGCCAGCACCCAGCAAGCACCCCCAAGAACACCCCGTGTTCCCTCCCAGCCTGAGCACCTCTGACTCCGACTGCAGGGACTGGATGGAGCTGAAGAGGGCGTTTTCGGGGAGCACAGCCTGCTGAGCCAGCGCCACGCTGCTGTCCCGGTGCACCCGCTCCTTCAGGAAGCCGATGAAGGCCGTGCTCTCACGGGGCGGCTGCCACTTGGGGTTGGTGATGGCAAAGTGCATGAGGGACAGCTCCGTCTTGCCGTCCTCGGCCTGCTGGTAAATGGAGGCCTCCGTCTTTCCTGCTGACATCCACTGCGGAGCACAGACAGGTAATGAGGGACAGGATCTGCTTTACACCCCTGCCAAGCCTGGGAATCCTTGAATCAGTCTGGGCAAAGCACCCAACACCCAGCATAAGCTGGGCCTCGGCTCCACATGTAGCAGGTGCTACACCAAAAGCCCCATACTAGTTCAGCCCTCACAGCCTGGGGAAGAAGCAGCAAGCACAGCGTCTTCCACCTCCACCCCAGAACATGCATCGCTGCAAGGGAACCAGAGACACGTACGAGTCACCAACTACAGAGCTGAAAGCCTCGTCTTGCACTCTCCAGCTCGCAGCAGGAGCAACTACAGCCAACAAATGACTGTTCTTAAAAGCTTCCTGCCACAGCAAGTCCACCCCCTCCCTAGCTCATGGCCCTCTCACTAGGGAGTCTTTCCTGGCAAGTAACCTAAATTGCCAGGCACAGGAAATAGATGGATCCCCTTTCCCTCCGCACTAGATTTTCACATAATGGAAAATGCTTCCCATCTCCCCGAGGCTGCCCTCCTGGGCACAAGAAGCCCAGCTTCTTTAAGTCAGCTCTCAGTGGTCATGCTTTTTAATGTCCAAATATCCCCATTTCTCTCTCCTGAGGACACAGGACTCTTGGTTGTGAAGACAGGCAAGGACATCAAATAAAGAAATGACACAGCCTGGTTCACAAAATACCAGGTTAACCACCACAGCTGGGCCACAAGAGCCTTCTGAGGCTGGTGACCTGTGCTGGCAGCCCCAGACACCCAGCAGAGAAGCAGGTGGCTGGGCCGTGGGCTGCCAGGAGTAGCGAGTTACGGCCTCTCATGGGTCTAAAGAACCAGACATGCTGGTGGGGAGCCCAGGCTGCTCTCCTGCCACCCATGGGACCTACCGCGGGGTGGCCATGCTGGCGCACGTCCATCTGGGCAAAGGAGCAGGTGTCGCCCACGCCCACCACCTCCACGGTGAAGTTGCGGAAGAAGTCAACGATGTCCAAGGACTTGGGCCGCAGGCAGACAATGAGGATCAGGGGGGTAATGATGGGACTCAGGAGCTCCTCCAGGATGAAGACCTGAGCATAGAGATGATGGGCTCAGCACGAGGATGTCAAAAAACCCACAACCCCAAAGCCAGCCCCTAGCTCCAGCCCTCCATCTTCTGCAGCAGGGTGTCTCTGAGAAAGCTGCCTTGTTCCTCTGCCAGCCCAGGAGCTGCTCAGCTCTCTGGCAGCTTCTCCCTCCTGAAGGGATGGGGGCGAGTTCCCATCCTAGCCCCAGGCAGGCCAAGCTCACCGCTTTGTACTGGAAGAGCTGGGCAAACTCGTCCCTGGTCTCGTAGCGGTGAGCATTGCCTTGCCAGTGGTCAGGCATGTAGTGGATGTGTGCCAGGATGACTCGCAGCAGCTGCTCTGGGCAAAACACCAGGTGCTGGTCGGGGATGAAAGACCTGCAGGACAGGACAGGGAAACATCACAGCATCACACCTCATTTCCTGGGAGATCTCATCCCAGGAGGGCAGGGTGACCGGCCCCTATCACAGTTCCACCTATAGCCTCCACGCCCAAGCCAAAGCTTCCTGCCAGCCCAGCCCTCATATCATACAACCACTGCACCCAAGATCACCACTACCCCCTTCTCCTGTGTGCCCCTGACTCTCCCCAGCTGCGCCCTTCACTCAGGCAGATTCACGTCCACTTGCAACCAAAGAGCACATTTGTATGGATGGTTGACAGCCCCACTGCCCCCCGCAGCACTGCCAGGAGCACAGAGGCAGCGCAGACCCACCTCACCTGCACACCGTGATGCCCACCCCAAGCAGGGTGACTGTGGTCAGGACATGCTCGACCGCCAGCACATCCTCATCATAGATGGTGAGAGCGATGAGCACAGCCAGGATGGAGCCAGCAAAGAAGGCCACGTTCTTGGCCACGATGGTGAGGAGCGGGGAGATAAAGCAGTTCATGTACTTGGAAGCTGGCTTGTAGCCCTTGCTGAGGCGTGAGTGCAGTTCGTGGTCCAGCTCGTTGAAGTGACGGAGGTAACAGCGGCCGTAGAGAGACCAGCAGCGGGCACCCAGGCTGCCCGGCTCCCGCTTCAGGATCTCCGTGTAGCTGAAGAAGGCGTAGAGGATCTGCCAGATGAGGATGAGGGGGCAGAGGAGGAAGTTAGCAATACCAATCCAGAGGATGCGAGTGCTGAGCTTCTCGGCCAGCTCCAGGCGGTTCCCGGCCCGCTTGTACTCGGCCTTCAGGCTCCACTCATTCTCAAAGAGGGAGCCGGGTCCCCAGAAGAAGATGAGCTCAAAGTTGTACTTGAGCCCACGCGTGTAGAAGACGGTGTCTCCCAGCACGGGCAGGCGGAAGCGGATGGGCAGCAGCGACTTGTTCACCATGGCCACCATGTAGTTCTTGAAGCGGAGGATGCGGTGGTAGATGTCCAGCTCCGTCAGCTCCTTCTTGTGGATGCAGATCTGGTGCTCCTTCTGGATCTGTACGATGCGGGCCTGCACCTCCTGCCAGGTGTAGTACGGCAGGGTGGACTGGAAGGGGACAAGCGGCAAGGTTAGGGGCAGGATGCGTCCAGGGACAGAGGCTGGGCTGAGCCCACCCAAACAGCAGGACCCAGCACACGCCTCGGGGTGCTGACAAAGCACATGGAACACTGGGACAGGAGGCACCTCCCTGCACTGCTTCAGCCTGCCCCAGTGCCCTTTACCCCTAGATTAGCGCTGACGCCAGCTGCCCTGGAGGCACGAGCAGCTCCAGGCTCCCATGGGCCCTCCCAGAACTGCCATTTGGAGTCAACACAGGAAGGGAATTAAACAGTGTCCCAGAGGGAGCCTGTGGAAAAGCTCTCAAGACACACTCTCTCCTCAAAGGATGCACACACACCTCTTGATGTTGTCCATCAAAACAAGGACTCTGGACTAGGACATACGTGCAAGCCTCAAACCCCATCTTTGACACACCAAGCTCCAGTGTGGTCTTCACCGACTAGGTAGCTCCATGCCTCAGTTTCCCCCCCACCAGTAAACAAGGACGATGACATTGTCCACAACCCAGGCAGGTACAAGGATATCCTCGCTTATGCCTTCTTTGTTGAAAGGCATCACAGAAAAGACCATCACCGAAGAATAAACATATTGGGTGGCAGATGGCAGAGGCGTGTGCCAGCAGGCAGAGAGGCAGGCTGGGCAGAGAAGGGTTAACACGAAATAAGTTGGCTGCTGGAGGTGAGGCTGAAAGGAGATCTGTGTGGTTACAGAGGAGAGGGAAGAACGCTTGGTACAAGTCTCTCGGAGAAGCTGGCTCCGGAGAGGGATGAAGGCGAGCTGCCTCTCACCACCCAGCAAATGCCTCCTGCGTCCCTTAGGATCCCCGCACACGGCCCTTAGCCCAGCTACTTACCATGGGGATTTTGAGGGCATTGATGTAGAAAGAGTGAATCTCCCAGTAGCAGCAAATGTTGTAGATAAATTTGACAAGTCGGTGGATCCAGAAAACCCCTGCTATCACCAGGATGCAGATGAGGAAGCTGTTTGCCTGGATTCTGCAAGCAAGAAGAGGCAAGTAGTGGGAGACAGGCCTGGGCAGGCACCCTGAGTACCTGACAAAGCAAGAGCAGTGGCTAACATGCCCTCCGCTGCCCCTACCTTGCACTGCAGACATTGGGAGGCAGGAAGGCATCTGGCAGAGTCACCTTAATGAGCTCACTGGGATGCTGGCTGTGATTTACCGCTTTGTTGGCAAAAAGGATGTCGTAATCAACGCAGCTAATAAGAAAGGTGGTGAACGCCACCACAAAGATGAACTGCCTGTGAAAAAAGGGAGCAAGCGTGAGGGAATCGCCTTTCTGCCCCCTAAAACGCGAAGCAGGCAGAGTCACACATCGTGGAGATGCTTTCCCACAGTCATGGCGGCAGGAAAGCTCAAGGGCACCAGTTCCTCGAAGTAGAATGCAGGTTTGGGGCACGGAAAACCCTAAAGAAGGGTCAACTGTAAAGGGAACCCTTCCGCCCACCCAGCTGCAGGAGCTTGGCAAATTCCTGTGGCTGTTCCCCAGCAGGTGCAACAGCCCCAACAGAGGGGGAACCTGCACTTACATGAGCTCAAAGATCTCTCCAATGAGCATGCAGGTGAAGCCATTCTTCTGATGCAGGTTATAGACGTGAAAGCTGCAGTCAAGGAGAACAGTCTGGAGATTCCTTCCCTCTGACGAGGGATGGAGAGGCTTCTGTCCCACTAGCATCTGCAGCTCCCCAGCCAAGTCTCCCTCCACCACCAACGGAAACCCCCTCCCACCCCTATTCATCAGCAAGCTGGTTCTCCACTGCGGGGAAACACACCCTGCCCAGGTAAAGCACAGCTGGGATAAGAGGACCTGGCTCCATCCAAGCTCCTTTCTTCCCCCACCCAACATCCACAGTGGGGGGTCTGTCCCAGCACAGAGCAGAAACTCAGCCTGCCCTCAGGCCACACAAGGGTGGGCAGGGCAGGACAATAGAGAGACAGGCAAAAACACATTTAATATCCCCAGCACCTGTGACTGGTACCCCCTGCTCCCGGCCCCCGGCAATGTCGTTAGCGTAACTAACACCATTTTATAAGACGCAGCCATTCTCTGTGACCGAGCGGGTCACCTGTTAGCTCCCTTTCCCTCATTACCAGGCCCTGAAGGTCCTGTGAACCAAGCAGATTGGTTCACAAACCAAACAGATTTCTTCTTCCCCTCCCTACTGGCCTCAAGATTCCCAGGTGCCAGACCGATTACTCCCTTCCTTGACGGCCTTGAAGGTCCCAGGCACCCGGCCAGCCTGGTGGCGGTGATGACCCCATCACAGAACAGGGAAACGTAACAGCACACAGAGTACTGTCCATAAAATCAAGAAGTTACAAGTCCTAAGTGGGAACTTGGACTGGAACTGCTGCTGGACAGTGAAACCCAGGCCCCCCCAGTGCCCAGGGATGCCGCCACTGTCATCTGCTTCCTCCGAGGATTGAGCAAGTGACTCATATTCTTTTATATGATTGTTATACTGATACAGCGAACGACATATCAAGATCTGACCCAATCTGCAGAGAATCCTGGTGATTAGAAACCACAAGCTAAGCAGTGCTATAAAATTCTGTACTATGCTACTTATAAAACTGTACTGCACTGATTGTGCTTACAGAAATCCTGTGATAGTCTGATTATAAATTCTATGCTATGCTAATCATAAAATCCTGTTAAGGAAATAAAGCTTTAACTGTAACTACAACTTAGTGGCATCATCACTCTGCCAAGGATCCCTAAAAGAACCTGTCTGTCCCCTCAGTGTCGGGTGACAGCACCCCACAGGCATGGGGGTTCTGCCATCCCCCAGCCCCTCTGGGGCCGTGTGGTGTCCTACGGGAAGGGGCAGATGCTGCCCCAGCTCTGAGTAACACCAAACCCTGTGGAGAGCTGAGCAGCACCGAGAGCCCAGGAGGCAGGGGGGTGCCCCCGCAGAAGGATATGCGAGAGAAGAAGAGGTCCAGGTTCTCGATGTGATGCCACGGAGCTGAAGGAAGAGAAGCGCAGCGTGAGGGGCCCTCCTGCCTTCCTGCGTGGGGGGCACAACCCCACCTCGTCCCCGCTGTCCTGGGCGCCCCGAAGCCCCGAAGCGACCCCACAGCCCCCACCCCGCTCCCCAGCTCCCCTCAGGCTCAGGCCACCGTCCCCCCCCGCCGGTGGCCAGGCCCCAAGCCCCGGTGCCGCCGCTCACACTTGGCGCCCTCGGGGACGTGGACGAGCAGGTCGCCGCCGCCGGGGGGGGACTCGGTGGAGGAGCTCTCCAGGCGCTGGTACTGCGTCTCGAAGTGGGCCATGACGGGGCCCCCGCCGCCACCGGCCCCGGCCCGGCCCGGCCCGCTCGGACCCCGCCCCGCCCACCCCCGCGACTGGCGGCCGCCACGCCCAATGGCAGCCGCGGGGCGGGACGGGGGACGGCCAATGGGAAGGCGGGAGGGCGGGAGGCCGGGCTGAGCCTAGCGGCGGCCCGTAGGCAGGGGGAAGTGACGTACGCAGCTGAGGGGCGCTTCCGGGCCGGGGCGGCTGCTGCACGTGAGTGACGGGGCGCACGCCCCCGTTACCGGCGGGGGGGGGATCGGGGGAGAAGCTTCGCGGGGGAGGATCGCGGGGGTCACGGCTGGACGGGGGGGGGGGATCACGGAGGTAACGGCCCCGGGGGACTAACGGCGTGGGGGGGGGGTCCCGGGGGCAGCGGCCGCGGGAGGGTCCCGGTCGCAGGGAGGGCTCGGGCGGGGGCAGAGGGGCAGGCCCGTGGCGCGGGGAGCCCGGGGGGACCCGAGGCAGGCGGGGAGAAGGACCCCGCGGAGGGGCGGGGGCCCGTCCCGTCACCCGCTGTCCCTTGCGCTGGGAGCAGGAGCGATGCCCTCCCCGGAGAGCAGGTCGGTTTTCGAGGCCGCCCAGGACCCCGTCCTTCTGCACGGGCTGACCCTCGTCTCCGGGATCGCTGCGGATGTGTGGGCCGCCGAGCCGGTACCGGGGAGCCACGGTGCGTGGGGCTCCGCGGGGGGGGTGGTATTTAGCCAAGCTCGTGTCCGCCAGCCCTCAGCCGCGGAGCAGGGGCTCTGCCCCCCACACAGCTCAGATGGCCACCCTGGAGCTTGGCCATGGGAGCTGCCTGGCGCGTGGGTGAATGGGCTTCCCTCGGTGTCACCCCAAGGTCCCCAAAGCTCCTTCTGTAGCCATAGGGCTCTTTGTATGGCTGAGAAGAAACCCAGGAGGCCCCACTCCTTATAGTGCAGCCTGGGGAGCCGCCCATGCACAGCCCTTCCTTCTTCTTCCAGAGGAACCCACAGCTGCCAGCAGCGAGGAGAAAGCCCACGGGGTCCCCGAGGTGCCCGAGCGGATGTGCTGCTCGACCTGCGGGCAGGTGTTCAGCAGCCGGGAAGAGCAGGTGAGCGGGGCCGAGCGGCCAGCATGAGGTGGGAGCAGGGCTGGCAGGGGCCTGCTGAGGAAGCTCAGCCGCAGCGTGGTGCAGGCCATCACTGGCCTCTTCCTGGAGCTCCACTGCCCACTTCGTCTTGGGATCTGGCACTCAGACCCCATATATTATCACTTAAAGTGACATTTCCTGGAGGCAGGTGGTACATGAAGCTCTGGTCTGCGCCTGTTCGGGTTAACTGTTACATGGCTAACTCCTTGATATACCATGATCTTCCAGTCAGGATCACTGCAGGCTTCCAGCATGAGTTAGCCTTCAGAGTTTGTCACCTCAGTCCCTTTGGTGGTGGGGGTTTCCATGGACCACCAAGACCCTGCTGGCTCATGCCTCTTTCCTCCACAGACTGAGCACTACCGTCTCGACTGGCACCGCTTCAACCTGAAGCAGCGACTCCTGGGGCGCCGGACACTGCCAGTAGAAGTGTTTGAGGAGAAGACGCGCGCAGGTGAGGAACGGGGCTGCGCCCAGCGGTGTCCAGAGGCTGTCAGCAGCCTTGCTGGGGCTGTTCTGGCAGGGATGAAGCCCCTGCCTACCTCTGCCAGCTCAGGGTCCCTTTATTCTGCCCCTGTGGGGTCTTCTGGGGGTCCAGCACTGCTGCTGAGCCCTGCTGACTTGTTATGGGGAGAAGGGGGTGTTCTACCTGAGCCGCTGCCTAGGCATACCTGGGGGTCCAGAGCCCCAAACCCCTATCTCCCCAGCCCACAGCCCTCTTGTGAACATGTAGGGTACTGGACAGGACATTTCTGGGGTTGTGGGCTAGACCTTGGAATCACCTGCGAAGTTTTGGGGAGGCAGTTGGTTAATCTTTGTGCTGCTCCACTGCTGCATTTTCTTTCCCTTGCAGGTGATGTTTCCAGCATCTCAGGGTCTGATTCGGAGAGCTCCGATGTGAGCAGTGAGTCGGAGTTGCTGCCCTCTGCCAGTGACAGCCCCGAGACCCCCCAGACCCCCCGCTCCCACAAGGTGTTGCTCCGCAATGCAAAGGGCCAGCTCATCTCTGCGTACCGCTGCGTGCTGGACACCGGGAAGGCAAGTCACAGCCCAGCTTGTTGGGAGAGGGACCCTAGAGAAGGTGGGTGGCACTGGGGTGTAGACATCTGTCTGACAGTCCCTCACGTCCCCCTTGATGGGAAGGGTGGTCTCTGGTGCGCAGTCAGAGCCCCAGGCTTGCTGGTGGCCTGGTGTTTGACTCTGGGGTGCTCTTAGAAACCTGCTTCTAGTGCCAACAGAGGGGTTGCTTTCTGTCCTGGGGAACAGCAAGAGGTAACAAGGTGATCCTATGGGTGTTAGCAAGGGTGTCTGTGTATCAGGGTGGCATCGAGGAGCCAGTGGAGCTGGCAGCATCACTGCAGAGCCTCAGTGCAAGCACGTGCTGGGTTGTGCTGATGATGGGCGGTGGGCACTTCGCAGGAGCTGTGTTCCGGGGGTGAGTACAGGGGGACAGAGCTGGGGTTGCCCCTCTGGGCACAGTCAGGTGGGGCTACATGTTGGATGGCCATCCCCTCCCTACTCCTTCATCGCAGTGCTTACCACACCCTGGGCACCTATAGCTCCTAGTCTTTGCTTGAGAGTTGGCTAAGCCCAGTTGTGCCGCAAGAGACGTATTAATCTTTAGCGCCTCAGTACAAGCCATAAGTCCTCCGGGGTCCCAGGAGCATCAGCTCACCTCCTCTCCATGCCTGGGGCCCTGTTGCTCATGCCTGCCCCTCTCTGCAGCCCCCAGGTGCAGGAGCACAAGACCTTCCACCGCTACACGGTGCGAGCCCGGCGGGGCACAGCCCAGGGCCTACGGGATGCCCAGACCCCAGGGTCAGCACCCAGGTCGGCAGGAGCCTCCCTGCGGCGTTACAACGAGGCCGCGCTGCTCAAGGTGAGGATGCACCACAGCACTGGGCTCTCGGCAGGGAGACACGGTCGCAGCTGGCTCCATGGGGTGGTACCACACCACTGGTGGAGGGCATGGTTGGGATGTGAGCTCTGGAAGGGGGTCAGAGCCCAACTGAGGCTGCTCTGTCCTGAGTCTGTCCCTGCTCCAGAGCTACCTGTGAACACACAGCATGCTCAGGACCCCATAGTGCCTCCCCTTCCTCCCCAGGATATTCAGGACCTGCTGGCAGCCTGGGCACAGCACCTGAATGAAGCTCAGCGCATCTTCCTCCGGGCCCCTCGTCACAACCGTGTGCTGCTCTTCGGTGGCAGGAACCCACCCCTCACCCAGGGTGACCCTCGCGTCTGCCACATCCCCCTCAGCACCCGCCGGGCCACCCTGCGAGAGGTGCTGCGAGTCCACACCACGCTGGCCAACCTGCAGGTGTATGGTGAGTTGGACCAGCCCTGGTGCCTGTGGGTCAGAGCAGGTGGGGTGACGTGGTCCCTTGTGCTTTAGGCCATGCTGCCCTATGGGGTGGAGGTGCTAGCTCTCCAGCCCTCAGTCCCTGGAGACATGGGGTGCTCCCTGTCCCCAGGCAATGACAGGAGCATCCTTGCTGCCCAGGGAAGGACACGCCACTGGAGGACATCACAGGGTCCCCCTGGAAGGGCTGGCAGAAGAGGCAGCGGAAAGCAGAGGTGGATCCCCCACAGGAGGACACAAGTGGTGAGTTGAACCATGGAGGGAGACATGACTGAGCAAGCAGGGAAATCTGGTGTTATGGCACGAGACTAGATTTGCAGCCCTGTGACAGGGCCTGCCGCCACAGTGGGGGACTGCAGAGTGTGGCCTTGTGCTGGGCAGGAGAAGGGTGGGGAGTGCTTGGCTGAGAGCCCTGAGTGATTCGTGCTCTGTGGGGGGCCTCAGCCCCTGTCTTACCACCCCCCTCAGCCCCAGAGGAGGAGGAAGAGGAGGAGGAAAGCCCTGCAGGGGAACTGGAGGCTGTGGAAGTGACACTGGGGACCTTGGACCTTGGGGAGTTTGAAGTGATGCCCAAGCGAAACCGCAAAAGGAGGAAGAAGAGGGACAAGAAGGTGGAGAAAGGTGAGGGGGAAGAACTGGCTGGGGGCAGTGTAGGAGGGCGTTGGGGAAGGGACTGCCATGGCTGGGGTGCGGGCTGGCCCTGGCCCTCTCCCTCACCATGTGCTCCCCGTGCAGGGCCCTGTGCCGAAGAGAGGGGATGCCCTGTTATCCAGTGTGGGCAGCCTGGCCTGGAGCTGGCGACGGAGCAGCGGGGGGAGGCTGGGGCTGAGCCCCTTCCCTGGGCCGATGGAGGTGAGTGGGGTCGGGAGCTGGGCCGGGTACATGCCTGCCCCATTTGCTGGTGCCTTTGCAGTGGGGTGAAGAGCGCGTTGTCACATGGGTGCCCAGAGCAGCTGGGTGTGGGATGGCTGTAGTGCAGCCACATGCCTTCAAGTGAGCCGTGTGTTCGGAGCAGTAGCTCTGAATGGGGGGGCAGGCAGCACCTGGCTAAGGCAGGTGTGTTGAGGGGATTGGAGTGGGTCCCATCTCAGAAGAGGGCTCGTCTGCTGCAAACAGTGCCTAGCAATGCCATGGCACATTGTCACAGACTCTGGAGATCCTGCAGTGCTCAAATCCAGCTGGCAGGATGATACTTTAACTGCGCCATGTGTGTTTCCTAGTCAGACCAGAGCACCGCTCTGCCCAGGGAGCCATCAGACTCCCCTCCTGTCCTTTCCTCATAGGAGACCCTCAGACCCAGCTCCGCGATGCCCTGTTCACCGCCTGCAAAACAGGGGATATGGGGACACTACGGCACCTCCTGGGTGTGCCAGAGAGCGGTGGCCTGCCGGGGGACAGCGAGCATGGGGAGGGCGCACAGCCCCTGGATACGCCCCGCTCCCTGCTCAACCAGCCCGTGGATGAGCGCGGCTGCACCCTGCTTCATGTGGCAGCACGGGCGGGGAGGGCCGAGGCGGTGTGCCTGCTGCTGGAGGCGGGGGCGGACCCTGCCCTCAGGTACGGCCGCAGGGTGCCCAGCGACTCACTCCTGTCTCAACCACAGGAGACTGGTGCCAGCCTTGTCCTGGGACAGCCAGGGTTGGTCTCTACCAGCCAGGGTGTCTGGCTTTGTTACGGGAGGCCTAAGAGCTGAACCACCGTTCTCTCTGCCCGCCTGGTCTGGCTCAGTGGCAGGCGGGCACTGCCCCAACGTGCTTCCAGGTTTATTGGTAGGTGGTTCAAAGGGTAGGGATGAGACCACCCTTTGCAGGGTATTTGAGGTGCAAGCAGGGGAGGATTTGGGGGATTCTGGTGTAGGGATAAGCAACTTTCCCCTCCTTGGCTGCACTACCCTGGCCTGCAGTACCTGTTGCACATCTCTGGGGAGTTGCTGGGCTCACAGCCCAGTGGGACACAGGTAGGGCAAGCTGGTCTTGTCTCGCAGAGACGGGCAGGAGATGACCCCCTACTGTGTCTCTGCTGACAAACCGACCCGCAACGCCTTCCGCAAGTTCATGGTAGACCATCCAGACAAGTACGACTACGGCCGTGCCAAGGTGAATGCCTGCCCTCTGCCCTTGCCTTCTGACGGCTGGGGGAACCCGGAGCAAAGCGCCTCTTGCCCACTCATGCCGTTGGCCCTGGCTCAGTGGGAGATGCTGACTGCCCTCTGCCCCCAGGTACCAGGGCCCCTGACGCAGGAGATGGAGGCCAAGAAGCTGGAGAAGCGGCGGGCACAGAAAGCCCAGCGGAAGCAGCGGGAGCAGGCGCAGCGGGAGGAGCGGCAGCGCTGGGAGCAGGAGCAGGGAGAGAAGCAGCGGTTCGCAGCCCTGTCTGACAGGGAGAAGGTGAGGCCGTGCATGGGGAAGGGGATCCAGCCCGGCTGGGGCAGTGCTGATGTGGGGCGCTCTGGGCACAGCAGCTCGTGGGGCTGGGGGGCTGAGCTGTCTCTCTTCCCCAGAGGGCCCTGGCTGCTGAGCGGAGGCTGGCTGCGCAGCTGCAGGACGCCAGCACAGCCCTTGCCAACATCAGGTAACGGCCCCAGTAGTGTGGCTGTGCAGAGAAACTCTCCCACAGCTGTTCCCTGCCCTTCTTGCTCCAGTTCTCATTTCAAGTCTAAAGCTACTCCTGTCCACTCGGTTCCCAGCAGTGCCTGTCTAAAAGCTTTCTCTCTCTCTTCCCCTGCTCCCCTGAAATATTCTGGAAAGGACAACTTGGTCCACTTTGCAGCCAGATCTATGATAAGCCAGTCCCGCAGCCACTCCCATGCCCCTGACCCTGCATCCCATGTCCCTTCCCTATGCCACCCCACAGCCGTGCAGGCAGCCAGCCCTGCCCATGCTGATCTGGGCAGGGGCTTTACAACCCCCAATGGGGCCAAATTCCCCCATGTTCAGCCTCACCCCACACAGCATTGCCTCCTGGGACCGTGTCCTGGCTGGGCTGCTGGGTGAGCCCTGTAGGACCAGAGGAGCCCCAGCTCCCTCATGCTGCTGCTGTCTCATGTCACAGCCCAGGCAGTGAATCCTCTCTGCTCTTCTAACCCTCTTGCAAGTGTCTCCTTCGCTCAGGGCCACCTCTGCTCTTCCCTGCAGCCGCTGCTGGCAGTGTGGAGAGTCTCTGCTGGGCCGGATCCCTTTCCATTACCTCGACTTCTCCTTCTGCTCCACGGCCTGCCTGCAAACCCACCGCCGGGACCGGGCCAGCCACACGTAATGCTGGGGACTGCTGCCACCTGCCAAGGACCGATGTGGTGGAGACAGAGCTGAGCACTGGCTGCGCGGTGAGGGACAGCCTGCGGAGCAGCGCTGGTTGGAGGGACTGAGCTGGCCGCGTCACTCTTGGGGGCAACTCCGGCAAGGCTTGGGGCAAGAATATCACTCTGGGGGGTGACTGTGGGGACATGGCAACTGGGAGGTCCCTGTGCACTAATGTGAGGGGCCAGGACTGCGCCGTGGCCCAGCTCCAGCTGGAGGGGGTCTTGCTCCCAGCTTTTCTCCTGGCTACATTGTAGGCTGCTGCCCGTGGCAGTGGGACAGATCCTGACATATCCAGACCCTACAGCCCTGAGCTACCTGCAGCCGTACCTCTGGGCACTCTCTGGGCTGTGCTTTGCCCTCTCCTCTCCTGGATGCCATCGGTGTCTCAGCCGTATGATGTTAGCAACTACCTCCTCTGCCGGCATTGTCAATAAAGAGGTGCCTTGACCCCCCTAGGTGTGGGGGGCGTCAGCATGAACACTGGAACTATTTGGGATGAATGTGCAAAACAAACTCAGTTCTGAGCCCCTTTCTCCTTAGCACAGACCCTGCCGGGCCCTAGAGGACAGCAGGAGCTCTGGATGTCCACACCAGGACGTGTGCCCCTTTCCTAGGGCCTTGCCATCTCCGCAGCCCCAGCGAGAGGCAACGCCAGTGCCCAGCAGCCCTGTGTTTATTCTGTGGCTGTGGTGCCGTGGCTGAGGGTCCTGTTGAAAAGGGGTCGGTCAAGGAAGAGCAGGAAGGGGGCAGCGGGTGCCCCCTCCAGCTCCAGCACTGTGATGTTGTTGGAGCCAACATGCAGCACCGAGCTGGGCACAAAGAGGGTCTGCTGGGGCCCGCGGCAGGGCCAGTACCGGCCCAGGTTGAAGCCATTTATCCACAGCTGGCCCTGAAAGATGGAGACGGGACTGAGCTGTGCCCCTCTCCACCCTCACCCCCTCTCCCGTCTATGCACCGCCATACCTTGCTCCAACCTGGGAACTTCACGAAGGTGTCCCAGGTGATGCCAGGGGTCTCAAAGGTCCCAGTGTAGAAGGCTGGCCCGGCTCTGCCCCTGCTGCTTGATTTCGGCAGGGCAGTGTGGGGCCAGCCGTGCTGGATGGCAGGGTCTATGGCCAGGGGGTAGATCAGCCAGTTGCTGAGAGGGCTGGAGTCCAAGGAGAGGCTCCCCAGCAAGCCCTGAGTTGGAGCAGGAGGCGAAAATGAGGCAGCAGGGTCTAGCCAGGGGCAGGGAGATGCTTGGCTTCCCCAGGGCACATCCCCCTCTCAGCTGTGAAGGTGGGATGGGATCCGCTCCGAGGGGCTGCACTGCCCTGGCTGCTGTGGCAGCTAAGTGGGGGAGAGGGGTGCTGATCTCAGCCTTATCCAGGTCCTGGCAGGTTTGCCAGGGGATGGTGCGAGAAAGATTAACCAGGGAGCAGGGCTGGGAGTGGCCCCGCTGTGGCTGGGGTCTGTTGCTGGTGGCAGGAGAAAGGGGGTGTTTGGCCATGCGGGTGGCCAGGCAATCCCCTCCGGAGCCCCAGGGCCCTCTCCCCTCACCTTGAAGTCACTGATGTTGGCCCCGAAGCTGATCCTGCCCATGTTCTCCAGGAGCACGTCCAGGGTGTCCCCTGCCCTGCCCGTCACATGCAGCGTTGTCTGCCCGTCCCGCTCCAGCGTCCCCCGGTACTCCTGCAGTCACAGTCAGCACTGCCGCCGCATGCCCAGATCCCACCACCCCAAATGCTGCCGGTGCCCCAAGAGCCGGCCCAGGGCTGCCCTCCACCCCCAAAGGGGGCAAATTCCGGCCAGAGGGCTACCCCACAAGGGCTCAGTGTGGATCTCGGCACCCTGGCTGTCCCTGAGCCCCTGGCATGGCACAGCCCCACTGCCAGCAGGTCCCACAGCACTCCCGAGCACAGGGACAGGGACAGATGTGCTCCCGCTGGCTCACCTGCTGCAGCGTCACGTAGCCGCGGTCGCAGACGCTGTGGGGAGGAGCGCCCAGCGTGGCTGGGTGCAGGACATCCCGGGGCAGCTGTGTGCGGTACAGCACAAAGCCGTGGGCCTGCAAGACACAGCGGAGCGGCTCAGAAAGGAAAACGGGGCTGGAGATGAGCTCTGCTCCTCCACCCCAGAGCCAGGGCAGGGCAGACAAGCCTAGGAGCATCTCCCCCAGTGTCCCCCACTGCACTCACCTGCTTGATGGCCTCAAAGCTGAGAGGGAACTGGCTCTGGATGGGCCCGGAGGGGCACAGCACATCCAAGACATCCAGGAGGTCGGCATACTGCAAAGAGAGGGACGGGCGCGGGGCAGCCGGGCAGTGCCAGCAGGTGCAGCACAGCTGCAGGGGCAGCACAGCCCTCGGGGCAGGCACTCACCTTCCGCAGGCCCACCCAGCCATAGGCGTACTTGGGGGTGGCGGGGGGCATCGGACCGACGGGCAGGGGCTGGAACTGAACAGCAAACTGTCAGCTGCCCCCCCCGGGGCAAGCAGGGAGATGTCCCCTGCCCTGCTATGTCCCTCTGTGTCCCCCTCTTCCCTGGCACAGACAGCGGTGCCCAGTACTGTCCCCCTCTGCCTGCCAGGCTCAGCACCTTGCTGATGACCGTGCGGATGGCAAACAGCTTCTCCGTGGGGTCTCCCACCTCCGAGAGGGGGGGCATCATAGTCATAGCTGGTGGTCACTGGTTTGTACTGGTCCTTGAAGTCAGCACCTGGCCAGGAAAGCGATGGGAGGTGGAGGAAGGGGCTCTGGCAGAGCCCAGGGCATAGAACCCAGCCCCAGGCTGCCTGCAATGCAATGGCAGGGGGGGCATGACCCAGAACTGAGAGCCCCTGCCTGGGGACAAAAGGAGTCCCCGGGGGGGACAGACTTGGGTTGAGGGGCCCTTGGGTATGTGTCAGCCTGTCCTGTGGGACAGAACAGGAGCCTGAAGCAGGCTCCTCAGGGATGGCCAAGGAAAGCCCCCCAGCGTGCCCCCCTCCTCCCCAGGGCAGGGCCCTACTCACCACTCCAGTAGGCGAAGTTTGTCCCCCCATGGAACATGTACCTACGGGACACCCCAGAGAGCCCCATCAGCACCCCCACAGACCCCGCGGGGGGCTCACCAGGCGCTGCCCCCTCCCTGCTCTACCCGCAGACCCAGCCCTGCCTGCCTCCCCCTGCCCCAGCCCTGCGGGACAAAGGCGAGCAGCAATGCCCACTCCAATGCTGGCAGATGGGAGGGCATGGCCCCCCCCGCAGGCTGCGCCCCCCACCAGCTGACTACTTGCATGTTGACGCTGGCTCCCAGCTGCAGCATGTCCTCCAGCCCCCGGGCCACCTGCGCCGAGCTGGTGCTGGCGTGCGCCTCGCCCCAGTAGTCCAGCCAGCCCGTGTAGTACTCGGAGTTCACCTGGGGGAGAAAGGGGCTGTCACCTGCCCGGAGCTGGGGCTCCTGGCACCCCTCTCTCAGCCACATCCCCCTGCTCACCTGCAGCCTGGCCCCAGCACCCCTCTTTGCCTCGTCCCCCCCAACCCCTCTGCCTCCCCAAAGCCATCGCGGGTCATTCCCCAACACGGTGCCCATGCCAAGCTCACCAGGGGTCCCTTCGGCTCGACCCGGCGCTGGGCACCAAATGCCTCCGTCACGTTGGAGCCTGTGGAGGTGGCAGGAGGGAGGTTGGTGCAGGACAGAGCTGGGACCCCCATCCCCTCTCTTCCTCCTCCTCCTTCTCCTCCTCCTCCCCCGTAGGGGTACCTGGCCCGAAGTCAACGGTGGCGTAGAGCCCCTGCAGCGTGCCGCAGCGCAGCTCCCATGCCCGCGTGCCGTCGGTGGTGAAGAGCAGCACCTCGCTCCCCAGCAGCGCCCGGAACGAGCCCAGCAGGTGCCGCAGGTACTCGTAGTCGCAGGCGTAGTAGCTCCCATATTCATTCTCCACCTGCAAGCAGGGCAGGGACCGGCACCCAGCGTGCACATGGCAGGGCTGCAGCCAAGTCCCGCCACGCACTGGGACGAGCACCCAGGTCCCCCCTTCCCTCCCCACATCACTAAATGTTGTGACAACCCCCAGGTGCGTCCCAAGACTGACCTTCCCACCCCACTGTGACCCCCAGCTCTGACAGTGTTCCTCAAACCACAAACGAGGTGTTGGCAGGTACCCCCAAGTCTGAGCCTTTGGATTTAAACCCAGACCCAGAGGTCAGGAGGGGTTTATCTAAGAGCTGTGCCAGATGATGGCACAGTGTAGGGCGTACAGGTGGCTTTTTGAGGCACATCCAAAGATGACCCAGAGCAAGGCAGCGGGCTGGGTCCCACAGCACCCTACCTGCACGCTGATGATGTTCCCCCCATGCTGGTACAGTCGTGGCTTGATCTTGGGTAGCAGGACATGGAGCCAGGAGTCCACGGCTGCCAGGTAGGCTGAGGAGGGAGAGGGCAGCTCAGCCTGGCCGCAGTGGCCACCCCAGCCCACCCGCAGCCAGCCCTGCCAGGAGGATGATGGAGCAATCGGGGCAGAGCCGAGCACGATGGGGAAGTGGAGGTGGAGGACAAACTATGGCGGTCCCAGAAGGTGGAGAAGAGGATGGGAGAGAAGATGCAGCGGGGCTGGCAGGTGCGTGGAGAGAGACCGGCGTGCCGGGCTGGCACCAGGCTGTAAGGACGCGGTGGCCAGACCCCTGCGCCGAGGCTCACCGGGGTCGGAGGAGCGCAGGACGATGTCTGGTTTCCACAGCAGCCAGGCGGGCAGGCCACCCTGGAGAAACACCCGCAGTGAGGGAGGCAGGGAAACTGCTCAGCAGCCCGGGCTGGCACACAGCCGACACCGGGCCAGGGCAGTGCTAACGCTCCGCACCGGAGTGGCACGTGCCCTGCAGAGCAGCACCCTGGCCATGGCTGGCATGGCACCGGGGTCGGCATGCCAGCCAGAAGGGTCAGCCCCGCTGTGCCCTTCCCAGGCCACCCATGACCCCTCCGTTCCAGGTCTGGGGGCTGGGGCTCACCATCTCCCACTCCGCACAGATGTAGGGCCCAGGCCGCAGGATCACCAGAAGCCCCAGCTCGGCTGTCAGGTCCAGGAACGCTTCCACATCCCGGTCCCCAGCAAAGTCATAAACTCCCGGCAGGGGCTCGTGGTAGTTCCAGGGGATGTAGCTGGGGCAAGAGGGGAGATCAGCACGTGGAGGCTAAGGGCACCCCAGCACTACAGGGAACCATCCCTCTCTGCTCCTGGGAACTGGCCTTCAGCCTGGGCTGAGGATGGCAACTGGGGCTGGACTGGGACTAGCCCAGGCTCATGCTTGTGTCTGGCAGGGGTGTCCTAGGGGTCATAGTCAGCCTAGTGGAAGGGCTGCTCCCCGCTCCCTGTGATCAGACACCATCCTTGCCTCTGTCCCCACTCCGGGGGCCCCAGAGACCCCGAGGGGCCATGGTGGCTGTGGGCTGGGCGCTGTCAGGGTGGCCCCCGTCGCTTACACCTGCACAGCGCTGAGCCCGCTCATGTACATCTTGCGGAGCCGGTCCCTCCAGGCGGGGCGCGGGACCCGGGCGTAGTGGATGCTGCCCGAGATGTAGCGGAAAGGGGCACCATCCTTGCGGAAGCAGTTCTCCTCGTAATCCAGCTCGAAGGAGCGTGCTGGGGGGGAGGCCTGCGGGAGAGGGGCAGTTCTGGGGGGCTGCAGACCCTCCCCAAGCCCAGCCGCCCCCTCCCATGCTCCCTGTAACAGGGACTGATGGGGGCTGGATCCTGAGGGGGACCCTCCCTATCCTCAGTGCAGGGATGAGGCAGGTACCACGCTGTCCCAGGAGAGCGGGAGGGACAAGCAGGGCAGCCATTTGCCCCTCCTGATGCCCCCTCGCCGCTAATCAAACACCTTGTGCCTGAGCTGGTGGCATTTTGGGGGACGGGTGCTGCTGGGGACGGGTGCTGGGAGGGCAGGCAGGGAGCTGGGAGTGCAAGCGGGACATTGGGGCAGGACATGGGCTGCAGCAGAAGGAAGCCATAGTAGCAAGAGCAGGGACACGGGGGAGGAAAGCAAGGCAGATCCCGGAGGCGTCCCACCGGACCCTTCACAGCTCAGCCCCGCGCGCTTCTCCCAACCTTTCCACCCGTGTTTGCTAACCTGCGTGTGCAGGAGCCCCACCACCAGCAGCAGGGCGAGAGCTGACAGACCCATGCTCGCTGGGCGCTCGGCAGGCCCGGGATGGGGGACAAAGGGGGACGTGGACACCACCATCACATGATCCTTCTCAGCCAGTGCCAGGCGCTTCCTCCAGGTCCTAAGTGCAGGCAGCTGGAACAGCAGCACAGCTGGAACAGCAGCACAGCTGGGGGGAGAGCGTGGGATAGGGGGTGGGTGGCTCAGGCCCCCCCGTGCCTGGGCCAGCCACATGTCACCCCCCTCCAAGCCCACCCAGCACGGGGTGCAGGCAGCACCCCATCGCCCGAGCCAGCTCCAGCCAGGGGACGCATCCCCGGTGCCCCCCGGGGTGGTGGGCGACACACGTGGGAGGACAAGGAGCCTCATAAAAGTGTCACCACCAGACAAAACGCCTTCGAGGGAACTCAGCCCCCTTATTTCATCGGAGAGGTGGTGATGGGACACCCCGGTTACAGCTCCGGGACGGGGCGATGCCACTGCTGTCTGACAGAAAGGAAAACGTCCCTGGACCGGGGCCGGAGCCTGGTGACAGGGCTGGTGACAGGGGCGTCGGAGGGCGACGGGGTGACGCCCTCGGGGACGAGTCCTGCTGGGGTGGCCTCGCTATCTCTGTCCCCCGCAGCGCCGACCTGCCCGCCGGGGCGCGGGGCTTGGCCCACCGGGGCCAGCTCCGAGGAGCGGCGGGGCTGCAGGATGCCGCCACGGCCGGCAGCCGGCGGGGACACGGCGTTCCACCGCGGTCACAGCGCGGGGCGAGCGCGGGGCTCGGCGCTGCCCCCCCGCCCCGCTCCGCCGGGGGGAGCGCGCGGTCCCCGGCGCGGCGGCACCGGGCGGGCGGCAGCGCCCCGCCCCGCCGGTGACGCGCCGGGTGACGCCGTGGGTGACGCGCGGCGGCGGGCGATGACGCGGGCGGGCGATGGGGCAGGCGCTGTGCGTCTGCTCCCGCGGCACCGTCAGCCTGGGGGGCGCGCGGTACCTGGTGCTGCACCGGCTGGCTGAGGGGTCCGCGGGGCTGCGGCGCGGGGGGCCCGCGGGCACCGGGGCACGCTCGGGCGGAAGCGGTGCTCGGGCGTGGGGGGCGTGCGGGGGGTGCTCGGGCGTGGGGGGATGCTCGGCGTGAAGGTGATGCTCGGGCGTGGGGGGATGCTCGGGCACGGGGGGGATGCTCGGGAGTGGAGGTGATGCTCATAGGGGATGTTTAGGCGCGGGGGGATGCTGGGGCATGGGCGTGATGCTCAGGCATGGGAGGATATGCTTGGGTGTGTGTAGGATGCTCGAGCATGGTGGGGAGATGCTTGAGCACAAGTGGTGTTTGGGCATGGGGGAGATGCTTGAGCACGTGCGTGGCGGAGGATTGTCATGCTGGGTGGCAGGAGTCGATCATGCCCAGGAGTGGGTGCTTGGACCCATGGGAGTGAGGGTGATTGGGCCAGTGGGGTTGTTCATGCAGAGCGGGGGGATGCTTTGGGTGCCTGGCATGTGCCCCCAAGGTGGGGGGAGCATCCATGCCTGGGGGGTTCCCATGGAAAGGGGTGCAGGTACCCGCTGCGCCCCCTCCCCTAGGTGCTCACAATTGAGGCTGGGCACAGGGCCCTGACATGGGCACCACAGCGGTGTGACACCCAGCCCACGCCGCACTCGGCTTCTTTCAGGGGCTTCAGCTACGTGGACCTGGTGGAGGGGATGAGGGACGGGCGCTTCTATGCCCTGAAGCGCATCCCGTGCCATGACAAGGAGGACCGCCAGGCCGCCCTGCATGAGGTGGAGATGCACAGCCTCTTCGACCACCCCAACATCCTGCCCCTGGTGGCCCACTGCATGGTGGAGAAGGGTGCCAAGCACGAAGCCTGGCTCCTCCTGCCCTACGTGAAGGTGAGGGGGGGCTCCCTTGGCTGCCCCCACGCCCCTGCTGCCAGGAGCGGCAGTGGTGACCAGCTGCTTGCGTTTGCCAGGGCGGGACTCTCTGGAGCGAGGTGCAAGCACTGCAGGAGAAAGGGACCTTCATGCCAGAGCAACGGATCCTCCTCATCCTCTATGGCATCTGCCGCGGGCTGCAAGCCATCCACAGCAAGGGCTATGCGCACAGGTGCGGGGCCGGCAGCCCCGGCTTGGGGGGTTGGCAGGGGGCCCAGCAGGCATTCAGTGATGTCCATCCCTGCAGGGACCTCAAGCCCACCAACGTGCTGCTGGATGAGGATGACCGGCCTCTCCTGATGGACCTGGGCTCCATGAACCAAGCTCGCATTGAAGTCAACAGCTCTCGGGAGGCCACAGCCGTGCAGGTGGGTGCCCTGGGATGTCACCCTACCAGCCCGGCCCTGCCCCAAGCCCTTCATCCCCCCCCTCACCCTCCTCCCTGCAGGACTGGGCTGCCCAGCGCTGCACCATCTCCTACCGTGCCCCCGAGCTCTTCACGGTGCCGAGCCAGTGTGTCATAGACGAGCGCACAGATATCTGGGTAAGGATCCGGCCCCCCGTCCCCCGTCCCACTGCTGCGGGGCTGCCCTGACCCCGCTGCGCTCCAGTCCCTAGGCTGCGTGCTGTACTGCATGATGTTTGGGGAGGGCCCCTACGACGCCATCTTCCAGAAGGGTGACAGCGTGGCTCTGGCGGTGCAGAACCCCATCGTTGTGCCCCCCACGACCAGGTGAGGGGCTGGGGAGGGTGACCCTGCTCACAGCAGCCCCCCATGCCGTGCACCGTGCAGACGCCCCTCGCCATCTTTCCTCCAGGTACTCGGCCGCCTTGCAGCGCCTGCTCTGCTCCATGATGACACTGAACCCCCAGGAGCGACCCAGCATAAATTACATCCTCCACCAGCTGGAGGGGCTGCAGCCAGCGCCAGCGGGCCAGGACACTACGCAGATCTGAGCCCGTCCCACCCCACAGCGGTGATGCGCCTTGAGGCCGAGCCAGGGGAGAAGCGGCTGCCCTCATCCCTGCTGCCCTGTGGAGCCGTTGCAGAGGGGATTGCTGCACCGGGGTAGAGCTGCTGTTCTGCACTGAAGGTGTGTTGGATTTGGAGTGGTCTGTGCCCTGGATGCTGCTGCCTGGGACTTGGTCTGTGCCCCAGGACTGTGGACCTGTGACCTGCTGCTAAACACGGGGCCCTCGTCAGCCACTGCCTCCCTTCGGGGGTTGCAGAGGAGGATGCTGTGGAACCGCCGCCCCCCCCCCCCGGGGACGGCAGCCATGGCCCTGCCACTCTGTGCCCCAGGAGGGTCACTCCTGCCCGGGGCAGAGCTGCGGTCCTGGTCCCGGTGCGGTGCTGGAGCGAGGGGAGGGGAACCTGGCACCCGCTCCACCGCTGCTCTCGGCACCTATGTTGCCTTGTGTTTGGAGTAAAAGATGTTCTTGAGGAGGTGTGGACATGTCCCTGTCTGTGGGGAGGGGGTCCCGCCGGGGCATGGGGGGAACGGGGCATGCTGGAGGGGGAGGGCAGCGGAGGACAGCCCCGGTGCTGCCAGAGCATTAGCAGTAAGCAGGGAAAGTTAATCCCTGGCTGCAGCATGCTCCCGATGGGAGCTAACACAACTCTGGAGCCAGAGCCAGGCGCCGCTGTTCAGAGCCGCCGGCGCTGGGCACTGCGGGAAGAGGCTCAGCGCAGCGCAGGCAGGCGGTGGCAGGGGTACAGGCAGAATTCCCTGGCTGCCCAAGCGGAGGGAGGTGGGTGCCCAGGCTGGGGAGCTGCCAGAGCTTGGGAGGCAGGGGCAGCAGCCCTGCTCCGGTGGGAGCGAGCAGAGCGCGGGGACAGCACAACCACCCTCGGCTGGAGAGGCTCGCTGGGACACGCAGCAGCTGGGCTGCCCGCAGAGAGGGGGTAAAGAAAAGAGAAGCAGACAAGCAGTTTCACAGGGAGCATTCCCCTCCTTTAATCCTCTCACCACAACACAGCAGTAAAGCAGCCACGGGGGTTCACGCCGCGCTGGGTGCCCTTGCGGGGCACACCGGCTGCACCACAGAGCCCGGCATGCCCCTGGCCCCGTGCTGTGGCCACAGGGACAGGGGTGCCAGGCCGCTCCCACTGCTTCAACCACTCTCCTTCCAGATGAGCCCACCTATGCTCAGGCTGCACGTGGGGAGAAGTCCCAGCAGCCGCAGATCTTTTGCTGCCCGGGCTAAATCTGCTCCCCTGGGCTCCAGAATACAATGCAGGACCATACAGAGGGGGCCATATACCACATGAGGAAGCGGTACCCACCCCCAACTGGAGCAGCGAGCGGGGTGGGATGTGTGCCACAGCCCCGGGACCTGGGGACTCTTACCTATGTGGGGAGCAAGCCGGAGCTAGAGCAGAGCGCTGGGAGGAAGCACAGCAGCACCAGCAGCAGAGCTGAAGCACTCACCACACACCTCACCTGGCAAGAAACCAATACAGCTGGGGGATTAGTGGGAGACACGGAAGCTCTGAAAAGGTTTATTGCAAAGGGTTTCTGCAGGTAAAACGGGGAAGGAGCATGGTCCTTTTTGGCAAGGGCTTCTCTACTCCTCGCCCTCCTCTTCATCCTCGTAGGAGTCCAGGCCAACCTCCTCATAATCCTTCTCCAGAGCGGCCATGTCTTCCCGCGCCTCGGAGAACTCCCCTTCCTCCATGCCCTCGCCCACGTACCAGTGCACGAAGGCTCGCTTGGCGTACATCAGGTCGAACTTGTGGTCCAGACGAGCCCAGGCCTCGGCGATGGCCGTGGTGTTGCTCAGCATGCAGACGGCGCGCTGCACCTTGGCCAGGTCCCCCCCCGGCACCACCGTGGGCGGCTGGTAGTTGATGCCCACCTTGAAGCCCGTGGGGCACCAGTCCACAAACTGGATGCTGCGCTTGGTCTTGATGGTGGCGATGGCGGCGTTGACGTCCTTGGGCACCACGTCCCCACGGTACAGCAGGCAGCAGGCCATGTACTTGCCGTGGCGAGGGTCACACTTCACCATCTGGTTGGCCGGCTCAAAGCAGGAGTTGGTGATCTCGGCCACTGACAGCTGCTCATGATAAGCCTTCTCTGCGGAGATGACGGGAGCGTAGGTGGCCAGGGGGAAGTGGATGCGAGGGTAGGGCACCAGGTTGGTCTGGAACTCAGTGAGGTCGACGTTCAGGGCCCCGTCAAACCGCAGCGATGCTGTGATGGACGACACAATCTGGCTGATGAGTCTGTTCAAGTTGGTGTAGGTTGGGCGCTCGATGTCCAGGTTCCTGCGGCAGATGTCATAGATGGCCTCGTTGTCCACCATGAAAGCGCAGTCCGAGTGCTCCAGGGTGGTATGTGTGGTGAGGATGGAGTTGTAGGGCTCCACCACAGCAGTGGAGACCTGTGGCGCAGGGTAGATGGAGAACTCCAGCTTAGACTTCTTGCCGTAGTCAACAGAGAGTCGCTCCATCAACAAGGAGGTGAATCCAGAGCCGGTGCCACCTCCAAAGCTGTGAAACACGAGGAAGCCCTGGAGTCCTGTGCACTGGTCAGCCTGTGGAGAGAGGTGCATGAGATTGCTCTGAGATGGAATTCCTTGTGAACGTCTGACTGTTCAGAAGTCCTTCAGGACCTGGTCCCTCGGGCAGCTGCAGAGCCCTCCCAGGGCGCAGCAGGCCTTGCAGCGTGCTCTGAGCACCAGCAGGATGCTGGAGCCCAGCCCAGGGGGACATGTTCCCCCTCTGAGGTCACCTACCAGCTTCCGGATCCTGTCCAGCACTTGGTCGATGATCTCTTTGCCGATGGTGTAGTGCCCACGGGCGTAGTTGTTGGCAGCATCCTCCTTGCCGGTGATCAGCTGCTCGGGGTGGAAGAGCTGGCGGTAGATTCCAGCTCGAACCTCATCTAGGAGAGAGCAGGGAAGGGTTGAGCCTGGTGTGAGCACCCATCTCTTGCCGTCCTCCCGGCTCCGCCTGCCAGGGACACGGCCAAGGACCCACACGTCAGCGGGGCTGCCACGGGCGTCAGGTTTCTCTGGCAGATGGATGTGGCTGCCACCTCCCTGCACAGGAGCTCAGCTTCTCCCACCCATCGGGAGCTGCCGTCCACAGCTGGGGCGGCACAGCGGGAGCTGCCGTGCCGGTTGGGCTGGTTTCTCTCCGTGCACATGTGGTAGCAGAGACTACCAGCACCGCTGTGTCTAGGACCCTTGAGGAGCAAAATCTGGCACTCAGGTTTGTGGCTTCTCCTGGGGAAAGGAGAGCCCTCAGGTTGAGCCCAGTGCAGGATACTGCCAGCAGACTGCCAGCACCAGCCGCTCGCTACCCACCCAGGGGCGCACCCCAGGCCGTGCACACTCCAGCACTCACCGATCACAGTGGGCTCCAGGTCCACAAAGATGGCCCGTGGGACGTGCTTCCCAGCCCCGGTCTCACAGAAGAAGGTGGTGAAGGAGTCATCCCCTCCGCCGATGGTTTTGTTGCTGGGCATCTGCCCGTCGGGCTGGATGCCGTGCTCCAGGCAGTACAGCTCCCAGCAGGTGTTGCCCATCTGGACGCCGGCCTGGCCTACGTGGACTGAGATGCACTCGCGCTGGGGAGGGGGAGGCAGGGTCAGAGCTGGCATAGCTCTGTCCAGCCCACCACGGGGAGGGCTCTGCCTGGTGCCAGTGCCCCATGGCCATCTGCATGGGACCTGCCCCAGCCAGCAGCCCCAGGGGGCACATTTTCCTTCGGATGACCTCCTGCATGCCCCCAAGGGTCACCACATGGCTGTCATTGCCCTCAGCCATGGATCAGCATCGTGCAGGGTCAGGAGCCGGCCCTGGCATTCCTCCTGCTCTGCCCACACCGGGAGCCATCAGCCCCATGGACTCTGGCCGGGGCTGTCCTTCAGCAGCACGGGGAGCAGAGCCTGGCCTGGCTCCCCTGCCCCAGCCGCGCTGCCAGGCTCCTCAGCAGCCTCAGCATCTTCCCCACGCCATGGCAGCCCGGCGAGGGGTGAGGTCCTGAGCTGACACAGGTACATACTTAACCCATGAGGTGCAGTCAGAACCAGGGAACCCCCTCTCCTGCTGCTCCAGAGCCAGGCAAGCAGTCAGCCTCCGGGGGTGGTGGCCTTTGAGGTGTGGGGGCAGCCAGGGGAGGGCTGGTGGTGAAGCCCAGCAGTCTCCGAGGCAGCATAGAGACTCCCTGGGCTACGCAGTCCCAAACACATGCTGCAAAACCCGCACGGGCAGAATCATAGAATCATATTGGTTGGAAAGGACCTTTAAGGTCATCGAGTCTAACCATTAACCTACCAAGTCCACCACTAAGCCATGTCCCTAAGCACCACATCTACTGTCTTTTAAAACCCTCCAGGGATGGTGTCTCCAGCACTTCCCTGGGCAGCCTGTTCCACTGCTTGATAACCCTTTCTGTGAAGAAATTTTTCCTGATATCCAATCTAAACCTGCCCTGGTGCAACTTGAGGCTGTTTCCTCTCATCCTAGAAGTGCTGGGGAGCAGGCTTTGAGCTGGAGATGTGCCTCCTGCGCTCCCACCCTGCAGGTGCAGACCTGCTCTGCTACCCCAGCATCTCTCCTCCGCTAGCTCCGGCATCGTCGGTCCCCCAGCCCTGCCATCCCTCCTCTGCTACCCCCAGCATCCCCGCTCCCCCGGGGCAAGACTCAGCCTGGGGGTCCCTGGGGCTCCTCACTCCCACACTCCCCAACCGTGCAGCACTCTGAGCCGCGATGGGGACCGTGCCCCGGTCCGGTGCTGGAGGAGGGGCCACACGGACTCCTGCCTCCTCTGGGAGGGCCGGAGCAGCCTCAGCCCACCGGGAGGGAGGGCGGCCCGGGGCAGGGTCCCCGGCAGAGCCGGGTCGGTGCCGCGGGCAGGGCGCTGCGCCTCCTGGCACGGCCCCGGCCCCTTCCCGAGCCGCTAAATATAGCCCCGGCCCCGGGCGATTGCCCGCTTTGGACAGCGGCTCCGGCCCGCTCCGCCGCTGCCAGACCCCCGCGGGACGGGACGGACGGGAGGGACGGAAGGGACGGGACCCCCACGCCCGCTCCCTGCCGCCAGCCCCGACGGGGCGCCCGCTGCCTCGGGGGGGACCTCCGCCAAGCGCCCAGCTCCGGCCCCCGGCCGGCGCCTCCACCCCCGGCAGCTGTCCCCGTCCGTCCGCGGCCACCGTTCCTCACCGGCGGGGTCACCCCCCCTCCATCCCCAGCGCCCCTCCGCCCCGGGTGCGGCGGAGGGGGGGGGATCCAGGCGCCCCGGGACCGGTGGCGGCGCGGGGGGGGGACGGGGCAGAAGCGGCGGGGGGGCACGGCTGCTCCCGGGGAAGGGGCCGGGGGGGGTGCCCAAGGTCACGGCGGGGAAGGAGGGGGCGCGTCGCGGCGGCTCCGCTGTGCCCGGTGCTCCGGGGGGGCTGCCGGGCGCCCTTCCCCGGCGCCGTGCCCGCTGACCCCCACACTCACCATGCTGCGGCTGGGGGGTCCCGGCTCTCCCGGCGGCTCGGTGCGGCGGGGTTCGGTGCGGAGCTGCGGCTGCTGCAATCCCCTCCGCAGCGCCCTCTTATAGGTGGGAGGGGCCTGCTGCCGTCACGCCCCTTCATTTGGGTACATTTGCGTGCGGGGCGGGAGTACCCACTTCGGGGGCCAGTGGGAGCCTGCCTGGGTTCCTTCTCGGCTCCGGAGGGACCCCAAAGTGCAGAGGGCCGGGGCTGCTCTCCCTCTTCTGCCAGGAGGGGAGCAGGGGCATCCTGCCAGGCTGCGGGCAGGAGGTCTGGGCTCCAGCCCTCAGAGGGTACAAGTGGTGCTCAGCCACCAGGACGGGGTCTGGGGCAGCGACAGCAGCCCCTGCCTTGCTCTGCCATCAGCTCCCCCGCACTGCAGGCTCCCTGGGATCTAGGGACACTCTGAGACCACCTGGGCCTCTAGAGCAGGAGGAAAGAGGAGAAACACATTAGAGGCGCAGGTCAGGCTCTAAAGATCAGGATGCCTCCAAACCACCCTTTGCCATCAGCACTTCGGGAACCCCTGGCCAAGGGCTGCCCGTCCCTCCCGGTGGGGACAGGCAGGCACTGCTGTACCTCCACGAGACTGCAGATCAGCATGACAAGTCTGGGCTGGGGGCTGGCCAACCCCCAAAAGAAAGGGTCATTGCAGCCCGTTTGCTGTTAATGGCTTGTGACTCCCCTCACAGAAGCCCCTCCGTTTGAACCCTGGCTAGCACTGCCTTCCCGGCCGGGGCCAGGGCTGGTCCTGCCTCTGAGGGTGTGTGGACCACTAGCCTGGCTGCTGGCTGGGGGCAAAGCAGAGCCCAGTGCCCCAGCCTCGCACGCTGCGTGCAGCAGGGAGAGGGCTCTGTCCTTGCTGCCAGGGCATGGGTTCACACAGCTGTCCCTGCCCATGGGGACGGGGGCTCTGCTGCTCAGGTGCATGCCAGGAGACACTGCTGTGTCCCTCTGCAGCGGGGTGCAGATCAGAGATGCAGGATAATCTTTAAGAAAAAAAGGAACAGGACTCAATTCCAACTCCTACGTGCTTCTGGCAGCAGAGTCAGGCCTCTCTGAAGACATGGGCAGAAGGTCTCTCTGCAGTGGGATCAGAGCAGTGCCCAGCAGGAGGGGCAGCGACTTCTGCTCTGGTGCAGCAGCAGGCACCGCTCAGTCTGAGCCCAAGGCTCTGGTCACGGGCATGGAGAGCAGCACCAGGAGCCCTGCGCAGTGGGACGAGTGCCTGGCCACGCTCCAGGAATCGGTGCAGCCCAGTGCCAGCTCACACTTTCCCCTCCAGCTGACACGGGTGCATGCTGGGAGGAGGAGGGCAGGGGAGGACAGTCCCTGTGGGTCAATATAGCTGGAGCATTAGTGGTAAGCAGGGAAAATTAATCTCTGGACCCAGTGTGCTGGATAATGGGTAACAGAAATCTCCCATTTGCAGCTGGAGCCAGAAGGTGATGTTTGGACTCTTGACCAACGGGCAGGGCAGGGAGAGGGCTCAGCACACGGCAAACAGAGAACAGGAGCTGGTGCAGGAAAGTAGGGCCACGTGCCCCAGGGGGACGGCAGAGCACCTGGCAGGTGGGAAGTGGGCAGAGGTGCTCTGAGACAGTGGACCCCATGCCCACATGAGCTAGGAGGAAGCACAGCAGCACCAGCAGCAGAGCTGAAGCACTCACCACACACCTCACCTGGCAAGAAACCAATACAGCTGGGGGATTAGTGGGAGACACGGAAGCTCTGAAAAGGTTTATTGCAAAGGGTTTCTGCAGGTAAAACGGGGAAGGAGCATGGTCCTTTTTGGCAAGGGCTTCTCTACTCCTCGCCCTCCTCTTCATCCTCGTAGGAGTCCAGGCCAACCTCCTCATAATCCTTCTCCAGAGCGGCCATGTCTTCCCGCGCCTCGGAGAACTCCCCTTCCTCCATGCCCTCGCCCACGTACCAGTGCACGAAGGCTCGCTTGGCGTACATCAGGTCGAACTTGTGGTCCAGACGAGCCCAGGCCTCGGCGATGGCCGTGGTGTTGCTCAGCATGCAGACGGCGCGCTGCACCTTGGCCAGGTCCCCCCCCCGGCACCACCGTGGGCGGCTGGTAGTTGATGCCCACCTTGAAGCCCGTGGGGCACCAGTCCACAAACTGGATGCTGCGCTTGGTCTTGATGGTGGCGATGGCGGCGTTGACGTCCTTGGGCACCACGTCCCCACGGTACAGCAGGCAGCAGGCCATGTACTTGCCGTGGCGAGGGTCACACTTCACCATCTGGTTGGCCGGCTCAAAGCAGGAGTTGGTGATCTCGGCCACTGACAGCTGCTCATGATAAGCTCTCTCGGCCGAAACCACGGGAGCGTAGGTGGCCAGGGGGAAGTGGATGCGAGGGTAGGGCACCAGGTTGGTCTGGAACTCAGTGAGGTCGACGTTCAGGGCCCCGTCAAACCGCAGCGATGCTGTGATGGATGAGACAACCTGGCTGATGAGTCTGTTCAAGTTGGTGTAGGTTGGGCGCTCGATGTCCAGGTTCCTGCGGCAGATGTCATAGATGGCCTCATTGTCCACCATGAAAGCACAGTCTGAATGCTCCAAGGTGCTGTGTGTGGTGAGGATGGAGTTGTAGGGCTCCACCACAGCAGTGGAGACCTGTGGCGCAGGGTAGATGGAGAACTCCAGCTTAGACTTCTTGCCGTAGTCAACGGAGAGTCGCTCCATCAACAGGGAGGTGAATCCAGAGCCAGTTCCTCCCCCGAAACTGCGAAACACGAGGAAGCCCTGGAGTCCCGTGCACTGGTCAGCCTGTGGAGAGAGCCAAGTAAGATTCCTCCAAGGACTTTGCTGAAGGGAAGTTTCAAACTTTTGCTTGTGCTGCCACAGATCCCTCCCAGGGCACAGCAGGTCTTGCCCCATGCTCCCACCCCGAGCAGGATGCTGGAGCCCAGCCCAGGGAGACACGTCCCCCCTCTGCGGTCACCTACCAGCTTCCGGATCCTGTCCAGCACTTGGTCGATGATCTCTTTGCCGATGGTGTAGTGCCCACGGGCGTAGTTGTTGGCAGCATCCTCCTTGCCCGTGATCATCTGTTCAGGGTGGAAGAGCTGGCGGTAGACTCCTCCCCGAACCTCATCTAGGAGAGGTTAGCACAATGTCAGAGATTTTCTAACTGTCCCTGAGGCAAGGTGGCAGGAGCCACCCTAGGAACTGTCCCGCAGTGGGTTTTTCCCAGAGATAGTGACCACCGTCACTGCCCAGCTGAGGTGCACTCACCAATCACAGTGGGCTCCAGGTCCACAAAGATGGCCCGTGGGACGTGCTTCCCGGCACCAGTCTCACAGAAGAAGGTGGTGAAGGAGTCGTCCCCTCCGCCGATGGTTTTGTCGCTGGGCATCTGCCCGTCGGGCTGGATGCCGTGCTCCAGGCAGTACAGCTCCCAGCAGGTGTTGCCCATCTGGACGCCGGCCTGGCCGATGTGGACTGAGATGCACTCGCGCTGGGGAGGGGGAGGCAGGGTCAGATCCCATCCAGGACCACAAATGCAGTCGCTGCAGGCGGTGAGGTGCACAGCCCAGGCCCTCGCCAGCTTGTGCAATCTGCACTGCCCCATGGCCCAGGTGCCTTCTGTTCACCCCAGTCTGCTGCCCTCTGCCAAATGTGGTGCTCTGCCTCCCATTGCTGCACTGCCCACCTCAGGGGCCCAGGGAGGTGAAGACCCTTCTGCTGGAGCCAGGGACACCAGGCCAGCACATTCCCTGGACTGCCCCCACCCACAGCCCTGGGAAGCACCCGGTGAGCATCCTCTCCATTGCCCGAACACCTGCTTGGCTTAAGGCCTGGAGCCCTGCAGCAGCTGCCACGGCCCCTGTTGCTACTCCAAAAACAGGGCTGCAGGCCGAGATGACAGAGCATCACCCGGGCTCTGGGAGCTGAGGAGGTGACGGCACTGAGGGTGGGTGCCCAGCAAGGGGGGGGATTTGCAGCAGTGAACGGTTGCCATGCTCTGAGGCTCAGCTTCCCTAAATTAGCTCCGGAGGAGGAGGAAGTGTTAGCTGCACTTCTTAACTGAAGGGCTGAGGTGGGAGGGTCCCCCAACTCAGGCCTTCAAGGGCAGCCTCACGTCCCTCAGGAGAAGCAAGGCTGAGGTGGGCTCTGCAGCCTCGCCCCCTCCAGGTAAGGCATCCCAGAGGCTGCAGCCCTTTCAACAAGAACTGCAATGCTCACTGCCTCAGCCCTGCTGTTGCCAAGGACTTGGATGCGTCATCAGGCACCACGAGGCAGAGGAGCATCCAAACCAAACCGGATTTCCAGAGCCATGGGTGCCCCGCGGTGAGTCAGCTGGCAGGGAGCCGGTGGAGCCAGCCATTTTGCGCTCAGGAGCACGGCAGCAATTGCCGTCCGAGGAAGTTGCACAGGTCGCAGCAAGTCCCGGCTCTGTGCATCTAGGGTGCTCTCAGTGCTGCACTTCAGAGCCAGCAATGACAATGAGAGATGACAGAAAAATAAGCCCTTGATACCCGTGGTGAGAGCCAGAAGTCTATCTCCCCACCTTTCCCAAAGCTGAGGTGCAAGGAGCAGCAAAGTGACACCCCCCCTTATCCCTTCCAGCAGGTGCATAAAGGTTTTGTAACACAAGGAGCCAACAGTAAGACCTGGGGAAGCTCCAGGATACTCAGAAGAAGTGCACAGCAAACACTGACGCAGCTGCAAGCACCTCTGGGTGGCCACCAGAAAGAAGAGATGAGAAAGGACTCCTCCTTGGCCAAGGACCTTGTGAATCAGGGGGGGCAGAGGGTTATGCTGATCACTGTACTCCATGTTGCCAAAATGCAGCAGCCAGGACTGGCTTTGTGGGTCGCAGCGCTGGCAGCAGCCTGGGCAGAGCCCCACAGTGCTGGGGATGCAGCAGCCACCAGCCAGCAGACTCCGCCTTCTTCATGGCAAGGTCTGGCTCAGGAAGGGCAGGGAGCACAGCCCCGCGGGGCAGTGGAGAACATCCCTGGGGCTGGGATGTTCTCCAGAGCAGCCAGAGAGCTCAGGAGCCAGAGCTCACAGCAGGACCACGGCGGCAGGGCGGCCCAGAGGCTCACCCACAGCGATGCCCACCCGTGGGTTGGCACCCGAGGTGCAGGGCAGTGGGTGAAGCCACCGCTTGCTCCCGGGGCTCAGCTGTGGGGCTGCAGCCTGGGGGGCCGGCAGAATGGGTGCACACCCCCCCCCAGGCGGAGCTGGGCAAGAACCGCGGCTATTAAAAGGGAGGAGAGGTGCGAGGGGCAGCCCAAACGCCAGCCTCGGCACACGGCCGGGTTTGGCTGGTGGCCTCCTCGCCTCGGCCGGGTCAGACGGGTGCCAGGGGATGCTCCAAGGAGAGAGGCTGGGGAGCGTGGGGGAAGGAGCAGCTCCGGCGCGGCGGCAGCCAGGCAGAGGCAGGGCAGGCACACCCGGGACTGCGGCCGGCAGCTGCCCGCACCTCCGGGCTCCCAGGTGAGCCCCCCGGGAAGCTACGGGGGTCGGAGCCTGCCCCGGGGAAGGCCTCGCCGGGGTTCCCCCCGCTCCCGGGAGCGCCCGCGGGACCGGAGGGAGGGGGCAGCCCGGGGCCGGCACTCACCATGATGCCGCCGCCGCACGACCTGCCTGTCCCCGGGCTGCCGCAGCTCCGCACGGCCGGGACGGTCGCGCCGCCGCCGCCTTATACCGGGGGCGGCACCGGCGCTCCGGGGCGGGCCGCCCCGCCCGAGACGGTTCCGTGCGTTGGCATAAATTTGTGTACATTGCGCATATTTGCATAGATTTGCATAGATGCGGCCGTGCTGCCCGGCAGCCGGCTGGGTGCATTGGCGGGGTCACTGGAGCAGCATCCCCCGGACCCCCCCTCTCCCTGCCTCGCAGGGGCCACGGGAGAGCCGGGGGACCCCTCAGTGGAAGGGCAGGGGGGCATAAGGGTTGGTCTTGGCAGAGGGACTTCTGCTGAGGGGCAGCGGTGGCACGGGGCAGAGATGGCACCTTCTTGCTGGATGTCCTGCAGCATCCAGGCATTGCCCGAGAGAGGATCTGGGGGCTGAGGAAGGAAAGTCAGCAAAGAACCTGGGCCAGGTCTGCCCTCCCGGTGGTTGGAGGTGCTGATGGGACCCCTGGGCGAGCAGGGTCTCTGTCAGCCACCCAGGGCCCTTGAGAAACACCTGGGAGAATTTCTGGAGAAAACACAGGCAGAGGAAACACTTCTGAGAGAAGCACAACAAGCTTTCCCAGCCTCTTTGGTGATCAGAGAGGGAAAAGCAGGAAAACTCTGTCCTGTCCTTTGCTGCAAGTCCCTCAAGGACAGTTGTGCCCCAGGGCTGTGCCTGAAAGCCCTGCTTGTCGATGGGCTCCTCCTTCTCCAGCCTGGCTCTGCCTCACCTCCCTGGATGTGATCTGATTTCACAAACCTTTATGAAATGACCGGTGAGGGGATGGGGATAGCTCAGAGCACCTCGAAGCAGGGCTCTTTGCGGTGACTTCACTGATGTCTGGCTTTGCTACAATGAATAACGCATCCATCCGTTCCTCCCCCCTCCAAAATCCTCGCAGCATCCACCGCCATGCAGAAGCAGCCCTGCCTCTGCCCAAGCCCTCCAACTTAATGAGTTTTCACTGAAAGGCGCTGTCATCTCAGCTCGCTCTGGAAGTCGAAAGCTGGATCTAAATTATCCACCCACAATGGCCTTTTTTTGTGCCTGAGTCACCTGGAAAGTGTCACCTTCACTGATGAACATGTGTGAAGTGACTGAAAGCGCGGTACTGTTGTGAAGCCTGTGCTGATGTCTAAGCAACACATTTCTGAGACCTGCAGAAATGGCTGAGACAGACGATTAGAGTGAGTTTAATCAAGCTGATGGTAAAAGGCTTTTTTTCCACAGAGGTGCCCCAGGTTGTGAATGCTGCTGAACCTGGACAGGATGCTGTGGCGACTAGATAACTCTGGAAATACCTAAACTCCTCCCCATGGTATAAATGTCCTTTGAGTGACCCCAGAGATCAGTAGATAACACAGACCATGCTGATGCAGACTGTCCATGAGAGTGAGAGCGTAATTGGCAGCACTGAGGCATCAAAATTTGAGCCCCAGAAGTTAATTGGTGTGAAAAGGAGAGATGGGATCATCTTTCCCCGTGAAAATCTTTACCAAGGTGGTCACTGAAATGCATGCTGGATGCCAAGGCATCACTTCTGACTGGGTGTGTCCTAGCACCCTCCTTACTTCCACGGTGCCAATTAATTCTGGGGCATTTATAGCATGAATGCTTTGCAGCAGTGATTGGAAGCACAAACATCGGAGTTAGGCAGCGAGCAGCATTTCAGGCGGCCACGCAAGTCTTGCATGCTTCACCCAACTTCAGAAGATTTGTATGACAATCTGGTGGCACCTTGGTGTGTAAAATGATGTGATACTTCTCCAAGAGATGCCTGGATCTGTTTATATACCATTCTGGTAGAGAGCTGAGGGTGAAATGTCCCTAACTCATCATTGCTGCAAATGCACGCTCAGAGTGAAAATAACCACTCAGATGCTGTTGTGTTGAATGAGCAGGGCAGCAGTGACTGACAACAGAGCTGTGAGTCATTTGGAGCTACGCATCTCCACGTACCTCTGATTCGAAAAGCCCGAACAGATGTCTAAGCTTTTTAGAAATGCTTAAGAACAGCTGGCTAAATCCAGGGAGCACCAATAGGCTGCGTCTTGTCAGTGCCTAACTGCTCAGCAGGCTGCCAGATGCTGGTAGCAGCAGCCTGCATCACACGGCAGAGGCTGAGCTCACCCTGACTGGAAGAAAATTTGTCCTGAGGTGACCCCTCTCTCACAGAGATGTTACCCACATGTCTAAGAAGACCCTGAAAAAGTTTTCAGACCACAACAGAAATCACAAGGTAGCAAGAATTGCTCGGGAAATGTTTTCATCGTTGCTCAGAGCAAAGTTGCAAGGTACCAAAAGCAAGCAAGGCAAATTTTAGGATAGTGAGTCAGAATTCAACCATCTCTTGATAGAAGAAGGGGAAAAACAGCTTGAAGATACCCCAGTGGCAGAACCCTGCACGCTGCAAGGGAAACCCCTGCTTGCTGCTGCCCACGGGGCCCAGGAGATCAGCCAGCTCTCGGACAGGTACCTGCTGGTATAGGAACCACTGTCAGCAGAGCTTGCAGTTAACCAAACAAAGCCTCTCAAACAGCTGTCTTCCAGAAACACGTTAAAATCTGCCACACCTAAAAGCACACAGAGCTGAAACTGGAGAGGAGATGACCCGTTCAGAGTCCAGCCTGGTACACCCCATCCACACCCCAGTTCCCCCCCTCTCTTCACTGCAGAAAACCCAAACTATTGTTCCCACTTTTCAGACCTCAGCTCCACCCAGGCTGTTCCAGCAGAGCAAACAGTGTCACAGGGCACTCGGGGGACACAGATGTCTTGGGAAGGTAGAAGAGACCACAGCTGTGCTGTGGGTTCAGGGAGGAAGCCCAATGCCCTCCACTTTAAGCCTAGCTTGGGGTGGGCACAAGGCAAGCACCGGATGATGAGGGATGCTTCAGGGACAGTGATCCTGCCTGTGTCTTTAACCTCAGCCAGGAGCATCCCAAAAAAGTTGCATCCATGCTTGCCCTGCTTACCCCTCACTCCATCCTTGCACAGCTGCTCTGCCCATAATCCTCATAGCAGCATGGTTCAGCGGGGAGGTGGAGGAGCTGGGATATGCCTCCAGCCCAACAGTGCCCTGTGCAGTTTGCTTTTCAGTGGTGGCTGCATTGGATGATACGGCAGCATCCTGAGCCCAGGAGCAGCCAGGCAGGAGGGAGCTCCTTCAGCTCGACAGCTCCCAGAGCCCCATATGGCCAAGCACTGACTCCTGCTTGGCCGAGGACTCAGGCAGCAAACCCAGCTGCTGGGCTGGTAAGGCCAGAGATCCAGTGATGCTCTGCTGCAGGGTGAGTCATGGTGACAATCTTCTCAAAGCAGAAAGGCAGCTCTGCGTAACACAGGGTGAACAACATTGGCTGGTGAAACTAATGAGTGTGTTGAAAGCGTCTTGGCTGCATCTTGCAGATGTTGTGTGTTCAAGCAAGTCCCTTGTGATGCTGACTGCTCCAGCAGTATCCCAGTGAGCCATTGTTCAGGGTCCCTAAAGCACAGCTTGCTCCTGATGACGGCCCAGCATCCTATGCCTGATTGCTGCTGCAGTTCTAGCATGACACCATTTGGGACATAATTTGCCACCCTGAAATGTTCTAGCACAGCATGGAGACAGGCAGAAAACGCTCCCTTTGCCATTCCTTAAGATATGCATGCCTTGTTAAGGTCAGAAAGGGCCCTCTGAGCACCTCACCCTTCGTCTGGAGTAGATGGAGATGATCCAGAGATGAGAAACAAGGGTGACTGGAAGGCTAGAGCCATGGGCTGCAATGAAAGGCTGAAAGAATGGGGACTATCTAGAAGACCAATCAGAGACTCAATAAAGGCCTTAAAATGTATTTAAGGCAGATGCAGATAGGAAGGGGATTAACTCTTCTGCATGCTCAAGACAAGAAGCAGCAAGTTTAAGGCTCGCTAGCAGTAGGGGTAGTGAAGCGTGACTGTCTTGGGGACAAGGGATCTTCATCAGTGGTCGTCTTAAATAACCCAAGTGTGGCATTTACTCCTGAAGACCTGCTGGGATGCAGAGCATGGTAGTGATCTGGCAGAAGTCCTTTCTTTCTGCTGGAGCTGAGCTACAGCAGCATAATTGCTGGTTCAGATAAAATGAAGTCAATTGTGCAAGCCTGCTGCATTGCCCGGAGCGTGTGGCGCGTTACAGGAACAATAAAGCTAATTCCAGATCTCGCTACAGTCCTAAGCCCTGAATCACCGGGCAGTGGCAGGAGCAGGGAGGCACTCCCAGGGATGCAGGCAGCCCCGCACACATACCGAGCCCCAACCTGCAAGGCTAAAAGGGACAGGCAGACGAGTTGGGACTAGCTCTTTTTCAGGCGCAGCATCCTGGGTGAGCATCCTCCCTGGCTCAGAGTCAGCCTCCGTGGCTGCTAGTGTCACCCGCCTTTCTTCACGTCCTGGGAAAGGCAGCTACACACCCACGGGAGCAAAATAAAACCACGGCTGTCTAATTGCAGTGACTTCATGCCAGGGCTCTGGGCATGTCTGGTGTGAACAAGCTGCCTCCAGGCAGGTGATGGAGGGGCTGAACCTGCTGAGGTGTCCCCATGCTCGCAGGGGACGCCGGTGTGCAGCGCTGCTGGACTGTGTGGAGGGACCAGTGCTGCTTTTCCTCTTCTCCAGCAGCTCTGGGAGCTGGCGGTGGCACAAGCAGTATAGGAATAGCTGGAAGCAGAAGTGCAATGAATTCTGCACGGCTGGTTGATGGTAGGAGCTCCTGAAGGGGCATGGGTCACCTCGTCAGGCTGGAGGGACTCTGCATGTCCCAGGCAGGACTGTAGCCATGCTGATGAGTCTGTCTCCATCCCCGGCCCTTTAGGCCTTCCTGTCTTACACGTTCTCAGGAATTGCAACAAAGCTGTGGTCAGCTCTGTCGCAATGCCGCAGAGCGTGCTTGCGTGAGCTGGCAGCGATGGGGCAAGAGGCAGCGATCACTTGCCCCGCTCCCAGGAGTGCACAGGAGCGCACACCTCGTCTGCAGGACTGTGGCTGAGCCTCCAGCCTCTGGGCAGCTGAGGGGACACGGCAGATTCACGCTGGGCAGCTCTGCAGATGCACCCACTCCTTCAAGGTAGATAAACCACTGCCATGAGGGCAAGTCCAGCATCCCCTGGGAAAGCGAACAATTCCTGGTGCAGTAGCATCTTGCCAACAGCTCTTCTCTGCCCTGGTCTTTGGGGAGCAGTTGAGCCTCCGATGGCTGGACAGATGTGTGCGAGGGGGAGTTTTGCATGTGGAAGTGGGTTGTACGTAATGCAAGCAGCTTGCTGGCCCAAGGGCATGCTGAGAGCAGAGCTGGGCCTGGAGAAACTAGCCTGGAGTGCCGGAGAGTCGTTAAAAGCAGAAAGGAGGTGCTGGCGGCCGGCCAAGTGGTGGTGGCTGTCAGAGGGAAACGGTTAAGGAGATAAAAGATGCATTTAATAACCCAGCCAGGCAATGGCTCCCAGGGTGCTCCTGCCTGGAGCTGTGTGTGTGTGGAAAGAGTGTGGTATGTGAAACCACGGCTGGGCTCCCCACTCCTCCCAGAGCCCTGGGCTCCGTGAGCTCGTGGCCTTGGGTCACTGGGCTGAGGCCTTGCGTTTGACGGCCATCCTGAGGATGCCTGGCTCGAATACAGCCCCGAGAGCTCCATAGCAGAGTTAACTCAGATGATGAGGGGCTGTGCGTGTAAAACAAGAGCTATCCTGCGTGATTTCCCTGTTTTAAGGACTCAGGAGCCCTGGTTTACTGAGCTGCCATGTCTAATGTGGCCCTTCTCATTAGGACGAGCCATCCCCAGGCTCCCTGTGCACACCAGGCTGCTGTGCCCTCCCCTGGGACGACGTGGCTCTCACGCTGCCATTTAATAGCCCTGTATCAGACACAGCCAGGAGGGCTTTACCACCTCCCAGGGATGCAGAGCCTGGCAAGAGCTGGGTACCGAGGGCTCCTACATATGTTGGGTGACCCTCAGCATTGTTGCCAGGCATCAATTAACCATGGAAAAACTCACCTCACCAAACAAGCCTGGTTTCATTCCTTGAGATGACAGGTCTGCTCGAGGGAAAGGCAGAGACCTAACCAGCTGGTAGTGCGGAGGGTGTCCCAGGGAGCGAGCAGCAGTGTCGGTGCAGCGCCTGGCGAGGCAGCCTGGGGTACCCAAGTGCTGGTTGGCGATGGTGAGCCATCAGCAAAGGGCTGCCAGGCTTTGGCGGGGATCCCTGCCAGGCACCACTGGCTTCGGTGCTTTAATCAATGAATCCCGAATTGCCACTGATAAAGTTTGAGGGTGACAAGTGGATTTGCAGAGTAATAAGTGACAAGACTGCCCCTTCCTCCAAATTCTCAAGTGAATTACTTTGCATTTTAGTGAATTAAAGCGATCTTTGCTGCATTAAAGCAAATTTTGCTGCAACGGGGCCTTTTAATTGGGCAATTCTAAACTATCCCTACTAGTTAGTTGTCCCCTTCACTAGCTGCTACCCCACCAAGCTTACTGTTATCCCTGATTTTTCTTAGTAAATATTTCTTATCACTGTGGGCCTTGCACCTGTTCCTGGAGATCCCTACTACAAAGGCCCCCGGCAGTAGAGCTCCTGGCTAACAAGCCCACGTTTGCTATCGATGTGTCCTTAGCAATGCAGAAATATAAACAGGCTCTCTTGGCATGCTGAGGTCAGTGTTCTGGGACAACACAAGAAGTAGATCTGGAAAGACCTTCGGCAGCAGCTACGAGTCTCCTTCTTCTGTGGACGTGGAAAACATTATTCCATCCCTCTTTGTGGCAATATCGTGACTTATGCGAATGATGTTATCACATCTCCTGCCAGCTTCCAAGTAAGAATGTCACGCCAGCGGTGTTGATCTGAATCAGCCAGACATGTAATCGTGCTGAAAAGTGGTGACAAGTTTGCATAGCAATACCTGCCTTCCCTGAGACAAGGCTGATCAGGATTACACGCATTTTAAAGTCTTTAGTTCTTCACTGACAGAATCAAGATTAATTCTTCTGTTATTTTTTTCTGGTATTATCAGTAATCTAGAGTTTTCTGGGTCAATCAGGTTTTTTTCTTAATGATTGGAGTGATTTCTGTCCTTCAGTCCTTTGGAAACCCCAGTTTTCCTATCTCTGTTAAAAATGACCATTAGCAGCTCATTAAGGACCCTCAGGTCCATTAATATTCTCAGTGTGGGCCTGATGAATTGAAAATATCAGTTTTAGCAGGTGATGCTTTACATGCTGATTTGTTACAGAAGGCATCCGAATTACAGTGGTCTCCATTGCATCCACAGCGTTGCACTGGTATTTAGGCACCCATGGCTATAGGAAACAGCAGAAGGCTGCTTACCAGCAACCTTTTGTGCTTTTTCTTGTTTTCTCCTAGTGCAAATGCATTCACCCCATCTCCTTTTTTAATTTCACCCTGCTTGGCTCATTTTTCGCCTTTGAGCCATGCCTAGCGCGAAGGCAATGGGCCAAGGTTGGGCATGTAGCGGCAGGGCATGGTGAGGACCAGACAGACGGTGTCCCCAGTCCTACCAGGCACTGCACAGAATCCTGGCCGAGCCAGCTGGACACCAGGGTCTTGGTGCTTGGGAGTGTGTGGGGATGAGCGTGTCGGTGTGCGTGAGTGAAATCAGGTTTCACTTCGCAATAAAATCCCTTCCTGTCCCGTGTCAGCCGCAGCTTCTGCTCCCCTCTGCGGCTGAAGGGCTCCCCAGCATTCGGAGGGGGTGTGCGGGTATCAGTCTTTTCATCGCCCCCGATCTCCTTTTGCTTGGGGTCAGATCCAGACCGTGCAGCCCCCAGCCTCCCCCGTGGGTGGGTGTGGGGTGCCCTGCTCCTCTGCATCACGGGATTATCCAGGCTCTGCAGCCCACCCTGTCCCAGCCACGCGCCAGGGATGGAGGTGAAGCCCCTTGCTGCCATGAAGCTCAGCTGCTGCCTGGGCCCGTGCATGTGCTCATCGTGGATAACCTATTTAGTCATGGGCTTCTGTCACCTCCGCCAGCCTCTGACTCTGTTGATTTAAATTCTGCAAGCACCTCGTTTTTGCGGGGGTTTTGGCTGGGGCAGCAGCCCTGGCGTCAGCGCAGGCGAGCACTCCTGCGGGGCGGTGCCTGGGGTGCACAGCCTGTGTCTAGCAGATCCCCGAATCCGGCCCAAAGTCATTGCCCTGCTTGAACGACAGTCACCCCGACTTTGCTGTTTCTCACTTCTCTGTCCTGCTGCATCGACTAAAAGCAGCCCGATGACTGGGGGTAAAAGAACAAATGTGGATTTAAAAAATGGGTGCCCCACTCAAGTGATGTCCTCAGCTGTCCCCTGCACTGGGGGTCCCCACCCTGGTGCAGCCCTTCCAGGGGTGAGCAAACCCGCTGCTCCCACTGACGCCTTTTCTGGGGGCTGCACTGACCCTGTGGCCATGCCCAGAGATGGGGAGCATGGCCATGGCCGCTGCTGCTGTCTCTCCTGGGAGCGGGCAAGCAGAGGAAGGTGGCATGGACATGGCACCCAGGAGCCTGCCTTGTTCTGCTTGACCACTTCTCATCCCATCTCTTGCTCTCTCCCTGTTGCATCTCCACATGGCTGCCCCAGAATGGGGAACCTTCCCTGGGGGAGCGGGGAGAAGGGGAGGGGAGACGGCTGCGTGTGAGGAGGGGAGCAGCGGGCACGTGACTCACCGAGCACTTCACTCCACAGTTCAAAAATGGCCAAGAATACGATTTTGCAGTACATAATTGCCAGTTTTGAGGAGGCTGTGAAAGGGTTTGTGTTCTCCTGAGGAAATTAAAAGCTGAAATGTTGTGCAGCACTGAAAAAAATAACTCTCTTAATATGTGGTTTGCATAATAATATAGCATGAGTAACCAGGATAAAAAAATGGGTTCTTTGGGGTCCTGCTTTACTCACCCAAAAGCTCTTAGAAAGCCTCGAGAGTATTTCATGAGCATTTTTGCAACTCTGGAAAGCTAAAAACAAGGTTGCAACACAGCAGTCCCCAGAATTTGTAAAGAAATAAGGGTCTTCTTGAGACACACTGAACATGTCTGTGCTGGGTTCAAAGGTGCTGTGAGCCAGGCAGGTTGGTACCAGGGCTTTGGGCAGACCTAGGAGGAAAGGGCAGGGAAAAGAGGTCAGGGTGCTGTGGCTGAAGGTGTACGCCGTGTGAGGCACCAGCAGGTGACGGGCTGTCTCTGGCTGGTGTGAGGTGGCTGGCTTTGCTGGTGTGATCACAGGAGTGATTGTGGCAGCTCTGGGGCGAGGCGTGCTTGGCACACCATCCCCTCTCCTACCAGCACCATGGTCGGCTACTGCCCAACTCTGCACGGCCTCCCCTAAGGACATTAGGGAAGTGTAAGTCCTTCTCACTGCATATTCTGATCTCACGGGTGAGGGATACATGTCCCATGAAAGCAGCAGCGATGTGTTCCCCTGGCTCCGGAGTCCCAGCCAGCATGTGGGTTCCACTCTTTTCCTTGGCACAGAGGCCTCCTTGTCTGGTGGGCACAGAGCAGGTTGAGACCTGACAGCTCTGGAGCCTCCTTGTCCCCACATCAGCTGCGAAGGCCAAGGAAAGGAAAGCAAGGTGCTAAGGCATGGCTAGGTCCTGGTGGCATCTCCTTGGCTTCCCAGCCAGCAGGATGGGGTCCCTGTGAGGCAGCCTGTGGCTCCATCTAGTGCCTGGGCCAGCCCGGCCCAGGCCAGCCCTGCACCCCTTGCTGGACAGGTGGGTCAAACCAGAGCTCCTGGCAGCCAGTGAGGGCACCCTGGCCAGAGGCAGCCACCCCAGGGCGCCTGCAGCCTGCTCCTGGGCAGGCAAGTACAGGAGGGCATCGCTGCCAGGGCATCCAGGAAAAAAAAAAAACCAACAACAGGGAATACTCCAAGCAGTTGCTCAAGGAAATCATCAGGTGCTGTCCGGTGGCAGGGGACAGGTCTCCCATCCCTTGGAGAAGAGATGCTCCATGGCACAGGAGATGCCCTTGGCATTGCAGCCGTCCCAGTGCTCACCCAGGCCCACTGCTCATCACTGAGGAAGGCTCTTCTCGGGGATGGCTGTCCTGAAACGGGTCCCTGAGGAGTGCTGGGAATGGCCTGTCTCAGTGCCTGGGTGTCCCCAGCCTGCCGGGTAAAGCAGCACCAGGAAAGTTTCCCAGGCTTTCCAGCTAGGGATTTACAGGAGACGAGGAAGATATCCCAGCTGCAGTGCAGGGGTGGCAGGGGGGCCAAAAGGCTCTGGCCCTGCAAAGAGACCAGGCTCCCTCCTTCTCCCATCCAGACAGCAAGAGGGAACAGTACGATCTCTGCGGCCAGGACAGGTTCACGGGTGCAGATGAGTGGCCTCAAGTCTGCCCATGACCCTGAGGATGGGTGAGAGCCCCCCTCTGTGGGGCCCGCTCAGGCAGGGAGCCATGCAGACAAGCCCACACCAGAGCTCCTGGTGCACGGCCGTCCCCTGAGCCCGGTGCTCCGGGTGCCTCGCTGCTCCCGGCTCCCCCCTGCGTGAGCAGGGCTGGGCAGGGCGCAGGGCTGGTGATGCTCTGCGGGGGCCACAGCGGTGCCAGGCAGCCCGGGCTCCTGGCAGGGACCTGTGCCCGCCAGCCTGCGCCGCCTCGTGTCCCCCCCGCGGCGGGATGGCCCGGGCAAAGCGCTGAGTCACCCCGGCTGTCCCCCCCGCCGCTGTCCCCTCCCGCTGGGCAGCTGACTCGGCAGGAGGCCAGGGGCAAGCGGAGCCCGGGGGCTGCCCCGGGGCGGTGGCCGTGCCCCGGTGCCCTCGCAGCGCTGGCCGCACGGCTGGGGCCGGCGAGCGGGGTCAGTGCCACCGCCGGGAGCCCCGGGCACACACGCAGCCCCGGGCAGCGGGAGGGCCGGAGCCGAGCGCTGGGTCCCGGCGCGCAGCCGGAGGCAGCGGCCCTGCCAGGCCTCCCGCGGCCGCCGCGCTCTCCCGCAGCGCCCCGCAGAGACCGCCGCAGCCCTGCCCCGCTCCCCGGTCAAGCCCGCCTCCCTATGACATCACCCGCCCGAACGGCGAGCGCGTGACGTCACGCGGCGGCGGCGCCGCGGTTGGCTGCAGCCGCCGCTCGTCGGGCAGCGGGGCCCGCCTCCAGGCCCCGCGGCGGCCCGGGCAGGGCGGGGGGACGCGCGACACCGGCCGCGGGCGGCCCGGGGCGGGCGGGGAGCGCTCGGCTGCGGCACGCAGGTGGGCGCCGGGGCGGGGAGGGGGGGGGAGCGGGGCGCATGGTGGCACCGGGGGAACGGGGCACGGGGGGAGCGGAGCGGAGCGGGGCCGGCCCGGTGCGGTGCGGTGCCTTCCCCTGCTCCCGCCCCTCCCGGTGGCCTAGATCCGCTGGCCGCAGCCCAGGGCTACCCGCCCGTGGCGGCGGGGCGGGGGGGTGCGGGGGGACACGGAAACTTCCAGCAGCCGGGCCGGGCAGCCCCCGGAGCGCCGTGTTTACAGCCGGGCCGGGGGGGCGGTCCCCGGCGGCGCCGCCCCGCCGCGCTCCCAGAGCCGTACCGTTGCCGGTGCCAGCGCTGCCCTCCCCGTCAGCTGGTGGGCCTGGGCAGCGCGGGCAGGGGGCGAGCACCGGGGCGGAGCCGGGGGGGGGTGGTCGGCACCCCGGGGGCAGGGGGTCTGGAGCGGCGGCATCCCGCTCCCGTCCCCGGTCCGGAGTGGGCCGGCCGGTTGAAGTGCTCCGGGGTGCCCGGGGACCGGGATGGTCCCTGCTGAGCCCTTAATCCACTCCAGCCGCTAAGCACCTTACCGGGCTGCTCCTGCCGCCTCTCCCTGCCCCGCCCCAGGACAGAGCCCCCCGGGGGGGACGGGAGGGGAGCTGGGGCAGCTGGAGGGGAGCGGGGGTGACAGCGAGGATCCCTGTCCCCTTGCTCGGGCAAGATGGGGTGATGCTGGTGGGACGGCGGCGTGGTGGCAGCCAAGGGACCTCGGCTGGGGTGCATCGAGGTGGCCGAGGTGCAGGCAGGGTGATGGGGAGCCGTGCAAGGGGATGCTGCTGAGACATTCTTGGGGGGACCTGTGGGGTGACCGGGGCACCTGGGGAGGGCAGGGCAGCCTGCCCTTGCTCTCGCCACTCGGTGCTGCCAGGCTGTGCCCATGGATTTCCTGACGTTGCCTTTCCCCCCCCCACAGTGACCCTGCAGGACAGCCCCGCGTCATGGTGGACTACTACGAAGCGCTGGGGGTGAGCCGCAATGCCACCGCCGACGACATCAAGAAGGCGTAAGTGTGTGGCAGGCGTGACCCTGCCCGCGGGGCTGAGCAGCCTGAGCCCCCCCCAACCCCGGCACCAGTGAGCCAGAGGCTGGGGCTGCCTGCGGGGCTGGTGGGGACAGGGCCCAGCTCTAGAGGTGACAATCCGGCCTTTGTTTCCTTTGTGCGGGGGCCAGAGCAGGGCTGGGCTTTGCTGCCACACAAAGGCATCTCTTGGTGGGGTTTGGTCCCTTTGTCCCCGCTCTCAGCCTGGGGATGGGGATGGAGGCAGGAGGTGAGTCCCGCTTGTGTTTGGAGGTGTCCCCTCTCTCTGCCAGAGAGCGCAAGGATGGCAGAGGGCAGCTGGGGCATGGGGGCTCTGCTGGCATCAGGGTTGGGGGGCTGGAGCTCACAGGGTGAGGAGCAGCAAGTCCCCTGGCAGGGACATGGCCCCCATTGGCAGGTCCTGTGCTGCACCCCAGGCACTGAGGGGAGTGCTGGGGGCGGACGGAGCCTCCCACAGCTCCTGCCTGGCACCTTGCCGAGGTCTTGCTGCTCTCACTGGGGTGAGGCGTCACTCAGGGGGGAATAGCTGCGGACTGGTGGCTGGCCTCGAGGGACAGAGGTCCTTGCTGGGGGTGCTTCCTAAGAGTGGGTGAGAGAAGCTGGGCAGCCTGGGTTAACCCCAGCTCGCTGCAGGCAGGAGAAAAGGGCTGCTTGTGCTTGCCTGGCCCCAGGAGCGTCCCAGCAACCCCTGGTCCATGCACGCCCGTGGTGGAGCCCGGGAAGGCTCCAGAGCAAACCTGCGAGCATTGTCTGGAGCCGCTGCCGAGGGCACCGCTGGGGTCATGCTGCATGTATTTGGTCGGGAGGCAGAACCAGTCCAGGAAGCTCCCATTTGATTCCTGGGGCTGTAGGGGCTGGGTGAGGCGGGCTTGGGGTGACCCTGCCCCCAGGGTGTGTGCTCAGAGGGGGGTTGCTGGCCCAGGAGCCCCCGCCACCTGAGGGCTGCTGCGTGCCCATTGCTGTTGGTCTGTGCAGGTACAGGAAGGCCGCGCTGAAATGGCACCCGGATAAAAACCCAGACAACAAGGAGTACGCCGAGCAGAGGTTCAAGGAGATTGCCGAGGCATATGAAGTGCTGTCGGACAGTAAGAGGCCATGGTGCTGTCTTGCATTTTCCCCCCCGCCTTTGGGGCTGCTCGCCCTGGGGTGTCCTGCTGCATCCCTGGACGTCCCCAGGAGGCAGCAGGTCCCTCCAGCTTTACCACCTGGCTTGTGGGGCTTGGTTACATCCCCATACATCCCCCGAAACGGCTCTCAGGAGAGATGCTGGGGTGCTGTTCTCCGGGATGAAGTCTCCCCAGCGGGGCTGAGACTTGCGCATCCTTGCCCAATGCCCCGACTTGGGTTTGGGAGCGGTGCCGGTGCGGCAGGGGCTCATGCCACCCCCCTCCTCTTGCTGCCTCCTGTTCTGCACCTCCCTTGGCCGGGGGAAGCATGGGTTCTCCTGCCCATGCCTGGCAGCTGGCTTCCCCGCAGCCCCCTTTCTTCTCCTTCCAGAGCAGAAGCGTGATGTCTATGACCGTTATGGCAAGGACGGACTCATGGGCGCAGGTGAGGGGGTGAGCAGGGCCGTGGGGGGTTAGTGCGGCTCTGGATATGGCCCCATCTGAAGACCCGCTGTCAGTCTGCACCCCCCGGGGTTCCCCACCCTTTGCGGGGTTCTCACCCGGGGCTCCACTTAACTCTGGGCCTCTTCCCTCCAGCAGGACCAGGGGCCTCCAGGGCCGATGCCGGGGCCCCCGAATTCACCTTCACCTTCCGCAGCGCTCATGATGTCTTCCGGGAGTTCTTTGGTGGGCGAGACCCCTTCGCCGACTTCTTTGGTGCGTGTGGGGTGGGGGGGAGCTGGGGGCTGATTCTAGGGCTTCTCTCTGGCCCCGGGGCAGCCGCTGGCTTTGGGGACAGAGTGCGTGGCTGGCCCCAGTGTGGTGTCCCCACGGCAGTACCCTGCTCCTGACTCGTCAAGCCGTGGGGGCAGTGCTGACCGGGGGGAACCCTGCCTTCCAGATGAGATGCTGCCCTTCTCCGAGCTGCGAGGACCTGGCCCCCGGCACCACAGCGGTGGCCACTTCTTTTCCCCCTTCCCAGGATCCTCAGGTGGGACACGCTGCCAGCCCCTACCTGGCAGGGCAGACCCGGGACACCACGTCCCCCTGTGCAGGGTCTGTCCCCTGCCTTCCTGCTGCCCCCCACCCTGTCACTGGCCTTGTCTCTCCCTTCTCCAGATTTCTTCGCCTCGTCCTTCAGCTCCGGTGCCGACGCGGGGATGGGCTTCCGCTCTGTCTCCACCTCCACCACCTTCGTCAACGGCAAGCGCATCACCACCAAGCGGTGAGGGCAGTGCCGGCCCCCCTCGCCCCCATGGACCCCCCTGCGTCAGCGGGCCTCGGACCCTGCAGCTCGCCGCTGCGATGATCTGGCTGCCTGGCCCTTGACCAACCGTCCATCTGTCTGTCTGTCTGTCTGTCTGCAGGATTATCGAGAACGGGCGGGAGCGGGTGGAAGTGGAGGAGGACGGGGAGCTGAAGTCAATCCACATCGACGGTGAGAAGCAGCACTGCAGACTGACTTGTTGGGGTCCGGCAGTGCCACCTCCCAGCACCGTTTCCCTTTGGGGACCCCTCTCCTCCTTTGAGGTGGCTGGGGGGTGTTGCATCCAGGCTTGGTTTTGGGCTGAGCCCTGGTTTGGGGCTCTGCCGTGGAGGACTGGTGGGGTAGGCAGGAGTGGCTGGGTCCCCGTGCCCCCTCTGGGAAGCTGGAGTGGACATGACCCCTGTCCCCTGTCCCTGTCCTCACAGGTGTCCCCGACGACATGGCGCTGGGGCTGGAGCTGAGCCGGCGGGAGCAGCAAGCCTTCCCCAGCCCACGGCCCCCCTCGCCCCCACCGCCTGCCCCACACCGGCCCCAGAGCTCCTCACCCGTCTGCCTCTACACGGACAGCGAGGACGAGGATGAGGACTTGCAGCTGGCCATGGCCTACAGCCTCTCTGAGATGGAGGCTGCGGGGCACCACCGAGCAGGTGGGCACGGCCCCGGCACCCTGCCGGCAGCGGGGGGCAGCCCTGGCACCCCATCTTCCACCTGCAGAGCCCGTGGTCCCCGGGGGGGGCCGGAGCAGGAGCCGCCGGGAGCCAGCAGCCCTGCCGCAGCGGGGCATGAACCTGCCCCCAAAGCAAAGCAGTGGCACTGTCCCCTGCTCTGAGCGTGGGGCTGGGGTTGTGCCCTCTGCTCCATGGGGCAGGGAGAATAAAGGGGGGTGGGGGCTCGCTGCCTGGGGCTCAGCTCCTGCTTCCCCCAGCAAGGGAGGGGGTCTCTCCTGCCCTACCTCCTCGCTGCCGCTCAGGTGGGTGGGCAGCTGGTGGCACCCCGGGGTGGGGGGTCTGCCAGAGTTGGGGGTCATGGCTGGAAGAGGGCCCCTTGGTGGGGTCCCAGGAAGAGGGGTAGCTCCCTGCCCTGGCTGCTGGGAGCGCGGGGTGCCCACGGGCAGGTGTGCGGGGCTTGGCCTGCTCTTCTCTCCCCTCCTGCCCTGCAGACGGGCAGGGGCTCCAGCCGGCACCCCCCTGGCTGCCGCCTGCCCCTGCCCGGGCTGGGGACCCCTGGGCCAGGCTCTGCCTCCGTGCTCGGAGGGTGCGCTCGTGGGCTCTGCTTGGTGCCTTGTGCCTGTCTCTCCCCTCTGGATGCTGCGCTCCTGCCTGTACCCTCTCCTCTGTCCCCCCCATCGCAGACCCTGCCTGGTCACCCCCTCCCCTATGCCTTGCACACCCTGCAGGGCACTGTCACCCCCCCCCACCTTGGCCTGGGGACACTGTCCCTCCCTCCTTCCCACAGCAGCAGTGACTCTCAGTGATGCTCACAGGTGTTCCACCTTCACCATTGCCCATGGTCCTGCCTTGGCTCTTCTCCTCCTCCTCCTGGGATCTTCCTCCCTCCTTCCCTGCCTCTCCCCAGCCTTGGGCCAAGGAGGGTTTCATGGGTGCTGTTGTGTCCCCCCCTCCGCTTGTCTCCCCAGGTGTGTTCTGAGGCTGCTGCGCCCAGGGACCGCGCACGGAGGCTCTCCCAGCCAGGACTCCGCTTTGTCCCTGCACGGCCACCCCCTGCCACCCCCTTCCCCCAGCACCCTCTGGCTCCGTGGGACGTGGTGGGTGGGGGGGCACAACAGGACTTATGACCGAGCAATACCTGGGGCTGGGGAGAGATGCCCTGGGCACCACGAGGTGGTGGGGAGGGTGGTGATGGGGGGCTGGAGGGGGGATTGCTGTAGATTAGGCTGCTGGGGGGTGTTGGTGGCAGGCAGGGAGGGGCAGCATGGCTGGGCTCAGCCAGCAGGGCTGGGCTCTGCCCCCCTCCTTGCCTTAGCCCCCCCCTCCCTGACCCCCTTCTGCTGACAGCTGTCAATAAACCTGTTTGCAGTAGCTGCTGCCTGCGGGGTATGTCTGGGCTGGGGGGTGCAGGGTACCCCCCCATCTGTGCCTGCAGGCAGCGGGTCTGGTGGTTGAGGGGTGCAGGCTGTGCTCCTGCAGGGATGGGGGGAGTGGGGGACTCCCTGTGCCCCCCCCCCCCCCCAAACGCACACAGTCAGAAGCCAGGCCTGGCTGCAGCTGCACGAACGCGACACGAGAACTTTATTCACATCGAGATACAAAATTATATTTCTCTAGAAATTTCTCTTCTGCTCAAGTGACGAGGCAAGGGGGACACAGAAGGGACCTGGGACAGGGCCAGGCCCCTCTGCATCCAGTGCTCCCCCAACCATGGGGGACCCCTGCCCCCCACCTGGGCACAGGAAAGGAGCTGACACAGGACCACCCGGGTGGGGTACAGGAGGGGGCTGGGGGGGCCCAGAGCCACCTCCCAGCAGCATCACCTGGTCCCCTCCTCTGCAGGGGATGGGGGGACACGAGCCCAGTTCCCTCTGCGGTGGCAGGGGATGCGATGTGGTACCGTACCTGGCACACAGAGGGGCTGAGCCCTCTGTCCCTGGGGAGGAGGGCAGGGGGGAACAGAGCCAGCAGCACAGACAGCATCGTACAGGGAGAGCAGCCCCACGGGCAGGGCGAGGAGAGCGCGCAAAGCCGGGGGGCACGGGGGAAGATGAGAGGGGAGGGCTCCTCGCCATCACTGCGGCAGTGCCTTCAGGATGGCGTTCACTTCCTCGGCCACTGCCGTCAGCGCGAACTCAAACTGGTCCTGGGGGAGCAGAGGAGGGGGGGCATGAAGGTCCCTGCCAGCCCGGCCCCCGGGGCTGTGTCCCCTCAGGGAGGGAGGGGATCCCCAGTTTGGGGGGTACCTTGGTCTGCACCATGCCGGGCCGCTGGTCTCGGATGTGCTCCAGCGTAGCAGCTATGTCTATCTCCTTCACCCCTGGGGCAGAGGGGGAGAAGGGCGCTAGGAGGGGGGTCCACAGGCCGAGCACACAGCCCCACGCCCCCCCAGACAGCGGGGAAGCAGTGCTGCCCTGCACCTACCTTTGGCCATCCGATTCAGGACCATGTCGATGAGGATGTACGTCCCAGTCCTGCCTGCACCGTCACTGCAAGACACAGACGCTTGGTCCAGGGGGACAGGCTCCAGGGACTGGTCCTGGCCAGGTCTTGGCCTTGCAGCCCCCCACCCAGCCTGTACCCCCCTCCATCCCTGGTGGTACCTGCAGTGCACAATAATAGGGCAGGAGCGACCCCGGTAGCACTTGTTCACCTTCCTGCAAGGACAAGAGGGAGAAGGTCAGTGCCCTGCCATGCCGGGGACAAGGCTGCACGAGGTGCCCCTCACTGTGCCGAGTTGGGGGCGCAGCGGGCACCCCGTGATGTGGCCCTGGGGGTCCGGCACATGGCTCCTCCTGCCTCCCCAGCAGTGCTGGGCCTGGGATGGGGGCCATTGGTGGAAAGGGGCTGGGGCAGGGAGAGGTGCCCAGCCCAGGGAGGAGAGCAGTGGCAGAACCCCTGAGGGAGCAGCTCTGGTCCGGTGGGGCGTGAAGCTGGGGGCCAGGCGCCAGCGGGGCTCCCGGCATGCTCCATGCAGCAGGCACGGCTGCCAACGATCACTTTTGTGACTATGCAACTGGAGCCAGATTACTAGCTGCAAATCACAAAAATGACGCCGGCAGCTGCGAGAGAGAGACAGAGACAGACAGAGAGACAGAGAGAGCGTGAGCAGGGCGGAGAGGAGGGCGACGTGCTCAGACCCTGCTACCCTAAGCAGGGTCCCTGGCCCCAGGCGGCCTGGGGACAGTGACCAGCCAGCCCCCGGCAGGAGCCCACCACTGCCCAGGGACCCCGAGACCCCAGCAGGTGCTGCCTGCAAACCTCCTGGGCGCAGTCCCAGCCCCAGGCTAGCTGGGGACACGCCGCTGGCTGTAGGGCATGGGGAGCAATGGGTCACAGCCGTTCAAGGCTGGCTCCGGGGGTTTCTTCTTGCACCCATGGCTGGGGAGGGTGCCAGGTGGTGCTGTCCCCTCCATGCCAGCTCTGGGGAAGAGCTCTTTCCCACCCTCCCCATGAAGGCTGGAGAGCCCTGGCAACTTCAGCTGGAGGTTTCTTGCCCACCAAGTTCTGCCAAGCCTCATCCCAAGCTGGCTAGAACCTGGTTCTTCTGCTCCTCCCCATGCACGGCACCCCTCTGTCCCCCCAAGCTGGTCCATGCCACAGCCCTGACCATCACACTGGCAGTGATGTCCTTGCCCATCAGTCCCCTGCGATCGGGACCACCGCCGGCTCCCCGGGGGCTGGCATGGCATAGGGTGGGTGCTCACCTGCGGAAGTCGAGGAGGGGCCGGGTGGTGGTGGGGATGCCCTCGGCTGGCCAGCTGAGGAAGTGGAACTGCGTCAGGGTGCGGGTCTCCTGCGACTGCACGTTCTTCAGGTAGAAGCTGCGCACCAGGAAATCCTCGCACCAGATGTGCTCCGACACCAGGTTCACCTGCCCGAGAGGGAGGCAGCTGGTGGGCATCAGCGCCGGGCAGGGGGCCTGCAGGCTGGAGGATGCTCCTTGCCCTGAGCTACCAGCCATACTTGCCTCGTAGATGTGGTAGAGAGAGGAACCTTCGTCCGGCCAGTAGCGGTCACACTGCTTGACGCTGTCCTCGGCCAGCGGGCTCAGCATGACGATGACAGTGCAGCCGTGCTCCCACACCATCTGCGGGCAAGGCATGGCGGGTGTCACCGCTGGGTGACAGCCCAGGCAGGAGGGCGGCCGAGATGCTGTGACCCATCTGGTGAGCAGCACCCAGAGGGAACCCCATGGGCTGGCACAGCCAGGTGACACTCACCTGCCAGAAGTCAGCGATAGTGTGGGACAGTGGCCCCTGCGTGGCGATGTACGCTGGCATCCGCGGGTCGTGCTCGATCTGCAGCAGGAAAGGGGGTGTCAGACCACACACTCTTTGGCCCAGGGTTGGTGACACCAGGAGAAGCAGGGTGGGGGATACTCCAGGGGTGATGGGAGGGCTGGGGAGAAGCTTCGTGTGCCGCAGTCAGGAGGGAAAGGGATTTTAACCATGACTGAGCAATGGGGCAGGCACATGGCTCACATCCGTAGCCCACAGGGATGTGAGCTCAGTCCAGCTCTGTCCCAGAGTGGGAGCCTTGCGGGGTGGCAGGGCAGGAGCCCCCGCTCATCACTCACAATCGGACTGGCGTTGATGAAGTCGCTGCGGGACGGGTTGCTCTCGGCTTTCAGCTTGATCCGCACGTGGTCATCTGGGGAAACAGAGGCCAGCATATGTGGTGAGTGCCTGGGGAAGCTGGGGGCAAACTCATGCTGCAGCCTGCCATGGTCCCAAGCATCCCCATGCCCCTCACCACCCTCTTGCCACAGCCCTGGAAGCTGGTCCCTGGGGCAGGGCGGCTGGGATGCTCACAGGGGACATAATCGGGGTTGCGGTTCTTCTTCAGGTTGGCTTCGCTCTGGGCGATGGAGCAGACGCTGGGCTCAGCCTGGTAGGCACAGAGAGCCTGCCACTCCTTGGCCAGCCGGTCCCGGTTGCGGAGGTGGTCCTCCATATAGGCCTGGGGCAGAGGGGCGGGGGTCAGCCCGGCAGCTGGGGGGTACAGGGGGACTGGGGAGCGGGGCTGCCACCCCACCAGGACAGCTCACCAGGATCATGTGTCCGGTGGAGATGTCCATGTTGGACTGGACGGGCTCCTCGCACCAGGAGGGCGTGCTGCTGTGGGAGCTGGGGCTGGGCTGCGGGGCGTCGCTGAACTGGGACGAGACGCTGCTGATGCGCGAGGTCTCCGCCGGCGCTGCCGGTGCCTCGGTGCGGCCAAAGAGAGACTTGGCAGCCATGTGCTGGCGGCACAGCTCCTGGGGGACCCCAGCAAGAGCCCTGTCCCTCAGCCACACTGGGCAGCCCCGCACACCCCGAGTGATGGGTGCCGCGTCCCGCAGGGTCCCACATCCTGCAGGGTCCTACCTGGTACTCGAGGGTGGTGTCGGCAGCACCCTCGGGCCTAAGGGCGGCCAGGTGCTCCTTCTCCCGCTGCTTGGCATGGCGCCGGAGGCAGAAGGCCGCAGCGGCAGCGATGGCAACGCCTGCCATGCAGGCCAAGGCGATGAAGGTGAGCAGCACCGAGTGGAAGCCATCCCCGAAGCGGGATGGGCGCGAGTAGGCAGCGGCCTCGTTTCGCTGGGGGCAAAGCCAGGCAAGGGTTAGCGGGGGGCACCTGCATGGGGCTGGGACCCCACTCTGCACCACATTTGGGGTTGTTGGGGGCTAAAACAGAGCAAGGGCTTTCGGTGCTGCTGCTGGGTGCTCCCAGCACCCTCAGCTGGGGCAGAGCTGGTGTCACTGGAGTGAACCACAGTGCACCCACCCGTGTGTCGCATGGGGCACTGCTCACACTGGTGTCCCTGGAGCTGGAGGGGGCAGAGCCTGGCCAAGCCCAGGCAGCAGTGACCTGCTGCTCCCCTGCTTCCAGCACGCAGGGCTGCCCCCCTCCAGGGCAGGCAGTAGCCCCATGAGCTCCAGTCCAGCTGGAGGTCAACAAGGGCCAGATTCAGCCCAAGGGGTTGATGGCAAAGGATGGGCCACTGCAGTGCTGGGTCCAGGGCAGCGATCACTGCTCCCAGGGGACTTCCCCAAATGGGGCTGGCTCCCCCCTGCAGCCACTGCTCCACAGTGGGACACAGGGGGAGGTGCCAGCACTGCCAGACAGATGGTGCCATCCCAGCTGCGGTGGCTGGGGGACAGGTCCTCCCCACTGCTCTCCTCATCTGGGACACGGAGCACGGAGCAGCCCCTGCCACCTAGCAGGCAGTGCCTCCAGGACTCCTTCCATGTGGCTGGGGGGGACACAGCCCAATCCATGCCAGTCCCATGCTGGGATGGGATGGTGCTGAGCCCTTGCTGTATGAGACCCCCTGCCCCAAGCAGAGACCTCCCAGGGCCTTGTCCCAGAGTCGATGGTGACCAGGATGCTGTCATGTCGCCCCTGCCCTGACAGCCAGGTCCTGGAGCAGCACAGGGGTGCTGGGGCATCACCACCACCAAATACCCTGTGCCCAATGAGGTGCCAGAGCCCAGCATTACCTCACTGCCACGGCCTCCCATTGGCTACGAGCCTGATGAGGTTACTGAGGGAACACTGCATCTTCATCACCTACATCATCACCATCGCCTGGGGATGCCCCCACCCCAGGAGTCCTTTCTGCTGCCTGCCCACCAACCCCAGCACCCCGGGGGCCAGTCTGACTGCTGCCAGGGCCCAGCCACCCCGCAGCCAGGGGTACCCACCAGGGCCAGCAACCCCCAGCTCCCCCGAACGCTCAAGCACGAGCAGCCCCACAGCCCTGGAGGTGTCAGAAGGTCTGGAGATGTCAGCAGGGCTGGGGGGACAGAAGGAACTCCCTCCCAAGGCCTGCCCAGGCCCTGCTGTCCCCCTGCCTCTCTACATCCCTCCTTCCCCAAATCTTGCGCCAGTCCCACCAAGTTCAGAGCCCAGGGAGGGGGATGAAGGAAAAGCACAAGCTGGTCTGGACTGGGGAGGTCTGTGCAGAAGAGGGCTCGCAAAGCTGCCTCAGCCTCCTCTGAGCTCCAGCTCCGTCATCTCCACCATCTCTCCCAGCTCCTGCCACTTGCCACATCAAAAGGCATTGCCATAGCGACGCTCCACATGTTGCTGATGGAGACAGGTTGCCAGGCCACCCCTTCTCCATGGCCTCCTCCTCCAAGGTCCCCCCTTCCTTCCTCCCTGCCTATGGCTATGGCCACAGAGCAGGAGGGTAGGAAACAGGGACCCTGGGTTGGGGATGTGCTGCACCACTTTCCCTCCCCAGGCTGCAAACACGGGAGCCAGGCTCAGTCCCTCCTCTCCAGCCCCTGCTCCCCCCCTCAGGAGACTGTTTCTGGGGGTCCCCAGAGGAGCACGGGGAGGGAGTTCCCCTCTCCAAGCAGATGGCTCCTGCTCCATCCCTGCCTTCGGCTGCTTTGCCACTCTCTGGGGGCACGATGGCATTTTGCCTGCCTAGCTGTGGTCTCTGGGGTGCTCTGGGCACAGCCCAGAGCTGGGGTGCCCAGGCCACAGCTCAGATGGGGTGTGCAGGCTGGAGGGAGGTGAGGGGGAGGATGAACCCTGCAGGGTGCAGCCTGCAGCCCCCGGTCTTGGATGGAGCAGGGGAAAAGCCTCTGGGAGAGCCTCCCAAACTGCCTTCAAACCCAGTGGAGCTTTTGTCTTGGAAAGAGCCAAGCACCCTGGGAGTGCAGGCTGCTGGGCAGCACCACGCTGGTGGGTGGAAGGGGGTCACTGGAGTGGTCCTGCTCCAGCCCATCCCACATAACCAGAGCCTTTCTCCAACACAGCAGCCTGAACACTGCCCAGAGCCCTCTGCTTCTCAGCTGCCCCACAGACCCACGGGGACAGCTCACTCGTGAAGACCCCCGCGCCCCAGGGCTGGGGCACAGCGCACGTCCTGGCTCGTACCCGGCGGCAGCATCCCCAGTGCCCTGTCCCCAGCCGCCCCAGCCCTGAGGGACAGGCACGCTCCCTCCTACCTCTCCCACTCCCGTTTGCACGATCTTCAGGCCCAGCTCTGCCTCCAGCTCTACCTTCACTTGCTCTGTGGATGAAGAGGAGATGGTCAGAGGGTGCTTCCCCTCCCCCCAAGAGAACCCCCCAGAGACAGAGCCAAGGGATACCCCCGACAGCTGCCCACCCCACGCTGACTCCCCAGTTCAGCCCAGGGCAGTGGGATCTATGGTGGGAGCCCCCTCTTCCCAGTCCCTGGGAAGGGGTACCCCACAACTGCAGGGGGAAGAGAGGAGCAGGACCAGGGGGACCCCTGCCCAACTCACCAGCCTGGCTGGCCACGTCCGCCAGTGAGAGGTTCTGGGGGTTCTGCCGGATGCGGAAGGTGAGTGCAGAGCCTACGACGCTGCCGGGGAGTGGGGGACACAGCATGAGACTAGGAAGCACAGACCCCCCCCCCCCCATCCCCACCACAGCCCGCTCCCTCTTGGCCTCCGCCCGGGGTGGCTGTGCATGGCCAAGGCTGCGACAGCAGCACCCCACGGCCCCGCTCCCCTCACCTGATGTTGATGAAGCTGGCTGTGGAGAGGTGGAGGTGCTTGGCAAGGAGCTCCAGCAGCCGCACGCCGGCGGCCAGCCCCAGGGGCCTGCGGGGACAGCGGCAGGGTGAGGAGCAGGTGGCGGGAGCAAGGGGAGAGCCCACAGTCCCCGCGGCCGGGGAAGGGGGACAGGCAAGCTCAGGGAGTCCCACGCGTGCAGTGAGGGCTGTGCTGGCTGCAGGGGTGTCAGGGTGGGCAGGAGGTAAGAGCACGGGGATGTGTGGTGATGGGGGTGAGCTGACCCCCCACACCCTTGCACACGAGCGTGCGCAGAGACAGTGGTGCGCACACACTTGGCTGAGCCCATCCCAGCCTCCCACCCTGCAGCAGCGAGCTCTAGCCTTGGTGTGGGCTGGGAGAGAAAGGCCTTGGGGTGGGACAAGGGCTGCAGGTGGAGAGGGGACGGGGAAGCTGACCCCACCAGAGACCCGACCCTACCAGAGACCCAAACAGGCTCAGCCAAGCACGTGGAGCCGTGACAGCTGGCGGGAGGGGGATGGAGACCTTCCACACACACACCCCCCCTCGCCCAACCCCTGGCTCTCACTTCTGGTCCGTGACGATGTAGCCATACTCGTCCGGTGGCCGTGTGCCCTGCTGCACTCCACTGTCCTTCGCCTCCGTGTAGCTCTTCTTCACCACGACCGGCTTCCCAGGGCTGAGTGTGTCCCCACTGTGTCCCCGCTGCGGCTCAGCCTGGGGGGCTGGCGAAGACGCTGCCCTGCCCCTCGGCCCGTCCCCTGGGGAGCTGCTGGCTGGGATTCTGGAGGGGGGAACTGTGGAGAAAGGGGGCACTGGCTCCTCTCCGTGTTGCATGTCCCCCTCTGTCACCTGGAGGGAGAGAAAAGGAAGAGCTGGGACCTCCAAGGAGAGCCCTGGGGGGCTGCCCCTCTCTCCCCCCCGCAACCCACCTGCGCCGTGGCACCTCCTCTAGCACCACCCTGCTGCAAACCCACCCGTTTCGCTGTGGGCACTTCGGGGCCAGAAACACCTGGGAAGGAGAGAGACAGAGGCCCTGGGTACCCGCCCCAAGAGGCAACATCCCCTACCCCAAAACAGAGAGCGCTGGCACCCACTGCTGCCAGTCCCTGCCTGCCCTGTCCCTGCACCTCGCTCACCAGAGCTCTGGAGCAGCTGGAGGAGGGCAGAGAGGCTACTCAGCTGCTGGGGGCTCAGCTCCGGCAGCCCCAGGCCATAGCTGGCCAGGAGGGAGGCCAGTCTCCTCAGGGCAGCTTCTGCAAGAGGATGCAGCATCAGATCAGATGCTCTGCATCTGTATGGGGACCACGAGATGGGGATGCAGCAGCCGGGACAGGTGGGGTCGGGGGGATACGCTGCCCGTGGGCATGAAGCCAAAGAGGAGGGAGAGTCCGAGCCACAAGGAACGTGGCTGTGGGTACGGGATGGGGATGAGGGCTAGTGCCTGGCTGAAGGACACGGTACCCGTCTGTGCAGGGGGTGGCTGGGCAGCCAGGGGTGCTGGGTGCTCCCTCTCCTCCATGTCCCTGTAGTCACTGGGGAGCCGCAAGCTGTGCTGGAGCCTGGTGCTGGCAGGGTCTGGGTGGCTGGCTTTCTCCCTGGGCAGGGAAAGCATGCCCAAGTCCTGGAAGAGATGCCCCCCATCTGTTCCTGGCTGCCCACCATAGGAGGGCACAGGGCCGGCCCCAAAAAGGGCCTGGGCAGGAACCCGGCCCAGCAGCGAGGAGGTCTCGGGGCTCTGCCTGGCTGAGCTGCTGGGGAGCTGATGAGCACCGTCGTGGTAGCCAAACTGCAACCGAAACACAAAGCCACCATGGTCAAACCCCACAGGCCCCCTGCCACCCCATGGCAGGGCACCCCAGAGCCAGGGGGGCACCCCAGCATCAGCAGAAGGAGGGTGCTGGGAGCGCAGCAGCCCCCTGCCCATCTCTACCTTTCCACCCTGGAGAAGGGGACTCACCCCCATGGCTTACCTTGTGGTAGGAGTAGGGGTTGAGCAGAGCTTCCTCGTAGCCCAGCTGGGGCTGGGGGGGCAGCAGGAGGTGCTCCAGGTACCGCTGCACCAGCGGGGAAGGCAGCAGCGGCGGGGGCTGCCCCAGATGCTGAGCCGCTGGCAGGCCGGGGTCCGGGAGGAGCGGGGCTCGCCGGGGGGAGCCGCGGAGGGGCAGGAACCTCAGAGGCAAGCAGAGCTGGGGTAACTCGCCTGCGAAAGGGGGAGGCCCCTTCCCCAAACCCTGTTTGCGGGGCAAAGCCCTCGCTGCCCTGCTGGGCTCTGCTTGCAGGCTGGCGGCTGGCACTGCCCTACCTGTCCCTGGATGCCGGCTCCAGCGAGGGCGGCGGGCGGAGGCGGGGGATGCGCTCCATCTCCTGCGAGATCACATACTGGGTGATGCCATCCTGCCACGAGAGCCCTGCCACGGGAGAGGGCTGTGAGACATGGAGAAGGCCTGGGGACCGCGGGGAGAGCGCATGGGAGGCCACCCCATGTCCTGACCCTGTGTCCCATGGCCTGCGTTTGGCCCCCCTACTCCCAGAATCACCTGGACCCTTCCTCAGCCCACCCTGACCCCTGGGCCAGCAGGACCCCAGACAGCCTTAGTGCTGCAGTGACCCCCACCATGCTCCCCGCTTCACCTTGTGCCATGAGATGCCGCAAGACATCCTGCAGGCGCTGGAGCACGGGAGAGGTGACGTGGAAGTAGGGTCTGTCCTGCACGGAGCCCACCTGGCACTGCCCAAACAGCCCATCTGCAAGAGAGGGGGGCAGCAGGGCCGGGTGGATGAACATCCCAGGGGTGAGGGTCTCCAGGCACAGCCATGCCCCCCCCACATTGCACCCCAAGTTCCCCTGCAAGGCAGCCCTGCACCCCCACACCCCCTTGGGAAGGAACAGAGGGGGGGGGGGGGTCCCTGCACCCCCGCTAACCACTTACCCTGCACACACACCTCCTGGGGCGAGCACAGCCTCCGGTCAAACAGGCAGCCTGGGACAGACAGACAGACGGGCCAGTCAGTACAGTGTCCAAGGGGGGCTCCAATGGGGTTTGCGCCAGCTGCTTGGGGACCCCCACTCTCCAGGGAGGTGCCACAGGGGTGCAGTGGGGGGGGGGGGCACAGCCTGGTAGCCCAGGGCAGGGCTTGGGGGCAAGCTTTCGTCCCCTCTCAAAGCCAAGATGGGGGCTGTGTACAGAGCCTCCCCTGCCTCTGGGGAGCTGGGGAAGCCTGGAGTTTTTTTGGGGTGCCGGCAGTTAGGAAGGGAAGGCTGAGGGGGCAGAGACCTGCAAGACCATGTCTGTTGTCCTCCCACATGTGGCACTATGAGGCAGGGACGCAGCCCTGCGCCCTGTGACACCAGGGACCCGCTCTCCTGCGAGGGGGACCCCAAAACATGCATGCAGCGGGGAGGGGGGGGTGTCTCTCCACTCCCTTCGGGGGGCAGCACTTGGGCAGGGGGCGGCTTCCCCCTTCCTCTCCCCCCGCCCCCCCCCCCCGTCTCGGTCCAAGCCCGTCAGCAGCGAGACGGCAGCAGGCGATGACTCAGCCCCGGATGGCGAGGAAGGAACGAGAAAACAACCGGGGGGAGGGGAGGGAGGGGCACGCCGAGCCCGCCGCAGGGGAAGGGGGTCCCCGAAACCCGGGCACCCCGGGCCCGCTCCCCCGGGGCGGGGGCCAACGCCGGTGCGGGGCACAGGACCCCGCCGGTGCGGGGAGACCCCCGGGGGCGGCGGGAGGGGGTGGCCGGGCCGGGGCGGCTGGGCCGAGCGGGCGCTGTCCGCGGTACTGAAGCGGCGCAGCCGCCTCCCGCCGGGACGCCCCGCTCCGCCGGGAGGGGCGGCGGCCCCGGGGGGCTCCCCGAGGCGGAATGGGGCTCGGCCGCAGTCGCTCCGGCACCGTCCCCACCTGCTCCCGGAGACGGCAGGGTCCTCGCGGTGCGGTCGGACCCGTCCTGGCGCTCCCGGGCCCGCCAGAGGACGAGGGACACAGCAGCCCCCGGCGTCCGGTAGTGAGTCAGCGGCCGCCGGGGCCGTGTCGTGCGGGGGGGACTGCAGCCCTGCTACCGGCAGCAGCACCCGGGTCCCCGAGAGCCCCGGGCAGCGGCTGCACGGGCCGAGCCGGAGGAGAGCAGGTGTACCGGCCCGCCCTCGCCTCCCGGGCCGGGCCACGCTTACCGGCGGAGGGCGGCTAAAGGGCGCCGGGGTCCCGGAGGGAGCCGCCGCTCAGGGCCGCTGCCCCAGGCTCCCCGTCCCTGCGGAAGCCCCAGGCACCGGCTTTGCCCCGCGCAGGGCTTCCGAGCGAGCACTGCCCCACTCCCGTCCCGTTCAACCGGCCCCGGGGGCAGCAGCAACTCTCCATCCGGCGGGGTGCCCCGGGGCCAGCACCGCCACCAGCCCGGCAGCCCCAGGAGGGAGACGCGCCCCGGGGCCAGCGACGCACCAGCGGAGCGGTACCGGGCTGCCCTCTCCCGCTCTCCGCCGGGGCCCAGGCCTGCCGCTGTGCGCCGTGACAGCATCCACGGCGGCGGTGACAGCACTGGCAGCGGTGACAGCACCGGCAGCGGAGCCCCCTGCCCCGCCGCTCCCCGGCCCCTGCGCTGCCCGGGGCGCCGCCCTGCCCGGAGACCCGGTCTCACCGTGCGCGGCGGTGGCAGTAGCGCCGCCGTCCCGCAGCAGCCCGCGGCCGGCCAGGAGGAGGAGGAGGAGGCAGAGGAGCGCCCGGAGGAGCCGCCGCCCCATGCTCCGCTCACGGCCGCACCATGGCGCACCCGCCGGCCGCGCCCCCGCCGCCGCCGCCAACCCGCGCCCCGCCGCGCCGAGCGCCCCGCCCGCCACCGCCGCCCCGCCAATGGCGCACGGCCCACTGCCGCTGCGCCACGCCCCCCCGCGCCGCAGCCAATCAGAGACCCGTGCTTCTTTCCCCGAACGTCGGGCTCACGCCCCAGCGTTATCGAGCGAGGCCAATTACGTCGCGCCCCGGGGGGAGACGGCCGAGCACCGCGCCAATCGCAGCCTCCCTGGAGGCGAGCCACGCCCCCGGGGGTGTGCCACCGCGCCGGCAGCACCCCCACCAATCACCGCCTGCCCCTTCCCGGCCCTGCCGCCCCACTGGCTCCCGCGCGGGCCACGCCCCTGAGAAGAGCCCAATGAGCAGCGAGCACAGGGCCACACCCTCACAGCCCCGCCCTGTGGCACCGCCCCGGGCAGGGCAGGAGGGGAGCGGGCAGCCCCCCACGCCCCCGCTGGGGAGGGCAGGGCCCAGCTGCGAGGAGCGGGGGCAGCTTTGGGGCAGACAGCGCTGGGCAGGACCCCACGGTCAGCCGTGGCTGGGGCAGGGCAGGCTCAGCTCCCTCCCTGCTCCCCCGGGGCTGGGGGCAGTCCCAGCGCTGCAGGAGGCAGGGGGCATCCTCCCCCCAGCTCTCCCCGGGGGGGGCAGAGCCACGTTAGCTGGGACCCCCGGCAGCCCTTACCCAACGCTGAGGGGGCCGCTGCAGGCGGGTGAATGGGTCCCACTCCTGGCCCCAGGGGAGAGCACAGGTGGGAGGCACGGGAGTCCCCAGGGGACACAGGTCCATCACGCCCACCCCCAGCCGCGCTCATGGACCCCTCGCTGGTGATACAGAGATGCTTTAATGGACCCCAAGGCTGGACACCCAGCTGCCGCCTCCCCGCTGTGCTCAGTCGACCACCAGGCTGCTGCTGACCGCCGGCAGGAACTCGAAGAAGCCCTGGAAGGGAGACAGGCCATCAGGGTGGGCTGGGCAAGGCAGCGCAGGGTGTGGGGACAGGCAGCGGGGACAGGCAGCGGCTCCCTGCCACGTTACGCATGCGGCGTCACAGCAGGCAGCTACTGGCAGGGAGCAGGACCGTGTCGCCATGGTAACCCATCACTGACTCAAGGCTAGCACCGGTTGCCATAGGAACCATTTGGGGATGGCGGTCACCAGGGAAGGCTGGGATGCGAGGGGCCACCTCCAGAAGCCGCTCGTACCTGCGCTGCTCCAGAGGGGTGGGAACCCGGGGATGGCCAGGCTCAGCCCCAAGGTGGGGGCTGGATGGGGACATGGGGATGCAGATGTGGAGCAGCAGGGAGGGGGCTTCAGCACAGGATGGGGAACACAGGGCTCACCTTGAAGAGGGTGATGCTCTGGAGCACCCCCGAGGTGCAGCACATCTCCCGGATAGAGTGCATGGCCAGCTGCGGGCAGCCGATGTCCAGCACGCGCAGCCCCAGGCGGGAGGCCAGAATGGGGCCGATGGTGGTGCCGCAGGGTGTGTCGTTGCGCACCATGAAGTCCTGCATGGAGACACAGCCTCAGCAGCTCCCCACGCTGCCCCACGGCCTCCCAAATGGGCCTCCCAGCCTGAAGGGAGACAACCTGGGACGGGGAAGCAGCACCGGCCCCAAGCCAGGGTGCAAAACCCCCAGGGACGGGGCATGCTCAGGCCAGGCCCTCCCCTCCTGTTTCCGAGCCTGCTCCCCGAGGCAGCCCCAGAGCAGCAGGCAGTGCAGACCTCAGCAGGGATGGACGTAGTAACTGAGGGGTGGGGGTCTGCAACAAGCCCCCCTCTCCTGAACCCAGAGGCAGGGCCGCAGCCCAAGCTAGTAATGCTCACAGAGGGCTTGCCCAGCCCCGCTCACCTGCAGAGGGACGCCCATGCGCGCGGCGATGTCCCGGATGACTGCCTCGGTGACAGCCGTGGAGGCGTAGCGCTGGTTGCTGTTCGCTTTGATGACAGGGCCCTGCAGAAGGGAAGGCACTGCAGGCCCGCGATTGGCACTGGGGACAGTCAGTGGCTCTGCAAACACCCGTGCCCAGGCAGTGCTGTCCTGCCCCAACCCACCAGCCCATTCTACCCTCCCTGGGTGATCTGTGGGGATGGGGACAGCCCTGTCACAGGGGCAGCCCCAGCTCAGTGCAGGGAAGGGCTCCAGGGCCACAGCTGTGGTCCCAAGTGGTGAACACCAGACGTGTGGCACAGCCAAATCGTGCCGCGGGACGAACCTCTCCCATTTGAGTGCCGTTGAGTTGCACCCCGGGACCGCGCTCCAGTGAGCGGCAGGGCGTTTCACAGCACTACAGGACAGACGGACAGCGTCTGTCCCAGCCCAAAACAGAGGGCTGCCCTCACCTTGTGGAAAGCCGGACGATGATTCTCCTCATGCTTGTCCCTGCAAAAGAGAAGCAGGAGTTTCATGCTACAGCCCTCCCTTCCTGCTGCAACAAGGACTGTCCTGTCTGTACTCCCTGGGGAATGACAGGGATACACAATCACAGAATCACAGACTGGTTGGGGTTGGAAGGGACCTCTGGAGATCATCCAGTCCAGCCCCCTGCCATAGCAGGTTCCCCTAGAGCACGTTGCACAGGGTCACATCCAGGCAGGTTTTGAATATCTCCAGAGAAGGAGACTCCACAGCCTCCCTGGGCAGCCTGTTCCAGTGCTCTGACACCCTCAAAGTAAAGAAGTTTTTTCTCATATTTAGATGGAACTTCCCATGTTTCAGTTTGTGCCCGTTGCGCTGTGTCCTGTCGCTGGGCACCACTGAGAAGAGTCTGGCCCCATCCTCTTGACACCCGCCCCTAAGGTATTTGTAAGACACGTGCCCCCAGCCAGCAGGGCAGGCCTCCCTGGTCTGCGGCACTGCTCAGACTACTCACACGTAGTTAGGGTGCACAGCGTGGGCCATATCGGCGCTGATCATGTAGGACTTGGCCACAGCCTCCTCGAAGGCTGTCAGATTTTGCGGCGATGCCGAGATCCGGCGCAGCACCAGCTCCGTCAGCAAGGACTCCGCGCCCTGTGCGCTCTCTGACCCTACCTGCCAAGGACCACCATCAGCACGACCCATGCGGCACAGCCTCCCGGCACCCCAGGGGCTGGCTGAGTGACAGGGGGCTCCCCAAAGCCAGCAGAGCAGCTTCCAACCACACCAGTGCTTCCCACCCCCTGCCTGGGCCATGCTCCACAGTGGGGTAAGCAACCCCCCTGCCTTTGCCCCTTTGGGGCCCAGGATCCATCTCCTGCTAGGCACAGCTTGGGGAGAGCAAAGAACATGGAGCCCCTCCCTGTGCCAGCCACCCCATGGCTGTGCCCCTCGCTAACCTCCTCGTTGTCGTAGAGCGCGATGAGACGCACATTGGGCTCCTGGGAGAGGGAGGAGGGTGCTGCGCACGACTCAATTAAGGCCTGCAGGGTTAAAGGAGAAAGGACACCTGCCTGAGTGCCACCCCATCCTGGGAAGCTCAGCACTGAGCCAGCAGGAACTTCCCCAGAAGAGCCCAAAGCACGGAGGAAGGGAGCTGTGGGCACACACATTGCCCAGTGAGAGCAGGAGTCACCACTGGGAGCTGCTGGGAACCCCACACACCCGGCAAAGGGAGTAGCCTCCATCCAACCCCAGATCCCCCAACAAGCCAGACCCACCCCATAGGAACACGCCTCCCTGCAGAGCCTCGGGCCAGCCCACAACCCCGCTAAGCTGAGCTGGGGTGTGTGGGGGCCACACTGAGGCCTCCAGGCTCCTTTCCCCCTCCTGCTCACCTGCAGGGCACAGTAGCAGCTGTGCAGGTTGTCCAGGCGTGGGGAGAAGATGAACTCATTGAAGGCACCACCCAGCGTCTGCAGAAAGCCAGGAGGAACAGGGTACAGGCTCTGGGTCATCAAAACGTACCTGCCACCAGTTCCCCATTCCAGTGCCCTCATTTCTGCCCCTCAGGAGCTGCATTCTCTCACTCTGCTCAGCTTCCAGCCCTGGCACGCCCCAGGCATAGGAAGCGTGCCGGGTAAAACCCATACAGAGCCAGCCTGCAGGCTGTGTGCAGGCAGAGGGAGGCTCCTGCCCTTACTCACCGCTGGCTGTGTATCCGCCAGGCATAGTTCCAGCTCCACAATCTGCTCTGGTTTCACCCCCAGCTGGGGGCAGAGCAGGGAAAGCAGGACAGGGCTGTGCCGCTCTGCCTGGGAAGAGAGCAGAGCTGCGGGCAGGGCAGGCAGTGGACAGCAGGGGAAACTCCCTGTTCCCCCTGGCAGAGCCATCCCACACCCCACTCACATTGGCATGGTCCTCCCTCCTACTAACACGTCCCGTGTTTAAGCCCCCACCTCACACAGGACAGCAGGGCCATTCGCAGGGTGCAGCAAGGGGCTCTGCCCCGTCTGCAACGCCCCCCCCCTGCCCTGCCTCCCAGGGAAACTGTGACAGCTTTACAGGGGCTGCACTCCCTTCTATACGATGGCTGCAGACCAGGGTGGGAACAGGGAGATGGCTGAGCAGGTGTGTCGTGTACACAGCTCTGGGGCAGAGAGGAAGGTTACCAGCAGTCCATGGGGAGAAGGGGAAGAGGAACCTGCTGGCAGATCCCTGAGGACTGGAAATCAGAGGTGACAAGTGTGAGGTCCTAGCAAGCACCCCTGCTAGTCCTTGGCCCCTGGCTCACCTGGGCTGCAGCATCGCAAGGTGTGGTCTCCATGAGCACCTCCTTCTCCAGCTCCTCTTGCACAGCAGTGGCCAGAATGGGAACCCTGTGGGGAGACAGTGCCATTAGGTCTCAGGGCTTTGCTCACCTCTCCTGCTTGGGTCACACACAACCAGCCCCTTCTGGGGTGCCTGCCTTGCCCCTCCAGGGAGCGATTGCCATGCCAAACAGAGCAAGGACACACAATGCTTCAAGCACAGATCTATTGTGCCACTCCACGACACCCCAGTGTCCTTTCCCAAGTCCCACGCTTGGAAGCATCTCCTGGGAGGACTCTATGAGGCTAAGAAAAGCCATTGCAGACCTCCCCACTGCAATGACTGGCTGCCAAAGGGAAAGAGCTGAGGCTGGGCACTGCTCCAGCTGGGTCCCAGCCCTCCTGAGGGCTGGCCCGGCATTGGGGCCGAGCTAGGCCTTACAGGTGGTGCTCGGTGTTGGGCCCAAAGTTCTCATTGATGCTGCGCTGCAGATGGATGGCCAGGTGGGGAATGCGGAGGATGGGCCGCTCCACATGTACCAGGCGCTGCTCCAGGCGCCCCGTGGCCAGGTCCTGAAACACAAGGAGGACTGCTGGGGCCAGGCCTGCAGGGCTGAGAGGCTGTAGCAGGTCCCACCCTGGGTGGGAGTCACGGACCTGGAGCCAGGGACACACAGGTAGCCCACTGTGCCTGTCCCAAATCAGGCTCACCTTTATGATCACCCTTCCGGCCACGGTGAGGTCACGGTCGAACCAGGTGTTCCAGATGCCCCCTCCATAGGTCTCCACGCCGACCTGCACCGTGCCCACCTGCCCCCGCTTAGAGCGCCGCTTCACCTGGGCGAGAGCAGAGGTGTCACTGCCGGCACCGCAAAGCCCCAGGGACTGGGTGACTGGCAGGGACGGGGCAGAGCACACCCAGAGTCTCGTCGCTGATCCTGTCAGCGCAGGGTGCTGCGAGGTGCTTCGTGGGACAGGGGACACAGAGGCGGTAACAGCAGGTGGAGCAATGCAGGGGGGCAGCATGGGCTGCTCTGGGTGGCAGGTTTGGGAGGTGTAGGGACTCAGCACGGGGGGAGTCAGGGTAGTTTTTGCTTGTGGAGTGAAACTGGAGGGCAGCAGGGAAGGCCCCAGCCCGGGGGAAGGCGCCCGGCTGGCCGGCCTTACCCTGAGGCAGGGGCTGTCGGTGTGGGCCCCCAGCAGGCTGAACCCATTCCCGGGCTGGAACTGGCCGCCGACGGCAAAGGCGATGAGGGTGGAGTAGTTCCTGGTGACGAAGTACTGGGGGCAGAGGGGCTGGGGTGAGGGCTGCGGGCCGCCCGCCGTCCCCCGCCGCCCTGCCCCCGGCCGGGCCCACCTTCTGCGCCGGCCGCACCTCCCAGTGCTCCGTCTCCTTCAGCTCCTGGAAGCCGGCCTGCAGCAGCCGGCTGCGGCACTCGGCCACCACTGCGGGGGGAAGAGCCGTCAGGGGGCCGCACGGAGGGCAGGGCAGGGCAGGGCAGGGCGGGGCGGGCTCCTCACCGTGGTAGGGCGAGGGGCTCCGGTTGACGAACTTCACCAGCTCCTGCGCCGCCGCCTGCGCGGCCTGCTTCGAGCCCTGCGCCGCCGCCTGCGGGCACCGCCGTCACCGCACAGCGCCGACACCACCCCCGCCCCGGGCCGGGACCCCCCGTGGACACGGGGACCCCCCGCAAAGCCCCGGGCAGGACCTGACCCCCGCCCCGCTCCGCGCCCGCCCGCCTGCCTGCCCCGTACCTGCATGGCCGCCGCCACCGCCCCGCCGCCCCGCCGCCCCGCCCCGCGCGCCCCCTGCTGGCGCGGAGGAACGTGCCCAGGCGGCCCCGCACCCCGCACTCCGCAACCCAGCAATCCACACCCCGCACCCCGCTATCCACACCCTGCACCCTGCACCCCGCACCCTGCACTCCGCACCCCGCACCCTGCACCTTTGCACCCCGGCCCAGGGCCAGGCAAACCCGGCGCCTGCCAAAGCCAAGGCAGAGCTGGGAGCTGGGTGCGTAGAAGCTGGGTGCAGCCAGGAGGGGCTGGAGTGGGAACCAAGGGGCAGGCACGGGCTCCCCAGGGGTGGTCACCCAGTGCTACCCTGGGGTGACCCAACTCTGGGCACCAGGTGAGTAAGGGCTGTCCCAAAACAGGGCTTGGCCCACCTGCAGCTGTCCCCGCGCTGCCCAGGGTGCCCAGGGGAACACGCGCTGCCCGAAGGCTGGGTGTCTTTGGGGAGAGTCACTGCTGTAAGCCAAGCTGCAGGCCCCCCCGTCAGTGCTGCCCCCTGCCTTGGTACTGCCCGGCCCTCACAGAAAGCAAGGCACAAGCACATGGTGCCATGTCAGGGACTGATGTCCCTGAGTGACAGCGATGCACAGGGGTGCTGGGAGGTAGCACGGTGGCAGGGCGGACCCCAGCTGCCTGCCAGCCTGTCCTGGTTTGGCCTAAACCAGGCCAATTTTCCTTTCAGTGATTTTTACTTTCAGCTAGGTCTCCTCTAGGTAACTGCACTTTCTGAAACTAACTGCATGTTTTGCAGACAGTGTCTGCTTCCAGGACTGATAACGCTCGAAGTTCGTAGTTATCACTGAGGCACCGGTAGGGATGTTACGCAGAAAGGCTCTTGCTGTACTTAGTCTTAGAGAAACCAAGGTCACTGCTGAATTCCTCACTGCTTACAAGTGAAGAGCCGCAGGGGGGTCGCACCTGCAGGGAAGAGTGGACAGGGCAGGTGACCCAAAACTGACCAACAAAGGTATTCCATCCCATACACGTCATTCTCAGTATAAAACGGGGGGATCACAAGGGTCTCGCTCTCTTTCTGCTATGGCCGGTGTCCGAAGAGGACTCTGTCTGTTTTCCTGCTGCCCCCGATCCCGATCCGTGCGTTCCTGAATCCAGCTCTCGGCCATCACTGGGCCCAGCCTGGGCCTTCCCGGAGCCTGCCCTGCAGTGCCGGTGGTGACATAGCTGACTTCAGGGGAGCTCGATCTTGGTTTTGTATATATATTTGTATATATTTGTATATATTTGATTATTTCTATTATTATTATTATACTCTTTTTCATTATTATAGTTTATTAAAACTGTTTTAACTTTCCAACCCGGAAGTCTCTCTCCCTTTTCCCTTTCCCTTTCCCTTTGTGGGGGGGAGAGGGTTAACAGAGAGCGTCTGCCACAGGTTTAATAGCCGGCCCAACTTTAAACTGTGACACATCCACAGGACGGACACAGCCTGAGCACATCCAGGGGATGAGACCCCTGGGCCTGGCACGGATTGGGGTGGCTCCTGCCCTTGGCCATGTCCCCTGCATGGGCTGGGTGTGGCAGTGGGGTTTTTGGTTTCCATCAATGCCCCGGCATCATTCCCCAGCAGAATCCTGTGTCTTCCCGGTGATGGGTGTACAGCCTTAGGAGGACGTGGCAGCCTGTGAGCAGTGCATGGGGCCCGGGTGCTCGGTGCCAGATGGATTCCAGCTCCTGAGACACCAGCATGGGCACCCCGTTAGCCGAAGATGCCGTCCGTGTCCTGGGGACTGGAAACTGGTGGTCCTGCTGCCCCTGACCCCAGGACCTGCCGTGCCGGGAGCTCACGACAGCTCTGGATTTATGCTCCCAGCCCCCAGCACCTGCCTCTCCTCCTCCTCAAAGGGAATGAGCACCCCCACCGCCTGGCACCCCACAAGCAGACAGCTGGAGGGTCTCCATGTCAACAACAGCCACCACAGCAAAACACAGGGCCAGCACCCTGCTGGGATGGGACTGGGCTGGGAGCAGGCACCCAGCACCCCTGCTCAGAGCTGGGCCACACGTGCCCTCTGCCCTGCACCCTCCTGCTCAAGGGACATAGGTACCAGGCACCCGTCCCCCCACTCCTTCTGCCACCATCACCCCCCTGCTGCTGCAGGCACCCAGCTCAGGGCTAGGTGCTGCTGGGTGGTCCCCAGGCCATGCCTGGGGGACATCTGGGGACATTTGCAGCACAGGTGCCTGGAGCCCATGGACCCAGAGCGGGCGGCTGCCCAGAGGACTTGGGTGGCCAGGGCCGATGGGTCCCAGGGGGGTGGGTGCAGGAGCGGGGGGGTGCCCAGATCTGGGGTGGCCGGCGCAGGGGGTGAGTGGCAGGGCCGGGTGTGGCCCTTGCCCAGCCCCAGCAGCCAAGCAAAGGGCAGCGCCCTGGCATGCCGCGGCTATTCCCGGAGCAGCGGGGCTTCCAGAAAAAGCTCCCGCTGGCTATTTCAGAGTGAGCTCTGACTCACCCCTGGCTGGATGCCGGGGGCTGCACAGCACCTGCCATGGCCACCCCCCATCCCGTCACCATGCTCCTGGGAAGGCACTGCTCCTGTCCCTGGCCCTCTCTAGCCCCCGGACCCCCCGGAGCAGCACACAGACCCCCAGAACTAGCACCAGCTCCTCCTCGGGATGCTCACACCCCGCTGCTGGGCTCACGCGTGTGCCCAGAGGTGCCTGTCAGGGCAAGACCAGTGGGGACAGGGCACCGTGCCCCTTCCCACATCCTCTGGCAGCCCAGGGTGGGGTGCCATGCAGGCTTTGCTCCGGGAAGCATTCCCTGGGGCAGTGGGTGGCTCTGGGGATGGGTAGGCAGAGTTGAGCCCCACTGGAAGGGGTTAACAGAGAGATGGCCCAGGGCAGAGCCTGTAAACACAGTCCGAGCTCCAGCGAAGTGCCTCCCCCTTCTCCCGCTGCCAGGCTTGCCAGCCAGGCTGCCTGGACCCCTTCTCTGCCCGCCCTGCCAGGGTGAACCCAGGGATGGCACCCGTACTGCTGAGAAGGGAGCAGCGAGGCGGTCCCCCCCACCCCGGCCCACGTGTCTGAGCATGGGAAAACACTGCCTGGGCATTGCTGGAGGCTGAGCGAATGGCCACTGTGCCTTACATGAGCCGCCAGCGATGCAGCGGGTCACTGCTACCTCATCTCACTGGCATGGGTGATGCTATTGAGGCGTGTGGGAGGGCAGATGGGCACACCAGCATCCTCATGGACCACGAGGGTGGCCAGTCATCCCTACAGCCACGTGCACCACAAGGGCAGCTGGGCACCCCCAGCATTCCCATGGCCATAGGGGCAGGTGAATGTCCCCATGGACCATGAGGGGAGGTGGACATCCCTGACCTGCCCCTGGGCTGCGGGGACAGGCGAACACCTTCAACATCCCCACAGATCATAGGACTAGGTGGAGATGAGTGATGGGGGCAGGCGTGTGTCTCGAGCATCTGCAGGGACAGGGAGGTAACTGGTCTCCTCCAGTCCCCAGCATCGTTGTGGACCATGATGGCAACAACTCACCCCAAGGATCTACTTAGATCCAGGGGGGCAAGCAAACACCCCTCAGCATCCATACAGGTTACGGGGGATAGCTGGACACCCCCAGCATCCACACACGTTGCGGGGGCAGCCAGGCACCCCCAGCATCCCTGTGCCTCTCAGAGGCAGGCCATTGTCCCCAGCATCCCCATCACTTGAGAACACAGGGGAGGAGACCAGGGGCAGCCGGACAGGTTATGCACCCACACTGCTGGCCCCAAGCCCTGGGGTGGGCGAAGGCATGGGGGCAGCTGGGGTGAGCAGTGGGTGGGGGGCTGCAGCTAGTAGGGCACCCACCAGCTCCCGGGACCCTGGTGAGGCAGGCTGGGCTGCAGTCCAGGCGGGGAAGGAGAACCATCTCCTATTTAGACAATAGCATGCGCCCTGGGTCCGTCAGCACCGGGGAATGGACCACACAGTCCTTCCCTCTTAGGGTAAAGGCGCCCGGGAGGCTCATGGCTGTAAAAGGAGTGGGATGGAGGGAGACAGCCAGGGGCCAGGAGGGAGGGGGATGGACGCCCTCACTGCTCCCTTCCCATCCCTTCGCTCACCCCTGAGCCAGGGCCAGGAGTGAGGGGGGTGCGGGGGGCCCCAGAGGCAGAGCACGGGGCTGAGGATGGGCTGGCACCCCATCCCCGCATCCTGCCCGGCTCCAAGCCCTGAGATGCCCGCAGCATGGGGAAGCTGTGCCTGGCTCCCTGGGCTGCTTAAATCCTGGGGGAGCACCGGGGAGGGAGGTCCGGGGAGGAGGGGCAGCCGTGGGATGCAGCTGGCTTTGCTCACAGGGATGTCATGACCGGAGGGAGCTGTTGGACATTCCAGCTCCTGACGACGCCTTCCCGGCAGCAGCCTCTTCCCAGGGCCTGGCGGGAGCTGGGGCCAGGCCAGTGCGGGGGCTCAGGGGCCACTTCCCAGGCTCCGACAGTCTGGGTCAGCCTGGCCTGGGATGGAGCCATGGGGAGGCTGAACTGGGCTGGGCAAGACAGCAGACACCCCTGCACCGCTGCTCTCAGCAGCCTCCTCGCTTTTCGCAGCCCTGGGGATCAGCTGGCACCGACTGCCTGGGGCCATGTCCCTGGGATGGGACCCTGGCAGGGTCCCTGGGTCCTGCTCCTCGTCCCCTGCTCCCTGTGCCGCCAGGTCCTGCATGCAGATGGGGCTTTCCTAAGAGGCTGCGGAAAGTCCAAGGCGTCCGTCCATCCTGTGCCAGACATGGGGCCCCTGCCTGCACAGAGCGATCCCGGAAGGCTGTCACAGCAGCTGAGGAAAGGCCACTTCACACAGTTTGTCCTGGAGCGGAGTCAGGAGGATGCTCCCGGTTAACCCCTCTGAGCTGCTTCCCCTCCTAGCAGCAGTGCTCAAGAACGCATTTCCCCTCCCCGGGGCACCCCAACCCTGCACCTCACTGCTCTGTGGGATGGGGACAAGGGCTTCCCACACCTTGGGCATGGTTGCGTCATTGCAGCACTACCTGAAGCACCGGGGCAGGGTGCTGGGCACCGCTGGACACACCACCCCCGCGGGACCCATCGTCCCCACACCCCAGCCATCAGGGCAGCGGGACGGGGTCACGGGAAGGGACGGCTGAACAATGTGGCTGGCTCTGTGCTGGCCCAGACCCCTGGGGTCCCCCGCGCTGGTGTGGGGACCAGACTGCCCTTCTGCACCCCAGCCCAGGGCTGGCATGCCACCCTGCCAGCACTCATGGGGCAGACAGGGCACACGTGCGGGGCTTGGGGATGCGCAGGGCATGCTCGGAGCAGGGCCAGGAGGAGGAAGGATGCTGTCTGTTTTTCCATCTTCTCCCCCTCCACACCCCACAAGCCCCCCCTTCCTTCCATCCTCCCCCCTGCGCTGGGATGAAACAACCTCATCTGGAAATACCTTCCCTTTTAAAGGCAGGCTCCACTGGGCAGCGTGCACCCTCCGGGAAGCCACCGCATCACGCTCCGACTAAGTGGCTGGGAGGGGCTGCAGGGATGGGGGGCTTGGGGAGGGCAGCATCAAACCCACCTGCGGGGCCACGGGGCCCAGACCTTTGCTGGCCCCCCAAGTGACAGGTGGATGGCAGGGAGCAGGCAGGAGTGACTCCCAGAGCCAGAGCAGTTGAGGATGCTGTGGTGACCAAGCCCAAGCCTTTGCTGTGCCTCTCCTGCCATGGGTGAGCCCTGGCACTGCTTGGCACCCATGTTGCAGCCGAGGTGGGGGGCCGGGAGGTGCAGGGCCAGGCAGGGCTGAGCGCTGCTTCTGCTGCTGAGTCACCCGGTGCCCAGTGGCACGGCGGTCCCCTCTGCCAAGGCCTCCAGGGACAGAGGCACTGGGGCTGTGCCAGCTGATGTCAGCCAAAACAGCCCGGCTTGGGCCAGGGCTGGGGGTCACCAGCTGTGCCGGGGGGCATGGGAAGGAGGGGGTGCTGCCCAGGCAAGGGGGATGCCCCTGAGGGGGTGCCCCAGCACAGCCCCCCTCCATCAGAATGTCCTCTTTAGCTGGCATGGGTTTGTGCATGGCCCCAGGGGTCCCTGCCCTGGCCCACTGCCTGTCCAGGAGGTGGCAAGCTGGGGTGGAGTCCTGGGGTGAAATAGCCCCCATCCTGGGAAGGTTTGGGGAGCTGGGCTGGGCTTTCTGCTCCCCAGAGTGCTGCCAGGCCAAGGGGGAGGCTAAGGAGACAGGGCAGAGCCTGCAGCACTCCGGGATGACCTGGGGACCTTGTCCTGCTCTCAGGGTGACGGGGACCAGGGAGGGTCTGGGGCTGCTCCGGGCAGGGTCCCCATCCAGCCGTGCTCTCCGCATGCCTGGCACAAGAAGAGTTAACAGGGTACCTCCCCCAGCTATAAATACCACGTATGTCCCACGCATATGAGCTCCAGAGGCTATTTTGGTTGGGTGCCCGCTGCTTCGGGAATGTGCCGGAGCGAGGACCTGGGGGGTGATGTCACCAGGACCGCTCTGGACCCAGCACCTGCTCGGGGTCACTCAACAGCACCCTGAAAGCACCAAGCCCTGGGCAGGCGCTCAGCCCCCCGTGTCAGAAAGGGGGATTTGGGTGGCGGGTCAGCACAAGCACACTCAGGGCAGGGGTCCCCCCACATGACCCCCTCCCCAGGGCCCTCCCTTGCCCCCTCTCTGGGTTTGGGGGCTGGTATCTGGGCCCACATGGAGAGCTGAGCCTGGTGCTCTTGCTGTGGGGGGGGTCAAGGCACCATCGGGAGCATTTTGGGCTGCTCAAGGCCAATCTGGGGACCGTGGCCACTGGGCAGGGGGTCTGGCTCAAGGAGGGGCAAGTGAGGGTGTGAGTCCCCTTCTTCTGGGTGTCAGCCCAGGCTGGCTGGCTGGCTGGCTGTCCAGACAGACCCCCCCGATGGGGATCTGGGCAGTGCTGGGGGGCTCACCCCCAGCCTGCCCCTCTTCCTCCCCTCACACCCCCAGGGACGAGGCAGTGCGGTGGGGGCCGGGGGGGACGCTGACACATCGATGGGGTCTGGGGGTGCCCGGGGTTCCATGGGCATTGTCGTCGTCCACCAGGGAGTCTGTGGCTCGGTGGTGCAGGCAGGTGAGGGGCGGTGGGCGGGGGCTGGTGGCCGTCCCCCCCCCGCAGCAGCATCCCCCAGCTGCCCGGCAGCAGGAGGGGCGGGTGATGTCAGCAGGATACAAATAGCGGCAGCGCGGGTCCCCTCCCGACGCCTCGCCGAGCTGCCGGCCGCTCGCCAGCCCCTCCGCCTGCTCCCTGCTCCGGCCTCGCCGCCCCACGCCGCCGCCATGAGCCAGTCCTACTCCTCCAGCCAGCGGGTCTCTTCCTACCGCCGCACCTTCGGCGGTGGCTCCCCGGTCTTCTCCCGCGCCTCCTTTGGGGGCAAGGGCAGCAGCGGCAGCTCCGTCACCTCCCGCGTCTACCAGGTGTCCCGCAGCTCGGCCGTCCCCAGCCTGTCCAGCTTCCGCGCCACCCGCGTGACACCCCTGCGCTCCTACCAAAGCGCTTACCAAGGTGCCGGCGAGCTGCTGGACTTCAGCCTGGCCGATGCCATGAACCAGGAGTTCCTCCAGACCCGCACCAACGAGAAAGTGGAGCTGCAGGAGCTCAATGACCGCTTCGCCAACTACATCGAGAAGGTGCGCTTCTTGGAGCAGCAGAATGCCCTCATGGTGGCCGAGGTGAACCGCCTGCGGGGCAAGGAGCCCACCCGTGTGGCTGAGATGTACGAGGAGGAGCTGCGGGAGCTCCGGCGTCAGATCGACGTGCTCACCAGCCAGCGAGCCCGTGTCGAGGTCGAGCGTGACAACCTGCTCGATGACCTGCAGAAGCTGAAGCAGAGGTGAGGAGGGGTCCCAGTGTGTCCCCGTGGTTGTCCATCCCTGCACCTCCCTCCCTAAGGATGGGTGGTAGCAGAGGTCTCCCCAGCAGCCCCTCGACAGCTCACTGCCATCCTTGTGCCCTGAGGCTCGGAGCCTATCGTGGCCCTGCTCCTCCATCCCTCTCACCCCAGGAGAGCACCCTGGCCGTTCCTCTTGCTGGCTGCACCCACCTGTAGGGCACTTTGCAGGGTGCCAGGTCCTGGCATGGTGGCTGCAAGTTTTGGGAGGGAGAAGGGCACCCACAACCGCTACACCAGTGCTGGACGCTCCCCGACCCACAGCGTGGGGCAGGCAGGGGGGAGCTGACCCAGCGGTGTGGGGCTGGGCAAGGGAGGTGCCCACAGCCTGGGCATCTCAGCAGGGCACTCCGGACGGTCGCTGCCAGCCCTCGCCAGGCGGCTGGGGAGCACCCAGCTGGCAGGACGGCTTCCCAGGCAGGGGTGTCCCCCATGCCCTCCTTTGCGGTGGGGCTGAGACTGGTCCATGATGCCACAGGACGCCCAGAGCTGCGGGATCGAGGTGCCCCCCTCCGTGTTCCCCACCCCTACTCACACCAGGGAGGGCTGGTGAGCCCATGGGTGAGCTGAGCCCTGCGGGACAGACAGACAGACAGAGCCAGGCAGGCGGAAGCGAGGGGGAGGATGACCCAGGGGGTGCTCCGCCAGCTCCGGACGCAAAGGAGGGAGGGGAGGAAGTTGCCAGGCTTCCGCAGGCCAGGGATGCTCCGGGCCTGCTGTGGGTGTCCGTGGTGCCTGGGGAGAGGCAGGGACCCCCCAAGGGTGCCGTGGGCCTGCCTGGTGCCAGGGATGGGCTGGGGCCAGGAGGGAATAGCCACAGGGGTGGCCAGGCTGAGTGACCCCCCAGGGACTGACCAGCGCAGAGGCACCTGGCAGCAGGGGCGGATGCTCAGGGGGAGCCGCTTGCTCTGATGCTGGTCTGTGCCTTCCCTCCTGGCCCCTGCACCCCGGCGACGCCGAGTCCCCACCTCCTGGGAGTGACACAGCCTGCTGCCTCCCCCTGCTGCAGCCCCAGTGGGGTGCTGGTGGGGCTGCGGTGGGTCAGACCCCCCGATGCTGGGAGGCTGGGGGTGGCGGCGTGGAGGACCCCTGAATGTCAGGGGAGGAGCAGGGCTCAGAACAAACGGGTGTTGGGTTCCTGCCACCCCGTGTGCCAGCACCACCCAGGCACCTCTGTCTCCTGCCTGCCACATTCCCCCTGACCAGCAGCCTGGGACACTTTCCCCTCCCCTTGCACAGCCCAGCCCGCCAGCCCCGACCTTGGGCTCACACCCCAGCAGTCCCCCTGCCATTACCCCATCCCACAGCATGCCTGAGACCCTCCTGTCCTCCTGCTCTCCCCGGGAAGGCTCAGCCAGTGGCCATCCCTTGGGCCCCCCGTGCCGGACCCTGCACCCTGTCCCCACGGCTGCCGGCCACTCTCCCCTATAAGGGCCGGGGCAGCGCGCGTGGCACCGAGCTGACCTCATGCCTTTGTGCTCTCTCCGGCGTTGACTATAATAGGGAATGGGAGGAAGAGCCCTGGCCCCCCGCCAGCCCTCCTGCCGCCCGCCGGGAATGCAGGACAATCCGATGTCTTTCTACCAGGCCACGTGGGCTGGGCTTGGGGACAGCTCAGGGAGACATCGCTGCTGGGGGACAGGGCTACCTCTGGGTACCCCTGACCTCCCCTCTCTGCCCCCAGACTGCAAGAGGAGATCCAGCTGAAGGAGGAGGCTGAGAACAACCTGGCTGCTTTCAGAGCCGTGAGTACTCACCCCCGCCGTGTGGCGTGGGACCCCCGCCTCCTCTCCCACCCCCATCTCCCCCCAGCAGCCCGGCCCCAGCACCGGGGCATGGCCCTGGGCACGGCTTTGCACCCTCCGTCCCTGATGCGTGGTCCCCGTGCTCCCGCCACATCCCCCACTAACCCTTGCTATCCGTGTCCCCCCAGGACGTGGACGCGGCCACGCTGGCACGTATTGACCTGGAAAGACGCATCGAGTCCCTGCAGGAGGAGATCGCCTTCCTCAAGAAGGTGCACGAAGAGGTAGGTCAGGGGTGAACCCCTTTTCCGCAGGCACCCATGGGACCGGGGGACAGAGCGGGTGCCCTGAGGTGTCACCTTGTCCCCCCAGGAAATCCGGGAGCTGCAGGCTCAGCTGCAGGAGCAGCACATCCAGGTGGAGATGGACATCTCCAAGCCCGACCTGACGGCTGCGCTGCGGGACATCCGCGCCCAGTACGAGAGCATCGCTGCCAAGAACATCGCCGAGGCCGAGGAGTGGTACAAGTCCAAGGTGCGGGAGGCGGTGGGCTCTGGGCTGGCCCCAGCGCGGCGGATCCCAGCCATCCCGGTGGCTGTGCCCGCTGACCCTGGTCTCTCCCCAGGTGTCTGACCTGACTCAGGCGGCCAACAAGAACAACGATGCTCTGCGGCAGGCAAAACAGGAGATGCTGGAGTACCGGCACCAGATCCAGTCCTACACCTGCGAGATCGATGCCCTCAAGGGCACGGTGAGCTGTGGGCAGCGTTGCGGAGACCCCCAGCTTCCCTGCAAGGACCTGCTGCTCTGGGGCTGCTCGGGTTCTCTGGGACGTCTCTGCGCTGGGGGGCTCTTCCCAGCTCTCTGACTTGCTGCCATGGGGGGACCCGTCCCCCAAATTTGGGCTGCACCTCCCCCAGCGGCAGTCTGGGCCTCTGCGAGGTGTTTTGGCAGAGCCCCGGGGTCAAGGCACAGATTGCAAAAAGTGCCGCAGCCTGGGAGGCTCCAGACAGGCGGGCATAGGGCTCAGGGTGTCTGGTTGCAGGCTGGGAAGGTGGTTGCAAACAAACAGGGCACAACAGTCCCGCTCCAGCACGGTCACGGTCACGGGCACAGGAGCCAGCCAGCAGCCACCAGTGCGGCAGTGCCACCCCCGGGCAGCCGTCCGGTGCTCCTGCACCTCTCCGTGCCCTCCTGTTGGGGTAGGATGGCTTTGCTGGGTGGCCTGGGCACCCAGGCAGAGGGTGCTGGGGTTGCCCAGCACCTGCCCAGCTTGCCCCCACCGGATCCTGCTGCCCAGCACTGGGCAGATGGAGGGTGATAGCCATCCATCACAGTCCCACATCAGCTGGACCCAGCCCAGGGCTGACCACGGCTCTCCCCTAGGACCCCCCCCACCAACATCCCCAGCTCCCACCCCAGGTGACCCCTGGCCCCTCTAGGTCCACCCCCTCGCTGAGCTCCCCTGTCTCCCCAGAACGACTCGCTGATGCGCCAGATGCGGGAGATGGAGGAGCGCTTTGCGGGTGAGGCCAGCGGGTACCAGGACACCATTGCCCGGCTGGAGGAGGAGATCCGGCACCTGAAGGACGAGATGGCCCGGCATCTGCGCGAATACCAGGACCTGCTCAATGTCAAGATGGCCCTGGACGTGGAGATCGCCACATACCGAAAGCTGCTGGAGGGCGAGGAGAACCGGTGAGCAGCTGGGGGGCAGGACAAGGCGTGGGGACCAGCAGGTCAGCTGTTTTTTGGGGCTCCCACCCCGTGAGCAGCCACCTGAGGGCTGAGCTCTCCCCTCTGTGTTCCCGCAGGATCAGCATCCCCATGCACCAGACCTTTGCCTCCGCACTCAATTTCCGAGGTGAGCATCGCCCTGTGAGGAGTGGGACCTGGGATGAGTCCCTGGGGGTCCCAAGTGTGGGGGAAAATCTCCCTCCTGAGGGGCTGCAGCCAGGCTGGCAGGCTGGGGACCCACGGGTGCCACATTGAGACCCTGGTGTGGGGGCACTCGGTTGGGTGTTGCCATGATCTAAGAGGGGTTTAAGCCAGCGCTCCTGAAGCCACCCAGTGGCCTCAGCCCCACTGCTGTCCCCCCATGCCACATGTCCCCATGGTCCCATCCCCATGTCCTCCCACCCGCAGAGACCAGCCCAGAGCAGCGTGGCTCCGAGGTGCACACCAAAAAGACCGTGATGATCAAAACCATCGAAACCCGTGACGGGGAGGTGAGCGCAGGGTGGCACCGGGGGGGGGTGGGGAGGCGGGGGGGCTGAGCACCGTGCCTGTCACCGCGCTCGGGGGGCTCCGGTGCTGGCACGCGTGGTGTCTCACGGTGCCTCTCTCCTGGCAGGTGGTGAGCGAGGCGACCCAGCAGCAGCATGAAGTGCTGTAGAGGAGGCCGCTCTGGCAGCCCACCGGCACCTTCCGTCCCTGACTCCGTCCTGCCGCCAAGCCCCCCTCCTGCCCCTCACCTCGCCCCCCAGCGCTCCCCCGGCACTGCCCGAGGGGTCACCCCTGCGCAGCCGCCTCCAGACCCCCTGCACCCCCGGGCTCTCTCCTTCGGCTTCAAAAGCCTCGCTCTGCTTTCGCAGCTTCGCAGCGGCAACGCCAGCGTCAGGATCAGGCCCGGGCTGGGGGGGCGGCAGGAGGGAGGGAGGGCACAGGCAGGAGGGGCTGGGGGGAGCAGGTGGTGGCCTGGGCCAGCTCCCCGGAGAGCCGGACGGTCCCAGCAGCGGGTTCTGGATCCCCCCATCAGCCCCTTCCCCGCGCCGGGCACGGGCTCGGGGTTCGTCCTGCGGCAGTGGGGACCCGTCTCCCCACGCCGGCACCGCCAGCCTCCCCGGAGCTGGCACTTCTCTGGGTGCATGGCAGCGATGCCAGGGATGGGGAAAAGTGGGGTCCGGGCTGAGCCCCCCATTCTCCACCCAGCTCGGAGCCAGGGTGCTCCCAACCTGCGTGTCCCCCCCGGCCCAGGGGGGCTGGGGCCCGGCGCTCCCCCCAGCCCCAGAGGCAGCCCCGTGGGGCAGAGAAGGGCAGCACCTGCCCCCCCCCATGGCGGGGACCCCCAGCAGCAGGAGGCTGCACGGGGCCAGGCTCGTGAGCCGAGAGGGTACCCGTAGGTGGACACAGGAGAGAGGAGGAGTGAGTGAGTGGGAGAGAGGGGGGAGAGAAGGAGAGGAGCCGGAGAGAGGCCCGGGGGCCAGGGCAGGCACCCCCACCCCTTGCCCCACTGCACCCCCACCCCACCGCATCTATGTGACTCTTCAGGCGGCTGAAATAAACAGCGGAGCATCACCCCTTCCTCCCAGCGCATCTGTGGGGCAGGGATGGGGTGGTGGGGTGAGGGGAGGCGGCACCCAGGGGGGCATCACACGGGCCCACAGGACTGGGCTGGGGTGGATGGGGGCGGCCAGCATCTCCCTGAGCCTTGTCTTCCCTAGGCTGCTGGTTCCCCCCAAACGTGTACATCCGTCACACTGAAGGTGCCCCAGAGCATTTTGCTGCCTGTGGTGGTGGGTTTCCCAGTTGCACTGGGTGGGGGAATCCTTGCTGGGACTGGGGGCAGTCGCAGCCGAGACCAGAGCAGGTCTGGAGGGGCTCTGGATGACCATCCCCTGTCCCTCCCATACACCCAGGGCCTCACACCATGGCCCAGTGTCTCTCAGCCCCACCGCCACTCCCTTTCTGCCCTCACCTGGGCCAGCCCTGCCCCAGACCCACACGTGCGCAGGACCTCTCCGAGCTCCCCGCATTGCCCCTGACGTGCAAGCAGAGCCCCCCTCATCCCAAATCTACCTCATCCCAAATCTACCTCCTCCCCACACCCCACGGGCATCAGCCCCACCACCCCACGCCTGCCCTCACCCAAGGCTCAACCTCCAGCCTCAACCTGCCCCCTACACCCTCTCCCCCCAAACACACATGCCCCCCTCCCTGTGCTCAGGGTGTGGTGGTCTTGGCTTTGGCTCCTTCGCCCCAGAGATGGGGCATGCAGCAGGGGAACCCAGGGCTGAGCATCTGGAGAGATGGGAGAGGTTTAGGGTTGCTCTGCCCCGGGAGGTGTTAGAGGGTCTGCCCCTCCTTGCCAGGGGCTGGGCAGGGGGCTTGGCAGGGGGTGGCGTTTTAGGGACAAGGCAGGTGCTGCAGCCAGCAGTGGGGACGGGGCTGGGGGGTCCCTGGTGGAGAGGCCAGCGTGACAAACCCATTTTAGCTGCGGCGCTGGCCAGGGCCGGAGGGCAGGGTGTCAGATCTCAAGGGCTGTCTCCAGCAGGTGGCCCTGTGACACCGAGGACGGTCCCCAGGGCTGCCCTGGGGAGGGACGACACCTCCCTCCCTGCCCGGCCCAGGCTGGCTGGGCCAGGGCTCTGCCCTTGGGGCTGGGGGGGACAGGCAGGGAACAGAGCAGCCCCTAGCCCGCAGGGCAGCACAGGCAAGGAGGAGCCCCCCAAACCTCTCGCAGGCTTCTCCTCCAGCCCCCAGCGACCCTGGGCTTGCTCAGCCTCTCTGCGGCTGGGCGGTGGATCTAGCAAGGCACCCCGCTCCACGTGCCCCAGCCACCCCAGCCGAGGGGATCCTGGGGTCTTCCCCTCGCTGGTGATGCTCCACTGATGCTGGCACCCTTGGGCCGGTGGCAATGGGCTGTGGCAAAGCCAGCGGGGCTGGTCTGCAGCTGGGAAGCAGCGTGGCATATCGCTCGTGTGCTGCTCACCCAGATTTACAGCCCCAGCGAGGGCGGACGGGGCCAGGTGCCGAGACGCGTGCCATGGGGCCAGGGAAGCCCTGCCTTGCCTGGGGGTGGCGAGGCAGCGTGCGGCACAGGCAGTCCCTGGTTGCTGGCTGTCTGGGGCACAGCATGTGGGAGCTCTCATGGGGCACACCAAAATCACACAGCAGGGCTGGAACGGGGGGCTGGCTGGGACCCACGCTGCCCAGGGCAGCGACGCAGGGGCTCGGGGAGAGAGATGGGGTTTCATTGTGTTTGCAGCCTCCCGGCGGGGTGAGTTTGGGGTGAGCAGGGATACAGGGATCCTCCCCTCCGCTACCTCCTGGGGATGGGGCATAAGGGCCCCATGGGGCTGGCTCCTGCCCGGGGTCTCGTGTTGCAGGAAGCATGACGGTGTCCTTTCCCTCCACATGCCACCAGGGTCTCTCTGTCCTGATCCGGTGACACCACCAGAGAAGAGGAAGGTGGGGAGGAAGGCTGGGTCCCCCCCAAGCCACACTGCTAATATGGAAAGGCGCTGGCCCCTGTCTATCTTTGCAAGTGGAGCTGGGCTGCAGGGCCGGGGCGGCAGCCGCGGAGAGGGGGAGCTCGGCCAAGGAATGTGACATATCAGAGGCAGCTGCCACTTCAGGAGAGGGGGCAGAGGGAGAGCAGCTCACCGGGGGCCGTGCGGGACGGGACGGGTGAGGGGGGGGACGCCACGGCCCCAGCGCCGGGACGGCTCAGCGAGCGGCCGGCACCCGTGGGACTCGCACACGGAGGAGCAGGTGCCGAGGCGCTGGGCAGGCTCAGGGTCGCAGCGGAGCATGGGGTGTGGGTGCCGCACTGCGCGGGGCTCTCAGTGAGCAGTGGCTCGGCGAGCAGCAACCCGAGCCCCCGCCTAAAAATAGCTCCTCGCTTGCCCACGGCGCTGCGACCTTCGGGGCTGCAGCCGGCGGCGGGGAGGCACCGAACCGGACGGCACCTGGGCCGGGGGGCCGCCTCTGCCCCGGCACCCCTGGAAGGCACCCAGCACCCCTGGGCTGCAGGCAGGGGGGGAAGAGGGGCACGGCGCTGCGGGCTCGGGGCGGAGGGGGTCACGGGCAAGGGCAGGGCAGCTGCAGACATGCACCGAGCGCAGGGACGTGGTGGCACGAGTAGGGCCGGTGGGGAGCCTCGGGTGGCCCCGCCGAGCCCCGGCATCCCCCCGAAGCGCGCCAAGGTCACGGTGGAGCCGGGGGCACCTGAGGAGGGCCCAGCTCGCTTGGCGGCACCATTTTTTGCACGGAAGCTGAAGAATGCGGCGATTGGCACCGGCTGTGACATCCGGCTGCGGGTGGTGGCCGTGGGCAACCCCCGGCCCAGCCTCCACTGGTACCGAAATGAGGAGCTGCTGGCCCCATGTGAGGAGGAGTATGGCACCCTCTGGATCCGTGACAGCAAGAAGGAGGATGCCGGCGTGTACACCTGCATCGCCGAGAACGAGCGGGGAGAGGCCATGACCAGCGCCGTGCTGGCCATCATTGACATGGAAGGTAAGGGCGGCATGGCCGCTGGCACGGCCATGCTGGCACAGCCATGGGCACGGGTTGGCTGAGGGCGGCAGCGGTGTTTTGCAGGCTCCCGCTGCAGTGCGTGCCCGGGGCCAGCCAGGGCTGGGCTTTGCGGTGCCTGCCCCGCTGCAGGCTGGGGTGCCCTGTGCCGTCAGCACTGGGGCGGCTCTCTGGCCTGGGGTGAGCATGTGGCTGCAGCACGCGCTGCCAGGCCAGGCAGGGTGCCAGGGCTGGGCACGGCGGTGTCGGGAGCATGTGATGCCAAGCCTGCTCAGGGCAGGAGGAGAGAGAGAGATGCAGCTTGGGTACACGGCACCGTCCGCAGCCACCAACATGGTCCCCAGTACCCCCCAGTGCCCCTGCATGAGCCATCCCCACACCAGCTGCCCACAGGCAGAGCTGCCTGTGGCATCACCATCACGCCTGTACCAGGCACTGGGACTGCACTGGGAGAACTGGGACTCCCGGGGTGGGGCTGGGGGGAGGAGCCTAACTTGGCAGGAGGTGGGGCTGCCAAGTGGGTGGAGCCTGTGCCCTGCAGTGGGCGGGGCCTGACTGATAATAAATTGGTTAATTAGCAGGGATGGAGGCCTATGGTAGCCCCTCTGCTCATTACTCCTGTATGCAGCAGCTGGGTGTGCTCCTCTGGTGCATGGGGAGGGAGTGGGGACTGCTGTGGGCCCTTACATGGGTGGGCCTCATCCTGCACAGGGGCCAGGCAGGTTTGCGGCTCAGCCCTCTCTGCCCCAGGATGGATGCCACCTCCTTGGGGCATTGCAGACCTGGATGTCGGGGAGCGTGCGGTGCTGGCCGGTGGCACTGCTCTGAGACTGTGCTGTCTGCATGGGGACAGTGAAGGCAGGGAGCGAGGCAGGCGGTTCTGAGCCCCGAGGCTCCAGGGAAGGAGCTGCACCCGGGGATTTGCAGCATGGGAGGCACGCTGGAGATGCTGCGCCTTGAGGGGGGGACTGGGTGGCAGTGGGGGGCAGAAGGAGAGCCTTTGTCGTGCTGAAGGGGAGGGGTTGCTCTGTGTGAGCTTAGAGGCTGAAGAGCAGTGTTTGGAGGATGGAAGAAGGTGTATGTACTGCTCACGGGCCTGGTGGGGGGACAGGGGGAGCAGAGAAGTGTGCAGGAGGGGTCCCATGGGGGTCTGAGAGGGGTCACTGTGCATCGCGCCTTTGGGGACCATGGCACTGTGCAGTTGGATGCGTGGCGCTGCGTGTGCAGAGAGAGTGGGAGACGTGCGCTGACCCGTGGGGTGGGAGCAGCCTGTCCCGGGGGGGGGCCGAGGGTGGGGGTTCACCATGTTCTCACATTCGGATGTGCAGCTGCACCTCCCCATGGCACCGCCAGCCCAGGCCCCCCTGCCTCTGCCCGGCAGCGCAGCATGGCCTAATTTCCCCAGGTGCCTGTTCCCTTTGTGCTGACGCATTTGTCCCTGCTCCCGATTCCCACCTGCCTTGCTGCTGCCTTTCTGGAGCAGCTGAGGGAGGGACAGAGCAGCCGGGATTGCCTAAGGGGTGAATGTCACCCTGCCCCGGGCGCTCCTCCCGGCCAGTGCCTGGCCACGGGTGCACCACCATGGAGCAAACAGCCGCCCAAAAAGCTGGCCCTGGGGCAGAGATGCCTCTGGAGCCCCACAGGCTCCGGGGCACCAGGGCAGAACGGTCTCTGTGGTGTGCCATGGCAGTGCCCAGGGAGCACCGTGTCCTGCCAGGTGCTGGAGAGGGGTGATGGTGTGGAGGTGATTGGATGTGGTGGGGGGTCCAGCCCTATCGCCTGGCCCCATTGCAGGGCGCTGGCATTCAGCGTGCTGTTCCCCCGAGGCCATTTTCTCCATGCTGGCAGCGGAGCAGTGAGAAGGGTCATCGTGTGAAATGGAGGAAATGTGCCACTGCTCTGCACCCGCCTGCCCTGACACTCTGCCAGTATGTGTGCCGTGGCTCACCCGCCTCCGGCATGGAGGCCCAGGCTGCTCAGGGGCTCCCCACTGAGACACCGCTCTCTGGGGACTGTGGAAGTTCCACTGGTGGCTGTGCCATCCCTGTGCCAGTCAGGGACACCCTGTCCTTGTTCCCTGGGGGCCCTGTGAGCTGGCTCATCGGCCAGTTTTGGGGCAAGGGGGCTGTGTGCAAGGTCCCCAGGCAGGATGAGGCCTTTCTCCTGGCCTGGGCTCCCGGCCCCTGTGTCTGGAGGTGTTGGGGTGCCCTTGCTCCGTTCGCCTCTGCCGGGTCGTGGTCTCTGGCGAGCACAGAGCCCGGTCCTTCACCTTCTCTCCCTGGTACAGGGGCCAGGCTGCAGCTCTCTGTGGGGCCAGCATCGGCTGTCCCCAAGGTGGCTCAGGTCACTGCTGGTGGGGTGGGGGGCTCTGTGCCGCCCAGCTCCATGCTCAGCCCCGGCAGCTCCTCCTGCACCAGCTCAGCATTCCCCCTTGCTCGCACGAGCTCGATTTAGCTCCTCTAATCCCTTGCCCTGAATCTGTCGCTCCACCCCACTAATGATTTTCTCCTGCTCTTCTCCCAGGTCCCCCAAGTGCGTCAGTGCCCGGTATGGGGAGAAGGGAGTGCATGTGTGGGGCTGGCTGGGCAGCCAGGTGCAGGGTCTCCTGAGGGCACACCATCCCTGCTATGTCCCACTGTCCCCGCCGTGTCCCACCGCTCTGCCCCTCTCCCGCTGCAGGTTCTCCCTCGTGCCCCGGCTCCGTGGGCACAGGTGGGGTATGTTGGCCCTTCTCACACCAGCACCAGGCTGGTCCAGGGGCTTCCTGGGTCCATCCAGGGACCCTTCAGCCCCTTCCAGCCAGCCCTGGTCCCCACTGTGGCTCCATCGTCCGCAGGCTTGCTAAAGGCTATATCACCTCTCAGCTACATCTCCTGAATTTTTTCAATGTAAACTGGATTAAATCACCTCTGAAGAACCCGTGCTAATCTCCTTTAGAGCCCCGCGCTGCCTGATCCTCCCCGCTGGGGCTGCCTCTTGTTTCAAGGTTGGATGTGTCCGTCTTGGGCTCCCACAGCGGAGTCTTGCTCCACTCGCCTCCACCTGCACTCAGCAATCAAACTGCCTTGGAACCTTTCCTCTGCCCAGGGAACAGCCTGCACCCGCCTGGATTTGGGAACAGGGAAGGGGGCAGGAGCTGCCTGTGTGTGGTGACCATGCATGGCCCCTTCCCGTCCAGCCCAGAGTTACAGTGGGGCAGCGTGGGCATGATTTGGGGCCGGTGGTGTGCGGAGATGGCAATGGCACCCCGGTGGGGATGGCCACGCTGAAAGCGTCCCTGGTGGCTCAGCACCTTTGACCATTTATCTCAATGCCTAATTTTAGTTCCTTATTTTGCAGCGCTATGCCCATGTTTAATGCCAACTGCCCGTTCCCTCCGGAGCCCCTGCCAGCCCTGCTCAGGGACCGAACAGGACCTAAAGCCTCCCTTCGCCATCTCCTCCCTCCCCTGGGACTCTCTGGGGCTGCCTCAGTTTCCCCTTGATGTCCCTGGCTGTCCCCCCAGGCCCAGGACACAGCAGCATCTCGGAGGAACCTGGGATGCAGCAAGAGTCCACCATGGGGTGGGCACCATGCCCGGCTGTGCCAGCGCAGGGGCTGCCTCTGCAGAGCTGCTCGGCTGGTGCCACCCTGGGTGCTGGTCTCAGCTGGCACAGGGACAGGTCCCCAGGGCTGGGCAGTGCATTGGGGATGGGACTGGACCTGGCCCTCAGGATGCCCGCAGCCGCCAGTCCCCAAGCACAGCCACACGCCCTGAGGCTGTGCCTGTTCCCTGTCCCCAGGGGTGGCACCAGGGCCAGCCCACGGGCAGCTGCCAGGGCCCCAGGCTCCCAGCTCTGCCCCCAGCCACACGGGCAGGGTACTGGCGCGGTGGCCACGCGTGCCGGGTCCCCATCCCGGGGCGCTGCGGACCGGGAGGGCCGCTCCCAGGCGAGCGGGGCAGCGGGTGCAGCTGTCCAGTCACTCACCTCCACCCCTGCCCTCTCGCCCGCTGCTGGGGGGTTATTTTTGCTGAGGAATGTGCCGTCCCCTCGGATTCTGGCGGGCTGCAGGGCTTGTGTTACAGGCGAGAGGCTGAGACCCAGGTCTGTGGGTGGGTAAATATAGCACCGACTCTCGGGGCTGCGTGATGGGGAGGTGGCCTCTTCCTTCTCCTGGGGCTGCCCAGCACTCCCTGTGCCTGCCCAGCACTCCCTGTGCCCCTCCTGCTTCCCCACACGAGGTTGCAGGCTTGTGCCCTGGCAGAGTGGCACTGGGAAAGGGCTAGCTGCTTCTGCCCTGCTGCCTGCTCTCTTGCCTGCTTCCCCCCAGCCCTCGGCACACAGCCCCTCAGCCCCAGGTAGGGGGGATGCCGGGAGCGGGGCTGGCACCGCAGGGATGAAATGCCTCCTGCCATCCCGCTCCGTGCCCAGGCACCCGGAGCCAAGGTCACATTGCTGTCCTGAGTCCCCATGTCCTCCGCCTGCAGCGGGCACCGTGTGCTCGGGCATCCTTCTAGTGGTGGCAAGGGGAGGAGATGCTGGGGAGGGCACCTGGGTGTCCCCTGGCCCTTGGGAGAGGGGTCACAGCAGAGCATTGCTCTTCCCCAGGGCCAGAAAGCCGCTGCGGTGCTGCCCTGCCCAGTGACGAGGGCCATCCCACTGCATTTACTTCCTCCTGGGGACAGGGCTGGGGACAGGGCTGGGGACGGTCCCCACCTCCCCAGGCTCCCAGCACATCCCCACCTCCTGCAGACCATCACCAGCAGCTCCAGGAGGCACAAACGCATGAAAGATTCATGCCCAGACCTCCTCCTACCCGTGACGGCTGCACACACCCACCGCCATCAATTATTCAAGCACCGAGACAAGGGGGCTGATGGCCGGGGCTGGGTGGCCAGTGCCCGTGGCCAGTGCTGCAGTGCAGGGGCAGGATCCACGCAGAGCTGCTGGGGAGGCCCCGCAAGGCGTGGGGAGCTGCCGCTCTCTGAGCAGCGTAATTAGTGCTGCATTTTGAGCAAGTGTTTGCTGTCTGCTTTGCTCGGGGCCGGTGTGTGTCCAGCAGGAGAAGCTGGAGCTGGGTGGCAATGGGGCCACCTGCTCCAGCTCTGCCCCTTGTCCATGTCACAGTGGTGCTGACCCTGTCCCCTGCCCCGTGTCCCTGTCCTGCAGTGGAGCAGGGCAGTGCCAGGGCTGCCCCTGGGCTAGGGCAGGGCAGAGGGGCCGCCCTGGGTGCAGGCTCCCATCACCTCCCACCAAACACCTTCTGCAGGGACTTTGCCATAGCGGGGGGATTTGCAGGTGCTGCTGCCCCTGGCAAGGACTGTCAGGCCCTGCAGCAGGCGCAGCCCCTCGCAGGTGATGCAGCGGCTCCCAGGGGTGCAGTATCTCTGGGGCAGCCCAGAGTCACTCCTGGGGCTTTTGCTGACGGATGGCTGAGCGGCAGAGCCACAGTCGCTGGGAAGGGCTGTGTGCCCGGCCAGCCGGGAGCTGTGGCTGATGGGGCAGCAGATGTGGCAGTCAGAGGATACTCAAATGACTGTATTTTGGCTGGGCACATGTGGTCCCTTCCTGGGGCCAGCCCTGGGGCTGTCCCTGCAGGTGCTCTGGTGGCAGCACCCTTGCCCTGGCACCACCGTGTGCCAAGAGCAAGCCTTGGTGCTCCTTCCTGGCATCCCTGACCAGGCTTTTACCCCACTTCAGTTTGAAAAAAAGGCACAGACTGTGCAGGTCTGCGGCAGCACCATAGGCATGCACGGCCTGAGTGGGAGCACCTGGCAGGGAGACCCTGGGCGCAGGGACCCTGGCAGACATGAGCCCCATGACCCGACCCTTTACCCAGCCCTGGCTCAGGGGTACTCACCTCTGTCCGCACCCAGGGCTGGGGGGCTCAGCAGAGTCCTCTGGCTCTGATGGGAGATTCCCTCAGTGCCAGCTCTGGCATTCGGGGGACTCGCCTGACGTGCAGGGTCTCCACGGAAACCCCACAGCATCACTCGAATTGTGGGACTGTCAGATATGTTGTATAAACAGCTCCTTTTGTACTGGGTAATTTGCAAGTTATTATGGAGCCATGAAAAGTCTCATGTTGGGAGTCATGGGCTGGGAGGGGAAGCAGAGAAAAGCTGCCAGAGCTGTCAAGCGTCGTGGGGAGCGTGATGCCTGTGCGCAGCCCCGCGTGGGGTGGCCAGCTCCCCAGGGGACAGGTGAGCACCATGGGGACAAGCGCTGGGTGGGGAGGCCTCCAGCAGCATCCCCATGGATGCTCTGCAGTGGGAGGGGGGACAGCACAGACAGCCGGTGGGGCTGGGACCTTGGCAGGCTCTCCAGGAGCCTGGAAAGGGGGCTGATGGGTGCTGTAGGGCTCAACAGCTTGGTGAGCTGGTGATGCAGGGCACCAAGAGCAGTGGGGGGTATGGCAGGCAGAAAGGCCCTACCAAGGCTGTAGGGCTGGGACTGCCCCTTTGGCTTAGGGGCTTAGGGAAAGGCTGGCAGGGCTGGGGATGCTCAGCTGGGGCAGGTGTGCCGGGGTTGTGCCAGCACCCCGGGGGCACTCATAGGTCTTAATGGCCCTGACCAGCCTCACCGAGGACACCCACCCACAGCTTCTGCCCACACCCCGGGAGCCCCATCATAGCTCGGTCCTGGGCACCCAGTCCTGCCCTGAGCTGTGCCATGGGTCCTCACCCCAGCACAAGGGGAGGTCTTGTGTGTCATGCAACACTGACAGGGACAACAGCCTACCTCCCCGGGCCAAGCTTGTGTCCCCCCCAGCCACAAAGCAGTGATGGTAGCCCAGGGCTGAGCAGTCCAGCCCTACCATCCTGCATGGGTCCTGAGGCACCCGGGAGGCAGGGTGCAAGGTCTGCGTTAGGGCACTGGGTGCCTGGGGATGGGGGCTGTGGGGTTTGCGAGGGGAGGCTGTGGGGTTTGCAAGGGGGACTCATGCTGTGGCGTGGGCAGTGCCAGGCCGGGGGGGGTTGCTGTGAAGGACTGTGCCCATATCAGCTCTCGTTCACGTGCAGGTGGGTCAGTGGTGCTGGGACCCACCCCCATGTCTCAGTAAGGGGACTTTTCTGCATCGCCGATGGCTGGAGGATGTGGTGGGCTTAGCGGAGGCTGACAAAGTGCTGGTGAGCCTGGATCTTGTCTGGGCACTGCCATGGCACACCGCGGCTGTGTTGCTGTGTGCAGGGTCATGGCAGTTGCGGCAGCTGTGGCAGTGGAGCTGCGCTGTTTGGGGGCACTTTGGGGGCAGTTACGTGCGGCGCTGGCGCGGTGTGTTGTGACATTCTTGTCCCCGTCGGGGTGCGTGCGGGAGCCGCGGTGGTGGGCTGAGAAGAGCAGTCCCCGCCCCGGGCGGTGGGGCAGGACGGAGCGATGGCAGGGGACAGCGGGACAGCCGCCTGGCTGGGCAGGGGGCTCGGACCCCTGGGTGCGGTGGAGCCAAAGCCAGCGGGGGGGAGGACGCGTGCCCGCCCTCCCCGCGGCTGCTGTCGCCCCCCGCCACCTGTGCCCTGCCCGTCCCCCGCCGCTGTCACTGCGTGCCGGGGCTGGCGGGGGGGCGGAGGCGAAGGCAGGCGGGGGAAGGATGGAGGGAGGAGCACTCCAGTGATGCTTCATGCTCACAGCTCCAGCCCTCCCGAGAGCCCAACCTGGCTCCAGCCCTTTCTCTCCCTTCGCCGTCCCCGGCTGCCGGCGGTGCAGGATGCTCGGGGCGTCGCTTGTCCCCCCGCCGTGCTGACAGCGGGGACCCCGCCGGGAGCGGGCTGGCGTCCTGCCGGGCCTGAGCCGCCGGGACCGGGCCAGCGGGGCTCTGCAGAAGCATGAAGAAAATCTGGGTGAAGAAGCGTTTCCAGGTAAGGGCTCCGGGCTGCCGCGCCGGGGGTGCCGGGAGGAGGGGGCAGTGCCGGGGAGCGAGGGCGCATCGCGATGGGGACGGGGACGGGGATGGGGACGTCCCTCCAGCCCTGCCGCTGCCACCCGGGGCTTCGCCCATCGCCGGCTCCAGCCCCGCTTGCAGAACCGCCATCTGCCTGCCTGTCCTCGCCAGCCCGGGCAGGAGGGCAGAGGGCAGGTGCTCAGCACCGCCAGTGCCACCAGCGGGACTGGGACCCCCACCGAGGTTTCCCCCTACGCCACCCTCTCCCCTCTGTGCTCTCCGGAGCCGGGGAGGCAAATGGAGGCTGCTTCATGGCTCCCCCGGCCCCACTGCCGGTGGTCACGGAGCTGGAGAGGCTTTGCATGCGTCATCCCCTCGGCGTCAGGAGCATGCCTGGCACAGGCGAGGCTCCTCCGCGGGCCCCGCCGCACGCTCCGTCGCCCAGCAAGGAGCAAGGACGTCACTTGGCCTCGGCAAGGGGTGGAGGATGGGGGGCAGCCTTCCAGGAAGCCCCCCCGGCTCCCCTGGGGCCCACCTCGCTGCTCCACCCAGCGCAGGCACGTAGCCTCCCTGCTGTCACACTGCCTGGTGGCCCAGCAGGGGCTGGGGAGGGACTGTCACCTGCAGCCCCTTCCCAGGGGTGCGGGATGTGGTGGGGGACACTGGTGCCCAGGGGTGCTGGGAGCCAGATGGGGGGGTCCCTGCGGGACGGGGGGGGTGGCACTGCCTGGCTGCCCCATCTGCCCTTGGGGGCAGCAAGCCCAGGGGCTTGTCTGTGTGGTGGGTCAGGGTCCTGCTCCACTGGCCGAGCATGGGGGGTGGGTATCAGGACACCCACAGTGGCTGTCCCTCCACACAGGCAAGCCACCCACTGCCTCCCCCCCTCACCCCGTCCCTGCTCCCTGTCTGCCTGTCTTGCACCAGTGGCACCAGTGCCGTGTGGTGCTCGGCTCCACATGCCAGGCAGTGGTGGTCTGCACCGGGTGTGCTCCATGGCCCCAGGAGCCCCTTCTCCCCCGTGACTCCCCTTGGACCCATGGCTAGGGATGCCCCATGCCAGGGCCAGGGCAGGACCCCAGCCCAGGCAGGGGGGGTCTGAGCCTGGCGCAGGGGAAGGAGGCAGCACCAGGGCTCACCCGGCTGCCCCATGGGGCAGGGCAGAAGCCGGGTGCTGATCCCAGCCAGCCCTTCTCCCCACCCCGGGCTGGGTGGTCACAGAGCAGGTTCATGGGGCTCCCCCACCCCTTTTCCCAGGGTGCAAATGAAATCCCAGGCAGGGAGCACCCCCCCGCTATTCAAATGGCCCCTTCGCCCAGGCCACGGCCCCGCAGCGAGCCCCAAGCTGCTCCTGCCGCCTTTCCACCTCCTTGCTCGGGGGTGACCCTGCATCACCCAGCACTTGCTCCTCGCCGAGCTGCGGGTGGGCGCTGCGCCCAAGGGGGTCCGGGCTGCAAGTTGCCCCAATCCCGCAGGGACCTGTTGCAGGGCAGAGGGGAGGGGGCTCAGCCACCCCATAGCTCTGGGCGATGGAGCCCAGCCCAGGCCCGCTGGGTGCAGTCACCATATTGGGTGGGGAGCTGGTGGCGCCAATCCCTGGGGAAGCCACAGGAGCACCCGATAATGGCACTCAATTGCATTTTCATTTTTTAATGGGGGAATTATCCGCCGATGGTGCAGTTAATCACTCATCTATCTTTCCCTGGCCTGGAAGACGGGCTGCCAGCCAGAACCAGCACAGTCAGCCTGAGGGGGGGTGAAGCCTGGCTCAGCCTGAATACAAATGTGTCTCGTGCAGCCGCTGCCCTCCGCCCAGCACCGCATGCAGGTGGGGGGCCGGTGGGAGCCCCCCAAGGGCTGCCCACCAGCAGGGGCTGCCCTTGCAGTGGCAGCAGCTTTGGGCGTGCAAAATAAGCCTGCTGCCCTTCCAAGGGCAACTCACTGCTGGCCGTGCTTGGCTGCCTGTCCCCGGGGGCTGCCTGTCCCTGGGGGCTATCTGTCCCTGGGGGCTGCCTGTCCCCAGGGGCCATCTGTCCATGACCCTGCCTGGGAGCTGTGGGGAGGCAGGAGGGGCTGGTTGAGCAAAGGGCTTCAAGAAAGCTGGGTGTCCAACCCTGGGCTCCACGCTGGGTAGAGAGAGCACAGGGCGTCAGTGTCCTGGGGAGACCCTGTCACCCAGACTGGCTGGGAAGGATGCTCCATCCTGGCAGCCCTGCCCTGCCTGTCTGCACGCCGCATCCCCGCTCCTGCCTGCCCTGGAGATCACCCCATCCCTCTGCTTCCCTGGGAGACGGCGTCGGTGCACGCCAGGCCTGGCAGCCGGGTCGCCCTCGGCCAGTCCCTCCCTTGGCAAGCGGGTGCCTGGCCCTGGGCTGTGGCGCAGAGGGCAGCCAAGCTGGCAGGGAGCTCCCGGCGCCTCTGCCCCGTGCTTGGGTCCCGCCTGCCTGCCCAGACGGTGCGGGCGAGCGTGGGTTCCACGCCTCCAGCCCTGCGCAGACGGGCCAGTCCCATGCCACTTGTGCCAGGCAGCCTCTCTTGCAGCTGGCACGGCCTCCACCAGGGATGGGGGATGCTGTCCCTGGGCTGGGCCAGTGCCCATGGTGGTGTCTGGGCCAGTGCCTAGAAGACGCTTTGCTGGCCCAGTCCCCGTGCTGGCGCGGGCGGTGGCTTCGAAGGGGCTGCAGAGCATTTGGGCACCCGCCCGAGCAAAGACTTTGCTGCAGGCGGTGCTGGCTGCAGGCAGCGGTGCTGGGGCAGCTCCACTGCCCACGGCTGTCACTCTCTGGGCATGAGCCACAGCACAGGGCTGGGGTGTACAGTGTCACCCCCCGGGCACAAGCAGCGGCGCAGGGCTGGGGTGCACAGTGTCACCCCCCTGGGCACAAGCAGCAGCACAGGGCTGGGGTGCACAGTGCCATCCCCAAGGGATGTGTGTGTGGGTGCGTGCGTTGCACACGCAGGTGCATGTGATCGTGTGTGTGCATGGCTGGGCACGCGCTACACGTGTCCACCTACACCCGTCCACGCTGCGAGCGCGGGGGTGTGTGTCCGTAGGTACCCTGTGGGCATGCAGCCGGGGGTGTGCGTGCGAGCGGCGCCTGGTGTGCCCTGCCCGCGGGAGGGTGCGAGCGGCACCGCGTGCGCTGTGCCAGTGTGTGTGGGAGCGGTGCCGCGTGTGCCGCGATGGGGTGTGCACGCACGGGCGTGCCATGCTGGCGCTGTGCGTGAGCAGGCGCGTGGCACCGTGCCGTGGGTAACGCTCTCTTCTCTTTTCCTTTGCAGAAGACCGGCCACTCTCGGCGCTTCGGGCGCTTCACGCATGGTGCGTTGAGTTACCAGGACCCGGCTCACTCTGCCACCCTGAGTGCGCCGGGATGGGGCCCGGGCCCACAGCCATGTGGGGCAGCGGGCAGAGGCTGGGCAGGGATGGGCTGCAGCTTACCAGCCCCGAAACAGGGTCCTGATCAGCCGGGGCTCTCGGTGTCCCCCACAAGGCCAGGCTGCTCCTGGCCCCGCAGCTCCGGTTCCTGGGGGGCTGCCAGGCTGTCGTGGCCGGGCTGGGGAGCCTGGTGCGGTGGCAGTGCATGGGGCAGCTGGCAGCGTGCTGGGCTGCGGAGGGGTGGCTTGGAGTGGGGGGGAGCAGCGTGGCCCCCCACTGCGCCGTGGCAGTGCAGTGGAAAGGAGCGGTGGTGAGGCAGGGGACATGTCCCTCGCCACAGGGGTCTGTTGAGGTAGCTTGCGAGGGCTCAGGCAGTGGTGGGGAGGAAAGGCTTGGCCCTCCCTGGCTGCATGGCGTCGGCTTTCCTGGGACAAGTTGTTAGGGTGGCACTGATCTGGCCTGGCTGCGTCCTGCCCGTGGGGAGGCTCTCACTGATGCTCTACCCCGAGCACCCCTGCTTTATCAACCGGGGCTGTGCTGCGGGGCATGGCTGTATCACGCAGCACTTGCCACCAGTGGGGTAGCGGATGCACTTGTATGTGCCAGAGGGAGGGTGCTTGCACATGGACACGCATATCCGCGTGCCCCAGCACCCCCAGGAGCGTCCAGGTGGGGCACGGGCTGGGGGCTCCGGCCCCACACTGTGGTGCCCTGCAGAGAACGGGCATGTTCAAGAGCTGCGGCGGCGAGGCCAGCTCATGAGGCAGCTCCAGCAGCTCCGGGGACAGGAGGTAGCTATCCTGCCGGGTAGGATGGGGCCGTGGCATGGGGAGGAGATGGTGCCGTGCACTGCGCAGGCAGGACGGTCTGTGCGAGGAGGGTCTGTATGCAGCGCCGGAGCGGTGTGCCGTGAACGTGGGTGCAGAGTGGGGACGTGGTGGGGAAGTCTGGGGGAGCCAGACCTGTGTTCATGTCCCATGTACTCCTGGCCTCTGCCATGGGGCCGGGCAGGGCATAGGGTGCTCCTCGTGGGATCCTGAGATGGGCAAAAGCCCAGTCCTGGCCCCATCCCTGGACCTGAAGCCCAGCACAAGGTGCCAGGCTCTCTGAGCCAGCATGGCCCACCCAGGCGCTGCCCTGGCAAGTCGCTGCCCCAAGGCAGCACAGGGAGATGCTGGGGACAAGGTCCCTCCCTGCTGCCCCCCGCGTCTCTGCAGGCCGGGCCGATAACCGGGTGTTGATGTCTCTCTCTCTCTTGCTGCCCCTATGGAAGCGAAGTTTTCCGCTCCTGCAGGAAACAAAGCTACGGTATGAAGACCCCTGCCCGTTGCCAGCCCCGACCCCAGAGCGGGCCCTGTGCCCCAGCCTGCCGCCCTGCCCATCACTGCCACCATCCCTGCCCTGCCTCCCCATCCCCATGCCGCCTCCACCAGCCACATTCCCACCGCTGGCATGGTCTCCCTTCCTCCCATCATCTGACGCTGCTCCTGCCCGCTTTGTCTGCCTTCCCCCGCCTGCCCTTGCCCTGATGAACTTTCCCACCCCTGGTCCTGCCTTTTCCTGCTGGCAGCTTGTCCCTGCAGGTCACAGTCATGTCCCGTGCCCCAGTGCTGCCTCCTCTCGGAGCTGCCTGGGCACTGCTCTCCTGCTCCTGGAGACACCCAGGTAGACAGTGGGTCTTCAAGGGACAGTGTCAGCCTGGCCTGCTGTCCCCGTGTCCCCTCACCCCCTGCCCTCTTTCCCCCCTCCCCAGACTCGGAGACAGGCGAGGATGAGCCCAGCGACCCCCAGGTGACACAGCGCAGCGAGCTCCAGGATGAGACGGCCTTCAGCACCCCCACGGGTGAGCAAGGGAGCACCCGGCTGGCACCGAGCCCTGGCACTGGCTGCCAGGCACCGATACCCCACAAGGGCTCTGCTGGCCCAGCTTTGGGGTTCTCCTTGGGGAGGAAGCTGTGGTCCACCCATGCAAAGGGGAGAGGGCTTGGGGCAGCCTGCATGGGACACCCCAGGACTCCCCATGGCGGCTCAGCCCTCTCCGAGCAGGGTGCTGGGCTTGTCCCCAGGGGCACCCTGTATCGGCTCACCCCTCTCCTTCCAGGTGGGTCCGACACCCTCATGGACGCCTCCATGAACACAACACCAACCTCAGTGCTGGCCCTGTCACAGGCGGAGGAGCGCTCCAGCTGGTCGGGCAGCCAGCAGACCGTGGTGGAGAAGGAGACGGATGCCAGCCTCCCTGCGCGGGGACCCTACCTCCGCCCCGCTGCCTGGCAGCAGCCGCAGGGAACCCCAAGGCAAGCAAACGCGCCGGCCGAGGTCCGGCACCTGGGAGTGGAGCCGCTGGTGCGGGCATCACGGGCTAATCTGGTGGGCACGAGCTGGGGGTCGGAGGATAGTCTTTCAGTGGCCAGCGACCCATATGGCAGCGCCTTCAGCCTGTACCGAGGACGGGCGCTCTCGCTCCACGTGTAAGTAGCCAGGGAAAGCGCGCGGAGGGGACATCGCGCTGGGGCCATCTCCTTCCAACCCCTGCAGCCATCTCCTCCCCTCCGCCTTGGCTTTCTTTGCCTTCACCGTGCCCGGATGAGGAACGGGGGCTCTGAGCAGTAGGCAGCCTGTTCCCGGTGAGGAGGTGGGAGCAACCTGGGCTGGGGGGGTAAAGGCCCTTGGGTGAGGGGGGGACACGTGGAGTGGGGTCCCTTGTTGCTTTGGCCAGTTTGGGGATGGGGTAACCCCTGCGCCACTGTATGAGCTGCAGCATCCGACCCACATGCTGTGCGTGGGTGTCCCCCCATCCCGCCCAGCGCAGGGTGCAGGGACCTGAGGGTGCGCGGCAGCCTGGGACACCCGCTGGAAAGTCTCTGCCACCTGCAGTCCCTGCCACACAGGGGTGGCAGCAGGGGCCAGGGACATGTTGCCTCCCCAGGACCTGCTGATGTGCTCAGAGCCCCCGTCCCTCCCCGCCACCTCCGGTCCCCATTCCCACAGGCCTGCTCCTTCGACCTCCATCCCGTCCCTTTTTTTGTTTAAGGCTGCTTGTCCCACCAGAACCTCATCTCCACCTTATGATTTCTGCACCATGAACGTTGAGCCCCTCTGGGGGCAGCGGGGTGGGGGGACGTGCCTGCAGCAGCATGTGTAGGCAGGGGCTTGTAGCCTCGGGGACCCCCTCTGTCTTGCAGAAGAGCTGGCCTGTGCCACAATGTCCTGGCACACCAGGACATCCCGTCAAACTGGGGCACCCCCTGGCCCCTGGTGCTGTCTGCATGGCAGCCCTGGGGAGGGGACTCATTGGGTATCCCAGCCTCACCCCGCTGTCCCACATGGGTATCCCTGGGCAAGGCGACACTGCTGTGTCACAACAGCCCAGGACTCTCATCCAACCCAGCCGGCTCCTGGTGGTCTCTGGGTGGCCAGATTCACTTGCCAGGGCCCCTCGAGGCTCCACGGTCCCGGGGGTGCCCTGGCCGCCTGCCCCCTTGCCGTGCCCCATTGGGCACCGTGGTGTGGGCTGGGCGCAGGGATGCAGCCAGGTGGTGAGGGTGGGCTCTGAACCGCGCTCTTCTGTCTCTCCCCTTGCAGCAGCATCCCCCAGGGGGGCTACCGGAGAGATGACCCCCACAGCGGCCCCGTCTCTCCGAAGCCTGGCGCCGAGCCCCCGAGGTCCCCTGCTGCCCTGCCACTGACCACCAAGCCACCCATCCTCCGCTCGCCGTCTCCCCGTGCCGGCCCGTGCCTGCCGCCACCCGCCGGCACCATGTCCCAGACTGCTGCCCGTGGCTCTGGCGTCCCCTCCTTCACACCCGTGACCCCCCGCAAGAAGTCCTCGGTGCCGGCCGAGTACCAGGACACCGTCCCTGAGGAGTACGAGGAGAAGATCAAGAAGCCCAAGTCCTCGGGGTACTCTCAGGGCAGCACGCAAGAGTCCCGTCCCCAGACACCCATGAGCGATGCCTCCGGCCGCATCTCCGTCCGGGCATCGCCCAAGCTGGTACGCGCCGGCTCCAAGATCTTCGAGAGGCTGCAGTACTTCGAGGAGCGGCGGAGGAGCCTGGAGCAGGCGGACAGCCCCTTCCCCGCACACCCCGGCCTGCCCCTGCGCAAGACACGCTCCTTCGACCAGCCCGGCTCCGGCTCACGCCGTGCCGGCATGCCGGGCGGCTCTCGGGACGACATGCGGGAAGGTGGCCCCTGGGAGCCTGGCAGCACGGCAGCTTGCCGGCGTTTGGCCTTCCGGCAGAAAGCTGCGTCTTTCGATGAGCGGGGCAAGTTTGCCAGCCACGTCTACGCCATCGAGCACAAGTTTGCGGAGGAGCTGACTCGCATCAAGCGGACAGTGTCCAAGCAGCAGCTGCGGCGCTCCCAGGAGCTCTGCAAAGCGGGGCTGCCCCCGGCACCCTCACCCCCCATGGCCAGTGAGCCCGCTGCCCCCTGTGCCCCGTGCACCCCCTCCTCACAGGGCGCCGGTGGGCGCAAGGTGCTGCCCCCGAAGACCTTCCCATCGGTGGAGAGCACGCACGTCATCCAGCACCTGGCGCTTTCCAGCGTGGCACTGGTGGGACCCAATGGGGAGCCGGAGCCAGGGGGGCAGCGTGGGAGGAAAGCTCCGGCGCGGGGCGGCACGGCGGCCGGTCAGCCCACCGAGGCGGAGGATGCGGGTGCCAGGAAGGGTCCGCAGCAAGAAGGCACTGGGGAAGTGAAGAAGAAGGAGCAGTGGCCATTAGCGCAAGCCACCCCGCAGGGACGGGCGGCCCTTTCGCAGGCGGGTCCCTCCGAAGGCAGCCCATGCCCGGATGGGGGGCCAGCCGGTGGAGCCCGTGCCCCCGGGGCGGCGAGTGAAGCCCTGGCCGCCCGGCTTGCCGTGCCCCACGGGCTGTACCGGCGGCCGGAGGCGCCCGCGGAAGTGCGGTTCCTGCCCTGGGCGAAGCCGGGGATGGAGCAGGAGGCTCGCCTGGAGAGGAGCTGGGCAGGGCAGCACGGCGCGGGCAGGGAGGTGGAGAGAAGGCAGACGAAAGTGTCAGAGAAGAAAGAGAGTGGCCGGATGGCTCAAGAAGGCAGGAGCACGCGGAGCAAGGGGAAGGGGCGCCGAGCCAGGCCCACATCTCCAGAGCTAGGTAGGGGCATGGCTTTCTGCCCTTGGGGACCCCCCTGGGAGGCATGGGGAGCCCAGGCTGTGCCAGAGAGCACAGGGGTGGGGTGGGGGGACACGGCTCTGGAGGTTGGGGATGTTGGCACCAACCAGTGCCATAAGACAGACCAGCCTGGGTACCAGTTTGCTGGGCCTTGAGGTCATGACACTTGCTGACGTCTCCAAGCCTCCTGCCTGGCACGGGAAGGATGCAGGGTGCTGACCGCTGGCTCCCAGCCCTGGACTGGTCCAGTCCCCTGGGGCACAGGGCACCCATTGCAGCTTGTCCCGGCTGGAACGTGCTCAGTGCTCCAGGTAGGGCGTGTAGCCCAAGCGTCCCCAGGGGATGCTGCGGTGGCTTGGCCGGGGGAGAGGTGCCCTGCCCATCCCAGCACACAGGGGTGAGACCAGGCTGCATCCGGGCCGGGAGCTCCTTCCAGGCTCTGCTCCAGCCAGAGCAGTGCCAGGCCCATGTGCTTGAGGCTCCTGGCGCAGCCCCAGGACCTTTGCCCATGTGCTGGGGCCATGGGAGGGGAGGATGATGCTGATGTGGTGGGGCAGAGCAGCCAGCACTCATTGGGGTGGTGGTGGGAGCTCAGAGTGGGGGCTGCGGTGGGCTGTACAACCCTCCTCCTTCCACACCCCGCTGTCACCCCATCCCTTATGCTGTACAGGGATGTATGGCAGGCTGTACGCTCCCTGCCGCAGTCCTGCTGCAGGCACTGTGCCATGGTGGCCCCTGATGTGACCCTTTCCTGCACTGCATGGCCCGGGGACCTGCTAATGCCTCAGCAAGGGTGGGGGGCACGTGGGGGCAGGGATGGGCAGAGGGTTGCGAGGCCCCTGCTCTGCCTGCATGCAGCCTGGCATGGCACAGGACCCGCTCGCTCCACCCCACTGACAGCCACAGGGCCCATCTCTCCCTGTCCAGAGTCCTCCGATGACTCCTACGTGTCAGCGGGTGAAGACCCCCTGGAAGCCCCCATCTTTGAGATCCCCATCCAGGACATGGCAGTGGCCGTGGGGGCGGAGGTGCTGCTCAAGTGCATTGTCACAGCCAACCCCCAGCCAGAAGGTGAGCGACCGCGGGGCTGGGGCAGTTGGGGGTGCATGTGTGGCAGAGGGGCTCCCTACATGTCCATGTCCCACCCGCTGAGCCGTCCCCTGGGGCCACCTGAGCTGTGCAGAGTGGGACGCACAGCCCTGAGCTGGGTGTCTCAGGGAGGTGATGTGCCCACCCCAGGAGCACCCCTTTCGCCCTGCCTCCCCCCAGGCAGGAGTGAGGTGCTTGGGCACCGCCTGCCAGAGCAGGGTGTGGAGGGCACGGTGCGGGCAGGGGGGTCTGCCGTTCCCCCGTGCTGGGCTGAGCCCCGAGTAGGCAGGGAGGGGTGATGCTCTGGGCTGCTGTGGGGACGGCTCAGGTGCTTTCCCGGGGGCAGAGCCCTGGTGCCCGGCTCAGGGCTGATGCGCTCCGCGCACGCTGTAGCCAGGACGTGGGCAGGGGCAGCTGGGCAACCAGAGCCCCGGTACGACCCCACTGAGCCGGGCAGCAGCGAAGGGCTTTGATCCCCTCCTCCAGCCTCCACTGGAGGGCAGGAGGAGGCCAGGAATCAGACCGGGGCCAGCCCCGCTCCCTGTCAGGGGCCGTGGGAGCCCGGGGCTGCTCCCCATGGCAAAGGGGTCCCCAGGCCGGGCAGGGGAGCGCCTGGCCTCACCGGGAGCCTGCACAGACCCCCGGGGGAGCTCGGGCTCCCCTGCCCACGGGTGACCCCCGCCTCTGCCGGCAGTGTCCTGGAGGAAGGACGGGGTCCCGCTGCGGAGCAGCACGACGCGGCCCATCAAGGCGGAGGGCGAGCGCCATACGCTGCTGGTCAGGAGCGCCCGGGTAGCCGACGCCGGGCTCTACACCGTCACGGCGGCCAACGAGGTGGGGGCGACCTGCTGCAGTGCCATCCTCAGCGTGCGGCCCGGTGAGTGCCGGCGGCGGAGGGGACGGGAGGGGAGGGGACGGCAGGGCGGCCGGCAGAGGGAGGGCCGGCGCCATGGCAGGCTGGCTGCCAACTCGGCCGCTGCTCTCACTGGGAAGAAACCGGCTTCCTTACCCTACAAGGCTCGGTCTGAACCAAAGCGGCTGGCGTGCTGCCGGCGAGCCCGGAGGGATGCTGCCGTGGAGGGGAGCGGGGCCAGGCTGTGAGCATCCCCCGGCGCCCAGCAAGGATCCTGGTGTCCACCCCCCCACACACCTGCCCTGCGCCCCACTAGCCATGGGGATACCCCAGCCTGCCCTCCAACTCACAAACCGTGGGGGTACCCCTGCCTCCAGCCTGCAGACTGTGGGGATACCCCAGCCTGCTCTCCACCCTCAAATTGTGGGAATACCCCTGCCCTCCCACCTGCTAGCCATGGGGACACCACTGCCCCACCAGCTGCTAGCCAGGGGGTACCCAGCCAGCCCTCCACCCCACTGGCCGTGGGGATACCCACCCTGCCGCAGCCCCAAGGCGCTCTGCATCCCGAGGGTGCCCCTGGGGAGCATGCAGAGGCTCACACCTGCCCCGGGAGCTGCAAGCACCCAAAAAACCCACCCGCTCCGTGGTGCAGCGGGGCTGTACACCCAGGGGCAGCTGCGGCCGGGCAGGGCCAGCCCGGGGCACGGCGGCAGGGGGCCGGGCCGGGGCTCCGCAGCCCCCGGCCCTGCGGCGGGCCCTCCCCTGCGGTGCTGGCCCAGCCCCGGGGGCCGGGCGGCGCTGGGACGGGGAGGGCTCAGCGGGCCGGCGATGCTGGAGGCTGGATGCGAGCCCGGCACGGCCGCACCGGCCCCGGCAGCGGCAGCGGCGGCTCGGCGGCCCGGCCCGGCCCGGCGCGGCGCGGCTCGGCTCGGGGCGGGGGCTGCCGGGGCCGCGCCCCGCGGTGAGTGCGGGGGGCGGCGGGGGGATGCGGGAGGGCGGGCAGGGGGGAACCGGGGGTCGGGCCCCCCCTCCAGCTCTCCGCCTTGGGGCTGCCCGCGGGGGCGCGGGGGGGCACAGCCCTCGCCATGCACCGGGCAACCCGCCCGCCTCCCCCCGGTGAGGGGCGGGGGGGTGAGGGCGCTCCGGCAGCCAGGCTGGAGGGGGGCCAGCACCCCCAGCGCGGCGGCCGGGCTCTGACAGCACCCCGCGCCGCTGCCGCTCCCCACCTCGCACCACCCACCCCCGGCCCCCGCACGCATCCCGCACCCCGCGGCTCCCCCGTCCCAGTCCCGGGTGGGCTCCCCACGCAGGCGTGCCCGGCCCCCCCGGGGAGCGGGCGGGCGGGCGGGCGGGCGGGCTGCTGGGGGAGCGCAGCTGCCAATGTCACCTTCAGCCCTCGCCGGCTCGGGGCGGGGACAGCCATGCCGGGAATCCGGGCGGCTTAAGGATGGGAGCGCGGGCTGCTGCGTAAGAGCCACTTGAGCCCTGCTGTCGCCTTGCGGGATATCTCGTCCCCTTATCGGCCCGTAGCGTGCTTCTCCCTCCCTCCCCCTGCGCGGCCTCGCACCCCTTCGCTGCTGGCTGCTGCCGAGCTGGGGTGTGCCGTGGCATGGGTGTCCCCGGGTACCCCTGGGGTGCAGGGTGGTGGGGAGGGGTGCCCTGACCCTCCTGCCCAGCTCTGGCTGCTGCCAGCTCCTTATCCAGCCTCTCCTGTGCTAGCCCCCACCGTGGAGCGGCATGGGAACTTGGCACCCCCCCTCGGCCAGGCCAGCCCCATCACCTCAGACGAGGAGTACCTGAGCCCACTGGAAGAGTTCCCCGACTCCAGCACCCCCCAGCACCGACCGGCCATGAAGCTGCAGCCTAGAGCCGAGCATGGGGCTGCGCACGGCGCCCCGGAGAGTACCTTCAAGGCTGCACCCACCTTTGAGGTGAGCTGACAACCACACCAGCACCTGGCAGAGGGGGAGCAGTGCCCTGTGACCGCAGCCTTGTGGTCCTCGGTGCCAGGAGGTGCCGGGTCAGGCCTTCTTACCTCCTGATCTGGGGTGCTCCCAGCACCTGGGCAGCTTCCACCACACCAGCTCCTCTGGTACTCCCGGGCTGCTGTTGTGAGGGGGGACACATAGCCCTGGGTGCAGTGGTGGGGATGCACGGCCCTGGGTGCAGGTGGGTGCTCGCTGCTCTCTGACCCCTGCTTCCCCAGGTGTCCCTGTCGGACCAGTCGGTGCTGGAGGGGCAGGATGTCAGCATGAGCGTCCGTGTCCGTGGGGAGCCCAAGCCCATCATTTACTGGTGAGTCCTGGTGCTCGCTGGGCGACAGCTGAGCAGGGAAGGAGGGGATAGGCACAGTGACCTCCCCATTTGGGGATGGCCAGCTTGGAGCTCTGGTCCTGAGCAGGGTTGGGGGTGGAGGAGAGGGATCTTTTGGGGATAGCCAGGCTGGGTGTGCAGGGCCAGGTGTGACCATACCGCTCTGTCTGTGTCCTGAGCAGGCTGAGGAACCGGCAGCCGGTGAAGTACGGCCGCCGGCACCACGCGGAGGAGGCGGAGGGGGCGCGGGGGCTCTTCACGCTGCACATCCTGGCAGCAGAGCGCACTGACACCGGCTTCTACACCTGCAAGGCCATCAACGAGTATGGCACCAAGCAGTGCGAGGCCAAGCTGGAGGTCAGAGGTAAAGCTCTTCAAGTGCGTCCCCCCCGGCCCCGAGGGGCCAGCTGGCTCCAGTGCCCTGCATGAGCTGTGTGGGAAAGGGGCCACTGCAGACCCCCCCTTAGTGGCGCTGCAGGAGAAGGGGCCGAGCCAGCCTGCCCTTCCCTGCTGCAGTACGGGTGGGCGCAAGCTGGGAGTAGGAAAGTGGAGCTGCGTGCCTGGGGCTGCCCGCAGAGGCTGGCCCTGCGGCAGCAGGCAGGCTGCCCCACTGCCCCGTCCAGATGTGCGGTCCCACAGCCCTGGGTCCCACCACCCAGGTGTGCCAGGGCCCCCGTCGGCCTGACCTAGACCCTGCTGCTCCCCGCAGCCCAGCTTCACCCCTTGTCACCCCGTATCCTATGTACCCACTGCTGGGGCTGGGTGCTGCCCCTGGCTGCGCAGGGAGGGCTTTTGCCCTTGGTGGCCCTGCAGGGGACGTGTCCCCCAGCCCTGCTGTGCCGACAGCTCCCTCCCTCCTTGTCCCAGGCAGCCTGCAAGCTGCGTGCCAGGCACAGGGCATCTTGGAGAGGTGCCCCCCTGCCCGTTTCCAGCAATAGCCCATATGCACTGGACTGGGCTGTCCAGCCCCCTTCCCTTGCCTTCCCTCCCCAGCCCTGCTGTGGTCCTCCTAGGACCCCAAAATATGTGTGCAAATGGTGGCGGGGGTGGCTCAGGACTGATAGCCAGACTCTGCCTGGCATCCCCTGAGGCCAGGGAAGGAGCCTGCGGGGATGAGTGATTCTGCCTCCCTCCTCTTGCCCTTTGCTGTGTGTGCCCTGCTCCCCCCAGCCCTCCCCGCTGACGGCTGCCTGAGCCCCCTGGGCTGCACCCATCCCGCCCCAGCCTTGGCTGCACTGCTTGTACCCTGCCAGGACCCCGCTCCCAGCCTCCAGCAAAGCGGGAGCCAGCCCCGTGCCCTGCGGCCGGCAGGATCTGGGCTGCGGGGGCGACGGCCCAAGCCGTGGCCCTTCTCAGGGGGCTCGGTGGGTGGCTCCATGCCTTGGCACAAGCTTGTACCCCCCGTGCCGGCGCTGGCGTGTGCCTGCGTGCGTGCCGGCCCCCGTCGCTGCTGCACTAACCCTTCCGCTTGCTGACTGCGGTTTTTGTCTGTATGCAGGGGGAGTACGATAAGGGGGTGCATCTCTCAGAGCTGTGGCCGTGGGGCTCTTAGTTGGACACCTCTTAGGCAGTGGACCTCACCTTGTGTTATTACCTTCTGCTCCATCCGCCGCCTCGTCCTGGACGCACCGCGGGGACGCGTGGGCCCTCGACTGCGGGCAGGGGCTCGCCGGATGGCCGGGGGAGGCGTAACCGAGGCGGGAGGGGGGGAGCGGTGGGGGAGCACCAGGCACCCCCTCAGCTGGGCCAGGGCGGCCGTACGATGATGTCTTGTCTCTTGCTCCGTCCGTTTGTCCCTGTCTGCGTGTCCTGCTGCTCCTCTCCTTGCTGCCCAGGGAAGGGGAGCAGGGAGCTGAGCCCATGGTGCCAGTCGGGGCTGTAGGGAAGGGGCTGCGGCACAGTGGCAGCTCTGCGATGGTCACCTCGGAGCATGGGGGACAGGAGACCCCGGGGACCCCCGCGGGGGAGCACCCTGCCCCAGCCGCAGGAGAGAAGGAGAGCATCAGCCCCTTTGGCTTCGAGGCAGCCACCCAGGAGCTGGCCTGGCCACCATGAGATGTCCCTCGCAGCCCCAGGGCTCGGGGTCTGCCCGGAGCACCCCCCGGCTCCGGGTCTCTTCTCCCCAGGGAGGGGGCTTGGTGGGGGGGCGGGCTGCGAGGCCGTGACCCTTTTTTTTTTGTAGCTCTAATAAAATCTGTTTGGTAAAGCGCTGTGTGGTGTGTTCCTGGCACGGACACCTCCCCTCACCCCCGGCCCCCTCCCTGGCTCAGCTCTGCTTTCCACATCTTGCCCCCCATCCCTCCCTTGCCTGCTGCACTCCCTGCCCGCTGCACCGAGCCCCCTCCCCGCATGCACCCCCTTGCCCTGCACGTTCTCCCCCGCCTCCATCCCCGCCACCTCTCATAGTTGCTTTTCAGTTGCTGAGACGCGTCTCTCTTTCTTTCTCTCTCTCCCGCCTCGCCGGGCAGCTCGCCCCGAGTGCCAGTCCCTGGCCATCGTGGTTCCCCTGCAGGACGTGGTGGTCGGGGCAGGGGAGCTGGCACTCTTTGAGTGCCTGGTGGCTGGCCCGCCAGACATGGACGTGGACTGGCTATCCCGGGGCCGGCTGCTCCAGCCCGCCTTGCTCAAATGCAAGATGCATTTTGACGGGCGCAAGTGCAAGCTGCTGCTCACCTCCGTGCATGAGGACGACAGCGGGATCTACACCTGCAAGCTCAGCACTGCCAAAGGTGAGTGGCGGTCACGCAGCTCCCTGGGGGGGGTCTCGCTCGGGGCTTGGCCCTAGGGGGGTGCTGGGAGTGGACAGTCCCCCGCTACCCCTGGGTTTGGGGCTCTGGTCCCCCCCAGGATGTAGCTGTGAGTGCCGGTGGTGGGGACCAGGGGGCTGGGGAGTGATTGCTGCCCCAGGAGCTGGGGACCTTTCCCCAACTGGGAAATGTGGTGTGCATCAGTCTTTGGGCTCCAGCGCCCTGAGACCCACAGCCCTGTCCCACCCCATCAGCTCCTCTGCCGGCAGGCGTGCAGCTCCAGAAAACGTGGGGAGATGCATTTGCACCGTGGCTGCACCAGCCGGGTGCAGCCCTGGAGCCCAGCTGTCCCTGTCCCCTGGCTCCAGAGCCTCCGGGCACCTGGCTCTGGTACCGACCTGTCTCTGCTGGCCTGGGAGGTGGCAGGGGCAACGGGCAGGGGGTCAGGGCCAACCACCCTCTCCCACCAAGCCATAACTGGTGGCACCTGAGGAAAAGCAGCAGGACCCGGCCTCTGTCCCAAGGCTCCGACACCCTCCTGTGCCTGTGCCTGCTGCACACAGCCTCTGTCCCCCGCAGTGGGGCAGGGACGAGGGTCCCTTTCCCATTCCCCCTGACCTGGGCAGCCCCTTGGCAGTAGCCCGGGCTGCGGTGGGTGCAGGGGGCAGCGGCATTCCCAGCACCCTGCAGCTGCTGCCTGTGCGTCCCTCCATGGAGGAGGCTGTATGCCTGCGGGGACCTGAGGGCAGCAGCAGTTTTGGGTGCAGAGAGGTGAGGCTGTTCCTGAGCTTGGTGTCAATCCCTGCCCGGGGTGGGTGACAACACCATCATTGCAAAGCAGTCCCTGCTGCAAAGCCCCTCATCTGGAGCATCCAGCCTGTGCCCATCCCTGTGCTGCCCCTGGGTGCTGCATGCGCTGGCGCCGCTGGCTTCAGCATCGCCGCCCTGTCCCCAAGGGGCCGGGCCAGCTGTGAACCTCTGCCCTATGGGGACGCCAGGGCATCCTCCCCCCACCTTGCTGCTGGCTTCTGTACTGCTGTGAGGGGAGGAAAGAGGCACCCCACTGCCAGCAGAGCCCCAGCGCTGGGCACGGGGACCTTGCCCACGCTTGTACTTGCACACCCGGGCTCAGCCCCCACCGGGCATGGGGTACGCTCAGCTACAACCACGTTGGCTGCTGGGGCTGCAGCCGGGGGGGTTGCAGGCTGCCTCCTGCCCTGCACACACGCGGGGCTCACCCCTACCTGCTCTCCTTGCAGACGAGCTGACCTGCAGCGCCCGGCTGACGGTGCAGCCCTCTGTGCAGCCACTCTTCACCCGCAAGCTGGAGGACGTGGACGTGGTGGAAGGGCGGACGGCACGTTTCGACTGCATGATCAGTGGGACTCCCCCTCCGGCGGTCACCTGGACCCATTTTGGTAATCCCCAAGCCCAGAGAGCTCACCCAGGGCTCTGCAGGGACACCTCTCCCCATCCCCTTGGGGGCTGCACCCAAGGGCTCATGTCTGACGAGCACTGGAGGGGTGCTGATGCTGATGCTGGTGTGTGTCTCTGTGCAGGCCAGCCGGTGCAGGAGGGGGAGAATGTGCGGATTCAGCAGGACGGGGGGCTGCACTCACTGGTCATCGTGCACGTGGGCAGCGAGGATGAGGGGCAGTACGCAGTGACTGCCCGGAATGCCCACGGCCACGTGGAGTGCTCTGCCGAGCTCTACGTGGAGGAGCCGCGACCGTCTGCTGCCTCCCAGATGTAAGAGTTGGGGCTCTTTGGCTTCTGCATCCCCCCTGCTTGCTCCTCGCTGGGATTTGGGGGACGATGGGCTTGTGCAAAGCCTGGGGTCGGGGCTGGCTGGGGGCACTGTGCTCCTGCTGTGAGCGTGTGCGGGCTCTTGCAGCTCCAAGCTGGAGAAGATGCCGTCCATCCCAGAGGAGCCGGAGCAGGCAGAGACGGAGGCCGAGTGCTTCACCATGCCCGATTTCCTGAAGCCGCTGCACAACCTGGACGTGGTGGAGTCGAAGGAGGCCGTGCTGGAGTGCCAGGTGGCCGGGCTGCCCTACCCCTCCATCACCTGGTTCCACAACGGCTCCCGCATCGACAGCACAGACGAACGCAAGATGATGCAGTGTAGGGCTCCCCGCTGCCCTCCCTGTCCCCTTGGGCTCCCTCCGCACGGGGTGGAGGATGGGGGGACACCGCGAGAGGAGGCATCACCCCCTAGACCTCCACGCCCCGTGAGGCAGGGAGGGGAGCTCTGTGCCGCTTGGCTGGCGGAGTCTTACCCATGTCCCCCTGTTCCTGCCCAGATAAGGATGTCCATCGGCTGGTGTTCACGGCTGTCACCCACGCGCATGCTGGCGTCTATAAAAGCGTCATTGCCAACAAAGTGGGGAAGGCCACGTGCTATGCACACCTCTACGTCACCGGTAAGCAGCAGCGGGCTCCAGTGGGGGTGTGCGGCCACTCGCTGCCACCCTGCCAGGCTGTGCCCTGGGGCTGGGGGTCAGTGGCCCTATGGCGAGGCCCTAGGGTGGTAGGATCACAGGGCAGTTCAGGAGGTCTCTAATCCAACCTAAAATCGGGTCAGCTGTGCAGTCCTCACCTTGTGGGGTCAGGACCCATCCCTGGACCCCCAGGTCCCACATGGGACTTGCTGGCAGCACCAGCCCCACAGGGGCTGCCAGGCTGAGCCCCCACCGGGGAACCAGTGAGGATCACTGGCCCCATCCATCCCCTCCAGCCTGAGTCTCCCGGGGCGGAAGGCAGACGCCCTGAGGAGCTGTATCAGTGGCCATGCTCACACCCCTGCCCACGTCCCCATGCAGATGTGGTGCCAACCCCCCCGAGCGGACCCCCCACTGTGGCCTCGGTAACTGGCAGAGCCATCACGCTGACCTGGAACAAGCCCAAGTGGCTGGACTCCGCCATAGGTGAGGGGGCTGGGGCTGGGCAGGAGGTGGGCAACACTGTGATGGGGTGCACGGGCCAGCCCAATGCCGGGGGCTCTGCACTGACCCTTTCCCCCTGCAGACCCCAACTCGGTGACCTACGTGGTGCAAATGCAAGTGCTGGGCACGATGCAGTGGCTGGTGCTGGTGGCCGGCGTGCGGGACACTACCTACACGGTGCACAGGCTGACCAAGGGTGCCCAATACCTCTTCCGTGTCATCACTGCCACCCCCAAGACCAACAGCAAGCCCTCCCCGCCTGTGGGGCCCGTGCAGCTCCTGGACCGGGGTAAGAGGGGCAGTGGGGAGGGGACGGGTGGCTGGAGTGGAGGGGGTCTCTGTCCCCAGTAAGCTGGCCAGGGCTGGGCAATGCGGGGTCCGGAGGCGGTGGTAATGATGTGTGTGGCAGGTCCCTACCTGGAAGAGGCTCCGGTCATCCTGGACAAGCCAGATGTGGTGTATGTAGTGGAGGGTCAGCCAGCCTCCATCACCATCACCATCAACCATGTGGAGGCCACCGTCACCTGGAAGAGGTAGGACATGGCGCTGTGCCCATTGCCTGCCCCGTGCCCAGCATCACCCCACAGGGTGCACAAAGAGGGACTCCTGCACCAGCTTCCCGGGCAGCCTGCAGTGGGTGGGGGGTCCTTCCCTGGGGCTGGGCTGGGCATACACCCAAGGGTGATGTCCAGGGCTGTGCACAGCTGCATGGGGGAGGCTTCTTTTGGGGGGCTGCCGTCTGTGGGGTGCTAAGGGTTGAGAACCATTCAGGAGGCAGAGCTAGCAATGGGGTGTGAGCTGTTTGCAGGGGCTGCGGGATGGGAGCCCGTGCCTGGTCTGTCTGTGGGTCAAGAGGTGGCCATGGGGCTGTAGGGTGGGAGCTATCGATGGGGCAGTGGGTCTGGGGCTGCCTGTGGGACTGCGATGTGCCAGCTGGTGTGCCCACAGGGGCGAGCAGGTGCTGGGGGAGCAGGAGGGCACATGTGAGGTGACGATGCCAGACGATGACCAGCACTGCCTGCGGCTGCTGCACGTGGGCCGGGGGGCAGTAGGGCCGCTGGCCTGCGAGGTGAGCAACCGCCATGGCGCTGCCCGCTGCACCCTCCACCTCTGCCTCGCAGGTAGGTGCCCTCACACCAGGGAGCTGTGCCCCTCTGCCAGGGGGATGGCATCACCCTGTGGTTCTCCAAGCCCGTGTGCCATGGAGGGGGGGGCATTGCCCTGCAGGGTGACACTGCTCCATAGTGCCCCATGCCCATGTGCCATGGGAATGCTGCTCTATGCGGTGGCAAAGCCCCATCTGGCTAAAAACCCATATGCCATGTGTTGATACTGCTACCCGGTGTCCTATACCCACATCTGACTTGGGTAGAAGTGTCCCATGTACCCCATGACCATGTGCATGGGGTGGCACTGCCCCATGGTATCCCTCAGCCACGTGCCATGGGTGGCACTGCTTCAGGGTGTCCCATACCTGTGTATAATGGGGTGACACTGCCCCACAGTGCCCTATGGCCAAGAGCTGTGGGGGACACCTCCACAATGCCCCACAGAGGTGTCATGGGTGGCGCTGCCCAACAGTACCCCACATCCATATGTAACGGGGAGGTGCAACCCCATGCCCATGTACCATGAGTGGCACTGCCCCATGATGCCCCACACCAATGGGGAACCGCCCCATGGTGCTGCAGGCACATGCCATTGGTGGCCTGCCCCATCGTGCCCCGCTCCCGTGTGCAGTGGAGTGGCACTGCTCAATGGTGCTCCATGCCCCTATACCATGGGCTGGCACTTCCTCGCAGTGCCCCACAGCTGTACACCCCATGCCAGTGGCAGGGGGGTGGCACTGCCCCGTGGTGCCCCATGCCCCGTCTCTCGGCAGAGGCACCGCGCTTTGAGTCCATCATGGAGGACATTGATGCCCAGGAAGGGGAAACGCCGCGCTTCGCCGTGGTGGTGGAGGGTAAACCGCTGCCAGACATCCTGTGGTACAAGGTGAGCTGGGAACCCCCCAGACCCACGGCCCTCCCAGACCCACACCCTCCACTGCCTCTCCTGGGTCACTGCATTGGGGCTTTGGGGTTGTGTTCACCCCCGGTGATGCAGGATGTGCCCCATGCCCCACCCATGGGGAAAGGGTGGTGGGAGCTGGTCAGGGATGGGACAGGACCCCCCTGACACCCTGCCACCCCCAGGACGGGGAGCTGCTGGAGGAGAGCAGCCACCTGAGCTTCGTCTACGAGGACAACGAGTGCTCGCTGGTGGTGCTGGGTGCCGCTGAGCCTGACAGTGGCGTCTACACCTGCACGGCCAAGAACCTGGCCGGGGAGGTCTCCTGCAAGGCGGAGCTGGTGGTGCGGGCAGGTATGGCCAGCTGGACCCCCAGTCCCAGGGAGCAGACCCTGGGTGCCTGGCTTGCCCCCCTACCAGCGCCTTTCCTTCCCCCAGCCCAGCCCGCTGCCGATGCCGCCATGGAGGAGGAGGCACTGCACAAGGCGCGATGCCTGACTGACTACTACGACGTGCACGAGGAGATCGGGAGGTACGGGGCTGCCGACATGGTGGGCAGCGGGGCACCGCGGGCACCGCAGGGACAGGGGTGCTGGAGCCAGGCTGCACCCTGAGGCTCTGTCCCTTGGGACTGAGCTCCACGGTACACCGGATCCTGATATGCTGGGGCTGCTCTCAGCCATCGTTGGGTGCCCCGGTGCTGGCTCAGGGAGATGATCCAGGGCGGCCAGAGTAAAGCCAGGCCTGAAGTCTCTCTGTGGATGGTCCTGGAGGGCTGCCAGGGCTGCAGGCAGCTCCCTGCGGGGTGGGTTGCCTGCCCCAGCTGCTCAGGGAAGGGGAGGTCTCCTGCTCCTTATCCCCCCTTGCCCCTGTTGCTGCATTGCAGGGGGGCTTTCTCCTACCTGCGGAGGGTGACGGAGAAGAGCAGCCAGCTGGACTTTGCCGCCAAGTTCATCCCTGGGAGGACCAAGGCCAAGCAGTCAGCGCGCCGGGAGCTGCACATCCTCTCACAGCTGGACCACGAGCGCATCGTCTTCTTCCACGACGCCTTTGAGAAGAAGAATGCTGTCATCATGGTCATGGAGCTGTATCCTCTGGGTGCTGCTCTGCGAGCGCGTGAAGCGGGGGATGAGGGGAGGCTTTTGGGGGGACAGGTGGGCAGAGTGGGTGCGGAAGCGCTGGCTGCCCAGGTGTGCAGGGCACAGTGAGGCATGGAGTTTCTGTGCTCCTTGACTGGGGCCCAGCTGTGCCGAGGAAGAGCTGCTGGACAGGATGGCGAGGAAGCCCTCGGTGTGCGAGTCCGAGGTGGGTGAATCTTGGGGGGGCAAAGCGACGGGGGAGTGAGGAAGCGTGGGGACACCGGCGTCTGTCCCAGCCTAGGGACATGCAACGCTCATTGTATCAGGCTATGAAGGGGCTATAGCCCGCACCCTCCTCTGCACGGGGCCAGCGTGGGGCCAAGCCATGCTCGGGGCGCCCACCCTCCCTCTGCTCTCTCGTAGGTCCGGTCCTACATGCGGCAGGTCCTGGAGGGGATCTGCTACCTGCACCAGCACCACGTCCTGCACCTGGACATCAAAGTGAGTGCGGGGCTCTGCCACTGCCCCCCGCCCCGCGCCCGCCCGGACGGGCTCCTGCCGCGCTGCGGGGGGCTTGGTCCTGCTGACGGGGGACACTCCTTCCCCGGGGGGAGCCCCTGCCTCCTGCCAAGCTCCCCTCCGCCCTGCGCTGTCCTGTAGCCAGAAAACCTCCTGATGGCGGATTCGAGCAGCGAGCAGGTCCGGATCTGCGACTTCGGCAACGCGCAGGAGCTGACGCCCGAGGAGCCGCAGTACTGCAAGTATGGCACCCCCGAGTTCGTGGGCCCCGAGATCGTCAACCAGAGCCCCATCTCCAGCGTCACCGACATCTGGTAAGGGTGGCCCTGGGGTGGGCAGTGGGATCCCTGCTGTGCCAGGAGGGACTGGGTGCCCCGGAGGGATCGTGCTGTGCAGTAACTGCGCTCTGCTCTCTGCAGGCCCGTGGGGGTCATCGCCTACCTCTGGTAAGTGCCTCGGTGGGCGCCCACGGGAGGGACCCCCTTCCTGCCCCCTTGCCAGCTGCAGTGCTGGGGCTGTGGCCATGCACATCACTCCTTGCAGACTCAGCCTCCTCCCCGGCTGCTCCTGCCTTTGCTCTCCCCATGGCACTGGGGCTAGGGTCCGGGGTCCTGTCCTTGGTCCCCTGTACTTGCCATGCTGTTCCCCATGTCCCCCCGGGCCCGATGACAGTGTCCCCTCCTCGGCAGCCTGACGGGGATCTCCCCCTTCGTGGGAGAGAACGACAAGATGACGCTGATGAACATCCGCAACTACAACGTGGCCTTCGAGGAGAGGATGTTCCAGGGGCTCACCCGGGAAGCCAAGGGCTTCGTCATCAAAGTGCTGGTCAATGACAGGCTGTGAGTGCTGCGGGGTCCCTGGCCCCCACCCCTCCGGCGTGAGCCTTGTGTTCGAGGGAGGGTGGGGACCCCCGTGCACCGGGGTGCTGGAGGGCAGGCTGGCTGCATAGCCCTGCCAGGGTGCAGCTAGATCCTCCTGCCCTTCCCCGGGCTGGAGAAAGCCCCCCAGCCTGGGCAGTTCTCACCCAGCGGTGTTGGTTCACAGGAGACCCAATGCGGAGCAGACTCTGGAGCATCCCTGGTTCAAGGTGAGCCTGGACAGGGACCCAGCACCCGGTGGCAGCGGGGTTCCCCTGAGCCTGCTGTAGGCTCCGTGGGACACCGCTGTCCCCTCGCCCCGCAGACGCTGGCCAAGGGGAAGGTCATCAGCACCGACCACCTAAAGCTCTTCCTCTCCCGTCGCAAATGGCAGGTGAAGGCAGGAGCTGGGGTAGGAGGGGGGAAGGCAGAGCTGTGTGCTGGGCAGGATGGGGTGATGTGTGCTGGGCAGGATGGGGTGATATGTCCTGGGCAGGATGGTGCCATGCCACCTGCCTGGGCCTGATCCAGCCCTCTCCACCGGCTACAGCGCTCACAGATCAGCTACAAGTGCAACATGGTGCTGCGGCCGATCCCGGAGCTGCTGGAGGACACGTCCAACCACCTCTCCATCGCCGTGCCCCGGCACCTCAAGGAGTCGCCGGCACTGTCGTCCTCCTCGGACTCGGATGACCTGGACGAGCTGCCCTTTATCCCCATGCCGCACCAGGTGGAGTTCTCCGGCTCCCGCATGTCGCTCAACGAGATCCCCACAGATGACGAGGCCGTCGGGCCGGCCGAGGGGTCGCAGCTGGAGGGGGTTGCGCCAGGGGACGTCTCTGCCATGGAGTGGCAGAGCCAGGGCGTGGGAAAGCCCGGGGTGGCCCTGGGGAAGCGGCCAAGGGGCGCCGGGCCGCGGCGGCCGTGCACGGAGGTGGAGGCACCTGGCTCCTCCGATGAAGAAGCCCCCGAAGCCCAGAAGCGGCCAGAGTACCCCCGCAAAGCCATGAGGAAGGGCTCCAGCCTGGAGTCCCCGGGGAGCGCCCGGCGGGGAGACCTGAAGAGGGGCAGTTCTGCCGACAGTGCCTTGCTGGTCCACCAGCCCCCGGGGACCCAGGAGTGGGCCGAGGCTGGCCGGGACCCCCGCCGGGCCCTGGCCAAAGCAGCCTCCATGGAGCTGCCGCGGCGGAAGGGGGCCTGGGGGGAGGACGACCATGCCCAGCGCCTGGAGCTGATGCGCCAGCGGCTGCTGCGGGGCGGCCCCGGGGATGGCAAGGTCAGCGGCCTGCGGGGTCCCCTCCTGGAGACCCTGGGGGCCGGCCCCGACAAGAAGGTCCCACGGCAGACCCGGTTGGAGCCGCCGGCACCAGCAGTGCCGCGGCTGGTGCGGGCAGCTTCCAGCGAGGCCACCTCGCCGCGTCGCCTCCCTGCCGAGCTCCAGCTGCAAAAGAGCAGCTCCTTCAGCCACGGGGAGGCCGAGCCTGTCGTCCGGCACCGCCGCTCCGGCGCGCCCCTGGAGATCCCGGTGGCCCACCTGGAAGCCCAGCGGCTCAAGGAGTCCCCCTCGCTCTCAGCCCTCTCCGATGCCCGGCCCTCAGCACCATTGGATGCCCCCAGCCCGCTGACACCCCCCACGGCAGAGATCGCCATCCCCTGGGCCCCCCCCACCAAGGCTGCCTTGGGGAGGAGGCACGTCCCCGAGGAGCGTGGCCAGCCCGGGGCCAGCACAGCCACCACCACCATGGGGAAGAAGCCCATGGCCACGGGGCAGGAGGAGAAGAAGACACCCACCAAGGCTGCTGGAGCCAGCGGGGAGGGGGCTGCCAGGACGGGAACACCCGCCCCACCACAGCCCCCAGCCCCCGGTGTCCAAGCCCCCAAAACGTCTTCCTACGCCAAGGTCATGCAAGCCATGGGAGCCCTGCAAAGCGGAGAGCCAGCCACTGAGGAACCCCCCCAGCCCTCACTGGCCACCCCCGCCGAGCCCCCCGTGCCAGCACCAGCACCGTTATTGAGGAGGGAGGCGAAGCCCACCGGCTCCTCCAGTTCTCTGCTCATCCAGGACATCGACTCAGAGGAGGTCTTCGAGGCCAAGTTCAAGCGGAGCCGGGAGTCATCACTCAGCCGGGGGCTGAAGCTCCTCACCCGCTCCCGCTCCGAGGACCGGCACCTGGCTGGACCCCCGGCTCCCGATGAGGGCATCTACCGTCCCACGCCGGCCGGCGTGCCCCTGGAGCTGCGCAGGGACCGGCCCACCGGGCTGGTGGCCAAGTCCAAGTCAGTGCAGGACCTACACGAGGTGGAGAAGGACAGGGGCTTCCTCCGGAGGATGTCCGTGCTCCTCAAGCGGACCCCGCCTGCCGAGAGGAAGAAGAGCAGGGGGGAGGATGGAGGCAGTGAGACCCCATCTGGCGGGCGCCGCTTCTCCTGGAGCCTGGCCTTGGGCAGCTCCAAGGAGCGGAGGGACTCGGAGAGCCTCAAGTCAGAGCCTGGGGGCGGCAGGGAGAGCGAGTCCCCGGCGGTGGCCGTGCGGAGGAAGATCAGCGCCACGATGGAGCGGGTCTCGGCACGGCTGCGCAGCCTGTCCGACGAGCGGCCGGAGGGCGAGGGGCCCGGGGAGCTCCGCCGCGCCAGCTCCGAGGGGGAGAGCCTGCAGCTGGGGCCCCCACCAGCACCCGCGCCCTCCTCTGAGTCCCTGCGCTCGGAGAGCAGCACCCGCTCCTCTGCCTCCGCCAAAGGTGAGCGACGAGGGGGGATCCCGCTGGCACCCCATGGCCCAGCCGCCCTGGGCATGGTGGGCACAGACACCCCGGCTCGTCCCTGCTCTCAGCCACCCCGCATGCCCACAGGTGGGGGTGAGGGCCAGAAGCGGTCCCGCTGGGAGCGCTGGGGGCTCTCGCGGGGCAAGAAGGAGAAGGTGGCCTCGCAGCCCAGCATCCCCTCCAGCCTGCTGCGGGAGGAGGGACCCGCCGCCGGCCGTCTGCACGCACCCAGCGAGTCGGGTAGGTGCAGCCCCAGGACGCGACAGCGGGTGCCCATCGCTGCCCCAACCTGAACCCTGCCTGTGCTTTCCAGATTTCGCCCCCGTTTTCCACATCAAGCTGAAGGACCAGGTGCTGCTGGAGGGTGAGGCGCTGACCCTCTGCTGCCTGCCCGCTGGCAGCCCAACCCCCAGGATCCTCTGGATGAAAGGTGGGGGCTGCCTGCGCTGTCTCGGTGGGTGGGTGCCGGGGGGGACACTTTAGCATCCCTCTCCTCTGCTCCCCCCCGTAGACAAGAGGTCCCTGCAGCCGGACAGTGCACTGAACGTCGTCTCCTGCAAGGACGGCCGGCAGATGCTCACCATCACCAAGGTGTCCAGGAAGGACGCAGGGCTGTACGAGTGTGCAGCCGCCAACGCCCTGGGCACGGCCATCAGCTCCTGCACACTGGCTGTGGCACGTAAGGAGGCGGGGGGGACACCTCAGGGGGCAGAGGTGCTGCCCTGCAGGGAGACAGCCCATGCCAGGCATGCATCCCAGGGCTGGGGACTGGTCGGAGCAGGTCACTTGAGCTCCACTCTCGACATCTGCAGAAGAAAGGGGGGACAGGCTGGTTTTGCATGGGCACCTCCAGCATCTCCAAGCCCACGTGTTGCGTTGCCCTCGCCCCGTATCAGCTCTGCCCTGATCCTGGCCAGGCACCCATCCCACCCTACCTGTCTCCTCACAGGGCTCCCCGGGCGACCGGGCACCCCAGAGATCCCCCAGAAGTACAAGAACACAGTGTTGGTGCTGTGGAAGCCCGCGGAGAGCAAAGCCCCCTGCACCTACACGCTGGAGCGCAGGCTGGACGGTACGTGGGGGCTGCCTCCTGTCCCCCAGGAGCCACAGCCGGAAAGATGGGCCCACCCAGGGACACCAAGCCAGGACAAAAGTGACCAATGTCCTTGCTGTCCCCTGGAGCTCGGTGGGATCGTGGGTCAGGGGTGGGGGACAGGAGGGTGCCCCCTGCCCCTGGTCTGCCCCCGCCTCACCTTGCCCCCGCGCTGACAGGGGAGCACGAGTGGAAGATCGTCAGCACTGGCATCGCCGACTGCTACTTCAACGTGACGGAGCTGCCCCCCGGGAGTACCACCAAATTTCGGGTGGCCTGTGTCAACAAGGCCGGGCAGGGGCCCTACAGCACCCCCTCGGGGAAGGTGCACCTCGAGGCAGCAGGTGAGTGAGCCCTGTCCTGTGGGGCAGCTGTGGGGCTGCATCCTCTGGGATGTTCTGGGGGTCCTTGTGTCCTGGGGTATCTCCCCCTCAGGCTTTGGGGAACAAGGTGCCACTTTCACCCTGCTCCTGGCCTCCCCCCCGCCTGGCTCACACCTCCCTTTGCTCCCGGCAGATGCCCAAGTTGCCCCAGCCAAGGACGTCGCCATCCCTGTCCCCGTCCCTGAGAAGGTGGCTTCCAGCCGGTCGACCCAGACACCCGTGGGGCAGCTGGAGCCTCTGGCCGCAGGGCCCCCCACCACCATGCCGCCCCACAAGCAGGAGGGAGCAGTGCAGAAAGCAGAGGGGGCGGCGCAGGCAGGCGTCTCCCCAGAGGTCCCCCAGCCACACGCGCCCCGCGAGGAGGGGCCACAGTCAGACCCTGAGCTCCCACCTGACATCACCGTCTGCGTGCCCCCAGAGCTGATATTCACCCCTCCTCGGACTGTCGCCTTGCCCCACACAGACACCCCCACTCGGGGCTCCCCCGTGCCCCCCACGGACACGTCCCCCCCACCCCAGGCTCCTTCTCCTTCCAAGTTCTCCCCCATTTCCCCAGTGTCGACCACCCCCAGTTCAGCCCCCACGGTGTCCCCCATCCCCAACACTGCGCCCACGCGGAAGATGCCCCCCTACATGGTCACCTCCTTCGTCTCCATGCCCCCCACATCACCCCCCACAGAGGAACCCCCCCCCACCACCCCATCCTCCAAGGAGACCCCAGCCAAGAGCGGGGTCCCAGGGGCTAAGGACAGCACAGCGCTGCGGCAAGGCGTCCCCCAAAAGCCCTACACCTTCCTGGACGAGAAGGCGAGGTGAGTAGCAGTGGGACAGGATGCTCTGCCGGGGCTGTCGCCCCCACCAGCACCCCACATGAGAGATGTTGAGTGCCACCCTGTGCCGCAGGGGTCGCTTCGGGGTGATCCGGCTGTGCAAGGAGAACGCCACGGGGAAGCACTTCATGGCCAAGATCGTGCCCTACGAGGCGGAGAGGAAGCAGAGCGTGCTGCAGGAGTACGAGATCCTCAAGGCACTGCACCATGAGCGCATCATGGCCCTGCACGAGGCATACATCACCCCCCGCTACCTGGTGCTCATCTGTGAGAACTGCGCCGGCAAGGAGATCCTCTACAGCATTGTGGACAGGTATGGGCGGGCACGAGGCCGCCGGCAACGGCCACAGGCACGGGGCCGCCCACTGATGCCACTTGCCCCCAGGTTTCGCTACTCGGAGGACGACGTGGCAAGCTACGTGCTGCAGCTCCTGCAGGGCCTCGAGTACCTGCATGGCCGCCGCATCGTGCACCTCGACATCAAGCCGGACAACGTCGTCATCTCAGGCATGAACGCCCTCAAGATCATCGATTTTGGCAGCGCCCAGACCTACAACCCCCTCGTGCTGCGGCAGCTGGGGCGGCGTGTCGGCACCCTGGAGTACATGTGTGAGTGGGGCACTGGGGGTGCGGTGGCATGGGGACGGGGACAGGGCTGGGGCACGTGTGTGCCTGAGGTGTTCATGTGTGTGCCCATGCTCTGGGGAGCTTGGGAGTGGGGAGGAGGTGAGGTGTCCTTGGGGAAGCTGGGGGGTCTTTGTGGTGCTGGGGGTGTGTGCTGAGGGTTTCTGTAGGGTTGCTGGGCTCAATAGGAGAGTTTGGGTGCTGTGGGGCAGTTGGGGTGGGCTCTGTCAGGGTATTGGGGAGTCAGGGAGGGGTGCAGAAGGGTGTAATGGTGGGGTGCTGTGGCTGCTGTGGATGCGGTGGGTGCTGGGGGTGCTGCGGGTGCTGGGGCTGTGCCCCCCAGCGCATATGACAGCCCTACTCTCCTTCCCGCAGCACCAGAGGTGGTGAAGGGGGACCCGGTGGGCTCTGCAGCAGACGTCTGGGGTGTTGGCGTCCTCACCTACATCATGTAAGAGAAGGGGCCGGGGGGACGAGCACCCTGAGGTGTAGTCAGCCCCATCCAGGCTTCAGTGCCATGGTGGACACCCTGCTGGTGATGGGCTGGGGGATGCTGTAGCCCTGCAGACCCTTCCCAGCTGGACATGGGAATTGAGACCCTGGGCACCTGTGGCTGTTCCAAACCAGGGATGGATGGGTAGGGGGTCTCGGGTGCCCTCCCACTGGTGCCCCCCAGCCTGTGCCACCCCCTCCACCCTTGCAGGCTCAGCGGGCGGTCGCCGTTCTTCGAACTGGACCCTATCGAGACGGAGAACCGCATCCTGGCAGGGCGCTTTGATGCCTTCAAGCTGTACCCCAACGTCTCACAGAGTGCTGCCCTCTTCATCCGCAAGGTCCTCGCCGTCCACCCCTGGTGAGTGTCCAGCCAGTTCCCCATGTGGCCCCAGACTGCACCTGTCACCAACCCACAGGGACCCTCCAGACATCATCAGTGGGACCCCGGGGTCCATCCCTGCTCCCGCAGAGGGCTGGGATCTCCTGAGCCCAGGACCCTGGGGTCCATCCCTGCTCCTGCAGAGGGCTGGGACCCCCTAGGTCTTACAGGGCAGGGGTGGTGGCCAGGTTTGGGGGGTGCAGTGGCAATGGGCACCCCACGGCCCCTGATGTGGAGCCACCCCTGCCCCAGGAGCCGCCCCACGGTGAAGGACTGCTTTGCCAACGCCTGGCTCCAGGACGCCTACCTGATGAAGCTACGCCGCCAGACCCTGACCTTCACCACCAACCGCCTCAAGGAGTTCCTCGTGGAGCACCAGCGGCGCCGCGGCGAGGCTGTCACCAAGCACAAGGTCTTACTCCGCTCCTACCAGGGTGGCCAGCCGCCGGGGCTGCAGTAGCCGGTGCTTCGGCCGTGGCCGTGAGGGGCCGAGGAGCCAGAGGAACATTCCAGGCGCCGTGGGACAGGGCGGCCGAGGAGGAGCCGGGATGCGCCCATGGACCTCATGTGCCGTCGCCGGGAATGTGGGCAGCCGGCATCATTTTGGTGGTGCTGATGGAGAGGGAAGGTGCTGCCCCAGCTGGCCCAGCGGTGGGGTCCGGCAGCGGGCAGGCGGCGGGAAGCCTTGCTGCGAGGAACAGAGAATGTGGCAGAGGGTTGAGAGAAGGACAGGATGGAGACGGAGGGGCAAGGAAAGCCCCAGGTGGGAGCAGGAGAGCCACCAGCACACCGGCCAGCCCTGGCCACACGGGTCCCGTCAGCCGTGTGCCTTACGCCACAGCCTGCAGCTTCCCCCAGCCACGGAGTGGGGGTCCCTGTGCTCCCCCCGGTTTGCACACCAGCACCCAAGGACTGAGGCTGCTCCAGCAGTTCCTGCAGAGAGGGGCGTGCTCGCAGCCCCCCACGAGCCGGCACAGCCCCGGTCCTCATGGCTGGGAGCGGGGGCCGCCAGCCCCCCACCTTCCACTCCTCCCAGCCCTGGTCCTGGCAAGCGGGTTTGTGGCCCCAGGGTTGATGCCGGTGCCTTCCCCGGGGCTGTCGGCTGCGCCCCGTGCCGGGGTGGGGGGCTGGCTGGCACCCCTCTCCTTTGCAAGGGGGCACCCACGTGCCACGCACACCTCCTGCACCTGCTCAGGCCCACGCTGCTCGTGCTCTGCCCGCCCGGCTCCGGCCCTTGCTGCCAGCCCACCCACCTGTCCCCAGACCCCCCCTACACCACGTCCCACCCGATCCCCCCCCCGGTGTCACGGCGCAGCCCCACGGGTGCCTTGCCGAGCCCCGCGCCCCCTCCTCGCCCCGTCCCCAGCTGGCGGCAGGATGCTCTAGCGTGACCGGGGTGGCCTGGGCGGGGGGACAGGGGCAGCGGTTGGGCACCCACCTTCCAGATGCTGCTGTAGCAATAGGGCTTTATTTATTGACTTTGGGGGAAGGCCTCTGCCCGCCCCTGTCCCCGTCCCTGTCCCCTCCTCTCTGCCGGGCTCCGGAGTTGCCAACGTCCCCGTGGTTTGGAGCAAGCAACGTGCCAGAGCAGCAATAAAGACCCTGAGCAGCCGGTCCCGTCTCCGTGCCTCGCTGGGAGGGGACAGGGCGGGGGGACGGGGCGGGCAGAGCAGCCCCCTCCACCTCGGGAGGGTCCTGTCCCGACATCCAGGGCCCCGCAGCCAGGAAGGCTTCGAGGTGGGGCTGGGCTGGGACGGGCGCCGGAGATTTGGGGAAGGAGCCAGGAAAGCTGCGAAGCGCGGGGCGGGGGGCACGGGGCGGAGGGGGCTGGCAGGGCGCTGGCGTCATGGAGCGAAAATACCGGGTGCTGGAGGGGGCGGCGGGGCCGGGCGCCCGCGGGGGACACGGCGGTGCAGGTGAGGAACCCCCGCGGCAGCGACCGGCCCGCCCGGCTATAAATACCCGCTGCCCATATGAGGCCGGGCCGGGCGCGCCGCCGGGGGCCGCTCCGGTTACAGCCCCCGCGCGCCGGGCCCGGCAGCCCCCTCCTGCCGCCGCTGCGGCGCCCCCTGGCGGCCGGCGGGGCGTCCCCGGTGGTACCGCCCGGCGCGGTGACGTGCCGCAGCCACGTGTGCGGAAGCGGCGGGAGCGGGGCCGGGGCTGCGGGGGCCGGGGCTGCGGGGGCCGCCGGTGCGGAGCCGCGATGCCGCTGAAGGCGGTGATCCTCATCGGGGGTCCGCAGAAGGGTAAGTGCGGGGGGCCCGCGGGGAGGCCCCGCCAGCGCCGGGCCCCGCCGACCCGCGCCCCCGCTCTGCGCCGCAGGGACCCGGTTCCGGCCGCTGTCCTTCGAGGTGCCCAAGCCGCTCTTCCCCGTGGCCGGCGTGCCCATGGTGCAGCACCACATCGAGGCCTGCGCCAAGGTACAGGGGACCGGGGAGGCTGAGGGGGCTGGGGGGGCCAGGGCCGCCCTCCCCACCCTACGCCCTCCCTCCGTGCCCCCCCCCAGGTGCCCGGCATGAAGGAGATCCTGCTGATGGGCTTCTACCAGCCCCACGAGGCCCTCAGCCGCTTCCTGGTGTCGGCGCAGCAGGAGTTCAAGATCCCCATCAGGTGGGCAGGAGCCCCCCGCCCCCACGGTACCCATGGCGGCACAGCCCGGCTCGGCCCCTCGCCCCCTCCCCCTGGCTGGCAGCCCCCAGACGTTGGCATGTCCCAGCGTGGATGGGCCCAGCTGGCCTCCCGCGTTAGTTCTGCCAAATCTCCCTTGCCCCGGGGCCCTGCCCTGTCTGGTTCCTGCTCCAAAGATGCCTCTCCAGCGCAGCTCCAAGCTGCCACTGCCTCCTGCCCCTCTGCCACCCTCCACGTGAGCCCCATCGCTGCACACCAGGATTATCCAGTCCCTGCCAGCCCTTCCCTGCCCTGCTGCCGGGTGGTGCCACCAGACTCCTGCTTCCCTAAGCCCTCGCTTTTTCCTACTTGCCTCACAGGTATCTCCAGGAGTACGCGGCGCTGGGCACGGGTGGTGGCATCTATCACTTCCGAGACCAGATCCTGTCGGGTGGTGCTGAGGCCTTCTTTGTCCTCAACGCGGACGTGTGCTCGGAGTTCCCCTTGCAGGAGATGCTGGAGTTCCGGCAGCAGCATGGGGACGCACACAGCTTTGTCATTCTGGGTACCACAGTGAGTGGCAGTGCTGGGGAGCAGAGGAGCAGCAGTGCTTGACCGTGGGCTTGTCTAGAAGCCAGCGGCTCTTGCGGTGCATGGTTCCCTGGGTGTGAGCTCCGGGTCTCATCTGGTTTGTATCTGCATGCCTGCTGCTCCACCGTTGCTAACACATCCTCACTCCACAGGCCAACAGGACGCAGGCGCTGAATTATGGCTGTATCGTGGCAAACGCGGACACGCAGGAGGTAGTGGAGGGCCTTGGGGAGGCGGGCACGGCCTGGGCAGCGGGTGCTGTGCTGCCTGCGTGGGCGCGTGTTCCCGATGTGCCCCAGAGGGTGTGACACCGGGTGCAGGGGCTGCACCCTGGGACTCATGCCTCTTACCCTCGCCTCCAGGTCCAGCACTATGTGGAGAAGCCCAGCACGTTTGTCAGTGAGATCATTAACTGTGGCATCTACCTGTTCACACCTGCCATCTTCCAGCACATCGGTGAAGTCTTCCAGAGGAACCAGCGGGAGCTAATGCTGTGAGTGCTCCTCTCTGCCCCACGTCCCTCCCACCCCACTGCTTCCCGGGGCTGCAGGAGCATGCTCATCCTCCATTCTTTCTCTGTCTTCTCTCCTCCTCTGCCATCACTCACTTGTTTCCTGGTCCTGCACCAGCTATCCTTACCTTGGGTAAGTCTTCCTCTGTGTCTGCCCTGGCTGCTCTCCAGGCTGGATTGTCCCTAGCAATAACGCATGCTTTCCTCCCTGCTCCAGGCTGTTGTTTTCCTCTGCTTCCCTCCTGGCCAGCTTGAGATTCCCTCCCTTCCTTCCTCTCCTCCCACCCCATCCTCATCCCACTCTGAGCAAGGGCCTGAGCAAGCCGTTCACCTGGGAATGCTCTGCTTCCCCCTCCAGCTCTCTGCACCTGCCAGCCTGTCACCTGGCATCCCCGCCACCACCCAAGCAAAAATCCAGCTGTGCAGGGCTCTGGAGCAGGGGCAGGATCCATAGCTCACACACCCACCTGGACTGGGTGGGGCTCTTGCACCATCACCGTCTGGCTGAGAGCTCATTTCAGCTGGCAGAGCCCTGTCCCTCTGTCACTCTGGGGCTCAGTGGGGCTGGGCAGGCCTAGCCTGACAGCTGGGGCTGTCCCTACCTTTGGGGAGAAACGCATGGCAAGGAAAGAGTCCAGGATCACCAAAGCCCCCAGATTCAGGGAGGGTAGCTGCTGGGGCCCTGGCTGAGGCTGTGCCTGGGGTGGGTGTCTTAATGGGCCTCTCGCTTGCAGAGAGGAGAGCTCCAACGGCTGGCAGCGTGCAGAAGTGATCCGGCTAGAGCAGGACGTTTTCACGGCACTGGCTGGGAGCGGCAAACTCTATGTCTACAAAACTGATGGCTTCTGGAGCCAGATCAAGTCAGCTGGGTAAGGGCTGGGGCTAGAGCTGGCACAGCAGTTGCATCGGTTGCATCAAGTGATCCGTGACGGGGATGGGAGAGGAGGGTGCCCTGGAGGTGAGTGGGGGTTGCTGAATTCAGACCCTCCTCTACCCTGGTAGTGCCAGAGAGGCAATAACAATCTTTTGCTTTTCCTCCCCCAGCTCTGCTATCTATGCCAGCCGCCTCTACCTGAACCAGTACAGCAAAAGCCACCCTGAGAGGCTGGCTCAGAACAAACCTGGAGGCCCTATCATCCGAGGTACCCCCCTGATACCCCCCACCAGCTTAGAGGCCTGCCTGGGGAGGCAGTGGGACCCGTGGGCAGGACCTTCCCTGATCCTAGTGACGGGTGATCCTGCGAGCTGCCTCCCCTGACACAGCTGCCTTGTATTGCAGGGAATGTGTACATCCACCCGACGGCCTCCATTGACAGCACTGCAGTGGTGAGTGATGGCCTGGGGGACCCTGTGGCAGGGCGATGCCCAGGGGGGCCGAGGGTGCCTTTGTCCTTGACCTCATCACCTCCCTCTGCCCTCATAGCTGGGCCCCAACGTCTCCATTGGGGAGGGGGTGACGGTGGGAGCTGGTGTGCGTGTGCGAGAATCCATAGTCCTCCACGGCGCCTCACTCCACGTAAGTAGGGTTTACCCGAGGGTGCAGGTGTCAACTCCTACCCCTTGTGGGGAGGCAGCAACACCTTTCATCCCCCTCTCCTTCGCCCCAGGACCACACCTGCGTCCTCAATACCATTGTGGGCTGGGACAGCACCATCGGGCGCTGGGCCCGGGTTGAAGGAACGCCCAGTGACCCCAACCCCAATGATCCCTATGCCAAGATTGACAGCGAGACTCTCTTCCGGGATGGCCGCCTCACACCATCCATCACAATCCTGGGTACGCCCCACCTGCACCCAGCTGCTGCGGCCCTGCACAGTGGGGCAGATTCTCTACCCCCTGCTAACCCCACTGCGCTCTCCCCCCAGGCTGCAGTGTCACGATCCCCGCTGAGGTCGTTATTCTCAATTCCATCGTCCTTCCTCACAAGGAGCTGAGCCGCAGCTACAAGAACCAGATTATCCTGTGAGTCAGCTGCTCCCTGGGTTGAGGAGGAGGCAGTGCCAGCCCCCCACTCCCTCCTGTGTCCCACAGCAAGAGCCTGGGCTGGGGCTTCACCTCCTGGGAGGTTCCCAGCACCCCCAGAGGGGTAAATGCAGGCCCGGAGCCCTGCAAGTGCCTGACTTGTAACTCCAGACAGACATTAAATCTGGTGAGCATCAGCCTCGTGTGCTGCTTCTCTTGCAGCCCAGGGACGAGCCCTGGGGCAGGGTGAAGGCTGGTGGCCCTGGCACCAGGCTGCATGCCTGTGCAGGGAGCTCTGGGCTGAGGCTGGGAGCACTTGCTGCCTGCTTTGGGTGTTTCTCCACCAAAGGGCACTACCAGCACGGTCTTGCCACCCCTCACTAGGTTCTCCCTGCTCTGCAAAAGTTGCTGTCTGCAGCTCCCTGGAAGGTCTTGGCCCATCTCAGGGGCTGGGAAGCTTTGAATCTGCCTGCCCTGCGCAGGCAACCCGCCCTGCAGGAGCCGGGTGTGAGGATCCCCATTTCAGCAGTGTGATTGTAACAGCCTGGGCTGGGCTCGTGCCTACCACTGGGAAAACAGCGGCGCCAGGCTGTCCTAAGGGCGCTGGCACACAAGGGCTGGGTGGGACAGGCAGGCTGCTGGCCCTGGAGGGAGCTGCAAAAGCCCCCTTTCCCCCAGCACCCCCTCCACCCCCAAGGGCTCGATATGAGCCAGGAGAGCTGCCAGCCCTGCCGAGCCTGCTGCCATCAGGCTGAGACCTGCACAGACTGCCTAGGCAGGGCTCAGGGTGACGGCAGCAGGCCCCTGCCACCCCAGTGGGCCAACAGCTGCCTCTGCACCAGCATGGCTGTAGCTTGAGGGGGCTCACTGCATGTCTCCCTTTGCACCAGCCATGTCCACAGGGAGCCAGAGCAATCAACTTACATATGTGCAGGTGGCAGAGATCTACCACCTTGCTGTGTCTCAAAACCACCTTTTATTACTGAAGGCAGCTCCCTGCTGCTCCTGGCACGCTCTGTTTACAGTAACCAGCACTGCTCCTTACCACCCTGCTGTCTCCTCTGGTTTTGGAGCTCTGTGCTAAAGCCCTGCGCTCTGCCACGGGCCCCATCATGCCTCTCATCTTCAGCAAGGAGTCGCATTAGGGATTCTCCATCCATCCATCCATCCCAGTACCCCCCCAGCTTGAGGGATTTGCAGTAAATCCTTGCTCCCAGCCCTGTGCCTTCCTGTGCCAGTTCTCCTGTGGTCCTGGGCAGGGATTAACTGTTCCTTGCCTTTAAGCACATTAAACTCCTTCAGTTTTGCCTCTTCTTTGGATGTGCTAATTTCCTTTCCCGATGGTGAGCACCTCTGTGCTGAGGGGGAAACTGAGCCAAAGTACTTGCTTTCAGGATTGTACATGATTTTTTTTTTCCCCTGTGTCCCACATCTGGCCTGGCTTTTAGTAGGGACAAAGGTTTCTCAGCTGCTGGACGTGGCCCTGGGGCAGTTCTCAGCTCTGCTGTGTAAGGCCCCTTCTCCCTGAGCTCCCCTTGCACTGGTTGTCCCATGTACAGAGTTATCTGGGGGACTTCTCCATTACAGCCCCATCCAGCTTCCCTCTCTGTGCGTCCCAGCCCTGCTTGGGCTTTGCAGCGCTGGGGCTGGAGGGGAGGAAGGAGTTAAAGGGGCCTCTGCTGAGGTGCCAGGAAGTCTGGAAACGCTTTAAGGTTGTTCTGCCCTGAGCAGCAGCAGCTCTGATTACTTGAGGCCAACATCTGGGCTGGAAGAGGGGCCTCCGCCTCCTGGGCTCCAGGGGTGGGAGAGGAGGGCTTCAGCTGGGGCAGAAAGGGGCTCTGCCTGCCCTCCCTTCCCCTCCCTGCCCAGCAAGAGGAGGGGTTTTGGGGAGCACTGCTCACCCTTGCAGTTAGTCCAGCTCTGGTCTGCTGCCCAGCCAGGCTCCATCCCAAATCCTGGCACCCGGCAGCAGCAGGGAGGGACAAACAGCAGCCACAGCCAGGCTTGTTTTGCTACAAACATTTAATACAAACCAGGCTCTAGTACAGCACTGGGGCAGCGTCCCTGCCACCGCAGCTGGGCAGAGCCAGCCCTGCTTCCCCCACCCCAGGGAAGCAGAGCCAGGCTTGGAGCTCAGCACCACCACCCCACAGGCAGCTGCCTGGTCCCACAGGTTTCGCTCCTTCTCTGGTGCCAGCTCCGTGGCCCCCAGGGACCTGCTGCCAGGGGGGCTACACTGGAGAAGGGAAGAACCGACCCACCTTCCTTGGGGCTGGCCCCTGCCTGTGTGGGGAGAGATGAGTCAGGGGTGCATAGCGAGCTCCCCTGGGCCCCCCACCCACCCCCAGCAGCACTCACGGGGGCCGGGCGGCCATGCCCACGCAGCTCCGCAGGGTGCTGGGGAGGCAGCAGGTGCCGGCTGGGCTCAGCTGGCCCAGCTTGGGCTCCTGGGAGGCGATGGGGCAGAAGAACGTCTCTGCAGGACGGAGAGGGGGACAGCAATCACACCCCAGCCCAGCTGCAGGTACCTAGGACCCTTCAGCAGCCACGGAGCAAGGGCAGGAATGCCTCACCACGTTCACCTCCCAGGGCTGGTGTCGGCACCAGGTTCTCCTGCTCTGTCTCCACGAAGCCTCTCCAGAAGTCTGGCGGCAGTGAGAGGAGCCGAGCCACCACCTGGGCAGGGAGGGATGGAGGATGGGGACGCTGGCAGCGTCTAGGGCACAGCCCATGCTTGGGGGACTCCCTACCTTGCACTGCCGTGGTGTGTCCTCCATGATGGCGAGCGGCGTGGGGTTGGCCGAGCTATGTCCTACCAGCGTAGGACCAAACACACGGGACAGGTTGAACACGTCCATCTTGCAGTCAGGGCTGCGCGACACCCTGCGAGGTGGGACGGTGTGAGCACGCTGCCCCCGCCAAGGGGACCCTCATCCTCAGCCCGGCTTCCCCACTCTGGGGCATGGAGCCAGGGTGAGGGGCAGAGAGCCGGGACATGGGGACAGAACCATGTGAGCCCATGCCAGGATGAGCCCCTCACCTGAGCAGATGCAGCATGAGGAAGGCCAGGGTGTCCCTGTTGGCTAGGGGCAGCTTGCTCACCACGTGGCGCAGGGCTGTGGTGCAGGCGGCATCATCAGGGATGTCTGCGGCAGCACCAGGGAGGGGTATTAGGGGAGGAGCAGCCCCTTCCCCCCCCCAGCTGGGGACCCCTGCTCACCGGCAGCCCGCAGGAAGGCAGGGTGGAGGCTGAAGGTGACCAGAGGCTCCTTAAGCCCCCGCAGAAAGTCCTTAAGCACCCCGCACACCACGTGGATGTCGGCCACGCTGCTGAGGGCGGGCAGCATGCCCCCAGCCCGCAGCAGCCTCCGCTTCCACTCCCGCACCAGCTGCTCCGTGCCTGGCACCCGGTACAGCCCTGTCTGGGGTGCAGGGAGCGGGGCTCAGCCTCACGGGGACCACAGCATCGCCAGCCCCACCGCCCTGGCCCCTACCTCCGTCAAGCCTCGCGTCTCCACCTCAGTCACACACTGCACCACCAGCGCGGGCACCAGGGGCGGCGTGGGGGGGGCAAAGTCAGCCAGCACGCCCTGGGGAGGACAACGCCGACCCGCTCTGCCCACCGCCCAGCCCTGCAGCCAGGGCGGGCAGAGCCCCAGCAGCCCCACAGGGACCACGGTGCCCCTCCTCACCTCGCGGGGCCAGGCGTGGTGGCGAGGCCGGGGCACGCAGGGGCTGGGGCACTGCTCCCGGCACTTGGGGTGCAGCAGCAGCTGGCACTGGCGGCACTTGACGGCAGCCTTCCCGAAGCGGATGCGGGAGCCGCAGACGCCGCATGGCTCAGGGCGGATCACCTGGTAAGGGGGAGCAGAGTCAGAGACCCCCTCTTCTCGCAGGTACCCACTACCACTCCTTGCCTTCAAGCCAGCCCCCCTGCCTCCATCCATCGCCCATGCGGGCAGAGCTGGGGCAGGGGGATGGAGGAGAGCTTTGCCCCCTCCAGACCCACTCCTCCTGCCCTGCTCTCTTCTCCCTATAGCTAAGAGGAGGTAGAGAGGCCGAGGCACGCACCGTTTTTGAGGTGAACTGGTGTTGGGGCGGCGGGAGGCCCCGCGGAGGTGAGGGGAAGGGGGCTGGCACTGGCTGCCCCGCAGAGGAGCCGCCCTCAGTGGGGGTCTCCTGCCCCACAGCACGGCAGCCTAGATCCTCGCTGGTGCCCCACACTGTGGTCAGCTCTGCAGAGAGAGGAGGCAGTGGAGGGGGCCCCGAGAGCCAAACCACCCCAGCGTCCGGGGAGGGGAGGCTTCCCACCTCCCAAGGGAGCCCCTGCAGCACTCCAGCTGCCCTGGAACAGCAGCATTTGGTACGTCCAGAGGACCCCAGTACCCCATGGTGGGGACAAGCATCCCCCAGCAGATCCTCTCCCTCCCCCAGGACAGCAGCACCCTGAGGCTGGCCCCACACCACTCCTGAGCCCCCTCCCCACCCCTTCCCGTGACCTGCACGCGTGGAGACACGGTGTCCCTGGCGAGAGCGGCGGCGTGGCACCAGAGCAGCGGGCAGGAGGCTGCTGGCAGGGTCTGGGACCTCAGCAGGAGGTGGCACGGGGGGGACACTCACCTGCTGAGATGGGGGACAGTGAGAACGTGTCTGGCTGCAGCCCCACGGTGCTCCAACATCTCCCCATGAGCTCTGCTCCACCTGCTCCCTGGCCCTGCGGTCCTGCACAGCCTGGGATGCTGTCACCCTGGGCATGGGGGGATACAGGCTGCAGGGCACACAGAGGGGACAGCTGAGCACCCCCAGACCCCACAGCACCCACAGGACTGAAAGTTGCAGTGTTGCCTTCTGGCACTGGGGCAGCCCACGCACCCCATCCCTGCCCAGGGCACACTGTAATCCCTACTCACGGCGTTGAGGGATGTCACAGAAGACCGGAGCCGCTTCGCCACCACCACAGGGCCGATCTGAGGGGCCAGGGACACACGCTGGGGACAGAGCAGATGGGGTGAAGGGCAAGCAGGGACCCCCTCCCTGACTCTTCCTCCCCCACCACAGAGCACCCAAGCAAAGTGGTCTCAGCCCCACTAAAGGTCCTGGTCTCACCTTGCCCCCCAGGCATTGCCTGCCCCATATCAGGCACTGTGGGGACCCAGGCCCCCCAAACTGGGTCAGAGCCGGGGCTGGGGAGGCCAGGCCAGGCCAGGCCTGCAATGCAGAGGCGTGAGCGAAGTGGGGTGCTGGATGCCCACACGTGTGGATGAATTATTGAGGAGCCTGGCTGGGCCACATGGAGGGTAATGGAGTTTCTATTGATCACAGGAGGTTTGCTGAGACGATGCTCCCAGCCCAGCATCAATAAATTAAACCCCCTGCCAGGCTCCTTGCAGCCACCCGTGCTGGGATGGAGAAGTATCTGGGTGCCCTGTGGCCCAGGGCAAGCACCCCAGCCTGGGCTGCACGCTGGGACCTGTATGGGCAGAGGATCTCACAGACGGTGCAGGACAGTAGAGCAGACCCAGGGGATCCTCATCACGCAGAGGCACAGACCCCACCTTAGCAGCAGCCCCCACGGGCTGCCGCATCCCAGCATTTCCCTCGTACCTGCCTCTCCTGGGCTTTGCGCTTCAGGGTCCGCACCACCGTCATATCCACATCCTGAAAGGCAGTGGGGAGGCTGGGGCCTCGCAGGGCTGCACAGGGCCACAGGCACCCCAGCATCCATGCCCTGGCAGCAGCCCAGGGCAGCTCACCCCTAACCACGGCCATGGAAAGGGGCTGCCCCACTGCGGGAGTGGGGCAAAACCACCCCCTTGCCACTGGGGAAAAGCTGAACCCTGGGAATCGCAGCGGGTCACTCCTTACCACGTCATCCTCGGTGCGGTCATAGCTGATGTCCGAGTGGGACAGGAGAGACTGGCACGACTCATCCACCACAGACGACCTGCAGTGCGAGCTGGGGTTCAGGCCAGCCGAGGCATCCCCTCCCCAGCCAGCACCTACTCGTACAGCCACTCCTGGGAGCCTAGGGCTGACACCTCTGCAGAGCCCAAGCACCCCCGTGCCCAGCAACGGTGAGGGGGAGAGGGGCACAGCTGAGCCTGGGCTGCCTGAGGGGCTGGGACGAGGACCCCCAGCCCTGCTCACCTCCTGCCCGGCGGCAGGGTCGCCCCAAGGCGCCGGCCGGCCAGGGCGCTGAGGACGGAGCACTGCTCCCCGCTCAGCACCCCGCTGCCCCACGGCTCCCGCTTCAGGGACTCGAAGACCAGCTGAAGTTTGCGCTCCTGCAAGCAAAAGGGGGTGGGTGGTGAGCAGGCTGGGGTCCCTGCAGCCAGCCCCAGGGGTACCCCTCCAGCCAGCCCCCCATGCCCCGACCTGCTTCTCCAGCTCAGCCTCTGCCCGGTGCCGCTTCTTCATCTCCACCTGCACCTGGTTGCGGGCATGTTTGAGCTTCACCTCCAGCGCCGCCCGCTCGGCCTCCACCCGGGCCAGCTGCTCGCGGGCCCGCCGCCCGTCCTGCTCCAGGCGAAGGCATCTCTGCCGCGTCGCCTCGAAGCACTGAGCGATATGGATGTAATCTAGGGGCGACACAAGCAGGTAACCAGCCGGCACGGGGAGGGGGGCTGGCCCCCAGCTCCCGCTGGCAGCACAGCCGGGGGTCCCGGGGTGCCCCAAGCCGAGGGGCTGCGCGCACCCACCTTCCTCCGCGCTGCCGCCGAGCTCCAGCAGCTGCAGCGCCCGCTCCAGCCGGGCCAGGAGCCGCCCGCACCGCTGCCGCAGCATCCCGGGGCGGGGACCCCCCAAAGCCCCCCTGGAGGGAGGCAGCGCGGTCTCTCCCCTTCCCAAGGACCCCCTTCCCCCAGCTTCTGCCCCACGCTCTCCCCCAGCCGCCGGGGTCCGCCGTGCGCCCCCGGGACGGCGCAGGCTCCGGGGGTGAGGGGCCCTCCCGACCCGCCTATGTGGGGCCGGGGGCCGGGGTGGAGCCCGGCCCGGCTCCGCCTCCGCCTCCCGCAGCCAACGGGGCCCGGCCCGTCGCCCCGACGGCTCCCGTCAACGGGGAGCCCACCCGGGAGCCTTGAGCGTGGGGTGCCGCGGGGTGTGGGGCGGCAGTGCTGGCTGCGGGGGTGCAGGACGAGATCCCGGGGCAGGATGGGGGTGCTGGGTGGGGGTCTTCTTTGGAAGTGGGACGCCCAGGCAGATGAGAGCGCTTGAGGGGTGCAGGCACAGTGGGTACAGGGTGCTCTGGGGGTGCAGGGGCGTCGGGCCGGAGCACGGGGGGTGCGGGGGTACGGGGGGGGGCTGGCTCCGGCACCGCTTCCCCCAGCCCCGCTTCCCGGGAGCGGCGTGGGTGGGAGCCGGGGGAGCCGGTGTCCTTGCCCACTGTCCCCCACCGCTGTGAGCCGCATGCAAAGCGGCTGGCGGCGGGCGGGGGCGGCGGGGACCCCCCAGCACCGGGGCTCCCGGCCGGGGCCGTGTCCTGCAGATGGAGCCACCTCCCCGCCTCAAAGCCCAGCGCTGCCCGGCGCTGCGGGGGTGCTGTGCCCCCCGGGGTCCCCGGCCCAGGGGCTCCCCGGAGCAGCTCCCAGCCCCGGGACCCCCTCCCTGCCGCAGCCCCCAGGTCCTGGTAGCCCCGCCGGGGCCCGGGTGGGTTTGCGGGGGGTCCCGGGGAACGGCAGCTCCCCCTCCTCGGTGCCTGTCCTGACCTGCTGCGAATACCGGGAATAGCAGCGGGGCTGGCGGCAGGGCTGGGCGTGCAAGCCCCTGCACATACGCACACATGCACACACATACACGGTAACACACACACAATACACACACACACATACACGCTTGCAGGCCCCTCACCTGCCTTCACATCTCCCTGTCTGCCTCTGACCTAGAGAAGGGGTTTTGCACCCCGTGGGCACGTGGCAGCAGGTCCCCTCCAGCACCCCGGTGCCTCTCGGGGGCTGCTGCGGGTTCAACAGGCTCCTGTCCCCATGCCAGTCTCACACAGGGTCCAGGCAGTGACAAGTGAGGGGCATGGGGGAGCACCCCCACATCCCAGGGACGTGCCTGAGGTGCTTGGTGAGAAAATAGCTGGGGCTCGTCCTGGGCTATAGGGTCCGGGCAGCAGGGACCCCACCCCAGGGGCTGAACCTCAGCAGGGTCACTGCGGGACTGTGCAGTGCTGGGGACACCATCCGGGACTCTGCCTGACAGGATGCTGCTACCCTGGGCCCCAGCAGCCCCGGGGCAGGGTCCCCCCTGGGGACAGAGCCTGGCAGGGGGCTGGGATGGGCTGGCAGCACCCCGGCGGGGCTGAGCTCCACACAGTGCCAGCGCGTGGGGAGCAGAAGGTGTTTCTCAGAGAAGCTCCTTCCTTCCAAGGTTGAATATGAGTCAGGTTTTGTAGTGACTTTAATTACTCCTGGATCGATAGGCTCGGCACGGCCAAGCAAAATCCAATCGCAGCCCCGGGGGCCCGCCTGCTCACCCCTCCACTCCCTGCTCGCCTCCAGGGAGGCACCCGCTCCCTGGCTGTGGGTGCTCCCCAGGGCCTGCCAGCCCGGCACCCAGCCCCGGGAGGTGGGACCCCATCCTGCACGTGGAGCCAGCACCCTGCTTGCCCAGCCCTAGCAGGAGACACACATCCCCTGGGGCAGGGTGGCAGATGGAGGTGCCCCAGCCTTGCAGGGCACGGCTGGTGCTGGCTGGGGAACGCCACGCACCCCTGAGTGCCTTCCCTCACCCCATGCACAGAGCAGGTCTGAACCCGCACCGCACCCTGGGCACAAACCTGGGACTCCCCAGGAGGGCAGAGCTGCCCCAGCAGTGTGTGGGCAGCCCTTCTCATGCCCAGGGACGCGTGGAGGGCACTTGCCACCCACCCTGTGTCCCCCCTTCCTACTCCCCCCGCTCCCGAGCCACCTCGGCTTGGCCAGGCGCTGCATAAATAGCTGTTTGTGTCTCCGCTCGGCCCCTGCGTGGGAAATAATATCGGCTGATGGAACATAATGCCCTGCTTCACATGTTCAATTTTATCATTTTCCGAGGCAGGCAATCTTCGTTTAAAGCTGAATGGGCTGGGGAATGTTAATGAAGCGCTGATGCTGCTCTGCACCGCGCTTTATCTCTTGGAGAATAATTTGGGTGAGCTCGGAAATAGAGTTCCCAGTCCCAATTCAAGCGGCAGCAGCACCACATGCCGATAAAAGTGTAATTCCTGGCCAGCGCGTGGCCCTGAATACATGACAACTTAACCCTTGGGGCCCCACTGGGATGGTGCTGCCCATAGCTGCCTGCCTGCCTGCATCGGGCCTGGCTGCCCTGCGTGCCCAGCACCAGCCTTGGCACTCAGCCTGGGCAGGATGGGGTCTATCGCTCCTGCTTGTCCAGGCTGCGGAGTGAGGTGTGCAACCTGGTGAGGAAAGATAAGAGGGTGGGAGCAGAGCTGGAGGACATCAGTCTCCCTGGACAGACAGGACCCCACAGGCAGATCTGCAGCAGCGCCAGCCCACAGCGTGCCTGGGGATGGGGGTTCTGCTGGGAGAGGGATGCTCTAGATCCAGGGATGCCCAGGCACTGGGGTCAGGGAGGGATGGAGAGGCGAGGAGCCTGGGAAGGGTGAGCAAGCTGAAGGGAGAGGGCAGGGGAGGTGGGTCCAAGGGAGCAGCTCCACACATGCTCATCCCATCCCAGAGAGACTGGTAGAGCAGGGTGGGCACTCATGGGCTGAGGGCACATGCCTGCCCAATGGCTGAGTGAGGGGTTCACCCAGGGAGGCCCCTGAGCCCCAGTGCTGACTAAGGGGAGCGAGGTGAATTTGCAGGTGTTTGCTGGTCCTGGAAGGAGAAATGGATGTTAGCAGGAGCAGGCAGCTTGGACCCCAAGGAGAAAGTCTCCGGTGGTCTGCCTGGTCCTGCTCTGAGCCCAGCCACGGGCCTGGCTCCAGCTCCCACCAGCTGTGCTTTGGCAGTGGGTCCCTGCATGGGGTGACCCTGGGACTCTGCCCTCCCCATCCTGTGTGCAGCTCCCTTGGGCTTCAGACACAGTGGACGGCTGTGCGTGGGGTGACACAGCACCCTCCATGGAATGGTCCTCATGTCCTGAGCCATCCCACACCGAAGATGCTGGGCAGGGGACGCCTTGGCCCAGCATGGGGTCAGCAGAGTCCCTCAGACACCAGCCTGGGCCACCTTGAGTGGGACAGCGAGTGGGTGCCGGAACGGACCCTTCCCCTGGGAGTGAGCAGGGCGGGCAGGTTTCCAGCACCGTTAATCAGGGCTGCGAGAGCCGGGATTAATGTGCACTCCAAGGCTCTCCAGTCCCAGCTGTGATCCAGCCCTCTGCTCTCAGCCAGAGCTGCCTCCACGCGCTGAATTATCAGCCTGAGTAATTAAGTGGAGAGCTTTGTTTTAATGCAGACATCTGATGCCTTCGCACCGAGGAGCACAACAACTGTCGTGGGTGTTTATGCTCCGTGCAACACATCTGGCTCACAGGGAGAAAATCTATCTCCGCCGCTGTGCGAGATTGAAGGGAACATGGCCCGGGCGGGGAGAGAGGAGGGACGGCTCGGCAGCCGGCATGGTGGGTAGGATCAGTCCCTGAGCATCGCCCCACCAGCCTCCGGCACCCCGCTGGCAGGAGGCTGTGGTCCAGGGCTGCCTGGCAAAGCACGTGTCCCCTCCGCTCCTCAGTGCACACGGCAGCACAACACGTTGCAAGATGAGGGATAATTATGGGCTCGGAGATAAATGGAAATAGGGCAAAATAAAACATGGGTTTATCGACAGTAGATGGTGGCTGGCTCACCTGATACCTGCTGCTGATAAGGGAGCTGGCTTTTGAGGGAGGAGGGATGCAGATCTCCCAGCAGCCGCTGTGCCACGCAGGAAATTGTTGCTTTGCACAGATTAGGGGATTAGCACCAGAGCAACGAGCTGGAAAAAGGCTGGTGCAGGAAGGAGCCAGGCTGCGGGGAGAGAGGAGACACGGCGAAGGGGAGAGGCTGCTGCTGGGACCACTGTGGACACGTTTAGTAGCTTCCTCTGTCACCCCAAAAGTGGGGGACATGGCGGCGGGGGAGGTTTCTACTGTTGCCACAACACCTCACAGACCTTTTCTCTCTGCTCAGCCCCTGAACCACTGGTGCTTTGCTCATCACACCCACCTGGGATGTCTGAATGGTCTCACAGAAACTGAGTGCCTTTCTGATGGAGCAGCTTGGCTGGCCAGGTGCCGGGGTGAGCTGTGCCTTCATGAGCCCCTTCTCCACTGGCTTCCCCCAGCATCTCATGGCTCCCGGGGACCCCAACACTTTGTGGGTGCTGGCAGCAGCAGGACTCCCTTGCTCGCTGCCGCGTGGCAGGGCTGTTTCCATGAGAGAGCCTGCCATTGCCTTCGGCACCTCCAGCACCGGCTCCTTGGCACCGCCGGGACAGGGGAAGGGCTGTCAGGGCTGAAGGGGACAGCAAGAGGGACTTCTTGGTGGGGGGAAAGGAGGCTCCAGCCAGGAGTGTAACTGCTGCATGTGTGCTCCCAGCTGAGCATCAGAGGAACCCTGTCAGGAGATAATGTTTTCAAGGAGAAACACACCAGGTGGTTTCCAGCAAAACCCACACTCTGGGCTGCTCCCCCGCTGAGAAAGACGTGTCAAAATTTGGCCTGGGACCTCTAACCCTGCGCTGCTCTGGCCGAGGAGCAAATGCCGCTGCGGTTGAGCGAAGCCGCCTTGCCGAGGCTCGTCCGGCTCCCTGCGGCATGGGGCAGCCGGGGCGGGCACCGCTCTGCTCCCCGGCAGGGCCAGCCACAGGGACCAGCACTGGGAGATGCTGCTCCTGGGCACGGGGACGCTTGAAGGCCTTTGGTAAAATCCGTCGACAGAAACGGGATCGGGGGAGTTTGGACAAGAAGCACAAAACCAGCTGGCTCTGAGGCAGCCCGGGGTCATGTGAGACTGGGAAATCTGAGCTGGAGCAGCAGGGATCACACAGCCACCGCCGGGCAAGCAGGCTGATTTATGGCCTGTGTGAGCCGGAATTGCTGCCCATGCTGGGCAGAGAGGCAGGACCAGATCCCCTGCCTGGAGATCAGAAATGCCGTGAAAAGGAGACACATGGGAACAGCTTGAGACATCCCAGCCGGTTGCGCCTGGCTGGGCATGACCGCTGTCCACGCTTGATGCCATTTCCCAGCCAGAGCTCTGCAAGCAGAGACCATGGCAGAAGCAGAAGAGCCCTGAAGCCTCAGGATGGCTGTGGGCACACAGAAGTGGTGGCCCTGAATGGGTACAGTGGGGGCACCGGGCTGGCTACAGGCACTGCCACTAGGGGACTGAGCATGGGGCTGCATCCAACAGCTGGTCCGGATGTGGCCGTGGTGGTCCCAGCACAGCACCCCAGGAGCCAGGGCATGGGGTGAGAGCTGTGGCACATTCACCTGGGGTGGGAGAAGAAGGGCTGCCCCCGCCGGCACCGCTCACACCGGTGTCACAGGATGCCACCATGCTCCCCTCGTGCCCCAGGGCCGCCCCATCACCCTTGCCTCCCGTTGGCTGCACCCAGCCCCAACAGGGCACAGCTGTCCCTGCCAACTGGAATTAATTCCTTGAGATGCTATATCAAATGCTTTAATGAAAGCCTGATACATCACACCTCTTGTCTCCTCTCCATCGATTCATTTAGCAATTTTACCCAAAAAAGGCAACAAGTTGGACTGGGCAGATTTATTCTGTGTGAGCTCTGAGCACATCTTTATTGCTCCCCCTTCCCCTGCCCTCGAGGTCCTCAGAAGCATTTTTCTCTTAATATTTGTTCTATTATTTTACTAGGGATGAAGCTCCATTGATGGGCAGTAATTGCCTGTACCGCCCTGCCTTCCCATGATGAAGGTTGGTGCCTTACTGGCGGCTGCTGCCCTGCTCTCCTGTCCTTCCTCGGCAACATTATTGACTGGGAAAGTTCATTAACAAGCCCCTTAATGACTGGGCCAGCCCAGCCCACAATGCTAACCTCTACTGTGGTTTCCACTGGTGGCTGCTTGCAGGAAGAGATGTGGCAGGATGTTTTCTGCGTCTCCGGAGCCGCGTGGGTGCCCAAGCCACTTCTAAACCCCTGCTAACTCCCCTTGCCGGCGAATGCTGTCCCTGTGTGGGCTCTCATCCCCGCCGTTTTTGGGGACTGACCCCTCTGGGCAGGCCGTGTTGGCCAGGCAGTGCAGGGGAGGTCTATGTCCCCAGTGGTGGAGAGCTTTTGGGGGGTCCCGGGAGCATCCCCGAGGCCGCCTGTCCCCCAGGGAAGGGCTTCCCCGTGCCGGCGTTTGCCCTGCCGCCTGCCATGCCAGCGCCCGCAGCCTCGTGAGCCAGGCTGGCGCCGAGCCAAGCGCGATGCCGGGATTAGGCACTGCCTCCTGCAAATGAGCTGTTAATTATCATAATCTGGTAATTGAGAAAAATCTAATTATGCAAAGCTAATGGATTTAGAGCTGTGCTGGGGAGCACAGGCCAGGGGAGTGCAGCTGGGCAGGGCCAGCGTTGCTGGCCCATGGCTGCCCACACCCGGGGGCCTTGCAGCACCTTTCACTCCGCCTCGGGGCCCTGCTGGGTGCTTGGCCAGGTCCAAGCATCCTCAGGAGAGAGCCCAGCCCTCTCGCTCCCCTCCAGCCCCACTGGGCCTGGGCGCCACCTTCTCCCTGTGCCTGGGCATCCTCTCCTCTGGTTTCCCCATCTTCCCTCATGAGAGGTTCCTGCACCCGGTGTGGGGAGCAGGGTGGGGGAACGCAGCCTTCCTGCCCATCTTGGGTGTCCTCCCCGATCCCGACCCATCCTCGCCGGCCCCACGGACACAGCTCTGCTCTACATCTCCTCTCTGCTCCCACTGCCAGCGAAACAGCGCTGCGGGACCTGCCCAGGCGGGTGCGTGGGTAGGGAAAGACAATATCTTTTATTAGCTGGACTGAGCTGGTTCAGAAAGGGAGATAAGCTTTTGGGCACACGGATGCTTCTCAGTGCTCACAAGCAACTGTGTTCCTCAGCTATATCGCTGGCCTCATAAAAGATTTTGCCTCTTCCTGCACACCTTGAGGGTGAGGGATGCTGAGCTGTGCCAGACCCGGCACAATGCCAGAGCTCCTGGCCTCAAGATAGTGCCGTGCCGGAGAGCCTGGCAGCATCCCGGCAGTGGCGTGCAGGTGGGACAGCACATGGTGCTCCCCTGGGGTCTGTGTCACTGCCTCCGAGTGCCCTGGCACCCCTCACCCTCGCCTTGTGCTCACAGGAGCCTGACCCCTCACAGCTTTTGGGGAGGTGCTTGACCCCAAGGGTGCAGGAGCTGTGACAAGAGTGACGCTCGGCACCTCTGCTCCTTGGCCAGCCTGATGTCTCGGAGCTGTGCTCCTGCAAGGCTCCTGCAAGAGCTTGGGGTCCCCCCACAACCCCGTGGCCAAAGAGCCGTTGCCCCCAAGATACGCCTGCCCATGCACCTCTCCTGAGCCCGGGGCCGTGCAGCCCTGCCCGGACGGCTCCTACTTGCCCTGGCAGGGGGGTGTGAGGAGTTTGCCCTCTTCTCCCTCCCGGGGGAGCCCACGCTAAGTGCACAGAGATGGTGGAAGCAAGCAGGACTCCAGCTAATTGCCTGCACTCCCGGGGGACACGCGCTGAGAGTGCCCGGAGCTTTCTGGGACGTTTCAGCCTCTGGCTCCGGTTCCCGCAGGATGCGGCGATCGCTAAGTGCATCTGTGGTCTCACGCTCAGCGAGCTCCCCGCTTGGGACAGGGTGTGGGCAGCATCACGCTGCACCGGTCCCGCCCCAGCACTGGCGCACCCGCCTGCCGCACAGCCCAGCCCGGCTGCCACCCATCGCCTCCCTGGCCATCATCTCCTCCGACCTCTTCCAGCGCCCTGGGTTCAGCACCGAGAGGCAGAGCCCGGCAGCAGCATGTGGCTGGAGGAAGCCCGGAGGCCTCCCCCGCACCCCTGGGGTCCCCCCTGGCCCTCGGCCGCCCTTGCCATGAGGGGCTGCCCCGACAGGCACCCGGCGTGCGATGTCCCGGCCCCGCAGCAGCGTCCGTGCAGCCTGGAGGAGTTTGCCAGCCGCTCCACCCTCCATGGCATCCAGCACATCTTCCGGCACCGCCGCTACACTGCCCGCAACCTGCTGTGGCTGCTGGCCTTACTGGGCTCACTGGCCCTCCTCGTCCATGCCTACGCCAAGTGCATGGGCTTGTACTTCCAGTACCCCCACAGTACCCAGCTGGAGGAGGAGACGGCACGCAACAAGACCTTCCCCGCCATCACGCTCTGCAACCTCAACCCTGTCCGCTTCTCGCAGCTCTCTGGTCATGACCTGTACTGGGCAGGGGAGATGCTGGGTCTCCTGGATGGGGCTGGCCAGCCCCTGGTGCCGGAGAGCGTGGAGAGGAGCAGTCTGGAGGCTCTGCTGGGGACGCCGGCCCTGAGCGAGGAGGAGAAGAGCCGCCCCTTTGACCTGGAGGAGTTTTATGGGCGCGTGGGCCATCAGCTGGACCTGGGTGAGATGCTTGTCCGCTGCACGTTCGGTGATGAGGAGTGCAACGGCAGAGACTTCCAGACCGTGAGTGCCCAGTGGCAGGACATCCGGGGGGGCGGGGAGGGCTGGGCATGGCCCCTGTGCCGGCACCCACAGCAGGGGCAAGGCTGGGGTGATGACACCACTGGGGTGCTGATCCTAGCAGTAACCAGGGATCGGGGAAGGGGAAAGCTGTAAGGGGCCAGTTTTTGCAGGCTGTGGGGTTGCCTGGTTTGACGTGGGTTTGTTGGGGCTGGGACAAAGTCCCGTGCAGAGCAGGGGTGCACTGGGCTGGGCTGGAGATTCTCCGTCAGCGCGTGTGCTGTGAAGCCGGGCTAAGAGGTGCAGGGAAAGGACGGGTCTGCGACCGCAGTCCTGGGAGTGGCCCAGCCTGGCTCAGCCCCAGCAGAGGCAGGCTGAGACCTGCAGCCTTGCTCCAGCCTGACCGGGACTCTGGGGGACAGCTGGGCCCCCGAGGGCTTGGGGAGGCAGGGAAGGCAAATCTGTGCCTGGAGGGCTTTGGGAGGGAGCAAAGCTTATCCCATCCCAGCAGAGCAGGGGCCAGGGGATGGGCTGCATCTGGGCAGTAGCGTATGTGAGCAGAGGGGGGCACAATCCTGCCCTCCCAGCCAGCACAGAGAGATGCCTGTGGGCACTGGCACAGGGAGGCAGCTGAGCTCTGGTGTTATGGGAGCCGCAAGAATTACAAGAGCTCATGGAAGTCCCAGCGATGGATGTCCCAGCGATGGATGCTGCACAAGCACCCTTGCCTCAGATGTTCGGCACAGGTTTGCATGATCCCAGCTCAGCTAAGGCTGAGGGAGAGCCACATCCCTGGTGTAGGGGTCCAGGGACCCACTTGTGCCCTGCTGGGGTGGGGGGCAGGCAGGGCTGTGCAAGGCCAGCACCCCGCACTGGGAGCCAGCACCCCAGCCCTGACATGCTGCTGAGGGGATGCCTGTCCCTGCCTGCAGCCTCCTGGGGCACCGAGTGGGTGCCCACCTCCACTGCACCAGGCTGTCCTGGCAGGCAGCCACTACTGCCTTGGCAGATGCAGCGCTGGGAGTCGGGAGGGTCCCTAATTTAGCGTGATGGCTCCGCTCATCACACTAATGAGAACAAAGCAGCGCTGCCGCGCGGGGCCCTGCGACCAGGTGTCAGGCAGCTGGCGGGAGGCACAGCCGTGTGCCGGGAGAGCACCGCCGGCGAGGGGGGACCCGCAGCCGCCCGCGCGGGCCAGCTCAAGCAGGGCTGTGACCACTGCCACAGCTGGGCTCCTGCCACCGTGCCACCCTCCATCATCACCAGCCGCAGAGCCCCCGCTGCCCAGCCATGTGCCGCAGGGCTTGGGTGCACATCACCCCGGTGCATCGGAGCCAGGCGGGTATCGCACAGGGATGCAGGCAGGGCAGAGGCGATGCCGGGGTTGCAGGCAGGGCAGAGGAGATGGCCAAGAGGGAGCCACCTCCTCCCTCCTCTTTTCTTTGCTCCAGAGTCAAGAGCTGAGGATTAAGGGGCTGTAAACAAGGGGATCAATGGTGCTGATGGGAACATTTCCTGGTAATAGCTCCGACCTGTAAAACACAGCGAAGGGGGAGGAAGGGGAGGCTCTGCTTTCACAGCTGTTAACCCTTCCCATCCACAGCCATGTGCTGGCTTCTCGGTGACGAGGGCTTGGGCTCAGGCTTGCTGGGGCTGGGCTGGGTGCCCCAGGCCAGGCAAGGGCTGGGTGCTGCTGTGCCCCAGGGACAGGAGTGCCAGCAGCTCTCAGGGTTGTTGCAGCCTTGGGGACCTGGGTGGCCACTGCGGGCCATACTGCTGTGCCGCGGCTGGGGCAGGCACCCTGAGCCGCTGGGCACACAGCAAGGTCAGCGGCTGCTCAGTGGTGGGATGCCAAGCCAGCGATGCTGGAGGAGGTGTCTTGACCTCTGTGGCTGCGGGGCAGCTGGCCTGCACTGCTTGGAGGTGGCTGTGAAGAGGCAAGTGTCATGCTAGGGAGGAGCTGCCAGCACTGATGGGAAACGTTAATGCCATCATAGAAGGATGCTCAGCCCTGGTCCGTGGTGCATGGGAAGACAGGGGCTGCTGCGAGCAGATGGAGGGGTGGGAACAGCCGCTGAGGCATCCCCTGGCTCCTGAGCAGGGCAGAGCGTGCTGCCAGCCCTTCCTTGCCTGGGCTGCAGGGCTTTGGGCGGGTGAAGACCCTTCTTTCTGCTGGTTGCAGGGGAGGGCACCCAGGTGGGCAGAGAGGGGTTTCCTTCACCTTCCTCACACACCTCCCAGGGCAGCTCTCCCAGGGATCCTAGCCCTGCCTGTTCTCATCACCGACATCCCCCTGGGAGGAATGAGTCCCCAAGCAGGCTCCAGGCTTGGGTACCGGCCCTGCCCCGAGATCCCCCGCTGCCCGTGTCACGGCTGCCCACCTCACTGCAAACCACCTCGCTGCTCACCTCCATGTACTGGCCCAGCCCCGGCGCACACGGCTGGCTGTCCCATCGCCCTGGCATCAATGCCTGCTTGTGCCCTGCCCGCACCCCTGCCTTGGCGGGACTCCCCATCCCCGGTGCCGCCGCAGGGCACTGCCCAGCACACGCACAGCCACACTGCTGTGTGCCACATGCTGTCCCTACAGCCCGAGCAGGACAGCGGGCGGTGAGTGCCTGGCACTTGAGCAGATGCCTGCATCCCTCAGTGGGCACGGCCTGGCCATGGTACCCTCCACCCGCCCTGCTTGGGGCTGGCAGGTAAATGTCAGCCTATTTTTATCTGCTCCCCCATGGGGTGGCTGTTCCTTCCATTCGGATGAGCAGATGTACCTCCGTTCCCCATCCCCCTGGGGAGCAGGGTTAATCTCCCTGAAATTCACCTTCCCAGCTTCCTGGAGCCACCCTCCCCAGGCCTGGGCAGCAGGGGATCACGGACAAATCCTACCGAAATGAGCCCGGCTGCGGCAGGCTCTTGGTGTCACAGCTCGGCAGCTCCCGAGAGCATGACCTGCGGGTGGGGAAGGCCAGCTCCCCCCTCCAGGCTGGCAGGGGCTGCCTCCTGCCCGCAGCTTAGCCAGGCTGCCCGGGGCCGGGCTGGCTGCTGTGGATGGAGAAGGCACTGGGGTGGCGCGGGGATGTGCCATGGGGTTTGCTGACTCACTGTGGGGCTGGGGACACGGAGCTTGGAGGACAACCCAGGCAGCAATGTGTGCAGCACAGGTAATGGGGGTGCAGCCACCACACCCCCGGTGGGCCCCGTCTCATGTAATTATACCTATTTCCAGTGGTTTTCCCAGCCGGCGCAGCCCACGGCACCGCTGAGGGGCTGGCGTGGCAGCCATGGCCACGCGCTGAGTGATGGCGTGTGTAATAGCAGGGCTGGCGGGTAATAGCAGCCTTGGAGTCCATCAATAACCCCGCTCCCTGATGGATGCCGCCCTCCCCTCTCCTGGCACAGCCGGTGATGAGTTACAGCAATGCCTGTTGCTGTCCCCACCACGCCGGCACTGGTTGCACCAGGGCTTTTGGCAACCTGTGGGGGTTGCTGTGCAGGTCATCCCGGCACCCTCACCTTCACTCCCACCTTCATGCCTCAGACAAGAGCGGACATTTTAATGTTCTATTAATAGTTTTACAGCCTTAAATTATTGATCCGAATTTAGAGCCAGAGCTGCCAGTTTAACAACAGGGTTTCTCAGGAATCAGTCTGGGATCCTGCACAGGAGACTGGGGGCAGAGTGGAGGGTGGGAGCGAGAGATGGCCGGGCTGGGGGCACGGAGCGGGGCTGGGGGCTCCGTGGTCCAGGGTTCGCAGGGCATCCTGCTCACCTCCCACCTCTGCTGAGCTGTCTCAGGATGATGCTCTCCGTTTTCCCTCTGTGAACGCCGAGCCCAGGCCCTTCCTTCCTGGCTGGCAGGTGCCAGCGAGTCCCGGGCAGCTGGCGGGGACGGCACCGCTATCTCTGCCGCCCAGCCGCTGCCTGGCTGCTCGCACCCAGCTGCCTGCGGGAGCATCTGCGCTCGAGCTCACCTCCGTGAATTATTTAAAGCTTCCCCATGTGCCGCAGGAAGGCGATAACGTCGGAACCGGGGATGGATGGCGAGTGGGGCGGCCGGTGGGCAGCTGTGCCTGCCCACGCTCAGGGTCTGTGCCACCCCCTGGATGGGTCCATCTGCAGCCAGGCTGGCTTTGGGGATGGGGCTGACCCCTCCAGAGGAGCCGGCATGGGTCTGCAACCCTGGAGCTGGCAGGGGAGATGTGCCCGACACAGGAGAGGAGTGTGCTGCCCCTCCTGCGAGCACCCAGGGCTGTACCCAAGGGTGCAGGCAGGCAGGTCACGCAGCAGGCAGGTAGCCCAGGCGGGCAGAGGTGGCAGGGCCAGGCAAGGTGCCCCAGGGGAGGGCGGGAGGGGTGCGCAGGTGGGGGAGCCCTGAGCCCTCTCGACGCTGATTGCGGATCCGCCTGGCAGGGGATGCGGAACCTGCCGAAATAGCGGATTTAATCATCTCCGCGGAGCAGCGGGAAACCAGCAAGCGGGGAGGGAGTGTGGGTACATGGGGCTGGGGTGCCCCAGAGGGGAGGCAGCGAGGGTTTGATCTAGCAGGGCTGTGCCCCCCCAGCCTCCAGCCCCCTGGCAGCCACCCACCAGTCCCATGCCGAGAGCCTCCCTCCTGCCTCCCACCCAGGAGGGGCACAGCCACATGCTGTGGAGCAGCCCCCCCAGTCAGGGTCCCCATACGATGCTGGGGACTCCCTCACCCGTGCACCCCCCTGCAGCCCCCTCCCCAGCCCCAGCCCCTGTTCAGTATGCTGCACGCTCCCCCTGGGCACTGGGCAGGAACTCTTCATTTCACACATCGTTTCCTGCTGCTGCTGCAGAGCCACCCGCAGTCCCTGTCCCCCCTCAGCTGCCCCCCATCCCATCCCCTCAGTGCCAGCCCCTCAACTGCTCTCCATGTGCCCTTGGCCTGTGGCCATCGTGCCCTGTCCCCTGGGCACCGTCCCTTTGTCACCACCTGCCATCCCCATATGCTCAGCACTAATCCCTGGTGCCATGCCCCATCCCTTCCTCGCTGTCGCCTTATCACTGCCTGCCACCCTTGTCCCCTTGGCCACACCAGCCACCCCCCATGCCCGCAGCTCTGCTCCTCCAGCCTCCCCCTGCCCCCTTGGCCCCTCTCCTTGCTACGGGGCACTCCCCACTGCCAACCCAGCCAAACCACCCCTGCTCCCTCTGCTCTGAGCCCCAGCCCGGGAAAATGCTGCTCTTCTCCTGAGAGATGGGCCCTATCTCTGGTGCCTGCTCATTCCTCACCAGAGGGGTTTCTGGTGTCCCACATCCCACCTGGTCCAGCTCCCTTGCACACACTGGGAGCAACTGGAACTCCCGCCAGACCAGAGCCTGCTGCTGGGCTTTCTCGGTGCTGGCTGCGGGGAGCCCTGCCAGGTGCAGCTGCTGGGGCCCCCAGGCAGGGGCAGCGTGGGCAGGCAGCATCCGATACAAGATGTGAGCCAAAGACAGGGCTGTGGGGGAGCCTGGGGAGGGGGGTCCCCACCAGCCAGCCTGGGCCTGGGGTGCTCCTTACTGCCCCATCTGCTGCATCACAGAGGGGTGCCCAGCCCCGGGGGTCCCCAGGTCTGGAAGAGTTAACAAGGAGGGCCGGCTTGCCAGCCTGGCCAGGCAGGAGGGGCTGGGAGGTGAAGGAGCAGCGGGAGCAACCAGGAGTGATCAATACCGTGCGCTGGAGCTGTGCACAAATCGCAGCTTGGAGCCATAAATCTCGCTCCCGTCACAGGCGATGAGGATGAGAGGGGAGCTTATCTCCCGGCTGCGGCACTGCCAGCTGCTCCTCCCACACGCGCCCGGCCGTGCCATGCCGTGGGACCATGCCAAACCCGGCCGCCAGCTGCAGCCTCCACCTCGCCGGGCACCCCATGGCCTCCGCAGGGCAGGTGGTGGGTCAGTGGTGGGGAGGCTGGTGGCTCCCAGGTATGAGTACGGCCGGGCTGCATCCACGGGTAGCACCTTTGTGGGAGCTGGCATGCGGATTCAGTCAAGGGCTGGAGGCCGGGGTGATGGGCTGGCTCCAGGTGAGACGTACTGGCCTGGCTGAAGCCACGCAGGCTCTCCGGCTGCTCCTGCCGGGGATGAATCACCTGGAGGGGGGTGAGTCACCTGCCAGCCCCCCCGGCCCCAGCCACCTTGGTGACAGGGCTCGGCAGCATCTGCAGCTCTTCCTCACCCACCCTTTGGCACAGCGTTCTGCAAGGGAAGAGCAGCATGAGGAACGTTCAAGGGCCGGAGGGGGGGCACAGACAGCACCAGGGGCTCAGCAGGGTACCCAGGAGTGACTCCAGTGTTCTGCATGTCCCTTCCCAAGCCAGATGCCGGCTGACCCCTGTCTGAGCACCAAACGCTCTGGCAGGCTCAGACCACGGGCACGTGGCAAGCAGCCTGCCGCTGGTGTCTGGCCGGGATCGATTTAATCCATCCAACCCAAGGAAATCCAGCTCAGCCCGTTCGGGAAAGCAGCAGCGCCTGGAGCAGCGGGCAGGCAGGCAGGCGGGCGGGCAGGCAGGCTGTGCTCACCACCCCGTCCCGCAGCCCCGGTCAGCCTCCAGCTGCCCTGGTACAGCACAGCTGGCTGCTCGCCGGAGCCGAGGTGCGGCCAGGGCTGCTCTGGCTGCATCCAGCTCACCGCCCGCTCTGTGACAGCAGGCTGCTGCCCAGAGCATCCCCAGCTGAGCCAGCCAGCGTCCCTGTGCCCGGAGGAGGGCACACACACTGTTGCTTGCATGGCTGCATGTGAGCCCGAGGGCTCCTGCCAGACAAAGGCCTTTGCAGGCATGGCTGGGCAGTGGCACCCTGGCCAGAGGAGAATCAGGACACATCGCTGGGCTCTGCCTGGACCCAAACAGGAGGCAGTCCTGGCTGCCGAGGGCCGGCAGCTGTCACCATCGTGCCTGAGCGCTCGGGCTAGTATTACGTCACTAGCATGGCATCAGCCATGAGCTGAGACCCCGAAGCAGGCAGGGGTGGATGCCAGGACCCTGTGCCTCCTCTGGGATCTCCCAACCAAGCCTGCTTGGGAGCAAAGGTCTGTGCAGTCAGCAGCTGAGCCAGGATCGATTTATTGATCCGGCATCCATAGGGGCAGGAGTTGGGAGGGACTTGGGCTTTGATCAGCCTCCTGCAGATGAGGCAGAGACATTAAAGGCCAGTGCGTGGGCAGCTGTGGCCTCTCTCCAGGACAGCGGGGAAATCCAGCTGCTGTCCTGACGGACGTGGTCGGGGCTGGAGCTGGGGCTGGGCTTGCGCAGCCAGAACTGGCACCCCCACCCTTTCTGGTGGTGCTGGGGAGGGGAAAGGGCTGGCTGGGACCAGGGCATCCCTGGATGAGGCTGATCCCCAGGGAGGCAGGGAGTGACACAAGGATGGGCAGCCGGCACTGGGGCATCCGCTGTCCCCGAGAGAAGAAGCAGACCCAGCTGCAGCTGGTCTAGTTGACATGGTGGTGTCAGGGCAATGGTTGGACTTGATGATCCCAGAGGTCTCTTCCAACCTGATTGATTCTGTGATTCTGTGATTCTGTGTCCCAGGGGATGACAGGCAGCGGCATGGGGCTGCCCTGGCCCCGCAGCTGTGCCCAGCTCTGCCCCGAAGGCGAAGGAAGGTGAAGGGAGCTGGGCAGACGTTAGTGCAGCTGTTAAGCAGGGGTGACAGGTGGGATAAACGAGCCCGGGGTCTCCAGGGGCCAGTAAATTAGAATCAATAGGAAGCAGGAATAATTTATTTGTTTGATATCACCTGTTAATTAACTGGGCTGATGTGTATGATGGGGAGCGGCAGGAACCCCTCCACCTGCTCAGCTGGTGCCTTTCCGTCGGGGCTGGGAATGGTGTGGGGGAGTCCCGTCCCCACCAGCACAGCATCCATCCCCGCTCTCAGCAGTGGGGCAGGACAGGGACAGGAGGGGTCAGGGACCCACAGGAGGGCACCAGGCGGGGAAGGGGCATGTGTGGGGACGCTGCGTGGCCAGGGAGCCAGCAACGTGCATGGTCCCCTGGCTCAGCATCTCCTCCCTGCCCCAGGGGGCTGCGGGGAGCAGGGGCTTGGGGCTGCGGGCACCGCCAGACCTTGGCTTCTGCACCTCCCCAGCTGCCGTGGCACCGGCGTGGGCCACGTGCCCGCTCCGCCAGCCGAGCGTGCCTCTGACCGGGGCCACCTCTGCGGGCTGCCTCCACCTCCTTCCACGTCTGCTGTGTCCCCAGAGCAGCCGGTGGCTGCCCCGGCAGGGCGGCTGGCTGGGCACTCACGCAAGTGCTGCCCGCGCTCCAGGCACGCGTCCTTGGCCCTGCCTCGACCATGTCCTGCTGGGCTCGCACGCGTCCTTGGCAGCTCCAGCAGGAATGGCTGTGAGCGCAGCTGGCTGGAGACGTGTCCGGAGGCAGCGGCACCCTCACCGGGGCACGGGCGCAGAGCTGTCCCTGGGCCCCCGCTGGCGGGGTGCTGTGCTGACCCCGCTGCACAGCCCTGCCTCAGCCCCCCACCCCAGGCAGCACCATCACCTCCCTCTGTTTTTTTTTTTTAAAGAATAACATTTCTGCTAAATACTTTAATCAGATTAGTAGCAGTGTGTCTGCAGTGCTGTTAAATCAATGCTCCCCAATGCATCTAGGCGGCTAGAAATCAATTACTGTTTAAACCATGCCTTGGTCCCTGGCCTGAGATCAATATGGGAGATGTATTACTCTCCCAGAGTCTTTCCCACTAAAAACCTTTCATTTGTATAACAGGAGCTCAGGCAAAGTGCCGGTGCCCTCCCCTCCCGCCTGCTGCTCCCCGGGAACCAGGCAGCCCCATCCCAGCTCCGCACTGGGATTAACTTGGCTCAGGGGCTGTGTGCCAGCTGGGTTAGGACAGTCCTTGCTCCGTGGGGAGACGTGCAAAGCCAGGCCAGAACAAAGGGGTTCTGCACATGCTGGGGTGGCAGGTTAGAGACCTCCGGGCAGGAGTTCCTGGAGCCCATGGGACTGCCTGGCCCCTGCTCCAGCATGGCTGGATCCCATGCCTGCCCCAATGCCCGCTGCCCCAGCTCCTGCCCACCACTGCGTCCCCTACCAGGGTGCTGCCAGAGCCAGGTACCCTGCATGGAGGGGACCACCGCTCCTCCTTGTGCCCCTGCCCCAGAGCTTTGTCCCTCTGCAACCCCCTCTCCCCACAGAGCTTTTTACCCCCTCCTCCATCCCTGTCCCATAATTTGGAGAGTGAGCTCCATTATTCATGATAAGGATCTTTAATTAGCTGTGAATATTAATGATTTACTCTGTAATTAATCATGCTTTGCATGCTGGGGAGGAGGTAGCTCCCACCACCACCACAGCTAAGCTTGGTTGGGGAGACCCGCTCCAGCGGCAGGGCAGCCCCGGAGTCTCACCCCATGCCAGGTGAGATGCGGGGCTGGGGGGGAGGTTGCATGGGGTGCTGAGATGAGACCCTGCGTGTGGGGCAGGCACTGCCAGCCTGTCCTACTGCTTTAGAGTCAGCACCCCTACCTGCTCCGTGTGACAATGGGAAGAACTGTCTGGCCCTCCATAAACACGCTGGCAGCTTCCCAGCCAGGGGTCCAGCCTCCTGCCCATGGGCCAGGGCTGAGAGGTGCTGCGAGGCACAGTGGGGTGCTGCTCTCCCCCTGCTCACTGGGCCAGTCCTTCTTCAGAAGCTGAGCCTGGGCTGTGCTGGGATCATATCCCCCCTGTACCCAGCTCCTGGGGGTGCCTGGCGAGGGATGAAAAGTGGCTTTCAAGGCATCACGCCCTGTTCTGTCCCATGCGATGGGCTCCAGCAGGCTCTGGGCTGAGTCCTGCATGGGTGCTGCCGGGCCAAAACACCTGCCTGTGCAGGGCAGGTCTGCATTTGCCAAATCCCTGTCTCACCCCTGCGCAGCTGCGTGTGCCCTGCCTGAACCAGGTGGGCACCATCCTGCCCACAGCTCCCTGTGCTCTCTGCTCGCCCACCGGCACATCACCTCTCGGCTCCTGCTGGCAGGAAATTTCTGTAGTCCCAAATCCTGCCTGGTCACCCCAAATGTGGTTCTCACCTTCCTTGCGCCGAGGGGAAACTGAGGCACCAGCGACAGCCGTGCAGGGAGAGTCCCCACACTGGTGTCACATGCCTGTCCCATCCCAGCATGATGGGGACCTCCCAGGTGCCTGGTGGGTGCCCCAGGGCTGGGTGCCCCAGCTGCCCCGGCAGCGGGTGGCGAGCGGAGGTGCCTGGTGCCCACCGGAGTCCCCCACCTGCCCACACTGAGCGCTCCCACGAGGGCAGAGTTTGCTTAAACAGAGACAGATTTAACTATTTCCATTACAGCTAAATGATGAGGCCCATAAACTTTATGGCTCCGTGCGCGCGAGAGCGGCTCTAATGGCCTTCGCCATCTGGAGGAGGCGGCTCCGGAGGGGACCCGCCATCCCCCCGCCCGCCTGCCACAGGGACCATGTGCTGAGCCAGCTCCTTCCCGCACCCGCACCAACGTGGGGCTGCCAGCACCTGCGGGTGACACGATGCTGCCGGCAATCCGTGCGGGGCCAGCTGTGCTTGAGCCCGGCGTGATCCTGCCATGGAGCAGATGAGCTGGACGTGGAGGTGGCCTGGCGAACGCTGGTGCTTGCGGGGGTCTGCAGCCCTGCCTGCACCCACATTGCAGCGGGGTGATGGGAGGGCACCCCTGGGTGCCTCTGCCTCCCGTCCTCTGCCCCACTGCTCTGCAGGGGCGGGCTGGGGGTAGGTACTCGCTTTGGTCCTACCTGTGCCTCCAAATGCTGTGGCCTCCAGCGTACTCCCCACCACTTCTCCACGGTGCTGTGCTGCAGGATCGGTCCCTGCAGGAGCAGGCAGGCTGCCCGGCCAGGCCGTGCTCTGCACGCCCGACCGCCCCTGAATAGCCCCTGCCTGGTGCCTGCTGGCTGCTGATTGCGGCGGGGACGCGGGGGGGCCGTGGGGCGCTGGCACCAATTAGCCCCTACAAAGGGCTGTTGGCGGTATCACTGCGATCCATGCGGGGCTGCTGCTGGGCTGGCGGCCCAGGCAGGGTGCTGCGGGCACAGCCCGCCCCTCCGCATGGGTGGGGGGATGGACGGGTACAGGTGAGGACACACCAACCATCACCTCCGTGCTCCTAACCCCTGATTCCTGTGGCTCCCGTGGCAGCGCTCCCACAACACAGGGCATCCCCCCGTGATCGTGGGCCAGGCTCGATGTGGGGGAGCAGGAGCAATAGGTAAGAGGCTGCATGGCCATGGCATGGCCACCGCTGGCCAGGGCAGGAGGGCTCTGGGGCTGCCAGCTGCCGGCCCGCGCTGCGAGCCAGGGCTGCTGGCACGGTGCTGCCGCAGAGGATTAGGTTTGGTGCAGGGGAGCTAGGCGAGATGCTTTGAAGTCTCATGAATATGAATCAGTGGCTTGGGGCGGGAGCGGAGGGTCTAAAGCTAATCTCTCCCTTGCCATGGTGACAGGTGTGACAAACAGTGTGGGGGCCAGGAGGGAGGGCAGGGACCAGGCAGGGGACAAGGGATGGGGCTGCCCTGCTAACACGAAGGGCAGCCCTGGTGAAGGGGGCAGGTGGCTGAGGTGTGCTGGGCTGCTGCACCCAGGGCTCTGCAGTGCACCCCCATCTTTGCGCCCACCCCAGCTCCCCGTCCCCCGACTCCGACAGGGTGCTGGCACCCCGGCGGGCTGCAGGCCCCAGGGCAGAGGCGGTGTGGTGGCCACTGGCAATGCCCAGCTGGCACGGCGCTGAGGGTGTCTGGGCTTGCCACCAGCGGGCAGGCAGGCAGTGCAATGCAGGCAGGATGCGGCCCCTCGGGGCCAGCCGCGCATGCCTGTGCTGGGCGCTGGGACAGGGGTGCGGGCACAGCTGGGGCTGGGGGGATCGCAGCTGGGGAAGGGACCCATCCCTGTCCCTGGCTCATCCCACTGCCAGCCCAGCCCCATATGAGCTGTTATAGCCCCCGCAGGGCCCGGATGGGTCCCATTGATCCAGGCCCCGGTGCCATCTGCTTGGCGGCGCTGTGGCCCTGCCTGCCGTACCCCGGGCTCCATGGAGATGTCATGTTTGGGTCTGCTCCTCTTGTGACAGCCTGAAGCCCTCGGTGCTCTCCTAGGAGACAGTAACTAGAGCGGACACTTGCTCCTAGCAGGACGTGACTGGGGCTTGCAGAAGAGTCTCAGAGATCAATTTGGAGGTTGTTTTGATGCTCTCCTGGTTGCAGGATGGCAGTGGCAGCTGCTTGCTCAGCCCAGGGGACCGTGCGTGGACAAGCACTGGCTGGCAATGCATGGTGGGGCTCAGCGAAACTGCTTGGGCTCATACAAGCCACAGGGCACGCTGTCAGCTTCGCAGCCCCGCGAAGGTTGTGGGTTCTGGCAGTGAAGAAGCTGTTTGCTCTGAGGGGTTCCCAGAGCTGCTCTCTCTCTCCCAACACCCATGACCTGGGATGCTGTGCCTCCTGGCTGGGGCAGAGAGGTGAGCAAGGGATGCCATCCTGGTCCCGAGCACTTGCTGGAGGGGAGAGCGAGGGGTGGAGCAATGTCACGGCAGGAAGACAGACAAATGCAGAGCAGATGTTTAATTATCAGCGCAGTGTTCTCAGATCCCTGGAAATCTCTGCATCCAAATGTAGATATTTTACAAGAGCATACGCTACTGCTGAGAGATGGAGTCGTAACACTGTGCCCACAAGCCGGTCACCCCACCTTCCCATGGACTGTGTATCGCTGGGGCTGGTGTGGTGTGGATCTGATGGGGACGGGGCACCCGTGGCACTGGAGCTGGGCTGGAGAGAGCCACCAGGAACCATGTGCAGCCCTTGGGGACAAAGCTCTGCCACAGGTCACAGCCCTAGAGGCACAGTCCTCCACCCATCCTGCTGCACCCCGCTCTGCAAGGACGTGCTGGGGTGCAGTGGCTGGCCCCGGTGCCCAGCCAGGAGCCTGGCAAAGCAGAGGGGCAGGTGGGGGCTGGAAACTGCCTTCTCCTTATGTCCATTACCTCTCATAGCCAGTCCCTACTGGCCCAGGCTACTTGTAGACATTTCTTAAAGTGCTTTGAGACCTTTGAGGTCTGCTTTAAACTGTAAGAATTGCTGGGCTCAGGCATGCATGTCATCCCTGTGGACAGGCTCTCTCTCCCATATCTCACATCCCTTCCGTGGCCCTTGGTTGTTCTCCGGCCTGCCTGGGGCAGGTGGAGGGCTCTGCCTTTGGGGGAGGCATAGGCAGGGCAGGCAACAGAGCCACCCGGGGCTCTGGGCTGGCCCTAGGCTTTGCACACCACTTGCCTCTTGGCTGCTGGGGGAGTTGGAAAGGTTGCCTGCCCTGCCGCGTCCACGTGCAGCTGTAGGTCCCTTGAGACAGGGATGTGCTGTAGGTCCCTCGAGACACCCCAGCTCGAGGCTGCAGCCAGATGTGGGACTTGTCTCCAGCACAGAGCCTAGTGCCATGTCTCTGTGGTAGCATCATCCAGGCAAGGGCTGGCTGAGGGCAGCCTTGTTCCCCCTGCCTGGGCACCTGGGCATGGTGAACCCAGTTGTGCCGAATAAAAGAAGCAGCAAGAAGTGAGTCCAGGCCGGATCTCACCCATGGGTGAGGGTCACTGGGGCAGAAAGTGTTGAAGATTCCTCTCCAGCATCACCATGAGAGACCTCTGCAGCCCGGGGGAGCCCCCCACACCACAGCTTTGCTGCAGGAGTGGATTTGACGGGGGGTTCTGGGCTTCCCTGAGTCCCCCCACCGATCCCGCTGAGCTGCTGGGGAGATGCGCGTGCTGAGGGAAGGATTCCCAACGGCACATCAGGGATGCCGGCAGTCTCTCCCCACTGTGGCTGGCTCGTCCCTGGCAGCCCAGCCTGCCTTCCCTGCTCCGCAGTCCCTGTGTCCCCTGAGGCTGTAAACATTTTGGATTCCCTGCCTCGCCTGCCCAGGCACCTTGCAGATTCAGGGCATGTTGCTGTCTTAAAACCTATCAGGTTTTCTGTCACCTCCCAGAGCCCATGAATCTGTGGGCTGGTGGTGGTGCTGGGATCGAAATGACCCCGTGGGGGAATGGCTCTGTGCATCCCCCCGCACCACCACCAGCTCCCCAAGCGACTCCTCACCCCGCAGGTTTATAATCGTCCCAACCCATGGGAGACTGCTCCCGCCCCACGGGAGGGAGAGTAGTCCCTGGCACGCTGGAACTGGCTGCTCTTCTCCAGCTCAGCCGGAGCTCCCAGGGACATCCCAGGCACCAGGTGTCCCCCCCAGCCATGCCCAGTGCCGTGCCCTGGCTGCCAGCTCTGCCAGCGGGCTCAGAGCTGGGGCAAGCAAAGGGCCTGTCGCTCCTGCCAGCCTAATAAGCCAGGACTTAGAGGCCGGGACATTTTATTTGCCACTGTCACGCTGCTTGGACACGCCGGCTGTATCCCTGCCGCTGGGGAGGGGGGAAATAGTGATGCCGTGAGTGCCGGAGCCCCGCCGGGCAGTGGCGAACACGGGCTGCACGTGCAGCTGACAGCCCCAAACCCTTATAAATCTCCCCTGCATGGCCCATCGCTCACCTAAGTAGATTTGATTTGTCAAATATTAAAATTAATTTAGGATTGAGTGGTGGCCTGTGTGCTTGCCCGGCTCTCCTGCCATCCCCCCACCACCACCTCTGTTCCTGCCCAATGCATCATCCCTGGCCCCGCGCTCTCGCCCCAGCCGGGGCGCCGGGAGCCAGGATAAATCATCCTGCCGCCGCGCTCGAAGACGAGCCGATTGCTTGCTCGGCGGCAGGGGATCACAGGGGAAATCACACCGCACACCGCCCGCTCCGTGCCGGGGGCGGGGGAGACGCCACGCTTAGGCAGAGATTTATTTATTTGATTTTACTGGGCTGGGATTTTTTTTTTTTTCCTTCTCTCAAACGCCCGTCAGGGAATTGCAGCCCCTGGAATATTAATGCCACACAGGACGCCGGCTCGTTAAAATGTCACCTGGCTGTAATTTCTCCTGCGCTTATTATTCCCCGGGGAGCGTGGGCTCCCATCCCTCCCTGCCCGCGGTGGTCCTGGCATGCGGGGCAGCCCTGCCCGTTCCCTTTGCAGCAGCACGAGCGCCGCTCCACCACGTCGCCCAAAATGTTCCTGACCCTCTTCCACCACCGCAGCGGTGGGCTGCACTGCCTCTGGCATCACCTGCTGAGCTGAGCCCCGGGGACCGATGCTGGGAGAGCCCCATGCCACCGGCCAGCGCTTGCGTGGTGCAAACCCAGCCTGGCCGGTGCGAGGGACAAGGGGTGACGGTGTGGGCAGTGGTGGGCCGAGCAGGGGGTTGGCCAGCGGGCAGTGCCAGCGTGGGCTGGGGGCAGGGTGGCACAGGGAACAGCTGCCTTAAGGAAACTTTGGCTCAGTTCCTGCAAATTAATGTTTTTTTCCCAAACAGTTTCCCGGCGCTAAGCGCGACGCGGGGAGCAATTATCTTTAGTGTCGATGTTATTACCATAAAAATTGCATTGAGGACTTTTCTCCTCCGATTAGAAAGTTAACGATCATCACTGCCTTCATTGTTCCCCGCACCGTGCTCGCTCTAATAAAGAGTCTGTGCACTTTACTTTTCACTTAGCATGAAAATTACCCAGATGCTGCCGTGCGCGGCTGTGCAGCCCCCGCGCTCGCCGCCCAGTGACGGGCCCCTGGCAGGTGCCGGTGGGGAGCAGCCATCAGCACGCTGGGGACAGATGGGATGACCTGTGGGCTTCCCCTCATGGCGGGTGCCGGGGGTCAGCTCAGGACGGGAGATGCCAGCATCAGGGTTGCCTGCCCCATGGGAGTACCTAAGGGATGCTTCTCCATGCGCTCCCCTCCAGGGATGTTCTGTCAGCGGTCCCTGACCATGCCCATCTGCTGGGAAAAGCATTATCCATGCTCCACCGAAACCCAAATCCATGGGGAAATGTCCCTGCTCCCCTCGCCGAGAGCTTGGAGTGGCCGGGATGGATGGGTCCAGCCTCACCGTGGCGGCTGCACACCCGGAGCGAGGCTCCGCCACAGCTTTCCATCCACGGCCGAGCCAGGGTCCTTCCTGGCCACGCTCCCCTTACCTGCTGCGGGCAGGGGTGAGGGGTGAGCCCTGCTGCTGCCAGCCGTTTGCCTGCCCCGGCGTGCAGTGCGGGCAGCACAGCATCTCTGCCCACAGTGAGCTGGCGCTGTGCCTGCCTGTGCGCATCCAGGCTCCGGCACTCGCCGTCGGTCCCACCGCCTGTCATTCTCACAGGGAATGTTTGTATCGTTTTGCTTGATACCAGCATGGCTCTTTAAATTCTCCAAGTGCTGTAAAAATCTTAGCTAATCTTCAGAGAGCTGCTTTTTTTTTCTGAAGCTCTTCATTACTCCCTAATTGTTCAAACTTCTCTTCTTTTCCTTCTGATTAAAAGCAGATTTTTAAAGTGCAGTTCAGTTTCTCAGCTATTTTCAAGTCAAATGGATTCCATCCCCCTCTCCATGTATTAATAACCTGTTCTCGTGCATCCCCCAGTGAGCCAGTAAAAGCCCTTCTGAGCAGAGACAAGGTGACAGCAGCGCTCCGGAGGGAGCGATTGGAAGGGGGTTACAGCTTGGAGGGAGAGAGATCCATCCATCCAGCTATCTATCATCCACCCCGCTATCATCCATCTACTGGAGAAATAACATTTGCAATTCTGCTTTAGCTCTTCCTAATAATCATTATTTTTTTTTTTTTACCTTCCCAACCGGTAGCAGTAGGACACGCAGGGGTCTGGGGCACGGGCAGTGCTGTGGGGCTTGGAGGGTGTGGGTGGGAGGCGGGGGTACGGTGGGATGGGGTGCGGAGGCTGGTGTGTCTGCGTGCTGGTGTGCGGGATGACTGCGTTCCGGGGAGCTGGATGTGAGGGGAAAGCAGGAGACCCAGCGCTGGTCCCCAGCATGTCCTGCAGCAGGAGGGAGCGGGTGCTGGGCTGGAGAGGCATCTCTCTGAGGGGACTGGAGGATGCAGGGACTCTGGGAGTAAAGGGCGGGCATGGTGCTGTCCCAGGCTCTGGCCCTGCCCGGCGGGGTGAGCCTGGTGATGGTCCTGGGTGCAAACAGTGCAGCAGGGTCACAGATGGCACCCAAGGGAGCAGCGTGCATCACCCTCTCACCATGCACCAGGATGGGCCCTGGGGAGCCCCGCTCCCTCAGGCTGCTAATGCCAGACCCCTGTCCCCTGCCCAGCTGGCCTGCAGCCGGAGACAGGATGGTGATGGATTGCAGCACTTACACACCTTCCCAGGGAGAAAATGCCAGGTCCTGGAGGGCTCTGGGAGCTGTAGGCAGCGGGCAGGGCAGGACCATAGCTGTGCCATGAGTGGGTGCTGATTTCTTGTGAGCGATGCAAAGGGTGGGAGGGGGAATCCTGGGTGCCACTGCCCAGCCTGAGCACTCCTTCCCTCTCTTGGTCACCTTCCCTCCTTTCAGTTACCACCACACAACCCACCTCAGGCAGGGGCAATGGCCCCATAAAGCACCAGTGCTCATCTGGAGGTGCCTGGAGGAGACCCCAGCACCAGCCAGGGGATGAGCCGCTGTGGTTAATGGTCCAACTCTCCAGCAGGCTTCAGACCTGCCCCCAGGTGAGTTTGCACCATCTTCGAGCCACTTGCTGCTCTTAGACCATCACCTGCTAATGCCAGCAATGATAAAAGTTTTACGGCTTGTGAGCCATCTCTTTGGTCACTGAGGTTCCTCAGACCCAGGCTAAGACACTCCTCTGCAGCTCTGAGCTTCGGTGTCCTCCTGGACGGGCATGCAGCAGCCCTGGACCCCTGGCCACATCCATGGCAAGTCCAGGATGTCCCCTGTGCCCCGCTGGAGAGATCTCCTCTTCAAAGGTCTCCTCATCCCTCTGGATGGCTACAGCCACCCATCACGCTTCCCATGGAGAAGCGTGGGGCAGCAACAGGGAGCTGATGGGACTGGATGTGGGAGAGCCAGGGGAGGTACCAAGGGCTGACACCAGCACCGGCAAGAGGCTGCAGGTGCGGTCCCCCACACCAGGCTCAAATCTTCAGGAGATGCCAGCAGGCTCATGGCTGCGGCCATGACATGGGCGGAGGGATGGTGGTGGCCCAGGCACGCGGAGAGCCGCTGTGCACCGGGGTGCTGGCATCCCTTCAGCTGGCCTGTCCCGGCAGATGGCAGCAGGGATGCGTCGCAGCCTGGCAGTGCATGGGGACCTGCCTCGCACCCCGACCTTGGAATAATCTTCAGTAGGATTAAGAGCTTAAACGTATCCGTGTAATTGCCAGGCCCCTGCTGAGCCGGAGCAAGTGTGAGTGCCAGCACGGGGAGGCAGCGCCCAGGCGTGCCTCGCTCCCTCCCGGTGCCTGCCCTGCCTGCTGCCACTGCCACTGCCACGGGCACCGCTGGGAGCCACCACCCTGGGCGTGGATGGCGGGGGGAAGGTGGGTGGCTCGAGAGGAGAGGGTGCTTGGTGTGGGAAGGGATGGTGCCCGGCCACCGCCAGCGACTGGGCCCCGCAGTGGGCTCCAAAGGAGGATGCCAAGTGTGCAGAGCCCTGGGTGTGCTGCCCACACCTCCCCGGCATGGCCTTGGTCCTCCTGGGTGCCCATCCAGGCACCCCTCTGGCACCCCTCTGGCACCCGCCAGCTCTGTGCCCAGGGAAGGACACGGGGCGGCTCCTGTGTGTGCCTTGAGGAGTAAGGAGGGTTGACCGGCATGCCCAGGGACTGTGTCGTGCCAGGCTGAGCCTGCCTGGGTGGATGATCTGGAAGGATTTGTTCCCTGCCCGGGACGAGCGGGACCTGTGGCTGGCCATGTCTGGATCTGCTGGGTGCTCAGTGTGGGTCTTCATAACCCATCAGCAATCAGATGTCCAGGGTTGGCAGAGGTGCCAGGGGGTCTCAGACGCCCCCGAGGACCACCCAGGCGCTGGGCTAGGGACACCCAGAGCACCAGCACGGCCCCTGCCCAGCCGTGTCAGGGGGGCCAGCACCCCGGTCCTGGCCTGTCCGGCCAGCGCAGGGCTTGGCACGGAGCGGGAAGCTGCCATCCCAGCCCCCTCCCTGTCTGCCTAATGGTCCCTGACATTTAAATGAGATTTAGTGCTCAGCCCGATGCTGAATATTCATGAGCCCATGCGGCCCTGACAGCCCGGCTGGGGCTGCTCTCATGATTAATAATTTGTTTTTCCCTTTACTGTAAACCTCACCTGCACTTGCTGCTTGCTCTGGCACCCCCAGCCCCATCGCTGCCAGGGAGCACACATGCCCTCGCCCAGCGGGTCCCTCACCTCCCTGCCTGCTGTGGACCACCCACTGCAGGGCCGGGCAGCCCCCCAGGGACCCAGCCGGGGGTGAGTGGCATCTGCCAAGGACCAGGAACCTCTTCATTGCTCCGAGCTGGCCAAGCCCTGTGCAAGTGGAGTAAGCACCCCTGCCTGCTCCTGGCGCCGAGGCAGCCTTGGATGCCCAGCCTCTGCAACGGAGCCCTGGCCACCCCAGGGAGGGGTCTGCAGCCTGCAGCGGTGCTGTGCCTTGCTCCCTCCCTGTGCCCGGGACTGGGCGCCAGCACAAGCCCATAGCAGTGGGTCCTGGAGTAATTCCAGTTGCCTCCAAATAGAGACACTCTGGAGAGATGCAACCAAGTGCTCCTGCCGCTTGTGTGCTGGGCTCCATCCCTGTTGGCACCAGCGGGCAGGCAGCCTCCAGCTGCAGCACAGCCAGAAGCCTACGAGCCCAGCGTCTGGGACCTGCTTTCAGTGCTATTGGTCTGGTTTGTGGCTGGTGCAGATGTTCCTACTGCAAACCCAGCACAGCAGTGCCCAGCTCTGCCTCGGACCCTCTGCCCTCCCTTGCATCCGTCCCCAAGGTCGCTGCTCCCAGGGCCCTCGTTTCCCACCTTGCTGCCCGCTGGCTGCGGTGTGAAGGTGTGTGCAGTGACACGGCTGAGCGGGACCAGCCCCGGGGAGGTCCCATGGGACCTGGGGGGAGCCAGGGGGCCAGGCTGCCGTCTCCTCTCCGGCTTGGCAGCTCGGCTCCGGCAGCTGTGCGCAAGTTGCATAAATATTCATGGCAAACCGAAGGAAATGTGACTGTCCCGGCTGATTACACGCGCCCGTCCTGAAGGCTGCGGCTGCTCCCCAGGTACGGCTGGCCGAGCGCCTGCCTCATGGCGAGAGGCAGCAAGGGCACCTCGCGCTGCCCACCTCCAGCGTGGCATGGGCCACGAAGCTGCTGGACCCCGCACAGGGCTGGAACATGGGCTGTGGGCTGGGTACACGCTTGTCCTCAGCCCTTCTGCAAGCTCAAGCCAAGGATGAGGCTTTTCCAGGGGAGGTCCCAAGACATCCAGGGCTTTCCCAGGGTGTCCCACCAGCCTCACCACCGGTCTCAGGGACTGTCCTGGGCGCAGCCACGGATGCCCGCTCCCCGGTGACATGTCGCAGCTGCTCTGGTGACCCTGGCATGTTCAGCGCTGCCTCCGCTCCCCGGTGCTTTGGGCAGACGTGGGCAGGGTGTGGGACAGAGCTGCTGGGAGGAGCCAGGGGAGGCAGCCCGGCTGGGATCCCCGCACGCTGCAGAGATTAATCCCCTGCAGACCTGAGCAAGGTGCTGGGCTAATAGCCTGATTTATTCCTTCCCGTCTCTCCGGAGCACGCGAGGTTCCCCACTGTGTCCTGAACGACCTCATGCATAATACCATGCACAATCCTATTAACGCCGCCCTGCCACGCGCTCCCTGCTTAGCGCCGCCACTCGCCAATGCAATTTCCCCATGATATATGGGAAAAATAATTGAACTATATTTGAAAATATATTGAGAATTACGGCTCGCACCCGGTGGGATTTATAGGGGCCATATTTCACAAAACCACAGCCCTGCACACCAAGGCGCCCGGTGCTCCCGGGGAGAGACCCATGGTCACAGCAGGTGCGTGCCCAGGGCAGGCAGTGGGAGAATGGGTCCCACCGCCCTTGTGGGGCTCATGCTCCATGCCCATGGGGGTCAGTGCAGGGTACAAGGGAGTCTGGCACAGCCCTGCGCCCTAGGACTAGGGTGGGTGTGTGACGGGAGCGGGCGGTGGGTGCAGCAGGCACAGGGCACCCAGCTGTGATGGGATCGGGCAGTGGGTGCAGCAGGCACAGAGCACCCAGCTGTGCTGTGAGCCGAGATTGCAGCTGCAGACATGTGGGCACGGCTGCTGCCAGCCAGATCCCGGCTGAGCTTAATCCCCTCCCGGCGGGAGGGAGGAAACGCTCTTGGCACTGAGCTGCCTGCTCAGCTGCACGGCTCTGCTCGCCGTGCCAGGCGGACAGTTAGCCGGGCGCTGGCGTCCTCTGGCCTGCCGCGGAGTGTCCCTTAAGGGGCTGGTGGCTCCCCGGCCAGGCCGACCCCTGTGCTGAAGGCAGGGAAGAGGCTGAGGGCCTTGAGCAGAGCTTTGAGACCTGCGACCCTCTGCAGCCACCTCTCTAGCCCCTTCAGCCCCGGCGCTGCCCTGCCTGCGAGGTGGCATTTCCCTGCCTGGCTCTGGATGCCCGATGCAGTGATGGTGGCTCGGTGCCCGGGGCACATATCCCTTCCCTCTCATCCCCACCTCTGCCTCCCACACAGCCCCCCTGCTCTCTGTCTCCATGCCCCAGGCATCCCTGTCCCAGCACCCCCGGCCCAGGTTGCCATGCCGGGCACGTCCTCGGCACCATGGGTGCTGCTGGCACAGGTGCCACGGGGAACATTAATCTTTAATTTCCTGTCAAAGCCTCTCACCGGAGAGAGCAGCGCCTGGCACGGGAGTGCAGCAGATGCCCGCTGCGATCGGGGAGCCGGGATGCAGGCTGCCCTGGGGCACGAGGGGCTCGGCTGGGGCACCCAGCCCTCCACCACGTTTCGCAGCTGCGCAGCCCCATGCCCGAAGTGGACAGGGGAGCGGCGGTGGCAGATGTTTCCTGCCTGTGGGGAGGAAGAGGAGAGAGGCAGTGATGCTGCCCAGGTGGATATGCTCCCCCAGGGCCACTGGCGGCTCAGGCTGGGCAGGGAGCTGACCCCGGCAGGGAGCCCACCCTCTCCTTGGCCTTGGCTGACCCAGCTGCCCTCATAGCTGCCCCTGCAAGGGGAGCACACAGGGATGGGGCATCCTTGCGAGGAGCTCCCAGGGCCATGGGGCCAGAGAGCCTTCAGCTCTATGGCCCATTGAAGGGATCCCAGGGCATCGATGGCTGGAGGAAAGTCCCGATGTGCTCTGGGGAAGGGGAGCTATAAATAGGTGCCTGGCACAGGGCGGATGGGGCCTGTTTGGGAAGCTGCTTTGTGATCAGGACAAAGAAGAGGCATCTTTGCACTTGCTCTTCATTAGCTGCCTTCCTCTGGCTGGCCTGGCCAGGATGCGCTCGCATGGAACGGCAGCAGGATGTAGCTGCCGGTGTCAAGGACGTGAACAATAAGGGCTTTAAATAGCAGCGCTGCCTTTGAAACTGGCTCGCCCGCGCCGCAGACAGAACCTGGGAAAGCTGGGTGTCGCGAGAAGCCAGGGATGTGGGAGCTGGGGTGGCCTTGTCCCCAGGACGGGCCCCCCCAGTGCCATGGCTGCTGCCTGGGAGCAGTCTGGGATGCCAGAGCAGATCCATCCTGGCCCCTCCAGCAGCTCCTGGAGCAGCAGGGTTCAAAGCTAGCACTGCACCGTCCCCGGCAGCCCTGGGTGTGTGGTTAATTAGCAGCATCTCCCCGCGCTGCCAGAAAGATGCCCCTTGGTTGCATGTGCTTTCCTCTCCCTCCTGCTCCAGCGCTCTGATCTTCTCCTCCAGAAGAAGAAAGAGCCCCGTGGGGGCTGCCAGAGGCCCCCCTGCCATGCTGGGTGCCGAAGCACCTCTTTACCTCTGCCGGGATGAGCCAAAAAGCCGAGCGGCGTCCGGCGGTGTCGGTGGAGATTTGGTGGCACGTGAGATGGAGAAAGAAGGTGCTCTGCTGTCTCGGGGAGCCCAGCTCCATGCTGTGCCAGTGCAGGGTGGCCTTGGCTCTGGGTCGGACATGGGGTTGGGCACCCGGGAGCTGCACATCAGGCTGATGGAGAGAGATCGGAGCTGGTGAGCCACGTGCGGGCACGTGCGTGCGCACGGGGGGGCTCGGCTGCGCGTATTAGCAGGCCCTTAAATCAACACAGCACTTCAGACAGGAAGGAAATAGGCTTTGCCGACGGCAGGAGCGGCACTTGCTTTGTGCACATTACAGAACATCAGGAAAATGTCAAATTTACATAAAAATGATACAAACTCATTGGAAGAAACATGCATCCAATTATCGGCCCCAGCGCTGGCACGGCTCCGCAGCCAGAGGCTGGCCGGTCGGCTGGCTGCGAGGGACCCAGCCCCGGGGCACGCGTTTCATCTCTGGGTGTTTAGCATCAAAGCAGCAAACAGCCCTGGCTCTGCCGACCGCCCCGCTCGCACGCTCCCCACCGCCAGCCGCCCACCACGCCGCTGCAGCACAGCCTGGGCACGCCGGGTGCAGGGCGGGGGGGTGGCAGTGCCCAACACCGGCTGGGCAGGGGGTTGGTCCTGCTCCTGCCGGGGCACAGTGGGGAAGGGGCTGTGCGGCTGCAGCACCCCTGTATGGCAGGGGCGCTGTGGGAAGGTGAGGGCACCGCCGAGCAGCCCGGAGTAGCAGGGATGGAGAGCTTGCTCGTGCAAAACCTCTCAGAGGTTTCGCCAGCACCAGGTTCTGACCCCATTCCTGGCTCAGTGCCAGGCTGTCCCGGTGGCCCCTTCCCTCCTTCCTGCTCCCGCCTTTCCCAGTGAATGGCCACCAGCATCCCCAGGGCTGGGAGAAGCCACACCTGACACGTCCCTCCTGCTGCGGCCCCACAGCTGGGCAGCATGAGCTGGGCACAACAGCTTGCATTCGCCCTGGGGGCTGGGAATCTGGACATGGGGACACGGGCAGGGCTGTCCCCAGTGGGTGTCCTCCAGCCGTGCCCGCTCCCTGCCTCTGTTGGCATCCCACCCCACTGCCCAGGATTGATGGCCCGTCCTGCAGCCCCTTCCCGGCACGCTGAACGCTACGTTTCTATCCCTGCCGCCCCGGGATTGATGTCTCACTGAGCGCAGGCAGCGGCTGTAACTCACGCCCGGGAGCCGGGCTCCCAGCTCATTACTCACCGGGCACCGTCACCCCGTGAGTTACAGCTCTGCCTCAGGCCAGGACACCTCAGCAGCGAGGGATCAGGGCAGGGGGGGACACAGCAGAGGCGGGGCTGGGACAGGGGACAAACCTCTCTCCAGGCATCCCACGGGCTGGCAACCCCGGTGCACCGATGTGCAACCTGCCAGCTGCCCCCATCCCTGGAAGCGGGGTGGGAGGTGGGCGCCCGTGGCCCCCGAGGAGTGATGCTGGGGTCCCGGCCAGGGCGGAGGGTGACACCGCAGCTGGGATTCCCCGCGCCGCACCCACCGGCTGGTGCCCAGGCTGCAGCGCGCGGGGGAGGCTGACGAGCTGTTAATTACAGGTGCTGCTTGGCTGGTGCAGCGTGTCTCTGCTGCTTGGCTGGCAGAGCCGTGCGGCGGGTGACACACTCCATGATAAATTGATATCCCGTTTAGCATCAATTTTCCCTTCTCTGGTGGCAGACAGCTGTGCTAATGGGATGGGACAAGCGAAAATGAAATAACAGGCCCCGAGCACACCGGCACGCGCTGCACCACTGGCCCTCCTGCACGGCTGTTGCTCCCCGAGAGACACGCGGGACCCCATGCACCCTGGGGTGGGGGAGCTGTGGGGCCGGCAGCCTGTGGGCAGGGCTGCCTTGTCCCCCCCGGCAGTGTCCTCAGCGCTGGCTGCGAGTGGCCGGCCGGGTTGCCGTTGCTCACCTGGGGCAGGTCTGTGACTCAAGGTGTGCTGGTGTTCGGTGCTGCCAACGAGGCCGGTGTTTGCAGAGCACGCGGCGCCTGCGGGGCCCTCTTTGCAGTGGGCTGGTGACACTGTGCTGGTGGCACCATGCCCAGCTCTCGGTGGTCAGCATGGGGCGGGTGCCTGGTGCCTGCAGCCATTGGGTGTTTGCAACGCATTTAGAGGGTGGTGCCTCGGCACATTTCCTATTTATAGCGCAGCACCTAACAAGGAGCCAGGGAAGCATTTGTTTGGTGTTCAGTGCCCATGCTATGTTGGGTTGAAGAGGGATCTGGACAGGTTAGATAGATGGGCTGAGACCAATGGCATGAAGTTCAACAAGGCCAAGTGCTGGGTGCTACGCTTTGGCCACAACAACCCCATACAGCGCTACAGGCTGGGGGAAGAGTGGTTGGAAAGCGGCCCGGCGGAAAAGGACCTGGGGGTATTGGTGGACAGCTGGCTGAACATGAGCCAGCAGTGTGCCCAGGTGGCCAAGAAGACCAACAGCATCCTTGCATGTATCAGGAATAGTGTGGCCAGCAGGACTAGGGAAGTAATGGTCCCCCTGTACTCGGCACTGGTGAGGCCGCACCTTGAGTACTGTGTTCAGTTCTGGGCCCCTCACTTCAAGACAGACATTGAGGTGCTGGAGCGAGTCCAGAGGAGGGCAACGAAGCTGGTGAAGGGTCTGGAGGGTATGGGATTGTTTAGCCTGGAGAAAAGAAGGCTCGGGGAGACCTTATTGCTCTCTACAACTACCTGACAGGAGGTTGTAGTGGGATGTGGGTTGGCCTCTTCTCCCAGGCAACTAGCAACAGGACAAGAGGACATAGCCTCAAGCTGTGCCAGAGGAGGTTCAGGTTAGACACTGGAAAAAATTTCTTCACAGAAAGGGTTATTAGGCATTGGAATGGGCTGCCCAAGGAGGTGGTGGAGTCACCATCCCTGAAGGTGTGTAAGAAAAGACTAGATGTGGCACTTAGTGCCATGGTCTAGTTGGCACAGTGGTGTTAGGTCAAAGGTTGGACTTGATGATCCCAGAGGTCTCTTCCAACCTGATTGATTCTGTGGTTCTGTGATTCTGTGGTTCTGTACTTGCAGTGCACGCAATGCCCGAGCTGATGTCTGCAGCATCCCCCGTGCCCATGCCAGGTTTGGTGCATGCGATAGCCTGTGGCACTCTGTACCCACACTCACATGTCTCTTTTTGGCATGCTCAGCACCAGCCACACGCTTGTTATCAGGAGTGTATTTGTCAAATTCGTGCCTGCAGTGTGTTTGCGATCATGGTGCGTGCAGTGCCTGATGCCCATGGTTTGCCTGATAATTGCAGAGTGCTCAGCACTTAATACCTGTGGCATCGCTATGATTTGCACAGTGCCCGTGCTCCGTGTCGGCAGTGCTTGGCACACGCGGTGTGCGGGACCTGCTGCCGCTGGTGTTTGCAGTGCGCTCAGCATTTGGTGTCAGCTGTGGTTTGGTGTTCGCCAAGCGCTCAACAGCCTCCACAGGCAGTGGTTCGTACTCCAGGTGTGCCCGGCGCCTGGTAGATGTGGCATTTGCAGCGCAGTCAGTGCTCGCAGCGGCCTGCTCTCTGCAGTGTGCTCAGCATTTTGGTCCCCGTGGTGTGATCAGTGTTCACAGCAGACTTCTGGCACCGTGGCCGGTGCTCAGTGCCAGTGCCGCGTGCGGTGCTTGCAGCGGGCTCAGCCTGCAGTGCCCACGGCACACTCCCGCTGCCCACACGCTCCCCCCTCACTCCTGCAGGCATGTGCTTGCTGCTTGCCCTGCATCCAGCCTGACGCACTGCTCGTTTGCTGCACGCATTGCAATCGCAGCCCCTGGCATGGTCGGTACAAGCTTCCTGACGCTTTTGCTATTTGCAGAGTTTGCTGCACAGCGTTAGTGGTGTTTCTGCTCTTCAGCCTGTGCTTGGTGCCAAATGCCAGCCCGCTTTGGGGTGGCAGCAGTCTCTGTGCGCACTGCTAGCGCCGGCTCTCGCGTTAGCAGGGCCCCGGCCCGTGGTTTCCCTGCCAAGGCTCGCCCTGCAGCGCACTCAGCACTCGCAGCCCGCTGTGCATCCCGTGTTCGCAGCACGGTTTTCAGTGGCTGTGGCACACGTGGCACGGTCGGTGCCCTCAGCGCTCGGTGTCAGTCGCCTGTTTGCAGGGAGCTGGCGCTCAGTGCCCGAAGGCATTGCGTTTGCAACAGACTTTGGGGTCGACACTTCCAGGATGCTCGGCAGTCGGATGCTTTCCCTGTTTGCAGCATGCTCAGGATGAACCCAGCAAGGTATTTGGCACTTGCGGTGTGCTCCACACTTGGTGCCAGAAGCGTGCCCGGGGTCTGCAACACCTGGGGCACTGAGGGCGCCGGGCTCCACAGTGCCTGGCACGGCACACGTGGTGTGTGTGCTGTTACCCATGTGCTCTGCAGCAGGCGGTACCCGCCGTGCCATCAGTGTTCGTGGCCCATGCTGGGGCTGAATGATGCGATGTGCTCGGCAGACAGTTGTGCACCGTGCCCACGGTGCCCGGCCAGATCCCAGCCTCGGGATCTGAGCTGTGGAGCTCACATCGGGACTTCCCAGTGGCTTCCTCCAAATTATCGCCCTCCCCTGCAGACCCAGTCCGACCACCGCCTTTCCACCAGCTGCAGAGGGGTAGGGGCAGTCCCGGGCTTGGCTCCCAGCCCCTTCGCCCAGCAGCCGGGGGGGACACGCAGGGTGCCCTCACCACACATGTCGTTGGTGGGGCTGTGGCATTGAGGTTGAGGTTTTAATCACACAAATGTCAGGAAAAGGGGAGCGATGGTTCCCATGGCAACGCTAACTCTGCCCCTTGCCCGTGGCAGGGCGGCTGTGCACACACCGGGCTGTCACGGGCACCATGCAGCTGAGCTACGGCTGCTCGGGGACCCATAACTTCCAGACTCCTGACTTGGGTGCATTTAAAACCTCAGCCCTATTGCTGCGCTGAGGCAGTTCTGCTGGCAGTTTATGGCTCTGTTGTTTTTAGGAAAGGCAAGCGGGAGGCAGGAGCCGCCCGAGTGAAACACTGCGGATGGGGCAGGAGGAGCCGTCCAGGGCTGGAAGGATCAGGAGGGCACTGCCTGGGCACCGGGTGCCAGTGACTGCAGGGGACGGGGCAGGACAGGGCCTGCGGGCACAGCTGAGTGTGAGGGAGCAGCTGAGTGATGTCTCTCGGAGCAGGAAGAGCGGATCCGCATGCTCCACTGGCTGGGCATGCTCCCATCCGGCTCCTCACATCCCTCGGGGCAAGGGCCGAGATGGAGGAGCCATGGTGGGTGGGTACCAGCCCTGCTGCCTGGTGTGGGTGCTGCTGGAGTGCTGGCATTACCAGTACCCTGCGCTGGGGCTACTGGCAGGCTGCACCTCTCCAGAGGTGCCTAGAAAGCCTGGTGATGGCCTCCCTGCCACTGCTGTGCTGGGCTCCAGCCCTCCGGCATCCATCACCCTTCTGCTCCCATACCAACACAGGAGAGACCTGCTCCCTGGTGAGGATCAGGGCCGTTCAGGGTGGGATGGGGCTCTCATCCTCCCTGTGTGCCACAGCAAGGCTGCACCCATCAGCACCCTGCCCCTCCGGTGTGGCACAGCTCTGGGCATGTCCCGTTGGCTATGAGATGCCCTCTCAGCTGTGCCAGCTGTGCCCATACAGCTGTGGTCGGCAGCAGCCCTACCCACGCATGCAAGCTGTGCACGCTGGCACGCCAGCCCTGACAGGTGTGTGCTGGGGCTGGAGCTGCCAAGGCAGGACAGGGGTGCCTGGCTGGTGCTCGGGGGCTGCACTCAGTGACTGGGGCTCACCCGAGCAGGAACCCAGTGCCACAGGGGCCTCCCACCGCTGGGAGCAGGGTAGTCCCCCAGGCTCAGCCCAGGCCATCCATCTGAGCATCCCCTGCCCAGGAGTCACAACCTGGGAGTAGGCTGCCTTAGGGTCTCATGCTCCCCCCAGGTCCTTTTCCCCTGGAGGTCTCCTAGCCTGGCTTGTGATCAAGGAGGATTGTGGCCATGGTGGGATGCCGGCCCTCCAGATGCCTTTGCTTAGTCGTCACTTGGGAGGGAGCGAAGCAGGGGGATACACTGCTCACAGTGGGACCAGGGGAAGCTTGATCCTCTTGCAGCGCTGGCTGGAGCATGTCCAGCCCCGATGCTGCCCTCTCTGCCTAACTGCTGCAGCTACCGTAATGTATTCATCCCAGGGTGCCCCGGTGCAGCTGCAATATCATTATTGGAGTTTATTACACCATTAGCTTTAAAGTTTTATAAACAACTAGGCAGGTGACAAGTGGCCGTGGGGGGGGGTTACGCTGTGGGCTGTGTGGGGATAGCGCTGGGGACTGTCCCAGCAGGGTGCTGAGCCCAGTTTCCCCACTGTGCTGATGCTCCTGTCAGCAGTGTAAGCCTAGCGGCACCCCGGACCAGGCACGTGCCCTGCTGCCGAGCTGCTCGGCACAGCGCGGCCACGTGCCAGCCTGCCTGGCTGCCCTCCTCAAGATGGCAGAGACCAAGGAGGATCAACCAGCTGCAGCAATAAAAGGCTATAAAACCAAACAAATGTGTCTGCACGCTGCAGCAATGGCTCCCAGGACGCCTTCCCCTTCCTAACAGCACGGAGGGCAGGAGGGGCCACACTCACCCCAGAGCCCTGCACTCAGAGCCGGGGTTCCTGCTGCCACGCAGCCACTCTCCGGTCATGTTTGCGACAGCCTTTCCAGCCGCGGGGGATGCTTTGAGAGCGGTGAGGCCGGTTCCTCCACTCCTCCCACTCAGGACTGGAGGGCAGCATTAGCCGAGCCTGACCTCCTGCCAGTCACAGGCCAGCGAGCGCCGCTGGGCCTGGAGCCTGGAGATGGGTGCTGGGCTGAGCATCCTCCTGGGGATGCCAAACCCCTCTGTGCTGACATATGTGCCCATCCTGCTAGGAAGGGAGCTCTGCTTTGCTCTTCTCCATGGATCTGGGAGGCTTTTAGGTGTGATTTCTTTCAGTGAGGATGTTTGCGCAGTGCGATCAAGTAGCTGGCTCAGTTTGGGGGTGGTTTGTACCGACGGCGTCAGAGCAGAACACGGATAGGTTATGCCGGTCGCTGCTGCTCCTCTTGCTTTCAGCCTGGCAGAGCTGGTGTGGTGCAGGTCGGTGGCACATCAAGTGTCTCAGATGGAGACCAGGAGTGGGGGCTGCTGTGCACGGGTGGGCAGCCCACAGCAGCCACTGCCTGCTGCCTCTGCCCGGGCACAGGGGCAGGGGCTGGCAGGGATGGGGGCATGGCTGAGCATCCCTGGGTGGAGGAAGTCAGGAGGGTGACCAGCAAGGTCTCAGCTGCTCTCCGGGGTTAAATACCATGGAATCAGCCTGGGCCCAGCACAGACCCTCTTCTCCTATGAACCGGGCTGGGATTTGATCCATTATCTCATTGAGAGTCCACGGGATCTAACCCGGCTCTGATGTGGGCAGACATTGCGGATACTCCTACACCCAGATCCTACTGAAACCCACTCCTTAAGTTCCTGGAGGCAGGACCCCAAAAGCTGCGTAAACCCAGCACTCTTTTTCCAGCAACAGCAAAAGGTGTCCAGGGCACCTTGTGCAAGCTTGTGCGCACAGCTTACAAAAGAGACTTTGTAATTGAGGTTTTGCGCTTAATGAAGGAATAAATTGAATGGGAGTGCTGTTCGTAATTGGGGTGTTGCATTAATTAAGGTATTGCACTTAATTGGGGTAAAGCATTTAATAAGGTATTGTGTTTAATGGGGGTAGTTTACGTAAATGGGGTCAGTGCGTTAATGGGGTGCTGCATCGCCGATGCATCTGCCGGCCCTGGCAGACGCGGTGCTTGCTGCCGCAGAGTAAACCGGGGAGCGGCTCCCCGCACATGGGGGAGCCCAGCCCAGCCCAGCCGCCACCTGCCCAGGGGACTGGGGCCACCAGCGAGGCTGGTCTGTGGCGCTGGAGCTGCCGTCCTCCCCATCCCAGCACCATGCGGCTGGTAACAGTGTTCGTAGCGATGGCTCCGCTCCCTGCCCTGGTGTGTAAGGCTCACTCCCGCCGTTTCCAGCCCCGCTACTCCCTGCCGGCGCAGGAGGACGGAGCGGAGGTTTTGGTGAGTGATGTGCAAGCAGCATTACCGCTCCCATGGCTGCCCCACGGCCGGCTCCACGGCGGGCGGTGATGCCCAGCGTGCTCATCACACAGTCGCCAGCCCCGCTCTCCCATAATTGGAGTGGACGTCTTGTCATCCCACATCTCCCCACAGCCGAGGCACTCGCCGCCCTCGCCATGGAGCCCAACCTGCCAGGCAGGCACTGACGGCGTGCTGGGGAGCCCACGGAAGGGTGCTGTGCTTGTTAAGCGACGTGTTTGCAAGGGTCTCAGAGGATCCGACCGGCACGAGGCAGAGGCAAGCGCTGCGGCCAGCTGGGCTCCACAGTCACGTTTCCTTCAACTAGATAAAAATCAATGATTGCCCCGGGTCCAATTACAGAATCACAGAATCAACCAATTCCCTCCGGGCACGGGGCCACGGGGCCACGGCCAGTGCAGGCTCCAGAGTGTGTGGAGCGAGTGAGGAAGACATGGCAGCTGGCTCAGGGGCTTGAGCTGGTGGCAGAAGCACCAGCAAGAAGGATCCGTGTCCTGGCCAGCTGGGATGAGCAGGAGATCAGGTGGGGGCTGCCTGCTGAGGGTCTCCCCTTGGACAGGTGCCCGCTGCCCGCCTGGGGCTGCAACTGTCCCGTCACTGGTGTTCCCCACCCGCCCGGGCTGCCCTGGCCACGGCACCCTTTGGTCCCCGGGGCTGATCCCCTGTGCCTGCACTGAGCAGCCACAGCCCTGCAGGGTGCCCAGGCGGGTGGGCTCACTGCAGCGCCCAGCGCCAGTGCTGGAGCACGGCAGGAGGTTGGGTGCTAGTACAGCAAAGAGTCAACCCATCAGCTTGGTGGCAAGGCAGGGAAATGACAACCAAACCCTCATCCAGATCGGCCTAAGAATAGGAACAGACAGTGTCTGTGTCTTGGGGCCGGGGGGGGGGCTGAATCATCACAAGGGTGCTGGAGGGCACCACGGCAGGATCAGTCCCACCAAGCACCCCTCCAGGGTGTGGGCCACCTTGTCCCACGTGGAGACCCCACCTAACCTCTGCTATCTTCTACAGTGTGTCAGGGCCCTGATGCTCTAGAAAGCCCCCTCCTTCTGTGCTCACAGCAGTTATTTTGTCTACTGATGCAGCCTCTCAGCCTCCTCTGCTCTCACCCAAACCCCCGGTGCCTCCAGCTGGTCTCCAGCACTGCTCTCTGATATTGCCATCCTCTCTACTCTTTCCAATTAGTTTGGATTTTTCTTGACGTGTTGTCCCGGGCCAGGCACAGGGCTCCCACAGAGGCCTCGCCGCCAGCAAGTGCTTCAGACGCCTTGCGAATGATGCTCCTTTCCACGTAGCCCTGAGCAACGTCCTCCTTTCCACCAAGCTCAGTGCGGTTGCAGGGCAGCCAGACATCCCACATTAAACTGGCAGATCCCGTATCCCAAATGAACGAGGCTTCTCCTGTTTTTTCCTAGCTCCCGGCTGCCTTTCCAAGCAGCTGCCTGGCTGCTGGGCATCTGGAAACACAGCTTCTGCATGCACAGATAACGGCACCTGCACAGCGTGTCCTGCCTGGGAGGGTCTGACCCTCAGCACACCCTGTTTATCCGCCTGGGACTGTCCTGGGTGTCGGTGTTAAACTTGGACAAGCCAATGCTGCCCGCTGCAGAGCCAGGGCTCTGCCCTTCCCTCCTGCCCGCTCGGCAGCTCTGCCCTCCGGCCGCTTGCCCTCTGCTCGCTGGGCAGATTTGCTTCCCGTCCCAGCCCAGCTCTTGGCACTTGTCCTTTTAAATTGTATCTGATTGTTTTCAGGCCATTTCTCCGATTTGTCAACATAATTTCGAATTCCAGTCCTGTCTTCCCCAGCGCTCGCAGCCTCTCCCCATCATCTGAGCGTAGCACATGGGCCCTATGCCAAGCCCCTGCTGCTCAGCATCCCCCCCGAGCTGGCAGGCGTGAGGGTGAGCTGGGGGGACCCCACTTTCCCGATCTGCCAGTGAGCCCTTGGCTGGCTCTCCTGTCCTGTCATCTCACTTGCGCGGTGGCTAGTGAAGTCGGCAGTCTGGAGCCCAGGGCATGGGGCATCTCCTGGCTGTTTTAGCATCGAACCCAAGGGCTGGATGTGGGATCCTCAGCAGGCACACAGGCTCTGCAGCTGCTCATGGCCAGGCGGAAGGGCAGACGAGCCCCACTGCACGCCTCAGAGACCCTCCTCGTGGCCTCATGTTCCCCAGGCGCAGGCACTCGATGGTCAGCCGCAGGTGGGAGGCTCCGGTGCAAAACAGTGAGCTGCAGACACGCTGCCAAGCCACAGCACAGGCCGTTCCCAGCTGGTGCTGGGCTCCTGCCTTGTCTGGTCCCAGGAGAAGGCAGTCCCTGAGCTCTGCTGTCTCCCCTCCCAGCCGTGCTGCTTACTGCTCCCTGCCCCTCCAGCCCAGCATCTCACCCGGCGTGCCCTCTCCTGGTGGTGGCCAGGAAACCACTGCCCTGCCCACTCCATGGCTTGTGGGAGGACTGCAGCTACAGCTGGGGTTGGGGCTTGTGCCCTGGGGGCCACTCACTTGGGCACAGCTTGATCCCAACCCAACCTGGCTGCACTTCAGCCCTGTGCCCTGGGTCATCCTGCAAGGGGATGAGCCCTGGCACCCGTCTGTCCTTGCTGGGTGGCTAGGCAAGACCAGGACACCGCAGGGGAGGAGAGGCAGGAGAGGACACGTCTCTTTGGCCACACAGGAGGGGACCATGCTGTGGGGAGGGTGCTGAGAGGTGTCCCCGGCCCAGGTGGCAGTTGCTAATGGAGCAAAAGATGCCCAGAGAGGACAGGGGTCTGTTGTCCCTGTGGAGTGGGGGCCAGGGCTGGGCTGTGTAGGGAGCCGAGAGGCAGTCGTGCTCCCGTGCCATGACTGTCCAGCACCAGAGGACACCGGGCTCCTGCAGGTCTCACACTCACACAGCTCAGTTTGCCCTGTACCTCAGGATCCAAGCTTATGGGGTGGATCCTCTGTGCATCCCCCCAGCCCTGCGGAAGCAGGCTGGGGCTTGTGGCTGTGTGGCTGGGGCCACCCGTGGTGACAGCAGCACTTGGGCCGCCTGCCCAGCCCAGTCCCTGCTGTCCCTCTCTGAGCTGGGGATGTGGAGCTGGCACGTGCGCACGGCATCCTCTGGGCAGGGTGCAGCGGGGCTGTGCGTGCTCCCGGCCAGAGGCAGCCTATCATGCTGTATTGACCCACACGGAGGCAGGAACATGTGTGCCATGCACAGATCGATGGGAAGATTGAAGATGCGTGTGCGCTTGCCGGACGACTGGGGAAAGCTTTGCCGTTGGCATCGGCAGCACAGTGAAGGTCACGGTGACCTGCGGCGCAGTCCCCGAGGAGAGACGAGGCCTCTTGTCGAGCTCATGGGCGGCTGTCTCATCACTTGTCCTCCGGGGACCCTGGCTTCCCAGCCAGGCACACACCTCCCCAGCAGAGTCACGTCTCCTGGAGGGGGGTACCCGGTCCTGGGCTTGTTCTGAAGGCAGGGAGCTGGTGTTTCCCTCACCGCTGTGCTGCTAGGCAGGGTTGCAAAGGGTTGCTTGACTTGTGGGTGAGGGTTCCGGCTCAGCCTTTCTAAAAGAGCTAACCCTGCATCGCCAGCTGAGGAAACTGAGGCAGGAAGCTGAGGGAAATACTGATTTGCTGGCAGAAGGTGCTGTGCATAGGGAGCAGCCAGATCCAGGGGCTGTGTGGCTCTGTGGCTGGTGCCGCAGGGTGAACCTATAATCTCATCACAGCTCTGACGCCACTGAGAGATGCAGGCAGAGCCCCACTGCTGCGGGCATGACGGGGCAGGAGGACACCCTGCTTCCCACACCGCGGGCAGGGCAGCGCTGCCAGGGGAGCTGGGTCCTGTGTGGTCCCTGTGCACAGGGGCGGGCGCGAGGGTGCTGCAGCGGGAGCAGAGCCAGCCCTGCGCAGGGGCAGGGCAGGAGCTCAGCGGGGCGGCAGACGGCGAGGGTGACCCTGGCTCAGCCTTTCTAACAGCCGGTCGCTGCCTGCCGTGACCCCCACTTCTTTCGCACTGCCGTGGGGCAATGGGGAGCACAGCGTGCAGCACCGAAGGGGGTGTGGGGGGGCAGAAGCGGGGCAGGGGGAGCCCAGCCCGGGCGCACAGCAGGCGCAGTGGGGAAGGGGGCGGTGGACACGGGGGGTGGGTGTCGGTGCTGCCGCCCTCACGGCTCCGAGGCACCGAGGAGCGCGGCGCGGAGAGGTGCACCCCCGGCGCCCCGTCTTCAGTCCCGCTCCAGCGCCGGCTCTCGGCGGGGCCGGGACCGGGGCCGGGACCGACGGGGCTCGGCGCCCGCCGACTTGGGGCGCGGCGGGCCGTGGCAGGGAGGCGGTTAACGGCCAGGGAGCCGCCGAGGCAGGAGGAGTCCGCAAGCGGGCGAGCAGGAGGGGGCCGCTGGGCGAGCTGCCCGCAGGCTGCCCGCCCCCGCCGAGCCGCGCCGAGCCGCGCTCTGCCCCGGGGCGCACGGGCTGGCGGGGCACGGCGGGGCGAGGCGGCGAGAGCGGCGGCGGCGGGGGGCAGGCTCCGTGCCCCGCCCGCCTCGGCACGGCACGGCACGGCTCGGCTCGACATCGCCAGGCACGGAGCGGCGCGGTTCGGCATCGCACGGCGCGGAGCGGCATCGCACGGCACGGCGCGGCACGACTCGGTTCCTCTCGGCACGGTTCGGCTCAGCTCGGCACGGCACGGCTCGGCACGGCTCGGCACGGCTCCGGCAGCTCCCGAGCCATTCAAACAAGTGGCTCCGGCAGCACTTCGGAGCCGGGGCTGGGGAGAGGGCGCAGCGCGGCTCCCTGCCCCGGAGGCACCGGGCCCTTCACACTGCCTCTTTTCTCTGGCGCTCGCTCTTTATTTGACGATGAAATAATGTTGACATGTCTTGAATTATTAAGTATTCCCTGGATTTTATTAGCACATGATGCCTAAATGCTGCCTGTATCTGCTGGGGTCTTAACCAGAGAGGAGCGAAGGAGAGAGGCAGAGAGACAGAGCGAGGGAGAGGAGAGAGAGGGGTTTTTGACAGCTGTATTTGTGCTGATAAGCGAAGGCACAAGGAGACGATCGACTAGTGAGACAAGAGGGAAGCGGCGGCTCGGAGCTGCTGAGAGGGGCTGCGCTTCCCTCCCGAGACGGCTCGGCCCTCCCGGTGCCGTGCTGGGGCTTGGGGGGGACCCGAGCCCCCTCCCAGCGCCTGGCCGGGCTCTCGGCTGGTGCCCGTGCCGGGGGGCAGCTCGCTGGCTGGGCACGCCGGCCGTGCGGGGCAGATGCCGATTGAGATCGTGTGTAAAATCAAATTTGCCGAGGAGGATGAGAAGCAGAAGGAGAAAGAAGAAGGGGATAAGGAGAGCCTGATCGAGGAGCCCGCCCGGCCCCGCTCCCGGGACCTGGCTGCCTTCGCCAGCACCAGCACGCTGCACGGCCTGGGGCACATCTGTGGGTCGGGGCGGCTGGGCGTGCGCCAGACCCTCTGGGCGTTTGCCCTCCTGGTCTCGCTCGCCTTCTTCCTCTACCAGGCGGCCAAGTCAGCGCTGCTTTACCTGGAGCACCCCCACATCATGGCCCTGGACGAGGAGGCCATCCGCGAGATGGTCTTCCCTGCCATCACCATCTGCAACATCAACCGCTACCGCCACTCGGCGCTCACCGACGCCGACATCTTCCACTTGGCCAACATGACCGGGCTGCCCCCCAAGGACCGGGATGGCCACAAAGCCACGGACCTGCTCTACCCTGACCCCGATATGGCTGACATTGTCAACCGCACCGGCCACCAGCTCGACGACATGCTCAAGAGCTGCAACTTCAGCGGCGAGAACTGCTCCTCCCATGATTTCACTGTGGTGAGTGCATGCCTGGCTCAGCTTCCCCGGGGCCCCAGCCGGCATGGGGGGCACCCACCCGGCCACCCCTCGCTGGAGCAGGGCTCCCTGGCTCACTCCGGCTGCTGAAGTTTGTATCTCTCTGTTTGAGTTTCCCTCCGAGTTTCCCTCCAAATTTCACATGGAGAGAGAGAGAGGATCCTCCGTGGGAGCTCTCGGTAGGGCTCTGCACCGCAGGACCAGGCTGCCGGCAGGTCCATGCTGGAGGGGCTCGCAGGCAGGAGCCGGGGCTGGGTGGGGAGCGGGGCTCAGCGGTCCCCAGAGTGGGCATGCAGCGACTGGGGAGAGAGCTGTGGTGTGGAGCCCCGCTCCAGCCTGCGCTTCCCCCTGGGCTGTCGTGCTCTGTCACAGGGTGCTTTGCACAGCGAGGGTGGCTGGGGGGGGCAGAGACCCCCTTGCACATAGGGGAGCCCTTCTGTGTTGGGGGGGGGATGGTGCTGGGATACGTGTGACTCTGGAGGCTGCCAGCATTGCACACACACGTGTGTGCACACACGCGCGTGCCGAGCTGCTCCGCTCCAGAGGCATGGCTACAGCTGGGCGAGGGGGGGGCTGCCTGGGGCTACTGACTCCCTGCCCCGGGGTTTGTCGGCAGGGCCTCCTCCCAGCAGTGTCCTGCCTGCCCAGGCAGCGAGCTCCGGCCGGGTGCCACCAGCGTGCAGCTCTCGCTAATATTGAGCCTGGAATCACAAATCCCTGCTGTGGTTTGGGAAAATAAATGTGCTGAACGGGCGGAATACCTGATGGGACCCTTTTCAGACCGTAATGACTCTGGAAATGAGCCGTCTCTCTCCTACGGCTGCCAGGGGCTACTGCTCGTCTGGCTCGCTGCGCTCCCAGGAGCAGCGCTGCCAGCCGGAGCCCGCTCTGTGCTGGGGAGAGGGATGCGATGCCATGGGCTGTGCGGGATGCTGGGGAGGGGAGAGGAGGCTCCGTGGGCCTGGAAATGGCTGATGCAGCATGTCCTGTTTCACTTCGAGCCCATCGGTACAACGCCTACTCGCTGCGCGGGGTGATGCTGTCCCTGGGAAAGCGCCGTTCGGGGGGGGCTGTCCTTTGCGAGGGGGTGGCATGGGGCGCTGCAGTGGAGTGGGACAGAGCAGGGGGCAGCGGGGGGGCAGCCCCACTCCTCCCGAGGTTTTGAGGGGCTCTGTGCGTGCTCTACACCAGCTGCCTGAGTTTGTCGGGGAGAAGTGTGGTTCAGCAGGGCTGGGAGGTCCGGTGCTGGACAGTCCTGCACGTGGCTCGGTCACGCTGGCTCCAGCTCCTGGGTCTTCCTGGGGGATCCTGCACAGCTCTGGCTTGCAGGGGAGGCAGTGAGCCCAGCCTTGTGCTGGGCAGCGGCACGGCGTGGCAATGGGATTTGGCGTGTGCTGAGCCGTGCTGGGAGGCTGGCAGGGCAGAGCTCAGGCAGATGGGGCTGGGTACGAGCTTCCTGCAGCGTGGACATGGTGTGTGGCGTGTGCCGTGCTGCGTGGCAGCGGAGGGTGACTGCCAGGACAGTCACCGGGACCCAGTTTCTCAGTGGGTGGCCGTACAGGACCAGCTGGCTTGCCTGCCTCAGCTGCTTACGGATCTACCCTGGGGATGCCCAGGCAGCCGGGCTCCGGTGTGCCGGCACTGTGCACTGGAGCAGGCTTCAGGCATGAGGAAGGTTAGTGCCGGCCGAGCCCCAGCCCCTGGCCCGAGGAAGGGGAGCCCAGGGCTCCTGCAGCCTCCACCCCCTGTCCCCAGCTCAGCCCTCCAGCCCGGCCTTTGAGGCATCAGGGGCTGTCAGCATAAAGGGGTGTCCCTGTCACCGCTCACTTGCCTGGAGCAAAGGGGTGAACCAGGGACAGCAGAGGCTGCAGGGCATGGGCATGGGGAGGGATGGGGGAAGATGTGACCTCTCTCTGCCGCATACCATGTCCCAAAGCCTTGCCAGGCAGCAGCAGAACCTGTAGAGGCATCACATCATTTGCAGCTGGAGCCTCCTACTCCCATTCCCTGAGCCGAATCGGTCCCTCGTGCCTCCTCCTGGGAACGACCGAAACAGTGCAAGCTGCTTGGCAGGCAGGGTGAGTCCCAGCTGTGATATTGGGGCTTGGGCACTCCCGTGCCTCTCAGCTGTGGCTCCCAACGCAGGGGCACCCATGCTGCCCTGCACCCACCTTCATGCGGTGGGGAGCTCCAGGCTTCATGGGTCCCAGTCCTGGGCTCCCCTGTGTGCCTTTGCATTCAGAAATCTCTTGTACCCCCGCTGCAGTGGGCGGATATGTGAGTCACAGCATGTCCCAGTGGTGATGGAGGGCTCACAGACAGCAGCACATCCCAGTGGGACAAATGGCCTGGGGTCCAAGGGCACCCAGACCCTGGAGCAGAGGTTGCAGCCCCAAGGATGCGGTGATGGGAAGGAGCTTTTCCTGCAGCCGTACTTGCAGGAGTGCTGGAGTCCTTCCTTCCCTCTGGGCACGAGGTGGACTTTATCCAGAGGCTGGAAGTCTTACAGCATGAAGGTGGCCAAGCCATGGGGCCACTGCCGGCCAGTGGCCTGCTCGTGTCCCCTCACGCTGCCGCTTGCAGCCTGTGCTCACACGATAACTCGTGCGGATCCTTTAAGTAGGAGCCGCGAGTGGTAAATGATCTTCCCCTATTTAACGTCACAAATCCACATTCTTTATAGGATAGCGAATTAAGAAACTATGGGGGAAAAAAAATCCCCAGCGTAAGCATCTTCCACATAATAAAGCCCGGCTGGGCTGTAAATCTCCCCGGGCGGCAGGGACAGCCCTGAACTGCAGCAAGGCTCCCCTGCAGCCCCGCTCACAGACGTGCCCCTGCCTCAGCTGCTGGAGGGCCATGCCGGAGCCCTGGCAAAGCCTCGTCCGACCCCCCCAAGCCGTGCCGTGCTCCGCAGCCCCCCGATCCCCGCTCTGCCTGGGGACACAGGGTTGGGCTACCCCTGCCCGCTGCCCGGTGCCCACCGGCACGCTTGGGGAGGGCGGTGGGCGCGGAGCCTTGCCGGCTGGGCGAGCACAGCCGTGGTGCCGAGGGTGCGAAGCGTGCGGGACATCAATAGTGCTCTTTACGTGCCATTAAACGGGAGGCTGGGAAGCGTCCCCATGGGGCTGGGGCTCAGCTGTGGGAGGTGGCTCGTGCCCACCCCTACACCCGCTCCTGGTACCCCGGTATGGCCACAGCTCAAGGCCTGTGGTGGCCACATCAGGGCACTGTGGGAAGGGAGATCCCTCCCAGCCGTGCTTTGGGGTCAGGGGGAATGGGCAGCTGGGGTGTGCAGGGGTCTGGGGGCTGCAGGAGGACGTGCGTGGAGGTGGTCCCCCCCGGCTGGCAGTGGCTGTGGCAGGAGGCTGCGCTCGTGGCCGGGCTGGAACCTGCTGCCTTTCTCAAAACCGCGTTCCCTGTCAAAAGCCTTTTGTTCCTGATGTGTGGCTGCCGAAGCCAGTGCTGCCAGGGCTGGAGGCTGGGGGGGCGGGGAGGTTGCTGAGAGTTGGCACCGGCCCCGGGTCTCCCGCCTGCCCAGGACGTGGGTGGTGCGGGGGGTCTCCCCAGCACCCCATGCAGATCCCGCGGGGGGAATCCCCTGTGCCGAGATGGGGAGCATCCTTGGCTGCACCCCACGTGCACCCCGAGAGATCCTGGCCGGGGGCAGCGGGCTGTCGCCCCTGCCTCCTCCCGGCAAGGCTCTGCCACCGTTCCCCCTGCAGCCTGCGCCGCTCCAGACACGGGGACTCTCTCTGACCTTTCCGCCAGAACTGTACTTAATAAATGTCACATTTTCAGCCTATTTTTACGCTGGGTTAAAGAGCTGGACTCGTTGCTCCTCACCTGCCCTGCCCCACCTGATGCCTGCTCAGTCCCCGGCGTTCACCCACCCCATTTCCCCTCTCCCCTGTGCAGGGCTGAGTGGGGTATGGGGGGCTCACCGGGGGCCCCTCAGCCTCTCGCTGGGCTCCAGGCACTGCAGGACCTGCCTTGGCTGGGGCACGGAGGGGCTCTGGGGCCAGGCAGTGCCGTACGGGTCCCAACGCAGCATCATCCCCACTGGAGGGTGACACGGCTGTGGCTCTGGTGGGTGTCCTGCTGTGCGTGGCAGGGACTGGCTGGGCTGGGGCTGGCGGTGTCGGTGCCCAGGAAAGCCTGGAGCATCCCTCGCCAATCCCATGCCTGTGAGCTGCTCGGCTGAGCCCATCCATGCCCATCTGGGTCACCACACTCTGCTCACCAGATCCATGTCCTGCAGCCCCAGCCCAGCGCCTGAGCCATCTGCCCCGGGGCTCGCAGCCCATCTGGAGCCCCCCATCCTCACAGCCTGGCCACCGTGCTTGTGTGTCCCCAGGTCTGCGTCCCAGGTGGTGCGGACATGCCACAGGTTGGTTTTGCTCCTGTCCGGAGTGGCGACGGCGGCAGCTCCGGCACTGTTACACATGAGCCGCCCAGGCACGGCTCGAAGCGCTGCTTGTGCCAGAAAACAGGGGACTTTAATGCAATTCGTTGCCATTTAATTTTACACAATTCCTGCTGCTTAATCCACTGAGAAATGCTAATTTATACAATTCACGTCTAAAAATAAATGTCAGTCCAGCAGCTCCCAGCAGTGGGTAGCTGCTCCCACCAGCCCCTGCAGGAGCCTTGTGTGGGGACCCCAGCCCGGAGCCCACCCTGCTACCGGCCAGCCGGGCTGCTGCTCCTCGCCCCGTGGTGCCCGGGCTGCGGCAGCATGTAGGTGGATATGGGGGTAACGAGGATTTGGGGTACCGTGGTGGGACCACGAGGGGTTGGCTGCACCTAGGGGTGTCACCGCAAAGCCCCTCATCGCAGTGAGTCTCGGGGCACCGTGGCAAGGGGTCACCGGCGATCTGTCTTTCAAATGGCTGGGGAGGTGTGAGGGGCGTGGGGCTCCAAGGTGTCTTTGGGACCCCTGCTCCCCCGGGGCTTCCCCCAGGAAAGGTGGGCTCAGCTCTGTGTGTGGCTGCATCCTGGGCTGCAGCTGGGGGTGCATGGGGCGAGAGGGGGGTCCTGGTGCGAAGGGCTGGCGTGGGGCCACCTGGGCTGCACGTGAGGGGTCTGGCCATGGGTCGGGGCAGCCTCTGCCTGGCTGGCAGCTATTAATTGGTCGCAAAGCACCATTAATGAATGTGGGAGGGGAGGGAAGCGTGCACCCCACCTGCCTGCCTGCGGAGTGGGGATGCATCATGAGTTCTCTAAGGATGCTGCTCTGCAGGGGACAGGGAGGGGGGAGGATCCTGCGAGGAAGGGGACCCATGGCTGGGAAGAGCCTGTGCTCAGCTCCCCAGTCCCCTGGCTCTTGCCCCCGAGCATCTCCATACCCCACTGCCCTCCTCCCCAACCCCACCAACCCTTTGCATCTCACCCCCATTGCCTCTCCTCTCCCACCCCTTTGCTGGGCAGACCCCCATGCCACCCCCATCCAACTGGGGTGGCACCAGCACCAGCAGTGACACTGGGAGGGGGTGCCGGGGCAGCGGGGCAGGCGGCAAGGGCCGTGGCCTTGGGTGCCGTCTCCCCGCAGGAGGGAGTCGAGGCGGGGGAGCAGGGGGGTGCGGAGGCAACGCGGCGGGGGAGCGGAGATGCTGGAGGAGCCGGCGGCTTTCCCACCGTCTCCCTGATTGAGATCAGATCACCATGAGCATAAAAAAGCTCTCTTCATAATTATATTTAATGAATTGACTTTAAAAGCTCTTACACTCTTATCTGGGTAATTTAATATCACACACTTAATAAGCCTGTCTCTGATACGGGGGGGGAGCCAGTGGCCAGGACGCCCATGCCTGGTGTGGCTCCCCAGGGATGTGGGACATGCCACGAGGCTGGTCTCACGTGCCAGGCTGGGTGGATCAGGAGCACTGCTGTCCCCTGGGGCCAGGGCACCCGTGGGGGTTTGTGGGGTGGTGCCCCCCGGTGTTGCTGGCTGCGGAGCAGGGTGGGCACCTCGGGCGGCTGCAGGAGGGTTGGGGCCAGAGCACCCATGGGGGCTTGGCCCTGGGAGTGGGTGCTTGCTGGTGCATGGGGCTGCAGGGCTGTGGGGCCATGGGATGGTGGGGACACAGGGCTGTGGGGCTGATGGGGTGCAAGGTGACTGGCTGGGGGGGTTTGTGGGCTGCAGTGTGGCTGACTGGGCATGAGGGCTCTGGGCAAGGGGCAGGGCTGGCTGGGGTGCAGATGTCCTGTGCCGGAGGCATGTTTGGATGCCACGTGGCACTGTGGCTGGCAGGGTATTGCTGTGACCCCGTCCTTGGTGCCAGTGTCACCTGTGGCAGGGGTCCCATGGCCAGGTGACACTGGGGGCAGCCACAGGACAGGGTGCACTGTGGGTCCCAGTGCCGCAATGCTGTTGGCTCCCTGTGTCCCTCCAGCTCTGGCCACCTGTGTAGCCAGCTGGGGTGGCATGGAGGTAAACGAAGGCTTGTCCCCATGATCTCTACAGCTCTGACCCCCCAGGTCCTGCGCTGCCAGCTGGGGTGCCGGCTGCTCCCCTGCAGGCAGGCATTGCTGCAGCCCCGGCAGGAGTCCCCGGCCCCCCCGCGACCCACCGGAGCGTGCAGGAGGGTGCCTGCGGCAAGCCGGAGGGGCAGGCTCTGCCATATGGAGCCGGGGGCCCTGGGGACCGCGGGAGCCTGTGTGCGGGCTGGGGCTGGGACCTGTGCCCCATGGCCGTGGGGGCAGCCCCCGGCATCCCCTGCACCAGCACTCCCTGGGCAGGGGGGTGGAAACTTGTGTCCCCTGCATGTCAGAGCCGGAGCCGCTGGGAGCTGTCCGGTCCCCCCAGCCTGGCACCACGTCCTCGGTCACCCTGCGCCCTCGGGTCCCTGTTTCCCAAGGGATGCAGGATGGAGCGGCACCTCCCAGCACCCTGCCTGCGCTGCCCCAGCACCTGCAGCAGGGACAGTGAGGGTGACAAGCGCAGGACGTGTGGCAATGGGGTGCCTGTCAGTGCCGGCTGCCGTGCCAGCACTCAGTGCCAAGGCTGGGCGGGCTGGAGGGAGGCGCGTGCCAAGGCGGTGGGGCAGGGGGACGAGGACACAGCTGCCACCTGGCCCTGGGGGGGGGGGGGGGGCATCCCCAGGCAGAGCGGGGACCCCAGGCTCCCCGCCAGCGGCGTGGGGCACGGGGCAGCCGTGCCAGGTCTCCCTCCGCGGGGGAGCGGCTGGAGCAGGAGGTTTACGGAGCTGCACTAAGTGACGCAAATGGTTTGAAGCCCATAAAGAGAGACGGTTTTATGTAAGACGACTATATAAAGCTCTGCTGTTCTGCCATTGATGAGATATAGGCCTTTATTTATAGAAGGCAATGTTTGCGGTGCGAGAGCTGAAAGCCAGCCAGGGACCCGCAGATAGGGCGTCGAGTCATTTCACATGCAGCTGCCGTCGACACTGTTCACACATTAAAGAAAAAAATTAACAAGTTTGCAGCCAGTCAGGTGGAAAAAACAATAATTGTTGAAAACCGTATTTCCCCCTTTTTCCAATAACAAATAGCTGGAACGCTGCTGGGGAGGCTTGGGCTTGCTCAGTGCCTGGGAAGGGTGGGCTGCAGCTCCAGCCAGGCTGGGGATGGAGCGGGCAGGGGGGCAGGAGAGCCCGGGCAGGGGATCAGGGGCTGCTGCCAACACCCAGGTGGCTGGCAGGGGGGGGGCGCGCCTGCCTGGGCATTTATATGTCCAGGACCAGAAGAAAAGGGCCTGAGAGCGGGGACGATGGCACCGGCAGAGCAGCACGGCTGGGGGCTGGGGAGGGGGGCAAACGCCAGGACCATGTGGCTGAAGGTGCTCGCTGCGTGGGGGGCTGCGGACCGAGCCCCGCTGGGTTTTCCTGCCTGGCCCGGCGTTGCCTCTCCCCGCCTGCGCACACAGGGATGCTCTGAGGTTATTTCTTTGCCAGGTGTGGCTGGGTTTTTACTGGAGAGCAAGCAGCGAGTCCCCATGGTCAGAGCGCCCTGCCAAATCCAGTTTCATGCACGAAAGGAGGAAAAACTTCTCATGATTAATTGTGTAACAGGGGAGAACATGCATCTCTCTAACCTGCTCCTTGCCGGTTGCCGGCCTATTCTCCCAGGCAATGCCCTGACACGCAGCCGGGGAGGATCGGCGAGCTTGTCCCCAGGGCACGTTCCCTGCACCGCGAGGGTGCCAACGCCTCTGCCACGTCCGAACCCTGCAAGGGCCATGAAGGGGAGGAAAGCCAGCCAGGGCTCCACAGCGGGGCTGCAGAGCCAGGCTCGTCCCTGAGCAGCTTCCCCGCGCGGTGCTGTGGGTGGCTGTCCCCTGCTTGTGCTGCAAAACCTCCCCTCCGTGCTCTGCTCCGGCCCCGGGTGCTGCGCCAGCAGAGGCTACAGGCAGGGTGCTGCCAGCCCTGTCCGGCTCCATCGCCTTGCCGGCAGCGAGCGGGAGGCGAGGACAACCCCGCTGCCAAACCAGGGCATGTGGCACCGTGCTGCCGGTCTTGGGGCGGAGGGGCTGGACCTGCACCCTGACCCGCTGGGACTCAGGGCTCCAGCATGTGCCTGTCCGGTCCCCGGGAGACATCGCTGCCTGCATGGCCGGTCTTCCCCAGCCACCCTCGCCCCGGTGGGGAGGGCTCCTCGGCGGAGGCACCCCTAGCTCGCCGTGCCCCTCTCCGGGCGCAGAGGCAAGGCGAAACACGCTCTGCACCTGTACGGCTGTTACGTGCCAGCTGAGCTCGGCTGGACTCAACAGGTTTTCTTCCAGCAGAACAAAAGTTTCCCTCCTGACTGCAGCACCAGGATGGCGAGTGCAGGAGGAGGGGGGACAGCGGGAAAGCCAGAAGCTGGGAGGATCTGTGGGTGCTGTGTCCCACTGGCACAGGGGTTGGGGACCCCTCTGTGTGTCGGGGAGCCCAGCGGGGCTGGAGAGCCGGGCTGGCCCCTGCCCATGGTGGCCGGGCAGGTAGGGAGCAGGGGCTGGGGGGACTCACTGGCCCGCTGCCGGCCACCAGCCCCAGGGATGTGCAGGGCGGGAGGGGAGAGGACACACACGCCTCGTCAGAGCAGAGCCCCTGATTAATCACTAACTGCCGGCCCTCCAGCCAGCAGCTCATTAGCAGTTTAATTCCCGATGCCCGGCGCGCTGGAGGGCCGCGCGGCTCTGATTGAGCCGGCCATGCTTGTCCGGGCAGCCGCAATCAGGCTGCGGCCCCCCGGCCCCAGTCACTGGCACAATTAGTGGTGGCCATGTCCGCGGTGTCCCTGGAGTGGGCTGGGCAGTGGGTGCTGCAGGTACTGTGGTTGCTGCAAGTGCTGTGGGTGCTGCAGGTACCATGGGTGATGCAGGCGCTGCAAGTGCTGCAGATGCTGCAGGTCCTCTGGGTGCTGCAGGTACTGTGGGTGCTGCAGGTACAATGGGTGCTGCAGGCGCTGTGGGTGCTGCGGTCAGGCACAAGTGAGGCACATCAGTGACAGTGGCAGTGGAGGGCTGTCGGGCAGCCCCGGGGGCAGCAGACGTGCCCGTCTGTCCTCCTGTATCTGGCTGTACCCCGGCTGTGCTTGAAGTGTCGAGGTCCCCGCGGTGTCATGGGGCCGGGAGCGGCTGTCAGCTGTGCCAGCAGCCATGACAAGGTGCTGCGCTCGGCTGCACAGGGATATCGCACCAGTCTGTCATCCCCGGCGAGCAGTGGCACCCTGCACACCCCCGTGCTGTCCTGTCCCTCCGCCATCTGTACCTGCACCCACTGGGTGGCAAAGCGAGGGCTGCAGGTGGCACCTATGTCCCTTCCTGTACCCTGGTGTCCCTGCCACCACCCCAGGCTCTTTCCTGCCCTGGCTTTTCTTCCTCCTGGGCTGGGGCTCAGCCTGGGGGACCCCTTTGGGGACAGGCTGGGGGTGCTCACCTGGGCCAGGGGAGCAGGGCATGGGCAGCAGGGAGCTGGGTGCCCAAAGAGAGCACGTGCTGGCCATGGATGCTGCCTGTGGACCTCGTGGCCCATGCTGGGCATGCAGAGGTGGGCACTGCCGAGCCTCCTGCCTGCAGGGGGGGGCTTGCAGCTCAGCCGCCCCCCTTTGCCCTCCAAACCCCGCTGTGCCCTTCACTCCCGAGCTGCCATCCCTGCAATTTCTTTGCAGCACAAGGAGGGAGGGAGGGACCACGCGGCACAGGGAAGCATCTCCATTTGTCTTCAATGCTCCAGTGGCTGGAGTGGGGCAGGGTGGGGGCCCGTGGGTATCCCTGCGCGGGGGGCGAGGAGGGATGGGGTGCGCGTGGGGGCAAGCCAGGGGCCACGCTGGGGCTGTGACCCCCATGGAGGAGGCAGGGCCGGCACGGCATCTGCTGCTGCTGCCCCCGGGAAGGGCACGGAGCAGCCCGCCTTCCCAGGCAGCATGGGACCGAGGGCACTATGCAAATCCAGCCGAGATTGATGCAAGTATTAATTATGTCCCAGCGGCTCAGCTCCCACACGGCCAGGCAGGGCCCCAGGTGCCATGGCTGCTGGTGCAGGAGAGATGGGTTTGCACTGGCAGTGTGTCTCCTACGCCTGTCTCCCTGTCCCCAGCCTGCTCCACCACCCCGATGTGCGCCGTGCTGTGCCGTGCCAGGCCAGCCCTTCTCTCCCAGCCCCGTGGCACTGCCCAGCCCAGGGGACGAAGCCATCACCGAGCGGGGAGGCGAACAGTCCAAGGCAGGAGCAGCACGAGAGCTGTCAAGCAGCCTGGTGTGCCCGGCTCCGAGGTCCTACTAATCAGAGAGTGTCTGCAATTACATGTGCTAATTATGGGCAGACGTTCACAGCGTTTCCTGCTCTGCCTGCACAGTGCTGGTCGCACTGGGGCATGTTGCTTCTGCGTGAGGACAGGAGCGGATAACCAGGGCTGCTCAGCCAGCTCTCCCTGCCCAGGCACAGCCTATCACAGCAGGGCCCCCTGCCCATCCCCATCCCCATTCCCATCCCATCCCATCCCATCCCATCCCATCCCATCTCATTTCATCCCATCCCATCCCATCCCCGTTCCCATCCCATCCCACCCCATACTGGACACGGGTCCAGCATGTGTGGTGCCATCCTTGGAGCCCCCACCTCTTCAGCTATGACAGCCGCTCCGTCCCCAAGCGCCTGGCTGATCACATCTCTGTGGAGTTGCTTTTCAGAGGGAGTTTTTCAGGCTCTGCCCCCCTGTGCTGCTGCCGCTTTGACATCCTGTTTTCTTATCACCTGACGTGACCTTAATTAAGTCCCCGGGCTGATAACGCTCTGGGCTTCGCTCTGGGCTTCTCCAGGAGCTGTATCTCGGCATCATGTCCTGCCTCACCCGCCCAGGGACCGCTGCAGACACTGCACAGGCAGCCCGGAGGGAGGGAGAGAGGGGCTGTGTGGTGCGGGCAGGGCAGGGCAGTGATAGCGGGGGACACTGGGGTGACATGGAGGGGACGGGGCAGTACTGGAGGGGGTGGGTGGGTGCTGCATTGAGGGTTTCAGGGGAGATGCTGACCGCATGGAGATGGCTGTCCTGGTGCAGAGGTGGGGGTGGGGGCAGGAGGGGCTGATGCCCGGGGCAGGGTGGCACAGGCAGTGGTGCCCGTGGCAGCAGCATCCATCCCAGGCAGGCAGAGGTGCTGCACAGCAGTGTGGAGGTGTCCTGGCTCTCCTCGCATTGCTGCAGGCAGGAATGGGGGCTGCTCGGTTGGGAGCCGGGGCTGGGGGCTCGAGGGGCTCAGGGGCTAAGCTGTCAGGGTCCTGCCACCCCGGGGAGCTGCCAGCCTGCCCGGCCGCCCCTCCACTGCCAGCCCGGGGGATTGAAATGCCGGCACCGATGACTTTTGTAGCCACTTTATCTCCTGCACTCGGCAAATATTGGCGGAGGGGAGATGATTCAATAGCGAGGTTTGCAGATGGGAATCTCGGCGTGTGATCCCGCCGGCTCCGTGCCGTGCGGTATCCTGGCTGCCTCTGCAGCAGCTGCTGCTCGCCGGGGCCAAGCCTGGCACAGGCACAGCCCAGGGCCAGCGGGGATGCTCCCAGCACCTTCTCCCCACGGACTGATCCCCAGCAAGGCACTGGTCTGAGCTTCACTGTGTTGCAGCTCGTGTCTCATCTTCTGCACAGGCAGCTCAAGCCCTGGAGCAGGGTCCCTGCTCTGGGGTCCTGTCACTCAAATGCCACCAGACCCGTAGGCAGCTCTGTCCTGGCAGCACCTGGGGCAATGCCGTGAGCCCTGCAAAAAGCAAAGGGTGCAAAATGCTCTCAGCGCATCTCCTCCCGGCTTGCAGCCACACAACCCTCCTCCCCAAAGCTCCTAGTCCCCAAAACCTTAGTCCTGCCCATCTCAGGTGCTCAGCTCCCATCCCCAGGCTCCCATCCCAGGCAGCACGTAGCATGGGGGGCCAGTTGTTCCTGGGGCATCCATGGGCAGGGTGCGGTTTGTCCCCTTTGCTGATGCTGCCTGCAGAAGCAGTGGGAATTGCATTTTTCTGAAGCTGGGCATGCAGGGGAGACCACGGGCGTTATGGAAGGTGTGTACAGATACTCCTGCTCACAGCACGTGATGTATGGGCTGCTGCAGGCAGCACACGGTCCTGGGAACGCGGCGCTGGCTCCGAGCAGAGGGAAGGGGAGACGGTCTAAAGGACAGAGGAGATGGGAGCTGCCAGTGCTGCTCCCCAGAGTGTGGGAGGCAAAGGGGGCATGAGGAGGGGGAAGGAGTCCCCCAGCTGCAGGGGCACATTGTCCCATCCCATCCTCCCATGTCCCTGCTCCCATAGCAAGCCCTGGCAGCTGGGTGGGGACTGGGGAGCTCCTGCAAATGCCAAGGACCAGCTCAAGGGCAATGTGGCCCAAGCATCCAGGAGGGGCAAACACCCCGGGAGTCCTGAGACCCCAGAGCCCACCGCCGCCTGCAAGGCGAGCAGAGGATGGGGATACAGGGATATGGGGAGATGGGTAGACAGGCCGTGGGGCTGTCCCTGCCCGCTGGTGCCTGCACCTCCTCCCCTGCCCATCAGCCCCAAGGAGGGAGCCCCTGCCAGCGCCGGGGCACGGGGGCTCTGTCAATCAGCCCCTCCGCCCGGGAGCACGCAGGCTGGGGAAAGCCAACCCCTATCATGTTTGTTCCATTGATTTAGCGCCGCGGAGAGGGTTTAATCAGCCTTTAGCCTGCACGCTCCAGCATTAAGAACAAATCCATTAGCCACGAGATAACCACAAAGGGTTGCGTTGAGGCTGGATGAGGTCCCAGCGCCTTCAAGATGCAAATTGGCAATCAAAGATCAAAGCCGCGCAGCTCCCTAATCTCTGCTAAAAGGGCTCAGCTATTAACGAGCCCTTTCCCGCTGGGCTGTGATCACCCCACTTCACTGGGGCTCCTGATGTGCTGGCGGGTTACACCATCACCCCAACTGGCCCTCCGGCACCCACAGCCCCCTGAGCTGGCCATGGGGAGGAGGGTGCAGCCGGGCCTTGGACTGTTTGTTTGCATTGTGTTTCCTTCAGTTCTGACACGCTGGAGTCAAATTTGTGTTGGTGGAGAGAGCGGAGCCCCCAGCATTGTCAGGGGGTCAGCAGCTGGAGGGGAGGAGAAGGGGAAGAGGCAGGAGCCTGGATGGAGCAAGGTGGTGAGGGAACTGTGCAGGGCTTATGCAGTGACTTTGGGGACAGGGGCGTGATGCTGGCAGGCAGCTCCCCCTCCAGCTGCTGAGATTTAGCCTGATTCAGCCCCTGCCCGGCTGTACCAGGTGGCTCAAGGCAATCCCTGCCGGCCCTAGGGAAATCAGTGCTGGGGACCGTGGTGGGGGGGAGGCCGGCAGCAGTACGTGGGTGAGGGATCAGGGCACAGCAGGGTGCCTTGGAGCCAAATTCCCCTTTTTGGGGTATTCCTGCCCGCCCCATGTCACCTTGGGGCAGGTGGTGCACAAAGCCCTGGCTCCCAAAGCCACCCTGCTATCTCCTGTGTGGTGCTGCCATCAGGCTGCAGGTTGGGGGGCTTGCCCCCGCTCCCTGCCCAGGCCATCCTGCCTGCGGCGGCTCCATGCACGGCCGCCCCAGCAGCCCCGCGAGTCCCAGCGGCTCTGCACCACGCAGGAGAGCTGCGAAGCTGCCGAGCTGTGACAGGAGCCGCGCTGCCAGCACCGTCAGCAAATCTCTGGCAGCTCAGATGTGTGCTCTGCTCAGCCTGGCCAGCTCAGTGATCAGCATCCCCCCACATCCCGCTGCCGTGGTGAGAGGCTGGGTGAGGCAACCTGGGACAGGCGGGCAGGGGATCCATCAGCCCTGGCAGCAGGGAGCAGAGGGTCCTGCCCAGCTCTTCTTTGTCTGGGGACCCGTTCTGCCGGTGGCCACTCAGTGAGGCTCTCAGGGCAACCCCATGCAGGCAGCCCAGCCTTGCAAGAGGAGCATGCAGTGAGGTGCTGGCAGCATCTCAGCAAGGGTGACAATAAATCTTATCAGTGTAAACCCATCCGTAGGCAGCAGGATAACCCCCGTGACAACCCGGCTAGTGTGGAGGCTTCATCTGCACTGTGTTAGTGCTGCGGATTTACAGATAAATGTCATGGCTGAAGAGACCGTGTCTGTGCCAGCACCTGCTGGTTCCCAGGAGGTGGCCCCCCCTCCTGCCCACCCCTGCCCTGAGGCTGTGGGAGCTGCCAGGGCTAGGCTAGGCCTGGGAGGGGTGGTTACCCAGTGACTTTGGCCATGGTGGGATGAGCAGGCAGAGCAGAGCTGGTCTGGCACCCATCAGGGGAGCACCTGAATAGATGAGGATGGAGGGAGGGGTCCATGCTGGACAAGGTGGCATTGCCCTGCCTGCTGTGTCCTACATGCACTGTCCCACGGAGCCCTGCATCCTCCATCCACCCATGGGGGCATGGCGAGGCTGGACCCCCAGAGCGTGTGCGGGGACACAGACCAGTAAATGTGTGTGTGACACCGTCGGCGTGTCCCCGCGGTTGTGTGACGTGTGTGGGGCAGCACGCTCCGTGGGTGCAGTCTGTGTGCACACCCCTGGGTGGGGGTGTCCCCGTGCAGCCACCCCGCTCCGGCTGGGCAGCAGCGGGGGGGGACGGCGTGTGCCCGGGCAGGCGGGGGCTGGCGAGCGAGGCGGGCTGGCTGGCAGCCGCCACCGCCCCGGGCCAGCGCTCCCCGGCGCGGCTCGCCCAGCCCCCGGCGCGGCGGCCCGCGCAGCCGTGGGAGCCGTAATGAGATGGAGCAGCAGAAGGACGGCGAGATAAGGCTGCCTGCGCTGCCCCAGCAGATTAAACGCTGGGATTAAGCAGGCGGTGCCAGCTCTGCTGCCTTTTTATCTCGCTGCTTCTCCCCTCTTATTCTCCCGCAGTCGATAGCGAACGGTCTCCGAGCTGTCAGCAAAGGAAATTGCTTGTTAACCCTTTGGGGACGGGCGGCCCGGCTCTCCCCGCACCGTCGCCTTCAAAGAGCGGCGCTGCCCGGGGCCGGCGCTGCCCGGAGAGCTCTGCCCGCGCCGGGGGTGCGGGGCTGCGCACTGCCTCCGCGCAGGGCCCCGGCGGAGGGGAGTGGGGCAGCGCCGGTGGCACCCGGGAGCTGTTGCCACCGACTCTCGGCCGAAAAGCCACCAGCATCCAACCGGCACCGTGCAGAGCCACTGGTGTACCGGCAGGCTGGGGTGACAGCAGCCAGAAAGCAGAGGCTGCCTGAGCTCCACAAAGGAGCCCCGGGGACCCCGCGTACCCCACTTTCAGGTATCCTTGATGTTCCCCGCTTCCTCCAGCCTGCAGGATGGATGGGCTCGGTGTTACATCTCTGCCTGAAACCGCGGGGCTGGGGATCCTTCCCTGGTCCTGGAGCCGAGTGGCACGGACCGGCTGTGTCTGCACAGCACCGCACATGGTGCGGGGTCTCCTCTGGCTGCCAAGAGCAGCGCGCTACCCAAAAGCATAATTATTGCTGTGTATGTGCATGTTTTGTTGGGTTTGCAGCAGCGAGGCTGAGCTGCAGCCCATCCCAGCGCTTATTCGTAGTGTGCTGTGCTGTGTGCCTGGGGGCGGCGTGCCCAGCGTGGGGGTATCTGAGGATGGGAAGCTGGCTGGAGAGCGCCGGAGGGTGCACAGAGGGATGGCAGGATTGCTGCTCAGCACAGTGCAAACCCAGGCCAGGGAGCATGTTAGCAGCTCGGCAAGCTTGCTCTGGCATGTTTGGGGGTGCAGCTTTGGTGCACCTTTCGCATGGGGACCTTGAGCACCTCCTGGCTCTGCTCCACAGCTTTCCCCATCTCCCTCCCAGGGGAAGCAGGAGGCAGAAATATGGGGCAGAAACCTCCTGCAGACCCAGCACCCGACCCATGTGCTTAGGGAGAGACCAGGGTAAGTCAGCAGCACGCTCAGCATCTCAGAGAGGTTTGCTGGCTGTCGGCAGGCTGAAGTGGGCTTCCCCAGCTCCTGACCCCTGCCTCTCTGCACCCCTGCCCTGCACTGCAGCACGCCTCCCCCCTCCGCCAGCAGCCCTGGCACTTCATCTTCTGCAATTACCTTGATGTTGGCTCCTTGACCTGCCCAGGTGACACTTTTGGTGGATTCTTTAAAGTGCTTAGTGCAAGCAAACCATATGAAAGCACAAGCCACCAGGAGATCTGCAGGGAGCAGGTTAGCCCTGGCCCAGGCAGTGGTCCCAGCCTGGGTGGGATGACGTCCCAGGGCCACGGTGGGATGGAGATGACAGAGTCACACATCTGCATGGGCCTGGGACCTCACCAGAGCAGTGTGTGAGCCCTGGGCAGCTGGGGCTGAGGAAGCTGCTGGGGAGCTGGAGCAGATGCGGTGCCAGGCAGCCAGGCTGCGCAGGCGAGCAGAGCCTGAATCGGGAGAGGAAAGCAGGAGCGATTGGCACGTGTGGGCTGGCAGGCTGGAGGCTGCGAGGGGATGGGATTGCTGTTTCTAAATACATCAAGGGAGTAAACACAAGGGAGGGAAGAGAGCTATTTAAGCTAAGGGACAACGCTGGCATGAGAACAAATGGTACAAACTGACCATGAATAAATTTAGGTTGGAAATGAGCTGAGTGGGATTCTGGGATGAATTCCCCCCCCAGGAGCAGCGGGAGGGGAAAGCACCGCTTTGCGATGGCACTTGCTCTGCTACCGGAGGCAGCTGTGTGCGGCCGTGCCTGCACAGCAGGGCTCAGAGGTGAGGACCTCGGGTCCCCAGCGCCTCACCTCCGTGTCACAGCCACCCTGGCTCCATGTGGCACCGGCAGCATGGTGCCCTCTGGCTCCTGGCTTGGCTGGTGCAGGACTCCTGGGGTGATGGCTTGCAGGGAGAGCTCCTTCCCTGGCACACGAGTTTGGGTGTGCTCGCACAGATGCTGTTCCTGAAAGCAAGATGGTGTCAATGTCCCCCTGCTTTACTGATGTCACTGTCAGCGCTGGGGCAGATGTGCTGGGTGCCTGTGTGCATGGTGCATCCCTCTGCCAGGCATCACATCCCCATGCTCCTGACCCACCAGGAGCAGGGAGCCCTGGTCCGGGTCCTGCCCGCTCCTGGGGGGCACTGGGCTGCATGCTGGCCCAATGCAGCAGCCTGGCAGTGACCTGCTCGCCCTGCCAGCGCTGGGGCTCGGGTGCCTCCCGATGCTCTGCCTGTGGCACAGCTGAGCACTTGGTATTCCAGCAGCGAGCCTGCTTGGCACAAGAGGGGCTCTGCCAGCCCCACACACCCACGCCTCCGCTGCTGGCTCAGGCCTGGCGAAGGGGGCTCAGCTGGCACGGGCTGGCCTGTGGCACAGAGAAAGGCACATCTACAGTGGCAGGAGGGGTCCCAGCCCTTCTGGGATGTGACTGCAGCATCCCCCAGGCCCCCACCACCCCGCTGCTCTCCCTCCTCCTGGGGAAGCAAGTGGAGGTGCCATGGAAGATGCTCCAGAGCTTGGCCCTTTGCAGAACAGGGAAAACAATTAGCCCAGCCCAGCACTGGTGACCCCTGCTTGGGGCCAAAGCGGACCTGCTCTGCCAGGACTGAGGCTGCAGAGCGTGGTGCCCCACAGAGGTGGGAGCCCTGGCCCCCAAAAGCAGGGCTGCATCCCGCAGCAGCTGTCCCAGCAGCTCTGTGTGGGGCAGGGGGCCGCGCCGAGGGGCTGCTGGCATGGGGGATGGCTGTGCTGCTGCCGGAGCTGGGGACAAGCCAAACTGGCGCCGTTCCTCAATCCCTCCTGGGAGCGGGGAAAGGAAATGGTGCGACCGTGCGTGAGAGGGGACGTTTGCAGAGGCGAAAACATCCCACTGGCTCAGAAAATTGCTGCAGAGTCGGGCTTGAAATGAGTTGAAATTGCTGAATCCAAGCGGATCTCATATCCCGGGCAGTTGCAATGCTGGCGTCAGCGCTGCGGCTTCCCTCCCGGGGCACCCAGGTGGGGCCTGGCTGTGCCACACAGGGAGCACGGGCTGCTGGGAGGCTGCCGCGGGGCGCCGGGGGCACAGTGAGGGGCTCTAGCAGAGCTGGGCTCTGGGGCTGGGATGGCTGCAGTGAGGAGCAGGAGCAGAGAAGGGAGCAGCATGTGTGGGTGTGCCATTGCCCCAGCTCTGCCAGTGTCATGCCCGTTTGGCCCCAGCTCTTGTGCCATGTCTCCTGGCCAGGGGCATCCCTGTGTCTCCAGCTGCCTGCGCTCACTCAGGAAGCAGCATTTCCAGTTTTGGAGGCTGCTTTCCTTTGTACCACAGCCCTGCCCGTGCTAATTTTCTCTCTGGGCTGGGGTACCTGAGATCACCCTCAAGGTTGCCCCTGGACTGGCGTCCCCACCAAGCCCAGAGTGGGCAGCACTCTGGTGTCTTCCCATCTGTGTCCCCATCCCCATCATGCCCCAGTGATGACTGTTCTCAGGGGTGTCTCTATGCTGGGGTACTCATTCCTGCATGGTGTGCCCATGCTCAGGGCCTGCCTGCCTGCTGCGTGTCCCAGCAGGGACATGGGAACAGGGCTGGATGCCCCGGGCATGCAGGGGCAGGACCTGCCAGCACCGCACATGCCACAGCTCGTTTCCCTCACATGAAAATGTTTGGCTGGAAGCTTAGCACGGCCTCTTGTCTCCTTGGAGCAATCAGGATTTGTCGCCGCTTGCAATGTTTAACGTTGTCTTCCAGAGGCTAAATACCATGGGGAGCCGTGTAAGCCGTGGAAATACCTGCGTGAGCTGGGATCAGCTGGAGGCTGGCACAATGTGCTGGCAGCAGTGGGGATGGGGCATCGGGAGTGCATGGGGCTGGTCCTCATGTCCCCAGTGCTAGTGGGTGGGCTGGCATGAGCTGGGGTGAGGATGCTGGGGGCCAACACCTTGCTCCCATGAGGCTCCCCACAGCAGGGGGGCAGGACGGCAAGGCCCAGGGGGGATGGAGAGGACTTGGGGGGGCCCCAGAGCTGTGTGGGGTGGGGAGGAAGATGCCAGGGCTCCCAGCAATCTCTGGCTGGGATCCGCCAGCCGAGGCGCAAGCAGCTATTTCTGCCAAGGTCAGTGTGTCTCCACGGCAGAGAGCAGGGAAATGAGGAATCGTGTTGAGAAATTACCTCCCTAATGGGGTCTCCCCTGCACGTGAGCGTGGCACGGGGATGCCAGCATGTGGCAGCTGAGTAGGGAGATCAGCACGTGGTGTGGGAATCATGCTGCCCTGGCCTTGAGGCTGCGGCACCCATGGGTGCCCGGTGAGCAGAGCAGGGTGTCTGAGGGCCTGTGCCCCAGGCGCCATCCCTGGCTGGACACATGTGCTCCATCCCTGCAAGGCACTTTTCTGGGTCAGCTGCAGGTAGGAAATCATGTTCGCTGCGCAGGCAGGCTCTCCCCTGCCCTTCCTCCTCCTCCTCCTCCTCACGCGCTCCCTGTTATCTAATTGAGTTTGTCATGCTGGAAAGGCAAAGCCCTTCAGGACTGTGCTGTGCTCTCGCCAGCGCTATTTCACAGCTGGCCTCAGCATCCTGGCAGCTGACAAGTGAGTAACTCAGCTGGGTGCCATGGGCACCCCTGCCCTCCCCACGCACCCCTGCAGCCATGCCTACCTGCCTGGAGCTGCAGGGGACAGGTGACAAGGCCACCGCCACCGCTGGGCCTTCTCCTCCAACTCTGCCCAACACTGGTCCCTGTCCCTGAGCTGTCTGTCCCCACATGCCCCAGCTGCTGCATCCCACCCCCATCCCTCACCCTGCTCCAGGATGATTGTGATGCTGCCTGGAGATGTCTGAACCGACACGAGATGGAAGCGTTCAGAGAAATGACATTTCCTCCAGCCTGAGAAGCTCATCCTCCGTTTAAAGAAAACTAATATAAAAGCTGCCCTGGTGTGCAAGGGGCTGATGGTATCAGGCTGGCAGCCTCCGGCTCTCGGAGCCGCAATAAATCTCAGCGAGGAGCCAAGCCAGCTCGAGCAGCCCCACGCAGACACACCGGCATGGTGCAGGGGGGCTGAGCCGTGTCCTGGGGATGGTGCAGGGACACACGGGCTGGAGGGGACAGCTCGGGGTGGGGTGGGGTGACCCACTGGGATGGTCCCGAGGGTGCGGAGAGCCGGGAGCCCGCGGCAGCGCTCCTGCGCACACGGGCATCGTGCCATGGCAGGGATGGTGCCGGGACCGGTGACAGCTCTGGGGCCATGTGGGTGGCGAGGGCTGCTCCCAGCCTTCGTCTGTGTCCCCAGGGAGCTGAGCCCTGTCCCAGGGAAGCACCGCGGCCCCGCGACAGCATTTGCTCCTCCAGCAAAGCAAGGAGCAGCGCCGGCATCCCGCGGCGGGTGGGACGGGGACCGCCCTGCCCCGGGGCACACCGTGCGCGGGCCGGGCTGCGCGCTCGGTACCGGGGCCGGGGGGGCCCGGCGGGGCCGCGCTGCGCGCCCGGGGCTGCCCAAACGTGGGGCCCTGCTGCCCCCTGCCGGGACCTGGTCCGGGCCAGCACCGGCCAGCCTGGCCCCTGCGTGCCTTTGGGGTGGGCTTCTCCCTGCGGCGGGGCCGGGCGGGCGATGGAGGGGCTGGGAGGGGAGCGCCCGGCCAGCCCTGGGCACTGGAGATGCCGCCCGCTGCGCCCATCCCACTCCCTGGTGCCACACGCCGTTCCTGACCCGCCTGGCATCCCCCTGCGCCTGTCACCAATCTGCCAGCCTGGATCCTGGCCGGGTCCCTGGGATGGGTACGGGGTCACGCCCTGCTTAGGTAGCAAGGCCGGCAGCAAGGATGGTGCTGGGAGTCACTGCGGGGGCGAGCGGGAGCTCCCCTTTCCAGTGCCCCCTTTCACCGCTGCCCTCCTCCTGCCCAGCTGCCG